>NC_138079.1:36342500-41657500 GCF_964212035.1 Myotis nattereri
AATATTTTTGAGATTTTGAAGTCTGTGGTTTTTTATATGTGTGTCTTTCAGTGGTGGGGCAGTGGAGTTCTGGTTAGGGTTGAGTGAGGATCATACTATAAACTAAGATTAATGAACACAGCAAGGTGAAGAGTTTGAGAAAAGGGGTTTGAAAACACTCATATTGATGTAAAATTGCCCTTTGATGCTTTCTATAGATGAGTTTGGGGAAGTTCTTGGAATACAATAATGTAATTTGTAACTGTTATCTTCCTGGGCAATAGCTTTCTGAAACAGTCAAGTTACACTGATGGCACTAGCTTGGAATAGTAAAGTCATGTTAGCATAGGCTGTGTGGATATGCATGATTTTGGTTGTGTTTTTCCCCCTCAGATTGCTACCTGCCTTTTGCCCACTATTACCACATTCAGAAAAGCTAATACATATGAGACCAAAGAGGCAGAGGTGACTGACAAGCATGGACTCTGGAATCACCATCAGGAATCTGTCCTTGTTTAACCACACTACTGGCTGTGTGAGCTGGGCAAGCAACACACACTCACCAAACCTCATCTCCATCAATATATTGGAGTTAATAATAATATTTACCCATCAGGTTGTGGTAGAATTTGAATAAAATAATACTTGTCTAATGCTCTGAACATAATAAGCACTCAGTGGGTGTGAACCAACTATGCAGAACTATAGGGAAAATGCCGTAGCCACAGTGCACCTATGCTTGGGCTGACATGCTTTGGAGGCCTCCCTCATTCTCTCTCTCATAAATATCATGGGGTGAGAGTATCTAACTGTCCGAAGTTCCTCTACCCATACTCCACTGAGCATGGTTTTTGATTGCCACTAAAATGTGTGGGGCGACTTAGGTGATAGCTTAGTAATGTTACTTCTGTGAAAGTTGGTGAACAATAGACAACCATGGCACTAGCTTGGGATAGATTAAAAGTTACGTTTCTGTAGCTCATCCACTGGAATGTTCATCTAATTTATTTTCCATGGGACATTTTAAAGACAATACATTGCTTTGATAGCCATGCCCTTGAATCCATTACACTGTGGAATTCTACTCTTTACTTTCTCCTAATTCTGCAAACAGGTCATATTTACAAGTGGGAGACCCA
Organism: Myotis nattereri; assembly: GCF_964212035.1. Taxonomy (NCBI): domain Eukaryota; kingdom Metazoa; phylum Chordata; class Mammalia; order Chiroptera; family Vespertilionidae; genus Myotis; species Myotis nattereri. The sequence continues at coordinate 36,343,619 of NC_138079.1, forward strand.
CTTGCATTGTGCCAAGTGCTGATCCAGGCACTTTGTATACACTGCTCATTTCATCTTCACTCTATAATGTAAGCACTGTTATGAAAAACCTGATATCGACAGCATTGAATTAACTTGCTGAGGAGCTGTGGCTGGTACATGGATAGAGGCAGGCTTTACTCCTATGCCTATTAGGCTCCAAAGTTGATGATTTTTCTACTACAGCATAATACCACTAAATATTTCCCAAACAACAAGCAGAAAAACCCAAAGAGAACGCATCAAACATATCCTCATCACGGTTTTACAGAGCTTGGGTCTACGTATAGTGTTTGACCACATGAACTATTTTTTTCTGGAATATTGGCAAGAATAGACAATCTTGAAAAGTGATATATCTAATCTGATCATAGGATGACTGAAATCACTGAACATCAACCTCAGGGAACCACAGTACCCAGCCCAGAGATTTGCCGCATTTTAACAAATAAATGAAGTAGACTCAACCAATCCATTGATTGATTCTCAACTGCTACTGATGGGATTGGGAGGGAGGAAAAATCTTACACAACCTCCTGGCCCCCAATCATTTTGAGGGCTCTATACACTTGACAAAGGAGTATTTAGACTGCAAATTTTATCAACAAATGTAATGAACAGGCTAAGAGAATTTTACTGGATAACATTGTGAATGGTGGGTGACATTGGAATTAAATACCTTCAAGAAAAGTGTCTTAAAGAGTAAGTTTTCTGGGTCAGTGCTATTTCTCTCCATGGTGATGATGACGTTATTGTTCTCAGGGAAGATGATTCAGTAAATGGAAACTAAATACAATTTGATTTTTAGATCTCTAGGTTTTGTGTTTAAATGAATCATAATTCTTTATTCTACCTAAGCTCTGCCCAATGCTAGACCTGTGATTCTGAGCAAGTCACCCAATTTCTCCAGGCCTCAAATTTTCTCCTCTACACAGAAAGAGGGATTGAATATGTGCTCCATAAGGTCCCTTCCTGCTCGAGTCAAATTGATTCAAAAAGATGTTATTAACTGACTAGTGCCCTCTACAGGCAACTTTCTCCGCAGTGTGAGAATTTGTAAAGGGGATGTGAGCAAAATTCTCTTCGTATATTTTAATGTTTTAACTTCATGTCCGGCATAATATTTTGATATTCAACAAGCCATGGTTGTGGAGAAATTATATTTTTAGTTTTTGTCTAGACTTCATTTTACAGGTAAGGAATATGAGGCCTACCATGGCTGTGGACTTTCCAGTTCCCTTGAAGTAAGGCTTTGAATACAAGTCTCTTGACATTCAGTTCAACAGTGTCCAATAATGACCTTTCCAGTCTCCTGCAGTTGTCTTCAAACATCCTTCCCTCCCCTTGTCAGACAGCATTGGAACTCAGCACTTTCTCAGTTTTCTATGTACTTTCTACCCTGAAGAGTTGATGAACTGTGGATTTTTCCATTAGAGCAGGAAATGCCTGCTTCAACGTTGCCTGGTAATTATGTGAGCACCTTGATGTAAGGTTGCTTTTTTGCAACCTCTCCTGCTACTGATGGGGAGGTCGTTCTCTGACATTGCCAGCAGGTAATGTATGCATGCTCAATATCTGATTGATTCATTTTCACTTCAAGGACTGCTAAAAAAATTTTAATCCTTCATGCTGAGACCTCCTCAGAAGTTGGGACACTATTCATTTCTAAGGTGAAACATACAGAAAAATGTCCTGGATGGCTTTTGGTAAAATCTGAGTTTGTTTAAGTCTACTTTAATTTTTAAAATTAATTTGTTTTCATTGTTAGTATTAATTTTTAAAATTAATTTATGTTTTAATTTTTAGTATTCTATATTTGTGCCTTATAGAAGTTATAAATTTAGATAAAGAAAAATAAGGAAATGATAGCGCCATATTCCTGCCACCCATACATGACCACTATTAACACCTCTGTGCATATATCCTGAAACTTTTTTCAATGCATATATAAATATACATATACATATTTTTACCAAAATGAGATTACATACTGCTTTTAACTTGCATTCACTAGGTAATGGTCTCTATCTTTTCTTGCCAATAAATTTTCATCCCACCTAAAATCCAGTCTGTATGAAAATGTCCCCTGCTTGTCCCCAAAATGTCCTTTACAGTTGGCTTATCCAAACCAAACTCAAACCTAGGACCCTGCATGGCATGTAGTTATTATGTCCCTTGAAAATCTTTACTCCAGCATCATTTTCTTCCTCTCTCTCTCAATCTCTCTCTCTTCTTTTCATGAAACTTGTTGAAGAGAACAGGGCAGGTTGAGGTTGTGTGTGTGTGTGTGTGTGTGTGTGTGTGTGTGTGTGTCTTTTTTTAAAAAGGTTTTGTTTTTTTTCATAAACCAGATTTTTAGGAAATTCCCCAAATTTCTGCTTTATCTTCACCTGCAAGAAGTACTGCCTTAATGGCATAGCAGATGCTCAACTGCTTAAATGTCAAGTTTTTAGTCTAAAATGGAATTTGTAAACCTGATTAAACATCTCTATTTTTCTTTAATTTCTCCCTCACATGCCCCTACAGCCCCCAGAACAAATGATAAACAGCCAAAATGATGCCAAGCCCTGTGATAAGCTATAGTGGCACAGTCCCTATTCTCACGGAGCTAAGAGTCTAGGGGGGGAGCTAGATCTTAATTTAATTATTAACAGTAAGTGCTTACTTGAATGATGACAATACAAATGCCGAGAAGGCAAAATATAAAATTCAAGGTTTCAGGACCTGAGAGATGGCTCAGGGAAGAAAGGGGCCTGACTTAGTATATTAGGGAACCCTTTTTTCTGAGGAATGACATTTAAATTGTAATTAGTTAAGGGGGGATCAGAGAAAATCTGTTCCAGGCACTGGAAACAGCATTTGCAAAGGTGATTATATTTAGGTGCCTGGCATTGCAGGGATGAAGAGAATAAGAGGGAAAATGGAGTAAGATAAAGCTGGAAAGTTAGACAGGGGCCAGCTCATTGAGAGGCCACAGGCCATATGATTAATTTTTGGACTTAATTATGTGGGCAAGGGCGGCGGGGGGGTGGGGGGGTGGTAATAAATAACTCTAAGTAGAAAAGACACATAATAAGATTTAGGTTTTCCTAAGATCATGCCGACTATTGTGTAGAGAGTATATTGAAGGAACAAGATAGGGTACAAGGAACCAGTTAGAAGGCCACTGTGATTGTCCTGCTGAGAGATGATGGTCCTAGAGTGATGGTTCCAATGGACTGAAGTAGAGTGATTTTAGAGACGTTTAGCTCATTAGGAAGTGGTTTTAAAAAGACTTGGGCTGGTTGGATTAGGAGGGTTGAGGGAAGGGGAGGCACTAAAAATAATAGGATTTTTTCTGCACAAGTGATAGCAGCCCAAATCAAATTTGCATAAGCCTAAAAGGTAATTAATTGATTCAAGTGCAGGAAATGTCCTGGGCATGGATCAAATGCTTCAGACATGGCTGGATGCAGGAGTTTGTTTGCTTATTTATTTTAAAAAATATTTTTATTGATTTCAGAGAGAAAGAGAGAAAGTGATAGAAACATCATTGATGAGAGAGAATCATTGATTGGCTGCCTCCTGCATGCCCCACAATGGGGATCAAGCCTGCAACCCAGACATGTGCCCTGACCAGGAATTGAACCGTTACCTCCTGGTTCATAGAATGCTCAGCCACTGAGCCACACCAGCCAGGCTGAATCTGGGAATTCAGATGATGTCTTTATGAGTAAATAGAAAATTCTTTCTCTCTGGAAATCTCTTCCCTGATAGTGGTAAGATAGGAGCCGGAAGCTCCAGGTTCACATCCTTACAGGCTAGCAACTCCAGCAGAAGAGAACTTCTCAATATTTTCAGAAAATACCTTAGAATTGAGCCGCATTAGTTAACCCTGGGTAACTGTTCACCCCTGGAGCTAAAGGGCAGAATCTGTCCCACCTGAAGCAAACAGACTCAGGATGAGAAAGAAATGTGAGAAGCTATTACCTGTGCAATGGTGAATGGACACTAGGCAGACAGAAATAGTACTGGTTACAGGTAACAATTAGGACTTTTATGGGGCAAACTGAGTGGATGGTGGGTTCATTTGCTGGAGGAAGAATCAAGTGTTGAGAGGAAAGATCACAAGTTCAAGTTTGACATGTTCTTTTGAGGTCTATTAAGCTTATACATACAAATGTCAAGTAGGCAGATGGATACATGGGTCTGAAGTTCAGTAGAAAGTTCTTGGCTGCAGTTCAAGGTTTGGGAGTTATCCATGTACAGGAGATGGGTGAGATCATCTGAGATGTGTGTCAAATGAGAAGGAAGAATTATTAGCTGAGTAGAAGAACAGGAGGATGCTGCAGAGTGAGTGCAAAAGAAAGTCTGGTGAGCCAGCTAAAAGGAAACCTAGTGAGAACAGTGCCATAAAGGTCCAGACTGTTTCCTGAAGGTTAAAATGGAATGTGTGTCATACGCCTGAGAGATAAGATCAGATGAAGAAGTGTCAATTAAAAGTAGCAACATGAAGATCATTGGTGAGCTTAGCCAGTAGTAAACTTTAGAGTGATGGAGAAGGAAGCCAGGTTTGGTAAGAGGTTACAGAATGAATAAGAATGAAACAGATAGCAGTGATGAGATGTTTGCAATGAATGAGTAGAAACTAACAAAATAATGGCTAGAGTGGGGGATAGGGATCTAAGGAAAATTTTTTGTTTTGTTTTGACTTATTTTTGGATAAAAAGACTTGAACTTATTGAGGAACACAGTTGGGAATACACAAGCTAAAAGACTGACAATGGGATCCAGAGCACAGTAGATGGAGAGACCTTAGGATAGAGAAGGACCACCTCCTTCACTATAATTGAAGGGAAATGAACACTAGTGCAGGATCATGTTTAGATCCCATAACCATAAGTTGCTCCCAGATGATGGCTTCTGCTGTCTCTGTGAAGTAGGAAGTCATGTCCTTTAAGTGAGGAAGGATCTGAGTTTTGAAAAGCGTAGAAAACAAACTAGAGATAGGGTGGATCTCTCAGAGCAGTGCCGGCGGCCCAGCAGAGGCTGACCTTGCCTTCATCTAATCAATCGTTGATTTCCTCCAGCAGCTCCCAGCGGCCTGAGTGCTGATGTGAGGAGATGGACTATTGGCCAGTCAATGTGATGGAATAGCACAGTCAAAAGTTGATGGCACAGGGACATCATACATGGAGTCCCAAAATCACTTGCACAAATGGAGAGCCTTGTTATGCCCAGGTTAGTGAAGTGAGAATGGGGGCTGAGTGGAGGAGGTCTACTGGATTCACATCACCACAAGGTGCTTTCTCATGGGGATTTACTGCGAGTACAAGAGAATGAACCATGGAATCCATGGTAAGTAGGGAGGGAAGTGAAGAGAGGAGAGCACTGCAAAACAGGGGTTGACAATAGGAGGTCCCAACAGTGAGGAATAATTAAGGGCTGGCCATCAGCCACACAGAGTCAACCTTCTGAGGGAGAGGAAGCCTTGGGCCATGAAATACTGACCATCGTGTTGGAAGGTCCCAGCTCCACTGTGTATCAGCCATGTGGCCTTACCTCTGCTTTAGATTCCTGATTTTAAAATTGGGAATAATGGTATCTTTCCTGCTCACCTCACTGAGTTGTTGTCGGCAATCATTTGAAGTGCTGTAAAAGCGTGAGCTGTATTAGAAAACAGACCCAAAGGTCTCTTTTTTCCACTGTGGCAGAGAGGAGATGTGTGAAAAGGGAGGTGGTTACCCAGACCTCACCACGGAATAGTGCTGGCCTCACACTCGCTGTGCTTGGGTTAGGGGAGGAAAAACAAACTGCATACTCTGCCTTGAGCTGTTGCCACTTAACAACAAGCTGTTCCTCAGTAGTTCTGTGGTTCTATTTTAATTTTTTTAATTGTTTGTTTGTATTCCATAACAATCTAACCTTCCTGGATCTTCACAGACATTAAAACATTAGATCAGGGCACACAGCCTGAGGACTGACGCCTCAGAGTGATACTGCAAAGGAAGTTACCCAGTCTCTCCCTAATGCAGGCGCTGTGTTTTCAACCCTTCATTCCTAGTCTCTCTTCATTCTCCTTTTCCTTTTAATCTCCTACTCTTGGAAAACAAAACAAGACCTTTTTCTTCCTGTGGTTGTCTCTGTTGCAGTAAATGGTACCACTACTCACCCAGTTGTTCAAGCCAAAACTTGGGAGTTACTATTTGTCCCTGACTTTCCCTTATGTTCAACCCACTGGCAGGTCTGGTTGACTCTACTTCCAAGAAAAACTGACTTTTCATGATCTTTATCACCATCGCCACAGTCCAGCAGCCATCATCTTTTATAGGGGCAACTGCAATAACCTCTTAGCTGGTTTCCTTGCTCCTGAGTTTGGCTGCCTGTATTTTATTGCCCCCACAACCCATTCTCTAGTCATCTAGAGAATCTAGTCATCAGCCCGCCTGCCCACCCGCTTCACTCACGCTACCCTAGCCCTTCTGTGAGACCTTGAACTTGCCAAGCTTGTTTTAGCCTCAAGTTCTTTGCCACAGCTGTTCTCTTGCTTAGGAATGCTGTTCTTCCTGATCCTCACATGGCTGGTTCTTTCTTGCTATTAAAATCTCATATTGCCACCTCCTCAGAGAGTCCTTCCCTGGCCACCAGCCGAAAGTAGGATGAATGATTTCATCTGTCTCACAGAAATATATACATTCTCTTCTCTATCCTTTCTTGTTCACCCCTCTGTTCCCTTTTCACTCTTAAAAACGTTCTCTTGAACACATCTCCTAGGTAGCCTGTGGTTTATATTAAACATCACCTAGAATTCCCTAAGAACCACCTGCGTGGCTAAATTAGTGGAGCAAGCATTGCCTTGAAGGTCAAACATAGTCCTCCCTTCTGTCCTCTTTTTCTCCCTCTCTCCCTTCTTGACTCTCTCTCTCCCTTCCTCCACATAATGAACTCATAGGCTCCCATGATAGGTCAGAGTCATGTTTCCTACATACAAAGGTATGAAGAAAGGAGTTCTTGGTTTGAACTTGAAAGGCGTAAGTGACATTCTATGTTCCTTCTATTTCTATTTATTCGTTTCTGAGCCTCAGTTTTCTTAGGTGTGACGCGAAAATAAAATTACTATTTCGCAGGCTGTTGGTGAATGAGACAGGGTTTCAATTATCTACCACCGCAATAATGCTGTGTCACAAACCACCTCGAAGCTCATTGGCTCAACACAGTCATTTCTTATTTCTTATTTCTCTATGGGTCAGCTGGGCAGCTTTGCTGATCTGGCCTGGGCTCATGCATGTGTCTGCCATCAGCTATCCACTCAGCTGGGCTATCTGGCCGAGGATGGCCTTCAGCTGAAATAATTCCCCTCTGTTCCATATGCTTTCCTATCTCCCAGCAGGCTTGTATTTCTGGTGGGGACAGGGTTCCAAGAGAGAAATCAGAAATCACATTTCAGGTTTCTGCTTGCATCAAGTTTGCTACTATCCCACTGTCCAGACAAGTCTCCTGGCCAAGCCCACTGCCAAAGAGTACAGATACCGAGAGATATGAAAAACCCATGGCCAATTATCCACCACAATGAATTGAATCATGATAATGCAGAGCCTCTTCCTTTGGGAAGCCTTCCCTGATTGCCCTCAGCAGACTTGAGCAGATGGCGAGTGTTTGCTTCCAGTATAGAAATTATTCATAAATATGTATTGAATCCCTAACATTCCCTAGGCTCTAGGAGTTGGTATGCTGTACACAGAGCAGTGAATGTGACAAAGTCCATTGCATTGCAGTACTAGAGGACAGAAAGTGAATAAGCAAACATATGAACGATACATAATTCCACGTACTGATAGGCCTTAAAAATATTACTTTGTGGCTCTTTATGAGCATGTCAGTCTCCCAACTATGCCAGGATCTCTGAGAGCAGGGGCTAATGAAGCTACAGGAGGGCAAGAGAGGCCTGCAGAAGGCATTACCCACAGAAGGCAAGGCACTGAGAGGTGTAGAGCAAAAAACTTGGCCATGGCAGTAGCTACTCATCCTTAGGCTCTCATTCCTTTCAACTCTTACACGTTATTCTTCTCTCTATATACATCTTCTTATGGACCCTCCTAACAGAGATGTCTGTCACTCAGCATTGATTCTGGCCAATGTCTCTGGCAGCATTTGCCTAGTTTTGCCTCTCTCATAATCCAGAGAAACTTTTGCTTCCCACTTCTCATCACAGATGGTTGTGGTGGCAACATCAGAGAGGACAAGGGGCACGTGGCCCTGGGTGCCTGGATCTTCCCACTGGGGATTGTGAAGGCAGAAGTTAATCATTTTGAACAGAAAGGTGCCAGAGTACCCCACCTCTCTCAGAGTGAAGGAGAGACAGATTTGGACTACAATTCACAAGGTTTGCCATCTATCTTTAGAATCCCTTCTTCACCTGGCTTGGTTCCAAGCCCTCTATTTAAATGTTATCAGGCTTCCTTCCAAAGACTAATATGCCTACTTGAAGATACTGTTTGATTTAAAAGTAGTAATGTGGCTTCTTCTCAAGGTCTTAATTGCTCAGCCACTGAACCCCTTCCTCCATTTGGGGTATTCTCACAACATGGGTCTTGGTAGAAGGCAGAACCTGCCTCCCACTCTAGAAACTGAGAAGGCCAGATTCTAGCTTTCTTTCTGCTCATTGGCAGAGGTGGTCTGTGCATGCTACCAAGCCCAGCCCATCAGGTGCTCCCACCTGGGACAGTGGAGCATTCTCCCTCAGTCACCAAAGTAACAGGAGTAACAGCACCAGTGGGTGTCTTATAAATAGTATCCGGTGAGTTGTGTCTACCCAAATTCTTATGCTAAATATCTAACTCTAAGTATCTCAGAATGTGACCTTTTATGAAAATAGGATCTTTGCAGAGGTAATCAAGTTAGAAGGTCATTAGAGTGGACACTAATTCAATATGACTGATGTCCTTATTTTTTAAAAAAATAAATTTGAGCAGAGACATGTACAGAAGCAAGACACATACATGTATGAAGAGACATACAGGGAGAATGCCATGTGAACTTGAAGAGGGCCATCTATAAGCCAAAGTCTGGAACAGATACTTCCCTCACAGCCTTTGGAAGGAACCAACCCTGCAGACACCTTGATATTGGCCTTCTAGCCTCTAGAACTGTGAGACAATAAATTTCTATTGATTTAGCCTCTCTGTTTGTGTCATCCTATATAATAAAAGCCTAATATGCTAAGTGTCCAGTGGTCCATTCAACCAATCAAAGCACAATATGCTAATGATATACTAAGGCCGCTCAACCGCTCGCTATGACGTGCACTGACCACCAGGGGCAGACGTTCTGACCAGTAGGTTAGCTTGCTGCTGGGGTCCAGCTGATTGGGACTGAGCAAGAGGGGCCAGACATGCCCTGGAGCCCTCCCCCAGTTCCTCCCTGGCTTGCCAACCTCCTGTGTCCCTCCCTGGCCCCAATCATGCACAGGTGGGGTCTCTTGGCCAGGCCTGTGCCCTCTCACAAACTAGAATCCCTTGGGGGATGTCTGAGAGCCGGTTTCAGCCCGATCCCGCAGGCCAGGCCAAGGGACCCCACTGGTGCACAAATTTGTGCACAGGGCCTCTAGTTTAGTTACGACAGCCTTAGCAAAGTACTACACCATCTATAGCCATTGATGGCTGTGGCCCTATGTTCTCTCTGGAGGAAAAGATAGTATGGATGGCATATAAGGCAAATAGTTCTTTTCTTCCTTTCTCCTTTGTTCTCCCCCACTAACAATGATCTGGCTGAGTGATCTTGGGCAAGTCACTTAACCACTTAAAGCCTTGATGATTTTATTTATAGAGTAGAGGTGATGGTACATATGTGTCTGACAGCTGGGACATGACCCAAAGTATTTCTTGAGCCTCTACTCTTTCCATGCCAAGAACTAGTAGTCAAAACAAACACACACTCTCTCTTATGATGTGAAAAGTAATTGCTATTCCAATTGCAGGCCTTAAAGAGAGACATCTTATACTGAGCATTCTTCTGAAAGGCAGTTAGGATTGGTAAATGGCACCAATCTTGGGGCAGTGGGGGTCAGACATTCCCAACCGCAGGCCCTCTCTGCGCATGTCACTCACTGCTCACAGTTACCCAACTGCTATATTTAAAAATTAGTTTCTCAAATCGTGTTGTTTCCAAATTATATAGGGGAAAAGTTATTCTTAGAGCTGCGGGGCAAAGCACACTTTGACCCAGGAGGGAAGGGCAGAGTGAGGTTTGGTCTACGTTCACTCATTTTTCAAACAAGCCCCACCATATTGGAAGTTTCAAAACATCATGGGATATTCTCTGGGAAATATTCATGATTGAGCTATTTGAACTTACTGTTGAGTATAAGAAGCAAGAAATTATCATTGGCCTGTCTCTTGTCAGAGAACAGTAACTGTCCTCTTCCTGGGGGCACCTGCTTGAAGCGTGGATCTGAGGCTGTGAGCCTGAGAGGTGTCTCTGGTGGGGGTGAGAGGGAGCTGCGTGTTTGAGGATGCTGTAAGTTATTGTAGGGTGTACTTTTACTCCCTTACTTTCCCTGGGAAAGAGGAGATGGAGCCAAACGATAGATGAATACTTCTCTATGTTGCAAGGGAAATAACCAACTGTTATGATTGAAACTCTCTTTTATAGATGCTCCCTTTGGAAAGTAGAGGAGTTCTAGGGCTTGCATGGAGACCCTAACCAGAATCTTGAAGCCTTCAGTGATACCAGGTTTCCTAGTGAGAAACTGTTAGTCTTTTTAAAAAGAAGATTGTGGTAGTAGTAGCAACAGTATTACTAATAACTACAGCAACAATAATAATATTTAACATGAATTAGTTAAGTTCCAGGAATCTTTCATGCTTTATGTGCATTAACTCATATAATTCACACAATAACCACACACGAGCTATTATCTAGTTTTAACAAACGAGGAAACATGCACAGAGACCTTCCTCCAGGTCACACTATAGGCGGAGTCAGGATGTGAAGCCAGGAAGTCTGGTTCTGATGCCCACATGCTTTCACCACTACATACAAGACCAGCGATCTCTGCCTCCCCTTGGACCTCCCCAGCACCACCTCGGTGACAGGTGACTCTTGATGGTAGAGCTGAGGGTAATTCCTGCTCACTAATTTTGCCTTGAGCATAGGGCCATCCCTGGGAGGAATCTCCTTTGGGGAAGTTTCTGTTATTGGAAGTGGCTTCCACGACCACCTCTTGTGAAGGCTGCTGCCAATGAATGGTGGCTTCAGGCATCCACTCAGGCTAACATCATTGTTAGGGCCCTCTTGGTGTCTGCTGCTCTGATAACACCATCCAGGTGTCTCAATTCTCGACAGCACTTTCCCTAAAATATAGCTCACTGGAGGTACAATGCCATGCAACTCTGTCAAGAAATTTATTTGAGAAAACGAGTCTACTACTATGTCATCTCCGTTTTGTTATTTGAGGAGTAGCACAGCTCAACTTAGCTTACAGGAGCAATAATTACACTTGTATATGCCTGGTGCATATTACTTTTGAATTTACAAAGTTATTTTAAAATTTATTATCTCACCTAATCCTCACACTACCTCTGTGAGTGAGGCTATTATTATATCCAGCTTAGAGATGAGAAAAATTGAGGCTCAGAAAGCTAGAATGGCTTTCCTAAGATTTTTAAAATATATTTTTATTGATTTCAGAGAGCAAGGGAGAGGGAGAGAGCAATAGAAATATCAGTGATGAGAATCTTTTTTTAAAAGATATATTTTATTTTTTGATTATTATTTTTTAAATCTATTTTTATTGATTTTATTGATTTTTTACAGAGGAAGAGAGAGGAACAGAGAGTTAAAAACATCGATGAAAGAGAAACATCGATCCCCTACTGGGGATGTGCCCGCAACCAAGGTACATGCCCTTGACCAGAATCAAACTTGGGACCCTTTAGTTCGCAGGTTGATGCTGTATCCACTGAGCCAAACCAGCTAGGGCAGCCTTCCTAAGATTTAAAGTCAGAGACAGGAGTAACCTAATCTATTATTAGTCTTTTAACTCTCTGAATTTATGGGCAAAATGGTATCATATTGTTTTAATTTAATTTATTTTATTTATACTTTATTTCTAAGGCTCTTCTATAGTACTTTCTTGCCCATTGCCTATGCTGATTTTTTTTTCGGGTGGGGGTGGGGGGATATCTTTTCTGAATAGACTAATAAAAACTCTTACTATAAGGGATATAATTGATTTTTCCTTGATCATATATTTTAAAAATTTGTTTTCTAGTTTATCCTGTGGCTTTAGCTTTCTTTATAGTTTTAAGATGCACACACACAAAAAAATATTATCCTATTTCCTCATAGTTTCTGTCTTGGAAAAGGTTTTTCAATACAAAATCATATATATTTATTTCTACCTAATTGATAGTTTAATTTTTATATTTAAATTTTAGTCCATCTGGAATGTTTTTAAGTGCATAATGTGAGCTAAGTGTTCAATTTTAAGTTTTTCAGATGAGTAAATAGTTATTCCGTACTACATATAAATAATGTGTTTTTCCCATTGATTTTATCTTCATCACATTTTAAGTACAATTTACATTGGGGTTTGACTCTGGGCTTTCTATTCACTTCCTGTGAAATGTTAATCCTGACGCCAGTTACACTTTCCTCCCCTTTCTACCCCATGCCCGCCCAGGTGCTAGAGGGTAGAAACTGCCTCCTACCGCTACATCACTCTCCCCTGGGTACCAAGGGACTTGGCATCAGCACCTAATGCCTTGTCACTTGTTCCTTTGTTCCTCCCATGATTTGTGACTATGATTCTGGGCCCCAAATCAGAATGCATGACCTGAAAAGGAGTGCTTCTTTCAATTATGTGTGTGTGTCAGGGGGGGAGGGGGGGTGGACTCAGGGCTAGTTTTCTGTATCATGTGGTTCTCCAAACCAGAGACATTTTCTACCTGTGGCTTGTGTTACTGAGTACAGTGTCTAAAATCTGAGGCTGACTCAGTGAATATTCCCATTCAGAGAACTCTTCCTATTCAAGAAAAGTGTTGTTCCATTTAATGTGGGGTTTTGTGGAGAAGATTTTGCCACCCTCATTTTCTTTCTTTCTTTTTTAAAAAATCCTCACTTAAGAGATTGAACCTGCAACCTGGGTATCTGCCCTGACGAGGAATCAAACCCACAACCCTTTGATGTATAGGATGATGCTCCAACCAACTGAGCCACCCAGCCAGAGCCACCTTCATTTTTTTTAAAGGTGTGAAGTATGAGAATATGTGGAAACACATGAGAACTCAAGACCTAGGCAACTGCATATACAGAAACTGAACACTGATCTCTTAAATCCCTGTGAAAAATCACTTTCTGTGCTATTACTGGTCTGTTCAAGTCACTTAAAATCATAAAATGTTACATCTGAAATGGAGCCTCGCCATTGCTTTTGCAAAGTTGGAAACTGAGGCCCAGGGAGCTTATATGACCTTCTCAATAGGTCAGAGCTGGAATTAAAGAGGGTGTCTCAGTGGACTACACTCTGCCCCTACAACCTTGCTTAATACATGAAAGGTAACAAACCAAGGCACTCAATCTGTCTCAATTGTACTGAAATCCAAAACCCAAGCCAGAACACATGTTTTAACTGGAAGAGTCTTTCAAGATAATCAATTTATTATTTCTTGGATTGAGAAAAATATATATCATAACGGCTGTGAACACCACTCTCCCCAACCTTTCGGTTTCTGTCGTTCTGTTTCACCTTTTCTCTCTCTCTTACTTCTTTCTTCCTCCCTTGCTTCCCCCTTGCTCTGGCACCTCTCCTGCCAGAAATAAAATTTGCTGCACGAGGCATTGAATTGGAGCCCCCGCGGTACATTTGGCTGTAATGGGTGTGTCTCTCCTGTGTAGGATGCAATCATTTTTGCAGCCTCTTCTACCAAGCTGTGGTTTTGTTCCCAGAATTCAAGCAGGAACAAGGCAAAGTGGTGAATAAAACCAAAATAGGACATGGATGTGCTCATGGATATAGAGTTTCAGTCTGCACGCCATATACCCCGGACTTCAGACAAGCGAGATCCAAACTCCTCTTCCTGACCCCCACCATCCTGCCACACGCTCCAGTCATGCAGGAGAAGAAAGACAACGAGGACTCTATGTACTTAGTCAGAAAAAGGGACCAATGGGACTCCTGATGAACAGAATTGGATAAACCAGAATCCTTGGTTCATGCACTTTCTCATACTGGTTCTTGCATGCTCTTCTTTTATGTGTTTAGTTAGTTCTTTTTTTAAAAAAAATATTTTATTGATTTTTTTTACAGAGAGGAAGGGAGAGGGATAGAGAGTTAGAAACATCGATGAGAGAGAAACATCGATCAGCTGCCTCCTGCACACTTCCCATTGGGGATGTGCCCACAACCAAGGTACATGCCCTTGACCGGAATCGAACCCGGGACCCTTCAGTCCTCAGGCCAACGCTCTATCCACTGAGCCAAACCGGTTAGGGCTAGTTAGTTCTTTTAATAATTATGGTTAAAGGTAATAAGTACCCAGAATTGGTGACTCAAAACAAAATCTCAGACCTTGACACTAATCTAAATATAACCCTCCCCACCTTAAGTAACTATGATCCAAGTGCCTTGCTTTTCATTGCTTTGAGTTTCTTTATAAAAAAAAGAAAATCTGGCTTTATTGCATTTATATAGTCATAAAAGTGTTTTCATTTTGACTTATAAAATGTTTCTATATGTTTAAAACTTTCTCTAAAAAATCACTATAGGGCATCATACTGTATGTAATACTTTGGGACATTTCCTGCTATTTCTGTATAATAATTTTTACTGTAAATAGATCACAGTATATTTGAAATATTTTTGAATTCAAGAAATGATGCAAAAGGAGATTTTTTTATTAACATAAAACTCCAAAGTGACAATATTTTCCTTGTTCCCACTGATTGCAGCTACATTGACTTCTTTCATGCTTTTCCCCCAATTCTGCCCCTTCGTGAGTAGATTCCCCCTCCTCCCCAGTCACCTCCAGGTATTCCATGAAGTGGATCTAGCTCTGGTGAGCTCTGGGCAGAACCCCGCTGTTTCGACTTTTCTCTGATTGGATTGGATTCTTAGCCACAGTCACCTTGGTTTCCCAAAGGTGTTACTCTCTTGCCAGGTACCTCTCTCCCTTCCCTGGCCTCGGTCAGTGGAGGACCGTGAAGAGCTCTACGGAAGGGTCGCAGGGTGTCACTTGTCCGTGTTTTTGTGTCTTTGCAGTTGCATTTCCCCGTCTGCTGGGCACAGTCTCACGCCACCAGGCCCCAGTGCGAAGGGCTCCTTTCCCAGGAGCTGGGCCCCAGCGGGAGCTAAGCTTTCCGTCTTCCATGAAAAGACGGCTCTAAAGTCAAATCCAGGGAAAACAGAGTGTGTCTCTCTATTTTGCCCTGCTCAATGACATGCCATCCTTTCGCGTTTTCATCCATGTAACATTGATCACACCTTCAAGTGTACTCCTCGGCTGCCCTGAGACAGACTCGCGTAGAGACTTAGCAATGCCCTTCTTTCCAGGGCATCACGCTTGTTGCATATACCCCAAACGATAACCATTTCTTTTATTCAGCAAATATTTATTGGTTGCCTATTATGTGCCAGGCACCATGAGTTGATGCAAACTGGGCTTTGCATATACAATGGCAAATAACATGCTGTCTCTGCTCTAAGACCTCCCCATTCGGCAGGGGACACAGAGAAGCACACGAGCAGATGTCACAGAGGCCTGCAGTCAGGGCCACATTACAACTTTCGTGGGCCCTTCATTGGCCACTTCCTCCATAAAAAATATTTCTAACTCTTTTTATAGCATTAAGCTGCCACTGGAACTCATTTAATATCTGAAATGTGCCTATTTCAGGGGACCTACTAGGGGAATGCGGGAGCCACGCTTTCCCTGTGTCCCAGAGCTCTCTCCGGTTGCTGAACATGGGCCAATGGAATGAGAAGCTGTGACTTGTCCACCCTGTCCTCCCTGCCCTCTACGATGACTTGAGAGATTTGAGCCCCCTGGGACCCTGGCATTGTCCACAGGCTTGAGGACTCAAATGACAGCCAGTGCCTCCCTGGGTTGTGTCCTCACCAACAATGTAGATTCACAGAAAAGGAATTTAGGTAAAATAAAATAGATGATGTCTTAAATTCTAGACCCATAATGGTAGAACAATCTTTCTTTGCCAAGTAGAAATTTATGTAATCATAAGACTAAAGACACTTTTAATTTCCAAAATGTTATTGCAACTAGCATAACTCTCCCTAAGTAAGTGCCAAAATCATTTTCCTGGAGTCCTCTTAAGTGCTTTCAGTTGATAGAAATATATCCAGAACTGCAGCTATGTAATATGAGAAAGGAAGACAAGAAGGAAACATTTCGACTGAGATGCACAGCAATAATGGGGAAGGGAAGAGATACCTCCTGACCCGTATATACAGGTTTTCTGGTACAGAAATGTCATTTGTGCAATGAGAACTTTAGTATAGAATTAAAAGCAATGACAAAAAATTATGATTTTTTCCTGCATGGAGGAGCAAAGCTTGAGAACTTGTAATTTTTCCATTCATACAGCTTGAGGCCAACAAACATGGCGTGACTGAATAATATCACATACAATTAATAGGTGAAAATATATGAAAGCCAGCCCAGAATAGTCCCTTAGACTGCAGCATTTGAGTAATCAGTAATGGGTGATAAAAAGTAACTTCACCATCTAATACAACACTGCCTCCTTTCTTTAAAAAAAAATTATGTGTTTTTAAAAATAATTTTAAATTCCATGGGAGTCTACCCCTAAGACACTGGCCTCTGTATAAAGTGTCTGATCACTTAGTCCGAGTTCTGGGAATGGGATTCCAGGCAGAGGCAAATGCTTCGGTCAGGGCATGTGGATAGGTGACAGATGGTAGATTTTTGCCTTTCAACACATAACCGTAACCTTATGCACTGTCTGAGTTTATTTTCAATCCCATACACAAGGGCTTATTGTGAATAACAAGCTTGCCTCTAAACCCATTTCCAGGAAAAGATTCTCCATGAGGGTCACCCTATATCACTTCCCGGTTGCACAGTGACCATGACGACTCTAGGACCCAGGGGCCAAGTGTCAAGTTCTAATAATGGGGTGTGTGTGAAATTTCCAGTCCTTGTTACTATTTATATTAATGTCCTGTCCTGTCTAGTCTAGTCTCAGATGCATTACTTAGAAATTGCGTTCTTTTTCTACTTTCTCACCTGGAATGAAAACCAACACACATTTCTCCAAGCCATCCCTACTTGTTATAAAAGGAGGGAAGAAAAGAAAATTTTGTCTCACAGGGTAGGATCCTAGCTCAAGGTGGGAAAACTCAGTAATTTATACTCAAAAGTAAACAAGCTACACCCACCCCCAGCCTGTGAGGTGTATAAACATTAAACAGGCAATCCTAATTTATTCTTGGCATTGTGTTTGTGTTCTGAGTCAACTCTTACCTTCTCTTTATTTTGAAGCTAATGAATAAAGGTCCATAATTCCATCCAAGACCATGTAATTCCACTGGCTTTTCAAAAGGATTGGGGGCAACATAGAAACATGAATTTAAATGAGCCCAAACTCTAGCTATGTGACTCCAACTAAAATCTGAAGCAGAAAACAGCTCTCAGATTTACGAACACCAATTTACTCGAGGGAGAAAAGCTGGATAAAACTTGGAGTTTGGTCTCAAAATAGCCTGGACAATTTGAGTTTTCTGACAGCATTTGGTGGCAAGCCTGTTAAAGAACACCATCTTGAAATTTCCCATTTGCGTGCTGTAGATAGCATATCATCTGGACACGCCCAGAGCATCAGATGCATTAATCACCAAGGCACACCTGGCATGGAATAGAGATGTGAAGAGAGAAGGAGCTAGAGTTTTAGATGGACCCCATATCTTGTGTTTTCCACATTCCTTCCTATTTGATTATTCAGTGCTAACCCAGGGAGGCACTAGGGTACAAGGGCTAACAGCACAAATGCTGGAGTTAGAAGGATTTGATTCTGAATCCCAGCTCTGCAATGTACTGGCTGTCTGATTATGTACACTTTCCTTAACTTCTCTAAGAATTAGCTTTTTAATTAGACAAAGTATGTTAGGACTAGCACAGTAACTGCATATTTGGGAGTTCCGAACTCTTCTCTACTCCCCTTTCCTTTTCACTGAGTTTTCATAAGGATGATATGAGAAGTGCTCAACATGTAGTCCATTCTCACAATCTATTAGTTTATCTTTATCACAGGGGCCCAATGACGTAGAACTTAAAGTCATTATTTTTATTATTACTATTTGAAAAAAAGGCCATCTAAGAATTGCCGTTTCTGATTCTAGTTTCAAGTAACTTTGATCTAGACAATTATCTGAGAGGCTCAGTAGATGTAAGGCTCTTCTCACAAAAGAGTTGTTAATAGGATATTCCATGACTTGACAAAGTCTTAGAGCTCGACTGCTCTTGGTAATGCATTGGACAGTGTCATTCATGAACCAATTCCATATTTATAATGGGATTCAAGAGGTTCTCTGAAGGTTGAAGAGAAACAGGACTCAAAGTCCTTATTTTTAGATGCTCCAAGTTATTAGATCATCTCTGAAATATTAAATTGTTTTTAATTAATTTAACAGGAAAAGTCACTGGGGTGGTGCCTGAGGGGAAACTCACCATTAATTTGAGTGTCTTAAGCTTAAGAACAGAGTCAAGATTGTCTAAGAGGAGAGCTGGTCTGGCATTGATATTATCCAATCCTGATTCAGCACATTTATATCATAGTCATGCCCACTGGAAAGTGGCTGAGTATGTGCGGAAGAAAATTA
Organism: Myotis nattereri; assembly: GCF_964212035.1. Taxonomy (NCBI): domain Eukaryota; kingdom Metazoa; phylum Chordata; class Mammalia; order Chiroptera; family Vespertilionidae; genus Myotis; species Myotis nattereri. The sequence continues at coordinate 36,362,469 of NC_138079.1, forward strand.
ATCATAAAGACTGGTCTTGCCAGAACCCAGCTTGCTATGGCATGGAGCTCCATGGCTGAGTGGAACATGGCACTCTAGGGAGAAACACTCTACCCTACCTACCTCTCCTGACTCCAGATGGTTGGTGGCAGCAGCCCTTCTGCTTGTACTACACTGATGGATTAATACTTTCAGTAGAGACACAGCAAGAGCTGTCATCTTCTTCCATGAGTGACTGTGTTATCCTATGTGAACATGGGTTCTCAGATTTTCATGGGCAATGGCCAGGAAAGAAAGTATAGACTTCTTTTCCCAGTGAGAACAGGAGATTAGAGTTATTATAAATTGAACATTCAAAGAAATGTGAAGTTATTCACATTCTAAACTGATGAAGCAGGATATATTAGTTATGCCTAGGTGCATTTGAGTTAGCAGTCTTCATAGTATCAGCTTCTAAGGCCTTCTGCAAATCCTTAAACTAAAGAATTTGTGAAAATTTTAAAAAGCTGGGAGCTCACATCTCAGAAGGAGTCCTACCTCTGTACCATACTACCTTCCAGCCCAGATTTCCAAATGAGGACTGTAGTAAGACAGAGGTTAGGGCCACAGGTACGTTCATTTATCTTTTGAGCTGGACAATTCATTTCCCTTTGGTAACTAATTTCCAATCTCTTCTTCCCACCAGTTTGACCTTTGGCCAATTTCAAACAACTATAAAATCTTGTATTGTTTGAGGCCCATGGTCTTTAAAGGCAGAAATGAAGTTATTTTAGAACAATCCTGCATTTTAGCATTCTTAAAGAAAAATCTGAACTAGCTCATTAGAAATGGTAGATATTCTTGTGATGGTACCAGGAATAGGCCAAGAACAGAGACCTCCATCCCAGCTTTGTTTACTATAAGCTCAAAAGTGCCATCTAAGTTGACTGGATTTGTCGGGTTTTGTATAATTTTAAATAAATGGCCTGGGAAGGGAAAAATCTTTTCTTATAGAGCGATGTGATAATAGAACGGGCAATTTTATAACCTGACCCACATAACATTTTTTATCTGATAATCTCAAAGTAATTTTCAGCATCACTAGTGACCTTCTTTGCACTGTCATTTGATGGGAAAGGTGCCAAACATTTGCTCACCAGTTGTGTACCTCACCTTCCAGCATTAGCTGTGGAAATGAGACAAAAGGGAAATTGCAGAACCTGAAGTTAGACTCCTTTCTCTCAATCTATCGTTCCAACCAGCATGCTCACATCATCTTTGCTGGGCAGTTGAATGGATGGGGTTTAGGGAAGAATGTGAATTCCTGTGACTTACTTGGGTGATTCATTACTTGGCCTGTGGAAGGGCTTCAGTTCTAAGGAACAATTTCTCTCTGGGGGCCTGAGAAGCTGCAGCATGACTAAGCCCTCTAGTATGTCGGACTTAAAGGAACCATTGGGAAGCAATGTACAATGTGACTACAATGCCATTAAGACTCTGGACACGTACTCATTTGCCTATTAAAAAGTCTTGGATATCATGCTTACCGGGTGCTCATTCACTCCCTAAGTTCTTAGGGGGATTTAGGACAGATACACAGATCTTACCAATCCTCCAAAACAAACAGCTTGTTTTACCGATAAATGAACTCAGATAATGACGCAGATAATGAATGACAGATTCATGACCAAGATCATAAATTCATGATTCCTAATGTTCCTTCAATTACCCTTCTTCTGTGGAGACAAATAAGATGTGGCTTTTGCCCTAGAGAGGTTCACAATAATGGAGGGGAAAGGAAACTTTTGCAAATGAACAATGGGTGTCCCAGCATGAAAATGAGATAGGGAGGGGCAGAGGTTTAACATATGCTGAGCACCTGCAACATGCAAAGGGTTTGATTATACATTTCCTCACATAATCCCCACATCAAACTCATGAGGAGTCTCTAATAACCCCGCTTCATTGGTAAGGAAACGGAGGCTTGGAGGTCTGCGATTCTTTATTATCCTGTGCAGGGAACTCTAGCCCATCTATTGACCCGCTGCTCTGGGCTCCCAAAGAGGACTGGTTCAGTTTGAAAACGTTGTTTGGGAAGGTGAGGCGTGAGTTGGGGCACTGCATTTGCTTAGGTCCAAAGAAGCCTCAGCAGATGGAGAAGACACAGATGGCCTCTCCATGATTACGTCACCACCCAGAGAAGGTTGGAATCAGTTACACACCCACTGCTCTGCAGTCTCAAATGTAAATTGCCTGGAAAATTGAGCACGATGAAGAGAAAGTTTGCATCTTAAACCTGCAGTGGTCTCGTTCCCAGATGGTCTATTCTGGGCAAGGAGTAACACAGTGTATAGGGGGAGTTCCTGAGTATGAAGATGGCCCTGATGCCCCTTTTGTGAGTTGCATCATTTCATGATGAACTAGAACAGCCAACAGTAAAGGGGTGAGATGATGGACAATTGAATGGAGCTATATATAAGTGCTGAGGGAAAGTCAGGCAGACCAGGGTGAAGACAGGTAAGGCTACATAACATGTAGCAATTTTTCAGAAAGAGAAATATTTTGAGCAATGGTTGGAAGGATGTGGCTTGGCAGAGAGCTGGGAGAAGCACTGGAGGGAAGGTTCTGAGGTGGGAGAAGGAGAATCACACACTTAGTTTGGAAGCTGGAGATGAAGAGGATGGGTAAGAAGTATATGCTGGGAAGTTTAGAAACTCATAAATTCAACCACATTCCCCTTGATCCCTAATACACAGAACTTCAGACCTCCTCGAGGACCCCTTTCCACTTTGACTACTTTTGGATGTGACTCTGGCACTGTCTGTCATATTCCCTTTTTTTAAAATATATTTTTTATTGTTGATAGTATTACAGATATCACCCATTCCCCCCCATTACCCGCTTCCTCTCAGCCCCTTCCCACCCACCCTCCCAGGTCCTGAGTCACAGGGAAAGAGATAAAGACCTTGTCAGAACTGGGATTTTTATCATTCTCTTTCTCTAACTAAAGTAGAGGCTCAAAACAACACATTGAGTAAATGCAAGTAAACACCGAAGGTGAATTTTATAAAAGAGCTTCAGAATGCATAGTCTGTCCATTGAAACGTGCTGGGAAATTAGGCCCCTAAGGGCCAATGGCATGCCTGTTCCGTGAAGAATTTCCATTAGCTATGTATTCATTTGATGGGATGCTCCAACACTGGGCCCCAAATTTTCTGAACTCTTAGTGGCTGTAAAGGGAGCAACTGGAATTGGTGGTTAGCAACATCTCTCACGCAGGAGGGTGAAAATGTTCTTCTTGAGGAAGCAGTGAGCAAACGGAGTGCCCTAAAGGCAGGTGCTGCAGACTGAGATGCTCAGTGCCCTGCCTAACAATGTAAGAGACTTGGAAGAGGTCAGTGGGTTTATTTCAGAAAAAAAAATATGTTTTTTGACTATTTTTCCTTTTCTCTGACTTTTTTTCTGGTAGAGAAAGAGAGACAGAATGCTCAGATTCATCATCAACAGCGGTGCAGGGTATGCCCCACACAAAGGTGCCCAGCTAATAGGACAACTGGGGGCTGAAATCCACTTTCCCCATCATAATGTAAGTTCCATCAAGGTAAGGGCCTTGATCTTAGCTCCTTCATATCTCCAATGTCTAAAACAGTCCTTGCTGCATAGAAGTTATTCAGAAGTATTTGTTAAGTAAATGTGTAAGTGGGCTCAGCAATATGATGTCAACCTGCAGGAACAGGAAGAAAGGCCCAGGAGGCCACTTCCCCATGAAAACACCAGGCCACTGCTGAGGCATCCATTTCTGAGTTCTCCTGCCCAGGAGTCAGGAAGTGGCCAGATGTGGCCAGTGTGGAGGAGCCAGGAGCAGTGGCTCAGGAGGAGGCCTGGGAGGCTGGCAGACACTCAGACACCGCTGGGCGCTCGGCTGCCATGCCCCTCTCTTTTCTTACCAGCCATGTTTGTGTTGCTTTCGGTGGGCATGTATCTCTCTAGACTCCTTGCCTTTGCAGGTTTCAGGGAAGGCACCGGCACCTGTTTCAGGTCGTTGAGACATATTTAAAAACCTGCTGGGGATTTCTGGGACAGTTTTGCTTTTCTGCCTCAGGTGTTGGCCCTTAGTCCTTTGTCCCTTCTTTTAGCTCAGAGCAGCGATTTTCAACCTTTCCCACCTCATGGCACACATAAACCAATTGTTAGAACTGCATCACACCAAAAAATATAGTTTTTGCCGATCAGACAAAAAAAAAATAGGCATAATTTTTATTCATTCATACCGGGCGGCTATTGTGCTGGCTATTGTTATTTTTTATTTGACAATGTGACAGAAAAGAAGTCAGTGCCCCTGACTAAATAGTCAGGTATTACAGGTTTTAAAAATTCTTGTGGCACACCGGTTGAAAATTGCTGGCTTAAAGCAAAGATATGAGCTTGGAAAAGGGACAGCCATCTTGTGGCCACGAAGCAGTAAGAATGAGGCAAAAACCATGTGTTAGGACAGAGGAAAGAAATGCTGAAGGGGCCTGGAATGCTGAAGCCTTGGACTGCTCACCTCCAGCCTTGAAATGTGTGAGAAAAACACCCCTCCTCCTGTTTGATTAAACTTCAGCAGTTAAATGTCAGCTACATGCATCTGGACCCAGTTCCTCACTGATACAATAAGCAGCCACCAGGAATACAAGCCTTCCTGGGATGCTCAGAAATACCGGCGAAGAAGACAGGATTTCTTGTATTCAAGATAGATTCTTGGAATAAGACTGACGGACATTCAAGGACATAGTGACTCCTCACGAACCTGGAGCACTTGGATTACAAAATACATAATTTTCTGACAGTGAGGCTTTTGGACTTATTGAAATAATACTATTAAGACAGTCTGTGGCTTGACTGGTGTGGCTCGGTGGTTGAGCATTGGCCTATTCACCAGTAGCTCATGGTTCGATTCCTGGTCAGGGCACATGCCCAGGTTGCAGCTGGATCCCCAGTGCAGGTTGGACAGGAGGTAGCCAATCAATGATTCTCTCTCATCATTGATGTTTCTATCTCTCTCTCCCTCTCCCTTTCTCTCTGAAATCAGTAATATATATTGAGAAAAAGACAGTTGGTGGACTTTAACATACATGCTTTTGAGATTTCAATTCTGACAACAGCAGAAATGATCTCTTAGCTGAATAATGTCTAAAAGAACATCTGTCCAGAACTTCATCAACTTGAGCTACAAAGATGTGGTACAAACCAGTTTGAGAACGTCACATCCTTTCAGTTGCTTACTGACACTGAGTTGAAATGAACCAATTTATTTTGAATGGTTGCTGTAAATTTGGTCTCCAAATTACTGGGTGGTAATTTTAGTGTCCATGAGCTAAAAGTACCCTATGATCGTAAGGAGGAACAGTTGATATTATCACTGTCATCAAAATAACAACCTCATTTCACACACTAACACCTTGAGTTTGCTGACACTGCTGGTGACTGCACGACGTGTCTATTCTGCTTTCCACAACACTGTTGTCTATCAGTGTCCCGAAGAGCTGTGGGCTCTCTGAAGTGTATTTGGAGACTTCTTCTACCCTTAGCATTCGTGCGGCTAGAAACAACAGGGAGGTGTTGATTGGTAGGTATATTTTTAGTTGGATTACTTCAGCCCTAAACAGGGAGTGCTTCAGGCAGTAAGGAGTGAGGCACATCTGATTAGGGCTCGTAAACTTTGTTTAGGACCACTCCTACAGCTAAGCGGCTGGCGTGGCCTGTCTACAGGTGCGTGTGTTTTGATGGATGTCCTAAGGTGACCCACTCTCCTATGGAAACATATGTGACTGTGGCAGATGACCACCTTTATTGTGTGGAGCTTCAAAATTTATTTTCCAAAAGGTATATTTCTCTGTCCTCCACAGCTCTGTGAGGTAGTTACATGTCCTATGCCAAATACCACCCCCCCCCCCCCCGCCCGCCACTCCTTACACATAACAAACTGAAAGTCAGCTTCACTATGAGGCTAGTTCTCAAGTCCTTTTGTAGAAGGGTCAGAAATGTAGAAATGCTGTTCAGATGGGCAAAAGTAACACAGGTTCTTTATTTTCTCTCCCGGGTCTTATTTTATCTGGGAGAGCTTCATTTCTGCAGGGAGCAGAGAAAAGTTCATGTTGTTACTTCACAGTTACTCTGACTCAGTTGTACCTTGGATGTCCCAGGCCTCTGTCAAGACATGGCTGCTCGGATCTTCTCTCTGTTGCCCATGCTTGTCTCTAGTGGGATGCAGCTCCTCTTAGTTGCATCTAACACGTGGGTAGACGTCTGTGATCTCCTGATGTGAGGACCCAGCATCATAAAACAAACTTGCCTCACTTCCCAGACTTTTCTCTGCCTCCCTCTCATTCAGTGGTCAATAGCGTCTCTTAATTCTTTTACTGAGACACCTGGAGGTTCTGGAGCTCCATCTAGGCCTAGAAGGATATCTCTGGCCTTTCTGAGGGGTACCATGTTGCTCCAGTGTTGGGCTGAAAACTGGAGCTCCTGGAATGGGCTTTTGAGTTTCCTAACATTCACCCTGAGATATTTGGGTTGTGCCTACCTGCTCTCAGAGTTTCTCTAACGTTCTCCCATCCAGAATTTTGTTCTGTGAAGTCATGTGCCTCTCCTTTCTCCTCCTTCCTGTACTCCTCTCTCTCTGGAAGCTGAAGGGCTTTTTCCCTTTCCCTTTAAGTCAGATGAAAAGTTTACATCATCTCTTCCTTCGTCCTTTCTCTAGCGCTTATGAGTAGAGCTCTGGACCCCAATCTACCAGCCTTGATTCTCCATATGTAAAGGGAAGATTTACAATGGAGGGTATCTTTTCTTTTCCAAAAGCTTGGCTTTCAAGGTTATTATCACACGATAGACTCAAAACATCAGTTTTTCACCTGAGAGCTAAATGGTGACCTCTCAGTTTTAATGTGTGCCCACCCTCTCTTTCCCTGAGGCAATCAAATATAAAGGCCAAAGGAATTTAGGGAAACAGAACTTGCTAGCCATTAATATTTGAAGGGAGGAGGAAAAGAGACTAGTTTAATATTTAAAAATATTCTCCATCGAGCTTATGGGAGAACCAATCTTTGCATGTTAGCTATATACCAGGCGCTGAGAAGTGCTTCTCATGCTCTTTCCTTCATTTAATCCTCACGGGATCTGTGTCTTAACAACTTGCATGATTACTGACTTATGACATTGCATCTTAGAGAGGACAGAGGACTAGGTGAGAACGCAGAAATCCTTATCCTCTCCAAGAGTATGCAGCATAGTTTCATCACACCTGCTTTTCCCATGGTTTTCACTAAAATTGTCATGTCCCCTGAAACACATCAGGCAAATTCAAGTATTTTCATTGGAAGGAAAGAGGGGATGAAAGCCTGGCAGAAGGAGATGGAAGGAGGAAGGCATAGAATGTTCACAAGATACCAATTCCTTGGAAATAAACTTGGTGGTAAATTCATTAATTTTTCACCCGCATTACTCTGAAGAGAATTTTAATGAGCCATTTATTGGAAGTTTGTTAGGGGCCTATATTTTGGGCACTATATTTTTATTGGTTTCCTTTTTATAAAAAGGCAAAACCAAAGTACACAGTGTTCAGATGACTTGTTTAAAATGGGAGGCATCTGAGTCACCAAAGTAAAGTTAAATTCTCTAAACTTCCGGTCCCATAATATCTTTCTTTAAATATACTTTTGTCCTGTAGCTTCACTTTTTCAAGATCACAGGATGATTCTGTAGGAAGAAGGGAATCCATCTGACCTGCATACATGGCAGTAAGAAAGTCTCCTTGGAACCTGGGGTATTTTTTGTTTTAGTTTTGTATTTTTCCCCAAAGAAATCATGTTTGAGACAATAGAGGTGGTGGGGATTTGGGGGGAAAAAAGGTCCAATGTTATTGTTTTTTTAAATCTAGGAAGCACTGTTTCTTGAAGTACAGATCAATAGTGTAGGCCCATATTTTAACATTGTCATGTTTTCTCACTCATAGGAGCTATATCTTATTATGCACTATTAGGAAAATAGAAAAGCAAATAGTCAAACTTGCCTAATGATAAATGACAAAATGTTCCAGAACAGAAATAAAAACCATTAAGGTCAGTAGTCGATGAAAATGAAAACAGATTACCAAGTAGGGGTTCTTTTATTTAATCAAAGGTGGTAAAAAAGAGTTAGAATTAAGACTCTGAACACAAACAAATAGGGGGCCTATCAGAGAAAATGGAGCAAGAGTATTATACAAGGAAACAAGAATAGTTTTAAGTATATAAAGTAGAAGGAGTAGGAGAAGTCAACATGACTACTGAAAGAGAGCTCAAGAACTTCTTTCTTTAATTTTTTAATTTTATTTTTTTCATCACCATTTATCCCCCCTATACCCTCTTCCAACTCCACCGCTCCCCTCCCCCTTGCAATCACCACACTGTTGTCTGTGTCCATGAGTTCTTTCTCTTTTTTTTCTTTTTCTCAGTTCCTCCATCCACACAACACCCCCTTACCAGAGCTGTCTACCTGTTCTTTATTCATGAGTCTGTCTCTATTTTGCTTGTTAGTTCAGCTTGTTCATTAAATTCCAAATATGAGTGAAATCATATGGTCCTTGTATTTCTCTGACTGGCTTATTTCTCTTAGCATAATATTCTCCAGGTCCCTCCATGCTGTCTCAAAGGGGAAGACTTCCTTCTTTTTTACTGCTGCATAGTATTCCACTGTGTAAATGTACCACAGCTGTTTTATCCACTCATCTACTGATGGGCACTTGGGCTGTTTCCAAATCTTGACTATTGTAGATAATGCTGCAATGAACAAAGGGTTACATATATTCTTTTGAATAGTTTTCAGATTTCTTCGGATTAATTCCCAGAAGTAGAATTACTGGGTCATAAGGCAATTTCATTTTTAATTTTTTGAGGTAACTCCATACTGTTTTCATGAACTTTTTTTTAAAGTGGGAAAGATGGCTTGAGAAATGAAATGATTGCTTTGTCTCATTGTGGGAAACAGGATAAGTGGAGACAGATGCCAGACACAGGAACATTTCCCAAAGGAGGAAGAAACAGAAAATTGGTTTCCTGCCAGAACAGGTGGCGTGTTGACATGTACACATGAGACAGGCTCTCCAAGGTCTTACCAGGTCAGTCTGAGATTGTCTCTAAGCCTTCAGGGAGAGGTGCCATGGGGAATGCTAGGGTTTCAATAACAGCGGTGGTGGGTAAGGAAAGTCAGGTAAGCCACAAGTTTGAAGGTTGGCCCAACCTCCTTCCTAGCTCACAGTTTGATATTCTTAAACTTCAATTATAGGAAAAGAACCAAATGTCCAGTTAATTTCAGGAACAGGCAGACATTCTCAATAAAATCCCTTTGACCTTCTCAAACACTGTAGAAGCTTTATTGGGACTTTTTTTGTTTTGTTTTTTGGCAGTGGTGGTAGTAGTAGGTAGCAAGTGGGTAAGTGGGTCTGAGGTTGAGAAAAAAATATGGAAAGTGGGGCTGAAAGGATGATGTACAGTGTTCTTGCAGAATTTGGAATCTTTTATTTGAAAAACTGTCTTTTACTATGATGTGTGATGAGGACTCTATAAATGGCACACCTACCCAATCATAAATATGTTTAAATAATAGCCTGAGGTTAGATCTGGGGTGAAATGATGAAACCAAATAGTGATGCCTTGAGAATAATATTTCTCACCCTGCAATAATGGAGGGCTGCACGGAGTTGTGTTTACAAGCATGGGCTTAGGAATAAGACTGTTTGTTTTCGAATCAGCAGCCTCCTTATTAACTGTGTGATATTGGGTATTGAACCTTTCGATGCCTTCATTCCTTCAGATACAAACCAGGGATAAAAACAATGTCTATCTGTGGCATAAAATTATTGTGTGCCTACCACACTGATTCTTTCCCTCCTGGAACAAAGGAGTGCCACATTCCCCACATTCTCCTTGCAAACAGTGGGGCTCTGGGACTAGTTCTGACCATGGACATGTGGGCAGAAATGGTGGTACCACTATGGGATAACCCCAGGAACCTCCCAGCAGATCCTCATGCTCTTTCTCACTGTCTGCTGGCCAGTTGCAGAAGAGGCAGGAGAGGATTCTGAGGCCCCTAAAGCTGTTGCTGCCCAAATCATGGTGGGAAATTTATCTGCCAATCATCCAATTGTCTGTGATATAAGCAAGAAATAAATCTTCTATTGTATGAAGCCAATCCTGTAATATTTGGTGGGTGTTCATTAGAACAGTCAATTCTAACACTATCCCAAAGTATTAGTCACTTCTGATTAAAAACTATGTCATAAGTTTTACTGTATATAGATTAAATGAATTACTGTATATAGAAATTATTAGACTAGTATCAGGTATGAAAGCTTTCAATACATATTATCTCACATATCATGATTGGTATAGAATTGACAAGTTGGTTAGATCCAAGAACCCCTCTTTGTCCATAAATTCTAATAAAAACAATTTGTATTTCCTTAGCAAATTTGAGTGTGGACTGGGCCACCTCCCCTCATAGTTGTTAAACTGCTTCTTGATATGCTTCAAAATGATCACTTTGAAGGCAAGACAGCATGTTTGGGTGGAAATCTGCAAGGACCTCTGAGGATCGGGCAGTCCAGCTGTTCAGAGATACCTTTCCATAGGAACATAAGATTCAGATGGACAACAACATGGCTAAGATTCTGATCAGGGATTTTATTTAAAAAGTCACACAACGTATTTGAACAGCTGTTAGGTTTAGAAATAGTATATGCAAAGGACTTAGCCGAAAATATTGTCCAGATTTAAGCATATTCTAGGTATCTAGTAAGTGATGGCAATAATAATAACAACAAACAATAATTACCGCTATTATTTGAGTACTTCTTTTTTTCTTAGAACTTCAAGAGTGTGTCTATTGTATACTTTCTACCTTGGACCCTTTGAAAGCTATTTTAAATCCTGAGGCAGCAGGATTTATACGGTATAATGCCATGTTTTCTAATATTTCATCTACTTTTTCCCTGCTGCAGTCAGGCACCATTACTTGTCCTTATGCTTGCTTGACCTAATGAGGCTAATTGGACCCTGCCCGCTTGATAACATCCTTTATTTATTTGCAAACTCCACACTTGGGTGTTATTACATATTATACATTAGATACGCAATATCACACAGAGATCTCAGCAATAATTAGGCAGTAAGAGGTGAGTTTTTCAAAGAAACATTAGGTTCAACTCTAAAATTCTCTTTTTTTAGTAGGTTCAGGTCAATAGATAAAGACCTTAATGTTCCTTTAATGTGGAGATGAGAAAACCTGGCTGCTTTCGGGTTTGGCAAACTCTATCTGGCTATCTTTCAAGCATTATATGGCTGGCAACTCCTCAGATGTTCCCTGCCAAATGCTTTCTCCCCCTAACCTCTAAGTGTGTGTGTACTTCAAAGGGAATTAAAACCATGAATTTCTGACTTATTCATACTTAACTGATCAAAGTTGCCGCGTTTGTCTCGATCAACACTTACAGGTTCTAACTTCTGTTTCTCTGACCCAGGAAACCTGGAGAGGTTGGCAGTCACTGGCTTTTAGAGAAGAAACCAAACTGGTTATCTGGGTCTGGGAAGCAGTTAGCTCAGATCTGTCGTGCAGACAATATTTAAAATAAATTTCCCCCCATTGAATTCTATGGCAAGGGTAATGCAAAAGATAGAGTGCTTCCAAATCTCTCTTAGCTGATACCAACCTGAAATGGAAGGAATCCCAGATCATCTCAATGGGAGGGGCTAAAGGGGCAGCAATCTGGTTGGAAGGGTGTAGGGTGGTAGTCTTGTCTTGGGGCCCAGTTTACACACCACTTGACATAAGCCTGAGAAAACATCAACTGCCCATACCAAGGAAAGAGCATGGTAATGAGGAGGGGTCAGCAAGGGGAGAATATGGTAGTAATGTAAATCCTTGGTTCTCCCTCTAAGCCACTCCTTAGTACTGCTTCTTACCTGACACCACCACACACTGGATCCAACATTTAAGGGGCTAGTGTTTCCAGAAGCAAAAGGAACCACTAAAATACTGGCTAGGCAAAGGGTGACAATAAAAGGCAAATATTTGCTGAAAGGACACGGACATCAAGCATGCCAAACTCACAGGCTGGTTAAATGCCCAGGTTATTTTGCTATGATCCTTCCTCCCCTCTTCCCACCCGCCGCCCCCGCCCCCCCCCCGTAACTTTTTATAATCTTGGCTCTCCTCCCAAAGATGACCAAGTATCATGTGAGTATGCACAGAGGACATTCACTCTGAAAATTCTTGCCAGAAGGCTGTCTCCTAGAAAGGCAGGTTGCAAAATCCAGTAGATTTTACATTGGCTGCCTATTGTATAGTACTGGGTGGAGTGATCCTCTCTTGAGAAGATAGAAGGTAGCCTGGGACTGTCATAAAAATCAGCAACTCTGCAGACATTGGTCAGTTTACAAACCAGTTTCAAACTAATATTTAAAAGATGTACCTCCCCCTTCACTTGCAGAAGAGGCCCATGGGGAACAAAGTTTAAACTTTGAAGAGAAATGTTTAAGACATCTGCTTATCAGCAAACACGGAGTTTTATCACATTAATAGCTTATAACTTCCAAAGAACAATATCTTTTTAAAAATAAAACCAAGTGTGGTAGGCAAACTCTAATATGGCCCCCAAGACTCCTGGTTCTGAATTCCTGGTGTTCATGCCCTCTGTAATCTGCTCTTCTGTGTGTGCGTAGTACCTGTGACTTGCTTCTAACCCAACAGAATATGTCTCTTTCATGATTATGTTGTGTTATTTAAGATTCCATCTTGTTAGCAGACTGGCCCACAGAGCAAGGAACAGAGGGCTGCTTCTATGGAAACTTCCAGCTGACGTGCACAGCAAGAAGCTGGGCCCTGAGTCCTATTACTGAAGGATATAACTTCTCCCAACACCTCAAGTAAACTCAGAAGCAGATCCTTCCCCAGTTAGGCCTCCAGATGAGCATTAGCCCAGCAGACAGCTGATTATAGCCTTGGAAACCCTGAGCAGAGGACCTAGCTAAGTGTCTTCTGATTCACAGAATCTGTGAGCTTGTAAATGCGTATCCTTTTAAACCGCTAAATTTGTAGTCATTTGGTATGCGGCAATAGATAACTAAGACACGAAGTGTCTATCACAATAGTTTCTGCTACTGATAGGTTTCATATTGAAATAATGAAAAAGAAAGCTGAGCTCTACAATCAACTGATGTTATTAAGTGACACAATGAACCACAATTCCACTATTGCCAAGCTACCACCAGAGTAAAATGAGATCAACATTTGGTCATGGATATGCCCTCCCCCTTTTCAGCACAATCTGAAAAAGGCCGTAATCAATGATGATCTGTCCCTCATGCATTTGGACGCTGTGACAAGGAATGTGTTTTGTTGGAACCCAATACACTGAAGCTTTCCCTACCCTAGAGGTCACTAGTAGAATTTCCTTAAGGACCACCATCCAAATATATAAAATAATTAGGGTAGCCCACATACATTTGCATTTGCATCATCAATTGACTGCAAATTGCAATTTTTCAGATCCCATTATGCCCACAATAAAATCCATACGTCTTACTGTGATGTTCAAGGCTTACACAATCTGGCACAGCCTTCACCTCTGATCTCCTCAGTAGCCTTCTTGTTCAGGATGTTTGCCCCACTGAGCTCTAGCTGTTCCTCAAGCACACAAACCAAAGCTATGCCTACTGCCAGGGCTCCTGTCTGGAGCACTCCTCAGAATTTCCATAGCTAACTGCTCAGACTGTGGTCTCAATTGTCCCCTCCCTCAGCAAGGCCTTCCCCAATTTTCCAGAAGGCTTCCCTTTTCTCCAGGCACTCTCTTCCATATTAACTTCTTCCAAGATACTAATGCTATCTGAAATGACTTGTTTAAGGGTATATTTATGTGATGAATCTATTTCTCTCACTGGAATATGATTGCTACATAGTAGATGCTTAATAAATATTTACTGCATAAATAAATGAAATACAATTTGATTATTATATTTACAAACCTGCCAATATTTTATTTATTTTTCTTATTTGCTCCTTGCACACAGGTTTGAAATTCCACAGCAGTTTTGCCACTAACTCATCCAGCATGTTTTGTACACTCACACACACAGCACTATACAAGGCATCATAAAGGAAATAGAAGCTGGAGAAGACATAGTTTTGTCCTTGAGAAGTACACAAATTATCTGGGTGGGAAAATGTACTATATATAATTTGATCAAAATCTACCTATAAAGCACTCACCACACCAATATCTGGGGAAAACTAAATATAAAATTGCTAAGAAAGTAATTAGGCATTTCTTATATTGCATACGTATACCACATCTTCTTTATCCAATCTTCTAAAGGGACACTTCAGTTATTTCCATGTCCTGGCCATCGTGAATAACATAGGGGTACATATGTCTTTACAAATAAGTTTTTTCACGTTTGGTGAGTAAAGTCAGAAGAGGGATTGCTGGGTCATATAGTAACTCTATTATTAGTTTTTTTAGGAACCTTCATATTGTTTTCCATAGTGGCTGTCTCAGATTACATTCCCACCAGCAATGTATGAGGGCTCCTTTTTATCCATGTCCTCTGCAATACTTGTTAATACTTGTCTTGTTGATAAAAGCTATTCTAACAGGTGTGAGATGGTATCTCATGGTAGTTTTGCTATAACAATATGGCTGGATCTTGAGAATATCATGTAAGTGAAATAAGTCAAATGGAAAAAGTCAAGAGCCATATGATTTCATTCATATGTAGGATATAAAATTGAAAGCAATAAATGAAAAAATAAGACAGACAAACAAAAACTCATAGACAGAGACTACAGTATGGTGATTAACATAGGGAAAGGAGGGAGGCGGGGAGGAGGTAGTAAATGGTAAAGGAGGTAAAATATATGGTGGCAAAAAAATTGACTTTGGGTGGTAAACACACAATCCTATATAATAAAAGCCTAATATGCTAAGTGTCCGGTCATCTGGTTGGCCATTCAACAAATCAAAGCATAATATGCTAATGACATGCTAAGGCCGCTCAACTGCTCGCTATGATGTGCACTGACCACCAGGGCCAGACAGTTGACCAGTCAACCAGTTGCTGACGTGCACTGACCACCAGGAGGCAGATACTCTGACCTGTAGGTTAGCTTGCTGCTGGGTTCCAGCCATTCAGGACTGAGCGAGAAAGGCCAGACATGCCCTGGAGCCCTCCTGCGGTCCCTCCCTGGCTGACCAACCTCCTGTGTCCCTCCCCAGCTCTGATTGTGCACTGGCGGGGGTCTCTTGGCCTGGCCGATGCCCTCTCACAATCTGGGCCGAGGGATTCCCCTCCCCATGAGTACACAAATTTCATGAACCGGGCCTCTAGTTCAATATAAAGATGATGTATTGTACACTTGAAACCTACATAAACTTGTTAACCAATGTTACTCCAATAAATTTAATTTTAAAAAAACTTCTTAGCCAGGCCAGTGTGGCTCAGTGATTGAGTGTCCACCTGTGAACCAGGAGGTGATGGTTTGATCCCTTGTCAGGGCACATGCCCAGGTTGCGGGCTCAATCCCCAGTAGGGGTCATGCAGGAGGCAGCCGATCAATTATTATCTCACATCATTGATGTTTCTATCTCTCCCTCTCCCTTTCTCTCTGAAATCAATAAGACTCCTTATGTGGGCTGATTCCTGAAATGGGTGTGACTATGGGAGAGAAGGCAGAGGCATTCAGAGGAAGGTGAAAAGAAAGAGAAGCTGCCATTAAACTCCCAGCATTTAGTGTTTCCATTTTCCAGAGAAAATGTATCTCTAACCCCTGGGTTGCTGGCGGTTTAGAATCATTGTTTTCCTTTTTCACTAAATGCTGGCTTCTACCTAACTGAAGATATCAATATTGGCCTCAACTCCAATTAAGTCAGAATCTTGGGGGCTGGGCTTGGGCCTGGTGTGTTTCAAAAGGTCTCTAGTGAGTCAGTGTGCACCCAGGGTTGCAATCCCTTGCTACCCTGAAATGCCATCACAGGGTTAAACTGATGAGCAATGCCCCAGCACAGCAAGGGGAGGCGCCAATGAAGTAGTTAAGGCTCTGGAGTAGAATAGCCTAAATTCAAATCAGGCCCTGCAACCTTCCAACCCTGGGCAAGTGAGTTGCCCTCTCTGCACATCTCTAGGCTGGGAATAATGAATATAGTTGTCTCATAAGGCCCATGGAGAATTGAATGAGATAAGATTTATCAAGTGCCTGAGGCAATGCATGGCTCATAGTCAGAGATCAAACTTTTTTCATTATTGTAATCTATGTCCAAAATTCTCAATATTTTATAAAGGCACTGGAAAGTCCAATGCACATTTCTGGAGTCTTTGCATCCATTATCTTAACAAATTATCTTAACCCTGACCACAGCCTTAACCTAGCACAGTGATGAGTTCAAGCACATTTAAGTAGGAAATAAGACAGAGGCTGAGATAAGCCAACCTGGAGGCAAATGAGCATTTTAATGGAAATGGAAATTGTGAGTGATGGGGCCAGCAGCCTCACCTGGTGAGGAGACCAGGCGCTTGCAAGGTCAGAACAACACTTCTGTAAAAAAATTACAGGGCATTTCAATGAAACATAACAGAGCTTTTCCACATTACTGGGATTGCTGTCTTTCTCCAACATCAGTGTGGACCCAGCCCTGGATAAAAATCATAGCCAGAATCACTCTCTCACTGCCTCACCGTGGGTCTGATCACTTTACTCCAAAGTTCTATTACGTATGTCCTGCCTGATATTTTTAAAACAAGTCATTTGAAAGTTTCTTAAACATCTCAAAGTTAGCAGCGTGCTAAGAATGAAACCACTTAGATCATTTTTACTTATCAAAGAAGCAATTTATTCCTTTTAGTGTAGAGAATTCACTGAATAACTTTTCATATTTTGATATTATGCCAAAGATGCATGCCTTGCAATAGCATAGAACACAAATTTGGAAACAGTGGGCATATAGACCTGGAGCACACAAGGTCGAGCTTTGGAGGCACAGGTTGGAGAGACAACAGAGAGGCAACTGGAACTCCCATTTGACCCAGTGATCCCACTTGTAGGACTATTTCCCAAGAAACCAGAAACACCAATCAGAAAGAATATACGCACCTCTATGTTCATAGCAGCACAATTTACAATAGCTAAGATTTGGAAACAGACTAAGTGCCCATCAGCAGATGAGCGGATTAGAAAACTGTGGTACATCTACACAATGGAATACTACGCTGTTATAAAAAAGAAGGAACTTTTACCATTTGCAACAGCATGGATGGAACTGGAGAGCATTATGCTAAGTGAAATAAGCCAGTCAGAGAAAGATAAATATCACATGATCTCACTCATTTGTGGAATATAATGAACAACATAAACTGATGAACAAAAATAGAACCAGAGTCATAGAAGCATCCAACAGACTGTCCAACCTATATGGGAAGGTGGAGGGTGAGAGGGTTAGAGATCAACCAAAGGACTTGTATGCATGCATATGAGCATAACCAATGGACACAGACAGGGGTGGGGTGAGGGCATGTGCTGGTGGGGTTTGGGGACAGCCGGGGAGAGGTCAATGGGGGAAAAAGGAGACTTATGTAATGCTTTAAACAATAACAAGTTTAAAAAAAGAAGAAGAAACAAGAAGAGCTCAGAGACAGCTGGTCAATGATTTCAAATGCTCTGGAAAGTCGAGGACAATAAGAGTAGAGAGGTGTCCTTTCAGCAAAGTAACGTTGTGGTCTCTGCTGATTTTAATTTTAGTTAATTTCAAGTTCTAAAATATACATTTGGCTCTTCTTTATAGTTGTTTTTAAGCATGCTTTATATGTTGTTAAATGCTTAGAAAATAAAATCTGCAAGAATATCTTCTCATCTTTTGACGGTGATCATATCCAGAGTAACATTAGAGTGACTTTAAGTTTCCTTATTAGTCTCTTTGGTGGCATGTGAAATTTGTGTAATGAGCATTTATTTTAACATTTTATTTAAAAGAGAAGTTTTCTGATGAAATAAAATGCATTTTTTTACAAAAAGACTCTGGCCCTTTTGGAAATAAGAAGTGGGTTTAGAAAATGCTGAAAATCTTCAGCTCAGTCAAGAAAGGGCTGTCACTGAGTATAAATTTTAAATATTTAGTGGGTTGGGAAAAGCCTTCTGCACTGGAAAGAGAAGATGAAACAGACTTCTGGTCAGAAAAGGATAGCCTTCCTGGCTTTGAGCGTCTCAGCTCCCCTTTCAAAGGCTACCCGAGGAGGTGACAGCGAATACTCCATTGCATATGTCTGTGGAGTGGAGACCTCCAACGCTGGCCCAGAGCCCTTCTCCTCAGCAAAGATTTACATCTCCGTTTCACACACTGAATTGGTGCTTTTCATGACTCCAAAAAAAAGTACTGTTCAACCTTTTTTTTTTCTTTTACCTCTTCCATCATTTAACTCGGAAACATTCTTTTCTGTGGATTTCATGAACTCCTGCCCAACACCAGGTGCAAATTGAAAAAATCCCACTGGCCAATTTCAACATAGGGAGGACTACTGTTCTTCCAGCACAACCCCTCTTGCAGGCCAGGAGTTCCGATCTTAGACCCTGGGCACACAAGGCAGGGTTTCACTTTCATCCACAAGCATCACTCATGAAAAACTCCTTCTCTCCAGACCCCCAGCCTAGAGGCTCAGATACATCTGTCTGTGTGAACCTGGGCATTTTCAGGGAGGAAAGCCAGAGGGATTCCTTGCTGCTCTTAACCTTCAAATGTACAACTGTCCCGGCTCAGTCGTGTAGTTTTCCACACACTGTGGTTTATGTGTGGTTGACATTATCATTTGGCAAATACTCTACAGAGAGTCACTCTCCTTAGTTTGCAATTTCCAGACTACTGGGTGGTCTTTACCCACTCAGGGCTCTCCACAGATGGATCACAACATGAACTCTGTCACCAATATCCAAGGAAGAACATGCAGGCCTTCAGAAACCGATGGGTTCAAATGGGAATTCAATTCTGGTTTCAAGTCAGCTCTCCAAAGTGCCTGTGGCGTGAGCAATCATCCAATTAAATTCTATTTTACAAGCATTTATTGAGCATCTACTTTGGATTAGTTACCTATGGCAACCCAAATTACAAACACTTGTTATTAAATTGAATTGCTGCCTCCATATCCTGTGGTAGATTAAAAGATCAGAATTGGTTCTCTTTATGATTCCTCCCCTGCTAATGAGGAGGGGGAACACCCAGCAACGCAAGTTCTGCTGTTAGAATTTTCCTGATCTGAGTTGTCATTATGGACTCAGTGATGGACATGATATCCAAATTTCCCATCTAAGATGCAGAAGTTGGGGGTTTAGAATAATATTCTTTTGGTATTGTTAGCAGGCTGGGTCTCCCCATCTTACAGATCAAAGAAGCAGTTTAGATGGCATCTAGGAAGAAGACACCAGATTATCAGACTATAAACGTTACATAAAGTTCCTGCTCTTTGCAAACAAGGTGTGTTAGTCAAGGTCCTACAGGTTGTAAGTGGACCACTTCTCCTGGGTAATTCATGAAACAAATGAGAGTCTTTTCACAAAGGCATGGGCAGGGTTTCAGGAAACAAACAAGGGCAATGCAGTACTCCATGGCTAGTACCAACTAAGAGCTTTGGCTACCACTAGAGACCTGAATAAGCAAGAAGGGGGAGAGGACCCCAGAAGCAGGAGAGTAGCTATAAGGAACAGGGTTGCCTGAAAGGCATTGTAGCTTTTGGTAGAAAAACCCAGACTAAACATAGCAACCAAACTTCCACTTGGTTGGGAATAAATACCCCAACTCTCTCTCCTCCTACCTTCTGATCTCCTGCTGGTATATCCCATTAGCCCGAATCGTACTGAGAACTGGAGGACAAGAAAGCCCAGACTGTACATGGGTCAGCCTCCTGGGGCACAGAGAAGGATGGAGAGTGAGCTGGGGGTGGGCACACAACAGTATCTAGAACACCACATTTCTCTAAGTGCATTAAGGACACAATAAAGAGTAAAAAAAAAAAAATACATAATTTCTTAGAAGCTAAAAGCTAATGTATAATTTAGGAGTTGATGCTTGAGCTGGTTCTAACGTAAGTAGAAGTCAGATCTAGCTGACAGGGAAAGGCATGGTGGGCTGAGAAAGGCTATGGGGAAAGGAGCTTCTATAGCTGCAGGCCAGAGCCTGGGTGTAAACAGCTGTGGCGAGAAAGGAGCCTGGAGCAGAGAGGGGCCAGGCTCTGGGATCTATGTGAGCTCAAGTCAGTGGGATTTTCCAGGGAAGTGTTATCAGACCCACAATTTAAAAAGGCTGCCAGCTGTAGAGAAATGGACTGCTGATGCTGTGGAGCTTCAAACCCTCCCTGGAAACAGGCAGGTCAAAGAGATTAGATATTCAAATAAATAAAAGGGTTCCTCTGACCATCATAGTCCCAGAGAATTTGGTTTTGGTAGCAGCTGAGGAGTCAGAACAATCATCTTCCTTTATAAACCAAACAATTATTGTGCTTAATTATCCCTTATAAAAGCTAGTCTTCCTCTAGGTTCTAAGTATCCTTTCCCAGAAACTGCCAACATACTTTGCATATAGAGAAACACCGGCCATATCGCCTACAGGAGCCAGGTCCTCTTTTTGTCATCAGCTTGTAAGGAAACGTCCTGGGCACTGGCAGCCTCCCTCTGGCTGACTTTTCTGATGAATTCTTAGACCACTTTAAATGGCGGCCACATGACTTCACACTGAAATATGTACACATCATCATTTTCTCTGGGTTTGTTGTTAGAGCTCATTAGATTGCAAACCTCTTTGAATGCACCTCAACGAATCCTGCTGTGTGTTTCTCACCACCACCCCAGGGCTAAACATGCTCCGCACACTGACAGGTATTTGTTTTTTCAAGAGCGCATGGTCATTCTCTGACCAGGAAGCAATGTGTGCTGTGAAAGGAGGGTGTGTCTCTCTCTAAACTAGTCTATGTCTTTGAGCACCCACTGTGCATACTTTCTGAGCCCAGGGCTAGTGTTGATTCCATCAGAAAAAAAGAACTACTTTGAGAACCTATAGCAAACAAGGATCAGACCAGATAGTCAATGAAATATAATGATTTGGAACATAAAAATAAGGAGGAAATTTAGCGTGAGTGGCCAAAAATGACCCACTGTGTTAACCTTTCCAAATAATAACTAAAATTTTGCAGAGACCTTTAAGACCTATTCAAAGACTGAATATTGTAGGAATTTCAAACACCATAGCAGGAGAAGTGAGGAAGAAATCTTGGTTAGGGAAGCCTTTTATCATTTATCATATTACATCAATCACAACATGTAGAATCCAGAATCACAAGTCTGGATTCGGGAGCACAAACTTGTACTCTTCTTTTAAAACCTTGCTGAATTCTGACCTTTTCTGCAGAGCCTTCCAGATGACTTCCTTCGCAGTCCCAGAGAGTCGGTCCAAACTCCGAGTTCCTACACCTAGTGCTTCTTAAACTGTGGGTCTGTCACACTCTTCAGAATAACCTGGGGCGGGGGGGGGTGGTCTTGTTAAGCCTGCACCCCATCAGTTCCATCACTCATTCAAATCTTGATGTTTCATGTACATCTACCATTTCCATTAGACTATGAACTTCTTAAAAACAAGAGCTATATATAAATATTCACATCCCTCAAACCTGGCACAATTCCAGGAAAATAGTAGATTCTTGCTATACATGATCTTTTCCTCACAACTGTGAGAGGTCCCTATGTATCACCATATTCAGATGCTCATACTTTGAACTCCATCAATGTATTCTAGGTATCTATGTACACATAACAAAGTACCACAGAAACAGGCACAATGTCACCTCCAAAGTATTCTTTTGGTCCAGCAGTCACAGAGCATGTTCAGATACAAGTTGAGGAGGTATAGACCCCACCTCTCATTGAAGGAATGTTGAAAAATCTGTAGCCATCTTTAATCTTCCACATAATCTTCTTTAATCTAGCACCTGCCATTGCCTATCATAAAAAAGACTAGACTATTATTTAATAGACCTTTAAGGGACTTTCAAAGAGCCAAATAAACCAATCATGTGTTGTGGCCTGGGAAATAAAGAGTTCAAAAAAGACAGGGAAAAGTATAAAATAGGAAAGAAAAATTCAAGGGCTTTTCTATTGCCTATGGCCCTTTATAGCTTACTACCCAAGCAACTGGATCAAGGGGTATTTGAACTACATTTGAATCCCATTGTAGTCTTTAATAGTTTCTTTTCACAGAAGGAAATTGGACATTTTAGTGGTAGTAAATAGAATGATTGGTACTCTTTGTCAGTCTTAGGGCAGGATCCAAACCTGTAGCTGTGTAAGTGTTAAAAATTCCTGGGGGGATAAAGACACATTTGTAATACCTTAATCAATAAAATGTTTAAAAAATAATAAAATAAAATCCTGGGAATAGGCCCAGGGTATTGAACCCAGGAATCCTCCATTATAGGGATGTTCTTAGCTTTCTTGTGGGGGTGTGCAACTCTGGATTACTTTTGATTGAAAATTCTCCTCTCTTTATTTTGCATATTGACAGTTTTAATCCCTCCGTGTGCCTCAATAAGGCATCTGGTGATTCATTTCTGACAACTGTAAGAAATAGGACCTCGCCCACTGACTCTATACCTGGAAAAAGTGCATCATGACCTAGCACCAGACATGGGACCAACCAAAGTTGTCAGCCATTAGAATAATCAAAAGTGAATAACTTGATGTGATTGACATAGAAACTGAAATAAGTTGTCCTTAGAAAGCTAGGTTAAAATGACATTTTAGCTAAAAGTGCATTTGTTGAGCTAGGGGTGGGAGTCATAAAATGCTTTGTGAGTCATGAGAAGGTCAAAGATCACCTTTCAACTTTTAACACTAGCCTGACTATGTGTGGTATTTTTCTTTCTGTCTCCCCCAGCACCCTCCCTTCCCACCAGCTTCATCATCTATGTCCACTTCACTATATTCATTATATCTGTAATAAATTTGGATCCAATTCAAGGAATACACAGGAGGACTTCAGCTCCCAAAGTGGGCTGCTCTGTAGAAGGCAGGGAGAAAAGGAAAACCCTGAGGCAGCTCAGTATTTCCAAAAGATTAAAAATAATTAAACAATAAAATATTCAACGTGGATTATTACAGGACCATGATTAATGGCTCATCTCTCTCTAATGATGCCCTCTCCTAGGCTAGTCCCTCCCAACCTCTTTTCAAAGAATGTTGGTTAACACTTTATTTTATTTTACATACTCTTAAGTAAATCAGAGTTTATTATGGCTCTGACAGTCATACCAACCAGCTGCCTCCCTCTCTCCTCACTTGTAATAATTGAGGGTGAAAGAAAGCAGACATTTTCAAAAGTATCAGTGCTTTACTGAGTAATTACCTATCTACCCACGTCAACAAAGCAAGGCTCACCTAGTACACTGCTGTTGGCAGTACAGGCCCAGCACTGTGTCCACCACAAATAGCCACTCAATAAGTACTGGTTGCATGGATCAATTATAGAAACAATTCCTTCTCTCTTTTGAAATGGGAAAGTGAATCCTTTTTGGAGGATCACAGAGGTAAAGCAAAGGTGATATTGATGCTGCTGCTAACATAGGATTTCTCAGATTTCATGATAGCCTCATGCCTCCATTCAACAATCATTCATTGAACACCCACTTGCTATGTGCCAGACTCTGTATTCTCTCTTGTCGTCTATTAAAACTGGGTTTGCTCCAGCAGAGGCGGCAGCAAACTATAAAAATAATCATCACTCCACCAGACAGTAGGTAGTAGTTTTGTTGCACTTATATACTTCTTAAAACATTGAGGCACTCAGGAAAGAGTTGAATAAATAATAATACAGAAAAATAGCAGCCACTGATTATTTTAAGCATGACATTTTCAAAGCTCATGTCCTTGAATCTTACTGTAGCAATCTCATGGCAGCCCAGTGCATTTTGAAGGAATGGTGGGTATTTTTGGGTCATTTAATTTAAACTGTAAAAATATAACACAAGCATAGCCTTTAGCTCTCATGTCTCTCCTCACCTTTATGTAGTAGGGAAGAGAGAGCCTTTTGCAGTGGGAAAGTTAGAAGGCTCAAATGCAAGATGACAAGATACCAAAACCCTATGGATATTGCTGAGATCACTTAGAAATGTGGCAAGTCCATTTTCATAAGTTTATGATAAATTTAATTTGAAATAAAACCTTGACCTTTGACTTGGTGATGAGATTAACATTTCACTTAGCAATATCGGCTGCATATTTTTTATTACTTCCCCAAAGGACTTTATCAGCTTCCAGTTTGGGCTTCCTAGCATAAGGAAACTCAGGTTGTATTCTACGGCTCCACTAGCAAACCTACACAAAACAAGTGTTTGTTCTTTTTTCAAACTTGCATATAATTTTATTAAATACTAGAGGCCCAGTGCACGAATTGTGCATGGGTGGGGTCTGGCCAGCCACCCTAATCTTGGCGATTGGGCCAGGCTGGCCAGGGGAAGGGGCCACAGGTGGTTGGCCAGCTGCCTCCCGCCCCCCGGTCAAACTCCCGGTCAAGGGGAAATTTTCATATTAGCTTTTTATTATATAGGATACTTTGTGAGAAAAGGACACTCTGCCAAATTTTATGTAAATTAGATAACTTAGGAAATATAATGATGGGAAAAAATCAAAAGGAAAAACATGATTTAAATAATGAACTCCATGTGGTTACATCTTCCTTTATTCACCCAAAGTAGAAGTTTTCCCTTTGGATAACAGTGACTCCCCTTTCTAACTTGTAGTAATAGATAAAGCCCTTACCATGATGGGCTCAAGAAGACTGAATGGCCACACTGTATGGAAGTTTAAAAAACAAACAAACAAACAAACAAACTTCTATCCTGTGCAGTTGCTGTTAAAAAGCAACTAAATGCAGCCTCTATGTAAGTTGGAGCTGGGCCCCTGAGCATCCTGTCCTGAAATGTAACTCCCAACTCTCTGACTGAAGTCCCTGTCCCTGCATCAGCAAGCTGACCCCACCACCCAGGGAATGCTCTGAGGAGCCACAGAAAGATCTACTCCATCAGCTGTGGAAAGGACTTCTGTGGGCCTGTCCTCTTAACACCCACAGGAGAACTGGACTGAGTGTCTTTTGAGAATATTAGTACTTTCTTCCATTAATAACACAAACCAGATTTCTTAAAGGAACAGGTTTCTATAAAAAGACATTGGGTTCTAGCCAGTTTAGCTCAGTGGATAGAGCACCAGCCCACAGACTGAAGGGTCCCAGGTTTGATTCTGGTCAAGGGCACGTATCTTGGTTGTAGGCTCAATCCCGGCCCTGGTTGGGGTGTGTGCAGGAGACAATCAATCAATGTGTGTTTCTCACATTGATGTTTCTCTCTCTGTGTTTCTCCCCTTCCCTTCTACTCTCCCTAAAGATCAATGGAAAAATATCCTCAGGTGGGGATTAACAACAGAAAAAGTTATATTGGTATGCATACCCAAGTGCCTAATATATTGGCTACCACCCATGCTCATCCAGTTTTTAAAATTCAGTATATGGATCAATAAGGAAAAACTGGTAGGTTCTATAACAACCCAAAATCGCAGTGACTTAACACAATAAGCATTTATTTCCCACTCATGTCATAGACTATGAGGGTTGGATGGCTCTCCTAGGCAGTTCGCCTCCATGCGATGACTCAGGAACCTAGGCTCTTTATAGCTTGTGCCACCTTCATCTACAGCATGTGGACCCCTTATTTCTATGGAAGGAGAAGAAAGGACAAAGAAATTGTCTAGAGAAGTATATGTTCAGGCTTAGAAGTAGCATATGTTATTCTTGGTCCCATTCCATTGGCCAGTAGGCAGCACATTTCCAACTTAACTTCAAGGGAGAGGAGGACATTTAGAATTCCAGTGTGCCTAGCAAAAGGAAAGGGATTGATCATCTGCCTAGTCTCTGCTATGAGATTAATGCCTTATGCTAAGAGCATACAGAATGGGAGGAATAGAAAGAAATAACATTTAAAAAATAGATTTTTATTGATTTCAGAGAGGAAGGGAAAAGGAGAGAAGTATAGAAACATCAGTGATGAGAGAGAATCATTGATGGGCTTCCTCCTGCACACCCCCTACTGGGAATCCAACAATGACCTCCTGGTGGATAGGTCAACATTCAACCACTGAGCTACACCAACTAGGCAAGAAATAACATTTTAAAGTATGAAGAAAAGAGTATCTTATATAATGCCTGATGTGCTGTACCAGCAAAGAGAGAGAGAGAGAGAGAGAAGTTTAGCAGTTAGGCGCTGGTGCTCAGGATCACACTATTTCAGTTCATATCATGGCTCCACTATGTATTAGATATGTGATAGTGGGTAAATGGCTCAATTTCTTTGTACATCAGATTCATCTGAGACATGGAGATTACAACAGTATGTACCTCATAAGAGGGTTATTGTAAGGATTCAATGAGATAAAATATTAGGAGCACCTGTCCATATTAGAGTCTGAAAGTGAAGGAGTCTTGGACATACCCAACCTCTGAGCTGCTAGTAAACACAGGTGACAAGAGGAAGCGGGTGTGAGGAAAGCATCCTCAACTTGGACCAGGAATTCCCTAGAATTATAATGGTACAGGCAAGGCAGATGTCAGATCAACTAGTCAACTTTTGAAATTGTTTTCTACAGAAGCCATTGGAATGGACACAGAAACATCTCCTGGATCACAAGAACAGGGAAACACTGAATCTCAGAGCTGTTGGAACCAGGGACTAGAGATCCTTAGGCTCCCAGAGTACCTTCTCTCTTTCTCTTATCTTTGTTTCTCTTCACTTTTGCTTCATTCTTTTTTTTTTTATTCTCACCTGAGGATATTTTCCATTGATTTTTTTTAGAGAGAGTGGAAGGGAGAGAGAGAGAATGAGAAAGAAAGAAACATCAATGTGGGAGAGACACATTGATTGGCCATCTCCCATAGGCGTCCCAAACAGGGCAAGGAGCCTGCAACCAAGGTATGTGCCCTTGACTGAAATCGAGCCCGGGACCCTTCAGTCCGCAGGCTGATGCTCTATCCACTGAGCCAAACAGCTAGGGCATTTGCGTCATTCTTTTTCCTCACTGAAACTGACCTCCTTTGTTTTATCGTGGTGGAGAATGGCCACTACTACCATTATATCTCTTCTATAAGGGAGGATAAGCAAACTAAACTGGCATCTTACATTTAATTCCAAATTCCTAAAATAGAATCTGATTGGTCCAGCTTGGTCAGGTGCCACCCTTAATCAGTTCAACTTTGGCCCAGCAGGTGAGTTCATGCAGTAATTCTGTAAATCAGGATGCGATAGAGATGCTTCCCAAAAAAGGAAGAGGGCTGGGTAGACTTCTTTCTGCAGGTTGCTGATCACATACTGCCTTCTGGCATCCTTTTTTGTTTTGCTATTTCTATTATTGTTAACCTTAGTTTTTCATGTGCTTATAGCTTTTCTTTCCAATTAGGTTACGCTATAGTCTGAATGTGTTTCCCAAAAACTCATATATTGAAAGCTAGCCCCCAAGAAGATGGTATTAGGAGTGGGTGGGAGGTTGGGGTGTCTTTGAGAAGTGATGAGGTTGAGGGTGAAGCCCCCATGAATGGAATTAGTGCCCTTATAAAAGTGTCTCTAGAGAGCAACGTTGTTTCTTCCCCCCTGTGAGGATACAGTCAGCATCTGAAGCAGGAAGGGGACCCTCACCAGACTGGGCTGACACCCTGATCTTGGACTCCCAGCCTCCAGAACTGTGAGACATAAATATCTGTTGCTTTAAACCACCCAGCAATGGGATTTTTGTTATTGCAGCCTAAACAGGATAAGATAGGTTAGAAGTAACAAGGGTCAGGACTGTGTGTTACAATTCTTTTTTCTGTTTCACAGGGCTAGCTCATTGATCCATAATAGGTGTAATATTTTATTGAATGAAAGAATAAATTATTAGCCTGGGGGAAAATTCTTGCCAACTCATTGTTTTTAAAAGGTTGGTGTGACATCCTTGGATGTCTACTTAAAGAACGTGGTTGAGTCACAACGAGATGGTAAAGAGGAGAAGCTGATATTTTCACCTTTTTCTTTTGCCCTCCTTGCAAATTACTGATTTGAGGCTCTAAAAATTAAGCTGCCACTGATTACTAATTACCTTTGCTTATCAGTCCTTGAGTTCTGTCTGCAGCTTCACTCAATCTTTTGACCCTTATCTCCTCTTGTCTTCACTCACTCCTAAAACTGAACCTCAATGTAAACAGTCAAAAGAGTATTTTTCATCCTAATGCCACATCATGGATGCGCATGGTGATTAAATTTGATTCTAACTTAGTACATTTATAACTACAGCATTCAATCCCTAACTATTAATCCTCCTTGTTTCTAATTCATTTATTCACTCATTCATTCATTCATTCATTCACTCACTATCTATCAAATGTCTCCATGCACAAAGCCCCAGGTATACAACAGTGAGTGATTAAAAACCAATGCCTCCCTCAAGAAGCTTACTACAATCAGGGAAAGAAGAAGCAATTTAGCAGGAAGTTAATAGGGAAGCTAATATTCACCTTTTTCATATTTGTGATTCTGCAGACAACCGTCAGCAATGAAGAAATTTAAGAAATCTTCTGGCCCTAACGGTTTGGCTCAGCGGATAGAGCATTGGCCTGCAGACTCAAGAGTCCCAGGTTCGATTCCGGTCAAGGGCATGTACCTTGGTTGCGGGCATATACCCAGTAGGGGGTGTGCAGGAGGCAGCTGATCAATGTTTCTCTCTCATCAATGTTTCTAACTCTCTATCCCTTCCTTTCTGTAAAAAATCAATAAAATATATTTTTTAAAAAAGAGAAATCTTCTGTTCCATAACTTCTAAGTGAAGAGTATCATTTGAAAGGCTACAAATCAGGGTAAAAATTGTGCACCAAATTTAACAGATGGAATTTTATGAATTCTCTATTTATAAGCACAGTCTGTATTTCTTTTTGTCTGTTTTCAAGTTGAAGTCTGACCACTGGTAAAGTGAAGACCCACTTTTTTTTCTTTCTTTTTTTTTCTAGTCTTTTTCATCTATTTATTCTCATTGTCCTAGAGTTTAATCCCAAAGGGCATAGCTATGAGAGAGGGCTCCCTGTGGGCTGGGGAGTGGTGAGTATGGCAATGAGAGAGAATTGCAGTCTTGGGAAGTTGGCAGAAGAGGGATATGTACTTCACTCCACTCCCTCCCTCATTACAGCGAACCATCCGCACACCTTCAGTGTCCACAAGGTGAGAAATTTGAGACCTGCATGGGGAAGGGAGTAGATGGAATCTTCGTTAATCATTGAGTACCTATTCCTGTAGCATCACCCAGTGAGAAGGAAAAGTGAATTTCTAACCCCCGCCACCCTATAAATAATTGACAAGAGATCTCTTTGGAAACTCAACATGGTACAGCTAGACTCATGTGAAGGACAGAAGTCGGTGTCAACATTTTCTACAAGACTAAATATTTTATGCCCCCATCACGTCCTCCAAATGTAGCGATGGAAGAGACAATCAACCACCCAACCAACCAAAAAAACAACAGAACACCCTAAAAGCCAATGGAACAAAGGCTCCTGGTATTAGTACGATTAAAGATTGTAATGCGCAAAGAATGCAAGCTTCTTGTTGGAGTCCCAGATCCCCTTGCACATGTAAGTACAAGGTTTGGTTTTGTGATAACTTGTGGCTTTCAGAAGGCTGCAGAATTAGCAATCCTCGTGTGAGAATGTTGTTCCATTATTTATTCAGCGTAAATCGTCACATAAAAGCCCACAGGAGCTGTCAAGGCCAGTGTTAGACGAAGCCTGTGGGCAGAACTGTTCTTTCTTATGTCTTCATCAGGGGCCCTTTCTAAAGAAAGAAACACCACATATTTAAAACATGATCGGCTTGGTCTGACTTCATTTTGGGTGGTGCAAACCATTGTCTGTTTTTTCCCAACTCGGGAAATCTAAGCACTGCGGCTAACCTTGGGAGACTCACTCCCTACTCCCCTCCCGCATTTATAGATTGTTCCATTCTTACGCAGTTTCCTCTTCCAAAGAAATGTGGATTCATTGTTCCCCTCTTACACCACTCAGCTTTTTCCCGTTAAATTTCAACTCCTTCAGAGATGGCTTTTTTCTTCTTAATTTCCAGAGCTAAGTACCACCATGCCGAGGTTGGTCAGCATCGGATACAGCTGGGACTTGTCTGACATAAACACAGATGCCGAATACACGGGGAACAGGACTCAAGTTGCCAAGGGCCTTTCTAAGATCTTTGCGTATTTTTAAACCTTAGTAATATAGGTTGTAGGACTGTTAGAAATAACCCTCAATTGGCTTTTCAAATGCCATTTATTACATTTAAAATAACTACATTAGATACGCATAGATGATTTTTTTCTCCTCAGAATCCATGACAGAGAAAAAAAGGCTTTCGTGGATGATACGGTAAACTGGTTAGCAAGGCTGAAGTCTGTATCAGCTGTGAGAAAAGAATTCAGTTTGTGTTTTAACGCCCTTTATACCTTCTCTCACAGTCGCAGCCTAATTGTTAAACTTTGAAAGTTAAATGTTTAAAAGCTGCTCAAGGATTTTATGATATCTGAATTTTTTAAAAAATAAAAGCATGTTCACCTTTTTCAGAATTATATTGGAATAATCACTTTTAAAAAGTAAGTGCAAAAGTTGTATTGAATATAACCCAGGTAAAGAAGAGCTCACTGAATAGCTGGGACCCGAGCCAGAGGTGTTGGGTAATTCTCTCTGCTGTTCTCTGAGACTGTTCCTGACACTGTCATGCCTTTCCCGCTTGCCTCATCTCTACACTTGATCTTGCGAATCACTCACACCATTCGGGAACCAGCTTAACACCCAGCAAACACCCAGACCTGTTCCATACTCCACTGGAACTTGAGTTGGGTGATAATAGGAGGGAGCTTTGGAAAATTAGGACTGAATTTTGCTTTCTCTTCCAAGTCAATGAACTGCAGGACCCAAGCTGGGCATAGAATAAGGGTCTCCTAACAGGAATGGTGCACCCTTACTCCAGGAGGTATGTGCTGTTGGGCACTGCCTAATCTCCAGCCTCGGCTCACTCAGTCAGCCTGTGAGCTCTTTTCTCAGTAGTTCTTTATACTCTCAGAGTAACTGATATTCAACAGCCCTGAGTTCTAATTCCAACTCTACACTTGTCAGCTGTGTGACCTTAGTCACTTTCTAAGCCTCCATTCTCTTTTCTGTAAAATAATGAAAATAAGAACCCTAACTCCTGGGTTTGTTGTGAGGATTGATTATATGATACATGGAGAGCTCTTCCTATGGTGCCTGGCATATCGCAAGAGTCCAAAAACCATTTGCAGTTATTATAATAATCAATATGCATCTGGCAAAGAGTCCAGTTGCTTTGGGGTGAAAAATCATTAAAGTCATAGATTCTCTCATTTTGACACAAAACATCTATTCATATTGATAGCAGAATATTTCTCAGGACTAAAATTCACTTCTTTTAGTTAATCTTGAACACAGAATCAGATTCTAATGTCCATGTAGAGTTGGAATACTGCAGCTTCCAGTTCAAAACGAAAGTTCTCACTAACCAAGGCAGCTTAGAAATCCGCTAGTCCTCTCCACAGAGCTCTCATCAGCTCTTTCTCTGAAATGGCTCTGGAACCTGTTCCTACTCCCTGCACTGCTTTCACAATTTACCCAGTGAGCCTTTCCAGGCTCATCTGCTGTAACTTCATGAAATCCATTATTACACATTACATGGTCTGGTCCCCCAAACACCCTGCTCTTTCAATCCTTCTGTCTTTGCAAAATTGGCTGCTACTGCCTGTGGAATGACCGACATTTATCCCCCTTCCATGTACAAAGCCTCTATTCAAATGTCACCTCACAAGAGGAATACATTTGAAGTCAGAAGAACCTGGGTCTGAATCCTGGCTCTGCTGTGTCCCGGTTCCATGACCTTGAGCAATAACTTTCAGTTTTCGCATCTGCAGGTAGCCCAAAGCGTTCCACCGTACTGGGAATAAAAGTCTGGGCATTTAACACAAATCCAAACTTCTCACCGGTTTGGCCACCCTGTTTCTCCCATGGTCAGTTTAAAGGCAGTTTAGTTGCATTATGTTTACAATATTTGTTTGTTTAACAGATTTTCTCTCCCCAAGGATTTTTGGGAACTGCTAAGAAAGACTGCTGAACACTGACTCTAAATCCAGGCCCTTTCTTGCCCACCCTACCCCACCCCACCCCACCCCAGGCCTTTTATTCAATAGTTAGGAAATTAGATTGTTGTGTTTATCAAAAATAGGAGGGTACGTTAAAACCGATTCCCCATGGTCTGGGCAGGTCACACATGATATTGCCAGACATGGGCCTGACGATGTGCATTTTTAGAAACTACCAATTAGTGCTGATACAGCCACCGGGTTCCAGTGAGTGGACTCATCTTTGACTTGAGTAATCCATCAGGGCTCCGTTACGGCTTTCTAAACCCATTGGTCCATTGTTACAAGGGTTGTAGAAAGAGAGTAGTATGGCAGCATCTTAGCCAATGGGATCTATCAGTGGAGGGATATGTTAAGCAGAGATGCATGGGGTGGGATGGCACAGAAAGCAAAAGCTAATGTTGAATTCAGATAACAGGGAGGAATATGGAGTATGACCTGAATAATGAAGAAGAGGGAAACTCCAGAATCGGGGCTTTGAGGGACAAGGACAGTAAGGCAGGCAGACAGGAAGAAAGCCTGAGGAAGCCACACAGCAATTCAGGAAAGGCTGCACAGAGGTTCATCCCTGGGGATTTCCAACACACAGGACAGGAGAGATTTCATAGCCAGGGTGATAAGTGGTTCCAGCCTGAATGCGTGGTGAAGGGGTGGGGTGTCAAGGCTGGGCTCCTCTCTTGTTTCAATAAGGAAAGTTGTGGGTGCCACCCAGGAGATAGAGAAGAAGGCAGGTGGCACAGGGCCAGTGCCAGCCAGCGTGGATGTCTTACCTTAAGAGCTCCAGAATAGTCCAAGTAAATTGAAAAAGAGCAAAATCGAAGAATGTCACTCAAGGAAATTATCTATTTAAATTAAAAAAAAATTGATACTGATGATATTTGCTACTTTTTCACTAGATATCTTTAAGTGAAGAAAAATATATCAAAATCAGGCTGTTCCCAGGCCTTTGCTTCTGGGCAGAGGGCTGGGAGTGAGTCCCTGCAGGCACACGTTCAACCAGATGAGTGCTCTCTAATGGAATAAGAATCAAGAACCCAGGTGCAGGCAAAAGCAGTGCCCTGACATAGGCAAAGACCAGCCCCAGGATGGCAGGAGAGACACACACGAGTTGGCAGTATTATTAAAGGGGAAGAGTCTTAAGTGTGAAGATCAGATCCTACTCTGAACTCCATGATGTTACATTACACGTGCCGTTGATACTCCTCAAGCCTCCGCTGGCCCACTGGATTTCTCAGCACCTTGTTGATTACTCTGTGGCTCTCACCAGGGCATGGGGGAACCTCTGGGTTTCTGTATGCCTTCCCCAGACCATGGGGAATCAGAAGCATCATAACAGACCCATCAGCCTAGACCAGCCGTGGGCAAACTACGGCCCGTTTGAAATGAATAAAACTAAAAAAAAAAAAAGACCGTACCCCTTTACGTAACGATGTTTACTTTGAATTTATATTAGTTCACACAAACACTCCATCCATGCTTTTGTTCCGGCCCTCCGGTCCAGTTTAAGAACCCATTGTGGCCCTCGAGTCAAAAAGTTTGCCCACCCCTGGCCTAGACTCTACCAATGCTCTCAGTCCTAAAATGCACTGGATGTGACACGGAGCCACATGTGGGGCTTCCTCTAGAGACGTGGAACCACCCATGGCCATGCTTGGAGAAATAGGCCACTAAGCCTGATATTCTCTACTTTGCTTTTTCCAAACTGGATGCTTCAATAGCTCTCCCATCCCAATCTCCATTTGAGGTTTTGTCCTGTAGCAGAAACTGGAGTTGCCTCCCCCTCTTTCCTTCTAATGAGCCCCAATTCTGTCAGGTGTCCATGTACTTAGAAAAAGATGCCCTCACTCTCAGAATGACCTCACTCTCAGACCCAGGAATAGGTCTGACCGCTATAACAAAAATCTCATTTTTTCTTGTCTCATTTGTTCAGAAGTGGTTACCGGACCTCATTCCTGCCAAAGAAACATGAGCACTTCTTGGGAAAACATAGGGGAAATCTGAGCACTTCTTGGGAAACTTTCAATCTTTGAAGACAGAGCTGCAGGAAGAGAGAGTCTGCCCCAGCATCTGCAGATTGCCATGTATGGGTATTCTGCTCCAGATTGCAGTGGCCATCTTGCTGCCGGCAGGAGGAGGAAGCCGACATCAAAGATGAGGGGACGGAGCGATGGGGAGGACACAGTCTTCTAAGACATCACTGAGCAACTGAGTCAACTGATTCCAAAGTCCTGAACTTCCAATTATGTGAATAGTAAACTTCTTCATTGTTTAAAGCAATGAGTCAGGGTTTCTCTCACTTGTAACTGAAAGCGTTCTAATTGTTAAAAGTTCCAAAAGGAAAGGGAAGCATCTGAACAGATCTTTTTTAATCTTTTCCCAAACCCCCAAAAAAAGGAAGGGTGGTTTCCGTGTGCTATTCCAGCCTCTTTGGGACTTCCCCCAGCATGGCTTCCCCCTTCCTGAACTGGTGTTTCTTCCTCCTTGTAGCCTCTAGTACAGGGGTGGGCAAACTTTTTGACTCGAGGGCCACAATGGGTTCTTAAACTGGACCGGAGGGCCG
Source organism: Myotis nattereri (assembly GCF_964212035.1). Lineage (NCBI taxonomy): Eukaryota > Metazoa > Chordata > Mammalia > Chiroptera > Vespertilionidae > Myotis > Myotis nattereri. The sequence continues at coordinate 36,397,285 of NC_138079.1, forward strand.
GAACAAAAGCATGGATGGAGTGTTTGTGTGAACTAATATAAATTCAAAGTAAACATCATTACATAAAAGGGTACGGTCTTTTTTTTCAATAGTTTTATTCATTTCAAACGGGCCGGATCCGCCCCGCGGGCCGTAGTTTGCCCACGGCTGCTCTAGTACATGCACTGTGTTTAGGACTTCTATTTAATTGATGTGGATGTAAACAGAAGAATTTGTTTGATGCAGCGTGATATACGAAAGGGAAGAAGAGGGAAGTAAAGGTTATGGATGAAAACTATGAACATTTTAGAAAATACTTAAAATGTTTTAAATGCAGACATGGTCATGGCACACTTACCTACAGTACAAATCCATGTCACCTTTCAAACCTAGTGACATCTAGGAACCTGTACAGTAGCCAATAGCAACTATCTATTTGTCCCAGCCAATAGACACATACAACTATTTAAATTTTTAATTTAAATTAAATTAAATTAAAAATTCAGTCACATTACCCACATTTCAATTCTCAGTAGTCACAGGTGGCAACCATATTGGACAGGAGAGATAGAGAACACTTCTATTATTCCAAAAGTTCTACAGGACAGCAATGCCATAGAGTTGTCTCTTAGTCAATCTGAAGTGATAACCAGAGGCTTCAGAAGCATGAGAGAGGGATGGCACAGTGGCAAGGACACAGTTTCGTGGCAAATCCTGGCTCTACTACTTCCCTAACCTCTACGAACCTTAGTTCCTTCACAGCCAAAATGGAGATAATAGTACTTACCTTGCAGGAGTGTTACAAGGACTAGAATTTATGTATATGGAAGACCTAGTAAGGGTCTTATCACACTGCAGATGATCAATAACAGTAAGTATTACCTGTTTCCTTCCTTGGATATGAGTCACACAAATTTTTGTTTTGTCCATTCGACCCTATATACCGTTGACATTCAAAGTGTGGTTCATAGACCAGCATAATCGGCATCACCCTGGAAATCATTAGAATACAGACTGTCAGGCCTCACCCCAGAGCTACTGAGTCAGAATTCACATTTTAACAAGATCACCAAGTGATTTGTCCACACATTAAAAGTTGGGAAGCACTGATCTATTCAACATGGCAGGCAAAAATTCAAAATGTGCAAACTATGTGATGCACAAAAAGAATGTGGATAATGCACTATGGAACCCTAACCATAATTGAGCTGCCTGTCCAAAGAACGTGTGAGAACCTAGTGGTTGAGCCCAGCAACAATGAGACGTGGGGTCAAGAAGAAGCAGTCAGGACACAGGGCCCTTGCACCATCTTAGCAAGATAACTCTGCAAGCAGCACATCTCCCAGTTCTCTAGGTGAGTGATCTGGTGACATCTGGTAAGTTATTGCTGCTTAATAAATTACTTACAGAAATTTAAAAAAAAAATACCACAACAATAATCATTCTCTCTCACAGTTCCTATGGGCCAGAATTCAGACACGGCACCTGAGATCGGGGGCCTCAGCTGAAAGACATGCATGATGGGGACTAGAATCATCTGAAGGCTCCTTCAATCACATGTCTGGTAGTGATGTGCAGTCAGTGGGGGCGTAGTTAGCATTGTCAGCTGAAACACCCACCAATGGCCTCTCCATGTGGGCTATCTTCCTCAGAATATAGTAGCTAGGCTCCAAGGACAATCAGAGAGGGATGAGGGAACAAAGGATGGAAGAAAGAGGAGCGGGTGGGGGGAGAGAAGAGGGAGAGAGAGGGAGAGAGCGATCCATAGAAGCCATAGAGCATTTTATGACCTAGCTTTGGAAGTCATGCAGCATCACTGCTGCCACATTCTGTTGGTCAAGATAGTTACAAAGGTTGAGGGGGAGGAAGCATAGACCCAAGGTGTGTCATGGTCATACTTGACATAATAGAGGTATGTCAAGGTCACATTGTAAGTACACCTTGTGGGAAGAGATATTTTTGTGATGGTCATAAAATTAAGGTCATCTTGTTATGGCCATCATTGGAAAACCAAATCTTCCCCATGAATATTCTTTTTTGTTCAAGTTATTCCAGATCTCAAATCATCATGCCCACTATCATCATCATAAACAAGTTCTTATTTAATGTCTTCCTTGTAGAGAAAACCATATTCTAATTCTTATTTATTTATAACAAGAGTTATAAGATGTTCATTTCCCTTTAGTTACCTTGTTCTTGGGAATTCTTTCATAATTCTTTTCCAGGAAAAATAGCCTCACAGCTAGTTTCACTTTCCATTCTGTCTTGTTCTTTTGCATTATTTCATTATAGTCAAACTCTTTGAATGTGCCATCAAAGAACTTTTAAAATAAAGTGAGAATAAGTGGAATAGGTAAAGGTAATAGCTCATTCACTGGTACTAATTTCCCAAATAGTTTTTTGGTTGCTGTACAGCTTGAGTTTCATTGCTAATGGCAAATAAAATAGTTATAGTAAAATGTGCCCATGAATTAAATTTTTATTTCCCTTTTTTTGTAGCTATCTAACCACCTTGTATTTTCAGACTAAAACTTTTCTCAGTGTATTTTCATTTTCATAATAAAACTTTCTGGGCAAGATTGATCTCAATCTGGTGATTCTTATATTAGAGTAAAATTAAGAAAGGGACAGGAAGAGATCATTTTCTTCATGTAACAAAATATTAAATACTAGTATTTGCTTCTTATTTAAAAAATCAAAGGCAAAACTACTATTGGATCTGAACTACAGTCATTTATCCTAAATAATGGAGGAAGAGAGACATCAAGCAACTGGATATAGACTTGGCACAGACTTTTAGGTTTCTAATTTTGCACAACCTTCTGTGGTCCCTTCCCCCAGAAAATTACATTCTGACTTCTTATGGTTAAATGGTCTGCCCCTGTGATGTTCCCTTTTCCCCACATACCTCCTAGCTGCTGTTAACATCTCAGGCTTCCCATTATTTCCTTCTCCTAAAAATTTCACGCACACATGCATATACAATCATTCACCATATATGTACACATTCATTGATACACACAAACTCATAAGTACACAGATAAATACACACATACATGTATTCATATGCACATGGTCACTCATACATAGTCACTCCCAAACATGAGTGCGTGTGCACACACACACCAGCCTATTAGTATAATCCGCCTTCTAACTTTGACCACATATATAACCACTTGCTCATCTCTTCCCTCCCCTGACCAGGAGGAAAACCTTACATCAGATGGAAGATACCTAACCTTTTGGGATCTACATGACAATAGTAACATTCACATTAAAGATTCACTCCTGAAGGTCACCCCGGGTCCTGAACTGCAGTGTCAGCAGTACATGATTCTACCCCCATTCTTTTCTGGTAACCAAGATTCTCAGAAAGAGTAAAATTTGCATAGAGTTAACCCTGAATATGTTTTATTTTTATTTTCACAAAATTCTATAACATGAGTGCTATGGATTGAATTGTGCCCCCAAAAAGACATATTGAAGTCCTAACCCCCAGTAAATGTGGCCTTTGCCAATAAAGTTTTTGCAGTTGCAATCAAGTTAAGGTGAGATTGTTAGAGTGGAGCCTAATCCAACGTGACTGATGTCGGTAAAGGGAGAGAAGAGGTACAGAGACACACAGGGAGAACACCATGTAACAACAGAGATTGGAGGGATGCAGCTGCAAGGCAAGGAGCAAGTGTGACTGGTCACCCCCAGGAGCTGGACAACAGCAAGGAATGACTCTCCAGTGTCAGGGGAAACATGGTTCTCCTGACACCTTGACTTGAAACTTCTAGACTCCAGAACTGGGAGAGAATAAATTTTCTATTGTTTTAAGCCCCCCAGTCTGTGGTACTTTGTATGGAAGACTAATACCATAGTATTCAATAAATTACTCCTAGTGGACCTCATGACAGAGAAGACAAGCTGGCATGTTGTTAGCCAGAACAGCAAGAGGAGAGAACCTGAGAGGCAGGCGAGGTGGGAGCCTGAAGCCTGGTTGTCCCAGTCTGCTTGGGCTGCTACAACAGAATCTCAAAGACCAAGTGGCCTATAAACAATGGAAATTTATTTCTTAGAGTTCTGGAGGCTGGAAAGTCCAAGAGAAAAGCACCAGCAGATTCAGCCTCTGGTGAGGACCCACTTCCCAGGTCATAGATGGCTCTATAAACTCACATAGCAGAAGGGGGAAGAGAGTTCTCTGAGGTCTTTCCAGTTTATGAGGGCTCCACTGTCATGTCCTCAGCATTTCCCAAAGGTCCACCTCCAAATACATTTGGATTTAACATAAATTTGGCGGGGGGGTGGGGGGGGGAGAGACACAATTATTTAGTCTGTAGCACTGGTCAGCATTAAGTAACTACTTTAAAGACAATAAAGCTCTAACATTTTATGCAACTACTTTAGAGACCATTTCAGTTCTTTTAAGCCATTTAAGATGCAGACATGATCTGTTGCTCATAAAAAGGTAAGTGCTTATCCCTATGCACATTTGCAATATATTAATGTAAGTCTTAGGTATAATTGTGTATCTTGTGCATGTTTCTGGGTGAGCACTAGCCCACAGAATGTGTTCAGGGCCAATAGTGTATGTCCTGCTTTCAACATCAGCAATGGCAATGGCTGCAGTTGATGTACCTGGGATATGCTGAGGCTACCCCTTTATGTGAATCACTTGGAAAAGATCTGGACCAGGATCAGAAAAAGACTCCTTGGGATGTTGGGAGTATAGACACCATTAAAGAACAGAGGTGCAGCTTCCAGATAAAGGATAGTGTATATTAAAAGAGGAGGGAACAGAAGTTCCTATTTATTGAATCAACTTATTTCACAGCTGTATTGTTATCTAATCCTAAAAACATCTTCAGGCATGGGTGTCATACCTATTGTAAGGATAATTAAAGTTCAGAGAGCTTAAGTAATCTGCTCAAAGTCACACAACTAGGAAGTAGAAGAGCCAGGATCTGAATCTAGTTATGTCTGACTCCTAATTTTGATTTATAGTGAGAAACTCAAACCCTTTAGAAAAGCTTTTCAGATATATTCTAATCAAGGAAAGGAGCTAGATTCTTTTATTACCAGCTTTATATTGTAGTGTTTTATATTGCATATCTTACTTTGATATTAAGAAGGCTAGACCAGCATGCATTGTTAAAATGACTCCCTGAGAGAGGGGATTTAAGAAATTACCATGGCAATTTTCTCTCCATAATAATAGAACCACTGGTTTTCAGCCAGTATTATGACCTTGTGTCTTGGTTTCCTTTCTAGCTAGAGGTGGCCATGTGTCTAATTGTCATCCAATGGGAAATAGATGGAACTGTGACACAGTTTCAGAAAACTTTCTCAGAGAAATTTGAAGCATGCCCTTTTCCCACTGCTTCTCAATCCCTTCTTTCTTTCTGCTGCTTGGAACTTGAATTAGATGGCTTAACACTAACGACTATCTTGGACCCTGAGGACAAAGGCATCAATCTAGAGATAACAGACAAGTGAGTTGAAGAGTCCAAGTCTCTGAGGACTTTGTGAAGCAGAGTGGCCATTCAGTCCTGGACTGCTCACATCCCACCTGTATATAAGACAGAAATCAATGTCTATCTTGTTTAAACTACTATAATTTGGTTCTTTGTTACTTGCAGCCAATGCTAATTCTAACTGATATGGGTTCATCATAGAGACAAGAATTCTGTCCCTTAAAAAAATAAAAGGATATCTCTCGTTCTCTATGTTTTCTACCTGGGTATCTTAATGGACTTTCCTTCCCCCCACAAAAGCCCAAAACCTTCAAGTCAAGTACTGAGTACTCAGTTCCCGTGTATTGCCAATAAAGTCAACACAACTTAAGCTTGAACATTTTCTCCATTTCATTATTCTTCTTAGTTGGTGCTTCCTTTACCTGCATATGTTCTATAATCTGGTCTATCAAACTCCTATCTCTCTGCTCTTTCAAAGCCCTCATTATAGTTTGCATGTTGAGAGAGTGTATAAGCAAGACCCTGCTACTTACAATTACTTGCTCCCCATTCTTAATGATGTGAGGCTGAAGGATCAGAAGAACAGGCCCCAGGGCAAAGGGAAAATGAAATGAAATGCTTTCAGTGGCTCACCGGGAAGGCTCATCTAACTCTTTACCTGGAATGTCTCTGTGTTATAGCTTTGCTTTCTTTCATTATCGATAAATTCACTGACCAGGAACTCTTTCTTCATCTTGTATAACTGCCAACACTTCATGAATATTTAATAAGCAGTTAAATATTCACAACAAGAGGAGGGAGACCTAAAGTCTAAAACTCTAATCTTCATTTGTGATATTTTATAATTCCTTTAAAAGCTGTTCTTTAATTCATTTGACTAGGAGCAGAAGAAGCTTATTACTTCAGCAGGAAGTGGCCCACAGCAGCAGGTGAGAGAGATGTTGGGGCAGGGGGTGGGTGGTGGAAGAGGCATTACACACTTGGGAGTCAGCCTTCCTAACATCCTGCATTCAAACACAATCCACTCTCTATCTCCACTCTCTACCATGGGTTAAACTGCCGCTGTTGTTTGACCTGCCTGCCTCTGTGAGTCCCAAGGCAGTGTGGTTGGCTGTGCAAGAAGGAGTAGAGGGATTCTCCAGAATTTTGCCCCATGGGCACCTCTCCTAAAGGATAGGCTCTAGAACTCCAGAGGTATTCAGACTTTATAAAGCCAATTCTTCAAGATATGGCAGACAAGGGGAAGCACTCTTCTAGAGCAAGAGCATGCTATTTCTAAGTTTGGTTCAGTCAGTTCTCCATAGACACCAAGCATGGATGCTCCCTGAGGGCTGCATTAACCTGTCATCAACCCCTCCCTCTCTCCTCACTGAGAAGCAGTGGAGTGAAGTGAGCCTGTGGACTGCCCATACTCCCTAGTATTACCTCCAATCTGCCCAACAGAAGATGGGCTTCAGGGGACTGTTGCATAAACCGAAGTCCATCAAACACATTTCCTCTGTGCCTTCAAAGAGTGTCTAGAAGATGAGTCCAATAAACTCTCAATAAAATAAGTCAGCTAGCTATCAGGATTTGACTGAGAGAAATACTTGGCTGGAGTAACCCAACGGCTACTAACAAAAAATTAAATGAGAAAACTGATGGAAATAGAGGGGTACTGAAGTGAAATGAAAAGGCAATAACCAAATAAAAGCAATAACCAAATAATAGCTAACATTTACCGAGCATTTGCTGGGTCAGACACTGTGCATATTTTATGTATTTTGAATAACAGTCCTTTATCAGATGTCTTTTGCAAACATTCTCCCAGTCTGTGGCATGTCTTTCATTCTCTTGGCAACATCTTTCTCAGGACAGACTTTTTTATTTTAGTAAGGTTGAACTTATTAACTCTTTTTCTTTTTAATCCTCACCTTGAGGATATGTTTATTGATTTGAGAGAGAGGAAGGGAGGGAGAGAAACATCAATGTGCTTCCCATACACACCCCAAATGGGGACCAAACCCGCAACCCAGGTATGTGTCCTGAGTGGGAATCAAACTGTCGACTTTTTTGTGTGTGTGCTTGGGATGATGCTCAACCGAGAGCTACACTGGCCAGGGCACCCTTTACTTTTATATTCACAGGTTTCAGTGATGAGGTCTCTTTGGAGACCATTATTTAGCCTATTACAAGGACAGTAGCCTGACCAAGGGGCCCATGTCTAGGTCTCTAGAAATTTATATTATCATTTTAGGGAGAGGGAATTATACTAAACAATGGCTCAAATTACACTGTTACATGCAAATCTGCTATTTAAATGCAATATGTTAAGGTTGCTAATTTATTTAAGGAAATATAGATTGCTCATCATTCAGCTACTTTGTATCATGTAGTCAGCCCCAAGATTATTTGTTTTTTGCCTGGAGCATAATTTCAATTTAATTAATGCTGTAAAAATGCATGTGAGCATATTAATGTGGAATTAAGTTAGAAAATGTTAAATTTAGTATACATTTTCTGAGGTGTGGTTCACTCATGACTTCTGTTCCTGTCATCTTGTGCTTGCACAGCTGGTAACTATAAATTCAACATGAAAAACAGTGTTTGAAAATCAGCAGACATTGCACTGGGCTTAGGGGTGAATTTATCACTGAATTCTGTGATGATCTATATTCTCAGCCTGTTGACTTTGGGGGGAGGTAATGGCTATGGTGTCACTCACATAGGGGTCCAATGTTAGCCCAGCTTGTCATAGCACAAGATACTTAACTATATTCAGAAATTCTTTTCTGGTCTAACCACAGAGAGGAGCACTGAGCCAACCATCCCACTTGCTGAGGGAACAGGTATAATCCTGGCATTGGGAGGGGCCCTCTGAGAGTTCAGAGTTCATCTACAGCTCTGGTTAACTTCAAGCACGGAAGTCTGGGGGGAGAGGGAAGCAGAAGATGTTATGGAAAGCATCAGAACCAACCCTCTTTCTAACAATCATCCTCATGTCAATGAGACTCCATTGCTCTCCCCGCTCATCCTGTGTTAGCATGTGGTGCCTGGCAGATTCTTTTCTAATGGTTGGGGAAGGGAATCTCAGTTGTCAGAGTAGCCATGTGTACAGTTGTTACCAAAGCCCCATATAATGAAAAAGCCTACCTGAGTTCTTCCTCCTCAATTTCTAAAAGGTTCAGATGGCTTGCAAAAAAACATGGGTCTTCAACAGCCATCTTCAAGGTTAGCAACAACAGCAACCCTCTCTCCCCATCTGCCCCTGACAATCACACAAAAGTACATATTCTCTTTCTCAAGGACCTGTGAGGCCTCCAGTCAATGGCTGACAGAAATGGAAAATCGATTTCAGATTTATCTCCGCGGGGAAGTAAGTATATTCCTTAAAAAAGTATAACCCTTAAAAATAATGAGTTATGAGGTCATGGAGGGCTTGTTCTTTTTCCTGTTTGCAGAGACAGTTTAACTTTAGAAGAAAAAGTGACTAATGAACAGGACATTCTAATTCTAGTGATGTGCTTTTCCCATTTTAATGTCAGCTGAACCACAAAAATGTTCATTTTTCTCTCTTCATTACTCCTCAGGGCTCAGGAAGAACAGTGTCGCCAAAGGGGGGGAAAAATCTGGGTAACTCCTGCTCCCTCCACCCAACTTCCAAAAAACATAATAAGATGCAGCTCTGGCCTCAGCCAGCCTGTGTTGTCACTGTTTTTGGTGGAGCCATTCCACTTACCAGCAGGATGCCCACAAAGCAACATTTTCCATCCTTCTTAGACAGTAGTGGAACATAAGGAAGACAATGTTGTTCAGAAACCAGTACATTCAACAAGGTAGCAAGAGGCTTGACGTGCAAAAACAAGAAGTTTCCCTAGCAAGCAGACTCACAACCCCACCACCCTACGTCCATAGGTAGGATCTATTGAGTGCCAGCTCTGATTCTGATACTGTTAAAACCCTGTGGACAAGCATCTTCTCATTTAATCCTTGTAACAGACCTCTGATATCACACAATTACCAAATTAGAGAATTGGGATTAGAACCCAGATAACAAAGTCTGCATTCTCAAACCCTGTGCTCTAATCTAGTGGTTCTCTAATTTAAGCAGACATCAGAATCACCTGGAGCACTTGTCAACCTGTAATGTTGAGGCTCACCACAAATTTTCCAATTCAGTGGGCCAAGCAGTCACACTTGGAGAACCACTAATCTAATGCCTCTCTCTGATCATCAACAATCATGTTCTATAAAGGAAAAACTTCAAAACACCGTTCCATGACTTCTGTTCCCCTCTCCACTTCCTAAAAGAGAATCTGAGAACAATAGCCGGTGTACCAAAGGCCAAGAAGAGAAATAAGAAAAAGTAGAGCATTAGAGATGCCTATTTCTATCTTAACAACTCCATTCAAATGAAACTCTCAATAGTGGCCCAGGACACCCATGACACACATCCTTAAGAATATGGCTCTCTCTTTAACGCGAATGCCTCTTTCATGTTGGCAGGAGTTGATCCAGGAAATGACTATGGTATCCACCATCCTAGCTCTTGGAAGTTCTTATAATTTAGAATACTTTGCATTTTCTATGTCTCTTGATCTGGCCCTACCATTTAGACCCACAGTGAACTTAGTCACTGATGCTTATGACTTTCAAGCAACATGCTCTCTATGAGTCTGAGTTTTTCTTTTTCTTTGAGAGTATGTCCCTCTCTATCTCATACTCTCCCTCTCCCTGTCTTACATTATTGCTCACAATTTTCTCATGGATTAGCTAACTGCTGGTGATTCAATAGTGAAATTGATGCAGCACAACAACATTAAACCCCTCAAATACAGACAGCCGAGTACTTTGATTACACCGGGCAGGAATCTAACACAGCTCTTCTCCCCCACTTCTCTACTCCCAACAACATCCATACCCTGGACCTGAGACAGCTACCCGTCTCCTCTCTCCCATTCACTTGGGACAGTGGAGCCTTCCGAATGCAGAACAAGTATACAATTCCTCCCAGTGAGGAGGCCACCTTCTGTGACTTCCTGAACCTCATGGAGCTATAGTGAGGAGGTGTGGGTGTGCTCCTCAAGGAGGAAGCTTGGCATGATCAAAGCTACTTGACTTACAGACTCAGTTTTGCTTTTTTTCTGTTTTAATACCAAAAAGTCATAAGATAACAATGATAGCAGATAAAGCTTCATGTTCCATCTGTCTGTATTGAAAGACTCAGGAAGTTATTTCCTTACTAAAAAGATTTATATTTGTAAAATAGACAAGCTTTGAAAAGAGAACCTAACATTTGTGTACACCTACAATGTACCTAGAATACAGAGGTTCCAACTATGCTTTCAATTTAGTCTTTATAACAACTGAGAGCTTGGCTTTATTACACTTCATAGTCAAGAAAGCTGAGGCTGAGAGGTTATGCAATTTGACCAAGATCAAACTGAGCCAAGGCTGGAACCCAGACTTGTCTTTCCTCTATATTATATGGTTTTCTTGGAAAAGGATATAGTAAATAAAGTTGGCAGTCCTTGCCCGCTTGGCTCAGAGGTTAGAGAGTGTTGGCCTATAGACCGAAGGGTCGAGAGTTCAATTCCTGTCCAAGGGCACATACCTCGTACCTCAGGTGCGGGTTTATCTCTGGCCCCTGTCAGAGCATGTGGGAGGCAACCAATGTGCCTCTCTCATGCCAATGTTTCTCTCCCTCCCTCCCTCCCTCCCTTTCTCCTTGGGAAAAATATCCTTGGGTGAGGATTAAAAAAAAACAAAAAAAACAGAGATGGCAAAGTGGAGGCCAAAGATAAGCAAACTAGCAAGGAAAATCAAAAGAGAGCATGCAATGACAAATATCAAAGGCATTTACATGGATTATAGAACCAGCACATTTCCAATTCAGACATTGATTCTAATGTGTGTTTTTTTCTTCAACAGAGCACCAAGCAATTAACTCAATTCTCCATGGACCCTGACTGGATGTCCCACAAATTTAACTCAATTGCGATACTATTTCCCTGGAGATAGCATCGGATCCCAAAGGTTAAGGTCTCCATCCTGTAAGACTTCACCCTCCTCTCACTGCAGATGCCAACTGCAAATCAAGGTTGTTACCCTTGCTCAGGAAATCAGTTTACTTACTAGACTGCCAGTTTATTACAAAGGATATCAAGGGATATAAATCTATAGCCAGATGAAGATCCATAGGACAGGGGCAGGAGCTTTTGTTCCTATGGAGTATGGGGCCTGGCGTTCTGATTCACCAACGGGAGGCTCTCTAAAAGCCCATGCTTTTGATGGTTTTGATTGTTTACTGATTACATCACTAGCCTTTGGTAAATGAAAATCTCCAGCCCCTCACCCACCTTGGAGGTCAGAGGGTGGGGTCGAAAGTTTCAACCCTCTGATCTAGGTTGGTTCCTCTGGCAAATAGCTTCCATCCTTAGTCACCTAGGGGATTTCCAAATATTGACTCATTAACATAAAAGACATCTTGATCGATTGACAGCCTTACTTAGGAAATTCCAAGATTTTTAAAAAGGAGGCCCGGGCCAGGAATAGAGAGGAAGACCAAATATAAATTTTTTATTATAAATTACAATATCACAACATGTAAAGGCCATTAACAACAAATAAAAATTTAAAAATGAAGACAGATTTGAGAAGTAATGAGAGACACTAATAGGAAGTTTTAGGGTAGATTATAGTATAACCTAAGGGTACAAAAGGATAATGAACAACAAATGCTTGCCTGTGATTACAGGGGAGGGCAAAAGTAGATTTACAGTTATTCATAAGGAAACTAATACAATAATTAATAAATAATAATTCAAGAACAAACTGTTTCACATACTCATAACTGTAAACCTGCTTTTGCCCACCCCTTTTTTGTGAGTAAACCATAACAAAAATGTTGAGAAACCATGACCAAGATTATGGAGAATAAGAATGTGAACAAATCCAACTAAAATAACGTATTTCTTTAGTCTTGTTAAATAGGAAGTGGAAAGGAAGTACAAATAAGGATCATGTTATAGAAATGATAAACCCTAGAAGTGAGTAAAGGAATGAGAAAAATAAATTGTCATAAACAGAGAGAGAGGAGGAGGAGGAAGATAAAGATGACAAGGACACGAAGAAGGAGGAGAAGTGAGGGAAGGGGAAGGGGAGGAACGAGACACAGGAGGAGAGACAGACTTTTAAAAATGCTTCCAAGGAGCAGACATGCAGTTACTCTGATGTTTGTGGAAACATTGATTTTTCTATTAATGAGGGAAAATACAAATACAAAATACCTTTAATAATGTCACAATAAAACTACAGAGACAGGTTAAAGTGAGAATACTGGCAAGAGATTCTTTGGAGAAAGGAGCTTTATGAATTAAAAATCTGGGCTCAACTTTTTCTTCGAGCTAGAGGTACCTGAAAGAATCCTGGTGAATTCAATGGCCTTCCTTTCCTTGCTTTCCTCTGGCTCATTACTGAGGTGCAAACAGGCAAGATGCTGTGACAACGCCCAGGCATAAAGGGTTGGCTGGGCAGACACACCTGCTACTCTTTCTTTTATAGGTGGGAGCTCAGGATGCTAGTGAGGATTTGTACCATGTCTGAAAATGACCCCAAACCAGTCCCTGTCTGTGGGGTAACAAGTGTGGGCAGCCCAGACTCAGAAACGATCCCTCGCAGACCCTATCCCATGCAGCTGTATTTATGGGCTATAGAACAGTAATTGAGGTTAACTGCCATTGAAAGACACACACCATATGATCTTTTTACATCCGTTTAGTGAGATGGTTCCAGCATCAAGATATTTTCCCAGGGGCGCTGTGGCGATTTGCTCTCCTTGTTTATGTGCTCCTTGCATCTATGGGTTGTGCACAAGTTAATGGGGCTAATTGTTACTGCTCCAGTGGAAGTCCCTTTAACATTTTCCCCTACCTCCCGCCCAAATGGCAAGCCCATTGTCTTCTGGTGCCTCGGTTTTTCCACACTTTGTAGGCTTCATCCTTTAACTGCAGTTTGAAAGAGAAAGAAAAGTTCCCACAACTGGAGGTTGGCAGCCTTGACTGCTGCTCTCTGCTCAAGAGAGATTTCGTTTTTCGAGTCACAGAATAAAATGATTTAAGAAAAAGAATCCTCAGTGCTCAGGCTCTGCCTTCTAGCTTCAAAGCCTTTTACAAGCTGCAATTCATTAAACGCAATAATCATTTGAGGCCAGCAGGCTGACCTCTGCAGGGAAAGGGGCCAAGCCCACCCACCCCACCCTCTTTCTCTTTGTGTTCCCAACCACAGAGAGCAGGAGGGGCCGAATAATGGTACTCCCACCAAGTGGCCGCCCATGGCCCTCAGCCCAGGCCTGCTTTTCTTCTCCTCCTTGCCAGGGCTCTACGCTCCACTTAGCCATTGGGCACAGGCTCTTCTCTCCTCAGGGCTGCGTTTGTCTGCCTTTCACAAAATAGACAGTCTGCCCACATTTTTATTTCCTTTAGATAAATGAAGAATTTCCTAGCCACAGGGCCCAACTAAGCCTGACATCTGCCCCGTGGGACAGATGCCTCACTGCTTGACCATTCAAGGACAGTGAGCCAGGAGGCACTGCACCCCTTTGTCACCAAGAGACAGAGCCAGTGTGCCCCTCAGCATGCAGGGCCCATTGTCCCAACATGCATCCTTGCCATCCAGCCAGATCTGGTTACCCCTTGGCAATTCCCCACCCACTACTGCCAAGTGGTTGTCTTTCCAGAGAGGAGGTGGCATGGTGGACTGTGGATTTGTGGTGTCAGGGCCACTGAAATGAGAGCTCCTGTGGGCCATTCCACAGTCTGGGAGCCCCGTTTATTTTGCCTTCTGTTCTTTCACATGTGCCCTGTCCAGATCTTTTCTTAGAGAGAAGAGAAAAATAATAAAGACCCACCCATGGCATATTCAATTTCATAAGGCAATGTCGCATTAATTCTTATAGTTCTTCTTTCTTTCCAGAAACTCTACCCACCAGCTTAAGGAGAAACGATCATAGGATCCCCTTAAAGCACTACCTTAATAATTCTAGTGTAAGAAAGTAGATTGGGTCTACTTTTGACAGCTGATCATTTCCTAGTGGTACTGAAAACTCTTCATGAGTTTCATCCACAGAACAACCTTAAAAATTTGTGCCAGGATTTTCTTGGGCCAGAATTCATGGAGGTGAAAGATGAGTAACCAAATCCCAAGCCAGGCCTGACACCATCCTTTCCTTTCTCACTGTCTCCCTCACCCCAACTCTGCGCCTTTTTTCAAGGTGGCCTCAAGACACATGTTTCCTCCATTGCTCTCTCCTCTTGCCCAAAGATTTATACCCTGCTTTACATTTAGGCCCTAATGCCACTTCAGCAACCCCTTGAAGGCTTTTCTCTCTGTTGGGGCCCAGATGGGTCTCTCTTTTCTTTGGATGCTCAAATGTTCAAATTTGTTGATGTTCTAAAGTGTAATTTTAGACTTGGAAGGAACCTTAGGCTCCAACCATCTCCATTTTTAGACTAAAACATTGAGTCACTGTGAGCTAAGGACTCTTCCTGTATCACACAGCTGGGTTGTAGAGGGTGAGACAAGAATTCGCATTTCCTGACAATGACCTGCCTTCCGACCTCCCCCACAGATGATTGCCAGAGACAGGGATGCCTATGGGTCACCAAGGGCATCATGCATTGCTCATTTAGTCCCCCTGAAAAGCAAGGAGGCAAAAAAGCCACTGGTTTCAGCAGAATTCATTTCATTCCACTGTGAGCCAGACTCCTGCCTCCAACGACATTCTGATGGCACTCAATACTTCCTTACTCAGAACATCTCCAGAAATTTCCGTCACAAGCTCTTGATGTCCACTTTCCCTGCCTTCTCCCCAATTTTGCTTCCCTGCTCAGGTTACTAGCTGGGCCCTTTCTGGACACAGAGCGCTCAGATGTATTTACTATCACACTCAACGTTAAGAAACTATCTCTGTAGAGTGATGTCAACTGGCACCAACATGACCAGGACTTGGTTATAAGGAGGAGGTCCAGATGACTCAGAATATACTTGTGTTAATTAATCTTCTTTGTTTTAACAACATAAAACTTACAGAAAAAGCTTCAAGAGCGCAAAGAAGTTTTCTTCCTGAACCTTTTGAGATTAAGTTGCTGGCATGATATACCATGACCCCAAAATTCTTTAGGTATATTCCTATTAAAAAGGATATTTTCCTACACAACCAAAACAGACATCAAAATCTAGACACTCACACTGATATATCACTAATATTCACAGATCCCATTCAAGTTTGCCAATGAGGTATTTAGGGCAAAAGCATCCAACCCAGGATGATTTGTTAGATTTAGGTGTCATGTCTTCTAATCCCCATCATTCTGGAAAAATTCTTCAGTCTCTCCCTAAGTTTTGTGACATTAACACTTTTGAAAAGATTATAAGCCAATTATTTTGTAGAAAATGTCTCAGTTTTGATTTGTTTATATCTCTTCATGATTAGAGCAGATGATGTATTTTTGGCAGAATTGTCACAGAATTGATGCTCTCATTATATCTGAGGTGATAATATCAATTTTTCTCATTTACGTTAATCTCTTGTTAACAGAATAACATAGAATCAAAACACATAAAGTAAAAACCTAAAACTTATGAAAGACTTTACAGAAGCAAAATAATATGGAAAGACTTTAACAAAATTTTCTGGTTTTGATAGATCAGGGGGCAAAAGAGTAAATAAGGAGAAAGAATTTGAGAAATATAATTTATATGGTTGCTCGTTTTTGATATATTGAATTTTGGGCCCTATAAACAGATAAATATTTTTCCCTATAATTGACATGCTTTGGGTTACAAAGAAAACAACAATAAGTTTCCCAAACAAGATAATTTATGTCTGATTTTAATAATAAAAATATTAAAAATTTAAATTACTACTGGATTACTCAAGGATGCTTTTAGAAACAAGTCATGAAACAAAAAAAAATCAAAACTATGATTAAAAATACTTAGAAAATAATAACAATCAGAACATTGTATTTTAAAATCTGTAGTAGGGATAATATAATCATATTTATAACATTAAATCAAGAGTTTTATAAAGTTATGAAAAATTAATTGAAGATATTATAAAGACAGCCAAAAACACAAAATAAAGAGGGAAATTACTCATTAAATAAGAAATAATAAACATAAATTGGAAGAAAAGAAAAAAATTGATAAATAAATATCAGGGCCGGATAAATCTGTGATTTAGTGTTGCTTCAGAATTGCTTCAGAATTGTACAGACAGATCAGTGAAATTATATAAAGTGCTCAGAAACAGAATTCATGTATAAGTATTTCATATATCTACAAGGTGGCATTTTATATCAGTGAAGGACAGTATTGGGAAAATAGGTTAACCTAAAGAAGTTGGGGAAGGAAGTCAGCTTTTTCACCTTGCACCATGTACCCCAAATTACAAGTGATTAAAGAGTTACTTGAACCATGAAAAAATTATTTTAGAAAAAGAAGTGAGTATTATATCATAGTGGAAATAATCTTTCTAAATAGCATCAAGTATAGATACTCTAAAATTAAAAAATGAATACATTTCATATGTGCCATTTACATAATTATAAACTAAAATGAAAAGAAAATTAAAAATTAGAAAAATATTTGCATTACATAAAACCAAGAGAATTTATCTCCATGTATAAGGATATCATATAAGCATTTAAAAATAGGGTGACCCCATTTATTTGTGATATGTATGTGTAGATTTCATCAATAAATAAATACCAAGTCATATTAGTAAGCAAATACATTCAAATTAAAATAATTAAATAGAATTGTATGCTTCTCAGATTTAAAAAGATGAACACAATACACTGCTACCCAATGTTAGCCTGCAAGGGAAAAAATGCATTTTATCTACTATTGGTACAAAGACAATTTAGAACAATCTTAACCGGGAAGAAATATGTCAGCGTGTATAAAAAATTTAACATGCATATTCTACTTCTAGAAGTGAATTCTAAAGATATAATTATGAAGGTGAGCAAAGACATGTTAAAATTAGAGACAACCTAAGTGTCCAACAATAGTGGTTTGATTGACTAAATTATGGTACCTGAACAAAATGGAATAATATTCAGCTATTAAAATCATTTTTCTGGAAAATATATAATGCTGAGTGAAAAAGAATATAATCCAATATGATTCTTCCTTTAGTTAAAAATATATACACACAAATGATATAGAATGCTATACATATATGTATATGTATGTATATATATATATATATGTATATATATATATATATATATGAAAGTAAACCAGAGGAATTTATGCAAATGTTAACACATTAACAAAAGTTACCCCTGTTTGAATGATTTTTGTTTTTCTATTGGTAATTTTTTTGTTTTTTTATTTTCTAGTGATCATAGATGTTTTTATCATCAGGAAAAGAACATCTCCTATTTTAAAACATGATTCAAGTCCTTTAGTGCAAGTTACTACACTCGCTAACACCCCCCTCCCCCCCCCCCAAAAAAAGAAAATGTCTGGTAAATGAGCTTCGCTCACAAGTCAAAGCCAGATACACTCAGGCAGGCTTCTTCTCCTCCTCTGACCCTGCTCACCTACCTCTCTTTTCAAGCCCTGCTCTCCCAGAGTACGCCTCTGTACACTTTGTACATAATAGCTCCTCCTTTTAGCCTTTTCCAGGGTTCCTGGAATAAAGCAAAGGCTGGGGAGCCCCATGGAACCTTGAGGTTCCATAGCAGCTCCGATCTTCTGCCCTAGACCGCTGTGGACAATATACCCTCCAGCACCCTCTCATCCCTGCATGCCTCTCCTGAGCTCCAGCCAGCCCAGCACAATGGAACATCACAGCTTTCATAGAAAGAAAGGCTGAGAGACCAGCATGGCCAGAACAAACTGTCCAAGCCACAGATCAGAGGGCAGACTGTGCCAATTGTTGTCACTGTTCATGTGCCCAGGCTGACAACAGGGCCCCATAGAACGGCAGAGACTAACCAGAGGGCATCCTAGGCAGCCTGGAAAATTTTTTCACAACCAGACATAAGTCTTACTGCAATAATTGAGGTTAACTGTGCAGAACAAGGCTAAGAAGACATCATCACTGTTCCCCTTGCACATGGCTTCTCTGGCCTTCTGCAAGGAAAGAGAAACAGGACATGGACAGTAGGGAGAGTGAGTTCCAGTCCACATAGTGGCACAGTTTTGAAAGCTTCTGCTAGCCCTAAGTCCCTCGTCAACTAGCTTCTATCAACTAAAATAATTCCTAGAAGCCTTAACACAATAGTTCATGGTGGTCATATGAATGGATTTGCAGCCTTTTCCCTGGAGAATAAGTTAGGAACAGCGTGGTGGGCAGGTGCATTCTGCGAAGGGGTCACAGTGACGGCGTTTCCTAAGTGAACAGATGTAGCAGGAGACTATGAGTGATGAAGAGGCCACCGCAGGGCTCTGGTGCCTTCAGGAGAGAGGGGGACACAGAGCGGAAGTAGCTAAAGCAGGGTGAAGAGGCTCAGAGATCTAGGTTCCCTCACTCTGTCCTGGGCCAGCCCTGGGTTTGGGGTTTCTGCCTGTCTTCAGTGTTGCCTTAGTGCCTCGGTGGTGTTGTGTACAGGGAGAAAGTGGCTTCTTGTTTGATTTGCATGTGAGCAGGGCTTAGGATAGCAGTACTCAGCACTGAGCATAATAGTTGGTAAAACTTGGTTATTTGAAAGGAAATCCTATAGAATAAAAGCCCAGCAACCATAACAGCAGAGCAACCAGAATGACCACTCACCCAGTCACTATGAGGTGCACCGACTACCTCTCAGTCCCTTTTCCCAGCCAGCAGCCAATGGTGAATTGGGAACCAGGGTGGGTGGCAGTGGGGGGGGGGGGTCATAACTGGCAAGCGAGCGGAATGGCCAACCTCTTGGTCCCTCCCCCCGGTCCAAAGGCTCTGATCACCAAGGGCGAACTGGAAACCAGGCCAAGGCCCCTGCCCCGCCAGTCACCCCACACACAGAGGGCAAGCTGCGGTGGGGGTAGGGCCGGCGAGTGGGTGAGAACGGCTGACCTCTTGATCCCTCCTCCTAGCTGATAGGTTTGCATTGCCCTATGGCAAACAGGGAATCGGGGTGGGAGGCAGTGGGGGGTGGGGCCAGCTGAGGAAGATGGTTCTGATCGCAGGCTAGGCCTAGGGACCATACCCGCTCATGATTTCATGCACCAGGCCTCTACTTTAATATAAAATCCATATAGTTTTAACATTCTGAAAGGCCAATTCATTTCATGTGTTTAGATCCAAAGCTTTTGCTTGAGTGACAAACATTCAAAACCTGTATAATTTCTGTCTCCTTTGCCATTCATCAAAACTTACTTGTCCAATGTCCTAGCTCTGCTGGGAGCCTCCTTCTTTAGGGAGTGGAGGATAAAACGTGGTTGGCATGAGAGAGAAGCCAAGTTTATTGAACAACACTAGATTCCAGCAATGTATTGACCCACACTCATTGTAATTCTAGAGGCCATAGTATTTTCACTTCACCTAGTGGGTTGAGGAAGGGACTTGGACCATAGTGTTTAGTAATGTGGAACACACTTCACCTACAAATACATAAGGCCCCCAAATTAAGTCATAGGTCAAGCCTAGTCTCTAAGACAGCGGTTCTCAACCTGTGGGTCGCGACCCCTTTGGCGGTCGAACGACCCTTTCACAGAGGTTGCCTAAGACCATCCTGCATATCAAATATTTACATTACAATTCATAACAGTAGCAACATTACAGTTATGAAGTAGCAACGAAAATATTTTTATGGTTGGGTCACAACATGAGGAACTGTATTTAAAGGGCCAGAAGGTTGAAAACCACTGCTCTAAGAAGTCTCAGGGATCCCAGGCTGCTCCAGGCAAGCTATATGAGGACCCAAGGCCACAGCTTCTTAATATGGTCATAGGAAAAGTCCTTTTATTCTGTACAGTCAACTTTTGTTGCTTCAATGAACTTCTCTTGGTCTATGAGAAACTTAAGAAAAAGCGTTCCCTTTGGGAAGGCAATTTCAATATACATGTTTTGCAGCGCATAATTCCTAAGTGGACATCTTAGAAAGCTTAGAAAACATATCCGTGAACTTCAGTAATGTCCAGATGTCTTCCTTGTCCCTTGCATGTTGCTATAAATTATAAGTCATAAACCAGCCTGGCTATATTGTTGTCACTTCGAGCAATATTTATGTTGTTGATGATATATCCATTTTTTTAAAAAATCATACAGGCCGTCTGACTGTGTCTAGAACAATAATGGATCCCTAACATATTGTAAATTGGATAAAGAATAGAAAGATCGAGAAGAAAGGAAACCTCGAAGCCAACGTCTCCTCCCATTGCACTCTTTTATAAGGTGGCTTTGCTTTTCCTTTTATTTTTCTTTGAAAACAAATCATAGTCTTTTAGAGTCTTTTTCATTAAAAAATAAACAGAGGTTCTTAGCAAATTGCTCCAAGTTTACACTCTTTGGTGAGTTTGGGCAAGCAGGAGTGATAAATATTTTCCCTTACTGGCCACCTGGCTCAGCTCTCCCATTCCCCGTCCCCCTCTCCTGAGAACTCCCTTACTGAATTCCTCTTTGGTATTTGCTTTAGGTTTTCACTGGCTATCATGGGTCTTCTCTGCATGAGAATCGTTCTGATCCCACAAACAGCTCTGGTTCTGGATTCTCCTTTCATGCAAATCACTTGTTAAATCATCTCATTTCTCCTATTTCTGTTTGTCCAGAGTTGTTTAAAAAAATTTTTTCAGTTCAATGTCTTATATTCAGTTGTAGTGATTCTCCTTAAATAATCAGAATTTCACTATAATCAAAGTCAGTAGTAAGCATTGTCATAAGAATAGATATAAAAATGCAAGTGAATTGAGAGAAATAAATCATTATATTTATGGTCAATTGACTTTTGACAATGATGTCAAGAAAATTCAATGAAGAAAGAATAAGTTTTTTTTACAAATGATGCTGGGAAAATTGTATAGCCACATGCAAAAAAGGTAAACTCAGACCTTACACTATTCTCAAAATTTAACTTAAGATGATATCAAAGATCTAAATATAAAACCTAAAATATAACACATTTAGCAGAAGACAGGGGAAACAATTTAGGCAAAGATTTCCTAGATACTACACCAAAAGCATGATCCATAAAAAAATGATAATTTGGACTTCATCAAAATTAAAAACTTTTGTACTTCAAAAGACATCATTAAGAAAATACAAAGAGCCCTAGCTGGTTTGGCTCAGTGGACGGAGTATCAGCCTGCAGCGAACTGAAGGGTCCCAGGTTCGATTCCAGTCAAGGGAACATACCTCGGTTGCCGGCTCCTCCCAGGCCTGGGCCCTGGTCCCTGTGTTTCTCTCACATCGTTATTTCTCTCTGTCTTTCCCTCCCTTCCACTCTCTCTAAAAATCAATGGAAAAATATCCTCAGGTGAGGATTAAAAAAAAAAAAAGACATGATAAGCCACAGATTGGGAGGAAATATTTTTGCAAATTACATATTTGATAAAGGACTGGTATCCAGAATATACAAAAAAAAACTCTTACAATTCAGTAACAAGAAGGTAAACAACTAATTTAAAAGTGGACTAAAGGTATAAATAAGCATTTCATCAATGAATATACATATATGAATGGCTAGTAAGCTCACCAAAAAATTGTCTGTATCCTTAATCATTCAGGAACTGCATATTAAAACTACAATGTGGTATCATATCATACAGACTAGAATGGCGATAAATAAGAAGACAGAAAATCACAAATGTTGTACAGGATGTGGAGAAACAGCAAACCTCACACGGTGCTGGTAGGGATGGAAAATGGTGCATATGCTTTAGAAAAAATGTTTGACAGTTTCTTAAAAGTTAAACATAAATTTCCCATATGACCCAGCATGTCCAGACCTATGCATCTAACCAAGATAAATGACAAATATGGCCACACTAACATTTTCACACAAGTGTTCATAGTCACATTATTCATTATAGCCTAAAAGTAGACATGGTACAACACTAATAAACCTCAAAAAAGTGAAAGAAGCCAGACACAAAAGACTCCATATTGAATAAGTCCATTTAAATGAAATGTCCTGAAAAGGCAAATCTAGAGAAAAAGACAGTAAATTAGTTGACCAAGGCTGAAGGGTAGAACAAGGATTAACTGTAAATGGGTATGAGAGATCTCACTTGAGTGATGAAAATGTTCCAAAGTGATTACTGTAATGTTACGCAAGTTAGTAAATCTACCAAAAAAAAAATGAGTTGTACATTGAAAATGGATACATTTCATAATATGTAGGCCATCCCATAAAGTAAAGGCTAATATGCAAATTTTCCCCATTGGTGGGAGTTTGACCAACCAGGAGTTACATGTGTGCTGACCACCAGGGGGCCGCGCGGAATGTGGTGGGCATTGGCAACGCAGCGCTGGCAATGGGTGGCGGTGGAGGTACTGCTGGCCCCGATGGGCCCTGATGAGAGCGGGACCGAGGCCAAGGCAGGTGCAAGTGGGGGCTCCAATCACCCTGCCGGTTGCCCCACAGATGGTGATCAGTGGCGGTGGCAGGGGGCGGGACCAGCAAGCGGGCAGTGCCAGGCAAAGGTGGGTGCAAGTGGGGGCCCCAATCACCCTGCAGGTCACCCCAAAGATTGGCCCTGATCACTGGCCAGACCTAGGTAGCCTACCCGTACATGAATTTTGTGCACCGGGCCTCTAGTACCTTAATAAAGTTGTTAAAGTCAGTAGCAAACAAAGGAAATGCAATGATAGAAGACTGTACGGTTAAACTCTCAAACTCAACTTCAAATGTTTTCTATTTGTTATTAAGCCTAAAATAAAGAGAATAGTGTTCCAACTGCAAATATATATATATATAATTGTTATAATAATGGAGAATGTCTTTTCTGGAATATTAAAATGATCCATTAGTAGAAAATAAATAAGTTCAAATTAATCTAGCCATGATCAGAGGGAAAGCTAGTTTTCTTCTAAAAGTTTTCTTTGTAGCAGACATCCCATCTCAATGAAAATGTACCCTATCTCAATAAGAATTAGTCTTGAACCTCATATCCTGAAGTCAGATATTGGGGCAGTTGTCATTGATATTTTCCCTAAAGATCTTTCCAAACAGAAGCAAAAGAAGGGAAGAAAGTGGGGGAAAGCAAGGAAGGTTGGGAGGGAAAAAGAAAAGCAAGCAAGCCAGACGAGGAGACAAAGCGTTTGAGATTTGAAGAAACGCAATCCAATCTCCCAAGTTGGAAAAATTTCACACAGTTGGTGAACCAAGTTTCCATAGCTGCCAACTCTTGGCGCCAATTTTCAGGAAGAAGAGCCCATTGCTGCTCCACTCCCTCAGTATGCGTGCTCCCTCACACTCTATTCCCGAATAATTACAAGCATACAAGTTATACCACAGACTGCAAGCAAAGCCCCAGCTGCCTCCTGAAGCTGATTAACTCAGGAAGCCCACCAAAGTGACCAAGTGCCTTCCCCTCTGACTGCCAGGGAATATGCAAACCACTGTCTATTATGGAAGTCCCCAATCCTGAGGATAGTACAGACTTTCTTTTGCCTCCAGTGCCCAAACCCCAAGTCAGAGCATTCTTCACAGGCTCCTGTGATCTTTTAACACTCCTGTTCCTTTTTTTCCTCTCAGCTAAGCGATAGCTAGCTGATCATTACACAGACAAGATTCTTCTAAAGAATAAATATGAATTCTGAGATTTCAGAACATGAGTTTGCAAAACTAAGACCTATGGCTGTTTCTCTCCAGGGTTAGCCCTGGAATAATAACTAAGGTGTGTCTGTGCTGAACTTTTGGTCAACTTCCATGACAGATCCTAATCAATGCTATTTCCTATTTCATTCTGCTGGAAGATTTCAAGCCAGGCAGGAATGGTAGTGGGGAGACGACGGAGTCTGGTTCTTTTTTAAGAACTGGGATCTTTTCTTTGGTTGACTGGAGAGTAGGGTGTGAGAAATGCACCTCCTGCTGACACAAAGAAGGGGTTCTGGTAACTGTTTATTTTACCCAGAAAAACTCTGAATGTCTATCAGACAAAAGGTAGCTTGTTCCTTTGCAGACTCGGTGATACTGTGGAATTGGCTGAGGTGGTTCCAAAAGGTGTTTGGCCAGTGCAAATGTATGAGCTTGGAGAAGGGCTTGCCAAATCCTGTTAAGGTTTATAGAAGTCAAGAAGCCATGGCATTCCAGCTCTGGTCATATTTCTCAAGTCCGGCTTAAATTTTGTGCTTGCAGTTGACTGGCTTTTTTGTATTTTGATTTTCATTAACACAGAAGGCTTGCTGTTGGCAATAATGTCTTGGAACGTCCTTGCTGGAGCTTAACATTTCAGCACATTTTGCATTGCCTAATGATGGAGTTGCGGTTTGCCAGGAAGGACTGTTAACGCTTTCCTCCTAGAACTGGGTAGAACTATCCCCATGCAAACCTCAGCTAGTTCAAACAAAGCTTCTGTAATGGCAACGGGAGAGAAAAGCTGCTATAAATACTTTTATAGGCTGCATAGGTGATTTACAACCCGCTTTATTAATCCTATAAAAAGGCACAGCTGAACGCCTTTAAGTTACATGCATACAGATGACTAATTAAATACACAGTTAAAAGTCTTGACCCAGCACAATTCTGACCATTAAAGAAACAAGTTTTGAATTTCCCTCTGGGCGAAAGGTTTTGGATAGATTTGTGGGTGGAAGAGGGTGGGAGGGAGGAAGAGAAGGTTGGCATGGTAGAGAATGGCAGGTGAGAGAGCAAAGGGGAAAATGGCGTTTCTGCTGGTTCATGTTTACACTTCACTACAGTTATGATGACACTGCAGCCATATGATTGCCCAACACTGCCCAAGGCCTCCTATTCTGACCTCTGGCAATGACTGGGCCACACTTAGCTTGAGCGGGGATAAATTAAAGGTTTTTTTATTGATTGATTTGAGAAAGAGAGACAGAGACAGAGAGACAGAGAGAGACAGAGACGGGGAGAGAAATCTCAATTTGTTGTTCCATTTACTTATGCATTCATTGGTTGCTTCTGGTATGTGCCCTGACTGGGGATTGAAGCCACAACCTTGGCATATAAGGATGACACTCTAATCAACTGAGCTACCCAGCCAGGGCCTGAGTGGGGATGAAATAAAATGGCTTTGGGTACATAAAGAATAATAGATTCCTAACAGTCAGTTTGGGAGGCATCTTAGCAGCCTTACTTATCCCAGTTGGTTTACACATTTAGATATTGAGATTCAGGGATGAGAGGCAATTTTGGTTTTAGTCACAGGACTAGTTAACAACAAAACCAGGACAAGAACCCAGACACAACCTCTAACATTAACCTTTCTGAGACACCATTCACTCCTCAGGCTGTGTTGCCAGGAGACACAACATATTTTGATGGGGGTAAAGGGGATTAGTGGAAGGCAAGTCAGGTAGCATATGATTCCAAAACTATAAATGTTTGCCAAACCATTTATCAGAAACATAAAGGCCCTTTTAGTTTTTAAGGTTCTCGGAAGGGATTGGAAGAGGAGGGAGTGGCTTTTCCCAACAGGGGACAAGCCCCAACAATTCCTCCATCAGCTCAGTGGGATGTTCTTTGTTGGTTGGCCCCCTCACAAAGTCTGGCTCTGTACAAAACATTTTTAGAAGCTCCCAAATCAGGCTGTGAAAGTGATGTGAGGACAACGGGCCAATGGGTCAGGAAGACTGGACAACATGTCTGATGGGCCACCTGGAGAAGCTCATATTATTCCTCCTGCAGTTAGCTCTTGAGGTAACCCACCAAGGTCAAGGTCACTTCCACACCTACAGGCTGCTCACATAGAGACTGTAGCCAAGAACTCTTTTTTCCCCACAGGCGCAGCTCTACCTGTTTTGCTTGGTTTCCTTATGACTCTAGGGCCTTTTGCTGAACTCCAAAAGTTCTCTTCCCTCTTTATATGTGAAGCACAGACCCT
The DNA here is from genome assembly GCF_964212035.1 of Myotis nattereri. Classification (NCBI taxonomy): domain Eukaryota; kingdom Metazoa; phylum Chordata; class Mammalia; order Chiroptera; family Vespertilionidae; genus Myotis; species Myotis nattereri. The sequence continues at coordinate 36,423,705 of NC_138079.1, forward strand.
GGCTATTGCCTCTATCAAGAAACATCAATCACACCGTTTTTCATTGACCTTCCACCCCATTCACCAGCTAATTCCTATCCATCATTCAAGTTTCTGTTCAGATTTCACTTCCAAGTAAGAGATCCTAAGAGTAGATGCAGGGCTCACTCACCTGCTCCTACAAGAGTATATGTGTGTGTGTGTGTGTGTGTGTGTGTGTGTGTGTGTGTGTGTGTGTGTATATATATATATATATATATATATATATATATATATATATATACCTTATCATACTCTTATAATTGTCTAGGTTCTAGTTGTTTTTTCCACTAGACTGTAGGTTCATGAGGGTAGGGACCATGTTACCTTAATGACCATTGTATCTCTGGCATCCATCATGGTTCTTGGCATATAGAGTGATGCTGATGAAACAATAAACTTCTTAAATGGCCAAATGTTCCTCCTTCTTCCACACGATCTCCTCAATGCTTTCCATATCTGCAAACAAATTCATAGAATATAAGTTTTCCCATTAAAATAATAAAATATTTTGCTGTAGGTGCAGGGATACAGATGAAAAATACTGAATGTAGGGATTCAGGGATGAGAGGCAATTTTGGTTTTGGTCACAGGACTAGTTAACAACAATACTGAATGTAGGGATTAGGTTAGTTTTCTAGGGCTGCTGTAATAAAGTGCCAGTGACTTGGTGTCTTAAACAGCAGAAATTTGTTGTCTCACTGTTCTGGAGGCTCGAAGGCCAACATCAAAGTATCAACAGGATTGGTTCCTTCTGAGGACTATGTGGGAAGGATCTGCTCTAGGCCTCTCTCCTTGGCTTGCAGATGGCTGTCTTCACGTTCACATGGCACTCTCTCTGTATGCCTGTTTGTCTCCAAATGTCCCCTTTTTATAGGGACACCAGTCATAATAGATTAGGGCCTTCCCTACTGACTTCATTTTAACTTGATGACCTCTATAAAGATTCTGATTCCAAATAAGGTCACATTCTGAGATACTGGGAGTTAGGATTTCAACAAATCAATTTTGGGGGACACATTTCAACCAGAACAGGGAGAGTGGAAGTCACTGCAACTCTAATTGGCCACTTGAAAGCCTAAAATCACAACAAAGTAAAAAGTCTCTCAACTTTCTCTGCGGGCTGGATATGGTCACTTCTTGAAGGGCCTGGAAAGCCAGGCTGGGTAGCATATTCTGAGGATATAATCCTCTCCAAATTGGGAGCCTGAGAATTTTTAAGACCCTCCACCAGAGTGTTTGAAGCGCTTGGCTAAAGGAACCCCTGGATCACCTGTCACAGTCAAAGAACTTCACCTTTGTCCCCTCACAATCATTCCTGTGATCCTGAAGGGAGGCAAAGGGAAACTGAGTTTCCCAAGGGAGTTACGGGGTTTTCATTTCTTACTCTAAACTCGCACCATTATTCCAAGAATAACTGTGAAATTGGAATTTAAGCCATAAACCTGGTGAGTAAGCAGTGAAGGTCACTTCCAGCTGAAATATGGCTTTGCTTGCTGATTCACTGTTTCTCTGAGTCCCTTTCCCTCCCGGCAAAGCCAGAGCCAGGCAGATCACTAAAGCAGCCTCGCTCCTGCCTCCTTCAGTTTCAACTTGCAGTTGTTGAATTGTGAGTGATGTTGTGCATCTTTCTCTTTGTTTATAAGCCAGGCATACTTCCTCTTTTGTAAGCCCTCTTTATATATGAAGAAAGGTAGCTCTGAATGTGGCTCTTCCTCCCTCCCCACCCCCAAGTTTCCAAGTTTCAGTTTTAGCCATGACATTTTCCCTGCCAAAATTGTAAATGCTTATGTAGTCAAGTAATCGGTCTTTTCCTTTTCATCTCATCGTTTACATTTCATATGTGTTCTCCTCTCAGGAGGCTTGTTAATTCCCTAATGGCATCTTCTGCCCCCACCTCCTACACCAGGAGTTGTTCGGGTCTGACTTATTTGGGAGTCGTAGGAACGACACAGGCTCCTCATGTGACAGGTTTTACCTTCTCAGGGTGGCTTTGCAATTTCCTGGATAAGACACATTTAATAACCTTAAATAGCACTTGCATTTATAATTTTATCATATTTGATGTAATTATCTAGGTAGATAAATGTTCCTGTCTCCCACCAGTCTGGCCTCGACTGAAGGCAGGGACTCTGCCTTTTTCACTGTTGTAACCCTGGAGCCTAACACATGACTTGCAAACAATAGATGTTCCATAAATGTTCTCTTGATGCCATCATGAGAGCCACTCCTCTAATGTGGTGCTCCTTATTCTTTAAGTGCCCATGTTAAATTCCCTTAGATTATTCAGCATCTGAAATGTTATCAGTTCATTGGTCACATGGTATTAAGATGGTCTTGTGACCCTGCTCTAAAATACTTTCATTAGCAAAAGAAGCTAAGGACTGAATCCTTTGGAGTCAGTCACTCAAGTTCTAGCTCTAGGCTTGCTTGTCTATGTTTGAGGCTGAACCAGATTAAGAGACTTTTCATCCAACACTTTGGCTATCTCTTTCTTTAACCTTTGTCATTTATTCCTTCTCAGAGTCACACAATCACCAAAAGCCCCATCTTTAGTGGCTTCCATTTTGATGTTACTGTTCGTGAAGGGACAAAGCTCAGACTCTATTAAGAAATGGATGCTGTAAATAGAATTTTACACATTTTTCATGTGACCATTAAAGAGAATAATAGAATAATGAGATCCTTTTCTAAGGCTACACATGTGGCAACCACTGCTTTCAACCGCTCCGTTTTTCCTCCCTCACTTAGCACTGCTGAGAAAAGAGGAGACACATGCTTGCTGAACTACTCCAAAACTAGGAAACCAAATGCAGTGATTTTGTTTGCGGAAAGTAATCTTACTTTGTGTTTCTCAGTTCCACCTTAGCAAAATAAGGCTGCTACTCAGGAGCTGGGCAAGCATATGAAGGGAGAGAATGAGAAGAATGAAGTGGGATGTGCCTGTCACATCCAGCACAAGTCTGCTGTTGGACTTGCTATGAAAGTGACTCATTTCATAAACAATACAGCTGCTGTAGGAGGCAGCCCTGTCAGATTTGATGGATGGCTGTGTATCTCTGGATCTTCTGCAGTTGTTGAGGCAGACAGGCTTTGGGGCCAAGCAACCATATCAAATACAACTTGAGTCAATAAGAAATATGAGAATGTTTCTTACAAAGGGTAAAAATAAGGCAAAGTTCTCTAAATTCTGGGACTCCAGACCCACCCTACATGCGGCCCCAGCCTGCCTTTTAACCATAGTTTCACAGCTGACCTTTTTGAGTGCCCCTGCTTTGCAAGGGCAGCTCTTGGAGTCACTTGACCTTCATAGACCAAGGTCTTTCTCAGTTGGTCCCCAACAGGAAAGCTTGAATGGGGAAATGGATAAGGTCTAGCTGGTATGAGGAAAGAATGAATTTCTGGCAAATGTGAGCTTGAGATAACAAATCAATGGGGTGGATAATGACTTTTCTCCTTTCTTAGTGTGGATCTAGCCCCTTTCCTCATTTCAGGCAGAACCACCACCAACAGGACAGCCAAGAATAATCACCTATGGGCTGTTTTCTGATAAGAGGGTATGGACATTAGTGGAGCTAATCTCCATCTCCGTCCTTCACTCAGGCTGAAGGGACAATGGGTTTTGGTCTGGTCTGGCCTCTCAAGTCCTAGGAAGCCTGAGTCCTGGACAGGAAAAACACGAATTTTGATGGAGGGACTGTGATTAGAAGAACTCTGGAAGAGCCTTCTCCATCAAATACCACCTTCATGGTCTCTGAAAGCTCCTGATAAGATATTTCTTTGTGTCAATACACTGAAGGCATCTGTGGATCATAAATGCAATCATAAAAGATAGAAGCAGTAAGCCATTTCTCACAGGACATTTCCAAAGGAACTTGATTCTGGTTGGATTTCTCTGAGGAGAGCTCCCACCTCCAACAGCTCAACAGAGCACTTCATCATCTCTCCCTTCTGCCTTCAACTCCTTTGTCCTATCCTTTTTCTTCATCTCATTTTCTCTTCTCTGACAGGCCTTGGTCTTAAAAGTGTAATGAGGTTAGGCCCTCACGACTCAATGTCTGGCCCAGTAGCATTGGTATGACCTGGAGCTTTAAAAAAAAATGTAGGCTCTTAGGCTGCATGGGAGACCTGCTGAGTCAGAACATGCATTTTAATAGGTGACTTATACACAAGTGAAAATTTTAGAAGTCCAGACGTAGGCCCCTCTTCTCAGACTCCATTTGAGAATATTCATCCATCATTCCCTCCACCTTGAAACCACTGTTCCCGGGAATTCTGGTCTCAGTGACCTGACCTGGCAGTGCTGTCAGCCTCAGGTCACCAGATGGTTTCTCTCAGGGATTCACAGTCACTCACCCCCCAGCTTGTGGAAGGTTGCCTTTCTCTTGCTCTTGGAGGTACTTTTAGAAAGACATTTCAAAGTGCCACTGAAACCACACATCTATCTTGTCTAGTCAACCTCTATTCCAGCAATAATTAGGGGAGAAGGTTTTATTTATATACCTGGGCACAAGGAAGAGGAGTGCTGACAGCCCCTCTGACTTATTAGTGGGTGGGGGCTAGTAACTCCCCTCAGCCCAGGCTCCCCCCAGACTAAGAATTTTTAACAGCTAACGAAACTTCACTTTTGAAAACCAATATGAAATATTCTTTACAAAATCCCTTTAGCAAGTCAATGTGCTAGAAAGAAGGGTCATCTCAAGGGCTTGCTCTACATTCTAAAAAGTGTTTTATTCTGAGGAAATTGTAGATTCATATGCAGTTGTAAGAAATAGTACAGAGTTTCCCCCAATGGTAACATCTTGCAAAACCATAGTTCAATATCACAGCCAGTGTACTGACATTGATGCAATACATCAACTGTCTTCAGATTCCACCAGTTTTCATGCACTACTTTTATGTGTCTGTGTCTTCTGTTCTATGCAACTTTTTTGTATGTGTGCATCCTGTGACCACTGCTGCAGCCCAGGTACAGAACAGTTTCATCCCAAGGCTCCCTTGTAGCACCCTTTTATAGCCACAGCCATTTCCTTGTCCCTCTGCCCCACCCCCATAACCTCTTGACAACCACTGATTTGTTCTGCATCTCTATAATTTTTAATGAAAAAATGTTATATACTGTATATGGAATCACACAGTGGGTAACCTTTCACTATTGGCATTTTCCAGTCAGCATAATTCTCTGGAGATTTATCCCAGCTGTTGTGTCAAGTCTGTGGTGCATTCCTTGATATTGCTAAGTAGTATTCCATCATATGGCTAGACCACACCTTAACTATTCAGTTTACCTTTTGAGTTGTTTCTAGTGTATGGGTAGCACAAATCAAACTGTTATGAACATGTATGTACAGGTTTCATGTGGACATAAGTTTTTCTTATTCTGGGACAAATGCCCAAGAGTGCCACGGTGGGGTCATACAGGAGTAGCATGTTTCATTTTGTAAGAAACTTCCATACACTTTTCCAGAGTGGCTGTATCTTACATTCCCACAGGCAATGTATGAGTGATTTCTTTGCTCTACATTTTAAATGTTTTAATTGGACTAAATGTCAAAATCCCAGTCCTTTCACCAGTTTCTGTTAAGCACCCCAAGAAGCAATAACAGAAAGGGAAGCCCTCACCCTCTTTGCATTGCGAGCTTTGTGTCCCTCTGTGCTGTCAGGCTCTCTCTGCCCACGCTCGCTTTGATGCTGCAGACTGTCTTCCCTCCTCTGAGCACCTTCCAAATCGCTTATCAACATCAGCTGCAATTCCTTTGTGTCTTATTCCGATCACAATCTCCTAATCCTCCCCAGATGCCATGCCATGCCCAGCAGTGGAGCTGGGCCTGCAACCACAGCTCCTGACTCAGCACCTCGGACAGAAGAGTGGGGGCTCGGGCTCCAGGGACCCAGGCCATTGCCAGCCACTCACTCTTTCCAGGCCCAGGGGACAACTCAGTCTCCATCCCTATTTTGCCAAGTGTGCGGAGGGCAGAGAGTGCAGGCCTGAACTGAACGGGCCGGGCAGGAGCTGCTCAGGGGGAGGTTCTGGCAGGGGGTGGACAGCCTCGGCACTAGGAGCTTTACCACTATGGCCAGGCCTTTCCTCGGTTCTGAGCATCATGATCGTAAGATCGTTAGTATAACAATGCTAGTTATTCTTCGTGCAGTGTTTGATGTGGGCCAGGGGTATTTAAAATACTCTTTCCACATCCATTTCCTAAATCCTCATAGTCCAGTGGTCGACAAACTCATTAGTCAACAGAGCCAAATATCAACAGCACAACGATTGAAATTTCTTTTGAGAGCCAAATTTTTTAAACTTAAACTATATAGGTAGGTACACTGTTATTAACTTAATTAGGGTGCTCCTAAGGCTTAGGAAGAGCCACACTCAAGGCGCCAAAGAGCCGCATGTGGCTCGCGAGCCGCAGTTTGCCGACCATGGTCATAGTCAGTTCTATTCTCTCTATTCTCCAGCTGAGTAAGTAGAGGCCCGAGATGACACAGGGATTGAAATCCACACAGCCAGCTTCAGAGCTCACACTTTTAACCACATTATTTTATTCCCTCTCCAATGAGTGGAACTCAGCAGCTCCAGGATCTATAAACCTTAAGAGAATCCTGTGCCCTACTGTTACTAATCCAGACCCAAATCATTTGCATGAAGGGAAGGAGGGTCCCTGTCGGGTGGGGAGCATTCACAGGCAACAGCTGTGCCACTTTTTAATCAACTTTTGGTTCTTAAGAGTCAAGTAGCAATGCCTTATTCACACCAACCAACATCTGGCAATTTACAAATTCCACGATAAAGGAAGACAACCGAAAAATTGCTGCCCATACAAAAATGTTTAAGAGGATATGCTATGCAGCAAGCTTCGGGGGAGAGTGTGGCTCTCGTCCACCTGCTCATGGCCTGTGGCTTGCCACAGCCCCCAATGCATAGCTGTCGCATGCCATTCACTCTGGCAACAGGCATTTCACATGCCCCCAAATTCTGCAACTTGTCCTGTTGTGCCTTCTGATGCAACAGCTTGCTGACAGCAAATATTTCTTGATAAAGGAAATCAACCCCCAAGCTTGAATGCTATTTGTCTAATGGGTTAAAATCCCCCACCCCACTTTAAGCCACACCTCCATATTATACACACATCCCAGCTTGCATAACCTGCCAAACATTTCATCCTGTCCTGAAGAGGACTGCCTTCTCCTAGATTCTTTGTCTCCTTAACCATGCTTGTCGTGGGACCTTCTGACACGTAGAGCTGCCAAGAACAACTTGGAATTCCTTTGATTGCTCCTCCCCTCCTTCCCTGGCACTTGGGGGAGCCCCACCTTCCCTAGGCACATTCCATCCCACTCATCCACCCACCCTGGCCTTTTTGCCTCATCAGGTGGTGCCACTCAAGCTGGCAAGCTGCTCTTTTCCCTTAGGCAAGGGATAATTGGGTTTGACTGTGTTATCAACTTTATGTGGTTTAAGGCAGGACGTTAGGATTTAACCATCAGAAGGCTGTGATTTTCAGTCCTGATTTTTGCGCTAAGATCCCAGGTGCCAGCAGTGTTCAGAAGCACTGGTTATCAACAATCCTGTAGACCATAGCAATCCCCGGCCCTACCTTCATTTCTAGGAGTACCTTCAATGTCAACTTTACCCCCCTAACCCTTTATTTCACTGCTCCAAAGCAACAAATGTCTTCTACTTAATAACCCCTCCCTTGCTTTATTTTCTTCTTTCATCTCTGTTTTTATATATGCTGTTTTGTATGTTTCATGTCTTCACAAACTGGTTTCAATCCTTTCTGGTTACAAATGGTGGGAGAAATTTTTTTTAAGTAAAGAAGAAAGAAAAGGAAGGAGGGAGGGAAGGAGGGAGGGAGGTAAGAAAGAAAGCAATGAAAAAGATGCAAACAAAATAAACAAATTCCAAACAAAACTCTGTTCTTAGCAAATAAGCTTGGAATGCCTAAGCAAATTTAACTTTTCCATATAAGTGAAGCAAGGAGCGACCAAGGGGCAGGAAGCATTTGAAATCTCAAAGGTAAGAATGGAACAGCTCAGATTTCTTATATTCTGTGCACATCTTCAGAGGTGAGTTAAACTTTCTGATTCTCTATCTATAAAATGAGATTGGAATTATTGAACTAGACCACAATAACTAAGAAAAGGCAATCACCTACAAAATATTGGCCTTACAAATACAAAGTAGCATTATTAGGGTACATTAAAAACTTGATTTGAGCAGTATGATTATTGCTGGAATAAAAGAGTCATTTGTTACTATTATCTAGGCAGAACCACAAATGCTAATTCCAGTTTAGAAAGTGTCCTCTTTAGATTGAAAAGCAATTTTTGAAAATTATGGGAGTGAATACACAATAACTCAAAGCACCCCGTCAACTTTCCTCACTTTTGTCCTGTTCAGTTCCCTTTGGAAAGAACTGATCCTGGGACAATTTATTTCATATTTAATGGCTCACTTTGCTTGGCCTCTTAACACCCCTTCTGTCTTTGATGCTGCTGAATCTTCTTAGCACTCTTTTTAGTGGTTTACATGGCATCACTACACCTGCTCTCCCCTGACCTTCTCGCTTTCTGTTGCTGGGTTCTCCTTCGCTATCCTAACTATGGCCTCTTTTCTGCTCACGATATTCCTCTTCCTTCAAGTGTTTCAGTGTTTCCCAATGAGGGTACCATTGGCAACTTGATTGGGACAATGTATTGTGTGCAACTGTCCTTTATATTGTAGGACAGACAGGAGAGCCAGGAACCCAGTGTGCCAGAGGGAGAAGAGAGAGAGGGGACTTCCTTTGTTTGAAAGTTTAAATATTCAGGTTTCGTGCACTGGCAGTGGCCACACCTATTCTGGCCACTAATTTGGTCCCAGATATGACTGGCAGACAGGTAGGCACTTTCCCATGTCACTCAGACCTTTACTGGGCATGTTTCTAAACTGCCTTTGTCTAGTTCCTTCCCCCATCAATTACCATAGAGGGGAACAGACTTGGAGAATGTTAAATGCAGCTTTTTGGCAAAGCTATATAAGTAGCATGCCTATATCTAGTCTCCCCTTTCCTCCTTTCCTGTTAAATAATAACCAGGTATTACAATGGCATAAATGCTACAACATTAATTTATATCATACCCACAAATTTTTATTATAACATACCAAAATGTTCATAATTGAAACTAGATAGATATAAATCTCATGTGAAAAAAGAAATATCTAGTAAAACTCTGAAGAGGAGCAATAAAGGGGTAACAAGTCCAACTGAATAGTAAAATATACTACAAAGCTACAAAAATTTAAATTGTATGATACTAGCAGTATGGACTTTGGGAACAGTGAGCATTAGATTATAGCAGGGAGTGAGGAATTCCTTGCTTTGTTCATGACTTTAATGGGAAATGCTTCTTAGGTTACATTTTTAAAAAGGTAACTTTAATGAGATTTTAGAGCAAAGAATAACAATACTTTGGAGGTGTATGGTCAGGATATGACAGACCAGATATTGACACATTACATCCATGGGCCAAATCCAGCTCACTGGCTGTTTTTATAAAGTTTATTGGGACAGAGTTCCATTTTTTGTTGTTGCTTTTGTTTGTTTGTTTGTTTGTTTGTTTATGTACTATCCATGGCTGCTTTCACTGAAAATATTTATTGTTTCTTTATTTAAAAATGTTGCCATTTCCTATGCTAGTCTATGCTTCAGTAAGAATTCCAAAATTATGTCTTCATTACATAACAAAAGTGAATTTTTCTTGCTAACATGTGATGGCAGGGACACATGTCCCAATATTCACTCAGAGATCTAGGATTTAGGTTGATGGACTCTCTCAATCTTGTAGCTGTACTGTCCAGAATACACACTCTTCTAGTGACACATATTACTTCCCCTCATGTTCTACTGGCCACATAGCACTATACTTGGAGGTCTAGGAATTGGAAAATGGAAAAAGCTCTTATCTTTTCTCTTGGGAATTTACAGTTTAATAACAAAGAAATGAGAGAAGAGACCAATAATCAGCTAAAATCAAAGTAGGTTCCATCAAGCGGAGCAAGGTTCCAAAAGGAGGCAAAAGCAGGAAGAAAGTGATCATATCTGTTTCAGGATATGAGCAAAAACTTTGAGCTGGAGTGGCACTGAAGATCATTTAAATGGAGGTATAGGATAGGGAGTGTTTAAAGAAAAGGGACACTGTATTAGAAGTACCAGGAAATAGCGAAGAATCTAGTTTACTTGAAATAACAGGGTGGGACAAAAGTAGGTTTATAGTTGTGAGTATGTGAAACACAGAGTTTATTCTTGTATTATTTTCCATATGAAGAACTGTAAACCTATTTTTATCCCACCCTGTACATGGTGTATTTAGAAAAAAAGCAGGTAATATGGCTAGACTGACAGTCTGGGGCCATTTGCAAGGATCTTGAATGTATTGAGTATGAAGGCTTTTGCTCAATATAGTTTTCTCAATCTCAACAGTTTTGTTCACCATTATATCCTCAGCACCTAGAACAGTGATTGGCATGTGCAGATATTCAATAAATATTTATTAAATGAATGAAAGGATAGAGAAACAATTTCCTAATTTTCTTCTTTATTATTTTATAATTTGCTGATAATGCACAATAAAGAAAATGTATCAATGAAGATTGATAATGCTGCTGACTCTTCGATCTTTTAAGAGCATCTTCAATAAATAATCTGGGCCTATTGGCACTCTGCAATTAAATATGGCTGAAGGTAATTATTTTGTCCATCTCCCTGCTTTCAACCAAGTTTCATCCATTAATTTCACTGTCCTTCCCCCAAATTCCTTTATTCCCTCAACTCCCTGCTCCACTTCTGCCAGCCATACAAAAGCTCATCCCATTACTCCAAGTGACTTTGTAGTAAGTACTCTTAAATTAAGTTATTTGCCTTTAAGTTACTTTCTCAAAAGGAAACTCTAAATTAAAAATCACTTCAAATAAATGGTTTAAAACACCTCTTTCTTATAGCATAGACCAAAATAAATTCCAGATAGATTAAAAAATAAACTGCTTTAAAAAAATTCAAATCATAGAAAAAAAAATGGAATCAGATAGCTATTAAAAAGTTGAAGAGAACATGACTATGTAAGCTTAAAAGATATTCTAAAAGGGAAAAGTCAACAGGCTTACTACTGAATCTTAAATGTCTTTAAATGAATAAAAAACCAATATAATAAAAGAAGTCACAGACTAAGATTATTTTTAACATATAGAATGTAAAAATGGTGAATATATTTAGAGTAAAAAAAAAAGCTTGAACAAATTATTAAGAGAGATATCAAGATCTCTGAATGTGCGAAGGAAAAGGAATTTATGATAGGGAAAAACTAAAAGAAATTTTAGAAAAATGGTCAGTCTCAGTAATGAAATCCAAATTTTTAAAAAAATGTAGATGCCACTTTACTAGAAAATTTATCAAAATACAAATTATATAAAATCCAACACTGGAGCAATATAGTAAGTAATAATAGCACTTGCATCTGTAGTGCTATGTTTGTAATTGGTGCAGCTCTTTCAGAAAGCAATTTGGCAATATGAATTAAGAAACATAAAAGGTAGTCACTTTTTGATCCAGTGATTTCACTTCTGGGAACCTGGCCTGCGGGGATCAGGCCGAAACTGGCAGTCTAACATCCACCAAGAAGTCCTGGATTGCAATAGGGCACAGGCCAGGCTGAGGAACCCCACCAGTGCACGAATCCGTGCAGCAGGCCTCTAGTAGGATATAAGAATACTCAAGAAATACACTGAGCGCTTCAAGAGCATGAAAAAGATCATAAAAACCATTTAAAAAAACAGTCAGAAATGAAGAATACAGTATCTGAAATAAAGAATACACTAGAAGGAATAAACAGTAGTTTAGATGAAGCAGAGGATCCAATCAGCAATTTGGAAGATAAGGTGGCAGAAAACACATAATCAGAGCAGCAATATATTTATATTTAAAAAATTTTAAGGGATTTTGGGGACAACATGAAGCATAACAACATTCGCATCATAGGGGTACCAGAAAGAAGAGAGAGAGCATTAGATCAAGAATCTATTTGAAGAAATAATGGCTGAGAACTTTCCTAATCTGGTGAAGGAAAAAGTAACACAAGTCCAGGAAGCACAAAGTCCCAAACAAGATGAACCCAAAGAGGGCCACACCAAGACTCATCATAATTAAAATGGCAAAGGTTAAAGACAAAAAGAGAATTGTAAAAGCAGCAAGAAAAGGACAATTACCTACAAGGGAACTCCCATAATATTGTCAACTGATTTCTCAACAGAAACATTCAAGCCATAAGAGATTAGAATGAAATATTCAAAGTGATAAAAAGCAAGGATATACTACAATCAAGAATGCTTTACCACAAAACTATCATTTAAAATGAAAGAAGAAATAAAGATTTTCCCAGATAAGAAAAGCTAAAGGAGTTCATAAACACCAAACCAATACTATAAGAAATGTTAGTCTTCTTTAAGAAGAAAAAATGGGGGGGAGGGGGCACACACAGAGTAACATAGTTATCTATATATATAAAAAGCCAGTGTCTGTGACAACCGTGACAGCCAAATGACCGGTCACCATGAGGTGCATCCCATCGCTGGATGGCCAGCAGGGAACCACAGGAACCAGGCTGGGTGGCAGCAGAGCAGGACTGGGGACTGTTGAGCAGTGGCAGGCTGCGGGCAGCGAGTGGTGGTGAGCACCCAGCAGTGAGCGGGACAAGCATTGCAGGGCGGCAGTGAGCTTCGCGGGGCGAGGAGCTTTGTGGAGCGTTGTGGAGCAGTTGTGGGGCGGGGAGCATTGAGGAGCATTACAGGAGGCAGAGGTGAGCATCGTGGGGCAGGGAGCTTTGCGGAGCATCGCGGGGTGTTACGGAGCATTGCAGAGCATCACAGGGTGAAGAGCAGCGGCGAAGAGCATTGTAGAGTGTCACGGGGAGGGGAGCTTCCTAGAGCAATCACGGGGTGGGGAGCTTTGTGGAGCATCTCGGGGCAGCGGAGGCAAGTGTTATAGAGCTTTGTGGGGTGGGGAGCTTCATGGAGCATCCCAGCGTGGTGGAGGCAAGCGTTGTGCAGCTTTACGGGGTGGGGAGCTTTGGGGAGCGTCCTGGGACAGTGGAGGCGAGCAAAGCGAGCATCGTGGGGCAGCAGTGGTGAGCGTCACAGGGCGTCATGAGGCATCGGACATGTCCCTGATCACAGGCTAGGCCTAGGAACACTACTCGTGCACAATTTCGTGTGCTGAGCCTCTAGTAAAGAATAAAATGGCAAAAAAATACTTACCTAACAATGATCACTTTAAATATAAAGGCCTAAATGCTCCTAACCTTCACAAACTACTCCAAAAACCTTAAGAGGAAATAAAAACTCCCAGGCTTGTTTTATGAGGCCAGCATTATCCTACTTCCAAAACCAGATAAAGACACTACAAAAAAAGAAACGTATAGGCCAATATTCTTCATGAGCATAAATGCTAAAATCCTCAACAAAATATTAGCAAACAGGATCCAACAATTCATTAAAAATACAGAGAGAAACCAAGATGGCGGCATAGGTAAACACCAGAAATTACTGCCTCGCACAACCACTTCAAAAATACAACTAAAAGACAAAATGGACATCATCCAGAACCACAGGAAGGCTGGCTGAGTGGAAATTCTACAACTAGAAGGAAAGAGAAAAGCACACTGAGACTCAGAAGAGGTGTGGAAGTAAAGCGCAGAGGTATGGAGGCACGTGCAGAAAGGGCTGGTAACTGAGGACCCGGTTATCTTTTCCAATCAGGAGGGAGTCTCAAGCTCCCAACTGCTCTGAACACCAGTTCCGGGAAAGTCTCTGGGGGCCCAGACTCATACAGGGAGAAACTGGACTGTCTGGCAGCGGGCGGAACTCGAGGGCGGCTTTCTCTCAGAGGTGCTTGCAGTGATTACTGGGACACTGAGACTTGGGGCCTCTTTGGGTAGGACTGAGGAGCAGCCATAGCTGCTTGCTCCACCCTGTTGATCCCCAGAGACCCCGCCCCACCCAAGCTGTGTGCAGAGGCTTTTGCATATGAAAGGCCTGGCCCTTTGCAATCTGAAAATTACCTAACAAACTGCAGCTGGGTCAGAGAGACCCAGAACTACCAAAAGAAGGCCGAAGGCCCCAGCAGCTTGCATTGCTTCACAGCTGGGCCTCATCTGGGCACCTCCAAACCCCAAACAAATAAAAGGAATCTGAAGATCTCTCCATATCTCCTGCTGGGTAGCCTCAGGAAGAGGCTAAATTAGCACCTCCATAGAGATCCAAGAGCCAGTGTACCCAGTGATCAGAGTGGGACCATCCAGATTACAACTCCTCAGATCCATAAGGGACACACTCAGGGGGCAGACTCAGTGAGCACCAAAGCCCCACTGAAGCAAGTCTTGCCCCATAAGGGTGTCTCCAGCACAGAAGTTCTCCCACTGCAGACACAGCTGATTCTCACAGCCTATTGGCCTGGAGGTCAATTCCTCTCAGTGATATCTACAACAATCAAGGCTTAACTACAACAAGACTGTGCACAAAGCCCACAAAGGGGTGCACCAAGAGTGTCCACCTCAGGTAATTGAGGAGGCTGAGCCACTGGGCTCTATAGGACACCTAGTACAGAGAGCCACTCTACCAAGACAGGGAAGCATAAAAAATGCAGAGACAAAGAAACAGGTCACAAATGACAGAAATGGAGGAAAGAAAACTACTGGATATAGAGTTCAAAACCACATTCCTAAGGTTTTTCAAGAATTTTCTAGAAACCGCTGATAAATTTAGTGAGACCCTCAAGAAATCTAGTGAGACCCTCAAGGTTATGAAAAAGGACCAACTAGAACTTAAGCATACACTGACTGAAATAAAGAATATTATACAGAGTTCCAACAGCAGACTAGAGGATCCCAAGAATCAAGTCAAAAATTTGAAATACAAAGAAGCAAAAAAACACCCAACCGGAAAAACAAAAAGAAAAAAGAATCCGAAAATACGAAGATAGTGTAAGGAGCCTCTGGGACAGCTTCAAGCGTACCAACATCTGAATTATAGGGGTGCCAGAAGATGAGAGAGAGCAAGATATTGAAAACCTATTTGAAGAAATAATGACAGAAAACTTCCCCTACCTGGTGAAAGAAATAGACTTATAAGTCCAGGAAGCGCAGAGAACCCCAAACAGAAGGAATCCAAAGAGGACCACACCAAGACACATCATAATTAAAATGCCAAGAGCAAAAGACAAAGAGAGAATCTTAAAAGCAGAAAGAAAAACAGTCAGTTACCTACAAGGGAGTACTCATACAACTGTCAGCTGATTTCTCAGCAGAAACTATGCAGGCCAGAATGGAGTGGCAAGAAATATTCAAAGTGATGAATAGCAAGAACCTACAACCAAGATTACTTTACCCAGGAAAGCTATCATTCAGAATTGAAGGTCAGATAAAGAGCTTCACAGATAAGAAAAAGCTAAAGGAGTTCATCACCACCAAACCATTATTATATGAAATGCTGAAAGCTATCCTTTAAGAAGAGGAAGAAGAAGAAGAAGAAGAAGAAGAAGAAGAAGAAGAAGAAGAAGAAGGAGGAGGAGGAGGAGGAGGAGGAGGAGGAGGAGGAGGAGGAGGAGGAGGAGGAGGAGGAGGAGGAGGAGAAGAAGAAGAAGAAGAAGAAGAAGAAGAAGAAGAAGAAGAAGAAGAAGAAGAAGGAGGAAAAGGTAAAGATACAAATTTTGAACAACAAATACACATCTATCAACAAGTGAATCTAAAAATCAAGTGAATAAATCATCTGATGAACAGAATAAACTGGTGAATATAATAGAATCAGGGGCATAGAAAGGGAGTGGATGGACTGACTATTCTTGGGGGGGGGGAAGAGGTGTGGGGGGTGCGGGAAGAGACTGGACAAAAATCGTACACCTGTGGATGAGGACAGTGGGGGTGGGGGGTTAGGGCAGAGGGTGGGGTGGGAACCGGGTGGAGGAGAGCTATGGGGGAGAAAAAGAGGAACAACTGTAATAATCTGAACAATAAAGATTTAATTAAAAAATATATATATATCATACACCATGATCAAATTGGATACAAGATTCCACAAATCAATAAACATGATAAATCACATTAAAAATGAAGAATAAAAATAACATGATCATATCAATAGATGCAAAAAAGCATTTGATAAAATCTATACTCATTTATGATAAAAAAAAATCTCAGTAAAGTGGGAATAGAGGGAACATACTTCAACATTATAAAGACCATATATGACAAATCCATAACTAGTATCATATTCAACAGGCAAAAACTAAAACTGTTTCCCTTAAGATCAGAAATAAGACAAAGATGTCAGCTTTTACCACTCTTCTTCAACATAGTACTGGAAGTCCTAGTCATAGCAATCAGATAATAAGAAGAAATAGAAAGCATCTAAATTGGAATGG
This sequence comes from Myotis nattereri, assembly GCF_964212035.1. Classification (NCBI taxonomy): domain Eukaryota; kingdom Metazoa; phylum Chordata; class Mammalia; order Chiroptera; family Vespertilionidae; genus Myotis; species Myotis nattereri. The sequence goes on from NC_138079.1 coordinate 36,440,177, forward strand.
AAGAAGTGAAACTGTCATTATTGGTAGAAGACATGATACTGTGTATAGAGAATTCTAAAGATTCCACCAAAAAACTACTAGAAGTGATAAATGAATTTAGTAAAGTAGCAGGATACAAAATAAATATCCAGAAATCAATTGCATTTTTATATACCGATAATGAATTATCAGAAAGGGAAACTAAAAAAACAATCCCATTTACAATTAATTGCATCAAAAAGAATAAAATACCTTGGAATAAATTTAACCAATAGTGTAAAAGACCTGTACTCAGAAAATTATAAGACACTGAAGAAAGAAACTGAAGAAGATTCAAATAAGTGGAAACATATACTGTGTTCATGGATAGGATGAATTAACATCATTAAAATGTCCATACTACCCAAAGCCATCTATAGATCCAACGCCATTCTATTGAGATACCAATTACATATTTCAGAGAACTAGAACAAATATTACAAACATTTACATGGAACCACAAAGACCCGAAGTAGCCACAGCAATCTTGAGGAAGAAAAAAAAAAGTTAGTAGAATTATGACAGCTGATATCAAATTATATACAAAGCCATAGTAATAAAAAAAATAATGGTACTGGCATAAAAACAGACATACAGATCAATGGAACAGAATAGAGAGCCTAGAATAAACCTAGGCCTTTACAATCAATGATTATTTGACAAAGGAGGCAAGAACATACAATGGGGTAAAGAAAGTCTATTCAATAAATGGGATTGGGAAAATTGGACAGATATGTGCAAAAAAATGAAACTAGACCACCTTCTTACACCATACACAAGAAGAAACTCAAAATGAATTAAAGACTTAAATGTTAGAGTCAAAACCATAAAAATATAGGCAATAAATTTTCAGACATTTCTCATAGCAATATTTTCTCTGATATATCTCCTTGGGCAAGGGAAACAAAAGAAAAAGAACAAATGGGACTACATCAAAGTAAAAAGTTTTGCACAACAAAGGACACCATCAACGAAATGAAGACAACCCATTGAATAGGAGAACATTCTCACTAATGATACATCTGCTAAGGGGTTAATATCCAAAATTTATAAAGAACTTATAAAATTCAACACATACAATTAAAAATGGCCAAAAAGACCTAAGTAGATCTTTCTCCAAAGAGGACATACAGATGGAAGGAGAGTTGATTTTACTGTGAACATACAACACAATATACAGGTGATATATTATAGAATTACTAAAGGCCCGGTGCACGAATTCATGCACGTGTGGGGTCCCTTGGCCTAGCCAGCGATCAAGGCCTATTGGGGGGCTGGCCGGCTGGGGGAGGAACCATGGGAGGTTGGCTGTGGGAGCGCACTGACCACCAGGGGTCAGCTCCTGCATTGAGCATCTGCCCCCTGGTGGTCAGTGCATGTCATAGCAATTGGTCAACCCATTGTTCTGGTCATTCGGTCGTAACAGTTGCTTAGGTTTTTATATATATAGATACACTTGAAACCTATATAATATTACCCAATGTTACCCCAATAAATTCAATAAATTTTTTTTAAAAAATATATTTACCTGGTGCTTATGTGTGCAAGACACTGACTAGGCAGAGGAAACCCAGCCCAACAGCAGAGCAAGAAGTCTGAAAAGGACTGGTAGGAACTACTAGTATAACCATTGAACAGGAGGCAGGCCTAGCTAGCCAGCTCTTCTCCTTCCTGCTACTGACCTACACCACTCCCACTTTCTCTCTACTCACTGGACCAAGAGATGTTTTCTCTGAGGTATTATTATTATTATTATTATTAATTCTAATTCAGGAGAAATATGGCTTTTCATGCTACCAGAATTGTCATTAAAACTCAATCGTTAAAGATTTTGCTTGCATATTACCAGAAAGAAACATCAACTGTGTCTCCACTCTCTTTAAAATAATGCACTAGTCTCTGTGTAGAAACACCAAGAGAAGAAATTCAGGAAATGAGAATATAAATTCATGAGCTTGATTTTAGACAAAAGTTCCAATAGTTATACAACCAAACAATGATTGCTTCCTTTAGAGAAGACATCCACAAAGCTATAACCATTCGCATAATGACGCCATTGTCCAAAGATGACCAAGGATAGTTTTGGAATTTTCTTCAGAGTCTGAAACATTTTCTTTTGAACAACCTCAAAGGTGATAAGTCACTGGGCAAGTTATTTCACGTTTTTAGCCTAAGCTTCCTCACAGTAAAATGATGATTTAACAGTTTCTACCTCACTGAGCTTTTGTGAGGCTTAAGTGAGAAAACCTACAGATAGAACTTAGCACAGTGCTTGGCACCAGTGAGTATTCAGTAAATGTTATTAGCATTTTAGTATAATTATAATTGTCACAATTCCTGGAGGATGTGTGATTTTTTTTTTTTTTTGGAGTGTTGAAAGGGTTTTGAAAATACCAATTCTTAAATCAGATGGGTGATACAATTAGGTAACACTTTCATGTCAGCAGCAAGAAATATATTTTATTCTTGCAGTCTGTGAACTGGAAATTTTTTAAAGGCATCTCAAAAATATGGCAGCATACTTAAAATAAACATGATATTCATAATGGGACTCCTTTGAAAGAAACAAATCAGCCTCCTTCAGAGGAAGCTTCATGGAAATGTGTGGCTTCAACCATCAGTCACTGTTTTCAGAGTCATGCCTGGTTCAATGTAATGGAAGTTGACAAACACGAAGATGACATGTGCAAATTGAAATAATACAAACAAGCACCTGTGCACTTGCGCTTTTTAATTCTCTCTAATTTTATCTCCTCCATGTGTTGTTTGTCTCTCTCTGAGCCTTGAGAAGAAGGGAAAGGGGATTTTCTTAGAAGGTTCATGTGTCTGTGTTACTCATGTTCATGTCATTACAGTTTTTAAATGGAGAATCTAAATTGTTACTGTGGCACAGAACATGGATAGAGTTTCTTTTGCCTACTTTTCAACTTGCCACTAGTGGCACAGAGTTCAACCCTTCAATTCTACTTGAATTCTAGAAGTATTTATGGGGTGTCAATTACATGTGGGGCCCTGTCCTTTAAATGTTGTTCACATCACCAAGAAACTAACTAATGGGACAGACAAGATTTGAAACTCATGTGAAAAAGATAAGTCATTATACCAGGCAGTTTATGGTTCGGTACCAACATCTCAGAAACAGGTAAGCGACCTAGGATATCAGCAGAAGATTGATCTGATAAATGGTCTGGGAGGATATCACGGAAAAAGTGCGAGTTGAGGAGGTTTAAATGGAATTTCCTGTTTGCAATGGGGGAATAGTCATCTACTCATTCAACACCTGTTATTAGGTGCTCATTTTTTGCCAGGATGATCTTGATGCAAAAATGAAAAAACACCTTCCCTAACCTGAAGGGAACTTAGCATGGGAAAATGTACACCAAAATAATGACACTCAACAATAAAATGTGAGGTTTGCCATGAGGTGGTAGAGCGTTAGGATGTAAAAGAAACGTAATTCTATATTTATGTGTCATAGATAAAGGTCCAGAAAGATAGATAACAAACCATTAACTGGGGAGTGTTTATTTTTTACTCTACATGTAAATTGTTTGACCATTTTTTCAATGTATACATATGTATGAATTAAATGGATTATTTTCACAAGGTACTATAGGAAATACTTTGAGGGGGGAAAAGAAAAATCTGATTTGGGGATTCAGGTAGGTTGCATGGAGAGATGGTTTTTAAGTTTTGTCCTGAAGAATGGTTGGGATTATAATAACAACGATGGCCAGCATGTATTGAATCCTTTAATGTGCCAGACTCTGTGCCGAATGATTTATAAATATACTCGAGGCCTGATGCACAAAATTCGTGCAAGGGGCTCAGCCCTCGCAGCCCCAGCCAGCCCTTGCAGCCCCAGCTGCCTCGGCCGGCCCTCACAGCCCTGGCTTCATCCGGAAGGTCATCCAGAAGGTCCTAATTAGCATATTAGCTCTTTATTATATAGGATGCATCTCAAAAAACCTCATTAAGCTATTTTATCCTTATTTCTAGAAATCAAGAATCTGAGACTTAAGGACTTCCCCAAGTAAGTGATGGAGCTGAAGTTTAATGCCCAGTCGTGTAGCTCCAGAAACTATACACATAACTCTACATTAAACAGCTTAAAATAGAAATGGAGGGACTAACTCTCTGGCTGCAAAAAATAGAATAAAGACAAGGAAGTGGAATAACAGGATATGTGTGGGGAAGACTAAGCACCTTTGTGTATGAACCATTTTCCAGATTAGAAACTTTCCCTTATATGGAGTAGAGGTACTCCATAAAAGGTACAAATATTTTTAAAGCTCTTGATAAATCATAATTCTTTCTAACTAATCTCCCTGCCTCTATTATTTTATCCTTATATCTTACACATGAATGCTAAATAAATACTTTGAAAATAGTTACTCGCCCAGTTAAATATATCAATGAATCATTTCCCATTCTTTACTATGTGGATCAAATTGCTGCACCATTTGGGCCCAACTGACTTATCAAGTGTCTTACATTACAGATAAGAAGTTCTGGGTCTATTTTTTAAGTCCTTGTTGAAGAAGAGTGTAAGACCACTATCAGAACTGTATCATTTATAGACAAATAACCAAACACAGCAACCACTTAAGCTGAGCTCTTCTATGATGAGTTAAAAATTATGTTTTCAAACTAAATGGATTAATTTTATTGCCAAAGGCAGAGAAAAGATCAAAATTACAGACATATTATTCAAAGGTTGTGCTCCTCATAACAAAAAAAGGTTTAAAGTCACAATATTTCCAAGGGCATATACCTAGGTTGAGGGTTTGATCCCCGGTAGGGGTGCATATGAGAAGCAACTGATCAGTGTTTCTCACATTGATGTTTCTCTCTCTCTCTTTCTCTCTCTCCCCACCCCACTTCCTCTCTCTCTCAAATCAATATTATATGTCCTCAGGTGAAGATTTTTTAAAATTTGAACTTGTGATTCTTTCATATATACCATAAGATATTTTGTGAAACGAAACTGTGGATGAAACAAATCACTTCTTGGCATATATGCAGTATATTTGTGAGCTAGGAATACTTGATGAATTTGTTTATCCTTGAAAGCACATGCTACAGGAGAAGATATTTGTTTGCTTGGTATTTCATTACTGATTATTTGGGGAGTTAAATAGTGTAGATAACAGTACAGTAGGTTAACGGTGCAGTTGGACAGCAAGGGATGGTTTTGTTCCATGAATAAAAGACACTGCACTTGAATATAAGTCCATATATTAGCTCATTTACAGAGAGCAGCTAGTGGTCAGTTATATGCCTCTGGCTCTTGAGTCAGCGTTGAGGAGGGAACTAGTGAAAATTGTTAATAGAATCAAGTCATGACTTAAGAAGTTCAAGATTTTGTCTTTGCACCTGAAGTGCTTTCCATGAATGATAAGGGTGCTTGCAGTAATTTTTGAGATGAAAGGTAAACTAAAAATATTTCTTCACAGCACTGATCTTGAGTGGTGCATAATAGTGACAAACGCAGCATGTTAAATCGGTTGAACATGTTACTTTAGGCTAAGACTTTTGCAGTTTTTAATGCTTGGTATAAAATACCAGAATTTCTTAAGAGCAAGCTATAACTGAAAGGGCTCAATCTCTAGGCTTGACGCTTTTCAGCATTTCATGATGTTCTTCACCCAGCAAAGGAATAAATCTATAAGTATATCATTTAGTACATTTTTCAAAAAATCACACCCAAATTCTAACATAGAACATGAAAAAATACAGAGGTCAATACTACTAAAGACTGAATTTGGACCATTCACCCCCATCTTCCAAGTTGAGTCATTCATCATTCAAATGTCCCATTTTTTAGTGTAATAGACTCATGGACTCAATGTGATGGAAAATTCAAAGTAGTCTTCAGTGATAAATTCTTTCATAAATTTTTTTTATTTCAGAGAGGGAGAGGAAGAAGGAGAGGGAGAGGGAGAGGGAGAGGGAGATAAGAACATCAATGATGAGAGAGAATCACTGATAGACTGCCTCCTGCACCACCATTACTGGGGATTGAGCCTACAACCCAGGCAGTGCCCCTGACCAGAATGGCGCCCAGGACCCTACAGTCCGCAGGCTGACGCTCTGTCCACTGAGCCAAACTGGATAGGGTCAGAAATTTTTCATCTAAATGCCAAGAACTTGCTGTCATTTCCAAGGATCTGTAATTTTGAATTAAGATTTTGGATACATAAAAAAGGTGAAACATAAGCCACCTGGATGTGGAATCTGGCCTAAAGCTCAAACAATCTGATATTGAGATAAGGTTATTCTTATTCTTAATAATTTTAAGATAGGTTTTATTTTTAAAACATCATGATGAATTTTTTTATCTTTTGACATCAGTAATCTATGTCTTAAGTAGTTTCCAGCCCATCAAACTTTTTAAAAACTGTGTTTTATAGAATGCTGTCTTACTAAGGCTTATTTCTCTGCTTCGAATCACACAGGCCTATACTTTCCGTTCATAACTTCAAAATTGCTCTGTGAGTGGCTTGCTCAGCATTACCCAGGCCCAAGTGGGAACTCTGTCTTTCCCTGAGTAAACACCGCCAAGCAATCATAATGTCACTAGAACATTAAAATCAATAATCCTGAAACATCGGGGATTTTCTTGACTTAGAAACCGTATCTTATTTATTTTATTTTTATTTTTATTTTTTGTTATCTTTTCCTGTGGAATCCAGAGTCTATTAGAAGTTCCTTGTCTATAAAGAAACAAAAACTCACGATGGGGAACGCAGTTAGAAAGAACAGAGAGCGCCTAACGCCCTCGATAATGAAGGCCCATTTTGAGAAACCCAGAAGTTTGTGGACCTAACTTGCCTTCAGTGCTCACCTGCTACAACAGCTGCCTCTCACAAGGACACACAGACTCTCAGGCTCCATACCCTGGTTTCCCAACGACCAATGTCTGTCTTTGGTGGGAGCAAGCTTAGGAAACTCTTTTTTTTTTTTTCAATTAAATCTTTATTGTTCAGATTATTACATTTGTTCCTCTTTTTTTCCCCCCCATAACTCCCCTCCTCCCAGTTCCCGCCCCACCCTCTGCCCTCACTCCCCACCCACTGTCCTCATCCATAGGTGCACAATTTTTGTCCAGTCTCTTCCCGCATCTCCCACACCCCTTTCCCCTACAAGAATAGTCAGTCCATTCCCTTTCTATGTCCCTGATTCTATTATAATCAACAGTTCATTCTGTTCATCAGATTATTTATTCACTTGATTCTTAGATTCACTTGTTGATAGATGCATATTTGTTGTTCATAATTTGTATCTTTACCTTTTTCTTCCTCTTCCTCTTCTTAAAGGATACCTTTCAGCATTTCATATAATCCTGGTTTGGTGGTGATGAACTCCTTTAGCTTTTCCTTATCTGTGAAGCTCTTTATCTGACCTTCAATTCTGAATGATAGCTTTGCTGGATAAAGTAATCTTGGCTGTAGGTTCTTGGTATTCATCACTTTGAATATTTCTTGCCACTCCCTTCTGGCCTGCAAAGTTTCTGTTGAGAAATCAGCTGACAGTCGTATGGGTATTCCCTTGTAGGTAACTGAGTTTCTTTCTCTTGCTGTTTTTAAGATTCTCTCTTTATCTTTTGCTCTTGGCATTTTAATTATGATGTGTCTTGGTGTGGTCCTCTTTGGATTCCTTTTGTTTGGGGTTCTCCACGCTTCTTGGACCTGTAAGTCCATTTCTTTCACCAGGTGGGGGAAGTTTTCTGTCATTATTTCTTCAAATAGGTTTTCAATATCTTGCTCTCTCTCATCTTCTGGCACCCCTATAATTCAGATGTTGGTACGCTTGAAGCTGTCCCAGAGGCTCCTTACACTATCCTCGCATTTTTGGATTCTTTTTTTATTTTGCTTTTCCAGTTGGGTGTTTTTTGCTTCCTCGCATTTCAAATCATTGACTTGATTCTTGCGCTCCTCTGGTCTGCTGTCGGGAGTCTGTATAATATTCGTTATTTCAGTCCGTGTATGCTTAATTTCTAGTTGGTTCCCCAATATAAGATCGAGGGTCTCATTAGTTTTCTTGTAGATCTCATTAAGTTTATCGGCGGCTTCTAAACAGTTCTTGAGAGACCTTAAAAGTGTGGTTCTGAACTCTAGATCTTCCATTGACAATTTTGTCCTGTTTCTTTGTCTCCGCATTTTGTTATGCTTTCTTGGTGCACCCCCTAGTGGTCTTTGTGCGCAGTCTTATAGTTAAATCTTGATTGTTGTAGCTAATTCCAGGGAGGGTTTGACCTCCAGGCCAAGTGGCTATGAGAATCAGCTGTGTCAGCAGTGAGAGAATTTCTGTCCTCTAGGGAGGTGCTAATCTAGCCTTTGCCTGAGGCTATCCGGCAAATGCCTCTGTGCAGGGCTTGGGCAGGGTGGGTCACACAGGATCAACAGGGTGGGCCGGAGAGAGCAGTTATGGCGGCTCTCAGTCCTGTCCCCAGGGGCTCTGCCTCTCTGAGTCCCAGCACCCGCTGCAAACCTCGGAGAGAAAGCTGCACTCGCTCTGACCAAAGCCATACAGTCCCGCTTCTCCCGTTTGAGTCTGGGTCCCTAAAGACTCGCCTGTATCTGGAGCTCAGAGTCTGCGACTCCCTCCCGATTGAAAACGCCAACCGCGCCCTCCGCCGCCAGCCCGCTCCGCGCACTCCGCACCTCAGAATTTGACTTCAGCACTGCGCCTCCTCTGAGTGTCCGTATGCGTTTCTCTTTCCTCCTAGTTGTAGGACTTCCACTCAGCCAGCGTTCCTGTGGTTCTGGGTGATGTCCCTTCCGTTTTTTGGTTTCACTTTTGAAGTAGTTGTTCAAGGCAGCAAACTCTGGCGTTAACCTATGCCGCCATCTTGGTTCTCCAGGAAACTCTTTTGGTAACTCTAAGCATGAAATTTTGATATGTCCCCCCACAAAAAGAAAGTCTATTTCCTGACTTGGTGAGTATATTGCTGGGTGTGTGAGTACGGAAGGGTCTGAGACAGATGTGAAATAACCAGTGGGCACTGATTACACTTTCCTCGGAGCCTGGCAACTTATTTCCCAAGTGAATTAAATTACAAACTAGAAGAATTTTAGAGTTATAGAAGACTTGAGAGACCTTCATTATACAGATGAGGAAACGAGGGCCAAAACCGGTGAGATCACACAGAATCAAACTAGAGTTTGCTTTGGAGTCCAAGTAAGTCCATAGTTCTCCTAACTCGCAGATCACAACATTGTTTTCAGCTCTTATTTTTACTTCATAGTTTTCCCTTAGAAGACAGAGGCATCTCACTACCTACCCACCTTCACTCCCAAAATCTCATAATCAGCTTCATTAAAGAATTGCCTCATATTAGAGAGATAACAGAACACATTAGCAAGGAATTTATGGGTCTCTCTCTAGAGAGAGTTTAAAGGATAAGAAACTCTCTATTAAGTGAATATTTTTTTAAAAAATGATTAAATTTATTGGGGTGACACTGGTTAATAAAGTTGTATAGGTTTTGAGTGTACAATTCTCTAATGCATCATCTGTATATTACATTGTGTGCTTACCACCCCAAGTCAAATCTTTTTCCCTCACCATATATTTGACCCCCCCTTTATCCTTTACTTCCTCCACTCCACCTCCCTTTCCTTCTGGCAACCACCATACTATTGTCTGTGTCTATAAGTTTTTGCTTGTCTGTCTTTTTGTTTATTTGTTGCTTTCAATTTTATGTCCCACTTGTGAGTGAAATTATATGGTTCATGACTTTTTCCATCTGACTTATTTTGCTTAGCATGATATTCTCAAGGTGCATTCATGTTGTTGCAAATGGCAGTATTTTATCTTTTCTTATGGCTGAGTGATATTCTACTGTATATGTGTACTACATCTTCCTTATCCAATCATCTATCAAAGGATACATCAGTTGTTTCCATGTCTTGGCCACCGTGAATAAGAAATTTATGGGTATAGCCCTGGCCTGTGTGGCTTAGTTGGTTGGGAATTGTTCCATGCACTGAGAGGTTGCCAGTTCAATTCCTGATCAGGGCACATGCCCAGGTTGTAGGCTCAATCCCCAGTAGGGGGCGTGCAGGAGGCAGCCAGTTGATGTTTCTCTCCCTCTTCCTTCTCCTCTCTTTCTAAAAAAAATCAATAAAAACATATATTTTTTAACTCATGGGTATAAAAAATAGTATGAAGATTCCTCAAAAAATTAAAAATGGAGTTAGCATATGATCCAGCAACCCATCTCCTGAGTATCTACATGAAATATTTGAAAACGTTTATTTATAAAGATATAAGTGAATATTCTAAATGCAATCTTTCCTAGAGACAGAGACACAGAATAGAGTCTCCTGAAATTCCTTTCATGTCTCATGATTCTTCTGTTCTATTTCTATGAGAAAAATAAAGGTATCAGGAACCCTCTTAGCAAGTCAACAGTAAAATGAAAATCTCATGTTAGACAAAATGCAGAACTAATCTTTGATTCAATCCTACTAAACCATGTACCCAGTGTCTTTGGGTTAGTTTGAGTTCAATACAGACAGAGGTTAAACAAACTAGAGTACATGCTGATGATGGGAGCAGGGTTTTCAGTTATTTGAAGAATTGTGTCTATCCTTGCCAGTTTAAGGCTGGCAACAAGTAAGTAAACTTAGATTAACCCTAGATTAATCAAAAAACAAAAGAACCTTCAGCCAAGAGACTAAGATAGGGCTGAGGGGGAGGGGGGGGAGGAAAATATGCTATGTCCTAATCACTAGGAAAGAACAGGCTGTCCAAGCCAATTCTGTTCTGATCTATAATGAGATCAATTGCATCTGGAGCTCTTTGGGCACCGGCAGCAGGCACAGGGAGAGCAGTGCACACTGAGGAAGGATTACCTCACCGAAGAGAGCAGCCAAAGGGACCAACCTCCCTTTCTGACCCTCCCCGCTCTGGGAGCCTGCCCTCCCTCTCCCCAGCCACCACTGAATTGCCAGTTGCCCAGTGAAGCTTAGCTAGTCTGCAAAGTAAATATGTCAATGTATTGAACCTACAGTTTCTTTTTACAATCAACCAAGTGTGTGCCTGTTCAAAACAATCTTAAACTTTAAATAGAAATTAGCCAGCAGCTTTCAAATGGCTGGTCCTCTTTTTTTATTTCCCCCAAGACTCTCCATTGGTGCTACCTCTATAGGTCATAGTTAAGGAGAACTTTAAATCCTCTCTATTATCCCCTTCAACATTGAATGTACCCACAAAAACGTGGGAATATGAGCTCTTCGTTCAACTCCACTGACATGTTATTACCATGTAAGTTTAAGTAACTAGGTTCCTCCCCAAAGGAAAAGCCAGGAGTTTTTGTGTTGTTTTCGTTCTTTCCTCTCTTTTATTTCCTTCCTCGGGCAGGAAAGCAAATAGATAACGTCTTTATGAGCCACTTCAATTAGTGATCACACCAGAGTGGGACTGGTGTGGAAGGGGAGTCAGAGAAAGAGTACGATAAGGCTTGAGTCAGATAGGGATTGGAAAACAGAACGCCCGTATGAACAGGGGATAAATGTGGAGGGAGAAAGACTTACACTGGCTTATTAAAAAAAAAAAAACCAGCATAGAAGGCCACTTGGACTTCAGATAACTCTTACAAAATATTCTGATGAATTGAGTGCAAAGAGTGAATCGAACATGTGGATTAAATTTTCATTAAAATACAGATGGATTTTTTTTTATTATTAAGTTAAGTAAAATGTTTGGCAACATAGATCTGGTTTTGGACAAATCCCGGACATTTGAAAAATAGTTTTGAGATATTCAGTGAACTGAACACAAAGCCAGGTTGACCCATCCCAGGAGTTTGGAAAAAATGATATTTGGCTCATCATTTTCGATTCAGTGTGAAGTATATTTGTGGGGAAATAAGTTTCTGAAACACCAAAATTGCCTACGTGCCTTGGGAGTGCAGTGGAAATGCCCATTAGTTACTGAATAACTCAGCCTGGCCAGCACCATAAAAGGCAGGAATCCACTGACCTGAGAAAAAGGTGAGCTGTCCCCTCCTCCCCCACCAGGATGTTAAGAACTGAATCAAAGCCAGTGTACTCTGTGTTTGCAGCTATGCTGTCTAGCCTAGAAAATTAGCGCAAAGCAGCAAAGGAATAGGAAGTGCTCATTTAAGAGAAAAATTATCACTGGCGTGGCTGGCAGGGGGTTTTATTATCTGCATTGACAGAATTTAGAAAAGCAAAGGACAACAAAAGTATTGATGAAAGGTGAGGTCATACTGTTTGGAATTTTTTTGCAGGCATTAAAAACTTCATTTTACTTATCTGGAAAAAAAGAAAAAAAAGTCTCTCCCAAAGGAATGCATGGAAATTTTTGGCACTCTAATGCCAATCCATTTGAATATCTTTCCATCAACCCATGGGTTACTGGAAAATATTTTTTAAAATCCATTTATCAGCAACCCATCTGAACATGACTATACATGAAATTTCAAATTTAGCAATCTTTCATTCCTGCATACGGCCATTGTGAAACTTCATTCTATCCACGTAAAACTTCTGCTTTCTGCCAGTATTTTGGGGGGGAATGGGGCCATCTAAAGAGCCAAGCTTTGCTGGGCAACTAAATGTTCTAAGTATCAACCCCCATCATCATACCACTGCAGGTTTGTATTTAAACCATTTGGAGTAGAAATAGTTGTCAATCTATGACCCACTTCTCTGTATTCTTAAATAAAGGGCTATGTGGTATTGCTTGAGGCCAACAGGCTGTTTGCCTCTAAACTCCATGATCTCAGCTTATAACACTTTTTTGATACTTCTATTTTCTCTGTATGGTGTATGAGTCAGGAAAATAGAACCACTCTAGGTATTTAAAGCATGAAGTGATTTAATATAGGGACTTAGCAGCTTATGCAATCATTGGAGAGCTGAGTGGTGTGCAAACCAGGGATAGCACTGCTAGTACAATAATTCAGGAAATGGAAGTTTTATGGAAGACTGCTACCAAAGGCCTTAGCTAACGGTGGTATCAGAGTAGGTGATTCTCAGGTGGTTATCTGGACGTTCTTGGAAAACCCATGTATGCTGGATGCTGTTGCCCACAGCTCCTTTTCCACATTCTACATCTTATGAAAGCACCTCTCATTGGTAAAAAAGCAAAACCTGAACCCTCCTAGGAAAAGGGAATGTGGTTTCCAGACTTCCAGTGCCTGCACCTAGCAGAGGGTTTGGAAGGGAGAAAATGATGTTGAGTATCAACAGACATTATTGGCACTTACGGTTTTCCTGCTTCTTTGTCTGTTGCTGAATGGTCTACCACTGACTGGGTGGGTTTGTCTTAGTCATTGCATTCTACTCCTTTCCATCTTTTCTTTTGTGGCACTTAACATGGTAATGGCTAGAGAATCTGATATCTAATTTGCTAAAAATAAACAGTCCTGAGTGAGGACACTGAGACCTTTATTATGAAAAACAGTGTAGTTGAGTAGTAGATGCTGGACCACATGTATAAAGTCCAGTTCTGCCAATTACTAGCTATGTTATATTAATATTTTTGACCATAGGTTTTTCTCATCTGATAAAATGGAATAACAACTGTCATACCTGCCTTTCCCAAAGATGTTGCTAGTATGAAATGATTTATATACAAGAAAGTCCTTCATTTCAGGAGTGTAATAAAAACAGTCTGTGAGCTAGGAATTTACCACTCAGTAGCATAGTAAAATACATTAATTTTTTAAAAAAATACAAAGTAGAAAGTAATAAGAGCTATGAGGAAGTATAAAGGATGACAATTTAGTCTAGGAACAAGCTATTATTTCCACCTGGAAGAATTAGGAAGGTTGTTTTTTTGTTTGTTTGTTTGTTTGTTTGTTTTTTTGACCCAAATCTCTCATCTGTTTTCTTATTCTTCTATTTGATTCCTTAACTCTCACTGTCTCCTATAGATGCCTTAATGCCATCAATTATTTATCTAATTCTTTTTTCTCCATTCCCTGAGTAATTGTTTAGTTCCCTGAGTCATCACAATTGCTTGCACTACTGCAATACCTTCCTTGCTCGTCTATTTACCCCAATCCTGCTCCACCCATACTGTCCACCCCAACCACCCACAGACTCGCCTAAGGTTCACCTATCCTCTGCACTTCTCTCATAATAATGTCTAAAATGCACATCTAGTCATAGATCTGCTTAAAATCTATTAAAAAACAACCTCCAATTTCAGGCTGATGTTGAAATGCCTTCATTTACTACACACATGGCTCTCTCTCTATAGTCTGGTCCCAGTTTCCCTCTCTAACCTGAACTGCATGAGATGTGCCTTCATGCAAGAACTTCACAACACCTATTTATAATATTCAAGGCTTTCTTCCTCCTTCCTGCATAATAGCCATATTAAGAGTAATAGAGCTGTGGTCCTTAAAATGAGAGATTAGAATTGGGGAGTTGGTGGCCTGAGAAAGTAAAGAACTGGCTGAGAAGAATACATGAGGAAAACTTGCAGTGAGAATGAAAAGAGGTAAAACCTGCAGTTGGTAACACCTGGCTTATGTGATACTGGATGTGGGAGTCAGGACCCAAGTTGATTATTAGCTATGGAAGGATTCATTGGAATGGGCCACTCAGTGCTGTGGCCACACAGACAAGATTCCTTTTTCCCATGTGGAGGCCAGAAGTCAGGAATTCTCTGTATCCATTTGGAGAGGAAGACTTACTTGACTTTATGAAGCTCCACTGTACATATTGCTCTCCAAATGTTTTCTCGTGGAATGTGGTTGGTGCAATTATTATGACGATTATCTAATATTTATATAGCACTTAATCATTTCCCAAATATTGCCATAAATGTCATTTGAGTACCAAATTCTAGGCCCTCCAAATGAAAGGATAGAGGTTTCAAAGGGAGCCCAGGCTACTTGCTAAGCTAACAAAATAGTTATCATAAGCCATTTTCTTATGGAGCCTTTAAACTCCATTAACTGTTGGCAAAACTAAATGTCTAATTAGGTGTCACTTAAAGTTAACATAGCAACATGGTAGAGTCTCAAAAATGCTTAAATGAATGAATAATCACAAACCTTTGTGCTAGGAACTCAGATAATCTCTTTAGGAAAATCAGCTAGTGGAGTAAGAAAGATTAAAGAGAGCAGGTAGGCTGGTCTTAAGCTAACCTGTCTCTATTTATTCTCTTTAAGTGTCAGATTGGTCTGGGTGTACTCCTGTCACTAAGGGGAAAGGTGGGGAAGAAATGTGCAGGGAGGAAGAAAAAGATAGTTTCATTTTATAATTAATGGGTTAGGTAACCTTTTCTAAACATTTTTCTTGGAGACTTAAAGGCCCATGAGGTTTCTTTTTCATCAAGAATTTACATCAAGAATATTAAAAATTGTATTTTTCACAAATCCTTTCTCTTCCTTGACCCAAACACCAAAGGTTTGTCAATATCAACTTAGAGAAACTGAGCTAAACAAAATGTGTTTTAGACCTCAAGTTGAAACTTGAAATGATATGAAATTCTAAACATAAACAATACTTTTCAATCACTTGGCAGATCATTCTCCCTCCCTTTTTCCTCCCTTCTGAAATTCTCTTCTGAAATCACTACAGCTTTGTGTTCTGAAGCTTCTGAGGGTGCTGGCAGGATCTAAGAGACTTGATTCGGACCACAGGACAAAGACCCAGCTCGGGCAAAGGGAAACCAGAAACATTTTCACCTGGGACTTCTGGTCACCTAGTCGTATGACTTTGTTATAAGAGCAGTGTAGTCCCCAATTTTCTTAATATCCTTTTGGAGAACCATGAAGAATGCTTCGTTTATATCTCAATCATAGGGACAAGGAAAGAATACTTCATGACTTTAGGCTTCTTCATGGAAAACTAGGATTGTTACGGTGGCCTTAAAGATCTTTCATGCTAGTGAGGGCTCAAATTAGAGAAAAGATGAAAACTAAGATTTATGAAGTACTCCATGGATGCTTTTCATAACTTTTTTCTGTTTCCTATTAATTCTTAAAACAGTGCACATTTACTCTCTTATAGTTCCAGGAGTCAGAAGTCTGAGCTTCACCAGCCAAAATCAAGGTGTTGGCAGGGCCACACTCCTGGATGCTCTGGAGGAGAACCTGTTTCTTTGATGTTCCCACTTTCTAGAGCTGTATTTCTTGCATTCCTTGGCTCATGGCCTCTGTTCACCTTCAAAGCCAGCATCATGGCATCTTGCTTCAGTGTTCACACTGCCTCTTTTTCTGTTGCTCTACCTCCTTCTCATTGTACTGGGTCCACCCAGACAACCCAGGATAACGTATCTCAACATCTTTAATAAGACTGACCTCTTTTACCATATAAAGCAACATTCACAGTTTCCAGGGATTATGACCAGAATATATTTTGGGGGCCATTATTTAACCTACCACAATTTTTCTTTTAATTTTCACAACTACACCATTGGACAGACATTGTTAACTCCATTCTACAGATAAAGCTACTGAAGCAAAGACAGATTAAGAATGTATCATTGTTTTAGGTAATAAGCAGATTCAAGGTTCAACCCAAATTCTTCTGAGTGTATGGAAGAAAAGAAGGAAAATCTGAAATTCAAAGAAACACTGAGATGACAACTTTTTCAAAACTTTGTTCTCAAATTCCCTTTCTAGCTTTTCCTGTGTAGCAGGGATTGCCCAATAGTTTCTTGCTATATCTGCCTGGCATTGGCAAAAAGAACTCTCATATCCAGATGTGGGATTAGAAAGAAATGATAACTGACAACTGGCTGGGATGGCCTCCATGTTTTAGCGAACCTCCTTTTATGACTTTTCAACTTGTATTATAAAACCTAATTTTAGTCCTTTCTATGCGCTAGTCACTGTTTTATGTTTTTTTACATGTATCAAGTCATTTAATCCTCACATCTCTATGCTGCAGGTGCTGTAATTATTTCTACTGGAATATGTTCACTTCACAGGGGAGATACCTGGATCCTGAATACTGGTCTATGAAAAATTGACCAAATTATTTAACCACTATGAGCTTTTCATAAAGTCAAGTAAGGCTTCCTCTCCAAATGGATTCAAAGAGTCCCTGACTTCTGGCCTCCACATAGAAAAAAGAATCTTGTCTGCGTGGCCATAGCATTGGGTGCCCCACTCCAGTGAATCCTTCCATAGCTGACAATCAGGTTGAGTCCTGACTCCCACATCCAGTATCACACAAGCCAGGTGTTACCAACTGCCAAACAAAAGAACTCAGAAGAAAGTCTTGTCTCAATAGTGGGATAAAAATAGCTCCTTACTAAGTGCTTCCCTGATCCATATTAACAAAGTTTAAAACAAGAACCAAAAGGATCAAACTGTTTTCAAGTTACTTAACCATATTCCAGAACAAAATTCTAGAATACTTATATAAACACAAAATATCTAGCAACCAAAAAGATAAAAATCATAATGTCTGGCAGTAATAAAAAAATTTACCAAGCATGAAAAGCAGTAGGAATAAAGAGATAAATCAAATCAAACAATCAAAACGAACTCAGCATTAACAGAAATGATAAAAACAAAGATGCTAACATAGTTAGTACATCCATATACTATATGGTCAACAAACTACAGAAAAGATTGACAATGTTAAGTAGAAATATGGAATATATAGATATTTATTTGAAAAAGATGCACAAAGGTCTCTTAGAGATGAAAAATACACAGGTGGAATTGATGTCAAATTATACATTGCAGAAGAAAATATTAGTAAACTGGAAGACACAGCACTAAAAAATTATCCCAAATCAAACACAAGAAGAAATAAACAAACAAACAAATAAACAAAATATTCATGAGATGTGGGCAACTTCAAGTGCCTAACATAGGTATAATTAAAATCTTCAAAGGGGTATAGAAACTAGCATTCATATAAGACATATAAGATAGTTGTTAAGAGATTAAATCCTGCCCTACCCAGCTTGGCTCAGTGGAGAGAGCATCGGCCCACAGACTAAAGGGCCCCAAGCAATTCCAGTCAATAGCACCTATCTCTGTTGCAGGCTTGATCTCTGGCCCTGGTGGGTGCGGGGTGTGGGAGGCAATCAATGGATGTGTCTCTCTCACATCCATGTGTCTCTCTCTGTGTCTCTCCCCCTTCCTTCCACTCTCTCTAAAAATCAGTGGAAAAATATCCTCAGGTGAGGATTAACAAAAAACAAAGAGAATAAATCCTAAGAGTTTTCATCATAAGAAGGAATATTTTTCCTTCATTTTTTATATTATTTTTATTGTATCTATATGAGAAGAGGGATGTTACCTGAACCTATTGTAGTAATAAATTCACAATATATGTAAATCAAACCATCATGCTGAATACATTAAATGTATACAGTGTTGTATATAAATTATTTTTTAATAAAACTGGGAAAGCCCGAGCTGGTTTGGCTCAGCTGGTTTGGCCTGCAGACTGAAGGGTCCCAGGTCCGATTCTGGTCAAGGGCACATGCCTAGGTTGTGGGCTTGATCCTCAGGAGGGGGCGTGCAGGAGGCAGCCAATCAATGATTCTCTCTCATCATTGATGTTTCTATCTCTCTCTCCCTTCCTCTCTGAAATCAATAAAAATATATTTTTTAAAAAAAAACTGGGAAAGAAAGGAGAGACAGAAACAGCATAAGAAATAACTGCTGAAAAACTTGTTGATGAATATGAACCCACAGACCTAAGAAGCTCAACTAACCCCATGCACAAGAAATATAAAGAAAACTACCAGTGGACATAAGACATTGGGGGATAGGGGAGGCTAGGGGACTGTCTAGGGCGGGGGGATAAAATGGACACATATGTAATACCCTTTGTAATACTTTAAGCAATAAATTAAAAAATAAAATAAAATAAATAAAATAAGAAAACTACACCAAGACACATCATAATCAAATTGTTCAAAACCAATAATTAAACAAAAATCTTAAAAGCAGCTCCCCAAAAGTCATGATATATATAGAAGAACAAAGATAAGGATGAAAGCATATTTCTCATCAAGACAATACAAATGAAAAAAATACAATTCAAATGAGGAGATAGTAGAGCAACATCTTTTAAGTAGTGAAAAAATAATTGTCAACATAGAATTCTACAACTAGTAAAAATATTTTTTAAATGAAGGTGAAATAAACACTTTTTAGAAAATACAGCAGCTGAAAGAATCCATCACTATCAGACCTGCACTTCAAGAAATATTAAAAGAAATCTTTCAGTCACAGGAAAATGATAACAGGTAGAAATATATATCTACACAAAGGAATGAAACACATCAGAAATGGTAACTATGTGGGTTAATATTTATGATTTATTTCTTATCATTAGAACATCTTTAAAAGATAACTGGCCATCCAGAATAAGGGTTGGTAAACTTTTTTCTACAAAAGGTCAGAGAGTAACTATTTTGGGTATTGTGTGCTATACAGTCTCTGTGGCAACTACTCAGCTCTGCTGCTCTGTGGGGAAAGCAGCCATTTAAAAGAATGCAAAGTGCTTGTATGGCTGTGTTAGAGTAACAAACAGGTGGAAAGCTTGTTTGCCTATTAGGCCTTAGTTTGTCAATCCCTGATTTAATGCAAAAATAATGATACTGTAGTATGGGATTTATAATACATATAAAAGTAAAAGATATGACAACTAAGCATAAAGGCCAGAAGGTGAGATCTGGAACTATACTAGTGTAAAGTTCATCTATAATAATAAAAGCATAATATGCTAATTAGACTGGACATTCTTCCGGAAGACCTTCCGGACGAAGCTGGGGCTGCAAGGGAAGCCCAGGTCCTGGATGCTGGAGGGAAGCTGGTGCCAGCAGTCGGGGATGGAAGGCCTATTCTTGCACAAATTGCGTGCATCAGGCCTCTAGTATACTATAAGCAGTACAATGTTTCTTGAAGGCAGACAGTGCTAAGTTAACTATAGTTAACTGTGCTAAGTTAAGTACTTAAGTGAACTATAAATCCTAAAGCAGCTGCTAACATAACAAGGCAAAGAGTTGTAGTTAATATACTAATAAAGAAAATGCAATAGAATCATAAAAAATACTTTCGAAAGAAAGCAGTAAGAAGGAGAAGTGGAAGAAGAACAAGTGAGACAAACAGAAAACAAATAGCAATAAAATGTCAATAATGAAAGAGGGGACAACACAAGGTCACATGGGTAATTTTAATGAAGAGATGAAAACTGTAAAAAAAGCAAGTGAAAAAGCAAGAAATGAAAACATTATCAGACATAAAGAATGCATTCCACATGTTCATCAGTAGACCTGACATAGCTAAAAAAAGTCAGTGACCTTCGAGATAAGTCAAGAGAAATAACTCAAACAAAAATACAAAGAAAAATACTTTTTTAAAAAAAGAGCATCCAAGAGCTATAAAATAATGTCAAGTGGACTAATAAAATTAATGACATGCTCTAAGCCACAAATCCAAGAAGTTCAGAAAACACAAAGCAGGATATTTAAACTACTGAGAAACAATGACAAAGAGAAAATCTTGAAAGCAGCTAGAGAGAGGGAAAAAGCCATATTAAGTATAGAGAAACAAAGGTAAGAATAGAGCAGACTTTCATCAGAAGCCATACAAGCCAAAAGACAATGCAGTAATGTCTTTAAAGTAGTTTTAAAAACCTCAATTTAGGATTATAAACCCAAAGAAAAGAGCTTTTGAAGAGGAAGGAAGAAATAGAGGCTTTCTTATACTAACAAAAGCTCAGCTAATTCATTACCTTTAGATCTTCAAGTACAAGAAATAATAAAGAAAGTTTTTCAGGTTGAAGATGTGAATTACCAGAAAAAGAGTGGATCTCCTAAGAAAATGAAGAGCAATGGAAATAGAATAAATGGAAGAAAATATAATTTTTTTTATTTTTAATTGCTCTAAAAGCAATAAAATTATAAAATGCAAATAACAATGATACAATGAGAGGGAGAATCTGGGAATATATTATTACAAGGTTCTTATATGACAGGTAAAATGGTCACCATTATTTGAATTCTGATTAATTAAATATATATTGTAAATCTAGGGAAAAACTAGAAAGGTTGTTTTTAATTGATAGACATAATTGATAATGGAGATAAAATGGAATAATAAAAAAAGAAAACCTAAAAGAAGAAAATAAATAAATGATACCAATAGGAAACATTTAGAAAGATATTATGTTTAAAACTAACTATATCAATAAGTATATTAAATTTAAATTACCTAAACACAATTAATGAAAAAACAAAGATTATCCAATTAGATATAAATCAAAATAAGACCCAACTATATGCTGTCTATAAAAAATCAACTTTAAATATAAAGTAATAGCTAGGTTTAAAGTAAAAGAATTGAAATATATATGGCATGCAAAAACTAATAAAAAGAAAGCCAAAGAAACTATATTCATATCAGGAAAAATAGACTTAAGAATGAGAAATATTACAGGGGATAAAGTGGGACAATAAATAATGAGAAAGGAGCCAATTCTCCACAAAAACATAACAATTCTAACCATTTATCTACTTAACAATAGGATTTTAAGATACATAAAGAACGAATAGACAAATCTACAATTACCTTTGAAGTTTCAACACTTACCTTTCAGTAATTGATAGGAGAAGTGTACAGAAAATAAGTAAGGATATAGAGGAGCCTAGCAACACATCCAACCAACTTGATGTAACTGACATCATGAGCCACTCCATCCAAAAACAGCAAAATATGCATTCTTCTCAAGAACACACGGACTATTCATCAAGATAGACCATATTCTGTGACATAAAATAAACCTTAACAAATTTAAAATAAAAATTGTACAACATAATTCTTTTAACACAGTGACATTAAACTGAAAATCAAAGACAGAATATCTG
Organism: Myotis nattereri; assembly: GCF_964212035.1. Taxonomy (NCBI): domain Eukaryota; kingdom Metazoa; phylum Chordata; class Mammalia; order Chiroptera; family Vespertilionidae; genus Myotis; species Myotis nattereri. The sequence goes on from NC_138079.1 coordinate 36,462,029, forward strand.
AAAAATTCACAAATATTTGGAAATTAAACAACATACTTCTAAATAACTGATGAGTCAAATAAGTCTCATGGGAAATTTTAAAAATATTCTGAACTTAGTGAAAGAAATATATAACACCAAACTCTGAAAATTAAACATACACCAATCATATAATCCAGCCATTCCATTCAGGCATGTGCCCATGACGGGGTGCGGGGGAAGTTTATTTAAAAATACCATGTCCATACAATGAATTTTACAGGGACATCCTTAAAATACTTATTATCATTTCCCAAAACTGGAAATAACACAAATGTCTATCAAAAGTTGAACAGATAAACAAATTTTGGTATGTTTGTATAATACAATATTACCTGGAATAGAAATAAATGAACTGTTGATACACATAAAAATATGGGTAAATTTCAAAACTATTATGCTGAGGGAAATAAGCCAGGCAAAGTGGAATATATACTGTATGATTCCATTTATATAAAATTCTAGAAAATACAAACTAATCTATAATGACAAATCAGTGGTTGTCAGGGGATGAAGGGTAGTGTGGGGAGGAGAGAGGAAAGAGATTATAAAGGGACCCAGACTTTTAAGGGTGATGGCTATATGCACTCTCTTTATTATGGTGATAGTTTCATGGGTATATGAATATGTCAAAATGTAACAGAATTGTAATATATGCAGTTATTGTATGACAACCTCAACGAAGCTTTTAAAAACAAAAAAAAAAATGAATCAGGAAATTCATGTGAACTTGTACAGCTTTAACTGATTTCAAGTAAATATCTTGCTGAACATGGGCTCTAACCATAAGCAGCCTTCCTTTTTGACTCTATCCCTTCCTAGCACACATAAGAAAAACTAGGTGGAGTTTTATAAAAAGCTGAACTTCATCAAATTTTATTTGAACGTCTAGAACTCAAATGGATATGATGAGCTTCAAAAAAATCTCAAAAGGCAAAGCCTTAAAAGTAAACATAGTCCAAAAGAATAAGTATCATCCCTAACATTTGCACTTAGTATCTTTCAGCCTACTTACTACTTCTCCCCCTGGACCATGATAACCAGCAAAAATGTCAGGTTCTTTTATTTTCCATTATGCTATTGGGTCTATTTTATAAAAATTGTCTGGACCCACTATTAAGATGCTGTGTTACCTCATGATGAAGTAGTTTTCACTTTTTATTTACAATAAAAGGCTCAGACTGGGCAGTTTTATCACTGCTGATCCCACATCTATGGAAAAATCATCTCAGATTTGGCCCAAGGACAGCTTAGTAACTCATTTTAATGCTGCCACAGGCTTTGCCTGCTAGGGGTCACACCCCTGCTTTAGGAGGGCTTAGGATGCATGAAACTCATACAGCACCCTGACTCACTCAAATAAAACAATGAACCAGGCCATGAAAACTCAGAGGAAATGTGTAATTTTGTAGTCTATCTACATCTGTTCAGTCATATTAGCTTTCATGACCAATAAATTGATTATTCTAATGATATTTGCCATTCCTGGTTTTGGGTTGATTTCCTTAAGGAATTAGCTTTTTGTTGGTCTAATTTCAGAGAATATTAAGAACTGTGCTCTACTTAACTAAAGCCAGGGTTATGAATGCTTCCTCCTAACATTACAGGCCCTATGCCCCTCCAGCCATTTGACAATTCAGTTCCTAAGCAAAGAAAATCATGCTTTTCAGCTTAATGATGGCGCTTAGGCCTCATTAGCATCTGAGTGTTGCAACCCCGCCTTCCACACAAGAAGAGTCTCTGGTCCCCTTAGCTTCAGTTCTCATTGGATGGTGAAGGAAATGGTTTGAGGTCAGTGGTCAGTGGTCACACCATAATCCTTGGCAAGTGATTATTGCCATCTGGAACCCCAAGAGTCAAAGCATATTTCCTCTCTTTTGTTTACTGTTACTCCTGGAGCTTGGTCCCATAGTTTGTTGCAGCTATTATTATTATTGTTTTTTAAAGCAACAGGAAGTTGTTATTATCTGGTTTTGGTTGAGTTTCTTTAGTTTGTTCTTTCTGTTGCCACATTATTAAAGGCCCCAGAAAAGCACTGTTTGTTTTTATCCTCTTATAAATGTCAGCTTCCCTTGGACTCTGGCTGCTCAGGTAAGTGGAATTTTCCAGTCCAACGTCCCCCAGTCTTCTCATTCTTGATTTGGCAGCTAATTGGCCTGTCATCCTTCACTCTGCATAAGTTATTTGCAATGTTGGGAACATTTTTGAAAAGTAAAATAATGAGGCCTAAAGTCAACACTTTTTAAAAGAAATTCTAAATTCTCCTCTCCAGTATACCAGAAAGGCAGTCTTAAAGTGACTTGATAGCAAACTGTTCCCACTCTTCTTAAAGAAAAGGTTCCTTTGGATGAGTGTCTTAGGGACTGAAACTTAGGCATCTTCTTCAGAATATTCTCTTAGGCTCTCCTGTGTGGTTTTCTTATTGGTCTTAATAGAAACTTGCTCAGCAGTTTATTAGGCATTTGTACAACTCTGTTTTAATATTTGCTTATAATGTATTTGGCCTGTTATGTAAGAGCTGTCACTCTGCTGACATTACACAGCTGCCTTACCCGGTCTCATCTGCCTATCTCCAGACTTCTTTTATAAGAGAAATAAATATCTATCCTAATACCTGGATTAAGATCTCCTAATCCCTAAAACCAGTGACTGTTACCTGGGGTAACAAAGTTTCTGCAGGTGTGATTAAGTTAAGCGTCTGGAAATGAAAATATTATTCTGAATTGTCTGGGTGGATCCTAAAATGTTTATAAGAGAGAGGTGGAGGGAGATTAGACACACAGAGGATGAGGTGGGGTAAAGACAGGAGCAGAGATTGGAGTGATGTGGCTAAGGAATGCCAGCAGCTACCAAGAGCTGGAGGGGACAAGGCACGGATTCTGCCCTCGGAGCCGCCTGAGGGAGTGTGGCCTGCGGACACCTTGAATTCAGTCCAGGGACACTGATCTCAGACTTCTGGCCTACAAGACTCTGAGAATACATTTCTGTTGTCTTAAGCCAAAAACAAAATTTTAAAAAACACCAACAACTATTTAAGGACTATTAGCATAGGAGATACATCCAGGGTTTTCTGAAGCTTTTATTTCTTGTTAGGGATTTGTGATGACATGCAGGACAGCATCAGTTAGTCACACATGAGTGTCTCGAGTCACAATTTTCCCAGATATATGTAGAATCAGTGACCTCACTGTACGTCTGCACTCCTGAAACATGTAAGAAATGCAGTCGGGCCATCTCTGAAAATAGGGCCAAGCCGACATTTGTTAAGAGCTGGCTGCGCTGGGTGGTGATCGCAGAGACAGGGATAACTCATATCCTTGCGTTCCCTTTCCCTTCAAAAACACAAATCCATGAGCCTGCCTTTCATTAATTTATCTAAACTTTTCTTAACCCTATTTATGTTTTCAGTCTTATGAACTCCTGGGGTAATGAATCTGAGAACCACTGTTTCAGAGGATTGATTGTGTTGCCTGAAGGAAAATAGAAATGGAGTGAAGATGAATCATTCAGACAGAATCACTGCCTGCAGCCCAGATCAAAAGGCTCTCCAAGCCTTCCCTGTACCTGTGGCCCTACCACAACTACAGAACATCTGGTCAGGCCCAGCCTCCGTGGGCAGAAGAAAACATACAGCTCTCTCCTTGCCAGCTGTGTTTTCCACCTTTATTTAAAATTCACACTGAAGTGAGAGCTAATATGCTCAGCTGAGCTAGGCAGGCCCTTAACCTTTTTCTTTTAGAAAGAGCTGTTGACATCTTTCTTGAAGAAAATAGTTATCACTGCCTGTGAAGCTACTTTGTACTCATTGGCATTTAGGGTAAATAAAACAGGGTATGGTTCTTAACACTTGGAGGATTCAGTGGGTAAAAGAAGAAAAATGGGCCGACAAACAAAAAGAAATTTACAAGAGATATACGAGATGTAATAACTATGCACAAACATCAATGAATTAAGAAGAGTGGATTAAATACTCACAATATATACCAGAGCAACCTTGCCCTACAAGTGCCAAAGTTAAATGGACATGGGGATAGATAGACGGATAGAAAGATAGATAGATAGATAGATAGATAGATAGATAGATAGATAGATAGATGATAGAAAGAAAGAAAGAAGATAGATAGGTAGATGGATAATTCCTTTACTTAGAAACTGGGAGAAATTTTGAAGAGGATCTATAACTTTCTTGTTGTAAATCTGGTAAAACGAATGAAGCAATGGGCAATACTCAGTGCTTGTAGATTTGCTACAAGAGGAAAGTTCATATTGGGCACCACATTTTTAAAACAGTCTGATATGCCCAGCTCGTGTTACTTGTGGTTGAGGGCCAACCTAAGATGCACATGCCCGGGTTGCAGGCTTGATCCCAATGTACGGCATGCAGGAGGCAACCAAACAATGATTCTCTCTCATCATTGTTGTTTCTATCTCTCTATCCTGCTCCCTTCCTCTCTGAAATCAATAAAAATATTTTTAAAAACATAAAACAGTATGCTATAGAGAAATAGGCAAAATAAGATAAAAATAATTGCAATGGAAATAGAAGAGGTTGATGGAACTGGGGTTTGGGGGTGTGTATTGGGAAGGAGAAGACATGGAGGAAGGATTCAGGGGAACAGAAATTTCTGGTAAAGAATGGGTAATTGGGTACATTTGGGCATCAAGATTTTTCAAAACTCTCCAGATGATTCTAATGTGCAGCCAAGTTGGAGAACCACTGATCTATATCATCCTACAAATGGCCACCAGATCAAGCTTTCAATTATTTTCACTACTAAAAGATCTCACATTGCTTATTATTGGGTAGGCATCATCTCTTCCTTCATTCCCTGTTGTAACAAATGACCTGTAATAGCCATAGACAATTACTGCTCTGAGTCTTGGGCTTTAACTTGTAAAAAGAAAATAATAATACCTACTCTGCCTTAAAGAGCAACTGAGGCAATGTCTACAGCATTTTACATAGTGCTTGCCACACAGAAAAACACATATACATGGGGGCAATCACTGTTAACAACTCTCATTATTCTCTGACATGATTGTGTGCTATGATCCCCACTCCACCTTCTCAAAGCTTCAGGCTAACCACTTCTGGGTCTCTGCTCCTACTGCTCTTTTTTCTGGGCATAGACCCTGTTCCCCTCGGTCTAAGCCAGTGATGGCGAACCTTGTGAGCTCGGCGTGTCAGCATTTTGAAAAACCCTAACTTAACTCTGGTGCCGTGTCACATATAGAAATTTTTTGATATTTGCAACCATAGTAAAACAAAGACTTATATTTTTGATATTTATTTTATATATTTAAATGCCATTTAAGAAAGAAAAATCAACCAAAAAAATGAGTTCGCGTGTCACCTCTGACACGCGTGTCATAGCTACCTGAAGTTTGCTTCCTTAAAGTCTTTGAATGAATAATTTCTCCATACACTTTGTCCTAAACAGTCCCTCCCCATTTTGGCGTTCCTAAGGATGTTTTTGTCCTCGGTCTAAGTTGGTATTGAATTGTCTCTCCATCTTACTATGCATGTTAAGCACTGTCAGGCATTTATGTTGTAAATGCTTTGAGATTAGGTATTTGGTTGTGTCATCATGTGTGTACCCTGGCTGTGCATGTAGAGGCCACTTATTGTGTTGAACTGAAAAGTCATTCACATCTAGGAGACACTCAGTAGACTGCAAGCTCCCTGAGGGCGGGGGCCCTGTGTGTGGGATTCACCCAAATCTCCCCAAGACCTGGAATAACACCTAATACATAATAGGTCCTTGTATTAGTTTACGAGGGCTGCCATAACAAAGTACCACAGATTGGGTGACTTAGACAACAGAAATTTATTTTCCCACATTCCTAAAGACTGCAAGTCTGAGATCAAGGTGTTGGCAGGGTTGATTTCTTCTGAGACCTATATCCTTAGTTTACATATGTCTTCCCTCCTTGCATCTGTATCTTAATATAAGGACATCAATCATATTGGATTAGGGACACCCTAATGACCTCATTTCACTTAATTTCTTATTTAAAGACCCTCTCTCCAAATATAATCACATTCTGAGGTATTGGGAGTTGTGACTTCTGAGGTATTGGGAGCTGGGGTGGGGGTGGGGGTTACACAATTCAACATAGCAGTAATCAGTAAATACTTGAATGAATGAATGAATGAATGAATGAATGAATGAATGAATAAATGACATGTCCTTTTATTCTGCCCAACATGTCCTTACCACCTAACCAGTGTAACTGCTTAGTATAGCCTGACATTTATTAAGCAATTATTCTGTTCCTATCTTAGGAAGCTGGGGTAGTAAATGAGTAAGCAATGGTTTCTGCCTGAAGGAACTTACAATCTAATGGAGAAACCACTACACACAATTTTTAATAAATGGAAAGCAAAATACACTAAAAGTATGCACAAGGAGATATGTGAGACGGAAGAGAACCATCTAGCCCAGCAAGGGTTCTAAGGAAGCCTTCCTTGAGGAGATAATTTTTGAAGTGAGTTTTAAAAGATGAATGACAACTTTATAGGAAAGAATTACAAAAAGGAATTGATTTTAGTATTAGATGATTATACTGTCTACAGAGTGATAAATGAATTTAAGGCAGGGGCAGTATCAGAGGCATAGAAAAGAATCAAAAGATGAGAAAAATAGTCTAGGTAAATCTGGCCAGTGGTAGTCCATACAAAAAAAGTCAGTAGGTGTGAGAAACATTTAAAGGGTAAAATCTACAAGTCTTATTGGTTAAATGAATATGGAGGTGATGGAGAAGTAGAAGCATAAGATAGCTCAAAGGGAAGGAGGAGTGTTGAAAACTTTGTGGTCATGATTTAAAATCATCACAATCCTGGGAACTTGTGAGAAATGCAAATTCTCAGGGTTCACCTTAGACCCACCAAATCAGAATCTGTAGGGTTAGGAACCTGTAGTTTTAACCAGCCCCATAGGTGATTTGAATCCCTGCTATAAGGCCATACTAAAAGGATAAGAAGCATTCTCTTTGTATCCAGGAATTAATATTTTCTCATTTTTATTTCTTTCTAATAATTCCCATTGAATTATTCATGCCCCATCCCTTGCTGAATATCACAAAACTAATTAGTTGAGGGGAAGGAGAAACTGTGGAGTTGGTTGGATTGTATACAGGGTTGTGTGTGTTGGGAAAAGAGGGTGGGGAAAATGCCCACATGCAAATAATCTCTATGCATCAAAAGATTTTCTGAAACCTGGCATTCATTATTTATATACTCAAATTTAACATATGTTCAACCTTTGGGGAAATATTTTCTAGTAAAGTCACCAATGGAAAGAAATATAAGCTCATTACAGAAAAAGGTTCTAGGTTGGGGAGCAAAATTTGGAAAGCACAATTTTTTTTTGAACACCGAATGTGTTACTCATGCCTACTAAAAGAGAGGATGTGTTAAAAAAAATTGGTCAATACCTTAATCGATGTTTTAGTGGAACCCATGGTAAAATCAATAACGGTGACCCCAATGCAATGACCTTTGGAGCTCAGAACTCTGGCTGCATCACAAGTTCTTTCCAATCAACCTAATAGAAAATGTTCAAGTACAAAACCAAATGATTCGATTCCTGGAAAATCATTAGTAGTTAAGTAATTAAACAATCGCTCACTTATTAACTTTTCCAGGTACTTTGGTCACGCTTCACAATACCAAGATTGCCTGGTAACTATATAAATTATTCTTTCTCCCATTTAGTAGTTACCCCAAAAAAATATTTTCATGAAGATAACAGACAAGGATATAACCTTTAAAGCATGGAAGGTGGGAATAGGGTGCTAAATTCTCAAGGGTGATTTCTAAATTAGAACATATGTTGGGAGCAAGCAGTGTGAAGTGATGGAAATAATCATTTGTTTGATGTTTTTGAAATTTTAACAAGTATAAGCATTTAATAATTATAACTAATAAAGTTATTGTCTTTAAATATGAACTTTAAAAAGAAAGACAAGATCTGGATGAAGATTAAAGCACAGGTGTCAAAGCTCAGAATGTCTTATTTCAGTTCCTGATTCTGCAACTTACTAGCTATGTGACCTTGGGCATGCTGTTTAGCTGCTCTGGGCTTTAGTGTTCTCATCTTTAAAATAGAAATGCTTACCTCAAATGATTGCTATCATATGAAAAGAGCTAATATATGTAAAGCACTTAGCACAATGCCTGTCAAGAAGAGTATTCAATGATACTTGCTTTTTGTTGCTCTTATTAGCTTTTGACTCAGCTAAGATCAGAATTCGAATTCCAGTTCTTCTACTTACTTGCGACATGACCTGAGATCACTCCTTTCACCTCTGCAAGTCTTGTTTGTTGGTTAGTTTTTAAGATATGTAAAATGGGGACAGGATTATCTATCATGTGAGATGTTGGAGGACACAGAATAGACACTTAACAAATGAGGCTATTTCACACTGGCTCTTTAGAAAGGATTTTATCTTCTACATCAATTTGTCTTAGTCTTCCCTGTTACTTAGGCTCAGTTCAGTCCTTAGTACTGCCTTGTCCACAGTGGGGAGGGAAAAGGATGCTCTTCTTAAAGAAGACATGATTTTCTTCACTTTTTGTTTGTTAAAAGACAATCTTCATAATCCTGCCCTCAGACTGTCCTGAAACCACAGCATGGGAACCCCACAATCCATGGGAAAAGGGCAAAGTCATATCTTTGAATGAGAGGACAGAGATGATCTCAGACACATTTTTTAGATGTTCCCCCATTTTTACCAACACAGTCTCTGTCTTATTAGAATGAATCCTTAGCCATCTGGTTTTCATCCAAGCCTCAAATTCAGTCAGGCACAAGCAATGAAACAATATGATCCAAAGTAGATGAAGAAAATGATGTAAAAATACAAAACCATGAAAGAAAAGGTGATTAGATATGGCTATCTTATTTTGTTTTAAACATTATATGGCAAAAATACAACATAAAAACTAAAATGTCAAGCGATACATGAAGAAAATATTTGCAGTAGGTATAACATGTTAATGCCCTTATATAAAGAACACTTGCAAATCATCAATATGAAAAAAAATTAGTATTTCAATAGAAGAGAAAAAGAACAGGCAAAGAATATGAATAGGACATCCACAAAATAAGACATATAAAGGATGAATAAATAGATGAAAAATGACCAAACTAGTAATAAATGAAAGTGAATGAAAATAATAAAATCTCATCAAATGGTCAAAGGTTTTATAAACTGAGGCTTCCTAGTATTGGTAGGGTATGAGAAAATGGTGCTTTCCATCCTGTTGAAAAAAAACCTTCAGAAGAGCAATGTGTATTTGGCAACACATATCAAACATTTAACGCACATATTATTTGATCTAGTAATTCCACTTTTAGGAATTTATACTAAGACAAACGTTCAAGATGTACAGGGGTGGGCAAAAGCAGGCAAGAACTCTGTGACAAAGTGTGCTTGAGTATAGCAAGTAGACTACAAAAATGTGTAAATAATGAAGGCCAGCAATGTGAGCACTTACAAGACTGTCCCTAAGTGCACTGTGCCATTGCGACATTCTTTCGAGTTAATAAAGCTTTTGTAATGATCATAACCTGCGTGATTTTTTCCATGTGAACAACTGTAAGCCTACTGTTGACCACTCCTGTATATAAAAGGATGCTTCTTACTGAATGTTCATAATAGAAACTTTTTTAAACTACCTAAAAATCTATCAACAAGTCATTGGTTAAAAATAATAATGAATCAATGATTTAGCCATACAGGAGAAAAGGTACTTCCATGACATATCCTGTAGAATTAGATCTAATTGAAATGGAAATCTGTCCCTAGTACAGAAAATGGGATAGCTAACAATAAAGAGATACCAGTTTGTGATTAAGGCCCTGGTCACATAGAAGGATATGTTGAAGGATGTTTTCAAAACGTTACCAGTAGAGATTTCTGAAAGATTTAAGGTAATGCTTACTTTCTTCCTTATATGTTCATGTATTATTTGAAATTTTAATAATAAGCATAAGTCATTTTCCTAATTAGAAATAGCTAATCATATTGTCACTTAAAAACTTCAAAAAGAATTAAAAGATTTGGATGAAGAGAGAGACACAGTGCTGGCCATTGGACTCAGGTATTTACCATTTATGTCTTGGAAGTAGCCCCCTACTCTGCTATCAGAGGCTACAAGCAAGGCAGCCATAGCTCACTGTCAGCAGGTGCAAAGGAAGCTGACACCATCAGTGGTTCAGCAAAAGTGTGTGCTCAGCGCTCAAAGAGAATCCTCCCTGTCCCCAGGCGTGCAGTTTTGGCTGCCCTCCTAGCAAAGGCACGCTATTTCCTTCCTTCAACCACCTGGCAACAGCACACCTCTCATCCTTTAACACCCAACTCAAACATCACCTCCTCTGGAAGCTTCTCCAGTCCTGATGCTTCTCCTCTGTGTCCTTCACAATATTCTCTTTATTTCTCTGGTGTCACCATCTCTCTTGGCCTCTAAATGACCCATCCACTTGCCTATCATCATTCATGTGAGCTTCTGGAAAGCAGGAACCATGTTTTATTCAGCTGCTATCTCCAGCCCCAGCCTATCATCTGATACATAGCGGTAGCTCAATAAATGCTTGCGAATGAAACAGCATGCAGTAGCCGCTTTCTCCTGGGTTTTGCCAGACAGCTGTTACTGTGCCCTAAGAAAGTTCCTACACCCCCAAACTCCCCCAGCTGGGCCAGGGCCTCAGCAGACACCCATTCACATGGAAGTATCCAGGTATGAGGAATGGAGATGGTATATCTTCTATGGGATGCTGTCCTTCTATGGGATGCTGCCCTTCTATGTCCCCTGACTGCCTTATACCCTTCTGTCTTAAACAAAAACAAGATGACAGGCCAATTTAATGTCATGTGCCCAGGCCTTGAAGTTTTCTAAAGGAGGAGACAGTATTCTTCCAATCCATGTTTTACCAGGGGGTGGAGAACACAAAGCCTCTTTCATCACATGGAGCCTCACCACCATGCAGGCAGAACTTCCTCACACAAGAAGGGGATCCGGACAGCCCGCATTTACATAGTTGTCCTCTGAACCCCTCAGTATGCGTTTTAAGTGGATTTATGCCAAATAAGCACTGGGCAGCCAAAGGTATCTAAATGTCACCTGAAGAAAGGTGAGTCAGCCAATAGCCTACCATTGAGGGATATTTAAATAATTGATGGAATTCTATTCAATTATTATTAACCCATTAAAACAATATTGAAGAGTATACAACAACATGGAAAATGCTTACTATAGGACATTAGGAGGAAGTGCAGAATACTAGTATTATTATAACCACACAAATTTGGGGGACAATAGAAGATACAAAGACAAAAGTAACATTAAAAACTAATAATCCAATCACTCAGTGAACTATTAACATGAATGTTTTCTTCTAGTCATTTTTCTAATCATTTTTTGCATATATACACAAGCATGTATTTTAAGCAAAGAAAATGGAGATCTCTTATAGGTTTTTATGTCCTACTTTTATGATACAACATTTTTATAGTATTAGATATTCTTTAAAATATTATTTTCACTACCTGCATAGAAGTCTGTCATAATAACATCCCATAATTTCTTAGGTTAAGCCACACGAAAAGCTGTTTTCACAGGTCAGCACTTGTCAACTATCAGTAATTTCAGATGGCTCAACTTAATATTTATCTAATTCCTATTTGGAGAACTTGGGTTATGTTAATTACTCACAATGAAATCAGTTTAAATAAATATTTAGTGCCTCTTTACTTATTTTATTTGGATAAAATTTTTAGAAGGAGAATTTGTAGATAAGTATATTTTTAAGGTTCTTCAAATATTTTTCCACATTGCCCTTAGCAGTGTTTGTCACTCTGTTTCTACTGCACTCCAAATGCAAGGAACTCCTTACGCTTTTTTAAAGCACATACTATTCTAGAATAATTGCCACTTTTCATTTCTTTATATTTAAGATAATTATCTCCCCAGAACAGTTGTGAACAATTATCTCATTAAAGCTTGCGGTTGTCAAGAAAAAAAGACTGCCTGTTGAAAACCTAGCTCTGGGCAGATCAAATTTGGAAATCAGTTCCAAAGTCTGGAGAAACATGGAGGATAGGTTCTGGGGTAAAATAAACACAGCCATGGGTAGAAACAAAGGGGATTTGAAGTTGCAGAGTTACGTCCAGGATGCCCAAGGTTAGAGTCTAGAGAAGTAGTGGAAGTCCACCAGTACAGACTGGAACAGGTTGAAACAAGAGTAGGATCACCATTTAAAGGGCTTGCTGGATGTCTTTGGTGTCTGGCTGTGACCAGTGATGTCTCCATTTCTGCCAGAGTAACCCCCGCATCCCGATCAACATCCATTTCACCACAGACACCTGACATTTAGATGTTACAAAATCCTATGGTGACATGGTGTTGGATGATGGGAAAAGTCTGGGAGATCAGAAATTATAAAAAGATGGGAGGCACATTAATTTAGATGATGCCCTCCCTCGGGGATTTCTACTAGCTCTTTCAAATGTAAGCAGCAAATAACCCACAAATAACTCAAATAAATATCCTTGCAAAGGCAGTGAATAAATCCTTGGTGGTTCTGACCATCTCCTCCCCAAAACAGAGACTACTGGGAGGGCTACTGAGGCTTGAAGGGCCCAATATTGCCTGGGGGCTGTCTGGGACTTCTGTAGAGAGAACTCAAAGAGTGACTTTGTTCTCCAGAAAACAACCTAAAGAAAAAGCAGAAATCCTCCAGCCAAAGTGACCCCAAGCCAACTAAAACATCAAGCTGAATAAAAATATGGAGACCTTTCAAAGGGAGGCTCCATAATGAGCAGTTGCAAAAGCTTCTTTGAGCCATGGCTAGTCCCTTATTCCCAATAAAACTCCAGACCCTCCAAGTTTGTTTGGCTGGGGACTCCTCTAGGAGCAGAACACAGAGCTCTCTGGGAGCCTTGCAAAGACCTTTTTACAGATTGCCCATCCCCACCAATAGCAAGTACACCATCAGCAGAGATGCTTAAACCAGTAAACCAGCTCATTCCAGATCATGAGCACACCCAGATCTAACTATTCTCCTCCAAACTCATTGGCTATGAGGACATTCAAGCTGCAATAATTTAGTTTCACACATCACCAGCAACAAAGTATCATACTTGTCAAAAATGAATAAATTGCGTTTGAGCTGTGGGCCAGGGTCTGGAACTGACACTAGTCCTTGTGAAGTTCCCCTTCATTTGCCCTCTCAAATTCCTGTCCTGTCATGGAACAGTCAGCAATAAACACAGAAGGAGACAGAAAAAGGGCCTGGAAGCTTCTACATTTCAGAAAAAAAATAAAGAAACTCAGTTTTTGTTTCTCCTCCTACTTCTGATTCAGAAGTCATGCATGTAAAAATAATATATATTCTATACAGAACTTCTCAATTACATATAACAATTTTTCCTGTTATGATTTCTCTTCATATAGAAGTTTAAACCAATGGTTCTTATATTATTTCCATAAATACTTCTTTGGTCATCTGACATAGCTCCACAGATAACCACTTCCCACTGCCATCATTGGATTCATGTACATTAAGTATAATAGATAACTATGAATACACTATTAAAAACAATTCAAATATTTCAAAAGAAGAGAAAAAAAGGAAGAACAGAGAAATAACAAAAAAAATAAAGTATAATAAAATGGTAAACCTAAATGCAACCATATCAATAATTTTATTAATTTTTTATGTGCTAAACAGAGATTGTCAGAGTGGATAAAAAAACAAGACCCAGTTACCAGCCATGCACTTTAAACATAGAGAAGCTAAGAAATAAGAGAGAATCAGTCTAAACCATAAAACAAAAGCAAAACAAAATGTGGATTTATGAAGAAGACTTGACAAATCTCCATAAAAGTCCGTTTGAGAAAATAGCCTCTGTCAACTTTTTGAACTTTATCCTTCAGAACAGAGGACACAATTCATTGATGTTAGCCAGACACCAAGATAATTTTCTACATTCAACCTATCCCCATTAGCATATAACCTATAATAATAGAAGCATAATATGCTAATTAGATTGGACATCCTTCTGGACGGAGCTGGAGCTGCAAGGGAAGCCCAGGTCCCGGGTGCCAGAGGGAAGCTGGTGCTGGCAGCCAGGGGAAGGAAGGCCTACTCTTGCACGAATTTCGTGCATCGGGCCTCTAGTTATTTCATAATAGGAGTTCATGCACAAAGCTGCTGGCTATCCCAACCAATATTTTCTTTAAAAAGAAAACTAGGGCTTAAGAACTGTGCAGGATCACAGAGCTAGCATAGGGCAAAGCCAGGCTTCAAACTCAGGTCTATCTTTGACCATGCTCTTACCCATTCATTTACTGACTCTGAATCCTTTTTTTTGGAGGGGGTGGGGGCAAAGCCTTTTTTTCATACACAAACTTGTATAATAATAAAAGCGTAATATGCAAATCGACTGAACAAATGAACAGAACGACCATCCGGACGACCTTCTGGATGATCACACTATGACACCCACTGGCACCAGGCCAGCCAAGGCAGGTGCAATGCGATTGGTCAGGGGCCCAGCCATCGCCCCATGATCGCCCTGCAGAGGGAGGCCCAGGCCACCGGCTGGCAGGGCGATTGATCAATCGGGGGGGCTCCATGATCACCCCAAAGAGGGAGACCCAGGCCACCGACTGGCGGGCTACGGTGAGTGGGTGGGGCCTCCCTCTACAGGGCATGATCAATTGCCCCAAAGAGGGAGGCCCAGGCTACCCCGTGGCAGCACTGTGGCAGGTGGGTGGGGCCTACCTCTTTGGGGTGATTGATCACGGGGCTTTGGGACTGTGAGGGGGCACAGGCCAGGCTGAGGGACCCCTCCTCCACCCCCGAGTGCATGAATTTCATGCACTGAGCCTCTAGTTATTCCATATGGAAGTGGGACATCATGTCTTATTCCCTTCCTTGTAACTCCTCTTTGAGCAAACATGCTCCCCTCTGCCCTTTCCCAAGCTCAATCATCAGGCCAGTTGTGTTTTATACATATTATCAAAAAGTGTTGATGCCATCACAAACTCTTTATTTAATCACTAGAGGCCCAGTGCACAAATTTGTGCATGGTGGGCTCCGGCCAGCTTGGCCCCAATCAGGGCAGATCAAGGCCAGGCCTGTTGGGAGGAGAAGATGGCCAGAGGTTGTCTGGCTGGCCTGCCCCGATCAGGGCCCAATCAGGGCCAGGCTGGATTGGCCGGCAGGCCCCGCCCCCAATTGGGGGGCCGATCAAGGGCAGGGCTGCCTGTGGGGAGGGGCTGTGGGCGGTGGGCCAGCTGCCCCCCGCAAATGGGGTGGAGGGCTGATCTGGGGTCAGCAGCTGGGGGAGGGGCTGGGGGAGGTTGACCAGTCAGCCCCACTCCTGATTGTTGCATGGGGGAGCAATCGGGAGTGGAGCTGGCTGGGGGGAGGGGCCATGGGCCGATCAGGTGGTGGGGGCTGAGAGGGGGTGGGGCCAGCCGTGGAGAGGGGCCGATCAAGGGTGGAGCTGGTTGGGGGGAGGGGCTGTAGGAGGTTGGCTGGCTGGCCCCACCCCCTATTGGGGTAGGGAGGGGTTATCAGGGGTGGAGCTGGCCAGGGGAAGGGCCATGGGGGAGTTGGCTGGCCAGCCCCACCCTCCTATTCTCCCCCCACCCCCCGCCATCAGTCAAGTTTGCTGGCCGAAGTGGGCATCATATTGACTGGTGGTTCCGGTCATTACAGCGTTCGGGTCGCTGGCTTTTTATATATATACTAGGGGCCCGGTGCACGAAATTCGTGCCCTGGGTGTGGGGGCGGGGGGGAGTGTCCCTCAGCCCAGCCTGCCCCCCTCACATACTGGGAGCCCTCAGGCGTTGACCCCCATCACCCTCCAATCGCAGGATCGGCCCCTTGCCCAGACCTGACGCCTCCGCCAGAGGTGTCAGGCTTGGACAGGGGACCCCCATCTCCCCCCGATCACTGGCTCTGGCCCCCGCCCAGGCCTGAGGCCTCTGGCCCAGGAATCATGCCTGGGCAGGGGACCCCCATCTTCCTCTGATCGCTTGCTCCACCCCCCGCCCAAGCCTGACGCCTCTGACCCAGGCTTCAGGCCTGGGCAAGGGGACCATCATATCCCCCCAATCCCCGGCTCTGCCCCCCACCCAGGCCTGATGCCTCAGCCAGAGGAGTTGACCCTCATCACCCTCCGATCACCAATCACCGGATCGGCCCCTTGACCACGCCTGAGGCCTCCTGGGCAGGGGACCCCCAGCTCCCCGCGGTTGCAGGCTCTGCCCCTGCCCAGGCCTAACGCCTCTGGCCTAGGCGTCCGGCCCAGGCAGCGGGGACCTGCAGTGGCAGCGGGGGGCGCCGCGATCGTGGGCTTCGCTTTAGGCCCAGGCAAGGGACCCCTTGCTCCTGGGACTGCCAGCTTCGATCGTGCCCAGCTCCCATCGCTGGCTCCACCCCTACTTCCTGCTATCACTGGCCAGGGCGGCAAAGGCGCCTGATTCTCCGATCATGGCTGGGGGGCAGGGCAAAGGCGGCCCCAGGGCCAATCTTAGTTGGCAGTTAATTTGCATATAGCCCTGATTAGCCAATGAAAAAGGTATCACCGTACGCCAATTACCATTTTTCTCTTTTATTAGTGTAGATAGATTATAATCTTAGTTGCATCTTGATTGAAGGTAGGAAAGGTGGTCTCTGATGAACTTCTATTTATGAACTAAATTATATCAAGTGGCTTTCATTTTCATGACGTATTTTACTGTTTTCTAGATAGCTGGAAGTTTAACATCCTCTAATTGACATAACCATTTTCTCCTCTGCCCACACAATTAATTGGAAGTGATTCTCACTGAAATGTTTCCCTCTGATGAACCGATTCATAGCCTCAAGATGATGCCAGTGTGGACCTACCAGTTTTCTGTTATTACCATGGAGAATTGTGCATGCCAACCTAAATGCAAAATTCAATTTTTTAAAAAAAGCGACTAGGGATAGAATGTAAGTGTTTTGACTAGAATATATTTCTAACTGGGGATTGTTGCTTTGAAGGATTGGTCCCCTATGACCAATATTATGACAAGGTATAATCTAAGGAGACACTCAAACCTTAGAATGTGAGATGCAGAGTATAAGATTCATTATATGACAGGCATAAATATTGAATAAAGCTAATACTACTGCTCAGAGCTATGCCCAGAGTTATGTCTCAGCTAAATGAAGCGTCTCCTCTCTTGTTTCAAAAAGATGAGTTGAAGGATGAGAATGGTTTGATAGCCATTGTGGGCTTTGAAAAAATCAAACATGGAAAAAAAATAGCGAAGAAGAGTAAAATGGAATATAAATTTTCACTTTCAGCCCCCTCCTCCTACTTCTCAGGGGTAAACAGTGTTAATAGTTTCTTGAATAGTTTTTCATAGATTTCTATGCATGTGTTATCGAATCCCTCCCTTGCTTTTTTCATATAAACCTTTAAAATATAAATTTTAGATTTATAGAAAAGTTAGAGAATTCCCACATATCTTCATCCAGGTCCCACTATTGCTAACATTTACATAGTGATGGTATATGCATCAAGATTAATTAACATTGGTATATTTACTATTAACTGAAATACAGGCCTTTTTTTTTCAGATTTCACTAGTTTTTTCACTAGTGTCCTTTTATGCTGCTCCCAGAGTCCATTTAGCTGTCATCTCTCCTCAGTCTCCTCTGCTCTGTTTCTTGGTCTTTCCTTTTGTGTTACCTAGACAGTTTTGAGGAGTATTGGTCATATATCTTGTAGACTATCTCTCAATTTGCATTTGTCTGTTGTTTTTCTCATGACATTGGGTTATGGACTGGAGGAAAGAACACCACAGGTGAAGTGTCCTTCTCATCACATGGCATCAGGCAATACATACTATTAATATGGCTCATCACTGGCTGGTGATATGAATGCCGACCATTGGGCTAAGGCAATATCTGCCAGATTCTTCCTGTGTAAAGTAAGTGTTTTGCCCTCTCCACACTCTAATCTTTGGAAGTAGCTCACTAAGTTCAGCCCACATGAAGGCAACAGGAATTAAGTTCCACCTCCTGAAGAGGGTATCATTTACACATATTATTTGGAATTCTTCTGAGGGGAAAAATATTTCCTTTTTTTCTTATTTATTTCTTTAATTAGTTGTATTTGCAAGGACTCATACACATTTACTTTATACTTTGGCTTATAGTGTAATACACACCATTCTTTTTAACATAAATGAACAGTTCTGAAATGTTTTTATTTACATAATCCATACTTTCTTTCCACATTAGCCTAAATAAATCTTTTTCATTTTAACTACTATAGAATATTACATTGCAATGATGTTTCAGAATTTGCTTATCTAGATCTATTTTGTAGATATTTGTTTTAATTTTTACTCTTACTCAAACACTGCTCAATGAAATTCCTCTATATATTTTTGTGTATTGCAGATCAATAAGATACATTCCTAACCATGAACTGCTCGGTCAAATGTGCATGTTTCCAATGGAATAGATATTATTGAATGGATTTCCAAAAGGATTGTACCAATTGATCCACATGCTGGGCTTATAATAGGTCACTGCATTTTAGCATGAGACCCACTTTCCTATTGTCATTGTGATGCATGGCCACTTTTCCTAATTACAGTAGGATGTTATTGTTATACTTTTTGTGATAGACATGTTAAGCTGTAGACAGGGGATTTAAGTTTTGATTCTTAGATGTTGATGTATTCTTATGGGCAAGAAATTGACAGACAGAAGCCAGAGAAATAATGGGAGAAATAAGTTGAGTCTTACTGCAACATAGCAGCGAAATAAAAACCAAGAGAACATAATCAAGAGGGAAGAGAGAGGGAGGAAGGGAGGGAGGGAGGGAGGGAAAAGTAAACACTTCAAAGAGATTATAATTCATCAACACCAGGACCTGACAAATTGGGGAAACTGACCAAGATATGTTTTTAAGAAAGAGATTGTTTCCAAAGCTTCTTCACCTAAGATTCTAAGAAAATGGAATAACCAGCTCTGGATATAGGGCTAAACCTAACAGTCATTCTTAATATTTACCCCAAGAGGCCTAGATACTAGCAATTGTTTGTTTTCTCAGGGACTAGCAATCGAAAGAGGTGGTGATAAAAAGAGGGAAATTAAAATCAAAGCCTGACTTGTTTTAGGAAGAGGTATCTGAATTCTAACGTGAGGTGCTTCATTTCCTTCTGTTTTTTCCCCTCTAATAGGCCTATCCTTGGGATTTCTTTTACCACAAATCCTTTGGCAGGCAGGATACCTGTCTGCTGAGGCAGATACTGCCTTTAAGAGAGGCTTGAAGTGACCTCTATGTCACACATCACAGAGTAGCCCCCCTTCTTTGTGTTTTGGGGGAGTGCTGGTGAATTAGAATGGTAGTGTTCCTCTCGAAGCCTTTGCCTAGAGGATTTTCATTTTTGCTATAAGCAGAGTCTTCAAAACTCTGCTCCCCTCTCATAGCATAATAAATATTAACATATTCAACAGAGGACTTACCTCTTTCCTAATCATAGGTTAGGTTGGCTGACTGGTTTCAGGTTGGTTTGGGTTGAGTTGTTAAGCACATTGGGCTACAGTACAGGTCTTTTTAAAAAGGATACAAAATCCCCAAATAGACATCAAGTTTGGGGGCCATTTATTTTCATTACGCTCTCTCCATGGGAAAAAACAACAATAACAACAACAACAAGAAAACCATTTATGTATTTAAAACAATAAACTGATTACTGTTGCTGTTCAACATCTTATTAATTAGAATGTGTTCATTCTTTGTCATTGTGCCTGAAGCCAATGCTGCACATGAAACAACTGTTTTAAAAATAGAAGAGTAAATTAAATAATGCCAATTTGGGAGCAAATTTAAAATTAAAACAATCCCGTACGCATTCTCTTTGAACAGCTCTGCTTTCCCCTCAAGAGATCGTAAGTAAATGACACAACAATGACGGGGGGAGGGGATGGAACAACATCCTTGCACCAAATAGCTTGGTCATTCCAGTTTGTAGCTAACATTGGATGAGTTTGAGATCCTTGGATTTTGCAGGCTGTTTCTCGGTGATTTAAGGAGCCACAAAGACAATCCCAAAGGCTACACTGATTCCTTTTTAATATAAAGGACTGAGGGGCTGCTGAGAGTGGACAGAGCTCTTTCCGTTATTCTATTTTAAGAAAAGCACTAGCTAGATGGCCCAGATACCAGCTCTTATTGAACCCTAACTTCAGAAGTTCATTTGCAATGAACTTTCCATACCTATTTGGTTGGGAAGTGTACTATCACTTCTCTTCTCAGTGAGGCTATCAAGAAACACACTTCATGTTGGAGAGGATGTGGAGAAAAAGGAACCCTTCTGCACTGCTGGTGGGAATGCAGACTGGTGCAGCCACTGTGGAGAACAGTATGGAGCTACCTCAGAAGACTAAAAATGGAACTCCCATTTGACCCTGTGATCCCACTCCTAGGAATATATCCCAAGAAACCAGAAACGCCAATTAGAAAGGATATATGCACCCCTATGTTCATAGCAGCACAATTCACCATAGCTAAGATTTGGAAACAGCCTAAGTGCCCATCAGCAGATGAGTGGATTAGAAAACTGTGGTACATATACACAATGGAATACTATGCTGCGGTAAAAAAAAAGGAACTCTTGCCTTTTGCAACAGCATGGATGGAACTGGAGAGCATTATGCTAAGTGAAATAAGCCAGTCAGAGAAAGATAAATACCACATGATCTCACTCATTTGTGGATTATAGAGAACAACATAGACTGATGAAAAAGGACAGACCCAAAGACTGAGAAACAGCGATCAGGCTATCAATCCCCAGAAGGAAAGTAGGGGAGGGCGGGGGTAAGGGGAAGAGATCAACAGAAGGACTTGTATACATGTATATAAGCCAAACCAATGGACATGGACAACGGGGGGATGGGAGCATGAGTTTGTGTGTGGGGGGGAGGTTGGGGGTTAAAGGGGGGGGGGGGATGAGGACACATTTGTAATTCCTTAACTAATAATAATAATAAAAAAAAAAAAAAAAAAAGAAACACACTTCAAATAATTCCCAAGGGACACACAATCATTCTTTCAAAATAGCAATTTGGCTGTAGTGGCCTTCTTGCCATTCAGCTAAGCAGATCTCTGAATGGTCATGGAGACAGTTAATGGGTTTTTTGGGGGTGAGGGAACCCACCACTATATGTAATTAGCAAGAAATAGCAAAAAAGACAACTATTGTGGAAGCCAAACTGAAAATACACTAACAAATAAGTCTAAACCATATTCATGGAATCCCTTTGAAAGCAGAGTAAGGGAGTGATTTTCTCATGTTAAGAAAGTCATAATATTGCCCAAATCTTCAATAAGCAGGACTTCACAAGGCTCTGGCAAGAGACAGGGAGAGTTCGTAAGCAAATGTTTCATGACCTTTTTTTACCTGCTAGCTCTTTCTCCTTAGTTAATATATCTGATGTCTCCACTTCGCCACAACGACAACAGTAACAAAAAGATTCTTGATTATTAGTCATTGGATCACCTGTAGTGGACCAGGATGTCCTCTCCTGGCCCTCACCTGCTGAAATGTGGCACAACTGACTGTGGCACAAGTCACCTTGCTGTGCCTCAGTCTCCCCATCTATACTATGAAGACTGCAATCCCTTTTAATCTTCGATCACATTCTAGATGTTACCTGAGATTCCTCTGATGGCCAAGAACATCTCAAAAGCAGATGAAGGCCAGTGAGGGCCATCTGGAAGAAGAGATGGAGGCTTTGCCACTTGTCAAAATCTGGTTGCACCTCATCCCCCGCGCTCCCCTCCCCTGAAGTCTCCCTGCAAGCCCATTCTCACCGCTGCCTCTAGACTTTTGCTGTCCTGTCTGGGACTGTCTGGGGGACCTAATCCCATGCTAGTCTAACTTAAACTCATTCCTCAAGAACCCACCTCTTCCCAGTTTATAGGCTTTTATTTTTCTTATCTCAGCCTACACTGAGCTCCCCCTTCTCTGAATTCTAGTAGCCCCTATATAATATCACAATAATAATATTGTATGTATGTATATATTGAGTACTCACTACATACTAGGTCCTATACTAAGCAGTTCACATATATTATCTTATTTCATCTTCACAGCTATCCTGACCTATTTTACATTTGAGGAAACTATGGTTACAGACCTAGTAAGTGATGGAGATGACACTTAATCCAAGACCTGTCATTAGTAAAGCCCATTTCTTTCCCATATTCCATACTCTGGTCTTTGGTCTAGCTCACAATATGCTTGCACTGTATCCTTCCTATTCATTTTGTATTTTCTTGTATGTGCTTGTATCTCATCTTCACAGTGGCATTTACTCCAGTGATGAGTGGGGATCATGTGTGTGTATAATCCCCATTTTGTCTAGCATGGAGCTAGGTGCTTAGTAGGTGCCTAATTTTGTGAATGGCTATAAAATGAATGGATATGCATATTTTTTTGAGGTTCTCAAAGGGCTTTATAAGAATGATGCTATTGTAGTGTAGTGTATGGAGAGGAGACAGGGTGGTGGTGATATGCGAAAACAACCCCCAGAGGTCAATAAATCATCTGGCTTGGGTTCACTCTGGTTCTCTTAGCCCAGCGGTTCTCAACCTGTGGGTCGCGACCCCTTTGGGGGTCGAAAGACCCTTTCACAGGGGTTGCCTAAGACCATCGGAAAACACATATATAATTACATATTGTTTTTGTGATTAATCACTATGCTTTAATTATGTTCAATTTGTAACAATGAAATTGGGGGTCACCACAACATGAGGAACTGTATTAAAGGGTCGAGGCATTAGGAAGGTTGAGAACCACTGTCTTAGCCCCTCAGTAATAGGTGAGGCCCATCAGCCAGTGTGGCCCAGTGGTTGAGCATCCACCTACGAACCAGGAGGTCATAGCTCAATTCCTAGTTAGGGCATATACCTGGGTTGGGGGCTCAGTCCCCAGTGAGGGGTTTGTAGGAGGCAGCAGATCAATGATTCTCATCATTGATGTTTCTCTCTCTCTCCCACTCCCTTCCTCTCTCTAAAAGCAATAAATATATATATTTTTAAAAAATAGGTGAGGCCAGGTGAGGTCTGGCATAGATGCAGTGTTAGAGAAATCCCCAGGAGATGTTTTATCTCTGCCACAAAAGTAGTGTAGCTATGGCAATCGTTCCTGAGGTTTCTTGCAGGAGCCAAGATCACTTGAGCCAATCAGCTTCAGGATACAATTGTAGAATTTTACTGGGCTCCCTTGTAAATCTTTAAATGGCTTAGTTAGATCATTGGAAACCAGTGCCAAATGGAAGTCTTCCTGATTGACTTTCTATTAGGAGGCTACTGCTTTATAAACCTTCAAAGCTTTGGCTATAAAATAATTTTAAATGCAATGTCAAAAGAAGAGTTCCAACATGTAATAAATAAAGTTTAGAAGATGCATTAAAAATTAAAGGGTGGGTCAACTAGTTTAATGGCCCACAAATTTAATGTTAGTATCACAATCTACTGGAAAATCTCAGGATCCGGGGGGATCCTATAAACTCCAGCATTGCCTTTCAAAAAACCTCAACCAGGTTACTTCACCTTGCTGTGCCTCTGTCTCCTCATCTGTCCTATGAAGACTGCAATATCTTTTAATCTTCAGTCACATTCTGGATGTCACCTGAGATTCGTCTGAATGCCAAGCTTCCTTTTCCAAGTCTCATGTAGATATATTCTATGTTTCTAAATCTTTCTGCATACACACCTCTATTACAAACACATTATCACTCAAAAGTTTCTGTTATGTCAACCAGCCCCATTTTAAAGAAAAAAATGGGAGGAGAAAATTATTTTCAGAGTTAGGGAAAGAAAAGCAAGAAACAAGTTCCAGGTATACAATCTGTTGCTTATCCATTGAGCTATGTCACTTTTCTTTAAAAAAAAACAAAACAAAACAAAACAACAACAACAACAAAAAAAAACAGTACTTAAAAGAATAAGATTATAACTATGTTCTCATCTAGGAGGGCAATACATTTGTAATAACTTATAAAGTGATTTGAGAAAATACTTTCCTAACACAAATTACCATAATTTTCATGTCAATTAGAAATTAGCAAAATACTCAATGCATTTTTCAGTTGGACAAAATGCCAGGAAAGCAGAATCCAAGACCCACTGAAGAGGGAAAAAACCCAAGGTTCTTGCCAAATCTCCACGCCCAGCCAACTTTGTCAGAACTTGCTTACTTTATAAATTCGTGGGTCTCTAATTCTCATGGGTCCCCCTTCCTCTTTACCTATTGCCACAAAGCTTTAGCCTCTCCCAGTCATCCCTAAAAGTCAAATCCTTTAATCCTTCCCCTTTCTTTCTTTGTCGTATCTAACATTTGGGGGCTGGGAAGCAAGACACCCAAGCCTATTAAAATCAGGAATGGAGTTATAGGACCAGAGGGGACCTGAGTTGCTCCCATGAAGAAACGTCATGAGCTTGTGACACCTGCTAGTTGCTGGCCTCTGAAAGGAGTCACAGACAAGTGAGGCTGCCAGGTTTCTTTCACACTAAGGAAGCTTTGCTCCACTTACAGGCAACATCATTTCGGTTTCTGTCTTGGTTTTGGCAGAAGGAATGCTTTTGATACCATACACGTGTTAATTCTTACTCCATGAAGACTGCAGACATGGCATCATTAAAACACTATGCTGAGAAAAGTAATGAACACTCATCTCCAGTCAGATCCTTCATTGTATCAGACACTGTGACCTGGCCAACCAGCAATGACCAGGTTAGTCTTACATATAGAAATGATAGGCTGTGGAAGGGAATCCAAGCCTGGAAACGTTGTAATCTAATCTTTTGGTATTTTAGGCTTTGATTATAAATGGAATAAAGCCAGACAGAGACCACACCAGGTGTTAGGGAATAACATGGTTTCCTCCTCAAAGAAACAAGTACAAAGAAAGGACAGGAGGCTATATTCTGAATGGCTATACCATTTGGGACTAAAACTACAGAACATCAAAATCTCTACATTGGAAGTGAATTGTTAATTGTAATTATTATACCAGGATTCTCATTTGTTTCAGTTCTTTAGTTCTCACCCATTAGTTATACCCTCCAGAATGCTTCCCAAAAGCCCCTCCCCACCTTGGGTTGGATGCCACTCCTCTGCCCCCTAATAGCCTATCTCAGTACCAGCTTACTCATTACACACACTGCACTGTAATTGTGTGCTTCTCACCTGGAGGCTCCGGCTCCCTTTTTAGCACCTTGTGTGCCTGGTGCCTGGTACGTATTTGCTATATGTCTGAAGAGTAAGTAAATGAATGAAGGAAACATATCTTCTGTAATACAGTCCCTCTTCCCACCAAAGAGCTACTTTTGATACAGTCCCATAATGCTGCTGGTTAGGACACTGTGACACCATGCTAAGACAAAGCATTGGAAGAGGCTGACCCTGGACAGGTAGATGATATATGGCCTTGGACATACATCCTCCTTTGTAACTGGGTTGGGCTGAGTGGCAGGTCTGTCCTCCAAAGCCTGGTAGGATGAGATAGATGGTCCATGCTGTGGGCTCCAAGGAAAACGTGGGCTGTTCTTGAGCCCAGGGTGAGACTTCAGCCCCCTGGAGACCCACACGGGAACTCAAGCTCTGCACTATGAAGTTATCTTATACTTTTCCTGAGCTCTTAATTCAATTTCAGTTGGTGGGGAGGAGGGGATGAATAGCTGGTATTTTCCATTGAGGGCTCTGAATAAAACTGGAAATACTTTGTGCTGCTGGGAGGTGGGGGTGAGATGAGCCACTGAACTGTAATGGGTTCTTAAACAAACAGGCCTCCAGCCACAGGAAAAGCCATCTAGGAAGGTATATTTTTATTAGTCCTTCTTTTAAAGACTTACAAGATTTTAAAAGAACCACATGAATTCTGTTTTTAACTTGCATAAAAGCCTGCAGTTAATTTTTATGAGCAGATTTCAAATCCCTGAAAAACAGGTTTGGTAAAATCTCTGACAAGACTTGAACTGCAAGGTTTGAGGAGACCACAGAGGAAAAAAATAGACCTTTTATTTCTTTTGTACATTTTTCCCAAAAAGCTTGGTCCCATTTTTGGTAAATAATGTTTGAAGGATAGCAATTCTCACTTAACAAACTAATGCTAACCCTCCCATTGAAAATGCCAGCAATGAGTGACTTTCTACCAACTCTTCATGGTTAGGCACAAATCATCCAAGCCAGGGCTAATCACTTTCAGATTAAGAGTTTTCTTGGTTTCTAATATGTGATATTGAAAGAATAGTCCTCCAAATACACAGAGTGTGAACGGGCAGCTTAAGGAGAGGGGACTAAGCCATTATGGAAAGTACAGGGGCATTCCTCCTTCCAGCCTGACTGGATGAGGAGACCAGGCTGAACACGCCAGACATGTACACAATCTCCTTTCCAAACATTTATAAATCCTTTTACACATTTCCCAAGCTGTTTTCTTGACCATAACTGATTCCAGTAGAGTCCTGGAATCCAAAAAGGTCTGATATAAGCTGTTCCAACTTTTCCATTTGACAGACAGAAAACCCAAGGTCCAGAGAGATAAAGTGCCTCCACCAAAGTCTTAAATTTTTCTATTCCCCTCAGGGTGGAAGAGCACAAAAAGCAATAATCCATGTGACTTGGGGCAGGGAGGCCAATGTAAGTGTCTGTTTGGGTGTTTGCCAACTAACTGTGTGACCCCAAGTAAATTTGTTCATTTCTCTGAACCTCCATTTCCCCATTTCTAACAACTAGGGTAATAACAGCAGCTACCTCAGAGGGTTGTTGTAAGAATTAAATGAGAAAAAATACTTAAAGCATTGAGCACAGTGGCTGGTGCGTAGCAAATATTAAAAAAAAAGTCATATATAATAATCACGGTTGTTATGGTTACTTTTACCTCTGCTGATAGCATAATGGTCTATGGAACTGTGAAGTCAGGAGTCAAAACAACTTTGCTATTATTATTGTTACTATTATTATAACAATAGTATGATTAGAATTTCTTGAGTATGTGCCTGGGCAACTTTACTATTTTAAATACATTATCTCATGCCAATCCTTCCAATTCTATAGATAAGGAAATAGTCCCTGAGAGTTAAAAATGTGCTTTAAAAAGTCCTCAAAACGTTGCTCAAAAGCTAGGAAATGACAGTCCTAAGACATGAACTACATGTCTCAGGCTCTAGGATGCACACTGCTATTCTGAATTAAGATTAATCATCTATAGATTAAAGAGAAATAAAAGAGAGGAAATGTTTGACTTCATGAGTGAGGTCCTTTACTCTCTTCCCAATGAAAAAAGATGAAAGGCTGCATTTTAGAGCAGCAAGGACCAATATCAATTATTTCTCTTGACCACATCAGACTTTAATAATAAATGTTTGGGCTGAGTGTGAGGTCACTCAATGTCAGCTCAATACCCCTTTAACAGGGAGCTATACGTCGATCCTGCCATCTCGGGATTTATCTGTGATGTACACTAAAATTGCTTGGTTTTCTATTGATTGAGCATTTGAGATACAAAAGCTTGAAAATTGGCTGCTATTTATTTGATGTGTCCCAGTATCCATCACACTTGGAGCAGTGTGATCTGCTGTCAGTGTACTCTGAAGCTTCCCCAACCTGGCTTCCCTACTTGTGTGGAAGATGTCATTTGCTTGGAAAATGGTGGTAAATTGTGAGCCACTTTTGTTACTTGCAGATATTCAGAGATTTTATTTATTCGAGCTGTCAACCAGGTTAACGTTACCCGCCCGGCCCTATCCCTCGGGAGGAGGGAGGAGTTGGGGTGTGGGGTAGGCGTACTTCTTAAGGGTGCTCAAAGAACTTTCAAAAAGTGTCAAGAGGCCCACATGTTGCAAAATTTTGAAAGGAGGGTGCCTTAAATTGTGAAATCTTCTGTGAGAAATCTCATTTTTCTGGAACTCCCTGACATCTGAGCCCTGGTGCTGCTGGAAGGGTGCCAAGAGCACCATAAAATTAGGGCTGGTCCTGTCTGAACTGAGTCCAGATCGTTTCAAAGTGACTCAAGGCAGGGAAATAAATATTGAACCTAGTTAAACGTTGCCTGAGATTATGCTTGGCACTGGGTGTCCAGTCACTGATTTCCTCTTAGGTTACATGGGTTATTTTGAGCTCAAATGGATATGCCAAGGCGGATCCATTCAATGGCAGCAATTCTTTGCAAGCACAGTTGCATTTCTGACACATTTAGTGGAATGTAATGTAAAGATTTATGAGATTGTATTGGGTGGGTGGAGAAGACATAACAATCCTTGGTTTCATGCGACTTTACCCAACTTTGGATCGCATTCAGTTTCCCCCAATTCCTTTTCTCTTTTGCCTTGCCTTCCTTGAATAAACTTTCTTTTCTTTCTTTCTTCTTCTTTTCTTTTTTTGGACAGTAACTTTTAAGTCATGAATGAACAGTAAGAAATCATGATCAAAGAGTTCGAGTGATCTGTAGCTCACCCCACCCCTTTAAACTGCTAAAAAAAAAAAAAAAAATAGGGGGAGTAGCTATTTGGAAAAGAAATGTTTTAAATGGCCAGGTAATGGACAGACTTGGAAGCAAAGTTCCCCACAGAATACCTGCATTCTGTATAGCCACAGAGCTGCTGAATCGGCCTGTGGCATTTTCAGGGGGGACTGGTGTTGGATTTGGTACCAGTGCCACAATGGAAGTCACATGCAGTCCCAGCCCTCTGCCTCTCCTCCCTTCAGCAAGAGGCGACCACTCCCCAGGGTCAAGTTGGATCTCACTGTGATCTGAGGCTCTGGTTGCTGTGTCCAGTCCCAGCCTAGCCAGGCATTAGAGCAGCATTCAGCCTTTGGAGTCAGACAGACCTACCTGGACTCCGGATCTTCATTACATTAACTGTTCGCCTGGCACAATTGACTTAAAACTCTCTAAGCTCAGTCTCCTTATCTGTAAAATAAGGATGATAAGAGTTCCTACCTCACAGGGCTATTGTGAAGACGTAATGGGGTAGTGCATTAAAGTGCTCAGTTCAGCGCCTGGCATACAGTAAGCAGTAAGTGGTAGAAGTTATTATAATTCTCCAAATGTCCAACTTCTCTTTCTGAAAGGCCTGCAGAGTCTGGGCACAGATGTGATCACAGCCTCCAGCCTCTACAGATCTGGGTGCACCGATGTGGCAGCTCAAAAGCCTGGCAGGGGTAGAAGATGGGGGCAGCGTGGGGGTCTATGTGGGGGCAGAGCAGGGGAGTCCACCGTGGGGGCAGCATGCGGGGCCCGCTGTGGCAGCCACCCAGGAAGCCCCTTCAAGGACATGTGCCTGTTCCTTGAATTGCACGGAAGTGCTCTGGCTCTATCTTTTGAAAAATTAGACACAAGACAACAGAGTATAGATTAAATCCTGTTAGGAGAAAAATCAATAAGAAATATCTGTTTAACAAAGCTCCAGACTTAGACTGTCTTCTTTCAAGAACTATTTGATCCAACTTAAGTCCAGGAGCCACAATCTGTGTGTGTATAAGATTTTATCATTCCCAATGCACTTGCCCATACCTTATCTTACTTGAGCCTTCCCCAAATCTTTCTAGGTAGGTATTATTATCTCCACTTTACAAATAAGAAGCTAATGTCTTGTAAGTCAAGCCCAAGGTCACTCAGCTAATACCTGGTTGAGTTATTTCGTAACCCTAGGACTTCTGACCCCAGTGTTCTTGCACTACACTGGTCAGCTTTTTCTGCCCACTGAGGATTGGTCATCACAACCCCTACCACACTCACTACCTGGCACTCACTGATACAATCTGACTCTGATTAGAAACATGCCCACTATACAGGCTTTGAAGAGGCGTATGAGTTAATGGGGCATGGAAAAATCTCTGGTTTTAAAATCTAGTTATGCATATGTACCAGATACAAAAGGTCTTAATGGAAAGAAACAGAGTTCAAGAATTTCAGGGAGGGCGGGGGAGGCTCTTCACTGGTGAGCTTTAAGAAGCAGGCTGGACATGAAGGGTGATTTACTTTGTTGAATGTAAATGCCATGCTAATTTTAATGATAGGGTGTTCTCTAGGCCTCAGACATAAAATAATCATTGCAGTTAAGGTACAAAGGAATGAGGACTTTATAAACAGGCAGTTCTTGAGCTCCCAGCCACAAGGAATTATTTCTGTCCTTCCAAACAACATTTTCAGAGACTACCCATGCCCCTCCCTTCTTTGCTAATTGGGGAAGAAAGACCTGAGCTTGTCAAAGAGCAAAACTCACAAGAAGAGGCAAAGCAGATCCAGTAATGTCTGTTTCACCCTCCCCTTTCCCCACCACCTGAAAATGAAGACTGACAACAATTAATGGCTCCTGGTAACCATACATGGATTATTCATCAGAAAAAGCATTATTTAAACCATTGCTAAAAAAATGATTATTTCAAAATATCCCACATAGCCCTTCCCCAACCAGGCCTGAAGGTGAGAGGGTGGGGGTGGACACTCAGGGTGCGCCAGAGCCACCACGCAAATCTTCCGAAGAGCCTAATTCCATGACTCTGTCACTGTGGGGAGTACAGGGACAGTGCCTCGACTGAATGCCAGCTACACCCAGGAGGGAAAGTGACTATCTGTTTTAGGGTATGTTCCAAAGTGGTTTTCTTGCCTCATTTTTAGCCCGGAGTCAAATAGGTTGTTTCCTATGCAGAGAACACAGCCCTGCCCTCCACATGGTCAGAGAACACTCCACACAACCCCCTCACTGAGCTAACGTAACTGGCAGAGCTCTCCATCAGCAGCCACTTGACTGCAACTGAGGTCAGCTGGAGCATGCTCAATGATGTCAGTAGAACCCAAGATTTCATTTCATTAATCTCTGCAGACAAATTAGTTGGGCATTTGCTGGCAGTGTTTAAGTTGCCATGGTAGGTCAAATTAGGAGGCTGTTAGCACCACACAGGCAACCTGGGTGTGTGGGGGGTGGGGGGTCTTGGCTTCTGCCAAGGGTAAGATCTCATGGCTGCTCTGGAGCTGACCCCGCCAGAGCAGAGCAGGGCCTCTGCTGGCAAGCCCATGGGTCTCTCCAGACAGGGTGTGGCCTCCTGCTGCCACCATGACACATATCTTCACTACAACCAGAGACAACCAATTTGCCCGGGACTAGAGGCAGGGCTGGGTGACTGCACTGGGAACCGCCTTTCCAGGAAGCGTGACAGACTTCTTCCCCACAGGTGCTCCTCCTCTTTCCAGGGCAGTGTGATGGTGAAGGGCAGGAGTTGAAAGTTGAGCTGCCAAGCTTTGAATCCCAGCTCTTCCCACAAACCATGTGATCACTCAACCTCTCTGAGCTGCAGGTTCCTCTTCTACAAAAGGAGATAATGAAAGCTCTCACACAGCATCATGAAGTTGTTGTGGGAGAAAGTGGTATGATTGGATTAAAGACTTAGAACAGTGTCTGACTCTGAGTTCACATGGAGTCTTGTTAGACTCAATTTCCCTCATCCTTAGCATGAAGCCCCCCATCTGCCCCTCGCCCCGAGACTCCTTCCTGTCTGTCCTGCTGGGGCGGTGCTTGTGCTATGGGCTGCTCCTCCATTTACCCTTTTGAAACTTGCTTTCACCTGCCATATGGGAAAGGGTCCAAGATCCACAAATCTACACAAGGCTAATGTGTTGCCCTCTCAGGACCATTTGTATTCCAGCTTTAGTTACAAAGAACAAACTCCTAGGAGAGAATCTGGGGAATATTTGGCTTGCAGGTGGAAAAGCTTTTGCACCCTATAGGAGAATATTAAAGAACAGAGGAGGAAGCCCATGGATCTCTCCAGACAGGGTGTAGCCTCCTGCTGCCACCATGGCACATATCTCTTTTACAACCAGAGACAACCAATTTGCCTGGGACTAGAGGCAGGGCTGGGTGGCTGCACTGGGAACTGCCTTTCAATGCCTCATAACCTAGACATTGATTTTAGGACAAGAAGAACATATATGACATACAGGTTGTGTAGATAGAATCAAGAAGAACCACAAAGTTCTTTCCAAACAAAAAAAAATAGGGTTCGTGGGGACCCAGTATCTCCAGATGGAAGCTGAGATGTGGAGAGCCTCTTGTAACACTCACTAGCTCGGGGCTACCTGGCCTCCGGTTACCCATGGGAGTCCTTGGTGAAGGATGACTGAGATAAACTTTTACTTTCTTGTGCTTTGCATATGTCCAAGGATACAGGCAACTGAGAGACACCTTGATTAAGTCTGTTCTCTGCAACGTTCTGGGACCATCACAGCCACATTAATTACCTCTCTGCCCCTCCTCACCTCCCTTACATCTCCTCACACACTTTCCCCTTTTCTAGGTTTCAGAAAAAGGGACTAGGCAAAACACAAGCTCTAAGAACCACGTGGACAGGTAGTACTGGCCAAGAGCAATCGTCTGTGCCCACAGATAAAGGCAAGATTCACCACCCAGGCCAGACCTCCTGCCCTCTGTGAAAATGATCTATCTTCTTGCAGGTAGAAAGTGACATACTCAGGCCACATGAGCCTGTGACTGGACTACAGCCCTGGAAAGAACTGCTGGTCAGAAAAGACGGAAGTAGAATGAGGGAAGCCAGGTGCGCGCGTGTGCGCGTGCACACACACACACACACACACACACACATCTACCTTATCCCCCACCCCCACCCCATGGAACATTAGCCTCTGGCAATTGCGATGGCCTCCATGCAGCAAGGGGAGTCCCTGCCCCTCCCCATTGATGAGATAGCCCTTGGAAGGCTCCAGTTTCTGGAGGGAGGACCCTGGTCTGTTTCAACTAACTTCACACAGCACAAAACCCAGACCAGTTCTGTGTAGCTCTAGGCATTTAACAAATGCTTTTAATGGCGATGATGCAACCCTCTCAGCCTAGATCTGTCAGGGTCCCTAAGGCATGAAACGGTCCCCTGAGAAACACATATTATCTGAAGCTTTCCCTTTTGCTTAATTATATTGTTACTAATGTTCTTGTTCTGCAGGATTTCTCCTCCCCCAACTCCTTCACCCAAACCCGGCTGCACTGTGGGTTGGATTTACATAAAAGACCAGCACATTATAATTGCGATGATTGATCACTGAAGTTTCCTTGGGTTCAGATTGTTTTCTAATGTGGGCCATTCTTCATCATAGTCGGCTGATAATGATGTCATTTCCATTGCTTGAATTTGGAGGCAGTGGCCACATGTCACATGGTTTAAATGACTGTCTATGGGGCAGCAAAATCGCATTGTTATCAGTTTAAAGCAGTCACTGCTTTACTCCTGGGGACAAAACAAAAATTGTAGCCTCCTAAAACTCATCAAGTAAGAGCAGGATGCCAGAAATACAAATCTGTATGGAAGCTCGAGGGCTATAGGCTGTAGGTGGGTGAGGAGAGGGGAGGAGGCAGTGAAGCAAACCTGTTTTTGTGCAAATCTGTGTGGTAGCATCAGATAAAAACGACAGTCATACTTGACAGAAAATAAGCCACACTCTCTTCCACAATCATTTACCTGTGCAAGATTAAGGAGGAAGAACTGAAATACTCATGAAGAGGAGCTCTGGATGAAAACCAATACCAGACCAGCCAATAGTGTATCTCCCATTAAGTGAGTGGGACTGAAATAGGACCTCAATTTTTTGTGTGTAAAATATAGATATGAAATGAAGTGATGTTATATGTGTGTGTAAAACAAATAGCTAGCTGCATCATTAAAATCCCAAGGCTTGCAGGCCCTAAGTCACAGCTGCACCAGATGTTCTGTTTTCTGCCATTTGCCTCTAACCACCACACAGCACTGCCTTCCCGAACCCTCCAGAATGTCCTGCAGATGTGGAAGATTTTTAGCCCCACCCCAGCCCTGCCTCCCTTGGCCTTTCTCATTCAATCCAACATGTTTTTCCCTCCTCTCCAACTGTTCATTTTGAAAATGTTCTAACTTAAACAAAAAATGTAAGAAAAGTACAATGAACACTGCTCACCCAGATACACCAGTTAGTTGTTCATACTGTCCCCAATCTCTCTCTCTCTCTCTCTCTCTCTCTCTCTCTCTCTCTCTCTCTCATATATATATATATATATATATATATATATATATATATATATATATGTATGTATATATATTTAACTATTTGAGAATTAATTAGTTGCTTTAGCTTTATGACTTTGTGACACTTCCACCCCAGCATACTTCAGGGTGTATCTCAAAAGTAAAAAAGATTCTCATTTCTACAATACAATTACATGCAGTTTACTCAAGAAATTTAACACTGATACAATGCTATTATCTAATATATGGTCCTAAGATCTCCAATTATCCCTATACAGTCTTATGTAGCTGATTTAAATGTATATGTATATATGATATCCATATCTACACTAATAAAAGACAAAAATGCTAATTGACCGTACCTTTGCCATGCCCAAGCCATGCCCACCAGCCAATCAGAGCGACTATATGCAAATTAACCCAACCAAGATGGCGGCCGGCAGCCACGGAACTGTAGCAAGCCAGAGGTTTGGTTGCCCTGGTGATGGAGAAAGCCAACTTCCTGCCTGCCCTGGCCGGCTGTGGCCTCCGCAAAAGGCAACAAAGTTTCAATTATAGAAGCTAAATAAATCCCAGATACCTGCTTCCAGCCAGCCTCCACTGGGAGCTTGGGTGGCTGGGGGCTGTGGCCAGCCTGCCAACAGCCATCAGCCCCTCACCCAGGCTGGCCAGACACCCCAGCGGGGACCCCCACCCTGAAGGGGCTGTGGCCAGCTTGCAAACAGCCATCAGCCACTCACCCAGGCTGGCCAGGCACCCCAGCAGGACCCCCCTCCCTGAAGGGGGTGTGGCCAGTCTGAAAACGGCCCTCAGCCCCTCACCCAGGATGGCCAGGCACCCCAGCAGGACCCCCACCCTGATCCAGGACACCCTTCAGGGCAAACCAGCCGGCCCCCACCCGTGCACTAGGCCTCTATCCTATATAATAAAAGGGTAATACGCAAATTCACCCTAACAGCAGAGTGACTGGGAATCACTGGTCACTATGAAACACACTGACCACCAGGGGGCAGATGCTCAATGCAGGAGCTGCCCCCTGGTGGTCAGTGTGCTCATACAGGGGGAGCTCTGCTCAGCCACAAGCCAGGGTGACGGCTGCCAGTACAGCAGTGGTGGTGGGAGCCTCTCCCGCCTCCTCAGCAGCGCTAAGGATGTCCGACTACAGCTAGGCCTGCTCCCTGCTGGCAAGTGGACATCCCCCAAGGGCCCCGGGCTGCCAGAGGGATGTCTGACTGCCAGCTTAGGCCCAATCTCCCGGGGAGCAGGCCTAAGCCAGCAGGTGGTCATTCCCCGAGGGGTCCCAGACTGCGAGAGGGCACAGGCCTGGCTGAGGGACCCTCCCGAGTGTACAAATTTTTGTGCACCGGGCCTCTAGTATATTTATCAATCATATATAAAACATATATATAATTTTAACTATATAAATAGGTAATTTATATATTTTATACATAAATTACATACATCTATACTAATAAAAGGTAATATGCTAATTAGACCAGGAGACCTTCCAGGAGACTGACCAGGGAGGGCAGTTGGGGGCCATGAGGCCGGCAGGGAAGTTGGGGGCCATGAGGCAGGCTGGGGAGCACAGTTGCGGGCCATGAGGTGGGCTGGGGAGGGCAGTTGGGGGCAATCAGGCTGGCTGGGGAGGGCAGTTGGGGGCCATCAGGCCAGCAGGGGGAGCAGTTGGGGGCAAGCAGGCCAGCAGGCAGAGTGGTTAGGGGTGATCGGGCAGGCAGGCAGGTGAGTGGTTAAGAGCCAGCGGTCCCAGATTGCGAGAGGGATGTCAGACTGCTGGTTTAGGCCTGATACCACAGGGATCAGGCCTAAACCGACAGTCAGACATCCCCCAAAGAGTTGGAGAGGGTGCAGGCCGGCTGAGGGACACACACTCCCGTGCATGAATTTCATGCACCGGGCCACTAGTATATATACTAGTATATATACTAGTGGCCCGGTGCATGAAATAAATATATATATATATATACACACACACACACACATATATGTAAATATATATATGTAAATAATATATATGTATATATATATGTAAATAATATAGAGATAGAGATATATAGATATATCTTCAGGAATTAATCAAGGACATCACATTGCATTTAGTTGACATGTCTCTTTACTTTGGTCTCTCTTTTGCTTTTTTTGTTTTGGTTTGTTTTTGTTTTGCTTTGTGCTCTTGCATTAGTCTTAGCAGTATCAGTATAGACTCGTTATTAATTCAAGAAATGTATTTTTTGGTATAAAGGAGCTATGTCAAGAGGACATAGTATCTAGCTTGAAAGAATTCCCACTAGGAAAACTGCATAATTTGAACATCGAAATGGCTAATGACAGAAATGGCTATAACATATTGAGAGAAAAAAAGAATATATTCTGATATGAAAAAAATAAAAGTGGAAAGAAGGAGAAGGGAGAACTCTTCTTTACAGAAGAATACCAACTAGTAGTAAAAGCGGAAGGAATTTAAAAAATTGCCATTTTATATCCATCATAGTGGTAACTTAGTCAAGAACCATCATCACCCAGTCCATATTTATATCTCCTGTCTCCCAAAGCCCAGTATTTTTACTCATTTGTTCATTCCTACAATACACACAACAGTTTTGATATTGCTACACCATTATCACTACCAACAGCTTATCAAGTTCAAGATTTCTTTAAAATCTTTGTTCTTAGAAAATGTCACCTTGAAAATATACAATCAAAATACTGTGCTTAAAAGTGACTTGAATAATTTTTCTAATGTGTGTTTTTTATCTATTTGATATAAATTTAGGTTTTTCTTTTTCCGTTTAAACTCAATATATTTTTCCATCCGTATTGATTTTATTTTTGCAATGTAAACCATTAACATAGCTTAAAATTCAAAACCAAATCAAAAGGTATGTTCAGGAGAGATCCCTATCCCATATACTTGGTTCCCAATGACCCCTGTAGATAACCAACTTCATTAGTTTTTGTCTAATTTTTCTTGTGTTTCCTTTTGCAAAAGTAAGCAGTTTCATCACAACTCTTTAAAGCCATTAACATTTATATTCCTTTTGTAATCATTATTTTCAAATTTTAGAAGAATATGTGAAAAAATTCCAAAAGATAAATTCATCCCAAGACTATTTCTTCCCATTTCCTGCTTGGAGTTAGAGGAAGTACCTTGGTGTCCTTTATAAAGGACATCAGAAGAGGCAAACAGTAGGGAATAGGGAGAATGACAGAGGCCAGACCAAGCCATGTGACTGAGGGGACTTAGTACCATCAAATTCCTCAAAGTGTGTATTTTTGGGTCTGAGCAGTAAACAAGAAAGCAACTAACTCGCCTTGGTTCTTATTCTCTTGTCACTGATATGATCAAAATAACCAACTCACCTATAGTACTTCTTAGACTAAAAAAAATCTGATGAGGTCACTCTTAGCTCAAAACCCTTCCATGACTTCCCACTACCTTCAGAATGCATCCCAAACTTACAATGTAGGCTGACCTCTCCAGCCTTGCATCACACACAAAAGTGAACACACACACACACTAGTGATTCCCAACTGCTCGGTTCATTTCTCACCCTCCCATTTTCTCACATCAGTCGTATGACTTCACATGTTCTTCCCCACACAGACCCAGGAAGTCAGTAGGATGGCTTTCACTTTGATCAGCCCCATGAAGCAAGCCTATTCTTTGAGCTCTGAGGAAGCCTCTCACTTCAAAGCTCTCCATATCTGAAATCTGGGCATTGGGTTTGTAATAGGACCTCCAGAAACTGCAACTACATTAGACCCTTAAACAACATTGGTTTAACTATGTGGGTTCACTTATACATAGACTTTTTCAATAAATACTGAAAATGTATTTTCTCTTTCTTATGATTTTCTTAATAACGTTTTCTTTTCTCTACCTTTCTTTATTATAAGAATACAGTACATATCACATACAAAATATGTGTTAAATGATTATTTATGTTGTGAGGGAGGTATTGGTCAACAGTAAGCTATTAGTAGTTAAGTTTTGGGGGAGTCAAAAGTTATGCATGGATTTTTTTACTATGGGGGGTTCAATGCTCCAACCCACAATTTATTCAAGGCTTAGCTGTACTTATTGCCTAACACAAGAAAGAGGTGTGAATTTCAGCTTCATACCCTGGACAGTGGAGGGAGGCTCACTGCTGAGACAGTATAGCACTGAGCCCCAGCCTATAGGGTCCTGCACTGTGGTGCATCCCTGAGCCCTCCTGAGAGTGAGATCCACTGCCCCCCACCCAGTGCCTCTCCTGCCTTGAGCATTCCAAGTTCCCAACCCTGCAGTCATGGTTGTGTCT
Organism: Myotis nattereri; assembly: GCF_964212035.1. Lineage (NCBI taxonomy): Eukaryota > Metazoa > Chordata > Mammalia > Chiroptera > Vespertilionidae > Myotis > Myotis nattereri. Next base: position 36,500,453 of record NC_138079.1, read on the forward strand.
GTCTCCCCACTGCTTCCCATTTTCACATTTCCAACCAGGCTAGTAAATTAATAGTCTCCTGAGAGATCTCTTCATTTGACTTCTCTTTTTGCCTTCCTACTCCTGAGATCCCACATCAGACCCTGCATGGCACTATAACAATCCCATAAATTCTGACATTTAATCTTAGCCTGGTTTTTTATAGTTCTGAGGGCTAAAGATATTCTTTCTCCTAATTACTCTAATGCCCATTCACTAGACATCTTGAGTGGAATCTAGGCAGACAATTATTTGCATCAGAACTACTGCCCTCCGCTGGTCCAGGTAGGAACCACAACTCTAAGGCATTTCCTCCTCTTCACTCCAATCATATCTTTACCCTAAAATGAATCTTTGAATTGTGAATAATAATTTTTTCCACTCAAGAAATGGGCATTATTCTGGTGCCTCTCATTGCTTATTCATATCAATGTGATTTTTATTAGACTAGAATAATAATGCTCATCTGCATATTTCATGTTTAAAGATGTAGTTTAGATAGTATATATATTTAGAATTCTTCACCCTAATTGCAGAAAACATCCAGCTAATTACACATTACCTTCTCAAACACATAATAAAATTAAATTGGTCTTGATATCTATGGAGCTTGTGTAAATTAGTGAAAGTAACTACGAATTGGCAGATGAATGGTAACTAGGAGTGGTGGAAAGTGTCATGGCCATTCATAAGCAGAGTCTGGAGGAGAAGGCCACGTGGAGCCAAGTCCAGTAGAGGCCCAGAATGGCTGGGGCAAGGAGGCTGTTTTCCTCTGCCCTCTGGCACATAAGCATGCTTGTCTTCTCTTCTGAGGGTATCAGTTATTTTGCCAAAAATGCATGTGATTTTACATATAAAGATTTTTAAAAATCAGAGGAAAGATATGTTCAAGAGGCAGAGAAGGAAACCCAGACTACACTAAGAATCTGGACGAGGGAGTGGAGTGGTGGCACAGATGGGGGAAGGAATCCTCTGCACCACTGGACCATGGCAGGACCCTGGTTCCGTGTGAAGCTCTGTGGTCTTTCTGCCGGAGTTCTTCTCCCTCTACCACCTTCTAGTCATGATGTTAGGTGAGTTACTTATGCTCTGTGAGCCTTTTCCATCCACTTGAAGAGGAATAGGTTTAATTAATAGGATTGTGGTGATTGACTAAAGAATTGTTTTCTGAAAGTTGGGTGATAGAATCCTATGTATACTATCTAAATACCTAATAAATACCTAATAAATATTTTACTTAAACATTACTATTTTTATTGTGGTAAAACAAACATAACATAAAATTTACCATTTTAAGCATTTTTAAGTGTACAGTTCAGTAGCATTAAGTTCATTCACAGTGTTCTGCAACCATCAACACTATCCATCTCTAGAACTTTTTCATTCTCCCAAAATGAAACTATTATATTTTTTATCCATAACTGACTTTTGTCATGTTCATAAATTTTATCCATGGTACCTAATACATGTTAACTGTAGGCATACATAGTATTTGGGAGCATGAGTTGACAGTTTAGCTTTTGAACTTCATTTTGAGCAGTCTTATTTGTGTGGGTTAATACTTTATTATTTTTACTCTTTCTTAGCAGTCTTTTAAAGAACAAAGAGAAATTTTGCTATTTAAAAATAGAATAAAACTCATTCTATCTTGAATTTTTATAAATTTAAGATACATTATGGGATCTTAGCAATTTTATTTTTCCTATATCTTAAAAATATTTTACTGTTCATCATCTTAGACATGATTTGATATTACTCACCAATTATTCTAAACAAACAAACACTAAGATAGTGTGAAATGGGAAAATGATGGACTTGCCTAAAGGTTGGTATAATATTGAAATAAACCATTGCTATTACATCACCCTTCAGTTTTCCAATTGTCTCACCTCAAGTATTGCAGCATCTTTCAAGGATAGAGAAGACAGGAGATAACATCTTTATAGTTTTTCAATATTTCAGTAAACATAGTTGAGAATCCATAATTTTTATTTTCTATCCATAATGGCAAAAATAAGAAAATTTACAGAGGAAGATGCTTCACAATTATTAAATCAGAAGATTAATGCAAAAAGATTTTATATAAGCAAAATCTGAGACTATGAAATGAGTCTGAAATGAAAAATTCAGACTTACTGTTCAAACTTTTAAAATTTCTAATGAAGCTGTTTTTAACAATATCTCTGATTTTAGTTTTTTAAATTACTCATTAAATGGCTAAAAAATATAAAACCACAAAATAGGTTCATTGGATTCCAATGGTAAATGTTGAGAACTTTCCCTGGTATACCAAGGAATAAGCACTCAATATAATTTTATTGTTATTATCATGAGTTCAAAGAGTTTCATCAAGTCCTAGAGTTCTTCTGAAAATGAAACCACCTGCTATGTTCCATGGAACACTATGACGAACTCATAAGCACCAGCAGGTTTGAGGCATCCTGTTACCACATCCAGGATGAGAGGGTGCGCAGTGCCTTCCCACACTGGCATGCAAAGGCAGATCCGGGGCCTGTTGTGGCCACTCTTCCTGGAGTGTTGTGGGTCACATGCAAAGCCTGCCAAGATGCATCAGTCTCACTGACCACCATCCCCTTCCGCTGACTCACACGGGACTGAGCAGCCAGCCAAAACCTTGTAATATACCTTTCATGACTTTTAAAAGCTCAATCTTTTTTAAAAAAGAAAAACTTGCACCCCAAGTTCTTTTAGATCCAAAGCTGTTACTTTGAACAATGAAGGAGGCTATGGGAAGTGACCATCTGGCTGGAGAAGGGCGTAGCCGTAGGGAAAAAAAATCATACGACTGAATACAGACAAGGACACCAAGCAGGCCAGAGAAAAGAAAATAGAAATTGAGGGATTTTCATAGTAACTGAAGAGAAAAACATAAGAAAGTGGGAAAAGAAAACTCAGAGCTCCAGATGTCTATATATCAATAAATAAATAGGACTTTTTTTTTTAATTAGTAAATGGGACCTCCTGGGTTTTTCCAATCTAAGGGAGAACTTTCCGGTTATGAGAAGGATCCCTCAGGGGAAGGACAAATGACCACAAGAGAGTGGTTGGTTCCCATAGAGGCATATGTTCAAGGAATGGCCAAAGAACCACCTGAAATGTGTGCTGCAAAAGCCGTTCCTGAGGTGGGAGAGAAGAAAACTGGATTCCTCCTAAGGTCCTTTCCGTCTGAACTCAGGATAACACAATGCTTAAGAGAATGAGTCCTAGCATCAGAGTGTTCAAAGCCAAGCCCAGTATTTATTGAGGCACACTATTTACCCTGACTAAATGTAACTTTCAACACTTGTAAAATAGTAGGCAAGTGGGGGGACAATAAAGATGGGGTACCCTCCTATCTAGGATATCTTCTGTTTGCCCCCACAGGCCCCTTGCTAGTTTCACTGCCCTCCTTTCTGGCTCAGGAGACTGACCTCCATGAAATTCCTCAACCAATGACGATGACGCCTGCTCCAGAGTGAGAAGGGTGAGGGTAGAGTATTGAAGACATTGGTTCACTGCCCATGGGGTTCTCTCTGACTGTTGTGTCCTCCAGGAAGCCTTGTCTACATACCTCTTCCCTTCTGGGTTCAGCAACTTTCTCCCTTCCTCCAGGCCTCCAGGCCCCCAGGCCCAGAGATGGTCACACCTCCTCTGATACAACCCCAGGGTTATGGCAATATCTCTGGTGGATCCCTACCCCTGCTCTCACTGTGTACTAGTAAGTAGTCTGTTTATGAAACCCTCTTCCAACTACCTTAGTTTGGGTGTGCGTCTGTGCTTTGTTGGGGCCCTGATGCTGCCTTAAGGATGTGGAGAAGATGAGCTGTGCCTGGCATTTAGTAAACGATGATGACCATGATATTTGTATCCTCCTTTCTCTTGCCTCTGACTCCTCTTCCATCTTTTCTCAACCCTTCCAGCCAGTTCCTCTCCTGATTCTTTAGCAGAGAAGTCAGCAAACTTCTTCTGCAAAGAGCCAGAGAGTCAATATTTTAGGCTTCATGGGCTACACAGTCTGTCACCACTGCTCAACTCTATCCTTGTAGAACGAAAGCAGCCATGGGCAACTCGCAGTGAATGTGCATGGCTATGTTACAATAACATTTCATTTATGAACACTGATATTTGAATTTCATATAATTTTCATGGGTCATGAACTATTATTCTTCTCTTGATTATTTTTCAACCACTTGAAAAATGTAAAAACCATTGTTAGCTCACAAATCCCACAGAAACAGTCAAGTTTGGCAAACCCTGCTTTAACAGAGTTCTAAAATGTAGCATTTCTACTACAACCCTCCAGGCCCAGAGATGGTAACATCTCCTTTATTACAACCCCAGAGATATGGCTACACAAGAGAGCTCTGCTGCTCCAAATATATTCTATGTTTTATTCTATTTTCTTTTGAATAAGATTCTACAAATTCATTCTTTGAGGCTAAAGGTTGCTTGTTCTTTCCCATCATCTTTGCCAACTAGCATCCAACATCCTATCCAATATCACATTCAGACCACTCCTCTCTAGCGCAACATCCAGGGACTACGTCCTTGAAGCTGTTACCACACTAGAAACCTATTCCAACACCGCTTCATCCAGTAAAAGGCACTCCAGGACTAGCCGCATTGTGATTCACTCTGTAGAAATAAGAAGTCTATAAGAAGTGTATAGAGGGCCCGAGCCGGTTTGGTTCAGTGGATTCAGAGCATCAGCCCTCATACTGAAGGATCCCAGGTTTGATTCTGGTCAAGGGCATGTACCTCGGTCAGGGGCCCATGAAGGAGGCAACCAATCGATGTGTCTCTTTCACACTGATGTTTCTCTCTCTGTCTCTCCCTCTCCTTCTACTCTCTCTAAAAATTAATGGAAAAATGTCTTCGGGTGAGGATTAACAACAAAAAAGTGTATATAGGCAAAGCCTGTATACTGGCAATGTTGAGAAGGTGAGTTTTGTATTTGCAGAATCTCACCTGATTATGAATTCGAGACATGTACCAATATATGATGATTTACCAGTCTGATGTTTGGTCTGTCCTCCCTCCCCTTCTTTGAAGGACATCTGATCAGTCAGAGCGAAAGTGTCCACAGATGCTAAGGTGTTTTACTCACTCCAACAGACAACAGACATACAAAGACATTCTTGAATTTTAACAAGACTTTTCAAAATAATTCCTTAGCTAAAGAGATGGTTTTCAACCCTGGCTACACATTAGAATCACCAGGAAAGCATTTTAAAATGCCGATGTGAAGGACTCCCCCTATAATAATTGAAATTTTATCTGCGGTTTTAAAAAAGCATCTCAGGTAATTCTGGTGCAAGGTGAGGCTTGAGAATCACTTACTAGTACTTAGAGAAATGGCCACGGGAGAAATGTTCAGACAGTTGAAGGAGGTCACCATGTGCCCAATTCAAATCATGAACTGTTTTTCTTGCTCTCCCTTGTAAAACCTCAGAAAAGATGGCAATTGGGAGGGATGGGTAGAAATGAAAATTATTGTGCACCTAGTTTGTGTTTTGTTTTTATTAATTGTTTTTCATTCACTTATTCATCCATCCAACATTTAAATAAAGTGTTTTTATGCCAGGCACTCTGCTAAACATGCAGACACAAAGATGAATAAGATAGGCATGGCCTCTGCTCTCATGGAGGTTGCATTCTCATGAGTAGAAAAGGTAGGGGGATGGAACAACTAATTGTACCATTATTTTTTAATGACAATAATGGTAAATCTGATTAGTTCATGGCACACCTTCCAGGGAGATCTTACTTGAAGGAGATCAGGGAAGGCTTCCTTTAGGAAGTGATGCTCTGGCTGAGCTTTGAATCATGAGTAAGAACTAACTAGGTAAAAAGTGGGGATTGCAGAGGGGACTACATGTGCAAAGGCCCTGTGGTAGGTCAGTAGGAGCTTAGGACATTTGAAGAACTGAAAGAAGTCAGTATGGCTAAAATTCAGAGAGCAAGGGAAGCATGGTGAGGCACATGAGGACCACGTGAGGCAGGGCCTTGGAGACTTATTAAGACACTGTGTTATCTCATTTGTACTTTATAATATCCACATTTTATAGAGTCAGAGCTCTAGGAACATGCTCCAGTTTCCATCACAGGAAAGAGGTGAGGCCAGCGTTCAAACCCACTTCTGTTTAACACCAAAGTCTGTGTCCTCTCTGCTGCCTAACTATCTCCCTTTGCAGTTCCCTCTACCTTCCCAAGTGAGATGTTTCACTAGAAACATAAATTATAAATCAAATCTGTGTTTCTATATAGTATCTATCCATATAGGAATATAGTATCTGTGCTTGTATAAAAATAGGAAGGAACAAAATAGAAAGGAACAAAACTATTAATTTCAGAGAAACTGACTTTCATTATATGAAGAAGATTTGCCTGCACCTCCTGGCCAGCCCACTGTGGAATTCAAAAAGGCTCTGATCAGTAGATCATAATATAGGTTACAGATAAAGTCATTCATTGATTCATTTATTGGTATTTATTGAGCACTGATATGCCAAGTACTAGAGACACAGATGACAATGTATGATCACAACACTAGTGGAGCTTACAGTCTTTTTTAGAAGAGAGTTAGAGAAGCAATGTACTTAGCCAAATTCACACCAGAAATTCCTAAAAGTTAATAGGAGATAGAAGAGAATGGTAATATTTTACACTTAATATTTATTTCTAACGGGTTATCTCTTTTTGCCCCCACTTTTTCACCCCATTGTTTTTCAAGCATGACGACCCAAAAATACTTAAGATCAATAAAAATCACTGGTATTTGGCTGCTAAGGGAGACCACCTTGTGAATAAAATTTAAACAACGTACAAGGACATTCTGGAGCATAATCAATGAGGGAAAATTGTATAAATTGTCAAAAAAAAACATTCTTTTCTGACCCAGTTCCAAAATCAGCAATGTACATGATATTGATCCAATACTCTTCCAAATGGTTTGAGGAAATATGAGCAGAGTCCTAGATGTAATGGTTAGTATAAAAGAGATGAACTGAACAAATAAAAAGACTTCATTAAAATCCTAAAATAAAACTGAAAAAATCTTCAGCAGATGGCATGGATCATAGATAGTTAAATGTCTGACAAAGGCAGTAATGATTTTTTTTAAACCAGCAACAGGGATTTGGGAGAGAGATAAGAAGATTGAATTATAGGAAATACTGTATTGATTTTTGAAAATGGAAGTACAAGTAAAATTGATTCTGACCAGTACCTCAGGTAATCTTCTTCAATCTCTGTTAAAATATTCAGTTTGATTCTAACAATCAAGGAGGCACCTCGGCACACTTTCCTGAGACCCAGGAGAGGTCATGGAGAAAGAAGAAGGACCCATCTTCACATTTTTCTCTAGGAATCCCAAGGAGGCAGTCAATTATGTGCTCAGAGCAGTCCCACCCATAACCCTGGAGGACCAGCACACCTGCCCCAGTGGAATTTCCATCTGAGTTCAGACTCAGACACACAGTCTAAATCCAAAACTGATGGACTGAGTTGTCAAACACACAATCAGGAGAGGTGGCTAAGTGGGGAGCTGCTGCTCAGTTTTACCGAACATCACCAGTTATCCTCCTTCCTCCCTAGAGGGACTTCTCCCCTATAGTCCAGCTAGAACTTGACAAAAGAGAGCAAGAAACTCAGGCCATCATAGCACAGTGCTCTTCCAACACATTCCCCATGCCAAGGTCCAGAAGAATACCTTCTTGTCTTCTTTGGAGATAATTAAGAGTTGAGTCTATAAACAGCCCTCCCTTTCAAGAACACCTCACATTTCTTTCAATCATTTTTCCCTCAAGTAAAATGTTAAAATGGTAATAGACTAGAGAACTTTGCTTTCAAGAAAAACAAATCTTTACCATACAATACCAGGCCCACAACCATCAAATTTACTCTAACACCTATTTGCTCTCACATTCTTGCCTTCCAACATCATGACCTTTAATTTGATTGCCCATTTGTCCCAGTTCCCTAGATTTGAGACTATGTAGCTGTCTGTCCATCATGTTCATTGTGATATGTATTTGCCCTCGGTAGGCTGAGAGCTGCCTTTGATGTGAACATTTGTGTTCTAGATTCACTACTCAAAGTGTGGTTCCTGGACTAACAACATCAGCAGGACCCTAGGCCTCACCCCAGACCTACTGAGTCAAAATCTGCACTTTAATAGTATCTCATGCATATTAAAGGTTAAACATCACTATTACAGAATAGAGAGCTCTCTGTCTAAACCGCTAGGCACTTATCACACTCCTGACTACAGGTTAGCAGTAAATCATTAAAGGTTAACTATGTCACTAAAATGGGAGTTTATAGAGAGACAGAGGGAATATATAGGAGTTAGCTGCTGTTGCTATTTACATCTTGATTCCAACATTTATGTCCAATATATAAAGCATGTAGAGACTCCATGACACTATATATTTAAATGGTGAAAGTGCTAGAGAAGTTGAAAGAACGGAGAGCTTGATGTGGGATTTCCAGGTTGGGGAAATACCATGGAGAAAGTAGGACTTGAACTAAGGAGAAATGGATACGATCTTCCTAAAATATGACTACCAAGGAGATCTTCTAAATCCAAAACTGATGGATTGAGCTGTCAGTCACTTACCAACCATGTGAACTTTAATGAATCACTTATTTTATCTGAGCATTAATAAAACTGGAGAATGATGTGGCATAGTGTACACAAGATTTGGTGTCAGATGAACCTGGCTCCAATTCTAGCCAGATTATGTCACCTTGGAGCAGCTACCTTACTTGGCTAAGCCTCACTATCCTACCTGAGAATTAAATAATAAGACAAAGTATACAAAGTTCCCAGGTAAGGTTCTGCCACATAATAGGTGGTCAGCCAATATTACTTTATCTTTCTCCTCCCTTTCCTCTGACAAAGAATTGGACCAAGACAAATGTGAATTAAATCTGGATCTAAGTTGGCAAGGTAATCCAGATTAGGAAAGTCCTCAAGAGTTCAAGCTTGATGTGGCAAGAGTAAAGGCCATTGTGGAAAGGAGTACTTCAGGAAGACTAGCCTACCAGTGTGTCTAGAACGGACGAGAGAGGCAGGTGATGGGTAGCAGTGACTTGGCAAGCTCGCTGGAACACATAAAGGACTTTGTGCCAGCTTTCACAGCACATCTGACCATCTGTGTTGGTCATTTGCCCTTGCTCCCAAATCTACTTCTGAACCTCCCCTGCTCTAACCTGTATATTCAGAGACTGGATTTCTCACCAGCTGGCTTCCAGGTAAGATCAGCCAATGGGAAGCTAAAAGTCTTGACAGTCTGAGGTGGAAGGATTCTAAGATGTTTGTCCTTCCCTCTCCCTGTCTTAGGCAGTGCTATTTCTCCCGAAAGGCTGCTGCTCCCACAGGCAACCTTGTCCTCTGTGCTCCCAGCTCTGGGCTCTGATAACACCTCTTCCTTCTATAGTCCATCTGCCTCACGGTGGGAGCAGCTTTCAGCTGTTGCCAACTTCTGGGTTGCTGTCCCCTCTCCTCTCTGACTTCTCAATTTTACCATCACCTAGGTAACAAGACCAGTTACCTGTATTATATTCCTTCTATCAAAAACCAAAAGTGATTTATACTTCCTAACTAGACCTTAACTGATAAAGCATCTAAATCAACATACACCTCAGATTATTTTTGTATGATTATGCAGGTTTTTTTAATCTTGGAGAAATACACAAATAAAGCTACATAATGATGGATCTCCCAGTGAAGAGTTGGAGAGAAATTGGGGTCAGAATTCTCCAACCAAAAAATATCATAGATACATTAATTCAGGATCATTATTAATCTGTAAATGTAGTGGTATCTATGAGCATGTCGCATTTAATTTAGCATTTTCATGGGTGATCTGAAAAGGTGAATAACAAACAGATATTAATTCCACAGATATAATTGGTAGATGTTACAAATACCCAGAAGGATAGTGAAATAATAAAATTAATAATTTTTTTTAAAAAACCTGGCTATTGCACAGATAAGATGGTGAAAAATAAAAATGCATAGCTAGATCAAAATAGCAAAATGAGATGCAACCTGAAAAATATACATTTGTATAGGTAAGAGATCAAAACATAGATATTCCATGAGTAGGAAAGAAAATAAGTGATGAATACAACTAAAGACTAAGGAGTAGCAGCACAAACTGGGATGTAATTTTGAAACATGATGGAGGAAAAGAGCCTAGTTACTTTGAGCTCGAACAATAAACGCCTTATGATTTTTTTTAAAAAATGGGGTGCTCTCTTTCTCCAACTTCCAATCACTCCTGCCAATTTATACAGTATTGACTAGGCCATACTTGCTATGCCTCACCCAATTTTGCATTCCTCAATAACAAAATTGAGAAAATTATTAAGAATCATGAGAACTCTGGGAAATAAATCCGAAAAATAATAAGCTGGATGCTATGAATAATAAAAGAAGTTGAAAGAGACAGACTGGCTGAACAATCACATATCTAGCACAGACCCCTAGAAAATTAGGCATATTGTGTGGAACAAACAAATTCTAATATGAGAACAGATTTCAATGTTGACCTAATTATCTAATGTCCAGTTCTCATTTTTATGGGGTGAGTCCAGGCAAGTCAAATAAATTCTTGGAGACAAAACTACTCTTTCTAATAAGGTAAATCACTTCCTTTTTCTACATGAAGCCCCAGATGGTCAGAGAAGAAAAGCCCAGTATATTATTTTTTTTTTGTTCAGATTGAACCTTAAATACTACTTCTATAAGGGTAATATTGACTGCAAGGGGTCCAGACAGTGTGTTTCTATGTGGTCAAGAGGGTTTTCTTTTAGGGAAATAGGAGTTCAAAGTAAGGACAAGAACTCAGGGCTCTGAAAGGATACAGCCAGCACCATGTAGCAACCACCAGTAAAAATCACTTGCTCCCACGTAAATTATTAGGTGAAAGGAGAGTGAAGAATTAAAGCAAAACACTCCCAGCTCCGTGTTAAGCTGGGTTGTTATAATCTAAGTATTCATGAGAAACCATTTTAGAATCTAGAAGGGAGTGGATGAGAAGCAACTGCAGTCAACTGTAATATAGTGAGGGTCTGTCACATGATCTAATTACAAAAATGAAAGCAACCCAGGAATTATGTGGTCTATTCAAGCCTGCAGGGAGTACGAACAAAGAATATAATTATACATCAAGCCTGTTGATTAAACAATTACTATTTAAAGCAGATATAGATTTACAATTAATTTGCTTCTGCATTCTGAGGATTTGGGAACTGAGATAAACAGTGTTTGAAGTTTAATTATCCATGTGTAAGATGAAGGGGCTCATTTCAATTTGGTTAGCACTACAGAGCATTTTGGGTGGTGCAAAAGGAAGAATCCAACTCGGTGGCAAGTCTCGGCACTGAGGAAACGTGTGATTAAAGTGAGCAAGGAGGCTCGCTCAGCCTAATCTCGGCAGAGTGTGGTAATATCACAGGCGAGATTGTGCAACTGCAAATTAATATTTAAATGAACACTAGTTTGACGTTTACCTGGAGGGGGAAACGCACTATCTCTAAAAGAACAGAATAAGGCTAGCCAAAGAGTTCCAGACTCCACAGCCATGAGATCCGGGGAGTGGAGACCTTCACGCATGTTTGAGCAAATAGGACATCTACCTGCCAGCTACTCTGAATGGAGTGATTCTTATCAGAAGCCACGTGTGCAGTGTGTGCAGTGTCCCAGGGCAGAATTGCAGGGCTAAGGGGTGGGCAGGGTGAAAGGGTGAATTGGAGTTGCAGCACAAGACAATAAACAGAGACTAGAAACTTCAAGTTACAGAATGACTTCTGAGATGCATAGAATTGTGTCTGTATTCACACACTGACATCAAAATACACAGGGACAAAATTTCCTGACATCAGACCCAACTCACTGCCCTGAGGGAGGTGTGTGCAGTAGCCTGGTAACAGGTGCTGCATCGCGTGGTACAGAGGATGAGCTTTGGAATGGGACATGCTAGAGTTTAAAGGCCAATTCTGCCATTTTCTAATTGATTAACCTTCAAAAGCATGACTGGCTGTAAATATTAAATATGGTAATGAGGGCAAACTTATGAGTGTCCTCTCCCTATTTAACACCCCCACAAACTCCCTTTTGAGATAAAGAGGAATCTCCTTCACTTGGCCAGCCAACTGGCAATGGAGTGACCCACCCACCTCCCCAGCCTTCTCTCACTTTTCCTCGCCCCCCCCAACCCCACCACCCCACCCCCCGCCGCTAACATTCCCTGCACTCCTATCATTTTGGCTCTTAGGTCCCCTATCCTCCCTCCGGCCTCTAGGTCTACCCATCTGCCTTTGCCTCTGCCTTGGAACACTTCTCCCTCCCCTCTCCAATCAGTGAACATTTAGTCATTCTGCACATCTTACCTCATTATCTTGGGTAGTAGGTTCTGAAGACAACGCGTCAGAATTAAACCCAAACTCTTCTACTTCCTATCTATGTGACTTTTGCCACCTAAAAGTCAACTTCCTTCCTGCAAAACAGGCATGAATACTAGTATCCGCGTCAAACAGTTGTTGTAAGGGTCACATGAGCCTGGTACATAGGGAGCTCCAGAAAACTGCTCTCATCACAGTCTCCAAAGGCCTCCCTTCCACGTCACTTGGCACAGTTGCAATTATACATTTGTGCGATTCCTTCGTTATGCCTGTCTCTCCACTGGAATGGAAACTCCAGGGGGCAGGAGTTTGCAAGGGTGTAGTCCACATTATAGATTCCGTTTCTAGCAGAAAGACACTCAAATATTTGCTGAGAAATAAATGAATGAAAATGCTGAGCATAGTACCTGGCACAAAATGGGGCCTTATAAATACTAGCTTTTAAAGAACCTACCGGTAATGGTAGTTAATAAGCAAAAAAGTTAATATTCACATTGCCCAGTGGTTCTCAACTGGGAGGCATTTTACCCCTATTTCCTGCCCCCCCCTCCACCCCAGAGATATTTGGCAATGTCTGGACAGGGCAAGAAGCAGGCACAGTAGGGTACCTCTGGTATCTAGTGCATGGAGGCCAGGGAGTCTGCTAAATATCCTACAATGCACAGGAACGCCTTCCCCCCACACAGAATAATCCAGCACAAAATGTCAATAATACCAAGGTTGAAAAATCCTGAATTTTGCCTTCTATCATTTATTCCTCATCCTTTAATTGACCAGTTAAGTTATAACAGGCAAATCCAGCTTAAGGTAATCACTCTTGCCTTTTATCTTGTCTATTCCCTACAGGCACGTGTCCTTCCTTGCCTCTCCCTCTGTCCCCAAATCCTGATAGCCTAGCTGGACAGTCTCATTCCTCCTCAACCTTGTGCCAGGTATAATGTAAAATGTGGGTAGGCTGAGGAAAGCGGGCACTCCAAGACATCTCCCATCATGATCACTTTTCTGCATCAGACATGTATTCCTATTTCCAGCAGAGCCATCAACAGAAACCCAATGTGAGCACCACTTCTGGCTTTCAGGACAGAGCTCTATTTCAAATATCATACTTCAAAAAAGTTCATTAGCCACAACAAATAGGGCAGGGGCAGTCAGTACAATCTCTCCTATCTAATACACAGATTGCTCTAAGATGCAAGAGAATTTGCTCAAACAATAAATGCTATGCTCGACAATTATCAGATGCAATGTCACAGGGATGAAATTACTAGTATACTGTATGATCTGAGAAAAAGCAGGATAATGGAACAAAATTATCCTAAAGTGGCAACCCAGTATACATAAACGCTAGAGTCTAATATAAATTTTTAAACTTAATACTTAATTGATTGCATAAAATGATATGTTCAAAATGGTTAAAAGTATGTCTAACAGAAATTACAAATGTTAGTAAGGATGTGAAAAAATTGGAACCCTCATACATGGTTGGTTAGAAGGCATAATGTTTCAACCACTGTGGTTCAACAATTGTGGAAAACAGTTTGGCAGTCCCTCAAAAAATTAAACAGAATCACCATATAACCCAGAAATTCCACTCCTAGATACATACTTGAAGGAACTGAAAACATTAAAAAAAAGAACATGCATCTTCACAGTAGCACTATTCACAAGAGCCAAAAATATTGTAACAGCCCAAAGGTCTATCAGTGGATGAATGGATAAACAAATTGTGTGTATCTATACAATGGAATATTATTCACCCACAAAAGTACTGACCTATGCCACAGCATAGATAAACCACCAAAACAGTAGGCTAAGTGAAAGAAGGTAACATATTATATGTTTCTTTTTTGAAAAATTTAAATTCTTTATTGTTTAAAGTATTACATAAGTCTCCTTTCCCCCCATTGACCTCTCCAGGGCTGCCCCCACCCCCCAGTACATGCCCTCACCACCCCCACCCCCGCGTCTGTGTCCACTGGTTATGCTCATATGCATGCATAAAGTCCTTTGGTTGATCTCTAACCCCCTCACACTCCCCCTTCCCTCATAGGTTGGATAGTCTATTTGATGCTTCTATGACACTGGTTCTATTTTTGTTCATCAGTTTATGTTGTTCATTATATTCCACAAGTGAGTGAGATCATGTGATATTTATCTTTCTCTGACTGGCTTATTTCGCTTAGCATAATGCATTCATATAAAATATCCAGAATACATAAATCCATAGAGGCAGAACACAGATTAGTGGTTACCGGGGATTGAGGCAAGAGAGAGATGCAGAGAAATGTAGAAAAACCACTTACTGGATAAGAGGTTTTACCCATTAATACAGATTACAATCTCATTTAAATTAAGATGGAAATGTTTTGGAGCTAGATAGATGTGGTAGTTGCACAACACTGTGAACACAGTAAATGCCACTGGATTATTCATTATGAAATGGTTGATTTAATGTTATGTAAATTTCATCTCAATAAATTATTTTTAAAGTATGCCAAAATTGGACAAAATTGAAAAACACTGAAAGAGAGAATATCTCAAAATAGAAATAGATGTAGTAGCCTGAGGGTTATAAGTGATTTATTTTTGAGGTCTTAATATTACTTTATTAAATAATATTGGTTATAAAAACTTTAGAAAAAATATAAAAGCACCAAAAAGTATACAAAGCACTATCTATATTTCAGGTTTTTCAAAATATTCTTTAAGATCAATATGATATTACCTTTGCAATAGAAAAATAATAATAAGACCCTGTGCTTTCAGTAAGATAAACTCACGCAGTTGAACATTTACTTCTGCCAAGGCTTTTATTGTGAGCTTGTTTCTCTCCATTGGCAGAGGTGAGAGACTGGGGGACCCAGGTTTGCCAGAGAAGCAAGTAAGTCTGTGACTTTTTGGCTAAGGCGTCCCTTCCATCATCCCATCAACCCCGGACCAGTGTGTCTGGCTCTTGCCAGGCTGGCAAAGACCAGTCTCCGTAACACAGAGTTCGAAAGGGCCTCCTTCTCCATGACTTAGCCATCAACCTTCCATGAATGAGCCTGGAATTTCTATTTCTCCCACCTGCACAGCCTCTTTCCTGCTCACAACAAGAGGTATTCATTCATAAGTCATCACACTATTAAGTTCTGGGAATGGGGAAATGGCAGCTTGTACCCTTGACCTCATGAAAGAGA
Source organism: Myotis nattereri (assembly GCF_964212035.1). Lineage (NCBI taxonomy): Eukaryota > Metazoa > Chordata > Mammalia > Chiroptera > Vespertilionidae > Myotis > Myotis nattereri. Next base: position 36,516,064 of record NC_138079.1, read on the forward strand.
TTGTTATTTCCGAAACATTCGCAAATGATAGTGAACTGTATGCCTCACCTCCCACCCTTATAAACCTTTTTGATCATGAACATGAACAAAATAATAAAAAAAGAAACAGAGAGATGATGTTTGGCACAGTGCAGCATGGATGTTCCCAGTAAATCAACTCTCAAGGGCTCCACTGTAAGCAGCACTGAGGTGGTACTGTCTCTAAGAAAAGACTCACGAACACCATCCTGGTTCACAGATTCAGAGGTTTGGGGTTTTGAATAACCACTCTTACCTTAATCCACTATTGGCTTCTCTCTCAATCCAACTTCATCATTAAAACTTCAGCTCTCAATTCCCCCTCTTCTTTCAACAATTGCTCCTCCTGGTCTTGCAGCAAGACTGCCCTGAGCGAGTCCCCTCCTCCTGACTAAAAAGACAAGATATCAAAGATGTGTAAGTACTATAAAGAATTTTCTTCCAGCCCAGGCCAGTTTGGCTCAGTGGATAGAGCATCGGCCTGCAGTCTAAAGGGCCCCAGTTCAATTCCAGTCAAGGGCATGTATCTTGGTTACAGGCTCCTCTCCGACCCGGACCTTGGTCGGGTCACCTACAGGAGGCAACCAATCGATGTGTTTCTCTCACATCAATATTTCTTTCTGTTTTTCTCTCTCTCTTCCACTCTCCCTAAAAATCAATGGAAAAATATGCTCGGGTCAGGATTAACAAAAAAAATAAACAGTTCTTCCTAAAGAAACTGATAGGACCAAAAGAGAACTCCAAAAATGGTAAAGAAAATAAAAATAGGTAAGTGTCAGAATCATCAATATCGAGAACAAAGGCTAGTGGATTTTCCAAGGATGGAGTTTCTTCCCTGGCACAAGAAGTCCATCCCATGGTTGATGGGAGGTATTGACTCCTCTCCATTTCCCCAGGGAACTGAGCATTACTGGTGTTCCCCAGAACAGTTGCTTGAGGAAACATGACCACAAGTCATTAGATGAAGAAGCCTAGCCAGATGGCCTTGCCTCTGCTTCTTCATGTGCATGATATGCAGACACAGAGAACCCACAGCAGGATCCCACAGAGTAGCACAGTTGAGAGAACGAGGGGAGAGACAAATATTTAGTCACATGTTCAGTGTTCTACTATTCTGTCTTGTCATAACATGCAGACAAGGGATATCAATCGAAACCTAAAAGAGAAGTGAATTATGTTCATCTTATACCAAGCAAAACACTTCAGGCTTCACATTTCGTGGTTTGTCTCAACCCCAAACCTACTCTGGTCAAGACTTTAGATAGAACCCAGTTACCTAAAATAGGGCCTGACTTTGCTCTGGGCTGTACAGGACTGGTTATGGGGTCCAAGTAAAGACTCTGCAGAGGTAGAATTTCTGGCCTTCAAAAAGGTACATTTCCACAGAGACCAAAGTGGACACCAGATATGGCCCCAAGTGCTGAGAAAACAAAAAAGTCAAGCTGTCTTCATGAGCAATTTGGTATCATTGAATTTCTCCTGGAACACTCTGCCCTGCCTGTTAATATTACCAAATCCAATTCTAGATGACCTCTGGAACAAGACAAGTAGTCAGAATTTATTCAGGCCAAAATCTGGAAGCATGCATGTTCCACCCATCCCTCCTCTACCAGCCTAAAAACATTCACAGCACAATATGTCTCTAAGATGCCTTAAGATAGCATCTCAAACTTGGACAATAGCTGGCAAAGTTGCCAGATTTGGTAGTTTGGGGATTTTTATTAGGGTGGAAAGCATCTAATGGCCATGAATACTTTATTTAATGTCTTTTTCCCCCTAATGCATTGCATGAAATTTTCATTCTTCAGCACTGGACTCTGCCAAGGATCCCATCTCAATCTCTCATCTAACTTCTAAAGAAATTTCGTCACAATATTTTACTAAGCTTTTCCCAAATGCTCAGTGTTTGCAGAGGACTTTGCAATAATGTGGGAGCCTTCTCCCAAGTAACCACCTAAGGAAAGGAGATTGCCCTCTCACTATCAACATTTACATTGCAGAGAGAAATCCTGGAGGCTTGAGGGAGGTTTACAGTTAGTTGCCAAGATCTGTTTGGAGTCATAAGGTGACAATCTAGACATTCAGATCTCTGCCCCAGGGCCTGTCTCCAGACACAGAAATGGCAGCTGACTCTACCAATATGGGGATGTGACTGAGATGTCTTCCTTTTGGCTGGTGATAGTTCTTGACTTTCCCATTAGAAGGCTTTCTTATATAGACCGAGGCCTATATTGAAATGTTTCTAAGGTTTTGCTTATTAGAAAGAGGTAGCATATTAGTTACTTAACATGTTGGTAAAATTTCATGTTATCTGGACAACTTGGTACCTACAAAAAGAACAAGCACTTACCACAAGACCCCGGACAGGTAAGTTTGGATAAGTAGGCTCAAAAGGAAGAGGAGAATGAACCACAGTAAGGGCTGGTCTAGGATCAGAACACATAAAATAATAAAGGGGGTAACACTAGGGGGTGGGAGAAAGGGAATGAGGGCAGCAGACACATGGCTGGTTGGGAGGAGAAAAAAATGAAAACCAGACTTGACTGAACTGACAAATTTGCCCGAGGCCAGCACTGCCTTTACTAGTAATCAAGGATGAGACGCCAGCAGAAAGGTGAGGTGACTGGTTTGCAGGTAATATCTTTGACACCCTGCCCTCCTTGGCACCACTCCTAAGGGAACAATAGCTCTCAAAGAGCTAAGAGTGTCAAGAGAAGAGCAGGAGCAGAGCAGGAGCAGAGGAAAGTTGGGGGAAAGGTCAGAAGTTCTCCAGGTTGCGAGAAGTGGAGCAGGTCAGAGCCCCTGGACTCTCCCGTGGGGTGACTGTGCCTGGGCCCCTCCCCGGGGAGGCTGGCATGCCAGCACAGTTCACACTGTGGCCAAGCATCTGTAAGTGCTTCTCCAAGCCCATCTGGGATCTCTGATCTCGGAGGGAAGGAGCATGTGAGGAAGAGCTGGCAACATCAGGTGGCCCTATCCAGATCCTGGCATGAGAAGTGTGTTCACCAACTTCACAACACCCTTCCCCTCTCCTCCCGCATCTCCACTACGCTCCTCTACGACTGCCAAGGCCAAGCTGCTAAGAGAGATAGTTTACTTCTTTGATAAAATATGATTATTGAGTGGTACATTGATAAATCTTACCAAAAAGGTTAAAGAGAAATTTAAAGACTCAAAGGTTCTCCTCTCTATATAAACACTCCCCACATTTTCACTTCATACCTTTCCATGGGCTCATCCTCACTTCCTGTTACCCTCTGATCCTCCTCATACTGACCTCTGGCTGCTTTGGCTTCTACCATTTTCCATCCCCTCAGGACAAGCCTAATGCCCCTGACCTTTTCTGACACCAACTGCTGATAATCTTTCCTATCATCAAAACGTAAGGTCCTGCATTCCATTCCCTGAGGTCTTCCCTCAGTGGTGTGGACTCTGATAAAGAAGAAACCATTGCCTTAACGGTTTGTTGAGAAAATCAAATAAGAGAAGCCAATATTTACAGGTGAAGCGATAATATTGTAATTATCTGCACATTAGTCCTCACAGGTAGCAAACTGACCCTTTAGCAGAGACTGTGAGAACAGTCATCTAAGTGAGTGGTTCTGTTGGGGCATCGGGGCAGGTTGGCATGGGAGACGGGCAAGAGGGAGAGGCTGCAGCTTCCGGATGTTCTCCACTCACTTTTATAAGCCAGCTGCCCGCTCCTCCTGTGCTTGCTGCCCACTCTATGGCTAGCCCATATTTTTGCTTCATTTAATTGAAGCTGGGGAAAAAAACTTAGTTTGGTCTATAGTTAATAAAATACTGTTTGAGGTACACAAGAGCAGTAATGTACATTTAGTTCCAAATTAGGGGGGGGGGGAGTATGCCTTAAAGGCCAAATATCTTAAAATCTTCTGCAATTGGCAAAGAACAATTATTTAGGGACTCAGACCCCTAGACAGGGGCAGAATTACTTCATTCGGGGGAGTTGGCTCTGTCACTTCCCAGCTCTTGTGATATGGGACAAGTTGTTCAGCCTTTCTGAGCCTCGGGTGCTTTATCTATTAAATGGGATAAATACACTTATGTTGCCAGGTTGTAAGGATTCCATTTAACCGCTATGTGCCATCTGCAAACCACAGAACTCAAGGCTTGTTATATAATAAACAGCAACCACAGGCATTTGAGAGTGGAAATATTCAGTCTTCAAAAGGTACTCGAAGGTAACTCTGGGATCTGCATATTAGTCAAGAGACTTGGAACCCATTTGGGTTTGAAATTTTCACCTTGCCCTTTGAGACAGCTGGCAAAGCCATGAAGTGTCTCAACACCTCGGAGACAGGAATTCCTGCTCTGGAGATAGACGTGACATGTCTCAGGCAGCTCCGGAGACCATGCAGAGGGCCCTGCGAGAGGACTTCTCCGCCCACCAAGCCAAGGGCATACCCATTACCTGTCCTTTTCCTGACCTCACCCTTTCCACCCACCCGTTCCCCTCCGGGGTGTGAGAGCCTGCAAGAGCCTGCCTAATCTCAACTCAGGGAGTGCTCTTTGCTTTTAAAATGCCTTGCCCAGCTTAATCAGTAACCAGCAGCCCTCCACTGCCAGTTAGTCGCCTGCCCTGACATGAGTTCCTTCTCCTGCCAGCCGGTAGATGTGACTTTTTTAGGAAGATTCAATTTCCAGACTGTGCCCTTCTGCCAATGACAGCCACCCTCTCTGAAGGTTACCTGTCACCAGCATTCCTGATCATGAATGCAAAGTAAAGTGGGTGCTTGCCCTGACCTTGGAGAAGCACATCGTTCTGTATATGAGTTTGAAAAAAGAGCATCTGATATTTGCCATCTTATTTGTGTCAGGACTGAGACCAGGAAGCCCCACCTGGCAGGAGGCCATCTCAGGTTCATGGATGTGGCCTGTGAACGGCAGTTGTCACTAGACCCAGCAATGATATTCAGCAGGCATGATGCGGGGGAAATGTTAATGAAATCCTGCCTAACTTCAGGAACACATTTGAATAGAATCAAAGTCATATGTGAAATTTTTTCTCATATACTGTCTCCTCTGCATATATTAACCTTTAGCCAGCTTCAAAAAAAAAAAAGCACAAAACTAGGATGATTCACTCATTCAATCTTTCTTCAAACATTTATTGAGCACCCGTTATGTACCAGACCCTGTGCTGAGCACTAGAATAAAAAATTGAATGAGGCATAGATTATTTTAGGCAAATAATCTATTATTCAACATTTTATGCTGGGAATCCAAATTCTTAGTTTGTTAAAAACAAAGCAAAAAAGTCTACATGCATTTCTGGACCTTGGCTTCATTTGGAAATGGGCAAAGGGAAAAGGTAGGGCTCTTAGAAAGAGCAAATAGAGTGCTACATTAGCTAGGCATGCTGTCCACTTGGGAACATGTTGCAAAGGAAGAAAGCATGTTGGCTTATGGGAAAGAATGAATGGGATGATCTTGGGGAGTCTTTCAGGAGGAGGAGTGCCCAGATTTGCCATCATTTGTGAAATAGTGCATCATGCAAGAAGGGACTGCAATGGCCAAGCCTGGCTGGCCCTCCTGGTTCGGTCTCTGCCTGGCTGCCTGACACTGCTGATAGTGAAATCCGGCGGAGCCCTGCTCTGCTGATAACGGTGTCAGGCACCATTTAGCAGGAGCTTCCTGGTGCAGAGCTTTTAGAGAGTTCAAGGACTCGCTCTGTCATCATCATCAGAAGTGCATGTTTCCATTGCTGAGTCAGAAGCACTAAATTGCAGCTGGACCTGAAACAAATGGTGAGTCAGATGAAAGACTGTAGCTGCAGAGCAAACCCCCTGCTGCTAAGATTGCTGGGGCATGGGGTGGAGTGCGTCGTCGGCAAATGCCTAGAGCCCATTCATTCAGGCAACACATGGTTATGGAACACCTTCCTTGCCTCAAGAACTCTTCTGGGTGCTAGGGACAGAGCCTTGAACCAGACAGACAAAGCCCCATTGTCATAAGGCTTGTATTGTAGTGGAGAGAGACCATATGAACAGTATCATTTAAATTATGATAAAGAAAACGATGGGCTGACGAATAACCTATTGAAGGCACCTATATTGGTCCAAACTTTACTACAGACAACATAATCCACTTTAGGTTAAGTAGAAAAGAATTCCATATATAGAATTCTGTGATCATAAAATTGTTTTAAAATGGGCTGGAGGAGCAGGCTCTAGGGGCTGACCTCTCAAGAACCATCCCCAGCCTCTGCAGAATCTGTTACAAGAATCTGTTATATTAGGAAGGTCCTACATCCCTGCTGACTACAGAATATTCTAGCCCCCAGTTCAATTAAAACAGCTGTTGCTGCTAGTAAGCTGCCTTTTACTGCTAGGCACTGTCACCACAGCTAAAACTGCTGGCTCCAGAATCACACTACTTCCACCACAATCCATGCCCACAAACTGACACATAGTCCCGTCAAATGGAGACTCTGTGGTCCAATGGGGCCCTGCACTGTGATTGTGTTGGTGGGAACTAAATCACTTCTAGTATTCAAGCTCCAAGAGAATTGGAGAAACGTGATTTTTAGTTTCGCATTCTAGCATAGAAAAAGAGAGTTTGAATGGACGCTACACTACCTGGTCCATAGTAACTACCACACCACTTTGGAAGGATAATCAGGAAATGCCTCTAGGGGAGATGGCATTTAAGGTAAGACTATGTGAAAAACCAAGGAAGAGACATTCTAGGCATAGAGGGGGGAAAAAAGGCAAGGGTAGCAACTCCAGGTATAGTGATGAAGCAACAGAGAGCTTGGCGGGGTTAACAGGAGATATATCAAATAGGGCTTAGGGGATCCTAGGAGTTGATTTTATCCAGAGTACTGGGAGACCATCGAGAGTTTTATAAAGGAGATTGGCATACTCCGATTTGTATTTTTTTTAAAAAAATTCTGACCTCAAGGTGGAGAATGGATTATAAATTGAGCCAAGGAGACAAAACAGAAAATTCTTGAGGATTAGAAATGATGATGATGACTTGGACTAGGATGTTGACTGCAGAGAGGAAGTTGACATGTTCTATGTATATTTATTAGAGAGAACCACAGGATTTCAGAATGAATTAGATGTAAGGAATAATAAAAATGAAAGCATTAAGGATTGCTCCCATGTTTCCAATATAAACAAAGGATAAACTATATTCTATTTTCTGGGCTCAAGAGCAATGGGGAGGACATGTCTACAACAATCAAAACAACTCACCCAGTCCTTGATGTTTAAAAAAAAATAAGCCCTGACTGGTTTGGCTCAGTGGATAGAGCGTCAGCCTGCAGACTGAAAGGTCCCAGGTTCAATTCCAGTCAAGGGCATGTACCTTGGTTGCGGCCACATCCCCAGAAGGGGGTATGCAGGAGGCAGCTGGTCGATGTTTCTCTCTCATTGATGTTTCTAACTCTCTATCCCTCTCCCCTCCTCTCTGCAAAAAAATCAATAAAATATATTTTTTTTAAAAATCAGCTATATACACATGTTGGAAGTAGACTCAACCAGATAGCCTCTTTGTTTTCCCAACTGGCCACTAATTGCATTCATCAGTGTATTCAGAGTATTCTTAAGTTCAGGGTAGTGGGTCTCACACTCCGTGCATGAGAAATTCTGTCACAGGTGGGATCCATACTTACACTTGGATAAAGGTTTACCTGATAAAAATACATGGGATAGTATAGAATAGTTTCAAGAGTTGGTGTCTAATCTCTGTGAGAAATAAAAGTCATAAAATACGGAGTGATTTGAAGCTAAAAGGCTACACTCTGAAAAGTCCTATAAACGTAGGACTGTGGTAAGTCAAAGCCCCCTGTTCACTTTGGCACAGCAAAATAATCTCGGGGGACACTCCCATATCCCTCCTCTCCCCACCCCTCTTTATTCACTTCCACCATCAAAACACTTGCTAGAATCAGAATAGGATGCTTCTTGGGTTTGATGAGCTAGTAACTAAATGATAAAATGATGTCAAAAGTAAAAAGAAAAAAGAAAAAAGAAAGAAATGTAAATTATTATCTCTTTGCAAATATAAATATTACTAGCGATCATCCCAGAAGAACAAACTCAGAAAAATCATTTCTCTAGATTATGCTATAATCTCTTAAGCAAATAAATAAGCCAACAAGAGTTTTAAAATCTGAGCAAGAGACAGCAAGAGAAGCCATGCCTGTGCCCTGCCTCTCTTAAGCAATTGGAGCTCTTAGAATAGCTCTGTTGCTGGGGCAGAAGCAAATAATCTTTTGCTCTCCCTAAGCATTAAATCTTCCACGTCTTTAGAACTCTCCGCAGGCATACTGGTGCCAAAGCAGAGAAAGATTTAATTTCACGTTGCTAGGTTTTCACTTTTCTGCGGTTAATAAAGAGGCAGGTGCAGTCAGCTGGGCTGTTAGGAAAAAAAGGGGGAGAGAGTTAAAACTGTTTATTTGACCAACTTTAAATCTTGCTAAACCACAGAATAAGTCAACTCATAACTTGTTCCCAGCATCCCTACCTTACTCACTTTCAAGGGAAGTGCTTCTGAAGGTATTTCACACAAACAAATGAAATTATTTTGCCAAAATATTTTCCTATAAGAATTTTTGAGCCCTGCTCCTACAACTCCAAAAAGAAAATACGTACATATGTAATGGAGTAAGCCCATGAGTAATGTTCTTAGTTGTCAACTTGATGAGTTGTGCATGATGGAGATGAATGCCTAGTGTACTAAAGAGTTAAAGGTTAAGTCAGTGTAATCTATCACCTGATAAAGGACGTTGGTCTGTGGTAAAAGAAAGACTGATTCTTTTAGAGGTTTGTGTTGAATAGTAACTAAATGGTTGACTGACTTTGGCCAGTTTCCTCATTTTGGAACCATCAATTTAGGCTCAGTTTCCATTTTTAGTCCAGCCTTGGGCTGTGTTAGGATTTTGTTGAGTGCTTACACCAAAGAGTAGGGAGGAGAAAGCAGAAGGGGCATGAGCCACACTTTGTCATTTTTGTCACCTAATAGGAAAATGGATCCATGTGTGACTTTTCTTTAGAACCTCCTGGTTCTGAGCAGATGGCAATATTTAATACATGTCTTTTGAATGTATCTATGAATCATGGTACCCATCTGGTACAGGCGATCCTACACAGGAGGTGGTATTTACCTTTGTAACATACATTCCAATTCTACCTTGTTGAAGAAAAGCAATGGTGTCTGAGGGAATGACCTCATTTTTTAAAAAATACGTTTTTATTGATTTTTAGAGAGAGAGGAAAAGAGAGGAATAGAGAGATAGAAACATCGATGAGAGAGAAACATCATCCATTGGCTGCCTTCTGCACAATCCCTACTGGGGATCGAGCCTGCAACCTGGGCATGTGCCCTGACCAGGAATCGAACAAGTGACCTCTTGGTTCATGGGTCGATGCTCAACCACTGAGCAACATTGGCTGGTTGGGAATGACCTCACTTAAAGAAATGAACCTGGCTGACAATGAGTAATCTCAACCCATTTTCCAGAAATTGGCTAAGAAATGGTTATGTGACCCTTGATTCTGCCCCTTGAGAAGGAAAAAAGGTTTCTGGGAATGTCCTTGGTTCTGAAGAAAGCAATAGGAAGCTGGTTTTCTCTTCCCCAAGTATGGGAATAAAGAGACGTATAGCCGCGGGCGCTGCTGGCAGCTGTTTTCTGAACACAAGGAAAACCAACCTGAGAATGAAGCCAAAGTTTAAGACAACAGACTGAAAAGATGGGGAGAACCTGACCCTTTGATGACATTTTTGAGTCACAGAATCAAGCAAACATAAAGCCTGCTCTACTTCTAAATTGCCTGCTATAAGGCCTAATAAATATCCTTGTCATTTAAGCCAATTTGAATTTGGTAGTATGTTTCTTGCAAATGGATTTGAATGATGTGCAGACTGATATCATTTGCAAAAAGCTATTTTTTTAAGTATTTATTTCAAATATCTGGTTTACTTCTCCTTAAAATGAATAATCAGTAATTAACTTTTGTATTACTTTATATGTCCTTAACTGTCCCTTCTCACTACAAAGATTATTTTAAAATTTGAAAGTCTACAAAGGCAATAAATCAGGGGTGATAGCATATAGCTACCTCAGAACCTATGCTCTCACTTACGTGTTTTAAAACAAATCTTATGGATGTCTTTTTATTTTATACTTTATTCTTGAGAATCTCTAATCAAAACTGATAAGCCAGGTTGTACATTGGAGAGGAAAGCCACACCCAGCTATGCCCACCTGCTCTGTATTAATTTTCCCTTCTTCTGCACATTCAATGAAATATTAATTCTCTAACTGGGTAGTTGGGTTTCAGACTTTGCAGGATAGCCTAGCCGCTAAGAGCATGGACTCAAATCTTGACTCTGTCATTTATTAGCTGTGCTTTGGGGTGAAATACTTAACCTCTATAAACTTCCACTTATCCTTCTGTGAATGAAGATAGAGTTGTATTTACCTCATGCCATTATTATGTGGGTTATATAAGATAATGCATGTGAAACACTTAGCATAGTGCCTCGCATGTAGAAAATGCCTGGGAAATGTTATTAATATTCCCTTTGTGATACAAGCAATCAATGGATTTTACCTGGAGGGAAGATGGCTGGCTTCTTAAAAGTGCAGCTTGATAAACCAAATTATTACTTAAATGAGTGGGGTTCAGGAAAGAGCTATTTGAGGAGAAGAGGCAGAGTCAGACATTGCTTTTCCTCTTAACATTTATTTCCTAGCTCCCTCACGTGGAATTATTCTGGGTCCCTCTTCCATCATCATAACACTTAAAAATTAATCCTGATTGCTTCACATGGAGCTCGGTGACATAATGTTGTAACACAACAGGATCATAATATCATGGATTGATATAGAAATGCTCAAAATTGCCTTTTTAAAATCAAGACTATGGAGACTGAATAAATAAACAAAAGAAGGAAGAAAGAATCAATACTGCCTGTTTACATTGGCTTAATTCCGAAAATAATGAAGAAACTGCTCGAAGGGTAAGGTAGAAAAAGCACTGGCAGGGGCAGGGGCTTTGCCCTCACCAGCTGAGTACGACCTTGAGAAAATCACAGGATCCCACTGGAGGTCAGGGTTCTCCTCTGTGACAGAGTTTTTACACCAGGCTATCGGGGATGTGAGAGGGATGGAGAGGGGGAAGCAGGAGCACAAAGAACTCATTTTGGGGGTCCCCCCTTGCTTTAACCAGAGCAGTTTCATGATCACTTATTTTACCTACTCTATTGAAACAAAATGTTTGAACACACACAAAAGATTAACTCCATGGTCTCTAGGGTCTCTTCTAACTCTGACTTTCCCAGTTTTCCCTCCACATGGCTCAGGTGCCTAGAGCAGTAAGTTACTGAGCCCACAGATGGCTCACGGAAATGATAGGCAGGCTGATCCTGAGAGTCTAAATGGAGGGGCCTTGGACTAGGTGCCCCACAAATTGCTGAATCTCCTTACAAGTTCCTAAGCTGAGCTTCTTCCTGAATCAATGCTTTCCCTATTCTAACCTCAAAGTCCCCAGAGAAGAGAGATTAAGAGACCACATCAGATTGTTCTCAGTGCATTTGGTTTATTCCTGTCCACCTAACTATCCTCTTTCAAAGTCCCTGTACAGTAGAGATGGAGTTTATCAAGCTAAATGCCATGGAATGTGGAAGTTGAGTTTCATTGGTCAGAAACAAAGATTTCTAATTTTAATTTTAATTCAATTGCAATATAGATTGTTCCTCAGTCTATTAAAACTCCTTACTTTTTTCTTTTAATAAATTCTGAAGTAGTTGAAGCATACCAAAAGGTATCCTATCTAATAAAAGAGAAACATGGTAATTAGCCATATGGCCACTACCCTTCCCATTGGCTAATCAGGGCGATATGAAAATTAACTGCCAGCCAAGATGGCGGCAGGCAGCCAGGCAGCTTGAAGTTAACATGAAGCTTGCTTGTTTCAGTGACGGAGGACTCCAACATTCCCCGCCTGCTGCTGCCGGCCTCTGAGCTTGTAGTTTGAAACATTGTTACAAATATAGAAGCTAAACAAAACCCCAGAAACCTGCTTTCAGCCAGCCGGGATCTCAGAGCTGGAGTTGAAACAGTGTTTCGATAATAGAACCCAAACAAACCAGATACCTGCTTTCAGCAGCCAAGGCCTCAGAGCTGGAGCCAGAGCTAAAGCTGGCCCAGAATTAAAAAAAGAAAAAGAAAAAAAGGAGCAGTTGGGAGCTTCAGTCACCTGCCAGCCTGAAAACAGCCCTCAGCCCCTCACCCAGACTGGCCAGGCACCCCAGTGGGGACCCCAACACTGAACGGTGTGTGACCAGCTGCAAACAGCTATAATCCCCTCACCCAGGCTGGCCAGGCACCCCAGTGGGGACCCCCACCCTGATCCAGGACACCCTTCAGGGCAAACCAGCCGGCCCCCACCCATGCACCAGGCCTCTATCCTATATAGTAAAAGGGTAATATGCCTCCCAGCACCGGGATCAGCGGAGCTGAGAGGCCTCCCGGCACCGGGATCAGTGTGACAGGGGGCAGCGCCCAAACCCCCTGATCGTCCTGCGGCTCTGTGTGTGACAGGGGGCAGGGCCACAACTTCCCCATCGGCCCTGCCCTGAGTGTGAGAGTGGCGGCGCCCCAACCCCCTGATCCGCCCTGCTCTGTGTGTGACAGGGTGGAGCTCCCCAACCCCCTGATGGGCCCCGCTCTGTGCGTGACAGGGTACAGAGCCCCAACCCCCTTGATGGGCCCTACTCTGTGAGTGACAGGGGGCAGCGCTCCAACCCCCTGATTGGCCCTGCTCTGTGCATGACAGGGGGTGGTGCCGCAACCTCCCCATTGACCCTGCCTTGAGTGTGACAGGTGTGGTGACCCAACCCCCCAATCGGCCCTACCCTGAGTGTGACTGAGGGTGGCATCACAACCTCCCGATCTGCCCTGCTCTGTGCATGACAGTGGGTGGCGCCCCAACTCCCCAATCAGCCCTGCTCTGAGCCCGACCAGGGGCTGCACCTAGGGATTGGGCCTGCCCTCTGCCACCCAGGAGAGGGCCTAAGCCAGCAGGTCGTTATCTCCCGAGGGGTCCCAGACTGCGAGAGGGCACAGGCCGGGCTGAGGGACCCCCCTCTCCCCCAAGTGCACAAATTTTTGTGCACCGGGCCTCTAGTGTTTTATAAATGTGCATTTGTGTGCATGTGCATATGTGTGTGTGTGAGTGAACCAAGTGGGGCTTACTAATGTAAAGATGGCTTAATTACAGAACCCCTTTTAATATTTAGCATATTAACTAATTAAAGAAGAAATAGCATATAATCTTTGAAATTGAAGCAGATAAAGCACTTGAAAAATTAAAAATGTTTTCATGATAAAAGATTCTTAGTGAAATGGAAAAGAGGGCAATATTTGATAAAGGATATCTACCAAAATATCAGAGCAAGCATTGGACTCTATGGTATTACCTTGAAAGAGGAATGAGACAAGAATACCTGTCATCACAGGGTCTATCCATGTACTGGGGGTTCTAGTCAGTGATGTTAGATAAGGAAAAAAAGAAGGATTGGAAAAGAAGAAAAAGCTTCTTGGCTTCTTGATTTTTTTAGACAATGTATTAATTTAAATGTGCAAGAGAATAATTCTAGTAATGAAGTTGTTGAATAAAAGATTGTAGGTTGGCTTCCAGGGAAGCTGGCTCTGAGCTGGAGATTAGCATGGAGAGGGTTTATTAGGTTGTACACTAGACATCAACACCTGTGGAAGGGAAAGGTGTGAAGCAGGACGGTGCAAAGGGAGAAACTGAGCTGTGATGTAGTCCTAGAGAAGCCCGGACAACCTCATGGGAAGATCTGAAGCTGGCAATCCCTTTAGAATTGTAACAAGTTGGGATGAGGAGACCAGGCCCTTATGTCCCCAAGTTGCTCAATTACTGGGTGGGCGATGGCCTGGGGAGGGGTGTGGCCTTGGGGCTGGCAGCTCTTTTGAGCCAAGACACTTCTTCCCCTTCCTCCCACCCCCATCCAAGATACTTCTTAATGAGGACTGGTAGATAAGGTCTAATTGATGACATTGCTTCCTGCACCCGAGAGGATAAGTTCTTAGTCCTCAAAGGGGACATGGGAGGCGCTGGGATCTACTTATTCATCCAGTTGTGGGAGCCATTCCTTCTGGTTCCAGGTCTTTTCCTTGGGAGAGACTTGTAAGAGAAAGATGAGTGGGATGGACTATAGCTCCCTTTGTTGTAGCTGGCCTTGGGGCCACAACTGATCCTCATTGATCCCTGCTTTACTATGCATTCTACACCCCCTTAACCAGCACCTCTGCGAATCTCAGGGACCCAGCTGGTGAGTGATCCAGATCCTCCTTGCTGAGAGGTCTGATTCCCTGGTTACTGGTGCCCTTCGTAGGCCAGGGTTGCTGCAGCTGTCTAATTACCATCAAAATGGGGCAAGATATTACCAAGAGGTATCTAGGTACATCACTTAAATGGCAAATATATTCTTCCCTGCCTACATTGTGTAACAGCAACCCTACCTTTTCCTGATAATCGGCATTAATGCCCCTGCTTCTCCAAACCTGCAACTCATTATGATAATTGCATCCCCTTGGCTTCTAACAGTTAAGTGCTGCCATCTGGCCTCCATTATATCAGGGTCCTCATATCACCATTGCTCTCAGTGGGTGCAGTTCTGTAATGGCCTCTGCTCCTGTAATCCCTGGCCTGCAGAGGGGAGCCACCACTGAATTTAGGGAGGCTGGTGTCCCTCTCACCAGCACGGTCTTTATTGCTTTGGGCACTCTTAGGGAGCATCGTCATCCTGTGGATTTTTCAGTCTCACACGGTAAGTCCACTTTTGCGTGCCTACTTTTCTGAGTCTTTTAATTATCCTACTCTCTGCCTTGGCAATTCAGGTATTTCTGCCTTCACTTATTAACATCTGGGATATCTGAAGAACTCGCAGAAAATAATAAGAAGAAAGAGAGAAGTCACATATAAATAGCCAAAAGATAAGAACAGGCAATTCAGAGAAGAACTGTGAATGGCCAATACATTTTTGAAAAGTAACAAATAAACATAGTCTCTCCAGTGCTCAGGGAAAAATTAATTAAAACTACAATGAAATAATTTTTCACATTTATCAGGTTTTCAAAAATGGAGAAGCTTGCAAATTCCAGGTGTTTGGTGAGGAATTGGGACAAGGAAATATTCATATTCTGCTAGTGGGAATGTGAAGTGGGCATGTAGATGGGAACAACTACTTTGGAGAGCAATTTGGTAGCATCAAATAAAATTTAAAATGAACTTAATTTTAACCCCTGCAATTCTCTATTACCCTAGAGAATTTTTTCACACATGGATAAGAGTGAATGGAAATTGAAAACAGCCTTAATTTCCATTCCCTGGAGAATGGATAAGTTGAAGTACATTCATACAAGGAGATATTATACACAAAGGTGGATGGACCTTAAAAGGTAAAATCTTGAACCCCCTCAAAAAACAAAGCCAAAATTACAGAATACTTATAGCATAATGCTATATATTGTTTATGAATATGTACATATATTAATGTGTTTAATATATGTAATACTATTACATGTTATGTATACTCATTACATATTTTAATTTCTTACATATGTATTATGTATGTGATAGTATTATATATTATGAAATACTATGAAAACATTAATGGAAGTGAAAAACACCAAATTAAAGATAATTCCTTTTGTAGAGGGAAGTGTGAGAAGAAGAATGGGATTGAGGAGGTTTATTTTTATCATATCTATATTTTTTTCCCTTTAAAAAATCCTGAAGCTCAAAGATAGAAGGCAAAATTTTAAGCTTGACAAAACTTAGTGGGGGTACATGAAAGTTTGTTGTTTTATTTTCTACTAGAGGCCCAGTGCACAAAAATTTGTGCACTCAGGGGGGGAGGGGAGGGTCCCTCAGCCCGGACTGCGCCCTCTCCCAGTCTCGGACCCCTCGGGAGATAACGACCTGCTGGCTTAGGCCTGCTCCCAGGGGACAGAGGGCAGACCCAATCCCTAGGTGCAGCCCCTGGTCGGGCTCAGAGCAGGGCCGATTGGGAGTTGGGGCGCCACCCCCTGTCATGCACAGAGCACGGCAGATCGGGAGGTTGTGATGCCACCCTGTCATGCTCAGGGTAGGGCCAATTGGGGAGCTGGGGCACCGCTCCCTGTCACACTCAAGGCAGGGTCGATGGGGAGGTTGCGGCGCCACCCCGTCATGCACAGAGCAGGGCCAATCAGGGGGTTGGGGCGCTGCCCCCTGTCACTCACAGAGTAGGGCCGATAGGGGAGTTGGAGAACCGCCCCCTGTCACACACAGAGCAGGGTAGATCAGGGGGTTGGGGCGCCGCACCCTGTCACACTCAGGGCAGGGCCGATGGGGAGGTTATGGCTCTAACCCATCACACACAGAGCAGGGCCCATGGGGGGGGGGGCGCGTTGGGGCGCCGCAGCCTGTCACACACAGAGCCACAGGGCGATCAGGGGGTTGGGGAGCTCCCCCCTATCAGGCACAGAGCAGGGCTGATCAGGAGGTTGGGGCGCCTTCCCCTGTCACGAACAGAGCAGGGCCGATGGGGAGGTTGTGGCCCCGCCCCCTGTCACACACAGAGCCGCAGGACGATCAGGGGGTTTGGGCGCTGCCCCCTGTCACACTGATCCCGGTGCCGGGAGGCCTCGCGGCTCCGCTGATTCC
Organism: Myotis nattereri; assembly: GCF_964212035.1. NCBI lineage: Eukaryota > Metazoa > Chordata > Mammalia > Chiroptera > Vespertilionidae > Myotis > Myotis nattereri. Next base: position 36,532,797 of record NC_138079.1, read on the forward strand.
GGTCCTGGGAGGCATATTACCCTTTTACTATATAGGATAGAGGCCTGGTGCATGGGTGGGGGCCGGCTGGTTTGCCCTGAAGGGTGTCCTGGATCAGGGTGGGGGTCCCCACTGGGGTGCCTGGCCAGCCTGGATGAGGGGATGATGGCTGTTTGCAGCTGGTCACACACTGTTCAGGGTGGGGGTCGCCACTGGGGTGCCTGGCCAGTCTGGGTGAGGGGCTGAGGGCTGTTTTCAGGCTGGCAGGTGACTGAAGCTCCCAACCGCTTCTTTTTTTCTTTTTTTTTAAATTCTGGGCCAGCTTTAGCTCTGAGGCTTGGCTCCAGTTCTTAGGCCTTGGCTGCTGAAAGCAGATATCTGGTTTGTTTGGGTTCTATAATCAAAACACTGTTTCAACTCCAGCTCTGAGATCCCGGCTGGCTGAAAGCAGGTTTCTGGGGTTTTGTTTAGCTTCTATATTTGTAACAATGTTTCAAACTACAAGCTTAGAGGCCGGCAGCAGCAGGCGGGGAACGTTAGAGTCCTCCATCACTGAAGCAAGCAAGCCTCATGTTAACTTCAAGCTGCCTGGCTGCCTGCCGCCATCTTGGCTGGCAGTTAATTTTCATATCGCCCTGATTAGCCAATGGGAAGGGTAGCAGAGGTATGGCTAATTACCATGTTTCTCTTTTATTAGATAGGATAGATACAGCTGGATTCTGACTTGCCAATTTATTTATGATTTTTGGTCCTATGTTTATTAGCAATTGTTGACTTCTGCTTTTAGCATCTAGTTTATCTGATTTTCTATCGAAGTTATACTAGTCTCATCAAATGAGTTGGAGAGCATGCACTCTTTTTATCTGGAACATTTGCATGAGATTGAATGTTTGATAGAACTCACTCAGAAATTCAAAGTTTGAAATGTGTATATATTTTTACCAAAGACTGGATTTTGATAACGATTATAATTTTGTTTCTTCTTGAGTCAATTTTGGAAAATATATTTTTTTCTATGAAATAAACCACTTCATCAAAGTTTTATTTTTTATTGGTATGTGGTTAGCCATTGTCTATTCTTTTTATTTTTAAATATCTACCATATATTATCAATGTTTTGTTATCTGCATCTAAAAATTCTTATTTGTGCTTTCTCTCTTTCCTGCCCAGATTATGAACAAATTGAGAAATCAAATAAATGAGTATTTTTATACTGAGAAAGGCTAGGTTGGTTATTGTAGCTTAATATGAGAGCTAGAATTAGACTGACTAACTGAGCATGCAGAATCCCCCAAAAGGGCTGCTGTGGTCAAATCTATAGCATGGAGGAGCAGAGGAAAACTTATCCTGACTCCAGATAGGTTTGCTCTGAAAAAATGAAGGGCAGAGCTTAGTTGAGTAAGCTCAGTTTATTCCTCCAAAATTTGCCAGTTAAGTAAATCATCTTACCTCCCTAGGGGGAGAATGCATAAAGGAGCATAAGAAGGTCAATTCTTGGTTTTTGTTCCTAATTTTTTGCTTTTTTTTATTAGACTATATTCCCAGCCTCATATTTTCCTTCCTTTTAATTCCTTTGAGTTACTCTATTCTTTTAATAGATTCTTAGCTCATTAAGTCCTGACTTTCTTCACTCTTTTTTTTTTTTGCGGGGGGGGGGGGGGGGGATTTATTTATTTATTTATTTCCAGCTTTATTCACTTTTTAATGTTTTAATTTTTTCCTTTTTATTGAATTTATTATTGGAAACTGTCTAATTCTGATGTGCTTGTGTAGTGTCTACTAATACACAGTCATGGTAGACTGTTTTCTTGTGTATTTTGCAACGATGCATCATGAGCTCATGTTTAGAACGTATTTACCTGTGAGACTCAGATTAAGGGTTCATCCCACCATATGAGTTTTGTGTTTACTTCTGCCAGGAAACCCTGTTATTAGCTCTTTTTATAAAAATCTCTCAGCTTGGGGGTTTCGGAAATAATGTAGGCAGAATAAAATCAAATGTCAACCAGGCACAGATCTATAGAAGATATATTTTCTTGTCCTTCAAGCAATATCTCACTAATGCTCAAGACACTGTGGAAGACAAGTAGACTATAAGAACCTTGGTCCATTTCACCCATGGTAGATTAAATAGCCTCTTTCTTACTCCTTTATTAATCATCATATGCACCTAAAATGATGATTTCCTAAACAGCGCTCTCTTCCCTCTTCCTCTCCCTCCCTCTCTCTCCTCAAAATATTTTCTCCAAAGGAAACTAATTGGTTAACACAGTTTCCAAAAAGAGCAGGCCCACAATTCACTTTAGAAGCAGCAGCTTTATCAGCTGCAAGGTAAACATCTACTATCATAATAATGAGGAAATTCAACAGGAAAAAAAAAGAGGGAAAATAGGGGGTGGGAAAGAATTGATCTTTGTTAGCCACTGATATTATATCAATCCTCAAAACCACTCTTTGTGGTAGATATTCCCTCTCAGTCTGCAGATGAGGCCTAAGGCTACCCAGTCAGGACAGGGCTAACCCATGTCTCCCTGACTCCCTTTTCAGAAGGAAAGTCCCTGAGGCAGGAAAGGGGACCAAAGGCAAATCAGAAATATAAACTCAAGTGAAGGAAAGGTTAAGGCAGGTACAAGTCCTGTTTCTATGAGTTATGGAGGCTACTCTTTGTAAACTCTGCCTTAGCCAATTAGTTCTCTCTGGAGATACGGTCCCATTTAATTTATCTTCTCTTAAACACACCTTCCCATCCCCCAAGTTTCCAATAGCAAGTTTGCTGATTGTCTAGGCTGGAAACTACTAGTAAAACCACAAATGGGGAGGGAGGGACACTTGGAAGAAAGGCTTTTCCAAACCTCTCAATGTCAAAATATCTGTGGCATTTCCCCTCGGAAACAGCCCTGCCTCCTTGAAGGCCATCAGTACCTGTGACATAAGGTTGCAAAGTAATGTGACTCTAGAATACAGGCCTTCTGCTGCTCCAGGCCTTTTTTAAAAAAAAAAAACCATAGTCATCAAAAAGCTTCCCTCCCAGCTGTGTGGAAAGTGACTGTGCAGCTCTCACTTAATTGTTGGTTGCATTACCTCATTCTATACATCATTCATGACAAGCAAGGAACCACAGGGTTCCTTTGGCTAAATCCTCTTGTCCTTGACCCAGCTCTAATTTCTTTGGCCATTTACTTCATAAATGTGGTGAGTCCTGGAGCTGAGAGAGGCTGTGCGGAGTTTGGATGCAGTGGGTTCTTTCCTCTTTAAAACAACAAGCAAGAGAAACCCAGGCAAAGAGGACTCCTGACCAACCACTATTTTCTTGTCCTTCCCAGGGGGCCCACAATGCCATCACTCTGACAATTAGGATGAAAAGAGGGAGAGAGAGGAGGTTTTTTTAAAACTGTCTTTGGATGGACTATTTATGCCTTCCACCCTGGCTCTCTTCCTTGAACTCACAGGGAACGCCAAGGCAGACTGCAGCGTGACTCCTCCGTCCCACGTAAGGGAATACATTTACACTCCCTCAGCTCTTCGTGTTGGCAGAGAGCTAGGAGTCCCCCTGTGCTTCCAGGGCCCACCCAGGTCTCATGACTGTTAAGGCAACAACTCAGGAGCAGGTGGCCTCCGGGCTGATAGTGAGGCAGCACCCAGCCATGCCCAGTGTAGTTCCTAGCTTGTAGACACAGCCATTCCTCCACTCCTCGTGATCTGGGCTTCACAATTCTCCTGGGAGAAGACAACATAAGTGAAAGCTTCATTCTGTACCAGCTAAAGGAGTGGCAGTTGTGGGGGGCTGGAGTCGGCAGGTATTTGGACCTGAACCAGGAACGCCAGTCTGTCCTAGGACGCAAACACGATGAGATAAAGGAGCCTTTTCAGCCCAGGCTTAGACCTAGCCCAATCTTCTGTACTCTCTGCTCCACCATAAAACATTATTAGAACCGAGGGGCTGCAAGATGCTGAATCATCAGAGCGAGATTAGATCATGTCCGTGGACTGTGTGCAGACATAAAAGCAAATGTAAACATTTTAGAATGGATTTCAACATCAAGGATTAAAGCGAAGGGGGTTTTATGTTTAACTAGGAGTTAAGCATAAATTCTATTTCCCCGGAGCTCCATTAATAAAGGTTTGCTTCTAAAGTGTTCAGGGACACTGCGCAGACTGCTTGAGACCTTGGGCGACAGTAGGATAAATAAGCCAGACACAAAAGCACCAAAATTAACTGGAATTTCTCCCAAAATATGCAATGCCCTTTGAAAACCCAAGGAAGAGACCAGCAAAAAGATACAAACTGCTCTGTTTTAAAAGGACTATGTTTATATTTGCTTAAGGAAAAGGAAGCCAAATAAAGAAAAAGCTTACTCAAGATCCTCTCTGAGTCCCCCTTCTCATAGAGGCCAACCAATCTGGTCACCAGAATCCCTTTCTGTCTACCCCTGGGTCCTGCTGAGCTCCTTAATTCTTGGTTTATGCAGACCTTAAAGCCAATTGCTAGAAGAAGGTATCAAAAATGTTTCAAAGTCAGTTTAAGGTTAATTTCCCCCAAGAGACTCCTGGCTTTTCTTCTTTAGGTGCCTCCCTGCACCCTCTGTTTAATTGCTTCTGTCTTCCCCCAGCCTAACCCCAACTTGATCTTTCCCACCAAGGTCTGCCCCAGACTGGCAGAGCAGACAGAAAAGCTCTTTAAGAATATAGAGTTGACTATTAATAGCAGTGACACAGGCCCATGAAAGCCAAAGCAGTCAAGTCAGAGAATCTGTCAGCCTGGATTAGTTTTCCAGCACCTGGGAGGTAGGACTTTTTTATAAATAAAAACAGACAGCAAACATGGCCCCTCACAGGCTCCTGCCGTCTGAGCGGGCTCACACGGGTCCGAGTCCAGCGGTTTTTCCCCACTGTTCTCCAAGCCTAGCAGCAAATTCTTGTTTTGAAACTGGGTTTAACAAAAGGAAGGCTTGTTTCAGTCTGCATCCAAATCCCTGCTTGTACAGACAGTGTAGCATCTTCTGTGCTTTCCAAACTGTTAACCAGATCCTCCGTCCAGGAACAGGAACCGTACGCATCACAGCATCTCCTAGGATCCACAAAGCACAGTTATTGATGGGTCTTGATCAGAGGGTGGTCCCTGCCTTCGACTTCAGGCTCTGGGCCCCCATGGAAGGACCTTGCTTCCTCCACATGAGGTGTTTCTCAGCCTTGGGAGGATTCCTCTTCTCATCACAGAATGGACTATAAGAACCAAAACAGGCTCTTTTGAAAGAAGGCTACATATTAGAGGAGCATTTTGAGGTTAATTTGCGAAGTCTCTGTGTCCTAGAAGCTGCATGCCCGCATTGCCAAATTTAGAGGTCAGGTGACTACAGGTACAATTCACTTTGATCAAGCTATAAAATATTTGCATAGGACTCTGTTCTTGGGTTCTACAGATTAGGTCGCCTTGAGCTGCAATGGTCTCTGATCCAGAGAAGTTTACAATACCATCGTACTGAAAACCTACTTTCAAATATCTCAAGGAATGGGGTACACACACACACACACACACACACACACACACACACACACGACTGAGAAATGGTGCTCCTATGTGTAAGCTAATACAATTGGCCAGAACATTTCCTCGTGCTAATCAGTCTTTCAATTCCCATCTCTTATCTTCTAAATATATCACCTCTATTATAAATAATTCTTGCCTTCTAGGGTGTCAGGAGTTACCATCCCCCTACTCACTACCCATATTTAGCCCCTTTAATCTTTCCTCTGATCAGATTCCCTGAGTCATCCTCACCTCTCCCTACTCCTTCTCCTTGCCCTTCTCCAAATTTCCTAAGGTTCTATGCCCTAAACTGAGCTTTACAAAGCCAAAGGGGTATTCCAGATGCTTGCTCACCGTGGAGCCGAGAAACCAGCTGTCACCTCTGGTCTCTGTTATCCCATGACTCAGGGTTCGTGGCCCAAAATAGGCCTGGCCTTTCGCGTTGCCTTCTCTCGTTGCAGTCTGGCTGCTCCGTGGCTGTCCACTATCACCCCACTCCCCTTTGGCACTACTGCTTTCCAGGTTCTTCTCCCCACGAAGTGTGTATGTCTGAGATGATTTTCCTCCTAACTCGAATGGACCACTGGTCAGCACTCTTCTCTATCACCACCCTGGTTTGCAACTAGCCCCCAAATTTCCATGAACATCTCTACTTAGGGAGTTATATAGGAACTTCCATTCTAGAAGAAGACAGCAAGCAGGAAAATTATTTGTCATTTTAGGCTTTCTGGAGAACATGATAGAACATTCCAGGCAGGATCTGCCTCAGAAAGGATTTGATGGGCGTGTGAAGGTGACCGTGAACCTCACCTGGAGCTAGTGGTATATAGAAAGGAAATTTTCCCCTACACAAATCAGGTCCCCTGGGGCTACGTGGAGTTGCCATAGGCTTCTCCATGGTGCTTTGTTGCCTGAGAATCCTGCTTTCTTCTCTTCACCGCCCCCAGGATCTGTCCTCTCCTTTCTGGGGAGTTCAGCTCTGGCAGGTGGCAGGAAGGGTGCCCATGGGGACTGAGAGGCCCCACCCTCCCCAGGAAGGTGCAGGGGCCCACGCTCTGTCCTGGGGAAGTCCGGGAGGCACTCATTTCAGGAACTCCCAAGCCAACAGCACTAATCCCTACAGCTTCAGGGGGAAGAACATCCTGTTGTAAGAGGCCCTGGGTAACTTGCTCACCCAGGTCTGAGTCACTGCTCCTCTTTAAAGTTTATGAAAGAAACACACTTCTCCACTTTCAGCTTTGCAGGCTTGCTTTTCCTCAGCCTCAGCGATCAACTGGTTTACCACAAAATGCAAAAGGAGCTCGTGAGGCATTGGTAACTAAGGAAGTCATAGTGTCTGGAATTATAACTATAGAGGCAAAGCTAAGAATTATATGAGATCTAAAAATAAGTTACTAACCATATCCTACTTCCTCTAATATACATACATAGGTAGCTAGAAGAGAAAACCACCCGTAGTTCAAAAGAAACAACAAAGAGCACTGTGATTAACCACAGCCCATCCTGTGCCAAAGAAGTATTCCTGCCCCCTTAGTGAACAGGCTTTTACCCAATGAGGGTATTTCATTGGAAGGTAATTCTTGTCACTATATTACTTGAGAGTATAAAACCACCAGGTCTCCAAGTCGGCCATTGCAGGGGTAATTAGAATAATCAGATATCAATTACATCCATGGCTTTGGTACCCTTTGAGTCAAACCACTGCAGGTGAGTGCAAGTTCTTCCACAGTTTGCCCGCAAACACATGTATTTCTTACTCATCAGCAAGTTACTGTTCAAACAACTTTGTGTGTTAATATAAACATAAATAATAATAACAGCTTATATTGCTTACACATTTAAAAAGTAACTCACTGTTAACTCACTCATCCTTATAGCAACCCTATCCCTTTTTTTAAAAATATAGTTTTATTGATTTTGGAGAGGAAGGGAGATGAAGAGGGAAATAGAAACATCAGTGATGAGAGAGAATCATGTTCGGCAGCCTCCTGCATGCCCCCTACTGAGGATGGAGCTCACAACCCAGGCATGTGCCCTGACCAGGAATCCAAACATGACCTCCTGGTTCGTAGGTCGACACTTAACCACTGAGCCACGCCAACCTTACCCCCTTTTACACACAAGAAACAGAGGCTTAGAGAGATTAAGTAACTTGACCCAAACCACACCATTCATAAGGGTTAAGAGTGTAGGTTCGGCCCTAGCTGGTTTGGTTCAGTAGATAGAGCGTCAGCCTGTGGACTGAAGGATCCTGGGTTCTATTCCGGTCAAAGGCACATGCCTGGGTTACAGGCTCGATCCCCAGTAGGGGGCGTGCAGGAGGCAGCTGATCAATGATTCCCTCTCATCATTATTGTTTCTCTCCCTCTTCCTTCCTCTCTGAAATCAATAAAATTATATTTTTTTAAAGAGTGTAGGTTCAAATTCAGTCACTTTAGGAACTTAATCACATGCCTGTACTATTGCTTACAAGCCAAATTATAAATGGTAGGAGTTTCAATCTTTATTTTCATGGCAAAGTCTCATTCCCCTAGTTAGTCAAGCTGATTTTTCACACATTTAGATGATGTCAGTTTAAAAAAAAAAAGTTTGAACTTTCTTCTCAGACTTCTATATTTAATATCACATTTTGGGTGTGGTTCAGCAGCACAAGTCACTGGCTCAGAGAACCCCAAATTCCCAAGCTCCTTCTCCTTTTTATTTATTTCATTTAAATTTTTAATCAAAATAGTGGTCAGATCTCAATGGAATGATCCAGGCCCCAAGTTATAAGCTCCCAATTATATAGGACTACCTTGGTGTCTATATTTGTTTACTAAAGTTGCCATAGCAAAGTAACATACTGGGTGGCTTAAACATCATTTTCTCACAGTTCTGGAAGTCTGAGATCAAGGTGTTGGCAGGGTTGGTTTCTTCTGAGGCCTCTCTCTTTGCCTTGTAGATGACCACCTTTTCCCTGTGTCTTTCTATCTTATTCTCTCTGTACCTATCTATGTCCTAATTTCCTCTTCTTATAAGGACACCAGTCAGATTAGATTAGGATCCACTCTAATTACCTCATTTTACCTTAACTAGCTCTTTAAAAGACCCTATGCTCAAATACAGTTACATTCTGAAGTACTAAGGGTAAGAACTTTGGCATATGAATTTGCAGCAGGCACACACAATTCAGTCCCCGACATATCCCAACAATTTCCTTTTACAAAGCCCTCTATGTGGTATAATATAAATGCCTTTGACCCTGACAAGCAGGAATTTAAATCACTGCTTTCTCTAAAAGGTTTTGATACCTCCCTGTAATGATGTAGATAAGTTTTTCTGTGACCAAACTATAGTTTTTATTCAAACAGTGTTATTAATTATAGTTTTCATCTTAGCAGATGTCATGAATCTCATTTGTAAAAAAGAAAAATTATAGAAAATGTTTTTGCTGATTATGAATTACCAGTTAGGAAAAACAAATTCTAGATTTTTAAATATTTATTGAGACCAATAACATCTTCTCAAATTATTATCGTCACATACCTGGCACTTAAAACAGCACAACCTCTAGTCAAAAAATAGTCCAGCATCACTTACCCTGAGCCCTCAACATACGACAAACTCCTTGGTCATTTCATGTGAAGATTCAAAATGATCTGACAAGAGGCAATTCAGATGTATGTAGTTATAACAATACTAGAGGCCCGGTGCACAAAAATTTGTGCACTCGGGGGGGAAGGGGGGTCCCCCAGCCCGGCCTGTGCCCTCTCGCAGTCTGGTACCCTCGGGAGATAACGACCTGCTGGCTTAGGCCTGCTCCCGGGTGGCAGAGGGCAGGCCCAATCCCTAGGTGCAGCCCCTGGTCAGGCTCAGAGCAGGGCCTATTGGGGAGTTGGGGGCGCCGCCCCGTCATGCACAGAGCAGGGCAGATTGGGAGGTTGTGATGTCACCCTCAATCATGCTCATGGTAGGGCCGATTGGGGGGTTGGGGCACCACCCCCTGTCACACTCAAGGCAGGGTTGATGGGGAGGTTGCGGTGCCACCCCCTGACATGCACAGAGCAGGGCCCATCAGGGGGGTTGGGGCTCCGTACCCTGTCACGCACAGAGCAGGGCCCATCAGTGGGGTTGGGGCTCCGTACCTTGTCATGCACAGAGCAGAGTCAATCAGGGGGTTGGGGAGCTCTCCCCTGTCATGCACAGAGCAGGGCCGATCAGGGGGTTGAGGAGCTCCCCCCTGTCACTCACAGAGTAGGGCCAATAGGGGAGTTGGGGCACCGCCCCCTGTCACACTCAGGCAGGGCGGATCAGGGGGTTGGGGCACCACCCTCTATCACCCACAGAGCAGGGCTGATCAGGTGGTGGGGGCGCCGCCACTCTCACACTCAGGGCAGGGCCAATGGGGAGGTTATGGCTCTACCCCGTCACACACAGAGCAGGGCCCGTGGGGGGCGGGGGGGGGGGGTTGGGGCACCCCACCCTGTCACACACAGAGCCGCAGGGCGATCAGGGTTTGGGGAGCTCCCCACTATCAGGCACAGAGCAGGGCTGATCAGGGGGTTTGGGCACTTGCCCCCTGTCACACTGATCCCAGTGCTGGGAGGCCTTGCAACTCCACTGATCCCGGTGCTGGGAGGCATATTACCCTTTTACTATATAGGATAGAGGCCTGGTGCATGGGTGGGGCTGGCTGGTTTGCCCTGAAGGGTGTCCTAGATCCGGGTGGGGGTCCCCTCTGGGGTGCCTGGCCAGCCTGGGTGAAGGGATGATGGCTGTCTGCAGCTGGTCACACACTCTTCAGGGTGGGGGTCCCCACTGGGGTGCCTGGCCAGTCTGGGTGAGGGGCTGAGGGCTGTTTTCAGGCCAACTGAAGCTCCCAACTGCTCCTTTTTTTCTTTTTTCTTTTTTCAATTCTGGGCCAGCTTTAGCTCTGGCTCCAGCTCTGAGGCCTCTGCTGCTGAAAGCAGGTATTTGGTTTGTTTCGGTTCTATAATTGAAACAATGTATAACTCCAGCTCTGAGATCCCAGGCTCGCTGAAAGCAGGTTTCTGGGGTTTTGTTTAGCTTCTATATTTGTTACAATGTTTCTTAAACTGCAAGCTCAGAGGCCAGCAAGGCAGGCGGGGAACGTTGGAGTCCTCCGTCACTGAAGCAAGCAAGCCTCATGTTAGTTTCAAGCTGCCTGGCTGCCGGCCGCCATCTTGGCTGGCAGTTAATTTGCATATCACCCTGATTAGCCAATGGGAAGGGTAGCGGTCGTATGCCAATTACCATGTTTCTCTTTTATTAGATAGGATAAAGTCTCTCTTTATGGGTGCCTGTTGGTTTAACATATTGTGTTAAGCGTGTCATATGCATTAAATCATTTATCCCCTTAAAAATCTCTGCAAGAGAGGTATTATTATCCCTGCTTTACCAGTAGTAAACTGAACCTCAGAAAGAGGAAGTAAACTGCACAAGGTCACAGAGCCCACAGAGGGTTAGGACTTATATGTCAGGTCTTACATGAACCTAGTCAGTCTCATATGTCCCAGGAATGTTTTTGTTTTTTGGGGGGGGTTTTGTTTTTTTGTTTTTGTTTTTTTTTCCCAGTACATGTTGCTTCTTTGACTTCTTAAAACATGTAACAGTGTACTCTCAGTGGCTCTGCAGCTCAAAACTTTCCCTGGGCCATAAAAATATCCAATCTAGTTTCATCACTGTTAGTTTTGGTAATAAAATAACAGCACCTTTGTTTCTATATCTTAGCTGCAAAGTCAGTCATGGGGTATTCATGATCAGAAATGTAAAATCTATCTCTGTCTCTGGGTGGTGATGAATACTAAGGCTATGTAAAACAACAATGGCACATTTATTCTTCATAGGAAAGGTGAATTATATGAAGTAAACCTAGTTAGTAATCACAAGCTTCCTTGTAACATCTCTGGGACTGCAGTCTTGTGAGTGTCCCTTTAAAACACTTAGTTAAATTTGGTTTGCTTTGTGCCCTAGCCTCCCAGTCAAGATTGCAAATGTGTTGATTGCAGGAACCCTTTCTTGGCCTTCGCTTAGCACTGTCTCACTGTGCTAAGTACAGTGCCATGTCCAGAGCAGGAGCTCACTAACAAAAATGACCAGCTTTAGAGTCTTTACAAAATGACCACCAAGAAGCCCATTAAAGAACTTGGTGATGAACATCAAAACTGTGCAACAGGCTGCCTAATAAATCCTTAAATCTGGCCGTGTTGGGACAGCTTGCCTGCTCCCTGAGGTCGGATGTGCAATCTCCAGAGCTTTGATTTTTAAATCATAAATGCCTAAGGGGTGCCTGATCAGGTAGTGAGGAGGTTGTTATTCTAACAATTGTGCAATTCCATTGGTTTATGTAAAGTAAGAGGTGTAAGAAATCGTAAAAGTTCCTTTCTAGGGGCCCCAAAGGCAGTCCTAAACAGAGCAGGATTCTGCATGGGGCCCTCATCCATGGCCTGAGAAAAGACAACTGAAGCACCAAGTCTGTCCAAGGCCACCAGTATAACTACTAGTAGAAGAGACTCCCTTCTTCCTCCGGTTGCTCAGCTGTCTTTTTTCTTAGTAGGAACCCTTTGTCTTGGCCAAAGAGTAGATTATCGAAGTTATGCCAACAGGAAAAAGCAGGGTCATTCTATATAGAGCTTTGCTCTTAGAACCATATAACTAGCCATAACACACCTTTTCACCTAGAAGTAAAAATTAACAATAATTCAAAGTAACAAATAAACACACTTAGTAATTAAGGCTGAGCCACAGGGCCCCTTGGCAAATATAACAGAAACCCTGATGCCAGAGATAAAGAGGTCTTTCTCAAAGGAAAGCATTGTCCTCAAAAGATAAAACTAACAGTGAGAATGCGATTAGATGGACACCGGTAGATCTGGTCTCCAGGAAAAAGGCTTTGTTCAGGGAGCCCGCTATGGTGAACAAAACCTTTCTTTAGTCTGCCATCTCCTTTTGGCTCAGGACATCTGTCTGCGAGCTGACCCTAAGCCTTTATATTTGTCGCAGAGTAACTCTGGGCACCTCTTCTCAAGCTTTCTACAAAATTGCTCACCTATGGAGAAAAAGCTTTCAGAGTGGTTAATAGATGAAATGAGCTAATGGATCTGCTGATCCTTTAAGGAGGCAGAGATAAACTTGATGTGGAGTTGGAGGCAGTTTGGAAACAAACAAACTCTAGGAATTTAGGTAGTTTCCTCTGAGTGTTCAATAGCCTCAGCCATTTCCAGATTGGTTTGAGGTTCTTACCCCTCCTCCCTGGGAAACCTTTAACTGCATCACACCATCAGGGAGTTTATAAGTGCACCAGCACCTAAAAGCAGAAGTAGAGATGGAGGAGATGGAGGAATCTTTGCTGAGGGTCACTTTTAGCAGTGTGCTGCTTCTGGCATGTCTTTAGGAGTCAGAAACATGGCAGAAGATATCATGACCAAAGTCAAGAACTACCAACCTGCCCCCTTTGACAGCCATTTCCCCAGCCAGAATCAGGCCAGGAACTGTAGGCAGACCTACCTGGTCTTCCACCACTGTGAGAAGGCAATGACATGTGTAAATGATACCAGTGTTCATACAAGTCCCTCTGCCCCATATCCTGGATGTCAGCCTAGGACAACCACCGGGCGGAAGGCATGTTTCCTGGGAAGATCTGAAATGTCTCCACCCTACCGTCCTTCTGTCCTCCGTCCTTCTCCCAGAGGGGTGAAGGGGGACATGGGTACATCTCACCCTGGGATCCTGAAATATGGCTTAACTAATAAAAAATACCTGTTGGAAAGGTGTAAAAATAAAGTAGAAATGGAAGACAATAAAAAGGAAAGATCTTTCTGGTAAAATTCCTTTATTTCTGAGTTCTTTCCTTAGAAGATGCAAGGTTGTAGAAACCACTCATTTAGATTAGGGACGAAGGCCGTGAATTTGGAAAAGCAAAATAAGCATAAATAAGAACAAGAAGGTGAAATCTGAGCTGGAAAGTCAGGGAGAAGATAGAACCTGGATTATCTAAGGTTGATCCAGTGATGCCTGTGAAGCATTGTCCTAGTGTATATAGATCAGAGTATCGCCTAGCACAGAGCATTCCTCCAGAACAGCAATTCTAGAAAGTGAAAGAGGACACGAGGGGCTTTAGAAGAAGTGAGTCACACCAAAGCCCTCACTACACAGCTCACCACGCCCTTCATCAGGGCAAAAATTACTCCGTATTAGCCACAGCTTCCATGATCTCATTAGCAAAGATATTGGGAAACTGCTGTTCCTTAGGAGGGAGATTGAAACCATGCCACAAGTTATTTCACCCAGAATGTCTCAGCCTAATTGGATAGATGGCGATGGGGAAGAAAATCCATCTTCCCTTAGCAGTTTCCATAATCCTGTTGTTGGGAGGATACTTGTGAGATGGAAATAGAGATATGTCCTGATGTCCACTAGTCCAGGAAAAGGCCTCAACCTATCAGATATCCTAAAGATTTGGAGAATGGTTGAGACACTTTCAATGCAAGTGAACAGCCTGGCCAATAGGCAATTATGGGCTTACAAACTAAAAGTTCGGGGGTATATCTGATTTGGTGCATAGATGGATTCAGGATGCAGAATATATGGTCAGGGCATGGCTTTTTTCCCTTCAATTAGTCCTGCGTTCTCCAGCCTCCAGTCCCCATGATGGCAGTAGTAGCACAGAACTCTCAGCCTCTCAGGGGCTCAGCCTCGCATACAGGAGCAAGAGTCCTATCCCAGCAAAAGTCTCAGAGCGTCTGACTGGGTCACATGTCCACTCCCAAACCTAGACTATGGCCTTGACTGTGGAATCAGGAGATGAAAGCAGGAACACCACATGGACTGGGTTAGAAAAAAAGAGGAATTTAAGCTATGGCTAGCATAAGAAGAAAGAATGAATACTAAGCGACAGAAACAACAAATGGCCACTGTGATCAGTGAGTGATCTTGATGCGGGTGTTTGCAGAAGAAACCTTTTGTCTTAGCTTGGGTTTCCCCCAGAAAACAGAGCCTGAGATAAAGGCTTGCATGTGGGTCAATAATTTACAGAGACAAATCCAGGAAATAGTTGGGAGCTGGAAAGAGTAAAATTGGAAAGGAGGAAAACATAATGCAAGGACATTGTGGAGCCATGTAGGAAGAGGAATCCGGGAAGGAAGCATTAACTAACCAGCTACCACCCTTCATTGGTGAAGGATTACCCATGGGTGGTAATTCTCAGTTCCAGATTTGTATATGGCATGAGAACAGCTTAGTGGGTTCCTGCCAAGTCAGAAAATCCTGTCGGAACAGAGAGAGAGGTAGCTGGTTTCCATGGCAATGGTTGGAGTAAAAGGAGCAAGAGGATGTGAGGTGGCCAAAGTATTGGTCCTGGATACTTAATTCATTTTGCTTTGTTTTGTTTATCATTGCAGGCTAATTTTTCACCAAGAATAAACTGTAAAGAGAAAATACCACAGGACTGGGTATGGGACAGTAGGGCTTGAATCCTTTGTCCACTATCAATAGTGTGATTTAGAGCAAGTCAATTAATGTCTAACTATCATTAGTGATACACAGATGTCCATAATGCCTACCTTATGTGATTTGGGGGAGTATTATCAGTATATAAAGTCATACTGTCTCCTTATTTAAAATGTTATTTTCATTCCCACTATTCTTAATAACAAATGAAAAAGGCTTCATAAAATTTTAATTGTTCATACAAACGAAATGGATTTTACTAAGGGGCCCTTCTAACCACCTTGGCTTCCTTTCAGTTTACGAAGTTTGCAAATCATGATGTTTAAAACAACATCCAACTCACTGCAGAATTAAATGTGCCACACTAACAGAAGAGCTGCAAAATGTTATTGAAATTGCCACAAGTAGCCCTAACTGGTTTGGCTCAGTGGATAGAGCATCAGCCTGTGGACTCAAGGGTCCCAGGTTCGATTCCGGTCAAGGGCATGTACCTTGGTTGCGGGCACATCCCCAATAGGGAGTGTGCAGGAGGCAGCTGATTGATGTTTCTCTCTCATCGATGTTTCTAACTCTCTATTCTTCTCCCTTACTGTCTGTAAAAATCAATAAAATATATTTTTTTTAAAAAGAAATTGCCACAAATAGACCATCAAGATTTCTCCTCAAATTTTAATTTCTTGAAAATGTGTCACCTTCATCTTTTAAAACCCACTTAACAACCTAAAACAAGGGAGGGGTTATTTTATATCCAGCCATGTGGTAATACGGTTTCCTGGAATTTAGAAGAAAATATACACCATACATTTGTTACCATTGACAGCAGCCCATATGCCTGAGCATTTGTTTTCCGCCATTTCTGAGACAATGCTGAGGGAGAAAATGCTGAACCCAAACGTGATCCAGGCCCCTGACGTGACACTGTAGCCAGTACACCCAGCCCTGCAGTTTACCCCCTTGGTCCCTGAGCCACTCCCAGGCCTCTGCCTCATTCCCTGTGTTTCTCTGCAGAAGCCTTCTCTCAGGAACTGAACATCAGGGAATCGGTCTCACTACCTTCTTACTTTGAAAGATACTAGCTTCTTAGGGACTGAAGGCAGGAAGCCACTTCTTCTCTCTTGCTTAAATTTCCTCATCAACCTGGCTTTAATTCTAAAGTGATTCAAGTATTTTCAGCAGGAAACCAAACCACCCCAAACCAAACCAAAGAGTGGGCAGAGATGGTCCATACCGCACTCCAGACTCCCGTGAGAGAAACCCTTAAAGACCCAAGTCTCCTTTAGTTCCCAACTATCCCGACCTCTACATCAAATTACATCATTCAGTATAGCTAGAGCCCAAAAGTAACTTGACTGCACATCGGTCTCTGCAGATGTTTTGGGAAATGTCTATGGGGGAGACGGGGGGGAGTCTTTCTTTGAGCTATCCCCATCCATTCCAAAGGTGAATTTCATGGATGCTACACAGCCTATATTTTAAGTCAGGCCATATAAATCTACTCTCCAAATAAGATAAAAATTCACCCAGTTGTTCCTCCAACATGGACTAATAGGCAATCAGACAAGCTTCCATATCGATGGGAAAGAAGCCAATAGGTATGTCATTCCTGTAAGAATTTCAATGATAGGAAGGTTAAGCAAAAGCATAATTGAGATGAGGCTTTAAGATAAAGAGCAAACTGTAATGCATGGTGGGAAGGCAAGGTGGTCCTCAGGCAGGTAACATGCATGAGGACAGGTGGGGACCGGGTGGACTGGAGAGGAGCACATGTCTTATAAAGAGAGCAGCAGCCACCCAGCTCCTGCCACTCATGGCACAGGGGTGTGATGGCCCAATGTTGACAGGTTTGTCTCTG
The DNA here is from genome assembly GCF_964212035.1 of Myotis nattereri. NCBI lineage: Eukaryota > Metazoa > Chordata > Mammalia > Chiroptera > Vespertilionidae > Myotis > Myotis nattereri. The sequence goes on from NC_138079.1 coordinate 36,549,602, forward strand.
TAATTTCAAGCATGGTTAATCTAACTCTCACAATTCAAATTGAGAGAGAAAATATCGTTGATCAACCCAGCCTACAGACTGATTCTTCTGGGATCAGGTGTCTATTCCTATTCCAATCAGTTGTAGCTGAGAAACCTGAGGATGCGCCAAAAGTAACTTGATCGCACTTCAGTCTCTCCAGGTGTTTTGGAAAATGTCTGTGGAGGGACTTGGAGAAGGTGAGCTGATTTATGAGAAGGGGTCTATGGGGAGGACTGCTACAACAAAGCCTCCCTATACAGACCTAAAGGACAAATTGTGAACTCATGACAGCCACACAATGATTTCTGCTAGGGAAGACCATCTTCCCCACAAAGCCTCTAGGTTCAGACAGGTGCTCTATTCACCACTCTGATCCTGTGCTGCTTGTTTGAGATGACATGGGGCTAAAGTATCAATAATGAAGCTTCACTCTTGCTTCTTTATACTGTTACTAATGATGGACAGACTGGGAAAACAGGAAGCTGCCTTGGAAGTATGAATGAAGATAGCTCCCTCAAACTATAGCAGTTGTGTATGCAAGAGTGTCCTGCTAAAGAGAGAACGAGACCAGTGTCCCTTAGAGAACAATGAAGCTCTCAGTCGTGAACACCTACCTAAACTATTGCAGCATCTTTGTAGACAGATTGGGAAGCTGAAAGTGGGGCCCTGGTGCAGGTACATTTTGATCAGGAGGACAGAGAAGCCTTTGGGGGTGTGCTTCCCAGAGACAGTATAATCAGGATCTCACTTCACAGACCAGGACACAGAAGCCCAGTGGGCTTGACTCTAGTGTCTTTCAGTAGAACCGGGCTTTACCTCCAGTCCAGGGCTCTTCAAATGTTCATAGCAGGCTCTGAATTTGAGGTGGAAGAACCAGAGAGAATATGATCATTTAACTCTAAAAGCTACATCTTTTTTTAGTAGACTTCCAAACTAGCATTTTTCATTTGTCAAAAGTAGGCAGTCAGTGCCTTGAAATACAATGATTGAAGGGCAAATGTTCCTGGACTCGACAGAGCCTATTTGTAATTACAGCATTAACATGGGCACCCTTTAATTAAAAATCATGGAAATGACCTGAGCTGTGCTGTGAGACCTGTATTAAAATCCTGGCTGAGGAGCCACTTTCTAGCCAAGCTCTTATTTTTAGATGCCTTCCCTTTGTTAAAGGGTTTCCTTGAGCCTAAAATTTCTTAGGTTTATTCTCTGACCACTAATGACCCTTTGGCAACATCTGAAAAATAATAAGCCAAAAGTAGATTACTCAAATCTGCACAGAGAACATATTCTGCCCCTAGTCCAACCACCTGTGGTTAAGGGACAGGGGCTCAAGCCCTGTGACTGTCCACCTTGCAGAAACGTGGGGAGGGGAGACCCTATATTGGGCCAAAAGATCATCTGGCCCAGCCTCCTCGTTTTCCACAGAAAGGAAGGAAGGCTCAAAGATGACAGGTGACTATCCAGGGCCACCACCCAGTGGTGGGACAGCTGGGACATACCAGTAGCCACTCTAGATTATCACTGCTCAGGAAAATGAACTGCCCAGTCAACTTAAAAAGAAATGTAATTTTTTAAAATATATTTTTAATTGATTTCTGAGAGGAAGACATAGAAACATCAATGATGAGAGAGAATCATGGATCAACTGCCTCTGCACACCCCACACGGGATCGAACCTGCAACCCAGGCATGTGCCCTGACTGGGAATCGAACTGTGACCTCCTGGCGCATAGATGGATGCTCAGCCGCTGAGTCACGCCAACTGGGCAAGATGCAATTTTTAAATTACAAATATCATCCTCTATTACTTCCCACACGAGTCTTCTAGCTAGAGAGAGAGAGAGAGAGAGAGAGAGAGAGAGAGAGAGAGAGAAATCGGGGCACATAAGCATGTACTACATACTATATTCCCTTCTTGACAATTCACATCACACACTAGGGGATTTGAGAAAGAAGCCCAGCAGTAAAGAAATCTGTTTAACTCAAAATTCTTTTTTCCAAGTGACATCTATTAACATCCTACAGACCTGGTGTTCTTGAAAATATACATAGAGACGCACTGCCTTAGTGAGAAGAGAAATGAATTTCAAAATAATTGGGTTGGAAAGTAAAGAAATTGAAACAGTCTGGCTCATGTCAAGCAAGAGTTCAAAAATGGTACCATGTCATCCTCATGTTCTTGTCCTGGATCTTCTACCCTTGAAACTTGAAAAGAAATAGAGGATAAAAGTGTTCTTGAGTAGCAAAGATAAAGAGAATAAATCTTTTTTCTCTAATTTACCATTAAGGTTTGTATAAAGGAGTGGAAACACAAACCCTGCCTTTGCCTCTCTTCTCCATGTGTATTTAAATCCCTACCAGAAATATAATGCTTAAAATAGTATTCACACATATTTATAACTTCTGCACGATGAACTACCACGTTTTCTTTTCCCTCAAAGCTGGTAAAGTTACATTCCTACCTCAGAAACTGTGAAGAAATCAAATTTGGCCTTTAAATAAACTAATTTTAAAGGTTTAAAAAAATATTAGAGACTTAAAAAAAAAGAAATAAAGGGCTTGAATTCCCAAAGTGTGAAAATGCCACATTTTTATACTCAAAATAATCAAAATAGATGAACAGAACGCTTCCAAACTTTCCAAAAATATGCACCTTCAGGCAATAAAAAAAAAAATCTAAAGGGTCATTTATTTCAAGACCCTGAAAACCCGATTTAGCACTCCAGTGAGCCCCCACAGCTGACTGGATCTGGGAGAGCAGGGCTGAAGAAAGGTCATTCACACTCCTCCCTAAATCTTTAATGATATGTTTAGCCAGGCTAATTTTAGACCTGTCGGAAGCTTTTGATTCAGTTAACCATAAGGTGTTGGTGACAAGACTGTGGTTAATGGCAGGTGTGGGCTGAGCTCCTTTTGAAGTAAGTTGGTGAGTTCATTCCTGGAAGGAGGATGTCAATAGGTAGTCATGGGGAAGTGCCCATGATCCACATATATTTCCCAGGAGGCCTTTTCTCCCCTCCCTATTCTCCCAACATGGGCTGGAGACCTTGGGAACCATCTGTAGGGGCAACAACATCTTGATGAGTGTCATCTCCTTATCGTCTTTTCTACTGATCCATTCAAACTGTCTTATCCTTTGGCCTGGCTCATAGTTATTTTGGTTTGGGTAGGAAGTGGCTGGTTCAAGTAAGCCTGGATTGGTGGGGTTGAGATCTTCAGGTAGCCACAATTCTTTAAGGATATCAGAGGTAGATCTATATAAGAGCTATTCAGGGATGGAGTCTGACTGACTGGTCTTTTATAGGTGCTTGGGCATGGACAAGAAAAGTCTCTTTTTTCTTGTATTCATAGATGCATATGCTTACACCAGCTTCCAAAAAGCCATTGTTACATTTAACTACCCCTCTGGTTCATATAAGTTTCACCACAGTAATATCCACTTTTTTCTCTACTTTGCTGGGTTTTTACAGGGAAATTTCATTACCCTATTGTTGACTAAAGGGAATTTTTTTTAGTCCTACCAGACTTTTGTATCAATCAATTCAAATCCTTTTCACCTTCTCAAGGTTTACCATGAATGGATTTTATCTGGTGCAATATGTGCTTCTGCTCTATATATGCTCCATAAAGCTATCTAAAGCAAAGAAAATATCAGTGTTCTACTCAACAACACAACAGCCCAAGTGTGAGCAAAAATGTCTTTAGTATTGTCTTACTAGGTTTCAACAAATTCAGATTCTATAAGGGAATTCAGGGTTAATCCATTATCATCCTTTCATTTTATGGAATGGGAAAGCAAGACTTAAACTTCCTCAATGGACACAATAATTTGGCAGACCCAGAAAATTTCCATGGAGCAAGAAATCTAATGTTATCTTTCTTTTCTTTGTTCTTTTTTTTTTTTAAGAAATAAAGAAGCTTTTATGGTAAACAAAGTCTAGAAGACATTTGGCTTATTGTCTGAAATCTATGACAAATTTGCCATATGGTTCTTTCTAATGTTATCTTTCTAAACTTTATTAATCATTCATGGTTCTTGCCATGGGTCAAAAGTGTGGAGAACAGAAGGAAGACAAAATGATAGAAAAGAGACAACTAAAGGGGTGGGGGGAATTAAATGAGAGAGTCAGTTAGTGAGTCGCTTCCTGCATCTCCTATCATCACCCATTTCTTCCTAACTATGTTCATGTTCTCTTTGGCCTCCTCAGATAAACCAGATATCAGCAAGTCTCAGTGGAAATCTTTGGTCATCAATACCCAAGGGACAAACAGAGGCAGAGACAAGGATACCTACGTGAGTCCCATTGTCCAGCTTTGGGACTATAGATGACTCAATGGTTAATATTGCAACTGTGATTTAAATGCTAATTGTAGTCATTTGACAGTCTACTACTGAACACTTGCCATGTGATAAGAACTCTGCTGCACACTCTAAGAACATGAATATGAAGAAGATATAGCCTCGCCTATAGAAATTTACAGTTAATTAAGATAGAGAAGAAAAATATCCCTCCTGGTTGCAAAATTCTAAGACTGACATTTTACACTAACAATTATGACACAGGGAGGAATCACATAGGTGCCCTCAGAAAGGCTTGGCCTGAATATTATGGGAGTCCGAAGAAGGAATATGTCATTCTCAGGTGTCAAGAACCAAGAAATCTTCATCAAGGGGTAGCACCTTGGGCTGGGACTTGAAGGATAGAAAAGATTAAATCTTTAAATGGTAGAAGGACACAGAGGAGTGTGATTCCTGGGGCGGGGGGCGGGGGGCGGGGAAGGTACAAGAATGAAAATCTGTTTGGGAAATAGCAAGGGAAACAGTTTGGATCAAATGTAGATAAATGAATGATGGGAGATACACAACTAGAAAAGTGTGTTGGAAGCCAAATTGTGGAGTATCTAAGGATGAGCTAGAAAGCTTGGTCTAAATTCTCTAGACAATGGGAAGCCACTGCAAATTTTTCAGAGGACTGGCCACAATGAATAGGAGTGAAAGAGATACTAGACAGAGAAAGGGATCAGCTTGTTATGATGATCTAAATGAGAAGTAAAGAGCACTTTCAGAGACAATGAAAAGAGGACAGATGCACTAGGCCTTATGTCGAAGAAAGGGCAAAAGGGCAGTAATAACTTGGTACAGAGGCCAAAGGAGCATTTCCTAGGCTATTTGTGATGAAAACAAAATTCTACCATGTCAAGTGGATACTTGAAAGCATAAGATTTTAACCCTACCATGGAGATGGTCTCACCATTGCCCACTGCTTGTTGATTGAATGATTTTGCTTATTGTAGGTTGAGAATGTTGGTGAGGTTTTTAAAATTTTATTGTCCCACCTGGCCAGTGTGGCTCAGTGATTGAGTGTTGACCTATGAATCAGGAGGTCATAGTTCAATTCTCAGTCAAGGCACATGCCCAGGTTGCAGGCTTGATCCCCCGTATGGGGTGTGCAGGGGACAGCCAATGATTCTCTCTCATCATTGATGTTTCTATCTCTCTCCCTCTCTCCCTTCCTCTCTGAAATCAATAAAAAATATATTTTTTAAATGTTATTATCTCTTCTATGTCTTTTTATAGTTTAGAAAGGCCAGAATAAACAAACAATAGCTATTACATATCTCAGACTAAAGAAGAGCACAGGAATTCTCATAATCTCTTTTCTGGTATATAAATATAGCAATTAATATGTAGTTGTGGGCCTATATAGGGCTGTTGAATATAAAGGAGATGATCTATTACAAATTAATAATTTTGCTTCACCATGTCCTTCCTATGTGTCCCAATTCATTTTTATATCCTTTTAAAATTGACATTATTGCCCAGCCAGTGTGACTCAGTGGATTGAGTGTCATCCCATGCATCCAGAGGTCACTGGTTCTATTCCCAGTGGGGCACATGCCCAGGTTGCAGGCTCGATTCCCACTGGGGCTGTGCAGGAGGCAGCCAATTGATGTTTCTCCCTCATCAATGTTTCTATCTCTCTATCCCTCTCCCTTCCTCTCTCTCTAAAATCAATAAAGACATATTTTTAAAAACTGACATTATTGAATGGGTAAGAACTTGGTTTGGGAGGGTCCTCTATTTACAAAGAATGCAATCTGCATATAGCATTTCTCTACCATTTATTCACTGACCAGCCTTAATCACATAGTCAGACGCTAAAGGTTTGGGAATAAAATAGCCCTTTTGTCTTACGTAGATGCTAACACAGACATATTGTTGACCATTTCCTTCAGGCAGTCTTCCCTGACAAACCAGAAGCAACCTGACTGGATGTCACCCTCAAGAGAGCTCTCTATCTGATTTGGAGTTTATTCCTTCTGCGCTCATTCTTCTGCCTGCCCCATCCCATCTTAGCAAACATTTAGTGAGCACTTGGTATATGCCCAGGACTGGGCCCAGTGACACAGACACAAAGATAAAAGGCAACACTCTTTCTTTGCTTTGGCAAATACTAATGTAAGGATTTCACCTGCCCTGTGGAATACCTCACTTTGAAGACAGGAACCATCTCTACCTAAACCTGGTGTCATCTGATCGTGAGTGCTCCAGAGTGGGTAAGCATGTGGACTGCAGGTCCTAGGATAAGAGGGTGCCCATGCCAGCTGTGCCATGTACCAGCTGTGAACTTAGTGACTTATTTAAACATTCAGAGCCTCATTTTTCTCATCTATAAAGTGGATTTAATAATACTAGCACCTGCCTCATAGGGTGGCTTCTGGTAAGAATTAAATGAGACAATTAGTGCAAGGAGCTTAGGACAGCTTCTGCTATACATTAAAAAGTACTAGATAAGAATTTTCATAAATAGTATTAATATCTGACCTGTGATTTGTCTGCAAATGGCCAGCAGTGGCTGTGATGGTGACTGTCCTTTTATCAGGTAAGCACACACTGAAAAGACCTTCTAGCACTTCATGGAGAGGTCTAGAAAGCAAAGCCCATTTCAGTTTGCATGTCACAGCAGCAGTTCTTCTTTAGCCTGCCTGTATGTCATGTTTTCTGTTTTATTTCTCTCATTTTTTTATACCAGAAAAATCTCATCTGTTCCCGATGTTCATTCCCTATTTAAAGACACAGCATTCGGTTTGCAAAGCCAGCAGTTGTCTGCCAATGCTGTCACACCCAGGTCTGTGGCACTGGAGGCCCACTCTGCAGCAAGAAGTGACACAAAACCACTGCCGTTCCATCCAGAAGGAGCTGTTGGTGTGCAGGGCGGGTTACAGGATCAAGTCTCCCCTGAGAAATAAGTAACAGAAACTGTAGAAGGCAAATAAAATAGCAATAAGTTCCTCGGGCAAACACTCAGAGCAGTTAAAGAGAAAATGATGGAAAGAATAAACTAAAATAGAAAATTGTAGCAGGGGTGGGGTGGAACGCGTTTTCAATCAAAGAGTGTGCTTTTCTTTCCATTTTCTTTGAGATTCTTGATCGCTGCTTAGATAGATTTATGGCTGCTTTCAACATTTCTATGAAACCCAACAAAAAGCTGGACTCTGGTTGCCGGGCAGGCTACACCTGGAGGTCGGAATGCATCATTAATTAAGGGGAAGCTGCAGAGATCGGTTATCTGGGAGCTTTAGGTGTCCTCACACACAGGTGTTTCTCCAAGCCAGGGCAGGTGGCACCTAATAAAGTTCTCAAGGTCAATCTGACTTTCCTCAAATCTCCTCACCCCCAACTCTCCTAGGCATTTTCAGTCTGGATACCCCCACATTCCAGGGAAGGCAAATCTCCTTGAAACACCATACCCACTTCTCGAACATTATCGGCAGAAACCAAATTAGCATTAAACATTACATCACCACCTTGCTGCAGATGACAGACCCAGACAAGCAACCCCCCACCTGGACCAAGGTGAGCCGGGCAGCCTGGGGCACTGTTCTGTTCAAACTGGAAGAAGGCAGAGCTCCTTGCTGAGCAGATGCCCTTGAGCCCAGCAGATCTAGGAATTCTATTTTATTCCTTTTTTTTTTTCTTGCCTTTCAACATGCAGATCGGAACATCAGACCTAGAAGTTTTCCGGGCTGCACAATTTATGCTAGCTCATTACCTCCTGCTACACTCCGAGGCTTTGTAACGGAAATTGGCTCTGATTTCTGAGATGGGCATTACATCATCGTCTTCTTTTAGCACATTATGTCATCCCTGCTGAGACGCATTATCTCGGGTTGGCTCAGCAGTAGCGATTTTTGTGGGCCTACTGCAGTGCTCCCAAAGAACTGCTGGGAACCACAGATTGAAATCTGAAACATTTATCTTGTAAAAAGCTGAAAAGGGGGAGAAATGTTCACACTGGACCCCATTTATTTTCCTTAACCCTCTCCTCTCTCGGCTACATTTAGATTACACTGCAGCCGTGATCGATGTGCAGAGTCTGTGCAGGGACGATCATCTTGAGAGAAGCACTGCTCGGGTGCCTACAATATAGCTCCCCATCAAGGGTGGGTGCACCTGACACTTGCCGTGATTCTATCTCAAGAGTGTTACAAAATACTTAAAAGGAGTCGCCTTGGCCACTCATGTTGATAACACAGAGCACCCTGCCTAATTCTGGAGTTATTTAAGACAAGTATGTCTTCTCACAATGTGTTTATAAATATATATGAATAGGAACTACATCCACACACATATACATGCTTATCCTCCTGACCATGTTGCAGCCACAAAGGCAAACTTCTGGAAGATTGGTAGTAGAAATCATTTTTATGCAGGGAAGTGAGCTGATATTATCTCTTCTCACTTCAACCATGAAATTAGAAGCCTATTTGGTTTCTCTCTATCCTAGGCAGGATTAGAAACCATTGCACAGAGGGAATAAACAGGTGCTTTTAGGATAAAGCAAAGATATTCCCAAACCCCAGAGAATCCCTGTACCTCTCTCATCACAAAAGCATAATTGTGAAGAAAAAAAAAAGTCTCTAAATTACCAAAAGGAAATGGAATACATTCAACCATGACTAAATTACAATTCCCCCCTTTTACACCAACTAATGAGATTCGTTGGGTGGGGAGTAGGTGCTGGGGAAGGGGTTAGAAGAGATGTTATGATATTCCCTTCCCCTGCCTGCCATATTGCATTTCTTTCCCACTGAATTTCCTAAATAGTGAACACTTTTATGCTCTCATTTGCTTTCTGCGGTTCTCAAATTGGTAGCCGCATCCAAACAAACAACTTCATAATTAAATTGGTAAATGACAGAAAGTAAAGTTCTATCATTTAATCCAGTCCAAGAGCCTTGCTCTAACTTCTACCCTCAATGATTTTTTGTTTGTTCTTTTCTAGTGCCCTTCCCCTACCCCCAAGGGATCATAAAACAAGACAGTGGCCTTCATCCTTTACTCAGCCCAGTGAGCAGTTTAAGCGTTCAAACAGGGGCTGGGACACCTGGCCCCACATTCACGGTGTAGAAACTTCCTGGGTGACCTTCAGCAACCAACTGATAGCCCCATCTTTAGCACCTTTTCCTTCATATTTCATATTCATTGCCATTTGCCTCTTATCTCCTAGAGGGGATGGTGTGAGGATTGATGGTATGATCCCACAAAAGGGCTCTGAGACTCTCAGATGGATGGTCTCCATAAAATAGTGTTATTTAACAGCTAAGGACATTTATAAGAATCCTCTTACCCTTCTCCTTCCTTCCCTTTGTTCCTTCATCGCCAGCCCCCGGCCCCCAGCTCTAGGAATTTTATGATCTGAAGACCAAAATGCTTTAAATCTTAATAACTACACTTGCCACTTGGGATGCTGAAAGGAAACTATATATACTCTTTACTTGACTCGTTCTAAGCTTTTACTGCAGCCAAAGTAACTGCCACACCATTTAAAAATTCCACTGAAAAAGCAAGTAGCCTTCAACACATTAAGCTGATTTTCATGTAAGTTGTAAAATATTAAATGACCAGAACTTCTATCCAACAAAGCAGTTACCTGGCCCCACCAACCCCTTTCTGTTTGCAGGAGGCCAGAAGGTGGACTCATAAACCTGAGGGATGTCTGCCTGCCTCTGGGTGTTGGCTGGTTGGGTACCAGCTTCTGAACCAAAATGGGCCAGGGGGCTGAGCATTACTTCTCCCCCTTCCTCCAGCGCCATGTGTCCAGTAGGTGTGCCCAATCCTGAAGGGGAAGAAAGGCTTTCAGGATGCCCAGATGTCCTCAGTCCACTCCCCAGCCAGGCCAACTGTGGAGCAGAGCCACTGTGCTGACCTCTAACAGGACAGCCACCGGCCCTGAGAATCTGCAGGGGGTATTTTTCCTGCTACCTGCTAGCCCAAAACCTGTAGGTAGTTTCCAAGAGTAAGTACATATTGGGAGGATCAGATTGCACAGGGAGAAATTAACTACGCCCTAATGATGTCCCAAAATAAAGGTGGAGAGCAGAGCTGGCCAAGTCAGAATGGGGAGATCATGCACCGAGCTCACTGGCTCCTGACACTACAGTAAAACCCAGGCTTGGAATGAGGAGGGCATTCTGGGCCTGGCTTCAGCCTCCTTTGTCAGCTGCCATGGCACCAGTCACTATGCTTCTGGGGTTGGCAGAAGGGGAACAAAACAGTATGGACCTTTCAAACTCTCCTGGGCATGAGGAGAACTGGCATAAACTCCCTTTACCCACATCTGCCTGCCTGGAATCACTATCAAGATCACCTAATGCATAGAAAAAAATGACATTTGTTTTATCAATGAAGGTCTTGATCCTACATCTACCAACAATGTCAGGATACCAGCTGTCCTCACCAGCTGCTCTCTGGGTGCCACCCCAGAGTCCCGTTGCCAGTCCCCTGGGACTTGTGGCATTTACTAGGCTACAGAGCCTTCCCTACTTCTCAGAATAAGCCCTGAACAATGCCCTGTCTTCTTAGGAACAAGAAGATACAGACTACAAAAACATCAAGGGTTACAGTTCAGTCCCATAACAGTTACAGAGAGATCCACTTCATCCAGCTTCCGGGGGGAAAGCATACAGATTTCCTGAAAATACAAGTCTATTTCTGAGCAGGATCCTTCCTAACTTCCAGGAAGTTTGCATTTCCCTCACTCCATTCCTAGTCCAGCCTAAGAACCCTGTCTTCCTCTTAAGAAGGTTCTTCCTTCTCAGATGCCAGCTTTCTAGTCCATAATTCTTTCATGATCATTAATCCTGAACAATAGAACTAGGTGGGCTCCATGCAATCATTCAACAAATATCATGGAACAGCAGCAACGACATGCCAATTATCGTCCAAATAATTGGACGTGGGGATGAATCAGCTTTGCAAGCACAGGTGAGACCACAAACAAGATATATCAATGTACATGTGACAGAGACTGCCAGCTTTTCACCCAATCCCCTCTTATTTCTGGGAAGACAGCTGGATACACTTCCCAACTTCCTCTACTGTTAGGTGTGGCCATGTGCCCAAGTCCTAGTCAATGAAAACTGGGTAGAAATGATGTGCACCATTTCCAATGATGTGCTGGTGAGATCCTGCTTGCATGCTCTCTCCTCCTTCTGGCTGCTTGGGATGGTGAGATCAACCAACCACAGAAGTTCTGTGTTGACGCTGCAGAGCACCAGCAAGCCTTGGAGGAAAGCTGCCCTCATGATCTGGTATGTTCAGGACTGGTACAAGAGTAGGAAATAAACTTCTGCTGCTGTGTGCATCCATCACGTGACTGTGTTTATAACTAGAGGCCCGGTGCATGAAATTCGTGCACTGGTGGGGCAGGGAAGGGGGCCCTCAGCCCAGCCTGCGCCCTCTCTCAGTCCAGGAGCCCTCGGGGGATGTCCAACTGCTGGATGTCCCCCGGGGGGAGTGGGCCTAAGCCAGCAGTCAGACATCTTTAGCGCTCCCGCCACTGCAGCTGCGCTCGTCAGCTGTGAGCCCGGCTTCTGGCTGAGCAGCACTCCCCCTGTGGGAGTGCACTGACCACCAGGAGGCAACTCCTGCCTTGAGCATCTGCCCTCTGGTGGTCAGTGCATGTGATAGTGACCAGTTGTTCCGCTGTTCAGTCGGTTTGCATAGTAGCCTTTTATTATATAGGATAGCAGCCAGGTTGCTCTAAGTAATATAAATGTCAAAGCGATTTATTGAAATGGAAAGGTATTCACAGTATATAATAAGAGAATAAGTTTAAAACTGTATTATAGTGTGATATCACTTTTTAAAAGAGTATATATATATAAATGTACATACACACACAAAGAGAAAGCTCTGCAAGTATGTATAGCAAGGTATAAATGTTTATCTCTGGATGGTGATAGAAGAGGTATGATTTTATAATTAAAAAATGAAAACTAATTTCCTTTGACATTATAAAGGAAAGTAGGTTTGAGATGTAAATACAAAAGTATAGCTCCTCAAAGTGGGTAAAGATTTCTTGAGGGAAATTAGAAAGGGCTTCTCAAGCTACGCATCTATTAATGACCCCTCCAGTACTGAAAATCTATGAACAGCTACAGCTTGAGAAATATAACAGTTCAATTATACAACACATCTTGTTCCAACTTTTACTTAGTGAGGCCTTGCCAATGAAGATCAATTCAGCAGAAAGGAGGGAAGAGATAAACCTTTTACCTTTATAAAGTGCCAAGAAACTAGTCCCAATGTTTGTTTGGGGTGAGGAATAGGAATGGGGAGAAGGGGAAGTATTAAAAGGTGAGGGGAAAGGAAAAGTAGCATGCTTACCTTATACCCCACTGTACCCTCTGAATATTTTTGCTATATGCATTTATTACTTATGTCAAAATAATTCTTTATGAAATTTGTGCTATATGCATTTGTTAAATTTTTTTATTTGAATTTCTATGACTTCTAGTAAATATTAAGTCTTAGATTCTCTTTGAATTGGTTAAGAGCAGAGACAAATGCCAAGATAATAAACCAAATCCTTTTTTCCCAGTAGAATCCCACAAAATCACAGATCCAATTGGTCCCTGCAGCAAATGTGGGATAAGCCTAAACATGTTCTGTTCATACACTGGAGGGAGCGGGTGATCAGCCAAGGGCCACCTCTGCTTTCCTCCACACAGTCTTCAATAGTGCCCATGGGGCTCTTCTCAGGCATAGAGGCCATGTGCCATTTCCCTCATGGAACGTAAGCTCCACTTCCAGAAATTACCATTCTCTTACGTGGCTCTGAGCCTTCATACATGCTATTTCTCCTGCTGGAATTCCTTCTCCTCTCTTATTGTCCTAGAAAATTCCTAGTCATCCCTCAATCCTCAGGGCAATTTCCCCTGGGAAATGTCCCAGGCTCCCTTGGGCAACTCAGACTCACTTTTTCCCTTGTTCTCTCCATTTTGTGTGCATCTATACTACCCCCACACCAGCCCCTGTACAGTATACCAGTTCTGCAAGTCTGTATTCCCACTAGACTGGAGTCATCTTAAAAACAGAACCAAGTCTTCCAACTTGGTCTCCCTTATACATAGAAAGTATTGGATTAAATATTTGTTGAATGAATAAATAAGTGAATATGGAAGAAATGGTGCTGGCTGTGTTAGCTTTGTCAAGGAGCAGCAGATGAATTCTGATAAATTGGTGGGAATAGGAGGCAGGAACTAGAGATGTGGGGGAAGGAGGAAAGCAAGATGTTTGTAATCAGCCATGTGCAAGAAATTTTGGCTTCTGTGTCATCTTTGGTCCCTGATACCTATTGTCCCAGCTTCAGCTCAACAGAATGGCGAGTATTTTAGGGGCTCTTTTGTTAACAGTACAATTGCTTGAGATTACAACAACCAAAAACTCTCCCAAGGATGACTAAGGAAAGAGTACTGGTCTGCACAGATCCCTAGTTGTGGCTACTGACTCTGAGATGGTGGAGTTGAGAATATGCAGAGCTCTCCTGGAGAATCTCTGCCATGGACAAGAGGAACCACCACACATGAATAACATATTATTCAACTTTTCTGCGCAGTATTAATCAATGAAGATGCTTATGAAGGCATGGACAATGGGGCTGTATTAGTCAAGAGTGTCTAGGCCAGTGGTTGGCAAACTACAGCTCGCGAGCCACATGCGGCTCTGTGGCCCTTTGAGTGTGGCTCTTCCACAAAATACCACGTGCGGGCGTGCATGTACAGTGCAATTGAAACTTTGTGGCCCATGCGCAGAAGTCGGTATTTTGTGGAAAAGCCACACTCAAGGGGCCAAAGAGCCGCATGTGGCTTGCGAGCCGCAGTTTGCCGACCACTGGTCTAGGCCAAAGGGGAACAAGGTCTCAGGTAACAGATAGAAGAAAAGGGACTAGGCTCATTCTGGAGCACCCTTGTTAGGAGAAAGTGGAAATGCATGTTCTCATCTTTCGTTGTTGTTCTCATACCCATCCTCATTCCATAGTTCTATCCTCAAGGTATCCCCAATCTACAATAAAAAGTGATATCGCAGTCATAACTTGAGCAACTAACATTTTTTTCAGAACCCCCAATGCAAACATGATACACTGAGTAATGAAGCACATGACCTAATGTCATTGCGAACAGGCATCAAACCAGATTTGGCTTCAAGGAAAATGAATTTTGGGTCCATCTTCCTTCATTTTCAAATCTTACTGCCTCATGGCAGAACCAGGGACATGTCATTTTGGGGAAGAAAAAAAATACTCTATTTCCTCAGGAAATGCGAAGGAGCCACAAATGTTAATCTGCTCCAGCTGGAGTGGAGGCTGGGGGCTTATTTAGGCTCATAAAATACACCTTCTCACATTTCCTCCTGCTGACAAACCAAAGATTCTCCTTGACCAAGGTTTAGGTAGCTGTTCCCAGCATCCAAAGGAAGGCTGCCCAGCCAAGCAACTGCTCCACCCACCTGAAAGCCTGCTTAGGATTCCATTTGAATGTAGGAGTCGATCTCTAAATATAACCCTGAAAGCAGCCTCTGCTGTCATCCCTGTACTTGCAGCTTCGTTCCTTCCAAAATAATAAAATGGGATGGGTGGGTCTTTGGGCTTTTACCCTGGGAGAGCAGCTTGGGGTAATGAGACACAGGAGAGCAACCCTCTGCTTCGGTCCTCCACCTCTTCAACCCTCCCTGTGGGGTGGAAGGAGGAGTGGACAACAGCAGTCCTCCACCCAGGAGTTGGCACCAAGCCCCAACCCCCCACTTCTCCACAGGGTCCCTCTCAAAGCAGATGGTCCCTAAGGTGGGTCCATTGTCCCAGGGCATTGACTAACCTCAGGAAAATCCTTAGAAGTGTGCCTTCTCCCCCTTCCTGACCCAGGGCTCCTATTGTAAAATTTAGAATCTCAACATATCCTGTGATCATTCTTATCTCACCCAATGGTATATCACTAACCAACAAATATCTGTTCATTGTCAGTCTCTCTCACTAACCCTGAGATCCTTGCCAGCAAAGCTGTTTTCCTCATCCATGGACCTTCAGCACCCACTGTAGTGTGAGGCACATAGCAGATGCCCAGGAGATGCTGGATGGATAGAGGGATGGACAGAGGATGGGAAAGAATAGAGGGAAGAAGAAGGAGATGATGGATGGATTCATGGAGAGGGAATTTCTTTAGTGTTACACGTGGGAGATAGAAGGACAGATGATGGAAAGTACAGCTTGAGTTGTTGTGCCCTGCAGCTCGGGGACTGATCCTGGAACCCACACAGAGCTCTGAGGGCTCTAAGTCAGAGCATGGCAATGCCATGATCCTGCCTTGTGAGTCAGCTGCCCAAAACTTAATCTAGTTGTGGGTGGAGGTGGACCCCTCCATAGAAGGCCCAGGAGAGAATCGTGTTGGGGTCACCTGTGGAACATAGTAACCTTCACTATTATAACCCAAGGCTGGCTTCTCTTTTCTCTCATACTGGTCCCCTCTGTGAGGAGAGAGGGGTGGAGGCGCAGTCCCTCTCTGGCCCCATCCTAGTGAGGGAGCCTGGGCAGGGGCCTGAAATTACAGCCTCCACTACCTTTCACCCAGACGTAGCTGAGGAGGGCTCAGAGCTCTGGCAGCCTGTTCATCACGCAGGACAGCGATATTTCCAAGTATGCAGTTGGGGTGTTGTGCCCCCAGATGGAACCCACAGGGCCACAAGCCTTTGAAAGGAAGTGGCTGGTTTTGTGGAAGCATCATTTCATTGGCTCAGTTTTATTTCCAGCCGGACAGAGACCAGTTGTCACAGAGAGACAACTGTGCTCCGCAGACATCTGAGCAGGGCACCTGTGCCCAGGAAGGGCGAGGCACCGGCACCAGGGAAACTGAGGGGCAGAGGAGGAAATTAAGCAAAGGAAAGCTCAGGCAGCAGTCAGATTATACTTCCTCGTGGCCAGAGCTCTGCTTCTGTGAAGACCCAGCTTCTGATAAGACAAGGGCCATCACTTCCCTCTGGCCCACCTGGTACTGCCTTCTGGGGCATGCTGGGGATGCAGGGACCTGACTGGTCCAGCCCATCTAATGGAGAGCTGCTGCAGAGTAGAATCTGGGGAACTTTTAAAGACTATGGTGCCCAAATCCCAATCCCAGAGTGTAACTTAACTGGTCATGACTGGGTCCCAGATTTTTTTGGTAAGAGGATTGGGCTCAAATGGAAGACATAAAAAAAAAAAAATGCCTTGTAGCTTTCATCTCATCCTCACCCCAACACAAGGAAGTCACCGCCATGTGACTCCAGCTTAGCCACATAAGCGATTCCGATAAGTCTTAGCCAGGATAGAAAATCAGGCTAACACGTGTGCAACTCAGAAATGCTTTCAGCCTATCTACAAAGTCGGGTCTCCTAGGTGATGGGGACGATTTTCATTAAACTGGGAAATATTGAGCGAGGTGGGTAACAACACTTGCACTGAGATTTTCATATCCTGGAACTGGTCACTAATTTGTGGTGGGATTGGAGGTGGCGTCCCTCTCTGGGATTCAGCAGGCCTCCCCAGCCACAGAGCAGCGGGAGGAAGAACGGAGAACACTGGGCTGTCTTACAGGGAAAACTCGGAGGCCTGAATAAATGTTTCCATGTTTATGAAGTGCTCCGGGCTCCTTGAGTAATAGCGAAGTGTCAGGGCCCGCTGTTATTAGTTTTCACACAAGTCCCAAGATTAATTGCTCCTCTCAGCCTCGCTCCCCAGCTCAAGAGTTATGCTCCAGGCCCATCTAAGTTCCTTTGCACGTGTGCCCTGGAAGATGGCAAAGCCTGGCCTGGAGCTCTCCTTGTGGACAGTGGACAGGCAGGGAGGGCAAATGGCAAAGCCTGGCCTGGAGCTCTCCTTGTGGACAGGCAGGGAGGGCAAATGGCAAAGCCTGGCCTGGAGCTCTCCTTGTGGACAGGCAGGGAGGGCTGCATTCTATCAGCAACTTTCCTCCTTTGAGCTGGAATCTGTCTGCTGCTAATTCCTTGGTGTTTGTTTAGGAACACAGTCCAAGGAACCAGATCAACAAAGGGTGCTATAGCTCGATACTGGGCAGATTCCTTTTTATGAAACACAAATAATTTTCAAAATATTAAGTGACTGAGGCCCCACGTAACAGGTGGGAAGGGCCTCCACTTTATAACTGCACCCCTGCCCCTTCCTGTCAGTTTCCCTTGATCTTCTCTATCAGCATAAAACCAGTTACTTCTCATAAGCAAAGCCATTGCTTGCTTGAAAGACCACTTCCTGAACAAAGACCATAACAGTAATCAGCTTCTCACAACCAAGTGAGCCCGACCTCCTTGCAGGCTGCTGTTTGGCTGGGGAAGCCACTGCTCAGGTGTGTGACTTCGACAATATAAAATTTTAAGCTCAAATTCGGATGATTTATGTATTTGTTTTTGTTTCAACGACAGAACCTAAGAATGTTAACGTGAGTGGGGAGCTTAGAGATCTAATCCACATCCCTCATTTTTAAGAGGAAATTAAAATGAAAACAAGTGGTCAGCCTGAGGTCAGCCAGAGTGCCCAGAACTTTGTCCTTGACTCTCCTCTTTTCTTTATCCCACATTCTCTCTCTAGAAAGCTCATCCAGTCGTCCCATGAGTTTAAATGCCACTGCATATTAACTACTCTCAGTGCAGACCTTCCCACGGAACTGTTGCTCTTCTACCTCAAGCCTCGCCCATCCTATTCCCCTGCCCCACACCTTCTCCATCTCCACATGCTGCGCGACTCTTCCAGACTTGCTCAGGTCCCAGACCTAGCCATCATCGTTTAGTTCTCCATTTCTCATAAGCCCCATATCTAAACAGAGGTACTAGTTCCGTTTCCAAAAATTAATCACTACTGCAACTCTTTTCCCCACTACAATCCCCACTACAATGACCCTGGTTGATACTACAGTCAACTTCTGCCTATTTTATTTCAAAAGCTCTGAACTGGTCTCTATCCTCCCACTCTTTCCCTTTCCAACAGATCTACCACATAGTAATCAAAATAATCTTTCCAACACAAAAATGCATCATCTCCCATCCCTGCTTAAAACCCTTTACACTTAAAAATAAAACCTAAACTCCTTACCATGCCTTCAGGGCCCTACTCAGTCTGAGCCTGCCAACCCTTCCACCCAATCGCTCTCCGCCCCTCCCCCCTTTTTCACCTCAATCCAGCCACCCTGGCCATCCTGGTGCCATAGAGAGGCCATTCTCATTCCTGGCTCTGTCTGCACTGTGGGGAAATCCTCCAGCTCAGATTGCTCTCCCCACAGATCTTTGCATGGCTACCACTCTCTCATCCCTCAGGTCTCGGCTCAGAAAGCCCATTGCTGGCTAGAGCAGCCCCCAGTCACTCTCCTTCTCAAGTCTATCTTCTTTATAGCCCTTATTTGCGGCTGAGACTGTTTCACTCCTTTGTTTGTGAGCTTATTGTCTGTCACCCTTACAGAATGTAAACACCTTGAGAGCAGATTTTCTAGGTCATCGCCACATTCCTCCACTCCTGAAAAAACGCCAGACTCTCAGTAAAACTTATTGATTGGTTGATGCTAAAAAACAGTAAGAGAACCAGAAGTAGAATCTATGCTTTTCCGTTCACATCCCAGTGGTGGTTCAATCCTGCCCTTTGCTTTATTAGAAACAGAGGTCCACTCGAGCTAGTTCAATAAAGGGGGGTTTTGTGAGGAAACAGATGGGGTGACAAGGTACAATGTCTCTGAATCCAAGAACAGGAGCTTGTGCCCCACAGGGGCCAAAGCTGAAAGAGGGCCCTGCCTTCAAAATGGCCCTGAAGAGTTAGTTCCCTCTATGGGATTTTCCTTTTGGTTCACCATCAATACTATTAACACACATTCTGTGTATCCACTTCTTCCTCTCCTGTTCCAACTGGCATTTATTCATTCCCTCAGCAAATATTTATTGAAGGCCGACATGGGCTAAGCCATGCTAATCCTGCTTGCTTATCATCTCTGCTTCTCTTTTATTTCATCGGCATGTGACTTTGGTTTTCCATGTTTCCATCAGCCTTTCTCATGATTTTTTTTCTTTTATTTCTTCTGTTATCCAGACAATTCTTCCTAGGTTTTAGCTGACAGTCCCAAGACAAAAATCTAACTGGACCAGTTCCTCTTTCAGAGCTGAGTCCAACATAATAGATCACCCAACAGCACTGGCAGGCTTGGGATCAGGGCCCAACTCGGGTCCCACCAGCTGTGCTCGTGTGTGTTGTTCAGCAAGGGCTGTGCTGGTGGCAGCTTCTGTGGAAAGGAGCGGTGGCAGAGCAGATAGGATCACATCTCTGGGATAAACTTTAATCTAGTGAGGGTGCATGTTGGCGGTAGGAAGAGACATATTTAAACCTTACAATTAGAACAGTACCACATAACATTTACTCAGGTCAGTGATGGCGAACCTTTTGAGCTCGGCGTGTCAGCATTTTGAAAAACCCTAACTTAACTCTGGTGCTGTGTCACATATAGAAATTTTTTGATATTTGCAACCATAGTAAAACAAAGACATATTTTTTATATTTATTTTATATATTTAAATGCCATTTAACAAAGAAAAATCAACCAAAAAATGAGTTTGCGTGTCACCTCTGACACGCGTGTCATAGGTTTACCATCACTGACCTAGGTCAATGGGACATTTGATGTCACTGAAGGTTTTAGAGCACATAAGTGACATGACCAGAGCTTTACTTTGGGTAAAATTCGTTTTTCAGAAATATATGGGATAGATTGTAAAAAGAAAAAACTGACATGGGAAGAAAAATTAGACCACTGCAATACATTGAAGCACCAAGTCCTGAAAATCTGAATTAGTGTGTGAACAGTGCAAAGGGAAGGTGGGAGAGACAGGAAGAGGCAGGAATTGGCATGTGGCATCAACTCCACCAGATCTGAATGTCTACCATATGGAAGGAACCTTTCTGAAGTCCTACTATGTATCAAGCATGATGCTAAAGGTGTCACAGAATCACATCTAAGCCTTGGGAAAAAACCTATAATGAGAAGCATATGATTTTATGTACATTATATAGTTGAGGAAACCTTAAGGCAGAAAACTAACTTCCTCAAGACCACGTATCCAGAGAGTGGCCAAGGAAAGGAACCTTGAGGAAAGACAGAAGAATCCTTTACATAATGGAAAGGGGCCAATAGTATACCAGCAAAATGGCCTGACTTGAGGATGGGGCTGGGTCAAGAAAGGAGGAGAGCACAGGATGAGGTGCAGGAAGGAAGAGTGGGATCGCAATGTGGCATGGAGGCTAGAGCCAGGCTTTCCTTCTGGCCTTGAACCCTGACTCCATCTTAAGCAAATGCTCCCGATTCAATATCTTCCTCTGTGAAATAGAGTTAATAATCTAGTGTATGACCTCTCAGGTCTGGGTAGGGATTCATGATAATATATCTACAGTAACTGAAACAAAGCAGGGTCTCAATAAAAGGCATCCTTGCTTGGATTAACAATTCTATTATTGTTTCTGATAGAGTCAGGGGCCATATACAAACATCAGAATTCCATTGTTGAAGAGGTTTCAATCTCCATGTTTCGGCATAAATATTGCTATGATGATGTGGACTATTAGGCATTGGGCTGCTCATTCTTAGAAGCTTGAATATATATATAGCCTAGCTGGTAAGACAGGTCTCACTTTCAGTGTCAAATAATCTCATCATTAAGTTAAACAGTCTAGACAGGTGATGGGGGAGGAGGGTAACTCCTGCATACTATCCCCCTAGAGCCTGTGCCTATAGCTCGCTCTAGAGGGGAATACACTTGGCAAAAAGAAACTCTCATCAGTAGCAGGTGGTGAAAACTCCAAGTTAGTGAGAACATCTCTCAAAGCCCAGAATCCAGGCTTTAAATATTAATCTGACTTCAATAAGAAAGAGTTGGGTTTGACCCATTAGCTGAAAGCACTTCAGCTCCTACTTGTTATTTTTAAGCAATAATGTTTTTTAAAGAGCCCACAAGAAAGAGGACTGGCATGAGCAAACCCTAGTGATCTTTGTCTCTTCTGAGTGTGGCAACAGAGAAGCAGTCAGCCATCATCGCACCTGTGCCCTCTCCAGGCTACCACGCCTGAAGCCCGTCTAGGGATGGGATCAGCCCCAGTTCAAGATCAAACTCTCTCCACAATGCAAGATGGACAAGTCCTATTAGCCAAACCACTGGGCAGAGTTTTAAGAAACAATCATCTATTACTGATCCCTTTCCATGCTAGGGACATACAAAATATACAGGCTACCTATCCCTCAGGCCACTAAAAACCTATTTTCTTTTGCTGTCTGATGCCATCCTATTCCACATGCTCACACCAGGTAGCCAAATAGCTTGCTGGCCCAGTTCTGGATATTTTCTCCCTCGCTTTCAGAGCAGAACCCATCTGAGTGAGAATGATTACCTTTTAGACTAGATGTTAGTTTCCTTCTAATCAAGGCTTGGAAACAGGATTGCAGAAAGCGTCATCTCAAAAAAAGGGTGGGGGGGGGAGGGAGTCTGAAGAAAGAAGCTGGCAGAATTCCAACCAACATAGCGTTAAGAAAGAAATCTAACAACATGCATCTGCTCACTAGCCAGAAAGAAAATATATTGTACGTTTAAGACAAGGCAGCAGCGTTGCATAACTTGGGGGTGTGGGGGTGCCATTCACTTCACAGGCTATGTGAATGGAGCCCCCTGGAGTTGTGCAGCACACACCTGTGAAACCAAACTCCAAACTTAGCCCTGGTTCAGAGTATCTCAGTCAGAAATGTGACCACAATACCCTCGGCACAGGTGTGGTTGCTTTAGTCTGTGAAAAATATTAAATTGCTATGGATTATTCTGCAGAAAATTCTTAATGCACACAGTGAAACCCAAACTCCCCACAGAAGCATACCTGAAATGATAACCAGGGGAGACCTTGGAGGCCGTCTGGACCATCCCCTCATTTTACAGATGAGACAACTGAAGCCGGGAGACACGACCTGTTTCTCCCCAGGTCAACAAGCCTATGCCAAGAAGATAAAACAGACTTTCCCTGCTTCCCATCGATGGCCAAAATAGGCCACTTTGCTGTGAATAGTACTCAATCCGCCAAGATTGAGAATTGAATCTTCTTTATCATTATCGTCATTTAACATTCATTGAGCACGTTCCACATGCTAATCCTTGAGAATACAGAGTCTCTCTGAAGGACTCGGCTCATGAGGTATGAGTAGGGCAGAGCTTCGCCTCAGTCGCACAACCTTTGGTCCAGGAAACGAGGGCTTGGCTAGGAACCTTTCCAGGCACAAAGTTAACATACTCTTTTGTGAGCCGTGAATGATTATGACCTATTGAACAAATCTTATTCAGGCAAGTTTTTAAAAATGTATTACGTCCCTGTTGGAACTGACTGACTTCTTTGAAGCTGCTTTGGTTTATTGGTTAAATATTTATTCATTAATATATTTCAAAGCCATTTTATTTACACAATAGATTTGGAGCCATTCTGGACTATTGGATAATTATTACCTAGTTAAAATCAGGCTATCCAAAGCAAGAAAAGTGATGGTCATTTATGGAGAGAACGGGAAACTTACAGGCTACTGAGGTTGCCCTTTAAATTTTATTTTTAACACAGTCGTTCTACTCTTTCTAATGGGAGTTTTATGTGTGTCTGAACGTGTGCGGTGAGAGTGAGGTGGGGGGAGAGAGAAGCCTTTTTACCAACAACCAATGCAATTAAACTGCTTTATGGACAAGCTCTCTGCCAACTTTCTTATTGAAATCAAAGATACCTTTGAGTTGGCTGTACAAGAGCAGAGCAGAAAGCACCTGCAGTCACGTCTGTTTCTCATTTTGTACTCATGTAACTCAGATGCCCTGTGAAATCTGCTCCTGGGTTGAAACTGTGTATACCACGTGTCAGCTCAGTTTGAATTTGGAAACAGGAGCTCAAAAGGTGCCACTCAAACCCGTGGCTCTGGTTTTCCCCGAATGTAACATGAGCAGGGGAGTCATGTTGTGGGGGCCCATGTCTCCCATCACTGTAAGTAAGAGATACAACAGGCCCATGTTTCCATTTACTGGAGCTCCCCAACCCCCACCCATATCAGTTCCCACTTACGCTGTTCATGCAGGAAGGTCATGGCATGGGATGAGAAGTGCTATGAATGTACACGTGAACAGTTCATGACCTGTGCATGAATTTACAACCTTGCCTGATATAGAAAAAGGAAGCAACCAGAACACCTGACCCAGCCTCTCCAAATAGCCTGCTTTGGGCCACCTCTCTTTGTAGATATTGTTTGTGGCCTACATAAATGGATAAAGGATGCCATTGGTCTGAAGAAATTGCATTAGGGTAAAATTAGTACTCAGCTCTTATGTGAAGACCCCCAATTAAATTCTTTTCAGTTTTAACCCAAAGATATCTTTTTTTTTTAATATTTTTGATTGATTTCAAAGAGGAAGGGAGAGGGAGAAAGAGAGATAGAAACATCAATGATGAGAGAGAATCACTGATAGGCTGCCTCCTGCACACCTCGCATTGAGGATCGAGCCTATAACCCAGGCATGTGCCCTGACCGGGAATCAAACCGTGACCTCCTGGTTCATAGGTTGACAGTCAACCACTGAGCTACGCCAGCCGGGCCCAAAGAGATCTCTTTTAAATATTAGCCCTAATAAGAAATTCTGGATTTTATCTCTTTGATCACATTTAAGAATATTAGCCCCTCATCTGCCTCTGCAATGTCCCAGTGATTCAACAAATATTTAGTGAGTACCAACTATGTCCTCTCAAGCAACACCAGTCCATAAAACATCAAGGACTTGGCTTTCATGGCGTTTCCTTTCTATCTGGGGAGGGAAGAGTTGGCTTTGAAGTAGCTAAGTGAAGGCGTGTTCCAGTTAAAGTCAAATCTCCATGTGGCATTCCAGATTTACACAGGATAAATTGGGATGTGATAATTTGCCTCAAAAAAAGATTCAATATTTTACTAAAAAAAATTCACAGAAGGATTCCCTTTAAATCTAAAACTCTCATAGTCCCTCTCCCCCCACCCCAGTCCTTTTATTTATTCTGAACTTTTGAGGACTCCATTAATGGTTAGAGTGTCCCTGCACTGTCCTAGAGTACCTACCTACGCATCACCACAGGTAGACATTCACTTCTACTCCAGAAAAAAAGAAGTGCCCTAAGAAAGTACTGCTCATTCCAGACTGAGAGCACAACCCACACTGAAAGGGCCACTCAGCAGACACCACAGGCAAGTCTTAGGGACTCTGGTTCTGGTGGCTCCCGGGGCCTGTCTGCACCCTTTAAGATCTAGGTCAAGGGCAAAGAAGTCGGAGTTGATGCTCTTTTCAGTCTCTCTGGATTTTTCTCATTGATACAAATGAGGGGGAAAGGGAGAAAAACAAGCCCAAATAATACAGTTTAAAAAATGAACCTGGTGAGGTGAAGACATCATTTTTCTCTCCTGACATTTTCAACTACTTAGATAATTATCGGCCACCAGAGTCCCTCGTTGTGAGTACCAGCATTTGGCCCATCAGCAATTAGTGAGAACAGTTCCTCCACTGAGCTTTTACGTGAGAAAACAGAGAGCTGCCTGCCACACACAAACACACAGGCTTCGGAGGCATGAGAAAGAAGCTGAAGAGTATTCCTAATATTACAGCTAGCCTCCTGTCACTTTCCACACATTGGGGTTTTATTGACCAGTGACCACATTTCTCCTCAGGACCATTGTACTGCCAGGAAGCTTCCTGGTCCAGCTTCATAGTGGTTAGTTGGCATTAAAAAAAAATTTTTTTTTTTTAAAGCACAAGCCCTACCCTACCCTGCCCTACCCTACCCTATTCAGAAAAGTTAATGCCATATCATGAATTTCAGCTCTGGGGATTGGAAGGCTTTCCCATTTAAACAGGGGAAGCAAAAGTAAAAACAACCTTGGGTGTTTCCACAAGTCTTTCATCTGCCCAAGAAGAATTTGTACTGAAAGCCTTCATGGTAATTAGATAAATTGAGCAAATACAGGTACAGGATATTCAGAAGTCAAATGAGCCATTCTTCAATTTAAGGGCTTTGCTTTAGAATAAAGAACTGTGCTCAGTGCAGCTGGTGTCACTTAGATTAGTCCTGGAAGAGAAGTCTTACGGGAGAGAGGAATACATGTACAAATAAAAGAGACCAAGGTGGGAAGACATTGAGTGCCTTTCCTGTCTCGATGTTAGATGAGTCCAAACAGACGACAGCCAAAGTCAAGTCTCCATACACATGTCACACCCCTTGCTCTTCAAGGTCTCTCCTGGCCAAAAGTGTCTGGATTTCCACTGTGCCAGCTTTTCCACAGAGGGCAATTAACTCACTCTGAAACTCAAGGGTTATTGAAGATTTAGGCTTTCTGATCCCTCCAGGAGAGCCCGTGGAAACTGCCATCTGACACATTGGAGAATGCCCTTGACTTTCAGAGGACCAGATTTGTGTTGCTGCTACTTAAACATAGCACTCAGAGTTCATCTTTGGCTGTGACTTGTACTCCATAGCAACCAAGTGGCAGAACGTGAGGCACAGCACCAATGTTTGGGTCAAGTAGAGAAACTCAATTTACCTCGATCCATAATAGGCCATCGCTCATGATGGGAACTACCTAAGCTTCTTATTACAAGTTACCTGTCCACATCTATCTTTTACTCATGTCACCATCTTTCTCAACTGACTTATTTAAATGAAAAGAACTTAGGAACATTTTTATGAAAAAAAGTTTCCTTGGAGCCCTAACCAGTTTGGCTCAGTAGATAGAGCGTCGGCGTGCGGACTGAAAGGTCCCAGGTTCAATTCCGGTCAAGGGCATGTACCTTGGTTGCAGGCACATCCCCAGTAGGAGGTGTGCAGGAGGCAGCTGATTAATGTTTCTCTCTCATCAATGTTTCTAACTCTCTATCCCTCTCCCCTCCACTCTGTAAAAAATCAATAAAAATATATTTTTTTTAAAAAGTTTCCTTGGGCATACTCAGGTTACTGACAACTCCCAAAATGAAAGTCAAGCCTTGAACTCTTGACATTCTGACTACAGACCTCATGGAAACATATGAAAATCTTTGAAAATCATTCATGAAGGTCATAGAAGACAAAGTCCATACATCAAAATGCAACCCATTCTTAGGAGTTAGTTACACAACAAGAAATTAAACCAATGGATTTCATAATGACACCAGTTTCGAGCTGCCAGTCAGGTAGGTGTAATACCAGCACTATGATGCAAAGTAAGACTTAGGTCTTAGGAAAGATAAGATCTCAAAACAGACACATGACAAGAGAAAAGATAGACATTTGACTTCAACTTGATATTGTAATTCCTAATGAGATCTATAAAAATAAATGATGGGAGTCATAGAGAAAGACCAATTCCATTTATGGTTAAGAATCATCAGAAACTCATAACAAGAACAAGTACAAAAAGATAAAAGGATTGGAGTTTAGAGTAGAACATGCAGATGTGCACTTCAGAAATGTGGTTTATTCAGACAACTCCTTCTGTATAGACTAGTGGAAGTAGACACCTTAGGAAACTCTCCTGAGACTTCCTGGAAATTATTTTTAAGACCTTGGGTTCATTGCCCCTATTCATTCTACATTCCTCTCCTGTTTCAGTGTTGTTTTTCATTGCCTAGACCAAATGTTAACATCAATTAACTCACTCTGAAATTCAAGGGTTATTGAAGAATTAGGAAAGGGTTTGTCCTATAATAAAGGTATGACAGGGCTTTTAACTTTATGAACTGTTCCAAAGTCATATAACTAAAAATATAGCAAAAATCCATAGAAAACTGTTACTGTTACAAACATCATTAAAAGGTTCAAAATACACTGTTTTGAGCTTCTTGAGAGTGAAATTCTACCATCTAATTGAATCTAATTACCAGAAAATTTTTAAAGTCTATCAATGTTACTATCCATATGTATACTAATCGAAGTCTGAGGTATTTCCTATCTCTAAAATTCCACAATTCTATAATTCTAGTCAACATTTTTCCCTCTCTCTATTCTTCTTATGGAAAGGGGAGGGGCTTATTTCCCATCCGCACCTCTAATTCCTTCCCTTTAATCCTCTATATCTCCATTAGACATAAAGACCAACACATTCTTGTTCATGGTGACTCCATATTCACAGTGAACATTATTTTCAAGGATTATGAAATAGTTGCCACCAGTACATCTGACAACCTCAGTACAGTACTGCTTCAAAAGCAGGTCAATCAGAACGGGGCTCCTGGCTAACCCTAAAGGCAGAGCTAAGGAAACAGTTATCTGCCCTTCCCTCAAATGTCCTGATGTTATTTAAAGATTATTAATGCCTACTTTACAATTTCATTGGTGCTCATGTCAATGATTTTAGACCTAGTTCACACATTTGCTAGTGTTGCTTCAGGATGTTGGGAGATTGTAAAGATAGCACTAATTCTTGCCCTAACTGGTTTGGCTCAGTGGATAGAGCATCAGCCTGCGGACTGAAGGGTCCCAGGTTCGATTCCAGTCAAGGGCATGTACCTTGGTTGCGGGCACATCCCCAGTACGGGGTATGCAGGAGGCAGCTGATCAATGTTTCTCTCTCATCGATGTTTCTAACTCTCTATCCCTCTCCCTTCCTCTCTGTAAAAAATCAATAAAATATATTTTTAAAAAAAGATAGCACTAATTCTTACATTTTGTCCTAATATGCTTAGTGTGATATGATTTTTCATGAATAATTCTGAAAAAGTCAGCCCTGCTGAAATTCCACACAGAGCTAAAGGCCCAAAAAATCTTAGATTCAATTTTGCCAAATCACAATCAGTTTTGATACTCTAGGCCAGTAGGTTCTCAACCTGTGGGTCGCGACCCCTTTGGGGGTAGAACGGCCCTTTCAGGGGTCGCCTAAGACCATCGGAAAACACATATTGAATATATAATTACATATTGTTTTTGTGATTAATCACTATGCTTTAATTATGTTCAATTTGTAACAATGAAAATACATCCTGCATATCAGATATTTACATTATGATTCATAATAGTAGCAAAATTACAGTTATAAAGTAGCAACAAAAATAATTTTATGGTTGGGGGTCACCACAACATGAGGAACTGTATTAAAGGGTTGCAGCATTAGGAAGGTTGAGAACCACTGCTCTAGGCAGACCAAACAACAGATGACTGACTGACCATTATTCAGACATCTTTCCCTATCATAATTAACACCAGGAGAGTTTTCATGCCTTTGTCTCCATCATGCACACATTTGGAGAATTTAATTAATGTATGCAACCACTCTGAGTAATCCAGGTCTCATAGGTAATGTGTGTTAGCTTCTATTTGTTGATATCTCTGAAGGAAATGGTCACTTTCATAGACTGACAGCAGCCTGAGAAGTACAATGTTTATATTCGTGGTTATTGGCAGGAATTTCCAACCCTCGGCCTTGGCTCAGCTTCCCATCAATGATCTACACAATCTGGCTAAGGAGGATTCCACATATCATTACTTTATAATCACTTCACTCATTTGATCAACGACAATAAAAATATCAACTGTTATTTCTTTCACAACTAAGGTGATTTATTTTGTATAATAATCATTACTTTATATCATGACCTATGTGAGGCATTGGGATAAGATGGCTCAGCTCTTGCTTTCAAAAAGCTCACAACTCCTTGTAATAACTAACTAGAAGGTAGTGAATGAGAATAAGGGAGAGAAGAGGAGGACAGTTAGTACCTAATGTAGGCTAAAAATATAACTAGCGAGCCTTGAAATTTCCACTGCGCCATAATGCAAATGCAACCCACCAGATTCTGTCAATCTCTAGTTACACCCTCATTTAGACAGAAGAAGAAGATCTAGTTGAGTGGGGGGAGGGGAGTGCAATATTGCTCATAGATTTGTAAATACGGAAATAACAATCACAGCAATAAAAAAGTATACACTCATACACAGATTATGAAGAAATATTTTCCCCAATATATCCAATTTAGCAGGTTGAAATCCATAGACGGAAAAAGCTTTCGTACAGTTTTATAATTTCCTGCCCATCCCCTTCTCTCAAAATTCTTTTAAGCTTAAATACTCTCATTCTCCAATTTCACCAATGTCTAGATGCTACTCAGACAGTAATAATGCATCCAAAACCATAAAATTCAACTTTATAGGCATTTATGGCATGACTACTATGTATCAATATCCTTCCCTAAGTTTAATAGTTTTAATTTCAAGTGGCAGTCTGAATTACAGTGACTTTATTAGTTTATATAACATTTTGGGAATTTCACCCCCTCACTGGTAAAGTACATAAGAATATTTTTTTAAGTCTTCCATTTTTACATCAAATAAAAAATAGCACTTAAATAAAAGAACAATATTATTTGTCATAGCATAACTATCAACTTTTAATTATCCTAAAACCAAAAAGTTTAAAGTTAATGAAAATGAACTCAAACTCTCAAATGAAAATTATATATTGCCAAAAAAACACTACTTAGGATTTTTCTATCCCTCTAGACATAAGTTAAATATATTCTGATTAAACACCTACTCTGTATAAGATACATAATTACTGGAAGGAGAACAAAATGATCTCTACCCTTTTAGAATAACATTCTAACAATTAGTTTAACCAGCTGAACTCTCAAGCAAAGCACTATTCATGCTTTGAATAAGTGAGTCTGAATATCGCCATCAGAATGAAACAAAAAAAAATTGGCTTAGCTATTTTCCAATGGAACAGAAACTTCTTGTATCATATACTAGATACAGAGTTAAAACATCAATCCCAGGAAATATATTTCCTACATAATATGTCAGTGAGCCTGTATATGGAAAGACGAATTTAAACTGGAATTTCTTGTTTTTTAAAATATTTGTATTGACTTCAGAGGGGAAGGGAGAGGGAGAGTTAGATAGAAACATCAATGATGAGAGAGAATCATTGATTGGCTGCCTCCTGCACGCCCCCTCCTGGGGATCAAGCCCACAACACAACCCCTGCATGTGCCCCTGACTGGAATCAAACCCTGGACCTTCCACTGAGCCAAACCAGCTAGGGGAATTTCTTCTTAAATTACACTGATTGCCATCTAATGAAAGGTCTTGGAGGGAATTTGATGAAACTTTGATTTTCATAAGGAGATACCTATTACAATAGCACAAATCAAAAAGAAAAACAATAGAATAAGTAAGTGATTGAGCTAAGTAAAGTTATTGCAAAAGAAGTATTCAGTCACTGATGGGCAAATTAATCAACATCAAGTTTAAATCAAAAAACTATACCATGAAATGGTGTATCACTTTGCTTCTCAAGCAATCTTTAATTTTGAATAGAATGATGTCCATTCAAAGAACATCTCAAGGGAATAATATCAGAAATACAAAGAAATAGAGAAAAAGGAAAAGAGGCTTTTGTAACACTCATTTCCAAAATAATAGTACAAAACCTGAACCTGTTTAATATAAGAAATATTTCATGAAGAATTTTTCCAGTGGTGATTTTAATAAAACCAGAATTTTTCCTAGTTAGACTGACAGTACTCAATACTTAATATAGCTGATATTTGCTTCATATTATTGGGCGATGTTACAAACTCTATAAATAAGTATCTGATATTTTAGTAGGCTGAAAATCAGCTATGTGATATGAAAACTATGTCAAATGAAAATTAACTCCATAAAAAATGTTTCTAAGAGTTAAACTAATAGAATATTAAACACAAGAAGAAAAAGTCAACAAGTTTACATTATGTTTCTGTTTTTAAGTTACTTAACCAGGATTATGTATACTGTTCCCATGTTTGCCATCTATTAAAATAGTTTAAATCCCACCATAGACAAATCCACAAGATCGCCCCAGTTCTTTATCAGAGTGACAATTTTTCATGTCTTGAATATGACTTGAAATAAATGAGGCATTTTAACCTTGAAATTAACTTTGTTATAAAATGATAATTACAATGTAACTAATGTAACTAATTTTGCAGTTTCAACACAAGAGTATCAGAAGAAGACTTTAACTATTTAGATTTCTAAGATAGGTCCATAAAAGGTGAACATTTGGCTTGAACACCATAGTCAGATCCAAGCTGACATATATTTTTTATGATCTACAACAAAACCCTCACACTTTCATTCACCTAAGGAGAACTAGTTTGCAGCATCTGAGTTAAAGGACAACAGACCCGGTGGGGGCGGGGGGCGGGGGGTGGGTGGAGATGGGAGCTGGAAAAGGAGTCCTAGTTCTGCCAGTGTGTGGCTATAACCAAAGGCTCCAAAAAAATTTTAAATGACCAAATAAGCTCTTAACAGGCTGAATCTCCCCCAGATAACAACTATAAACTCTGGACAAATTTCAAAAGAAAGCCAAAAAAACCAACTACCTGAACACAGTGAAGAGCAACCAAGAGCAGACAGATCCTGGAAGGAAGTTAACACTTGAAAGAAGAAAGCAACACTGGGTGACGGTCCTGCTTCCACGGCTTCTGGCTTGAGGGTAGGATCTCAAGAAATCAAGAGCCAGGAATGGGGAGCCCTAAATTCTGAATATAAACGCTTTCCAAGTTTCTGGCCACTGACCCACACTGTGTGGTCAGACTCCAAGCCGCCCAGCCAAGAGTAAAACAACTAAGCTTAGATTAGAGTTGCCATCCAAGAGACAGCAGTTGCAGTTTTAGTAGCTAGTTGCCTGCTATAACAAAAGAAGTCAGCTCTACGCAAGAAATCATACAACATCCAGAGTTTACACAACAGATAATACATAATCTTCAGGAAATAATCCAAAAGTACTTCACATATGGAAAGTGTAACCCATTCTAAATATAATCCTGAGAAGCCAGTCATGACATGGCCCAGATGATGGAATTATCAAACAGGATTTCAAAGCATCTATTGTAACTATGCTCAGTGAATTTTTTTAAAATGTGCTTTTAATAAATAAAGGAATGAGAAATTTCATAAGGCAGTTCCATTTTTTTATGACTCAGCAATTCCACTTCTGGAGATTTTTCCAAAGAAACCCAAAACACTAATTCAAAAGAATATATGTACCCATTGCAGCATTATTTATAACTAGAGGCCTGGTGCATTGCTGCTGCCACTGCTGGCTGTGCAAGCCTTGGCCAGCCCTGGGAAGCTGGGCAGCCGCCATCTGAGACTTGCCTGCACCTCAGGCTGGTCCTTGGTGGCTGGGGGTTGGAGGGACTGGGGGACTCTGGAGACAGGCGGGCCCAGCCTTGCTGCGCGCCTGCCACCCCAGCAGGGCTGAGGGTATTGGGTGCCACCATCTTGTGTCTGTGGGTGCCACCATCTTTGAAGGCAGGGAAGTCAATTAGCATATTCCCTCTTTATTGGCTGTGGGTGCCGCTATCTTTGAAGATGGGTGGTCAATTAGCATATTCCCTCCTTATTGGCTGTGGGCACTGCCATCTTTGTGATGGTGTGAGAGTCAATTACCATATTCCCTCTTTATTACCTAGGCTAGCCAAGTATGGAAGCAACCCAACTGCCCATCGCTAGACAAGTGGATAAAAAAAATTGTCGTTCATATATACAATATATGAATATTACTCAGCAATTAAAAAGAATGAAATCTTAACATTTGTGACAGCATGGATGGACCTAGAGGGTATTATGCTAAGTGAAATAAGTCAGTCAGAGAAAGAAAAATACCATATGATTTTACTTATATGTGGAATCTAAAGAACAAAATACACAAACAAAATTGAAGCATAATCATAGACACAGAGAGCAATCTGGTGGTTGCCAGGGGGGAGGAAATGGGGGTGCTGGGTGGAAAAGGTGAAAGGATAAAAGGTACAAATTGGTAGTTACGGAAATAGTCAAGGAAATAGTCAAGGACATAAAGTACAGCATAGGGAATGTAGCCAATAATATTGCAATACCTAGGTATGGTGCTAGGGGGCTACTGGAAATATCAGGGGAACACTCTCTCTAAAGTCTAACCACTATGCTGTACACCTGAAACCAATATAAAATATTAAAATAAACTATAATTAAAAATAAATAAATAAATAAAATTTCAACAGGTAACCAGAAACTATAAAAAAGAACAAGATGGACATTCTAAAACTGCAAAATAAAATATCTGGAAAAAATTCACTGGACAAGCATGACAACAAAATGGAGGTGACAGAGAAGAAAGAGCCAGTGAACTTAAACATAGATCAATGGAAATTTTTTAACCTAAAAAAATAGATAGAGAGCATGAGTGGGGGTGGGGAGGATGGGGGTTAATGGGGGGGGGGATGATGACACGTTTGTAATTCCTTAACTAATAAAGAATTTAAAGATTTTTTAAAAAATAGATAAATATTGGGGAAAAATGAACAGGAACCTATGGTACAATATCTAAAGTTACCAAACATAAGGTAACTGGAGAACTGGCGGGCAGAAGAGAATGAAAGAAATAGAAAATATATTTTAAAAATTAAGAACCAAAAATTCCACAAATTCAGTGGAAGACATAAATTTACAAGTTCAAGAAGATTTGTAAATCCCAAGCAGAATGAACACAAATAAAACCATGACTAAACGCATCATTGTTAAACTGCTCAAAACCAACAATAAAGGGGGTGGGGGGTTCTAGAAAAAGCATTACCTACAGGGAAACATGACTCAAATGGTAGTTGACTTCACACCACAAACACACCAGAAAACAACAGACCAGCACATTTAAAGTTCTGAAAGAAAAATTGTTGTAGACCCAGAATTCTTGATTCAGTAAAAATATTCTTCAAAAATAAAGGTAAAACAAAGACAAAAATAAACAGAGAATTTATTTCAGTAGCCCTGAACTATAGGAAATGCAAAAGGAAGTTCTTCAGGCTTGTGGAAACAGATCTTCAGGAAGGAATAAAAAAAATTAGAAATTTTTTCATGATAAAATGATGAATAAAAAATAATGAAAATGTGTAAGTCACTGAAACTTTATGAATCTCAATATCCTAGTCTAAAGGAAGGAATAATAATGGTATGAGGAATATATGTAAACACACTTTGAGAAAAGGTAATTATTACTAAAAATATATGTTGTGCTTATAAACATGTCCAGAATCTGGAGAAAGACATGAGATTTTAGACTCGAGCTCAGCATTTATGCAACAAGTATTCATTGGATGCCTGCCTATTATTGGTAACATAATATGTTATGTGCGTCAGATTTTAGTTTGGAAGTGATTTTAATTTCCAAACTAATTTGATAAAAAGTATTGGCAAGCCAGGATATTAGGGAAAAAATATAAAATAGCCAAAAACTGTTAATCAATCTGCACCTTTATACTAAAAGTCTCTTCCAACAAGACCAGTTGTAGAGAATGAATCCATGTGTGTCTATTACCTGCCTTCAGTTTTTACATAACTTGTCCTTGCAAAGCAGTGCAAACAAGGTTAATAAACATTTCTGGTTTCCCTTCAAGCTACTCAAAGTATACATGCCTCAGTGTAGCCTACACAGAGCAAAGACAAGGAAACAAGTGTTGTATTTCTGACACCTAGAAATGTGTGCTGACAGCAGACCCATGAAAGACAAATGGCTACCCAGCTACCTGTCTTTATGACATTACAAACAAATAAAAGGGGTGTGTGTGTGTGTGTGTGTGTGTGTGTGTGTGTGTGTGTGTACACCAAAAGATAATAAGCATAAAGCTCTGAGTATTTTTAGAAATTTTGATTCTGGGAGAGATTCACATTTCATGTTCCTTAAGCAAGCAGTTCTAAAAAATCCCTAAATTTCCCAATTCTCTTTCCCTTCCCATTCTTGGTTACAAGCTTTTTATACTCATGCTCAATCAACTCCATGCCCTGACAGATTAGGGACAGAAATTACAAACATTCCATATAGAAATTTCTTTACCACACATTACTGAAATGCCAAAGAAAAAAAATATGATATATCAGAGTTTCATCCTAAATTCCTCTTTTGCTTCCTTATATTTCTGTTTTCCGTCCCCATCTCTGCAACTTCTCCCAAACCACTTTCTGAGATGGAACAATTGGCCACCTCGCATTTGCAGAGACATTTTCCTGCCATACAGTTTAAGGAGGAATTAGAGACCACTGTAGTGTGCATGGTGATCTGGTTAACCAGCCATTGTCTCTCCACTTGACTTGCTGCTGTGGAGAAGCAGACACTATTTTCATTTGCTGTTGGTGGTTCATGTGTTATAAGAACACACAAAAGGACTCACCATGCCGACTGTCAGCGTGAAGCGCGATTTGTTCTTTCAAGCCCTCGGCCGGACCTACACTGACGAAGAATTTGATGAACTATGCTTTGAATTTGGTCTGGAACTTGATGAAATTACTTCTGAGAAGGAAATTATAAGTAAGGAACAAGGTAGTGAAAAGGCAGAGGGGGCATCTGATGTTATTCTTTACAAAATTGACGTCCCAGCCAATAGATATGATCTCCTATGTCTGGAGGGATTGGTCCGAGGACTTCAAGTCTTTAAAGAAAGGATAAAGGCTCCAGTATATAAATGAGTAATGCCTAATGGAGAAATCCAGAAATTGATCATCACAGAAGAGACAGCTAAAATACGCCCTTACGCTGTAGCAGCAGTTCTCCGAAATATAAAGTTTACTAAAGATCGCTATGACAGCTTCATTGAACTTCAAGAGAAGTTGCATCAGAACATTTGCAGGAAAAGAGCATTGGTTGCTATTGGTACCCATGATTTGGACACTTTGTCAGGCCCATTTACTTACACTGCGAAGCAACCTTCAGATATCAAATTCAAACCTCTAAATAAGA
Source organism: Myotis nattereri (assembly GCF_964212035.1). Taxonomy (NCBI): domain Eukaryota; kingdom Metazoa; phylum Chordata; class Mammalia; order Chiroptera; family Vespertilionidae; genus Myotis; species Myotis nattereri. The sequence continues at coordinate 36,585,728 of NC_138079.1, forward strand.
CAAAGGAGTATACAGCCTGTGAACTGATGAATATATACAAGACTGACAACCATCTTAAACATTACTTACATATTATTGAAAATAAGCCCCTGTACCCAGTTATCTATGATAGCAATGGTGTTGTCCTATCAATGCCTCCAATCATCAATGGAAACCATACCAAAATAACAGTAAATACTAGAAATGTATTTATTGAATGCACAGGAACTGACTTTACTAAGGCAAAAATAGTTCTTGATATTATTGTCACCATGTTCAGTGAATATTGTGAGAATCAATTTACGGTTGAAGCAGCTGAGGTAGTTTTTCCTAATGGAAAATCATCTACTTTTCCAGAACTGGCTTACCGAAAGGAGATGGTGAGAGCTGACCTAATTAACAAAAAAGTTGGAATCAGAGAAACACCAGAAAATATTGCTAAGCTTTTGACTAGGATGTACTTAAAGTCAGAAGTCATTGGCGATGGGAATCAGATTGAGATTGAAATCCCTCCAACCAGAGCTGACGTTATCCATGCATGTGATATTGTAGAAGATGCAGCTATTGCCTATGGATATAACAACATTCAGATGGCTCTCCCGAAAACATACACCATAGCTCATCAATTTCCCCTTAATAAGCTCACGGAACTTCTAAGATACGACATGGCAGCTGCTGGCTTCACCGAAGCACTTACGTTTGCTCTGTGCTCCCAGGAAGATTTTGCTGATAAACTTGGTTTGGATATCTCTGCAACTAATGCAGTCCATATAAGTAATCCTAAAACAGCTGAATTTCAGGTGGCGCGCACTACCCTTCTTCCTGGCCTCCTAAAGACCATAGCAGCAAATCGGAAGATGCCTCTTCCTCTGAAACTGTTTGAACTCTCTGATATTGTAATAGAAGATTCTAGCAGAGATGTGGGTGCAAGAAACTACAGGCACCTTTGTGCTGTTTATTATAACAAGAATCCTGGGTTTGAGATGATCCACGGGCTATTGGACAGAATTATGCAGCTGCTTGATGTGCCTCCCGGTGAAAAGAAGAGGGGATATGTGATCAAAGCATCAGAAGGCCCTGCTTTCTTCCCTGGGCGATGTGCTGAGGTCTTTGCCAGTGGTCAGAGCGTTGGCAAGCTGGGTGTCCTTCATCCTGATGTTATCACCAAATTTGAGCTGAACATGCCCTGCTCCACCCTGGAAATCAACATTGAGCCCTTTCTGTGAAGATGGGTCCCTGGGGTGTGGTTCTCTCCCTCAGTGTCCCTTTCTCCTCCCCTGGTGTCCTTTAGTCGTCCCCACCAGGAAGGTTGAATAAAGCAGAAAGCACTGTAAAAAAAAAAAAAAAAAAAAAAAAACACAAAAGGAGAAGTCAATATAAACACAGGTGCCCTTGTCAGTACTAGATTGTCATCAGGCTTATTTATATCCTTGGCAAACAGAAAAAGGATATTTATGGGTCATGTGGTCTTTGAGTGCACCAATTTTGCAAAGCAGTGACTAGAACCCATTCAAAATACTCCAAACTATCTGTCTTAGGGCTTTATTTTGCCTACACCCCCAGTGAAGATCAGACCCACCCAAATCTTTTGTACCTCTTCTGTGACTAAGTTTCAGACTATACAATTCCATCAACATAGGCTGCTTTCCCAAGGAACTCCCTTTGAATTTCTTAACTTTAGAAAATTAAGTCTTTCAATAATATATTTCATTTTTACATTTAAAAAATCCTGAATAGCTGACTGATCATCATCCCAGAGAAAAAGATACAGGCAGTCCATGTTGCTTGCTGGTACTACACTCAACTAGATGTAAATTGGTGGTGGTAATTGCCCAGCGATTGGGATTGAAAGGATGAATTGCAGTGGGGAGCCTGCCTTACAAACATTGCAATTAACACCATCTAAGTATCTGAGGGTGATGTAGGTAATAAACAAAAGATTACATTAATATGCATGTTCAGTCCCCAAAGATAGCCAGATGGCAGGCTACAATATCAGATATTTCCTCTTTGCCTTTGCAGAGAGAATCACTCCTTTGTGCAGAGAGGGGTACAACTGACATTTTCTGTGAGCATGGGCATCTGATGGTGGATGACAAGAACCATGAAGCCGCCTACCTGAGATGCCCTGAGGACTCTGAGCTCAAAACCATGCCAGGTGTTTCCAGGGGCCAAGAGGCACAAGGAACAGCAGTCATAAATTGAAAAAAGAGCACATTTCACAAGCACAATGCTGACCACATCACTGTATACTCACACTGCCCAGGGAAGAAAGGAGGGGGTAGGAAGGCTGCAGGACTAAAAAGGCTTATTTTCTTTCTACCTCAGGAGCTCCAAGTGTCCAAGATTTCCCATTCTGTGTGGTCAGGCTGTGACTAGAGCCACATCCGTAGGTAAAGACCTTTTGTTCCCACTTGACTGTTAGCAAACAAAGGGGCCTTATTTGTCTCTAATGTAAGCAGTCATAATCTACAGCTTTTGTCACATTCCAAACCCTAAAGGCAGTCATCTCAACTAAGCCTCGGGCACAGAGAAAAATACGACAGCATAGAGTGGGCCCGCTAGACACAACTACCACCAATGCCCCCCTTTCTTTGTTCCTTCTGCTTACTTTGTCCTTCCATCTCTCCGTCTAACCACTTGCTCCATTTGTGAATTACTAAGAGTTCTCCAACTAACAAGTAGCTAAGAGACCAGCACAACAGGGTGCCTCTCTCCTGCTCTCCGCCTCCTCCCCAAGGTTTGGAAGACAAATACAGGATACACTGTGTCACTGACCACCTGAGTTACTCAGACTCTATTGTACACCCTGCACTGTATGCCTTTCTGTGGGCTTGGGAAGAATGCTCTCCTCATTTTGCTAATACTGTCAAAGGTCTTCTTAGGCAGCAGAGGGCAAAACACAACGGTGGCCTTAAGAACTACAACGTTGTGGACACTCTTGGTTTATTCAGTAAGCATGTCCTGTCCAGTGTTGAATAACGCTTGATTTTGTAAATCAAATGCTGTCTTAAAGCCCTGGAAGAGCTTACAAATTAGAGTAACACTGTGGTCCAGTACTTTGCTGGACCCCATTCTCTAAAGGAGTTCATGACTGGAGTCCATGATTCCCCAGGGGACTGTGGATAGAGCTTACAGAGTGCATGAACTTGTATGGGAAAATATTCATCTTCATTTTCAATAGTCACACAGACTTTGTACTTTCTTCCATTCTGATTGTAGGCACAGTATTCACAGTACCAGTAATTGTGTCACAAACTGAGGTCTCAGATATTTGCATATCAATTTATAGTTGTCACAGACATCCCAAAACGTCAGTTAAGCTCATCAACTTGGAAATTACTGTGGTTATTAGATTGCTGCTAGAACCTGTTATTTATTGTTTAACTGAGGAAATGTGTATATTAATGTATCACAAATATGTTTATTTTATTGATAATTTTATTTCAATATAATAGCTTTCCTTTGTAGTCCTATTATTTTAACATATGTACCTAAAATATTATTCTAAGGAGGCCATACACTTCATCAAACGCATGGCACCGAAAAGGTGAAGAATCCTTGCTATAAACTAAATGAACTGCTTGTTATTGCCCCAAACACATCCTACCTTTTATTTTTTCCTGTAAGTCTGCACTGCAGGCACTTCTCCAAACAGACCACACCTATGTCTCTGCATATGTTATTCTCTTCTGCCTGGAAAGGTTTTCCGTTATCCTCACGTCTACCTCAAACTCCTCCTCAGTCTTCTGGACCCAAATCAAACCTTCTGTGAAGTCTTGACACATTACCTCCAGGAAGAGCTATCAGTCCTCAATTATGTCCCCACTACCAATATAGAATCTCCATTTTGGTGCTTAGCTTCCTTCATGGCAGTTTTTGTTTACAAATCCTGGCCCTTTATTAGTTTGCATATTCCCTGCTGGCAGATACCACAGCAGGTCTCTTAGGTATCTGAGTGCCTCAGGTTGTGCCTCCTGCAATGCAAGTGCTGGGAAAATATTTATTACACAGATCCTTCCAGGCCTACTGCAGACACCCTCCTAAGAAGCTGCCTCAACAGAATGTGTTGCTCCTCCCTCTATGATGACCCATCACACTCTGCAGACTCACCCCCGACATTTGCAGGACCCAGAGTCAGAGAAACAGACTGTCAAATAAAGTAGCTTCATCCACTTCACCTCCTTTGAAAAATGACCTTTCTGGTGACCTGGAAGGCCAGGTTGGAACTTACAATTCTTGGACTCCACTAAGTGCCTGTGCAGAACCAGGCAGGTGGGGAGAGACAGCCCCTGGTTTGTGCCCCACTCCCCTTCTTTTCTTATATCACAGTCCACCTTATACGCAACTGGCAAGCACCCCAACCGGCATGTCCAAGTTCTGTCCACGTCCTTTACAAAGAGCTGCCTGCCTTTTGACACTCCTCCTCTTGCTCAGGGATGCTCACACCAGCAGCACAGGTGGCTCCAAGAGGGCACCTGTGCAAGTTCTAAATGCTGACTCAAGCCATCCAGGCAGGGAAGTCCACAGGCCTGCCTACCTACAGTGTCTAGAGCAGGTTGTTGTGGACACTGGGTGGGCACCTCCCTTTAGCTCCACAGGCTCCTCACTCCACAGAGAGGGTTAACATGGGGCCTTTGAAAGGCAGGGCCCAGGGCAGAAGACCCGATGTTTGGGTCTAAGGACTGGAGTTGACTCATTGCTACAGTGCATGTCCTCTCATAGACTGTAAGCTCCCTACGTACAGCTTAGCAGTTTCCTATTCTACTTCCTGTAAAAGGAGAGAGAGTGCACTCTCATTGGCTTCTGACCCGACAATATAGTGTCAACTTCCCCCCTGAGAGCTTGCTTATAAGAGAGGCTGAATAAACAGTTGTTTAGTGAATGAATTAGCGAAGTCTCCTTTTATACGATGATCAATGAACAATCCTAGAATTTGTGGTATTTATTGTTAACTCTTACACCCTTTCTCAACCTTACTGGTCCTCATGCCTCAGCCCCCCTAAAAGATTTTAAGTTCCTAAAAGGTTTTCTATCTCCCATAAAAATCCAAGCATTCTCAATGCAATATACAGATGATGGATTGCAGAATTGTACACCTGAAACTTATATAACATTAGTAACCAATATTACTCCCATAAATTTAATTTTTAAAAATCCCAATGTCCTAAACATAATCTGTGTTCAATAGGTAGCTGTTGGATTTTTTTATTTTTTTTTTTTTACAAATCATTCTCATTAATATATTGAGGGAGGGGGTGGCAGTGTTTTTCAGTCATCTCAGTAGTTGTCATAACCCAAATGGTAACAGTGCCTATTATAACAGAAAGCTTCATAGAGTGATCTTAACTGGTTGCTAGTAATCATCTATTTTTAATTTTTAAAAACAACTGCAGCTGTAACTATTTTACTAGTAAAACACAATAGCTATTGTTTAGTGGTGTTTGAGCAACAGAAAAGTAACAATTGAACCTGTACTAATAAATCGGTCAGAGGAAAGAGTGAATGAAAAGAATGACAGGTTTAAAAACCAGTACTTGAAAAACTGAATTTGTTTGGAGTCATTGGGGTGAAAGATGTGTCTGAAGAAAGAAGTAGTGATAATTCCCAGAGCCAGGACTTTTCACAACTCCGACGTGGCAACTTCATCAAAATTAGGACAGCCTTTGATGAACAAAAGGGACTATTGAGGAGATCCTTGTAAGGAAGTAGATAGAGCTATATATGCTTCTTGAACATGACATTCTACAAACACACACACACACACACACACACACACACACACGTGTCCTTGGGAGCCTTTATTCCATTGAAACTGTCTTGCAAGCTTCCTTGAACATCAGTTGATGTTTTCTTTTGCTGTGCAGAAGCTTTTTATTTTCATGTGGTCCCATTTGTTTATTTTCTCCTTAGTTTCCATTGTCCTAGGAGATGTATTGGTAAACATATTGCTACGAGAGATGTCTGCAATTTTGGTGCCTATGGTTTCTTCTAGGACTCTTATAGTTTCATGTCTTACATTTAAGTCTTTTGTCCATTTTGAGTTTATTCTTGTGTATGGTGTAAGTTGGTGGTCTAGTTTCGTTTTTTTGCATGTACCTGTCCAATTTTCCCAGCACCATTTATTGAAGAGACTGCCTCTGCTCCAGTGTTTGCTCTTGCCTCCTTTTTCAAATATTAATTGAGCGTAGTGGCTTGGTTTGGTTCTGGGTTCTCTGTTCTGTTCCCTTGGTCTATACACCTGTTCTTGTGTCAGTACCAGGCTGTCTTGAGTACAGTGGCTTTATAGTATAACTTGATATCTGTATTGTGATTCCTCCTACTTTGTTCTTCTTTTTCAAGATTGCTGCAGCTATTTGGGGTCTTTTTTGGTTCCGTGTACATTTTTGGAGCATTTGTTCTAGGTCTGTGAAATATGCCATTGATATTTTGATAGGGATTGTTGCACTGAATCTATAGATTGCTTTGGGTAGTATGGACATTTTAATGATGCTGATTCTAAGAAATTTACCTTTCTTATAAAACAAAAAGTATTTGGTTATCTTTCCAGGTCAATACATGTATATCTAATAGCCACACCATATTCCACAGTATAAATGCACCCCAATATAGTCAAAATTTCCACTATTTATATACATTCAGATTATTTTTGGTTGCCATTATAAAAATGCTGTGATAAAGCTGCTATTAATAATAAATAGTAAATCATAACCACAATTTTATTATCATTATACCTATATATTTTCATTCCCAGGTTCAGTCTAGGCTTGTCCCTATCTGGACTACACCAAGGAATATAACTTTTATGAACCAAGGATAGAGAATCAGATTTGTAATTAAAAGATTTTAAGCACAAGAAAATTGAGGGGAAAATAAACTACTTCAACGGACAACTCCAGAAACCTACCTAGACCCTCCAGGAAGAAGACCGTACAGGACACTCCGGACAGGAGAGAAAGGATATTTGAGGAGAAAAGGATTCAGACCAGGAGAGTCAGGGACAGCAAGCTTCCTAAGGTAGCTCTGCTCTAAGCTAGCCCCCTTGAGCACTGGGTGAATTTTGATTTTCTAACACACTTAGTCATTTTCCTTAATGTTAGAGATAGCATCCTCTTTTAAACCATCAACTGCTTTCTGGGAGCAATTTTTACATTTTTAATTAATATTTAAACTTTTGCAATTAAGCCTAACTACTCCATCTAAAACACATAGATACACATATCCAAATTTATTCAAAACTGGGCAATGGAAATATATGATAAAATGATGCAATATGCTAAATGAATTTTAATATCATTCTGGAATTTGACTGTCTGTAATGTTTGTCTCCATTGGGGCACATATGTTTATAAAAGCCTCCTGATGAACTCCTCACTGTGGGGTCTAGTCACCAAAGCACTAAAATAAGATCTGAAATTGTTGAATTTTAAGGTATTTCACCCATGGCTTTCTCATGGCATGGACTCTGGGATACCTTACAGCAGGCTCCAGTGTCCCGTGAATGAATGAATTCCCTATAAACTTCACATATGGTACTCCCTTTCCAAAAGTCAAACCAAATTACAGATAACAAAGGGAAAATGATTCAGTTTTTTCTTATTTCTGGAAAGATATGCTATGTGGAAAAAGTTTTTTTCCAGAGGAAATCTTCTGGATTTTACTTGCTCACAAAAATATAAACCATTTATTAGCGCTTTTTTTAACCTATGATTTTCTTTCGTCTGTTTGCACATGTCAACCAAAAATAGCAGACTCCATATAAGAAAAAAAAAGTGTACCAAAAAAAGTTATACTCCAAACGCCATGCTCTCCTTTTTGCTGAAGTGTTATTTTGTGGTGTGGTTTTTTTTTTATTCTGGTGGTTTATCAAATTTCTATAATAACATGGAAGAGAATAGTGATTGCCTATCAACCCTAGAATTTCTCACAAAATGTGTAAGGGAATCACTAAAGATAAGCAAATGCTGACAGCTGAGCACTAGCAACTGCACAGAAATCCAGTTGTGTAAACACATGTGTTAATAGAGATTTAATTTTATTCCATTACAGAATAGAACAATTAATGACCCCTTTAATTGACAGATTCTTCATTTCCTTTAACCAAGGTATAGAGGGCCCCTAAAATAACCTCTATATATATTAAATCTTGGCAGCACACAGCTATTTCCTCTGTGGTCTTCAGGGTCCTGCCACCCTTCATCTTCTCTAAGGCAGCACACTGAAACCTTTCAAGAGGCCTTTTAGAACCGGCCACCCTGTTTCAGAATATGCTGAAAGCCTATCTGTCAGGAGCCATGTGGGGCTTATTGGGGTCTGCTGACAGGCCCAGAGGAGGCCCACCTGCTCAATTCCTAGCCCAAGGATTGAGTAGCTTCTGTCCATCGTGGTCTTTCCAACAATTGTGTCATCACTACATTTCACACCCGATCCTCAATAATCAATTTCAGCAGCAAGTGGATAACCATTTGATGGCAAGAGAATTGTCAGTGTGACACAAATTCACAACACTTCACAGTGGTATCTAACAGCGCCCATCATTAGCCCAACACCATTGCATCATTTATATAATTCGGGAGTTAGGTGTGTCTTTTACATCAATTTTGCTCTGAGGTGCCTTAAAACTTAAGCAGTAGGCAAAGAAACTGTTCTCCCTAAGCCAGGGGTGGGCAAACTTTTTGACTCGAGGGCCACAATGGGTTCTTATACTGGACCGGAGGGCCGGAACAAAAGCATGGATGGAGTGTTTGTGTGAACTAATATAAATTCAAAGTAAACATCATTACATAAAAGGGTATGGTCTTTTTTTTTTTTTAGTTTTATTCATTTCAAACGGGCCGAATCCGGCCCGCAGGCTGTAGTTTGCCCACGGCTGCCCTAAGCCATCTCCTGCTTCCTCAGTCATGGCTAGCCAGTCTGCACATGCAGGCTCCCTTCCTGGTCTCAATATTCTCCTGACATCTACAACTATGCTCCTCCATAGCCCTGCGGTTTCCTTCAAGAACTAACATCTCCCACAATGAGTCCCCACACAATCACCTGAGCTGACTCATCTTCCCTAAATCAAGGCTTTAGAATACCTTTCACAGTAGGTCATGAACTCTTTGACAGAGGGACTAGGTCAAATTCATCTTTCTATCTCGAGGGCCTAGCACTAATAATAGAGTAAGTTTTCAATAAGTGCATACTAAGAATAGCAGTCATAATAATAAAGATAGAGTGGCAAATATTTTTTAGCACATATTTTGCACCAAGAACTCTGTTGAATATCTTGTTTGCATCATCTCAGTTAATCATCACAATGGAACTTCAAGAGAGGGAATATAATTATCCCCACTTAAAAGATAAAGAAACTGAGTTTTAGATAATTTGATCAAGCTTGCATGCATTATAAGTGGGAGAAAAGAGGTTGAAATCCAGGTACATCTGACTCCAGAGTGCCAACCCTTTAGTCTTACTGATAAATTTCATTACGTAATCAATTATATTAACCCTTAGGTGCCACCAACAGGAATCCTACAGACAGAATGAGATAAGCCATCTATCCCTCAGAAATGTTTTTGGCTACTGTGATTTCTCTCTATCACTGATAATTTCCCATATCAGAGAACTACCCTGCCAGCAAACAATGTTGTTCATGAGATCAGCTCTTATCTATTTTGGTGCCATGGAGGAGTGTACCAAATAGTGCACTTACAATTTTACACTTCGTTCTTTTTTATGGTGGGTTCCAATCCAGCGATGTTTGACAGAGAACTAAACAGGACCCAGCCAACAAACACAAAGTTGCAACTCGGTTCTATTGAATTCAGTGAACAATCATGATGCCTTTCACGTGGTGTTTGCTCTGCTCGCATTTACCTCTCTTGCATAATCACCATCAATTTCATTTCCAGTGGTTCTGCATGCTGAGCAGGCGATGAACAGTTTCCAGGCACTAGCTTCAACCTGCAAATGGCCCTATCATCACTTCCCCACACATGCTCTCTTAGGTTCCCAGGTGTTATGTAAAGTTCAGTTACTACGCTTTCTGGGCTGTGAGCTGCCTGTCTTCCTGGAACTATGTAAGCAAGAGGAGAAAACTGTAAACCATTAGCTTGCTTCTAAGATCTGGAGACATGACTGAGGTTTACTGGCAATTGGGTTTGTCTTGATTCCAAATCCTTCCAGCTCTGGCCCCCATGAAGTTTCTTTGAGTACACCCATTTCCCAATACACTAAAGTTTCTTTTCTGGGACTGAATCATAAATTACAAGGTGCAATCTAAAGGAAAACATTTATTTTGGAGTCTCATTAACAGCTCAGAGGAGAGTGATAGTGTTTATTCCCAGCACGACGGAGTGGACTCCCGCAGACCTTAAAAAGGCCAAGCCCTCTTCCTAATCCTTAAACAAGCACACACACACACACACACACACACACACGGCCAATATTCACAACAGTGAAAGTTCCACAGATAGGCAGAGGTAGCTGACACTTCACTAAAAACAGTCTCTTTCTCTTCAAACACCGTTTGAAGCTTCTTTCAGTTAGTGATTCACTGGCAACCACACAACTGTTCACCCTACATGCCAGTGTTTAAGGTATTATCTCTTACCTGCAGAACTCTGCTCTGGGATGCTGGGGCTGAGCTCTGCCTTCGTCAGATACTCTACATTCGACTCTGCCCATAGGGCATGGCAGAGGGAAACTGTAAGGTAGACGTCAGGACAGCATTCTCCTTCCTGTTTTATTCTAGTTCCTGTTAGTGTCACCCCAACAATGGCCAACAATGGCCCGTTCATCATGCAAGTGACCGCTGGTTCCAATATCCTGCTGCAGAACCAGCCTTGTTACTTCCAGCACAGGGTGGCTCCCCCAAGCGGCCGAGGTACCTGGAGCTGGGTGGTATTGCCACCCTCAGAGGTCTGAGTCCCAACTCTGTGAGACCCTCCTCTAAACCCCTAGGTTCTAATCAACTCCCCTACTCCCCCCAGTCCTGAGACTTTACACAATTCCTCTCTATATGTTACCTCAGTGCTTCCTTTTTGCTTTTTCTGAAACATTTTAAACCAATTCCCTATGTTCAGTCTTCTCTGTTGAAAGCCCTACTATGGTTTCTATTTCTCTGACTGACCCCAGGGTACTCCCTGCATTAACCATACCCTGTTCCCTGCCTGATCTCTGAGCAAAATCCTAATCATTTTGCTCCTGCCAAACCTGTCTTCTAACTGCCATATCTTCTGATTCTCCCATTATAATAGCTGGATGGTAATTAACACCAGTGATGGGGCTGGAGGACAAGGTAAGGGCACCAAGGATCCCATACCCCAAGAAGTAAAAGCAATATCTGAGCATGAACTCCAAGTTGGCCCCCTCATGGCATTGGGTACAGATGATCAAATCAGAGCAAAACTCCCTGTCAGTCTACTCTAAAATGGAAACAGCAAAGGAGATTTGGCTCAAAAACTAATGAGCTATACTCACATCTTAATAACTAGAGGCCTGGTGCACGAATTCATGCACCAGTGGGGTCCCTCAGCCTGGCCTGCGGCATTGGACCAAAACCGGCTCTCCGACATCCCCCGAGGGGTTCCAGATTGCGAGAGGGCACAGGCCAGGACAAGGGACCTCACCAGTGCACAGTCGGAGCTGGGGAGGGACGCGAGAGGTTGGCCAGCCGGGGAGGGACCATGGAAGGGCTCCAGGGCGTGTCCGGCCCGTCTTGCTCAGTCCCCATCAGCTGGACCCCAGCAGCAAGCTAACCTACTGTTTGGAGTGTCTGCCCCCTGGTGATCAATGCACGTCATAGGGAGCAATTGAGTGGCCTTAGCATATCATTAGCATATTATGCTGTGATTGGTTGACCAGCCGACCAGTTGTCCAGACACTTAGCATATTAGGCTTTTATTATATAGGATTACAGAAATTCAGAATGACCTAATAAACTGGCAAGTTACAGGCACTATGCTGGTTGTTGTAGCTCAGTTAGTTGGGTGTCACCCCATACGCCAAAGGGTTGCTGGTTGCCAGTTCAATTCCTAGTCAGGGTGCAGCCCCTTCCCTCACCCCCCTCCCACGTGGGGGCAAGCGTGAGGTGAGGGATCGATGTTTTGCTCTCACATTGATGTTTTTCTCTACCTCTCCCTTTCTGTCTAAAAACAATTTTAAAATTTTAAAAGAAAAAAAAGTTACCAAGAAGAAACTACTGCTAAGTATTACCTCCTACCCCTCCTATTCTATTTTACAGTCAACAAAATCCCACCTTTTGAGATTCAACTTCTTGCTTCCCCTCTTAGCCTTCTACCAGTCCCCTTCCAGAACTGCAGTGCAGGGAGTGACAGTGATTTTCGGTCTTTACCACTTCACTAAGAATCGGCCTGTCAGCCACTTCTTACTCAGGATTGCTAGCTGAGATAACAGCTGTGAGAGAATGGGAATATTGCATGAAATGAAATGAGGAAGAATCATTCTGGAGTAGTCAGTAGGGCAAAAACACATGTTTCCTCAGAGACTCTTGAGCACATTCTTGGATCTGCCACTTTCTAGCCTGAGTATCAGTTTCCTCAACTGCAAAATGGGAATGATAATGACCTTGCAGGACCTTTGCAATGATGAGATCTAACATATGGAACCTCCTTAGCATAATGTCCTGGCGGAGAATCCCTTGGCCATAGAAGTTTTTTATTAAGCCTGGTTTGAGGGGGGTCATATTTGTTATCTCAGACTCTAGCAAGCTCCCACCTTTTCTTTCATTTTTTTGAAGCAGGCCCAACACCCCTGCCTCAGCTGTTCATTTCCTCTCAAGGCTTTCACACCTCATCTTGCTTCTTGGGGTTCCTCTGCCTCTTCTCCAAAGGTGCCTGCAAAGGGAGGCATTCACCTCAGATATCTCACTTTCTTGTAGCCCCCCAAATCAGGGGTTTACTACTAAGCACTACAGGGAAAGAGAGGTGGGAATAAACAAAATTAACTAGATTTCTGATCTCTGAGCAAAGACCACAGTCTCTCGTGTGTTGGCTGCCCAGTAGTTTCTGACTCCTCTGGAAAGGTGGCCTTGGGCTTCTGTTCTTTCCTATCTGTGGGTGAAGAGCAGGGCTGCTGCTGACTTCTCTCCCAGTGTCTCTTTTCTCAGGCTAAGAGGAAGAGCAACTACGTCTCCTTCTTCTCCACGAAGCAACTTGCAGAAGGCCGTGTGCCTGGGAAGCAAAGAATCCATTCACCAGACCTCTGCCCTGCCTGGGGCAGAATCCCTTGAGCGATTGCCTCACTGTGGCACCATTTGTGTGGCTCTGCGTAGCTGGAAGGAACGGAATTAGGATTTGGGGGAAGAGTGTGGGCTGCTTGGGCTACTTCCCAGCTCCACTCAGGGCTGCCACCTGCAAAGGGTCTGGTCAGTCCCTCCTCTCCCTGCTCTCCCTGCCTTCTCATAATTTATGAGTAATTATACAATGGTTATGAATTATATTTTTTTAACAAATACAATAGTAAGGACATAGTAAACCCAACACTTACCATGTTGCAGGCCCTGTTCTAAAGGCTTACATACACTAATTCTCACAACAATGCCATGAGGTACTTATTATTACCCATTTCACAGTTGATGGAATTTAGGCCACAATAAGGCAAGTCCCATGTCTGTGATCCCACTCCAAGTAAGGGGCAGAGCTGGGATTTGAACCCAGGGCTGTCTGACTCCAAAGCTCACATTCTTTTCCATTATATTATGCTTTTCCAATTAATTTTCCCCCAAGGAAGGCCCTTCCTAATCCTTTGCGGGATCCCCTTATTCTTGGCAGCATCTCCTAGAACTTTTTCCATTCAGTGAGAAAAGGGTGAGCACTCCCAAACAAATTCCCAGCTTTCTTCTCCTCACTCTAGCTGGAGTATTATTTCAATAGATATGCCTAATTTTTAAATGTAGTGCTTGGATCTCAACACTGAAATAGGATACGTAAGAACCCATGTACTTTGGAACAGAAATCAAAACCAGCCTGGGGAGACACAGGCGGAGGGCAAGCAAAGGCCAGATAATTGCCTCATGCCCTCTCGGCCCTTACTTGATGCCTGGCAGGCTCAGAACTGGGCTGGTCCCTTCTCCTCACAGTGGAGGGGCTTTGTGGGGGTCTGTGTGTTCCCTTAGAAGGAGATGCGATCCTGGGAAGTTGGAAGGAAGGAGGCTGGACTTTTTTTTCTTGACATTTTTGTTTTGTCCTTTCACCACATACTTGTCTTTGTTTGTCATCTTCGGGGTCTTGTTTGTAATGGACTATGACATTATTTGGTTTTCATTCCCTTCAAAACTGGGTCGTCTCTGAGCAAGTGATTAAGAGCCTTCCTTCTTACACTCCTCACAACCCCCAACCTTGGGAAAGGAAAACGTTTTTCCATATTAGTTGGTGCATTGTCTTTTCCTCTCTCTTAAGCCATGCCAAAACAACACTGGGGAGAAGGTTCAAAGAGGCTGGGCCCAGTGATCCTGGCCACCAGGCCCGTGCACGCCAGCACCATTTTACCTGCCTTTGTTTTTCCCTTCTACCTGTACTTGAGTGACACAGGCCACACGCTGCCGCTGGGAAGGAAACTTGCCACCTACTTGCATGGAAATCAGTGGCCCTGCTGAGCCCATTTTGGTGACCCAGCCAAGTCAAAAACAATGCTCCCCCCTGGCCTCATCTCACCTCATGTCCCTCTCTCCCAGCTGGCTGCTGGGCAGGTCACCTCTCAGCTATTTACCCAACTCCACTTCAAATATAAAATGCCCATTACTATTGGACTAATCATATTTAATCTGCTTTTCCAAGCCCCAAGGCAGGACTTAATGGTAACATTGGTAACATTTGCCCAATAGCGCTAATCTAAAGAAAAAAACAAAACTTTTTTAAACACTGGATGTTTCTCAGACTTTCCTCAGTCTTTTGAATTAATATTCCTAACATTTTTTTTCTCTACCTGATTCCAAAAATACTTATTGAGCAACTACTACAAACTGGATAGCATGCTAGGCACTGAGAGGTCACCAATGAACAAAGCACAAACCCTATCTTTATGGAGGAATCACCTCAAAGTGGAGAAACCCTTATGGTGAAGCAGGCTTCACCCACTACAGCCTGCCTGTCATCAGTACGGAGTCACCAGGTATTTTCCACTAAGAGACTAAAAAATGCCTATGGTAAGACATCAATCTGGTCTTGGCAGTTGGTTTCCTCACAGAACCTGAGCACAGCTAATCGTAATGGCTATTAAGACATACATGGCAAAGTGTTTTCTTTCTCCTAATAGGCAAGCATGGAAGAGTTTCCATTATCCATTACACACTCTGACAGGTTTTCTGATCCAAAACAGCTGTGGCCCTGAAAAGACTGAGGGCTATGTTTTGATTCTGTTTTGATTCTGCTTCGATGCCAATTAAGAGCCTAGCCTTTGTGATAGCCAATGTTGGCACCTTCTTCTGTGTCCCTCACTGGCACCTTCTCACATGCCCTTTTTCTGTTTGTTTATGTACATCCTCCTGACAACAAAAGGGGCCTGAAAGCAAAAAAAAAAAATCCAAATGGTCTGGGAAGCAAATCCCAGCATAGAGGTTCCCCAGTCCCTGGCCTCACTAAAGTGGGTACCCCACAGTGGCTTCAGACCCATCCTGTTTCCTTTATGTACCAATAATCAGTGGGATTTTACGGGGCTGAGGGATTCTCAAGGCACTCAGCAGAATAGAGCAAAGCCATGGCCCCAACTGCTTGGGAACTTGCCAATGTATAGCCAAAAACCAGGGCATACATGTATTCTGTGGTGCCAGGCTGCCCTGGAGAGCATAGATATTGCATGGGAGCCTGAAGAACAGGCTCTAGTCCCCTGAGAGACACATGGAAGAAGGGGTTGGGGATGGCCAATGAGAAGGTAAGTAAAATGACAGAGGAAGAATTTATATGACCCAGCTGGAATAGGGCAAAGAAAGGAGTAAGATACAGGATGTAGAGAAAAGAAAGCTAAAGGGTGATAAAAGGACATCTAGTAATATTCAGGATTTGGTTGCACTTTTGACTGAGTTGCTCACCATTACGTCCTCTTGTTCTCCCCCTCTCCCCCACCCCTTCCTCATTCCTTCTCCTAGAATGCTACCCTGTGATCTCCCCAGCACCATATACTCACAAACAGAGCATATAAGTGTAGCCAGGTGTTAAATGCCACATGCAACTCTTCCTCTCTCCAGTTGTCTCAGACTTTTGCAAGAGTCTCCCAAAGAAACAAAAACATAGTTCTAAGGGAAGGGGGTGTTGGCCCCTAAACCCACCTCTAGCCCATATAAGAAGTTCAAGTTGTAAAATCAGGAGAAAGGATTTCCTTGGAGAAAGTTATCGGCACAGCATGCATTTCTCACCCCCACCCAATCTCTATGGAAAAAGCTTCCAGGGGATCATTTAAGAGCCTGGCCTGCATTCCCTGGAGTTTGAAGGGAAAGAGACTGACCTACAACTCACACTTGCCTCAGCTAGAATCTATTCAAGCACATATTAGGTGTCCAATAAATATTTGTTGAATGATTGAATAGATGAAAGAATGAATGAGTGAGTGAATGAATGAATACCGTAAAAGTGAAAGGCTGGGACTACAACTAATGAGAAGAAATAGGCATCAGCTGTATAATGGTAAAAGGTCATATCTGTACTCACTTGCCCAACAATTTATGGAATGAATGAATACACTGTGAAAACCAAGTCTATGTTGACTACACATTAGACATTTTGGCAGAAAAGCCCACAGAGGCCCAGGAGTTCTTTGTATTTTTCTTAAATAGGTCTGGCCTCAAGTTCGTCCCTAAGAAGAAGAGCAGAGAAAACACAGGAAGCATTCTGGATGAAAAAAAATCTCTGGAGTTAAAAGTGGTTATCTCTGGTTGATAAGAGATTATAGTTCCTGTGTCTTCATTAATTCCTTCGTCTATTCTTTTAACTTTAGTCTACCCTTGCTACACAGCAACACTTGACAATAGGAAGGAAAAGAGATAGAACCTCACTCCCCTCTCTTATCAGAACCCTGAGAACTTGCGGTAGCAACTCAGCCCAGAGACCCCAAGTGCTCTTCCAGCAATGAGCATCACTTGTCTGTACACATCAGCTCTTTTAACAACATGGCTCCATTCTAATTAAGTAGTGAAACTGCACTTATAATCTATCCTAATAACAAGTTTCTGAATTACAGCCCTCACCTCTGTGTCACTAATCCCCATAGGAAGCAGTGTCCTTCCATAAACACACTTAACACAGCTACAGCAATAACAGAGAAGTGTGGATATTCATGCAAACACACACAGGTGAAAAACGGATACCCAGACGAGAATCATCCTGGGGTGCATTTGCACTTGGACTTGGAACACCTTCACCAGAATGGATTCACTAGTCCTCCCAGGGCTCCCATGAAGGAGGAAGATCAAAGCAGGCTCCAGGAAGGACCCAAACCAAATCCCACCATCCTTCCAATATCCAAGTGATCAAATGAAAGCAGCCAGGGTAAACAAGCACGGGCTCTGTGATTTTTTAAGGTCTATTTATCCAGTTCGACTTGGAATAGGGAGGGATTCCAAGGCAAGGAAATTCCAGAAGGCCCCGTATGAGAAGCCAAGCCTTTGATATAACTTTCTGTCGTTCCTTGCTTCCCCATGCAACTCTCTCATTACCCCATCCAAACAACCTTCAAAACCACAGCTTCCTCTGTATCTTGCAATAAGAAAATCTGTGCACTTGTACTGGGCTAAGCAGCGTACTAAGTACCTGCCCTCACTCCCCCATGATTGGGAGGGAAGGAGGTCTGAACCCACCAATAGCTCAGTTCAGCTGGTTCCTGAATAAAGATGGGAGGATCAAAGGGCCAGAAATATTCATTTATGGGGGAAAGTAAAATAATTAAATATGCAGAACTTGGCTAAGTGACGTCTGAAGGGGAAAATAAATACCCGGGGAGCATTTGAAAGGTGTAACCAAACACCACAACGAGGGACTTCTTTTTTTAAGATGGTTCAAGTAGCCATAACTGGGAGAGACTGAAAGAAAGCAAAGGAAAGTCTAGACTATTAAGAAAAATCTACCTTCAGCAAGGTCTGTTATACAGAGAGAACTGGTGTCAATACAACCCCTAGACTGAAACTTCTAGTCTCCAGAAATTGTGTTTCCATTCCCAATCCATTTCTCGGTGTGTTTGTTTGGACTGGGAAATACATATTTGAGTATTGCCTCTTGTGTCTATATTTTTTGTGTGTTTTTCCCATGTACTCTGTTGCCTCTTGTGTCTTTGCTTTCTTTATACTTCTTACCTGTACTCCCTATCGTGTCATTTGGAAGTGGCCTGGTCTTGTGGCACTACAGGCCAGCAGGTGTGCATCGTTTGTTGGTACAAATAAGCTCAAAAATGGTGATTTGAGGAATAAAATACCAAACAAAGAACCCCTTCTTATTGGTAAGTTCAACGCCTCCAACAGACCTGAGGTAAGTTCTGGACCAGACCAAAACTTACTGAGCTTCTCAGTCGTCCCCAAGCTCTCTGGAGGGGAGATGGGCAGTCAGCTGAATACAGCCAGAAAATACATCTTAACAGTTTTCTCCTGAGATACGCTATATGGCAAGTCCTTCTGGAAATTGTAGACGGAAAGAACTGTGTACAGTGAGAACAGCTTTTCTGAGAGTCTTTCAACACATTTATTCCCAGATGGGTGCAGTGCAAAAATGAAAATTATTTTTTTAAGGAGCAAAGAAATTTCAACAAAGATTTGGTTTGAATTGAAGTTAGTGATTGAGGCCTCTCCATCCCTGGGTGATTTTAGGGGCTAGCTCTGTTTCTGTGACAAACACTTATTAGATTCATGCTCTCGGGGCATGGAGCTAGAAGTCTGCAGAGTTTAAATCCCTCCTTCATTATTTAAATATCTAAATGACCTTGGATAAGTCAACTTTTCTTTCTAGACTAGTTTCGTACACCTAAAAGGGTAAATTTGGTGGGTTGTTGTTGTTGTATTTTGTTCTAATAGACACTTTTTTTTATAAGAGAGAGAGAGAGAGAGAGAGAGAGAGAGAGAGAGAGAGAGAGAGAGAGAGAGGTTTGTTGTTCCACTTATTGATGCATTCATTGGTTGATTCTTATATGTGCCCTGACCAGGATCAAACCCAAAATCTTGTCCTATCATGAGGAAGCTCTAACCAACTGAGCTACTTGGCCAGAGCTTTTAAAAATGTTTTTTATTAGGCAGCAGAGTCCCTTTTAAAATACAATATTATACAAATGTACAATAATATAAACTGGATCAAAATTTTTCTGGTTAAGCCCTGGCGAGTGTTGCTCAGTTGGTACACCAAAAGTTGCAGGTTCAATTCCCAGTTAGGGCACGTACCTAGGTTGCGGGTTCAATCCCTAATCGGGCACGTATGTGAGGCAACCAACAGATGTTTCTCTCTCACATGGATCTCTCTCTCTCTGTCTCCCCCTCCCCTCTCCCCACCCCCCAACTAAAATCAACAAGCATGTCCTCAGGTGAGGATATTTTTTAAAAATCTTTCTGGTTAAAGCAAAACTAAGTGGCCCAGAGCCCACTATAAGTCATGACCCTCAGTGTCCCTCAGAACTCCCTGAGGCACCTCCATGGGAGCTTGTCCTGCCCCAAGAGGACATTGTGGAAGTCACGGGATTGCCCGGAGCACCCTCAGATCTCTTCCAGCTCTAGTCTCCTATGGGTTCAAAGGGCACAAAGCAAAGACGCAAGCTGGGCAGCAGTGACGAAGCTGACCCCGAAGACCCCACTGATGGACGGATTAAAATGGCTGAAGAATAGGAGGTCCAAAGTCTGCTTTCAACTTCAAAGTCTAAAGAAAGCAAACCCAGAAGAGAGAGATGTGAGGACAGAAACATGAAAGTTGACATCCCACCCCTGCCCCTTTCCCTCTCCTTCCTCACACTCCCCAGACCAATGCCCAGCAAGGGCCCAGAGGCTAGGGCAGTTGCCTGAAGCTGTGCTCCATGAGATATCAGCCAGGAAAATCACGTTCAGAACTGGGCCCAGGTAAGCTAGGACTCAGAGAGGGGGCCACAGGGAGGCTTGACACCAAGCACAGAAGAAGTTCAGATGCCCCCTGTGAACATGCTGGGAAGAGGAGGGTGCTCCGGGCAATCCAGAGCAGAGAAATCAGAAGGCTTCCTCAAAAGCTCCCCCCAGCAACTTAGGCTGGCTTCACAGGAAAAAGGGCTCCCCTCCCCCAATAAACCATTTGGTTTAAAGATGATACTCATACACACAGTTGTTGAGCTAGCATCTAACAAAACTTAAAATCTGCATGTCATTCGATGCAGCCATTCTACTGCAAATATATTTTACAGATAGACTTGCACGGGTGCACAAAAATATCTCTGCAACGATGTTCACTGCAGCATGTTGCAGTCACAAAACTGGAAATTATCTAAATATTGATTGATTGGGATGGAAATAATATATTTCATTTTACTCATACAATGGGATACTCTGTACTATTAAAAAGAATGAGTCAACTCTATATTGATGACAAGTAAAAAGCTTTAACTTCAATGTTAAGTGAAAAGAGTAAGGTGTAAATATTGTGTACAATATGCTATATCATGTCCTATGTAAAAAGGATATATACATACATAGACTTGCATATTTACAGAATATTTCTACACATAAAATGCTAAAAATGGTTGCCTTTAGGGAGAAAAAAAAATGAAGATGGGGAACAGAGAGACATCTCTAGGAGGAAAGGGCTTTCTTTAAATGTCCTTTTAGCCCTAGCTGATTTGGTTCAGTGGATAGAGTGTCGGGTCCCAGGTTTGATTCCAGTCAAGGGCACATGCCCAGGTTGTGGGCTCGATTCCCCAGTAAGGAGCGTGCAGGAGGCAGCCAATCAATGATTCTCTCTCATCACTGATGTTTCTATCTCTCTCTATCCTTCTCCCTTTCTCTCTGAAGTCAATAAAAATATAATAAATAAATAAATGCTCTTTTATATGTTGATTCCATTTCTTTTTATAATGTGTATGTAGGCATTTAAAGAAAACAAAAGTAAAAAATGCATCTTAAAACAAAACCTGTCAAATTGATTTAGCTTTCAACTATTGTCTACTTTAAGAATCCAAAAATCAGCCAACTATTATCTTTATCAAAAACTAGAATTGAATGGAGAACCTGGCTGGGTGACTAAGACCTTTACTGTAAACCCATTTGACAATGGTGAGTGGTGAGTGGTGAGAAAAGTCTGGACATGAGAGCAGACCAAGTTTCCGGTCGTGTGCTCACCACCTTGAACAAGTCCTATGGGCTCTCCCGCCTATCTCTTTATTCATAATATGATTGCTTGAGCTAGATGGTCCCTAAGCCTCCTCCCCTCCTCTAAAATGCATCATCCCTGGCTTGTCATGATTATAAATATTGGCTTTGGATTTCTAATCCCATCCCTGACAACCTATTATATGACCTTGGGCAACATATTTATATTCTAAACCTAAATTTCTTTATTTTAAATATAATGATACTAATTCACTCTTCCTCAAAGGGCTTTGTGAGAATATAAGACTGCCCTAAGGAACTTAGCACAGGGCATCCTCTTTCTGATATGCTCATCCCCAGATATTCTCAATCTTAGTTCCTAGCTTATATGTTGCCAACCAATCTAAATTGACCTCCCTGCCTTGGCTACTCTCTATCATACCAGTTTGCTTCATTCCTTGATAGCATGAATCATAATTTGTAATTACTTTGAATATTAGTTTATTGCCTGCCTCACCCCAGCTAGAAAGCAAGCTCCATGAGGTTAATGATTTTATTTTTCATGCTCACCACTCTGTCTCTAGCCTCTAGTACAGTGGCTGGCTCATAAGAAGTCTTTGAATGAATAAATGAATAGAAGTGTTACCTGCTAGTTGCTGTTGGTCCTCAAAACAACTCCTTGCCAGAGGTCATTAATGATCTCTCACTCAAAGAGTGGTTGTGAGCATTGCTAACCCTACTGTATAGAGTCTCAGAGCAATTCAATCATGTGCTCCATGTTACCTAGCTAATAAGCGATAGAACCAAGATAGGAACCCATCCTTTTTTTGATTCCAAACTCTGTTCCCTTAACCACTAGACTATTCTAGGGCAGAGAATTCCTTCGGCTGGAGTTACATATGTACAACTCCCGCCTGACTCCTAATTACATGCCTCAAACAACAACCACGTTCAACCTTTCAATTCTACATGGCCTGAAACACCACTAATGGGAAATCCGATAATGAATAGGAAATCTCACTAATCTATTCTCTAGCACATTTATCCCCTGCAGTCCCCTCCTGCCGACCCTTTAAAGGGCTTTGCGAGAGCCAGAGAACAGGAGGTGTTCTTGAGCCATGCAGCAACACTTTGAACACCCTAGCTGAAGCTCAGAATTATTCACGATTACCAAATAACAAAAGGGACTCATCGTCATTTGAATTTCACCAAAGTCATAAGAAATAGTCACATGGAAAGTCTTATTACATTTGGAGAAGAAAACAGAAGCAATTGGGGGAGAAAAAAAAAAAACAGAAGCAGCTGGGGGAAAAAACCACCATTGAAATCTTAGAGGCTGATTAATGGCTCACTGTGCTGTCATTTTTGAGGTTATGTAAAGTTTATGAGCATTAGCTTGCCTTAATGCTGTTGTTGTTATTGAGCTATTCAGCATTTGTACAGTTCCTGGCTATAAAGCCCACAAAATACAGCAGGCTGTGAATAATTCCTTTGTTTTTAGATGTAAGTTCTACTACTGGCAAGCAGGAAAAACCTCTTAGACACAAAGCTGTGGAAGGAGAGAGATGTGAACACTGTCTTGGCCAGGATACCAGTAACAGAGAGCACGGGCCTTAGAGGAGCAGAATCACAGAATGAGCAGGTACCTGTTCCCTGAAGCGATCCCATGCATGTGCTGAGACAGACACCTTTGGAGTCTGGTTGAAAACACTCGGCAAGAAAAAGCTTCCGTCTTTCTGTTTTGCTCTTCCACAGTGAGATGCAAAGACAATAGTTTGCTTCCACTCGAAATCCAAATAGCATATTCAGACCAAAAAAACTGCTCTATTCTCCAAGTGAACAAGTTAAAAAGGATGGCTTTGTCTTTACAAGTCAGTTTGTTCAAAATCTGAACGTAATTCCATCTCCAAAGGAGTCCATCTGGTTATTCTATAGGAGAAACACAGCTCACAACTGGAATGCTATTTGGATAGATGTAATATTGTTACCAGTAGGATTTACGTATACAAATATTAAAGTATCAAGCCCCCAAATATACTGATATCTCACTTAAGTGGGTCTTGCAGCAGTTCAGAGATCTTTAACAGGTAAAGAAAATGGCAGGCGGCAATTGGCAGCTCCAAGATACTAGAACAGTATTTCTCAAAATGTGGTCTGTGAACCACTTTTAACACAAATACCTAGAAAGTGTCTGAAAGCACAGGTTGCTAAGCCCCACCCTAGTCCTAGAATATCAGAGACAGGGTCAATGACTCTGAAGAAACAAAAATAAACAATCAAAAGTTCTCAGGTGAATATTTTACATTCTAATGTTTGAGAACCACTGGATTATAGAAATGAGGACACCTGCTCAGGCCAAGGAAACTAAGCTTTTCACACCTACACTATGGAGAGCAGGATGTAGACAAAAGCAAAGAGGGGGATTATTTCCATCTGGTGAAAGCAATAAATATATCTATGTCGCATAATCAAAACTATACCTTACAGGCATCTCACCTCACCTTTTCCTATTCTTTCTTCAATAAAACAGAGGGGTCTTTTTCAGGCACAGAAAGTCTTACTTCCGCATACTATAAGAAAGTATATGACACAACGTGATCATTTTAAGCACAGAAAAACTAAAAGTAGATTTGGAAACATAGAGAAATAATGAATTGAGTTTTGGACACTGATTCATAAAACAATCATTAATTAAGCACCATTTCCAGTTTGAGCTTTGTGGGTCATACAAATAGAGGTTTTCTATGAGCAGCTGGATAGTCTCGTTTCAAACGCAAGAAAAGGTCGAGTCAACAACATATAAGCGACACCAGAAACCTGGAATAAAAAAAAAAGTTTGGCTGGGAAGGAAGGCAAGTACAGTATTGAGAGGGATTCTTATGAAGGAAGAGATGGGTACTTAGAATCAAGATACAGAACAGAGTGAGGAAAATATATTAACAAGCTCCCAGGGAAGAGAGGAAGAAATATGATATAAAGCACAGAGGGAAGAATTACATTTAAGCAGGAGAGGAACATTTTACTTGGATGCTAGAGGAAAGTCAGAGGCAGATGAGTTTGCAAGTGAGGAGGGAAGGAGAGAAATTAGTAAGGTAACAACTAATGACCTCAATTTCCCTTAGGAGATAGAAAGGGCATCTGTTGAGACAGAGGTGGTGGGATTAGAATCGAAAGCTTGAGAAGATCAGAGGACTGGGAATAGCTATTAGAGGACAGGACATGGAAAGAAGGCTGACCAGGAGCAATGAAAGGACTGATGAGCTGAGTTGAGGTTAAGGTCAGACCATCAAATATTAGTGGGACCAAGTGACAAGGTTGTGCAGTTTCTCCAGCAGCATTCAGTACCCTGATGACAGAAGCAGAGAAGACAGTGACAATGGGCGCCTTAAATAGGGTAGAGGTGAAGGTCATAGGAATAAAAGAAACTAAATAATTTTAGGTGGAAATTTTAGATAGAAATTAAAGTCAATCAAGGAGTGAAACGAAAAATAAACCTATAAGCTAAATTTCAAAGCCTTTATAAATGTTGAGTAAGCCAACATTTATGACATGAAGGGGGGGAAGTGGCATAGCTAGACCACATAAATTTCAAAGGAAAAGAGACTTTTGCATGAGGATCCAAGAGAAATGGTTTAGTGGGACATGAAGAAATACAAACACCTCCCTTGGCCCGGTGATGTGTGGTATATGAAGGAATGGCTTCCTTTCCTCAAAAGGGCCACTGATAAAGCAGATTCTGGGAAGGAATAAATTTTAGTAAAGAAAGAGATGAAGAGATGCTCTGTAAAAAGTCCAGGATACAGAAAAGTTAACTTAAAATAAAATGATGTTCAGAGGGTACAGTAAAGGGGTGAGAAGGGAATAAATATGGGGGGGTGGGTCAGTGAGGAGAGAGTCTGTGGCATTGGGAAGTAGGTGGGAATTCAAAAGGAGGTTCTCCCTCTTAGCCCTCACTCCATTAAATTTCAGCCAACTTTTTAAAAATACATTGTTTTATTGATTTCAGACAGAAAGGGAGGAGAGACAGAAACATCAATGATGAGAAGGAATCATTGATTGGCTGCCTCCCGCATGCCCCACACTGGATCAAGCCTGCAACCCGGGCATGTGCCCTGACAGGGAATCGAACCTTGACCTCCTGGTTCATAGGTGGACTCTCAACCACTGAGCTATGCTGGCTGGGCCCAGCCAACTTTTAACCCTGTAATGTCTCCCTCTCATCTTAAGCCTCACCCCAACCTTAGCCCCTTCAACATCACTGTCCTTGGCTTCCTGGCTTAGATGGGAAGGCCTTTCTTTCCTACATGTTCCTGGCTGCTTAGAGGAATAGTCCGCCAAGGTGCCCTGTTTCTAACAGTCTCAGGATTTGAGTCCTGTTCTTTGTCTGCCAACCTTCCGCGACTAACTTTTCATCACAATCCAAGCTCCAAACTATATCTGTCCTCCCCTCTGGAATAAGATCCTGGTCTCTGACCAAAATTCTCTGGAGCATGACACCACATTCAACTTAACAAAGGCCTGCCTCAGCGGACTTTCTGCAAATGCATCCTGAGGACTCTTTACATGAGCCCACACACCTGTAAAGGACCATAAATTATACCCTCTCCTGTGCCCTGCTGCCATGTAGCTTCCTGCTCCACAGCCAACCCCCTTCAAGGATTTTCCCTTCTTCTCCTTTATTCAGTTTTCTGGCATCACTGGGGCAATCCCATGCTAATTGTGATTTTAAGGGAATGAGGGTAAGCCAAAGGATATAATCTATCGTATCTGATCAGTCAGGTATTGGAAACAAATGAAGCCCACTTCATTGTGCGATTGTCAGGGAGGTAGTGGCTAGGTATAGTCAGGTATGTGCCATAGGCTTCAGGAAGGCAGGTTTCCAAATCTCAGATAAGATATCAGCAGGATCACATTGTCTGAGACTCTTGATAGAGAAATGAGAGCAAGATAATTAGAAAATGTCTGAAAATTTAAATTTCAACAAGACCATTACAAATGCATGACAAGGCACAAATAAGCAACTCATGAAAAAAAAAATACAAGCAGCCATAAACATGAAAACTGTCCAGTCTTAATAGCAATCAAAGGAATGCAAATTATAGCAATAAGACTCCATTTCTTATCTAGACAATTGACAAAATTTTTATGAAGTGCTGTGTTAATAAGAATGCAGGAAAACCAGCAATAGTGCTGGTGAGAGTACACATTGTCATCTCCTTTTTGGAAAGCAAATTAGCAAGATGTGTCAAAAGCTTTCAAATATTTTGTAGTCATTAACAATGATGTTTCAGCCCAGCCAGCGTGGCTCAGTGTTTGAGCGTCAACCTCTGAACCAGGAGGTCACAGTTCGATTCCGGTCAGGGCACATGCCCGGGTTGCAGGCTAGATCCCTGGTGTGGGGTGTGTGGGAGGCAGCCGAGTCTCTCTCATGATTCTCTCTCATCATTGATGTTTCTATCTCACTCCCTCTCCCTTTCTCTCTGAAATCAATAAAAATATATTTTTTTTAAAAAAGAATGATGTTTCCAGAAGAATAAATTACATGGGAAAGAATCATGATATAGGGATAGGTAGAAAAATTTACAAAATGTCCTGTGTGATATGACCCCAATGTTATAACTCTAGGTATATATTTACACACATACCTACACACACACACACACACACACACACACGCACGCACATGTGTGCATACGTCCCACAAAGTTTCTTCCATGTGGCTTTTGGACCCCCACAAGTTAAAGATAATACCAAATCTCCCAGGTTTCATTGCTGTCATTGCCATTTTTCTCTTTTCCTACTCTGACTCTTTATGGCAAATTCTCATGTCAAGGTCAGCACCAAATGGCAGCTACTGACGGTGGTAAAAGAAGACACCACCTCCTTGTCAATGACTCTACTGCCAACACCATGGCTTGCTCTTTCAAAGTCCTACAAAAGCTGCTAAGAAATGACCCTCTCTGCTTTTCTTGCTCTTGTAAGAGCCGCCTCGCCCTGAGTACAGGCATGATTTCATGATGGCTAGGCCAGATGTCGTAAATGTTTCCTCCCACGTCCTGCGTGGTTCAGGGTTCAATATCTGGAAGAGGAGACGCACACAAATGAAACAGAAAAGACAAGAGATAATTTGGAAATATTGGGGGACCAGGCGGGTAAGTCCAACTCAAGAGGAAGGACTTCCACCCGTGCTCAGTCCGCACCGACCTTTTATAGTCTGAGGTAAACAATGCAGTGGTTACCATAGTTACAGTTCTTGTGAGTTTCACCTGTTTTGATCATGTTTACACTCCCTGCACTTCCCTCAGCCCATTAGCTTCCCAGGTAAGATCTGGGGAGTGTTATAAGGTCAAGCCTAATTATGCTAAGAGGACTGAGCCCTCTAAGCTGGGACTTGTTTGTGACTTTGCCAGCAGGTCAGTCCGAAGCTCAACCCTATATCAGTTTCCCACATCTCACCCTTTTTTTATTATTATTATTATTAGCTAATATAATGAAAATAAAACTTAAACATCAAGAACCCTAAACATTTTAAAACTTAAACATAACATTTTATATGATTTCATGTCTATAAAATTATAGAATCTAGTAATAAAAGTTGTAACTCTTTCCTTCTACCCTGTAGTGACACGTGCTCGGCTATGCTCAGAATTGTCTCTCCCTTTGATAACTGTCGCATTCTCCTTAGTCCAACTTCTTGGCCTCCATTCTCTTTTATCTCTGTTTTTCTAATAATTCTATCCCTGGAGCATCCTCAGATCTTGAAGTAAAGAAGTCAAGCTGGCTCCACAATACTTTGGGCAGGCAGGTTCACATCTAACTTCTAGAATGAGTACTCTGGAGTAAAGCTGGGATTCTTACTAGGCAATGGAGAACAATCAGAAACTATGACTCTTTACCTCCAATTTTGCTTTCAGCTTCTTTGTCAATAAAGATATTCTGGAGCCCTAACCGGTTTGGCTCAGTGGATAGAGCGTCGGCCTGCAGAATAAAAGGTCCCAGGTTCAATTCCGGCCAAGGGCATGTACCTTGGTTGAGGGCACATCCCCAGTAGGAGGTGTGCAGGAGGCAGCTGATCAATGTTTCTCTCTCATCCATGCTTCTAACTCTCTATCCCTCTCCCTTCCTCTCTGTAAAATATCAATAAAATATATTTTTTAAAAAGATATTCTGGAAATGTGAGATACATTTGATGAAGAGGAAATTAAAATCCAAGGTAAACAAGAGCTCATGACATAATACCTAGATATTCAGAGTCAGTTATGTACCCTGGGTTTAACATATAATATTTCTTTCATGAAAATCTGAGGATGAAATGGCCAAATCATAGTCAGTAATTAGTGAGGAACCAGAGCCCCATAGGAGAGGTGCTGGGCCAGCCAATCCCATTTTTAAGTATGCTGGGGTCGGGGGGGGGGGGGGGGCAGGGGTTAGACATTTCCTGTCCAACAGTACTAATCTAGGGGGGAAAAAAACACACAGTAATCATTAATAATTAACCCTATTGTACTAGCTTTATTGCATACTAAAGGCCTGGTGCACGAAATTTGTGTGTGTGTGTGTGGGGGGGGGGGGTGTCCCTCAGCCCAACCTGTGCCCTCTTGCAATCCAGCACCCCTCAGGTAGGGTCCCTAGGCCTGGCCGGTGATCAGAGCCTATCGGGGCTTTCCTTCCCCTGGCTGCCAGCAGCTGACCCCACCCCCACCACTACCACTGCTTGCCATCTGTGCAGCACTACCCCCCTCCCCTGCCACCTGTTGCCTCCCTCTGTGAGTGACAGGCATGGGGTGCGATCGCTTGGCTGGCCTGGGCCTCCCTCTGGTGGGTAATCGCTGGCCAGCCCCGCACACCCACCACAGCATCGCTAGCCAGTGGCCTGGGCCTCCCTCTGCAGGTGATCATGGGGCGATGGCAGGGCCCCCCAACCAATTGCATTGCACCCACTTTGGCTGGCTGGCCTGGCACCAGTGCGTATCACAGCATGATCATCCAGAAGGTCATCCAGACGGTCGTTCTGCTGTTGGGTCCATTTGGTCAATTTGCAGATTATGCTTTTATTATTATAGACTAGAGGCCCGATGCATGAAATTCATGCAGGAGTAGGCCTTCCTTCCCTTGGCTGCCAGCACTGGCTTCCCTCTGGCATCCAGGACCCAGGCTTCCCTCACAGCCCCAGCTGCGCCCAGAAGGATGTCCCGTCTAATTAGCATATTACAGTTTTATTATTATAGATTTAAGAGGATTAGATTCATGATATCTCCAATGTATCAGGATTTCGAGTGAGTAGTTTTAAAAGGTTTTTATGTTTTTGAAAAAATGGGTAAATATGACTAGATGTCATCATTGTCATTATATTCATAATCTAACTAATCATGATAAAAGAAGAGAGGCAATCTAGTATAGTTGCTAAGAGCACAGATTCTGAAAACTAACTGTCCAAGGTTCAAATCCCATCTATTTCACTTCTATAGATGTGCCCAGGAAAAGTACTTAAATTTCCTCCACCTCCTTCTCTCATCTATAAAAATGGGGATGATAATGCTTCTTACTTTGGAACAGGGACTAATAATGTTTACCAAATGGCCAGTGCTCTTCTTACTTATCAGTCCTCATGCATTTAGGAGAGATCATGTGACCAATACAGGATAATGGGATGTGGGTGGAAGAGCTGTAAGCCATTTCCTTTCTTGGCCCTGCCTCCATATATCTCTGTCTCTCTATCATCTATCTACCTACTTATCTATTCTATATATTTATAAATCTTTCCCCTACTCTCTCTCTCCCTCCCTCCATCTCACCTTGCAATGGCAATTTTAGAGGCCACATGTTCCAGATGGCCTAGTTTAAAATTTAACAAAAACAACACAGAAGCAGCCTGGATCCCCAAGTCACCACTTAAACGAAAGAGCTACTTTAAAGAGTCACCCAACCCACACTGGAACATGATGTGACGGAGAGATACACTTTTATTGTGTTAAGACAATGGGATTTTGTGGTTTACCTACTGAGGTCACTAGAGCTCATTATCCTGTGCAGTGAGATAATAAAGCACTCACCACAGTGCCTGCCGGGTAAAATGCACTCAATAAATGTAAGTAACATTTGTTGACATCATCATTACCAGTATTGGAAAGGACATGATAAGCTTCCGAATATTTGGGATTAAGTCCTAACTTGCTACTCACTAGCTGCAAAAGACACTTCACCTCTTAGGACTTCATTTGATAAACTGAGATAACAACCCTAGCCTCACAAGGTTGTTGTGGGGATTAACACAGGAGGTGAGACATTTTTGAACAAAACAGACAACTGTTAAATATTTTTGCCAAATGGTTATATAATTATTTTTAATTATTTACTGTCACTCATTGCCATATTTCCAGAACATTCCTATAGGAGCATGTACCCTTAGCCCAGTGATGTTGGGCTTGATCATGTTACTTGCTTTGGCCAATAGTCTGTGAGGGGGTGTGGCACATCCACATTCAAGTAGAAGCTTTAGGAACCACTGTGTGTGGATTAGCAATATCTTTTTCTCTCTCTTTGACATGAAAAAGGTATATCACCAATTGGGACTTCACCTCTTCCTGGTCCTGCAATGAAGACAAATGAAGCAGAGTCACAGCTGAACAACAATCAGCATAACTTGTGAGTGAGGAATAAACTCTTGTTGTTGGAAGCCACTAGGATTTGGAGATTGTGATTACTGCAGCATAATCTAACTAAGCTTTAGCTAAGTTACATATTAGCCTAAGGGGATTGACTAATAGAGTAATGTCAATGTAGACAAAGGTGTCTGGCTGAAGTTTTCCTTCCTTGACATTTTTCTCAATACCTATTATAATCAATGATTTGAAAGAGGAAATAATACTCAAGCGTGCACATTACAAGATCCTGAGTTAATGACTAACAGTTTACATGATAGAATCAAGATCCAAGAAGAGATAAACAAACTGGAACAATGGGGTAGGTTTAGCAAGATGCCATTTAACTCAAAGAAATATAAGATCCTCCACACAACTTTGGGAGAAGGAAGATGGTAGTTCTCAGGAAAATAATATGAAGTTTTATCTGATAGTCAACAAAATACAAGGCAAAAGTATGAAGTGGTTGCCAAGCAAAGGACTATTGGATCTCAGGCTATATGCATAGAAATGTGGTACCCCAAATAGAGTTTCAAGTATCTTCACAAGTATGATCACTTTAATTTATTAAATTCCCTCTTAAAAGTGTAGAACCGAAACTGAAAAGGCTTAGATTTGGTTTAACTCCAAAAAGACAGTGACTAATTTGTATACGTCAGTGTAAGTCTTGTAGAAGAGGAGAGTAGGGACATTTAAGGGAGGAGAGAAGAGGCCACCAGCATAGGAGACAGTCTGTCTTTTGGAATAGGCATTAGAATTGTTCTGCATGACTCTGAAGTGCAAGTCAAAGGCATGAAAAAGGAAGGGATTTTCAATAAATAGATACCCCCCAAAAATTGAATAGGCTTCTTAGAATGTGTTCAGGAGGAGGTCCAAGTAGTAATACAAATAAGGGTTGGTCTCAATAATGGCAAAAGTCTCTTCTAAATGAGAAAAATCAAAACCAATTTACACAGGGCAGGACCGGATTAAGCCAGTGGAATACTTTGGGGAGGCTATTAATAATTCACAATTTGCAGTTCATGGTGGAAAATGAATTTAACTTACCAATGAAAAGTGCAAAAATGGAATCATTGAAGCTGATTCTACTTTCACTCCCCCACAGCCAGGACAGCAAATGTACATTTAGATTTAGAAATGGGCTGGTTTGTCATGGGTAGGCTTTCTTTCTCATGTCAGCAAAAGTAAGGCACCGTTGGCAAACCCTCTGTTTTAAACCTGGCATTTCCATTTTTATTTCTCTAAAACAGAGGGAGGAAATGGTTATGGGGATACAACTAGTCCCAACTGGTAAAAGAAAGGCAAATGGCCAACACAAATATTATAGCATAAGGCTGAACCAGAGGAGAAACTAGAAGAAAAGAACAGTCCCTCCAAAAACGTTCTCTCAAAATAAAGGTCGTGCCAAGGAAAGCCACAGGTGCAACACCGCAAGCCCCACAGAGAGCTTTAATCAGGAAAGCCTGGCCTCAGGCACGCACACGCGTGCCGCTTCCTCCCGCCTTCCTGCGTGCTTTTTTTGAAGGTTAGGAGACAGGAGGTTTATTCATGGCCAGATGAAAAAGCAATACACACTTTAAATGGCAGCCCTGGTAGGATTCATATTTCTACAGCTTCTTCCTCTTCTTCTCATAAATCTCTTTCTAAATATTCTCCTGGGGCCATCTTGCTTGGTCTTGCAGTTTCAACTATTGCCTTTAGGCTGACCACCTTAAAACCAAAATCTGCAGATATCTGCCCCCTTGGATCTCCTCCTGACACCTCAATTTTAAAATATCCAAACTCCTACATTTATCCTCCTCCTGTATGTCTACATCAAGGGACAGCAGATACCCAAGTCAGGAACTTAGAAGACATACTCCTTACTTCCTCTCTCCTTCATCATCCTTTCCATTTCTCCACCTCCCACCTCTTCGTTCCCATCCAAGTCCTGTTAATTACATCTACCAAGCACTTCTCTCCATCCGGCTAGCACTACCATAGTTCCGCCACCACCATCTCTCACCTGCATTACTGTAACATTGTCCCAACTGGTTTCCATGGTTTTAATGTTACCACCCTCTCATCTATTTTCCACACAGCATTCAAAATAACCTTCCTAAAAATATAAACCCTATCATATCACTCTTCTATTTAAAACCTTTCAAATATTCCCTTTGCCATCAGAATGAAGTTAAAAATTGCTAACATGGAATTAAGGTCCTTGGATTTTGGACCATGCCTCCTCTTTAACCTCTCTCTACATATCTCAGGAGCAAGATTTAACTGAGTGCGGGAGGGGGGGGTGGACGGGGGGGTGGTAAAAATAAATAATTTTAAAACACTAAAATTAATGCAAAAAAATCATAAATAAAATACCCACTTTTTAAATAAAGGCAAGATCAGTATTACTGATTCTTCCCTTTGCCTCAAGCTCCATTCTGGCTTCACACGGAACTGAGAGTAGAACGGACAAATAAATTGGGGGATGCTATATAGCAATGAGAATGAGTGGGCTACAACTACACACAATATCATAGATGAAGCTCATAGATATAATGTTAAGTAAAACAAGCCAGACACAGAAGTGTAGACACTAGAGATTCAAAATCAGGCAAAACAAATCAAGGGTATTAAAAGTCAGGACAGTGGTTTCCTTTGGAAGGAAGCATGAGGAGGTCTCTGGGATTCTAGGAATATTCTTGTTCTGTACGTTATATGGGTTTTATACTTTGGGAGAATGCATCAGTCTGTTCATTTATGATTTACGTATTTTTATACGTGCTGTACTTCAATTTAAAATGTTTTAAGAGTTGTCTTACTCAAAAGGTAAAATATACAGAAGCGAGTTGAATTGAGATGGCTCCCTGGAGGAGGGAGAAGAAAAGCAGTCAGAGCTGTGGGAGGCAGCCTTCAGGGCACTACTTTATTTCTGGGCTTCTATCCTTGACTAACTCCAAGGCCAAAATAAGTGAAGTGAGTTCTTCACTAGCAAGCATGGCTAGCACCCAACCTGACGCCATGTGTCTCACCCATTCAGAATCCTGGGCTGTGAAGAGTTAACTCTTCAGTGGGCACAATTCACCAAGTATTAATTACAATTGCCGCTTGCTCCGAATTTTCTGGGGACAGGACAGGACAGTCGAGATTTCATCCAAATCCCAGATGAACCTTTCCCCTAGAAACCAGACCGTGCCATATCAGACATGACAAGACTTCCAAGCAGTAGACAAGGCAGTCATCCAGGAGACGGGCAGCCACTGGCCAGCTCTGCCAATCCCCCCACGTGGCCGTCAGCGTGACCAGCACAGAACGTGGCAGCCTTCCTACCGCCTACCGCAGAAGCCACTCATTGTGTGTTGGGGCAGGAGCCACCGGAGGCAGGAAAATGCTGTTTCAAAACGTGAATTTGGCCCAAACATGGTACATTGTGGCCTAGTTCCTAAACAGGAGCAGAGTCTGTCCTGGCTACCAACGGTGCACAGACTCACGGCCAAGCCTGCAGAGGCTTTTCAGTGGAAAGCGCTTGGCTGCTGTGGATTTTAATGGCCCCTAAAAAAGGGAAGGCAACAGGCAAGGAGAATGGTTGGCAGATTTTTTTCCTGGGTGTCCAGGAAATGCCAACAGTGCCATCGCCAATCTTCTTGAAAGGGAAATGACCACCCAGGAACCAACCCCCTTTCTGAACTCAGGCCTAGGGTCTGAGGTCAACTCTCATTCTTCTGCTTCCAAATGAGTTTCCAGAAGCAGCTCTGGGCTACAATATGGATGGATTTGGAAGACATTACACTAAGTGAAATAGCCAATCACAATGGAACAAATGCTGTATGATTCCATTTACATGAGGTACCTAAAGCAGTCCAATTCATAGAGACAGAGGATAGAATGGTGGTTGCCAGGGGCTAGGTTTGGCGGAGTGGATGGACTGGGGAACTATTGCTTAGTGGGCCTGGAGTTTCCGTTTGGGAAGATGGAAAAAGTTGTAGAGATGAATGCTGGTGATGGCTGAAAAACATCATAAATGTACTATAACACTACTGAACCATATGCTTAAAATGTTAAATTTTATGTTATGTACATTTTACTACAACATTTTATAGAGGGGGGAAAAGCAGCTGGGAAAGTGAAATATCTCAACCACATCCCATGCTGTGAAGTCATCTTATCCCCCAGGAGTTCTTCCCCTGGGCTGTGCCCTGACCTGGAGCCACCAGTAAGCTCAGTTCTGTATCTCCAAAATGTATATTTGAGTGAGTAAAGGCCTTTCTTCCTCATTCTACCCCCAATATACTTCCTCACCACGCACCCACCAGGGGAATAAACTGACCAACAGAATTACATCAAAGTATTGCACTAAAATATTAAAGAAATCATTTGAGAGATGATCCTGAATAAGATTTCATGAAGAAGAAGGCAATATATCCAGGGTAGTTTTCTGTAGAGCTCCTAATTCTGCCACCTCTTTTCTTCAGCATTTTTCTCACCATATACTTCTCTACCAAACCTAGTCTCAGGTCTCCTATTTAAGTGAAAAAAAAAAAATCCTCTTTCAGGAAAAGAACCCAAACTCAATCCCATGGACGTATAAAGTAGAAATGTTAACTTGGTAATTCTAGCAAGGATATCAGCTCACAGATTTTATCCATGAACATGGCCTTGGGTGAAGTCCGACTGTGGGATTTCCTGGGGTAAACAGGAGTGGTGGGGTAGAAGATGCATGGAGATCTTCAGAAGCTCCTGATGGAGCATTTCATCGCTGTCTACTTTTCATTAATTACAGACCACCTTGAGCCTCCCCTCTGCAAAGATTTCTTTCTATTAGGGGCCTCTCACAGGTTTCTGGGCATGTGGGAGAAGAGAAAGCCAGGAATCATAGGAAAATAAATATAATAGCTACTTTTCTTAGAATTTACTATGTAAAATATATTATTCTATTTAATCCTTACAACTGTCTTATTAGGGAGAATAATATTCTTCACATTTGACAAATGGAAAGCAGAGACTTTGAAAGAGAAGGCAATTGTCTGTCTTTTAACGTCTTTTTACATCTATATAAATACACTGAGAGTCACAGAGGAGCGTTTTTGGCTTCTTCTTTTCCATAGTTCTCCATTTACAACTTTCTCTTTGGAGCCCAAATACCAGCACCTCCAGGCATTAGAGTATAGAAGTCAGAGCACAGTCTGAAGTCTGAAGCCCCTATGTTTGAATTCACCACTGACTAGCTGACTAGCTTGTGTGTATTTGAAGCATCAAATCATGTATCTGAGAGAACATGTGTGAGAACCAACCCTATCTAATAAGCATCCCTTATGTAACAAAATTGTCTTTAGAAAAAAACCTTTAAAAAGATGTCTGAAAATATAAATCAGAATTAAACGCTGTAAACACATTCTATCTGGTTAGGTCTGCATCAAAGGATACATTTTTGCAGTCCAGATTGTATCAGCTCCTCCAACATTCAGCAACACATAGATGCCAAGCACTGTTATGGAATAGGACACACAAAAATAAAAGATTCAATCCTCATCCCCAAGTAGGTCACAGTCCAGCAAGGGATATGAGTAAGTAGACAAATAAATGAGCAGCAGGGTAAATTATACTACAGAGATAGCCACAATACAATGGGAGCCTAGATATGATAGGAACATACCAAGGAACAAAAGGCGAAAAGCATCCCATGCAAAAGTAATGAGCATGTGCAAGGATGCACAGGCCTAAATGAATATGTCGCTCCCAGGCAGCTGCAAGTGGTTCACAGCTGGAAAACAGGTGTGGCCTGTGGCTGGGGACAGCGCTGGGCAGGTAGATCAGGGCAGCTTAGAAGGTTTGTCAATCTCTAAAGAGTTTGAATTTGACCCAATAGAAATCCATTGAAGGTTGTTAACTGGGTGGTGATGTGATATAAAAATTGATGTTGCAAAGATAACTTAGGTCCTCTTGTGGGAAACAGACTGGAAGGAAGTAGGGACAAGGAGACCCATCAGAGCTCCTGCTATTATTCAAGTCAGAGGAAATCAGGGCTTGAAGACAGACTCAAGAGACTTTGGGAAATTGGACAGACTTTGGGAGGTGAGCACATATCAAGGAGGAAAGTATTTAAAAGTATACCCAGATTTGGGGCTTGTCACCAGAGCAGGAGTCTTCTGTCCAGTAGAGAGAGGAGGCACTTCTTACAGTGAGCATAAGAGCGGCCCCTGGAGCATACAGATAACCTAATGCCCATGAATACCGAGCTACAAAGTTAAGGAGCTCCATGAACCAACACTTAATCCTATGATCTACTATCTCTCATTGCTTCACCTCTCATTCTGCTCACAAGCACATAGTATATAGAAAGGCTTTCTTGAAAGCTGGTCTTTCTTGCCGAAACCGGTTTGGCTCAGTGGATAGAGCGTCGGCCTGCGGACTGAAGGGTCCCAGGTTCGATTCCGGTCAGGGGCATGTACCTGGGTTGCGGGCACATCCCCAGTGGGAGATGTACAGGAGGCAGTTAATCGATGTTTCTCTCTCATCGATGTTTCTAACTCTCTATCTCTCTCCCTTCCTCTCTGTAAAAAGTCAATAAAATATATTTAAAAAAAAAAAAAAAAAAGAAAGAAAGCTGGTCTTTCTGCACACCCTGCTGTCCAGGCCCATTCTCACTGCACACAGCAGCCTATGCCCAACTCCTCTGTGTGTGCCGTGTAGAATCCTTTACTGTGGGTTGCTAAAATATAATTGAGAGTAGCTTATCATCATGGAGCAGCACACCTTTAGTATTAAAAGCAGCTGGGTTTCTAAGGACTCCTGAAAGCCATAAATGTCCCTAATTGAGCCACAGGTCCAAGGGCTGCCAGACAGTCCAGCGGGGTCAGCTCGGACACATTCATCCACACATGGCTGGCCTGCCCCAACCCAAGCCATGCAG
Organism: Myotis nattereri; assembly: GCF_964212035.1. NCBI lineage: Eukaryota > Metazoa > Chordata > Mammalia > Chiroptera > Vespertilionidae > Myotis > Myotis nattereri. Next base: position 36,623,472 of record NC_138079.1, read on the forward strand.
CCAGCCAAGCTGTCAGCGATCCCTTCTGGGCTCAAGTGTCTTTGGGATGAATTGCCTACAGGTCACAACCGGAGAGCACACATTTATTCCCCCACCTGAGGAAATATTGTTTTATTAATTCACACATATTAGCTACAATAATGTTCATCAACTTATTGTTTGTGATCCAAAAGGTTGCCAACCATCTGGATTTCCAACAACAGGCTACAAATAAGTCCATCGACATCATGAAATAGTAGTTAGCTCCCCAACATGCTGTTCCATAAATGAATCTATGGTTGTGGGAGAATGCTCACTATAGAATGCTTACATAAACATGGACCCACGAGGGCAAGGGCTTGGTTTTATTCATCGTTGTACCCTCAATGCGTAGAACAGGGCCAGGCACATAGTAGCCATTCATTAAATATCTCTTGATCAAATCAATATAAGAAGAGGGAAAGCAGATGGTAAGAGTATGGTTCTATTTTTGTAGAGAGGGAGAAAGAAAATTAAAAAAGCCCACCCACCCAGAGAAAGCTACTGTTAACATTTTGATACATACCGTTCCTGATCCTCCCCCCCCCCCCCTCTCTCTCTCTCTCTCTCTCTCACTCACTCACACACACACACACACACAGCTCAAGGTGCTGTTGTAACAAGGGCTAAAACAGAAACAAGCCATGGGGGAGAGAGGATCCCACTACAATCTCAGCTCTTGCTGTGGACTCACTCTCCTCTGCATTCCAGAATATCGTGGCATTATCTAGCCACGATCCCACATGAACCCAGAGCACTAATTTGCACTAACAAGAACAATCCCTCGAGTTTACATGCGGACTGACCCTTTGGATTTAACCTCATTATCAACCCAGGTCCCACCCAGTGCCCTCAGGACCCCCGCACTCTTGCGAGAGCTCATCCTTGTCCCTCATGACTGAACCTGTGAGAGTATTCAACTCCTCCTAAGGCAGTGGTTCTCAACCTTCTGGCCCTTTAAATACAGTTCCTCATATTGTGGCCCAACCATAAAATTATCTTCGTTGCTACTTCATAACTGTCATGTTGCTACTGTTATGAATCATAATGTAAATATCTGATATGCAGGATGGTCTTAGGCAACCCCTGTGAAAGGGTCGTTCGACCGCCAAAGGGGTCGCGACCCACAGGTTGAGAACCACTGTCCTAAGGGAAAGGGTGTTTCACTGCTCTCCTCATATAAGCAGATGGCAGGGCAGTCCTCTCCTTACTCCCCAGGCATGAGCATGTGAACGCTCTTCACCCAGTTTCCGCACGGGCAATTAAAAGAGCACCCAAAGGCCTCGCCGGCTGGGGCTTCATCCCAGTTAAACTGTGACTGCCCTGGAGGGCAAACAAAACACTGAAACTCTGTAACATCAGCTTGCACAAAGTTGCCCTCGTCCCAGAGCTGATGGGTATAATCCTCTCCTGGCTGAGCTCATTGGCTTAGCTTGCTGGCGATTTTATAGCCCCAGAAGCGATCTCTGATTGCAAGACCAAGAATTGCCAAATGATCTTAAACCACAGCACAGACGGGCCCAGCGACACCCGAAGAATATTTGGGGAAGAGCTATTTTAAACGAATCCCCCTGGGGGTATAAGGATACTTTTCTGTCTAGACTCCTGCTAACACCTGTTGCTCGCCCATCCTGCCCCCAGGACACCTCCCCCTTGACAGCAATGTGGCCAAGACACACCATGGCCACCTGACAGAGCCCAGAGATGTGGCCACGTGAACAGCAGTCCCAGGCAGCCGCGGCATCACATGCTCTGGCAAAGCCTGTCAGGCCGACAGCTCTGCTGCCCCGTGTCAAGAACCATGTGCCGGCAGAGAGCTGACCTGGCAAGCCATTATTTTAAACTTGCAGATGGCCAGGGAAGGGAGTCTTCCTCCTGAGCATGTCACAGACTTGGTTCTGGTGTGCCAGTCAGTATCGAGCAAGCAGAAGAGAGGACCGCGGCTTTCTTGTCCAACTCAATCCCTCCCTCCCTCCGTATCTCAGTCCCTTTTACCACATCCCCAATAGGTGACTGCCTCGCCTATCCTTGTGTCCTTCTGGTGGCCAGGAAGCTCACTGCCTCATGAAACAGCTCATTTTATTTGGTGGCAGTTTTTCTTATACTGAACCAAATCCCTTCCTGTAGCCTTTCCTCCTTCTGTTACACTTTAGGAAGTTACATAGAAAGAAATCTCATATTCCTCTCATGCAATTCAGATTAACATAGGCTTCTGTGCTTGGCTTTCTTTCCTCGGAGGAAATATAAAACAGAAGCCGGTACACCAAAAGTCAGTAAAGATACTACCTGATTCAAACTAGATACTGGATGGAACAGGATAAAAAAAAATATCTCCCCAATAACTCCTAAAACACAAGTCAGTCTTTAAAAAACATATTCAATACTCATAGCTCCTTGGGCTTCTCTGGCTGTGACAGTTTCTCAGGCTTTCCTTGTTTTTTGATGACTTTAACAATTTTGCAGTCCTAGCAGATATTTTGTAGAATGTTTCTCAGATGAGATTTGCCCCATAATTAGACTGGAGTTATATGTTCTTGGGGGGGAAGGCCACAGAGGTAAAGTAGCATTTTCAAAACATCGTATCAAAGGTACTTACTATCGTCAACATGACTTATCACTGTTGATGTTCATCTTGATCACCTGGCTCAGGTAGCAACTGTCAGAATTCTCCACTGTGAAGTTACTACTTATTTTCCCTTCCCACATGTGCATCTTGGAATGCATGGCTGACACTTAAGTTGTGGGGAGTTAAGCAGCCCCTCCTTGAGGGCAGAGTAACTACATAAATTATTTGGAATTCTTCTACATGGAAGAGTTCTACTCTCTCCTATTGGTCTTTTATTCAATTATCTACTTATATCAACATGTACTCATGTATATTTATTTTATACTAGGGGCCCGGTGCACGAAATTCGTGCCCTGGGTGTGTGTGGGGGGGGAGAGTGTCCCTCAGTCCAGCCTGCCCCCTCTCACATACTGGGAGCCCTCAGGCGTTGACCCCCATCACCCTCCAATCGCAGGATCGGCCCCTTGCCCAGGCCTGACGCCTCCGCCAGAGGTGTCAGGCTTGGACAGGGGACCCCCATCTCCCCCCGATCACTGGCTCTGGCCCCCGCCCAGGCCTGAGGCCTCTGGCCCAGGAATCATGCCTGGGCAGGGGACCCCCATCTCCCTCTGATCGCTTGCTCCACCCCCCGCCCAAGCCTGACGCCTCTGACCCAGGCTTCAGGCCTGGGCAAGGGGACCATCATATCCCCCCAATCCCCGGCTCCGCCCCCCACCCAGGCCTGATGCCTCAGCCAGAGGAGTTGACCCTCATCACCCTCCGATCACCAATCACCGGATCGGCCCCTTGACCAGGCCTGAGGCCTCCGGCAGAGGTGTCAGGCCTGGGCAGGGGACCCCCAGCTCCCCGCGGTTGCAGGCTCCGCCCCTGCCCAGACCTAACACCTCTGGCCTAGGCGTCCGGCCCGGGCAGCGGGGACCTGCAGTGGCAGCGGGGGGCGCCGCGATCGTGGGCTTCGCTTTAGGCCCAGGCAAGGGACCCCTAGCTCCTGGGACTGCCAGCTTCGACCGTGCCCAGCTCCCATCGCTGGCTCCACCCCTACTTCCTGCTATCACTGGCCAGGGCGGCAAAGGCGCCTGATTCTCCGATCATGGCTGGGGGGCAGGGCAAAGGCGGCCCCAGGGTCGCCTTTGCCCTGCCCCCCAGCTCTTAGCTCCCCCCTGGGTTTCCAATCACTGTCAGTGGCAGGGGGCTTCTTCCTGTTTTCCCTTTCGCCTCCCTGCATTGTGCCTACATATGCAAATTAGCCGCCATCTTGTTAGCAGTTAACTGCCAATCTTAGTTGGCAGTTAATTTGCATATAGCCCTGATTAGCCAATGAAAATGGTATCGCCATACACCAATTACCATTTTTCTCTTTTATTAGAGTAGATTTGAGTTATGATCCAATACTACCTTATTAATCTTGTTTCTCAAATTGTTTCAGCTTTTGCCATGGGAAGCACTTTCCATCAGCTCCCATGTCCCTTTGACATACCCCCATTATTGTGTGAGGGTGTTGGGGGTTATTTTGCAAATTTCTTTACTTTCTGGTATTATATTAGGAGATGCTCCAGGATCATCTTGTGTATGTCCTGCCTTACTCCTAGAATCAGTTATTTCTATTACTGGAGAATGGTGTTAGAACAAAGATCCGGGTACCAGGGACACAGCTTGCTATAGGGGAGGAGTTGCTTTCAGCCTCCTCAGCTGACAGAGTAAGGAAATACATGTGAGTATACCACTCCATGTATAAACATGTCTATATTAACCAGCTACATCTATTTTAGGCTCAATATGAGTTCATACTGACACCTCTGACTACATGGATCTTTCTAACTTCCTCCCCTTGCTTACCTGTAACCCTCACTCCAACAGTAACAATCCTGCCTCCCGCCACCCACTATCCATTTACTTAATCATTTATAGTATCAGAATTGTTCATCCACGCGCCAACAAGAAACAACCTTACTCATTAGAGCACAATGCTTATGTGCACTCCTGTTTGCCTTTAGTCCTATAGACTCTGCTCATTTCCAAAGTTCCTTGGGTCAGCACCTTTTTCCTCCACCCCACTCGGGGAAGTTGTTTCATACTTCATAAGGCAGCTAGGTTGTTTTGTCACATTCTCTATTTCATCCTGAGAACCTCTGACTTCCTAAATTATTTTTTTTTATTTGAAGATATTAAGGTTCACTCTTTGCACTTTAAAGTTCTACGGGTTTTGACAAATTCAAATTGACATGCATTTACCACTACAGTGTCCTACAGAATAGTTTGCCCACCCTAAAAAAAAAATTTCATATGCTTCATCTATTCAACCCTCCCTTACTCCCAATCCCTGGCAACTACTGATCTTTTTGCCTTCTATATAGTTTTGCTTTTTCCAGAATGTCATATAACTGTGATCATACAGTATGCATAGCCTTTTCAGACTGATTTCTTTCACTTAGCAATATGCGTTTAAAATTCATGCATGTGTTTTCATAACTTGTTAGCTCATTCCTTTTTATCACAGAATAATAGTCCTTTGTATAGCTATAACGCAGTCTGTTATCTATTCACCCACTGAAGGACATATTGATTAATTCCAATTTTTGCTGATTATGAATAAAACTGTTACAAACATTCACGTGCAGGTTTTTGTGAAAGCATACGTTTTTTAATCAGTTGGCTAAATACCTACAAGCATGTTTGTTGCATCATATGGCAAGACTATAATTAAATTTGTGAGAAACTGTTGTTCTAGCTTCCAAAGCAGCTGTATCATTTTGCGATGAATAAGAGTTCCCATTGCTCTGCATCCTTATACGAAATTGATAGTTTTTTGTTGTTTTTTTATTGTTGTTGTTGTTTTTGTTAACCACTTGTAATAAGTATGGAGTGGTATCTCTTTGTTGTTTTAACTTATAAATTCCCTAATGACAAATGATGTTTAGCATCTTTTCATAGGCTTATTTGACATCTATACATCTTTTTTGGTGAAGTATCTATTCACATCTTACCTCCATTTTTTGAAATGGATTGTTTGTTTTTTACTGTTGAGTTTTAAGTGTTTTGCATATTTTGCATGCAAGTCCTTCATAAGATATGTGTTTTGCAAATATTTTCTGGCGACACTATTGCTTGTCTTTCTTAGTATCTTTCACAGAGCAGAATTATTGATTTTAATAAAGTTTAGCTTATCATGTTTTCTTTTATGGATTGTGCTTTTGGTATTATATCTAAAATCTCATAACTAAACCACAAGGTCACCAGGATTCTCTCCCATTTTTCTCTAGAAGCTGTATAGTTTTGCACTTTACACTTAGGTCTCTGATCCATGTTGAGTTAATTTTTATGAAAGGTCTAAGATCTGCATCTAGGTTTATGTTTTTGCATATGGACATCCAATTGTTCCAATACCACTTATTGAAATATTGTCCTTTCTCTATTAAATTGTCTTTATCCCTTTGTTAAAGATCAATTGATTATATGTGTGTTGATCTATTTCGGGCTTCTTGTCTGTTCCATTGATCTCTGCGTCTAGTCTTCAGTATAGTGTTGGCTAGTCCATATAAACTTTTAATCAGTTTGTTAGTGTTTACAAAATGACTTCCTGGAATTCTCATTGAGATTGCTTTGAATTTACAGAACAAGTTAGGAAAAACTGATGTTTTAACAATATTGAATCTTCCAATCCATGAACACAGAATATTCTCCATTTTATTTAGATCTTCTTTATTTACTTTATTATTTGTTGTTAATCCTCATCTGAGGATATTTTTCCCATTCCTTTTTTTTTTTTACAGAGTGGAAAGGAGAAAAGGGGGGGGGCATTGATTGGTTACCTCTCACATGCACCCTGACCAGAACGGGGAATGAACCTGCAACCCAGGTACATGCGCTTGACCAGAATCAAACCCATGACCCTTCAGTGCATGGGCTGAGACTCTAACTACTGAGTAACACTGACTAGGGCAGATCTTTTTTTTTTTAATCAGAGTTTTGTTGTTTTCTGAATATAGTTTCTGTATATAGTTTGTTAAATTCATGCCTAAGTATTTTTTGCTACTGTAAATGGTATTTATAATTTCAAATTGTTCTTATGTATATAGGAGTGCTAGTACCTGATAATAGAGTATTCCTAATTCCTCCCTCTCATCTCTTATAACAGTGTTGTCATTCATTTCACTTACCCATACGCTATAATTACCCAATACTTTATTATCAGTACTTTAAACAAATAGGTATCTCTTAGATCAATTAAGAATAAGATAGCCCTAGCCGGTTTGGCTCAGTGGATAGAGCGTCGGCCTGCGGACTGAGGGGTCCCAGGTTCAATTCCGGTCAAGGACATATACCTGGGTTGCGGGCACATCCCCAGTGGGAGATGTGCAGGAGGCGGCTGATCGATGTTTCTCTCCCATCGATGTTTCTAACTCTATCTCTCTCCCTTCCTCTCTGTAAAAAATCAACAAAATATATTTTTTAAAAAAAAAGAATAAGATAAATAAAAATACATAATTCCTTTTGCAACACTCTTTTTTCCTTTATATAAATCAGATTTTCTAACCTATATATTTTTTGTCTTCCGGGAGAACTTCTTTTAACATTTCTTGTAAAGAAGATATGGTGGCAATAAATTTCTTGGGTTTTTGTTTACCAGAAAATATCTTTATTTCTTCTTCACTTTTGAAGGATAGTATCAGTGTATAGAGAATTCTAGGTTGGTGGGGTTTTCTTTCAACACGTTAGATATTTCATTCTCTTCTTGCTTACATGGTTACTGACAAGAACTTAACAGTAGTTCTTATCCTTCCTTGTTCCTGTAAGGTGTTCTTTTTTCTAGCTTCTTTTAAGATTTTCTCATTATCTTTGGTGTTCTGCAGTTTGAATATGGTTGTCAAGCAGTTATTTATCCTGCTTGGTGTTTTTTGATCTTCTTGGATCTCTTCTTTGATGTCTCTCATAAATTTTGGAAAATTCTTGGCATTTATTACTTCAAATATTTCTTCTCTGATCTTTCTTCTTCTGGCATTCCAATTATACATTCTTTTTAAAAGTGTACCTACAGTTCTTGAGTGACCAGTTCTGTCTTTTATGGAAGTTCTTTTCAGTGTAGGAAGTTTTTATGGACCTGCCCTCAAGCTCAATGATTCTTTCTTTGGTTATTTCCAGTCTCCTGGTGAGCCCATCATGGACATGCTTCATCTCTGCTACAGTGTTTTTTATTTCTAGCACTTCCTTTCAAACTTCCCTAAAATTTCCATTTCCATGCTTACATTATCTATATGTTCTTGTATGTTGTCTACTTTTCCATTAGACTCTTCGCTTACAAATCATAGTTATGATCTAATCAGTCTAGGATGTGGCTGATTTTTTTAAAGTTCCCTGAGTGATCCCCAGTGTGCAGCCAGAGTGGAGAACCACTGCTCCAGATATTTGATTTTTATGCCTGACTATAAAGGTGTATTTGCTCCTAGAGGCAAAATTGAATTCAGAAGCCCCCTTGCCTAGCCTCTGTCAATCAGTGCTGCATATAGCAGAGGAATGAGTTGTTAGGTTTAGTTGTCAGGGAATTTTCTTCATGGAAAAGAAGTGCATTAAAATACCAAATTACAGTATTTACATATTTCATGTTTTTTTTCCCAACTGTGTTCCCATAGCAACTCAATCCATTTGCTCCCTACTTTCTTCTGAGTTATTTTCCATCATGAGCCATGCTTTATTAGTGAGGCAAACAGTTTGCCCTCTGAATGACTGCTTTGCTGTTTATTATTTCTTTGCCAGGAAACTCAACTCTAGTCACATCTTTCTTACTCCTGTGCTATATGAGCTCAATAGTTAGCTTTGCTAGCTTGAGCAGAAATAGTGTCCCTGACCACTTTTCTCAGTCTAGAGAAGTCCGAGGGGTTTTTCCCATGAGCTGGCCAAGAAAAGGCAAGTGGAAAGAGAGGCTTCCCTCCAGGAGCCTGGGAGTGGGAAGATATGCCAGGAAGGGAATGGATTAAGTCCCAAGGGCCACTCAGCTTCAACGGGCAGTGGATAAAGGGTGACCCAGCTCCCTGGGACTCTCCAGGCTCCGTGGGCAGAGGCACTGGTAGAAAGGTGTCACAGCATTGGAGATGGTCACCTGGCAGCAAGCAGGAGGAGAGTCCTGCTTCAGCCTTGAAAGGATTACTGGATCTCCCCAGAGGAGGCCCCAAGGAGACACAGGACACTGAGATTTCTTTGTGATTTCTCCCAGACGACTTGGCAGACTGCAGGGCCTGTTTGTTTGCTTGAAACTGTGACATTTCACTTGCTAATGGGGCTCTGCTTTGCAAGGAGACAGGATGCCAAAGAGGACTGCAGGAGGGAGGCACCAGGCCCCCTGCTCCAGGGCAGGTCTCCTCGCTGCCGCCTGTCACCAGGATGGACCGGGGCCACCAGTGCCAGAGGAGGCTCAGCCCCACCGGAGACAGGCGATGCTGTGAAACCGTCTCTCCTCACTTGCTGACTCAGAACCTCCTTCTGTGCCAGCAGCACTAATGGAGAAGACTCGCTTCCTCCTCTCTCCCAGGCGCCAGAGCTGTGGTGCAACTGCCCCTGCGGCAAGGGGGCTGGGCACCCAGGTGGCACCTCAGAATCAGCAACAGAAATCACAAGCAGGGAGCACTTCCCTCCCCTGCAGGGTCGGGTGGTCCGTGCTCACTGCCAGGTTCTGAGAGTCGCCTTCAGGACTCTTTTGCCAAAATCATTTATTCAACAGCCTCCTGTATCAGGGTCCCCATAGGAAACAGGAGCCACTCTCAACTTGGGTAATTTGAGGAGAGCTTAGTTAAGGGACTCTTTACAAAGGTACGGGCAGAGAGGCGGGTAGGAAAACCACAAGGCCTGGTGTATTCCCTCAAAGCTAATCATAGCAGGCAGTGCTACCCCCCTCGGCCCATATAGCAGAATCCAGAGACAAGGCTGTGTGGAGCTGACGGGAGCTGAGACCTTCAGGTGAGGAAGAATGCCAGCACGCCATGGCACACAGGAAGAGGGCCCAATTCTCCTCCCTGACATCCATCTGCTGCTGAGCTCCCACTGCCAAACCCAACCACTGAGGCAGTCCACACAGCTCAGCCTCCTGGGGCACAGAGCAGGGTGTAGGGGGAGTGGAAGGATCTGGGAAGGTAGATAAAGGCATCAAACACCCTCCCCAATGCACCGGAGCCACTGAGATGGGATACGTTGTTCTATCATGGCCAGTGCCCTCTCAAATGCCAACACATTCCGAGACAACAGTGTCCAGGAATTGAAAGGGAACACTAGGAGTCACAATGTGTTCAGCCATGAAGAAGGCAAGTGGAAGCCTCCCTTACACAGGACAAAGGTGTAATAGTAAGAACACAGACACGAGCATCCTAGCCTGATTCGTTGGTCCATCCCAGCCTTGAATCACACGTTTCTGGCTCAAAAGGAAATCATGAGCACCCTGAAATACCCAGGGCATGTGGTTACTTTGAAGGGGAAAATAAGACATTTGGGGAGCTAGCTATCTGAATCTGTGCCAGTAACCTGCCTTCTGATGTATACCCTTGCTTGCCAATAAACACACACTCTTGCTTGCCGATAAACTCCATTCTTATCAAAATCCATTCTTATCTGTCCTGCCTTGCAGAACCTGTTTCCCGGAATACTCCCATTTTACAGAGACCATAAACCAGGAACCATAAGCAATCCCCGGAGGGGCTGGTGCCAGTGCTGGCAAGCCTCTGGGTGTAATCTCACTTCCCCATCTCAACTCACAGGAGAAGTCTGATCCATATTTGGGGGACAAAGGAACTAAAGGGTATAAAGGGAAAGCTTCGTCCATATTCATCACTCAGGATTTAGAGACTGACCCCCTTGAGTCATGGCACTAGTGCAATCTGCAATAAAGGCAACTTTTCTGAATATTCTCTGAATGCCCAGCTGGTTAATTCTCCTGCGCCACCTGGCAGCTTATCTGCAACAACCTATTTAGAAAGGAAAGTGTAAAAGTATGTCCCATTATTCTGAAGTTTGGTGTCATTTGCACTGAGAATATACAACATTAAAAATAGATGGGCTTTAAGGAGTCTGATGAAATGATACTTGGTTGTTGGAAGTCCGATGTCTAAGGAAAATCTGCAGGATTAGTTGTCTGCATTCTGGTGGAGCTGGGAGAAGAACGGATGTTAGAAACTGGATGTACAAAATGCACTAGAGAAACTAAGATGGCGGCATAGATAAACACCGGGAAATTGCTGCCTCCCACAACAACTTCAAAAAAAACAACATAAAGACAAAACGGACATCATCCAGAACTATAGGAAGGCTGGCTGAGTGGAAATTCTACAACTAGAAGGAAAGAAAAGCACGCTGAGAGCCAGAGGAGCTGCGGAAGTAAAGTGCAGAGGTACGGAGGCTCGCGCGCTCAGAAAGGGGCTGGCACCTGAGGACGCAGCTGTCTTTTTGAATCAGGAGGGAGTCACAAGCTCCCGACTGCTCTGAACTCCGGTTCCGGGAAGTCTCTGGGGACCCAGGACTCATACGGGGAGAAACTGGACTGTCTGGCAGCGGGCAGAACTCGGAACTTGAGGTCGGCTTTCCCTCAGAGGTGCTTGCAGCAATTACCCGGACACTGAGATGCGGGGCCCCTTAGGGCAGGGCTGAGAATCCGCCATAGCGGCTTGCTCCACCCTTTGATTCCTTGAGACCCTGCCCCAACCAGGCTGCAGCAGAGGCTTTTGCATATGAATGCCACGGCCCTTTGCAACCTGAAAATTACCTAACTGCAGCTGGGCCAGACAGACCCAGAACTTCCAAGAGAAGGCCCAAGGCCCCACAGCGGCTTGCATTGCTTCACAGCTGGGCCTCATCAGGGTACCTCCAAACTCCAAAAAAGGAAGGGGAATCTGCAGTTCTCTCCATAGCTCCTGCTGTGTAACCTCAGGCAGAGGCTAAATTAGCACCTCCTTAGATCCAAGAGCCAGTGTACCCAGTGGTCAGAGGAGGACCATCCAGATTACAACTCCTCAGATCCATAAGGGACACACTCAGGGTGCAGACTCAGTGAGCACCAAAACCCCACTGAAGCAAGTCTTGCCCCAGAAGGGTGTCTTCACCACAGAAGTTCTCCCACTGCAGACACAGCTGATTCTCACTGCCAATTGGCCTGGAGGTCAATTCCTCCCAGTGATCCTACAACAATCAAGGCATAACTACAATAAGACTGTGCAAAAAGCCCACAAGGGGGTACACCAAGAGTGTCCACCTCAGGTAACTGGGGAGGCTGAGCCACTGGGCCCTACAAGACACCTAGCACACAAAACCACTCTACCAACACAGGGAAGCATAAAAAATGCAGAGACAAAGAAACAGGTCACAAATGACAGAAATGGAGGAAAGCAAACAACTGGATATAGAGTTCAAGGCCACATTTATAAGGTTTTTCAAGAATTTTATGGAAACTGCTGATAAATTTAGTGAGATCCTCGATAAATCTAGTGAGACTCTCGAGGATATGAAAAAGGACCAACTAGAAATTAAGCATACACTGACTGAAATAAAGAATAATATACAGAGATCCAACAGCAGACAAGAGGATCCCAAGAATCAAGTCAAAGATTTGAAATACACAGAAACAAAAAAGACCCAACCGAAAAAGAAAAAAGAAAAAAGATTCCAAAAATATGAAGATAGTGTAAGGAGCCTCTGGGACAACTTCAAGCGTACCAACATCAAAATTATAGGGGTACCAGAAGAAGAGAGAGGGCAAGATATTGAAAACCTATTTGAAGAAATAATGAAAGAAAACTTCCCCTACCTGGTCAAAGAAATAGACTTACAAGTCCAGGAAGCACAGAGAACCCCAAACAAAAGGAACCCAAAGAGGACCACACCAAGACACATCATAATTAAAATGCCAAGAGCAAAAGACAAAGAGAGAATCTTAAAAGCAGCAAGAGAAAGACAGTCAGTTACCTATAAGGGAGTACCCATACGACTGTCAGCTGATTTCTCAACAGAAACCATGCAAGCCAGAAGAGAGTGGCAAGAAATATTCAAAGTGATGAATGCCAAGAACCTACAACCAAGATTACTTTATCCAGCAAAGCTATCATTCAGAATAGAAGGTCAGTTAAAGAGCTTCACAGATAAGAAAACGCTAAAGGAGTTCATCACCACCAAACCAGCATTATATGAAATGCTGAAAGGTATTCTTTAAGAAGAGGAAGAAGAAAAAGGAACTCTTACCATTTGTCACAGCATGGATGGAACTGGAGAGCGGATAAATACCACAGGATCTCACTCATTTGTGGAATATAATGAACAACATAAACTGATGAACAAGGACTGATCCAGAGATGGAGAGGCATTGATTGGACTGTCGGGCCTTGGAGGGAAGGTAGGGGAGGGTGGGGGTAAGGGGGAAAGACCAACCAAAGGACTTATATGCAAGCATATAGGCCTAACCAATGGACACGGACAACGGGGGGAGTGAGGGCATGAGCGGGGGGTGGGGGGGGGGGGTAGAGGGTAACGTGGGGATAAGGACACATATGTAATATCTTAATCAATAAAAAATATATTAAAAAAAAAGAAACTGGATGTACAGGAGGATATGGAGGAAACAGCAAGATTCTCTTCTGCTACTTTTGAGTGTTGTGGGAAAACAATAATGATTACAACACCTATCCTACCTGATTGCAGAAACTCTCAAACATTCCGTGTTTGGCTTCCACTCCTGTTACAAGGAACTTGAAGATAAATGCTATGTGAGGCTCAAAAAAAGATGCTCTGACCAAATACTAATGGTGATTATGGAAAGTGTCACAGTTTTGTGTTTGTTTGTTTTTAATTCAAAGTCACATGCAAACTTGATGGCTCATTCTCTGCTTCAATTTAAAATCTCATGTCCTGGATTTCAAACCTAAAGAGCCATGCTTCATCATTTTAACTATAGAATTAGCTCACTTAAAGGTTATTAAAAGAAACCAAATTTAACCAAATTGCTCAAAAAAAGAGAATGTGAGGTGGTAGAAATCAGATTCAAATTAATTTAAATTGCCCATGCTTTGTACTGCTTTTATTCAATATATTACATTTTTCCTAATTGTTTCCTAATTGTTTGCTATCCCATGCACTGCTCACCTAAGGATTATTCTTCTTTGTCATCCATAACTATGGTGACCATATTTTCCCAAGTAAATATTAAAATTTACCACCTTGACCTGTGCTACACTGGAAAACACATGGTCACCATGGTTATGATACATACAGAGGTACAATAACCATAACAGCATCCACAATCATAGCCAAAAATAGCTTCTCAAAAGCCTCTCTTTAACCCATGAACCTGTTCTCTGGGAAACTTGATTCCTGTATGAGTGGTTCAGAGTAAGTTCACACAAATGGAGGCATTTGTCACTTCCCTTACACTTTCATCCTCCTGCCTCCCCTTATCCAACAACCACCCCTCTCCCATCCCAAAACAACATAGCAAATGTGCTGAACACAAACCAACACACTCCACTCTGCTCTCAAGTGGCACATTTTCTCCACGGTGGTCACTGTATGCGAGCAACGGTGTTATTTTCAGAGTGGTAAGCCACTTCGCCGAGACAGCTGAGGTCACGATCAGTCAGATAGGCCCCTCCATTTTCAGTCTTTCCTCTTTTCTCCAGTCCAACTGATGTTCAAGTCTTCGCAGATATAGTCCCTGCCTAAGACCCAAGTTAGTAATAGGAGGCACTCGGAGAGCCACATGCTGTCTTGTGTGGCTGTAGAGTGGCTTCTAGAGAGGAGACACATGACTGAGCCCTATTGAGAAGGGGGAATTGATCATTCTCCGCCCATTGGGTTTGTAGTTGGATATAAGGCCAAAGACTCTTGTTACTTTCCCTGTAGGTCATGGGGAGCTACCACAGGTTTTGAAGCAGGGATGCAAATTAATCAAAGCCCACTTTGTTGGCAATGTGGAAGTTGAAACTGGGAGGGCTGGGGAGAGAAACTGCAGGTGGGACACAGGTGAGAGAAGAAGAGCGCCCAACTAGAGCAGTGGCAGTAGGTAATGAGACAAAAATCGTGAATATTTGAAAAGAAAATTTTTCAACATAGTCAAATGCTGTAGAGAAGGCAAAGATAATAAAGGTTGTGCTTTTTTTAAAAAAATTTAGATATTTGACTTTGAGGTTGGTGTTAAGAAACCTAAAAGGATGCTACCTCTTTTCTCAGGAAACTTTCACTCTAATTGAGAAGCCCAAAATGTCACTGAAAAGTTAAAGTATCTAGAACACAATTTAGTGTCTATGAAGTATTTGTTAAAAGACTAAGAAGATATTCTTTTATCTTTTTTTCCTTCTCACCTCTTTCACATTTTTTCTTCCTAGAGACCTGCCTTTTCTCAGATAACAAAAGGTTGACACAAAAATCAACATTTTAGTTTATGAGTTCCCTTAACTTAAAGATATTTCTCTTTCTTTGGGTTAGTTTAGGCCTCGTGTGCCATGTGGTAGATTTCATTTTATTTTAAAGGCCATTCCACTGAAAAGAAAATGGACTGGAGGAAGAAAGATAAGAGATTCTTTTACCCCTTTTCTGGTCAGTTTAAGGTGCCATCCCATCTTCCAAAGAATGAGTATATAGGCAAATTCTAACTCTGCTGAAACAAAAACACAAATATGCAGCTACACACCAAATCTTTTCCCAAAAATACTAGGGTTAGAACTGGGTGGTCAGCTGAATTCTTGGAAGGTATAATTCCTCAAAGGTGATCCCAGGCTCCTCCGGGAAAAGATAATAAAACTCTTGCTTAAATTATTTGCAATTATGCACAAAATTCAGAATTGCTCAAGGTGTATGTTACTAAACCATGAGTTTAATTCTACAAAGCACACAGAACAAAACCAAAGAGAAACAAATCTGGTTTGATACTATAAAGCAGCTATCAAATATCACAAAACCCTCTCGGTCCTGTTTTCTACCATAAGACTCATTTCACTGAAATACCCCCAAGCCACTCTGTGGAAATGTTTGACTTGTCAACAAAGGCGCAAACAGTAACCAGAGTAGACAAAGAGAAATTGCGTTCAGACTTACAGGTTTATATATAGAGTGGCCAGACATTCTTTTCCTTATTTCGCCCTTTGCCCTCGCATTCTCCAGATCATGTGTCTAATTGCTATGTACCAGTATGCTCAAGTGCGTCTGAATAGACTAGGCTGCCTCTGGTAAGACCCAGATTGTTCTCCCCTGGTTTCTTGGTAGTCTTCCCACCCTCTATTACTAGTATAGTGGTGGGTTTGGGGTTCGTTCCTCAGCAACATACACTAAATTCCATCCAGAGCACTTATTGGCCTGGCTGTGTTGGCATCTTTCCACGTGCGTCTGCATTCCCATAAGGGTAACATCTTCATCCCTTTCCATTTCCCCTTTCCATTTCCTATGGTTTTCTCTGTTTCTGTTCTTTGGCCAACCCTCCCTGCAGCTACATGTGTTTTCAAATCTTCCCTGTGTTTTTAAATTATCCTGGTATTCTTAGCCTTTGGGCTTGCAGGATTTATTCAAACTCTCATCTTTCTTCTGCTGCCTTTCCAATTATTTCTGGGTCTCATTTTGCATGGTCTACCCATAGCTTCATTTTTAGTAAAATTTATTTTCTCAACAGTGAAATGCTTTACCAGGATACACGCAGCACAAATTCAGAGTCTTTTCAGATGAGTGCCTCCTCCCCCCGCCCCGCCCCCTCTTACCCCACCCCACCCCACTCCACCATCCATTTGCTTCCAGGCTGCATTGTGTCACTTCTCCAGAGTTCTAGTATCTCCTTTTGTCATTAGTAACATAGACCACATTCCCCTATCAGAAAAGGTTTCCAGGATTGGGAAACTTATGCTAAGGGTGACACTGTATCAATGGCAAGTGATTGCATCTCTTCTTCTAGCATCTTACATTGCTTGCCTCCTCCATAACCTCTTCATTCCTCCCCCAAAGACTTTCTGAACCTTGTACCAGGGACATACACACACCAGGCAGATTCACACTAGAACCCTGTTAATGAAAATTAACCAGTAATTATCCTCCAATCCACATGGTCCTCACTGTCTTCTTGGATTTGATGATCAATAGTCAGACATGTGAGTTCAGTTATTTAGGATTCATCTTCCTTCTCTTCTTTGTGAGCTGACACATCTTGATAAGAGCCTTTATCAGTAGGGACAGTTTTGACATCTCTATGATTACAGTTAGTATAAGATCACATTTAGCTCCAAATAAGTTTTAGTTCAAAACACAATATCAACCAAAGAACTTGTATGCATATATGCATAACCCATGGACACAGACAATAGGGTGGTGAAGGCCTGAGGTCAGGGGAGAGGGGGGATGGCTAGAAAGGGTCAATGGGAGAAAAGGCAGGGAATATGTAATACTTTCAACAATAGAGATTTTATTTAAAAAATAAATAAATAAACTTAAAACACAATATTTAAATGCCACAAAAAGTAGATTTATGGATCATTCTGTAGATTTATGGATAATTCTCTGCTGATGATAACACTATGGACATATTCTAAGATATTCCTATCTTTAAAAAAGAACTATAAAAACATTCATTATAAGATGCCAATTTGAACTCATGCATTAAATTACCTTCCTTCCTATATTTCCACTGAAATAGACAAAGAAAATTAAAATGAGGGAGAACACATCTATGTCAGCCCTCAAAAACAAAAACCACAGGAAAAGTTGTGACAGATATTTCACAAAAATAGTTGTGACCTTTTTAACTAGGAAAATATGAAATAACAAAATTGACTCAAGAAGAGGTAAGAAATATGAATAAGCTAATACCATCAACGATACTAAAAATACCATTGAAGTACTGTCAAATTATAAAAGACACGTGGCCTAAGAGGTTTTATAAACCTTCAAGAAGCAAGCAATACTAATGCTATTTACTCTGAAAGAGACTAAAAAAGAGATCAAAATTTTCCAATTCAACTTTAAAAACTAACTAGCATAACCCTGGCACCAAAAACATGGCAAATGCAGCAGAAATCTAAATCTATAGACCAACATTACTTAGTCATGTTCACACGAATCATTTAAAGAAATATTAGCAAATTAAACCAGCAACATGTTTTAAAAATAAAAAGCCATAGCTGTGGTAAATTAAAGATGACTCGCCGAAACCGGTTTGGCTCAGTGGATAGAGCATCGGCCTGCGGACTGAGGGTTCCCAGGTTCGATTCCGGTCAGGGGCATGTACCTGGGTTGCGGGCACATCCCCAGTGGGGGGTGTGCAGGAGGCAGCTGATCGATGTTTCTCTCTCATCGATGTTTCTAACTCTCTATCTCTCTCCCTTCCTCTCTGTAAAAAATCAATAAAATATATTTAAAAATAAATAAATAAATAAATAAATAAATAAATAAATAAATAAATAAATAAAGATGACTCCAAATTCTTGGCTATTCCTCCCATTGGAGCCTAATTCTCTTCCACCTGAATCTGGGCTGACATGGAAGCCAAATAAGTTGTAAGAAGTGCAACTACTCTGAAGTCATTGTACCAGGAGAAGCTCAAGTGACATGGAGAGTCACTACAGGAAGAGAGGTCATGTGGAGCCAGAGAAAGAGGCCAAGGGGCACCCAGGCTGCAGACATTAACTGAAGAACCAGATCCTTCTGCTTCCACCTCCCAGGTGATACCATGATGATCAGTAATAAACCATCCACTGAGCTCTTCCCCAGTTCTTGGGCCACAAAACTATGAGCAAAATGAAATTTTTGAGGCAGATTGTTATGAAGCAATAGATAATCAAAACAATAACCAAACACCTTTCATTCCAGGAATACAAGACACTTCTCAACACTAGTAAATTAATCAAATTTAATAAATCAAAGGAGGAAAAAGTGTGTGATCATCTATACGATGCTAAAAAGATATTTAAAAAATTGAAATGTACTCTTGATTTTAAAAGGAGCTCTGTAGAATATGAATATGTTAATACTTTCTGGACGTAACTTGAAAAAGAAAAGTTCTCAATCCAATTACTAATATTATATCTAAAGATAAAACAATAATGAGAAATAAGAGGCAACCGCCTGCTTTTTAACATCATTCTAAAGTGCTTAGAATTAGCCCAGCCGGAGTGGCTCAGTGGTTGAGCGTTGACCTATGAACCAGGAGGTCACAGTTCCATTCCTGGTCAGGGCACATGCCAGGTTGCAGGCTCGATCCCCAATGTGGGGCATGCAGGAGGAAGCCAATCAATGATTCTCTCTCATTAATGATATTTCTTCTCTCTCTACCTCTCCTTTCCTCCCTGAAATCAACAAAAAAATATATTTTAAAAATAATAATAATAATTTAAAAATAATAAAGTGCTTAGAATTAAAATGGATAAAAAAGCATATATTAAAAATATTGAAAAAGAGGAGGCAAAAGTATAAAATTATTAGTTGCTCATTTGATTGTTGCTGATTTGATTGTGTAACTGGAAAACCTATAAAAAAAACTACAAAATAGAACTAGTAAAAAGTTTGGCTGGGAGGCCACTTGAAACAGTAAAATATTTTAAAAGCAATAGTTTTCTTATATACCCTAAATAAACAGCTGGAATAATGGCAGAAAACTATTTACAATTGGAGTACAAGTAATCTACACTAATAAAAGAGAAAAATGGTAATTGGCGTACGGCGATACCTTTTTCATTGGCTAATCAGGGCTATATGCAAATTAACTGCCAACTAAGATTGGCAGTTAACTGCCAACAAGATGGCGGCTAATTTGCATATGTAGGCACAATGCAGGGAGGCGAAAGGGAAAGCAGGAAGAAGCCCCCTGCCAGACAGTGATCAGAAACCCAGCGGGGAGCTAAGAGCTGGGGGGCAGGGCAAAGGCGGCCCTGGGGCCGCCTTTGCCCTGCCCCCCAGCCATGATGGGAGAATCAGGCGCCTTTGCCGCCCTGGCCAGTGATAGCAGGAAGTAGGGGTGGAGCCAGCGATGGGAGCTGGGCATGGTCGAAGCTGGCAGTCCCAGGAGCTAGGGGTCCCTTGCCTGGGCCCAAAGCGAAGCCCACAATCGCGGCGCCCCCCGCTGCCACTGCAGGTCCCCGCTGCCCAGGCCGGACGCCTAGGCCAGAGGTGTTAGGCCTGGGCAGGGGCGGAGCCTGCAACCACGGGGAGCTGGGGGTCCCCTGCCCAGGCCTGACACCTCTGCCGGAGGCCTCAGGCCTGGTCAAGGGGCCGATCCAGTGATTGGTG
Source organism: Myotis nattereri (assembly GCF_964212035.1). NCBI lineage: Eukaryota > Metazoa > Chordata > Mammalia > Chiroptera > Vespertilionidae > Myotis > Myotis nattereri. The sequence continues at coordinate 36,643,276 of NC_138079.1, forward strand.
ATCGGAGGGTGATGAGGGTCAACTCCTCTGGCTGAGGCATCAGGCCTGGGTGGGGGGCGGAGCCGGGGATTGGGGGGATATGATGGTCCCCTTGCCCAGGCCTGAAGCCTGGGTCAGAGGCGTCAGGCTTGGGCGGGGGGTGGAGCAAGCGATCAGAGGGAGATGGGGGTCCCCTGCCCAGGCATGATTCCTGGGCCAGAGGCCTCAGGCCTGGGCGGGGGCCAGAGCCAGTGATCGGGGGGAGATGGGGGTCCCCTGTCCAAGCCTGACACCTCTGGCGGAGGCGTCAGGCCTGGGCAAGGGGCCGATCCTGCGATTGGAGGGTGATGGGGGTCAACGCCTGAGGGCTCCCAGTATGTGAGAGGGGTTAGGCTGGGCTGAAGGACACTCTCCCCCCCACCCCCAGTGCACGAATTTCGTGCACCGGGCCCCTAGTAATATAATAATGCTCTAGAAGACCTAGGAATTAGGTTAATAGAAATATATAGGATCAATATGAGGAAAATTATAAAAATTATACTGAGACAAAAAAAAAACTTAAATAAACAAATAAATAATACTGTGTTTCTAGGTGAAGTTACTCAATATTATAAAGATTTCCATCAAAGTAATCTGTAAACTCAATGCAATTGCATTTAAAGTTCAGTGGAACATTTTTAAATTGACAAAAGTATCATAAACCTAGAAAATAAATATGTAAGGAAACCTAGAATATGTTTAGCAAAACGGAATTGGTTGAGAAAATTATAGTACATCCCAACAAAGCAACACTTTGTAGTCACTTGAAATGTTTGTGTAGCTATAAATTATTAGCTGAAAAAATTATCACAAATATTAAATTGAAAAAGAAAATTGCAAGAAAATATGTTTAGTGTTAGCCACTTGAGTAAATTAAATAAACAAATAGAAAAATAAAATATTAAAACTATACACTAAAATATCAATAACTACTATCTCTAAAAAATTATAAGTTCTTTAAATTTTGCTTATATGAGCTTTCTAATTTTTTACTAAGGAACATGTTGTTTTTGTGATTTAAAATAAGAAGTATGTGCATATGTCTTAAATATACCCACTGTAGACCTGACATCCTTGAGTTTCCTAAGCCCTTCTTGAATCTTGGTTCTGACCTAACCACTTCTTGGAATAAAGACTTTGATTATTTCACTATAAATATGGAAAGCCACACTTTCTTTTGTTTTCAAACTACCTTCAGCATGTGTCCTTTACTCTTATTTTTCTGAGTTGTTACCTGATTCATTCCCTTCATGACACTAAAGTTTTGATCACATCCCACTTCACCTTCATCTTTCCAGATTGAGAGCATTCAGTAGTCAGCCATCCTCATAAACAAGCACTCATTTGCTCCATCTCTGTTTTTACTACATCATTAAAATGGCCACATGGCCAGAATTGAGCCATATATTCCCTGTTTATTTTTCCCTTACTTCCACTGTATAAGAATTATTCCCCCAGTGCAAAATATCATCCTAAATGTAATTTATAAGTGTATTTATTGGGCCAAATATGTGTATGGATTACTTCTACACTCTCCACTGGGAAAGTAGAATCTCTCCTTGGGTCAATTTCAGTGACAACATCTATAACACTATAGCTTTTTACCTCCCAAATAGACATGGATTTGTCTAGACTGCACACATGGATCTGTGTCCAAATTCACAAGGCAGGCCTTTGTGAATCAATAAGTGCTATCCTTGTGTCATTTTTCTTGCTGTCAAAGTGTCATAGTAAAAGAAAAAAGGTCCCAACTCAGCCTGCGTAAATTGTTAATTTTAGGCTCTTCTCAAATTACCCTGTGATGTGTGTGTGTTTGCACTCGCACATACACACGGAATGTCTAAACTGAACTAATCAATGTGCAGCGCCACCAGGGAGAAATGGAAAGTCTACTCTTTGAATTTGAATAGAAGAGGCTGCAGGTGGGGAGGAAACAGCAAGAGCAAGCAGTGGGCAAACATGCAGGGCTGAAGCAAGGAGTCAAAGAACACAACTCAGCTGCTAATCAAGCACTCCCATAAACATAACAGCTCCTGCCTGGAGAAGTCCAGGTTGCCTGGACAGCTGCGAGCCATTTGACTGTCAGCATCAGACTGCACACACAGACAGTGACAAGTTCACTCTTCTCTGTGTGCCATTTAATGTCACATGGGAAAGGAATATTGATCTCACTTCTCCTTCATCTCTTGTCACCCCAAAATGCCACAGCCTCTCAATACAGATTCATTCTTCTCCACTTCATCTTACACACTAGTGTCAGAATGGTAAGTTTAAACAAAGCTATGTTGTCACTTTTCTGGCTTTTTTTAAAAAAAGCTATCTCTTGGTCCCTATTGCTTCCTAGGCAAGCCTTTCAGAATAGAGCAAAAATCCCATCATATGGCACACGAGGTCCTTCTGAACCAGGTCCAGCCACCCCTCCAACTCACATTATCCCAGCTCCCAAGTTCTTGCCTCCTCCAAGAAGCCCTCCACTTTCCTCTACAGGCCCATCTGTGTGGCATCTTCGGCCTCCCATCTCTACTTGTCCAAATATCACTCACCCTTCTTTAAGACCATCCTCCCCAGTTGGGACAACTGGGGACTAAATAATCAACTTTTCCTCTTTTCCTCTCTATTCTCAAAGGGCTTCTGGTGAACCTAAATAAACCCCTTAGCACAATAATAAAACAATAAGCACCTACAGCGCATTCATTAAACATTGGGTATGGTGCTAAGTGCTCGTTTTAATAACAGATCCTTAAGTTGTAGGGAATGGAAGCTTGCTAGAACCAGGAAAAGGGGGATGTGTTATATGTAACAGTTCAAGAAACCCAGGGCAAGATATACAATCAGGCTTCCAAAGAGACTAGAAAGTGATCAGAAATCCCTTTCTCCCACTCCTCTCCTTCTTTCCCTCTCTCCCTCTCCCTTTCCCTCCCTCTCTCTCTCCCCTTCCCCCCATCTCTCCTTCCTTCTCCCTCTCCCTCTCTCTCAGCAATGCCTCTTCCTGCACTCCCACCAACACCAGCAGCCACTACAAAACATATAAATAACGCAACTTCTATTTAGGAGTGGTAAGTGAATATTGTTTATGTGTGAAGATCATTATGTATAAGAATGATTGTTGGAAAAAGAGCAAAAGTAGGTTATTTGTATTGGGTGAACATATCTTATTTAATCAAATCTAAGACTCCATTGATTGTGAGACACACGTCCATTTTATGTATCATTAAGAAAGAAAAAAAAATGCCACCTTTTATCATCATTAAGAAGCAATTGTAAGATATATCCTTACTTTTACAGATGTTAAAGTATTAACCAATGTGATTCTTGATTAAATATTATATATAGAAAATAAAATATAAGCCGTCTTTGTATAGCACGTAAGAGTCAAAAGGAGAGGTTATTTACAACATTTTCCAGGGAGAAGCCCAACATGACCTGCTTACTATTACATAGGATCCAGCAGCTGGGGTTCAGATCTGAAGCTGTCAGAAACCACATTAACTCACCTCAAAGATGACATCAATGACAGGAAGTCAGTAATAAAAAACATTTGGGGTCAGTCCATATAGACTATCCAGAGAAAACCTGCAAAGAGCTTGTCACAGGTCTCTTATACTAAAGCAGGGGAAAGGTCCTCATTTTCTATTTCCTGACCTCTGGTGCAACTCAGCTCAGGAGTCCAGCTGTTCAGGCAAAGGATGACCTTCAACCTCACTACCAAGGTGGGCATTTCCCTCTCCACTGCTCTTGCTCCCCTGGGTAACAAGGTGGTAGGCCAGAAGAACGATGACTAATATCCACCTCAGCCTCTGCTCCTTGCTGCTGTCAAGGCCAGTTATCACACTGAGAATAAGGAGAACAGCTAACAACCCTTCACAGCCCAACTCTCTCCTTAAAATGTTTTTATTCTCACTCAATATTGCTTCTAAGATCCATCCATGCTGTTGCATCTACCTGTGATTCATTCATATTCACTCCTGCATACTATGTTGCCATGTGAATGCTCCACAATTTATTTACCTGTCCTCCCATCAATGGCCATGTGGTCTATTTCCTTTTTCTTTTCTTTTTTCCTGATGTGAACAGATGTTCTATAAGTGACACATGCAAATGTTTCTCTAGACTAGATACCTAGAAGTGGAATTGCAGGGTCTTAGACTACATGCATATTCAGATTCACAAGATAATGCCAGATTATTTATCCAAAGTGGTGTTCCAATTTACATTCCTACAAGAGATATATAAATACCCATTACTTTAAGTTTCACCAACAACTTGAGATTGTCAGACTCCTTAATTTTTGCCCATCTAGTAGAATGAAGAAAACAATGTACAGTATATCATTTTTATAGAGTTCCAAAATAAACAACTCCAAATAAATTATTTAGGTGTGCATATACTTATAATAAAACTATATTAAAAGCAAAGGAATGATAAATATAAAATTTAGAACAGTAATTACCTCTAAAGCAGGCAGGGAATTGTGGGGCTTTTTTCAAATAATACATAATAAAATAATGTTTTTTAATTGCTTTATACTCTGTTTCTTCAACACTGAAATAATGCTGCAAGAGGCACCTTGGAAATTACATCCTTACAGCCTCATCATCAAAAGGGGGAGGGGAGTTCTTCCCTTCTAGCTCCAGATAAGAAAAATCTCAGGGAAGGATTCTGATTGGCCCAGATTAGATAATATGTCCATCCCTGAACCAATCATGGTGGTCAAGGATAATAAGCACTACGATTAGTCTGTCTTTTGTCTTCCTCTGTGGCCAGAAAGATAGAGTAAGTTGCCATAAAATGTGGGGTGAAGCTAAATGAAAAAACAAAGCATGACAAAAACTTTAAGAAGTTTTAATGTCATCAACTTCTAAAAGCCATACAAATTATATGTGGCAGAGCAGGGATTCAAACCCAGATCTATATGTCTCTGGGGCCTGGCTTCAACCCCTTTAATTCCAGCTTCTGCTATATTAAAATATTATAGGTTTTCTCTAGTGTTATTCCAGAATTTTCTTAAAGTCTGGGACCCTGTCTTATTTATCTTTGTCCTTCCAGCTCTTAGAAATACTACCTGGCACTTTTTAGGTGTTTTGTGGAACTAATTAAATCTCCAAACTACAGATTGCTTATTTGAACATATTCTTATATCAACATGGATGTGACCATTTCTAAGACCAGCTGTGTAGGTCTTGTGCTCAGAAGAGAACAGATGGAAATTTGAAGAGTGGGAGGAGGTGGAACATTTTAATTTCAAGAACATTTTAGCACCACAAAAATCAAAAGGTAAATAGAAATACTAGAAATCTTTTACTGAAAGCAAAGTTGCCTGATGATCAAAAGTGAGCATAATAAGGTTAGTTATCACAAATTTTTCTTACTGAGAAAATGATGACTACCCAGACTTGTTATTTCTACTACATTTTTTATATAAACTCTTTGGAAAGAAAAGTGGGATTGGGTGAAACCAAAGGGGAACCTTTCCTTTGACCATATCATTAGAATTATTATAACAAAAGGTATTCATGAGATCACTTGCAAATATTTTAAAATTCATGTTTTAAATCTCTTGGCAATAATTACCAGTTTTCTGCGTCTTTCCACTTTCCCCAGCTATGATGTGATGGTATTGTTCAAGAAATGACCTTTATCTTCATTTATTTTTATTTGGGTCATGTTGGTTTCCATTGTTTGTCTTCCACAGAATCATGTCGTTTGTTTCCTGGTATTTGTCTTTTATGTTCCTTTGTGAAGCCTAAAATAAAACAAACAAAAAAAAACATTTCTTTGTTAAATACTATATTTTCATTTCTCACTATTCGTTTTGTCTTGCATTGGAATGCTTCTAGTCTCCTCTGGACTTTGGATCTACATATTTAAACTTTTTATCTTCATGTTAGTCTTTTGTTCTCCTTTGTCACACAGAAAATACTTCATTTTCAATGACTCACCATTGTACTGCTTCCCTGGCTTACATAGCCATTAAGTTGAAATAGTCTATTAATTTAGAGTTGTGTTATGCTGTCTTGATTCAGGCTGCTTCTAATTTTGCTGAAGGATCTGTATGTGGGTGCAGTTAATTTATTTTTAAATGTTTTCTTGCTTTCCCTCTGTCCTCTTTTTCGTATTATCCAATCTGATATCCACCCAAGCATTATACTCTGATCCAAATTTTGCCCATTCCAAATTTCAACTTCTTTTTTTTCCCTCCTATTAGACTGGCTTTGTTTGTAATTATTATCCAGCTACCCACAGGCTAATTTCACCAGAGGCTATAACACTGGTGTTTATTCAGGTGATTCTGAAGTTTTGTCCTACATTTACTAGAAAAAAGGAGAGGGGAAAAGAGGAGAGAAATTGAAAGTAATAACTGGTTCAGTCTGGAAACCAAATATTCCCTGTTGCGTATGTACACTGTTGTGATTCTCTAGGCCCGTATTTAATCCTCCAATTGCTTTGCCTGTATTGACTTGAACAGGGAGTAGACTCAAAATAGGAATAGAAGACCTCAGAACCCTGACTCAAAGCTTCTGGTCCTTTGCCCTAATCCTTATCCCTAACCTCTCACTTAGCAAGTATTAGGTCCAAATCTATCTTTGTTCGTTGGGTAAAAGAAAGGCATTCCCTTCCACCTTCTCTCCAGTCTAGTTGACACAAGCAAAAGAGAGGATCAGCTAGCTGAGCCCTGAAAGGTTTTTTTCCAGATGGCATTACAGCCATGTCACAGGTGCAAGATCTTCTTAACTCACAGAAAGCCGTGATGCAGGGCGCAGAGAAGAGGTGTTTTGTGCAATTAATTAAATCTCCAAACTACAGATTGCTTATTTGAACATATTCTTCTATCAACAAGGATGTAGCCATGTCTGAGACCAGCTGTGTGGGTCTGGTCAAATGCATGGGACTAAGAGTTCATCCTAATCATGTATCAGAGAGAGTAGGTCCTTGAGAAGATCCAAGCCCTACCATGGCCCTCTCTGTGCTACCCTCCAGATGTCAGATTCCTATGATTATAGCCTCAAGCAACATGGCTGCCTGTCAAAATGTGGCCTCGGTTATAAAGAATTGGTGTTACGCCACTATCTAAATTATGAAAGGGGACAGAAATAGAATGTTGGGGAACCAGCTAGTATTGTAAGAAATATTAATCATGCTCTATTAACCATGATTGTTTTATTCTGATTAAAGAAGGCACTTCTACCCTGGCTGGAGCTGACCTGGAGATGCAGCCCTGCCTCCACATTTGAAGCTGCCTATTATCATGGAAAGGTTAACAAAGATTTGTTATAGAAACCAGAGACACCAGCCCTTTGAAGATGCCAGCCCTCTGTGCATACCTGCAGGCCTTTGCAACCTCCAGCCCGCTTACCTGTTAACTGCCCAGCTGGCACTCCCTTTGGCTATTTCCCCATGTAACCCCAGTCCTTGCACATCACTAAGCCCTAGTCCTTTTGCATATCTGTAAACTGCCCTTTTGCCTACTTTTCCTTTGTAGCTCTACCTATATAAGCGGCTGGCTTATGGGGGGCTGGAGAGCAGATTTTTGTGGATGACCTGCTGCTCTCCCATACTGCCTGCAGTATTGAAATAAACACTCGTATATGATTCAACCCTGTCTCTGCTTAATTGGCTCCAGTAGTGACAGGCAGCATGGACCCATTGTTTGTCCGGTTACAATTATAGCATAAGGCAATGCATTCTCTGCTTCAGGTATCAGAATAATAGCAAATTTCAGAATAAAATCTCCAGCTAACTGCTTTTCCCGCATGCCTTGTGGATGCATATGAAGGCCTATGGGAAAACAAAAGAACATGACATCACAGAGCTCCAGCTACATGGCCCTGATAGACTAGGAGAGGCCCTGAGGCCTTCTCAGTAGGCATCAGACTTCAGTGGAGGTTGGATTAGACTGTTGCATGCAGTCTGCCTTCTTGTCACAAGAGTTTCCACTGTCACTCCTGCCATGATTCATTGATCCAAGTCTGGAAATCCCAGGTACAGGACCAAATCTCACAGAAAACCATGAATGTGCCCCTAAGTCTTTTCCAGGCAAAGCTAATGTTTCCTGTTGGTTAGAGCAGATGCCAATGAGGCCAAAGCTTGGGCAATTCTTGAGCCAGTTTCCCACAGGGGAAAATTCTACTCTGAGGTTAAAGACTAAGTGTGTAAGCCTACCCAGACATCTTGCAACTAAGAACATAATGAAGTCAGTTAATTTTCTGTTTAATTGTCTACTGTGTTACAAGGGAGACTGTCACTTTAAATTGTGTCAGAAGCAGACTCTAAAGAAATCGGTTGCTGGAACAAAATAGCCAGGGGCTATAGAAAATAGATATGAAAAAACTCCTAAGAAACCAGGAAAATCAGAAACGCTTCTTATGGCTAGAGCAAGCCAGACACAAGCTAATTCGAGTCTCTCTACGTGCTATAAATGCAAAGGAAATGTTATGTGCTTCTTGGTAGCTTCTAAATTCAGGGATGAGAACCTGAATTAAAGAAATATCAAAGGCAATCACTAAAGGTGACACTAAAGATGGTTAAGAGCAGCTAAATCTCATCTCTTCTTACTGGAAACCATCTCCCTGGAAACAAGCTCAGGATGTCCTCACACCGATAAAGGAAGTAGACACGTGAGAGAAACTGCCAGTGAGCTGAGACCAAGATAAGACGGGATACCACACGAACAAAAAAGTTACCGTATTTGTTGTTTATGGGAGTATACATTGATACCTTTCTGGAAAGCACTTTGGAAATACATTTATTTAAATCCTTCAAACTACTATACAGGATGTATAGTATGAAAAATGGCTACACACTTTAACAGCTGATTTCTATTACATTTTGAAAATGAAATGTATTTTAATAAACACTGCCTTTATAATTATTCAAAGTATATATACTAGTACATTTTGGGGGGACACCCTATATGTATATATAAGGGACTTCTATTTGGTCTTATATTGAAAGATATAATAGGCTAACAGGGACTTTTCATGTTGCTCCCCAAATTGGTGACCAAACCAAGAACAAGTGACAAAGACACCAACCTCATCCTAAAGAAAGAGAAAGTGAGAAGAGGAGGCAGCTTTCTAGGACAGAGGGTCGAACTGTCTCAGCTACATACCCCTGCTAACACCTCTACAGGTGATTCCAGCAGATAACTGTGGGATACAGAGGACTAGGGATCATCTTCTCATGACTCATTGCTCTGGCCCAAGGGAAGAGTGCTACAGTTGTGGTTGGGAGGCCATGTGAAAATGCTCCTCTCAGATTTCCCACTGCAGGGAGCGTAGCCCACTGCCCAGCTGCTGTGCGCTGAATTCTGCCACCACATTTGAGCCAAGAGCAGGCTTTCCACTGGCTGCTGCCCGATCAAGTATGAAGCACAGAGGAGATACCCCGGCAGGGGTATCCTGAGAGCCTTGGTGGACTTTCTTAGAACTGCACTGAAATATAAGACTTCCTTCCCTGCCTCCTTCACAGGGTTCGCAACCAGCATCACAGTCTAATGGCGCTCCCAACCTTCTCCATCCCCCATCCCTTTCCTCTCATAAGCATTTTCTCCAATAAAGTCCTTGTACATCTAACCCCATTTTGTCATTGGCTTCTCTGAGGACCTGTACTAACACAGAGTCACTCCTCCCACCTACAGAACTTGGAACCCAGTAAGAGAACCATTCACAGAGATTGGGGGTGCTAGCAAAAAGAAAAAAAAGTATATTGGAATGTCATTCCCAAGTTGGAAATACATTTATACAGTAAACTTACTGACTGGGCTTCAATACCTATTTTAGCATCAGGACAAGAGAATTGCAAAAAGATGGGAAATGCAAAAAAAAAAAAAAAAAAGAAAAGAAAAGAAAAAAAGAAAAGGAAGCCATGGGACTGTGTGCTCTCCTGGGGAGTTAAACGCACACACAGACACACAGACTCACATTTGCCTTCTAGGTACTTAGTGTATGAGTCTCCCTGGGGCAAATGGACATGCAGCATGTGATGAATTTGAATGGGGTTGCTTGTACCCACACATGGACTTAAACTACTCGATTAGAAGGGTGATAGGAAGTCAAAGTAAGGGGCCCTGCTGCCAACTGCACAGTTGTGAAAGGACCTGTGCAAAGCTGTAAGAAGGCCCCTGCAAGGGAGCAGGAGTACCTTGTAGAAGATGACGGCAGTACCTGGCTGACAGCCAGGGTCCTGGCACCTCAGTCCTACAACCACCCTTCCTCCCACACAGCCTTCCAAGAGCCTGAATGGGTTTGAAAATGGGCTTTCCCAAGACCCTCCAGATAAGTACCTAGTCAGCCAACTCCTTGAGTTCAAGACCCTGAGCAGAGGACCCAGTGGAGTCATGCCTGACTCCTGACCTACAGAAACTATGATATAATAAATGTTGTTTCTTGTTTTTTTGTTGTTGTTGTTTGTATAGTTGGTTTTGGTTGTTTGTTTTTGTTTTAGAGAGAGAGAGGAAGAGAGAGGGAGAGATAGAAACATCGATGAGAGAGAATCATTGATCAGCCACCTCCTGCACACCCCTCACTGGGGATCAAACCTACAACCCGGGCATGTGCTCTAACTGGGAATTGAACGGGCGACCTCTTGGTGCATGGTTCGATACTCAACCACTGAGCCACACCAGCTGGGCTAATAAACATTGTGTGAAGCCACTATGTTTGTAGTCATTTGTAATGCAGCAAAATAATAGAAAACTAATACAAGGAGATTCAACACAGCATACATTTGATAGCAATAATTGAAGAAAAGTAAACCACTTTGTATGCCTTCCAAGTTTACAATGCTTACTAAACTAATTACAAAAGTTTTATTATCAAGTTTGCCTTGTATTACCAAATGAATATATTCAAGTATTCATAAATATATTATTTATGGTACAATGGAGTGACTTAAAATTCAAAATCATCTCTTACCTCAAATTACAACTGTTTATAACCAACCTGATCATTCACTACAGTGTTCTTTTTAAACTACCATTTAGATGTCTCATACTTAAATTTATGGCATAATATTTAAAATGTCAACAATCTCCATAGTTACTGAAGGGAGGCAGAAAAGCAAATAGAAGGTGGTCAATTACTGAGCTGGCCAGAGCCTCACAAGAAAACACAGCTGGTTTCTTTATGCAGGACATCTCCAGGGAGGCCATGTGGAACCCCATGGAGGGGCACAGGAAGCAGAATGTGTCCTCAGGTCCTTTCTATTTCCTGTCTCTACACTGCTGGTGTGATAGTATAACCCAACCTCTCCAGCCACAGGGAGAGTGAGATCCCATGCCACTTTGCAATGATTCTTCTGAGCCTGGACATGGCAGACAGGGCAAGGGGCAGCGTTGGTGCAGTTCTTGCCCACTGAGAGTAACGGAGCGGAGCATGCAGGGCCCTCACCTGGGGAGGCTGGGGCAACTGACAGTGTTAAGAGATGAGGGAAAGGTGGTGGCCAAGGGTTCTCCATTGAGTAAGTGGCCAGGGCCCAGAAGGTGGAGCCAAGCACATCTGGAAAGGTGCATTAACTCGGACCTCACAGCCCCAAACCTGAGGCTTGCGCAGCACCACCCTTCCTCCCACGCTATTATCTTGACAACCAGGTAAGAGAGAATTGATCCGCTCCCCCATTGCTTATAAGAAACAGAAACAGCTACTGCTTCTTTTTTCTCATCATCCTTAATTTTGGGTTCCCCCATCTGGTTTGCATTTCTACCCAGAAGGCTCTTGATGCCCTTATTTCCAAACCCTTCTCTGTACAAGAAGCTATTTCTTTCCCACCGATTTTTGTAATCCATTCTGGAAAACACACCCAGAGCCCCTGGGCTTCCGTCCATTCTGTTTTCATTATTGCAATTGCAGTGTGGTTAAACCAGTAATGTCGAAACTGTGTGTGTGTGTGTGTGTGTGTGTGTGTGTGTGTGTTTGCATGCATTCTACTCCAAAGTTTGATGGAGGGGCGGGGGGGGTGGGGGAGGTTGTTAAACACACACAGGCTTCTTGTCTGGGTGGTGCACAATTTGGACAGAGGTATGATGACATCTCTTGGAAAGGAGAAAGGGAGAAGAGATGCCTGGGTCTGAAGTACAAACCTTCCAATTTCAAAATGGGAAATATTTCAAAACTAGTTGCACTAGACCCTTATGTACAGGGGACAAAAACCTTCTGAGGAGTATAAAACACTAAAAAGCAAGCCATTAATAAATACATTTTTCCCACAGATAAACCTGGCTGTGAGTGCTTTATCCAAGGACTTCTTTTGACATTTCTGCGATTCTTGCATTTATATTCAAACTCATCAAAAGCTGTCCCCAAGTAACCACACAATCATTTCTTAAGGTTTTTCTTCTCTCCTCTTGATTAGTTTTTCTCTTCAGACCTTTGGCTGACTGTTTTGCTACTGTTACCAGGACTGAAATTCCTACCAGAGTTAAAAGAAAGAACCAGGAGTAGCAATGCTGTGTTCTCACGGGGGTTTTTTTTCACCCCAAACTGGAAAGGACCACTTATGGATTGATCTCCTCATCAGAGAACCATGTCACCCAATCGCCCTGCTCTGCAACTTGCCACAAGATTGATGGCAAACATAATGCATATGAAAATGAAGGAGGAAATGTATGCAAGGCTTCAGTGGTGGTGTAGGGGGCTGGAAACGATGTTGTGCAGTACATCACTTCATCAGAATTTCTCATTTTCAAGACATTGACTCTAAAATTACTGCAGTCGTAGTGTTTAATGTTCCTGTATTGGGATTCCAGGGTTTTAAAAATGATTTGAAGTCAGAAAAGCAAGGCTGACTTATTTGGATCTATGCTGTAGTGTGACAAAAAAAAAAATTTAAAAAGAATTGCTATGAACACACACACACACACACACACACACACACACACAGACTTACAGTGAGGTTAATACTCTATCCACTGGAATACAAAGGAGGTTGCCAATAAATGAAGAAACAAAACATAATCACAGACTAATGAAGCTTAAATTGCAATGCCCTGGAAGGGGACCTAGGTTTTTATAAAATTTTCAAAAATCAGCTATTTTAACGAAAATGGTTAAGTTCCTCTCTCTCTCTCCACTCCCACCCCACCCCCCCCACCCCCCACCCCCCCCCCCCCCCCGCTTGTCCCTCCAATTTCCCTTCTGTACTTGATGGTATTACACAGGCTATGAGCATTTAGGAGATCCAGCTAAGAGAAAGTTGAGTTGAGGAATGTTTCCTTTGGGTTTAGAAGTAAAAAATATTTAGGTAGTTCTCAGTCACTCCTGTGTTAGTTACATGATTGCGAGTGTCCTGGTAGTACAGTGGCTTCCTGGAACACCCGACGGCCCCTGAGCAACACAGATACAGGGTAAGAGATGGCATCTCGATACAAACATGCATGTCAGGGTCCCACAGCAGATGTGTGTTGGGTGACTGAGAAGAAAGCAGGTTTGAAACATGCAGAACCAGAAGCTAATCTATGGAAAATTCTTCCAATCATCAGATCTACTAAAAGATAAGCAGAGGATTCAGATTTCATTAGCACATCCTCAAAACCAAAGGTTTCTCTTCATAACGATTTTTCCAAACTTAACAACAATCTTGAAAATTTATGTTATATGAACCTAACAGATTGTGAACCTGAAAATAAACTTTTCTAGACTATCAATTGGGGGGAAAAAACTTCATCCAACCATGCTAGAGGAAAAACTGAGTTGCCTTTCTATTCTTTCTATGAAAAGGACATCATAAAATTGTTGTCATATAAAGAAGCAAAGATTATGAAACCGAAGAATGTTTTTTCACGTTTGTAGTATTGATCAGCTTTTTCAACTTTGTAATTGATTGCAATTCTTTTCTCACTCTAAATAAATGTTTTTATACCTAATTTTGTATTCATGACTTGGATCCTCTTGAAGAACTGTTTAGGTTTCAGGCCCCTCAAAGTCTAGTCCTGTCCAGTGTGGCTCAGTTGGTTGAGCATCGTCCCTTGCACCAAAGGGTCACTGGCCCAATTCCCTAGTCAGGGCACATACCCAGGTTGCAGTCTCAATGCCCAGTAGGGGGCATGTGGGAGGCAGCCAAAGGATTGATGTTTCTCCCTCTCCCTTTCTCTCTCTAAAATCAATAAAAACGTATTAAAAAAAAAACTATATCTTCCCTTCCATCTGACTCATAGTCTCAATGCTGACTCTCTGGATGCTGACTCTCAGGTCAGGCCTTCCTCCTAAGCAGCTCCTAACACATCCACACAGATCGTGAGCCTCAGAGCCTCTCCTCATCCCCTGGGATCCAAGGGTTTCCACTGCTGCTTCCCTTTAGTCACCCTTGGCTATGGTCACATCTTGTTACTTGTCCTCATGTGGGACCCACTCCAACACCAAAGCTTTAAATTTCAAAGAACTTACAAGTCAGTTTATGTAACTCAAACTCTACCTTATTTCAAATTTATTTTACACACACACATGTGCCATGGATTGTAGTTCATTGTGTTCTTCATTGCTTGCTGCTTTTCTTCCTCTCCTCCTATGTTCATCCTTCCTGCTCATTCCAAATTTCCCAAGTGACGTATACCTCCCTGAATCTTGTTCTTCCAATTCCATACTTCATAGTAGTCCCTGCCAAACTCAATTCAGTTAGCTCTAATTATTTTTAATAGCTGTGTAATATTTCATGGTGGAGATACATCATTATGAATTCAATATTTCCCTCTTAGGAGATACTGCTGAGGAAAATGGGCCTTTTAGTGAAAGGAACCAATGATCTAAATGCTATTTAAATTACCTACCCAGCCCAGAGGTATGGCTCAGTGGTTGAGCATCAACCTATGAACCAGGAAGTCAAGGTTGATTCCCAGTCAGAGCACATGCCCAGCTTACTAGTTCAAAATCCCCAGGGTGGGACATGCAGGAGGCAGCCAACCAATGATTCTCACTCACTGATGTTTCTATCTCTCTTTCCCTCTCCCTTCCTCTCTGAAATCAATAAAATTTTTAAAAGTTAATTTTTTAAAAAAGAAATGAATTCCTATAAAAAAATAAATACATACATACATAAATTGCCTATTCAGAAAAATGGTTCAACCATTGTTTACCTCTCCACCCTTTTCAGCTTCCTCCATAACTTACACTGAGCTTCCTTTTACTGACCCATATTTTCTTTTCTCACTGCAAATATACTGACTAATGCTAAATACTTGCAGTTCTAGTCTGGCAATCCACTTTTGTTCCCACCACCTGAGCAGTAAATTTACCAAGCATCAGTGTAGTGGGTGGACTGTTGTAAGTTGAATTGTGACCCCCTGATAAAGATCTGTTGAAGTCCTAACTCCCAGTTCCTCACAATGTAGCCTTATTTGGAGATCCAGTCTTCAGAGAGGTATTCAAGTTAAAATGAGGTCATCAGAGTAGGCTCTAATCAAATAGCACTGGTGTTCTTATGAAAAAAAAAAACTAGACAGACATACACAGAGAGAAAACAGCCATGTAAAAAGAAAGAATTAATGTCTGCATCTACAAGCCAAGGAACACCAAAGATCTCTGGCAAACCATCTGAAGCTAGGAGGAGATAGGGAAAAATACTTCCTCTCCAAGTTTTACAGGGAACATGACCCTGCTGATACCTTGATTTCAAACTTCTAGCCTCCAGAACTTTAAGACAATAAATTTGTATTTTTCTGAGCCAAATATATATAATTTCCCTTTTGATGTTCATTCCATTTGTTTCCTATTATTACAGTATGAACAGTACTGCAATAAACATTCTTTTACCTGTGTTGTGAAGTTATTATATCTATAGGATTCCCAGTACTTGGACTGAAGGTTTAAAAAGTACACACATATATTTTTTTATTCTTCCTAGATGCTGCCAGATGCTTCCAAAAAGACCTATAATGATTCATATTTCCATCAGTAGAGTATGAAAACTTCTTCCTCCCAATTTTGCAGCAATAAGTAATATTACTCTTTTTCACGTTTGCCAACATGACACCTCACTATAACCTTAATTTTCTTTTTTCTGAGTAAATTTGAGCATCTCTTTATTGATTAATTGAACTTTTAGATTTTGCTCTTCTGTAAATTGCCTATTCATATTCTTGAGCAAAAGTTGGAGGGAGTTCATTTGTGTGTTTTTTTCATTGATTCTTAAATCTACTTGTATATTATGAATAAAGTACCCTTTGCCATGCTTGTAGCAAATATTTTTTCCAAATCTACCATATTTCTCCTGATTTTTTTGTGATTTTTACATAGTTAAATAATCTATAGTTATATATATATATATATATATATATATATATATATATATATATATACACACACATATATATACATATATATATAATGTCAGGCCTTCTTGAGTTGGTTATAAAAGTCTCTCCTACTCCTTGATTGCATATTGTCTTCTTAAATTCTCTTCTGAAATGTTATTTTATTGTTTACTGAAATCACCAGGCTATCTGGAACTTATATTTACATAGTATGTGTAATAGGGTCCAACTTTTTTTCTAGAAGAATAGCCTGTTATATCAGCACTATTTATTAAATAAATCATTTACTTCCTACTGAATTAAAGAGCCACCTTTATCATATGGTAATTTTTCAAAAATGTCAGGATGTATTCTTAATTTTATATCCCAGTCTACTGATTTTTTTATTCTTTGCATTACCATCTGGATTTTTTAAATAGTGGTTTTGTTAAATATGCTATTTAATAAGAAAAGTATCCTCTATTTTTTCATATCTTATCATTTGTTGGTCATTTATCTTTATATATGAAATTTGACATGATTCTACCTAATTAAAAACGGTTTGAGAGCCTGTTGGAATAGTACTAAATTTATATAATAATTTGGGGTGGTTTGACATTTTTATGATATAATGTCTATTATCTAAGAATGTGGCATATGCCCTTCTATCTGTTCAAATTTATTTCATGTTTCTTCATATAGTCTTTTACTCTTCTTGACAAATTTATTTCCAGCCCTGGATGGGTGGTTCTGTCAGTTGGAACATCATCCCATATGCCATTGTGGATTTGATTCCCAGTCAGGGCACATACCTAGGTTGCAGGTTCTATCCCCATTTGAGGACATATGAGTGGCAATGTTTCTTTTTCACATCAATGTTTCTCTTTTTTCCTTCCTATCTCTCTAAAATCAATACACATACACACACACACACACACACACACACACACACACTTGGGTGAGGATATTTTTAAATTTTATTTCTAAATAATATGTGATTTGTTAATATTTTGTCATTTATGGCACTATGTTAATGAAATACTTTCTCTGCTTTCATTTATAGATGCCATTAGTATAGAGGAGGAAAAATGCTTTTTTCAATTATTATTAAATATATTCACCTTACAAAAACTGTATTAATTCTTATAAGTTGTTACTGGAGGCTCCTGGGTTTTCTGAGTATACTGTTATATCACCAGCCCCCAGAAAAGACAGTATCACTCGTGTCAATTTCTCTAGTACCAAGTATTGTCTCGTACTTAGGAAGCGCTCTATAAATGTTTTAGGAATGAATGAACAAATGAATGAATGAAATGAAGTGGGTCAGAGATTATTCACATGGAACATCATACTTCTTTCTATTGTAACACCACTCTTCCTTTTGAATACCACAGCCATTTCTTTGCTAGAAACTACATAAGTTTCTGAATCTAGTCATGTAGTAGATGAATAGGTATGATGGCCACAGGGAATATGTTCCTGATCAGTGAAGGATCTTCCTGAGTGAGTTGTAGGGTTTGCTCTTTGAGTTCCTCCTTTCTTTTGAGATTGCTCAGGGAGGCTTTGTTATTCTTACCAGGAAGAAGCAAGTTGTCAGTGTACTTTAGAGTAAAGTAGAAAGCTTAAGGGGGCAAACTAATGCTTTTATTGGATGAGGCTAGGCAGCTAGTCAAAGGTTCACCTACAGGAGTATTTCATGAAAGGTCCAGAAGCACAGATAAACATAAATAAAGGCAGCCTGAAAGGCTTTCTAAATCTAGGAAGAGAGTTTGGATAAAAAAAAAAAAAAGTTCACAAGTGGAGATTGAGAGAAAACCAGAGATGCCAATTTATATGTAAGTATTCATGTCCATTTGAGTCTTTGTCCATGTATTGCCTCCATAGTTAGGCCTCACAAAAATTACATAATGGAATTGAAAACACATGCTCACCTATCTGATCTCCTAAGTCAACGTAAGAAGTGCCAAGCCACTAGGCCTATAATCTCAACCACAGCCATTCACCTTATGGCAGCTATTAGAGTTATGGGCATAATTTATTACTGGGGGAATGAACATTATCTGTGTCACATACTTAAAATTCCAACTCAACTGAGTGTCAATCTGAGTCATAATAAGTAAGAAATAGGCCCCAAATGCTAGAAGCTTCTTATTTGGTGTCATAAAAATATCACTTAATCCTGGAAGAGGTTTTCCAACAAACCACGGTAGCTCCCTGCTCTTTCATGAAATTAAAATACACAGACACAAATTTATAAATGCACACAAAGAAATTTCCGTTGCAAGATACATCTTTGTTTTCAAAAACAGAAATGATGATCACCAGGCTAGAGAGCATGATGCAAAGTGCTCCCCATAAATTACCAGCAAGAACACCAAGTACTAAGAACAAGGAGGAGAAAAGGGCATGTTGCAGCTATAGAAATAAATACAAAAGCACAGATTACAAGAGATGGTTACCCAAAGGGTGACCAAACTGTTCTTCTAAGGAAACAAGATGTTTCTATTAGGGAGTCTAAGGGGAAATCCCTTGAAAGGCAGAGTACACATGTACTAATTGGCTAGATAATCCCAAATACTGCATCTGAGCTCACAGCACACAGCCAAATGAGGAGCATCAGCTTCCCTGCACACACCCGGCTTCTGGGGAGGTCTGACGCTCTGAAGCATCTCTGCACATTTTTAGTGGATGAAAGGTTTACAAAGAAAACATGTCCCTCTGCATAAGCCTAGCCCTGCACACCGTGAGTGCATGGGTGATAAAGCTCAGGTCTTTCAGCTGCTTTGTGTGGCAGCTGGCACCCTGATGTTTGACCTTTGCTCACAAGGCTAGTCCTGATTAAACTGCTCTTGCCCTTCTTCTCTAAGGACTTGCATCCTTCTCATCTGTTGTGGGTCTGCCAGACTTAGAATCACTTTCCTCCCTGGGCCAGTCCATGCTTCAGTTCTTTTTATCACAATGGCATATAATCTGAAGACACTAAGAGACAGACCTCTCAAAGAGTGTCATATGACCTTAATTCCTTCAGCAAAGGCAATGCCAGGAAGAGCCTAAATAGTACTCATATTAAACCTGGCCTCTGCCCAGCAGTCAGAACCTTCAATCACCCAAATGATCCTGAACCCCTGAGCTGGACTTCACTCAACAATGGAGAAGAGAAACAAAGGGGTCTTCACCACAGCTCAGAACAGGACCCCTGCAAGTGACCAATGGATGTTCCAGCAAACAGAATGGGTGCTCTTTACTTCCTCTGGAAATTGTGATTTCAGATTAATTAAAGTCAATTATATCATCCCTTTACTTATTTTTTATTGATTTCAGAGAGAAAGGGAGAGAAAGATAGAAACATCAACAATGAGAGAGAATCATTAATTGGCTGCCTCCAGCACCCACTGGGGATCAAGCCCCCAACCCAGGCATGTGCCCTGACAGGAAATCGAACCATGACTTCCTAGTTCATAGGTCAGTGTTCAACCACTGAGCAGCACCAGCTGGGCTATCATCCCTTTACTTTATCTGTAGAATGACCATTCGGTCATGTCTGCCTCCAACAATCCTGGTTTATACCCATTGTCCCCGAGTAATTATTTATAATACACCTTTGCACTCTTCAAAGTATTCCACTTTAAAAAACTATATTGTCAACCTACTTATTCAGGGTGTCAAGAGCAAATTCCTTTTTGATCCATCCAAAGTAGCATATGCATCAAAGGACAAATAGAATTCCTAAGTCCAGGGACTTGAAGCAGAAGACTGGGGATACAGAAATGATACTCATCTTCCTTTGGCACAGATGTCAAGCTTATCTTTCTGTAAGGCTGCATATTGCTGAAGAAAAAATAGTCATAATCTGGAGGTCTCATCTGTTCCCATTAAATAGATAATGTGTTTCATGACTGTATTGGTCAGGATCCCAATGGGAAACAGATGACCCACTTGAACTAGTATAATTCAAAGAGGGATTATTTATGACAGCATAGATGTAGGGGACCACGGGAATAATATGGAAACCTGATACTTGGTGCTAACCAAGCTGTTAACCTAGACCACAGGAAGGGGAGGAGGGACAGACAGCATCTTGTAAAATTGGCTCCCTGAGAGGAAATACCCCACATGACACAGCTCAAACCTCCCTGCTCTAAGAAACCAATCCCCACAAACAATCTTGGACCATAAGGATGCTACCCTGAAGCTCTAGCACAAATGACACCACATATCTGGCACTCACACATACTAACTTGTGTTCTTACACTTTTCTACAGGTCAAATAGGTACTATTTTGTAATCTAGACCATAAACTCTAAAAGGAAAAGACCACATTTCTTACCTCTATGTATCTTAAGCATTATTAACATCAGTGATTCTAAACCTTTTATTTATCCACCACAGCACAGAAAACCAATGGCATGCACATATAAAACATTCCCCAAAGGCATTCACTGGATTATGCATAATTCCCACCATGTGTCACTATTTCTCCTCCACTCAGAAGAGCATAACAGAATGAAGATGATCAAGGTCAGGTTGTTTTACAGAGACTCTTTAATCTACTCTGACTTTTTAATGACCTCTTACTATTAACTGGTATCTGCCAACACACCTCACAACAGTTCCTGCACAACATGCTTGATGGTGGGAAGGAGGAAGGATTCACTAAGTGGACACAAGCGTAAGTGCAGGCTGTCTCCATCACTTCAAACACAAATGTAGGCCCATAGAAGAGACCTGCACCCTTGGTATGCTATTGTTGGATCTCAGAAAAGATCTCACATTTAAAAAACCAGAAAAGGGCAGCCAAACGTGCCTTACATGCTACCTAGTCTACCCCTGAATTTTACAGATAAAGACTTTGGGATATGTTATCTGCCCGTGATCACACAAGACATTAATCAAGGTGGCTTTGGAATCCCGAACTAAATCAAAGACATTCAAGAAAAAACAAATACAACAAGAAAAACCTCTTTTCTTACCTAGAAACTAACAGATTCATTTGCATTTACTGAATGCAGACATTTACTGACTGTCTACTTTATGCCAGTTACTGCAGATATACAGTAAACAAAAACAAAAAAAGGGCCTGCTCCCAGATGAAGGTAGGTCAGGGAAGACTTTCCAAAAGGTGATGTTTGAGCAAAGAGGTAAAGGGAGAGAGGGAGTCATGTGTGTCCCTAGGGCAAGAGTGTTCCAGGCAAATGCAAGATCCAGAGCAGCATGTGCTTCCAGGGCAAGTTCCAGGGAAGGCCATTGCTACCAGCCTGGAGGGGTAGCAAGGAACAAAGGGCTGAAGATGAGGTCAGAGATTGGGGGTGGGAAACGGTCATGTAGGATTATGCATTTTATATCAAGTGAGATGGGAAAACAATGAAGGATTTATAACAGAAGAGAACTATAATTTGTTTTTAAAATATCACCCTAGCTAGTATGTGGAGAAGAGGCTTGCAGAACAAGGGAAGAAGCAAGGAGGGAACCATTGTAACAACAGAGAAAGGAGGAGGCAGTTTGGACTAGGGTAGACATGTGGTGATGAAAAGTGGTCAGATTCTGGGCATATTGCGACAGTACTGCTGACAGGAATTGAGGTTTGACTGGATGTGAAATGTGAGAGAAAGACGGAAGTGACAGATAAGGCCCAGATGTTTGGCTGGAGTAACTGAAAGATTGAAGTGGATTTACCAAGAAAGAAGAATAGATTTGGAGAGGAAGCTCAAGAGTCTTTCTGAACATACTAAGCTAGATCTGCCTTTTACAAATTGAAGTGGGATGCTCTGTGGCAACAAGACACAAGGGTATAGAATTCCAAAGAAAACTTGGGAGGCATCTGCACAGAGGTGGCATAATGAGCCACAGGACAAGATCTTAGGGCAGACAAAAAAGAGGGCCAAGGACTGAGCCCAACTTCACATAGTGCGCTGCCCTCCCCAGACATCACATTTGCCCTTCAACCTTGACTCCCTGCAGAGAGTGTCTCTGATTCTCCTTCAACAGCAACTGAAGGACAATGCACTGATGGAATGTCAAAGAGCCTCGTCCTCTCCTTCGGCTTGTTGCCCGCCCTTAGCAGCAGCCGGAAGCCCTTCAAAGAGGCTGCTCCAGCAGAAAGAATGGTGAAGGGGTCACAAGCACCATGCCCAGAGAACAAGGCGCACCACCACTTCCCATGGAGAGGAGAGAGGGGTGACACCTTGGCGACTTTTCCAAACAGCGCTCACTGGGCCATTGGCAAACATAGGGTGTCCCAAAATTCACGCAAGATTTGCAATTCAATTCAATTGAAAATCTTGCATGAATTTCGGGACACCCTATAGCATGGGCAATAAGAGAAGCAGAGGAAAACCAAGCTGACAGTGGGGCAAACTTCTTGATGGGGGCACATCCCAAAGAGGAAGGGGGTCTGGTCATAGTCCTGAGTTGTGATAATTAGGTCCTTCGTGCCCTAGCAGTCCGTGAATGCAGGGCAGAGAGTTACAGGCACTGCAGGTTGAATCATTTCTGCCAAGGACAGAATGGCAGCAGCAGGTCCTCGCACAGCTGAGGCAGGAGCTTTGGTTGGATGCTGGGAAACCCTTACAGATTTACTAGTAGCTTCCCGGAGACTTGGCTTTCTCTCCACTCTGAATCTGAAGTGGTTAAATGGACCTCCCTTATAGGGAAACGTTTTCAGAAATAACTTACGAAAAAATTTTTTCCAAGTAAAAATAGCACCATCACGTTAAGTTTTAGATGGTTAAAAATAGGTAAGCTCCCATTGTGATGAACTCAAGGAACTTGCCAATTATTTTAATGAACTAAAATGGTGCTAAAATTAACACATGGCTAGAAAACAGGTTCCAGGTTGAGGGATCTGGGGGGGAAAAAAGAATGCCAACATCCAGTTTCTGTTTAATAGATCCACAAGCAAAGGGAAATAAACTCAACAAAGGAAAGACATTTCATGAACACACAAACACAAATATTTGCCCCCTGTGTCTCACTGAGGATATTCTTTTATTGATTTTACAGAGAGAGGAAGGGAGAGGAAGAAAGAGAAACATCTATGTGAGAGAGAAACATCAGTTGGCACGCCCCCAACCAGGGATGAAATCTGCACCCTGGGTATGTGCCCTGACAGGAATTGAACCCACAACCTTTTGGTGTATGGGACGACGCTCAACCAACTGAGCCACACCAGCCAGGGATGTATGCAGATTTTTTAATTAATTATTTGTAACATGAGAAGGCACCCAATTAGATAGCTAGTTCTTGGTGAAAAATAAGGGCTATTAAAACACACACACACACACACACACACACACACACTTCTATTGGAAGAACAAAGCTACTAGGAAGAGTTCAGCTATCTCCTCTCGTTCACCATGCAGAAGCACACAATCAATTTCTCTTGTTATTGAAATGACTGTAATAATCAGATTATTATTGCAGATAACTGACTGAAGCCAGACCAACAAAGCCCTGTTTGCAGAGTATCACACAACAGTCATAAGTAATAATTTTGAAATTAGCTCTGCAAATTTCCAGCTGTGTGGCCCTGGGAATATTGCTCTGCCTCTCTGTGTCTTGGTTTCTTTGTCCATAAAATAAGCTATAGTACCTATCTCATTGGGTTATGAGAACTGAATATGATGATTAATGTATAGTAGTTAGCACATACCTTAAAGTTAGAACCTGCTGTTGCCATTCTGTCCTTGGCACAAGTAATTCAACCTACATTCATATAATGGGTCCAAAACATGGATTTAATTTTACCGTGTAGAAAAATGATATTA
This sequence comes from Myotis nattereri, assembly GCF_964212035.1. Lineage (NCBI taxonomy): Eukaryota > Metazoa > Chordata > Mammalia > Chiroptera > Vespertilionidae > Myotis > Myotis nattereri. The sequence goes on from NC_138079.1 coordinate 36,667,276, forward strand.
ATTGTGATGTTATTTTTTAACTATCATTTCTTTTTGTTTTCCTTTTTTTAAATTTTTATTGTTGAGAGTATTACAGATGTCTCCCTTTCTCTCCTCCATTGTTCCTCTCCACCCAGTTCCTGTCCCACCCAGGCCTTCACCACCCTATTGCCTTTGTCCATAGGTAATGCATATATGCATATAAATTCTTTGGTTAATCTCTTTCCGCACCCCCCTCACCCCTTCCCTCTGAGACTCATCAGTCTGTTCCATGTTTCCATGCCTCTGGTTCTATTTTATTCTATGAAGACATGCAAGCAACATCTAAAATGCCAATGCAGCTACCCAGGGGGTTCTCTGATGAGCTCATATCCCTAACGGGCATTTTAAAAAGAAGGAAAAAAGGATACGGAACCAGAGCAAGCTGTGTTTAGTAGCACTGACCAAATGCTTGGCAATATAACATACAAAATGAACTAAGATTCACAAAGAAAAAGTGACAAAGACAACAAAAATAATGTTTAAAATTATCTCTGTGAGTCGATGATCTTGATGAAGTACTCTAAGACACCATCAATATTCAAATTCCAACTTGCAGTTTTAAATTTCAAAGATGGATTTATGATGGAAAGATGATACTTAAGAGCAAAAAACGAAGAATTGGGGGGGAAAATCAGTTCGGTGGTAGAACTTGGACTAATTTGTCTTCAATGTCCTGGGGAAAAGTGAGGCCCTTCTGGCCTAAAAAGGTATTGACAATACCTGTCCGCTTATCCCCATACCAGCAAGCAAGGACCACTGGCTACTGGAAAAGCTGAGCGTGGCAGACCATAGGTTATAGTACTATGATGCATGTAGCCAAGATGTGGTCAATGTTTTACAAAATCCTTATATTGGAAGAATCCACTCACTCTTTTGTTATGAATTATGGATTTATTAGGGTTGCCAGATTTAGAAAATAAAAATATAAGGAATCCAGTTAAATTTGAATTTCAGATAAACAGCAAATAATTTTTAACATAAGTATGTCCCATGCAATGTTTGTCAACCTTAACATTGGGTTATCAGTAACTTGTCATTTTAGCAGGACCTCAGGATAGGAAGGGATTCTCTTCTGTTTTGCTAAGAGTAAAAGTTCTGTGTGACATTTTGCTCCTTGTTTGTAAGGAAAGCATTTATCATTGATCACTTTCATTGATCTAATCCAGCAGTTTTCAAACACACATGTGCATACATGCACAGGCACGCGCACACGCACACACACACACACACACACAGTTCACTTGAAAACAACTTCTGATGTGAAATCCTACTACATACTACAGGGTGTTTGGGGGGGGGGGGCGGTTGTTTTGTTGTTTTGTTTTGTTTTGTTTTGTTTTGTGTGGTTTTTTTCAAAAAGGAGAGGAAGGTCCTCTGGTTGAATGGAGAAGTTAGGAGTAGGAGGAAGGAGGATGGAGGGTCTAGATGTCTGCCCACTTAGATTCACCATCTTTGCCCTCATGCTGCCCCCAAAGGATCTCCTTGGAATAAAGGGACTCTATAGAACAGACATAGAACAGTCCCACCAAGTATTATGTGATATTGAATGCCAAGGTTAACGTAATATAAGCCTTATCTGTATATCTCCTTGTCCTAGACAGGGTTTTTTTCTCACTGCAGACAATAGCATTAAACTCCCATAAAAGAAACTCTGGAGTTCTATCTGATTCTGTGACATCAAATAAGCAGCTAAAAGCAAAGTCACCCCAACTATCCATCTTATCCACATGGTAACAATAATCCAGGAATTGAAATAAATGTCCAGTGCGTTAGCTCGATTTTCCAGTTTTCATCTATATATTAACTACCACACAGTCATAGCCAGCATTCTTCCACCTCAGCCCTCCTCTCAGGATTGGTTCAAAGAATGTTCTCATCATGGGGAATAAGAAACGCTGCTGTCCCACAGTACTCTTTCCCCCACACTATTCCCACGATTATCTGCAAGGGGGGCATGCCATCTCCCCCAGACCTACCTCCGTTTGGTATGTTAGGAGTGTTTGGGGGCCTTCGTATTTATTCAAAGCCTCGTTATTCTTTCCCACCATACAGCCTGTGTGTTCTTGCCCACATACTGCTTGGGAGTAATCACTCACTATGATTTCTCACTAACCATTCTTCACGAAAGACCATTTGCTCTGGAAGAAGCACCACAGAGCCATTCCCAGAGCACATGGAGGGAGGGCATCCTTGACCAGCTTAAAAATCCAACTTCATACCAATGCTGTGGGTGGCATTCTTCCACCTATGGACACAGGCCTGTTCAGTTTGCTCATTAAAAGTTGTTTACTTACAAAAAAGCTACTAAAGTTAATAAGTGAATTTAGCAAGGTTATAGGATTCAAGATCAATATACAAAAATCAATTGTATTTCTGTATGCTAGCAGCAAAGAATCTCAAACTGAAAAAATAAGTACCATTTATAATGCCATCCAAATAAAGTGAAACACTTAGGGATAACTCAGACAAAATTTGTGCAAGACCTACACTGAAAATGACAAAACATTGCTGAGACCAATTTTTAAAGACCTAAATAAAAACCATATTCATGAGTTGGAAGACTCAATGATGTTAAGATGCTAATTCTCTCCAAATTGACCTAGAGCAGTGGTTCTCAACCTTCTGGCCCTTTAAATACAGTTCCTCATGTTGTGACCCAACCATAAAATTATTTTCGTTGCTACTTCATAACTTTAATGTTGCTACTGTTATGAATCGTAATGTAAATATCTGATATGCAGGATGGTCTTAGGCGATCCCTGTGAAAGGGTCGTTGTACCGCCAAAGGGGTCGCGACCCACAGGTTGAGAACCGCTGATCTAGAGCGTCATTGCAATTCCAATCAACATACCAGAAATTAACAAACTCATTCTAAAATTCATAGGAAAGTGGGGGGGGGGGGACACACAGAATAGCCCCAATGCCTAGAACAATACCTGACACAGTAGGCTCTCAAAAAAAATTTTTAATGAACTAATATGCCTAACTATGAATTATACTATATAACCTGCAGTATAATATTGAGTATGGTGTAATAAAAGTACTATATTATCAAGTTTTTTGCCATTATTTTACATCTTAAAACCACATGTGTGAGCTCACATTGTCATCCTATTAAATAAGAAATGAGTGATTTGTATATATTCTTTAATTCTCTGCTATCATTGAGTTATTTTCCACTGAGAACACATGTGATAGTGACCATGGTTCTTTTACAAGGTCTGAATGGCCAACAGCCAAAGAACTGTATTAATTCAACAATTCAGAAATATTTTACATGACCCTGCAATTCCAGTTCTACGTATATTCCTAAAAGAAATAAGTGGCAAGTCCATCAAAAGACATGTATAAAGATTGTTCACAATGGCTTAGTTTACAAAAACTAAGAGTTGGAAACAACCCACATTAGCACCATAGAAGAATAAATAAGTGGTGGGATCTTTATGCAATGGAATATTACATCGCATAAAAAACTTTTACATATTCTTACATGTTGGCAACATGAATGAATCTCACTGAGATAAAGATAAGCAAAAGAAGCCAGACACAAAAGATAATATTGTATGTTTCCATTTATAGAAGATTCAACTTACAATGAATTTATATGAAGTATATTGTTATAAACAAAACTAATCTGTGGATACAGAAGCCAAAAAAAATGGTTATTTCTGTTGGGGGAATGTAATGGGGCAAGATAAAGCCTTCCAGGGTACAGGAAGTGTTCTATGTCTTAATTTGGATGACACTTCATAGGTGTGCACGTGTGTGTTGCCATGTACGTGCATAAATTCATTGAGTTGTACAGTTAAGATCTATGTACTTTACAGTATGTATTTTATACAAGGATATTCATGTGTATAACTGTGTGGTCTAAGTGCTTTACATGGGTTATCTCATCAACCTTCCCACTATGTATTGTATGCATATATATGAAAACAATTTCCGCCTGTTTGACATTTTGCTGGAGATACACTCATGAACAGAACAGTCATGGTCTTTCCCCCCAGTACAGTGTATCTTTGGTGCCAGCTCGGTATCTATCCTCAGTAAATTGTTGGTGGCCCTGAACTGAGCACTCGTTTTCACACTAACCATTTAAACATTTTTAAAAGACTATTGCTGATGCTGACAGCAACAGTGGTATTTCATATTTCTTTCAAACATGTTTTGTTTCATTTTAAGCTTTTTCAAGCCAAGGTCATCCTCATTATGGAAAAATCCCAGAACCGTCTCCCCCCTCCAGCAAAAGAACTACATGCACTTGAAAGATTTCAAAATTGATTCTCTGTGCTGCGAGCATTCACCATATCCCAGGGACTTGCGTGCTAAAATCCAGAGCAATGAACACACCTATGAAAAATGATGCTTTTGAGCCTGCCCCATGGTGCAGTAAATTTGAAAGTACTCTTAATAATAGTAAGGATCAACATTGACTTTAATGGTCCTCAAATCCATCACGTAATTTCATTAGCCACCCAGCACAGATGCAAGCAGGGGTGATGTCATACTTTTTTCCCCTTGCTCTGAAACCTGAGTCAGGCGCCAGAGATGGAAACCAGTTTTACAGACTCTAATCGGATTAAAGCTTCTGGCAGCCGCTGATCAATAGGTGGTAGCTGGAGGAATCCCAACATGTACAAAGCTCTCTCAGACCCCTTTCTGGGCATGACCTCACTCGTGCAAAAAGGAGGTGCAGATGGCCGCCCCTGCAAGTGGACAATGTCAAGATGGTATATCTGAAGGCACTCTGCTATTTCCAGTTTCCTGGGGACCCAGGTTCATATGGGAGAGAGCTATCACTTATGCAGCCACCTTCATATTGCTCTCTCTCTGATCTTACCCAAAAGGAATCTCTAAGTACTCACACCCACCCATCATATAGAAAAGTAGCAGTTACAATCAGGGACTTTGGAGTCAGTCACGGCTTGATCTGAAACCTAGCTCTTCCACTGACTGGTTAACCCCGAGCAAGCAGCCCTACCCTCTGAGACTCAGCTTCCTCCTCTAGAAGGTGGAGATAATAATACCTGCCTCATCCAAGTGGAGAGTGAGATAAGGAGCTCCGTGCGTAAAGCACTTATGACAGTCCTTGGGCCTAAGTACGGACACGCTCAATAACGGAGACCTAATAACGAAAAGAAATGATCAACTACAATTAGTAGCTACCACTTATCATTACAGTTCATAAAACTCTGAAATCTCCCCTCACCATCAAAAGGAGAAATTTTTTTTTTTTTTGCCTTTATCATTTTCCTTACCTCAATTTTCCCAACTCTCAAACGTAGCACAAGCAAGAAGCCAGCGCGTAGATGTGCTGATAGCCTCCAGGTTGCTTTAACAAGAACTTCAATAACATGGCAAAATACAATGACCTCATCATCTCAATGTTGCAGCAGTAAAAATCAATGCTGCTCAAAAAGCCTGACAATCAATCATGGTCTAGCCAGATATCTGTGGAAGTCAAACAGGCCGTAGAAAAAAAACTGACTCACCCAGGGATCTCATTAAAAACTCTGCAGCAGTGTTTCCCTGATGTAAGCTGGGAGGTTTCGTTTGGGTTGCTTTTTTTTTTTTTCACTGTGGAATCCCTGTGAGATCAGGGCTATATGTCTCCCCAGCAGCTGGCTTGGGAGCACTTTTATTAGTTGGATTACCAATGCACACGGTCATTCCTAAATCAATGTCATTCCACTTCCACCCTCCCGCCCCTGAGGCGACTCAGACCTTCTCCTATTGAAAGCCCAGGCTGCCTTAATTTGGAATAAGCTCTTTAAAGATTAATAAACATGCCTTCTTTTTATTGTATATATACAATTGTGTTGTAGTTATAGGAAGCATGATTTCAGGAGAATGCATTTCTACACCATGGGCCTTTTTCTAAAACTTTGTAATTCAAATGTTAATATAAAACAACTTTTCCTCTTCTGAGCTCAGGTCATTTTAAGAAAGAGCACCTACTATAGGCCCAACATTCTTCTAGGCACTAGAGATAGACGGGTGAATAAAGGATGGATAAAGCAAGAGCCTTCTCATCTCTGGGATTGTGAGACCACCAAGCACAGATGCCACTAACTCCAGACCCAGTCCCTGAAAAAAGACAACCAGGATGAGAGACAGGCTGTGGCACACATGACTGAGTTAAACCTTTTTTCCCCTCCAGCAGTGAAAAAGCTACTAGACTCGATTATCCACTCCAGAACAATCAGAAAAGAGTGGAAACTTAAACTAGTAGGAAAAATGGGGGAACTGGGTTAAGAAGCAGCATTGACAAACTATTCGTTTAGGAATCCAATCAAAATTGACTTAGGAACCCAACTCTTAACCTAGCCAGTGGTGGGCAAGCTCATTAGTCAAAAGAGCCAAGTATCAACAGTAAAACGATTGAAATTTCTTTTGAGAGCCAAATTTTTTAAACTTAAACTATATAGGTAGGTACACTGTTATTAACTTAATTAGGGTACTCCTAAGGCTTAGGAAGAGCCACACTCAAGGAGCCAAAGAGCCGCATGTGGCTCACGAGCCGCAGTTTGCTGACCACGGGCCTAGCCCATATCTCATGCATATATGGTGGAAAAGGAGGTGAGTTTACATATTGCAGATTATATATTCTTCAGTGTCTCAAGGGTACACCCTAATTTATTTAGTTTCCCTACAGTAAGTGTCATACTTATCTCATGGGGTTGTTGTGATAATTAAATGAAGTAATGTACACCAAAGTCTCTAGAAAAGACCCAGGCTTACATGAGGTACTCACTGAATGACAGCTATAACAACACTCAGTTCTGGAGAGCAAAAGGACCATGACCTCAGATGCTGTGCCCCCTGGCAAGCTTCTGTTTTTTCTTACTTTGAAGCAGAAGAAGCAGACTTTTCTCTAGTACACCAACCTCAAAAGATCTCAGCTTAGCTACCAGTAACAATCCAACCTTGACAAGAAATTTAAAAATGTATCCAACACCATTAAAATACCAACGGCATACTTCACAGATCTAGAACGAACTCTCCAAAAATTCATCTGAAATAAAAAAAGACCCCGAATAGCTGCAGCAATCCTGAGAAAGAACAAAGTAGGTGGGATCTCAATACCAGATATCAAGCTGTATTACAAAGCCACTGTTCTCAAAACTGCCTGGTACTGGCACAAGAACAGGCATATAGATCAATGGAATAGAATAGAGAGCCCAGAAATCGGCCCGAACCAATATGCTCAATTAATGTTTGACAAAGGAGGCAAGAACATACAATGGAGCCAAGATAGCCTCTTCAATAAATGGTGTTGGGAAAATTGGACAGATATATGCAAGAAAATGAAACTAGATCACCAACTTACACCATACACAAAAATAAACTCAAAATGGATAAAGGACCTAAATGTACAACAGGAAACCATAAAAATTCTAGAAGAATCCAAAGGCAACAAAATCTCAGACATATGCCGAAGCAATTTCTTCACTGATACAGCTCCTAGGGCACTTCAAACTAAAGAGAAAATGAACAAATGGGACTACATCAAAATAAAAAGCTTCTGCACAACAAAAGAAACCATCAACAAAACAACGAGAAAACACACTGCGTGGGAAAACATACTTGCCAATGTCATATCTGATAAGGGCCTAATCTCCAAAATTTATAGGGAACTCATACAACTTAACAAAAGGAAGATAAACAATCCAATCAAAAAATGGGCAAAGGACCTAAATAGACACCTTTCAAAAGAGGACATTCAGAAAGCCAACAGACATATGAAAACATGCTCAAAGTCACTAATCATCCGAGAGATGCAAATCAAAACAACAATGAGGTACCATCTCACACCTGTCAGATTGGCTATCATCAACAAATCAACAAACGACAAGTGCTGGAGAGGATGTGGAGAAAAAGGAACACTCGTGCACTGCTGGTGGGAATGCAGACTGGTGCAGCCACTATGGAAGACAGTATGGAGTTTCCTCAAAAAACTGAAAATGGAACTCCCATTTGACCCTGTGATCCCACTTCTAGGAATATATCCCAAGAAACCAGAAACACCAATCAGAAAGGATATATGCACCCATATGTTCATAGCAGCACAATTCACCATAGCTAGGATCTGGAAACAGCCTAAGTGCCCATCAGTAGATGAATGGATTAGAAAACTGTGGTACATCTACACGATGGAATACTATGCTGCTGTAAAAAGGAAGGAACTCTTACCATTTGCAACGGCATGGATGGAACTGGAGAGCATTATGCTAAGTGAAATAAGCCAGTCAATGAAGGAAAAATACCACATGATCTCACTCATTCATGGAAAATAGAGACCATTATAAACTTTTGTACAATAATAGATACAGAGGCAGAGCTGCCTCAAACAGATTGTCAAACTGCAGCGGGAAGGCCGGGGGGGAGGGGGGTTGGGGGGCAGGAGGTAGGGGGGTAAGAGATCAACCAAAGGACTTGTATGCATGCATATAAGCATAACCAATGGACATAAGACACTGGGGGGTAGGGGAGGCCAGTGGACTGTCAAGGGCGAGGGGGGAAAAAAGGGACACATATGTAATACCCTTTGTAATACTGTAAGCAATTATAAAAAAAATGTATCCAACAAAAAACATAAAGATGAGGAAAATATCAGTAATCCGAACAATTGTAAATAGGTTAAATTCCCTTATTAAATGATATCAGACTTGCACACTGATTTTTTTAATGAGTTCCAGCTATATGCTATTTAAAAAATAATACAGAAAGTTTGAAATACACAGATGTCCAAAGACAGACCAGAAAAATGCAAAAAGAAAGCACTATAGCAATATTAATATTAGCTCATATAGAATTCAAGGCAAAAAGAAAGTTATTTCATATTGATAAAAAGACTCATCAAAATATATAGCAACCATGAACATTTTCACCAATATCTCATGGCAGCAAATACATAAAGAACACTCACAGTGTGTCAGGCACAGTTCTAAGTGCTTTACATTCAGGAACTCATGGGATCCTCCCAGGAGCCCTATAAGTAATGGCATGATTTTCAGCTGAGAAACTTTGTCAAGGTCTGTCAGCTCAGGAGAGTGGAGCTGTATCCAAACCAGGCAAATGGACCAGCATCAAGGTTTTTAACTTTTTACTATTCTGTCTCCAAAAAGTTAAAAAAAAAAAAAAAGTGCTAGAAATAGAAAAAAATATTGTCAAACTCATAGATACACTGGGAACGGTTAACAAACCATTCCCAAAATCTGTCACGTTAAGATGACCCAAAAAATCCTATATAATAAGAGGCTAATATGCAAATTGTCCCTAAGGGCAGGAGCTCAACCAACCCTGAGACTTAGACGTGTGCTGAGCACCAGAGGATGGCGCAGAACATGGTGGGCATTGACGATGGGGCAGGCAGCGGGGGGAAGGGAGGCCCCAGCCAGCAGCTGGCAGACACTAGGGACCCTACCTGTACATGAATTTTGTGCACTGGGCCTCACATATATACATATAGATTGACTTCATAGCAAGTCATGAGCTCTCTAATAAGGGGAGAGGGCACGTTCTTTTCAAATGTCCATGAAATGTTTTTAAAATATAGGAAGAGAAAGATCATTTAATAGGCCATAAAAAATTCTCAATATGTTTCTAAAAGTAATTTTTATAGGATCAACTCACTGATTAAAATGGAATTAAGTCTAAAACTCCACTCTTCTAAATAAAGCAAATAAAAACTTAATTTATAAATTATTTGGAAATTAACATAATTTGAAACACTAAATGGAAAAATCTATGGGATGTAGCCAAAATCTTACTCAGGAGAAAAATCATATCTTTAAATAAGTTTTTTCCTAAAACAAGAAATGTCTAGAATAAATGTTTTTGGAACATTAGACTCAGAAGCCAGAAAAAGAACATCAAAATAAACAAAAGAAACCAGTGAATTAGAAAGTTTAAAAAAACAATTGTTGAGTAAAACTAAGGCTAGTTCTTAGGGGGGGGAGGGAGTATTAAGAGGTGTTTGAAAAATATGACAAAAGGAAAAAATATCAGAGAACATTTAATATTACTAATGAAAATTAAATATAACTACAAATAGGGAAGAATCTATTTTTAATAAAATAGTACTACTTATAACATTATACCAATAATATGAAAGCCAAAAAAATTAACAATTTTCTAAAAACTGTTTTTTTTAAAAGATGAGAAATTAAAAGAATTAGTGAATTCAACCTACCCCCCCAAAAAAAATATTTCAGATGTTGGCTTTATAAAAAAGTTCTATAAAGCTTTTCAGAATTTATTTCACAAGGCTAATATGAACCTGATATCAAAAATGACGAAGATAGTGAAAGAAAAGCAACCTGTAAGTCAAATTCACTTATGAATATGCTATACATATATACCCTAAAAATAGCACTAACAAAAAGAACCAACAACACATTAAAAGAACAATACAGCACCTCAAAGTAGGACTTACTTCAGGAATTCAAGGATGAATCAACATTAGAAAATCTACCTATATAATACACTGGATTAATAAATTAAAATAAAAACAAAATGATCAATTTGATAATACAGAAAATGCAGTTGATAAAATTCTATATCATTCAGGTTAAACCTATGAATAAACTAAAAATAGAAGGAAACTTATCTAATATGATATAGAATATTTTTTTTAAAAAAGCAATAACAGTCTTTTTTTAAGTTAATATTATCTGGGAGGCGGAGGGAAATTTAATGGTTATCTAATATTAAAAAGAAATTACAGATACTTAACAACCAAATACAATGAGTGAACCATTATTGGATCCTTTGTTTAAAATAATAATAAAAAATAAAGGCAGCAATAAAACCTATTTGGGGCAGAAGATACATAACATATAGAGCAGTAAAAGGTCCATGTATTTTATGAAGAGGTCTGATTAGTCAATTTTTTAAAAAGATAAGTAATCTCTTTTCCCTCAAAAGTAAAGAATCATGATGAACAGTAAATTTCAAAAGAGGAAACACAATTGCCCCAAAATACATGAAAAGATAGCCTGATTAGTAACCAAAGAAAGACAAATTAGAAGAACAATGAAATATTTTCTACTTTAAGATTAGCAAAGACTAAGCAGAATAATAATATTCAAAGTTGGAGAAAGTATAACTATTCTGCTGGTGACATGTAAATTAGTTCAACTTATTGGAGGTAATGATTTGACATTATATATCAAAACTTTACATAAGTATTCCTTTGGACCTAGCTGTCAAACTTGTACAATCTACCCAAAGGAAATAATTGAACAAATGGATAAAAATTAATGTATTTGAAGCATTGTTTATAAAAATTTATAATTAAATCTAAATGCCCAATTACATTGTGCCATAACCATATAACCAGTACTTTCACATGTTGGAAAGAACAAGTAAATCTATATTTATTAGCATAGAAAGATGTGCATAAAATATTTTGATATTTTTTAAATATTTTTTATTGATTTCAGAAAGGAAGGGAGAGAGAGATAGAAACATCAATGATGAGAGAGACTCATTGATTGGCTGCCTCCTGCCCACCTCCTACTGGGGATCGAGCCCACAACCCTTGAGTGGAATTGAACCTGGGACCGACCCTTCAGTCCGTAGGCCGGTCCTCTATCTACAGAGCCAAACCAACTAGGGCTGTGCATGAAATATTTTATAAAAGAGCAGGTCTAATATGATTTTATTTAATCTAAAAGATGTATGTGCACTGATACTTGTGTTTATAGATACATAGAAAAACTTCTTGAAAAGCATACAACAAAACAATGGTTATGTTTCTAGGTAGAATTAAGTGGACTTTCACTTTCTATTTTATGTCTAAAATTTTTGGTATTTTATAAACAGTACATATGTTTATAATCAGAAAAATAATAATAGTGCATTGTGGGAGAAAAAAAAGGGACCCTATGTTCCCTCCTCCCCAGTGAAGGCACAGTTCATGCCCCATCTCTGTGGGCTCCTCAAGAAGCACCCTGGGCAAAGCCAGTGGGACTGAGGCAAACACTGTATCAGCACGGGAAATCTTGCCTTGTAAAGCTCCGCGCCTGAGCCTGGAGTCACATCAGGAATTGGCCCCTCTTTAAGGTCACCCTCATTGCTACTGAAATAACTATTCCACATCTGGGAACAGGAAATGCATTTCCCCAAGGAAGCCTCTGTTTCTAAGCCTCCACTCTGGCTTACCATCAGTTTAGGCTCTCGGCCCGTAATGGCCCATCTGCTCATCATGTCTCTTTCTCCAGTTAACAGCCCTCATTATTTTTAAATTGTCTTTACGCACAGATTCAGAGGCAAGGGCAACAAGAATGTCCCCTAAGTCTTCCAAATAAATCGATCCCTGTAATCTGCTTCCCGGGTCCCCTCTGTGAACACAAGCATAATTGGGGGTGTCATAACCATCATCGTATCTTTGCCCTGCGAATCAATACTTAAAAGGAGGCACTTCGCACAGGGTGTCTGCCAGGTCAACAGAAGCAGAGGCTAAGGGGGACGTAGTCAGTAAGATTCAGCGGGGCACAGACTACATCTGAGGCTTCACACACCAGCGGGTGACTCAGGACACGGGTCTAAGAACTGGGCTAGTGAGGAGAGACAGGCTCTGGGTAATTACACTCGTAGCTCAATACTGTGTATGGGTAATTAATAAACTATAAATGTCCGGAATGAGTGCACATACTGAGTTATTCCATCATTAAAAACGGTGGCAGTGTTAATATGGTTCCTCTCTAGGGTTCATTAACTGGGCAGCATGTCAAATCAGGGTGGATTTATTTTTTCATTTCTTTCATGTACTCTTTATTTTGTTCCCTTCCATTGTTCATAAATAGAAGTGGTAATTATTGGAAGAAAAAGGCATTTCTCTATTCTTTGGCTGGCTACTATAGGGAAAGGTAGAAATTATTTACCTATAATCATCTTGCCACGTTTGCAGAGAACTAAGTGGAAATAAGCAAATAGCTGGAAGGTTCTGGATTTTAAAGTACTTTGAAAAGTTTAAAGCTCTAAATACTAGTGAGCTGCTGTATTTCACCTTACACTGTGTCTATCTGACCCCAAAGTGATCTTGAAGCTAGAGAAAGTACTGTACAGGGCAATTCAAATCACCTAGCTTTCCATGGAGAGCTGTATGTACCTTGAGAAAAGTCCTCTACGTTGGCCACACCTCAGAATATACCACAGGCTTCCCCAGCATCTCTGGGGACAAGCAGTCAGAGGACCAAGAAAATGAAGCTGGGGTCTAAGAAAAATGGAATAGCCAATAGATGAATAGATGCAAAGATGGGCAGATTTGGGGCATTTTTTGCAGGCAGAACAGATTTAGTGACAGATTGCAAGTGAGAAAGCCCCAAGGGTGCAGGTATTTAGAGAGCTCACAAAAGCGCCCCACAACAGTGCTGATGACGGCACTAACCCAAGTAAGACCTGGCTTTCCCTGGCCCGTGATGGCGACCCTATGACACGCGTGTCCGAGGTGACACGCGAACTCATTTCTTTGGTTGATTTTTCTTTGTTAAATGGCATTTAAATATATAAAATAAATATCAAAAATATAAATCTTTGTTTTACTATGGTTGCAAATATCAAAAAATTTCTATATGTGGCACGGCACCAGAGTTAAGTTAGGGTTTTTCACAATGCTGACACGCCGAGCTCAAAAGTTCACCATCATTGCCCTAGCCCCACCCCTTTCTACCTCAAGGGTCATCCAAAATAGTGGCCTTCATTTCAAAACGAGAAAGGAGGAGTATGATGCACAAAAGGGAGAGGGAGGACTGACCGGATCCCCTTTTGCCCTAAGCCAACAGCCTGGCCTGAGCTGGGGAAGGAGGAAAAGTGCTAACGTTCAATGAAATATACTGATTCCATTATTACACTGGCCAGGACATACTAACAGTTGACCACTGCTAACGGAAAGGGGCCAGAAAGCTGTTATGATTTGCCTTAAATTTTATCTTTCAGCCAGGGGCAGGGAAGACTACCTCCACAAGATGTAAAGGGCCAGTGGAAGAAAAAATAGTAATAATAAAGTTATTTTATTGTTATAAAGTCATGCTCGTTCAATGAAACATTTGCTTTAGGGGGGGTCAAGACTAACATGGTCAACAAATGCTCTTCCTGGCCAAGGCCAGTTAAAGATACAAATTTATGTCAACTTGATGATAGACACCTCCAGCTCCAAGCAGAGCTCGCAGGAGCCTTTTTTTTAGGGTTAAATGTGCAATGAAGAGCCTGTCTGTTAGACACAAAACTGTTAGGAGCTGGTAGGAAAATAAAGAGTGTTGTTGTTGTTGTTGCCGCCAAGGCTGCTGCTGCTGCTGCTGGTGGTATAAGTCAGTAAAGCCCGCAAGGTCTTGGGAAGCAAAAATCCTGCGCTGAATTTATGATTTAAATAGATTCTTCATGGGTAAACGTAATCCCTAATTTGACATTTCTTCACTTAGTTGTTTTTTCCATATTGTTCACATCGATCCTTGCCATTTGATTTATTCTTACCATAATGCACTTGTACATTTGCTGTTTTGATTATTATCTCCTAAAGCTGACTTGGCACTTTCTCCCTGGGCCCTTATTTCCAGCAGCTTATAAATTTTATGAACAAATTACTTTTTATTTATCAACCTCCTCCTCTGCTCAGCAGTAAATTTTTTAGAAGGTTGTCAGAGAGAGCACAGCCACTCTTTTTTAAATGAGCCATCCTAATGAAGGAAGCTATCATCTTTGAGGGAAAATATAAGCCAAGATGGTGCTTTCTTTTAAATTACTGAATTACTTAAAAATAAAGAAATAAATATAATTTAGGAACTATAACACAAAGCAAAATATGGGTGGCAGTCCTCTAAAATCAGAAGTAATTCCTCAGAGGAGGTATTTTGCCAGAATTTCATTTCTTCTGCTATTATAGTTTCTATGTTGGGTTGTTTCCAAAACAGTTATAATTCCATAACCCCATCAAGTTATGCAGGAAAAAAAAAGTGGAAAGTTCATTATGGTTTCAGGAGTGACATTTGACTTGCATTGGAGTGAGAGGCTGTCAAACTCTGAACTGACAGCCTCCACCATCAGCAATGCTGTAAAGAGATATTAAAGTCCCCACGAGGGGGAAAGGGTCAGTGTGCACAAATAAACCATAGAGGAAGGGATCCAACATTTACTGAGTACTTTATAACTGGTGACTTGTGTGTTCATCTCATTTAATCTCCACAGGCTCTCCAAAACAAGCATCATTATCTGTACTTTGCAGAGAAAGACACCGGGGTTCAGAGAGGTTGAATAACTTGCCCAAGTTCACACAGTCAATGGTGGAGCCTGAAACTGAGCCGAATCTATTTCTCTAAAATACAGCATTTTAATTTTAGATAATGCTTTTAAACCTTCTCGTTCTTCCCATCAAAATCTGCTAACAATGCCTTTATTTTTTTTTTTTTTCCCTTCAAGTCAAGTGTTCTTTTTTTTTTTTTTTTTTTTTTATTGCTTTAAGTATTACAAAGGGTATTACATATGTGTCCATTTTATCACCCCGCCCTAGACAGTCCCCTAGCCTCCCCTATCCCCCAGTGTCTTATGTCCATTGGTTATGCTTATATGCACGCATACAAGTCCTTTAGTTGATCTCTTACCCCCCTCCCTCCTGCCCCCCAACCCTCCCCGGCCTTCCCGCTGCAGTTTGATAATCTGTTTGAGGCAGCTCTGCCTCTGTATCTATTATTGTTCAAAAGTTTATAATGGTCTCTATTATCCATGAATGAGTGAGATCATGTGGTATTTTTCCTTCATTGACTGGCTTATTTCACTTAGCATAATGCTCTCCAGTTCCATCCATGACGTTGCAAATGGTAAGAGTTCCTTTCTTTTTACAGCAGCATAGTATTCCATCGTGTAGATGTACCACAGTTTTCTAATCCATTCATCTACTGATGGGCACTTAGGCTGTTTCCAGATCTTAGCTATGGTGAATTGTGCTGCTATGAACATAGGGGTGCATATATCCTTTCTGATTCGTGTTTCTGGTTTCTTGGGATATAATCCTAGAAGTGGGATCACAGGGTCAAATGGGAGTTCCATTTTCAGTTTTTTAAGGAAACTCCATACTGTCTTCCATAGTGGCTGCACCAGTCTGCATTCCCACCAGCAGTGCACAAGTGATCCTTTTTCTCCACATCCTCTCCAGCACTTGTCGTTTGTTGATTTGTTGATGATAGCCAGTCTGACAGGTGTGAGATGATACCTCATTGTTGTTTTGATTTGCATCTCTCGGATGATTAGTGACTTTGAGCATGTTTTCATATGTCTCTTGGCTTTCTGAATGTCCTCTTTTGAAAGGTGTCTATTTAGGTCCTTTGCCCACTTTTTGATTGGATTGTTTATCTTCCTTTTGTTGAGTTGTATGAGTTCCCTATAAATTTTGGAGATTAGGCCCTTATCAGATATGACATTGGCAAATATGTTTTCCCACACAGTGGGTTTTCTTGTTGTTTTGTTGATGGTTTCTTTTGCTGTGCAGAAGCTTTTTATTTTGATGAAGTCCCATTTGTTTATTTTCTCTTTAGTTTCAAGTGCCCTAGGAGCTGTGTCAGTGAAGAAATTGCTTCGGCATATGTCTGAGATTTTGTTGCCTTTGGATTCTTCTAGAATTTTTATGGTTTCCTGTCGTACATTTAAGTCCTTTATCCATTTTGAGTTTATCTTTGTGTATGGTGTAAGTTGGTGGTCTAGTTTCATTTTCTTGCATATATCTGTCCAATTTTCCCAACACCATTTATTGAAGAGACTATCTTGGCTCCATTGTATGTTCTTGCCTCCTTTGTCAAATATTAATTGAGCAAATTGGTTCGGGCCGATTTCTGGGCTCTCTATTCTATTCCATTGATCTATATGCCTATTCTTGTGCCAGTACCAGGCAGTTTTGAGAACAGTGGCTTTGTAATACAACTTGATATCTGGTATTGAGATCCCACCTACTTTGTTCTTTTTCAGGATTGCTGCAGCTATTCGGGGTCTTTTTTTATTCCAGATGAATTTTTGGAGAGTTCGTTCTAGATCTCTGAAGTATGCCGTTGGTATTTTAATGGGAAGTGCGTTGAATTTATAGATTGCTTTGGGTAGTATGGACATTTTAATGATGTTGATTCTACCAATCCAGGAACACGGTATGTTCTTCCATCTGTTTATGTCTTCCTCTATATCTTTTTTCAACGTCCTGTAGTTTTCTGAGTA
Organism: Myotis nattereri; assembly: GCF_964212035.1. Lineage (NCBI taxonomy): Eukaryota > Metazoa > Chordata > Mammalia > Chiroptera > Vespertilionidae > Myotis > Myotis nattereri. Next base: position 36,684,496 of record NC_138079.1, read on the forward strand.
GAGGTCTTTTACCTCTTTAGTTAAGTTGATTCCTAGGTAGCTTAATTTTTTTGGTGCAATGGTAAACGGGATTGCTTTTATAATCTCTCTTTCTGAAAGTTCACTACTGGTGTATAGAAATGCCTCCGATTTCTTGGGGTTAATTTTGTATCCTGCTACATTGCCAAATTCATGTATTAAGTCTAGTAGCTTTTGGATGGAGTCTCCGGGGTTTTGTATGTATAATATCATGTCGTCTGCAAATAAGGACAGTTTTACTTCCTCTTTTCCAATTTGGATGCCTTTTATTTCTTCTTCTTGCCGAATTGCAATGGCTAACACTTCCAGTACTATGTTGAACAGGAGTGGTGAGAGGGGGCATCCCTGTCTTGTTCCTGTTCTTAGGAGAAATGGTGTTAGTTTTTGCCCATTGAGTATGATGTTGGCTGTGGGCCTGTCATATATGGCTTTTATTAAAAATCTGCTAACACAGGATACAAAATTAACCCCAAGAAATCGGAGGCATTTCTATACACCAGTAGTGAACTTTCAGAAAGCGAGATTATAAAAGCAATCCCGTTTACCATTGCACCAAAAAAATTAAGCTACCTAGGAATCAACTTAACTAAAGAGGTAAAAGACCTCTACTCAGAAAACTACAGGACGTTGAAAAAAGATATAGAGGAAGACATAAACAGATGGAAGAACATACCGTGTTCCTGGATTGGTAGAATCAACATCATTAAAATGTCCATACTACCCAAAGCAATCTATAAATTCAACGCACTTCCCATTAAAACACCAACGGCATACTTCAGAGATCTAGAACGAACTCTCCAAAAATTCATCTGGAATAAAAAAAGACCCCGAATAGCTGCAGCAATCCTGAAAAAGAACAAAGTAGGTGGGATCTCAATACCAGATATCAAGTTGTATTACAAAGCCACTGTTCTCAAAACTGCCTGGTACTGGCACAAGAATAGGCATATAGATCAATGGAATAGAATAGAGAGCCCAGAAATCGGCCCGAACCAATATGCTCAATTAATATTTGACAAAGGAGGCAAGAACATACAATGGAGCCAAGATAGTCTCTTCAATAAATGGTGTTGGGAAAATTGGACAGATATATGCAAGAAAATGAAACTAGACCACCAACTTACACCATACACAAAAATAAACTCAAAATGGATAAAGGACTTAAATGTACGACAGGAAACCATAAAAATTCTAGAAGAATCCAAAGGCAACAAAATCTCAGACATATGCCGAAGCAATTTCTTCACTGACACAGCTCCTAGGGCACTTGAAACTAAAGAGAAAATAAACAAATGGGACTTCATCAAAACAAAAAGCTTCTGCACAGCAAAAGAAACCATCAACAAAACAACAAGAAAACCCACTGTGTGGGAAAACATATTTGCCAATGTCATATCTGATAAGGGCCTAATCTCCAAAATTTATAGGGAACTCATACAACTCAACAAAAGGAAGATAAACAATCCAATCAAAAAGTGGGCAAAGGACCTAAATAGACACCTTTCAAAAGAGGACATTCAGAAAGCCAAGAGACATATGAAAACATGCTCAAAGTCACTAATCATCCGAGAGATGCAAATCAAAACAACAATGAGGTATCATCTCACACCTGTCAGACTGGCTATCATCAACAAATCAACAAACGACAAGTGCTGGAGAGGATGTGGAGAAAAAGGATCACTTGTGCACTGCTGGTGGGAATGCAGACTGGTGCAGCCACTATGGAAGACAGTATGGAGTTTCCTTAAAAAACTGAAAATGGAACTCCCATTTGACCCTGTGATCCCACTTCTAGGAATATATCCCAAGAAACCAGAAACACCAATCAGAAAGGATATATGCACCCCTATGTTCATAGCAGCACAATTCACCATAGCTAAGATCTGGAAACAGCCTAAGTGCCCATCAGTAGATGAATGGATTAGAAAACTGTGGTACATCTACACGATGGAATACTATGCTGCTGTAAAAAGGAAGGAACTCTTACCATTTGCAACGTCATGGATGGAACTGGAGAGCATTATGCTAAGTGAAATAAGCCAGTCAATGAAGGAAAAATACCACATGATCTCACTCATTCATGGATAATAGAGACCATTATAAACTTTTGAACAATAATAGATACAGAGGCAGAGCAGCCTCAAACAGATTGTCAAACTGCAGCAGGAAGGCCGGGGAGGGTTGGGGGGCAGGAGGTAGGGGGGTAGGAGATCAACTAAAGGACTTGTATGCATGCATATAAGCATAACCAATGGACATGAGACACTGGGGGATAGGGGAGGCTAGGGGACTGTCTAGGGCGGGGGGATAAAATGGACACATATGTAATACCCGTTGTAATACTTTAAGCAATTAAAAAAAATAAATAAAAAAAAAATAAAATAAAAAAATAAAAAAAAAATAAAAAAAAAAAATCTGCTAACAATGCCTTTAAAAACCATAAAGAAAAACAGCTGATGGGTGGGTGCGATAAATACTGAAGAGGCTGGAATCAAGCGTGAAGGCAGTCTAATTTCTGGATGGCCATTCTGGAGGTAAGAAGCATGGCCACCGTGTCTGGGAGTCAGGAAATTCTGGGTTCTTCTCCGTTTCTGTTTCTCCTCTTTACTGATCATCTCAACCACTCTCCCGACACCCAGGAGTCCAACCAAGCAAGACCAATTCCATTCACAGAAAAGGAAACTGAGAAATTCAGTCATGTAGGTTTACACAGTGAAGTCTAGTCCAACTTCTTCATAACGAAGACAGTGGTAAACCTGAATTAGCCTCTACCCAGGATTCTAAATTTCACAATTATCTGACATTAAGGAAATCCAGAAGACAGGATGACCAATTATCTCTGTACTCACAAACAACACCTGTCTAATAGTCTAGGGCAGTGGTTGGCAAACTCATTAGTCAACAGAGCCAAATATCAACAGTACTTCTTCAAAATAGACTCGCCCAAGCCGAAAACCGACTTCTGCGCATGAGCCACGAAGTTTCAATCGCACTGTACGCACGCCCACACGTGGTATTTTGTGGAAGAGCCACACTCAAGGGGCCAAAGAGCCGCATGTGGCTCGCGAGCCGCAGTTTGCCGACCACAGGTCTAGGGGTAAAATCCTGAAATTCTACCTCATGACAAAAAACTTCCCATGAAGCTAAAACAAGTAGCTCTGGGTGCAAAAATAAGATAATGTTTTTAACAGTGCCAAAGAAGCCAAACTTCAATGATAAGAATATTAAAGAATTTTACTGAGGACAAGAAAATACCCTGTGAGATCTGAATTTTGACTCTGCAGAAAGGCAACTACCTTACACTGCAATTCCAGACTGCACTCCAGTTTCTTGAGAAAGAAACAAGGAATTGGGCTCATATCAGATCACATGCAGGGATGTAAGTACCAACATTTGCTCTGGATTGTTACATATTTAACCTAAAGGGGGAGTCTGATATTCACCTCGGCTTTCAGATATGAACCCATTTCTTTGGGGAATTCCATACTTTGTAATTTTGGATGGAGGGAAAGAACTATCTCTTTAGCTGAAATGTTAGCTATTCTCTTACCACAAGGGCACATCCATGAAGCAAAGTTCCTGCGATCAGAGCATCACACCAGGCTGATGTGCTGAATGCTCTCTCATCTTTCTTTCTCTCTTCATGTCCCTCTTCCTCTCCCTCTTTCATGCCAGTGGCAACAACAGAAACTGTAACCTGAAACTCCTGGCACAGAAGCTACTTTTAAAACTGTGCTATCCAGTATTCATTCAGACATTGAAGTGGTGATACTTTCCTCATAGGACCAGATCTTTGGCCTGTATTTGGGCATTATTTCTAGAAGCTTACCCTCCAGCCCTCTCTACAACTGAGCGCCCTCTATCTATAGTAAGTCAACGTCCATTTCTGTTGCTTGCAACCAAGAATTCTGACTAAATCAAACTCCAGCTCCAAAAGCGTTTGCCTATACAACCCACAACATTCTTTAATGGATGACCTACATCATTAAAAAAATTTAGTTATATTTTATATACTCCAATCACTAGGATATAGAGTGTAGACTTTGTCATAGGAAATTTCCATTTAAAACAAAAAGGAGAAGGGGGATTATTACTTAAATCAAGTTATCCCAAACAGCAATCATCCAAATGCTTTCTGCCAAACCACACCAGACTCCTGAGGTACTACTGTGATATGATATATAACACAATGTATGACAAATATTCCAAATGAAAGAAATGTCAAGAAACTATATGTGTGGCTTCTGATTTGTGTATGTGTATCTCTGTGCAGGCAGGGGGGTGTGAGAGGAGGTGTAAGAAATAGAAGCAGGAAATAGTTATAAACACCTCCATCATTGATTTGAGTTTATTTGAAGGATCTCCCATATTTCCACATTCAGAACACTGAAGTGATATCACACTGTGACTTGTAATTACTGATAACAAATAGAAGGGCCAGAGTAGGAAGGGTGTTGAGGAGAAAATTATGGAAGGTATCTTATTACAACTCATGTCCAATTTAAAAAAAGAAAGAAAAAAGTTTACCAGCAGTAAGTTATGTAAGACCCACTGAACCATTAACCGTAATTTGATTATATCAAAAGACCTGGAGTTCAAGATACAAAAAACACAAGCATGTTTTATGAACTTACTAGAGGCTCAGTGCACGAATTTGTGCACCAATGGGGTCTCTCGGCCTGGCCTGCAGGGTTGGGCCCAAACCAGCTCTCCGATATCCCCTGAGGGGTCCCGGATTGCAAGAGGGTGCAGGCCAGGCCAAGGGACCCCACCGGTGCACAATCGAGGCCGGGGAGAGATGTGGGAGGTTGGCCAGCTGAGGAGGGACCGCGGGAGGGCTTCAGGGCATGCCTGGCCCATCTCGCTCAGTCCTGATCGGCCGGACCCAACAGCAAGCTCACCTACTGGTCAGAGCATCTTCCTCCTGGTGGTCAGTGCACATCATAGCAAGCAGTTGAGCAACCTTAGCATATCATTAGCATATTACGCTTTGATTGGCTGAACGGCCAACCGGTCGACTGGACACTTAGCATATTAGGCTTTTATTATATAGGACTAGAGGCCCAGTGCACAAAAATTTGTGCACTCGGTGGGGAGAGGGGGTCCCTCAGCCCGGCCTGTGCCCTCTCCCAGTCTCGGACCCCTCAGGAGGTAACAACCTGCTGGCTTAGGCCTGCTCCCGGGTGGCAGAGGGCAGGCCCAATCCCTAGGTGCAGCCCCTGGTCAGGCTCAGAGCAGGGCCGATTGGGGAGTTGGGGCACCGTCCCGTCATGCACATGCAGGGCGGATCGGGAGGTTGCGATGCCACCCCTAGTCATGCTCAGGGTAAGGCCGATTGGGGGGTCGGGGCACCGCCCCCTGTCACACTCAAGGCAGGGTTGATAGGGAAGTTGCGGCGCCACCCCCTGTCACGCACAGAGCGGGTGGATCAGGGGGTTGGAGCGCTGCCCCCTGTCATGCACAGAGCAGGGCGGATCAGGGGGTTGGGGCGCTGCCCTCTATCACCCCCAGAGCAGGGCCGATCAGGGGGTTGGGGCGCTGCACCCTGTCACACATAGAGCAGGGCCGATCAGGGGGTTAGGGTGCTGCACCCTGTCACACACAGAGCCGCAGGGTGATCAGGGGGTTTGGGCACTGCCCCCTGTCACGCTGATCCCAGTGCCGGGAGGCCTCGTGGCTCCGCTGATCCTGGTGCCGGGAGGCATATTACCCTTTCACTATATAGAATAGAGGCCTGGTGCACGGGTGGGGGCTGGCTGGTTTGCCCTGAAGGGTGTCCTGGATCAGGGTGGGAGTCCCCACTGGGGTGCCTGGCCAGTGTGGCTGAGGGGCTGAGGGCCGTTTTCAGGCTGATGGGTGACTGATACTCCCAACCGCTCCTTTTTTTCTTTTTTCTTTTTTTATTCTGGGCCAGCTTTAGCTCTGAGGCCTCGGCTGCTAAAAACAGGTTTCTGGCCTTTGTTTACTTTCTGTATTTGATACAATGTTGCGGTCTGGCTGGCTGAAGCCCGGCTGAGTAAAGCAGGTTTCTGGGGTTTTTTTAGCTTCTATATTCGCAACATAGTTGCTTAGAGTTGCAGCTGAGAGGCCGGAAAGTCAGGCGGGGAACGTTGGAATCCTCCATCACTGAAGCAAGCAAGCCTCCCTGTTCGCATCAGCTGCCTGGCTGCCGGCCGCCATCTTGGCTGGCAGTTAATTTGCATATCTCCCTGATTAGCCAATGGGAAGGGTAGCAGTCGGATGCTAATTACCATCTTTCTCTTTTATTAGATAGGATATGTATATAATGTATGTAAATACATGTACACTTTAGTCTTACCACATTCAATTCTACCAGGCAGAGGCCTAGAAATATGAAATTGCTTGCTGTCTCTTCAAGCAATAGGAGTCTATAAAGCAATCTAGGGCATATAAGCTGCTCTAGTATTCACAAAAAGCCCATGCCTCAAAAAGATCTCTGAGATCAGTTTGAAACCAAAAAAGGGAAGGAGTGAAGGCACTGAATAAAAAGAAAATGAAGAAAAGGTTGGAAAAAAGATAAATTTCTTTGAGACAGAAGCAAGTCACCATTGATGGCAAGGACCATTTGGATTGAATTCATTAATCAAATCAATCAAATAGTTCAATGGTAGATGAGACAAAATAGTTCAAGCACACATGTAGATGCAGCAGGAAAGCTCAAATGAAAAGATCCTAAAAGTAGCAGAAAATCCAAATGAATTCAGAATGAAAAACAGTGCCCAGAAAAAGGAAGAAGGCAAGTGATGGAGCAATTGCTCCTCGCGGGCTGTGAATTGTGTCAAGCAAATGAAGACATCTGATTAGCTCCTGGCTGTGCTGTTAATAAGGTAGAACTCTGCCGACTCCCTGTGATTGCAGCAATTTTCAAAGCATTAGAACGCACGCGAGACAAGTGAACGATGGTTTCAAGGGTGTGAATGAAGAAAAAGAGTCTGTAATATATTTGTAATGAAAAATGAAGGTGGAAACCAGCCATGAAATAATGTCACTAAATAAAAAATGGGGTGGCACCAGGGGCACCCTGCAGCCCCAAAAGGTAACACCCCAGGCAGCAATAAACAGGCTGGTTCATAAAACAGAAAAGCACTTTCCCACCCTTTTCCAGCTATGTTTCAAAACAAATGCTTTGAAATAGTTAATTCTATTTTTTTTTTAATGAGACATGTCACACAAATACCGTCTGTGGTGATGTCTAATTATGTGAGATGGAGAGGTCGTGGTGTGACTGCTACTGCCTTCCTCTACCTTCCTTCTGCTGCGTCCCTAATAAGTTGCAAATTCCCCTCTGCAGACCACACAAAATTCACCCATCAGCAGTCAGTCAGCAAATATGTATTGAACACCTACTATGTGTCAGGCAGTCTTTCAGGCACTGGGATTACAGCAATAAACAAAACAAAAATCTCTGCTCAGATGGAGCTCATATTCTAGCTGAGGAGAGAGATGACAAGCAAACAAATACATAAATATATGCAGGAGGTCAGATCATCATAAATGCCATGGAGATGAAGAGAGCAAGAGCAGGGTGGACTAGGATTATTGGAGTAAGGAGTCGCTTCATAGTCCTACACACAAATGGGGACGATTGACTGGGGGCTAAATGATGACCGTGGGTCCTGGGCTTTTTTTTTTAATTGTGGTAAATACACAACATAAAATTGACCATCTCAACCATTTTTGAGTGTATATAGTTCATTAGTGTTAAGTACATTCACATTGTTGTACAACCAATCTTCAGTACTCTTTTCATCTTGCAAAACTAAAACTCTCTATCCATTAAACAACACCTCATGCCCCATTCTCCAAGTTCCTGGAGGCCACCACTCTTCTTTGTCTCTATGAATTTGACTACATAAGAAAAATCATACAACATTTGTCCAGTTCAGGATTTCTTCTGGTGACTAATGGAAACTACAATAAAGTACACGATCCAATTAGTATTGAAGGTCTCAAGATAAAAAGGGGTGAAACTCTGAGTGTTGGGGAGAGCTGATGCTCTGCCTTCACTCCTGCCCGTGTGGTGTTACCTGGTGCACTCACAGCTCCTGGGCTCTCTTGTGGCTCCCGCAGATGGAGCCGTGGAAAGTCAAGGGAGCATTTTCTTACTAAAAGCAGGTGGGCCCTAACCGGTTTGGCTCAGTGGATAGAGCGTCGGCCTGTGGACTCAAGGGTTCCAGGCTCGATTCCGGTCAAGGGCATGTACCTTGGTTGCAGGCACATCCCCAGTAGGGAGTATGCAGGAGGCAGCTGATTGATGTCTCTCTCTCATCGATGTTTCTAACTCTCTATCCCTCTCCCTTCCTCTCTGTAAAAAATCAATAAAGTACATTTTAAAAATAAATAAATAAATAAATAAATAAATAAATAAATAAAGCAGGTGGGATTCTTTGGCTCCCTCTTGGCCGCCCAGAAATGCAGCTATGAAAGGGCAGGCATTCTCTGGTCATAGAACCGTTTCATCTCATTTCCGGTTCTCATTTATAATTACACACAGGTGGTCTTGAAGCAATGTGCTTGGACATTGTGCTGTGCCATAAAAAGCCTGGTCCTAGGAAAAGGGAGCCTTGGGGTTCAAATTAAAATCATCGATAGGAGAGAACCAAGATGGCGGCATAGGTTAACGCCGGAGATTGCTGCCTTGAACAACCAAATCAAAACATACCTAAAAGACGGAACGGACATCATCCAGAACCACAGGAAGGCTGGCTGAGTGGAAATTCTACAACTAGGAGGAAAGAGAATATCATACCCAGACTCAGAGGAGGCACAGTGCTGAAGTGAAATACTCAGGTACGGAGTGCACGCGGAGTGGGCTCGCGGCGGAGGGCGCGGTTGGTGCTTTCAATCAGGAGGGAGTCTCAGATTCTGAGCTCCAGATCCGGGCGAGTCTCTAGGGACCCAGACTCAAACGGGAGAAGCGGAACTGTCTGGCTTCAGTCTGAACGCGAGGGCAGCTTTCTCTCCGAGGTTTGCAGCGGTTGCTGGGACTCTGTGAGGCAGAGCCCCTAGGGACGGAACTGGAGCCGCCATAACTGCTCTCTCCAGCCCACCCTTTTGATCCTGAGCCCGAGCGACCCACCCACCCCACCCAAGCCCTGCCCAGAGCCATTTGCCAGATAGCCTCAGGCAAAGGCTAGATTAGCACCTCCCTAGAGGACAGAAGTTTTCCCACTGCAGACACAGCTGATTCTCACAGCCAGCTGGCCTGGAGGTCAAATCCCCCTAGTATTAACTACAACAATCAAGGCTTAACTACAGGAGGACTGCACAGAAAGACCACTAGGGGGTGCACCAAGAAAGCATAAAAAATGCGGAGACAAAGAAACAGGACAAAACTGTCAATGGAGGATATTCAGTTCAGAACCACACTTTTAAGGTCTCTCAAGAACTGTCTAGAAGCCGCTGATAAACTTAATGAGATCCTCAACAAATCTAATGAGACCTTCGATGTTATGATAAAGAACCAACTAGAAATTAAACATACACGGACTGAAATAACGAATATTATACAGACTCCCAACAGCAGAACAGAGGACCGCAAGAATCGAGGCAAAGATTTGAAATGCGAAGAAGCTAAAAACACCCAACCGGAAAAGCGAAATGAAAAAAGAATCCGAAAATACGAAGATAGTGTAAGGAGCCTCTGGGACAGCTTCAAGCGTACCAACATCAGAATTATAGGGGGGGCAGAAGATGAGAGAGAGCAAGATATTGAAAACCTATTTGAAGAAATAATGACAGGAAACTTCCCCTACCTGGTGAAAGAAATAGACTTAAAGTCCAGGAAGCACAGAGAACCCCAAACAAAAGGAATCCAAAGAGGACCACACCAAGACACATCATAATTAAAATGCCAAGAGCAAAAGACAAAGAGAGACTCTTAAGAGCAGCAAGAGAAAGAAACTCAGTTACCTACAAGGGAGTACCCATACAACTGTCAGCTGATTTCTCAACAGAAACTTTGCAGGCCAGAAGGGAATGGCAAGAAATATTCAAAGTGATGAATACCAAGAACCTACAACCAAGATTACTTTATCCAGCAAAGCTATCATTCAGAACTGAAGGTCAGATAAAGAGCTTCACAGATAAGGAAAAGCTAAAGGAGTTCATCACCACCAAACCAGTATTATATGAAATGCTGAAAGGTATCCTTTAAGAAGAGGAAGAAGAAGAAAAAGGTAAAGATACAAATTATGAATAACAAACATGCATCTATCAACAAGTGAATCTAAGAATCAAGTGAATAAATAATCTGTTGATCATAATAGAATCAGGGACATAGAAAGGGAATGGACTGACTATTCTTGGGGGGGAAAGGGGTGTGGGAGGTGCGGGAAGAGACTGGACAAAAATCGTGCACCTATGGATGAGGACAGTGGGTGGGGAGTGAGGGCGGATGGTGGGGCGGGAACTGGGAGGAGAGGAGTTATGGGGGAAAAAAGAGGAACAAATGTAATAATCTGAACAATAAAGATGTACTTAAGAAAAAAAAAAAAGAAAAAAAAAACCATCGATGTATTGCATGATTTGGCACAAATGTCTCAACTGGCCTCTGGGATTAGTTTCTCTGGGAAACTACCCTCCCTGTCTCTTCAGGGTATACATATATGCAAATATACACATAAAAGAAAATATATACACCTTTTAAATTATAAAAAGATGGGGGGAAAGGAGACATATGTAATATGTTAAGCAATAAAGAATTTTTAAAATTATAAAAAGAAAAATGAGGGCAGGCAAACATTCCCATAGTGCCCGGTTCATGGGTGCATCCCCCGGAATGCTACACAGAGCACCTGGTTTGGTGCACTGGGAAACAACGCTGTATTAGAAAGCAGCTCGGGCTCAAGTCCTGGTTCCTACCCTACATTCCTTTTGCCCTTGGGCACATCCCTTCACTTCTCAAGGTCTCATTTTCTTCATCTTTAAAATGAGTTATTTATTTGCTCATTGTCCAGCTTCTCCACTAAAATGCAACCTCCTGCACATCAGAGCCTCTGTTGTATTGATTGTCCTGTCTCCAGAAAGTAGATAATGCCTGGTGCCCAATATGGTACTCAATAAATATTTGTTGAGTGAATTCATGAATAAATGAGCTCTTGTTATCTGCTTAACAATGTGCTAAGTGCTGCGGTAAAAATATCTAACACGTCAGGAACATTTAGAAAACAATGCAGTTCCAATCTAAATGGTGCTTATGAGCACCCTGAGCTGCTATCTTAGATAAATCATTGATCATTTTGATAAAGGAGAGAGAAATATGGCTATTTTGTAAAGATACCACAGAAAGATGAGGTCTGAGCTGGGTCCTAAAGGGCAGGTAAGTTTTGAATAAGAAAGAGGAGGAAGAAAACCCTTTTGGGTTCTTAAAAAAAAACAATCATAGCATGAACAAATGGCAGTGAGAAATTCTTCCCGAAGGCCTTCTTTTATCTCTCTATACTCTCTTTCCTAAGAATTCCATTTGAGACATGTTGGGTTTGAGGAGCCTGCGGGAGATGTCTAGCTTGCATTTGGAAATCTGAGTTTGGAGCTTGGCCTAGAGACCTAGAATTGGAAGTCATCCACTGAAAGGTAGTAACTGCCATGGATGCCATCCAAGAAATCACAACTCTCCCTAACACTTACCCTAATACCCTACAGCTTTGCATCCTTCGAATAGAAGATGGATTCATGTTGAGAAACAATTCACATATTCAATCTCAAACCCAGCCATGTAGCCATGTTGCAAAACCTAGCAGGTCCAGACGGTTCCTCAGGTTGGTACCTGCCGAGCCTCGCTCAAACACAGGCGCCAGAGACCAGTTTGGACCAAGGGGTGGATGACCTTACACCTCAGTTTGTCCAGAACAGTTCTAGTTTGTACCTATTGTCCTAGAATAATTATTAATAGTACTCCTTTCACTCTTGAAAGCATCCCAGTTTAGATGACAAAGTATGTAGTTAATCTACTAATTCCTCAAATTACCAATTGCATGAATGACCCATTCCCCAAATGATCCATTTGCCTAATGTAATTATGTCCTTTAACTTTTTAGTTTAGTTGATTGACTTTCATAATACCATTTTAAGAAATGTTTACACTGCTCCGTCCCCAACGCCTTAACATGTAGGTGGAAACTTAAACCTCTGGGTCTTCTTCTCCATCTGTGCCTCAGTATCCCCTCAATGTCTCTAATTCTGTCCCTCAGTCTCCAGCAGCAACAGCAGGGACCTGGTGCAAAGAAAAATTGAATATACTCCTCCTACGAATATATTCTCCTTATGAATACATTGTTTTATGAATATATTCAATGAAAATATTCTTCTGAATATTTTCTTTACAAATAGTTCCTTCTTGCATATATTCTTAAATGTGAAGAGTTCATATGAATATATTACCTTTATGAATAATAATGTAATGAAAAATATTTTTATAATGATTTTTTCTATTCAAGAATGAATCCTTATGAATATACACTTTTGTGGTCCTCAGCCACTTCCCCCTCAATTTCCCTTGCTTTCTGTCCCTGAAACTCTTGAGCCTGACCAGGGGGGTGGGGAATGTTGAAAAGACCTTAAAATGCTGTTAGAAAGTCAAAATGAAAACCAAAACTAAATAGTATAGACAGCATAAATAAGCTTGGTAAATCAGTCTTCAGCGAGTTTGCCCATGCAATGAATTAGCTTTCAGCAAATTGGCTTTCAATTAATTGACTTTTAGCAACCTGACCTATAGCCTTCCTAACCAGCCCATCTAAAATAAGTCGGCCATTACCCTACCCATGACCTCAATCACACCAAAATTCCCTTGGAGGACTTGTTTGCTTTCTTCACAGTTTTAGCAAAATCAAAGATAATTGTGTTTACTTATTATTTCCCATTATCCCCACTTAGAGAATCCTCATGAGGTCCAGGGCCTTTTTGGTTCTGTTCACCAGTGATTCTTCTTCTTTTTCTAATTTTATTTTTTAATTACAGTTCACATTCAATATTATTTTGTATTTGTTTCAGGTGGGCAGCATCGTGGTCAAACAATCATATACTTTATAAAGCATTCCCCCTGGTATTTCCAGCACCCACCTGGCACCATACATAGGCATTACAATATTATTGACTACATTCCCTAGGCTGTGCTTTACATCCCTGGAGCTATTCTGTAACCACCAATTTGTACTTCTTAATCCCTTCACCTTTTTCACCCAGTCCCCCAAACCTCCTCCCTTCTGACAACCATCAGTCTGTTCTCTGTGTCTGCGAGTCTGTTTCAATGTTGTTTATTCATTTATTTTGTTCTTTAGGTTTCACATATAAGTGAAATCAAATTCACCAGTGATTCTATAGCCCTACCACAACCTCTGGCACATAAGTAACTGCTCAATAAGTATTTGTTGAATAAACCAATAATGAATGAAGGATCCCAAAAGAATCTCTGGATTCATAATAGAAACAAGTAAAATATAAATTATATAGTAATCCCTACCTCAGTTTGATCACCATCCATCTCAGTCACCCTCCTTTTCCATTAAAAAACAAACAGAAGCACAGAAGCTATTAAACAAAACTTTTTTTGAATTGGGCCTGAAAAGAATGGTGGGGCGGGGGGGGGGGGGGGGGGGGCAGTATTCAAGAGATGAGCAAGCTTCAAAGAACCTGTTTGACCATCTGAAATCAGAATGCACTGAGGAAAATCTCTACCCCAGATGTTACAACATTGCCCATTTAGTACAGAGCTACTTGAGAGCAGATGGCATTGAGTCAGGATTTAACTAAGGCCATAATGGCTCTCCTGCCAGCCCTGGGGCCATCATTTGCATAGGAAGCAGATTTGGCTTGGCTGCTGATGGTGATGGACTCTCAGCCACTTGGACATGACCTCATTTTCATGTCTCCATTTTCCATCTCTGCCATATGTAGTCATAACCTCCTGGGAAATACTGTGCCACAAAATATCCAATAAAAGCAAGTCCGGATCATCTGAAGCGCTATTTTAATTATGATTTTACTGACATACCTTCTCATTAGAGATTTATTTTTAAGCAGCCTAACACATTTGAATTAGTGTGACATGGTTTTCTTTTCATTCATTTAATATCTCAAGTCAGAAGTTTATAGCATTGCATCGGGGCAATTATAAGAAGGGAGGCCATTTTTAAAGATGCATATAATTTTACTGTGGATTAGCACTGTTTATACTTTAGGTTTATAGGCCTCACTTCACCTCCAGATGCACTTATCATCATCACGAGAGAAGAAAGACATTTCACAAATGAAAGCATAACCTCTTTGCCATTTGGAAGCAAACCACCCAATCCTAACACACACAAAGGGTGTTTTTTTTTCTTTTGCTTCTTTCACTTAGCTACCTGGGGGAAGGGGGAGCAGGAACAAGGTCTACATTTATCTGCCATTTCAACTCACTGAGGTCCAGCCAACAACATATTTCCTCAGGAAAGGACAGGAGACAGCGGGGCTGGAGAGTCATATTATTAATTGTGCTTTCTGAGAACAGGAGTTCAAGGGACACAGCAGGAATCTTGGAAAGTCTCACTTGCTTCCTCTCATCTCAAGTCCCTCAGAATTACCCAACCCAAAGTTCCAAGGACCGAGTCTCATCCTTTCCCAGCTTTCAAATCCTCGGCGTTCCAGGCCAACCCCGCAAGCCTTAGTCTATCTCCTCCTTTGATCTAGAAGTCTTCATAGCTCATTAATTTAGCAAAGAAGAAAAAGTACATTGTATCATAAACATTTTAATAAAATCCCCTATTTTGTAGCATTGCTGCTTTAGAGGGATGCTGACGTCTGTACATAAGACACTGTTTTTGAAAGTGTGATTCAAACCTAGAAGATGGTGAATATCTGTTGACAGTGAAATAAAACATATTAGTATAAAATTAAAGGGTATTACACATAATTTCTGTTTCAGATATTATGTGTGCGGAAGTATATGTGTACTGGGTCAAATGTAACGTTATTTTTATTTTTTTTATTTTTTATCTTTTTTTTTTTTTGCTTAAAGTATTACAAAGGGTATTACATATGTGTCCTTTCTTTTTTTTTTTCCCCCACCCTTGACAATCCCCTGGCCTCCCCTACCCCCCCAGTGTCTTATGTCCATTGGTTATGCTTATATGCATGCATACAAGTCCTTCGGTTGATCTCTTACCCCCCTCCCTCCTGCCCCCCAACCCTCCCCTGCCTTCCCACTGCAGTTTGACAATCTGTTTGAGGCAGCTCTGCCTCTGTATCTCTTATTGTTCAAAAGTTTGAAGTATATGTGTACTGGGTCAAATGTAACGTTATTTTTAACAAACATTCATATAATGCTCAATATGTACCAGGGAGTAAGCCAGTGACGTTTACATACCTTCATTCATGTAATCGTCAAGATCATCTGGTGAGGTGTGACTATTTTTTACCCCAGTAAGATAGTTGAATGAACTAAGGCACAGAGAATTTAAGTAATGTTCCCATGATGGTTCAGCTAACAAGTAGCAGATGGTGTCTGATGGAGGCCACTCTTTCACTTCCTAGACCTACGTGGTGAGCCCAGCTAAGACATCCTCTTCTCTCTTGCTCTCTGAGGGGGCACTGTTAGAGCTGTACCGGCAGGCCTCTCCTAAATATGTTTTCTACTGTAGGTTTGAGAGAGAGGGTGGCAGGGGGAGACACACGTGAGTGCGTCGGGCCAGCGTGGCTCAGTGGTTGAGCTTCCACCTATGAACCACGAGGTTACGGTTCAATTCCTGGTCAAGGGCACATGCCTGGGTTCTGGGCTCGATCCCCAGTACGGGGTGTGTAGGAGGCAGCTGATCAATGATTCTCTCTCATCATTGATGTGTCTATCTCTCTCCCTCTCCCTTCCTCTCTGAAAACAATAAAAATACATTTTAAAAAAGAGAGAGAGATTGTTTGATAACACCAATTTAAGGGGATTATATGTAATATATATCCTAGGTTAGTTCCAATTTCAAATATTCTATGCAATCATCCTTATACCATTAGGCCCTATGATCTAATGTTTTGCTCAGGAAATTGGGTCCCTCCCTATGTCATATATTCCAGTGTCACCAATGACACCACCCTGGCCAATCATAAACCAGAGACCTTTGCCTTGCTCACCCTGTCCCTGGGATAGTGCTAGTTCTTACATCCAACGGTCCCAAACCCCATGGTGCCAGAGTTAATTTAAATACATATATATGTATATTCTGACAAAACTATTACATTAGCCGTGAAACCTAAAGCTTTTGAGGGGCTACTTAGTCTTCAGGTGGGGGAGCTATAGAAGTAAGTCATAAAATAACCACTGCCAAGTTTATTTTCCTCATCCTAGTTTACAATGAACAGGAGACCATATAATCCAAGGAAAACATCCTTAAACTTCCAGTCACAAAACCTGACCTCTGCCAAAATTATGTAACTTGGGCAAATCACTCATTCACAATAGCTCACCTTAAGGTTTTTATACTTTTCAGAGCACACTTACATTCATCATATTTTTTAGTTCTAACAACCACTCTCTCAGAAAGGTAGAAATGGCTATTGGAGAAGGGGCATTTCCACCCTCCTTCCCCTGTTTCTACCCTTGGCCTACCTCCCTTCCCTCCCTCCCATCCACAGAACTCCCTCCCCTGAAAAGAGGAATAACAACTAATCCCAGGGATCAGAGAGCAGAGCAATCACTGGGGATGTCTCACCAGCAGGCAGGGAAGGGGAGCACTATATGAGGTTCATAGATCACTTCCTAGACCCATGTGGTGATCCCATCTAAGACGTCCTCTTCTCTCTTGCTTTCTGAGGGGGTCTGGTCAGAGCTCCATCCAGAGCCCCTGTAAGTACTAGGTACCATCCAGCATCTGTCTGCTACTTTGCTCCTAACGGCTGAGTCTGCAACCTTCTTCAGCAGATTCACCGGGAGCCACTTCACCCAGATGTTCTTGGAGTCATGGGAGCAGGAGTTCT
Organism: Myotis nattereri; assembly: GCF_964212035.1. Classification (NCBI taxonomy): domain Eukaryota; kingdom Metazoa; phylum Chordata; class Mammalia; order Chiroptera; family Vespertilionidae; genus Myotis; species Myotis nattereri. Next base: position 36,701,479 of record NC_138079.1, read on the forward strand.
TGTCCACCCCGACCCCATCCTGGGTGGCTCCTAACCAGTGACTGGATGTGCAGGAGTGTGATCACCTACTCCCTCACCTCAGATGAAACCAAGTCTGAGGTGTCAGTTACACATACAACCTCACAACATCTGGAGACTGGGAGTTCTCCCGGAATGGGACCCTTGCTTGGCTGGCCCTTCTCGGTTCCCTCCACTCACTCCCTGCAGGTTTCCTCTGAGGGTACTTACACCTGTACCCTAGCCTCAGGGGCTGCTTCTGAGAGCCTGACCTAAACTCTCTGCCTGTTGCAGGTCTAGGCCTATCTGAGGAGATGGGCTTGATCACATTTTTCTCTCTTTCTGTTTGGCTTCCTCTTCACCTGCAACTAGGTTAGGTCAGGGCCTGCTCCAGGATTCCAGGAAGAAGTAGAAGCCTCATGTAAGTCTTCAAACCTTAGCTGGGTATTCCAACCAGCTTCTACCAGAGCCCTGTTGTGGATGTCAGTATCCATCAGCCAGCCGGAGGGCTTTGATATCCGTCTAGCTACTGTTTTTAAACAACTCCCTCGGCTAGAAAGTCAAGGGAAGACTGGGAAGTGATTTAAATACTAGCCCTAAAACTATCATAATAGCAACAGAAACCTCACTTCTAGCATCCTACAACTATGTCAGCAACCTTCTGGACAGAGACGCCATTCCATTTTGCTTAAGTGCTGGAAGAGACCTTTGAGACATAGCCCCTAGTATACAGAAGAAGGAACTGAAGCTAGAACCAGGCATTTCCCAAAGTTGCATCATTGACAGTAAACCTTTTCAATAGATCTGTGTCTCCAGACTCGGAGCAGGGCAGTGGGCTGGCCACTGAACCAGGCTGAGGAGCAAGAAGAGAGAAGTTGATGGCTGTCCTCCCAAATCCTACCCCCAGAAAGATCTCTTGAGTGTCTGTAAACACATTCATGACAACTGATTGGCTTGAACTGCTTGATCTTTCCCCCATTAAGACAAACAGCATGGAACATAGATTAACTCTCATCATCTGCCTTGAAGAAAATATAATCAATACAGTCCATTCGTTAAGGGGATTCTTAGTCACATCACACTATATACCCCAGACCTAGCACGGTGTCTGTCCCATACTGAGCACTCTAATCTTTTAGAAAATTCACTGGACAAAAATGTATATTGAGCACTTAACTATGACTGCAAGGATCCTCCAATTTATTCGTGGGGAGACCTATAATAGAGTTATGGAAAAATATCATGAAATATTGATATATTTAATTCTACCACACAAATCCTATATAATAAAAGGCTAATATGCAAATAGACTGAACGGCAGAACAACTGGAACAACCAAACAACTGGTCACTATGACATGCACTGACCACCAGGGGACATGCGCAGAACATGGCAGGCGTCAGCCAGGGCGGGATGGTGGAGCAGGTGAGCGGCGGCACCAGACCAAGGCAGGGGCACTGGTCGCTATCATCAGGGCGAGCCTCTGATGGTTACTGAAAATTCTTTGCTCTTCCACCACTCGCACCCACTGCCGGTGCTGGCCCCACTCGCATCTGCAGCTGGCGCCGGAGCCACTGCTCACACCTGCTGCCTGCGCCCAGCGCAGGTCCTCATCACACAGCGCCGTCAGCAGGTGTGAGCAGCAGCTGCAGGTCCCAATCGCCCCTGGGGCCTTCTCCACCTCCCCCTGCAGGTGCAAGTGGGGCCGGCACCATCAGCACATGGGAGCGGTGGCAGAGGGAGCAGAGCTGCCAGCAGACAGGGGACGGGGGGGGGGGGGGGGACGGGACGGGGGGGGAGGGGGGAGGCTGCAGCGGGAGGGGCTGGTCAGGGGTGTGGAGGATGGGCCAAGACCCACCTCTATTCCTGCTGCAGCCTCACAGCCCACAGTTCCTTTCAAGGTGCACGAATTCATGCACTGGGCCCCTAGCTATAAATAATTTTACTAGCAATAAAATATTGCTATAGGATGTGTATTTATATTTCTGCATTCAAGAAATAACAACATTAAAATGCTAAAAAATTACTTTTCAGATGTATTCTACTCTACTTATGCATAATTTATTCACCAGCTAGCCCTCACTATCAGTGAAGAAATATAAACAGAGGCAAGAAATTTTAAAATTGAGAAAACATTTCATTCATTCGTTTTTCCTTAAAAGTAGAAAAATATTACTATTATTTTACTTTATCCATGAACAAATGGTCCAGCTTACAAGAACAGTGCTGTTCCCTTAGATACAGTGGTTCTCAACCTTCTGGCCCTTTAAATACAGTTCCTCATGTTGTGACCCAACCACAAAATTATTTTCATTGCTACTTCATAACTGTCATGTTGCTACTGTTATGAATCGTAATGTAAATATCTGATATGCAGGATGGTCTTAGGCGACCCCTGTGAAAGGGTCGTTCGACCGCCAAAGAGGTCGCAACCCATAGGTTGAGAACTGCTGCCTTAGAATATTAGTTTGAAAACACAACAATAATGCAATCTTCACACGAGTAAACTCTAGCACAGGTTAGTATTAAGCAATCTTAATTCAGACCATTGAATCTGTATCTGATCCATACACACTCAACTATTGTTGATTTCAGAGTAGGAAAAACTTCTACAGTCATAAACACATGAACATGTTCAAATAAAAGTTTAGGTATAAACCACCAAAACTAAAAACCCAAGCAATGTTTGCAAATTGAGAAACTGGATATTAGACTTAATTCTCTGCAGACAATAAACTTGTACAATTTCTAAAAAGGGACCTATGCAGTACATTCATGCACAGGGTGAGTGATTACTCTTTAAGTGTCTTCAAATTTTAGATGTTAGCACGGCTGGTAACAAAATTATACAACTGCCCTGGCTTTAAAAGCAACATATGATGATACACTTTTACAATTATTTTCCTTTAATATTGCAGAAGATATATTACAAAAACAAAATCACATGCCTTTTACAGTCCAGTGTGAAAGCATATTATTTATGCTAAAATTAAATCATTTGGGACATGGAGAGAAGAAGAAAAGTTTCAAAGTTTAAGATACCTAAAATATCCTCCCTCCTACCCTCCCTCCCAATGCCATCTTTCTCTTCTAACCGCCAGTTGCTACATTCAAGTTCCTTGCCTTGGGAGGAGAGAGACGAAGGAAAGCAGGGGACCATTTAACTCTGAAACTAGTGGCTCCTTGGGCTACTTCTGTTTAAAGACAAAAAACAAGAAAACACCTAGAGAGTCTAGCCAGTGTGCTCAGTGGTTGAGTATCGACCTAAAAACCAAGAGGTCACAGTTGAATTCCTGGGCTCGATGCTAGTGGGGGGTGTGCAGGAGGCAGCCAATCAATTATTCTCTCTCATCATTAATGTTTCTATCTCTCTTTTCCTCTCTGAAATCAATAAAAAAAATTGTTTTAACCTACCTGCAGAAAATTCCTACACTGATGGGAAATTTAAGCTACAGGCAATTCACAGTGCTGACGAACAGCATAGCTGAACTGCAAACTCCAAATCTCTGAATTCAAATCCTGTTCATCTTTCCGCCACACCTCGAGGGCATGCCTGACCCCAGCACAGGAACTTGCAGGTGACGCTGAAGAAACTGTGGCCCCATGTCAAGCCCAGAACTGCTTATACGAACAGCTTGCCAAGCAGCTGAGCAAAATACTCTGCTCTCCAACATCTTCCACTCCATCCAGTGTGGTTAAAAGCTGGTTTTCTCCCAATAATATATCACAAACTCAGGAGACTCGAAAGAAGAGTTTGTTCCCCACCCACACCACACCCATCCCTGTGCCAGTCCGAGTTGTGTCCTTTCTTCCACCCCCACTCCTACCCGCCCTGATTTTTATCACTCCAGCCTTTATTGGATTTCTAAATGTACCTGGATGGGATATCCCAGTCCTGATTGGAATCACGTGAAGAAACTCACTGCTTCCTGGCTAGCACAAAGTCAAATCAGATGGCCGAGCCAGGGTTGATCCTGGCTCCCAGAAATGCTGGCTCCCAGCCTCGGGTTTCCACAGCCTTTGTGGGCCTGCAAGGCAGCCGGGGTGCAGAGAGACCGCAGGGCTGAACACCTAGAACTCCTGCTGTGAGGTCATCACTGGGCTGTGGGCGCTGACCACAACTCCCACTGGAATGGCAGCAGATGCCCTCGGGATGCCAAAGCTGCCTTCCACTTTCATTTATTCATTTTCTTTACAAATATTATTGAAAGAACTACATATGTCCTCTTTCTCTCCCCATTGACCCCTTCTAGCCCACCCCTGTCCCCCCAGACTCCCCAGCCTTCACCACCCTATTGTCTGTGTCCATGGGTTATGCATATATGCATACAAGTTCTTTGGTTAATCTCTTCCACCCACCTTCCTTCTTGCCTTCATTTTCATATTGTACCAGAGGCCCGGTGCACGAAATTCATGCACGGGTAGGGTCCCTCGGCCTGCTCTGCTGGGGTCTCCCTTCCCCAGCTGCTGGCCAGGGCCTTCCTTCGTTCCACACCACCCCCTGGTGGACAGCACACGTCATGGGCGAGCGATATAACTCCCAGTCTCCCGGTCGAATTCCCATGGGGACACTTTGCATATTAGCCTTTTCTATATATAGATTCCTGAATCTCCATTGACGCCCCAACCACCAACAATTAACAACTCAATGCAAACTGATAGTATGAACTCAAAACATATGGACTGGGCGATGCTCTCCGTAACGGTTGTTTGTTCATATAGGGACCCTGGTATTTGCTTCTTTAATGCCCCCAACTACCCTTTTCATTTGTAGACTAAATTTCACTTTTAAAGAGACTCTCCTCCCTCCCTCTCTCTTTTTCTCTCATAAAACAGCAGGCACCTCCTGATCAAAAATACCCATCTTCTGATTGGCTTTTAAAAAACAGACTTATGCTATCAAGAGACAGTCTGCAGGCCCCACGGAGATCTTCCTAGGCGATCTGCCACAGGACAGTGGTTCTTTGGGCTGAAGACAGCCCCAGTGGCCCCTCACTCCAGGCCTGGCAAGTTTAAACATCAAGAGATAACAGACACAGACAAGGCCACGGCTGAGACAGTGCAGCTCAGCTGACACCTGCATTGTCAGCTGTGGCCCATGCATGCTTACCTGTTGCCTGACCTGCACAGGACAGGACTCCAACACTGCCCACCTGGCTGGGAGGGGATTTAAAGCAGCACACACACCACTCCCCCAGGAGCTGATGGGGAACCTGCTTCCTCAGGCTGAAAGTTGCAATAGTTTAGCGGGAAAATCTCACTCGCCTGTGGCTGGGGTGCTGCCATCGAGCTGCCTGGTGCCTTTAGGGAAAGCTGACGTCCAGAGGCGCCACTTCACTCACACAGAGCTGGGGCCTCCCAGGGGAGCTGCTCTGCACCCTTCTCTGCTTCCCACCCCATCGTCACAGGCGCAGCAGGAGTGCAAGTTTGCTTCTGGTCCTTTCTCTATGATCGAGTCCCCACACTGAAGTTGCTGAGCCCAGAGGTATGTACAGTTTAAAGCAGCGGTTCTCAACCTGGGGGTCGAACGACCCTTTCACAAGGGTCGCCTAAGACCATCGGAAAACACATATATTGTTTTTGTGATTAATCACTATGCTTTAATTATGCTCAATTTGTAACAATGAAATTGGGGGTCACCACAACATGAGGAACTGTATTAAAGGGTCGCGGCATTAGGAAGGTTGAGAACCACTGGTTAAAGACTGTGGGTACATACCTCCATGCTCACTGAGTGTGGACATACATTTGCCTTCCCATTCCCCTCCCTTTGGAGAACCCTTCCCCTTCCACAGTAATCCTGTCCAGAACATGTGGCTGGTCCAGCTCATGACCTGGCCAGTAAGAGGAATCCAACTCCTTGACCCAGTACTAAGTGGTTCACAGATGGACACATAACCCAAGCCAGGCTAACTGGAGTTTCCTCGGGGATTTTGCTGGAGACACTTTGCAAGATGCTCATTAACAGGCAAATACAGGGACAGGACGTAGATTAGTGGTTGCCGAGGGCTGAGGTGTTGGAGGGTAAAGTGAGTATGACCAACTGGTATGAGGTTTCTTTGAGGGATGATGAAAATGCTCTAAACTTGACTGGTGATGATTACACAACTGTGAATATACTAAAAATGATGCATTTGTATGATTTAAATGGGTGAATTAGATGGTATCCGAATTATATCTGAGTATTTTTTCAAAGATGCTCAGTCTCTCTCTCTAGAACAGCAAGCAGTTAAGGATGATGTAAACTTGGACCTGCCAGCAGCTCTCTCTTCACCACGGAAAGACAGCCAGCCTGAGAACAGAGCCATGCAGAGGCAAGCACATGAGAGAGGCAGAGAATGAATCATTTGAACTACTGGATCCAACTTTTCATAACGCCATTTCCATTCCTTGAATTTCTCGGTTGCATAAGCCAAAAAAAAAAAAATTCCCTTTTTTGTTTAAATTAGTTTAAGCTTAGTTTCTGTCACAGCGAACAAAGTCTTGCTACAGCTTTCCTGACAGGCTATCCAAATGTATTCCCTTATCAGCTGTGAATGAGAGTACCTAACCCCCCTCAAAACCCTGCAAAATAGAATCATTCTATTATTAAAGAGGGTTTTTTGGTTGTTGTTTTTATTATGCTTTGTCCAGAGATATGCAAAAGAATTTAATTTCTAGCAAGGTTGAACATTATCAATCCTTATCTTTTCCTTCTTTAAAGTGTTTATATTTGCATAAACTGTGTACAGGATGTTAGTAAACCTTTCTTCTATGAATATTTTTTCTAGTTATCACTTGCCTTTGGATTTTTATGGTAGATTTTATGTGCAGAAATATTTTATGCATAAAACCTATCAAATATTTCTTTATAATGCTTTGTCTTTATTTTTTAGAAAATTTGTCCCCATCCTGAGATTAGACAAGTATTCTCATACTTTCATTTTTTTATTTGAACATCTTAATACACCTGGTATATAAGATTATAAAAGATCTTAGAATGTTCAAGATATATCAAAATAACTCCCTAATTGTCCCAGTATTTATTAAATAATTCTTCTTTTATCAACTTATTTATTATATATATATATATATATATATATATATATCTCAAATACTAAATTCATTAACATAGCAGGGTTTCTCTCTTTATCTATTTGGTTACATTGAACTGATTACCAATCTTGAGCAATTACTCTGCTACTTCACCTACTATAACTTTGCAATACAGTTTCTGGATATTTTTATTGTGGTAAAATGTGTATAACATCATAAAATTCATCATTTTAATCATTTTTAAATATATAATCAGTGGTGTTAAGGACATGAACAGTGTTGTACAATCATAAACACCATCTTCCCAAACTGAAATTCAGTACCCCATTTTAAATAATGGCTCCACTCCCTTCAGCCCCTGGCAATCGCTGTTCTACTTTCTGCCATTATGAATTTGACCATTCTAGGTACCCCATGTAAGTGGGGTCATACAGTATTTGTCTTTTATGTCTGGTTTTTTTTTTTCATTTAGCATAATATCTTCAAGATTCATCCATGTTGCAGCGTGTATCTGAATTTCATTCCTTTTTTAAAAAATGTTTCTTTTTATTGATATTAGAGAGAAAGGAAAGGAGAGAGATAGAAACATTGATTGGCTGCCTCCTGCACGCCCCCTATTGGGTATCAAGCCCACAACCTAGGCATGTGCCCTGACCGGGAATCAAATTGGTAACCTCTTGGTTCATGGGTCAATGCTCAACCACTAAGGCACAACGAACAGGAAGAATTTCATTCCTTTTTAAGACTGAGTAATATTTCATCAGATGTATATACCACATTTTGTTTACCCATTCATCTGCCCATAGACATTTGAGTTGTTTCCACCTTTTTGCACTGTGAATAATGCTGCTATAAACACGGTGTAAAAAGATTTTTTTGGCTCACTGCTTTCAATTCTTTTGTGTATACATCCAGAAGTAGAACTGGGGATCAAATGGCAGTTCTATGTCTAATTTTTGAAGAACTGCCATACTGTTTTCCACAGGAGTGACTCCATTTGATATTCCCACCAGTAATGCACAGGGTTCTAATTCCTCCACATTCTCACCAACACTGTATTCTTCTTTTTATAATAGCCACCCTGGAGAATCAAGATGATGGCATAGGTAAACACCAGAAATTGCTGCCTCCCACAACAAATTCAAAAATACAACTAAAAGGCAAAACGGACATCATCAAGAACTACAGGAAGGCTGGCTGAGTGGAATTCTACAACTAGAAGGAAAGAGAAAAGCATACTGAGACTCAGAGGAGCTGCAGAGATGGAGTGCAGAGGTACAGAGGCGCACGCGGCAAGGGCTGGCAACTGAGGATGTAGCTGTCTTTTTTAATCAGGAGGGAGCCACAAGCCCCCGACTGCTCTGAACTCCAGTTCCGGGTGAGTCTCTGGGGACCTAGACTCATACGGGGAGAAACTGGACTGTCTGGCAGCAGGCAGAACTCGAGGGCGGCTTTCTCTCAGAGGTGCTTGCAGGAATTACCGGGACACTGAGACGCGGGATCTCTTAGGGTAAGACTGAGGAGCAGCCATAGCTGCTTGCTCCGCCCGGTTGATCCCCTGAGACCCCGCCCCACCCAGGCTGCAGGAGAAGCTTTTGCATATGAATGCCCTGGCCCTTTGCAATCTGAAAATTACCTAACAAACTGCAGCTGGGCCAGACAGACCCAGAACTTCCAAGAGAAGGCCCAAGGCCCCACAGCAGCTTGCACTGATTCACAACTGGGCCTCATCTGGGCACCTCCAAACCCCAAACAAGGAAGGGGAATCTGCAGATCTCTTCATAGCTCCTTCTGGGTAGCCTCAGGCAGAGGCTAAATTAGCACCTCCTTAGATCCAAGAGCCAGTGTACCCAGTGGTCAGAGTGGGACCATCCAGATTACAACTCCTCAGAACCATAAGGGACACACTCAGGGGGCAGACTCAGTGAGCACTAAAGCCCCACTGAAGCAAGTCTTGCCCCATAAGGGTGTCTTCAGCACAGAAGTTCTCCCACTGTAGACACAGCTGATTCTCACAGCCAATAGGCCTAGAGGTCAATTCCTCTCAGTGATACCTACAATAATCAAGGCTTAACTACACCAAGACTGTGCACAAAGCTCACAAAGGGGTGCACCAAGAGTGTCCACCTCAGGTAATTGGGGAGGCTGAGCCACTGGGCCCTATAGGACACTAGCACACAAAGCCACTCTACCAACACAGGGAAGCATAAAAAATGCAGAGACAAAGAAACAGGTCACAAATGACAGAAATGGAGGAAAGCAAACTACTGGATATAGAGTTCAAAGCCATACTTTTAAGGTTTTTCAAGAACTTTCTAGAAACCACTGATAAATGTAGTGAGACCCTCAAGAAATCTAGTGAGACCCTCGAGGTTATGATAAAGAACCAACTAGAAATTAAGCATACACTGACAAAAATAAAAGATATTATGCAGAGTTCCAATAGCAGACTAGAGGATCACAAGAATCAAGTCAAAGATTTGAAATATGAAGAAGCAAAAAATACCCAACCAGAAAAGCAAAATGAAAAAAGAATCCAAAAATAAGAAGATAGTGTAAGGAGCCTCTGGGACAGCTTCAAGCGCACCAACATCTGAATTATAGGGGTGCCAGAAGATGAGAGAGAGCAAGATATTGAAAACCTATTTGAAGAAATAATGACAGAAAACTTCCCCTACCTGGTGAAAGAAATAGACTTAAAGTCCAAGAAGCAGAGAACCCCAAACAAAAGGAATCCAAAGAGGACCACACCAAGACAATCATAATTAAAATGCCAAGAGCAAAAGACAAAGAGAGAATCTTAAAAGCAGCAAGAGAAAGAAACTCAGTTACCTACAAGAGAGTACCCATACGACTGTCAGCTGATTTCTCAACAGAAACTTTGTAGGCCAGAAGGGAATGGCAAGAAATATTCAAAGTGATGAATGCCAAGAACCTACAACCTAGATTACTTTATCCAGCAAAGCTATCATTCAGAACTGAAGGTCAGATAAAGAGCTTCACAGATAAGAAAAAGCTAAAGGAGTTCATCACCACCAAACCAGTATTATATGAAATGCTGAAAGGTATCCTTTAAGAAGAGGAAGAAGAAGAAAAAGGTAAAGATACAAATTATGAACAGCAAATACACATCTATCAACAAGTGAATCTAAAAATCAAGTGAGTAAATAATCTGATGAACAGAATAAACCGGTGATTATAATAGAATCAGGGCCATAGAAAGGGAGTGGACTGACTATTCTTGGGGAGGAAAGGGGTGTGGGGGATGCGGAAAGAGACTGGACAATAATCATGCACCTATGGATGAGGACAGTTGTGGGGGGGGGGGGTGAGGGCGGAGGGTGGGGTGGGAACCTGGTGGAGGGGAGCTATAGGGGGGAAAAGAGGAACAACTATAATAATCTGAACAATAAAGATTTAATTTTTAAAAAAAATAGCCACCCTAATGGGTGTGAAGTGCTGTAATACATTTTAATACAATATGGTACAAATGTTTTCTCATTATGATTCTTTCTCAAAAAAAAAAGGGGGGGGGGATTCTCTATTTTTTTTCTCCCAGGACAATATTAGAATGATTTTTAAGTCCCCCAAATATTTTATATGAATGATAATTAGAATTCTATTTAACTTATTTGGAAAACATTAACATTATTCATCTTTAAAACATTTAACCCGTGTCCCACCAAAGAAAGAAAATTTTCTCTTTTTCCCTTAGTAAAGTTTTATTTTTCTTCATATTGCATTATCCCTCGGCACTTCATGTTTTTGTGCTATTGTGAATGGAAGAATCAACCATATTTTAGAGAATAATTTTTGGAGGAAGAAGAAACCCCATAATAAACAATAACACTCATTTATTAAATACCTGCTATTTTAAGATCAATGATAAAAGTCAATAGTGCTTGTCTTCTACATGGAAATGTACTGTAATAGAAAAGTAAAACATGTGCTTAAAACTTCATTGGACTGCCTCTTTTAAAGGCCTAGAGCAGCGGTTGCCAACTTTTCAGGCCTCACAGACCACCAGCGGTCCGCGGACCACAGGTTGACGACCGCTGGCCTAGTGCATCACTCCAAAGGAGGCAACTAAAATTGTGGGTGATTTCAGGTTTAATCAATGTTTGTTGCAGCTATCATTCATTTGGGTCGAATTCAAGATGCATGAGTTTTCTTGTGTCCTACATGTAACTTACATTACTCTGGCCTTTCCTTGTGGATTAATACCCATTTTATTACTTCATTAATTTACCACTTAAATTACTACTGAAGTTTACACCTGCATCTCTTCTCTACAATATATTTATATAACTGTGACTTATTTACAGCTCTTCAGTCAGAAAACACTATCTTTAATTTTACTATAGCTCCCAGAAGGAAATACGATTCCCTTTATAACAATTTACTTTAAGACATTCTACTCTACTGTGCAATTTCCTGGTCATTACATAGAAAAGCTTCTATTAATAAGATTTTTCCCTCATTGTGGGAAAAAAATGTTAAGTCTGTTCTAGGTGCTGAGTACAGAATGGCTATATAATAATACACACCAAAAATGCATGCTTTAGGAAATGGAACCAACAAGAAGGTCAAGAAAGGACCAAGATAACAATGTGTCTTCCTCCTTGGCACTCTTTTCCCCTGACATGGAAACCGTCTACAACATTTTCAGTCCTGATGAGGCTACAAATCAATCCTGTTTGCCCCCATCTTCCCCGCACCACCACCACTTTAGGATCCATGAAAAGGACAAGGGTTGTGGCTTCCCTGTTTTTAAAGATTCATACTTTTGGCCAAAAAAGAGCAACAAAGAGTATTTTTGTAAAGGAAACAGAAACCCATCCGGGTGAACGGTGGCCCTCAGTCAAGTCATTATAAACCCTCTGGCTCATGACACCTATTTTAATATCTTGTTCTCCTCACCCGCCAATTACTCCACTCCCTTTGCAAGCCTTCATTTATGCACGCAAATAGGTCAAGTAACAATAATATAAACTTCTCAAAGTTGGGCCAAAAAATGACATGATTACTGTGAATGATTCATGGTGTTTTTTCCAAGCTGCTTCTGAGTCTCTTCTATTAGAATCTCCGTCCTCCGAAGAAGGCCAATTACATTTTGGGATATACATTCCAGTTTTAGACTCTGGAATATGATCTATTTTATCAGATATAACAATGCATTTATTGCTCTTAGGAAACAGACAGTATCACTTATTACTTATTAGAGAAAAGAGAAAAGATCCAAATCAACCATTAACGTGCTTTTAGTGCTTAACCCTTTATAAAAAGAGCAACCAAAATTGTGTCTATTGTATCTAAGTGGGGGTTGGAAAAGCAATCTCAAACGAATGACAGCTCAAAGGAATAAACCAGGGAAGAAAGCCATTGGAAAGATGCAAACCCATCTCCTTCATTTCCAACAATTCTGGTTCACAGAAAAATCTTATGTCTCCACTGAATTGTTTCTATGCTCTGTTTTTCAACCCAAATCCTATCAAAGAGTATTTTCATGAAATGATCCTGCCACTACCTAATCTGTCTAAAAGCATAAACTAAATAATAAAAAGAACTTTAAATTGAAATATAAAAAGAGAATGGTTGTTGTATAAAGATAAGCAAACAGCGTATATGAAGCTATGACCTACAACCATTTTTTAAATCAACATATAACTTAATTGACATTTTACACAACTCAGGCCTCTGTCGAAGTATCTTGCACCATCTCTGTATCAATCAGGATAGGCTAAATTCTGCTATGGTAACAAATAATCACAAAACTCTCAGTGGCTGGCAAAAATAAATGTTAATTTTGTGCTCACACTAAATGCCCATCATGGGTCAGCTGCAGCTCTGCCCCACACTGCCTTCAACCTGCAATCTTCATCTGAAACATTATTTATTGTTAGGAAGAGGGTGTCACAAAGGGGGGGGGGGGAAGTATCATGAAGCAGAAACTGGATTTTAACATTTCTGACCCAAAAATAACATTCACATTTCATTGGTTAAAGCAAGTCACATAATGTCATCTGAGTTAACAGGGCAAGAATATATAATTGTCCTCTTAGCTGGTCTTCTTACCTATCATATACTTCCTGTCAAGGCCATCCTACACCACCGCACCCCAGCCATTGCTCCCTGGGGGCTCTCTTTAAATCTAGCCACAGCCTGGCTGGCATGGCTCAGTGGTTGAGCATCAACCTATGAACCAGGAGGTCACGGTTCAATTCCCTGTCAGGGCATATGCCCGGGTTTTGGACTTCATCCCCAGTGTGGGGCATGCAGGAGGCAGCCAATCAATGATTCTCTCTCATCATTGGTGTTTCTATCTCCCTCTTGCTTCCTCTCTATATTGAATGAATGAATGAATGAATGAATGAATGAATGAATGAATGAATGAATCTAGCCATAGTCCTTCTCTGCCTAAAAATTTCTGCAGTGGGGCTTCTCCTGTTTGTATCTGCATCAGCACCAGAGTGTGTGGCAATAGGCCTAGGGAGTTTTGGACTAAGCATGGTGAGTTTCCCAGAACGCTGGTTTCACTTGAAGATTTGGAAATATAAAATAAAATTGAATATATTATTGGACAAAATAAAAATAAACCGGAGTTTCTAGTGAAAGTTGGTGCCTCATTGGGCTATCCCACATCTTCTGGTACCAGGGGTGCAGGCTCTTTTATTCTCAAGGATTCTTTAACGGAAGAGGGTGAGAAGCACCAGGACCAACATTATCTGGCATTTTCTACATCTCCAGAATGGCCCTGTCCATTATGCTAACCAATAACTACCTGTGGCTACTGAGCGCTTGAATTGCAGCTAATATGGCTGAGGAACTGAACGTTTCATTTTATTTGTTTTAATTAAATGCAAGTAGCCACATGTGCCTAGTGGCTACTGTATTCAGCAGCACTGGTACAGAGCGTGAGGTCTCTGGCAGGTAGAATAATGACCTTCCAGAGATGTCTATGCCCAAGTCCCCAGAACATGTTATTTTCTGTTACGTTTCAAAGGAGAATTAAAGAAACAGACAGAATTAAGTTGATTAATCATTTGATCTTAAAATAGGCAGATGGTCCTGGATTATCCATGTGGGCCCATTCTTCCCTGGGTCCAATCCAGAACCAACACCCTTACCTTGTTTTCCCTTAGTACAGTTGAGATAAGCAGTTGGAATCAAGCAGCTCACTTACTAAAAAACCAAGGAACTAGGAAAATGAGTAAAGTAAATGCAAACAAGATCAAAGACATAAAGAACGCTGACCCCAACAATCTCAGTAAAAGTATTAAAGCACTTTGCTGAGCCTCAAATGTCCTCTGCTCCAGTAACTGCTCTTGGACCATAGACCATATGCAATGTACATCCATATTATTTATTTAGCGTTCTTCTCCATGAACTTCCCTGCCCTAAAGTCAAAACTGCAGCTTATTATTATTCTTCAAAATGTGAGGTGCTTTCTATGGGAGAATTCCATCCAAGTACAATCTTCCAAATTACAATCAGAGGAACAAACCCAGTTCTGAGTTTCTCTCCCAGGATACAGGGGCAACCCAAGGACTAATGCTACACACTCTGGTTACTTATCCCCTCCACTCACTCACTCCTCTGCCCTGTGACTCACCCCTCAGGTCCTCCCCCCTCTTCCCCACATGGCCCGCCCTTCAGGAAAATGGTCCTTTATAATTAGAGTTTTAATATTTAAAATTAGCTTATGCATACGATGACCATGACACAAATAGAGTGCGGCAGGTCATTCTCTCACAGAGCCTTCCTGAGTAATTACATAAGTCTTCCTAATATAGCAGCCTGTTCAGTAAAGGTTATCCAAATATGTTTTAACTCTTTAGGACCTAGAAGTGTGCCTGTTACAAAGTCAAACAGACACTCTTACCCTTTATCCATAGAGATCCCCATCTGATATTACTCTAGATTAAAAAAAAAAATCTTCAGCAAAAGCCAATAGCAAAATATCATTAAGTACTATTTTTATTGAACTTATTGGGATGACATTGGTCAATACAGCTATATAGGTTTCAGGTATACAATGCTAAAATATATATCGTCTGTGTATCGTATTGTGTGTTCGCCACCCCAAGTCAAGTCTCCTTCCATCACCATTTATCCCCCGATACCCTCTTCTACTTCTCCCCACCCTTCCCTTCTGGAAATCACCAGGCTATTGTCTGTGTCCATGAGTTTTTGTTGTTCTTTTTTTTTCTTTTGCATAATCCCTTTACCTTTTTCACCCCTCCAAGTACTATTCTTATTTTTGCATATAAAAATATCTTTATTTAGCTTTCTTTGCATTCCATATTGACTAATTTTTCTCCATAATGAACAACATCAGATTATTAGACCATGCAGATCAGATATTACTGGATTTAAAAAATTAAATAATTTTAAAGGAGCTGATAATATGCACTAACCCTTTTTTTTGTACTAACCCTTAATGTCAAAGCCAAATATTAAAATTCCACATGAACGTATGAATCCATTAAGCAGGAGTCATTTTCAATTATTAAGAAGAAAGATCTGTATTCTTTATAGAAATTAGAAATGGCAGAAAATAACATCAACATTCATAACTGCTACAATTAGGACCAATAAAAATTTTAAATCAAATTAAAATCGAAGTGTTGATATTAACAGTAATGAAATTTATGTAGCACCATGTGGCTTCATTTCCTCAAAGAAACCCCTGAGTCTTTTACAGGGATGAAGAAATGAGTAGTCACTGCTTTCATTTTCCAGATCACTGGACTAAGGATTCACCTGCACCAAAAGGGAAATGGATCCAATGTCACACACACACACACGGCTACTGCCTCTCCGGCTCCAATATAACATCTAGTCCCTCAGCTTCACCCAGTGTCTGATGCTGCTGGAAGCCAGCACTGGTCAAATCTAGGAAATGCCTGCTTTCCTACCAGTCCCATGAGTCCCCATTCATTTGGCTCCAGTGGGTCCCTAGTCTGGGTAACCTGACACCCAAGAGAACAAGACTCAGAAAGGGATTTAGAACTGAGGAGTCCACTTTCTATACTTGAGCACATCTATGGTGACTACAGATGTTTGTAAAGGCTTACCCTGAAGATCCCACTCTAATTATATAATGTACATGTCTTATGATCCTAAATTCCAAAATCAGTAGTGGTTATTAACCTATTGAAGGCCACAGATCACCTTTAGAAACTAATAGATATCCCTCTACCTAAATTTGCTTGGATTTTTAAATTTAATTTCAGGAGGTTCACAAGCCTATCAAAGCCCAGCTAGATCCTTTGGGGACTTATGGACTAATACTAAAGCTAAGAAACCTGCTTTAGGGTCATTTTGCTTTTCTTTGACACACAGGATTAAAATTAATTGGCTTCCCAGACACAGAAAGACAAAGTTTCGCTTAATTCTGATGCCGGATACTCAGGCCTCAACATTGTTTAATTCTGAGAAACTCAGTTCTGGAAGTTTTTCATACAGATGTGTACTTAAATATTAAGCTTTTTATTTTTCCAATTTCTCCAGAACTATTCCTACCTTCTTTTTGTTCTTGACTTCTCTCTTAGGGTTACTGTATGCTAGAGTGATGAGTATGTGAGAAGGAATTCCAAGTGGCACCTTCCTTACAGGCAAAACATTTCCCAGAGTGGTGAGCAAGAGATGGCCTTGAGGCAAGGATGGTCCCTTCCCCCATCCACATCCCTGCTCACACCTGCCCACAGACCCAAAAAAAAAGGATGTAATGACCCAGACTCATTTACATCCCCATTATTCCTGCATTATCATTGTTTGTAAATGCCATTCTTCTTTAATTACCCCTACCTAAAAGAAATGAAGGCAAGAAGAGACAAAAAGGTTAATGTGACATTCCAGGAGAATCATAAAAGCAGGGCATGGGACTGTCTTATTAACTCCACTTTGGTGCTGTGTTATAAAATGCAAATTGCAGAAAAGGGGCAGTAATTTGTTAATAAATATGTTAATTAGGCAGAGTAAATGCCATACTGCATGGAGGGGGGGAAAAAATCACTGATTGTAAACTCCATGCACAGCAGATTTCAGAGGGCAAATGTAGTTAATAAAACTACCTTTATGTTTTATATGGCTGCTCTTTAGCATAAATAGCTAATAACCAATTTACATTAATGGTGTGGGCACAAATGTAAATTAGCTCCTTTTTGGTTTATATTACTGAAATGCAATCCTAATGTTTGTGTTACATTTGGCGATTTCATTAAGGGAAAGATCTGAGAACCCGATACAGTCCCAGGGCCTGCTTCAAGGAATTTTCATATGAAACCAAAATTACACTGCACATCCTTGTTCACCACATGGGAATTTCCAGAAAGGGCTCTGCTATCAAATAGTTTCCCTATCCATGGCTATGTCCACAACCCTGAGGTCCTGTGGGTGTTCAAAACGCCCCGCTCGCCAAAATGCCACACAAGCCCGAAGCTGCAACAATACGGTCTTGTGCAACTCTAGTCTGGACTTCTGCTGGACTTTCTCAGCTTGACGACTGGTAGCAGCCCCGTCTTGACAACAAACAAAGAGACCCTTGTAGGAGAGGGACTTTCATGGGTCCAGGTGGCTGGAGGAAGGAAGAGAGAAGGACCTTCAGGGCCTTCGGAGTCCGGGTTCCCACTAGCCACAAAGATCGAATGCAAATGCTAGCAAATGCTAACAACACGCATTTGTGCTGCCCGCACCGGTGGAAGTTTTCCACTTCTGGCCTCATTCATCTGCAACCTCTCCAACTCACAGGGTCTCTCTTTAGTCATGCTGTGCAAGCAGCTACTGTATACACCAAAAGTTAATTTTACTAACACACTTCAGTGTGTTGCCGGAGGTGCAATAAATCACGAACCAATTTCCAATTTTGTTATGCCCTACTTGATAAGGACGCGAAGCATTTTCTCCCCCGATATACATGTTTTTAAACATGAGGATTAGCAGCAGGAACACGTCTCTTGATGTGCAGTGAAATTTTAACCTTCCTTTTCAGGAGAAGTTGACCCCCGCAGGTCCTATTAGAATAAAACATCAACTTTCTTTCGTTTGGATCTTGGGTCCAGAAGCTGCCTACAAGCCTTTATGCTGCAAAACACCTCTTAAGAAAAGTTTTGTTGTTTGTTTGGCTTTTTTGCAACTTCAGCAAATAAATTCTTTCAGAAGTACAAGTTGTAGGGGCAATTTTACTCTGCCCCTACAGAATAAGATTCATATTTATTTAAATTTTCATACAATCATATTCTTGGAGATGGATAAAGTGACTTTACTATCCCTACTACAACTTTTAATTTGAATATTTCCAGTGTTAGCCCCTTGTAGTTGTGGAATAATCTAATGCTAATGGAGTTGCTTCGTTTTGTTTTGTTTTGGGTAAGGGGAGTTGTAAATTGAGCCAGAATTCAGAAGTTAGATGGCAACAATTAACACTTTAAATTCATTAATTCCTTTGCTGCTTTGTCTATACTCAAAATGATAATAACAGAATATATTTCTTGAGATTATTTTGAGGTTTAAATAAAATCGTACAATCACTAATTGGCAACCACCACAGTAATAACTGTTTTAGGCAGTAATCATTGATGGATGCTAAAACTAGCCAGTGAAAGTTGGATGAGAAATAAGGTATTAGATAGTCTCAAAGAATGTCCCCACAAGAAACTAGACCAGGGGTGGGCAAACTTTTTGACTCGAGGGCCACAGTGGGTTCTTAAACTGGACCGGAGGGCCGGAACAGAAGCATGGATGGAGTGTTTGTGTGAACTAATATAAATTCAAAGTAAACATCATTACATAAAAGGGTACGGTCTTTTTTTTTTTTTTTTTTAGTTTTATTCATTTCAGACGGGCCGGATCCGGCCTGCGGGCCGTAGTTTGCCCACGGCTGAACTAGAAGGATACCCACCCAAAAGTTGGTGGGAGTCTGGAGACCAAGATGAGAGTGGGGAGGGAAGATTTGAATGGGGAGCATGGATTACTTCAGTCTCCCAAAGACAAACGGAGTTAAGTTTTAGGAAAAAGAGGAGGAGGTGGTGAAGAAATGCTCCAATACAGCAAAGATCAAAGGAAGCCAACGAACCAGGTTCTCCTCTACATCACATAAACAAAGTGCCGCCCAAGCTACACATTTTCATTTGGGCTCCCATTTCTGTGCTTGAAAGGCACATACACGCAAGGAGGTTGGATACCTTCAGGTAAAGAGGAAACAGAATATGAGGCAACAGAAAGTACACAGGATTTTTAAAGTCCTAGGTTCAAATCCCAGCCCCACCTCCTGCCAAAAGAACACCTTCTAAAAGAAATGAACACTGATAAGTAAATTAATATAATTCCAAAGCCTACGGTTTGCCTGTTACATATACACAAGTCCTTTTTATTACTTAAAAGTAAATTTTAAAAAGACATATAATCAGTTTGGAGAACAGTTTGGCAATATTTAGAAAAATTTAAAATGTGCACATCACATGACTGAGCAATTCCATTCTTCATTACATACTCTAGCGCAGGGGTGGGAAACGTTTTTTCTGTGAAGGGCCATTTGGATATTTATAACATCTTTCTCGGGCCATACAAAATTATCAACTTAAAAATTAGCCTGCTATATTTGGTCAAACAGTTAATTAACTCACCCCTCATGCCTTGACAGGGCCGGACCAAATGATTTTGCGGGCCGTATATGGCCTGTGGGCTGGACATTCCCCACCCCTGCTGTAGAGAAGCACACACATACATGAGGAGACATATGTATTATTGCTCAAAACAGGACTGTTTGTGACAGAAAAAAGTGAAAACAATCTAGTAATACAGCAAAAAGAGAATGAATGTATACATTGTGATATAGTCATACAATGGATACCATACAACTATTAAAATGAATAAGCAATCACTATACACAGCTATATGAGTGACTTACAATACTGAGTGAAAAGTCATGTGACAAGAATATGTACAATATGATTTTGTAATAACTCCATCAATGTGCCACGCCAGCACGGCCAAGGGTGAACCTGAGTGGGGGCAGCTGAAAGGCTTAGGAAAGACAGACAAGAGAATGAAAGCTGGGTCTGGGTGGGCCGCTGCTCTTTATTTTATAGCCAGATTCCATGAGGCAAAGTAAGGGCGTGGTCAAGATGTTTAGAGCATTCTCGTGAGTTTCGATCCTACTCAATTACATGCACCTGAACTCTATCAAGCCCACATCACTCAGGCACGTGGGGCCATGTGTTCGGACCATAGGTTCAAGCTTACAACTATAGCTGTTGGCTATAATTGTGCTGGGAGGGCTCTGCCCTCCACGCTGGGACTTGCACATGGCAATGAGAGGACTGTGTCCTCTCATTAGTCCAAGGCTTGAACCTGTCCAAACACTGTAGCCGCTCTCCACACATAAAACCCCATGTGTGTGATCTTACGAACTTTCAGGACAATAGAAGAAATAGTGTCAGTATATTATTTTGTTTAAAAGCATTACTATGTATTGCATAGGATACATAAATATATTATAAAGTGTAATAAGCAGGCATGGGAACCAAATTCAGAAGAGCAATTACCCTTGGAGGGAGATGGAATCAGAAAGGGCATTCGAATGCTTGAGTGATGAGAGTAGAAAGGGTGAAGATGTGTAAGTATATACAGGGCATTTATACTTATTGGGGTTTTTTATTAAATTAGAGGGAGAAACACATTAGTAGCATTATTTTTCATACTTTTTTGTATGTCTTAAATATTAGCTAATTACTAATTACCTATTTTCAAACAAAACTACATCTATACAAATATATGCATAGAAGATTTCTAGAAGAAATCGACGGAAACTATTGACAGTATTTGCCTTTGGAGAGTGGAACTGGGGGCCCAGGGTGGGAGCTAGATTCACCTTTCACTATTATACAGTTTGGATTTATACAATATGAAAATGTTGTCCTCATAACAATTTTTCTGACAACTTAGCAAACATGGGCTATTCAGGGGTGGGCAAACTTTTTGACTCAAGGACCACAATGGGTTCTTAAACTGGACCGGAGGGCCGGAACAAAAGCATGGATGGAGTGTTTGTGTGAACTAATATAAATTCAAAGTAAACATCATTACATAAAAGGGTACGGTCTTTTTTTTTCAATAGTTTTATTCATTTCAAACGGGCAGGATCCGGCCCGCGGGCTGTAGTTTGCCCACGGCTGGGCTAGTTGATAATATACACATGACTTTTGCGCTGATGGTCTCACTCATTGCCATGCGTATTTAAGCTCAACTCCCCTTCTCAGGAAATGTGATATTAACTCTGTAGAGTGATATGGGCCACAAATATGGGACATACCATTACTGCACATGGGTAGTATTTTGTAATAGCTCCATAAAATCCCATGAATGTGATCTTATGAACCTTCAGGACAATAGAAGAAATAGTGTCAATATATTACCCTGTACTAGAGGCCTGGTGCATGAAATTCATGCACATGAAGGTGGGGGGTGGGGGGCCCTCAGCCCGGCCTGCGCCCTCTCGCAGTCCAGGAGCCCTTGAGGGATGGTCAACTGCCACGGAGGTAGGAGAGGCTCCGCCACTGCTGTTGCACTCGCCAACCATAAGCCCGGCTCAGGGCTTCAGGCTGAGTGGTGCTCCCCCTGTGGGAGCACACTGACCACCTGGGAGCAGCTCCTGGATTAAGCATCTGCCCCCTGGTGGTCAGTGCACGTCATAGCGACTGGTTGAACAGTCAGATACTTAGCATATTAGGCTTGTATTATCCTACGTAATAACAGGCTAATATGCAAATCAACCGAACGGCGGAACGACCAGGGGGCAGATGCTCCAACCAGTAGGTGAGCTTGCTGCTGAGGTTCGGCCAATCGGGACTGGGCGAGATGGGCCAGACACGCCCTGGAGCCCTCCCACAGTCCCTCCCTGGCCCTGATCATGCACTGGTGGGGTCCTTCAGCCTGGCCTGCGCCCTCTCACAATCCAGGACCCCTCAGGAGATGTCAGAGAGCCAGTTTCAGCCTGAACCTTACAGGCCAGGCAGAGGGACCCCACCAATTCAGGAATCTGTGCACCAGGCCTCTAATTTTGTGATAATTATGCTTTTTGTGATAATTTTTGGCCATGAAATAGAGCCTAGTGCCATTTCAAATTCAGTTCAACTCAACAAATGTTTATTGAATTTGTACTGTTAGAGGTTAAGGTAGAAACATGAATAAGACGTAAGTCCCTGCCCTTGAGGATAGAAACCGATATTCTAATGAAGTGCCGCTGGTCTTAACTTTACCTTCAAAACTAATTATCTAGATCGATTGGGTTTGGGAGCAGATACTAATCATGATTACTTACTTTCTCTCTCTTTGCAACCCCCCAATGAAAATAACAAGTGCCGCCCTAGCCAGTTTGCTCAGTGGAAAGAGCATCTGCCTGCTGACTACAGGGCCCTGGGTTTGTTTCCAGTCAAAGGCATGTACCTTGGTTGCAGGCTCGATCCCCTGCCCGTGTGTGCCAAAGCAACCAATTGATGTGTCCCTCTCACATCGATGTGTTTTTTCTCCCTTCTACTCTCTCTAAAAATCATTAAAAAAATATCCTCAGGTGAAGATTAAAAAAAAGAAAATAGCAAGTGCTTTCCAACGTTCCATTGTTCTCAAGGTGTGAGCAAATGCCCATCTCTATGAGCAACTCACAAAGGCCAAGCAGATGTGCACAATGATTAGTATTGCGATCAAATAAACCTCATAACCAACTTGATCTGGCACACATCTGATGATATGCATAATCATTACCATGCAGCCTGGTAATTAGGATAATTGGTAAATAATTCATGTAAATTACTGTAATTGATACAGCTCTGCAGTTTAGCCAAGATTTCTAGGGTCAGCTAAGTAGAGTGAGAAGAAGTTAGTTGGCCCAACTGAAACCCACTAATCAGCTGACACAGAGGAACCTTTTCTTGCCACATCAAGGCCTCCCGGTGCCGGGTTCCAGGAACCCCAAACTGACAGCTGAGCCCAGCCACCCAGGAATTCCCAACTCTGACTTGTCTAAGGTTCTCAGTTGCAGTTAGTTTCCTTTAGGGAGTGGGGTTTGCTTCCATTTATGGAGAGAGAGAGAAAAATCAGCAAAATTAGCTCAGACCTCAGGCTTCAGACCAGAAGCTTGTGGAAGAAGGGGAAGGAGCAAGACTAATTCCTTTCTCCAGCGCTGAAGGGGGCAGATACGGGTTTTCTAAAGGCAGTGACTGCCGCTTTCTTTACCACTTCCTTGTCCAGGGACATGATGCACCGCCCCCCAAAATAAAAAAAACCTTCTGCCTAAAATTTGTCACCTGAAATTCTAATTAGAGAGCTATGCATGCACCCTGGTTTTGTTTACTCGGCTTGGTTTCCCTGATACAGCTCAGGGAAGAACAGCACTGGAAACTCTGATTGGGGAGGAGCGTCATAAATGAGAAATCATTCTGGAACAAAAGACTATGGCAGAGAATAAGACCCAGGACCTGGTAAAGTGGTCACTGGATGCCTTAGCAGCAGCAGAGAAGCAAAGAGCCCAAAAGGTAGAGGAGGAACTAAAACACACAAGTCCCTTTAGAAGAATATATTGGGACACACAGAGAGTAATGGAGTATGATTACTGGCTTAATCCTGTGGTCCGAGCTTGCCTCCCTTCTCAGCTCATTGAGTAATGAAAAAAAGTCCTATGATAGAGGGTATGATGCTACGTAAAATAGGTCAGACAGAGGAAGACAACTACCATATCATTTCACTTATATGTGGAATCTAAAAAACAAAATAGAATCAGACTCATAGACCGGACTGACCGTTGCCAAAGGGGAAGGGTTTGGGGAGCTGAGTGGAAAAGGGGAAGGGATTAAGAAGTACAGATTGGTAGTTACAAAACCGCCCTGGGGATGTAAAGTGCAGCACAGGGAATATAGTCAATGACATTGTAATAACTGTGTACGGTGCCAGGTGGGTGCTGGAGATATCAGAGGGAACACTTTGCAAAGTATATGATTGTCTAATCACTATGCTATATACCTGAAACTAATACAAAATAATATTGAATGTAAACTGTAATTGAAAATAAAGAAACACATGTTCACTGGGAAAAGTTTATAAATAAAACATGTATAATTTCACACTAGCGAAAAAAGAAAGAAAAGTCCCAGAGTGTTGCTGAACTAAGGAAGAGCCTCGGCGGGCCTTGTGTCCCAGCAGTGCTGAGGCTGGTGCAGGCCTGTCAGGCCCAGCCTAGTGCTCATCTGAGAATCTTGCTTATCCCAGACATGGGTTATCTCTCTGTATGGTTTAATCATCTATGTTTATGGACAAAATGTAGGAATGTGTATGCCTCGTGCTCTGGGCTTATTGCATTGGCAATGCCAAGTAACTTGCCTGTGTTCCTGCGGTGACCTAGAGGTCCGTGGGAAGCCCCAAGGAAAGGATAACCATTCTAGGATGTTGACAGGCACAGACCTAGAACACTGGAATGCAGTGGGAGTGGGGATTGCAGAGGGCTCAGAAGAGCTGAGCTCCATAGGGCAGAAATGAGTGCTGTCCCTCTTGAAAAGACACCAGAACTTGTTTCTATGGTCTCCTGGGCACTGGACAGTAATGGGTCCACATGGAACAAACTGCTAAACATTTCCCAAAGAGCACTTCCAGAACAGTAACTCTATGGGATGTTAATAGATTGAGTAATTAAAATTATTTTGGAGGCTTTGGTTGAAATAAACAACTCAACAAAAAGAAGACAAGCAAACCAAATAAAAAATGGGCAGAGGATCTGAATAGATACTTCTCCAAAGAAGACATGCAAATAGCCAAGAGACATATGAAAAAACTAGAGGCCCGGTGCATGAAATTTGTGCATGGGTAGAGTACCTAGACCTGGCTGGCGATCAGGGCCTATCTGTGGGGAAACTGGCGGGGTGATCGGGGGGCCTCCGCTGGCACCCGCCTTGGCTGGCCTGGGGCCTGCGGGCTGAGGGCAGCTCCTGCATTGAGCATCTGCCCCAGTCTTCCACCGGTTGTTCCGCTATTCAGTCCATTTGCATATTAGGCTTTTATTATATAGGATTCTCAATATCACTAATAACAGAGATACAAATTAAAACAACAGTGAGGTACCACCTCACACCAGCCAGAATGGCTCCCATCAATAAATCAACAAACAATAAACGCTGGTGAGGATGTGGAGAATATAGGAACCCTAGTACACTGCTGGTGGGAATGCAGACTGGTACAACCACTATGGAAAGCAATGTGGAATTTCCTCAAAAAATTCAAAATGGAACTGCCATTTGACCCAGTAGTCCCATTTCTAGGAATATACCCTAAGAAACCCAAAACACCAATCAGAAAGAATATAAGCAACCCTATGTTCATAGCAGCACAATTTGTATTCGTTAAGATTTGGAAATAGCCCAAGTGCCATCAGTAGATGAATGGGGGGGGGGGTGGGGGGGAGCGGGGAACTGTGGTATATTTACATAATGGAATACTATGCAACTGTAAAAAAGAAGGATCTCTTACCCTTAGAGACAGTATGAGGGGAGTATTATGCTAAGTGGAATAACCTAGTCAGAGAAAGATAAGTATCACATGATCTCATTTATATGTGGACTCCAATGAACAAAATAAACTGATGAACAAAATAGATCCAGAGACATTGAAGCATGCCAACAGATTGACGTATTTCAGAGGAAGGAGAGATTAACCAAAGAACTTACATGCATATATGTATAACCCATGGACATAGATATTAGTGTGGTGAAGACCTGGGGAGGGGACATGGGAGGCATGAAGGGGGTTAATGGGGAGGGAAAGGGGACATCTGTAATACTTTCAACAATAAAGATAAATTTACAAAAAGAAATGAGGCAATGTATAGATTAAAGCCAACTGTAACACTAAAAAAAAAAAGAAATATAAACACATTTTCATATTACAGGACTTCTCAGAGCCTTTGTTATGTTAATGCCACTGTGGAAATTCAAGAACAGAACAGGATACGTAATGACTCTCAATTTCATATTAGATGATTTTTTGAAACACAAGTTCACATTTTCTCCATTCTTTTTTTTTTCCCCCTCCCCCTATTAAAGGGAAAGGCAAGGGCTTCCTGATATTTATTCCCAGATCAAACACGGTTAAAGGAAAGAGCGGTTTGGTGATCCCATGAGCAGGCAGACAACCTTCGTATTCTCTCCCAGCTCCCAGAATCAGGTCTTTCTCTGGGGTCTCCCAACTCACCACTAAGTATTAATATTATTTTTTAATAGGTATGTTCTCCCTTTTCCCCACCTTCTCTTATTCTTCCTAATAGTTTTTTGGGAGGTAACAAGCCACCATTACCTGCTCATTTCCACACAGGGCAGCCTGCTGGAATGAAGTGGTGAAGAAAGATATTGTCCCAAGCACAGTGCAGCAGCAGCTAGGACCCACTGAGGGGACCCTGTAGGTTGGGAAAGTGAGCATCCCCACAGCAAGCAGTGTGGACAGACATGTCCCCAAAGCCTAGCCAGCGATGGCGAACCTTTTGAGCTCGGCGTGTCAGCATTTTGAAAAACCCTAACTTAACTCTGGTGCCATGTCACATCTAGAAATTTTTTGATATTTGCAACCATAGTAAAACAAAGACTTATATTTTTGATATTTATTTTATATATTTAAATGCCATTTAACAAAGAAAAATCAACCAAAAAAATGAGTTCGCGTGTCACCTCTGACATGCGTGTCATAGGTTCGCCATCACTGGCCTAGACACTCTGTGACATATATATTTTTTTAATTGATTTCAGAGAGGAAGAGAGAGGAAAAGCAATAAAAATATCAATGATGAGAATCACTGATCAGCTGCCTCCTGCACGCTCCCTACTGAGGATTAAGCCAGCAACCTGGTCATGTGCCCCAACCAGGAATCGAACTGTGAACTCCTGATTCACAGTTCAACCATTGAGCCATGCTGGCTGGGCAAGAAGCACATAATCTTGATAGAGCCCTTTGGAGGGAAAAAAGAGAGGAACTCCAAGTATGTTTAAGTTGAAATTTCCCATCAATCTGGAAGGATGGCAGATAAAAGTTAAAATCAGGTTGATTCACACAAAAATAAGAAAATGTAGTATTTCCCTATACAACTAAGCTTATGCACTGAGATTCATACCTGCCCTAAGTATTTTCCCATGAGCCTCCTTATTGTTAAGTATTTCACAGAACTGGTTCTTGGCAGAGCACACATAAAAAGATCCTGAGACCAACTATCCCATCATAGATAAGACAAACCCTCACTGCTATCATTGACGTAGGACCTGTTGCCTCTAAAGCTGTGGTTCCTGGGTGAATCGGGAAGAGAATGTCCAGAATCCCTTCTGTTAATACCCGAATGACCCTCAAGGAAGTGTGTTCATGGGAATTGTGATGTTTGAAACTCCATTCCTTAAAAAAAAAAAAAAGCATTGTGAATGCCTGGTGAACATCTAGAACAGTGATGGCGAACCTTTTGAGCTCGGCATGTCAGCATTTTGAAAAACCCTAACTTAACTCTGGTGCCGTGTCACATCTAGAAATTTTTTGATATTTGCAACCATAGTAAAACAAAGACTTATATTTTTGATATTTATTTTGTATATTTAAATGCCATTTAACAAAGAAAAATCAACCAAAAAAATGAGTTCACGTGTCACCTCTGACATGCGTGTCATAGGTTCGCCATCACTGATCTAGAATTTTTCACATAAATCCTAGGAAACACCAAAAAGATGCACACTGCAAGGGAAGGAAACCTTCAAGGGCAAAAGTTGCTCTTTCTAACAGCTCACTGAGCCAGCTCTCAAGTCAAGGGGCACCAACATAAGGAAGAGAACTCACTCCCTTGTGCTCAGGGGCCCTTGGCTTGCTGCTCCCTCATTCACAAGTGTGTGAAAATTTCATGACATGATCCTCACAATGCATTTAGCAGAGGACCTGGCCTGTGGCAAACACTCCTGATGGTGGTGGCTGCAGTGGTAATAGTGGAACCACATATAACCACAAATGGATGAATTTTCTCTTGTAGCGAACTCCTCGAGAGCCCAGTTACATTTTAGGTATTCTGAAACTGGAGTTTGTGAGAGTTAGTTATAGGAAGAGAAGCAAGGGATATCTGGGCTGGCAGCCCACCAGCCCAATTCAGTCCCTAACTACAGAAGAGAGAGCATCTAATTAAATTTCTATCTTCCAAGAAGTGTGTCAGGGTGTTAGGTTATGGTAACAATGACTTTGGATATTAGCACTTATTTGTCAGAAATAAATCTTCCTTTGGGCACCTGGAAACTGCAAATGAAAAAGAGGTTCTTTAATAAGATGAAGTCCTATGTTTTGGATGACATCTCAGGCCTACACAAGATGTAGCAGTATAAACACCTCTGACCCAGTGGCTATGGAGCTGATAATTTTTTTAATTTATTCTTTTAAAAAAAATTTTATTCTTACTCTCTGAAATCTCTCAAAATTACAGCAATGCCTTGGCCTTTTCTGGATTCAAAATTACTCAATTCTTCTCTGACTAAAGAATCACTGAGTATTAATATTATTTTTACTAGGCATGTCCCCCCAAGCCACCATTATCTGCTCATTTCCACACAGGGCAGCCTGATAGAATGAAGTGGTGAAGAAAGATATTGCTCTTTCAGAAATCTCCCTCCCAAGCAAGGAATGTAAAATGCAGAATTGGCATTTTTAGCTGTTAAGTCTCTTTATCAGAGATCTGTCATTATCTAACTCATCTGTTCTGAAGAATGTGCAGCCACACCAATAATTTTATGGCTTCCCTTGGAACCCAAACTAAGTTTAAAACCCATAAATTTTCTTCTGTGACCAGCCCTCCTCAAAGTTGGCAGCCTCAGAGTCCTGTGTGGAATGTCTACAAAGCAGTCAACTAGTGACTCTTTTTCTTGGTGCAGAATCTCAGCTACACTACTGCGTTTAATTCAATCTTATCTAGTATGTGTTCCCTTGATCAATGGCTACTTTGCTGAAAATCAGACATGTAAGTAGGTGCTAGATAATCCTTTGCCAAGAGGCAGTAAGGCACAGTGATCAAGAGATCAGGCCGGGTCTGGTCACATCCCAGCTCTACCACCCACCAACTGGAAGACCTGAGCAAGTTCCCTTACCTCCCTGTGCTTCACTTTCCTCATCTACACAATGAGGCTATCAAAGGACCCGCCTCAAAGAATTCTGAGGGGATTAAACATGTGCTAAGTAAAACATTTAGACTGGTGCCTGGAATATAGCACACAGATTTTAGCTGTAGTAACACTAATATTAATACTTTTGATTGCAACTATTACATTTCAGGCAGTCCTCGGGTTATGTCAGACTCGATGTTACGTCGTTTTGTGGTTATGTCACCATCTCCCATTTACAGTATTTATTAAAAAAAAAAAAAAAGTTCCGTCATTTCAACATATGTATATATATGCTTTATGTTTTTTATTATTTATTTACCACAAGTAAAGGTCAGGAATTGTTATCTTTCTTTTAAATTTTTTTTTACTGTTTCACTTCATTACTGCTGTGTATGTGCTCCATGTGAGTGACATAGGTGCTTATGTAGGTGGGTTCCGACTTACAGTGAAATCGCATTACATCACGCCGTAGGAACGGATCTCTGACGTAACCCGAGGACCTACTGTAATAATATGATTATTATACCTGAATGCATGAAACCACCAATGTTATCCTATGGATGTTTCTGTAATTTGTTCTGTTCTTTATACAGTTACTAATTTTCATTACATGCACTGCTGCTACACCATTGACTTGATCCTGCCTAAGAAATGCCAATACTCTAAATCTCCCCATCTTTCTATTTGCTTCTTGGTTTCCACCAACAAGAACATGCATGTGTGACTAGCAAATGCCAAAAGCACATGCTTAGTAATGAGAATGCAGTTTTACAATCATTCAGCACAGGTCTTGGAGAGAGGATTCTACCTCAGTCACTGACTAGGACCTATTTCCTAAGGATTCATTGCCCCTTAAAGCAGAGTTACCTGTGTTTATTATTAATGCAATATAGCAATCCATGAATGTATATATCTTTATAACATTCATGTAAAGGCTGTCTAGTTAATTATTTAGCATAATAAAAAGGAGGCCAACCTCTGTAGACTTGATCTACTAATCCTACTCCTGAGAATCTATATATATAAAACCCTAATATGCAATTAAACAGAACAACCGAACAACCAAACAACTGGTCGCTACGACTTGCACTGACCACCAGGGGGCACGCGTGGAACATGGCAGGTGTCAGCAGCAGGCAGCAGAGCGCAGAACATGATGGGCATTGGCCACAGAGAGATGGTGGAGCAGGTGAGTGGGGGCGCCAGACCAAGGCGGGGCACCGGTCGCTGTCATAGGGGTGAGCCTCTGGTGGTTACTGAAAATTCTTTTCTCCCGCACACCACAGTCCCGGCGGGCACTCGCACCTGCTGCCAGCAGCTGCTGGCCCCAATCTCCCTCAGGGCTTCTCCACCTCCCCCTGCTCCTGAGGGGCGATCAGGGCAGCAGCTGCTGCTCAAACCCACTGACAGCACCGACCCCGCTTGCACCCGCTGCTGGCACCGGCACTAATTGTTCTGCACTGTCAGCGTGTGGGAGCGGTGGCGGTGGGAGCGGGACTGCCAGTAGACAGGGGACCAGGGGCTGTGGCGGGAGGAGCCAGATGGGGGTGCGGAGGATGGGCCAAGACCCATCCCTGTGCCCACCACAGCCTCGCAGCCCACAATTCCTTTCAAGGTGCACAAATTCATGCACTGGGCCCCTAGTCTATATATATAAAAGCCTAAGTGACCGTTATGACCAGACAACCGGCCTATAGCTATGATGCGCATTGACCACCAGGGGGCAGATGCTCAATGCAGGAGCTGCCCTTTGGTGGTCAGTGCGTTCCCACGGCCAACCTCCCACGGTCCCTCCCCCTGGCCAGCCGGCCCCAATCGGCCCCCATTGCCAGCAAGGCTGAGGGACCCACCCGTGCATGAATTTGTGCACTGGGCCTCTGGTAAGAAAATAATGCAAAATAAGGAAAAAATTATTTATATATACATATATATATATATATATATATATATATATATATATATGAATGAAAGGCTAAGTGACTGTATGACATGCATTGACCACCAAGGGGAAGAAACAACGCAGGAGCTGCTGAGCTGCTATGACTTGGCAGTGGTGGTTCTCCGGTGATGCACAGCTACTGGGACCACAGGGGCCGGTCAGGCTTCCTGTGGGTTTGTGCAGGAGCCAGTCTGCAAGGCCGGCCAGGGGAGAGCACACTGCCCACCCAGCTTTCAGGCAGCGCTGCTGGGCAGCCCAGAGGCCCACGCTGTGCCCTGGCCCATGGCATCCGGCCACGCTCACCGCATCTCCATATAGGGACTCAGGTGCCATGACTCAGGTGGAAGGGGGCATGCGGGGGCCCGGGGGCCCAGGTGCTGCCCAGGGTCCAGAGGTCAGCTGGGACTTGCCCTTCCACACCAGACACTCATGCTTCGATCGCCAGCCAGGCCTAGACACCACACCCATGCACAGATTTCATGCATGGATCCTCTAGTTTTAAAATAATTATGACGGTGTAGCAACAGTTAGGTAAAAAAAAAAGATCACAATATTCTATCTAGTTCATTATTGCGAAAGAAAAAATGAGAAACCTAAATGACATCAATAAAAACATCCTATATAATAAAAGGCCAGGACCATAAGCGTAACGACCAGAACAACTGCTCGACCAGTCACCATGAGGTGCATTGATCACCTCTCGGTCCCTCCCCCGAACCCTGCAGAGTCCAATCGCAGCATGGCGAACAGGGAACCACAGTGAACGGGGAAGGGAGGGACGGGGGTAGGGGGGGCAGTGCGGGTGTTGGCGGCATGGCGGAACTGGGGATTGTTGAGCAGCGGTGGCAAACGGCAAGCGGCGGTGAGCATCCAGCAGCAAGGTGCGCGGAGCAGCGCAGGGTGGGGAGCTTTACAGAGCGTCACGGGACGGCAAATGTCACGGGGTGTCACGGGGAGTCAGGGGGCATTGCAGAGCATCAGACATGGCCCTGATCGCAGGCTAGGCCTAAGAACCCTACTCGCACACGATTTCATGTGCTGGGCCTCTAGTAGTTAAATAATTATGGGAGATATATATATATATATAATTAGCAAAATTTGCAGCCCTATTAAAAAGAATGAGGAAAATCTATATGTATTGACATGAGAAGATCTCCAAGATATATAGTTAGGTGGAAAACACAAGTCGCAAGTCAGTATGTAAAATAAGATCCCATAAATTAGGATGTGTATGTATATGTGCATGTGTGAGTATATATGTAAATAGAAAATCAAAAGTCTGAAAGGTTACGTACTCAGTGCTAATAGGGATTATATCTAGGGAGGAGACTAGCATGAAATGGCTAAGGAAAACTAATGTCACTTTATATCCTATATTGTTGGAACTTTTCACAATTAGCATTATTACTTTTTATATTTTTAATAATTTTAAATCTTTATTATTATTGTGTTATGTGCTATTGAGTCAGCTCCAACTCCTGGTGACACTATGAATGAGTGATGCCAAGTCAAATATTAATCTCATCAAGAAATACCCTCACTGGCACATCAGAATAACATTTAACCATATGTCTGGTCACCCAGTGGCTTACTTAAGTTGACACATAAAATTCACCATATGCCTGCCCTATTCTTCCTTCTCTCAT
This sequence comes from Myotis nattereri, assembly GCF_964212035.1. Lineage (NCBI taxonomy): Eukaryota > Metazoa > Chordata > Mammalia > Chiroptera > Vespertilionidae > Myotis > Myotis nattereri. The sequence goes on from NC_138079.1 coordinate 36,734,244, forward strand.
ATGCCCTCTCCTGAGAGCAATCCCTTAACAAATCCCTTAAACAAGCATTCCTATCTCAGGCTCTGCTTCTAGGGAATGTGACTTAAACTACCTACTATGTGCCAAGAACTTTAAATACCAATCATAATTCAATCTCCATGGCATAAAGCAATACATAATGGTAGGAGTAAGCTATCATAACAATTGACAGCATGGACTTAAAAATATCTTGAGATATAACTTACCTCAAAATCTGAGTTTAAAATAGATATATTAGCTGGATAACCTTAGGCAGTTATATATCTCCCTAAAGCTCAGTTGTGAGAATTAAATTGGCCCCTCACTAGTATTTTTTGAGTAAATGGGAGGAGATAAATGCCTACAATGTTCATATAACAGCATCTGGTTCAGAGTAAAAGCTCAATAAATAAAGTATACTGATATTCAGCTATCAGTTAAAGCCTGAGCCCTTGAAATCTAGGTCAGCTTGGATAGAACCACTAAGATCTATGAAAATCTGAAGTTCTCACAAGTTTTCTAGAAATTCTCAAGAGCTTCCGTTCTCTTGATCCCTGACTCCTGGGCACCTGTGTCATCTCAATAATCAGACATAAAACCCAGGCCTTCCAACCACTTATGTAACTCACACACAACCGAACTTCCATGCAACATTAGTGAACTTAGCAGACTTTATCAAAAATTAAGCCAGGAGGAGGAGAAGGCAAGTAGACCAGCTGAGGGCACGGAAAATGGAGACCATCACAGCAACACACAATTTGAATAAATTGGGGAGTATTACAGTTCTTTTTTTTTTTTATCTTTATTGCTCAAAGTATTACATATGTCCCGTGCTCTCCCTTTCACCCCCTCCACACCTGCCCCCACTTCCAGGCCTACCACACTATTGTCTGTGTCCATGAGCTATACAAACATTCATATAAGTCCTTTGGTTAATCTCTTCCTGTCCCCCTCTCCCCCCTTCCCTCTGAGATTCATCAGTCTGTTCCATGCTAATGAGCAAAATTTACTGATGAACAAAATAGAGCCAGAGACATGGAAGCATCACAGTTCTTAAAATGTCCTCTGGCCCAACACCCCTGTCACCTTGCCATTTCACTGGTCTCATTGCTTTCCTGCCTTCCTCCTTCTTGCTGGCTCCTCTCACCTCTCTCCTCCCTTCTCTCCTCCTTGCCCCATTCTTTACCCTCTTCTAAAAACAGTGAAGTTCTACCCTAGCCAGTTCAGCTCAGTGGACAGAGCATTGGCCTGCTGACTGAAGGGTCCCCGGTTTGATTCCGGTCAAGGGTGCATGCTGGATTATGGGCTCAATCCCCAGTAGGGGGCATGCAGGAGGCAGCCAACCAATGATTAAATTTTTTTTTTTTAAGTGAAGTCCTCCCAATACAGACCTACCCCCCAACTCCTGTTCCCAGATTTTCACAACCAAGCCCAAGGCACTAGGCAGAAAGGGACCTCTTCTTTAACCAGATCCACACTCCTGGGGAAAAAGCTTTCATTTAGAATATATAATTTGTGTTCCTATAACACTCTATGTACAGATCCCTATGAGAATAAATTTTTACCTTCATTTTACACATGAGGAAATGGAGACTAAAAGAGGTTAGCTCCCTTGCCCAAATCAAACGGTACAGCTAGGATTTGAACCCAGATCTGCTTAATTCATGGCCAGTGCTCTCAAATGCTGTTCTACAAAAAAAAAAAAATCCCAAGAGGCCATTCAGCAAAATTCAAGTCTGTGGCAACAGTCTGTACCTCCACTGAGCCAGCTGTCCCTCAGAGATATGCCAGTGCTTTCCAGGGGCTTGGGCAAAGTAACATGAATTACTCAGCACAAACTATCAGACCCACTGCAGAAACATGCAACAAATGTGATCCGCCATCTTCTGTGAAGGGTGGTTTTCCTGTTCATTTCCCATATTCTTTTGATTTTATTTTTTTTTTCAGACAAGTTTGTGCATACAAGCTCTTAAAGTCTCTATTTGGAATTATAGAATGTAATAACTCAGTGGGTAATGAAAAACGTGCTCAATGAATATTTGATGATTAACTAAATGAAATGCCAATGTTTCAGTAATGTGCAGCAGCAGATGGTTGGATAGTAGGAGGTGCCATTGTTGAAGGGATTTTAACCCCAAGTTCATCTGAGCCCAAAGAAGGTGAATTCATTCTTCATTACTTAATAATGGTCCCACAGACACAAGCCCATACTTATTTTACCATACTTCTGTGAGGATTAATTTTTTCCAAAGGATAAAACATTTTTTCTTGCTTTGTTTTTCAATGAAATGCCTTAGTCATTGAGTTATTTCAGGCCCTAACAAAACAAAAACAAAAAAAAGTTCGAACTGAAGGTTTCAATAGTATTTCTCTAAAATAAAATCTAAGGTTGACACCAATTCTTACCTCATATCTGTATTGTTTGGTGTTTCAAAGCAGTCACCACAATTCTGAAAATATTTGAAAGAAAGAAACATCCAGTGGCAAAATTTTTCACTTTGAGAGCCCAAAGTGAAAATTTGCAAAGGGACCTCCTCATAGATCCAATGCTCCCTAAAACATCCTTACAGCCCATCAGACCCTTTGGTGACTTTCCTGAGCATGACAAAAACCTTTTAGACAGCTACTATCTTAAAAGAACGTTCCCATGACTGTCAGCCCGTTTTCATCTCAAATGTGCCACAGATCAGCAGTGTGGCTTTGAGTAAGTTGTTAAGTGGCTGTAAGCCTCCGTCTCCTCCTGGGTAAAATCAGAGGCTGGCACCTGTGCTCATTAGCGCTCCTAGTGCTGATACTTCGTGATCCAATCAAGCTCAAAGAGAAGGAAATGGCCACTGCAGAGCCTAGGATGATCGTAGGTCCGAAGGCCATTTCTCAGAAGCTAGGACTGCTGGTGGCAGGGCCACCCTATCTCCATCTGGAGACGCGGGCTCTGCTCAAGCACAGGCAGAGCGTCCTCAGCCCCGGGGGCAGCCTCTTCTTAATTCACACAAAGGAATCATCTGAGCTCCTTTGAAAGGAAAAGCAACAGTTCAATGAAAATGTGCCTTTGGCTACTAGCCTATATGGTAAGAGAATGAAAGCTCAAATACAAGAGGGTCTATCATTTCTTATTCATTCCTCTCACTTGGACAACAAAGCCAACTCTAAAGAAATGAAAGAACTGCCCCTTTACAAAGAGTTGTAAGCAAAATCAATAAAGGATTTTAAGGACACTTATTGGTATAGAGGCCTCAGAAGACACTGACAATTGGATTCAGATGATCCATCCATAATTTCAAACGTTTTCTTTTTTTCTTTTTTTTTAATGTTTTATTGACTTTTTACAGAGAGGAAGGGAGAGAGTTAGAGAGTTAGAAACATCGATAAGAGAGCAACATCGATCAGCTGCCTCCTGCACATCTCCCACTGGGGATGTGCCCACAACCCAGATACATGCCCTTGACCAGAATCGAACCTGGGACCTTTCAGTCCGCAGGCCGACGCTCTATCCACTGAGCCAAACCGGTTTCGGCTCAAACATTTTCTGATGTGTCCGACAGACCTTCTGAATACTTGCCTCCACAGTCTCTCCTGAGCGCCTGGTCATTACTTTCTCCTTCTGTTGTAAGTCTCTCTCTTAACCCTGGTGCCACAGATAAACCCAGGAATGCTCAGATGTCCAAACTGCACAGTGAAAGAGCCCAGCCTGTCACACCTAAGACCAGGGATGTGGAGAATCAGGGGATCAAATGGGGAGCAAGAAGGGGAGGCGGAATGTGACCATCACATCCACTGTTCTCACTGTTTGGCATCTCACAGCATTTGGAGCCAAAGCTGCTCCAGGACCTCAAGCTCTTTTTTGGGATATCAGTAAAGACCTCTTAAGGAGGTGACCTTGAAGCTGAAGTCTAACTGATGAGCTGGGCCTGGGAAGTGCAGAGACAGCACGTACCAAGAAGCCTAGAAGGTTTTAAAAACATAAAGAAGAGCAATGTGGCTGGAGAACAGTTCGTGGGGTATAGTGGCTCCAGGTGAGATGGGCAGAGGCCAAGTCAAACAAGACCTCTGGCTTATGTTGGGTTCCGCTGACAGGCCATGCACAAAGATTTGAATGCAAGTGTTTATTTATTTGGAGGAAGCACAGGAAGGGAGCAAGAAAGTGAGACAGGAAGGGAAGGCAAGCAGGACAGGGACATCAGTGAGCCGTTTACCGCTGTAGCAGTAAGGCTCCACCCTGTGAGACTGCTGGAAGACCGCACACAGCACACCTCAGAGTCCTACCACCTGAGGGCAAGGAGAGTTGGGATATTTATCCACCAATTCTTGTCCATCACTGGTTGACACCAGCTCCTGGGACATTAACTCCCAGGGGCTTCCTGATCCAGCTGGCAGCCCAAAAACCTGACAGAAAGTTGCAGGTGCCTACAGTAGAAAGGTGCCCAATACACAGACACAGTGAGTCCCAGGGAGGTATCAACAGCCCTGATTCAGCTTTGTAGACAAAAGTAAGAACTCTGGATTTTACTCTAGGTGCATTAGGAAGCCATGGAGCCATCACATGTAGATGAAGGGCGGTAAACCAGGCAGCAACTTTCCCACTGACAACTTAAGATGGTTGTTCTTGCTTCTACGTAGAGAGGGATTGGGGGAGGAGGGAGGCACAGAGGGCAGGTGTTATTTACTCTAAAACCCAATGCAGTTCAAGGTTAAGTAGCTTTCCCAGATCTTTCTCATAGAGACTAACCCAAAGCATCTCCTGGCCTTATCTACCCTGTCAGCCATCCCTTCCTAAAACATCCTCTATTTTTCTTTGCCCTGGGTGGTTAATGCCCTCACCTTTGACCATTCAGACATAGGCTCTTTTAGAAAGACACATCACTCAAGTTCTTCCTCACCTAATTGACGCACAATTTGTCATCTACACACGGATCAGGTGCCATTTGGCTTGGCAGCAGCACACTACATCCACCAGCAAATAGGGACATGGGGAAAGGATTACACTTTCAAAAGGCATGTGAAACATCAGTAAGTCAGACAGTGGGTTCCAATGCTGCCACTCCCACTTTCTTCCCATGTGACAGGTGACAAATCACTTACCTTCCCTGAGACTGTAAAACAGGGGTAAAATTTCTTCCGTAGAGAGCTGTGAGAAATAAAGGAGGCATTACAGACACAAGCGCCTGCACATAATAAGTGCTCAATTAATGTGTTCGTTACTGTCATTATAATGAATGTACAATGAGTACTCACATGTGCCCTTACCACTGAGTTCCATTTACAGGGTCAGAGAGAAAATAATGCTCGCACACATGCACACACACACATACACCTTTGTTTACGCTGATGATCTGTCTAGTTTGAAGTAATCCAGGCCAAGGTTTTCTCTCATTATCCTGAAAAATTATGTGTCAGCTGTATGCACTGTACCCTGAACATCTAAGAAATTACTTAACTTATGGCCTGGGCACTTCAGAATGTCAGCATGAAGAAAGCCAAGCAAAATTTAAGGATTACTAAGCAAACACCTAATATTCCTAATGCCAAAGGAAAAGAGGAGTATGTTGTTCCTATTTTATAGCTATTTTTTAGACAGAAAAGAGTGATTGGGCCTAGAAATTCACGTGTTGTGAGCAAAAATTATTAATATGATGTGGAGGATTGGGCCCCACCTATTCTTTCCCTTTTAAGTGAACAGCATGACTTTGGCAGCAACTAAAAGCTAATGGCCGGCCAATGATGAGCTCTTCTGTCAGAAGGATAAACTGGAGGCCATTTGGGACTTGTTTTTTACTTCCACCCATCCTCCAGTGCCTACAATTAAAAATGGGCCAATCAAACATCACATTCCTCATTTATTTAAACAAAACTAGAAAATTATACCCATCCACATAGAGACTGACCTCTTTAACAGGTATGGAAACCAAAATGTGGGTGTTTGAGTCCGAGTTCTTGCCTTGTGCAATCAATGAAGTCGTAGACAAAAACGATTAAGGGAACCAAGGTTTTTGGGGAGAAGCCAGTCCTGAAAAAGGTGTAGCTGGGGTTCCAGGAGCAGGCCAGGGCCCAGAGCTCCCTTTCCATGTTACAGTCGGGAGTGGTTTAGTAAACAAGCTAATTAAAGTTTAATTAGTCCACGTGTGAAGGCCCCCACCACAGGAACCAGGGAACAAGAACCCATTGCATGCCGGGAAGAAGAGAGCGAATTCGGGAAAGAAAGTGCACGCCTTTTAATTTGGGGGTGGAGACAGCCTTGCTAGCTCCTGATTGGTTTTTCAAAGAATTTTGCCTTAGCAACATCCTTGGGATTGGCTTATACGCCTTACTGCCTCGTGATTGGTTATCTGCACGCTGTTTTTCTTAGCAATTTCCATACATTTTCAAGTTCATACCTCTGTGCACACCCTGCCTTCCCTGCCCAGTTGGGATGTCTTAGTAATTCTCTCTGTCTCCTCAGTATGATATCTGAGAAACTAGGAGGGAAAAGGCTTCTAATCCCATGACTCCTTTTTTCTGTGCCACACCCCATAATTGCTGATGCTTCCTTTAGGGCAGTGGTTCTCAACCTTGGCTGCACATTAGAATCACCTGGGAATCTTTTTAAAATCCTGATTTCTGGGCCTCATCCTCCGGAAATTCTGTTTCTTTGTTATGGGGTGGGGCCACAACGTTAGTAACAAAGAAACAGAATTTCCGGAGGATGAGGCCCAGAAATCAGGATTTTAAAAAGATTCCCAGGTGATTCTAATGTGCAGCCAAGATTAAGAACCACTGCTTTAGGGCAAGCATGTCAAACTCAGCCTGGGCCTCATGCCTCTTTTATTTAACCTGTGTTAGCCTTTGAGTTTGACATGCTTGCTTCAGGGAGTAGATTCAAGAGCATTGTACTTGGTTGGAGTCAGGGAATTCCATCTCTGCACCTCAGTGTTGTCATCTGAGAGTGTTGAATTATAGTGATAAGAAGTCTTTGGATTTAAGTAGCTTATGCTCTCAGGTACTGCTAAGCGGCAACTCAGCCAATGTTTTCCCCCTTGAAACAGGGCGGGGGAGGGGGGGGGGACATTGGTTGAGTTGCCGCTTAGCAGTCAGTACCTGAGAGCATAAGCTAGGGGGCTTCTAAACTTTTCCAGAAAGGAACAAAATGATGGAGAAGGAATAGGGGCAGGGCACGGAGGAAGGGCACAGTAGCATTCTTGCTAAGAGGCTCTGTGGAAGCCACTATGACAGTGGTTCTCAACCTTCTGGCCCTTTAAATACAGTTCCTCATGTTGTGACCCAACCATAAAATTATTTTCATTGCTACTTCATAACTGTAATGTTGCTACTGTTATGAATCATAATGTAAATATCTGATATGCAGGATGGTCTTAGGCGACCCCTGTGAAAGGGTCGTTCGACCGCCAAAGCGGTCGCAATCCACAGGTTGAGAACCGCTGCACTATGAAGTTATGTGGGATAAATGAGGAGTCAATCAAGTGACACAACCTCCTACTCCCTCTTGGAGAATTGAAGAGAAAGTATGATCTCCACAGCTCTAAAATGTCCAAGCTTTACATCACATATTCAACTTTCAAAGTACTTTCAAAATCATTTCAATACTTGCCGACACTGTATGCATTGATCTGAATAGCGAATAAATGTTGGCATCTTCTTCTACAGTTTCTGTCAGAACACAATGCCTCCCTTGTCTCTGCACACTCCAACATTACAAGGCCTGTGGGGCTTGGGGATTATATTTGACAATTTCTTCTACCACCTTCATGCTCATGCAGACCCATTATGTTCTGTCAATTCCACCTCCTGCACCAAAAAAAAAAAAAAATAGCAGAATGTCTTCTATGTTCAGCAGGATGGTCAACTTCAGCAAATTTCCTTTTCTTTCTTCTCAACAAATGCACAAAGACAGGACAGGTACAGTGGTACTACCAATATTTGCCTGAGTTCAAGCTGTCAACCATGTCGCAACCATGATTATGTCAGCTGCTGCCACCGGTGCTTTGTTCCTGCCATTATGAAGTTAATATAAAGCAGTGGTTCTCAAACTGTGGTGTGCATCAGAATCCCCTGGGAAACTTATTAAAATAGAGATTGCTGCCCTCCCTCCCCCTACCAAGAGTTTCTGGTTCAAGTCTAAGATGGGGCCTATGAATCTGCATTTCTCACAGGTTACTAGGTGCCTCTGAGGCTCCCGGTCCAGAAACCAAGCTTTGAGAATCACTGATGTAGGGAAATATATGAATTGAAGTAAGTTGGAACCTGCTTGTCAGAGAAGGAAATCTGGGCTCATTTTAAAATATATATTTTATTGATTTTTTTACAGAGAGGAAGGGAGAGGGATAGAGAGTTTGAAACATCAATGAGAGAGAAACATCGATCAACTCCCTACTGGGGATGTGCCCGCAACTAAGGTACATGCCCTTAACCGGAATCAAACCTGGGACCCTTGAGTCCGCAGGCCGACGCTCTATCGATTGAGCCAAACCAATTAGGGCTGGGCTCATTTTAATTTTTCCTTAAATTCATATACAATTAACATTTGCTGAGTATACAAGGCACTGGGTTAAAAGCTTTCAAACACTTTTAATTCTCACAATTGTCATCTCGTTTTAAAAGAGAAACAAATTGAGACTGCAGAGCTAGTAAGAGCAGGAGCCAGAATTCAAGCTCAGGTCTTTGGACTCCCATTCTGTCGGGTTACCTCAATGATGCAGTAAACTCCTGTTCTCTAGGAGGCTGCCAAAGGGCTCTGAGCAGAGGTTGTAAATGGCATTGATGGAGGATGGGGAGGTGCTGAGGGCCATCAAAGGAGCTCGCACCACATGCACATCTAGCTTAGTGGGCTGACAGACCGATTCCCTTCCCTGTACCTCAGCTCTGCCAACTGTGAAACGAAAGACCAGAATAGTTGCCACCTACCCCCAGCTTGTTCCCAAGAATGAGATAAGAGCCCTCAGCTATTATACAAGAAGCAATTTTTCTTTCGAACCCCTCAGCTTGCTGAGTAGTCTGAAAGGCGCCAAATCTTATGAAGGATGGTGTTCACCTTTACTCTCTTGAACCTAGGGCAGTGGTCACCCTGTTCTCCCATCCTGGGGCCTCCACCCCTCCCCTAAGCCCATTATCAACAAGCTGGGAACTCAAAGTTCAAAGCGTGTTCCTAAAATGATGTGTGCATTTCAGAAACTCTATTTGTTCCCGCAGAGTGACTGATGAGAACTCCTCTGACAGCTCAGCTGGACACAGTCTTAGGTGTTCTTCAGATCCCGCCCTCACCCAGTACCTCCGAGGCCCCTGAGGCATATGTTGTCGGCTCTGCTTGCTGAGTAACTGGCAGGAGGCACGTCGCACCTATTTTGTAAGCTTAGAAGGGCTGTGTCAAGAGTCTCATCCTCTTAGAATTAAGACTCTTTTGTGGCGCTTAATTGGTCTGTCTAATGAACTGAGAGAAACGCTCGGGTTCCACCTTAGTCAACGACTGAACATGCCAGAGAATACATAAGTGTTCTGGAGTCACAGTGAGCAAATAAAAGATGAATTTCTTTTTGTTTCCTTTTCTTGGCTTTCTGTCTCAAAGGGAGGGCCAGTCTCCCTTTTCCCCAGTCTCTCCTTGTGGGTGTTTGTTTATTAATGGAGTGGAGCAATACTCTGAAAGCCATAGCCTCTCTCTCTGAAGTTTTGATTGTAATGGAAACAGTCACCAGGGGGTGAAGTGTCACTGTGTTATCTAATGATCAAGGACAGCATGCCGGAGAGAGTGAGCAGCCAGGGTCGCTGGCTATCACCACAGGGCTTATGCTGCCTCCACTCTGGGCCCTGCCAGTGACTAATTGATTTGTGAATGTGCTTGGAGGTACTTTGAGTGAGAAAGACACTTTATATCTGCTGTGACAAATCTTCGGAGGAACAAAATATCCATTCCATGCACAAACCTCCCTGCTTGACTCTTTCCTCCATTCAATTCCCAGCTAGCTAAATCTTCAGCACGCAAAGAACCAAGGAGACAAAAAAGTCTTCTGATGGCCAGTTGCTGACAAACAGAGATTAGCACATGAGGAAACGAAACCAGAATCACCGGTAGAAATAAGGGGCAGAAAAGTAGGCAAGAAGGAAAGAAAGTGGCTCTGTGGCCTTTAAGCCACTAATTTACAACCATTACCAGATCCCAAAGTCAACATGTTCTGTTTCTACCACTGGCCAGGAATGAAGATCAGGCATGAAAGCCAGACTCTTGTAGTGCGGCTTCCTGGAAACTTCATTTAACACAGTAGATTCTAACGACTAATTTTTTTACCTCCAGCAGCAATCTTAATGTTTCTATACATAGACTCAAAAGTGCTGTCAGCCTTCTGTAAAGCCATCCCCAAAATCTACCAATGGGTTGATTTGACATGTCTTGCCACCCAACTGGGGATGGGACTCGAATTCTGGCTCTCTGATTCAGCTTCTGCCTACAGTGCATTTGCTTTTCAAAAGAAGTTTTTGAAACAGAAACAGTTGAAGGAATATTGATAAGAGAACTGAGCTTTTATCAAAAGCTGCTTCTTGTAAGTGGACTTGGCTCCAACCCAGAGTTCTTCCCCTATTGTTGACTGACCCCAGCATACCCTTGGGTGGAAGCCAGTAAAGTTATTCCTGGGCCTTTTTTACATGCAAATGTTAAACATCTTGGATAGCTAGGACAGGAAGGCTAAATTCATTCATTTATTCACTCAGCCAGTATTTATTAAGTACCTGAAATGTGCCAGACTCAAAAGTAGAACTTATTTTTTAATCACTATGTGTAATGTTTGTTCTGCAGAAATAACTGGCTCATGTATATTTTTTTTTGGAGTATGCCAGGAGATTGTGGATGGAAGAACACTTTTCTCCCTTCTTCACAGCCTCTAAGATAAGTTCCATAGTGGGAAGCGTTCTGGAATATTGGACTATTTTCAAACTGCTAAGAACATTGATTGCTTTGGCAACTGCTATTCCATTGGCTTAAATCTGGTACAGCACAGAATAGCTCATAGCTTTCCAGAACCACCTACACCTAGAACCCATGTAAGTACAACTTCACTTAGGACATTTTCTAAAATACCTACTGGTACAGCAGAGAATTTTTTATTTTTTATTTTTTATTGATTTCAGAGAGGAAGAGAGAGGGAGAGAAAAATAGAAACATCAATGATGAGAGGGAATTATTGATCGGCTGCCTCATGCACATCCCCTACTGGAAAATAAGCCCGCAACCCAGGCATATGCCCTTGACTAGAATTGAATTTGGGCTCTATCCATTGAGCCAAACCGGTTAGGGCAGCAGAGAATTTTTTAATGAATTTTAAACACAGTCAGAGGTTATCATCCCACCCATTGCTGGACTCTCAATTGCCACAGGTGACCAAGAAGGCCCAACATCAGAAACCAGTCAAAATACTATGGCTGGTGCTGGCTTTGACAGCACATATACTGAAACTGGAACAGTACAGAGGAGATTAGCATGGCCCTCTGTGAAGATGACATGCCAATTCCTGAAGCATTCCATGTTTTTCTGTTGGCTGGTGTAATCCAGTGGTGAACTGATTCTAAACCCCAGCCCAGGAAACAGGGTTGTTCTTCATGTGGATGACTCTATGCTGAAGCATGGGATCAGAAACAAAGATAATAATAATAATAATAATAATAATCTTTTTAATCTTTTGAAAATTCCATCAAATTCCATCATTCTTGTTCTATAAAGTGGATAAGTATTTCTTATCAAGCTTCACAGGATTCAAATTAATCCTTCATTGCTGTATAGACAAAGTAATGCAATTATAATAAAAAGAAGTTATATTTCAATGGTCCTTACTAGTTTATAAAACATTTTATAGTTTACAAAAGCATTTTCTCATTTAATCAGAGCATTTTAACATTCACTCAACAGACATTTATTAACTCCCTAAAAAGTTTCGCTAGTGCCTTGCACAGTACTTGGTGGATGAAGAGTATGATATGGTCTCTGCCCTCAAGAAAACCGGAATTTAGTGAGTAAGGAAGACAAGTCAACAATAACTTTAACATGATGTAAGTGTAATGGAGAAGTACAAACATATTATGTATTCAAATAATTTTTCAATGGTATTTGGAGACAATCTGTTTACTTATAAAGTCCTAGACACCAGAATATCTTGGTATATGTGCATAGAGAGAAACATAATATAGTATTTTTTCATGGTGGTACAAGACTGGGTATAGCAATTCTTGTGTGGAAAAGATGGTGGTAGTAGAAGTGGTGATGATGGTGGGTTTGGGAAAATGTGGTCATTTCTTGGTTGATCAGAACTGATATTCTTTTTTGTTAAAGTACAAATCCCCAGCGCTGGCCGGTGTAGTTCAGTTGGTTGGAGCTTCGTCCCATACACCAATAGGTGGTGGGTTAGACTCCCAGTCAGGGCACATATCCAGGTTGTAGGTTTGATTCCTAGTTGGGTGTGTGCAGAAGGCAACTGGTCAATGTTTATCCCTCTTCCTCCCCCTCTTCCTCATTCACTCCCTTCCTCTCTCTAAGATCTTTTTTTTTTTTTAAGTGCAAATCCCCAGCCATCCCTGAAACATCTCTCTTTATAACTTGGCAGTCCAGTGATTCACCTTAGAGTAAATATATACCCAACCACAGCAACGACAACCACAAAATATTATTTGGTAATGAATCATGTGCTGAAGACCTGATAGCCAGTGGCCTCTTAGAAATGTGCCCCAAAGTTAAGAAAAAGAAGAAAGAAGCCCTCTACTCAAACCCACCTTAGATGACTTGAGCACCATCTGCATGAACAGCAGAGGCAACAATAATTGTGAGGAGGGTGAGAAAGCCACAGGGGAGGAAGAAGCCAAACACAATGGAAAGCAGATGACATCAGCCCCTGGCTCCTGCAGCCCCACAAGAACAAGCATGAAATAAGACTCTTGCAGAAGGGCAACTCTGAGAAAGAAGAAAAAAAAAATGGTCGTAATAAATCTTAAGAAAAGCCAACAAAAGAAAATGTTGGACAATTTGTTGGATAAATATTCAGTAAGGCTGATCCACCTTACTGTGTTGTTGTAAAGAACAGCTAATAAAAAAAGATTGTCAAGGACACTGCAAACATAAAAGAACTAACCAATAATAAGAACATTAATAATAAGGAAGGGCTGAGGAATGAAACCAGTTTCATCAAGACCAAAGATGTTGAGCAACCAGCCCAGAAATAAGGAAAACAGATACAAGTGCCTGGAGGTGGTGCAAACAAACAAGAACCAAAATACTTTTTGCTCTTAATTTTTTAAAAGAAGACAAGTTTACAGGGTATAAGACTATAAATAAATATTGGCCAATGGGCTATTGCTTTTCCCTGGAGGCAGCTCCCTTTGAAATGACTTCCTAGACGAGGGGGTGCAGGAGTTGCAGGCTCCTACTCCCCTCCCTAGAGCTCATGGCCCAGGACAGGAAGGCCTCCCTCCCTAGCCTTGAAGATTTGGGATTGGAAAAAACACTGGAAGGAATCCAAAGCTGTGGTTCATTTCATTCTTTCATTTCCTGCCTTTGCCAAATGCTGACAATTACAAACAAATGTTGTCTTCACAAATACTTTCTTCTAGATGAACATTCTGTGCATTTCGGTCACTTATATGTATGTGACTTGAGAAACACTTTCTAAATCTCCAAGTTGACAGGATTTCCATGTAATGATAATGATTATTTAATGTCATCATCACCATGGGCTGCCTGAGCAAATGAAATGCTTGCTGGGCCTAATGCATTCACTCAACTGAGGTCAATTAACGCTTTCCGGGGTGCCTGGTTTCCCACTGGGACCCTAAAGAAGGTAATTCATTACTCAGGCATTCTCCACCCCCAACACTGCTGTCCCCCACAAGTTCTTCCGTTGCTTAAACTGTCAGACTGCTCAGCCAGTGTGGGGAAGTCCAAGAGATAAGATTATGCTGAGAAGGTCCAGGCTGGGTGGATATTTTTAGTCATCTGAAGATAGTGCAGGAGTGATAGCCATCATCATCATAATGCGTGTGAATGCACCCCATCTTACTTTGCAGAGCATTTTTTATTGCATAAATCATCCCCGTTGATCCTGACAGTAATCCCTGAAGTATGCAAAGCAGCACGTGGCTATGGCATCAAAAAGAGCATGGCGGTAATGGCACAGAGGTAAGCCTAGAAGAAACAGGGAAGCAAGAAAGGGTGTTGCAGAAGGAGGGGGCAGACCCCCAAAACCAGTCATCTCAAAGGCATTGAGGGTCTGGGAATAGAGGATACACATGGGCACATGGAGGCAGAAATGTGAAGGGGCTCAGATGTCTGGGCAGACTAGGTTTAAGAGATTACTGATATTTCTGTGTAAAAGATTACTGTTCCCAGGGCCAAAATAAAGAAAAATGAAAACTAAAATAAGCCAAGTGGCTACTCTTTGCCAGGTGTTTTCCTGTAAGCTATTGTCTGTTATAATCATCACAACTAATCCGTGCAACAGAGATATTATCAACCCATTTGCTACAGATGAGAAAACTGAAGCTCCAAAAAGTGCTGTTATTTGCCCAAGGTCAACAGCTACTACCTGGGGAAGATGAGATTCAGGAACCAGGAAGGAGACAAAGCAATAGGAGTTTGAGGGCTCTGGCCAAGCATGTTAGCAATTAGTTTGGGGCAGCGATAATAAGACATTTAGAGCCCAGTCGGCATGGCTCAGGAGATCACTGTTCAATTCCCAGTCAGGGCACATGCCTGGGTTTCGGGCTCGATCCCCAGTGGGGCACACAAGAGTCAGCCAATCAATGATTCTCTGTCATCATTGATGTTTCTCCCTCTCCCTTCCTCTCTGAAATCAATAAAATATATTTTTTAATTAAAAAAAAAAGACATTAAGAAAAGTTTAAGAATAGAATAAGTAACAAAAGCCCTGGGCTCCCTGTGTACTTCCTGCCCTACAGTGTATCAGAGGATGGGCTCATAGTGCCTGGGGAGGAGCTGGCTGAGGTGGGAGGGGTGGGGTAACAAGCGAGATGACTCCTGGCATTACAGATGGGGAAACTAAGTCCCAGGCAGGAAAGTTTACCAAGCAGTTGAGGAGAAGTTGCTTTTCTTCTGCAGGAGAAAGAGGAAGGTACAATGTCTGAAAACACAGAAGTCTGGAAGAATCAAGACAGTGGCCAATAAGTTTGCCTAAGGGAGTAGATACATGCTGGTGAGAGCCAGGGGTGGTAGATGTAGAATGGCTGGAGCCTAAGGAACATCAGAGGGGCTTGGGGGAGTGGAAAGAACACTCATTACTTCTCTGCTGCCACATGTTACACATAATACTTCTCAGAGCTTCATCTATAAAATTCACCTCAAAGTGATTCTCTAAAGATTCAATATGTGGACAAAAAGGGGTCACGTGCTAAATCTGACTAGCTCAGGGAAGGCCTGCATGGTGGCCTTACAAACTCAGAGACCTAAAGTAACCACATAGGATGCTCTAAAATTAAAACTTTTTAACTAAAAGCTGTTCATAGGAGGTAGTCATGTCCTAGGGCAGTATTTTTTCCTAGCAAAGGTCAGTCTTTACCTTAACTGAGCCTGTCTGTTGTTATCTTAGGGTAACATACCTGATAAACATGCCTTTACAGAGACCACAAATGCCCTTATTGTTATTTTTACCCTGTTAATTGTTGACTATTAACTATCCTGTACTCACCTCCCTAATCTATCACCAATGGATTTCATGTAACCCACTTACCCTTCCTCTTTTTATTGTAATATGTAAAACTAGAGGCCCGGTGTACGAAATTATTCGTGCTCGGGTAGGGTCCCTAGGCCTGGCTGGCGATCAGGGCCAATCAGGTTCCCCGCCTCCCCACCTTCCCACCTCCTCCTTCCCTCGCTCCCTCAGTGCCCCCCCCACCACCACCACCGCTGGTCACCCGCCGTGTTCTGCACTGCCCCCTGGTGGTCAGCACACGTCATAGCAAGCGATCAAACTCCCAGTCTCATGGTCGAACTCCCAAGGGGACACTTTGCATATTAGCCTTTTATATATAGCCTAGAGGCCCGGTGCACAAAATTTGTGCACTCGGAGAGGGGAGGTCCCTCAGCCCTGCCAGTACCCTTTCACTGCACTCGGAGAGGGGAGGTCCCTCAGCCCTGCCAATGCCCTTTCACTGTCAGGGAGCCCCTGGGGAATGTCCAACTGCCCCAGAGGCGGGAGAGGCTCCTGCCACTGCCAGCTGGGCTCGCCAGCCGTGAGCCCAGCACAGGGCTTCTGGCTGAGTGGCGCTCCCCCTGCAGGAGCACACTGACCATCAGAGGGCAGCTCCTGCATTGAGCATCTGCCCCCTGGTGGTCAGTGTGCATCACAGCGACCAGTTGCTCAGCTGTTCAGTCGATTTGCATATTAGCCTTTTATTATATAGGAAGGAAGGATAGATAAGGTGCAAAACTGCCATTTCCCAGAACATTTTCTCAATCCAGTGAGATTTTGCTTCCTGGCAACTGTCGTCAGTTTGGCTCAAATAAACTCATAAAAATTCTTACAGGTGTGGATGGTTCTTACATTGACAAATACAATAATAATAGAAAGAGGGAGAGTCGAAATGGCTACTGTTATTCTTACACATTTGAAATTTTGATGTTGTGATAGATGGTTTCTGAGAAGGGTAATGTAACAGGCAAGAATAGCTTTTGGATTTGGAGTGATCCCCTTTTTTGCATTTAATGGAATACTGCTATTGAAAACCTACTTTCCCCAATCCTCATGAATTCAACCTCTGTCAGAAGCAAGACTTGATTCTAAGAAGCACCTAGAAAGCCATTTCAGAGTCCTTTTCCTTCTGTAAGACTTACATTATGTTTCTCAAACAAACTAAGAACCATTCTGCTTGAGGTAAAGAAGACTTCTCCAGGAGGGAGAATTACTCAAGGCACTAATGCTCTGCCTGACCCTTATCAGCATGGGAGGGTCCCAGCCTGCAACAGTGCAAGAAGATTTCAACCAAATTGCCTACAGCTTCTCAAAAAGATTTGCCCTAGAGAATTCACTCATTTCTGAAGTGACTCCAAGCCCCAAAGAGAGCCATTCTCCAGGAAGAGGTGTGGCGGTTGTGAGCAGGGTCATTTGTAGAATTACTTACAGAGGTGCTTCGGAAGTTTCACCTTACAAGTCTGGAACAATTCAGAGAGTCTTAGAGTTAGCAAGAACCTTGTAGGCTGCCAGATCTAACCCCAACTGTAACTCTACTCATCTGTGTTCTCCCAGCCCTAACATGGGGCTTCTTTACACAGATCTGGATTTGGGGAAGTAATTTCTAGGAAATGCCCACAGGACTCTTGGATATAAATACAATAGTACCAGGAGCCACTAAATGACAGTCAAGATGCCTTCAATGTCTCTAACCGTCTTATTCTATTACTAGAGTCCTGGTGCACGAAATTTCATGCACTGGGGGGGGTCCCTTAGCCCGGCCTGCACCCTCTCACAGTCCAGGACCCCTTGGGGGATGTCCACCTGCTGGCTTAGGGGAGCAGGCCTAAGCCAGCAGTAGGACATCCCTCTCACCATCCAGGACCCCTCACTTCTTACTGCCCGCCTGCAGTGGAGGTGGGGGAATCTTCTGGCTGAGCATTGCTCCTCCTGTAGGAGCACACTGACCAACAGGGGGAAGCTCCTTCATTAAGCATCTGCCTCTAGTGGTCAGTGCACATCATAGTGACTGGTCGTTCCATCATTTAGTCGATTTGCATATTAGCCTTTTATTATATAGGATTATTTTTGAGTGTCCACATTTATATTAATTTTTTCTTATAATATGCACACAACCTGCCAGCACCATGCCAAGCTGCTTAGCCTCCTGAATAGTCCCTGGCTATTCTCCTCCCCATCTCACTCTCCACTGGGCCCCCTGCAAAGGCCATAAAACGAACTCACCTTCCAAACACAAACCCAATGGAGGCTGAGGACACTGGCCACAGAGATGACCTCCCCTCCATCCCTCTCCAGTTGCCAAACGAAGACAGGTCTGGTGAAGTTTAACACCAGACCAGCTAGACCTGAACGAGCCTGCCCCTGACCTTCACCCCCATTACCGCAGCTGGCAGCACTGTCCAGCCACGGGGCATTGCAAGTGAACATTTGTTGACTTTGGATTCGAAATGGAAGACCACCAGCTGGAGAAGGACGGAGGACCCCAGCCTGCAGCGAAGCCCAAAGACCTGAGAGGGGCTACAAAATGAAACTGCTGGCCTCCTGGCTTTACAGTCAGATGTGCGATGCATGGTGCTTCTGTCTCAAAGCGAGGCCAGCCTGGGTGCTGAAGTTCAAGTGGGACACAGACCTTGTGCTCTCATTCAGTCTTATCGCTGGGAAAATGCCCCAAAGTACGAACTGGCAGTAATAGGCACGGGATGTAAAACACAGTACAAGCTCAGGGAATATCGTCAATAATATTGTAATAACTATTTATGGTGTCAGGTGGGCGCAAGACTCGGTGGGGGGATCACTTTGTAAGTTATATACTAATAAAATTCTAACCACTGTGCTGTACACCTGAAATTAATATAATGTTGAGTGGCAACAGTAACTGAAATATTTTTTTTTTAATTTTTAAAAATCCCTGAAAATATTCAGTGGAATCTGCTTTAAGATTCCCAGTCAGCACAAGCTAATAAGATGAAACAAAGTCATCGCTTCCTCTTCAGTTAAGTCTTATCCTTGCAAAGTCTCAGGATTTCCCATGACATTAGGACAAAGCTTATGTAACATTTGCTCCAGGTGACGTCATCACTGTTAGAAGCAGAGAAGGGGGGAAACTCACTGGTTATCTCTGCCCAAACGCCCCAAAGCAGTCACTGCTTGGCTGGACTTAACTAGCACCACAGAATAATGTTTTCTTTTTTTTCTTTTTTTTCTTCAGGGTGGGTGGCTCTCCAAATGAGAAATGAGGAGAGGGGCCCAGAGAGGAGATGGTACCATCGAGGCTCCCGAGGCCTCTGCAGCCAAAGCCATCCTCCCGAGTTTCCCCACAAAGAAGCAATGTCAGAGCCCAACCTTCCCGTAAACGGTGGGACCTCAAGGGCGCAGAGAACTAGCTGGAAGGCCTGGCTGCAACTCTCCCGGCAGAATGAGCGGCCGACTAAATTGGTCACTGGCAGGTCTCTTCTGCCCCCCAGTGCCCTGGGTGGCCCGCAGTCCCCACTCTGTCCCAGGCTCCAGTCCTTCCTCCCATCCAGCTTCTTCTGTGTCTTGTTCCCTCGGGGCAAAACACTGGGTTTTCTACGGTAACACCTAGCTGATTTATAGAATCTAATCAGAGAGAGTTTGTGAGTATTATCAGATTAATGTGCCATTACTCCTGGAAAATACAATTTGCATTCCAGAGACACATAGCCTTAAACTGAAAGAGTGGGAATTTCCATGACCCTGATAGGCTAGGAAGGGAGGCAATTTTACAAGGGTTGGGAATGTCAAGATCGAATTTTAAAGTGTAAAACAGCCTTCTTATTCCTACAGCTGGAAAGGTTTTGAGTTTCATTGTTTAAAAGCTACCAACCCAATTAAACTTTCTTCTAACTTTTCCCCCACCTGCTCAGCCCTGATGAGCTCAGAGGCCTCGGGCCCGCCTTTGACCTCAGGTATTAACAGTAGTCAGTAATGCCAGAGCTGTGCTTCTTTGTGTTTGTGTTTCTTTAAAAAAAAAAAAAAAAAAAAAAAAAACTACCTCCCCAATTATTTTAAAACATGCCTTATATTTAATTATTTTTATTTTGTTCTGTTGTTGGTAAACCTAACAACTAAGTTACTTCAGGGCTATGCAAGAACTCTTACAAAGAAGAGCTACCATTTGTGTATATATTGTATTTGTCTATATATGTTCTAATCCAATTACATACATTGTCTCACTCCACATAACCCTATGAACTAGATGCTATTATCCACATTTTTCAAATGAGAAAACTGAGGTGCTAAGAAGTAAATTAGCCAAGATTACGTAGTTGAAAGCATTGGAGGAAGAATCCAAACTCCAATCTCTGAGTCCAGAGCTACCGTCTCCTACCAGACATGGGAGGGAGGGGTAAGGGAGAAGCAACAACATATCTACTGTTGAGCTTTTCCAGTGCTGCCTCAGTAATTCTCAAAGTGTGGTTCCGGACCAGCAGCACCAGCATCCCTCAGGGAACTTGTTAAAAATTGCAAGTTTTGCCCTAACCGGTTTGGCTCAGTGGATAGAGCATCGGCCTGCGGACTGAAGGGTCCTAGGTTCGATTCCAGCCAGGGGCATGTACCTCGGTTGTGGGCACATCCCCCGTGGGAGGTGTGCGGGAGACAGCTGATCGATGTTTCTCTCTCATTGATGTTTCTGGCTCTCTATCCCTCTCCTTTCCTCTCTGTGAAAAATCAATAACATATATATTTTTTAAAAAATTGCAAGTTTTGGGACCCACTCCAGACTTAAAAAATCAGAAACTCGGGGGTTGGGGCCTAGCAATTTTTTTTACATGTTTTTATTGATTTAGAGCAGTGGTTCTCAACCTTGGCTGCACATTAGAATCACCTGGGAATCTTTTTAAAATCCTGATTTCTGGGCCTCATCCTCCAGAAATTCTGTTTCTTTGTTATGGGGTGGGGCCGCAACATTAGTAACAAAGAAACAGAATTTCCGGAGGATGAGGCCCAGAAATCAGGACTTTAAAAAGATTCCCAGGTAATTCTAATGTGCAGCCAAGGTTGAGAACCACTGATTTAGAGAAAGAGGGATAGAGAGATAGAAATGTCGATGAGAGAGAAACATCATCGATCAGCTGCCCTGATGAGGAATCGAACAGGTGACGTTTGGGTTCCTGGGTCAATGCTCAACCACTGAGCCACACCGGCCCAGCAGAGGCCCAGCAATTTGTTTGAACAAGCCCTCCGTGTGATTCCGATGCATGCTCACGTTTGAGGACCACTGGACTAAGCCAGAAATGTATACTCAAAGTTTGGGAAATGAGTCAGCAGTAACTCCTTTTTAACATCCATTCCTTGAATAATTCCTTTTCTGTTATAAACGTCCATGGATTTCTTATTGTAACTCTAGAGCAGGGATTCTCCACCTGTGGGTCGCGACCCCTTTGGGGGTCGAATGACCCTTTCACAGTGGTTGCCTAAGAGACCATCGGAAAACACATGTATAATTACATATTGGTTTTGTGATTAATCACTATGCTTTAATTATGTTCAATTTGTAACAATGAAATTGGGGGTCACCACAACATGAGGAACTGTATTAAAGGGTCGCGGCATTAGGAAGGTTGAGAACTACCACTCTAGAGAGATTTGAACAAATAAACATTATTAGCACATGTGTGACAGGTGTGAAACATTGTGAATGGTAATAGATAATGCAAAAAAACAGTTTCTCAAAATCCTGTAAGGCAGTCTAGCAAGACTAAGTTTAAAAGCAGCATACCAAATATTGTTGAGTTTTAAAAAGGGCAAAGTGCCATTATCTACATTGGCTATAGCTGATCAGCTCCCATTAAAGTGCTCTCTACTTGTACAAAATTGCCTGGATCAGCCTGAAAAGCACCTGTAGGGCTCATTTGACTAGCTCCTAAACACCTTGCCTCATCCTTTCTCTTCCTTCTGTCCTTCTTTCTTAAACCACAGTAAGACTGAGAGGCCGCTTTGGCTGGGAAAAGCCGACCAGCCTGAGCCTTGCCATCCCCTCCAGCGGGAGCCCTGTGGCCGGAGGCAGGTGCTCCCCGCACCTGCGCTGGATCACTCGGGGCTCAGACGAGGCACATTGCGGGAAGCAGGTTCACCTTCTCAAGCCCCTTGTGTCTATTTTCTCAGAGCTTGTTCAATATTAGCCCATGTATGCTCTGAAGAAAGGAACACAGAAATTCACGGTCACCACTCTACCTTCATCTGAAAAAAAAGAAAAGCGCTTTGAGTTGGTTCTCAAACTGGGCCGGAGGTCAGAAGTGGAGGGGAAACGTCCTTGCTGAGTCCGTGACCTCGACCTGCTCAGGTCAGGGTTAAGCTCTGCAGGGGTGAGCTGTCCTGAAAAACAAAGTCTGGACTCTGTAGTCACACCAGCCAGCGATGAGACTGGAGCCAGGAACTCGTAGCTCCTCGGTGGTGGTGACGACCTGTGTGACTTTGCGCAATACGCTCACTTTCTTGAACCCTGATTTCCTAAACTGCTTTGGAAACTAGGTGAGGGCGTGAGGGCAGGAATAATATCCACCAGACAAGAATGAAGAGAAATACGGCCTCGAGGCTTAACCGCACCAGGCCTACCTCAGGAGATGCTAAATTAATGTTGGCTCCTCTCCTCTTCCTCTCCAGGCGCTGATGGGGATTTTCATCTGACCTGGTGAGGGCATTCACCTCAAAGAGCAGCCGCCAGGGGTTACATCACAGGGCTTTGAAACAGGGGTTCAGGGCCCCGCTAACAGGTCTCACCAGCATATTCCAGGGATCCTGGTCTAGGCATGTGTGCTTTCTAAATCTTAAAATACAGAACAAGGCCTCACGTCCTCAAGAAGGGAAAAGCTATAATCTGGGTCAGATCCCAGGCCCTGCCCTAAAACCTCTGTGGAATGCTGAACACGCTTCCTCCCCCACAGATCCCCCTTAAACACACCCCCAAAACCGACAGCGGCAGTGCTCAGTTAATCCCTAAGTCTCCAGGGGAATGGCACTTGGGGAATTTGTAGCTCCTAAGTAGTGACTACCTGTGTGACTTTGGGCAACTACAAGGAAGAGAAGTGCCTCACTCCGTGTGTGGGTTTAAGTTTAAAACCGCTCCCAGAGACGTTTTGTATTTTTCCCAAAAGAAGAGAGCCCTCTACTGGCCAGTCAACACTCTCCTGGGAAAGGACCTGATGCCAGATGGTGGGCGTTAGCCAGAGCTCAGGGCCTTTTCCTCGTTTTCAGCAGATGTGCAAGTCATTACCAACTGACTAAGGTCTAAGCCAAGGGAGTTACAGAATTCACACGGGTGTGGATTAATGACTGTTGATTGTTCAAAACTCAAACCCCATAGCACCCTCTCACCTGTCCTGATTACAATTTACTATACAGTATATAGCAAACAGAGGGGATGAAGAGAGGGTACAAGATCCTTCTGCCCTCTCTACCATAGCACGTGGATAATCTCCTAGAAGTGTTTCCTGCAGAAGGCTCTAAAGACATCACATCAGAGAAGTCCTTCACTTGTGGTCTCCAATATGCAATTTCCTTTGACTGGACAAACACACACACCCTTACTGACACACATACACTCGTGTGTTCTCACAAACACACAACATACCCACATACATTTTCATACTCTCACACATACACTTACACATTCTCTGATACACACATGCTTTCTCATACTCCTATTCACATACACACTCATAATTCTCACACACTCACAATTCTCAAATGCACATACCTCTCACACACTCACATACTCATACATTTGCTCACACACACTTGCACACTCACACAAACAGTAATGGCCTCCCCTGGCTCCCGCCTAACCTCTCCTCTGTGCTGCCTGGCACAACCCCAGGATGTTGGTCTGAGGACACTCCAGCCCAAGGATTCCTGGACTCGGTCAGGCCCGTTCTCCCTTGCCCACTCTCAGGACCTCCTCCCTATGCATAAGCCCTTCCCAGGTAAAATGTAGGAACCCACATTTCTATCCCACCCAACCCATTTACACTCCTAAACATGCTCCATGCTGGCAGAGTCTGTCTTTCATTTACTCCCCTTAGCAGCGAAGATGTTCTCTTCCTCAGGACCTTAAAAAGGAAAGATTGTTTTTCCATCTACTTGTGCTTCCAGCTTCTCTGCTTGCACAGTGAGGGAAGAATCTTGTGCAGTTTTAATTTTGACAAGGAAGAGGTGCTACCCTCCACCTACCTAACGTGCCTCCTCTGAGCACAGGCAGAAGCACATTTCCTCACCGGCCCTGGAGGACACAGAACGACTGTGAGTCCCACAGTGTGTGCTGCCAGCAAGCCATTTAGTGTCCCCGGAGCACTGGCCTGCTAATGTTCTAGAGGCAAAACCATTTCAAAGGAGGAATGAGATGCAGCACTTGACATGTACTCTGATAGTTCCTTTTCGGGCTTGTTCCCACTTTAGAACATAGCAATTCTTGAAACTTTTACTGCTGCCCCAAACTCCTGTTTGTTCTGACATATCAACTACCAGAGGGCAAGATACTGTCTGTCTATGTGGAGCACTATCTTATTATACAGTGGCTGTAAAGTGACATCAAAATCCCAGGCACTCTTCTGAAATGTTCCCATTTATAATAATTAATAACATCGGGAAGCCCTTCACAGTCATTATTCTATTTCATCCTCTGTAACATTGTTATCCTTATTCCCATTTCGCAGATGTGAAAACTGAGCATGGAGAAAAAGGAACTGGTCCAAGTTCCTATCGTTAATGGTAATTAGCAGAGCTGATAGCTGAAGCCAGATCTATTTTATTATAAATCCATACCACACTTAACGGTCCTTGGGGCCCAACTGTTTCTCAGTGGTCCGAACTCTCAGCTCTTGCAAACCAAAACAAAGCGATCAACATGTTTTAGTATTCACTCTCTGCACGGCATGTCTTTATGTGCTGCTGGTCGTTCCATGCCCTTCGGATTTACTGTTGCCTTGTATTATTATCTTTCATGTGTACTCTTGTATATTCTAAGTACTAACCGAGATGTTAACTCTGTCTTTTCCATCTTTGTTCTTCCATACTTAGAAGAAGCACATTTCAGGTCATGTCGAGATGCTTGTTGATGGTGGCTTCCTACCTCTCTAGGTTTTCCAGATAATCTCTGCAAAATTAGGCCTTTCTGCCCATAGAGTTGTGTGTACAGACATTTTTCTCACAGCATTCTTTACAAGAGAAAAAAATAAAAAACAAGCAACAAAAATCCCACAAGGAAAAAGTGGTCAAATCAACTCTGAGGTCAAATCTGCATGAGGGAACTGTTAAAAATCATGTTTTCGGAGACTACTGAATAACATAAGAAAATGTTTGCCTAATATTATAATATACTTTGCATTTATAACAAAGGAAAAGAGCTTAGAGAACATATACAAAAATATTGACTTTTATCTATAAGAAGGGAGATGAAACTACAGAGAATTTTTATCTTCTCTTTCAGAACATTAACTCCTTTTCTGGTACTCCATGTGGCTACTCATTTCACTCCTGTGAGCTTCATTTTTCTTTATCTATAAAATAGGAGCCATATTAGTTTCTTCATAAGACTTTTGTAAATAATTAAAACTTTTCCAATAAGTGCTTTGTAAATAAATACCAATAGTGCCTGGTCAGTGTGGCTCAAATGTTTCTATCTCTCTATCCCTCTCCCTTCCTCTCTCTCTCTCTAAAAAAATAATAAAACCATATTTTTAAATAAATAAATACCAGTAGTATTAAATTATATGCTAAGTGATTATATGATCTTTATACAGTTTACATAAAGACTTGAGAGGAAATAATGCCCTGTCAACTAACAGTGAAAATTTTAGTAAAATTTGTATCTTTTAAAACTCTATAAATATATCCTTTCTTTTAAAAACTAAGACTGTTTAACTTATATCCAGTGAATTACTATGAAATGATTCTACACGTAGAATACAAAAAAAGAAATCTATCTACTAGTATATCAATAGCCTAATAGTCCAGTTTTTGTTTTGTTTTTATTGAAATGGGGGCTAGATTTAGCAAGATAATAACCACAGGGCTCTTCTTGCTTTGCTGTTCACACAGTCAGTGTGGCCCATAAGGGCAGGCATGACAAGGAGCTCCTCACCAACCTGGTGAGGCACCACACAGACCCCAGACAGAGCAGGGGCAGCCACAGTTGAGAAGTCAGCCAGGCTTCTCAATGGGGGAACACCTCCAGGATCAAAATGCCACACAGAACAGCCCTAGCACAGGCACCAGGGCTACCACAAGCAGTTTCCATTTCTGGAACCCCTACCTCAGAGCCTGGTCCTGCCCGAGCTCCCAGGCTGACGTTCCCTCTCCTCCCTCAGCCGTCCTCCATCACATTCAGCTGTCAGTGTGACAGCCAAAGCACTGGTGAGAGTCCGTCCCAAGAGGAGCTCCCTTCCATCCCACACACATGCACTTAGCACTCTTTCTGTGCCCAGCATCAGACACCTCCACACCTTAAACCCGAGTAATTTTTACAACAGCCTTCCCTTCTCTCCATTTCATCTCCTTTCCACACAACCCAGTCATCTTTAACCTCATTGGTAAGTGACCAATATTCCCATATCTCACCAAACATTTAGTGGTTTAAGCTCTACAAAGCAGGAAGAAAAGAATCCATCTCAAGCACCTAGTGACACCTCAGCCACCCAGAATCCTTTGGAAAAAGCCAAATTTCCTAGATGACTGCAAGTCCTACTCCTTTAAGCATCAACACTTTAAAGACACTCGTGGTTTTGAATGAAAATCATTCTCCGTTATAGTCTGCTCTTTACTTTCTTGAACAGATTACATTTTCTGATGACTCGTCCTCATGTGCACTAGTAACGGCCTCCATGGGGACTGTTGCATTGGGTGAGACTCTTTGCACGTAGATTTGTTAGCCCCGCACCGCTCTCTTCTGAGGAGTCAGTTTTTCTGTTCCTTTCCTTTAAGGAGGTCACTGTTTCTGCTTCCTTCCAGCCTTCCAACTCCCTTTTCTAATCCACTGCTAGTAATGAGCTGGGTGTTCAGAATCCAATGATTAAAATGTGTTGGTTTTGCCCAGCCAGCGTGGCTCAGTGGTTGAGTGTGGACCTATGAACCAAGAGGTCACAGTTCAACTCTGTGTCAGGGCACATGCCTGGGTTGCAGGCCCAATCCACAGTGTGGGGCGTATAGGAGACAGCCAATCAGTGGTTTTCTCTCATCATTGATGTTTCTATCTCTCTCCCTCTCTCTTTCTCTATGAAATCAATCCATATATATATATATATATATATATATATATATATATATATACACACACACACACACACACACACACAAATATATATGACATCATTTATACTAGCACCAAAAAAATACCAACTAGCACTAACTGGATATTTTAGTTAAAAATCCTATCTAATAAAAGACAAATAGGGTAATTAACCATACCTCCGATACACTTCCCATTGGCTAATCAGGGCAATATGCAAATTAACTGCCAACCAAGATGGCGGCCGGCAGCCATGCAGCTGAAGGGAACAGGAGGTTTGCTTGCTCCAGTGATGGAGGAAGCCAAGGTTCCCTGCCTGCCACGGCCTGGCTCTGAGCCTGAAAGCAACAGCTCTGAAAGCAACTATGTTTCAATTATAGAAGCTAAACAAACCCCAGATACCTGCTTTCAGCCAGCCGAGGTCTCAGAGCTGGAGCTGCAACAATGTTTCAATTATAGAAGCCAAACAAACCCCAGATACCTGCTTTCAGCAGCCGAGGCCTCAAGCTGGAGCCAGGCCTCAGAGCTGGAGCTGGCTCTCAGCTCCAGTGACAGCCATAGAAGGTAAATAAATCCCAGAATTAAAAAAAAAAAGAAAAAAAAGGAGAGGTTGGGAGCTTCAGTCGCCCACCAGCCTGAAAATGGCCCTCAGCCCCTCACCCAGACTGGCCAGGCACCCCAGTGGGGACCCCCACCCTGAAGGGGGTGTGACCAGATGCAAACAGCCATCAGTCCCTCATCCAGGCTGGCCAGGCACCCAAGCGGGACCCCACCCTGATCCGGGACACCCTTCAGGGCAAACCAGCCAGCCCCCACCCATGCACCAGGCCTCTATCCTATATAGTAAACGGGTAATATGCAAACTGACCCTAACAGCAGAAAGACTGGGAATGACTGGTCACTATGACACACACTGACCACCAGGGGGCAGACACTTAATGCAGGAGCTGCCCTCTGGTGGTCAGTGCACTCTCACAGTGGGGAGCTCTGCTCAGCCACAAGCCAGGCTGGCGGCTGCCAGTACAGTGGTGGTGGTAGGAGCCTCTCCTGCCTCCTCAGCAGTGATAAGGATGTCTGACTGCAGTTTTGGCCTGCTCCCCGCTGGCAAATGGACATCCCCCGAGGGCTGCCAGGCTGCCAGAAGGATGTCTGATTGCCATCTTAGGCCCAATCCCCCGGGGAGCAGACCTAAGCCAGCAAGTGGTCATCCCCCGAGGGGTCCCAGACTGCGAGAGTGCACAGGCCAGGCTGAGGGACCCCTCCCCCCCCCCCGAGTGCACAAATTTTTGTGCACCAGGCCTCTAGTAAATAAATAAAATGTGCTGGTTTCAGTGTATAGGAAGAGTAGAATCTGAAGGCCTCTGCCATGAGTAAAATGACCCCACCTCAGCTCATCAATGTGATGCCACCTATTTTGGCTGCTCTGAGTCTTATCAGCCTACTTCCTGGTTCTTACTATATTCTGGGGAGATGATTCAAAACATATATTTTAGGAAGCTGAATCTTTCACTTCATCTCAATTCATACCTGGGAACTATACTTAAAATACAGACTCCCCAATGACCCCTTGAGGAACAAGTCGGTGACTTTAAAGGACCACAACTATGTAACAAAATGTGAAATTTTAAAATTAAAACAACAAAAGAAGAAAACAGAGAGCAAGAGTAAGGTTGTTTTTTTGTTTTGTTTTTTATTCTTTCCTATCTGACTGGTTGCTCCAAATTTTCAAATATTTACCTCCTCAATTCAAACCTGTCCCATAACTTCAGAGGGTAAAAAAAGACCACCAAAGTGCATGATGGAAAATTGGAAAAGTTCATTTAAAGATAATGTAATAAAGGGAGATAAAGATGATTCCAGACATAAGAGTGGACATAATGTATTCTGAACTCATTCAATCATAAAAATAAAATTCTATTTTGTTTCAGGGCTAAAGTGGATAAGAGGGCAAGACTTGTTGCTATAAAACATACCTCCAAGTTTTCAGGATTTACAAAACCCTTCTTTAGGGACACAAAGTTATATTTCCCAGTTGTCTCCTCAAACTCTTCAGAGCTATTTGTTCTCATTCATCTTAACAAAAATCCTAGTGCAAACTCTGACACTTTGTTCACTTAATAACATTTACCCAGGTCTTTCTACATGCCTGCCACTTTCCAGGGTAGGCATGTTGTAGCCCTTCCCTTAGCTTTCAATCTCCTTCTGATTGTTGTGAGAATTCGTCCTAACTGTTAGCTCACAAACTGGCCCCAATACACAGAGGGCAAAGAGAGACCAAAGAAAGAGGCAGGTCACTCCAGATTGTAGCTGGCAGCTTAATAAGCAAAGGGATTTACTTACAAGGCTTGTTTTCTTGGGTGGCCACAAAACAAGTAGACCCTGGCATCATCCCTCCAGAATCTTAAAAATGTATATTAAGGCCTTAACTGGGTTCAGTCACATATAGCATCCAGATGGTCTCAACAACACCTTACTCTCTCAAGGCTGCATCCTCGAAATCAGCACTCAGTGTGGGAACAGTGGGCAGAGCGTACATTCCAAGGACAAGGGAAGGAGTGAGGCGCCTCCGATTGCTCGGTTCAGCTCACAGGTCAACCAGCAGTTACATTTCCTCAGTTACCGCCTCCAACACTAACAGATAAACAAAATTATATATACAAGCTTGTTCAATTCAGTATTCTTTAAAATAGCAAAACGTTGGAAAGAATCTAAATGGTCTAAAACAGGTAATTGATACAATAGAATATGATGTGGATTCCATAGTTATTGACCCAGGAATATATTTTACCTTGCCTTAATAAATGAGAAATATATATATATATATATTTATATAATATATATATAAAATATATATATTTATATATTTTTTATATATATATATTTATATAATATATATATATTATATAAAATATATATATATATATATAATAGAGTGATAACTACAGCATAATCACTTTCATAGTAGTATATTATTTATAAACCTGTGGATGGATTTGGGGGCCTGGAAATCATACACCAAAATAGGTGACAGAATTGTGAATGCCTTTCATTTTCGCTTATCTGTATTTTCTAATGTTTTTCTAAATGATTAGAGATATGTGAAATCAACCAAAAAGTTTGTGAAATAATTCTCTTATCAAAAGACAATTCCACTGTCTTGTCAGTCACTGAAAACCTTACTAAAGTTTGAGAGAGCCTCTTCCTAAAATAAGTGTATTAAATCCAAGAGACAGAGGTCCCAATACCCTTTCACCACTATGCTAAACTGCCATCGGAAATGTGGTTGAAGAGGCATGCTATCCAGATTAAAACAACAGAAAAGGCTTTTTGGAGTACAATAGCAAATGTTACCAGAGAACAGATTATGAGCACGTTAATGGTACCCTAGAGTGATTCCACCATAAACTTCCAGCTGCAGAACAGTGGGACCTCAAAACCCCAGGATCTCCCAGAGAAGATGGTCTAAATAAAAAGGATCTACATAATTCAGAAACCTCAAAATGCTAAGCTAGAAACTAAACACAGATAATTGACTGATATATATCAGCTGGATAGTCCTATATTATATCATATAAATATTGAGTCTTATATAAGAAAAGCACTCATAAAGATACTAGAGGCCCAGTGCACAAAATTCATGCACGGGGTGGGGGTCCCTCAGCCCAGCCTGCACCCTGTCCAATCTGGGACTCCTTGGGGGATGTCCCTCTCACAATCCTGGACCACTGGCTCCTAATCGCTCACCTGCTTGCCTGCCTGGTCACCCCTAACTGCCCCCCCCCCACCAACCTGATCACCCCTCACTGTCTCCGCGTACTGGCCTGATTACCCCTAACTGCCCCCCCTGCTGGCCTGGTTGCCCCCAAATGCCCCCCCTGCCAGCCTGGTTGCCCTCACGCCCCTCCCCCTCCCGCTGGCCTGGTCGCCCCATGCAGCCTGCTTGTTCAGTCGTTTGGTCATCCCTCACTAACCCCCTTGCCAGCCTGGTTGTAGGGAGCCATCTTGTGAGGGCATGAGGGTTAATTTGCATATTACCTCTTTATTATATAGGATTAGAGTAGTCATTGGTAAATGAAATAATAAATACTGACTTCTAATAAAAATGCTGCAATGAGTTCATGCTCTGATTACCACCTTTATGCTGCAATTATACAGTAACATGTGGTAAGATATAAAAATAGAAAAAGGCTCCAGATTGAAAAACAAGATATACATCCCCATGGAACAGACAAGCAAAACTACGAGGCAAGCTGAAGCTATGGCTGCCCAGGAGCTCAGCTCTTCAGGAGTTAAAGAGTTTTTAAAGCTCCACAGATGATGGGGAGTAAGGCTCACTACTGAAGAAAGTAGACTGAACAAAACACAGTGAACTTCTGTCTAGAACTATAGCAATGTTTCTTGATTTTTTTCTATTATTATCCCCCTAAGGAGAAATTTTTATTTGAATTTTCCCTAAAGAGATAAGTTAAATGCTAAGGAATAAGATTTTTAGGGATAGGGTTGAGCTTGGAAGGGGCACTATAATATCTAAGATTTTTATCCTCCAAGAATCACTCTTTTACCTCAATGGGGGCAATATTGCCCTGTTTAAAATACATGAGCCATAGTTTTAAACCTCACAGTGCTGCCAATAAGAACTGAGCCAAAATGCTCCCTGGCCATTTGACTGGTCCTTGGGTACTCCGCCATTACTATGGGGCAGGAACCCCCACCAGCAATTTAAAGCCTGATTACAGATTGGGGATCTGAAGAACGGTCGTGGGGCAGGAGACTGTGAAACTGCAGGACAAAGAGACAGATGCCGAGAGACAGGAGAAAGAGAAACAAAAAACAAAAAAGCCCCATCTAAAATTAGTGGAGAACCAATATTCCAAAAACAATAATTGGTTTCTAAG
The DNA here is from genome assembly GCF_964212035.1 of Myotis nattereri. Lineage (NCBI taxonomy): Eukaryota > Metazoa > Chordata > Mammalia > Chiroptera > Vespertilionidae > Myotis > Myotis nattereri. The sequence goes on from NC_138079.1 coordinate 36,766,046, forward strand.
ACAGAAAAACCTGCAAAATTAACAATCATGCATTCAGTCTGGAAAATTAACTTTATAGAAAAGCTTAACAAAGACTTTAAATTAGAAACATTGAGCATTTGCAAAGAGAGAAAGGAAGAAAGATAAACAATTCAGCATAACCTCTACTTTAAAGGAATACATTTTCAACAAAAACAAGTAAAAACAGAAACAAGAATAGGTGAATATTTAAAAGAAACAATTCAAAATTTAAAAAGGAAATATATAGTAATTGAATTTTAAAAATACAATAAGCAGCCCAGCCAGTGTTCTCAATGGTTAGAGTATCGGCCTGAACACTTGGTCTTGGATTCAATTCCCAGTCAAGGGCATGCACTGGGTTGCAGGTTCAATCTCTGGCCCCAGTCCGGTGTATGCAGGAGGCAACCAACAATGTTTCTCTCTCACATCAATGTTTCTCTCCCCCTCTCCCCCCAATTCCTCCCTTCCACTCTCTTTGAAATCAATGGGAAAATTATCCTCAGGTGAGGATAAAAAAACAAACATACAATAAACAAAACTGAATTATTCTCCTCTCTAGACAGAGACAGGTAAGTAGGTAGATAGATGATTGATAGATAGATAGATACAGGTAGGTAGGTACGTAGGTAGGTAGATAGATAGATAGATTTAAATGAAACGTGGAAGATAAATTCAGAGAGTCTAACATTTTCATGAATAGGAATTCCAGAAGAATAAACTGAAATGAATAATAGGGAAGCAATATTTGAAATAAATGTGTTGATAATTTTCTAAAATTAAACAAACAAAAAATCTGATGAATTATCAAATCAGTACAATCCAAATACTAAGCAGAGTAAATACAAATAAAACCAAACTTGGACACACTAAAGTGAAACTGTGGAAGTCAAGAGTAAAGAGAAAGTCTTGAAACCTCTAAGGAAGATAAGACAAGTAATCTAAAATGGAGTGACAGTTGTACTGACAGCAGATTTCTTGTTAGCAAACTTAGGCATTTGAAGTTAATGAAATATCTTTTTCTTTTTTCATTTATTTCAGAAAGAAAGGTAGAGGAAGAGAGAGATAGAAACACATGATGACAGAGAATCATTGATTGGCTGCCTCCTGCATGCCCCTCACTGGGGATCGAGCCCTGGCCTGGAATCGAACCATGACCTCCTGTTCATAGGTCAACGTTCAACCACTGAGCTACACCAGCTGAGCTAATGAAATGTCTTAAAAGTGCAGAGAGGTGGTCATCTAAAGTGTTAATATAAAGGAGAACATGGATGAGACGTACATGAAAATTGTATTTTCTCTGCAAATTTTTTATAAGTCAAAAATGATTTCCTAAAAATAGTTTAATTTTTTATTGATTTTAAAGAAAGAGAAAAATGAGAAAGGGAGGGAGGGAAGGAGAGAGGGAGGAAGGGAAGGAGGGAGAGAGATTTTTGTTTTTCCACTTATTTATGCATTCATTGGTTGATTCTTTTACATACCCTGACAGGAGACTGAACCCATAACCTTGGTGTATCGAAATGATACGTCAGGGTCTAGAAATTTATTTTTTCTTTTTTAAGTGCAGAGAAGGGGGGGGGGGACTGTTAAGCTAGAATTTACAGCCAGCCAATCCATCTGCCAAAGGCATTAAAATAATTATTAAAGGTTATACATCAGCAAGAGGTACATTAAGCACAAGAAAAGTTATAGGATTATAAAGAAAAAAATAAGCTTAGACATTGATCAATTTAATTTTTCTTCCTTCCTTTCTTCCCTCCTTCCTTCATGAATAGTTCAGTCCAAAATCTATTAGGTGGGCCCAAGCAAGGTAGGTATCAGGGGGCCATGGGGAAGGAAGTGACAGCTGCTAGGCATGGGATGTTGAAGCTTGAGGAAAATGAGATCATCTGCGCAGCCTAGTATGGGTTGTCCAAGCTGAAGAAGGTAAGAGGATGTCCACACAGGAGACAGGCGGTAGTAGCCCAGCACAAAGGGCCAAAGCCCAAGTGTCGCGTGAAGAGAAGATCTGGGGCGGGGTAGTGGGGGACAGAGTGGCAGTGGAGAGAGACTGGTTATAAGTAAATATACTGAGAATAATAAAAGCCAGGTTTTTCACTGTCAGAGAATAGAGTTGCATATAAGGGGAGAAAACTAGGGTAAACTCTATGATGGTTTGGAATTGGATGTATTGATGTTAAATCGTGGTTTTCACTGTGTGTGTAGATATATATGTGTACATAGCTCTGTCCAATGAGAGGGTCTATGAGCATCAACACCCTAAAAGCAATGAGCACACCTAGTGCCAAGTCTTGCTTTCTGAATACCATTCTTCACTAAAAGGAACCAGGACTTCTTGGAGAAATGGCTACTCCCAGGGCTTGTGCAGGAAAAGCCTTCATAACATACTGTGTTAGTCTAGAAATTAAGTGATCGTGTTCATGGAAATGTAAATTGGTAGAGCTACTAATAAGAGGTTCCTCAAAGAGTTAAAAATACAACTACCATATGATCCAGCAATTCCACTTCTGGGTATATGTCCAAAGGAAATGAAATCACAATCTCAAAGAGATATTTATACTCCCATGTTCATTGCAACACCATTCACAAGACATAGAAACAACCTAAATGTCCATTGACAGGCGAATGGCTACAGAAACTATAAAATGAAAGCGATTCAGCCATGGAAAAGAAGAAAATCCTGTTATTTGAGACCACATGGATAAGCCTTGAGGACATTATGCTAAATGAAATAAGCCCGACAGAGAAAGATAAATAGTATGGTCTCACTTATATGTGGAATCTTAAAAAATCCAGAAACAGAGAAGAATGGTGTTTGTCAGGGGCCAAGGGGTAAAGGAAATGAGGAAATATATAGATCAAAGGGTACAAACTTTCAGTAAAAGAAGAAAAAGTTCTGATTATGTAATTACAATATGATGCCTATAGTTAATAGCACTGGATTGTATACTTGAAATTCGCTAAGAGAGTAAATCTTGTGTTCGCACCAAAAAAAAAGAAAAGGTAACGATGTGAAGTGATAGATATCTTAATTAACTTGATTTGGGTAATCTCACAATGCATATAGATATCAAATCATAACACTGTACACCTTAAATATGTATTTTTATTTGTCAAAAATCTAAAAAAATAACAACCAAAAAACTGGTGCAAACTATCTGCAAAGTAACCTTAACCTTTGTCTATATATTTTACTTAAAGGTGCAAGTATGGTATTTTGGAAATAAGCACATCAATATAAATAAAAAACAGGCTTTCCGTGTGAGGAAAAATAAATGCAAAGATAAAACCAAAGAATTTGAATAAAACTCAATGCCTTAGAAAAGCACCTTAAAAATAATGGAGGGGGGAGGAAAACAGTCCCTTCGACAAATGGTGCTAAGAGAACTAGACATCTGCATGCAAAAAAAATGATGTTGGACCCCCCCACACACACACACACCTAACACCATACATTAAAAATGTTAACTGATAATGGATCAAAGACCTAACTATAAATGAAATATTATTCAACCATAAATAATGAAGTACTGATACATGCTACAACATAGATAAATCTTGAAGATATTACACTAAGTTAAAGAAGGCAGACATAAAAGACCTCATATTGTATGATTCCATTTACATGAAACTAGAGGCCCAATGCACAAAATTCATGCAAGAGTAGGCCTTCCTTCCCCCAGCTGCCAGCACCGGCTTCCCTCCGGCACCAGGGACCCAGGCTTCCCGCGTAGCCCCAGCTTCATCCGGAAGGTCGTCTGGAAGGATGTCCAGTCAAATTAGCTTATTTTGCTTTGATTATTATAGATATCTAGAGGAGCTAAATCCATTGAGTCAGAAAGCAGATTTTTGATTGCCAGAGGCTAAAAGGGTGGGGGAACGGGGAACTAATGCTAAATGAACACAGGGCTTTCATTTGAGGTGATGAAAAATTTCTGGACCAAGATAGTGGTGACAGTTGCACAATATCATGAATGTGATTAATGCCACTAAGTGGCACTAATCATTTAGAAATGATTACAATGGTACATTTTATGTTTCATGTATTTTGCCATAATTAAAAAATTAAATGAGAAAAATAAAATGATAGAGGCATGTCAAAAGAAAAGAGAAACCAGTTTGAAGCACTCCCCACTGGCCCATCTGGGAGAATTTGAACATGATAGTAAATGTAACAGAAATAGACTCCCATTGAAGGCCCAAAGACAGAATAGTAATAGAAATAGACTATAGACCATTGAATTAAAAAGAAATCCATATATGCAAACATATATATGTTTCTAAATAGTGAAAGAAAAAAATTTCCTTTCAATAAAATACCAACTCATCTTTGTAGAAGGAATGATAGAATTAGAAAACAACCATTTGGTAACCATCATAGTAATAATGAATCTAGTCAAGAAACATCAAGGGATAATAGTTGGTAAAGTTTGATGAGAAGAGAAATACATACAGTCTCAAAGTACTTTCTCACAAAATGCTCATTAATTACAAAAGGAAAGTAAATAGCTTTATAGTGGAAAAAACTGATAGACATACCCTCTTGATCAAATAATCAAAGTTAACATCACCAGTAATGGGACAAATCAAAAGCAGGTGCCAACTGACAGGAGGCAGTGAGAACATAGCATCTCTATCATCAGTTAGGTATATGAACTTGGCCAAATAATGCACCTTTTTATACTTCTGTTCCTTTATCTGATAATATCTCATTTCCATTCCAGTGCTAAATTCCTACTCTCCTAATACTTATAGAACTAATCTACATATATGTCATCTGTTCAAAACTTGACAAGGGGAGATAGAAGCTCTTCTCTCGGTTTAAGTGGCTGATGTTCTTATATAAGTAAATCAGGCATAAAGTGCGCAAAATGACATATATGGCAAAACTTATGAACTTGATCTAATTTTATAGGGAGTCCTGGAAAAGCCAAAAATTGAGAGTTTTTAAAACAATAATATTCTTTCTTTTCAAGGACATACTTGAGTTCAAACTAGGGTAGAACAACGGTTATATGGAAATGAGTGCTTATATAAATAAGTGCTTGGAAGGGCTTTTCCCTTAAAACTGAACATGCCTCCTCCCACTTCGTGAGCACTATCCAGGAGCCTAGAAAAGTCTCTGAGGAATGAAGAAAGCTAACAAGCCTTTCCGCCAGGGCACTCACACTTTCCAGTTACTAAGAGCATCCTCAATACAGGACAGAAATCTCTAGTTGGACAGAAGTCACTGCTTTCAGAAGGGTCAGAGTAATGCCATGTAGTTAAGCACGGTTCTGTAAAATAATGCAAGCCCTCACAGAGCAATTCAAATTATTAGCAACCTCATAAATAAATCAGTCTTATCAATATTCAACTGGCAGACCATCAAAAAGTCTAAACTGATCCTATTATACCATTTGGCTTTCGTTATCAGTTTTTATGCTAACAGAAACACATTAATTGGTTAATTAGACATCTTTATGGTTGGGAGAGCCAATTTGCTATAATTATTTTTACTAAATTTTTATATTATCCCTTCAATATACAGAACCAACTATATAAGTTCAAACTCTCAGAGTTATTAACAGTTCTGTTAAAGAATAAATTACTAGCTCATGTTTCTTGTTTTAATTATTCTTCCTTCCTACACTAAAAACATACACTAATTATAGTACCCTTCAATCAGTTGGGCCTGTTTCCTCTCTTTCATCACCTATGTCCAGTCAGTCAGAAAATACTGCCAACTCTTCCTTGTCAAATGTCTCAAGAATCCAATTCTCTCCTCCCGCAGCCAGGTCCTCATCACCCACACTTGGTTTAGCACATAGACACAGCATCCACTATGGCTTTTCATGTCTGCCAAGGCCTACTAACCAATCTGATGTGGCAACTCTCTCTTCAGCTCTTATTACTGCAAATCCGACCCAAATTATTTCTACTCTAGAAGTGGGGGGTTTTGTTTTTGTTTTAAAATATATTTTTATTGATTTCAGAGAGAAAGGGAGAAGGAGAGAGTGGTAGAAACATCAATGATGAGAGAGAATCACTGATTGGCTGCTGCCTGCATGCCCCCTGCTGGATATCGAACCCAAAACCCAGGCATGTGCCCTGACTGGGAATGGAACCGTGACCTCCGGGTTCATAGGTTGACGCTCAACCACTGAGCCACACAAGCCAGGCTACTCAAGAGGTTTTCAATTAGGTTCATGAGACAGGGGCAAGACCTGAGGTAAGACCACAGCTTCTCTTCAAGTTGCCATTAATCTGTTGAGTGTCACTACTTTGGTACACAGAGTCCTAACTGTACTACTATCCAGCCCACATTCTTCCATATTCCATTCTTTTTTAAAAAATATATTTTATTGATTTTTTACAGAGAGGAAGGGAGAGGGATAGGAGTTAGAAACATCAATGAGAGAGAAACATCGATCAGCTGCCTCCTGCACACTCCCCACTGGGATGTGCCCGCAACCAAGGTACATGCCCTTGACTGGAATCGAACCGGGGACCCTTGAGTCCGAAGGCCGATGCTCTATCCACTGAGCCAAACTGGTCAGGGCTCCATTCTTTGTGTATAAATGAATCTATTACATTACTAACTAAAAGTTGAATAACCCATATCTTCAGCATTTCCCTCACTAATAACTCAGGGTCTCATTTGCTGGCACCCTCTCCTCTCCTGGCTTTCTGAAAATAGAGTACTCTAGACTCAGACCTCAGCATTCTTATCCTTTCTATTTTCATTCCATCTCTAGGTAATCTCATCTAGTCCCATAATCTCTTTATACTGAAAACTCCCAAATTTATATCTTCAGCCTTGCTCTTTCCTAAGCTCCCACCTCAAATATCCAACTGTATACTCAGAATTTTTCCTGAGCAATCAGGTATAAGCTTGTCCAAAGGTTTACCCCATCTCAGTAAATGGTTATCACCATCCACCTAATTACTTAAGTCAAAAACTTTGAATTTACCCTCTATCCTTCCATTCACTTACCTCCCAACAATATATCTTTCTGACCTATATCCCAAATTCAATCTCTATTGCTGCCACTCTAGTCCACGTTATTAGCATTTCTCATCTGGATTATGCCATCGATTCCTTACTGGTGACGAGGTTCTGTCATTCATTCAGAGTGACAGATTTTGCTGAAAAAGAAAAGAACGTTAACATGATGTACATTCAATGAAACCATATTGTTGTTGGAAATGACTACCTTGTTTCCTCCTTTTCTCATTCTCTGTACTTTCCTCTTTCTATGTGTATCTCCCTCCCTTTTTCTAACTCCTTTCCTTTTCTCTCCCTCCTCTTAATTGTCTCTTTCTCTATTTCTCTCCCTACTGTTTTACTAATCATAATGTAGTGGGAAGATACTAGGCCTGAGAAGTAAAGGATTTATTCCTTTGGTCTGTCATGGTGAAGGTAGGTAATTATGATGAAGTAAATTTTTACTTCTGGTCCTCAGGTGTCTCATCTAGTAAATAAAGAGATTATACTGGATAGTCTCTGAGGTCCCTTACAGTTCTAGAAATCTGTTCAGGTTATTTATTGAGTTATTGAGTAAAGTGCTATGTTCCTTGTTCTTAAAAGTAGGTAAATTCAATATTTTATATTTCCCTGAGGGGGGAAAGCAAATTAGTTTGGTGTTGGTTTTTTACAAAGCCTTCCATTGATCCTTTTCTATCATGGGTCAGTGGCTCTCAATAGAAAAAAAAATGCCCCTCTCCTTTGGCGTACTCTATATGGTCAATATCTCTGTAGTTATTTCTGTCTTTGGGCCTTCCTCAGGACAAGCAGATCCCAAGAAGAAGCCAATACGCCACTTCATATGAAGGCTATCATGTTTTAGGCACTTAATGTGTTCTAGGCTCTGTGCTGAACCTTTTTTTTTTTTTCATTTAATCATCAAGACAAACCTACATAAGGCAGGTATTACATTATCACTCCTCTTTCACAAAAGAGGAAACTAAGACGCAAAGAAGTTAAGAAGTTTGCCTAAAGATGCACAGCCAATGCATGGTGGAGCCAAACTTTGGACTCATGTCTTACTCAAAAGCCCATGCTCTGAAAGATTAGACTATACTACCTCCCTCCTGAGAGGCTAAAGCCCTGCAGTCTCTCTTACAAGTCTCTTTCTCCTTTTGGACTGACAAAACATGTGGCTTCTGATGTCTTAGACCACATCCTAGCCACTACCTGACCTGACAATGTCAACTAAACTACAAGGATTTTAAGAGCAGAGGCTAGTGATTTCTTATGGTACTGGTAGCAGCCATGTGGACACTCCGTAAATGCTCCTGACTGAGAAAGGCAAGCAATTTACACATGGTGAAAAGCAACTTACACAGCTAGGACTTTTTGCTTAATGCAAATTCTGGTGATGCAAAGGTTAGTGTAGAGGGCTGCCTGGGAGGCACCTAGGCATTTTCTTATAATTATTGTCAACTGAACTCAGAGCATAGGCAGAGCCACGCCCTGGGAACATGCTTCCCCAATAAGGCTGGACATGTTAATCAGGCAGGGCGGAACTAGATATGTAAATCTAGGCCTTTAAAATAAACCTGCTGTGTGGCTCAGCCCGCTTTTTGCCGCCTCTCCATCAGAGAGGATGGCGCCCACCTGGCCCCAGCTTAAAACCTATTTCTGAGTCTTGGTCTTTCTTTAATTTCTTAATCCCCAGCTCCTCCACTCAGCAAATGGACTGTTTCCTTTTCCATGCGGGACATGGAGAAGAGAGAAACAGCCCCCCACAGGTTAGGATGAAGGAGAGATTGTGCTAGGACTAGAGATTTGGCCAGGCTTCCCATAAAGTCTAATTCCATGACCTCATTATCATTTGCAGAAAATAGAACTATTGGTAACCCTAGAGAATTACTTTAGAAAATGGCTAAAAAAAATTGTTTTAATTAAGACTCTAGGTATTTAAGTGAAATATCAGGTCAGCACATTTGTGGAAGAATTTTTCTTTTTTAAATGCTTCAATAGGTCTTCAGAAGTAGAATTTCATTTGCATGACCATTTCCTGAGCAACATCAGAACAGAATCAATTCTCAAGGTATCTTTTGTACCAGAGGAATTTATGAGCTTCCTGGCCAAGAGGACCAATTGGCAGAGTCTCTAAAATTCTGCCTCCCACCCCCATCTCTAAGAGAACTGTGCCTGGATAGATAGAAAACCTTGGATGCCTTTCTGGGACACTGGTTTGGTGCTGATAAAGGCAAAATGTTGTAGCATTGTGTGATGCCATTCAAATATCTTCAACCCATCCTTGGGATTGATTGTCTGTATCTCCTTAAAACAAAGAGTTTAGGAGAGAAATACCAGACTATTCTTTAGGATGTTCTTCACTTGGGGAACTGTAACATTGGTGAAGAAACAGCATGAGCACCATCCGTAGACAGACACAACAAGGTCATCAAGGTGGTGGGCAGAAACTCCCAATGGAGGCCAGCCAACAGTCAAACAGCAATAGCAGAACAGATGTTTGAGAGGTTGACAGTTTCCATGGAGAATATCTACATTAATCAGGACCACGCCAAAGAAAGCTTGGAAAGTGGAAGAGGGAGGAAAAGATTGAGGTCCTATTGATTCCACCTGGTAAGTTCTCAAGGTTAAAACTATTTGTGATCATCACCTTTACCTTGTTTTTTCAAACCTACCCCCTCAAATTGGTGTGACCTGGAAAAAAAGAATTAGAAACGTTGTCAAATAACAGTATTATATCTACAGACAAAATATTGATTCTGGATATTTCTTTCTTTTCTTATACTTCCTTGGTAGGAACATTTTTCTAGCCTATCTAAGAGATGGCAGCAATCGAGCCTGTTCCTGATTTATTTTATCTAGTCAACTGCAACACACAACAAAACCTCGCCCAAGAAACAATGACAACAGACATAAAATTCAGGTAAACAAACATAGTTTTTCTTTCTCTTTACTCAAAAAAGGTAATATTATTGACTCTACCTACCAAAAGAACATTAACTATTTTATCCGCCCCTCAGAACTCTTGTTTTTTTCTGCCTTCTTTTAAAAACGAACTTTTAATTCCAGCTTTTCTTAAAGCTTATTGAGATGTGACATTCCAAGCAATCTCTGAGAAGTGTAAAAGTGAGAATAATAGCTGTGATTAACTCTGTTTATATACCAGACACACTTACATTTCACTATAAATATTCCACATGAAAACCTCTGAAAGAGAGCCAATTATGGTGAGAGGTTTATCTATGTGACATTTGTCAAAGAAAAAAATAAGCTTCAGTTTCTATTTGGAAAAATTATTTCCTGGGATGATGTAAGATTGTACATTTACCAACCGGGGAAAAAATGAGGAGTAGAGCTAAAATGATGAAGTGCGTATAGTTTAAGTTGTAGGCCTCTCTCTGCCCCCTGAACCCCCATACTATCATAAAAACACAGAGTACACATACAAGAAAATACTAGTTCCTATCATCTTCATTCCAACACTAGCACTGGTCACGGAGGGAACATCCGTGCAAACAGAAAATTTCCCTATCACATGTGCTCTGCTATTAGAAAAATCCATTTTGTTCCTAACCTTACAGCTCAAAGTAAAATTACAATTTGAAATGAAAATCGTTCTTGCCCTTACAACTCTTACTTGGAATGTGTTGCCTTCATTTTGTTGTTCCTCCACAACTTGTCACGTACTGTTAATTTTAGTTTTTAGGGGGAGAAAAACACAATTTTTCAGTGTTCCTGTTCACTTTTCTGTCCTTTTTGCCCCCAAGGCTCTTGATTACAAATGTCGCCTTCAATCAAACCTAGCAGATGAGTGTGAATACATATTGCAATGCTAGTTATAACCTCTGTGTTCTGATCCTTTGGGGGCCTGGAAGTTCTGCTAATCCAATCTTGAAAATCAGTCCTTTTAACCAAAGTATTTCCCAGAAAAACATCTATACATACAGCCAGACAGTCCATAGGAACAGGACTGTTAGACATTAGTACAGCCCTACCAATGACTTATAGCCAGCATCTGCTGTGACAGGTTATAGCTTCTATTTTGATTGGTCAATGACCAAGCTAATTCAGCTGTTAAATACTTTTTAACATCCCAAATATAAGTCAAAGAAAATCTTTATTAAGTTCACTATCAAATCCTTTAAGAATAGAATATATCTACCGGACAACTGAGTTCATTAGCTCTTTATATCCTTACAGTATCACTCCACTATGTAAAAAATAAATAGCAGTTTTTCCACGTATCTTTTTCAGCTACCATCAAACCTTCACAGCAAAGCCTGGGGCAAGACTTAGCTACACCTACTACCTTTATCACCTCACCTTCCATTTATTCTCCCAACCCCATTCCTCACTATCGCATCTTGTCTCCCACTAGCATCTACTCCTATTGCTCCCCAGAAAGTGCTCTTAAGAGGTCACCAATGATCTTGATTGCTTACTCAGTGGGACCTTTTCTGTCTTTATCTCAATTGATTTCTCTCAGTATTTCACCCTATTGACCACTCCTTCCTTCTTGAACCTCTCCTCCCATGGCTATTGGGATATTTCCCCTTGACTTTTCTCATATCTCTATTTCTCAACCTTATAACTGTCCCTTTTCTCCAAAAACACCTGAAACATTGGTATTCTGTAGATCTTTGCTCTGTCTGTACTCTCACTTAGGGTGATCACGTTCACTACTGCCTCTATATCAATATGCAGCATTGCAAATGTACAAAGTAAAATTCAGCTTTTCCTTAAAATCTGGTACTCAGTCTACAGCTCCTAGTTCAGCAATGACTCCACCAACCAACCAACCCATCACCCAAACCCAAAATCTGGCTATTACCCCTGACTTCTTCCCACTAATCCCCATATTCAATAGCTCAACAAATAATTCCAGTCTATTTTACCTTCCTAGTATGTCCAGAATCTTTCACAGCTATTCATATATCACACAAAATTCTGCATACAATTTCAGGGTATATCTCTACAGACATCCAAAGAATCCGTAAATCCAAGATGTCATAGAGAAACATGTGAGGTGGATCAGAGGTGGTGGGAATGTCTAGAATGAGAATTTGTTTCAGAAAAATAAAAGGAAAGTTTCCCTACATTACACAAAACTATATATCAGAGTCATTAAAGGGCCAAATAATTTTTTAAGCTACAGAGTATTAGGGGAAATGTTTTTATAACCTTGGAACAGGTATAAAATTATTAAACCATACAAGAAAGTAGTGACAGATTCAACTACATAAACTTCTGGGTAAAGTAAGACACCATGGATATAGGAAAAGACAAGTGTCAAAGTACATAAAACATGGGAAATATATATAATCCATCCCATTTATATCCATAAGATACCTAAGAAGTGACTATAGTCAATAAAACAAAGAACACAATAGGAAAAAAATGTGCAATGGACAAGAACATTTTATAGAAGAGCAAATTGCCAATTAGTATAGAAAAAATGCTCAACCTTTACCAATCAAGGAAACACAAATTAAAACAACTAAATCATCCTTCATCTACAACATTGGCAAATATTAACAAGATTGATAGTGTCCAGAGTTATAAAGGATATGGGAAAAATGGATACCCTCATACCCTGGTAGGAAGGCAATTTGGCAACATCTGTCGATATAACTATCCATATATTTCTACCCAGAAGTGCCACTGGTAAATCTCTATTCTAGAGAAATATTTGTACCTGTGCACAAAGAAGCATAAGCAAAGATATTCACTGCAGTATTGTTTATCATAAAGAAGCCTAATGCCCACCTAAAGGAGAGCCATATTATAATGTAAAAGAATTCAGCTGGGCCCTGGGCATGTGGCTCAGTTGGTTGGGCATCATCTCTTGCATGGAAGGATTGCTGGTTAGATGCCTGGTCAGGGGCACATGTCCAGGTTGGGAGCTCAGTTCCCAGTGGGGGAGCACGCAGGAGGCAGGCGATTGATGTTCCACTCTCACATCGGTGTTTCTCTCCTTCCCTCTCCCTCTAAAAATCAATTTAAAAATCTTTTAAAAACAAAAAGAATGTGAACCTCAGCGGGAAGGCAGAGGTGGATGGATGGGAAGAGATCAATCAAAGAATTTGTATGCGTATATGCATAACCATGGACACAAACAATAGTGTGGTCAAGGCTTGGGGTGTGGGGTGGGGCGGACTAGAAGGGGTCAATGGGGAATAAAGGGGACAAATGTAATACTTACAACAATAAATATTTTTTTAAAGAATGCAGTTAGTCTAAGACATAGTGCTCAATGACAAGACAAATGTGTATGTATAAAATATCCCATTTACTTTTTTAAAAAACCTACACACTTGAGTACAAACATATACTTGGGCATAAAAAGTCTGCATATTCTGAAAACACCAAATAATGGTTACCTCTGGGGAGGGAAGAAAATTCAGGAGGGTGAGAAGATGAGATATTTACCTTCTATAATAATAAAAGCATAATATACTATTTAGACCGGACAGCCAAACGACCTTCCTGATGTCCTTCCGGACAACCTTCCATCAAAGCCAGGGCTGCGAGGGCTGAGGCAAGCCGCCGCGGCCGCGAGGGCCAAGCTCCTTGCACGAATTTCATGTATAGAGCATTTAGTTTATTCTATATTTTTCTAAATTGTTTGAATACTTTACAACTAGGATAAATAAAAGTGTGGCAAACTTTTAAGAGAATGTTCCATCTTATTGCCCAAGTCCCTCACTCCTTCTGAACTCTGGAATGTCTCACAATTTTGCCTAATCTCTACTGTTCACTGACATTTCATTTAATCCAAAAATTATATACTTTCTCCTAGTCCACACCAGAGCCAGCGGGTTCTGTGGGCGCCTATCGCGGTGCTGTCACCTGGAGGTGGGGAGTAGCGTTACTTACCCACTGCAATTCATGGCAGTATCACATAGAAACAGGAGGCACTGACCCCAGCTTCTGTTTACGCCATTTATTTTGTTCTCTTTGAGGATTTGCAGCAGAGACCATGACTCTGTATAAATTGGTAGTGTTCACTGACAGGTCTGTAAGTTAAATGACACTGCTTTCAGAACTTATGTGTGGGCTATGAAATATGTAAGCTGGGAGTGTTCTCATAACCAAATGGGAAATAGAAATGATAAAATAAACCAAGTTGCTTCTGGTAGAGAGCAATGCAGCAATCTGCCGTTAATCCCTCTGCGTCCCAGAAATAAGCTGTTAATTTCCCCTCTGGATTTCCTCAGGATAACCAGGTTCTAATCCATAAGAGTTCTTTCCCTCCCACTTCCAATTACCAGCGTTGAGTTTGTGATTCTGGAGAGACATTTTACTGGCAATGCTTTAAATGCCTAAATAAATGTCATCCTCCTGTTAACACTGTGGCCTCTTAATAAATTTTCTAATGTTGATTGATAGACAGATGATTGATAGATAGGCAGATAGATAGATCTTCCTGAACTACTTTTCAACCAGCCATATTTTCCCCAATATTAACTCTTCTGATAAAATCTGACTTAAATTTTTATCTTCAAAAACCTAGGTATATTTCATATAAGCAAAAAGTATTGCAATAATGTACGTGGGGGTTATGTCTCGGCGTTAAGAGCAACATCGATGTTTAGCATTTCCATTTATGAGGAGAAGATACAGACACGGAAAGGCTTAGGTTCCTGGAATTTACAGCAAAATCTGAACCTGGAAATACTACAAGGTTCATTTTTCCTTTCCTATACACAAAACTGGTACCCACCTATGGCTCTAGCACATTCCCATAGCAATCACCCCAGACAGCCCACAGGCTCAAGCCAGTCCCGCACTGCTGTTCAAGTGCTCTCCAAAATACCCACAGGGTGTGGCAAAGTGCAGCTGATGGCCCAAGCAAAAAAGAACATAGAACTCTAGGCCGTTCACCTGTTTCCAACCCCACCTCACCCCCTCACCCCCCGCCCCTCAGACAGAAGCCTTTGCAGGGCAAAACCTTGGAGGCAGTGCATTAACATAAATGTCCCTTTCTCCACAATAATGCCAATTAGATGACTGGTTTTCCTAGTCTACCCCTTAACACAGCTAAACCCTGCACTGTCGAGAGGCATCTATGAGGAACATGAGCCCTCTGAGTCTATGTCATGTTTATCCAGGGTGTGCAGGCTACAGAGTGATTGCATCAGGGTCCTATGCATCAGGGTCCATTTGCAAAGTGCCGCTCTCTACATGCTTCATGTGCAGTATGTGCTATTATAAGTAATGTGCCCACACGCTACAGATTTTATGCATCCTAGAAAGCAAATTACTGTCAATGCTAAGTTATGTGACATTCCTGACCAAATTAGTTGGGTATGCATTTGAAGACCAACAAACTTGCCTCTATTGAACCATGAAGGAACAGGAAAAGCATCAAACAATTATATAGACATTCTATAATTAGGGGTTGGGAAATGACTATATTGGAATCCTTTTCTTAGCATGGGTAACCTGCCAAAGGTTGGAGAGGTCATTTAGTGCAGCTCCTGCCTCAGCCTACTGCAGACTCCAGGGACCCATTAGCACAGTCCAACAGAAAGGAAAAAGACATATACCAAGAAAATACGTGTCTTTTTGCACAATTGACAGCTACATTTTTCCTAGGGCTACTCCACTGGAAGTAGAACAAGATGTCAAAAATAACTTAGGAGAAGTTTAAAAAAAAAAAAAAGCAGTCCCAGGGATATATAAGAAAGTTGGCCAAGAAGCAAGAAAGACAGAAGGGCAGCACTCGGTGAGCTCAGATCACCACTCACCTGGCCAGCACGGGCTACTCTCCAGCCGATCCCAGTGCAGTAGCTGGCAGTTGAAGGAGAAAACGAGGTTTCGAAACTATTTTTCTATTTTCATACTTCTCATTGTATTTAAGCCACGTTCCCTAGATGGCTTAAGCATTAATAGGCTAAAGCTATGCTCTAGTCTAGCATAACCTTGGGTTAATTACGTTCTTGGGGTTGCAAAGAACAGAAATAATTTTACTTAGCTGCATCAAGTCATGAGGGTTCACTGTTGAGTTACACAGGGAATATGTGTGGATTCTCTTTACCTATCCACTTCCACTCATACCACACCCTAAAGCCCCAAACTGGCTGGCTGATCTTCTCCATATTTCTCAGTTCAAATTCCAGAAAGTGTCTGTTTACCAATTAATTACTGAACTTCCACTGGTCAGAGCTTTTCCTGTCAGGTCATCCTACGAGCTACTCACCTGCCTATGAACTGACTGCCCTCCAGTCAGGTGTGTACCTCTAGTCTAATCAGCAGACACCCAGTGCACAAGATACAGGTTAGGGCAACTTCCTTTATTAAGCCACTGTGGACAAAGGCAGCTTTCCTTAGAAAAGGACAGTGGTGTCTCAAGCACACGTCTATATCAAACTGCCACTAAATACTTATGTAGGAATACACCATTGATTGGAGGCAATAATCTTCATAGGCACAGGACAAGCCTCATGGGCTTATGACCTGTGCAGTTGCACAGGGTCCCTGCACTTAAAAGGGCCCACACTTCGCTTAATACGCCACTGTGGCCATCTTGGCATTCTTAATCATTTTTGAACAAGGGGCCCTACATTTTTATTTTGCGTATGGTCTTGGAAATTATGTAGCTGTTCCTGTACAGAAGTTTTTATTACATTACTAGAGGCCCAGCACACGAAATCGTGTGCAGGTAGAGTCCCTAGGCCTAGCCTGCAATCAGGGCCATCTTCTGCCCGCTCGCCAGTCCCCAGTCCCGCCCCGCCGCCACCCACCCCAGTTCCCCATGGTTCCCCATTCACCACCCTGTGATCGGAGCCTGCGGGCCAGGGGGAGAGATCAAGAGGTGGTCAATGCATCTCATAGTGACTGGTCAAGCGGTCGTTCTGGTCATTACGCCATTATGGTTGCTGGGCTTTTATTATATAAGATAAAAAGTGAAGGGAGTTTCATAGAATCAATTTTGGATCCAAGGATTCTTCTGAGATCATTTGACAAGTACTTATTTGACAAATAAGAAAACTGAACCTGTCAGTGTGGTTCAATGGTGGAGCACTGACCCATGAACAGCTCCATTCCCAGTCAGGGCACCTGCCTGGGTTTCAGGCTCAATCCCCAGTAGGGACGTGTAAGAGGCAGCCATTGACAATTCTCTCTCATCATTAATGTTTCTATCTCACTCTACCTCTCCCTTCCTCTCTCTGAAGTCAATAAAAATATATTTTTTTAAGAAACAAAAACTGAGGTCAAAGAAAGGATAATTGGCGTAATCAGGATCCCACAGTCAGTCCTAGTGATGTCAGATTGGAAACATTCCTCTCACTCTGTACCCAATCTTCTCATTCCTCCATGTGGCAGGCTTCCTAGCAGGGAGGACTGCCTGACACAGGGTCTATTTTGCTAAAATATTTGATAAACTATTTAGGAATCTCATAAAATGAGGCTGATATAAAAATACAAATGGCAATCTTTCCTTGTTCAATCTTATAGCCTTTTTCTGTCTATGACCTTCTCAGAACAAACTCCACTGACAATCCCCAGAATCTAAAAATGAAAGCTGGGTAGAGAAATGTAAACAAATAGAGCCTCTATGGAAGATAATTTGATAATCAATATCAAAATTACAATATTCATAGCTCTCAACCCTGCAATTCCATTTCTACATGTAGTCTCACATATACACAACTATCATTGCATGTCTAAGACTACTCATTGTGGTGTTGCTTATAATAGAAGATTGGAAACAATCTAAATATCCATCAACAAAAGACTGATTTAAAAAATAATAATAATAAGCCTGGCCGTGGTGGCTCAGTAGTTGAGCATTATCTATGAATCAGGAGGTCACGGTTTGATTCCTGGTCAGGGCATATGCCGGGGTTGTAGGTACAATCCCCAATTGTGCAAGAGGCAGCCAATCAATGTTTCTCTCATCGTTGATGTTTTTCTCTCTCTTTCCCTCTCCCTTCCTCTCTGAAATCAATAAAGATATATTAAAATTTTTAAAAAATTTTTAAAAAGATGATACTACATTCATGCAATAGAATATAACGTAACTCTTGGGAAAGAAGAAATTGACATGTATCTACTAATATAGAACAATTTATAATATATTGTTTTATGAAGAAGCAAGGTATAAAACAGTATGCAGCATGCTTCTGTTTGTGGGGGGAGTTATTTAATTATATATCCTATAATCACACACACACATGCACATGTTGGGGGGATTTGGGTATGCAAAGAATTTGGAAGTATATACAAACAAACAAAAAAAGTGACTGCCTCTGAGGAAGGCACATGGAGGACTCAGGGATAAGCATGTGGGGGAGATTTTTATTATATGTCCTTTGTTCCCTTAAAATTTGTACTATGTGCACATATTATGTTTTCAAAAACTAATTACTTACATTAAATTCGTGCCTAAAAGAGGACCTCATGACACTGACAATATTATATCACATCTACAATAAAGAGAAACATACTGCTGCTATCGTGTTTTACAAAACTTTTGCTGGGATCTTGTATTGAACTTACAGACAAAGAAAATTAAATTAGACTAAAAAAATCCTCTCTTTCTCTTCCTCTTCTCTACATCAGAAGAAAAATTTGAAACATTTTCAAAACCTGCAAAATCCATTGCTTATTTAGTTATTGGCAAAGCTGTGTGACACAATGGAGAGACAGAAATGTTCCCACTCTTCCTTTGGAAACTCGCCGATATCATCTGCAAAGTGTCCTGCAGACATTAACCACTGATGTTTTTCCAGTGCACCTACCAGCAGTGTTCCTAAGCACTTTAACCAGAGTTTTATTTGGAACCAAAAGTACAAAAGGGTACACAAATCTCCCTACTGCCCTGGCTTAGCCGAAGTACCTTGTTCTCAGGTAACAACAGAAAAGGTGAGCTTAGGCCTCCCAGTGAAACCATTTCCCTTGGGAAAACTTTGATTCCTAGTTAGGAATGTCTTTCCCCCTCATATCCTCTTTGTTGCTCCACTCCCACACCAACTACATTTATGTAACCCCCATGTGGTAGATCAGAGATGGCCGCACATTCTTTGACACTCCTCTCCTTGGGAGGTGGGATCTGTTTCCATCCTCCTTGATTCTGGACTGTTCTGTGACTGCTTTGACTAATGGACTATGGCATAATTGGTGCCATGCCAATTCCAAGTCCAAACTTTAAGAGAACTGGCAGCTTCCTCCTTGTTCTCTTGAGTCCTAAACGAGGCGCTATGCAAAAATCTAACTGTCCTCCAAAAGAGAGCATGTGGAGAGATGCCTTAAGACCACATGGAGAGGGAAAGGGGCCCAAAGCCATTTCTGTCAAGACATCAAGCATGTGGGTGAAATCATCGTGGACCTTCAGACCACACCAGCCACCAACTGAAGAGTACCCAGTCAATGCCATGGGAAGCAGAAGAATCACCCAGCCAAGCACTGCCCAAATTCCTGACCCAGAAAATTATGAAATATAATTAAATGTTGTTGTTTTCAATGTTGTTATTTTAAGACAGTAAGTTTTGGGGTAGTATGTTATGCAGCAATACATAACCAAGATACCACACTATTGTTTTACTACACTTCACAGACACTGCTTTTTTATTTTTCCAATTGAAGGCAAGACCCTCCACTAGCAAAAAGATTACAACTCACGTTATTGCGGTGGTCTGGAAGCAAACCTGCAATATCTTCAAGGTATGCCAGTATTAAACACTGGCATCTTCAGATCTTTCATACTCAAAATTCAGTCTTTCCTACATTGCCTGGAATAGTGATAGAATCGTCTCATGCCAGGCAGCCACAGCTATTAGAAGGAAAGGTCAGGTCCAAGCTGAAACAATAGAAGAATCTCTTCCCCAGAGGGCTAGAGATAAGTCTACATGGCTAAGTTGAAAGTCAACCCCTGCCACCAAGTACTCCAGAAATCATAGACCACAAAGCCTGGAGTTTGCCAGCTCACACAGGTCCACCATCCTTGGCAGTATCCTTTGACCTGCCCCATCCCTCCAATGCTCCAGCAAACTCACATCTAGCAACCTCATATCTACCACCTTGTGGTCATTCTTGGAGGTGGGCTGAGAACCAGACCCTCTTACTCCAGCTTTGCCCTTTCAGGGTGGACCAACGAAAGAAAAGCTAAGTCTTGGGAGGAGAGATTCCTGGGTCAACATCCCCAGCCCATATGACTGGCAGTTGCCACCCACTCTGTCCCATGTGCCTGTTCTCACCCATACAGAGGGAGGTGTCACTATCAGAAACCATAATTAGAGATATCATCATATACTTTAGCTCCCTGAGAACAAATTCTTCCTTACAACATGCAAAGCTATTGTTCAATTTTCAAATGTCCAACTGACTTCCAAACATGTGATTGGGAACCCATTCGGTACAAAAGTGAGACACCGCCTCTTCTGAATTGTAGGCATGGCCTTGAAACTCAAGAAAAGGCATTTCCAGGGTTGAGGCACGAATGGAAAACTTGAACATAACGTGATGAGTCTGGCAAACACAGGGTAGCAAGGTCAGCATGTGCAGAGGTGAGCATGGGCAGAGGACCTGTGACAATGGGAAAAGAGGAGGTGCAAAGAGGGTCTTCTCCCTCCTGGTTCCTGCCTTCAGAGTGAAGTCCGTTCAATGTCATTGGAGACCTCTCCCCATTGTCTACGTAGACAAATTCAGATGGCGAGTTGACCACCTGAATAATCCGTCGTGATAGATCAAAAAAAATGTGAATATAATTGGGGGGAGAAAGGTGTCAGTTTGAGGGAAAAGAAAGGAAGAAAATTTAGAATGTTTCCAATTTTTCAGTAATTTTCTCAGTCTCTCACTTCAGATCAGATATTTAGGGACAAATGCTTTCCAGAGCATCGTTGGGTCAGGTCTACAGAGGCAGGGGAGAGAAGGGAGGAGGGTAAAGCCACGCAGGTTACCTGTCTGGTTGCCTAGATGGTCCAATTTCACTAAGAATCACACATACCTCTTCATTCCTTCTGCCGTGTTTGCCTGACCCTTTTCAATTTCTTTTTCTGTTTTCCATTGCCCTGAGGGAGTAATCTAGCTACTCAGGCTTTCTTTGCATGCAAAATGTAACAGCTCTTTCTTTCTTCTTTCAGATAAAGGCAGTCTTGGGGAGGGGAAAAGAAAAGTGCCTGGCTTCTTCAAATTAGCTCGGAAATAAAAGTCATCGCCAGATGTTATATAAAAGGTGACGTAATCCCAAAGTACTTCATTACATATGCAGCTCTGCTCTTCAGCCCAGGAGGAGTTTATTACATTTTGTCGATCCCATTTTCTATACCCACATCATTTTTACATAATTTTTTCCTGCCTGACAGACATCTTCACATTTTCACAGCAGCCCATCAAGACAGCATTACACCAGCACAGGGAAACAGGTTAGCAGTTTACAAATAATGGTGCTAATAAGCCAGATTTGTCCCTGAGATACAAATCAGGGGTAAATGGTCTATCCATGCGTGTGAGAAGCACATCTATTTTAGAATAATAGGGAAGAAAGCAGAGCACCATTCCAGCCGACACCGTGTTCTTTCAGAATCTATTCTGCAAGTAGGAAAAAAGGGGGGGAGGGGGGCGCAGAATGACGATCTCTAAACTTATTCTTGCCATTCTCTTCATTTTCCTAATAAAGTCCTGGCTTGTGGTGAAATAGGTAGCCATGCCAAATGCATTAAGGTCGGGACTTCTTGTCTTTTTGATTGGCACAAAATTTAGACGAAAACGTATCATTTGTACCAATGCAATATCTAGCTACCGAGATGCTTTAAGTGCAAACACTGCAAGACACTTCCTCCCACTCCCTTAGTGCTAAGCATCTTTCCTCCTCCTTCCCAGGCACTCGCACCCACACTGCCCTCTGATGGTGAAAAGCAGCAGTGCAGGCTCGACGCTTCTTTCCTTAAGAGGGATGAGAGGTTGGAGAGAATGGCTGAGAGGGCATCTGCCTTAAGATCAGTGTAAGAAGCCAAGTACACTCAGCTCTTAGCTCCTAGCTGAAAATAAACCTATCTGACTCAGAATTCCAGTGGGATAAGAAAGTGCCTGTAACTCCCACCCCAAGGAAACATATCATTCATCTTAAGAACCTCCTTCAGTTTTAAGGAAAGATCCCTATTAAAATGTTAAAATTAACTTTATGGTTTTAAACTGTAACTACAAACTTAGGGTAACATAGGTTCTCATTCTTTTATATGTATGTATGTATTTATTTATTTAGAGAGAGAGAGAGAGAGAGAGAGAGAGAGAGAGAAAGGAAGAAGGATAGACAGATAAAAACATCGTTGAGAGAAGAACATCATCAATTGGCTGCCTCCTGCATGGCCCTTACTGGGGATTAAGCCTGAAAATGAGGTTTAATGCCCTTGACCAGAATCGAACCCGAGACCCTTCAGTTCACAGGCCAATGCTCTGTCCACTGAACCAAACCGGGTAGGGCCGCATTCTTTTATAAGAGCAGCATTTGAATATGGGACAAAGTTAGATGTGAAAGCTTCATAGAGGATCTACTCCCCCTCCACCCCCACACACACCTAGGAAACTGATACACATCTGAGGATAACTAGCCCCCAACACAAATTTATTCTATTTCTTATTTTGTCCAAGGTCAGGACATTCCTTAGTCCTGTAAGAAATTTGATTTGTAGGTTCAAATTCTTTTCCTTTTTTTAAGTAGCATTTCTTTATATGAAGGTTACTCATGCACAGGGTGGAGTCAAATAGTTCTACAAGACTCATTCCAAAAAAAACAGCCGTCCCCGCAGCCCCCACCTTCTGTTTCCTGCCCCCCAGAGACAGGTACTTTCAGCTCTCCTAACCGAATCATTTACGATTTGCCCCCATGTTTCTAAGTTATGTGTTTATGCTGCTACCTCTTCATATTTCAGTTTAATCACCTTATATTAACTGTGCACAAGGGGAGATGATTTCACACACACACGACCCCATCACTCTTACATTCAGTATAATTTTGGTAAGATAAACAATCAATATTTACAGTACTATTACCATTACATTCTCAATAAGTAAGTCATGTGGTATACCATATTTATCTTTCCTTTCTTGAACAAGTTTTGCTTTTCCCTGGAACTGGAAAAAAAAAGTCTAAGTTTTCTATATACTTACTGAGTTTTGAAGGGCTGCCATAACAAAGTACCACAACCTAAGGGGCTTGAAACAACAGAAATGTATTGTCTCATCGTCCTGGAGGCTAGAGGCCTGAAATCAAGTTATCGGGGAGGCCATGCTCTCTGGAAGCTCCAGGGAAGTCCTCCTTTCCCCTTTCCTAGCTTCTAGTATCTGTCGGCATTCGTTGGCATTCCTTGGCTTGTAGGCATATCTCTGCCTTGAGGTCACCTGGCTTTCTTCCCTGTGTATGTCTGTATTTTCGCATGGTATTCTCACTTTCTGTTTCTCTCTCTGTTCCTCTTCTTTTCTTGTTATCAGAACATCAATCATCTTGGATTAAAGGCCTACTCTACTCCTGTATGACCTTACCTTAACTTACATCTTACTAACATCTGAAATACCAATGGTTAGGCCTTCGATATGTCTTTTGGGGGGCACTATTTTACCCATAACATTTATCTCCACTAATTTTTCCCCAAACTGTCCAATTGTCTAAATCTCCTCCGAGTATATTCAAACATTTTCTGTTTCCTATCAGGCTTCATCTTCTAGTTTGGTTCACACTCAAATGGACTTTTCCTTTATGACTGGCTACAGCTACAGCTCATGTTTTTTCAGGTTCTAATGCAAAACAGTGCATGGTTCTCCTTCAACAGTCCCACTGGCTCCGTAGACTCACAAGCTAATCTCAAACCAACAGCTATAAGCAGGAGAAATGCTATGTGCATATTGGCTTAGGCCTGGGTCACATGTTCCACCCCTGGAGCTAGAAGTGGGCCAGCTTCATTTAACTACATGATCTCAGCATGGAGAAGAGGTGAAGAGGTGATGGGCACCAAAAATAAGTTAATACCCACTACAGTCTGTTAATAAGCATGTTAAGAAGAGTCATTTTTCCCCAAGCCCAAAACACGATCCATAACCACCAAGGAGGAATCATGACCACAGTGTGCCTGTGAGGGTGTTTCTAGAAGAGATGAGCATTTGAATTGGCGGACTGCATAGAGCAGATGGCACCCCCCTCCCCCCCCCCGCCCCCTCCCCCCCCCCCCCCCCCCCAATGTAGGGAGGCATCATCTATGCCCTTGGCAAACTCCTGGTTTTCAGGCTTTTAAATCAAATTTGGAATCTCTGACTCTTAGGTCTTCAAATTTCACTACTGGTTTTTCTGGGCCTCCAGCTTACAGATAGCAGATCATGGGATCATTCAGCCTCCATAATCACATGAGCTAATTCCTTATAATAAATCTGTGTGTGTGTGTGTGTGTGTGTGTGTGTGTGTGTGTGTAGTCAGAAGAAACTAGGAAAAGGAAAAGAGAAAGCCAGGAAAATAAGGACATAAAGAAAATGGAGAAAATAATATAAAATGGGAAAAGCTTAACCTTGGTATGAGGACCTACACTATAGACCAGCTGCTTCCTAAGTCACTGCTTAAAACTGTTCACTCTCTGGAGTTACCTCTCTGGGCCTCGGTGTCCCTACCGAGAGAAGTGACCCAACACCTCTCAAGTCCCTTCAGTTCTAGCAACTGTGATCTTGATTCCTCCACGGGGACTATGGGATGGGTGCCACTCGCTCTATTAACATCCAGGTGACAGGTGCCTACCTGGCAGGGTCCTCACCTCTGAAGGGATAACAATGAAGCAGCTCTTTGTAGGGGCTGGTTTTAAATGCTGCTTTTGCCAATAAAGTTATCTTCAGCATCCGGAAATCAGAGGAAGGATCCCCAGTGGGATTGGGCAGCTGAGTGCTAGATGTAAAGCTGCCAAACCATCAGGCCCAAAGGGAGGTGCTCTAAGAAGAACATTTCCTAAAAACTCAGCAACCAAAATGACACATCTTGACATCCCATTCCCAGAACCCATCACCTCACCTCCTATGGGGTTTTATTGGTTGAAAATAAACAATGAGCTCTTGATTCCAGGTGATGTTAGCCAAAGGCGTATTTCCCAGATCGGTGCCCTCCAACAAATACACCAAAGCAGAGTTATAAGCTCTTTTATGTCTTATTTACCTTTCTATTCGCTGTTGCCCTGCATGGGAGCTCCTGAGGTTTTATAGTGTGGTTAGTATTGAGAAATTTTGACTAGCAGTGACCTTCAACCCTGGAACATTCAAATCACCTAGGGAGGTTTGTTTTGTGTTTTTTAATATGGATATTTGGACCCCTTTCCTAAAATGTTTATTTAATTGGTCAGGGGGAGTCCAGGCATCAATCATTTTTAATCACTCCCCAGGTGCTTCTAATATGAGGCCAGGATGAGATCCACTGGGCTGAGGGAATGCAGTGCCTCCAGAGGGGTTGGAGTAGCAAGGAGTGCTTCACATACACTTGCTTTGCATTCCCAATCTTTCTAGTCGAGAATTCATAACAGAAGGGAAGTTCCACCCACAACAGCAGTAGATGCTATGTATTTTGATCTGGCTTTTCCCTTACAGAGCTTGCAGATGGTACAGACATGTACCAAGCAAGCAAGGGTCCTACCAATGCTACACACACACACACACACACACACACACACACACACCCCAAATTCTTCTTAAACTTGGGATTAAATCACCATATCAGAATTTACACGAATAATCTATATACCCCCATCTAGGGGAATGTATTCCAGTGCCAAACTCTTATGGTTCTACAATATACTATTCATCAGCAAAGCCACAACTTGGGTAACAGAAAAAGCAGAGTCAATGCCCATATGTTCCTGAATATTAAACTTTCTCCAACATTCTAAAAAGCCTTTCTCTCCACAGAGTTTAAAAAGAACTATATTCATTTCTCTTCAGCATCATCCCACAGTTTGTTGTGAATTTTTAAGATACATTATCTGGCTTCTGTGGCCATCAATTTTCACTTTTTGAAATTTGGCAGTGATAATCCTCCCTATAAAATATCATATATTTAGCCCTAACTGGCTTGGCTCAGTGGATAGAGCATCGGCCTGTGGACTGAAGGGTCCCAGATTCGATTCCGGCCAGGGGCACATGCCTGGGTTGTTGGCTCCATCCCCAGTGTGGGGTGTGCAGGAGGCAGCCAATCAATGATTCTCTCTCATCATTGATGTTTCTATCTCTCTTCTTCTCCCTTCCTCTCTGAAATCAATAAAGAAATATATTTAAAAATATATATATCATATATTTAGCTCTAACAATATATCAGACACCATGTTAGGCACTATAAATATAGTGTCTCTAATCCACAGGACAACCCTGCAAAAGAAGCACTATTTTTCCAAGTTCACAGATGAGAGGCCTCATAGCTAGTAACTGTTTGAGCTGGGATCCAAATTCAAGTCTGCCTGGCTCCAAAAATAATAATCTTTGCACAACACTCTACTGCTTGGAAGGTCAGTAACTGTAACAAAACAATAAAAGTAGATATTTATATAGCAAAGAGCAGAATTACCCTAATGTTCTCTCCTAACTCCCTGAACTGTAGAAAGGCATCCTTAAGTCCCAGCTTTCACATCCTTAATTAACTACATTAAAGAAAAATCTTTAGAGCTTCAACTCCTATGAGAATGAAAATACTTCCTGATCGACTTGTGTGACGTGTTATAAGGTCATTTCTAAACCATGAATAATCAGATCCTAGTATAGGCATTTAAACAGTAAGGCTGGTAGAATGGGAACCAGAAGGCCTAAGAAGATGGACATCGTTTTGAGTCAACTTTCCTATATTATCATACAGCAGTGCTAACTACAGTCATCATTACATCCCCAGTACTTATTTATCTTATAACTGGAAGTTGGTACATTTCAACCACATTCCTCCAATTTTCCCTCTCCCATCCTTTGCCTCTGATAATCACAATTCTGATCTCTTTTCCTATGAGTTTTTTCCAGATTCCACATATAAGTGAGATGATACAGTATTTGTCTTTCTCTGTCTGACATATTTCACTTAGTCGCAAATGGTAGGATTTCCTCATTATTTATCGCTGAGAAATACATATACATATATATATAATAAAGAGATAACTTGCAAATTAACCCTCATGCCCTCACAAGATGGCTGCCTACGACCAGCCCAGCAGGGGGGTTAGTGAGGGACGACCAAATGACTGTACAAGCAGGCTGTGTGGGGCAACCAGGCCGACAGTGGGGGCAGTTGGGGGCAACCAACCCAGTAGGGGGGGCAGTTAGGGGTGGCCAGGCCAGCAGGGGTGGGCAGTTGGGGGCGACTAGGCCAGCGGGGGGGGGGGGGGGCAAGTTAGGGACAATCAGGCAGGCAGGCAGGTGAACAATTAGGAGCCAGGAGTCCAGGATTGTGAGAGGGATGACCGACTGCCGGTTTAGGCCCAATCCCCAGGATTGGCAGTTGGACATCCCCTGAGGGATCCTGGATTGGAGAGGGTGCAGGCTGGGCTGAGGGGACCCCCCGCCCCCGTGCACAAATTTTGTGCACTGGGCCTCTAGTATATATATATATATAAATAATATATACACCACAACTGTTTTTTTATCCATTCATCCATCAGTGGACACTTAGGTTCTTAGGTTGTTTCCATGTCTTTCTCTTAAGGAGCCTGACCTGCATAAGAACTTGCTTGCCTTGTTAGAAAGTTTTTCCTAGTTGGGAGCATGCATTAAGCAGCTGATCATCAATGTTTCTATCTCTCTATCTCGTACTCCCTCTCTAAAATCAATAAAACCTTTTTTAAAAAAAAATAGGGAGTCAGGCAGAGCAGCACTGTAATAGACAAGCCCCTACCTCACTCAGTATAGGTAGGTCATGCAAAGGTTGGAGGAATGTTGTAGTTTGAATACTTAGATCCTGAGTTGGTCCTTCTCACAGCGACGATCTAGTCTTAAAGGACTGTCCCCTCTTCTCTTACATTAGTAGTCAGCAGCCACCTTGCCATCCCCTCCAGAGTCAGGAAAGGCTATATTGGATTTAGTGAAGCAAATAGAAGTTTGATTTCTTTCCTGATAAAAGAGGTGATGCAAATTAGAGTTTTATCTTGCATGGAGGAGTGACAAAGTAGGAGAATGAATCCTACTTGATTACAATCTTCCATCATTCTGATTTTATAATTACTGAATGGAATCAATCAGCTTTCAATTGTTACCTTGGTGAAAGATTAAAACATCATTACTTGTCCTACATATTTCACACTTTAGCAAGTTTTAATAAAACTGAATGTATGAGAAATGGTTGTACTATCTTTCATGATATTAGGATGCTAATGATATTTCTATTGATTTTAATTCACATTTCTTGGCCAAAAAGAGTCAGATTCCAATGAGGCATGGAATTCTATAATCAACACTAACAAATGAAGACCACTGAACACTAAAATGGCCAGAATGAAATCATTAATCAGAAATATCATAAAATAATTGCTAAAAAAACTAGGGAGGTCTCATTTTCCTATTGAACATCGTTTACAGTTTAATGATTCATTTGTAACTCTTGCACATTGGTGATTTCTCTATTAAAATGTTTTAAGTAAGTATATAAAAAGCACTTTAAAAAGACAAAATTGGGAGAGCGCCAATTTATCAATAAGGGATCACAGAACCTCCCCCTAAAAGGTAAAAAGCACTCCTGACGATCAGGGAAGACATACAACTCTTCCTTAAACCATTTGAGTTTGAAAAATTCTTCGCCCAGTGGTGGGAAAACCATACAGAGTTAGCAATAACATAGGACAGAATAATATTTAAAGGTGACGTTTCTGTAGTTAGACATCATTGTTTCAAATAGCTTTGTCTACTTTACTTCACTGAGCTTTAGTTTCCTCATCTGCAAAATAAGGATTAATAACAGCACTCAGTCATAGTGCTGATCTCAGTATGAAGTTGGATAATGCATACAAAATATATTTCAGCATACTCCAGTCAAATTGCATTTCCATGGTTAAAAGCAGCACTAAACTTCATATAGGCAAATATTTTATTTTAATTCTCCCAAATTCTCTCTCTGTTTACATTTTTTCTTACTTATTCTCTCTAGAATCTAGAGTGTCTAGGTCAGCGGTTCTCAACCTGTGGGTCGCGACCCTTTTGGCGGTCGAACGACCCTTTCACAGGGGTTGCCTAAGACCATCCTGCATATCAGATATTTACATTATGATTCATAACAGTAGCAACATTACAGTTATGAAGTAGCAACAACAATAATTTTATGGTTGGGTCACAACATGAGGAACTGTAATTAAAGGGCCAGAAGGTTGAGAACCACTGGTCTAGATGATAAATTGGATCATCCCTCTAGGGGGCTAATCAAGTTTGGAAGGGCCTAGTATCTAGAGATCAGATTTTTAGGAGGTATAAAGAGTAAGGGATGAAGAAGAGGCAAGAATGCACAGGTTATTAAATGCTCTACAATCTGAACCTTTTCCCCCCCAAAGCCCCAGTCCTTAATAGACCTATAAAAATCATGATAAATGTCCTCGGTGGGATTCAATTCCTTGTAAAAGCTGGAAAATGCAATGGTTTGTTCCAAAAGGTTGTAGAATATAAAATATAGATGGCCCTGGAAGACTAGGGAACCCAGCCTTATGAGTACAAAGACATGCAAAGAGTTATGGAAAGAGGGCTAGACATGCCTGAGCCAAGAGGTGGGAGGTGAAGAAATGAAGACATGGGCCCCAGGCGATACCACTGGGGATTTCAATATACAGTCAACTCTTCAAAGGCCCCATTTCCTCAATTTAAGATTCACTGTACTTTCTTTCCATTTGGGTTTTGCAAGTCATGACACCAATTCAACATACTATTCTTCAAGCTCCAGTTAAATTCATTCTGCCACCCTTTTTAATCAGATTTTTATTATCCCATATCTTCCTTTAAGGATATTTGAAATTTTAAAACAATGTAATATTGAGATTGTTTTTTTCTCTCAAAGCACTAGGTCAAGGCACCCCTTATCTCTGCTATGGGGGAAAAAATGATATAGGCCATCCATGCCTTGACCACAATGATGACAACAATGGCAGTTATTGTTTATGGCAGGGGTCCTCAAACTTTTTAAACAGGGGGCCAGTTCACTGTCCCTCAGACTGTTGGAGGGCCGGACTATAGTTTAAAAAAAAACTATGAACAAATTCCTATGCACACTGCACATACCTTATTTTGAAGTAAAAAAACAAAATGGGAACAAATACAATATTTGTATTTGCATGTGGCCCGCGGGCCGTAGTTTGAGGACCCCTGGTTTATGGAGTGCTCACTATGAACCAGGCATGATACTAATTGCTTTACTTGCATGAATGTATTTAACTCTTTTAACAGCCCTATGAAGTAGGTTCTGATATTACAGATGAAGAAACTGAAGTTGAGAAAAGTCACTAGTCCAAGGTCATAAAGTTGTTGATAAAACCAGGATTAGTTCTTTTGTTCAGCAACTATTTACTAGGAGCAAAATGTATCCCCCAAAAAAGATCATAATTTTTTAATCTGGATAAAAGAGAAGTATAATTATATTTTCAAATATACAGGATGTGGCAAAAGTAGGTGTACCCTGCCAGTAATAAACACTAGAGGACTAGACTTCTTTGTCCCAGTGTCAACTAAAAAAGTAGGTGTACATTGTGCATATGGAAAATAATACAGTAATTAATAAATAATAATACAAGAATAAACTCTGTGTTTCGTGTACTCACAACTGTAAACCTACTTTTGGCCCAAGAACTGTGAAAGCAAACTGAGAGCAGTCACAAATAAATGGAGAGCTTTCCTTCAAGGACCTTATGGCAGATTTTATTTTTCAAAACTAACCGCAATGATAGCTCCCATCCTACATGCCCTCAATGTAATCTTAACTCTCCTCACATCAAGATGTGGGGGTCTAGGTTCCCTCCCTTGATCTCTATGAGGACTTATGACTAATGGTAGAACTAACACTATGTACTTCCAAGACAAGTTCATAAAAGGTTCACAGCTCTGCCTGGTTCTGTTGGGATGCTTGCTCTTGGCACTCAGCCACTAGGCTTTAAAGAAGTCCAAGTATGAAGAAGCCGGCTCTAGATGTTCCAGCTGAGGTTCCAGCTGAGATCTCGGCCAGTAGTGAGCATCAACCCATAGGCATGTGGGTAGTTTTAGACTTTCATCAAGCTGACCTCCAATCTCCAAGTCTTTTCAGCTGAAGCCCCAGACATCATGGAGCAGAAATAAGTTGTTCCCACTCTGTTGACTATACCCTTTCTGAATTCTCTTCCTATGGTATCCATTCACATAAGAAAATGGTTGCTATTTTATAGCAAGTTTGGAATGATAGGTTATGTCGCAATAGTAACTGGAACAACAAAGAAAGGTAACTGGAACAGCTTTCTACAGATATCATTGGGGCTTGCTAATTAAGCACCAAAGCACAGACATATAATATTGTAGGTAACCTGAAGAGCCGTGTTAAGCTTTTTCTTAAGTTTAGCCAGGTTACTCTTCAATTCTCCCAAAAAGAAGAACCTCTAAAGCTTAATGGAGTGCTTCTGAATTATTCATTAAAATGGTCACAGCAGATACTACATTATGACAAGGAAAAGGCTTCTGTATGATATTAAGTGGAAAGGAAGCAGAATATCAATTTTTATACATGTTACTATTACCTTAGGTAGAGATTATTTATGCAAATGAAAAAGTCTGGAAGGCAGTGTAGAAACATTAAAATAATTTATCTGGTATTGTGGTAAAATCTCATGAATTTTTTCCTCCCAATTGATATATGATGTCTGTATTACACATAAAAATAAACTAAAATAAAATTATCAGAGAAAGAAATTGGGCAATCTCCACCTCCCTCCTAGAAACTCATGCACATAGCTGTAAACACTTTTTTCGTTACATAATCTCTGTGTCACTTTTCTTTCCTATGAAGTGAGAAAAATAATAGTATTTCTTTCATAGAGTTCTTATAAAAAAAATAAATGACCTAATTTGGTAAAGTCTGAAACCGTGCCTGACACATAGAGATTAACAAACATTAGCTATTGTTATTATGTAATTCAATTCCTAATAATGTAGATTAGATAATCTCTGTTAATCCTGCCTTTGATTCCAAAACCCTGCCAGTAATAAACACTAGAGGACTAGACTTCTTTGCCCCAATGTCAACTAACGAAAGGAGCTGTGTAATATTGTTCAAGTATCTTGGTCTCCATTAACTTATATATTCAATGAAATTTATGCCTAGTTTTCTGAGTTCTTATGAAAATCAACCGATGTAATGCATTATGATAATTAGGTCAAAATTCCAAACAAATGTCATTCGTCTATGTTCTTATTTTACAAATTGTATTTGTCTGCTAGGACTGCTATAACAAAGTACCACAAACAGAGTGACTTAAACAAGAGAAGTTTATCATGTCACAGATCCAGAGGTTTAAAGTCTGAGACTGAGGTGTCAGCAGAGTTGGTTCCCTCTGCTAGCTGTGAAGAAGCAGCTATTCCAGGCCTCTCCCTGGCTCCTGATGGTTTGCAGGCCACTTTTGGCATCCCTTGGCTTGTAGACACATCACCCTGATCTCTATCTTGATGTTCACATGGTGTTCTCTCAGTGTGCATATCCCGGTGTCCAAATTTCCCCTTTTTATAAGGACACTGGTCATATTGGGTTAGAACCCACCCTATTTATTTCATTTTAACTTGATTACCTCTGTAAAACCCAATTTCCAAATGAGGTCACATTCTGACATACTGGGAGTCAGAATTTCAACATATAAACTTGGGGGACACAAAATTCCACCCATGATATCAATGAAGAAATGAAGACCCAAGTAGATAGTCCACTCATTTAGGAAGAGCAGGACATAAATCCAGCGGATGATGATAACTTGCTCAATGTGTTTACAAAGTAATGTGCAAAACACTTCTTTAGAAATCCCAAACTAAAGCAACTCTGACTGGGCCCTTTCAGAAACCTCAAATTCGACCCAGGTCATAAATCCTTGAAGATAACCCAAGCCAATTTTGGAGTTTCAAGCTCCAAAGGCTGAATGGATTGGACAAATTTTCACTTGGTATTTAGAATTCTTGAGTCTAACATGAAACTTAATGCAAATTCATGGAATTTTGATGTTTTCCCATCTCAGTAACATGGGGGAGTGAGGGAAAGGCCAGGTTGGCAAGGTCTCACCATCACCAACTCTATAATATTTGCATCTCATGTGAATGTGAATTATTTCAAGTAGTGCAATACACACATCATAATAATAAAGCCTCAGTTTCAAGCAAAATTTAAAACTATATGAATCTCCTTAAATGTAAAAATTTGTCAAAACTTGAAAAATTTCAAGATGGGCAAGCTGAATGACTTGCAAACTGTGTTTCTGTTAATGCCATAGGAAAGTGTCACCTACCTGGTTAACAGAAATACCTGCACCCTTTGATCAGCAGGTTCCATTATCCATTATGTACATCCAGACTCCCACCAGTGATTTTAGTAGGCATTGTACTCATTTTAAATTTGACAGTTGTTAAGAATTAAAATTGTTTGAATAGTCTATAACAGTATCATCCAGGTGTCATTTAAGTGACGACTCTACT
Organism: Myotis nattereri; assembly: GCF_964212035.1. NCBI lineage: Eukaryota > Metazoa > Chordata > Mammalia > Chiroptera > Vespertilionidae > Myotis > Myotis nattereri. The sequence goes on from NC_138079.1 coordinate 36,799,614, forward strand.
ACTGAAAAATCAGTAGCTTTGGACTGGAAGTTAAATGTGATAAAAAGCAATGAATGAAGTCCAGCTACTAACCTCAATATACCCTATTGTTAAATTAGGAGAGAGTACTGTGTAAAGGATATATAAGACTAAGAAAACAAAATAAAAAACAGTTAAAGCAAAAATAGTCTATGAACAAAACAACAAGAAAGCCTACTGCATGGGAGAACATATTTGCAAATGTTATCACCAATAAGGGTTTAATCTCCAACATTTACAAGGAACTCATACAAATTAACAAAAGGAAGATAAGTAACCCAATCAAAAAATGGACAACAGACCTAAATAGATACTTTTCTAAAGAAGACAGAAGGCCAAAAGACATATGAAAACATGTTCAAAGTCACTAATCATCCGAGAGGTGCAAATCAAAACGACAATGAGGTACCATCTCACACCTGTCAGAATGGCTATCATCAACAAATCAACAAAAGACAAGTGCTGGAGAGGATGCGGAGAAAAAGGAACCCTCGTGCACTGCTGGTGGGAATGCAGACTGGTGCAGCCACTGTGGAGAACAGTATGGAGTTTCCTCAAAAAACTAAAAATGGAACTCCCATTTGACCCAGTGATCCCACTTCTAGGAATATATCCCAAGAAACTAGAAACACCAATTAGAAAGGATATGCACCCCTATATTCATAGCAGCACAATTCACCATAGCTAAGATTTGGAAACAGCCTAAGTGCCCATCAGTAGATGAGTGGATTAAAAAACTGTGGTACATCTACACAATGGAATACTACACTGCGGTGAAAAAGAAGGAGTCCTTACCATTTGCAACAGCATGGTGGAACTGGAGAGCATTATGCTAAGTGAAATAAGCCAGTTAGAGAAAGATAAATACCACATGATCTCACTCATTTATGGAATATAATTAACAATAAACTGATGAACAAAAACAGATCCAGAGACAGAGAAGCATCGATCAGACAGTCAAATCTCAGAGGGAAGGCAGGGGAGGGTGGGGGTAAGGGGGAGAGATCAACCAAAGGACTTATATGCAAGCATACAGGCCTAACCAATGGACACAGACAACAGGGGGGTGAGGGCATGAGTGGGGGGTATGGGGGGTAATGTAGGGATAAGGACACATATGTAATAACTTAATCAATAAAAAATAATAAAAAATTAAAAAGAAAGGTATTCCAACAACAACAACAAAAAATAGGCCATGATAGATGTGGGATTTTACACTTTGAGAATATATCTCCTCCACTTTATAATTATTCCAATGGATAAATTAGCCTAAAATTGTGAAGTGTTGAATTATGCAATGCCTTCAGAAACATGTCTCTTAAATTAAAGCCACCATCCTGTACTTCCTTCATAATTTTATTGAAATACTAGAAGCCCATTGCACGAAGATTCGCGCAATAGGCCTTCCTTCCCCTGGCTGTGGGCACCGGTTTTCCTCCGGCACCCGGGACCCAGGACTTTGGTCTGGCCGCAGAGGAGAAGACAAGCCTCTTCAGTCTTCAGTCTTCAGTCTCAATCTTCAGTCTTCGTGCCTGTGAATGCAAATTAACTGCCATCTTTGTTGGTTAATTTGCATACTCATCCGATTGGCTGGTGGGCATAGAGGAATGACACCAATTTGCATGTTTCTCTTTTATTAGTGTAGATAATTTCTATACCATGAGTTTTACTCCTTTTAAGTGTACAATTCAATGATTTTTAGCAAATTTACTGAATTGTGTCACCATCACCATAACCTAGTTGCAGAGTATTTTTATCACCCAAATAAGATTTCTCATGCCCATTTACAGTTAATCCCCATTCCTACCACCAGCCCCAGATGACCACTAATCTACTTTTTGTCTCCTTAGAGTTGCCTTGTCTGGACATTTCATATGAATGGAATCATATAGTATGTGGTCCTTTGTGTCTGGCTTCTTTCACTAAGCATGATATTTTTGAGGAGCATCCATGTTTTAGAATGTATAGGTATTTTATTCCTCTGCATTGCTGAATAGCATTTCATTGTATGGATCCTGTTGTTTTGGGGCTTCGGTTTAGGTGGTCCAAATGTATGGCCACTTCTTTCTGTGTATATCAGATGTAATTATGAATATCTGTCATAGACAGCACCCAAATATGGTCACCAACAACTCCTCCACTCCCTGTATGCTCTCCTCACACTAAGAGGTGGAGTCTATTTCCCTTCCTCCTCTCCCTAAATCTGTCTGGCCCAGTCACTTATCTTGTCCAAAATATGTAGCAGCAGTGTCGTCCTGAGACAGAATTCTAAGCCTAGTTAAGAGAACTGGCAGCTTCTGCTCCTCCCCTTGGAAACCAGACATCTTGCTGTAAAGATGGACAATGAGACATACACGGAGAGAGGCTTTCGACAATGAGGCCACCTTAGTGTAGCCCCAGCCAAGCTCCCAGCTAAATGCAGCTGCGTGAATGACTGGAATTACAGCACCCCATGTAATCATGAGCAATAATAAATACTTGTCATTTTAAGCCACCCAGTTTAGAAGAGATTTGTTATTTAGCTATAGATAACTGAAACATCATGATTTAACCAAAATCTGTCTCTTCCATTTTAATTCTTATTTATTATGTTCTTTTTGAGTGTTTATAGTTGTATTCTATTCTACTAAGATTTCTAATGAGCCTTCACTTTAACATCACTTCTTTGGCCTCTTGTGGTACATTGAAGAGTTTTATGTCCATCAATCTCCTGCCTGATATTTATTTACATGCTGAAATCTTGAGGCAAAAATCATAAATGCTCTGAAGAGAATCACCTGGAGAACTTTATAAAAATGGATTCTCCATCCTCCCCTTCACTTCCTCACCATGACGGATAAGGAATCTGTATCCAGTTTCTCCCATAACAGTGTACAAGTTAATTTAATAATCTCACCAGGAAAGCTATTTCAATAACTCAATTAAATAAGTCTTCTGAATTTTGATTGAAGGAAAGTCGGCATGATAAACACTGTGCATAAGGACACAAAAACTAACATAATATAACCCTTACCCTGAAAAAGTTTAAAATACAGTTACAGCCCTAACGGTTTGGCTCAGTGGATAGAGCATTAGCCTGAGGACTCAAGGGTCCCAGGTTCGATTCCAGTCAAGGGCATGTACCTTGGTTGCAGGCACATCCCCAGTGGGGGATGTGCAGGAGGCAGCTGATCGATGTTTCTCTCTCATCGATGTTTCTAACTCTCTATCCCTTTCCCTTCCTCTCTATAAAAAATCAATAAAATATATTTTAAAAATAAATAAATAAATAAATAAATAAATAAATAAAATACAGTTACAAAAAAAAGTCATGTGACTATCAGATTAATATTCTATTAGTCTGCTCTCCAGGTTGCACAGTTCTAGGGGGCACCATTCACATAGATAATACTGGGAATCATGGGAGCTATGTAACAGACTGCACTGGAAATGTAAAACTAGGTCATTTTAACTTATACAAGGTTAGATTTCAATTATATCTCAATAAAACTAGGGACAGGAAATGCCCCCTTTACCTGTGGAAAGCCATCCCTGACCCTTCTCCATGCATTCAGTCCAGGGGTCATTGTCTCCAGCCTAGCTAATAAGAGGGCCTCATCCTTCTGGCCACGGTGATTGGTTCAGGGTTGAATACATGATCCAATCTGAGGCAATGAGACACAATCTAGACTTTTGCTAGTACTGTAAGAGAGAAGTACTCTCTTTTTCTACTGGATTTAGAGTGGAGGATATAAACTTAAAACTACTACAACCATCCTGTGTTAGAAGTAAACTACATATTAAGATAACAGAGCTGGGGACTGTCAAGAGAAATTGGGCCCTCTGGTATCAATTGAACATCTCTTTTAAGGCACACAAAGCTACTTCCTGTCCTGGACTTTTCAATTCTGTGAGGAGAGATGAGGGAGGAAAGGAGAGAGGGAGAAAGGGAGGGAGGGAGACAGAGAGAGACCTTGTATTGCATAAGCCAGTTTAAGTTGAATCTTCTGTCAGTTTTAACACATTAGAAGCAAGTTCTTCATCAGTAAAATGAGAATAAAAGTTGCTAACAAACTTAGGTGCCATTTGGAAAGTATAAAACGTATTCAAATATAAAGTATTATTTCTACCTCTTTTCTGCTCTTGCCCAAGTTCCTTGCATACTAATATTTTTTTAAAGCATAAAAGATAATACTATACCAAAAGAACATTTTCATTACTAGTTACGCCTGTTCTGTGTTTGGGGACTTCTGATCCCATCTGCTCCACATAATTTTTCAAATCATAGAATTCTTTGAAACCAGATCAGCAAAGTTCTGTTTCAATGAACTATTTGTTCCCTAGGCCAGGAAAATAGCTTCTGCAAATATAATCCTATATTAAAAATGGTGTTTGCGAAAACATCATTTTACCTGTGATAATATGCAAATGTGCTTTGGAAATGAAATTGCCGTGTAAATTTTTTGTTGATGTGTATTAAAGTCTAAGATCTTTATGGTTTCTTGATCCTGGGACTTGCTGCTCAAAAAAGACACAGCTATGTGGGGAGCCAACAATGAAAGTTCTTTGTTCTTTATTCAAACAACAGATTTCTTTTTAAGAGAAATAATCAACTGCTCATTTTACTTCTGTAATTCTCTTGTTCCTTCATTTCTGCTTCTCCCTCCTTTTCATGACTCTTTAATCTGGCTTTGAAATTTGATTCTTTTGCAATATTTATCCCTCATAGTCATTATCAATGCCTTTGCAGAAAAACACCTGATACCTGTGACATTAGAAGATAGGGAGATGCTAAGGGTTTGGTTGCAGTCTGAAAAATTAGCCGTGGCTCAGTGGTTGAGCGTCGACCTATGAACCAGGAGGTTGTGGGTTCAATTCCTGGTCAGGGGACATACTCAGGTTGCAGGCTCAATCCCCAGTGTGGGGCCTGCAGGAGGCAGCCATCAATGATTCTCTCTCATCATTGATGTTTCTCTCTCTCTCTCTCTCTCTCTCTCTCTCTCTCTCTATCCCTTCCTCTCTGAAATCAATAAAAATATTCTTTAAATTAGTTAACAGAAGCAATATTTTTGCATGTGGATTCTATCTCAATAAAGCTGTTACTTAAAAAGAAAACAAACAAAAGCAATGACTTCATACTAACGCAGCCCCTGGAGAACCAACGCAGAGTCACATACTGACCTCCTCAGAAACAAGCTGCGTCCAGGGTTAATCAGCATAAAGGACAGCGACATTCCTCTCTTGCATCCAAATAAAACCCAGCCAACCCTCCTGCAGCTGTCACAGGGAGGCACGTGGAATCACAGTGAGTGGATTGAACTGATAAAGGCATTTTACCTGCCAGCATTTAAATGTGCCCTTTAAAGACTAAAATCAATTCCTATTTATATGCACGTGTATATACACCAAACCAGCCATTAGGAAAGAAGCTTTGCATTGTTCCACATAATCCAAAAACAGTGGCACATTATGAGGTGGTAATTAAATTAAAACCTCCCATAATAAAAAAATATATTATGGACAGTATAGATGCAAAACTGCCCCCTTTTTAAATTTTATTTTCCTTTTGTTATGTTTAATCCCACCGTGCCAATGTACTCTCCTTATGATTCATTCTCTAGCTAGGCTGGGCTTATTGCTGCTTAGGATGGCAGATACGACAGCAAAAAGATGATGTCACCCTTTAGCCAAATTGCACTATTATTACAGAACCGCATGTACTCTCATTCATTTATCTCTGCTGACATCGCTCCACAGGGAGGTTTTCCAGGGCAGATGTGAGCTCCCTTGGCAACAAAAGCGGTGGAGAGCGCACATTCATTTTAAAATCCCAAGAGGTAGGATTTAGTAAATCTTGACTTTTTAGAAATGTATTATGAATAAAGAGACATCAAATGTCCTCAAACCTGTTCTGATTAAAAACCTCAAAGAATATTGAGCAAGAAACAACCCCCAACATTTATTCTCATTATAGAAATATTTTCTTTATTTAAAGGCATGCTTTTGGCCCACAAAAGTATCATGCAGACTAAAGTAATGTATTTTTCAAATATATGCATTTATGTTAAGAAATGACTTTACACGTTAGTCATCTTTTGATTACGAGTAGGGGGAAATTTAGTGAAAGATAATTATGCAGGCTTCTATCCAAGAGGGCAAAAACAGCTTCAAAATCAAATGCAGGCGTTAGGGAGATAAGGGACTTTTTGAAGAGGAAAGCAGGTCATTGGAGAAATGGTACAAAAAGTGTCCAGGAAATGAGAATGAAAAGAAAAAACAGAAAAAAAGTCAGGTTCATTTGAGGGATACTTTTTCCCATATCCATCCATCCTTTCTTCCCTGGTTCTTTAGAGCAGTAGATAACTTTTATTTTTTTTAATATATTTTATTGATTTTTTCCAGAGAGGAAGGGAGAAGGATAGAGAGTTAGAAACATCGATGAGAGAGAAACATAGATCAGCTGCCAAGGTACATACCCTTGACCAGAATCAAACCTGGGACCCTTGAGTCTGCAGGCTGACGCTCTATCCACTGAGCCAAACCGGTTAGGGCTAGTAGGTAACTTTTAAAATAAATTTTTTTATATATCTTTTTAAAATATAATCCATGCACATAGAGAATATTCCAGTGGTACAAAGGGATATGCCAAGAATAGGAAATCTCTCTCCCCTTCCTGACCCAACCCTGTAGTCCCCACCTTTCCCACACCCACCCAAGCAAGCACTCTTATCACTTTCTTGTATCTCTTTGTGTGTGTGTAGCATGGACCCCTTAGCTATCTGATGAAGCCTATGGATGCTCCTCTTAGAATAGCGCTTGAACATATATGTAAAATAAAATACAAAGGATTGCAAAGGAAACCAATTATATTGAAATATGGTTCTACCTGAGAGGTCCACGGGGGTCCATGGACTCCAGCATAAGCGCCTCTGCTCTTATAGTTCCCAGGCACGTGCAAACGCATACGTGCACACATCTATCCTTCCCCACAAATGCCAGCATGGCTTCTGCAGCTGCTGCAGGAGTTCTGCCCAGACCCCTCACAGCCAGCGCACCCATACCCCGGCTGCTGGGCGACTGGCTAGTAATAGTTTACAGTTGACCCCTTTCCACAGAGAATCCTTATGGCCAATCCTTGCAATTGACAGGGCTACAAAAGGTTGGACGGCTGTGGTACAACTCACACTCCAGAGACCCCAGTGGGATCAGGCTGAAGCAAATGTCCACTGAGACCACCCCCTTGTTTCGCTTTCCCCCCACCCCCCAATCGCCCTACTCCATTTCCTTCCTCGCCTGCTCCTGGGAGCAATGCCCCCTAAAGCACAAGAATCCCTGTCTCAGTCCTTGCTTCCAGAAATACTGACGTAAGACACTTACCATCCCTTACCTTGACTTTCACACTTACCGATTTCTTGGAAAAGATTCCATATATGGACATATGGATCTGTTGTATTCTTTAACAGCCTATGCTATTCCATTAAATGGATTTACCACATTAATTGAGCACAGTTGTTTCCAATAGTTCCTCTCTGGGAACTTAAAAATCTAATTTTTATCTACTGAAATGTTATTACTGCCTTACCACATTTTCAGTATTTAGTTACTTGTTGAGGAGCATTTCTTCAACCTCATTCGCTACAAAACTTTAGTTCCTTGCTATCATTTTGGAATAAAGCTTTATTCTCAAAGCAATGTATCTTTAAATTTGACAAACTCAAGATGCAGCTGCCTCCTGGCCCATAGCCGGAGCCTTTTAGCACCAGATCAAGGACCAACCTCCATTCTAAACAGGAGAAAAATAAGGACCTGCAAATGCTAAATTGTGACCTCAATTCACTGGCCTCAGCGCTTGCCTCCCTGCTGGGGAGAGAAATAGATGTGACTCTTGACTCTAGTTGGAAACTGCTGAAGCTCCTGCTCTCTCACACATCACTTCCAACAACAAACATGTATGTGCTTCCAAAAACAACACAGCCTAAACCCCAAGAGGAAGAGAAGCCGGCTCATCTCTGCTCGCTCCCCCCACCCCCGCCTCCACCCCCCGCCCCCGCTCAATTGAAAGGTGCTTCCTCCCCATATGTGGGCATTGGTTAGAGGCTGGCCTTCTTGTGTGTAGGAGTTTGCCAAAATATAAGTTCCACGTCCCCAGGGTTGAAACCAGAACTCACCTTTCCCGCCTAGCAGCTGCTCACAGTGTGCTTGGTGACGAATTATGAGTAGAGCAAGGCAAGGAAGCAGGTGCTGCTCAGAATCCATTTTCCAGCCAGGAAGCCAGAGAGGGACCGAGAGACCTGGGATGGCCAAGCTGGCATGCGCAGTAGGGTCTCTGATTAGTTTGTTTAGTGGAGTGAAGTTCCGTTGCTCGCATCTAAGAATCAAGACCCGATCATTTACTTCGCATTCATTTCTCTTTCCCTCGTAGGTTCCACCCTCCCCCAAGCAGAGAAATGCGAAGCACATGAAGGAAAATATGGTTTTCTATGAGACTGGAGAAGATGGAAAGGTTCAATGAACTATGTTGGTGAGAACACGAGGAAAAACTGCTGCCAGTGGGAGAATAAACCAGTACAATTTCTGCAAAGAGAATTTGGGCCATTGACTATCAAGTGTACAATGCAAAACCCTTGACCGGGCAATGTTCTATAGATCTGAGGCAAGCAAACTTTTCCTTTAAAGGACCAGGGCAGGGGGTTTAGGTCTCTGGACATGTATCACTGTTGCAACTACTCTGCTGTTGTAGCATGAAAGCAGCCACAGAAAACATGTAAACAAGTGGGCACATGTGTTCAACAAAAACAAATGGCAGGTTGAACTTGGCCCACAGGCTATACAGTTCACCAGCCCTGGCTAGGCATCCTAGCACATATATATGAAAATGTATACTGTGTGCTGCATTCTTCCCAGCAGTACCCTAAGAATGGACACCACCTGATGTCCATCAGGAGAGGACAGGCTAAGTAAAATGTGACACGTCCATTCAATGAAATACTTGCAGCCACTGAAAGGAAGTAAGCAGCTCTGTGTGTGCTGACAAGGGCTGACATCCAACATGCATGAAAAATGTTAAATGCAAAGTAGAGACCAAGGTAAAGTATGTTTCCATTTCTTATGAAAAATGTATATATGTATATGTATGCATTTGTTTACCCAAATATAGCACATATCTGAAGGAGGGGAACTAGATGGCTGGGGGATAGGAGTATGAGGGAGACTTTCTTTCATGTTACACCCTTTGTACCTCTTGAATTTTATACCATGTGCTTTACTAATGAAGAACACACAAATAGCATTGCATTTTTTAATGCGTATGATTTTTTACTAGTGCATTGGATCCACAAGTATAGACACAGTGGGGCTCCGGACAGCTGGCCTAGCTATTTCCAAAGTCCCCTCCCATGCCCAAAAGCTGTGTTGTGCCCATCAAAAGGCATCATAGTAGGAATGAGGAAACCTGGCTTCAAGTCCAGACTCTCTATCTGACTCACTGGGCTAACCTGGGCCAGTCACCTCATCTCTGATCATCCCTTTCCTCTTCTGTAAAATGGAGTCAATAGTGCTTTTGAGTTATGTTATGTAAGATAAAATAATGTTACTGTTACTCTTAATGTCTCTGGGCCTCTTTCCTCATCTGCAAAATCAAAAAAGTTGGACAAAATGAGCCCTAGCCAGTTTGGCTCCGTGGATAGAGTGTCGGCCTGCAGACTGAAGGGTCCCAGGTTCAATTCCAGTCAAGGGCACATGCCTGGGTTGCAAGCTCAATCCCCAGTAAGGGGCGTGCAGGAGGCAGCCAATCAATGATTCTCTCTCATCATTGATGTTTCTATCTCTCTCTCCCTCCCCCTTCCTCTCTGAAATCAATAAAAATATATGCATTTTTTAATGCTCTTAATAATGGTTGAGTGTGGGGGTTTTTAAGTTGGACAAAATGAGCCTTTCAACTCTCAAATACATGATTTTGTTAATAAACAGTGTTCAATTACAAGACTTCAGGCAGAAGCACGTACTTGGCAAGCCAGTGAGGAGATCTTCTTGCTTATCTCAAGAAAGTGACTTCCAAGTCCAAAAAGAAAATAAGATATATGTTTGCACTTAGAAATTCAGTCCAACCTGGAGGTGGGAAGGGCTGCCTTCCTCCCAGGACACCACCTTTCCTTGGCCCCGTCAGCCCACCAGCAGCTGTCAGTAGGCAACTTTTTTTTTTTTAGCTGCCACTAAGTATAGAACAGGCCCTGTTGGAAAAAAATTAGGAAATGTCACTCATCAAGAGGATGCCCTAATAGTATCAAATAATAGACTCGTGAGGGCTGGCAGGACAAAGAAATAGACAGATCCAGGTCAGGGGGGCCAGGCAGGGAGGGCCTCCTGCCCCATCCTGACTTCTGGCCTCTGCTCAGAGCCATCAGTTGTATTATTTCAGGAACTCCAGGGAGATGACAGGATGGTGACAAGGAAGAGCAGTGTTGCACTATCCTCCTATTTCTGAGAATTTCTGGTTATTGTTAAACAAAAGTTTGGAGAAGTTAAACTGACAGGAAATCACACACATGTTGAGTTATTAGGTGGCAAATGTTGTGAAATTCGTTTTCAAGAAAGGCCAACTGGGTGAGAGTGTGCGGAGGTGATAAGGAGCAGAGCTCTCAACGCCTCGCAGCCGGTGGGAGACTCTTCCCTTTCCTTTCCTTCCTCAGTTCCACGGGCTTGGGAGCAAGCACTCAGATGCTTTGAAGAGAATGTGGCAAAGACTCTTCATGTCCCTGGCTTTAAAGAACGTTTAACTCTGGAATCAGCCATTTTTGTCCTTTCAATCTTAGGACCAAGGCGGCCAGTCAAATCTAAGAGGTTTTATCAAATCACAGACTCTCCCCAGAAATGCAGAGAGCACTGTGAGCTGGGACAGGGGAGAGGGACTACGGTGCAGAGAAAAAGGAGGGGGGGGTTTCCAGTGAGTTAGAGAATTGCACTTTCTCGCTGAGAGGCGGATCTTAGAGGGGGCTTACTTTTAACTTGCCCAAATAGCACTAAATTATTTTCCAAAGTGGTTATAGCAACTTATCCTCACACCCACGCCCCACAGGATATTATATGACTTTTCATTCCATTTTTGCCATTCTAATGTGAATGAAGTGCTTTCTTGTTTTAGTTGCAATTTCCAGATTACTAGTGAGGTTGAGCATCTTTATATATGCATTTGCAATCTGTGACTTTGCCCATTTTCCTACTTGTTTTGGTCTGTTTCACACTGATTTGTAGGAGTCTCTTATATATCCTAGGAGTCTCTTATATAAGGGGGGGGGATTTTTTACACAACAATTTGGAAAACAAAATATAAGTAATCTGTTCTATAGCATAAAATTCAATTAATGGATGTTCTTGTGAGAAAATAATCTCACTTGGCTTTCATTCTTTCTTTCTTTCTTTCGTTCTTTCTTGTATAATATCTGAGCATTTATTCCAATAATGCCGGCAGTATGGGAGAGCAGCAGGTCATCCACAAAAATCTGCTCTCTCACTTTCTGATCTAAAAAATTTATAAACTATTTTATATTTTTGACTGTGATGTGCCAAAAATTCTACAAAGAGCCAATTCCTAGCGTGTCCAATAATATTTCATCATATGATCCAATAAATCTGATACAATAGAGGAAACTTCCCTCAGCCTTGTTTTAAACTTTCTATATCAGTCACACACAAAAAATTGGAAACAGATGGTCCATTCAAGTTAGGAAAGTTTGAGGGACTAATTACAAAAGGGTGAGTGGACACTGGGAATCCATAAGAGATAGCAGCAGTGGAGCTGTCACAGTCCCCAAAGGGCCAGAAGCTAGAGAGAGAGAGTAGTATAGAGTGGGCTGCCTAGACAAGAGCAATGACCTTCTGTTGAGAGACACGCAGCCTATAGCAACCTCGAAGGAAAGAACCGGGAATATAAGTACCCCAACCCCATGCTCCCCTGCAGAAAGCCAGGGAACATAGGTGCCTTTGATGTGATCCATGCAGGACAGCCTTGCAGGGCAAAGAATAGAATGAAGAAAGATGGAGAATGGGTCCTGAGGGGAACAAGGAATAAATTCAACACCCTTGCCCAGCCAAATCACTTCAAATTCTATACCAGGTGTATGAAAGGCAGATAACGTAATGAAGCTATGAGGAATTTTGAAACGTTTTTCTTCATTCCTGAGTATGAGTTTAAATCATGAGTTGCACCCTAGCTGGTTTGGCTCAGTGGACAGAGCGTTGGTCTGCGGACCAAAGGGTCCCGGGTTCGATTCCAGTACAAGAGCACATACCTCGGTTGCAGGCCCTTTCTCCACCAGGTCCCTGTTCAGGGAGCTTGAAGGAGGCAACCAATCGATGTGTTTCTCTCACATCGATATTTCCCTCTCTCTTCCACTCTCTCTAAAAATCAATGGAAAAATATCCTTGGGTGAGGATAATAAATGAATGAATGAATGAATAAATAAATAAATAAATAAATAAATAAATAAATAAATAAATCATGAGTTGGTAAGGTAAGAGATCCACTTGAAACTGTACAAATCATAGGTTTGCAATATGGCAACCCAATAAAAAGCCATTTAATAAAGATCAGAAATGTTAAATAACACAGTTCCTTGTAAACCCAAGTGCTCTACATGTTCTTTTTACTTAAATGTTCAGGATAACTTTTTGAAATTATATAGAAGTAATAATAACAAGAAGGTGAAAGATTGATAATTGGGGTGGATACATAGTTCACGAATCCTTCATCTCCTATCTTCCATCTTCCATCTCTATCAAGGAGAAAGATGATTGGATAGAAAATAGTAGAGCACCCATTCAGATAAGACTTAAAAGTCTAAACTGGTGGAGAGAGTTAAGAGAGCACCTGGTTCACTACATTAGTGCAAACCTCCTGGTCCCAACGAACTCCATCCCTGCCTACTACTGGAAGTACATGGTGATCAACTGAGTTGCTATTTATTATCAAAAAACAATCTTAGAAACTAGGGCAGGGATGGGCACTGCAATTTTCAGGCAGGTTATCAAACATCACTTTAAACACAGAGAGAATAACAGGGAGCATTAAACATGCCTAGGAGTCAGGCATGATTTAATGAATTAACAGCACTTCCCCTCTTATCTATCCTCTGCCAGACGGGCAAATCAGAGGAAGCTGTCAACACTCTGCTAGAGCACATGATCTCAGCATTTGACAGAGACTCTCACCTTGTGAACGAGGTGGAGGAATGTGGCCCAGATGATCACAAAGATAGATGCTAATTATGAATCAGTGTCAGCCCAGAGTCTCTAATACCCCAGGATTCTGTCTTCAAACTTGTCCTGTTCATTAAGTAAGTAGCTGAGAAGACAGCTGGCTGGCTTTTCTCCTTCTTTAATGGGTAGGAGAGGTGGCCAATAACTTGAATGGCAGAGTGAAGATCCAAAGCCAGATTGAACAATAAAAATTTTAATTGGAATAAATGTAAATCTTATCCTATATAATAAAAGGATAATATGCAAATAGACCAAACGGCAGAACAACCAGAATGCCCACAGCACCTCCCCCCCAGCCAGCCCGCCCCCGATGGCCCCCATCAGGCAGGCTGGCTGGACCCCACCAGTGCATGAATTCATGCACCAGGCATCTAGTATAAATATAAAACCCTATACTTATTAATTCTCTCTTCTAAAATCTACCAAAATGACAGTAGATAGATTTTTCTTTAAATAAAAATGTAAGTCCACAAGGACAAAGAGAATGAGAGAGGAGAATTAGTAGATAGTGAAACAGGAATTTGGGGGGTAAAATAGAACAGGTTTAGGAAATATTAGACATTTTGGAAATTAGGGGCACCATGGAGGAAGCACAGGGCTGCAGAGCAGCAGAAGGTATATTTCCATAGAATGGGGGAGCTGGAAAGCTGGAACAGGTACATTTCCATAGAATGAGGGAGCAGGGAACAGCAAAAGGTCTATATTTAGAAAATAAAGAGAAGAAAGCCCTTCATTCAGAGGGAGAAAAAGAAAGCCCAAAGGGGATAGGAAAACAATAAGGAAGGATTTGGGGAAAACCTCACATGTCCCATGTAAGGTTCAACCTTTGAGCCCAGGAGTTACTATAGTAACCAGTCTGGGGGAATAGTGGCCAATCAGAGGGGATATCAAGGCAGGAAGATCTGCAGCCTTTATAAGCCATAGGAAAATGAACTCAGTGGGACCCTTTCCCCGTCCCTTCTTGGGAGCCCATTCTGTGGGACTCTTTCCCTCTCCCCATGTGGGAGTCTGTACTTGTTCTTCAATAAATCTCCACCTTTGCTATACCAGTTTCTGTCCGTGGACTCATTCTTCAATTCCGGTGGACAAAGAATCCGGGTTCCAGTCCAAAAATTCCGTATCAATAGGAGATATGAGCAACAATTAGAAAGATGGAAAGCAAATGGTAACAGATTTGGCAGAACCCACCACTAAAGTGTCTGCAAAGAGGGATGCCAATGAAATGAAACCAAGTCACCTGGAAAGACCTAAGATTAGGAGGTCCAGATTCTGCAGAGGGAATGGTGAAGCATGGAGTGAAAAGTAGAAATCTGTGAAAATATTAATAGAATGAACTGTTTAATGAGTGTTTCCATTCATTGAGGAGGCTCAACAGAAGTTAGACAACTGCTGATAAAATATGGTATAAAAGTGATTCAAGCATTGGGTAGAAACTTGGCTCAATGACTTTTAAAGTCCCATCATTTCTGTGATTCTAATTGTGGATGCCAAAGGACTTGGGTAACTTATGCATGTAGTTCCTACAAGAGTTCTATAGGTGGCGCTGCGGTACAAGATGAGACTCAGCAAAGGGCTATACTTACCTGATTCTCCTGGGTTATAGTAATGTCTGTGGTGATAGGTAAAAACTAGAATGTTTCTGGATTTTTTAAAAAATATATTTTATTTATTTTTTACAGAGAGGAAGGGAGAGAGATAGTTAGAAACATCGATGAGAGAGAAACATCGATCAGCTGCCTCCTGCACACCTCCTACAGGGGATGTGCCCGCAACCAAGGTACATGCCCTTGGCCGGAATCGAACCTGGGACCCTTGAGTCTGCAGGCCGATGCTCTATCCACTGAGCCAAACCGGTTACAGCATTGTTTCTGGATTTTTTAAATCAGAAACCTGACCAATAGATTCACAGCATCTAGGCACTACAGTGTCAATATCAGCCCAGTAGTAGGTACAGTAGTTCTAGTACCTAGTATGAGTCTTTATGCATTCATTTGTCATTCTTCTTAGCTCTGGCCTTCTGCCTTATGCATATCTCAGCTGTGACACGTCTCTTCAGTGTATCTGTCATTCTTGGGCAGCAAAATAAGTCACATGCCAAAGCAACTGCTCCTTCACATCCCAAGGGCCCTCCCTCATTGTGCATACCCTTCACCTAAGGACCCCTGGGAGCGTGAGGCTCTCCATAAGCCTTATCTCCCTCGATTTAAATAATAATAAGGGCTCGCTTGGACAGCACTTATACTACAACTGGAACGATACAGAGAATAGCATGGCCCCTGTGCAAGGAGGACACGAAAATTCGTAAAGCATTCCATGTTTTTTGTGGTACATATGCACAATGGAATACTACTCCTCCAGAAGGGAGGATGAAATAGCACCATTTGCAACATGGATGGACCTTGAGAATATTCTGCTAAGTTAAATAAGGCAGGCAGAAAAAGCTAAGAACTGTATGATTTCACTCATATGTGGGATATAAAACTGAAACTTGTGAACACAAACAGCAGTGAGATGACTGCCAGAGGGAAGGGGTGGAGGGAGAAGGGGGCCTAATATAAGGTGGCAGGACAAGATTTGACTTTGGGTGGTGGGCACACGGTACAATATGCAGATCTTGTAACATAGAAACCCACACCTGAAACCTATATGTTTATGTTGACCAATGTCACCCCAATCAATTTAATAAATAAATATTTTAAATAAAAAAATAAGAAAAACAAAACAAAACAAAAAACCATTTTTCCCCCATACAATGTTAGGCCAGTATCTCAAATATGATTGTCTCTGGCTCTCCTCCCTTTCCCACAGCTAAAGGAGATTTATATTTTGCTTCTTAAAAGCTAATTACTCAATAGCTAGCTCCTCCTGACAAATTTTGCCACTCATAGAAGCTGTAAATTCTGATTTATTTATTCCTCTTACTGGCTGTAGATTTATAAAGTCCATAGGAAATTTTTGCTCTGCACCAAGGAATACCTACATCAATTCCATAAATTCAGATAACCTTGCTTCTACATTCAGGTCCCAATTCCAGGAAAACTTTCTAACATTAGGAATTTATAAAACTGTCAAATCCACTGACTTTTGGTATAACTTGCCTCTTCCAGAACACACTGATTTTTTTTTTTTCCCTAATGCTATTAATCCGCCCAAAAACCCAGGTGACTTTTTTTATGTTGGGTATAGTCTAGCTGACAAGAAATCGTGAGTTGAGTGGGAAAAAACTCCACACTCATTCTTCCAGTGACTAGATTTTCAATAGTAATGGCATGCTTTCACCTAATTCCAAGTACATGTCCTAATTTGGCCCATTATACACTATTAAAGAACCAAAAACTCAACCAAGTAAATTTAAAGGTTTAATTGGCTTTATTAAACAATTCATGAATTGGGCAGAATCCCATCTAGTAAATAAAAGGTGCTCTTAGCAGCTGAACAAAGTAGAAGGTTTTTTATAGGCAGAAACTGGGACAAGAAAATTATTTCAGACAATGTTACCTCTCCTTAGAGGAAGGCAGGGTGTTTTATCGGGCAGATTACCAGGAAATCCCAAATGACTGGTTTAAAATTCCACTCCGGAAAAAAGGCTGAAACTCCACTTAAATTAGGTATTAAGTGGGACTTAGAACAAGTGATTCCTGTTTGGGGTCTGCTGTTTCTTATCAAGAAGGCACAGGTCCCCCAACATCTGACTGACTCTGGTTGTTTTGTCTGTTTGGGTTATTTTCTGAAGTAGCCTCTATACTAACTTGATCTGAACTGAAGAATAGGATGTAGTATCTCACATTTCCCATCTGTCCTAATTCTTATACCAAGTTTCTAGATTTGATCTTTCTGTCCTTTGAAGAAAACAGAAATAACTTACTGTATAATTAATTAATAAGCACTAATGGAAACATCTTTGAATTGTTTGCCCCACAGAAGAAACGGTAGCACCTGGCTAGTAAATCCTCCAACAAAATCATTTCTATGGTTTCAAAAATGTTCTCAGCACTTCCATCACTTGTGTAAGTGATCCATATCACAAAATAGAAAACTTTCAAAGACATACTATGCAATTCATTGGACATGTAGATTCTGAAATGTTTATTTTATATTTCATATATTAATAGTACATACTTCATTTCTTAAGGAGCTTATAAAAGCAGGGAGTGGTGCTCTAGTGATCCTTGTAATCTATAGCTACCAGGCAAATTACAGAGTTTATTTGTTGAAAAGGGGAAAATTTTAACTTTGTGGATTCAAATTCAGCATTCAAGCCCCTATTCAAGCCAAATTCATTAATACTGTATGATGAAACTGTGTGCTGGGAGACCCTACGGATAAAACAAATCAGTAACTCTATTTCTAATTCATATATTTTTTTACATGTGTGGGGAAGGGAGGCGGGGGTGGGGGAGCCGGGGGCCTTGGGGCATGCTCCCTGAAGAGAGAGCACCTAATTCATGCATTTTAAACATAGACACGGCTTGTATCACACCAGAGTTACAGATGAGATTAAGAGAAACTTCAAAGCTAATAAAAGAGCTGCTCAAAAAAAAAAAAAAAAAAGAAAAGAATTGATAACATTGAACAATGGCAAGGTCATAGGGACATCTGTGCTCTCTTCATTATAGGTGGGGATATGAGTGAAATAACTTTTCTTGGAGTAAAATTGACCAATTATTATTAAAATTCCAATTATAAGCACTGTATGACCCAATTGCCTAACTTCTCAGAAAATATTCAATGAGATTATTGAAGTTCATAAGCTCTATGTTCAAGATGTTCATTGTGCTTTGTTTGTGACAGAAAAAAAATAATAAAATAGAAGACTGGTTAAAAAAAAAAACATAAAAG
This sequence comes from Myotis nattereri, assembly GCF_964212035.1. Taxonomy (NCBI): domain Eukaryota; kingdom Metazoa; phylum Chordata; class Mammalia; order Chiroptera; family Vespertilionidae; genus Myotis; species Myotis nattereri. Next base: position 36,817,704 of record NC_138079.1, read on the forward strand.
TGTTTTGGTTTCAAAGGCATAAATAAATAAATACCTTGAGCCTAAACTTGCTTCAAGAAAATTTGCAATGAGATTTAAAACAAACAACCAACAAAAGCAGTACAACAGAGGCTCCAGAATTAGTTCCTCATTAGGGCACCAAGGGTGCTAGGTCTCTCCAAAGATCCATTCAAAGAGGCCTATGAAGAGTTCCCCAATTTGGGACTGTTACAGTGTTTATCTCCTGATGTTTATAGTAAAAATAAGGCCAAGATTATAAAGATAAGAGCTTTGACTGGGGTTCTATGAGATTATGTCATTTGAAGTATAATTTTATATAAAATTTTACTATGTTGACCAGCTTGGTCAACTGATAAACAATTTGGAAAGCTTAATACTGTACAAATATAGTTTTGGGGGGTCTCTCATTTAAAAAGAAATTAGCCCAAAGCAAAAATATCCCTAATTTATGGTTGTTCTATGATTCAGCTTGCCTTACTTCATCTTACAGAAACTCTTCCTCATTCACACCCATCACAAGAGGGATTTAACTCCTGTATGGTACATAAATAAAAACGTAATGCAAAGTGTAACAGAATATCTGTGCCTGTTTTTTGGTGTCAAGGCAATTTCAGGTTACTCTAGGTTACATATGAGATTAGGAAAAATCAGAATCTCGACTATATAGCCAGGTACCATGGGGCATAGTCAAGCTGAACAGCAGGTACTACAGAGCCTGGGATGCAATTCCCAGAACTGGAAAGCACCAATGCAGCTGCAGGGACAAGGGACCCAGGTTACCATGCTAACTCCTCAGCAGCTGTATTGATCAACCCTCCATCATTATCGTGATTCAGCAACTGTCTTTCTCTGTTTCCCAGCTCAGCTGCTAGCAACCAACCACCTCACTCTGAATATCTTTTCTCTACCTCCTGGCTTATGTTACTCATAGCTTCTACTAGTTCACACCCATCCTCTTGGCAGCTATGTGCCGAGCTCCGTCTGGGGAACCCAGATCTGCTTCCATTACCAATTGCCTGTCTCTTTCTCTTTGTTGCCACTATAAAGTCTTGAGAGAAAAAACCTGATTGATTTAACTAGTAACCTTAGGCCACCTCATTTGGCCTCTAGCCCAGTGGTTCTCAAACTTGGACAAGGAGTCACCTGGGCAGGTTTACTAAAACACAGATTGCTCCAAGCCACCCCAGAGTTTCTGACTCAGTGTAGCTCTAATAGGGTCCAATCGTTTGCATTTCTAACAAATCTCCAGGTGATTCTGATGCTTTTGATTTTGAGATCACACTTTGAAAACAACTGCTGTATCTCTAGGTTGGTGGTCTTTAGATAAGTTATAGGATTTAGGATATGGCCACCTATGAATAAGGAACTTTCAAGTGCCATTCCGCTCAGCAAGAGGCCCTGGGCATAAAACTTTTCGTATGGACTATGGACTATGGACAGGCAAACCATATTCTGGCATTTTCCCTGTCCACTCTTTTTCTAAGTGAGGTTCAACAGCATTTATTGAGTGCCTACCACGTGCCAAGCCTTTAATGTAATAAGCCCTGGAGATACAAAACCAGGTAATTTTAACTTGCAATAATCAAAGACTCAACTAAATTATTTTAATAAGTTGTGAAAATCAAGATAAATGTCTTGGTTCTCTTTTGAATATAAAGACACAGTAAAAGAAAACTACAGAGCCCTAGCTGTTTTAGCTCAATGGATAGAGTGTTGGTCTGGGGACTGAAGGATTCCAGGTTCAATTCCAGTCAAGAGCATATGCCTGGGGTTTCTGGCTCGATCCCCACTAGGGACGAGCTGGAAGCAGACGATCAATGATTCTCATTATTGATGTTTCTATCTCTCTCTTCCTCTCCCTTCCTCTCTGAAATCGATAAAAAAAAAAAAAAATTTTTTTAAAAAGAAAACTACAGAAATTCTCAAAAGTCTCCACTCAAATCATAATTGTGCTGGAGACAGAACAGCAAGCAAGAAAAGCACATTAAAAAATAATTAATATAAAAGAATTACTTATGAACTACTTAGAATTTCTAACTCTGAGAAAACAAGCAAAAATAAATAAAAATACAATAATGGAACACAGTAGGCTCTGTGCTCTCAAAATCCAGCTGCACGCAAAGGAGTAAAATAGGCTTATCTGAAAAGGAGGAGGTGTTCAGCAGATCTGCGGGAGGCAGGAAAAGGGGGAAAGCCAAGTATGCAGTGGCTTTAGGAAAGGTCATACATAACCAGCCTGTGAAGCGGGTTCTGTGAAGACAGTGTGCACTATTTTTCCTTGACTGTGGAACCCCAGAAGAGAAAGGCTACACACCTGCTCCGTCCCTAGTCATCCCAGCTTGCAGCACCCTACCTTTCCTTTTCTGGCTTTGGCCACAAGCTCTGTCCAAATTCACAGTGGATTGTGTTGTATTATACCGTCCTCTAGTGGTTTCAATGATGTCTTGTCTTCCTTTTTTAAAGGCAGTATTTATCAGAGGGCCACCCAAACACATGGTGCTCAACAAATGTCTGTTCAGTGAACTGGAATGAATGACAGAGACCCTATGGGAAGATTTTGACTACACAAGATGACCTTGCTCAGCTTCCCTAGGAAAATAGGTAGTTATTTTAGGCTCAGGCTACTTATGCCATCATTGACTTTTTCTTTAAAACAGATGATGCAATATAGTTTCCCACTGCCTCTTGTACAGTTTCAGGAAATCCAATGTAACTCTTTTGGGTACTATATTACCTGGGAGAACAAAAGTTCCCATGCACCGAAAGGTCGCCAGTTCGATTCCCAATCAGGGCACATGCCCAGGTTACAGGTTCTATCTCTGGTTGGGGTGCATGTGGGAGGCAACCAATTGATGTTTTTCTCTCACATTGATGTTTCTCTCTCCCTGCCCCTCTCCCTTCCTCTCTCTCTAAAATCAATAAAAACATATTTTTTCTATTTTTATTGGTTTCAGAGAGGAAAAGAGAGGGGGAGAGAGATAGAAACATCAATCATGAGAGAGAATCATTGATAGGCTGCCTCTTGCACACCCCACACTGGGGATGGAGACCACAACCAGGCATGTGCCCTGACTGGGAATAGAATTGTGACTTCCTGGTTCATAGGTCGACACTCAACCACTGAGCCACGCCAGCCGGCCAATAAAAACAAAATAAAAATTACAACTACAGCTGAAACCGGTTTGGTTCAGTGGATAGAGCGTCGACCTGCGGACTGAAAGGTCCCAGGTTCAATTCCGGTCAAGGGCATGTACCTGGGTTGTGGGCACATCCCCAGTCGGAGGTGTGCAGGAGGCAGCTGATCGATGTTTCTAACTATCTCTCTCCCTTCCTCTCTGTAAAAAATCAATAAAATATATTTTTTAAAAAAATTACAACTACAAATTCTCTATTTATAAAGACAAATATAGCGAGTTGAAGTGTTTAAAGCTGTTCTCTATTTCAGAGTATTGTGTGTAGTCCAATCTCAGTCATGTCCAAAATGCGAACATCTTACTTATTAAGTAAAAAAACTGTGTAAGCCCATGTTTCATTAGTCTTTCTTTTGTATTAACTTAGTATATTGTGTGTGGGGTTTTCTTCTATGTATTCATTCAACAAGTGTTTGTTGCTTCTGCTATATGCAAGGTACTGTGATGGTCAGTTTGGGAAGGGTGGGGAAAGAGGGATGAGACATATCTTTACTCTCAAAGTGCTCACCATGTAGGGAGAAACCAGAGTACACACAGTTTTTAAAAATATCTGCACGTAGCAAAAAAAAAAAAAAGTGTAAATACTGCAAAACATGTATAGTGAAAATCAAACCTCCTTCATCTTTGACTTTCTCTCACTGATACATCTTTATCATTTCAGACATGTTCTCTGTATACACATGAATCAATAAACCCTTATTTTCTTTGTGTAAAAAAGAAGCATAAAACAACACATTGTTCTGCCTCTTGTATTTCATTAACTACAAGTAAACCTACCTCATTTAATTGTATAGTATTCCATTGAATAAATATACCATTATTTATTAGGAATAATCTCACTAGCTGTGTAATATTGGGAAAGTTGCTTAAACTTTCTGTGCTTCCGTTTTCTTACAATAAAAAAAGAATAATAATAGTACTATCTCATAGAGTTGTTGTGAGGATTGAATTGTTACACAAAAAGTTGCTGAAAAGAGTGTTTTAGACCTTATAAAAGCTAAATAAATGTTATTCTTATTAGCACATATTACAGTCTTTTGCTAGCAATTATTACTACAATTAATATCCCTATATTTATATCTTTCCTAGATCATACACATACTACATTTTGATATATGCTGCCAAGTTGCCCTTGAAAGGGGTAATATGAATTTATAATTCTGCCAACAATGTAAGAATCCCTGTTTCCCCACACCCTTGACCATAGTCTATCAAGAATTTTATCATACAGCTTATTAAGTAAACTAGAGTCCCGGTGCATGAAAATTCATGCACTGGAGGGGGGCTCCCTCAGCCCGACCTGCCCCCTCTCACAGTCCGGGAGCCCTCAGGGGCGGGAGGCGACCCAGCAATCAGGGGAAGGCGATGCCCCATCATACCTTTGCTGCTGCCACTGCCGGCAGCGCAAGCCTCGGCCAGCCCTGGTTACCTGAGCCTCCGGTGGCCCTGGACAGCTGGGGGGCTGAGGGGACTGGGCGCCGCCATCTTGTGGTTGTAGTGCCGCCATCTTTGAGAGTGGGGCAGTCAATTAGCATATTCCCTCCTTATTGGCTGTGGGCGCCGCCATCTTTGCAATGGCATGAGGGTCAATTAGCATATCCCCTCTTTATTAGATAGGATGATATTAATTTTGTGGGTAGATGTGTCAAGAACTGTAAAGGGACAAAGATTTTTCCCTGCTTGCAAACTCACAATTAGCCTGCCACAGTTGCCTGGACTAACACAAGGTCATCGGAAAAGACCTCAGACTGTCCTGAAGACCTGAAGAAATGATTCATTACCCATACCTCACCTCCAATCAATCAGTTCTCACCCCAACCCCAAATCCTAACCCAGGTGTCTTGTGATTTTGCCCTATACAGTGGGGCCTTGACTTATGAGTGTCCTGACTAATGAGTTTTTCGAGATACGAGCCGTCTCTCAGCCGATTTTTTGCTTTGAGTTGCGAGCTAAAATTCGGGTTACGAGCCAGCTTCAGATACCCCACTGCTAGTTGGCGCAGCAAACGTCACAGTGAACACCACAACATAAGCCCAGCATCATGTGTCTCACTCGTTCACATTAAGATTTGACATACGAGTAATTTGAGTTAAAAGCTCCGTCACGAAACGAATTAAACTCGTAAGTCAAGGCCCCACTGTATAATCTGTAACCTACACGCCATCAGAAAGTTCAGACTTTTGTGAATCAGCTTCCTATCCTCCTGGTTTGCACCATTCATAATAAAATAGTCAACATTTCTCCACTGCAAGTCTCGATGTGCTTGGCTCTGCTATCAATGGGGGGTGAACTCTTTCTGTTCTGTAATGAGTTGAGTTTGAGGTAGCTTTCTCCACTAACGTGCAACATATTAGATTGTTTTAATGAGTATTGCACTTACTGCTCCTTATTCTGAAATAAAATATATTTACAAAGTCTATGAGCCACTTACTGTTATTCAAAGTTTGGTGCAATATCACCAGTACCATTCAGTGTTCTTAATTACCAACACTCTCCACTCTGACTAGCTCATGCAGAAATGTAGTAAGGGATATTGGGTAATTCACAGAATCTCTTGGAGGACAAGAGAGCCAGGCTCTGAAGCTAGACAGTCAGAAGCAAGACCCAAATACAATGGCGGCCACTCTGCCAAAAACGCATATGCCACTGCCACTCGGCACCAAAGATGCTCAGGAATGGACACCAGAAGCTCTGCCACTGCTACTCCCAAAGGACCGCATGCCTCCCTCACAGTGGAAAACCAGTCCCCACTTGCTGTCTCCTTTGCTGAAGTCACCCCTGGATATGTCTGATTGGTGAAACCCAGGTCACATGTCAGGACTCTAGCTACAAAAAAACTCTGGGCATGTGAACTTTCTGGTTTTAACCTTGAGAAGGTAGGGGACGTAATGTGGGAAATGACTAAAATATATGAAGCCTTGTAGTATACACTGTCAGTAGGTCCTTTGCCCATCTCCCCTTGGGTCCCTTTCCCACTTTTACACATCCCAGGAGCTCTCCTTCAGCCAGCACCTTCTTCTTTTTGTTAGAAAATTGTTCCCCAAATATCCAAATTCCCTAGTGCTATGGTCTGAGTGTTTGTGCCCTTCCCCACAAGATTCATATGTTGAGATTTTACCCTCCAAAGTATTGGTATTAAGTGATGGGTGATGGGCCTTAGGAACAGTATCAGATCATGGCAGACAGAGCTCTCATGACTGGGATTAGTGCCCTTATTTAATTTAAAAAAAAAAAAAAAAAGACCCCAGAGGGCTAGCTTGCCCCTTCTGCCATGTGAAGACACAGCAAAAAGCTGCTGTCTAAGAGCCAGGAAATAGGTCTTCCCCAGACACCAATTCTGCCGGCACCTTGATCCTAGACTCCCAGCCTTCAGAAATGTGAGAAATAAATATGTGTTGTTTATAAGTGACCAGTTTATGGTATTCTTTTACAGCAGCCCAGGTGGACTAAGACACCTTGCCATACCCTTCTTGCCTTTCCTGTCCCATCTTCCCATTCTCCTACCAGTTTTTCCTGAAACATTTACTAATCACTTTCACACAAATCCTTCTCTCAGAATTTGCTTCTGGGAAACCCAACAAGTACCTAAAGTTGGACCTAACACATGGTAAGCACTCAATAAATATTCTTTGGAAGGAAGGAAGCCGGCACTAAGTTGTCACTCATGACAATGTCCACCACACTCTCTGATCCAGACTCCTGGACATGGCTTAAGAAACAGCACCCGCCCCCAATCTGGTGCTCTTACATCATTGGAAGCAGTTGTTATTTATGCAGTCAGGAAGAACATTGCAAAACAGCTGACTCTGACGTGCACTTTGCCCATCTCAAGGGTGATCTTGTCTTACTAGTTATATTATACTAGAGGCCCGGTGCACGAAATTCATGCACGGGGGGGGGGGGGGGAGGTCCTCAGCCTGGCCTGCGCCCTCTCGCAATCCAGGACCCCTCGCAGCTTACCGCCTGCCTGCCACAGAGGCGGGAGAGGCTACCGCCACCCCCGCTGTGCTCGCCACTCCCACCTGGGCTCACTGCTCCTTAGCGCTGGCCCCGCCCCCCACCCACTGGTCATTCCAAGGTCATTCAGCCATCTGGTCTAATTAGCATATTAGCTCTATATTATATAGGATTATATTAATTATATTATATTATATTATATTATATTATATTATATTATATTATATTTATGATATAACCCTTTTGGGGGCTAAACTCTGTAACAGAAAATAATGGCAACCTTGAAAGGATTTTCTAAAATTAAATGAAACAAGAGAATTCCTGGTACATAGTAGCCTCTCTAAAAAGTCAGCTCCTTTTCTTGCTCCTCCAGCTGCCTGAAAGTTAAACTAAGAGAAAATGTTTCATCTCCATACTTGTCACTGTATGCAAATGAGTCAAAACTAGATTTTTATTTTGTTAATATATCTTCATTGATTTCAGAGCGGGAGAGAAAGAGATAGAAACATCAATGATGAGAATTATTGATCGGCTGCTTCCTGCAAGTCCCACGCTGGGGATCGAGCCTGCAACCTGGGTATGTGCCCTGACTGGGAATCAAACCGTGACCTCCTGGTTCATAGGTTGACGCTCAACCACTGAGCCACGCCTGGCTGGGCTCAAAACTAGATTTTACAATAATAACAGCTGTGGTATTCCTACCAAAAAAGCATATCCTAAAGTCAAACAGGAGGAAACATCAGACAAATCCAAACTGATGAACATTCTGCAAAGTAAGTGTCCTGTCCTCTACAAATATGTCAAGATTGTGAAAGAGAGAGAGACGACAGAACTAGAGAGACAGAACCTAGGCACAGAACCTACACAGAACGTTCTCTAGAGACAGAAGAACTTCGCTGGAGAGAACATGGCAAAAGATCCTGGACTGAACCTGACTACAGAAATTGGCAAGAGAACCTGACTAGAACCTGGTGACTGAACCTGGCTTGAGAACCTGGACAGAACGTGGCTGGAGAACCTAGCGAGGGAACTTGGCTACAGAACCTGGCTGGAGAACCTGGAGAACCTAGCAGGAGAGCATGGACACGGAACCTGGCTGGGGCTCTGGACCAGAACTTCGCTGGAGATCCAGACCAGAACTTGGCTGGAGATCCTGGCTGGAGATCCTGGCTAGGCTACTGATCAACTGAACGCTGTCTCTGTGTCATTCCTTCTTCGCCGACTCCGTCCGCACCTTTGGGGACCCCTGGACCCGCTGGGGCTGGACCCCGGCAACACCAGGTTCAGACTTTGTCCCAACACAAATCAAACTCCTGGTAATTTCAGATACTATAAGTCTCAGAAGTGTGCGAATAAGGTGTGTATCTCAAGCCAGCCACTATCATGGTTTTAAGAGGAAAAATTTATCTTTAATCCATTTAAGTTTTAAATGTCTTAAGCTTCAATTTTTGCAATGTTTACTGCATTCAGTTCTAAAAAAAAAAGTCTGAGATTGGTGTCAATTGGAAAGTATTTGTATATAAAAAAAATAAAATAAAAATAAATATATAAAAAATAAAAATAAAAAAAAAAGAGAGAGAGAGAGACCAGGACTGCTCCCAATAGGAGAAAACCAACAAGACATGACAATTAAATGCAACACATCATCCTGGACTGGATCCTGGAGCTATAAAGCACTTTATTGGGGAACATGTAAGGTATTTCTCAAGGACCATTGTAATCCAGAGATCTCCATGAGGTCCACGGAGGCTTTAGTTGGACCCCCCACTTCTCAACTCCTCTCGCGGCCCAGTTGTTTCCTTTCCCTCCCCTTCACAGCTGTTGCTCTCAGAAGCACTCCTTAATAAACATCCTGCACACTAACCTTCGTCTCAGAGTCTGCTTCTTGGAGAGCTCAACCTGTAACAAAAAGAGTGAATAGGATTTTTTTAAAATATTTTTTTATTGATTTCAGAAAGGAAGGGAGAGGGAGAGAGAGATAGAAACACCAATGATGAGAGAGAATCATTGATCAGCTGCCTCCTGCACGCCCCCTACTGGGGATCAAGCCTGCAACCTCAGCACATTTTCCTGACCAGAAAGGAATCCGGGATCCTTCAGTCCACAGGCCGATGCTCTATCCACTGAGCGACACCAGCCAGGGCTGAATAGGATTTTAACAAGTGGCAGTGGAGGTAGTGTATTCTGGGCATGAAAAAATAGTCCAAGCAAATTATTTTATTAGAAGATAAGCAGAACAACTGGATTGGGGGGAAGAGTGACTGGAACCCAGAGATCAGAAGGCAACTTGATGTGAGATGAAGCCCATATGGGATGTTGTTGGCCATGTTAATGATTCAAGTTTGTCTTAAATGTAATGGAAAGCCACTGGAAGGCTGGAGGGTGGAGGGTGGTGCATTATAAGATTTGCATTTGGAAAATATCACTATTACTGTAGCACATGTGAAACACAGATTGCTACCCAAAAACTGCTACAAAAAAGTCACTTGGTGACACAGTGAAGCAAGACTGTCACTCCCTTTCTGGTAAACTTGGGAAAACTAGTAAGGAGGGTACTGTAGTGGTCTAAACAAAAGATGGCAGTAACCTAGACTTTATGGTGGTGATGGAGATGAGAAATTTTGGATTGATTTAAGAAATACTGATAAGGTAAACAAAATTGACATGACTTGCTGATGGGCTGGATATATAGCATAAGGAAGGGGAGGTGTTAAGGATGCTGCCTACATTTTTGGTTTGCTTAAAGAAATAAATGGTGCCAGATTTAGGGGAAAGATCATGCATATACTTTTGGACATAAAGAACTTGAGCTTCCTTTGAGACAAGCAAATGTGGGGTTCTAGAAACCAAGGAAAGAGAAGGTTCCAAGAAGGAGGGAGAGATTAACTATGTTGAAAGCTATAGAGAGGTGAGATAGCATTCTGCTGAAAAATCTCCATGAGAGAGCTGCTTCAGAGGAGTGAGGAATGCAGAAGCTAAGCTGGAATGGGTTGATAAGTGAGTAGGAATAAGGAAACCAGAGACACTTTTCCTTCCAACACACACACACACACACACACACACACACACATCCCTCAGTTGTAGGAAATGTACTTATATTGGCATAAAAAAATAGTGTCACAATTCTAACCAAATCAGAAATATTAAGTGAACTCAAGCTCCACTTGGGATGAAATTGAACTTCAACTTACACATGTCATTTTACCTAGTTCTCTCTAGGAATGGCACTAGCTCCAGAAAAACATGATAGTTGATGCTACTGTCATTCCAATTAGAAAATAAGAATTCTACAAAGAAATTTGCTACCCAAAAATTGCTACCAAAGAAGTCACTTTGTGAGACAGTGAAGCAAGAATGTCACTCCCTTTCTGGTGAGAAGAATTCCCCCTGACGACATGCCTCTCGCTAAGAATCTCCTTCTTCCTCTCCAGAAGGGAAGAGGAGGGGCCTGGTGCAGAGCCCCAATTCCTACCTCACGAATGTGAAACGCCAAGGATGGCATAAAATCGCTACCATCCTTAGCCGCACAAACGATAGCTCTACGGTCCTCTCTAGGCCGACAGGAGGAAAAGCAAGGCTTCCATAGGACACTCCTTCAGAAGGAAGCAGCACTAAAAACACCGGAATCAAGGAGAGTGGGAACTGTCCCAATAAACACATTTTGGATAAAAATAAAAAAGAATGCTACTCTTTGGTGGGCTTTACTTGAACTATCCCACTCTGGGCCAACAAGTATCGCCTGGTGCCGGTAAAAGATAAGGACATTGTTGTACAATTCAATAAACAGACAATGCTATGAAACATTCTGAACTTAAAACCTCCCCACAGCCGAGGAGTATTGTCCATTTGCTCCCTCATTTGCCTCAGCTGGGAAGATATGCATCGCTAGCTTTAAGCGTCAGTCCTTCCTCTGTGTCCTACACAGCCTTCGGCTTCCCACGGTGCCATATCCACGTTTTGCCGGTTCCAGGTCAGGTGCTGCCTATCGGTGAGTCTTTTCTGGTTACACCCATATCACACATTGTTTGGGAAACCTTCAACACGAAAAGCCAAGAACATGAAATGTTGCCACCCAGGCCTTGCTCTCAAATGGCTAAATGTTGCAGAATAGATCATGGCGTTCCAGCAGGTAGAGGCTGTGATTCTCATTCTTCTGTATGTTACTCAGACTCGTTATGTGTATTCAAAATAAGTAGAGGATTGTGAACTAATCATAATGTACACCGCTCCAAACCCCCTTTTCCCCTCAAATTTCCCTGAGCAATAATAATGTATTGATTACTATATTCGGTTCACTGCTCTAGACAGTCTTCACATATTAACACATACAATCCTCCCAACAAACCTATGATACAGGTATTACTACGTCTATTTTACAGATAAGAAAATCGAGGTACAAAAAGCCCAAGTGACACAATTACTAAGTGGCAGGACTGGGGTTTGAACCAAGACACAGAAAACCACGTTCCTAGCCTTTTAGTAACAGAAAAATACGGCCTGGTCCTCCCTCTGCGCGACAAGACTCCGCTGTATCCCCGACGGCCCCTAGGCGGCGCTGCAGGGTAAGCGCGGGGGCCGGGGCGACCGAGAGGCGGAGCGGGACCCCAGTCCTCACCCCGCAGTGGGCGGAGCCTAAGGGAGGGCGGGGCAGCGAGGCTTCTGTACGCAGGCGCGGGGCCGGGCACTCCCCCGGGAGTGGAGGCTGCTGGGCCCGATGACGTGGCCTGGCAACGTCCGCGCCGGTGCACCTCCCGGGAACCCGGCGCCCCCGGAACTGCCCGCGGCCTAGTCCCGACGCGATCGCGCTGGTGAGGCGGCTCCGGGGCGGCGGTGGCCGGGCCTGCGGGAACCGACGAGGCCGCTGCCATGGGGGAGTGACGCGCTGCGCCCGCTGTTCCGCGGCAGCGGCGAGACATGAGGAGACCGCGCGGCGGGGGCAGCGGCGGCGGCTCCTGAGCTCGGGATGGAGGAGAAATACGGCGGGGACGTGCTAGCCGGCCCCGGCGGCGGCGGCGGCGGCGGCGGCCGCCTCGGGCCGGTGGACGCGCCCAGCGCTCGGTAAGGGACCGGCCCGCTCCAGGGCTGCCCACGTGCCTGCGCTCGCAGGCGCTCACTCGCGACCCCGGACGACAGCCTGGCCGCCCGGACACACCTTCCCCGCCGCTGCCCTGGCTCCCCGGGCGCGCGGGGACCGGCGCGCCTCCCGACCCTGACAGCCCGGAGCGCCTCCTGGGCTCGGCACGTGCCCAGCCCCCGGCCGGCCGGCGCCCATTGGCTCCTCGGTCCCCGCCGCGGAATGAATGGTCTGGAGTCAGGACGGCTCTCGGGCAGACCGTCTACCGGAGAACTGCCGGTCCGTCCACGGAGGTGTTTCTGATGCTGTTTCTCCCCAAAATAGTAGTTTAGTGACGGCTTAACCTTCCTGACATCTTCCTGTGTAAATTAGGGGAAGGTGTCACCATCGTGTCTTCAGGCGAAGAAACCAAAGTACAAACAGGTGAACTTCGGGAGTTCAGGTTAACACCACACGCCCGTCGCCTGGTTTTCTTTTCCTTTCGTGGTTTATTGTATTGTTAAATAAGATGTGTGCTCATTGTCAAAAAACCCACAGTGCAGACATTCAGAGTAAGAAGTGAATTTCCCCTCTTCACATCCCGCCAGTCCTCCCAGCGACCCCCTCCCTCCCCCACCCACCCAGGACGGACAGTGACCACTCTGGAGTGTGCCCGTGGCCCGTCCCGAGTCCTGAGTGTCAAAGATGACACTTCGTTTTCAATGAGGTTACGGTTTTCTCGTTCTTGAATACTTGCTTTGAGACTTAAAAGTTGGGTTGATAAATTCTTTGAAATCATAGAAATAGTATTACTAACAACTATTTTCTGTGAAAAGGAAAGAACACAAAATGCTGGAACAACTTAACTGCATTTCTGTAGTACAAGTTTAATTTTTTCATCTGTTTTGAGCAACTCACTTTATAAATGACAGATATCAGATGTTTACTCTGACATGACAACTAAATGCAATAGGCGGTTCCCGTCTGGATTTGGTACTAGGCAGGAAAAATGCTAAAAAGGACAGTATTAGGTCAATTGACAAAATTGGACTATGGACAATAGATTAAATTATATTAATGTTTAAGTTTCCTGAAGCTGGTAACTGCTGATTTTATAAGAGAATGTCTATATGTTTAGGAAATACAGGTATTTAGGGGTAAAGGAGCATAATGTATGTAACTTAAATAAATACTTCAGAAAAAAATTAAGTCTGTGTATTTAGGGAGAGAGATAAGGCAAATAGGACAATACATTAACAATTAGAGAATCTAGCTAGGTAAAGGTGTACTATTCTTGCAACTTTTCTGTAAACTTGAAGTTATTTTTAAATAACAGTTTAACCTTGTTATTTACTCAAGAGCTTATTGTCTTAGGTTGATGTTGGAAATAGTCCTTTGCTTCATTTGCATTATTTACTTAGCAGAGCTGCCCTCCTATTGATGTCTGCAGACAGTCATCTCTCTTGCAATCCAGGACCGCTGGCTCCTAACTGCTCGCCTGCCTGATCGCCCCTAACTGCCTCTGCCTGCCTGCTGGCCTGATCACCCCTACCTTGCCCCCCTGCAGGCCTGATTGCCCCTAACCACCTCTGCCTCAGTCCCTAGCCTAAGCCACAGTATGGCCTCCCTCAGCCGGAGGCAACCTGGCGGATCAGGGAAGGCACTGCCCCCATCACCTTGCTGCTGCTGCCACTGGTGGCCACCATGGCTGCCTGAGCCTCAGGCCAGCCTTGGGCAGCAGCAGCCACCATCCACGGCTTGCCTGAGCTTCAGGCAGCTGCTGCAGCTTTGTCCGGATGGTCGTCCGTAAGAGGTCCACCCTAATTAGCATATTACCCTTTTATTAGTATAGATATTTTTTATTGATTTCAGAGAAGAAGGGAGAGAGAGAGAGAGAAACATTGATGAGACAGAGAATCATTGATTGGCTGCCTTCTGCATGTCCCCTGCTAGGGATCAAGCCCACAACCTGGGCATGTGCCCTTGACTCGAATAGAACCTGGGACTCTTCAGTCCACAGGTTGATGCTCTATCCATTGAGCCAAACCAGCTAGGGCTTTGTTTGTTTTTTAAACTGAAGAATTGTGAGCTGTTGCAGTGGTCAAAGCCTAAGAAACAGGTTTGAACCCAAAACCCAAATTTCAGTAATTCCAGGTTTACAGAACCAGAGATTTTTCTAATCCTTCACAGAAAAGGCCAGTGATATGTTTGATGAGACAGTTAAAGGCAAATAATGATTTTAATTTGGGGAGGTGGATTGGCTCCCCCTCAGTTGCCCAGAGAGTCAGTGTCTCAAGGGTCACTGCCCTTGTTCAAGAGCCCTTCCCCTCCCCCCCATCTTTCCTTTTAGTAAATGAAGCTGTTCATTATTTCCCTCTGCAATATAAACTAGGAATGTCTACTCAGCTAGTGTGTCATCTTTAGCCCAACAAGACTTCATTAATTGAGACTTTAAAAATCAAATTATCCAACTTTTAAAATTGGAAAATAAATTTTCTCTTTTTTTTACCCCCCTCCTTTTTTTTTTTTTTTTTTTTTTTTTCAGTAGGGAAAGCTGGGACTGGGTGGGACCACTGTCCTCTGATGGAGAGACAGGGGCCCAGAGCCAATATAGCACGTTCATGTTATACAAAAATGAATTTTCTAATTTAATATGGTAACAAAAGATCTTCAATATTTACTTTTAAAGTCATATTGCAATATCAAAAAATATGTACATTCTGGATATATGAATGTATCTAAAAGACGTGTATTAATTTATGGAGATGCAAAGTAAAAGGTTTGGAAGGATATACAAACCCAGTTGGTCACCTATGAGGGGGAAATTGGGAATGACTTTCTTTAAAACTTTTATAACAACCAGCTAGCTACTTAGGTGTGCTTTTGTAATCTCTGGTGTGTTTTTTGCTTTGTTTTGTTTTTTATTAAAAAGGAAATAAAAAATGGAATAAAGAAAATTAGTATCAGAAAGATCATAATAGTAACATATTATCAAGAAGTATTTAATGTTCCATATGACTAAATCTTGCCATTAAAGTGCCAAATTTTTATTTTCATTTTTTTAAAATATATTCTTATTGATTTCAAAGCGGGAGAGGGAGAGAGAAACATCAATGATAAGAGAGAATCATTGATTGGCTGCCACCTGCACGCCCCACACTCGGGACCGAGCCTGCAACCTGAGCATGTACCCTGATGGGGAATCGAACTGTGACCTGGTTCATAGGTCGATGCTTAAACACTGAGCCATGCCAACCTGGCTGAAAGTGCCAATATTTTTACGTTTTGTTAATACATTAAACAAAAATTATTTAGAAATAATTTCATATTGCTCCCATCTTCTTAAAACTAATGTATTAAATATAATTTCCTTAGTGACTTCAGGTCATTTTGAGCATAATCTGATGAACTGGGCTTAAATACAATCATTTCTTCAATGGCTCCTTCGTAGTGCCAGCGTTTTGCATATGTTGTTCTCTGTACTTTGAAATACCCTTCCCTTTTTCTTGCTTCAGGATTCCTCCTTTGCCCTCGTATGCACATTTGTACATCTCAAACTCTGAAGATGATCTTTGCTTTCCTTGTTAACAATTACATAGTTGCTTCCACATCTAGCCCTTTAAATTCTGTTATTTCTTGGGTCACATAAATACTTGTTTTTCTGCCTACCTAAGATCTTAACTCCTGGAAGACAGGGTCTCTTTATTATTTAGTGTCTTGGATAGTACC
Organism: Myotis nattereri; assembly: GCF_964212035.1. NCBI lineage: Eukaryota > Metazoa > Chordata > Mammalia > Chiroptera > Vespertilionidae > Myotis > Myotis nattereri. The sequence goes on from NC_138079.1 coordinate 36,833,634, forward strand.
TAGAAATGTGTTTAGATGTAAGTAACCAAAGTAAGAGTTTTCTAAACAAATAGAGACATAACCTTATGTCTAAGAAACCATTGGTTGCCTGGCCGGGTAGCTCAGTTGGTTCTGGTGTCCTGGGCACCAAAAAGGTTCCAAGGTCAGGCACTTACGGGAGGCAACAGATTGATGTTTCTCTCTTCTCTCTCTCTCTCTCTCTCTCTCTCATCAATAAAAACATATCCTTTGGTGAGGATTTTTTTTTTTTTTTAAAGAAACCATGGAACCAGATTCTTTATCTTTGCTCTCTGCCTGCCTAAGTGTGGCTTTCATATTCAGGCTTGTAAAATGTGTTACATTTTTTTAGGTAAGTTTTAGACAGAAGCCCTCCCTGGAAGGCAGAAAAAAAAAGGTAAAAGGATTCCTAGCTATATCTTGCCCTTTTATCAGGAAGAGGGTAGGTTGTACCTGAAGCCACCCTGTCAGGTTTCTCTTGGGTCTCGTTGGCCACATACGGCACCTAACATATAGTAAAGTATGCAAGCAATATTTGAAGAATGGCTAAATAGCCCCATGAGGAATGTATAAGGCTCTTGGCTGACATCAATATTTCCCAGACTGCTGTGGTTTTTAATGTAACTGTTTTTCCTGGTCTTTGTTTTTTTTTTCTTTTAAATAGAACATGGTTATACTTAATATATAAGTTTGCTACAACCAAAAAGTGAAACACCAGAATAAAATAATAATAAAAAAACAGGATGTTTCATTTGCAATGTATGAGAAATGCTTAACATCTTTAGTCATAAACAAGCTCTTAAAAACCAGTAACAGAGACACTATAATGCAAGGAAACTTTTTTCTTTTTAAATATTTTTTTCATTGATTTCAGAGAGAAGAAAGGAGAGGAAGAGAGAGATAGAAAAATCAATGATGAGAGAGAAACATCCATCGCCTGCCTCCTGCACGGTAGGGGGTTGAGCCAACAACCCAGGCATGTGCCCTGACGGAAATGAAAACGTGACCTCCTAGTTCAGGGGTCGATGCTCAACCACTGAGCCACACCGGCTGGGCTCTTTGGTTTTTTTTCTCTATCTTGTCGACGGTTGTTTTTTATGTCCGTGTTTCTATCATGTTACCTTATTTTTACACCTAGTTAAGAGTTTTAGGAGGTTTTGACCTTCCTTCTACTTGATTTCGTTCTTTTATTTTGAATTTATGGCTGAGTTGCTGGTAGTTTAAATTGCCAGAAGCTTGAATCCCTCTTATGTACTGTATTACTGCACTATATATATTACTGTACTAAATATTACTGTATCACATAAGTATAATTGTAGAGTTATCACTTTTTCATTTGGTAAATGTTTACTGAACATATGTTATGCAAGTCCCTGTGTTAGGAGCTGAATAAACAAAGGATTTCTAGCTCAACTATTATTTTTATTGGCTAATTATGAATTGCTACCACGACAAGAGTATTTAAATAGCATTAGTATAGCCCTAACCGGTTTGACTCAATGGATAGAGCATCGGCCTGCGAACTGAAGGGTCCCAGGTTTGATTCCGGTCAAGGGCAATGTGCCTGGGTTGAGGGCACATCCCCAGTGGGGGCTGTGCAGGAGGCAACTGATCGATGTTTCTCTCTCATCGATGTTTCTAATTCTCTATCCCTCTCCCTTCCTCTCTGTAAAAAATCAATAAAATATATTTTAAATAAATAAATAAAATGGCATTAGTATAGTTAATTTACTTACATCTCTGATATTTTCCTCTAGTTTAATTAATTACTAAATTAATCTTAGATTTTAATATGCATTTTATTTCATATTTAAGATGATTTTATTGTTCATGTGGACCAGTGTGATTGTGTAATTGGAAACAGTTTAGAGGATGGGAACTTTCAAAATCTTTTGGATGAACTTTGATTTTCTGTGTGACATATCACAAAGAGCATAAAAGAGACATGGGCTTGACCATAGCTACCTCTGTGGATTTCAGCTTCCCTTCTTTGGGTTTTTGTTTGTTTCATTTTTGGTTTATGTATGTTTATGCTTTTTATAATGATCCCTACTACTTATATAGAATAAGAAAAAACAAAGATTACAGAATCATTGTGATTTCAGTGATACTGAAACTTGTTTCTGCTTTTATTTTTCAGATTCACAAAATATATTGTGTTACTATGTTTCACTAAATTCTTGAAGGCAGTGGGACTTTTTGAATCATATGATCTCCTAAAAGCAGTTCACATTGTTCAGTTCATTTTTATATTAAAGCTTGGGTGAGTGTATATGGTTCTTTTTTTCCTTAATGTTTTTTATTTCTTTGAAAATCCTGTTTTAACTGAGTATATTTAGGAAATTTTATGTGGAATATTTTGAAATAGAATATCTAAGGTTAGCAGTACAAGGAGATTGATTAAAACAATAAGTAAATAAAAAGCCCTGGCCAGTGTGGCTTCATTAGTTAAAGCGTTGTCCTGTATACCAAAAGGTTTCCGGTTCAATTTCCAGTCTGGACACATACCTGGTTTTCAGGTTCGATCCCCAGTCGGAGCACATTGATGTTTCTCTCTCTCTCTTTTGCCCTTCCCCTCTCTCTAAAATCAATAAGCATATCCCTAGGTGAAAATTTTTTTTACAAAAGGGATTGTCTAATAGCTTGCCAAAAACATAGACTTTTACCTTCATTTGTGTTAAGGAGGGTTTGGCAAATTTCTGCTTAATTGAAGACAGCTAGATTCTCATTCTGTTTCAGCAACAATTTGTTGCAGTATCTTAATGTCAGCTAGCCTCTGAAAGCTCCCTGTACACCCCTGAGGGAATAAGAGGCAAGCAAATAATGTATTAGTTTGTATAGAGATAGACGCCCTAAAAGGGTCTTGGGGGCCCTAGGGATTCCCAGGCCATACCACCAGTATAGTCCAATCTTCCAGCAGGCATAGAATGTTACCTGAGACTTGTCTTGGCACAGATGTTCCTTATTTTCTAAGATAAACTATGCTGGGCTGTTTTTACTACATGTTTCCTTCACAGTACAGGGTCCTTATCCTATATAATAAAAAGCTAGTATGCAAATTGACCAAATGGCAGAATGACCAGTCGCTATGATGCACACTGACCACCAGGGGGCAGACGCTCAATGCCGGAGCTACCCACTGGTGGTCAGAAGCCCTGAGCTGGGCTCATGGCTGGCGAACGCAGCGGCAGTGGCAGGAGACTCTCCCACCTCTGCGGCAGCACTAAGGATGTCCTGGAGTGGGCCTAAGCCATCAATCCGACATCCCCCGAGGGCTCCATACTGCGAGAGGGCGCAGGCCGGGCTGAGGGACCACCCCCGAGTGCACAAATTTTGTGCACCGGGCCTCTAGTATAGTATAAATTTAACATTATTCTGCATATAATAAGAAATTCTTTCTAAATAAAGATTCTCTGGACCTTGAGATTGATAGTGATCACCCTCTGTGTTACTAAAAATATGTTAAAAACTCATGGGAGTATAATTTTAGTAATAATTATGGGAAGTGATACTTGACTAGGAAATTTTAATCAATATTGTATGCATTTTTATATAACTACTAGAGGCCCGGTGCATGAAATTCGTGCACTTGGGGGGGTGTCCCTCAGCACGGCCTGCACCCTCTCACAGTACGGGAGCCCTCGGGGGATGTCCAGCTGCTGGCTTAGGCCCGCTGGCCCATTCCCTGGGGAGTGGGCCTAAACTGGCAGTCAGACATCCTTAGCGCTGCCGTGGAGGCAGGAGAGGCCATGAGCCCAGCTTCTGGCTGAGCAGCGCTCCCCCTGTGGGAGTGCACTGAGCACCAGGGGGCAGCTCCTGCATTGAGCATCTGCCCTCTGGTGGTCAGTGCGCATCAGCGACCGGTAGTTCTGCCGTTTGGTCGATTTGCATATTAGCCTTTTATTATATAGGATTTTGGGAAAGTGAAAGGTAAGGATATATAATTAATACTTTATTCATTTCTATTAAGATTTGTTATTACTAAATTTTGGATAAGATTGGGATTATTTTCTTTCGTATTTCAAGTATAAAATAATATCCTTTTCTTTTGTGGCTTTTGAACTGGTTCAGAAGGCAACTGCAAAAAAAAGAGTCCCAAAATGTTGCAGTGGCTGCCTTATTGAAATTAGTATTGTCTGGCCAGTGTGGCTCACTGGTTGAGCATGAACCAGGAGTCAATTCTGGGTCAGGGTACATGCCTGGGTTTCAGGCTTAATCACCAGTAGTGGGCCTGTAGGAAGCAGCTACTGGTGATTCTCTCTAATCATTGATGTTTTTCTCTCTCCCTCTCTCTGAAATTAAACACACACACACACAGTATTGTGCTTTAGTATAATTTCTTTAGAGGTTTACGTACCTCTAAAGAACGTTCAAGTTCTAGTGTACGAATTTATCTAAAATAAGTGTCTTTACTTAAAACCAAACCTTGTACTTAAGATTGATTAATATATTAATGTTTCAATATTCACAGAACTGCATTTCTTATGGTTTTGTTTCAAAAGCCATTTTCTTCTGGAAAAAGTATTACCAGACACCAGGTGAGTTTTTTGCTGAATCCTTTTCCCTAGCTGCTTCCCAGTCAGTAGGCCAGATGACAGTGCTCTTTCCTTGATCAGGGTTACTTAACGAATAATTTAGTGCAAAGCAGAACATTCCCAAAGTTAGCTTGTCTATTTGGAATTGGAGCGTCAAGAATGAACTATGAAGTTGTAAGATAATGGAATTTTTAAAAATGCAGAAAAGGGTAGAACATTTTTAAAACGTGCATATAATTATATTTTTTAGTGCAGAATCTTTATTCTGAAAGGTTTACAAGTCAGACATGGAGACATGACCCAGAGCCTATTACAAATGTCATTTGACTTAAGTGGAAATAATAATACCTCCCTTCCATAGGAATAAATGAGTTTATACATATAAATTCTTAAAATAGTGCCTAACATATAGAGTATGCAATACATACTATGTCTCCCTCATCATCATCATCATTATTCCCTTTAGACATTTGAGATTCAATATGCATACCAGAAATGTCCTTCATTCTGCATAATCTCATATTACCACCTGTTTGGATAGTAGTTATCCCCTATTACATGTTTGCTTTTGGAAATCTGTGCCATGATTTTTTATTAGAATGGCAAATTTAAGTACCTCTGTTTTAGAGACCAAGGTTATTTTTAAAAATAGGATTAATATTTTAAACCACATCTTAACTTTTCTTCTCTCTCTTCAAATTATTGAAGCACTTACTATTCCTGATGGAAAAGGATTTAAAGACTAAAATATTAAATGTTCCTAGTACATTAGTGATAAACTAATTGGGAGGGGACGGAAAAATTGTACTGTATAGAAAAAGATTTCAAGATACAACAGACTCCTGGAAACCAGAATACTGTCTTCAAATTCAAATTTAGTTAAAGGCTCTTAACATTTTCTATTTAATTTCAAAATATGTAATTAGCCTTTAAAATATTTGTATTACCATTATTATATTTCCCTATGTGTATTAAGATTTTCAGATATTTATGACTGAAATTTTTAATGTTTTGTTTCCATTTATAGTGGATCAAAATATTTAAACATGCAGTTGCTGGGTGTATCATTTCACTCTTATGGTTTTTTGGCCTCACTCTTTGTGGACCACTAAGGTAAATAAAAAAATATATTTTGAATGCTTTTTTATATCTCTTCATTTTGAATATTAGTTTTGTTCCGTTAGATTTTATGTCAAATGTTTGTGTCAAAATGCATACAAATGCTTCTATGACTTCTATAGCATTGGGTACAACTCAACAAATATATAGGGCTTGCTTTTCTTTATAGTTTTACCAAATATGTACATATTTCTTCTTTTTAATGGTTAACTTTGCAAGTTTTTTACTTGCATGTATTTTTCTGCAGCATACTTTTTCCATTGGGCTGCTATAACCAAATACCACAGATTGAGTGTCTTATAAACAACACTTTATTTCTCATAGTTCTGGAAGCTGACAAATTCACGATCAAGGTGAGATATATTCAGTATTTGGTAGAAGGAGCAAGGGAGCTCTCTGTGGTCTCTTTTATAAGGGCACTAATCCCATCCATGAGGACTCTACCTTTAAGATACATTAGGGATTGGGTTCAACATATGAATAGGTTGGGGGAGGGCACACAAACAATCAGTCTATAGGACTTCTAAAGTGTACAATTCTGTATTAGTATATTCATGGAATTTCATTCATTCTTACTGCTGTATAATATAGTCCACTAAATGGATATATTCTAATTTACATCATCTATCTTATCAGTGGGCATTTCGGTTATTTCCAATATTAGGCTACTGCAAACAATGCTGGTGTCTTTATAAATGTTCCCAAGTACACAAATACAAGAAATCTGTATGATAAAATTCTATGAGTAGTACTGTTGAGTATTTATAGCTTCAGCCTTTTTAAAGTAGATAATGCCAAAATATTTTCCAGAGCCACTATTCCTATTTTTCTCATAATGTTTTATGAATCAAGGGGAAATATTTCTTTTCTTTCACTCTAGTTGAATTAATGCTTTTTTATAAAGATCAGATATATTTCACGAATGATATGTTTTATTCTTGTAGGACTTTGCTGCTATTTGAACACAGTGATATTGTTGTCATCTCCCTACTCAGTGTTTTGTTCACTGGCTCTGGAGGAGGACCAGCAAAGGTAGAATTTTCCATTATTAGCTACTTGAAAATTGAAAGTATACATTTGAAATGTTATCCAAAGCAACAGAATAGTATATTTTAACATTTGAAAGAATGTAGGGGCTTTTTCTATTAATTTTACATTTTTTTTATAACGTTTCTGGCATCATTATATATTCCTAGGAAGTTGCATAAATAGTAGAGCAGTCTTTGTGCCCTTCACTCAGTTTCAGTAGTAACTTCTTACCCAACTCAGTTATACTGTCAAAACCAGGAAATTGACATTGGTACAATCCATAGACCTTATTCAGTTTTCACCAATTTTAAATACACTCATATGTGTGTTTATATGTATAGATTCGGGTAACTACTGCCACAATCAAGATACAGAACTGATTGATCACCACAAACATCTCCTTTATGCTGGACCTGAACCCTTTCCCACCTCATTTTTAATCCCTAGACATCATTTTTGGAAAATACCTAAGAACTTTATTTAAAGTTTGATGAACATTTTTATGAATATTTATACAACATTTTGCCAACTAGGCATCCCTATTCAACTTATAATTTTAAGTATTATTTGTTTTTAGTAAATGAGTCATCCATCTGTAATTCCAGTTCTTACAACTGCAATATTGCTATTTATCATATTAAATGTTTCCTATGCATGGTACACTATTCTGGTTATAGGGAAAAGGAAAAATAAAATATAATAGTCCCCTTAGACTTTCAGGCTAAGTACTGGAGACAAGCTGAATAAAATAAAGTAATGTGCCAAGTACAGAGTGAGAGACTGTAGATTCCACATTGGGTCATTAATATTAAAGCATATGCCACTGTATAAGCTTCTCCCCTAACTTACAGAGTACTCCAAAATAAATGTCAAGTGAATTGAAGAGTTTGGTGGGAGATATTTGTAAAAGCATAAAAGCCGTAGGGAAAATATCACAAAGTCACTTTGTAAGGTATATAACTGTCTAATCACTTTGTTGTACACCTGAAACTAATATAATACTTTATGTCAACTGTAATTGAAAAGTAAATAATTTAAAAAATCACAAAGGGAAAATTCAATACATTTAAATTTAACTTCATAATGATTACAGGCTTTTATATAATAGAAATCATTTTGCAAACAAACTAACAGCAGCAAATTGCCACCAAAAAAAAGCTTTACACGTCTTTAAAATATAAGTCAGTTAATAAAAATACTTAAGATCCTCAACAGAAATGAGCAAACAGGGGAAAACAACTCACAAAAGAAATACAAAGGATTCAAAACATTAAAAAAAACAAAACACAAATTTTGCTGCACCAATAATCAGAAATGAGAGTATAGATCTTGCATATCCTCTCATTAGTGTCAGTAATGAATCTCAGCATTTATCCAGGACTCAGTGGGTTTTTTCCTTAGTTATGACTAAAGCACTACAAAATTCTCAGTTGTCCTCTTTGTTAATAAAAGATTAGATTAAATTCTCCATATTTGAGTGTTGTTGATGTTGCAATATTCTGATTCAATAAAAATTACAAAATTTTAAATTGTGCGGTTTATGTATACTGACTTTTGTCAAAATATCTACCACAGTAATAATTTATCAAGTGTAGTAGTAAACATGTAATAAGTAAAATAGGATCCTCACTTTTCATTTAAAATTTTTATTTAATGAAAGTATCTGGTATTATACCTGTAAATTTGTAAATAAAGAATGTATAATAATGCTATTTAAATTGCTTTTGTATAAACTGAAGTATTTGTAAAAACTAAGTTAGTATGTCCTTTCTATAATTTTCTTCTGTCAAAATCCTTTCCCTGGAATGAGAACATAAAAAGTTTGTCAGCTTTTAAGTGCCTTATACCTTTACTAGATATTAAAAATACTTTGCTAGTTTTCTTAATATAGCTTTTTAATTCTTTCCCCTAGAGGAGTGGTACCTAGAATATTGATATTATTATAAATTAACTGTTAAGTCCTTAATAATTATTCTTTACCTACTTGGGCTTTTCAATCAAAAGCAAAGTAACATTTTCAAAGATTAATTCTGTGAACAATAATTGTTTGTGTATGGTAACATGGCTAGCCATATTAGTAAGTAGACAATTGAAGTTGTCATTATTATGTGTCTTAAGTACCCTTAAAATATCCTGCAGAATTTATTAGAGCTCTTTACTTTTACCTTACTGTTAATACTGTAAATGTATATTGTACAGTATAAGGGCTCTAATGTCAGGTGTTATTTTACCTTAAATGTTTATTTGCAAAAAATATTTTTTCATGTTTGTGTAATCATGGTCTTAAAAATCAATTCTTGAAAAAGCCATTCTTAAGATTATTCTCTTCATTTCCAGACAAGGGGGGCCGCTTTTTTTATTATTGCTGTGATCTGCCTATTGCTTTTCGACAATGATGATCTCATGGCTAAAATGGCTGAACACCGTATCCTTTTGCAACAGATCAGAGTTATTTATTGTTGTAAAAAAATAAAAGACTGGCAGAATGGGAAATGGAGTGACTGAATTAAACTGTCAGAAATTTAGGGACAGTAAAAGTATTTTACATTGACCTCATGCTAAATAAATGATTTGACACTCAACAAAATCAATCTATTTGCTCCCTTGTAATTTAATAATTTAAACGGTTGTTTTAGAAGTCACTGGCAATTATCTATATATATAAAAGCCTAAGCAACACACTGGTCACCAGGGGGCAGATGCTCAATGCACAGGCATGGAAACATGGAATAGACTGATGAATCTCAGAGGGATTCGTTGCACCAATGGAGTCCCTCGGCCTGGCCTGCAGCGATCGGGTCGAAACTGGCAGTCCAACATCCCCCAAGAGGTCCCTGATTGGAAGAGGGCGCTGGCCAGGCTGAGGGACCCCACCAGTGCATGGGGCCTCTAGTTAAATATAAATTTCTTTTAGATGAAAAATGTTTGGCATCTTGCCAGTAAAAAAATGTTCAAGTTTTTAAATTTGATATTCACTCTCTTGCTCTAAATTATTATCTCTGATTCAACTCCCAATTTTCTCTTATGTGAACACAACTTTTGAGTCAAATATGTCTACTCACTTTCCTCTACAGACATAATTTGTTTTCTTTCTTATCCATACATCTTTTTTTGCCCACTCTATTTATCAGAACTTAGGACACCATTTTTTTATTCTCCTGGTTACAGCTACTCACTGCCCAAAAACTTAGTTGTATCAGTTTACTTTGTTACAGTAAAAGAGGGTGCCATGACTTTGAAAAACAACTGTTGCTTGCAGTACAGCTATCTCACACACCCTTGATATTCACTCGCTTGCTCTAAAGCAACAGGAGTTTGTTTTTTGCTTGCTTTGATGAGGGCATGTGGTCAATGACTTAAAAACAGATTTAGGACTGATTTTAAAAGTTATTCTAGCCCCACTGGTGTGACTCAGTGGTTGAGTGTCAACCCATGACCATGAAGTCACGGTACGATTCCTGGTCAGGGCACATGCCTGGGTTGCAGGCTCAATCTCCAGTAGTGGGTGTGCAGGAGATAGCCGATGAATGATTCTCTCTTATCATTGATGTTTCTCTCTCTCGCCCTCTCCAGGACTTCCTCTCTGAAATCAATAAAAATGTATATAATTAATAAAGTCATTCTAAAAGAGCAAGTCCATTGGATAGGAGTGGTCCAGGGAGGGTCCTTGCTCTTGTCCCTTTGTTCTACTTACAGTATATATGTATATGTCTCCTGGAGGTTAAGAACTAAAATTTAACACCTATATCTTAGGCACTATTATAATTGTTTTGGAAACGACAAAAGGAATACAGATCAGCCAACTTATTAGTAATATCCCAGAATTAATTTTTAAATTATTTTTGTTTTAAGGGAAACTATTGAGGGTAGTCAGGTTTGGGGCCCCGGACTAGACTAGTCTATCAACCTAAAATAATGTACCAAAAATTCCAGGAGGACTTCAGGGCAGTGAGTTAATATTTGCAATTTTTTCCTTTACTCCAAATCACTTAGCTGAAGGACATCATGACAGCGCTCTAACTCACATGCTTTACACAGCCATTGCCTTCTTAGGTGTGGCAGATCACAAGGTATGTTCTTTTCTTTGTTACTAATGTGATCAAAGATTCTGAAAATTTACAGCAACTGTAACTTTAAAAGTGTTTAAAATAAGTTACCAATAATTTACAATACTGCCTGCCATTTAAGTAGTTCAGGAATTTGGGATATGGAAAAACTAGTTCATATCTTCAAATGTTATGTATTTAAGGATTGAATATTGGACTGTGTATATTTCTAATGAGAATTATCTAATTTTGCTCATAGGGAGGAGTATTATTGCTAGTACTGGCTTTGTGTTGTAAAGTTGGCTTTCATACAGCTTCCAGAAAGCTCTCTCTAGATGTTGGTGGAGCCAAACGCCTTCAAGCTTTATCCCATCTTGTTTCTGTGCTTCTCTTGTGTCCATGGGTCATTGTTCTTTCTGTGACAACTGAGGTAAGATCAGGAATTTATTGGTAATAAATAAAATTAATTGCTATTACTTATAAATTTTAGTTTGGTACATTGTATTTTATTTCAATTTGAGGTTGCAAGCGGCTTAAATTATCTTTGCTTTTTCTTTGTAGTTTTTGAAATATTTTTAATTTTATTGTTTATAGAGAAATCAAATCAAGTACCATTATATTTATATACCTTCCCATGCCTATGGCTCAAAGGAATCAGTTGAAACAATTTAATACCCACCATGAGTTAGGCACAAGGATTATGGGTCACCTATTATTTTAAAAAGTATTGAACCCAACTGCTTTTGTTTTTAATACTTTGGGGAATATTGGGGAAATGTGCCAGTATCTTATAGGTCTTTATTTGGGCATTTTACAAATCATACTGAATCACAAGAACATTTGTTATACACAAAGGGATTAACTTAAACATCTTAAGAGATACGAGCTTACACCGTTATAATATTGACCTCCCCCCCCCCAAATTTTTTTTATTTCTAGAGTAAAGTCGAGTCTTGGTTTTCTCTCATTATGCCTTTCACAACGGTTATCTTTTTAATCATGATCCTGGATTTCTATGTTGATGCCATTTGTTCAGTCAAAATAGAAGTTAACAAATGTGCCCGCTATGGATCCTTCACCATTTTCGTTAGTGCTCTACTTTTTGGAAATTTTTGGACGCATCCAATAACAGACCAGCTCCGGGCTATGAACAGAGCAGCACACCAGGAGAGCACTGAACACGTCCTGTCTGGAGGAGTGGTAGTGAGCGCTATATTCTTTATTTTGTGTAAGCGTTTTTCTCCTTAGAAAATTTCTTCTTTTGGATTCTGATGATTACATTATTTACTCAATTTGGAAATTTATTCAGTGCTTGCACTTTGTGCTGACAAATACTGTGTTAGGTTTTGGTAGCTCAAACTTTTATAATATTCTTTTTCTCTCTCTCTTTTTAGCTGCTAACATCTTATCATCTCCCTCTAAAAGAGGACAGAAAGGTACCCTAATTGGATATTCTCCTGAAGGAACACCTCTTTATAACTTCATGGGTGATGCTTTTCAGCATAGCTCCCAATCCATTCCTAGGTTTATTAAGGAATCACTAAAACAAATTCTCGAGGAGAATGACTCTAGGCAGATATTTTACTTCTTGTGTTTGAATCTGGTAAGATTTTAAAATATAAGTGGTATATCTTAAAAGCTTAATCTTTTAATCCTGACAATTCTGGTATAATTTTAGTAATTCCCAAATTTCTGGTAATTACAAATGGGTTAAAATTACATTTTCTCAAGCATTATCTCAATTCGTTGAGGTTCTGTTTCCCGGCATATGTCAACAGTTTGGCTCAAATAAACTCACAGAAATTGAAAAAAAATTACATTTTCTCTAAGTAGTAGGACGATTACAGGGTTATATTCAGACTACTTAGGCAAACAGTTTTTGAGGCATTTTAGAAACGGTTTAGTGTAGTGTTTCAAATCAATAAATATAGTAGCTTTTAAAGAAGTTATCTATTCCTTATAGGATCTCACTACAGACCAGATGCTAACATGTTAAAGCTTAGTTTATTGCATTCTACAGACCTATAAATAAAACTATAAAACCATCTCCTTTTAAATAATTTATGAGATGGACATATCTGATTAGCGTAGTTTTTTACAATTTATATGACATGCAGTTTTAGTAGAAATACCAGTTAAATAACTAGAGGCAGTTATATCTTCAAGTAAAGATTAGGTATAATTAAGGTTATAATGTGGGTTAATTGGGGTAAAATCCTCTTGACTAAATTCTGGTGAGTCTCGAAACAGTATTTCCCAACACACTCCCCTATTTTTTTTTTATTTTTTTTTTTTATATTTTAGCTTTTTACCTTTGTGGAATTATTTTATGGCGTGTTGACCAATAGTCTGGGTCTAATCTCAGATGGATTTCACATGCTCTTTGACTGCTCTGCTTTGGTCATGGGACTTTTTGCTGCCCTAATGAGTAGATGGAAAGCAACTCGGATTTTCTCCTATGGGTAGGTACACTATCAAGGTAATGTAGTACAATGAAAGAGTCTTAAGTGCAAATTCCATCTTAGGGACATGAAATTTTATTATTCTTTTTTTTTTTTTTTTTTTTTTAATATATTTTATTGATTTTTTACAGAAAGGAAGGGAGAGAGACAGAGAGCCAGAAACATCGATGAGAGAGAAACACCGATCAGCTGCCTCCTGCACATCTCCCACTGGGGATGTGCCCGCAACCCAGGCACATGCCCCTGACCGGAATCGAACCTGGGACCTCTCAGTCCACAGACCAACGCTCTATCCACTGAGCCAAACCGGTTTCGGCTATTATTCTTAATAATAATAATTTTTCAGAGTTTTGTTTTTCTTTAATTTGAATTATGTAAGAGGAAATGAACCAAACATTTAATAAATACTAATTGGCAGTAAGCTCAAGATTGTACTCCCTGGCAAATCCCTCTTATAGGCAGAGAGCAAATAGTTAAACATTGAGCTCTTTGCTCAACATGTTTCTTTGAGGCAATGGAATGTACATGATCATTCACATCTTTGCTGTTAAGAGTATTAAAAATGAAGGGGCTGTATATTAAATATCCTTTCATTAAATGAATAATTCAGTTCAACAAATATTAGAATCCCCTGTTGGTACAAGGTATTTTGATAAGACCTACTCTAAATAGATTAATAAATTCAGTTCTTATTTTCAACTGTTTATATTTTGAAAGATAAATGAGCCAAAAATACGAATGATTTTGGTATAAAGCAGAATCTATGTGCTGTGACAGAGATACAGAGCACCTTAAGGGCTTAAAGGAAAAATAACTTCTTGCTAAGAAATTAGGAAAGGCTTTGTGTAAAAGAGGGGACATTTATATATTGATAAATATATAAAATTTCAACAGATATATGTCCAGAAAGTACCTTGGAACATACTAGTATGATGTTTAAAATCTTGGTAACTTTCTAATATTACTATTTATGTAGTTGAAAATTTGGATTGTTTTCTCATTTGGAAAGTAATAATGTTATACTTTTAAACTATTTGTCATTTCCTTTTCTAAAAATATATCCTACATTTTTAGGTATGGCCGAATAGAAATTCTCTCTGGCTTTATTAATGGACTTTTTCTAATGGTAATAGCTTTCTTTGTGTTTATGGAGTCAGTGGCTAGATTAATTGATCCTCCGGAACTAGACACACACATGTTAACAGTAAGTCTTTATTTTTCTATTTTAATTATTGCTCATACTCACATAGTTTTTTCATGCTAAAGTATAACTATTTGTAATTATTGATCTTAGAAGGTTTTCATTTTTTACTTAAATCAATGTAACTTCCTGTTATTTACACTGCTGACTCTTACAAAAAATTTTTCCCCTCAGGCTGTGCTAGAATTCTAGGAGCCTGGCAGATTCTTAGCAAATTCACCAATCCCTGATAAATACCCTGCCACCCTTCCCTCCACTGCCCTAGGGAAGATCCATATCTTTGGCCCTGCCCTCTGGGCTGCTGAAATACTCTTCTGGGCCCCATCATTTTTGGAATGAGCCTTCCCCCCATCCCTTCTCCTCCTCCTTCCACCCACCAGTGCTCAGATGCCTCACTGGTGTTCAGAGGAACGTTTTTTAATTTCCTTTTCTCTTTTTAAAATTTTTTTTCTCTTAGAATTAATCCTTTTTCTAATATTTTAGTAGGCAAAATATTAGATGACATTCTAAAACATAGAGATCTCTTTCTGACTTATTAAATGTTTTTGTTTGGCCCTGGCTGGTGTTCTCAGTGGTTAGAGTGTCAGGCCCAGAACCCAAGGGTCACGGGTTCGATTCCAGTCAAGGGTATGTACCTGGGTTGCAGGTTCCCTGCCCCAGGTGGGACATGTGTAGGAGGCGGCCAGTTGATGTAGCTCTCTCACATGATGTTTCTCTCTCTCTTTTCTCTCCCCCCCACTCCCTTCTACTCTGTCTAAAATCAATGGAAAAAATATCCTCCAGTGAGGATTAACCAAAATAAATAAATAAAATAAAATGCCTTCCAATATTAAAAGCTGATTCAACTTCCTTTTTTTTTTTTTTAATATATTTTATTGAGTTTTTACAGAGAGGAAAGGAGAGAGATGGAGAGTTAGAAACATCGATGAGAGAGAAACATCGACCAGCTGCCTCCTGCACACCTCCCCACTGGGGATGTGCCCGCAACCAAGGTACATGCCCCTGACCGGAATCGAACCTGGGACCTTTCAGTCCGCAGGCCGACGCTCTATCCACTGAGCCAAACTGGTTTCGGCTATTTTTTATTTCTTTAAGGAAGTTGAGCCAAAACCGGTTTGGCTCAGTGGATAGAGCGTCGGCCTGTGGACTGAAAGATCCCAGGTTCGATTCCGGTCAAGGGCATGTACCTGGGTTGCAGGCATATCCCCAGTAGTAGATGTGCAGGAGGCAGCTGATCGATGTTTCTCTCTCATCTATGTTTCTAACTCTCTATCTCTCTCCCTTCCTCTCTGTAAAAAATCAATAAAATATATTATAAAAAAAAAAGAAATAAAAAATAAATGTTTTTGTTTGAAAGTGTGTTTTTAAGTACCTGAAAAAATTTGTTAGAATCAGAAAAAAAAAATTTTTTTCCAATATGTTTGTATTAATTTCAGAGAGGCAGGCAGAGGGAGAGATAGAAACATCAATGATGAGAGAGAATCATTGATTGGCTGCTTCCTGCATGCCCACCACTGAGGATCAAGCCTGCAACCCGGGCATGCCCTGACCAGGAATTGAACTGTGACCTCCTGGTTCATAGGTCAGTGCTCAACTATTGAGCCACACTGGTTGGACAGAAAAATATTAATTTTACTCCACAGATTATAGGAACACTATAGCAACTTTTAATGTTCTACCTATACCTAAAGACTACCTTTATATGTGCTTTCTTGTAGTTGGCCTGCCCTTCCCTTACTTCTGACATTCAGACTTCCTTAAGACTTTGCTTATATGTCTCCTCCGGTGGCATACTTTCCCCTAACCCCTCTCTTTTCTCTGGAAAGTTTGTTAGATATCCCTTTCTCAATATTCCCATAGCAGTGTTGAGTTATAACTATTGTTTAATTTGTCATTATTCCACAATTAAGATATAAGTGAAGTGTTTTCAGGACCTGAATTGTATATCATTAACTCTTAAATTGTAGCACCTGGCTTGTAGGAACTCAGCAATTAATTGGTGAATGACTAAAAACAATAATGGCCGAAACCAGTTTGGCTCAGTGGATAGAGCGTCGGTCTGCGGACTGAGGGGTCCCAGGTTCGATTCCAATCAAGGGCATGTACCTTGGTTGTGGGCACATCTCCAGTGGGAGATGTGCAGGAGGCGGCTGATCGATGTTTCTCTCCCATCGATGTTTCTCGCTCTCTATCTCTCTCCCTTCCTCTCTGTAAAAAATCAATAAAATATATTTTTAAAAAAACAAAAACAATTATGAGTCTTGTTGGTAGAAGCATATATTAGTAAAATGTTTTTGGATTACAGTTTGGAAATATATTTTGAATTTTAAGTGCTCATATCCTTTGAACTTTAATATTTAATACAGAAATATTCACACAAGTGTGTAGAGATGCATGATTCATTATATCATTATTTATAACTAGAGGCCTGATGCACGAAATACATGCAAGGGCCTTGGCCCCGGCCCCCACCCGCTGCCGCCATGGCCGGGGGGCCTCTGCTGCCACTGCCTCAGCACCTGCCTGCTGTGGCTTTGTCCAGAAGGAAGGACGTCCGGGAGGACGTCTGGTCTAATTAGCATATTACACTTTTATCATTTATACTAATAAAAGGGTAATATGCAAATTAACCATCACTCCACGACAAAGATGGCTGCGCCCATAGCCACAAAGATGGCAGCGCCGGCTGGAGCCACAGAGCTGGCCGGAGTGGGCGGGACACTTGGATTCCTTCGTCGCCCCAGCAACAAAGGAAGCCAAGCCTCCTGCAAGCCCCGGCCCGGCCACCAAGGGCCGGCCTCTGGGTGGCAACCATGGAGCTGGCCAGAGCAGGCGGGAGGCAGCTCCGGCCCAGGGCGAAGGCAGGAGGTGGCGGCCAGAGCAAAGGCCCGGGTCCCAGGTGCCGGAGGGAAACCAGGGGAAGGAAGGCCTATTCTTGAACGAATTTTCGTGCATCGGGCCTCTAGTTATTTATAATGGTTGTGGGGGGTGGACAATGGCCACTAATGAAAGGACTAGTTAAAGGGATTGTCACTCATAGAATACTATGCAGCTATTAAGAAAAATGAGTTATACCTATAAATACATACTATTGAAATTTACCTAGTAATGTAAACAAGATTTCAGGTAGAGTGTATACTTACGAATTAGTATTTTCAAACTGTTTATTTAAATAAAAGAAAACTTCAGTATCATTTATTTATTCATAAGTCATGAATCGTACATATTCTTAATCACTTAAAATTTGGATTTACTTAATGAATGTAATGAGGTTTTGCTATGAATACCTTCAAAACTATAAACAGAAAACCTATAGCTGTATACTAACTCTTAAGCAACAAGCTTATTTCTTAAATTACAAATTTAAAGGTTTTCTTTTCTCCCTCTTGCTAGCCAGTCTCAGTTGGAGGACTGATAGTAAACCTTATTGGTATCTGTGCCTTTAGCCATGCCCATAACCATACCCATGGAGCTTCTCAAGGAAGCTGTCACTCATCTGATCACAGCCATTCACACCATATGCACAGCCACAGTGACCATGGGCACGGTCACAGCCATGGATCTGCAGGCGGAGGCATGAATGCTAACATGAGGGGTGAGTCTTTGCCAAATATTGACCTACTTTTCAACCATGTTGTGATTTGACACTGTTCATTTGTATTAAATATTGGGCTCTGGTACAATTTTATTTTGGAAAAACAATCTGTGGCTAAAAAAAAGGTTGAAGTAAATAAATATCAATTACTGTATAATTATAGAGTTCTTTTCATAGTGACAATTGCATAAATATTATTTCCAGGGGAAATACTGAGTATGCCATTATGAACTCTCACTACAAAAAAAAAAACAACAGATTTTTTTGTACTATAAAAAAAAATGAGAGAAGTATTTATCACTGTATTGAATTATTCTAAATGTTTAATATAAATTATTTGGGTAATGTTAAGACTTGGCTCATACACGATTTCTAGGAAGCCTTCCCAAGGTAAACCACACCATCATAAAACTCGCCACACTGTGGTACAGTAGCCCACATCATACCGTCTTACTCCTGGGTTGTGAATTCCTTGAGGGTAGTAACCATGTTTTAGTCATTTTGAGTGACAGGTGCATAGTAGGTATCCAGTAATACTTATAGATATTTTATGGATAAAAGAACTAAATTAGATGTGATTTAATTTTTAATGTTTTTATATATTTTACTTACAGGTGTATTTCTACATGTTTTGGCAGACACACTTGGCAGTGTTGGTGTGATTGTATCCACAATTCTTATAGAGCAGTTTGGATGGTTCATTGCTGATCCCCTCTGCTCTCTTTTTATTGCTGTATTAATATTTCTCAGTGTTGTTCCACTGATTAAAGATGCTTGTCAGGTTCTACTTCTGAGACTGCCGCCAGAATATGAAAAAGAATTACATCTTGCTTTAGAAAAGGTAGTGTGTGTAATTTCTTCACTATTTTCTTCCTCTTAAAGTAGCATTTGAAATTAAGTTGACCTAACACGAAATGTCCAATATATGAATGAACAAAATACAGTTTTATTTAAAGGACATAAAATAGGAACTGAATAAATGGAGATACTTTCTTGGATAGGAAACTATATTATGAAGATGCTGATTTTCTTTAATTTAAATCCCAATGTAGTTGCCTCTCGTTTGGATTTGTTTGTTTTTGTTTTGGGAGAGCATAGATAATCCAATATTATTTGGAAGCTTATTGGAAAGAGTTAATGCTTGAGAATAAACAAAAAATACATAAATAATTAGTTTAATAGTGGTTCCTGGACCAAAAAGATTGCTTTGTGTTAAGTAAATTATAACCTTTAAGTCCATTTATATTACTTCAGCTTTTATTTGACAGATACAAAAAATTGAAGGATTAATATCATACCGAGACCCTCATTTTTGGCGTCATTCTGCCAGTATTGTGGCAGGAACAATTCATATACAGGTGACATCTGATGTGCTGGAACAAAGAATAGTACAGCAGGTAATAATCTTTTGTTTTTAAAGTAATTTCAGTTGAGGTAATTCTTGCATATAATTGAGGTAATTCTTGCATTATAACTTATACAGTTCGATAGTAATTTAACTGTTTGAAAATATCAGTCTTTCATCTGAGGATAACATTTTGTACACCTAGGTTTCCTTTATATCCAAAACTGGTTAAAATAAAATCAAGTTTTAGGATTTAGAGGATCAGCTTAAGTTAATGTAAAATAAAATTAATTTATGATCAACCTTAATTCCCAATAGATGATCAAGAAATAAGTTATTGCCGAAACCGGTTTGGCTCAGTGGATAGAGCGTCAGCCTGCGGACTGAGAGGTCCTGGGTTCGATTCCGGTCAAGGGCATGTACCTGGGTTGCGGGCACATCCCCAGTGGGGGATGTGCAAGAGGCAGCTGATCGATGTTTCTCTCTCATTGATGTTTCTAACTCTCTCTATCTCTCTCCCTTATCTCTGTGAAAAATCAATAAAATATATAAAAAAAAAAAAAAGAAATAAGTTATAAATGTAGCCCTAAATTAATTATAATAATATTAACATTGGCAGGGTATATGCTATGGTTGAAGATAGGGATCAAAACAGTTCTTGTATCCCTATTCTGGACATCCTGAATTGGAAGCAATAGCTGTTTTCTTTTACTACTTTTAAAGTGAGATCAGAATTTACTCGTCGTCTAAAATCCTATTTTGTGCTCCCTTCGGCAGCACATATACAGAGAAGATTAGCATGGCCCCTACACAAGAATGACATGCAGATTTGTCAAGTGTTCCATATTTTAAACAAAAACTAATAAAATCCTATCTAACATTTGCCCAAATAAATAATAAACATTATTTTGAGGATGTATCTTTGACTATCTGTAGCTATAAAAAAATGAAATATCAATTATTTAAGACATATACATTAAATGCATTAACCTAAAAGCTTTAAAATGTATGGATTTTTTTATAACAGGTTACAGGAATACTTAAAGATGCTGGAGTAAATAATTTAACAATTCAAGTGGAAAAAGAGGCATACTTTCAACATATGTCTGGCCTAAGTACCGGATTTCATGATGTCCTGGCTATGACAAAACAAATGGAGTCCATGAAATACTACAAAGATGGCACTTACATCATGTGAGATAACTGGGAATTATCTCTGGAGTGTAAACAATGAAGATTAAATGACTAAGTATTTAGAATATTGCCAGAAGGAAGAAAATTGCACACAATTGTACGAACAGTTTGCCATATTTGAAAAACAAAATTAAAGTTCCCTACTATTGGATCAAGGGATCTTAAAGGAAATTTAAATACAGAATGGAGCATTCATTGTTCAAGTAAAATCATTATTTGAATTATGTGTATAACAAGAACCTTGAAATTTGAGTGAACATGATATATCACATCATCTTTAAAGATGAACATATAATGACGGAATCAAGTGAAGACCAAAATTACTTCTGTGTTTACTTTGTGCCAGAAAGCATCTCCATTGTAAATAATGTATGTACATGTTTATTACAAAGACCCAAATGAAAGATTTTAGTCGATTTTTTTGCATAGCCCTAGGATAAAAAAAGGATAAAAGTTCTATATTTATGGATTTTCTGTATATAAAACTAGTTTCTAATTAAAACTTAAATCCGTTAAGTAAAATCTGTATTGCCACTTTTAATGTAAAGTAAATTATTTGGGAGAAACTTCAACCACTGATGATGAGACAAGCAGTGAGAATAGGGAAGTATAACTACAGTTTTTGATGTATTACAAAAACCAACCACTCTGTAAAATAAATTTTTTTTTACTTTTGGTAATATTTGCAAATGAATATTACTTTATTAAGGTGAAGAACTTATACTAAGTTGTGTCCATGTTGTTCACTCACTTGTCTTCTGCCTCTAAAGTAGAATACTACATTTCTTATTATGCATCTGGCATTCCTAGTTGTTTATCAAGCTGGTATCCAAGCAATGCTAGGCTTTTCATCTTTTCATTTAGCTCTGTATGTTGTGGAATAGCCATTTGAGAGAGTCATAAATTATTGTCAACTCAGTTTAATTTTCTGCCCATAAATGTCATTTTTTTGGTACATGTAGATATATAAGAAATATCAAAGTATAGGTAGTCATTTAAAGTTTAATAATATGGTCTATAAACACTAGGGCACCATGAAATCAAAATATCCTATAACTATTTTCTATAAATATATCTAACTTATATTTTTTAATTTCCAATTTAAAATGAATGTACAGTCTGAAAAGACTGTAAAATAGATATATAATAATATGTGCAGTTTTATAAACACCAAAGAATGTTGTCCAAAAGAAACTTTTGAATACCTGTCTATTTATAAGAATCTGAATATTTTCATTCTTATACTAGAAATTTTGATAAGTAGGATGAATTAATTTTAGTATGGGTACTATTTTCTTATCTAACATAATGGCAAATGTGTACTGTAAATCATATTTTTGTCTTACTAATTTTAATATGTGAGAGGTTTAGAAATTTGTTATAACTTATTTGGATAATCCTTGTCTTCTCTTTACATATTATCTGGTCCAGAATCTTCAAAATTAAAAATTTATGAATGGTGGGGAAATAAATGCATATTGGCGTTTCAATGCAACTTTTGTACAATAAAAATTTTTAAGTAGATAGGTACAATGAATATTGCACCATTACTAAACTTACCATTTTCCTTAGAAGACATATAAACAACAGGAAAATAAAATTAATGTGACTGAGAGAGAAGGCAGGGGCTGAAGATTAAGGGGAGTGCAAGAAGAAAGCAGGGAAACTCCACATTGAAGAGCACCTGGGTACTGGTTCCAGCTCATACAAACCATGTGACTTTAGACAAATCAGCCTCTCCGAGTATCTTTTTCTCTCTCATACATAAAATCAAAACCAAATCTCAAATTCACAGGAGTATGAGGAGCAAAAGGAATAATGTGAAAATAAATTGAAAGTTGAAAAGGGCTAAGTAAAGTTAAAGGATTTTTAATATTTTAAACCTCACTTCAGAGGTAGCTTTTATTTGTCATTTTTTCCTATTGAAATCAGCATCTGAGAGATTAATATATTAAGTGAACAAACAAGCTTAAAATAATGCCCCAAACAAGTCTATTTATAGTTCGTTTGCCCCAAGAAGGGTGGTGGTGGTTGCTTAACAAAACTATTGATTTCTCTTTTATCCCTCCCCATTTCTCTCCTTTCCCTTTCTTTCCAACTATTGTTTTCCCTTCTTACCAATTTAGGCACTGGTGATTTCCACTTAGAATAAATGTTACATCTGTTAAGACACAGATTTATTGTTTCTATTACATGATAATTGATCAAACTTTAAACTTTTCTCATTACAGTAGAAGAATGAGGCTATACTAGTATATAGTTAAATATCTCTAAAGAATCCTGGCTTTAATTTAAATTTAGATTATGATTCTCCCCTAAAATACCCACTATATTAATTCAGAGATGGTCAGGCCAGCGTGGCTCAGTGGTTGAACATCGACCTATGAACTAGGAGGTCACGGTTTGATTCCCAGTCAGGGCACAGCTCGATCCCCAATCATGCAGGAGGCATCCAAATAATGATTCTCATCGATGTTTTTATCTCTCCCTCTCCCTTCCTCTCTGAAATCAATAAAGATACATTTTTTAAAAATACTCATGATAGCTAAAAACTGGAAACAATCCAGTGTCCATCAGGAGGTGTAGTGTATTCATAATGGAATACTACTTAACCGTTGTTTTTTTTAATTACTGTTACAAACAATATAGGTGATTCTCAAAAACATGTTAAGTGAAAGAAGCCAACAGCATGGAAGGGACCTGGAGAGTATCATTTTAAGTGAAAATAAGTCAGAGAAAGACAAGTATCACATGCTCTCACTCATATGTGGAATCTAATTAACAAAGTAAACTGATGAACGAAGTGGATCCAGAGACATGGAAGCATGGGACAGAGTGCAGAATCTCAGAGGGAAGATGGGAGAGGGAAGGTGGGTGGGAGGTAATAAGCTAAAGACCTTGTATGCATATATGCATAACCCATGGACGCAGACAGTGGGGTGGTGAGGGCCTGGAGCAGGGGGTTGGGGTGGGCTGGATGAGGTCGATAGGGGGGAAAGGGGGACATATGTAATACTTTCATCAAGATTTTTAAAAATAATAGAAGCCAAACACAAGAATTCATACCGTATGATTCTCTGTATATGAAATTCAAAGGCAGAGAAGACTATAGTGATCAAGCACAGAAAATGGTTTGTATTAACTATTGCTGTCATAACAAATTACCACAAATTTAGTGGCTTAACACAAACTTACAGTTCTGAAGATCAAACATCCAGTATGGGTCTCATGGGGCTAAAATCAAGGTGCTGCAGAGCTGCATTTCCTTCTAGAGCAGTGGTTCTCAACCTTCCTAATGCTGTGACCCTTAAATACAGTTCCTTATGTTGTGGTGACCCCCAACCATAAAATTATTTTCATTGCTACTTCATAACTGCAATTTTGCTACTGTTATGAATCGTAATGTAAATATCTGATATGCAGGATGTATTTTCATTGTTACAAATTGAACATAATTAAAGCATAGTGATTAATCACAAAAACAATATGTATTATATATGTGTTTTCTGATGGTCTTAGGCGACCCCTGTGAAAGGGTCGTTCGACCCCCAAAGGGATTGCGACCCACAGGTTGAGAACCGTGGTTCTAGGGAAGAAGCCATTTCCTTGTTCATTCAGGCTAATTGAATTCAGTCCTTGTGGATGTAGGACTGAGGTCCCTGTTTGCTGGTGTTCCCAGCTTCTACCGGCCACCTACATTCCTTGTCTTGTGACCTCCTTCCTCTATCTTCAAGGTCGGCAACAGTTGGACATATGCTTCTCCCATTTCAGATCTCTCTTGCCTCTTTTTCCCCTGTTGCATCTTTCTCTGACCACCTCTTCTCCCATCCTCTCCTACCTTTAAGGCCTCATGTGGCTGCAGTGGACCCACCCAGGTAATCAGGGTAATTCCTATCTCAAGGTCTTCCAAGCCTCTTTTGTCAGGTAAATTAATCTGGTCTTTTCATATTCACAGGTCTAGGCATTAGAGCAAGAACATTTTTAAAAAACATACTTCAATTGATTTCAGAGAGGAAGGGAAAGGGAGAGAAACATCAATGATGAGAGAATCATTGGCTACCTCCTGCTTTCCCCACACTGGGTACTGAGCCCATAACCTGGGTATATGCCCTGACTAGGGAATCACACTGTGACTTCCTGGTTTATAGGTCAATGCTCAACCACTGACCCACATCTGCCTGGCTATTATTCTTAATATTATATGCCAGCACAGTGTGCCATGGAATAAGTTTTTGTTCACTTATTATACACGACACTCAGGCATGAATTAATGAAATTCATGTCCTCCAGGTTTGGGAAGTTTTCTTGTATTATTTCTGTAATTTCCTCCCTGTATTTTCTCAGTCTTTTTTTTTTCTCCTTATTTTCATTTTAATATTTTTTTATTTTTCAATTACAGTTGACATACAATATTATATTCGTTTCAGTTGTACAATATAGTGGCTAGACCTTTATATAACTTACAAAATTATCACCCCATAAATCTAGTACCCATCTGACACCATACATAGTTATTAAAATATTGGCTATATTCCCTATTCTATATTTTGCATTTCCGTGACTTTTTTATAACTGGCGATTTGTACATCTTAATCCCTTTTCCCTCTTCCCCTCAACTCCCATTTGGCAACCATTGATTTAGTCTCTGAATCTATAAGCTTGTTCCTGTTTTTTTTTGTTCATTTATTTTGTTTGTTTTTTTAGCTTCCACATATAAGTGAAATCATATGGTATTTACCTTTCTCTGTCTGACTTATTTCACTTAGCATAATACTACCTTCTAGGTCCATCCTTGCTTTTGCAAGTGGCAAGATTTCATTCTCTTTTTATGGCTAATATTCCATTGTATACATATATACCACATCTTTATCCATTTGTCTATCGGTGGAAGATGGACACAGGTTGCTTCCGCAGTTTGGCTATTGTAAATCATGCTGAATGATGTCTTTTTTAATTAATGTTTTGGTTACTGCTTCAATTTCATTGGTTGTTATCTTAATCTTCTACCCCAAACTTGCTATCCCTTAAAAGCTGCTCATCTTTTAGTCTTCTTTGTTTCAGTTACTTAGGCCAGAACTTGTCATCCTTGATTCCTTTTTCTCTCACTCTAACCGTGCAAGCCATCAGGCCCCGGCAAGTCTATCTCTAAACTATTTCTAGCACCCAGCCCTTTCTGTCTAGCCCTACCAGAACCATCCAAGCCATCGTCTCTAGCCTGGCCTCTTACAATAGCCTCCTCATGGCTCCCCTTCACTTTCTCTTCTGTTTCTCCTCCTCCTTCTCACTTACATACATTACCTTACAGTGATTAAGGTTATCTTTTTGAAAGATAGACTATGCCACACCTTGGTTTAAAACCCTCCAGCCTGGCCACGGTGGCTCAGTGGTTGAGCATCGACCTATGAACCAGGAGGTCATGGTTCAATTCCCGGTCAGGGCACATGCCCAGATTGCGGGCTCGTCCCCAGTGGGGAGTGTGTAGGAGGCAGCCCATTGATGTTTCTCTCTCATTGATTTTTTCCACCTCTCGATTCTTCTCCTTTACTCTTTCTCTAAAAACAAAAAATCAGTAAAAACATTTAAACAAATTTATGTCAATAAAAAAAAACACCTGTAAAGGCTTCCACTTCACATATAGTCCAGATTCCTTATCTCGGTTTACAGGACTTGTGTAATTTTACCCTTTCCAATTTCTTTCATCTCATCTGCACTGCTGCACACCACTATATATATGAGAGAGAGGGGAGAGAGAGAGAGAGAGAGAGAGAGAGAGAGAGAGAGAGAGAGAGAGAGAGAGAGAGAGGCGGTATACATTATATTGAAAGTGTGTTAACAATAAGTAGGATTAGAAACATACTGTTTCTCTTGCTTCTCAAACTGCGGCTGCTCCACTGTCACTTTTCCGAGGCCACACGGCCGGCCCCTCCGCGACACCTGGTGGCGCACAAGCTTCGCCTCGCCTCGCCTGGCCGCAGAGCGCAGGCGCAGAGCCCGACCGAGCGACGCCGCACGCTCGCTCTGGCCCCGCCCCGTCTCGAACTCCGTCGCGGGATCGCCGTGGAAACGCATTCTCGGGAACCGGCATCCGCCAATGGGAAGGGAGCGAGTGCCACGAACTGGCCAATGAGGAGAGAGCGGTGCGGAGTTTAAATCCGCGGCTGGGCCCGGCGTCGCCGGCGTGCTGCGGCGGAACGGCTGTTGGCCTGTGTTGGGTACCGGTCCCCCGCTCCTGGGGGCTCTCCCGTCTTCTGCTTCTCCCGCTGAGCTGCGGCCTGGTGAAGAGGAAGCCATGGCGCTCCGGGTCACCAGGGTGAGTGAGCTGCTGCGGACGGCGAGAGGGAGGGCGCGGCCTTTCTCGCTGCGTGCTCCCTTCCTATCTTGTCTGCCGGAGCCCCCCGGGCGGGAGCGGACCACGCAGGGATTTGGGGAGGAGGATAGGGGTGTCGGTGGGCCCCTGGTGGGGAGCTTGGAGATCCGACCGACGGAGAGAGGAAGGTGACAAAGATCTGGATGAGCCTTGGATAAACACTGGGGGAGGGGGCGGCTGTTGGAGGGTCGACGGGAAACCTTCCCTAAAAGGTGATGGAGGGGGGAAATACTACCAACAATAAAAAACATAGTTAAAAAAACAAAGTAAAAGGTGATGAGGCTCCCTGTGTGGGCTCCCACCGACTGTGTTGACTCCCTTCCCGGAGAGAGAGAAGGTGCCGGCATTTGGAGACCTTTTTTCTTTCCTTTCAAATGCAAAGCCGTGGTATCTTAGGGCCAGCCGGGACTCATCGGCAATCCCTCTGTACGAGAGTGAAGGGATCTGGGAGGAAACGGGCTTGTCACAGCCTTAGCCAGACCCTGCAACCCGGTTTCCTCTGGCTCTCAGCCGACTTCCGTCCTAAGGGCCTCTCTTTGGGCTCCTCTTAACCCCCGACTTACTCTAACCTGTCTGGGCCAGCTCTCCAATTGTCTTGCTTCTTTCAGAACACGAAAATTAATGCCGAAAATAAGGCGAAGATCACTATAGCAGGCGCAAAGCGCGTGCCCGTGGCCACTACTGCAACCTCCAAGGCCGGGCTGAGGCCGAGAACAGCCCTTGGAGACATCGCTAACAATGTCAGTGAACAGCCCCAGGCCAAGCTGCCTCTGAAAAAGGTACCTATCTTCCCAGTTCAACGTGTCTGTAAAAGTCCACTTTCCAGCTGTGACCCTGGATAGAAAAACATTCATTCTCTCCCATTCATCTACAGGAGGCAAAAACATTAGCTGCTGGAAAAGTTATTGCTAAAAAACTACCGAAACCTATGGAAAAGGCCCTGGAGCCTGCATCTGTGCCTGTGCCCGCGCCTGCGCCGGAACCAGCGGAACCAGCGCGGGAGCCCGAGCCTGAGCCTGTTAAAGAAGAAAAACTTTCGCCTGAGCCTATTCTGGTAAACCTATTTTACTATTTTAGAGTCTGTTGATTGTTTCTTTCAAACCTCACTTGATATTCTAATGCATGGAATAGCAATTGGGTAAATAATAATAGTAACATTTATAGAGTACTGTGCTAAACATTAAATGCGCTAATTCTATTAGCTAGTATTCTGCTTTATAGATAAGCATGTTCTAGAGTCATGTCTAATCAGTGGCACATAATTGGATTCAAACCCAGGCTTGTCTGGCTTCACAACTTGTGCTTTTTTTATTGTTGTTAATCCTCACTACAGAGTATTTTTTTCCATTGATTTTTAGAGAGTAGAAAGGAAGGAGAGAGTGGGGGAGAAGGGGAAAAAGAGAGAGAAAGAAACATTGATGTGAAAGAGATGCACCTGACCATGCCAGGATCAAACCTGCAACCAGATACCTGCCCTTGAATCCAACTGCAACCCTTCCCATGCTTTATGAGCATCACGGGCCAGGGCATAACCTATGCTTTTTATATATTTTTGTTGTTTTTAATTGATTTCAGAGAGGAAGGTAGAGGGAGGGAGAGAGATAGAAAAAGCAATGATAAGAGAGAATCACTGTGCCCTTGACCAGAATTGAACCCTTAACCCTTCAGTCTGCAGGCCGGTGCTCTATCCATTGAGCCAAACCTGCTAGGGCACAACCTATGCTTTTAATCGGTTTGTTTATGGTATTGAGTAGTAACTGCCTGGACCAGATTGAGCTGTCTTTGATACAAGTCATTTCTGACCAAAATTTGTTGACTGAAACATAGATTGTTCTCTTGAATCTTTTTTTTTCACTCACTAGTTAAATATTAATAAGCCTGTAATATATAATAGTGTAAAGCAGAAAGAAAATGTAGCTCTCCAAAAGTAGGTAAAAAGATGAGTTAGCCTCAAAAACCAAGAATTAAATAAATGTATTTACTGTGAGGGGAAAACAGGTCATCTGGAAGAGGCTACTTTGCTGAAATTACAATGAACTGCATTCTGAAGCTCTTATTTTTAAAAAAAATTAGTAAAACCGGTTGGGAAAATCTGTAAATGTCATTCAGCCTGACTTCTTATATCTAAGGGTATAAGACTTAGTATTGACCTTCTGGACCTAGCTCATGAAACCTGAAGCATGCACAATCTTTAATTGGCAGTACCAAACTACCTGAGGTTTCCTTGAGTCCCATACTGATTCTTTCCTTTCCCGCTCCCTTTCATTTAGCTAGTAATCTTTTCAGCCTTCAAAACATCTCAAATATTAACTCCTGAAGCTTTAACTAACCTCCCCCACCCCAATTACTGTTCCTAGAATAACTCTCCTTGCTTCATTTACTTCTCTCTTCTAAATTTAAAGCCCCACTAGGACATCATAAAGTCAGTGCCTACCACAGAGCTTGGCTTGAAGAAAGTGCTCAATAAATGAACAGTGAGGTAACGGATTTGAAGGAAATCATTAATAAAGTCAATTAATAATTAGTAGTCAGGACAGAACTCCTGTTCCAGTGACAAGAAGTCTATATTTTGAGACAAACAGGAAAAGACTGACTTGTCATTCATTTGGATTAACTTCACAGACATTGATAAAGAGATTTGTGACATCCATTTCCTTTGGAGGAAGGTCCAGAATGAATTTGCTTTCTGTTTTACCTGTTAGCATTTAGGCTCTGCTAATTTCAAATTGGCTCACTTTTCATATTAATCACTTCCTAACAAGATATTGAATAAATGTAAAAAGATGGTATTTTTCCTTTAAGGAAATGAATTACATGACTATTCAGCAAATGATCTCTTGAGTTGGTACCAATAATCTGTTCTTTATTCCCAGATTTTAAGCTCCTCTTTGCTATTAATTTTAAAAGTCTTTCTCTTTTCAAGGTTGATACTCCCTCTCCAAGCCCAATGGAAACATCTGGGTGTGCCCCTGCAGAAGAATATCTGTGCCAGGCTTTCTCTGATGTGATGCTTGCAGTGAATGATGTGGATGCAGAGGATGGAGCTGATCCAAACCTTTGTAGTGAATATGTGAAAGATATCTATACTTATCTGAGACAAGTTGAGGTCAGTATTATGATTAGAATCTTTGAATCTTTGGGGTTTTTTTTTCTAAACTGCATCTAAATTTATTAGGTATTTTCTATTAATAGTTTAAAATAATTTAAGTTGGATGTGAGAAAAACATTTAACAAATTCCACTTTCGAATTCTCCTTCCTTGAATAAAAAAAAGTCACTAAACAAACTTAGGAAGTCTGTATTTGCCATTTTGAACAGGGATAGTTTGAAGTAAAAGTAGATACTACCATGGCTCTTTCTAACAAATTCCACAGATTGGATGATATATTTATATCTATCACAGTTAGAAACTGGCAAGTCCCAAACTCTGGGTTTAAGGAGGATAACAGGAGGTAGATGGATATTAGTGGCATCACCCTTATCCCTTCCCCCACCCCAAAAAGGGGAAACATTCTGTATGCTAACATAGGCTATGCATTACCAGATTTTTCCAGTTTTTGGTAATGCATGCTCTTCCCTTAGCATCATTAACATCTTTAATCTCTTGCCTGTTTCTTTGAGGCATCTCCATTTCCTACATGATTGTCCTGCAAGATGACTTCCTTGCTAGGACTAGCTTTCTGCTTTGGGTTTCTTCTCCCTTCTTAAAGTTCGTGTTCTAACTTTGGAGGAGTGGATTTAGCAAATGTATGCGCCGTACCTTGATGATTCATTCTTCACCTTATCGATGGGTGTTTTGGGGGTTTAAACCCTGGGGCAGGAGAATGGTAGCACCAGGGTTCCAGCTGATCTGAGAGTTGCTGCTATTTTTCTCTACTTGATAAAGCTCAGGTTCTGGGTTTTAGAGTCTTAGGTGAAAAGATTGGAGATGATAGTAAAGTATCTTTATTTGGGAACAAGTAGGTACAGGGTATGGGACGATGGTGAATTGAACTCAGATCTGCCAATACAAATTGTCACACTGTTCTACTTAATGTTTGTGTGCTTTTTCTCTTCAGTGATAGAGCTGTGCTTTTTCTCTTCAGTGATAGAGCTGTTTGTAGTGGCCATATGAATAATTGAGCTAAGGACTGCTAGAGATTCTAAATGCTCCAGAGCTATTATGTGGTGACTAATATTTCTGGTCAGAAATGTCACATGGAGTCTTGCTTCTGATAATGATCAGCATTTCTTTTGCAGGAAGAGCAAGCAGTCAGACCAAAATACCTACTAGGTCGTGAAGTCACTGGAAATATGAGAGCCATCCTAATTGATTGGCTGGTGCAGGTTCAGATGAAATTCAGGTTACTGCAGGAGACCATGTACATGACTGTTTCCATTATTGACCGATTCATGCAGGTGAGCATAATTCAATAATTGAGAGTTCTCACCTCCAGGTGTCTGTCTTCCCCACCTTTTTCATACCTCTGTCTTCTTTTCAAATACATATTACTTATTCATCCAGTTGAAATTCCCATTGCAGAATAATTCTGTGCCCAAGAAGATGCTGCAGCTGGTTGGTGTCACTGCCATGTTTATTGCGAGCAAATATGAAGAAATGTACCCTCCAGAAATCGGTGACTTTGCCTTTGTGACTGACAACACTTACACTAAGCTCCAAATCAGACAGATGGAAATGAAGATTCTGAGAGCTTTAAATTTTTGCCTGGGTCGCCCTCTACCCCTGCACTTCCTTCGGAGAGCATCTAAGATTGGAGAGGTATAGATCTCTTGAGAAACCTTTGGTGTGGTATATTAGAGAATATTGCCGACCAAGCAGATCTAATTCAACTAACTTAGACCTAACTACATGGGGAAGGGATAAACATATTCTTTATTTCCAGTCAGGCTGTATATTAACATGTTAGGCGCCCAGCCTATATTGTCTTCTGGACAGAAAGTATAGTGTCAGTCACCGGTGACTGACAGGGCGCTTAACATGTTCATATTATTAAGGCCTTCCATGGGTAATCGCACTTAAGAGTTTACAGGCAAATATTTGTAGTTATGGTTATGTATATACTGGTTATTGCCAAGGCAAATTTTTCTGGCAGAAGCTCAGTGATCTGTGTGGATTTTGTTCCAGGTTGATGTGGAGCAACATACCTTGGCCAAGTACCTGATGGAACTAACTATGTTAGACTATGATATGGTGCATTTTCCTCCTTCTCAGATTGCAGCTGGAGCTTTTTGCCTAGCTCTGAAAATTCTCGATAATGGTGAATGGGTAAGCTCTGTCCCACAGACCTAGGTTGCCCTAGGCTTTTATACTGTAAATAGTATTTGCCTGAATGCAGAACTGTTTTCATTAAAGGACAATTCAGATGGTTCCTAAATGTGGCATCTACGGAGGGAATGATTAAAAATGATATCCTGTTTGTGAAGTCTTCATAGAATGCTTTCATTTAATTACCTAATTTCATCTTTCTATATCCCCTTGAGAAAGGCAGAACAGCTGCTACTCCTTATAGATGGAGAAGTACAAGCAGGAAAAATGACATACTAGAAGTTTATTCATATTGGTTGATTCAACAAGTATTTCTGTGTGCCATGTGCTACCCTCAGCCTAGGAATAGAATTGTGAATGAGAAAGTGGGCCTCAAGGAGTTTGAAGTCTAGGTTTGGGGTGGATACGTCAACAATTTAAAAAGTGTATCAGTTTGAGCATGTTAGTGTATGATAGGTTTAAGGACAGGATCTTAGAGAAGCATGAAAGAAGAGTGCCTAGGGAAGAAGGGGTCTTAAGCTTGTCTTAAATTTCAGTGATAAGCAGACATACAGTATCAGTCTTCCTACCATCCTCTTGAATAACATCTAGAAATTTTATGAAAACCATTGTTGATGAGCATTATTAACATTAACTCTTATTATCATAGACACCAGTTCTACAGCATTACCTGTCATACACTGAAGAATCACTTCTCCTTGTTATGCAACACCTCGCTAAGAACATAGTCATGGTGAATTGTGGGCTTACAAAGCACATGGTAAGTCAATCAGTGGCACTGTAGGATATTGTGGGGAAAGTGAAAATAAGAATTCATGGCCTGTCCAGTGTGGCTCAGTGGTTGGGCATTAACCCATGAACCAAGAGGTCAGGGTTTAATTCCCTGTCAGAGTACATGCATGAAAAGACTTAATGCCTGCAAATGCATAGCTTATTTTTAAGGACTTGATGTTTTATGTCAGTGATGGGAAATGTCCAGCCATTGAGCCCTATAAGGCCCACAAAATCATTTGGTCTGGCCCTGCCAAGGCATTAGGAGTAAGTTAATTAAATGTTTGCCTAAATAGAGCAGGCTAATTTTTAAGTTGATTTAGTGTGGTCCACAAATGATGTTATAAATTTCCAAATGGCCCTTGGCAGAGAAAGGGTTCCCGACCCGTTTTACATGAATACCTGTACCACTGCATTTTTTATGTTTTCCTCTTTTCCTTCATTAATTACTATGCTTTTCTCTTCCAGACTATCAAGAACAAGTATGCCACATCTAAGCATGCTAAGATCAGCACTCTAGCACAGCTAAATTCTGC
Organism: Myotis nattereri; assembly: GCF_964212035.1. NCBI lineage: Eukaryota > Metazoa > Chordata > Mammalia > Chiroptera > Vespertilionidae > Myotis > Myotis nattereri. The sequence continues at coordinate 36,867,096 of NC_138079.1, forward strand.
ACTAGTTAAAGATTTAGCCAAGGCTGTGGCAAAGGTGTAACTTGTGAACTTGAGTTGGAGTACTGTAATACCTGCAAATACAATTGGCACCATGTGCTATCTGTATATATTATATGTTACATTTACTTTTAATAAAGCTGTGGTCCTTTTTACTTCTTATACCTTAATTCATTTGAATGTGGCTACTTTCTACTCTAGGGTACCTTAAAAGGTGTGGTAAATATATGGTGGGGAATATAAAAAGTGCTTTCGATTAACTTGGGGACCCAACTAATATATATATAACTGTCGCTTACATTGTTTTTGTTTTATGTATCTGGTTTTTACTTGAAGGCATTCAAAATTTACTTCCATAGAGCATACTGCATGTAAGCCCAGTGATCATGGAGCATCTGCTGCCTGCCTGGTTCTACTTAAAAGTCTGCCACCTCATTCCTAGGCCCCCTGTTTTCTGCTCTTCTGGTGGTTGCTTCCAGTAATTCTAATCTACTTTTACCACTATTTCTTAGATTACCAAATTTAGTGTCAGCTCTTTAACTAGAAAAAATAACTTTAATCTATATTCTAAACCTAACCTGCTTGACTTTTTGTTTGTTGGTTTTATTGGTTGAGAAAATAAATGGGGCTCCTCAAACATACAAAAGTATCTTTAAAATTTTATTTTACCCCTCCCCCAACTTTCCTACATCTCAGTCCATCCACCTGAAGGATGTCAACAGTTGGGATGTATCCTTTCATGATTTCTATAAACATAATCATGCATGTAAATTGTTGATGTTTTAAAAAATAGGACTGTTGTACATACTCAGCAATGTTCAACATGTATAGACCTTACCCTGTATTTGCGTATTATATTCCATAGTATACTATAATGTATTCGATCATTCTGCTGTTGACATTCAGATTGTTTTTTTTCTTTGTCTCTATAAGCAATACTGTTTAAATGTTATTAAATACCATGTTTTTTTAAATGTACACTGGGTTCTCCAAAGTGTATGTGTAATCTCATTTCCAGTGGGTGCTGCCAGGGGACTTTCTCAATGTCATCAGCAATGTGCAAAAGTGTTTGTTTTCTTTGCAATCTTGCCAGAACTAAAGGTAATCATCCTCATCAATTTCTGTGAAGTTGGCAAAAAAAATATTCTACCTTGCTTGCTGTTTTAATTTATACTGCTAATGGCTACTTGAATAAATTTTTGTTGTCTACTAACTTAAAATTTGTAAGGCTTTCCCAGTTTGTCATTTGCCCTTTAACTTTCTCGTTTGCCATGCACACACTTAAAAGTTATATTATTAAATTTTTTTTTTCTCTTGTTGCTTTTGGATTTTCAATGTTAAGGTCAACTCCATCTCCAAGCCATAATATCTAAAATTTTAAAAATTTCCCATTTAGATCTTTAATCATCGTGGTCTGAGGTAGGATTCTTTAGATGGGTTCCTATTCATGCCATTAGCATATGATTAAAATCCTGTCCAACTGAACTGAAACATCAATGTCTGTCTGTTGCTTCCTGATCTTGTTTTTTCCTGCAACAAACAATGTAAAACTATAGTCTAGACTACCACTATTTTTCAAATATGTGGGGGCAATTTTCAAATACATACACTTAAATATGTTGTTACTAAAGTGTTAGAATTTAATTAACTGGAGGCAGGGTGCACAACATTCCTGCACTGGGGTGTTGGGGGGGTCCCTCAGCCTGGCCTGTGCCTTCTCGCAGTCCAAGACCCCTTGGGGAGATGTCAGCCTGCCGGCTTAGGCCTGCTCCCCACAGGGAACCTAAACCAGCAGTCTGATATCCCCCCGAGGGACCCTTAGCGGGGAGGAGAGGCTCCTACCACCACCTCTGTGGTAGCCAGTAGTGAGCTCGGCTTCTGCCTGAGTGGTGCTCCCCCAGTGGGAGCAGGCTAACCACCAGGGGTCAGCTCCTGCATTGAGCGTCTGCCCCCTGGTGGTCATTGTGACCAGTAGTTCCGCTGTTCGGTAGATTTCCATATTAGGGTTTTATATAGGATTGCTGCACTTATCAAGGTTTTTTGTTTTGTTTTTTTTGTCTATGAATGCTTTAGCACCAGGTTCCCTACAAAAACATTGCGTGATGAGTTGTCAAGTTTATTATTGAGTTTAGAAGAGTGTTTTCTGTCACTAGTATGAACAGAATCTAATTTTCACTTTATTTCTAGTTGTATTTTTCTTATCCAGCTGACATCAGTTTTCTTGTTTTTAGTGTTTTCTAGGCCTCAAATGCAAGAGTTTTATTTATTTCTTTATAGTTAATTTCAGGTTATGCATTTTGACAAGAATATAGGTGATCTGCACAACAAATGCATCATTTTGGAATCACATATCAGATTGCTAAACTACTGGTAGTACCAGGTTTGATCAGCTGGTTAAGGTGCTAACTGCCAGATATAGCTCAGCTGTAAAGGTGTTCTTTTTAGTTTTAGTATCCATAAATTATACTTGCTTTGAATCATTTATCACTGGGAGTGGCATGATGATAGTTAAATAATTATATTATCCCTTTTAAATATGTTGGATATTCTCTAAAGCAGCGGTCACCAACCTTTCGGACCTCACGGACCACCCTGGAAAGAATAGCTCCCGCCCTAGCCGGTTTGGCTCAGTGGATGGAGCGTTGGCCTGAGGACTGAAGGTCCCAGGTTCGATTCGGATCAAGGGCATATGCCCAGGGTTGCAGGCTCCCTCCCCAGTGGGGGCGAGATGTGCAGGAGGCAGCCCATCAATGATTTTCATCATTGATGTTACTATCTCTCTCACTTCCTCTCTGAAATAAGATAAAAAAAAGAATAGCTGCCCGCCCACACCTTCACTTTTTGTTCTGGATTTCTTTTTTAAGTTACTGTTAAGATCCACTATTGCAGTGGTTCTCAAAGTGTTGTTCCCAACCGGCAATATCAGTATCACCTGGAACTTTTTAGAAATGCAACTCATTAATTTAGACACCTCACAATGCTTAACCAGCCCTTCCATGATTCTGATGAATGCTCAGATTGGAGAACTGTATTGTCTTTGTCCCTAATTTGGCCAGTGGACACCTGATAGGCAACTGCTTAAAAGGATGAGATTGATTTTGGAAGACAACCCCCGGTAAAGTGGAAAAAACGCACAATAGGATCACTTTTGTGTAAAAAGGGGAAGCAAAATGCTAGGAGTTTGGGGGTAGGAGTGGGGAGCTAACATTTATGTCCCACAGTGCCTTTTGAATCTTTTACCAGGACTTGCATTTGATAATGGAGAGGAAGGAAGGGGAGCTATGCGATCAAGTATAACTCGGGAAAGTAGCGACAGAAGGGAGTGCTCCTCCCTCGAGCTGTTGGCCTTGTGCTGCAAGGGTAGTGTCTCTTACGCCACCGTCCATAACGAAAAAACAGCTCCATCGGGCATTTATACGTCCTGCGTTTCCTCCATTTCCCGCTCTCTGCCGAACTAAGAAAGCTCAATTGTAACCCGCCAAGTCAACAAGCTGACACTTGGGGGCCCCCAACTCTGTTAGGAGTGCGAATTGTGCTGACAGCGGAGTTTCACGCGGGAAGTCTGGGCTTCAAGAACTGCACTGCCTCGCAGGGAGCCGTGGGTGGCCATGAACTCGGGCCATCCGTTTCTCAGCCAGACGAGGGGTCTGGACCTTATCCGTTCAGATCAAAGTCTTCGTAACCCCCTAATGTTTCTCTTTCCCAGCGACCAGGCACACCCGCTCTCCAGGGCCAGGGGTAGAAAGGGACCCCACGTCCCAGCGCCGAGGCTGAATGAGCGTTTCTGTCGGGGTCTTACCCTCCGGGCCGCGATTCCCAACGCGCCGGGGTCCCAAATGCTACAGCCCCGCCTCTGGCCCGGCCCTCGGGAGAGCGGACAAGTAAAGTTCCGGAACTTTTTGTACTAGTGGTTGGTGTCGATTTCAAACTAGTGGTAGAGCCTGGATGAAAGGAACAGCGGCAACTGCGGTCGCCAAAGGACGAGCCGGAAGCGGCGGGCCTTAGGGAGGAAGGGGCGGGACGAGACGCGCCGGCGCTGCGTCCCCTTCCGGGCGTCAGTTTGGTGGCGGGAAACGGGGCCTCTTCAGACGGCGTCTGCGGGGAAGGTGTTCGCGCGAGCCGGGATGGAGCCGCAGCCCGAGGAGCCAGGCGCCGCCGAGCCCGCGGGCCCCGCGGAGGACCCCATACCGCTGCTGCTCAGGTTGTTCCCGCTGGCCCGCTGGGCCGGGCCGGGCCGGACCGGTGCCGGCGCACCGAGAGCTCCGCCTTCCGCGCTCAATGGCCAGAATATTTCAAATTCAGGCTTGGTCCCTGGTGGGCTGCGTGACAGCGTCGTTAGATTAAGCCCCGTAAACCCTGCTCTTCGTCTTGGAAAAGGAGCGGAAAGAAATGACACCTCCGATCGCGGTTGCTAAAGGGGTTCAGTGAGAAGTCGGCCCGAGAGCCCTCGAAGCTGTCATTCCCCTCCCTTTCTCATCCCCTCACCCTGGGTGCCCCGGTTTTCAGAGGGCTGTGGGGTGCGCCCAAGCCCTGAGCTGCTGGACGTGGGTTGTCCCGCCCCTTTATAGCTATGAGCCTTTCGATCCACAAGCTTCATTTGTATTTTCTGCCAACAGGGTGACGTTTTTAATATACTTTAACATTGATCGTTTAACGTTTTTTAAAAAAAAATGTTTTTATTGATTTTTAGAGAGGAAGTGAGAAGGAGAGAGAGATAAAAAACATTGATGTGAGAGAGAAAAACATCCGTTGGTTGCCTCCCGCAGGCACCTCTACCCGGTACCCGGGATCCAACCTGCAACCTGGGTCTGTGCCCCGACCGCACCCCAACCAGCGGCCTTCCGCGAAGTTCGGCCAGTTGAGCCGCGCAGGCCACGCCACCAGGGTGATGTGTAAACCTTTCCACTACGCCGTCATTAGGGGAAGATGTGATGAGAAGGGACATCAGTCCTCTAAACTAGTGGGCAGACCACAGCCACGTCCACCTTGCTGCCTGTTTTTGTGTGACAACCCTCAAGCTAAGAATAGTTTTTATGTCTTTAAGGGTTGAGGGAGAAATTACAAGAAGAATATTTAATAACATGAAAATTAAATGGGATTCAAATTTTATTGCCCCAACTTAAGTAAAGTATTTATTGAAATATAGCTTTCCTGCTACAAGGGCTGAGTAGAGTACTTACAACAGAGACCAGATGGCTTACGAAGCCTGAAATACTTGCTCCTTGGTCCTTTACAAAAGAAGGTGGCAGACTCTTCTAAATTATAACAAGCGGGTTTTTAAAAATAAGCACTGTGACTTTTTCAGGTTCACCGCTGCTTTGAAAGGCTTTGGCTAATAAAGCTCACTTTAAAAATTCCTTCCTACTTGCCATGTAAAATGCTAAAACATTAAAGACATAAGAGCTTTCCCATCTCAGCTAAAAAGGAACGATCCTTTCAGTGTGTCTTAGAAACGCCAGCCTGATTAACATCTAATAAACTGCTCTTTTCATTTGGAATTTTGAAACAAGGTACTGTGCATGGAGATTTAGGAAGTTGTCTAATGTTTCTTAGCTTCTTTGTGATTCAAAGACAAAGCAACAGTTTCAGATTTATGAAACTACTATGAAGTGTCAAACGTCTTGTAAGTACAACTTAATAGCTAATTCCCATTTACCCATAGCTTTTCTACTTACTTTATGTATGATTTTGAATTAGGTAGAATCCAGATAAGAAACTTTGAATTACTTACCTGTCCAAAGATTAGTATTCCTGTTATTTTTCTGGATCTCCCGAGCATGTTACAATCTGGTTGTAACTCATTAGTGTTTGTGATTTCCCCGTTTTGATCTAGTTCTTAGTGTAGCAGTACTCATTAACACTCACTTCACTGTGGCCCATTAAGAATAAATTAAGCGCAGCCAGTTTGGCTCAATGGATTAGATTCCCATCAAGGGCACATACCTCGGTTGCAGACTCCATTTCTGCCCTGGTTGGGGATGTGGGGGAGGCAACCAATCGGTGTCTCTTTCACATTGATGTTTCTCTCTCTCTCTCTCTCCCCCTCCCTTCCACTCTCTCTAAAAATCAATGGAAACATATTCTCAGATAAGGATTAACCAAAAATATGAATTAAAAAAAAATAAAGAATACAAATGATGCATTCTAGAATTGTACACCTGAAACCTATATAATTTTATTAACCAATGTCACCCCAATAAATTTAATAAAGTGAAAAAAATTTAAATATCAAATTTTTAACTTTTCCTCAAGGTGCTGTTTTCCACTGTATTCCATTTTGTTGTTTTTCTCTGAGGCCCTAAAGTTCTGTATGCCATTTTAAATAAAATGAGGCCAAACTAGAAGACTTTAATGCTGAGTTTATTTATATTTATTTTGTTGCATTAACTCCCCAAAAATGAGTTGCTTTATCATACAGTAATGAGTAGAACCTCAATAAATATATGATTTTCTCTCTCTTTTTTTTTATCTGTTTTCAGGCTGAGGGCACAGACAAAACAACAACTCTTGGAATATAAATCAATGGTTGATGCAAGTAAGTATTTGCATTTTCAGATAAGGTTTTGTTAGTTTGATGATGAGCACTACTCTAGTGAAAATAAACTTTACAAAAAATTATTTACTTGGGGAATAGGAGTGACATAATAATGCTATACTATACCATGTAAGAAGGCAAAAAGCAGCTTGCCTTGCCCATCGGAATTAGTTAGGGATTCGGGAAATAGATATTAAACAATTAAATAACAATGCACAAGGCAGTTAAGTTCTGTTGATCAGGGAATTGAGAAATCCCGGTGGGCTTAAGGAATCGTAGAATTTGCTATACCATCAACAACCTGAAGATTGAACTAGCAGATCAGATAATTATGAAGCAAGTGCTCTGAGACCTATACTTTGTTTTTTGTTGCTTTTTATTGAGACCTACACTTTGAAAAGCACTGGATAATTGGGATTTTTTTTAAATAAGTGTTTATTGATTTGAGAGCTAGAGAGAAACATCGATTGGTTGCCTGAAACCTGAGCATGTGCCCTGACCAGGAATGGAACAGGTGACCTCTCCATGCATGGGACAGTGCTCAACCAATTGAGCAACACTGGCCAGGGCTAAATTGATAGAATTTTAACTGGGATTTTATTAGTATCTTTAGATCAATATGGGGGAAATTGCTACATTAGCAATATTGATTCTCCCAATACATGTACATGGTATATCTTTCCATTAAAATATTTGGTATTGTTCAGTGTAGAGGTCATACACATATTTTGTTAAATTGATTCTTAAGTATTTCATGTTTTTTAATATAATTGTCCATGATATTTTAAAATTTTAATTTGTACAAACATACAGTTAATTTTTTAATATTGCTCTTGTTCATTTTTTACTCCCTTTTATTTTCTATAATTCTAACGTTGTTCTGTCCAATATGGTAGGCACCTGCTCTGTGACTGCTGAACACTTGTAATGTGTTTAGTCCTCATTGAGAAGGGCTATAAATGTAAAATAAGCACAGAAGAAAAGCTTGTGAGATATTTCATTAGTAATTTTAAAATGACTGCATGTTGAAATGATACTATTTTGCATCTATTCGGTTAAGTAAGGTATATTAAAATTATTTTTATTTGTTTCTTTACTTTTGTAATGTAGAAACTAGAAAATAAAAATTACATACTTGGTTTGTATTTGTGGCTTACATTATATTTCTGGACAGCACTGTTCTAAAATGTTACTAACTTCAAAAAATTATTTATTTGTAGATGAAGAAAAAACTCCAGAAGAAATCATTCCAGAAAAGCAGATTGAAACGTAACTTTATTTGTGGTTTTTACTAATATTTAACAATAATATCTATCTTCTAACTTTGCTCCCCCCCCTCTTTTTCCCCCAAGTAATTTGTCATGCATGTATTGAGAATTTGTTGACACAGGATGTAATCCTATTAGCACTTTGGCATTCCCCCTTAACAAGATATTTATCAGTATTTCAAGAGTTTACCAAATCTGTAAGTGTATTGGTGTGGCGAGTCTATAGAATACTTTTTTTAGATAGAGGCATTTTACTTTTTTCAAAGGTTTTAACATTTATTCCAATAATGACTTTTATTGATATTGCTGAAATTCGTTTGTTTATGCTTCTTTGATAGTAAAATTGAAGACCTGGAAAATGAAATCGAAGAGGTGAAAATTGCTTTTGAAATGAAAAAGCTTGCATTGGACAGGTAATTTTTACATTTAGGGTATAAGCATTGTGAACTGAATGCAAAATGGCTCAAGGTGGAGAAAATAATTTACTTTAAATGAGCAAAATGATGATTAGATAATGGTCACACAAATTTTGATCCTTGAGAGACGTTACATCATTCATTAGTATCTTCATTTGAAGAAGTTACATAATAGAGGGTTAATAAGGAAATATCAATCAAGGCAATAGAAAGGTGAGGTTAAATCCCATTCAGTGTTGAAAGGATTACATGGATTTGATTATTCCAGTAACTGTCCATTGAGTAAAAGAATTGTCATCAAGTTTAAAGAAAGTATATTTTTAATTATAAGTTTTGCATCTATATATAAAATTATTCAACAAATACGTGAGTGCTTGTTATGTCCTAAGCTTTACACTAGGTGTTGGTATACCATTGTTAGTAAAATAAACATAGTTTCTTACAGATTTTGTGATCTGACTAATCTCAATTAAGTGAATGACTTTTAAAATTACTATCTTATATTTCTGGCCTTCTCAGATGAATTTCTTTATATGTTTAATTGAAAAGTAGTTAAAGCACTTTTAATTGTTTCTAACAGTGAGCTTTTCCCCTCCTCTCATATGCTGGCTTGTTATATAGATCATATTTTTTAACTAAGGTGACTTCAGAGGTATTAAGAGATCTCCTTTTAGTGAACTGAATTTTCTTGTGTGTGACAGAAGGGAAGGGCTCTAATATTGCTGAGCTGATTGCCTTTTTATTTTTACTTAATTATTAGCTGTTTGAATTTGAAGGTGATTTATGGAGCTTGTTGGTATGTAGGCATATGTCAAGTTCACAGTTCAGTGTGGCCTTGTATTCCCTAACTCTCCATCTCAGGCCCTGTTGCTCTCTGTAGTGCCTTAATGCTGTGTTGCTTCCTCCTGGCACCAAGGTGGATGGCTTCGGGAACAAAGCTCAGGCTGGATTACTCAGCCCCTCAGCCTGTCAATGCACAACCACATGCAACAGTCCCATCCGTCTCAGTGTTACTTCATATTTCTGTGATTTATTTACCAAGTATTTCCCATACAATACTGTTTTAAATCTACTTATGTTTTATATTATATTTAAACAGAAATCAATCTTTAACTTGTCACATTTTAAAATTTTCTTTTCAGTGTACCATAAATGTTACCTATGTTTTGTAATGCAAGCTTTTCCTCTCTCATAGGATGCAACTTTCAAGGGCACTGAGAAAAAACCTGGAGGAGAGTAACATTCAGACTAGGTACTTATTTTTTTCCCTGCATTTGGTAAGGATGGGAATAAGAAGGGGTATCTGCATATTGACTTTTGTTTCTTGATTATTTAAAATTGATTTTAGAGAGAAAGGAAGGGAGAGGGGGGAGAGAGAGAGAAATACTGATTGGTTGCCTCCCATATGCAACCTGACCTGGAATCAAACACTCGACCTTTCAGTCTGTAGGTCAATGCTCCAACCAACTGAACCACACCAGCCAGGGCTCATGATTTTTTTTAAAATTAACTATCACTGCCAACCACTTTTATCTGGGGAATAGGAAAAGTGATGGAATTTTTGTGGACTTTCCTCACTCAGCATTACAACAGCTTTTATAGTCCTGCTGACATCTTGTTCATAATGCAATGCTAAGAAGCAATTTAGGTTTTAACCAGATTATTTTGAAGGAAGGTTTGAAAGTTAATTTTGTGCACTGTTTACTGAAAATCAGGAACAATGCTATTTCATTTAATCCAACAACACCCCAATGATAGATAGAAAGTATACTCTTTATTTTTCATTGGCAGACATGAGCTTGTATATATAAATTTGCCAAGGAATATAACGTAAATACTCTGGCAGTCGCCGAAACCAGTTTGGCTCAGTGGATAGAGCGTTGGCCTGCGGACTGAAGGGTCCCAGGTTCGATTCCGGTCAAGGGCATGTACCTGGGTTGCGGGCATATCCCCGGTGGGAGATGTGCAGGAGGCAGCTGATCGATGTTTCTCTCTCATCGATGTTTCTAACTCTCTATCTCTCTTCCTTCCTCTCTGTAAAAAATCAATAAAATATATTTAAAAAAAAAAAGACTCTGGCAGTCAAGGTCCTCTATAATCTGGTTCTAAATATCTTGCCTTAGGAGCCTTACCTGTGATCTTATCTCCCAAAGATCTAAAAATTTTTTATGTAAAATCCCCTCCCATGAGAGTAGAAAAATACTGAGATGGATCTGGGTACTTCTCCTATCTTAGTTCAGACTCATACACATTCTCCTCATATTCCATTTAAATCCAGGGTTACATAAATCCTAAAATCTGAATTTGAGCTCATCAACTATTGCTCCCCATAAATGAGCTTAAAACATTCCTTGGGTGTGAAGAGAGCAGAGCACCTGAAGAATGGGTCCTCTGTGTATAACACATCCAAAAGCAACTTGTGCTTACTCCTCACTGGTGGCAGGATGCTATGACCTTCCTGTGACATTACACCCTATATATTGCGGACGGATCACAAGGATTCTCGTGTTTTCATATTACACAGTGTTTTAGAAAGTATCATACTTTAAAAAGACATTAACTTGTAAGAACATGTAATAAATAACTTCAAAATGCAATGGGTATTTTATTTTAAGGCGTGCCTTTAACATTTATGTAAAACATTTTTTGTACTCGTTCAAATAGAAACTTATTTGGCCACTGGGTAAAGTTAGCAATAAAACTACTGGCCCGCAATGTGTTAAAAAAAAATTCTTGAGTTAAAGGAGGCACAGGACAGATTCATCATAAACTTTAAAATCAAGCATAGCTATAACCAGTAGAAAATCTTCCACATCTCTGTAAACATTCCTTTTTCAGCCTCCGCACTGCACTTTCACAGTGATCACACTGCTGGTCCCATCGCAAACCTACTGACTCTGAATCTAAAATCCAAGGTGTGGGGGTGGGTGGGAGTTGGTGGGGAGAGCAGCTGGCAGTCTACATTTAACAAGCCTCTCAAGGGGTTGTGGCACTTTGAAGTAAAACTGTTTTTCACACCTTTGGCTCTAGCCATTCCAAACTACTTGACTTAAATTACTTCTTGTCCTTTAAGATTCATATCCCTTGCTTCACTCTGCGCAATTCTTACAGTGGTTCACATCCATTACTGGTTGTCGTGAAACCGTACTACGGTTGTACATTTATTTTTCTCCCGCACCAGGTTCTTTCCTCTTTGAAAACAGGTATTGTGTTTTATTCTGTTTTACATTCCTGGAGCCTGGCACAGCTCTTGGTATGTTGTAAGCACTCAGAAATATTCATTGAAGAAATGGGGATAAAAAGCAGCTGATTCAGTGAACTATTTTGTATGATACTGTAGTGGTGGAGTCATGTCATTATACATTTGTCAAACCCATAAAATGTACAGCATTCCCTTCCACTCTCTCTGTAAAAATCAATGGAAAAAAATAGTCTTAGGTGGGGATTAACAAAAAGTGAAATAAAGTTGTGTGTGTGTGTTTTTTTTTTTTTTTTAAATATATTTTATTGATTTTTTACAGAGAAGAAGGGAGAGAGATAGAGAGTCAGAAACACTGATGAGAGAGAAACATCGATCAGCTGCCTCCTGCACATCTCCCACTGGGGATGTGCCCGCAACCCAGGTACATGCCCTTGACCGGAATCGAACCTGGGACCTTTCAGTCCGCAGGCCGACGCTCTATCCACTGAGCCAAACCGGTTTCGGCGTTGTGTGTGTTTTTTTTACAAAAAGCAACTTATGAGCAAGTTTTTGGAATTTTTTTCTCCCTAAAAATGACATTTTTAGAAATGTTCTTACGTGCTTCAATTTGATATTTTTTATTGTCTGTGACCAAACTTTTTTCTAGGAAAATGCATCTCTACTTTAAAATTTTTTAAAAAATTTTTTATTGATTTTAGAGAGTAAAGAAAGGGGAAGAGAAATAGAAACATCAATGATGAGAGAGAATCTTTGATCAGCTGCCTCCTGCAAATCCCCCATTGGGGATCAAGCCCGCAACCTGGGCATGTGCCCTTGGCCAGAATCGAACCTGGCACCCTTCAGTCTGTAGGCCGACGCTCTATCCACTGAGCCAGACCAGCTAGGGCTGCATCTCAACTTTTAAACAAAAATTTAATTTACATCAAGTGATGACTTTCTACGAAATGTATTAATAAAAGTAAATATGTACTACTTGATTCCTTCATTAATGAGATTTATTTTAACTAAGGTTAATCTATTTTTTTATTCCTTTTCAGTGAGCTCATGGACAACATGAAACACATATTAAAGCTAAATAAAATAATAATGAAATTACAGCAGGTAACTTTAGGCTGCTAATGCATTCTCATGATTTCAGTAACACTTTCTTGCTGGTAACTGTATTATGTATGATTAAATAGAATTGCTCAAAGGGACTGGTATAGTTGAAATTCACTGTCCTTAAGTTTTCTCTCTCTTTTTATAACTCTATTATTTTTCACTAATATTGCTAAGTGTTTATAATTTAAGTTACTGTCTCGTCTCTTGATGTGTGGAAATGAAGGAATTAATAACTGGAGTTTTAGAAAACATGAACTAAGATAAAATTCAGTGATGTAAGTATTACAGGTTTGTTCTTAGGTAATGTCTCTTAATTTTTTTATTTCTATTAACAGGAATCTTGGGATTTGGAGGAAAAACTGCTCAATGTTAAAAAGAAGAGATTTGGTATGTAGAACAGTTTTGGTGGTTTGTTTGTTTTTTGTATAACACATTTTTACTTACTATGGAGATTGATGAGGCCACATCTCTCAGCTACTTAGACATTTCTTAATAATTTTAAATTTTCCTAAAATTTTAGATGTGGCAATTTTTAAAATATACATATTTTTATTGATTTCAGAGAGAAAGGGAGAGAGAGAGAGAGAGATAGAAACATCAGTGAATGGAACCTGGGACCCTTCGGTCCACAGGCCGACGCTCTATCCACTGAACCAAATCGCCTAGGGCTAGATGTGGCAATTTTAAAAGTATTACATAAAATGTATTTTGCTTGATATATTTTTGTTGTTTAGAACATTAAATCATGAAATTAATAAATTCTCGGGGGGGGGGATCAAATGATACAGAAAAGTATCATGGGAAAGGCATGGCCTCCTTCATGTGTGACCACAGTTAGACATATTTATACGTCATTTTCAAATGGTCGATTAATACATATGGCTCTTTAACTTTTTAACATTAGATGGCTTTTTGCATTAAAATTACTGAAATATTTCAAAAGTAGTACACATTCTCTGTAGAAAATTTGGAAACAGAAAGTATACATAGGAAAAGTTAACTTTATTTTACCATCAAGAAATAATCAGTCTTCAGTGCTTATTTTTTTAGAAAAATTGGTATCACTTTATTCTGTGTTGTACAATGCTTTTTTTCATTTAACAGTGTAGGCATGATTCATTATTTTTAAATATACATATTTGCCTGATTATAAGTAATGCCAGGGTCAGAAATAGTCTTGGTCATCAGTTCTAATTATCCTTTGGATGCCTAATATTTTCCATTGCATTCCAGCCTACTTTTGATACATTAATGTCAAGTTTCCGCGGCATGCCATTTATGTTTTCAAATAGTTTAATTCTTAGAACATACCAGGAACTACAAAAATGGTTGGTGAAGGGAACCTTACTTTTCATTGAAAATTTTTCTTGGTGATATGTCATTTTGAAAATGAAGGAGGAAAACTATTTGCTTACATATATATATATCTCCTGCCTATTTGGGTACCCAGAGTAGCTCCTCTTTGACACAATGTCACTTCAAACACTTGTCAACAGCTATTATCATACATACAAACCTCGAACATTTGCATTGCTAAATATAAAATTAAAATATTGGTATTTTATACCAGGGAAGTCATATTCAGATCAAAATAGACTGCAACCTAAAATGCTCCTTATGCCGAAACCGGTTTGGCTCAGTGGATAGAGCGTCGGCCTACGGACTGAAGGGTCCCAGGTTCGATTCCGGTCAAGGGCATGTACCTTGGTTGCAGGCACATCCCCCGTAGGGGGTGTGCAGGAGGCAGCATATCGATATTTCTCTCTCATCGATGTTTCTAACTCTCTATCCCTCTCCTTTCTTCTCTGTAAAAAATCAATAAAATATATTTTAAAAAAATAAAAATAAAAATAAAATAAAATGCTCCTTATTAAAAAAATTTTCTTTATTGAAATAACCATAATTTTTAAAGATTCTCGTTTGTAGGAGTTGTCATATATAGTATATTGTTTTATTTTTAACCTCACAGAATTAAAACGAGCTTCAGAAAGTAAATTTTTAGAAATACAGACTGAAAAGAACAAAGAGAAAGATGCTTTGGCCAGTATGGAAAATTCAGACAAGATAAAGACCTTACAACAAAAGCTACAGAAGGAGATACAAATTACTACAGTTATTCAACATGTCGTCCAGGTAAAGTGTATATAAACTAGGAAGGGAGGTAAAGAACTTTAAAAAAAAAAAAATGATTGATTCTGTTACTTTCAGACTTACTTGCAGTTAGTCTTTGATCTTGACAAAATAATTCCGTACTGCCCTGGCTGGTGTTGCTCAATGGATAGACATCTGCCCGTGCACCGAAGGATCTCAGGCTGATTCCTGGTCAAGGGCTCATACCTGGGTTGCATGCACATCTTTGTCTGTCTCTCTCTCTCTCTCTCTCTCTCTCTCTCCCTCTCTCTCTTTTCCCCACCCTCCCTCCTTTCCAAACTCTCTCTAAACAATAAAGTAAAATCAATGGAAAAAATATCCTCACAGTAGAATTAACAAAACAAAAAAATTCTGTACTGAAAATTAGTCTGTTTACATATATCTGGAATCCATGTATATTTAATGTTTAAGGCTTTGCTTTTTCATTATGGCAATTTAAATGGAATGACTTTTAGCAGCTCTGTGGAGGCAGAATGATATAATGATGGCGAGCACTAGACTGCAAGTTGGGGATTGGGGGAAAATATGGATGGGCTGATGGGAATCTAGAGTTAAGATCCTGACTGCTACTGAATAGTTGCTGACCTTGAACAAATGACTAACTTCTAAGCATCAGTTCCTTGTTTAGAAAGAGTGGTTGTGAAAACTAAACACATTCATGTTAATAAATGTAGGTACTTGTTATCATGTCAAGTTTTAAATCGTAAGTGTCCTATTTCTTTATTCTGGAGGGGTTTTTTAAACTACTTTTTGAATTATAAAATGTCTCTGGAACTGCTGAAATACGTAAATTACCAGTTTTGAATTATGAAGATGCATAGTTTAAACTATTATATGTGAAACAAGTGCATATTATGTGTAAAGCATGTCCTTGTAGAAAATGAGGTTTTAATGTCTCACCATAAGAAATTCTTCCCCAGTTTTTTTTGTTTGTTTGTTTGTTTTTTTTGGTTAACCCTCACCAGAGGCTATTTTTCCATTGATTTTTAGAGAGAATGGAAGGGATGGGGAGAGACAGAGAGACACACCGATTGGTTGCCTCCCACGCACACCTTGATCAGGGCCAGGGATTGAGCCTGCAACCAAGGTACATGCCCTTGACCGGAATTGAACTCGGGGCCCTTCAGTCCACAGGCTAACATTCTACCCACTGAACCAAACCTGCTAGGGTTCTTCCCCAGGTCTTACACCTACTTTTTAGTTGCAGTGGATGATTCTATTAGAAATAATCAAATCCCTTAGGCCAGTGGTCGGCAAACCGCGGCTCGCGAGCCACATGCGGCTCTTTGGCCCCTTGAGTGTGGCTCTTCCACAAAATACTGACTTCTGCGCATGGGCCACGAAGTTTCGATCACACTGTACATGCACGCCCGGACGTGGTATTTTGTAGAAAAGCCACACTCAAGGGGCCAAAGAGCCGCATGTGGCTCGAGAGCCGCAGTTTGCCGACCACTGCCTTAGGCTAACCTCAAGTAGAAGATTGCACAAGTAAAGAATCATTTTCATTTTCTTTGGCACATATTCCTTCCTACTGCTTTGCTACTTCCGTTATTCTGCATTTCTTAATTTTTATATTCTCAAAATTGTTGTTAATCTTGGTTTAATGAATTCATTGCAATGTTTAATACAACATAGATTTGACTAACTTGGGAGCTCTCTTTGTTCCAAAAGGAAGATCAGCCTTTGGGGGTTGTCATATTTGAAAGCTTACTTCCATCTGCCTTAGTAAATTTGACTGAATTTATATACACAAGCTCTTTTATTCATTTGTAGCAAGAATTTGCCTTATATAGTCCAAAGTTTTATATATTTTTTATATGTAATAATATACCACTTATTCTTTATTTTTTTAATATATTTTATTGATTTTTTACAGAGAGGAAGGGAGAGGGATAGAGAGTCAGAAACATCTATGAGAGAGAAACACTGATCAGCTGCCTCCTGCACACTCCCCACTGGGGATGTGCCCACAACCAAGGTACATGCCCTTGACCGGAATCGAACCCGGAACCCTTGAGTCCGCAGGCCAACGCTCTATCCACTGAGCCAAACCGGTTAGGGCTACCACTTATTCTTTAAAATTGATTTTAACAATATTTCAATTAGTAACTCAGTATCATTGAGCTATGGGTTTTCAAAGAATAATGACCAGAATTTTCATTAATTATGACCTTAATCATTCCTCCATTGTCTACCACAAGAAAATGTTCTTCACCTTTTTCAGGGTCTTGAAACTTTGCAAGAACTAAGAACTAAGCTCTTCTTGTACCTCTTTTTAAAAATACGACATATTACTTAGGCTTAAATTGTTGTTTGTCCTAGAACAGTGGTTCTCAACCTTGGCTGCACATTAGAATCACCTGGGAATCTTGTTAAAATCCTGATTTCTGGGCCTCATCCTCTGGAAATCTGTTTCTTTGTTATGGGGTGGGGCCACAACATTAGTAACAAAGAAACAGAATTTCTGGAGGATGAGGCCCAGAAAGATAACAGCTGTTACCTTTTCCCCATAATGTAGGCTGCCATTGCAAGTATCTTTTTTTTTTTTAATTAACTCTTTATTGTTCAGATTATTACATTTGTTCCTCTTTTTTCCCCCCATAACTCCCCTCCTCCCAGTTCCCGCCCCACTATCCGCCCTCACTCCCCACCCACTGTCCTCATCCATAGGTGCACGATTTTTGTCCAGTCTCTTCCCGCATCTCCCACACCCTTCCCCCGCAAGAATAGTCAGTCCATTCCCTTTCTATGTCCCTGATTCTATTATAATCACCAGTTCATTCTGTTCATCAGATTATTTATTCACTTGATTCTTAGATTCACTTGTTGATAGATGCATATTTGTTGTTCATAATTTGTATCTTTACCTTTTTCTTCCTCTTCCTCTTCTTAAAGGATACCTTTCAGCATTTCATATAATCCTGGTTTGGTGGTGATGAACTCCTTCAGCTTTTCCTTATCTGTGAAGCTCTTTATCTGACCTTCAATTCTGAATGATAGCTTTGCTGGATAAAGTAATCTTGGTTGTAGGTTCTTGGTATTCATCACTTTGAATATTTCTTGCCACTCCCTTCTGGCCTGCAAAGTTTCTGTTGAGAAATCAGCTGACAGTCGTATGGGTATTCCCTTGTAGGTAACTGAGTTTCTTTCTCTTGCTGTTTTTAAGATTCTCTCTTTATCTTTTGCTCTTGGCATTTTAATTATGATGTGTCTTGGTGTGGTCCTCTTTGGATTCCTTTTGTTTGGGGTTCTCCGAGCTTCTTGGACCTGTAAGTCCATTTCTTTCACCAGGTGGGGGAAGTTTTCTGTCATTATTTCTTCAAATAGGTTTTCAATATCTTGCTCTCTCTCATCTTCTGGCACCCCTATAATTCTGATGTTGGTACGCCTGAAGCTGTCCCAGAGGCTCCTTACACTATCCTCGCATTTTTGGATTCTTTTTTCATTTTGCTTTTCCGGTTGGGTGTTTTTTGCTTCCTTGCATTTCAAATCATTGACTTGATTCTTGCGCTCCTCTGGTCTGCTGTCGGGAGTCTGTATAATATTCTTTATTTCAGTCAGTGTATACTTAATTTCTAGTTGGTTCCCCAATATAACATCGAGGGTCTCATTAGTTTTCTTGTAGATCTCATTAAGTTTATCGGCGGCTTCTAAACAGTTCTTGAAAGACCTTAAAAGTGTGGTTGTGAACTCTATATCTTCCATTGACAATTTTGTCCTGTTTCTTTGTCTCCGCATTTTATTATGCTTCCTTGATGCACCCCCTAGTGGTCTTTGTTTGCAGTCTTATAGTTAAATCTTGATTGTTGTAGCTAATACCAGGGAGGGTTTGACCTCCAGGCCAAGTGGCTATGAGAATCAGCTGTGTCAGCAGTGAGAGAACTTCTGTCCTCTAGGGAGGTGCTAATCTGGCGTTTGCCTGAGGCTATCCGGCAAATGCCTCTGTGCAGGGCTTGGGCGGGGTGGGTAGCACAGGATCAATAGGGTGGGCCGGAGAGAGCAGTGATGGCGGCTCTCAGTCCTGTCCCCAGGGGCTCTGCCTCTCTGAGTCCCAGCACCCGCTGCAAAGCTCGGAGAGAAAGCTGCACTCGCTCTGACCGAAGCCAGGCAGTCCCGCTTCTCCCGTTTGAGTCTGGGTCCCTAAAGACTCGCCTGTATCTGGAGCTCAGAGTCTGCGACTCCCTCCCGATTGAAAACGCCAACCACGCCCTCCACCGCCAGCCCGCTCCGCGCACTCCGCACCTCAGAATTTGACTTCAGCACTGCGCCTCCTCTGAGTGTCCGTATGCGTTTCTCTTTCCTCCTAGTTGTAGGACTTCCACTCAGCCAGCGTTTCAGTGGTTTTGGGTGATGTCCGTTCCGTCTTTTAGTTTCACTTTTGAAGTAGTTGTTCAAAGCAGCAAACTCCGGCGTTAACCTATGCCGCCATCTTGGTTCTCCTCTGCAAGTATCTTTAATATGTAAAACTACCCACAAAAATGGATAAAGCATAAAAATTGTTAGCATTGTAAATTCTCCTGGCATTATGGGAATCAAGGTTGAACCCTGCTGAAAGTGGAAATGAGGATACAAGAATGTATTACTTGCCCTGGGGGTGGCTCAGTTGGTTGGGCATGGTCCCATGCATGAAAAAGGTTGCTGGTTCGATTCCCAGGTAGGACACGTGCCTAGGTTTTGGCTTGACCCCTGGTAGGAGTCCTGCAGGAGGCAGCTGATCAATGTTCCACTCACACATCAGTGTTTCTCGCTTCCCACCTCTTGCTCTGAAGTAAAAAAAAAAATAAAAAAATCACAAAATTTATTACTAGTTTTTCTCATGATCAGAGAGTAAATTTTCATACCCAGTTTGGTAATTATGTAATAAGGTCAGTGAAAGAGGATTTTTTTAAAAGCTTGTTAAATTTTTAAAAATATTTTTTTATTGATTTCAGAAAGAGGAAGGGAGAGGAGAGTTAGAAACATCAATGATGAGAGAGAATCACTGATTGGCTCCCTCCTACACACCTCCACAGGGTTGGAGCCCGAAATCCAGGCATGTGCCATAATCGGGAATCGAACCCTGACTTCCTGGTTCATAGGTCATTCATGGGTCAGTGCTCAACCACTTAGCCATACCAGCTGGGCAAAGCTTGTTAAAATTTTAAAAGTACAAAGACTATCCTATATAATAAAGATGTAATATGCAAATGGTCATTACGCCATGAAGCATAACAGCCGACTGCATAAAGACTGCATCACAGATCAGCAGGAAGGTGGGGTGGTGGAGAGCTACAGGAGGGCAGCAGCGAGGGCGGGGCAGCAGGCGGAGAGCTACTGGCACATGGATTCGTGCGCAGGGCTACTAGTATATACATAGCCATAGACATAGACAGCAGTGTAGTGATGGCCAGAGGGAATGAGGAGGGCATGGGATGGGTGGAGGTGGGTAAACTGGGGAGAAATAGGGACATCTGTAACTGTCAACAATAAAAATAAAGTTAAAAAATGCTTAAAACTTTAATTAAAAAAAAAATTTTTTTGTATTACAGAACCTCATTTTGGGGAGTAAAGTCAATTGGGCAGAGGATTCTGCCTTAAAGGAAACTGTTCTGCAGCTTGAGAAGAATCTCACCATGATCTAATAAGAATTCTGTTTTGGCATTACTTGTTTCTGTCTTTGATGTCATTTAAATAGTAAATTTCAGGTGAAATGTGTTTTTTTCGGTGTTTTTATAACTATTATACACAGCTTTTTTTTTAAAGCTTAACACTATGATATGGAATCTATTGCTTTAAATATGATCATTAAAGTGACTGGCATCCTCGAAAAAAATCTGAAGATCTTAGCTTTGCAAAGGTCTGGAAAGACATCATCTAATCCAGCTTTCCGCTCAGTGTGGACATTTTTTCTACATCCCTAGAAGTCCCAACTCTCATTTGGAATACCTTCATGCATTTCTTTGTCAACCAAAATACTAGAAAAATTAGAAAAGTATATCCACATCTTTATTTTTATGACTGCCAGTTGTATTTTATTCAAATAATTCTTATTTTAGATTTATCTGGCTACAAACTTTTTTTTTATTGTGATATAATTGATACATAATGTTGTATAAGTTTAAGGTGTACAGAATGTTGAATTGACCATGGCTTTAGCTAACATCTCCATCGTGTCACATAATTATTTTTGGTGAAAACATTTAGGATCTAGTATCTTAGCAACCTTGAAATATATAATACAGTAGTGTTAACTATAATCACAGTGCTATGCATTATATATCCAAAACTTACTCAAATTCTACCTATAAATTTGTACCCTTTGACCAACATCTCAATTCCCCACTCCATCTACATCTTTAAAGAGACTTAAATGCACCTCAGCCTTGAAGAAAAACATATTTAGAAGAATTGTGACTTTTTTCTTTTGTATTTATCATGCATAACTTTTATAAATTAAAAAAACAAATTAAAAAAACACAAATTTTGCTTTTCAATTAAAAAACAAAACTGCCACTTTTTTTTTTTTTAAATATATTTTATTGATTTTTTACAGAGAGGAAGGGAGAGGGATAGAGAGTCAGAAACATTGATGAGAGAGATACATCAATCAGCTGCCTCCTGCACATCCCCCAGTGGGGATGTGCCCGCAACCCAGGTACATGCCCTTGACCGGAATCGAACCTGGGACCTTTCAGTCCGCAGGCCGACGCTCTATCCACTGAGCCAAACCGGTTTCGGCAAAACTGCCACTTTTTATTCATCCCATTCCATCTTTTGTAAATTCTAATTTGAGCTTTTATTAATTTGGAGCTGTTGATCATTTTTGTAGACAATGTAGTGTTTTCAGCATTCTTTAAAGGACTAAACAACTTGAGAAGATGCGCTGCAGGTGTAATAGCATTTGAAATCTGTTCTTTAGATCAATAAAAATGCAGAGATTTGCCTACATTTGTATACTAAACATTTCTTTGGAATATTTATAGTGTTACTTCATTTCTTTTGATAAATCATTTATTTGTAATTTTGTTCTTTTTGCCACAGCATATTCTTGGAAATTGTCAACATAAATTGTAAAACTATTTTTCTTCTAGAAAAACATTCTGGCTCAGCTGGTGTTGCTCAGGAGTTGAGCATGGGCCTATGAGTCAGGGCAGATGCCTGGGTTTCCACTGGATCCCTAGTAGGGGACGTGCAGGAGGCAGCTGATCAGTGATTCTCATCATTGATGTTTCTGTCTCCTTCTTTCTCTCTGAAATCAATAAACAAATTAAAAAAAAAAAAAAAAAAGACGACTCTGTCCCTATCCGGTTTGGCTCCTTGGATAAAGCGAAGGCCTGCGGACTGCATGGTCCCAGGTTCGATTTTGGTTATAGGCCGGATGGGAGGGAACTAAAAAAAAATAAACATTAACTGTAATACATATTTTAGTGTTGGTTTCCCAAAGCTCTTTTTTCCTCTTGAGTTTAGATGGCAGCTAGAGGAACCACACATTAAACCATATGCCCAGGTTACTGGCTCCATCCCCAGTAGGGGGTATGCAGGAGGCCATTCAATCAATGATTCTATCTCACCATTGATGTTTCTATCTCCCTCTTCCTCTCTGAAATCAATAAAAACACTTTTTAAAAAAACTTGTTTCTATCATTAAGAAAAAAAGCATTCTGTAAAACAGTGGTTCTCAACCTTGGCTGCACATTAGAATCACCTGGGAATCTTGTTAAAATCCTGATTTCTGGGCCTCATCCTCCAGAAATTCTGTTTCTTTGTTATGGGGTGGGGCCACAACGTTAGTAACATTTTTCAACTCTGAAGGTGTATTACTGTATTATTAACTTTGATATGAGAAGTGCTTTTCTCTTTGCATAAGTGTATTTCTTAAAATTGTGTCAGCCTGCCCTAGCTGGTGTGACTTAGTTGCTGTAAAATGTCTTCCTGACCC
This sequence comes from Myotis nattereri, assembly GCF_964212035.1. Taxonomy (NCBI): domain Eukaryota; kingdom Metazoa; phylum Chordata; class Mammalia; order Chiroptera; family Vespertilionidae; genus Myotis; species Myotis nattereri. The sequence goes on from NC_138079.1 coordinate 36,889,684, forward strand.
CAAAATACAGCATTAAATGAATCAGATGCACACTATATTAGTGATTCCCAAATGAGCAGATTATCAGTATCATCTGAAAAACTGCATTTTTCCTGGGATTCGATTATCCTGTGTGTTCCCTCTTAAACGCCAACTCAGAGAAATAATTGGATGAATAACTGGATTAAACTCTGTACTGAAATTAGAAACTGGCTTTCGGGGGCGGAAAGGGTCCTAGATCACTCACGGCTAACGATCAAAATAACCCCAACATGACAAACCCTCGTCTGCAAAACGAGGCGATGGGAAACACATGTGTTCCCGGAGGGACGAGGGAGGAGGGTCCCGCCCGCTCGCCCCGCCTCCGTGACGCCACATAAAGGGCCCGCCCCCGGCTGCCCGGGACTCCGGTTGTCGCCGCGGCTCGAGCGCCCCGGAAGCTGCCCCTTCTCGGGGTCGTGATGGGCAGCAAGATGGCGTCCGCTAGCAGGGTCGTGCAGGTAAAGCGGTTCGGGCGCCTTTCCGCACCGAGGGCGGTAGGGAGGGTGCTGACTACATCTAGGTAAGGCGCTGGCGAGGAAAGGCGGTGGCGGGGACTGGACGGGGCCGCGGCCGTGAGCGGGGCCAGCGGCGGCGCCCGGGGGGAAGGGGGGGTGAGGATTAGACCCGGAGCCCGTTGGATCGGGTGGCAAACCGGGGACCGGAGTTGAGGGTTCGAGCCAGACCGCGGGAACGTCGCAGCGCAGCACGTAGGCTCGCGGCTGCTTGGCGGCCGCTGCCCTGTCCTCCGCGAGGACCTCGTTGGCCCTCCCGGGAGCCTGGGGCTCGGCGGCCGCTGTCGCCCGGCCAATCGGCGTCTGGCATAGTCGGCGACGTCCCGGCTCAGCCAATCGCAGGGAGGCGGTAGCGGCGAGGGCAAGGAAGCCAGCCCTGCCCTGACCCGGTGTCCCTTCAAGGTCTTGGGAATGGGCCAGAGCTGGCGGCGCCCTTGACCCGGACTGGGTCCCCCCACCGACTCGAATGTCTGGTTATCGGCCGGATGGAGGGGATGAAGAAAAGAAACAAGATGAACCGTAATACGTGTTTTAGTGTTGGGTTCCCAAGCTGCTTTTTCTCTTGAGGTTAGATGGCAGCTGGAGGAACCACACATTAACGCACACGTTGGCTACTAACGCCTGGTAGCTTTTCTTCCAGCTGCGGTCTCAGCTTAAATAGGAGGGGTGACATTGGCCATAAAGGGACATAACCTCCACTGGTGGTTGGTGTACACGATCTTTTTCAGCTCTGAAAGTGTATTATTGTATTATTAACTTTGATATGAGAAGTGCTTTTCTCTTTGCATAAGTGTATTTCTTAAAATTGTGTCAGTCTGCCCTAGCTGGTGTGACTTAGTTGCACCAGAAGGTTGTGGGTTGGATTGTTCCATTCCTGGTCAGGTCACAGACTGGGTTGCTGCTGGTTTGATCCCCAGTGGGGAACCCTCAGGAGGTGTAACCCATCTCAATGGTTCTCTCAAATCTATGTTTCTCTCTCTCTCTCTCTCCCCTCCCCCTTTCTAAAATCAATAAGCGTGTCCTCAGGTGAAGATTTTTTTTTAAAGTGTCAGTCTGAAAGATAATCCCAGGTCCCAGTCTTTTAGTCCCATTGCAATGAATGAGCCTGTGGCAAGCTGGCCCGGCCATGGCATAATCAGCCCCAGGGCGCCTTATGTGCCATGCCAGCTCAGCCAGGTTCAGTGACCCTGAGAGGGGGCGGTAAAGGATGGAGAAAAGACAGACAAGGGAATAAAAGCTGGGTCTGGGTGGGACGCTGCTCCCAGATGGAGAGACAGCGCCACGGACTACAAGCCGTGTCTTTATTTTATAGCCAGATTCCATGAGGCAATGTAAGGGCGTGGTCAAGATGTTTACAACATTCTCATGGGTTTCAACCCTACTCAACTACATGCACCTGAACTCTATCAAGCCCACATCACTCAGGCACGTGGGGCCACGTGTTCGGACCATAGGTTCAAGCTTACAACTATAGCTGTTGGCTATAATTGTGCTGGGAGGGCTCTGCCCTCCACTCTGGGACTTGCACGTGGCAATGAGAGGACTGTGCCCTCTCATTAGTACGAGGCTTGAGCCTGTCCAAACACTGTAGCCATTCTCCACAGAGCCTCATTTATTCATTTATTGGGTATTGAGCATTAACTAATTAAAGATTCTATTGGGATATGACAAACATCTGTCAAAGAACTCGTATCATAATATATATATCCCAGTTTTAAAATGGGGTAAAAAAATGATTCTGCACAAAAGAAGTTATCCAAATGAGCAATAAGCCTATGAAAAGATGCTCAATATCACTACTTGCCAGGAGAATACAAATGAAAACCAGGAAGTACTACTACACCCATCTAATGATTAAAATAGAAAAGACTGACAATACCAAGTGATGATGAGAATGTGAAGTACCAAAACCTTCATACATTGCTGTTAGGAATATAAAATGGTACAGCCACTTTGGGAAACTTGTCAATCTCTAATAGTTAAACACACCTACCCTTTGACCCAGCAATTCTATTCCTAGGTTTATACCCAAGAGAAATGATTGCATATACCCAAAAAGTGACTCATATAAAAATGTCTAGCCCTAACCAGTTTGGCTCAGTGGATAGAGCCTCAGCCTGTGGACTGAAAGGTCCCAGATTCGATTCCGGTCAAGGGCATGTACCTTGGTTGTGGGCACATCCCCAGTAGGGAGTGCGCAGGAGGCAGCTGGTCGATGTTTCTCTCTCATCAATGTTTCTAACTCTCTATCCCTCTCCCTTCCTCTCTGTAAAAAATCCATAAAATATGTTTAAAAAAATAAAAATGTCCATAGCTACGTTATCCATAACAACCCCCAAACCAGAAACAATCAAACGTCCATTAGCAGGATAAACAAATTGTGGTAGGTGTGTTAAAATGCAACAATATACAGTAATAGTAAAGAACTAAATACTGATACATGAAAAAAAAGATACTTTGAGGTATACAATAAGGAATGGTTTGTCTCCTAACAGAGTTGCAAAGACTTTGACTCAGATATTCATAATACAAAGCAGTACATGCTAGTATTATTCACAGTCCAGGGGGCCCCCCCAGGGGTGTTCACCTGCCGGCTTAGGCCCACTCCCCTTCTGGCAGCTCCTGCATTGAGCATCTGCCCCCTGGTGGTCAGTGCGTGTCATAGCGACCAGTTCCACTGTTCGGTTGATTTGCATATTAGGGTTTTATTATATAGGATGCATTCCTATAGCAGTGAATGAACATCTGCTTCCTTACAACCTTCCCAACAGTCTTGTGTTATCCAACTTGTATATTAAAATCTAATTGATGGCTCTAGCTAGTTTGGCTCAATGGATAGAGTGTCAGCCTGCAGAAAGGGCATGTACCTTGGTTGCAGGCTCCTCCCAATTGATGTGTTTCACATCAATGTTTCTTCTGACTTTCCCTCTCTCTTCCGCTTTCCCTAAAAATCAATGGAAAAATATCCTCGGGTGAGGATTAAAAAACAAAAAATCTAATTGATGAAAAATATTACCATGTACTTTTAACTTTGTCTTATTATACATGAGGCTAACCATCTTTTCATATGGTTAAGAGCTATTTTCATTTCTTTACTTGTGAAGACTTCTTACCCATTTTGCTATGCTTACAAGTTCTTTATATAATGGCTATTAACCTTTGGTCTGTTATGAAATTTTTTAACTAGTTGGTATTTTTAAATTTGGATTTTTTTCTTGATGTGTTAAAGATCTTTTATTTTCTTTTTAGTGCAGTCCAAATTATCAAATTTTTTCCCTTGTAGCGGGAGGGGTGATAACATAAGACTGACTGTATTACTGTTGAAGTTGTGTAATGTGTTTATCAGGGCTTATTACCCTACTCTCTCTACTTTTATGTATTTTTAGTTATTTTTTTAAATATGTTTTTATTGATTTCATAGAGAGGAAGGGAGCGGGAGACAGAGTTAGAAACATCAATGGTGAGAATTACCAATTGACTGCCTCCTGCACAGCTCCCACTAGGGATTGAGCCCACAACCCAGGCATGTGCCCTGACCAGGACTTGAACCGTGACCTCCTGGTTCATAGGTCCATGCTCAATCACTGAGCTACATCAGCCTGGCTATGTATTTTTTTTAGAAAGGGGGAACCCAAATAGTGTGGGAATTTAGCCTATAAGGGCATATTACGTTATCGTTTTAAGTATTCAAAAGCAATGTTGAAATGAATTCTTTCTCTCTGATGTACCTCAGAGGTGGGTAAAAATAGGTTTACAGTCGTGAGTATGGAAAATACAATTTAGCCCTGACCGGTTTGGCTCAGTGGATAGAGCATCGGCCTGCGGACTGAAGGGTCTCAGGTTCGATTCCAGTCAAGGGCATGTACCTTCTTTGCGGGCACATCCCCAGTGGGGGGTGTGCAGGAGGCAGCTGGTCGATGTTTCTCTCTCATTGATGTTTCTAGCTCTCTATCCCTCTCCCTTCCTCTCTGTAAAAAATCAATAAAATATTTTAAATAAAAAAAAAAAAAAAAGAAAATACAATTTATTCTTGTATGTATTTATCAGGTATTTGTATTATAACTGTAAACCTACTTTTGCTCACCCCTGTATTGTTGAGTGTGTGTCTATATCAGGGGTGGGCAAACTTTTTGACTCGAGGGCCACAATGGGTTCTTAAACTGGACCGGAGGGCCGGAACAAAAGCATGGATGGAGTGTTTGTGTGAACTAATATAAATTCAAAGTAAACATCATTACATAAAAGGGAACGGTCTTTTATTTTTTTAGTTTTATTCATTTCAAACGGGCCGGATCCGGCCCGCGGGCCGTAGTTTGCCCACGGCTGGTCTATATACTTACATGCCTATATACTTAGGCCTACCATACAGATAGTCTATTCACTCACTTGGCATATGTTTCTGGAGCACTTATTATGTTCTGTATCAGGCACCGCTGCAGAAGTGCTTAATTCTCTGACTCTGCCTTTCCAGGAGCTCAGCTCTCCTGTACATCATTGGCTCATTTATCTGTCTGCTGCACAGTATTTTTTTTTAATATATTTTATTGATTTTTTACAGAGAGGAAGGGAGATAGTTAGAAACATCGATGAGAGAGAAACATCAATCAGCTGCCTCCTGCACATCTCCCACTGGGGATGTGCCGCAACCCAGGTATATGCCCTTGACCAGAATCGAACCCGGGACCCTTCAGTCAGCAGGCTGACGCTCTATCCACTGAGCCAAACCGGTTTCGGCTGCTGCACAGTATTCTTAAGATGTTCAGGATACCATGGAAACACAAAGTAGAAATATCAGATTTTGGAATCAGGGGAAGTTTCTTAGAGCAGAGTGATATTTGAGCTGTTTTAAAAGATAAGCAGTCAGATGAAAGGGGAGGTATGGAAATGGGTGGGATTGGGCAGAGATTGAATGGGGATGGAAATGGCATGATGAATTAGGGCAATGAAAAGTATGTATTTCTATAGGTATAGGAAAAAGACTAAAAGGATTATCAAATGTTTAAACCTGTTTTATGTGGCTTTGGGGATTATAGTTTTCCTCTTAGCGCTTTTCTGCATTTTTTCCAAATTTTTTACACAAAACACGTTACTTTTTTACTCAGAAAAAGTATCTTTTTAATTACCTAATTTTCAATATGCTTTTTGTCCTATTCTAAACTGCTAGATAGTAACAGAGTAGGGGAACAACACTCAATACAAGTCAGGAAACTTCCAATTCTTACCAATCAACAGGGTGATATATAAGTCACACAACATAAAATCAATGTCATCTTTTTCATAGGGTTGTCTTTGAGGTCAGTTGGGAGTACAGTAAAATGTCTTGTGATGTATAAAGTACAAAGTTATTATGAATAGCAGATAAGATAAACAAGTTAATAATTCATAGACCAGCTTTCCTGGTTGGGGAATAGTAAAATAGTAAAATTTAAAATTGCTGTCAAATACTAAGGTATTTTATTTTAATGAAGGTATCTATGTGGTTCAGTAGATTTTCTTATATATATATATATATTTAATGAGTTTATTTTAGTGTTTCATCTTTTTTATGCATTTTTTTTCCTTTAGGTAGTCAAGCCACATACTCCATTAATAAGGTTCCCTAACAGAAGAGACAATCCTAAACTAGATGGTAAGTTGTACTTTAGATTTTTAAAATTTTCATTTATTGACTTCAAAGGGAGGATGGGGGAGGGGGAGAGAGGAGGAGGAAAAAAAACATTGATTCTGTTGTTCCACTTATTTATGTATTCATTGGTTGATTCTTGTATGGGCCCTGACTGGGATCGACCTTTAGCACTCTAACCAACTGAGCTACCTGACCAAGGCATTTATTTTTGCAAAGGTGTACATGTATACTTATACATGAATATCCTATTATAGGCAATATTTTTCATTTTAAAATTAGGTAGATTCGGTAACTTAGATGAAAATGGTACATAACCCCCTGGCTGGTTTTGCTCAGTGGATATAGCATCAGCCTGCAGACTGAAGGGTCCCAGGTTTGATTCTGGTTAAGGGCATATGCCCAGGTTGTGGGCTCCCAAGTAGGGGGCATGCAGGAGACAGCTAATCAATGATTCTCTCATCATTGATATTTCTCTCTCTCCCTCTCCTTTCCTCTCTGAAATCAGTAAAAATATATTTAAAAAAAAAAGTGGTATGTACCTTAGGTTGCATGCAAGTAGAAATTAACTTATTCCATTTAAAAAGGTAATGACTCAATAGAAGTCTCTGAATTTTTAATGATATTGAGTTTATACAGGGGAATTTTTGTTCTACCTTTTTTTTCCTTCTATCCTTTAATCTCCCACACTTACACTTGCATATATTGTGAGGAATAATAACCATTTCCATATTTCTCTCCCAGCTAACCTTTTCTTTCATTGACTCATTTATCCATTCAATCAGTAAATGTTTCTTTGATTGCTATAAACCTTAGTAATCATAACATAACTAAAGATTCTGAACAAGTCCTGTTTTTTTCTGACCCCTCCTTTTTACCCGATCCTCTGTCTCTGTCTTTATTATAAGCTATTTGATCCTTAATTCAGGGAGGATTTTAACAAATTTTACACAGGTGTTTTTAACTTACTGTAACTCTTTTTTAAAAAAAATATATTTTATTGATTTTTCACAGAGAGGAAGGGAGAGGGATAGAGAGTTAGAAACATCAGTGAGAGAGAAACATCGATCAGCTGCCTCCTGCACACCCCCAACTGGTGATGTGACCGCAACCAAGGCACATGCCCTTGACCAGAATCGAACCTGGGACCTTTCAGTCTGCAGGCTGACGCTCTATCCACTGAGCCAAACCAGTTAGGGCTATTGTAACTCTTGAATTAAGATATAGGTAATGAAAAGTATTGAGAAAACTAATCTCATCTATAGTTACCAAAATTCTTTTTCCCCATTGTAAGATATTACCTGTAAATTCCACCATATGACAAAACTTAAGTAATGTAGGTTATCTATATGGTTTGAATTCCACTACCTAGAAATTTCATTATTTTATAAATTTGTTCAATTTAGTAACTCACTCATTTAATATTACCTCCTTTTTTAAGAACTTTATGAAATTATATATAGCTACCCAACTAAGTTACTCTAATACCTCTCAGAATTATAATACTTATTTCAAGAATGACTAGATTATTCAATAATGGAGAACACAACATAGTATTTTAAGACACCTGAACAATTTCTCTAATTACATTTTTTAAATTTCAGTATCAGAAGCTGTGAGATCAACAGGAGTACCATCTCACTCTTCTTCAATTTCACAGCATTCTAAGGGAAGTAAATCGTCAGATTGGCTGATGCATCAGGGTCCACCAGACACTGCAGAAATAATAAAAACATTACCTCAGAAATACAGAAGGAAACCTGTGTCTCAAGAAGAAGTCGAATATATCCAAGTATGTTGTTGGTCTTTATCACAATATTATGCAAAACACCTTAACGTTTTTGGCTTTTGGAATTTCATATGCTGATTTACATGCCTTTCCCATTGTCTTGTCATGGTGTGTCCATAATTAAGATACAGATGGTCTGATAGGCCAGGACTAAGAAATAAACCATGTCCAAACCCTCAGTTTACATGCATGAAGAAATATATGTGCAGAAGTATGATGTGTAGAAGCAGTCAACATAAGCACATTAGAAAAAAGCTCATTAGGGTTCTCAATTTTTTAGATTGTAAAGAGCTTCTGAGACCCCGAAATTTGAGGACCACTGATCTGGATCAACCTGAATCCCTTCCAGATCTGAAATTATTTATAACATTTCTATGAGTGCCATAAAGCAATGAGAAAACCTGAAATTGTTTTAAAAAACTAAAGATCATTTACTTAAAATAGTGTAAATTTGTATAGTGGCCATGAAAACATTTTTTCTGTAAATTTGACACCTAATCTTGTTTTATTTTTTCTTTTTCAGCGTGGAGGTCCTGAATAATCACTGACACTATGGCTGCTGTTTGTTATCAAACAAAAGAATAATCTTTACAATAAAGGACTTCCAAAATTACTAATGAGAAATTATACATTAAACAACTTTAACAAATATTCTGTAAAAAAAGAAAGAAAGAAATATAGAAAACTTAGATAGACACTGTATTTCTTAATTTATGTATCTTGGCAGCTTTTCCACAAGCTTACCTAATTGTTTATTTACTTTATACTTATTAAAGTACACATTTAAAAATGTTAGTCTATTAATTTACTCTTATTATCAAGTATTACCAGTGTTTAACTATTAAAAGCACACAATGTCTAATAAACCATCATAGATTTCCCATAATTTCACTTTTCTTTTGGTTTCTGTTTAGACATTAGTTTATCAGGCAGAATTGCTTTTTGGAAGTGATTTTCCTGAAATTGGATGAGGATAGGTGAAATAATGACTCCATTATTTGTTAATTCTCTTAGCATTTTTTTTATTCACAAAGTTACTGGAGTATAACCGGCTTAGTAAGCACATCCTACACTAAATAAAAATAGAGCCAAGGTATATCCAGTGACCTTTGGGTATTAAGACTAGGGAGTTAGCACAAAAGATTAATAGTAAGCTATTTTCAGAAAGAAAGAAAAAGCCAGTATAAAATCAGAGATCAAAATATAGCAGAGGTATAATGTTTGAGTAAAAATTGCTAATTCTTATTTTTTATGGGGTGTTAAGAAAATCTTGTTCTTTGGTTCACTGTTTGGATTGTGATAATGTATGCAATTGTGCTAATCATTAACTTTCTCAAACTTAATGTCTGAAAGCTTCATTAAGTCAACGTAAATATTTACTTTGTTAAGCAATTTATGAGACTTTAAAGGGTCTTCCTGTGCCAAGGATATATTATTGTGAAAGTAAAGCCTCACAAAGCTAAATAAATTCTCTTCCGTACCGTTAATGATTTCTAGAATATGCTTTCAAGAAGTCATCTCTAATAGAAAAGGTAGCTTGTAAGCAATAGATGAGTAGAATTGTTGAGTATTGCCCAGTTGCCTATGGGTTCATCTGCTTTTGTTGTTGTTGTTGTTGTTGTACTTACTATTCTAGAGTTGATCTGCTTCTCTTGCAAATTCTGTGTTGTGGTCTAGTGAAAATGTTGCCCAACTCAAATTTGAGGCTGGGGTTTGGTGCTAACAATACACTACTTTGGTGACTCAAAAAATACAAAATTCATGGTTTTTTGGTGTGTTATTTACATTTATTTGGAAGATTTTTCTTTAAAACTACCACTGTTTTTCCACACCCCCCCCCAACCTTTTTTTTAATATATTTTATTGACTTTTTTTTTTTACAGAGAGGAAGGGAGAGGGATAGAGAGTTAGAAACATCGATGAGAGAGAAACATCGATCACCTGCCTCCTGCACACCTCCCACTGGGGATGTGCTCGTAACCAAGGTACATGCCCTTGACCAGAATTGAACCTGGGACCCCTGAGTCCGCAGGCTGACACTTTATCCACTGAGCCAAACCGGTTAGGGCCTTAACTTTTTTTTTTTTCCCAGTGAAAGGAAGCCCAGGGCAAATTTTTTTACTTTCAGAAACAGTGGGTTCAGGTAATAGAGTGGCTTGAGTAATACTGTGGGCCTAATACTGGATCTGTCTGAGGGCCACCTTTAGGTTTTCCTTTCCAGTACTATCTATTACTTTGTAACAAGTCACCCCAAAACTTAGTGGCTAAAAGCAACAATAATCACTTAATAGCTTATGTTCTCTCTGGGTCAGGAATTCCTGAGCAGGTTGGCTGGGCAGTTCTGCCCAGTCAGTGTCACTCATGAGGGTGCAAGCTGAATGAAGCTGGCTGTTGACAGGACTCAGTTCCTCTCTACAAGGCTGCCTGAGCAAACTCATGGCATGTTGGCTGACTTCCCACACAGTAAATCATCCAAGCATACAGACAGAAGTATTAATGCCTTTTATGACCTAAATTCAGAAGTTACATTTTCTGCCATATTCTGCTGGTCACACATAACAGCCTGTTTCATTGTGGGAGGAATCTACTCAGTTCATTAATATTAGAAGGCAAGAATCATTGGGGCCATCTTGGAAGACGGCTACTACCAATGTGTGAAAGTGCATTTATGCCGTAGCACACTCAAGCCTCACGGGGCTACCATCAAATTTAGCTCACTACTTAGCTTATTTTTACTAAAAGTGAGGTTAGTTGTTACAGTGATGTCTTTAAAAAGGAACTTTGGCCTAAGTCATGTCACACCATTAGGTATGACTTGCCACAAGTAAAAAATTAAGAATTAAGTGATAAGGATGGTGTGTTTTCTGCAATGTATGAGAAGTTTGCCTATGAACATACCAGAGCTCAATAAAGACCCAAGTAGTGAAAAGAGCTGGGAGGTGACCAACAATAGTTACGTAATGGTTAACATAAATAGAGCACTATCAGACACTTTTCTAAGGGTTTTTAGAGTGAAATTACTTAAGCCTTGCTGCAACCCAATGATGAGGTCCGATTATGGAGGAGGAAACTAGGGACAGAAAGGTTAAATCATCTGCCCAAGTTATTTATCTATTGATTGAATATTTGGCCTAGGAGTCAATGTGGGCAGTTTAGACCCACAGCAAGGACTCAATCTTTACACTATATTATATTTACGAAATTATGAGCCTTGGTATTCTGCTGCCTTTGGCAACGTAACTGAAAAACCAGGATTCTCAAGTCTTACAAACATCAAATGCCCCAGTTCAAAACCTTAGAATTATGCTTTCCTTACTCCCTCACCCAACACATCCAGTTTGTCAGCAAATCCTTCTGGCTAGAAAAACTGGTACCATCTAATAAGCCATCTGCATTACCACAGTAATTCCTTACCTGGCCTTGCTTTTCCTTGCCACCTCCCCCACACCAAGTTTGGTCTCTCACAACAGCCAGAGTGGACCTTTGGAAACATGGTCGGATCATATCATTTGTCTGCTCAAAACTGATGTTTGTCTTGTCCCACCATATTTAAAACTGAAAAGCCTAATACCTCTCTCTCTTTTCCCTGCTCTATTATCTCTATATCACTTACAACTATATATCATAGTATTTTAAAAATCGTAACATATTTTACTTGGTTGGTAACTACTCCCATTTGAAGGCAAGAATCTTTGTCTTTTTTCTGGCTCATTTCTCAGTCTACAACAGAGCCTAGCATATTCAATAAATATTCATTGAATAAATGAATTAATATGTATAATTTGTTAATTTGTGAAAACTCATGAGGAAATTGGGTATTGATCACAGCTAACACTTAATTGAGCATTTACTATGTCTAACTCTAACCTTTCTGCATGTCTCATTTAATCCTCACAACCACCTGTGATGTAGTCTATTATTTCCACTTCACGGAGTAGAACACTGATGACCATAAGTCTGTTCCACAGCACAAAATCCTTCAGTTGACTTGGATTTTGTTTCCCTGCGTGTGCTTCTTCATAAAAGCACTGGACTAATAAGAACGCCTCTTGACCTGCCCTGAAGAAGTGGGCAGGGGTCTAAGTAACCCGAGACTGCGGGGCCAGGCGTCCATAGCAACCATAGCGCCAGAACACCCGCGACCTAGAACGAGAAAGGGAGATGAGGGAGAAGGCCGAGCCTGCCGCACGCACACACACCTATTAAATTCCGGACTCAGAACCGTGGCAGAACGCTGACCCGCCGCGGTAGTTAAGAAAATAATACAAGTTAAAACGATAACAAGGTGACACGCGTGGGCACCACCCTGAAACACCCGGCTTCCGGCACCCACAGGCCAGCACGTGAGAGGGCGGGGAGCTGCGCAGAACAGCCCAGGAGCCCAGCTTCGCGCAGCTTCATTGGGGCCGAACTTACTTGGCAGGGCCACGCCCATCCCGGAAGTGGGGGCGGGGCTAACATCGCGTCGGAGCCTGGTGAGCGGAAGTGGCTGTTGGAGGCTTTAAAGTAGCTTTAAATTCCCTCTGTCCGGGAAGCTCTCCCTTTACGGCTGGCGCCGGGCTTCGCGTGACGGATGGCTGTGGACGTGAAGTCGCGAGCAAAGCGCTATGAGAAGCTGGACTTCCTCGGGGAGGGACAGGTGAGGCTCTCGGCGTTCGGGGCATCCCGCGGGCAGAGCGCCGGGTCGCCCCACGTCTTCCCCGGTGTTCGCGTGCCCTCCGAGGCCGGCCTGGCCGCTGGCCTGGCTGCCGGCCGCCGCTGCCCCCCTGCCCACCCGGAGCGGCCCTCTCCCTTCTCGGCCACAGACAGGAACGCGGCGTGGGCTGCCCCCCACGCTTCCAGCCGCCGGGAGTCCGCTCCTGGGACCCTTGATTCTTGGCTTCCCAAAACCTAAAGTAAAAAGGCAGACACAAACAAACAACCTTCCCACGCGCTTGGGTTATTTTTGCTTTTCTCTCTAGTTTGCCACGGTTTACAAGGCCAGAGACAAGAACACCAACCAAATTGTCGCCATCAAGAAGGTGAGTTGCCGTTTGTTTCCCTTGGGTCTCTGGGGAGACGGGGTATGTGTGAGTTGGGGGCTGGCCGTTTTGCTAGTCTAGGCCTTGCTCCGCGGATGAGGAGTTAAGGCATTGTCAGAAGAAGCAGAATTTGTTCGTGTCTTGTGTTCCAAGAGGGAACTCGGGTTGAACTGGTTTCTAGTGATTTCTAGAGAGAAGAAGGGGGAGGGAGGGAGAGAACCATCAGAGAGAGACACCTGGGTGGGCTGCCTCCTGCACGCCCCCTACCGGGGACGGCGCCCGCCACCCGCTCCTGTCCCACGGGTGACCGTCCGTGCACCGGGGGAAGCCCCATCCAAGAGCCACACCGGCCAGGGCTGAACTAGGTTTTTGTGCCGTTAATTGACATGGACATGAAAGGGAAGCTGGATGCTGGCTTTTTAAACTCACAAGTTGGCAAAGGGGATAATAACTGCCAATCTGCTAGGTCTCCGAACTAACCATTTAATGTCATTGTCTCCCTGGATCGCTATTTCCGCCTCACCTGCCTCCACACTGTGTATCGTATCTATTTTCTGTGGACAGATTTACCCTAAAAGACTTTCACCGACATTAACAACATGGACGTGCATGTGTTTTTAAAACTGGTTTTATTTTTTTATTTATTTATTTTTAATATATTTTATTGATTTTTTACAGAGAGGAAGGGAGAGAGAGAGTTAGAAACATCGATGAGAGAGAAACATCGATCAGCTGCCTCCTGCACATCTCCCACTGGGGATATGCCCGCAACCCAGGTACATGCCCTTGACCGGAATCGAACCTGGGACCTTTCAGTCCTCAGGCCGACGCTCTATCCACTGAGCCAAACCGGTTTCGGCTAAAACTGGTTTTAGTATCTCTCTTATTTGCATCCACTCAATAAATTTAGGTTCTATTCAGCTAGCTTTCTATACACCAGGCGCTTTCACCAACGTTTTTCATTAAACCCTCAGAATAGCCTTGTGAAGTACGTAAAGTAAGCGTCTTTATTTCACACTTGAGGTTCTTGAGGCTGAGAGCCATGAGGTGGCTTGCCAGGATGGTGTGGGTAGTAATGGCTAAAGCGAGGCGTTAGGTCCAGGTGCCCTGCTGCGGGTGGATTCTCTTTCCCATGCCCCTGAAATCGGCACCCCTCTCAAGGAGAGGCTGTTTTTCTCGCTGCTCAAGACCTGCCGATGCGGTAAGTGCCCTCCACCTTACCTTTTCTGACGTCTCTCATCTTGTTTTCCAGCTAATGTTCTATAATCCAGCACCAGCGACTCCTCTGTAAAACCCTCCACTGTCCTGATCCTTTCTAAAGTTATCTTTTCTATTCTCCTGTTTTTCTATACTCAAGCCACGCTGCCTTTCTATTCCTTGAACACATGAAATTTATTCCAGCCCCAGGATTGTTGCATTTGCTCTGCCTTCTGGCTAATATATTTTTCTTCTGAAACTTGGCATGGCTGATTACTTATCACTTAGATCACACTCAAATGTTTCTTCGCCTAGAGGCCTTTGCTGGTCACTGTAGCTAAAACAGGCGTGCCTCCCTCCTCCCCGGGTCTTCTTTACCATATTTCTCTGTTATCTTCATAGCATTTATCAAAACCTGAAATGCTTTTATCTCTGAGTTTATTGTCTATTTACTTTCATTCAAATCACACTTAGACACTATGGTTGGTACATTTGTAGACACTCATTAAAAATGTATTCACTTCTTTCAACAACAAAGATAAATTTTAAAATATGTATTCACTTAACTGACTGATACAATCTCTTCAAACTATTGGCATATTGAGTTCTATAGTTGTCTGAAAGTCCAAGTGGGGTTTTTTGTTTGCTACTGTTAACATAAATTAGGGTAAAATCCATCCTGTTTCTCTGGGATAGACTTTTACCCCTTCAAGGTGACTCAGTGAAACCAAGGGTCCTAATATGTATGCCAGCACTCGATTCAATTTCTTTACAGAATGCCCTATAAGCTTAGCCCTTTTCCTTACTAGTCATTCTGAAGCAGCCAGAAACGATGGTCATACCTTGATTAAGGGTTACAAGGTATGTGTTTCTGTTACCGTAAGCTGAAGATCATATCTTGACCTAAATTGTTTTAGCTCCTGAGACCTAAGGTGGAATAACCCCCTGGCTACCTTTCCGTGAAACTAGATAGAGGGATGCCAGAGCAGACCTCAGAGCTCTCCTCAAGACCTGAAGAAATTATGTATTAACCCTTACCTCCCCTCCAACCAGTCAGCTCCCAACACCAGCCTTAACTCCTAACCCATGGTGTCCTATCATGCCCTATATAATCTGTAACCTACATGCCATCAGGGAGTTTGGGCTTTTAAGTATTAGCTTCCCTTTCTCTTGGGTGGTGCCATTCATAATAGAATAGTCTTTCTCCACTGCTGTTCTTTAAAAAAAAAAAATGTTTTTATTGATTTAAGGGAGAGGGAGAGAGTGAGAAACATCAATGTGAGATAGAAACTTCAATTGGCTGCCTCCCAGGCATGTGCCCTGACTGTAAATTGAACCAGTGATCTTTCAGTGCATGGGACAAAGCTCAACCAACTGAGTGAGCCACACGGGCCAGGGCTTGAGTGGCTTTGAATATGTACTTCAAAAACTTAAAGGACAAAAAAAAAACAAAAAACTTAAAGGACAAGGAATAGTAGGTACTTGATTCTTATATTACTTTTGCCTTTCTGATTAATGATTATACACTTCTTTCTTGATTACTAATACTAAATACATATGAGTTAAATGTTTTTGCTGTAGCTGAGTTTTTTAAGTATGCATGTGTGTGTATTACTTACACACACACATTCATTAAGTCTAAATAACTTAACATATTTTTAATGTGTTCTTTTTTTCCTCTACCAGATCAAACTTGGACATAGATCAGAAGCTAAAGATGGTAAGTTATTTCATTTAATTTGACAGAACAGAAAAGGTTTTTATTCCCACTGAGGAATGAGCAAAGTATTAATTAGAGTTAACAATGGTCTGGGTAGAGTCATTGCAGGGTCCCAGGAGAGTAAAGGTAGAATCAGGATAGAGACAGGATATTTGTGACTTCCACCATTTGAGTGTAGAGAAGCACATTCAAGTCACTTCAGAAAATGGAAGGCAGCAAGGTTATTAGTGGCTTATCTGGTGGTTGTCTTCATTACTGTTTCAGGTATTGTTACAAGCCATTGTTTCTTCATTTTTCTGAGCTTCTAATTACTTTGAAAATTCAGGGTATACCTTCATGGAAGTACACAAAGCTCACTATGGAACTCTTCATCCCCCTTCCAAAGCCTTGTTTTCTAGAATGCTAATTTTGAGGTCTAGCCTTTGCATTGGGAAAGACACTATCTTATCACTAGTTTGCTATTAGCATAAAAAATCTGCTGCTAATATTCATAGGGCAAGAGAAGGGAGCTGTAATTTAGCGTCTATATGCTACACCCTTAGGTGTGTTGTTATTCCAGCACTGATATGCCACAGGTAAAATGAATATTTTTTTCACCATTTATCATGGTCTATGTAAGCTATTTTAAAAATAAAGCAATATCGCCCGGTTGGTGTTGCTCAGTGGATTGAGCATGGACCATGGACCAAAAGGTCCCAGGTTCGATTACTGGTCAGGGAACATGCCTGAATTGCTGGCTCCATTCCCAGCAGGGGCTGTGCAGGACACAGCCATTCAGTGTGTTTCTCTCATGGATGTTTCTATTTCTCCCTCTTCCTCTCTATCTAAACATCAATAAAAACATATTTAAAAATAAATAAAGCAATATAAGCCCCGGCCGGTTTAGCTCAGTTGGTTGAGCATCATCATCTCGTGCACCAAAACGTTGCTGGTTTGATTCCTGGTCTGGACACATGCCCAGGTTATAGGCTTGGTCCCTGGTAGGGGTTGTATAGGAGGCAGCCAGTCCGTGTTCTCTCTCACATTGATGTGTCTCTTTTCTCTCCCTTCCTCTCTCTAAAAATCATTTAAAATATTTTAAAAAATAAAAGCAATATAAAGTTTTGAGAATTATTTTTCACTTTTTATTTTGTGTTTTTATATAGGTATAAATAGAACAGCCTTAAGAGAAATAAAATTACTACAGGAGCTAAGTCATCCAAATATAATTGGTGTAAGTATGATCTAAATTGTTTCTGGTATGTTGACAAAATGAATTGTTCTAAGCAAGCTTTGCAGAGAAGCTTAAAAGTTTATCAGGCTAGTATTTCCTATCCTAATTGTTCCTCTAGGCCCCGTCTTTTAAAACTATGCAACAGATGAAATAAATTAAATTTAGGCATACAGGCTAATTTTGTCAAATCATTTTGAAGCCTAGAGAGCTCTAGTGTGTCTAAGACCCTGAGCACAACTCTGTGCCATACTTTAGAGCAGTGGTTCTCAACCTTGGCTGCACATTAGAATCACCTGGGAATCTTTTTTTAAATCCTGATTTCTGGGACTCATCCTCCAGAAATTCTGTTTCTTTGTTACTAATGTTGTGGCCCCACCCCATAACAAAGAAACAGAATTTCTCGAGGATGAGGTCCAGAAATCAGAATTTTAAAAAGATTCCCAGGTGATTCTAATGTGCAGCCAAGGTTGAGAACCACTGTGATTGATGCTACTGTGGTTTATAGGATTTTTTTAGGTAGGAATTTTTCTGAATTGGAGACTGAGGTGAGTTTTTCATCACTTCATTTCTTAATTATAACTCCCAAATTTTGGGGGGAGAGATTAAGTATTTAGTAACTTTTAAAAAAAATAATAGAGTTGGAGAAACTAAGATGGCGGCATAGATAAACACCGGGAAATAGTCGCCTCCCACAACAATTGAGAAATATCCCAAAGGACGGAGCAAACATCGTCCAGAACAACAGGAAGGCTGGCTGAGTGTAATTTCTACAACTAGAAGAAAAGAAAAGCACGCTGAGAGCCAGAGGAGCTGCGGAGGCTGAGTGCAGAGGTACGGCGGCGGCTCGCGCGCGCGGGAAGGGGGTGGCACCTGAGGACGCGGCTGTCTTTTTGAATCACAAGCTCCCGACTGCTCTGAACTCCGGTTCTGGGAAGTCTCTGGGGACCCAGGACTCATACGGGGAGAGGCTGCTCTGTCAGGCGGCAGCGGGCGAACTTGAGGGCGGATTTCCCTCAGAGGTGCTTGCAGCCGTTACCGGGACACTGAGACACTCGACTCCGGGAGCGGAGAATCAGCCATTGCTTCTTTCTCCGCCCTTTTGACTCCCTGAGACCCCGCCCCACCCAGGCTGCAGCAGAGGCTTTTGCATGTGAATGTACCTAACCACAGCCCAGCCAAGCAGACCCGGAACTTCCAAGAGAAGGCCCAAGGCCCCGCAGCGGCTTGCATTGCTTCACAGCTGAGCCTCTTCGTGGCGGCTCCGGCTGTGTGGCCTCAGGCAGGGGCTGAATTAGCACCTCCTTAGATCCAGGAGCCACTGTACCCAGTGGTCAGAGGGGGACCATTCTCCCACTTCAGACACAGCTGCTTCCCACAGCCAATTGGCCTGGAGGTCAATTCCTCCCAGTGATCCTACAACAACCAAGGCACCAAGAGTGCACCAAGAGTGTCCACCACAGGTAACTGGGGAGGCTGAGCCACTGGGCCCTACAGGACACCTGGCGCGCAGGGCCACTCTATCAACACAGGGAAGCAGCCAAAATGCGGAGACAAAGAAACAGGTCACAATTGGCAGAAACGGAGGAGGGCAGACGACTGGATATAGAGTTCAAGGCCACGTTTATAAGGTTTGTCAAGAATTTTATGGAAACCGCCGATAAATTTAATGAATCCCTCAAGGAGTATAGTGAGACCATGGAGGACATGAAAAAGGACCAACTAGAAATTAAGCATACACTGACTGAAATAAAGAATAATTTACAGAGATCCAACAGCAGACAAGAGGATCCCAAGAATCAAGTCAAAGATTTGAAATACAAAGAAACAAAAAATACCCAACCGAAAAAGAAAAAAGAAAAGAGATTCAAAAAATATGAAGCTAGTGTAAGGAACCTCTGGGACAACTTCAAGCGTACCAACATCAGAATTATAGGGGTACCAGAAGGAGAGAGAGGGCAAGATATTGAAAACCTTTTTGAAGAAATAATGACAGAAAACTTCCCCCACCTGGTGAAAGAAATGGACTTACAAGTCCAGGAAGCGCAGAGAACCCCAAACAAAAGGAATCCAAAGAGGACCACACCAAGACACATCATAATTAAAATGCCAAGAGCAAAAGATAAAGAGAGAATCTTAAAAGCAGCAAGAGAAAGACAGTCAGTTACCTACAAGGGAGTACCCATCCGACTGTCAGCTGATTTCTCAACAGAAACCATGCAGGCCAGAAGAGAGTGGCAAGAAATATTCAAAGAGATGAATAGCAAGAACCTGCAACCAAGATTACTTTATCCAGCAAAGCTATCATTCAGAATGGAAGGTCAGATAAAGAAAAGATAAGAAAAAGCTAAAGGAGTTCACGGATAAGAAAAAGCTAAAGGAGTTCATCTCCACCAAACCAGCATTATATGAAATGCTGAAAGGTATTCTTTAAGAAGAGGAAGAAGAAAAAGGAACTCTTACCATTTGCCACAGCATGGATGGAACTGGAGAGCGGATAAATACCACAAGATCTCACTTATTTGTGGAATATAATGAACAACATAAACTGATGAACAAGGACTGATCCAGAGACGGAGAGGCTTTGATTGGACTGTCGGGCCTTGGAGGGAAGGTAGGGGAGGGTGGGGGCAAGGGGGAAGGATCAACCAAAGGACTTATATGCAAGCATATAGGCCTAACCAATGGACACGGACAACGGGGGGGGTGAGGGGATGAGCGGGGGGACGGGGGGGGGAGGAGGGGGGTAGAGGGTACACATATGTAATATCTTAATCAATAAAAAAATATTAAAAAAAAATAATAGAGTTAAATATTTTTGTGCCTCAAAGTACAAATTCCTAGCAAACAAAAACAAAATAAATGTCAAATTTATTAAAATTACTTAAACTTTACAGGGAATTATCAACTGTCCAAATGCTTCTTTAAATTTTTAAAAATTACTTAGTTGGTGTAATACTGTCAAGTATTTCGTAGAGAATCACATTTTTATGTTTTTGAAATTTTGCTTTGCAGCTCCTTGATGCGTTTGGACATAAATCTAATATTAGCCTTGTCTTTGATTTTATGGAAACTGATCTAGAGGTAAGGTGAAGATTCCTAGAGGAATTTCTTTTCTCTGTTTATCAAGAAAGAACCTAAATGTTTATTCCACTTATGAAGACATTGATAATCAAAAGAATGCTTAACTTTGAAATCTGAATATACTCTCAAATCTAGGATCTTCTGATCCATTTAGCCATATTCCCAGTATTTAGTACAGAGATTTGGATTTCATTAGCATTGGTCTACCAAGTTACCCTTTACCTTATTGACATTATTTTTAGAGAAATTAATGTTAGACCTTTGAAAACTCAGAGCTTCTTTTTTATATTTTTGTAGAATATCAATCAAGTTTCTTTTTGAGAAAAATAAGATTGTATGCTTTTCATTAATATTAATTGAATCTCAAAAACTGACAATCCAAGGATATGGAACACCTGGAATTCTTGTGCTGGAGAGAATGCAAAATGGTATAGCTACTTTGAAAAATAGTTTTGCAGTTTCTTATACAGTAAAATAGTTCATTTAAGCAATACTACTGCTAGGTATTTACCCAAGAGAAATAAAGAAACCAACTGGTACATAGATATTTAGCTTTTCATAATTGCCCAAAGTGGAAACAACCCACATATCTTCCATTCAGTGAATATATAAACCAGGTTGGCAAACTGCGGCTTGCGAGCCACATGTGGCTCTTTGGCCCCTTGAGTGTGGCCATGAAGTTCCAATCGCACTGTACGTGCACGCCCACATGTGGTATTTTGTGGAAGAGCCACACTCAAGGGGCCGCAGTTTGCCTACCACTGATATAAACTATGGTATATCCATACAATGGAATACTATTTGGGAATAAAAAGAAATGAACTAATATATGCAACAGGTTAGACATCTCAAATACATTATATAAATGAAAGAAGCCAGGTTCAAAAGGCTATATGTTATATTATTCCATTTATCTGATGTTCTGAGAAAGGGAAAACTAAAGGAACAAATCAGATCAGTGGTTGCTGGGATTGGAAGTACAATGAAAGACTGAGTACAGAGGGGACTGAGGGACTTTTGGGGGATTATAGAACTGTATCTTGATTATGCTGTGGTTACACAACTGGGTGTGTTCATTAAAACTCATGAAACTATGCTCTAGAAAGAGTACATTTTACCTGAATTTGATTTTTTTTAAAAGAAAATGGGCATTTTTTTAGCTTATGTAACTGGTAAGTCTAGGAATAAACTAGTTTTAGGCACAGTTCACAAATAATGCCATCAGAAGTCAGTCTTGCACTTTAACTCTTTTCTTCTCTGTTGTCTTCATTCATGGGCATAATTTCTCAGTATAGTGGCTCAGATACTTCCAGGCTTATCTTTATTGTTGAAAGTATTAAACCTCTTTGATTATTTTTTTTCCCCCCATTGGCCCCCTCCACTCTGCACCCACCTCTCCCAGGCCTTCACACTATGGTCTGTATCTATGGGTTATGCATATAAATTCCCCAGTTAATCTCTCCCCACCCCCCCCCCCCCCACCCTCCATTGCCTCTTTGTTCTTTTTAATTCTAGCACAAGTACTTGGTCTGGTTGATTGGCTTGACTTGAATCACATGTCCATCCCTGAACAATCTCTGGACAGCAGTGGTGATTAACTATGCTTGGGTCATGAGCCTACTTCTAGAGGCCACGGATGGTGGTCAGTGCATTTTTAACCATGTAGACTGAGGTGGGAACAGGTGGCTTCCCAAAAGAATTCTAAATGCTATTACCCGAAGGGGCTATACATCCTGGGGTAAGTGGGGGGGGGGGGGGGGGAGGGGGGGGAGCAATAGGAGACAAAGCACTGCTTTCTTTCCAAACCAAAGCTACTTCCCCTAACCACGTGACTGGAAATTCTGACCATCCTTCCTAAGGAGAGTTAGGCAGCCTTTCTTGAGATTCTCCTGTATAAATAAATTCATTTTATGTCTGTAAATGATTTTATATGATGGCATTTATTTGTGAGAATAAAGTTACCTGTATATTGTATACCTGTTTTACAGGTTATAATAAAGGATAATAGTCTTGTCCTAACACCATCGCACATCAAAGCCTACATGTTGATGACTCTTCAAGGGTTAGAATATTTACATCAACATTGGATTCTACATAGGGTAAGGTTTTTAACCAAGTGTAATAACTTCTTTATGTTAAGTTTTATTTAACTAGTTTGTTACATAAATGATCTGAACATGTAAATTGTTAAAGAGGTAGCTGGACTATTTTATCCTTCTCTCTTAGTGTGTTCCCTCCAGTTGTTCCACCAGGTGGTGCTGTGAGGACTGTAAATTACTATGTGAAATTTAGAAATGGAAGAGTCCTTAATATTTTTTAAAAATTAAGAATTAAAAAAAAATATTAAATTGCTGAGTGACCTGACTATGGTTATATATTATTTTTCAAGATCAGTAGCTGATAACTGACAGTGTTAGAACCTAGATCTTTTGGCCTTAAGTCCAATGTTCAGTGTTCTTTGTGCTATGCTATTGTTAGTGTGTATATGCCCGGGGGTGGGTGGGGGTGGGTGGGGGCGGGGGCACAGTGAGAATCTGGATTAATTATACAATGCTAATATGCCTTTAGGAAAATAATATTTCTAGTAGTCTAAAGTTCTATGAAGTAATGAAATAAAATTTCTGAAATGGTCGAGTCATTGTTCCAAAAGAACAAGACTGATAATTTAGGTAGGGAAGTGTTCTTAGGCACACTATTTAGGTGAATAGTTAAGAATATATAGTTTATGCCCTAACCGGTTTGGCTCAGTGGACAGAGCGTAGGCCTGGGGACTGAAAGGTCCCATGTTCGATTCCGGTCAAGGGCATGTACCTTGGTTGCGGGCACATCCCCAGTAGGAGGTGTGCGGGAGGCAGCTGATCAATGTTTCTCTCTAATCGATGTTTCTAACTCTCTCTCCCTCTCCCTTCCTCTCTGTAAAAAATCAATAAAATATATATTTTTAAAAAGAATATATAGTTTATGGTTGGTAACTCTCATATCTTAAAACTTGGAATCCCTAATAGGTTATTGCTAGTGTCTTTTTAATACAGATCTTGAGACTGTTTCTCATCCTTTCTAAATGTATAATGTTTTTATTTATTAAAATTCATATATATTACTGTTATTGAATTAATGGCAGCAACCATTTATTGAGTGCTTACTATTAGCCAGTCATTACGCTAGGCTCTTTACAGAAAATATTAAATATAATCCTCACAGCAACCCTGTAAAGTGGGCAAATTGAAGTTCAGTGAAATTAGGTTCCTTGATCCATGGTCTCAGTAGGTAATATGACTAATCTTGTTTTGCTTTGATAGGATTTTACATCAATGAAAAATATTGATTGTTGTTTAATTTGGGGTGTTACCCTATTTTTGCTAAGTTTTAAGTTGAGCCAACTAAATGCGTTGTTATGGTAGTCTCCCCCATCCTGCTTACATGTTTGTTTAAAACTTCCATAATATAGGATCTGAAACCAAACAACTTGTTGCTAGATGAAAATGGAGTTCTAAAGCTGGCAGATTTTGGCCTGGCCAAATCATTTGGGAGCCCTAATAGAGCTTATACACATCAGGTTGTAACCAGGTAAGGATCCCTTAAATAATTGAAATTTATATTGTGCAGGATATTAACCACAAGTGAGCATCATTTGGCTTCTCTTGGCATCATTGTTGGTGTTTTGTTGAAAATACAGCTGTTTTTATGTTATGTATATCTTACCACAGTGAAAAAAATGCAGCCCTTCATTCAAATAAGAGTTGAATTAAGTCAGTCCTCAAACATTTATCTAGTAATTTTTCAATATATATAATTGTTTTTTAATTTATTGATTTTTAGAGGGGGGAGAGAAACATTGATTTGTTGTTCCACTTAGTTATCCATTCATTGGTTGCTTCATGTATGTGCCCTGACCAGAACTTGCAACCTTGGTGTATGGGGACAACACTAACCAACTGAGCTACCTGACTAGGGCTAGTAACATTTTTCTTTTGTTTTGCTTTGTTAATCCTCACTGGAGGATAATTTTTTACATTGCTTTTCAGAGAGTGGAAGGGGGTGGGGGGTAAAGAGAGAAACAAAAATCAATGTGAGAAACATACACACTGGTTGCCTCCTGCATGCACTCCGCTGGGGGTAAGGGGGTAAGCGAACCCACAACCCAGGTACAGGCTCTTGATGGAATCAAACCCAACACTCCAACCTCTGAGATACACCTGCCAGGACAGGCTAGTAACTTTTGAAATTAATTTATACTTCTTTTACATTTCAGTTAGGTAGTTTTGGAACTTTAGTGGCTATTTTACATAATCACCTGATTTGGAGGGAGGGCCTATGTTTACTTTATTGGTTAGTCCTGATTACATATTTTATATCATTCAGTGTGAGTGAAAAGTCTCTAAACAAAACAGTGCATTGATATTTGGATTTTTCATGTTATTATACTTGTATTTTATGTTTTTACTTTTTGTGAATAAAAATTAAAAATCACATTAAGTAGATGAAGACAGTAGATTTTATAATTCTTATCTGGGTGGCATTTGTTAATTTCCAAGACTTTTTTAAAAAATATATTTTTACTGATTTCAGAGAGGGAGAGGGAGTGAGAGAGAAAAGCATCAATGATGAGAGAGAAGCATCATTGATCTGCTGCCTCCTACATGCCCCCTATTGGGGATCTAACCGTACCCAGGGGATGTGCCCTGACCGGGAATTGAACCATGACCTCCTAGTTCATAGGTTGATGCTCAATCACTGAACCACCCTGGCCATGCCCAAGATTGATTTTTTTAAGGATCTGAGAAGATCTTCATTTTCTTTATCTGTTTCTTTAAATTACTTTGTCACCTTCTTCCAAATCTCATTGTCAATCACCTAAACCCTGAGTAAGATGTAAAGAGATATAAATAGTTATTCATGTAATTGCTGTAAAGATTAAGACCATCGCCCTAACCGGTTTGGCTGAGTGGATAGAGTGTCGGCCTGCGGACTCAAGGGTCCCAGGTTCGATTCCGGTCAAGGGCATGTACCTTGGTTGCGGGCACATCCCCAGTGGGGAGTGTGCAGGAGGCAGCTGATCGATGTTTCTCTCTCTGTCATCGATGTTTCTAACTATCCCTCTCCCTTCCTCTCTGTGAAAAACCAATAAAATATATATATTTAAAAAAAAAAAAAGATTAAGACCGTCATTCAGGAACTTAGGCAAATAGGGACCCACATACAAGAGCACTGTACACAGTGTTTTTCATTTACTAATTTATCATATTTTCTCTTCATGCAAATCAAATGCTACTAATGGGTGAGGTAAAATGAGGACTGAGAATTGACAGATCAGTGATGTGGCTATCATTGTTAACCTTGACAAGAGCCATTTTAGTGGAGTGATAGGATGAAAGCCTGATTGAAATGAATTTGAGAGAGTAAGAGAAGAGGAATTGCAGACAGTAAGAGCAGACAACTCTTCAGACTACCAGAGAATGAAGGAGTAGCTGTTAGGGGAAATAGGATCTAAAGAAGTTTTTGTTATTGATTTCAGGGAGAGGAAGGGAGAGGGAGAGAGAGAAACATTAGAGATGGGAGAGAATCATTGATCGGCTGCCTCCTGCACACCCCACACTGGAACCAGAAACTCAGGCATGTACCCTGACCAGGAATCGAACCGTGATTCATGGGTTGACCCTCAACCACTGATCCACACTGGCCAGGCTGTTTCTTTGGTTTTTAGTTTATCTTTTAAAGCCAAAGAAACAATGGTATGTTTGTACATTGATGGTAATAGTTTAGTAAAGAACAAAAAGTTGATGTAGGAGAAAGAACAGAGAGAGTTACAGAAGCAGTACCCTTGAAAATAGGCAAGAAAGCATGGTACCTAGTGCCCAGGTTGCCAGATTGGCTTTGAAAACAGTCAAGGATAGCCCTGGCTAATGTGGTTCTCTCTCATTCATACCTCCCCCTTCGCCTCCCCCTCTCCTCAAGGATAGTTACAGATGGGAAGGCAGATTGAGTAATACAAATGACTGTAGGTGAGTCTGTAGAAAAAAAAGTGAATTTCATTAGTAGGATAATGTTTTGCTGAGTTTTCTCTAAAATGACAATGTTTCTTTTTGTTTTTCAGGTGGTATCGGGCCCCTGAGTTACTATTTGGTGCTAGAATGTATGGTGTAGGTGTGGACATGTGGGCTGTTGGCTGTATATTAGCAGAGTTGCTTCTAAGGGTAAGTCTTGAGTTGCTGTACACACTTCAACATTTTATAAGTATTTGTTTTTATTATTTTATTATTAGAGATAATTTCCAGAGAGTAGCACCATCCTTACAACAAAAAGCCAATAAACCAGTTAAAACACCTAATACAACCTTTTTATTAATGCTAATGTGTGATGAGAGCCCTTCCCATTTAGGATAATAAAGGTTTTATTATTGATCATTCCTATGTTCTGAAATA
This sequence comes from Myotis nattereri, assembly GCF_964212035.1. Lineage (NCBI taxonomy): Eukaryota > Metazoa > Chordata > Mammalia > Chiroptera > Vespertilionidae > Myotis > Myotis nattereri. The sequence continues at coordinate 36,916,283 of NC_138079.1, forward strand.
GAACTGTAATAAAACCCTCATTGGATTGTAACATGGTAATGTCTCTGTAGTAACTAAATGTGTCAGGATGAACTTTTGTATTCCTGGGACTTTGGGGTTGTTTAAATGTATGCTTTAAAGGCTATGTAATACCAACCACTGCAGCTACAACTCTGTGTTACTAACTTAAACCTTGTGTGAAAGGATCATTTTAGTTCTCTTCAAGCAAAGCAGACATGGTGATCCTATACCATTTCTCTGAGTGAGACCACTCTGGGGATGGAGCCCACAACCTGGGCATTTGCCCAGACCAGGAATCAAACCATGACCTCCTGGTTCATAGGTTGATGCTCAACCACTGAACCACACTGGTTGGGCAGTGTTTCATTTTTTTTTTTTAATATATTTTATTGATTTTTTACAGAGAGGAAGGGAGAGGGAGAGAGAGTTAGAAACATCGATGAGAGAGAAACATTGATCAGCTGCCTCCTGCACACGTCCCACTGGGGATGTGCCCACAACCCAGGTACATGCCCCTGACCGGAATCGAACCCGGGACCTTTCAGTCCGCAGGCCGACGCTCTATCCACTGAGCCAAACCGGTTTCGGCAATGTTTCATATTTTAAGCTGTCCCTTTGCTCGTTGAAAATATCATCAATGGAAATGCTTTCCATACTGTTCTAGATCTGTGGTGAGATCTGTAGTTCAAACAGATAATAATTGAAAACAGAATAGTTACATAATATTGTTATATTGTATACTAGAGGCCCCGTGCATGAAATTTGTGCATGGGTAGGGTCCCTAGGCCTGGCCAGTGATCAGGGCCTGCCTTCCCCAGCTGCCAGCTACCGGCCGGAGCCTTCCTTCATTCCGCGCCACCCCCTGGTGGTCAGCGCACATCATAGCTAGTGATCAAACTCACGATCAACCTCCCAAAGGGACACTTTGCATATTAGCCTTTTATATAGAGAGAAGATAATTATAAATGACATATTTTTAATTACATAATTACATATAATGTTACACTGTTTTGTATAATATTGATAATTATATAATATTGAAAGCAGAATAGTTAATTCAAAGATTTTCTATTATAAGCATTCAACCCTTTTTAAAGTTTTGTTTTTCTTTTATTTAAATTTTATAAAAGTAGGTTTAAAAAGCTACTTAAACTAGAAAAAAGAGGAGCAATAAGTGTTCTGAACTTCCTCTGTTATTGTTAAATGAGAAGAAATAATAGACATATTTATACCAGTGATAACCATTTATTTGTGGAGTGATACTTACCTGGCAGGGCAAGGCTTATCCATTTCACCCCTGTGGTTTCCCCAAATGTGGAATAATTTGCATAATTTAACTTAAATTATTTAATTTAAGTTAAATTATTAACTGCATAATTTGTGGTATGGGGCACTGCATTTATGGGAAAAAATAAAAGATTTGTGGAATGAATAAAATGGGAAATATGGTGCTGTTTACTGTGTTAACAATGGCAGGACCTTATGCCACATCCAGTATACTTCAGAGTACATTTTAATTTTTGTTACAATTTCATTTTATTAAATGTATAATTTTATTTGCATAATGACTATTATAAAACACCTTGGAATATCTGCCTCTCACTTTCTTTCAGGTTCCATTTTTGCCCGGAGATTCAGACCTTGACCAACTAACAAGAATATTTGAAACATTGGGCACACCAACTGAGGAACAGTGGCCTGTAAGCATTCATACATTTTCTTTAAAATTTGGTTAGGATTATGTATAGTGCTGTCATGTAAATATTCCTTAAAGAAACATATTCATTGTCTTTTACTCTACTGGTGATTAATTTAGTAATTTAAATTGCTAAATTTTATATGTACAGTTCAGTAAAATATCCTCACTTGTTTATTCGTAAATTAAAATTATAGACTTTTTTATTTTCCTTATTATAGCCCCATCTCCTGGGAAATAAGTACTAGAAAAGAGTAATTTTAATTAGACTGCTACCTTTTGCAATGAAATTAACTGAAGCTGGATTTAGGTCTAAGGAGTTTCTTTTCTGCTATTATTTCCTCAACTCTCTAATTAAAAGTTTGCTATGTGTTCAAATTATAAGACATGCCCTAATAGTTATCATTTATTGATATAATTTATTTATAGCTGTGATCCTTTTTGAGTTAGCTTTTTAAAATTTATCTTTATTGGTGAAAGTAATACTTTCAATACTTTGAGGTAGTTTTTGTATGAGGTGTGAGACTTAGGTCAGGGTCAGTTTTTAACTCTTAAAATCAGATAGCATGATTCCTCTCAATTTTAGTTCCTTTGGCTCCTATATAAATTTTAGAATAATCTATATATGTAAAAGGCTAAGTGTCCATCTGTCCAACCGGTCGCTATGATGCGCACTGACTACCAGGGGGCAGAAGCTCAGTGCAGGAGCTGCCCCCTGGTGGACAGTGCGCTCCCACAGGGGGAGCGCCACTCAGCCAGAAGCCAGGCTCACAACTGGTGAGCACAGCGGCAGTGTCGGGAACTTCTCCTGCCTCCACAGCAGTGCTAAGGAGCAGCGAGCAGGCAGGCGGTAAGGAGCGAGGGTCTCCCGGACTGCGAAAGGGATATCCGCCGAGGCGTCCCGGACTGTGAGAGGCCGGGCTGTGGGACCCTTCTCCCCTTCCCCCTCCTCCCCCCGCCCCGCCACAGTGCACAGATTTTGTGCACCAGGCCTCTAGTCTATAAATATAAAAGCCTAAGCAACTGAACAACTGGTCACTGTGACGCATACTGACCACCAGAGGGCAGACACTCAATGCAGCAGCTGCTCCCTGGCGGTCAGTGTGCTACAACAGCCAACCTCACACAGCCCCGATCAGCCCCAATTGCTGACCAGGCCATGGGACCCCACCCGTGCACAAATTCATGCACTGGGCCTCTAGTTTAGAAATAAATGGCACCACAGACCTGGCGCTGACAAACCAACACTTGGCTTTCTCCAAGTGGGACACAGGCCCAGCCACCACCCTGGAGTGACACCCCACCAAATCGCAACCAACGCTGCCAAGACCCCATGGTGCAAAATGTGGCCCACAGCCCAGCGCAGCCCAGTCTGAAAACGATGGCTGTTGGCGCCGGATTATGACATTACATAGCAATGCCCGGCTTCCTCTCCCTAGTGACTAGCATCCTTGGAGTTTCTTCAGCCCAGGGACCAAACTTGCTTTATAGCCAGGTGCAAACATTTTACAGTTTAACCAATTGTTTATGAAGCGTTTTCCTGTGCCTCATCTCATTTGATCGTCACATAAGTCCTGGAGTAGGTAGATAGGAGACTTAATAGATTCCTATTTTCTTTTCATTAGCAAGATGCAAATAGCAATATTAAAATATTTCTTCTAATTAATTTCCTTTCAATGTGCATGAATCCATGCACCAGGACACTAGTCTTATATACTAACTAGAGGCCCGGTGCACAAAAATTTGTGCACTCGGGGGGGGGTGGGGGCTGGGGGTTCCCTCAGCCCAGCTTGTGCCTTCTCGCAGTCTGGGACCCCTCAGGGGATTACCACCTGATGGCTTAAGCCTGCTCCCCGGGGGGATTGGGCCTAAGATGGCAATCAGACATCCCTCTGGCAGCCCGGGAGCCCTCGGGGGATGTCCAGTTGCCAGCGGGGAGCAGGCCTAAACTGCAGTCGGACATCCTTAGCGTTGCTGAGGAGGCGGGAGAGGCTCCCACCACCACCGCTGTACTGGCAGCCATCAGCCTGGCTTGTGGCTGAGCAGAGCTCCTCCCATGTGAGAGCACCCTGACCACCAGAGGGCAGCTCCTGCATTGAGAGTCTGCCCCCTGGTGGTCAGTGTGTGTGTCATAGTGACCAGTAATTCCCAGTCTTTCTGCTATTAGGGTCAGTTTGCATATTACCCTTTTACTATATAGGATAGAGGCCTGGTGCACGGGTTGGGGCCGGCTGGTTTGCCCTGAAGGGTGTCCCGGATCAGGGTGGGGGTCCCCACTGGGGTGCCTGGCCAGTCTGGGTGAGGGGCTGAGGGCTGTTTTCAGGCTGGCGGGTGACTGAAGCTCCCAACCTCTTTTTTTTTTTCTTTTTTTTTTAATTCTGGGATTTATTTACCTTCTATGGCTGTCACTGGAGCTGAGAGCCGGCTTTAGCTCTGAGGCTCGGCTCCAGCTCTGAGACCTCGGCTGCTGAAAGCAGTTATCTGGGTTTGTTTTGGTTCTATAATTGTAACACTGTTGCGGTCCTGCTCGCTCCAGCTCTGAGGGCTGAAAGCAGGTCTCTGGAGCTTGTTTAACTTCTATAATTGCAACATAGTTGCTTAGTGTGCAAGCTCAGAGGCCGGCAGTGGCAGGCGGGGAACGTTGGCTTCCTCCATCACTTGAGCAAGCAAGCTTCCTGTTCGCTTCAGCTGCCTGGCTGCCGGCCGCCATCTTGGTTGGCAGTTAATTTGCATATCTCGCTGATTAGCCAATGGGAAAGGTAGCGAAGTTATGGTTAATTACCATGTTTCTCTATTATTAGATAGGATTTTGCCAGAATGTTGGTAAGAATTGCATTAAACGTATATATAAATTAGAGGAGGATTAACATCTTTATGATGATGAATCTTCCATTCCATGAACATGATAGGTCTCACCATTTATTTAGAGCTTTGATCTACTTCATCAGTGTTGTGTAGCTTTCTATATAGTTCTTCATGTGCTTTGTTAGATTTTTACCTAAGTATTTCAGTGTTCTTTTTGAGTGATTCTAAATGGCATTTTTTAAATCTCATTGCTTGTATATAGAAATACAGTTGATTTCTGTATATTTATTTTATATTGTGCAACTTTGCTCTACTCAGTTATTCTAGGAGTTTTTAAATGTATTTCTTGGGATTTTCTACATAGATTATATCATGCATGACAGTTTTATTTCTTCATTTGAGGTCTATATGCCTTTTAATCCTTTAAATTTGAATTATAAAAATATTTTTACAGGACATGTGTAGTCTTCCAGATTTTGTGACATTTAAGAGTTTCCCTGGAATCCCATTACAGCACATCTTCATTGCAGCAGGAGACGACTTGCTAGCTCTCATACAAGGCTTATTCTTATTTAATCCGTGTACTCGAATTACAGCCACACAGGTATTTTAGCATATCTTTCTTGTATTAGGAAATCTGAGGATCATCTTAACTGTAGCATTGATGAGATAAAAATAGAATTTCATAAGATTGTCTAACATTCTTTATTATACTGGAAAGATGTGTTTTTGTTTTAAGGAATAACACTTTATCTTCAAGCTACAAGCACTATTCAGATTGGTATTAAATTATGTATGTACAACTACAGGAGAGTTTATTTGGAACATAAATACATACCAATTTCATAATTAGTTGGCTTTCAAGTAGTCTTCCTAGAGAAGAAGAAATAACAAGGTTTGTATTTGTTAAGACACTGGTATATTTCTTTTTTAAAATGTATTTTTATTGATTTCAGCAAGAAAAGGGAGAGTGAGAGAAACATAGAAACATTAATGATGAGAGAGAATTACTGACCAGCTGCCTCTTGCAGGCCTCCTACCAAGTGATCAAGCCCGCAACCGGGGTATGTGCCCTGACCGGGAATTGGAACTGTGACTGCTGGTTCATAGGTTATGATCAACCAGTGAGCCACAACCAGCTGAGCAAGACACTAGTATATTTCAATTAGATGTTATGTATAATTTAAATGTTGTGCCAAGCCTAATGCCTAAAGCGTTTTCTTGTTTCCCTTAAAATACAGTCCAGATATGCACACTGGCCATTATTCAGTCAGAAAGTGATAATGGGGAGAAAATGGTATAGTTCAGTAAAACTGTACTTACAAGAGATTGGAAAATAGTCCAAATAGAACAAACACTGAAACTGACAGTTGTTTAAAGGAAATGAGAATCAAACTCACCCTAGCTATTTTGGCTCAGTGGATAAGAGTGTCGGCGTTACTGAAGGGTCCCAGGTTCAATTTCAGTCAAGAGCACATGCCTGGATTGTGGGCTTGATCCCATTGCAGTGGTTCTCAACCTTCTGGCCCTTTAAATACAGTTCCTCATGTTGTGACCCAACCATAAAATTATTTTCGTTGCTACTTCATAACTGTAATGTTGCTACTGTTACGAATTGTAATGTAAATATCTGATATGCAGGATGGTCTTAGGCGACCCCTGTGAAAGGGTCGTTCCACCACCAAAGGGGTCGTGACCCACAGGGTTGAGAACCGCTGCATTAGGGGGTGTGCAGGAGACAGCCAGTTGATGATTCTCTCACATCATTGATGTTTCTATCCCTCCCTCTCCCTTCCTCTCTGAAATCAATAAAAACATTTTTTTTTAAAAAAAGGAATGAGGCATTGATACATGCCACCACCCGAATGAACCTTGAAAACATTAAAAATAAATAAAAGAATCAAACTCAACAAAAATTTGAAAGACCAAGTATATCTGCTCTCTAGAAATGTTATCCAACACAAAAATATAAGAACTATAGATTTGAGAAAAGAAACAAAACACATTTTCCTTGTAAAAACAAGCACACAAACAGAAAGGGTAGAATCACAAATACTTAAAATCGGGGCAAGGATATGTAAAAGTGTAACAGTACAATGATTTGGCTTCATAAAGGAAGAGACTAATTAAAATGAAATGTCAAGTCTTCCGATCTAATGAAACTTGTTAATATACACTGTATCAAGGATACAAAGTGGACTTTTTTTTCACTTGTTTATTACAGATGACCACATCACTCTTTAGTGCATTTACTTCTATAAGCCCTCTCTTTTTATGTAAATGCTACATGAATACATACAAGTAACTCACTACTTTTTCACCCATACATATATGCATATTAACTCCATCATATGAAAATCCAGATCAGATCAAACTATCTAGAAAGTTGTTTTCATTAATAGTAAAACTGCATAGAGAGCTGAATTACATAATATCTTATTAAGGATATTTCATATTTAGTATAGACTGTGTAATTGTGGAAAATTAAAAGGTAGTGTCTTTCTTACAGTAATAGAATTATCAGTCTGTCTTGGGCTCCTAGATGTTTGTTTGTTTATAATAATTTGCTTTTCTAAATACTTGACATTAATTTCATTTTTTGAAAGCAGGGGGCTTCACATAGCACTTTTAATATTCCCAACAATTTTAAGGTTAGGTTTCTTTAAACACAATCCAGATAGTAACTTAAAAGTTTACTTTCTTTGCTATCTGTTCTTTTAAAAGGCATTGAAAACTAAGTATTTCAGTAATCGGCCAGGGCCAACACCTGGATGTCAACTGCCTAGACCAAACTGTCCAGTGGAAACTTTAAAGGAGCAGGCTAATCCATCTCTGGCAACGAAACGGAAGAGAACAGAAGCCTTGGAACAAGGTAAAACTATCAATTTTATAAGAAATGCAGTGAATACGGATAGAATGTGGTGTTTTTAGCTGCATTTGCAAAAATTCTTTTGAGAATATTTACAACATGCTCTTTAAAAGGGCAAGAACACTTTTTAAAAAAATATATTGATTTTTTTACAGAGGAAGGGAGAGGGATAGAGAGTTAGAAACATCGATGAGAGAGAAACATCAATCAGTTGCTTCCTGCACACTCCCTACTGGGTAGTTGCCTGCAACCAAGGTACATGCTCTTGACCGTAATTAAACTTGGGACCCTTGAGTCCTCAGGCCAACGCTCTATCCCAGGGGTGGGCAAACTTTTTGACTCGAGGGCCACAATGCGTTCTTAAACTGGACCGGAGGGCTGGAACAAAAGCATGGATGGAGTGTTTGTGTGAACTAATATAAATTCAAAGTAAACATCATTACATAAAAGGGTACGGTCTTTTTTTTTTTTTTTTTTTTTTTTTTTTTAGTTTTATTCATTTCAAACGGGCCAGATCCGGCCCGCGGGCCGTAGTTTGCCCACGGCTGCTCTATCCCCTGAACCAAACCGGCTAGGGCGACAAGAATACTTTTGAGTGTACCTCAGAGTAACCAGAACTATCAATGTGTACCTTCTCTTCATGAATTCCTACTGGTACACTGTATGCTTAATGTTTAACAAATGCTATTGGAAAAATTAAAGCAAATAAAATAAATGTAATGGGAATGCAATGACTGCTTAAAATTGCCATTAACTTAAATGTGAACAACCTCTTTTTTTTTTTTTTTTTCACCTAGGAGGATTACCCAAGAAGCTAATTTTTTAGTTACAGATAACACTGGACAGTATTTCACTACTGAAAGAAATAGTCAAAACGGCAAATAATTTAAAAATAGTAAACATTAAGTAAATGCTATAGAATTGTAAATATTCTACACATGTAAAATATGTAAAACAATTATTTTTATTAAATGTATTTTAAAACAAACTTAATTTTGATTTTTCTGATTAGAGTGCAAAAATACGTTCAGTTCTCTGAAATGCATTAAGGAAATCTTAATAAAAATAATTTCCAGTTATTTTGATGATCTGGCTCCTATAACATCACAAAGTTGTAGTAATAGGAACAATATAGTAGTAAGTAGCAAATACTTTCATTAATATACTAAATAGGAAAAAAGAAAAATTATTACAGATAAAATTGAAGTCCCTTTAATAAGTCATTCTGTTCAGTTTCTTCCTTTTCACCTTACCTGAAGGAGAATGGCTAAGGAGATGAGTGTGTCCTCCCCTGATTTTATACTGCTATTTTATAAAATTGCATGTAGTAATAATACACAGCATTGTTTTGGGTCTCAACATTTTATGTGAGTGATACACCTCATCCTGCAAATTTTTTTACTCAAAACTTCTGAATTTATTCTATGTTAATATATATAAATCTAGTTTGGTTTAGCTGTCATATATCATACTAGAGGCTTGGTGCACAACATTCATGCACTGGGGGCGGGGGGGGTGTCCCTCAGCCCAGCCTGCACCCTCTCACAGTCCGGGAACCCTCGGGGGATCCTTAGCACTGCTGCAGAGGTGGAAGAGGATCCTGCCACTACCTCTGCACTCACTAGCCATGAGCCCAGCTTCTGGCTGAGCAGTGTTCCCCCTTTGGGAGCACACTGACCACCATTGGGGCAGCTCCTGTGTGAGTGTCTGCCCCTGGTGGTCAATGCGCATCATAGCAACCGGCCATTTTGCCATTCAGTCGATTTGCATATTACTCTTTTATTATATAGGAGGATTATATCTGATATGTGTACAATACTACTTACATATGCTCTACTTATGGACTGTTTTTATTTTGCTGCATAAAAATTGCCATAAATATAGCAGCTTAAATTAACAAAAATTTATTAGCTCACAGTTGTGAGCTAATACAGGTATCAGTGGGACTGGGTGCTTATCTGAAGCTCTAGGGAAGAATCTGTTTCCAAGTTCATTTAGTTCATGCTGCTTTAATGCACATGCCATCTTTCCTTCCCAGCTGTCAGCCAGGGGCCTCTCTCAGTTTCTCAAGGCAGTGCACATGCCTTGTCATATGGTACTTTCCATCTACAAGCCAGCAACAGTGCTTCAGGTTATCTGTCTTCCTCATCAGCTGCTAAGAAATCTCTGCTCCTTAAAAAAAAGGGGGGGGGGGTTGGGGGAGCCGCTCACCTAATCAGGTTATTCATATATTAAGGTCAACTCACTTGGATTTTAAATACATATTAAAAATCTCTTCATGGCAGTTTTCTACACTGTCCCTAGATGGGAATCATGAGAAGGGTCGTCTTTAGAATTCTACCACATGGATATTTAGGTTATTTTCAGTTTTTCACAATTATTTTAAAAGTAGAACATTTATATGCATATGTATTTTTATATTTTTATTTTGAAATTTCATAGAGGAAGGGAGAGGTAGAGAGAGAGAGAGAAACATCAGTGATGAGAGAGAATCATTGGCTGCCTCCTGCACACCTCTTACTGGGGATCAAGCCTGCAACTGGTGCATGTGCCCTTGATCAGAATCAAACCCGGGACCCTTCAATCCCCAGGCTGATGCTCTATCCACTAAGCCAAACCAGCTAGGGCTCCTTAACCTTTCATTTTATATGAAACTCTTACATATATTAGGTCTGTGTATGGTCTTTATCCTATTCCATTGACCTGCTGATTTAAGTAATGTAGCTTTATATTATTATCAGGATACTATATCTTAATATCTGATAACAATAATTCTTCATCATTCTTTTTTTCAAAGTTTACTTGCCAGGTTTTCAGCTTTTATTATTATTTACTAATGCCAATTAAATACTCTCCTTTTAACACAACTATAAATGATTTATATTGTTACCTTATACTCTATTGTTACCTATTTAAGTAGTATTCAGTGAAGCCATGTATCTTTTCACTAGAGATCATAATGAGATAAATTTTATTATAATTGCTGGTAATGTAATACATTTCCTTTGACATAATTGTGATGCTACTAATATAGCAACATTCCCAAAAGTTATTAAAGATTATTACTATATAATATGTATAGAAATAGAAAATTAAGTGGCCTAAAATTTAGCATCAAAACCAAGAAGTTAATTCAGACTGGTCTGAATACCAGAATTCTGGTAGATTTGGCTATAGAATGTCATTACATCAACAAAAAAAACTAGGAAGGTTACTAGCTGTGACTTTGAATATACTTCTGCCAAAGTTCCACCATAAAAACTTTTAATTGAGATTAAGGAAATTTTATAAAAATGTTATGTGGCAAATGAAAAATCCTGAAAACACACACAAATAAAACATGATAAATGTATTTCAAAAATTAACATTCCATCACTCCTAGGCATTGTTATTATTTCTTAGAGCATTAATTTACATTATATTCTTGCTTGAGCCGGTCAAAGATCCCCATAGTCATTCTAAATAGTTAAATAATTTTTTGCTTTTCTCAAAATAATATTTGTTTTTAAGAAGTTGGCAAATAATGAAGATTTTATAAAATATAGTAATATAATTTATAAATATGTCATCACAGAATACTAATAAATTTCTTATAGAAAACATTTGAGTATTTAAGCTGCCTCCTAAAATTTAGAAATACCCGGAAAACATACAATTTCTGAAGATGTGGCAATGTTTACACAATCCTTTTTCAAAGTCTCTTGACATAAACAGTTCTCGGTTCTAATTTCAACTGGTTTATCTTCAAAAGATGATATTTCGTGGCAAAGAATGAGATCTTTTCAGAGTTCTTCTATAGTTTTGACCTGTATGAAGGTGCTGGATTGAACAAACACAGCCCACAGAATTAAAAATGTGAACACTTGAATGTATAGGATCATGCAAAACAGAGAATTCTGAAGTTTTCTGCTTGGGGTGTTTTAACAGAAAATTGTCATTCATGGGATTTTTTTCTTTATTCTCTCTTGAGCCTATGTCTTTGTCTTCCAGTGCCCGAGCAAGCATGTAGCTAACTTTTCTCTGATGAGCCAAAGCTTCTTCTTTATCATTCAGCTGCATGCACAGGAATTAAACATGTGCCAGTTAGTCAACAAGTAACAGTATAGAACTATAGTCAGAAACATTTTTCAAAATGTTCAAGCTGGCCCTAGCCAGTTTGGCTCAGTGGATAGAGTGTCGGCCTACGGACTGAAGAGTCCCGCATTCGATTCTGGTCAAGGGCACATGCCTGGGTTTCAGGCTCAATTCCCAGTAAGGAGGTGTGCAGGAGGCAGCCAATCAATGATTCTCCCTCTCCCTCTCTGAAATCAATAAAAATATATTTTTAAAAAAAATTGCCAAACTGTTTTAAACAATGTTCAATCTGTGAAGTCAGTCAATATGAATAAATTAATTAGGTGTCCACTCATTCCCAAGCTTCATGCTACAAGTTATGGAGGATATTTTTTCAAGGAAGAAGAGAAAACTATTCTTTTTTTTAAAATATATTTTATTGATCTTTTACAGAGAGGAAGGGAGAGGGATAGAGTTTGAAACATCGATCAGCTGCCTCTTGCACACTACCTACTGAGGACGTGCCCGCAACCAAGATTCATGCCCTTGACCAGAATCGAACCTGGGACCCTTCAGTCCACAGGCCAAGTCTCTATCCACTGAGCCAAACCAGCCAGGGCGAGAAACTATTCTTTCTGCTGAAAATTTTAAGTCATCTGAAGGGAGGAGGAAATACATATACAAGTGTATATATACATGTAAAATCAACAGGTACTTATCTCTGTAAAAGAAGGGGAAGTTAAATATAAAATTGTTTTTATATTTATATGCAAATAACACTCCTATAGGTAAGCATGTTCGTATAATGTGGGTCTCTTAATTTGGTCATCTGTGAGATGGGGATAACAGGACTGGTTTCAAGCATGTGGCAGTGATTAGAGGATCTCTGAGGAAGTGGATGGATAAGTACAAGGTCTTGTCATAAACTATTTCAGTGCAGATGACAGATGCCTGGAGTTAATTATGGGGAGCCCTCTTTTTTCAGAGGTGGAGCTTAAGTGGGAAGAGCATGCAGAGAGTTTAAGGAGATGAAGGGGCATAAAAGTTAAGTGTAGAGTGGAAGAGTTGAATTAATAAGCAAAAAGAAAGCAACGATACTAACCAAATCTATTAGCATCTTAAAGACTTCTTGAGGGTTATCCTGGTCTTCAGTCTTCTTAGAACTGTTTTCTGCAGGGAGCATACCCAACAGTTTCTGCCCTAGGGTCTTCTTAGTCCTTTGTGATAGTGATCCTAAAATTGAACATGAAAATTCAGCTGAGACATAAAAAGACACTTACGGATGTAGTGCTTCCAGGAAAAGAGGTACGTTGACCCAAGGCTAATTCACTCCTCGGTCAGGAGGTTGTTCTCCTCAGGAGACCGCTAACACAGGTGAGTCAGGTAGCACAGTGGAGGGGGAAACGCACAGGCTTTAGTGCCAAGATAGTAAATGCAAGGAGAGGGCCACAGTGAGAATCCAGAGCAACACACTGCCATTCGTTGCATCACCGCTCCTCAGCTGGCTACAATGGCTGCCCCCGGGAGAGAGTGCAGCCCATGCTACCAGATCATCTAAGTTCTCCAGAGGAGCCAGCAATCCAGATTTGTATGTGATATCTACCAATTTTAAATGTCAGGCACTTACCCACATTATTTGAGAACACCATGCAGACCCCACAAAACATCTATAGGCCAGTGGCCTCTGAACCGTATGAACTCTGCTTTAGAACCAGAAAGACCTGGACTTGAATCTTCACTTAGCCACTTACTGACTGCATGACCGTGGACAAGTTCTGAGCTTCATTTCCTCACCTCTAGAATAGGAATAGTGCCTGTGCCTCAAGGTTGCTGTGGTATTAAATAATAGAGCATCCGCTGCTGGAGGAGAGCGGACAGTGAGCATTTAATTGGTACAGAGTTTCTGTTTGGGAAGATGAAAAAGTTCTGGAGATGGATGGTGGTGATGGTTACACAACAATGTGAATATGCGTAATGTTGCTTAAAAATGGCTAAGGTGGTAATTGTTTTACCACCAAAACAAAAAAACTCATAGTTGTGAAAGCATCTAGCCCAGGTACTGACAATGTTGAAAAATCCACAACCTGAAATATGTGCACTAATGTTCTTCATCCATAGAAAGAATGCAATTTATAGTACAAGGTACAAAATTAATAGATTCATACAGAGAAAATGTCAAGATTGCTTTTGGAATGCTTTGCAAATGGTCTCCTGGGAAACCGAGAGCAGATAAACCACAGTGACTGGAGCTCACACCTGATCTCTTCTGTGAGCAACTGTGGCAAAGTGGAAACACCAGACCAGCTGCCCCTCTCACAGCTTCAATGAGAGGATGAACCTGTCTCTACATTCAGCCTAAAAAGGACCTGTGCTTGTAAACTCTCTCAGGACTTGTCTCAGGAAGAAAAGTTGATGCCTTCAGTGTTAACCACACAAAAGAAAATGACCTATAATAATCATCCTATACCTGCTCAGATTATTGGAATATATACTAGTAAAATTAGAATCTTGTCACTAAGAAACACAGAATTACTGAAACTTGTAAGGACTTGTAACATCTTTTCAGAGATGAATCAATTATTTAAATTCTGCTTCTAAATCTCTCAGTGCCTTAAGGGAAAGCAAAGACTCGGAGCTACACCTATCAAACAATCTATGGAAAAGTTCCTAAGGTTTATTACTAGCTAAGAAAGGCAGGAATTCTGGAATATAAAATGAGTCCAGCCCTAGCCGGTTTGGCTCAGTGGATAGAGTGTGAGCCTGTGGAGAGAAGAGTCCCGGTTTCGATTACTGTCAAGAACACGTATCTCAGTTGCAGGTTCCTCCCTAGCCGTGGCTCTGGTCAGGCAGGGCATGTGCAGGAGGCAACCAATTGATGTGTTTCTCTCACATCGGTATTTTCCATCTCTTCCACTCTCTAAAAATCAATGGAAAAAAATATCCTTGGGTGAGGATTAAAAAATAAATAAATAAATAAAATGAGTCCAGCCCAGTCGGTGTGGCTCAGTGGTTGAGTATCAACCTATGAACCAGGAGGTCACAGTTCAATTCCTGGTGGTGGGCTTGATCCTCAGTAGGGGGCGTGCAGGAGACAGCCAATCAATGATTCATCATTCATGTTTCTCTCCATCTCTTCTCTGAAATCAATAAAAATATGTTTTAATATAATAATAAATAAAATGAGTCCAGCCCTAGCCGGCGTGGCTCAGTGGATAGAGCGTCAGCCTGTGGACTGAAGGGTCCCAGGTCCGATCCCAGCCAAGGGCACATGCCTGGGTTGCAAGCTGGATCCCCAGTAGGGGGTGTGCAGGAGGCAGCCAATCAATGATTCTCATCATTGATGTTTCTATCTCTCCTTCTCCCTTCCTCTCTTCATGAAATCAATAAAGAAATATATTAAAAATAATAATAATAAAATGAGTCCATACTCAAGTGCTGAAATGAGTACAAATCTACCTCTTAAAAACCCAGCTTGGTCTACATAGCACTACCCTTATGGCCAATATCCATACATAGTAGCGGGCCTTGTATGCAAGTGACAGAATGTGACAAGCTTTCATAAGATTACTTTTTAATCATGTCTGCCCCTCCTTTTCCTATTTCGCCCATCACTCTTCTCCCTACAGTGCTGCCCTCAAAGAGTATTCCTTTGAAATGTTGCAGGGTGGCTCCTATCAAGGGCATCGCAGAGAGAAGAGATGCCTGAGGATGATCGCCCACACAGCTGTTGTCCATGGTAGAAATATTCTTAATGTTTCCCACTGATTCCTAAAAGGCTAAACACATGGACTATGTCTTATTTCCCTGGCAAAATCACCCACCTTGAGTTGGACATGGAAATTTTTGTCAAGGAATTACAGAAAACAACCATATAAATATTGATTTTGTACTTCCTATAAAGTACTGTTGAGGACTTCACCATTATATTTGCTTAATGGCCTCTATAAGTCTCATGTCACAAAAACTTTTAGGAGTTAATTTCAGGACAATGTGGAATGCCATTAGAAGAGTACCAACAATTATCCTGTTATTTTATGGCTTTGTTAATCCCAATAGCTCTACATATGTAACATCCAGTGATCCCTTTCTTCCCATAGATACTAAAATTTTAAATCACAACTGTATGCAAAATTTTAATTATATTATCAATTGTATTAAATATGCTTAATCAACTTTGATTATAACCAAAAACTTCCGAAATTATGCCTAATTTTGTCATTATAGTTCATATTTACCATCCTCTTTAAGGTGCTTCGAATTTATCCACTTTGTTTCTTTTTTACACATTTTATCCATTTGTGTCAATCTTAGTGCCTGGTCATTTTTCCTCATTAATTGTTGCTCAAATGCAATTCTGAATGCATCTGCCATTATGTAAGCTTCTTCTTTTCTCTTCTGCAAAAGTTCCAGCTGGTTTTGAAAGAAAGTTTGAAAGGTGTCAGAGGCAAAACCAGAATAATTCTTGCCTGAATGCTGAGTCAGATTAGCTAATGCAATCTCCCTGCCTAGCATGGGACTACTCTGTCCTTGGTCTATTTCATCTGCTTTAATTAGTATGTGCCCATTCTCATTGGCAGGAGCTGCCCACTCTGAACTGGATTACCAGAGATTCCCCTTGTGGTGCCTGTCAGTTCTCTTGGACTTCATTATCGTTGACAGGCCCTGTGTGTGTTTTGCCCCAGTAGGGAGAAGGGAGACTGCCAAAGCCTGCATTTCAGTACTCCGGTGGGCCATTCCAGACAATACCACTGAAAATGACTTTGAATATCATCTTTCAGACACCTATAGTTGACCCTTACTCTGATCTATGTAATCATATGCTTCTCCTAATGAATTTTTAATATTTAGCTGTTAGCTTTTCCATATAGTCTGAAGACTTTAAATTTCATACCTTCAGTAAAGGTAAAATATTTTTAAAATTATGGCCCATGCTAAAATGACAGCTACCATTTGATTAAATGCTGAGCACGTGCTAAATATATGTCTACTTCCTCTATTTCTTACAACAACCCTCCAAACTAGTTATTACCTTTGTCTAACATATGTGTCCAGAGCCAGAGCTAGACAGTGATGGACCTAAGATCAAAGCTAGGTTTGGTAGCACAAAGGCTGAACCTCACTGCTCTTCTAATAAGCTTCATGTTGATCTCATTAATCAGTGATGCAGATCCTAGCAATTTTAAGTAGAAGTGCACCTTTCCCTCCAATCCTATATAATAAAAGGGTAATATGCAAATTGACCCTAACAGCAGAATGACCAGGAACGACCGGTCGCTATGATGCGCACTGACCACCAGGGGGCAGATGCTCAACACGCTCAACACAGGAGCTGCTCCCTGGTGGTCAGTGCACTTCCACAGAGGCAGAAGAGGCTCCTGCCACTGCTGCTGCGCTGGACAGCCTCTCTTGCCTCTGTGGCAGTGCTAAGGACAGGGGTCCTCAAACTACGGCCCGCAGGCCACATGCAAATACAAATATTATATTTGTTCCCATTTTGTTTTTTTACTTCAAAATAAGATATGTGCAGTGTGCATAGGAATTTGTTCATAGTTTTTTTTTAAACTATAGTCCGGCCCTCCAACAGTCTAAGGGACAGTGAACTGGCCCCCTGTTTAAAAAGTTTGAGGACCCCTGGCTAGGGATATCCAACTAACAGCTTAGGACCACTCCCCACGGGGAACGGGCCTAAGTCATTAGTCGGACATCCCCCGAGGGCTCCCGGGCTGCCAGAGGGATGTCTGACTGCCAGCTTAGGCCCAATCCCTGGGGAGCAGGCCTAAGCCAGCAGGTGGACATCCCCCAAGGGGTCCCATACTGGGAGAGGGTGCAGGCCAGGCTGAGGGACCCCCCCCCATCCGAGTGCACAAATTTTCATGCACCAGGCCTCTAGTATACAGTATAAACAAAAGAAATAGAATTTAGGAAGTATTAACTACAGTCTTAGGCAAACAACTTTATGTGGCTACAGTATCATGCCAAATACTATTTGTATTCTGGAACCATATCCAGTTTATAAGTTAATGCTATTTTATAAAACTAAGCATAGGATCCATCACCAATGACTAGTAAAATGAAGCTAATAATTGAAAATACTTCCATTTATTCTACTATTAATAGAGAAACAAAACCAAGGCTTTTACTGTTCTAATAATACGATACCTCTTGTTTGAGCTGAAGAATCCTTTTCTGAGCAGATGCCGCCATTTTGGCACAGGAACAGGGGCTCCCTCCAGGGCCATGACAAAGACAGGCTCCAAGGACCGCAAGCTTTAAATCCAAAAGCACTACCCTGTTTCTAAGTGTCACACTGCTTAGCTGGACACAAATGCAGGGGCACACCCACACATACCCACACACATTTCTAGTCAAGCATTTTATTCAAAGAAATTGGGGGGAAAAACAGAAGAAAAATGAGACCAGCATTTCAGCATCCAAGAGAAGGTTAATTACATGCAAACGAGGAAAGAATGTTGGTACTTGGGACAAAAACATAATGGAATTCTACCTTCCTTCTTTTCACTCCCCACCGTCACCTTTAACCTAGCACCAGTTTCCTATAATTCTGAATCTTTGGCAGGAACTTGACCTAGTGAAGTCAATATTAACATCCACAATGTGGACTTCCTGTGACTGGACTTGGCCCTGCTGCCCAGCATTCATTACTGCCTGCTCCTGTCAGGGAGAGTCGCATACTCAAAAATGAATGCATTTTAATGTCAATGAGAAAAGCAATCATCTGTCCACGCCTTAAAAAAAAAAATCTATGATTATATAACGTGAGGCCCTACTAACATAGCTTCTGCTAAAACTGTAAAACTAAGGAATAAAAGGAAGTAAATGGCTAACATATTCCTTAATCTCCAAGAATGACATGCATGAAGGGTGTGGGACCAGCAAGACAAGAGCTGAACGAGACAAACCCATGGGCCTCAAATTGTAAGTATGGTGCTGTCCTGGAATGTGTAACAGATGGTGACGATGGGAAGTAGAAAATTTCCATCCTCCTAAGCTTTCATACCTGCTTACCTACCTCAAGACCTGAAAACGCTGTAAAGTCACTTTTAGCATCGCACATGTTTTCCTGAACCATCTTCTGCTGTTTGATTTCAAGCATAGCAAGGGCTTCCAAATACTGTTGATTCAAGCCTAGGAAGGGCCATACAAGAAAGTGTTAGTTATGAGGGCGAACTCTGGTCTCACCTAATCTTGTTACATCAACGTCTATACTCATTCCTTACAAGCAATGCATATACAACAGGCATTGCCCACAAAATTTGGCCCCATCCAGAAAATCTGATAGAATAGTGGGTATGGATGGAGTGAGAGAATACATGTGTAACACTAGGTAAAATGTTATTACTTCTAAGTGGAAGTATCTTAACTTTGCAACCTAAGTCTAGTCTTCATTTACTCAGAAAATTTGTAGCATTTTCAAAGAGAAAATATACAAAGGCAAGTTAGAGACGTTGTAGATAGTGAGATAACCAGATAGTGAGATAACCAGAGATAATCATATTTGTTTTTTGTCAAATGTACCAGCAATCCGCCCTAGCTGGTTTGGCTCAGTGAATAGAGCATCAGCCTGCAGACTGAAGGGTCCCGGGTTCAATTCTGGTCAAGGGCACATGCCCAAGTTGTGGGCTCGATCCCCAGTAGGGGGTGGACAGGAGGTCCACTTCGGCCTGTGGACCAAAGTTGATCAGATCAACTTTGATAAAATAAAATGATGTGGAACAATGCATACAATCAGCCCTCCATATCCATGGATTCCCAACTATGGATTGAAAACAGTATTTCCATCTGAGGTTGGTTAAATAACCAGATGCAAAATCCAGGGAAAAGGAGGGTCAACTGTATGTTTATTGAAAAAATTGGTGTATAAGTGGACCCACGCAGTTCAAACCCGTGTTGTTCAAGAGTCGGTGTATATGTGTGCACTTCCCCCCACCACACATCCCTTATATAATGAGCTACCTTACGACAAAAATTAATGAAAGAATATTAAAGTATGTGTTTTTTAAAAAATATATATTTTATTGATTTTTTACAGAGAGGAAGAGAGAGGGAGAGGAATAGATTTAGAAACATCGATGAAAGAGAAACATCGATTCAGCTGCCTCCTGCACACCCCCCACTGGGGATGTGCCCGCAACCCAGGTACATGCCCTTGACCGGAATCGAACCTGGGATCCTTCAGTCCGCAGGCCGATGCTCTATCAACTGAGCCAAACCGGTTAGGGCAATATTAAAGTGTTTTAAGAATATTAAGGTGGTACCAACTTTTTATAAAATTCTAAGAGAAGATATTGATTCTCCCTTCTGAACAGAAACTATTTTAATGTGGTGGCTTGAAGGGGACAAAAATAAGTTCTGAATCGGGTCATGGCCTGAGAGAGGCACTTTTCCTAGTATAGTTGCGTGAGTTGTGGCGATGCCCTGGATGAGAACACACACATGGTGCTTCTCTGTACCAGTGATTTGAGCAGAGATTTCTCCTGTGTTAAGTTAGTACTCCAGACAGAAGCTGCTCATGACAACCCCTCCCCATCCTCCCTCCCACTCCACCCTGCAACAAGAGGGGGGAAGTTACCGTTTTCTGCTCTCCAGTAACTAGCAGAAATGTTCTAAATGATTTGAAATCCTCTTGTGAAAATTCTTAATAAAAAAATCTGATGGAGTTTGGATCACTGGTATGTTTTCTTTTAAATATATTTTATTGATTTCAGAGAGGAAAGGAGAGGGAGAGAGAGATAGGAACATCAATGATGAGAGAATCATTGATTGGTTGCCTCCTGCATGCCTCCTACTGGGGATCGAACCCGCAATGCAACCCAGGCATGTGCCCCCGACTGGAATCGAACCTGGGACCATTCAGTCCACAAGCCGACACTCTATCCACTGAGACAAACCAGCATGGGCTCCATACCATTTTATATGGGGGATTTGAGCATACAAGTATTTGGTCTCCCTTATAGTGGGTTCTGGAACCAATCCCCCACAAATATAGATGGATGACTTAATTTTCAGGGAGTCAAAAGTTATATGTGAATTTTTGACTGCACGGAGGTTGATGCCCCAACCTCCCCCCGTGTTGTTTAAAGATTTTTAAAAATATATATTTTTCTTGATATCAGAGAGGAAGGGAGAGGGAGAGAGACAGAAACATCAATAATGAGAGAGAATCCTTGATTGTCTGCCTCCTGCACACCCCCCACTGGGGATCGAGCCCACAACCCAGGCATGTGCCCTTGACCAGAATCGAACCTGGGACCCTTGAGTCCACAGGCCAATGCTCTATCCACTGAGCCAAAGTGGCTAGGGCCACCCTTCTGTGTTGTTAAGGGTCAACTGCAAATGTAAAAAATTTCTAATTCTTAGTGAGTCAAATATCATCTTGAAAAATTAAGGATGACCGTATTAGTGATAAAGTCACAGAAGACACTTATGAAAGAAACTAATGTTAAATAACTATTTACAAACTTTCCCTACTAGTGTCCCAAGAGAACCTACACCTACTCAGGTTCCTCAAACATCAGGTGCTCTACCATTTATTTTACAGGGAGTATAAAAGCTAAATGATAAAGGAGAAATAGGAGAAATTTGTAATAGGTTTGAGGTTTTATTTTAGAATGATGGAAATGTTATGGAGCTAGATGGTTCCACTTTTTAAAATTATTTATTATGCCCTGACCAGTTTTGCTCAGTGGATAGCATGTCGGCCTGTGGACTGAAGGGTCCCAGGTTCGATTCCAGTCAAGGGCATGTACCTGGGTTGCGGGCAGGGCAAGAAATCAATGTTTCTCTCTCATCGATGTTTCTAGCTCTCTATCCCTCTCCCTTCCTCTCTGTAAAAAATCAATAAAATATATTTTTAAAAAAATTATTTATTATTATGTATTGGTTTGGGGTGTATGCTTAGTGGTTAGACAATCATATACTGTACAGAGTGTCCCCTGATAATTCTAGTTCCCCAACTGGCACCATTCATAGTTATCACAATATTATTGACTTTCCTATGACTTACTTACCTGTGAGTATTTTGTAATTAGCAATTGAATTGTTCACTTTTATTTATTTTATTTTTTTTATCACCATTTATCCCCCATACACCCTCTCCCACCTCCACCCATCCCCTCCCTCTGAGAATTGTTCACTTTTTTTTTTTTTTTTTTTTGGTAATGTGTTTTTATTGATTTCAGAGAAGAAGGGAGAGGGAGAGAGAGATAGAAACATCAATGATGACAGGGAATCATTGATTGGCTGCCTCCTACTCGCCCCCTGTAGGGGATGAGCCCACAACCTGGGCATGTGCCCTTGGCCATGAATTTTTTACATTTGCAGTTGACCCTTAACAACACAGAGGGTTGGCCCTAGGGCAAGAATTGTTCACTTTTAAATGGTAATTTTGTTACATGACTTTTACCTAAAACATTTTTAAAATTAAAAACACCTAAATGATGCATTTCTTCTATTATTCTTAGAATATATTACTTCTAAATAGTAGCACTTCATCTCTATTGATATGTATGTTATTAACATAGGACACTATATAAAATGAATCTTTTAACATAATATTTTAAAAGAATCATCAAAATACCACTCTTACTTGCATTTTCAGACTTCAGCATTTTAATTTCTTCTGTTTTTAGTTTCAAAGTCTCTTTGAGGACTGCATTTTCACAGTTTAGCCTGGGAAAAAAGTAACCACCAAATAACTAAAATGTTAACACTTTGTACTTATATCAGAATGTTTTCATCCCTTAGAGCACAAAAAATAAATATAATTTTTCCTACTTCAAAAGTCTTGAATTTAGATGTTACAAAATAAAGACAGTTTAAAGGAGTGTGGAAATGTTTTGTACATACTCTAAACCCTTCAGTACAGCTCAGAAAAAATCAGAACCAGAAATAGCTCTAAGGCAACCATTTTGAATATTCATTCTCTTTACTGAAGTTTTAATTCAGTTTAATAAACATATCCTTGGGTGAGGATTAAAAAATTAAAATTAAATTCACACTAATGAAAGAGTTGATCAAAAGATTTTGTTTGAAAAAATAGTGTCAATGCTAAAATAACTTGGGAAACAATGACTCTTACATTGTTTTTAAAAATACAGTTTAGCCCTAGCTAGTTTGGCTCAGTGGATAGAGCGTCGGCCTGTGGACCAAAGTATCCTGGGTTCAATTCCGGTCAAGGGCACGTACCTAACTTGCAGGCTCCTCCCCAGCCTGGGCCCTGGTTAGGGCTCATGCAGGAGGCAACCAATCGATGTGTTTCTCTCACACTGGTGTTTCTCTCTGTCTTCCCTCTCTCTCCCACTTTCCCTAAAAATGAATAGAAAAATATCTTCAAGTGAAGAATAACAAAAAAAAAAGTAAAAAAATTAAAATACAGTTTAGCCTGGCCAGTATGGCTCTGTTGAGATTAGTCCCATGTACCAAGAGGTCACTGGTCCGATTCCTAGTCAGGGCACACACCCAAGTTTCAGGCGGGATCCCCAGTAGGGGCTGTGCAGAAGGCAGCCAATTGAGGTTTCTTCCTCTCTCTCTAAAATCAATAAAAACATAACAAATAATAAAAATACAGTTTATACTATTTTTTAAACAAGAAAATTAAAACTAACAGAAAGACATGGAGTTAGCTCAAGGAAGAAGAAGGCCTAAGCTACATTTGAATTACAAACATTTTAAAGATTCACAAAGAAAAACTATAGATTAGTAATATACAAACCTGTCATATTTTTGGGTCCAAGTTTCCTCTATATTTTTTATTCTATTCTGATCAAATTCTATTTTCCACTGCAAGGAATTTATTTCCTATAGAAAGAAAATAGCATTTCAGGACATTGTGACTAGCTGAACTAAATAATATAATCATTTCACAGAAATAGGTTCAAGAGGAAAAAAACTAAGTATTGCTCAAAAAGAGTAAGACATTTGTAAACACACATAACATACCTCTTTAGCACTCAAAAGAGCTTTGCCAAAGCTTACTTACTATAGGAGAAATTTAAAATTGTTTAGGTTAACAATTTGCTGGTCCAAACCTAGATTTCTCATCATTCCCCCCGAACCCCCTAACCCCATGGTCGGCAAACTGCGGCTCTTTGGCCCCTTGAGTGTGGCTCTTCCTAAGCCTTAGGAGTACCCTAATTAAGTTAATAACAATGTACCTACCTATATAGTTTAAGTTTAAAAAATTTGGCTCTCAAAAAAAATTTCAATCGTTGTACTGTTGATATTTGGCTCTGTTGACTAATGAGTTTGCCGACCACTGCCCTAACCCATGCAGACTCCACAAGCAAAATACACTCCTGGAAGTCTGCACCCAGGGCCGTTTCATCAAGGGAGAGTACTACCAGCACAGGAACAGGACCTTCGAGGGTGATTCCTAACTACTGTTTTAGTGAAGATCAGGTGGCCAGACAAAGACAGGCTCCGGAAGCAGATAAAGAAAAGAAGAAAAATAGGAAGTGTCAACTTGGCAGGCCTCCTAATACCTTAAAATGAGGAAATAAAAGAAACGGTCTTTGCCCATTTGACAATCTGGATTATAAGCTCCAAAGGGGAAGGAACCGTATGAAGTGAAGCACACCTAGCAGAGGGTGTGCACAAACAACATATCCATTGATCAGGTGACCTTTAAGGAAATTCTGTTTGAGCGCTTGTTGGATTAACTACATCTTTGCTAAAAATGCAAATACCTTCTCCAAGGATCTCTTTTCGTCCACAGTTTTTTGAAATATTGCCTGGGTATGACTTGTGGCTTTGCCAAATATTGCCTAAGAACAATAAAAATCATATCAGTACAAAAAAATTTCTAATCACTCCTATAGGCATGATGAAGTTAACATTTTTATTTTATTTTTTTAATATATTTTATTGGTTTTTTACAGAGAGGAAGGGAGAAGGATAGAGAGTCAGAAACATCGATGAGAGAAAAACATCGATCAGCTGCCTCCTCCACACCCCCTACTGGGGATGTGCCCGCAACCAAGGTACATGCCTTTGACTGGAATCGAACCTGGGACCCTTCAGTCCACAGGCTGACGTTCTATCCACTGAGCCTAACCGGTTAGGGCTAACATTTTTATTTTAAGACAACAGAAAAGTAATTTGAGATGATAATTTCCACAGAGACCACCTTTTGTGGAGTGTTTGATAGTTCAGAAGTCAGAAGATCTTGGTTTGGGTCTTCCCCAATGAATGTGAGCATGCACGAAAGGATTTGCACACAGACTTGTACACAGACATTCAAAACGTCCAAAGAATGGAAACTCAAATGTCCATCAACTGGTGAACGGATAAAAAAAATAAACAAAATGTGCCAAACCTGTATAATGGAATATTATTTGGCAATAAAAAGGAAGAAAGTGCTGACACAGGCTATACGATGCTTGAACTTTGAAAACATGCTACCTAAAGGAGTCAGGTGCAAAAGAATCCAGGCACATATTATATGATTCTATTGATAGGAAATAGAAAAGACAAATCTATAAGACTGAAGGTAGATTATGGATGGGAATGGGAAGTGACTCCTAATGTGTATGTAGTTCCTTTTTGGGGTGTTGAAAATGTTCTAAAATTAGATTGTGGTGATGGTTGTACAACTTCAGTTTAGTAAAAATGAACTGTGTGCTTACGAGTGAATTTTATAGCATGTAAATTATACCTCAATAAAACTGTTAAAAAAATCTAGTCCTCAAAAAGAAACTCAATTATCTTAAGCACTGCTACTTTTGTTTTAAAAGCTAAAACCATACAACTTAGTACTGAAATGTGAAAGTGATGGAAGTTTAAAAAAAACTTCTTACCATGCTTTGAAGAATTTTCAGTGCTGCCTCTTTACCTTCCAGTTGTCTTTGAGAGGCCTCCAGTTCCGTTTTTAAATTTTCTACCTCCTGAGGAGAGAAATAAAATGAGTCTTCTTATCGGCAATCCCAAATGATCAATTTGATAGTCTACATTTAAGTTCCATATTCAGTTTGACTGAATGCACTCTGACCTTATAAATGAGGTTGGAAATTCCTATGGGCTCTACAAGTGGACCAGACAGACAAAAATTGAGAGCCTCACTATCAGGTGCCATTTGTAACTCAAAACCCAAATCTTTTGCTTTTACGCATCTAGGCCACACAGCTAAGAATTTGAAAGAAAAAAGAATTCCTTAGACCACATAAAAGAAACACGAGTATTCACAAAGCAACAGTAGTTATTATGGGTTGAATTGTGTCCCCCCAAAAGAAATGTTCAAGTTCTAACTCCTGATAGTGTGACTGTGACCTTATTTGGAAATAGTCTTTGCAGATGTAATCAAGTTAAAATGAGGTCAGGTTGGATTAGGGTAAACCCCAATGACTGGTGTCCTTATAAAACAAGAAAAATCTGGACACTGACACACAGGGGACAAGCCAAATGACGACAGAGGCGGAAACTAGAGTGATGCTGCCGCGAGCCAAGGAATGCCAGGAGCAAGCATTGTCGGGAAGCTAGGAAGAGGGACAGGATTCCCCTCCAGACCTCTCAGAGGGAATATGCACCCACACACACACCTTGATTTTGGATTTCTGGCCTCCGGAGCTGAGAGAATAAATCTGTTGTTTTAGGCCCAGAGCGTGTGGCACGTTGTTTCAGCAGCCGCAGGAAACAGTACAGCGGCTTTCACAGGAGTCACAAACACATGAAGACAGGCTTCCTGCTTCCCACAGGAAAGGCACCCTACCCCCCAGGAACCCCTACTCCCAGCAGGAGGAGCCACCTCCTCGGCCACCTGGCAAACTTTCTGGTCTTTTGACTTCAAAGAGGTTAAAGTAAGTCAGGTTATTTCAAGCCAGAAAAGACAGATGGAAAGAAGTGGTAACTATTTTCTCCAGAAGATTCGAGAAGTAGTCGTGGCGGAGGGATGGGGGGGGTGGGGGTGGGGGGGAGAACTGGAGGGCATATTTACATAAAGAGCCTTTTTGAGAGATGAGGAGGATAAGAAACTGAGGAGCCAGCTCGTAGTTTCACCACATGGCTCCTTCACAATATCTGGAAAGCCAACATTTGCCTTCCACACAATTTTAGGATTCCTTAAACAAAATATCTACCAGTGGGCCTTTATTCCCATGAGAATTTTTATGTTAGAGTACCCACCTCTAATGTTTCATCAAGACGTTGCTTTAACTCTACATTTGGCAATTCCGAATTAGAATCTATTAGAAAAAAAACCACATTTGCTTTAACTAGTAATATAAGGACATTTGTTTACAAATTATCAAATATAGATTTCCCCTAAATTGCAAAGAGAATTGTAATAAACCAAAAAATGATAAAAATAGGTAGCTTAAAATATTTCACAAATGAAGAGATACATAAAGGGTGTCCCAAAATTCACACAAGAAGTAATTTTGATAGAAAACACAGGTTTATAATTAAAAATTGTAAATTTTTTGATTCATAAAGTATACAGTATAGGGTTATGTATGGAATGGCATATCGGATAAATGGCCTCCATGGCTTTGCTGGCACATACGCACTCTTTTGTTGAAATTTTCCATGATTGTTTTGCATAAATGTGGCTGAATTTCGATGAGGCTCATTTTCATCTTTTTTTTTTTTTAATATATTTTATTGATTTTTTTACAGAGAGAAAGGGAGAGAGATAGAGAGTTAGAAACATCGATGAGAGAGAAACATCGATCAGCTGCCTCCTGCACACCCCCCACCGGGGATGTGCCTGCAACCCAGGTACATGCCCTTGACCGGAATCGAACCTGGGACCTTTCAGTCCGCAGGCCGACGCTCTATCCACTGAGCCAAACCGGTTTCAGCTCATTTTCATCTTGATGGCTTGGTTAACCAACAAAATTGTCACATCAGAAAATCCACGAGTGATTGTTGAGAAACAAATGCATCCACAACATGTCACTGTTTGGTGCGGATTTTGGGCTGGAAGCATCATTGGACCATTCTTCTTCGAGAATGCGGCTGCTCAGGCAATAACAAAAGAGTGCATATGTGCCACATAACCCTATACTGTATACTTTATGAATCAATAAAAAATTTACAATTTTTAATTATAATCCTGTGTTTTCTATCAAAATTACTTCTTGCGTGAATTTTGGGACACCCTTTACTTTGAATAAAAAGACTTTTAAGAAGGACTCTAAAATAAAACTGTTGTTGCCTTAGCTGGTTTGGCTCAGTGGATAGAGCATCGGCCTGCACACTGAAGAGTCCTGGGTTCGATTCCAGTCAAGGGAACATGCCTGTGTTACAAGCCCAACCCCCAGTAGGAGGCGTGCAGGAGGCAGCCAATCAATGATTCTATCTCATCATCGATGTTTCTATCTCTCTCTCCCTCTCCCTTCTTCTCTGAAATCAATAAAAATATATTTTTAAAAAACTGCTGTTAATAATTGGGTCAGTTACTACATATCACTACTATACAAACACAGTACAAAAACACATGAATGTTGGTGAGTGAACGAAATAAGTTTTGGTGTTGGCTTAAATTTGATCAATGTAGTGATATGAATACCTAAGAAATAACCTGAATTTAATTTCTTTCCAACAAGAATGACTAGCAGTCTCCTGTAACTTCAATTATTCTCTCCTTATGTGATCAACTGAGACATAACACTGAGCTTTCCAGGAGCTTCATTTTCATTGCGGTCTCACTGGCAACAGGAAAACGTTAAAGTGGCAAGTTACAAGTGGGAGGAAAAGAAGAAAAAGGAGCCAAAACCGGTTTGGCTCAGTGGATAGAGCGTCGGCCTGCGGACTGAAGGGTCCCAGGTTCGATTCCGGTCAGGGGCATGTACCTGGGTTGCGGGCGCATCCCCAGTGGGAGATGTGCTGGAGGCAACTGATTGATGTTTCTCTCTCATCGATGTTTCTGACTCTCTATCTCTCTCCCTTCCTCTCTGTAAAAAATCAATAAAAAAAATATATTTTAAAAAAAAAAAAAGAAGAAAAAGGAGAAGAAAATTAGAAAGAATATTTAGAGGAATATTAAAATTTTCTCAAAACAATTTTTTCCTTTGCTATTCTGAATTTTCATCAATATGACAGTATCCAAGATAAAACCTACTTCATGTTTTTACTCTGATGATACAAAGTTTTAAAGGAGGGACAAAAGTAACATTGGATGGACAATGACAAGTTCTGTTTTATTAATACTTGTGGTAGGCAGAACAATGGCCCCCAACAATGCCCACATCCTAATCCCCATAACCTGTGAACACATAGCAAAAAGGACTTTGCAGATGGGATGTACTTGGAGATGGAAGAGTACCATGGGTTACCCAGGTGGGTCCAATGTCCTCACAGGGTCCTTATCAATGAAAGAGGAAGGCAGGAGAGTCAGTGTCAGACTCTCACCAGCCGCTGCTGGCTTTGAAGATGGAGCAAGGGGACCATGGCCAAGAAATGCAGGCGGCCTAGAAGCTGGGAAAGGCCAGGGAACGGCTTCTCCCCTAGAGCTTCCAGAAGGAAGGCAGCCCTGCCGATGGCTTGATTTTAGCCCACTGAGACCTGCTTGGGACTTCTGACCTACAGAACTGTAAGATAATAAATGTCTTTTGTTTTAAACCATTAAATTTCTGGTAATTTGGAAACAACCTATTAGGAAACTCACACAACATTCTTACCTAAGATCAGATCAACTTTGATAAAAGATAAAAGCCCATAACCCAACAAAACAAGAGCTCATACTATTGCTATTGCATCTCGTTTCTATCCCAGTGGTTTCCCCATGTTTTTACAAAGCATCATATTCAGTTTTCAACATCTTGCTTGCAAAACAGTATGCATTCCTATGCATGATAAGAAATTGGGAGAAAAATATATAAATAATCCCATCCTAATTTCAAGAAGGATTTTGCGGGATAGGGATAGATCCCCAGCTACAACATGTTGTTTGTAAATCTAAAATCATTTTCTTGTTACTTTTGTGTTGTTCTAACGTGTGTGTGTTCCACTTTGGTGGGGAAGTTTTACGATGTGGATTACAAAAGATACAGTCACAAAAGCTGTGCCCCGGCGCAGGCACAGGCCTCATGCTTGGGTTCCCAAACGCTGTGCAGTTGTACCATTCTATCACAGTATGATCTGCATTTTATTCTTTCCTTAATGTACAGCATAATTTATTTTTAGTTATAATAAGTGAAGATTAATTTTTTGTGTTTTAAAAATATGTTTTTATTTATTTCAGGGAGAGGGAGAGAGAGATAGAAACATCAATGATGAGAGAGGATCACTGATCAGCTGACTCCTGCACACCCCCTACTGGGGCCTGGGACCACAACCCAGGCATGTGCCCTGACAGGGAATGGAACCATGATCTCCTGGTTCATGGGTCAACAATGCTCAACCACTGAGCCACATCAGCTGGGCAAGATTAATTTTGTTTTTCTAATTTTTGAGAATTTCATGACATCCCTAAAATACGCAGAAACTTGTGTGTTCTGCTGGTAATACTCCTCCCCAGATAAGCACTGGGCTTGCCTGCTCAAATGTCACCTCCTTAGCAGGCCTCCCCTGACCTTTGCCTAAAATAGCAGTGTCCCAGCCCCTCCAATCACTCACTATCCCTTCACTTACCACTGCCTGATGTTATACAGCTGCTGATTTGTAGGTTTATTCTGTCTCCTAGACTACAATTAGGGCCCTGGACAATTTTGTTCAATGATGTTATTCCCAGAGCTTAGAACTGTCCCAGGCACCTCATAGGTACCCAATAAATATTTGTTGAATAAGAAAAAAATAAAAGGGAATACATGAAGTCTACCACTATATCACACACAAAAAAAGCAAGGTAGGTAATTATTCACTGATATAACTAACATGTGTGTATTAATGCAGAATAACTAGTGTACTTCGCAATTTGAACAATTCTTGGAAATAGAAACATCAATTACTTTTGAACCATCACCAATCTCAAGAGGTGAATAGAGAAACATCTCTAAAACGCACTCTGGTGACCACTGTCCTGTGTGGGGAGGGAGGCGGGGACACGCATTCTTACCAGTGCTACTGTGTCGTCTGTGATGGGGGGTCCTGGGCCCTTCACGGTATGTGTCTTGAGGCCTGGGACGCCGACAAACAGCACCACTTCTTTCTTCCCCCTTCCTGGGAGACAGGGGAGGGCTACAGTTCGTCTCATCTGATCTTCTTCTAGATGTGACCAAGTGTGAAGCCGGCACTTCATAAATACCGCCCGGCCTTCTCCCGAGGCCGTACCCTAAGTCGCCTTCTGCCATGTCATCGTCCTCCGCCTCCCAGGTCTGCGCCCCGGCCTCAGTCGGTGGCCTCAACGCCCTGCTCATCAGCCAGGCGCCGCGGTTACCATAGGAAAACCGGCTTACCTGCAGGTAGGAAGAACAGTAGTTAAAACACCGTCAGGGTAAGAGAGTTGGGTTTTCAGGGAGCACCAGCACACAAACGCAATCCAGTTCAACATGTAAGGACTTACTGGTGAGGAAAATTCCCACTTCTTATTTCAAAGAAGCAGCGAATGGGGAGGAAGCAGGAAAGGCAGTTACTGAATAACCTGCTGATCAGGATAAAGCAGATGGGTCTTTGCCAAGGAAACAGAGATACAAGCTTAAAAGGAAAGGTTCTGTTTTCACCAGCCTAAGAGCTACATAAAATTCAGACAAGTCTCTGAAAAAAAAACACGAGCCTTGCAATGAACGACCAAGAGCGTCCTGCCTCTGTCCCCTCGCCGCCCTTTATTCAGTTCAGGTGCCCAGGGCTCTTCGGTTCCTCCGACAGCCCCTGTGCAGACACTATTAGCAAAGGTTTTGTATGTGGGACAGTCCTAGGTGGGAGGGGGGAAGGTGCCCCACCTCCCTCTCAAATCAGATTGCCTCCGTTCAAAACCTATGTCGCAATGCAACCAGCGCAAACCGCAAAGCCTTTCCAGTGGCGCAGGGCCTGATGCCCATCTCTGCCCGCCCTCAGCCGAGGCTGACTGCCCTGGCCTGCGGTGCTGTGGACCATGCCAAGTACTCCTGCCCCAGAGCTTTGAGCTCACCTTGCCTCAGGGAATGAATGCTCTTCCCCCAGAGAGTTGACAGCGGATTCCGCACCTCCTGTGGGTCCTTCCTTCAGTCTTCCCCTCTCAGTGGGGCCTTTCCTGGCACCCCGTCTAAAACTGCAGCCTTCTCCCTGTCCCACTTAGCTGCTTTATCTTTCTCCTTGGCACTATGACCTTCTAACATACCATATTATATTCATTTTCCACTCACGCCTCTGAAAAAGGAAAGGTAGCCCAGCAGAGGGAACCAGGTGAAGCGGAGGGTGGCTCCAGCTGCCTAGGATGCCTGTCAAGAGCTAGGGCACCCTTCAGATTTCCCCTACCAGAGCCCAGACCTGCTGTGGGTGGCCCTGAGAGAAATGTGAGCCCGGCTGGCGTGGCTCAGTGGTTGAGCGTCGACCTATGAACCTGGAGGTCACAGGTTCGATTCCTAGTCAGGGCATATGTCCGGGTTTGGGGCTCGATTCCCAGTATGAAGCGTGCAGGAGGCAGCCGATCAGTGATTCTCTCTCATCATTGATGTTTCTATCTCTCTCTCCCTTCTTGTCTGAAAAAAACCTCAATAAAAACATTCAAAAAAAAAAAAAAAAGAAGAAGGAAATGTGAGCTCCACAAGGGCAGAAGTGTTCCTTTGTTTGGATCACCACTAATTCATTCCCAGTGCCTAAAACTGAGACATAACCAGTGCTGAAGAAATCCTGTTTAATAAAAGAATAGCCCAGCTGGAGTGGCTCAGTTGGTTGAGCATTAACCTGTGCACTGAAAGGTTGCCAGTTCGATTCCCGGTCAGGGCACATACCTGGGTTTTAGGTTCGATCACTGGTGGGGCACATACAGAAGGCAACCGATCGATGTTTCTCTCACATCAATGTTTCTCTCTCTCCCTCCCTCCTCTTCCCCTCTTTAAGCATGTCCTTAGGTGAGGATTAACACACACACACACACACACACACACACACACAATAACAGCAAAAAGAATAAAGCAAAGAAAGACTATGCAAACAAATCAACTTGCCTCTAGGGTAGAAAAACAAAACAATCACCTCAGCAAGGCTGCACACTGGATAGCATGGGGCTAACTGCCTGCCCTTCTTCCTAGAAGAAAACGTCTGCAGGTAAAAATGCCCTACATGGAAATCATCCCTGAGCCTTCAGGTCTGAAGACCATCGTAGGCACCTACCTGGTGACAGTGGCCTACCTGGTGGCTGGAGAGCACCTGAAATGCTCAGCCCAGTACAGAATACAGTTAAGAGGGGCTTTCATCACCAGATGTTACAAAACAGCTGCTCTGCTGTAGTTATTTAGAAATATTTCATCCTTTTCACAAGACTCATTAAAAAAACAACCACCCACATCTGACATATTTTTCTAAATATCCTGCTGTTTAAGTAATTGCTTACCAGGACTTTCAAAAATAAATCTCATACGTGCAGTCTTTCAAAAATGGTTACATCTTATTTTTTACTGATCTCTCTCTCTTATTCTTCCACTATTAAAACCGTACATGGATGCCAACTAGATCTGATCACCTATGAAGGGTTTTCTGTTGTTTTTAGGGTCAAAGTACCATATATTTTCAATGTGTAAAAGCAAAGGCCCTTAAGCCCTAGCCAGTGTGGCTCAGTTGGTTGGAGCATCATCCCCTACACAAAAAGGTGGTGGGTTTGATTCCTAGTCAGGGCACAGACCTAGGTTGTGGGCTTGATCCCTGGTCAGGAGGCAACTGATCAATGTTTCTCTCTCTCTAAGAAAAAAAAAAGGTCCTTAGAAGATTTGAGGTAATCTACACTAATAAAAGAGAAAGATGCAAATTGACCATACCTTTGCAACACCCAACCGGCCAATCAGGAGTGAGTATGCAAATTAACCCAACAAAGCTGGTGGGTTAATTTGCATATGCAGGCGCCGAGCGGCCGGGGACATTTCCCACCACCCCAGCCGCTCTGGGCCTCTGGGCAGCGTGGGAAGGCGGAAAGGCGGCTCCAGCCAGAGTGAAGGCGGTGCCAGCAGCCAGGGGAAGGAAGACCCATTCTTGCATGAATCTTCATGCATCAGGCCTCTAGTAAATCATAAAAGAAGATACAAAGACGGAAAGACACTCAACATCATTAGTCATTCAGGGAATTGTCGAATTAGACTACAGTGACATTCAATCACCTATTACTGCCAATTGCAAGTGTTGCCAAGATGTGGACATCCACATACACTATTGGTGGGAACATAAAATGGTACAGACACTGTGAAAAGTTTGGCAGTTTCTTTTCAACAGTGACCCAGCAATTGCATTCTTGTTATTTATCCAAGAGAAACAAAAACATTTGTTCATACAGAGATGTGTGTAAGAATGTTCAAAGCATTATTCAAATTAGTCCCAACCTGGAAACAACCCAAATGTCCATCAACAGGAAAACAGACAAGTTACAGTACATCCGTACAATACAATATATTCAGCAATAAATAATAAATTTCTGGTATATGTAACAACATGGTGAATGTTACAGACATTTATACTAACTGAAGAACCACATACTGTATGAAATCCTAGCAAAACTAACGTTCATAACAGACCATAGGTCAACAGTTGCCTAGGGTGGGAAGGTGAACTTCAAAGGGCATGAGAGAACTTTTTTGGATGATGGAAAAGTCTTATATCTTGACTAGAACGATGGTTGTCAAAATGAATCCAACTATATACTTTTTTAAAAAATATATTTTATTGATTTTTTTACAGAGAGGAAGGGAGAGGGATAGAAAGTTAGAAACATCAATCAGCTGCCTCCTGCACACTCCCTACTGGGGATGTGCCCGCAACCAAGGTACATGCCCTTGACCGGAATTGAACCTGGGACCCTTGAGTCCGCAGGCTGATGCTCTATCCACTGAGCCAAACCGGTTAGGGCAGAATCCAACTATATACTTAACGATGGTGCATTTTCATATATGCAAATTTTACCTCAATAATATGATAGTCACAGAAAAAAAATAAGGGAATTTAACTGGATTAGAGGACAAGATGAGAAGTATGTTAATCAATTGTGCCCTCCTATATAAGAAAATAATTAAAATGGATGCCTTAAATCAGCAACAATTTTTAATAACATAATAATAGCGAGCTAGTACGTATTGCTTGCTTTCTGTGTTCTAGACACTATGTTAAGTGCTTTACTTAGATTATTCTATTTATTCTTTACAAACACTGTAAGACAACACTGTTATTAATAAGTACAGTTAAATTGAAGCGCACACAGGTAAAGTAACACAGCTAACAAGAGCCGGAGCCAGATTCTGAATCCAGATCCCTGATGTCAGAGACACTGTTACACTCTTAGCCACTGCTTTGTATCATTTGTAGAATTTCAATGAGATTAACATCAGAGTAAATCAAGTTTCTATTACTACATCTAACAGAACTGAAAGTAAAAGCTTAAATAGCTAGTTTTAGCAACACTCAACAGTCTATTAGGTCCATTTTTATTTTTATTTTTTAAAATATATTTTTATTGATTTCAGAGAGGAAGGGAGAGGGAGAGAGAGATAGAAACATCAATGATGAGAAAGAATCATTTACTGGCTGCCTCCTGCATGCCCCCTACCTGGAATCAAGCCCAAAACCCTGGGCATGTGCCCTAACGTGACCTCTTGGTTCATAGGTCGATGCTCCACCGCTAAGCCACACTGGCCAGGCAGACCCATTTTCCCCAAAAAACTTTAATAAAATCATCTTGGTTCCTTTACAAATTTACTTCCTAAATAAGTAAGTTCTATTTTTATTTGTCAGGGTAGATGGGAAGTTATTTGTTACCTAAGAGGCTGTGTTTTACCTCTAGTGCAGCAGATTCCTGTTTATAACCTCACATCTCTCTGTTAAGGAAGGTGTGGTCAGGGTTAGGCAGCCAGCAGTGAAGAAAACGGAATTGGTCAACACAAAGGAAAAATGCAATAAGGGGAAAGAATATGCAACCACAGGATTAGCTAAGAATATTTTTTAATGCACCCCCTATATTCAGGCATCATGAAAACATCTTCCTGCTATTAAGAATTTAACATAATAGTAAGCTTTCACATGGTCCAATACCCTACTGTTTTTTAAAATGTAATTCAGGAACTGTTGGCTGTGGACCCTCCCACTTTTTATATACTAATAGTAAAATTAATGTGGAATGCAATCAAATTAAACTTGACTTTTGGAACATATTACTAACATTCCATTTGACTAGTTTTAAATGCACTCAATGTTGACAACCAGGGAGGCAGTAGATGGGCAACAGAGAAGGCCTGGCCTCAGGAGTTCTGGGTTCAAATTTCACTCCACTAATGCTATTCTGTGATCCTGGGCAAATCATTTAACTTCTTGGAGCCTGTCTTCAAATTTCCAAAATGGGTTTAAGCATAATTACTTTTTAGAGAGTTATGCTTAGTTCCATAAACCCTATATCTGGGCACCACTGACATATTTGAAATCAATGTTTAATGAATTAGAATTTGAGTATTAGCTTTTCATTTGTCAAATGAAGGAATTGGACACGATTTTTTTTGTTTTTTAAAGCCCTAAAATCCCAGTTCTGTATCAGCATTTTCCACAGTGCCCCATGGAACCCTAGTTCTATGAACTGTGAGGTGTTGCTAAGAATGAAAGAGCCCTTCTGGTTTTATTACGAGCTGTATTTTTTAAAAATATATTTTATTGATTTTTTTACAGAGAGGAAGGGAGAGGGATAGAGAGTTAGAAACATCGATCAGCTGCCTCCTGCACACCCCCTACTGGGGATGTGCCCACAACCAAGGTACATGCCCTTGACCGGAATCGAACCTGGAACCTTTCAGTCCGCAGGCCGACACTCTATCCACTGAGCCAAACCAGTTAGGGCGTACGAGCTGTATTTTACTATGCCAGCCTAGGCACAGGTGCCCAGCCTCAAATTATACAGGCAGTGGCAGCCAGAACTTAGGAACATCTCTCTGGCTCCTTGTTCTGTGGTCTGGTCACTTGGGAAAGGCCACAGAATGAACAGATTGCAGACTGAGCAATCGTCCTACTTCTGCACTAAAACAACTCTCTGAGAAGAGACCAGTGACTTCTTAATCACTAAATCCAAGACCTAGTCTCGCTCCTCAGCCACCTCCACTTCTGCAGAAGCTGTGTCTACTGACTTAACGCCCAGGCCCCTGCTCCCACAGGAATCCTGGGAGGAGGAAGAGGGGAGGATGGGGGGAGGGGGGAGCCAAGAAACCCCCACGCCCCCACGCCCCCACCCCCACTCTCTCTTATCTGCCCCCTCAGGCTCCTTTCCTCTTCCTTTCCCTTCTGTATATGTTTGGCTTCCATTCTTAAGGACACATCTCCAGCAGGATATCCTGGCAGCAATTCAAACGCAGCTGGTTTAAAAACAAATTCATTCCCCTCCCCAGTTCCCGCAGTGTCTCCTCCTGCATCCTCTATTTCTGCAAATGCGGCGACCATGCTCTAAAACACCCAGGTCCAAAACTCTGTTTTGTTTTGTTTTTCTCTTCTCTTTGGTACCTTCAGTTGTCAGGTTCTCTAGATCCACAATCTCCCAATGCCTTGTCCTTCTCTGCACCTGAACTTCACAGGCCTGGATGAATTTCTTATGACTTCTCCTGGACTAAACCAATAATTCCCTAACTGAGCTACTCCACACACTGTGACGAAGCACAGATCGAGTGATGCCTGTCCATTCATGGCTCCCATGGCCTAAATTATAAAAGTGTCGCTCTATTGCCCGGCCAGTGTGGCTCAGTGGTTGAGTGTCACGATTGATTCCCTGTCAGAGCACATACCTGGGTTGCGGGCTCGATCCCTAATGTGGAACGTGCAGGAGGCAGCTGATCAGTGATTCTCTCTCACCACTGATGTTTCTATCTCCTTCTCCCTTCCTCTCTGAAATCAATAAAAATATATACATTTTTTAAAGTATTGCCCTGTTTGCTACAAGAGTCCTGTTTTCACTTCCTGTTTCCACTGTGCGTACTCCCTGGGCATGCTCTGTGCTCCCATATGAGAGGGCCTACATCTGCTCCAAGGTAGCCTCAGCCTGGTACCTTCAGTTCTCTGCTGGGGCCAGTTTCCACCCCAGGGATGCTTTCCCCGCCTCCCTTCAGCCAGGCCCTCTAGACTACCCTGGGCCAGATGTGATTTCTCCTACCTCTAAGCCCTTCTAGCTCTGTACTAAACCTTTTAATAGTCCTTTCTTCTTTCTTCTTCTTTTTTTTTTTTACAGTCCTTACTTCTTCCCTAATGTTTTTACTAAACACACCCCTAGTGCAGGGAGTACTGTATATGTGTCTCATTTGCTTGTGCAGAACAAGCGTTCCAAAGATATCTGACAGATTTAAAACAGAAAACAGATTCCTCCTGGAAAACTGGACTAGGAGCACCCACGCCCAGCAGCCTAACAACTCTGGCCTCAGCAAACAAGCTGGTCAAACACACAATTCCTGTCAGGCCTGGCAGAGAGCAATGAACCGGATCCCCGCCCCAACAATGGCCTGTCGCACAGCACCGTCCGACTTTGTTCTGTAACTTTTCCTGTTAAAACAATTTTAGATTTACAGTAAATTGCAAATATAATACAGAGAACTCCTGTGTATCCTTTGCCTAGATTCCTCTAATGTTAACATTAGGGTACATTTATCAAAATTAAGAAGTGAACATGAACTAAAACCACAGACTTTATTAGAATCTCCCCAGTTTTTCTTCTGATGTCTTTTTTCTGTTCCGGGATGCGATCCGGGATACTTACTGCACTTAGTGCGCTGTCAGTGTTAAGGCTCAAAATTAATAGAAAAAATAAAGAGAGAAGGGAGAGAGGCAGAAGCAGTCTTTCAAACCTATTCTTTATATTTTCGATGTCGGACAGGCCATTAAAACAGCATTAGCGGGAAAGCAGCCAACCAGCCAGCTCGCCCACAACCCGCCGAGTTTCCACCGATGTGCGCCGACCCGGGTCCTCCCCACGCGCGGTTCCCACCTGCGGGCTCTGCCCCGCCCCGGGCCCCGCCTTCCGCGAGGGAGGGTTTGGGACCCCGGACCCAGCCCGGCGACTGGGACCCCCCGCCCCCAGGACCGCGCCCCGCGCCCCGCGCTCACCCGGCGCTGAGCCTCCACGTCGCGCGCCGCCCCTCCGGCCACGTGACGGCGGGAGGCGCCGCCTGGGCATCACCTGCGGGGCTCCGAGCGCGCGGGGCCAGCTGGCTCCAGCTCCAAAGCCGCACTTTCCCCGCTCGGGCAACCGAGGTCTAAATAATAGCCCGGGACCTGGACAAACAGGACAGGGCCGAGCGTGCGCGTCAATGAAGGTCACGTTAGACCATTCAGAACCCTGTGTCTGGGGGTCCCCTCCTGGAAGGACGGAGCGGAGCGGAGCTGAGCTGCACTTCTGCGGTGGAGACGGCCTTGAAACGCAAGCTTTCGGTCCTGGGAAGTGGTGAGGGCATCGCAGGGCCAAGGCCTGGCGGAGGGAAGGAGCTAGACTCGCAGGGGTGGGCAAACTTTTTGACTCGAGGGCCACAATGGGTTCTTAAACTGGACGGGAGGGCCGGGACAAAAGCATGGATGGAGTGTTTGTGTGAACTAATATAAATTCAAAGTAAACATCATTACATAAAAGGGTACGGTCTTTTTTTTTTTAGTTTTATTCATTTCAAACGGGCCGGATCCGGCCCACGGACCGCAGTTTGCCCACAGCTGATAGAGGGAGTGGCCTTGAGGGTCCGGAGAGCGGCTACTCTGGACGACCTATTCCTGTGGGTTTCCTGAAACGGACCCCGCCTCCGCCCAATCTCACCAAAACGTGTTGGGTCATTGCCTTGGTGAAATTATTTTGGTATTATTTCCTAATACCCACTGTTGATGTAAAATGTGACCAAACCTATAAAGAATTTTTATGAGTTTATTTGAGCCAAACTGACAATTGTCCAGAAGCAAAATCTCAACTGGATTGAGAAAATGCTCCAGAGAATGGGGGCTTTTGCAGCTTAGTTTAGACATTCGAATACAAGGAGGACACCTGAGGAGGGTTACATGAAATCCATTGGTGATAGATTAAGGGGGCAGGAGAAAGCAGATTGGGGAAATCCCTGGGATTGGATAAAAAGGCAAAATGGAGAAACATCTGGTTGATTTACATTGGTGGGTACAGGAGAGTTAATAGTTAACATTTACAGCACATACAGATGGAACGTGGGAGAACAAGCGGGGAGGGGTTCTGTGCTCTCTTCTCTGGTGCAGCTGTTGTGCCCTGAGGGGTCTGGAGGAAGCGATTAGGCTGACCTTCCAAGGTATGTTTTCTTAGATGCAAAAAGATAATACTCAGACTCACAGAGGTAAAGATTGATCTTTGTCAAGGAAGCTACGGACCTAGGACGTGACTGTCCCCCATGACTTGCTTTTAGTTAGGAATTTTTGTGTTCAGAACATCCTATATGGTTACTTTCAGTCTCTGAGTTTTTAAGGCCCACCATGCAAACTTCCCCTGAGATTGTCAGGTTTAGGAGGTAGCCCCTTTTTTGCCCACACCAACATCCATGAAATATCTGAAGGGGCTTTGTAGTCGCTGGATTTAAAGATTACTTTGGTTTGGAAATAAACTAATAAACCCTTTCCTCTCAGTAGCCAACTTCTTTTTAGTAGTGTTTCTCTTCTCTAGATCCAGTCCACATTTTCCTTACCCAGCTGCTTTTCGAAAGCAAACATACCTAGATATATGGAAAACTTGACAGAACCGAGGCTCTAAAATTTCTCCTGATAATAGGACAAGATCAATGCTATGTGCTTATTAGATGCTTAGGGATTTAAAATTATCATAGAAGAGTAATATATTTATAACTGTAAAGTCAGTTGCATACTATCTCATTTAGGATGATAAACATATTCAATTGCTTTGCAAACCAAAAATAATTTTTCTTCAATTAAAACTTTTTTAAAAACACATTTTGAAATTTCAACCTATTTTATTGATTAAAATAAATTTTTTTTAGAGCATGAGGAAAGGAAAGGGAGAGAGAGAAAAAAAAATCAATGTGAGAGAGAAACATTGATTGGTTGCCTCCTGCAGGCACCCCCACTGGGGATCAAACCCAAAACCTGGGCATGTGCCTTGACAAGGAATCAAATCAGCAACCTTTTGGTGCATAGGATGAAACTAAACCAACTGAGACACACTGGCCAGGGCTCAATTAATACTTTATTATAGCAAATCTTGAAGTGAGGTACTATAAATCTTTTAACTTTTTAAACATTTATTCTTTTTCAGCATTGCTTATCTATTCTCATTCCTATAGATTTCCATATAAATTTTCAAATCAGCTTATCAACTTTTATTTTATGCTGGGATTTTTATTGGGATTGAATGTATAGAACTAGAGGCCTGGTGCATGAAATTTGTGCACCAAGGGGGGGGGGATGCCCCTCAGCCCAGCCTGTACCCTCTCCAGTCTGGGACCCCTTGGACATCCCTCTCACAATCCGGGACTGCTGGCTCCTAATCGCTCGCCTGCCTGTCTGCCTGATTGCCCCCAACTGCTTCTGTCTGACAGCCTGATCACCTCCTAACCACTCCCCTGCCAGCCTGATTAACACCTAACTGCTCCCCTGCTGGCCCAATTGCCCTCCCCTGCAAGCCTGGTCCCCCCCAACTGCCCTCCCCTGCCAGCCTGATGGCCCCCAACTGCCCTCCCCTGCCAGCCTGGTTGCCCCCAACTGCCCCCCCCCCCCCGCTGGCCTGATCTCGCCCCCAACTGCCCTCCCCTGCCAGCCTAATCTCACCCCCAATTGCCCTCCCCTGCCAGTCTGATCTGGCCCACCAATTGCCCTCCCCTGCAAGCCTGGTCCACCCCAACTACCTTCCTCTGCCGGCCAATTTGGTTCTAATTGGTCAGTTTCTATGCCAGTCAGTGTCAAAAGCTCCGCCTCCTAGGCAGCCATTGGCTCCTCACAGTTGACCAGATTTGGTTCTGATTGGTCGGTTTCTATGCCAGTCAGCATCTCTGGGCCTATCAACGGGCCTGATCATAAAGGCGGGGCTGATCAGTAGCCCTGGTGGAGGCCTGGAAAGAAATGGAGGCAAGGCTGCTGACCAGGCCCGCAGCTAAAGAGAGAGGCAAGTGCTGATCAACAGCTGCCACAGAGGCTATGGATCAGACCTTGCTTCTCTCTTCAAGCCTCTCTCTGGGCCTGATTTGTAGCCCCCTCAGCAGTCAGTGTTGGGTCACCATGCCTGTAGTCATAGCAGTGAGTGCTGGGTTCGTCACCACGGCAACCCAGCGCTGACTACAGGACTGACTTCCAGTTGGTCGAGCCTCCTGGTCCTTGTGGATGTGACAGACCCAGGGTATTTATATATTAGGATTTGGGGAAAACTGACATGTTAATATTGAATCTTGTAATTCATGAACCTGGTATATCCATCTAATTGAATCTTTCATTTGAATTTTCAGCATGCAGATATTGCACATATTTTATTAGACATATACCTCAGTACATCATGATTTTTGGTACTGTAAATAGTTTTAATTTTCAATTTTCACTACTGTATGGAAATGCAGTTGACTTTTGTGTATTGATCTAGTATTCTGTGACCTTGCCAACAGTAAATTATTAGTTCAAGTAGCTTTTGTGTGGATTCTGTTTGGAATTTCTACATAGGTAATCATGTTGACTGAGAATAGTTTATTTCTTTCAGCTCTGCGTGTCTTTTTCTTGTTTAATCCACTGGCTAGGACCTCCAGGATGACCAATATGCTTTTCTATTCACTAGTCTTGTTTCACAAATTATTTTTTAATCCCCTTCCATAAAAATTAACCCCTTAAACAATGAACCTCTGGATGGGTTTCAGGAGTCTGTAAATCTTTGAAAAATAAAAGCAACATTTTGTAGTAATATGTATATCTTTTTGGAGGAAGTGTGTTTATAGCTTACATCAGACTGTCACTAGATTTATGTCATTAAAAGGGTTAGGGAACTAAATTTCAAGTAAAAGCCTTGGTATATATAAAGAATTTTCATATTGTTTCTCACATATACAGCTATTAAAATTATTAAAAAGTGATTTTTTTTTTTACCTTGCCCTCTTCCCACTCCATAGGAAAGAATAAACAGTTCTCAGCAGTTTTGACCCCTATCACTTTTGTGTTAAAAACAAATTTAAATGTTAGTAAGGATTGGTGATAGGACATGCTTAGAATGCCGAAGAAATATAGCTGAAGTAAGGCCAAACCCCTATCTCAAAGCACACAAAAATATACCAAGAA
The DNA here is from genome assembly GCF_964212035.1 of Myotis nattereri. Lineage (NCBI taxonomy): Eukaryota > Metazoa > Chordata > Mammalia > Chiroptera > Vespertilionidae > Myotis > Myotis nattereri. The sequence continues at coordinate 36,958,999 of NC_138079.1, forward strand.
GGGTATAAGGGAAAGAAATAATTGGTTATGCATATCCCAAAGCTTATTATCTGAAAGCACTCTTGGGAAACTGAATAAATTATATTAAGAAGTCTGATTAACAGAATTATAAAATGATTAAAAATTTGGCAAACTTATCTTTTTTATTTCATTATTTTATTTATTGATTTGAGAGAGAGAAACATTGATTTGTTGTTCTACTTATTTATGCATTTATTGGTTGGCTCTTGTACGTGCCCTGACTGGAGACTGAACCTGAAACCTTCGTGTATTGGGACCATGCTCTAACCAACTGAGCCACCCGGCCAGGCCCACACACTTATTTCTTAAATTTGATTTAAATCATCCCTTTTAAACAAAAAGTTTACAAATAGGTTTGACTAAAACTAGAGACAAACAGTAAATGACGTTATTTTTAAGACAATTATAAGGTGTTAAAGCATTGTCACTAGTTTCACATGAAATCTAGGCTGAGTTGGTGAGCATATTAATATTTATAAAATTCATAAAATATGTGTAGCTCTGTATTAGACTCCAGTATCTCCCATCTGTTTAAGGGAAATCTCATTTATTATTATGAGTCAATACTAGTTAATGAGCAATCACTTGATTAGCAAGAGAATTTAATGAATCCTATTAGTGAAAAGATAATAGACTTCTCAAAACAGCATAGTCTTCTCAAAACAGCCGTTCATGCCCACCAACTGGTGTGGCTCAGTGGTTGAGCACATGAAAAGAGGCTCAACATCATTAGTCTTTAGGGAAATGTAAATCAAAACAAAACAAAATATGATAATATATCCACAGGATGGCTATTATGAGCAGTAGCAACTGTTGGCAAGGATGTGGAGAAATTAGATACCTAATACATGGATAGTGGGAATGTAAAATAATGCAACCACTTCTGAAAAATTTGGTATTTGCTCAAAAAATTAAACTCAGTTGCAATTTAGCCCAGCAATTTCCTTCCTAGAAATATATCCAAGAGAATTAAAAACATATATCCACATAAAACTTGTACACAAATATTCATAGCATAATTCACAATACCCAAAGTAGATACAACCCAAAGTAACTGATGGAATGGATAAACAAAATGTGGTATAGCCACACAGTGGAATATTATTCCACATAACAAGAAATAGAGTACTGATACAGGCTACACTACAGATGACCTTGAATACATTATGCTAAGAAGCCAGATGCAAATGCCACATATTGAATTGATTACATTTATATGAAATGTCCAGAATATGCAAATCCATGTAGACAAAGATTAGTGATAGCAAGGAGCTGGGAGAAGGGAAGAACGGGAAGTGAGTGCTAACAGGTATGGTACTTATTTTTGATGGGGTAATGAAAATGTTACAGAATTAGATAGTTGTACAGTCTTGTCAATATGACAAAAACTAGTGGATTATACTCTTTAAAATGGTCAATTTTCTGGTATGTGAATCATACCTTAATTTATTTTTTAAATATATTTTTTATTGGTTTCAGAAAGGGAGAGGGAAACATCAATGATGAGAGAGGATCATTGACTGGCTGCCTCCTGCACACTCTCCACTAGGGATTGAGCCCAAAGAAACCAGGGCATGTGCCCTGACCAGGAATCAAGCCATGACCTTCTGGTACATAGGTTGCCACTCAACCACTGAGCCACACCAGCCGGGCAATATTTTAAAAAAGGATACGGAGGTATGTAGATTCTAAGATTGTATAATCTCCAAAATATATTAAATGAAAAAAATAGGGAACATGGTATGCTACCACATGTTTAAAATAATGTGTACACACACTGTGCAGGCATTAAATATCTGAAGAGAAACATACGTAACATTATGTCCCAAAGGGAGGTGATGTGGGATGGGTGAAGAACAGGGATGGCCTAGAAGAGAAACTACCTTTTCAGTATTCTTTGTACCTTTTGCATTTTATAGAGTACTAGAGGCCCAGTGCACAAATTCATGCATATTGAAAGGAAATTAATTAGAAGAAATATTTTAGAGGCCAGGGAGGGACTGCAGGAGGTTGGCTCCAGGGCATGTCTGGCCCATCTTGCCCACTCCCGATCAGCCAGACCCCAGCAGCAAGCTAACCTACCAGTCGGAGCATCTGCCCCCTGGTGGTCAGTGCATGTCATAGTGACTGGTTGAGCGGTTGACCGATGGGTTGGACACTTAGCATATTAGGCTTTTATATATATAGATAAGTATGTCCACCCCTCCTTTCCTTAAAAGGGAATACATAAAAAATGGAAACTCTGGTGCTTTATATTTAGATTTTATTTTACAAGATCATGTTCATTTTCTTTTTTAATAAACTTAAAAGATATCCTCCCACACATTTGGTCAGGTTTATTTATACTTTAGCAATTGAAGCATTAAACAATGACAGTTTTTATTCTCAATCTTTAATGCGTTAAGTGCCCAGTCAGTCACCAGTGACTGACACTATACTTTCCATATGGAAAGCAAAACAGGCTGGGCACTTAACATGTTAATAAAGTTATATTCATTATACTTTTTTATGGAAAAAAACACACCCAAATATAAACCTTTATACTATCCACCTACTAGTCCTGCAGCACAATTTTAATAAAAAAGGTTTGCTAATAAATGCATAATTTATATGATGTGGGCAGAGAAATATTAAGAGTGATTATAAAGTGGCCAGTCTTGTAAGTCAAGAGCTATGATCTTTGACCCATTGCTCAATCCACTTCAATATCTCATTGATATTATTCTCTAGATCTTCTGGTTTATTGCTGGGCAGCTGATGCACTATGTCTTCGCTGTAGGATGCTAATGCTTCTTCATAAAGAATTTGAAAAATTTCACACTGAACATTATCTTTTAGTTTCTTCTCATTATAACCCCTAGAAAGCAGAGAGAAGATAAGCAAACAAATGGCATTAATTGGAGTTTTAGGAACATACCAGAAACTGGACACTTTGGAATACATGAAACATCATGCAAAAATACTTCTTGTAGTCTCCTTACCTATAGAAAATAGCCTGGCACCTATAATGAGGGACTTCTTTGACAGGAGTATTAAACTAAAGACCAATGTTTAGGTTTGTCTGAAATTTATTTCCCCCTGACTTTATGTCAATCACTTAGCAAAAATATCTATCTCAAGCCAGATTCTGAGCTATGAGATAAATAAGAAGTCTATAGATATGGTCCTAGATTTTAAACAGAATTAGAGGAGTTAAGATGTAGACAGATGAAACAAATAGATGGCATATAATAAAATGAAATGCATATGATTGAAATACTATATACTAATTTGGGTACTTGATCACACAGATGTATTTCTACTTTACAAATTCCAAAGACATGGAAAAAATAAACAAGTAATCTTTAGGCAGTATATAACTTAGCGAATCAATTAGCTAGTGAAAATTATAAAGAAAATTCAAACTTGAATTAGTTAAATCTTGTAACAATAAAAATTAAATGAAACTACTTAAAAGATGATTAATTTTATGAAAAGATGCCTTTTTTGTGTGTAGGGGGTGACGAGCATTTTTGAAAATTGGTTGTAGTGCCCTAGTCAGTTTGGCTCAGTGGATAGAGCATCGCCCTGCGGACTGAAGGATCCCAGGTTCGATTCAGGTCAAGGGCACATGCCCAGGTTGCAGGCTCGATCCCCAGTAGGGGGCGTGCAGGAGGCAGCCAATTAATGATTCTCTCTCATCATTGATGTCTCTCTCTCTACCTCTCCCCTGTCTGAAATCTATAAAATATATTTTTAAAAAAATAAGAAAATTGGTTGTAGTAATGGATGCACATCTCTGTAATGTATTAAAACCCATTGAATTGTACACTTCAAATGGGTAAAGTGTATGGTATGTGAATTTATCTCAATAGAGCTGTCTTTTTTAAAAACAGTAATTTAACTTTTTCAAAGGCTAAAAACAAAAAGACTAGCTCTCATAGTTTTTTCATGCCTTAATCTTTGGCTGTTTATAAAAAACAGTAAATTATTTTATTGATGGGGGAGAGAGAAAGAGAGAAAGGGAAACATTGATTTGTTGTTCCACTTATTTATGCATTCATTGGTTAATTCTTTTATGTGCTCTGATCAAACCTGCAACCTTGGTGTATTGGGAAGATGCTCTAATCAACTGAGCTACATTTGAAATTTAAAAAAAGAAGACAGTGGGAAAATGTTTTCCTCAAAAATGGTTCTGTTTTTTGTTTTGTTTTTTTGTTATTCTGGATTGTAACTCTCTCTTGGAGGACTAAGTCAAATATGTATATTTTTAAAATATATTTTTATTGATTTCAGAGAGGAAGGGAGAGGGATAGACAGACAGAAACGTCAATGATGAGAATCATTGATTGGCTGCCTCCTACACCCCTCCAACGGGACGGAGCCTGCAACCTGGGCATGTGCCCTGACCAGGAATCAGACCATGACCTCCTGGTTCATAGATTGCCACTCAAACAATGAGCCACATCAGCCAGGCCTCAAATATAATAATTTGGGTAATGTTCATTTAATAGCAAAGAATACGTTATTGGCTTGGCTGTTTTCCTAGCAAGGTTTTGCATTATGGAAAAAGCATATTAAAAAAGGTTGCTACATAGTACATTTCACTTATATCAAACTATTAGTTGAGGTATTCACTCAGTTACACAAATGCCTGTATTATACATGCATTTGTATGTATTTTTGTAAGCATCTTTTTCTCTTACATTAAGAATGTTGGTAGAGACCAAATAATTACATTGGCCAATTTCTGAATCTGAATAGAAGTTTATATTATACTTTAAGAATTCAATGTATCCCCTTTCTTACCTTGTTTCAAGTCTTTCGTACAATATGCTGTTATCTGTTTTCAGCACAAAAACTATATGAAACCAGCGTTCAGGGAAGAAATCACAACCATGGTAATCAATAATAACTCCACCTTCACTCATTTGGTTTTCTAATTCATCAACTACCTATAAGAGAGGTGGGGGGGGGGGGAAGGGTGAGTGCTTAAAAAAACTGATGTCAACTTTCCAATTAAAATTTGTTAATGTGTATTTTATTTTAAAATTCATACTTACTCTATCTTCATCTAAAATAGGACAGTCATACTCTTCATCATAGCCATCATATAACTGTTCTGAAAGAGATTTGCATTGGCTTGTTAAAGTAGTATTTTCTAAGTAACTTTCAGTAATATTCAATTAATTCTAGACTTTAGGAAGGGAAATATATCATCACTCTTTTAGAGACAATGAAGGACACTAAGACAATAGATGTCACATGGATACTGTGAAAATACTAATAAATTAGAATTTTGTGCAGTGGTTCTCAACCTTCTGGCCCTTTAAATACAATTCCTCATGTTGTGACCCAACCATAAAATTATTTTCGTTGCTACTTCATAACTGTAATGTTGCTACTGTTATGAATTGTAATATAAATATCTGATATGCAGGATGGTCTTAGGCGACCCCTGTGAAAGGGTCGTTCGACCGCCAAAGGGGTCTCAACCCACAGGTTGAGAACCGCTGGTCTAGAGGGAAACTTGGATGGCCACAAATCTGAAACTGTTTGTTATCAAAATTGACACCAACTAAAGAATTAATAATAGCTATTTCTAAATTTGTAGGGCTATCAGAAGAGAACAGTATTCATTTTGGTGACCTACATATTGGTAGGAAGAGAGGACACAGGTATACAATCTCACACACATTAACACAAAATTAAGTTCCAAACTTATTTGGCCAAGAATATGAAACTTTTTTAAAAACAGGTTCTCAAATTCAGAAATGAATCGTGTTGTCACTGAGGTCACACCTTCATAGTTTGGGGAAAGAGAGCCAGTATCCAGATGCTCCTGAACAATATCTTTACTTCTAGATTTCCAATATCCCCAAAAGTCAAGGGTTAAATGTCTTATTTCAGAAGGCTAAACAAGAATGATGGGCAGTCTAAATAAGGCTGATTTAAATCTGACGTAAGAACATTCCAGGGAGCACTTGAGATCTTGCTTTCCAGCATGTCATCAGCTTGGTTCAAATAAACTCATTAAAAAAAAAGATTCCAACAAATCAAAGCTGGCTTTCAAAGTGAGTCTTACTTCAGCAGGTGAGACATACCAATTGCACCTTCATTTGAATCTCTAGGAGGTATGTAATAAAGCAGGCTAAGAACATCCTTTTAGCCAGCTATGTCTAAGGGCATGCTACAGTCTTCCCACTTCTTCCCCTTTAATATTTTGGCATGGGTTGAAATAGGTTAAAATGAGCTTAAGTTCTGAAGCGAGTCAGTGGAAGGCCAGAGGCAGTGGTAACTCTGTCTTGCCTGGAGGGTATGTGGACTGAGGAGACAGGAGCGGCCCACCTTTCCAGCACCCTAATGTGGCCTCTGCCTCCTTGGGCAGAAACTCTGTAAGCCTAAAAAATTAAACTGTCTTGGTGTAGGTAACAGTGGTTAATAATTTAGCAAACAACCTATATCTCTATTCCATTAAAATAGGTGGATTGAAGAGCTAAAATGACTAATTAAAACATGTTAGCCCTGGCTGGTTTGCTCAATAGACAGAGCATTGGCCTGCGGACTGCAGGGTCCCAGATTTGATTCCAGGTCAAGGCACATGCCTGGGTTGCGGGCCCGATCCCCATAAGGGGGTGTGCAGGAGGCAGCCTATTGATGCCTCTCTCATCATTGATGTTTCTATCTCTCTCCCTTCCTCTCTGAAATCAATAAAGATAAATTTTTTAAAAAAGTTAAATCTCTGTTAATGAAAAATAGTATAACAGAAAAAATGAGTGATAGAAATATTTTGTAGGATCAAGTACTGAAATATGAGTTATACAAAGACTTTAAAAATCCAGATAAAAATAAGTAGCTTAACAAAGAATAAGAAGAATAAGAATTCACACAGGATGGAGAATAAAAATACATGAAAAAAATGTTGGACTTTCCCAGCTATTAAAGGGGTATAAATTAAAATGACCCTTCATATGCCTGTTGTTCTATACGTACATTTATAGTAAATCAACTCTAGAAATGTATTTTTAAAATAACTTTTTTAAAAAATATATTTTATTGATTTTTTACAGAGAGGGAGGGAGAGGGATAGAGAGTTAGAAACACTGATTAGCTGCCTCCTGCACACCCCCCACTGAGGACGCGTCCGCAACCAAGGTACATGCCCTTGACCGGAATCGAACCTGAGACCTGTCAGTCCGCAGGCCGATGCTCTATCTACTGAGCCAAACCGGTCATGGCTAAAATAACTTTAAAAAGAAAAACATACCCATTTGGATTTCCTCGACCATTTAATTTCTAATCAGAAAAAGATTGTAGGTGATAAAGTGATTTAAAATGTTCAACAACAAAAAAGTTCCAATAGTTAAATCTTGATACACTAACTTGATGAAATGCTATGCAATTAAATAAAGTTCAAGAAATAAGTATAAGGTAGTTAAAAGTACTATGTAGTAAGACTAAGTAGCAATATGATAAATGCCTATAAGTGGTAAAACATAAAAAGCAGAATTCATTGTTATCTGAAACAGGGACAAAGATTGAAAGAAAAACAAAAGATGGAAATAAATTAGTAGAACTGGGAGTTTTTCTGCGTATTATTTTTATAATACTGTATTTTTTTACATGTCACAAAATATAAGAATAGCTATAGCTGACCTGTACTGTGTGGGAGTCTGGAGTAGGCTGAGGTTCCTTCATATTTTAAATCCTTGACTCTTTTAAAATTATTTTTATTTTTAATCCTCACCAAAGGAAATGTTTGTGTGTGTGTGTGTGTTTATATTTTAATGATTTTTTTACAGAGAGGAAGGGAGAGGGATAGTTAGAAACATTGATGAGAGAGAAACATTAATCAGCTGCCTCCTGCACACCCCAGGTACATGCCCTTGACCGGAATCAAACCTGGGACCTTTCAGTCCGCAGGCCGACGCTCTATCCACTGAGCCAAACCCTATGTTTTTTTTTTTATTACTGATTTTAGAGAGAGGAAAAGAGAGAAACATCATTGTGAGAAACATTGATCCGTTGCCTCCTATATGTGCCCCAATGGGGAATCAAACTCAAAACCAGGGTGCCCTGACTGGGAGTTGGCTGAACCCATCACCTTTTGGTGTACAGTACAATGCTCCAACAAAGCCCACTGGCCAGGATTAAATCCTTGACTATTAAAAGACTAGTGAAATATTTTAAACTATATGCTGTCTCAAATAAAGACAACTATTGCAACATTAACTTTTAGAATTAATGTCTATACAGCAATACTGAAATGCAGGATTTGCTAAATCATGTAATATACTGTACTTGAATAAAATAGTGTAATACAAGCTTTCAAGAATTCATTTCAAAACCCATTTATCAAACACAATATGCCAGTGACTTAGGGGTAATGAGAATAGTGAAAAGAACCAGAAAAACAAACAGTCCTTCCCTCATAGAGTTTATAATAAAATGAAAAGTAACCTGAAAATTATAATACATAATACACATATATTTAAATTTTTATTGTTTAAAGGATTATGTATGTCCCCTTTTTCCCTCCATTGACCTCTTCTAGCCTGCCCCCCACCCCCTGCCCCAGGTCTTCACCACCCTATTGTCTGTGTCCATGGGTTATGCATATATGCATACAAGTTCTTTGGTTGTTCTCTTCCCAGCCTCCCACCCATACCCGCTATATATATATTTTTAATATTTTTTATTTTTAATATTTTTTATTGATTTCAGAGAGGAATGGAGAGGAAATCATTGATCCTCTGCCTCCTGCACTCACACTCCTCCCCCATCACTGGGGATATAGCCCACTGGGCATGTGCCCTGACAGGGAATTGAACCATGACCTCCTAGTTCTTAGGTCTACTCTCAACCACTGAGCCACACATACCCGGGATTTTTCACATAATCAAGATTTAAAGGTCAAATGGACCTGTGTAGTGTGTGCATGTGTTTGTATGTGTGTGGGATAGGAATCAGGAGTGAGCAAGTGGAGTCAGGGATAACTCCTGCATGTGCTTTTTAAACACTAAGTCAGAGATGTCTGGGAACTATCCAGATGGTACATTTCAGTGTTAATTATAAACTTAAGAGTCATCATTAAAAGGGCATGACTATTCCTGAGTGAGATTACTAGAAGGAGGGGCAGAACTACAAGATGGCTGCAGTGAAATCACCAGGGAAAGAGGTATATGGTGGCAGGGAGAGGATCAGGTGCCAAGATTGACAGAGAACAGTGCTGGAGAGGCCAATGAAGTTAGTTTCAAAGGCTTCCAGTGGAAGGAAAACGTGGGATACGTAAGAGGTCAGAGGGAGGATGACAAACTTCTGGAAAGGGCAAGACAGCAAATACCGCAGGCTTTGTGAGCGAATCTTTAGCTAGTGGTTCCTATAAACACAAGTTTGCCACCACTAGATTCTAAGTGTTGAGGGCCCAGCTATGTTTTACAATCTCTAATTGGTGAACCCAACGTCAATATAATATTACTTTGTCTGGACCTACGAACATCCTGGAGTTAGTAACAGAGGCTTCAGACTGATAAACTGGTGGCAGGAAAATGAAGGATGCTGGTAAATGTAATTAAGTGATTGCACATGAGAAATCAAGGAGAAATCTGAGCGACTGGAAGAACAGGGATAAGAAAACCATTCTTAGTCACACAATAGTTTTATTTACCTTAATTTCCCAACTAATTTTTCCTGCCAGGATTCTAAATGGCATAAAGATGGTCTCTTACAGTTAACCCTTGAACAATGCCGAGATTAGGAGGACCAACCTTCCACAAAGTACAAAATCCATGTATAACTAGCCAGGCCTCCACATAAACGGAATCCCAGAGTTGAATTGCACACGTCAATTGAAAAATCTTCATATAAGGGGACCCGTGCAATTCAAACCCATGTCGTTGAAGGTCAACTATAATAGAGCAATTCAACATGATGGTTAGGAAGGTAATAAACACCAATTTAGACAGTTGTTTAAAACAAGTTTTTTTTCTTTAGTCTTATTTATAGCAGAGCTTCTCAACCTCAAATACTATTGACATTTTGAACTTGGCAATTCTTTGTAGGGGTGGAAGATGTGAACTGTGGGATGTTCAGCAGAATCACTGTCCTCTACTCATTAGATGTCAATTAGCAACTCCCTCAACCCCAGTTCCCTGAAGGGCAAAATCACCCCTAGCTGAGAACCACGGCTTTATAGATGATTGCGTTGTTTTCCTTAAAATATATTATCATTTGAGAAATATGAGGAGGCTAGGTATCTCAGAATATTTTCTAGTAAGATACAGCCCCACTGATGTGAATCAGTGGATTGAGCGTCATCCCATGTACCAAGAGGTTCAATTCCTGGTCAGGGCACATGCCTGGGGTTGTGGGCTCGATTCCCAGTAGGGGCGTGTAGGAGGCAGCTGATTAATGTTTCTCTTCATCAATACTTCTATCTCTCCTTCTCTAAAAATCAATAAAAACATTAAAAAAAAGATTCTTAGATATATTTAAATGGCATGAGGAAAAAAATCTGGTACATTATGAGAACTTTACAAAGTGCCTCATTCAACACCATATCAAGTCAGACAAGAAATCCTTTACCTTGGCATTATGAGGGTGAACACACTTTTCCTTTAAGCTCAAATTCCATCTCATCAATAAAAATACTAAGAGAATGGTTGAGACTATATGGGGTGGGGAACACATAAGGCCTACGAAATTATTTGATCTGGCCCTGCCAAGGCATTAAGGGTAAGTTAATGAAATGTTATTTTTAAAAATATATTTTTATTGATTTCAGAGAGGAAGGGAAAGGGAGAAATAGAAACATCAGTGATGAGAATCATTGATTGGCTAGCAGGCTTATATTTAAGTTGATAATTTTGTACAGCCTGCGAATGATGTTATAAATATCCAAATGGCCCTTGGCAGAAGAAAGGTTCCCCACCCTTGCTATACACCATTAGGTGGATACACAACTGGCTAAAATGATGTGAATACAAGTAGGAGATGATACAATGGTCCACTGTTACTATTCCTTGCAATGCCATTCATGATCGATTATACAGTAACTTCATTAAGTTTAGAAATGTTAAACTGAGGTGAGATCAAACTGGGTGACTGAAAATGACTACAGTATATGACTCTGAAATCACTTGTCAAAAACTGTAAAGTTAAACAGGCAAAGAAACAAAACTAGATTTCATATAGGTGTAAAATGGAAACTTAAAGCTAGATACAATAGCAAAATAATGACCTAAGTTTTACTAACTTAAATGCCAGACCTGGATTAAAAATATGAGCATGGCCCTATCCGGTTTGGCTCAGTGGATACAGTGTCAGCCTGCGGACTGAAGGGTCCTGGGTTCAATTTTGGTTGTCTATGCCCAGGTGTGGGTTTGATCCCTGGTAGGGGGCATGAATGAAGCAGCCAATCAATGATTCTCTCTCATCATTGATGTTTCTATCTCTTTCACACTTCCTTCCTCTCTGAAATAAAAAAATATATTTTTAAAAATATCCTATATAATAAAAGCATAGTATGCAAATTGTCCCCTCAACCGGGAGTTCTTCTGGGAGTTCGACCAGGGGGCAGGACTGGCAGGGAGAAGGGAGGAAGGTCCTGATGGCGACAGGTGGCCAGGGGAAGGGAGGGAGTACCTGGCCATCAGCCGCCAGCCACTAGGGACCCTACCCGTGCATGAATTTCGTGCACTGGGCCTCTAGTATATATGAGCATGGTAGCCCTGGCCAGTGTGGCTCAGTTGGTTGAAGCATTGGTCTGTATGCTGAAGGGCTGTGGATTCAATTCCCAGTCAAGGCACATACCCAGGTTGCAGGTTTGATCCCGGGTCCGGAGACATGTGAGAGGAAGCTGATCAATGTTTCCTTCTCATATCGCTGTTTCTCTCTCCCTTTAAAATCAATAAAAGCATGTCCTTGGATGAGGATTAAAATAAATATATATATGCGCATGATAGTGACTTATATCAAACTATGGTAAGCAAGAATGAACTGACCTGCAAAAGGGATAATGGAAAAAAAAATTAAACTGGAGAGATACTGGGAGATACACCAGGGTCCTTAAATATAACCAAAGGGATAGAAAAATAGGACCTACGAAGAATTTGGGCAATTGAGGAAGATAAATCCAAACAGATGAGGATTCACTATGAATAAAAATCCTGACCAAGTGTTCTCTCCAAAAAGGAAACATGGCCATACTTCTGTAATTTGAGAGAATGGCCCATAAAAGTGACTTATACACAAGAGATCATACAATGACTTAAACATCTGAAGCCACTAGAGATCACACACTATTGGTAATAGACTGCAACAATTGAAGTTGTTACAACTATTATTCCTGTTTGTGATAATGAAAAATGTAATTGCCAAAGTACCAACAATCAAATTAATGAATGACAACTTTATTTCTTAAAGGCTGATGAAAAACCATTGTGATTTCTAATAAAGAAAATACAACATCTCAATTAAAAACTATGATAACTATATTTACTCATTAAATACTAAGTTTTCTCAAACACAACTTGAAAACATCTGGCATGCATGTTTAATCTCAGTACAGTGGATTCAAGATCAAGTATACATTTACATGCATCAAGGCTAAATTACAAATTATCATAGTCGTCATCATCATCATCGTCATCATCATCATCTTCACGTTTTCTTTTCAATGCATTTGTTGATTCATTGGCAGCATTTTGTGATGACACCATGTTAGTGGTAATAAGAATGTTTTTGGACCCAATTAATGATGGATTAATCAGAACATTCTGAACTGATGATGTTGCAGGAATTGATGCTTTTACAGCTGGGGACTGTGAAGTGGGCATCTGTACTGTAAATCTTTGCCCTGTGAGGGACATTGAAGTCCCTACTTTAGTTGAAACTGACATGGTTTGTGGGGTTGGTGTACCAAGTGTGGGAGTACTTGGTCTACTAGTAACTGAACCAACACTTAACCGTGGAACTGTTATTCTTCCCGCAGAAGTAGAAGCCTTTTTTTGTAAAGATTTAAGTCTATAGTTTGGAGCAGTCAAGCAATATCTATCAGGTGGCAATCTAGGACCTGAATATGGCTTGATCAGTGGCAATGGGGTTTGATTTCTTTGCCTTGCAATATCTAATAAAAAATCTCTCGGGGGAGGAGAGGTAAAAGACTGGTCAGCACGACACTGGATTGCCAATCGCACATCATCTGCATCAACAGTAGCTTTCTTAGCATGGCTTGAATAAATTTTTGCATCATCTAGAATTGTGGTCACATATCGGAAGGCAAACTCCAACATCTGATTTATAACTCTTGGCTCATATTCTGTAATCCCCATATCCTTCAGGATTTGTGCCATCATCTGTGCATCTTTCGGCATGCTCTTGGGAGAAGCCATCTTGCCAGAGTCCATGATATCCGGTGATCAGACTTTAGATCATTTGAAAAAAATATGTACATTAGATCAAACCTGAAATAGTTACTTTAAGTAGCAACTGTCAGGAACTTAAAAAATTTAAAATGTCATATGTTTAAAAATATATATTTTAAAGATATATGTTAAATCTTTTTAATTTTAATGAGGCATACTTAAAGTTCCCTTTACTTGAATTTGAGTTTCTACCTGTACTAATCATTACAGAATATAAAAAGTTAAAGACAGAATAACAAAGTGACAAATATTGAAGGGAAACTGGGTAAAATAAGTAAAAACATGTATCATTTTAGCGTATGTACAGTTTCATGCAGACAAGCAACTATCAAATTACTCTAAGCAAATACCATAGGACAGTCATGTCCTACTGCCTGAGTTCGGAATAATCTTTTCTTCCAGTGAGATCAATATAATCACTGTCTCCACAGATATGCTTAGCACCACCCCAACCTTTATGTGTTCACCCATCTCAAAACATTCTCCCTCGGCCCTGGACAGTGGCTCAGTTGTTGAGCATCAACCTAGAAACCAGGAGATCACGGTTCCATTCCCAGTCAGGCACATGGGGCCGGGTTGTGGGCTTGATCCCCAGCTGGGGATGTGCACGAGGCAGCTGATCAATGATTCTCTCATCATTGACATTTCTCTCTCTCTCTCCCTCTCACTTCCTCTCTGAAATCAATTTTAAAAATATATTAAAAACAAACCAAAAACATTCTTCCTCTTCCTTACATTCAGATTCTACCTATCCTAAGTCCAATCAATCTCTTCATGACCTTCCCAATTATTATTATCTATAAGAACTGCCAGGAAATTGTGGGGGAGGCAATGTAACAGTCAAAGTAACCGAGACACAGCTTTAGACACTTAATAATCATTTCAATTTTAAAAAGAATATCAATTCCTTAATAGCTATCTTTCTCTGCTTTTTGTCTGTTCTCACAGAACAGTACTAATACTCTATTATTTCTCTCTTTTTAAAAACAAATTTAACACCAAAATGTCCCTTACCTTCTCGAGCTAAATCACCCACATTAACGTATTTCAGTCCCGATCTTGCGGCAAGTTCTTTGCCTAGTGTGGTTTTCCCAACCCCTGGTGTACCTGTAAGACAGCCACAGAAAACATTGCTCATGAAACTCTTGCTAGACTTTCCCACCTATCTGCCCTCTTAACATTCTGAACAACTGAGGCCCTGGCCAGGCAGCTCAGTTGGTTCGAGTGTTATGCCCAGAGTTCGGGGTCCCCAATAATCCATCACCAGGGAGCCTCCTCCGATGCAAAAGCAACGAGTCTTCATTGATCAATTCTAGAATTGGCTCCCAGCCTCTATCCGGCGCAGCGGTGAGGCGAGAGCGCGTGTCCCAGGAGAACAAAGGTTATATAGGGCTAGCTATTTGGGGTGGGCTTTAGGGGTGGCGTGAGTTACAGAGATTGGTCAGGGTTTTACAGCATAAGGGTCAGGAAGTGACCATCACATTCTGAAGGTTGGAGCCGTCCTCCACTATAGCCTTATTAGGACCTTAGCTACATTTCTGGAGCTTCATTGGTCCACTCAGGTGGGTGGTTGGGAGAGTTAGGACAATACCAGCATTCTTGTGGTCACTCTCGGGGGTGGGGGGGGGCGGCTTGGGCTGAGGGCCCAGCCTTGCAAGACAAGATAGAGGAGAGGGAGAAGAGCATGTCTCTGCCTCGTCCTTGAAGAGGGAGGAGGGTGCATTTCTGCTTAGTTCTGCTTAGTTCTTTCAAGTTCCGTTCTGTCCCTTCACGAGCACCGTCCCACATGCCAAGGTTTGGGGTCCATCTCCGGTCAGGGTGCATACAAGAATCAACCAATGAATGCCTAAGCAAGCGGAACAATGAATCGATATTTTTCTCTCTCAATTAAAAAAAAAAAATTCTTACAATGGACATGAAAAGTTTCGTAATTAGCCATCCTATGTGAGTCACACACACAAGGCCTGCTGGAGGGCAGAACCTCACCCGGTTTATCTGATTTTATCAGAAATGGGGGCTTGGTCCACTCTTGACACCAATTCACAGAAGGCCCGCCACCACCATGGGAATTTCCAGACTAAAACCCAACTAAGTTAATATCTATTGTGTTTCAAGGTAAATAATCAAAGGCATAATTTTCAGCTGTTCAGGTTTAATGCCACTGAAACAACAACACAATCATGATAATCCGAGACAGCACGGATAAACCAAGTCTCTCTACACAAGACAACATTTACCTCAAGTCCACCAGAAGACACCAAGCTCGAACCCTGCACTCGCCATGTTTGCAATAAAACGCGCACATTCAGGTTTCTGACAATATGGCTTACTATTAAAAGGACCAGAACCAAACAATTCGGATGTACAATTTTCTCCTTACAGAATCTTACAGGCTAAACATTAATTTGTTTAGTCTCAGAAACAGACCAGAATTGTGGGTGGCCAACAAGGTTGTTTTGTTAAACGATAAGAACTTGATGGCTTTCTCACGGCAAAGAGCGCCTCGATTTTGCCATCTACACCGTTCGATTTTCCCGTGAATGCCCTGCCATGCTAGTAACCGCTACAATTTCATAAACGGGTCCCGAGCTGAAGCCGTCCCGCGGCGGTTTGGAGCCCCCACAGACAACAGGGGGCGCCCCCTGAGGGCGTGGACCCCAAGGCCCGGAAGGGACCCTACGGGGACCGGACCGCATCCCCCTACGAGGAACGACCAGGTCTATTCGGTAGATATCTGTTCTTAAAAGAAAAAAAAGGGGGAATTAAGATGTTAACTCCGCAGACATATACAGCAAATTAATCACCTACGCCACAAACACCGGGCTCTCACCGGAAGCTGCCTCTCCGATACAAAGGGAACATGAAAGACCGCCCAGGAAGGCCCAAGGACTAGGCATCCACCGCCAACAGAGCCACCAACACGACCTCGCTACAAGCCAAAGGCAATCCAGGAAAATAAGAATATCAGCATCCATTTCACACACGAACACCAGATCCAGAAAAACAGGCAGCTTGCCAGGAAGGGGAGCTGGTGGGTTTACCTCGCCCCACCTCACCGAGCAGCCTGGGGCCACCAGAAGTGAGGCTCCCCGCCCCCCGCCCCGCAAGGTCGCGAGGGCCCGACCACTGCCACCCCAGACGGCCCTCGACCTGCGTGGAAACGGCACACTGAGCGCTCCCCCGTCGGCCGCCCCGAGCCCCAGGCGCCCGGCGTCGCCGGCCCCGCCGGCCAGCCCCTCCCCGCGCGCGGCCTGACCCGTGAGCAGAATGTTCGGAAGCAACATGGTCCTCAACGCGAAGGCTCTCGAACCTCGGCACGAGGGCCCTAAGCACAACAGGGAGGAGCCGGAAGGGGCGGCGGCGGCCAGCGCCCGTGGCCCCGGAGTCATTGCGACCCTGCGCGGCGCTGGTGACCCATCTCCGCCGTCCAGTCACCGACCATGGGTTACTTGGCCCTTTATGACACGCTGTCATCGCAGGGTTCGCGGCAGGGAAATAGGGGGAGAACCGTGATTTGAGTCAGGCAGTGCTCTGGCCGCCTAAGGCTCTCCCTCCTCTGGGCCCCCGCCCTTCGGGCTGTGTCGCGGAAGCGCCGACCGGTCCGGAAGGCCCCGGGAGGCGGGGCCTCAGAGGGACTCGGCGCTGAGCCCTGGTAGGGCCGGGAGGCTGCCCTTCCACCTGGAGTAGAGCCTGCGCTCCTCGCTTCTCTCCGCCCACGAGGGCATGCAGCTCCCGGCAAGTAAGGCCGCCGCGGCTGCGGCTGCGGTGTGTGTATGTCCTAGGGACGCGCGTCCATCTCTGCCTTCACGCCTTCCCGGGTTCTCATCGCTTCCCCTCCGGACCTGCCCATCCCACTGGGAGATCAGAGGGGTGGGGGTGCGGACCGCTGGCCCGGAGCCGGGGCGCGCGAGCCCGTGTCGGCGCTCCGCCGGGAGCAGCCGGACGTTGCGCGGCCGTCCGAGCTGCTTACCCCCGTGCAGTAGGTAGGGTGGCGGTGGGGCTGCTAGAAACATTCTCCAAGGTCTCCGCTCGCTCTGACGTCTCATTTCAGGAGCGTGGCATCATCAGGGACAGTTACCTGCTTTGGAAAGGGGGTGATTGTCAGTCTTGTTTTCAAAGAACAACTAGCGCCCTGACCGCGGCTACAGTCTGCGCCTTTTATCGCGACCTGCCAACTATACCAGTCTTTGCTCAAATAGGTGTTTTCCCCCCACCTATGCACCTCTTTCAAACTCCAAAGCAAAAACCTCTGTAATCGTGAATGATCTGTATGTGTATGTGTGCGGTTTGTTTTCTTGTGTGTGGAAGTATTCACACATAATGTGTGCCTTCAGCTATAAAAGAGTCCAATATACCTTCCAATTTATAAGTTTATAGACCTTAAAAAAAACTTTCCTTCTGGCTAACTAAAAATTGGTGGGTTTACTAGTTTGTATAAGTAGTGAAGAATTCTGAAAGGCCGAAAACAGTGCTGCCAAAAAATTTCCTAATGTGTTCAAATAAGTAATACAATTACAGGAAAAATTTACAGTTACATTTAAAGTCTGTCTAAAGCAGTGGTTCTCAACCTTCCTAATGCCGCGACCCTTTTAATACAGTTCCTCATGTTGTGGTGACCCCCAACCATAAAATTATTTTCGTTGCTACTTCATAATTGTAATTTTGCTACTGTTATGAATCTTAATGTAAATATCTGATATGCAGGATGTATTTTCATTGTTACAAATTGAACATAATTAAAGCATAGTGATTAATCACAAAAACAATATGTAATTATATATGTGTTTTCCGATGGTCTTAGGCGACCCCTCCAAAGGGGTCGCGACCCACAGGTTGGCGACCCACAGGTTGAGAACCACTGGTCTAAAGTGAAAAATTTGAATTCGTTGTATTTTTTTTTAAATTTTGGTAGTAAAAAGCTGCAACTGTAATTTAAAATGAGGGAAATTTTCATTTTTTGTATAAAAACTGCACAAATAAAATTGCCTAGTTTTTCTTAATGACAAAAGGTCTGTACACACATACATGATTTTTCTGTTTACTTTAATTATTGAGTTCATATGAAATACTTTTTTTGGTGTTTTTTTTTAGAAAGAGAAAGGGAGAAAAACATCGACTTGTTTCACTTATTTATGCATTGATTCTTTTAAAAAAATGTTTTTATTGATTTCAGAGAGGAAGGGAGAGGGAGCTACAGAAACATCAATGATGCGAAAGAATCATAGATTGCTGCCTTCTGCACACTCCCTACTGGGGCTCCATCTCCAAACCAGGGCATGTGCCTGGTAGGGAATCCAGGTTCTTAGGTCAAGGTTCAACCAGTGAGCCACACCGGTAGGGCCATTGATTGATTCCTGTATGTGCCCTGAAGGGGATGGAACCCACAACCGTGGCATATGGTGACAACTGAGCTACCTGGCCAGGATGAAATATTTTCCACGTATAACACCATAAATAGATTATTTGGCACAGGTTATAGTCATTAAAATTAAATTTTATTTGAGCATTTTGATACTTGCTTCACCTGTGTTTATACTGTGTTCTCTTTCACTGGTCTTGAGCTTTAACTTTAATATCCTGTTGATTATATCTTATATATTACCTTTCTTACAGTTTGTCTTAATTGATAAATTTTCCCCCCCCCAGGTGAATTATACTTCAGTGTACTACCGGTTGTACACTACGGATGGGAACTATCAAAGTTTATAATGTCAAAAACTTTTCTTAGACAAAAAGTATCTTCCACAAAGGTATGCTACACTGAAATGGTCATGTAATAATTGCCCAAATATAATTACATTTTTTGTACATGTTCTCAGTGATTTATTACTGTATCAATGTGATGGTGCTCAGTATCTGTTGTAATTAGTGATCTAAAAAGTCTAATAAGTTGTGAAACAACTGGACACTGAAAGTACAACCTTAATTTTGAAGAAAAAAAATAATCCCAGTCACAAAGAAAAGGCTAACCATTCTAGAATGAGAGAACAGTAGAAGAAAATAAACATATGAGTTGTAGTTGATGTTACAGTTTAACAACAGGCCCTGCCTCTTAGAAATCATATGGTTCGGTGAGCTAGTTCTCAGCAGAGTTAGAAGGTAGAGTAGATGAAGGTCAGACAATATGATACTCATATGCAGAATAGCTATTTTCCTAGTGTTTGGTCTGATTTATCTTTTTAAAAAAATATATTTTTATTCATTTCAGAAAGGGGGAGAGAGAGAGAAACATCAATGGTGAGAATCATTGATCAGCTGCCTCCTGCATGCCCCCTCCTGGGGATCGAGCCGCAACCAGGGCATGTGCCCTGACCAGGAATTCAGCCATGACCTCCTGGCTCATAGGTCACTGCTCAACCACTGAGCCACACAGGCCACGCCTGATTTATCTTTGATCTTAAATAAATTATGTTACTTGGTCTTTTCTCCTTCTCTTTTCTTGAGTAAATGGGAGTCCACATTTATGTAAGAAATAAAACTATAAAATGTATAACTAACATGTAGATCAGAATTGCTATCAAAAGAATTACTATACTAATAAGAGATATTTTTTTAATGTACTCTGGACTATAAAAAGAAAGTGGCCAAAATTGAAGTAATAGTGACAGTCTTTTGAAGATGAGGAAAGGAATCAAGTAGTTATGACTGAAAATTTTCTCAGAGGTTTTCATTTCTTTATCCATTATTGATCATATTCCTAAAACTCTCCCTTTAAAGAGTAAATATATTCATGTCATAATTATAAATTATTTATAGTATCAGGACTCTTAGATTATTATCTTCACCATGTCTTGAAGATAATAGGGATTATTTTGATGTATGAAATGTTATGTGTTAACCTGGTTAAGGAAGAAGTATTATTCTTCTCACTTTGTACATGGTTAAAGTAATATTTCATTTCTCTGTTTTGTTTTGCTTCTTTTTGATAGGTAATTTAAATATTTAGGTTTCAGCCCTACAAATGAGTTTTAAAAGAATCAGCCTACTCTTTATCCTGGGAAGATTACATTAATAAAAAATTATGTTTGTATTCTGTATTCCTTTATATAGTATTCATCATTACCATGGTCAAGTAGACAAGTTATGCATTTGCACTTATTGTAAAGTACAAAAATAACAAATATATATGGAATCAGTTTTATTTAAAGAGCTAACTTGTGAGCTTTTTAAAAAAATGTTACAAATACACAATTTTATTTTTTTACAGAGCAGTTCAATTATAGGGAATAGATGCTAAAAATGTAATAGTATTTACATGATTTCTTTTCTCTTCAGGTAACAGATTGGGTAGATCCATCATTTGATGATTTTTCAGAGAATAGAAGCATCTCTAATACTGCCACATCATTAAGTGTGAATAACTCAAGTCATAGAAGAAAAAACGTGCCTTCCACATTAGAAAGCAGCAGATTTCCAACTAGAAAAAGAGGAACATTGTCTTCCTCAGAACAGATATATGGCCTAGAAAATTCAAAAGAAAGTCTGTCTGAAAATGAACCATGGGTGGATAAATACAAACCAGAAACTCAGGTACTAAATAGCATGCAAACATAATTTTATTTCAGGAAGGAAAGGGATGTGCATTTTCAGATTATTACTCATAAAGTCTAAATGAATTAGAAAAAAATAATGATTTCCAGGTTTTTTAGATATCCCAAGGCTCAGTATTTTGTCAAATTATTCTTTTTTTTTTTTTAAGATATTTTATTGGTTTTTTACAGAGAGGAAGGGAGAGAGATAGAGAGTTAGAAACATCAATGAGAGAGAAACATCGATCAGCTGCCTCCTGCACATCTCCCACTGGGGATGTGCCCGCAACCCAGGTATATGTCCTTGACCGGAATCGAACCTGGGACCCTTCAGTCCGCAGGCCGACGCTCTATCCACTGAGCCAAACCAGTTTCGGCTCAAATTATTCTGAAGTTGTACCATTGGTAATTTGTCTTAGATTAGATTTAACCCCAACATAGAATTTATCGGATTTTTGTTGTTATTTATTCCCTTCCCAAAATGTATTATAGAATTTTTAAAAATTGTATAACTCCAACCTTCCCCAAATTTTTATATAATGGTATCAGTTAAGATCAGAATTTTTTATAATGATAGAAAAATTAAGTGTAGTCAACCTTTTTTGCTATATCATGTTAGTTGTGTGCTACTTTTAAAATGTTTAGATTAATCTGTGCTAATGTACCAAAAGTCCTTGAGTTAAAATGTTTTATTTGAAACTTGACATTTTTAGCATGAACTTGCTGTACACAAAAAGAAAATTGAAGAAGTTGAAACATGGTTAAAAGCTGAAGTCTTAGAAAGGCAATCAAAACAGGTAATTAAATAAAAAATATATTTTAAGTATTTAACACTAAATGTTTCTCTGTCTTATAGGTGGCTTTAAGAAGTTAAACTTTTATGATTTATTCAAATAAATCCAGATCACTAGCTATAGAAAGCTTTCTGACCTTACTACTTCTGGCCTCACTAAAAGATTCTGAGATTGACTTTTCCCCTGTACTTATACCTCTTTTCCCCTCTTATGTCCTGGCATCAACATAAAGCACAGTAAACCAATTCAGGTGCTAGTATATTTAGCACATAAGATATTCTCACACTGAAGCAAGCAGGCAAATTACATATTAGTTTTGGTACTAAATATAGCCTAAAACAGTCATTATTCATTTATACTGATGTTTTTTGTTTCACTTCCTAATACCACAAATACTCTCAGCCCCCAAGCTAGAATATTCTTTCTCTCTTTGTAAGCTTTTCTAATCTGGAAATTCCTCAAACATAAAAATAGAATGGTACATTAATACATGGATTCGAAGTTTTGTAAGAATACTTTATAAGTTGTGTTATTTTATATTGCATCATATCAGAAAATATGTCTGGTTCTGTGGTGTGTTTTTTTGTCTATTGATTTTATTTTATTTTAATATTTTATTGACTTTTAGAGAGAGGAAGAAGGATAGAAAGAGAGAAACATCAATGAGAGAGAAACATCATGATCAGCTGCCTCTTGCATGCCCCCCACTGGGTATTAAACCTGCAACCCGAGCATGTGCCCTGACCAAGGTTGATGCTCAACCACTGAGCCACTCTGGCCGGGCTGTTTGTGTAATTTTAACACTATACCACAGATTTAGATACGAAAGCCAAATAGAAAAGACCATGATTTAAAAGAGGACCTGTTTCCATTGGAGGCAACTTGAAACATTAACTGCTTCATCTCAAAGTTGAAATTAAAGGAAATGATTTTTTAAATCAGATTTACCGTATGAGGGAATATTCCTGGGACCTATTATCTCTAGTCTTTCTTTAGAGTCCTATCTTCTAAATATGTTTCTTAGTATACATTTCTTTAAAAATCTGATGTACAAACTGAGGTCTTCTCATTAGAATATTTAGTATTTGTGTAATATTAAAGTATATAATCCAAGGAGTTCTGTATTAAGATTGAATTTTATAAGTTTATGTAACCTCTAAAAATGTTTGTTTCAGATGTTACCTCCTTAATTTAGTTGAAGTTTAGTTGTTTTAATTTGGCTACTAAAGTAGTCCTTGGGAGGGGCATAAATGCAAAAAGTGAAGCATTACCAGAAGCTACACTTAAAGTCCAGGAAATAAATTTATCTTATTTTATCTAAAGCTGGTTTATTGCAGCTAGCATTATTGTGAAATATAGTCTGCTTATACTAGATAGTCAGTAAATACTTACAGAATTAATTAATATTTAGAAAGAAAATTCAAACATTCTAGCATTTCAGTGAATCTGATTCTTTATGTTTGTGTTTGGTTTTAGGGTGGATCTATTTTATTAATAACAGGGCCTCCTGGGTGTGGAAAAACAACAACTATAAAAATACTTTCAAAGGAGCTTGGTATTCAAGTACAAGAGTGGATTAATCCAGTTTTATCAGACTTCTTAAAAGATGACTTCAAGGAGATATTTAATTATGGTAAGGTTTGCTGTGAAGGTAATGGAAGTACTGGGAAAAGTCTGTGCTAAACAGACATTTGAAACAAACTTCCTAACAGTATATATCCTTAAGATTCCTAAGATCCTTTTCGGTACATGTTTTTGAGAACAAGGTGTATATTGCCTCTCCTAGATTGGCATCTAACCACTACCAACTGCTTTACAAAGTCAGAATAGCAATCAAATGAAACTATATGAGTGCATTTTCTCCCATACTTCCCCATTTACAGAGAGAAGTATTCTCAAGAGAAGGAAAGGAATGGCGTCTCCACTAGAGGGTAGGATTCCTTTTTACGTATTTCCTTTTATATATTGTTAAGAGGAAGGAGGAGGGAGAGAGAGACGAACATTAGTGATGAGAGAGAATCATTGATCGGCTGGCTCCTGCACACCCCACACTCAGGGGATTGTGCCCAAAACCCCAGCATGTGCCCTGGCTTGGAATCCAACTGTGACCTCTTTCTTGGTTGAGGGCTCAGTACCCAGTAGGGGGCATGCAGGAGGCAGCTGATCAATGATTCTCTCTCAACATTGATGTTTTTATCTCCCTCTCCCTTCCTCTCTGAAATCAATAAAAATATACATATTTTTAAAAAGATGTATTAAAAGAACTTGTCTCCAAACAAGAGGAGAGAACTTAAATCATACCTGTGAGAATCAAATCAAAGCATAAGTCAAAGATTATCTTTGGAATTGGGAAGGAGGCCTTAAGACAAACATCCAAAAATAATGATACCAATTTAAAGATGTGCTACATAATAAATTTACATGTATGTTTAGATACTCCAGCACAATCATTTTTAACGTTCATAGTTTTTCTTATTGTTACTATAACTAAACTAGGAGTAGCGAAATCTCCTAGGCCAGTGGTCGGCAAACTGTGGCTTGCGAGCCACATGTGGCTCTTTGGCCCCTTGAGTGTGGCTCTTCCACAAAATACCAACTTCTGCGCATGGGCCACGAAGTTTCAATTGCACCGTATGTGCACGCCCGCACGTGGTATCATGATGACTCTTGTCTTTTTTCTTTCTCTTTTTAATACATATATTTTATTGGTTTTTTACAGAGAGGAAGGGAGAGAGATAGTCAGAAACATCGATGAGAGAGAAACATCGATCAGCTGCCTCCTGCACATCTCCCACTGGGGATGTGCCCGCAACCCAGGTACATGCCCTTGACCAGAATCGAACCCGGGACCTCCCAGTCCGCAGGCCGACGCTCTATCCACTGAGCCAAACCGGCTTCAGCAACTCTTGTCTTTTGAAATGAGTATTACATCTTAAATTTGAACAGTTTTGCCTAATTAGAAAACAGTCTACAGCCATAACCAGTTTGGCTCAGTGGATAGAGCGTTGGCCCGCGGACTGAAAGGTCCCAGGTTTGATTCCGGTCAAGGGCATGTACCTTGGTTGCAGGCACATCCCCAGTGGGAGGTGTGCAGGAGGCAGCTGATCAATGTTTCTCTCTCATCGTTTCTAACTCTCTATCTCTCTCTCCCTTCCTCTCCGTAAAAAAATCAATAAAATATATTGGAAAAAAAAAAAAGAAAGAAAGAAAACAGTCTACAGACAGTCCTTGGGTTACGTCAGACCTGACATACATCGTTTCATGGTTACATCGCCGTCTCCCATTATTTATTAAAAAAATGTTCCAGCCGAACCGGTTTGGCTCAGTGGATAGAGCGTCGGTCTGCGGACTCAAGGGTCCTGTGTTCGATTCTGGTCAAGGGCATGTACCTTGGTTGCAGGCACGTCCCCACTGCGGGGGGCGTGCAGGAGGCAGCTGATCGATCTCTCTCATCGATGTTTCTGACTTTCTATCCCTCTCCCTTCTTCTCTGTAAAAAATCAATAAAATATATTAAAAAAAAATGTTCCATCATTTCGACGTATATACATATGTGCGTTATGTTTTTCATTATTTACCACAAGTAAAAGTCAGGAATTGTTAACTTTCTTTTAAATTTTTTTTACTGTTTCACTTCATTACTGTTGTGTATGTGCTTCATGTGAGTGATGTAAGTGCTTATGTAGGTGGGTTCCAACTTAGGGCGAAAATTGTGTTAAGTCGCACCGTAGGAATGGATCTCCAACGGTAACCCGAGGACCCACTGTATAGTATTGTGAGCTGTTCTTGCATATGTAAAGTACTCATTAACGTCTCTATACTAATAAAAGGGAAAGATGCAAATTGATCGTCTCTCCACGATGCCCACAAGCCATGCCCACCACCTAATCGGGAGTGAGTATGCAAAATAACCTGACAAAGATGGTGGGTTAATTTGCATACGCAGGTGTCAGGCGCCCTCCTAGCCACGCCTGCGGGCTCCCGGGACCTTCGCCAGCAGAGAGCAGAGCAGGAGAGTGGGAGGTTTGGAGGACTTGGCAGAGCAGGAGGCCACTGGACATAGAGCACAGCGAGAGAGAGGGCGGCTTGGAAGGTGTGGCTCCCTCTGTCACCCCAGCTTCCTCATCACAACTGTGGAAACTGACAGCAGGGAGGAGGAAGTCCCACCCCCACAGAATCAGCCAGAATCATTCGTTGGTCAGACAGTTTTCAGTGGCCTGACAGCCAGGACTCTCATTCACCTGCATCTCAGACCGTGACAATAGAGAAGTGGGACTATGTCTAAAGAACAACTGTTGATACAACATAGCTCTGCGGCCAAAAGATGCTGGCGTTATCGACAGAAAATGTCTGAAGAGCAGCGTGCGTCTGATCTTGAAAGAAGGTGGTGCCTGCGAGGAATGTATCTGAAGACCAGCTATTGGAAAAACATCACTCTGATGCCAAAAAACACCAGCGTCATCAACAGAAAATGTCTAAAGACCAACGTACCTTTGAAGTTGAAAGAAGGCAGTGGCTTGGACAAAATATATCTAGAGAGCAGTCATCAACAAGTTCTACCAGTACTGGTAGGAATTGCCTTCTCAGCAAAAATGGAGTACATGAGGATGCAATTCTTGAACACAGTTGTGGTGGAATGACTGTTGGATGTGAATTTTGCCTATCACTAAATTTCTCTGATGAAAAACCATCCAATGGGAAATTTACTCAGTGTTGTAGCAAAGGGAAAGTCTGTCAAAATGATATACATTTTCCAAATTACCCAGCATATTTAAAAAGATTAATGACAAATGAAGATTCTGACAGTAAAGATTTCATGGAAAATATTCGTTCCATAAATAATTCTTTTGCTTTTGCTTCCATGGGTGCAAATATTGCGTCGCCATCAGGATATGGGCCATACTGTTTTAGAATACACGGGCAAGTTTATCACCATACTGGAATTTTACATCCTTCGGATGGTGTTTCTCAGAAGTTTGCTCAACTCTATACTTTGGATACAGCTGAAGCTACAAGTAAAAGATTAACAATGCCAGAAAACCAGGGTGCTCAGAAAGATTCATGATCAACATCAACAACCTCATGCATGAAGTAAATGAATTAACAAAATCGTACAAGATGCTACATGAGGTAGAAAAGGAAGCCCAATCTGAAGCAGCAGCAAAATGTATTGCTCCCACAGAAGTAACAGTGGCAATTAAATATGATCATAACAGTGACCCAGGTGGATATAATTCTCCCCGTGTAACCGAGGTTGCTGTCATACTCAGAGACGAAGATGGAGAACCTCCTTTTGAAAGGGACTTGCTCATTCATTGTAAACCAGAGCCCAGTAATCTAAATGCCACTAAAACGAAACAAATCAATGTCCTGTTTCCTATATTAGATGCAATGACATATCCTATTCTTTTTCCACATGGTAAACAAGGCTGGGGAACAGATATTGCATTAAAACTCAGAGACAACAGTGTAATTGACAATAATACTAGACAAAATGTAAGGGCACGAGTTAGTATTATGGATTTCATCTCTCTGTGCGGGACATTCAATCCTATTTTAAATACAGAAAAATTAACTCAACAGTTTATCGTGGATTCATATTCAAAAATGGAGGCCAATTGGATAAATTTCATCAAAGCAAACCAATCTAAGTTGAGAGTTGAAAAATATAGTGGCTTGATGGATTATCTCAAATCTAGATCTGAAAATGACAATGTGCCGATTGGTAAAATGATAATACTTCCATCATCTTTTTTTTTTTAAATATGTTTTATTAAACTTTCTTATAGAGAGGAAGGAAGAGGGATAGTGAGTTAGAAACATCGATGAGAGAGAAACATCAATCAGCTGCCTCCTGCACACTCCCTAACAGGTATGTGCCTGCAACCAAGGTACATGCCCTTGACCGGAATTGAACCTGGGACCCTTGAGTCCACAGGCCGACGCTCTATCCACTGAGCCAAACCGGTTAGGGCCTTCCATCATCTTTTGAGGGTAGTCCCAGAAATATGCAGCAGTGATATCAGGATGCTATGGCAATTGTAACGAATTATGGCAAGCCTGATTTATTCATAACCATGACATGCAACCCCAAATGGGCAGATATTGCAAACAATTTACAAAGCTGGCAAAAAGTTGAAAACAGACCTGACTTGGTAGCCAGAGTTTTTAATATTAAACTGAATGCTCTTTTAAATGATATCTGTAAATTCCATTTATTTGGCAAAGTAATAGCTAAAATTCATGTCATTGAATTTCAGAAACACGGACTGCCTCACGCTCACATATTATTGATATTAGATAGTCCAAATTACGTTCCTCTAATTAATTCCCTTTCAATGTGCATGAATTTCGTGCACCTGGCCACTAGTATGTATATATTATGTACATATGTGTAATATTGATGTATATATATAAATTGTTGAAAATAAAAGGGTTAAATATGTTTCCTTTCAGAATCAAGCTTCCATATATTTCCCTACCAGTCTCAGATAACAGTTTTTAAGGAGTTTCTACTAAGAGCAACAAAATATAACAAACTACAAATGCTTGGAGATGATCTAAGAACTGATAAGAAGATAATTCTGGTTGAAGTAAGTACAACTTTTGAAATCTGCAGTACCTGTAGAGTAAACAGTTGCAAGCAAATCTTCTGTGATAATGACATTTACTCTTCATAGTATTAATAGTGGTAAAATATAACATAAGGGCTTGATAATAGAAACTTAAAAACCTACTTAGTGAACTTGAATAGAGTAGCTATAGGTGAATGGACTTTAAAAATTTAATGGCTTAAGTGTAGAAAAGCAAAATTAATATTTGGAAATGATGTCTTTGTGAAAATACTATAACTAGTAGTGACCCTAAGAAATTTAATGTGAAAATTGGGTTTCCCATTGGCAGACATTACTGTTGAGGATATCAGCTATTTCATATTCTCTTTCTATAAAAGTTCTGGCTACAATATGTTGAATAGACAGCATTGTTTCCTGTCTTGGTAAATATAAATCTGAACATAAATTTACATGGGAATAAAACTGAACAAGTATTTATTGTGTAATTTCAATAGGATTTACCTAACCAGTTTTATCGAGATTCTCATACTTTACATGAAGTTCTAAGGTGAGTTTCAGTGAAGTTTTCTAAAATTCCAAATTAAATGGTAAGTGGCTTAAATTTCAACATTGCTATATTTTGTTATTTTAGGAAATATGTACAGATTGGTCGATGTCCTCTAATATTTATAATCTCTGACAGTCTCAGTGGAGATAATAATCAAAGGTTACTGTTTCCCAAAGAAATTCAAGAAGAGTGTGCTATCTCAAACATTAGGTAAGAATTAAAGTTCTGTTTAAAATGTTCACATACACATTGTATTTTAAATTAATCATTTAACCATTTTCTTGTTGTATAAAACTTTGACAGTTTCAACCCTGTGGCACCAACAATTATGATGAAATTTCTTAATCGGATAGTGTCAATAGAAGCTAAGAAGGTAAGTTTAAGAAATGATTAATTTGATTCTAACATTCTAATTATACAAAACCAAACTTAAGTTATATAATGTAAACTTGAGTAGTTGGAGACACATATTTTTATAATTAACAATTTTATTACATTTATAAGGCATGTCATTTTGGAAAATATAGGAAATATTGATTTAAAAGCTCCTTAACGTTTTTATTTTGAAACTTAGCTTTCTCTTTCACATTAGGTCAGTTTTCCTTTGTTTTAGTGTTCTAAATTGTGTCTTTAATCAAGAAACTGTTAACTGGCATCTAGGTACATTAGTCATCAACAGTACAACTGTACTTTTAGCTGTTGTCACTTTTTATTATTGTGGTAAAAAACATAATAAAATTTACCATCACAAATATTTTTTTCCAGCTTTATTGAGATATAATTGATATAACATCACATAAGTTTAAGAAGTAGAATGTGTTGATTTGATACATTTATGTATTGCAGAATGTTTACCACCATAGCATTACCTAACACCTCCATCACATCATGTAATTACCATTTCTTTTTTGTGGTGAGAACATTTAAAATCTACTCTCAGCAATTTTCAAATATATAATATAGTATTATAACTATGCCACTGTAACCATTTTTAAGAATATAGTTGAATAGTGTTAGGCATATTAACATGGTTGTAAAGCATCTGTCACTTTTAATGCATCATTTTTTTCTATCTTTCAAATCATGGTGATGTTAAATTGATGGAACTTCTAGCAGCATGGTTCTAGATCTTACATGAAACATAATTTATTTATTTATTTTTGCACTGCTGGGATCACAGGAATTGAAGGAAATCTCCAAGGAAGGGGTTGTTTTGAATATTAAAATAATGTATGTGTGTAGAGCACTTAACTGAATAAATAACTTTTCATAATGAAATATTAGAAACAAACTGAGTCCAACAATAATGAAGCAGTTACACAGTTGAGCTATTATGTCATTAATTAGTGTTTTGAGAATATTTAGTGACATGGGACAATACAATTAAATGCCAAGTTAAAAATAACAAGATATAAACTTATATGATAATGCTAACAGTAGAAATACCTTCAGCCCTTTATATGTGTCAGTCACTATGCAAAGTGTTTACATACGTATCTTATTAAACCTCGTCATAACCATATAAAATTGGTACATTATTTCTATTTTACAGGTAAGGAAACTGAGCTTTGGGGCAAATAATTTGCATAATATCCCACAACTGTTAAGTATCAGACAGGTTTGAAATTTGTTCTGACTCCAACTTACTGTGCTAAAACAAAACAAGCAATTGTCAGTCACAACAAAATGTACACATATATATAAACGTACACATACCAGAAAATAGTACATACAAATGTTAAATGTGATTAGTTCTGTATGGTTGGATTACTTATGATTTTTTTAAATTTTTTTTTTTTAAAAAAATCTACATTCTTTACTATGAGCATACTACAAATTATAGTTTTAAGTATTTTATCAAACATTAAGAAATAATAAAAATAATCAATATACTACTTTATCACCTTAATTCAAATTTGAAAGATTCTAATGTACTTCCATTAATTTATAAAAAGAGGGAGTTTTTGGTTGTGTGTTTTATTTTATTTAGGAAACCATTTAAGATTTTTAATTTTCTCATTTCAGAATGGCGGAAATATTACCGTCCCTGATAAAACTTCTCTAGAGTTGCTCTGTCAAGGATGCTCTGGTGATATCAGAAGTGCAATCAACAGCCTCCAGTTTTCTTCTTCAAAAGGTAACTATGGAAAATATATTCTTACAGCATTATATAGGTGACTGCTCTCTCGTAGTTGTTCATAAAGTGAAATTAGACTAAACATATTTTAACTTGTAATTGATGTATACCTATTTCCACTTACTATTTTTTTATTGAGACGATGTCATAATATGTGTATACATGCATGCACAGACCCCTATGAATATGTCATCATATGTATCTGTACATCTGAGACAAAACCTAATTTATTTATGTGGTTTGTGACTTTACCTTTGAAAATTAATTTGACTTCCTGGGTGAAAACCTTGGCTCTGCCACTTAGCAGTGACAATCTTACAGGTGACTAAATCTTTCTGTGCCTCTTATTTTCTCACCTTTTATATCAAAAACTCTGGAGTTCTGTGAAGAGTAAGCAAAGTAATACTTGTATTTATTCCAGTGCTTGATACATAATAAGGGCTCAATAAATGGCCAGCTGTTAATGAATTTAATAATATTGTGCTCATGTAGGTTTAGTTTTGAACTTCTTTCATAATAATATATATATGATGTGTTTAACAAATTAGTTTCCCTTTACTGATATGTAAAAGGGGTGCACAGCCTTATGGTATTATAGAGATAGCCCCACTAATGGCAATGAGTTACATTTTTACTCCAGTAGTCATATTTCACTGAGCACAGTCTTTATCAGAAAACACTGAACAAATGTTGATGCTTAACATTCAGAAATGACCTTAAAAAATTAAAAGCCATCTTTGGAGCTCTCAAAATCCACCTGAAGTACTAATTTCTACCCATAAGTGTAACATGTTCATCTGGTTTACAACTTTGTTTTTCAGAATAACTGTAG
Source organism: Myotis nattereri (assembly GCF_964212035.1). NCBI lineage: Eukaryota > Metazoa > Chordata > Mammalia > Chiroptera > Vespertilionidae > Myotis > Myotis nattereri. The sequence continues at coordinate 36,990,836 of NC_138079.1, forward strand.
AGAAATAAAACAGACAGCCTGACACAACTGAAAACAGAATTCTGCTTTCTGTAGAAACTTAAAAGTAAATGGTCTTTAGGTTCACTACTGGAATTATGTGTTAGAAAGACTGAAGTGGGCCACTTTGGGATCCTAACTATCATTTTTAACATTATTGCTCTGAGCTCTGAAATTGTAAAGGGAAGAAAATTAATTTTTTTAGTAGATCAGGAACTGTATTAGCAATTATATGTTTTTTTTTATTTAATTCTCAGATCAGCCTAATGAAAGAAACAGTATTAGTAGTATTCAAACCCATATCTTGTGTTCTTTCTGCTATCCTAGGCTGCTTTTCTTAAATGATATATTTTGAATTTTAAACAATAGAATTATCAATGAAATTTGAACACAAACATATTCAAAATTGGAGACTGCCCACATCAGTAGAGGTAATAAAGAATAGTTATCAAGCATGGATTGCAGAACCAGGCTGCCTGGATTCAAATCATTTACTAAATGATAACCTTGAGCCAGTTCTTTACACCTCATTTCTTCCATCTGTATAATAGTAGTTCTTTTCCTAATAGTAGTTCTTTTCCTAATAGTAGTTCTTTCCTGATAAGGTTTTTATGAGGATTAAATTAGTTAATACATATTATGTACCAAGAATAGTACCTTGCACAAAACACTGAGAAATCGAGGTGATATGGGTATGACTATATTAAAGAACTAGAGGCCCGGTGCACAAAAATTCGTGAACTAGGGGGCTCCCTCAGCCCAGCCTGCACCCTCTCGCAGTCTGGGAGCCCTCAGGGAATATCCAACTGACAGCTTAGGGCAGCAGTTCTCAACCTGTGGGTCGCGACCCCTTTGGCGGTTGAACGACCCTTTCACAGGGGTTGCCTAAGACCATCCTGCATATCAGATATTTACATTACGATTCATAACAGTAGCAACATTACAGTTATGAAGTAGCAATGAAAATAATTTTATGGTTGGGTCACAACATGAGGAACTGTATTTAAAGGGCCAGAAGGTTGAGAACCACTGGCTTAGGGGAAGCGGGCCTAAGCCACAGTCTGGCTTTCCTCTGCGGGAGGCAACCCTGGCAGGCCTATCTGGGAATGGTGCTGGGTGGCCCTGCCCCGAATTGCCCTGCTGCTGATGCCGCCCGTGGCCTCCCTCTGCGGGAGGCGACCAGGTGGGCGATCAGGGGATGGCACCAGCCCCCATCGCCCTGGTGCTGCTGGTTGCCGCTGCCCGTGCCCCCCATCCCATCGCTGTCCCCTCCCTCTGCCCGCTGGCATGCGCCTTGGCTGGCCTGGTGACACCTGCTTGCCGGTTTCCCCCTCCCCCCACTGACCCGTTGTTCTGCCGTTCAGTCAATTTGCATATTACACTTTTATTATATAGGATGTGTCATCTGTGTATCTGAAAATTTGAAATGTGTCATGAAATACTTTAGATGACATTTAATCTGTTTTAATAGTTTAGTAACTCAAAGAGGACTCTGACTCATCAGTTCAGGTATTTTATAATTATTGTTTATTAGAAAAATATTTCTTAATTAGAATACTTAGTATAACTGTATCTGAAGTGTTCTCAATTTTAGCTTTCATATTTTATTTTTATTTTAAATATTGTCACTTGGGTGTATCTTATTTAGGAAGAAACAATTTATGCCCAAGGAAAAAAGGAATGTCTTCATTAAAATCAGATGCTGTGCTGTCAAAATCAAGACGAAGAAAAAAATCTGATAAGGTTTTTGAAAATCAGGAGGTCCAAGCTATTGGTGGAAAAGATGTTTCTCTCTTTCTCTTCAGAGCTCTGGGGAAAATACTATATTGCAAAAGTAAGAAAACTTACACATTTTTAAAAGTTTGTTAGGTATTATTCTTACAACTGAAGTAAAATACCAAAAAATTTTAAATGTCATGTGTTTGGTTCTTTTATAACAAAGAACTAGGACTAGATCAGATGCTGTTTGGCAAGGCCTATGCAGGAAAATGTATTTATCCAGATAGAGTATTTTTGGAATATGAGTGGGATTAAACACAAAAACGAAGTACTCCAGGCCATATTAATGTCCGTAAGTCTTTAAAATTACAGTTTACTGAAAGTAAGACATCAGTCCATCTAGACATTTAGTGGCAAGTGTTGGTTGCCCAAGTCCTCTTAGCACTGAACTCTAGCCACCAGGGCCCTAAGCAAATTGCTAGGTAGCTTCAGGTTTCTTTGGATTCTCTTACATTTCTCTGGTCCCTTCACTAGCAGTTTTGTCCCCAACCAGAAATGTTCTTCCTTTCCCTCTTCTTTTTTTTTTTTTTAATAATTATTTACCCTCTTTTGTCTTTAATGGCTGCTTCTCAGCCTCTTTACCCCCATTACCCATCTCTAATTGTCTCTTCTTTCAATAAAATCCCAAATTCCTATTCTTTTATGTGGAAAATATCAGTTTTCAGTCTATGATCCTAAAGGAAGAAAATTAAGATTTTTTTAAATGTTTATATTGATTTTAAATATATGTATTTTATATTGATTTCAGAGAGGAAGAGCGAGGGAGGGAGAGAGAGAGAGATAGAAACATCAGTGATGAGAATCATTGATTGGCTGCCTCCTGCACGCCCCCTACTGAGGATCAAGCCCGTAACCTGGTCATTGTGCCCTGACCAAGAATCAAACTGTGACCTTCTGGTTCATAGGTCACCGTTCAAGCACTGAGCCATTCTAACTGGGCTGTATTGATTTTAGAGAGAGGGGGAGGGACAGAACAGAGACAGAGAAAACACCTATCAGCCACCTCTTGCATGCCTCCCACCAGGGATCGAGCCCGCAATCTGGACCTATGCCGTGACAGGGAATCGAACCAGTGACCTCTTGGTGCATGGGATGATGCTCAACCAATAGCCACACCAGCCAGTGGAGATTTCTTCTTTTTTATTTTTTTAAATCTATCTGGTGCAATTTTTATAAAACATTTACACAGATTTTTAAAAGAAAAATCATTGCTATAGTTTAGAATAGTTTTATATAACAAAAAATAGTTCATGATGAACAATAAAAAAGTCTTATGTGTACAGTATCCTCAACATTCTCTCAGTTTTCCAAATCTCTTGTAAAATAGCTGCAAATAACCGTGAATTGTAAAATGTTGCAAATAATTCACTGAAACCTCATGCTATCACTCCCGTTACTATTTGAGACTGTTTTCCGGTTGCCAAAAACCCTGTTGTTTCAAACTACTGTTTTTTTATCTTCCTATAAAACTTTGTGAATGCCTCTTACGCCTGCTTTCTATCAATCGTTCTTATCAAAAATTGGTATTTCTAAATGGAAACCTCCGTGCCACCTGAGGAAAATGAAACAGGCATCACTTAGGTGGAAATGAAGACACTCTGTCTCTGGCTCCTCTGGCCTCTGGAGCCTAGTGGCCATTCACTGATTCTTTTCCTTCCACCCTTTTCCTCCTTGACACTCTTTTATAACCTTCTGTATTAGGGAATGGGGTTTCTTCTTCTGTCATGCAGAGAGTATCATCTGCCAAATAGTAAATAAGCTGTAAAGGCCTCTATATTGAGATGAGAATAAAAAGAAGAAAGCAACTCAGAGCTGGAAAGGTGAAATGTGGAGTGCTTTAATTCTAGAAATGCCATAATCTAGATATCAGAATTCTACATTTTCTTAATAGCGAGGCAACTCATAAGCTTCCAGTTATTTTTAACAGTTCAATTAGTATTTTTGCAATTATGTACCTAAAGTGTTGAAAACTTTAAAATAAGATGTGCTATATAATTATAAAGATTTTTTTTTAATCTGGAAATTTTTTATAGGAGCATCTGTAACTGAAGTAGACTCCCCTCGATTGCCCTCCCATTTATCAGAGTATGAACGGGATACATTACTTGTTCATCCTGAGGTAAAGTGTAAAATCTTTAGTAACACTAAGTACTACTTACAAGACATATATTATTTACATTTGTGGGCATATATATTTGACCACTGCCTTTTTACCAAAATTATGTACGTGTGCTTTTTTTTATATTATAGGAAGTGGTAGAAATGTCACACATGCCAGGAGAGTTATTTAATTTATATCTTCACCAAAACTACGTAGATTTCTTCATGGAAGTAGATGATCTTGTGAGAGCCAGTGAGTTTCTGAGTTTTGCAGATATCATCAGTGGTGACTGGAATGTAAGACCATTTGACTTAAATGTTTTTGTTTTTTATTATTTCCTCAGAATTGAGAAAAAAAATTTTACTCTTAATTATTTGACATGACTTATATAACTTAATAGCTATGAGAAAATTAATTCATCCAACTCAGTGTTTGTAATGAAGCTTCAGCAGTTAACTTGATTTTCCCGATGATAAAATAACACTTAATTTTTTTCTAAAGTTGTTTTCTGGTTACAAAATTAATATATAGAAATTTTGACCATTGAAAAGTGGATAGAAAGAAAATAACTACTTTCTATACTTTCTGCTAGTTTTTTAATGGTTTCCTTTTTATAAATTGAAATTATTCACTATAAAATTTGTACTTTTTTCTTAACTTTTTAAAAACATATATTTTTATTGATTTCAGAGAGGAAGGGAGAGGGAGAGAAGACAGAAACATCAATGATGAGAAAGAACAATTGATTGGCTGCCCCCTGTATGCATGCCCCACATTGGGGATCGAACCTGCAACCTGGTTAACACTGTTTTTTGGTGTTTTGTTTTTGTTGTTTTTTTAATGTATAGGGCGTAATGTCACAGGAAGGCCATAGCATCCTGCCACCCGTGAGGAGTAAGCCCAGGTTGCTGTTGGATGTGTTATACACAGAGAAGCCATTCTTCAGGCGCTCTGCTCTCTCCACACCCAATTTTTGGGTTTTTTTTAAAATACATTTTTATTGATTTCAGAGAAGAAGGGAGGAGAGAGAGATAGGAACATCAATGATGAGAGAGAATCATTGATCGGAGGCTGGGCCCACAACCCAGGCATGTGCCCCTGGTCAGAATCAAACCCAGGACCCTTTAGTCTGCAGGCCGACTCTATCCACTGTGCCAAACCGACCAGGGCAACACTGTTTTGATATGTTAATATTTCTCTGTGTTTTAAATGTTGAAATAGCATTAATAATTAAAACTAGGAAAGCCGAAACCGGTTTGGCTCACTGGATAGAGCGTCGGCCTGCGGACTGAAAGGTCCCAGGTTCGATTCCGGTCAAGGGCATGTACCTGGGTTGCGGGCACATCCCCCGTAGGAGATGTGCAGGAGGCAGCTGATCGATGTTTCTCTCTCATCGATGTTTCTAACTCTCTATCTCTCTCCCTTCCTCTCTGTAAAAAATCAATAAAATATATTTAAAAAAAAAACAAAAAAAAAACTAGGAAAGATAAAATAAAAATATTTTTATATAGTGTATCATATTTAGAGTTTCATTATTCAGCAATTGTATTTGCTTAATTTTTTATACTTTTTTATTTTGAAATTTTCCAATCTATAGACAAATGGAAAGAATAGTACAATGAGTATCTGTGTACCTTTAACTGTTGCTTACCAGTTTTTCACATTTTGCTACATTTGCTTAATCTCTCTGTATTTACAGACTTATTTTAGCTGAATAATTGGAAAGTAATTGTAAACATCATGACACTTAATACTTAAGCATCCATAATAACATAACTCTGTTACAAAAAAGCATAATAGCCTCCCACCTTAGAAAATTAACATACTGTCCTTATTTTGATTTCCCCAGTTGTCTGAAAAATGTATTTAAAGTCATTTTTCCCATTCTCATCCAAGATCCAATCAGAGTTTACACATAGCATTTGAGTGTTATTTCTTAGTTGGATTTGTCTTAAATAATCTTGTAGCATATTATTTTTAGGCCTGCAGTGATGTTGAAAAAGGCTAAATATGGTTAGTCCTTTTTTGGTGTCAGAAATACCATTAGTACTATTTTATAAATCTCATATTTTCTTTCTTTCACATCCTTTCTTTTTTAGACCCGCTCTTTACTCAGGGAATATAGTACGTCAATAGCTACAAGAGGTGTGATACATTCCAACAAAGCCCGAGGATTTGCTCATTGCCAAGGAGGAGGATCAAGTTTTCGGCCATTGCACAAACCCCAGTGGTTTTTAATAAATAAAAAGGTAAAAAAAAAAGGAATTGTACACTTTCCATAGGTGAACTTTATGGCATGTGAATTACATGTCAATAAAGTTTTTGTTTGTGTTTTTTTTTTTGGTGGAGTTGATTCTCACCAGAGGATATTTTTTCCATTGCTTTTCAGAGTGGGAAGGATGGAGGGGGCAGGGGACATCAATGTGAGAGAAACATCAACTGGTTGCCTCCTGCGTGCGCCCCGATGCAAGGCAGGGAGTGAACATGTAACCCAAAGTATATGCTGTTAACTGGAAATTGAACCCGCAACCTGTTGGTGCATGGGTTGACACTCACACAACCGAGCCACACTGGCAAGGGCAAGTTGGGTTTCATGTTGTTTTAAAAAAGAAAAATAATATTTCATTCTTAGTAAGAAATAGTTGCTAGGCCCACAATTTTCATTAAACTATGACACAACATAAAAAAAACAAAAACAAAAAACAATTTTCTTAAGTGCTTAGTCATTTTTTTAGGGAAAAATCACTCAATTTGAAAGTCCGTACCTATTTTGTAAGTTGACTTATTGGAATCAAAGTATAATTATAATTATATTTTAGCGTTAATTGAAAATAAATCCTGGCTTTGCCTCTAACCACCTAGATAAATTATTTCACCTAACAACTAATAAGTATGTATACTTAGTTTACCCAGCTATAAAAGAAGAGGATTGAATTAAAGGTCAAAAAACATGTGGCCCACAAGTTGAATGTAACTCGCATAGATATTTTCAGTGAATCACCCATCTTTAAAAATTAGTATAATAATTAAAATTTGGACATGGATTTCTGGCTTCAAAATTTCTAGAATCTCCTGGGGGGAAAGAAAGAAAAAGTAAGGCAACACTGGCCCATTTTTAAAAATACATTTTTATTGATTTTTTAGAGAGAGGAAGGGAGAGGGATAATGAGAGAGAAACATTGATTGCATGTGCCATGACCAGGAATTGAACCAGGGACCTCTTAAATCATGAGTCGATGCTCAACCACTGACCCACACCAACCTTTTAAAATATATTTTTATTGATTTGAGAGAGGGTGAGAGAAAAAGAAACATCAGTTATGAGAGAATCATTCATTGGTTGCCGCCTGCACGCCCCACACTGGGGATCGAGCCCACAACTCGGGCACGTGCCCTGACTGGGGATCAAACCCAGAACCTCCTGGCTCATGGATTGATGCTCAATCACTGAGCCACGCCGAACCCACACTGGCTCATATGTTTACATGGCAGCAATCTGCTGAAACTAAATAGAATCTGTCCCTTGAAAATGGGAGTGGTAGGTACTACTGTCCCCAGCTGGTCCACTGCTTTGATTTATATTACGTGCATCTGAACCTGTGACCCCTGGACTAGGTCATCTCTAAGATGTCTTCCAGTTCTAAAATCATAGCTAAATATGAGCCTATAATTCATAGTCTAAGAAATTTCAACAGATTTCTTTGAAGAACTTTGACTTTTAAGCAATTTATAATCCCTTATTGACTTGCTTTGCTATTATAGCACATACTAATTTTGCATTATAGTTACATATGAATTATCTTTCCAAGACTGTAAGCTCCTTGAAAGCAAGATTGTGCTTCTTTCCTTATCAGCCTAACATTGCACCTGTGTTACCTGAAGAAAGTAAGTTCTGCCCTGGCAGGGTAGCTCAGTTGATTAGAGCATGGCCCCATACACCAAAAAGTCGCGGGTTCAATTCCCAGTCAGATCACATGCAGGGGGCAACCAATTAATGTTTCTCACATCAATGTTTCTCTCTCTCCCTCTTTCCTCTTTCTCTAAAATCAACCACAAACATCTCCTTGGGTAAGTATTTAAAAAAAAAAAAATGAAACAATGTCCTCGCATAATTTTGTGATGTATGTATGCTCATAAACTATTCTTTTTTAAAAAATATATTTTTATTGAGAGGTAGGGAGAGGAAGAAAGAGATAAAAACATCAGTTATGAGGGAAAATCATTGATCGGCTGCTTCCTACTGGGGATCAAGCCCGCAATCCGGGCATGTGCCCTGACCAGGAATCAAACCATGACCTTCTGATACATAGGTTGACGCTCAACCACCGAGCCAGGCCAACCGGGCTATAAACAGTTCTTTTGATTTTTAAGTGTTTTTTTCATTCTACCTAAAGTATTTTTTTTAATCACTATTGCTTTCTTTTAAATGTATGTTTATTGATTTCAGAAAGAAAGGGAGAGGAAGAGAGAGGTAGAAACATCAATGATGAGAAAGAATCATTGATCAGCTGCCTACTGGGGATCAAGCCTGCAACCCAGACATGTGCCTGACTTGAGAATCTAACCTTGACCTCCTGGTTCATAGGTTAACACTCAACCACTGAACCATACTTGTCGGGCATAAATAATTTTTATTACTGTTATGTCAAATGTGAAATTGTTGTGTTGGTAAAATACTGTACTAGATAATGCTAGAATCATTTTAAACAACTCATTAGATAAACTGTTAAAAGTATATTTGTAGTATATAAGCCTACATACTTTTGTGATATAACAAAGTTAGTATGTCTAGGAATAGTTTTTTCTTTTTTTCCTTTCAGCTTTTTTTTTTTTTTTTTCATACAGTATCGGGAAAATTGCCTGGCAGCAAAAGCACTTTTTTCTGACTTCTGCTTACCAGCTTTATGCCTCCAAACTCAGCTGTTGCCATATCTTGCTTTGCTAACCATTCCAATGAGAAATCAAGGTAATAACATGGGTTTTTATTTTCCCCAAGAAGTAGTGTTTTATAACATTATCATTTTGTAGGTTAACTCATCCTGTATAATAAAAGGCTAATATGTAAATAGACTGAATGGCAGAACTTCCGGTCATTATGATGTGCACTGACCACCTGGGGGCAGACGCTCCAACGAGTAGGTTAACTTGCTGCTGGGGTCCGGCTGATCGGGACTGGGCGAGACACCGGGCGAGACAGGCCAGACAAGCCCTGGAGCCCTTCCATGGTCCCTCCCCAACCCCAGTCATGCACCAGTGGGGTCTCTTGGCCTGGCCTGTGCCCTCTCACAATCCAGGAGGACCCCTTGGGGGATGTCAGAGAGCCGGTTTTGGCCCAATCCCTGCAGGCCAGACCAAGGGACCCCACCAGTGCACGAATTCATGCACCAGGCCTCTAGTTGCTATATAATTCTGAGACTAAGTGTTTCCCCTTTATTTATTTTTTAATTATTTTTATTTTTAAATCTTTATTGTTGAGAATATTACAGATTCCCCCCCTACTTTCCCCATTGCCCTCCTCCACTCAGATCCCACCCCAATCCAGGCCTTCACTACCCTATTGTCTGTGTCCATGGGTTATGCATATATGCATATAAGTTCTTTGGTTAATCTCTACCCACCCACTCACCACTGCCTTCCCTCTGAGACTTTTTTTCTTAAATTTTTAATTGAATTAATTGGGGGTGATATTGGTTAATTAAATTATATGGGTTTCAGTTGTACAATTCTATAATACATCATCTGTATATTGTATTGTGTGTTCACCACCCCAAGTCAAGTCTCTTTCCATCACCATTCATCTTCACTGTGCCCTTGTCTACATCCCCCCTCCCTCTGCTTATTTAACATGGTTTCCTTTTGTTCTTTGAACATATTTGTAATGGCTCTTTGAAGTTTTTTCTATTAAATTTAATTCTGGGCCCTCTCAGTTTCTATTGCTTACCCGTTTTCCTGTATATGGGTCATACTTTCTTGTTTCTTTGCATAGTCTCAATGTTTTGTTAAATATTGGACTTTGACATTTTAGGTAATACATTATAGCAAGTTCTGGATACTGGTTTCCCTCCATTTTCTGGGCTTGTTTTTATTGTTGTTGCTTATTTATTTGTTTACCGACTTGGCTAAACTATTTTAATGAATCTTCTCAAAGAGCTCAGCCTTGGGCATGCCCACAGTCTCCTTGTGATGACAGTGGTTTTAGCAGGGCTCACTTTGATTTTATTCCTCTTTGCTTTATTTATTGGTTAAACTGCCTTGTATGGCATCAAACCAACCTATTACCCTCTACTAATTACTAGCTGATTGGTTTATCAGTTTCAACAGTGCCAGGGACATAAATTATCCCAGTCTGATAGAATTAAATTGGGCAGGTGTAGACTTTGAGGTATGGTATCTCGTGGTTTGTTCTGACCCCAAGAGGGCTCTTCTTTCTTTCAGATGAAGTAGCTGGCTTATGTTTAACTTGTTGCTCTTAATTAAGAGGAGGCATTTATTTTAAGATGTCCCTTAAGTTTGAGCTTCCCCACACTCTTTTAAATATATTTTATTGATTTTTTACAGAGAGGAAGGGAGAGAGATAGAGAGTTAGAAACATCGATGAGAGAGAAACATCGATCAGCTGCCTCCTGCACACCTCCCACTGGGGATATGCCCGCAACCAAGGTACATGCCCTTGACCGGAATCGAACCCGGGACCCTTCAGTCCGCAGGCCGACGCTCTATCCACTGAGCCAAACCGGTTTCGGCCCCACACTCTTTTAAATAAAGCCAGTTCCTTTGAGTAGAGCTTCAGAGTTCTCACTTCATATGGAATGCCATTTCCCCCTGGGCAAAACCCCTGACCACTATTCTGGTGGGTGTTCAACTGGAGGTAGTCTCTCATTGTCTTGGCTTAGCTTATCCAGGTTTGGACCCTCTGCCCTACGAATGGGCTGGGGCAAGGGCCATTGCAGTTTGAGGAGGAGGGAGTATTCACCTGCTTGCCATCCTGTGGATGGGGGCTGAGTGGAGAAAGGGAGCCCCAAACTCTTAGCTGACCACACTCAGCAGGAGGGAGCCCTATGTTCCTGGCTGCACCCAGCTGGAGTGAAGTCTCCCTAAAGCTGAGGAAGAGAGGAAGCAGGTCTTAGTTCAAATGCTGCAGACTCTTGTAGTTTTCTGTTTTGTTGGCCACACCAGAACCACATAATTAGAGGGTTGGTGCTTTTTTTTTTTTCCCAGACAAGAAGGGAGAGGGAGAGAGAAATAGAAACATCAATGATGAGAGAGAATCATTAATCAGCTGCCTCCTGCACACCCCACACTGTGGATTGAACTCGCAACCCGGGCATGTGCCCTGACCGGGAATCGAACTGTGACTTCCTGGTTCATAGGTTGACTCTCAACCACTGAGCTACGCCGGCTGGGCAGATTTTCTTGAGTAAATGTTTCCTCCTAACAAAATTTACCATCTTAAACCATTTTTAAGTATACAGTTCAGTAGTGTTAAGCATATTCACCTTACTGGGCAGCCAATCTCCAGAATTTGTCATCTTGCAAAATTGAAACTATACACATTAAACACTAACTTACCCCCACCCTGCCAATACCACGTATCTTCTATCTATGAATTTAACTATTCTAGATACCTCACATAAGTGAAATCATACAATTTTTTTGTGGTTGGTTGATTTCATTTAGCAAGGTTCATTCATAACATAAATCAGAATTTTCTTTTTAAGGCTGAAGACTAGTAATAACTGTATATATATACCACATTTTGTTTACCCATTCATCTGGACATGTAAGTTGCTTCTGCCCTTTGGCTATTGTGAATAGTGCTGCAATAAACAAGGGTATACAAATAACTTTTAAAAGATCCTACTTTTAGTTCTTTGGATGTATACCCAGAAGTGGAATTGTGAGATCATATAGTAATGCTATTTTTTAATTTTTTGAGGAACTGCCTTACCATTTTTCACATCAGCTACACCATTTTATACTCCCAGCAGCAGTGCAAAAGGATTCCAATTTCTCTACATTCTTGCCAAACCTTTTTGTGTTCGTTTTTTTTAATAATAGACATCTCATGGGGTATAAAATGGTATCTCATGGTTTTGACTTACATTCTCCTAAGGATTAATGACTTTGAGAATCTTTTCCTATGTTTATTGGCCATTTATATATCTTTGGAAATGTCTATTTAAAGCTTTTTAAAATCTCTGTTTCAGCTCAGATTTCTTTTATCCAAGATATTGGAAGGCTTCCTCTGAATCGACACTTTGGAAGGTAAGCTGATGATTTTAATTTTCAAAGAACTGCTCCTGAAATGTCCACTGAATATGATATCTATTTTTCCAGTATACAATCCATAATGTTATCTGTAAAATCCAAGAAATACATTTTGGGCCCAGTGATTAAAGACCATGATTGCATTGTAGGCCCATCATTTTATTACATATAAAAATGTATTTTCACCAGCTTACAGTGGAATATCAGACTAAATAGAATCATGGAATCACAAAGGCAGAGAATCTTTAAAATCATCTAGTTGAACAAATTTTGCATATCTGGAAACACCTTTTCAGCTTTCCTATCAAGAGATTTTCTTGCCTATATTTGAAGCCTGCAATGACCAAGCACTATCTTTTATTTACTTATCATAGAAAATCCAAACATTTGAGAAAATACAGATTCTTAGAGTGATAAACCTATATCTGTACCGTTCATTTTATTGCAAAACTGTTTCTGCACTAATATCAGTGATTAACACAATATTTATAGTTCATTTCTTCTTAGCTTATTTGTAAGGTCAGATTATACACTCAGGCATTTATTTATTCATTTTAATCCTCACCAGAGGATATGTTTTATTGATTTTAGAGAGACAGGAAGGGAGAGGGAGAGGGATAGAGAGAGAGAGAGAGACAGACAGACAGACAGGCGGACAGACGGACAGACAGAGGGAGAAAGAGAAACATCAATCTGTTGCCTCCCATACAACCCCATCTGTAGATTGAACCCTTAACCTTTTGGTATATGGGAAGACACTCCTAACCAACTGAGCCACTCAGCCAGGGCTACACTCAGGCATTTAAAAAGATTTAAAAAGAGTTAATCACTGTTATTGGTTCAAGTACTTTATCTGACTTTGTCAGTGCTACTTATTACAATGACTAGTACTATTATCTTTCATTTATGATGACCACATTTAACATTATCTTTGATTCACATTGATAATGTTAAATATTAATATTTAGCTTAATATTTTAATAGCTGCAAAATTTCCTATAATTCACCTGCACCTTATTTTTGTACCCTTAGCTTACTTCCTACTTTTATCACAGCCTTTCTTATAGTTAAATCATCATGCACATCAAATACTATTTACAGAGGATGAAATGAAATAGCTGAATCATCGAATATACATCTTTCTGTTTGCTCTATATTGCCAGATTGGTTCCAAGAACATGTTGACAATTTTATGCCCTTTTACAGTGTTCTTTTCTCCTAACTCTTGCCACCACTGGGTCTTATTATTTTAAAAGGTCTTTGCCAGTTTAAAAGATGAGAAAAATAGTTTGTTTTTTAAGGGAGGGACAGAAAAAGAGAGATTGATTTGTTGTTCCACTTACTTATGCATTCATTGGCTGCCTCTTGTATGTGCTCTGACCAGGGATCAAAGCCGAAACATTGGCGTATTGGGATGACGCTCTAACCAACCGAGCTACGGGGTCAGGACTAAAAACTTAATATTTTCATTTCCATTTTTAAAATTATAAATCAGGTTGAACACTTTAGTTACCATTGGTACTTTTTTTCTGTAAGTTGTTCCATGTTTTATGCCCATTTTCTCTTCTATTTATCTTTTATTAGTTTGTAATAACTCTTTAGTAAAGAGATTATTCAACTCGTTTGTATTGTAAGTTGTAATGGTTTATTCACAATGTCATTTACCTTGTACTTTTGTTTATATTGTTAAATAAACTAAAGGGCCTGACTAAATAGTGAATAGAATGAAGGTAAATGAAAGCATCGGGAGATGGTTTCATAATCTTCATACTCATGTGTAATTTAAAGGAATCTCCTTTGGTTATTATTAATGCCTGCATCATCAATCTGGTAGATTAAAAATGGAAGCACTGACCGACAGGGAGCATGGACTGATGGACCCAGGAAGTGGAGATGAAGCCCAGTTTATCGGAGGACAAGCTTCAGAGGAAGCTGTGGAACAATCTACTCAAACCCGGGAACCTGAAACCTGCTCTCTGCCTTTGAGTCAGAATAGTGGGAATGAACTGCCTGCCAGCCAGCCTCAGCCCTTTTCAGCCCAGGGAGACATGGAAGAAGACGACGACGACATGAGAATAGAAGACTATGAGAGCGATGGGACATAGAAACCAGCCCACCAGTCACATTGCTACCTGACAGATTCACATTCGTTTTAGTCAGTGGTACTTGAACAGAGATATAATATATACTTCAAGTGAATTACAGTGTAAGTCTTCACTCTTGTAGTATTTCAGCACAAGAAACTGACTCTTCTCTCAAAGTAAATAGGAAAGCCTTCAAATATATCTTTTTTTCTCTAGTATTTATTTAATCTTGTGAGTGGTATTGGGAGAAGAGGCCAGTGTGTATGAAGTGTGTTTGAACATTATGCCAAGTATCTCAAAATGTGAAGGAATAATTCAGAATACAAAAAGTTTATGGGGTTGTAAATATGAATTATAAAACAGCTTAGTATGCAGTTATGAGTGTAAATAAACTTTGTGCCTTAATTACAGTTTCTCTATGGTCTCTTAACTTCTTGGATACCTTTTTAATATTTTGTACAATGGAATATTTTGGATACTTTTTGGAAAGTATTACATAATTTATATCAAAATTAAAGTGTTTAATGTCTTTCTGTTTCTCCTGTCTTAATATCTCCTAACGTGTACTGTCTGCGGTGTATCACTGGGCATAGGATATGAAACTCCTGCATCCAGAGTCGAACTTTTTTAAAAAATAGGGAAGACTGGCTGCCTTGCGCTGAGAACTCTCCGGAGGGTTAGTCACCCCTCACTACCTGCTGGGTCCTTACCTTTGCTTTGAGGTGCGACCGGGGGTGGGGGGGGGGGGGGTGGGGGACGGGCACCGACCGGCTAGGGCTCCTAGCGGGGCCCCAACAAAGCCGGGCGGGGCAAGGCTTGGCTCGGCCCCGCCCCGAGAGCCGGATCCCGGTTTCAGTCCTGCGGGCAGGGAGCGCGCTCTTCCGGCTGCCGCGCAGGTGAGGAGGGTCCGGGGGGGCCCACGTGACCGGGACGCGGGCGGGCGGACGGGCGGGCGGGGCCGGCGCCTCCCGGCAGGTGCGTGAATGGAGTGGGGGGGTCCTGGACCCCTCAGAGCTTCCTGGGCCCGCGGCGCTCGACTCCCGGCCCCGCCTTAACCCGCGGCCGAGCCCGGTAAGAGGCAGCGGGACACGGGTCCGGAGGGCCCGCCCGCCCGTCTCATTCAGGGACAGGTGCGCGGCCGGGCTCCGTCCTTCCGGGCGCGGGGAGCCTACTTACCGGAGGCGGGCATGGCAGAGCCGGCTGAGTTCCGGTCACTCTGCGGGGGACGCTCCCAGCACTGAGCGTGCATTTCCACTCCGAGACGCGAAGACGGAGCGCGCGCGCGGTTGGGCAGAGCAGGGGACGGAGCGAGGTGGGTGGGACCCGACGCCCAGCGGCGAGCACGGGAGCCGTCCGAGCGGAGAGGTTGGGTGGCCCGTGGCACGCACTCGCGGGTGAATTAAAACCCTCAGGGCCTTTCCCAGCCCCCGGAGCCCAAAACACCCTAAATCTGCCCCTTCCTCGGGCCCAGCAGAACGTTAAAGCCCGCCGCAGCTGCGGCTCTGCTCGTGTAGAGGTAACCAAGCTCGTTCCTGGGACGCTTTGCCGGGGGACCGCATCTCCTGCCTCTGCGATGGCTTTCCCAGGTGTGCGTCCCGGGGGAATGCAGGCGGGGACGGGGCTTGAAGAAAACACAAGACCCACTGCCTCAGCGCGCAGGTCCAAGTGGACTCTCGACGAAACCCTGGACCCAGATAGTTAAGACCTGCCCAAGTACAGCTGAGCATCCCTTCTGACATCAGATATTTCGCTCTTATGCAATTCTTCAGATTTATACTTTTTTGCTTTTTATTTAAACATTGATAAAGTGGTCTAATTCAAATAAGCCACCTTTCTCAGGTGAAGATAAATCCATTACTTTTAGATTACAGTGAGCTGAATTAAGCAATGGAGTATCCTTTAAATGCATATACAGTGTAGGTATTGAGGGATATCATGTAAAACTTGCTAAAATTATTGTGCTTTTGCTTCTACTCTTAGGACAATGTACTTCAGAAGTGTAGTAGTGCTTTGTATTTCTAGAATTTAAACTTAGGTAAAGATAAAAAATAGAGACCACAAATGATTTTTATCACTTCCTGAGCTCCTGCTTTGCATTGGGCACCATGCTAGGACTATCATAGTTAATTCTTTAAAATTGGAGTGTCCCATTAGAAGACCCCCGAACTTAGACTTCTTTATCCCCACCCCCTTCTTGGGTTATCTATCTAGTCTGTGGCAGTACATGCCCTGCTGTACATAGACTGCACACTTGACATCTCCAGCTGGATTTCAAACTCCCCGAGGCTGCTTCTCCCCAAGGCTAAACTGGAGGGAAGAAGAAATGTTGCTTCAAAGTAAGGTATTGCCAGAGGGACTAAGGTAGGGGATATAGATGAAACAAGATTGGTCATAAATTGGTAATCATTGAAGATGGTTGAAGGGTACATTAGCGTTCATCATACTATTTCCATTTTTATTATGTTGGAAAATTTATATTTAAAAAGCTTAATTAAAAAATAATTTAATTTCCTGTATCTAGAATTTGACCTCTTCTTGCTATCTCTGTTGCTACCACTATGGCCTGCTGGGTTATTTCAGGGGCCTCCTAGCTAGTCTGCGTTTTCACCCTTGTCTCACTGGCCTCCATGCCTTAATAGTTAAACATGCCGGGCCCTCTAACAAGACATTTGCACGAGCTGCTCCATCTACCTGGAATGCTTTCCCTGGAATAGCTCCCTAGCTTCCTCCTTTATCTCCTTCATTTCTATATTCCGATATCTTGTTGCCTATGAAGACTTTCCTAGTCATTCTATTTAAACTTATAACACCTTGCCCATGGTGCACACCTTATCCCCTTTCTTAACTTTGTTCCTGAGCATTCAATCTATTTTATTTCCCTTGTCTACTATCATCTGTCTCACCGGAAGGCAAAGGTTTCGGTTGGCTTCCTTCACTGATACACTTTCAGCATGGTACACAGCACTGATACCCCTAGTACATAGCAGGTGTTCAGTAAATATTTGTTGAATGATCAATCTCCATTTTACAAAGTAAAATAAAGCAAGCCTTAGGAATTTCTAAATTGTTCAATATTATAAGGTGGGATTAGCCTTTTAAGTTTTGATGCCACACACACACACAAATAAATTTTAAAAAGTAAAGACAAAAAATAAATTTTGATGCTACCTCCATAGTGCCAAGTACAATGTCATGTGCCCAGTGAGTCTCCAAGTAAATATACATGTAAGCAACTTGAGGGAGAAATTCATGTGCTATAAACCTAGTTACATTAGCAAATGCTTTCATTCTTTTTGTATTTGTGTCCATGAAGGAAATCAACAGGTTTAGTAAAAGTACTTTTTCTGTGCCCTATTTTTTGGGTGTATTGAATATCCTGTAAGGTAACTTCTGAGTCTCTCCATGGCAATAGCAGTGGCATTTAGATAATTCTTCTGAAAAGACTGATATGCATGGTCATTGCTTGCTGCTCTGTGTTGTGCTTTCGGGGAATCTATACTTTTGGTAATATTTATTCTCTGAGAAATCAGTTTTTAAAATCTAGTATCAAGTATTAATATTTCGAAGTGGCAGAAGCAATGCCCCTAAACTGACTTTTCTGGCTTAAGAAAGAAAGGGGCTCTTCATTGCCTGTGTTTAACAGACTGCTTCTTGGGGCCATTCATTCCAAAGCAGATTTGAGTTAATGAAAATCAAGATTATGTACTGACTTATCATTTTTTTGTTTGCTCAAACTTAAATATTTAGATTTAGGTGTTTGAGGAAAGGACCCTACTTGGAAAGTGATAGCATCCTGTCTTGTTAAAATGTAGTCCTATTTTTGTTTTTTTAGATTTTGTTGTTTACAGAGCTCATACATAAGTTAGACTTATAAATGTTTCATTCAGGGCTAAGATTTAAGTTTTTGATTGCCTTTAAAATTGTATAGAATGATGATTATGTCCCTGGCTAACATAATTGTTATATATGTTTAAAATACACATATTTATGTTATTTAATATATCATAATAGACATGATCCTATCGGCTTCCTAAATGTGATCATTTGCTGCTGAGTAAATAAAATCAGCATTGAAATAATAAAAATAATAAAAAACTAAGCATAAGTGATATCTAATCTTGGCCACAGGTGTAGAAATCACAAATGTCTTCAAAGGATGGGAGATCCAGGAATCGAGACAGGCACTACAATGAGGTCCCGAGGGACTTGACCCGTGAAGATGGCACCATAAGAACCCTCCAGACTCTTCGTGACAGTGAGCTGGCTGTGAGCGCTGATCCTTTGCCACCACCCCCTCTCCCATTACAGCCACCATTTGGCCCTGACTTCTACTCAAGTGACACAGAGGAACCGGCCATAGCACCAGACCTCAAACCCGTAAGGCGCTTCGTCCCTGAGTCCTGGAAGCACTTCTTCAGAGGGAAGAAAAAGGACCCAGAATGGGATAAGTCGGTGTCAGACATCAGATACATCTCAGACGGAGTGGAGTGTTCGCCTCCATCCTCTCCAGGGAGACAAAACCACCACTCACGCCCCAACTCCGACAAAGATCCTTACGGAGGGTCAGAAGGAACCTTTAATTCCCGGAAAGAGGCTGAAGCGATGCTTCCCCAGGATCCCTATGGGTCTCTGGGCCGACACACACAAACGGCTCTAACATACAGTGAGAAGGTGGAGGCCTACAACCTGAGGTACTCCTACATGAAGTCGTGGCCTGGCCTGCTGAGAATCCTCGGGGTGGTGGAGCTGCTGCTGGGGGCGGGCGTCTTCGCCTGTGTCACAGCTTACATTCACAAGGACAGTGAGTGGTACAACATGTTTGGCTATTCCCCGCCCACGGCCATGGGAGGCTTTGGTGGCCTGGGCAGTGCGTATGGGGGCTACTACTACAGTGGCCCCAAAACTCCTTTTATACTCGTGGTTGCTGGATTAGCTTGGATCACCACCATTATTATTCTGGTTCTTGGCATGTCCATGTATTATCGGACCATTCTTTTGGACTCTAACTGGTGGCCCCTGACTGAGTTTGGAATTAACATTGTCTTGTTTATTTTGTATATGGCTGCAGCCATAGTCTATGTGAATGATATCAACCGAGGTGGACTCTGCTACTATCCAGTATTTAATACACCAATGAATGCAATGTTCTGTCGGGTAGAAGGAGGACAGACAGCAGCGATGGTCTTCCTGTTTGTCACCATGATTGTTTATCTCATCAGTGCTTTGGTTTGCCTCAAGTTATGGAGGCATGAGGCAGCTCGGAGACATAGGGAATACATGGAACAACAGGAGGTAAGGAATATCACAATCTTTCGTTTGTTTTTTTTCTGTTATTTACTCCCTTGTTAAATATGTATAGTTCTCAAAACAAGGATTTTATAGAAGCCTTTTTTTTTTAAATATATTTTATTGATTTTTTACAGAGAGGAAGGGAGAAGGATAGAGAGTTAGAAACATCGATGAGAGAGAAACATCGATCAGCTGCCTCCTACACACTCCCCACTGGGGATGTGCCCGCAACCAAGGTACATGCCCTTGACAGGAATCGAACCTGGGACCCTTGAGTCCACAGGCTGACGCTCTATCCACTGAGCCAAACCAGTCGGGGCAAGCCTTTTTTTTTTTTTTTTTTAATGATCTGAAGTTGAAAAGCTCCGTATCTGACATGGTAGGACTGGAATAGCCCACTCAGCAGTGTCACTGTTGTGTGGCATTGCAAGTAGACACCAGATGTGTAACATAATACAGAGCTTGTTGGCTGCATTATTGTGTCTCGCTGATGCTTAAGGGAAAACATAGATACTGAATTCCTGCAAAGAAGAATAACAACATGCTCAGGAAATAAAATGTCTCATTAAAGTAAATTAGAGAACGGTCTTGATTCTTCAGTATGGTAAGACAATAAAAAAATTATAATTTTTGTTAGAGGAGCAAGGTGCTCATTTAAATCTGTTACCATGAGTCCCAGTTTCTTCCAGTGAGTTAAAGTCAAGTAAGAAAATGGTGAACCACATATGCTTTGTTAGTATCTAGAAGCTAAGTTGTAATAAACATACTCTGAAAACTTACCCAGGTGTTTTGATGTTTCATCCTTATTTTAGGGAGATGAGTGTTCCAAAATTAGAGTGGGATCCATGTACTTTATTTCATTTCTAGGATTTAACTATTTAAATATATGGAAGAGAAGGAGGAGGAGAATTAATAATACCTACAGAATAAGATTGTATCAAAGCCTTATTTAAAATAATTTTATTTTGTTATGAGTATGTTCTACTAGCTTCAATATACCCTGAAATAAGCTAATGTCTTGCTTTCATCTTTTTCGTTTTGTTTTGTTTTGGTCTTCTAAGGAGTAGTGTGTAGTAGAATTTCCTATAACACAGAAAATGTCTTATTACTTTAACTTTTTTCTTTACTTTAAGTTAACTATATTTGCATCTTTTCTCGCTTTTCTAAAAATCTCCTAGATACATAATTTCACAGTGTACAGGGATGGGCAAAAGTAGGTTGTAATACAAATAAATAATACAATAATTAATAAATAATAAAAGAATAAACTGTTTCAAGTACTCACAACTGTACGCTTACTTTTGCCCACTCCTGTATATTGGGCAAAACTATAGATAGTAAAGTCCTGTCCTTAGTTACTGGATGAGCTATTTATTTACCCATTGACTTATATGGTTTGTTTTTATTCTGTTGCATGAATCTTATGCGTAACAACTACAAAAAACTTGACTAAGTTTATATCAAGAACCTTCTTCTTTTGTTTTAATTGGTAAAATTTTTATTTGGGAAAAATATATCCAGTACCTTATGTAATATGGAGAACCTCAGCATGTTTCAATGTGATCCACACTCTTTTGTCACAAAATATATTAATCTTACTAGAGCTTGACCTAGATTTAAGTTTTTTTCTAAAAGCTTATTTGGGCATTGTTAAGCATATTTCTTAAATTTACATCTGTGGATACAAAGTAAATAACTTGTATACAAAGCAAAGAATTTCAATCAGTTTGAAATCTGGATAGTGAAACATACATCCTCATAATTTTAGGGAAATTTAATAACAACAGAGTTCTTAATGTCATTTCAAAATTCTACATTAATAGTATCTGTAATTATCAACATAATTCTTTCATTTCCTGATAAAAACTTATTTCTGTCAGACTTTTCATAATGGCTGATTGGACTTGAATCACCTCTGATGTTACTGTAACTTCCTAAAAGGTAGAGAGCTGTAATGGCCTGTGGCTTTTTTCTGTTAACTTTATAATATAACTGTCTCAAACTCTTTAATTGTGCAAGGTAATGGGAGCCAAGAATAAAGAAAATCTCTAGGTGATTCAAAGCAGCTTACCTAAGTTTCTACCATCTCCATATTTCCAACTCTGCTCTTGGTTCCTGATTGACAAGGAATTACCCTTATCCCATCTCCTCTGGTTCTCCACTGGCCCGTCAACACGTGGCCAAAAGTAGGAGGAGCATCTGAAAAGTAGAGAACCAACCTCCGTAAAATTGAGATTGGGCTAAATGCAAATGGATGAAAATATTTGCAAAGTAACTTCACATGCCTTTGAAAAATCATGTTAACTCTTCTTGTTCCAGATAAGTGAGCCATCATTTCCATCGAAAAGAAAAATGGTAAGAAAAAAGTTCACATTGTATTTTACCTCTATAGATTTGTTAAATACTTTTCTCTCTTGTCTATAAATCTACAGAGTAGATCCTCTTTCTCTGAAGGTGTATCCATTACATTGAGTTTATAAGAGGACTTTCAGGTTTTTTCTAATACGTAAAGGACCAAGTTAGATAAGGCTATTAATAGCTTCTTTTACTTTTGTTAGATGAATAATTATGCAAGTGAACTGTTGGTTCTTGTATGTTTAAATTCTAATCTTTTAAAATAAAGGTAATTCTCCCAAGCTTTCTGCAGTCTCTTTAAAGTTCTTTCAGATGCCAAATTTTGTTGAGTCAGGAAAGAAATTTCTATTCCACCATTTACTAATTGTGTGGTGGTCAGCAAGTATTGAAACTTCTAATGCTTTAGTTTCTTCATCTATAAAATTGGAATAATATAATTTCTACCTCGCATGATTGCTGAGATGATTAAATGAGATTCTATTATAATTATTTACATATATGTAATAATTTAATATATTTTAATCATAATTTTACCTCATTGAAAAGTTCTTTTTTAAGATATTGGGTATTACTTCTAAGCAAAAAATTGAGAATCCAATTTATCAATTTGTTTCTTTCTTTGAAAAGGGAGTATATTCACTTGGTCCAAAATTCAAAAGAAGCTCTAATACAAAGTCTTCTCTCCTATATTTGGCTTTCCAGTTCTCCTGCTTGGAGACAGCCAGTGTTATTAGTGTCCTCTGTTTCCTTTCAGAAATGTGTTATGTGTACATTCGCTCTCCTCCCCCTTTTACACAAATGGTAGCATACCATCTACACTGTTATGTTCCTAACTTTTTCCGCTTAACAATACATTTCTTTTTTAAAATTTTTTTTTTTTTCATGGATGCACTCAACAAATATTTATTGAGTACAAATAATATGACATATGTTCTGGATGCTGGAGATACAATAGTGAGCAAAACAGATAAAGTTCATGCCTTCATGTAGTTTACACTCTCGCGGGATAGTAATGTACAGTTGACCCTTAAACAACATGGGGGGAGGGGTGCCAACCTCTCAGTGGAGTAAAATATTGGCATATAATTTTAAAAAATATTTATAATCATCCTAAAAGATACAAATACTTGTATATTTGTTTAGTTAACAATAAAAATTATCCATTGAAAATGAAAATACATAAACTTTAGATAGATACAGATATTATATCTGAGTTTATAAATATATGAGTATAGATTTGGTATTTGGATTGACCCTGTTCCCACAATAACCATCATGCTTCCTTCCCAAAATCCTGTAAGCTACTGTGACTGGGTGATTGCCATGTAAAGCTATTATGTCATTTGCCGGGGTCCAACCCCAGCAGGTCCAGGGGTTCCCAAAGATGTGGACGGAGTTGGCGAAGAAGGTAAAATATTTTTTATTGATTTATTGTTAAAGAGAGAGAATAAGTGAGAGAGAAAAGCATTGGATTTGTTTTCCACTTAGTTATGTATTTATTGGTTGCTTCTTGTATGTGCCCTGACTGGGGGTCAAACCTGCAACCTCGGCATATCACGATGATGCTCTGAGCTACCCAGCCAGGACAAACAATACATTTCTAAGATGTTTCCTTATTAGTATATGAAGAACTTCTCCATTCTCTTTTTACAGTGCAGTGCGATGCAGAGAAAATAAACTTTGGGATCAGGCAAATCTGAATTGGAATATAAGATTAGCTACTTAATAGCTCTGTGACCCTGGGGAAATTACTTACCATCTCTGAATTTCAATTTTCTGTCACTTGTTTGGAACTATCTACTAGGCTATTCCTTCTTTGGTATTTTATTTTATTTTTTTAGAGATTTATTATTATTATTATTGATTTTTAGAGACAGAAGGGAGATGGAGAGAGAGAAACATCAATGTGAGGGTGAAACATTCATTAGCTGCCTCCTGCACACCACTCCCTCTACCAGGGATTGAGCCCGCAGCCAGGGCATGTGCTCTGATCAGAAATTGAACTGGCAACCTTTGGGTGCATGGAAGGATGCCCAACCAACTGAGCCACACCAGCCAGGTATTTTAACAGCTACAATTTATAAAGAGCAAATAAGATAATTAAAAAAATAATAATATATAGACATACACTAAGATCAAATAGAGACAGAAACTAATTCTAATAAATCTCTAAATGCTGAGCAATTTTCTTTCCCAAGCTAGAAAAGCCAAAATCTAATCTGGGCATCGAAAGTAATGGTGTGGGTTTGGGATCAGGGGCCTATGCTTCATTACATTATACTCTAGGAGGGAGAGAAAATTGGGAATTGGGCAGATGGACGCTGAAACACTTATCTAGCTTGCCCTATTTCTAACCTAACAGAATATTCATTCAGCCCCCTTTTTTTCATTCAGCCCATTTTTAATTTGAGAGGCTTAGTAATTATATCCAAAGCATTACTTATCCCGTTGCTTAATTACCTTCTCTTGCCTCACAATAAAGCTTTTCTGAAATTTGCTGACAGGACTAGTTTTTGTGAAAAGCAAAGAGAGGCCCTATGTGGGGGCTTGTGTTTGTAATCAGAACACTGCTTGAGCGTGGTCTGGCCCAGGGCTGGAGCCAGTGCACCCGTCCTGTGAAAGCTTAAAGCGGTTTTGATTCTTTGTCTCAGGTCCAGTTCCAGACCTTTTTCCCCAACAGGGTTTTCTGAACGGATGATTAATGAGGTTCACCCTAAAAGAGTGGAAGACAATGTTAGGAGCATAAAAACAGAAACACATTGAAGCAGACGAAATAGTCTTTGTGGAAGTGTTCTGGCTTCCTAAAACTCCCTCTTTATGTTAAAAGGTAAATGTTGGAAATAGGGATAGTAAGAAAAATGAGTAGTTCCTGCTTGAAAAAACTTTACCCAGGAAAAAGCCAAACCTCCCATGGACTGTCCTGCCTGATGTGAGGGCCTGCTCAGAGGTGGTCTGGTTCCCCTTCACCTAGTACCTGGGCTGCAGACTTCTCCTTTTCTCTTCTTTCTTTCTTTTTTAAAATATATTTTATTGATTTTTTATAGAGAGGAAGGGAGAGGGATAGAGAGTTAGAAACATCGATGAGAGAGAAACATCGATCATCTGCCTCCTGAACACCCCCTACTGGGGACGTGCCCAAGGTACATGCCCTTGACCGGAATCAAACCGGGGACCCTTCAGTCTGCAGGCCGACGCTGTATCCACTGAGCCAAACCAGTCAGGGCCACACTTCTCCTTTTCATAACCCTCCCCTGGTTAGCAGCCTCGGAGTCTGATCCTCTAATCTGGCTGCGAGGTTTGGTGAGTTAGGAGCTAGTGGTTTTTACAATGAGCTAATGTTAGACCAAACCTCAAAGGCAGCCTTAGAGATAGAAAATCAAGAAACAAAGGATTTTAAAAGCTGCCTGGCATGGTTTTAAAATCTCATTTGATATTTGTTTTCAGTGAAGTAGGGGCCCTCCCAAGCTACTCTCAGTTTAGTTTAATTTAGCAAGCATGAGCCAGGGGTCCATGGGGGCAGAGGAGGGGAGCTGACCGACCTGAGGAGGAATCAGTGTGCCCAGCTCAAGTTCATTCCTCCAGCAGGATGGCATTG
This sequence comes from Myotis nattereri, assembly GCF_964212035.1. Taxonomy (NCBI): domain Eukaryota; kingdom Metazoa; phylum Chordata; class Mammalia; order Chiroptera; family Vespertilionidae; genus Myotis; species Myotis nattereri. The sequence goes on from NC_138079.1 coordinate 37,016,304, forward strand.
CCCGCCCCACCCTGCTCAAACTCCTTTCTGGCATGCTACCAGAACTTCAGGGAACTTAGCGATTGAACAATATACAATTAAGTAGACCATTTCCTTGTATTACTCATTTGAAGTATCAGTGAGCCAAAAAGTTCTGGGTTTTAATTGTGGCCTTTGCATGCCACAGCTGTGGGACCTTGGAGAATGTACTAAACCTCTCTGAACATGGCTCCTATGTGGAAACCCCTTTCCTGGCATCCACCAACCTGACCAGCTTGTTCGGTGTTCTGGGCACTGCTTCGTGGGGACTTGAACACTCTTTTCCCAGCCCCAAAGCTGCGCATCCATCTTAGCCAGCCTGGTCTAGGGCAGGTTCGCGGGCCTTCCACCCCCTCTGCCCTTCTTTCGGCTATTTTAGCTCGTAAGGCTTGTCCCCCATGTTTCCTCCCTGGGCCACTTCATCTTAGGTTCTTTTCCTGTCTTTTGAATGTACCATTTTTCACTAAAAGGCCTCTGGAGCTCTCCAGGGTAGAAACCACGGTGACAAACCACCACCTCCAAGATCCTTACGATCTCTCAGGGAATCGCAGGTTAGGGACACGTGGCCAAGTTAAAGGCATCCAGCACCTCCCCTGCCGAGTCCTTGCTTTTCTTTCTGATAATGAAAACAATGCACCATGCATCCCCCTCTGGCCTACTCAGTGGCTACTTGTAATTCATTCATCTCAGGTTCTGGTGTCATTCTTTCTAATTCCACTTAAGAAGACTTGTTCCATTTTTGTTCCCTAAATTTCTTATTTTGGACTACATTTTTTATTCTTTTACAATTGGTTGGGGGTATAAATCCTAAATAAATAAAGTACTTAAGACGCCCACACCCACCATGTCATGGTCCACCTTTGACATACATATGATTGGGGTTGGAGGGTGTTGTACCTATTAGGAGCTCTCCCATATCTCAGTGTGTCCCTGTAGCTGTTACAGAAACAGAACAACTTTGTGACTATAAAACATGTAATTCTGAAGGGACGTGTTAATTGTTATTTCTGCTTTTATTCTTCTTGCCCCTCCATTTCTTCTAAGGATAAACTCCGCTGTTTTTTTTCTCCTTCTGTCTCTGTTTATAAACAAATCTTCTTTTTCTCCCTCACGATAGTGTGAAATGGCCATCGGAGGTGACAGACAGAGAGACCAAGAAGTTCATTTCAAAGAATTGAGACCAACAAATATGAAACCTGAAATACTGAGTGGACATATCCCCTCAGGCCACATTCCCAAACCTATCATGTTGCCTGACTATGTGGCGTGAGTATCAATATAAATCCTTCTTCGGGGTAGAAATTGAGATTTTTCCATTTGGGCTTTTCATTTTTCTATTTGTCTCCGAGTTAATCCTCTCTGCTTGCAATCATTTCTATTTGAGCAGCTGTTTGTTACCTGTGAGGTAGCATATTGAGTTGGAGGTGCACAGTATGGTCAGTGAGGAATAAGCTACACTGATTTCAAGTTCAGCTTGTTTTAGTGAACAAGTTATAACTCTGGTTAATCCTTCTCCCTCCCTCCCCCCAGAAAATACCCTGTGATTCGGACAGATGATGAACGGGAGCGCTATAAGGCTGTGTTCCAAGACCAGTTTTCAGAGTACAAGGAGCTCTCTGCAGAAGTCCAGGCCGTCTTGAGGAAGTTCGATGAGCTGGACGCAGTGATGAGCAGACTGCCACATCATTCGGGAAACCAACAGGTCAGTGTCTGCGGCTGCCTGGGAACACCGAGAGTGACGAAAGGATACATCTGACCTTTCTTGAAATATAGAGAAGTCATAACCACATGCGTCTGCTGTGTATGTCTAGGGAAGTAAGTCACTTGAGGTCGTCAAGGTGACTAGTCAAGGTTACAATTCAAATTATATAATTTAATGTCTTCGGCCTTAAATTATTAAACAGGACTTTATTTTCTCATTTAAGTAAAGTATAAATTGCATATTTTTATATAAAACTTAGAGTAAAGTTAGAAGGAACATTATATTAGCTGCTCTCAAAAGTTGAAAATCTCAACCTCTTACTCACAATATGTGATAACATGAAAAAGAACTTTCCAACAAGGGTGAAAATGATGCTTAATAATAGCGAGTGTGATCATTATGTGCCAAGCACTTTACAGGCATCATTTCATATCAATGAAGCTTCTCACAACCCTATGAGGTACTTATGGTTATTACTTCCATTTTACCGATAAGAAAACTGAGTTGTAGGGAGGGGAATGAGCTTGCTCAAGGTCACACCATGGCAGGCAGTGGCACTGGGACTCGCTTCTGGTTTCATGCAGGTGGGGCCTCTCCGTCTGTTCACCCTCAGTGCCTGGCACATAGTAATCCTCACACGTCCGGTCAATTGCATTTTTGTGTATGAATATTGTGATTGCAGTCTTAGGTAAAAATTGTTTTCCGTTCTAATTCTCAGTGTGCTTTGAGACACATTCTTGAGATAGGTTGTGCGTAAATGCAAGTGTTTTAATTCACAATATATTAAGTATACAATATACTATTTTTAGGAACATGAGAGAATTTCAAGAATCCATGAAGAATTTAAGAAAAAAAAGAAGGTTAGTGAAATTATTTTCTTCAAAGTATATTATCCAGGTACAATGGAGACACCTGACAGATTTTAGATTCTTTTAGCTTTAAAAGTAGGTGTTGTTTTTTTTTATTTCTTATTTTGTTGGTTTTTTTTTTTTTTTTTTTAGAGCGAGAGGAAGGGAGAAAGAGAGAGAAACATCAATGGGTTGCCTCCTGTACCCACCCCAACTGGGGATTGAACCTGCAACCAGGGCATATGCCCTGACTGGGCAATTGAATTGTCAGCCTTTTCGTGCACAGGACAGTGCTCAACCAGCTGAGCCACACAAACAGGGCTGTTTTCCTGTGTTTCTTAAGATCCTACTTGTTAGGGGACCGGGGGTGCCTGCTGGGCACCTTTTCTTCTCACCTTTGTTCTGTTCTGATGGCATTCTGTCGTGTCCTGATTTAGCCACCCAGGGAAAGGAGCACTGAAACACCACTTGTCACCCACATTTCCTTCCCAAGGTTCCGTTACTTTACATGTTTCTAACTCCATCCTTCACTTGTTTGCACAAATCAGTAGAGGCCAAAGAGAGCTTTCATTAAACATTTTTATAGTTATTATTTACTTTGCATGTATTTTAAACTACTAAAGTTATAGGTACCTCAGCTCTTTGAACTTCTCAACTTTGCTGTGAACCTAAAACTATTCTAAAAAATACAGTTTATTAGAAACCTGTGGAGAGCTTAGCTGATTTTCTTGCTAAGCAGATTTTGAAATCTGCTGCAGGAAAATCTGTTAAGAAGGGTCATTTTCTGGGTGATAATGTATGTTTCTGAGTTCTTCGCTGAGGTAGCACAGGCTGACATTAACAACTGTGTTTCTTTTCCAGGACCCTACGTTTCTGGAAAAGAAGGAGCGCTGTGATTATCTAAAGAATAAACTTTCTCACATAAAGCAAAGAATTCAAGAATATGATAAAGTAATGAATTGGGATGTGCAAGGTTATTCTTAAACCTTATCTGAAACCACTTTTTTAATATCAAAGTTAATATTTATTTACTGTCTTTTTTTATGTTAGTCTCTGTGATATTTGAGAAGCAAGTGCTTCCTGAATCAGCTTTCGGTTGGTTTAGCCAGTCTGCAGTGTTAGAACAGTGTGGTTTCACATCAGACATTTCAGAAAAACTCAACTTTACGAAGAATGGAAGACATACTGAATTCATCTGTGTACAGTTTATGTTTATCTTTGTTGAAATTGGAAGTGATTTAGAGCTCATATCCTGGGGTGTGAGAGAAGATGAGTATCAGTTCTGGTGCTGAGGAAGTCTTGATTCTGGTGCCGTAGAGGATCAACTTTTCCTTTTTCACTCAGGCCGGCTCCTAAGGTTTTCTAGGACAAATTTCTCATCCTAGCCAAAGGTGTCATTTGTTCCCTGAAGAGGGTTTGAAGCCAACATCAACATTTTCAAGCCCGATGATCTTGGCCAAGGTGTGTGACCTCTCTATGCCTATTTCCCCACCTGTAAAACGGGCCTAAAATAGTACCCGCCTCATTAGGTTGTTACGAGGATTAAATGCGTAGAACAGCCTGGCACCTTCGAAGCACTACATTAGTGTGAAATCTATAGAAATGCTTGTGAAATGGATAAACTAGGATAAGTCTCTGGAAAGGTCCTTAATGAGCAAGCCCTGCCAGCTAACCACAAGGCCATGTGTCTCCTGACCTTCCCTGCTGTGTTGTTAATAACTCTAACCACACGTAGCCTTAAGTAGATGCTTTCATTGTGGTTCTGTGCCCAGTGGAGTCCAACACAGCCTTCCCCTCTTTAATCGGTCTCCCTGTGCACACATCTCCACAGCCCAGCTGTTCCTGTACGCATCCCATCTCATGGGACCATGTGTATGTTGTTTGGACATTTTCTCTGCTGTTTGGACATTTATCCTCGGGCCCCATGACATTACATTTACCTAGAATCCCACTGTCACTTATTGGGATGCTTCATCTTCCTAAGAGCTATCTTGGCTTTGGGGCTTTATTCATGAGAAATGTTTTATTTTTATTAGTATGAACAATGAACTGCCTTAAAACATTTTTTTGAAAATCCTTGTTATTAGATCCTCTTCAGCAGCATTTATCTTGTAATTTCCCAGGTGTAGAAATACAATTTCTGCTCAATATAGCTGCCATTCAAATAATTGGTGTCCAAAGAATTTTCTAAAGTGAAACTGCTGAAAACATGGAAAAGCAAAGGGTTAAAAGTGCTGGTTACTGAATGAACCTCCTAGTTTTTCTTTGTCAGTGAAATCTTATTTAATGTTGTTGTTATTTTAATACCATGGTGCTCAGACTATGCTTAGGGCTCTAAGCGTTTTAAGGTGACACGTAGGGAAGTGTGAGGCCCCCCCTGGAAGCACACACACCCCCGCCCACCTAGAACAGCTTCCCTTTCTATGATATGTATTGGGGCCCCATGCTAACAAACATTTCACTTAAGAGCACCAATGCTTTAAAAATAAAATAGATGAAATAATACATTTTGGTAGACCGTAAAAATTTAGATTAATATTGAAATGAAGCATTTAGGAAATTTAACTTTGTGAAACTTTATTTTACTACAATTGTAAATGTTAATTCTTGAGAAGTGGTGTTGTAACACTGATTTTTTTTAAAATTTTATATCAATACCTAGGCATATTAAAACTTGTTACCTGTTGTTTTGCTTTTCTAACATTCCTGTGTTGACTGGGCATGTTCTTGAAAATATTTTCATTATCATAAAGCACGCTGGGAAATCACTGCAAACCTGTAGGTCATGACATTCAGGTGGCTGTTTACTCCTCCCCCATTACTTGTAAGAATTCAAAGTCAAGGCCACTGTGTTGGTTTCCACAGGCTGCCATAACAAAGTACCACAAGCTGAGTGGCTTAAAACAACAGAAGTTTATTGCCTCTCAGTTTTGCAACCTAGAAGTCTGAAATTACGATGTCAGCAGGGCCATGCTCCCTCTGAAACCTGTGAGGAATCCTTCCTGGCTTCGGGTGGTTTCCTGGCAATCTTTGGCATCCCTGGGCTTGTGTACGTATCACCCAGATCCTGTCTTCACACAGCTGTCTTCCGGTGAGGACACCAGGCATATTGGATTAGTGACTCGCCCTCCGTAGGATGACCTCATCTTAACTGATTACACCTGTAAAGTCCCTGTTTCTAAATGACATCACATTCTAAGGTACCAGAGGTTAGGACTTCAACATAATCTTTTGGGGGTCGAAACCACAATTCAACCCATAACAGCCACCTTTGGCAAGGTGTGAAGATTTGGAAGCAAAGATAATTCTCTACATTTTTTTCCCTCTTACCTGACTTTAACATATATTCTAATCTCAAAGTTAATATAAGATTATGTCAGTGTGTCTAAAACTGGGAAAGAGGAAAGTATATAGTCTTCACTTATTCATTTGCCAGTTATGTGCCAAATGTTTTCACTGAGCGGTTGTTGTAGCATTGAAGATACAGTAGTCAGTAGTCAGATATGAGACCTTGGATTATAGTCTAACAGGAGATCTGAATGAGAAGACAAGAGGTTGTTGATGCAGTACATATTTTGATGTGCATTTCTGGAAATGATTTGTGAAATAAACCTTATATGAGATGCAGCAATGGTCAAAAGATAAACAATACAGGCAAAGTCTATAAATTTTTTCTGACTCATCTATTTAAAAAACGATTGGAAATTTTTTTAAAGGAAAAAACCCCCACAAAAACAAATGAGTATAAAAGCTCAGAAAATAACAGTCCAACCACTATCAGTTCCACTCCCTGGCGATATATATTGTTGGGAGCATATCCTCCTAATCTTTTTGTTGTGTGTTTTGTTTTGTTAATCCTCATGGATATTTTTCCATTGATTTTTAGAGAGAATGGAAAGAAGAGGGAGAGTCAGAGAGAGACATTGATTGGTTGCCTCCTGCCCGTGCCCTGCCCAGGGCCAGGGATCAAGCCTGCAAAAAAGGTATGTGCTCTTGACTGATATTGAACCTGGAACTCTTAAAACTGCTGGCCAAGGCTCTATCCACTGAGCCAAACCAGCTAGGGCTCTTTCTAGTCTTTTTATGATACATACAATCATTTAAAAATTACCAACTTTAATACTTTAAATATGTTTTTAAAGAAGAGTATCTGAGAGGCTACACCAGCCTGTGACAGAGCGACTCTCCTGTAATAGAGAATGTAACAGGGACAGTCAAAGGTAGGAAGGATGGGTCAGCCCAGCAGAAGGAGAACGTGGGCTTATGAGCCCACAACCAACACATCTCTTACTGTATGATTTTGACAAATGAACCTCTTCAAGCATCTGCTTCCTCATCTGGGGATGATAATACTGCCTGATGAAAGTGTTGTGAAAATTAAATGCAATAATGTACGGAAAATAACCAATTGCTCAATAAGTGGTGGTTGGATATTCAGATATACTTTCATTGAGTTCAGTAATGAGTTGACTACTTTAAAGGTAGAATATCAAAATAACTAATAATAACAATGACAAAAGGCTTTTTCAGAAAGTATATGGGTAATGCATTTATTGTAGAAAATTTAGAAAATGAAGATAAGCTTATATTCTTCTAAATACACACAAATGAAATTGCCCATAATTCTACCCCCATCAGAGATAGTCACTATTAATATTTTGAAACTTATCCTTCCATTCTCGTCTTAATTATATACAGGGTGGGGCAAAAGTAGGTTTACAGTTGTGAGTATGCGAAACTGTTTATTCTTGTATTATTTTTTTATAGTTGAGACATGTTCTTTATGTGTACATTATCAAATTCCAAGTAATAAATCTAACATGAACAGAAAACAAATTATCCTTGACAATTTCCCGCATACTCTGAGTTAAGACTTGCATTTGCAGTCATCATCAGCGAAGCTCTGTAATCCCACCAAGAGTCCTTGAAAGCATGTTCACACACAACCCAATCCCAGGTAATGATGGACCAGTATTAAGTAAAATGGCATTAGGGACCATCCTCTCAGATTTCAATAATTTGTAATCTTTTTGCTGGTGGAGGGTCTTTCCTCAATGTTGATGGCTGTTGACTGATGAGGATGGGGGACGACTGGCAATTAAGACAATGAATTTCGCCACATTGATTGACTTCTTTTCATGAATGACTTCTCTGTAGCACTGAGCTATTCTTGTATTATTATTTACTTTTCCACACTCACAACTGAAACCTACTTTTCCCCCTCCCTGTATTTACACAAGCATATTAAATAAAGAACGAGTTTTGGTATTAATAAAAAATTTTAAAGTTATATACGCTGTGTTTTGTGTTTTAATTAAGAAATAATAGCCCTAACCGGTTTGGCTCAGTGGATAGAGTGTCAGCCTGCGGACTGAAGGGTCCCAGGTTCGATTCCGGTCAAGGGCATGTATCTTGGTTACAGGCACATCCCTAGTAGGGGGTAAGCAGGAGGCAGCTGATCGATGGTTCTCGCTCATCGATGTTTCTAACTCTCTATCCCTCTCCCTTCCTCTCTGTAAAAAATCAATTTAAAAATTTTTTTAAAAAATAATAAAACTAGATCATGTGATTTACCTGAATTTAGAGTTTGTTTTCTACTTATTTCAATTTAATTCAATTTAGTTATTGTTTTAAAGTTACTGATGTTCATATTGTATGGTGGGAAAACCAAGGAATGGGAGTTCGGTCTGGGGTCAAGCTATGTGGCCTCACTTAACTCCCCTGAGCAGTGGGAGGAGATGAGATAAAACTATCTGAAATGATATTGTCAGCCATAAAACTCTATTAAAATCCTGACATTTAGTTCCACATTCTTTGTTCTGATGTTAAAGTACAGTTCATTGTTAATAACTCGAGCTGTTAATGAGTGTTTATTATATAGTCAGGCTTCTTTAGGGGTCTGTACATAGCCTATTGGCTACACACTGGCATTGAAATACTCAAATTACATTTCCATTTCAACTGATTGCTTTGCTGATCTGCAAGGTCTCATGCTAATATGAAAGGAAGAAAGAGAAGAGAAGGCTTGGGACTGAGCAGCATTTTCCAATTAACAGAACATGGATCTGGCACCTTTCTTCTTTATAAAGAGGGGGGAATGGTCCCCAGATAGAATGAGCTTATCGTGCATTCTACCTGCAGGTATGTAGTTAGAGACTTAATTCTGTTTGCCCTGTGAAGTAATTTGTTTAATGGGTAACCCTACCATTTACTTGCTTTGGAGGAACTAAAGTTATTGCCAGATGTTAGACCCATAATAGGCAATTACCAAGACAGTAAGATTTGTAAGTAATATACGAGGTTGCTCTTTTTTACACAACACAAAATATTTTTGTGTTACTGTTAAAACAATAAATATTTGTAATCATTTTGTAGGGAGTTTTGCTAGGAGGATTTAGCAGTCAGGATTCTTAGTTATAAGTCACAGAAACCTAAGCTGTATGATTAAGGAGAAGAAGAATTTATTGCCATCTATCTAGCTTACAGAATTGCTGGGAGGGCTGGAGAACTGAGCTGGAGGCTTGGCAGCAGGGACAATGTCCAAAATCACACCTGCAATCCCATCTGGTGAGAACAGCTCTCCTGCTGCCTTCTGTACCAAATGCTCCACCAACCCTCCCATCCTATGATGCTGGTGGCCTCGTGACTCAGATTCAGGTGAGTCAGTGGAAAGTGGACTGATTCCCAGATTCGTCACTTGGGGAGTTCCCAAAGGTATAAAGGGATTTGGATGCTGACAGCCAGAAAGAAAATAAATATCACCTACGGAGCAGTAGTTGTCCTAATTGTGAGTATAGTCAGGGATTTATCTTATTCAGTTACGAATAGGCCAGGTATACAAGTGGCAGCCAAGGCCCGAATATCCTTAACCTTAATGCTTCCAGGACTAAGAAAAAAGGCAGAAAGGATCCCCACTAACGTCCTTGACGTAGGAAATGTGTTCCTGGTCCCCACGGTTGAGATTCAGAAAACACCACCCAAAAGCAATACAATACAATCCTTTCCCTGTCTTTCCAGACTAGGTCGAATCTTCCTGCTATAATGCTTGTAGACATCTGCACCTCTTACTGAAATGAGGACAAATGTTACCATTTGTAAAAGACTGGTCTAGCAGTTTTACTCATAATAGCCCCAAATTGGCGACAAACCAGATGTCCATCAACAGAATAGTAGAAATGAGAAATAAATTGTCGTTAAGTCATAAATACTACGGGGGAAGGGGGAGGAGGAGGGGCAGGGGGGGAGAAAACTGCTGTTACACACGGAACATAATGCAGTGCTGAACAAAAGCCAGGTACACGTACATACTGCATAATTCCACTTACATAAAGCCCCAAGGCAAAACTAAGTGATGGTGATCTAAGAATAGTGGTTATTTTGGGAAAGCCAATTATTAACAGGGAAGGGGTATGAGGTAGCCTTTGGGGTATGAAAATGTATTATGTACTGTGCTGGATAGTAGTTATATGAATATATACATATTTAAATATTTCACTCTACCCTTAAGATTAGTTCACTTTATTTATTTATTTTTCTGAGATGAGAACAGAAATTGTCCTGAATGATCCTTCTTGGGTCTTCAGAACCATAAAGGTTTAACTGGCCTTTGGTACTGGTACTAACGCCTTAAACTTTTGAGGGCAACGACCTAAAGCATGGCCATGATCTGTGCTGCTCGCCACTGGATTTCCCCATATTGATGTCTAAACCACTCCCACCCCCCCATACTATCTTGGCTGGCCTCAACAAGCTACTTCTCAAAAGCCTTATTCTGTTAATTCTATATGCAAGTCCCTATCACAGGGATATTCAACCTTTCCATCTCATGGTACAGACTAAACGACCACCTAAAGGAAAAGAGATCAGTGCCCCTGACTAGTCAGGTGTTGCATTGTTTTAAAGGTTTTTGCCCCACTGGTTGGAAATCGCCGCACTATCAACGTTTCTGCTGGCCTCTGGAAACATGGCAACTTTCATAAAGATCCGTTTATGTGAGAGACAGCAGATACCATGAGAACTGTCTTTTCCTGAAATGTTGCAGATCGGTTACAGCAAAGAGAACAGCGACTGTCAAGGAAAACTGTCACTCTGGGCTCCTTTTTGACCGCAGCAGCTTTGTGGAAGCTCACTTTATTTTTATTATTATTATTTTAGTTCACTTTATGCACTTAAATATGTCTGTTCTGTATCAATTAAAAACTTGTTTTATGCCCTAACTCGTTTGGCTCAGTGGATAGAGCATCGGCCTGCGGCCTTAAGGGTCCTAGGTTTGATTCCGGTCAAGGGCACATGCCCAAGTTGCAGGCTTGATCCCTGATATTTCTGTCTCTCTCTTCCTCTTCCTTCTTCTCTGAAATAAATTTTTTAAAAAATTTTTAAGTTGTTTTAAAAATCTAGTCTGTGGTGGGAGAATTCTGAGATGGTTATTGGCTAGGAAGGGGCGTGAAGGAGCCTCTGGGTGCTTTACCTTGATCTGGTTGATTACCCATCAAGCCAAACAATTAAAATTAGTGCCTTTTTCTGTACATATGTAATATCTCAAATTTTTTTTCACAGTATTTCTTTTTTTTTTTAATATACTTTATTGATTTTTTACAGAGAGGAGGAAAGAGGGATAGAGAGTTAGAAACATCGATGAGAGAGAAACATCGATCAGCTGCCTCTTGCACGCCCCCTACTGGGGATGTGCCTGCAACCAAGGTACGTGCCCTTGACCGGAATTGAACCTGGGACTCTTCAGTCCGCAGGCTGACGCTCTATCCGCTGAGCCAAACCGGTTAGGGTTCACAGTATTTCTTAATTGTTTATCAAGAGAAGTAATTCCAGATACTCCAAGGTTTCCAGTTCCATCTCTGGTCAGGGCACATACAAGAAGCAACCAATGAATGAATGCATAAATAAGTGGAACAATTCTCTCTCCCTCCCTCTCTCTCTGTTTCTCTCTCAAAATCAATCAATAATTTTTTTTTAAAAGAGAGAGAAACTGCCCTAACCGGTTTGGCTCAGTGGATAGAGCATCAGCCTGAGGACTCAAGGGTCCCAGGTTCAATTCCGGTCAAGGGCATGTACCTTGGTTGCGGGCATATAGCCAGTGGGGGGTGTGCCTGAGGCAGCTGATCGATGTTGTTTCTCTCTCATCGATGTTTCTAACTCTTTATCCCTCTCCCTTTCTCTCTGTAAAAAATCAATAAAATATATTTTAAAAAAATAAAAGAGAGAGAGAGAGAAACTATTCCTTAGTTCAAATATTCATGTTTCATAGTTCAGGAATATGGGTCAGTGATAAACTTCTATGAAATCCAATGCAAAGAAGTTCTTTATATTTCTTTTTTTTTTTTTTAATTCTTTACATTTCAAGATCACCTTGCGCTCTGAAAGATACCAGCCTTCCTCATCTCTTGAAAATCTTTCATGGAGTCATAATTTCTGTGGAAATCTACAGATGCCTTTTTTCTTGGTTTAGCCACAGCAAACTTATAGAAAGCTGCAGCCCCCAGGGAGACAATGATGGCTCCAACAATATGAAATTGCAGACGCTTGGTCAGAAAGACACACATCAGAAGTTTGTCAAAGCACTGGAAGACATGGTAGCTATATTCTCCTCAACACCAGCATCCTTCATGGTGGAGAAATGGACAATGCTCCTGTAATACCTCAATGTTTAACTATCATATGCATGTTTTAAGAAAACTATGTTTCCAGTTTAAAACAATGTAAATTTAGAAACACAATCCTTTCAGAAATTGAGAACTGCCTACTGTGCTAGTGGTCTTTGGAAAACATTTACAAAGTTATGGCTAAGACAACAGTCTTACAACTGTTGGTTTAATGACTCATATTTGAAACCCAAGATTGTGTGTTTGCGACTTTGAACCAACCACCCGCTCCCCAGCTAAGATGGCAGGTTATAGCCATTTTCTTCCCCTTTCACTCTATGAGCAGTCCCCAAACAGAAACTCTACAAAAGAACGAACCTGAAGATTATTTCTACCTGTTCAAATGCTATCTTATTGCTGTATTCATGCCTATGAAGTCTCTTCGTGCATAGGGCAGGAAAGGGTGTGTGACAGGTGAGGAGAATACTGTTAGTAATGTGTGGAAAACAGCAGCCCTGCCCTATTTAAATCTTGTGTGTGATCAGGAAGCCTGCCAATGTTGTTAATAGTCAAGGGTACTCTGGGGATTGTTATTGCTGAAGGGCAAACCCAAGTTAAACCGTGGGACAAAGCTATGCAGAACTACCCTAACTAGTATTTGGAAGGTGCCTGCCATGTGATTCAGCCACCCAGAGGCAACAGGGAGGTGGAAATGGTCTGCTGCTTTTCATATAATCAGTGGTGATATCCAGGGTTTTCTTAGAAACCCTTGGGATTAAAATCAGAATATGGAGAGATTAACATACAGCAAGAATGTTATTGTAAGGTGTCTGATGTCAACATGCCATATGTCAATAATTCTTCATGAGTCACTTTTATCGTATCCCTGTTTCCCTACAGGTGGCTCCTTGATTTTCTTCTATTCTCGTGATGAGAAATTGGTGCCGAATGACTGGACTACAGTAATTCCTCTTCATCTTTGTGACATTCAAGTCCTCAGCAGCTCGCATCTAGCCTGGGATGGCCACCCACCTGGTCTTCCCATCGCTATTTTGTGATGTAAGTTGAACATGCGTGAGCCCCTCCCATGTGCAAAGCAGATACTTTGCTCATCCTACTCGTGAGACCTAGCCGTGCTTTCCTTTCATAGCAGCCACAGAACTGCCATATGCCCTGAACTTTGTTAGAAGCTGTGGAGTGAGTGGTTAGGAGGACTGGCTCTGGAGCCAGACTGCCTGGGTCCAAATCCTGACCATGCCACTGACGAGCTGTGTAAGCTCAGACACGTTATGTCACCTCTTTGTGCCTCAGGTTCCTTATTAGATAATGGGAATAATAATATCATCGCCCTCCTAAGGTTTTTGTGAAGGGTAAGTGAGCTAGAACATGTAAAACACTTAGGACTGTATCTGAGCCCACAGAATCATAGCGAACAGTCACAGATTATTCATAAAATGTGCTTTTATTTTATGTTGTATTTACATCAGTGAATTATTTTTGCGTGTGCTAGGGTGGGAGGCTGAAGGATATGGACAGGTGAGGAAAATGCTGTTTGTTAGTAATGTGGGAAAAATACCAGCCCTTTCCTATTTTTGTGGTGTAGTCATAGAATGCTACAGAGCAATAAGAAAGAATGAAACACTCCTACCTGCAAAGTGTGACAGAATATTGAATAAAAGCCAGACAAGGGTAGATACTAGACAATCCCATTTATGTAAAGCTCCAAAACAGGCACAAAAAACAAAAAAGCAATGGTGATATGTTAGAAAAGGATTCTTTTTCTTTCCTTTTCCCTGAAGCCCACTGCCTTTAAGTGGTTGAGCTGGTTATCAGAATCACCTGGGATGCTATTTTTTTTTCCTTTTTATTGGATTTATTGTGGTGACACTGGGCAACAAAATTATATAGGTTTCAGGTGCACAATTCCACAACCCATCGTCTGTATCCTGCACTGTGTGCTCACCATCCCAAGTCAAGTCTCTGGTGTGCCATTTATCCCTCCTATGTCCCCCTCTCCCTCCCCCTACCACTCCTCCCCCCAGCAATCACCACACTGTTGTCCGTGCCCATGAGTTTGATGCTGTTATTAATTTAAATTCTTAGTTCCCTCCCTGGGATTTTTTTCACCAGTTTAGAGTGGGGGCCAGGAATCTGTATTTATGCCTAGCCCATGGGATACCCAGGGAAGAAACCCAGGGAACAAATATTCCAACTTCCTTCTTCTCCTCCTTTTTCCATGTCCTGCTGGTACCTCCCATTGTCTGAACCCAACAGAAGGCAGAGACAAGGAGCCTGATGATGTAGCCTTCCCAGGTCAGCTTCCTGGGTCAGATGGAGAAGTGAGGTGAGTAGATCAGGAGGAATCCCAACCAACATCAACTCTATGATTTGAATGCGATTCTTATCCCATTTTACAGTTGAGGAAACTGGGGCCCAGAGCTAGATCCTCAAGATTCCTACGCAAGCAATGCTCACTTCTACCTACAGGGCATTACTCTTAATGGGATTTGCATGGAAGCTCTTTTGGCCTGGATGCTTCCTCACTGAATGCCCAGCTTACTTAACTCTTCGCCCTTCACATCTTCACCCTTCTTCTATTGCACCATTTATAGTCAGAGCTGCAGAGGGCACAGCTCATTATTCTCCTGGTTCCATAAATTTATAGAATGCTGGAGTCAGAAAGGTAAAGGAGCCGAAACTGGTTTGGCTCAGTGGATAGAGTGTCGGCCTGTGGACTGAAGGGTCCCAGGTTCGATTCCAGTCAAGGGCATGTACCTTGGTTGCGGGCACATCCCCAGTGGGGGGTGTGCAGGAGGCAGCTGATTGATGTTTCTCTCTCATCGATGTTTCTAACTATCCCTCTCTCTTCCTCTCTGTAAAAAATCAATAAAATATATTAAAAAAAGAAAGAAAGAAAGGTAAAGGAGAGAGAGAGAGAGAGAGAGACAGAGAGAGAGACAGAGAGAGAGAGACTTGTTGTTCCACTTATATATGCATTCATTGGTTGCTTCTTATATGTGCCCTGACTGGGAATCGAACCCGAATTCTTGGCATATCAGGACGATGCTGTAACTAACTGAGATACCTGGCCAGGGCTGAAGCCCAAATCTATTTCATGTATCCATTTTCCATTTCCTGCCTACACTATAAGCCACAGGAGGTCAAAAACCAAGTCTTTTACACCGTCTCTGCCTTCCACACCCTTCAGCAGAGTGAAACACATTTCTGATACTCAACAAACTCATGTTAGTTGTTTTATTTGGTTAATTATTATTATTTGAATAACAGATGAACTCTTTTTTTTTTAATATGGAACTCTTCGCACATTTGCATGTCATCCTTGTGCAGGGGCCATGCTAATCTTCTCTGTATCACAGATGAACTCTTTTAGCATTGAAATCATCTTGCTGAATATGAGAGAGATACAAATATCCTCATTCATAGCTTTTGAATGTCCATTGTCAAAATGTCAAAATTTAATACAGTTCTTTAAAAAAGCAATACCTTGCCTTGGCTCAGTGGATAGAGCCTTGGCCTGTGGTCTGAAGGGTCCCAGGTTTGATTCCTGTCAAAGGCACATGCACATGCCCGGGTTGTGGTCTCAAGGCAGCAACCTGGGCATGTGCAGGAAGCAGCCGATCAATTATTCTCTCTCATCATTGATGTTTCTGTCTGTCTTTCGCTCTCCCTTCCTCTCTGAAATTAATAAAAGTATATTTGTTTTAAAAAAGCAATACCTTCTGCCTGGCTGGTGTGGCTCAGTGGCTGAGCATCGACCTATGAACCAGGAGATCACAGTTCAATTCCCAGTCTGGTGCACATGCCTGGGTTGCAGTCTAGATCCCCAGTGGGGGGTGTGCAGGAGGCAGCCAATCAATGATTCTCTCTCATCATTGATGGTTCTATCTCTCTCTCCCTTTCCCTTCCTCTCTGAAATCAATCAAAATATATTTAAAAATAAATAAGCAAGCAATAACTTCTGACTTGGCAGTCTCACTTGTAGGAGTTCATCCCAAGGACAAATTGATGTTTATGGATACATGTTCACCTCAGTGTTTGTAACAGTACACATACAAATATGTATGCAGTGTGAGAAACCAATATACAGTCTTCAGACAAGGAGTCCAGGAAGACAATCCCAAACAGTGAGGACTTGATCAATAACTGCCAGTTTCCCTAATTTTTAACCTCCTCCCATACCTTCCAACTTAGGACTAATCAGAGAAAGCCAAATACGCTCCCAGAACCAGTCACACTTCCAGTGAGCCCACCTCCAGCTTCCCCTGCCAATGACCTCCACGCAGGGCATGCCTACAGCCTTTCTTTTCCTTCCACTGTGAAGCTTTTCAACTCCTCCGCCTGCCTTTGAGTCTCTGCCAAATGCATGCTTCCTTCCCATAGCAAGCTCTGAATAAATAGTTTTTTGTTTTTTTTTACTTGATCTCATTTGAGTGGTCTTCATTTATTTTCACAACTGGAAACAACCAAAAAGGTTTGACAACAGAAAGTTTAAATAACTTATGGCATACCTCTATGATGGAATGTTATACAGTGATTAAAAATAAAGTTCTTTGAGGAAGGTGAACTCAATAGGTAAAATGCTCATGAAATAATATTGGATGAAAGAAGAAGGAAGCATAGTTATAGATACAGTATGATCTATATACAATTATACATTGCATATATATATTATATGTAGTAGATATTACACACATGTTTTGTGCACACCACAGAAAAAGAAATAATTTAAGGAAATTCACCAAAATGTTAGCAGTTGTAACAGTTGTTTTCTCTGGGTTGGTGACACCATGTATTTTTTTTTTAATTGATTTTTTACAGAGAGGAAGGGAGAGGGATAGAGAGTTAGAAACATCGATGAGAGAGAAACATCGATCAGCTGCCTCCTGCACACTCCCCACTGGGGATGTGCCTGCGACCAAGGTACATGCCCTTGATTGGAATCAAACCTGGGACCCTTGAGTCCGCAGGCCGATGCTCTATCCACTGAGACAAACCGGTTAGGGCGACACCAGGTATTTTTCATTTTCTTCTTTATGTTTTTTTAACAATTTCCAATTTTTCCACATTGAATATGTGTCTGTTTTGTAATACAAGGAATTTAATTCTGCCCATTACAGAAATGAGCTCAGAAGAGAGCCCCCAGCTCCAGATAAAAACACAGCTGGCTAACACCTTGATTCCAGCCTGAGCAGAGAAGTCAGCCATGCTGAGCTGGACTTCCAACCTACAGCACTGTGAGCTAATAAATAGGTGCCATTCTAAACTGCTAAAAAAAAAAAATTATTCTTAACTCTGGCTGGTGTGCTCAGTTGGTTGGGCATCATCCTGTGCACTGAAAGGTTGAGGGTCAATTCCCGGCCAGGGCACATGCCCAGTGTGGGCTCGATCCCCAGTAGGAACTCTCTCTCCACCATTCCTCTCTCTCTAAAAATCAATAAAAATATACTTTAAAAATTTGCCCTTAGTTTTAACATGATTTTGAAGAATTGGGGACTACAAAGTAGACAACTGGCTTATTTCCTACCCCTTCCTTTGTTGGTTCCTCAGTTATAGAACCTTTATGTCTCTTAAAAAAGAAAAAACAGATTGCAAATTGGGTTCCACATTTTTTCCTACCAGTCAAATTGGTCAAGAAATTTCACCTTCTCACCTGGATGAATTAAAAGACCTGACATTGAGATGACCGCCTGTGTCCATGCCCTGGTGTCAAGAATCAACTTGAGAACGGGTCTATCACATTTGAACTGTATTAAGATATCTGAGAGAAGATTCCAAGATCTTGCCTGTATTTATATGTTTATTTTTTTGTGGTAAATATACATAAAATTTACCATTTTAACCATCTTAAGTGTACAATTCATTGGCATGTTCACAATGTTGTACATCACAACTGTCCATCTTCAGAATGTTTTCATTGTCCAAAACAGAAGCTTTGTTCCCATTAAACCATAATTCCTCATTCTTGCTTCCCCCATGATTTTTGATAACTTCTATTCTACTTTCTGTCTCATACATATGAATTCATATGCCTCATATAAGCGGAATCATACAATGTTTGTCCTTTTGTGTCTGGCTTATTTCACTTAGCATAATGTTTTCAAGATTCATGTTGTAGCATGTGCAGTACTGCCTTCCTTTTTATGGCTGAATAATATTATCTTATATGTACATATTACATTTTGCTTATTCATTAATCTGTTGATGGACACTTGGGTTGTTGTGAATACCATTCAAGTTGGCTATTGTGAATAATGACGCAATAATGATGCTGTTGATACCACATAGGGACCTTGACCCAGGAACCCAAGGGTGCCAGATGATCAGAAGAAACACCAGATAAGCTAACCACAAGAGCGTCACCACTCTTCCACTCCTGGCCCAAGGGTGCAGAAGTAGCCTTTCTTATCTCCCTTCTAACTGCTTACTTTTTTTGCAGATGTCAAAACCAGTAGTTCCTAAGCAACCAACAGAAGGAGAAAGTAGCTCTACCCTGACATGGAAAATTCTAAATGCCCACCTTTTCCAAAATGCCTGCCTTGTCCCCAGCTTATAAAAGCAGCCAGTATGCCCTGATTGAGTAGCTCAGTTGGTTAAGAGCATGGTTCCAATATGCCAAGGTTTTGGGTTCAATCCTTGGAATCAACCAATAAATGCATACTTAAGTAGAATAACAAATCTCTCACTCTCTCTCATGAATAAATACAATTTTTTTAAATAAATAAAGAACAGCCAAGCAGAGCCAGCTCCTGAATCAGTTCGGAGGACTTTCCTTTCCTCTGTGCTGCCTCCCTTGTGCTTGAGCATAAGCTTAATAAAATCTGTCTGAAATTTTCTCTGGGGTTTCCTCTTGATTTTTATCTTGGGGAACCCAAGAACCCCAATGGTGGTAACACTATGAATATTAGTATCTGGTTTTGTCCCCACTTTGAATTGTTTGGAGTAAATACCAAGGAGTAAAATTTCTGGATCACATGGTAATTCTATGTTTAACTTCTTGAGGAACCACCAAACTGTTTTCAACAGTGGCTGCACCGTTTTACATTCCCACCAGCAATTCATGAAGGTTTCAATTTCTCCAATAGTTGTTATTTTCTTTCTCTGTCTTTTTAAAAAGAGTCATCCTTCCCTGACCGGTTTGGCTCAATGGATAGAGCGTTGGCCTGCGGACTGAAAGGTCTCAGGTTTGATTCCAGTCAAGGGCATGTACCTTGGTTGCGGGCACATCCCCAGTGGGAGGTGTGCAGGAGGCAGCTGATCGATGTTTCTCTCTCATCTATGTTTCTAACTCTCTGTCCCTCTCCCTTCCTCTCTGTGGAAGGTCAATGAAATATATTAAAAAAAAAAAAAAGAGTCATCCTAATAGGAGTGAAGCAGTATCTCATTATGGTTTCAATTTGTGTTTCCCTAATGATTAGTGATATTGAGCATCGTTTCATGTACTTATTGGTCATGTGTATATCTTCTGTGGGAAAATGTCTATTCAAGTCCTTTGAGAGAGAGAATCAACCATCTCTTGACTCCCACACATCCCCCTGAATGGGAATCTAAACTGCCACTTTTTGGTGTACAAGACAATGCTCTAACCAACTGAGCCACACCTGCCAGGGTGTAAGAGTTCTTTATATATTCTGTATTTGATTTAGTTTTGAACTTGACTAAATCCATCTCTTTATTAATCAGAAGACTTATAAATATAGAGTCCAGCCTTGCCGGTGCGGTTCATTTGGTTGACTGTCAGCCATGCACCAAAAGATTGTTGGTTCAATTCCTGGTCAGTACACATGCCTGGATTTCCAGCTCAATCTCCAGTAGGAGGCCTGCAGGAGGCAGATGATCAATATTTCTATCTCTCACTCCTCTTTTCTTCTCTCTCTAAAATTAAAACATTTAAAAAATTAAATATATATTAAAAAATTAAATACACACACACACACACACACACACACACACACACACACACACTAGAGGCCCGGTGCATGAATTCATGCATGGGTGGGGTCCCTCAGGGTGGCCTGCAGAGATCAGGCCCCAGCTTGCGCCCACAGCCTCGCAGCCCCACAGCCCCGCCTGGCACCCTGCCCTGGCCTGGTGCCACCCCCTCACCTGCTCCACCATCCCGCTGTGGTCCTGTTCTCATCAGGGCCCATTGGGGCCAGCAGCACCTCCACTGCCACCAGCTGCCAGCGCTGCGTCACCAACATCCGCCATGTTCCGCATCACCCTCTGGTGGTCAGCACACCTCATAGCAAGCAGTTGATTTCCCAGTCGAACTAATGGTCAAATGACCACCCGAGGGGACATTGTGCATATTAGGCTTTTATTATATAGGCTTTTATTATACGCTTTTAGAATAATCTGAACTAAATTTTCTTCAGAAGCAAAAATAATATGAAATAATATAATCTGATGGGGTTTTAATGATAGTGGAGTGTACTTAGGTCAACAGAAGTTTCTGCTAAACTGCTCTTCTGGACTGGCCAAATTAGTTAAGAGCAGTAAACCAGAAAAAAATGTTAAGCAACAAAAGACAAGACTTGTTTCAGTCCTGTGTTTTCTGTGTACCTTTGTACCTAAGCCTGCTGCTGGCCTCTCTACTCCAAGCCTTGGTGTCCAAAAAACTGGTGGAAAATTAAAGAGAAGTTTCAGGGATGTTTTGGCTTGTCATGGAGGAAGGCGTGCTCCAGGAAATCATTTGGGGATCTTCTAGGTAAAAAGACTCTGAAGAAATGGAGACTATACTTGGGGAACATACTATGAGAACAGGAATGCAATTAGGAGTACATTATGGGAGAGCACTTTCAGAGATATTGAGAGAATGACCCTTCAGATATAAACATTGAGTCAGAGGATATGAAACTACTTATTCAGCAGTAAATATTTGGGGCCAGGGTTTTTAAATTAAAACAAACCACCAATTATGCTTTTCACCCCCAGAACTGGTTTTAGAAACACTATCTTGTGGGAATATTGCAGCTGGGGAAGTTATTTTAAGAGGTAATCTAAATATTTACTTTCATGCTGTAACCTTTGCCTTATTTGTAGTCTAGTTTAAGCCTTTAGACTGTAGACAAGATACAGGCATTTAGGTTTTGAGATAGTTACATGAATATTAAAAATAACTGGAGCCCCATGCTAACAAAAATCTACCTTTTCAAAATAGCAATATAAAAATTGGTTGTATCTATTTTTAGAAATAAGTAGAAAATATAATAAATAGAAATTATCTTTATGTAGTATTTCATTATAATTATTCAACATATATTCCAAACAAGAGGAGGGAATGCTATTTTAAAATTCTGCCAAAGCCTGCTAATAAGTTCTTTACAATTATGAGTAAGTAACTTTTAAATTTCTGGGTTTTATTAATCTATAAACTAGCTTTTTAAAAAAGGGCCTAGCCGAAACCGGTTTGGCTCAGTGGATAGAGCGTCGGCCTGCGGACTGAGAGGTCCCAGGTTCGATTCCGGTCAAGGGCATGTACCTGGGTTGCGGGCACATCCCCAGTGGGGAGATGTGCAGGAGGCGGCTGGTCGATGTTTCTCTCTCATCAATGTTTCTAACTCTCTATCTCTCTCCTTTCCTCTCTGTAAACACTCAATAAAAAAAATATATTTAATAAAAATAAATAAATAAATAAATAAATAAATAAATAAAAATAAAAAAGGGCCTAAATCGTATACATGTAGTATATAGGTTTAATTTACTGTTATATTGTATAAAATATACAATTTAATTGAGAGAAAAGTGGCGTAGAGTGGTTTATTATAAAAATTAAAAAGAAAGAGGACATAGGGTAAATATTTTCTTATTAAATCATTGCCTGGAGTTAGGCCAAGAAGAGAAGAAAGGTTTGTAAATGTTTGTTTTTGTTTCCATTGAAAAATGCAAACTTTGTTATTTTGCCAGCTTTGAAAGTCTGTCTTTTTTTTTCTGAGGGGTTGGGGTGGAGGCAATTGGAGGGTATGGCCTAACAGACCAGGAGGAGTGTTACTTCCTTTTCTTCAAGTTTTAAAATCTGTGGATGGCTAGGACCAGTCTCCAAGGATAAGGAAAGGATGTGGCGTCATAACTCGTAGTAACTTGGAGAGCAGGACCAGATCAATTGAAGTCCTAGATTCAGTTCATTATTACTTTTAATCCAGGAAGGGGGGATAGGGCAAAGTCTGTGGCTCTGATTGTGACTCGATTTCTAAGGACATGCCCTACAAACAGCCCACTCTGAGATGCTCTTTACCAGGAAAAGACTCTGTCTTAATCTCGTGGGAATACTGAAGAGCAGAGGTCTCAGAGAAACTCTTTGCTTCCTTAAATTAAAAAAAAAACTGGGGGGGTGGGGGGGTCAGATCTATTTTTCTTCCTAACGCTTGCTTCTAAATGTTGGAATTTTCCTCACAGTGAGAAGGTTTTACATTATGAAGGCTGGGTCAAGGGAGCCCCTCCCACGTGAATAGAACACTCACGTAGAACACAGCCTGCTGTTTTCCTCTTGGCAACCCTGCACATCCCTGACTCCCTCCAACATCCATTCGTTACCAGGTTTTACATCCTAGATAGCTCTCAAAGCCCTTGTGTCCCAAGGCCGTTCATTCATGTATTCAACAGATTTATCAACCATCCACTGTGTGTCAGACTGTGCTAGCTGCTGCAGATACAGCAGTAAATCAAACTCCAGTTTGGTTTGGATTGGGATATCAAACCATGCACATCTTAAAGTCTGGTTCCTTGAAAATTATGGCTGAAAAATCCTATTGATGCAAATAAGCATTGTAAAAAGCATGTGATTAGCAAAACTTAACACCAAATTGATAATAATGAAGCTAAACTAACAATAATTGAGATTTTTTTAAAAAAGATTAAGGCAACCTAATACTTAAAGACCAACCTGAGTCAGCATTGATAATGCACCCTTAACAAGCCTTTTGAGCTTGACAACTGAGGAATTCCAACTATCTGGGTATTTACACAATGGGAACTTTGCAAATTTACTGGCAACTCAACTTCTCAGTACAATGCTGAATCGCTGAATCGATTCCTGTGTAAACTTAAGGGCCAACACTCTGGTTTATGAAGAACAAAGATGAGTTACCCTTAATAACTTCGGAGGAAGGATATTAGTGGTCCTTAGTATTACATAAATAGTTACTCCTTAATCCCTAGCCGGTTTGGCTCAGTGGATAGAGTAATCAGCCTGTGGACTGAAGGGTCCTGGGTTCAATTCTGGTAAAGGGCATATGCCCAGGTTTCAAGCTCAATCCCCAGGAGGGGAGTGCAGGAGGCAGCCAATCAATGATTCTCTCTCATTACTGATATTTCTATCTCTCTCTCTCCCTCTCTCTTCCTCTCCGAAATCAATAAAACTATATATATTTAAAAAATAAAATAAAAATTTACTGCATTTTTTAAACATAGGAACCAAGGGAAGGACTTCCAATTTTGGATTAGCAAAAGCCCCTTAGGAGGCACACTTGCAAAACAAAAGCTAGCCCTGAGAAGGTGTGCGATTGAGAGAGGAGAGGGAGTGAAGGTGACAGAAGAGAATGACCCCAGATACCCTTTAAGAAAGATGAAAAGTGGAGGAGACTTTCTCAGCAGAAGCACAGCTCCCTTGAGCCAAGCTTGAAAGAATGTGAGGGCTAAGCAGGGTAGGAAAATTATGAAATGCACTGGTATTAGTTAAGTATAGGGCTCTTTAGAATTCAAAGAAGTTTGACAAGCATTTTTTGCCCTTCAGGAATTTTCCATTGACCTGAGGATGGGAGAATATGTTTATGTTGAAATAACTATTTAAGAGACACTATATTTGAACATTTATAAAGTCCTTATTCTTTCTTAATCATTTTTATATAGCTTATTTCTGATTGACAGACCCCAATAGTCAGGAATTCTGGGAAGGAGGAGTTCAGGAGAGGCTACAATAGCTTTGAATGGCCAGAAAATGTTTGAGAAAGAGGTAAGGTTGGAGTTGAACCCTGAGCTGGGTTTAAAAAGCAAGGTGTCTTAAGAGGCTCAACATCAACATCGATGTGACAGAGATACATCCATCGGTTGCCTCTTGTATGCACCCAAACAGGGATCAAACCTGAAACCTAGGTGTGTGTACCAACCGGGAATCGAACCCTCGACTTTGAGGTGCACAGGATGATGCTCCAACCAACTGAGCCACCCAGCCAGGGCAAGCTAAGCTTTATGTTACTCAGAAACATTGAGGGCTTTGGAAGTAAGGAAAAATGTCAGGTCTTAGAAAAACCACACAATAGCACCAGGAATCTCAGTCATCCACCTGAAGCCGCCGTCTTCCCCAGTCCTATCCTCTCCATAGTCCCCAGGGGTCTTTAGTCTTCATACAGTTTTGTTTGTACAACTTCCTTCCAAAGCTCCCTCTCCAAGCCTATGTGGACGGAAGGGCCTCCCAGTTTGGTGTAGGAGGCAGGCATCTGCATAAGCACAGTTTTATGGTGGCATGGATTTGGGGCCAGCAAAACGTGTTTTAAAATCTCAGTTTTATCCTTTCTTGTTGCGTAATGTGAAGCAAGTTTTTATTATCTATGAAACTCAGTTTTCTTATCTACAGAATGGAGATAATATTTAACTTATGATGTAGTGACACGGAAGTTACTCAATAAACAGTCCCTTCTCTTTCTTTTCTTACAATGTCCAACAGGCACGGAGGCACAGTGAAGGAGCACGTTATCTGGCTGCCGCAGGGACCAGGATCCTGGATGGCAAGTTTGATAATAAGCACAGCTTCCAAATGACGATTGTGGATACTTGGGACATTCTGCTAAAAGGCTGTATTTTAACTTTACTGCGTTTAGATAAAAACAGCCAAATTGCTATATGGGATTTCTTAAAGCTCAAAGCAACTTTGATTTTTTCAAGTGCTAGTATGATAACCTAATATTTTTGTGTTGTTTTGTTTTAAATGTTATGTTATTGTTTAAAGTAGTAGTACATATGTCTCCTTTTTTTCCCCATCGACCTTCCCCCGGCCTCCCCTACCCCCTGGCACATGCCCTCACGCCCCCACCCCACCCCCTATAACCTAATATTATGCATAACTCCTCTTGTACAGAAAGGAACAAATATTTGCTATTCATCTTCATTGTTTGCTGCGGGCTGGTTTCCTGTTTTTTCTTCCTTCTGTCTAGAGGAAGGGAGTAAAGGAAACTTCCTTATTAACCTGCTACTGTACAGAACATGTTTGAAAAAAATAAGCACAGAGGGCAAGAGTAGAGTTCCTCATCAAGATTATTGCCAGCATAATTCAACTCCAATACACCTGAGCGATAGTTTATTGAAGCATTGATGATTGTTCATTTACTCACTTAAAGCAACAGAAAGTGCAAAGTACCAGAAGGAGGGGCCCCCAGTGAGCCCTGGTAAATCAGGAGAGCTCACCCTGAGTGTGCAGTTTAGGAGGAGTCCCGCACACATATGTAATCCAAGTTAGAAAGTCAAAGAATTAGGTAAATTGATTTTGGAACAAGTGCAGAATTGGGAGGAGCCACTTCTCAGAGAAGAAGAGAGATTAAAGAAGGTTTGTTGTCGTTGTTGTTGAATAGAAGAAGTGGTAGCTCAGACTTGAAGCACTGGCAATAGTATAGTATATGAACCTGCAAACACAAAGGGAGAAGGAGAGCATCGGAGGTAGAGGAATTAGTGTGAGGAAAAGATAAGTGACAGAGACAGGAGTGGGAGGAAGACGTGGCAGCTGGGTGAGCTGTTTCATTTAGTCACAATAGAGAGTATTTATCTCATCCAGCACTTACCTGTCCTTTTATTATTTTTTATTTTTATGAGGGTATATCTCATCTTCTAGACTACATAAGGGAAGAGTGCTGTACCAAAGCATGCTGTGCCTTCTCTCCACATTACCTACCCTTCTTAGTCAATAACAATACCTATATTATACAGGTGAATGGGTTGGTTGACTCCTTAAAGGCAAAACAGAAGGAAATTGTATCATCAAAAAAAAAATGAAAGGTCAACATTTTAATGAATTAGAATGTTTTCTAGCTTCTTTTTCTCACACTTTAAAATTGTGGACGAAAGGGGCCACATGCTGACCTGACAAGCTCAGGAGAGGCCTGCATGGCAGTTTTGCAGACTTGGAGACCTAAAGTAACCACAAAGGATGGTCTGAAATTAAACTTTAACTAAAAGCAGTTATGGTGGGCAGTTACGTCCTAGGCCAGTATCTTCACTGACAAGGTCAACCTTTACCTTACCTGAGCCTATCTGTCTTTTTGCATCTGTGATAACATACCCTGGAAATGTCTGGGTAACTTGTGACTTCCCTGTATCTGGAGCCCCTGGGGCACAGCCAGGTGTGCTGGGTCCCAGGACAGATACCACAAATTCCTTCATCATCATGTTAATTGTTCCTGCACCCACCTAAGTATGTGCCCATCATTTTACTTTTTATCCAATCCCAGGGTTTTCCCTGCTGAAAGGGCGAGGGCTACACCCACCATCTTACCCCGTATCCTCCATTTTTGGGCAGCAGTCATTAGCCATGTGCTCAGCAAGGAGCTTCTTCCCAGAAGCCCAAGCCTCTGCTAGCCACACCTAGGATTTCTTTAAACTAACCAATGACAATTAAGGGAAGTGCACGACATAGACACAACCACATCCTGTGTAACAAGACCCCGACTTGCACCTGGCCAATCGGCAGGGCCCACAGTCCTCTCTCCTCCCCTTACTCCAACCCCCCTATAAAACCCCTCTTCCCACAGGGCTCTCTCTCTCTGCCTCTTACCATTGCATCGGCGAGTGTGGCTGACGAGAGCTCAAGCTAGCTTGAATAAAGACTCTTTGCTTTTGCATAGGACTCGGTGCTCCCTGGTGGATCTTTGGGGGATCTTGTAATCTGGGCATAACACCTGCTTTGCTTTATCCCTCCTTCTTAATCTATCACCAATGAATTTCATGTAACCCACCTATGTACCTCCTTTGATTGAAATGTATAAATACAAATGTAACCCCACCACTCTCCGGAGCATTATCTCAATTTGTTGAGGTTCTGCTTCCCAGCATATGTCGACAGTTTGGCTCAAATAAACTCACAAAAATTCTTTACAGGTTTCAATGGTTTTTTTACGTTAACAAAATTCTTTGTCTTTTGTTTTTATGTATGGGTTTTAGAGAGACATAGAGGAATGTGGGGGAGAGAGAGTGAGAGAAAAACACCAATTTGCTGCTCCAGTTATTTATGTATTTATTGGTTGCTTCTTGTATGTACCCTGACCAGGGATGGAACCTGCTACCTTGGTGTATCAGAATGATGCTCCAATCAACTGAGCTACCCGGGCAAGGCTCTTTGTTTCTTTCTTGATAGTACTAGATAATGTTGATACTAATATTTAATAGTATTTAAACAAATTATATACCAATAGATGCAGCACTCGAGTCAGGCAAGAATCAGCAAAGGACACTAAAAGCTTTCATGGGATGAAAGGTTGTTGGGGACTAAGATAGTCACACAGAATCAAAGTATCACCCTTCTGAATACTGATTCACTATAGAGGGGAAAGGAAGATCTGAGGGTACCATGTGGTTCAAACTTAGCATCACTCATCCCAGGACAATGCTATCCGTATGTCAGCCTCCTGACAGGGTGCAGGACAAAGTCCACAACATCATGTACATAGTATTCTAGCCAACTGTGTTTCCTCTAAAGCTAATTGTGGGGTGAGGGGCATACAAATCCAGACCATGGGACATTCAACAGAATGACTGGAGCAGATTCTGTTAAAAAATGGCAATAGAACTAACTGTTCAAGAATTAAGAGCACTAAAGAGATGTGACAATGAAATGCAAGGAATGACCCATGACTGGCTCCTGGATTAAAAAACAAGAAACCGCTGAAACCGGTTTGGCTTCGTGGATAGAGCGTCAGCCTGCAGACTGAAAGGTCCCAGATTCGATTCCGGTCAGGGCATGTACCTTGGTTGCAGGCACATCCCCAGTGGGGAGTGTACAGGAGGCAGCTGATCGATGTTTCTAACTCTCTATCTTCTCCCTTCCTCTCTGTAAAAAAATCAATAAAATATGCCGAAACCGGTTTGGCTCAGTGGATAGAGCGTTGGCCTGCGGACTGAAAGGTCCCAGATTCGATTCCGGTCAAGGGCATGTACCTGGGTTGCGGGCACATCCCCAGTGGGAGATGTGCAGGAGGCAGCTGATCGATGTTTCTCTCTCATCGATGTTTCTGACTCTCTATCTCTCTCCCTCTCTGTAAAAAATCAATAAAATATTTAAGAAAAAAAAAAACAAAAAACAAAACAAAACAAGAAAACATAAAAGGCTTTTTTGGGACAATTGGTGCAATGTGACTATGTGCTGTATATGGCGGCTCTCAGTCCTGTCCCCTGGGGCTCTGCCTCTCTGAGTCCCAGCAACCGCTGCAAACCTCGGAGAGAAAGCTGCACTCGCTCTGACCGAAGCCAGACAGTCCCGCTTCTCCCGTTTGAGTCTGGGTCCCTAAAGACTCGCCCATATCTGGAGCTCAGAGTCTGCGACTCCCTCCCGATTGAAAACGCCAACTGCGCCCTCCTCCGCCAGCCTGCTCCGCGCACTCCGCACCTCAGAATTTGACTTCAGCACTGCACCTCCTCTGAGTGTCCGTATGGGTTTCTCTTTCCTCCTAGTTGTAGGACTTCCACTCAGCCAGTGTTCCTGTGGTTCTGGGTGATGTCCGTTCCGTCTTTTAGTTTCACTTTTGAAGTAGTTGTTCAAGGCAGCAAACTCCGGCGTTAACCTATGCCGCCATCTTGGTTCTCTCTCCAATGTGTGCTGTATATTAGATAAGATTATGTATTGCGCCGAAACCGGTTTGGCTCAGTGGATAGAGCGTCGGCCTGCGGACTGAGGGGTCCCAGGTTTGATTCCGGTCAAGGGCATGTACCTGGGTTGCGGGCATATCCCCAGTGGGAGATGTGCAGGAGGCAGCTGATCGATGTTTCTCTCATCGATGTTTCTGGCTCTCTATCTCTCTCCCTTCCTCTCTGTAAAAAATCAATAAAATATATTAAAAAAAAAAGATTATGTATTGCTCTTCATTTTGTGAGGGTGTGTTAATGGGATGGTAGTTATGGACTGAATGGTGTCCCCCACCCCCAATTCACATGTTGAAATTCTAATCCCTAATGTGATGATATTAGGAGGGAGGGCCTTAGGGGAGGTGATTAGGTCATGAGGGTGGAGCCCTTGTGAATGGGATTAACGTCCTTATAAAAGAGATCCCAGACAACTCTCTTGCCCTCTGCACCATAGAAGGAGAAAGCTGCTATCTGCAACCCCAAAGAGGATTCTCGCCAGAACCTGCTGTTTAGGGGATCCTCCCCTAAAATTGAGAAATAAACTTCTGTTGTTTATAAACCACAGCCTATGGCATTCTATTATAAGCAGCACAAACTAAGACAGTGGCTATGTAGGAGAATGTCTTGGTTCTTGGGATATGCATGCTGAAATATGTAGGGGTGAAGTGTCATCATATCTGCAAATTACTTTTAAACGGATGAACCAAAAAAGTATGTGTTTGCATATAAGTGGTTGAGCAAAAAGAATATACCAGGTACTGTACACATTGTGTGTATGAGAAAACAAGAAAATGTGGACAATGCTAACAATTGGTGAATTTAGGTGAAGTTTATACTTCATATAGTGCTATTTTATCAGCTTTTCTAAAGGTTTGGATTTTCCAACATAGTAAGTTAGAAAAAAGTGAAAACATGCCTTTTCCTAATTGTCAAACATAATATATGCTTGTTCATTGAGGAATTTTAGAAAATCTAGAAAAGAAGCATGAAGAATAAAATAATCATGTGCTATGGCAGAACTTCTCTTACCATCTCCCTTTCGAGTCCCTCCACATCTTGTGTGTCTTAGGCAATCCCTCTAATTAAGATTCAAGCAGGAAGATGAATAGAAATCATTTACATTTATCCAAGATCCTATCAGTTGGGTTTCAGATTACCTTGGCTCTTTCTCAGGTTTAATCCTTTCTATTCAGAAGCTACACACTTTAAAGATAAATCCTCAAGTGTTAAAAAAACATTACTTTAAAACAAAGGACAATTCTTAGGTTGACACTAAAAATACCACAAAATTCAAAACATAAACTCATCATTATGAAATGGCTAAAACCCTCTAAAGTGTTCCCATTGCAGTTAGAAGAAAATATACACGCCGGTGGCTCAGCTTCCAAGATCTAACTGTTGCCTGCCTCAGTGTGTAAATGTTTCCCCCACGTCCTGCGTGGTTCAGGGTTCAGGATCTGGAAGAGGGCCGCACGCAAATGAAAGAGACAAGACAAGAAATAATAATTTGGAAATATTGGGGGGGCCAGGCGGGCAAGTCCAACTGAAGGGGAAGGACTTCCACTGGTGCTCAGGCCTCACCAACCTTTTATTGGCTTGGGATACACCCATAGCTCTTAGGCAGGCAATTTCCAGTAACAGGCAGAATTGCAAGGATTTATTTTACATAATAATAAACGGGCCAAAACCGATTTGGCTCAGTGGATAGAGCGTCGGCCTGCAGACTGAAAGGTCCCAGGTTCGATTCCAGTCAAAGGCATGTACCTGGGTTGCGGGCATATCCCCAGTAGGAGATGTGCAGGAGGCAGCTGATCGATGTTTCTCTCTCATCGATGTTTCTAACTCTCTATCTCTCTCCCTTCCTCTCTGTAAAAAATCAATAAAATATATTTAAAAAAAATAATAATAAACAGGGAAGTTGCTTCAGCTACCATTGTCTGGACTAACAGTGGGTGCACAGCCCTGACCTTTGCCAGGGCTTCAAGGGTCACCAGCCTTCCGGGTTCCTTGTCCATACCTCTCTGCTAGTGAAGACAATAGGTGGCTTCCTACACCTCAGACTTCATGGCCCACACACTCCCTTTCTTCTGGCTGCTGTACTTTGAATCTCCAAAATGATCCTAGATTTTGCCCTGCGGTGTTCTTGGCCCAGATTTTTGCTGGGTTGGCTTCTTCACATCATCAAAGTCTCAGCTCAAATGTTATCTCTTCAAAGGGGCAGCCAGCAACCTTTACCTCAGGCAGCTCCTCCCCTACTATCTCTCCCAGTCCTCTCCGTCCCCCTAGGCCTGTTTTGTTTTTTCAAGTCACTCACTCCACACTATCTGAAATTACCTTGTTCATTTTCAGTTTATGCATCTTTGTTTCTTGTCTTCTCCCAACTGAAATATAAACCTCCATGAACTACCCTATCTATCTTAACTCCACTGGATCTCCGGGACTTAGGTCAGGGGTCCATACACATCAGGTACAGTGTAAACATTTTTTTGACAGAATAAATATTCCTTTTCTTTTACAGTTCACAAATGTGCCACTTCGACCACACTATGTGGGTTGGCATCAGCATTTTGATGTAGTCGTCAGTTAGACAGGCAGGAGCAGGGTAGGAACGGTAAGCCTGGGAGGGAAGGTCACCAGGGTGGGAAGTTTCAGGTGCTTAGCAACTAGTAAGGGACAACTCTAAGGTGGGAACTTGCCTCCAGGGTGGCCTTTCCTTCCCTGGCATGTTGGTGGTCATGCCCTTAAAGGAGGATCAAGGGGACCAGAGATCGCCTCATAGGACTCCCATATAAGCCCTTGCATGGCTACCCCCTCACACATTAAGCCCTAGAGTTAACAGCTAGGTCTCAGCTGTTTTTCAGCTCTGGGCCCGAAAAGCAGCAACGCCAGGCAGGGTGACACTAACATCAGGACCGGCTGCTCTGGCACCAAAGAATGAGTAGAGACCACCCTAAAGGGACAAGGCACACCAGGAAAGCTGATGAATATTCTAGAGAGATCCTCCCCTGAGGCCAACCACCAGGTAAAAGCCCTTAAAAGGAAGGACCCAGCATAGTTTTCTCTATTTTCTTCCCTCAAGGTACATACCTTTGCTTTCATTTTCTTAAACTCCAAGGCCCCTTTTGCCTCTGTAACTTTTTTCCTGAGCCCACACAGCCCAGCTGGCTCACTTTACCCGTGGCTCACTTCTTCTACCTCTTTGGCTTTCTAAATAAACTTTTGCTTGTATTTGAGTCTTGGCTCTAACTTCTTTCTTAGCCAGAACTCAAGGACTGAGGTCTAATATCTTGTGCTATTTGCCATTAACAATTGCAGGAGATACACCGAGTTTCTCTGTGTAGGATCCTAACAGCCAGGTAACCTGCATCCAGGTGAAGAAAGACAATATTGCCAGCACCCAAAAGCATCTCCACTCTTTTCTTCCCATCTTTACCCGCTCTTCCCTTCTGGAGGTCGCCACTATCTTAACTCTTATGATAATAATCCCTTTGCTTTTCTGTGTAGTTTTACCACTTACATATAGAATCCCCAAATGATGTAGTTTAGTTTTGCCTGTTTTTGAACTTTATATAAATGGAATCATACTGTTTTTTGGGTGTCCTCATTTATTTTGTTCAATATTATGTTTGAATGATTTGTCATGTTATGAGGAGCTCTAATTGGTTCATTCTCATCCATAACACTCCGTTGTACCCCAATGAAAAAAATTTTAATTGATTTTTAGAGAGAGAGGAAGGGAGAGGGGAGAGAGAAACAACAATGTGAGAGGAAAAATCGATCAGCTGCCTCCTGCATGACCCTTACTGGGGATTGAGCCCTAAACCTGGGCATATGCTCTGACCCAGAATCAAACCAGCTACCATTTGGTGCATGGGATGACACTAAACCAACTGAACCACACCTGCCAAGGAGATTATTTTTTCCTATGGCTGCACTCTGAAATCTTTTTATAGGTAGTTTAAAGGCATTTGGGTATTTTTTTTTAAGAGACAAAAAGCAGTAAAATTGTTAAGAATATTAATTTGGGAATTAGACCTGTGTTTGAATACGGACTCTATAATTTAGTAGATTATCTTGAGTACATGATCAAGCCTTTCTGAGCTTCAGTTTTCCAGAAATGGGAAAAATAACATTACATCATAAGATTGTTGAAAAGACAAAAAAAAAAAAAAAAGTCCATAAAGCACTTAGTACAGTGCCTAGCACATGGTCACCCTGAGTAAATGATGATGATTACTATTACTCTTGGTCTGCTTGCTGAAGTTCCAGTTTAGGGGCTGACTCTGTTTAACCGTGGCTCCTCCTTGAGGATCTTGCTTAATATTTAGGAATTGAGGAGGTAGAGCTTTACTCTCCATACGTCATCATCCTCTCAGAAATTTCCTTCCTGGTGACTTCCTCATAAACTCCTCCATGAATCTGTCAAGGAAACTGTCCTGTGTGGACTAGGAGCCTCCCACCCTGTAATCAGGTGGATAAAGTATAGGCCCTTCCCACCAGGCCCTCAACAACTCCAAACTGAGTTGCTCTTGAACAAATACCAATCCTTCGATTCATTCATTAAGCAGGTGAGGCAGAGTGGAAGTATTCTAATCCCTTTTCTTTTCTTCTCTAAGACCTAGTACTAGAGATGTAAGCTTCAAAATTCTATTAAGGAATGTGCTGTTTTCACAATGGCAGGAGACTATCAGAGAGATAGACAAGACTCCACAGGTATGTTGGATGCAAGAATCAGGGTTATAATATGCTCATTCAACAAGTCTTTTTTTTTAAATATATATTTTTATTGATTTCAGAGAGAAAGGGAGAGAGCTAGAGAGATAGAAACAACAAAGATGAGAGAATCGCCGAAACTGGTTTGGCTCAGTGGATAGAGCATCGGCCTGCGGACTGAGGGGTCCCAGGTTCGATTCCGGTCAAGGGCATGTACCTGGGTTGCAGGCATATCCCCAGTAGGAGATGTGCAGGAGGCAGCTGATCGATGTTTCTCTCTCATCGATGTTTCTAACTTTCTACCTCTCTCCCTTCCTCTCTGTAAAAAATCAATAAAATATATTTAAAAAAAAAAAAGATGAGAGAATCATTGATTAGCTGCCTCCTGCACATCCCCTACTGGGGGGGAGGGAGGCATTGAACCTGTAACCCGGGCATGTGTCCTTGGCCGGAATTGAACTCGGGACCCTTTAGTCTGCAGGCCAATGCTCTATCCACTGAGCCAAACTGGCTAGGGCTAAACAAGTCTTTATGGAATAACTTTGTGACAGGAACTGTTTTAAGCTACAGTAATGATTTGATAAATTTATTGAGACTTGTTTTGTGGCCCAGCACATGGTTTATCTTGTTAAATGGTCCATGTGCCTCTCAACAATCTTATGAAAAGTGTGATATTTATTATCATCCCAAATTGACAATGGAGAGTAATGAGGCTTATGTACTTCAACTTTCCTTAAGGATTAATCCTACCAGCTAGTAAGTGGCAACATGATATTTGAACCAAAATTTCTGACATCATATTCTGAGCTCTGAACTTTCTCCTTTACATATAAACTGAAGAAAAAATGGTTCTATTTTTTTTTTTTTTTACCATGCATTTGCCTGTAGGGAAAAATCAACAATTTCTAATCATACCCCTGAGAACAATATTTCCTTTGTCTGAGTCATGAGGATTTTAATCAAATAATGTTCAATAGTGGATCATAGTCCATAATTCTACTGAGTTGCCAAAAAGGAATATTTGATTAAAAGTAATTAAATATTTGCTACAATTTATGATTATGTAAGATGATTGCATTGAGCATAGCATCATTAAGCATCCAACAAATTTTGTTTGGCTGTTGAAGAATGATGTATTTAGGTTTTGAAGCTGGATTTTCCTTCTGAACATTTTCAACTGATACCTAGTTGCACACTATTAGGCAATAGTTAAAAGAACACAGTTTTTAGATTTTTCAGTTTTGTGAGCATCATTTGGAAAATTAATCTGAAAAGAATAAAAATGACACACAACATTCCAACAGAAATTTAGCTTAGTATTAAGTTAACTTTCATGAAAATGCCATTTGTAGTTAAAAAATGATGAACTATTTCTAATTTCATATAGTTCAACTTAATAAATTCTCATATTCCATATGCATGAATTCAGCAGGAAAGTAAGCTCTACTAAGACAGGACTCTTTGGGTTTTGTTCACTATTGTGCACATGGTAGTCACTCAGAAAATGGTTGTTGAGTGAATGAATAAGGAGAGCAAATAAAATGTGGTAACTAACCTTGCATTCTTTTTTAAAATAAAGTTTATGTTTTTATTGATTTTTTTTTTTTTTTTTAGAGAGAGACATCAATGTGAGAGAAACGGCCATCAGTTGCCTCCTGAACCTGCAACCTTGCAGTGCATGGGATGGTGCTCAACTGGGCCACGCCGGTCAGGGCTCATCTTGTATTCTAATACAACATGCCTTTGGGTTTAGGTTTGGTGTGGAAATAAGAACAATATCATGATATGCATTAGTTAGAGTAAAATGATAAAAATTCTAATTAAAAACCCTACTCAAGAAAATTAAAAACATATGTCCACACGAAAACTTGCCCATGAATATTCATAGTAACAGTATTCATAATAGCCAAAAGTGGAAATAACCCAAATGTCCATCAACTGATGAAGATTTAAATAAAACGTAGTATATTTATTCATTGGAATAGTATTCAGCCATAAACAGGAATGGTAGGTACTATAACATGAATGAATTTTGAAAACATTATGCTCAGTGACAGCAGCCAGATACATGTATTATTTATTGACATAAGATGTCCAGGATGGGCAAATCGATACAGACAGAAAGTATATTAGTGGTTGCCAGGGTCCAGAGTCAAGGGAGAATGGGGAGTGACTGCTGATGGACACAGGGCTTATTTTTAAGGCGATGAGAACATTTTGGATTTAGATAGTAGTGATAGTTGTATATCCTTGTGAATATACTAAAAACCACTAAGTTGTATGTATACGTTAAAATTAAGGGTGGCCCTGGCCACTTTGGCTCAGTGGATAGAGTGTTGGCTTGTGGACTGAAGGGTCCCAGGTTTGATTCTGGTCAAGGGCACATGCCCTGGTTGGGAGCTCAATCCCCAATAGGAAGAGTGCAGGAGACAGCCAATCAATGATTCTCTCTCATCATTGATGTTTCTATCTCTCTCTCCCTCTCCCTTCCTCTCTGAAATCAATAAAAATATTTTTAAAAATGAAATTAAGGGTGAATTTTATGGTATGAGAAACATTTCAATTTTAGAAAGTAGGGAAAACACTCTAAGTTCTTTTCAGAACATGTCAACATACACTATAAAATAATAGATATGTGTTTATAAATAAGCGTATTAAGAAATGTTCCCTTGTTTAATTATAAATCGAGTGGAATGTTTGGGGATTTCAGTAATCTGACAGGGAACATTAAGAGGATTAACCTGACCCCCAGTGTTAATGCCACCAACTTAAACTGCATCACTCAAAAACTACAGTCATATTAAAATAATTGTAGAAATGACTTCCACGAAAACAATACCCATCAGCTTAATTACCCATTAAGGTTGTCATCACTTTATTATTATTTTTTGTCATCAATTTAAATACCTTATATTTATATAATGCTTTTACTTCCTCAAGTATTGAATTATGGCTTAAGATCTATGTATGGGAGAGTCACATCTCTAACCATTTAATTAAAGGCAGAGAAGTGGGTGGGATTGGACAGAAATCTATTAGCAATGCTGACATTCCAGACTGGAATACAAAGTGAAGCAGGATTTAAGAAACCTGCAGATGGTTCAGTAACAAGAATTAAAACTGCTACATTCTACTACTAGTTAAAAAACATATTGAAATACAACATACATATATATTAGTAAATGTGTATACATCCTGAAGTGTAGACTACGAATTTTCCTAAGTGAACACTCCTTTGGAAACAGCCTCCAGATCAAGAGAACACAGCAGACAAAACTAGTTTTTGTTTTGTTTTTAAGCCAAAGAGAATATTAAAATTGTTTAAATCACGCCCCCGAGATTCTCCATCAGCCACAGTTAAATTTGGGAGGGCGCAGAGGACCGTGAAGTGGTAATACTGAATACCGTGGTGTGTGCTTAATTTTGATGGCAAATCTACCGACACCAATATCTAGGGTACTTCACCTTCATTTAACTACTCCTTTTCCTGGATCCAGAGACTAAAAACGGTTCCTAAATTTACGCATGGCTTTTGAAAATCTCCCACATCTGGATTTCCAACAAAACTTGAACCAAATTTTTGGAGCAGGAAAGTGCTATGCGAGACGTGGTTTTCCTGCCAAAGTGCGGAGCAACCCTGGCCCCTCCCTCTTCAGGAGGAAAACAGCCCCCTGCAGACCTCACTCCGAAACCCGCGGAGCTCCGAGCGCGCCTCGGGGTGGCCCACGACCACCCCCGGGTTCCCGGGAGCCCGAGCCCTTTCTCTCGCTGGGTCCCCGCACCTCCGCCCGAAACAAGGAGCTTTTCCTTTAACTCCGCGCTCTGCAAGGGTGTGCGGAGCAGGCCGGCTCCTCCCGCCTCCTTCTCCACCTCTCCCTTCCCCCTCCCATCCGAGTTTCAGGTGAATGGGTCACGGAGGGAGGAGGCTGCCACACTACACCTCCACCTCCGGCGCAGACGGCGGACTCCGGGGAGAGCCGGCCAGAGCGTCGAGGAGCCCTTGCCGGGGACAGCAGGTGGGGTCGCCCGGGCGGGGCCGCCCACCTCCCGCAGCCCGGCCTGGCATTGGTGCGCATGCTCGGGGGCTGGGCGGCCGGGGTGGGGGGACCCAAGTGGAGAAGGAGGAGGGCTGAGTCCCCCAGCGGGTCCCGGGGTGAGCGCCGGCGGTCCGCACAGCGTCAGGTGCGCCGGCCAGGTGAGCGCGCTCCTCGGCTCCCGCCGTCCCTGGTGGATCTGGTGGGTCGGGCTGGGCTGCTGTGAGTTGGTGAGAGTTGGGCGCGGCGCCCGGGGCGCACGGTAGCCCGGAGTCCCCACTGGTACCGCGGCGCCTCGGTCTGGCAGGGGAAGCGCGGGGGAAGGGCGCTCGGGGCTGGTTTCGGTGGCGGTTTCGCCCCGGGACTGGGACTCGCGGGAACCGGGGAGGCGCGGGTGCGCGGAGCGAGGCTACCGTGGACGCTGCGCCCCGGAGCCGGGGCCACTTGGAGGCGCCGATTAGCTTATTTGGCGGAAACGCTTTATTGTACCTGTGCCCAGGCGCGGACAACTTTTCGCTTTTCGGAGGCGGGAGGTTCGCGAACAGTGAGACTCCTGGGCTGCGCTCTCCGGGCTGCAGTTCTTGGGGGTTCTCAGGGAGAGGGGCGCGGCGCCCGGCTCCTCCGGGGTCCTGAGCCCCAGGGCTGGAGCGATGGGGGCGCTCGCTAGCCAGGAGGCTTGGATCCCGGGGGACCTCGTCATTCCCGCCCCCACCTCACCTCTTTGGGTATCCCAGGGAGAGAGGGTGGCTGGGTGGAAATCTTGAAATAATGTATTCCTGGAGTGACGGGGCGCGCCGACCGACTGTTACGAATTTTGAGCGCACTTAGTGGAGCTGGCTGAGCCCCCCGTGGATTTAAGCTGGGGGGACGGGGATTTCATTTCGAGGGAGGCAGTACTTCGAGGGAATCTGCTCACGCTCGGATTCTCAGCCGTGACCGAAGGCCTCGGGCGGCCCTCGCCCGGCCTGCGCGCCCGGCCGCCGGGGGTGCTCCTGGGCGCGGCGGGGGCGCGCGGGTCCCGGACCTGCCCCCGGCCGGCCGCGGGGTTTTGAGACCGGCGGGTCCAGCAGACATGTTGCCTTTGTCGGAGGAAGAGCGCGGGGGCGGGGAGGTGGGTTGAGGGGCCAAAATGGCCTCTGCACCTTGGGGCTGGAAGAGCAATTCCGAGCCCCTCGTGTCCCAGGTGAAGCGACCAGGCGGGAGCTGCCCCGGGGCCGGCTGGGCAGGCTGCCCACCGGGGAAGTGACCCGGAGCGGGGAGGAGGCAGCCTTCCAGGTTAGTGTGTGGCCCTCGGGCACAACAGGTGTATTATTGGGATCCCTGGAAAAGAGAAACCCTTACCTTTAAGGCACTGCTGGCCATTCTTGCTGTGATTGAAATGAGTTCTTTTTATCCAGAGGTAGATTTCTCAAACTGCTCATTCCCAACTGTAACAATGTTTCTTTTGCATTGTACATTGGATCTTTATTTTAAATTTCTGATATTTAAAAAAATAGATATTTTAAATGGTGGAGCCACAGTAATAGATAACGCCTCAGACAAAGCAACACTTTTTTTTTTTTGTAGTTTTGCATTTATTGAGCCATTAGATGCCTCCTTTGTTGGGTGATGGAGAGGAGGATAATGAGATTTAGACAACTCGCAGGTTATTTAGGGGAATCATGGGCGGTGCCTCCTGTTTTCGAAGCACTGTTCTAAAGGCTTTTGTACTTCTATCATTTAATCAACCGCTCTGAAAGGTAGGCCTTATTAGAATTCCATGGTAAAGGTGAGTAAACACCTTTAAACCTAGTTACCTTCTCAATCTTGAATGTGGTATGAATCACCTGGGGATCTTATTAAAATACTGATTCTGATTCATAGGTAAGAAGTGGGGCCTGGAATTCCGCATTTCTAAGGAATTCTCAGGTGATGCCCACATGTTTGTGTATTTCACCCTTTTCTCTCTTTTTCCTCTCAGACTGTAAGCTCAGTTATGTTTTTGAACTTTAAGGATTGTATTTACTGGGTGTTATGAGTGAAGAATTTCAATCTGGTCACTGGTGGATTGAAACCCCAGCTGTAATATGGGCTGTTGGTCGTTATAGATCAGGTATTGGTAGATCATCACTTTGTACCAGGGATCAGGGATAACAGTGATGGTCAAAACAGACATCTGAGTGCTTGTGAAGATGGTATTCCAGTCGGGGTGGAGAGGGGAGGGGGAGAAAGAAAGAAAAGAAAAGCTAATAATTTAGTTGGTGGCGGGGGGGGGGGGGGGGGGGGGAATGCTGTCTGAAAATAAAACAGGTTTAGTGGATGGAGTGAGTGATGGGGAGGGCCTCTGAGGAAGTGAGACACTTGCACCGAGAACTGAACCACAGGCACTGCCAAGTAAAGATCTGAGTGTCCTGGACAGGAAACACAATGTCAACGCTTTGATGTGAGACAGTGATTCTCAGAATTATGGTGTGCTTAAAAATTATCTGGAGAGCTTATTTAAAATGCAGTTTCTGACACAGAGCTCAACTATTTCAAAGTTTGCCTAATTTCAAAAATTTAGGCAGTTTACTAATGACTAATGAAGTGCCTATAACCTAAATATCAGGCACAACTTAAAAAAAAACTTCTTAGACACAAATTAACTATTGCTGTATGAGATTGAGAAGGAGCAGACTGCCCTTCAATACAATAAAGTTTATTTTTTATTTTTTTGACAATTTGCTTTAAGGAATAATTTGGGGCATAGTATTTTCAGACTTTTCTACTTCATCTTAGCTTGTTTTTGGTTTTTTTTGTTTTGTTTTTAGGACAGCTTTGGACCACTAAACATTTTCAAGAAGAGAACTTTTGTTATATGTTAACATTAGCTGGCTTTCAGCATAACATTCTACAAGTGTTTGCTGCTTCTCTTTTGCCCCCGGCTTTTACTCAGCTGTTTGACTTATGTCCCTTTCACTGTCACAACTTGCTGTGCTGGACATTGGACAACAGTCTGTTGTATCTTGGCTCACTTTCTACTTTGGCTGTCGCCTCAAAGCACAGTCGCAGACTGCCTTGAGAGAGACCTTTTAAGTCCCGTCCAGTCCCCCCAAATATCAAACAACTTAAGCTTTGCATAATTGGCATCAGATCAAGTTGTTAGTTGTTATTTTTTGGAGGGTGTGTGGGGTCAGGGTGAGGGAGAAACTTCCTAACATTGAGAGGGAATCTGACCCTGGTGGTGTGTGTGTGTGTGTGTGTGAGTGTGTGTGTGTGTGTGTGTGTGTGTTTCAAATACCATGTCTAGGACGACAAAGGGGGGTCTTCAGATATTTGAAGGTTGCCATAGCGGTCCTTCTAATGTTGAGCTCTCCAGGCCAAACATTTCCTGTTTTTCCAATCATTTGTGTTAAGACATGATTTTTCCTGCCAGCACCAGTTTGGCTCAGTGGATAGAGCCTCGGCCTGCGGACTGAGGGGTCCCAGGTTCGATTCCGGTCAGGGGTATGTACCTTGGTTGCGGGCACATCCCCAGTGGGACATGTGCAGGAGGTGGCTGATCAATGTTTCTCTCTCATCGCTGTTTCTGACTCTCTATCCCTCTCCTTTCCTCTCTGTAAAAAATCAATAAAATATATTAAAAAAAAAAGACATGATTTTTCTAGATCTTCAATAAGCTTAATCACCCTTTGAAGAGGGAGTTAATTGGAACATGATGCACAGATTTTAAGATATTGCAGAGGTTTGCTTCTTTTTAATTACTGTGTCATTCCTAGATTCAAGCACTATCTCTGTGAGTACTATCTGAGTTTGGAATAATATGTTAACTTTTGTTGAAATTCTCACCAAGGGAATGCACTTTTAAAAATGGACAGTTATTAAGCCAGCTCTCCTTATCCAGTACTTATACTATTAATTTTTAAAAATTGAGGTAACATTTAAAAACTGTTTTTATTCATTTTGGAGAGAGAGGAAAGGAGAGGGAGAGAGATAGAAACATCTATGAGAGAGAAACATTAACATGGATAGGTTGTTTCCTGTACGACCCCTTCTTGGGAATTGAGCAGTAACCGAACATGTGCCCTGACCTGGAATCCAGCTGTGACCTCTGGGTTCATGGGTGGATGCTCAACCACTGAGCCACACTGGCCAGGCTTAATTCATTGTTTTATTTAGTTATCCCACCTCAGAGCTTAGGGTTAGCCCCCATTTGACAGAGGAGGGCAGTGAGGCTCAGAGATGAGGAACTTGTGCCAGGCAATGCGTTTTTACAACCACTAGGTTTCTTTCAATCATCCTTTCATCCTTCCGACCTTACAGAGAACTTGATCAGTGTTGATAGACTTGTAGCCAGTGGGGTCCTTAGCTGCAAATCTGGATAAGCTTGTTGCCTCCACTTTGTGTGTAGCAGAACCACTAGAGACCTCCAACCAGGTGGACATAAATGGTCCATTCTTTTTTTTTTTTTTTCCCATTCTTTTATCTTAATTAGATTCCATTCTTTAGCTTCTTAGAAATCTGCCCAACACGGTCTGTACAGCAAGGATGTGCTCAAGATTCTCAGGATTCTCTCTGCACTTCCTTCATCTACCCGCCTGGTAACCTCCAAAACGGAGATGAAGTTGGTGTGGCATGACTTGTTCTTAATTAGCTTTCTAAAATTAATTTGCTTCACAGTTTAAAATCTGTTATTAGAGGAGTCATGACAATTAAACTCTGAATCTAGGAAATAGTAGTTTGGAAAGGGATTTTCTTGTTTGGATTTTTTTTTTTTTAATATATTTTATTGATGTTTTTACAGAGAGGCAGGGAGAGAGATAGAAAGTTAGAAACATCAATGAGAGAGAAACATCGATCAGCTGCCTCCTGCACACCTTCTACCGGGGATGTGCCTGCAACCAAGGTACATGCCCTTGACTGGAATCGAACCTGGGACCCTTTAGTCCACAGGCCAACGCTCTATCCACTGAGCAAAACCGGCCACGGCTCTTGTTTGGATTTTTGACAAAACTTAAACTGCAGTCTGGGTCTGGATTAATTTAGAATGTTCAAAAGCCATCATTGAGCCTGGAATTTTTGGCATAGTCTTGAATGAGTGAGTGAGAGGTATAGAAAGAATAAGATTCCTCCTCTCAGGTCAGTCAGACAGTATTTGACATTCAGCTTCAGAAATAGTGTCTAAATTCAGTTTTTCTTAATATTTTTTTGAATCTCAATTAGGGAGACATTTAACCTGGACTTTGACTCTTTTTTTTAAAAAAACTTTATTGTTGAAAGTATTACATATGTCCCCTTTTTTCTCCCATTGACCTCTTCTAGCTCGCCCCCACCCTCCTCCCAGCCCCAGGCCTTCACTACCCTATTGTCTGTGTTCAGAAGTTATGCATATATATGCCTACAAGGTCTCTTCCTATCCCTCAACCACCCCCTCCCACCCCCACCCCTGTCTTCCTGCTGAGATTCGACAGTCTGGACTTTTACTCTTATAGCACCATAATATTTTGGCCTAAATTGCTCATTTATATGTGTGTTTGGATGCTAGTTATAGGGCTTTGTACACCTATGACTTGTGGACTTTCTGTATGTTTCAGTCAATAAGGTGGTTTTTAGAAGTAAAAGACTGTAGAGAAGTTGTCTTCCCTCTTTGTGTTTGGAAAAGTTATGTTAACTATTGATGTTACTAATATTCACTGTATTTCCATCTTCGAGGTTTTATGTAATATACATTTAGGCAGTATTTTTTAAGACATTTGGAATTCATTGTCCTTAAGGATGTAGGCAATAGCTGCTGTTGCTTTTAAAGAATAAAGTTTAAAGAGTTTGATTCAGTTTCTAACATAGTGATGCAAGATTACACATACTTTATTTGAGAATAAAAAACATTGGACACTTTAATATATTCAGATATAGATTTTTTTAGAGAGAGAGAAATATCAATTTGTTGTTCCACCTATCCCTGTATTGATTGGTTGATTCTTTTTTTTTTTTTTTGTCAGTTCTCATTAAGGATATTTTTAGAGTGGGAGGGAGGGAGGAGTGAGAGAAAAAGAGAGAGAGAGGTGTGAGAGACATATCGATTGGTTGCCTCGTGCACACACCCCAGTCTAGATCAGGGATTGAACCTGCAACTCAGGTACCAGGAATGGAACCGGCTACCCTTTGGTGCATGGGCCAACGCTCTAACCACTGAGCAACGCTGGCCAGGGAAGATATAGGTCTTGCTCAATTGTTCTTCCTTCCTTCCTTTCCGCTTCCTCTTTAAGTCTTTGGTCATCCCCATACTGCACTTTATCACATAATTCGGTCCTAATTAATGCCTGTTGCAGTAGGCTGGGTGACCTTCAGGAGGACTTTGTCTCATACTTAATTTCCACAGGTCCTGTGATATAGCAGAGGCACTTAATAAATACTCGTTGATTGAATGAAATTGGGACAAATTGAGAAATGTTAGAACAAAACCATTCTGCTTTTGCCTTAGAGGACTCTTTAATACAATGTGCATTTAATGTTTTCCCCCCCATAATTTATAAAAATTATGCCCGGTTTTGAAGATTTAGAAAAGCAGAATGGGAAACTAACTGTCCACA
Organism: Myotis nattereri; assembly: GCF_964212035.1. Classification (NCBI taxonomy): domain Eukaryota; kingdom Metazoa; phylum Chordata; class Mammalia; order Chiroptera; family Vespertilionidae; genus Myotis; species Myotis nattereri. Next base: position 37,060,605 of record NC_138079.1, read on the forward strand.
ATCCCACCATTCAGAGATGCATCTTGTAATCATTTGTAATGAGAAAAATATACTTTTTAAACCAGCTTATGCTATAATTAACAATGATGGCCTAGTATGTGTTAGACTCTGCTAGATATGCACTTTTTTTTCCTCTTTAAAAAATGTATTTTTATTGATTTCAGAGAGGAAGGGAGAGAGAAAGAAACATCAATGATGAGAAACAATCATCGATCTGCTGCCCCCTGCACACCCCCTACTGGGGATTGAGCCTGCAACCCAGGCATGTGCCCTGACTGGGAATCGAACCATGATCATATGTGGATGCTCAACTACTGAGCCACACCAACTGGGCGATATGCACTTTTATATGCATTCTCATTTTATATGAACTTTCCAAAGTAATATGAAACAATATATTTAAATAATGTTTTTTTCTCATACCCATCTTGTTATTTGAAGAGACTGTTTTAAAAAATAAATACAATTTTTTACCTATGCTGTAGAAGCATTGTGAATTTTTTATTAATACAATCTAGAATTTCAAAGTGAACAGTATTTGTATGCCAGTGATGTACAGAGCATGGTGTGAGGTGCTGTGAGGACTCCCAGGCTGAATATTTCCTCTGCCCAGTGATTTCCTCTGCTTAAGGAAGTAATGGTCCAATGTATAAAATAGCAATGGGAAGGACCAGAGAAATAAGCATGGTGTGAGAAGTTACTTGAGATTGGTATCACTAGTTTTCTTAGTGATGCAAGGAAACTCTGAGCTCAGTAGTAATGCCATTACCCTACTTATGTTGCTTAGATTGGCTTATCTTGGGAGCTCCAGGACATTGCTCATCTTGAAGATCAGGTGACCACTGACCATGTCATCGAGGCCTTTTGAAAGCCCCCCTCCATATAGACCTGATGAATTGTAAGTAAATATTTCTTCAGTTTTCCTTTTAAAAAAGTCTACCACATGTAAAAAAAATATGTACCTATTGTTGAAATTTTCATCTATTCTTTGTTTGCTTTTAAAAATAAAATATATGCCGAAACCGGTTTGGCTCAGTGGATAGAGCGTCGGCCTGCGGACTGAAAGGTCCCAGGTTCGATTCCGGTGAAGGGCATGTGCCTGGGTTGCGGGCACATCCCCAGTAGGAGATGTGCGGGAGGCGGCTGATCGATGTTTCTCTCCCATCGATGTTTCTAACTCTCTATCTCTCTCTCCCTTCCTCTCTGTAAAAAATCAATAAAATATATATATATATATATATATTTTTTTAAATATATTTTATTGATTTTTTACAGAGAGGAAGGGAGAGAGATAGAGAGAGTTAGAAACATCGATGAGAGAGAAACATCGATCAGCCGCCTCCCGCACATCTCCTACTGGGGATGTGCCCGCAACCCAGGCACATGCCCCCGACCGGAATCGAACCTGGGACCTTTCAGTCCGCAGGCCGACGCTCTATCCACTGAGCCAAAGTGGTTTCGGCAATAAAATATATTTTTAAAAAAATAAATAAATAAAAATAAAAATAAAATATGTGTATTCAGTGAAAAATGAGTTTCCCTCTTACCCATAACTTCCAGGATGAGTTTTTCTCTGCAAAGGCAACTATTGTTACCTGTTTCTAATGTTTACTTCAATATAGTCTAGGCTTATATTTGTATGTATATTTATTCCTTTTGTTTTCACAATTGTTATGACACTTCCATATTAATGCCTTGTTTAAATCACCATTGGCAACATGGCATCAATTTTTTAAATAACACTTTTATTGAGGTATAATACATTATACAATCCACTCATTTAGAATGGACAGTTCAGTGATTTTAATGTATTCACAGTGTTGTGGAAGCATCACTATTTTAGAACATTTTTATGACCACCTCCCCAAAGACACCCTTACCCATTAGAAGTTACTCCCTGTTTCCCCCCTGTACTCAGCAACCACCAGTCTACTTTTCTGTTCTATATTTGTCCATTCTGGACATTTCATATAAATGGAATCATACATGTGGTTTTATAATATACTAGAGGCCCGGGGCATGAAATTTGTGTACGGGAGCGGGAGAGGGAGACCCCTCAATCTGGCCTGCACCCTCTCCAATCCGGGATCCCTCTCGCAATCCGGAACCACTGGCTCCTAACCACTCACCTGCCTGCCTGCCTGATTCCCCTAACTGCCTAACTGCTCTCTCCTGCCAGCCTGATTGCCCTAACTGCCTAACTGCTCTCCCCTCCTGGCCTGATCCCCCTAACTGCCTAACTGCGACCTTTCCCCTTCCCTCTTCCCCCTTCCCCCTTCCCCACAAAAAGTGCTAACTTAACATTGTTTTCATGTGCATTTCAGCAAACCAAGTCATTACGCACCAAGCAATGACATGTACGGTGGGGAGATGCATGGTCGCCCAATGCTCTCTCATACGGCATATTCTTTCTACCCAGAAGATGAAATTCTTCACTTCTACAAATGGACCTCTCCTCCAGGAGTGATTCGGATTCTGTCTATGCTCATCATCGTGCTGTGCATTGCCATCTTTGCCTGTGTCGCCTCCACACTTGGCTGGGACAGAGGCTATGGAAGTAACATTCTAGGAGGTGGTATAGGTTACCCTTATCCTGGAAGTGGCTTTGGAAGCTTCGGAAATGGCTATGGTTATGGCTACGGTTATGGCTATGGAACAGGCTATACAGATCCAAGAGCGGCAAAGGGCTTCCTGCTATCCATGGCTGCCTTTTGTTTCATTGCTGCATTGGTGATATTCGTTACCAGTGTTATAAGATCTGAAATATCTAGAACAAGAAGATATTACCTGACCGTGATAATAGTGAGTGCTATCCTGGGCTTCATGGTGTTTATTGCCACAATTGTCTATATAATGGGAGTCAATCCAACTGCCCAGGCTTCTGGATCTATGTATGGTTCACAGATTATTGCCATCTGCAACCAGTTTTATTCACCTACAACTTCTGGGATGTACGTGGATCAGTATTTGTATCACTACTGTGTGGTGGATCCTCAGGAGGTATGAGTAATTTTGTTTTTTCACACTTTGCGTTAGAGGCTCAACTCGGGATGCTTAATAGAACCACATTGGGAACTTTTAAACAATATTGTTGCCAAGTGCCCACTTCTATTTTAATCAGACTCTGAGAGAAAGGCTAGGTGTCATTATCTATACTAATAAAAGGGTAATATGCTAATTAGACTGGACATCTTCCAGACGACCTTCCATATGTCCTTCCGGACAAGGCCATTGTGATGGGGTCAAGGCAGAGGTGGTTAGGGGGATCAGGCCGGCAGAGGAGAGCAGTTAGGGGAATCAGGCCCGCAGGAAAGAGCAATTAGGGGAATCGGGCCAGCAGGGGAGAACAGTTAGGGGTTATTGGGCAGGCAGGCAGGTGAGTGGTTAGGAGCCAGTGGTCCCAGATTGCAAGAGGGATGTCCGACTGCCGGTTTAGACCCGATCCCTGTCTGATTTAGACCTGATCCCACAGGGATCACATCCCCCGGCAGTCGCACATCCCCCGAGTGGTCCCAGATTGGAGAGGGTGCAGGCCAGGCTGAGGACCCCCCCCCCCTGTGCATGAATTTCATGCACCGGGCCTCTAGTCTACAATAATAAAAGTGTAATATGCTAATTAGACTGGACAGCCGAAAGACCTTCCAGATGTACTTCTGGACAAAGCTGGGCGTGGCTGTGAGGGCCCAGCCCCTTGCATGAATTTTGTGCATCAGGCCTCTAGTTGAGATATAATTAACATACCACATAATTCATCCATTTAGAGTACAGTTCGTTGGTTTTTAGTATATTCACAGAGTTGTGCAACCATCACCACAATCAACACTTTCACTATTCCCCGGGGAACATTTCACTAATTAAAACAGTCAATTGTCATTTCCCTAACTCTTCCCAGACCTACTCTATAGATTTGCCTATTCTGGATTTCATATAAACAGAATCACATAATACATATGCAGTTTTTTATGATTGACTTAATTTAGCATAATGTTTTTAAGGTTCATGTTGTAGCAGGTACCAGTACTTCATTCGTTTTTATTGCTGAACGTGGCCTGGTGCACAGATTTGTGCACATTGAAAGGAAGCGGGGCCGTGCTCCCTCCTCTCTGGTTCCGCGGTGCGTCGCCCGAGAACCATCGCTGCCAAGTCACCGCAGCTTGGCAGTAAACCAGTTCAGGGCTAACAGTGCCCCAGCAACAATGTAACCCACGGCCCCAGGAGGAATCGGGCTCCCTCCTCTCTGGTTCCAAGGTGTGTCACCCGAGAACCACTGCTGCCACCACAGCTTGGCAGCTCCTGCGTTCAGCATCTGTTCAACATCTGCCCCCGGTGGTCAGTGTGTGACATATGTACCAGCTGGTCGGGACTGTCGGATGGTCAGATGGGCACTTAGCCTTTTATGTATATAGATAATAGTTCTTTATTTGAATATACCATGTTTTTTTATTTGTTAGTTGATGGACATATGGACTAATTCCACATTGGCTGTTATGAATAATGCTCTGAACATTTGTGTATAAGTTTTCGTGTGAACCTGTGTTTTAATTTCTATACCTAGGAGTGGAATTGCTGAGTCTTATGGTGACTTTGTGCTTAACCTTTTGAAGAACTGCCAGACTTTTCCAAAGTCGTTATATTACTTTAAATTTACCAGAAACATATAGGATTCCAATTTATGCACATTCTCACCAACAGTGTTTTTGCCTCATTTTGGTTTGGATTTGCATTTCTTTGACAGCTAATGAAGGATGTTGAACTTGTTTTCTTTGTGCATATATCTTCTTTGGAGAAATGGCTATTAGAATCTGTCAATTTTTTAACTGGGCTACTTGTATTTTTATTATTGAGTTGTAAGACCTCTTTATATATCTGAATACAAGTCCCTTATAGATGTGTGATTTGCAAGTATTTTCTCTCATTTTATCATTTTCATTTCACTTTCTGTATATGGTTCTATTGTTCTCTGCACAAAAGCCTTTCATTTTGATGAGGTTTGATTTTTCTTTTGTTTGTGCTTGTGGTGTCATATCTAAGAACACCTGACCTAATTCAGAGTCACAAAGATTTACTCCTGTGTTTTCTTCTAAGACATTTAATTTTAGCTCTTTCAGTTAGGTCTGTGATCCGTTCAGTTAGGACATAGTATAAGGAAGGAGTCTAACATTCTTTGTGCAGTTATATTAGTATTATTTATTGAAAGGACTATTTCACCATGAAATTGTCCATGCCCTAGTCAAAAATGAATTGACAATAAATGTCAGGATTTATTTCTAAACTCTCAGTTTTATTCCATTCATCTATATTTCTGTCCTTATGCTAGTACCTCACTATCTTGATTACTGTAGCTTTGTAGTATGTTTTGAAACCAAGAAGTGGAAGTTTGCCAGCTTTGTTCTTTTTCAAGATTGTTTTGGCTAAATTCTGGGTCTCCTGTGTTTTCATATGAATTTTTGGGTCAGCTTGTAAATTTCTGGAGGGAAAAAGAAGCCAGCTGGAATTTTAATTTTGAAGGATTGCATTGAATCTGTAGATCGATTTGGGGAGTATTGTCATCTTTACATCAAGTCTACTAATACATGAGCATAGTATGTCTTTCCATTTACTTAGGTCATCTTTAATTTCTTTCAAAAGTGTTTTGTAATTTTTGGAGTGTAAGCCAGTATTTTTAAAAGCTATCCAGGTGATTCAAATGTGCAGGTGGGGTAGAAAACCCTGCCTTCAGTAGCCATGAGTCACCACCTAATTATATTCAGAAAATGTTTCTGGGTTACTAACTGACTCAGGAATTCTCATTCTTTTGCCTGTTTTGAAGACCGAAGTGTTTTTCCCTGCAACTGTAGGTTTTCAGAATGTTTGTGGTTGACATTCAGATGTATCTATGGTAAACAGGGCTGACGGTTGGTACTCCTATCTTACCACAGCCCCATCCTTTTTAGTCCCCCTACTACCCAAACCTGTACTCTTTAAGGAAGGATATCACTGTGAGATAGCTGCGGAGAGAGCCTCCTGCTACCCCTATATCCAGGGCAGAGTCCTGGTGCCTGCCTCAACTCCAGGTGCCTCTGGGCCAGCATACCACTTAACACATCTACCAGGCACTGGGAGAACAGTCATGGGTAGGGTTTCCTTGTCACAGAGCCCTTTCTAGTAAGTAGATGAAAGACTCCAAAACAGAAAAACCTGCCAGACTAAATGAGTCATTAGTCAGGTTCCTCTAATTTATAGCTCGGTTAGATTATGTCTGCAAACTTAATGGTAGGGCCGATCCTCTGTAAAATACGGCCCCTTGGTGCTCAAGCTTTAGTTGGGAATAATTTCCTGTAAAATTCTGAAACGGAGATGATGATAGTACCTAACGTTAATTAACTGTATTCTGAGGATTGAATTAAGGGGTGTGTGTGTTTTGCTAGCATTAGCTTAACTAGTATGGGTCGGTTTTATAGTTCTAAAATGTAGCCATTTGTATCAGTTTTATATCAGTTAAGTCACAGATATTTAGTAGGGTATTTGTAGAGGGTGGATTAGGTGCTTGTAGAGGGTGCATTGAGCTGAAGTAAGCAATTAAAATGTAATTATATCATTATCTTTCCTCTCTTTAGGCCATTGCCATTGTGCTGGGATTCATGGTTATTGTGGCTTTTGCTTTAATAATTTTCTTTGCTGTGAAAACTCGAAGAAAGATGGACCAATATGACAAGTCGAATATTTTGTGGGACAAGGAGCCCGTTTATGATGAGCAGCCCCCCAATGTTGAAGAGTGGGTAAGTATTCAAATAATCAGCAAGCATCCAATCTTTCATTAAACCCTAGGTTTCTGTCTCTGAACTTGACCTTTAGTGCTTTGTGAAACGCTGTTCTTAGAATTATTGTCTATGTTGCAAAAGTTTTGGTCTCAGGTTTTACTTTAAGAAGGTGGGATAAGTAGAAATTATTTTACTACAAGGTAAAAATCATATTTCCATTTTCAAGAAGTAGATCTAGGCACTGAAAATGGATTGGTTCTAAAGTAATCGTGGGGGGAAAAAATAAGTAAACTAATCATGTGGAAGGAACTAACACAACTCAAACAACTCCCCACCCCCACCCCGTCACCTTTTACTTTCCTGCTTATCCTTTGGAGGGAAACACTATTACCCAGGGTACTCTCTGGGGTCAAGATGGCCAAAGGGTGTTTTTGGAGAGGTAGCAGGTGGTGGCAGACTTAAACTTTTTACATGGAGAACAGCCTGGTGAATCCCAGTGTCTGGTTCTGCACTAATATTCACAGTATCTATGAAATACTTAATGAGGCTGAGAGAGATTAGAGCAATTTCCTTTTTTGTGTATACTGTTAACCTACTGGTAGGCAGCTTCCTATGTGATGTGATTTGCGGAAAGCCCACAAAGTCTCTCTCTTCAAAAATATCTCCCCAATGCATGTTATTGAAAACCTAACCTGTCTGTAGAGAAGTTTGGAGTAAGACTTCGTTTCTTAGAAATCCTCTGTTAGGATGCTGTTGGGAGCAACCCCAGAAACGGCCACGATAGGTTTCTTTGAGCAGATTGATTGCTTCCATGAGGGTTAGTTGAGAATCCTGGATACTGGTTCCAGGATGGGATTTTTTATTTACTTATTTGTTGGCTGGTGGGAGGTCAGTGGAAAGGGCTAAGGGTGGGTACTGCTGGTCAGGGGTAAAGATATTGATCATCCCGAAGGCTCCTTTAGCTGTAGCATCGCATATATCTTGTGTTGGAAGGATTCTAGAAATGTAGATGAAATGTATATTTTTACTGATTTTACAGAGAGAGGAAGGAGGGGAAGAGAGCGAGAGAAACATCAATGTGAGAGAGAAACGTGGATCGGTTGCTTTCTGTGTGTCCTGACCAGGATCGAACCTGCCATCTGATTAAGTGCCCTGATTGGGAATTGAACCCAAAACGTTTTTGGTGCACGAGGCAGTGCTCCAACCAACTGATCACTGGCCAGGGCTGAATTATTTTTTTAGTTAAGGAGCAAAAATTAAGCAGTTTCAGGAAAGTCAGAAGATGGGGTATATGCTGTGGAAATGATAGTTCTATGTCCCTGCCCTTGAAGAAATCCTCTTGGCATGGATTGTTCTTTTTCCCCCCTCAGTTTTTCCACCCATAAAGTATGAAGGTGTTCGGGAATGTTTTCCTTTAACCTTTAGCCCCAGGCAAGGCCAACGCAGATGGAATAGGACAGTCTATTGTGAACTATGAAGTAAATGTTTCTTGGGAGTTTCTGGGCGTGTCAGTTTTCACTGGCTGTTGGATTTATTTACTTAAGGTTTCGAGAGCCTTAAAAAAAAACAACAAAAAAAAACCACCCTGACTTAAGAGAGACCAGAGCCAGTAATAATAGAGTCCCAGTGAACTTTGGGCCTCATCTGATTTTACTGTCATGAAGGTTTAGTCAGTTCCAGGTGCTTTTGATAATTTGGCAAAGGCTAATCATAACTTATGGAGGTGACGATGATGATAAAGTGGAAAGGATTTAGTTTATTAAAAGGCATTATTTTTATAATGCTTCCTCACTGAATCTCTAGAAAAACTGGTAGACCAGACTAGGCTGTTTGATGTATACTTAATAGTTTCTCTGTAGAAATAACTTTTGCTGTATGAAACTTAAAGAATCATCTGTTAAATAGCAGGTATACAATTTTGGCATACTAGTGTTTTATGTGATACTTGCAAATTCTTCATTTCTTTCCCTTTCCCTTCTCCAAATGAACTGCGTAAGGAAGGCTAGTATTTGAAACTAGAGGCCCAGTGCACGAAATTTGTGCACTGGAGGGGGGGGGGGGCTTCAGCCTGGCCTGTGTCCTCTTGCAGTCCAGGAGCCCCGCAATCAATCACTCCACAGAGGGAGGACCCGCCGCAGCCCACTGGTCAGTGGCCTGGGCCTCCCTCTTTGAGGCAATCATGGAGGTCCCCCCCACCCCCCAACCAATTGCATCGCACTCGCCTTGGCTGGCCTGGCACCAGTGTGTCATAGCGTGGTCGTCCAGATGGTCATTCTGCTGTAAGTTCTGCTGTTCGGCAGTTTGGTCGATTTGCATATTACACTTTTATTATTATAGATAAGCTACTTGGAGTTGGTTTTAGCCACAAGTATATTGCTTTTCCTTTCATTCTTCGCTCACCTGCCCAAGTTTGCTTTGCTAAATTCAAAACCAGCACCTTCGACCTTGCACCCTCCATTTCCCACCTTCTCTGTTGTTCAGCAGATGAGCATCCAGCCTCTGCTGTCTCAGGAGTATTTGATCTATACATAGATGTATATTTCAATGTATTCTTGGGAGGGGCAAGTTCAGCATCCTCCTATGCTGTCACCATTTTGGACCTCCTCAGGAAATGTGCAACTTTCTAATTTCCTGTCTCTGAATCTTTAGCACAATGTTTTCTCTGCCTTCCTAGGGATTTTTAGGGTTTTTTTTTTTCTATCTCCCCTTTCTGTATATCTTGTACTTTGTAAAATAAACAGTCCATGTTTGCATACTGGGTGTTAACCTAGTTCTTTGAAGTTCACTTAAGCTTGTGCCAACATTGTTGTATTTTAAATGTTTAAAGTTTCTTTTAATAAATTTACAGACCTTTATTTTTTCTGTATGTCCTCAAACCCCAGAACTAATAGGTACTTTTTCTGAATTAAAATACAATTAGTCATTGATGAACGATGGGGATAAGTTTTGAGAAAAGCGCCTTAGGCAATTTCATCATTGTGAACATCATAGAGTAGACTTACACAGACCTAGACAGTATAGCTTACTACACATCCAGGCTATATGGTATAACCCATTACTTCTAGGCTACAAGCCTGAACAGCATGTTTCTGTACAAAACACGGTATTAAATCAATTACAAGAGACAATGCAATCAAGAGACACAGCAAATGCAAGATTTCTGAGGCTCCTGCCTACATAACACAGCATACTGTTTTACAGCAAACATCTACACTAATAAAAGAGAGGGATGCAAATTAACCGTCACTCTGTCACTCCGATACACCCACAAGCCGTGCCCACCAGCCAATCAGAGCAACTATGCAAATTAACCCAATTAAGATGGCGGCAGCCACAAAGCTGGAGCGAGCAGGAGGCTTGGGTTGCCTCCGGCGATGTAGGAAGCCAAGCTTCCCACCTGCCCTGGGTGGCCCTGGGCTCCACTCAAGGCTACAAAGTTTCAAATATAGAAGATAAATAAATCCCAGATACATGCAAAACAAGGAGAAGCTGGGAGCTTGGGTCACTGGGGGGTCTGGCCAGCCTGAAAATGACCCTCAGCCCTTTACCCATGCTGCCCACACCCCCATGGGGTGAAGGTCCCCTCTAGGGGGCTTGGTCAGCCTGAAAACGGCCCTCAGCCCCTCACCCAGGCTGGCCAGGCACTCCAGCGGGACCCCTACCCTGATCTGGGACACCCTTCAGGGCAAACCAGCCGGCCTCCACCCGTGCACCAGGCCTCTAGCCTATATAATAAAAAGGTAATATGCAAATTGACCCTAACAGCAGAATGACTGGGAATCACTGGCCACTATGACACACTGACCACCAGGGGCAGACACTCAATGCAGGAGCTGCCCCCTGGTGGTCAGTGTGCTCCCACAGAGGGAGCTCTGCTCAGCCACAAGCCAGGCTGCCGGCTGCCAGCACAGAGGTGGTGGCAGGAGCCTCTCCCGCCTCCTCAGCAGTGCTAAGGATGTCCGACTACAGCTTAGGTCTGCTCCCCACTGGCAAGTGGACATCCCCAGAGGGCTCCCAGGCTGCCAGAGGGATGTCCGACTGTCAGCTTAGGCCTGATTCCCTGGGGAGTGGGCCTAAGCCAGCAGGTGGACATTCCCCGAGGAGTCCCAGACTGTGAGAGGGCACAGGCCAGGCTGAGGGACCCAGCATGAGTGCATAAATTTTTGTGCACCGGGCCTCTAGTTGTTTTATAAGTAGAAAGAGGACACTCAAATAACAATAAAAAGTATAGTGTTGTAACTAAATAAACCATTAACATTGTTCTTTATTATCAAGTATTATGTACTGTACATAATTCGGTGTATATGCTATACTTTTATACAACAGCAGTACATAGGTTTTTTTTACACCACAGCATCATCACAAACAGGTGAGTAATGCATTTCACTACAATGTTACAAGTCACTAGGTGATAGAAAGTTTTCAGCTCCATTACAATCTTATAGGCTAGCCACCTTGTTATTATCCTAACTGCAACACTTGCTGTATGGACTCTCATAGGAGAAACTGAGGTTTGCAGATGACTTAAGTAATTTGTCTCAGACTTGACATTCTAATCTGCAGGACAAGTATTATGTTTGCTGTTATAACTTGTATTTCGTGTGTGTGTGTGTGTGTGTGTGTGTGTGTGTGTGTGTGTCTTTTTCCCCTCTGAGACCCAGTTTTCTTTGTCAATAGAATTGGAGAAAGTAGTATATTTTCAATGCATAGTTGGCAATCTGCGTATGGAGAGGGTCAACTTAAGTTTTACATGGGGTCTGGCACTCCTAAGCCCTGCATTGCTCAAGGATCAACTGTACTGAGTATAACTAACAGATTAGAATGGTAATTAATATATGTGTCAAATGCTTATCTCTACTACAGATCAGCATACCAGTTATCAATGAGTATTTTCTGCATGTTTGCCAATTTGTACCTTTTTTTGTTATTGCCACATGATTATGTCAGAAGCAGGTATAGACTAAGTTTGGAAAGAGCATGCCATAAACTTGTTTCTCCATTGTTACCAAGTAGTAATTTGTTTAAAAAGTTCTATTTTTACCCCTGGCCAGAGTGGCTCAGTTGGTTGGCCATCATCCTGTGCACCAAAAGGTTGCCAGTTAGATTCCGGGTCAGGGCACATGCCTGGGTTGCGGGTTAGATCCCCAGTAGAGAGCATACAGGAGGCAGCCCGTTGGTGTTTCACTCTCACATTGATGTTTCTCTCTCTCCTTCTCACTTTCTCTCTCAAAATTAATTTTTAAAAAATCTTTTTTAAAAAAGATTTTATTTTAAAGTAGGAAAATACAAGTTCCACCTACAGATTTGCTGATTCTGTAACAATTAAAGGGCTTAGGTCAGTCTGGGCAAGCACATATTTTATTAATGCCCAATACATTTTAGCTAGACTAGTAATTGTTAGCATTTGCAGTGATGAGTGTGAATAAGGGAACTTGGCTAAGGGGACCCAAAATGTAAGTACATTTAATATTGGTTGCAGTTTAACTTAAGTTTCCTCTTACTTGTAAGCTTATAAGCTAGCTACAAGTTCCAGTAAAAACATTTTTTTTTTCCTGAAAAGGTATAGGCAGGCCCTGAATAACATCTCCTTGTACACAGGATGGGGAAACAGATATGGATGGGGGAGGTGACTGGGACTGAGCAGTGGTGGTATCAGCATTAGACATCTGAAGAAATTTGAATAGCTTTTGTCTGTTGTTGTTAATCCTCACCCAATGATATTTTTCCCATTGATTTTTAGAGAGAGTAGAAGGGAGGGGGGAAGAAAGAGACAGAAATATCAATGTGAGAGAGACACATTGATTGGTTGCCTCCCGCACATGCCTGGTCTGGGACTATGGATTGAACCTTCTACCCAGGTATGTGCCCTTGACCAGGCATCAAAATCCAGACCCTTCGGTGCACCCGCCGACACTCTAGCTGCTGAGCCACATGGGCTAGGGCTGAGTAGCTTTTTAATTTTCAACCACTACAAGCATTCTTTAATGTAAAAGCAGTCATTTTAAAGGGCTTCTGACTATTGGTATGCTATATTAGTATACTGTTACCTGTGGCCTCAGGTGAGTCAAAATGAAACAAAAGGGGAAGTGCCCTATCTGGCTACTGACTTTTAGAACCCACCAGCATGGAGCACTGCGACCCTGTCTGTCCGGCACCCCTGTGAGTGAAAAGGGGAGGGTGGGCGAGCAGGCCAGGGCATCCCGGGGAGCCGGGTTAAGAGTTGTAAGATGCAGTAGGAGGTGGAGCATGTGGTGAAGCTGGTGCTGCCTTTGTGGCTCTCTGAAAGCAGGAATTCCTAGATTTCAAGCACTACCTAGAACTAATGATAGGTGACATCATTAATGGTCCAAATGGGGCAGTTGTCTGCCATGGTCAGTGGTTCTCAAACCTTACAAGCACCAGAATCACCTGAAGGAATGGTTAAAACAGCTTGCGGGGCCCACCCCCAGAATTTCTCATTCAGGAGCTCTGGAATGGTGCCTGGGAGTCTGCATTTCTAATGAGTTTCCCAAGTCACATGGATGCTGCTGGTGTGGGGACCACACTTTAAGAACCACTGCCCTGCAGAGCCAAGCTGCACTGCGTTAAGGTAGGCACAGGGCCTTTTCCACATCACCGTAAGGTTGTACAGAGTCCTGGAGGAAGCTGACGGGAATTTGGAACCCCAGGTGGTGACTGTCCACAGGCTCTGAGAACGAAGGTGTTTCGGGCCTTGTGGCATACCTGTTGGGGAGCCCTGGCGTGAGGTGCATAAGTATTAAAATACAGTCTGCACCAGGATTTCCGTTTCTAGAGCAAGGAGGCCTTGAATGTTATCACTCACTGAGGATAAGGTTTCTCCAGCTCACTCTCTTCCAAAGCTCTCTTAACAATTCGTTGACTCCTAGGGAGTTTCAGAATTCATCTTTGTTGGTATATGTTAGTATTTCCCAACGGGCAGCATGAACTTTGGTTGGGGACATTGTATTTGCTAACTCCTCAGTGCCATTTGATCAACAGAAAATGAATCAGACAGGCTCACGCCTGGGCCAGGAGCTCTTCACCTGTGGGATTAGCACAGTTGGGAACATCCACCTTCAGGAGGCCCAGGGTGGAGAGAAGTCTGAGGAACTTTCCAGAGGCAATTTTGAGGCTCTTGTTGGGGGAGCATCTTGTGGGTATAATCTCAGAGAACAGGAAAAACAAGTTGGGCCACGTACTGGTCTGAAAGTGGACGCAGGTTGTAAAACTGGAGATGGTACTTTGAGATTAAGGGACTCCTCCCTCTGATGTCTGTTCTTTCTCCACCATAATTACCAAGCAGGAAAGGCCCTTCTGTTCCCCTTCTGAGGGTGGTGTTTCTACACTCTGACCTAAACAAAGGCACCTGGTGACTGAAGCACAGATTCACAGTAATTTTGTGTGAGAAGCTGCCTTTAAATTTTTCTAAAAGGCAAGTAAGGCTCTTCAAAATGGATTCAGCTCACATCTCATTAGGGTGTGGTGAGGAGTTGAGGCAAAGAGATTGACTCCATTTGTCACAGGGACTAATCAGTACCCAGACTAGATAGGCACCTCAAGCCATATTTAAATCACTGAGGTTGCAGTTTGTTACCTGAGAAAGCATTGGCCTTTGGCACCAAGTGAACTAGGGTTCAAATCCCCTGTCTACCACATCACCTTCTGTGTGACCTTGAGCAAATTAATTTAATCGTAGAGGTTCAATTTCCGCATCTGAAAATGGAGATAATTGTATCTACTCGGGCAGTGGTGAGGAATAGACAGGTCATAAACACATAACAGGGTGAACTTTCCTCTTGTTCTTAGAGGCAGGTGACTTGTCAGATTGCTACGTGAGTTGGATGCAGGTGGAGCCTGCCTCTTTTTCCCTTCTGTGAACTGGGAATGAAGACAGGGTGAAAAGAAACATGGGGAATGACTGTAAAATCTCCTTTTTGCTTGTACTAATTCCAGATGGCATATGAAGTAGCTTTGCATGGAAAGAAATGGTTTCCCCAAACTGTGTTTTGGGGGAGAAAAGATTTTCTTTAAAAGGGCCCTAGAACATTCTATTTTTAATCCCATCTGTGATTTAGAAGGCTCAGGGTGGGAGGCTGGGCACGAGTCAATAGCCTTCCCACACAGGATTGAGTAGGGCAGTCTCCCCCCTCCCCCCTACTCCCCCCCCCCGCCCCCCCCCCGCCCCCGCCCCCGCCCCTGCCAGGCTGGAAGGCACAGTGCTGACAGGGTTTGGAGGAGGGTTGAATAGAGCCACCCTCTGTTCTCCCTTTAGCACCCCACAGGGATTTAGGATATTTTCATAAATTCTCCAAGGAATGTTAGATGTGGTTATAAAGGTGTGTTTCCCCCCCTACAAGTGGCATAATCAGAACTCTTCTTAATGAGTAGAATTAAATTTTGAATAAAATTTTGTCCTCATAATCACCTCTTGTGAAGACCTTTTGAAATGATTCCTTTTGAATTTATTTCACATTGACATTTCAGAAACACTTTTGTTCTTCTCTGGATTGAAATGTCAGTAAAACTTTTCCCGTGTCTCACCCTAAAGGAATTATTCATGTTCCTTAAACAAGGTCGGTGTGAGTGCTTGTCCTTTTTGAATATAGTCTCCCGAGTGAGTCTGAGTCATTGGTTTGGTTGTTCAGGTGTCTTTCTCCTCAGCGTGTCTTTCCTTCTGTTGTCTTATCTTTCCCTTTTACAGTCTGTATGTGGGGTGTGGGTGCCAGTAGGACCAGGACTCCTCCAGCAGATCCCAGATAAGGGAAGCTGGTTGGGCCCTGCCGGGTGGGTTTCTGCTGCCTGCAGTTCCCTCCGCCTTCATGTGGGTCTCCTCCCACTGCAAGGCCCTGGAGGGAGGGACACCGGATAGCCTCTAAGGCTCCTCTGTGCTTCAGAGCAACAATTGCAGCATTTGATTTCTGGAATGATTGGCGCTCAAACTTTTCTTTCCTCTCAGTACTTAGTAGAAGCCAAGTCTTTCTTAATTTGTGTTTTCATTTCTGCCCGTAATTTCTCAGAGCTGTCTCAGGGTACTTGAGGAAAACTGTTCACCATTTGCTGCTTAGAATTAAGCCTAGTTTTTCTCAGGTTCTAAAACTTTAAACACATTTTATTTAAGTTATTAAAATGATGGGGTTTTGTTTGTGTGGGTTTTGGTTTTTTTTTAAACAACTTTACATCATTGAGTCTTGTGGGCTGACTGGGTGGGGATCCTATCAATAATACCGTGAAGCCCTAACCAGTTTGGCTCAGTGGATAGAGCGTCAGCCTGCGGACTCAAGGGTCCCAGGTTCGATTCCAGTCAAGGGCATGTACCTTGGTTGCGGGCACATCCCGAGTAGGGAGTGTGCAGGAGGCAGCTGATCGATGTTTCTCTCTCATCGATGTTTCTAACTCTCTATCCCTCTCCGTTCCTCTCTGTAAAAAATCAATAAAATGTATTTTAAAAAAATAATACCGTGAAGCTCAGAAATCCTTTTTGTCCTAATAGGCTACACAGGTTGAGGACTAATAGTTGGTCACTCCACTCTGGGTCTTCCCCCTTCCTTCTCCTGTCTTTTCAAAGCAGCAGGTTTGTACTCATTTTGCATGGGTACTATGAGAAAAAGTAACATTTTAGCTTTTTTTCAGAAAAAGTGAAGTGTAAAAAGGAAAAGAATGACCTTCCTCTTTATTTTATAAATATATTTTACCTCTGCCTCTATATCCTTAAGCTCATTTTAAGGACTTGGTCTGCTTCTTATTCTTCTATGAGTCTGTATGGGGATTTAAAAAAAATAAAATTTATTGGGGTGAGCCCTGGCTGGTGGCTTAGTTGCTTAGAGCATCGTCCCAATACACCAAGGTTGCAGGATTGATCCCTGGTCAGGGCACATAGAAGAACCAACCAGTGAATGCATAAATAAGTGGAACAGCAAATTGATGTTTCTCTCTCTTCCTCTCTCTCTCTAAAATCAATAAAAATAATACATAAACAATTTATTGGGGGGACATTGGTTAATATCATCTTATAGATTTCAAGCGCACAGTTGTATATACATCACCTGTCTATTGCATTGTGTGTTTGACATGCTTGGCTGGGGATTTTTAAAAATGTGAACCTGTCACAGATGTGCATGCCATCCTTTTGCAGAGACCACGCTAATAATGAATTTTCTTTGTATTACTCCAATTTTAGTATAAGCTCTGCCAAAACAAACAGTACCTTGGAATTTTTTGTGCATCCATATAAAAAAGGTTAAAGTAACCAAAGACCTGCTGGAGGGTGAAGTCAGTGGACAAGTTAGTCCTGTCCTGCTAAGAGATAAAGGTCAGCGCAGAGCAGCTCATTTAATAAGATGTTTGGATCTACACAATGTAGAGCAGCAGTAAGTGAGATAACCTCTGTGCAGCAAACTCTGGGTTCCTGATTTGTGCCAGGTACTGTGCTGGGCTTTGGAGACCCAAAGAGAAGGTAGGAGACTGCCCAGGGAGAGGTGGTGGATTGTAGCAGAGGCTTTCGGGGGAGCCCTGTGTTTAAATTCCACATTACCACTTACTAGGTATAGGTCTTGGGGAAAGTTGTCTGGCTCTCTGAACCAATGCTTCCTCATTTCTGAAAAAGGAATCGTAGTATTTACCTCTAAGGTTGTGGCTACTAAATGATGCATGAATTCAGTACCTGGCACATTGTAAGTAGGCAGACAGTGGTGGCTTTTAGAACAGTCGACTGCCTACTGAAGTCAGAGATATGGGAGCAAGCCATTATGCTGCGTCTAAACAATTGTTCCCACAGTGCGTAAGTGCTGTGGTGGGTGGGAGGTTTGTGTGCACAGGTGCTTGAGGAGATGGGAGGACAGATAGATGCCTCACCCAGCAGGGACACAGGTGGAAGGCCTCCAGGAGGTAGTGGCATTACTACTCCTTGGTAGTGAGCCAAGACTTGAAGCCCAATTAAGGATTAGCTGGCAAAGAAAGGAGGAAGGACATTCCATTCCAGGCAGTAAGCAGTCTCTACTGGGACACCCAGGCACCTTTTTGTCAAGTTTTGGTTTCTGGTTTGTTAGAGTCAGTAGGAAATCTCCAAGCTTTGAGCCTCTGCTAAAGTTGTGAAGGGGAAAGAACCTGGAGTGTTAAATGGGTTTTAAAGAAAAGGAAGTCTTTTTAAACTTTGAAGTCTCCAGAATAAGAATAGGCCTTTGTCAAGTCCTGAGGAATTCATCTGGGGAGCCAAGAATGGTTCCCACCCGCGCCCCCTGTGGTGGGATCTAAGCACACTCCTCTGCAACCCACCCACCGGTTTCCCAGTTGCTGCCAAACTCCACTTCAGGAGGAAATGATTCCATTCTTTTCTGACTCACAAGACTATTAAACAATCAAGAAGACCTCCATGGCCTTAGAGGGCTGGGTAAATAAATATTTCGGAATGTGATATTGCAGTGATAGGAAAAGAACAGGTCATGTTGTAATGCTATGCTTAACGGGAAACAAGATGTCAAGTGTGTGTGTTGCAAGGAAATACACTGGGAAACAAGATGTCAGGCGGGTGTGTTGCAAGGAAATACACTGTATTGATACTGAACTTAATTGCTAGGATGCATAATAGCACAATAATCCAATGAAAAGTCTGCTGTCACAGTCAAATACTTATAAAGTTCTTTGTTTAGATCCAATGACTTTAATTCTAAAACCTAGCATCTTCCGAGTTTTTACTGTGTTCATAAAGGCACTGTGCTAAATGTGATCCCTTGTCATGTCACTTAGTTGTCAGAAAAACTTTATGAAGAAGCTTCTGCATTTCTTCCAGATGAGCAGACTGAGGCTTTCTAGAGCTTGTAGTTGACAGATCTGGAGTAAGCTCAGGTAATCTAATGCCATCACCAAGCTAAAGTAGTCCTACCCTACCTAATTTTGAAAAGTTGTTCTTTTTCTCAGAAATAGTTTATGGAGTTTTAAAATTTTATTTATGGATTGATTTGAGAGAGAGAGAGAGAGAGAGAGAGAGAGAGAGAGAGAGAAACACATTGAATTGTTGTTCCCCGTAGTTATGCATTCATTGATTGATTCTTGTATGTACATTGACCAGGGATGGAAACCTGCAATCTCCGCTTGTCGGGACAACTAACCAACTGAGCTATGGCCAGAGCCTATGGAGTTATTTTTAATGTTTTCCCATGCTTTATTTTATTCCTTTACTTTGAAACAACTCAAAATTTAGCAGTTACTTTTAATCAATTGCAAAGTAATGTGTTAAGATTTTTAGGTGAAATTTAAAGCTTGTTGGGTCTGCTTCATGAACTCTAATAATGTTGAGAATTTAATTGTCCATGCTTATTATATTTAAATTTTTCTCTCACAGGTTCTGTGGGAAACCTTTCATATTAACAAAGCATAATCTCTAATATATATTCCTTCGTAGTACAAATTCACTTATGGAGAGCAGAGAGGGACAGCAGTGATGGGACTGTACTGTACAGGCTATTAATAATAGTGCTATTGAGCATGTACGTCGCGGGAGAATACTCAAATCTCAATAAAGAATTATAGCAGAAATCAGTTTGCGCTTCTTAATTTCTTCTGTGGTTTTAGTGGTCCATGTTTAGGGTGAATGGGTTAAGAAGAACCGTTGTCCTTTGCCCTAGCTAATAGGTGTTCCAACTGTGGTCCTTGGAACTTGTTAGAAATGAAAATTCTCACCCTAACACAGACCTGACCTACATAAAATGAGACTAGTCTTCCTAATATGGGGGAGAAGCAATTGCCAGGGATAATTATTCCACCTAAACACACCAGGATGAGAACTGGGTAACTTGGTTCTTTTCCTTCTTCTTTGTAATTCATTATGGACTTGTTAAACTAGCAAGAGCACCTTTATGTGTTTGTCAAAATACTGATTTGACAGTGAGCTCCAATAACAAGGCAATCATTACAGGTTAATAGTATTTGATGAGCCCAGTAAATACTAGATCATTTTATATATGTTTATTTCTTCCCCCTTTAAATTACAGGCTAAATAATACCTGTGTCTCTTTGGGGCTGTTTCTTTAGGTTAAAAACGTTTCTGCAGGCACACAAGACATGCCTCCTCCGCCTTCGGACTACGTGGATAGAGTGTACAGTCCCGTGGCCTACTCTTCCAATGGTAAAGTGAATGACAAGCGGCTGTATCCAGAATCATCCTATAAATCAACACCGTAAGTAGCAGCTTCTTCTGTTATTCTGAGTCTAAAACATAAATACTTGCACTTTTATAAATCTGTTACTGTTTTGTACCATTTACCTTAAAAAATAATCCAACAGTTTGTATAAAGGCTGGAGACTGATCTTTGCATTGTAGGTGGATGCCTAGGGTTACTTGGAAGGTAAGAAGGGTGGGACTGTGAGGTGGAGTCCTCTTCTAAGCTGAAAATGCTTTTCTCCTGATGATTTAATAGGTAGAGGTAGGTTAGGTTCTTTCATTCTAGGAATATGGTTCTCTGTCCTAGTTCTGGTTTTGAGTTTAGGTGTGGGTAAAAGCGCATTACTGATTGATAGCATAGCTTAGTGCATTTCTCAGTCTCTCCTTTTGCCTATAATTATTAGATCTCATTTAGAGTGTTGAATAAACACAAAAAAATCAGGAAGCTTTGGCGAGAAATAAATGATAATAATTTACTCAAGGATCTTAGAGTTTGCAAGCTGGAAACATATCTAGGCAAAAACCTAGAAATGTTCCAAAGAAGAAAGAAAAGTTAAGAATTCTTACTGTAGCCTGGCCAGGTAAGTCAGTTGGTTAGAGCGTGGTCCAGATATGCCAAGGTTGCAGGTTTGATCCCTGATTAGGGCAGGTACAAGTATCAACCAATGAATGCATAAGTAAGTGTTTCTCTCTCCCTCACTCTCTCTAAAAGTCAATCAATAAAAATTCTTATAAAGTCACATCCTTAAAAATAATTAGTCCTGCGTTCTTAGCCCTCAGGCTGGTCCAGGACAGTTATCAGTCAGAGGTCAGGCAGTCTGGAGGATGGGCACCAGGAGCCTGGTAACATTCCGAGTCCTTTAGGGGTAGTCCGAGGGTTATCTGCAGGTATGATGTATGTCTAGGCATACTGGTTCAGGACTGGAAAGTTCAACAGCTGAAGTTCCCAGGTGAGTTAAGATAAAAAGAATAATTTCTTCATGCCTCAACCTTCATAATGTTAAATAATTTAGTAGCTTGGTTAAAATGCCTTCATTTTATATTTTCCCTATCTTCACTCTTTCCTTGGTAGAATGGGAGATTGCTCATTGATCAACCCTGCCCACATATATTTTTATTAAACTACTAGAGGCCCGGTGCACAAAAATTCATGCACTCTGGGGTGGTGGTGGGGTCCCTCAGCCTGGCCTGTGCCCTCTTACAGTCCGGGACCCCTTGGGGGATGTCCACCTGCCAGCTTAGGCCTGCTCCCCAGAGGATCAGGCCTAAGCTGGCAGTCGGACATCCCTCTGGCAGCCGGGAGCCCTCGGGGGATGTGCAACTGCTGTCAGACATCCTTAGTGCTGCGGAGGAGGCGAGAGAGGCTCCCCCCGCCTCCGCAGCTATGCTCACAGCTGTCAGCCCAGCTCGTGGCCGAGTGGAGCTCACTCTGTGGAAGTGCACTGACCACAAGGGGCAGCTCCTGCATTGAGCATCTGCCCCCTAGTGGTCAGTGCGTGTCATAGCGACTGGTCGTTCTGCCCTTACGTCAATTTGCATATTACCCTTTTATTTTATAGGATTAAGCTTCATTTGAATTCAGGAATTTTGAGATCTCCTTTGCTGTGCTAGAGCCTCCGTATTGCTGCTGAAGCCTCTAGCTTTTGTTATACATACAGTGTGAAAAACCTTGAATTGAGCTTCTGGCCTAGAGTCAGTATGCCATTATGGTTTTTGAAATGGTATCCCCATTGTGGTTTTAGTTTATACTAAAGCCTAATTCTAATTCAACCTAATTCTAATGAACTAGTGAGAAATGGATATTGGAAGTATTATTAAGGACTTGGATGTCATTTTTGCCTAAGGATGGTAAGTTGTGTTGCTATATTTAATTCTAGAACTCCAAATTCCTTTGTAGACCAAAAAAAGAAACCTTCCCTTTAGTTAGATTGTTCTTAGTCACAGGTGTGTCTGCTGGAAAACTTTTTTGACTCCAAAGTTTTCTTTCCACCCTGTACCCTCATTTAGTGGGACCCACTGTGAGTGCACAGTGTGAGCACCCGGAACCCCATAAGGTGACACCGGCAGCTGCGTTAATTATGGAAGCAGTTTGAAGGTGATAGATTGATTATGGGAATGGAATTTGGAGACAGACGGGCAGCTGCCTTACACTCCATATATGTTGCTTTGGTCTGTAGAATCAGCCTCGCCGTTCATTCCAGTCGTGAATGATTGGGAGAAAGAGCATTTTCTCAGTTCTCCTTCTCTTTGGATTTTAACAAAAACCAAAGCACCTGAAGCTATTAGGGCAAAGGTATATAGTGGGGATTCAATCCTTGTGAAATTTTGAGTGGTGATTTATAGGGCTTTCACACATGCAAAATAAATACCTATAATGCATGTGACCAGCTATGCCTCTAAATTAATTGTAAGACCTGCATGGTTACATAGCATTCCCACATGTTGTCCCTTTTCATGAAAACCAAAATATTTTCAAATTCATTTAGAACAGTTTAAAAATCTTACTTATTCTTAAGTCCATCAATACATTCGTAAGTAAAATTTAAAAGGGACAAAAGAGATCTCTAGTTCCTCTCCCAGGAGGCAGCTGGTATTGCCAGTTTCTTTTATATCCTTCCAGAGGTAATTTTTAAGTAAAATATGCTGGCCAAATATGAATATTGGTATGTTTTTTCTTTAAAAAATACTAGCATATTAAATGCCTTGTTAGCACTGTATCTTGGAGAGTGTTCATATTGGTATACAAAGAGTTTCCTGTTCTATTTCATAGCTGCCTAATATTCCAGCAGTAGCTTATCTTGTTATTCCCATATTGATGCACAGTTTTCCCCCAATGTTTTGTGATTACAAACCACTGCAGGGAATAAACTTGCACTTTTATCACTTTGCACATGTGTGAAGGTATCTGGAGAATTGCTGGACTAAAGGCAATTGCGTATTTCATTTTGATAGATGTGGTCAAACTGTATTCCATAATGGTTGTACCAGTTTATACTCCCAACCTACACCCTGGAACTTTTTTTTTTTTTTTTTAATATATTTTATTGATTTTTTACAGAGAGGAAGGGAGAGAGATAAAGAGTCAGAAACATTGATGAGAGAGAAACATCGATCAGCCGCCTCCTGCACATCCCCCACCAGGGATGTGCCCGCAACCCAGGTACATGCCCTTGACCGGAATCGACCCTGGGACCTTTCAGTCCGCAGGCCGACGCTCTGTCCACTGAGCCAAACCGGTTTTGGCCACCCTGGAACTTTTTTGAAGGTCTTGGCAATGCAAATGTGATGATTAATTTTAGAACCCAGAAGGGGAGGATGGGAATGGTGCTAAGGGATGCGAATGTGACAGCGAACCCCACAGCGCAGCACCTGATGTGTGCGGTAGTGATGGAAGGAACTTGCTGCCTCTGGGGAGTGATAGAAATTGTCTAGTGTTGACTGTGGCAGAGTACTGAGTGCTGTGGAGGATTCGGAGTGCATCAGCTGTGGAGGTAGAGATGCACATTAAGTCATAGTATGTTTTCCCTCAGGCTTCCTGAGGTGCAAGGAACCCACGAGCACCTCTCCTCCTTGCTATTGCGGTAGGCAGAGAAGGAATGGGAGCATTGTGTCTGAGGTCCATGGTTCCTCAATACTAAGATTTTCTTCCCCCAAAAGCATAACGTACATTCAGTAAATAGCACTAATCTTGCCCTGGCTGGTTTGGCTCAGTGGATAGAGCGTCAGCCTGCGGACTGAAGGGTCCCAGGTTCGATTCCGGTCAAGGGCACATGCCCGGGTTGCCAGCTTGATCCCCAGTAGGGGGCATGCCGGAGGCAGCCCATCAATGATTCTCTCTCATCATTGATGCTTCTCTCTCTCCCTCTCCCTTCCTCTCTGAAATCAATAATAAAGATATATTTTTTTAAAAAAGCACTAATCTTGAGTATACAGCCTGATGAATTTTCACAGATGTGAACACTGAAGTCACCAGCACTGCACCAAGAGAGACATCTCTAGCACCCCAAAAGGCCCTCTGGTGTCCTTTTGTCCCGCTCCCCCCCCCCGCCCCCCCCCCGCCCGAATTTTGATGCCTATCACCATCTATTAGTTTAGCGTGTTATTGGAGTATTTATTTAATGGAATCATAAACATACTCTCATGTCTAGCTCCTCTTCATCTTAATGTCCTATACGTTAGAATTTCAAGGTAGTCAGAATTAATCCTGGGTTAGCTGAAGATGGTTGCCTCTTTACCCTTCCTAAGTGAATCTGGGAGAGCCCTGTTAGGTACACTCCCTAGTATACTGTCCACACCCAGGGTGAATTAACCTTAATAAATCAAGGAAGTTGAGTGTTGACACCACAGAGAACTTTCAAGGCAGGATGACACCCTAGGGCAGTGGTTCTCAACCTTCCTAATGCCGCGACCCTTTAATACAGTTCCTCATGTTGTGGTAACCCCCAACCATAAAATTATTTTCGTTGCTACTTCATAACTATAATTTTGCTGCTGTTATGAATCATAATGTAAATATCTGATATGCAGGATGTATTTTCATTGTTCGCGACCCACAGGTTGAGAACCGCTGCCCTAGGGCGACAAATAAGACAGCCTGTTCTTTGGTGGTAGCAAATAGGCTGACGGGTAATCTGTTAGGGCTTTTATGCAAGTCGTAGGAATTCACTGGTTCACCTAAGGCCCAGGATGGGTCTGTGTCAGGCATGGCATATCCAGGGACCCAGAAGATATCAGGGCCTTGTTGCTATGTTGTCTTTATTCTCAGTACAGCTTCCCTTGTAACAGGATGGGTTATCCACGTTCCCATCAGAAAATCCCTCCTTGGCAGGTGTGACTCAGTAGATTGAGATTTGTACCATGCACTGAAAGGTTGCCTGTTCCATTCCCACTTAGGGCACATGACCAAGTTTTAGGTTTGATCCCTGTTCGGGTGCTTGTGGGAGGCAACCAATCAATACTTTTCTCTCTCCCTCTCCTCTCATTCTCTTGCCCCCCTCCCCCTTCCTCTCTCTCTCAAATCAATGAAAACATATTTTTAAAGGAATATTTTCCCCCCCAAAGCTTGCATATCAATATCAATCTATTGGAAAGATTCTGATTGGCCTTTTGGATCATTGTCATCCCCAAGATCAGAAAGGTGAAGTTCTGTGATTAGCAAGGCTTAGTTACTCCCCCCAATAATGGTGACAGTTCTAAACACCATATATAGGGTGTCCCCAAAAATGTATATACATTTTGAATAATTATTCATTCCAATGAGTTAAATCTGAGAAGTAAAAAAACATCAGTTGACCTATCAGAAAAAAGTGTGTGCACATTTTTTTGGAGGGACACCAGAAAAACAACGGACATCATTGTGACAATCAAGAAAGACACTGGTATTAATTATGCATTGTTTCTCCCCCATTGATAGTGGGTGTCCTCAGAAAACAGGATTCATGTGACTGATGTTAATTGAGTAATTACCTTGAACACCTGCCATGCACACAGTACTGGGCCAGCTGCCCTGGGAATACCAAGTCCATGCTCTCATGGAGGTTGCAGACTAACAGGGGCAGAAGAAAGTGCACAGTAACTACACTGAGAGTCATGGCAAGATAATAGCAGCAAAGGCATGTGAGGGTGTGTGTGAGAGAATAAAACAAGTAAATAAAAAGAAACAATCCAAAAGCTGCAAAAGGGGGGACTTCCAGACCTGGGAGACTGAGTTGGGTACTGCGGAAAGTATGCAGCTGGTTACTTGTTCTGGGTTATGTGGATTTTGACCTAATAGACTTGCATCTAAAAGTAGGTTAGGAGATTATTGAGAGTATACATATTCCCTAGTTCTTAAATTTATATATTCTTTTACTGCTAAGCATTTTGTGCTTAGCTTTTATGCTACATTAAGTATGTTACTGTTTAGTATTTCGAAGGGTGTGGGAAGAGGAGAGTTGGAAAACTTCCAAGGTAAAGATTTATAATATCAATAACTAATAAAAAAAATTAGGGGGAAACCTGCCTTAATGTCTTCTTTTTTCTAATTTCTCTTGCCTTTTAGTTTCCTTCCCTTCTGGCGCTCAGCCTCTCACAGCCAATGAATGCTAAAGGTTTTGTTAGTCATGTCAAAGCAAGAAGCATGCATAGTGCCCGGCATTTTGGCAGTGGGTCTAGGAACTTGTTTAATTATTGACTCATGGAGAAAGTCACATTTTCCCTCCCAATAGAAGTAGCATTAACTTAGCACACAAAGCCATGCTAGCATGAATACATTCAGAAAGAAGGAATAAATACCACCCCCAACCCCAACTACAAACACATACACACCTTTAGACTTTGACAGCAAAGTCAGGCAGTTCTGGATCACCTAGAAAAGAGAGTAAACCTTGTAGATAACGCTCCATGTTAGGCTTTGGTTTTAAGCTTGTGGCTGAAACATTATGTGCAATGAAAAATCTGATCCGATCCTGAACAATTGCATTAGAAAAATAAGTGTAGCCCTAGCCGATTTGGCTCAGTGGCTAGAGTGTCAGCCTGTGGACTGAAAGGTCCCAGACTTGATTTCAGTCAAGGGCACATGCTCGGGTTATGGGCTCAATCCTCAGTATGGGGCGTGCAGGAGGAAACCAATCAATGATTCTCTCATCATTGATGTTTCTCTCTCTCCTTTCCTTTCTAAAATCAATAAAAATATATTTAAAAAGGAAAAATAAGTGTAATGGTAACCCTTCCATTCCATTCATTCCGTGTGGCTTCAGGATTAACAAAGCAATTTTACAAAAGATGTCTTAATGAGCCTTTTCATCTATTACTGTATGAAGCTTTTCAGTTGTTTTTAATTTTTAGTTTTTTTGAGATATCTTGAAATAGATATAAAGGAGCCTAAGATTAATATTACAAAGGTCTGTCTCTGCGAGTCAGCTTCCAAAGGTAGGTATGCGTGTGCATTCATTCCTCTTCTCTACTCCACATGCCATGGAACTCGAAGAACCTGTAGGAAGGAATCATGGCCGTTGTTTTCCTGACAGCCTTTTGTGGAGTGTATCCCCAGCGCAGGTCAGGTAAACATGTCTTCCAGACCAGCCTAAATTAAATGAAAGCTTAGACCCATTTCACTTAAAAGGTTTATAAATGGGCTCCTCCTACAGAGGAACCGTAAAGCTTCTCTTGTGTACTGGAAGATCTGAGCTGGTGCTACATTGAACGCAGGACACTAGGGGGTCCGCTCAGTGTTGAGCACATGAGCACTGTAGGTGCTTGAGTGAATGCACCTACATGCAGAGCTCCCAGTAGTTACTGTTGCTGCTCTCCGTGCTTACAGTGCACTGGCAAAGGCTTGCCGTGTGCCCGGTGATCACTGAAAAGTCATTCCTGTGTATTAGGGTGCCCGAAGTGGTGCAGGAGCTTCCCGTGACGTCCCCTGCGGATGACTTCAGGCAGCCTCATTACAGCAGCGATGGTAACTTTGAGACACCGTCCAAAAGGGCTCCCACAAAGAGAAGGGCGGGCAAGTCCAAGAGGCCAGAGCAAGACCACTATGAGACAGACTACACGACCGGCGGCGAGTCCTGCGATGAGCTGGAGGAGGACTGGATCAGGTACGCGCCGCCTCTTTCGCTGGGGCCACCTGCACATTTGATACTAGCGTTTGGGAGCTGTTGCATCCTAAACTGGGGTGGAAGGTATAATTCCATTCTTTGCTAACCAGGACCGGAGACTGGTCTTTTATGTTTTTTTCTTAGTACTCGTTCGTAATAAAGATGGACAATGGAGGGGGTATGCTTGGCTGTAATAGTGTCTTACACAGCCCCCACGCATGGCTGAGAAACTTCACCAGGGCTCTTATTTTTGCCAATAATTACTCAAGAAAGGCCGTTAAATAAATAAAATAGAAGTATAGAGGAACTTTATTTTACCGATTACAAATTTCCCAGACTGGTGCTGTGGCTCTGCTTTGGCATTTCCTTTTTTTTTTTTTTTTTTAATATATTTTATTGATTTTTTACGGAGAGGAAGGGAGAGAGATAGAGAGTTAGAAACATCGATCAGCTGCCTCCTGCACACCTCCTACTGGGGATATGCCTGCAACCCAGGTACATGCCCTTGACCGGAATCAAACCTGGGACCTTTCAGTCCGCAGGCCGACGCTCTATCCACTGAGCCAAACCGGTTTCGGCTGGCATTTACTTTTAAGCTTCCACGATGACACCAGGGATTCTTTTAAAAGTTTATCCAAAGGATTTTTGGAAAACAGTTCTGTATACAGTTGTTAACAATTTAGTGTTCTGGCCAAGATTGAGGTTAAGTTCCTTTGTGTGAGTGTCAGTGGTTTTGTTTTAGGCCATCAGCACAGCTATTCTCGTGTTTGATGTAGCCCTTTTATGCCCAAGTATTATGAGGAATGGGATACAAATCAGAAACATTTGTGGTGTGAATGGTGATGGATGAAAACATTGCTTCTCAAGGTGTTAGGGATGCATGGCGTGGGTTTAGTTTGAAATCCCCTACACACGAGTGTTTCTCAGACCTCGTTTCCCCTCTCTCCTTGGGAGTTTTTGGCCTAGCTCAGCCATATACCTGTGAAATATTTGTTTAACTTATAGAATATTTAAATGAAAACTTTTAGAAATTCTGAATTCTTGTTTCCCTTTTGAGCAAATCCTTTAATTTATTCTCTCTGCAAAATGAAGGTATTAGGCTGACTTAGATCTAAAACCTGAAATTCCATATTGCTAAGAAGATCCGTAGTTTTGTGACACAATTCTGTATTTCCTCAGTGGATTAGGGATGAATAGCATCATCCCTTCAGATGTGAAGAACAGCTGGTATATTGAGAGATACAGTGATACAGAAACTCAGGGTTTTTTCCATAGTTTAATGCATTGCCAGATTATTTGTACAACGAGCGTGCATTTTTATACATGGATATTTTAAAGTCTACTTTTATCATCAAAGGACTTAAAGCTATTTCCACTTAGGAAAAACAAGACCAAGATAAAAAAATAAACAACAACCCATACCCCAAACAGTCTGAAAACTGTAGGTGGTAGCGGAAAATAGCCAGCTGCCAGTGGACTGCCCTGGCCCCGCAATGACGACAACATGCCTCGCGTTCCAGAATACCAGTTCCAAGACGTTAAACATAAGTTGCATTATCGTGTTGTACATGCAGAGTAAGGGGGTTCTTATAACTTGAACCTTAAATTTCATAAATTACTTTTAACTTTATTTCCCAAAATTATGTAGGAATAGTTTTTATTAAAAAACAACAACACATGCAACATGATCAGTGATGTAGAAAGTATAATCCTTCTTAAGAGAACTATTTGCAGCCCACCTTCCTTTCCCCATCAGCTACAAAAAGAAGAAGGTCATTCTCCATGTCCCATCAGCTTTATTATCTTTGAGGAAGAAACACTGGATTTTATGTCTGCTAAGGGCACATAGTCATTTTCTCACTCAATTTTTAGGGAATATCCACCTATCACTTCAGATCAACAAAGACAAGTCTATAAGAGAAGTTTTGACACTGGCCTGCAGGAATACAAGCGCTTACAAGCAGAACTTGATGAGATCAATAGAGAACTCTCTCGTCTGGATAAGGAATTGGATGACTATAGAGAAGAAAGCGAAGAGTACATGGTAAGTTCAAATATGGTAATTAGATATTACATATACTTTACTCTGATCTATGGAGATCCAGTATCCTTTATATTGATGTTAATACAAAATGTGTTAGTAATTATGAAACTGTAATTTCACTGAAGAATAATTGAAATTGAATCTTGGATGAAAGTC
Source organism: Myotis nattereri (assembly GCF_964212035.1). NCBI lineage: Eukaryota > Metazoa > Chordata > Mammalia > Chiroptera > Vespertilionidae > Myotis > Myotis nattereri. The sequence continues at coordinate 37,090,278 of NC_138079.1, forward strand.
TTTCAAAATTGAAGAGTATACTAATACTAATTTACTTAAGAATTACAAAGCAGCCCTAGCCGGCTTGGCTCAGTGGATAGAGCGTCAGCCTGTGGTCTGAAGGGTCCCAGGTTCGATTCCGGCCAAGGGCACATGCCTGGGTTGCGGGCTCTATCCCCAGTAAGGGGGTGTGCAGGAGGCAGCCAATCAATGATTCTCTCTCATCTTTGATGTTTCTATCTCTCTCTCCTTCTTCCTTCCTCTCTGAAATCAGTAAAGAAATATATTTTTTAAAAAAAGAATTACAAAGCAGTAGTCTACATACATATATTTCTTCCTCTTTAAAAGAAAATAACTATAGCACTTTTTCTATTTATACACCCAGTTCATTCTTTGTGTAAAAAATTCAAACAATACAGAATTGCCTAAATTCCTTAATTTCTACCACCTGTTTATCACTAAAATATGGGTTGTTGATATAGGCCCTTTGATAAGGAATCATCTTATATGTTTTACCTATATCTCTCCCATATTTTTACTCAAAAATAGTTTATGGTTTGATCACCTGGCAGAGGCAGTATTTATCTGTGTAAAGTTACTCTTCCTGTTGTAATCCCCCTTTCCATAGTATACTATTGATCATACTTAAGAATTGAAGACTTATGCTCCAGCTCTCCAAAGGAGATGTACCTACACAAATTATTTGGAATTCTTCTGCATGGAAAATGTGTCACTTCTCCCATTTTTAAAATTTATTTAGTCAGTCACTTTTCAGTAAGGGCTCATGGATATCTTATTTATACATTAGCTTATAATCAAATACTACTTTATTGTTATAGCTCTGACCATTGGGAACTCTTTCAGCTGCCTCCTTTGTCTATTTGATGTACCCCATCATCGTGGGGGGGTTTCTTTTTTTTTTTAATTAAATTTTTATTGTTCAGATTATTACATTTGTTCCTCTTTTTTCCCCCCTAAACTCCTCTTCTCCCAGTTCCCACCCCACCCTCCATTCTGCCCTCACTCCCCACCCACTGTCCTCATCCATAGGTGCACGATTTTTGTCCAGTCTCTTCCCACATCTCCCACATCCCTTTCCCCCGCAAGAATAGTCAGTCCATTCCCTTTTTATGTCACTGATTTTATTACAATCACCAGACCATTTCATCTAGGTTGTCCAGTTTATTTGAGGAGAGTTGTTCGTAGTATTGTTTTACAATCCTTTGTATATCTGTTGGGTCTGTTGTTACTTCACCTCTTGCATTTCTGATTTTGTTTATCTGGGTCCTCTCTCTTTTGTTTTTTGGTGAGCCTGGCTAGAGGTTCATCAATCTTGTTTATCCTTTCAAAGAACCAGCTCTTGGTTTTATTGATCTTTTGTATTGATTTTTGGCCTCTTCTTTTATGGCTTTTGTATGGTGTTATAGTGTTGTCATAAACTTTAATCAGTTCAGTGAATAGTATTGATCATTATTGTGCCCTTGATGTAGAAGTACGGAAGTTAGAAAGATAACTAAAATCCTGTGTCATCCCTCAACGAATTCATATCCTGAGAGAAACTGACATCTAAACAACTTAGACAATGTGACTAATGTCATATTCATATTATAATGTAGAAAGTACTATAAATAACTGCTGAGAGAAGGAATTAGGTCTGCTGAAGGCTTGAAGAGTTTAGGAGAAGCTTCATTGAGAGGTAACCATTATAGATTCTCTGGGCAAAATAAGGTACGGGTGCATGAGTACAGACAGCTTCAGGGAGAACATGATAGAAATCTGGAAGCATTAACATGATTAATTATTTAATTTGCAATTAAAAGGAATTGCAAATGATGGGTGCTAAGACTGGATAGGTAGATCAGTAGAGAGGTTAATGGGGAGCTCTGACAAGTTTTATAATGCTATATAACCTGATCAGAACAGTGCTTTCTAAGCGACTTCTCTGGTGTCAGTGTGGCACATGGACTGGCATCGGGAAAGATGAGAGGAACAAAATAGTTACCTGCCTATGTGAATGGAACTCAGGCCTCCTGCTGACCAGTTTCAAGAGCTTTAAACTTCATTATTTTAATTTCCTGTATTTTTTGCATCTTTAGCTTCAAATTATAGCATCAGTAATGTTATTTTTGAACTTGGAAATGCCCATTAAACTTATTCCCTTGTGTTTCTCATTAATAGGCTGCTGCTGATGAATACAATAGACTGAAGCAAGTTAAGGGGGTAAGTATCCCAGGTTGTAAGATTCTCCGCGGAATAATTTTTCTGTTGCATGTTTTTCCTTGAACCTTGAGAATACCTTGACACGCATGTACAGATTATACACAGAAGGCCCAATAGTTGCAAGATAAACTATACCTGAGAAGTTGGAACCTTAATTTAAGTTGTTTGCAGCTATAACCGATACTGATTTTTTAAAAAACTTTTTTAAAGGTTGAAGTATACATACATACATACAAGTATATAGCATAAATGTACAAGTTGGTAAATTCTCACAAAGCAACCACATACCTTTGTACCTGGCACTCAGATCAATAAGTAAATTTCCTTGTAACTCTGAGAATGCCCTCCTGTACTCTCTTCCAATTTTTGCTTTCTCTCCAGAGGTAACCACCATTCTCACCTTGAACATCATAGATTAATGTTGCCTGTTTTGAACTTTATATAAATGGAACCATATATGTGTGATTTCTCTTTAAAAAACTATTGATTGATTTGAGAGAGAGAGAGAGAGAAACGTCAATTTATTGTTCCATTTATTTATGCATTCATTGGTTGCTTTCTGTATGTGCCCTGACCCAGGGACTGAACCCGCAACCTTGGCATACGGGTACGGCGCTCTAACCACCTGAGCTACCTGGCCAGGGCTGTGTGATTTTTTTTGCTCAGTTTGGTGTGAGATCCATTCCTGTTTTGGCATGTGGTTGTGGCTCATTTACTTATTTTGTGAAGAAAACACAACTTATTCACTTCTTCTGTCATTACTGAGCATTTGGATTGTTTCCAAGTTAGGGCTTTTGCAGCGAATGCAGCTTCAAACATTTCTGTGAGTGTCTAAGCACATGTATACGCAGTTGTTAGGTACATACTTAGGAGTGAAATTGCAGGGTCTTTGGGGAAGTGTGTACCCCGCTTTGGGTAGGTACGGTCAACCAGTGTTCCTGGTTTGGGCCAGTTGAGATTCCTACCAAGTTGTATAGATTCCTGTTGCTCTATCCTTACCAGCACTTGCCATTCCCAGTCGTTCTTGACTTCAAATGTTTTGTTTGTTTTAAAAGATTTTATATTAAACTTGTAAAAATTACAAAACATCGTGATTTTAAATGCCTGAGTTTAAAAGCATGTATAGTAAGTTTCCTGTCTCATTCATCATTAATCCAGTCCCCTTTTCCCAAACTGATATCACTAGTTTGTTGTTTCACTAAATTTTTAGGCTATGTATGTTATTAAAAAGGCCAATAGGTGTTTGTTTGTTTTTTGTCACTTTACAAATCATTAGAAATTCGTGTGTCGTTCTGAAAACTCAGGTTAGAAGATTTTGTTCAGCAAAGAGAATCAACTGCCTATCTGGCTTGAGATACTGCCAGGCGCCTTATGTATGTTACATCATTTCACACTCCCAACAATTCTGATGACTAATAGTCCCCATTTTTGATTGATCTCTGCCTTCCCAGCAGCTGCACATAACTCATTTTTATTTTGTTAAATTTACCTGATTCATTTTTTTCCCCTTTTTAGTCTGCAAATTACAAAAATAAGAGGAATTATTGCAAGCAGTTGAAGAGTAAGTTGTCCCACATCAAGAGGATGGTTGGAGATTATGACCGAGGGAAAACAGAAAGCAAATTCCAGATTGTCTGAGTGATGGAGAAGTATCCGACATCTCTGCAGTGGTGTCAGCATGCAAAATGGCTTTGGACTCTAACCAGAGAGGCCAAACCTTTGTGATCATTACAAAGTTTTGGTAGCTTTCATATCATTGGTATGGAAGCATTTTATAAATAGCTTTTGATAATCAACTGTGCTGAACACTCCAATTAAGGATTTATGCTGTAAACACTGGTTCTGATATTAAGAACTGTTGTTTGAGGTTTTCAAACCTTTTCTGGAAGGTTGCTGAGTGTACTGTGCTGTGAACTTTCACGCCCTAGGCAGTCATGTCTTAGTGCTTCATTCGTTCCAATAGGTAATCTCATTGAGTCCTCCCAGGATCCTCTCTTCATGTAACTGTTATTTATAATCGTTCCTTTTCAGAGAAGGAAACTGGGTCCCTGCAGTGAAGTGAAACCACTTGTTTCCTAGCTTGCAGTTTGGTTAAGTCTGTTTTATGACTCCATTAATGAAGTCCCTAACCGTTCATATTGTAGCTACTACGGATATTACAGTCTACCAACTTTCCTACTGATTTTTTTTCTGTGTGTAAATGGTTAAAAGAGCTTTTTATTGTTTTATGTTATCTTGGTAATAAAGACCACATAAAAGTAACACATTGTGAAATTTAAAGATTGTAAATATGTATTTACTTTTTAAAAATCAAAATTTAAAACCACTAGCTAGAATTTTATTGTGTATTTTAAAATACTTCTTAATCTTTTATGGTTTACATGCTTTTTTTTTTTTTTTTCTTTAACCAACTAGGCGCTTTCATTATTTTAGAGTACCTGATTACATTTATAATTCAGCTGTGACTTGAAATGTATCTTAAAGGAATGTTCAAGTTCTGTACATATTTTATAAGGTATTAAACCAGGTGTTTTCTTTCTATAATATACCTGTTTGATGTCATTAGTGCTGTTAATTTTAAGCTTTGCAAAACTACACTCAGCAATTATATCTGTTACTGTTTTAAACTCTTTTGGGTGTTATGCTGGTTGCTTGTTTCCCAATCTGTTAATAAGGAAGCCGATTCGTCTGCCCTTAAATCTCAGCACTTTCTTTTCATTCAGATTTTTTTATTAGTAAAGTAAAACTAGCTGATAATCCTGGGCATGTCACTAGCCAAGTTGATTGTGATTATCCCCCCAATTTAGAACTCTGTTTTTGTGGAAATATTTTGAAGAATCTGTAAATTAATCATTAGTCTGCAATTCAAACATTTAAGTATGTCAACGTACCTGTAGAGATTTAAAAATTTTTAATGACACTATTGCAGGATTCCCCCTCCCCACTCTTTGCCCACCGCCACTCTCCCCGGCCTCTCCCTTCCTTGGCCTTTACCAAATTACTGTCCATGTCTATGGGCTATGCATATATGCGATTTTTAAAGGAGTTTATTTGAGCCAAATGTTTTGACAACATGTCAGGAAGCAAGATCTCAACTGCTCCAAGAATTACAGTTTTGCAGTTTCTTTTGTATATTTGGAAATAAGGAAGATGACATGAAGGTCAGAGAAAGCAAGGTAGGGATTGTATCACAAGAAAAATGATGTGCTCTCTTGAAAGTGGTTATGCCTCAGAGGAGTCTGAAAAAGAGGAAGACCCTGGTATTTTAAAGGTGTGTTAACCTAGAAGCACAAGAACAATGGACAGGGCTTATGTAAGGTAAAGGTAAACCTTTTACTGAAGAAGTTATATGCCTGGGGTATGACTACCCACCATAATCAGCACAGGTATTTATGATCAGCTTTGGACTTTTCAGGTTTATTACAGAGCCCCTTTTTCATCTACAAGTATGTCATTTTTTATATACCAGTCCGAATCATTTTCCAAAGATAAACTTTTGTTTATTATTGATTTTTAGAGAGAGACACATCAACTCATTGCTCCATCCATTCATGCATTCATTGGTTGCTTCTTGTTTGTGCTCTGACCTGGGTCAAACCCACAACCTTCACATATTGGGACAACGCTCTAACTGACTCGCCTGCCAGAGCCCAAAGATAAACTTTTAAGTAATGTTTCCATTATAACACTGATTCGTTTCTTCAAATTGAGGAAATTCTTAATTTCCCATGTGTTTTACATATATGAGTAAAGATAATAGTCTATGCTTTTCATACCTGTTGGGCTCACATCAAATGGTAAGGACTCTCTTGAGCCACTTAACTGATTTTTACGTGTGCTAAAATTTTAACTTTGTGCTTGGAAGTCAATGTGATTAGTTTATGAAGGCAAGCTTGCCAGTGTTCTCACAAAACCAATTCAGCTGAATACAGAAAATCAAATAGCATAAGCCTGTGTTGTAAAATTGTGCCATAAAATTGGACTTTGAAATACAAAAACAAAATCATTTTGCAAATGTGGTACTTACTACAGACCACTTCAGGAGCCAGGATCAGGGCGTTTCTGATGGGATTGACATTAACTAGCTGGCTATAACTTTGAAAAGCCACTCAAGCAGTTTCCTAGTCTGGAAAGCAAGAGGTTTAGATTTGATTTCTGACGTCTCTTCCATCTCTGACCTGTGATTCTTATGTCTGCATATATTTGTTCAAGGTCTTGTTGTGAAAGCATGTGGTCTATTTGATAAAGGTTCACTGCATAAGATTTTCTTACATGTGTGTTTTGTATTAAAACTAGATGACATCAACATTTTTATTTATTTTGAAAAATTTAAAGAAATATTGAAAACTATAAACATACCTGTACCCACCACCCAGAAATAAAAGGTGTTAGTTTTGTCACATATGCTTTGTATTTTTTGAAATAAATTTAACTCTTAGTATTTATAGTAAAAGTTACAGTCTATATACACGCATACATACACAGAATATTTAATTTCTTACAACAGTTCTATCGACTTGCAGCCATTTCTCATTTTACAGTAAAGTAATGATCTGATGGATTCACTGGTCCATTGTCACATTCTATCAAGTGATTAAACTAGGTATCTTTGATTATGAGGTTCTGTACTCCCAGCCACTCTAGCTTGATTTTCTTAATGAATTAATGGCTTAGATAAGGTGGAGTTGCTCTGTCCTTTTTAATTTTGAGTGCATTTTAAGTACTTACAATAATGTGAAATGTTTTCATATAAATATCTGAGGTTTCTATAATGACCTGAATGGGGGGCATGCATGTATAAAGGGTCAGGGCAGAAGAATTCTTTAGTCATGGTTCCAGGGATCTTAGATTCAGTTGGCTGGGGAGCGGGTGGGGGAGTTCCCTAACATAAACACACTTGTCCTTTTTCAGCATTGGGATTGGAAGTATCTCAACTGGACATTTTAAAGGCTCAGCCATAGAAATAAAAATTCAAACTCAATCTCCTGGCAGCTCATGGTTCTGCTCACATTCACCATATAACTCTTCTTGTATGAAAGCACAAATAAATTAGATGGAAGGTGATCTCATCCCTCCTGTGTTTCATATTGTTAACATTTCTCCTAAAGCAGTGGTTCTCAACCTTCTGGCCCTTTAAATACAGTTCCTCATGTTGTGACCCAACCATAAAATTATTTTCGTTGCTACCTCATAACTGTAATGTTGCTACTGTTATGAATCGTAATGTAAATATCTGATATGCAGGATGGTCTTAGGCGATCCCTGTGAGAGGGTCGTTCGACTGCCAAAGGGGTTGTGACCCACAGGTTGAGAACCAATGTGACCTAAAGGGACTAGTTTTCATGAATAAAATGTCCAAGCATCGTGTAGTTTTTGGAAAACACTGTGTTAAAATTAATGCCACTTTGGAGTTAGAAAAAGAACACCCACACAACTATGTAAGGGGGGGCGGGGGGGGGGAGGTGCGGCGGTGCACGCACACACTGTGGAAGGGTGTTCCCAAAACATCTTTAGTTACTGCCAAAGAGCCTGCTTGCTCTTTCCTGCAAGTGGTCTTGCTTTGCCCTCCAGCAATTACTGTGTTTATGTGTGACCTTGGGCAAATTACTTAGCCTTCCTGTGTCTCATTTTGCTTATTTGAAAGATATCTGTACCTAATCTAGTTAAATGAAGTTAGTTAATGTGTAACTTAGACCAGTCCTTGTCAAAAAGTAAATAAAAAATATGGCCAGTTACATCTATTTCCCAAAGTTGGAAGGTAAAATTTGAAACGACTTCTGAAAAAGCAAATTGTGTCTTAAAAGTTTATGTATTATCCCAATCCCCTATGTACTTCATCTGTGTTGGGTGCAGGTTAAATTCTGAATTGTAGACATCACTGCATTAGGCTTGGCACTGTGACTATTCATAAATGATGAACAAATGCTTAAAAGAATAGAGTTTACATATCAAGATAAGGATTATTAGGTACTGTTAAAAGAAATTCTGGAGGTGTTTAATGAGTCTCTTGAATGATTTAAGTTCCATCTAAAGGTACTGGAATAGGCAGGTTCACCTCTCCCAGTCTTTGAGGTTGCACACTTTGCATATCGGCTTGATTCCACTGACTGAGCTGTTCATGAATTTCCTCACTGTGGATGGTGTCCAACCACCGACGGGCAAAGAACAAACTGTTCCATTCGTTATAGTTGTCCCTTAGTTTTACAAGTTGGAACATTTGGCTGGGTGAGATCACTTATTATACTACTTGGTACACGGTTAGAATATTGTGTCATAATTATGGCAAGGGATTATGGATTTATGCATATTGCAGTTAGCTTTGCTTTAGTACCATTCCTACTTGACTCACGGTCTAAAACTACAATCTGTACAGAGGAGAGTAAACTTTATAGTTGCTAAAAGTCTGAATATGCTTCTCTCCACGAATATGCTTCAACTTAAATTTATTGGAGAGCCCTCTGTTTCCCCCCCGATTTTCCATTAGAAAGTTTCTAGGGTGGTAAACCTAAGTGAGAAACTTGGAGCTTGGGACTGTGGCTGTTAGGAATGCATCCCATCTTGGAATAGGATGGTCCAGCAGAATGGAAGGAAAGAAAAGAAAAAGAAGAAAGCATGGCATTTATAGAGAGAAGGGAGGAAGGAGGGAGGAAGGGAAAGGGAAAAGTGTGGTGTTTGAGTGAGTCCTGTAGAGGAGTCAAAGATGTGAGGGAGGCAAAGATGGAAGGTGACTGGCACTTTGGGAAAAATCATCAACACTAATTTCCCCTCGCCCTTTTAAAGACAATAAGACCTCATCTTCTGGTTATGGAGTTGCCACTAGTGATGTATAAAACCTGTAGAGTAGGTGGAGGTATCCCCATTTTATAGGTGACTTGCTTGAGGTCACCCAGCTAGTCAGGCAGAGCCTGATATTAAAGCCGGGTCTGTTCATTCCACTACTACGCAGGATGGCTTCTGTTTGTTTTTGAGGGAGTAGAACACATGGGGAAATAATGTTGGTGCCAATAAAGCAATACCTGTAACGAAGGGGAAGCATATGCTAATGGGGAAGCAAAGCAGCTCCAGACCCTGTAGTTCCTTTCTGCTCTTCCTCTCCTGGGCCTAACCTTTTAAAAAATATTCTGGGGTTGCTTTGCCACTCCATTACTCGAGCGTGGGAAATGCTAGTACCTAATTCCATATGTACTAGCAGGCATCTCTAACAACTTTTCCAAAACAACGGATCTTACCCACCCCCTACCCTCTCAGTAATTGCAACTCCAACCTTTCAGTTGCTCAACTAAAAAAGTTTGGAATCACTGGTTCCTTGCTCATAATACACACCAATCTATCGACAAGATTGTGAATCCAACCGCTTCTCACTCCCTGCACTGCCTGCCCTACTACACTAGTTCAAGCCACCATCCTCCCTCCGACGTTCTCACGATGCCCACAGCCACCCACCTCTCTGATTTCTGGGGCCACCATTCCCCCCCTGCTCGCTCACGTAGTCCCTCAAACACGCCAATGTTCTTCCACCTTTGCGCTCGCATCTCCCTTTACCTGGAGAGATCTTGATCGTCCCTAATATCCGCATGGTCAACTCCCTCTCTCATTCTGCTGGCGGCTCAACTGTCCTGGTGCGAATTCCTCTGACCACGCGATTTAATACAGCCGCCCATTCCTCCTTTCATGCTTCATTTTACTCAATGCCACTATCGCCATTTCATCGAGTCTGTTTTTCTTGACAACTGTCTCCATAGAAGAAAACCCCAGGAAGCCAAGGATTTCTGTCCGTTTTTTCACTGCTGTGTTCTCAGTGGTGAGAACTGTCTCAGGCCCCAAGTTAGTGTTCAATAAAACATTCCTTCCATGAACACCGGGAGCAGCAGAGGCGTCCCTGAAAACTTGCACAGCAAGGTCCTGTTTAGCTGCTGCCGTTCTGCATGCCAACCCTTAGAAATAAGCAAAGTCATGCTCCTCAGTTCCCGCATCGATGGCTACCGGGACTCCAACCTTCCCAGATGGGATGATGCTTCTGTCGCCTCTTCCTTAGCTGGAAGGGGGGGGGGGGGGGGGGAGAGACAGTAAGTCCCTTCCCGCACTCGAAATCAGCTGCGAGAAGCCGCGGCCCGGGAACTCCAGGCTCCCACCACCTCCACTTGAAGCGGTCGGAACGTTTCTGCCACGCCTCCGCGTTCGGCGGAAGGACTTCGGGGGCGCCCTGAGAGCGGATTGGGCGGAGATTCCGGGCAGAGCGGCTTCCGGGCAGAGCGGCGTCGGGCCAGACCGGTGAGTCCGCGGGTGGAGGCCCGCGCGGAGCGGAGGCGTGGGCCGACTGCCTGGGGCCGCTGGCGGCGCGAAGGGCCTTCACTCCCCGGGCGGGAGGCTGAATGGCCTGACCGGCGTCATGGGGAATGAGGGTGTGAGGGAGCGTGCGGAAGAGGAGGGCCGTTTCCTTGTGGGAGCTGCGGGGGAACATCTTGGGGAATGTCCCTACCGCAGAGCGCGAGCTTTGGGGATTGGGACCCTGGGTTCGAGATTGCGACCTGCCTCCAGCCAGGTGGCCTCGAGGGAGTGACGAACCATCGATCCTCGAGTTCCGCACCTGAAAACAGGACAGTGGTCACCCGGGCCTGCCTCACAGCGCTTGCTGGGATCGCGTCTGCGGACCAGCTTCCTGGCGTGGGCGTCGGTGCGGGTCGTGGTTGTTGGCAGGTAGCGGTCTGCGCTCCTGTGACAGGAAGCACGCCAACAGGCTTACGCGGGCTTTTCTGGGGTTGGGTTCCCAGGAAACAGATTAGTGATATTTTGAGAAGATGGGCTCTTAGGAAGTTAGTTCCAGGAGCTGACCGACCTGAGGGGTCACCAAGTGCATCTTTCTTTTTTAAAAAAATATATTTTATTGAATTTTTACAGAGAGAGAAGGGAGAGGGATAGAAAGTTAGAAACATCGATGAGAGAGAAACATCAGCCAATATTTTATATATTTAGCATATTTTAATTGCCCAAATATGTGCCAGGTTAAATTGAGTTATGAAGGCAGCTTACTTGCCTTCTAAGATATTTTTGGATATTACCTCCCTTAATACTTAGTAGTTGGAGAGTGGTCAGAGGTTCGGGAAAGTCATTTATTTCAGCAAATCTTATTTACTTATTTTTTGGAGGTTTTTTTTAAAAAATATATATATATTTTATTGATTTTTTACAGAGGGGAAGGGAGAGGGATAGAGTTAGAAACACCGATCAGCTGCCTCCTGCACACCCCCTACTGGGGATGTGTCCACAACCAGGTACATGCCCTTGTCCGGAATCGAACCTGGGACCCTTCAGTCCTCAGGCCGACACTCTCTCCCCTGAGCCAAAACTGGTTAGGGCATCTAGTGCATCTTTCTCCAGGATGCGTTGTAAGCATCCGGCTGCCCTTCGAGCGCCTGCAGTCACCGGGAGCTCCATTCACACCGTCCCGCGCCTGCAATTTCCCGTCGCGCAGCTCTAAGGAAAACAGGTGCTTGCCTGCAGGGAGCCGGGAGTGTTCCCACCTGCAGTGCCTACGCACTTGGGTCCGAGCTTTCAGGGGATTCAGTAACAAGAGTAAAATACATCTTGATGGGATGGATGCCAGTAGCCACTTTTTAAAGAATTGGAGTTGAAAAACGTTGAAAACACTTGCTTGGAGAATCAAAATGTTCAATGTATTCACTGTATGTTACGTTACTACACATCATTAAACCTCCAAGGGCATCAACATAGTCAGCCGTGGAAACAGTACAGAAGTTAGAATGAAGTCACTTCTCTACTTCAGGATGTTAACGTGGATCGCCGGAGTTCCTGCAGCAGAAGAGCCTCTTTCAGTGCCGGGAGTGGTTGATTCAGGGAGAGACGTGGAGCCTTCGTAAATAATACCTAATTCTTACAGGGGCCACAGGAAACAGTGTTGCCATGAACACAGTGTACAACTTGTCAATAGATTTTAATTCCAAAAGTCCATTTATAGGTCAGTTCTTCAAATCCTTAAGTGTCTGTTTTAGAAACAATAGTATAAAAGGAGGGTAAGGTCTTGGTATGGTCCACGTCATAAAGATTTATCTTTGACTCTGCCAGCGAGGGGGTTTGTTTTGTCCTTAATGTCTTGGCACTTAGGATCCCTTTGAGTCTTCATTTATGCACCAAGGAAGCTGAGAATGAGAGTGTGAGGTAGGCAGGGAGATTTCATTGGAGAGGGTGGAGGTGTGGATGTGGTGGGTGTGGATGTGGTGGGTTGTTTATTACTTGGTTATGGTTAATAGGTTCCCCCTACTACCTGTTTTGTCCTTGATTATTCAAGAAATGAAGGTTTGTATTGAAAATACAGAAATGAATAAAGAAACAAAAAAAAACCAATCACCCTTAATCCAGTCATACAGATGAAACCTATTTATTGAATTACTAAATTTTTTCCTTTTAATAGTAGATATCTGTGTAGGTTTAATAGTGTGTCATTTTTTGAATTATGAGCCATAAGCATTTATCATTTATAAATAATAAATTTCATTTAAAAATTTGATTATGAAACAATTCACATATACACAGAGATGGAGGGGTAGTATAATAAATCACCACATCCATCACTCAGCTATAATAATCATTAGTTGTAGCTCATCTTGCTTTATCTGCATCTCTACTCACTTCTCATAATCCATGGTCCTGTCCTATGACACATCTGTAATGCATTTTGTTTTTTAAAATATTATAAAAGATACTTTTATTGGTGCCAGATTTGTGTGTAAATATTTTTAGTCTGTCTTGGGGATGGGAAAAGTTCCATGAGGATTTTGTAAATTTTTTTCACCCAATGACAATTTTTGACTAAATTTCAAAGAACATAAGATGACCTTGCATTCTGATTTTTTTTCCACTTTGTATGTTTACTTCCCCCTCTTTACTTTTCAAATTTAATTATATAAAAAATGTCATTCAACCAAAGGACTTGTATGCATGCATATAAGCATACAGACACAGGGGGCGGGGGTGAGGGCATGAGTTGGGGGATGGGGGGATATTGGGGAGATAAGGACACATTTGTAATACCTTAATAAAGGGAAAAAATCTAAAAAAAATGTCATTCAACAACAAAACAAATACTTTTAGGAAATTTACAATGTAATGATTTTTATAGGATATTGAATAATATAATACATTTAAGAAAAAATGGATGAAGAACCTGAAAGAACTAAGCGATGGGAAGGAGGCTATGAAAGAACATGGTGAGTAGAGCATTATTACAATGTCTCTCTTTTTAAACATTTTTTAAAAGTATATTTTTATTGGTTTTTAGAGAGAGAGGAGGGGAGAGGGATAGAGAGATAGAAACATCGATGAGAGAGGAAGTCACTGATCGACTGCCTCCTACACAGCACCCCCTGGGATCGAGCCCACAACCCGAGCATGTGCCTTGACTGGGAATCGAGCTGGCGACTTCTTAGTTTCTGGGTTTACTCTCAACTGCTGAGCCACACCAGCCAGGCATCTTTTAGACTTTTTTTTACAACTTAATTAAAGTATATTTTACAAATGTTAAAATTAAGCTGTTTCCAGTGTGTAACTGAGTGATTTTTAGAAAATTTGTTCAGTTGTGCATTCATCACCACAAATCAGTTTTAGAACATTAAAAAATTTTTAAAGAGAGAGACATCGGTTTTTCTCCACTCATTTGTGCATTCATTAGTTGTTTCTTGTATAGGCCCTGACTGGGGATCGAATGCAACCTAGTTACACTGGGATAACGCTCCAACCAACTGAGCTACCTGTCAGGTCCTAGAACATTTTTTTTTTTTTAAAATATATTTTATTGATTTTTTACAGAGAGAAAGGGAGAGAGATAGAGAGTCAGAAACATCGATGAGAGAGAAACATCGATCAGCTGCCTCCTGCACATCTCCCACTGGGGATACGCCCGCAACCCAGGTACATGCCCTTGACCGGAATCGAACCTGGGACCCTTCAGTCCGCAGGCCGACGCTCTATCCACTGAGCCAAACCGGTTTCGGCAGGCACCCCAGTAAGATCCCTCCTGCCCACTTACAATTAATTCAGTTTATACCTCTAGCCCTAGCCAACCACTAATCTACGTTCTGTCTCTATAGATTGCCCTTTCTGGACATTTCATGTAAATGTAATAATATAATAGGTGGTCTTTTGTGTCTGGCTTCCTTTCACTTAACATACTGGTTTTCCCACTAGCCCAGTAGTTCAGGTGGTGAGAGTGTTGTCCTGATACGCCAAGGTTTTGTTTTTGTTTTTGTTTTTGTTTTTAAACATATTTTATTGATATTTTACAGAGAGGAAGGGAGAGGGATAGTTAGAAACATCTATGAGAGAGAAACATCGATCAGCTGCCTCCTGCACGCCCCCTACTGGCGTTGTGCCATCAACTAAGGTACATGCCCTTGACCAGAATCCAACCTGGGACCCTTCAAACCGGCCAGGGCAAGGTTGCAGGTTTTATTGTTGTTTGTTTGTTTGATTTTGTTAATCCGAGGATTTTTTTTTTTTTTTTTAGAGAGAACGGGAGGGAGGGAGGGAGAGAGAGAGAGAGAGAGAGAGAGAGAGAGAGAGAGAGAGAGAGAGAGATACATCAATTGATTGCCTCCTGCACATGCCCTGACCAGGGCCTAGGATTGAGAGAGAGAGAGAGAGAGAGAGATACATCAATTGATTGCCTCCTGCACATGCCCTGACCAGGGCCTGGGATTGATCCTGCAACCCAGGTGCATGCCCTTTGACAGGGAATGCACCCCTTGACCCTTCAGTGTATGGATCAATGCTAACCACTGAATACACCAGCCAGGGCAAGGTGCAGGTTTGTTCTTAGGTCAGGGGACAAATAAGAAGCAGCCAATGAATGCATAAATAAGTGGAACAACAAATCAATGTTTCTCTCCCTCTTCCTTCTTCCATCTCATTCTCCTTCCCTTCTTCCCTTCCCTCTTTCTCTTCCTTCCTCCTTCCCTTCCTCCCTCCCTTTCTTCCCCTCTCTCTCTAAAATCAATTTTTTTAAAATGCTATTTTCAAGGTTCATTCATGTAGCATATATCAATAACTCATTCTTTTTTATTGGAGAATAATATTCTATTCTGTTGTTATACCATATTTTTACTCATTTGTTCATCAGTCGATAGACATTTAGATTTCTTACAGTTTTTGGCTGTTATGAATAATGCACCAGTGAACATTTACATACAGATCTTTATATGGACATATGTTTTCGTTTCTATTGGGTTAATAAATTTTTAGCTTATCTTTCTAAACAAGTCATTACTGTTTGTAGGGAGATTCTTAAAGAAGATGAGTCAGGATCACTGAAAGCTACAATAGAAGACATTCTCTTCAAAGCAAAGAGAAAAAGGTATGTAAACTTTTTTTTGTAGGTATGTTACAAAAGCTAAAATATATTTCTTTAAGCTTTTCTGTGCACCTATACCCACTCCTCAGTACTTAATTTCACCAGTGTTTCAAGGAATTTGACCTGTAACCTAAACAGGGGGAAGGAACCAGGAACCTAGTACTTCAGCAGGGAAATGGGTCTTTAGGGACTATCCAGAATGCTTATAATTATGTGGCTTCCGTAAGTTAATAATTTACTAAGTAAATACAGGCTAGTTAAAGCCTTGTATTGATTTTGGGGGGCAGTATATGATAGTCCATTAAAATGTTTGCATAATTTTAACAGAGTATTTGAGCACCATGGACAAGTTCGACTTGGAATGGTATGTTATTTTTTCTTTTACTGGTACAGAACTATTTTGGGGTTAAGAAGCATTCTGCCTTGATAGAATAAACAAACCTTTTAAAACAACATATTAAAAAAAATATATAGACTATGTGAGTACTAAATGCCATTTTTACTTCTTGGTCAAAAAAGTATTTGAAAACTGTCCTTCTTTGTATTTTTTTGTAGATGCGCCATCTTTATGTGGTAATAGATGGGTCAAGAACAATGGAAGACCAAGATTTAAAGCCGAATAGACTGACATGTACTTTAAAGGTAAAAGGAAATTTTTTACATACAATCTTCTTTTTTCTTTTTCTTTGAGTTAATACACACTATAGCTAAGCTGAAGCGCTACCAGATCATTTAGAAAATGATCCACCAAAATAGCTAATTACAGTAGCCCCGCACCCCTTATCCTTAGTTTCTGTTACCATGGTCAACCGCAGTCTGAAAATGTTAATTAAAAAACTCCAGAGAAAAAAGTTCATACGTTGTATTTACTTAATCCTCACCCGAGGATATATTTGTATTGATTTTAGAGAGAAAGGAAGGGAGGGAAAGAGAGAGAGAGAGACATAGATGTGAGAAAGAAACATCGTTCTGTTGTCTCCCGTATGCATGTGCCCCAGCCAGGGATTGAACCTGTATTTGGAGTATGGGACAATGCTCTAACCAACTGAGTCACCGGCCAGAGCTAAATTTTATCATTTTTTATTTAATATTTTTACTACTGAACGTTTTTGAAAATCTAATAACTTAAAAATCATGCTTGATAAATAGGTTTCCCAAAATATGTTCCCTACGGTTGTTATTTTGCTCTTAACCTGGTATTACCTTTTGTTTTATTTGAACAGTTGTTGGAATACTTCGTAGAGGAATATTTTGATCAAAATCCTATTAGTCAGGTATGTAAATAAGTGATGGAATTCAGAATTAGATTCCTGATATTACTGCCAAAGAAAATTTATTTTTAAAACATTGGGCATCTGTTCTATAAATTATTAAGTGATTCAGACTGTGTACCAGTTTTTAGTACATTTGTCAATGAAAAACAAGATAACTCTAAAAGTTAAATTATGTACAGTGAACTCATAGCTAAATTTATGTCTAAATCATCATGAAAAAAGGTTTCTCACATGTTACTTATTCCTTTTGTAAACACTAATTTATGTTAATGTACATTCTTACCAAGAAGTAATTTGTTAAATTAATAATCCTTTTTGTTTTTATTTTTAGATTGGAATTATTGTGACAAAGAGTAAAAGAGCGGAAAAACTGACAGAACTCTCAGGTATGCATAAAATTACCTTTATAGGACTCAAGGAGTTGGCTTTATTTACTCAGCCTTGTAACCCTATTCAAAAGTTTGCCTAGTAAGTAAAATTAGGCCTTCCTGTATGTTCTCTATTAAATTTGGTATCAAAGATGAACTGTTTTTATTGTGTGTGTGTATCTTTATTTTTTAATCCTTACCTAAGGATATATATTTTTGAATTGGTTTGAGAGAGAGAGAGAAAGAGACATTACTGGTTGTTTCCCCACCAGAGATTGAACCTGCAACCTGGGTATGTTCCAGGGCTAAGACAAACTGTTTTACTTATTTATTTAAAGTATATTTTTATTGATTTCAGAGAGGAAGAGAGAGGGCGAGATAGAAACATCAATGATGAGAGAGAATCATTGATCCGTAGCCTCCTGCGTGCCCCACACTGGGGATCGAACACGCAACCCAGGCATGTGCCCTGCCTGACCAGGAATCGAACCATGACCTCCTGGTTCATAGGTTGATGCTCAATCACTGAGCCACAGTGGCCATGCGGTGAGTTTTGATTATCATTACTTCATATGAAAACTGTTAAAATAGGAGAAAATGTCTGAAAAATACTGTATTTCATTGAATCTCAAATTTCATAATTTTTGAGATACCATCAAGAAGAAAGCACCGCCCAGCTGGAGTGGCTCCATTGTTTGAGTGTCATCCTGTGCACCGAAAGGCTGCCAGTTCAATTCCTGGTCAGGGCATATACCTGGGTTGTGGGTTTGGTCTCCAGTGAGGGCATGTAAGGGAGGCAACTGATGGATGTTTCTTTCTCACATCAGTGTTTCCCTCTTTCTCTCTCTCTCCTTTCCTCTCTCTAAGCATGTCCTCTGGTGAGGATTAAAAAAAAAGAAGGAAACACTAGCAATTAAACTTTGACACAAGATCAGTGATACGAGACTTGTTCATATCAGCTTCTTAATGATTTAATGTGTTATCAACCATTCTAAAGAATTTGGCAGTTTGTCCTCCCTTCATTTGTATAACTTGGCTTGAGATGGAGAGTTTTTTCATAGAAATTATTTCTATAACAGAAGATAACACAGCTTTGTATATTTGTGGAAATCCTCCTTAGGTTTTTTAAAGCTCTTGGGGTTTTCCCCTGAAGAAAAATGTAGAATTGCAGACATTCTTCTATCAATGAATTTTTGCTTGACTAGTACAAATTTACACCTCAGTGCTCTGTGCCATGTCTTTCTACATAAAGATTTAACCTTTTGTATTAATAACCTTTCTAAAAAACACTTTAAATCACAGTTAAACTTGATATGAATAGCACAAACAATGTACATAATGCAGTTGAAGCAACAACACATCAATAGCCATTCATAGGTTTCCACATGCTGTGTGGCTGCCAGTGATGTAAGACACAGCATGATTTCAGAGATAGTAAAATGTGAACATATGTTAGTCTTAAAAGTGATGAAATAGGGAAATAGTAAAAGTAAAAAAGTTATGCACTCTAGGTTAATATTATTTAAACTGTGTGCTAATAGGTAAAAAGCGATTTGTACAGCAGATCCTTGAATAACATCAAGTTCAGCATCATTTCATTATAGCAGTGATGAGATGCTGTAGGAGCTTAACTCTTGTTTATATCAATTAGTAAAATCAGTCTCGTTTTACATTGTTTCATTTAAAGTTTTAGAACCTATCGACAACGTTAGTGTGGACTTACTATATTTTTTTAGTGTGAAGTGAGACTTTATATAACAAACATCTCTCATAAAAATGCAAGTTGCTAAAGACATAAATTGAAAGGATTCTGTTTTTTAACATAAATATGTAAATTTTGGGAAAGACATAAATTCCATAATGTATAAATAGAGTTTTATTAAAAGTAAATTAACAAGGGATACACTTTGTAAACTATATGATTGTCTAACAACCATGCTGTGCACCTGAAACTAATGTAAAATGGTATTGAATGTAAACTGTAACTAAAATAAATAAAATTAAAAATAAAAGTAAATTATTCCATTTCTATTTTAGGAAACCCTAGAAAACATATAACATCTTTGAAGAAAGCTGTAGATATGACCTGCCATGGAGAGCCATCTCTTTATAACTCCTTAAACATGGCTATGCAAACTCTAAAGTTAGTGTTTTATATTTATTACATATTTGATCTCAAAGTGTTTTGAATAAGTTGTTGAAAGGATAATATGTTAATATGTATCTCTATAAACCCAGCTATAATGAAATCATTATTAAGAGAAATATGTAATGTCATTTATGATGTTTAGTGTGGTGTTAACTTTTATATTTTAATTGGTGAAGTTTTAGAAAAATATAATTAAAATTGTAGCAACGTTAGTATTACAAAAGAAATGTTTTGTTGAAAAATTATCTTATTGAAAATTCATTGTATGTGGAATTTAATGTGGTGTAATAATTTGAGTTTATTGTATATTTATTGCCTTTTATTAGCTTACTAGAGGCCCAGTGCATGGATTTGTGCACCAGTGGGGTCCCTTGGATTGGCCTGTGGGGATCAGGCCAAAACTGGCTCTCCGACATCCCCTGAGGGTTCCCGGATTGCTAGAGGGCACAGGCCAGGCCAAGCGACCCCACTGGTGCACGAATCCATGCACTGGGCCTCTAGTATGCATATAAGATCTTTGGTTAATCTCTCCTCACCCTCCTTTCTCCCCCCTTCCCTCTGAGATTCATCAGTCTGTTCCATGTGTCCATGCCTGTGGTTTCCACTCTTGTGTTGAACATCTGCCCCTGGTGGTCAGTGCACATCATAGCTATCGGTTGGCCTGTCAAACAGTTGGCTGGTTGGCCAGTCACTTAGGCTTTTATATACATAGATTTTGTAATCTGTAAATTAATAGCACTCGTTTCCAACAAGTTCAACTATATGGAATATAACTTAGACCCAAGAGGAAGTATTCAGTATAGTTAAAGCTCATATATTTTGTCCCTGGCTAATCTGTCCTGACTCAGGTTTTTATACCTTTATATAATAGATATTTTTCTAATTTCAAAGTAGATGAGAAGGTAATATGTGTAATAAAGGTAGGCACCATAGCAACATCCACAAGTGAAAGCTAAGAGCCTAATAAGGAAGATTAGCTATAAATAACTGATAAAATTGCTCCTAAAAGTGTAGAAATCTCTATTTAGTATAGGGGATAACTGCTTATCACATCTTAAAAGTCCATAAGCCATCATTTAATTAAATGGTACACAAGGCCCTAACCAGTTTGGCTCAGTGGAGAGAGCGTCGGCCTGCAGACTGAAAGGTCCCAAGTTCGATTCCAGTCAGGGGCATGTACCTTGGTTGCCGGCACATCCCCAGTGGGAGGTGTGCAGGAGGCAGCTGATCAATGTTTCTAACTATCTCTCTCCTTTACTCTCTGTAAAAAAAAAAAAAAAATCAGTAAATGGTACACAAAAATTAATGTTTATGCTTATTATGACTCTGAATCACTCTGAACTTTAAAAAAGAAGTACATTACTGTTGTCAAGCCACATGTATACATCCTAAAATTGACCCATATGGTATTATTATACTTTCCAATGTACCCTTTAGATTTCGTATGAAACAAATCTACTGAAATGTAAGATTAATGATGTCAAGAACCTTTGTCAGCCGAAACCGGTTTGGCTCAGTGGATGGAGTGTCGGCCTGCGGACTGTAGGGTCCCAGGTTCGATTCCGGTCAGGGGCATGTACCTTGGTTGCAGGCACATCCCCAGTAGGAGATGTGCAGGAGGCAGCTGATCGATGTTTCTCTCTCATCGATGTTTCTAACTCTCTATCTCTCTCCCTTCCTCTCTGTAAAAAATCAATAAAATATATTTAAAAAAAGAAAAAAGAAAAAAAAGAACCTTTGTCAGTCTTGTTTATCTCTCTATCCCTAAAACTTACAAGAATTTTCAATCCCTTTCTTTGCAGTGTTGAAACAAATGAAATATTCTGTAGTCTAAATTTATAAACCATGTATACTGTCCTTTTTGGGTAAACTATATTATTGTAATTTGTTGTACCTAATTGGATTGTATTTTGTCTTTCTTTAGACACATGCCTGGGCATACAAGTAGAGAAGTCCTAATCATCTTTAGCAGCCTCACAACTTGTGATCCATCTAATATCTATGATCTAATCAAGGTAGATACAATACTTTTATAATCACAACCAAAATTACAACTCTAAAGAAAATTCTGTAGTGGTTTCCACTCTTGTGTTGAACATCTGACCCTGGTGGTCTGTGCACATCATAGCTGTCGGTCAGCCAGTCAAACAGTTGGCTGGTTGGCCAGTCGCTTAGGCTTTTATATACATAGATTTTGTAATCTGTAAATTAATTCTTGTAAGTTTTACAAGTTTTCAGAGCATTCTGTTTATTTTTCAAACACTAATTGTTTAATGCTCTTTTTTTCTTCCCCCCAAACCATCCATTCCCTTGGATTTTATGAAGACCCTAAAGACAGCTAAAATTAGAGTGTCTGTTATTGGATTGTCTGCAGAAGTTCGGGTTTGCACTGTACTTGCTCGTGAAACTGGTGGTATATATCTAGAATCTTCAATATTTACTCATAATTACTATGTAAGAAGTAACAAGCTATTAATTAAATTGGATGTTTTAGCCTTTTTTAAGCTTTAATTAAACAGTTCATGTCCTGAAGTCCAAAATATGGGTAGTCATCTTAAATATATCATTGCTTCTGTTGATGTCTCAAAATGCAAGGAATTTTCAGAAATTATGTCAGTGTGCAAAGGCAGTATACTCTTGAAAAGCTAGAAATTTCATTAGATGTAATACTTTGTAAAAATCTTATAACTTGGCTTTAATTAAATTGTAATTATAATTATTCCTAGAGAAGACAAGTAAAGATATTATTTAAATAAGATTTTTGAAAAATGATAATTAAATATTTTTATAGAAATACATAGAAATTATATAATTCATTATTCTCTCTGGAAAGCAGATTTTATTTTATTTTGCTTTTTATCTTGTTAGGCACATACCATGTTATTTTAGATGAAAGCCATTACAAAGAATTGCTAACACATCATGTTAGTCCTCCTCCTGCTAGCTCAAGTTCTGAGTGCTCACTGATTCGTATGGGTAAGTGTTTATTTTAAAATAGACATTTAACACATATATATTTTTTGGCTTAAACTAGACTTTCTATTTTCATTTGCACAAGTTATTTTAACATTTAAGATTTTTTAAACTCATATGTTTTATAATTAGAGAAAATTATGCTGGTGAAGCAATTTTGGGAAATACAGAGGTATAAAAGGAAAATTAAAACCATTTGTAGTCCTATCACTCAGAGAACACTACTGGTTTTTATTGTTACGGCGCGAAAGGTTTAAAGACACTGTATTTATAGAAAAATCCTTATACTAGGAAATTTAACAAATAAGCTACAAAACGCTCAGTACTGTTTGATCAAAGCTGTGTAATACAAATTGAAAAGACACAGAAGGTTGTAGGAAGTTACATCAAATTGCTCAATGTGATTTTTTTCAGGAGACAGAATGATGGGTTTTGTATCATGTAAAAAATTCTTTGTTTTACTTTATTTTCTAAAAATTTTATAATCATTCATTACATTTATAGTTAAAAAGATACAACTTTTTAAATATAAGAAGAATCTCCTTGCTTAATATGCATTTTTTTTTTTACCTGTAAGTGAAAGGGAATGCTTTTCTGCCTTGTTTTGTGGCATTTATAGTGCTGGTCAAGAGCTCTTTCCTATTTCCTCATCTGTAAAATGAGATTAGTATCTGTCTTGTGTATTGCTAGGATTAAGTTAATGCAGATGAAGCATTTAGAATAATGGTTGCCATAAACACCCAATACATTTTAATATATCTTTATTGATTTTAGAGAGAGGAAGGGAGAGAGATAGAGAGATAGAAACATCAGTGGTAAGAGAGATTCATCGATCAGCTGCTTCCTGCACACCCCCTACTGGGGAGCAAGCCTAAAACCCCGGCATGTGTCCTCCTCATTCATGGGCCGACACTCAGCCACTGAGCCACACCGGCTGGGCAACACTCAATACATTTGAGAGAGTATGTTGGCTAATCTTTTTTTTTCGGTCAGTGGGGGCACCGGGCCCGGTTTATTGCACTGCAACAGAGTTTAAATAAGTCCCGGGTGTCCCTTGGCTAATCTTTTTTGAGATGATACATTTCCTTAACCCATTTTAAAGTTATTGTTTAATCTTATAATAATTTATTCTTCAAATTAATTTGTTAGAGCCATTTAGGAATATCAACCCATTTTCTATCACCTGATGTAAATATTTTTTCAGTTGGTCATTTACCTTAAATTTGTTTTGATATGTACATATATTTAACATTTTTATGTAATAAAATACCTTTTTGTTTATGGTTTATGTTTTTCTTGGGTTTGTCTTCAAATTGAAAAATATATGTGAAAAGCACATTACATGTGTTTGGATATTCCAAAATTTTAGACAGGGACATATATTTTTATATAAAGTGAAAGTAGACTAAGCAAAAGATTCCTCTGTTGTATCAGTAACTATTTAAAAATTACATTTTCTTCTTAAAAAGCAATATGTGTTGTTATTAAATTAGAAAATATAGATATGAACTTGAAAATCTGAGGTCATATGTGTGGACAGATCTTTCTCCCATTTCCTTCACTTTTATTTTTCTTGTAACCTGGAATTACAGTCAGTTTGACCACGCTATATTAAACATAACTAAAGGCAGGAAAGAGAACTTTTGTACAACTTTGTGGGCTTTGTGGTAGGAACATTTTTAGTTTCTGGTCCTAGAATTTTGTTATTTGCTTGGAAAAAGGAAGTAATACATTTTTTCTGTGAAGGATTTCCTCAGCATACCGTTGCTTCTCTGTCTGATCAAGATGCAAAGCCCTCTTTCAGCATGGCGTAAGTAAAAACCTGGAAACTGTCAGTGATGATGTTTTTATAGTTTTAATTCCCTTCTATAAGTTACAAATGAAAAAGATGGGCTTGAAATGTAATGGCTTTTGTAAAATATTACATTCTATATAGCTGTAAAAAGGAGTGAGAACTATCTCTCTATACTCCTATGCAGTAATATTTACAGTGTATTACTAAGTAAAACAAGGTAGAGAAAAGTGTATAGAATGCTACCAGTTATCTAAGAAGAGGGAGGGAATTAGAGTAGATATACATACTTGCTTATATTAATAATAAAAATAGTAATGGAAATCAAAAGGGAAAACTAAAAAATGGTTACCTAGGTGTGTGGAGGAAGGCAAAGAGATAGATCATAGACTTTTCTGCATATACCTTGTTTTAACTTTGGAGCTCTACATTTTACATAATTATAAAACTACTAGTAAATTTAAGAAAGTAATTTTAAATATTATAAAAAAGATTGCTGTCTCCAGCTATAAATAAGGTGTAACAGGGACTGGATTTACCCTCTTGCCTCCTGCCAGAAAACCAGACAAAATATATAAAACAACAGTTTTCAGATATTGGAAACAGTACAGATAAGAATCCCTAAAAGAAGGGAAACAAAAGACATCGGCCCTCTGATTGCAGTTCACTGTCTAGAGAGAATTTCCAGGCTGCAGTATAGGGAAGGAAAACCCACACAGAGCCTGGAGGTCTTGCTCAGTTGAAGAAACCAAGTTCAGAGTTTAGGGAGGCTGAAATGGCTGTTATTTTGTAGGGCAGAGTACTAGAGTGTAAAGAGCTTCACACAGCTCTCAAGATTTACAGGGACTTCCTCATGAGTCACTGTGAGCAAACTCCTGGAGCTATGGAAAGAGCCAGTGGACAGGAGCTGGCAGGACAATCCCTAGAGCTCACATGGGGCAGGGAGTAGTTTATATCCCCACCAGTCAGTTTGGAAAGGCCTCTTAACATAATAAGCATTGAACAGAGTCCAAAGTAATGGAACCAAATTAACACTAGACAAACGGCTGCACTGGGCAGCCTAACTAACTTAAAAGCAAGTCTTGAACAGATCAAACTATTTCAAGTTACTTACATATATTTCAGAAAAAGCCTCACCATACTTAAGGGAATACAAAGAAGTCCACCACCCCAAAGAAAAATTCACAATGTCTGGCAGGCAATCAAAAATTACCAGGCATGCAGTCAGAAAATACCCATAAAAAGGGGAAAAATCATAGAATGGAAACATATCCAGAAATAACAAGTGACAGAATTAGTAAACAAAGTGTTAAAAGATAGATAGGTAGGTATGAATGTATGTGTACATTCCATATGTTCAGGAAAGTAAAGAAGAACATGAGCATGATAAGAAACATGGAAGATAGGGGAAAAAACCCCAATTCAGATTTCTAGAGATGAAAAATACAGTTTGTAAGATAAAAAATTTAACAGCAAATTAGTCACTGAAGAAGAAAAGATTAGTGAATTCAAAGACATTAATGGAAACTGTTCAAAACAAAAATGCAGACGGGAGACTTAATATCAAATGAGACACATAGGTTGACAGTAAAAGAACAGGAAAATATTCCATTCAAGTAGTAACCAAAAGAGGAGAAAAACCAAGATGGCGGCATAGGTAAACACCGGAAATTGCTGCCTCCCACAACAACTTCAAAAATACAACTAAAAGACAAAACGGACATCATCCAGAACTACAGGAAGGCTGGCTGAGTTGGAAATTCTACAACTAGAAGGAAAGAGAAAAGCACACTGAGACTCAGAGGAGGTGCGGAAGTAAAGTGCAGAGGTACGGTGGTGCACGTGGAAAGGGCTGGCAACTGAGGACACGGTTGTCTTTTTCAATTGGGAGGGAGTCACAGGCTCCCAACTGCTCTGAACTCCAGTTCCGGGTGAGTCTCTGGGGTCCCAGACTCACACAGGGAGAAACTGACTGTCTGGCATTGGTCAGAGCTCAAGGGCAGCTTTCTCTCAGAGGTGCTTGCAGCGATTACCGTGGGACACTGAGACCAGGGGCAGGGCTGAGGATCAGCCATAGCTGTTTGCTCTGCCCTGTTGATTCCCTGAGACCCCACCCCACCCAAGCTGTGAGCAGAGGCTTTTGCATATGAATGCCCTGGCCCTTTGCAATCTGAAAATTAACTAATAAACTGCAGCTGGGCCAGACAGACCCAGGACTTCCAAGAGAAGGCCCAAGGCCCCACAGCAGCTTGCATTTCTTCACAGCTGGGCCTCATCTGGGCACCTCCAAACCCCGAACAAGGAAGGGGAAACTGCAGATCTCTTTGTAGCTCCTGCTGGGTAGCCTCAGGCAGAAGCTAAATTAGTACCTCCTTAGAGATCCAAGAGCCAGTGTACCCAGTGGTCAGAGTGGGACCATCCAGATTACAACTCCTCAGATCCATAAGGGACACACTCAGGGGGCAGACTCAGTGAGCACCAAAGCCCCACTGAAGCAAGTCTTTCCCCAGAAGGGTGTCTTCAGCACAGAAGTTCTCCCACCTTAGACGCAGCTGATTCTCACAGACAATTGGCCTGGAGGTCAATTCCTCCCAGTGATACCTACAACAATCAAGGCTTAACTCCAACAAGACTGTGCACAAAGCCCACAAAGGGGTGCACCAAGAGTATCCACCTCAGATAATTGGGGAGGCTGAGCCACTGGGCCCTATAGGACACCTAGCACACAAAGCCACTCTACCAACACAGGGAAGCATAAAAAATACGGAGACAAACAGGTCACAAATGACAGAAATGGAGGAAAGCAAACTACTGGATATAGAGTTCAAAACCATGGTTTTAAGGTTTTTCAAGAATTTTCTAGAAGCCGCCGATAAATTTAGTGAGACCCTGGAGGATATGAAAAAAGACCAACTAGAAATTAAGCATACACTGACTGAAATAAAGAATAATATACAGAGATCCAACAGCAGACAAGAGGATCCCAAGAATCAAGTCAAAGATTTGAAATACGAAGAAGCAAAACACACCCAACCGGAAAAACAAAAAGAAAAAAGAACCCAAAAATATGAAGATAGTGTAAGGAGCCTCTGGGACAACTTCAAGCGTACCAACATCCGAATTATAGGGGTGCCAGAAGAAGAGAGAGAGCAAGATATTGAAAACCTATTTGAAGAAATAATGACAGAAAACTTCCCCTACCTGGTGAAAGAAATAGACTTCCAAGTCCAGGATGCACAGAGAACCCCAAACAAAAGGAATCCAAAGAAGACCACACCAAGACACATCATAATTAAAATGCCAAGAGCAAAAGACAAAGAGAGAATCTTAAAAGCAGCAAGAGAAAGAAACTCAGTTACCTACAAGGGAGTACTCATAAGACTGTCAGCTGATTTCTCAACAGAAACTATGCAGGCCAGAAGGGAGTGGCAAGAAATATTCAAAGTGATGAATAGGAAGAACCTACAACCAAGATTACTTTATCCAGCAAAGCTATCATTCAGAATTGAAGGTCAGATAAAGAGCTTCACAGATAAGAAAAAGCTAAAGGAGTTCATCACCACCAAACCAGTATTATATGAAATGCTGAAAGGTATCCTTTAAGAAGAGGAAGAAGAAAAAGGTAAAGATAAAAATTATGAACAGCAAGTACATATCTATCAACAAATGAATCTAAAAATAAGTGAATAAAAAATCTGACAAATAGCCGAAACCGGTTTGGCTCAGTGGATGGAGCGTCAGCCTACGGACTGAAGGGTCCCAGGTTCGATTCCAGTCAAGGGCATGTATCTGGGTTGCGGTCATATCCCCAGTAGGAGATGTGCAGGAGGCAGATGATCGATTCTCTCTCATCGATGTTTCTAACTCTCTATCTCCCTTCCTCTCTAAAAAAATCAATAAAATATATTTTAAAAAAAAATCTGACAAATAGAGTAAACTGGTGAATATAATAGAATCGGGCATAGAAAGGGAGTGGACTGAAAATTCTTGTGGGGAGAGGGGTGTGGGGGTGCAGGAAGAGACTGGACAAAAATCGTACACCTATGGATGAGGACAGTGGAGGGGTAAGGGCAGAGGGTGGGGTGGGAACTGGGTGGAGGAGAGCTATCGGGGGGAAAAAGGAACAACTGTAATAATCTGAACAATAAATATTTAATTTTAAAAAAAATGCAGACAGGAAAAAACCCAAAATGAACATAAGTGAGCTATGAAACAACTTCAAGATTTTAAAATCAAGGTAGCATACTTTCTTTTGCTCTAACTTTTCACATCTTTATATATCATGTTTTTAAGGTAATGTTTTTCTCCCCACAGGCATTTGGATAGCAATACTGAGCCAGGACTTACATTAGGAGGCTATTTCTGCCCACAGTGTCGGGCAAAGTATTGTGAGCTTCCTGTTGAATGTAAAATTTGTGGTAAGAAACCAACTACTTATTAATTCAGTAAACTAATTTTTAATAACTTCTCACCTATATTGCTATTAAAATAGATGTAAATATTAAGCTTTGCCTAGATTTCTAGATTTATTGTGAGAAGAGAAATAAATTACTTTTTTATTATTTAGTTTTTAAAAGTATTTTTTGTTGAAAGTATTACATATGTTGTCCCCCCACCCCACCCCCATTGACCTCTTCTGGCCCTCCGCCCACTCCCCCACACCCCCAGACCTTTATCACTCTATTGTCTGTGTCCATGGGTTATGCAAATATGCATACAAGGTCTTTGGATGATCTCTTCCCACCTACCCACCCATCCTCTCCTTCCCTCTGAGATTCCACAGTCTGTCTTTGCTTGAGGATATTTTTTAAAATAGATTTTAGAGAGAGAGGAAGGGCAGGGAGAGAAAGAAGCATGACCTGTATGCCCCGACCAGGAGGGAACCCACCACCTAGGTATGTGCCCTGACCCAGGAATTGAACCCACAACCTTTTTGGTGTACGGGACAGTGCTCCAACCAACTGAACCACCTGGCTGGGCTAGAATACTTTTTATTGAGTGCCCAGTACTCCATTTCTAAGACCAAACATGGCATTCCAGAAGAGTTTCCTGATTCTCTTTCTGAACAAAGCATAGTCTTTTTTTTTTTTTTATTGATTAAGGTTTTACATATGTGTCCTTATCCCCCCATTGCCCCGCCACCCCCCACCCCCCCGCTCATGCCCTCACCCCCTGATGTCTATGTCCATTGGTTATGCTTATATGCATGCATACAAGTCCTTTGGTTGATCTCTCTCCCTTATCCCAACCCTCTCCTGCCTTCCCTCTGAGGAAAGCATCTGATCGATGCTTCTCTGTCTCTGGGTCAGTTTTTGTTCATAAGTGTATTTTCATTATAATCCACAAATGAGTGAGATCATGTGATATTTATCTTTCTCTGACTGACTTATTGATTGGCTGCCTCCTGCACGTCCTCTACTGGGGATCAAGCCCGCAACCCAGGCATGTGCCGTTGAGCAGAATCGAACCCAGGACCCTTCAGTCTGCAGGCTGACGCTCTATCCACTGAGCTAAACCAGCTAGGGCGAGATCCTTCTTTTTTACAGCAGTGTAGTATTCCATTGTGTAGATGTACCACAGTTTTATAATCCACTCATTTACTAATGGGCACTTAGGCTTTTTCCAAATCTTAGCTATTCTAAATTTTGCTGCTATGAACATAGGGGTGCATATATCCTTTCTGATTGGTGTTTCTAGTTTCTTGGGATATATTCCTAGAAATGGGATCACTGGGTCAAATGGGAGTTCCATGTTTAGTTTTTTGAGGAAACTCCATACTGTTCTCCACAGTGGCTGCACCAGTTTGCATTCCCACCAGCAATGCACGAGGGTTCCTTTTTCTCTGCACCCTCGCCAACACTTGTCATTTGTTGATTTGTTGATGATAGCCATTCTGATAGGTGTGAGATGGTACCTCATTGTTGTTTTGATTTGCACAAAGCATATTCTTTAAAGGAAATTAATCAAGTCTGACAGACATTTTTGCAACTCTTAACTTTATAAAGTAAATATATATAAGAAGAATGAGGAATTAAATTAATAGAATTGTAGAATTTTATTTTATTTATGAGTGACCAAATAAGCAAAGAGTGGTCACACACTTAGTGACAGAACTAAGACTCCATCTATTCTGGAATCTCCTTTTATGGCCACAGGTAAACTGAAGAAATGAATAGTTGCAATCAAAAAAAAGAAAAAAAAACACTTGAAAATACTTAGCCTCAGTTGTATAATTTGACAGTTCAGCCGTTGTCTTTATGAGGTTTGGGCTACTAATATGTCTCTGCTGTCATGTCAGGTCTTACTTTGGTGTCTGCTCCCCATTTGGCACGGTCTTATCATCATTTATTTCCTTTGGATGCTTTTCAAGAAGTTCCCCTAGAAGAACATAATGGCGAAAGGTATATGCATTTTGATTAATTTATGTTGTAAGAGGAAATGTGTGAATACATTGTTACTACATTTTAGTTATATTAACCTGTGAAAAATTATTTCTTACTTTAAAAAACAAGATGTATAATGCCTTGGTTATGACTGAAATGACTCATTAAATAGATCTGGATCTCCAGAAATCTCTTAGTTTCCCTAAACCCATCTATGTGGTATACTAGTAGACCAGCTCTCCAAAAATAAAAAAAGCCCTAATTTTTAGCATTTGCTAATTTCCATGGTGTAAAACTGGAGAATTTATCCAGAAGGTCTAATGTCAGAATAATATGAAAATAAAGAAAAGATCAAATGAAGAGAAGAGAAATACTTCAAGGACATTTTCTACTATTAGTGAACAAAACTTTCTAGATTGAAAGGACTATTGAAGGAAAGCACCCACACTAAAGTATATAATTGTGAAATTTCAGCATATGAAGCAAAATCTAAACATTTCTGAAAAAGAAAAATTAGGTCACATAATCTGGAATTAAAAGTATTTGGCTTCTCCTCAGTAACACTGGATATTGACAAGGAGCAATTTCTTTCAAAATTTATAGTGAAAACTATTACCAACCTAAGTTATATACCCAGTCAAGATATCAATTAAATGTAGGTAGGTAGAATAATAAAGGCATTTTCAGACTTGTAAGGTCTCAAAAGAGATTTTCTGAGGTAGTTGTAGAAGAGATGCTTCAAAGGAACTGGGAATGAATGAAAGAGAATAGGAATATCTATCTAATTCAAAATTGGCTAAGGGAAAGCCTACAATGATGATAAATGGAAACCCCAGAATGTCTCTTGTATGTCATGTGGAGATTGATCAGCCCAGTTTGGAGAAGGTCAAAATGTTCCAGGAGAAATGTCACCAAGAGAACAAAAGCTATGTAATTCCTGATGTGGTTGCACATAATGAGAGGATCTTTAGAATTCTCAGGGAAAGGTTGGGGCTGAGGTAATGGTAATTCCATAGAAAACTAAGCTTGTGGATGGCTATAATAATTAGGAAAAAATGTTTTAAATGATTTTTTAAACATGTTTTTATTGATTTTAGAGAGAGGAATGGAGAGAGAGAAACATCGATCCACTGCCTCCTACACGCCCCCTACCAGGGATTGAGCCCATAACCCAGGATGTGCCCTGACCAGGAATGGAAGCAGCGATCTCTTGGTGCATGGGATCATGCTCAACTAACTGAACCACACTGGTTAGGGCGAGGAAAAAATGTTTCAAAGAGAGAAAAGTTATATTACATGTCTCAACTGAATGTTTATAGAGTTATAATAAACTAAATATTTAATATTGTTCTACCTAAGATGATTTAACTATATAGAATTGAGAATGACGTTAGTTATGCATGTACATACTATTGGTTCAAGAGGGTAAAAGAGAATTAAATGCTCATCTTCCGTAGTAAGAGGTTCATAACTAATGCCTATGAAAAAACCAAGAGATAGCACTCTATGCATAGATAACTATTAGACAAAAATTTTGAAGGTGTTTGCTCTGGGGAACTGGAAATGAAGTGTGGGGTGGATAGGATAGGCAGGGAACTGTTATTTTTTTGTAATAACTTTTGAGAATTATTAACTCTAAATCATTCCTTGAAAATTAAGCCTATAAGCATCTATTATAGGTAATAAATTAACTCCTCTCCTATTTATCTAGAATTGTACCAGCTGTCTATATCTTTAGGAGGGGTGAAAAATAGTCACTTAGATCATTTTCTGTAGGGTTTAATTCCCTTGTACAATCCCAATTGAGAAAGCATCTCATGTGTAACCTTGATGAGAATAAAAGTACTTTTTCTTTTTGCTGTTTTTAAAATATCACATTTATTGCTTAGATGATTTGGTACAGAACAGCTTTTCTTCTCATTTTCAATTTGGAAATACTATACAGATGAATACAAAGAGGAACAAAAGTACCAAAACCAAACTTATGGTTCTCTTCACGTGGCATAAGCCGCTTTTATAGATAACATGTTGCAGTAGTTTATAAGTTCCCTTTAGAAAACATGAAATCTATACATTTATATTGCCTCCTGTTTAATGCATGGGCTGAAATCACTAGGATCAACTTCCTTCTTAAAGAAAAGTAAATTTTTTTTGAAGTATGATTTTGGGCTGACTGTTAGATGACTGAATTTACCATAGAATTTTTAAAATTACTGATATTCTTAACTCTTTCTCTTAAAAGTCATGTGTAAATACATTGTAAGATTACTTATTAATTAAAGTATTTTGTTAATGAGCTTTTGCTGAACTATTTTAATGAGTTAATTCTAAACAAAATGATTTTTAAACTTTTTCAGATTTTGTTATGGATGTCAGGGGGAATTGAAAGACCAACATGTAAGTTTATGTACTTTCTAAATATTAAATATTGTACAAGAAATATTATATAAGTTTTCAGTAGATTATTGAAGAGCAAACTCCTATCAGGATATTCCTCAGAAGTATAATAATAGGTAGAGATAAAATGGAACACAATAGTTTAAACATTTATTTGTCATTCTGCATTCTAATTTTGCTACAAATATATTTTAGTACTTTAAACTGTCTTCAGCCGAAACCGGTTTGGCTCGGTGGATAGAGCGTCGGCTTGCGGACTGGAGGGTCCCAGGTTCGATTCCGGTCAAGGGCATGTACCTGGGTTGCGGGCACATCCCCAGTGGGAGATGTGCAGGAGGCAGCTGATCGATGTTTCTCTCTCATCGATGTTTCTAGCTCTCTATCTCTCTCCTTTCCTCTCTGTAAAAAATCAATAAAATATATTTAAAAAAAAAATAAAATAAAATAAACTGTCTTCAGTTTGCAAGCTAAACTGCATTTAGTTTGGAAATAGTAAATATTTTTTCTCTATATTGTGCTTTAAGTGCTGTCATAAGACATTTTGAAGTGAAGTTACCACTTAAGATGGCCACAGATCAAAGGTTATTCCCCCATTTGGCCAATAAGAAAATATTTTAAAATTTTTTGAAAGGGGCCAATTTGAATGTATAAATTTATATAAAGACACAAGTAAGATAGATAATTGTCTAGTTTTAATTTTTTCTTAATTTACTCATTCATATTTAAAACTATGCATTATATATAAAAGGCTAACATGATTGCTCACTGACCATCAGGGGGCAGCTTGGAATGAAGGCCCGATCAGCCCTGTTCACCGGCCAGGCCTAGGGACCCTCCCCGTGCACAAATTGCGTGCACCAGGCATCTAGTAACCAGGGGTCCTCAAACTTTTTAAACAGGGGGCCAGTTCACTGTCTCTCAGACCGTTGGAGGGCTGGACTATAGTTTAAAAAAAAAACTATGAACAAATTCCTATGCACACAGCGGCGGCAAAAACACCCAGCAGGCCGGATAAATGTTTTCGGCAGGCCGCATATGGCCCGCGGGCTGTAGTTTGAGGATCCCTGTAAGTAAACTATATAAAATGTTAGTGGGAATGATTGCTTGTTTATTCTGTCACATTTCATCAAACAATATTATTACGTTTTACATTCCTCTTTGATGTCAGTAGCTTCATCCTCACTGGAATCTCTTTTTGAATTATTTGACAGTTTTTTTGTTTGATTTGAAATCAAGAAAAAGGGATAGGGGGAAATAGAAACATCAGTAATGAAGTCATTGATCAGCTGCCTCTGGCAAGCCCCCTACTGGGTTTTGAGCCCAACCTGGGCATGTGCCCTTGACTAGAATTGAACCTGGGAACCTTCAATCCACAGGCCAATGCTCTACCCACTGTGCCAAACCAGCTAGGGCATATTTGACAGTTTTTAAGAACCTATCATCTTCTATGCTGTTTAGGATTTAATGATTTTTGAATATGTGTATGATGCTGCTCTGGAAGTTTTACCCAGGCACAGATATCTAAATACTAATTAATACTAATAGAATAATGAGTTTTTTCTTTTTATTTGTCTCACATGTGTCTTTTGCCATATTTTTTAGGTGTTTGATTAAAAGGGTAATGTAACTTTTGCAATTGTGAGGTCATTACCAAAGGAATAACTAAATCTGTGTTATATTGTGGTGCTTCTCCTTTTAAAAATTTTTAAATTAATTTTATTTTTTCATCACCATTTATCCCCATACCCTCTTCCACCTCCACCCTCCACCCCCATAGTGCTTCTTTTTTTAATTGAACCAGCAGATGACCTCTCTAAGCTTTCAAAACTAGTGCTAATTTCAAGCTTGTGTCTTCCCCAGATAGTTACTTAAAATGAAATAATCGAGAGTGTCCCATAATAGAAGGAACTTTAAGACTCAAAGACAAAGTTATTTCTTCATTTCTAAGGAATTTTTTTGGAAAAAAATAATCACCTTAGATTTGAGAACATATAGTACATTGGAAGTAATAATGTAGGTGGGGAAAAATTGATAAGAGCTATAAAAGAGCAAAGCACTTTTAGTGTCTTCTAGGAGTGCTCTGCTTAACGTTTAGAAACTGCTTTTTAAATTTACTTTTCTTCTTTTCACTGCAGGTCTATCATTGCACTGTGTGCCAAAATGTTTTCTGTGTGGACTGTGATGTTTTTGTTCATGACTCTCTCCACTGTTGTCCTGGCTGTATTCATACTATTCCAACCCCTTCAGGTATTTGATTTCAGCATATAATACACATTATATGTGTTAAAAAGAAACTTGCAACTGTAAATAAAAGATTCTTTAGAAGAAGCTCCAATTAAAACATGAAAAGCAGTTCAAAAGGAAAATCTGACTTAAACTTTTTTGCTAAGAAAATGTAATATTTTATTATATTTTAAAATTTGTGTCCTGCTACAGCAATCCCTAGAATTCAATAGTAGTTCTTTTAGTTAATTTTGTTTTCTATTATTTTTGAGTCATAATGTTTTCTTTTTTTAAAAATAATTATTTATTGTTGAAAGTATTCCATATGTCACCTTTCCCCCATTAAGTTACATTATTATATTTATAATTTTCAGTGATTTAGTTTTATTGATTATTAGTATAAAAAGAAATTAAGTATAAGTGTTAATTCAATGTAGGATAAAAATTAATCAATGGTTATGAAATTAATGCCTACTGATATATTTGGGTTTAAATCTCTTATCTCACTTTATGTGATACTATTCCATCGTTATTTTTCTCTTCTTTCTTGCCTTTTTTGGATTGATTCTTTTATACTATTCTAGGTTTTTCAACTAGCTTGGAAATTACATACTTTATTTTTATTTTTTTAGTGGTTACCCTAGAAATTACAATTCGCATAATTTATTAACTTGGGTCCTCTGGGGGTGGTTGGATGGGAAGAGATTAACCAAAGAACTTATATGCATATATGCATAACCCATGGACACAGACAGTAGTGTAGTGAAGGCCTGGGGTTGGGGGTAGATGTGGGCTAGAAGAGGTCAATGGGGGAAAAAACGGGACATCTGTAATACTTTCAACAATAAAGATAAATTTTTTTTTAAGTAGAACCTGAGGCAAAGATGAAAGTATTGTTCCTTTATTTGGGAGGTTCTGGAAAGTGAGGGTAGGGCAGAAAAAGGAATGAGGTTGAGGTATGTCGATTTCCAGTCAAAGGCACCTACCTGTGCTTGTACGTGCAGGAGGCAACCAGTTGATGTGTCCTTCTTGTATCAATGGTCTCTCTCTATCTCCCTCTTCCTCCCTCCATTCCACTCTCTCTAAAAATCAATGAAAAAATATCCTTGGGTGAAGATAAATAAAATTGATTGTGATGATGATTGTTCAATTCTGTGAACATGCTAAAAACCATTTAATTATACACTTCAAATGGGTGAATTGTGTGGTACGTAAAGTATCTCTATATATAAAAGGCTAAGTGACCAAACGTCCATCTGTCAGACCGGCCACTACATATGACACATACTGGCTTGACTTGTGCATGCGCGATACATACAAAGCTCTCACTGGTGCCAATCGCATTCGTGTTTCGATCTGTCACTGTTGATCGTGAATTTTGTTGTTTTTGTTGACATTCTGAAGCTGAAAAAAAGGCATCTTTGATAGAATATGTCTGAAGACCAACTATTGGCACAACGTACCTCTAAAGCTGGCTGAGTGTTGTAGTGTTTGGAGATGTTTCAGACAGTTGTCTCTTAAAAGAAACATGAGATCAGAGGATTTTGCTTATAGCAAATGGTTAGTAAAACTTGGAGATGGCAAACTTGAGAGCAGTTTTCGTTTAGGAACTAGAGTGCACTCGGTGGGGGGGGTGTCCCTCAGCCTGGCCTGTGCCCTCTCGCAATCCGGGAGACCTCAGGGGATGTCTGACTGATGCGGAGGTGGGAGAGGCTTCCGCTACCGTCGCTGCACTCACCAGCTGTGAGCCTGGCTTCTGGTGGTCAGTGCACATCATAGCGACGTGTCATTCCACCATTTGGTCGATTTGCATATTAGCTTTTTATTATATAGGATGGATATTAGTGAAATCTCCTGTGAAATGATTTGTAATGGATCTATTACTGAAGCTACCCTTGGAAATAGTATATCTATAGATAGTACTAAAAATATATCTAAATGTGCGATTTTTTTGTCCTAAAAATGAGCACGTTCATAAATTAAATGAAAGAATTTTGGATATACTTGATGGAGATTTTCACACCTATTTGAGTGATGATTCCATTGATTCAACAGATGATGCCGAAAAGGAAAATATTCCGATCAAATTTCTTAATAGTATTACTCCTTTGGGAATGCCGTGTTATAAATTAAAATTGAAAGTAGGTGCAGTCATCATGCTACTGAGAAATCTTAATAGTAAATTGGGTCTTTATAATGGTACTAGATTTATTATCAAAAGATTGTGACCTAACATTATTGAAGTTGAAGTATTAACAGGGTCTTCGGAAGGGGAGGTTGTTCTGATTCCAAGAATTGATTTGTCCCCATCTGACACTGGCCTCCCATTTAAATTAATTTGACTACAGTTTCCTGTGATGCCAGCATTTGCGATGACTATTAATAAATCACAAGGACAAACTCTAGACCAGCCGTGGGCAAACTACGGCCCATGGGCCGGATCCGTCCCGTTTGAAATGAATAAAACTAAAAAAAAGAAGACCATACTCTTTTATGTAATGATGTTTACTTTAAATTTATATTAGTTCACACAAACACTCCATCCATGCTTTTGTTCTGGCCCTCCGGTCCAGTTTAAGAACCCATTGTGGCCCTCGAGTCAAAAGTTTGCCCACCCCTGCTCTAGACAGAGTAGGAATATTCCTACTGAATCCATTTTTGGACATAGTTATATGTTGCTTCCTCTCAAGTTCCAAGAGCTTGTGATGTTAAAGTTAAAGTTGTAAATACTTCATCACAGGGAAATTAGTCAAGCACTCTGAAAGTGTTTTTACTCTTAATGTGGTATACAGAGAGATATTAGAATACTAGAGGCCCGGTGCACAAAAATTTGTGCACTCGGTGGTAGGGGGTCCTCAGGTCGGCCTATGCCCTCTCACAGTCTGGGACCCCTCGGGGGTGACCACTTGCTGGCTTAGGCCTGCTCCCCAGGGGATTGGGCCTAAGATGGCAATCAGACATCCCTCTAGCAGCCCGCCAGCCCTCGGGGGATGTCCATTTGCCAGCTGGGAGCAGACCTAAACTGCAGTCAGACATCCTTAGCGCTGCTGAAGAGGCAGGAGAGGCTCCCACCACCACTGCTGTACTGGCAGCCATCAGCCTGGCTTATGGCTGAGCAGAGCTCCCCCTTGTGAGAGCGCACTGATCACCAGAGGGCAGCTCCTGCATTGAGTGTCTGCCCCCTGGTGGTCAGTGTGTGTCATAGTGACCAGTCATTCCCAGTCTTTCTGTTGTTAGGGTCAGTTTGCATATTACCCTTTTGCTATATAGGATAGAGGCCTGGTGCGCGGGTGGGGGCCGGCTGGTTTGCCCTGAAAGGTGATCCAGGTCAGGGTGGGGGTCCCGCTGGGTTGCCTGGCCAGCCTGGATGACGGGCTGATGGCTGTTTGCATTGGGTCACACCCCCTTCAGGTTGGGGGTCCCCACTGGGGTGCCTGGCCAGCCTGGGTGAGGGGCTGAGGGCCGTTTTCAGGCTGGCAGGCAACTGAAGCTCCCAGCCTCTTTTTTTTTACTTTTTTGTTTTTTATTCTGGGATTTATTTACCTTCTATAGCTGTCACTGGAGCTGAGAGCCGGCTCCAGCTCTGAGGCCGTTGATGGCTGAAAGCAGGTATCTGGGTTTGTTTAGCTTCTATAATTGAAACTCTGTTGCCATCACTGGCACTCTAAGCTCTGAGCCCGCTGCCTGCTGAAAGCAGGTACCTGGGGTTTGTTTAGCTTCTGTAATTGCAACATTGTTGCATCAGGAGCTTAGAGCTGGGCCGCAGCAGGCGGGGAACCGTGGCTTCCTCCATCACTGGAGCAAGCAAGCCTCATGTTTGCTTCAGCTGCGTGGCTGCCGGCCGCCATCTTTGTTGGCAGTTAATTTGCATATCCTGCTGATTAGCCAATGGAAGCATAGCAGAGGTATGGTTAATACCATGTTTGTCTATTATTAGACAGGAAGTTTCATCAATTTATCAGTCATGGTTTTTATCAATATTGTTTTTATATTATGTTTTTGTTGTTTTTATATCATGTTTTTGTTGTTATATGTTATTGTTTATTATTAATTTATGTATTATTTTCATATACATTTTACTAATTTTCTTTCATCTCTGACACTTCTATTATAAAGAAAGAGTGAATAGCGATATTAAAATATTTCTTCTAATTAATTTCCTTTCAATGTGCACGAATCTGTGCACCAGGCCACTAGTATCTCAATAAATCTGTCTTAAAAGTGAAACACTGGGAGAATACAAAGGGGTAGGTTGTAGAGGAGTAGGTGAACACAGGGCTGAGAGAGAATTATTTTTTAGCGTTTTAAAATAGTTTTAATTTTTGAGACATGTAAACAAAAGTATTCAAAAATAATAACATTGCCCTACTTGGTTTGGCTCAGTGAATAGAGCATCGGCCTGTGAACTGAAGGGTCCCAGGTTCGATCCCAGTCAAGCGCACATACCTGGGTTGCGGGCTCAGTCCCCACGGGGGGATGTGCAGAAGGCAGCTGATCAATGATTCTCTCTCATCATCGATGTTTCCATCTCTCTCTTCTTCTCCCTTCCTCTCTGAAATCAATAAAAATATATTTTAAAAAAATTATGGAATCTTGGGAAGTTATGGTGAAGCAAATGTAAATAATGTTTTAGCCAATGTTAGTTTTTAGTTGAGGGCCTGAATAATAACACAAAAGCAATCCTGTTCATCAAATAATGCAGTAGTAATGGAGCTGGAGGTTGGAGGGGAACTGCAATCAAATTTCTTTTTCATTTATTTGGGTCATGGCTCTGTGATACATTTTCCACCTATATGTGGCAATATGTGCACTGTTTCTATTTTGTTGTGACTCTTGCCCTTGAAAATAACTATATATATACAAAACAAAGATGGCAGTACTATTTGAAGATTTAGATTTAAAATGTGAGTCTTGTATTTAAGGACCACAGGTGACCCACTATATACTGAAGGCATGTCACAATCAAAATACTAATATATTTCAAAACTGAGGGATCAGCAGGACTTCTTCTCATAATGACAGTAGGAAAGAAGAACCATAAACATTTTGTAAGTTTTCTCAATGCTTTTTAACTTCCTCATGTTCCATCTGTGTTCAGCTGTCTGTATCACTGTAATGATTGGCAAACTCATAACATGACATGATTTCAAGTGGTGAGAAAGAAAGGGCTCAGCCAGTCCTTGGGAAGTGGGGTGGTAGAAATGCAGGCCTTTGGTGGGTGGCAGAATTTAGGGGGAAGGGCAAGAAGTTTGAGTCCGTAGGGCCTATTCTGTTCTGGGGAAACCTATTACAAGGTGGACTGGGTTTCTGATGGGGTCCTTATGGGATTTAAATTCGTGATTTCACCTGACTGAATTGCTATTTGAGTCACACCTCAGGCCAGGGCCCTGAAAATAATACACAATTTGTTCAAACCTGTACATCTCTATCTATCTGATAGTAACCTACGTGGTAGGATATAGACACTAAAAAGAGAACATAAACCCTAACCTCATGGAACTGTGAATCTCCCAGCCTAGAAGGGAGACCTATAAAGAAGTCACTGTGAAAGTGCAAATAGTATGCCAAGGGCTTCGGGAATGCAGAAGAGGTGCTGTAAATGGGCTGGGATGCAAACCCCGTGCCTACAGAGGCCAGACAGATAATGCAAGTGAGTGGAAAGGGGCCAGGTTGCTGCTAAGTGGCGGAATCTGGAAGCACTTGTTCCATCTAAAAGAGGTAGCCTCTGGATGCTGGGCTCAGGGATAGAAGAAAGACACCGTTTTCACTATACATCTTTCTGTACCTTTTGAGTTTTATGCATGTGCATTTTTTACCTAGTTTTTTTTAGAAAGTTTTATTAGAGGAGGTAACCATTACTTGGCCCCCACCTATTTTTTTTTTCTGGGAATGTCGGTCCCCTAGTGCCATGTATTTTGATAAGAGAAACTGAAAAACTGGATTTTTAAGTGAATTCTCCTAAATTTTAAACATTGGTGTTTAACTTTTAAAAACTGAACAGGCTAAATAAAACTTATCACAGGACACCAGTTTACAAACTTTGGCCCCGCCTATATCTTCTCTATTCCTTATCAGGGCAGATCATCTTACTTTTCAAGAATCAGGCTTTCCTGGGATAGATCCCTCTTAGGGGATAATTCAGTTTAGATGTTCAGTATTAAGAATTGACTAGACAAATAACAAGTGTTGAAGAGGATGTGGAGAAAAAGGAACACCCGTGCACTGCTGGTGGGAATGCAGACTGGTGCAGTCACTGTGGAGAACAGTATCTAGCTTCCTCAAAAAACTAAAAATGGAACTCCCATTTGACCCAATGATCCCACTTCTAAGAATATATCCCAACAAGCCAGAAACACCAATCAGAAAGGATATATGCACCCCTATGTTCATAGCAGCTCAATTCACCATAGCTAAGATTTGGAAACAGCCTAAGTGCCCATCAACAGATGAGTGGATTAAAAAACTGTGGTACATCTACACAATGGAATACTACGCTGCGATAAAAAAGAAGGAACTCTTGCCTTTTGCAACAGCATGGATGGAACTGGAGAGCATTATGCTAAGTGAGAAAGATAAATACCTCGTGATTTCACTCATTTGTGGAATATAGAGAACAACATAGACTGATGAACAGGGACATATCCAAAGATAGAGAAACAGCGATCAGACTATTAATCCCAAGAGGGAAAGTAGGGGAGGGAGGGGGTAAGGCGAAGAGATCAACCAAAGGACTTGTATGCATGCATATAAGCCAAACCAAATGGACATGGACAACATGGGTATGAGAGCATGAGGGGGGGCGGAGGGGAGACGAGGACACATTTGTAATACCTTAACAAAGAATTAAAAAATAAATAAATAAATAAATAAATTTTAAAAAAGAATTGACTAGAGGAAGAGGGTCTTTCAGGCTCTCTCTAATCAGTGATTCGAAGGTTGTGTCTGGACTTGTAGCATCAGCACCACCTGGGAAATGTTGGAAATGCACATTCTTGGCCCTGTCAGACCTTTGGAATCAGAAATTCTGGGGGTGAGCCTATCAATCTGTGGTTTAACAAACCCCCCAGGTGATTGTGATAAACGCTGAAGTATGAAAACCACCGCCACTGCCTCTGTTATAGAGGTAGATAAGCCATTTAAAAACAGGATAAAAGAATTCTACTGAACTTAAAAAGAAAAAATTAACTCAGGTAACTACAGAAAACAAATCCAAACATGGAATTGCTTTTTCATTTCTTTAGATTATCTTTAAACTTTAGTGGATTTGTGTGTGTCCTTAGAATTTTTAAAAAATCAAAGTGACTTACAATGAGCATACAATAAAATGCTCCCATTTTAAGTAGATGGTTTTATGTCTTTTGGCAAATGTATTCTAGTACATCCATGCAATGACCTCCACAATTGAAAGAACATTTTCATCTGCCCACCTGGCCCTGTTTCGGTCAGTATTTCCCAAGACTTCCAGTACCAGGTGCTGCTGATCAGTTTCTGTCACTATAGATTAGATTTGGCTGTTGTATAATTGCTTACAAATTGACCATGCAGCATGTGTGATTTCTTTTGTTTAGCATAATATTTTTTAGATTTGTCCATGTTATGTGTATTAATAGTTTGTTCTTTTTTACTGCACTTAATGGATACATTATCATTTGTTTGTTCCCAATGAACACTGAGGTGGTTTCTGGGTTTTTTGGTTGTTATGAATAAAGCTACTATGAACAATAATTTTTTGTGTTCGTATGTTTTCATTTTTCAGATGTAGGAATGGAATTGGTAGGTTGAATGGTAAATGTGTACATGATGCTGCCCAGCTATTTTTCCATTGTGTTGCACCATTTTACACTCCCAC
This sequence comes from Myotis nattereri, assembly GCF_964212035.1. Taxonomy (NCBI): domain Eukaryota; kingdom Metazoa; phylum Chordata; class Mammalia; order Chiroptera; family Vespertilionidae; genus Myotis; species Myotis nattereri. The sequence goes on from NC_138079.1 coordinate 37,133,248, forward strand.
AAGCTATGTATGTGTTTGCATATTTGTTTTTGGCTACTGAGTATTTTAGTTCCCTTCCTTTGGGGATTTCTTCCCCCCTTCCTGCCATATAGAAGTGATATTTGGATCTTTTTCCAGTTAAGGCTATGCAGGAGTTTTCAGTGTCACTAGGAGTAAAAGGAAAATGGATAAAGGATATCTACTAACAATCTATAACAAATATCATACTTACTGGTCAAACTTCAGAAAAATGTCTACCAAAGTCAAGAATAAAATAGGATATAAATTTACACATGGAATATTACTCCACCATAAAAAAAGGAAGGAAATTTTACCCTTTGCGACAGCATGGATAGACCTAGAGAACATTATGCTCAATGAAATGTCAGTCAGAGGAAGACAAGTACCATATGGTTTCTCTGATGTGGAATCTAATGAACAAAATGAACTAACAAGCAAAATAAAGACAGATTCATAAATAAAGAGCAGGCTGATAGCTGTTGGTGGAGGGTGGGGACTGGGGATGGAGGGGCGTTGAGCAAAAAAAGAAAAGAAAGGTAACTCATTGATATGGACAATAGTGTTGTGGTTGCAGGGAGTAGGGGGGAAGTGTAAGGGTATAGGGGAGGATAAATGGTGATGAAAAAAATAAACTTTAAAATAAGATAGGATATCTATTATCATCTTATTAAGTAACATTATATAAAAGGATAGCATCTCCCTAGCCAGTTTGGCTCCGTGGATAGTGCGTCGGCCTGTAGACCCAAGGACCCCAGGTTCGATTCTGGTCAAGGGCATGGTACCTTGGTTGCAGGCTCTTCCCTGGTCTGGGCCCTGGTCAGGCTCGTGCAGGAGGCAACTAATTGATGTGTTTCTCTCACATCGATGTTTCTCTCTGTCTTTCCCTCTCTCTTCCACTCCCTCTAAAAGATCAATGGAAAAATATCCTCGGGTGAGGATTAACAAAAAGATAAAAGGATAGCATCAATGCAATAAGACAAGAAAATGAAATGACTGTAAAAAACAAAACTAACATAATATTCAGATAATACAAATATCTCCTTAGAAAATTTAAGAGGATTTCTAATCATTAAAAATCCTATACATTTAGAAAACAATAGTAAAATAAGGGCAACAAAATCTACAAGTTACAACATCAAATGTACTGCATTGGGCAGAGATGCACACAACATAAATGAAAAGTGAGGTTTACTGTCAGAAGGGTCAGCTGTGTGGAGAGGTTGCAACTGGATACATCATGGAAAGTGCTTCAAAAGAGGAAGGGAGAGAGAGAGAGAGAGAGAGAGAGAGAGAGAGAGAGAGAGAGAGAGAGAGAGAAACATCAATGATGAGAGAGAATCATTGATTGGCTGTCCCTGTAACATTATACATGTTAATACAAAAGTTAGGAGGGACCAGGGAACAGCTGATCAACTTTTTAACAATAATTGCTTCTTGGCTGGGAAATTGGCCTTGTTGGACAAGCGCTTTAGCCAGAGGAGATCACATGCCAGGCCTGCTGGTGAAAAAGCTTTGCTACCTGCTCAAATACCAAAATGAGGAGGGAATGAGCTTTCTGGGACACCTGGGGTTGCCTTTGTTTAAAATCTAGCCTTTACGCAGCAGTGGTTAAGAGTGCAGACTCCGTAGCCAGACTGGTTCACCTGAACTCCTATCTGCCTAAGTTTCCTCATCTGTAAAATGAAAATAACATGCCTGCTTTGTTACTGTTAAAGGGATTATATGTACATGTCTAAAGCACTTAGAATTGTGTCTAGCAAGTACTAGTCTCGTTTTAATTATTTTTAAAATATATTTTTATTGATTTCAGAGAGGAAGGGAGAGGGAGAGAGAGAAACATCAGTGATGAGAGAGAATCATTGATTAGCTGCCTCCTGCACACCCCACACAGAGGATCAAGCCCGCAACCCAAGCATGTGCCCTTGACCGGAATCGAAACCAGAACCCTTCAGTCCACTGGCTGATGCTCTACCCACTGAGCCAAACCAGCTATTTGGTAAATCAGAGATAGAAAAAAGTAATTCCTAAAAGAAATGGGCTTAGGAAAAAAGTTATAGAGGTAAAGGAAGGGCCCTGGGAACTTGGGAGTGAAGAAGGTAATGGTAAACATGCCTGGGGCAGGGAGGGGAAAGAGAAAGGCATGGACAGACATGCTCCCCGGAGGGAGAGCGCCTTAGTTCTTATTTTTTATAATAATCGCACAATATTGAAATTATTTTTAAAGTATAAACCCAGAAAAAATTAAGAAAGCGAGAGGGGACCATCAGCACATAGAATATTTTAACAAATTTTTAGAAGGTGGAAACTCAAATTGAATAGTAGTAACCAATGAAGTGGGCCAAAGGAAATCACAGCACACATGTCACCTGTGGGAGACTTCACCCTGCAGAGAATCCTGGAGCAGCGGGGGACTCCGAGTGCCAGGTATGCCAGGTAAGAAGGCGGGCAGGAATGACGGGAAGGGCTGAAAGTCGATGGACTAATTTAAAATCTGTGCATGGGACAGTTGGCTCCCTCCACCCCACCACCAGATTATTTGATAGGGTTTAAACCTGAGGCAAAAAATATTAGATGATTATCTTTAAAGAAACTGAATAAGCTGTTTCAGCTAACTTGAGCTAGAGTGGGCACTGGCACCCCCAGACAAGGAATCCTTCTAGACCTGGTCATTTTCTGGTCAAGGAACATGCCCAGTGTGCTTTCAGCTGCCAGCTCTGACAGGTGACTTGAAGTAGTTCCTCTGATTTAGGGCTTCTCCAGGGTAAACCCTGGCTCCCCAGTCTGGCCTCCAAGTAAAGGGCTTAGTTCAAATCACAATTATGTGGCTTTAATTAGGTTTTAACTGTAATTCTGACCAATCAGCTTTTCAATGGCCTACTTCTTAAACATAAATTGCAAACCGAGAATCAGTGTACATTCGAGGATATCTGGAAATGTGAAAAATAAACAAATGTACATGGTAATAGCCTTGGAGAAAATATAATTTAGGAGACTGATGAACTAAACCTTAGTATTGATAAAGTTAATTTATGAGGACCCACAAAATGGAGGCCACCCCTGTGGCCTAGCCCAAGTCATAAATCTGAACCTCAGTCAGCCTGCACTTATGGGACACACCTGTCAGGGAAACTTAACATCCACCAATCACAATCCTCCAACTCGGCTTTAGCTAGTTTACCTTCCCTTAGGAAAACATACTGGTAAGCAAACCCCCACCGTCTTAGCCAGCCCTGCCCTGTTTCCTGTTGCCTCTTCTCTATAAAACTCACTCTTGCCCCAAATCCCTGGAGAATAGTGTCCACTGCTTGTGAGGCACCCCTCCCCAATTCCGGGCTGTTTTCCCTTGAACCAGGACAGCAAACTCCTTATTAACTTTAGTTTTATCATCTGACAATATTGTAGGTGAGAGCCAGAAAGGTTGTGTTGGCTAAAAATAATAAGATGTCATGAAAATAAAGAACAAGAAAGAGCTGTGGGACATTAAAACTATAATTGCTGAAATTAAGAATTAATATTGGAGAGTTGGAAGATACTGGAGAGGAAATTTCCCAGGAAATAGAGCAAAAGCACTAAGAATATAGGGGGGAGGGGGAGGTTTAGATGATCAATTAAATCCCCACCTAAATCATGGGGATACCAGAAAGAGTGAAAAGAGAATAGCAGACAGTTAGAAATCATCAAAGAAAATTATAGCCGAAACCGGTTTGGCTCAGTGGATAGAGCATCGGCCTGCGGACTGAAAGGTCCCGGGTTCGATTCCGGTCAAGGGCATGTACCTTGGTTGCAGGCACATCCCCAGTAGGAGGTGTGCAGGAGGCAGCTGATCGATGTTTCTCTCTCATCGATGTTTCTAACTCTCTATCTCTCTCCCTTCCTCTCTGTAAAAAATCAATAAAATATATTTAAAAAAAAAAAAAAAAAAAAGAAAATTATAGAAAACAATGTCTTAGGGCTGATGGGCCACCCCCGTGTTCAGTGTGAAAGGGCCCATTGGGTGCCCAGAACAATGAATGTAGAAACACCCAAACCTATACACAACATTTTAGAATTTTATAACCCCAAGGATAAAGAGAAAATCCTAAAATAAACCAGAGAGATAGAAACTGTTACCAGCAAAGAAATAAGACTTATACTAGCACTGTGAGCACTAACCAATCTTAACTGTTTAGAATAAAACACTTCCTGTTGTGGGACTTGGTAAGTGTTGTCATTCCTGCTGGGTCCTAACTGGCCCTTGTGACTTCATACTTAGAGCATTTACGGGTAATTTCTCAGTGAACTGCAATTTGTTTTGAGTTTTAGTTCCTCAAATATTTTCTCGTTGCTTTCCATTAAAGGACCAACACAGCATTTGTACTCAGGCCGCCCATTCTCCTTCCACTGGACAGAGACTCTGGCTAAACCTCTCGGTAAGTAAATTACCATTTCTGGCAGAGGTGCTTTTCTTCCACACCTAAAGTAACAGCACTCTTATTTCTCTTATTTTTGTTTCTCTGGAGGCAAGAGGACAGGCACTATAGCCACCCAGACTTGGGTTTAAATCCTAGATCCATGACATAGTTGCCTCAGCTGGTACTCTTTGCTCTTGTAGTCAAAGGACATGAAATCTGGAGAGGGTCTTGGAGATCTCTCGTCCCCAGAAATGGCCTCCTGATGAGCAAAATTGACCATGAACCTAAAATTGATCCTGGCTGTTCTGTTGAAACCCTGTGTTTATTTATCTCTGGGGAGGCCTGGAGCCACGGTGCTGTCTCTTGGCCAAATCTGCATGGAATGTACTAACTAGTGATTACTGTAGTCCTGTGCTGGGGTCTGAGACAGGCCAGAGGCACCCTACACCAGCTTTTCTGTTTTTGAGGCTGGTCATATAGCCTAGTTTTGGCCACGTGACCAGAAGAGTATAAACGAGATTGTAGTTTCCTGAGACCAAGGTATCTCGCACTTACCTAGGTTGTCCGTTACCTGAAATGCAGCACAGCCTGTGCCACTTAGGCCGCCAGGAACCGGACCTGGGATCTGAGCCCTCTTTGACGTTTGCCTGTTTTTTATTTTTATTTTTGTATCTTATCCTCTACCTGTATTAAAGTCTTATGTAAGTATACTACAAAGAGTCCAGTGAGTTTTTTGCAAGTACCCAAACCTGTAGACATGCTCAAGATAGCACTGCGAATGGGATCATTGAGACAGTCTTCGGCTTTATAACTTAAATAACGGCCAAGGCTTCGGTTGGCAGAAAGAAAAATGAAAAGTGGGCGAAAGATTTACAACCACTGATGGCAGGCTGGCTGCCGAGGAATCCCTGGTTTGAATTCATTCAAGTGCTATGACTATTGATGGGAGGGAAGGCACAGCAATGGAATTTAAATGTGGTCAGTCCAGAGCTGGAGGAAGTAGCTCAGTGAATTAAAACAGAAATTCAGATAGAGGGGAAGTCAGCTGAGAATGCTGTTATCTCAGCTGGTTTTGGCTGCTTTGGCAAAAATGGAAGTAACTAAGAAAGGGCCTTAGCCTGCCAAGACCTAACTTTGGCTGGTTTCTTCTGTGAAGGGAAGAAACATGAGGCCAAAGGAGAGATGTGCAAGTATTTCTTCTGTTCAGAATGAGACCTCGTCTGATAGATAATCACTAAGGGGCACTACAGGGAGAGGGCAGCAAGAAAACTTGAAACAAAGGAACTTATCAACCAAAAAGCGAAGTAACCCAGTGGACTGCTCTAGAGAGCTGCTCAGGAAACTGCTGGAACAGATTTAACTCATTACGGGCCACTGAGTGCTTTTCCTTGCCTTAGTTACTGCAAAATGAAGGGCACGCTTGGCCTTCATCAAGACCGTCTGTTCACTGCCAATCAATGATTCTCTCTCATCATTGATGTTTCTATCTTTCTCTCCCTCTCCCTTCCTCTCTGAAATCAATTAAAAAGATATATTATTAAAAAAAAAAAAAGACCTTCTGTTCGCTGCCACTTTTGCAGAAATGTGGGTAGATGGGCAAATTGCAAATCAGCTTAGCAATTTGGACAAAGGCAGGGGGCACATAAAGCACCTTGTAAAGTGGAACCACCTGATTCCACCTGCAGGTGTTCCATGGAATACTCCTGAGGCTCCTGAAGTGTTGGGGATGCAAGCAAGCATCTTTGGATTGATGTGACCACACCAAGGAGTCCCCTATTTTATGCCTTTGATGTAAGTGACGACTGATGCTGTGATAAGAGGGCCTCCAACCGCTTGGATGGAGCAGGCGATCTTACTGCTGGGAGGACAGGATGGAGTGAGGAGGGCTGTCGTTGACTTACTAGTGTCTTCCCTCCCCCTCGGGCTGAATCATGCACAGATCAGTACTATTCAGAAGAAATGAAAAGTAAGAATAAAAGGGTTGAAGAAAATCTCAGAACTAGTCAAACAAGTGGAAATGTCTGCTAACCTGCTTTTCTTTCCCTTCTCAGAAAATGGCCTCACAGGAGAAGGCCGCTGACCAGAGGATTTCCCAGTATGATGAAACTACTATCCCTCAGCTGTCTGCTCTTCTAGGCATCGACATGGTTCAGTTTGTAAAGGAAATAGAAAAAAAGGAGCAAGAAGATCGAGAAAAAATGCAGAAGGGCTTTAACTCAGAAATGCGCAGTGAAGCAAAAAGGTTAAAGACTTTTGTGACCTATGACTCCTACAGCTCGTGGACACCACAGGAGATGGCAGCGGCTGGGTTCTATTTCACCAGCATAAAATCGGGGGTGCAGTGCTTCTGCTGTAGCTTAATCCTGTTTTGTACCACCCTCAAGCGTCTCCCCATAGAACACCATAAGAAGTTCAGCCCGCACTGCGAGTTCCTTTTGGGCAAAGATGTTGGCAACATTGCTAAGTATGACATAAGAGTTAAGAATCCAGAGAGCAAGATGAGAGGAGACAAAACAAAGTACCAAGAAGAGAAGGCCAGACTTGAATCCTTCCACGATTGGCCATTTTATGCCCATGGGACATCCCCACGGGAGCTCTCAGCAGCTGGCTTTGTCTTTACAGGTAATTTGAAATAATTTTCTGAAGCATTTCTCTGGAGTTTTAAGTTTAGGTTCCATTTTTCAGTTGCAATATTTTGTGAACCTTTCCTCACTTGTTAAATGTATTAGGTATAAGGCCTAGTTTATTAAAATTCAACTTCAGTACTTTACTTGAGCTTTATGTTTCGTATCACATATTAATTTGTCAAATATGTACATAATTAGACAGTTACTTTTCCTTAAATTTGGACCTTAGACAATATTGACAACATTCTTAAGGTCCTTAAGTCATGAGGCCTAGCTGGTGTTACTAGGTGGTAAGAGTGTCGGGCCACACACCGAAGGGTCTCAAGTGTAATTCTTGGTCAAGGGAACATACTTGGGTTGCAGGTTCAATCCTCGGCCACCTATATTGATGTTTCTCTCTCTCCCTCTCTCTTCCCCTCCTCCCTCCTTCCCTTGCTCCTTCCCTCCTTCCCTCCCTCCTTCCTTCCTTTCCTCCCTCCCCCCTCCATCTCCTCACCTCTCTCCTTCCACTCTCTCTAAAAATCAATGGAAAATATATTCTCGGGTGAGGAATAACAAAAAATAAAATAAAATAAAATAAAATATAATAAAATAAAATAAATAAAATAAAATAAAATAAAATAAATAAAATAAAATAATAAAATAAAATAAAATAAATCATGAGGTCAGCCAGACCCCAATCTCCTCCCCTTTTCCTTTTGCTGCTGCTATAAGATCTTCCTTTGATTCTTTTAATTGCTGCAATATTGGAATGGCTTTCTGTTTGTTGGTGGGTTGGTTTTAATCGTAGGGCTAATTCTAATGTATAGGGCAAACTGCATTTAAGGAAACTGCAGTTTGAATTGACCTAGGCATGCTGTAAATGTTATGATGGGTGTGAATGAGAATTGTAATAACAATAACAGCAATCTTTTACTGAGTACCAACAAACTCACCAATTACCTCCATTTCACAGTTGAGTTCATTGAGGCTCAAAGAGTTTAAAAACATTCCTGTGTCCATAGAAATTTCATTGCAGAGCTACAACTTAGGTTTTCTAACCGTGCTCTACGTTGTGAGTTCTTGGATTTCTGTGCTTCCCCACTACTGTGGCTCTGAGAGCTCAAATAGCAAATACCAGCTCTGGGAACACCTGGCGGACAGGTGTTAAACAGGTGTATGTGCAGTATGGCCATGGCTGACAGGGAGGTCCTAGGCTTAAAAAATGGTCTTTTAGGGCCCTGGGGCTGCGGATGGAGATTCAGCCAGATGACAGTGGAAGTGGACAGAGATGTTGGAGTAAGTCTTCCTCACGCACAGAGAGGCAACTCCCAGAGACAGACCTTCTGGGACTACCCCGTGGTGCCATTGCCGAACAATCCAAATATTTTCTTCACATGCAGGAAAACGCGACACTGTTCAGTGCTTTTCCTGTGGTGGATGTTTAGGAAATTGGGAGGAAGGAGATGATCCTTGGAAGGAGCATGCTAAGTGGTTCCCCAAGTAAGTAGATCTCTCTCTCTCTCTCTCTCTTTCTCTCTCATCTGAAACAAAACTAAAGACAAGAGTCACCTTCCTAGAGTAGCATTTTCAGGTTTTTTCCCTACTCAAAACTGGAATGTTCCAGAATTTCTTCAAGCAAGAATCACATAATTTAAAAATAATTTCTTAAATGTTTTATCATCCAAAATATGAAGATACGTTTTGTCAAGTAGAAGTTTCAGGATCTACCCTAATTGATAAATAAGAATAATTCACATAGGGATGATGTAAAATGGCATTTAAAGGAAGTTGGAAAGTAAAACAATGTTTAAGACTATTACAAATTGTTTCATGTACTGATGATTATATACCAAACAGAAACATTTTATTTTAAAAACTCAGAATTTTGATTGTTGCAATGCTCTTTAGTTCCCTGCTTAGAAAATCAAATGTATTCTAATTATTTTTAATGCTATATTTACTAGTATTTCTACATCACTTTGTATCTAGCAAATACATAGTCATTCCCCTTATAGTTTTTAAAACCTTTATTATGGAAAATTTCAAAGGTGGAGAGAATCTATAATACTAAAAGTGTAATATGCAAATCGACCGAACGGCCAAACAGCGGAACGACCGTCCAGATGACCTTCTGGACCAGTGGTTCTCAACCTTCCTAATGCCGTGACCCTTTAATACAGTTCCTCATGTTGTGGTGACCCCCAATTTCATTGTTAGAAATTGAACATAATTAAAGCGTAGTGATTAATCACAAAAACAACATGTAATTATATGTGTGTTTTCCAATGGTCTTAGGCGACCCCTTTGAAAGGGTTGTTCGACCCCCAAAGGGGTCGCAACCCACAGGTTGAGAACCGCTATTCTGGATGAAGCTGGTGCTGCGAGGGCCTACTCTTGCATGAATTTCGTGCATTGGGCCTCTAGTAGTATAATAAGCACTTATATGGCCAAGTAATATTCCATTCATCTTTCACCCACCTTTCTCCAGAAATAATAATAACCAGATTATATTAAAGTCATATAATGCCATTTGTTAATATTCTTATATTTTAGAGTTATATACTAAAATATCTCTAAGAAACAAAACCACAGTATCATTATTTCTCCTAAAAAAAATTAACATTGATTCCACAATACATATAATCAAATATCTGAGTCATTGTTCAATATCCACATCCCTCCAACTCCTTTTCTCTCTTTACTGCTGGTTAATTTAAATCAGAATCCAAACAAATCTGTCTATTACATTTAGTTGATCTGTCTCTTAATATTTTTAATTTATAGATTTCCTTCTTTCCTCTTTTTCTTGTCATTTATCCTTTATAGAAGCCATGTAATCTGTCCTGTAAAATTCCCTACCCTCTAGGTTTGGCTGAATCTGTTTCTGTGGAGTTATTTAATGTTTTTCCACTTCCTATATTTCCTATAACCTAGTACTTGGATCTAGCAATGTGATCAGGCTCATACTCTATTTCTTTTACAAATATATATTTATTGATTTCACAGAGGAAGGGAGAGGGAAAGACAAACATCAATGATGAGAGAGAATCATTGATTGGCTGCCTCCTGCACGCCCCCTACTGGGGATTGAGCCCCACAACCCAGGCATGTGCCCTTGACTGGAATTGAACCCAGGACCTTTCAGTCCACAGGCCGACGCTCTATCCACTGAGCCAGACCAACTGGGGCATCATATCCTATTTCTTTAACAAATATTTGTCATATACCTACTACATGCAAAGAGGTTATTGGTTGTATCATAGAATAACCACACAATACCTGGGCAGTTATCTATGTTTATAAGTCATCTTGCATATGTGCAGCCATGCTCACAAAAGTGGAAGGATGTCTATGATATGTTAAGTGAAAAAAGCAGTATGCAAAATAATATGTGTAGTGTAAGCCCTTAAAAAAACGTGTAGCCAGAACCGGTTTGGCTCAGTGGATAGAGCGTCAGCCTGCGGACTGAAAGGTCCCAGGTTCAATTCCGGTCAAGGGCATGTACCTGGGTTGCAGGCACATCCCCAGTAGGAAATGTGCAGGAGGCAGCTGATCGATGTTTCTCCTCGATGTTTCTAACTCTCTATCTCTCTCCCTTCCTCTCTGTAAAAAATCAATAAAATATATTAAAAAACAAACAAACAAAAAAAAAAACGTGTAAAGCCACTCAACCTATATACAGACTTGTTTGAAAATATATAGAGCCCTAGATGGTTTGGCTCAGTGGATAGAGCATCGAACTGCAGACTGAAGGGTCCCGGGTTTGATTCCGGTCAAGGGCACATGCCCGGGTTGCGGACTGGATCCCCAGTAGGGGGCGTACAGGAGGCAACTGATCAATGATTCCCTCTCATCATTGATGTTTCTATCTCTCCCTCTCCTTTTCTCTCTGAAATCAATAAACCCTGGCATGTGCCCTGACTGGGAATTTAACTGTGACCTTCTGGGTCATAAGTCAATGCTCAACCAATGAGCCATGCCAGCTGGGCCACCATAGTTTAATTTAACTAACAAAATCTCCAGTATATATATATATATATAACTGTAAATCAGTCTCTTTGATTGTATTATATATTTTGTTTTAAGAGAAAAGATAATTTTAAGACTTAATTTTAAAGTATTTGTGTTGTCACTAATGTAAGTAAAGAATAATTATGTGAGAATAGTGATGAATCTCTTACATTTTGGTATAAGTCTCTCGACAGTTTTATTTGAAGTTGAAAAAATTCACCATTTTTAAGTGTACAGTTCAGTAAGTTTTAACAAATGTTTATTGTGTAACCATCACCATAATACTAGAGATATAGAACATCTCTGTCACAATATTGGTGTAGATTTTAATTATGTTTATTAATTATAGATGTGAATTTCTTCAACGTAAGAAGTCCTCAGAGGAAATTGCCCAGTATATTCAAAGCTACAAGGGATTTGTTGATGTCACGGTAATTTATAACAGCATTTCCCCCCCTCATGTTGGCTTTTGATTACCTAGTAATATCTGAATTAGCAGAGGGTGGGCTTTCTTTCTTTTTTGGGGGTGGTCATGAATTCTACTTTCTTATTCCCTTCTTTCCTACCCCAACTTCTCATCTGGCAGAATGAAGAAAATCTATTCCCTTGCTAAACTAGAGCCCTTAAAAGTCCTTTTTCCAGGACTGGCTTTTGATTGGTCAGTCTGCCTTCCTCATAGTCTTTCCCTCTTTGACTGAGGCCACCTCCCCTAGCTTTCCTTGGCTGCCCCATCTGAATTCCTGTGTGAGATTTTGGGACCATGTCACCATCACCCTCAGAAGGCCTCAGTTACTGTCTCCTAGCTGGTTACTCTGTAACTATTAGTAAGGATTCCCTAATGGCAGGTCACAGACAACCCAACCCAAATTGACTTAAGCAAAAAGGGGAATTTATTGGCTAACATGACTCAGAAGATGAGAACCCTGCAGGGAGAACTTGACCTGAAAGTGGGGGAGAAGTGTTTCCTGAGAAAGAAATTGAGTGCGGTTATCAGAGAAGGATCAGTTGCTTAATACCTAATGCTCTTCTCAATCTAGTTTCCTTCCTATATTTCATACTTCCTCATTAGTCAAAGTACATCTGTGCTATCCACATGTAAATCAGCTTTGGAGCTAGATCTCTGGAAACAGCCACCCTAGAACTAGAAGACTTCCTGTTAGGCAGCAGCACTGCATAAAAAATTCCAACATTAATAGAAACAAATATTTAGAGAACAATCTCCAACAACCGTGCCACTCAATCAATCCAGTGAAACTTTATGTGGGGGTGGGAGGAATTCTTTTGATTTTTATTCATAGATACGTGTATCTTCTAAGTCAAAGTCAAAATTTTCATTTTCTTCAGGGAGAACATTTTGTGAATTCCTGGGTCAAGAGAGATTTACCTATGGCATCAGGTAAACAGACATTTTTTTTTAAGGGAAGAAACATTAAAATTTTTAAAACGCAGACCTATTTCAAAGGCTTTGCTTGTTTATTTCTTTTTCTGTTTTTCTCTTGTCCTCACCCTTTTTTTAACTCTTCCATTTTCTTACTCATTTTATGGGGCACATGCCCAGGTTGCAGGCTCTTTCCCCAGTGGGGGACATGCAGGAGGCAGCCGATCAGTGATTCTCTCTCATCATTGATGTTTCCATCTCTCCCTCCCCCTCTCCCTTCCTCTCTGAAATCAATAAAAAAAAATATATATATATATATTTATATATAAAAATATATATATTTAAACAATATATATATTTAAATATATATATATATATTTAAAACAATTAAAATTTCTGGATAAAACGTTTTTGAAAACATTCTTAATTGGATCTGTTACGAAATTAAACATGAAGTAATAGAAAAATATATATAGTTCTCTGCCTTCATTTCCTTATACAGGGCTTCTAAAACCCTCATAATTTCCTAAGCGATAAGAGCACTAGGGGCATCTTTTGTTCAAATGAGGTGACTCTGGGTGGGCTCCTGGATGGGGGTTGGTCACTAGAAACATGAAACCATGATTAGAAGCTTAGAATTCTCAGTCCTCCTCCTCCCCCTCCCCCCTATTCTCCAGAGAGAGGAGCGGGGCTGGAAGTGGAATTAATAACATCTTCATAATGAAAATCCCAGTAGCACAGGGTTCAGAGAGCTTCCAGGTGGGTGACACATTCCAACTCCATGGGTTTGGAAGCCCCTGTTCTTGGGGCCCTCTCAGGCCTCACCCTATCTCTTCACCTAGCTGTTCACCTGTATCTTCTATCAATCCCTTAATAGACTAGTAAACATAAGAAAGTGTTTCTATGAGTTCTGTGAGCCACTCCAGTAAAGGAAGTGAAGGGGGAGCAGTCTTGTGGGACTGAGCTCTTAACCTGTGGGATCTGACACTGTCTCCAGGTAGAGGGAGTCAGAATTGAGTTAAATTGTAGGGCGCCTAGCTGGTCGGAGAAAACCACCACACATCTGGTGCCAGAGTTGTTGTGTGGTCTGAGAGTAAAGGAGACACCCAGGAGGAAAAGACATATTTTTCCAATACATTAAGCATAGGCGGATTAAAAATGAAGTGACAGCTAAATCCTGGGGTTGAGTGGAACGTCAAAGCAAGCTTTCATCTTTAGAAAATTCACAAAACCAAGTTAACGTAGATTTAAAAATTTTTTTAATATGTCTTCATTGATTTCAGAGAGGAAAAGAGAGGGAAGAGATAGAAACATCAGTGATGAGAGAGAATCATTGATTGGCTGCCTCCTGCACGTCCCCTACTGGGGATCAAGCCCGCAACCCAGGCAGTTGCTCTTGATCGGAATTGAACCTGGGACCCTTAAGTCCGCAGGCTGATGCCTATCCACTGAGCCAAACCAGCTAGGGCCAGGTTTAAATTTTTTAAAAATTGATTTCAGAGAGGAAGGGAGAGGTAGAGAGAGATGGCAGCATCAATGATCAGAGAGAATCATTGATCAGCTCCCTCCTGCACACCCCTGAGCCCACAACCTGGGCATGTGCCTATCCAGGAATCAAACCATGACCTCCTGGTTTATAGGTCGACCCTCAACCACTGATCCACACCAGCCGGGCAATGTAGGTTTAATTTTCAAGTCCTTATAGGGCACAGATTACAGGAACCAAACCCCAGAGCCCACCCAACATGAGAAAACTAATGAAGGCCATTGCATAGAGTGGACAACCCAAAGGGCAAGAAATAAATCTACCTGCTCTTAAGGGAACTACAAGGAAAATTTGTCTTTCTTAACACTAAATTGTGAAGGAGGCGTATCTTCTTTAGCTTTTTTGATTATTTTATTCTGATGCTAGATGATATAATTTTAAAAGGTTTTATAATAGAAAATTTTGAGCATATACAGAAATAAGATAGTATATACTCACCACTCTGCTTCAACAATTTAACACGTAGTCAATCTTGCTTCATCTAATTTTCTTCTTTTTAACCTCCCCCAATTATTCTGAAGCAAACTCTAAGCATCATATCATTCTGTCTGTAAATATGAAGTGATAACTTGAACCTGATAATTGCAATATCAAAACTTGCTGGTCTAACCATATGTCTTTTATTCAAGCTTTTTGCAATGACAGCATCTTTGCTAATGAAGAACTACGACTGGAGTCTTTTAAGAAATGGCCCCATGCATCTCCTGGGGGCGCAGCTCTGGCCAAAGCAGGTCTTTTCTACATAGGTGAGTCAGTAGTTGGCATAGCCTCTTGCCTTGCTTCTCATTCAAGCCCCACATACACTAATGACCCTGGATTTGTATTTATCTAGTCTCAACAATCTCCACTCTTCTAGTCTTTCCTTATATATCCTTTTTCCTTGCTATGTCAGAAAACCTCTCCCAGTTTTCTACAACTAACTTAGGTAGAGAAGCTCCAAATTGAAACCTTAAGAACTTGACTAACAATGAATACAAGTACATGTATCCTCTACTTTTGGAAAGTTAGTTTTATGCCACTTTGTTTTTATGAAAGATATATACATGAGTAAAGGCAGACCTTGGAGATACTGCAGGTTCAGTTCCAGACCACTGCAATAAAACAACTATCACAACACTGGAGTCATAATCCATTTGCTGATGGAGGGTATTTGCAGAAAATGTAATATCTGTGAAGCACATGAAAGCAAAGCACAATAAAACTGTCACATGACCCTTTTGCTTCTACCTCTTTAACCAGAACTTAGTATGGCCATACTAGCTATAAGAGAAGCTGGCACATTCAATCATTTTCCTGGGTGGTAAACACAGTTAAAATTTGGGGTTTCTGTTACTGTGGAAGAATGAGCGATATTGGGAGAGTGGAGAAGCAGTCTTAAACACTCTCCTCAGACGCGAAAAATCAAAAAATACTTTGTTGTTGTTAATCCTCACCTGAGGATATTTTTTCCCCAATGATTTTAGAGAGAGTGAAAGGTAGGGAGGGAGAGAAAGAGAGAAATAGAGACACATCAATTGGTTGCCTCCCAGATACACCTGGATCAGGGCTGGAGATTGAGCCTGCAACCTGCAACCAAGGTATGTGTCCTTGACCGGAATTGAACCCAGGACCCTTCAGTCTGCAGGTGGACGCTCTATCCGCTGGGTTGGTGTCCAGTTAGGGTCATAGCATTCTCTTTAGCTTCTGGTCATCAAGAAGTTCCCCTCTGTAATCCACAACTAGTAGGCTTGCTCCCTTTAGCTAACTGCCGGAGGTACAGTAGGGATCAGAGAAAGGATATTGTGCCCTGCCTTGGTCCTTGCTGGCCTTCTTCAGACCAGACACACAAATTGAGTTACAGTGGAGGTCCATGCAGAGCTTTTACTGAGAGGTCAAGTAGATGTCACAAATTTCACACAGCAGTACAGAGTAGGGGAATATGGCGGTCACTTTAACAAAAATATTCCGTGGTACAAAATATCTTAATGGCTCACAAGCTTAAGCATTTGGATAGGCAGTGTCCCTACTCTCTCTATTCTGGCTTCCTCTTAGCAGCTTCCTCCAAATACCCTCTGTCCAGTGTCCTCATCCTCTTTCTTTTTGAACCTCCACCTCTCCCCACAAATCCTAATCCTCTGACCCTCTAAGAGTCTTGCAAGCTCTAGGACCTCTTATTTTCATGCAGACACAAAGAGAGGGTCTCCCCTGCCCTAGCTTTACCAGGCCGACAAAGGTCCAAGAGTGGAAGATGATAGCTGTTCCATTTCTACTTCAATCCTTTGGCAGATTCAAATGCTAGTTTCCTTCCTAAGAAATATAGTCTCACAAGGAGACTTGATCCTACTTCTAGTGGCATAAACCTGGCAATAATGTAGTAATAGGCATTTGATGCTTCATGAACTTACACAGGGCTGCAACATTGCTCAATCTCCCCTCCCCCTGAACTCCATATGTATTCTCTCTTATTTAATCACTAGACAAATGCTTATAGAGTGCTTAATAAGTGCTAGGCACTCTTCAAGTCCATGAGATTCATTGGGGAGCAAAACAGACAAAAGTCTTTTCCTGTTTGGAGCTTTAATGCGTACACTGATTTGCACATCCCCTGTTCCATAGGAGGATGGGACAGGGAAAGGGTGTTCATCAAAGTGCATGCCACATGGAGGCATCCATGACTATTTGCTCATTACCCCTTTGGTCCTGTATAGAATATTGCCCCAACTTGTGACTTTGTCACAAAATTTGATTGGAAATACAAGTAGGGTTTTGCTAATAAAGGCCTGGTAGTTATTACCTGTGTCACTTGAGAAATACACATGCCAGTTACACTGATTGAATTTCTTTGCATCTAGGTATAGAGGACATCGTCCAGTGTTTTTCCTGTGGAGGATGTATGAACAACTGGGTGGAAAGTGATGACCCATTAGGAGATCATTCCAAATATTTTCCTAAGTGAGTGGAATGAATGCTTAGTGTCTGTGAATCTGGATATACTTTAAAAAAATTTGTCCCTCGCTTTTTCCTGCATTTTCTTATTAAATATTTGCTCAGCCCTCTGATTGCTACTCTGAAGAATGAGTCTTTATCTCTTATCCCCTTATTCTCATGACACCCTTTCCATTTAGCATTTCCTTTATTATAGTTATAGCATAGTTTTGGTGAGATCAATATTTTTACATTATATGTTTATTTATCATGACTGCAGAACTGAACCGGTAGTAAATTATTATTTTGCCTCTCTGTACAAATTTTAATTTTTGTAGAAAGTAATAATTGTCTTGTTAGTAGTTTAATTTTTTAAATGAAATTCATACATTAACCACTTTAAAGTGCGCAATCTAGTAGTATTTAGTACATTCACAATGTTGTGCAACCACTTCCTCTAATTCCATTTTCATTACCCCAAAAGAAAACTGTACCCATTAAGTAGTCGCTCCCTATCTTCCCACCCCATCCTAGTCTAGCTCCTTAGAGCTACCAATATACTTTCTGCCTCTACAGATTTACTTATTCTGGATATTTTATATAAATGGAAACATACAGTATGACTTTTGTGTCTGTCTTCTTTCACTTAGCATAATGTATTGAGGTTCATCCATGTTGTAGCATGTATCAGTACTTCATTTCTTTTTTTTATGACAGAGTTATATATATTTCTCCATATTCTCACCAATACTTTTCTTTTTTTTTTTTTTTTCTTAAATATATTTTATTGATTTTTTACAGAGAGGAAGGGAGAGAGATAGAGAGTCAGAAACATCGATGAGAGAGAAACATCGACCAGCCGCCTCCTGCACATCCCCCACCGGGGATGTGCCCGCAACCCAGGTACATGCCCTTGACCAGAATCGAACCTGGGACCTTTCAGTCCGCAGGCCGACGCTCTATCCACTGAGCCAAACCGGTTTCGGCACCAATACTTTTCTTTAACTATAGTATTTGGTTAGGTATTTTTTTTTTTATGTCTTGAGGACCAGTTTATCATCAAATTCACCCAGATGTTTAAATCTTCTCTCTAGTCATTCAGAACTATAAGCATTTCCATCATTTTCATTTTCTTGAAGTTTCTCTCCAACATGAACTGTTTATCATGTAGTCATCCTAGGATCCTAGGGATTGCTATTGGCTCTCTCCTGTGTTGTAGCTCCTGTGTCCTATCTAATGTCATCTTCTTGGTTTATCCACTCATTTTGGTGGAGTACTCCTCCAAGTCCCCTGGAAAAGATTGCACAAGAGATACATGTTTTTAGCTTGTATATAACTCATATATCTGAATATATTCTCACATTTGTTTGATAATTTAGCTGGGTATAGAATTCTAGGTTAGAAGTTGTCTTAATTTCAATTGTAAAGACATTGCTACATTTTCGTATAGCTACCAATGTTGCTATTGATTCTGATTCTTAATCCTTAGATTGCAAACCACATTTCCACCCCTTCTAGAAGCTTTTAGGTTTTTCTGTTTGTTTCTAGTGTTTTAAAATTTCATGAAGAAATGGATGTTTCTTTTTTTGTTTATATATATATATATATTGATTTCAGAGAGGAAAGGAGAGGACGCGAGAGATAAAAACATCAGTGATGAAAGAAAATCATTGATTGCCGAAACCGGTTTGGCTCAGTGGATAGAGCGTCAGCCTGCGTACTGAAGGGTCCCGGGTTCGATTCCGGTCAAGGGCATGTACCTGGGTTGCGGGCACATCCCCAGTGGGAGATGTGCAGGAGGCAGCTGATTGATGTTTCTCTCTCATCGATGTTTCTAACTCTCTCTCTCTCTCTCCCTTCCTCTCTGTAAAAGTTCAATAAAATGTATTTTAAAAAAGCCGAAACCGGTTTGGCTCAGTGGATAGAGCGTCGGCCTGCGGACTGAAGGGTCCCGGGTTCGATTCCGGTCAGGGGCATGTACCTGGGTTGCGGGCACATCCCCGGTGGGGGATGTGCAGGAGGCAGCTGATCGATGTTTCTCTCTCATCGATGTTTCTAACTCTCTATCTCTCTCCCTTCCTCTCTGTAAAAAATCAATAAAATATATTAAAAAAAAAAAAATGTATTTTAAAAAAAAGAAAAAGAAAGAAAATCATTGATTGCCTGCATCCTGCATGCTCCCCCACTAAGGATCGAGCCCACAACCGGGCAAGTGCCCCAACCAGGAACTGAACCATGACCTCTAGATTCATACCTAGGTTGATGCTCACCACTGAGCCACTCTGGCTGAGTGAAATGGCTATTTCTTTAATTTTTTTTTTCTGTGAATGTTTAAAGTTTTTTGGCTTACTTATTTTTTGCTCACCAAACTCTCCATAAATGTTGAGTTGTAAGAAGAAATTAGTTGTTTTCACTTTGTAATTTGTAAGACTTTTTTCCAGAAATAAGTATTAATACATACAGATCTTAAAACAAATACTCCCATTTAATTCTAAGATTCTAAAGAGGATACTGCTTTGAAGGAGTTTTGACAGAAGTAGTTGCTTATTTTCTTTCTTATTTGAGTTAGTATTTAGTAAATTGTTGAGAATCGTAGGGACATTCCTCTTAATTTCTGGAAACATAAGCTAGTATGCAGTCTACTTTTGTTTAGAAGTTTTTTTCTGGAATCTATCAACTTCCTTTTGTGTGGTTTTTACTCTTCCTTTGCTTTCTTTCTTTCTTTTTTTTTTTTTTAATTGAAGACTAGGATGCCTCCAAAGGAGTAACTAAAATATTTATGATTTGAAGGACAATAAGAAACCAATGTATCGACCATAGAAGTTAAGAAATTGAACATTACCAAATGCCTTAGAAGGCTACTGTATATCCACCCTCCCCAATTCCAATTATATCCTTGTTCCTCCAATCCAGACTTAAACATGATCCTGAATTTTTGGTTAATTATTCATCTGCTTCTCTTTATGGTTTTACCCACTACATATGTCGCCTTAAACATATTGAATTTTGCCTATTCTTGAAGTGAAAATAGAAGCATACTGCATGGTTCTTCTGTGAATGACACATGTAGCTCCACATCGTTTTGTAGGCTCATTCTTAATTATGTATAGAGTTGTAGTCCACTTGTTTTCACTGCTATATAGTGTATTATTTCACAAGTGTATAATTATCTCTTCCATTATTGATTCAACATCTGGGTTGTCTTAAGGATGTTGCAAATTCAAATAATGGTACTACAAACATTCTTGTGCATATTTCCCAATGCCCTGAGCGTTACTCTCTAGGGCATATAACAAAATATGGAATTGCACAGGCATAAAAATTGAACATATTCAACCTTACTAGAGTGTGTAAAAGTTTTTCAGAGTGGTTGTACTCATAAATTACTAGTACATTTACACTAGCATAGATGAATTTTCCATGGCCTGCTTCCTTACTAATTTGGTGTTGTCCAAATTTAAATTTTTGACAATCTAAAATTTTTCATATTTTCCCATGTAATTTCCACATTATTTTTCTTCAAAAGTGTGTATTATTATTTGCCCTTTCATATTCAGAGAATATATGAACTGTTCTCTTTAACCTCATAGTATTCCTTGTTCTTAAGTCTTTATCTGATATTAATATTATTTTATCACTCCAATTTTTCTATAATTAGTTTTTACATAATTTTTGAAATCATTTTACTTTTAATCTATGGCTTTATATTTAAAGCAAATTTCTTGCCGAAACCGGTTTGGCTCAGTGGATAGAGCGTCGGCCTGCGGACTGAAGGGTCCCGGGTTCGGTTCCGGTTGGGGGCATGTACCTGGGTTGCGGGCATATCCCCGGTGGGAGATGTGCAGGAGGCGGCTGATCGATGTTTCTCTCTCATCGATGTTTCTAACTCTCTATCTCTCTCCCTTCCTCTCTGTAAAAAATCAATAAAATATATTTAAAAAAAAAAAGCAAATTTTCTTGTAGGCAGGCAACAGGGTTGGATCTAGTTTTTAACTCTGACAATGGGAGTGTTTAGAACATTTACATTTGGCCCGGCAGGTATTGCTCAGTGGTTAAGCATTGACCTGTGGTAGGAGGTCACAGTTCAATTCCTGATCAGGGCACATACCTGGGTTGTGGGCTTGATCTCAATGGGGGACGTGCAGGAGGCAGCTAATTGATGATTCTCTCTCATCATTGATGTTTCTCTCTCTCCCTCCTCCCTTCTTCTCTATGAAATCAATAAAAACATATTTTTTTAAAAGAACATGTACATATAATTTAATTATTGATATACCACATTTCTTGGAGTTCAGGACTTCTGGATTCAAATATACTATTTTGCTATTTGCTTTCTATTTTTTACAACTCTCTTTGTTTCTTTTTCTTCTTTTCATGACTTTTCTGAGTTTGAGTATTTTTCAGTGTTCCATTTTATCTCTGTTATTGGTTTATTAGCTATACAACTTTGTCTTTTTAGTGCCTGCTTGCTCTAGAATTTATAATGTGCATGTTTAACATTATCAGTGATCTTTAGATATTATAACACTTGATATACAATGTATGAATTATGTAACAGTATATTTCTATTTCTCCCCTCCTATCCTTTTGCTTTTATTATCATACTAGAGGCCCGGTGCACAAAAATTTGTGCACTCAGGAGAGTCCCTCAGCCCGGCCTGTGCCCTCTCGCAGTCTGGGACCCTTCAGGGAATGACCACCTGCTGGCTTAGGCCCGCTCCCGGGGGGATTGGGCCTAAGCTGTCAGTCAGACATCCCTCTGGCAGCCCGGGAAACCTCGGGGGATGTCCACTTGCCAGCAGGGAGCAGGTTTAGCTGTAGTTGGACGTCCTTAGTGCTGCTGAGGAGGCAGGAAAAGCTCCCACCACCACAGCTGTACTGGCAGCCATCAACCTGGCTTGTGGCTGAGCAGAGCACCCCCTGTGGGAACACACTGACCACCAAGGGGCAACTCCTGCATTGAGCGTCTGCCCTCTGGGGTCAGTGTGTGTCATAGTGACCAGTCATTCCCAGTTGTTCTGTTGTTAGGGTCATATTGTATATTGCAATGTTGCATATTACCCTTTTATTATATACTAGAGGCCCAGTGCACAAAAATTTGTGCACTGGCGGGGGTGGGGGAGGGTGTCCCTCAGCTCCACTTGTGCCCTCTCACAGTCTGGGACCCCTCGGGAGATAACGACCTCCTGGCTTAGGCCTGCTCCCGGGTGGCAGAGTGCAGGCCCAATCCCTAGGTGCAGCTCCTGGTCGGGCTCAGAGTAGGGCCGATTGGGGGGTTGGGGCGCCCCTCCCTGTCACACTTAAGGCAGGGTGGATGGGGAGGTTGCAACGCCACCCCTACCACACAGAGCAGGGCCGATCAGGGGGTTGGGGAGCTCCCCCCTGTCACACACAGAGCAGGGCCAATCGGGGTTGGAGAGCTCCCTCCTGTCATGCACAGAGTAGGGCTGATAGGGGAGTTGGGGCACCGCCCCCTGTCACACACAGAGCAGGGCGGATCAGGGGGTTGGGGCACTCCCCCCGTCACACTCAGGGCAGGGCCAATGGGGAGGTTGCGGCTCCACCTCGTCACACACAGAGCAGGGCCCATGGGGGGGTTGGGGCGCCGCACCCTGTCACACACAGAGCAAGGCCGATCAGGGGGTTGGGGTGCCTTCCCCTGTCACGAACAGAGCAGGGCGGATAGGGAGGTTGTGGCCCCGCGCCCTGTCACACACAGAACAGGGCTGATCAGGGGGTTGGGGCGCTGCCCCCTGTCACGCACAGAGCAGGGCCCATCAGGGGGGTTGGGGCTCCGTACCCTGTCACACACAGAGCAGGGCCGATCAGGGGGTTGGGGCACCTTCCCCTGTCACGAACAGAGCAGGGCGGTTCGGGAGGTTGTGGCCCCCACCCCCTGTCACACACAGAGCTGCAGGGCGGTTTGGGCGCTGCCCCCTGTCACACTGCTCCAGGGGCTAGGAGGCCTTGCAGCTCTGCTGATCCCGGTGCTAGGAGGCCTCACTGCTCCGCTGATCCTGAGGCCAGGAGGCCTCGAGGCTCCGCTGATCCCAGTGCCGGAAGGCCTCGTTGCTCCGCTGATCCTGGGTTCGGGAGGCCTCACAGCTCCACTGATCCCGGTGCTGGGAGGCATATTACCCTCTTACTATATAGGATAGAGGCCTGGTGCACAGGTGGGGGCCGGCTGGTTTGCCCTGAAGGGTGTCCTGGATCAGGGTGGGGGTCCTGCTTGGGTGCCTGGCCAGCCTGGATGAGGGGATGATGGCTGTTTGCAGCTGGTCACACCCCCTTCAGGGTGGGGGTCCCCACTGGGGTGCCTGGCCAGTCTGGGTGAGGGGCTGAGGGCTGTTTCCAGGCTGGTGGGTGACTGAAGCTCCCAACCCATCCTTTCTTTCTTTTTCTTTTTTTATTCTGGGATTTATTTACCTTCTATGACTGTCACTGGAACTAAGAGCCGGCTTTAGCTCTGAGGCTCGGCTCCAGCTCTGAGGCCTCGGCTGCTGAAAGCAGGTATCTGGGTTTGTTTGGGTTCTATAATCGAAACTCTGTTGCAATTCCAGCTTGGCCAGCTGGCTGAAACCATGGGGTTTGTTTAGTGTCTATAATTGCAATATAGTTGCTTAGAGTGCAAGCTCAGAGCCCAGCAGCGGCAGGCGGGGAACCTTGGCTTCCTCCTTCACTGGAGCAAGCAAGCCTCCTGTGCTTCAGCTGCCTGGCTGCCGGCTGCCATCTTGGTTGGCAGTTAATTTGCATATCCCCCTGATTATCCAATGGGAAGTATGCTGGAGGTACGGTTAATTACCATGTTTATCTATTATTAGATAGGACTAGAGGCCTGTTGCATGAAGAGATTTGTGCAATAGGCCTTCCCTTCTCCTGGCTGCCGGCACAGGTTTTCCTCTGGCACCCGGGACCCAGTCCCTTGCTCTGGCCGGAGCCGCCTTCAGTCTTCCGTCTTAGCTGCTGCAGCTCTCCTTCAGTCTTCCCTCCGCCGCTTGGAGCCTATGTATGCAAATTAACCACCATCTTTGTTGGCAGTTAATTTGCATATCATGCTGATTAGCCCATTGGCGACATAGCGAAGGTATGGTCAATTACCATGTTTGTCCATTATTAGATAGGAAGATAGAGGCCTGGTGCATGGGTGGGGGCCGGCTGATTTGCCCTGAAGGATGTCCCAGATCAGGATGTGGGTCCCCATTGGGATGCCTGGCCAGCCTGGGTGAGTGGCTGATGGCTGTTTGCAGGCTGGCCACAGTCCCTTAAGGGTGGGGGTTCCTGCTGGGGTGCCTGGCCAGCCTGGGTGAGGAGCTGATGGCTGTTTGCAGGCTGGCCAACCCCCCAGCGAGGACCCTCACCCCATGAGGGTGTGGCCATCCTAGGTGAGGGGCTGATGGCTGTTTGCAGGCTGGCCACAGCCCCTCCCGGGTGGTGGTCCCCGCTGGGGTGCTTGGCCAGCCCGGGTGAGGGGCTGATGGCTGTTTGCAGGCTGGACATAGCCCCTTCAGGGTAGGAGTTGCCGCTGGGGTGCCTGGCCAGCCTGGGTGAGGGGCTGATGGCTGTTTGCAGGCTGGCCAAGCACCCCAGCAGGGACCCTCATCCCATGAGGGTGTGGCCATCCTGGGTGAGGGGCTGATGGCTGTTCACAGGCTGGCCACAGCCCCTTCAGGGTAGGGGTCCAAGCTGGGGTCCCTGGCCAGCCCGGGTGAGGGACTGATGGCTTTTTGTAGGCTGGCCAAGCCCCCCAGCAGGGACCCTCACCCCATGAGGGTGTGGCCAGCCTGGGTGAGTGGCTGATGGCTGCTTGTAGGCTGGCCACGGCCCCCCACCACCCAAGCTCCCAGTGGAGGCTGGCTGGAAGCAGTTATCTAGGATTTATTTATCTTCTATAATTGAAACTTTGTTGCCTTTTGTGGAGGCTACAGCTGGCCAGGGGTGGCAGGAAGCTTGGCTTCTTCCATCGCCAGGGCAACTAAACCTCCTGCTTGCTCCAGCTTTGTGGTTGCCTGCCGCCATCTTGGTTGGGTTAATTTGCATATAGGCACTCTGATTGGCTGGTGGGCATGGCTTGGGCAAAAGTACGGTCAATTAGCATCTTTGTCTTTTATTAGTGTAGATACTAGAGGCCCAGTGCACAAAATTCATGAATGGGGGCAGGGTCCCTCAGCCCGTCCTGCACCCTCTCAATTCCAGGACCCCTCGGGGGATATCCGACTGCCGGTGTAGGCCTGATAAATGGGTAGTTGGACATCCCTCTTGCAATCTGGGACCATTGGCTCCTAACCGCTCACCTGCCTGCCTGCCTGCCTGCCTGATCGCCCCTAACCGCCTCTGCCTGCCTGCCTGCCTGGTCTCCCCTAACTGCCCTCCCCTGCCAGCCTGGTTGCCCCTAACTGCCTCTGCCTCGGCCTCTGCCACTGTGGCTTTGTCCAGAAGGATGTCTGGAAGATGTCTAGTCTAATTAGCATATTACCCTTTTATTAGTATAGATTTTACCATTATACATATTATCTCACAATATATTATTATATCTTTGCTTTAAACAATTACCTTTTAAATACATTTTAAAAAGAGAAAAAATGTCTTGCATATTTACCCACTTAGTTACCATCCCTGGCATTTTTCATTCTTTTGAGAGGACCAGTTGGAATTCCTTCTGTTATAATTTTCCTTTTAACTGAAGAACGTCCTTTAACATTTCTTGGAATGCAAGTCTGCTGGCAACTAACTGTATTGGGTTTGTTTGTATGAAAAAAGTCTATTTTTTACTTTTCTTGATGGGTCTATCTGCATAGTGACCTTGGACAAAAACATTAAAAGTCCTCCTTGCTATTTTCCTATTTCTATAGTCATCTCCAAGCCATCTAGGAAAATAAAAATGAGTATCCTCTTGCTTTTTTTCCTGGTTTTCTGTGATTTTGCAGCAGGAAAACAAGCCCAAGCCAGTTGGTTGTTCCTAGTTTTCTCATTTACCTACTGACATTTATAATTCTCACCTATCCAAGTTAATTATTTAGGGCAGAGCTCTTTAGAATTTTCTCCCTTGGTTCTTCAGGCAGACATCATATCTAAGTTTAGAGCAGGGATGGGGAATGTCCAACCCGCAAGCTGTGTAAGGCCTACAAAATCATTTGATCTGGCCCTGCCAAGGCATTATGGGTGAGTTAATTAAATGTTTGGCCAAATATAATTTTTATGTTGATAATTTTGTATGGCCCCAAAAATCTATATATATAAAGAGGTAATATGCTAATTGGTCCTAAAGGTGTCCCAGTCTTTACCAGTCAACAGGCAACATGTGCACAGGAGCTGGTGGGCAGGGACGGGTGTGGGGACTTCCACCCTCAGCGAAGGTGTGCATAGGCCTGCCCAGTGCTAACGTCACGCTGCCTGCCTGCATCTCTGGCCTGGGACATGGTGCTGCCTGCATGTGTCCCCGCCCAGCACTGAGGGGAAGTTGATTAAAATACTTCCTCTAATTAATTCCCTTTTAATGTGCACAAATTTTGTGCACTGTGCCACTAGTGATGTTATAAATACCCAAATGGGCTTTGGCAGTAAAAAGGTTCCCCATCTCTGGTTTAGAGAGTAATATGTCCCAGTTTCATGATGCTTGGTAAGTAGTTTTTAAAGAGTATGTTTGTGGCCATTCTTTTGTCTTCATACTGCTGGAAGTTTTAAAAATAAACCTTTTTAAAAAAAAATACATTTTTTTATTGACTTCAGAGAGGAAGGAAGAGGGAGAGCTAGAAACATCAATGAAGAGAATCATTGATTAGATGCCTCCTGCACGCCCCCTACTGGGGATTGAACCTGCAACTGGGCATGTGCCCTGACCAAGAATTGAACCTTGATCTCCTGGTTCATAGGTTAATGTTCAATCTTTGAGCCACGCCAGCCAGGCTTAAAAATAAACCTTTTTGGGGGACTAATTTTAGATTTAGAGAAAAAGTACAAAGATAATACTGAGTTCCTATAATCCCACACCCAGTTTCTCCTAATACTAATATATATTACATTACCATGGTACATTTGTCAAAATTAAGAAACCAACATTGATACCTTACTATCAACTCTAGACTTTATTTGGATGTAACCAGTTTTTCTACTCTCTTTTATTCTTTGTTTCAGAATCCATAAAGTTTTCTTCTCTATTTTAAAAAAATTAATTATTTTTAATTGATTTGAGAAAGCAAGAGAGACACACACACACACAGAAACATCAATCAGCTGTGTCTGGCATGTGCACGGACCAGGAATCAAACCCATAGCCTCATATGTGCCCTAACTGGGATTAGAACCCACAATATTTTGGTGTACAGGATGATACTCCAATCAACTGAGCTACACCAGCCAGTGCTTTCTTCTCTATTTTTGATTCTTTAGGTTCATTTTAGTTGGTTTCATGTTTGAGTGTTATCCCCCTCATTACTTTACAAAGCACTTACATTCTATTGCTGACAGCTACAGTCTGAATGTCTTGCTTGATAATGACACTGACAGAACAAATCACTAGAAATGTCAATTTTATATTAAAATTTTCCCATTAAAACTCTAACAGTATTTTTAAAAAACCTAATGCCAAGACTTACTTGCCTACAACTAATTTTATAACTTTTAACTTTTGTGCTTAGTTGTCTGTTTCTCCAAAATCTGAAGGCCTCTGCAGAAGTGATTCCAGACCTGCAGAGCCACGATGAGCTTTCTGAATTGACGGTAATGAACACCATCTTGTTTATTTTAACAGTACATGGTTGAAAACTGTTTTTGAACAGGAATTGCTTATCCTAAATAAGTAAATAAATTTAACAAGTACCTATTAAGCATCTATGATGTGTTAGGTGCAGATGGGAATACTACAGTAAACAAGATATAATACCTCGCTTCATTAAATGTAGAGTCAATCCCTTCTACTTTGGGGCCCAGACTCTTTTAGTCTCAGAGGTGCTCAGATCCACACAATCCTCACTTGGAGGACAATAAGGTCTGACTTGCTACTTGGCCATTCTCAGGGCTGGAAAGGTATTTCTTTTACAAAAACAAATGACCAATGAAATCATAAACCTAGATAATAGGTTGGCCTCTTTAAATGGGTCATAGTTCTCTGGGATATAAGCCATTATCAATTTCACATGTGCACACAAACATACACATACACACCTACACACCTTATTTGAGGCTGTATGTTAGGTATATTAGGTTTGTCATCCCACAGAAATAAAAAGTAACTGGCTATTCATTTGATTTAAGTTTATATTTGTTAGCTGAAAAATGAAATTGAAGAAAAAAGCTTGGGGATATTTAAATGGCTTACTTTTTAAGGAAGAAACATAACCTTCCTACACTGCAGGTATGAAATATTAAACATGTTAATAACTTAGGTCAGTAGCTGTATCTAATGATTTTTGGAGGGCTGTCTTGCTCTAGATGCTATGATTCTGATTACCTGGACAATAATCTCTGCTTGACTCACCTGTGTGTACCACTTAGGAGCACACACTTGAGGAGTTTGGAGAGCATGTATTGCTCCATATTTGTAGCATTCCTCTTTTCAACAGGCATAAATATTTGAGGGTGGGTTGTGTTTCAGTAATGTTTGGTCCCCAATTGTAACATGATACCTCATCTTTATATAAATTTTTATTTAATAGAGGATTTTATTTTCAAAGGAAACCATAAGTGAAACCAGTCTTGAAGATTCAGCAGCAGTTAGTTCTCTAGTGCCAGGTAAGGATTTTGAAATAGCTCATGGGATTATATACAGGGTGCCCCCCCCAAAAATAATAAGGGTAGTGTTTATTAAAATACATTTGATTTTCAAAATGTAATAGAAATCAGCTAATAACGTGTGTGTATACATTTTTTGGGACACCCTGTATATGTGTACATAATTTATATGTAGGGGATTTTAAAAGAGAGAGGATTTGTATTTGTGCCTCTTTTCTTCTTTCCACAGAGACAGCCCAGAGTGAAGCCCAGTGGTCTGGGGAGGCAAAAAGCCTGAACCAGCGACTGAAAGAAGCCTACACCGATGCCAGTTTCCGCCGCATGTATATGCTTGAGGTCTCTTCCAGTCTGGCCACAGACCACTTGCTGAGTTGTGATCTGTCCCTTGCTTCAAAAAACATCAGCACTCCTGTGCAAAAGCCTGTACTGTTGTCTGATGTCTTTGCCAACTTGAACTCTGTCATGTGTGTGGAGGGTGAAGCTGGTAGTGGAAAGACAGTCCTCCTGAAGAAAATAGCTCTTCTATGGGCATCAGGATGCTGTCCCTTGTTAAACAGGTTCCAGCTGGTCTTCTATCTCTCCCTTAGCTCTACCAGACTGGACCAAGGGCTGGCCAACATCATTTGTGACCAACTCCTAGAGACAGAAGGATCTGTTACTGAAATGTCCCTAAGGAACATTGTGCAGCAGTTAAAGAATCAGGTGCTATTCCTTTTGGATGACTACAAAGAAATGTGCTCAGTCCCTCAAGTCATACAAAAACTGATTCATAAGAACCACTCATCAAGGACCTGTTTATTGATTGCCGTCCGCACAAACAGGACCAGGGACATCCGACAATACCTACATACAATTCTAGAGATCAAAGCGTTTCCCTTCTATAATACTGTCTACATATTACGGAAGTTTTTTTCTCATGATTTGACCCGTCTGCAAAAGTTTATGATTCACTTTAAAATGAATGCAAATTTGGAGGGAATTCAGAAAACTCCTCTTTTTGTAGCAGCAGTTTGTGCTAATTGGTTTCAAAACCCTTTTGACCGGTCCTATGATCATGTGACTGTTTTCAAATCCTATATAGCATGCCTTTCCTTAAAGCACAAACTTTCAGCTGAACGTTTCAAAGCAAACGTGTCCTCCTGTGGTAAGCTGGCCTTGAAAGGGTTTTTCTCTTCTTGCTTTGAGTTTAGTGATGATGACCTTGTAGAAGCAGGAGTTGACGAAGATGAAGATCTAACCATGTGCCTGATGAGTAAATTCACAGCCCAGAGACTGAGACCAGTCTATCAGTTTTTAGATCCTGCATTCCAAGACTTTCTTGCTGGGATGGGGCTGATAGTACTCCTGGATTCCGATAGACAAGAAGATCAAGACTTGGGACTTTATTATTTGAAACAAATCCACTCTTCCATGATGACTTTAAGTTCCTGTAACAATTTTTTGAAATATGTCTCCTGCTACCCTTCAACAAAGGCAGGGCCAAAAATTGTATCTCATTTGCTTCATTTGTTGGACAACAAAAAGTCATTGGAGAATCTATCTGAAAAAGACGATCTGAAGCACCATCTGGAAGTTTCAGAGAGAGTGCGCCTATGTAGGTCATTGTGGCAATTAGCTCCAGAAGATTGCTTTTCACTCATTTCAAAACATTTACTGACTTTTGCTATAAAAATTGCTTATCAAAGCAACACTGTTGAAGCATGTTCTCCATTTATTTTGCAATTCCTTCAAGGGAGAACCCTGACTTTGGATATGCTTAATTTACCGTATTTTTTTGACCATCCAGAAAGCCTGCTCTTGTTGAGGAGCATCCAAGTCTCCGTAACTGGAAACATGAAAATCATGTCACCTGTACCAGATAGTTCATGCCTGGAGAGATGTTGGGACAAATCACAGGCACCAACTATACAACAGGACTGTGCTGCTGCCTTTGAAGATATGATGGAATGGGAGCGGAATGTAGTTGAAAAACAGAGAGACATATTGAGATTTATGAGTATGATTGTCAAAGCACCACCAGACATCAGCACTGGCTATTGGAAACTTTCTCCAAAGCAGCACAAGATTCCCCTTCTGGAAGTCCACGTGACTAATATGGATGGTTTGGACCAAGAGATGCTCAGGGTTCTAATGGCAGTTTTTTCAGCTTCACAGCACATTGAACTTCACTTAAGGGGAAGCAGGGGCTTTATTGAAAGCCTTCGCCCAGCTATTGAGCAGTATAAGGCTTCTTTCACCAAGTGCTCCATAAATGAATCTGAGCTGAATGCAGTAGAACAGGAATTGCTTCTCAACCTGCCTTCCCTGGAATCCCTCGAAGTCTCAGGAACAACCCAGATACCAGGTGTGTGTGTGTGTGTGTATGAATATATTTTAATTGGCTATTCTGATAGTAATTTTATTTGCTCACTCTTAGTTTTAGGTGGATAGAACTTCTGAAATCATGAGACCATAAATGCTTGCTGATAGGATAGATATAATATAAACCTTCAGTAATTTATTTTTGTCAGTACTATGAATTAGTGAAAGTTTTCTAAATAGAATGTTGGAAGGTAGGGGAGGGTGGGGGTAAGGGGGAGATATCAACCAAAGGACATGTATGCATGCATATAAGCCTAACCGATGGACACAGACACCAGGGGGGTGAGGGCATGAGTGGGGCTGTCGGGGAGGGCCATGGGGGAATGACACATATGTAATAGCTTAATCAATAAAGAAAAAAAATATTTTTTAAAAAAGAGCTGGAAAGAAAACAGGAGTGGAAAATGGGTAACTGAGGGAATTGTAGACCCGTTTCTTAGAATATTTCCCTGTGAATATTTCCCAGTAGAATGTATTTTGGTTTTCAATTAAAAAATAAAAGCATAACCCTAACCAGTTTGGCTCAGTAGATAGAGCGTCGGCCTGTGGACTGATGGGTCCCAGGTTCAATCCCAGTCAGGGGCATGTACCTTGGTTGCGGGCACATCCCCAGTTGGGGATGTACAGGAGGCAGCTGATCGATGATTCTCTCTCATCAATGTTTCTAACTCTCTATCCCTCTCCCTTCCTCTCTGTAAAAAAATCAATAAAATATATTTTAAAAAATAAAAGCATATATATATGTGTATATATATGTGTGTGTGTGTGTGTGTGTATCTTCTAAAAAAAAGAATGTTTTTCAAACAGCTCAGATAAAAATTAATGAAAATTAATTAATTTCAAACAACTCAGATAAATATAATAAGTTAATACGCAGACACAAATTACTTATTAGTAAAATAATGATCTGTACGTAAAGATGATGCCTGAGGATTGCCCTCACCCTATGTGCTAAGTGGAAGGAAGAGCTTACACTGTACTGTCTGGAAAATAAATGGGAAATAATGTCTCCCACTTATGTGTGTCTCCTTTCACTGCTTTAAGTAATGTTTGCAAGTTTTCAGTGTAGGCTTTGTTTCTTTCATTAAATTTATTCCTAGGTACTTGTGTTTTTTAATACTTGTGTAAATAATATTTAAATTTTTTTTCCATTTCTACTTTTTGCTCTTGTGGCTTTGGTTTTCCAACAGTTTGCTATATGTCTAGGTGTGCTTTGCTTTGTATTATTTCTTCTGGCTATTGTAAGTCATGTTGCTATGAATATGGGTGTACATGTTATCTCTTTGAGACCCTGCTTTCAATTCTTTTAGATATATACTTAGAAATGGAATTGCTGCATCATATTAATAATAGTAATTTTGTTTTTGTTGTTTGTTAACCCTCACCACAGGATATTTTTTCCATTGATTTTTACAGAGTGGGATGGGGAGACAGAGAAACATCAACACTAGAGAGACACATCAACTGGTTGCCTCCTACACACACCCCAACCAGGGCTGGGGATTGAGCCTGCAGCTAAGGTTCGTTCCCTTGACCTGAACAGAACCCAGGACCCTTTAATCATGGACCGGCGCTCTAACAACTGACCCAAACGGGCTAAGGCAAATAGTAATTTTACTTAATTTTTGAGAAATCTCCAAATCTCTTAATTTTCCAGAGTGGTGGCACCATTTTTATTTTATTTTTAAAAATATATTTTTATTGATTTCAGAGAAGAAGTGAGAGGGAGACATAGAAACATCAATGATGAGAATCATTGATCAGCTGCCTCTGGCATGCTCCCTACCGGGAATTGACCTGCAACCTGGGTATGTGCCCTGACCAGGAATGGCACCGTGACTTCCTGGTTTATAGGTCAGTGCTCAACCACTGAGCCACACTGGCCAGACATGGCTGTACCATTTTACATTTTCATGAGCAATGTACAGGGCAGGGCATGGGCACAGGGGAGGGTGGCTCCAATTTCTCCACATCCTCATAAAAAAAAATTTTTTTTATTATAAAGGCATCCTAGTAGGTGTGAAGAGGTATTTCATTGGGGTTTTGATTTGCATTTTCCTAATGACTAATGGTTTGTGCATATTTTCATGTGCTTATTTATTGGCTGCTTGTGTCTTTTTTGGGAAGACATGTCTAGTAAGTCCTTTGCCCATTTAAAATATATATATAATTGATTTTTTTACAGGGAGAAAGGGAGAGGGAGTTAGAAACATCGATGATAAACATTGATCAGCTGCCTCCTGCACACCCCCTACTGGGGATGTGCCCGCAACCAAGGTACATGCTCTTGACTAGAATCGAACCCGGCACCCTTCAGTCCACAGGCCAACGCTCTATCTACTGAGCCAAACCAGTCAGGGCCCTTGCCCATTTTTTAATTGTATTGCCTTTTATTTTATTTTTATAACATCATTACATTTTTTTTATTGATTTCAGAGAGAGGAAGGGAGAGGGAGATAGAGATAGAAACATCAATGATGAGAATCATTGATTGGCTGCCTACTGCACACACCCCTACTGGGGATCAAGTCTGCAACCCAAGCATTGCCCTTGACTGGAATTGAACCTAGGACCCTCCAGTCTGCAGGCTGACACTCTATCCACTGAGCCAAACCAGCCAGGGCTAATTGTATTGCCTTTTAGTTCTGAGTTGTAGGTCTTTTATATTCTGGATATGAAATCCTTATTGGACGTATGGTTTGAAATATTTTCTCTTTTACTGTAGGTTGTCTTTTCAATGTCTCAATGATGTCCTTCGATGCACCGTTTTAAATTGGATGAAGTCCAATTGCTAGTGCTTTTTAGTAGCATATCTAAGAATCCTTCTAAGAGTTGTATAGTTTAGTTTTTATATTTAAGTTGTTGATCTATTTTGAGTTAATTTTGTATATGGTGCTGGGAGGTAGGGAGTCCAACTTCATTCTTCTGCATGTGGAAATCCAGTTGTATTTGTTGCGACGAGGTCTTATTTTTGTGAATCTGGACAGCTTCCCACACAGTAATCAATAAGTGCTGCATAAAGCAGTATCTTCATATATGTACTTTCTAGAAAAGAATGTTTTATGGTATTGACACCTTGTAATTAGCTAGTTATAAAAAATTGGAAAGGAGCAAAGAGAAGACCAGACATTATAAGCATGTGCCCTAAAGAACACTGGGGAGAGATCCAACAAAGGGAAGATAGACGCATGCGCAGTAAGGTTGGGATGACGGAAGGGGTTTGTCTGTCAGTCACACCTGGGGAGAGAGATGGTTGGCCAGAATGGGTGTGGCCACTGTAAGTGCGTGGAAATTTGGGATATTTAATCTCCTGAATAAAGGAGTTCACTCTCGTGGTTCCTCTTGGCACACTTGGCTCATACTTGGCTTACTGGCATTC
Source organism: Myotis nattereri (assembly GCF_964212035.1). Taxonomy (NCBI): domain Eukaryota; kingdom Metazoa; phylum Chordata; class Mammalia; order Chiroptera; family Vespertilionidae; genus Myotis; species Myotis nattereri. The sequence continues at coordinate 37,167,554 of NC_138079.1, forward strand.
TCCTAAGTGGCCCACACACACAGCGGACTAATGAACTAATGGACTGCAGCTAGCCTAATTGTTGTATTGGGCCCAGCTGCAACATGGAACTGTAATTCTGGATACCGGCTCTGATTTTAGCCCTACTGAAACTCCAGCTACACTTCTATGAGTGAAATAGGGCTTTGGAAACTCAGGGATATAATTCCTCAGAAATAAAGTTTTCTGCCATATTGCATCCTCCTGTGCAAGTCTGAGAAAATTCCGTTTCTTGGCATATGGCAAGGACCCCACTCCCACTAACAAGGGGGTTAGACACGTTTTTCTCCAGTAACAGTATGTGAAAACTTCTCATGTGAAAATAGTGTGATGAATCAAAATGACAGTTTCAAATTTGCCATTTTAGAACTCTTTACATAAATAACGGGAAACTGTGTGCTGTTTTCTAGATCAACTCTTTCCTAATTTGGACAAGTTCCCATGCCTGAAAGAATTGTCTGTGAATATGGACAAAAAAAATGTTTTTTCAGTTATTCCTGAAGAATTCCTAAAACTCCACAATATGGAGAAATTATTGATTGAAATTTCCGCTGAGAATGGTCCTTCTAAAATAGGTAAGGATGGCACATTGACTTACTTGTTCTTACATCACTTGGTAGAGCTACTTGGCCAATGATTCATTCATTTAAGAGTAAAAGCTTCTGTGGACCTGTGGGTAAAGCCTGTATCCATGGTAAATTGGGGGAATAGCACTTTCTCATTAAGAGAATAGAGAGCTATTTGTAATTATTGAGCCCTTACTACATGCTAGGAAATTATTACAAGCACTTTACAAATATGAGATCATTTAACCTTCATATCCATTCAAGAGGTAAAATACTGTTATTCTCATTTTACAGCTGGGAAATTGAGGTATGAAGAGGTAATTGCTCAAGTTCACCCCAACTAAGGAAATGGTAGCCTGTGATTCAAACACAGGAATTCTAACTACTACTAAGGCTGAGCTTTTAAAATATATATTTTATTGATTTTTTACAGAGAGGAAGGGAGAGGGATAGAGAGTTAAAAACATCGATGAGAGAGAAACACGGATCAGCTGCCTCCCACACACTCCCCACTGGTGATGTTCCCGCAACCAAGGTACATGCCCTTGACTGGAATCGAACCTGGGACCCCCGAGTCCACAGGCTGATGCTCTATCCACCAAGCCAAACCGGTAGGGCAAGGCTGAGCTTTAACCACTGGTATACTGTCTCTTCAAAATAATTTGTAGAGTTCTTTTATTTTGTTTTAAAGTTACAGATACCTGCCAAATTAGGTGGAAGGAAGTATGCTGATTGGTAGCAATTGGAAGCATTTCATTTCACCAGCCTATGCTCATGGTTAATGGACAACATGTGCAACCACCTTTCTTAAATACATCATTTAGCAAAATGACTTAGGCATCATCAATTCCTTAGTTCAGTAAAGACGGAACACTAAAGATTGAGGAAATGTAAATCTCTATGGAACTGACATGCAGAGTGGCACGCAAAAGAATTCACTGAGCTGAAGCAGAAAGAAGTTATTTTCTTAAATCCGTTAGCAATTTACGCATCAAATTTAGATTTTTGTTTCAGAGTTGTCATTGCTTTTGTTTCTTTATATAGTGTTCCTATTGTGTAAATGTCATGTGCACACTCAGAAGCATTAAGATATTAAAGCTGAAGGTGAAAAAAAAAGAAATAAAGCTGAAAGTGACTTTACTGAGCCAATGCCCTTCTTTTACAGAAAGCTGATCCCCAGAGAGGCTCAATTCAAGTTCACATAGCTCACTAGTTAATTGCAGAACCTGAACCTCAGCGGCTTGATTCATGGTTCATTACATCGTGGTGCTTTGTTTTAATTCAAGATTGTTGAACCAAAATAACAAATTATGTGACTAATCCTGATAGAAATTTGCAGTCTTCCCTAATTTCTTAAATCCTTGATATTTTACAGTTAAATTAATTGAGAATTCGCCAAACCTTAATGTTTTCCATCTGCAATGTAATTTTTTTTTGGATTTTGAGTCTCTCTTGACTGTACTCGCTTCCTGCAAGAAACTCAAAGAAATTAAGTTTTCTGGAGCATTTTTTAAACCCATCCCATTTGGTAAGAGTTACAATTTTAAAATTTTGGTTTAAGGCAGTTTTTAAAAATAGCCAAATTTTAAATATGCAATTGATGCCAAAGAACTATTGTAATAGATATGATCTTAAATGAGTTATCAAATAAGTTGTATTTGTTTCTAAAAGTTTAAATATTTCTAGTTATCAGAATTATTTCCTGCACAAAGACTTACCTATTTAGTCATACTAATTAATTCTATCTGAATTACTGTATTATTTTCTATCACTTTAAAAGTATTCTTTAATCACATTACTTTTTGGTATATGAGTTGTAACTGACATAACTAGATTTTTATTTTCCCTTTTATAGTCACCATTCTGACAAATTTTATTTCTCTGAAGATATTAAATCTTAAATTCCAAGAATTTCCCGATAAGGAAACATCTGAAAAATTTGGTATGTATACAAAACAGTGTCTTTTACTTATTCTTTATTCTCTTCCTCCAAAATCCTTCCATCTATTTTGCATTAGCTACAACAAATCATAATATGTATTAACTACCCTGGCTAATTAGGAGGAAGGGACAGAGCTGCTCAACTTTTACCCTCACATGCCTTGATCATTCTCAGAGTGCCTTATGGGTCATTACACCACTATGCAATGTCATTGGCAGGTACCCGTTCCAAACATGTTAAGTCTGTTGTTTTAAGTTTCTGGGATATAGATAAAACTATCTTTTAAGGTTAAGAAAACTCAATATGTGAAAACCCAGATTTAACAAAATGACTAGCTATAAAAAGAGCTTAATTACTTTTTCATTTTTTTATGATTACAAAAATAATGTATGCTGATCGGGAAAAAACAAACTGAGGCATATTAACAATTTTAAGTTTATTTAAGTAAAAATGGATTTGAATTGGGGAACATCCTGTTTAGCAGACAGAAAGGAGCTCTGAGGAGCTAGCTACACAGAATGACTTTTATAGGCAGAAGAGAGCAGGAACGAGAAGTTATACCAGGTAAAAGTGTTGGTTGGTGATTGCAAGGATAATTTCCTTTAGGGCAGTGGTTCTCAATCTTCCTAATGCCGCAACCCTTTAATACAGTTCCTCATGTTGTGGTGACCCCCAACCATATAATTATTTTCGTTGCTACTTCATAACTGTAATTTTGCTACTGTTATGAATCATAATGTAAATATCTGATATGCAGGATGTATTTTGTTACAAATTGAACATAATTAAAGCATAGTGATTAATCACAAAAACAATATGTAATTATATATGTGTTTTCCGATGGTCTTAGGCGACCTCTGTGAAAGGGTCGTTCGACCCCCAAAGGGGTCGCAACCCACATGTTGAGAACCACTGCTTTAGGGGGATGGCAGAGTTCTAAAGGTTGGTAACCTAACCAGTGCTGCTCAGATGATTCCTGATCACCTGGTTTAAGATGCTATTTCTGGAGAGCTGAAAGCCGAAGTCTTGGTTTGGTGACATGGGACTTAGCATAAGCGACTGTATTTGGGGATTATGTCTTTTTAACTCAGGAAAACATAAGGTGAGTCAGTGGAGATATGGAGTGAACAGTTAGTTCCTTTTAAACTTTAGCATGCTTAAGGATCACTTGGATCTCCTCCTCCTCTTTTCTTCCTTTGGAGGCAGCCATGTGGGTAGGGGTAGAGCAGGAGGGCTGAATGGGGCAGAGGCAGGATCAGGGGTCAAGGAAGTGCCTGGTGTAGACAACAGGTTGATTAAATAAATACGCTCAGTATAACAAGAGCCAACTTTCCTCACTGTTAGAGAAGGAATTTATAAATATTGAAAGGGTAGGTTAGAAAGAACCTGAGGTATTAAATTAGATTTGGAAATATTGGTGTGAACCCATGGTGTTTTTTAAAAAAAGTGTTTTTATTGATTTTAGAGACAGAGGAAGCGAGAGGGAAAGCTAGAAACATCGATGAGAATCATTGATCGTGTGTCTCCTGCATGCCCCACACTGAAGATTGAGCCTGCAACTCGAGCATGTGCCCTAATTTGGAATTGAACCGGTGACCTCTTGGTTCATAGGTCCACACTCAACCACTGAGCCGCACCAGATGGGCTGAACTCATAGTTTTATCCTATTCACATAAACAGATCAACGTATACACAGATATAGATATCCATTTATCTATATATTTCTATACACAAACACACATGTATATTTCTAAGCTCAGTCAACTGAGACACTAGAAAATACCTTAATAGCAATGAGCACGACAGATGCCCAGATCTTGATTTCTGAATATTGGCTTCCCAAAAAGGAACACAAGTTTTTGTAGAAATGGCTTATTTAAGAACTGGGACAGTGAAAGCAAAAGGCTGGAACATTTTTTTTTAAATCCTCACTTGAGGATATGCTTTTCGCTGATTTTAGAGAGAGGAAGAGAAACATCAATGTGAGAAACATTGATTGGTTGCCTCCTGTACACACCCCAACCGGGGATCAAACCTGCAACCTGGGTATGGGCCCTGACTGGGAACCAAATTCCCAACCTTTCAGTGTACAAGGACAACACTCCAACCAACTGAGCCATCTGATCAGGGCCTAGGACATTGTTTTAAGGTAGAAAGTGTTCAAAACATCTACAGGTGTGACGCCTCAGAAGTAGAGAACTTTTTAGGGATCAAGTAATCTATAATGTACCATGTTAAGTATGGAATCAAAGTGAAAGGGAAAAGGAAAGATAGAGTGGTGGATTGTGAGGCTTTAGTGCTGTGAGGCAGAGGGAAAAATCACTGAGATAATAGCAGGAGGTGAGACTGAAAGAAAGGGGCAGAAGGCCTTCAGGAGCTAGGAGAGTATCCAGGATGCCAGAAGTAGCTTCAATCTAAAAGAGGAAATGGATATGTGATAGGTATTCTGCACTTCAGTGCAGGGAAGACTGGGGAGGGTGAAAAAATGGTTGTCTGGACGTTGTAATGAAGATCAAGGTGGCCCTAGCTAGTTTTGCTCAGTGGATAGAGCATCGGCTTGTGGATTGAAGGGTTCCAGGTTCGATTCTGGTCAAGGGCACATGCTCGGGTTGCGGGCTTGATCCCCAGTAGGGGTCATGTAGGAGGCAGTGGATCAATGATTCCCTCTCATTGACGTTTCTATCTCTCTCCCTCTCCCTTATCTGAAATCAATAAAAAAATATATTTAAAAAAAATGATCAAGGTGTAGGCTGACCCCTTTCTCTTGTCCTTGGAGAGGAAAAGGAACAGTCTCTATGCTGCATGGGGCCTCTTGGACTGTGCATGATTTTGAGGCTAGAGACCACTGTTTGAGAACACAGTATGAAAAAGCTTTTTTTTTTTGGTCTTCTGATAGCCCACACTTTAGGTTCTCTTAGCAGTCTGGAAGAATTGATCCTTCCTAATGGGGATGGGATTCATCAGGTGGCCAAACTGATCATCCAGCAGTGTCACCATCTTCGATGTCTCCGAGTTCTCTCATTTTTCAAGACTTTAAATGATGACAGTATAATGGAAATTGGTGAGTTACCCTCAGATAAAATGTTTCACCTTGTCCTGGATGGGTGGTTCAGTTGGTTGGAACATTGTCCTGTACACCAAAAAGACTGTGGGTTCAGTTTCCAGTCAAGGTGCATATCTATGTTGCAGCTCAATCCTCAATCAGGGTGAGTATGGGAGGCAGCCCATCTTTCTCTCTTTCCCTCCCTCCAGAATTCTCTCTTCCTCTCTCAAATCAATAAACATGTCCTCAGGTGAGGATTTAAAAAACGTTTCAGCTTGCATGAAGCCAGTGATATTACTCAAGTTTTCTGCTTCAAAATGTCTATACAGTTGCCCGGCCGGCGTGGCTTAATGGTTTGAGCGTCAACCTATGAACCAGATCATGGTTCGATTCCTGGTCAAGGCACATGCCCTGGTTGCAGGCACAATCTCTAGTGGCATGCAGGAGATGGCCGATCAATGATTCTCTCTCATCATTGATGTTTCTATCTCCCCTTCCTCTCTGAAATCAGTAAAAAAATACTTAAAAAAAATGTCTATACAGATTTTTCTCTCTAAAAATGTTCAACTCACTTCATTATCTCTATCTTATCGTTTGTTCCCTCTAATGTCCTGGTCAGATTTGGAAGTTAAACATGTCCTCCCATTTGAGACTATACAAGCTCTCAAGTCTGTGTTTTTGAAAAAAAATTTTTTTAAATACATTTGTGATTTTTGTTTTTTAAAAATATAGTTTTATTGATTTCAGAGAGGAAGGAAGAGGGAGAGAGAGATAGAAACATCCATGATAAGAATCATGGATTGGCCGCCTCCCGCAAGTCCCCCAACTGGGGATCGAGCCCACAACCCAGGCATGTGCCCTTGACTGGACTCAAACCTGGGACCTTTCAGTTTGCTGGCCGATGCTCTATCCACTAAGCCAAACCTGCTAGGGCAAATTTTTTGTTTTTATTGATTTTAGAGGAGGGATGGGGAATGTCTGGCCTGCGGGCTGTATAAGGCCCATGAAATCATTTGGTCTGGCCCTTCCAAGCCATTAGGGAATCGTTAATTAAATGTTTGACCAAATATAGCAGGATAATTTTTAAGTTGATAATTGTATATGGTACATGAGTGATGTTATAAATATCCAAATAGCCCTTGGTGAAAAAGGTTCCTCACCCCTGATTTATATGTATATATGTGTGCGTACATATATGTATGTATGTGTGTATTTATTGGCATTTTCTATTTCCAGTGGTGATGAGAGAGGAGGTTGGTTCAAATAATCTAGTCGATCATTATTGAAACAAAAGTCTTATGCTTCCCATTTCATAAATATTTTGCTTTTACAGCCAAAGTAGCAATCAGTGGAGGTTTCCAGAAACTTGAGAACTTAGACCTTTCACTGAATCACAAGATTACAGAAGAAGGATATAGAAATTTCTTTCAAGTATTGGACAACTTGCCAAACTTGCAAGAGTTGACAATTTCCAGGCATTACACTGAATGTATCAGAGCTCAGGCCACCACAGTGAAGTCTTTGAGTCAATGTATGTTACGGCTGCCAAGTCTCACCACAATCAACATGTTAAGCTGGCTCCTGGATGCAGAAGACATCGCACTGCTTACTTCGACAAAAGAAAAACACCCGCAATCTAAACTCTTCAATATTCATTGGAAATGGAGATTGCCATTCTCTCCAATCATCCAGGAATAGAAGATTTAGCTAAAAACTACTGAATCAAGAAAAATTTTGTCAACAATTCTAAAAACCTAATTATCCAAAAACATTTTACTAAATATTGCAGGCAAAATAATAGTTATAAAACATGTAAGGCATGTAAAAACAATAACACCCTGCATGCTCACCATTGAGCTTAAGAAACAGTATTACCAGTATCTTTGAAGTCTCTCAATGACCTTCCCAACTCAAGTTTATACATCTAACCCTCCATAGTCCAGCATTAGCATCAGGTTTTCAGGCTAACTGTGGTAAAGAGAAACAAAGCCAGAAGGAGAGGGTGGAGGGAGGAGCACTGATCTAGCTAAAAGTCACAGTGTGGAAGAATTCAGGTTATATATGAAATGACTAACTTAAGGACTAAATCAGTTTCACACATAGGTGAAACAAGAGTTCACTTTAACAGTCTTTAAGTCTTTTGTGGGCCAAGAGATATTCCCTAATCCTTGTAGGATCTGTTCTGTATATTTAATTTTGGCGTAGTCAAGTTTACTTGTACCTTCCCTTTATCCACTGCCAATGTGAAGAAGAAATAGGATTTAGGGGAAAATGCTCTAATTCAGAGGCTTTTGATTCAAATGCCCTGACACTCACTTGTATGTTTCTAAACTTCTTCCTTTCTCACATATCCCAACCTCTCCAACTTCCTAAAATCCTTCCACTGTGCCCACATGAGTAACCTGCCTAATATCCTCAGCGTCTTTTCTAAACGTTCCCTGCACCTTCTTATTTTAACTCCGTATTTTTTCAAACTTTTTTAAAAACCAGGACCCATAGTAAGGAATAAATTCTATACTGAAAAATTTGCACATTTATATACATATTCACAACTGAAACAAGATTAGAAAAATAACTTTCTAAAACAAAGCTATATTATATTTTACTAATATGCAAATTAACAAATAATAAAAAAACACAAAATTCTTTTAAAGAGTTGTTTATATACATCACTTTCAATTGTTTATGTATACTGTTTTCTTTCTTACATTTCCTCTCACCAGGATTTTACCTCCTCTTGGCCACCAAAACAGCTCTTATGAGGGTCACTGATGACCTCCACATTGCTAAATTCAATGAATACTTCAGTCTCATCCTACTTTTGTTATGAGCATTTGACCCATCAGTAGCTTTGATGTGGTCCATCACTCCCTCCTCAAAACCTATTCTTCATTTGATTTCCAAGACTTCCCTTCTAATTCACTGAGAGTTCTGTTTACTTTACTGCTTCTCCTCATATCTGATCTCTAAACATTGGGAGTACCCAAGTTTTCCTCTGACATCTCTATTAAATGCACTTCTTTGGCTATCTCATGCTGTTGAATGGCTTTAAATTCAATATCTAGGCTAACTTCTAAATTTTCATCTCTAGTCCAGATCTCTCCTCTGAACTCTACTTATATCCAACTCCCATTAAGAGCATCTCAAACTTCATATGCCCAAACCCAACTTCTATCCTTCCTTTCCACCAAAGTACTCTTTATTCAGACTTCTCCATCTCATTAAATCCCACTTGCCTCGATCAAAACCTTTCATACTCCACCTGTATATCTATTGGCAAATCCTGAGCTCCATTTGCAAAATACACTGAGCTCCAACCACTACTACCCATTGGTCCTAACGGGTTGGCCTGCTTCTTCCCTTGAAACTTATCTATTTTCAACATAGCAGTCAGAAGGCTCTTCATAGAAATGCAATCATGCAACACCTTTTATTCAAAATCCTCCAATGGATTCCCAGCTCAAAGTAAATGCTGAAGATCATACAATGGCCTGCAAATGACCTGACCCCTCACTACCCGTCTTACCTCTGTCTCTTTAATCTCTCCTCCTTGCTCAATTTCACTCAGCTGCACTGGTTTCTTTGCTGCTTCCTGAACATGCAAAACATGCTGGTCTTAGGGCCTTTGCACTTGTCATTTCCTTTGCCTGGGAGGTTCTCCCTCATTTATGTGAGTGGCTCTCATTACCTTCAGAACTCTACTCAAATGTTACCTCAATAAAGTTTCCTGACCTTTCTTTTTAGAAAGGCATCCCACTTCCAATCTCACTCTGCCTAACCCATTTCCCTACTTCACGTTTCTCTACAGCATGTATCACTATCTGCCACCTTATAAAGTTTCCACTACTATAAGCAGTAATTGTTATGTCTTGTTCACTGCTGTCTCCTAAGAAACTCGAATAGTGCCTAGCACACAAAGTTAAATGAGATTTAGCCAATCACTGATTCTCTCTCATCAGTGATGTTTCTTTCTCTCCCTTCTTCTCTGAAATAGAAAATATATTAAAGAATAAAAATAGCCCGAACAGCGTCGCTCAGTGGTTGAGTGTTGACCTATGAACCAAGAGGTCACGATTCAATTCCCAGCCAGGGCATATGCCCAGGTTGGGCGACTCGATCCCCAGTGTGGGGCGTGCAGGAGGCAGCTGATGAATGATTCTTTCTCATTACTGATGCTTCTATCTCTCTCTCCCTCTCCCTTCCTCTCTAAAATCAATAAAAATACATTAAAAATAAATATTTTTTTAAAAGAGCCCTAACCAGTTTGGCTCAGTGGATAGAGTGTCGGCCTGTGGACTGAAGGACCCAGGTTCAATTCTGGTCAAGGGCATGTACCTTGGTTGTGGGCACATCCCCAGTAGGGGGTGTGCAGGAGGCAGCTGATCGGTGTTTCTCTCTCATCGATGTTTCTAACTCTATCCCTCTCCCTTCCGCTCTGTAAAAAAATCAATAAATTATATATTTTAAAAAAAGAAAAAACGACAAACTCCAAAAAATAAGTAAATAAGATTTGCTGAAATAAATGACTTTCCTGAACCTCTGACCACTCTCCAATGATTAAGTATTAAGGGAGATAATATCCAAAAATATCTTAGAAGGCAAGTAAGCTGCCTTCATAACTCAATTTAACCTGGCACATATTTGGGCAATTAAAATATGCTCAATAGCTGAAACCGGTTTGGCTCAGTGGATAGAGCGTCGGCCTGCGGACTGAAGGGTCCCAGGTTCGATTCCGGTCAAGGGCATGTGCCTGGGTTGCGGGCACATCCCCAGTGGGGGATGTGCAGGAGGCAGCTGATCGATGTTTCTCTCTCATTGATGTTTCTAGCTCTCTATCTCTCTCCCTTCCTCTCTGTAAAAAATCAATAAAATATATAAAAAAATATGCTAAATATATAAAATATTGGCTGATTGTGATGAAAAATGGTAAAAAGCCACTTAACCTGTACTAGAAAGCTTAAGCCATAGAACAACCCATTTTGCAAAGTTTACATAACACACAATATTCGTTTATTCAAAAAAATATGTAGGGTTATGCTGGGCATATTTGGTTTTCCCATGCAAAACCTCAGAGAGAAATAGCATTTATATATTAACGTCTTCTGCAGCTAAACAGACTAGAAAATACCCCAGGTGCCATGGACACCAAACTTTAGACTAAACTGAAACAATATCTCCTAAGAATTTGAAGGGAGAGATAGAGATATAGTCAAATGAATGAGAGACGGAACTACAAGGTGGAGATGAAGAGAGAATAGCTTGGCCAACCATATTAGGTGTGTGCATGATGAGCACGTGGAGGAGGCCAGAAGAGAGAGGGGCAGTCAGACAAGAGAAGGTACAAGGAGGAAAATGACAGTATGACTTTCAAGAGACAATACAGCTTTGGTTCCTGATTGGCTGGGCCCAGTCCTTGTGACACTCAGCTTCAGCTAGGGTTTCTTAACCATGGATTCTCATTAACATTGTTTTATAATTGGTTGTATCTTTATAATACTACCCCCTTTACCCTGAGTAGTTTTCTTTCTACACACTCTACCCTTAAACATATATATTCCAAAGAAAAATATTCAGATAGTCAAGATTAAAAAATATTTATCATTTATTTTTAAAGGCATCAGTAAAAAGCTTAACATACTAAGAAAGTTACAATATACAAATGTGTTGACAGATTGACTTTTCTGCACTATATGTGACTTTGAGTTTCTTTTAATTACTCACATTTCCATTGTTCAGTTATTCAAACTGGTTATTCCCTACAAATACCTGGCTGGTTACTTAAGCACAAGTCACATATGACAAAGGTAAATGTAGAAGATTGTGCCATTCAACCAAGTGCTCATGAAGATGAAAACTGTTCACATCGACCAGGGCATATCAAAACACCCTTCTCCTTGGGAGAGAGCTGCACCTTAATTTGAAAGAAAAAAAGTCTAGATATAATTATGAAACTTAAAAACCTGTTTTCTTATAAAATCATAAAGAAGAGAGGAAATGGAAAGCAATACACTCATCAAGGTAAATAAAACGAATAAAAATATGCTAATATACTTAGTGTAATACTAATTTCTATATTTATGGAATAGTTAAATAAACTAATTGTGAAATTCATTTGGAAGAGTAAATGGGCAAGAATATTTTTTTAAAATTTAAGGAGCACTGGTATTTGATGTCTTATATACAAAACAATGATCAAAATCATGTGTTAAAAACAATTTGGGTTTGCTGTACTTGAATTCTCATTAAAATTACTAACAGTTATTTATCACATCTCTTTATGTTTCTGTATACTGTTTGTAAAACGAATTAAAAGGAAATACAGGTGACTCTCGTTATTCACGGCAGTTATGTTCTAAAAAGTCACCACAAACATGGAATTTATAAATACAAAGCCATCACTCCTAGAAGTGATGGCTTTTTTATCAACCAATAGATAAATAACCTTGTTTTATGTGTTTCCATTGAAACACATTATTAATAGATAGTACTGATGCATTAACACTGAACTCACAGTCAACAGCACTATATCTCATGCCCAGAATGAAGCTTAACCAACATATGTATTTTCTCTGCAAGGCACATCTGAGTTCTTGTACCGGGGAAACACCAGATAACCCTTCTGCATAATGTCTGAAGGCCATTTTAAAGTGTGAAATCAAAAGGCACAAAAACGTAGCACTCAGATTGTGAAAGGGCACTTGTTTATAGCATGAATACTGAAACAAGAAAACAGCATTGCTCAACATCAGCTGGGAACATCTATGTCAGGTGACTCAAAGTTTTCACCTTCTGCATCTGTCCATGAATTATAGTGAAAGTGTCAGAAATACTGATCCTGGGTTTACAGATAAATTTTAGCAAGTAGGCAAATTTGCAAATCCAGAATCTATGAGTAAGGAGGATTTACAGTAGATAAAATTTTATAAGCAAAATTTAAAAGAGCAAACAAATATTTAAAATGTAATAGGGGAATAACCATATAGACACAGAAAAAAAATGAAAACATTAGAAGAAAATCCAAAAGCCATAAAAAAGGAATGAATCTGACTATATAAAAATAAAGTAGTATGACTACATAAAAAGCAAACATTTCTATCAAAATGACAACTGCTATCACTATAAGCAAGGTCAAAAAAATGATAAACTAGTTGTAGAAAAAAGTACCTACAACTCATATCACAAACGGATGGTTACCATTACAAAGAATTCTTGCAAATCAACAGGAAAAACATATCCAACTTGAAAAGTGTGTAAAGGTGATGTTCATAAAGTTTTTAGAAAACATACATAGCTCTCAAACACATAAAAAGGCGCTAAACTTCACAATAAAATAATTATAAATATAATAAGACAATCATTTTCATCTATTAGATTGACAAAGACCTAAAGGTTTGATAAATTATTGGTTTGGCTGTGGGAAACAAACAAACAATATTGGTGGGAAAATAAATTAACACAATTTTTACTGAGAGCAATTTAACAAAAATCTATTAAAATTATAAATGCATATCCTCTTTAATCCAGCAGTTCTATTTATTTAATTTTAGAAATGTACTCATATATCTACAAAAAGAATTATGTAAAAGAATACTGACTATATATTAAACAGCAAACAATTGCAAACAGCCTAAACTTCCATCCATAAGAGGTCAATTAAATAAGTATGATGGCCTTATCCGGTTTGGCTCAGTGGATAGAGCGTCGGCCTGCGAAATCAAGAGTCCCAGGTTCGATTCCGGTCAAGGGCATGTACCTTGGTTGCGGGCACATCCCCAGTCAGAGGTGTGCAGGAGGCAGCTGATCGATGTTTCTCTCTCATCGATGTTTCTAACTCTGTCCCTCTCTCTTCCTCTCTGTAAAAAAAAATCAATAAAATATATTAAAAAAAAAAAGTATGATGTACATTTATACATAAGAATATCCTGCAGCTGTTTAAAACAAGAATTTTATACACTGATACGGAATACATATACATCTAAATATAAACAAGAAATGCGGAAAAAGCACTTACTTCTTAAGGAATACTGTATGAATTACCTATAAAAATAAAAAATTAAAAGTTTAAATGATTGATACATCTTATCAGATTTATTTTAATTACATGTTATTTTTTATGGTCAATAAATGCACACAGCACAAAAATACAAAAGGGTACACTGTGAAGTCTCTCTCACATGCCTTTGTCTTCTAGTTCCTCTTCATAGGTAACGTGAGTATCACCCTGAGATGATAATCAATGCATATACATGTACGTAAACATATGTTTACACAAATAGCAGGCAGTATAATATACAAAGTTCTGTGTCTTATTTTCATTTAAATATATCTTCCTGTCAGGAATGATACACGTAACAAGCAACAATGTAGTTAAACAATAGAATTACAAGAACAAACTGAATATTAGTTCAAATTTTAAAACCTTTTTATAAAAAAGAATAACAATGAAGAATAATTCTTAAACTATAACAAGTAGATACTCTCTTTTTTTAAAAAATATATTTTATTGATTTTTTACAGAGAGGAAAGGAGAGGGATAGAGAGTTAGAAACATCGATGAGAGAGAAACATCCATCAGCTGCCTCCTGCACACCCCAGACCGGGGATATGCCCGCAACCAAGGTACATGCCCTTGACCGGAATCGAACCTGGGACCCTTCTGTCCCTAGGCCGACGCTCTATCCACTGAGCCAAACCGGTCAGGGCGATACTCTTAACAATTAGACAAGTATGAAGAAATGAAGGCATTATTAACTAGTTTATTCTTTTGAGGAAGCACTATGACAACATATGATGGATCTACAGAACTATTTAGAATTTGAAGCCCAAACTTAAAAATTAACCAATACACAAAAATAATTCTACAGAACAGTGTTAAAAAAAAAAAAAGCCCAAAGTAGCCCTAGCTGGTTTGCTCAGTGGATGTAGCATTGGCCTGGGGACTAAAGGGTCATGGGCTTGATTCCAATCAAGGGCATGTACTTGGTTGCAGGCTCCCGGCCCTGGTCAGGGGCATGCAGGAGGCAACTAATCAACGTGGCTCTCATTAGTGTTTTTCTCTGTCTCTCCCTCTCCCTTCCACTTTCTAAAATCCAATGGAAAAATATCCTCAGGTGAGGATTATTAAAAAAAAAAAAGGGCTAAAAGTAGATTACTGCCAAATAGAAATATATATAATAACCCCAAATGTGATATATTAATGTTACATACTATAGAGATATAGAGGTAATCTTGTTTAGTACATTTTTTTAAACCACAATACAATAGACCAGTGACTTTTCAACCACTATGCTGCAAGAATTTTTAAAACATTCAATACCTGACTATTTAGTCAGGAGCACTGACCTCTTTTCCTTAGATAGTCAAATAAAAAACCACAACAGCCAACATAACAGCCATCCAGTGTGAATTAATAAAAGTTATTTCTATTCTGTCAGATCAGCAAAAAATACATTTTTTGATGTGTTGCAAAATTTTAGTAATTAGTTTAATGTGTTCCACAGGATGAAAAATATTGAAAATTGCTCCAATACTAAACTTTCAGAAAACATGTAACAACTGAAAATTCATTGTTTAAAAATAGTAGGAATAGCTGGTAGTGTACTTGTTTTCCTGCCAGATTATAAAACTCAGCACAATATACAGGGTGGGGCAAAAGTAGGTTTACAGTTGTTTGTATAGAAAATAATATAATCAGTAATCCTACTAATAAAAGACACAGATGCTGATCGACTGTACCTTCGCTATACCCATCAGCCGATCAGTGATATGCAAATTAACTGCTAACAAAGATGGTGGCTAATTTGCATACTGCAGGCAGGGCGGGCCAGCGCGAGCCGCCATCTGGGCCCCCATGTGCCGCCTAAGCCCCGCCACCAGCTGGGACCCCCATGTGCCGCCTAAACCCCACCGCCAGCCAGGACCCCTGTGTGCGGGCCTGGGCAGCGGGGCTTGGCAGCACGATCAGCCTGAGAAAGCCCTATTCTTGCAGGAATCTTCCTGCAACAGGCCTCTAGGAAGTAATAATATACGAATAAACTTTTGCATACTCACAACGGTAAACCTACTTTTGCCCCACCCTGTATGACACAACTGTTTTCAGGCACTGAACAATACATTGTATAGGGCTGAAATCCTTGAGAAAGGGAAACACATAAGGTGAACTTCACTTTCACCCATTTTTTGGCTGGTCACAATTTTCAAATTGCAGCATGGAAAGTGAAACTTGAGCAAAGAGTATTGTTCTTGGGTGGAAGAAATAGATTGTAGTTTGGGTCTTGGAATAAGGCAGCTGGAATTTGAAGACGCAAGTCTAAAGAGTGATTTGAAGAGAAGGACCTCCAGAAATTTGTATAGGATTTCCATTTAGGTCCTTGGCCAAATCCTAAATTATGTATACATGGGAAAAAACAGTTGCTAGGGTGGGGATGTGGTAGGGGACTGAGAGCTGAATGGAGAATGCTGAGGTGGTACACACAGAGCTCCATCATTTGCTGTGTGGCCCAACGCAAGTCATGTTACTTCTATGAGCCTTTCTCATTTGTGTAAAATGGGAATAATTATCTAACTTGATGGTGCTATATGGATTAAATAAAATATCTACCTCTAGCAAACATAGTAACGACTCAAAAAAAATTATTAAAGAAAAATTTCACATGGCAGTTTTTAGTTTCCTGTATAATAAAAATGCAAATTAATAGATACCTAAGAGTCTACTAAAACCAAGATTTATAAAGTAAGATTTTTTTACTCTTAACCAGAAGTCTTTATGTAAACACAAAGACTCACTAATACTCAGATACACTGCTTCACCTCTGTCTTCTGCCTGGAAACCAAGAACTGGTTTTAATTAAAACTAGTGGCCCGGTACATGAAATTCATGCACATTAAAAGGGCATTAATTAGAGGAAATATTTTAATATTGCTATTTGCCCTTTCTCTATAATAGACATGTCAGAGATGAAAGAAAATTAGTAAAATGTGTATGAAAATCTTCCTTCTGTCAGAGTCTGGGGCATGCCACAGGACCCAGAGTCAAGTCCCCGCACACCCACGGCACCTCAAAATCACACAAGACCCAGACCCAGCCGGCCCCACCCCCATTGGGCAAGATCCAGACCTGGCTGACCTGACCCTTGTCAAGCCCTGCCAGGTGGGGGGGCGCAGCCTCAGGTCCCCTGGCCCAGTGCCAAGCAGGGAGCGCAGTCTCAGGTCCCCCGGCACACCCTCAGGTCCCCCAGCATACCCTCAGGTCCCACAGCCTCGCCCGGTGCCAGGCGGGGGGCGCAGCCTGAGGTCCCTTGTCAAGCCCCACCAGGCGGGGGTCACAGCCTTAGGTCCCTGCTGATTGCTCATTAAGGCTCGTTATGGGAACCTGGCCTCCCAGCGCAGCCATCTTGTGTTACGGAATCCCTGCCTCCACTGTGGGTGCAGCCACCTTGACCGTTATGGAGTGATGGTCAATCTGCATATTCCTTCTTTATTAGGTAAGATGGGCTATAGTTCAACGCACAATTATACACCATTTTAAAATGTGTAAAGTCAATTTATGTTACAATAACTAGTAATGAAAAAAATCAGAATTTCAAACCTCAAAGATTAGTTTATCCAAAAGCTATTCCAATTATATTAATTGCTATCTTCAAAATGTTACATATAGCCCTAACTGGTTTGGCTCAGTGGATAGAGCGTTGGCCTGTGAACTGAAAGGTCCCAGTTTCAATTCCAGTCAAGGGCGTGTACCTTGGTTGCAGGCACATCCCCAGGAGAAGATGTGTAGTAGGCAGCTGATCTATCTCCCTTCCTCTCTGTAAAAAAATCAATAAAATATATTTTAAAAAAATGTTACATATATTCCCTTACAATTAACTTTCAAAACCATTCATCTACTTGCAGGATTTGCTATAAATAAAAGTCTTCTTTAAGTTAACAAAAAATAGAGCTGATGCTTAATCTTTCTCCATCCTATGCTCTTTAAGCAAAAAACTGTGCCAGATATTGTAGACATAAAGAATGAAATGTAGAGGAAGCCCAGAGGTCAGAGTGGGACCATCCAGTTTGCAGCTCCGTGGAACCATAAAAGACACACTCAGGGGGCAGACTCAGTGAGCACCAAAGCCCCATCGAAGCAGGTCTAGCCCCAGAGGGGTGTCTTCAGCACAGAAGTTCTCCCACTGCAGACACAGCTGATTCTCACAGCCAATTGGCCTGGAGGTCAATTCCTCACAGTGATAACTACAACAATCAAGGCTTAACTACAACAAGACTGTGCACAAAGCCCACAAGGGGGTGCACCAAGAGTGTCTACCTCAGGTAACTGGGACACTTAGCACAGAAAGGCACTCTATCAACACAGCGAAGCATAAAAAATGCCGAGACAAAGAAATAGGACACAAACTACAGAATTGGGGGAAAGCAAACTGTTGGATATAGAGTTCAAAACCACACTTTTAAGGTCTTTAAAGAACTGTCTAGAAGCCGCCGATAAATTTAATAAGGCCCTCGAAAAGACTGTGAGACCGCCGATAAATGTAGTGAGATCTTCAAGAAGACTGGTGAGACCGCCGATAAATGTAGTGAGATCCTCAAGAAATCTAATGAGGCCGAAACCAGTTTGGCTCAGTGGATAGAGCGTCGGCCTGCAGACTGAAAGGTCCCAGGTTTGATTCCAGTCAAGGGCATGTACCAGGGTTGCGGGCACATCCCAATAGGAGATGTGCAGGAGGCAGCTGATCGATGTTTCTCTCTCATCGATGTTTCTAACTCTCTATCCCTCTCCCTTCCTCTCTGTAAAAAAATCAATAAAAAAAAAAAAAGAAATCTAATAAGACCCTCGATGTTGTGATAAAGAACCAACTAAAAATTAAGCATACACTGACTGAAATAAGATTATACAGACTCCCAACAGCAGACCAGAGGAGCGCAAGAATCAAGTCAAAGATTTGAAATACGAAGAAGCAAAAAACACCCAACCGGAAAAGCAAAATGAAAAAAGAATCCAAAAATACGAAGATAGTGTAAGGAGCCTCTGGGACAGCTTCAAGCGTACCAACATCAGAATTATAGGGGTGCCAGAAGATGACAGAGAGCAAGATACTGAAAACCTATTTGAAGAAATAATGACAGAAAACTTCCCCTACCTGGTGAAAGAAATAGACTTCCAGGTCCAGGAAGCGCAGAGAACCCCAAACAAAAGGAATCCAAAGAGGACCACACCAAGACACATCATCATTAAAATGCCAAGAGCAAAAGACAAAGAGAGAATCTTAAAAGCAGCAAGAGAAAGAAACTCAGTTACCTACAAGGGAATACCCATACGACTGTCAGCTGATTTCTCAACAGAAACTTTGCAGGCCAGAAGGGAGTGGCAAGAAATATTCAAAGTGATGAATAGGAAGAACCTACAACCAAGACTACTTTACCCAGCAAAGCTATCATTCAGAAGTGAAGGCCAGATAGCTTCACAGATAAGAAAAAGCTAAAGGAGTTCATCACCACCAAACCAGTATTATATGAAATGCTGAAAGGTATTCTTTAAGAAGAGGAAGAAGAAGAAAAAGGTAAAGATACAAATTATGAACAACAAATACACATCTATCAACAAGTGAATCTAAAAATCAAGTAAATAAATAATCTGATGAACAGTATGAACTGGTGATTGTAATAAAATCAGGGACATAGAAAGGGAATGGACTGACTATTCTTGGGGGGGGGGGAAGAGGTGTGGGGGTGAGGGAAGAGATTGGATAATAATCGTGCACCTATGGATGAGGACAGTGGGTGGGGAGTGAGGGCGGAGGGTGGGGTGGGAACTGGGTGGAGGGGAGTTAAGGTGGGAAAAAAGAGTAACTAATGTAATAATCTGAACAATAAAGATTTAATTAAAAAAAAATGGGGAAAGTAAAAAAAACAAAAAAAGAATGAGATGTAGTGCCTTGCCTCTAATGACAGAGGAAAGAAATATATAAATATAAAGATAACATAATGAGAAAAGGTATGTAATAGAAACAAGTAGAGAGCAGATTCAAAGAGGGAAAATTATACAAATGGGGAGATAAGAAGGCTGACTGGCATTAGGAACAAAGGTAAGACATTTGAGCTAGCTTGGGCCTTGAAATATACAATGCCTCTGAAGGCTTTGTATACTTTCTGTCTAGAAGACTTTAACCTATTTCATCCCCTGCCTAATTTTTCTCTTCACCCTTTTAGACTTGGCTCAATAACCTAGCTCAGTGGTCGGCAAACTCATTAGTCAACAGAGCCAAATATCAACAGAACGACTGAAATTTCTTTTGAGAGCCAAATTTTTTAAACTTAAACTATATAGGTAGGTACATTGTTATTAACTTAATTAGGGTACTCCTAAGCTGGCCTTTGCTAAAAACGTCCTCAATCAGATTGAGGTCCGTTCGCTGAGGTTGATCCCTTCCAACTCTCCCATCCACACTTGTCTTGTATACTTGTTTCGCCCAGGCCGAAAACCGACTTCTGTGCATGGGCCACGAAGTTTCAATCGCACGTGCGCGCCTGCAAGTGGTATTTTGTGAAAGAGCCACACTCAAGGGGCCAAAGAACCGCATGTGGCTCGCGAGCCACGGTTTGCCGACCACTGACCTAGCTGAAGAAGAACGTCAATGAAATAAAAAATGACTTTAATCAAAGAATAAAATATAGGCAATTATCATTTATTCATTATATCTTAATCTTATTGTTGAAATGACTACAGATGTTCCTCCTCTTTGCCTCCCTGAGTAATTTTACTTTCAAATGTGATGTATGTAATTTAAAAAATACCCCACCCAGAAATGCATCTCCCATTTTGAAAATCAAAAAGAAAATATGGTTTTCAAAATTTGCTTTTCAAGGCAACATGGAAATATCTACCAAAAGTCATAATAATATCCACAACTTTTATCAAATAGCCACAACACAGAATTTTACCTTAAGGCTATGACAGAATAGAAACAAATCACTACACATAAGGAAGTATTTACTGCAGCGCTATCCAGAAGGCTAAACTGAAGGAACAGTGGCATAACTTATCAACAGGCTCCATCTCTGGTAGGGGGGGATGCAGGAGGCAGCAGATTAATGTGTCACTCTCACATTGATGTTTCTCTCCCTCCCTCCCTCTCTCTTCTTCTCTCTCTAAAAATCAATATAAAACCTTAAAAAATAAAAAAGGTGATGCTGGCCCTGGCTGGGTAGCTTAGTTTGTTAGGGCACAGTCCCAATACGCCAAGGTTGTGGGTTCAATCCTCAGGGCACATCCAAGAACCAACTAATGCATGCATAAATGGGTGGAACAACAAATCAGTATTTTGATCTCTCTCTCTCTCATTTCAATAAATAAAAAATTTTTAAAAATGTAATGTTAAGTGGGAGTGCACACACACACACACACACACACAATGATGGCATCCACATAAAACTATAGATGAATATGAATCAAAAGTGTAAAGTAATATGTGAAAAAAATACAGCCCTAGCTGGTTTGGTTCAGTGGATAGAGCATCAGCCTGCGGACTGAAGGGCTCTGGGTTCAATTCCAGTCAAGGGCATATGCTGGGTTGCGGGCTTGATCCCCAGGAGGGTGCATGCAGGAGGCAGCCGATCAGTGATTCTCTCTCACCATTGATGCTTCTGTCTCTCTCTCCCTCTCCCTTCCTCTCTGAAATCAATAAAAATATATTTTAAAAAAGTACATCTGGCTGTCTGACCACAGTGATGCAGTTTTACCACTGATTCTAAGGATCTCTTTATTGAAAAGTGTGTTTTTCTTTTTTAAAATATATTTTTATTGATTTCAGAGAGGAAGGGAGAAGGAGAGCTAGAAACATCAATGATGAGAGAGAATCACTGGTCGGCTGCCTCCTGCATGCCCCCTCCTGGGGATCGAGCCTGCAACCTGGGCACATGCCCTTGACCAGAATTGAACCTGGGACCCTTCAGTCTGCAGACCAACGCTCTGTCTAGAGAGCCAAACTGGCTAGAGCAAGTATGTTTTTATTTCTACACCACCAACCAACAAGTATTTGATGAGATGATAGATACCTTGATATCATGACAATTCTAGAGGGGATACAGATAAACCTTTTATCAAATAGCTTTGGCATCAAAATGTCTTCAATATTGTTTTATATTAACTTTTCTACATTTTAAAATTTTTTAAAAATATGTTTTCCACAAACTATAAAATTTATACAAAAGATTTCTCTTCTATAATAATGGCATACTTACTCCTTAATTAAAATGTGAGCACCTTCCTTCTTTTTGATTTTGTTTGAAACCCTGTAAGGAAAACAAAGAAATTTAAAGAATAGCATATACATATGAATAAACATTTTGTTTCACGTAGACATTTTACTAATTCTATTTAATAAAATAATGATGAAAAATAAGTTTATAGCCTTCCAATGCTCTTTAAAAGTGATCACAGCCATGGCCAGCATGGGTCAGTAGTTAGAGTACTTGCCCTTGAACCGAAGCCGGTTTGATTTCAGATCAAGGGCACGTACCTGGGTTGCAGGTTCAATCCCTGGACCTGGTCAGGGTGTGTGTGGAACATAACTAGTCAATGTGTCTCTCTCACATCAATGTGTCTCTCTCTCCCACCCCCTCATCCCTTCCTAGATTCCACTCTCTAAAAAATTAATGGAAAAAATATCCTCACATGAGGATTAACCAAATCCCCCTGCCCAAAACAGGAAGACTAATGAAATTGAAAAATAATTTAGAAAGACTGTCATCAAATTAGAAAATATATAATCAAAATAATGTAATAATATGAAATATTTTAAAATATATATGTATTTAAATATATTTTTAATTGATTTCAGAGAGGAAGAGAGATAGAAACATCAATGATGAGACAGACTCATTGATCACTGCATGTCCCCCACTGGGGATTGAGCCCGAAACCCAGGCCTGTGCTCTGACTGGGAATTGAACTGTGACCTCCTGGTTCAAAGGTCAATACTCAATCACTGAGCAACAATGGCTGGGCACATGGAAGATTTTTAATTGCACTATAATTACATTAAATGGGGACAATAGAAGAATAATTTAAGCCTTAGGCAAATAGTTGTATTTTTTCAACTTTAAGGTAGTTTTAAACCCTTACGATCTGGCTAATGTAACAAATCACCTTTTTAGTCACAAACACAACAAAGTCACAACCACAAAGTGTCAGGAAAAGATGCTGAATGATCACTTACCATATAGTAACCAGTGTGATAGCCACTCATGTACCAAGAGATTAACATACTTCCCAAAGCATCAGCATCGTCAAGAGAATCTGGACATATGGGAGGAGGTGGGGGAATTATCTGGAAATGAAGAAAAATATACTTTAAAGTCAGTAAACAAAAATGTGAAGTCTGGAGATCCATTTTATAGAGACAATGCTGGATGTTAACTGTGTCTTTCCCTAAATTCCATGTTATCTATTAAAATTATTTTTAATCTGACATTTGAAGAAAGTCAACCAGTAACAACAAAATTAAATTGAACAACAATAAAAAAAAAATAGGTCACATAAAATGTTTAAAACATCTTGGTTTGATTAGATATATTTTTCTGTTCCTTTATGAAACTATGGGTAAAAGACCAAGCATAAATACTTTGATGGTTTTCCTTAAAAAACACCCTAACAGTATTTCAAATAAAGGTGTTGGGTGAACATCTGCACTGCCCCCACCCCAACACACACAGTTGGCCAAAAAGTATCTTTGTATCTAGGTTACTGTTGTTATCTAAAAGTCTACCAGTAGATATCCAAATAGTCTACTTGATCACAAGCTAACACCCAAGCACACCTGGAAAGGCAACACATAAATCCCTGTATGCAGTATACTTAAATTCTTTCAAATACGAACTACCTCCCTATAGAATAAGGGATACAATTTCTACCAGGAAGGATGCAGGCAATATAGGACTACGAGCTAGGGCAATAAGAGGAATGAATGAGTCTGGTAGAGAAGGGCATTAAAAATTAAAAAAAAAACAACACCAAAAAACACAAAAAATCCCATCCTGGCCAGGTGGCTCTGTTGGTTGGAACATCGTCCCATACACTGAAAAGAAAAAAAAAGGTTGCAGACTTGCCCTAGCTGGTTTGGCTCAGTGGACAGAGCGTTGGCCTGCGGACTGAAGGGTCCTGGGTTTGATTCTAGTCAAGGGCACATGCCCAGGTTGCGGGCTCAGTCCCCAGTAGGGAGCATGCAGGAGGCAGCCAATCAATTCTCTCTCATCATTGATGTTTCTATCTCTCTTTCCCTCGCCCTTCCTCTCTGAAATCAGTAAAAATGTTTTTTTAAAAAGGTTGTACACTTAATTTCTAGGTTTCAGGTTTGATCCCTGGTCCGAGGGCATATGGGAGACAACCAATCAATGTTTCTCTCTCACATCTATGTTTCTGTCTGTCTCTCTCTTTCTCTCAAAATCATTAAATATATCCTTGGGTGAGGATAAAAACAAAACAAAAAAAACCCAAGGTTTGGTTCAAATTTTTACCCATTAGAACCTATGTATGAAAGCAAAGTTTCATCTGAATTGTTTTGTACTTACTGGTGGTCCAGAAGGAAACGGAGGCAGCCAGCATGATAGGAAGGGAGGTGGTGGAGGTGGAGGTGGAGGTGGTGGTGGTGGTGGGCCATTAAATTTTAGACCTGGCTGCAAAAGCATTTCAAAGGAAGATTAATTTACCAACTTCAATATGAAAAGAGGAAAAAATATTTAATGTCAAAAGAATTTAAATAAAAAATAAAAAAGATTAAATAGAATTGCATGTACCAAATGCTGAAATCAAATAGACTCATTAATCTAGATTTTTCTCATTTCCTTTCTATAGAGATTCAGGGAGTAAAATCAAAGTAAGAAAATATTTTAATTACCTTATAAATCAAGAGATAGTGTTTTTAGCAAGATATTTCAATCGTAAAACAATATATCCCATAATTTCATTATCTAGATTGTATAATCTTTTTATTCATGTCCTTTTAGTAGTTACATATGCTAATTTAGAGCATATATTGTAAAAATTAGTAAACTCTCACTTAACAAGAAAAATCAGGCCCCTAAGACCAAAGTATGAGATACACATACATATATACAGACACACACATAAACTGATTTGATCATTCTAGAAACTGTAATATAATGTAAATCTCAAGAAAAGCCTTGCCGAAACCGGTTTGGCTCAGTGGATAGAGCATCGGCCTGTGGACTGAAGGGTCCCGGGTTCGATTCCGGTCGGGGGCATGTACCTGGGTTGCGGGCACATCCCCAGTGGGAGATGTGCAGGAGGCAGCTGATCGATGTTTCTCTCTCATCGATGTTTCTAGCTCTCTATCTCTCTCCCTTCCTCTCTGTAAAAAATCAATAAAGTATATATTTAAAAAAAAAAAAAAAAAAAAAAAAAGCCTTGCAACCCTGGTTCAGTAGTTAGAGAGCATCAGCCCAAGCGCCAGAGGGTCTCAGGTGTGATTCCTGGTCAAGAGCATGTACCTCGTGCAGATGTGTCTCTCTCGCATCAAAGTCTCTCTCTTGCATCAATCTCTCTCTCTCTCTCTCCCCCCTCCCCCTCACCGCTCCTTTCCATTCTTTCTAGAAATCGATGGAAAAGATATTCTCATGCCTTAGGTGAGGATTAAAAAAAAGAGAGAGATCTTGAAGAAAATGTTAAGGAAACGTTTTAATAAATCATGCTTGATATCTTTATTTTAAAAATTTATTATTTCCTCAATACCATGACCTCCAAGGAAATCATTGCTTTATACAAAACAAATAGGGACATACTTGGGTTCCACAATATAACCTAAAATATAAATCTTTTTTAAAGTTTATTTGTTACTTATAACCAAAAGAAGCATTAAGGAAAACAATATTTATAACAGTTTGGGAGCTCCTTAGGATTTTACCTGTATTAGATGTAAATACTGTATTCTCTTCCAATTTTTACATATTTTATCCAAGTGACTTGGGGAACTATGAGGATAGTCAGCTGATAAAATATACTTTCTAACTTAAGTTCACTACATTATTAGTCTAATACAGGGGTAGGCAAACTTTTTGACTCGAGGGCCACAATGGGTTCTTAAACTGGACCGGAGGGCCGGAACAAAAGTATGGATGGAGTGTTTGTGTGAACTAATATAAATTCAAAGTAAACATCATTACATAAAAGGGTACGGTCTATTTTTTTTTTTTAGTTTTATTCATTTCAAACGGGCCAGATCCGGCCCGCGGGCCGTAGTTTGCTCACGGCTGGTCTAATACCTAATACTCCATAAAAGTAGTTGGAAAAGCTTTTCATTATAAAGTATTCTGCATTACTATCATATTTCCTCTCTGAAGAATTCTCAAGTGTGTATTTATAATACCTACAGAAAGCCACAAGTTTCATGGGAAAATCTACAATGCTCCTAATGGAAGGTTTGAAAATGTGTTGTTTCAATATTAACTACTAGAGGCCTGGTTCAAAAAATTCGTGTATGGGGGCGGGGGTTCCTCAACCTGGCCTACACCCTCTCCAATCTGGGACCCCTCAGGGGATGTCCGACTGCCGGTTTAGGACCGATCCCTGCTAAACTGGCAGTCGGACATCCCTCTGGCAATCTGGGACCGCTGGCTCCTAACCGCTTGCCTGCTTGGCAGCCTGATCCCTAACTGCCCTCCCCTGCCAGCCTGATCCCCCTAACTGCTCTCCCCTGCTAGCCTGATCACCCCTAACCGCCTCTGCCTCGGCCCTGCCACCATGGCTCTGTCCAGAAAGATGTCTGGTCTAATTAGCATATTACCCTTCTATTACTATAGATTTTCTGGGAAACCTTTTCTGTGTAAAAATTACCTTTCCTGGTCCCAGTCCTGATCTTGGCATGGGGGGTGGTGGAGGGAGAAAATAGTTCCATGGAGCAGCTCTTGACTTGATGTTATTTGGTTTATTTCCACGAGACCTGGAGGAGTTCTCACTTTCATCTGTTGAAATTTGACTTTCATTTTCATTCTTTAAAAAGAAAAAATATATGTATTGTTGTTATATAGGTTTCATTAAGAAAAATTTAATGCCTCAGTGGATCAAACTGACAAGTTGTTATATCACGTAGTTTCTCATCTCGTCTCTACTTTCAAGAACTTTATTTTTTGTATCCTTACCTCCTGAGCATTCTGTTCTATATTATTAGCTACATCAGATGTTGGGGAAAGTAGATCACACAGATTTTGCTGCTCTCTATTTCCATATCCAGTGTAAACCACAACACAGGTTTCTCTCTTAAAATCAACTGAAGCAATAGTAGCTGGGTAAATGCAGCCATCTTCTGACCAAATGGCCGAACATTTGTCACCAACTTTCCACTACAAAAACAAAAAAAAGACACACATACACATAAACACATTTCTTTCAAAGAGGGTAAACTATTTTCTTGTTTGGGTGGGGTTGGATGGGGGATGGGGGTAGTATCCAGTTAACTAATCTGGAAGGCAGAATGAAACAGTGAAAAAGACTTAGAGCCCAAAACACATAAATGTGAACTCCAACATAAATATAATATAATCCTGTCATATAATATAAATTCTGCCATTTTTATAATCATGGGCAAGTTTTTTAACCTCTTTGAATATTATTTTCCTGATCTGTTAAGTGGACATAATATAACCTACCTCACCTCATTTATTTGTTGTGAAGAATAGAAAAGAGGGAATGTGTGAAGTGTCCAGCATCTCTGGGCTGACATACAGCAAATGCTTAACACATATTAGTTCTCTTCCCCTTGGTAATGATGAAACTAAAGTGACTAATGAGACACTAAAATATTTAGCTTCCAGGTCTACTGTTTTAAATAGCAGAAAAAACTCTATCTAGAATTTTAGGTTTCTGAGTATTAACAGGTTTAGGATTTTTGAAGGGGAAAAAAGGCTGG
Organism: Myotis nattereri; assembly: GCF_964212035.1. Lineage (NCBI taxonomy): Eukaryota > Metazoa > Chordata > Mammalia > Chiroptera > Vespertilionidae > Myotis > Myotis nattereri. The sequence continues at coordinate 37,195,040 of NC_138079.1, forward strand.
CCACCTCTCAGTTTAAAAAGTAAAACACTGCCAATTCAGTTCCAGGCCCTCAGGTACTGCTCTCAAATAGCACTGCCCTCCTCCCTTTCCTTCCCATATAAAGTGAACATTGTACTGAATTTAGTATTAATCAGTCCCACCTAAGTCCTTATACCTTTATTGACAGGCATGTTCCTAAACAATAGAAAGTTTAATCGTTTTAGAAATGTTATAATTACATGCCAATGGAAAACACTGAACTAATCACTTAAGTTAAAGGTATTTTACACTATTTAATAAGAATGGTATGAAGAAAATCTTTGAAGTTAAATCTCAATATTTTAAAAATAACCTGCTTCAAGGGAGTTGTGGTGTTCTTTTTTTGGCTTTTATTCTTCTTAGCAGGTTTTCTTTTAGGGGTGCCTTTTGGTTTATTTGAAGCTTCAGAAATGTCACCATTCTTTAGTGCGTGCTATGAAAATAAGAATAAAAATGTGCATGTTACAAAATGATACAGAAAAAGTCACGATTCAGTTATTATAAACCTCAGACAGCCTCTACTTCCTATTTCCACCATCTCACATGCTACAGAAACTGCTCTCAAAGGCATCATACATCTGATAATCAGCTCTAAAGACCCCTTTGTCAGCGAAGAAACTTGCTTAGAGAAGAACAGAGGCTCCCAGAACACTGCCCTGGCTAAGCCCTTAGCAGAAGGCAACACTAACCATGTGAATGAACCATCGTGAAAGTAGATCCCTCACCCCCAAGTGAGACACCCCAGCTGATGTTGGCTTTGAGCCCCATTTTAATCTGCACTTTACTGAACTGTCATGGTAACCCTAAGTTAGTGTACTTCTAGTTTAAGTGCATACTGGAAAGCATGCTATTGACAAATTTAGAATTCAGCTTCAAGGATGACACACAGGTTTGATCTTTCTACCTTATGGTACAGGAATGACTACATGAAGGAAGTGGACTCTATTCTTGGTGTTCTGTATGAGCCTATGCTGTGCCTGAACTAAGAGGGCTCACATATGGTGCTCAATAAGACCAAATACCTGAGACTGCGAGTCAAGTGATGATGTTGGACAACTGTGTAAATGTCTTGTGTGGGCCACAAAACAGACTACACTCCCCAAAGGACTGTACATTCCAACCATCAAGAAAACCTGACTTGAAACCCAACTAATTGGATTTGGGGGAGATTACGTTAATTTAACATATGTAAAGCAGTTAGAAAAGTGCCTAAAACACTGTATACACTCTACAAGTATTAATTACTGCACTACTGCTATTTATCACCATTATTTCAATAAAGACTTGTTAAATGTTTAAAAATTAAAATTCAACTATCCTTCTAGTAATCTGAATTAGATAACTTCCATAGGTTTATGCAATGTAAACACATTAAAAGCAACAAATGTTTAAAATTCCAGTTAAATCTCCTCTTAAAAGGATCACATATAGACAGGCTACCTACCAACTTCTAAAGGAAAATGTCTAATTTAACTAACCAATGTTATCTTTTGATCTTCAAAATTAGAACTAAATAATACGTACTTTAATACTTTACTGTAAATGTTATCCATTAATTTTCCCAAGTGACTAACATGAGGACCTAAGCAAAAATGTAAACATTTCATACCTTAAATGAAGCCACAGCTTTATCGTATGCTTTTATCAGTGCTGTATCATCCCAAATGTCAGAATCATCACTCTAGGAAGGATAAAGAATAAAAACAATTCATGTTTGGATAGGTTTCATAAAAAAAGTATGCCAAGAGCCATCTAATCCAAACATAAAATTAAACTAAAAAATGGGTACTTTAAATCCTAACTATAACCACAAGAAACCTACCTGCTTAGAGATTTTGCAGCATTATCCCCAAAGCGAAACATATGTAAATGTTCTAAGAGGTGTGCCATGAAGTGAATGCTCTACAATTTAACCCCTATCTACCAACCACAAGTGGATCTGTTCAAGAATAACTCACATTTCAATCTTTTCTAAGAGCAGATAAAGGGTGTAGTTTGGCCAACCAAGTAGTATAAGATAAAGGGCCTCGTTTTAGTGGGGAAAAATATATTAAGTAATCTGTTAAAGACCTAAAACTTATTTCTATTTTTGAATTTAAATTTAATGAATACTTAGTAGAACTTAAACTTAATTCAATTAAAAAATGTTTTTGAGCACCCACTAGCTACTAAGCACTCATCATTGAGAAGTATATGAAATCATGCTACCTGCTTCCAAGACAGACATTCTAATCATGGATTTAAAACACAAAACAAAAAAGAATATAAAACAAATATAATAAAATATTTAAATGGGAAATACAAACAATGTTTTAAATGGAAAGATATGGATTTTCTCATTTCAAGATGAAGATACAGAAGATTCTGAACTCACCTCCTCCCACCAACATAATAAATTTACAGTTGTCTGAAACAATTCCCTCTGAAAAAATCTAAAAATTAGTTGAGCAACTCCTACACATTGGGCAAATGAGAAAAAACAACATCATCAAAGCCGGTAGGTTTATCTCACGATAAACCCCAACCCTGGGGCAGCAACCCATAATTGAGAGGAAATTCAAGGCCAGAAGCTCCATCCAATGAGACAAACCAGCCAGGGCTAAAAAAACAGTTAAGAGACTGAAAAACCAAGCCACAAACTGGGATAAAACATTTGCAAATTACCTATCTGATAAAGGTTTTATATATAGCATATATGAAGAACTCTCAAACCTCAACAAAGCAAAGCAAACAGCCCTAACCGGTTTAGCTCAGTGGATAGAGCATCGGCCTGCAGACTGAAAGGTCCCAGGTTCGAGTCTGGTGAAAGGCATGTACCTTGGTTGCGGGCACATCCCCAGTAGGAAGTGTGCAGGAGGCAGTTGATTGATGTTTCTCTCTCATCGATGTTTCTAACTCTCTATCCCTCTCCCTTCCTCTCTGTAAAAAAAAAAAAAAAAATCAATAAAATATATTTAAAAAAGAAAGCAAAGCAAACAAACCAATTCAAAAATGAGCAAAACATCTGAATAGATACTTTACCAAATAAGATATATAGATGGCAAATAAACACATAAAATGATGATCAACATCATCAGTCATCAGAGAATGTTAATTAAAACCACAAGATGCTATCACACATCTATTAGAATGTTTACAATTCGCACAAGGCTGACCATACCAAGTGTTAGCAATGCGGTGAAGCAAATGACACGTTCATACATTGCTAGTTGAAATGTACAACCACTTTGAAAAGTTTGACAGTTTCTTGGAGTTAAAATAATGACCCAGGTATTTACCCAAGAGAAATGAAAGCACATGTTCACATAAGTTTCCTAAGCTAGTAGTCATGGCAGGTCTATTTGTAATAGCCCCAAACTGAGAACAACCCAATACTCATGAACAGTAAATGAATAAACATAGAATAAACATTAGAAAATGCAAGCTAACCTATGGTGACAGAAAGTGGATCAGCAGTTGTCTGGGGACAGGAGATGAGAGATGATAGAGAACTATAAAGGGGCATAAGGAAATTCAAACCAGTCCAATACCGAGATCACATATAGAAGCCCTGAGGCTATAAGAAAAGATATGGCCAGCCAGTCCCTAGCTGCAGGGACTCAGCTATTGTAGCTTCAGCCACTACGTGGATGCAACCACATAAAAGTTTTCAAGGGGAATGGAAATATTATATTTTACTCAGATAATATCCTTGTTACTGAATATTTAGGTTGTTTCTAATTTTTCACTGTTATAAACAACATTGCAATAAACCTATTTGGTACTAAAAAAAAAAAAAAGTTCTCAAGGGGAAATACCCAGCAAGGCCTTCACAAATTCCTAACCCACAGAAACTATGAGAAATAATAAAATGATTATTTTCAAGCTACTAAGTTTTGAGTAATTTGTTACACAGCAACCAAAACAGACCACTAGGGCTGCCTTTATATTTGTTTCTCAGTCACCACCAGTAGGATGACCTTCCGGATGAAGCCCAGGTCCAGAGGGAAGCTGGCAGCCGGGGGAAGGAAGGCTTACTCTTGCACGAATGTCGTGCATCGGGCCTCTAGTAATATTATAACCAGAAACTACAACCTCTCCATAAATCCTATTCTCCAACCACCACCTTCCAGGATCTACACAGCTTATTCCTTCTAATAGTTGACAATCATCCCACTTCACTGGGAATAGCAAAACACTGATCCTCTCACTTTTCAAACTACCTCTCACTGTCCTAATATCCTCATATCCTTTCTTAGCTTAAATTTCATAGTCAACCATTAAGATAATTCCCTCGTACCCCTCTCTCTTACTTCCTCATGCTCACTTGGTATCAACTATAGGCATACCTCAGAGATATGGTGGGTCTGGTTCCAGACCACCCTAATAAAGTGAGCATTGCAATAAGACAAGCCGCAACGCAGTTGTAGGAGGAGGGTCTTGCCTTCAGTCTGTAGAACTCACATACCTGTGAAGCCAATGAAGTGAAGTGAAGTGCAACAGAACGAGCTGTGGCTGCACAACCCTATTCACTTCAACCACCAGCTCACTCTGTGCCTGCCCTCACAAACTTGAAGTGAATGAGCTGGTGAAAAACACAGTCATGCTGTCTAGTCTTTAAATTCACGATCGCTAATCTCAAGTAGACCTTTAATGTTGCCTCGGAACATTTCCATGACATTTCCTTACTCCAACACTCATCCACTCTCCTAGAGGCCTACTTTCCACCTTCTCCCGCTCAAACCCCCAGCATCTGCCCTGTCCTCACTCCTGGCTGCCACTTCTTTTACTGACAGAACAGCAACGATCCAAAGAAAAGTTCCAGATCTGCACCCATATAACTGTGACCACGTTAACTGTCAATGTTCCCAGCAGAGGCCAAATCCATCCCCTCTTTCCTACCCTGAAGCACTACTTCAGCGGTTCTCTCCTGCACCCTCAATGTTTCCATCCTTACCGGATCTTTCCCATCAGCCCACAAACATACTGAAATCTGTTTCTCCCATCTTAAAAACACAACATAAAAAAATTAATAATCCTCTTTATCCCATTTCCCCCTCCACCTATTGGCCAATTTCTATACTTTCTATTTACAATAAAACTCAACTATTTGTTCACAAACGTTGCCTTGAATCTCTCTTCTCCCACGCCTGGACTCACCCTCAACCAGATTTCATCGCCACTATTTCACTCAAAATGAATTTCTGACCTTCACCTTTATACACCTGCTCTACTTTCAGTCTTCTCCATCTCAGCTCATCCGTAAAGGCGACTAACTTCATCTTTTCAGGACAATCTTGAAGTTAGCCTTGACTTTCCTCTCTCAAATCTCCACGACTGGGTCCGTACGCGACACCTGTTGCCTCTGGCCCCAGAATATACCTGGAGTCCAAGCAGTCTGTTCTCCTCCGCCGACACCCTGATCTGAGTCTGGATCGTTTTGATAGACTCCCACCGGGTCCCCCGCCTCGCCAGGCCCGCTCCGCTCACAGCCCCCAGTCGGAACGGGCAAACCAAAGTACGAGTAAGTTGCGGAAGGGCCTCGGCTCAAAGCCATCGAGGCGCCCAAGCTGCGCGGGGCAGGAGCTGGCTGCTGAGGTTCCCAAACGGGACAATCTGCAGAAACGACTAGGCGGACCACCGTCCTGCAGTGAACGGACTGGCCAGGTCCTGCCCCGCGCGCGGCTGGGGACGCGGCGCAGGGGCCGGCGATGGGCGCGAGGAGCCCGCACGGGCGCCTGCGGGAGGCAGAGCCGGCCGCGCCCTCACCTGGCCGGCGCCGCGCCGGAACAGCACCGAGTCCTCCTGCTCCGGGACGCCGCCGCCACCTCCGCCCCCCATCGCCATGGCGAGGATCCCACCGGTGCGCGGCGTGGGCGGCTTGCCTCGGAGAATGACCATTTCCGCCGCAGGGCCCTCTGGGAGCGGAAGAGTACGGCGGCCCGGAAGCAGCGGGCGGCCTGGAGCCTTCCGCGCCTCTATCTCCCAGCGGTCTCCATCTTCCATGTTTGTTTTTCCTCTCTGTAGTCTCTCAATTCTTCGATTTCACTGTTTGGTATCTTCGTAGGTTCTACCAGGGTATTTTTGTTTTGGGTAGTACCATTTCTTTGAGAATGGTGCTCACTGCAGTGGCTGGAGTGGCTCAGCTGGTTGGAGCAGCCTCCCATACACCAAAAGGTTGCTGAATGGGAGGGCACAGAGCTTGGGGGTTGATTACCCCCCGAAGGGCTGGTATGGAAGGCAACACCATAGATGTTTCTCTTACATCAGTGTTTCTCTCGCTCTAAAATCAATAAACAATTCTCAGGTGAGGTTTTTTTTTTTTTTAAGTGTTCATTGCAGGTAATTTAGGAAATATGGGTAAACCAATACAATAAAAATCACTCCATAGGCCAAGAGGTCCCCGGTTCAAATCCGGGTGCCCCCTCCAAAAAAAAAGAAAAAAAATTACTCCATAGGTAACCGATAATACATTTCTTAAAGTGCTTTAAAGAGTGTTAGCCTCGCCCTAGCTGGCTTGGCTCAGTGCCTGCGGACCAAAGGATCCTGGGTTGGATCTGGTCAAGGGCATGTACCTTGGTCGCAGGCATCTCCCCTACCAGGACCCTGGTCATGGCACTAGCAGGAGGCAACCAATCAAGGTGTCTTTCTCACATTGATGTTTCTCTCTGTGTGTTTTCCTCTCTCTTCCACTCTCCCTAAAAATCAATGGAAAAATATCTTCGGGTGAGGGTTAAAAAAAAAAAAAAGAAAAGAAATAAAGCAGTGGTTCTCAACCTTCTGGCCCTTTAAATACAGTTCCTCATGTTGTGACCCAACCATAAAATTATTTTCATTGCTACTTCATAACTGTAATGTTGCTACTGCTATGAATCGTAATGTAAATATCTGATATGCAGGATGGTCTTAGGTGACCCCTGTGAAAGGGTTGTTCGACCGCCGAAGGGGTCGCGACCCACAGGTTGAGAACCGCTGGTTAGAGCATTGTACTGATGAGCCAAGGTTGCAGGTACCATTCTGGATCAGGGCACATACAAGACTCAACCAATGAATGCAAAAGTAAGTAGAACAACAAATCGATGTTCCTCTCTCTCTTCCTCTTTCTAAAAATCAATAAAAAGTTAGATCCAGAAACATAGAAGCATCGAACAGCAGCAAACCTCAGAAGGTGGGGAGGGTGGCTGGGGGACTTGTATGCTTGCATATAAGCATAACCAATGGACACAGGCAGTAAGGGGGTGAGGGCATGTGCTGGGGGGTGGGAGTGGATGGGGGAGAGGTCAATGGGGGAAAAGAAGACATATGTAATACTTTAACAATAAAGCATTTAAATTAAAAATAAATAAAAGCAAAAAAATTTTAAATCTTAATTTTCCTGGGCAATTGGTCCAATAACAAGCTATCTGTGAACTTTTAATGTGTATAATGAGCGCTTTGTAAAAGGTTTTGTTTTTAAGAAGCAAAGTTGTAAGGGAAAGCCTGTAGTAAGTTTTAAATATTCCTGGAATTAATAAGGAAGTGCATTTGAGCAACTTGTAAGTCATTCTTCTTATCTCACTGACATTTTCATGACTTGGCCATCTGAAAAGACAACATCTTTCAATATGTGATTATTATAAAGCAAGTATTTTAGCAGATGAAGCTGTAGGAGGCAGTTTAATGACTGTTCTTAGTCAGTTTTGAACTAATGAAAAACCATGACAATCATAAAAATAATTCAATTTTAATTGAATTTTTGGTGTTTATAGATCATCATCACAAAAGGCAATTAGGAATTTACCTAAAGAAGTTGACGTACTCCCTGATTAGTTGCTCTCCCTGTTAAAACCATTACACAGATGGTAAAATGTACAAATCACCTGATTGTCAAAGCCAATTTTATATTAGGTTTCCACTTTAGGGATATGTCCCCCCCCCACCAAGTTTTATTGAGGTATGATTGAAGAATGAAAATTGCATATATTTAAGGTGATAATTTTATATACACTGAGTGGCCAGATTATTATGACCACCCCATCAGTACTTCATTGACACTCCAAAAATACTGAGTATTGAAAACTTCCTAAGCAAATACTCTCAAGGTTTTGTTATTATTATTATTTGCATAACTAATTAACTTCATTGTACTGATGGGGTGGTCATAATAATCTGGCCGGTCATAATAATCTGGCCACTCAGTGTATATCATTGTGGGGGATATTCTTTTTAAAATTAAGTAGTTTTGCAACAGATTATAGACTCAAAACAAACAGCAGTAGTACGCCTGACTTAAACAAAAAAGCTCTCTTTATAAGGTGGAACTTGAAAATATAACAGAAAAATATATTTTCACTTTCCAGAATGGGTAAACTCTTTCCATCTATAAAAACATGGGGAAAAAGAGCAATATATATTTAAAGTTAGAAAAATAATGCTAGTAATCAATAGTTCCTTTTAGCCCAATTTCAGAAACAGCCTAGTTTGATAATTGGGTAATAATTTCTTACGCTGCCACTAATAGAAAAGGCATTCGAAAGGAATCAAGTAACGGATGAAACTGACCTCAGTATATCACCTGGGCAGTAGCAGCTGCTCCCTCTTATTTTCAGCAGGACTTACGAAGACTGCTAATTATAATGCACTACCTCCTATTAAGGATGATGTAACGTAGTATTTTTAATGTTTATAAGGGTGTTTCATGGATTTTGGTATTTTTCAAATTACATTGTAAAGTTGGTACTACTTCATCTAAATAATTTTATCTTGCTTTGGTAACAACTCAAAGCAATAACTTTGCTGACTTGTTCCAATTATTCACCTGTATTTTCCCCTTAATATTTTGTAATTAACCAGTTTCCCTCTTTAAAAGTTTAGATATTTTAATTACTTTGTTTAAATATGCTACATGAAAAGAAACTAAAGTGTCAGTATAGTCCTACCCCGGTTTGGCTCAGTAGATAGAATGTTGGCCTATAGACAAAGGGTCCGTTGCAGGCCAAGGGCATGTACCTAGATTGCAGGCTCGATACCTGGCCCTGGTTGGGTTTCATGCAGGAGGAAACCAACCAATGTGTCTGTCTCACATCAGTGTTTCTCTCTCTGTCTCTCCCCCTCCCTTCCACCCTCTCTAAAAATCAATGGAAAAAAATATCCTCTGGTGAGGATTAACAAGATAATAAAGTGTCAATATAGTTCAGCAATTACCCTTAATTTTCTCCCTCTTTTCTATAAGAAATGTCTGGTGATGTTGAAGGTAAAAATCAAACCCTGTATTTAACAGTTAATTTATTCAAGTAAATACCATAACATGAATAACATACAGTTTGGATATGTCCAATGATTAATTATAACCCAGAGATCTTCTTTATCCTAATATTTATGTTCTTTGGGAACTGTAGTTTTCCCTAGATTCATAAGAATTGTTTAACTTTTTAAAAAGTCCAGCCCTGACCGGTTTGGCTCAGTGGATGGAGCGTCCGCCCGTGGACTGAAGGGTCCCAGGTTCGATTCCGGTCAAGGGCATGTACCTTGGTTGCAGGCACATCCCCAGTGGGGGGTGTGCAGGAGGCAGCTGATCGATGTTTCTCTCATTGATGTTTCTGGCTCTCTATCCCTCTCCCTTCCTCTCTGTAGAAATCAATAAAATATTAAAAAAAAGTCCAAAGTTATTCCACTACATGGGCTATCTTAAATATGAAAATTATTCATTAAAAGAAAGCAAATAAAGGATATGGCTTAAAGCATAAAAAGTTCTCTGTACTCATGGCTTATCACTCTGTAGAAATTCTAGAGATAGAATTACAGAAATCAGACCCATAAAGAATCTTTGTGGTACAATTAGACTTTTTCATTAGAATGTAACCTAAGCTATTATAATCCTTTCTCCTTGTGACTACCCTCATATAACATTTTGAAGACTGAAATGAACTGAATAAATAGAACAAAGCTTTACTTTAACTGAAAATCTGTGCTAATATGAAGATAAAAACTGAAGCTAAACAATTTCATGTTTGCCTCATTCAGTATTCGAGACACTTAGAATTCTGTCCTATTTATGGGTAGTACAATTGGTTAGTGACCTATCACAAGATTACCAGAACCTTCATTAAGACACTAAGAGAATTCTGAAGTTCTGGCCATTAGCATAGAGGTAGACATATTAGATGATAATTAAAAATTTGTTTGTGTGATGTGAAAATTCAATTTGAATAATACTTTAAAGTTATCTTATTTACTACTTCAATGGCATTTTTATTCTTTGCAATAATTATGCATAGTTGCTTCAGAGAAGAACAAAGTCTCTAACCTTAGTTACTCTAGGTTTATTTTCAAATTTATAAATATTAAGTCACCAGTTGTTTTTTTGTTTTGTTTTGTTAATTCTCACCAGAGGACATTTTTCCATTGCTTTTTAGACAGAATTGAATGGAGGGAGAGAGAGAAACATTGATGTGAGAGAGATACAATGAATGATTGGTTGCCGCTGGCACACACCTGACTTAAGTTGGGGATAGAACCCACAACCCTTTGGTGAGGGCCATCACTCCAACCACTGAGCACAATGGCCAGAGAAAGTCACAAGTTTTTTAAGAGTCTCAGAACAGACTGAAAAACTGGCACTGTTGTCCAGCTGGAGTGGCTCAGTTGGTTGAGCATCACCCTGTGCATGGAAAGGTATCGGTTTGATTCCCAGTCAGGACACATACCTGGGCTATGGGTTTGATCCCTGGGGCACATACAGAAGGCAACTGATCTATGTTTCTCTCTCTCCCTCTCTCTCTAAGCATGTCCTCGGTGAGAATTAAAAGAAAAAAAGAAGGCACTCTTACAACATAAAAGGTGAATCCTAATGTAAATTATGTACTTGTGTTATATTATGTGTTAATGAAGGTTCATCAATTACAACAAATGTACCACTCTGGTGGGGGAATATTCATAATGGGGGAGACTATGCAGGGGATATATGTAGGGGCAAGGGGCATATGGGAAATCTCAATTTTGTTGTAAAACTAATTCTGCTAGAAAAAATTGTTATTTTTTAAAAGCACTTATTTAAAAAATGTTAAAGCTCTAAAGTAAAACTCTTACTAGTACTGAGACCCATTTAGTTTATGGTCATTTAGTTCCAGGTCATTTGTACTATGTATTGTAAATTCTTCAAGCACACCAGTTGATTATAAAGCAAAATTAGATAAATGCATCTTATATTCTATTATATAATAAAGTTGACTTTAAAAACCTACCTTAACAAAGTTTTAAGACAAAGATTGTAGATTTATATAAGAACTCCTATTATCTGATCACATTACCTCTCTACTTAGTTATATATGTGCTCACTGCTGATAAAAAATAATGTTCACCAACAGGTCACATGCATGGTTAGTGTTTTATTCTTTGAAGAAAGGTTCTGTAACATTACACTAAGTCAGACTGAAAGGTAAAGTTTAAAATAGTTTTTATAAAGATATGTTGTAACATGTAATGACTGTTCACTCTACAAAATCTTGATCATAGAGCTTATAATACACCTAGTTGGCAGTAGTACCCAGGTTTTCCAAATTGTCAGTCATCATTTTTCTCTTGTCTGCATAGATTTCTTCTCATTAGCTGCTTTCTGCTTTTGTTGCATGATCTCAGAGTCTCTATAATGGGAGAAAAGGCTGCAAGTTATTACAGAAAAGCTGATTACGTTCTCACTTGTGTTCTGTACATAACCCATTCAGTATATTAGATGGTATTTTTGCTAAATGAAGTTCTAATGGTGTGGCAGAGTTGCATGAGGTTCTTTACAAATTATAGCTTAAGAACTTTAAGTTCTTCATCCATGGGCTGGGATGATAACTATCCATATAGTTTTAGTACGCCTGGCACACAACAAATATTCAACTGTTACCCCTTTCTGCAGGTTAGGCCTAGTTCTACCAATAATTTAAAAAAATGCATTCCATTCTCCACAAAGAAAACTTCAGTGACTTGAGCATTTCATTAGCATCACTGACCTCTGTTTTCTCTGAGAGGCAGTCAAGCTATCATCTTTTCTTTTTCCCTTGCTAATTTCCTGGGATTTCTTCATGTTTTTCTGGCGGGCAAGTTCTCGCTGATTTCCACCTACAAAGAAAAACAGTCATGCTCTGTACCCATCTCCAAAATTGTTAATTTCAGTATAAGGCTCTTAAGGGCATCTGAAGTTTGCTTTTTATTTATTTATTTATTTATTTTTAAATATATTTTATTGATTTTTTACAGAGAGGAAGGGAGAGAGATAGAGAGTTAGAAACATCGATGAGAGAGAAACATCGATCAGCTGCCTCCTGCACATCTCCTACTGGGGATATGCCCGCAACCCAGGTACATGCCCTTGACCGGAATCGAACCTGGGACCTTTCAGTCCACAGGCCGACGCTCTATCCACTGAGCCAAACCGGTTTCGGCTGAAGTTTGCTTTTTAATAGATGAGCCAGTAAAGTGCGGCACTGAGTGGTGTTCTTAGATCTGACTACAAGGAGGAAGCATAAAGGTAAATACTTAAGACCTTTAAGAGTATTATACCAATCAAGGTGTTCACTGGCTGCAAATGCCAGATCTCTTAAAAGGGCATTCCATTCCAACCGTCTATATATGCGTCAGTATTCCAGAGTTAGTTCTGGCCTCTGCGGGGTGTGGGTGGAGTGAGAAAGCTAGATACACAGAGACCACACTTCGCACAAGCTGGCCCATCACAAGCCAACTCTTCAGCAGGACGCCTGTGAAACATGACCTGCGAGGGCTAAACAAAAGGACTGGGGAGGAGCCTGGGTCGGAGCTCCGGGTGTTTATTGGGCCTGATGAGGTTCAGTACCAGCTATAAACCACCTCCGGACCCGGACCCCTCCGGAGCGGCAGTCTCAGACCCCTCGCCTCCGGGCAGGGGTTCCCCACCGTGTAATCTCGCACCAAGGGGCAGGCACCCTCCCAGGCCCGATCGGAACCCAGGGTCCCTCTCTGCTGTCTGAACACAGGGTACGAAGGGGATTCCCCGCCGGCCCCTGGCCCCCCGCCTGCCGCGCCGGGGTGACCCATCGGCTTCCCTGCCGCTTCCCCAACCCGTCCGCACACTCACGGGCCATGCCGACCAGCGGACGGAGCTCGGAAGAGCGACTCGAAAAGCACCGGCTGCCTCGCGCGCTCAGCGGACGTCCCCGCCAGCGGGTCGTCCGCCGCTCCGCCCGCCGATGGGCCACGCCTCTGCCCGCCCGCCGCTCCGCCCGCCGCTGGGCCACGCCTCTGCTCCGCCCCCCCCGCCCCGCCCTCCGCTGGGCCACACCTCTGTCCGTCCTCCGCCCAGCCTTCCCTGGGCCACGCCTCTGCCCGCCCGCCGCCCCGCCCTCCCTGGGCCACGCCTCTGCCCGCCCGCCGCCCCGCCCTCCCTGGGCCACACCTCTGCCCGCCCTCCGCCCAGCCCTCCCTGGGCCACGCCTCTGCCCGCCCTCCGTCCAGCCCTCCCTGGGCCACGCCTCTGCCCGCCCGCCGCCCCGCCCACCGAGGCCCGACCTTCGGCGCTCGGCTCGGCTGGCGAGCCCCTGCGCGTGCGCGGTGGGGCGGCGGGCGGGGCAGCCCTGGGATCATCTGCCTTGCACGTGGGGTAACGTCCCGAATACAGGTCTTGTGTATGAGAGAGACGGGTGTGTGTGTACTTTCCCCAACATGTACCGGGCACTGCAGCTTAACCAGGCCGCATATATATCTTTCCGACAAAGAATGTTAGCTTTCTTCATCTCCTTGCAGCGGCGGGAAGGGGGTGAATGGGACGGGACAGATGGAGGGGTTAACTGCAAAAGGCAGTATCTGGCCGTTAATTTCCTTGCTTATTCTCGCACCAACCCTGCAAGGTAGGCAGGCTTCATTGTTCTCAGTTAACTCAAGAGGAGACTGAGCCCTAGCTGGTTTGGCTCAGTGGATAAAGCATCGAACTGTGGACTGGATGCTACTGAGTTCAATTCGGGTCAAGGGCACATGCCCAGGTTGCGGGCTTGATCCCTGGTTGGGGTGGGGGGCAGTACAGGAGGCAGCTGACCAGTGGTTCTCTCATCATTGATCTCTCACACTCTCTCTCTCTCTCTCTCTCTCTCTCTCTCTCTCTCTCCCTTCCTGGCCTGGCCTGTGCCCTCTCACAATCTGGGCTGAGGGACCCATCCCCACCCCAGTGCCAGAATTTCCTGCAGCGGGCCTCTAGTAAAAATATATGGGGGTTTGGGAGGGGGGAAGAGGAGACTGAGACTCAGACTAGAAGTTACTGACCTAACTGTTATAGAAACTGTAGAAGTGAGAGTCAGATTTAAGAAGGACTCTAAAGTCTGTTCATTTCCCATTTTATTCCAGTGCCCTGTCACAGTCGATGGTATTTTAAGAGTTTTAGATTAATGGTTTTGTACTTGGGTTGTGTGATGGGGAGATGATAGCAAGGGATACAGTCTTACCACACATTTAGAATAGCCCAGAATAACTCTGGAACCTACCTTAAAGCTGTAGAGCATCTGCAATTGCTAGAAACAGACCTGTAAGAATGCCTATGGTTCATTTGGTTGGTACTTATTTACCTCATCTATTCCATTAGTCATTATAAACTGAGATGTGTAGAATTAGTCTGGATGCCCTAAAATTACCCTCAATTAGCACTCAATATGTTAGCTATTATATTGTCCTTTCAATCTCTGAGAGTCTTGCTTATGGTCCTCCACCTGCCTTCCCTGCTCCTAAATATAGTTTACAGGCCAAGAGGAACCACTTAGAAAACCTCTTCTGGAAAAACTTGAGCAGGGGGAAAGATTGACTTTCTAACCAGCCTCTTTTTAGAGATAAAGACATTATGAGGTGCCGGAAGCCGGTCCATCCTTGCTGCTTGACACAGTCGCTGCAGGGAAGAAACATCTGCACAGCCTGTGTTTCAAGGGACCTGGTGTATATGGCATACTGTTCTTTTTTTTTTTTTTTTTTTTGGCATACTGTTCTTAATATGTTTGCTCCCCTTCTTGGCGCTCTGTGTTTTAACCAAGGTCACCTCTCCAAGAAAGGTTGTTTCCCCAGGTAGGGATTTTCCCCTTAAGTTAGGGAGGGAATAAAATCCCTTAACTAAATGCCAGGCGGGTAGTTAATCACTTTAACTATGAACAATCACCCTTAAGCTACATAATCTTTACTTCCTGGAATGGAGATAAGAAATGCCCTAACCTTTGGAATAGAAATTGACAGGATTAAAATCAACTGTTATAAATATAGATGTAACAAGACAATAAAAGACAGAACTTGGCTGGAGATCCTGGCTAGAGATCCTGGCTAGGCTGCTGATCAACTGAACGCTGTCTCTGTGTCATTTCTTCTTCACTGACTCTGTCCACACCTTTGGGACCCCTGGACCTGCTGGGGCTGGACCCCAGCAATGAGGTCAACAAATGATAAGTGCTGGCAAGGATGTGAGAAAAATGAACCCTCATGTACTGCTGGTGGGAATGCAGACTGGTGCAGCCACTGTGGAAAACAGTTTGGAGTTTCCTCAAAAATTAAAAATGAACTCTCATTTGACCCAGTAATCCCACTACTAGGAATATATCTCAAGAAATTAGGAGCACCAATCAGAAAGGATGTATGCACCCTTATGTTCATAGCAGCACAATTTACAATAGCTAAGATTTGGAAACAGCCTAAGTGCCCATTAGCAGATGAGTGGATTAAAAAAAACTGGTACATCTACACAATGGAATACTACACTGCTGTAAAAAAGAAAGAACTCTTACCATTCGCAACAGCATGGATGGACCCGGAGAGCATTTTGTTAAGTGAAATAAGCCAGACAGACAAAGATAAACATCACATGATCTCACTCGTTTGTGGAATACAATGAACAACAAACTGATGAACAAAAATAGATCCAGAGACATAAAAGCATCGAACAGACTGTCAAACCTCAGAGAGATGAGGGGGTGGGGGGTGGGGAGGAGGGACAGTAAGAGATGAACCAAAGGACTTATATGCATGCATATAAGCATAACCAATGGACACAGACAACAGGGGGGTGAGGGCATGTGCTGGGGGGTGGGAGTGGCCAGGGAAAGATCAATGAGGAGAAAAGGAGACATATGTAATACTGTAAACAATAAAGGATTTTAAAAAATAAATAAAATAAAGACATCCTGAGGAAGGGCTAGAAAGAATTTGGGATTGAACGGTAGGTGGCAGAGTTGTTCCTGTATATGGTCTTAATTTACAGTCTAATTGAGCTTTTTCTTTGCAGCTGAAAATACAATTTTCAAGTTGTAGGGATGCACATGATGTGCAACATGTACATGAGAAACGTTGGGTGTGTCTTTTGGGGAAACTGGAGACTTTTTAAGTTATTATGATGCCATTAAGAATTTACTCTGCCCTGACCAGTTTGGCTCAGTGGCTAGAGCGTAGGCCTGTGGACTGAAGAGCCCCAGGTTCGATTCTGGTCAAGGGCATGTACCTGGGTTGCAGGCACATCCCCAGTAGGGGGTGTGCAGGAGGCAGCTGATCGATGTTTCTCGTTCATCAATGTTTCTAACTCTCTATCCCTCTCCTTCCTCTCTGTAAAAAATCAATAAAATACATTTTAAAAAAAGAATTTACTCCATAAATTTGGGTGTGTAACAAATATTTTGACTTTAATAATAAAATTAAATCTGACTCTGTTCTCACACCTTTACTAATGGGAAATTAAATCTTGGTCATTATTGACTTCCTTAACTGCAGAATACCCTAGACTCTTAATGTGGAACAAAACACTTGAAGAAAAGCCTGTGTCTTCAGTTTATACCAGAATATGCTGTCCAAAGCTATATGGTCCTGGCAGTGGCTCTAAGATTTTTGAGACAACTCCAAAATCTTTTTGATTTCTTTTAAAAAATATCTTTATTGCTTTCAGAGAGGGAGAGATGACCCACTCTCTTGCCATTTTTCCTTCATCATAGAGGCCTTCTCTAACCATGCAACCTAAAGCAAGCCAGTCTCCTATTAATCTCTGTCATATTACACTTTATATTTCTTTTATGGAATTTAATTCATTCTTTAAAAAATATTTTTGATTTCAGAGAGGAAGGGAGAGGGCGAGAGTGAGAGAAACATTAATGATGAGAGAATCATTGATCAGCTGCCTCGTGCATGCCCCACATTGGGGATCGAGCCTGCAACCTGGGTGTGTGCCTTGATCAGGAATCAAACTATGACCTCCTGGTTCATTGGTCGACACTCAACCACTGAGCCACGCAGGCCGAGATTAATGCATTCTTAAGTTACCTTGTTCATTTGTTTATTGTATTTTTTCTTCTGCTACCAGAATGTCTTGTTTATTGCTCCACTGCTACCTCCTGAAGCAGATTGATTTACAAAGTTTTAACTATAATAATTTTTGAACAGGGTACACATTCACATTAAAAAGTACACAAGCACATACAGTGAATGCTCTTCCACGACATATTTCCCTGAAACTCAGTTTCCCTCCTAGGAGGTAACTATTATCAGTTGCTTCACATCTGAATTTCTAATCTATTTCTACTCAATTTAGAGTTTCTAAGCCTGGGGATGTGCTAGTAAACAGTCCCTGCTCTACAGGACCCTCTAAAAACACAACCGGCCAGCGATTTTAGTAGTTCCCGTAAAATCTGGGGCCGACGGGTTGACTAGCTTTCCCCCTTCTTTTTTTTTTTTTAAATATATTTTATTGATTTTTTACAGAGAGGAAGGGAGAGAGATAGAGAGCCAGAAACATCGATGAGAGAGAAACATCAATTAGCTGCCTCCTGCACATCTCCCACTGGGGATGTGCCCGCAACCCAAGCACACGCCCTTGACCGGAATCGAACCCGGGACCCCTCAGTCCGCAGGCCGACGCTCCGTCCACCGAGCCAAACCGGTTTCGGCTCCCCCTTCTTTTCAGCAATTTCTAAGGACGCCTGGAGAGGGCAGAGCACACAGCCTGGCGTCTCCGTTTCTGGCTCACCAGCAACCCGGACTTCGCGGTTTTGACAGTTACCATGGCTGCGGGCGCTGTGCGTCTGACGTCATTGCGCAGCGCTGGCTGATGATGCTATTAGTTTAGGCGCCGTGCAAGGGCGGGGAGCTAGGGATAGGGGGGAACCCTCCTCTGAACGTAGCAGGGTCATGAGGAAGAGGCGGCGGCGGGAGGCAGCCGGAGGCGGCGGCGGCGCGAATCTCCGGTAGCTGCCCGCTGGGCCGGCTCGTGGCTTCGTGGGAAGGCGTAGCTCCTTTCCCCTCTCGCGCCGCGGCCGGGGCTCGGGGCTGAGAGCGGCCGTGGGCCGCCTCCCCGGGCCCCCTGGCTCCGCCATGTTCCGCCGGGCACGCCTGAGCGTGAAGCCGAATGTCAGGCCTGGTGTGGGCGCTAGGTGCTCCGCCGCCGGCCATGCCCAGCGTGGACGGGAGGCCCCCAGGCCGCCGGAGCCGGCAGCGGCCGCGGACCCCAAGCCTGCGGAGATCACGGATGTGCCCCCGGTGGATTGCGGGGCCGCAGAGCCGCCAGAAGAGGCTCCCAGGAGCAGGTACGTGCTCGGAGGGGGGAGCATTTTCACCTCCGGGCCTGTCCGCCAGTGGGTGAACTTCACAGTAGGAGTCACTCCCTCGCTAGAACTAAGTTTTACAGTTGAGGCCGCAGGATGTAGATTCTGGGGAGAGAACCATGCCTTCGGGTGGCTGTGGGAGGAATCCAGGTGTAACAGTGTTGAGGGGAATAGCCACACGTGGTATTATTCATTGGAGAATTTAGATGACCGTAGTTTTCATTCTTCTGGAGTACTTTTGCGGGGGTAAGTAGTTTTTTAAATTTTAAAAACATTTTTATGTATATTTATTGACTTTTAGAGAGAGGGGAAGGGAGAGAGAGAGAGAGAAAGAAACATCAATTTATTGTTTCACTTCTTTATGCATTGATTGGTTGCTTCTTGTATGTGCCCTGACTGGGGATTGAACCCACAACTTTGGCTTAGGCAACTTTGCCTTATCTGGAGGATGCTCTAACCAACTGAGCTACCTGGCCAGGGCAAGACATTTATTATTATTTTTTAAATTTTATTTTATTTACTGGAGGCCTGGTGCATGAAATCGTGCATGGGTGGGGTCCCTTAGTGTGGCCTGCTGGAATCAGGCCCCAGCTGGCACTCCCAGCCTCACAGCCCCGCCTGGCACCCTGCCTTGGCCTGGCACTGCCCCCTCACCTGCTCCACCATCCTGCCTGTAGGGCGATCAATTGGGGCTGGTCTTAGTCTCCCCCACCCCCCCAGCTCCCTCAGCACTTGGGAGCCTGAGAGTGGCCCTGTCCCCTGCTGCTGCTGCTGGTTGCGTGGGTTCCACAGTGCCTCCACTGCCACCTGCTGCCAGCACCGAATTGCTGACACCTGCCATGCTCCACGTCGCCCCCTGGTGGTCAGTGCACGTCATAGCGAACGGTCGAACTCCTGGTCATTCAGTTTGCATATTAGGCTTTTGTTATATACGATTTAGTTTATTTTGTTAAATATATTTTTATTGGTTTCAGAGAGAAAGGGAGAGGGAGAGAGAGATAGAAGTGTAAATGATGAGAGAGAATCGTTGATAGGCTGCTTCCTGCACACCCCACACTGGGGATCTGTGTCAGGGGAATCGAGCCCCGACCTCCTGGTTCATAGGTCGACGCTCAACCACTGAACAATGCCGACTGGGCTAGTTACTTATTTATTTTTAAAATTTATTTATTTTTAAAAAATATTTTTATTGATTTCAGAGAGGAAGGGAGAGGGAGAGAAAGATAGAAACATCAATGATTAGAGAGAATCACTGATTGGCTGCCTCCTGCACACCCCACACTGGGGATCGAGCCTGTAACCCAGGCATGTGCCTTTGACTGAAATTGAACCTGGGACCCTTCAATACACGGGCTGATGCTCTATCCACTGTGCCAAACGGGCTAGGGCTTTAATTTTTTTTTAAATATATTTTTTATTGATTTCAGAGAGTAATAGAGAGAAAGAGAGAGAGACAGAAAACATCAATGATGAAAAAGAATCGTCGATTGGCTGTTTCCTACATGCCCCCAACTGAGGATTGAACCTGCAATCTGGGCACGTGCCCTTGACTGGAATCGAACCCAGGACCTTTCGGTCCGCAGGCTGATGCTCTATCTACTGAGCCAAACCAGCTAGGACTTCTTCTTCTTCTTTTTTTTTTTTAGTATGTTTTTATTATTTTTTTTTTTTAGAGAAAGAGAGGGAGGGAGAGGAATAGAGAGATAGGCCCAGCTGGTGTGGTTCAGTGGTTGAGTGTTGACCCATGAACCAGGAAGTCAAGGTTGGATTTCTGGTCAGGGTCCATGCCCTGGTTTCAATCCCCAGTAGGAGGAAGGCAGATGGCAGCTGATTGATGATTCTCATCACTGATGTTTCTATTTCTCTTTCTCCCTTCCTTTCTCTGAAATGAATAAATTTTTTTTTTGGAAAACATTGATTAGAGAGAAACATCATCGAGTGGCTGCCTCCTGTATGCCTCCTGCTGGGAATCGAGCCTGCAACCTTGGGCATGTGCTCCGATCAGGAATTGAGCTAGCCACCTCTTGATTCATGGGTTGATGCTCAACCATTGAGCCACACTGGCCAGGCTACCCTCCTTCCCCCCCCTTCTTGACTTAACCTTGCTTTCAAACCATTCCTGAAATAGTTATATCCAATGTGAACTGTATCTAGTATCTAATTTGGAGTGACTGAGCACATTTTTTGGAGTGAAGAGTTTGATAGCTGTATAAGTAGAGTTGTGCTTGACAAAAGACAAATGATTTCTGCCGCAAATAGAATTTTGTTTGATTAACATAGCTAAGTGTGTATCTTCAAATACTGCAATTCAAATATTTCAGAGGTTTGATGTGTATATTTGGTTTAACTAATCTCAGGTTGATAATTAAAGTAAAATGCCAAAATTTAGATCAATTTAGGTGGATGTCAGTGTGGATTATAAGATGGATGTCAGTGTGGATTATAAGCTTAACTTACAAAAAATAACTTTGGCCGAAACCGGTTTGGCTTGGTGGATAGAGCGTTGGCCTGCGGACTGAAAGGTCCCAGGTTCGATTCCGGACAAGGGCATGTACCTTGGCTGTGGGCACATCCCCGGTGGGAGATGTGCAGGAGGCAGCTGATCGATGTTTCTCTCTCATCGATGTTTCTGACTCTCTATCTCTCTCCCTTTCTCTCTGTAAAAAAATCAATAAAATATATTTAAAAAAATATATAAAAAAATAATAACTTTGGCTCAGTGGATAGAGCATCCACCTGCGGACTGAAAGGTCCCAGGTTTGCTTCCAGTCAAGGGTATGTACCTTGGTTGTGGGCACATCCCCAGTGCGGGGTGTGCAGGAGGCAGCTAACCGATGTTTCTAACTATCCCTCTTCTTTCCTCTCTGTAAAAAACCAGTGATATAAATATGCTTTGTTATCTGATGATTCGAACAAGGTTAACTAAACTTTGTTTTTGTAAGTTAGGTTTTTGTGTGTTTTCTTTTTTGAGGGACTCCGCATGAACATAAAATCGTGCTGTAATGTGCTTAAGAACTTAGAATTTACATATCTGTTAAAATGATTTGCTAAAAGTTTTTATTCCAACATCTGTTACAACAAACATACATCTCAAGTCAATGATTTTTTTAAATAATGAGATTTTACTGTTTTGGATTTTTACCAAATTAGTTTAAAAATATTTTTATTGCCCTAGCTGGTTTGGTTCAGTGGATAGAGCATCGACCTGTGGATGGAAGGGTCCCGGGTTTGATTCCAGTCAAGGGCACATGCCCAGGTTGTGGGCTCGATCTCCAGTGGGGGGTGTGCAGGAGGCAGCCAATCAATGATTCTCTCTCATCATTGATGTTTCTCTCTCTCTCTCTTTCTCTCTCTCTCTCTCTCTCTCTCTCTCTCTCTCTGTCTCTCTCTCTCTCCCTCTTCATCTCTGAGATCAATAAAAATATATTAAAAAAAATAAAATATTTGTATTGATTTTGGAGAGGAAGGAAGAGGGATAGAAACATCAATGATGAGAGAGAATCATTGTTCAGCTGACTCCTGCACGCCCCCTACTGTGGATCAAGCTTGCTACCCAGGTATATGTTCTGACCTGGAATTGAACCATGACCTCCTGGTTCAGAGGTCAACACTCAATCGCTGAGTAACACCAACCCGGCCCAAATTAGGTTTTTAAAGTAAAATATTTAAAAAGAAGATCCAATATACCCTTTTTATTTTCTTTTTGAATTTCAACAGTAATGAAAAGACTGATGGTAAGAATGACGTTGAAGAATCCAGTAAATCTTCCTCTGCTGTTTCACAGAGAAGAAAGCGAATATCAAGTACTCCTACTCTGGTTAAGCCTAGTGTCAGTGTTCCTTCAGAGCCTCATCCCTTATCTACAGTTAATCAAGAAGATCCACAGCCACACCCAATACCAACAAAAGAGAAACAGCCATGCTCCGACAGATACCGGATATATAAAGCCCAGAAACTGAGAGAAATGTTAAAAGAAGAATTAAGAAAAGAGAAGGTAAGAGAGGAACATCAGAATTTTGACTGCCTGCCAGATTTCAGTTTTTATGTCAGTTATCATTGGGAGGAAAAATAATCATTTGTAGCATTATATGGGGGAACAAAACCAAGTAACATCCTTCATGTTAACAGAATATCCCCTTTTTTCTCTCTTTTTTTTTTTTCTGAAATATTTCTTTATTTTAATTCTTTATTGTTGACCCCTCCCCTCCCTTGTCCTCTACCAGCCTGGTCCCAGCCCCTCCCCCAGCCCCGGCCTTCACCTCCCCCCCGCCCCCCATTGTCTGTGTTCATTGATTATGCTTATATACATACAAGTTCTTTGGTTGATCTCTTCTCCCCTCCCCTTTTCCTTTTCTTTTTTTTATATATATATTTTTATTGATTTTTTACAGAGAGGAAGGGAGAGGAATAGAGAGTCAGAAACATCGATGAGAGAGAAACATTGATCAGCTGCCTCCTGCACACTCCCCACTGGGGATGTGCCCGCAACCAAGGTACATGCCCTTGACCAGAATCGAACCTGGGACCCTTCGGTCCATAGGCCAACGCTCTATCCGCTGAGCCAAATCGGTCAGGGCCCCCTCCCCTTTTCTTAACAGAATGATTAAGAAGCACTGTGGATTTAACCTTTTTTTCCATTATACTAATTTTTATGTTTTATTTATCTATATTTTGATTGTTTTTGGTGAAGGCTACAAATAGAAGCTTCATGCATGCACACAGATACACATATAAGCATATTTATAACTTTGTTGTTTTTTTAAATGTTTTTATTGATTTCAGAGAGAGGAAGGCAGAGGGAGATAGAACATCAATGATGAGAGAATTATCGGTCAGCTGCCTCCTGCAACACCCCTTATTGGGGATTGAGCCTGAAACCAGGGACTATGCCAGGGGTGGGCAAACTTTTTGACTTGAGGGCCACAATGGGTTCTTAAACTGGACCGGAGGGCCGGAACAAAAGCATGGATGGAGTGTTTGTGTGAACTAATATAAATTCAAAGTAAACATCATTACATAAAAGGGTACGGTCTTTTTTTTCAATAGTTTTATTCATTTCAAACGGGCCGGATCCGGCCCGCGGGCCGTAGTTTGCCCACCGCTGGACTATGCCCTGACGGGGAAATCAACCACCATATCCTGGTTCATGAGTTGACTCAACCACTGAGCAACACTGGCCAGACTGTGTTTTATTTTTTTAATTGTTTTTATTTTTTATTTTAATTGATTTTTAGAGGGAGAGGCAGGGAGAGGTACAAAGGGGGAGAGAGAGAAACATCAACTGACTGCCTCCTACACATCCCCTACTGGGGGTTGAGTCTGCAACCCAGGCACTGCCTTGATAGGGAATTGAAACAGCCAGCTTTTGGTGTATGGGGCAATGCTTAGCTAACTGAGCTACACCAGCTGGGCATACTTATAACTTTTCATCAGGTTTTTTTATGAGGATGTCCAAGTGACATGAGTTACATTCATTTGATTTAAGACAAGTATAGTTGAGCAAAAATGAATTAGTAATATTTTGTAAATTGACAATATGGAAAATTATAAATGGAAAAAATATTCATGTATGCATATAGTAGAGTCCATGTCCTTTTTCATCTTGAAGCTTATTTTTCTAAGAGGGCAATGTAACAGCAGTGAAGCATGCAAGCTCTGGAGTTAGTTACTAAAGGTTTGAATATTAGATTCATCCATTACTGACTATATGACTTTAGTAGGCAATTTAATTCCTTTCTATGTGTATTTCCTCATCTGTAAAATAGGACTAATAATAGTATCTACCTAATTGAAGGATTGTGAAGATTAAATGCATTAATACATGTAAAACTCATTTAGATTAGTGTCTGGCAAATAATAAGAACTTAACAAATGTCAGCTTTTAATTATAACATTCTCTTCTTTTTTTAATTAAGAGGAAGGCACTTAGCTTGGTGCTTTATGTTTGTTATCTCAGAATCACTCTTTTACACCAAAGGAAACAAGCTCAGAGAGGTTATTTTTTTTATGTTACACATTTGAATCCATATTCTCTAAAACCTAAGCCTGAAAAATGTTCTGTTTTATAGAATATGCTTTATTAGATTTATTTTGGGCAATTAAAAATTAAACATTTGCTTCAAGGATTTTATAAAATACACAGAATTAGAATTCACTGCAGGGTAAGCAAAAGCTATGTATTTATAAATTCTCAGTAAATTATTATAGTTAGAAGGCACCAGTAAGCATGATTTTATACATTGGGCTTTTTTTTTTTTTTTTTTAATATTTTATTGATTTTTTTACAGAGAGGAAGGGAGAGAGAGATAGACAGTTAGAAACATCGATTGGCTGCCTCCTGCACATCTCCTACTGGGGACGTGCCCGCAACCCAGGTATATGCCCTTGACCGGAATTGAACCTGGGACCTTTCAGTCCGCAAGCCGACGCTCTATCCACTGAGCCAAACCGGTTTCGGCTATACATTGGGCTTTTATCCAGTGCCAGTCACTTTAGTTTTTAAAATTCCTTAATATGCAATAACTTCTTAATGTTCAGTTTATAAAATTTTCTCTAAAATTGTGCATAATTGTGGTAGGAGTAATATTCAAGCATTTGCAGTGAATGCAGTAGTGGACTGTATACTTGAATATAGTTACATTTGAAATTCTTCTATATTTAAAAATAAAAGTGGATTGATCTGTCTCCTCTGTCCTTTCCCTTTCTCTTTCCCTTTCTCTCTCTCTGTATCTAGAAGCAGTGGAAAAACAAATATGCCATAAATGAAAGTCAGAGACCACCAGATCGTTCAAAAATGACTATGAGAGACTTCATATATTACTTGCCAGATAGCAATCCAATGACGTGAGTAAACTTTTTGTCTTACTTTCTTTGAGTATCATCTATAGAGTACAGTTTCATGTTTTCCAAAAGCACGTTGACAAAATTATAGCAAATCTGATGTCCTTTTAAATAGAATTTTGCAACAAAAATTAGTGGTATTTCAAGTAACTGCTTTCTTGGTAAATGATCCCTTTACCTCTGAACTTAAAAGTAAGTTTCCTTTGTTACATTATTAAGATGTAGTAAAACTAAACAGCTTTTCTGTAGTCATGATTGCAATTTCTGTTTCTTGTACACTATAACCTGATCTAAAGGGGTGATCTATTTATTAAATGAAGTAGCATTTGATTAAGAAATTCTCCAAGAACAAAGCTTCTTTAATCAGTTAGTCTGGGGAGACCAGATTATGACAAATCTCCTCATTTTTGTGCGTTTCATGGTTTAGCCTGTGGATGTAAGAGTAGTGGCATATTTTTAGTATAGCCGTTTTCATATTCACTAGGTCTTTGGCCTAGTTCAGCTATTTTCAACTGATGCGCTGCAAGAATTCTTAAAACATGCAATACCTGACTATTTACTAAAGGGCACTGACCTCTCTTCCCTGAGATTATTAAATAAAAAAAAAATGACAACAGCCAACACAATAATAGCTGTCTGGTGTGAATGAATCAAAATGATACCTATTTTTTTATGTCAGCTTGGCAAAAAATATATTTTTTGATGTGCCGCAGAATTTTAGTAATTAATTTATGTGTGCCATGAGATGACAAAGGTTGAAAATCACTGGCCTAGTTGAAGGTAAGTCCAGAAACCTAGGTTTTGAATGGTTTGATAAGGCCACTAGGTGGCTTCATGCCTTTGGACTGGGATCCTGTCTTCACTGAGGAATTAGAGGGTCAGAGAGTTTCCTACTTAGGGCCTAACAAATTATTTATACTCGGTTTTTAACTAAAGAATTGACTGTTGGGACACGCCATCATTAATAGTAGTGTTATGCTATATTATTAAAAAAATGCAAGTTAAAATAATTCTTGCCTACAGATAGAATTGACAAGATGTAAATTAATTATTTATTAAGAAGTATTCTGTTATTTTTGTTTAATAGTTCCTCACTGGAGCAAGAAAAGAAAACTGAAAAGTCATTGACACCAGTTCAGACAAGAGAGTAAGCGTCTCATCTTATTCTTTTTAAATATATTCTGGTATGGATACATTAAAAAAAAAAAGAAATCAAATGATACTTTTTATAGTCAGATTACATGTGATAGCAATTTTTAAGTAGAATTGCTGATAAGAATAAAGTTAGTTTGATTTTAATCAGTAGGAAAACCCCAGACTACTTATGTATTACATATATATGGCCAATGTTATGATTTTACATTAAAGCTTTTAGAATTAAAAGGGGTTTTGTTTTGCTTTAAAATAATAATATATTTACATGCTACAAAATTCAAAAGGAACAAAGATATACTGAGAAAAATCTCCAATTCTGTTTTTCGGCCATTTAGTTTCCCCAGAGGCAGCATATTACCATTTTTAATGTATTGTTCTAATTCTAGTCTATGTTTATTCAAGCAAACATGTATATAGTATTTTTCTTTTTTCTTTCCTTTCCCCCTTTTTTCCTTTTTTTCCTTTTTTTTCTTCCCTCTTCCCCCCCCCCCCCCCGTTTTTTTTAGCGTTCTGTGTATGCCATCCTGCAATGGATGTAGTTTTGATGTCACTAGCGAGTCTTTTTTTGTATAAGCTGCCTGTTGCCTTCCACATTGCACTGTCATTTTAGTTTACCAAAAAGAAAGCCCTCTAAGAGACCCCTTAGGAAGTTATTGTAGCCTTGTAATTCATGGTGGGGGATCGTGGAAAATTAGCACAATCATTGGGGTTTTCTGGTTGGTACTTTAAAGCTTATTAAGTAATGATTACTGTTTTGTTTAGAATCCACATTATTTTAAAGCAGAACTCTCAAGCTTTACAAATGCATTATGTTTTTATAAATTTATAGGTATGTTTGTTTTAGTAATACCTTAAGGAGACAGTGTAATTAAATCGAAGGTATAATGGATTTGGAGTCATATTCAGAAAATTGTGTTTGGCTTCTTAGTGTAGCCTACACAAATAGTAATGTTTCTGTAATCTAGAGGAAAAATTACTTGTCTTCTCCAAGCTTCAAATGAGTATGAAAGTACCTATAAATGTTTTTCTGAGAGTTATTAAAATGATTTGGGAACTAATGCTATATAACTGTAAGGGTTATTTTAGTTACTTCTAAAATGCGTAGAAGGTTTACTCTGATATTCTTTTGAGATAGAGAAGAGGAGCATTTATTTCTCTTTATTTTTTATTTTATTTTTTTAATATATTTTATTGATTTTTTACAGAGAGGAAGGGAGAGGGATAGAGAGTTAGAAACATCAATCAACTGCCTCCTGCACGCCCCCTACTGGGGATGTGCCTGCAACCAAGGTACATGCCCTTGGCCAGAATCGAACCTGGGACCCTTCAGTCCACAGGCCGACCCTCTCTATTCATTGAGCCAATCCAGCTAGGGCTCTTTATTTTCAAAGAGAGTAAGGCTTCTTATTAAATGCTACCAGATGAAATTTGAGAAAATCTTATGACCATGTCATTAACAAAATATAGTATTTTCTTTCATTTATTGATTGGTTGATGAGAGAGAGAGAGAGAGGAGAGAGAGAGAGAGAGAGAGAGAGAGAGAGAGAGAGAGAGAGAGAAAAGAGACATGGATTTGTTGTTCCAGTTTTTATGCATTTATTGGTTGATTCTTGTATGTGTCTTGCTGGAGATTGAACCTATATATTTGGCATATCAGGACAACTCTCTAACCAACTGAGCTACCGGGTAGGGCAACACATAGTATTTTAGGTTATAGGGAAAGTTGGAAATTGCTAGAAGGTTGAATTTGCAATAATTTATTTTAGAAGTCCGTAGTAGTCAGAAGCACTTCTCATGGATATATGAATCAACTTGTGTTTACCTTTGATAGGCAAGAAGATAAGAGTACACCTGATGTTGAAGATAATGAAGAACTGGAAGAAGAGATGGATGATGGCCCATTGCTGGTTCCCCGAGTAAAAGTGGCAGAAGATGGTTCTATAATTTTGGATGAAGAAAGGTAAGTTAAAGAGAGTGAGAGATTGTGGTTTCATGAGAACAAAAGTGCTTTGTCTAATGAAAGAGATTGGGTTTCTCTGTCTTTGTCATTTAGACTCTGATGTTTATATTAGCATAATGGATGTTGTACATAGAAGGGTGTGTTAGATTCATTTATAATTTTTAGCAGTTTTTATTTTTATTTTTTAAAATATATTTATATTGATTTCAGAGAGGAAGGAAGACGGAGAGAGAGAGAAACATCCATGATGAGAGAGAATCATGGATCGGCTGCCTCCTGCAAGTCCCTCACTGGGGATCAAGCCCACAACCTGGGCACGTGCCGTTGACTGGGATCGAACCAGTGACCTTTCAGTTCACAGGCTGACGCTCTATCCACTGAGCCAAACCAGCTAGAGCTAGCAGTTTTTATTTTTAAAATGTCTTTTAGCCAGGCCAGTGTGGCTCAGTGGTTGAGTATCGGCCTATGAACCAGGGAATCACAATTCAATTCTTGGTCAGGGCACATGCCTGGGTTGTGGGCTCGATCCCCAGTGTGGGTTGTACAGGAGGCAGCTGATCAAGGATTCTCTCTCATCATTGATGTTTCTCTCTCTCTCTCCCTCTCACGTCCTCTCTGAAATCAATAAAAAACAAAACAAAAAAGACATTTTTATAATTGCTTTTAGAGAGAGACAGAGAGACAGAGACAGACAGGCGTCTATTTGTTCTTTCACTTATTTATTCATTCATTGAGTGATTCTTGTATGTGCCCTGACTAGGAATCAAATCTGCAACCTTGGCATATCAGGATGATGCTCTAAGCTAACCGGCCAGAGCTATGTTTTTTTAGCAATTTTTATAACTTTGTATTCTGTATGAGAAGATAGTACTTCTGACCATTAATCTACCATTGTTGTTTTACCAACTTTACTGGTAATTGGGATGAGCTATTGAGCTAATGATATGCTTTCTTCTTCTGAGGATAGGTTTCAAAGATTGACTCAGCCTTAAAGTCAATATTCAAGTTTTCATACTATTAACTAATACCGTATTCTGTTGGATGGTGGTAACTAATGAAAATGCAATGAAATGTAGGTTAACATGTTTTCTGATTTTTGTTATGGTGAGGTTTAATTCACTTCTGGCTTAATTTCTCAGTTATGATATTAAATTTCTCATATTTGGCATTGTGGAATTTAGTTGTCTTTCCAAAGTATGTTATTTTATTTTTATTTTTTTCAGTGTATTCTTTTAAAAAGTAGATAATTTTTAGTAAGTAAATAAAAAAGAAAGATAGAAAGTTTCCTGATCATTTAATTAGTAAGAAATAATTTTATAGCATATAGATCCTATGATAATTAAACATAAATGTGATACTGTTAATGATAATTATATTTGCATGTTGTTTTCCATTATTTTGTGATGATAATTTTACTGTTCATTAAATAAATAGTTAAAAGCATATTTAACTGATTTGTGTGCAGGAATGTAAAACAAATATAAAATGCTTATATTTCTCAATATCCTTTTTTGAGTCTAGCATAAGATAATATATATTAAATACTAGAGGCCCAATGCACGAAATCGTGTGTGGGTAGGGTCCCAAGGCTACCCTGTGACAGGGCCATCTTCCGCCCACTCGCCAGTCCCCAGTCCCACCCTGCTGCCACCCACCCCAGTTCCCTGTGGTTTCCCGTTTGCCATCCTGAGATCAGAGCCTGTGGGCCAAGGGGAGAGACCAAGCAGTCGGCCATTCCACCCACTTGCCAGTACCCAGTCCAGCCACACTGCCACCCACCCGGGTTCCCTGTGGTTCCCCATTTGCCATCCTGCGATCAGAACCTGTGGGCCGGGGCTGGGGCGGGGTTGTGGGGGGGTGGTGGGAGGGGAAGGGACTGAGAGGTGGTCAATGCACCTCATAGCGACTGATCAAGCAGTCGTTCTGGTCATTAAGCCGTTATGGTTGCTGGGCTTTTATATGTAGGATAGGAGACAGGCAGAAGCCATTAAAACACATAATTTTTTTAAGTAGCCCAAAGATATTTTCTGAGTTTTATATTGCTTTTAGGATTAAAAAAAGAAGTTGACATTTACTTTTACTCCCTGACAATCACATTTTATTTTATTTTATTTTTTACTATATTGATATGAGAGAGAGAGAGAAATATTGATTTGTTGTTTCACTTATTTATGCATTCATTGGTTGATACTTGTATATGTTCTGACTGGGGATTGAACACACAACCTTGGCATATTGGGACGATGCTCTAACCCAGTGGTCGGCAAACCGCAGCTCGCGAGCCACATGCGGCTCTTTGGCCCCTTGAGTGTCGCTCTTCCACAAAATACCACGTGTGGGCGCGAACATACAGTGCAATTGGAAGGCAGCTATGCTCACCACTATACCACCAACGCTTTCCATACAGTGCAATTGAAACTTCATGGCCCATGCACAGAAGTCGGTTTTCGGCCTGGGCGAGTCTATTTTGAAGAAGTGGCGTTAGAAGAAGTGGGGGGTTTCGGTCAGTCGGGCGACGGGATACGCAGTGCAGGGGAGGCGCGCGCGATTCATGCACGAGTTGAGTGAGACTGGCTACAAGACGAGTGTGGATGGGAGAGTTGGAAGGGGTCGACCTCAGCGAACGTACCTCAATCAGATTGAGGACGTTTTTAGCAAAGGCCAGCTTAGGAGTACCCTAATTAAGTTAATAACAATGTACCTACCTATATAGTTCAAGTTTAAAAAATTTGACTCTCAAAAGAAATTTCAATCGTTGTACTGTTGATATTTGGCTCTGTTGACTAATGAGTTTGCCGACCACTGCTCTAACCAACTGAGCTACCTGGCTAGGACCCCTGGCAATTACATTTTAAGTGAAACTTCGATTCATAGAAAATAAGCATACCTTAAATGTATTTGTACTTTTGATATGACTCTGCCATGCTGAATTTAAAGGTATCACTATTCAAATATTATTTGCTATGTGTTTCTTGTTTTTAGTGTGGATCTATCTAAAAATGTGTTTCTTTCAGTTTAACTGTAGAAGTTTTAAGGACCAAAGGCCCCTGTGTTGTTGAGGAAAATGACCCCATATTTGAGCGTGGCTCTACAACTACGTATTCCAGCTTTAGGAAAAACTATTATTCTAAACCATGGTCAAATAAAGGTAACTAATTTTCATTTTAAATTATGTATGTCATTTATTTGAAATGTAATGAATTATTTTCTCTGTTTTTGAATTACACCAGGTCTTCCCTAAGTAAAGTGCAAACTAGCTAATTTTATTGACATTCCCTCCAATCCCTGTCCCATGGAACTATAACTCTGACTTTATCTTAGAAAGATTTTTAGAAATTAACATTATGGTCATTTTGGTTAGAATGTTTCTCTGTCAAATTCCTATTCTACCTTAGATAATATTGAATAATAAATTTCTACAAATAAAAATTATGCTGTTAAAAAAAAGTATATCTATTGCATGCTGTTGCTTAGTATTTACATTAAAAAATATTTTTATTATTGATAGTATTACAGATGTCTTCCATTCCCCCCTCCCCTTTCCCCTCTGCCACCCAGCCCCTTCCCCCCTCCTCCCCCCACCCCAGGTCTTCACCTATTGCCTGTGTCCATGGGCTATGCCTATAAGTATATAAGTTCTTTATTTTATTTCTTCTCGTTCCCCCAATCCCCTGTTGTTTACTTTTTATTGTATAAATAATAGCTTGTTTTGGGAAAAAATTCAAACACAATAGAATAATATAGAGTGAAAAGAAAATTCTCTACTTTCCTTCTCTGACTTCCCCCAATCCTATTCATTTGAGGTTACTTTTGTCAATAGTTTATGTATTTTTCTAGCTATTTTATTTTTTTAAAATTTGTTAAAATATATTTTTATTGATTTCAGAGAGGAAAGGAGAGGGAGAGAGATAGAAACATCAATGATGAGAGAGGTTCGTTAATTAGCTGGCTCCTGCATACTCCCTACTGGGGACTGAACCCGAAACATGGGTGTGTGCCCTGACTGGGAATTGCACTGTGACCTCCTGGTTCACAGGTGGATGCTCAACTGAGCCACAGGGGTCGGGTCTAGCTACTTTCTTTCATGTACTAAGCACATCTTAGTAATATTGTATTGGCTGTGACATTTGGAGAGCAGAATGTCTTTTTTTTTTTTTAAATTCTAGCTGCTTTGGTATGACCATGCAAATTTCTTATACTATGTTTCTATATAAAAGTGTAAAGATGTTTTTAATTAAAAAATTTTTTTAAATTGACTTTTAGAGAGAAAGGAAGGGTGGGGAAGAGAGAGAGAAACATCGATGTGAGAGAGAAACATCTATCGGCTGCCTCCTGCATGTCGCCTACGGGGTCAGTGAGGTGGGGATGAAGCCTGAAAACTGGGTATGTGCCCTAACCAGGAATCAAACCAGCAATGCAGGGGGCAAAACCCAACCAACAGCCACACTGGCCAGAGCTAAAATTTTTTTTTTAATTGATTGATTTGAGAGAGAGAGCGAGAGAGATCAATTTATTGTTCCATTTATTTGTGCATTCATTGGTTGCTCCTTGTATGTGCTCTAACCAGGGATTGAACTTACAACCTTGGCATATCAGGACCCTGCTCTAACCAGCTGAGCTACCAGGCCAGGGCTTAAAGAAGATGTTTTTAGATCCATGAGGTTCTTTGCAACAAAATTTTAATATGTTTATAATTTGTGTGTAGATGTATTTCTATGACTGAAGAATTTACCGGACTGTAATAATAAACTATTAAGTACTATCAAATTTATTTTAATGCAAAGTGCATACTTAGGTAAGGTTTTTTCTTCTGAAATATTGAGAATGTTAACTTTTGGTCTTTCTAAATCTTTTATTTTTACAGAAACAGATATGTTTTTTTTAGCCATCAGCATGGTAGGAACTGACTTTTCTATGATTGGACAACTTTTTCCTCACAGAGGAAGGATAGAAATTAAGGTAAAGTGAACACATTACATTTGTTGATTGGAAAGAGACTAAAAATTACTAATATTTTTTTAACCATTGATATAAATCTCAGTTCACCCCTTTTTCACTATTACGTTTTTGGTACACCTGTTTCTTTTTACAGCTCAAAAAGTAATGTAATTTTTCTGAGTTCTGTTATGAATACAATTTCCTTAATTTTAGTATTGTATTTTTTTATTTATGTCTTGTCCAATTCTTTTTTTTTTAAAATATATTTTATTGATTTTTTTACAGAGAAGAAGGGAGAGAGATAGAGAGTTAGAAACATCGATGAGAGAGAAACATCGATCAGGTGCCTCCTGCACATCTCCCACTGGGGATGTGCCCGCAACCCAGGTACATGCCCTTGACTGGAATCGAACCCGGGACCCTTGAGTCCGCAGGCCGATGCTCTATCCACTGAGCCAAACCGGTTTCGGCGTCTTGTCCAATTCTAAATGTCTTTGAGAGTATACCAATACAGCCACTGAAACTAAGATAAAAGAAGAGTTATGTAATGAAGAGGGAAGATAAATGTACTAGAATATTTGGGTTAAGGGTAGTTTTTTTGATCGCAAAATAAATTTCTGTATCTCCTAGGGAGGAAATACATTTCCAATTGATAGTGAGATCTTTTTTCAATAGTGGGCTTAAACTTCATTAATTAAAGGGACCATTTGGAAAGATAGATTTTTTCCCCCCCTCCTTGGGCTAGGCATGGATTGGCCACCTGAGGAACATTGAACAGTGTAATGGTCATTGTATTTCTACAAAAGATGAGAATTTTTTTATATTTTTTTAATGTTGAGGATAAAATATTAAAGTTCTGTGAAGGCCAGAAATTGATTGTCTAGAGGAGCTGATCTGAGTAATTGATAAATTTATCACTAGATGATTTCTCTCAAAAATTGTTTAGACTATTCCCCTAAAAGTTTATAGTGTAGTTTCAGCAGGTCTTTGGGCAAAATGTAGAAAAGTGAAAGTGGACTACTGATTTTTGAATGTCAAACAAACCTTGGATTCCAGGGATAAATGATTAATATAATATAGTCTTCAAAAACTTTTAAATAGTATTTTAAATCAATTAGGTAAAATAGCCAAAACCGGTTTGGCTCAGTGGATAGAGTGTCGGCTTGCGGACTGAAGGGTCCCAGGTTCGATTCCGGTCAAGGGCATGTACCTGGGTTGCGGGCATATCCCCAGTAGGAGATGTGCAGGAGGCAGCTGATCGATGTTTCTCTCTCATCAATGTTTCTAACTCTCTATCTCTCTCCTTTTCTTTCTGTAAAAAATCAATAAAAATATATTTAAAAAAAAAATCAATTAGGTAAAATAGATGTAGCAATATTTTAGAAGTCAATACTGCATAGAGCCTATTGGCATTTTTTCAGAATGTTTAGTGATTATAGCCAGTCACCTTTTATGAATGTAACTTTTAACTTTTGAGATGTTTAAAGATTAATATGCTCTTTTAAGGGAGAAAGATGATCACTGAAAACTTTTATATTATTTAGTAAAAGTTTATGAAGAAAAGTAAAGAATGGAAATGAGGGATAATCTGTAGATTTATAGATATTTAAGTCATAAAAAGTTTTTTTAAAAATTGGCAAGGATAAACTGGAGTCTAACGATGTTCTCTTGAATGGTAAACTATAAGAAAATGCAAGAAAGTAATTGCTTTAAAAGTCAGGTTATTGGTTGGGTTCTTTCGGAGGGTAGAAGGGGGCCATGAAATAGCTCCTTTGTTTTCTGTGCTTTTCTCTTTTTTTCAATAATAAGTTTTATTTTTATATTTTTAACTAGAGGCCCGGTGCACAAAAATTTGTGCACTCGGGGGGGAGAGGGGGTCCCTCAGCCCGGCCTGTGCCCTCTCGCAGTCTGGGACCCCTCGGGAGATAATGACCTGATGGCTTAGGCCTGCTCCCGGGTGGCAGAGGGCAGGCCCAATCCCTAGGTACAGCCCCTGGTCAGGCTCAGAGCAGGGCCGATTGGGGAGTTGGGGCGCCGCCCCCTGTCATGCACAGAGCAGGGCGGATCTGGAGGTTGCGATGCCACCCCTAGTCACGCTCAGGGTAGGGCCGATTGGGGGGTTGGGGTACCGCCCCCTGTCATACTCAAGGCAGGGTCGATAGGGAAGTTGCGGCACCACCCCGTCACGCACAGAGCAGGGCCGATCAGGGGGTTGAGGAGCTCCCCCCTGTCACGCACAGAGTAGGGCCAATAGGGGTGTTGGGGCACCGGCCCCTGTCACACAGAGCAGGGCGGATCAGGGGATTGGGGCATTGCCCCCTGTCATGCACAGAGCAGGGCCCATCAAGGGGGTTGGGGCTCTGTACCCTGTCACACACAGAGCAGGGCCCATCAGGGGGGTTGGGGCACCACCCCCCGTCACACACAGAGCAGGGCGGATCAGGGGGTTGGGGCGCTGCCCTCTATCACCCACAGAGCAGGGCCGATCAGGGGGTCGGGGCACCGCCACTCTCACACTCAGGGCAGGGCTGATGGGGAGGTTATGGCTCTACGCCGTCACACACAGAGTAGGGCCCGTGGGGGCGGGGGGTTGGGGCGCCGCCCTCTATCACCCACAGAACAGGGCCGATCAGGGGGTTGGGGCGCTGCACCCTGTCACACACAGAGCAGGGCCGATCAGGGGGTTAGAGCACTGCACCCTGTCACACACAGAGCCGCAGGACGATCGGGGTTTGGGCGCTGCCCCCTGTCACGCTGATCCCAGTGCCAGGAGGCGTATTACCCTTTTCCTATATAGAATAGAGGCCTGGTGCACGGGTGGGGGCTGGCTGGTTTGCCCTGAAGGGTGTCCTGGATCAGGGTGGGAGTCCCCACTGGGGTGCCTGGCCAGTCTGGCTGAGGGGCTGAGGGCCGTTTTCAGGCTGACGGGTGACTGAAGCTCCCAACCGCTCCTTTTTTTCTTTTTTCTTTTTTTTAATTTTATTCTGGGCCAGCTTTAGCTCTGAGGCCTCAGCTGCTGAAAACAGGTTTCTGGCCTTTGTTTACCGTCTGTATTTGATACAATGTTGCGGTCTGGCTGGCTGAAGCCAGGCTGAGTAAAGCAGGTTTCTGGGTTTTTTTTAGCTTCTATATTTGCAACATAGTTGCTTAGAGTTGCAGCTGAGAGGCCAGCAAGTCAGGCGGGGAAAGTTGGAGTCCTCCGTCACTGAAGCAAGCAAGCCTCCCTGTTCGCATCAGCTGCCTGGCTGCCAGCCGCCATCTTGGCTGGCAGTTAATTTGCATATCTCCCTGATTAGCCAATGGGAAGGGTAGCAGTCGTACGCCAATTACCATCTTTCTCTTTTATTAGATAGGATAAGAGCATTATTAGACCACTGATCTGTAGAAGGGAGCAATTAGCAGATTGTTCCCAGACCCAGGATGTATATGCATGATTAGACATCCTCGGACACAAACTTACGCCCTCAGATATCCTGATTACCTTAGGATGGATTGAGCCTTAAATCTTTTCTATCTCCATTTTAATGGACTTAATCTGGAGTGGAACTGGCTTTGGGGCATGAGAAAATGTGCCCTAATATAAAGAAGGTTCCAAAGATAAACCTGGCCTGTTTCAAAATTTTGCTTAGGTGTTTCTTTACAATCTCTATTCCATGCCATTAAAAATATATTAGCATAATAATATAATAGGTTTAACTTGATATGAATATATTAGTTTTTAAATTTATATATATTTTTATTGATTTCAGAGAGGAAGTGAGAGAGAGAAACATCAGTGAGAGAGAATCATTGGTTTGCTGCCCCCTGCATGCCCCACACTGGGGATTGAGCCTGCAACCCAGGCATGTGCCCTGACAGGAAATCGAATTGTGACTTCCTGGTCCGTATGTTGACACTCAACCACTGTGAGCTATGCAAGCTGGGCAATATATTAGTTTTTAAAGAGTTAGTTCTGGTTAGCTTAACACATTTCGTACCGCTCAGGAGTTTTCTTGTGTCACGCGCCATCTGTTAAGGACCGCTCATGAGTGTTCTTGTTTTTCATGCCCATGGAAAAAGGAGCGAATCTAGATACTTATGTAAATTTTGTTTGGTCCCTCTTCATAGAGGAAAATGTTTTACGCAGTACCATACATTAAAAAAGTACTAGGAACTTTAATTGCTTAATTGTTTTTGTAAATAAAAATGTTACAATTATTGAAAAACAACACCTAAAGTGCATTATGATGATTTAAATAACGTGCAGTTTGCCCAAAAACGTGTGGTCCCTGGCGTATGTCTTAGAGATTTCTATGTGGTACTCAATGTGTTAATTGATTATAGGTTTGATCTGTTTCCGTGCTAGTGGATTTTCATTGCTCATTCATGCTATTGATTATACGGAAGATCAGGAAGC
This sequence comes from Myotis nattereri, assembly GCF_964212035.1. NCBI lineage: Eukaryota > Metazoa > Chordata > Mammalia > Chiroptera > Vespertilionidae > Myotis > Myotis nattereri. The sequence goes on from NC_138079.1 coordinate 37,232,871, forward strand.
TCAGTTAAATCTTTCATCCCCATTTTTTCAAAGCTAAAGGTTTATTAACTTGTCTGTTGGGAAAGACATTTTTATTTATTTGGGTTATATGTTACCATAAGTTTCATTTTAATGGTTATTTTTTTAAAACGTAATCCTAACTTGTTTAATAGGAGAAAATTACTATAGCATTTCTTGTTTTGTTAACAGAATAAATTTAAACGTGAAGAGAAAACAAATGGATGGAGAATAGACAAAGCATTCCGTAAGTATTAAGACCTCTTTAATAAGGTTTCATATCAAGATCCTAAAAAGTGATCAATCTCTATCTTTGGATCTAATGTGTTTTGTTTTTCTTTTTTTTTTTTTTTTTTTTAAATATATTTTATTGATTTTTTACAGAGAGGAAGGGAGAGAGATAGAGAGCTAGAAACATCGATGAGAGAGAAACATCGATCAGCTGCCTCCAGCACATCTCCTACTGGGGATGTGCCCGCAACCCAGGTACATGCCCCCGACCGGAATCGAACCTGGGACCCTTCAGTCCGGAGGCCGACGCTCCATCCACTGAGCCAAACCGGTTTTGGCTTGTTTTTCTTTTTAATATATTTTTATTGATTTCAGAGAGGAAGGAAGAGGGAGAGTGAGAAAGAAATATCGATGAGAGAGAATCAATGATCGGCTGCCTCCTGCACACCCCCTTCTAGGGATTGAGCCCGCAATTTGGGCATGTGCCATTGACTGGAATCGAACCTGGGACCCTTCAGTTCACAGGCCTATGCTCTATCCACTGAGCCAAACCGGCCAGGGCAGGTTCTAATGTGTTTTAAATTTGTTTTGTCCTTATATTGGTATGGAGTATATAATGGTGACGGGACAGATGAGAATCCTGCTTTTATAGTGTTCAGTGTAATTGGGTGGGGGAAGGGATATAGTCTGTAAGCATGATAATTTTAGATAGTGATTAATTTCTAAGCTAGGTGGGTGGAGAGTTAGATAGATTGGGTGGTTAGGGAAGTTCTATCTGAAGAAATGACACTTGAATTTATGCCTGATTTGAAGGAATGATGTGTGCCTTTTAGTGTCTAACTAATGGCCTCATTAAAGTTCACATTTTTTTCTTTTTAAATCTAGAGAAAGATATCAAAAGATCTGTAAAGCAAAACAAATGTACTATATAAAGTAGTTCCTCTATTCTTTGGAAGATAATTATCCAGTGTTTCATGATGAATAAATGTAGTTAGTGTTTATTGTAGTGCTTATCTTAGAAAAAAACCTAAAGAGAGGATCTAAATTTTGGAGCATGTATATTTATTTAATGAGTAAATACTAAGGTAGATGAGTGGACCCACACCCCATATTGTATTGGGTCCTCAGGGAAACCACTTCCAGGAATGGCTTTTGGAAGATCTGGAATACTATGGTTCTCAACCCCCTCCGTTTTAGGGAAGTGGTCCAGAATGTTTTCATTATGCTTTGTGTATTATAATAAGAATTTATAACCTATAAATCTTTTATGGGATGTGGAGCCGTTGTTAAAACCATTATGATAGACTAGAGGCCTGTTGCAGGAAGATTCCTGCAAGAATAGGGCTTCCTTGGGTCTATTACTGCAAGAATAGGGCTCCCTGAGGCCAAAGCGAAGTAGAGAAGAGAGTGAAGCCCACCTCGGCTCCCTCCTGTCTCCGCCGACTTGGCTCCCTCCCTTCTCTGCTGCTTTGCTCCCTCCCCTCTCTGCTGCCTTGCTCCCTCCCGTGTCCGCTGCCTCGGCTCCGTTCCCTTCTCCACCACTTTGCTCCCTTCTGCAGTGCTTGGCTTCCTTCTAGCTGTCTTCAGTCTTCACTCTGTGCCTGTGTATGCAAATTAACTGCCATCTTTGTTGGGTTCATTTGCATATCACTCTGATTGGCTAGTGGGCATAGCGGAGGGACAGTCAGTTTGCATGTTTCTTTTTTTTTTTTTTTTAAATATATTTTATTGATTTTTTACAGAGAGGAAGGGAGAGAGATAGAGAGTCAGAAACATTGATGAGAGAGAAACATCGACCAGCTGCCTCCTGCACATCCCCCACTGGGGATATGCCCGCAACCCAGGTACATGCCCTTGACCGGAATCGAACCCGGGACCCTTCAGTCCGCAGGCCGACGCTCTATCCACTGAGCCAAACCGGTTTTGGCACATGTTTCTTTTTTATTAGTGTAGATACCTTTAAAATTCATTGATTTTGGTTCTTTTAGTGGAAAATTAAAAAAAAATTTAAACCTAAATGGTATTTTTTGGAACTTATATTTTGAATTCTTCTGAGAACCTTTATGGATTATTTTTTATCATCATTGTTGTGGAAGGCCAGAACACATAAAGGCTGGGTCTACAATAAAACAGGGCCTTCAGGAATCCCAGGTGTGAGCTTGGTTTCCTAAGGCTAATTTATTTTTGTTTTGTTATATATCTCTTTTTCTGAGGCCAGCTTCTAATCATCTTATAATCAAACCAATCTTGGAACTTATGTATATAGAGCACCATTTTGTCTACATTCACTATATTTTGATTTAGTTAATTAATTAATTTTACTCTACATTTTTAAGTTTTTGTTGTTTTTTTTTAATTGATCTTAGAGAAAGGTAGGGAAAGAGAGAGTCAGAGAGAGAAACATTGATGTGAGAGATAAATATCATTGGTTGCCTCCCACATGAGCCCGGACTGTAGATTGAATTGGCAACTTGGGTATGTGCCCTGATTGAGAATCGAATCCACCACCTTTTCATGTACAGGATGACACTCCAACCAACTGAGCCACACCGTCCAGGCCTTTACTACATTTTTAGAGTAGAGCTTAACTTAGGCAAGGGTTTAACTCCTGTAATGGATTTATTCCTGATTTGTTCACAAATTGCGCTTTCTGATACAGTGCTGTTGATGGGTATTTAGTGAGAGTGGTCCTAATCAGTATTCATTTGCTTTCCTCATGCTAGTATTTGGAAGAGTAGAGTTAATAGTAATATAGAGCAGGCATATAGTAATGCCTAGGCACTGAGGATTTCTTAGTGTTAGGTTTTTAAAAAAGTTGATTTATAATTTACACACAGTGCAATTTGTAATTTGAGTTTTGACAAAGAATTGGTGGTGTTACAACCACCCAAAACAACATTTTCATCCCTCCAGAAAGGCCCTTTACTTACTTTTCTAGTCAATCTCCACTTATATCCTGACCCAGGCAATCACTATTTTCATTTGAAGCATCATAGATTAGCTTGTTCCAGAATGTCTTATTCATGGAATCATACAGTATGTACTTCTTTATGTCTGCCTTCTTTTACTCATTATGTTTGTTTGTTTGTTTATTTTAATCCTCAGATGATATATATTTTATTTATTTATTTATTTTTAGAGAGAGAGGAAGGGGGAGAGAGAGACATCAGTGTTTGAGAGAAACATCGATCAGTACATGCCCTGACTGGGGATCAAACCTCCAACTTTTTGTTGTACAGACGGTGCTCCAACCAACTGTGCCACCTGGCCAGTGCTCATTAATCATGTACTTGAGATTTACTTGAATTAATTGCTTTTATCAGTAGATCCTTTTTTAAAAAAAATATATTTCACAGATTTTTTACAGAGAGGAAGGGGGAGGGATAGAGAGCCAGAAACATCAATGAGAGGGAAACATCGATCAGCTGCCTCCTGCACACCCCCCACTGGGGATGTGCTCGCAACCAAGGTACATGCCCTTGACCAGAATCAAACCTGGGACCCTTGAGCCCGTAGGCGGATGCTCTATCCACTGAGCCAAACCAGTCAGGGTCTTTTTTTTTTTTCAAAGTTTGTTTCTTTTTATTGCTCAGTGGTCTATTATGTGATGATAGTATAGTGACTGGAGTTGTTTATTCATTGTCTCCTGTTGATAAACCCATTTGCTTTTTTTTAAAATTGATTTTTAGAGAGAGAGAGAGGAAGGAGGAGAGAAACACTGATTTGTTGTTCCTCTTATGCCTTCATTGATTGATTCTTATATGTGCTCTGACTGGGACTGAAGCTGCAATCTTGGAGTATCTGGATGATGCTCTAACCAGCTTAGCTACCCAGCCAGGACCCCATTTGCTTTTGATATTATGCTACTTAAATAAAAATTTGAAGGTTCTTTTTCTTTTTTTTATTAAACAGAGGAAAAGCGCCCTTTTGACTTGGATTTTTTTGCTCATTTGCTTCAGAAAGTTCTTGCTGAAGAAGAGAAAAGAAAACAAAAATCCCTTAAAAATCAGAGTTTAAGGGAGAAGAAATCCTCTAAACCACGGAAAAATGTAAAAGGTATTTATTTTAAAAGGAAGTGTGTTACTTTACTTAATAGACTTGCAATATTAAGCCTTCGAGTGTTCACATGTAGTTCAGGTAGTTGAGGTTATCAGGGCCCAAGACAGCATCTGTCTTTTATTTGTTCTTGTTTTTTCTTTTAAATTTTCTAATTGTCATGGCTGTTTGATATCTTCCTTGCATAGTCTTAGTAATAAAGAGTATCAGAATTTTGGAGTGTTATGTTTGGTTACTTATCATTTTCCTCTCTAAAGCAAATCTGGTACAACATTTTAACATTTAAAAAAAAAACCACTCTAATACTTTGGACTTGTGACTAAATTGTGTAGTTTGAGCTTAACTTATTTCTTAGGGTTAATGTTGATTTGTACCAGGTAGAAAATTGTTTTTATGTATGTTTGTTAAATTTTTAGTTTTATATTTTATAAACTATTTAAATTCTGATCTATGAGGACAGTGTTTAGCTATAATCACATAATGTAAAGAATGTTGGAACTTTAGGGAACCTTATGTTAGCTAGTCCATATTCCAGCCCTTTTCTGTTCGTTTTAATCACCCAGAAATAGTCCTGCAGACCTAAGTCACTTTTTTATAAGGTCTTGCAGTGTTAGTAGTGGCAGAGGCAGGACTCAAACCTAGGACTGTGAGAGCCTGTGTTGGGGGTTCCTAAGACCACCCTCCAGGTTCGATTATTTGCTGGGAGGACTCATAGGATTTATTGTTTAGTTGTACTACCAGCTAAAGTTTATTATAGTAACAGGATACAGAGCAAAATTAGCAAAGGGAAAAGGCACATGGGTCTTTGTTGATTTTAAAAAGTTGGTTTATGTAAACGTTTCCTACCAGGGAAGTTTGTTAGAAACTCATTGCCCAAGGATTTTATTGGAGTCTTGTCATACCCTTTGCTTGGCATGTACCAGAATTCAGACTCCCAGAAGGAAAGCCAGTTCTTCATCAGAAACCGCATTATTTGTACAAACAGTTTAGGTAGGCAGATGGGACTCTCCCCAAGCCCCAGTTTCTAGACAGCAATGGGCCAGCCTTTTTAAGTAGACCTTTCAAAGGATAGCCTGCTAGTTAATTCTCTTCTGCACTGAGCCAATCTCGAAGATCCTTTTTTGGAGTATGGTGTCTACATGTTTTAAAAAGTAGTATTGATAACTGCAGAGTTTTTACTCTTTAGTCATTTTTCTTTACTTACTATACATAGCCCTAGGAGATTAAAATAGATGTATTAATGTTGTGGTTATCATGTAACAGTTGATAGCACAAGTAACTCACTGTATCTCATTAATGTGAGAAATTTTCAGATGTATTATTACAAGATGTATTATTACAGAAGTTAAAAATTGCTAATTATTATTCTGATAGAGAATAAATCAAGTATTATTTTCTTAGTTTTAAAATCTTGTTTTGACTTTTTCACAAAAATAAATGACATTGAATTTTATTATTTTTTAAAAGATTAGATATTTCTAGAGATGTTTGGTCAGCCATGGTTGTGAAGTTAAGTTTGCTTTTGGTTTGGATGCTGTTTCCATGGTGATCTCTATTTTTGCTTTTTAAATTATTTCATTTTTAAAAATTAAAAAAAAACCCTCACCTGAGGCTGTGTTTTTTTAAAAATTAAATTGATTTTTATTTTTATTTATTTTTTTTTTATATTTTATTGATTTTTTACAGAGAGAAAGGGAGGGAGATAGAGAGTTAGAAACATCGATGAGAGAGAAACATCAATCAGCTGCCTCCTGCACATCTCCTACTGGGGATATGCCCGCAACCCAGGTACATGCCCTTGACCGGAATCGAACCTGGGACTCTTCAGTCCGCAGGTCGATGCTCTATCCACTGAGCCAAACCGGTTTTGGCGAAAAATTAAATTGATTTTTAAAATTGATTTAGAGAGAGAGGAGGAAGAGAGAAACATTAATTGGTTGCCTCACATATGATCCCTGACGGGGGATTGAAACACAATCTAGTTATGTGCCTTGATGGAAATCGAACCCACTCTAACCAAGTAAGCCATGCAGCCAGGGCTGTTTTCATCTTTTGATACAGTTGACTATTTATATGCCTTCAAAGAAAAAGCACTAGAAATTGTTTAGAAATATTTGTTAAAAAGATTGTTCATTGAAAAATCATCCAGGAAATAAAATTCTTTTATTTTTTTTAGAATTAAATCTTTATTGTTCAGATTATTACATTTGTTCCTCTTTTTTCCCCCCATAACGCCCCTCCTCCCAGTTCCCACCCCACCCTCTGCCCTACTCCCCACCCACTGTCCTCATCCATAGCTGCGCGATTTTTGTCCAGTCTCTTCCCGCATCTCCCACACTCCTTTCCCCCCCAAGAATAGTCAGTCCATTCCCTTTCTATGTCCCTGATTCTATTATAATCACCAGTTCATTCTGTTCATCAGGTTATTTATTCACTTGATTCTTAGATTTACTTGTTGATAGATGCATATTTGTTGTTCATAATTTGTATCTTTACCTTTTTCTTCTTCTTCCTCTTCTTAAAGGATACCTTTCAGCATTTCATATAAAACTGGTTTGGTGGTGATGAACTCCTTTAGCTTTTCCTTATCTGTGAAGCTCTTTATCTGACCTTCAATTCTGGATGATAGCTTTGCTGGATAAAGTAATCTTGGTTGTCAGTTCTTGGTATTCATCACTTTGAATATTTCTTGCCACTCCCTTCTGGCTTGCAAAGTTTCTGTTGAGAAATCAGCTGACAGTTGTATGGGTACTCCCTTGTAGGTAACTGACTTTCTTTCTCTTGCTGCTTTTAAGATTCTCTCTTTGTCTTTTGCTCTTGGCATTTTAATTATGATGTGTCTTGGTGTGGTCCTCTTTGGATTCCTTTTGTTTGGGGTTCTCTGCGCTTCCTGGACTTGTAAGTCTATTTCTTTCACCAGATAGGGGAAATTTTCTGTCATTATTTCTTCAACTAAGTTTTCAATATCTTGCTCTCTCTCATCTTCAGGCACCCCTATAATTCTGATGTTGGTACGCTTGAAGCTGTCCCAGAGGCTCCTTACACTATCTTCGTATTTTCGGATTCTTTTTTCATTTTGCTTTTCTGGTTGGGTTTTTTTTTTGCTTCTTCGTATTTCAAATCTTTGACTTGATTCTTGCGCTCCTCTGGTCTGCTGTTGGGAGTCTGTATAATATTCTTTATTTCAGTCAGTGTATGCTTAATTTGTAGTTGGTTCTTTATCACAACATTGAGGGTCTCATTAGATTTCTTGAGGATCTCACTATATTTATTGGCGGTCTCACCAGTCTTTTCGAGGGGCTTACTAAGTTTATCGGCGGCTTCTAGACAGTTCTTTAAAGACCTTAAAAATGTGGTTTTGAACTCTATATCCTCCATTTCTGTCAGTTGTGTCCTGTTTCATTGTCTCCGCATTTTTTATGCTTTCTTGGTGTACCCCCTTGTTTTCTTTGTGCGCAGTCTTGTTATAGTTAAACCTTGGTTGTTGTAGGTAATACTGGGGGGGATTTGACCTCCAGGCCAACTGGCTGTGAGAGGAAATAAAATTCTTGAACTCTCTCTCCTACCCTGCCAATCAGAATCTTCAGATTTCCTATGGATAACTATTACTAAACTCTTTCCTACGCATATATGTGTGTGTGTGTGTGTGTGTGTGTGTGTGTGTGTGTGTGTCTTAGAGTATATGTAATTGTTTTTGTTTAATAGAAATGAGGTTATACTATATATGTTGTTTTGCAACTTGATTTTTTTAACACATTGTATGTGGGAAACGTATTTATACGTTTTAGGTTGACTGGTAGTAGAGCGCAGGACACGTATTTTATAGACGCGGGATACGTTTTTTATACACCAGCAGTAGAATGGGGATAACGTATAAATACGTAAACTAAAGTTATCCTAATTTTACTGAACGTTGCCATTTGCGCAAAAAATTAGCAAAAATGGCCCGCGCCACCTGTTAGTGCGCGATAAAAACTACCCGCAAACAATGTGTTAATGTAACAGTACATTTTGAAATCTTTTACATCACTACATATGAGTCTACCTCATTATTATTATTTACTGCATAGACTTTTATAGCATAAACTAGAGGCCTGTTGCACGAAGAGATTCGTGCAATAGGCCTTCCCTTCCCTTGGCTGTTGGCACTGGTTTGCCTCTGGCACCTGGGACCCAGGACTTCGCTCTGGCCGGGCTCTGGCTGGAACCGGCCCCAGAACTGTCCGGCTTCGCTCCGGGTCGCACACAGGAGGGCCAGATGGCGGCTGGGCGGGTGGCGGATCGCTGCTGTCCCCCCTGGCCGCCCTGGGTCGCACACAGGAGGGACGAATGGTGGCCTGGCGGGCAGCGGATGGCGCTGTCCCGCCCTGCCTGCAGTATGCAAATTTAACGGCCATCTTTGTTGGGTTAATTTGCATACTCTCCTGATTGGCTGATCGGTGTAGCGAAGGTACTGTCAATTAGCATCTTTATCATTTATTAGTGTAGATTTAATTTTGTTCTCTGTTGGGTGTTTTATATTTTCTTCAAAATTTTGCTTATACAAATAATATTACAGTGCTCGCTTCGGCAGCACATATACTAAAATTGGAATGATACAGAGAAGATTAGCATGGCCCCCTGTGCAAATAATATTACAAGGGATATACTTGGGTATTTACCTTCTCTACTTTAAGAATTTTCCGTAGGTTGTTTATGTATTTATAACCATTTCTTTTATTTTCAGTGAAAAAAGTTGCCAGTGAAGGAGTGACTGATAATCCAGATGAGTCTGTGAGTGCTACAATTTCAGACACAGAAGAGTCTCAAAAGGATGCTCAGACAGTTCAAGAAGAACTGCAGTCTCTGACTTTATCAGGACAGGATTCAGAACAGATTGCATTAGAACCAGACCTAAATCTAGAGAAAAGAAGGAAAAATCAAGATGAAGTTGGTAAACAAGAAGTAAAAAATCTTTCAGGAAATGCCACTGTTCAGCCAGGACCTTCTAAAGGAGAAAAACAGAAAAGTAAGTTTCTTATATATTTTAATAGACTCTGATTATTTGAGGACATAGATACAATAATTTAGTGTATAAATTAATTGCCTGCCTTCTAGATAGTAGTAATTACTAATGTTTATTAATTGGTTCTGTATTTATGTACTGTGTTAAACACATTTATTTTGTTTATTTTTTTGTTAATCCTTACCCGGGGATATTTCCCCCATGATTATTCATTTATTAAATATGTTTTTATTTATTTTATATAGAAAGGAAGGGAGATGGGGAGAGAGAGAGAAACATCAATGCAAGAGAAACATTGATAGGCTGCCTCCTGCATGCTCCCCAATGGGGATTGAACCTGCAACCTGGGCATGTGCCCTGACTGGAAATCAAACCGACAACCTTTTGGTTCATGGGTTGATGCCCAGACACTGAGCCACTCCAGCTGGGCTTTTCCATGTTATTTTTAGAGAGAGTAGTATAGAGGGAGGATGGGGGAGAGAGAGACAGAGACAGAAAGAGAGACATCAATGTGAGAGAGATTAGTTGTCTCCCACACTCACCCCGACTGGGTTGGGGTCAAACCTACAGCCCAGGTACATGTCCTTGACCAGAATCAAACCCAGGTGTATGGGACGATGCTCTAACAATTGAGAAGCACGGGCCACAGCAAAACACTTTTACTTTTAATTTAGTAGGAAAAAGGTTGTTAATAAAAACAAAATAAAAAACACAAAGCTAAATGGGGACATTTTTCTCTACAGTTTGTCTCTAAGATTTATTAACTCCATTGTACTCCCATTAACAATGCTAAGAAGTCACATGTATATACTGCAGGTCTTCAAATAATGTGGTTTCACTCAACATCATTTTTTTACAACTTGATGAAATGCCTTAGGAACTTAACTCTTGTTAATACAGCAGTTAGCCGCTGGTAAAATTGGTTCTGTTATGTGTAATTTTGCCTCAGTTCCAGGAACTAACCTATTGACAATGTAAAGTGAGGACTTACTATAGTTAAACGTACATTGCTTGTATCTGCTAATAAATCACAGGTTTTCATGTTACCTTTTCATAGCACCTCTCTGAACCCACAATAAGTTGTTTAATTTCTATAAAAGAGCTACTGGAATAAGTATTCCTCCCATTTTCATTTTTTAAACTTTCTTAGAATGCAGACATATTGACACTTTTGAGTTTTTAGGGAACAAGGGCTAAGAGTTCAGGGAAGTCTTGGTCCCTTTCCTTAAGAGTTCATATATAGTCCTAGCCACATATAGTTTGGCTCAATGGATAGAGCGTTGGCGGACTGAAGAGTCCCAGGTTCGATTCCCGTCAAGCGCACATACCTTGGTTGTAGACTTGATCTTCTGCCCCAGTCAGGGCTCATGTGGGAGACAGCCAATCGATGTGTCTTTCTCACATGGATGTTTCTCTCTCTGTCTCTCCCCCTCTCTTGCACTTTCTCTAAACATCAATGGAAAAATATCCTGGGGTGAGGATGAACAACAAACAAACAAAAGAGTTCATGTGTAGATTATTTAAAACAGATAATCAAGTAAAGAGAGGAGAAAAAAATAGCAGACCAGAACAACTTTTCTATAGAATTTAAATTTTATGTAATTCAGCTTCACCTATATGATTTTTTATTTATTATTATTTTTAAAATATTTTCATTGATTTCAGAGAGGAAGGGAAAGAGAGAAAGAGAAAGATCAATGATGAGAGAGAATCATTGATTGCCTGCTTCCTGTATGCCCCCCACTGGGGATTGAGCCGACAACCTGGGCATGTGCCCTGACTGGAATCGAACTGTGACCTTCTGGTTCGTAGGTCGATGATCAACCACTTAGACACACTGGCCAGGACACCCATATGATTTTAATAAATGAGTCCTGGTTGGTAGCATAGTATGGTTTATAGGCCTTACAATATTATGCTCTTTTGTGGCTTACTAGTAAAGATATTACATGTAAATTGGGGTAGCTTAGTGATTAAGAAATTGGACTTTAGTTTAAAGTAGTTCTTTCATTTGCTAAGTATGACCTTGGGCAAATCACTTAATATCTTTCAATTTAAATTCATTTTCTCTGTGATGGGGTTAATATGAATACTTTTAGTAGGATTGTTTTGAATTATTGAATGAGATATTTGATGGACTTACAGTTCTATCACTTAGTAAGTTCTGAAATGATTAGCTATTACTGTGTTATAATTATGACACTTATGAAGGAGCAGAAGAGCCAAATCCACTTTGTTTCATAACTAGACATATTTGTTTTTTTTTAGTTTTTTTTTTATATATTTTATTGATTTTTCACAGAGAGGAAGGGAGAGAGATAGAGAGTTAGAAACATCGATGAGAGAGAAACATCCATCAGCTGCCTCCTGCACATCTCCCACTGGGGATGTGCCTGCAACCCAGGTACATGCCCTTGACCCGGAATCGAACCTGGGACCTTTCAGTCCGCAGGCCGACGCTCTGTCCACTGAGCCAAACCGGTTTCGGCCATAACTAGACATATTTAACCACTTAAGATTTAAGCAAGATAAAAGGTGGATGCTACAGACTATCTAAGAAATTTGTGCTGACCCTAAAAACACAGTTGTAAATTGATTGATTTTTCATTAATGCTCTTAAAGTATGATCTATCTCTTTCATATAAGAACTTAAATGTTGAATGGATTAATGATTTATAGGAAGAGATGATGTTATATGTAAATTCCTTTGAGCTTTAAAATTTAGATGTTTTTGCTGTCAGTTTTTAGAATAACATGTATTTTGTATTCATAGATAAATGTCCATTTTTAAGGCCTGAGAGAAATGAAGATGAAGGTAATAAGGAACAGAAGCTTTCCTGTGTACAGACCTTCAATGAAGTTGAGGATTTATCCTCCAGGGACAAAGTTGTGAATAAAACTGACCCACTTCTTTCATTAAGGTATTTTATATATCTTTCCTGACTTTGTTTACATTTTCTGTCAGTTACTGAGAGAGGAGTGCGAAGTCTCCAACTGTAATTGGGATTTGGCTTATTTCTCTTTTCAGTTCTATTTGTTTTTCTTTATGTATTTTCAGGCTCTGTTATTAGGTTTTATACATATCTTGAATTGTCTCTTCTAGGTGAACTCATCCTTTTATCATTTGTGTGATATCATTCTGGTATTGCCTTTTGTTCTGATGCTTATTTTGCCACACAGCTTTCTTGTGATAGTGTTTGTATGGGTTTATCATGTTCTATAAAAATTTTCTCTTTATTTTTGTTTTTTAGCAGTTTAAATGTGATGGATCCTGCTGTCTGAGTTTTTGTTGTTGTTTTTTAATATATTGATTTTTTTACAGAGTGGAAGGGAGAGGGATAGAGAGCCAGAAACAACAATGAGAGGGAAACATCGATCAGCTGCCTCCTGCACACCCCCTACTGGGGAAGTGCCCGCAACCAAGGTACATGCCCTTGACCAGAATCGAACCTGGAACCCTTCATTCTGCAGGCCGACGCTCTATCCACTGAGCCAAACATGTTAGGGCAATGTTGTTTTTTAAATTGTGGTAAAAACAACAACATGTAACATAAAATCTCTCCTACCAAATTTTTAAGTATATATAGTACAGTATGTTAACTGTAAGCAGTGTTGTAGAGGAGATCTCTATAACATTTTCATATTGGATGACTAAAACTGTATATCCATTGAACAGCAACTCCTTATTTCCTTCTTACTGTTAGCCCCGGGCAACCACCATGCTAATTTATATTTCTACTAGAGGCCTGGTGCACGAATTCGTGCATGGGTGGGGTCCTGACAGGGGAAGTGGGGAGGAGGGGGGCCCGGGAGGCGATTGGCCCTCTGGGTGGGCAGTGGGACACCCTTGCCAGTCTGTCCTGCTGACATTTGCGCTGGTTGTTGGAAGCCATCTGGCAGCCGCCTTTATATAATTTCTTTCTTGCGGAGCATCTAGGGAGGGGAAGCGGCCGTGGTGTCCCAGGCCGACTTCCAGGAGGTTGGCAGTACTGTCAGGATCATCCTGGTGGTGCTGGTCTGTTGGTGCCTGGCCTGTTCTCCAGAGATTGGACCTGTAGGACTACTGAGGGTGTGAGTGGCTGCCGCCAGGCTGGTGGGCCGCTGGACGGGTTGGTCAGCTGAGCGGTGCTCCTGCTGTGGAAGCACACTGACCTCCAGGGGGCAGCTCCTGTGTTGGGCATCTGTCCCCTGGTGGTCAGTGCACATCATAGCGACTGGTTATTCTGGTTGTTCGGTCATTCTGGTCGTTCAGTCGCTTAGGCTTTTATATATATAGATGAGTTTGATTACTTTAGATACCTCATTTGTCCCTCTGTGACTAGCTTATTTCACCTAGCATAATGTTTTTAAGGTTCATGCATGTTGTAGCCTATGATAGGATTTTTTTCTTTCTTAAGGATGAATAATATTCCATTGTATGTATGTATCATATTTTTCTTTATTCATCTGTCAATGGATATTTAGGTTGTTTCAATCTCTTAACTATTGTGAATAATGCTGCAATAAACATGGGAGTGCAGAGATCTTTTTGATATTCTATTTTCAGTTCTTCTGGATAAATACCCAGAAGAAGGATTACCAGATCATATATATGATAGTTCTATTTTTACTTTTTTTAAAAAAATGTATTTTTTATTGATTTCCGAGATGAAGGGAGAGAGAGGGGGAGAGACAGAAACAACAATGTGAGACAATCATTAATTGGCTGCCTCTGGCTTGCCCCTTATTGGAGATTGAGCCTGCAACCCGGGCATGTGCCTTGACTGGGAATTGAATCCGGGTCCTCTTGGTCTATGGGACAGTGCTCAATCCACTGAGCCACCACAGCCAGGCTATTTTTACTTTTTTGAGGAACTTGCATACTGTTTTCCATGTGGCTACACCATTATATTTTTTCACCAATAGTGCACAAGGATTGCAGTTCTTCACTTCCTCTCCAACACTTAAAAAAAAATGGCAATACTGCCAAAACCGGTTTGGCTCAGTGGATAGAGCATCGGCCTGTGGACTGAAAGGTCCCAGGTTCGATTCCGGTCAAGGGCATGTACCTGGGTTGTGGGCACATCCCCAGTGGGAGATGTGCAGGAGGCAGCTGGTCGATGTTTCTCTCTCATTGATGTTTCTAACTCTCTATCTCTCTCCCTTCCTCTCTGTAAAAAATCAATAAAATATATTAAAAAAAAATGGCAATACTAACAGGTGTGATGATATACCTCATTATGGTTTTGATTTGTATATCTCTGATGGTTAGTGATACTAAGAATCTTTACATATACCTGTTAGCCATTTGTATGTCTTCTTTGGAGAAATGTTTCAAGTTCTTTTCCCATTTTTAAAATTAGGTTATTTGTGTTTTTGCTATGAGTTATAGGAGTTCCTTTTATATTTTCGATATTAAGCCCTTGTCAGATATACGCCTTACAAATATTTTCTCCCATTTCATAGATTGGCTTTTGACTCTTGATTATTTCCTTTGCTGTACATAAACTTTTTAATTTGATGTAGTCTCACTTGTTTATTTTTGTTTTTGTTCCTGTTGGTGTGATAGCCAAGAAATCATTGCCAATACCAGTGTTATGAAGTTTCTTCCCACGTGTCCTTCTAGGAGTTTTATAGTTAAAGTGTTTCCTTTAAATCTTTAATCCGTTTTAGTTGATTTTTGTGTATGTTATAAGATAAATGTCTAGTTTCATTTTTTTGCATGTGGATATTCAGCTTTCCTAATATCATTTGTTGAAGAGACTATTCTTTTCCTATTGTGTAGTTTTGGCACCCTGTCAAAGATCATTTGGCCATATATACATGGTTTATTTCTGGGTTGTCTATTCTGTTCCACTGGTCTATATGCTTATCTTCTGAAAAATTTGATGTAAGTTATTTATTCTCATGTAGAAAAATACACATATGCACATATGCTGATTTTTTTCATATAGTTCACAATGTTAATAATGTATTTGAAGGAGAGGATGGACCGAGACCCACCCCTGTGCCCACCACAGCCTTGCGGTTGGTCCACTGTTTCTTTCAAGGTTCATGAATTTGTGCACTGGGCCCTTAGTGAATGTATAAATACATGAAACAACAAATCGATGTTTCTCTCTCTAAAAATCAATCAATAAATAAAATTTTTAAAAAGGACCCACACGTATTCCTGCCAGGCCCCTCCCTCTGCGGCCCCTGGTCCCCTGTCTGCCAGCAGCTCCGCTCCCGCCTCTGCTCCCATGTGCTGATGGCACTGGCCCCGCTCTTACCCACTGATGGCGAGGAGTGATTGGGGCCGGTGCCAGCAGCAGGTGCGAGCAGGGCCGGTGCTGTCAGTGGGTGTGAGCGATGGCTGCTGCCCCAATCGCCCCTCAGGAGCAGGGGAGGTGGAAAAGCCCTCAGGGGCGATTGTGGCTGGCAGCCGCCACTTGCACCTGCTGATGGCACTGAGCAGTTGGGACCTGCACCAGGCCCTGGCAGTGGGTGTGAGCGCCTGGTGAGACCACGGTGCGTGGGAAAAAAGAATTTTCAATAACCACCAGAGGCTTGCCCCGATGACAGCGACTGGTACACTGCCTTGGTCTGGCGCCCCCACTCACCTGCTCCACCATCCTGCTGCGGTCGATGCCCGCCATGTTCCACACATGCCCCCTGGTAGTCAGCGCACGTCATAGCGACCGGTTTGGTTGTTCAGTTGTTCTGCCGTTTGGTCTATTTGCATATTAGGATTTTATATATATAGATTGGTTGCTTCTTACATGTGCCCTGTCCTTGGATCAAACCTGTAACCTTGGCATATTGGGATGATGCTCAAACCAACTGAGCCATACTGGCCAGGGTTATTTTTGAATTTTTATAAGAGTTTATTTGAGCCAAACTGACACATATTCTGGGGAGCAAGATCTCAAATACTTTCATAAAATTTTAATGAAAGATAATTCCTAAGTATTACTATGAACTCCATATAATGAAGGGGTTTTCCTTTTGTGACTTTTTGAACACTTTCCCAGCTTGTTAATTTATGGTGGCTACTTTCTTTGAAGGAACAGTTCCTTTTTTTAAAAAATATATTTTTATTGATTTCAGAGAGAAAGGGAGAGGGAGAAAAACATCAATGATGAGAGAGAATAATTGATATGCTGCCTCCTGTAAGCTCCCTACTGGGAATTGAGCCCACAACCTGGGCATGTGCCCTTGACCAGAATCAAACCTGGGACCCTTCAGTCTGCAAGCTGATGCTCTATCCACTGAGCCAAACCAGCTAGGGCGAAGGAATAGTTCTTAATAACATGGTGCAACAAAGATCACAAAAAGCCAAAATGTTTGTTTTAATTCTTTCATAATATGAAGGATTATCGTTCACAGTGTTGGTTAGTATATAGCATTTTAAAAGTCTTTTAAATAATTAAAGTATGCATTACTAAGAATTCCTTTCCCCCCTGATGTTTTCATTTCCTTAGTAGTCAACAAGATGCTACATCAGTAACAACTGGGGCTTCAGAATCAATCACTTCAGATTTGCATTCATCAGAAGTTGGAATTAGAGTCTTATGTGAGGTGAATAATGCTGAGAGTAGTTGTACAGAAGGAAGAAATGTTGAACTAAAAAATACATCACTGTAAGTATTTTACATGGTAGGACTTAAAAATTTATTTTCAAACTTTTGATAATTTCTTATCATTTAACAAATGATAATGTTGCTTCCTTTAGGGATGAGGAGGGAACTATAGACCATTTAATATGTCTGTGGTCTGAGTGTGTATATTTCATTACCGAAAGAGCCTCTTTCATATATGATGTCTTATAGTAATACGAATTTTAACAAAGTAGTAATTTAAGAAATTCTAAAAATAATTTAGAAGCTTAACTATTTGCTGAGATTTTACTTTTACTTGGTTTGAGTTAATATTCATGCCTGTGGGCAAAGTAGTGGATTTTGATATTTATGACTTTGAAGAGATTATCATGTTTTTTAGTATATAGATACTGGTTAAGTTGATATCTTCACTAAAAATGGAACAAAAGCACCACAGAATTTCCCTTTGAAGAGATATGTCAAAAATTCAGACTTTTTGTCTCCCTCATAACTTCTCATATGGTCTTAAAAGCTATTCAGTTTATGAATTATTTATATTCAGTAAAGCAAAGCCATATTGAGAATCAATCTTATTTTTTAAAATAAAAATTGAAATTAGTCTTTGGTATGGATAATATATTCTTATGGTTCAGCTGTCTAAAAGTGTAAAAAGGTATAGAGTGAAATATTCTTCCTACCATATCCTTTTTCACTCTAACCAGTACCAGTTTTATTTTTTCAGAAAATTTTTAAAAAGTATATTAAAGCTAATACAAATAGCCCTGCCCATTGTTTGCTTAGTGTTTAGAGCAGCCGTGGGCAAACTACGGCCCGCAGGCCGGATCCGGCCCGTTTGAAATGAATAAAACTAAAAAAAAAAAAGACCGTACCCTTTTATGTAATGATGTTTACTTTGAATTTATATTAGTTCACACAAACACTCCATCCATGCTTTTGTTCCAGCCCTCCGGTCCAGTTTAAGAACCCATTGTGGCCCTTGAGTCAAAAAGTTTGCCCACCCCTGGTTTAGAGCGTGGGCCTACACACCAGAGGATTTTAGGTTCAATTCCTTGTCAAGGGCATATACCTGGGGTGCAGGTTCCATCTCCAGCCCTGGTTAGGGCACATGCCAGAGGCAACTAATCGATGTATTTCTCTCACATCTATATTTTTCTCTCTCTTTCTTCTCTCTACCTCCCTTCCATTCTCTCTAAAAATCATTGGAAAAAATGTTCTTGGGTGGGGATTAACAACAAGATCAGAAAGCTAATACAAACATATTTTTTAACTCTTTAAAAACCTAGTGGTGTACATACCTTTTGCATTTTTTTCTTACATCTACATACCTTTACATAAAGACCTTTATTATTTTTATAGCTGCATAGTGTTCTTGTATGGAAAAATCACATTTTATATTATCAGTTCCCTATTGATGGCTATATAGGTTGTTTTTTTCTTTTACAAATTATGCTTATAATCTTACTGTACATTTCCACTCATTCATCTTTATACAAGTGTATTTGTAGGGTAAGTTCCTGAAAATGGAAATGCTTGCTTCATGGATATATATGTGTGTACACTTATGATTTTGATAAGATAGTGTCAAAATGCTATCCATAGGAATTATACTAGTTTACATTCTCACCAGCAATGTAAGAGAGCACCTCTCTTTCTTAGCAACTAATAATGTTGTTATCAAGCTGGGATTTTTGGTGGTCTTGATAGATTATAAAATAACACCTCAGTACAATATTTCCACCTCATTCCTTTTTTGGGGGAAGGGATATGTAATTCTTTTATTTATTTTTTTCAGCTTTTTATTTAAATATTTTCTAACCTAAATGAAAGTCAAAGGAATAGAATAGTGAATATCTATATATAATTCCAGGTAGGTTTTCAGAATTTTTTTTTTAAGATTGATTTTTAGAGAGAGAGAACGAGAGAGGGAGAGAGAGAAACATCGATGTGAGTGCAGAACATTGATTGGCTGCCTCCTGCATGCCCCAACCGGGGATTGAGCCCGAAACCTGGGTATGTGCCCTGACTGGGAATCAAACTGGCAACCTTTTGGTGCATGGTACAACACCCAACCAACTGAGCCACACTGGCCAGAGCAAATTTTCTGATTTTTAATGTCTTGTCACATTTGTGCTCACTCATGTTGTTTCTTTACTTTAAAATATATATTTATTTATTGATTTCAGAGAGGAAGGGAGAGGGGGAGAGAGATAGAAACATCAATGATGAGAGAGAATCATTGATCATCAGCCTCCTGCATGCCCCACATGGGGTTGAACCCGCAACCTGGGCCTGTAGCCTGACCGAGAATCAAACCATGACCTCCTGGTTCCTAGGTCAATGCTCAACTACTGAGACATGCCAGCCGGGCTAATATTTATTCTTAAGAATACATTATTTTGTATTTCATCTTATCCTCACACTTTTGAAATACTGCCCTTTTTAAATATTAAAATCATCTTTATTTTGGAGTCATCTCAGTTTTCTTTTGTGTTTCATTTATCTGTTTCTTCATATATCAGTTCCACAGTGTTTTAATTATTGATGCTGAATACTGTGTTTTTAACATCTGATGGAACAAGTTATTGCCTCATTGCTGTTTTTCAGTTTTCTTTGCTACACTTATTGTAATATGCTTAAAGGAGTTTTTTTCTGACTCTGAGTAAATTTTTAAGAATTTCATTTAATATGCCTGAATGAAAGTGCATAATGATATTTTTGTAGGGAAACTGATCAAGCAGAAAATGTTAAACCTATGGTAAGAGGACGATTCCAGAGACCTAAACCCAATTTATCAAGGTCTGTTGGGAAGAAACCAATTCTTTCACAAGGTAAAACAGATGCCAAGAGCAAGAATTTACATCCAGAAGCTTCAGTTGAAAAGGTATGGAGCAAGAGACTTTATAGATATTAAAATTATAAAAATTTTTTCCTAAATAGTTGGAAATAAAAATGTGTAGTTGTAATTAAAAAATGTTAGTGATACTAACACAAAGATACAAGAACTTACACATTAATATTAAATGTTTTACTAGTGTCTTGATTATGCATTTTCTTCAGAACAACTTCCCCATTAATATTAAATTTGTCTTAGCCAGGCCAGTGTGGCTCAGTGGTTGAGCATCCACTTATGAATCAGGAGGTTGTGGTTTGATTCCCCGTCAGGGCACATGCCTGTTTGCAGGCGCGATCTCCGGTGGGGAGCATATAGGGGGTCTGGCCGATCAATGATTCTCTCTCATCGTTAATGTTTCTCTCTCTCCCACTACCTTCCTCTCTAAAGTCAATTTAAAAAAATTACTAAATTTGTCTTACTAGGCTCCTGCTTTATTTTATTTTAAAAATATATGTTTTTATTGATTTTTAGAGAGAGGAATGGAGAGGGAGAGAGAGAAACATCGATATGAGAGAGGAACACCGATTGGTTGCCTCCTGCATGCAACCTCTCTAGGGATGGAGCCCATAACCTGGGCATGTGCCTTGACCAGGAATGGAACTGGCGACCTTTTGGTATGTGGGACGATGCTCAACCAACTGAGCCATATCGACCAGGGCTTATGCATATTTTTTTTAGAACTAAGACAAATTTCAAACATCCTCAATAATGACATATCTGACTTTTCCTATATGAAATTATTATTCACAATATTTTTTAAACCATAAAATTTTATCTGCAACCTTTTCATCTAAACACAGATACATTGCTCTGTTTATCTTTTATAAACGTAAACTTTCTTTTTATGAATGTAAACATTTCTATAGTTTTTTTTATAGTTTTTAATCATAAAATTTTGTTTTTTTGTTTAATATCCATTGATGTTTTAGAGAGAGTGGAAGTAGGGAGGAGAGAGGGAGAGGGAGAGAGAGAGAAAGAGCGAAACATTTATGTTAGAGAAACATATCAGTTGGTTGCCTCCTGCACTTGCTCTGACCCAAGGACAAACCTATAGCCCAGGTACATGCCCTTGAATAGGAATCGAATCTTCAACCCTTTGGTGTGGGCCGGTGCTCTAACCACTTAAGTCACACCAGCCAGGGCAATCATAACATAAAATTTAAAACTTCTTGCTCTAAATTTATTCATTTTAGTTCTTGGGATTAAGTGATCTTTTTAATTAAGGTTAATTTATCAATTTACTAACCGTTTCCCTAATGGTGGATATTTGGGTTATTTCCATTTTTTAAACTCTTGAAATAAAAGCAAACAATTTTTTAAATAGGGCTTTCTTAAGGTAAGACAAAGGATAAAGTTTCAGGGGTGGTGAGAGTAATGGGTCAAATATTTTTAACATTTTTATAGGTCTTGTGCATTGTCAGACTGACATTCAAAAACATGACTCTATTTACATTGCTACAAGCACCAAATGAATGTTCCTGTTTTCTTATATTCATGCTAGCATTATATTGTTTTAAATTTTTTATTTTTGGTAAAATACTTTTTAAAATGGTAGTCTACATTTTTTCCTATTTAAGAATTTCATTTAATATGCCTGAATGAAAGTGCATAATGATATTTTTGTAGGGAAACTGATCAAGCAGAAAATGTTAAACCTATGGTAAGAGGACGATTCCAGAGACCTAAACCCAATTTATGTGAAATAGCTTTTTTATCATACTTTTTATAATTTAGTTTTATTATAATTATATAAGGTATTTTTAACTTCTAGAAAATTAGGGAAATATACACTCATGTAAAAATTAAAACCTTCCTGGCCGGTGTGCCTCAGATGATTGGAGCCTCTCAATCAGTGTTCTCTCTCCCTCCCTCCTTCTCTCTAAAAATCAATGAAAACATATCCTTGGGTGAGGATTAGAAAAAAATGAAAACAAAAACTACTTGTAATTTCATTATTCAGATGCAACCAACATTTTAATTCTTTCAACCTTTCTTAATTACAAAATTGAGTAGTAGTAGTAGCAATTCAGTTTTGTATCCTTTGGTATTTAACTTCTATAAATATTTTTCCATATCATTAAACATCTTTTGAAAACATGGTTTTTTAAATTTAGTAACTTCATAATATTCTATCAGTGGATGTGAACTGAGTTTATTTAACCATTCACTCATTGTTGAATATTTTGTCTCTTTACAGCAGGGATGGGGAATTTTTTTTCTGCAAAGGGCCATTTGGATATTTATAACATCATTCACGGGCCACACAAAATTAAATTAGCCTGCTATATTTGGTCACACATTTAATTAACTCACCCCTAATGCCTTGGCAGGGCTAGACCAAATGATTTTTTGGATCTTATATGGCCCATGGGCCAGACTTTCCCCAACTCTGATTTAACAGTGTTTGCTATTTTGTATAATATTCCAGTGAACATCTCTGTACTTAAATTTTAGTCTAGATATTTTAGAATAGAGTCTTAGCAATCATATTACTGGGTCAGAAAGGATGAATATTTTTAAGGTTCTTGATTTATATTGACAAAAGGCTTTCCAGAAAGGATATACTGATTTGTGATTTGTCAGTAATGTATAAGGTTATACAGATTGGGCAAAAGTAGGTTTATGGTTGTGAATATGTGAAACACAATTTTATTCTTGTATTTTTTATTAATTATTGTATTATTTTCCATATGAACAACTGTAAATCTACTTTTGCCTCACCTGTTATTTTTTCTAATACTTTCATCTGTATGTATGACTTTAAAAACTCTTCTGATTAGAAGTACAAAAGAATTTTTTTCTTTAAATTTTCTTTTACTTATTGCAAAGTTTCAACTTTTTCATGTTAAGTAGATTAAATGTAAAACATTGAATTCATAGACTCACGTGGAAAAGGATAAAATGAATTCATTTGACATTTCTGGAATGGAGAATACAGCGAGAGAGAACTCAGAAGCTGATACTGTATCTAAGTAAGTATTTAGGAAGTAGAATACAAATAGTAACTCTTAGGAATGATTGTACTAACTTTTCTACTTGATACTGTCTGAAGTTTATTTTCAGTTATGCACTTTAAGTCCATTTTTAACTATTGGAGTTGTTGAAACATTTAAATAATGCTCGTTATGCTTAATGTTGGCATAGGCAAAGTAGGTTTACAGTGTGAGTATGCAGTTTATTTTTGTATTATCTATACTAATAATCTATACTAATAAAAAGGAAATATGCAAATTAATCATCATTCTGCAACAAGGATGGCGGCGCCCATAGCCTCAAAGGTGGCGGAGCTGAGTGGGCGGGATGCTTGGCTTCCTTCGGGTGGGACGCTTGGCTTCCTTCATCGCCCCAGCGATGAAGGAAGCCAAGCCTCCCATAAGCCCCAGCCAGCCGCCAAGGGCCAGCCTCTGGGCGGCGGCCACGGAGCCGGCCGGAGCAGGCGGGAGGCGACTCTGGCCCGGAGCAAAGGCGTAAGATGGCGGCCAGAGTGACGGCCTGGGTCCTGGGTTCTGGAAGGAAGCTGGTGCCGGCAGCCAGGGAAAGGAAGGCCTATTCTTTTTTTTTCTCTCTTTTTTTTATATATATATTGATTTTTTACAGAGAGGAAGGAATAGGGATAGAGACTTAGAATCATCGATGAGAGAGAAACAACGATCAGCTGCCTCCTACACGCCCCCTACTGGGGATGTGCCCGCAACCCAGGTACATGTCCTTGACCGGGCATCGAACCCGGGACCCTTCAGTCCGTAGGCTGACGCTCTATCCACTGAGTAAAACTGGCTAGGGCGGAAGGCCTATTCTTGCACGAATCTTCGTGCATTGGGCCTCTAGTTATAATCATAACTTGCATGTCTTTTTCCTTACAAGCACCTGTGAACCTACTTTTGTTCACCCCTGTGTTGTAGAAATAAATTATTATATGGGTCCATTGAGTTAGCAATTATATTTCTCCCTCAACTTATTAACAAGCTTATTAAGAAAGTCTTGTTATATAAGTTAATGGGTAAGATAATGTGTTTCTGGATAATTTTACTTATAACAAGGGGTTTCAAAAGGGAATATTTAATTTATAATGGAGATCTAGAATAGACATTGCTCCAGTATGAATCTGAACCAGTGGATTTTGGACTGTATATTTATGCCATAATCTGTTTCCAGTGCCCTGGTAATGTACACTATACAATATTATCCTTAGTGGGGAATTGTAGTATATGCTTATCAGGTGTAAATTTTCTAATTTTGTGATGAAAACTTGATTTTAAAATGCTTTTTATAGTCAGGTTTCCAGAATTATGTCTTGGGTTCCAAAGATTCAAAGTGTAGAAGTATGAATATCTTTGAAGGATGTTCTTGAGGATACTTGTGAATTATTTTATATTACAAGTTATTTGTACCTGAGAGAAGGGAATACTAAAAACAAGCAAGTATGTGACTTCAGAATAACTATTGATTTGATTCCTTTGTAATTGTTTTAGTTTGAGTGAAAAAATGAATCTGCAGGAAGATAATCAACCAAAGGCTTTCAGACCTGCACGACTGAGGGCCCGATTACAAAGGCCAAAGCCAAATGTAGTTAAAGCTGCTGAAAGAAAAGAAATCCTTGCATCACAAGAAGAAATTGGGGCCAATGTAGAAAAGAATGAAAATGAATCCTGTGTTGATATAAATGTAAGTATTCTGATTCTTCCCAGTGTTTTTGTTAAATATATAGCCTCCTTTCACCTTCTTTTTATATACTTTCATTGACTTCAAAGAGGAAGGGAGAGGGAGATAGAAATATCAGTAATGAGAGAGAATCATTAATTGGCTGCCTCCTGCATGCCCCATACTGGGGATCGAGCCGGCAATCCGGGAATGTGCCCTGACGGGGAATTGAACCAAGACTTCATGGTTCTTAGGTCAACCCTCAACCACTGAGCCACGCTGGCTGGGCCTCACCCACTTTTTAAACAGTATTGTTATACCATTGTATACATTGTTCATTAAGTAGAAGTCCAAAATCTCATAGGCAGCCACTTTGCTATTGTAAAGCCATGTAACTCAGCTTTCTGGATTTTGGGCATTTATATGATGGATCATCGACTTTCATCTTACCTCATATTTGGACTTGCTTTTCCCCATTACTCTGCAGATTTTGAATTACACTTCCTTTTGAAAATATGGCTCGATATGTGAATTTTAACGCTGCCAGAAACAAAATGTTAAAATCTTCCTACTAAAATATAATTCTAAGAACAAAGATTATGGATTTTAGTATATTTACATAATAACTAGTCTTTGGGATAAGGGTAACAGTTGGCATAATTTCCAAGGTCTGTAATGTGATTATAATAATAAGATAGATTCAGAGAGATAGACCCCAGGGTATAATTCTTACAGATGAGACTAATGCAGTTACTTGCTTTCTGATTGGGAGGAAACAAGGGCCTTTGAGATGAGGTAAAAGCTGTGGCTTAGGAAATTTTCTAACATATCTAAAGAAAAAACAACATCTTTGGACTATTATTTTATGGTTTTGAAATGTTACTGTTTTCTTTGTACTCAAATTAGATATTATAAATGATTGTTTCATTTTGAAAACTAAAACTTTTTAAAAAATTGTGTTTGTTATCAAGACTCCTCAACAAACAGAAGATCAGTCATGTGACATCACCTCACAATCTGAAAAAAAAGATACTTCTTTTCAAAATGTGCAACCAGATGAGCCCAAGTCTCTTAATGAATGTCCAAGGTAAGCATCATCTTATTATATAATTTCAAAATTTTGTATAAAGTTTTAGAAATTGTTAATTTTTAAAAACAAACAAATCAGACTTGATTTTTTTTGTATATCAAATTACATAATATCTATAATAATAAAAATGTATGCTAATTAGACTGGACAGCCAAATGACCTTCCAGACGTCATTCCAGACGTCCTTCCAGACGAAGCTGCAGCGGTGGGGGCTGAGGCAGAGGTGGTTAGGAGCGGTTAGAGGCAGGCAGGTGAGTGGTTAGTGGCAATCAGGCAAGCAGACTGGTGAGCGGTTAAGAGCCAGTGGTCCTGGATTGCGAGAGGGATGTCGGACTGCTGGTTTAGGCTAGATCGGTTTGGCCTGTGGGATTGAGCCAAACTGGCAGTGGAACATTCCCCGAGGGGGCCAGGATTGCAAGAGGGTGCTGGCCTGGCTGAGGGCCCGGAGCCTCTAGTTTAGAAATATGACTTCATTTTTCTTTTCTTTTTTAAAATATGTTTTTATTGATTTCAGAGAGGAAGGGAGAAGGAGAGAGAGAGATGGAAACATCAGTGATGACAGAGAACCATTGATTGATCGGCTGCCTCCTGCACACCCCCCACTGGGGATAGAGCCCACAACCTGGGCATGTGCCCTTGACCGGAATTGAACCCAGGACCCTTCAGTCCACAAGCCGACGCTCTTTCCACTGAGCAAAACCAGCTAGAGCTGTAACTTCATTTTTCAAGGCAATTTATGTCATAGCCTTCATGTCAATTTGTCAGTTTTGGGTGATTTGAAAAGAGCTACTCATTATAAATTAGACCTTGAGTTCACATGGATAGGATTACCATTTAACATGCATGTTAAATCGTATGTCTTTGTCCAAATGTGATAACGTTTCTTATTTTTTAAATATTTTTGATTCTTTGAGATTAGATTGATCCCATATTGCCTTAAGGTTTACATAAATTTTATATAAAACATATGTAAAAACCCATACTTCTTACAGCCAAAGCTCTTTTATATTTGTTATTTCCCCTCTGGAGGGCACCAAGCCAGATTGATGAAATTATTAATATACTTTAATTTCTTTTTCCTTTTGGGAATATTTAATGTGCAAAAAGAAGTGAGCATAGACTAATGGACTCCCATGTATACTTACTGTCTAGTTTCAACAATTATTAATGTTTTTCCAATCTTTCCATTTAAATTCTGGCCTATTTTATACTTTCTTTATAGCAGTATTAGCCTGTTTACTATCTAACCTCAGAGTGAACGCTCGGTTTCCTGAACTATTTTAAAGATCTTTATTTGAAAAATTCCTTTATTCTTCACTTCTTCCTTCCTCTATTCTTTTGTTTCCTATTTCCCTATACTGCTTTTCCCCACCCCCAAACCATTTTACTATTCTGCTACAGAATCTCTGGGTAGAATTCTGTACAACAACATTATTTGGTACATATCTCTGATATAGATATCTGGTATCTGACAGTTTGGATTTTTTGTTTATATTTTTTTTCTGTTTAAACCATATTTCATTAAAAAAAATCCTCACTATAGAGGACATGCTTTTATTGATTTTTAGAGAGAGAGGAAGGGAGAGAAAGAGAGGGAGAGAGAGTGAGCGTATCATCGATGTGAGAATGAAACATTGATTGGTTGCCTTCCACATGTGGCCCTACTGGGGATTGAACTCACAACCTGGGTGCGTGCCCTGGCTGGGAATTGAAATTGTAACCTCTTGTATTGGATGATGCTCTAACCAGCTGAGCCACACCTGCCAGGGCTAAACCAAACTCCATCTTGGCTTGATAGAAAATTAAGTTTTTCTCTTAGTGGTCTTTGGGTTTTAGAACTCTGGTAGATATGTTTATAACTAACTAGAGGTCCGGTGCATGAAATTTGAATTGGTAGGGTCCTTAGGCCTGGCTGGCGATCAGGGTTGATCTGTGGGGCAACAGGCGGGGCGATCATGGGGGCCTCCGCTGGCACCCGCCTTGGCTGGCCTGGGTCCTGCGGGCAGCTCCTGCATTGAGCGTCTGCTCCCTGGAGGTCAGTGCTTGTCATAGCGACCGGTCGTTCTGGTCGTTCCATTGTTTGGTCAATTTGCATATTAGGCTTTTACTATATAGGATAACCAGTCTGATCTCAACAACTATTTCTTTTCAAGGCAGTGTCCTTTCTGTTTTATCATGTGGTCTTTCTGGTCTTTGAATCTCCAACATTCTTAAAAACAATTCTAAGATTCTATGTTTTATTAAACCGTATGTCTCTTTGTATCTAATAGGCAGTTCTCCTCCCTCCCAAATACTTTGAATTGTCAAGGTGCTATGTAAGAGAAAGAGAAAATAAAGAAAGAGACTCTGAGATGAAGAATGCATTAAAAATTCTTCTTGATTATATAAATTAGCAAATATATCTAAAACATTTCTCTAGGCTAGTTTGGCATCCTGTGTATTCATATTATTTTATGGAGGTTTATAAATATTTTGTTGATTCTTAAACTGTATTTAGAAAAACACGTGTGGACCATGGAGTAGATTTTTAATTTTGTGCACATTCTTCTCCTGTCTTCTCCAGTGATGATCCTCTTTTTTCTTTGCCTTTTTCTTTAAATTTTGTGATCCTGGAGAGTTGTGGATCCATTATATGTTTTAAGTTGAGGAATAATTGAGTACAACTTCATATATGATGACTAATCTCGGGTACTGATCTTCAGTTAGCTATGCAGGTGATAATGAGCTCTATAAGAGGAGATCTGCCTCATTCACCATTGTATTCCCAGTTCCTAGCACATGCCCTCCTGGCATGTAGTAGGTGCTCAGAACTATTTGTTGATTAGTTGTTCATGAACTCCAAGTAATGTGGTACTGATTATTTATCCATAAAAGTAAAGTTTATTGTCCTAACCGGTTTGGCTCAGTGGATAGAGCATCGGCCTGTGGACTGAAGGGTCCCAGGTTCGATTCCGGCTAAGGGCATGTACCTTGGTTGTGGGCACATCCTCAGTGGGAGGTGTGCAGGAGGCAGCTGATCAATATTTCTCTCTCATCGATGTTTCTAACTCTCTATCCCTCTCCTTTCCTCTCTGTGAAAAATCAATAAAAAATATATTTAAAAAAAGTAAAGTTTATCGAAGACCTTTGATTACTCAGAGACTATTTAAGCACATGGAATATAATCGTAACATTGTGTATTTGTATCTTAAAATTTGAATTGATATTAAAGTAATGATATTATTAATAAATCTTTTGCTTAAAGCATTTACATGTTTTAAGAATATGCTAGTGTTTAAAATATGACTTTATAATGATACTAGAAGCCCAGTGCATGAATTCGTGCATGGGTGGAGTTTCCAGAGGTAGGGTAGGGGGCTGGGATGTGATCAGCCCTCCGGGCGGGTGGTGGAACACCCTTGCTGGCCCAGGATCTGGATCCGTCCCGCTGACATTCGCTCCTGTTGTCGGGAACCACCTGGCGTTTTATATGGTTTCTTCCTTATGGAGTGTTTATGGAGGAAAAGCAGCCATTGTGCCCGAGGCCGACTTCCAGGAGGCCAGCAGTGCTGTTGGGATTGTGCTGGCAGTGCTGGTCTGTCGGTGCATGTACTGTTCTCTGGAGATTGGATCTGAAGAACTACTGAGGGAGTGAGTGGCTGCCGCCTGGCTGGTGTGCCTGCCACACTCGCCACCAGTGGGCAGCTCCTGCGTTGAGCATCTGTCCCCTGGTGGTCAATGTGTGTCATAGTGACCGGTCTTTCAGTTGCTTAGGATTTTATATATATAGATTTTATCTTTTCCATGATAACCAAACCCAGGTTGCTAGTACACAAACCTCACTAAAAGCTAAATATTCCTGGATGGAGATGAAAAGTATCATAAGTCAGAAAATAGAATAAAACCCACCAAGGACTAAGTAAATTAAATTTTCTTTACCAGTTGGTATTAATTTTTCATTGAATGGTATCTATTACTAAAGTTAATGATAGTTGAAAAACACCTCAATTACATAAACAAGTACAATTTGAAAATTAGTCTTATACTAAGAACCTGTCTTGTGTTATCAAAAATTGCATTGAAAAACATGTTTCAACAAAGAAAGATAGGTTGGGACATAGACAAGTTCAAACAAGCACTAACATAGTTGTAAATAATTTAAAAAGTAAACAAGATTTTTCCTTTTGTTAATCCTCACCCGAGGATATTTTTCCATTGATTTTTAGAGAGAGTGGAAGGGAGGGGGAGAGACAGAGAGAGCAAGAGAAACATTGAGGTGAGAGAGACACATTGATTGGTTTCCTCCTGCATGGCCTGACTAGGGCCAGGGATTGAGCTTGCAACTGAGGTAATGTGCCCCTGACTGGAATTGTACCTGGGACCCTTCAGCGGGCGGGCCGATGCTCTATCCACTGAGCCAAACCACCTAGGGCAGTTTTAACTCATTTTTTAAAAGCTGTTGTATACACTTGTTCAGACTAACATTGCTGAAATGCCCAGTAACACTCAGGAAACTGCAAAATACTGTTCATTTAATCCTTCTTTTTAGTCCTAATTTGTGTTCTCTTAGAGAAATGTCTGTACAGGAAATACCATTTTAAATTGTTTTTAAAAGTGAGGTGTGGCCGAAACCGGTTTGGCTCAGTGGATAGAGCGTCGGCCTGCGGACTGAGGGGTCCCAGGTTCGATTCCGGTCAAGGGCATGTACCTGGGCTGCGGGCACATCCCCAGTGGGAGATGTGCAGGAGGCGGCTGATCGATGTTTCTCTCCCATTGATGTTTCTAACTCCCTATCTCTCTCCCTTCCTCTCTGTAAAAAAATCAATTAAAAAAAAAAAAAAGTGAGGTGTGAACCTAGTTCTTAGTCATAAGGCTATATCTTTTTCAAATCATGCCTCCATCCAGCTGTTTTGGATGCCAGCCAAGTCTGGCCATGTAAATGGGGCCCTTAACTCTATGGTAAGTCATATGTCTGTGTAAATGATAGTAGGGGCAAAGATGTAGGAATAGCATACACATTGGGCTAGCTCCAATGTAGAGCCTGCAGGAGAGTTTTTCTTCAACAGTGTTTGTGAAGAATGGTGTGAATGACAATTAGTAGGAAACTATTCAGGGCCAATTAGCTGCTAATCTAATTGACCTAACTGATGACTTTTTCTTTATATATGTCTAAATGTAAATAGATATTTTGTTATTTTAAAGTTTTACCATAATTTCAAAAGATGAAATTTTCCTCTTGATTTTTATTTAAATTTAATTTTATTATTTTTAATAAATTCTCTACTTAATTTTGTTTTTTAAATTTTTATTTATTGATTGATTTTAGAGTGAGAGAGAGAGAGAGAAACATCAACTTGTTGTTCCACTTATTTATGCATTTATTGGTTGACTCTTATATGTGCTCTGACCAGGGATTGAACCTGCAACCTTGGCATATGGATCAATGCTATAACCAACTGAGCTACCTGGCCAGGGCTCTCTTTTAATTTAATTTAATTTTTATTGATTTCAGAGAAGAAGAGAGAGGCAGAGAGAGGTAGAAACATCAATGATATGAAAGAATCATTGATCGGCTGCCTCCTGCACCCCCCCTACCAGGGAATGGGCCCACAACCGAGCATTTGCCCTGGCCAGGAATTGTACCATGACCTTCTGGTTCATATTTCAGTACTAAACCATTGAGCCACACCATCCGGGCTCTCTTTTAATTTTTAAATTTTACTCAGAGATTCCTTGGGCTTTCTTAATTTTCTTATTTTTTAATTGGAAAGTCCCTTGTGTTTCAGTAGTGAGTTCGCAACCATCATCTCTTCAGCAGACAGTCTGGTTTAAAATTCAATTGTGTCTTTTGTTTTTATAGTATTCAAGAGGATAATGAAGCAAATATACTCAAACAAGTTCCAGTTCTAAAGAATCGATTTCAGAAACCAAAGCCAAATACAGGAAGAAGAACTGGAAGAAGAGACATTTCCTCAAAAGAAGAGGTGCCAGAGGAGATTGATGTTTCTGGGAAAAAGACAGCAGCAAGACTAGAAACCTCGCCAAAGGAGAAGGTACCAGTGGAGGCTAGCACTACAAAGGAAACTGAGTCAAAGTTAAAAGAAACTGGGAGAAGAGACATCTCTCTCAGGGAGAAGAAACCAGAAATGATTGACTTCACTGTGGAAACGAAGACAGATTTGAAAGAAACTGGAAGAGAGATTTCTCCAAGGGAGAAGATTCTAGAGGTGACTGGTGCCATTGAGGAAAGAGAGCCCAATTTAGAAGAAACAGAGAAGAGAGAAATATCCACACGGGAAAAGGCCCCAGAAGTCAACACTATAGGGGAAGCGGAGGCAGGTTTGAAAGGACCTAGAAGGGAGATTTCTCCAAGGGAAGAGATACCGGAGGTGACTATGACTAATACCACTGCGGAAAGAGAGACGGACTTGGAAGAAACCAGGAGAAGAGAAATACCCACACAGGAAAAGGGCCCAGAGGTCTATACTGTAGGGGAAGAGGAGGCAGGTATGAAAGAACCTGGAAGGGAGATTTCTCCAAGGGAAGAGATACCAGAGGTAACTATGACTAATGTCACTGAGGAAAGAGAGATGGATTTAGAAGAAACTGAGAGAAGAGAAATATCCACACAGGAAAAGGCCCCAGAGGTCTACACTGTAGGGGAAGTGGGGAAAGATTTGAATGAAACTGGAATGGTGATTTCTCCAAGGGAGGAGATACCAGAGGTAACTATGACTAATGCCAATGAGGAAAGAGAGTCGGATTTGGAAGAAACAGAGAAAAGAGAAATATCCACACAGGAAAAGGCCCCAGAAGTCAACACTGTAAGGGAAGCAGAGGCAGGTTTGAAAGGACCTGGAAGGAAGATTTCTCTAAGGAAAGAGATACCGGAGGTGACTATGACTAATACCGCTGCGGAAAGAGAAACAGATTTGGAAGAAACCAGAAGAAGAGAAATACCTACACAGGAAAAGGCCCAAGAGGACAGAATTATAGGAGAAGTGGAGGCAGATTTGAAAGAAATTGGAAAAGAAACTTTCTCAAAGGAAAAGGTATTAGTGGGGATCAGTGCCATAGGGAAAAGGGAGATTAACTTGAAAGAAACTGGAAAAAGAGACATTTCTCTGATGGAAAAGATGGCTGTCTTTAAGGTAACAGAGGCAGATTTGAAAGAAACTGGAAGACAAATTTCCTTGAGGAAAATTGGATCAGAAGAGATCAGTGCTACAGAAGAAATGGTGGCAGGTTTGGATAAAACTGAAAAAATAGGTATTTCTCTAAGGGAAAACGAACCAGAGGAGACTGGGACCTCACTACAAACTGAGACAGATTTAATGCAGAGCAGAAGTGCTGATTGCAGTGCTGTGCCTTCACTAAATATCAAAGTATGTACTTTTCTGTCCCTAAACATTTTTTATATTAAAAGAGAAACCTGTAAATTGACCGTCCCTCCACTACACTCACCAGCCAATCAGGAGTAAGTATGCACATTAACCTGACAAAGATGGCGGGTTAATTTGCATACACAGGCGCCGGGCGGAGAGCAGAGTGGGAAAGCCGCCGGAGAGTGGAGCGGCTTGGGGAAATTGGCTCCCAAGCTGCCGGATGGAGAGCAGAGAGGGAGAGCTGGTGGCTTGGAGGACTTGGCAGAGTGGGAGGCCATGGGACGGAGACAGAGCAGGAAGGGAAAACCAAGATCACGGGGAGCAACAGGAATTCTGCGAATAGTAGTTCTGGTGGCAGATGGATCTCCTAGACCAGAGGTCCTCAAACTTTTTAAACAGGGGGCCAGTTCACTGTCCCTCAGACATTCCACACATGCGCACTGCGGGCCCAGGACGAGTTGGCTGCTAAGCAGGACAGGCAGCGGCAGCAAAAACACCCATCGGGCCGGATAAATGTTTTCAGTGGGCTGCATGTGGCCCCGCGGGCCGTAGTTTGAGGACCCCTGTCCTAGACACTAGAGCAAAGTGAGCCTGGAGCAAGTTACTGTTGTGGTGGGGGATGGAGGGAAAGCAAAGGTGAGAGACATAAGTAAAATCAGAGTGTCTAGGAAAAATTAAAGGGAAGATATCCTAAAATTTCCAGGAAATCTCCATCAATGAAAAAAAATGCCTCTATTATTCCTCTATTATTCTGGGAGCAACAAACCAAACTGAGTTGGGGTCTCACACAATTCGCTCATATGATTGCAAAGACAGACAGAAACTCCCGGATTGGAGAGGGCTCCCAGATTGGAGAGGGTGCAGGTAGGACTGAAGGACTGCCACACCCCCCCCCAGTGCATGAATGTTGTGCACCAGGCTTCTAGTTTTTTTTTATAATGCTCTTTCAGAGAAACATAAATATAATTGCATTTCTGAGTCCAACAATGTTTAAAATCTCTAAAGCCTAAAGTCTTTCTTAGTACTAAATTCTATGTTTTGGGACCTCGAAGAAAAAAAAGAATAATTAAAATTTTTTTAATTGTGGAAAAGATACTATTCTTAATGTCAATTTGAAGTTACTCTTCTGGATAAAAAGAATAAATGAAATTGGAATTATTTCTTTTGCCTATAAATGTATCAGCTTTTCTCTATTTTTCCTGTCCCACCCAATTTACTCCACTTTTAAAAGTTATTTTTATTAAAAGTTTTCAGTTATTTGAAGTTCATCCTATTCTAACATTTTCAAGGACTTTTTTTTTTTTTAATGTACAGCAATGGCATTTGTGTCTTGGAAATATAAATATGCAATATGTAAAGAAGAGTTAACGGAATTTTGTGTTTTGTTTTGTTTTTTTGGAATTTTGTGTTTTAACATTTGTAAATTTTGTTTTATTTAAAAATTAAAAAAATGAACTACTGAATTTTTAAAGAAAAGTGTTTAGAATATAGTAGGATTTTTGTTTGAGATGCTCAAGGAATCTTGTATATGTGCTGATTTACTGTGACTATTCTTCCAGAACGTTAGCAATGAAGTCCTATCTCTGGTGCATACACCTGTAGAGGAAAAGGGAAATTCTGAAAAGGAAGTGTCCAGCCAGTTGAGTCATTGGAAGACTTCTTTGAAGAC
This sequence comes from Myotis nattereri, assembly GCF_964212035.1. NCBI lineage: Eukaryota > Metazoa > Chordata > Mammalia > Chiroptera > Vespertilionidae > Myotis > Myotis nattereri. The sequence continues at coordinate 37,267,397 of NC_138079.1, forward strand.
TTCTGAACTTGCTGAAACAGAAGACCAGGGGACACCATGTGCAAATGTTCCAGAGCAATTTTCAGATATTAATTCAAGGTATAATTTTATAGGTCTATGTGCTGTTAAAGAGCATATAAAGTTATATTTACAGTTTATGTTAAGTAAGATTTCAAGACAATCTATAGCATAGTGTTAGAGAGTTTAAGCTAGTTTGGGGAAGAGTGGGAGAGAGGATTGAGGATATTCTGACAGTTGATTGTGAGAATTACTAACATACAGACTTGTATATAATACATACTCTTAAATAAATCATATGGGTGTGATAAACCTATATTTTCCTTGTGCAAAGATGATATAGTTCCTAGGCTTATATCTATTTGGGTTGTACCACTCATTTTTTCAGAAGCTACCAGATAGTCCAATTTGTTTTCTTGTTAAGAATCAGAATTAAATATTTACTGCCAATCTCTAAGATTGTCCTAAGACTCCTCTCCCACTGCCCCTTCAGTTCATTCTAAAGTTTGATAATCCTTGTTCCAAAAGCAAATCTCTTCCTCAAGAACAGAAGCCATTTAAACCAGCACCTTTTATGAGAAGTCGATTCAAAAGACCAAAACCAAACTTATCAAGAGCAGCTTTAAAAAGAGAGACTATGGAAGCAGAAAAACATGTACCTGGGAAGAAATTGGAAGTGGATAAAATAGAGACTATTATGATACAACAGGATGGTGAACAAATGAACATTCTCCCTTCTCTATATGTGAGTGATATTTACAATGGAGGTTCTTTTGTTTTAGTTAATAAAGTAAAACGCTTGGAATTGAAATTTCTCAAGTATTTCCTCATACAATTTTTACCATGTGTGATTTTGTTGTAGCTGTACTTAATGTGCCTCATTGTTCCACATGGTTTGTGTAAGAATCTCAGATCTCTGTGATGGGCAAGTATGTCATGGAACGAATTTAAGAAGCCTGGGCTGTATGTAGTTTAAGTTCTGACCTTTGTTTGCTGTGTGATTATAGCCAAATGATGAACCAGTTTCTTCATAGGGAAAATGGGAATGACAGTTTTTTATTTCAGTCTGTTGTGAAGATGAAATGAAAAGTTAAGAGCTTGGCCCTGACCAATGTGACTCAGTTTGTTGGAGCATTGTCCCTGAAAGGTCTCGGGTTTGATTCCTGGTCAGGGCACATACCCAGGTTGGGGCTTTGATCCAATCGATGTTTCTCACCTTGGTGTGTTTTTTTTTTCTTTTTCTCCCTTTCTCTCTCTAAAATCAATTAAAAATACATATCCTTGGGTGAGGATTTAAAAAACAAAGAGCTTGGTAAGAGTTAAAGGAGTTTATTTACTTGGTTCATAAATTTAATATTATGTGATGTAGCATCAAAAACTTTGAAATGAGCCTGGCCGTTATTACTTGGTGGTTGAGCATTGACCTAAGAACCAGAATGTTGTGTTTCAGTTCTTCGTGAGGGCACATGCTCGGGTGGCAGACTTGATCCCTAGTAGGGGTTGTGCCGGAGGCAGTAAATCAATGATTCTCTCTCATCAGGATGTTTCCATCTCTCTTCCTCTCCCTTCCTCTCTGAAATCAATAAAAATATATATAAAAAACTTTGAAATGAAATAACACTCAAATTCTAAATATGTGAAGTACTTTTTTTGAATTAAATTCTTATTTTGCATCTTAAAATAGCTTAGTTCTTATTATACTTGAGCATTTGTATTTTATTCTTCTAATCTTATATTTTAAAAGATAAATCACTTTTTATTGATTATAAAAATTCCAAATTGGAAAAAGTATAGAATCTAAATAGAGACAGTCCCCTATGATGTTCCATCTGTCCTTGCCAAGTTAATCATGTAGCAATTTTGAATCTACCCACCGATACTTTTTTTATTTAAGATTTTTAAATTGCTTTTTTAGAGCAAGGATAGGGAACCTTTTTTCTGCCAGGGGCCATTTGGATATTTATAACATCCTTTTTGGGCCATACAAAATTATCAACTTAAAAATTAGCCTGCAAACATTTGGTTAACTCAGGTTTAATGCTTTGTCAGGGCCAGACAGAATGGTTTTGCAGGCTTTACGTTCCCACCCCTGTTTTAGAGAAAGAGGAAGGGAGAGGGAGAGAAAGAGAGAAAAAAACATTGCCCTGGCTGGTTTGGCTCAGTGGATAGAGCGTCAGCCTGCGGACTGAAGGGTCCCAGGTTCGATTCAAGGGCATGTACCTTGGTTGCGGGCACATCCCCAGTAGGGGGCGTGCAGGAGGCAGCTGATCGATGTTTCTCTCTCATCATGTTTCTAACTCTCTATCCCTCTCCCTTCCTCTCTGTAAAAAATCAATAAAATATATTAAAAAAAAAAAAAAAGAAACATTGATGTGAGAGAAACATTGATTGGCTGCAATCTGGGCATGTGCCCTGACCAGGAATCGAACCAGCAACACCTTGGTGCATGGGTTGACACCCAACCAACAAGCGACATCAGTCAGGGCAACACAGAGTTTTCTAAGTATAGTTACATATTATATAAATAATAACGTGAGGGTATTTTCATTGTTTTACAAAAACGACATCATAGCTTGCCTTCTGATTTTTTCCACTTACAATATTGCGAACATCTCTTTTTTTTTTTAATCCTCACCCGAGGATATGTTTTTATTGATGTTTTAGAGAGAGGAAGGGGAGAGAGACAGAGAGAGAGAGAGAGAGACAAAGAGAGAGAGAGAAACATAGTTGGTTACCTCCCATACACACCCGACGGGATTGAACCCGTAACCTAGGTATGTGCCCTTACTGGGAATTGAACCTGTAACCTTTTGCTGTATAGGATGACACTGCAACCTACTGAGCCACCCTGCCAGGGCTGTGAACATCTTTTTGGATCAGTATTTAGAAATTTTTAAATACGTTTTTATTGATTTTTAGAGAGGGAAGGAGGGAGGGAGGAAAGAAGAAAAGGAGAGAGGGAAAGAGAGAGAGAAACATTGAAGTACGAGAGGTATCGATTGGCTACCTCACGCATATACCCTGACTGGGGATCCAGCCTGCACCTGGCCTTGTACCCTGACCGGGAATTCAACCAGTGACCTTTCAGAGCATAGATGATGCTCAGCTGGGCTGGAGCCACATCGGCCAGGGCAGTATTTAGAAATTTGTCTTTTAAATAGCTCTATGCTATATTATTATGAAGAAATTATAATTTATTTATCCAGTCTCCTAGTGATAGATTTGTGTTGTTTTCAGTTTTTTATTTGTATTTTCTTTAGCGTAATGCCCCCCTTTTTTTTTCTCTTTTTTTTTGGCAGCAGGACACACACAGAATAATATTGCTATAATAAATATCCTTTTATATAATTTTCTAGATACTTTTTGAATATTTTTATAAGATACATTTCTAGAAGTAGAATAGTTGGAAAATAAAATTTTTAATAGCTCTGTCCCATTGTTCTCTACAAAGACTATACAAATTTATTATTCTAATAGTATATGAAAGTTCCTATTTCCCTATATTTTACCGACCCTCAATGAAATTTTTTTAATCTCTTTCTAGGATGCGTCTTCCCTGATGACATCAAGAGAAAAAGACAAATCAGATCACAGGCAAGAGGAGGCTGGGATGTTACCATGTGAACTGACAGAAAAGAACCTTTCACCTTCAAGTTTTTGTGAATCTGAAGAGGCCTCTCAGTCTACACAAGCCCAGGAAAAGGAATTACTTATTTCTATGGGGTAAACAGTGATAGTCCTTTGAAAATCTAAAATAAGACAGAGTTCTTTCAAATACTTCTTTTTTAAAAATTAAGATGTATTAATGTATTTTAACAATGAATATAAAGAATTTTGTATTTGATTTATTTTTATTCATATGGCAGACTGCCTGTAAAATTGAAAATCAGATTGAGTTCAACACCTTTTATGCTTGTCTGCTTATGTTCACTGTTCACTGCTTAAGATCTTACACAAAGCAATGCATTTAAGAAATATATGTGTATAAGGTATTATTTGTCTTTTAAAAAATTGTGGTAAAAGCCCTAGCAAGTTTGGCTCAGTGGATAGAGTGTTGGCCTATAGACTGAAGGGTCCCGGGTTCGATTCCGGTCAGGGGCACATGCCTGGGTGGCGGGCTCAATTCAGGGCGTGCAGGGGGCAACCAATCCTTGATTCTCTCTCATCATTGATGTTTCTATCTCTGTCTCCCTTTCCCTTCCTCTCTGAAATCAATAAAAATATATATTTTTAAAAATTGTGGTAAAATACATAGTAGATAATATTTAGCTTTTAACCGTTTTTTAAAGTGTATAATCTAATGACATTAAGGACATTCACATTGTGCAACCATTGCCACCATCCATCTCTAGAACTTTATTCTCCCAACCTAAAAGTCTGTATTCATTAAACAATAACTCCCCTTTCCTCCCTTTCTCTAGTTCTTGGCAACCAGGATTGTACTTTCTTTCTATGAATATGAATATTGTAGGTACCTCATATAAATTCATTACCTTTTTTTTTTTAATCCTCATCCAAGGATATTTTTCCATTGGTTTTTAGAGTGGAAGGAAGAGGGAGAGACAGAGAAACATCGATGTGAAAGAGACACATCGATTGGTTGCCTCCCACATGCAACTAGACCCAGGACTGGGGATCAAGCCTGCAGCCGAGGTACTAGTATGTGCCCTTGACCAGGTGGAATCAAACTCGGGACCCTTCAGTCCGCTGGCCAGCGCTCTAACCATTGAGCAAACCAGCTAGGGCTCATTACCTTTTAATAATTGAAATAATATGTCCTTTTATAAAACAAGGTATATTTATAATCAGAAAGTAAATTGTTATTGAGAGGGTAATTTTATTAGAGGATACTCAAATTTTACATTTTTACAGTAGTTTTCATCTTTTTACAGTCAAGTTCCTCTATTTTTCTTTGCCCCTCTTTCTAGGACTCATAATAATATAAACACTTTTCAACAAGAAATAAAGGAAAGTATTATCCATCCTACTCGACCAGTTAGGGGCCGCCTTCAGAGACCTAGACCAAATATAAAAAAGGCTGGACAGAGGCAAATGGTAGAAAAAGGTGAAGCCAAAGGCATAGTTGAAGAAGAAAGGACAAAATTACAAAAAGACGAAACTAAAAAGAAATTCCTGAGTGTGGTGAGTTATTGTCATGTAATTGAGTTGAGCCTTTTAATGCAAATTAAAATATTAAATGATAGCTCAGTCTTGTCTTATGTAATTTGACACTTACTCTATTCAGTGATTACATAATCTATCTAGTTTTGTTTCAGATTTACCGTTCTGAATGTTAAAAAAAAGTAAATATAGGTTTATTTTTTCCTTACTAATGAACTATTCATTGTGAAAATTTTCAATAAATACAAAATAATTACCACAAATCTGACCACATGAGATTACCACTAAACTGTCGTTGTATCTTACCAGATGTATCCCAATGCATGCATATGTGAATACGTATGTAAATTTAAATACTCAAATGATTACATGCATGCTATTTTGTGACAACTGTTTTTCATTTAATATATTAACTGACTTTCTGTGTCAAGAATACAGGGATACATTATTTTTAACTGCTGCATAAACATTCTGCTCTTTGAATGATAGTTAAACCATCTCTTACTGATGATGGCTCTTGTGATATTAGAAGGAAATCTTAGTAGTGTAATGTCCGTTTCAACAGTTCTTGTTTTTCTGTCCTTTTCTCTGTCTGTTATAGTAAAAATCTAGATTTAAAGTGATTGTAATTTTTATTTGAACCTCCTGATTCTTTAAAAAAACAACAACATTAAATTTCTTTTGGGGGGGTTCATAACAGATGGTTATTGTACTTTTAAAAGCATCACTTAAACATATTACTGCAAAAATCTTTTAAGCTTTCTAAATTAGGCAATTATGTTTTGGGCAGCAAATCATGAACATATCTAGTTTGAGTTTTCATTTTAAAAAACTAAATGTCTATCTTAATGTTCAAAATAATTTAGAAAGCATATTCTGTTGTTTTTTAAAAAATACACAAGTTGGTTTTGTCATTTCAGCCAAATTATCAAATTGGAACTGAAATTGAAGTTATATCCTCCAAAGTTTCTGAAGGAAGAATGTATGAAAATCAGAGTCACGTGGCTCTTCTAGAAAACCTTCATGTTAACAAAGTTGATGTTTTAGATAAAAGGATGAGGTGAGTGTGTCTTTAAATCAGAAAGCATCAAACTTTCCAAAGATAAAGGTTGGGTTTTTACATAATTAATTTTATATAAATTCACATCTTAAAAATTTATGAAAGTATAAAGTAATAATTATGAACTCGAATATATTTTAAATATATTTTTATTGATTTTAGAGAGGAAGGGAGAGAGAAAGGTAGAAACATCAATGATGAGAGAGAATCATTGATTGGCTGCCTCCTGCACGCCCCCCACTGAGAATCGAGCCTGCAACCCAGCCATGTGCCCTTGACTGGAATCGAACCTGGAATCCTTCAGTTCGCAGGGAGACGCTATATCCACTGAGCCAAACTGGCTAGGGTAGTGGTTGGCAAACTGCGGCTCGCGAGCCACATGCGGCTCTTTGGCCCCTTGAGTGTGGCCCTTCTACAAAATACCTGCTGGGGGGAGGGGCCACAGGATTTTGGTTGGGGGTGATTGGGACCCTGATAGGGCCATTTGACCACTGCAGTGCACGTCATAGCAATCGGTCGTTCTGTCGTTCCATCGTTCTGGTTGCTGGGCTTTTATATGTATAGATTATACTTATGTTAGATATAATTTGTTTTCCCAAATGCATTAGTCTGCACTAGATGTATTAGTTAGCATCATAACCTTGTTAGAACTTCTGTGAACTTACTTGGTGTTTCACTGACAGAAGAGCTTAGATAGATACATTTGAAAATGTAACTAAGTACTTTTTTCTGGGTAATTTATTAGAAATATTACTTAAGAATAGTCTTTAATATAGATCATTTAGAGAACCAATGATAGGCACATATCCAGTTATTCTTATAAATATCCACATTTATATTAGTTTTAAGCTTTCTAATTCAGAATTCACATCTTTGCCAATTATTTCTTCCCAGGAAGCCTTAAGACTTGGGTTGCCTTGGAGGCTATGGCTACTCTATTAAATGTTTAAATCTTGTCTTTCTATGTTTTGGCAGATAAAATGGGTTTTATTGAGATTCTTATGACACTGACTATTAATAAAGCTTTTTCTATGAGCTGATAGGCATGTGGAAGGAGAAGAGACTCTAGTTTTCAAGCCTGCTCGTGAACCAGTAGGACCATCTATGCTTGTTGTGACCACTGAACATTTGTTCATGCTTCAGAGCCCAGTTGAAGCATTTGTTTAAAGTGCCGTTATGAATTCCATCTTCAACTACTAGAATTTTTTTTCTAGTTATTACTCTGAAAATTTCTTAAAGTAGAATGAAACCACAAACCAGGATCAATGAAAGTAACCAAGATTAATATTATTGTAAAACTATTTCCCAGGCTATACAGAAAATGGATGTTATACTGTAAAAGCTTCTATGTTCTTCCTTTCATATTAGCATAGCGAATTTACATATAGTCCTTTGAACAGAGGATTGGTTTGTGTAAAAAAATGTTTAACAGCTGGTACATTGAAAAAGAATTCTGATTTTTGTTCTTCAAGATGATTTGTACTTCATTCTAGAAATGAACATAAAACTTATGTTTCTAGCCCAGCACAATTGATAAGAAGGCAGTTCCAAAACCCTGAGCAAAATTTGGGAAGAGCAGATGATAATAAAGAGGAAAGAGTTATAGAAAAAGACAGAGCAGATCTGGGTGAGGCCTGGAAACCAGAAGATAATTTGCTGCAGCAAGGAGATTTTGACACCCAGCTCCTTCAGAAAGTAAGTTTGAAAATATATAATTTTTATCAATGGGCTATATTTTGTCAGGAACATGAAAAACATTAAAAATATTTAATTTTATATTGTCATTATTTTCTTGAAAATTGAGTGGCATTCTAATATTATAAAAACTTAGAAACCAGTCATAGGGTGTGTGTGTGTGTGTGTGTGTGTCTAAGCAAGCTTGGGACTCTAGGTCAAACTACCAAATCAAATTGCCATAGAGATTGTTTTTGTGGTAATATTAGCTGTTTCTTCTTATATTGAAGGAAAAAGCTGAGCTTCTGACCTCTCTGGAGGTTTCAGCAAGAAAAGATTGTGTAGGTTCCGAAGAGGCTAGTTTGGCCAAGAAAGATCTTCAGTCAGAAGTTGAACCATCAGGAAGTGTTGGACAGAAAACTGTAGGGGCTAATTCTGTGTCTTCAGTTGTTGAAGAGCAGCATCTCAGTAAATTAGCAAGGTAAAATTTTACATGACTACTTTAAGCAGAAGAAATAAAAACTTATTCTTTATAGATGTCCTACCTTAATTTATTTTTTATGTATTTTTTAAAAATATATTTTATTGATTTTTTTCAGAGAGGAAGGGAGAGAAATAGAGAGTTAGAAACATCGATGAGAGAGAAACATCGATCAGCTGCCTCCTGCGCATCTCCTACTGGGGATGTGCCCGCAACCAACGTATATGCCCTTGACCAGAATTGAACCTGGGACCTTTCAGTCCGCAGGCCGACGCTCTATCCACTGAGCCAAACTGGTTTCGGCTACCTTAATTTATTAATAGAGTAAGAGATGTCTTGTTAACAGAAGTGTAGATTGTTTTTTATCGACCGGTCTATTTCTCTTCCCTTTTGATTTTATTTACTGAATATTTACTTCCTTTGGATCTTTTTAGGAAGATTTTCTTTACCCTACATTTAAAATCTATGGTTATTAAGTATGGTAGATATGAGCAGAAGCCTGACCAAAGAGTAGTATGCAGTACCTAAATAATTAGAGTACTAATTCAGATAGGGGTACAAACACCGGTGAAGGGTACCCTCTTCCATCATTTTCAAGAAAAGTGGAAGGGAACTAAGTTCTTAAAACCAACATTGTTTTGATGGATATTTTGAATCCTCTTGTTTTCTTTTATCCTAATCTGTTTACCAAATAGGAATAACCAGTATCATTTTTTAACCTCCTATTCTGTATTTATTGGCCCATTGACTGTCATTCCTTTTTCCTCTGATAATTTCCAGTCTTGTGTTTTATCTCCACTTAAATAGCAAGGGGGAAAATAGCCCAGAAATAAAACTTACTATGAAAAATTTGTGGGTAGATAACTAAGACTTTTATTTATTTTTTAAGAATTGTATTTTTTATGTTTTTATATTCAGATAACTCTGAATGAGAAACTAATAGTAAGTTTCTTCTTTTCACAGTATAAGTTTTTGACAGAATGAGTGGTGGGAGTTTTCATTTTAAGGCTTGAGTTGGGATTTCAGTCTAAAAGTTTGGTTTTCCTTAAAATTATCCTGTGTGTGCAATGACTATGTTGTTATTTTGATTAAACCTCCAGCCATTCACAGCTGTTAAAAGAATCAAATTACTCTAAACTTGCTCTCAATCAAAGAACAGCTATCTCTTCTGCCTCTGGATATGAGATGGATCATACTGAAAGGAGAATGCATCGAAAGATCAAACCAACTGTGAACAAAGGGCGTGGATCAAAACGAATTCGGAGTAAGACTTCTAAGAAGGAACCTAGAGCTCCCAAGGCTATGCTGGTGACTCTTCGGGCTTCCCAGGAAGAGGATGAAGATGATGTTGAAGATTTTGAATCTGCCTATGAAGAAGAAAGCTATCATCTTGCTCCAGAAGAAATAAACAAAGCTCCAGTGTTTGTACCTGTTGGTCTCAGATCTCCTGAACCTGTTTCTACTCATATTGAGGAAACGATGGAAGAGGTAGTTTCTTTTTGAGTGCTTGGGACTTTATCTTACTTGTATTTTTCTCTTAGTGGATCATGTTTTCTTCTCTTAGTGAATATTAGGATTTGGAGAGTTCATTCTCTAAGTTACCTCTACCAAATGTAATTTTTATAGGCTTAGGCTGAGTTCTGGTTAGTAGAGAAGGTAGAAGAGACATATATCTGTATACTCTTAATTGTGGTAAAATACACATAACATAAAATTTACCATGTTAACCATTTTTGAGTCTATAGTTCAGTGGCATTAAGTATATTCATTGTGCTACACCATCATCACATCCATCCCCAGAACATTTTTTATCTTGCAAAACTAAAACTCTGTACGTATCAAACAATAATTCCCCATTACCCTCTCCCCTTTAGGTTGTGCTAACCACCATTCCACTTTTTGTCTTATGACTACTTTAGATACCTTGTGTAATATTTCTTGTACAGTGTTTATCTTTTTTGTTAGTAGTTTCACTTAGCATAATGTTTTCAAGGTTTATCTATGTTTGATCATGTGCCAGAATGTCCTCCTTTTTAAAGGATGAATAATATTCCATTCCATGTTTTGTTTATTCATCTGTCAGTGGACAGTTGGGTTACTGCCATCTTTTGGATAAAATAAAAGAATGCTGCTATGAACACGGGTATACAAATATCTCTTCTAACTCCTGCTTTTAATTTTTTGGGGAATATACCTAGAAGTGGAATTGCTGGATCGTATGGTACATTATAAATTTATTTTAATTTTTTTAAATTTTAAGTTTCACTGATTTTTTAAAAAAATATGTTTTTATTGATTTTAGAGAGAGTGGTAGAGAGGAAGGTTGGGGTTGGGGAGAGAGAGAGAGAGGGAGAGAGAGAGAGGGAGGGAGAGAGAGAGAGAGAGAGAGAGAGAGAGAGAGAGAGAGAGGAGAGAGAGAGAGAAATATAGAAATATCAATGAGAGAAACATCAATAGGCTGCCTCCTGTGCACCCATCACTGGGGATTGAACCCACAACCCGAACATATGCCCTGACCTGGAATTGAACCGGCAACCTCACAATGCATGGGACGATGCTCAAACAACTGTGCCATACTGGCCAAGGCCCATTTTAAATTTTTTTAGCAACCACCATACTGTTTTCCATAACAGCTGCATCATTGTACATTCTCATCCATAGTGTACAAAGGTTCTAATTTCTTCACATCCTCACCAACACTTGTTATTTTCTTTTTTCTTTCTTTTTTTTGGATACTTGCCATCCTAATGGATTGAGATGGAGGAACATACTACTTCAACTTACTTTATTATAAAAGCTCCTTACTCCTTTGCCTCTAGGTCTAGTATTTCAACTTTGTAACTTTGAAGTTTTCTGTTTTGCCTCAGTTTTCAATGATTTACGTGGCTTATAGAGTAGCATATATCAATCAGTTTTGTAGTAAGTACTCATGATAGTTTCTGAGTCATTTGAAACAGAATCAGGAATGAACTGAGATGGTATTGATGGTAATAATAAAAGAAGTAGGATACATAAAACAATTCAAATAATGTTAAGTTACCCAGAATTAATGGATTACTGAATCTATAAATTTACATTTATGAATGGTGGTCCAAACCAACTTTTTTTATTTTTATTTTTATTGATTTAAGAGGGGAAAGGCAGAGGGAGAGAGAAATAGAAATGTCAATGATGAGAGAGAGCCCAGCCAGCATGACTCAGTAGTTGAGCATCTACCTATGAATCAGGAGGTCATGATTCAATTCCCCATCAGGGTACATGCCTGGGTTGTGGACTTGATCCCCAGGTGGCAGCAAATCAGTGATTCTCTCTCATCCTTGATGTTTCTATCTCTTTTTCCCTCTCCCTTCCTCTCTGAAATCAATAAAAAAATTTTTAATGATGAGAGAGAATCATGGATCGTCTGCCTCCTGCGCACCCCCTACTGGAGATCGAGCCTGCAACCTGGGCATGTGCCCTGACCAGAATCGAACCAGGACCCTTCAGTCCGCAGGCTGATGCTCTATCCACTGAGCCAAACCAGCTAGGGCCCAAACCATCTTTCTTCACTGTTATTAATAACACGTTAAGTGTTGTAAAGCTATTGAGTTAGAATGGTTGAAGGTAAACAAAAATGATGTAAATTCAAGTTGTTTCTTGTAACTAAAAGTTAAAAGTAAAGAGTGAATTTAAGCTTTAGTTGAAACTAAGAAATTGCAAAAGGAAGGTTAATTTTGTGCAAGGATAGCTGTTTAACACTGCATATGAATTTAATTAGCTATATGTTTTATAATTTACAGATTTCTTTGGGTGAAAGGCAAATTGCTAGTCAAAACTAATGTCAGAAATTTCTGAAAATCAGGTTTCAGGATTTATCCCTGAATTAATATAGAATGCCTTCTTAAATAGCATTAATCATTATAATTGAGTAAAGAAAGTTAAATTTTTATTCTTTATGGCAAGATTACTAAGGCAGGGAAATTGTCTTTATTAGAAAATGTTTTCTTAAAAAGCATTGAAATACAACGGCATATTATCCTATATAATAAAAGTGCAGTACGCAAATTATCCCCTTAACTGGAGTTCTTCCGGGAGTTTAACCAGGGGGCGGGCTGGCCTGGGGAAGGGAGGGAGGCCCTGGCGCTGGCAGGTGGCTGGGGGAAGGGAGGAAGGCCCTGGCCAGCAGCGGTAGCAGGCAGCTGGAGGACGGGAGGGAGTACCCGGCCGGTGGCTGGCAGCTGCTAGGGACCCTACAAGTGCACAAATTTCATGCAATGGGCCTCTAGTTAAATCATAAAGGAATATAGAGTATTGATATATACTACAGTATGAATCGTGAAACCTTGAAAACATTGTGCTAAGTGAAAGAAGCCAGTTACCAAAAACAAATCACATATTATTCTATTCATATGAAATGTCCAAAAAAAAAAAATTTATAGAGGCAGAAAGTAGATTATTGGTTTCCTGGGATGAAGGTATGGGTTTCTTTTTTGAAGCAGTAAAAGTGTTCTAAAGTGACTGGTGATGGGTGTACATATTTGTGCATAATCCAAGAAACATTATATTATAGTAAAGGCCCAGTGCACAAAATTCATGCATGGGTAGGGTCCTTAGTGGCTGCCGGCTGCCGGCCGGGGTGCCTCCCGTCCCTAACCGCCTGCCACTGCCGGCCCACCCCCTGGTCATTCTCCCAGTCAAACTCCCAGTTGAACTCTTGGTCGAGGAGACAGTTTGCATACACAAACACACACACACACACACACACGTATATACTTTAAATGGGTGAATTTTATGGTGTGTAAATTATATCTCAATGAAGCTGTTAAAAAGTAAAGCTTTGACACTGGATGGTGTTCAAAGAACCAACTCTCAATTATCTGGAATATTCCCATTTTCGTGCAACTTTTCAGAAAATATTTTGTCTTTTCAAATCACTTGAACTTTTTTATCATCCCAGACCTGTAGGACATTAGCATAGATTTTTCTCTAATGTTTGCTTCTGAGGATGCAGACACAGAACACACAGATGTTACTATAATATGTCTTGAAGGCAGATTTTCATACTTGACTCTGTATTCAGTTTCTACTGAATCACATGGTCTTTTATACTCTTTTTTCTGTTAATAAGGAATAAGAGCCACACTCTCTTATATGTAGTCTAGGAGAGAAATCTTAGTCTTTTTAGTTCCCAGATTATAGGGATCTTTGACCAGTAACACTGCTAAATGAAGGGTAAATGTGAGTAAACCCATTATTTTACATAGCCATTGACATGACTATCAAGAATTATACAGGTTTTGGGTTGCGGGAGAGGGTAGTTGCTTTGGTGGGGGAGAGGGTAATATTCTATATAATAAAAGCCTAATATGCTAAGTATCTGTTAACCAGTCAGCTGTTGAACCAATCAAACCGTATTATGCTAATGATATGCTAAGGCCACTCAACTGCTCGCTATGATGTGCACTGACCACCAGGGGGCAGACACTCCGATTGGTAGGTTAGCTTGCTGCTGGGGTCCGGCCGATTGGGACTGGGCGAGACAGGCTGGACATGCCCTGGAGCCCTCCAGCGGTCCCTCCCCAGCTGGCCAACCTCCCGCATCTCTCCCTGGCCCCAGTCGTACACCAATGGGGTCCCTCAGCCTGGCCTGCTCCCTCTTGCAATCTGGGACCCCTTGGGGGATGTTGGAGAGCCAGTTTCGGCCCGATCCTGCAGGCCAGGCCGAGGGACCCCACTGGTGCATGAATTCGTGCACACGGCCTCTGGAATATATTTAAGAGCTTTCAACTCATCTCTATTTTAGTCCTTAAGACAGTGTATAGTTAGTTGATTATAAATCTGTTTTTCTTAGATTGTGAATTCCTTGAGGGCAGGGACCAAACTTGTCTCATTCAGCTTTGTATCCTTTTATCTGCAGCCCTCTAATTTTTAGGAAGCACTCCATAAATGCTAACAGACTGATGAGATTAACTATGTGCAAGTAGGGACAAAGTGGGGATAATGGAAAATTAAATGCTAGGTACTAGGAAAATTAGCCTTGGAAAAGTTGCTTACTAGCTATAAGACTCACAGCCCCCTCAAAAGCCTTATATGTTTTACTTTTGCCAAGTTGATGTCAAATCAGTGTAAAAATGACTATTCTCCAGTTTTTTAATTGTGTATGAATCTGGATTATTTTTTTCAGTTTACCATTTTATTTTACTTGTTTGTCTGTGTATAGTATGCCAATATGAAATAATGAGACTTTTCATTTTGACAGCTTGAAATAACCGTGAATGTCCCAGATATTGGATTCATAACGGTTGATGAACATCAGCTCTCAAACACAGATGTGACCACTCAGGAAATGAAACAAGAAGAAAACTTGAATGTATTATCAGTTGTAAGCATCCATTTTAATGTTTTGTGTTTAATTCTTTGTTTACTTTCAAAAGACTGGAAGCTTGTTGCTCTCTCTCTGGGGAGCACAGCCATGCCTTTCCCCATCCCCCTCTTCTTTCTCTCGGTGCATTACCTTTGCTTTTCTCTCTCTGAAGCTCCAGGGGCCCTTCGTTTGCTTCTATAACTTGTTTCCCAAGCCTCCACAGCCCAACTGGCTCACTTCTACCTTTGTGACTTTTTAAAAAAAGACTGGAAGTTTATTTTGAATACTTTAGGTTTACAAGCAGTTCACTAATTTTTGTCATGTAGGGAGCTGTAAGTGTGAATAGTAGAACTAATGAATAATCTATAGGTTTTGTATTTGATCTGAAGAGCAGTGATCTTTGTGTATGTTTGTGGGTATAGCTCTTAATATGCTCATAATCTTAAGTTGCATTAAATCTATACCAAATATAAATTATTTGGAATGTATTTAATTGCATTTTGCTTGGTATTCTTTCTTATTTGGTTAGAATTTATCTTAATTTTGAAAATGAAGACTTGAAATTACAACTTTTTAAAAACATTTTATTAAGACACAGTTCACACACCATACAGTTCACCCATTTAAAGTGTACAATTCAATGATTTTTAGTATACAGTTATGTGCAAACATCATCACAGTTAATTTTAGAACATTGTCATCACTGCAAAAAGAAACCCCATACCCATTAGCAGTTGCTCCCCACTGCTTTCCATCCTTCCCCAGGTCTAGCCAAACAAACTACTTTTTGTCACTATAGATCTGTGTATTCTGGACATTGCATGTACACTGAGTGGCCAGATTATTATGACCACCCCATCAGTAGTTAATTGACACTTCCAAAAATACTGAATATTGAAAACTTCCTAAGCAAATACTCTCAAGGTTTTATTATTATTATTATTTGCATAACTAATTCACTTCATTGTACTGATGGGGTGATCATAATAATCTGGCCGGTCATAATAATCTGGCCATTCAGTGTAAATGGACACATGGTTTTTGTGTCTGGCTTCTTTTAGCATAATGTTTTCAAGGTTCATTATTGTAGCATGAATCAAGGTCAGTGATGGCTCCTTCTGGAGGCTCTGAGGGAGAAACCATCCCAGGCCTTTCTCTTACCTTCTGGCAGTTATTGCGGTCCTTGTCATTAGTTGGCTCATGGCAGCACAACTCCAAACTTTTCCTTCATTGCCATGGTTTTCTTTCTGTCTGTGTGTCTGTGTTTCTTCTCCTCTTATAGGACAGCAGTCATACTGGGTTAGGGCCAACCCTAATCCTGTTGGGCCTAATTTTAACTTGATTACCTCTACGAAGACTGTGCATCCCAGATAAGGTCATATTCATGGTACTGGGTGTTAGGACTTCAACATCTTTCTGGGGGACACAATTCAATTTACAATACTTTCCAACCTGGCTGTTCTTTATTTCTTTTGCTTGCCGAATTGCCCTGGCTAGAACCTCCAATACAATGTTGAATACAGGTGACAAGAGTGGACATTCTTGTCTCGTTCCTGGTCTTAGCAGAAAACATTTAATCTTTCACCATTAAGTTTAATGTTAGCTATGGTGTTTTTCATAGATGTCCTTTATAAAATTAAAAAAGTTCTATTTCTGGTTTGTGTGTGTATTTTGTCATGAAAGGGGATTAGAATTATATGCTTTTTCTGCATCTATTGAGATGATCATGTGATATTTGTTTTTTATTGTATTGATACGATGTATAATACTGATTGAATTTTGGATGTTAAACAAAACATTGCACCTCGGATAAATCCTACTTGTTCGTGATGTGTAATTTTTATATGTTGCTGAATTCTGTTTGCTTGTATTTCATTGATGACTTTTGTGTCCATATTCATATTAGATATTGGTCTATTATCTATTATGAATCTTATACCTGCTCCTCTTAGGAAGAAAGCCCTCTAGCTGGGAGTTGCAGGGAGAAAGGGCCCTGTTTTCTTGGCTGCAGCAGTTTGAGGTGGAGTCTATGTCTGCTGAGCTGGGAAGAAGGAGGAAGAGAACAATCTTTGTTCAAATACCACGGATCTTCCCTTTGTTATCAAGTTTTCATGAATAGATGATCTTTTATCCTATGCTCTTAGGATCATTTCCAGAGGCCTTAACGGTTGCTTTTAAATAAATTTCACCATTTTCAATGGGGAGAGGGTCAGCAGAGCTCCTCATGCTGTCATGCTGGACATCAGTCCTATAACTTCTTAGTAGTGTAAAAAAAATTCTGATATTTTTCAGACCGTGGTTTCCATTGAGTCAAAACTTATGCCAACTATGACTAAAGCTGAAGTATTATGAAGTGAAGAACTAAAGTAAGAATGGTAGATGCAGATTGCAGTATAATCATAATTAAAATTTATACATAATACAAAAAAAGTAAAATAAGGAGCAATAGACAAAAGAACTTGGATTTTTAAGTATTTCTGTTCTATTTTATGAATAATTATAATTAAGGGGGGAAAACCAGTTCCCACTCCATTGTAATTAAAAGCACAGATAGATCTATACAATATAGTGTTTCTTGAGATACAGAACAAATAATTTGGGAAACTACATAAGATATTACTTTTCCTCTTTTAGGAAATGACCACAGGTGAACATACCCAAGATGAAACAGGTAACTTTTAATAGGAAACTGTTAAAAATTACTTGGTTAACACTAGCACAATGATATAGTAGTGGTGGTAGTTTGTAAATGAGTCATTTTGCTGGAGAGTTGAACAAAATGATTCAGCTTTTGAATGTGTCACCTCTAGGAGAAATGTGAATTCTTGGAATGTTACTGTAGAAAATGAATTGAGTTAAATGTTTAGTAAAGAAGTATTTTTTCCTCTGATCTGCATAGATGCATTTTTTTGAAGATACTAAGTTACTTAATGGGAGGGAGGCATTTGCAGTGAGTAAAAGCCAACAGTTGATGATTTCTTTACTTACAGTAAATTAATGAAAACATTACCCTAGTAAGGGATTAGTGGTATAGAGGTATTGAAATTTGTTACGTGAGGATAAACACCTGAATTTAAAAACGTTTTCTAAGTAAACAAACTTAAATTTCCAGATTCATTCTTCTGTTTTAATGTTGGTATATTTTCTCACAAGAAACCAACGATGGAAGCACTGAAGCTGCCATTACTTTACTTACAATGGGAGATCTAGTGTTGCAGTCAGAGATCAGTACAGAACAGAGTGATGGTAAGAATGAAAAATAAGTCCTTAAAAAAAAAGAAGCTTTTAAAGTCCAACTTTTAAGAAATTATACCCACATTTGCATAATAAGTGAATACCTGCCTGTTACATTTGAAGTTGGCACCACTTTGTTGTTTTTCCAGGAAAGATAATATATATGCAATGATCCTTCTAACTGCCCCTTTAGATGTAGTGGCCACCATTTCAAGATAGTGCACTTGGTTTATTAAGAGTAATTTGTATTTGTGGAATAGTTGTTCAATGCTGTATCCCCAGCACATAGTACGTGCTCAGTTACCTTTGTTATCATAAACATCATTAGTTAACTGCACTTACTGATCACTGATTACTTTATACATGTTTCTTTAGCAAAGGAGCTGCTTCTTTGGGTAGTTCCATAATTACGTGACATTCGAATACAGTATGAAGGGGCAGTAGCCATCATTGAGATTATTTGGTTTAGAATGTTCTGTTAGTTTGGACTGAGCCAAATTATATGTCAACCCAGATTTTTAATATTTTAGGCTAAGAAGCAATGATATTGACTATTTTACTCTATGAATATGTCATGCAGATACAGAAATGTTTCTTTTAAAAATGTGTAAACCGTAGATGATATGAGGTGAACAGAGTCATGGTTTATCTTTCTTTGTTTTAATCCTCACTTGAGGATATGTTTTTATTGATTTTAGAGAGAGGGGAATGGAGAAGGAAAGAGAAACATCAGTGTGAGAGAGACATCCATCAGTTGCCTCCCATACCAAGGATCAAACCCACAACCTTGGTATGTGTCCTGACCGGGAATTAAACCTGTGACCTTTTGGTGTACTGGATGATGCTCCAATCAATTGACCCACCTGGCCAGAGCGGGCTTCATTCTTTTTTTTTTCAGGCTTGATTCTTAATGGCAGAGTATTGCATTGGAGCTTATCACAAATCTCTAGGACATAAAGTACAGGTTTTTAAAAATTATAAATGTGATTTTCTTAATTCATTTGAGGTTATATAGTTATTAAAAGTAACAAAAAGATTCATTTTTACTTATAATAACCCAAATATTTCAGTCTATAAGAATTATTAAGCTTAGAAAAGGTAAAATATTTGGCATGAAGGATGGGATCATAAATTTAATTTAGGAGCCCAAAAGAGCAAACTTTAAAAACGCTATAGAATTTTGCAATTGCTGAATGTTGAAGGATTTATTTTATTTTGACATCTATTTGTATTTTCTATTTTTTTCTGCAATAGGAATATGTGTACTTCCTGGTGTTCATTCAAAGGATAAAAGCCGTATTCCTTTTAACCCAGATAATGTCAGTGACAAAATTGTTTATGAATGTCAGGAGCTTTCTTCACCTGTCCATAGTATACCTCTTTCATCATTAGAAGAAAACAAGATTGAATTGGAGGAACAAAGTACTAAAGAAGAAATTGGTTTAATGGAGAAAGTAAAGGAAAATGCTAGATCATCCAGGTTTATTTTGCTTTATTAAATTATTATTTCTTTTGAGTTTTACCAAAAAATAAATTATAGTAGCCTATTAATAAATATATTTAAACTAACCATCAATTTAGTTAATAGTTTTGAATAATACTTGCATAAATGTAAAGTAGACAGTACTGATTTCTTATCCTTTAAAGTAATAATTGCTGATTGTGATTTTAGTTTAATGTTTTGCATATTAAAATTACTGCAATAAGCGTGTCTTTAAAGCTTTAATGAAATAGTTTTATATAAATAGTTTTAGTCTCTGTTTTACAAATATGGTCTGGAATCTCTTCCCTTCTCAAGACCTTTAGAAAAGTTACTACCACGTAATTTTAACATTAAAAAATGAAACTTCAGATGATGTGGCTCCTTAGAAGGTGGCACATATCTGTCT
Source organism: Myotis nattereri (assembly GCF_964212035.1). NCBI lineage: Eukaryota > Metazoa > Chordata > Mammalia > Chiroptera > Vespertilionidae > Myotis > Myotis nattereri. The sequence continues at coordinate 37,287,196 of NC_138079.1, forward strand.
GTATCAGTGCTAGTCAGAATGTATCAAAGCGAGAGAATTCTTACACATTGATAGATTTCTCTCTTTTCCCCCTCTTTTTCTAGGAATACAACTTCAGAGGTGACCAGTAATCTCAGAATGAGGAGGAGATTTGCCAAGCCTAAGCCAAATCTTAGGAAGATTTTAGGGACCAACAGATTTGGTGCTCATCAGGAAGTTCCCAGTTTGCTTGTAACCAAAGGAGAAGTGGAAATTCAAAGAGGTAAATTTTATTATTCCCTTGAGACTTACAAAATTACTTTGACACAAGAAATTACATAACATTTCAAATGGAATATTCAGTTGTTAAACTTATTTTAACTTACTATTAATTTCAAAAGTACAAAAAGTAGAATGAGCTATAAAATAAATACCTATAAATCCACCAATTGGTTTCAATAATTATTACCATTTTACTATATTTACTTGATCAAACTTTCTCTTCATAAATATATTTTTTTTCTGTGTGTGAATGTGTGTGTGTGTACATGAATGTTCAAGCACACATTTCTTACAAAGGTATACATGCATGTGGCAGAAAATAAGACAGTGCCCAAAAGGCATATGATTTTAAAAACTCCTTCCTCCTTAGGTTCCCAGCCCTCTAATCCCACTTCTAGTGGTAAGCTGTTTTTAACCGTTTTTATTATAGACTTCCAGAAAAATTTTATACACATAAGTATCTAATGAGGGTGTGTGTATGCCCATATAATCATATATACATAAATATGTATATTTCTTTCAGGAAGAATAAAAATATATGCATACGGTACACCATTCTCACTTTTCAAAATGTACTTAGTGGTGTTGATATATTTACTGAGATTGTGTTAAACCCTGTATGTTGTATGTAGAAGGTCTGGATAGTTAACATCATCATTTCTGTTTTGGGATTCCTGATTTCTGGGGTTTCTCTTTCAACCAGCAATGCCTGTTACTCTGGTCTGAGCAGTACCCGGAAGCACTCTCCTGCTGGCTCAGGTTACCTTTCCTATATAGAAGTCATTTTCTTGCCCTTTGTAACATTATTCTTTGTAGAACAACTCCTTCCCAGTACTTTTCCCAAGGCGGAGCTAACCAGACCTCATGTATATCCACCTGTAAACTTCTTTTGTTGGTGGATTTCTAATTATACTTCTATTACCATTAAATGGAGATGGAGTTTTTGTGGTAGCCAGGAGTGAAATATGTGCCCTGTCAATAAACTTGCATTTTAGCCTGGCAGGCATGGCTCAGTGGTTGAACATTAACCTGTGAGCCAGGAGGTCATGGTTTGATTCCTAGTTGGGGCATATGCTTAGATTGCTGGCTCGATTCCCAGGAGAGGGCGTGCAGGAGGCAACCGATCAATGATTCTCTCTCATCATTGATGTTTCTATCTCTCTCTCCCTCTTCCTTCATCTCTCTGAAATCAATAAGAATATATTACCATAACTGGTTTGGCTCAGTGGATAGAGCATCAGCCTGCCGACTGAAAGGTCCCGGGTTCGATTCCGGTCAAGGGCATGTACCTTGGTTGCGGGCACATCTCCAGTAGGGAGTGTGCAGGAGGCAGCTGATTGATGTTTCTCTCTCATGGATGTTTCTAACTATCTCTTTCCCTTCTTCCCTGTAAAAAATCAATAAAATATATTTTAAAAAAAGAATATATTAAAAAATAATAATGAACTTGCTTTTTGGATTAAGAGATGTTTGAAAGAGCCCACTATATAGTGATCTGTCTTTGAAGAGAAAATATGTTTCTAATGTGGAGATTTTAGCTGTACTATTTTGGATTATATCTTAAATGTTTTTTTATTTAAGAAACGGAGAAAAATGCTCCTAAAGCAATGGGATTAGAAGATAAAAACCTTGAATCAGAAACAATAGCAGAGAATAAGGAGCAGAGCAGATTGGCACATGACCATGGTATTGAAGAGACCAGTATTTTGCAGGAAGCAAGCCTAAAGGAAAGGTAAAGAGGAGAGACTGTGGGATGAATTTAATTTAAAAACAAACAAAACATCCAGGTTCTGTTGTATTAATATAATATAAAAGTTTAAAAAACAATAAAATAGATGAATTTGATGTACCTAGCTCTAAACATGCTGTGGTTGTCTGCTTGATTTCAAATAGAAGTATACTGAAACTCTAATACATACTAATTTCTCTTTCAGAAAGGAAGATCAAGCGCAGGGATCTCAAGAAGTTCAGATCTTGTCATTTGCTCCAGTTGTTTCCTCTGAGACAAGCTCCCACACACTTGGTTTGGGTAGGGGTCTTAGTGAGAGTTCTGTTGGAGAGCCCCTGGGAAAGGACTCGAATGGAGACAATGTGCTTACACCTTATGTGCCAGAGGTAAAGGAATGAAAAATATAGTAAGTGGTGGCTAGGTGTTTGTTCCTCATTTAAAAAAAAATTAAGGTATAATATAAACACAATACCTTTCACCCTCTTTAATGTGCAATTCTATACATTTTTACAAACACATAGTCATGTGACTAATACATGAACAATTCGATCATTGCCCAAATTCTCTGGTGTCCTTTTTTAGTCACCCCTCCTCTCCCACTCCCAGCCTCTGGCAACCACTGATCTGTTTTGCCTTTGCAAGAATGTACTGTGATAGAATTTTTATTTTGTTTTTAGTCTCTGGAGCACAGTGATAAACTAGCCAATACCTAGCTTTGTTGTAAAAGCTTTGAAAAGTGAAGTGTTTTGTACATAGAGAATTCACCTCTTGCTACTTAGCCCCTGGATCTGAGAAGCTACGTGTCTAACAGTATGAGATATGGGGTAACAATTTTATTGATTTCAGAAAGGAAGGGAGAGGGAGGGAGAGAGAGAGAGAGAGAGAGAGAGAGAGAGAGAGAGAGAGAGAGAGAGAGAGAGAAAGAAACATCAATAATGAGAGAGAATCATTGGCTGCATTCTGCAGATCCCTTATTGGGGATCGAGCCCGCAACTCAGGCATGTGCCCTTGACCAGAATTGAACCTGCGACCCTTCAGTCCCCAGGCCGAAGCTCTATCCACTGAGCCAAACCAGCTAGGGCTCCCTTTTTTGTCAAAATTCATTTCATAGACTACACATATTAATTCAGTCGGAATTTCTGTGTGTAAATGTTAAAAGTTTATTGGTACAATCAAGTTTCCAAAAACACTTTGAAAAATTGCATAGGGTTAGATAATTGTGTTGAGTTTTGAAACCATAACTTTTCAGTATATCAAATTGTCAGGAAAACTTTTTAAAACTGAGATTTGGACAACCTTTTTCATTTTAATTTTTATGGCAGTGTATACCAACTAGTACTCCAGAAGTCCAACAAGAGAATGTAAGCAATCCTCAGGATTTAGCAGGTATGGTAATCTGCTTCAATAAAGTATCATAGAACCTAACAGTATGGTTTTTACTCCCCAATTTGACTGTGGAAAAAACAAAACAATTGTGTGTTTTTTTGGCGGGGGGAGGTCTATGATGGCCTTAAATTAAAAAAACAAATAAAAAACAACTTGAAGTATTTTGTTGCTCAAAATTATAAATTTCCATAGTGAATCATCTTTATCCTTTATAAAATTACTTTTTTATTTTTTTGGGTGTAATTCAGCTTTTATTCTTAGTGATAAGTTGTTTTGAGACTTTTTAGAAATGAAATGATTTTCTGTACTTTCATGGTTCAGCTTTTCATTACGAACTTTTAAATTTTGATAGTCAATCTAGTTGGTAACGTACATCATGATGCTGAGGAAGAGCAAGCATTCATTTTAACTCTGGTGGAAATTCCAACCGATGCAGTACAAGAATTTACTGAAAACTCTACACAGTTAATGCCAAACCCTTTACTGCCAGCGCCCATATTGGTCAAATCAGTGACTACAGAAGAAAAGGGCGACATGAGGTAATGGATGAGCTAAACTGTTTTTGCTAGGAGAAAAATTACTTTATGAATCAAATAGTATTGATAGGAATGAGCCATTTACCAACATTTGTAATTCTAGATATCTTATTTAGTAATCATGTGGTAGAGAAGAAATAATTTATTTTATATCTGATGAAGATGTCACAAATGTATAATATTTTTGTATGAAGCTTGTGTGGTATTTTATGTATTTTGAAAGCTAAAAACACCTATAAATGTACATCATAAAGTGGCATCTATTAAAGGTATGGTTACTTTGTAAGCATTTATATATATCTTAAATTTTGTTACTTTGTAAACGTAAATATATATTCTAAATACACTCACAGAAAGTTGCAAAAATAGTAGAGGTACCATTTCTATATATTTTTGATGCTCATTTTAATTCTTTACAGTAGAATTCTTCTTTTAAAAAAATTTTTTTTAATATAATTTATTAATTTTTTACAGAGAGGAAGGGAGAGGGATAGAGAGTTAGAAACATCAATGAGAGAGAAACATCGATCAGCTGCCTCCTGCACACTCCCTACTGGAGATGTGCCCGCAACCAAGGTACATGCCCTTGACCGGAATCGAACCTGGGACGATTAAATCCGCAGGCTGACGCTCTATCCACTGAGCCAAACCGGTTAGGGCTACAGTAGAATTCTTAAGTTGTACTTTAACAGTCACTGATTAAGATGCTTAATTGTCTATTAAATAGAATTAGAAATTGAAGTCTTTTATATCAGAAAGAGACATTTTGGATTAAAATTAAACTTTACAGACATTTTTTATACCTCAGATTTCATTCAATATTATGGAATTTAATTTCTAAGCCTTTAAGTATTAATGGAGGCTCACTAACATTTTTGTTGTCCGTGCCATGTATGGTATAGTTACTTTGAAGTGTTTGTGGCAGTTTTGATTGGAATAGCTCAGTCTTTAACCTCATTAAATCACCTCTAATTAACTGGTTTAATGTGTATGTATTTTCTATGCAGTATGAATTTTCCAATAACTTCAGTTGGTCAGGATGCCATGTGTTTATCTAATTCTGGAAGTGATGCTTCTGAAAAGCCTCCTGCTAATTTGGATCTTCTGTCTAGGAAGAGATTTCATTGTAGGTCTGATGAAAGTGACCATGTTCCTCCTGCCAAAAAACATTCACTCACTTTAAGAGATGATTGTCAAGAATATACCTCTGAGGTAAGAAAGCCACTAAGTAAGATGGCCATATTATAACAGATTGATTTGTTTTTTCCCTTTATATTCTTTATATAAAGACTAGAGGTCTGGTGCATGAATTCATGCACGGGTGGGGTCTCTTGGCCTGGCTTGTGTTCAAGACCTATTGGGGGGCCGGCTGGGAGGAGGAACCCTGGGAGATTGGCTGTTTAGCCCCCTGATCGGGGCTGATGGGAGGGCCAGCCAGCCAGGGCAGGGGGCGGGGAGAGGCTGCGGGGAGTTGGCCGGCTGGCTCCCTGATTGGGGGAGGAGGGGCCATGGAAGGTTGGCCAGCCAGGGGGCGGTGCCGCAGGAGTTTGGCTGTGGGAGTGCACTGATCACCAGGGAGCAGCTCCTGTGTTGAGCGTCATAGTGACTACTCGACCAGTCGTTCTGGATGCTCAGTCATAATGGTTGCTTAGGCTTTTATATATATAGATAGTTCTAATACTTTTCACCCTAAATAATTACAGTAAAACTGGTTTTGTATTTTTACTTTCAACCTGTTCTATAAGAAAATAGATGGACATTAATTAGGAAGTCCATTCCTGGCTCTGTATCGTTAGCTAAAAAGTAGGCTGAAAGCATCATACAGGTCTGGATCTTGGTTGTACCACTTAATAGCTGTGAGACCTTTGGCAAGCTACTTCACCTCTCTGATTGAGTTTGCTATTGTATAAAATGATGATACTAATATCACCACCACCATTAAAATGCTTAAAGCTTCTTATTGCTATTAGGAATAAAAACAGAACTTCTAAGGCTCTATACTTATCTGGTTCATTTATGTCTCTAGTCTTGTGCTAATCTCTACCTTACTCCCTAACCATAGTGGCCATCTTTTTTCTCAAAAGCACAGTACTCCTTCATGTCCCCGGCCATTTTTTTGCTATTTCTTTTTCTGAACTGATCCCTTAAAACAGTGGTTTTCTGTCAAGGGCCATTTGGATATTTATAACATCATTCTCATAAATATTTATAACATCATATTTATAATTATCAACTTAAAAATTAGCTTTCTATATTTGGTCAAACATTTAATTAACATGCCGAATGCCTTGGCAGGAACAGACCAAATGATTTCACAGGCCTTATATGGCCCATGAGCCAGACGTTCTCCACCCCGCCCTTAAAACATACAAACCTCTTTAACTCAGTGATCACTACCTTAGGGAAGCCTGATAATACTATGCAGATTCAATTAACATGCACTGTGTTGTATGTTTCTTAGCACCCTCTGTTTTTTTGTTTCTGGTACTTATAATGTATGTAACCACACTATGGCAAAGTTAATTTAGCCATAAATCTGTATTCTCAAAGGGACACTTGAAGACCAATAGTCCTTAGATGATAGCAGACAACAAAGGCAGTGTATCCTTGTATATCTGATAGGTGAAAAATGGTCTCCAGAGTAGTTTTAATTTCTCTTATTATGAGTAAGGATGGAGCATCTTTTCATATTTTTAAGCCATTTGTGTTTTCTGTGAGATGACTCTCTGTATTCCTTACCCATTTTTTAATTGGGTTGTTAATCTTTTTCTTATGAATTTGAAGGAACTCTCCTATATATATATATGCCTGAGATAAGAGTTGCAGGTATTTTTTTCCCAGTTGGTTATTTTTCATTTGACTCTATTTTATGTGGTTTTCACATGCAGACTTTTTTGGTTAACTTTTTAAAAAAATTCTTTATTGTTGAAAGTATTACATAGGTCTCCTTTTCCCCTCACTGACCTCTCCCAGCCTGCTTCATTTTATTTGATAAATGGATTTCTAATTTTTTTTTGTAAATTTTCTTAAAACAGGTATGTTCAAAGGAATTAATAAATGTTTTTGAGGAAACAGGTGAGTGAAATAAATTTTAATGTGATTATATTTTCCTAAGTACCCCTGATTATTTTTGATGCATCTTGTTCAAATTTGGGATTGAAGCAGAGTCTTGCTCACTGTTCTCTAAGAATCATGCTTTTATTATTAGATTTTTTTTTTTTCCCTGCTGAGATTATGGATTTGGCACTTTGGTATCCATAAAAGTCTACGTTCTTCCTGTATTTATTAGAAAACCACATCTCTACAGGATTTCTGAGACAGCTCAACAACTACATTTTAGGAATTAGAAAGCTGGCTACAAAGGAGTTTTCATAGGTCCTTCGCTATACCCTGAGATTAGAAAATGATCACTTTGTTAGTTTAAGAAATATTTATGGAGAAAGATTTTCTAGGTGAAAATATATTGATAAGACTATTCTTGAGAAGCTGTTACTTTAACTTTTAGCTAGTTAAATTATTCTTAAACGTCTAGGTAACTCCCTAATTTATAATTTAGCTTACTCTAATTATAATTTAGCTTATTAGAGCTGTTTAAGATAGAATGTCATGGGTTTTTTCCTTCGGATATTGAAGTTCCATTGGTTGTGTTAATTTCAATATATGTACTTACCATTTTTTTTTTCTTTTTTTTAAGGGAAGTCTTACAAGGGACAAAATATCTTCCCTACTTCAGAAAGCACACATACAACACCAGAACCTCAGAAAGAGCAACTTGAAGCAACTTTTCAGAGTATGGGATCTAGACCTCTTGATAAAATAATAGATACACATATAGAAAAGAATACACCTCAGTTACCTCAGGATAAGGTGATTGTGTCTGATAAGGAAGAAGGAACTTGTGCAACTTCTAAGTCTGAACAAGTGGATAGCATCACATCATCTTCAAAAACCCCACTATCCAGGTATCAGAGTTTAGTATTATACATTTGGTTTTCGACATTGTCCTTGGTTATTTTGATCCTTATTTATTCTGTCATATAGTAGCTGCCAGTGCACATGTAGATTATCTGAGACATAGGGTTAACATCAGAAGTAGTTCTGGATATTGTTTTATTGAGGTCCCAGAAAATGTGCATTTTTCTCCCGTATGGCATAGCAAAGAGGCAAACCATGGCTTTGTCTCTATGAGAGTAAGTGTGGAATTTAAGCCCAAAGCCGGCTTTCCCCACATTATTTTCCGCATATTCTAGAAGTTAAGCATTCTGGGTTATGGATAATTATTGTTCTTGTCAGCAGTATTAAAGTCATTAATATGGTGTTGGTGAGTTGAAGAGGGAGGACATGCACTAACCTCCACAAAAGGAAAGGGGGAAGGGCATGTGTAGCTTACAAAGGCATATGTAATGAGTCTACCGTTCTTGTTGTCTAAACTACAGAAAGTGAAGCTCAGCAGTATCTTTTCTAGTCTAAGAGATGTGCTGAATATAGAAGGAGGGAGGCATCATGGGGTTTTGGGTTAAAACCGATTGAGAAGCAGTATTCTAGAATATGGGTCAGCAAATTTTTTTGCTAAAAATCGTGTAGTATATATTTTAGGCTTTGTGGCCTTTATGTCTTTGCAACTACTCAACCGTGCATTTATAGTGCAAAAGCAATCATTTGAACAGATGATCACAACTGTGTTCAGTAAAATTCGTTTATAGAATCAAGTGGTGGACTACATTTGGCCTAGTTTGCTGACATCTTCTCTAGAGCCTTGCTATTCAGTATGGTCATGGGACCAGCAGCATGGACATCATTTGAGAAGTTGTTAGAAATACAGAACCCAGGCTCTACCCCCCATTAATTCAGTCAGAATCTTCATTTTAATAAGATACCCGGGTGATTTGTATGCATTTTTAAGCACTAATTTATGCACTAATGACGTATTACTAGTACCTATGCCATCGTAGGATTAATGGAAAGGAGTTGTTATTAAGAATGTGTTTTCCTGGATATTCTTGAATGTCTTTATGTTTGTATTTCTAGACCTGGCAGAAGACCCCTGGGATTTTTGTCTTTAATATGTTCAAAGAATAGTTTGGAGTCTGATGAACCTACTCAGGTTCATAGAAAGAAACGCCTAAAACCCCTTATACCTATATCAAGACAGAATTTGAAAAGATCCAATCCACTTAGTGAAAGCCAGAAAAAAGTTCAAGAGTCCTCTAATATGCTTCCATCTCCAAGTGTTGTTAATACTCAATCTGAGAATATTGGCAGTTCAGCAACTCAGGTATGCATGTTTTAACTACTTGCTTTGTTGTTTATGTAGAACGGGTTGGATATCAGACTCAACTAGTAAAAACATGGCAATCGTTATTTTTATTTGGGTGTCAGAAATTATTGCAGAGAAAATCTTATCTATCTCCTTTCCATCATCCTCCCCACTCACCACTATATTGAAAGAAGATAACGTAGGATGTTACAGCTAGTTTATTAGTGCAGAGCCATTGAACTAGCTGTAAATAGACCCTTAATTGCCATTTCTTTAAAGCAAAGACCCTTCTGACCTATAGAAGCAAAACAAAGCAGTGCTTGCATTTTATTTACTTGCCGAGAAATATCCTGACACATAAGAATTCAAGGTAAAATTAGAATTTGTTTGTATATTTTATTTTTATGCATTCTGAAGCTGTGCATGTGGGAAGTACTGGGATGGAAATATTTGTGAACCTGTGTCAAAGACTTCAGAAGAATATTGGGGTGACTTAAGATCTCAATAATGGCTGGTGATCTCTAATGGGTAGCATGAAACTTGAAGGAGTACTTTTGTAAAAAAAAACAAAAACCTTTAAAATTTTTTAAATTTTTTATGTTGTTTGCCAGAATTATTTTCTGAGACCAAGATTTTCTGTCTTTATTATTATTGCCAAATTACTTTGGAGAACAGTGCTGTCATTACCAGCAGCACTGCAGTGCCAGTTTAATCGCGTTCTAGCCAGCATTAGATAAATAACTCTTCAAATAAAATTTTTTCTTAATATAATGGTAGAGGTGTGGGCATGTCATTTCATTTGTTTATTTTCATTTCTTCAGTTATTAGTGACTTGTTTTTTTTCAAAGTATTTACCAGATATTTTATTTTTTCCTTTTTTATCTTGCTAATTTATAGCTTTCAGGATCTTAGTATTGGTTTTTCTTTCTTTTTTTTTTTTTTTTTTACCAATTTGTGTGAGATTTTTATGTGTGTAAAAAAGCCATGTACCTTCTAGCTCAGGGGTCCTCAAACTATGGCCCGTGGGCCACATGCAAATATTGTATTTGTTCCCGTTTTGTTTTTTTACTTCAAATAAGATATGTGCAGTGTGCATAGGAATTTGTTCATAGTTTTTTTTTAAACTGTAGTCCGGCCCTCTGACGGTCTGAGGGACAGTGAACTGGCCCCCTGTTTAAAAAGTTTGAGGACCCCTGTCCTAGCTCTTTGCTGCAAGTAGTTTTTTCAAGTTTACTTTTTTTAAAATTTTTGAGTTTTTTTTTTTATATACATAAGTTTTGAATGTTTAGTCAAATCTATATTTTCTTTGCAATTTCTTAAATTGCTTTTATGATTAGGGAGGTTTTTTTTTGTTTTTTGTTTTTTTTTTATATATTTTATTGAGTTTTTACAGAGAGGAAAGGAGAGAGAGAGTTAGAAACATCGATGAGAGAGAAACATCGACCAGCTGCCTCATGCACACTCCCCAGTGGGGATGTGCCCGCAACTAAGGTACATGCCCTTGACCGGAATCGAACCTGGGACCTTTCAGTCCGCAGGCCGACGCTCTATCCACTGAGCCAAACCGGCTTTGGCAGGGAGTTGTTTTTTTTTAATAATATATTTTTATTGATTTCAGAGAAGAAGGGAGAGGTAAAGAGAGATAGAAACATTAATGATAGGAGAGAATCATTGATCAGCTGCCTCCTGCATGCCCCCTCCTGGGGATTGAGCCTGCTACCCAGGCATGTGCCCTTGACCGGAATCGAACCTGGGACCCTTCAGTTTGCAGGCTGACGCTCTATCCACTGAGCCAAACCAGCCAGGGCTGATGAGGAAGTTTTTATCCAGAGATATAAAATTTTCAGTTTTAAAATTAATTCTATTCATGGTTATTGACTTTGGTATGTAGTATGAGGTATATTTGGTATATAATGAGAGGCAAGAATCTAAACTAAATGTTATTTTCAAATTTCTATGTTATTATTATTTTGAATAAGTAATATATTCCACATCTTAAAATTCCTTATCTGTGAAAAAGACTTTACAGTAAAATGTTTCCCATATCTGTCCTTTAGCTTCCTAGTTCCCCTTTTCCACAAATATATAGTGTTATCAGTTTTTGGTTTACTTTTCCAGAGATACTTTATGTATACACAAATATGAACATTTTTCTTCTTTTTTATATAAATAATAGTATACTATTCTCTTCCATACTGCTTTCTCTTCCTTATGGTACATCTTGGAGATGTTTGCAAAACAGTAAAATGCTTCCTCTTTCTCTCGCTTTCTTCTTAAAAAATTTAAATTACACTTTATTTGGAGATCACTGTAGATTCACACCAGTTGTAAAAACGAATACAGAGAGATCCCAGATAAAAGATACCCTTTATCGAGTTTTCCCCAATGGTAGCATCAGGATACTGGCAGTGCTACAGTCAAGATACTGAACAGTTCTGTCATCACAGGGAACCTTTGTGGTGCCCTTTTATAGACATACCCACCCCCACCCCAGTCTCTCCTTGACTTCTGGAAACCAGTTCTCCATTAAATTTATCATTCCAAAAAAGTGATGTGCTAGTAAATTGCATCGTGTTACTGGTATATACAGTTGTGTAAATGGATTCATACATTTGGAATTGGCTTTCTTTCGTTAAAATGAAAAAATATGGAACACTTCACAATGGTTCCATATTGGCAGTTCAGCAACTCAGGTGTACGTATGTGATAGATAAGATTTGCTCTGCAATAATTTCTGACATCCAAATAAAAATGGAACCATTTGATGCACAAACCATTTAAATGACAGATGCTCTGTCTACTGAGTTAAACCGGTTAGGGCCATGGTCGGCAAACCGTGGCTCGTGAGCCACATGCGGCTCTTTGGCCCCTTGAGTGTGGTTCTTCCACAAAATACCGACTTCGGCGCATGGGCCACGAAGTTTCAATCGCACTGTACGTGTGCGACGGCACGTGGTATTTTGTAGAAGAGCCACACTCAAGGGGCCAAAGAGCCGCATGTGGCTCGCGAGCCGCGGTTTGCCGACCACTGGGTTAGGGCTACAGTAGATTTTATTTAAAAAATATATTTTATTGATATTTTTACAGAGAGGACGGGAGAGGGATAGAGAGCCAGAAACATTGATGAGAGAGAAACATTGATCAGCTGCCTCCTGTACACCCCCTACTGGGGATGTGCCCACAACCAAGGTACATGCCCTTGACCGGATTCAAACCTAGGACCCTTCAGTCCACAGGCCAACGCTCTATCCACTGAGCCAAACCAGTTACGGCTACAGTAGATTTTTAATAAATTTTTTTACATTTAAATCTTTAGATCCATGTAGAATTTCTTTTGGTGAAGTATACGCCTGGCTTTTTTTTTCTGAGATGATTATATAGTTGTCATCATTTATTGAATAATCCAACTTTTCTTATTTTCCTTTTAGAAACGTCACTTTTATCAGATACTAAATTTCCATCTATATGTGTTGGGGGTATTTCTAGTCTCCTATTTAATTGATAATTATGTCTTTGTCTGTGCCAATACTATCCTGTCTTAATTTTTGATAGATTTATAACTGCTAATTTTTGATAGAATTGCTTTAATTTGTGATGATCCCTTTGGGTACGGTTTTGTTTCATGTCTATTTTTATATTGGTTATTAAGATATTATCATTGTAGTGCTCACTTCAGCACCACATATACTAAAATTTTAACAATACAGAGAAGATTAGCATGGCCCCTGTGCAAAGATGACATGCAAATTGTGAAGTGTTCCATATTTTTTTTAAAAAAACATAGCCATATCAATTGATGCAGAAAAAGCATTTGTCAAAATCCAACACCCTTTCTTGATAAAAACCCTCAGCAAAGTGGGAATAGAGGGATCATACCTCAAGATAATAAAAGCCTTATATGACAAACCTACAGCCAACAGCGTACTCAATGGGCAAAAACTAAAACCATTTCCCCTAAGAACAGGAATAAGACAGGGATGCCCACTTTCACCACTCCTGTTCAACACAGTAGTGGAAGTGCTAGCCATAGCAATTAGACAAGAAGAAGAAATAAAAGGTATCTAGATTGGAAAAGAAGAAGGAAAACTGTCATTATTTGCAGATGACATGATACTGTACATAGAAAACCCTAAAGACTCCATCAAAAAATTATTAGTCTTAATAAATGAATTCGGCAATGTAGAGGATACAAAATTAACACCCAGATATCTATGGCCTTTTTATACACCAGTAGTGAACTTACAGAAGGAGAGATTAAAAAAAATCCCATTTACCATTGCACCAAAAAAATTAAGATACCTAGGAATAAACTTAATTAAGGATGTAAAAGACCTGTACTTAGAAACCTACAGACACTGAAAAAAGAGATAGAGGAAGACATAAACAGATTGAAGAACGTACTATATTCATGGATTGGTAGAATCAACATTATTAAAATGTCTATACTACCCAAAGCAATCTATAGATTTAATTCACTCCCCACTAAAACACCAATGGCATATTTCAGAGACCTAAAACGAACTCTCTAATAATTCATCTGGAATAAAAAAAGACCCCGAATAGCTGCAGCAATCCTGAGAAAGAAGAACAAAGTAGGAGGGATCTCAATACCAGATATCAAGCTATATTACAAAACCACTGTTCTCAAAACTGTCTGGTACTGGCATAAGATCAGACATATAGACCAATGGAATAGACTAGAGAACCCAGAAATCACCCCAAACCACTATGCTCAATTATTATTTGACAAAGGAGGCAAGATCATACAATGGAGTCAAGACAGTCTCTTCAATAAATGATGTTGGGGAATATTGGACAGATACATGCAAAAAAAAAAAAAAAAAAGAAATTAGACCTGCAACTTACACCATACACAAAAATAAACTCAAAATGGATAAAGGACTTAAACGTAAGAAGGGAAACCATAAAAATCTTAGAGGAATCCACAGGCAGCAAAATATCAGACATATGCTGAAGAAATACCTTCATTGATATAGCTCCTAGGGCAGTGATGGCGAACCTTTTGAGCTCGGCATGTCAGCATTTTGAAAAACCCTAACTTAACTCTGGTGCCGTGTCACATAGAAATTTTTTGATATTTGCAACCATAGTAAAACAAAGACATATTTTTGATATTTATTTTATATATTTAAATGCCATTTAACAAAGAAAAATCAACCAAAAAAATGAGTTCACGTGTCACCTTTGACACATGTGTCATAGGTTTGCCATCACTGTCCTAGGGCAATGGAAACTAAAGAGAAAATAAACAAATTGGACTACATCAAAATAAAAAGCTTCTGCACAGCAAAAGAAACCATCAACAAAACAAGAAAGCCCACTGCATGAGAGAACATATTTGTCAATGTTATCTCCGGTAAGGGCTTAATCTCCAACATTTACAGGGAACTCATACAACTTAACAAAAGGAAGATAAACAATCCAATCAAAAATGGGCAAGGGACCTAAATAGATACTTTTCAAAAGAGGACTTTCAGAAAACCAAGAGACATATGAAAACATGCCCAAAGTCACTAATCATCCAAGAGATGCAAATCAAAATGACAATGAGGTACCATCTCACACCTGTCAGAATGGCTATCATCAACAAATCTACAAAGGACAAGTGTTGATGAGGATGTGGAGAAAAAGGAACCGTCCTTCACTGCTGGTGGGAATGCAGACTGGTGCAGCCATTGTGGAGAACAGTGTGGAGTTGCCTCAAAAACTGAAAATGGAACTCCCATTTGACCCAGTGATCCCACTTCTAGGAATATATCCCAAGAAACCAGAAACACCAATCAGACAGGATATATGCATCCCTATGTTCATAGCAGCACAATTTACCATAGCGAAGATCTGGAAACAGCTTAAGTGCCCATCAGCAGATGAGTGGATTAGAAAACTGTGGTACATCTACACAATAGAGTACTATGCTGCTGTAGAAAGGAATGAACCAGCATTTGCAATGATGGACCTGGAGAGCATTATGCTAAGTGAAATAAGCCAGTCAGAAAAAGATAGATATCACATGATCTCACTCATTTGTGGAATATAATGAACAACATAAACTGATGAACAAAAACAGATCCAGAGACAGAGAAGCATCGATCAGACCATCAAACCTCAGAGGGAAGGTAGGGGAGGGCGGGTGTAAGAGGGAGAGATCAACCAAAGGACTTGTATGCATGCATATAAGCATAACCAATGGACACAGACATAGGGGGAGAGGGCATGAGCGGGGGTGGGGGGTGGGGTTGTGTGTGTCATGGGGGGATAAGAACACATGTAATACCTTAATAAAGAAAAAAATAAGATACTGTCATTGTAGATTTAATGTTATGTTTTTCTATTGTTAAAATTTTTTTCATGGAAATTAGCTTGATGTAAGGGATCATGGATACACTACAATTAACCTAATCATGTCATGCTATTTTATTATAATTAATGCTGTCTTATTCACAAAACTCTTACTGTGTTTAGGATTATTTTCTTAATGTAGTTGCATAGAAATGAAATTATTAGATCAATGAGCATATGTTTATGTTAGATTGCTTTTCAAACATATCAATTTAGACTGCCATTGCAATATAAAAATGTTATATTGCATACTTATTTTTATTATCTTTTTAGGTTTCTTGTGATCGTTCCTTACCAAAAGAAGAATGTAAAAGTGTCCAAAACCAGGTACTTGAAGAGGAGCCAACCACAGTCTCTGAATATTTCTTTAGTGATATTTTTATTGAAGTGGATAAAACAGAATGAAAGTTGTTTTTTTTTAAGTCTAGGATTTCCAGACTTAAAAAAGCATCATGTTTGTTTTTCTTTATGCTGATTTTGAGTATTTAATGAGCTTGATTTGAAGTTTTCATAATCAGTGGGAAACATTGCTAAAATTCCTTCTATTCTGACTGATTCAGCAATTTGGAATTACCAAGCAATTAAGACTGCTTTTTCAGACAGAAATAGTACCTCTTGTTTACATTTTGACTCTTCCTGTACTGAAAACACATGGACATTTTGGAATGTTGTTCGCCGATAAACGTCTGTATAAATCTCAGTGCTGATGTATTTGGAGGTGGGTTATATTTAACACTTAGCAAACTACTTTTGTGAAGGTTCTTTCTGTTTGGATTTTTCTTTGGGTGATTAGGCCTTTTCAGTTGCCTCTAAGTATATGACAGTCAATTGTTAAAAACTTTTCTATTATCAGCTATTTGACTGACTGAAAAATATGTATTTTTCTAATTCATGTTAACGTTAGTCCTAATTGAAAAAATAGTATTTAAACTTATTATTTATAAAGATGAAACATCAAAAAGCTTATTTATTTTTAAAAATTTTATTTAAAAGGATATTCAGTTTTAATTATTTTCACCCTTCAGAATATGGGTAAAGAAGGCATTAACAATTTGTCTCCTTTCCCTCTTTAATTTTAAAGATATTTAAAGTGATATAACAAAGTATTTGGATAGTGTATATGTTTTGAAAACATTTTTTCTCATAGTTTTAGTATATTGACTTTGTACTGTGAATGTTTTGTTTTTCTTATTTCTTGGATAATCTCAGGATTTGTATGGAAAAGAAAATACCTTACCTTCTTTTATGAGGCAAATTTCCATACAAAAGTCAATCTCCTTTCCATACACACACACACACACACACATACTCACACACACACATTCCTTTTTAAAGAAAAATAATTTAATAGTTTTCCCCCCATTAAATTCTGCTTAAGGAATATTTAGGCCTTTAAGTACAGAACATAATTGTGATATTAAAAACAGAAAATAAGACTATTAAGTCAGTAATTATCAATATGAATTTGAGTTTTCAATTTTGTGATTTATATATGTAATTCAATTATTCACCCAAGTAAATCTTCAGTGTAGTTCAATTAAGCTTCTCAAAAAGCAGATTTACCCTGAGTTGATAAAAAATTAGTCAGGAGTCAGAAACATGTTTTCACAAAATAGTTTTGAGTTTGTTTGAGCCAGATGGCCTCTGTGGCAACTACTCAACTCTGCCATTTCAGTTGAAAATAGCCACAGACCATACGTAAATGATGGACATGGCTGGATTGCGATTTTAGTTTGACCCTCTGTGTGAGACAGTAATTTTCTTACCTTAAGGTGCTGATGTCTTTAGCTATGAGATATTTTTGTCATTGAAGTTATAAGTTGTGCCTAACTAAAGTAATGATTGCGTTATGGGATGATCAGTATTTCATGGGAAGATACTTTAATGTCTAGATAATTGTGTTTGTATATTGAAAAAAATGGAGGACAGTTTTCAAGTTCATTAGTAAAATAGGATATGGCTCAGGAGGAAGTACAACAGTAATCCTAATTAATTAAAACAATTGATATTAGAGCATTTCTTCATTTTATTATAGTGAAATTTATAGTTTAACTTTTTTTCATAAAGGAGGATCTATAAATATGAGTGGAAATTCTCTGTAGGTATGCATTTATTTATTTCATGTGATCACAAGAATCATGGTAATAAATCACATTGCTATTTTAATGCCTTGTTTTTATAAATTTTTAAAAATCTCATTCTGAAAGGTTTCTATGATTTGATTAATATTAATTTGGGTGTTAGGTTGCCACAATCAAACTATTATTTTATCTCTTGTATAATATTTATGTTTTAACTTTGTTAATGTCTGTATCTTGTTCATCTGCAGTGAATTAATTTTATGAAAGATTTAACTGCTTACTGTATAAAGATTAATTTTATCTTTTGGGCATTTATTGTAATAGAGAATCAAGTCACCCAGCTAAATTACCCTGCTATTATATCCTTAAAACTAATCTTGGAGAAAGAGAACCTTAATCAGTGTATTTATTTACCCTTTAAGGTGGAAAGACGTGTTCATACCTGTATTTAATCTAATTCATGTAAAGATGATGCTGGGAAGAATTTGTATTTTATGAATCTTAAAGGAGATATGATTATAAAGGTCTTTATTTTTTCTTGATTTTTTCCTCCTGAACACTTACATCTTAGAAAATGGTGAACATGATGGATTAAAAAACTAATTTGTTGGTAAATGATTGAGGCACAAATAAAAATATATCTACTGTTTACCACTATATTAGTTGAAATAGAAGTGACCATGTATACTATCTTGCTTGAAGAAGTCTTTGACAAAAAAGCAATATCTGTCATTTGTAAATTTTCTTGTTTTAAAGAAAGCAATTATGTTCTACAGATATAAATTATGTAAATAAAAGTTATTTTATATTATTTTTGTTGTGTCCTTTTCTTAATGTTTAGTTAACCAAAACTAGAAGTTTTCACTACAGCTTATACTTTCTTTCTTCCGTAAAAATATAGTACGGTCATCCCTTGGTATCTGTGAGGATTGGTCCCAGGACCCCACGTGGGTACCAAAATATGAGGAAGCTCTGTTATGCCCAGGTTCGGGGTCCCCAATAATCCACCACCAGGGAGCCTCCTCCGATGCAAAAGCAACGAGTCTTTATTGATCAATTCTAGAATTGGCTCCCAACCTCTATCCGGCGCAGCGGTGAGGCGAGAGCGCGTGTCCCAGGAGAACAAAGGTTATATAGGGCTAGCTATTTCGGGTGGGCTTTAGGGGTGACGTGAGTTACAGAGATTGGTCAGGGTTTTACAGCATAAGGGTCAGGAAGTGACCATCACATTCTGAAGGTTGGAGCCATCCTCCACTATAGCCTTATTAGGACCTTAGCTACATTTCTGGAGCTTCATTGGTCCACTCAGGTGGGTGGTTGGGAGAGTTAGGACAATACCAGCATTCTTGTGGTCACTCTCGGGGGTGAGGGGTGCGGCTTGGGCTGAGGGCCCAGCCTTGCAAGACAAGATAGAGGAGAGGGAGAAGAGCATGTCTCTGCCTCGTCCTTGAAGAGGGAGGAGGGTGCATTTCTGCTTAGTTCTGCTTAGTTCTTTCAAGTTACGTTCTGTCCCTTCAGTGGCAAAGTATTGGTCCAAACATTTAGTTGGGAGAAATACTTGTGGAAACTTTCCTAAAGGAGTAGTTTAGTAATTTCTCCAGATACACAAAATTTTTGTCTTGGATTTTTGTCAGATCATTAAAGAGCTATGAGCCCTGGCTCAGTTGCTTGTGCATCATCCTGTGCACGGAAAGATGGCCGGTTCAATTCCAGGTCAAGACACATGCCCGGTAGGGGGCGTACAGGAGGCAGCCTATCAATGTTTCTCCCGCTTTCTCTGAAAATCCAACTAAAAAAAAAAAGCTATGAATATGGACTACATTGTTTTGTCTACTCATGTTTAGGGACATTATGTGAAAGAGTTTAAAAGCTTGAAGAAATGAATTTTGCTACCATGAAGTTGTAGACTTTATCATCCAGTATTCTCCCTAGGAATCTATAGTAGATACTTCTCTTTGGCCTCAGTGCTAGGAATAATTGGGCTTCTGTTGAATTGTTTTTTTTGTTTTTATTTTATTTTTTTTATATGGGCTGTGTGAATCCTTGTGTTGTTTACTTTCGCAATGCAGAGCTAAATTTGGGGCCAACGTGTAGCAAGGGAAAATACTTTATAGCACACATTTTATATATTAAACTCACTGACTTTTTTTTACTTTCATTCCCCCCTGCCCAGATTTTTAAAAACCTGTCACTTTTCAAAATAAGAACCTACCAATTATGCTAGGTACTGTACTAACCTTTTAATATGCATTGTTGCATGTTTGTTGTTTTAAAAAGTAATACACGTGGCTTAAAAAGTTAAGTAGTGCTATAAGATTTTACACAAGCTGTTCTGGTATTTAACTTTTCTAAACATGATTATTCTATATAAAGTTTTCAAGTGCATTAAAGAAGTGCATTTAGAAGACGCACTTGTACATCTAAAATGCAATTTATCACTATTCGAATTTCTATTTTTGCTTGTTTATATTTCCGCTTTATAAAAGAAGACACTTTGTTCTCCACTGTATCCCCAGTGCCAGGAGAGCACCTGGCACAGAAGACACTGAAGAAACTTTTGTTGAATAAATATCTCCTCTAAAGTTTTCTTAGGGCAGCTTAATGCCTGCCCAGTCCCCAGCTCTCACATAAGAATAAGCTTTTTCAAGTCTTGGAATACCCGTTCATTAGCAGAGGAAGAAGAAAGCACCATAGAAAATAAACTGAAACCGAGCACAAGGAAATTCAATGGCAGTTCACCAGCTCCGCGTGGGAGGAGGCTGGATGGGGGGCTCCTGGGCTCGCGATACGACAGGGTCTCGCGGGGCTGGTCCTCTGTCTTATTGGCTGAGGCTGGGGGCGTGGCACGTAGTGCCTACCAATCAGGAGCGGCGTGTGTAGGCCCGTGCAAGGGCCGGCCTGAGAATCGGGGGTGTAGCAGGCTGGTGGAAGCTGCCAGGACCGGAGCTGAGCCGTCGCCCTTAGCGGGGAAGCGAGCGGAAGGCGCACCGGCTCGGTCGGCATCTCTCGTGCTCCTCCCTCGCTCGGGGTCCGCTGCCATGTGGGCCGCCGCGAGGTTAGCGCTGTGGCGCTGCGCCCGCGCTGCTGCCCCCGGATCGCGCGCCTATCACGGGGACGCGGTGGCCACGCTGGGCACCCAGCCCGACTCGGGCTCTGCCGTCTACCAGGTAGGCTGGGTGAGCGGCCTGGGCCGGGAGCCCGGCGAGCCTGAGTGCCCCTGCCACACCTCCGCGGGTGCCCGGCCCGCGGGACGCCGTGCTGGCCGGACTCGGAGGCAGGTGGACGCCTTGAACAGCTGCTGTTCTTTTCTCTGCGGCCTCCGTAATGATTCTGGGATGCACTAAAGGGGTGAAGATTGAAAAAAAAAATCCCAAATCAAATACATTTTAGTTTACTCTTAGCATTGGCACTGCTTTTTGTATCTTTGAAATCGGTGGTTCTCAAAACCTGGCCCAGCATTGTCAGCTGGGGAGCTTGTTGAATGCACAGCGGCCCGAAGCCCCTCCCTGGACCTTTTTGGTCTCTGGTGTTGACATGGTTAATGAACCCTGGGGGCTTGGTGGCAGCCAGTTTGGGGGATCACTGGCCGAGGACAGCTAACCTTGGAAGTTGTGCTTATCAGACTTTAAGTAGTTGGTAGTGTTAATAGAAAATATTCCACAGTATCTTTGAATGGCTTTTCTTGGAACTGGGAGCTATTCAAGGTCAAAGAAATAACTTGCAGCTTTTGAAAGCTCAGAGCTGGAAAATTTTAGTCCCATGTTATCTCTCTTTTTAAATTGATTTGAGAGAGAGGAATGGAGAGAGAGAAAAGGAAACATCGATTTGTTCCATGTATTTATGCTTCTTGTATGTGCCCTGACTGGAGTTGGAACCTCCAACGTTGGCTGGCGTGCTGGGGCAGCGCTTCAACCAACTGAGCCGCCCGGCCAGGGCTCGCATACCAACTCTTGATGTTTTTTCTCCTCTCCTCAAGGTCATCTCATGATGTGCATTTAGCCAGCATTTGCTTCACTAATGCTGCGTAGCAATCAATCCCAAGATCTTAGTGTCCGAAATAAGTATTTATTTCCTTTTTATTTAATTTATTGGGGTGACACTGGTTAGCAAAATTATGCAGGTTTTAGGTGCACAGCTCTACAACACATCTGTACACTGTATTGTGTGTTTACTACCCCAAGGCAAGTGTCTGCCCCTGTCCATCACCATTTATCCCCCTATTCCCTCCTCCATCCCCCAACCCCCACATTCAACATGCTGTTGTTGGTATCCATGAGTTTTCTTTTTCTTCTTTTTTGCTCAATCCCTCCACCCACAAGAACTTATTTTCTGCTCTTGGATCTGTGGATTGGTTGTTGCAGCTCTGGCCTGAGCAGTGCATCAGGTTAAGGTCTGTTTCTTTTTAGAATTTTTATTATTATTTATTGATGAAAGAGAGAGATTGATTTGTTGTTCCAATTATTTACGCATTCATTGCTTGTTTCTCGTATGTGCCCTGACTGGGGATGGAACCCGAAACCTTGGTGTATCAAGAGGGCTTGTTCTACTTGTTTCTTATGCTAGGACCCAGCCTGAAGGGGCAGTGGCTACCTGGGGAATGCTCCTCTCACAATGGAAGGTGGGGGCACAAGAGGAGAGTATGGCAACACTTTGTCACCCTTAAAGCCTCTGCTTGCATTTGGTACACTGTCGCATTTGCCCACATTCCTCTGGACAAAAGAAGTAATATGGACAGACTCATGGACTGTGGGGTGGGGAAGTATAATCTCACACTGAACCTTGGCAAAGGTGGGAGGGGAGGAATAATTTTGAACAAGTAATACAATTTACCTCATGGTCTAAGACTGTGGTCGGCAAACCGCGGCTCGCGAGCCACATGTGGCTCCTTGGCCCCTTGAGTGTGGCTCTTCCACAAAATACCACATGGGGGCCCGCACATACAGTGTGATTGAAACTTCGTGGCCCATGCACAGAAGTCGGTATTTTGTGGAAGAGCCACACACAAGGAACCAAAGAGCCGCATGTGCCTCGCGAGCCGCGGTTTGCCGAGCTGCAGTTTGCCGACCACTGGAGATGGTTGGTTAGGCTCCAACTATTATGTCTGAGTTCCAGAAGGACTCATCTACTTGACGACTTTTTAAGGAGTCTTTCTAAAAGTCATACTTTCTTCCTATATTTCATTGGTTAGAATTTAGTCACACAGCCACATGTCTACGCACAGGAAGGCCAGGATATGTTACTTTTCCAACTAGGCTTGTTGCCACCTTGAGTAAATAAAATTGGGATCCCATCATCAAGGAAAGTGGGAAGAATGAACATGGATAAACAGTTAATACTGTCTGCCACAGATAACAAATAGCTTGGAGAGAGTGGTTGTGTTCTTCTTAAGTTATGTTGGATGTTAAAATATTTCACTTAGGTGCAGCCGTATCTCCTGGGACCTCCATCTACAAGTAGTAAACTTTTAGTGCATAAAAACTCATAAAAAGGCAACAAAGGTAAAGCCATGCCTTGGATGGGAGATGGCACAGAGGGGTCTTGGCCACAATCCAGTTTCTCCCTGCCTAATTTTCCTGGTCGCTCATGTTAGACCAGTAATATGTACTGCCCCCTCTCACTTCTACCCACTGTGTGCTTCACACAGGCTTTGATAGTGACAGTTCTGTTTATTTACTTATTAAATATATTTTTATTGATTTCAGAGAGGAAGGAAGAGGGAGAGATAGAAACATCAGTGATGGGAGAGAATCATTGATCAACTGCCTCCTGCACGGGGCGCCCCCCACTGGGGATCGAGCTGAAACCCGGGCATGTGCCCTGACCAGGAATCCTGGTTCACAGTTTGACGCTAGACTGAGCCGTGCCGGCTAGGCAGTTTTCTTTCTTTCTTTTTTTAATGGGAGGCTAGCTTAGCTAGGGTAAAGATTACTTGCATAACCGGCTTTAGCTGCTGTTCCAAATTGGGCAACGTTATTGGCTGCAGTGATTGTACTCCTGGATTTGGATATGATTTAAATAGAGGATTACTTGTCTTTGTGTGTATGCAAATTGTTTTTCATTAGCTTTGAACCTGTAGTTTGTAAAGTTGGCAGGAGACTGGCAGGTAGGATGCCTGAGGGGGTTGGGGGTGGGGGAAAAATAATAAAAAACAAAAGGCACACAAGAATCCCATAAGCCTCTAGAATTCAGCGGTTCTCAACCTGTGGGTCGTGACCCCTTTGGGGGTCGAACAACCCTTTCACAGGGGTCACCTAAGACCATCGGAAAACACATATATAATTACATATTGTTTTTGTGATTAATCACTATGCTTTAATTATGTTCAATTTGTAACAATGAAATTGGGGGTCACCACAATATGAGGAACTGTATTAAAGGGTTGCAGCATTAGGAAGGTTGAGAACCACTGCTCTAGATTTACCAGTACAGGGGAAGAACTTGCTAAAAGACACTGTGGGGATGTATTTAGCACTATGGGAGAAATATGGGGCAAACAGAACATTTCAAGACAAAAAAGATGGTAGAACTTACATTTTAGAAAAGACTTAAGAAACATATCAGCCAATTGTGTGTATGTGGACCTTCCATAGGATCCTATTCAAATAAACAAACTGCAAAAAACAACTATATCTGACATTTGGGAAGATATCTTTATGAATTGGATATTTGAGGCTATTAATAGATTATTTTTATTTTATTTTAATTTTTTAAAATATATTTTTTACTGATTTTAGAGAAGAAGGGTGAGGGAGAGTGAGATAGAAATATCAATGATGAGAGAGAATCATTGATTGGCTGCCTCCTGCACACCCCTCTTCCCCCCACCCCACTGGGGATCAAGCCTGCAACCTGAGCATGTGCCCTTGACCGGAGTTGAAGCTGGGACCCTTCAGTCTACAGGCTGACACCTATCCACTAAGCCAAACCGGCTAAAGCAGTATTAATAGATGATTGATAGAGATAGTGATCCTCATCTTTTAGAGATTTGGAAATACTTATAGATCAGATGTTATGTCTAGGATTTTCTTCAGAATAATTTGAGGGCCATAAAGGAGACAACTTTGACCATATATGGATAATTGTTGAAGTGCATTGGGTACGTTTCATTATCTAGTCTTTTGCTTTTGTATGTTTGATAATTTCCGTGAAAGGAAGTTAACAACAATGACAACAAACCACATTAAAGTGTTGCTGAACATGATAGTGAGACCCCTCCTCTCTTTAATTTTCTGTAATGTAACCTGTCTATTCCTTTTTTCCCCAGTGCTGTTGAGTATGTCATAATGACTGGATGGACTTGCTTGGGAATTTGCTCCAAATGATATCACTGAAAACAACACATTTTTTTCAGTATTTTTTTTCTAAGATAAAAACATTAATGTTGATAGTCATTGATTGGCTGCCTCCTGTATGCCCCTTACTGGGGATCGAACCCACAACCCGGGCATGTGCCCTGACCAGAATTGAACTGTGACCTCCTGGTTCATGGGTTGACAATCAACCACTGAGCCACACTGGCAGGGCCATTTTATTCACTTTTAAATAGACAAAGGAGAATTGTTCCATGACCTCAGGAACTCTGTAGAAAATAGGAAATAATGGAACTATGTCATAAAGACTGTAAATTCATCTAATTTTTAATAGCTAGAAAGCTGTTTAGCATTGTGTCTCGTAAAGGGAATTAAATCACCAGATGTGTTAATCACATTATGAAGAACAAAATGTGTTAGCAGGTTAAACTCTGAATTTTCAAAAATAATTAGCTAAGTAAGTATTGTTTTAAAGTCATGTGCTGGTCAAACAAAACTTACAAAACAGAAGGTTGAAAAGTTAGTTTCCTCTGCCCTTTTCCACGTCTCACTGTTTATATATTTTTTGTATATCACTCTAGAAAATTTCTAAACATATAATTTTATTCTTTTTTAAACATAAAATAGGATCCACTTTTCTAAACCCTGAGCTTTTTTTTTAAAGTGTAATTTGTCAGTAAACAAGTATTTCTGCATTGGTTAGAATTTCCTCAGAATAGTTATAGATGGGTCAGAAAAAAAAGATATCATTCTAACCCTTAAAAATGAAGGAATTTATTGATTTCAGAGAGGAAGGGGGAGGGAGAGAGAGAGATAGAAACATCAATGACGAGAGAGAATCATTGATCGGCTGCTTCCTACACACCCCACACTGCGGATCGAGCCTACAAACCAGGCATGTGCCCTTGACCAGAATTGAACCTGGGACCCTTCAGTCTGCAGGCTGACGCTCTTTCCACGGAGCCAAACCAACTAGGGCTGACTTATATTTTTTAAAATAGAAAATGAAATAGAGATTAATTAAATTCAGTAGGTGTGTAAGGAAGAAAGATGTTAAAGTGAGTAGGAGTGGCCAGAAATGGTGTTGGCGATGAGATGGAACATGCACTAGGCTTTATAAGGGGTTGCGATTTGGATAGATGGACCAGAGGGGATGGTGGTGGTGAAAAGCTTGAGCAAAGCTACAGGCAGGAATTAATCTTTCCATACTACAGAATGGCCTAGCATGGAGACTACATGGATGGGCTGGCCCTGTGTGGAGATTACATGGATGGGTTTGCACGTGATATTCTTAACCCTTATCTTGGTAAAAAAGAGAATTGCTTTCTAATATTTCTCTCTTTCTTTGTTTCTGTTTTAGGAAAACTACGAACAGATGAAAGCACTAGTAAATGAACTCCATGAACGAGCACAGAAAATAAGACTAGGTACTTATTTTTTAAAAAAATATGTTTTTATTGATTTTAGAGAGGAAGGGAGAGGGAGGGAAGGACGAAGGGAGGGAGGGAGGGAGGGAGAGAGAGAAAGAGAGAGAGAGAGAAAGAGAGAGAGAGAGAAACATCGATGTTTGAGAGAACTACTGATTGGTTGCCTCCCACACATACCTGACTGGGGATCGAACCCACAACCCAGGGCCCGGACCGGGAATCTAACTGGGGACCCTCAGGTACATGGGATGCTCAGCCATCTGAGCTGCACCAGCCAGGGCGTAAACACTTATTTATTCTTCAGCTTATGCTGTTGTTAACCTAAATATAAAAGGCCAAAGTAAGAGGCAATAAGTATTTTTTTGAGATCCAAAAGAATAGCTATTCTGGAAGCACTGATTCAGGCCAAAATCCAAATAGTGTTCCAATTAGGAGATGAAGACAAGGGTATTTAGCTTTCTTAAATAGCTGAACATTTCATTAGACAAAGAGTATATTAAGTCCTGACTGGGTGGCTTGGTTGGTTGGAGCATTGTCCCATACACCAAAAGGGTTTTGGGTTCGATTCCTAGTCGGAGCATATTCTTAGGCTTCGGGTTCAGTCCTGGTCAGGGTGTGTGCTAGAGGCAACTGATCAATATTTCTCTCTCACATCTTTGTTTTCTCTCTCTTTCCCCCTCTCCCTTTCCTCTCTCTCCAAAATCAATAAAACAGATAAACTTACCCTCTGGTGAGGATTTTAAAAAAAAGAGTACATTTAAGATGAAATTCTTGGGCAACAGTGCAAATAAACATATTAAAGTACAGTTTGATCCTTCTGATCTATTGCCTTGGTTTGCTGAAAGTGTGTTATTGACATTCCCATGACCTGGAGCCCAGCAGCCCTCGAGCTGGGTGAGGTTTGGAGCACCTCTCACCTCAAGCAGCCTCAGCAGACTCTTCAATAATTGTAATTGTCTTTGTCTGGAACAACATTAGGAAACACCAAAGACATCTCTGAGTTAAGATACTAACAAAAGGGGACTTTGTAATTGCAAAAGGAAGGCGTGCAACTCTCTCCTATTTGGAGCAGCCTCAAAAGTCTATGCATCATTAGATAAGTGTTGCTTTGCTAGCATGGAAGTCATTTCTAAAATAGGTACAAATAAAGGTAGGGATTTTTCAAATTTCATGTGGCACAGTGCTAGGTATTTGTAGTAGGTATTTAATGAATGTGGTTGAGATGAGGCCATGTTTCCAATGCCCAAGTTTCAGAGAAAGTACTGTTTTATTTAAGTAATTGCTAGTGAATTCTGAAAATGTGTAATATGGATAGATTGATTTTGGTTTATTTTTTTTATTTTTTAAATTAAAAATTTCAATTACAGTTGACATTCAGTATTAGTTTTAGGTGTACAGCATAGTGGTTAGACATTTATATAACTTACAAAGTGGTCTGCATAATAAATCTGGTACCCATCTGACACCAGATCCTATATAATAAAAGGCTAATATGCAAATTGACCAAATGGCGGAACGACTGGTTGCTATGACACACACTGACCACCAGGAGGCAAATGCTCAACACAGGAGCTGCCAAGCTGCAGTGACTTGGCAACTGTGGTTCTTGGGTGACTCACCCGGAAACAGAGAGGAGGGAGCCTGATTCCAGGGTGTGTCACCCTAGAACTTCCCTCTTGCAATGGGGGACCCCTCAGGGGATGTCCGAGAGTTAGTTTTGGCCTGATCCCTGCAGACCAGGCAGAGGGACCCCACCAGTGCACGAATCCGTGCACCGGGCCTCTAGTATAGTTATAATCAAACTAGAGGCCCAGTGCGTGAAATTCATGCATGGGTGGGGTCCCTAAGCCTGGCCACTGATGAGGGCCTATTGTGGCCGTCTCGTCCAGTCCATATTGGGGCTGGGCCAGCCTGGCGGGGAGGGACAAGGGGAGGTTGGCTGTGGGAGCACACTGACCACCAGGGGGCAGCTCCTGCATTGAGCGTCTGCCCTCTGGTGGTCAGTGTGCATCATGTTGACTGGTCGTTCGGTCCTAATGGTCGCTTAGGCTTTTATATATATATATATATATATATATATATATATATATATATATATATAATACTGTAATAGGGATAGACATTAAAAAACAAACAAACAAATGCCTGTTTATTTACTTTAGAAAACTGTCAGTTTGTAAGTTGAATGAATGATTGAAAAATACGCCTTTTCTCACAGGATATGTTGAACTTTTAAAAGCTCTATATTGTGGACTAAGTGTTAAATATTTTTCTGGCATTAAGTTGTATGGAGACCTTATTATTGCATGTCAGTCTAATCTAATCCTGTTTTTATTATAGGAGGTAGTGAGAAAGCCAAAGAACGCCACACATCGAGAGGAAAACTGTTAGCCAGAGAAAGAGTCGATGGCCTTCTGGACCCAGGGTTGGTATATACCAGGGGTGGGCAAACTTTTTGACTCGAGGGCCACAATGGGTTCTTAAACTGGACCGGAGGGCCGGAACAAAAGCATGGATGGAGTGTTTGTGTGAACTGATATAAATTCAAAGTAAACATCATGACATAAAAGGGCACGGTCTTTTTTTTTTTAGTTTTATTCATTTCAAACGGGCCGATCCGGCCCGGGGGCCGTAGTTTGCCCACGGCTGGTATATACCCAAGTGCCAACTCAGTGCTTTCTATTCCAGGGGACTTTCTTAGACATCCTTGTAAGTAGATGATTTTAGATTCTGGTTCTTATTGTAAGATTCAACAACAAATGTTTATCGAGAGGCTACTATTCTAGGTGCTATTGATATGTCAGTGAACAAAATAGACAAAGATCCTTGCCTGCCTGGAGTTAACATTGCAGCAGGAGGAGTGAAAATAAATGATAAATGTCATAGTTTTATATTTTGTTAGAAGGTGGTAACTGCCACAGTAGGAAGGAAAGGTAGACTAGAGAAAGGGAGAAGATGAAGGTCGAGTTGCAGTTTTACTGTAAATGAGGTGGTTAGGATAGGTCTCATTGAGAAGGTGGCATTTGAACAAAGATTTGAAAGAGTGAAGAGAGAGAACCCTAAGCATATCTGGGGAAAGAGGGTTGCAGACAGAGGAGCAATGGCCAGTGCAGAGGCCCCGAGGTGGGAATGTGCTGGATGTTCTGATCTGCTCCAGGAGCCAGGAGACCAGTGATTGGGGTGGAGGGAGAGTAGTAGAAATGGAGTCCAATTCTGTAAGACCTTGTGGCTAGGATAAGAATTTCAGCTCTTACCTTGAGAGAAATGGGAAGTGTTTGTGGGGTCTTGAATGGGGAACTATTATGATCTATTTGACTTACGTTTGAAAAGAGTTATTCTGGCTGCTGTGTTGTGAGTGCCTGTGGGCAGCAAGGGTCGGAGCACCGAGACCAGCTCGAGAGCAATTGCAGTGATTCAAGAGAGACAGGATGGTGACTTGGACTAGGGTACTGGTAGTGGGGATGATGAGAATGTTAGTTTCTGGGTTTGTTGTCAAGACAAAGCTGATCCAACAGCGTTTCCTGAAGGATTGGATTAGGTGGATGTGGAGTTGGAGAGAAGGAAATAAAGACTCCCAAAGTATATTTTGTGTCATGCTCGCGCGCGCGCACACACACACACACACACACACTCTCTCTCTCTCTCTGGAGACAACACTGCTAATACCTAGCATATATCCATCTAGACCAGTGGTTCTCAACCTTCCTAATGCTACGACCCTTTAATACAGTTCCTCATATTGTGATGACCCCCAATTTCATTGTTACAAATTGAACATAATTAAAGCATAGTGATTAATCACAAAAACAATATGTAATTATATATGTGTTTTCCGATGGTCTTAGGTAACCCCTGTGAAAGGGTCGTTCGACCCCTAAAGGGGTTGTGACTCACAGGTTGAGAACCGCTGATCTAGACCGTTTTCAAAAATACGTGTATTAGACATAATTTTTTAAAGAAAAAATGGAATCCTACTAAATGTGGGTTTTCTAACCCCCTTTCCCTACCCCTCTCTCTATCTTAAACATTTAAGTAAGAGCTAGAATAAAACAGTGGTTAAAAACAAACAAACAAAAACTGTGGTCCCAGATTGGTTATTAAAACCCAGCTCTGCCACTGACTAGTGACTTAGACAAGTGACTTAATCTCTGTTTCAGTTTCCTCATCAGTTAATGGGCTTATAAGGATCCACCTGAGAAGGTAGTTCTTAGGAGTAAATGAGTGAGGTTTCTGAAAGTCCTAGAAGACAGCCTGGCACATAGTCAATACTACATATGTTTTAGGTGCTATGCTCTTTCTATAATAACAAACACATTTGTAAACATCTTTTAAAATAAGTGCCTAGTGTTCTATTGTATGGCTATACCATATAACCCCCAAAATTTTTACACTAGATTTTGTTTTAAATATTCTTTCTGTAGATTTTATATACAGTATGCATATTTGAAACATTGGATCATTAAAGAAAAAAATCTTTTTTCCCCCTATGTGTAACTCTTTAAATATGCTTTTTAAAAAAATGACATCAATTCAAGGAACATCCTTTCTTCCTCTCAGGTCTCCATTTCTGGAATTATCCCAGTTTGCAGGTTACCAGTTATATGATAATGAGGAGGTCCCTGCAGGTGGCATCATTACAGGCATTGGGAGAGTATCAGGGTGAGTATTCTATTTACACTCAACATCAAGGGTCAAGAACATTAACCAGGCACGGGCATCCAGCACTCACAGCTTTGCATATTAGCATGCAAGTTTTATGCTGTTGATATTATTTAGGACTGAGGCTTCCTATGCAGATTCATTCATAGAGCTTTAGAGACAAAAATCAAAGGGGGGAAAATCTTAGCTTATAGAATAGAAACCAGGAATGTCTTCAGCCAGCTCTGCAACAATGGTGAATGGCTATAGCTGCACTTTCCCTGAAGTCACAGGGCTCTGATGAGAAGGTGGAGGAACACATACCAATAACCGGCATCTGAATCAAATGTACTTGTATTGGGCTCAGAATCCAGTTGCCTGAGGTCAAAGCTGAGCTTTGCCAGTGGCTTGATCTTGGGCAAGTTATTTACTCTCTAATCCCCACTTGTGTGGTTTCCCAGGCTCCACAGGTGATCTCTTCAGATCTAGGTGATCTCTTCACATCCACTGTTTAGAGGAGTAGCTCTCCAAGTGTGGTCCTCAGGTAGCATCAGCATCACCTAAGAACTTTGTAGGAAATGTAGATTATCAGGTTTCTCAAGAGGTACTAAATGTAATCTGGAGGTGGGGCCCTGCAGTCAGTGTTCTCAAATGTTAGCATTTGAGAACCACTGTGGACTTAGGCGATCTAGTTGCTAGATGTTACATGTATTTGTATATGTTTATGTATAATCTCACATTTTCTGCAAAGTTACCATGCCAAGCACTATAGTAAACACTTCCCACTGATGAGTTGTTTCAATCTTTACCATAGCTCTGTGAGAATGGGTGTTATTATTGTCATAACTATTCTGCAAATAAGGAAACTGGGGTTTAGAGAGTAAATAACTTGCCCAAGCCACTGGCAAAGCTCACCTGTGACCTCAGGCAATTGGATTCTAAGTAGTTTCCTTAGCCTGCCATCTGTGTTCACCAGCCAGGTCCTTGTGTTATTAATGGGCTGAGGTACCCAACAAGCTGTTTTTGGTGAGAAAGGGTATTATAGATGACTCTTTGTAGTATACACTAGAGGCCTGATGCACAAAATTTGTGCAAGGGTAGGCCTTCCTTCCTCTGGCTGCTGGCACCAGCTTCCCTCTGGCACCCGGGACCCGGGCTTCCCTTGCAGCCCTGGTTTCATCTGGAAGGTTGTCCGGAAGGACGTCTGGTCTAATTAGCATATTACACTTTTATTATTATAAAACATACTGTTTTAAAGATTGCATCTGTTGTTTCTCTAAGTAAGATGAATATTATATTTTAAACTTTTGAGTTTTATAGAAAAGCATATGGCAGTAATGTTGAAAACATGATCTTTGAAAACATGAAAAATAAATAACTATTGATGGGTCAGTTTTTATTTTTGCAAATTACTTTCCTAAAAGGAAATTTGAAGGTTAATTATGAGGGATTTTCTCAGTCTTGAGACTTGAATTTTTTGGTGGGTGGGTGGGGCTAATATGAAAATTGTCCCCTCGACTGGGAGGTCCACTGGGAATTCAACTCGACCAGGGGGCGGGGCTGGCCCACCAACCGCCCGCAGCTCCTATCCCCAGTTGGCTCTGCCCAATTGGCCCTGATCGGGGCGGGCCAGAACCCACCCATGCATGAATTCATGCACCGGGCCTCCAGTTATTATTATAATTACTAGAGGCCCGGTGCACAAAAATTTGTGCACTCGGGGGGGAGGGGGGTGTCCCTCAGCCCGGCCTGTGCCCTCTCGCAGTCTGGGACCCCTCGGGAGATAACGACCTGTTGGCTTAGGCCTGCTCCCGGGTGGCAGAGGGCAGGCCCAATCCCTAGGGTGCAGCCCCTGGTTGGGCTCAGAGCAGGGCCAATTGGGGAATTGGGGCGCCGCCCCCTGTCATGCACAGAGCAGGGCGGATTGGGAGGTTGCTATGCCACCCTCAGTCATGCTCAGGGTAGGGCCGATTGGGGGGTTGGGGCACCACCCCCTGTCACACACACAGCCGCAGGGCAATCGGGGTTTGGGCGCTGCCCCCTGTCACACTGATCCAGATGCCGGGAGGCCTCTCAGCTCCGCTGATCCCAGTGCTGGGAGGCATATTACCCTTTTACTATATAGAATAGAGGCCTGGTGCATGGGTGGGGGCCGGCTGGTTTGCCCTGAAGGGTGTCCTGGATCAGGGTGGGGGTCCCCACTGGGGTGCCTGGCCAGCCTGGATGAGGGGATGATGGCTGTTTGCAGCTGGTCACACACCCTTCAGGGTGGGGGTCCCCACTGGGGTGCCTGGCCAGTCTGGGTGAGGGGCTGAGGGCTATTTTCAGGCTGGGACTGAAGCTCCCAACTGCTCCTTTTTTTCTTTTTTTTTTTTTATTCTGGGCCAGCTTTAGCTCTGAGGCTCCAGCTCTTAGGCCTCCACTCCTGAAAGCAGGTATCTGGTTTGTTTCGGTTCTCGAAACTCTGTATCAACTCCAGCTCTGAGATCCCAGCCGGCTGAAAGCTGGTTTCTGGGCGTCTATATTTGTTACAATGTTTGAAACTGCAGGCTCAGAGGCCGGCAAGGCAGGCAGGGACCGTTGGTTTTCTCCGTCACTGAAGCAAGCAAGCCTCATGTTAGTTTCAAGCTGCTGGCCGCCATCTTGGCTGACAGTTAATTTGCATATTGCCCTGATTAGCCAATGGGAAGGGTAGCGGTCGTACGCCAATTACCATGTTTCTCTTTTATTAGTGTAGATTTTTTTAGGACCCTTTCATTCAGATAACCATTATGAAATGTTGATTAGGTTGTTAGTTTTTCACTACTAATATAAGACTGATGACTCTTGTTAAAAGTGATCATTTTCCATTATATAAATGAATATGTGAACTGTGATTAAAGCTTGCTTTTATATCTTTAGATTGCCTACTAATAACAGTCATTGGTCGTAGGTACTAGAAGTTGAAGATGGCATAGGAGTATCTTGGAGTGTTTTGTAATTGTCCTTTAATTGTGAATAAATAAATCTCTCATATTCTCTTTCCAATGAAATTTCTGCCTTTCAGAGTAGAATGTGTGATTGCTGCCAATGATGCTACTGTTAAAGGTGGTACCTACTACCCAGTGACTGTAAAAAAACATTTACGGGCACAAGAAATTGCACTGCAAAACAGGCTCCCCTGCATCTACTTGGGCAAGTAACTATTTTTAGCTGGTAAAATATTTTACTGTTTATATGACATTATCAATGAGTGTTTTAAAAAACTATTGGTTTCTCCCACAATTTACAAAAGAAATGCATGTTTTGGCTGGGAAATCTGGGAGAAAATGTAAATAAGAACTACCCATAATAACATCACTGAGGAATAACCTCTGACAGTATTTTGGTTTATGCCAATTTTTTCTCTTAACGTGTGTGCTTTTTTTCCTTCTAGACTAGCATATTTTGTTTTTCTGTTAACCCTAATGGGTTCAAACTATGAAAAAATAATAGCTAATATATTTTGATTTCTTGAGTGTGAATTACTATGTTAAATGCTTGAGTGTGTATATAGTTTTTTTAAAAAAATTATTGATTCTAATCCTGGCCAGTGTGGCTTAGTTGGCTGGGTGTCATCCTGTGCACCAAAAGGTTGCTGGTTTGACTCCTGGTCAGGGCACATGCCTAGATTGCAGGCTTGATCCCCGGTTTGGGGTGTACAGGAGACAGCCGATCGTTGTTTCTCTCTCGCATCTATGTTTCTCTCTCTCTCCCCCTCTTCTTCTCTCTTTAAAAAAAATCAATAACCTATTTAAAAATTTTATTGATTTGAGAGAGAGAGCGACACATTGGTTTTTTGGTGCTACTTATTTATGCATTCATTGGTTGATTCTTGTGTATGTTCCCTGATTGGGGATTGAACCCACAAGCCATATCGGGACAATGCTTCAACCAATTGAGCTACCCAGCCAGGCCTTGTATGTATATAACTTGAGCAGATAAAATTTAAAGAAATTTAATTTTAATTTTTTTATAATTTATTTTTATTTTTCAATTACAGTCAACAAACAATATTATATATTAGTTTCAGGTCTACAGCATAGTGATTCAACATTTATATGCCTTATGAAGTGATCACCCGATTAAATCTAGTAAGGAAATTTAATTTTCAATGAAAGTAAAGTACATTTATATTTAAAATTAAAATACATTTAAATCTATGGATATTTCAAAAAGAACATAAAAGCAAGGCAGTATAAAATTGCCACTTTCTGGATATTGGTTTAGTTTTGTAAAATGCCAAGATATATTGTTTATTTATGTGAGTATTTGAACAGATACTGATGTGGATTTTTTTTTCTGGGAAGGAGAATTTGCCTGATGTATATACGTTGTATATATATAACACAGCAAATGAGGTCCTATTGCTTGCAGGTGCTCTGCCAGACAGTCTAGGGCAGTGATGGCGAACCTTTTGAGCTCGGCATGTCAGCATTTTGAAAAACCCTAACTTAACTCTGGTGCCGTGTCACATATAGAAATTTTTTGATATTTGCAACCATAGTAAAACAAAGATTTATATTTTTGATATTTATTTTATATATTTAAATGCCATTTAACAAAGAAAAATCAACCAAAAAAATGAGTTCGCGTGTCACCTCTGACACGCATGTCATAGGTTCGCCATCACTGCTCTAGGGGGTCCAATGAAGAGTATTATGTTGTCCTTGTCTTCAGCCCACTTGTAATGATTGGAAATAAGATATAATGTATCAGATAATAATAAAATATTTTTTTATAGTTGTAGGCAAGATTAATAGGTATGGGATTAACTAACTTTTTGTGGTTCTATGTGCACTCAAAGTATGTGTTGAACTAAGTATTTCACACATTATTTCATGCCATCCCAATAAGAACTCTGAGGGATCGTTACTGTTATCTTCATTTTACAGGTGAGGGAACCAAGGCATAGAATGAGTAGGAAGTACACCTGTGATCAGAAAGCTATGAAGTTACCAAGCTGTTTTGAACTCAGCTGATATTCTTATCCCCCACTCTAATCTGCAGTGAAAACAGTACTAAAAGGTGCAATATATGATAAATTGTCACAACTTCTTTAGGTGGTTTTTGTATTAGTTAAAAAGAGGGAAAGACAGTTTCTTAGCTGAACTGGTTAAGCATTTACAGTGTTTGTGGGGCTTTAGCTGGTCCTCAAAGGAGAGAGCACACTACACATTTCAAGTGGAATTTGGCACAGGGTAGGAGAGCCTAATGGATTTGAGGAAACAGTGAATCCTTTTGGCTGCCTTGGGGGATTGGAGAAAGATGCTGTAGAATATTTTAAAAAGACATTTGTGAATGTGATTAAGAAATGATACTGTCATTGATACTAATGTTCCTGTGTGGAGCACATTTTGCTCATAGAGATGTACTTATTTCTTTCATTTCCCTTTTCTTCAGTTGATTCAGGAGGTGCAAACTTACCTCGACAAGCAGAAATATTTCCAGATCGAAATCACTTTGGCCGCATATTCTATAACCAGGCAATTATGTCTTCTAAAAATATCACACAGGTAATTTCTCATTAATGAGACATGCTGCTTTTTGCTCGAAATGACTGCTAACTAGGCACTCTGAGATGACTTAAAACTAGTGAGTTCAGAATTTAGTCTTTTTCTACAGAAAGTATCTTAAGGTTACCTTCAGTCAGATTCTCCTGTTAATTATGGGAATATACTATTATTGTAATAACTAGGGGCGCGGTGCACGAAATTCGTGCACTGGGTGTGTGTGTGGAGGGGGGGAGTGTCCCTCAGCCCAGCCTGCCCCCTCTCACATACTGGGAGCCCTCAGGCATTGACCCCCATCACCCTCCAATCGCAGGATCGGCCCCTTGCCCAGGCCTGATGCCTCTGACAGAGGCGTCAGGCCTGGGCAGGGGACCCTCATTTCCCCCCATCACTGGTTCTGCCCCCAGCCCAGGCCTGATGCCTCTGGCCCAGGCATCAGGCCTGGGCAGGGGACCCCCAGACCCCTCCGATTGCTGGCTCTGCCCCTTGCCCAGGCCTGATGCCTCGGCCAGAGGCGTAGACCCCCATCACCCTCCGATCGCCTGATCGGCCCCTTGCCCAGGCCTGACGCCTCCACCAGAGGTGTCAGGCTTGGACACGGGACCCCCATCTCCCCCCATCACTGGCTCTGGCCCCCGCCCAGGCCTGAGGCCTCTGGCCCAGGAATCATGCCTGGGCAGGGGACCCCCATCTCCCTCTAATCGCTTGCTCCACCCCCCGCCCAAGCCTGACGCCTCTGACCCAGGCTTCAGGCCTGGGCAAGGGGACCATCATATCCCCCCAATCCCCGGCTCCGCCCCCCACCCAGGCCTGATGCCTCTGGCCCAGGCATCAGGCCTGGGCAGGGGACCCCCAGCCCCCCGCCCAGGCCTGATGCCTCAGCCAGAGGAGTTGACCCTCATCACCCTCCGATCACCAATCACTGGATCGGCCCCTTGACCAGGCCTGAGGCCTCCGGCAGAGGTGTCAGGCCTGGGCAGGGGACCCCCAGCTCCCCGCAGTTGCAGGCTCCGCCCCTGCCCAGACCTAACGCCTCTGGCCTAGGCGTCCGGCCCGGGCAGCGGGGACCCGCAGCTGCAGCGGCCCCGCGATCGTGGGCTTTGCTTTAGGCCCAGGCAAGGGACCCCTAGCTCCTGGGACTGCCAGCTTCGACTGTGCCCAGCTCCCGTCGCTGGCTCCACCCCTACTTCCTGCTATCACTGGCCAGGGCGGCAAAGGCGCCTGATTCTCCGATCATGGCTGGGGGGCAGGGCAAAGGCGGCCCCAGCTCTTAGCTCCCCCCTGGGTTTCCGATCACTGTCAGTGGCAGGGGGCTTCTTCCTGCTTTCCCTTTCGCCTCCCTGCATTGTGCCTACATATGCAAATTAACTGCCATCTTGTTGGCAGTTAACTGCCAATCTTAGTTGGCAGTTAATTTGCATATAGCCCTGATTAACCAATGAAAAGTGTAGCGCCGTACGCCAATTACCATTTTTCTCTTTTATTAGTGTAGAAGTTTTTGAAAAGAATGGGCACTGAGTAATTTTTTTAGAACTATGCTCTGGAGAAACTAGTATATGTATGAGGAGACGTGTAAGAAAGTTTATTGTAGCATTGTTTGTTATAGCAAAAGTTGAAGAGCAGTATAAATGATCACTAATAGAAAATTAATAACACAAATTTTAACTGTTAAAGTAAATGAACTAGAATTTCATGCATCAACATAAATAAGTCTCAAAAACATTTTTAATAAAAAATAGTGGACTACATATACAGCCAATTGCTATATGTGTAAAGCTTAAATACATCAAATAATACTATTATTTATGTCTAAACACATACATGTGAATACTTGGCTTTGAATACACAGACTTGGCTTTGAAACAGTGGTCACCTTTGAAGTGGGAGGGAAGAAAAAGGGGTCAGGTAGAGGCTTTAATTATGTATGAAATATTTTATTTCTTTAAAAAAGAACCTGAATT
The DNA here is from genome assembly GCF_964212035.1 of Myotis nattereri. Taxonomy (NCBI): domain Eukaryota; kingdom Metazoa; phylum Chordata; class Mammalia; order Chiroptera; family Vespertilionidae; genus Myotis; species Myotis nattereri. The sequence continues at coordinate 37,325,652 of NC_138079.1, forward strand.
AAACTTGGCCAAATGTCAAGAATTATTAAGACTTGGTATTAGGTGAAAGGATATTTATTTTATTATTCTGTAATCTTTTTGCATGTTTGAAATACTTCATTATACTGATGATACTCCTTTGTTTAGGTTTTATTGGATTTCTTAAGTTTGTAGTATTTTTATTAATATTCTAATTAGTCTTCACTTGCAATTACATCTCTTCTTTTTTATTTTCTATCAATAGATTATTTTATTATTTATTATACTAGAGGCCCAGTACATGAGTTCATGCATAGGTGGGGTCCGGCTGGCCCACCCTGATGGGGGCCGATCGGGGCTGCGGTGGGGGGGGGGCAGAGTATGGGAGGTTGACAGGCCAAGTCCTCCCCCGATTGGGGTGGGGGTGGGCCGATCGGGGATGGGTGGCTGGGGGGCAATCAGGGGCAGGGCTGGCCAGGGGGAAGGGGCCACAGGCACTTGAGGGGAACCAATCAGGGTCCCGATCGGGCTGGGTGACCACTGCAGTGCACATCAGAGCAACTGGTCCTTCCGGTCATTCCGGTTGTTCTGCCGTTTGGCCACTGGGTTTTTATATATAGAGATATTTTATTGTTATGTAGTAACCTTACCTATCTGTATGCTTTATTTATCAAAATAGAAAATTCAGTTTTGCTCAGTTTTGCATAGATGGCTTTTCCATTATCTGGTATGAAAATCTTAATGGGATCTTTTGTTTTATAGGGGGAATTAGCCCATTTAACCTGGTATTATAACTTCTATAGCTTTACTAACCTTGCATTAACTAATGCAGCCCTAGTTTCCTAGGGCTGCTGTAACGAAGTACCACAAAGTGTGTGGCTTAAAAATAACAGAAATTTATTCTCTCAAGTTCTGGAGGCTGGAAGTCTGAAATCAAGGAGGCGGCAGGGTCATGCTCCCTAAACGGCTCTACGGAAAAATCTGTTCCTTGCCTCTTCAAGTTTCTGGTGGCTTGAGGCATTTTCTTGCCTTGAGGTTGCCTGATCCAATCTCTGCATAGGTCTTTCTCCCCAATCCCCAGCCCCCAATACAAGAGAAAGTTTATAAAGTCACAGAGGTAGAAAAAGTGAGCCAGCTCGACTGCATGGGCTCAGGAAGCAAGTTACAGAGGCAAAGGAAGGGCCCTTGGAGCTTGAGAAAGAGAGCGAGAGAAGTTCTTCACATGGCTTTCTTTTCTGTGTGTTTTCTTCTCTTCTCTGTCTTATAAGGACTCCTGTGATTGGATTTCAGGTCCACTTGGGTAATCCAGAATGATTTTATCTCAAGATCCTTAATTATATCTGCAAAGACTCTTTTTCCAAATAAAGTCACATTCCTAGGTTCTGGGGTTTGGGTGTGGATATGCCTTTTTGGGAGCCACTATTCAACCCACTGCAGACCTCTAGGCTTAACTGGGAAGGATTCAACCTCTAGCTCACACACATGGTTGTTGGCAGGATTGTTCTTTGCAGGCCTCATCGTTTCTTACCAGCTGTTGGCCAGAGCCCTTTCTAGGTTTCTTCCCACATGGGCTTCTCCACAGAATATCTTCCCATGTGTCAGCTGGCTGCAGCAGAGGGAGCAAGCAAGTGGGCAAGAGAGAGAGTGCCAGCAAGATGGAAGACATAGCATCTCATAACTTGATCACAGAAGTGACACTTGACATTTGATAGGACAAGGACATCAGCAGATCCATTACACACTCAAGGGGACAAGATAACAGGACGTGAATACCAAAGTCAAGAGTTTGGGGACCATTATTAGCTGGTGTCAGAGAAGTAGATTGTTGATTTCCTTGGTTTCAGAGGTACTGTGCAGAAAATGCATCTGAAGTGCTCTTAGGAATATGGTAAAATTCCCTCATGTAGATGTGCTAATAATTTGCCAGCTACTCACTTGTGAGACTTTTCTACTAAATTGGTAGATCTCCCCTCTCTCAGCCCCAGATGGCATGATGGCAGTCAGTTTCATTTCCCTCATTGTTTTTATTATTTCTATTATTATTATTTGGCAAACTAATTCTTCTGTCTTTGTCTCCTCCACCCCCACCTCTATACTTGCTGGCAGTACTGCTCTTTTCTCTCCTTTGGTTCTCTGGTTGTTTTAATGGAACCCTGTTGTGCCTGTTTAGATCTATGTGACTTACTTTTGAAAAGTGTCCTCTTTTTAGATTCTTACATCATTGTAACTCTTCTCTACTTCCTTGACTTTTTTTAGTAATGAAATAGTTTGAATGGAATCTGGTGTTCCAGTACAAAGAACAGGCTGACTAAGTGAAATCATGTCCCTTTCTCCTGATAGAACCTTGAAGAAAACGCCCATAAAATATTTCAGACATGCACAAAGTACAAAGGATAATAGAACAGAATACTCACCTATCCTCAATTCAGATATATGAAGTGTTAACATTTTCTTATTATTGCCTTAGATTTTTAAAGAATTTATTTATTGCCCTAGCTGGTTTGGCTCAGTGGATAGAGCCTCAGCCTGTGGACTGAAGGGTCCCAGGCTCGATTCCAGTCAAGGCACGTAGTCAAGGGCACGTACCTCAGTTGCAGGCTCAACCCCCAGTGGGAGGCATGCAGGAGGTAGCCGATCATTGATTCTCTTTCATTATTGATCTCTCCCCCTCTTCCTTCCTCTCTGAAATAAATCCTATATAATAAAAGCCTAATATGCAAATCAACCGAACAGTGAATGACTGGTAGCTATGATGCGCACTGACCACCAGGGGGCAGATGCTCGATGCAGGAGCTGCCTCCAGCCCACAGGCTGTCCCTAGGCCAGCCAAGGCAGATGCCAGCAGGGGCTCCCTGATCACCCTGCCAGTTACCACACAGATTGGCCCTGATCACCAGCCAGGCCTAGGAACCCTACCCATGCACAGATTTTGTCCACCGGGCCTGTAGTAAAATAAATAAATAAACAAACAAACAAATAAAAACCACACATACTGAACACTCCCCCCCCTCCCCAAAAAAAGAACTTATTTATTGATAATTCATTTACCCATTCAAAATACTGTATTGAAGCATAGATGGACCTGGAGAACATTATGCTAAGTGAAATAAGCCAGTCAGAGAAAAACAAGTACCATATAACTTCACTCATGTGGAATTTAATGAACAAATTGAACTACCAAGCAAAATAAAGATAGACTCATAGAGAGCAGGCAGACAGCTCTGGTGGGGAGGAGGGTGTGTGTGTGGTGGGGGGAGGTGGGGGGAGGTGGAGGGATTGAGCAAAAAAACCCAAAAACTTGTGGACATGCACAACAGTGTGGTAATGGCAGGGGAAATAGGAGTGGGTGGAGATGGAAGAGGGCATAGAGGTGATAATAGTGATGGGAAAAATAAGTAAATAAAAATCAAGTTTAAAAATAAAAACATATTGTATTGATGGACATGTTGGTTATTTGCATGTTTTCACTATTATGAACACTGCTACCATGAATGTTTTTTTGTAGACTCACAGGCATGAGTTTTTCTAGCCATAGACATTTTGGAAACAAACTACTAGGTGATTGATAAGTAAAAACAATAAGTGATAAACATTGTAATATGGTGACAGAAATATTGCAGACATTTTAAATAACATACATGAAATAGGGAATTATGTCTTTTTGTGCCAGCCATTTAGATAAAAAATGTTGACTTGGGCTGCCTTCTATTTTTGGATTAATACTAGTGGGTTTTTTCTTCTTCAGAACAGATATTGTATGACCATAAGGAAAACTGGTGGAATGTTGGAATTGGTAGCAACATAGGATAATTAAAGAAAATATCTATTACGTACTTTTCTTATTTTTCTTTGTGATATTACTTATTTGTATCTAGGGGTAATTGCCAAACCATATTTATTGTTCATTGTGTCATACTAATATCTAAGAAAGAATATTTATATTATGGAAAAATTTAAATACATACAAAAGAATAGTGCTGTGAAGCAGACTGTATGCATCACCCAGCTTCCACACAATTGACTTTCTTTTGAACAAGATTTTCAACTGTGATGCTAACGTTAGTTTTATATTTAGAATGTATCGTATGTGGGGTAACACACAGTATTAACAACACTCATTATTTCAGTTTTCCTGTGAGGTAAGTGGCAATTGTTTGGAGAATTTATTAGTTTTAAAAATTATCCTATCATACAGTTTTGCCAATTTTTGGGTGGATCGTGAGTTCTCCATTAGTAGTTTAGGCTAATAGTCTATCTGGCCATTCTTTGATAGGGAGATTATCCATAAACTTTGTAAAAGTGTGACATAAGCCCTTCAAAATGCTTTGATACAAGGAAACTATTACAAATGTTTATAGGACTCTTACTTTTATTTTTTAAAATATATTTTTATTGATTTCAGAGAGGAAGGAAGAGGAAGAGAGAGAGAGAAACATCAATGATGAGAGAGAATCATTGATTGGCTGCCTCGTGCACGCCCCCTACTGGGGATCGAGCCCCCAATTTGGGCATGTGCCCTGACCGGGAATAGAATCTTGATCTCCTTGTTCTTAGGTCAACACTCAACCACTGAGCAACCCTGGCTGGATATAGAGGACTCCACTTTTAAAATGAAGTACAGGGACCAGCTAGTAGTGTGCCCTGGTACTGCAACATTTATGGGACTATAGATCCAGAGACAATATAATTCACTGTTTGGGCTGTACTTGATGAGTGTCATATATGCTTGGTTTCCAGATAGCGGTGGTCATGGGCTCCTGTACAGCAGGAGGTGCTTACGTGCCTTCAATGGCTGATGAAAACATCATTGTACGCAAGCAGGGTACCATTTTCTTGGCTGGACCACCCTTGGTAAGAACATAGTTTTGATTGAAGTAAAATATACATAGTATAACATTTTCCATTTCTACCATTTTCAGTATACAGTTCTATGGCATTAAATATATTCATTTTGTTGTGCAGCCATCACCACCATCCATCTCCAGAACTTTTCATCTTTTCCCTTCCAGCTATCTCTTCTTCCAGCCCAACCCTCAGTGCATACATGACCCCCAAGGGTGGGCAACCTCCATGCCAGATGGGGAGTAGGCAAGAGACTAGCCCTTAGCTCAGACCCCCACCCAGTCATCTGCTGGTGAACATAATTCAGCACTGCCAGCCGGGATAGTGATGGTGCTGCTGTGCTCCACCCTGAGACACTAGGACAGCGGTTCTCAAGCTGTGGGTTGTGACCCCTTTGGGGGTCGAATGACCCTTTCACAGGGGTCGCCTAAATACATTCTGCATATCAGATATTTACATTACGATTCATAACAGTAGCAAAATTACAGTTATGAAGTAGCAAAGAAAATAATTTTATGGTTGGGGGTCACCACAACATGAGAAACTGTATTAAAGGGTCACGGCATTAGGAAGGTTGAGAACCACTGCTCTAGGGGGTGCATGCCAGGCCAGGCCCTCACTCGGGCAGATGTAGCAATCATTAGGAAGGGGGCAGGGCCCAGGCTCCAGTTAGTGGGAAAGCAGGGAGCCAAGAACCCATCCCAGAGAGGTGGTGGGAGGCAGACTGTCTAAGAACTGAAGCCCAAACTCCAACTCACAGACTCCATTGTCATCTCAGACTTTACTTACAGAACATAAATTCAAAGATAAATTAGAATTCAATGGAGTGGGCACCAATCATTAAACTTCAAGCACAGGGCCCTTCTGAGAATGGGACTCTGTGCAGCCTCACTGGTCGCCTGCCTCTGATGCAGCACTGAGAACTGGATTATATAATCCTGGCTCTTCCTCCCACCCCTTTGGTCAGCTCCGTTCCAGCGATTTTCAGTAATGTAGTCATCACTCCACCATGTTTATGGCAGACATGACTGTAGACTTCAGAGTGATAGAGGATAGGTGGGGAGACAGGTAATTACTACACCGAGCAACAAAATGTCCCATTATATAAGTGAAGTCCAAGAATATTAAATACCTAAAAGAGAAGAATGTTATAAAACCACCATCTATATAAAATGGGGTATTATTCAGCTATAAAAAGGATTGAAGTTCTGACACATGCCACAGCATGGAAGAACCTTGAAAACTTTATGACAGACACAACAGGACAGATCTTGTATAGTTCCACTTCTGTGAAATATTTAGAGTGGTCAAATTCATAGAGAGAAAGTAGATTGATTAATAGTTGCCAGGGACCGGGAGGGTGGAATTGGGAGTGACTGCTAATGAGTACGGGGTTTTTTTGTTTTGTTTTTTTTTGGTGAGTGATGAATGTTCTGGAGTTGGTGGCAGTAATGGTTGCAAAGTTTGTAAATACGCTAAAAAACACTGAATTGTATACTTTTAATATTGAACTTTATGGTATGTGAATTATATCTCAAGTATGTTTATTGCTTCAAAAGTCTATCAATCATCTGTGGTTTTGGAATATTAAGACAAATTTATTTTAAAAAGCATGGTAAAAGGAGCGTAAGCTTTGTTGTGAAGTCAGTATATTTTCCACATGACTGTGCTAATTTTTAATAACTTATTGAGGATCAGATCAGCCTGAGGAGCTGCCATTTCATATTCAAAAAGCCTGTGGTGTTTATTATCTACACTAATAAAAGAGAAAAATGGTAATTGGCGTAGACCACTACCCTTCTCATTGGCTAATCAGCGAGATATGCAAATTAACTGTCAGCCAAGATGGTGGCCGGCAGCCAGGCAGCTGATGCGAACAGGGAGGCTTGCTTGCTTCAGTGACGGAGGACTCCAACGTTCCCCGCCTGACTTGCCGGCCTCTCAGCTGCAACTCTAACCAACTATGTTGCAAATGTAGAAGCTAAACAAAACCCCAGAAACCTGCTTTACTCAGCGGGGCTTCAGCCAGCCAGACCGCAACATTGTATCAAATACAGATGGTAAACAAAGGCCAGAAACCTGTTTTCAGCAGCCGAGGCCTCAGAGCTAAAGCTGGCCCAGAATAAAAAAAAAAAAGAAAAGAAAAGAAAAAAAGGAGCGGTTGGGAGCTTCAGTCACCCGTCAGCCTGAAAACGGCCCTCAGCCCCTCAGCCAGACTGGCCAGGCACCCCAGTGGGGACTCCCACCCTGATCCAGGACACCCTTCAGGGCAAACCAGCCAGCCCCCACCCGTGCACCAGGCCTCTATTCTATATAGTAAAAGGGTAATATGCCTCCCGGCACCGGTATCAGCATGACAGGGGGCAGCACCCAAACACCCTGATCGCCCTGCGGCTCTGTGTGTGACAGGGTGCAGCGCCCCAACCCCCTGATCGGCCCTGCTCTGTGTGTGATAGGGGGCAGTGCGCCAACTCCCCTATTGGCCCTACTCTGTGAGTGACAGTGGGGAGCTCCTCAACCCCCTGATCCGCCCTGCTCTGTGTGTGACAGGGGGCGGTGCCCCAACTCCCCTATTGGCCCTACTCTGTGTGTTACAGGGGGGAGCTCCTCAACCCCCTGATCGACCCTGCTCTGTGTGTGACAGGGTACGGAGCCCCAACCCCCCGATGGGCCCTGCGCTGTGCATGACAGGGGGCAGCGCCCCAACCCCCTGATCTGCCCTGCTCTGTGCGTGACGGGGTGGCGCCGCAACCTCCCCATTGACCCTGCCTTGAGTGTGACAGGGGGCGGTGCCCCAACCCCCCAATCGGCGCTACCCTGAGCGTGACTGGGGGTGGCATTGCAACCTCCCAATCCGCCCTGCTCTGTGCATGACGGGGCGGCGCCCCAACACCCCAATCGGCCCTGCTCTGAGCCCGACCAGGGGCTGCACCTAGGGATTGGGCCTGCCCTCTGCCACCCGGGAGCAGGCCTAAGCCAGCAGGGCGTTATCTCCCGAGGAGTCCCAGACTGCAAGAGGGCACAGGCCAGGCTGAGGGACCCCCCCCCCACCCCCCGAGTGCACAAAGTTTTGTGCACCGGGCCTCTAGTCTATATAATAAAAGGCTAATATGCAAATCAACTGAACTGCGGAACGACCGGGTGCTATGACGTGCACTGACCACCAGGTGGCAGACGATGAATGCAGGAGCTGCCCCCTGCTGGTCAGTGCGCTCCCACAGGGTGAGTGCTGCTCAGTCAGAAGCCGGGCTCAAGGCTGGCGAGCGCAGCAGCACTAAGGACCCATTGGGGGATGTCCGACTACTGGCCTAGGCCCGCTCCCCATCGGGCCTAAGCTGGCAGTTGGACATCCCCTGAGGGGGTCCCAGACTGCTCCAGGGCGCAGGCCGGGCTGAGGGGAGGGACACCCTCCCTCCCCCACAGTGCATGAATGTTGTGCACCGGGCCTCTAGTTCTTTAATATTTCTCTAGCTTTACATGATAGCGATCATTGTTTAATGAGAGGAAAATTCACTCCAGATTTACCTTTGTATATTAAAGGGTACATACTTTCATGAGTAGTCCTTATTTATATTTTATTAGATAAAGAGTAAAGATATGACTAAAATTTGAAAATATCTTTTTGGGAATATAGGCAGCAGCATACTACTAGAATAATGCTAACAGCAGTTACCAGTGGATTCAGATTTAACTTGGCAGCCAGGCAAGTCTGCAGTCTGTCCCAGAACTGATCCTCGTTCAGGAGTCCACCATTGAAACACTGTTTACGGTACAAAAAGAAGCAGCAGCATCCTCACCTGCTTGAGAATCCTAAATTTGACACTTGTTTCACTGAAAATTGAGAAAAGGCTTGGTAGGTTTCACACATAATATGGGCTTGAGTTGCAGTAGCTTAAAATGGTTGGAGAAAGCATAGTGACAAGACAAGTTTTTGAAAGAGCTTTTTGTTCTCCTGTCTTTTGTTTATCTTCTGAACTTATAATTTAGTAGAATGAGCTATTTTAATTTTACTTTGACTTTTATCATTTTTGCTCCTATCACAGTACCAAACATGATGTGGGTGCTCAATAAATATTAACTAGTGACAAATCCTTATATTTTTAGTCAGATCTCTGAAAATAAATATAGTATGTTGGTGTTTATTCTTTTTTACAGCTTTAAATATCCAGATACCTCTTATAATTAGTTATAGTTTGGACCAAATTATATTTTACACTGAATTTCTTTGGGAGGAGAACTAAAAATTTGGTTCTGGGGGTGGAATAATTGGAAGTGAAAATTTTAATTACCTTTCCCAGTGGAATTTTTTATTTAAGACAGAGCTTTTGATGTAGTGAATAATAAGTTATTTCTGTGCTGTATTTTAGATTAGTGTTCATTTTTCTAATTAAAGCTTTTCCTATTTGAAGAAAAAGAAACAAATCAATCAACTTAAAGAAGTAAGAATCAATAAGCAATTCCAGAGGGATCAGATTGGCATTTAGTATTGAAGACTTTTCTTGCTTAGAATTTCTCAGGCTATAATTAAGTCATTCTTAATTTATTACTTGAGGTTTCTTTCTTTTAGCTCACATTCTTCTGAATCTTAGATGTGAGGAATCTTAGATATTTTCCCCATTTTAAAGTTATTATACCTTTAAGAGTTTATAATAGTCACTGGAGTTTTTCAGCATAGGTGAAGAAAAGGCAGTATTTCAGTGTATTTATTGAGTGTTCAAAGATGAGTAAATCACAGTTCCTACCATCAAGGAACTCACAGTATAGAGGAGAGGACAGAGACGCATGCAGATTACAGAAATATAGTCAGGCAAATGCCATGTAGGAGGTGTAAGTGGAATACCCTTGGACCACGGATAAGCAAGCATTGCTCTGTTATTACATGCACTGTCATTAATGGTGAAAGGCCTGAGTGGGTCAGGGAAAGGCACAGAGAGCAGGTGGGGCTTGAAGGGTAAGCAGGGATTCACCAGAGAGTGAGAGGGAGCAGGGAGCGCCGGCCAAGGGCACAGACACTAAGGCTTTAACATGCAATGGAGGCAGCCTGAGGAGGGGACAGAGCAGGCTTCTAGGCCAGAAATGTTCAAATCAAGTTCCATCTCACTCTGGGGCTGTGGGCAAGTTCCTTAGTGACTCTGGGTTCAGATTTTTCATTTGTAGACTGGTTTGCTAGGCAAGTGGAATGAAAAAACAAAATGTCTTTAGCTCAATGGAAGAAAGAGTGGTAGGTACAGTCAGGTTAGGTGCTGTGTGTTAGGAAAACATTTGTATATTTCAGATGGGCAGATCTCACCTTTGACTTTTCTCCCTGTTGTAGGTTAAAGCAGCAACTGGAGAAGAGGTGTCTGCTGAGGATCTTGGAGGTGCTGATCTTCATTGCAGGTGAAACGGAAGAGGTTATTTCTTTTCAGGATTGATTGCCACATGTTTTAAAAAGTTTATTTTTCCAAGTATTAAACTTGCCACAATTTGTTCTCCATCTGCTGTTTTAGGGTTCAGTTCTTTGAACTGTCGAGTTGCATTTCTAAGCTAGAACATCAGCTTTTCCATTATAGAAAGGCTGGAGAGACAGGTTTCTTATTTAACAAATACCCATTGAGCTCTAGATCTTTGAGATGATAGACGTTGTCTCTGTCCTCAGGGAGTTTACAGTGTAGTCAGGGAGGTGGGCAATAAATAATTACCAAAATTCATATAAATGTATATGTGTGATAGGCCTGCAAAGGAGAAATATAAGGAAGAGCATATAGAAGGTGGATCAAACCCAGTGGTTAAATGAACATTTGGGAAGGGGAGCACAGGGTGCTGGTGGTGAACTGCAGTTCAACAACAGACCACAAGAGAAAATGAAATAAAGAAGTTTGTTAATCACGGGTCTGGAGGAAGTACCTGGCATGCCTTCAGGGGTCACCTAGGGAGGTCAAGGCAGCTCAGACAGAGAGAAAGAAAGAAACTGGGGCACATGTTTTTTTTTGTTTTAATTTTTATATTGATTTCAGAGAGGAAGGGAGAGGAGAGAGAAACATCAATGATGAGAGAGAATCATTGAATGACTGCCCCTTACACGCCCCCAACCGGAGATCGAGCCTGCAATTTGGGCATGTGCCCTCGACAGATTCGAACTTGGGACCTTTCAGTCTGCTGGCGGACGCGCTATCCACTGAGCCAAACTGGCTAGGGCTGGGGCACATGTTTTAATAGGGTCCTAGGTAGGAGTGCTTTGGGTTCCTGGGCTAGGGTTGGATTGTTCAGTTCCATCCAAAAGAGTGGAATTTTGGTAAGCTCGATGGCGGTCTTATCTAAGGGTGCATAAGACATATAGGTGCTGGGAGGCAGGGGAGACTGCTGGTTACAAGGGCTGCTGTGAAATTCCTATCAGGACTTACATTTGCTCGTGACCCTCAGTTGCTCTGTAGGGCTAGTTAGTTTAAGGTCCTTGCAGGCCGCTTGGCCAAATAAATGGATGCTGAGGTGGTAGTACCTGATAGCAGGTAAGTATTTAACAGCTGGTTCTCTGGGGGAGGGAAAAGCCCTGCTTTGTGGCATCTGCCCATGTCTGTAGTATAAGTTATCCCACCACAGGACGCAGGAAGAGATGCACACAGTAGGCTCTTGTGAGTCAGGTGCCAGCTTGCTCTGCACATCACTGGTTTAACTGCTTCAGGTTAGAGTTCAGGGGTAAGAATTCTTGACCATCTACCTCCTAGAATTTTATGAAGTGATAAACGAGGCGATAAATGTAAATTGCTTGAAATAATACCTGCTTTAAATAAATACCTATAAATGTTAACTGCCATTATTACTGTTGTTGTTTATCATCTTAATTGGTCATTAAGGGTTTTGGACCTTTTTTTTTTTTTTTGTAAAGAGTACAGACAGTCCTCGGGTTACATAGGACTCGACGTACGTCGTTTCGTGGTTACGTCGCTATCTCCGATTTATTTATTAAAGAAAAATTTCTGTCATTTCAATGTATGTACATATGTGCTTTATGTTTTTTATTATTTATTTACCACAAGTAAAGGTCAGGAATTGTTATCTTTCTTTTAATTTTTTTTTACTGTTTCACTTCATTACTGCTGTGCATGTGCTCCGTGTGAGTGACGTAGGTGCTTATGTAGGTGGGTTCTGACTTACGGCAAAAATCATGTTACTTTGTGCCATAGGAACAGATCTCCAACATAACCCGAGGACCTACTGTAATTAGAAAACCATTGAAAAGCTTTAAGCAGAATGTGCTATCACCAAATATTTCATTAAAAAAAAATTCCCTCTGGCTACTAAGTAGAGAATGCTTGGAATGTTGGCAAGAGTCTATGTGGGGGACCAGTTGGGTGGGTGTATCAGTAGCGTAGGTGAGAGATGCTGGTGGCTTAGGTGCTTATGGTGGTAGTGAAGGTAGGGGGGTAAACAGAGTTGAGCTCTACTTTAGAGGTGGAATTGAGAGACATGTTGATGGATTTCATGGAAGGGGTGCAAGAAGGTGAGATGACAAAGATGGTGACATGAAATGGCTTTACTTCCTGAGATTGGGAAGGCAGGGGAAAGAGCAGATTTGAGGATGGGGCAGGAGGATCAAGCATTCCTTTTGGATCTGATAAGTTAGAGATGCTTGAGACATCCAAATAGAGATGCTGAGGAGGCAGGTAGCTGTAAGAGTCCGGAGCCCAGACCAGTGCTGGAGATCTTTACATGGGAGTCCTCAGCATAGAGATGGACTCCAAAACCATAGGATGAGATGAACTCACCTCCAGGTGAATATAGATGTAGAGGAGGGCCCGGGATCATACCCTAAAGAACCCAGACCTGAATGGCAAGCGTCTAATCATCAGATTCAGGTGTGGTAAACCTACCTTTGATCTTCCAACCACAAACAAACCCAGGGAGGCAGATGGGTATAATAATTCTGCTTTTCTATCAAAGAACACTGCCATGCCAATTAAAGGGTTGATTTAGGGGCCTATCTTTGCCCCAGGTTTTCATTCCTTTCTCATTGAGCACTTATTTGAATAGATTGATTGTACTAAGTGTTATGGGTAATACAGAGGAATTTTAGCCCTAGGCCCAACCTCAGATTTATAATTTAATTAGGCAGCTAAGAGAAAGAAATGAATTAAAAAACAATTACAAAATATGCTATCATGCTTCCAATTTTACAACTAGAGGCCAAAGGAGAAATGACGAGTTGAGAAAGGCATAGAAAAGCTCAGAGGGAGAGCTTGAGGGTCTGCCCGAGTTTGAACAGAACACTTGTTCATTTAGGTGAGCACAACTGTGTGAGCGGAGAATCAGGGTGACTGCCTTATCTGGCCATTTACTGACTGTTACAGGGAGACAGTGAGTGGATTTTCAACCTGTGGAGAAAGAGGATGCAGGTAGAAAAGGGTGAGTGGGTATAGGACAGTGTGGGCTGTTACTGTTTGTGCTTAATCTGGGGAAGGTGAAGAAGATAGTATTTATGGAATATTAACAAAATGTTTTTGACTTTAAAAACTGTAATCCAGTGCCCATGAAAGCTGTAGGCAGTATATCAATTTAGGGTGTAGGTTCTAGAATTCATCCTTCATTTACCTCACTTATTACCGTTGTGACTAGACAAACCACGTAACCTTCTGGAGCCTCATTTCCTCATGCGTAAAACGAAGGAAAGGATACTTCTTACCTCATAGCACAGGATCTGGTGCATACTAAGCACCCTATTACTACCGGCTATTATTCTTAACTTGTTTAAAATCATGGGACAATGATTAGATGGTGATGGCTTTCTTGGGGAACAATGTCATAAAATTACTAGTCACAAATTGCTTTGGGTTCTCTCTGTCTAATCAAAGAGTGATAAATGTGTATTTACAAAGAGGTTCTTGCTGTCTTTAAAAATACATATTTATACTTCTGTTGAGTCATCCGGAAGAGTTAATTTGACACAAAGACTTATGTAATGTAATGCCTCCTCAAAGGTTTCTCTTTCCTGCTCTTTTGGTAAATACTAGGCATCTTTTAAAAGAAAGCATTTTATTTTAAATATTTACTGATTTGGAAGCAATTCCTCCTGCTTCTGTTTGCTTTCTGAATTATTACAGTGTAGCCAGAAATCAGCACTTGTAGCTGGTATTATATATGAAGCATTTACTAATAAAAGATATTATCAGTTATAAATTATTGTATTAAGTTAGAAAGGGTCTGCCATTGCAGAGGCACTGGAGGGCTGTAACGAGAAGCAAGTACAGTCTCTGCTTTTATTCAGGGACACCCAATCCAGAGTTGGAAAGTGACACAACTCTCACCACTGTGAGAGCCCAGTTCTAGGAAATGTCTCCCAAGGGTTTGGCATTTTCCCTAGACAAGATATCAAAATTTAGATTGCAGCAGCTTAATCCTTATTCATAAAATGAACCAAAATTCTCTTTGTTTCAGGTACATAGTTTGCCTGACTTTACCATTTTGTTTATACTTTATTAGAAAGTCATAGTACTTTACATCTGAAATAAGAAGCCATCTAATCAGAACAGAACCAGAGCAAGCCCATATTTCATTGACACTCAACTTGAAATTGAACAGGAACTTCCATGGCCCTTAAGACAGAATCATTTTACCAATACTCATTTTAACCCATGATCCGAGGGACAGTGTCTTAAACCTTTGCATTCGTTACCCTCTGACAGCTTGCTTTTAGGTGTAACTTCGGAGGGAGGGAGCTCAGCAGTCTTTCAGAAGCGAGAGGCCATAGTTGGCATCTTCATTAGGAGCTCAGTTAGGTACAAACACTTTTTGTTGTTACCAACAGCATCACTAAAGTGTGCCATCTATGGTTGAATTTATCATGTAGAATTTTTTCAAAAAATATATTTTATTGATTTTTTACAGAGAGGACGAGAGTGGGATAGAGAGTTAGAAACATTTAGAAACATCGATGAGAGAGAAACATCAATCAGCTGTCTCCTGCACACTCCCCACTGGGATGTGCCCACAACCAAGGTACATGCCCTTGACCGGAATCGAACCTGGGACCCTTCAGTCCACAGGCTGATGTTCTATTCACTGAGCCAAACCAGTTAGGGCTTATCGTGTAGAATTTTATTTGAGGTATGTGGGCTGACCATTAAATAGAAGTCCTTATCAGCAAGGCCCCATGATCTAGTTGAAAGAGGTCAAGACAGAAATAGAGGCGTGGATTCTTATGCAGCTACTGGTGGTTCTATGCAAGGTTCTATGCATACCTGTTTTTCCTATTTGTAAAACAAGGATGATACCAGGGACATTACAATGTTTGCCAGGGATATTATGAAGATCACATTAAATATCATTTATTAAAGTGGTTTGGAAGTAAAAATGATGCCATCCATAGATGAGAGAAGGTGTTTGGGCTTAAGATATTTCATTTTTTCTTTTTCTCTAATCTGATTATTTTAGTGTACTTTACTCTGTAGAAAGTCCGGAGTCACTGACTACTACGCTTTGGATGATAATCACGCCCTTCACTTAACTAGGAAGATTGTGAGAAGTCTCAATTATCAGAAAAAGTTGGATGTGAGTTGGATGTGTTCTTATAGCTTTTATTTTTCTGAAAAGCATTTTGGCTTATGTCATCTTGAAATAATGTCTTAAAAATGGTTAATAGGATTTTTCTATTTTCTTCAGGTTACCATTGAGCCTTCTGAAGATCCTTTATTTCCTGCAGATGAATTGTACGGAATAGTGGGCGCTAACCTTAAGAGGAACTTTGATGTCCGAGAGGTATGTAAAGTGGAACTGTGAGCCATAAACCTTGCTGTCTGTCTGCTCATATGTGTATACATTGTCAAAGCCAGAGTCTGTTTATAATTTTAATGCATAGGGGCTGGTTTAGATCTCAGTAAGGAGCGACAGATATGTGAGGGAAAGATCTTTCCATAGTGTAGGATTCACTGGTACACAGTAAATACCAAAAGAGAGAGGGGGAAACCCCATTAATTATTGGAAAGTTTTCATTGCACAATGACGAACCTTGGCTTATTCATAAACAGTACTTCATAATGTGGACATTAGGAATGATGTAGGGCAACTTCATTTTCAGCTATTTCCTTTCCATATTTTTGTTTCAGGAATTGAATGAAATGTTGTTGAAAGAAAAAACATACCCTTTTATATCAATATTACATTAGCAAAGATTAGACTTTGATTACAGGTGAAGATTACACATTGTTGCTATGATTACAGATTATTGATATAGTCTTGTATAGTCTAGAGTAACAATTTTTAGAGTTTGCATATAGCATGTAGTCTTTTATTTTGTTCAGTATCCATATCTGGTAGAATACTTTCTATGCTAGGAAATTATTATTTTTTAAAAATATGTTTTTATTGATTTCAGAGAGGAAAGGATAGAAACATTAATGATGAGAGAGAATCATTGATTGATTGTCTCCCGTATGCCCCCCATGGGGATGGAGCCTACAACCCGGGCATGTGCCCCAACCGGGAATAGAACTGCGAGCTCCTGGTTCATAGGTCGACACTCAGCCTCTGAGCTATACCGCTGGGCACTAGAAAAGTATTTTAATACCAGATTCTCTGTCTTAATATTTTGTTACTTTCCCCCTTGGCTATAAAACTATTAATGTATTAATTGTGGAAAGAACAGAAAATATAGAAAAACATAAAATTGCTTATAATTCTACCATCCAGAGAAAGCAGCTAATATTTTGGTGTTTTGACTTAATGTATATGTAGACATTTTTATGGAGTTGTGATAGTATATACATATACACATATATATATATATGTATATATACACACACACACATACATACGTATATATATATATATATATATATATATATATATATATATATATTTAACTCTACTTTTTCCAGTTTGAATTATAAACATTTTACAATTATTTAAAGGTTCTTTATGAAACATTTTCCATGGCCTGATCCTAACTCCTTATATAATGTACAACATGGTAAGCACGCAGTAAATATTTATTTGAATGAATTAATGAATGTATTATCCCACTTATGGATGTATGTAATTGTTTATTTAGGAAATGCTCTATTGTTAAATTCTGGATTTCTTTGGAGCTCCTCTTTAGCAAGATGACTTAATCAACTGTAACTTTTAGAATTGGGATTTTATTTTGACTTTTCAGTCAATTATAGGCACAGAAAAAATGGTACTTACCGTCTGAGGTGCTTGAAAAAATGTGTTGCTCCAGATAGCCAAGTTTTCTAGATGGTTGAGAATTCATTCTTTTAAGGAAAACCATCTTTTTTTCATGTATTCATCAATATTTTTTGAATACTTGTTCTATGAAGGTGCTGTTTCAGGTATCAGGAACACAGAAATGAGCTGCACAGATGCAAATCCATGCTTTCATGGCAGTTCCATTTCATTTTAATGGAGGTTATTTTATGAAGATAGACTCTTGCCTTCTTAAATAGTGTCCTGGACTTCCACCTGTTGCTAACTCATGTTCATCATTGTGAGGATAATTTATTATCTTTTCTGTTCTAGTAAAGTAGTCTTCCTAGTGAAGGAGCTGTGGGACAGCACTGGGATAGGAATCAGAAAACCCAGCTTCTGGTCCTTGTTTCCTTAGTCAGTGGTACTGGGATGGATACTCAGCATTGATTTCCACTCCTAGATACAAGAGTAGTTGTACTATATGATATGTTTGCTTTCTAAAGTTTGAGTCATTGTGAAGATGAGTACTATATTTTATGTGGCTGGGTGGTCATTGTAAAGCAAATAGAAGGTAGTTTCACACTAAGTGACCCTAGGCTGTTGTGCCCCTTTTTAAAAAATATATATATATTTTATTGATTTTTTACAGAGAGGAAGGGAGAAGGAGAGGGATAGAGAGTTAGAAACATCGATTCAGCTGTTTCCTGCACACTCCCCACTGGGGATGTGTCCGCAACCAAGGTACATGCCCTTGACCGGAATCGAACCTGGGACCTTTCAGTCCACAGGCAGACGCTCTATCCACTGAGCCAAAGCAGTCAGGGCTGTTGTGCCCTTTGAGTCACTTTATCTTCGTGTTGAAGAATAGTAGTTATTATGTGTTGATTGTTTTTAAAAGGTACAATTTTGGCCCTTGCAGGTTTGGCTCAGTGGATAGAGTGTCAGCCTGTGGACTAAAGGGTCCTGGGTTTGATTCCGGTCAAGGACACATGCCCGGGTTGCGGGCTCAATCCCCAGTGGGGGGCATGCAGGAGGCAGCCGATCAGTGATTCTCTCTCATCATTGATGTTTCTCTCTCTCTCTCTCCCTCTCCATTCCTCTCTGAAATCAATTAAAAAAAATAAAAGATACAATTCTGGAGGAACATACCACTTACAACAGATAACGTTTTCATTATATAGTCAGACCTTTTAGGAAAATAACTAAAAAATAATTCAAAGTAAGCTTTACTTTTTGGAAAGAAAGATATTGGGAAACATTCACTCATTTTCAGTTTTTGCATCTTACAAAAAGAAGGCCTACATTGATGTAGTAAATAGGAGAAAGGAAGTTTGAACTAGTAGAAAAATGATGTGTATCATGTAAAATAGTTTTTGAAGGAATTTGGAATATGCTTCATGTTTGGAACTCCTTGAAATAGTCCTGATGTATAATGATGAACTTTGAGGATGAACTATTTAGTGGTTTCTACTCCTTTTAGGTTAATTATATATGTATGTGGGGTGATCCTTTATTATCAGATTCATAATCAATAAACCTTTATTGAAGGTGTAGGGGAGGAAGAAACTTTCCTCTACCCATCAGGGTTCTTTTGGCTGGTCTAACAATGAAGTCTACACATGGCAGATTAGATTAAGAGAACAGCAAATTTAATTACGCATGTATGATGGAACCCTCACATTCATGAGAAAGACTCCACATACATGAGAGGTTCAGGGACAGAAAGTTAAAATGAGATATATAGGGCATTCTGAGCTAAAGATGAGGGAAAGTGCTGAAGGGAGGAGGGTCATTCTCAGGACATTAAGAAGAACAGATGTTCAACAGTTAGAATTTCCCCCTGCCTTATGGATAGGTCAGTGATAACTCTGAGTATGGATGAGGCCCCTAATTTTGATTCTTTAAGGGAGATGTAAAAATTTCTCATGACCTGGTAGGGTCTCAGTTGCCTCCAGCTCAAAATAATCCACATGTCAAAGTAGCATCTGTTCTTCTGAACCCCTTCAAAGGATTAATAATAATAGCTACCTTTTAATGACAGCCAGGAAGTGTGCTGTGGTTAGCACTTTTTAAGTCTTATCATTTTTTAAAAAACAGATGAGGAAATTGAGGCTTAGAGGATTTTAGCTAGCCAGGCTGTGACTCTTAATTTCTCAGTGGTAGAGCTGGGAGCCAGAGCTGGTTTTTCATCTCAGCATTATTTTCTTAGGTTATTTTGCTACTACATCATCACATCCTCACAACTCTGTCCCATCTTTGCAGAAGTGAGAACCGAGACTCAGAGAGGTTAAGTGACTTTGCTCCAGGACATGCAAATCATCTGTGATACCTCAAGTTGGAGGTCTTCTGACTAAGCTCTCTACCTTGCTTTCTGATTGAATCCCTGACCCTAGGCCAGTACATTTGAACAGCCACTGAAGCTTTGAGTCTGGCAACCAGCTCACGGAGCCTCTCTGCTTCTCTGGTGTCAACACAGTGCTAATGCTTCTGTAGTGAAGTGTAAAATCAGAGCCCAGAATGACTTTGTATGAAAAGTGAAATTCTCGTGAAAAGATTTTCTATGTAGGGTGAAATTTTGTGAAAGTGACAACTTCACTATGAATTTGTTTTCCTTATAAATAACTTCAATGTAACAATTTCTTTGTAATATAATTTTCAGGGACATTGTTATTTTTCCTCTTAGGTCATTGCTAGAATCGTGGATGGAAGCAGATTCAATGAGTTCAAAGCCTTATATGGAGACACATTAGTTACAGGTATAAAGATGAAGAATTGAATGTGAACATTTTCTGTTGCTTGAAAATAAATGCTGTCTTGTCTCAAGGCTTTGATGCACTTGACATGAGCTTTGTTATTTAGAGCAGTACAGATGTGTGAGTCATTATCTAAAGGGAGCTGCTTTATAAAGATCAACTGAAGCTGAATGGCTTCATGGATCCAGGTTTTAAATGATGATGTCTAGATGCTGTGGTCTAGGTCTTTATCTGTGACTTAGCAGCATTAGCTGTATAAAAAGTTTAGAACAAAACAAACTGATGAACAAAATAGATCCAGAGACATAGAAACATAGAACAGACTGTTGAATCTTAGAGGGAAGGTGGGGATGGGTAGGTGGTTGGGAAGAGATTAACCAAATAACATATGCATATATGCATAACCCATGGACACAGACAATAGTATGGTGAAGGCTTGGAATGGGAGGTGGGTGCAGGCTAGAAGGGGTCAATGGGGAAAGAAAGGGGGCATCTGTAATACTTTCAACAATAAAGATAAAATGTTAAAAAATTTTCTTATTGTCAAATTAGCAGAAATATTTGTAGTTCTTTTTGTTTCTCTGGATAACTATTTTGAATATTTCTGCACCGTATTTTGAAAAATATGTTTTTATTGATTTTTTTTTTTTTTTTTTTTTTTTAAGATAGAGGAAGGGAGAGGGAGAGAAGATAGAAACATCAATGAGAGAGAGAAACATCGATCAACCACCTCCTACACACTCCCCACTGGGGGTTGAGCCTGCAATCTGGCCATGTGCCCTAACAACTTATGGTGCATGAGAGAATGCTTAACCAACTGAGCCACACTGGCGGGGCTCAGCACAATCTTTTGTATTATTTAGTCTCTAATTCAATGGGGAAATTGTATATAATGTTTAAAACTTCCTGGGAGGATGCAGACTGAATTAAACCTCATGGCCTCTTATGTTGGCTTATGCAAATACTAGATCCAGAATATAGGCCAGAATACCAAATCTGAAAAAACAAAACAAGGATATTTATAGAAGTTAATTCATTCACCTGAAGTGTTAAGTTTGTAGGCCTTTGGAGAAAAGTATTTGAAACATAGATGCTAGACCCATAGTTATCTTGGACAAATGGCAGAACAAATGTGGGCACTTTTTTTGGTCTGATAAAAGCTGAAAAATGTAGCAGTTAGTCTGAAGACAACATTTCCAAGTAGAATAAACAACCAGCTGTAAAAAATCCAACTTGCAAATATACATTGAAGCTTAAGGGTAAGTCACCACACTTTCTCTTGGTCTGATTTATGAGCAAGAGAATGGTTCACACTGGGAGTGGAATTTATGTTTTTGTATTTAGGTGTTTAAGAGCTTTTGTTTGATATATAGACAGGATTTACCACTTAATAGTTCAGGATGTAACCCTCATTGTGGGGCAGTTTAAAATAAGTTCAAACTGTTTCTGCGTCTTTCTTAAGATGGATGGCTGTCTTATCATCTCTTTTTATGTATTTGACCTGTACTTGCTAAAAAGCTGGTGGCACCTTTGTCCCCTACAATACTAAGGATATATCCCGTTTCCTCCATCTCTTCTTGACTGTACTGGACTTCAAGTAAAGTTGGGGGAAGGGGAGGGAAGTGAGAAGAAGAGTCGGGGAGCATGAGAGGTGAGAGGGAGAATAAGAGGGAACATGAGAAGGTGAGGGCCATTTCGGGGGGAGGGAGTGAGAAGGCGAAGAACAGATTTTTCTAAGGATCAGGTGTCCCAGGCAGCTCTTAAGGGTTTCTTCCTGCCTCTGCCCTTGCCATTTGCTGGCCCTAGTAGTTCCTTGGATATTTTACTTTCCTGTTTGGCCTATAGGAAGCTGGTGAAGGTGCTTCCTTCATGGGTGTCCCTATTATAGTGGGGTATGAGCTGCACTCACTAGTCCTGTTACTGGAGATCCCAGGCAGGGCTAGGATGGGTTAAAAGTCTAAATAGTGAAGAGGGCAGGCTATCTTCAGGGGTACCACATTGCTGCCCAGAGATGAGCGAAGTTCCCAGCCTTTTTGTGGGTGGGGCAGGACTCAAAGTGGATTGCTGGGCTGTTTGAGAAGTTCACCCCTCTCTGCAATGCCAGTGAGAGTGTGGCTAGGATTTTAGGCCTGAAAGACCAAGAGAAATCTAGGTGACCATTGATCAGTGTTTCATTTTTATCACATTAAATAAACATAAATAAAAATAAATAAATGAAAGGTCAGAGTAAAGAACAAATAAAATTTTAAAAATTTAGTGTCCTGCTTATCAATAAACTGCATAACAGTCTTATCCATTAATTTTTTGAGCACCTGCTTTGTGTCAGGCATCACAAACAGGGTGTCTTAATGGCAACCTGTCCACCTTGAGTTTGAAGACAGAGCCAGGTTCTAGAAACTTTGGAAGCGTGCTGCCTTTGACCCACTGCAACCAGCACAGCTGTTGACTCTTGGGTTCCAGGTATTTGACATCTATATATAGTCATAAGTAGGCTTGTTGAGAGTTACTCTTGGAAGGTCTCTCTAGTCAAGGTCTTCAGGTTCACAAAATAATTAACTTCCTGAAATCATCTATAAAGTGTGTACCTCACAAAATCACGTTTCCCTTCGTTTCTTCACCTTTAAGAAATATAACAACACTTATGGAAAGGAGAAAGAAAAAAATGCAAACAGAAAATGAAAGTGGAGTGATGCACTTTTCTTCTAAGCTTATCTAGATTTCTTACTTTAAACTTGGTTATCACCAGGCTTGACAGTGTTCCTGTTTTTGTTTAAATTTGCCTTTGCTGAGTGTATCCCCTCCCTCCCTCCCTCCCTCCCTTCCTCCCTTCTTCCTCCCTCCCTCCCTTTCTTCCTTCCTTCCCTTTTTTAAAAAAAAAATATTTCCATCAACTCCAGAGAGGAAGGGAGAGGGAGAGAGATAGAAACATTAATGATGAGAGAGAATCATTGATAGATTCTCACCTCTTGCACACCCTTCACTGGGGATTGATCCTGCAACCAGACATGTGCCCTTGACTGAAATCGAACCCAGGACCCTCAGTCCTCAGGCCGGTATACTATCCACTGAGCCAAACCTGCTAGGTCTCCCCTTTATTTCAAGGGCCTGTCATTTCCACAGGCATTTTCAGGCAAGCTAGTTACCTGACACTGGCCCACAGTTTTGATCATTGACCTGTAAAGGACTCTGTGTCTTTGATTATTCTATCTCAGAATATCCTTCAAGTCTGGTACACAGCGAGCACTCAGATATAACATGTTACAATCTAACCAAACCAAGCAGTCAGACAGGTGGCACACCCCTTTACATGTGACACACCCCTTTCAAGAAAGAAAAAATCCAGATTCCAGGACCTTAGAAATAAAATGTAACATTACCTGGTGTATACCAGAGGCAAAATCTGTACACTTAAAACTTCGATTTAAAATTAAAGGATGTTAAATATGCCTGTTTGTTGTGAATTAAAAGCCCTCTGAAGTACATAACTCTTTATTTCCATTTTCTCTTGAGGATTTGCTAGAATATTTGGATACCCAATTGGCATCATTGGAAATAATGGAGTCCTCTTTTCTGAATCTGCAAAAAAGGCAAGTACTGTTAAACATGTTTCAAGATTTTCTGTTTTACTTATTTATTTTAATTTAAATTCTTTATTGTTGAAAGTATTACATATCTCCTTTTTTCCCCCGTTGACCTCTCCCAGTCTGCTCCCACCCCCCCAGCACTTGCCCTCACCCCCCTACTGTCTGTGTCTATTGATTACGCTTATATGCAATCATACAAGTCCTTAGGTTATCTCTTACCCTCCCACCCCCTCTCTGAGGTTTGATGATCTGTTTGATGCTTCTATGTCTCTGGATATATTTTAGTTAATCATTTTATGTTATTCATTATACTAGAGGCCCGGTGCATGAAATTTGTGCATGGGGGAGAGGGGGGTCCCTCAGCCTGGCCTGCACCCTCTCCAATCTGGGACCCCTCGGGGGATGTCCAACTGCCGGTTTAGGCCCAGGATTGGACATCCCTCTTGCAATCTGGGACTGCTGCCTCCTAACCACTTGCCTGCCTATCGGCTTGATTGCTGCCTAACTGCTCCCCTGCTGGCCTGATGGCCCCCAACTGCCCTCCCCAGCCGGCCTCATGGCCCCCAACTGCCCTCCCCGGCCGGCCTCACAGCCCCCAACTGCCCTCCCCGGCCTGCCTCATGGCCCCCAACTGCCCTCCCCGGCCGGCCTCACAGCCCCCAACTGCCCTCCCCGGCCTGCCTCATGGCCCCCAACTGCCCTCCCCGGCTGGCCTCACAGCCCCCAACTGCCCTCCCCTGCCAGCCTGATTGCCCTAACTGTCTCTGCCTTGGCTCCCACCACCATGGCTTTGTCCAGAAGGAAGTTGGACAGTAGGAAGATATCTGTTCTCCTGGTCTAATTAGCATATTACCCTTTTATTAGTATAGATTCCACAAATGAGTGAGATCATGTGATATTTATCTTTCTCTGCTTGGCTTATTTCGCTTAGCATAATGCTCTTCAGGTCCATCCATGCTGTTGCAAATGGTAAGAGTTCCTTCTTTTTTTATAGCAGTGTAATATTCCATTGTATAGATGTACTACAGTTTTCTTTCTTTCTTTCTTTTAAACATATTTCTTTATTGATTTCAGAGAGGAAAAGAGAGGGAGGGAGAGATAGAAACATCAATGATGAGAGAGAATCATTGATTGGCTGCCTCCTGCACACCCCCTACCGGGGATTGACCCCGCAACCCAGGCATGTGCCCTTGGCTGGAATCGATCTGGGGACCCTTCAGTCCGCAGGCCGATGCTCTATCCACTGAGCCAAACCAGCTAGGACCCATAGTTTTCTAATGCACTCATCTGCTGATGGGCACTTAGGCTGTTTCCAAATCTTAGCTATTGTAAATTGTACTGCTATGAACATAGAGGTGTATATATTCTCTCTTTTTAGTGTTTCTGATTTTGTGGGATATATTCCTAGAAATATTTTTGTGGGATTACTGGGTCAAATGGGAGTTCCATTTTTAATTTTTTGAGGAAACTCCATGCTGTCTTCCACAGTGACTGCACCAGTCTGCATTCCCACCAGCAGTGCACGAGGGTTCCTTTTTCTCCACATCCTCACCAGCACTTGTCATTTGTTGATTTGTTGATGATAGCCATTCTGACAGGTGTGAGATGGTATCTCATTGTTGTTTTGATTTGCATCTCTTGAATGATTAGTGACTTTGAGCATGTTTTCATATGTCTCTTGGTCTTCTGTATGTCCTCTTTCGAAAAGTGTCTAGGTCAGCCATGGGCAAACTACGGCCCGTGGGCCGGATCCGGCCCATTTGAAATGAATAAAACTAAAAAAAAAAAAAAAAAAAAAAAAAGACCGTACCCTTTTATGTAATGATGTTTACTTTGAATTTATATTAGTTCACACAAACACTCCATCCATGCTTTTGTTCCGGCCCTCCAGTCCAGTTTAAGAACCCATTGTGGCCCTCGAGTCAAAAAGTTTGCCCACCCCTGGTCTAGGTCCTTTGCCCATTTTTTGATTGGATTGTTTATCTTCCTTTTGTTGTATGAGTTCCCTATAAATTTTGGAGATTAAACCCTTATCAAATGTAACATTGGCAAATATGTTCTCCCGTGTGGTAGGCTTTCTTGTTGTTTTGTTGATTTTTTTTTTTTTTTTTTGCTGTGCAGAAGCTTTTTATTTATTTATTTACTTATTTATTTATTATTTATTCACAGGAAAAAATTTTATTTATTTTCAGTAAGTTTAAATCCTTGAGGGGTACAGCATTACACGAATTCTTTGTCCAATAGCCTTAGCAGGAAGGTTGCTTCGGAATTTAGCATGAACCATTCCACTGTTTCCATGAGCACAAGTTACCTTTCCCCAGATTACTCTGGTTTTGTTTGGTTTGCCACCGGGAGTCACTGTGTTGTTCTTTGCTTTGTACACATAAGCACATCTCTTGCCTAGATAGAATTCTGTTTCATCTCGAGCATAAACACCAATTTTAAGAAGAGCCATGTGCTCCCTCTGGTTCTGGAGACCCCGCTTATAGCCAGCAAAATGGCCTTGGGCCACAGCCTTCCAGACGTATTTGTCCTTATAGAAGTCCTGTTTCCAGCAGGCCTCCACAGGGTCCAAGATGGCTGAAAGTTTTTATTTTGATGTAGTCCCATTTGTTTATTTCCTCCTTAGTTTCCATTGCCCTATGAGCTGTATCGATAAAGATATTGCTATGACATATGTCTGATATTTTGCTGCCTATGGATTCCTCTAATATTTTTGTGGTTTCCCATCTTATGTTTTAAGTCCTTTATCCATTTTGAGTTTATTTTTGTGTATGGTGTAAGTTGGTGGTCTAGTTTCATTTTTTTGCATCTATCTGTCCAATTTTCCTAACATCATTTATTGAAGAGACTGTCTTGACTCCATTGTATGCTCGTGCCTCTTTGAAGATTTTCTGTTTTAACATAATGAACATTCAAGATCAAGCAATTCATGAACATTTATTACATAAAAGCTGTAAAATATTTAACCAGAACACTGTGTGCTAGGGTTTGAAGCAGTTTTTGTGGAGGTTTACATGAACATGATGAACTATCTTAGCACTATTAAAAAGTTAAAACATTTTTTTAGTTAAATTCTTATAAGAAACTTGAATTATAGCTGTGGATGACCTGTACATATTCTAAGAATGTAGGAATACTTGTCTTGAAAGTGTTTTACTCTCTGGTGCTTAATGCAAGTGAGGAATTCAAAGCTACTTTCCAGGTGGTTCTGAGACATGACCTGTTTATTCTGTTCTATCCCCTCATCAGTTTAACTTGATAATATTTTCACTCTTTGGAGATGGGAAGGTAGTGGGTCTTGTTACTGAAGCTCTGGTTTTAAAGGAGGAAACTCATGAATGTCTTTGGGCTTAGTATTCAGTTTCATAAATCATTGTCTCTGATTTGTCTAAACTTGAGTAAATGTAATTAATGTACTTATTTGATAAAATGTTTTTTTTATTCTTTTAATTAAATCTTTATTGTTCAGATTATTACATTTGTTCCTCTTTTTCCCCCCCATAACTCCCCTCCTCCCAGTTCCCGCCCCACCCTCCGCCCTCACTCCCCACCCACTGTCCTCATCCATAGGTGCACGATTTTTGTCCAATCTCTTCCCGCATCTCCCACACCCCTTTCCCCCCCAAGAATAGTCAGTCCATTCCCTTTCTATGTCCCTGATTCTATTATAATCACCAGTTCATTCTGTTCATCAGATTATTTATTCACTTGATTCTTAGATTCACTTGTTGATAGATGCATATTTGTTGTTCATAATTTGTATCTTTACCTTTTTCTTCCTCTTCCTCTTCTTAAAGGATACCTTTCAGCATTTCATATAATACTGGTTTGGTGGTGATGAACCCCTTTAGCTTTTCCTTATCTGTGAAGCACTTTATCTGACCTTCAATTCTGAATGATAGCTTTGCTGGATAAAGTAATCTTGGTTGTAGGTTCTTGGTATTCATCACTTTGAATATTTCTTGCCACTCCCTTCTGGCCTGCAAAGTTTCTGTTGAGAAATCAGCTGACAGTCGTATGGGTATTCCCTTGTAGGTAACTGAGTTTCTTTCTCTTGCTGTTTTTAAGATTCTCTCTTTATCTTTTGCTCTTGGCATTTTAATGATGATGTGTCTTGGTGTGGTCCTCTTTGGATTCCTTTTGTTTGGGGTTCTCCGCGCTTCTTGGACCTGTAAGTCCATTTCTTTCACCAGGTGGGGGAAGTTTTCTGTCATTATTTCTTCAAATAGGTTTTCAATATCTTGCTCTCTCTCATCTTCTGGCACCCCTATAATTCTGATGTTGGTACGCTTGAAGCTGTCCCAGAGGCTCCTTACACTATCCTTGCATTTTTGGATTCTTTTTTCATTTTGCTTTTCCGGTTGGGTGTTTTTTGTTTCCTCGCATTTCAAATCATTGACTTGATTCTTGCGCTCCTCTGGTCTGCTGTTGGGAGTCTGTATAATATTCGTTATTTCAGTCCGTGTATGCTTAATTTCTAGTTGGTTCCCCAGTATAACATCGAGGGTCTCATTAGTTTTCTTGTAGATCTCATTAAGTTTATCGGCGGCTTCTAAACAGTTCTTGAGAGACCTTAAAAGTGTGGTTCTGAACTCTATATCCTCCATTGACAGTTTTGTCCTGTTTCTTTGTCTCTGCATTTTTTATGCTTCCTTGGTGCACCCCCTAGTGGTCTTTGTGCGCAGTCTTGTGTTAAGCCTTGATTGTTGTAGCTAATACCAGGGAGGGTTTGACCTCCAGGCCAAGTGGCTATGAGCTGATAAAATGTTTTTTTAAGAAAAAAATGTCTGGCCTAGCTTTCTTACTTTGAATGCTAGAGGAAAAAGCAAGGTTAATGGTCTCATATTGATACAGGTAACAGGCAGTTATGCTCTTTCAGATCCTAATTGAGGAAGAATTTGTGTTTGATGGAATGTTTTACCAGTAAAGTCAATTTCTACATTCTATTATTCATTATTATTCCCCCCACTGTAATTATAAGACAAAAACAGGAAAGTAAAAATAAGGAAAATAAAAATCACCTGCACTCATACCAGAAATAATCTTGAGTAACATTTTATTATGATTCCTTAGTTTTTTCTATCTCCCCTTTTTTTAGCAAGAGAAAATAACTGAATTTAATACATTTGTATGTATGGGAACCCCATATACACGAGAGAGTCAGAGATCACACATGCAGGAGACGTTCAGAGATAGAAAGGGGGATCTAGGTATATGAGACATCCTGAGCTAGGAATGCAGTAATTCACCTTGTGGCCTTCAAAGGGTTATTGCAGGATGAGAAGAAGAGCAGATGTTTAGTAAATAGAAATTTACCTCACCATATAGTTGGGTCAAGGTCCCAGTTCACGTTCTAGGTACTTAAAGGGAGGGGCAGGAGCTTCTCTTGAGCTAAAATTACCCTTCCCTCAGAACAACCCATATACTTCTATCCCCCCTTTAAAACTAAAATTGATATTGCCACATACAGTAGGTCCTAGAACACCGTAATTTCATTATAATATTGATGAGATGCCATGGGAACCAATCTCTTGTTTATATCAATTAGCCTATAGTAAAATTGGTCTTGTTATGTGTCATTCCACTTCAAGTTGCAGAACCTATGCCACTGTTAAGTGAGGACTTACTGTATTTAAAAAAAATATATTTTATTGATTTTTCAGAGAGGAAGGGAAAGGGATAGAGAGTTAGAAACATCAATGAGAGAGAAACATTGATGAGAGAGAAACATCGATTAGCTGCTTCCTGCATGCCCCCTACTGGGGATGTGCCCGCAACCAAGGTGCATGCCCTTGACCGGAATCGAACCTGGGACCCTTCAGTCAGCAGGCCGATGCTCTATCCCAGTGATGGCGAACCTTTTGAGCTCGGCGTGTCAGCATTTTGAAAAGCCCTAACTTAACTCTGGTGCCGTGTCACATATAGAAATTTTTTGATATTTGCAACCATAGTAAAACAGATGTATATTTTTGATATTTATTTTATTTATTTAAATGCCATTTAACAAAGAAAAATCAACCAAAAAAATGAGTTCGTGTGTCACCTCTGACACGTGTGTCATAGGTTCGCCATCACTCCTCTATCCACTGAGCCAAACCGGTTAGGGCTGAACTGATGACTTTTAATGAATATATAAAGCATTAATTTCCATAAAGAAAATGTCAGGCTGAGGCCAGCACACTCTACCTAGTTTTAGTTGGTGGCTTGACAGAAATAAACATGAGAGGAGTTACATTTGGCCTCAATCTGACATTTTGTTAAAGAAGTAAGCCCCAAAGGTCTCATTCTTGTATTAGAGGTTGAACAGTTGCTTTGAGATTTTGTACTTGCCAAGGCATTTCCAGCAGAGTTAAAGGGATCTGTGAATGGAGAGAAAATGGTTTATAAAGTGTCCTTACTCACATAATCTTTAGAAGGTAGTTATATTTTTGTCATTAAACAATTTCCTAAATTCAGAGTTTGAAGGTCTCTAACACTCATCTAAAATCCCACTTATTTGGGGTATATTGGTAAGAAAGATGTCTTTTTCTATAATCTTGGTGCATGAAAACATTTCAGATGATCATCAAAATGTAAATCTCATCATAGATTTCCCCAAAGAATTTTAGTCTTTTTTATTTAAACAAAATTAATTTCAGAGAGGAAGGGAGAGGGAGAGGGAGCGGGAGAGGGAGAAGGAGAGAGAGAGGGAGAAGGAGAGAGAGAGAGAGAGAGAGAGAGAGAGAGAGAGAGAGAGAGAGAGAGAGAAACATCAGTGATGAGAGAGAATCATTGATCGGCTGCCTCTGCAGTCTCTGTACTGGGGATACTACCCACAACTTGGTCATCAAACCATGACCTCCTAGTTCATAGGCTGATGCTCAACCACTGAGCCATACCGGTCAGGCTATTCTATCTTTTTAAAATGAGGCTCAGAAATTCTTATTGATAAGCAACCCTTTTTTTTCCTGTTAGTTGTCACTTGCTGTTCGGAATGTTAATGATTGACTTCATCCCTGACACAGCAGTTGTCCTACAGTGTGTGCCTATGATCACACAGGTGACTACAAAACAAGTGCAGTATAAACCACAGTCACATGTCCCATTGATAATGAGTCTGCACTGTAGCATTATTGTTACTGTTACCATAAGGTCAGACAAGCCAGGCAGAGGGTATTCTTTCTTTTCTCTGACCCAGGTGTGGCATTTGTAGATGCATGGTGATTATAGATTTGTTAACCCTCCTTTGGAAAGATTTTCATCTTATTTGCTTCTAGGGGGCTCACTTCGTCCAGTTATGCTGCCAAAGGAAAATCCCTCTGCTGTTCCTGCAAAACATTACTGGTAAGAAAATAGCATATTCAATTTGGTTGCACTTAATCTAGAGCTGCACTGTCCAATATATCTTAAGAAGTGACCACCACAATAAGTCTAATAACCGTACATAGTTATTGCAATATTATTGACTGTATTTCCTGTGCTGTACATTATGTCCCAGGGATTTGAATTTTTATTCCAAAGAGTGGTATGATCAATGTGAACTCTCAGGATTTCATTTTCCCTAGATGATCTTAACGTGGTGGAAGAAATGATTTTTAAGGTCTCTTATGGTTCTAGAGTTCTTTTCCTAGAATTCCATGATTCTCCCATATATACTTTTTTGTATCTGACATATAGAAGATATTCAGAAATGTAGATTAGCTGAAAACTTATTTCCCCCAGTCTTCTAAGTCAACTATGGTTACCCCAGGTTTAAAGGGAGGAGAGCCTCTTAGTTGTTGGGAACAGGCAAACCTTCATGAGAAGTTTGGCTCTTGACAGGAGGGCTTTAAATATTACTGGTGCTAAAGCATCTTCATCTTAACTTTAAGGTACTTGACTAGATGAGTTTTGAGAGGAGTCACATCCAGATGGAAGCCTGAGGGCCTTATGTGGCAAACCTCATAAAATGGGCAGAGAGAAAGTAGCTTCACCAGGGCAGGGCCTTGTTTTTATAGTGATTCATGACTCACAGAGAGCAGAGGTTGAGTTTGGTTTTGCCACATTGCATTTGAGGGACCTGTGTGGCATTCGTTTGGAGACATATAGTAGACAGTTGACAAATCTTTAGCACAGAAGGGATATGTTAGCTGAGGGTGAAAATGTAGGTAGCATCAGAATATGGCGATGGTATTTAAAGCTATGGGAATAGATAAGAATACCCTGAATAGAAAAGAGGACTCATGGACAATCTGTGAGTAACTTTGATTCCTTCCACAGAGGTGAGAATAAAGGAAGAATTGGAGTATGATTATGTTGTTTTTTAGGATGGGAAGAAGAATGGAGAAAGCCAAGTGAGATGGCTTCTATTTTTTTTTTTTTTTAAGGCAAAATCATCTACAGGAACTAGAGGGGCAGTTGGGTGTGGGGGGTGGTGAGAGCTTAAAGAGAGGTAGATATTGAAGTAGATATTGTGGGAACATGACAGGAGTCACGTTAAGGTAGATAAAGGAGTTCTGAGCTGTTCTGAGGGCGCAGCTCAGAGGGGTTGCTGGAAGAAGCAGCTGGTGCCTGGTGAGACGAGGGATGTCCTGTCACTACCTTTTCCATAGCAAGTACGGGTGTTCCACAAAACTGGTTGAACTGAGTTGGATGATTTGATGCTGGAGATTTGCAAAGCACGAACAGTGACAATCAAGTCAGCTGTGAGTCTGCATGTGGGGAGAGGGACACGTGAAGCCTGACTTGGTGTTTATTAGGTGAAGAGGAAGGAGCCCACAGCCTGCAGGCCCAGGGCAGCTGCAGGCCAAGTTCAACAGAGATGGGAGCTTGAAGAAGTAGAAGGAGCTCATAATTATAATGAAAAGTTCTTTTACCTTGCTGTTGAGTCACTGACAGGTACACTTAGCATCTCTGTGAAACATTAATGTTTGTTTCATCAAAGTTTAAGCAGCACTGCAGAAGGAACACTCTCTATTTTTAAACCAGGTCAGTGGACACTGCAGCCCTCACAGTTCGCCTTGCCACAGTACCTTTTCCTTAGCTTGCCATTTCACGTTCTCTCATCACCAGGCTACTGTTTTGAGATAATTTCTTAAAGATAAATTGCATGCTTACCTTGTTTGGAGATATCTGTGTACATCCAGATGAACCATTTTAAGAAAATGTAAAAAGTGATTAGGGAACATTTTATTTTAGCTTTTAAAGCAAACTTTTTTGGGAGCACATTTCATATGTAAGTATTTTGTTAGGGTGAGGCCTGAAGTAAAATATAATTTGACAATATGTCCTTCTAATGCCTTGTTGATATTAACTTCTGTGCATTAATCCCGTCACCCAGAGGCATTCTTTCTGTTCTTTCTCTCAGGATTTATGGTTGGTAAAGACTATGAAGCTGAAGGAATAGCCAAGGATGGTGCCAAGATGGTGACTGCTGTAGCCTGTGCCAAAGTGCCTAAGATAACTGTCATCATTGGGGGATCCTACGGGGCTGGAAACTATGGGATGTGTGGCAGAGCATTCAGGTAGGTGATTGCCATGATTTTCTCTGAGAGAATCATACTTCACATATAATTATAAATGATTGGGTTTATTTGAAATATAGAATGGCATTCACAAATCTCAAGTAATTAATACCATAATTTGTATCATCTGGAGGGGCAAAATGAAACTTAATGCTGAAGGTACTTTTGGAAAGAAATCCACAATGGGAACCAGGAAATATTTTGAAATGGCTGGTAATGAAAATTCTGCATGTCATAACTAGTGTGATGTAGCCAAAGCCTTGCTTTGAAAAAGGTGTGTAGACATAAATATATATCATGGAAAAGAAGTAAGGCTGAAAAATCCATGAGCCAAGTAGCTAGCTCAAAAAGTTCAAAAAGAACAGTATTTTGAACACAAGAAAAATAGAAAGCAGGTCATAATAAAGAACAAACATAAGAGAGAAGAATCAGGAAAGCCCAAGTTGCTTTGTTTGAATGGTTAACAAACTTGCTAATTCCCTGGTAAAACTTAAAGTGAGACAGCACAAGTAATCAATATCTAGACTGAAAAACAGGACATGACCATGATAACAAGAGGATATTTTGAAAACTTTTATACCCAATACTAGAGGCCTGGTGCACAAAAATTTGTGCACTCAGGGGGATCCCTCAGCCCGGCCTGTGCCCTCTTGCAGTCTGGGACCCCCTCAGGGGATGTCCTACTGATGGCATAGGCCTGATCACGATTGGGCCTAAGCTAGCAGTCAACATCCCTCTGGCAACCCAGGAGTCCTCGGGGGATGTCTGACTAACGACTTAGGCCCGTCCCCATCCCACCCATGGGGAGTGGGCCTAAGTTGTTAGTCAGGCATTCTTAGCACTGCTACGGAGGTGGGAGAGGTTCCTGCCACTGCTGCTGCACGGCCAGCCATGAGCCGGCTTCTGGCTGAGTGGCATTCCCCCTGTGGAAGCACACTGACCACCAGGGAGCAGCTCCTGCAGCCCCTGGAGGTCAGTGCACATCATAGCAACTGGTCATTGCGGTCATGCTGCCATGGGGGTCAATTTGCATATTGCCCTTTTATTATCTAGGATATTTTCATGAAATGTAAAAATACAGTGTATCAAAACAGACATCAGAATCACCTAGAGAACATAAAAATTCTAACTATTCTCAGGCCCCACCTCTGGAGATTAGTGTATGGTGGGTTCCAGGCATTAGTATTTTTTTTAAAAACTATATTTTATTGATTTTTTACAGAGAGGAAGGGAGAGGGAGAGAGTTAGAAACATCGATGAGAGAGAAACATCAATCAGCTGCCTCCTGCACACTCCCCACTGGGTATGTGCCTGCAACCAAGGTACATGACCCTGACTGGAATCGAACCTGGGACCTTTGAGTCCGCAGGCCGACATTATTCACTGAGCCAAACCGGTTAGGGCAAGGCATTAGTATTTTTAAAATTCCCAGATGATTTTAATGCAGCTAGAATGAAGAACCACTAGTTTAAAGGTACACATGGGCCTCTGACACTTTCTGTGTTGTACAGTCAATTAATTTGATCATTCTTTTCTCCCCGTCATAGCCCAAGATTTCTTTACATTTGGCCAAATGCTCGTGTCTCAGTGATGGGAGGAGAGCAGGCAGCCAACGTGTTGGCAACAATAGCGAAGGACCAGAGAGCAAGGGAAGGGAAACAGGTAAGTAAGTGCCATTTCTCCTGTCTTCTGTCTCTGAGTGTGGCTCTCACCAGGGAACACCCTGCTGCCTGGAGCAGTGCAACCAGAATCCCTCTGTGTTCAGGGGTCAGGGGTCCAACATGAAGGTCCTGGCTGTTTAGAAGACACTGACCTGGAAGTTGTTGAGAAATTTAGACTTACATTCTCTCTCTTTTTTGCACCATTTCATTTGAGGTACCTTTCTGTGGTCATGTACAGAGTCTCAGAATCCCAGGAAAGCACTCCAGGAAGCTGCCTGTGCGTGCCTGCGGCACAAAGATGTTTGGTTCTCACTCATTCGCCGTTAGTCAAGCTTTAAATAAATCTGGTTTACGTCTTTGATTTTATGACCTAAAGCAGCAGAGTTTTGTTTTTTCTATTTCACTTTTAGCTTGTTGTGAAGGATTCCTTGAGTGGGAGGGCTCAGGCATATAATGAGAATTGATTAACAGTATTATACTGGGAAAGTGTAAGTGAAGTAAAATGGAAAGGGCACTGGATGCAAGTGGCTGCTGTTAAAATGAATTTCTTTGTTCATTTCTCTGTTGGAGAGGCTTCTGAAATTATAGCCTTTAACTATTTTGTGTAA
This sequence comes from Myotis nattereri, assembly GCF_964212035.1. Classification (NCBI taxonomy): domain Eukaryota; kingdom Metazoa; phylum Chordata; class Mammalia; order Chiroptera; family Vespertilionidae; genus Myotis; species Myotis nattereri. The sequence continues at coordinate 37,360,705 of NC_138079.1, forward strand.
GCACCAAGCCTTAGAAATGAACTCACGTTCCTGAAATGGCTAGGTGCACTGTTTTCATAGCAGGGATAATGCGAAGGAGGCCCTGTCTCCGAAGGCTCTTATTCCTGTCATTTAGGAAGCATCTGTCTGGTCAACTGTCTCGTTGGTGGAATGGGATAATAAAAAGCCGCAGGGTGGTTCCTGCCTCCCTGATGATATCCCATATTCTCAAGGAACTCTGAAGACCAACACTGAGGTTTCAGATTCACTTTAGTATTGTCCAGTGTCTAAGCAAAAGGAAAGCTGTGTGTGTGTGTAAGGGTAATAGTGGTGAGGGAAGTATGAAATTCTACCTGATATTTTGAAGATATGTCCCAAACTCCAGCCCAGCATGGCGATCTCTTATTAAATAGTTGTTCTTTAATTCATTTGATATACAGATATATTAATTCATCTGTTTTAATATATGAAAGTACATAATTTTAGTGGTTCTCTCTTTGAATTCTTTACCTACAAATGATATTACACTATGAAAATATGTTTAAAAAGGTTGGATTTATTTGAAATAAGTCATTTATTTTTGTGTGGAATTTTTTAAAGTTGAAAATACTTTTCAGGGCTTCAAAATTAATTTGCATAAAGATTTTTACATCTGAATTAATTATCACTTGTTTTAGACAATACTGATGGGCAAGCCATTAAATTTTTAATTAAGGAAGAATATCTCTCAGCTATCTGGGAAACTGTAGAGGTTATTCAAGTTGTGGTTGATATTTTATCCCATTAAGTCTTAAAATGTTTAAAATTTTGGCTATTTTAAAAGAACCCCCCTACTTCTCCACCTTCTTAAACAGAAGCTGCTAACTGTAATGTAGTCCTTTTGGTATATTAAAGAATTCACATAACCGTTGTATTGTGCTGGAATACGGGGTGCCCTTGGTTTTGACCTTTCATCACACAGCCCAGGCTCTTGTCTCTGATAAGGGAGATGTAATATGCACTAGTTTGATAGTCATGAGATTGTATATGTGAAAGCATCACTTGTAATCTATACCTCACTGTGCAGGTAGATGTTGGTTGTAGCATCCATGACATCTCTTGCCCCTTTTTCTCGAGGCGCTCTGGGTGGATCTGTATTTCACTGCAGTGGACTTATTCCTTGCCCTTTTCTTTCAGTTCTCCAGCGCTGAGGAAGCTGCTTTAAAAGAGCCCATCATTAAGAGGTTTGAAGAGGAAGGAAATCCTTACTATTCCAGTGCAAGGTGGGATCCTGAGAATTACTAATTCCTTACTGGGTGCATGTTGGCCATCAGGACAACAGCTTCACAGAGATCTGGGCAGTCAGGATGGTCCAGCCTCTGTGAGAAACAAAAAAAAATGTTGGGGACCCAGTTTTGTACTGTTGTCTCCATAATAGGAATTCCTGCTGCTGAAACACAGCCTCTTCTCCCAGGCCAGGCTGTGGCTTCATCACCCTTCAACACTCTTCCTTTATCCCTTTTGTCTTTGAGGTGTCTGGGGACTGGAGGGGCACTGCAGCCAGAGGTGGGCCATGCTGGGGCAAGGAAGTTAAAAGAGTTGTAATCCTGGCTAGGTAACTTTCAGGAATTAGCTCTATTACAGTTATTGCTAAGATCCGTGGATTCCTGTCATCACCTCTCTAGGATTATTTTGTTTTTACCCCGTTTTAAGCATGGATTGGCCACTCTTTGGCACTTGTGAACAAGTGTGCTTGTGAATTCAGAAGGTGACTAGTCACAGACAGGGTTCATGTGTCAACACCGAGTAATTACCTCATATACCTATGCAGCTCTTGGCTCTGCTTGTTTCTTATGCTACTTAATAAGGTAATAAATTATCCCGCCTGTCCCTGCTGGAGACTTGCTGGCATGCACTTTCAGATCTCTTTTTTTTTTTGACAACTTTAATGTTTTGCATTCTGAAGAATAAGCTTCACGGGTTCATTTTCACCCCTTGGGCAGATGGGAAAAAAGAAAAATAACTATTTTTGTCTTTTGAAATTAATTATGCTGTGATTTATACCATTTACTGGCGAGGAGGGAGAGAAGTTAGAATCCATTTCAATCATGTGAACGCATCTTTGTGGCAGGCACTGCTTCTAGTGCTGGGCCCACAAAGACTAAGCATCTTTGTTTCCCAGAGCATCACTGTAATGCCATTTGGGATTTAAAAAAATCTGTTTCTCTTCTTGGTAACATCTACTCTAATGACTAATTTTACAGGTATGTTTTGTTGGGGTAGTTCATTGATTCATTGAATTAAGAACAAAATATCTTTGAGAAATAAACATGTTCTTTTTATAGTAGCCAGTAGAAGCAAAGAGGAAATATAAGACCATATAAAAGGTTTAAAAGAAAATACATATTGTAAGCACATCTACATTCTTTTAAACATAACATTTTGACTGAAATTCACAAAAACAGTTGAAATATTAAACTTTGAAAAATAGCATATTTTGTGTGATGGCTAAGCCATCTATTGAGAAAGACTCAATCTTTTATTATTTTCATACTTACATTATTATTATTTTTAATGGATTATATTCAAGCAGGAGAGCAAATAGCCCAGATAGACTTATCTTTGGAAATGAATAATGAAAGACAGTAAGATTTCTTACTTTGTAAATGCTTAACCCTTCTGTTGGAACACTTGGTGGCATGGAGACAGCAACTTCCTTTCAAAGATGAAAGGATTTTTAAGCCAGTATATAGCACCTTCCTTCAGTTTAATAAGTCTCTTCACAGTAAAATTCTGCGGTCTGTCAGGCTTTCACATGGCTCAGTCTGTCTTCAGAGAGAGCTGTCATCATTTGCTACTCTAGCCTCCTATGTTTTTCTTAATCCTTACATGTTACATATGCAGCATATCAGTTTTATTCTGCTCAGTTGTTTTTATGATCAAACTTTTCAGACATTTGATTAAGGCCTCTTCACAGTCTTTTTAATGACCCTCATGAAGCAGTCTCCTCCCTCCCCCGGCATCATCATGCTTGTGTTACTCTGCTGTCGGCTTCAGACGGGAGTGTAATCAATTGACCCAGTTACAGATTACACGAGTGGCCTTTTCTTCTTGACAGCTCATACTGCAGACTTCCTATTATGAATGTTTTATGAGCAGAGATTTGAATCATGGTCTGTCAGTGTAAGTATAGTTTAATAATTGATGCTATCTCCAGGTACAGAACACAGTTTGTTTAAAGAAAGCAAAAGTGCCACCTACCAATGACCTTTAAAAAAAGCAATATTTTCATTCATTTTTCTCTGTAAATTTGAAATTGTCAGTGAAAAGCAAACTAAAATTTCTACTTAAAAGTTTCTTCTAAAAGCAATTTAAAGCTATTGTTTTTTCCTGTTGTAGCAAAAAATAAAAGAACTACATAGGAAGGTATTATTTTAATAAAATGTATTAAATTCTATTCAGTAATTTTCATAGTTTCTTAAGAGATGAGGAAGTTTTGGGGGATAAACCTTTTCTAGTAGAGACTTTGGTTTGAGACTATTACCTGGGTTTATATGATTCTTCATATTAATAACAGGACTACGTCACCGTGATTTGTACATTTGTGTGGGCAGAAGAGGGACAGGAAAGTTTTTCCTGGAATAAGTAAAAATATTTTAAACTAGGGATTATTTTGTGACTTCTTGTAGGAAGCTGTTCCTAAGTCCCTAAATTTGATTCGACATTCTGTGGGAGCCTGGGATAAAAGTCATGCCATTTTTCTTTCTCCCTTTCCCCCTCTCTCGAACATGGTTTCAGTTGTGAGATTATAGTACACAGAAGTTATCAGTAGATCCATATCTTATTACCTGAAGAAGAACCTCCTCAGCATTTCTGGGCAGGGCATGTATAAATGGTAGTTTGGTGGTGGATTCCTAATAACTCATATTTTGCTCTTTTATCAGGCTGTGGGATGATGGGATTATTGATCCAGCGGACACCAGACTGGTCCTGGGTCTCAGTATCAGTGCAGCCCTCAACGCACCAATCGAGAAGACAGACTTCGGCATCTTTAGGATATAACTGGGATATATAGCATCTTCTATTGGACATTATTAAAAATCAATATATTAATAGCATTAAAGTTTAAGACTTTTTCAAATTTTGACTGTTACAGTAAAATTTTCTCAATATAGTGCATTGTACCTTTCTACTACCTTAAAAAAATCCATGAAGCCATGGCTGGTTTGGCTCAGTGTATAGAGTGCAGCCCCTGGACTGAAGAGTCCTGGGTTTGATTCTGGTCAAGGGTTGCAGGCTTGATTGGGGTACGTGCTGGAGGCAACCAATTGATGTGTCTCTCTCACATCGATGTGTCTCCCTGTCTATCCCTGTCCCTTCTACTTTCTCTAAAAAAAAAAGAAAAGACAAATCAATGGAAAAATATCCTCAGTTGAGGATTAACAAAACAAAATTATTTAAAAATACACCATGAAGATACTTACTTCATGAACCTCAATTCCTTGTGAGTTTTCTTAGATTTTTCTGTAGCTCAGCTTTACCACCCTTGAAATGAAGAGAATAAATTACAGTTATCCTTTCTAACCCACAAGTAGTATGAAAAGTTCTGTAAACTATAAATTCCAGGTATTATCAAGACTATTACAGTTTATTTCCACTGAAATGATGATTTGTTCATTATGCACAATTTTGTAACACTTATTTTTAAAAGCATCTATTTTCCCTCTAGCCATCATCCCATTCCTTCCCATAATAGATTTTTTTGCTGTCTGCACTCAGGACTCCTTTCCTACCCATTCTCTCCTCACCTACCCTCACTGGCTTCCCCTGCCAGCAGCCCTCCCAAGGTCACCGTGGACCTCCACATTGCTGGAACCAGTGGGTTCTTTCCCGACTTTATGACTTAATTCTCTGCAGCTTTCAGGTCAGTTGAACACTTGCTCCTTGAAACACATTTCGTAGCTTCCATGCTGTGATCCTCTGGGTTTTCTACCGACCTCTCTGGCCATTCTGTTCTCTTCAGTTTCCTTTGCAGGCCCTCTTCCTCTGCTGATTCCTGCTCTCTTCACCATTTGTCCTGATATTTCATTAGCAATTCATAAATACATTCTTATTCTAAAAGATACAAGGAACACAAAAATATCTCCTCTTTCTTTTTAAAAATGGTGGTAAATGTACATAACATTTACCACTTTAACCATTTTTAAAGGTACAGTTCTATGGCATAAAGTGCATTCACATTGTTGTGCAACCATTACCACCATCCATCTCCAGAAGTCTCATCATGCTAAACTGAAATTCTGTTTTTAAACACTAATTCCCCATTCTCCCTTCCCCGCCCCTGGCACATCTCCTTATTCTTAAATGTATGTGTCTTTCATGGCTCGATTTAATCATCCAGGCCATTTCAGCCCTTCTTATGGCTTCATTGCAATGATTCCTCGTTGACAGTTCCTAACACGGTTCTCCCCTGACCTGCAGACCTGTATCTGACAGGTATACTGGCTATCTGCACTGACTGTCTTACAGGAACTGCAGATTCAGTCAATTCTATTGACTTTATCTCCTATTATCACTGGAATCCCCCAGTGATTTTTGTCTTTCACTACCACAGGCATCAGAAGTAGTCTTCCTGCATCCACTCTTACCTAGTCTAATCTCCATCACTCTGAAATTAGGATGGCCATTCTAAATGCACGTCTGGTCATGCTACTCCCTTACTTATATCTTGACTGATTCTCTGTAGAATTGCCCTCCATGATCATCACCTCTTTAGTCTCATCTCCTTGACTCCTCTTTTCACCCTTGGTGCTTCAGCCATTCTATACTTCTAGTTCCTTGAACCTACGCAGTCCTTCCCACCTCAGGGTCTATAGATTCCCTCTGCCTGAACTGTTCTGCTCTCTCTTCTTAAACACATCTTTTTGTATCTGACTTCTGGGGGCTGGGTTAGTCACCTATAGTGTGCTCTTGTAAAGCACCATCACTCCCTCTGTCACTTCTATTTTACATGTTTATCAGAAATAGAAACAGTTCTCTAATATTGCCCTCCTGCTAGAATGTGAGCTCTATGAGAGCAAGGAGCCTCCTGTTTAGCCTGTATCTCCAATGCGTGCCACTCACATTTATTTGTTGAACGAATGAAAAAAAATCAAATTTTAATTGATATCCTCTGGTTACATCATTTTTTAAATCAAGTGATTATATGATCTAATGCTTTCCTAATAAAATTAGTATTTCAAACATTTGTGTGTGGTGTTCAATTTAGGCTGCATTTGTATATCAGGTCAATTTAGTTTTTGAGATGTGTGCAGATAGGTGATCTCAATTCTGAGATAAGTTGCATTTTTAGAAGCATGATGGAGGTCAGCAAGAGCACGTGGAATGCTTTCATTTCAGTTGCAGGGCTGCGTTCTTTCTGGGCTTCATGGGGAAAATTCATTTTCCTGCCTTTTCAGCTTCTAGAAGGCCTGCCTCCCTGGGAACTGTATATCAGCCATAATATGCATTAGCATTCTAGAGAGCCATTTAGTTTACCATAGTGCCAGGGTGATTTTATTTTCTGGAGCCCCAGCATTTCAGTATGCCTGGCCGCGTTTTCCTTCTTGAAGATGACTCAAGTCAGTTTGTGTGCCTCCTTATGTCAAGGAGAGCAGGGCCTGAGGAAGAGCAAGGTCTTAGGAGGAGGAGATTTAATAGAGAACTTCCTGAAGAGAAAACATGACCAGAACTACTGGTTAGAAGTAAACTGGAGAGAAAAATATACTGTGACCTCACTGTTAAGTGTAAGACGTAAACAAGTCGAATTTGGAGTACCGGCGGGGATTACGTCATTTTACGTCATTTTGCGCATTTTTGTTGAACGTCATTTCCTTTTGACGTTGATGAGGGAAAAAAAGAAAAGGATTCCTGGCCAGGGCCTCTGTGAGAGTGGGTTTCTCTCCTCGCATCAGAGAGGCGCGCACAGGAGGCGCCCTGGCGTCTGCAATGCCCGGGTCTGAGTGCGGGTGCGACCCTGAACTGGAAGCGGTAAGAAATTATCTTACCCGTTTTTATTAATCCTTCTTAAGTGTATGCATAGCTCACATTTATTTAAATGGTTACTATTAGAAGTGTTTTGGATCTTTATTTAGAAGTTTGGTGATGTTTTTGTGAGGAGAAGTATGCGGTAGGAACTGTTGTGTTAGCCTAGGGTCCCATTCGTCTTGTCATCTGGCTTCAGTCTCCAAAAACCTGCTGCTGACGTTAAGAGGTCTTTCTGGACTAGTATCAAGAGGTTTCTGTACTCTTTGTAATACTTTAAGCAATAAAACGATTTAAAAAAATAGTTAAAAAAAAGAGGTTTCTGTAAAAAACATATTTGACATTTTTTTAACCACAGCTCTATTCATCACATTCAGCTGTAGGATAATTAAAAATAACTGTTTTAAAATTATTTGTAATTTAAAATCCAACAATGTTATTTGTAGAAACATTAGACTAAAGAAAATAAAGTGAAAATTCTCCATAGTCATACCACCCAGAGGTAACTGCTGCTATTAGTATTTTCTTATATAGTATTCTCTTTTTTTAATCTGTAGAAATTTTTTTTGACAAAAAGTTATTCTGTAAAAGTTCATCTACAATGAAGTGTAATGTGTTTACCTGTTTCTGTGTCTTTTAATATTTCCTCTACAATTTTGATGTTGCATGATATTACATTGTATGGAGGCCCTATTTGATTTTACTTCCCTATTATTGGGCACTTAGGTTATTTCTGGTTTCTCACTATTATAAATAATGCTGCAGTAAATATCCTGTGTTTCTTTACATAACTGATTACTTTGTTAGTACAATTTCTAGAATTTGGATCAAAGTGTAGACTTCTAAGGCATGTTGCTAAATTCTGCTCTATAAATGTACATTTACTGGTATGCTATGAGCACTGCTGGATATAATGATGACCCTGGTGCTTTTATATACTGATTTATATACTGAAATAACTTCAGTGGAATGAAATCATTTAGGAAACTAGTGTTTAGCTTTAAAAAGTTGTGTCTAGGTGACAATGCCACATTGGTAACAAGTTGTGAAGGCTCAGCACAAATCCATGGTGCATCATGGTCATGGGAAGAACCCTAGACTGGGAGAAGACCAGTTCAGCCCTAGTTCTGCTACTAAACTGTGTGAACCTAGGAAGCTGGGAGGGGGAAATCAGCTTCTCTGACCTCCCAGTTTCCTTCTCTCATTCCAGATGTCCAAGTTTTTTCCCACCTCCCCAGGTCCCCTTTATTTCTACCAGTGCTGGGGCAAGTGGGCAGAGGGGGTGAATGGAAGGTCTTAGAATGTAGGGATTTAATGGAGAACTTACTGAAGAGAAAATATGACCAGAACTACTTGTTAGAAGTAAGCTGCAGAGAGAAGAAAAAAAGGATGTGCTAAGAACTTTTAAAATTCTGCACATACGTGCACCATATGGCTTGGTGAGACTGATTGATGGTGAAAACCATTTACCACAAGGGTGGGGAACATCTGGCTCGAGGGCCATATAAGGCCCCCCAAAATTACTTGGTTTGGCCCTGCAAAGGCATTAGCAGTGAGTTAATTAAATGTTTGCCCAAATATAGCAGGCTAATTTTTAAGTTGATAATTTTGTATGGCCTGAGAATGATGTTATAAATATCCAAATGGCACATGGCAGAAAAAAAGGTTCATCCAGGAACCTTTTCTGGATGATGCATTCTTCTGCTTTGTCAGAGTTTATTTTATTCAAATGAACTAACATCTACTGAAGGCCTACTGTGTGTCTGACTTTGGGGTGGGATACAAAGATAAGTATGGCATGGGTCCTGTATTTCACCGGCTCAGTACCCCTCCATCTTTTGGTAATTGCACTCTCATTCTCCTTTGGGAGCTACCCCTTTTCTGTTCTGTGCAGTCTTGGTGAGCATCAAGCAAAGAGCCCTGGTCCCCAGCCAAGAGCTGGACACCTCACGGAGTCTTGGCCAGGTTGACTCTCTAGCATTTGACTCTTGAGCAGAGGGACAAAGATGGAAGATGACTGGCACTCTGGTTACTGAGGCTCTGTAAGCCTGAGGTACTCTGGCATCCTGTATTTTTCCAATAATCTTTTAAAAAAATTACTAGCATCAGGCTCCTATGCTGGTAGCAGCAGACACGAACTGGTAGCAAGCCCTGCAGGTCATTGGTTAAAATAAGCTAGTCTATATTTTCAAACTTGATGAAAAATTTTCTGCCTGCATTTTAAAAAATACTTTTCAGAAATGAAACCACTGGAACATGGAAAGTAAGTAAAAAAGATAATGGAGACAGAAGAGTAAACTAAGGATGTTGGCCCTCGGGACACATGAGCCTTCAGAGGAGGGGCGTGACTTCCCACCACCACCAAAGGTAGGATGGACTGAGCGTTTACATGCCACACGGAAACTTGGTTTATTGCAGCCTTTGATCACGGAAATATGTCACTGAGCAAGATTCTAGGTTACTTTTAATTGGAAATCTGTCTAAAAAGATCTGACAGTCATTCATTAGGGATAAATTAGATGCCGCCACACCAAGAGGCAGAGGGTAAAACTAGGTACTTAGGTAGCCTTAAGTGACTTTTGGGTAGCCTTAAGACCACAGTGCTGGTCTTTTATGGATGGTAAACAGGTTGTTCGTAGTCTCTCTTGAAATGTTGATACTTTGTAATATTTGCATGAATGTTTATAAGTATTTGTGAGGCTCCTGTTTTTATTTTAGAGCTATCGGTATTTTTATTTTGTCTTGATTTTAATGTGACTTTTCTTCTACGTCTTTCTACCTTGAGGGATATAGGAAAGAAAGGTAACTTACCATCATAATTAGCTAATTAATATCAATAAAGGAAAGCAAAGGAAGAGTCAGACATTGTAAGCATGGTCACCTGGGAAGCTTCGCCAGGAAGCTACAACTTCACAAGCATTGTTCCTCCGAGGGGAATAGCACCCTCCCTTCTCCCACCTGGTCCTGGATTGTTGAGGGGAGCAGGGGCAGATGGACACATGCCTAGTGAAGTCCTGGTGACCCAGGAAAGGTGCTTGCCTTGTCAGTCTAGTCTGGGGAACAATGGACTGGCTAGGGCAGCCGTGGGCAAACTACGGGCCCGCAGGCCATATCCGGCCTGTTTGAAATGAATAAAACTAGGGAGAACCAAGATGGCGGCATAGGTTAATGCCGGAGTTTGCTGCTTTGAACAACTACTTCAAAAGTGAAACTAAAAGACAGAGGGACATCACCCAGAACCACTGGAACGCTGGCTGAGTGGAGGTCCTACAACTAGGAGGAAAGAGAAACGCATACGGACACGCAGAGGAGGCGCAGTGCTGAAGTCAAATTCTGAGGTGCGGAGTGCGCGCGCGGAGCGGGCTGGCGGCGGAGGGCGCGGTTGGCGTTTTCAATCGGGAGGGAGTCGCAGACTCTGAGCTCCAGATCCGGGCGAGTCTTTAGGGACCCAGACTCAAACGGGAGAAGCGGGTCTGCCTGGCTTCGGTCAGAGCGAGTGCAGCTTTCTCTCCGAGCTTTGCAGCCATTGCTGGGACTCAGAGAGGCAGAGCCCCTGGGGACAGGACTGAGAGCGGCCATAACTGCTCTCTCCAGCCCACCCTGTTGATCCTGTGCGACCCGCCCCGCCCAAGCCCTGCACAGAGGCATTTGCCGGATAGCCTCAGGCAAACGCCAGATTAGCACCTCCCTAGAGGACAGAAGTTCTCTCACTGCTGACACAGCTGATTCTCATAGCCACTTGGCCTGGAGGTCAAACCCTCCCTGGAATTAGCTACAACAATCAAAATTTAACTATAAGACCACGAACAAAGACCACTAGGGGGTGCATCAAGGAAGCATAACAAAATGCGGAGACAAAGAAACAGGACAAAATTGTCAATGGAAGATATAGAGTTCAGAACCACACTTTTAAGGTCTCTCAAGAACTGTTTAGAAGCCGCCGATAAACTTAATGAGACCTACAAGAAAACTAATGAGACCCTCGATGTTATATTGGGGAACCAACTAGAAATTAAGCATACACTGACTGAAATAAAGAATATTATACAGACTCCCGACAGCAGAACAGAGGAGCGCAAGAATCAAGTCAATGATTTGAAATGCGAGGAAGCAAAAAACACCCAACCGGAAAAGCAAAATGAAAAAAGAATCCAAAAATGCGAGGATAGTGTAAGGAGCCTCTGGGACAGCTTCAAGCGTACCAACATCAGAATTATAGGGGTGCCAGAAGATGAGAGAGAGCAAGATATTGAAAACCTATTTGAAGAAATAATGACAGAAAACTTCCCTCACCTGGTGAAAGAAATGGACTTACAGGTCCAAGAAGCGCGGAGAACCCCAAACAAAAGGAATCCAAAGAGGACCACACCAAGACACATCATAATTAAAATGCCAAGAGCAAAAGATAAAGAGAGAATCTTAAAAACAGCAAGAGAAAGAAACTCAGTTACCTACAAGGGAATACCCATACGACTGTCAGCTGATTTCTCAACAGAAACTTTGCAGGCCAGAAGGGAGTGGCAAGAAATATTCAAAGTGATGAACACCAAGAACCTACAACCAAGATTACTTTATCCAGCAAAGCTATCATTCAGAATTGAAGGTCAGATAAAGAGCTTCACAGATAAGGAAAAGCTAAAGGAGTTCATCACCACCAAACCAGGATTATATGAAATGCTGAAAGGTATCCTTTAAGAAGAGGAAGAGGAAGAAAAAGGTAAAGATACAAATTATGAACAACAAATATGCATCTATCAACAAGTGAATCTAAGAATCAAGTGAATAAATAATCCGATGAACAGAATGAACTGTTGATTATAATAGAATCAGGGACATAGAAAGGGAATGGACTGACTATTCTTGGGGGGGAAAGGGGTGTGGGAGATGCGGGAAGAGACTGGACAAAAATCGTGCACCTATGGATGAGGACAGTGGGTGGGGAGTGAGGGCGGAAGGTGGGGCGGGAACTGGGAGGAGGGGAGTTATGGGGGGGAAAAAAGAGGAACAAATGTAATAATCTGAACAATAAAGATTTAATTAAAAAAAATAAAATAAAATGAAATGAATAAAACTAAAAAAAAAAAAAAAAAAAGACCGTACCCTTTTATGTAATGATGTTTACTTTGAATTTATATTAGTTCACACAAACACTCCATCCATGCTTTTGTTCCGGCCCTCAGGTCCAGTTTAAGAACCCATTGTGGCCCTCAAGTCAAAAAGTTTGCCCACCCCTGGGCTAGGGGGTGGACCCCATCAGAATTGTGTGAAATCTTGAAAAGCTAATTGGTTAGTTTGAAGAAGCTCCTGGTTAAAATCCCCAAAGAGTTTCCTCTTTCTTGCTCTCTTCTTCAGGCTTGTTCACTCTTCTCCATGCCCCACACCTGTGTGGGCATTCACCTGTTTACTCTCTGTAGCTATGTGGCCTTAAGCAGCTGCATGGCCATCCATGTGGACCCTACCTACAATGGACTACAGCTGGGGGACAAGCTAAGCTAGCTTTACTGTAGTATTTTAATATAGAACAGAAATTCTGGGCCTGCTGAAGACAAGACTGGACTTTTTCCATGGTGAGATGGACGGAGATGGGACCCCTTAATTTTACATCATCAATAAAGCTTTCTGTGAAACCACATCATCCTGTGGGGGCCTCAGGAAATTCTTTTCCTCTCTGCACCCCAGGAAACCCACTTCTGATAACAATGAGAGGATTATGTTTATAGAACGGACCACGGTGAGTAAGGGAACAATGGAATCTTCCAAGTGTGGCATGATTTGCATCTATACCAGATTGGATTTAGCATTCTGCATAGGAGAACAGGAATTTTTTGCTGGACGGAGAGCTCAATTTGAAATCAAGGCACTTAGTTCTTGTCTAGGCAGTGGTACTGACTAGCTGTCTGATCTTGGCCTAGTCTTTCCTTATCTCTTAACACAGGGGTGGGACTACATTAGTGGTTTTCTCCTCTGGTTTCACATTAGAATCAGCTGAGTAGTTTAAACAAAAAAAGCTGGAATCAAAATCTTTGCGGGATATGTTTTAAAGCACCCCATGACTGCCTGAGAACAAAGGTTCTCAGAATTCCACTGGTATCAGAATCACCTGGAGGGATTCTTAAAACGCCGATTGCTGGGTTCCATCCCAGATTCTTATTCTAAAGGTCTGAGTGGGCTCCAGAATCTGTGTTTCGAACACGGTTCCACCTGGTGCTGCTGGTCTGGGGATCACTTTGAGCACCACTGACGGCTTGAGATGATCTTGCAGTTCCTTCCTAGCTCTAAAACTTTAGGATTGTAAGAGCAATTTCTGCTTAGTGATGTCACTCTTGTATATTTTTGGTTAAGTCAGTGTACATTTCTCTCTCCCCATTTTCAGGGTAGGGTGAATTTGTCTTAACTTCTTGGTCAGTGATTCACAGCCCTGCTGAACACTACATTCACCTGAGGAACTTTGCTTATGAAATGCCCTGGTGCCCAGGCTGGACTCCAGGACTAAACAGGGCTCTCTCAGGTGAGGATGCAGTTATCAGGATTGTTAAAGTGCCCTCAAGCGATTCCGGTGTGCGGCCAAAGCGAGTCTCTTCACAGAGAAAGACTGGTCAGGAGGTTTCAAAATGGAGCAACTGCTCACTTCAAGGCATTTTCATGAATTTAAAAACTTAAATCTCAGTTGTATATACATTTTTCATGTATATGTAACTTAGGTAGAAGTTTGCCTTATTTTGATACCTATATGTACCTAATTTCAGGCTAACTACTGAAAGTGGTTACCAATAGCTGAAAGTTTCCAATGAGATATGTCCAATGTGATGGAAAGAAATAAGATCAGAACAAAAACAAACAAGGAAAAACAGGAGCAGTATTTTACATAATGGGCCATAATGACAGCTGACACTTCTTTTGCACAGAATTGTTTTCTGAGGCATGTCTTTATGCCCTGGTGCCTTTGTTATAGCTTCTCAGTGGATTAAACAGAGGACTGAAGTCTCTGAGGACTGCCAGTTTCTCACTGCCAACCAACTGTAACTAGAGAAAGGAAGGGATATTCATCAACAAGATGGTTGAGATTATATTGAAAACTTTTTTGTTGTGCAAGCCATTCATAACAAAATTTACCATTTTAACCGTTTTTAAGTATGCAGTTCAATGGCATGAGGTAAATTCATTGTGTCGTACAACCACCACCACCTCCAGAACTTTCCATCTTCCCAACTGAAACTCTTTACCCATTAAACAATAACTCCTTACTCTTCCCTTCCCCCAGCCCCTGGTGATTGCTATTCTGTTTTCTGTCTCTATGAATTTGCCTATTCTAGGTATCCTATGTAAGTGGAATTATACACTATTTGTCTTTTTCGTGTCTGGCTTATTTTACTTGGCATGATGTCTTCAAGGTTCACCCGGAGATTCTTTTCATCAGATATATTCGTGTCACAATTGAATGAGGTCTGTGAAGGTGTCAGTCTTACTCCAGTTAAACAAATACACGGTGATGGAGAGCGCTGTTTCCCTGGAGCCTTTAGGCACGTCTGCCGGGTGGGCTGTAGTGGTGCCATTCAGTTCTGCTCTCAGCAGCAGCCTCCTCGGTTGCTCAGTCCAGAAACATGGTTGTCACTGTGATTCTCTCCTCTTCCTTACCCTGACATTCCATTGCTCAACAAATCTTCCTGATTCTACCTCTGAAATACCTCCCTAAATCCTCCTTTTTTATCCCTGAACTAGCTTCAGCCAGACCTCCATCTATTCTCGCTTGGATCAATATCAGACTCCAAACCAGTGTCTCTGGTTATCACTGTTGTCAGTCATTATTTCATTAATTCACCCAACGAGTGTTATATTGCACCAACACTCCTTGTCAGGCACCGAGCTGGCCTCTTAGAGCCTTCTGCATAGACATTTGGACCACACTTGTCTCAAATAAGCCTGATTTTACCCCAATACATTGATTCTAGAGCCCAACTTTCCCCAGCCTTCCAGTAGAGGATGGAATAAAGATTCAGAACTCTTGGCAGGTGAAATCAAGGGTTCAAAGCAATAAGAGGAAATTTAAGAGTAGTAAGTACAGAGGCCTACATCTCAGTTCAGGAAAGTAGAGACTTATGTACAGAACTAGAGAAACCTGGCTTTGCAGCCATTCACTTGGAAAAAAAAGACCCTGGAATTTTGGTTATCAACCAGCTTGATACAGGTTAACAGTGTGTGAGACTCTTGGTAAGAGTTAGCCACATTCTCAGCTGCATTAATTTCAAAAATATGCTGATTATAGGCCATAGTAATGTCTGTCCTTGGGGCTGATTATTATCTTCAGTGACATAAGCCAGAGCCTATGAAGTATATTAACAAGCTAGAGACCGGCTGGTATGGCTCAGTGGTTGAGTGTCAACCCATGAATCAGGAGGTCACATTTTGCTTTCCTGTCAGGGCACATGCCTGGGTTGCAGGCTCGATTCCCATTAGGGAATGTGCAGGAGGCAGCTGATCAATGATGTTTCTCTCTCATCGATGTTTCTAACTCCCTATCCCTTTCCTTTCCTCTTTCTCTAAAAAAATCAATAAAAACATATTTGGAAACAAAAACAAGCTAGAGAAGGACATGCAGGATGGTGTTTCTGAGGCTGGAGAACTGGGCCTTGTCTGTACTTGGGAAGTATGTTAAAACACTCAGATTCCCGGGATCCACCCCTGGATATTTTCAGGCGATTCTAATGCACATCTTAGTTTGGGTACCACTGATATGGATGACATGAACAGCACGCTCTGGGAAATATTGAAGGAAGTGGAGATTTTGCTTAAAGAGAGAGGATGTAAAAGGTGTTTACATGATCTGAAGGGTTGTCGTTTTGTAAGCTGAAATAGCAGGAGGGGAGGGTGTAGTATGTTTAGGAGAAGCTTCGGTGAGAATTTACTAATAATGAAAGCTATGTGGTTATGGACCAGGCTGTCCCAGGAAATGTTAAAGAGGAGACGGGATATTAGGAATGCTGTAGGGCAGTACTTCAAACTTCAACATGTGTATGTGAATCACTGGTGTATCTCATTAAAATGCAGATTCTAATCTAATAGGTTTAGGTTAGGATCTGAGATTCTGTGTTTCTAATGAACTGATGCAAGGCTTCTGGTGTGTGGACCACACTTTAGTAGAAGGCTGGCTGTAGGGGGTGCTGCTACCGGTTGACCAGATGACCTGGGTGATCTCTCAGTTCAGAGTGGGTATTCAGCAAAGCTTAGTTAATTGAAGATGGAGAAAGCAGGCTACCCAAACCACATCAGAATCCTTCAGAACTTTTGGTGTGGAACATGCTTTAATCTGTTTAGTTTGATTCTTTCATTTCTCTAGAAACTAGGTATTATATATAGATGAATGAGTGAGAGCATGAGCTTCGTAATCAAATAATCTAGGTTTTGTGTCTTCCTTCCCCATTACTAGGAAGGCAGCTATGCTCACCACTATACCACCAACGCCTTCCCCATTACTAGGATTATGAATCTGGGCAAGTAACAACCGATCTGAGCCTCCTTTTCCTCATCTCTAATAACCCCTCACTGGGTTTTATGAGCATTTCATATGTTAACAACCGTAAAGTGCTTAATATAGAGCAAGTACTTGAAATGTACTATCCATTATTTATGAAACTACTCATTTCATCAGGCACCAATCTACATTGTTGCCCTTCCTACTCCTCCTATATTCTTGGAGAATTCTTGAGAGCTCTGCAGATGTCATAGAGTGTACCAGTGAGCTCTCAGAATACAGGCACTCACCCCACATTTCTGGGAATACTTTCTTTTTTTGGGGGGGTCCCATGTCTTTATTGTTGGCATTTTCTTACTTTCACCTTCTGAAATCAGAAGCTACATATTTACTTATTTTTTATAGTAAGAATTAAATAGATAACTTCTAAAGTTGCAAAGCAAAGAAATACTAATGTACACATTTATGTAGGGATATCCACAAGATAACAAAACAGGACTGATTAAAAGTGATTGCCTTGCCCTAGCCGGTTTGGCTCATGGATAGAGCGTCGGCGTGGAGACGGGAGGGTCCCAGGTTTGATTCTGGTCAGGGGCATGTATCTTGGTTGCGGGCACATCCCCAGTGGGGGATGTACGGGAGGCAGCTGATCGATGCTTCTCTCTCATCGATGTTTCTAACTCTCTGTCCCTCTCCCTTCCTCTCTGTAAAAAAGCAATAAAATATAAAAGTGATTGCCTCTGTTGGTAAAGGATGGATAAGAAAGGCGGATTAGGGGACTTTATGAGTCTGTCTGTTCTATTTATATTTTAACTACTTGTAAGTATTATTTTATTTTTTTATATATATTTTATTGATTCTTCACAGAGAGGAAGGGAAAGGGACAGAGAGCTAGAAACATCGATGAGAGAGAAACATCAATCAGCTGCCCCCCGCACACCCCAACTGGGGATGTGACCGCAACCAAGGTACATGCCCCTGACCAGAATTGAACCTAGGACCCTTCAGTCTGCAGGCCGACGCTCCATCCATTGAGCCAAACTGGCCAGGGCTATTTGATTTTAAAAATTTTAATTTTATTTGGCCTTCTTCCATCATAGCCTGCCTAATCTCTTTAACTTGATTTAATAAATTAAAAATTTAATTTTAAAGAATTAAGCCAGGTCCAGAACACTTAAGGATAATAAGGAAAGACACTTAAATTAAGTGATAGGGAGCAAAAAAAAAGTATTTAAGCAAGAGTATGGCATAATAAAAAATATTTTTAAGGAAGATCAAAGCAGTCTACAATGTCAAGAATGTACTGCATGATCTCACTTATATATGGAATCTAAATATGTCAAAGTCATGAAACAGAAAGCAGAATGATGGTTACCAGGGGCTGAGGGGTGGGGGAAATGAGATTTTGGTCAAAGGGTACAAACTTTCATTTAGAGACAAAATATAAAGCCTTGTGACTTCAGTTAATAATAATGTATTGTATTCTTGAAAGTTCCTAAGAGAATAGATTCTAAGTATTATCACTCGCTGCGAAGAAACACAAAGGTAGCTATGTGGGTGATGGGTATGTCAATTAGCTTGATTGTGGTAATCATTTCAACAGTGTGTATCAAAACATCACATTGCAGCTCTGAGGTCTGCTCTGCACGCACACTGGGATCCAGCCCTAGTTGCCCACAGCAGTAACCTTCATATAAATAGGCACTCTATTGGCTTTCTGCCTTCTTTCCCGTCTCACTCTGCCCACTCCCTCATTATGCTTTGTGGGGATCACATTCTAGATAAACTACCTGGGCACACGTCTTTGTCTCAGGGTCTGCTTTGGGGAAACCCCACACTTTGATGTCTGTCCAGGACTCTGAACTTGGTTGCAGCCACTCTGTGCAGAGTGTGGTTCCTTCTATTTGTGAGTCAACACTCTTTCCAGTACTTTCCGCCTTGAATTCTTTTGTACACCCACTGATGACCCTTTGCCTATCTCTCTGTTATTTTTGGCTTATTCTTTTGTGCTCCTTTCTGTCATTTTACTTGGTGTGGAAAGGGCGCGAGGAGGCACAAACCCTAGCTATTTGGTGTTCTTCCTTCATAGCCTGCCTAATCTCTTTAACTTGATTTCCCATTCTGCCATCATTAGCCCGCAATCCCACAGCCATGAAACACTTACATTTGCTTATCTCTTTCATGGCCTTGCATGTGCTCTCTCTCTGCCTGGAATTTTATTCTCCTGGTCTGACTGATAAATTACTTTTTCCTCAAAATTCTGCTCATGTCAACTCTTCTATTGCACTTCCCCTAATTTTGCCCTCCCTCTTCAAGCAGTTGATAATTATGAGTTCTCCGTCTGTCTCCTTTACTGGATTCCATGTCCTACAAGGATGAAGATTGTACCTTTTCATTTGACATTATATTCCCAGTCCCAGGCACAGTGCCTGGCCTGGTGCTTTGTAATATTTGTTGAATGTACACATAAATGCATTCCTTAAGGGTAAGAAAGCCAACTTAGCTTGACAAATCAGCTAAGAATAGGATCTGGGGCACCAGTGGACCTCCCCAGTGTGACTGCAGGAGAGCTGGCTACCGCCAATCACCCTGTGGGGAAGTGCTTACAAGATGAACCTGGGAGCAGTCGGGGGGGGGGGGGGGGGAGGAACAGGGCAGGGGTGGTTATGGGCCACAGATGGGTGGTAGGGGCATGAACAGAAGTGAGGTTACTGTGTTCTGTCCCAGGTTTGCCTGTTGTTACCTTAAAATTTGTTGCTAGGAGTTGATTTTGTGACATCTCAGTCTCCCACCATTCTTGTTTATTTTTTATTTTTATTTTTACCAAAGGCTGTGTGGTATGGAAGTGAAGAGGTGGAGCTGAGGCTTGGGTTTGAAGTTCCAGCTCCACCACTTGTTAGTTTGTAATTTGGTGACCAGTTACCCAGATTCTCTCTGCCTCAGTTTCATTATCTATTGTGAGGATTAAGTGAATATATAGTATGTATATATATATATATGGTCACTTAGAATCAATGGGAGGCATATACTATGCCTTAAGTGTTAGATATTATTAATACTAGAGGCCCGGTGCACAAAAATTTGTGCACTCGGGGAGGGGTCCCTCAGCCCGGCCTGGGCCCTCTTGCAGTTTCGGACCCCTCGGGGGATGACTTCCTGCTGGCTTAGGCCTGCTCCCCAGGGGATTGAGCCTATGCTGGCAATCAGACATCCCTCTGGCAGCCTGGGAGCCCTCGGGGGATGTCCACTTGCCAGCAGGGAGCAGGCCTAAGCTGCAGTCTGACATCCTTAGTGCTGCTGAGGAGGCGGGAGAGGCTCCCACCACCACTGCTATGCTGGCAGCCATCAGCCTGGCTTGTGGCTGAGCAGAGCTCCCCCTGTAGGAGCACACTGACCACCAGGGGGCAGCTCCTGCATTGAGCATCTGCTCCCTGGTGGTCAGTGTGTGTCATAGTGACCAGTCATTCCCCATCATTCTGCTGTTAGGGTCAGTTTGCATATTACCCTTTTATTATATAGGATAGGGGCCTGGTGCACGAGTGGGGCCGGCTGGTTTGCCCTGAAGGGTGTCCTGGATCAGGGTGGGGGTCCCGCTGTTGTGCCTGGCCAGCCTGGGTGAGGGACTGATTGCTGTTTGCAGCTGGTCACACCACCTTCAGGGTGGGGGTCCCCACTGGGGTGCCTGGCCAGTCTGGGTAAGGGGCTGAGGGCCGTTTTCAGGCTGGCCAAGCCCCTCGGCAATGGAAGCTCCTAGCCTCTCCTTTTTTTATTATTCTGGTATTTATTTACTTTCTATAATTGAAACTTTGTTGCCTTTTGTGGAGGCTACAGCCGGCCGCTCGAAGCTTGGCTTCCTCCATCACTGGAGCAACCAAGCCTCCTGCTCGCTCCAGCTCCGTGGCTACAGCCAGCTGAAAGCAGGTATTTGGGATTTATTTAGCTTCTATAATTGAAACTTTGTTGCTTTGAGTGGAGCTTAGAACCACTGCGGCAGGCGGGAAGCTTGGCTTCCTCCATCATTGGGACAACCAATCCTCCTACTTGCTCCAGCTCCGTGGCTAGTTCAGTTCTCTCTGTGGACCCTCTGGGCTATTTGTTCAGTTTCTTGGTTGGGTTAATTTGCACATAGCCTCTCTGATTGGCTGGTGGGCGTGCCTTAAGGCATAGCGAAGGTATGGTCAATTTGCATGTTTGTCTTTTATTAGTGTAGATAATAATTACCAGGTGACTAAAACAAGATTTTAGAAGGCCAGGTTGCTTGCCCAAAGCCACACAGGAAGTCTAGGGTGAGTCTAGAGCAGGGGTGGGCAAACTTTTTCACTCGAGGGCCACAATGGGTTCTTAAACTGGACCGGAGGGCCGGAACAATAGCATGGATGGAGTGTTTGTGTGAACTAATATAAATTCAAAGTAAACATCATTACATAAAAGGGTATGGTCTTTTTTATTTTTAGTTTAATTCATTTCAAACAGGCCGGATCCGGCCCGCAGGCCGTAGTTTGCCCACAGCTGGTCTAGAGTGACAAATCTATATTTTGAGATTCAAGGACTATTTAAAAATCTCGGCAGTGAGAGCCCTGCAGGCACTGGCTGTGTCTCACTGAGCAGGAGGCATTTCTAGACACACTCAGAGCTGCCTGGGTCCAGCAACAGGAAGCGATGATTCAGAAAGTCTGTTTGATTTCCGTCACCAGATGTTGGTGTGTATTTGGCATCAAAATCTGGATGTTCACTGAAGGGCTCGCTCAAGCCCAAGTCACTGTGTTTTTGTCTCTGGGGACACATGGACGCCAAAAAGAGCTGAGCCTTAGAAAAATCAATCCCTCGATATTGAAAATGCCAGCATCGTTTCACTTCGGCTATTGTACATCAAACCACATCAAAAAGTGAACCTGATAGTATTTCTTCAGTGGTGATAATGTTGCTACAACTGAAATACGGGTGATTAATGTCAAAGCTTCAGATCCCATGCTTTTCTGGTTAGGTCATGGGCTTATGACGAGGGCACTTGGAATTCATCTAGTTCAGTTCTCTCTGTGGACCCTCTGGGCTATTTGTTCAGTTTCTTTAGGCGTTTGCTTGGGTGGATTTGGTTGCCTCCCTATTTGAGTTGAAAGATGGGAGTAAGGAATGAGCCTAGAGTCAAATTGAGACTAGAGGCTATTTTTACTTCTGAAACTAGCAGCAGGGGAAATTGTGAAGTCGGCCTGCGTCTGTGAAGGGCTTGCTTTCAGTACCAGTTGTTGCTTTGAGTCATGTGTTTACTGTCTTATTTCTTATGTTTTGTTTTAATTATTCAGTGGTTGCTCTAGTCTAGAGTTTACAATGTGCATCTTATCACATTTTCTTTCAAATAATATTACACCACTTCATGAGGAGTGTAAGAACCTCACAACAGTTTGCTCCCATTCTCCCCTTCATCATTGGTGCTATTGTCAGACCTTGTAATTTTACATTTTTATAAAACCTGCAATACATCGTTATTCATTCTTGCTTTAAATCGTGAGTTATCTTTTATTTTTTTATTTATTTTTATTTTTTTATATTTTATTGATTTTTTACAGAGAGGAAGGGAGAGGGATAGAGAGTTAGAAACATCGATGGGAGAGAAACATCGATCAGCCGCCTCCTGCACATCTCCCACTGGGGATGTGCCCGCAACCCAGGCACATGCCCTTGACCGGAATCAAACCTGGGACCCTTCAGTCCGCAGGCCGACGCTCTATCCACTGAGCCAAACCGGTTTCGGCGTGAGTTATCTTTTAGAAAAATGTAAAGAAAAAACAACAAAATATTGTTTTTCCACATATCTACCATCTGATGCTCTTCATTCCTTTGCGTAGATCTGAGTTTGCATCTGGGATGATTTTCCTTCAGTCCTAAGAACTTCCTTTAACATAGTTTGCAGTGTAGGTCTGCTAGCAACAAATTCTCCCAGCTTTCCTTTCTCTGAAAATGTCTTTATTTATTTAACCTTTTTTGTTTGGGTGGTGGTGGGTAATAACAATTGGTTAAGTATGCATATCCCTAGAATGAAATATACACAGCTGTTTAAAATAATGCAAAATATGCTTAAAGACATTCGCTGTATATTAAGTGGAATCGCCTTTACAGAGATGGATATACAGTACTAGCAGCCCTGCGCATGAATCTGTGCGCCGTAGCTCACCAGTAGCTCACTGCCGCCCTCTGTTAGCTTTCCACCCGCTGCCCCACCCTTCTGTAGCTCCCCCACACCCCTCCCCCTCCATAGCTTGCTGCCCTGCCCCCTCCTATAGCTCTCTGCTGCCCACTTGTAGCTCGCTGCCCCACCCTCCTGCTGATTTGTGATCCAGTCATTACGCAGTCGGTTAAGCCTCACAGTGTAATGTCCATTTGCATATTACATCTTTATTATATAGAATAATGTAATTTTTTGGATAAAAATTATGTATGGCCCTAACCGGTTTGGCTCAGTGGATAGGGCGTCAGCCTGCAGACTGAAAGGTCCCAGGTTCGATTCTGGTCAAGGGCATGTACCTTGGTTGCAGGCACATCCCCAGTAGGGGGTGTGCAGGAGGCAGCTGATTGATGTTTCTCTCTCATCGATGTTTCTAACTCTCTATCCCTCTCCCTTCCTCTCTGTAAAATCAATAAAAAGTATATTAAAAAAAATTATGTATGTATAATTAACAATATAAAAACCCAGAATAACATGCATGGGAATGTAAACAGTGCTACATCAGTGATGTGTCTTCTTTTGGGATATTGGAATTTTCTAAAGTTTTTTTAAAGTATATTTTTATTGATTTCAGAGAGGAAGAGAGAGGGAGAGAGAGATAGAAACATCAATGATGAGAGAGAGTCATTGATTGGCTCTTGTACACCCCCTCCTGGGGATCAAGCCTGCAACCCTGGTATGTGTCCTAACTGGGAATCAAATCCTGACCTCCTGGTTCATAGGTTGCCATTTAACAACTGAGCCACACCAGCCAGGTTCTAAAGTTTATAAAATTAACCTGCATCACTTTTAACATAAAAAAATTGTTTGTTTTAAACTATTTTGCTTTTTCCTTCTAATCTTTTCACACTATTAAAATGCATACCTTAATAAAATTTGTTTAAAACTAAATGCCATTTGCCCTGGCCAAATAGCTCAGTTGGTTAGAGTGTTGTCTTGATATGCCAAGGTTGTGGGTTTGATCCCTGGTCAGGGCACACACAAGAATCAACCAATGAATATATAAGTGGAACAACAAATCAATCTCTCTCTCTCTCTTCCTCTCTTTCTCTCTCAGCAATGGAAAAAAAGTAAATTACATTTAAACTCTCTCCTAATAATGCAAATGTTAATTGATGAGATTAAAATTAAAGCATGTTTCTAGATTCTGGGCTTTGCAAATAAAATGATAGGGGTGAAATGGGCACATTGTGTAAGAGTATAGGGAAAACTAAAAGGACAGTGTTAGAGATATTCAATCTTTTCTCATCTCTCCCTCCCTGTGTCGGTTTCCTGCTCTTTCCCTAGTGAACCATTCATGGGAGCTGGGTGTAACTTCTTTCAACACTTAAAAATGAATTCACAATCTTGGCTTTGTATGTTTTTTAGAAGAAAAATACCTAGGGGTGAAAATTACCAGTGATTTCTGTTTGTATTTCTCAAGCCATTAAACCATGTAATATCTAAAAAAATGGAATTGTAAACAAACACACAAAATACTTTTACATAATATGTTTATATATTAGTAGCTAATACATGGTATTGTTATAATACTAGAGGCCCGATGCACAAAATTTGTGTAAGAGTAGGCCTTCCTTCCCCGGCAGGCACCTGGGACCTGTGCTTCCCTTGCAGCCCCAGCTTCATCTGGAAGGACGGAAGGACATTCGGAAGGACATCTGTTCTAATTAGCATATTACGCTTTTATTACTATAGGCTTACAAAGTTTCCATAAATGATACTTACATAAAATTCTGCATCCTCCTTTCCCTCACTCAGTTCACATTTTGTCTGGACATCTATCTATTTTGATTCCAGTAGAGAAACAGACAGCAACGTGGTTAGCGTCACAGGACTTGGAGTGAGACTGCCTGTGTTGAATTCCAGTCCTGCCATTGCTGGTTGTGTGACCTTGGCAATTTCCTATCTTTTCTGTGTCCTAATTTCTTTATCTGTGAAATTTGGGTTTTAATAGTTTTTACTTTATTGGGTTGTAGGGAGCATTGATTGGGTTGAAACATGTAAAGCACTTAGAACAGTGGCCGACACAGGAAGTGCTTAGTAACTGCCATTCATGCTGTTGCTGTTATGAAAGATGCCCCTGGCTGTGCATCTCTAAGACAAAGATGTTGGCGTGTTTATTTCTTTTCCTGATATAGACTTCCACCGAATCCCTCTTGGCTCTCAAGCAAGCATTACCAACATTGTTGTGCAGGGGTAGACTTGAAATTTTTAGCTATTGAACAGAAATTTGTCTAGTTATTTCACTGTAAGCACTTAATAAAAGTGAGTTCTTGTGATGATCTAAATCACTTCTTTTAACTCTTGTGTATTATAACATATCAATGTATTTCCTTAGGGATGGACATTGAGGTATGTCCTATGTTTCTCTGTTAGAAGCAATCCTATATAATAAAGAGCTGATATGCAAATGATCATCACGCCCTCATGCTCCCACGCAGTAATGGCTCAGACACTCAACACTAAAGGAGAGAGGAATGGGGACCAGCCAGGCACAAATGAGCTCACGAGAGAGGAATGGGGACCAGCTAGGCACAAATGAGCTCACGAGAGAGGAATGGGGACCAGCCGGGCTGCTGCCCGGAGGAGGGACAAGCTGCCTGCCCCACGAGCCCGGGCACCTGTGGCTGTGGCCCAGGCAAAGCCGCCCGCCCATTGTCCCCTGTGGCTGCGGCCGGCCCGGGTGAAGCCAGCCCAGGTCCTGGGTGCCTGTGGCTGGCCAGAGGGAGGGAGGCCTGGGTCCTGGGTGCCTGCAACCAGCCAGAGGAGGGAATCCTGGGTCCTGGGTGCGGGGTGAGGGAGAGGTGGTTAGGGGTGATCAGGCCAGCAGGGGAGCAGTTAGGGGTGATCAGGCAGGCAGGCAGAGGTGGTTAGGGGAGATCAGGCAGGCTGGCAGGCAAGTGGTTAGGAGCCAGCAGTCCTGGATTGTGAGAGGCAGTTGGACGTCTCCTGAGGGGTCCCGGATTGGAGAGGGTGCAGGCCGGGCTGAGGGCTGCCCCCCTGTCCTGTGCATGAATTTTGTGTACCAGGCCTCTAGTGCTATAATATTTATCCATGTATATGTTGTACACATGCGGGAGAATAGAACTGCTGAGTTGGAATTGAACCCAGGCCTGCTTACTGCCAAAGAGTCTGTGAGAGAGTAATATGTAGAGACAAACTTAATAAATTTTGAGACTTAAATTTTTTTTTAAATTTTGAAACATAAAAATTTTTCCATTAGTCATGGGTCATAACCTATGACTAATGGAAAAATTCCCCAGAGATGAGCATTGCCTTTGAGAGGCAGTCATCATCCAGAGGGGCCTTTGGCAGGGGAGACAGTACAAGTCTCCTCACTCCATAAATGAATCCACGTGGAACATCCAGCTGAATGTGATGCATGTGAGACCAACAGGAAAAAATGAAAAAGATTTATAGGGATGTTGTCAACATGAACAGTTTTATTGCTCAAAGAATTAGGGGTTATTACATGTTGATTGAATAACGTTTTATTTATTCAATCAACACTTAATTGCAGACATTTGCAGGCTTGAAAGAGTAGTGATTTGTGGGGACAAGAGGTTTTGAAACATTTTTTTCTCTTTCAATCTGACATAGCAAGTCTCGTTACTGAGCCAAGAACTATTTAATTGTCTGTATTTCAAGGAGCTCCTCAACATTTTAGACAAGTGGTAGAGTATTTCAAAATCTTAAATCAGGGAAGCATTGTAGAGGAGAAAGGAAGGGGCAGACAGGAGAAAAGAAAAGGACCTCACTGGTTGGGGGCTGGCGACAGCAGAACATCCTGGGTTGAT
Source organism: Myotis nattereri (assembly GCF_964212035.1). NCBI lineage: Eukaryota > Metazoa > Chordata > Mammalia > Chiroptera > Vespertilionidae > Myotis > Myotis nattereri. Next base: position 37,387,172 of record NC_138079.1, read on the forward strand.
GGAAGCAAGCCCCATGCCGGCAACAGGATGTTCTCTCCTGAAGAGCCCATGTCCAGGGACAGACTGCAGTCTTCCTCAGGCAGACCTGTGCTCTCAGTAGGCCCCAGAAAAAATCTGAAAATTCATCTCCTGTCTTCATGCCTCTGAGGACCCAGATTGTAGCCCTGAAGGTTGCCTGGAGTTTATGTTCACCTCTGGAGACCCAGAGGGTAGAGGTCATAGTACAGATTGTCAGTCTTTCCCTGTGGCCTTCAGTCTCCTGCCTTCTTACTCCCCATTATTCTCCTCAAGGCACCCAGACACCTGCACATGATTTTAAATGAATAAATAAAATACTTTAATAGTGCATTCACACTGTTAAGATACTGTCAATAACTATCAAGTTAATAGCTATTAAAATATTAGTTTAGTGTACATTATTCCTAATACAGCTATTTAAGAAAAATATCTATGTAAAGCACCTGACATTTAGTAGATATTCAGTAATCAGTAGCAATTTATCATCGCTATTCTATTGGGAAAGAAGCTTAGGCTAGGTTATATTTAAAGGGCACCCATTAGATTCGACTCTGTCTGTAGAGCTTTGAATGAGAATGGCTTTAAAAGAGTGCATTGTTTCCAGGTGAAGCGAAAACGTGGTGACTATTGCTGAGCACTGTTAACGTTTCAGAGCCACAGATTCATCATCTGTGGTCCTGTGTGGTGGAAGGCCCTGGAGGCAGGTGAGGGGGCAGTGTGAGTGGGTGGCAGGGCAGGGTGCTGAGGCTTTTGCCCTTTTGCCCTTTGTTCTCCTTACTGCTCCTGCAGGTCCTATTTTGAAGAGTCAGGCTTAAGAGCTTTCTGCCATGGGTGGCTTGTGATGAGGCGACTTAGATGGGTCAGGGGGAGGACACCATAGCAGTGGGTGGTGGATTTCAAGCTGGTTCCCTCCCCTCGCCTGACCCCCTAATTCAAAAGCACCGAGACGGTGGCAGAAAGAAGCCCGTGCCAAATGCTCAGACGACGTAACCTCTCGGACCCTTAATTTCCCCATGTGAAAATGGGAGAATAATTTGTGATTCTCAGCTTAAATGTGCTTTGCTCAGTGCCTGGCCCAGAGGTACGGGCTCCGCTAGCATCTGCTACTGGCATACGTGGTGGGGTTCTGATGTCAGATCTGTTGAGTGCTTCCCCCCAAGAGCACTAATGCATTTTTTCTTCATGGCTGCTGTTCAGTAAGAAGCTCTAAGCCAGCCTAGGAATTCAATAGATTATTATTCTCCATACCTCTTCACTATACAATCGTCAAGGTTTGCCCCATTTCTTTTTTTATAAATATGTTTTTATTGATTTCAGAGAGGAAGGGAGAGAGAGATAGAAGCATCAGTGATGAGAGAGAATTATCAATGGGCTGCCTCTTGCAAGCCCCCTACTGGCGATCTAGCCTGCAACCGGGGCATGTGCCCTGACCAAGAATTGAACCATGACTTCCTGGTTCAAAGGTCAACACTCAACCACTGAGCAACACCAGTTGGGCTCCTCCATGTCTCTAATGCTATATATTTTAGGACTAAAATTTCCCCAGTGGATACAGCTACAAAAAATAAGCTCTCTGACAGCAAGACCCAGGCTTAGTTCAGGGAAACGGTCTTTGAGATGCAATCAGTGAGTACTATCAACACCCATTTTAGCTCAATCTGTCTGACTCTAGGAAAAGAGATCTTAGCTATTTCGTCTGAAGGCATCGGATCTGTGTTTTCTGGATCTGATGATGAAGTGAGTGCTGTGTGGCATTGCAAGTCCAGTGATGGTCATGGATGGTATCACCCAGTGGTGCACAGCCACTCACTGGCACTGTCGGGAACCATGGTCACACCTGGTGTCTTGGGTGGCAGCCTCAAGACCGTCCCCAGGCCTGATGAGTGGATTTCAAAAGGAGCCCCAGACCAAAGGCCCAGCATAGACTCCCTTGGGAAACAACTTGGGAGTGAGGTACCAGGAGTTTAAGATCTTAGAATAAAGCCAAAATTGCACCTTATAGGAGATTCAGTGTGTGTGTGTGTGTGTGTGTGTGTGTGTGTGTGTGTGTGAGAGAGAGAGAGAGAGAGAGAGAGAGAGAGAGAGAGAGATTGCCAGCATAGGAGATGGGATGAAGAGGGAGGGGGGAGGAATAGGCTTCTAATCCCATCCAATTGGCTTTCTAAAAGCTTTCCCGAGGATGGAGGGAAACCAGGAATGCAGCTCCAAAGGGGCCTGAGATATTGCTGGACATGCCAGGCGTCTGTGGAAGTATCTGTCCCTGACGCAATGTGATCAGGTGGAGGGTGGCTGGCTGAACTGGGCCAGCCCGCATGTCAGGGGAGGGAGTGAGGTGGGGGAAGTGGAAGGCTGACCTTTTGCTCATTTCTTCATGTAGTACTGTTTATTCCCTGGACACTGTGCCTGGCACTGTTCTACTCAGACCAGACCCTTGCCCTCACTGAGTTTACAGTCTAAGGAGGAAGGTAAACATTTAACAAGGAAACAAGTTAATCAATTATAAATAGTGATAAGTGCTTTGCAGAAATGGAGTTCTGTAATTCAAAAAATAAATGAAGGCTATTTTGAGTGGCTGGAGGACTCTTTGAGGTGACATTAGAGTAAAAAACCTAGAGCATGAGAAGAAACCATCCAGGAGTAGGTGGGGGTCTAGGGAATGGCATGACATGAGATGGAGGCTACTGCCTAGTAGATGCTCAAAAAATGAGTGAATGAAGGTGGAGAGGGTGACAAGGACCAGATCCCCTGAATCTTGTAGGTCATGAAAGAAGTTAACAGTTCATCTAAGAGCAAAGGTACGCCTTCATGGGATCTAAGCGGGGGTGGAGGGGGGGGCAAGACTCAATTTATGTGGAAAAAGATCACTGTGGCTGCTATTTTTGAGAATGGGATTTGAAGGGGCCAGAAGAGTTCCAGTGTGGAGCATTCTGGGTTTTCCTCATCTCACCCCCAACAGCCTAGCCATTGCTTAAGGGCAAATTAGTGTTCATTGTTATCATCAGCAGCCCTGCATGCATAAAGGCTCAATAATTGTTGCTAAGTAGATAAACTATAATGAACTTTCCAAGAAAGGTGTGCAGGTCTTTAGGTTTGGAGTGTAAGTATATTCTCCCTGAAAATGTCTGCTTTGAAGGAGAGGAAACTGTTTTCCTCCACCCTTTTAGGTTCAGTGAGCGTGGCTAGCGAATTTGATTGACATTAGACAGCTTAACAGGAGAAAAGGCACACAATTTTTATTAACATTTACATAGATGGAGTTCATAGGAAAGAAGTGGAACTCAAAGAAGCAGTTAGATTTGGGGCCCAATATCCTTTTTATATTAAACTTTTCTTTTTTGAATTTTTATTGATTTCAGAAAGGAAGGAAGAGGGAGAGAGAGAGAGAGAAACATCAATGATGAGAGAGAATCATTGATCGGCTGCTTCCTGAACGCCCCACACTGGGAATTGAGCCCAAAACCCAAGCATGTGCCCTGACCAGGAATCGCACCATGACCTCTTGGTTCACAGGTCAACGCTCAACCATTGAGCCACGCCAGTCGGGACTTATGTACTCTTTGTAACAAAGAAAAGAGGGTTTGAAAAGTTGTGAGGCAGTGACTAGGAAGTACAATAGGGGAAACTAATGCAAGGTAAGCCCATCTCTGACACAGACACAAGGCTGGGGTGCTAGTTATGGGCAAACTCTAAGCAGAGGTTCCTAAATTGGGTGCAGATTAGAAGGACCTAGGGAGCTTTTCAAATATCCACCTCACAGATCTGGATTCAAATGGCCTAGGGTGGTGCCCAGAAAGGGTTGTTGAAAAGCTCCCAGGTAGAAGCCAGAAGTATTTCCCTCAATGATCATCATGGCCCTGTGGTGCCTCGTAGGGAACTGGGCATTTGGCTTTGTTAGCTTTGTTCTAGCCTACGGGTTGCAAACTCAGACATGTGTGGGGGCCAGTAAACAAGGGAAGGCACAAAGACGGCCAGATACAAGGCAACAGACAGTAGTAGAAATTCTGGTTTTTCAGTAGGAGATGGAAATTTGGATTTGTACATGAAACTTCCCCATTTTTAAAATGTTGACAACTGATTTAAAATGAAACTCTTTGAAGGTGCACAAGGCAGCACCTTGGTTCCCATCCATATTGCTTCCTACACTGGGACCTCAGATGAACTGGGTATCTTTTTCTCTTTGGGATAATCTAGGAAATTGAGAAAAGAAAAAGTATGTCTGCAGAGCTTTCTTGCATGACCTGGTAAACATTGGTCCTCATCAGCAGGGGGAGCAGTTCTTGTTTATACTCATGTACCTTTACTTGACATTCAACAAGACTCTGGTTGCAGGGAAGACACAGGAATATTCCCATAAACAAGATGGATGAGCCTGGCCCTAAGAGGTTCTCCAGGCTTTAGATGCTCATGTGTAACTGGGTCCTATGACTTTTATATCCACGCCTCTAGAGCTAAAGATGTGTTTTAACAGAATTCTGGAGAAAAGAAAAGGAGCAAATAATTATTTCAAAGTTTTCCTTTGAAATGCTTGAACATCAATACTATCTATGGCAAATACTAAGAAAGAGGTAGTAACATTTAAACGCTGCTTGCTCCTATGTGCATCCTCTTGACAGGTCTCTGTGAAGTCTTTTTCATATCCTGAGGAGAAATTTCTTTAGCAAACACTGGGAGAGCTTGAGTGTCTCAGTGGGTGTCTGATGGTTGCTGGGGGCACAGCTGTAGTTATAGTCTGTTCCAACCCCCTGCAGGGCGCTGGGCAAAGGCCATATCTTCATCCAGGGCTACCCTGGTCAAGAGTGCAAATGGCAGAAAATGACATTTGCGTCTGGGCAAAAGCATTATAAATGTTCATAGCTGTGGCTCCTCAGGGTCTCTCGTCGTCAGGCAGGTGCGGTGGGTTTGTGTTGGCACAGGGTGAAGGCCCTCAAGGGCCTCCCCAGTCTACCCGGGAGATCTCGGATAGGTCATCTAGGTGGATCTAAGTCCAAAACTTAAGGTCTCTGTCATAACACATGCCGGGAGCCGAACACAGAGTCCCATTTCACATTTGGAAAGTCAGAGCTTGCACTCGGAGACTCGACTTGACATTTTTGCAGCTTTCAATAGAAAATGACGGTTTTTCAAGGAGCAAGGGGGATCTTGACCATTAGGGAATATCTTTTATAATATTTAAAAATTATTTTAGAATTCAAGTTTTATTTTTTCTCTCTTTTGCTCTCTCTCTTCATAAAAAAAAATGATAGAGGTGATAAGATGAAATGGAAGGACAGTGTAAATAAGAAAACACTAGGTTTTCAAAGGATCTGGGTCCAACTTCCCACCTGCCTGGGGGCCTGAATCCAGTTACTTAAATGACCAGTTTTCTCACCAGCAGAAGTGAGAACACAATTTCTGCTCAAGGTGGATATAAATGAGTCTTTCATCAAGGTTTAATTACTTTATACTACTTATGGGACTTATATCTGCACTCTTGAAAAGGCCCATGGGGTGTGTTCATGGCTTCTTAAAAGAAGGCACAATGGAGATGCCCACTGAACTAAGAGTGACTTGACCTCATCCATCCATTCCGGGTCCGCTATCCAGTTTTAGAAAGGAAGGGCATTAGATCCTGAAAGGATTTGGCCTCGGTGATCTGGTAGAGCAAAGTGTGCTCCCGGACACCACACTAAATGATGCAAAGATCCCCTCAGTGCTCCTCCACCAGGGGCTTGTATCAGTCAGGTTATATTTGAGTCCCTTGGGGCAACTTTTTCCAATGACATGAGCTAGACTGCTCCCCTCCACAGAGATTCTGGTCCCCCAGATTCTGGGGGTGGAGTATAAGCATATGTAATTTGGCGAACAGAAATTTTCAGTTGATTCTGATACTTTCACACCACGCTGGGAAACACTTCCCTAAAGGTAAATTGAAAGGTCTTTTTATTTGATCTCACCTTTGATTCACAATGTGCTAGAGATAGCTTCTTTGGAAAATGTCACCTGATGAATTGAGATTGAGGAGAGGAGAGCCACATTTCTGTGTGCTGCCTTGGGGCGCCCTGAAGAAGCCTCATCTTGGCCAGCCCCCTGCCAACAAGACTTTCCCTTCTCTGCTGAAACAAGTCCACCCTTCAAAGACCAGCTCATAACATGGCCTACCTTTTTGATTGCCTCTCCCTAAAGAGCTTTCCTTCTCTGCTTAATTCATTCATTGTCTGGATGATTTGTTTGACTATTCAATTAGCAATTGATGGTCTAGCTTCTATTTCTGCTGAATGCAGTTTGTCGTATATTGCTATTTAATGTTTCACTGATTTCTGTCTAGTAGAAATAGTGCTGATTTGAATTTTAGTTCTGGCTTTATTTCTAACTGTGTATCCTAGGCAAGTTGTTTAGCCTTTCTGGGTTTCAGAGCCCCAATTATACAATTCCACAATTCTCTTTCTTACCTCACCCTCAAGCTAAGGTTCTTACACAATGATGTTCACTTAATTGTATTTACATTTTTTGAGAGAATAATTGTAGTAGACATTTTCTAACATGGTTCCCAGGGACTTTGCATTCTGATAGTCATGCCCTTATATAATCCCTGCCCATGAGTGTGGACAGCACCCAGTGAATATGGCAAAATGATGGGATGAGTTAGAAGAGCCTGTGACTTCTGTTTTGCTAGCGTTCTCTCTCAGGCTCTTCTCACATGCTTGCTCAGACGGAGAGGGTCACCTGGAAGGATGGAGGGAGGCCTCTGGTCAAGAGCCAGCAAGTGACTGAGACAGCCTGTGATAAACCAGGTCTTACCAAGAACCACTGAGTTGTCTTGAAAGTGGATCCTGCCTCAGTTGAACCTTGACACGACTGCAGCCCCAGTCAGTGCCTTGTGATTGCAGCCTTGTGAGAGACCCGAGGCTAGCTAAGTCATGCCTGACCCACAGAAATGGTGATATAATAAATACATGTTGTTCTAAGCTACTAAACTTTGGGATAATTTATTATGTAGCAATATGTAATTAATACTATCTATGAGATGGGTTGATGAACATGGTAGTCTATCTACCTGATTTGGTCCTATTGAGCTAAATTGTGCTACAGTAACAAATGACCCCAAAAGTGGCTTATATCCACAAGAGTTTATTCCTCCTTCTCAATATATGTCCACTGAAGGCAGTCATAGCTGTGTTCAATATTTCCTTCCCTCCAGAACCGTCTATAACCCAGGCTGATAACAGCCACTTCTATCTGGAATATTGCCAATCACCAGGGAAGAGGAAAGAGAGCAGGGCAAAGTATGCACTGGCTTTTAAACCTTCCCCATGAAAACAACGCACTATACTTTTGCTTATATTTCACTGGCCAAAGTGAGTCACATAGCCATATAGTTGATGAACATGGCCCAAAGTATATTCCTCTTCCAGTGAGCAGCACTAAATATCTGTGAACAGTAACACAGTGCACCATATGCCATTGTGCAGTGGGTTAGGGGGAGTGGTAGCCACAGACTGCCGTAATATACAGAAAAGAGAAAGAATAGTTCGCATGCACAACTGAATGGGTGTGGTGGCCCCAGAGCCTAAGATAAGAGAGTACAATTGAATAGCTATCTTTCCCTAGAAAAGGGTGAAAATGAAGGGAATATGAAGCACTGCGGAGAGTTGAAGTGTTTTGTTTTGTTTTTTTAGCATCCTCAAAATCTCCATGGTTACCTCCCTAAGGTTGTTCTAAAACAGTGACTCTATGGCAATAAAGCTTTAAGACAAGCATCCTGGCCCTCCTCTTCAGACTAGATAGCCTTCCCTAAGCTCTTGAGGCTTCTGTATATAAATATATCCGCCTCCCTTGTCTATAATCCTGTTCATAAAGTTGAACTGGGTCTCCAAACAACTGTCTTCCAGCAGCCAGTTGAATAGGAGAGGAAAACTTGACACATGACCTTGGGCAAGCCTGCCATGTGTGGGTTTCAGTCTTCTCAAAGTCCAGTCTAATCTCACCTTCCGGAGAAATAAGCACAGTCCCTGTGGACTTCCTGCAAACATTGGAGGAGCTTAAGGAACGGTTGCTAGCCCATCCATCTCAGAGGCCTTGCCAGGCCGGCTTTAGAGAGGCCGTTTGATGGGAAGTGCAGAGATCTGGCTTGCAGAGCAGGAGAAGCTGGGCCTGACTTAGCTGGTAAGCCAAGCCACCACGATGGATCTGTCGTTAAAACCAGAACCAGCTTAAATTGCTGACACACGGTAGAGAAATGTCAGGGCTAGAGATCCCCTAAAAAAGTAAAGGAGAGACTTGTTGAGGACCCTTCTGCCTATAAAAAATACGTTTGCCCTCAGGCTCTGCCTGTTTGGATCATGCCAGATGGTATTCTGTTTCTCCTGAGGTTAGAGTTTGTGTCAAAAGAAATAGACTTCACTTTGATGAGTTCTGAAGGAGGCATGAAAGAGTCACAGAATCACGGTTTAACAGTGACCTTAGATGCCATCTAAGGCAAACTGTCCAGCACAGGAGTCACTCCCTCACGCCTATGGCCTGAGATTTGAACTTCCTGAGATTTTTTAGGATGCAATCCTGTCCCAGTTTGCTTTCCACATTGCACCATAGAGAGTGTGAGGGAAAAGCAGTGAAGTGAAAGTGTGTGAGCAATGTGGAGACAATACCCTTCTTCCTGGTGACACAAGCTTTGCATTTGGGAAAAAGATTTCCATTTTGCAACTGTAATGCTCTTGGTTGTTGGAGGAAATGTTGAGAGAGGCCGTAGTCTGTAGTCTATTTCTGAAACTGGCTGCCTGTGAAACAATCCCACCCTTCTCTGGCATGTTTTACTGCTGGCTGGTGGTAAATTATGGGATAGACGAAGGCAATGGGGTGTGGGGTAGGGCAGGGCGGGGGGGGAAGGCAAGAAGAAGGCAGCTTTCCAGAGCAGCTTTCCAGGATTGAGGCGGTAGTAATAGGGATGGAGAAGAGTGGATGAACTGAGGATCGGTTTGAGAGAAAGAGGTTGTGGTGAAAGAAGCCAGGTGGGCAGGCAGGTGGGATAAGCCTCTAGGTCTAAGTGGGAAAACATCACCTCTCCTACAGGAACTTTCATTTGTACTCAGGCTGTAAGTACCCCAATCTTTTAAAATACAGTATCTTCACAAGTCACGGAGGACCTGGCTTACTACTGACTTCTGATGCTGGAGATATTTCCATAATCAGGAAGTTGCACTTTTTTTTTTAACACCTTTACTTTATTATCTTCATTAGATATCAGAACTGGGTAGTGAGCTGGAGGGCTCCTGAGGATGGTTGGGTTTGCCCTAAGGAAAAGCTGAAATACTACGCTCAGCCCCTTACCTGGGCAGCCTCGAATTCCAGGGGAAAGGCAGGGAGCCTTAGAGAGGGAGTGCTAAGGCTCAGGGCTTCTACATACCTTACCTTTCATTCCAACCTCCAGATAATTTTGTGAGGCGCATCTTTTAAATTCCAGTTTTACAAAACAAAAAAGTGAGGCCCAGAGAGGTTCTTTATTTTGCCCAAAGCCACACAGCTTGCAAGTGGTGGAGCCAGGAGTAGAACCAGAGTCTGGCTTCCTGCACTCTCCATACCACCCCTCAGTCTTGGTCAGTCTGTTTTCCCTCTTTCCTCGTTACTACCATACCGATTCCGTGGTGGAGCCCATCCTGGGGAAGGCTACAGTTTCTTTCTTTTAGGTACTGTGTTTGCCTCTCCTATCCCACAGCGTGCCTAGTTAGGTGCCCAGTGAACATGCCTACCTAGAGGCAACTCCCCTTCTTGCTGCCACATATGGATCTGGGGCGAGTCAAGGCAGGGCTGGTGAGGGAGACTGCGTGGCTGCCGCCCCTGCTAGGCGACGGGGAGGGACTCTTCTGCCTGTGCCTTGCCTCAAAGGCATTTTTCATGTCCTGTCCCCCTCGTGCTCCCCAGCCCCCACCTCTCGCCCCTTGACTTCGTTTCAGTTCCCTCGGGAGCGTCCCTTACTGCGGGGGTGACAGCATCTGGGGGCGCAGGGTCCCTGGTGTCCGCTCTCTTGCCCATCTGTGCGCAGAGCCTCGTTCCGGGGCGCCTGGAGCCCGGCGGGCATTGACGTCAAGCGGCAGCGGATCGCTGCCTACAGACGGCTGACCTGGACCCTCCTCCACACCCCCTTCCTTCCTTGCCCCCTCCCTCTTCCCCGCACCCGGGCCCTGGCTCGGTATAAAAGACAGGAGCGCGGGGCGCCTCAGCAGCGCCGAGTTTCAGCACCATGGAGAGCACCCGCTTCCAGCTGCTGCCCCTCCTGGGTGCTGCCCTGCTGCTGCTGTTACCTCTGCTGGGCGCCCGTGCCCAGGAGGATGCTGAGCTCCAGCCCCGAGCCCTGGACATCTTCTCCACCGTGGAGGATGCCTCCCATGAGAAGGAGCTGGTCGGTATCCCCATGCCCCAGACGCCCCTGGGCTGCCGCGCGGTCCCTCCTTTGTACCTCCTCTCTTCCCTCCTCCCCACCCCATTCCCAGAGTCAGGACGCGGGGAGATGAGTGACAAGTCCGGGCTCCCGCTGTCATCCTCCCAGCAGTCTTGTCCCCGCTCCTCTGAGCAACACAGGAGCAACACGAGCCTCCCCTCCAGGGCCCTGGGACCTGCTGTCAGTACCTGGGACAGCGCCCCCTAAATTTCCACCCCTCTAGCAACCTTTTTTTGTCTTCGGTGTCCCAGGGTGGAGCGTGTGTGGTTCTGGGGATCCTTAAAAATAGGGCTGGAAGTGAGCACCTGGGCTGGACTCGCAGCCAAGGCGGCAACTTCGGGCTCTCGGGGGCGGTATGTTGCAGATCGAAGCGCTGCAGGAAGTCCTGAAGAAGCTCAAGAGTAAACGTATTCCGCTCTATGAGAAGAAGTACGGGCAAGTCCCCATGGTAAGGCTTTGGAATCATCTCCTTCCCATGTTTTTCCAAGAGGAAATATACCATCTTGAGTCTTATACATGCGCGCCTTCTCCCTAGGACGTGGCTAAATAATTCAGGAAAGGGGTTTGCAGAATTCTATAAGGTCCCCCTTGTTTTCACCGCCAGCCCTTGCCCTTGGGTCTCTGAGGGCAGACCAGCCCTTTCAGAGGAGCGAACAGCATGTGCCAGGAACCAGCTCTTGTGTCTGGGTGGAAAGGAGTGTTTCCTGAAGATGAGCTTTTCTCACCTCACGAAGAATTGGTTCTTGTTCCTTCAATTTTCTTCCTGCCTTCCTAACCCCTGTCGGTTTTGTTTTTTAAAAAAAATCTAAGTTCTAGGATAAAAATCCTTAACCAGGGCTTGTCACTTTCCATGGAGAACAAACACACATACGCACATACTTAAACCTTCCTTGGGATGAGGAGTGCAGAAAGGGAGCAGGGGTTGTGAGAAAACATAGGTCTATTGTTTATTTCTTAGAAAAAAGGTCTGGTTGATTTTTTTTATCTTCTGGATGAGCAACTAAAGGAACCAGGAAATGTAATCCAACTCTCCCTCTATGCCCCCTCCCCCGCAAAGTGGAAGAAGGTAGGAGGGGCTCAATAATTTAAATTTATTTTTATGTTCTCTCACTGAAATCATAAGCACAAAGCTCTCTTCCCTTTTAGGCCTGACTATACTTAGGCCTCCCGTGGGGGTGATAGGGTCCATCCGTCTCTCCCATGAGGCAGAAACTGTGTTGACAGGGAGAGTGGCCTTTGAGGGCTTGGTTTTGCGCATGTCCCACGACCACACATTGTGTTGCTTGCAGTGTGACGCTGGCGAGCAGTGCGCGGTGCGAAAAGGAGCGAGGATCGGGAAGCTGTGCGACTGTCCCCGAGGAACCTCCTGCAATTCCTTCCTCCTGAAGTGCTTATGAGGCGTCACCCTCCTCCATCGGTCCCCAGTTCCCCTGCTTCCCCAGAGGACCGCGCCTTCATTTGTGGAGTTGGGATTTAGCAACCAAGCTTGCATTTCCCTCTGAGGGTGAAGGGGAGCTTTTCCTGATGTTTTCAAATAAAAGAACAATGTCTTGTATGCTTGTACGGTGTTGATGTGTGTGCAAACATATTCTCTTTTTATTTTATTTGCCTGATGAACTCTTGTGTATCTTTGTGTAAAGTAGGGGAACTTTGCTTTGAAAATTGTATTTTCCTATGTGGCATGGCAGGATGAAAATTAGATTTGGTGAATGTTGGTAGATGACACCACCACCTGGAAAATAAATCATCCCAAGCACCCCCAGTTGAAGCATGTACAAATTATACATAATGAAGTGTTTTTAGTAATTGTTCATACTGCCCTGGCCGGTATGGCTCAGTTGGTTGAGTACACCCAGAGGTCTTTGGTAGGGTTCCCTGTCAGGGCACAAGCCTTCATTGGGGCTCGATCCTGGTAGGGGGCATGCAGGAGGCATCCAATCAATGCTGTTTTTTTCCCCTCTCTCTCTTCCTATCCTTTCTTCTCTTTCTCTAAAATCAATAAAAACAAGTAAAAAACAGTTGCTCATAGTGCATTGTTGTTTCTACATAAGTAATTTAAATATGAATGATGGGATTAATCAAGCAAAGGCTCATACACCTCCCCAAAGGGAGGTAGAGAGCAAGGGCCCTGAGATGGTCTGTGGGAGTGACACCTCTCAAAACACATCATGATCATCAGAGGAGTGATTTTTTTTTTTTTTTACATATGGAATAAGAAAGAGAACTTTTTGTTTTTACTTTGCACTTAGTAAAGACTAGGAGAAAGAGAGAAAAAGTATGTGCCATGTGCTGTGTTGGAGAGGAGCTAAAAGAGAAGACGATTGGAAAAAGAATTCAGGAAAGAACATAAGCATCTAATTCGCATTTATCCAGTTATTTGCTCTATGGTGGTGTATAGTGGCAACCTCTTCTCCTGCTCTCCAATTAATTCTTCAGTAAATTCTTTGTTATTGAAACTTACAATTGATGTAACTTTATTGAAAAAAAAAGCTTATCAATATTTCTTTTCTTTACCTAGTGTCTAGGTTGATAAGATAGGTGTATCCATTCATTTCTTTCTTTATTTATTACTCAGTAAACATTGTGAGCACCTACTCTGCATCAGGCACTGTGCTAGGCTTCAGGACTATAGCAGAAAAGGAATCAGTCAAGACTGCCACCCTCAAGGAGCTTATCGTCTTATGTAACAAGGAGGCTGTTTAAGTGGGACCCATACAGGAAGGCCTCGGGAGGGAGAAAGGTTCCTACTGTGGCACTGGATCCCTCCTCCTGGGTATTTGTCCAGATCATCTCTTCTTTCCCCTGTTTCCACATGGCACTCTTCTCTCTCATTTTTCCAGGTTGCTGGTGGTCCCCCTTCGTCTGTGTACCTCCGCTCCTGACATTTGTTTTCAATCCTTTGCCTCTGGTAATCCAGCCACACTTCAGCATTGATCTAGCCCAGTTCTCAGTTTTACCCTTTGGCCCCCTAATCTCTGGTTGCTGTAAGAGACATGCCATCTTCTCCCTGCCAACTTTCCAGCAGTTCCCTGGGACTAGGCTTAATTCTCACTTGGCTGTTCTATAGAGAATCTGATAGTGTTCATCATTTGCCAGAGTGACTTGCATTTAGTTTTAATCCATGAGCTCTTCTGCAAGAAAACCCAGTCTGTTTGGATGAGAAGGGCTGAAACTGTATGTAGATTCTGGAAGGCTGACCAGCTGGTGTGGCTCAGTGGTTGAGCATCAACCTATGAACCTAGGAGATCATGGTTTGATTCACAGTCAGGGCATATGCCTGGGTTGCAGGCTTGATCACCAGTAGGGTTGTGCAGGAGGCAGCCGATCAATGATTCTCTCTCATCATTGATATTTCTTTCTATCTCTCTCCCTTCCTCTCTGAAATTTTATATATATATATATATATATATATATATATATATATATATATATATTTATGATCCTGTAAGGCCAAGCTACACACACACACACACACACACACACACACACACACACACACGGTCTGGCTCTGTGTCCACCATTCCTGTTTCCTCAGAGCACTTCCATCGTCACCAAGAACAACTACCCACAGGGGCTGTCTGCTCTCTGGATGATTGAAACCATTAATAATTTACCAAATGCCAGCAACTGCCTTTCATTAATTACCACTATGTTAATGATATCCCTCAGGCAAAGAGAAAAATAATTCCCTCCTATGCAATGGAGACAGGCCATATGTCATAAATAAATTAGGGGTGGGCTTTTTGCCTTGAATTCCTTTGAACTCTTCCTTTGCAGAGCTAGAGAAGGTGGAAGTAGGCGTGATGGGATAAAACGAAGCAGGTAAAGATACTCTTTGAATGCCAGTGTCAGTGTGGTGTCAGTGTGGCTGTCATTCAGCCTGTCTGCTCTCTCACATGGGAGACAGGATCACCTCTACTGGGATGTCTTCTCAGTACAGGTGGAGTCTTTCTTAACGTGTGGCATGGAGAACTTGACACAGCCCTCTAAAACAAGACAGTCTTATAAAGCCACTGATGCCATGTTCAAATCATGATTCTTGCTACCTAAGAAGGCAGTCCCCACCCCCCTCCATTTAACTGGACCTTCTTGACCCCAAGAGGACTAACTGAGTTAAAATACATGAATAATACCTGAACACAGTAAGTATTCAATAAAGGAAAGCCCGCATCACTTTCCAAGCTCTGTGTTTGTGCCTGGCTTCTTTAGGATTTGTTTCAGACATGGTGGGACAAAGCAGCAGAGTTTTACTGTTGCATCTGAGCAATTGTCAGGTCATTCCTGCCCTCTTAGCAAGAAGAAGCAGATGGGTGCCTGGAAGTAGTCTCTCAAATAGGGTGTCCGTGTCAAAACATGCAGGGCAGCTCGAGGCTGAATATACCAAAAGTTTTCCTAGGCTTTCGGATCCAGTGTGTACTTATAGGGTCCTGAACTTGCCCTGGAAATTTAGCAATTTTTCTTGGGTGGGGAGAAAGGACTATACATTCATCTAACACATCTACACTAATAAAAAGAGAAACATGCAAATTAACCATCACTCTGCCACTCCGCTACACCCACAAGCTATGCCCACCAGCCAATCAGGAGTGAGTATGCAAATTAACCCAACTATGCAATGGGAGCCACAGAGCTGGAGTGAGCAGGAGGCTTGGGTTGCCTCCAGCGATGGAGGAAGTCAAGCTTCCTGCCTGCCCAGGCCAGACCTGGACTCTGCTCAAGGCTACAAAGTTTCAATTATAGAAGATAAATAAATCCGAGATACCTGCTTCCAGCCCAAAAGGAGAAGCTGGGAGCTTGGGTTGCCAGGGTGTGTGGCCAGGCTGAAACGGCTGTCAGCCCCTCACCCAGGCTGGCCAGGCACCCCAGTGGGACCCCCCCCCCCCACACCCTGAAGGGAGTATGGCTAGCCTGAAAACAGCCTTCAGCCCCTCACCCAGGCTGGCCAGGCACCCCAGTGGGACCCCCCCACACCCTGAAGGGGGTGTGGCCAGCCTGAAAACAGCCTTCAGCCCCTCACCCAGGCTGGCCAGGCACCCCAGCGGGACCCCCACCTTGATCCGGGACACCCTTCAGGGCAAACCAGCTGGCCCCCACCCATGCACCAGGCCTCTATCCTATGTAATAAAAGGGTAATATGCAAATTGATCCTAACAGCAGAACGACTGGGAATGACTGGTCACTATGACACACACTGATGACCAGGGGGCAGACACTCAATGCAGGAGCTGCCCCCTGGTGGTCAGTGTGCTCCCACAGGGGGAGCTCTGCTCAGCCACAAGCCAGGCTGATGGCTGCCAGCACAGCAGTAGTGGCGGGAGCCTCTCCCACCTCCTCCTAGCAGCGCTAAGGATGTCCAACTGCATCTTAGGCCTGCTCCCCACTGCCAAGTGGACATCCCCTGAGGGCTCCCAGGCTGCCAGAGGGATGTCTGACTGCCAGCTTAGGCCCGATTCCCCAGGGAGTGGGCCTAAGCCAGCAGGTGGACATCCCCCAAGGGGTCCCAGACTACGAGAGGGCACAGGCCGGGCTGAGGGACCACCCCCCCCACCCCCAGTGCACAAATTTTTGTGCACCGGGCTTCTAGTATTTGAATAATAAGCACTGTCCTAGGTACTTAAATTTCTTTTAGTTTTTAATTTCTAAGTTTATTGTTTTTCATAAATCATGATGAGTAAAACAGAAAATTAAGAAGTCTTGTTTATTATCCAAGACTGGTGTGTGTGGGGGGGTGCTTTCCTTCCTGCATCTTCCCCAGGAGGCTACTGCTGGTGTTCCTGTGAATGTTCCAGCAGGAGCTGTCTCCTTTGGAATCCCCACTCTTCTTACAGTGACTTAGGCTGGAGCCTAAGTTCCTAGGGGAGCGGGGGGGGGGGGGAGGAGTGGGGGGAGGGAGAGGAAGGGCTGCCTCCTCTTCTCTGCCCTAGGAAGACTTTGAGTAGGTAACTTTAAGCCAATACTGGGAACCAAGGGGAAAGAAAGACTCCCTCTTTTAGGGGTGTGTTTTTCCACAGGTTTCTCTTTCCTTATCTCTTCTCACGGAAAATAAGAGAGGGTATAGGTCTAGAGACAATGAAACAAGGAACCCACTCAAATGCTTTTGACTCAGGCGGCTTAGGCTCATCAAGATCAGTCAAAGTAAGACCCTCTGAAATAGGGTCTACTCATTCAGGTAGTTTTTTTTTTTTTTTCCCCCAGAGAAGCTTGGGGGCAAAGCTCTATCTGGTATTACTGTTTTGACTTTTATCTTCTATGTTCATTTCCCTTATAGGGACCAATTTGGATTCTTTTAGGCCTTACCAGGTAGGTGCTGGAGAGTTTAGGGGTCTCACTAACTTTTTTTTCTATTTCTTTCTTTCTTCGACACACTGGTGTATTCTGCAAACTGAGCTGGGTGTGTCCTCAGGGGAAAAGCCCTATACAAAGGGCTCTCCCAGTGACACTTCAAAACTCACCTGCCGCTGATGCTGTTGGGCAGTGTCCACCATGGAGCTGGCTGTGTTTGAGTCTGGAGAGGAGAGGAAGTCTTTTGGCTGAGGGCAGGTTTCTCAGTGATCGAATAGTGTTAATGCAGTCTCCTTTCCTGTGGCCGAAGTCTCAGGCAGAGAGCCCAGTTCTTGCACTAGGAGAGAATGTGATAGTTGGAACCTGGTTTTGATGAGGGCGGGGGTCCATTTTGGGGCCAGACTAGGCATATCTAGAGCAGTCACAGTTGTCTGCAAGGCCACTGCACATGGTAGAGTTTTGATGTCTGGTTAGTGGGCTCCAACACTGGTGTTCATTTCTAGGACCACAACAGGTTTGCCTCAAACTAGGCTGGGCTTCTAGGCTTGGTGTCAACTTTTGACCCTGATTATTTTTTTCTGTGTCCTGCCTTTCAGAACTATTACTTCTGATCTGTCATTCTAGGTAAAATAGTTCTTGCTGCAGGAAAAAAAGGCTAGTTCAGGGACTATATGTATTTGTAGTGTCACAAAGAGATAATACATTTAAAAGACTGAGAATATGAAATCTGTGCCCTGGTTGCTCCTTAGATAAACTTGGCCAAGTTACCTAACCATCTGAACTTCATTTTCTCAACTG
The DNA here is from genome assembly GCF_964212035.1 of Myotis nattereri. Lineage (NCBI taxonomy): Eukaryota > Metazoa > Chordata > Mammalia > Chiroptera > Vespertilionidae > Myotis > Myotis nattereri. Next base: position 37,404,681 of record NC_138079.1, read on the forward strand.
TAAAATGGGGACATAAATAATAACAACCTAGTTGTTTTCTCTGCCTAGACTATCCTCTCTCCCCAGCTGCTGGACTTTGGGTGGCTCTGCCCATCTGGCAGCTGACCCAAGCCATCAGCCTCCGTGATCACTGCACCTGTCACACCCAAACTCTGACTTCTCAGGCTAGCTCCTACATCATCATTTTGCTGCCATATGGATTTGAGATCTTGGGTTTACCAATAAGGTGCTTACTTTCTTAAAATTAAGCTCAATAAACGTTGTTTTCTTTTTTATTGAATTTATTGGAGAACTTTTTTTTTTTTTAAAGGAAAGGAGTTTGGAGATTTTTTTTAAGAATAAAATTAAATAAGCCGTTTGGTGATGACTCAGGCCATGTTTGGTTGAAAAACAACATCTGTGGACTGATATGGCCTCAGTATCCCAGCATGATGTTGCCAAGAGAAATCAATAGCATCTATTTTCCTTTGTATTTGCTAGTAAGATGACTGATTATGTCAACATGAAAGATAAAATACATACGCCCATGGAGAGTGAGGGGAATAATCACTGAAACTTTCTCCGGCAGGCAACAGCACAGCTGATGAATTTCAGGTCCTTTTCTTTGAAGGTGATCTCAATTGCAGGAGTCCCCAGGGCCTGGGGAAGCTGAGGGCCTTTTGGCTCTGACCACCGCTGATGTCATCCAGGTTTCTGCTTGTCTTGATTAGACTGAGAATAGCCAAACACTGCTCACTGAGACAGATATTGATTTGGGTCAGGAAGTTCTGTCATCGGTAGTAATTACAATTGCTTGTTTTAATTTATTAGATCAGGAAATCTAATAAATTTTCTATGAGTCCTCTCCCCACTTTTCATTGGTATGTAGAATAATCTCGTCAAGTAATTTGTGAGAAAATTGACCTTACAACAGGACTTAGGTCTGAAATGCAAACTGTAGCTTTCCTTTTGGCTGATGGTGATGGGAAACCACCTTCTCAGTTGTGTGATTTGGGGCAAGCAGTGTAAACTAACTACTTAAATAAGCGCCGGACCTCCTTTGCTGCATTTTTAAAATGAGAAAATAATTGTATCTAACTCTTGGGTTTTTGTAAGGATTAACTGGATTTATTCACTAAATATTTAGAACATAAGAACATACAGCTGGTGCTTTAAAATGGCAGCTATCATGGCTACTATTATCATTAATAAAAATGTGAAAAGGCATCTGAGACTTATGTTATAAAGAGAATAAAGATGGGTCCCCTTTAAGATTTATAGTGAGGTGCTGCAGAAATAAACAGAGTATTTGGGGAATAATTGAGTACAGCAAGTTGAATCCCACATGTGTTGAAGATAAACGGAAGCAAATTTGTCTAATTATAAAGCATTAGATATTTATTATAGACAACATACATTTATACAAAAAGAAAAAACATATCCAACATTCTGATATTTTTTCTTCCAGACTTTTTTTCTTTATAGCTATAAATACATGTATTTTTAACATATTTGGAATTTTGTGCTACATAGTATTATTTTAATGTTTATATTATATTTTCTGTATTATATTTTATATATATGTAATACATTAAAATGATAGGATTTGTATGCAGCTATAAAGCATAAATAACAGAGCAAACACTTGTGAAATTACTTTAACCTTTATGCCTCCTCTCTATCTCCCAAGGTAAACACTGTGCCCAATTTTGTGTTGCTCATTCTCTTGATTTTAAAATAAAAATGGTTCTATTAATTTTGTTCAAATAGTATATTGTTTGTTTTCTTCTAATAGCTTTTTAAAAATCTTAAAACAGAGAGGAAGGGAGAGGGAGAGAGAGAGAGAAACATCAGTGATGAGAGAGAATCATTGATCAGCTGCCTCTTGCAGGCCCCACATTGGGGGTCGAGCCTGCAACCATAACCCGGGTATGTGCCCTAACCAGGAATCAAACCATGACCTCCTGGTTCATAGGTTGATGCTCAACCACTGAGCCACGCCTGCTGGGTTCTTCTAATAGTTTTGAAGTTTGGCCTTTCAGATTTGAGTCCTTAATCTATGTGGATTACAACTCAATGGGATCTCTCTTTTGTGCTCTCTCTCTTTCCATGAGCTCTCTGACACTTTCTAGTGTAGTGGGGTCTCCATTCCCAGTCTTCTGGCCAGATATATGGGGTCTTATTTTCCTCCTACTGCTGTGTACTTCCCTTGACTGTATCTCCATCCAATGCCAAAACATCAAGCAATGGAGAGAAGGAGATAGAGAGAGGCACAGGAATTTACCCCATCTTCTTCCTCTGGTCAGAGAGAAGGATTCCTCTCCCTGGGAATTGTAGTGCCTGTATGTGCCCTGACTGGGGATCAAACCTTCAACCTAGGTATGTGCCCTGACCGGGAATTGAACCTGCAACCTTTAGATATAGGCGCAGTGGTCGGCAAACTCATTAGTCAACAGAGCCAAATATCAACAGTACAACGATTGAAATTTCTTTTGAGAGCCAAATTTTTAAAACTTAAACTATATAGGTAGGTACATTGTTATTAACTTAATTAGGGTACTCCTAAGGCTTAGGAAGAGCCACACTCAAGGGGCCAAAGTGCCACATGTGGTTCGCGAGCCTCATTTTGCCGACCACGGGTATAGGGGATAACGCCCCAACCAACTGAGCCAAACCAGCCAGGGCAGTGTCTTGGTTTTTGTTCATATTTCAAATTCCATTATATTTAAATATTTTCTATTTAGCTATGCTCTGAGTCTGGCAATCCTAACATTTGCACCCTTTAGAAGTCCAAGTCTATTGTTTGTTTCCCTTGTCTGTGACACATGATGGCATCATTTCTGAAGTGCTTGGCTAATTTTAATTGTGAGTTTATTGCTTGACCTTAATTCTGCTGGCTTAGAGTAAAGATGCTGGGAGCCAGGGGGTACCATTGACATGGGACTACGTTAACCATCTGTGTAGTGAAGCATTAACCTTCCCTGAAGAGCAATCTGGCCTTTCCCCTAGGCTCTGGAGGGTGACTTCAGGCTCGTGGAATATCCTGCGTGATAGGAGTGTGCTTGTTTGCTCAGGGGCTTTGGCCACTAGATAGTCAACAGTGTGGTTTGTAATGGGAGTTGTGGGCCACGTGGTATTAGTTTTGCCTCTCAGGGAAGGGACTAGACACTAAAGGGATCAGCCTGACTTCTGAGCGGGGCTGGAGACTAAAGGAGAAGCACAGAAAATAAGCAGTGGTTCACTAGAATGGCTGCCTCGACATGAGGATGTTTGTCTAGGCTTGATGATCACAACAGAGATAATACTGATTGTAAGGGAGGGAACAGGACTCTTACTTCACCCCCCCTCAAGAGTGCTGACCTCTGTCCACCTCTTAAGAGCTGACGACTTGCTAATATGATGATGGACTAGACCCCAGATAATTCCTTGTGGGTGGGGTAATGTGTCTGGAAACAACACCCCCCCCCATTCTTTCTCATTCACCTTATTGTGTAAAATGGTAAACTGTCACTTCTTTCTCATTCATGTTGAGTCCAAGGAGTTGGATGGTTGGACCCTGAGGGTCATTCATCTCTTTATCCCTCTCCATAAGCCCATCTGCGCCTGTTAGTCCCTGGATTCAGGTTTAGGGAGAAGTAGTAAGCCCTGTTAAGTTCTCAAGCAGAATCTACCTGTTCTAACCCAGCAATTTTTAACAGAGCTCTTTTCAGAATGTGAGGTATTTGAAAGCTATTAAGTTGTTTTTGTATTCTCATTCTGCTGCTGCACCTTGCATATACCTTCCTAGAATCTTGCTGTAGGAAGCAGATGTGATCACAGGGCAGGACTTGCCATTCCTCGTTCTCTGGCCATGTGACCATGAATAGAGTGAAAATAACCTCACCCTTCCTTCGAATAATCATTCTGAAGTAAGAGCTCATCAACTATTCATAGTTCTAGCATTGAGTGGCTGTCACTGCTTCTGAAGGTGAAGGAACTGGGAAGGAGAGCAGGGAAGAGGCAGTGAGATGCCAGAGGTTCTTGTAACCAGAATGCAGTGCATTACTAAATGCTGGAGGCAGGTTCCCTGGGTTACATCAAAAAATATTTCTTTGTGCCAAAACCGGTTTGGCTCAGTGGATAGAGTGTCGGCCTGCGGACTGAAAGGTCCCAGGTTCGATTCCAGTCAAGGGCATGTACCTGGGTTGCGGGCACATCCCCAGTGGGAGATGTGCAGGAGGCAGCTGATCGATGTTTCTCTTTCATCGATGTTTCTAACTATCTCTCTCCCTTCCTCTCTGTAAAAAATCAATAAAATATATTTAAAAAAAAATATTTCTTTGTGACCCAAGGCGGGTTCAGTTTTATCCATGAAAGGAGCGTATCCAAAAAGATATTTCTCAGACTGATGTCGAATAGTTTGCTTCCTATGTCTTCTTCTAGGAGTTGTATGGTTTCAGGCCTTACATTTAAGTCTTTGACCCATTTTGAGTTTATTTTTGTATGTGGTGTAAGAGAGTGGTCCAGTTTCATTATTTTGCATATATCTGTCCAGTTTCCCCAATACCAGTGTATATTTTTATCTCCTTTGCCACAAATTAGTTGACCATATAAGTACTAGTTCCAGGTAAGAGTTTATTTCCAGGTTCTCAATTCTGTTCCATTGATCCATGTGTCTGTTTTTGTGCCAGAACCATACTGTTTTGATTTAAAAAAAATGGGCAAAGGACATAAAGAGACATTTCTCCAAAGAAGACATACAGATGGCCAACAGCCATATGAAAAGGTGCTCAACATCACTAATCGTCAGGGAAATGCAAATCAAAGCCACAATGAGATACTACCTAACACCAATCAGAATGTTTACTAAAAAAGTCAAGAAATAACATGTGTTGGAGAGATGTAAAGAAAAGCGAACCCTTGTACACTGTTGGTGGGACTACAAACTGGTGCTTTTCCTATAGAAAACAGTATGGAGATTCCTCAAAAAACTGAAAATAGATATACCATACAACCCAGCAATTCCACTTTTGGGTATTTACCCAAGAAAATGAAAACACGAATTTCAAAAGTCGTATTCACTCCTCTGTTCATTGCAGCATTATTTATAATGGCCAATGGGCAGGCAGTAGCGTGGTCGAGTGGTCTAAGGCACTGGATTATAATGGCCAAGATAGGGGAACAGCCTAGGTGTCCATCAACAGATGGGTGGATAAAGAAGTATATATATGATGGAATATTATGCAGCAATAAAAAAGAATGAAATCTTGCCATTTGCAACAACATGGATGGATCTAGAAGGTATTATGCTAAGTGAAATACCATATGGTTTCACTTATATGTGGAATTAAACAAAACAAAAAAACAAACAAACAACAAAAATAGATTCATAGAGACAAAGACCAAGGGGGTGGTTACCAAAAAGGTGGGGGTGGAGGATGGGTGAAAAGGGGAAGAAGAATATGGTCAATAATACTGTGATACGTTTACTCAGTGATAGGGGATTACTAGAATTAGTGGAGTCATCACATTGAAAGGTCTATAAATGTTGAATCACTATAGCATACATCTGAAACGAATATAACCAGTATAAAATTATATATCAACTATACTTACATTTTTAAAAGTTTTTTAAAAAAGACTGGCATGCAGCTGAACTTTTTCCACCTCTTGGGCAGGCAAAAGTCTTTAGAGACCACTCATTCCACTCACTTCCATTGGCCATCAGACTCTGTGTATCCCCCTGAATAAAAACCCAACTACGCACAAAATCTCATCAGCGTTAATGGCATGAACACTGCTGCGTTTGGTGAGCGGCGAAGAGGTGACGATGTCTGGCTTTTATTAAGTATCCTAAGTAAATTACTTATCATCGGAGGAAACAGAAGCACAGAAATTACATTGTTATGAGCAGCGAGAATACAGTGAGTGGGTCCCAGACCACGCAGGGGGCCTCAGGAAGCTTTGTGGGTGTCTGTATTCCCTGAGCTGCCCGCTGTGAGCCACTGAGATCTCTGAGGGGAGGCGGAGGATGCGGGCTAACAAGGACGTGCTGTTCCACACAGGACAGCTATCAGCTGCTGCCAAGTCCCTCATTAGGGACGCCTCCCCCTGGCCCTCGTGGGAGACAGCCAGTGTTCTCATTCCGCAGAGGAGGAAGGTGAGGCAGAGAGAGAACAAAAACCCAGCGTGACCCTGAGACATAATCAGGACTGAGACTCGATGTTCCCTCGGCCTCCTACCGGCCGGTCTGACAGTAGGCAGCTGTTACCTGTGGGCAGTGGGCGGCATGTTCTCTTCCATCACTAGGACCGTGTTTTCCACTAATGAACCTTTGGCAACTCAGAGAGTAATTGGTTTATCTTTGACCCTGATGCTGTACTTATTGAGATGGTGAGAATAGATGTTGATGTGTATAGTTTAGTATGGCTTAGTAAGGCAGACTACCTGGGCCATATTATCAATAATGTGTAATATTGTATCTTTTCCCCACCAAGGATTATGGGGTAGGAAAATAAAAAAATCTACACTCAGGAATGGAGGAAGAAGAAGATAGAATCTGACCATTGGAGGTGCTTAGTAACATCCAGGCTTTGAGGGAAAATGTCCAACATCATTTCTTAGAGATAGATATTTGGATTGATGGGCTGGCTGTTCCTGGCTTTTCTCCTGGAATCTAGTGGTTAAGGGAGGGGGGAGGGGCCTGGCTGGAAGCAAAGGTGCACATCTGCACAGAGTAGTATCAGTATAGGTGCACACACTGCCTCTGCTCCAAGCTGCATCCATCCTCAATCCCAGTGGAGGACCTGAGACACATTAGTAGCTTTGCTAGGCCCAGAGATAATCACACCCTTTCTGTGTACGCAGGTTGTCAGCAGAGCCCCTGGTTTGGATTTTATTTCTGCCCTGTTTGTGCAGAGAGCTGACAAGAGACACAAGGTTCATCTAAATATCCTTGAGGCTGGCTGCAAACAGGGCTGATACCCTATGTTGCCTCTCCATCCATCCATCAGGCTTGGCCCAATACCCATCAGACCTTAGGGGACTGTCCTCAGGCTTAGATTAATTACAGTGGACTGTTTCTTTCATCCGAGCATATTGAAGGATTCTATAAAACGGAAGCAGTGTGGTGATGTCTTGTGGTGGTTTTTTTTTTAAGCCCTCTTAGAAATCACTTTTTAAAAAGTTGACACCAAGAAATTGTTCCCTGGATGATATATAATGCACAGTGTTTTCCAAGATCCCTGCTCATTCATCACAGATGAGGCCGTAGGCAGAGCAGGCTCAGCTTGGTGCAGAAACTCGCTTCAAGCCTAATTGTTTATTCATTGGTGGGATCATCAGGGTCCGGGAGTGACAAGCCTCGGTGGTGCGGAGGATGTGGCCGGAAGGGGGGCGGGGGACAACGGGGGCGGGGGGGGGGGGGCGGGCGATGAGAGGAGGTTTGTTTTGTCTGAGTTCCAGCAAGAAGATTATTGCAGCCCGGGGACAGCTCTCATATTTACTCTGTTAAGTGTTTGAATTTTCTCTGTTGACTTGTGATTGAGACAAATGTGTTGATATGTCTGTTCATGTTATTAAAAAACGATGAAAGGACTCTTATATTGGCAGAGACATCAAGACCCACAGAAAGGCCAGTTAAGACAGCACCTTGGAGCAGAGTGTGAATGCATGTGTATGACTGCTGTGCCCCCGCCCCTGGCATGACTGCGGCTCCCCAGGCAGAGGGAAAGGGGGCAGGGAAAAGACTAACCTGGCGTGGGGCAGTGGTGGGCTTGGAAAGGGGACCAGCAGGACCAATGGGATGGCAGCACCAAGTCCCCATGCCTAAGGAAGCATGAAAACAGGGCTTCCAGAAGGTGGCGCTGGCTCTTGGCTGCACCTAAGCTAATGTATGGAAGCAAGGACCAGTCCCAAGGAAGGGAGCAGGCAGGAGGTGGTTGAGGGAGCTCAGCCCCCATCTCCTCCCTGGGGTTACTTCTAGTAACTTGGGGCGTGAGGACAAGGCCTGCCACTTGTGGGGAGGAGGTAAGCACCGTTTGCGGGTGGACCAGCAGGTGTAGAAGGAGCTCCTAATGTACTTCCAGCCCACAAGCCTCAGGGCCTGGGGCTGGGCGAATGGGGCCAGACGGGGAGCCCTACAAGGGGGAGAAGAAGAAAGAAAGCCTCTCCTGCAACCTGTCGTCTGCCTCTCTCCTCTGCCTGAAGCGGTCTCTCTGTGGGAACCAATGACGCCATTGCAGATTTGAAGGGCGTCTCTCCCTTCCTTCCCCACACGATGCCTTTCTCTCCGGTTGCCTTGCCTTCTTCAAATCGCTTCTCTCTTGGCACATTCCTCATTTTATTTCCTGTTTCACGTGGAACACATCTGCTCAAACCAGCCACTTCTGCCATGTTTCCTGGAGTAATGAGTGGCACTGCAGGTCTTCCAGGCATCAGACTTCCCTGGTGGCATTTGGGTCAGCTTGCCCCTCAGGCCTGACTTTGGGTCGAGAGAAGCTCTCCCCCAGGGGCTGGCTTCAGAGCAACGAGGTTGACATGGATGAGACTGTGGCCACCGAGTCTCTTTCTTCCCCTCCAGCTGACGGACTCTTTAAGCTTATAGTTCTCACCCCCAGCTTCAGGTTTAAAACATTTTTGATTGGACGGCACCCCAGGCCAATGACTCCATCTCTCGGGAGGGGCCCAGGCCTCCATGGGTTGCACAGTGAGAGCGGTGAACTTGCGCGAAGCCTGTCCTTCTGAGGACTCTGTAAGGTGTCTTGTGGCTGATACAGCAGGGTGGGGACCTTCCTCTCTGGAACAGCACGCTTCCAGGGCTTGCCTTGCTTCACTCCCTCCTCAGCTCCTTTCCAGGTCCATCTATGCCCTAAATCTTAGCTCGTCTCCTATCTTTGGTCCTGTTCCTGCCCTGTGGACTTGCCTTGCTTCCTGGATTGACTATGACAGTCTCTAAGGGCTTCGGGTTGGTCCTCTTCCAGGATCTTTTCTCTGGGCAGCTGGTCCGGTCTTGCTTAGCACCACTGCCACCCATCCCTCCCACCACCAGGACAGTCTAGATCTAGAACGTCCTTTGCTATCTTCTTAAGGAAGCACCAATATTACTGCATACCCGGAGGATGTTCAATACATGCTGTGGTTGTCTGAGCCCCAAACTGATTTGGACTATTATTGATTGCTGCTGATAAAGCCAACAGATATTTTTAAGCATCAATTTCCTCCTTTCCTTGAACAGCTTATTTAGAAGAGGAAAAAAGGCATGTGGCATTTGCTGGAGAAGATAACTAATTTACCATGTGGCCATTTTCTGTGCTTTATTGTAGGTGTACAACACAGACAAGGGGCAATACGCTAACCCCAGGGCTGGCTTGGACTAGAGTTTAATTTAGATTGTTGCATCAATTATGTTTGCTTTCTGAAAACTGGCTGCACGTTGAGACCTTTAAACAATAGTATATCTTAAGAATTCAATATTAATAAGAACAAGACAAGCAGCACAGTAGAAAAATTGGCAAAGGATATAAACAGGAAATTCACTGAATAGGAAATAAAAAATAACCAATACACATTAAAGAATGCCTAACCTCTCTAGTAATCAGGGAAATACAAATTGAAAGATAGTAAGATATATTTTTCTTTTTAAAAAATATATTTTTATTGATTTCAGAGAGGAAAGGAGAGGGAGAGAGAGATAGAACATGGATGATGAGAGAGAATCATTGATTGGCTGCCTCCTGCACACCCCCCACTTGGGATCGAGCCCACAATCTTGGCATGTGCCCCGACCAGGAATAGAACTGTGACTCCCTAGCTCATAGGTCGATGCTCAACCACTGAGCCACACGGGTTGGGCGATATATTTTCAATAAGCCAAAGATATTAATAGACAATTAACAGAATAAAAACAACAGTAAATTGACCAATAAACATGAAGAGATTCTCCTTGTCACTAGTAAACAGGGAACTATACATTTAATGACATTTTTCACCAATAGGACTCATAAAATTAATGTTGGTGTAGATGTGGGGAAATGGATATATACAAGGATATATACTACAGGTGGACTGCCCTGTGGACTTGTCAACAGACCCTTGTTTCCTAGTTGACCTTGACAATCTCTAAGAGCTTTGAGTTGGACCTCTTCCAGGATCTTTTCTCCTGGCGGGCTGGTCTGGTCTTGCTTAACACCACTGCCACCCATCTTCTTCATATGACCAGCTAACACCAGAGGCAGAAATTTCCCAGAATTCTCTCCCTCTCTCTCTCTCTCTCTCTCTCTCTCTCTCTCTCTCTCTCTCGGAAGGGAGAGGGAGAGACAGAGAGAAACACATCGATTGGTTGCCTTCTGTAAGTCCCTGACCAGGGCTGCAGACCTACAGCCGAGGTACATGCCCTTGACTGGAATTGAACCCAGGACATTCAGACTGCAGGCTGATGCTCTATCTACTGAGAAAAACAGGCTAGGTCCAGAATGCTCTTTAATATAACGGTGGACCCTCAGTCATGGTTAAACTTTCACACCCACTATCTCATTGATCTCTGATGATCAGCTTTACATGAAACCTTGCCTTCTGTCCAAATCATGCACTTCTGTGTGACTAGGATGCCAGTCCACAATTTCTTCAGTTACTGGTCTGTGCCTGCCCATTGCCATCCTTCCACGGGTGGAACATAGCAGTAGTTGTGGAGGGTATGCATTCGGAAGATATAGTTACAGGCAAGGAGCCCTTCCCATCCTGGCTCATAATGTCCACATCTGAGTCATCACCAGGGACCGACTACCATTCTATTGTGTGTGCAGCTGATCATCTTGACAGCGGAATTCACTTCACAATGGCACGTTTCATCACTTGTGATGATTCAGCCAGGCACTGGGCATTGGTTGAATGGGCTGCACCAAGCTGTGTACATGGGTTCTGTATACTTTGATCTAGTGTCGCATGGACATTAGCAGCTTGTACTCAGTGAGATTGAATCAGTTCATGTTGTCCATTAATCCGCTGTTCATTGAAGGGAAGACTGAGAAAAGCCTTGTTCCCGCCTCTGCAGGACTTAGGTGGTGTCCACATCTACTTCCTCGGGATTGCCTTCATCGTTCAGAGGAGGAGCCGTGTTGCAGCCCCAGAATGGATCCCAGAGGGGAGGTGAGTCTGTTGCTGCTAGTGCCTAGCAGCTGCTTTGCTGATCAGCTTCATGACCATGTTCAGTTCTATGAAATCGGCTTGAGTAGCCTTCGTCCGCTGAGGGTTTTCAAAGGTCCATTGTGTAGCCCACTTCAGATGCCCTCAGGGAGCAGGCTCTGCCTATCATGGCAGCCTCAGTTGTCTTAGACCTGTGGCAGCGGGGCTCCTTGGACCCTTCTCCACCTCCGCGGTCCCTCACTCATCATTCCCAGTGAGAAGTTTAAAGCCACATTAACCTTTTAAATGTGGATGTCTTTTGCACAGAAATATTTACTTCTTAGATTTTATTGTTGCAACATATTTACAAATACATAGCTATTCACTGTGTCATTTTTTAGAATAATAAAAAAATGCAAAGGTATCTAACCAGTTAACTGCCAGGCGTCCAAAACGGAAACCATCCATAGACGCTTATGACGTACAAAGGGTTAAATATCCATCAACAGGGGAGTGTGTCACGGTGTGACACAGAGAGAATGTTACACGGCCGTGCAGAATATGAGACAGATCTACAGGTCTATGAAGTTGCGTGGGCACTGTCTGAAAACCTGTTGAGTGAAGAGAAGGACAGTCACGGATCAGTAGGTGTAGTTTGATGTCACTTCTGTAAAGCAATGATTAAAAACAACTATGAAAATGAAAATATATATTTGCTAAGTATGACTATATGCCTATCCACGCATAGAAGTGTGGCTGGGAGAATTCAAGGCAAACTGTCATGGTGGTTCCTTCCGGCAAGGGACTGGGATTTGGGGTTCTGGGAAAGAGTTAACTAGATGTGACATTTAACATATTGACTGTGGGCATGTATTTGTACCCATGTGTGTAACTAAAAGTAAGTGACAATTTGTAAAAGGAAATAAATAACATGAAAGATACGGATTTTTAAAAAATCCAACACTGAAAAATCAGCAGTTCTGTAGACTCCACTCTGGATTCCACATGTCCAGACAGCCTATATAGACCACCCAGGCTGCCCCAGCACCCTCCACACTCAGCACCCAGGGCTGTTCAGGAGCCATGTGCCTGCCTTGGGTGCAGGGTTGCCTGCAGCTTTTGGCTGGAAAGTAAGAGAGACAACAATAATGATAAACTCTATTTAGCACGAAGGGCATGAAGGATGGGAAGGGAATGTAGGAAAGAAAAAAATTTTCTTCCACCCATCTTAGGTTCATTGGCTGAGGCTCTATAAATGAGACTGACAGAAGACATATCAACATAAGAAAATCAATCTGAAGTTTGTTGATATGTCTGGGTATACCCTGGAGAGAATTCAGTGAAGGGTAACTCAAAGGGGTGGTTAGAATTTGGGCTGTTATAGCATCTGAACTTTGTAGAGAAGTGATGAGACAAAGGAAAGGGACTTTGAGCTTCTATGGGGGGTAAATTGTGGGAAGGTAAATATAGAGGGGAAACTGATGGAAGATATGGGTTGTTTTAGGGAGGTTTGCTATGTAAATTTCCCTGGTTCAGCTCTGGGTTGATGAGTCTAGAGTCGTCTCTGGTGATTAAGAATAGTCTTGCCGAAGCCGGTTTGGCTCAGTGGATAGAGCGTCGGCTTGCGGACTGGAGGGTACCAGGTTCGATTCAGGTCAAGGGCATGTGCCTGGGTTGCAGGCACATCCCCAGTGGGGGATGTGTAGGAGGCAGCTGATCGATGTTTCTCTCTCATCGATGTTTCTAACTCTCTATCTCTCTCCCTTCCTCTCTGTAAAAAATCAATAAAATATATTAAAAAAAAAAAAAGAATAGTCTTGCCCTTCCTGGTAGAGAGAGGGAGGGCAGCTAACTTTTCTTGCATCTGCTTCTTCTCAATTGCCTTCAGCTCAAAATAATCCTTGTACCAGAGTGGCAAATTTGGGATGGCATGCTCTGAACCACTTTGGAGATATTCCAGGAAAAGAGACTAGGTTGAAATCTTATATGTGTAGAAAGGAACAAAGGTATCACTCAGGTGTGAAGAAGGCTGTGCCCCAGGCAGGAAGCAGGAAAACTTCCTTTCGGGTTTGTCCTCATAACCCCCACTCCCAAGAACCTTCACAGTCACCACTTCTGGAATTTCAGAGCTTGGTGAGGCTTGGTTATTTTTATTTCACCAGCTCTTGCTCTTTAAAGACTGACTCATACAGGAAGAAGAGGGGAACAGGGACAGTCTTTGAGGCCACAGGAGTTTTGAACCAGCTGGGGAAGAAAGAGTTGTCGCTTTGAAACTGGTGTGGCTTGAGCAGCCCTGTTCTTAGAATCCTGTGGCAGGCACTCAGAGACCGGTCCTCTACTGCCCTCTGCAGCACAAAGAGGAAACTGCAAGTTGTCTGGAGGCTCATCTTTTCGGGAGGCAACTCTGTTCTGAGAAATAGAATTCACCTAAGCTAAGTGGCTTTAGTGGTTTTTTAGTTTTTCATACACATATTTCAGCTGGTGACTTTTGTTGGTAGAAATATCTTTCCGTTCTGTAGTTCTAGTATTGGAATTTCTTTTGTGTGTAATGCAGGATTGCTGCAATGGACTGAATGTGTCCCCTTAACATTCATTATGTCGAAACTCTAATCTTCATGTGATGGCGTTAGGAGGTGGGGCCTTGGGAGGTGATTAGGTCATGAGGACAGAGCCCCCACGAATGGGGTTATGGACCTTATGAGAGACCACAGAGAGCTCTCTCGCCTCTTCTGTCATGTGAGGCAGTAACTGGAAGCTGGCAGTCCACAACCAGGAGGAGGGCTGGCACCCTGGTCTTGGACTTCCAGCCTCCAGTAGAGCAAGAAATAAATTTCTGTTGTTTATAAGCCACCCAGTCTATGCTAATTTGTTGTGGCTCACTGAACTAAGACAATCACTTCATTAAAGAGTCTTAAAGAGTGAATCATGCTCACAACAATTGGATCTCTGCTGCTAGTTTCCATCTTCTTCATCCCTGACTGAACACATGGGAAGGTGTTTGAGGACCATCTGAGTGCCTATGGGCCATATGATGTGTTTCCGTCATAGGGACAGGTGCTGCTGGGCACCTGGCTCAGCTTAGCTCAGGTACAAGTGCTACCTTATTTATATCTTGATAGTGGATACAATTGATCAACGGCTGTAACAGTGTAAATGGCTGAAGGGAGTGGTGGGGGGAGGACGTGGCACCCACCAGTTTAAAAGACAGTTTGTGTGCAGCAGTACAATGTCCATTTATTTCATGGTCAATGAGTCTGCCTATGTCTGACTGTGAGAGCAAGCCAGAGCCTCTCTCTGCTTTCTGTGAGAGACTGTCGGTCTGCTGGAGCCCAGCATGTTATTTCTCAATCCATTCCTACTGATGGTGCACTGGACTTTTGTGGATGGTCTGTTTGAATTATTACCAATATTAGAGGCCCAGCGCACAAAATCATGCATGGGTAGGGTCCCTAGGCCTAGCCTGCGATCAGGGCCGTCTTTCGCCTGCTCGCTAGTCCCTAGTCCCGCCCCGCCTCCGCCACCCACTCGGTTCCCCTCACCAGGCACCAGTCCCACCCCACCCACCCCGGTTCCCCATTTGCCATCCGGCCAACAGAGCCTGCAGGCCGGGGGGAGGGGGAGGACAGAGAGGTAGTCAATGCACCTCATAGTGACTGGTTGAGCGCCGTTACATCCCTGGGCTTTTATTATACAGGATAGTTTTTATTTTTATTGAACATTTTATGGGAAACCGAGAAGCACAGCTGGTCTGACATGATGAGGCATTGTATATCATCATGGCTTTATTACTATAATAATCGAAGTATTCACAACCTAAATGCCAATATGGCATTTGGAGATGTCCAGGTCTAGTGTCCCAGCTGGAGTCAAGTCGACTAGTCGTCAAGCTCCACTGACACACCTAGGATTTCCTATTGGTGGGGAACAGACCTACTGGGAAATGGAAAGAGACCCACATACAGAACAGTAGGAAAAAAGTCTGGTGGTTACCTAGTCTTCCATCCTTAAATATATATGAACAATCAAAAATCAAACGAATTTTGGATATAATTGACCATTAAAAAACAAAACAAAATCAGTGGTTGACAGATGTGAGGGGGTGGAATGGTAGAGGAACAGAAGAGAAGGGGAAGAGTGGAACAGTGCTAATTCCTTCACCTTATCCGGGAGGTGGGAGGAACCATGCACAATTGGAATTGTGAAGCAGTCTTTTCAAGCCTGTTGGTCTTTCTTTACAATTTTGAGTTCTTCTATATATTTTCCATAAATTCTACTTTTTCTCCAATAGGCAAGAAACCCCAAGAGAAAGGTAGATTTTGGGGGACTGGGGGCACTGGCCGGAGTGAGGAGGAAGGCAGTTACATTCCCTCTTGTATCAAAGGTCTTACAGCCTACACACAACATACACGGGCATAACGATCATGTTCCCACCAGAGGGTGGCGCTCTGACAAAGGAATAGCAGCCGCCAAAAAATAAAGGGTATGAGGCAGCCTGCAACAGCGGGGAAGATAACTTCTGATGGCATTGGATCACATAAAGCAAGAGAAGAATAAAGTCTCTAAATTATCACCTCAGGCTAATGTGCTGTGACCTGACTGTTTGGGGCCTTCAAGACTCACAAAGACTGATGCCACAGTCATATTGCTGTAGGCATAGTTCATGTAGAGTTCCTTCCTTGTCTTATCACTTCAGATCAGCTGGGACTACTTTCGATCAGGCAGTTTGGCTGTTAGCCATTTTAACGATAGTGCATTTACAGTTTACTATATTTACATTCTATATGTATGCACACACTTGTCACCAGCAAAGAAACCAAAATGGGGTTGTCTTCAGAATCACTATGAGCTAGCAGGCTTATAAAACTGCAGTATCTACCGGATTTGGAGGAAGAAAGAGGCTGTGACCCAAGCATTTAAAGTAAGTCGAGCTGACTTTTGTGTATGACGCCATAGAAAGCTATTCTTAGACACCTAAGACCTTGGGATCGTACCACCCATGTGCCCTTCTTTAAAAAGTGCACCAGCCAACAAGAGAAGAAGCAGGTGGAGAGCTAAATAAGGGAACCCATGGTAGGAAAGGACTTGTGGTCCTAACCTAAGTCTAACCCACAACCAACCCTGCACCCTGAACCTGGGAAGCCCCTGAATTTTTTGTAGTTAGGGCATTTTGCAGGCTAAAGGTGAAGCTTGGCCCAGCAGCATTTCCCTGGGCTGCTTCCTTCCTCAGCGGCTTTTCCTGTGTCAGGATGTGTGTCTGCTGTGACACTTCCTTTGCCCCTCAGACAGACAGAATCTGACGCCTGGTTGGTGAGCACTTGTAATTGGTATGTTGTTTGTGTATTTGCACACAAAGCCTAACCTGCTCACAGGGCTGTGAGTCTGAGCTGAGAAATAAATGCATTTTCCCATTTCCGCCAAGCAGGATGTTGGATGCCACATAAAAACCGTTTTTATTGCCAAGCAATGCAATGATTTTATTCATCTTTAAACCTTGGATAGGACAATTTTATCTTCTAGAAATAAAAGAATTGGTTTGTAAGTATACATACAAAGGTATACATTGAATAGGGGACAAGAGGAAACAACTTGGATACTACCTACAGAGAGTGGTCGAATAACCTGTAGTATGACCCTATTTCTGGAATATTCTGTAGCTATTAAAAAGAAGGGGTTAGATGTATATGTCTTGACCTATGGGAAAGGCCACAACAAAGCAAGCTGTCGAGAAATGTATGTAGAATGATCCCCTTTTTGTAAAGTCAGAGAAAAACCTTTTGCGTGTGTTAGTATTTTCACTTGTGTGTGCTGCTATGAACACAGGAGAATGTGAACATTAGCTGTTAACATTGTCATCTCAGGAAGAGGTGCTCTCATTAAGTGCGGGTCATGGGAAAGGAGAATTTGTTGGTTTTTTCTTTGGTACCTTTAGGAATTTTTTTTGCTAAAAGGCAATAAAAATATGTATTGCTGTTTTAGTTTGAAAGAAAAATCCAATAAGGTAAATGATAAAGATCATTCATCCTAAATGATATATACATAAAGAATACCTGATATCAAATCCCTTTGTATATTTTTTTCTGCCTATGATTTATGATTGTGCCAGTGTTAACTATGCTTAAAAATTACTACATATTAAATGTCTTCAACTTGATAATTCACATACCATAAAATTCACCCTTGAAAAGTCTGCAATTCGGTGGTTTTTACTATATTTGGAACTGCACAACCATCACCACTATCCAGTTACAGACCATTTTCATCCAAAAAAACCCACCCCATATCCATTAGCAGTCATTCTCCATTCTCCCCTTCCCTCAGCCCCTGGCAACCACTAACCTACTTCTGTCTTTATGAATTTGCCTATTCTGGGACTGCATATAAATGATCATATAACATGTGACCTTTTGTGTATGGCTTCTTTCAGTTACAATAATGTTAATCATATTGCAACATGTTTCAGTATTCAATTCCTTTTATAGACTAACTAGAGGCCCGGTGCACAAATTCATGCATGGGTGGGGTCTGGCAGGCCCGCCCGATGGGGGCTGATTGGGGCCAGGCCAGCAGGGGGGAAGGGGACGTGGGAGGTTGGCCACTGGCCCTGCCTCCAATCAGGCCTGATCAGGCTGGGCCAGCTGGGGGGTGGGAAGGGCTGTGGGAGGTTGGCTGGCCCCACCCCCAATGGGGGGATGACTGGAGGCAGGGCCAGCCAAGGGGAGGGGCTGCGAGAGGTTGGGGGTTGCTGATCGGGGCCCTGATCAGGCTGGTTGGCCGCCGCAGTGCAGGTCATAGCAACCGGTCTGTTCTGGTCCTTCTAGTCACTTGGCTTTTATATATATAAATATTCCATTGTATTATATGGACATACTGTTTTTGTTTTTCCATTCATTAAATGATTGACATTTGAGTTGTTTCCACTTTTTGTTTATTTTGAATAATGTTATTATGAACATTTGTGGACAAGTTTTTGTGTCATAGTTTTAAATTCTTTTTGGTATATCCCTAGGATAGAATTTCTGAGTCATTGGTAGCTCTATGCCTAACACTTTTGGAGACTGCCTAACTGGTTTTCAAAGCAGCTGTACCATTTTACAGCACCACAAGGAATGCATAAGGATTCTAATTTTCCATACCCTTGCCACCACTTGTTATCTTCTATTTTTTATTTTAGCCGTCCTGGTGTGTATGAAATGGTTTTGATTTACATTTCCTTAATGGCTTATGATACTAAGTATTAATATGTTTTTGAATAAGTGTCTTTACAAATCCTTGCTCATTAAAAAAATTGTGTTATTTGTCTTTTTATTGTTGGGTTGTAAGAGTTCTTTGTATATTCTAGATAGAAGTGCCTTAGGAGAGATACATGATTTGCAAGTATTTTTCTTTCATTCTGTGGGTTGTCTTCACTCTTTCCTTCTAATCACTGCTTTAGCTCCATCCAGAAGCTTTCGTATGCTGTGTTTATATATTCACTCATCTTAAAGTATTTTCTGATTTTCTTTGTGGTAATTCTTCTTTGACTTATTGGTTATTTAAGAGTGTTGTTTAATTTCCACACTTATGAATTCCCCCAATTTTCTTCTGTAATTGACTTCTAATTTAATTCCATTGTGGTTGGAAAACATATTCTTTCTATTTTCAATTTTGTAAAATTATTGAGGCTCATTTTATGGCTTTAACATATTGTCCATTCTGGAGAATGTTCCATGTGCAATTGAGAAGGGTATATATATACTATTGATGGGTAAAGTGTTCAGTTAGGTCTAGTTTTTTTATGATGTGTTTTACTGTATAAAGTCAACTTGTACAATCTTGGATATATTTCATAATTGAAATTATATAAAAATTCTCAGCAAAATATTGTAAGGAAATAATTAAGATTTTAATAATTACTCCTACCTAGTGAGACTATGGCTGGCTTCCCCCCTCCCTTACTCAATTTCTCCGTATTTTTCAAGTTTCTTGTGATGAGCAGGTACTATTTAATAGTGATAAAATAAACACAAAGACAAATCTGACAAAACGGAAGAGTACAGCTGGAAAGTCCTCTGAAGGAGATTTATCCAGATGCACTTCTTACCCCAGAGCATTATGAAGAGCATTACGGTAGCTGTTTGTTGAATCAAAGATGACAGGTTTGTGGAATGATTTGGATTTCCATCTGTCCCAACATAAGCATAAATATAATGAATTCACTGGTTATTTTGGCTTTCACATGAATCCTGTATTCTTAGGGCAGTGCGTAAGTGTAAGAGTTCAGAAAAAAGACCCAAGATTTGGAATCCTCAGTCTTTCTTTGTTTGGGACGAATCTCCTAACATCTGCCAATCGCCTCTTCGCTATTGTTAGTAAGATCGCTTATTTTTGGATTTGGCAGCTGCATAGTCAAATATTTTTTGTTTTGTTTTGTGTTAGAAGAATCTTAATTAACTAAAGTTTTGCTGGCTGTTTTGTTAGTTGTTAAACATGCTAAGTCCTTTTAGATTCCCACTCTATGAAGCAATTATGTATAATTGTTTGTGATTAAATTAGACAGCAACGAAGATATTTATTGGTTTACATATCCACTTTTGGTCCAAAGGATTTGCAATGGCCCGAAGAGGATAGAGTTATTTTCTATAACTTTCAGGAACAGTTTCAGTGTACATTTTGTAAATCCTAAATAGAACATGGCACTGCTGTGCTTTCTGAGTGCTCCATTCTTGCTCACAGAGTATTTGTGGACTCGGCCTTTCTTGTAATAGGATCGGGTTGTAAATTGTGGTGCCATCTGCAAATAGACTAATCACATGTGAGGCAATGCCAGTTTTTATGCCTTATAATTTGGGATAATTCTCATCACAACTGTGAGTGGTTCTATTGTGAAAGCAAGAGGAATGCGTAGATTATAGCCTCATTTCTCCCTAGATTGCAGTCTAGACTACAAAATTTATTTGGGGACAAGCTTTAACTTCCTTGCACAGAGAAATAATAACCTAAAATACATTTCTCCCAAATCACATTTCCTTTTTATTTTTATAGAAATATTCCCTCCAAGGAGCTTCTAATGCTTGGGCACATTTCTTGCAATTCATGGTTTGAATTAAATTAAAATTTCCTCTATTAGTGTCTGCCAAGTTTCCATTCCTAACAAGTCTGCTGTGTTTGGGAGTGGTAAGAGTCTCTAAAACTGCTTGTGTTGCATCTCTATCGAGTTAGAATAAGGGCACAAATTAAGAATTTTCCTTTTTGCTAGAATGCACAGGGATAATTCAAATAAAAATAAAAATAGATGGCGCTCCCATCTTTCTCCATTATCTTGCTGCTCAGAAGGTTTCCAATGACATTTTCCTACTGTTTTTTTTTTTTTCTATAACCAGACACTGAGGACAGAGTGGGAGTTTAGGAAGTTAATGAATTTTAGGCAATGGTTATATGCCTAAGGAAGATAAAGCGACAAGTTTTTTTCCTCCAATTATTTTATTTACATAGGAGGATTATGTATGAATATAGGTGTGTGTGTGTGTGTGTGTGTGTGTGTGTGTGTGTGTGTGTAGTATATGAAAACATTTGCCCTTCATTTTTTTCTTTATTTTATCTCTGAAAATTTATTATTGGCATTTTTTCCATTGTTAACTTAGAAGTTTCAGGATACCAGCAGGGCTCTTCTAGACGAAAAAAGCTGATGGTTATGTTCCCTTCAGTTCTGACACTAAATGTTGCAATATAAGGGCTGGCGGAGGCATGGAGGTGCTCCAGCAGAATAATGATGGGACGCACCTTCGCACCAGTGTTCTCGATGCATGTCAGATCTCAGTTTCCTTAGAGGGAAGGCTGAGCACCCTGGGGAGGAAGGAGGACACTTGGGACCCCCTATTTGTTTGCCTCTGGCCCCAACGTGCACATTAAGGATCCTGTGAGGAACTGGATTGACCTCCTTTGCTTTTCAGTGAAATAAGGAAAGCATAATATGAAAAACACTTGCATAACCACCATACCAGGTAAAAAAAAATTAGCATTTGGTCATACTTGCTTCATAACTTCTTCTTTCTCTTTCTCTTTAAAATGGAATAAAATATTACACATAAAGGTGAAGGCCCAGATATTCCCTCACCCACCCAGAGGCAATGCTATAATGAATTTGGTTGTGAATCCAGTCCATATATTTAGATTTTATGAATCTATGAACAATATGTAATTATGCTGTATGTTTTGATACTAATACTGAAATTTATACTGGTGGCAGTTCGATCCCTGGTCAGGACATATGCCTGGGTTGCGGGCATGCAGGAGGCAGCCAATCAATGATTCTCTCTTCTCACTGATGTTTCTGTCTCTCTCTCCCTCTCCCTTCCTCTCTGAAATCAATTAATATATATATATGTAAAAGGAAAAACTGTCATCACATATTGAGATTTTTTGTACTCTAAAGCAAAAACACTTTAGAATTTGGGATATTGATTTTTAAATTTGGTACAAAACCATATATCAGGCCTAAAATTAAAATGTAAAATAACTAATCTATCTTATAAATACATTAGCCAGATATTTAGGGAATAAGATTAAGTGACAAAAATGAAATATGTTTGTATACATATTTACTTTACCTTTAATACATTTCATGCTGCACTCCACAGCTGGAATTACATAGAGAATCCTGTGTTTCACATCCTGTGAAGATGTGAGAGAATTGGAAATAGGAATTGCGTGAACGTAAATGTTTTGTTTTCTCCTTGGCCGGGAGTAGGGGGAGTTTCCTGCGGTTGCTATTCTGACATCCCTCACTGTGTGGCAGTAGCAGCCTGCCCAGCCCCAAGCCTGGGCAGCGTTCAATATGGCATCCTCTGCCCTTCCGTAGCCAGCAAGCCGTCATTATGCGGATTCTGATTTGGAAGGAAGGGCAGTGATTTAGAGTAAGTCCCTCAAAATATTATTAATATAGCATTGTGCAATCATAGTAGTCTTGATGCATGCACAATGGATGGTTTTTTTCTTTCTGGTTTCTTTTTCTTTCCCAAATACACATTCTCCCATCTGTGTGGGCAACTGTGTATATATAAGTAATCATTTTATCTCAAACCCACTACAGTATAAGCTAAGATATTGTCAAATAGTAAACAAATACATTATGAGAAACACAGCCCCTCGGAGATGCTGTACACTACCATTTAGGTAACAGAAGAAGTGTCAGTTTCTTTGTGAATGTGTCCTTACTTATTGCAACAGCCTCACTTCCTAAGCGTATGTGGCATTGATGGAGTGTGCTCAGACTTGTGTAATGGCTATGGAGCTGCCATATTGCACATGCTCTTCACATAGTTCCTGAGGATGTTCTGAGATGGTTAAGATGCAGAGTAGCCCCAACTGGTTTGACTCAGTAGATAGAGCGTTGGCCTGTGGACTGAAAGGTCCCAGGTTCGATTCCGGTCAAGGGCATGTACCTTGGTGGAGGGCACATCCCCAGTAGGGGGTGTGCAGGAGGCAACTGATCGATGTTTCTCTCTCATCGATGTTTCTGACTCTCTGTTCCTCTCCCTTCCTCTCTGTAAAAAAAATCCATAAAATATATATATTTTTTAAAAAGATGCAGAATATTTCCAGCTTTTATTAATAATGCAATTCCCATTGGAAATGGCCTGTGCTTTCATAAGATACGTAATTGTGGAATTTGGCCTGGCACTAGGGATTTTATTTAAGAAAACACCTAAATCTGTGTTAGGAGCCCCCTTCCTCATACATTATCCCCAATAGTGAGTTATGATCCTTGAAACCCCAAATATTAGCAACTACTCAGGGTCCTTCTAGAGACAAGAGTGTTTTAATTGGGTTAAGCTCAGTTATCAATTTCATACTTTCCAAGTTGAGTTTGTCCAGCCCCGGGTTTCGGGTGTGTGGCAAAGCAGAGGGTAAATGTGTTATATCGTCTTCGAGGGTCATGCTTGTTCCTTGAATAATATAAAACACCTCCCCCTCCCCCTCACCAGACCGTAAAATCCATTAAGGTGGCATCATGATCTTGTTCAACACTGTATCACCAGAGCCACAAATAATGCCTGGTTTATTGTTGGCGCTCAAAGCAATGTGTTGTATGAATGGCTGAGCTCTGCCATTTTACAGACCTGATAACTGAAGTGCATTGGCCAGGGGCCAGTGAGCGGGCAGAACTGCTGGGCTTCCCCGCTGACTGCGCCCCGGTGGAACATTGCCATTGGTGAACATGGCAGGCCCTGCTATCTGTACCTCTCCATCTCACACCTGATCGTGTCCGGCCTGTCTAACTCCTGAGCTCCTTCATGTGTGGGTCATGCCTCCATAACTAGTTTATGAGCACCTTGAAAGAACGGAGATCTTTCTTTGGTATCCATAGTGTGTAGCACAGTGTCAGAATCCAACAGATGGTTAATGATTGCTTATCAAATTCCTGCTTTAAATATATTTTTATTGATTTTTTTTTTACAGAGAGGAAGGGAGAGGGATAGAGAATTAGAAACATCCATGAGAGAGAAGCATTGGTCAGCTGCCTCCTGCACCCTCCCCCCGCCACTGGGGATGTGCCCTCCACCAAGGTACATGCCCTTGACTGGAATCGGACCTGGGACCCTTCAGTCTGCAGGCCGATGCTCTATCCACTGAGCCAAACCGGTTAGGGCACAAATTCCTACTTTAAAAAAATCAATGTTATCTGGAAAAAATATGCATTCTCTATATTGAGGCTGGTGGGTGGTTTCTGAAATCAGAAATCCCGAAAGCTTTCTTCGATTCTTAAAAGACCACCTCCCTACTCCTGACCCAATATTCTATACGTTTTTGAAAGAGCAGGAGTCAGGGTTGCCCCCCTCGGCATTGTAATGTCAGAAAGAAATATTTGCTCTAGCAAATACCTGGCAAACCAAGGTCCCCAAAGACCACAGAGCAGTTGCCAGCGCTGGGTTTTAGAGATGGCTGGCTAGTTTTATTACCAGTTAATAGCATTTGTATTTGTGCTTTTGCAGATAACCATAAGAAACCAATCGTCAGGCATGGATGGTGTGAGAAAATTACTGTGAGGGTCCTAGACAGCTGGCTGGGGATGAGGGCTACGGTTCAGTGGCTGCATTGAGGGTGTGGTGACTAAGGGGGAGGATTTGTGTTGCGTGTGTGTGCTGTTCAAGAAGTGAGATTAGGTGGCGCCCGATGCGAACACACCTTCTCCTCTCCCCATTACACGCATTCACAGGGCTTTGGGGGGCACCTCTCTATGTATGGGGAACTATCCCATTTCCTTCGTCCTGCAAACAGGAGCAGAGACTGTGTTTTCAGCAGTGCTTGTGAAAACCCCAAGTCCCGGGGCTCTGTAGGGCACTGGCTAAGAGGAATCAGAATGTATGAGTTTGAATCCTGCCTCTCTCACTTACTTGCTCTCAGATCTTGAGCAAGTTATTTAAGCTCTCTCTAAGCCTGTTTTCATATCTTTTAAGTGGAAACAAAAATGGTACCAATTGCATGGGTTGTTGTTAAGATGCAGTGAGGAGCTTAATGAAGTAAAGTGCTTATCTAATGATCTGGCAAGCGGAAAGGGCTCACTGCATTTTAAATAAGTAAATCTATGTCCTGGAGTAGAGAAGGGGGGGAACCGGCCCAGCTGTGACTTTCCTGTCTTCAAAACCACCCTGCTTATCTCCCCAGAGGAAAGGACGGGAATTCTCTGGGGTACAGCTTCACTCCTCGGTCAGCAACCCTGCAGCTTTACGTGTCCCAGCCATTTCGGGCTCTGTGCCTGCTGATGCCGAGTTGCCTGGCATTGAGGTGAGTGTGGAGCTAGATATAAACTGCGGACGCTACCAGGCCAGGAAGCCATCCGCTTTCAGTAAAGCCCTGGAAAGTGAAAGCAGATGTTTCTGTTCCTATGGAGAGCAGACCCACGTGGATCCGATGTGAGATTCTGGGTCCCGAGGTGAACGTAGACTCAGGGTTCTGTAGGAGATGGGAGCCCAGCTCTGTGCAGGCAGATTCCATGCCTGCTTTCTCTGTAAAGTGTCTCCAGTCTGTGGAAGTGTTGGAGGATGTGAATTTGGGCAGAGGACTCTCCTCTCGAGAGACGGGGTGCACGGACAGGAGCGGGCCAAGCGCTGGCCCACTGGCAGTCCAGATGCCGCCTCTGGTCTCTAGGTAGCTCCGTGGGGTGACACGCTCTTACAGAAACAAAGGGAGTGGTGGCGTAGCAGGGACCGCCCTTGGTGGGGACTGTAAGTGGCTGAGGCTTTTACCATCTGTTCTTCTCGATTCACATATTTAACAGGCGGTTGAAAACACAGAAGTTACTATGAAATTACCAGTTTTCCCCCTGAACTTAATATCTGTCAAGGAGGGGGAGGTGTCCATTGTGTCAAGCATCTGTTTTGGAAACTGCCAGCAGATGGCGCCAGGGCTTGGTTCTTTATGGATCCTTGAAGCACCAAAGAAAAGAAAATGCTTAGAGTAGTTGCCTTTTTTTTTTTTAATTGAATTTGTTGGGGTAACATTGGTTCACAAAACCGTACAGGTTTCAAGTGTACAACTCAACAAAACATAATCGTCACACTGCATTGTGCACTCATCACCCCAAGCACAGTCTCTTTCTGCCCCTATTTATTCCTCCTTTGCCCACCTCCACCTACCCCCAGCCCCCTTTCCCTCTGGGTATCACCTCACTTGAGGCTGTCTGTGTCTATGTGAGATATATATATATATATATATATATATATATATATATCACACAAACATATAAACACACACACACATATATCACATATATGTAACATGTATATGTACGGGGTTTTTTTGTTTGTTTAATCCCTTCACCTTCTTTCATCCAGCCCCCCCAGCCTCTTTGCCTCTGACAGCTGTCAGTCTGTTCCATGTATCCATGCCTTTGTTTCTATTTTGTTTGTCAGTTTATTTTATTCATTCGATCCCACATATAAGTGAGATCATATGTACTTGTCTTTCTCTGACTGGCTTATTTCACTTAGCGTAATAATCTCCAGGTCCAGCTGATGAAACTCTATTTCTCAGGAAATCTGAACAGAAATCCTGTCCTTGCATTCCTAAGGTTAAAGGCTGCTAGCTTTTCATCGGGCTAAGAGTGGAGTTTCTTGTCATGGTGTCCTGCATTTCCAGTTAACCATTCTCCAGCAGAGGGTCACATTGCTTCTGATGTCAACCTGATACAAACTCGAAAATAAAACAGAATCAAGCCTGGAGAGGGATTGTAAATGAATAAGGTTAGAATTTCCCAATATGTCGCATAAGAAAAACAGTAGATAACCAGGTTATTTGTGAAAGTAGATGTTTTGGATCATGCAGTTTCTCCTTTTCAGACCCTTTTCACTGATCTACTGCTGAAAGGCCAGAAACCAATAGACCTAATGGCAGAGATTCCAGCGCCTTCTACCAGGCATGGCTTACACGTCAGGGCTGTCTCCTGCCGAGATTAGTGAGAATAACCACTGCAGCATGAAACTGCCTCAGGTGCTTGCTTCCCGTCTCCCAGCCCCGTGCTGAGCTCGGACACTCATTGCTTCATTTAAGCCTCACAGTCGTCTTCCGGAATATGTACTTTCTGATCCCATTTCTCAGGCCAGAAAACGGAAACTTCGGCTCAGCATTTTGTCTGAAGTCACTCAACTAGTGAATAGGAGAGCAGGGATTGAAGCCAGAAAATCTGACTCCAGGTTTGAAGTGGGGGAGTAGGGATGGGCTGGGAGAACAACTGGACACCCTGGAGGCTCAGGGGTTCCAGGTAGCTGACTCCGGAGGGAGAAATGCAAATTCCTCACTCTCTCCGCACAACTGAATTCAACCAGCATGCATGGAGCATGAACTTTCTGCAAGGCAGACGTGGGGTGTAGGGAGGCTCATAAAAATGACAACATAAGCTTCTGGAAGTTTCACATTGATGGTGGCCCAGGGCCTGCAGTGCAGTGTGTAGGGAACAAAGGCGGGGGCACCAAAGTGGGGGCAGAGAGAGGAACAGTCCAAAACCACAGTCCCAGGCAGGACTGCATGCCGCAGAGAAAGATGGTGGCATCTAATATTAGCAACAACATCGAAAACAAAACAAGGCTCATTTTTACACCAGAGGAGGGTGGGTTGAGAGAAGGGCTTTATGCATTTTCAACAAGGTGGGAGAGAACTATACAGAAGCCTTCTCTCAGCTGTAATGAAACCATCAAAACTTCTCTATTGATTGAAGGGATATAATTACAGTGACATCACGAGATGAGTCAATGGACTCCCAACACAGAACGTCAGGTCTTGATTTATGTAATCTCACCCATTCTCAGCGCATGGCCTCAGGACACAGTGGCAAATAATAACATTTAATTAAAACACATAAAACAGAAGCGTCAATGACAGTACATGTCAAAGTCAATAAAATGCTAATTTTTAAAGATTGTGCTTGCATGGAGTCTGGAGGGCGAGCAGCAAGGATTCCACAACAAAGAGCCTTTGTGAAGGGAGCCATCTTCATGCTGTGGCTGGACTTACAGATCCCGCAGGTCCTCTAGCTCAGATCCCGCACTCCACAGAGGCAGACGACAGAGGCCCATCATGGAATTAGCAGCAGGATAATCATCTGAGTGTCACACTGGTGTTCTTCATTCCCCCAACACTTTCTTTGAGTCCCAGAGTTATTGGCAGGCATGCCCTCCCTCACTTCACAGGGAGTGCCCAAGCCGGTGGAAGAAACCCACCCACCAGTAACACAGGAGCCTCTAAAACTCCTCACAACACATGACATCGTCCCTGCCTGGCTGCGTCTCCATAGAGGTTTTTAATTGGAAACCCTGCAGTGTGACATGTCTGAGTAGGATTGCTTCTTTGTGCCCACAAGGCCCCTCCCTGTCACTTGGATTGGGCAGAAAACTCAAAACATCAGCCTCACAATCCATTTTCTCTTCTTGAGATGCATTCTTGGGGGGCAAGGAGGCCTCTGCTGGCCCAGACTACATGGCAAATACACAAATTCTCCTTTAATCAATTTGGAACAAAATAGAATTCTGCCATAAATAAAATTTTCCTTCTACTCAAATGAGATTACTTGGGTTAAATGTTAGAAATCTGAGTAGCTTGTGTGGGGTTAAGATTACATAGGGGTTTTCATCAATTCCCAGCTCTTGGCCTGAGATTTGGGCACAGAGTTCTGGAAACTCTGACTTTTGAAGGAGTTGCTTGTCATTAATATCTCCGACTAACATGAAAAATGGGAAGTGCCTGTGTCTTAATTGCATGCGCACACTTTGATCGGTGAGTCTTATCCAGCAGCCACAGTGAAGAACAATAATATTTGGGGTTTGGGAAATGTGTGATTGAAGGGTCATGGACATTTAGACTCTAGGATGGCTGATTTCTACTCAGCACAAGACTCCATAGGAAAATGCTCACTTGGCCATTGTGTACAGATTAGAAAATGGTATGCCTTCAGGGCAGCATGGCCTGTGGTCTTTTGGCTCTTTGGTTCTCTACTGAGAGCCTACTGTGTTCAGGTATTGGGTGGAGGGTGTCTCTGGGCAGGCGATTGGCAATGTGGGCAAACTAACATCTCCTTTTAAGAGCTGGCAAACTAGTGATCATGGAAAACCAGAGAATGCTTGGCAAATGCTGTCTAAATCGGCGGTTCTCCCAAATTTTCAATGTGAAAAGGGCTTAGGGGTACTGATCTGGTTCAAAGTGGGGCACCTGGGGAGCGTGCATAATAATTTAAACTGGCATTTATTGGAAACGTATATTCTGATGGATATGAGTTATTTATTCCTCAAACAATCCTCTGGCAGATATTCTGTTATTAACCCCACTGTTCCGATTTCCATTTGAGACACCGTAACTTGACCAAGGTCACAGACAAATGGTGATGAAAGGATTCGGGTCTTCTTACTCCAAAATCTGTGCAGTTGACCCCTACACCACCCTGCTTTTCAGTTGCAAGCATAGTGTCTATGGCTTAGATTACATGCTTGTTTGGGGTGGCCAATGGAGATTATGGGCGTGGGGAAGTTCTTCCACCTGAGCCATGTGTATGAAGGTTTCTGGCTGCAGGTATTTACTCTGGAGAGCTTTGTCTGTTACTGAAAACAGGATGACTCCCAAGCAGCAGTGCTGGTGAACTGAGAATCTGCTGGGACTATTGGAGATGAGAACAGGGAGAAGAGCTAAATGCCTAAATCCTACTACCTAGAAATCAGCTAATAGCACAGGTGCCGTCTGCCAAAGAGGTAAAAGCCAGGAGGCAGGGAACCTGCTGGTAGAGGAAAGGTCTCCTGGTATATAGGTAACTATTTTTCTGTCTTTGTCACAAAGTAAGGCACACGAAGTATTTTGTGGGGGTCACACAGGTACCTTACTCAGGAGCATTGGAAAGGCCAGTTAAAGCTGTCCCTTTCATTGGTCCAATAGTTTTAGCAGAGTGAAGAGAATATTTGTGGCTAGTGCTGGAGAGAAGTCACTAATGGGTTAAAAAAATCAGCTAGACAGCTTTTGATCAAAATAGCTTGTAGGCCTGGAGCTGCAGATAATCTTTAAGGGTAGTAACGTCAAGTTAGGAGATTTATGGACTTAAATCTATTCAAGTTCAAGGAGAGAACCCCTGTTGGGTTAATCAGTCATTGAAAAGAGTTCATTGGTGAGAAAAATACCTAATTGTACATTTGCCCAAATATTTTAATTATTGAACTGGTCCATATATAAAAGTTACCCCAAAAAAGAGATTCATTTATTCTACAAGTATTTTTTAGTACTGCTATGTCCCAGAGATGTTTCAGGCATGTGGGATATAACAGTGAGCAAAACAGAAAAAAATGGCTGCCCTTTAGTTGCTTACACTCCAGCAAGAGGGGCAGGTAGTGAACGTAACAACTAAGTAGACAGCTAATGTGTTAGAAGATAAGTGCTATGGAAAATAAAAAACAGAACAGGGACAGAAGGAAAGGGAGTGGGGCAGGGGAAGGGGCAGATTTCTCATTTAAAAAGGTGGTCAGGATAGACTCTTTGAAAAGATGACAATTGTGCAGAGATTCAGAGCAGGTGAGAGAGTGAGCCTTTGAGACATTGATGGGTGGGATGTTCCAGGCAGAGGCATTGGCCAGAGCAAAAGTCCCCTGTGCCTAGGAGAGAGTGGGTAGGGAGAGAAGATAAAGGTGAGATCAGTGAGGTGATGGGGACCAGGTAATGAGTGAAATGGGGGGGCGGGGGCAGGAGACAGGAAGGCTTTGATTAGATGTAAGGCAACCTGACTTTATACTTCAGAGGGTTTCTCTAGCAGTTGTGTAAACAATATATCATTGTCAGGGGCACAGGCTAAGAGAAGGGAGACCAGGTAGGAGGCTCATATGGTAATTCAGGTAAGAGAAGACAGTGGCTTGAACCAGGTTGGCAGCCGTAGAAAAGGTGAGGAGTGCTAGGATTTGGATCATCTTGAAGTTAGAGCCAACATGATTTCTGACAGACTAGTTGTGGGATATATAAGAAAAAGGAGTCAAACGGTGAATCTGAGAGTTTTGGCTTGAGCAATTGGATTTGTCTTCAGCTGTGACGGAGAAGACTGTAAGCGGAGCAGATTCTGAGGATGATACAATAGTTCAGCTTTGGGCATGTTAAGTTGGAGACATTCAAATAAAGATGTTGAGTAGGCCGTTGTATATATGGATCTGGAGTTCAGAAGTGAGGCTGAGCTGAGTTACTGTCTATAACACGGAGTCTTTTTTTGTCCAATAACATTTGTCTATCCATTTAATAAAGATTTGTTATATGCTTGCCTCCATTTTTATAGCATACACAGAACTGGTTGTTAACGAACGCTCCCACACCAGTGCCTGTTGGTGGGCAACGGGCACAGAAAGTCCCATGCGCTGGGCCCAAGGCGCCAGTGTTCGTTCGCATAGTTTTCCTCCAGCCATCTTCTTTTCCACCACTTCTCCGCTCTTGCTCCTGCCAAGACTCTGACTCTCCAAAGGAACCATCAAGTATCTGCTGTGGTTCAGTGTAGATCTTTGCCTGAGGCCATCTCTGTTTCTGGGAGATGTAAACAGGAGATGCTCTATTTGAAGTTTGGTATCCGGCTTTTTTTAAGGGTTTTGATTCTGAGTGGCCAAGGGAAAACCATAAAGGTCCACAACATGTAAGGGAGGGATTGGAAGAAGCTGAAAGTTGACCAACCTCTCTTCCATCACTGATCAAGGCCATTCAGTTGGTTTTTCCATTTTGTATCAAAATTGATGTGTTGTTTTTTTTTTTTTGATGTGGTTGTTTTGATGCAGTTTTCTTGACCCACTAAAAACAAACAGAAAAAGGACACAGCAGTTATACTTTTGTGACTCTATCCTGCGGATATACTTGCACAGATGCAAAATGAAGTTTATACAAGCTTACTCATTGTAGCAGTGCTTGTGATAACAAAAGATTCGTAACAACACAAATATTCATCAATAGAAGACTGGCTAGTCATTGTATATACATACAACAAAATACTATGCAACTATGAAAAGGAATCTGCAGACCAGTGTGTATTGTATGCTACTTTTTGCTTAAAAGAGAGGTGGTGGGGGATAATATGTATATTTTGGCATATGCCTGAAGAAACTCGAGGAATTCATAAGGAAATAATAATAGTAGTTACCTGGATGGTAGAAAACAGGTGGCTAGAATACAGGGGTGATTAGAAGACTTTTCACTGTAGACCTTTTAATTATTAAAAAAAAACACACCATTTGAACCATAAAAATACATTGCCTATTTAAGTTTTTTAAGATGCTCATGTAGTATACACAAAAGAAGTCTTCACTCCATCTCAGACCCCTTGCCTAACACTGCTCCATTCCAAATAGCTTCTCTGAACCTATCCTATCCAGAGAGAAATCTATTTTGCATACTGTTTTGGTGATTTAAAACATAATGCGGTTGTTAGGAATATCTAGTTCAAAATACCAAACCTTTCTCCTACCTGTTCAAAAGAGATGTGAAAAATAAAACTAACTTGCTGCCCAGATTAAGAAAGCTCTGAGTCCCCAACAGTAACCAATCAATGTGTCTCTCTCACATTGATGCTTCTCTCTCTCTCTCTCTCTCTCTCTCTCTCTCTCTCTCTCTCTCCCTTCCTCCCTCCCCACATCTTTCCATGTCCTCTAGAAGTCAATGGAAAAAATATCCTTACTCCTTTGGTGAGGATTTAAAAAAAGTAATAAAAAGACTATTTTGCCTGGCTGGCGTGGCCCAATGGTTGAGCGTCAACCTATGAACCAGGAGGTCAGGGTTTGATTCCTAGTCAGGGCACATGCCTGGGTTGTGGGTTCGATCCCCAGTAGGGGGTGTGCAGGAGGCAGCCAATCAATAATTATCCCTCATCGTTGATGTTTCTATCTCCCTCTGCTTCTCACTTCCTTTCTGAAATAAAAAAAATGAAATAAAAAATATATATATATTAAAAAAACCCTCTAAGGCAGTGGTTCTCAACCTTCCTAATGCCGCGACCCTTTAATACAGTTCCTCATGTTGTGGTGACCCCCAACCATAAAATTATTTTCGTTGCTACTTCATAATTGTAATTTTGCTACTGTTATGAATCATAATGTAAATATCTGATATGCAGGATGTATTTTCATTGTTACGAATTGAACATAATTAAAGCATAGTGATTAATCACAAAAACAATATGTAATTATATATGTGTTTTCCAGTGGTCTTAGGCGACCCCTGTGAAAGGGTCATTCGACCCCCAAAGGAATTGCGACCCACAGGATGAGAACTGCTGCTCTAAGGCTTTGGTGCAAGATTTTATCCATTTATATTTATTCACTTAACCAACAAGTAGACATTACTCAGAGCCTCTACTGTGCTGGGCCCTTTGCTGTATTTGGACAGATCATGGCTGTTATG
The DNA here is from genome assembly GCF_964212035.1 of Myotis nattereri. Classification (NCBI taxonomy): domain Eukaryota; kingdom Metazoa; phylum Chordata; class Mammalia; order Chiroptera; family Vespertilionidae; genus Myotis; species Myotis nattereri. The sequence goes on from NC_138079.1 coordinate 37,437,627, forward strand.
GGTGAGGAGGATTGATCGGAGAGGCCTCAGCTTGGTGGCGGGGCTTTGGCTAAGAGGTTGCTGCAGATGAGAGTCTGGCCAGGGAGCAGACAGAGAGGGGGAGTGAGTGATGTGCTCTCTGGACACCTCTCCACTGGGGCAGTTAGGACTGCGTGTCTTGCACCATTGGCAGACTCTGACAGGAACAGTTCACCTGCCCTTGCCTGAACTCTGTTCTCGGTTGCCTGAAATGGACTTCACCTTCAAAGATGTCAGCAGCAGGTAAAGAACCATCAGGCAAAATATCAGCAGTGACTTCTGTTTTTCCCAGGGCATCGTGCTGATTGCTGGTTCTCATTGCGTGGTGACTTACAGACTTCGTTTATTTTGTTGTGTTATATCCTTTCAGCTGAGAGGTGTATTAATGCTATAGGCATGAAAAGTCTCCACTTTGCAGTTAAATAGTTTGAACCGATAACTACTAATGTCAGGCGGAATGGAGGAAGTGGCTGAAGATACAGGCAGGTTCTTTGTTTTTTATTGGTAGGTCTTCTCAGGGTATCTTACAGCTGCAGAGAGATTCTTGCCCATTTTAGGAGTAAATCAGTGATTTAATTCCAGCCTCTCGGGTCCTTTGCTACACCAGAGAGATTTTCTTTGTATTTGGTGAAGTTGTCTTATGGATAGGAAAATTCGATCTCAGCTTAATCTATTGTCTCAAAACGGATGCCTTATGTCTCACCATTAGAAAAATCACTTTTGGGAGGTGATACTGTTCTTAATGAAAACACAGTCATGGGGACCACGTAGCCTGCTGCCCACTATTGACATTTGGCCAAGGCGTGGTTTCCTAGGAACAAGTTGAGTGGCATCGAAGAGAGCGAGAGCGTGGCCGTGATGGAGAGAGCGGGCCCTAGTGACCAGGGGGGTGGGTCAGGCAGAGGGTGAACAAGGTGGGCAAGGGTCTGAACCATGGGGGGAGGGCTCAGCACTGAGCTGGGAAAGGGACAGAGAACTTGAAGAGGTGAGGTGAGGGGGGAGGGTTGCTGGAAAGAGGTGGGAGAGGATCTGTCGCAAATTTCACTTACTTCCCAACATTGTCAGGGACTAAGCCGCTCAGTGTTTGCATAGGAAGGTCTGCATCAACATGGGAAGGCAAAGCTCAATATATGCTTTCACATTGCTGCCTCTTTCCAAGTTCTTCATCGAGATTTCCTGCAGAGACCTTGTTTACTTGGCTGACCTGTCTTTTCGTTAGAGACCTGGATACTGAAGTAATTAAAAACTGCAAGTAAGGACACACTTAATATTCTTGGTGCACAGTGCAATCTTGGAGATGCTCACTTATTTGAGAAGTCACGTGAGTGACTGCCACATCTTGGGGCAGCGCGGGATTATGGTTGTAGATATCTCTGAAGGACTGAAAATCTAGTCAGTTGATTTTTGTAGTATAGTGTTAGTCTGTATGTGTAAACACCATGTGTTCATGTTTGGAGAAAGAGCGATCTTTTCCCTTTAACACGGGGCTCTTCCGTGGCAGCAGTGACAAAGTGGCCTGCCCTTAGCAGGTGTTGTTTGAAGCAGGTGACCTTGGCTTTTGTTTTTGGGAAATCATTATTTTCATTTTTACATCAAGGTTAGAAAACGGCGCATAACTTTTGATTGGGATCAGAATAGCATTCAAATATGTAGTTCTGCTGTGCAAAATTGTATGCTACTCAGAGAGCAAATCCATCTGTCTGTGCCTCCATCCATCCACACAGTACATATCCCGTGAGCCTATTGTATCTGGTGCTAGGCTGGATATTTGGGATGCAGTGATGGTCAAGTACAGAACCAGTCCCAGCCCTGCAAAAGCTTATAGTTTAAAGTTAGTGGGGGAGAGAAATGTTCGTCAGATAAACAGAAAAATGAATATACTGTTTCAAGTTATGGTAAGTGCTATGAAAAAATAAGAACACAGTTGTATGAAGGCATATAATCGGAAAGAAATGTTTAAACTGAGATCTGAAGAATAAACAGGAGCTAACCAGGCAAAAAGTGCTTGGGGTAGAAGGTGGAGAGGGAGGGTGCAAAGCACATTCCAGACATAAAGGAATTGAGAAACAGAGAGATTAGTATTTCCAGACGGCAAGTCTTTGCATATGACTTTGGCTCTGCTATTGAACTTGATTGTGTTTTCAGTTTTTTATTTGAAAAATGAAGGTTCTGATACTGGCTCCCTATCATGATAAATAGCAACTGTCCCATCATTAATGAAAAATGGAGCAGTCCTTTTGAGTTCTAAAATGAAAGGTGCTTTAATGGCATAAACCCTGCCAAAAGCTACATCCAAAGGAAAAAAAAATTAATAACTTGGCACTTGCCTCCGCTTTAGGCATGCAAGTAGATAATGAAAGTTGTCTAATTATGTTTTGCTTTGTGATGGAATCACAATTGAATTTTTCCGCATATCAGAACTCAGTGGAATGGCAAGCTTCATCGGCTGGCCTCCCATATGGGCCGGATGAGTCACCAGGCCTGCACTGGCTAAGTCCATTATACTTCACACACAGATGAAGATTTTGCTCTTTAAAAGATAACTGTTCAGGAAACAATTCACCCCTATTACCTTGTTTAAAAAGAATCAGCGTTATTTTTAGGCTGAGATTTATCTGAATAGATGGTACCAGTCATACTTATTCTGGGTACTGGGCTCATTTGATGTTGCCAGGAATTCATCTGGAAGACAGGTCAGAGGCCAGCCTGACTCAGGGAGGCAGCTTGCAGCTCTCCTCCTATAAACTGCAGATGATGACAGAATGTTGAGGACTTGGTGAAGCTGGACCAGGTGAGGAAGTGGTGAAAATGAGCCATGTTCATTTTAGTGTAGAAACAGGCCTGCATTTCACAAGGAAGGAGGCTTCAGAGTGGAAAAGGCACGGAATTCAGTCATCAGAGCCCTGCTTTACTGTTTGTGACAGGGGCCAACGAGGCCCATGGAGGTGGCCATGGGTGACGTCAGTTTCATCCTGCTTCTGCTGGGGCAGTGACCAGGCAGTGCAGGCAGCTCCCTCAGCTGGAAACGGTTATTGCCCATTTGGATTGTATTCGCCTTCCGAAATGCAGCTCTGAGTGGCCCTCCCTGCCCACTGGAGGCACAGATCCCTCCCCATGAGTGTGTGCTCACCCCTGTAGCAGAGATGTGACCAACAGCCACTTTAGTCTCTGGCATCTCCGTCTCCCAACCTATGAACTCTGGGAGCTGTTGGCCAAGGGAATCAAAGGGCAGGAAACAAGTTAAACACAGATGTGAAGGGAGATGAAATCGTGGCTATTTTTTTTTTAATACTCACCTAAGGATATTTTTCCATTGACTTTAAAGAGTGGGAGAGAGAGAGAAAGACAGAGAGAAATATTGACGTGAGAGTAACACATCAATTGGTTGCCCCATAACCACAGCCCAGGCTAGGGAGGAGCCTGCAACCGAGGTACATGCCCTTGACCGGAATCCAACCTGGGACCCTTTGGTCAGCAAGCCGATGCCCTATTCACTGAGCCAAACCGGCTAGGGCAAACCGTGGCTATTTTGAACTCAGAAGCATTAATTAACCCAGGGTAATAGTAAAAAGTATATCTTTTTGCTTATTTATTTCTAACAACATTTTGCTTTACAGTTTCTATCAGCTAATGGCTCACTTGATTAGAAAGCTTTGGGACTTTGCAAATGATTTTCTGTGACTGCTCGGAGTGAGAAGCTTTCCTTTGGTGGGTTGCTGTGGCTCAGGCTAATTTTTGAGTGGCCAGGTACTGAATTGGGTTTATGTTAAATTAAACCTAGAGGCTATCTCAGTATTTGTCACTCAAAATGGGCCCCTTATACAAATTTGTGGCCATCTCCCTATGACTTATGGAACTGGAAGAACTGATTTTTGCCTTATACTTAGAGAAAACCATGTAAGACTATCTTGAATAGGGAATCTGTCCTTCTATTCACCCATTTGCAGAGTGGCTAGGAGTGCAAACTCTAGTCAGACAAATGTAGGTTCAAATCTTAGCTCCATCCTGACTGGCTGTATGAATTTAAACAAGTTACCTTTCCAACTCTCGGTTTTCTCATCTGTAAAATGGGGATAGTAGTAAATCCTCACTTAACATTGCGCATAGGTTCTGCAACTTTAAGTGAAACAACGTACAACGAAACCAATTTTACCATAAACTGATATAAACAAGAAAGAGTTAGTTCCTACAGCATCGCATCAACGTTATAACAAAATGACATTGAACTAAACGACATTGTTTGAAGACCTGCTGTACCTTGTTTGACGAATTAAGTAATATAATAAATGTACTTTTTCTTGTGCCTTTTATGCAAGAACTACTCACTAAAGTTTGAATTATTATCATTATCATTCAACCAATATGTATTAAATTCCTGCCAAAATTATGCATGGTGGACGATACCAAGAAGTATTAACTATAGTTGGAGAGAGAAACATGGGAACATAAAAAAAATAACCCATGAGTAAAAACATAAGGTAATAGTAAAATATAATTAGAACTAAATGGACAGAGCAGATGAAAATTAGTAGGAATTCAAAGTTCACTAAGCCCTAGAATAGTCAGAGAAGCCTTCATGGAAGAGGAGGGCATGGGACTGGGGGTGGGGTGGAGTTTAGGGTTAGGATTCTACTCTTGCCACGATTCCCCATGAATACCCAGGTCACACAGGCTGGATGAGAGGCAGGCCTGGAGGGTCCCAAGGAGATGCCATTCCCAGGTGACTTTTACTATTGGCCCAGTTGCCAGCTGCACAGAAGGTAATTCTTCCACGGGGAAAATATTGTGTGTGCCTCCAGAGGACACAGCCTTTCTTTTGCTGCAGTCTCCGATGCTGAGAGAGAAATAGTGCTCTTCCCTGATCCTTCATTCACTCTGATCATGCTTTATTGATTATCTAATAAATACCCCACAGGCTAGTTGCCGAAGGCACAGAGATGGAAAGACCTGAGAACCAGTCTCATCTGTTTTCTTTGGACACCCAAACGGAGAGTTCTTGGATTGTTGATGGAGCCAATACAGAAGTCTCCAAATGGTCAGCCTTCCCTGCGGAGGCTGCTGCAATGATGACAAAGGAGAGCAGAGCAGTCAGATGCCTGTGTCTGTAGCCATGGGTACTGTGACCTGCTGAGTCCAACTAGGGGAGGGAATCTGCATAACAAGGGAATTGCAAATTGGCATGAAACACACCAACCACTTTTTGTTAGGAGGAGAACCCTTCTCAACCTCTTTCTCTCTCTCTCTCTCTCTCTCTCTCTCTCTCTCTCTCTCTCTCTCAGAGAGAGAGAATAATTTTGGGGCCAACTTCCATGCTTTTCTTATATGATTCTTCCTTGCTGCTGGGACAATTTATGGTCCATTCTGGGACATTTGACTGGCCATATTTATTTGTAGGCAGCATCACTGTGCCTTCAAGGCATGGTTCTGACTCTAGATCCCTGCCCCCCTGCTCTGTTCCTGCCCACATGGATTTGCCACACCCACTCCTGTAGTGCCTGGCCATCCTCCTAGTTCTTCTGTTGGGACTTCATCCAGCGGTGTGAGTCAGGCCTGCTGCCATGGTCCATGCTGCCGTTGGGGTTCAGTCACTCTCTCTTTGTCCCAAGATTTACATCGGGAGGAAGGATCAGGAGGAAGGAAGCCCATGTCAGCCTCTGGCCTACATGTGTTCTTTGTCCAGCTCTGACCAACTGTTGTGCTGGGGTGTTAGAGCTTGATAACTAGATGCTGCATTTTTATTTGTCTAGTGATCTTTGTGTAGGCAGTTCATCTGCCAGCTCCCCAGAGGGGAGGAGAGTGAGTTCCAGCTCTGTAACCACACATTTAAGAGCTGTTCTATTCAAAACTCAATTTGAGGTCTGATAACCAGAAATGCTGCTTTCCATCTGGTAGTTTTTACTGTGTGGCAGCTGTGGCAGAGAAAAAGCTATGCGGTCATCAAATCTGTTTTCATGTGCCTCCTTCTGGGCACACAGGAAGTTATACTTGCCAACCCCCTTGAAGTTTGGAGGGGCCTTGTTCTGGCCAATGAAATGTGACATGTCACTTCCTGGTTGAGCTAGTGAAAAATTTCTTTATGATTGTCCAGCTTTCTTTCTCCACCATAGTGACTGTGCTAGCTATACAATAGTGGGGCTTCCATTGGCCTGGAACCCCAAGTTGCTCCTTGGAAAGGAACTGCCCTGGAGAGCTGACAGATACCCAGAGGACTTTGTGTAGGTGAGAAATAAGCCTTGGTCGGGAATCTAATGAACAAAATAAACTAACAAACAAAATAGAAACAGACTCCTAGATACAGATTATAGACTGACAGCTGTCAGAGGGGAGGGGTTGTGTAGGGGCCGAATGACAAAGGTGAAGGGGTTAAGCAAAAACACACCTCACAGACGCAGACAACAGACAACGGTATAGTGATTACAACCTCTAAATATGGCAGATGTCACCGTGTTCCTGCCTGTGACTTTCTCCTTCAGATTTATTTCTGAAAAATCACATTTGAAATGTTATGGGTTTAAGATTAAAAAAAACATCTGAGCACTTCTTGCCAGAAATACCTTCTTTGAGGTTTACATTGGGAGATCAATTTTTTTTTTCTTTTTAAGATACGTGTATAATCTCTTTTGTCCTAGATTCTTAAATCCCTTTGGATCTGTATTCCCAAAAAGGCGTGGAGTAGGGGTGGGGATTAAGTCTGATTTGCCATTGATGGAAATGATATGTGAAAATCCTATGCATAAGGGAAGGAGAAAAGATCCTTCTGTGGACAGCTGGAGGCTGGCAGCAACCCCCGAAGTCGCTTTTAACGGCTGGCTGTCAAGCACATCCTTTCTCCTCTCAGTTTGATGGCGAGGTTGTCAGGAGGCCCCTTCTTCAGATGTGGACAAAGTGTAGTTTTAGGAGCCTCCTGCTCACACCTGAGGCTGAGCCCTGGTTCTCAGAGGCGCCTCCTTCCTCTCAGGGAGCTGATCCCACGCAGTACGGACCTGCCTTTCTCTCCCGGTCCGGTCCCAGCCCTTGGGCTGCCCCCGGCTCTGTCAGCTGCAGCAGCTGCACTGCCTAAGGGAGCGCTCCCCTCTGATCACTGGTTACTCTCACTACTCCTTTAGTTTTTGTAAATTCTCAAACTTCTTTCAATGGGTTGCTCCCTTGTAGGTGCCTTTCATTTATTCAGGACTCAGGCAATCCTTGAGGCAAGCAGGTTGGCTCCACCGTGGAGGACCAGGGGGAAGAGAGGCCAGGCCACAGGAGGTTACATGTAAGATGCATGTGCCACCCAGGAAGTGGCAGACTCAGGGGTGGGACTCAGGGCAAGCCCAACTCAATATTCATTCCAAACATTTACTTATTGCTCCCCCCGCCCCCAAGGTTGCAATTAAAAAAAAACCAGTTTTTGTATTGATTTCAGAGAGGAAGGAAAAGGGAGAGAGAGATAGAAACATCAATGATGAGAGAGAATCATTGATTGGCTACCTCCTTCAGGCCCCACACTAGGGATCGAGCCTGCAGCCCAGGCATGTGCCCTGACCAGGAATCGAACTGACCTCCTGGTTCATAGGTCGATGCTCAACTACTGAGCCACGCTAGCCGGACAAAGATTGCAATTTTGTTACAACTCCCATCGCCTATGAATTCTTCACTTTCAAAGTTATGTGAGACCGAGGCCCATGTGTAAATCCAGTCAGCTGGTGTAATCTGATGCCTACAGCTTTGATTTCTGAATTGCTTGTTCATTCCAGATACTGAGAATTTGCTCCTGTTCTTCTTTCTTTTCCCAATCCAATCCCAGTTCCCACCTCCCTGCATGAAGCCTTCTTTAGGCATTGTAATCGACATGGATCTTCTTCATACGGTCAGGACTTATTTAGAATGTCATTGCCCTTTTCTGGTTTCCTGGGGATGATGTAATCTCTCCTTTCCTTGAAGAAGTCTCCTTCTGACTTTCCTATAAAAGCTAGAACAATTCTAGGCAATTTAGGTGCTCAATGAGTAAGTTTGCATTTTTAGCCCCAAAGATAATTTTTACATTGAGAGTAGTTTGAATAATTTTTACATTAAAAGGGCCAGTTGAAAAATATGATAAAATCTCCAACAGCCATAGGGCTTTTGAGCTCGAGTAATCTATCTCATCCCGATATCTCAGATGCTCTGTTGGTACGTATGTTCCCTACTGGCAAAGATATTGAATTATGGTGAAACTGCGGGTTTTATCACAGTTCTGTTTCAACCCTTATTTGTTGGAACGTTAAGAAGCAGAATTCAAGTTCCAATATTCTTGGTCCATATTCTTTTAAATAGAGATTTCATTCCAGACCATCTGAGTCTTGAGATGAACTCTCCAGGTAGTCTTAATGCAATTAAATAAACACTGCAAATAAACTTGGGCCTGAGGGTCATCCCACCTAAGAGGTGAGGGAGCTGGAATATTTATATACCAGTTCCTACTATGACTTGATTTCTAAGCACATTCCCAGACAATATTAAATGGAGGTTTCAGGAAAATTGGATATCTGGTGACCCAAATGTTTTATACTAAAATGTGTAATGCATCTTATTTGCTAGCCCAGCTCATTTATATGGTCTCATGATTCTTCAACTCCTGGCACCTTTTGGGTGCGTCACACTGAATATGCATGTGAATCTTTAAACCAATGCCCTCTGCCCCATAGGAAGAGTTCAGAGTCACACTGGAAAGCGTTGGAAGTGCTAAGATGGGAGTTCAGTCTGGCTGAGAAGCTTCTTGGATTTTCCAAGGTGCTTTCATTTTGATTTTTCCTTTCTAGCTCATGTCAACTTTCATTTTTTAAGATGGAAAGATGACTTAGAACTCCCTCTTTGCTATAGCTGTTGGAAATAGCTAATTAGACTCGTGTGGATCGGTAGCTTATTAGCCCCTTTGGATTTAATAGTTGCAAAGGTCAGAGCAGTCACACTACTGTCACCGGGTCAGAGTGTGAATGGCAGCTGGTAAAGAAAGATAAATTGATAAGATGGAGAACAAGGCAGGGTTATTATTACAAGAAGCATCAACCAGATAATAATGGACCATAACCAATGAAAAATCACTCAAATCATGACCTAGCCCAAAAGGGAAACAACCCTTACACTTGCAGAATTTATCACAGAGCTGTGGTTGCTTGGCCATTAAAGTGTCACCTGCAGAATGAAATAATAGAATGCTGACTTCAAAATGAAATAGTTTTTTTAATTCTTCTCAATATATTCCAAGCATTATTGAATGACCAGTTTAGGTCTCTGGAGAAATAATTATGACTTAAGGACTCTTTAAGGTGTAAACTGATCTCTCTCTCTCTCTCTCTCTCTCTCTCTCTCTCTCTCTCTCTCTCTTTCTCTCTCTCCCCGCTCATGAATAATTTCTTTAGGAATCTTTTGAGGAACCAAGCTAAAGAGGACTTGAATTTCCAGTTCTCTACCTAGTTCCCCTTATTATTACATCTCTACTGTGGTTCTATAGGGAAAGAAGGCCTTATTCTAGGAAGATGGACTCCTTGCAATTTAGTGATTCTATCGTCTACTTTATCACTTCACTGCAGACAGAATATTGCAGATGTTCAAAATATCATATGGCCAGCAGCCTCCACCAGGCAGTGTCATTCAATTTTCATTAAAATACCTATGACAGCACAGAAAATGAAGACATGGAAAATGTGGAAATTTATGGTGATGACTAAAAGGAATGCTGATGGACAACAAATGCTGGAATCATGGAGGAATACCTCCTCTACATAAATGGCAAATGGAGCAGATTTAAGGAATGCCTTATGGCACACCCAGGTTTTAGATCACCCAAGAGTGACAACTGAAAAGTGTAGGGAGACGATACGTTTTCCATTCTTGGCTGCCTTCGAGACCCAGGGTTACTATCCACCAGAAAATAGAGTGGTTGCCTTACCTTGAAAATGTGAATCCATTAAGTGGCCAAAGCAATCTTTTCCCATCACTTCCCCAGCCCACTACCTCATTTCTTCTGCACACATAAGAGAGAGCAATCCCAGACAGCAATGGAAAGGAACTAGGAATATTGTTGACTAGAGATTGCCGATGGTCTGCACTTTGATAGGTGTGTTGTGTTAGTTCGGGTTTCTGCAGAAGCAGACATTGAGATAATAAAACAAATTATTTCCTTTTGAATTAATCATAGGAAAGTGTGGTAAGGGAGTAAATAACACAGGGGAGAGAGGGCAGTAAAATAAAGGTTCTTGTCAAGCAAGTTAGCACTGCAGGTGACGGGAGCTTAATCTCCCCAGGCAACTCTGAGTTCTGAAACTTGGGCCTCAGGGTCATCCCACCTAAGAGGTGAGGGAGCTGGGATATTTATACACCAGTTCCTATCAGTTATTAGTTAAAGGCTGCTCCTGGGGGCCTGGTATAATTTCCCTGGCATACCTGGCCTGCTGTGCACAGTAAAGTTGCTCTGTAGGTCAGAGAAAACTCCCAGACAAATAAATCTAGGTGCTAACAGGTAGAAGGTTGTTGTGCTCTGAAGTGTTAAGGATGAGGGGGTCTAACAGGCCATTGATTGCATGTACTGCAGTCCAGATTTTTACCACTCACATTCCTTGTGCCCCATGGTAGGCTGCTCTACCCTATCACTGACTCTTCAATGTCACAAAGACAAAGAGCCTACAATAGGAAGATTGGGGAGCCAAGATCTCACTGTTTGCTGCTGCAGTTTGTTCCTAGATGTTCATCAGTATCTCCCTTCTCTTCTACCCTTTGGGGAACCCCCTCCCCATTGGCCAGCACGTCTGTGGGTTTGGGTGACTTGGCTGGTGGAGGAACCCAGATCTTTATCTCTGAGAGGTCTAAGTCCCAGGTTACGATAGATTCCTTCTGTGCAACCTTTGGTGGCTGTGATAATACCCCACCCACAAAAGGCAGTGCTGGTTGCACGGTTGCTTGATGTACCATGCTGAGGTGCTCAGTCCCTCCATGGGCCCAGACCTGCTTTCTGAGTAGCAAAGCCCCCTTTGCTGGCATGGGCTTGCTCAACACCTCTACGGGTCTTTATTGTGATTCTCCTATTGAGGCTTGTCAAAGATTCTACAGAGCCTAGCACCATAGGATCGTCTGAGCACCAGGGTTGCTTGCACCATAACTAGACCTGCTACAGAACTCTCTCTTGCTCCAGGTCCGCTGACTTCATTTGTTAGGGCTTCTATAACCAAACACCACAGGTTGGGTGGCTAAAACAACAGAAATTTATTGTCTCACAATAGCCTTCCAAAATATTAAATAATTACAGGGCAGAACTCTTGTAAAAATCAAAGCACTAATAGAAAGGAAACTATAAGACTTTAAAAGCAGCTGGACAATGGTGTCAAATGGATAACAAGTTACACACCAAAGCTGATATTAACACAAGTTTTTATCTTCTGTAGCCAGAAGGAAAGAATTGAGGACAAGTGCCATTTTTCCCCTCCTGCCCCACAAATTCATCCCAGTGCAAGATAAACCCCAAGAAATAAGAGCCTCTTATTCTTTTTTTTAAAATATATATATATATATATATATATATATATATATATATTATTGATTTTAGAGAGAAAGGGAGAGGGAGAGAGAGATAGAACATCAATGATGAGAGAGAATCATTATCAGCTGCCTCCTGCACGCCCCCTACTGGGGATTGAGCCCGCAACCCAGGCATGTGCTCGTGACTGGAATCAAACCTGAGACCCTTCAGTCTGCAGGCTGAAGCTCTATTCACTGAGCCAAATCAGCTAGGGCCTCCTATTCTTGACCCCATTTGTAATTCATCTCCATTTTCTTCTTCATTTTTGGTGATAATCCAAGGCTACCATACCAAACTCATTTTCCCACCAAATAAAGGCACACTCCTTATCAGGACTGGCTTTGGCAGTGGGAGCTGTTTCATCAGTAGTCCACGTCCCTGGAAAATAATTTAAACTGGCTGCAGCATTTCATCAGAACTGTTCAATATCAGTGATTGGTGGGCCTCACAGTGGATGGTGTATCCATAATTCATAATGCCATCTAAATTGGAGAGAGGACACTGTCGTCTCAGAATTCTTATTAAGGAGGAAGAGGAATCTTAGAACATGCTGAAAAGAAGTACAGCTGAAGCCATTGTTACAGTTGGATTTTATCTTTACAAGGATAGAAAAGACTAAATCAGTGACTACAGAAGCCAAATTCTTCTACAGTACAAAGGAGAACAAATGCATGGCTACTACTGACTAATTTATTTTACTCGGTGGAATAATCTGGGATAACTAATATTGTTTCAATCTATGTATCCTGCAAGACCCAGGAAATGTAAAAGCATTTAAACACACACTGTTATGGCTCAGGGATGTGAAGAGCTGTTTTGAATTAGAAAGAGCTGGAAATATCTAAAGAGATCTGCCCAACAGCCCAGCACTATAAATAGTCCAGAGTGAGCCTTGCTTGTAGCTCAGGTTGGCCCAAGGCCTAAACTCCTCCCCCTGGGCCCGAGACCCTGGAGGAATGAGGCAGAAATGGAATCTGGGCATTGTCTTACTGCTTCTGTGGTTACTATAGTTTTGTCAGGGATAGCCTACTGGCTGTCAGTAAATATTTCATCTCCCATCCCCCCTCCCTTTCTCCCTTCTTCCTTCCATTTCTATAGAACAAAACACCTGAAAGGCAGACATAAGTAAAGCAAAGGGTTTCTGGTTTGAAGTTAGTTACTAAGTGCTGGGGATATGCAGCCTGATTATTGGTAACTAAATTCATGTCTCAGGAATCTCTGAATGGCTTGTGGGTAAACTGATGCTGCGTGGAAACTGTGCTAATGACCGCACATTTCTCAGTCTCGCTGTCTGCCCTCACTCCATTATGCTGTCTGTGTTATGGGTGAGGGAGATGCAGCTCCAAGAAGTGCAATGTTCAGTGATCTGACTTAGGTCATGACAGCAGTGGTCTGTTAATTATAAACAGCTTCAGACTCCCAGCCATTCTTATTGCCTGCCTCCTTCACTCTGATATATACTTTTCTTTTTTTAAAAAAATATATTTTATTGATTTTTTACAGAGAGGAAGGGAGAGGGATAGAGAGTTAGAAACATCGATGAGAGAGAAACACCGATCAGCTGTGTCCTGCACACCCCCTACTGGGGATGTGCCCGCAACCAAGGTACATGCCCTTGACTAGAAGCGAACCTGGAACCCTTGAGTCCGCAGGTTGACGCTCTATCCACTGAGCCAAACTGGTTAGGACTCTGATATATACTTTTCGAAGAGTTTACTGAGAAATTGTGCTAAGTTCCTCTGGATCATTGTGATTTTCAACCTTTTTACCTTTATTGTGATTCACCTGCTTCACATATTGTTGGGTAAATGGCCCAGGGAGTCAGTATGAGGTGTTCAGGAGGCCCTGGCCACAGATTTGACCATTAACACAAGTCAGTTAGTCTTTAGATGTAGTTTATGTACAAATATATCAACCCTTAATATCAGCAGCTGGTCACCTTGGTCACAATGGGGAGAGACAATAGTAGCATCTGAGTATTAGAAGCCAGTCACTGTGTTGAGCACTTAAAGTTTTTTAAATTCTTCCAGCACCCCAATGCGGTGGCTCCTACATCACCCTCACTTTAGAAAAGAGGAAACCGAGACCTTGATAGGTTAGGTAAACTTTTCCAAGGCCCCATAGCTTTCAAGTGGCAGAGCCTAGAATCACAGCAGGCTGTCTGACTTCATGGTGCATGCTTTCCCTCTGTCCCTTCCCTGACCTGCACGGCACTCCAGGCTGTGAATGGTGTCGGTAGACTCATCCCCCAATCAGAGAGCCTGCTCCTAGGCTGAGCAGTTCCTGAATTGCGTTGACAACTGGGCCAAAGTTGGCTTCTGCCCTTCCCTTTCAGCACCCTCTTTGTTCCTCCTGCCCAGCTCCCTCCCTCCCTCCTTTTTCAGTTCTTCACTACTCCTTGAGACAACATTGCTTCCCTTGGGCCAGGTCTCAATTCTGTTTAGGGACTGTCTAGAATAGCATTGACCAATGATTCTCAAACATGGTTGATCATCAGAATTACTGGAGGAACTTCCAAAAAGCAAAAGCGAACTCCTTGGCTTACAACTTGGGATACATTAGTAATTCTCCAACAATAATTATGCTGATGTTCCCTCAGTTGGAATACAAATGCCATAATACACAATGGTCATATTCAACACAATTTAGTTCATCTGGTTCTCTAAAGCTAAAAACTGGCCTACAGCACTGGTCTCTTGCCTGTAGAGAATAGTTGTGTTTCTGCTTCCATGTGTTCCAAAGGGTTCATTTTAGTGCCCAGACATCAGAAAAACACCATATTGGCTTACATTTGGGTGTTAGAAATGAACGTGTTCTTGGTCTGTGAAACTTTCCATGAAGGAGAATTGGCACTGGTGATGGAACTTAGTATACAGCAACTGCAAATGGTCCAGAGCTGTTAGCAATTGTAAACATTTATTTAGCTAGCCCTCCAGGCACCTCTATAACAATAGATAATTATACAATCTAAATGATTTTTAAAAACCAGAGTCAATAAAGGCTATGCTTTCTCCCCCTTTAAATGTCTTTAAATTTAAATAAAGAAGTTCAAGAATTCATCCTGTTTTGAAATAATGCATCTGCCCTCACAGGCAGATTTGTGGCTGCTTCTGATAAAGTTAATTCTGCTGATTCCTGGAAGACTTTTTCAGAGTCTTCCAGGTTCCTTTAAGTCTTCATTACTCAAACCTTGGATGTTATGGTAAATTTTTCAGTGGGCCATGAGTCGCAGATCATGAGGACTAGAAACTGTTTATTCCCAAGTCAAGAGTGTCATGGGTGCTTTATCAATCTCGGAAGAGGATTAAGCAGGGGGGTGGTATAAATGTCACACTAAGTCTTCCATTCGACTGCGACAGTTAACAATGCAAGTGAAACAATCTGAGTATATAAAGACGCTGGAGATTATCTGCCAAAGAGCAGGCAAGTCTCTTCCAAATTACTGATGGAAAAGTCATCTTCCTCTCTGTAGAAGAAAAGAGAGAGAGAGAGAGAGAGAGAGATATCTTCAACCACTCTAAAAAAAAAATAGAAAGCATTGTTCTGCTTTCTCTGGAGTCAGAATAAGGGAGAGTGGGCTTGCGTTGCAATGGAGGCATTACAATTACACTTCAGGAAGAACTTCCTCATAGGAGGGGTTGGGAAGCGCCAAGGATACATGAAAAAGAGAGTCTGCAGCAAACAGTTGATTACAAAAAAATGAGGAAAGGAATTTATATCTTGTTTTGATAATCAAAATACTTCCTAAATTATACTGAGAGAAAGATGGCATGGATCTGAAGGGGATGGGAATTTGCTGCCCCCCAAAATGCCACTTTGGCATGATTATGTTGAGCTGGAGGCAAATGAGAATCAACAGATGCAGAAAGAAACCTCAGATCTTTTCTTATCTGAGTAAAGGCAGAAGCTTCTGAGAAGTGAAGACCCTGCTCCTGTGGGAGCTTTGTGGCCATAACAAAGACAAAAAGTCAGCTCTGAGATGGGTCTGCAAGCAAATCTTGCTAAAATCACCTCTATTTTCCCCCATTATTTCCTACTCACTCTCACAGAATTTGCCACTCATAGCCCCAACCCCATTTTCCCTCATTTGGTCCTGTCTCCACAATTTATCAGTCTTTTTTTTTTTTTTTTTTAAAGGTATATAAGGTCTCAGGCCTGTTTGCTTTTTGGGAGTCTTCACTTTTCTATAACGTCTTCCATATACATACGTAATAATAAACCTTTTCTCCTGCAAATCTGTCTGTTTGTCTAACTTGCAGGGCCCCAAGCACTAACCTAAGTGAGATAGAAGAAAAAGGTTTTTTCCCACTCCCTGATTGATTTATGTGAAAAGAACAACCATAATAGTAAGAAGAAGATTCTTTTAGACACAGGACCCTCTGGGTTAGGAGATCCCTATGTGTAAATCTCACCTCTGCCACTGATTTGGGTGTTATTTAATCTGTCTCAACCTTGATTTACACTTACATGAACTGGTAACAACAACAACAACAACAATAAATACCTCATAAAATAGTTATAATACATGTAAAGTACTTAAGTATAAGGCGCTATCTATCTATCTATCTATCTATCTTTTAAAATATTATCCATTCTTGTGGTTATGGATTAGCGATGACTACTATCCTAAATGGCTTTCATTTCTGTGTAGAGACAAGGAGAATAAATTGACTAACATCCTGAGTTTCCATTGAGCCTTATGACTTCATAGTCCTGTGAAGACTCTAATGATTATTCAGTTTTATGCAAAGGAAAAGCCAGTTGTCTCCTAGATTGTCCAGAAGGAAACTGAGATAGGGGACACTTGCATACAGCTACCTAATCATATTAGATCACTTGACATTTTCAGATGAGCAATAAGTCAATAAATGAGGAGGGCTGGTCACTGTCATGGTTGTTAATGAGAAAACCTACCATCTTGATGGTAATGAATTCTGATGAGGGAAAAGAAATCACCTCTGGGTAGAACCTGAATATGTGCCGTCACTGCCTGGTTTTTGCCCGTGCATTTTCTTGGGCTGATGTCAAAGAGGAGACTCAAAACTTAACCTGGATAAATGTCATCCGCAGATGAGCCCTGGAGCCATAGTATCTGAGAGTATGGTTTAGGGCAGAGCAAGTCAGTGTCACAGAGCTCATTGCTGGGCTGCCTTTTCCTGCCAGCCCTTCAGAGAGGTCAGAATAGCAAGAATAAGCATGTGCTTGGCCTTGCCAGGTTTTAGTAGGAAAATTCTGCAACTAAAAGCCCCACCTCTAGCAGTCTTTTAACCCGAAGTTGCATGTAACTGGGAAAGGTAGGAAGATTGTCTGCCATGTAACACCTCTGAACATGCCCAACCATGTGGCTTAGGAGGTGGTCCTAGCCAATGTGCAAGCTTCTCTGTTGCTAAAGACAAAGAAAAAACCCTAGTAATAGCCAACATACATCACAGTCCACTGGAAAGGCACCCCAGGGGTTAATGGCTGCAGTCTTCTGCCTCTAGGTCAGTCTGCTTTCATAGTAGGCCAAATATCTGAGTTCAATTCTATTCCTATTTTTTTCAAAAATATTTTTATTGATTTAGAGAGGAAGGGAGAGGGAGAGAGAGAGAAACATCAATGATGAGAATCATTGATCGACTACCTCCTGCACGCCCCACACTGAGGATTGAGCCTGCAACCTGGGCATGTGCCCTGACTGGGAATCGAACTGTGACCTCCTGGTTCATAGGTCGATGCTCAACCACTGGGCCACGCCAGCCAGGCCAATTCTATTTCGTAGTCACCTTTCCTGATAGCCTAATGAAAGTGGGTGATCAATCCAGGCTTCCCAAGACAAGGATTATAGTTGCTACTTATCTGTACTTTGCAATTTCTGAGAATTATTCTATTGGAGAAATAGTGCCCAGAGAAATGCAGAGAAAATAGTCTCTTTGATACCAGTCCAGGAAAATGGATTTCCTAAGGACTAGGGTTTTAACAAGTTACAGGCTTTGTAGGTCTGTGGCATCATCTTTATTTCTTACCTCCACCCACATGGCACATTCAAACAGGCCTTCTCTGTTTCTTCTGCCAACCCACCCACTCCTAAGATTTTTCTGTTTAATTCTGGAAGACTTGCCTAATAAAAGGATAAGCCTTGAAACAAATAATGCTCTGAAATGTCTTGGGGAGGAGTTGTCTGAGGAGTGGGTCGGTGGCTTGAGGGAAAGATGGAAAAAAAGAGGTAGGTTCTTCTTTCCCTCCTAAAGCCACTTTGGTCCAAGAACATCATGAACTCGGTAACTAGATATACTTTTAGAAGCTGTCCTTTCTATTTTAGAAATGGATTTGCTGGCTGCTTTAAAATCAGCATAGCTGTACACCAAGTAGATCAATGAAAAATACTTTGTGTGCCAACTTGTGCCCGAGATATATACAGCTCCCTCAGCAACTGTCAAGGGTAAGAAAGTAACCAACTCTCCATGTCTGGCGAAACCAAGATTACCCTGTAGGTACTCCTGTCCAGTTTGGGCCATGGCTTTGGAGGAGGGTTATTGTCTTCCTGATTCCTTCAGTGATCCTTATCGTCTAAGTTATGAGGCCCCCAGGAAAAAACAGTGGTGTTCATCTTCCAAGCACTCTCCTATCTGTCATGGCAGCTCACTAGGGCACTGGGCTGTGAATAATGTGTGTGTGTGTGTGTGTGTGTGTGTGTGGTGTGTGTGTGTATGTGTGTGTGTGTGTGTGTGTGTGTGTGTGTGTGGTGTGTGTGTGGAGTGGGGGGTGTATATTAGTTTTCTAGGACTGCTGTAACCAATTTCCACAAACTGGTAGTTTAAATAGCAGAAATTTGTTGATTCACGGTTCTGGAGGCCAGAATTCTATAGCCAAGATGTCAACAGGGTTATGTTCCCTCAAAGGCTCTGGGGGAAGATCCTTCCTTGTCTCTTCTGGTGGTTGCCCCCAGTCTTTGACATTCCTTGGCGTGTCCATCTTCACTTGGCACTTTTTCCTATCTCTGTGTCTCAATAGCCTTCTTTTCTCTAAGGACACCAATCATAGGATTACAACCCACCCAAATTCAGTCTGATCTCATTTTAGCTTGATTACATCTGCAAAAAAACCCATTTCCAAATAAAATAACATTCACAGGTTCCAGGGGTTAGGACTTGAACATATCTTTTTTTTTTTTTTCTGGGCGGGTGGGGAGGGGAGGAGAGATACAATTCAACTCTAGGAGGTATCTTTTGGAAATCAGCATTCAACCCTAGTTCCACCTCTGTTTTTTCCTGTATTGTAGGGACTGGAAACCTGAGAACTATATTCTTCAGGATCCCCAAGTATTGGTGTTCTGATTTATTTTCTGCCAATTAGAGGCACTTGTGCCATGAAACTATTATTGCTCCTATTGTAATATACAGGTGAACATACAGGCCTTGGTAAATGGCCGATGTGGGGTTCTGCAATAACTTCTGAGTGTCCTGCAAATCATCCCTTACGGTCTTATAGGATGCTGAGATCATCAGTGATGGTTTTCTGAAACTCCTATAATTCCAGACTTCTTGTAAGTGAATGACATCTTTCCCTGACCTTTGCTTCCTCAGCCTTGCCAACAACTTTGTAAGCCTTCAGTTCCCTGAATTAAATCTCTTCATTGAATATCTTGAGTGGTTCCATTTTTCTGACCAAATCCTGATTAAGAGAGAGTGAGTGTGTGTGTGTGTGTTGGGGGGGGGGGGGGAGCGCCGTGGGGGGTGGGGGGTGGGGGTCATGCCTTCCTAGAGAGATGTGTCAGAATCTGTAAAGGCATGCACATGTGGCTTTAATCCAATCTATCTGAAACCCCCTCAGATGACGGAGGAGTGAGGAAATACCTTGCCCCTCACTGACAGTTGAAAAATCACTTGTATAATGATTTTGGACTTTGATACTATGCTTAAAAGAGAGAGGAGGGTGAGATTTCTCTGGAGAAAGTCACAGTCTTTAGGGGCCAGTACACTTCATGAGGTTACATTACAGTAAAATAAACAATCTCTAACCCTGGTGCACTTAGATGACCATGGAAAATGCACAGAAAGACTATATATTCGTTTTTCTCTGACTCTCCACTGACTGACATTCAAGACCCCTTTATATATAGTCCACTAGAGATGAACTCCATGCAGACAAGGAATTTCATTGTTCCATCCTCACCAACTATAACTGCATCTGGAATGTAGCAAGTTTTTAATAATTATTGTTTGATAAATGAGTGTACTTACTTTTAAAAATAATTTTCCATTGTTTACCTACATTCCTATAGGCTGCAGTCAAATGCAGTCATCCAGCCCCAGTCATCTATCCTTTATTGTTGCTGTACATTTGCCCGTATGTTACCTCTTTGTAATGGCTTCCCTCTCCCATCTCTTCCTTTGTTGAAATCCTAGCATCTTCTAAGGCTTGTCTTGAAAACTACCCCTGCCCCGCCGCCCCGCCCCCTCAAACACATAAAGGCTGGCTTTCTTGCTTGCTTTCTTTCTTTTTTTGAATAAATCTTTATTGTTCAGATTATTACAGTTGTTCCTCTTTTTTCCCCCCATAGCTTCCCTTCACCCAGTTCCCACCCCACTCCATGCCCTTACCCCCCACGCCCCATTGTCCTTGTCCATATGCGTAAGATTTTTGTCCAGTCTCTTCCTGCACTCCCCACAACCCCTTACCCCCCGAGAATTGTCAGTCTACTCCCTTTCTATGCCCCTGATTCTATATATTCACCAGTTTATTCTGATCTTCAGATTTTTTATTCACTTAATTTTTAGATTCACTTGTTGACAGATATGTATTTGTTGTCACTTTGTTATTTACAATTTTTATCTTTACCTTTTTCTTCCTCTTCTTAGAGAATATCCTTCAGCATTTCATGTAATACTGGTTTGATGGTGATGATGAACTCCTTTAGCTTTTTCTTGTTTGTGAAGCTCTTTATCTGACCTTCAATTCTGAATGATAGCTTTACTGGGTAACGTAATCTTGGTTGCAGGTTCTTGCTATTCATCACTTTATATATTTCTTGCCACTCCCTTCTGGCCTGCATAGTTTCTGTTGAGAAATCAGCTGACAGTCGTATGGGTACTCCCTTGTAGGTAACTAACTGTTTTTCTCTTGCTGATTTTAAGATTCTCTCTTTGTCTTTTGCCCTTGGCATTTTAATTATGATGTGTCTTGGCGTAGTCCTCTTTAGATTCCTCTTGTTTGGGGTTCTCTGCATTTCCTGGACTTGTAAGTCTATTTCTTTCACCAGGTAAGGGAAGTTTTCTGTCAATATTTCTTCAAATATGTTTTCAATATTTTGCTCTCTTCTTCTGGCACCCCCATAATTTGGATGTTGGTACACTTGAAGCTGTCCCAGAGGCTCCTTACACTATCTTCATATTTTTGGATTCTTTTTTCTTTTTTCTTTTCTGGTTGGGTGTTTTTTGCTTCTTTGTATTTCAAATCTTTGACTTGATTCTTGGGATTCTCTCGTCTGCTGTTGGATATCTGTATATTATTCTTTATTTCAGTCAGTGTATGCTTAATTTCTGGTTGGTCCTTTTTCATATCCTTGAGGGTCTCACTAAATTTCTCAGAGGTTTCTAGAAGCTTCTTGAGAAACCTTATAACCATGGTTTTGAACTCTATATCCAGTATTTTGCTTTCATCCATTTCTTTCATTTGTGACTTGTTTCTTTGTCTCCGCATTTTGGCTGCTTCCCTGTGTTTGTTTCTCTGTACTGGGTAGTTGCTAAGTCTCCTTGAGTTGATCAAGTGGCCTTGTGTGGTTGGTGTCCTATAGGGCCCAGTGGCTTAGCCTCCCCAGTCACCTGAGGTGGATGCTTTTGGTGTACCCCTCTGTGGGCTGTTTGCACAGTCTTGTTGTAGTTAACCCTTGATTGCTGTTGGTATCACTGGGAGGAATTGACCTCCAGGTCAATTGGCTGTGAGAATCAGCTGTTTCTATACTGGAAGATCTGTTGCGCAGGAGACACCCTTATGGAGCAAGACTTGCTTCAGTAGGGCTTTGGTGCTCACTGAGTCTGCTCCTTGAGTGTGTCTCTTATGGATGTGAAGAGTTGTAATCCGTTATTATCTCCAAGGAGGTGCAAGGTCAGCCACTGTCTGGAGCCGCCCAGCAGGAGCTACAGAGACATCTGCAGATTTCTCCTCTTTGTATGGGGTTTGGAAGTGCCCAGACAAGGCCCAGCTATGAAGCAAGGCCACTGCTGCTGCCAAGTAGTGGGCCTTCTTTTGGAATCTCTGGGGCTCTCTGACCCAGCTGCAGTTTGTTTTAGGTGAAAGGACAGGCCATTCATATGCAAAAGCCTATGGGCACAGCTTGGGTGGGGTTGTAAGTTGGGTGGGGCGGGGTCTCTGGGAATCACCAGGGCAGAGCAAACAGCAGTGGCTTCCCTGAACTGGAGAAGTCCCTGGTTCTCCACATCCCGCGCGCCCATGCAGGAACAATGATTGCTGCGGGCACCTCTAAGAGTAAGCCGCCCTCACGTTCCTGTCCCAATGCCAGTCAGTCCAGTTTCTCCCTGCATGTGTCTGGGTTCCCCAGAGTCTCGCCCATAACTGGAATTCATAGCAAGCAGGAGCTTGTATCTCCCTCCCGGTTAAAGAACAGCACATCCAGGTGCCAGCACTTTCCGTGCCACTGCACCTCTTACTGGTCTCAATGAGCTTTCTTCACCTCTCTGGTTGTAGAATTTCCACTCAGCCAGCTTTCCCGCAGTTCTGGGTGGTAGTTGTTCTGCCGTTTAGTTGTAATTTTGGTGTGGCTGTGAGAGGCAGCAAGTATAGGTGATTACCTATGCCGCCATCTTGGTTTCTCTCCATAAAAGCGTTCTTGCTGGTTGGATGAGATCTCTCCTTGTTCTGACCTCTCATGCACTTAAAAAAAAGGGGGAGACATAATTGACATATAGCACTGTATTAGTTTTAAGTGTACTCTCATGCACTTAAAAATTTGCCTATTCGCCGAAACCGGTTTGGCTCAGTGGATAGAGCGTCGGCCTGCGGACTGAAAGGTCCCAGGTTCGATTCCGGTCAAGGGCATGTGCCAGGGTTGCGGGCACATCCCCAGTAGGAGATGTGCAGGAGGCGGCTGATCGATGTTTCTCTCCCATCGGTGTTTCTAACTCTCTATCTCTCTCTCCCTTCCTCTCTGTAAAAAATCAATAAAATATATTAAAAAAAAAATTTGCCTATTCTAGGCAACTCATATAAGTGGAATCAAACAATATTTGATCTTTAGTGTCTGGTTTATTTCACTTAGCATAATGTCCTCAAGGTTCATCCATGTTGTAGCATATATCAGAATGTCTTTAGTTTTTAGGGCTAGATAATCTATATTTATAAAAGGCTAAATGACCGACCATTCATCCGTCTGACCGACTGGTACATGTGACGTGCACTGGCAATTTAAAAATAAATGTTGACTCGTGCATGCACGATATTTGTCCCCATCTGACACTGGCCTCCCATTTAAATTAATTTGAAGACAGTTTCCCGTGATGTCAGCATTTGTGATGACTATTAATAAATCACAAGGACAAACTCTAGACAGTGTAGGAATATTCCTACCTGAACTCGTTTTCGGACATGGGTTATATGTTGCTTTCTCTCGAGTTTGAAGAGCGTGTGACATTAAAGTTAAAGTTGTAAATATTTCATCACAAGGGAAATTAGTCAAGGACTCTGAAAGTGTTTTTACTCTTAATGTGGTATAAAGGGAGATATTAGAATAAGTTTAATCCATTTATCAGTCATTGTTTTTATCAATGTTGTTTTTACATCATGTTTTTGTTTCTATATGATGTCTCTGTTGTTATGTCATGTTGTTATTAATTTATTAATCAATTTATATATTATTTTCATATACATTTTACTAATTTTCTTTCATCTCTGACACTTCTATTATAGAGAAAGGGCGAATAGAGATATTAAAATATTTCTTCTAATTTACTTCCTTTTAATGTGCACGAATCCATGCATTGGACCACTAGTATTCCATTATATATAGATATCACAATTTGCTTATCCATTCATACATAAATGGACATTTGGGTTGTTTTCACCTTTTGGCGCTTGTGAACAATGCTGCAATAAATATGGGTGTACAAATGTTTCTTCAAGTTTTCAATTCTTTTAGGCAAATACCCCAAATTAGGATTGCTGGATCATATGGCAATTCTATGTTTAACTTTTTGAGGAACCTCCATACTGTTTTCCATCATGGCAGCACCATTTTACATTCCCAAGAGCAATGCACAGTGCTCCGATTTCTCTACCTCTTCACCAATACTTGTTATTATCTGTTTCTCACATTATTCACATCTTGCGTTACTATGCAACAGTTGTTGCAATTAAGAAAGTAATACATTATTACTAAAGAAAGTTGATAGTTTACATTAAGGTTCACTCTTTGTGATGTACAGTTCTATGGATTTTGGCAAATGCACAATGTCATTTTTCTACAATTACAGTATTGTACAGAACAGTTTCACTACCTTAAAAATTTCCTGTGTTCCACCTATGTATTCCCCTCTCGCAGAACCCCTGGCAACCACTGATTTTTTAAAAATATATATTCTATTGATTTTTTTACAGAGAGGAAGGGAGAGGGATAGAGAGCTAGAAACGTTGATGAGACAGAAACACCGATCAGCTGCCTCCTGCACTCTTCCTACTGGGGATGTGCCCGCAACCAAGGTACATGCCCCTGACCGGAATCGAACCCGGGACCCTTCAGTCCACAGGCCGATGCTCTATCCACTGAGCCAAACCGGCCAAGGCAACCACTGATTTTTTTATTGTCCATAGGTTTGCCTTATCCAGAATGTAATAGATTGGAATTGTGTAGTATGAAGCCTTTTCAGATTGCCTTCTGGCACTTAGCAGTATGCGTTCAAGGTTCTTCCATGTTTTTTTGTTTTGTTGACTTGATAGCTCATTTTTTAATTGCTGAATAATATTTCATTTTAAGGACATAGTACAGTTTGATTACCCATTCATCCTATAGAGGACATCTTGGTTCTTCTAGTTTTTTACAATTCCTCCTGCACTTTTAACCTATTATCATACTGAAAATATTTTGCCTTCTATTAAAGTTTTTAATGTACAAGTTTTATCAGTCCCTACCTCCTCAATTCTATTAGACAATACATTTGTGACACAGAGCCTAATGTCTTTCTCACATGGTTAGGCGTAGGGAGTGACAAAAGCACCTTGCCCATAATCGGAACTCAGCAAATGCTGTTCCAAGTGAATACGTTTTTAGATTTCTCACCCTGCTAGAGAACCTGGGGCCTTCAGGGCAGCGTTTTCAGGCTCGTGAGAGTTGCAGGCCTGGTTAAGGCAGCTTGTCATAGCATCAGTAAGACTTGTCATCATCTGTTCTTCAGGGGCAACCATGTTAGCTCTGCTAAGGTTGAGATAGGACATTTCTCATACCAAAGAAATGATCAAGTTCAGCTTTTGGTTGAGTCTCCTGCTCTGATATTTGCGGGGCTGGCCTGGTAGTCATGAGAGGTGCTTGAAGTAAGACATACGGGTTCTGTGGAACTGGGGCTTATGCAAGAAGCCCAAGCTTGCCTGTGGGGACCCAGAGCAAGAGTGCAAATGGGGACTCCCTTCTTGCATCCTCCGTAGTTCCATCTAGCACCATGAGGGGCATTGCAAACATAGTCAAGGATATCCGAGTCCGAACGTGCAAATGCTCTGGCCACAAAGAGCCTCCCCTGGGTCACCAAGCCTATGGGTATGCACATGAGTAGCAGTGAAGTTTGTCCATAGAAGGACAGATCCAGGAAAGGGCTGATAGAGTTATGGTGTAGGCCCCAGCGATTAGGGCAGGGAATCCTGCACACCTCAGGGTATGGGCTGGAAGGGGAGGCATGAGGTCTTTGTGGGCACATCCCCTTAGCTCCATAAACTCCTCCTCCAGGTGAAGGGCCAGACCAGGGCCTTCCAAAGGGGAGGGTCTAGGGCAGGGATGGGGAATGTCCAGCCCTCAAGCCATATAAAGCCTGAGAAATCATTTGGCCCTGCCAAAGCATTAGGGGTGAGTTAATTAAATGTTTGACCAAATATAGCAGGCTAATTTTTAAGTTGATAATTTTGTCTGGCCTGTGAATGATGTTATAAATATCCAAATGGCCCTTGGCAGAAGAAAGATTCCCCACCGTTAGTCTAGGACAAAGGTCGATTGCCCCGGTCTAGGTGTATATTAAAATAGACCTAACTGCGATACTCAGGCCAAAAAACAGGCCAAACTCAGGACAATACATAGTGGATCAGAAATTAATGTACTATGTGGAAAAAATCTGTAGCTTTGTGTTATTATCATTATTATATTTTCATCACAAATGTCACCTGCAACGTGAGTGGGCAGCAGGGGTAGGGTGGGGGCAGTGATGTGCTGGAGGGGCTCATCAGAGACAGTTGTTAAATATCCAGGAATCTTGTGGCCAGATGTTTAACTATCATGCTCTTTAGCTACTATTAGAAATTAAATTATATGAGCTTGCAATTAAATAACATTTATTAAAACAGAGATAATTAATATACAAAACATTACTTCCTAACTATTTTACTATTACCTGTGTTCTTGAAGTTATTTCCATGCACTGTGTCTGCATGGTAGAAATACTGTGTCATGATGTTATTACTGGTACACATCTCTTCCCAACTCCACATTCGGTAATATCACATTGGTACCTTGGAATTGACCACAGTACAAATACATGCACCACAGAAATTGGCAAACACCACAAATCAGGGTCCCTTACTCTGTTGCCCTCCTTCAGGCCCAGGCAGAGGCCTGTGCATCATTCTTAACCTCTGTTCTTGGCTCTTCCAAGCCACGTGCTTGGCTCCCAGGTCTGCCTCTAGGCCTGGTTTCTGCCCCAGCCCCACCCTTGTCCTTCTCCAGTGGGAGGACATGTGCACAGTTCAATACCTTGCCAAGGTGAGAGTCACTGGTTTCTGCACAGACCCTGGGGTAAACCTTTTCCCGCCATTTCTGTTGACGAAAGAGAATCCTGAAACTACAGGATGAGCTGTTAAAAAATGTGCTTCCTTTCAACGGTTTATCCATAGGAATCAGGATGTCCTTGATACCAAGCAGAGGAAGAGGAGGGCAGGAGGGGTGGGTGAGGGAGAAGAAGCTCGGCAGCTGAGTCAGGGAGAAGCTGCCGCCATCACCCACAAGCCGCTGCACCTAGACTCGGATTTGACACACACTCCACTCAGGTCCGTGTAGCAGGGATAATGGCTTAGATTCTCCCTCATGGTGTTTTTTTTTTTACATTCTCTCTGCTGTTGTGGCCCCAGGAAAAGGTGGAGATGAAGGCGGCTGCAGGAAGGAGGTCTCTGCCAGGCTGGTGGGGGAAAGCCTGCCCACCCGCCACCTTTGGGAGTGGGGAAGGAACAGGAGGAAGGGGAAGGTGAGGAACAGACACACGGACACCTCTGTGACAAAACCCGGGGGAAAGTGGCATCATAGGGGGTTGATGGATCAAAATCACGAGGGCAACAGGGATGGCTATTAGGGCCGGGAATGCCGTGGGCACCACATCCTGCCCGTCTGGGGGAGGAAGGGACCAAGACCAAATCTTCTAATTCCTGATCTAGAGCTCTTTGTGACAGTTCTTGGCTTTGCTTTTCTTCCTTAATTTTTCAAAGCCGTGTAATCCTAAAATATGAAAGAGATCAAAGTGAGGCTGCCTTCGGTATGATGGAGTGGGAGCCAGAGCCCCACCCTACCTCACAGCTTCCCCAGACCCCCGCTCCTCAGAGCACAGCTTGAAAATCACAGCAGTGAGATGCGCTGCCTCTCAGATCCCATACCTTGACCTTGTTTCCATAAATAAAACAGGAACGTTACCATGGCAACCCGACTGTCTGTTTAAATTGCCCCTTATAGATCAGATTAGCCAGGATCGACTGTGCCTCCTGAATGCAGACTTCCTTTCCTTTTATAATAAAAGTTTGAACAAATTATAGAATAAACCACCGGGAAACAAGGTCTGAGTCAATGCAATGAAATCGTTGCCTGCAGCTCCTCTCTGGCGCCCGCGGGAGGATGCTTCTCCGTGCAGCTCGGTCTCCAAGCCCGTGCTCCCCTGGCCGTCACTGCTCTCTTCCATGGCCTCTCCTCGGCAGGCTCATCCTGCTGCTCTGCATGTCATTAGAAAGGACACTCCTGTCGGTGGCATCTGCTTCCCCAGGCTCGGCTGTCATGTGACGAGATGCTGTCTTTGGAGATGGACAGATTTTAAATGACATTCCCCAAGCGGGCTTGCAAAGACAGCCCTCGAAGCAGATGTAGACACAGGCCTCACCCAGCGAGAAGCTTATTAAGAGGCATTAGTTAGCCTGGAAACCAGCACTAGTCTGCTGTTGCTCCCCAGGACACAAGAGCAAGGAATTCCTTCCCCAGCAAAACCTGGAGGAAAAGCTCAAAGAGGGTGGCAATGCTGAATTGGTTTGCCCTTTAAAAAAAAAAAAAACTTTTATTGGGAGAGATAGAGATAGAAACATCAATGATGAGAGAGAACCACTGATCAGCTGCCTCCTGCATGCCCCACACTGGGGATCGAGCCTGCAGCCCAGGCATGTGCCCTGACCGGGAATTGAACTGTGACCTCTTGGTTTACAGGTCGACACTCAACCACTGAGCCACACTGGCCGGGCCTTGGTTTGCCTTTTTGAGTAGGAAGAGTTGAATATGGCTTTCTCCCATGATCCAAGGATCTAGACCAGCCGTGGGCAAACTACGGCCCGCGGGCCCGGCCCGTTTGAAATGAATAAAACTAAAAAAAAAAAAAAAGACCGTCCCCTTTTATGTAATGATGTTTACTTTGAATTTATATTAGTTCACACAAACACTCCATCCATGCTTTTATTCCGGCCCTCCGGTCCAGTTTAAGAACCCATTGTGGCCCTCGAGTCAAAAAGTTTGCCCACCCCTGATCTAGACAGAGCTCTGAGTCCCAGATTATCTTCCAACT
Source organism: Myotis nattereri (assembly GCF_964212035.1). NCBI lineage: Eukaryota > Metazoa > Chordata > Mammalia > Chiroptera > Vespertilionidae > Myotis > Myotis nattereri. The sequence goes on from NC_138079.1 coordinate 37,466,172, forward strand.
GACTGGGTGTCTGAAATTCTGTGTCTTTTGCTTAAAATACAAATACCCCTAGGAAGGGCAGCAATGTAAACAAGTCCCCAAATTCCCATTAGGATGTCAGGCTGTAATCTTGCTGGGCAGAATGGGGGGATGGAGGGGGTAGTGGGGAAGGCGGTTAACAGACACCTTCCCCATGTCCAGGACCTGTTACCATGTCCTCACTTAGTCAGCCCCACAATTTAGTGAGATCTTACTAGTATATCTGTGGCCTTGTGTACTTTCCCTTTCTTCCACAATCTCTCTCCTGTCTTGTCATAGCGCGTTTTTTTAAAACTTGCTATTTAATGTCATTCTAAGTGAAGAAAGATTAACATTTTAAATTGTTAGCATGAATTTACAGTTCATCTTTATATGGTGCAAGCTTAGTTTTAAATGCAAATATAAGAGCATTTAAAGTCCCATATAGAGTCACCAAAACCACACAAATTATATTTCAGAGCTCACACATGCATACAGATCATATTCTTAGCAGAACAATGGGAACGCTACCCAAAATGAACTTAACCATTCACTTCTTGATATGTGCAGATTCTACCAACTCTCTACCTTTGGCTTATGGGCGAGTAAGGAGGGTCTGAAAAGAAAAAGAACTGTGGACTGATTGGCCTTTCCCCCCTAATAGGCCACCATTTTTGGAGTAAATGGTCAGTTAATACAAGGAAGTGACTCAAGAAAGAAAGTATGTTATAGAGTGCGTGGTGGTTTGCGTTCCTTAGAAGGCCATTGCCTTCTTTCTCCATTTGAAGCAAGTTCTGGCTTGAAAGGAGGTGTGGCCTCTTGGGGCTGTCCATGCCTCTGCCATAAATACAACAAGAATAATGTTTTGCCCCTCCCCGCCCTCCACCGCCGCCCTGGCTTGCTCAGGCTCCGCGGCTGCCCTCTGTGGGTTCTCTCCTTAGTCCACCGCCTCCTTAGCCGCCTGCCCTAGTCACCGAGTGTGGGACTCGTGGACCAGCTTAGTCGGCGCAGAGAAGCCGAGTCGGAGCGTCTCCCGAGTGCCTTTCATCTGAGAAGTTCAAGGCACTTTGTAGAACTTCTGCCACAGGCCGCGCTGGGCCTGGCAGCACATTTGTAAGCAATGGCTGGACCCGGAAGAAGCTGGTGATTGTTGGTGATGGAGCCTGTGGCAAGACTGGCTTGCGCATCGTTTTTAGCGAGGACCAGTTCCCAGAGGTGTACGTACCGACGGTGTTGGAGAACTACGAGGCAGACACTGAAGCGGCCGGAAAGCAGGTCGAGTTCGCTTTGTGGGACACAGCTGGGCAGGAGGACGATGATCGCTTGAGGCCCCTCTCCTACCCGGACACGGATGTTATCCTGATGCGTTTCTCCATTGACAGCTCTGATAGTTTAGAAAACATCCCAGAAAAATGGACTCCGGAAGTCAAGCGTTTCTGTCCCAATGTGTCCGTCATCCTGGTTGGGAACAAGAAGGATCTTTGAAATGATGAGCACACAGGCAGGAGCTAGCCAAGACGAAGCAAGAGCCAGTAAAACCGGAAGAAGGCAGAGATATGGCAGACAGGATTGGCGCTTTTGGGGACATGGAGTGTTCAGCAAAGTCCAGAGATGGAGGGAGGTTTTCGAAACGGCCACGAGAGCTGCTCTGCAAGCCAGGTGCTAATTCAAGGAATTCTTTAACTTCTGGCTTCTTTCTAAAAAGAGAAATAGTAACTTTTGTGAGTTAGCCTGTAACTACTTCATAACTGACATGCCTTGCTGGTCATCTGTCCAGCTGCAAGGTACTCTGGTGAGCTCCTACTTCAGAGCAGATTTCATTGTCGTGCCTCTGGAGCGGGCATCCAGTTTTTTCAAAATGTGCTCAGCCAGAGAGGCCAGGTTCACCCAGCGGTGGCAAAGTTACAGTTCTGTGGCTTCATGTTAGTTACCTTATAGAAACTGTGTAATTAGTGCCATTTATTGTATGTTACCAAAAAATAAATATATCTACCCCAAACTAGATGTAGTATTTTTTGTATAATTGGATTTTCTAATACTGATATTTGTCATCCCCACGGAAAGTGTATTGGTTTTTTTAAATAATAATAATAAGAAGAAGAATGTTTGACCAAATATCTGGACACTATGGCACATAAAGTTGACACATAAAGTGAACCATCCCCCAAGAGCATAAGGTGTTAAGGTAAAGAGAAGAGTATGTCTGTGTCCATGTAGCCACATAAACTCTCAAGTCAAGGTTAAATCTCATTGCATGGTGGTAGTGGATCCATAGCAGGTGTGGTGTGTGTGTTTGTGTGTGTGTGTGTGTGTGTGTGTGTGTGTGTGAGAGAGAGAGAGAGAGAGAGAGAGAGAGAGGGAGAGAGAGAATATATGAATGAATGTGGGGGAGTATGGTTGCAAAGGACACATTTCTCTAACAATGTGCTGTTGGTCTGCATTATTTCTCCATTATTGTCTTCCTAGGGACTGGGCGGTTCCTTTGATACAATGTTTGGGAATCTTGAAAGCACAATTGTTAAGACTTAAGGCTGTGGATGCTGGAGCCATGCTGTCTGAATTCCGGATTTGCTACCTACGTCCTAACCCCATGACTGCAGGCAATTCACTTAACTTCCTTTGCCCTAGCATCCTCAACTGTCAGATGGCAATGAAAATGGAACCCACCGCAGAGTCCGTTGTGAAGGTTAAATGAATTAAATCCTGTAAAGTGCTGGAACAGCCCTTGATGCTTGATAATGGCTTCTTTTCACAGGGCAGAGACTCAAATATGAAAAGTCTTTTTTTAAAGAATTGTTCAATATATCATGAGGTTTGTAAGCAGGAGAAAAAGAGAAATGAATACCACCACAGCTTGTGTTTCAGTGAAATAATAGCCATTAACAGATGGCATTGGAGAAAGAACAATGATCGAATCAGGGGACATGCTCTTCCAAATGCTGGGACAGATTCTTCCTTCGAGTCTCATGAATAAAATCACAGGGGAAGTCTGTGCCCCAGGGTTCAGTGCGGCTGGGTGGCAGCAGCTCTGTGGGGTTGGGGAGGGCTCTTTGGATCTTGGGGTTTCTTTCCTGGAGATGGAACTGGCTCGCAGGACCAACTTTGGTCTCCTAATTTCTTCTCTGGCTCATAGCTCTGCTTACAGTGGTACTGGCATCTCTGAGGTTGGTAACTTCCTCCTTTTCCAAGTGAACTCGCATGATAAGGGGCATCCTTCAGGTTGCATTTTATGTGGCATTCTCAGGTAGGTTGTGGGTGCTGAGATTGGATTTGGGGAATAAAGCAGGAGGCTGGACTGTGTGTGTGTGTGTGTGTGTGTGTATACACCAGCCGTGGGCAAACTACGGCCCGCGGACCGGATCCGGCCCGTTTAAAATGAATAAAACAAACAAAAAAAAGAGACCGTACCCTTTTATGTAATGATGTTTACTTTGAATTTATATTAGTTCACACAAACACTCCATCCATGCTTTTGTTCCGGCCCTCCGGTCCAGTTTAAGAACCCACTATGGCCCTCGAGTCAAAAAGTTTGCCCACCCCTGGTATACACACACATGTATATGAGATGATGGAGTGTTTGGGAGGACAAGTGGATGAGGTGGTATTTATCTGCACTGGAGAACATGCAGGGGAGCGTACCTCTTTCTGCTTCCCACTCCTTACCACATTTCTGTTTCCTCAATGAGAAGTTCATAAACAGATCCTCCCAGAAAGTTCAGGAAACATTGACTTGGGTCGACACAGACTGTTATTCCCAATCCTTGTGGCCTTTAACATAGAGCGCAGGTCCCTGCTGGGTGCTTAGGCTGTTTGGAGAATGAGTTCAGTCATTATAGTTACTTTATCAGATGGGAAGAACTCTTGGGCTTTGTCAGGGCCTAAAGGCTGTTAATGATCTCAAAATCCCTAAAGTAGATTATCTGTGGTCACCCTGCTCTGCTTGCCCAGCTGTCTGATCCTATAGCCCGACAGGCAACAGGAGTTTGCTAGGAGGGGAAACAGAGTTGCAGGGTAAGTATAAGTGGAGGTGCATGGTCTGTGTAGGTGTGGGGTGACTTTCCAGAGCTAGAGAATGATATGGTATATGTGTACATACAAGGTCTATGTGTACATACAAGGTCTATGTATACATACAAGGTCTATGTGTACATACAAGGCCTATATGGACATACAAGGTCTAGGTGTACATACAAGGCCTATATGGACATACAAGGTCTAGGTGTACATACAAGGTCTATATGTACATACAAGGTCTATATGTATATACAAGGTCTATGTGGACATACAAGGTCTATGTGTATATACAAGGTCTATGTGTATGTATGAGGTCTATATGTATATATAAGATCTATATGTACATATAAGGTCTTTGTGTATATACGAGGTCTATGTGTATGTACAAGGTGTATATGTATATATACATGGTCTATGTGTATATACATGGCCTATGTATATATACACACATACGATCTTTGAATGACTTCTTAAATTTGTCTTTTCTCCTTTTCCTTATTATGAGTAATAGGAATTAATGGTATAATCTCACTACATAAATTTGAGAAGATATTGGAAAAAGGAAAGCTGGAGATGGCAAGATTAATCTTCAGTTTTCACTTTGGAACTTGAAAGGGAGGTGAGAGAAGAGGAGAAAGCAAGAGAAAAGACCAACCTCACATCCTCACACTTCTTTTCAGAGGGGAGGTGGGCAGCCCCAGGACTGCAGAGGGTGAGGGTGCCCTGACTCCCTGACTGAGCAACCCTGGGCAGGCTCTGGGGTGCAACTTAGTCTGAGTGTGCTGCCACCCAGCTCTTCGGCTGTACGGGAGGGAGAGTTGGGAATGGAGCTCTGCCCTGACTCCTGTGTCGGCTGGGCCTCCCAGGTGACACACTGCAGCCAGCTTGGGTCGTTTGCATTTTCACAGCCAAAGGGCTGCTCACAAGATGTTCCCGCAGATATTTAAGTTACTGGATTCCAGAGCATCCCCAGGTCACTCCTGGCCCCTCCTCTTCCATATGATCACTGCAGCCAGCTTCACATTTCTTAATTATGAAGAGGGCATTGTTGGGACTTCGATGCCTGTGGGAGTTATAGTAATAACAGTATCAGAGCCAGCTCTTTTCTTCCTTTCTTTCCTCACTCCCTCTCTCCGTTCATGCATTCTTTACCCCTTCTTTCACGCTTTTAAAGTATGTCAGTTCCTGGAAGCAAGACAGCCCAGTGGCCTGGGCCAGGCTTTGCCATCTTTCTTCCAGATGTGGAAGGAGGTTTTCTGGAGGGACAAGCTTGTTGTGTTGAAGTCATGTAATTGTCAGACACATCCTATGTATTAGTTCTCTATTGCTGCTACAACAAATTACCACAAATGTAGTGGTTTAGAACAACACCCATTTATTGTCTCAGTTCTCTAGGTCCGACATCCGGGCACAGAATGACTTAGTGAGTCTCTGCTTAGATTCTTGCAGGTATTGGCAGGGCTGTGTTCCTTTCTGGAAGCTCTGGGAATAAATCTGTTTCCAAGCTCATTCAGGTTGTTGGCTTAATTCGGTTCCTTGTGGCTGTTGGACTGAGGTCCCTGTTTCCTTGGTGGCTGTCAGTGAGGGGCTGGTGTTGTGCTCTTAAAGGCTGCCCATTTTCCATCTCATGCTTTCTATGTGGCCCCCTCTCATGCTTTAAATCTCCAACTGTTCCTTTTTACAGCATCTCGCCAACCTCTAGCCAGAGTAAGTTTTCTGCTTTTAAGGGTTCACATGATTAGAGTGGGCCAACCTGGATAATCCAGGATAATCTATCTTAATTTCACCTTCAAAGTCCCTTTTGTAACCAATATAACATATTCACAGGTTCCAGGGATTAGGGAGTGGACATCTTGGGAGGGGGCATTATTTGGCCTACCACATTCTCTTGGCTGCTCAAGAGTAAGAAACTATTGCAACCTTTGTTAGGGAGCTCTGCCTAACATTTCCAATAGATGGGCCAGGGCTGAACAGAGAAAGTGAAGCAGACGCAGGGGTGAACGTAAGGCACTTCCATCCTGCAAAGTGAAGCTAAGTCCTCTTCCGAAGCTCAGGACTTCTGAACTGGACAGGCTCATGGAGACCAGGACCTGCCTCCTCCCTCAATTTGAGGCCACAGAGGCCCAGAGAGGTGACATGACTTGATCAAGCTCAGTAGCCACACCAGAGCCAAAGAATTCTGAAAGCAACTGCTGTAAAGCCTGACAGAGGCTTTCCAGAACGTGGACATGTCTCTCAGATCTTGGCTTTTGTGCACTTAGCACGCAAAGGCGGTGGCTCAACCAGGCTGCACAGCCTTGAAGAAATAAGTGACTATGGCTTCTTAGCTCTAGAAAACTTAAACCCATAACATTATGGCTCAGGGCATATATGAATATGACTGTGGGCTCTCTATACCCTGAGGATAGTTGGTCATGATGGCCAGCAAGACACACCCCACCTTATTCTTACAATTCTTACAAATTCCACAAATCCTGGTGCCCTGGTGGCCAGATTCCATTGTGCCTCCTTGGCACAGTCAGGACCTCTCTCTCAGGCTGATGAGTAGACACTACCGCTGTGTGAACTGTTCTGGCTCCTCTGGGGGAGAAACCTGGCGAGGCATCCCTCCTCTGCTTATTCCGCTCTGAGGGGAGGCAGATGTCCCGCAGGCCAGGGCTGTGTTTCAGATCAGCAGGCAGCAGCTGGTTCTGTGAAAAGAGGGCTGGTTGTTCAGCAGCTTCATTCTCTTGCCTCCTCTGCTCACCCCAGGCTCCTCTTTATCTGTGTCTGGAGACATCCAGCTCCAGGGGTTTACATAAGGCAGAGCAAAGTGCTCTCCGCTAAGAATACATCCACCCCCTTCCCTGGGCCTTGTGCCTGGGAGGTGAGGAAAGTGACTCAATGCATTTCTGACTATGAAAAGACAAATATCTGAAAAACTGCTGGATTAATGACAGGGAAAAATTGGTATTTTTAGCACATGAGGGCAGTGTTAGCTACTGTAAAGTCCTGGCGGATGGGAGCTTGAATGTTTTAGACGATGCATTTATCGGCAGGGGGTTCTCAAGTGGCAAGTGAGGCACAGAGAGCGTAAAGGCACTGCCGTAGGAAAGTGTCCTGTGATGATCTTATCAACAGCAGAGCAGGCTGGCTGGGGAATGTCTGTGGCGTTCAGGCAAGGCTGCTTTTCTCACAACCAAAAACTCCCTTTGGTTCCCGGGACACATCTTTGCTGATGCCAGTGAAGTGCTGATGGGCAGTCTGGCACTCTGCCTGGTAGAAAGAAGCACTGGGCTGCGGGTGAGCTGTGTGTGTGTGTGTGTGTGTGTGTGTGTGTGTGTGTGCACCCAGAGTCTCCCATGGGGGTCCCCAGCCCCCCGTTGCCATCCTGCTCTTGGGAGAAAGCTGGTCTATCCCCCAGAGCTCATTCCAAGGTCCCTGGTAGGCATGGGCACTGTTGGTTTGGAGATTTCTGTAGGTGGAGCTGCTGCTACTGTTGCTTCCAGAGCAACCCCAATCATTGCCCAGGGGTTCCTCCTGCCTATTAATTGGAGACGCGGGTCCAGAGAGAACGTGGGAGGTGTTCACAAAATGGCCAGTGTCTGTCACTGACGGCTTGGTGTGTGACAGTCAAGGGCTGCAATTTGAGCAATTTGTTTCTAGGGAGAAGCACTGCTCCTTATATATTTAATAGCCATTCTTCTCCCTTCTTTCCTGCTGGTGGAAGCAACCTCTTCAATAGCAAGACTTATTCATTCTCAAGGAAAAGTGACTTTGGAGCCAGATTGCCAAAGTGTGAATCTCAACTCCACCATTTATTGTGACCTTCTTTGACTTCTCTGTGCCTAAGATTTTTCATCTGTAAAATAGGTATAATAATGCTACCTTTCTAACATGTGACTTTGAAGAGTAAATTAATTAATGCAGGAAAAGTGCTTATGATAGTACCTGGTGCATAGGAAGTGCTCAGGGGAGGGCAGTACTATGATGTCCCAGTGTCTCCTGAAGCTTGGGTGTGGGCATATTATACATCACTGGTCAGTTGGACCTGCGGGGAAGTCGACTGGGGACTTCCAGGCAACACACAGGAAGCCATGCCATTGTCCATTTTGGCTTCTCATGGTCAGGTCTCTATGTGATGCCTGGAATTGCAGAAACAGTACTAGCCCAGGGACAGTCCGACTTTGGATATTATGTTATTTGAGATAAAAAATTGTCTCATTGTTTAAGCCTTCTAGCACTTACAGTTAAAAACATCCTAACTGATGTACCTAGTAATGACACAGAGAGACTAAGCTCTGTATAGAATTAAATGTATCTGACAATATGGTTAGGAATTATCTTTGCTTTAAATTATTTTTAAAAATTGAACAATAACACACCCCTATAGTAAAAACATCAAAAATTATGAAAAGTTTTCAGTGAAAAATCTCCTTCCCACGTTGGTCAGTCATGTGCCCAGTTCTCAGGCCTCACCGCTTTTAGTCTTTATTCACCCTTCCAGAGATTTCAAAAATGAATATAAATAATAATACAAATTATTTATTTAACTAGTCCCCCACTGATACATATCCAGGTTCTCTCCAGTATTTCACTGCTGACTGCAGTGCTGCAATAAATAAATTTGATCTTGGTCATTTTGTAGGTATGCACATCTATCTGTAGGGTAACCTCCCCAGGGTGGAGTTGCTGAGTCTAAGAGCACATACATTTGGAATTTTGATAGCTATTGCTAAATTTCCTCCATCTGGGTTGTAAAAATGTATACTCCCACTACCAATGTGCAGCAGTGACTGTTTCCCATAGCCTTGGCAACAGAACGTGTGATCAAATTTTGGATTTTTGCCAGTTTTATGGTGAAAAATTATATCTTGGGAAATTTTAATTTGCATGTTTCTTTCTATGTGTGAAATTGAGCATTTAGAAATAGATTTAAGAATAATTTACATATTCTTTGAATTGACTGTTTATGATATTTTCCATTTTTCTAATGGGTTATTGACCATTTTTCTTATCAATCTCAACAGCTTTGTATTAGTAGGAAGATTTTTCTAGGTCTATAATGAGTTATAAGTATGTTTCCCAGTTTGTCATTTTTTTTTTTGAGTGGTGGGGTTTATTTTTCTCAGGCAAAGCCTTAAAATTTTTTTTATATTGAATTTATTGATATTTTTTGCATGGTTTCTGGATTTGGGGTCATAGTTTAAAAGCCCTCTACACTGTGGTTATGAAAAATTATCTCATTTATTCATTTACTATTTTTATTGACTTATATTTTATATTTAAAGATTTGATGCATTTGGAATATATCATGGAACACAGAGTGATATATGAATCCAACATTAATATTTCCAGATAGCTACCTAGCTGCCCCACGATTATTCATAGTTCAGTTTTCACCATTGATTTGGTATTTGTGTATTTTTCTGGACTTGATTTTCTATTCTACTGGTCCATATATTCATGTGCCAGTACTATGTTGCTTTAATAACTGAACTTTGGAGAATATCTTTATATCTGCCAATCTACCTATTTTGATTTCCTTATCAGAGTTTCCTTTGTAAATCTTTTTTGCTTATTTTCTAATATGAACTTTAGAATTCTTTGTTTAGCTACCTCTCCCTATTTTTAGCTTTATTGAGATTATGCTCAATTTAAAAATTAAATTAGAAAGATCAGTAAACTCTTGATATAAATGTATAATCACATTGTGTCAGCTTATTTAAAAATATGGTATGCTTTCTTATTTATGTGTTCTAATGTGTCCTTCTGAAATGTTTTAAAGATTATTTTAATATATACTTGTACTTTTATTGTTGAATTTATTCATAAGAAAATTATCTTTTTGTTGTAGTTCTTATTAATATAAATAGAATATTTCCATATTATAATCTTCTAGCTTCTAACTATTGACTACCTTATAGTTTTGTGCTCCACAATATTACTGACCTTTCTTACTGTTTTTGTAGTCTTTGAAAAATTGAGTTCCTGGGGTTTTTCAAGTAAACAATAATATCTCTGCCTCTCAGTTTTTATGCCTTAAATTCTTCTCTTATTTGCATTTTATTGGCTAGAGTGCCAGTAAAACTTGATAAAAACAAAAGAAGAACTGGACAAATCCACAATTATAGTGGGTGTTTTTAGCACATCTATCTCAGTCACTGATAGAAGAATTACACACAAAAAATTAGTAAGCAGTATGATCGATAAACTGACCCAACTGACATGTATGGAACCCAGTACCCAATAACTCTACCATGCACACTCTTTTCAAGTGTGCATGAAACATTTACCAAAATTGATGATATGCTGAATAATAAATCAAATCTCAATAAACCTCAAGGGACTGACGTAATCTCAAGTATGTTCTCTTACCATAATGAAACTGAGCTAGAAACAAAAAATAAAAAGATAACTAGAGACTCCCTAATATCTGGATTGGAGATTAAGCTATATACTTCTAAATAACCCATGGTTAAAAGAAGAAATTAGCAATGAAAATAAGGAAATATTTTTACCTAAATGATAATGAAAATATGACATATTAAAATTTGTAATGTGGTTAAAATATGCTTCAAGAGCCATTTATGGCATTAAATATATATTTGGAAAGAAGAGAGGCTAAGAAATCAATCATCTCAATTTATATATTTTTTAAAAATTTAATCTATCTTAATAAGTAGGAAAAAATAGCAAGTTAAACCTAAAGAATGCATAAGGAAGAATATGTAAAAGTTAAAAGCAGAAATGGTATTCTGCCTCAAGACCATAGCATCACATCCTACCTGATTTTGCAGACTGACAGCCTGACCTACAGATTTTACCCTTGCCAATCCCCACAATTGTGTGGTAAGCCAATTCCTTTAAATTATTTTTTAAGTATAAATATAAATAAAAATAAACAACAAAAAAAGAAACTTCTGGCTTGCTCATAATGTGCTATTTTTCTGTCTGAATTGTGGCAACTGGGATGTCTTCTCATTGGAGAAATTTATCGAGCTTATTAACTGTGTACTTTTCTATATTTGATCAACATGCCAACATTTGTTAAGCATCTAGTGTCTGTGTGTAAGATTGTGTAGGGCACCCCTTTGTTAGCATCACCCCGATAGAGGAAGCCACTTCTTACTAATTGGCTCAAGGGACAGAACAGTAATGAGTGCAGGCAAGCTCTGCAAGTCCGTCCTGAGAGTAGGACCCCATCAGGCTTCGGCCGGAGCTTCCATCGCTTTGATTGGCAGAGTCCACTTTGGTGCTTCCCCGTTCATGACAGGTCTTTGTGTCACACTTAAATTTCCAAAGCAGTTGCGCTGCTGATGGCCAGGAGGCCCTGCTCCGAAGCTTGAGTGACTCTCCTCGGTTCGGTATCTGCCTCCGCCATCTGGAAACAGTTGGCAGGCAGCTAGAGAATGCGCTTGCTGTGGCCCCCGTGTGCCTGGGTGGGTGGGAGGCAGGGAATTTGTGGAGATTAGTGCTCTGCCTCCACACTAACTGGCTTACTTATTTTCTCAGCTACAAAGCTAAAAGGATGGTAACACACGTTAGTATTTGAGGAGGACTTGTTTGCATAATTACATTGTTAATCAGCATGTGTGCCTATATCCAGATGGAAGGTTCAGTTACAAAGTTAAAGACACACAAACATTTTGATTTGCAGAAGTAGTGAAATTGTGAGTAAATTTCTTTCTTTTAATATTGTCATAATGTTTTTGTTTATGTAACCAAGAATGATAATAAAAACACACCAAAGCACTCTCCCCAAAAGCAGAAGAATGATCTTCATTACATATATATTCAGACAAAAGAAAAATAAAACACTAAACTGGTACTTTATACAAATTACACAGAGACATTTCTTCACTAATTTGAAAATTTAATCAGGAAATTTGGTCAAATTTGAATCTGACACTTGCTTATTTACATGTGCCAGAAACAGAAAAATAACCTTCCATCTATAAATATGAAACTAAATTTGGATTAAGTTTTAGAACTCATTATTTTGACAGGTTTAGATGTCAGAGCTGACATGTACTGATGAAAATATTTCTTCGAGTGTATTTAACATATGGCCTCCAGCTACTGGGAAGATTTTTGCTGTTATAACAAAAGGTGGCTTCTGAGTTGATGGATGAATGTTTTAATCAGAATCTGGTCTCAATCTGCTGGGCACTAAACATACCAGAATGTGTTTGGTTTGTTTCTTTGTGATGAAATATACTTATATCCAAGAATGTCAACATCTTTATTTATTTCTAATAAACTAATATTTATTGAGCTTTACTTTGGGCAGGGCCCTGCATACCAGAGTCTATATACAAGCAATTGCCAGCTAAGTAAATAGTTGCTTGGAACTAGGAACTCATTTCCTTACAAAAATAATATTATACGCAGTAGTAGTGTCTCAGAATAGTCCAAAAAGGAAATGTAACTCAGTATGTAGCTGAGCTTTGTGCTGCTGCAAATACTAGCCTGATGCTGGCCGCTGGGAGCAGGAAGCCCTCAGTGGAGGTGAGTAGCATAAGTAGGGACAGGAAAAGTCAAAGACCAGAAGGAAATGAGAAAGGGAAGGGGCGAAGGAGAAGATGGAGGAGGAAGAGGATGGGGAATGGAGAGGAAGAAGGAGAGGAGGAGAAGAAAAGCAGCAAGGAGGCGAAAGAGGAAGTGGCCCCATTTGTTCTTTTCTACCACAGGACTGTGTTCACTGATATTTCTTTGGCAGCGTCTCCGGTATTTCTGGCTCCCAGGTTGTTCACCCCCAGGAAGGGATTTGTGCCCTGCAATTACCATTTTCCTTTTCTCAAAAGGTCTTGAATTCACTGTTGATCTCATGTAGGTATTAAGAGGAAATCCATCTGCCAGCTGGTGTGGCTCAGTGGTTGAGCGTTGATCTATGAACCAGAGGTCACAGTTCTATTCCCGGTCAGGGCATGTGCACAGGTTGTGGGCTCAATCCCCAGTAGGAGGTATGAGGAGGCATTTGGTCAATGATTCTCTCTCATCATTGATGTTTCTATCTCTCTCTCCCTCTCCCGTCCTTTCTGAAATCAATAAAAATATATACATATAAAGAGGAAAGCCATCTGATTGAACTATCTCTAAGATATGCATGACTAACAATCTTGTATATTTATGAGTTGTTTGAATTGTTAAAATAGAAGCAGATGAATCTTTTATTGCTAGAACTGTGGGCACCACAAAAAAGCAACATGGGACATCCTGACCTTTTGGAGTTGGGGTTGGAATCTTTGGTCAGGGCAAACCCCATGAACAAGCCTGTGACACTGCTTGGACTCTGTGGTGGTCAGCTCCCGAAGGCTGGCCCCACTCTTCAGTCTCTTCTCCTTTCCACTTCTGAGCCACAGACACTCTAAGAGCCTTATAGCAGAAGTAGGCACCTGTATACATTTGGTTTTGTAAAGTGACTACTGGCGAGCTGGTAAAAATCTGTATCTATGCTCTACATTATTGGGCCCACATTGAAGATGAGGAAATTGAGGTGTGTAGGAACCAAAGCCATACCCTTTTCAGCACAAGGAGTACACACAAGTGACTTTTTGATAGTACCAGCCAGTACTGTCCAGTATGGCGGCCACTTGTTGCATGTGGCTATTGTGTGCCGAATTGTGCAAGTGGGGAACTGAATTTTTAATTTTATACACTCACCAAACTTAAATTTGAAAGCTAATATGCAATTTAGTTATTGGAAGACTTTTAAGTAAGTTTGGAATAACTTGGGTATTTGAGTCTATTTATTCAACTGTAAGCTTTATAAACTCTAAGTCTAGGTCAAGTATTGCCAATGAAATGCAATTTTTGAAGTCTGAGCACCCTCTGCTCCCACTGAGGACAACTATGAAAAGTCACTTAAGCTTCCAATAGAGTCGCTGAAGCCTTCATTGATCTGGTATCACAGTCCATGTGCTCCTTTGACCCAACTTTCACTTTTCTCTTCACTTCCAAAAGGGTTGGTTCCAAGAGTTCTCCTAAATAAACCTTCTGCCTACCAATACCCATCTCAGAATCTGCTTCCTGGAAACCCAACCCGCCAGAATTTATTTATTTATTTATTTATTTATTTATTTATTTATTTATTTATTTTATTGATTTCAGAGAGGAAGGGAGAGGGAGAGAGGGATAGGAACATCAATGATGAGAAAGAATCACTGACCGGCTGCCTCCTGCATGCCCCCCACTGGGGATTGAGCCTGCAAACGGAACATGTGCCCTGACTGGGAATGGAACCATGACTTCCTGGCTCATAGGTCGATGCTCAGCCACTGAGCCAAGCTGGCCAGGCAGAATGTATTTATTTTTAAATAATATAATAAACATCTGGGGCCTCTGGGACCTCAAACATTTGGGGTCTTAAATATGCACTCTTTTAGGTCACAGCCAATCAGCAACCTCATTAGTGCCCACTATGTGAATAACACTTAACTGAGGGCTGGGAGTAGACTAAGCCCGAAGGAAAGAATGGCCAGGGCATGGCTGGACCAGAGGAACTCCAAGGTTGTCCCCTGAGCCTCTACAAAAATATTTGTATCTATACAGGGAAATCTTGCCCCTAATGCTCAAAACTGAAAAAATGGTAGAAGCCATTCTCTGGGTGATTGTGGCTACAGGAGGGAAGGAGAGATGTTCAGCGAGTATAGAAACCTGAGGATGATCAAGCAGAGCTCAATGCTCTGGCATCAGGCAGGAGGAGGCTGGAGCAGCGGCATCACTCAGAGGCGCCCCATAGGACATCGAGGAGGAGAACTCCTCCTAGTGGGCAAAGCTCTGAATAGTCCACGTCATCGTCCATTCGCATGGAAAGAGAGTGGCCTAAGGACAGAATGTGCACGGCCTCATGGTGGTCCATCGTGGTTTAGCCCAGGGCTGGAGATCCAAAAGCAGCAACACTGGAGGAAGGGAAAGAGGGAGGCTTGGTGAAGAGTTAGACACATTGGCTTCTCTGAATGAACAGAGTGTGAGAATGTTTGTTTTCCTTGAGGCCTCTCATAAAAGACTCCTTGCAGCAGGGAGGGATTCTTAATAATCAGATGAACAGAGCACTGTCCTTGACAAAGGTAGGTCTACTGACTACCGCTACTCAGGGTGCAGTTTGACGGTACAACCCCGGGACTCCACTGTGGTGCTCAGGGAGGCGCAGCCAGGCATCACAGGGGACGTTGAGTGCTTGGGATGCTTTCTCTCAGATGGAGGGCAGTGATTTGTCTTCATTGGAATAGACTCTTACATTTCAATTTATTTTTCTTACCTACAATATGTCTACTACCATTCCTAGCCAAGGAAGAGTAAGGTTCACATGGCCTTGTGACCAATTGCAGAAATAAAGACTGCATTACTTACCCAAATTTCATTACTCACCCCAAATTCTTCTCTTTTCCCTTTCTTCCCTCATTGTCTGAATGATCTATATTCTGGGAAATTTTCAGGAACTTAATCTTTCAACTTTAATTAAATTAATAAAAATTTTAGCAGTCATATTCTTATGTTCTTTTTCTGTGATGGTTTCTTTTCTATATGTATGTATTATGAGTGCAGCATCTTTATTTTTAAAATCCTTACCCAAGGATATGTTTTTTAATTGATTTTTTGAAAGAGACAGGAAGAGAGAGAGAGAGAGAGGAGAGAGAGAGAGAAAGGGAAGCATCAATGTGAAAAACTTCTATTGGTTGCTTCCGGTATGTGCCCCGACTGGAGATTAAACCCACAACCTAGGTATGTGTCCTGGGAATCAAACCCACAACCGTTTTGGTATAAGGGATGTGAACCACCCTTACTGAACCACCCAGCCAGGGCGAATGCAGCATCTTTTTATTTTTCTCTGCAAATTCTAATTAGAGTTTTTTCACTTTAATTTTCTTCTGTTCTTTATTTTTCCTCCAAGGTCGTTTAATCTTTTAATCATCTTGGTCTTCCTATTTCACATTTTAAGCTTTCCATTTCACAGTCTGGTGATTGTGGCTGTTTAACAATGAAACACTAGCAGAGCTCCCCAGAAACCTGTGTTGGTGGGTGAGTCTCGCTGACTGTGCTGGGCTCAGCTCTTGTGAGCGAGAAGGCCGCCACTGGTTCCTCAGAGGGCCTCAGAGTGTCAGAGCGAGAGGGTTTGCTGCGGCATGCCGTGATCCCACACCTGGCGCATGGGTTCTTACCAGAAGATTCATTCTCATTTTTTGTAGAGACAAGATTTCAGCTTTAGTTTTAACTTTTTCTCCTGGGCTTGGAAATATATCCAGTTGCCAGATGTCTTGCAAGCAGTTTTGTTGGATGGAAATGTCAGGGGTGCCATTCTATGTTCAGACTTTCAATTAGCGACCCTGTTTCTATCTCATTTCTCATCCTGCCTTCCATTGTCTTTATGTTCTTGGCCCTTTTCTGTTCAGCTCCTACTTAACACTTCCTCCATTGGCTTTCATGTTACAGAAAGATTTTGAAATCTTAAGTCTCCCGGTGGATCTCTCTTGGATTCTTTGTAGAGAAAGGAGATAAAGGAAAACATGGGCTGGGTTTGTCACTTTGAACCAGAAGTCGTGGGTCCTTTGGGTTGTGAATGGCTCTTTAATGTGCTCCAAGTTCAGAGTCAGCCGTGACACATGACAGTGGACCCTAGTGTGTGGGATGCCCATGGCTTGTCGTGCACTCTCTCATTTGACCTACACCTCTGGGGTCCCTGGAGAGGCTGGAGGAATGGAGCTGGAGAAGTAAGTCATCTGGAAGGTGTCCCTGGGTAGAGAGCACTTAGTCGAAATAAGAAGACACCTCTGCTATCGGTCAGAATGCCAAGGGAGAGGTAGTCCAGTCTAGGACAAGCGTCTGATGTGGGCTTGGAGGTGGGAGCAGGTGAGTAGGGTTATAGGAGCAGCACTGTCTCCTCAGTTGTTGCTGACTCAGAGCTGGGAGCAGGGGGAGATGGGAGACGAGCTAAGTGGGGAGCCAGTGGTGGGGCTGAAAGAGTGTATGAGGCGATGTAAGCCACCAGTTCTATGAGAACTTGGAGCAAAAGCCCTGCTGATGAGGGTAAGTTTGGAGCCAGAAAATAACACCGTCAGCAGTGTCACTGGCACACACAAAGGACAATGATAGATTGCACAGCCCCCTCTCACATTTCCGGGCTAATGGAAGCGACAGTAGCATAGATGAATGAAAGCCACAGCTTGCCCATTAGTTTCAGCTTTCTTCCCCAAAGGCCTTTCACTGGAACTTGCAAAATGTGCATTTCTCCTCTTTGTCCTTCCTTTCCCAGCCTTCTAGAAGAGACCATAGGACCAAAGAGGCAAGTCCCTGGAGAGAGAGGAAGAGATGAGGGGCACCCCCAAGTTGGCTGATAGGAAACCAGGCTGGTTTGCATAGTGCCACTCCCTGTCTAATTTTTAGATGGGGCCAAAGCCGGTGCAGACACAGGGCCAAGCATGTGAAAGGTTCCCCTAAGGTGTTGGTGTCGTGCCCTCCCCAGCACAGGTCACCCATACAGCAACAACAGTAAACCAGGCTTTGGGGGGCCCCTGGACTCACCGGTCCTCAGCCGTGCTGAGAGCTCTTTCTCTGTGCCCCTAGCCCAGCCTCTGAAGGCGGCGATGGGCTCTGCCCTGCTGATGGAGGAATGCAATCTGCCCCGTGAGGTTTTAGTTGCTTTTCTCTATCTCTTCCGGCTCCTCCTCTGAGAAAAATTTCTGGAACAGGTGCTTTCCCCGCTCCCTGCTCATTCCTGGCAGCAACCAACACCATTCAAAGCCCGTCCCTCTGACTTTGCCAAGCAGAGTCATGATAGCCTCATCGGCGGTGAGTCTGCAGCTTTACCAGTGTCCTGTCTCTGTCTCTCTCTCTGTTCCTCTCTGTCTTTGTGTCTCTCTCCACCACACATCCGGTCGAATATTCCAGAGCTCTTTAGGAAAGCAGCCTCACACCCCCATTCTGTGCCAAGTAACAGGCATGATGCTTACCCCCACCCTTCAAACAAAAGAATAAAAAGGCTTCACACCTCCCTGGTTCTCTAAATAAAAATACCCTGTTTTTCTCTGAGCAGAGGGAGCCCTTTCTACCCAGAGGCCCCTCTTCCTACAGGGCAAACCCCAAAGCAGGCAAATAATCATTCATTTATGACAATGAAAGATTCATGAGGGACTCTGCTGGGCTGCCAGCAGAGTTCAGACGGGTTCTGATCTCACTTTAATTTAATTAAGCTGGGTTTATTTAATCAGCCCAGAGATATGTATCCTCAGGCAGGAATTTGCTGCCTGCCTCTGAACTGTTTCTGTCTGTGGGAGGAGGAGGAGGGCTGTGGTCTGCCCAGCATTTTTGAAAGGTTTGGGCCCAAGAGGCAAGCTGGCTGGTGGTCTTGGTTCAGACCAGGTGCTGCGGGGACACTGCATTCAGCAGCTGCGTGTGTGTGTGTGTGTGTGTGTGTGTGTGTGTGTGTGTGTGTAGCGCCAGGATCTGGTTCTGCGGCAGGAGTGTCAGAGGAGCCAGAGCTGCCAGCTGTCAGTGTTCTCAGCCACCACAGGGGGACTCAGTAGAGAAGGGAGGCTGCACTGTGGCTCAAGGAGAGTTTGCTCAAAGCATGTTCCACACATCTATCTCCTCTGGGTGCTCGTTAAGGCTGCTGATTTCCAGGCCCCACACCCAGCCTGGCTGAATCACACTGAAGTTTAAGAACTACTGTGTTCCCAAGCGTTATGATCCTCGGGAGTATTTCCATTTTAAAGACTGAGGTGGGGTGGGGAGAGGACAGTCACTGAAACCCCTTTAGAAGGAATCATTCTGGCGGGTTTCAGGCCCAGTGGGGAGACATCTGGGAACGATGTTGTTGTTCTTAGTCCTCACTGGAGGACTTGCCAGGGAGAGAAACACCAATGTGAAAGTGAAACATTGATTGCTTGCCTCCCACAGAGAATCTACAACCTGGGTATATGCTCTGACTGGGAATCAAACCTGTGACCTTTAGGTATATAGATCAGTGCTCCAACCCAACCGAGCCACACCGGCCAGGGCTGGAAACAGAGTCTCATAAAGCCTCCTAAACCCCTCCACTTCTAGGACAGTGTCTTGTCTTCCATGTGTAAGGGCGGATTTGAGGAGAACTGCTGTGCTGTGGTGGGTGCAACCAGGATGATTTGAGTGGATGTCTGAGCCGATGGTATAAGTCCCAGTTTGAGTCCAAGGCCTGAGAGCCGGGGCCACCCATATCCAAGGGCAGGGGAAGATAGATGTCTCTGCTCAGGCAGAGAGCAAATGTGTTCTTTGTCTACCTTGTTGTCCTATTCAGGCCCTCAGCTGGTAATAAATCTCTCTATTGGTTCTGTTCTATCCTATTGGTTCTGTTTCTCTGGAGACCCCTGACTAACACAGTGTCCCCACCGAACTCCTCCTCAGTCTGAGATGGACTGCGGCCATAGTAGAGGGAGTGCTAGGATTCTGCCATTTGACTAAGAAGGGGAGTCCTTCTTCTGTCTTATTTTGCTGAGTGACTCTGATATTAATAGAGAGGAGTAGTAGAACCTGCTTTTATTTTATTTTATTTTATTTTATTTTATTTACAAGAAAACACACTGTCTTACACTTGATCAGCACTTTTATTTATATGAATTCTGCAATTCCGCCCCAAGACATTGTAAAACATGTATAAGTAGCTCCATTTTGAGGAAATTGAAGGTTAGATTGCCTTAAGGAACACCTAGGACATAACCCAGACACAGTCTAATTCAGTCGTCTAATTCTAATTTTCCTCCAGGCTTATGCCATCCAATATGGTGGTCACCAGCTACATGTGGCAGTTAAGCACTTGAAATGTGGTTAGATTACATTGAGATGAGCTGTAAGAGTAAAATACAAAAATTTAGTACAAAAAATGTAAAATATTTTGTTAATGTTTATGCTAATTACACATGGAAGTGATACAATTTTGAATATATTACCTTAAATATAGAATTAAAATTAATTTCAACAGTTTCTTTTTACTTTTCAAATGTAATGTGGATATTCTAAAATATTAAATTATACATATGGCTTGCGTTTGTGGTCGGCATTATCTACTGGATGACATTGTCCTAAATCAAAGCCGACATGTTTTCAGACTCACAACCTCAGGTCACGCCAATACAGCCCTCAAATCACCCCAAGACCCCTGGGAGGTGAGAGAAAACCCAACAGATTGCATGGTAGCTAAGCCCCTGTTTTTCATGTTTTGATATTTCCTCATGAAAGGGAAGAAACTGGGCACCATGGGGGTAACCCAGGGAGGGACCAGATGCTGATAACTAGGCAACTTCCTTTGAAGTGTGATCTTGTGTCAAAAGGTCTTTCCAAACGTATTTGGGTTAACAAAGAACTGGGGCAAAGTTCAGGCCTCTGAGCCAGGAAGCTCCCTCCTCCACATCAGTGTAGGGTGAGTATGTCGGAAGAGATGGGGTTACCTCTGTACTGAGAAGTCTGTTATAACGGGGGCAGACAAGCTAAACAAGAGGGCCAGAAAGGGAGTGTAAAAGCCCGGCCAGAAAGAAACTCAGCCATCGGAAGCAAGCGATTCCTTTCACTATTCATTCATGTAGCAACTTTTTACAATAACTTACTTATTGTTACTAATTGTCTAATGTTATCTACCAGGCACTGACTGTTCCCCGTTCCAGGGATAAAGTGATGATCTGCCATCAGTAGAGGTGGTTGTCAACAGTGTGGAAGATGGCTCACTACCTCCTCTAGGTTACTCCTCAGGCAAGTGGGCAGGGGAAAGAGGAAGTGAGAACACTCTCCTTCCTTCTAAGGATGTTGAAGGTCAGACTGCCTTAAGGATCACCTAGGACAGAAAGAGGGAGAGGGAGAGAGGAAGGGAGAAACATTAATGTGAAAGTGAAACACACATCACTTAATTCACATTCCATGGGTCAATACCTAGTCACAGCATCACACCTAGAAGCAAGGGAGTCTGGGAAATGTAGTCTTTATACTGAATGACAGGTATCCTGCTAAACATTTTTTTTTTTTTAATGAAGGAAGAAGAAAACAGAATTTGAGGGACAATTCTCAGCACTGTTAAATTGCACATCTACTGTGCTGACCATGTCAACAATAGGACTGCATTTCTGCAAAGACCAGAGCCTGACAATTCTTGATCAATCTAACAGAATTTACTTATTTAAGGCTAGAGAAGGAAGACAGCGTGGTCAGGACTCATATCAGAGAGATCAGCATCATTTTCTAGGACATACAGAGGCGAGTACTTCCAGAACACAAAATTCTCTCTAAGAGAATACACCCAGTTGCAGACAATACCCAAGAGAGTAGGGCTCACATTAAATTTTCAGGAAGCCTAAGAAGAAACAAAGTAGGGTAATGAGATAGAAGAGATTTGGGGTGGGAGGTGTCTGGCTATTTATTAGCAAGTGTGTATCTCTAGGGAGCGAATATTCGAACCCCTGAAGGGTTGGAAAGCCTTCCTCATGGAAAGTGTTCCAGGCATAGGGAACAGCAGATGCAGAGAGTTTGAGATAAAGATTCGCTTTGATGTGTAATCAGAAGCAAAGTTTTCCAGAGTGACTGGAGTGTCATGAGTGAGAAAGAGAGGGAATACAAGGGCAGGAAAAGAAAGAAGAGGAGAGAAGGAAGGCAGCTCTCACATTTACACTGCGGGGAGGGAGCATCTGGATCAGACAGGGGGACAGGAGCTTCTGCTTCCATCAGGTATTCTCTTGTGGTTGTCCCCTGGCAGATTTCCATTCAAATGGCCCCAAACTAGAGCTAAGGAAGGGGATTTGGCATCAGCTCTCTCCAGGCTCATAGTCTTCTTCTTTCCTTCCATTCATTTTCCTTATCTGTTTACTCACGACAAAAATACCGGCCCTGCCCTGCCTTCCTCCCAGGGTTGCCGTGAAAGTCAGATGAAAGAGGAGGCGTGACGGGGGCTGTCCTGTGCCGTGTTGAGCTCTGGGGGAGGGAAGCATAGTGTCCCACACCCAGTGAGGACTCGATATCCTTATCTATATTGTTATGGTAGCAGCCGGTTTCATCAATTTTCAGGCTTTGACTTCAAAATCTCAGTTTTGATTTTGAAATATCTTTCTTTTCTCAATGTACTAATTAATGGTGGGTTTGTTTTTCTTGTAAAAGTGGGTGCTAGGATATTTTTAGGAGATTCCTCTTTGTCAGGGACCCCTGAGGCTTGGTGCAGAGTGGTGTGTGTTGTGCCCAATGAAACATTTAGATTATTTGTCAGATGAGGGCTCTGCCGCCTGCATCCCTACACAATGTACATATGGATAGCCTGGCCAGTGTGACTCAGCTGGTTGAGTGTCACCCCGTGCAGTGAAAGGTTGCCAGTTCAATTTCTGGTCAGGGCACATACCTGGGTTGTGGGTTTGATTCCCAGTCATGGAGCCTACGGAAGGCAACTACTCAATGTCCTCTCTCTCTCTCTCTCTCTCTCTCTCTCTCTCTCTCTCTCTCTCTCTTCTCCCCCTCCTCTAATCATGTTCTCAAATGAATATTTTAAAAAAATGTATATATGGGCATGACTTTACATAAAAGTCAACATTTTCTGAGAAGCAGTATTAGAGGAGAACCAAGATGGCGGCATAGGTTAACGCCGGAGTTTGCTCCCTTGAACAACTACTTCAAAAGTGAAACCAAAAGACGGAAGGGACATCACCCAGAACCACAGGAACGCTGGCTGAGTGGAAGTCCTACAACTAGGAGGAAAGAGAAACGCATACGGACACTCAGAGGAGGCGCAGTGCTGAAGTCAAATTCTGAGGTGCGGAGTGTGTGGAGCGGGCTGGCGGCGGAGGGCGCGGTTGGCGTTTTCAATCGGGAGGGAGTCGCAGACTCTGAGCTCCAGATACAGGCGAGTCTTTAGGGACCCAGACTCAAACGGGAGAAGCGGGACTGTCTGGCTTCGGTCAGAGCGAGTGCAGCTTTCTCTCCGAGGTTTGCAGCCATTGCTGGGA
Source organism: Myotis nattereri (assembly GCF_964212035.1). Taxonomy (NCBI): domain Eukaryota; kingdom Metazoa; phylum Chordata; class Mammalia; order Chiroptera; family Vespertilionidae; genus Myotis; species Myotis nattereri. The sequence continues at coordinate 37,489,109 of NC_138079.1, forward strand.
CTCAGAGAGGCAGAGCCACTGGGGACAGGACTGAGAGCCGCCATAACTGCTCTCTCCGGCCCACCCTATTGATCCTGTGCGACCCGCCCCGCCTAAGCCCTGCACAGCGGCATTTGCCGGATAGCCTCAGGCAAAGGCTAGATTAGCACCTCCCTAGAGGACAGAAGTTCTCTCACTGCAGAAACAGCTGATTCTCATAGCCACTTGGCCTGGAGGTCAAACCCTCCCTGGCATTAGCTACAACAATCAAGGTTTAACTATAAGACTGCACACAAAGACCATTAGGGGGTGCACCAAGGAAGCATAACAAAATGCGGAGACAAAGAAACAGGACAAAATTGTCAATGGAAGATCTAGAGTTCAGAACCACACTTTTAAGGTCTCTCAAGAACTGTTTAGAAGCCGCCGATAAACTTAATGAGATCTACAAGAAAACTAATGAGACCCTCGATCTTATATTGGGGAACCACCTAGAAATTAAGCACACACGGACTGAAATAACGAATATTATACAGACTCCCGACAGCAGACCAGAAGAGCGCAAGAATCAAGTCAATGATTTGAAATGCGAGGAAGCAAAAAACACCCAACCGGAAAAGCAAAATGAAAAAAGAATCCAAAAATGCGAGGATAGTGTAAGGAGCCTCTGGGACAGCTTCAAGCGTACCAACATCAGAATTATAGGGGTGCCAGAAGATGAGAGAGAGCAAGGTATTGAAAACCTATTTGAAGAAATAATGACAGAAAACTTCCCCCACCTGGTGAAAGAAATGGACTTACAGGTCCAAGAAGCACGGAGAACCCCAAACAAAAGGAATCCAAAGAGGACCACACCAAGACACATCATCATTAAAATGCCAAGAGCAAAAGATAAAGAGAGAATCTTAAAAACAGCAAGAGAAAGAAACTCAGTTACCTACAAGGGAATACCCATACGACTGTCAGCTGATTTCTCAACAGGAACTTTGCAGGCCAGAAGGGAGTGGCAAGAAATATTCAAAGTGATGAATACCAAGAACCTACAACCAAGATTACTTTATCCAGCAAAGCTATCATTCAGAATTGAAGGTCAGATAAAGAGCTTCACAGATAAGGAAAAGCTAAAAGAGTTCATCACCACCAAACCAGGATTATATGAAATGCTGAAAGGTATCCTTTAAGAAGAGGAAGAGGAAGAAAAAGGTAAAGATACAAATTATGAACAACAAATATGCATCTATCAACAAGTGAATCTAAGAATCAAGTGAATAAATAATCTGATGAACAGAATGAACTGTTGATTATAATAGAATCAGGGACATAGAAAGGGAATGGACTGACTATTCTTGGGGGGGAAAGGGGTGTGGGAGATGCAGGAAGAGACTGGACAAAAATTGTGCACCTATGGATGAGGACAGTGGGTGGGGAGTGAGGGCGGAGGGTGGGGCGGGAACTGGGAGGAGGGGAGTTATGGGGGGGAAAAAAGAGGAACAAATGTAATAATCTGAACAATAAAGATTTAAAAGAAAAATAAAATAAAATAAAATACAGAAGACTACAGATTATAAAAAAAAAAAAGTCAACATTTCTGAATTTCTTTTCGTGACAACCTAGACATACCCTGTTTAAAACATTATTAAATTCTGTTTATTTTCTCTGTCTGTGCCATATGCTTTTCCCAGGAAACTTTGAAAATTTTTGCTTAGCACAGGACTTTGGAACCATTTTTTTCACGGTTACTTTCCATTTCTGGGGGCTGGGGAGTTGCGAGATGGTTGTGAGTAGATAACTTCTTTAACTCCAGTTCCATCTGAGTGTCGATCATTTATATCCACCCAGCTGTCCACTCATCCTTCCACTGAACACCTTCTGTATACCAAGTTTCATGGCAGGATAAGGGACTGCACGTACAAAGATGAAAAAGACAGTCCATGCCCTTAAGGGCCTTGATGTCTAAAAGGGAAGACAGCGCATGTGGTATTACAGAGCAGTGTGCCAGGCACTGTGAGAAGGAATGTATGGGGGGATGGGTGGGCAGGGACCACCCCTGTTCCAGGAGTGATGGCTGAGGAAACCTTCCTAGAGACGATTACACCTGCACTGAGTCTTCAAGGATAAAGGGGGTCAGGGAAGGCTTTCCCCCTAGGGGAACCAGCAAGTACAAAGGCATATCCCGGGGTGGAGCATTTGCATGGCACCAAAACTTCAATCTATTTTAATATAGTCAGAGCGTCGGACACAGGATGGGGATGGAGACTGCTAAGTGATGCTGGAAAGGTAGATTCTCATGGCAGCAGCACAGATGAGAGCAAGACGCCGAAGCAGTTCACCCCTTCACGAACTCCTGCCTGGATAAACAGAGAAAATTATAGACTTTTTTCTTTGAGAAAAACAATGCCTACTTACTAGTTTAAAAATATAGGATGACACACAAAAAAACAATCACTCAGAAATAATTAATAAAAAATATTTTGATGTGGTTTCAAGGTCTTTTCTGTTTTTCTGCCGGGCTTTTAATAGGCTCTCTGCCTCCTTTCCTATTGTTTCGAGGCTTAAAGGGACGTCAAAGCCTCTTTTCCCGGAAAAATGGTGCTCATGACTGGCAAAACCAGTGAGAGAGACACGGCGGCACATCCGGGAGAAGCCAGACTCCTCATCGTCTATTTTCCACCTTGCAGAAAGCTCCAGAAGAACCTGAGGTCATCATCTCCTGGAACAGGCTCCCCAGAGCCCCTGAGCTCAGGATGTGCATCATGAGCCCTGGCAGCCGGGAGCAGGGAGGAGCCCCAGGGGCACCTTCACTTTTCCGGGGCTCCTGGGAGAGCCAGGCATTCTGGAGAAGGCAGGCTTATTAACTGTGTCTGGTGCCTGGGCTCAGCATGGATGTGAGGGAGACAGGAGGCTGGGGTGCAAGGCTGGGAGCAGGCACACACACACACACACACACACACACACAGTGCTGAGAGGGCCCTGGACACAGCTCACGTGCAGTTCTGGACTGTCGGGTCTATGGAAGACCTAATGGTCATTTGTCCCCCAGTCTAGGGGAGGAAACCCAGGCATGGGGAGCGAATGTGGCCTGAAGGACCAGGCTGGTCCTTGTGAGAGGAGGGAGGGACCCCTGGTTCCTGACCCCGTGTTCTCGCCACGCCTGGCGCTGATCCATCGGTGGTATGGATTCTAGGCAAGTCATCTCTCTTGGTCATGAATGTTCCCATCTGGAAAACTAGGTTGATATTGCCTGCTTTCCCTTCTGGGGGAATGTTCTCAGCATAGTATATAAACTAATACAAGATTGGGAGTCAGCAGACCTTGATCTGAGGCCTAACCCGGTGGGATCTTGGGCAAGTCACGTTATCTGTCTGAGCCTCAGTTTACCCTATTTAACACAAGGGGAATGATAACCTTAACAACAATAATAGCATTCTTTTAAAAAAAAAAATATATGTATATATATTTTTTTTATTGATTTTTTTACAGAGAGGAACATCGATCAGCTGCCCCTTACACACCGCCCCTCCCCTTCCCCCCCCCCCCCCCCCGACTGGGGATGTGCCCGCAACCAAGGCACATGCCCTTGACCGGAATCGAACCCGGGACCCTCCAGTCCACAGGCGGACGCTCTATCCACTGAGCCAAACCGGTTAGGGCAATAATAGCATTCTTGAATCCTCACTATGGCCAGGCAGTAATCCTCTCAACAACCTTGTGAGGGATGCACTATTCCCATTTTAAAGGTGAAGAAACTGAGGCTCAGAATTTAATTAACTTGCCTAAGGTCTCCTATCTAGGTGATAGTATCTACTTCACAGGGTTTAACCTAAGAACTATATGAACTGTTTGTGTGTTTTTCAACTGAGACCATTGAGACACTCATATGTAAACATACTCTATAATGAGATTTTTTTCAATGTATATATATTGAGGTGTTGTGTGCTGCGCCAGCACAGCCAAGGGTGAACCTGAGGAGGGGCAGTGAAGGATTAAAGAAGACAGACAAAGAGAATACAGCTGGGGCTTGGCGGATCTCCCATGCCTGGATGAGGACACACAAAGATCCAGCCTACAAGCGGATGCTTTATTTTATAGTCTCATTAAAACAAGGGTCGATTAACATGTATACAAATGTTCTTGTTTTGGCAGCACTTGCTGCACCTCCCACAGCCCATTAGCTACTTAGGAAGGAATTAGGGAGAGCTACAGGGTCAGGCTTAATTATGCTGGGAGAGCTCTGCCCTCCAGGCTGGGACTTGTTTGTGGCCCTGCCACAGGTCAGCCTGAGGCTTGACCCTAGAGCTGCTCCCTACATTGTTGTTTTTTTAATTCTAAGTTATTACTGTTTGATGTTATTCACCAGATGTTATTGGAATTGCTGCTGAATGTGAAGAACTGTGTTAGGTGCTCGAGAGGAGGGCACCCCACACTCCCTGCTGTCATGGAGGTCACATTAGCAGATAAGGCACTTGCTAAACTGCATCACCGTGAGACGTGGGCCTGGTGGTGGTGAGGGCTGAGCTTTGTCTGAAACAGAGGTTCCCAGCCCTGGCCATTGCAGCCACCTCCAGACTTCCTGAGCCCCCGGGGAGAGGAATGAGCCCCAGCATCACTGTTCTTTAAAGCCTCCCAGAGGGTTCTCTACGGCCCCCAGGCTTGAGAACTGTGGATCTCAGGTGAAGACACCTCTGGAGGGGGTACATTTCAGTGAGGGGCTGCTGCAGTTTGAAGATGGTTCATTCTAACTGCCCCTGACAGCTTTGCCGGCTGGAAGTTTTTCTCTTCTGACAGGAGGGCTGAGGCCACCCTCAGGAGTGGCCCCCAGGTGTGCTGGCCTCCTGAGAAACATGGCCAACTGTAAGCCTCCTCCCCCCGCCACTCACACACCCCAGAACCTCTTAATTACTGTCTGTCTCCTCTGCTCAGGGCATCAGGCAGCCTCTAAGCGAGTGGTTTCCTTGGGAACCAATGGCCCCGGCTCACCTCTGCTCCGCTAGCTGCTGCAGAGCAGGGGGTAAGTGCGGAGTAAAAGAAGGGTCCTTGGAGATGGGACTTTGAAGACAGGTCTCCCCCTTCATCTGTCAGCCTGCAGAGGGGGCACTGCTCCCCAGACAGGCTGCATCTTGTGGTCCCCCTGCATGTCACACAGCCGGGCCTGGAAGACACAACCTCAAACGCCACATGCACAAACAGCTCAGACAATCCTGACATGAATCCTACGGGGTAGACAATATCACCCAACTGGGAGACTTTGGACGAGTTAATGAAACTCTGAGTTTCAGGTTTTTAACCCATAAAATGGGATAATAATACCTCCCTCACAAGTTGTTTTATAAAACACTGAACAATATGTAGGGTCGGACCCCCTTTGATGCTGACATGTGGGCTGAAGGCTGATGCCTGCCTCACCCCTCAGGTTATGAAGTCACACCTAGACCAGGTTGGAGGATGAGTCCTTAGCAGTGTAGTCAAGAGGGCTGTTGGGGCTGGACACCTCCCTTGTCCTCAGCTTTGCTGGATGCAGGCAGGCGCCCCCTACAGACGGGGGGCTGCTCCTGGAGCAGCAGGGGAGGCCAACCACTTGCCCCCAGTGCCAAGCAGGAAGGCTGGAGTTGAACTTGCCCCTGCATTCCCCCTCCCGAAGTTGCCGACCAGAGAGGCCCCACCTCCACATATGTGATGTAAGCCGAGGGGCAAAGAGTCCGTAAGTGTCTCAGTGGGCAGTTTCTTCTGTCCAGAGACATGCCACAGGTGGGGAGGCGGCACTGCACTCCCTTCCCCGGCCCTTCACACATTTACCCTGGCGTCTCAGAGCTGAAAGTGTTCTAACGATGACCTTCCTAGACCGACCTGCTCATTCACAGAAGAAGGGACTGAGACATGGGGAGAGAGAATGGCTGGATGCAGGAGTGGAGCTGAGACCAGGACAGGGCCTCCTGGCTCCCGGGCCTGCGTCCATTTCATGTCTGGAGTGGAGCTGGCGGAACTGTTCCCAGGTCCCTGCCCTGGAGCGTGAACACCTCCAGCCAGGCTCACCCCCAGCAAGCATTGCGTGTGGGGGGTCTATACCACGCACACCTTGCCAATCCTTTCTTCTATTAAATATCTCAAATATCTCTATGAGTAAATGAGATGAGATGCCTTTGGGCAGCATCTACTCTGTTCAGTCGTAGCATGTCTAACTATTCATTAGTACGTAGCCTTTACTCTGCATTTATTAAGCAAATGCCCATTCTCTAACAGGTAGTCCGAGTCCTTGTGTTTAACGTGAAACTGGCACCAAACAGAAAAAATAACTCTGAACTGTTGCCTTCCAGCTGTGCCTGACACCTCTGCATCCTGACTCTGCCTTCTGTGACCCAGGCTTTGCTCTTGACCACACATCCAGGCAATGCCACTCCCAGTGTGACTCAGCACGTAGCAGTGCGATTGTCTTCCCCATGCTGGCCTGCGGGAGTCTTTCTAATCATAAAATATCACAACTGGAAGGGATCGTACAGATTATCTGGCCCAGTGAATTTTAAAATTTTCCTTTCCTTAGTGAAACTCTTTTATAGCACAAAATCTTATGTGGGATTCTGAATGCAGAACGGCTTGGATGAAGCAGGGGCTGCAGGGCTAGAGGCACACTGGGCTTTCCTCTTGCCCTGCTGCCTCCCCCCTTCCAGCCCGCTGAGTTAAGGGGCCCATTTCACAGATGAGCAAAGTGAGTCCCAGAAAATGAAATCTAACAATCGGTGAGCAAACTTCTGAACCTTGATTCTATATTCCATAGCAAGTCACTTGCCAAGAATGAGACATGCTTTTTTTGTTTGTGTTAAAATTCTGATATTCCTGGCATTAATGAATGAATAAGTGAGATTTTTCTTTACTCGTGGGGTTGCTCTTTCAATTAGTTTGTCAAACATTTGTCAAGCATAGGATCTTACCAGGTGCTTAAAAAATTCATGATCTGAATGCAGATACCAACAAAAATCAAATCCTGGTGCTAATGAAAATCAGAGCGCCTATAGTTAGCATCAAATCCCATTGCAAGTAACAGGCACCACAAGGAATTGTGGCTTACCTGTGTTTCTCTCTCACGTTCAGATCTGGAGACAGAGAGTTGAGGGCTAGTTTGGTGGCTCTGTTCCATCAAGTTCTCTGCCACTCCTGAGAGCAGTGGTTCTCAACCTTGGCTGCACATTAGAATCACCTGGGAATCTTTATAAAATCCTGATTTCTGGGCCTCATCCTCTGGAAATTCTGTTTCTTTGTTACTAATATTGTGGCCCCACCCCATAACAAAGAAACAGCATTTCTGGAGGATGGGGCCCAGAAATCAGGATTTTATAAAGATTCCCAGGTGATTTTAATGTGCAGCCAAGGTTGAGAACCACTGTCTTAGAGTATGGCCCTCGACTTCTTGGACCACAGTGGTGGCTAGAATTCTAGTCATATCCATCCAACAGCAGGATGCAGAAAAGGACAAAGAAGAAAGGGGGCAAAGGGCCTAGGCCAGATACATCTTAATGGAATTTTACAAACATTTTCAAAAATACATTCTATTTATATGCCATTGGCTGGAAATAGTCATATGTCATCCCTAACTATATTCCAGGCAGCCAGGTGCCCAGCTGAAAATCAGGGTTTGAACTGTAATGAAAGATGGGGCAAATGAATACTGGAGGGTGCTCTGCCCCAGAGTGGGTTTCTTATGTTTTTTTCACTCTATTCCTTGATTTTCATAAAGAGTTTGAGGGAGCCTTCAGGTATCGAGTGTGTAGGGTGGGGGAAGTAAGGTGAACCCAAGAGAGGGAGGGTCTGATGGAGGCAGATGTGGGCCAAATGAAGTGTGAGTAGTTTAGGGAAGTCTGTGCTAAGTGCTCAACAAATTTTGTGCCCCCATGTGTTCATATATCTCATACCCTTGGCAGGGTTGTGCAGGTAAATTGTTTGTTAATTGAACAATAATAATGTTGCTTTGTACAATAGAACCTTATCTGACACTGGCTCCTGTTTTGGAGGTAGAGGAGTTTATGGCAAAAAATATTAAAGAAACAAAATAAGACAAAACAGGAACATTTATGGGAACATTTAATAGTGAATAGTCAAGGCGTGCCAAAGACCAAAAATCTATCGCACAAAAACATGGCAAAGCTAATGTGGAAAAAAAAAAGCGCTAATGTGAGATGAGGGTTTATAAAACACCATTATTTCATTTGGGGACTAATGTTGGCAGCTGTGGACAGTGGGGCTGCTTTAAATAATGAATCAGAATTATCGAATCACATGATCAATAATGACAGGCCTTTTTAAATTTAAGATCAGGTTAAAAAGCGCATTTGGGTCTTATCTCTGTGTACAATGTATGAAGTATGGACAGTTTCCTATCACTGGCAGACATCCCTGCATCTGCGATAGGAATGCATTTACTAGACCAAACCAGTGCAGCTTTCTTTCGGGAAATTGCAATTTCATTGCAAGCAATTTACATAGAGAGTCGCAGCTTGAATTCATAGCTTATATCTTGGTTGCTTTGGAGATGGCTTCTCTGTTGGAAGGGCAATTACGACCCGCAGGAGAAGCCTGCCTACCATTAGTCTCCAGTTTTAAACACTGACAGGTGGAGATGGAAGTGGGGGTGGGGATGCTTAATAAAGGGCTTTGTCTTTCCAGTGATGGCGAACCTATCACACGCGTGTCAGAGGTGACACATGAACTCATTTTTTTTTTGGTTGATTTTTCTTTGATAAATGGCATTTAAATATGTAAAATAAATATCAAAAATATAAATCTTTGTTTTACTATGGCTGCAAATATCAAAAAATTTCTATATGTGACACGGCACCAGAGTTAAGTTAGGGTTTTTCAAAATGCTGACACGCCGAGCTCAAAAGGTTCACCACCACTGTGTTCTAGTCCATGGGAGGAAAGGGGTTTAAGTGTCACGAATTCCTGGTTTCCAAAGATATTTTTTTCCCCTGAACATTTCAAGCTTTTGACCAAGATGAGAACATGAGTCTTTTGTAATTAGTGAGTTTTGTTACCTTAAGAATATAGAGACAAATATATGAAAGGACCAAAAGTCAATCCGTTGAAGGCATGGGGGAAAAAATCTAGTGAGACTATAACGTTTGCCTGGAGCTTCTGCCTGTGCATAGCTTTGAAATCTGTACAGCGACTTTTGCTATAATCTCTGTCCCTAGGGAGGGTGGACTTACTGGCCGGTTGCGGTCGCTGATGCTGAGGGCCATTGCACCACAAAGCAGTCTTTATGATGTGTTCCTGAGATAGCTTTTCCCCTTACCAGCTGATATGATGAAATGGTTGTGTTTGCAAATTAGATCATGCTTCAGCCAAACAAATGTGTTATTTTATGAGTGACTTACTCTCTGCGAGGCCCTGACATAGCCCAGAGGCTTGTGCATTCAAATCAGAGGCCTGAGCCCAGACCAGCCAGCATTTCCATCTAATTGACTTTGGCATGGAGACCCCGGGTTCCTTCTTCTTTAATCACTTTATATCTGAGGCTAAAAGGCTGTAATTATTTAAGGTAGCTGAAATTTGAGTGACCCAGATAATTATCTCAGCAAGATGGGCTTAAAGTTTATTGACACAAATGCCCGTTTCATAAAAGGCTTGGTACAAAAGGTAAGTCCGTGAGACAGCTGGTTGACTGAGGTGAATTGATAATAAATGGCACCAAAGCCACAGGGCTCACCAGGGACTTTGAAGCAGTTGCCATCATTTCCATAATACAGTTAGCAGAGGATTGTGGGAGGTAAGTTATCACACTTTGCATTGCCCAAATCGAGGCTAAGTGCTTAGAATTAGAGGGCTTCTTACCTCATCATTCCTCAGCGTGGACCCCGTAGCTCCATGGCTCAGACTCCACTTAGACATATGCTTAGCCAAAGGCATGTGCCCTTGACCGGAATCCAACCTCTCCTCCCCCTCAGCCTCTCCCCCCGCCGCCCCCCCCCCCCACCTCTTTCTCTCTCTTACTAAAATCTAAAGTTCTGAATATTGACAAGAATTTTCCAAAAGTCTTCTCATACATTGAAATACATTGTTCTATATTTAAACATCAGTAGGCATTTCTTATATTACAGTTTGATGTTCTTTATAATTTCAAAGGATCAAAATCTACCACACATTCAAGTGGGCATGGCAAAATGCATGTCTTTTTAAGGAGGAATTTCTGATAAATATCCATAGGTTACTCATTAAACATTTACTTAAAACCTACTATGTGCAATGCATTCTGGAGTAATTTAAAACATGTTCATAATAGATAAAGTTTGACATTAAAGTATTCCAGAGCAATCATTTAGCTCAATTCTTTCATCCAACAAATGACAAAACTATTTTTTTTAAAGTCAAGGCATTCATTGAAAATCACCTAGATCCTAAATTTCTTACATCTAAATCAGTAGTGTTGACACAGGAAAAGTCTGTTTTCAAAATATTTGTTATTTCCTACTTCTTTCTCCTTTATGCCAGCAGGCCATCAAGCCACATGTTCAATTTAGAGGAAAAGAATCCTACATTCACCCAGATGATGTTTCACGTATGAAGACAACAGAGAGGCATTGTCAGGCACTTAAGGATAGAACGAACATCTTTGTTGAAACACTCTCTTGATACAAATTAATGAAGATATTACTACGCTGCTTTTCAAATTATATTTATCTATGCTTTTATTATTTGATTTTCCTTAGCATTTTAAAAAATGTAAATTGCACATGCCCCAGGTTCCTCATGCTTCATAGGAAGACACATTCTCTATTGAGACGTAGCTATACATTTCTGAGTGTCGGCCCCATCTACTGTTTCCCACCATCTACAGTCTACCCGGTGGACTGCGCTTCCAGATGTGAACCACCTTATGTGTTCAAGGCGGTCTAATCTCATATTTTTATCATACGTAATAAAATATAACCACATAATGCCCATAAATAATGAAGCACCAGCTCCTTGCCCAAAATGCTTGGGGGATAAAATTAATTTTCTGTCTGATACAAAAGGCTCTTTCTTAGACTTACTGCTGAAAATTTCTGTTCAAAAGCTAAATTATTTCCTGGGAAATGTACTTTTTTGTTGTTTGAAAGTTAAATTAAATTCTCTTAAAATAAAAGGTAAAGCCTGCTCCTGCCCCAAAAGCCTTCTCTCTCTCTCTCTCTCTCTCTCTCTCTCTCTCTCTCTCTCTCTCTCTCTCTCTCAATGGTGTACAACTTCAGGAATTATGATGTGTTCCAAGGATGGAAGTATTGGTTTTGGGTGAAGTTCCAAAGTATTGTGATAGGGCAAAGTTCACTCTTACACCTTTTTTTTCCGGGTAGATTCAGCTGAGACCAGTGTTTGAGGTTAACTCACACTTGCCTCTTGTTGATCACTGAGAGAGAAAGAATTCCAGAGGGCCCCTGTAGTTCAATTGTGAAATCCCTACATGAGGAGAGAGAAAAGGAGAATATGTCATTTTTTTCCATGTCTCTAATATTCAGAAATATTCCCCTGAGAAAATTGGAGAGAAGAGGACAGGGAATAGGGTTATGTGTGCCCAGCTGCTGAGAAGCCTTCTCAAACTTTGAAAAGAATCACAGGATAACTTCCTGTGGACTAAAAGGCATCTCTGGTCAGCCTCAGTCTTGAAGAAAGTCTTGGCTTAGTAGTCCTTTTCCAGAGAGCAGGTTGCACCATGTGTATGTTTTCCATCCCATTCCTCTGGCCTCATCCTCTTAGAATTCTTCTCTGCAAAGCCAATTTAACAGTTGTATCTCAGACTCAGGCTCAAAAACCTCTCGGATGAGTTGTCACACCTGCATACTACTCTCACCTCACCCTAGCATAACCACGTGTACATGTTTATTTACATTAAAAGATGTGAGAACATCAAGAGAGAATATTGGGAGAGAGATGGGTATATTAGCTACTTATTATCTCATCCTAATCTCTAGTTTATTATTGCAGTTCTTCCAGAACACTAGTAGTTTGCTGTGCTTTTCTCTGAAGTTTTCCCTGCCCCTGGACTTCACCATGGACTGCACCCACTCTACAGGGACTGTAATGTGTTAAAAGCACAGTGTAACTATTAGAAAAAAAGAGTGCAATGCCCCCTCCCCTGAGGTACTCCTTCTAGATGGAGTCTCTCACTGATGGTCAAAGACAAACAACAGGGTGGATGGATGGTAGAGTGTTCAGTGGGAATGGGTAGCAATTGGAGAAACAAAACCTTAAAAGAATGGTTCTTTCTCTTGTTCTTTTCCCTTTCTCTTTTTGGAATGACCCACCTGTTGCAACTCCAGTGTGACTGGTTGAATTAGAAGGAACTGGGATCTTCTCTCACTTGTAAGAATGAGCTTCCCTTCTGAAATGCTAATCTACTAAGACTTTATAAAACACTGACGGTGTGGTGGGAGGGAGAAGGCTGCTTGGACCTGCCAGTAGGGGAGGGAAATCATGTTGAAAGGGAGAGGGAGGTGACATTATGTCCTTCTTGTGAAAAAGTCAGCCCTTAGATTCTGAGAATATGGGGTTCTCTTAACAGAAATAGGGTGGATGAACAGCTTGGAAAGAAAGGTTCTGAGTTGGATTATATATATGTTGATTTTATTAATCTTTTTGCTGGACATAAGTAGGTGGATTATTGGTTCCCAGTAAACTTCTCGTTGAAAATACCCTTAATAACCCACCCCTTTCTCTGGGGAATCCTTTTTCTTTCCCCCCCTTCCCCACACACCTACACATAAAGCAAAAATGCAGTCATGTGATTTGTCTGGAAGCAGCCATTCTCTTACTTGACCCTGTCTTCTTGACTTTTATAATGGAATAAGAAGAGCACTTGACTCATTTGGGACCTCTCATGGTCTCCACAGTGATTGGATCTGGGATTGACACGTGATTCAGACTGAGCCTATGAAGTACCTTCCATTGGATTTTTCAAATTTGAGCTATGGGTTAATGCATTTTCTTTCTGCTCAATAAGCTGTGTAAATGTGTACTGAGATATGCAGGCTACACAGTTTCTGTCCTCATGGAGAAACTAAACCAAAATAATGAAGTGAACACCCAGAGAGAAAATAGCGAGAACATTGATGGTGTTTGATTTCCTGGTTCCACCTACTCTAGGGGCAACCCTACTTTTGCCTTTTCTCTGTCTGATTACATGAACCTATAAATTCCTCTTTGGACTAAACAAGTTTAAGTAAATTCCTATTACCAGAAATCAAAGAGTCCTAAAATAAAAGTGATATGATCACAACTACCAGACTGTTTATCTATGAATCTTAGCCCCAGCAACACCCCAACTATCAATTGTTATAAAAGTTATTTTCCCTAATATCATACCTCTAGAAAAGAATGGCTTTGTAATAATTGAAAATGGTTGACTCTAATAGTTGCTGTATGACAATGGTATAATTCACTAGTTTGCAAATAACTGGGTGATAATATTTGTTCCAAATTTTTCAGGCATAAAATTTATACATTAGTTTAGTAAGATATGTGCAATGAAGATCTAACATTTTGTGTTTTTTTTTTAAAGGAGCTGCCTCTTATCAGGAGCTTACCATTACATTTGTCCTTAACCCCTATTATGTACAGTTGTGACATGAGCTCTGGTTTGCCTGGGTATGTAAAGATATTGGGAACTAGCAATATTGTATTTCTAACAATGACCTTGACATATTCTTAGTTATTAGCAGCAAATTTTAAATACATGCATATATCCTTCCAAGTCATTCCTATCCAATCCTAAAAAATGCTCCAATCAAAAGGCATAGGGTAGTGGAATGGATACAAAAACATGACCCAACCTGTGGGTCGAGACCTCTTTGGAGGTCGAACGACCCTTTCACAGAGGTCGCCTAAGACCATCCTGCATATCAGATATTTACATTACGATTCATAACAGTAGCAACATTACAGTTATGAAGTAGCAATGAAAATAACTTTATGGTTGGGTCACAACATGAGGAACTGTATTTAAAGGGCCAGAAGGTTGAGAACCACTGACCTAACTCTTCACTCCATGAAACATGTCTTAACCAAACTAGAACACTTGCTTTTCCAAACATATCCTGCAATTTCTTCCTGCCATGTAGGTGTCAGTGATGTTGACTCCTCCCAGCATGCTCTTTTTTAAAAAAATTATGTTTATTGTTGATACTATTACAAATGTCCCTTCCTCTTTTTTCCCATTGATTCCCTTCTCTCCGCACCTACCCTTTCCAGGTCTTCTCCACACTATTGTCTGTGTCCATTGGCTATGCATATATGCATATAAGTTCCCTGGTTAATCTTCTCCCCCACTCCCGGCCCTCACCCCACCTTCCCTCTGACATTCAGAGCATGCTCTTGCCAAACTCTCTCCAGTGCAGTCCTCCGCAGCCTTCAAGGCCCAATTCAAATGCTATCCGAAAGCCTCTCCTGATTCTCAGCCAGAGGACATCTCCCCTTCCTCTGAACTCTGATCCCTAGCAAGGGAGGCTGGAAGTAAAAGTGTAAGAGGCAGTCAGCTGAAGGTGAGGATTTCTTTCTCAAGTCGAGGTTTCTGTACTTCTCCCATTATTTTCCATTCATGGATAAGTATGATCTTATTTATGACTCACTAACTATGGGTTATTAAACTCACATTTTCATCTGATCAATATTCATTATCAAAATTCTACCTCAACCATTCTCGCAGTTTAGTTACAGTCAATGGCAACTGGTTAAAAAAAGAAAAGGCAACTCTAGGCTGAAACAGTGTTTATTTGCTCAAAATATCTGGCAGCCCGGCTGGTGTGGCTCAATGGTGGTTGAGCATCAACCTATGAACCAAGACATCAAGGTTCAATTCCCGGTCAGGGCACATGCCCAGGTGGTGGGGTTGATCCCCAGTAGGGGCATGCAGGAGGCAGCCAATCAATGATTCTCTCTCATCATTGATGTTTCTCTCTCTCCTTCTCCCTTCCTCTCTGAAATCAATAAAAACATATTTTAAAAAAAGAAAAAGGAAATGTCGGGCTGCCTCCTGCACACCCCCAAATGGGCCTATGTAAAAGCAAAGCAATTCTTTATTATTTATTTATTTATTTATTTATTTTTAATTTTTAAATTTTTACTGATTTCAGAGAGGAGGAAGGAAGAGGGAGAGAGAGATAGAAACATCCATGATGAGAGAGAATCATGGATCGGCTGCCTCCTGCACGCCCCCCACTGGGGATCAAGCCCGCAACCTGGGCATATGCCCTGACTGGGGATCGAACCGGTGACTTCTTGGTTCCTAGGTTGACGCTCAACCACTGAGCCACACCTGGCTGGGCAGGAAAGCAATTTTAACAATACTTTGCTGTGAGAGTTTTTATCCCTTCTTAACCCTTCCCTTGCACAAAAGAACCTTGCAATTAAGGCAGCAGTATACCTCCCTCCCCACAGAGCTAAACTGCTCTAGGCTCTACCCAAAGAGCCATCTATCAGAGGCAGGAAAGCATGGTAGAAGGGAATGTGCACTTTGGCATTAATAGAATAAGATTTCCCAGCTCTGCCATTTACTAGCTTCATGACCCTTGGACAAGGTACTGAACCTCTCTACGCCTCTCCTCATCACAGTGTCTGGCACATGTTAAGTGTGCAAAGAATAGGGGGCATTGTCATTGTTATTTACACATTTTAGCCCAGAGCTGTGATCGATCCAGATGAATTTTCACAAACTGGTTACAGTACATCCAAATTGGAAAATTAGTATCTCTGTATCTGTTCCCTCAAAGAGGTAGTCAATCCCAGGATATTAGCTTCCCTCATTCTTAGCTACCTAGCCATATTTTTCGACATATGGAAGTCACAAATCCCTATTTGTTTTTAACAAGTACCTATTACTAGTACATGTGCCTAGTGCTTTAGGAGAAAAAAAGCACCTAAGAGTTTAGTAGTGGATCCTTCCCCAAGCTCTCAGCTGAGATCTCAGCTCTGATCGATACATTATTACAGTCTCATGAGAGATCTTGAAGCAGAGTCCCACCTGAATTCCTGACCCACAGAAACTGTGTTGTTTAAGCTACTAAGTTTGTGGTAATATTACAAATAGAGGCACCTGTCTATAGTAATTTATTAATCTAGTTGGGGAAACATGGCATGTCTACTTTATGCTAACCCACAGCAGGAGGTAGCATTTGAGAAGTGGTAAAAAAAAAAAAAAAAAAAAAAAAAAAAGGCTTAATTCCCAAAGTGATCTAGGTTATCTACATATGAAAGTCTTACTATACAATGATTACTAATGAATGCTAAAATACAGTATTGAGGGTTTAATTGTGTGATTTAAATTCAAATGATGATTGTTACATATTTTTTAAACTTGATAGCAAGTAGGTATTGTGCTACCTTTAGTCATCCATTAAACATACAACATAAATAGATGCATAAGGTAAGATTTAAAAATCTATACTGGTGTAGCCCTAGTTGGTTTGGCTCAGTGGATAGGGTGTCAGCCTGCGGACTGGGAGAGTATGAGGGAGAGGGAGAGGGAGAGGATGAGGATGATATGTGTGGTAATGGAATAGATCAATAGAACCAAATAGAGAGTCTAAATGTGCATACACATATCTTCACAAATTATATATATTATATATTATGTAATTTTTAACAGGACTGCAAAGGCCATACAGTACAGTGTTGTTGTTTTTTTAAACAAATGATGCTGGAAAAATTGTATACCCACTGTCAAACAAAAAGAATCTTGGCCCATGACTTTGCCATATAAAAAATTAACTCGCAAGACTGTACAGCAAACTCAGGTCTAACATTATAAAGCCCTAGATGAGAAGGTAGGCAAATGTGCTTGGGTTAGGCGACAATTTCTTACAGGTGATAAAAAGAGCACAAACCAAAGAGAGAAAAAGTTAATAAAACAAACTTAACCACATGGAACCTGAATTGTTCTTGTTAAGGTTTCAGACGGTGTTAATAAAAGACGCAAGGTAAGTCACAGGGCCCTTCGGTCTCAGGCCAAGGCCAGCAGTTGCAGGAGTAAGCAAGGTTCCTGGAGGACCGCACCTTGCCGGAGGGCCAGCCACAGCAAAGCCCACCTGGCTTTGACAGACATGTCCTCTGACTGCTAAGGGCTGTTCTCCCACTCATTTTAGACATTCTTGTCCCATGGTTTAGCTATTTTTCTTTCACACTCTGTTTAAAAATCTCACTTATGTCCAAAAGCCTCATCAGGATGTTTAAACCTGCTTCACCGATCCAGGAAATGGTGCCTGGTAAGAACTAAAAATAAACCAGAAAGGCTCCAGTGAGGTTTCAGTGGCAGAGTCCAAGGAGCTCCGGGGCTTTCTAAATTTGGCCAAGGCTTCCCTGATTTTCTATTTCAAGTTTATTCACTTGAGGATATTCAAAATCTGAAGATCATTCCTTCTTTTTTTCTGGTGTTAAAAACAGAAGAACCGTGTCTTTACTCTGCAGAAGATTACAATGTATATTTTGGTCCTTTTGGGATGTGGTGACGGTTATGCCATGAAGTGGTTAGGAGCATGGCCATCAGTCAGACAGCCTGGGCTCCAGCCCCAGCTCTGTCATTGTTTGTGACCTTGCACGATGGCTCTTCCTCTCTCGGCCTCGGTCTCCTTGTCTGCAACATCAGGGTTGACGTGAGGATTAAATCAGATAAGGTGTGCGTTTAAGTGTGCAGTAAATGGTAGCTCTTAACCTTACTCTTATCGTAGCAAATATAACCATCTTTTGACTTTCTGTAATGGTCTGGGAAATGAAGCATTAGTATTGCATTTGGGGAGGGTTGGGGGAATATATAAAAAAATATTCTGTGTTATAGACTGCTAACTATTGATTAATCTGTCTCCTCACATTCCTGGGCATATAATTAAGACTATATTTCCCAGTATCCCTTATAGTAGGGTAATGCCCTGTGACTAAGTTCTAGCCGATTTAATGTGAACAGAATTCATAGGCCTGGCCCATAGAAATCTCCCATAAACATTCCTCCATGCTGTTTCCCTTGGGATGGAGATGATTATAGTGACCTTGGAAACTATATGATAAAGGTGGCAGAGCCCCGTTAGCCTGAGTTCTTGAGTGACACTTGGGTGATGGAGGCAAGCCAACCTCCAACTGAGAAGGAGCAACTACCTTGAACTGAGGTAAATAACCTTCCATGGTGTTTGAGCCTTTCTGTATTATTCGTGACAGCAGCTAGTTCTGAATACCTAGTGCCATCTTGATCACTTCCTTCCTTAACTAATACCCCTTTCTTGCTTCCCATTTCCTATTTAAAATTCTTGAATGAAACAAAAGTGTTATGATAGAAAGGTTCCTGAGGGACCAAATAACCAACATCAATATCTGGGAGCTCCTATTGGTTTTATGGAGCACTTCTGCTTTTTATTTTCGATGACCCAGGAATCTTGAGAACTAGGCCTCTTTAAAATAGAATTTTGAGGGTGGGTGTGGGAAGGCTTAGATTGCCTGGATTTTACTATTCTTGACATTAGAGCCTTAACAGTAACAAGTAGGAGTCACTTCGCCATGTATCTCCATTTGAACATACTCAAAAGTGTCCATGGAAATGAAGAAAGGCATTTGAAAATGACTGAAATCAGTCATGGAAACTAGATACAGTTTGGCACACACAGTTAGTTGCAAGAACTTTAAAGGACATACAGTGGATGTTCACATAAATCTCCAGTTCCTGCACTCCACAGAACCTCAGGCACCTTAACGAAGGAGGCTGAGGAGACAGTCTGCTCCAGCAGCAACCCAACCTGCATCCTCCTCTGGGGTCCCCTGCTGCTATTGTCCCCAGGCCCCTCTGTGTCAGAACCTCCTTCCCTCCCTCCCTCCCTCCCTCCCTCCCTCCCTCCCTCCCTCCCTCCCTCCCTCCGCCGTCTCTTCTTTCCTTCCTTTCTCCAGGTACTTGCTTTAAGTACTGAATCTTACTAATTAATGCTTAGAGACAGCTCTGCTTTTCTCCAGTGTGCCTGGTTGCTTCCTTTACCTGCTAATAAAAGTGGCTGACTGGCAGCACCTTCCGTAACTATGTGTCATCTCAGTAGCCATCCCTCCAGCGACAGAGGCTGAGAAAGGCACAGTCCTGGCCTGTTTATCACATAGAAGGGCTTGACAATGTTACAGTTTTGGATCCCTTTCTAATGGCTTATGAGCTAAGGAGTCATTATGTAAATACAAGATGTGACCACCAATTCAAAGCCTTTATTGGGTCCCCTGAAGGTAGGAAGGCCTCCCCATAAGGGATCTGAGAAAAATTCTGGCAGTCTGTCAGGAGGGGTTATTGGAATTGGGGGCAGTGACTCATCAAGTCAAATTAGGAGCTATGTAGCTCATAAATAGATGTGTAGATGGATAAATAAAGCCATAAGTGTCAATGGGTCAGCATTGTTAGTTAAAAAACAAACAAACAAACAAACAAACAAACAAACACCATAATCAAAGAAATAATTTCCCAGGATAGCCCACACTGTAGTTACAAAGATTAAAATATTACTCAAAAGAAAGGAATCTGTACGAAGGACAATTCCAAAATTCCATAGCCTTAATATTCCAAAAGCATTTTCTCATGATATGCTGCAAAACAAAGAAGTTTCTAATTTTCAGATCTTTTTTGGGAAAACGCACTTTGAAATTATGACCATATAAAAAATAACTGTAAACAGGTAATAAATAATTCATTAAAGTCAAGCCTTAATTAGAACTCAACGTACAGCAGATTCAGTCTTTCTTGTCCTGGAACTTTTGGCTTTTTTCTGTTTTGATTTACATTAAATTGGGTGGGAAGTTTTCCTCAAGAACTCTCCATGGACTGAAAAAAGGTTAGTGTGGGCATACATCCGACTCAGATTAGAAAGGAATGTAGGTTGAACAACTAATATGCAGTAAGTGCTTTATAGATAGACTAGAGGTGCGGTGCACAAAATTCATGCACTCAAGGGGGGTCCTTCAGCCTGGCCTGTGCCCTCTCGCAGTCTGGGAGCCCTTGGCGGATGTCCGACGGATGGCTTAGGCCTGCTCCTGCCACCGCCGCTGCACGCACCAGCCATGAGCCCGGCTTCTGGCTGAGCAGTTCTCCCCCTGTGGGAGCGCACTGACCACCAGGGGGCAGCTCTTGCATTGAGTGTCTGCCCCCTTGTGGTCAGTGCGCATCACAGTGACCGGTTATTCCGCCATTTGGTCAATTTGCATATTAGCCGTTTATTATATAGGATTGCTTACTCATTGTTTTCTTTTTCAAAAATCAAGGTTAGTGTTCTTAACCCCACTTTGCATATATACTTAAGCAACTTGGAGGAGGTCACTGGCTATTAAGTGTAAGACACAGCACTCCAACGCAGAGCTGCCTGGCTCAAAGACTCCTGTGTTCCACTGTTCAATACCCAATATTTATCACAGTGTGTGCATGTCGAGTTCTTGTTTTACCTAATGGGGATGATTTAAGAAGACAATGCAAGAATGACTATTCTAATATCAGCATGAAATTCCAGTTCTATAATTGAGTCCTAAAACTTTCTCCCTTAATACTAAAGTTAGGGTCTTATTTCTTCCAATGTTCAACTTCTTTCTGATCCACGCTGAAAGAACCTTTGAAATTAGGAGGGTTCAACTCATTGTGATGTAGTAGTACAAAGAAATGTGTGGGGTTTGGTTTTCCAGTTGATCCCAGTTATCAAAGCTCACTCAGTTCTCCTTTCTCTGGCCTCTAGTGAAGTGATTGTCAAACTTTGGTATACATAAGAAATATCTGATGAAATTCTCCAAAAATGAATGCCTCGGCTTCCCCCTCAGAGACTCAGGAGGTCTGGGATGAGGCCAAAAATCTGCATTTTCCACAAACATCCAGGTGATCAGGAAAACTTGAGTTTGTAAGTGCCTTAATTTTCCTTATTGCTCTTATTTTCCTTTTTGTTTTTGTTTGTTTGCTTGTTCTTGATTTTAAGTCTCACAACCAGTTTTGGCTGGGGTTTCTTTTATAAGCCATGCTCTCTGGTTCTCTGCACCTCTAGACCTGCACCGCCAGGGTATGGTCTGGGCTGACGTAGGATCAGGAGTAAAGCCAGAAAAAGAGGTAAGATCTCAGAGCTGGAGGCTCCGAGAGGGAAGATGTCTCAGGAGGGATGGAAGAGGCTGCTAAATAAAATGTTAGTGATATAATATTATTCTGTTGAAAAAATAAGTGGACATATAGTCAAACGCACACACAAAGGCCCAAACCTGAAGGAATCATGCCAGAAGAGTGAGGTCACAGAACAAGCTGAGGCTCATTGAAAATGCCCAGGGCAAAAACAAGGGCTTTCAAGAAGCCACACAGGGATCAAAAACAATGAAGAAATAAAGGCCAGGAGCAGGTGATGTAACACAGAGAGATGACAGGGCAAGCATCACTGCTCATTTCCTGTTTTTCTCCCCTAGTCCATCAGGGAGAAGTTTCTCCGAATTCACAGCATAAACATGGCTTAGAGAAAATAACATCCAAAGATAGAGGAAATGAGAAAGAAGACTGAATTGGCACAAAGTGAGTGTAACTTCTAAGACCAGATGAGTTATATCACAGAGCACCAGAAATTGTCATTGGTGTTGTAAACCTGTCATTGGTTAGCCTGTGGAGAAAGAGGTGTCAAATAACTGGAAGCAAGCAAATGCCTGTTTTTAAGTTTTTAAAAGTTTCTAGAAACCACAGATGTTAATCCCCTAAAAGGCCATTAACTTGGTTGAAACAAGCTTCCAAAGAACATGGCATCCATGAAAGAAAAAAATAAAAGAACAAAAGGACATTGAAGTTCTGAGGAAGAAATCACTAAGAAAGTGTTAAAAAATAATAATATGAAGTGATATGAAAAAATAGCAAATAAAGTTTTAAAACATAATAGGGAACTGAAATGCATAAATATGTCACAATATATATTTATACTAGAGGCCCAGTGCACAAAATTCATGCACTCAGGGGGGCGGGGTCCCCTCAGCCTGGCCTGTGCCTGTGGGGAGTGGGCCTAAGCCAGCAGTTGGACATCCTTAGCGCTGCTGCGGAGGTGGGAGAAGCTTACGCCACCACCGCTGCACTCGCCAGCTATGAGCCTGGCTTCTAACTGAGCAGCATTTCCCCTGTGGGAGTGCACTGACCACCAGGGGGCAGCTTCTGCATCGAGCGTCTGCCCCCTGGTGGTCAGTGCATTCATAGCAACCAGTCATTCTGCCGTTTGGCCGATTTGCATATTAGCCTTTTATTATATAGGATACTGTATATGAGGCTCCTAGAACCATAAGAAATGCAAAAAGTTCACTGTTAATAACTCATTCTCAAATTGCCCCCCACCCTTTAAAAATCAAATTGCCCCACGTTGGGAACCACTGCTATAGACAAAGAGGTCTGCAGCACCAGGTTCTGCATCCTGAGCATCTGCCTAGTAAGCCATTTAAGAAAAAAGGGCCCCACCCTTTGAAAGAGGCCTGTTTAGAAACCTGATCATTTAGATCAGCCTCTGGACCCAACTGGGTGGCTTCTCTTGTTTCGCATCCCTCTTTTCCACCATCCAGACTCACATCATTTCTTGTGTATCCCATATAACAAGTTGCCATGGTGACAAGGCTCCATCTGGCTTCAGATCCAGGGACTGAGGCCTGCCCCGTTTCCTTGGTTTGTACTGGGTGTTCAGGTCTGTGTCTCTCTAACTGCAGTTCCCTGTTCTGACTCTGCCTTCTTAAACAGAACTGCCACTCCCTATCCAGTCCACATCCTGAGGTCTCAGCCACCTTTCTCAGCTCAGTCTCACCATCGTCATTCTCTGGACCGCACTCCATGCTCCAACATAACAGCTCTTAGCACGGTTCCTCAGGCTATCCTATATCAATCATTTAAACCGTGGCTCACAGGTACTATGGTGACAAATTCAGAGCTGAGCAGACAGCTATGCCCAAGATTACTCTTCTATGTATGGGTAGATCTCTCCAGTAGACAATTCAAAAACCACTATCATCTTTGTCAATATAGTTATTAACACCTTGGATGAAGACACAGAAAGATGGATTTTTCAAATACACTGATTATGTAGACCTTGGATGAGAACAAATATGTTGGAAGGTAAAACTGAGATTCAAAAACATAGAGAGGTTAGTAGGTAACACTGAGTAGAGACAAATGTTAAGTCTTTATGTTATAAAAAATCCAGCTGCACAATACCTGGCCCTGATGACCGTTGCCACATTAATGGGAGTTAACATGAAAGTCACCTTAAAGCTTTTGTTGACTACAAGGTTACTGTGGGTCGTTAATGTGACATGGCTACCAGGAGGCTAATGTTATCATCAGCTGTGTTAGTAAAAATATAGACTCAGTATTAAGAGAAGTAGTAATCCCACTGGTTAAGGACATGGAGAGAAATCCCAAATGTCCCAAACACGACACAAACCTGAAATAATTGTGTGAGGACAGTGATGTCATAGAATGAGCTGAGGCTTGCAAAAATATACTACGTCTAGGGTATTTATTATAGAGGCTGCTGGCATCAATTGCAATAGAGGAATGGTAAAACATGAATAATGTGTGGATTTAATTCTGAATATATGTCTTTTGATGGGGACACTGGCAAGGAAACACATCCAGGCTAGTGCTGTGTTTGTAAATCATATCGCAGGATTGATAGTCTGAGGAACTGCAGTGTTTAACCCCTGGGAGAGAAGAGTGGGAGGGATGGTAATGCAGCAGATGTTTGATGGGCTCTCATGCAGAAGGAGAATTGGTCTCATGCTCACAAGGGCAGACGTGGGGCCCAAGGGGAAATGCCCAGGCTCTAAACACAACACCATTGACCTATGGTCATGTCCCAGGACGACTCCAGAAGCAGAGGGCAGAGGCCTCCCCACTCCCATCAGTGCTCTGTGCTTGGAGGGAAGAGGCCCTGAGCTACCCTGCGAATTGCTCCAGGTGTGTCCCCCGGGGTGGTCTGCGTTCACAGCAGGAGTGCTCTGTGACCAGAGCCCGAGGGGGTGGGGTAAGGAGTGTGTATAAAGGAGTCGGGCCCCTGCACAGGCTCAAGTACCTATTGAAGGCCATGCCTACCTCGCACAGTCCATTTTTAGCTTGCACCCTTGGTGTGGGGCTGCCTGGTGTTGGCAAACTGGTAACTGGCTCTCCACAGGGAAGGCCTGCTGGGAAGCAATGTGCTCAAGAATGCAAACAATTTCCTGTCAACAGCATTGCCCCTGCTCTGCCAATGTCTGATAAGAAAGAGATGAAGGGGTGAGGGTGGAGGGGGGGGGGATAGGAGACCGACACAGAGGCAGGGGTAGCAGGAGGGAGGGAAAGAGGACGGGAGGGGGGAGGGGGGAAAAAGGGCTGTCTTCTGTATTATGGTCTGACATTCTCACGTGCTAGCATCCCAGCACCACCAATTTCTGAATTGATGAGAGCCTAAGGCAAAGGACTAGCCCAATAAAATAAAAAAGGCTGGTTTTTATACCATCAGATCTCTCCTTGATCCTCCCAGCTGGTGATGTTACCAGTAAGGACAGGGACTTCTGAGCAAGGAAATGCTGACCACCGGAACCTCTGTAAAGATGTATAATTGGGACAATGTAGTATTACCTTAGTGCAGGGGTTCTCAGTGCAGGGAAGGAGCAGGGGTGGAGCGATATTGCTCCCCAGGGGACGTTTGGCAATATCTGGAGACATTCTTAGTTGTCACAACTCGAGGAAAGGATGTGGCTGGCGTCTAATGGGGAGAGGCCAGGGTTGCTGCTATAAGGTACAGGACAGCCCTTGACAGAGAACTGTCCAGTCCCACATATCGACGGTGCTGACGCAGAGAAACCAGGCTTTAGGAGGATTTAACACTGAAGCCCTTGTTGCCCAGTGCCCTGAGCTACCCAGTGGAGTTGCTGGAGCCGAAAGGGCCTTAGGAATCACATCCTTCACCTTTTTTAGGTGAGGAGTTTGAGGCTCAGCGAGTGAAGGGGCTTTTCCAGGGACTCTGGCCTGGGGTTGATAGGATTAACAACCTTGGAGTAAGACAAAGCTACAGTGGGGCCTGGACTTACGAGTGTCCCAACTAACGAGTTTTTTGAGATACCAGCTGTCTCTCGGCTGATTTTTTGCTTTGAGTTGATAGAGTAATTTGAGTTAATGAGCTTGGTCTCGGAACGAATTAAACTCGTAAGTCAAGGCCTCACTGTAGTTTTAAATTCCAGTTCAGTTCTTCTTTTAAAAAATATATTTTATTGATTTTTTACAGAGAGAAAGGGAAAGAGATAGAGAGTTAGAAACATGGATCAGCTGCCTCCTGCACACCCCCTACTGGAGATGTGCCCGCAACCAAGGTACATGCCCTTGACCGGAATCGAACCTGGGACCCATGAGTCTGCAGGCCGATGCTCTATCCACTGAGCCAAATCAGTTAGGGCCCAGTTCAGTTCTTTAACATCTGGGCAAGTTGGACAAGTTATTTTACCTCTTGGCACCTTGAATCTCTCACTTGTTAAATGGTCATTATATTATCACTCATTTGTAGCATAATTTAAGGAATATGTGAGATGATGCATGTAAAATGCTTAACATAGGACATGTCTTAAAATAAGTGGCACCTCTGATTAGGAGTAGCAGAGCTAGAGCTAAAATCTTGGCTCCTATTCCTAAGTCCTGTCCTCTTCCCATTGTATCACATTAATGTATCTTAAACTACATCTGTACATCAGTTCTAAGAGGGATGTAGTGTGTGGTGGTGAGCTATGACACTTGGTCCAAGTGGATCTGGATTCAAATCTAGCCCTGCCAATTTCAAGCTGATAAATGACTGAATTTCTCTCTAAGCCTCAGTCTTCTCATCTGTAAAATGGAATAATGCTAATACATGCTTTACTGGCTTATTGTGAAATTTAAAATGAGAACGCATTCACCAAGACAAGCTAGCCCTTTTTGTGTTTTGCCAGAAGCATGGAATAATAATGATGAGCTATCTGTTCCCTTCCCCAGGGAACTCCACCAATGGACTGGGGAGAATGACCCCAGTTTTCTTGGGGTCCCAGGTTAGGGGAATGGCAAACAGTTACTTGCTGGTTTCTGGAAATTTGACAGTGTGTTAGAAACACAGCTCCTCCTGTATTAGGTGGCAGGGAAACATTTACAGTCCAGAAGGCGCTCTGCCTCCTCCATCTGCATGTCTCCCCTTCCTTGGCAGACCAGCAGGAGAGCTCTGGGTTCCACTCTAGGATGAGTTAGAAGGAATCAGTGGGAAGTGGACTTAATACCCCCTAATATCCCATGGCATTGGAGCCCCACTTTTGGAAATGGCCTGGGACAGTGGTCGGCAAACTCATTAGTCAACAGAGCCAAATATCAACAGTACAACGATTGAAATTTCTTTTGAGAGCCAAATTTTTTAAACTTAAACTATATAGGTAGGTACACTGTTATTAACTTAATTAGGGTACTCCTAAGGCTTAGGAAGAGCCACACTCAAGGGGCTAAAGAGCCGCATGTGGCTCGTGAGCCGCAGTTTGCCGACCATGGGCCTGGGAGAAAATGATAGAGTGTAGCTGAAAGATGCCTTTAACCTTCAACAGAAAGCAGCTGTGGGCTTCTCGGTGCCTTTGCAGGGCTGGTTAGGAAGAAGACTCAGGCTAAAACCTGTATGTCTGCAAAGTGAGACTTCAGCATTGTCGATATTTGGGGCTGGACGGTTCTTTGTTATGGGCTGTCCTGTGTATTATCACCAAGATGTGCTTAATGTGAGAGCTGTTTTCCTGCCCCCCCCCCCCTCCATAGCTCTTCCTGTGCAAAAAGCTGGTGTGTTTCCTAATGACAGGATTTCTAGCATGTTACTAGCCATCACACACACAAGTTACAAAAGTTAAGAATCAGGCCCACACAAGATGAGACATCCATTGAGGCTGTTTACTGAAAGTAGTGCTGCTAAATGATTTGTGAGCTGAATGGGGCAGAGTGGAGGGGAGAAGTGCCTCCCCATTTTGTCATGGGGAGAAGGGCGGGGCCGAGGGAGGCCATTGGTGGGAGACCGAACACCATGGGCTTGTTGGCAGAGAAGGCACTCTGAGTGCCGCCTTCATCCCACCGGCCAGCTGCCACTCACTGCCCCCTGGTCAGACTGAACTTGAGCTGTAAAATGGTTTGCTGATGCTCAGCTAAACCCCCTTCTTGGCTGGAGCGGCCTTCCCCGGGGGCCACAGGAGACTGGCTTTTCCCAGGGAGCGGGCTGGACTCCAGAATGGCTGAAGGCTCTTGTCTGGCGCCCCCAGGGGTGCTGTAGCAGGGCCAAGCTGCCTTCACCACACGGCCGGGGATGGCAGTGACTCGGGGGTAGCAAGCTGGAAGGGAAGAAGCTGGTGTCATCAGAGTAGAGGAGCCTAGGAGAAAATTCTTGTCTGGGAGGCCTCAGCTAGGTTGCCTAGCAACGGTGCCCTGCTCCTCTCTCCTTAGGCCTTTGAGGCCGCTGGGGCCTCTTGTCAGCTCCTACCTACTCATTTTCCCCTTTAAAACTGCCCTTCGTATGCTTTTTAACCCACTTTCACCTGGTTAGAAATGCTCCGGGGAATGTGGAATATGGGTCAAGGCAGCCAGGGTACATTTTGCTCTGGGCCATGGAATGACTGAGAGAGTTCTGCTCTGGGTGCAAATCCCAGAGCCAACACTAATGAGTTGTCATGTGTCATCTTGGGCAAGTTTCCTAACCTCTCGATGGTTTAGTTTCTCCATCTATAAACCAGGAGGAATAATAGTGCCTACTTTAATTGAGGTAATGTGAGGATTTAGTGTAGATGGCTAGATAGATAGGTGATAGAAGGTAGGTAATAGGTAATAGACAGAAGATAGAAGGTTAGAAAGAAGGTAGAGAGAAGGAAGAAAGACAGATACATTGACGATAGATGGGTATAAAGAAAGATAGGTAGTCAGATGGAAGGATGGGTAGATATATGATAGATAGACAGACAGACAGACGGAACTAGAATAATGCCTGGCACAACAGAAGTATATGTACGTGCCAGTTATTACCAGACTTGGAGGACAGCCAGACACAAAGACTTGCTCCCAGCTAGGGCAGAGGAGCTGGGTAAGAATCCTCAGAGCTGCAAAGGATCCTCACAACTGTGAGTGGTGTGGGGAGAGTTTTCCAGGCCTAGTTATAACAGTGCTATGCTGTGGGGTCCTGAGCCAATAGTAACTTTCTCTGCCTTAGTTTCCCCATCTGCAAGATCAGAGAATGGGACCGAAATGGCCTAAATTTTCTCACACCCTTCCTGCCTTATGACATTGGGATATGGTTGAGCTTTGAGCCCCCCATAGCTAAGGGGGGATTAGAAAATGTGACAGTGGGAGGGCCTGTGATTGATCCCCAGAGGGAAGGTTTGGGTGAGTCATAGGATACAACCACTCAACATTGTCTCTAGGGGGAGTGTCTGGGCCGGGCCCTGCACATGGCTCTTCTATAGCTCCTTATTTTATTTCTGGTAGTTGCTCTAGGGATTATAATGTACATACCTACATTTTTACTTTATACTTAAATGTAATATTTGACAACTTCGAATAGAATGTAGAAACCTTATACTCATATATGTTCATTTCCCCTTTTACTTTGATATATATGTATCTATATATTAAATCTATTATATACATTAGAGCCCCCTACCCTCCAACAATGTTATAATTTTGACTTTCAATAGTCATACATATTTTTAAACTTAAGAGGAGAAAAGTAGTTTTATTATATTTACCTAGGTGTTTATCATTTCTGTTGCTTTTCCTTCATTTCTGAAGTTCTAATTTTCCCCCTGGGATCATGTTCCTTGTATCTGAAAAACTTCCTTTAACATTTATTTTAGAGCAGGTCTATTGGCAATGAAATCTCTTGGTTTTCCTTCATCTGAGAGTGTCTTTATTTCACCTTCATGCCTGAGGGATATTTTCATGGGATATAGAATTCCGAGTTGACAGTTCTTTTCTTTCTGGCCTCCATGGTTGCTCCTTGTCCAAGATGACATATCTAATGAGTGCTGGCTCTGGAATTTGAACCCAGAGCAGAGCTCTCTCAGACATCCCCTGGCTGCCTTGACCCATGTTCCACACTCCCAGGAGCATTTCTAACCAGGCGAAATCGTTAGCCAATCAAATTGTTATTCTCTTACTTGAAATGTGTCATTTTTCTCTGTCTGCTTTCAAGATTTCTTCATTGCCTTTTGTTTTCAGTTTAAACATGATGGGTTTCATTTGGATTCATTCTGTTTGGTGTTCCCTGAACTTCTTGAATCCATAAATTTGTCTTTCATTGAATTTGGAAAATTTTCTGTAATTATTCCTTCAAAAATTATTTTTTTCTATACCAACATCTTTCTCCTCTTCCCAGTGACTCCAATCGCATGCACATTAGACCTTTTTCTATTGTTCCTCAGGTCCTGAGGCTCTGTTCACTTTTTCAACCTATTTTCTCTCTGTTCTTTGGATCAGATTATTTGTCCTCAAGTTGGACTTTTTTTTTTTTTTTTTTTTTTTTGTCATCTGTACTTTTTTGAAAACTCAACTATGTGAGTCTCTCTAGTGAATTTTTTATTGTGGATAATGTCTTTCTCATTCTACAATTTTACCTGGTTCTCTTGTCATGGTTTCTCTCTCTCTGAAGAGAACTTCTCATTCATTTCAAAGTGTGCACCTTTAGTTCATAAAAAATGATTATAATAGACACTTTGAGGTCTTTATCTGATAATTCCAACATCTTGGTTATCTTGAGGTGGGCATCTGTTCATGATCCCTTATCTTTGAGAATTGGTCAGCTTTTCCTGGTTCTTGATATGTTGGGTAATTTTGGATGATATCCAGGCCAGTTTGTATATTAAGCTGTGAGACTGTGGGTCCTGTTAATTCTCTTGAGATGGCGGAGTTTTTTGGTTTAGCAGGCAATGAAGCCCATTGGGTTTAGACTGCAAGTGCTGTCTCCCCTGAGAGTGGTGCTTTCAGTGCCCAGACAGTTTTTAAAGCCTCTGCTACACCTTTGGGGGCTGCCCCTTGAATCTGCCACTCAGTGGGTAGCCTGGGACTTAAGCAGTGATTTATACGGTTTAGTTCTCAAACTTTTTGCTTCTTGGGGTGTGCTCCACACATGCACACTTGGCCATGATCTGAGGGTTTGTATCAGCTCACAAATAGAAATGTATGCCCTTACCTAGCTTCCATGTACTAGTATGCTAACATCTTACATAACTATGGTACATTAATTAAAACTAAGAAATTAACATTGATATAATACTATTAACTAAAGTAGGGACTTTATTCAAATTTCCCTAGTTTTTCCATTAATGTCTTTTCTTTCTGTTTCAGGATCTAATCCAAAGGAACCACTTTACATTTACTTGTTATGTCGTCTTAGTCTCCCTCCAACCGTGACAGTTCCTGTCTTGCTTTGACCTGCATCATGACCTTGACTCTTTGAAAGTGTAGTGGTCAGATGTTTTATTGAATGCTCCTCAATTTGGGTTTATTTGGTGTATTCTCCTTAACAGGCTGAGATTATGGATTTTCAGAAACATTACAGAGGAGAAGTACTCTTCTCATCCCTTGATATTAGTGGGCATATGATTTATCATTGTGATGTTAACCTTGACCACTTTGTTAAAGTGATAGTTGCCTGATTTCTCCACTGTAATGTTACTATATTTCTCTTTCCACAAATAATTTGTTAGAAGTGAGTCTCTATTTCCAGCTCATATCCAAGGGGAGGGGAATCAAACATCACTGTCTGGAGGGCAGGGTATCAAAGAACTTGTGATTATATGTTAAAAACACCATGATAATTAATAAATTGGAAGCAATACCTTGAGTCCAAGTGTCCCCTTAAATTTCACCAACTAATTTTAGCATTTATCAATGGACCCTCCCTACAGCATTATTACTGTGATGTTCTAATGGTGGCTCTTCTATTTTGCTCATTCCTTTGGCATGTATTCATTGGGACTCTTCTGTAAGAAATATTTGTTCTTAAGTCAGACAAGAACAGACAAATACCATATAATTTCCCTTATATATGGTATATAAAGAACAAAATAAATGATCAAATAAAACAGAAACAGACTCATAGATACAGAGAACATAGTTGACAGATAGAAGGGGGTAAGGGGACTGAGTGAAAAAGGTGAAGGGATTAAGAAGTCACAAAATAGTCACGGGGATATAAAGTACAGCATAGGGAATATAGTCAATGATATTGTAGTAACTTTGTATGGTGCCAGGTGGGTATTAGAATTATGAAGGGGATCACTTCATAAATTATATAATTATGTAACCACTATGCTATACAATGGAAACTAATATAAAATAATACTGAATGTCAATTGTAATTGAAAAATAAAATTAAAAAAGAAAGATTTGCCCCTTCTTTCTCATTCATTCATTCATTCATTCATATCGGAATGGACTCATGGATATTTATTTTGTTCTTCGGTTATAATCCAATGTTATCATTATTTATTTTGTGGCTCAAAAGTTGTTCTAGCTTTGGCTATTGAGAGCTTTTTTAGGTTGCCTCCTGTGCCTCCTGGCCTCCCCCCATTCTACCTCCTCTGCCCCCCAACCCACCCTAGAATCAGCCATTTTTCTAAACAACCTTGGGTCCTTTCAGTGGAGTAAGATCTTTAGAAACCAAGATCTGGGCACTGGGCATGCCTGTGGCTATTAGGATGTCTCAGAGGACAGGGGTACTACCCATACATGCTCATAGCATTTTGCTCAGATCGATCCTAGAAGAAATCTTCTTCTGGGTACTGCGCTCTGTGTTATTTTATGGTTGTTTGTGTTCACAGCTTATATTCCCTACTAGCCATAAGGACTGAGGGGGCAGAGCTCTTGCCGAGGTGTTTTTACACATTTTCCGGTGTCCAGAACATTATAGGAGCCCAGTGCATGCTCACTGGTTACATCAGTGAGCTGTGGGGAATCACAGGCTTCGTGACTATTTTACTTTTATTTAATGGTAAGAGCCCCAGATGTTGATTTGAAGGATAATGTTTAAAGTTATTAATATAAAAAGATTTTGCCACCCCAGGGTGATCCTACTCCTGTCGATCAACTTGGTCCTTTCCAACGCTGGAAGCTGGAAAGGTTTCCACATTGTCACTGAAACAGCTGCCGCTTGGAGAACTGATTGGTGCCCGGCAGGGACAAGCTGTGCTTCTGTTCCAGCTCCCCATTTTTAGCTCTCCGGCAGACGCCCAAGGCCAGTCTTCACCTGCCCTGCCCCCAGCAGGCCTGGTTGCCCTGCCTCAGGTCCCCATTAACCAACCAGTCATTCCCAAACATGTGAGAACAAATATTCTGTGCTTTCCCCATTCAGTTCTTCTATGGTCCCCAAACCCAGGGTCGGGGTTTTAGCATCACAACTAAGGAAGCCTGTCTACCTGTCAGCTCGGTTTCTTATTTTTGCAGGCCTCGCTGTTTTTAACTTCTGTTTTCTCTATGGCCTTCTGGTGGGAACCTAGACGACCTCTGTGTCTGGTAGTGATGTCCTTGATTTCTCTCCTGGCCACCAGCACCCCCTCCTGCCCGCTCCTGATCCTGGAGGACAGGCCATGTGTTTGGGGAGGGCAAATTTTCTGGAGGCAGAAGTGGAATTTAGAGTATGAATGAGCCTGGGGAGACGGGTCAGGCTTGCCTAGGAGGTGGGAGGAGGCCTGAGCATCTTCCCAGGACCTCGGAGCCAGCAGGAGCTCAGAGTCCTGCGTGGAGGAACAGCAATGACATGGCAACATGGCATCTTTGTTAATCCCATTCGTGTTCTTTCTCTCTCTCTCTCTCTCTCTCTCTCTCTCTCTCTCTCTCTCTCTCTCTCTCCTCCCTCCCTCCCTGAGGACTACAGTCCACAGGGACAGAGAGCAACACCTTATTCATGCCCTGAACGTCACACATGGAAACAGGAGGGATTCCTTTGACTACCACTTGCCCCTCTGAGGTGCACAGCTGAAGTGCCCTGGACATGTGGAACAGCTGGCCTCCTCTCCATCCCCACTCCAGGCGATGCTTCCTGGGCAGTCTCTTAGGAGCTCTGCAGAGGACCAGCTTGCATTTCCTTCTTGCACACCCTGGGCCTCCTTGTCCCTCGGGCCCTGCCCATCTGCTCCATCCTAGCTGATTCTAGGCCAGCAGGCAGAGAGAGCCTGCCCCAGAGGCTGGGGAAATGCTGTGTGTTTGAGCGCTTAACTCACTTCAGTGGCTCCAGCCTGGCTTTCTTGTCTCCCCTCAGTTAGGAGGCCATTCCACAGTACTCATTTCCTTTGCTCCGTGGGCCCAGCTCACAGGCTATTGTCCTGAGAACACAGACAGGCAGCACCTCCACTGGGGCTTAGCCAGCTCCTCCATGCCGGCAATGCTTTTCCAGGGCAAATTCACTCGGGAAGGTTCCCAGACGCAGGGGGCCCCAGGAACCACTGGGAAATGCCTGATGGCCCTGGTGGCAGCCAGGGTGATGCTGGATCAGGGCAAAGAGAAGACAGCAGTACCTTAGAGCTCTCTGAGTGAACCTTCTGGATGAGAACAATTCTCTAGCAAATGCCAGACTTTAGAAATATTACCATTTAGGCGGAGAGACACACACATGACTTTATTTTTCTTGAATTGTAGTGATTGAATCTAATGTAATTCTTTATATATATATATATATATATATATATATATATATATATATATATTTTATTGCTTAAAGTATTACAAAGGGTATTACATATGTGTCCATTTTATCACCCCGCCCTAGACAGTCCCCTAGCCTCCCCTATCCCCCAGTGTCTTAAGTCCATTGGTTATGCTTATATGCATGCATACAAGTCCTTTAGTTGATCTCTTACCCCCCTACCTCCTGCCCCCCAACCCTCCCCGGCCTTCCCGCTGCAGTTTGACAATCTGTTTGAGGCTGCTCTGCCTCTGTATCTATTATTGTTCAAAAGTTCATAATGGTCTCTATTATCCATGAATGAGTGAGATCATGTGGTATTTTTCCTTCATTGACTGGCTTATTTCACTTAGCATAATGCTCTCCAGTTCCATCCATGACGTTGCAAATGGTAAGAGTTCCTTCCTTTTTACAGCAGCATAGTATTCCATCGTGTAGATGTACCACAGTTTTCTAATCCATTCATCTACGGATGGGCACTTAGGCTGTTTCCAGATCTTAGCTATGGTGAATTGTACTGCTATGAACATAGGGGTGCATATATCCTTTCTGATTGGTGTTTCTGGTTTCTTGGGATATATTCCTAGGAGTGGGATCACAGGGTCAAATGGGAGTTCCATTTTCAGTTTTTTAAGGAAACTCCATACTGTCTTCCATAGTGGCTGCACCAGTCTGCATTCCCACCAGCAGTGCACAAGTGTTCCTTTTTCTCCACATCCTCTCCAGCACTTGTCGTTAGTTGATTTGTTGATGATAGCCAGTCTGACAGGTGTGAGATGGTACCTCATTGTTGTTTTGATTTGCATCTCTCAGATGATTAGTGACTTTGAGCATGTTTTCATATGTCTCTTGGCTTTCTGAATGTCCTCTTTTGAAAGGTGTCTATTTAGGTCCTTTGCCCACTTTTTGATTGGATTGTTTATCTTCCTTTTGTTGAGTTGTATGAGTTCCCTATAAATTTTGGAAATTAGGCCCTTATCAGATATGACATTGGCAAATATGTTTTCCCACACAGTGGGTTTTCTTGTTGTTTTGTTGATGGTTTCTTTTGCTGTGCAGAAGCTTTTTATTTTGATGTAGTCCCATTTGTTCATTTTCTCTTTAGTTTCAAGTGCCCTAGGAGCTGTGTCAGTGAAGAAATTGCTTCGGCATATGTCTGAGATTTTGTTGCCTTTGGATTCTTCTAGAATTTTTATGGTTTCCTGTCGTACATTTAAGTCCTTTATCCATTTTGAGTTTATTTTTGTGTATGGTGTAAGTTGGTGGTCTAGTTTCATTTTCTTGCATATATCTGTCCAATTTTCCCAACACCATTTATTGAAGAGACTATCTTGGCTCCATTGTATGTTCTTGCCTCCTTTGTCAAATATTAATTGAGCATATTGGTTCGGGCCGATTTTTGGGCTCTCTATTCTATTCCATTGATCTATATGCCTATTCTTGTGCCAGTACCAGGCAGTTTTGAGAACAGTGGCTTTGTAATACAACTTGATATCTGGTATTGAGATCCCACCTACTTTGTTCTTTTTCAGGATTGCTGCAGCTATTCGGGGTCTTTTTTTATTCCAGATGAATTTTTGGAGAGTTCGTTCTAGATCTCTGAAGTATGCCATTGGTATTTTAATGGGAAGTGCGTTGAATTTATAGATTGCTTTGGGTAGTATGGACATTTTAATGATGTTGATTCTACCAGTCCAGGAACACAGTATGTTCTTCCATCTGTTTATGTCTTCCTCTATATCTTTTTTCAACGTCCTGTAGTTTTCTGAGTAGAGGTCTTTTACCTCTTTAGTTAAGTTTATTCCTAGGTAGCTTAATTTTTTTGGTGCAATGGTAAACGGGATTGCTTTTATAATCTCTCTTTCTGAAAGTTCACTATTGGTGTATAGAAATGCCTCAGATTTCTTGGGGTTAATTTTGTATCCTGCTACATTGCCAAATTCATGTATTAAGTCTAGTAGCTTTTTGATGGAGTCTCTGGGGTTTTGTATGTATAATATCATGTCGTCTGCAAATAAGGACAGTTTTACTTCCTCTTTTCCAATTTGGATGCCTTTTATTTCTTCTTCTTGCCGAATTGCAATGGCTAACACTTCCAGTACTATGTTGAACAGGAGTGGTGAGAGGGGGCATCCCTGTCTTGTTCCTGTTCTTAGGGGAAATGGTGTTAGTTTTTGCCCATTGAGTATGATGTTCGCTGTGGGCCTGTCATATATGGCTTTTATTATGTTGAGGTATGATCCTTCTACTCCCACCTTGCTGAGAGTTTTTATCAAAAATGGGTGTTGAATTTTGTCAAATGCTTTTTCTGCATCAATTGATATGACCATGTGGTTTTTTTCTTTCAATTTGTTTATGTGATGTATCACGTTTATTGATTTGCGGATATTGTACCATCCTTGCATCCCTGGGATAAATCCTACTTGGTCATGGTGTATGATCTTTCTGATGTACTGCTGGATCCGATTTGCTAAGATTTTGTTGAGGATTTTGGCATCTATGTTCATGAGGGATATTGGCCTGTAATTCTCTTTCATTGTGTTGTCTTTACCTGGTTTTGGTATTAGGGTGATGCTGGCTTCATAGAAAGAGCTTGGAAGTGTTCCTTCCTCTTGAATTTTTTGTAGTAGTCTGAGGAGGATAGGTTTTAGTTCTTCCTTGAATGTTTGGTAAAACTCCCCTGTGAAGCCATCTGGTCCTGGGCTTTTGTTTGATGGAAGCTTTTTGATGACTGCTTCAATTTCTTCCATAGTTATTGGCCTGTTGAGATTTTTAGATTCTTCCTGATTGAGTTTTGGAATGTTATATTTTTCTAGGAATTTGTCCATTTCCTCCAGGTTGTCTAGTTTGTTGGAGTAGAGCTGTCCATAGTATTTTTTAACAATCATTTGTATTTCTGTGGGGTCTGTTGTTATTTCGCCTCTATCGTTTCTGATTTTGTTAATTTGGGTCCTCTCTCTTTGCTTCTTGGTGAGTCTGGCTAGAGGTTTGTCAATCTTGTTTATCCTTTCAAAGAACCAGCTCTTTGTTTCATTGATTTTCTGTATTGTTTTTTTGGTCTCTATGTCATTTATTTCTGCTCTAATCTTTATTATTTCCTTCCTTCTGCTCACTCTGGGGTTTTCTTGTTGCTCTCTTTCTAATTCTTTGAGTTGTAGAGTTAGATGATTTACTACCATGTTTTCTTGTTTTTTGAGATAGGCCTGTAGAGCTATAAACTTCCCTCTCAAGACTGCTTTCATTGTGTCCCATAGGTTTTGGATTGTTGTGTTTTCATTGTCATTAGTTTCCAGGATGTTTTTAATTTCTTCTTTGATCTCATTGGTAACCCAATCAATATTTAATAGCATGCTATTCAGCTTCCAGGTGTTTGAGTATTTTGGGTTGTTTTTATTGTAGTTTATTTCTAATATTATGCCATCGTGGTCTGTGAAGATGCTTTTTATGATTTCAATCTTCTTGAATTTGGGGATACTTTGCTTGTGACCCAATATATGGTCTATTTTTGAATATGTCTTATGAGCATTTGAGTAGAATGTATATTCCCTGGCTTTGGGGTGGAGTGTTCTGAAGATGTCTATTAAGTCCATCTGATCTAGTGAGTCATTTAGGATTGCTGTATCTTTGCTGATTGTTTGTCTAGAGGGCTTATCCAGTGCTGTCAGTGGTGTATTAAAGTCCCCTACTATGATTGTATTGTTGTCGATCTCTCCTTTGATATCTTCCAGGAGTTTTTTTATGAATTTGGGTGCTCCTGCATTGGGTGCATATATGTTTACCAGGGTTATATCTTCTTGTTGTATTGATCCCTTTAGTATTATGAAGTGGCCTTCCTTATCTCTTGTTATGGCCTTCACTTTGAGGTCTATTTTGTCCGATATAAGTATTGCTACCCCAGCTTTCTTTTCCTTTCCATTTGCCTGAAAGATATTTTTCCATCCTTTCACTTTCAGTCTGTGTGAATCCCTTCTAATGAGGTGGGTTTCTTGTAGACAGCAGATGTATGGGTCATGTTTTTTTATCCATTCAGCCACTCGATGTCTTTTGTTTGGAGCATTTAGTCCGTTTACGTTTAAAGTTATTATTGAAAGGTACTTGTTTGTAGCCATTTCTTTTTTTGTGTGGCTGTTTTCTTTCTGAGCTTTTTATTTCTTATTTTTATACCAGTCCCTTTAGCATTCCTTGCATTGCTGGCTTGGTGGTGATAAACTCCCTTAGCCTTTTTTTGTCTGTGAAGCTTCTTATTTCCCCTTCAAGTTTGAATGATAGCCTTGCTGGATAGAGTATTCTTGGATTCAGTCCTTTGCTTTGCATCACTTTGTAAATTTCAGTCCATTCTTTTCTGGCCTGATGTGTTTCTGTTGAGAAATCATTTGACAATCTAATGGGAGAGCCCTTGTATGTAACTTTCCGTCTCTCTCTTGCAGCCTGTAAGATTCTCTCTTTGTCCTGAACATTTGCCATGGTAATTATGATGTGTCTTGGTGTGGGTCTTTTCGGGTTCACCTTGTTTGGGACTCTCTGGGCATGTGTGACTTTTTTCTTCCCCACCTCAGGGAAGTTTTCTGATATTATTTCTTCTAATAGGTTTTCTAATCCTTGTTCATCCTTCTGTTGTTCTGGTACTCCTATTATTCGTATGTTGTTTCGTTTCATGTTGTCCCAAAGCTCCCTTAGGCTCTCCTCCTGTCTTTTAATTTTTTTCTCCAATTGCAGTACATTTTGGGTGTGTTTTGCTTCCTTGTCTTCTAATTCACTAATTCGGTCCTCCGCTTCTCCTAGTCTACTGTTGATACTTTCAATGGAGTTTTTCATTGCAGCTATATCACTCTTCATTTCTTCTTGGGTCTTACTTAAGTTGTTGATTTTTTCATCTGTTTCTTCTAGCTTCTTCCATATGTTATCGATTTTTTCATCTGTTTCGTCTTGCTTCTTGCAGAGGTTGTCGATTTTTTCCTCCATCCGGTTTATGCACTCTAGGACCCTTATTCTGAATTCTTTTTCTGTCATGTTGCATGCCTCTGTATTACTTAGCTGCTTTTCTGGAGAGTCCTCCTTCTCTTTCCTTTGGGGGTTTCTTTGTCTACCCATGTTTGATCTCACTGACATATCTATTTGTTGAGTTGTTCAGTGGTTGCTCCCTTGGTGGCAGTGACTCCTTGATCTGTGGTTGCTCTTCGGGCGGTTGCGGTAGCAGCTGCTCTTCAGTTGGCAGCAGCTCCTCTGGTGGGTGCTGTTCACAGCTGTGGTGGCTCTTCTGGCTGGTGGGGCGAGGTTTCACGTACAGCTGCTGTTCCTTGGCAGAGGGTGTGTTGCTCAGGAGGTTGCTGTTGCTTGGACCTGCTGCGTTGATTTAAAGGCACAAAATACAACACAACAAGGCACCACGTACCAGGCACTATACACAAATATATTCACGATATTAATAACCCCAAATAAAGGTGATCACCCAAATTAAGAGAATTAGGGAACAAGGAAGAAGAAAGAGAAAAAGATAAAAGAGAAAAAAGAAAAGAAAAGTAGGGACCAAAAAAAAAGGAGTGCAAAAATGAAATTTGGAAAAAGAAGGGGGGAAAATAAAAGTGAGAAAAGAAAAGAAAAGAAAAAAAAAGAGCGAAAAGAGAGAATGAAGTGGAAGAGGGGAAGAGACTTTTTATATGAGGAGAATACTCCTATAGAACAGCCATTAATCCCAACAAATTCCAGCAACAGCTCCCTGGAGATGAATGCAAACTAGAAACAACCAATAATATAATGATGAAAATAGAATGGAGAACACTAATCCCAAAATAAAATAAAGAGAAAATAAAATGGCACTTTAAAAAATGGTAAAATGGTAGCAGTAATAATACTGGTTAAAAATAAGAAGGTAGTAATTAAAAGGGTAAAATCAGGTGATGGAAAAAGAACAAAAAAAAGAAAAGAAAAAAAAAGAAGAAAAAAAAAAGAAAAAAAATTGGTTTCTTAGTTAAAAGGTGGAAAAAAAAAAATTGCAGTAGTGAAGGTCCCTTGGTTCTTCTATTCTTCAGTGTGGCTCGCCTTAGACCTGCCAGGTATTCAGGAGAGTGTTGAGTTTCCCTGCGATACACTGTTCCTCTGTGTTGTAAACCACAGTCCTTATTTTAAAGCAGACCGCTTTTGTTTCCCAGACTGCCTTATTTTGTGTTTAGCAAAGAGTCAGTTTGTGGGTCAGCCTCTGGGTGGCAGTGTTTTGGGGTTGGCCTCTGAGGCTATAGGGCCTCTCTGTCCAGTGGAAGTTCACTGCCCAGAGCTGGCTGTGTAATAGTTAGTTACCAGCGCTGTGTTGTTGCTGGGATTGAAAATCCCTCTATAGGCCAGACCCTGTTAACTCCCAGGGACTGATCAGGTTAATTTTAATCCTTGATCTCGTTCAGGGTGGAATCTGGGTGTGGCTGTGCTCCTTGCCTGGGGGCTGGGGGGAGGAGTCTCACTCTCTGGAGAGAATGGCTGCCCCAGTACTGTGCTCAGGGGTGTCTCAGCACTCAATTCGCTGCCACCTCTCCCGGCTTCCCCTCTCTCCTCAGTCTCTCCCCAGATTCCACTCCTCCACACACTCTCCCTCTCTTCAGCACAGGTGAGTGTCTGTATCCGAAATGTCCCATGAACAGGATTCAGTGAAAACAATCAAACAAACGCCGGCCGCGGAAACGGGGAAGGCTTGGTTTCTGTAAGCTTCTTCTCTTACCGGGACTGCATGGTCTGGTCAGCTCTTCAGGCTGCCCCCTTTAGGCTCAGTCCTCTGTGATCACAGCACTGAGCTCTCAATTCCCCGGCGGCGCCAGGAATCCCGCGGTTCTCCTTTCCCCCATCAGGGGCTGTGCCTGTCCCAAGGGACGCGGCTGTCTGCCACGCTGTCTCCCTCCGACTCTCTAGGCTCAGAGGTCTGGCAAACTTTCCTGCCCAAATCCCTGGTTTTTTTACCTTTCCTGGGGAGTTCTGCTCTTCCCGGCTGCAAACCGTCTCACCAGCTGAGCAATTTCGCCAATTCGGTGTGGGTGTTACTAGTTTCAGCTGCTGACTCCATTTGCTCCGGGACACGACCTGGGACGCGTCTGCCTATATCGCCGCCGTCTTCCGTCTCCGAAAGAATGTTTTATGAGCTCCTCTAACTACCATAGTTGTGATTATGGAGGCTGAGAAGTCCCACAATCTGCTGTCTGCAAGCTGGAGGCCCAGGAGAGCCAGTGATGTAAATCGAGTCCAAATCCAAAGCCTGAGAACTGGAAGCCAATGGTCTTAAGTCCTGGCCCAAGTCTGAAGGTTGAGAACAAGGAGCACTGATGTCCCTGCTCACACAGAGGGCAAATTCATCCTTCCTCTACCTTTTTGCTCCATTCAGGTCCACATTGGCCAGTTTTTGGTTACCTGGAGGGCAGAGAGGGACGCAAGAGGCAAACCTCTCCAGATCCGTAGGTGACAGTTTTAACAAGCAAGGGATCTTACAAAACTTGTCTTGGCAGCTGCAAGATAATTAGACTTCTGCCTGAATCTAATGTAATTCTTTTGGGGGGAGGCTAATGACCATGGGCTGCTAATACCCCGGTGAGGTCAGTGTCTTTTGAGATGTTCAGTGCTGCTTACTCCTACCCTGAATGTTCCAGACTACCGAGCAGGTGGAGTTCTTGTGTGGTTTTTAAAATCATTTTTATTTTTCAGTTATAGTGGACATGCAGGATTATATTAGTTTCAGGCGTACACTCCAGTGATTAGACATTGTATAACTTACTAAGTGGTCACCCCAATGAATCTTGAACCTATCTGACACCGTACATAGTCATTAGAATAGTATTGACTATATTCCCTGTGCTTTACTTTACATCCCCATGATTAACTGTAACTACTATTTTGTACTTCTAAATCCCTTCACCTTCCTCACCCATCCCTCCAGCCCCCCTCCCATCTGGAAACCACCAAAATGTCTCTGTATCTATGAGTCTGAATTTGTTCTGTTTGTTCATTTACTTTGTTTTTAAATTCTTTTTTGTTGTTGTTGTTGTCAGTCTTCACCTGAGGATATTTTTCCATTGACTTTTTTAGAGAGAGTGGAAGGGAGGGGGAGAGAAAGAGAGAGAGAAACATCACCGTGAGAGTGACACATCGACTCATTGCCTCCCACATGACCAGGGCCTGGGATCTCACCTATAAGGATGATGCCTGCAACCGAAGTACATGCCCTTGACCAGAATTGAACCAGGCACCCTTCAGGCCTTGGGCTGATGCTCTATTCACTGAGCCAAACTGGCTAGGGTTATTTTGTTTTCAGGTTCAATTGTTGATAGGTGTGTATTTATTGTCATTTTATTATTCATATTTATTATCCTTATTCTCCTCCTCCTCGTCCTTCTTCTTCTTCTTCTTATCAACTTGGAGGATCGGCTGTGCAGGAGCCCACCCCAAGAGCAGGGCTTACTGATACTGGATTAAAAAATAAATTGTAGCCCTAACCGGTTTGGCTCAGTGGATAGAGCATCGGCCTGCGGACTGAAGGGTCCCAGGTTTGATTCCGGTCAAGGGCATGTACCTTGGTTGCGGGCATATCCCCAGTGGGGGGTGTGCAGGAGGCAGCTGATCGATGTTTCTCTCTCATCGATGTTTCTAACTCTCTATCCCTCTCCCTTCCTCTCTGTAAAAAGCCAATAAAATATATATTTAAAAAAAATCAATTGTATTTCTATATATGATCAACTGAAAGTAAAGAAAATTCCATTCACTATATTATTAAAAAGAATAGAATACATATAAATTTAACAAAAGGAGTGCAAGTTGGTACACTGAAAACTACAAACACTGCTGAGGGAGATTGAAGAGCAAAATAAGTGGAGAGACATTTCACGTTCATGGTTTGGAAGACTCAATAGTGTTAAGATGACAGTTCTTCCTAAATTAATCTATAATTTCCCTAAAAATTCCAGCACTCCCCTCCCTTTTTGGCAGAAAGTTATAGGCTATTCCTAGACTTTGTATGGAAAGCAAAAACCTAAGATAATCAAAATAATTTGTCAAAGAAAAAAAAAAGAACAAAATTGGAAGACTTTCACTTTCCAATTTCAAAACACTGTAAAACGAAATTATCTAGACAGTGTAGCACTGATATAAGGCTAGGCATGTAGATCAATGGAACAGAATTCAGAGTCCAGAAAGAAAACCTTACAGACAATTGATTTCAACAAAAGTTTAAGAGAATTCAATGAAGAGTAGTCTTTTCAACAAATGATGCTATGATAGCCATATGTAAAAAGATGAAGTTAGACCATTATTTCTCACAGTATACAAAAATGATCTCAAAAGGGACATAGACCTAAATGTAATAGCTAAAACTATAAAAATCTTAGAAGAAACATCAGGAGAAAATCTTTGAGACTTTGAGTTAGGCATGCCTATGACACTAAAAGCATGATTTATGGTTGTGCTCTGAATGTTTGTGTCCCCCCTAAAGTTCATGTGCTGAGAAGCCTGATCTTTAAAGTTGATGTACTATTAGTTGGTGGGTCCTTTGGGAGGTGATGAGGTCATGAGGGTGAAGCCCTCATGAATGGGATTAGTGCTGTTATAAAAGAGACCCCACTGAGCTCCCTCGCCCTTCCCAGGACACATCGCAAAGGTGCCAGCTTGAACAGGAAGAGAGCCCTCATTAGAACATGACAATGCTGGCACCTTGATCTTGGATTTCTCAGCCTCCAGAACTGTGAGAAATATATTTCTGTTGTTTATAAGCTACCAATCTGTGAAATTTTGTTACACCAGCCCAAATGGATGAATACATCAAAAAGAAAAATATTTATAAATTGGGTTTTATCAGAATTTAAAACTTTTGTGCTTTAAAAGATAATCATTAAGAAAATGAAAAGAAAGTTCTTATGCTGGGAACCCCATGGAGTAAACTCCTGTCTAAAGATGTTCACACCTG
Source organism: Myotis nattereri (assembly GCF_964212035.1). Taxonomy (NCBI): domain Eukaryota; kingdom Metazoa; phylum Chordata; class Mammalia; order Chiroptera; family Vespertilionidae; genus Myotis; species Myotis nattereri. The sequence continues at coordinate 37,532,648 of NC_138079.1, forward strand.
GAACTCCAGAACCTGTGTCTATCAGGACTTTGCAGAAGTGATTACATTAAGGACCTTGAGGTGGGAAGATTATCCTGAATTATCCTGGTGGACCTAATATAGTCACAAGGATTCTTATAAGAGGGAAGTAGGAAGGTCAGAGACAGAAGGAGATGTGAAGATGAAGCGGAGGTCAGAGTGATGCAATTGCTGGACGGAGCCATGAGCCAAGGAATGCCAGTGGCCTCTAGAAGCTGGAAAAGTTCAGGAGGGATCCCCCCGCCCCTAGACCTCCCAGAAGGAGTACAGCTCTGCTGACACCTCAGTTTTAGCCCAGTGAGAGCGATTTTGGACTTCTGACCTCCAGAACTGCAAGATAATAATTTTGTGTTGTTCTGAAGGGAAAAAAAGAAAATATTTAAAAAATGAAAAAATTTGTTAAAATTAATAGATTAAAGCCAAAATAAAGGATTTGTATTGAGAATATACAAAAAATTTCTACAACTCACTAATAATAAGATAAGTGGCCTAATTAAAAAAAAATGAGCAAAGGACCTGGATAGACGTTACACCAAAGAAGATATACAAATGATCAGCCACAGTCTGACAATTTCTTTAAAATTATACATAACTTTACCATACAGCCCAGCAATTGTACTCCTAGATTTCTACCCAAGAGAAATAAAAACATATGTCCATACAAAGACTTATATAGAAATGCTCAAAGCAGCATCATTCATGGCAGCTAAAAAGTGGGAAAAAATCAAATGTCTATCAATTGTTGAATAGATAAATAAAATTTATCCATACAATAGAATATTACTCAGCTATAAAAAAGAAAGAAGTACTGATATTTGCTACAACATGAATGGACCTCACAATTATGCCAAATGAAAGAAGCCAGACACAAAAGACTACACATAATATGATTCCATTTATTTTTTATTTTTTAAAAATATATTTTATTGATTTTAGAGAGGAAGGGAGAGGGAGAGAGAGAGAGAAACATCAATGATGAGAGAGAATCATTGATTGGCTGCCTCTTGCATGCCCCCTTCTGGGGATTGAGCCTGCAACCCAGGCATGTGCCTTTAGTTGGAATTGAACCTGGGACCCTTCAGTCTGCATGCCGACGCTCTATCCATTGAGCCAAACCAGCTAAGGCATATGATTCCATTTATATGAAATGTCCAGAAAATGCAAATATGGGGACAAATGATTGGCTGGGGATGGAAACAGGGATTGACTATAAATGGGCACGAGGGATTTTGTTGAGATTATAGAAATGTTCTAAAAATGGATTGTAGTGATGGCTACACATTTCTGTAAGCTTACTAAAAATCATTGAATTATATGCTTTAAATGGGTGGAGTTTATGGAATGTAAATTATATGTCAATACAATTAATTTTTAAAAAGAGTAGTTAAGGCCCTGACCGGTTTGGCTCAGTGGATAGAACGTTGGCCTGTGGACCAAAGGGTCCCAGGTTCGATTCCAGTCAAGGGCATATACCTTGGTTGCGGGCATATCCCCAGTGGGGGGTGTGCAGGAGGCAGCTGATTGATGTTTCTCTCTCATCGATGTTTCAACTCTCTATCCCTCTCCCTTCCTCTCTGTAAAAAATCAATAAAATATATATTTTTAAAAAGAGTAGTTAAGATGTTGAGTGAGGGGTCCTTTCCCTCAAGTGAAGGACTTGAACTTTAGTCATGCAGTAAATTGCAAGCTTTTCACCAGAAGGAGTGTCTGGGAGGACAGCGTCCTGCTTTATTCATCTCCTTATCCTGCTCTCTGGGCCATAGTAAGTCTCAATGAGTCTTAAGGAAGCAGAGGCTGGATGAGCTACAGGGCCACAGGCTTGGTTGCTGGAGGTAACGTGCTCTTTCTTTCTTGGCTCTGGGGCCTTGGCTGGTGCTCCCTGTGTCACATCTATCCCAGCTCTCCTGACTGCCAGCTCTGGACCGCTGGTGACTGTCCCTCAAAGCCAGTGCCTGCTGACGCCCCTTGGTCATGCTATTGCTCCATGTGTGCTGGTCGGAAGGGCAGAAATCTTGTCCTGCGCTGTTTCCCCCAGAAGGCCCAGTAAGACCATCTCATGCCCCGAAGATGCCAAGTCACTGGAGAGGCAGAGCCTGGGGAAGGGGCTTCAGATGGTGCTGATGGTGCTTCCCACAGAGGCTGATGGCCGAGAGAGGCGCACTGGCCAGGTGTAAATGAGAGTGCCGGGTGGGGGTGCAAAGCGCGGCCTTGGAAGCTAAAGCCTGGATCTTTCAGGCTCTGCAAGTCAGACCATTTCATTTCTTGTACTCTTCAATGTATTTGTTTTTTTCCTCTATTACTCACTTCCTCCATTTGGTAAGGATAATAAAATTCCAAGATGTTGGCACATGTTCTCAGATCTGCAGAAATGAGATGCCACCCTTTTTATAAATGGGCAGGAGAAAGGACAAAACAGATTGCATTCAGATAGATGTAGTTTTTGACACCTTTGTCCTTATCTTTCACAGCATAGAGGCCATGTAGTCCAACCCTGTGAGTTTTACAGAAAAGGAGACCGAGATGCAGAGAGGGTTAAAAACAAAGAACAAACAAACAAACAAACAAGCAAAACCCATCTCGCCCAGATTAACATTGGAAGTGGCACAGGCAAGATCCCAGCTCAGTCAGACTCTCTGGAGGTCAGCCAGCTCCAGTCACCAGAGCCAAAGCCACGTGGGAAGTGCGGGCAGGAAGGCAAAGTGGAATAACTTAACTTCTACATCTGGGTAAAAATAATTCCCCGATTTACAGACACTTAGGAGATCACAGGCTCGAGGGTAAAAATAAAACTTGCTTTCTGACAGCACAAATCTTGTCAGACTAATCTAATTTCTCCTTGCCTGGGAGCAGGGCCGGGCTGTTTAGAGGGAAACAGACTACTGGGTGGGGGTTTCTGCTGGGCCGGGCAGGGCCTCCCCACTGGAGGATGTTCCTTGTCATCTTTGGCCAGGTTGGCAGGAGCTTCTTCAGCTTCTCTCATCCCCAGGAGGGAAGTCCTGCCGGAGGGGGAAGTGATCACAGAGAAAATGAGACGAGAAGATACCAAGAAGCTGGGTCTGAACAAAGTTCTCACTTGATCTTCATTCCCCCTTTTTTTTAATGCCAGGCATTGTCCACATTGCTTGAGCCCTCTGCCTAAAGGTAGGATCATTCACCTCCCAATAGTCTCAAAACCCCCACTGGTGTCATGCTTGATGACAGGGACAGACTGTTAAGGGGTTTGCAACAAATGATGAGCTTTGAGTTTGCAACAACTGACCCTGCAGTCAGGTTCTGAGGGTAGGCAATGTTCTGGCCCATTTCTTGTCTCTCCAAGAGCAGAAATTAAGAGCAGCAATGACATCAACTCTCTGTCACCTTGTATCTTACTTGGATGCAAATGGACAAGCTTTCCCTCATCTTTCCTTTAGAAAATGTGTGGGCGTGGAGGTCATATCAAAAGAGCAAGCTATCGTGATTTCTAAACAAAAGGATTGTTAACAAAAGCTGTTCAGAGAGTGTGTGTTTCCTCTGTCACCAGAGACGCAACCCATCTCTTGGGAGGGCTTCTGAGTCATAGGCACAGGACACTCCTTAGTCCGCTTTGCAGGAGGAGGAGAGGGTCCTCCACGCAGTGCACGTGCCCAGGTGCCCACCGCGTGCAGGGCTAGCGTATTGTGCTGCTCATAAATACTTCCTGCATCGGGTGGGCCAAGCCTTAGTGAGACCGCCCCAGGGAGTGACAGTTGAGGATGCTCCCAGAGTTCTTTGAAGGGTTATGCCTCGCAAAACAGGGGGCGTCTTTTACTGTTTCCTCCCTTATTCCCTTTCCTTCACTCCCCTGAGTGCTTCACCAAATCGGACCCTCACAATGACACTCACATCTGCCCTTCTCCAACTTCATGGTCTCATCACTTCAGACGTTGTTACCAACGTGTCCTTGCCAGCCTGCCTGTCAAGGCTGGTCTCTCCGATGTTTAGCTGACTTTCTAAAACACGGCTTCGATTCCAGCATGTCAGATTGCTCGGTCCGAGCACTGGCCTGGCCTCCCATGGCCATCACCGAGCCCACACTCTCTGCAAGCCTTTCAGGAGCTTCCGAGGCCTGGCCCAGCCCCACTGATGTGGGTCATATTCGGTTGCTCCCCACCATGCGGTGCTGCGAGCAGGCCGGTCTGCTCTGCTGCTCATGGGACCAGGGCTGCTCCCGCCTGTGCTCCTGCTGCTCCTCATCTGGCTTGTTCTCTCCCTCTTCATGCAAAGAAGAGCAAGCTATCGTGATTCCTAAACAAAACTGACTCTGACCGTTAGGCCCGATGCTACTCTTGATGGAAACTTTACCAAAGAGTCTAGCCCACCCCAGTGATGTGGCGATAGTGGTCCTGGTGGAGGTGGGGTCCTCGCAGAACAGTGGCAGATTACCAAGCACCTCCTGCGCCAGCCAGTGTGAGGTCGTGGGTAAGACTGCTTCTAGCCGGTCCATCTGGGTACAAATTCTGGTGACTTTGAGCAAGTTACATACATTTTAGTGACTCAGCTTCCTGCTTTATATTAGTATATTGGGAATGATAATAGTATCTACCTCATAGAGTTAATTTATGTAACAGTACCTGGCATATAATAAGTACTCTAGGAATATTATTACTATATATTATCCGTAACTCTTAAAACAGTCCAGAAGGGTACTATTATTCCCCTTTTACAGATGAAAAAAGTGAGGCTCCGTGAGATTAAGTGACTGTCCAAGGTCACTCAGTTAATATGCAGGGGGCCTGAAATTTTGACTCTGGTCTGCCTGCACCTGCTGACCAATACTTACCTTTAGTTTCTATAGCACTTGTGGCTGTTTCCATGAGGGTTAATGTCTGAATGCCCTCTGACTTCTCCCTGCATGCAGCTGGTTTATGTCCCAGGATTTTAAGCCAGTGGAGGCCAGGCCTGTCTTCTGCACACTGTGCAGTTGTCCAGTGATTGGTGGAAAGGTATCAAGGACACAAGTGCACGCTCTGTGAGTAAAAGACACAACAATGGACTGTGCATCGCGAGATTCTCCTATCAGCAGGGCCAGGTCCTCTGCCTTCCAGTCCCCATGGAGCTCTATCAGTCACTGACCCCACCCGACCAGGGAGAGGATTGGCAGGTCCTCTTCCTTATTGTCGAGGTCATGGAGTTGCCTGGGGCTGGTTATGCTTCCCAACCGAAGGCTGCAGCTGCTCTCCAGGCAGAACTCTCCACACAACTCCTTCCCCTGGGTCTGGCACTGCCCCTTCCCCTCAGCCCTTTGGTCTGGGGATGGGAACAGCTCTGCCGTTACTACCCTGTGGTCTCCTACCCCTGCCCTGCTCGGTATCCTCCTCCAACCTGCGTGATGTGGGTATGCCCTCCGTTTCCTGATGGCACCTGGTCTCACAAGCCTCACGAGCTTTCTCCCTCCCCTGAGACTTCATTTATGTTCCTGGTCAAATCGGGGTCCCAGGGTCACTTCCAGCTGTAAGGGAAGACAGCACGGGAAAAGGGGGTCGGAACCAGGACATCTGCCACGGACAGTAAAGAGGTGGAAAGAATTTTAAAAACAAAGACTTCCAGGCCCAGGAAGGACTCACATGCCCCAGCCGCCTGTTAGCTCAACACTGCCTTCTTACGATTATGAGGCTGAGCAAATCTGGTTAGATGTCAGGGTCAGGGTCAGAGCTTGAAGTTCACCTGATTCGAGCTGTCATGTGATTGAAGCCCATTGTGACAATCCTGCCAGGTGGCCATTCAGACTCCATTTCAACACTTACCAGGGCAGGAAGCTGGAATCATTCCCGAATGCCCTCTCACGTGGAGCTGAAATCTTCCACCTTCCACTGCTCTGCCCTCCAGGGGGCACCGATTCCTGGTGCTTTCACATCTCACCTATGCGCGGGCCTGACATCCCACCTCGGCACTTTTTCTCCAGGTTATGCATCCTCAGTTCCTATGGCTTACTCTTATTCTTGCAATACAAAGGCCTTTGCAAATAAGCCTCAGGGTGACTTTATAAAAACAAATTTAAATAATTTCCTCCCAAGTATATCAGGTTTGGAAATTAGAATTCCCACATTATTGCTGACTCAATTGCTACATCTCTGCCTTCATTTCACTGCAAAATGCTCTGGCCCAGGGAGGCTCACCTGCAATGGAAGTAAGTGGAAAGGGTGTTTTTATGTCTGAAGCACTTCATAGCTGCCCTTTCAGCTGCCTGCCTGTGTGCACTGGGCAGGGACTGGACAGGGACTTTTCGGCCACATGGTGGAGGGGGTGCATTCAAGAATCAGAAGTGCCCAATTAATAGTGTGCATGCTAGAATGGTGTTAATTGGTAATATCTATATTGCAGCATGTCCTCCAATCTGTTTGCTCAAATACATTAATAACACCTCACATGGCAAATTGAAAATGAGCCCTTCATAAAGGTTATCAGCTACAAGTCTAGAGAAGTATTTTTAAATGGAGACTGGGATTCTAATTAGAGGTGTTGAAGCTCCCAAGTGGGTTCTGCCCACAGGGGGAGGGCACATGGGAGTGGTATTACCTGGAGGGCCAGGTCTATAGGAGGAGACGAGTGAGCACTTAGGGAGGAGGATGAATTAATTGGGAAGACCCTTGCGTGAGGATCAAGCCAAAGGGATTTGGTAGACAAGTAGGTCCCTGGGTAGGGAAGTTGCAAAGGGACCAGGAGAGATGAGGGAGAGCAGAGCTGTGGGCTGCCCAGCCCAGCAAGTAGGTCCATGAAGTCTGGTCTGCGGAAGGTCATTTCTTCCTGCTGGGCATGGAGCATCTTACTCGAGCAGATAGCTCCATGAAGGAGCTGCATGGACTCTGCTCCGCCTGAACTCCTAGGATGTCAGTGTTGGATATGACCTTGAGGAGCTCAAGTCCACCAGCTTCCACCTATGAAAAAAGGCAACAGAAACCCAGGAAGGCTAAATGATGTGTTCAAAGGCAAACGGCTAGTAAGTGAGGGAGCTAGACTTGAGGGCAGGATTTCTGAATCCACATCCGGTGCTCTCTCCGTTGGATAAAGCTTACCCATTGTTATTTTGTTGTATAATGTATTCAGGAAATGTTTTAGGTCCTTCACTCATTCTGCAAGCATCTACTATGAGTCAGACATTGTGCTTGGTGCTCCCCTCCCCCACCAGTTGCTCACAGTGTCTCAGGAAAGACAGATTGATAGGGAATTGCAAGCAAAGGCAATGTGAGCCACGCTAGGTCAGTCGTGGGTGTGCTCTGAGCACTGAGGAGGGACCTGGGCTTAGGGAGAGCCCATTAAAAAAGTGTCATTTTCAGAATTACCAAGCTTGAATCCAGTCCCAGATAGGCCAGGCACTGGAAGTAGCCCACCATCCAGAGAAGGGGCAGCTAGGAGGAGGTGGGAGCCTAGCACACCGTGGAATGCATGATGGGTGGGCTTTGTTCAGACAAACCTACCTTGGAACTTTGTCTCCTCGCCTCCTCGTCGGGTGACCTCGGGGAGTGACATTCCCTCATTGGCATGGGGGTGGGGGGGCTAGTACCAGCTGTCGTGAGGATGAACTGAGAGAACACAGGCAATGAATTTAGCACAGGGCCTAGCGCAGAAAGCAATCCTTACAGGTTTTGTGTTAAGCACGGCCCATGTGAATTCCAGGTTCTGTGATTCCAGCTGCCCATGTGGCTGGTGTTGGGGGGACGATTACTTTGCCCCAGACGCCAGCCTGACCCTCCATTTGAAGCAGTCAGAGGCCTCTTTGAATTCACAGAATCAGAGAGCATTAGCTTGCCGCTTCCCTGAGAAGGGACTGTTGTTGGGAGAACAGCTGCTTCAAAAAAAAAAATCTGATGTGCTCTCTCTCTCTGGGCCTGCAGTGTTAATTAGGAAGACTGCATGCGTGAACGCCTGGCTTTTTCTTTCTAAGCTCTCAAAAAAGCTCTTTCGATCAACACCGCGAGTGGATGTGAAGGTCTGGAGTCTTGCAAAGACGTGTTAAGCATATGCAGGAGGTGCCGCCTCCTTGAACACCTGGCTCTACACACCCCGAGAGGGAGCTTCAGAGCATCCTGTCGTCTGTCCCAGCTCCAGAAGGCCTGAAGGACTGCTGCTCACACTTGGACCAGCTCTCCTACTTCCTGCTCCCACCTGAGCCCAGGCCTAACGAGTTTGTGCAGAAGCAGAGAGCGCAGGCCTAGCTGGCTCTCTCGGAAGTGTGTGAGCAGGCCAGATGGGACCGCCCTCACCTGGATCCATGGCAGCCTGGGCTCACTGGTGTTGCCCCCCAGCCCAGGGCCCTGCCCTGAGCGTGACCACGTGGTGGGCTTCCCTTGGAGTAGGAGAGGTAGAGAGGGGGTGGGGGGCGCTCCAGGATGTGGACAGAGGGCAGATGGCTAAATGGGTGTAAAGGAATGTGGGGTCAGTGCTCCAAAACTTCCATCCTTTCCCCAGATCAATCCCACCGACCATCATTAGGACTGTAGGAATCAAATGAGTACGTGTGTGGCTGTTCCCTCTTTTCCCCTCATGCCACCCCCAAGCAGGATGGAACATTTTCTTATAGCTTCTGAAAAGAAAACTCACTCCACCAGGCATTAGTGAGAAACATAGACTTCACTAATGGTTTATAGTTGGCCAGAGAGGGTCTGTGTTGCATAGCACTCAGAATTTTATGACAGAGAGAAGGGGAGGGGAGGGGAAACCTCTATTAGCATCTTGCTTTTCCTGTCTTACATCTCTGTGTTTAGTCATCGGGTCTCCTTCTCTCCTGTCCTTCCTGTGAAGCCCCTAGGAACTATTACTCATGGTTGCATTTGGGTGGGGCTTCCTGTGGTTGTTAGAAGTTTTGGAGAGTCCTTCGGTGCCCAGAGGAAAATCACCTAAATCAGCGGTTCTCAACCTGTGGGTCGCGACCCCTTTGGCGGTCGAACGACCCTTTCACAGGGGTCGCCTAAGACCATCCTGCATATCAGATATTTGCATTATGATTCATAACAGTAGAAACATGACAGTTATGAAGTAGCAACAAAAATAATTTTATGGTTGGGTCACAACATGAGGAACTGTATTTAAAGGGCCAGAAGGTTGAGAACCACTGACCTAAATGGACTCTAACCTGCCTCCCAAAGAAACGTAGACGGACAGTCTCACAAATGTAACGGAACTAATCACAGCAAATTAGCTTTTATGGTACAGAATATTCTTTCAAAATACACTAGCATCTTCATGCTGCGAATTCTTCCCTGGAGTCGAGCAAAAGATATGGCTTACCTAACGTGTCCCCTCCGTCCCTGACTCAGCTGGCAGCGCAGCTGTACCCACTAATGGGCTCAGGTATTGTTCCTGCTGGGCAGGTATGAGTGAGACTCATGTGCCTTCTTGTTGAGCACAGCACTGACAAAGATGGTCCTCCATGCCAACCATAGGGACCTCTCACCTGCATGTCTTGAGTTGATGCTGTAATCCATTCCCAAACCCTATCAGAGCTGTGTGGGTATTGGACAGGGGTATGAGAAATGAGGTTTGTCAATGGCAGTATCCAACACATTCCCTCATCAGAATCTGTCAGCAACCGCCTTCAACCAAAAAAATAAAATGTTTTCATGAGTCCATGGAAATTTACGTTGAAACAAAATGGGTGTTGGCTGAAATTTTCATGAGTTGTACTTTGTTTTCTTTGGAGAAAATGGAATCTAGTTTATGACAGAGCCAAAGTATATGACCCACTTGTTTCAGGAATTTACTTGCAAATATATACATATCTATAATAATAAAAGCATAATATGCTAATTAGACCAGACATCCTTCCAGACTACCTTCTGGACGAAGCCAGGGCTGCGAGGGAAGCCCGGGTCCCAGGGCCAGAGGGAAGCCAGTGCCGGCAGCCAGGGAAAGGAAGACCTATTCTTTTTAAAAAAAAAAAAAATTATTAAGTTATTACATATGTGTCCTTATCCCCACGTTACCCCCTACCCCCCACACCCATACCCTCACCCCCCTTTTGTCTGTGTCCATTGGTTAGGCCTATATGCTTGCATATAAGTCCTTTGGTTGATCTCACCCCTTACCCCCACCCTCCCCTACCTTCCCTCTGAGGTTTGATGGTCTGATCGATGCTTCTTTGTCTCTGGATCTGTTTAGGAAGACCTACTCTTGCATGAATTTCGTGCATTGGGCCTCTAGTTTTGTATAATGTATACACATTTATATATAATATGTTTTTGTAATATAATATAATAATTTACTTAAATATATAATTTAAATTAATTCATAATAACATAATATGATAACATATATGTCTATTATCACATCTGTATAGTCAATAACACTTTGCATTAAGACTCCCCAGTTTTCTGTAAGTGCTTAAGAGTAGCTGGCAGACTAAGGGCCAACCCCAGATCCCAGGTGCTTGGGAAGAGAGGACACAAGTATTGATTTCATGAAGGTCTGGCTGCTTACAACTGAGCAGCATATCCCCAACTATACCTTTCCCAGGTGGCTTTCTGTGTCCCTCTGTCACAGCTGTGCAGGGCTGCACGTCCACGTCAAATGAAATGAAACATGGAGGGCTGATGCCTGGGCTTGGGTCCCACCCACCTCTCCACAGTGCAGGCCCCTCACAACCCAGCCCAGCCCTCTGAGCAGAGTGCCTGGGGACAAGAAGGAGGTCTGTGGCAGAGATGTGTGACGAGATGGTTCGAGGCAAGGACTGCCATCGCAAAGCCGAGTGGCTCTTCCCATGTGACTCCTATTATCCTCATGGGGTTAATTACACCAACCTGCGTCTCAGGGAGGCTGAGTTAATTGCCAAACACTTTACAATTATCAGGAGCCCACGAGGTGCTTCACGACCATAAAGCATCACATCCAATTATTGTTCATAATCATAAAGGTGCAGGGGTGCCAAAGGCTCCCATGGCAACCTTAACTCTTCCCCTTTCTCTTTCTTTCTCACACGAGGATAGACTTTTTCATTACAGCATTAAATGCGGCTCATAAACCTGCCATATTATTGAGTAAATATTTATTTCTATAAGCTGAGATAAGTAGGCAGTGCTGGAGTAATGGCTCCTTTTCTAAACGCTCCAGACAGTCCCCGTCCTCAGCTGTTGACATACGCAAGGCACTCAGAACATTGGCCAGTGTGCCTCACTTCATCTGCAGCAGCAAAATCTTTGTTTTTTAATCTTTTTTTAAAACTTTATTGTTGAAAGTATTACATATGTCCCCTAGTTCCCCCCGCCCCCATTGTCCCCTTCTAACCCCCCTCTCCCCATCCACAGCCCCAGGCCTTCACCAGCCTACTGTCTGGGTCCATGTGTTATGCATATATGCACACAAGTTCTTTGGTTGATTACTGTCCAACCGCCCACCCTCCCACCCCTTCCCTCTGAGATCCATCAGCCTGTTCTATGCTTCTGTGTTTCTGGATCTATTTTGTCTATCAGTGTATTTTGTTTTTTAGATTCCACATATGAGTGTGATACTTGTCTTTCTCTGACTGGTTTATTTCACTTAGCATAATACTCTCCAGGTCCCTCCAGGTGCTGCAGCAAACTCTTTATCAGATAGGCATCAGAAGGAAGGACCTGGAGTGTGACTTTATTTTTATGGTAGGTCAGTAAGGATAGCCCAGGTCGGCTGAGAGTATCTTATACAGGTAAATACAGCAGAAGCATCTCCTTAAAGAAGCAATATAGGAGAATATAAGCTATGGGTCAACTAACTGAAAGACTGACTTACAGGGAGAGCATGGGGTGTGCCCAGAATGAAGGCACAGGTTATGAGACTTGGCAAGTCTATCAAGTTGGCTAAGTGAACTGCTGAATATAAAAGTCCAGTATAAAAGCAGTTGGACTTCTATATATTTATGGTTTTGTGATAGCAAGGGTGGCATCAGTGGAAGGAATCAACTTCTATGCAGGAATACTTGAAATTCTGCAGGCATCTAGCCCAGGGCATCTGCAATATGAAGTTTCCTCAAGGGCTTGGTTTTGGGTTGTCTGGAAATGCTGCTGCCAAGGAGGCCTCAGCGGATGCTCCGCTCTTGCTGTTTGGTTGGGGGTGTACTGGTTGGCTCTGTAGTTGCTAGTAGGCCCGGTGGTGGAACTTGGCTTTCTTCTGTTCTGCACACCTGGAGCCTAGGGCTGATTTCTCCTGGAGAAGAGCAGCTCTGACCACTCTGCAAAGTGAACACCAGAGGAGAGACCCCACTGTCCAGGGTGCAATGAAAATCCAGGAACACATCGAGTCCAGCAGTGGCCAGGGACAAATAACCAAGAGAAGGATCTGAAGCTCCTTGGGTGGCTCTACCTCATGCCAGCCAAGGGACCGCCCCTTCTTCACGCAGCCACCTGTGGAAATGAAAAGGAACAGCCATAAAGGCTTAGATCAGCCGTGGGCAAACTACGGCCCGCTGGCCGGATCCGGCCCGTTTGAAATGAATAAAACTAAAAAAAAAAAATGACCGTACCCTTTTATGTAATGATGTTTACTTTGAATTTATATTAGTTCACACAAACACTCCATCCATGCTTTTGTTCTGGCCCTCCGGTCCACTTTAAGAACCCATTGTGGCCCTCAAGTCAAAAAGTTTGCCCACCCCTGGCTTAGATGACAGTGCTGGGGGACACGTCCAGGACGTTTTGAGTCATTAGTCTGTTAGCATATTGCTTACACGATTATGAAGTCCTGGCTTGTGGTTTAGATTCATCAGGAACTGCAACACCAAGTTCCCAAGGCCTGCGCAGGAATGACAGGATCAGGGCTTTTTGCAAATGCAGAGCCAAGCCCATGGCGAGGAGGAGCTCGTGGGCAGTTGGCATCCAGCCTCCTCCTCAGCGAGTCCCGTGTGCACTCAGAGCTGCTGGCAATCTGGAGGGAAGGTCGGAGAAAACATCTGTTGGGACTTGCAGAGGGATGTGACAGCATTCATCTGTTATTAATTCCCCCATCCATTTATTCAACAAATATTTGTTGAGCATTTTCATGTGCCAGACTCCGCACTGGGCTCTGGGTGACAACAACACACAAGACAGACATGGTCCCTGGGCTGCTGGCAGGCCGATACGGTACAGTTGGTTGGTGTTACGGAAGGGGAAGTGGGAGCACACACCATTTCCAAAATGAGAAAGTAGAGGTCTGAGTTACCTACAGTGGCTCAGAGGTCAAACTCTCTGCAGAAAAGAAGGCAAACCATCCAAATTTGGTGTTTATCTTACACAGAGTCAATAAGTGCTGGTGAAGTCTGGTGGAGTCCCGCAAACCACAGGGCTACTCGCACGACGTGCATCTCTTCCATTTCTAAGCACAGGACAGCTGAGTTACTGGTATGCAAGGTCTAGCAAAAGCTTTGCCTTCCTTATGTCATAGGCTCCCAGGCCTTGGATGGGGCAATCCAGTGTCAGGCACAAGTGCAAACACGGGACAAGGCCTGAGGCTGACAAAGTCTGTTCCTCTACAGAGAGTCTACAGATCTCTCCAAGGCACAGAGCAAACTGCAGAGGACTATTAAGGCCACCGACATTCAGACGCTGAGCTCAGCTGCATATTTCTGTAGCGCCTGAAAGACATACACAGAAGGTTTGAAACACATAATAAAATCTGTGACGAATGGGTCTCCCCGCTCCGTCTCTCACCTCATGCCACAATTCTTTGTCTAATTATCTTTCAGGGAGCATGTGGATTTTTAACATGAAGTTGAAACTAGTGCCGCTAGCAGTGCTACAGCGATTGCCACACCAACTCATTTTTCTTCCAAAGAGAATAGGAGTCACTTAAAAACAAAAAACAGTACAGAGGTCTTTCATCTTTTTGACAGGTATGATGCCGTGAGTTCACAGGGGATGGGTTCCAGCAGCTCAGGCTCCTTCCCATGGGTTCTCCCAAAGTGAGCTCCTCTGGGTGGAGCAGGCTGGCGCTTCAGTTGAACCCAGGTACCTTTCTCTTTGGCTTCCTTCTTTTTCTGATCATTTTCCCTCACACGTTTCAGGAAGCGATCTCAGCTCTTAGAATGTGTAATACGCTCACTACGTACATTCACTCTCCTGGCAAGAATGTTGCCCTTAACTTGTTTGTTTACAGCAGTGCCCACGGCATGCTGGGTGACATTGTGGACTCCTCCAGCTCTGCCATGGTCACACTTGTGGGGCATTCCTGTTTGAACAGCGCCCACTCCCTTGACGTCTACCAGATTGGCATCTATGTGGCCGGAAGAACAACTCCATGTTTTCTAAGAGGCCTAGAGGACACACAGCAGGTGCCTCTCCCCTCTCCCTTTGTGTTGGGCATTTTGGGGAATGACTGGAAGATGGAGGTGCAGCCTGAAGGGAGTGGGAGTCACCTTGTTTATATGCACCTGCCACACCTGAGGGAGACCCCTCAGCCATGTTATCCTGACCTTGATCGTTTACTGAACCTAAAGAACTTTTGTTGTTTATATGAAGTTTAACTAAGCCAATAGCCTTTGTTTCCACTGTAGCAGCTGAGAGAAAAAGAGAGAGAGAGTAACTAATAGCTTGAAAGGAAACTAGCATTGATAGTATTGAGAATCATCACTCACACATAAAAATTGCCCATTAACGGCTTGGGCTGAAGAACTGTGCTATTGCTCCATATTTTAAGCGTCTCTTAAATGAGATTAATTTTTAGAATGACAGGTAATGCCACTCACAAGGGGAAAATATCAATTTACTCATCATGCTAGATTACATATTAAAACGCATTTCATTTCATTTTAATCTGGTGAGTCAGAATCTTCACTGGGAGATCAGTTATCACCAGCCTGGTGTGCAGCTCATTAACTGGGGGGCTGTGGGGGAATGGAAAGGAGGCAGAGTTGGGGGGACGAGACCCAGAGGAGAGGGTGGGCTTGGCGTGGGCCTCCCTGTGGGCGGATCGTTGTCTGGGCTGCAGGAGGAGCCTGCACTGACGAGGCAGCCTGTTTACCATGTAGTTCAGCAACTGCATTTACATACACAGCACTGTCCTTGAGGATCTTGGCGTTGACTTAAGTCATATTTATTTCCTGATTACAAAATAAATGTATAGTGGTCATTGAACATAATTAGAAAAGTTTTAAAAAGCATAAAGGAGAAAGTAAGTTTCAAAATCCCATTTCTGGAGACACACACTGGTCACACGGCATTTTGAAAGCAGGACCTGCTGATGGCAAGTGCAAAGCTCTGCGGTGGGAGCTGGTGGGTGTGTCCAAGGAGGAGCGCGGAGGCCAGCGTGGCCGAGCAGAGTAAGCCAACAGCAAGAGGGAGAATGTGAAGAGAGGCCAGAGGGATAAATGGGGGCTGGAACTTAGAGCTTCTGGCAGGTCGGAGTAAGGATTTGTGGTTTTATTCTGGAAGCCACGGAAGGATATTCAGCAAGAGCGTGACATACATGACTAATCTTTTTAAATGACCTGGCTTCTTGGGAGAGGGACAAGGGTAGCACAAGAGTAGAAATAGGAAACATTTCAGCCCTAACTGGTTTGGCTCAGTGGATAGAGCGTCGGCCTGCAGAGTCAAGGGTCCCAGGTTCAATTCCGGTCAAGGGCATGTACCTTGGTTGTGGGCACATCCCCAGTGGGAAGTGTGCAGGAGGCAGCGGATCGATGTTTCTCTCTCATCGATGTTTCTAACTCTCTATCCCTCTCCCTTCCACTCTGTAAAAAATCAATAAAATATATTTAAAAAAAAAAAGAAATAGGAAACATTTCAGTAATCCAGGCGAGAGATGATGCTGGCTCAGCTGAGGGTGCAAATGGAAGAGGTGGTTAAAAAAAGCGGGGTTGTAGACAGAGCCTACGGGATTACTGATAAATTGCAGGTGGGGTATAAGAGAGAGGGGAGTGAGAATGATTCCTATGTTTTTGTCCTGAGCAACAAGAAGAACAGAGTGGCTGTTTACTGAGAACTGGCAGGTGGGGTGGGGGGGTCGGGGGACAGGAAAACAGATCAAGGTCAGGACAGCAGGAGCCGAGTTGTGGACACATCACATCTGAGACATCACTTAGCCATCCGAGTGGAGGTGACAAGCCGGCGGTTGGATTTATGACTCTGTTGGTGGTGGGGCTGGGGAGGGGGTGATGTCTAAGCTAAAGAATGAAATTGTGGCGTTGTCTACAAGGAGATGGTATTTAAGGCCACTGGGCTGAATGAGATCACCCAGGGAGTGAGTGTACACAGAGGTGACAAGAGACCCGAGGACCATCCTCCAAGTTAGAGAAGGCGAAGGAGCAGCCCGGGTGGGAGGAGGAGAAGCAGGAGGCTGTGCCTCACCGGTTAGCTGAAGACAGTCTTTCAAGGAGGAGGCAGTGATCAACTACCAAATCAAAACTGCTGGTGGGTTGAGTGTGATTTGCTGAGCAGTGACCACTGGGGTTGGCAATGCTGCAGTCATCCGTGACCTTGACCAGAGCAGCTGCAGTGGAATGCAGGGGGTCCACCGGGGATGGGAGGAGGGAAAGGGAAGACCACAGGCACAAGCCCAAAAGCAGCACAAAGCAAATACTCGGCAAAAAGCTCAAGACATCCATTGTCAATGCTGTGGAATTATGAAAAGTCCAAGCAGTTGTTTGGGAAAGAGGGACACACTCCTGTCCGTGGGCGTCTGTGAGGATCAGCCTGTGGGGTGTCTGCCAGCTTAGCGAGGGCGATGATGTGCGCCACCAAACACTCGGGAGAAGTGCACGTGTCATTGACACGCCTCTAAAAACGGAATCAGGAAGTCCTTTACCGTCCATTAGTTGTCATCAGAGAAGCAATGCAAAAAAATGAAATAATTTTATAAAAGCAGCTCATTTTTCTGATGGTTTTCACTTTGCAGAGGTGCCTTCACACACGTCACCCGATCCTCCACCGGCAGGAGAGGGAGTCGTTATTCCCCAGGTGAGGGAACTGGGACTCCGTCAAGGTCATCAGTGGTGCGACTAGAGGAGGTGGGACCCAACACTTTTTAAACTCCAAATTCCAGCTCTTTCTACTTTATGATCCTGCCTCTCTGAACAGGCGGACATTGCTTACTTATTTTTTTAAGCGTGCTTTCTGCAACTCAGTACTTCCCGTGGGGCAGGCCCTCCTTGATGGGCTTTCCATGAATATGCCACGTCATCCTCAGAACAACCCGGTCAGGCAGTCGCTCTACAGATGAGGAAACGGAGACGGAGTGGCTCAGCACCTTGCCCAGAGTCACACAGCGAGGAAGTTGTGAATTAGGATTAGAACCTAGGCCTTTTGACTTTAGAACCCAAGCTCTTAACAACCACATGTTCCCATTTTATTTTCCATATACACAAAACTCTTCAAGCAGAGAAGATATTGATTTGACCATAGTCCCATGTTGCTTGATGCTTATCCTAGTCCAGAACTTTGATAAATTGAAGGGCATTTTATTAAGCACCCTCAGAGAGTGGTACGTAGGGTTAGGTACTTTGAAGTTAGGCACAAAAGAAATTGAGATGTGGTTTCATCTTTCAAGGAGGTTACCGTGTCAGCCGGAGTGCTGTCAACTGTCTTGTTTGGCAATGAAACTGTGATTCAGGGCGGCAGGGAGAAATACGTGGCCTAGTTGATTATGTTATCATTCCACAAATATTCCCTCTCCCCTACATCTTCAACCCATGGGAAGAGTGTACTTCCCCACCCATGCTGGGCTTGGCTGTGTGACCTGCCTTGGCCACTAAAAGGTTGGCAGATACAATATGACTGGAGGCTTTAATGGTGCTTGCAGAGTTTGGTTCCATCTCCTGCAGTTCTTCCATCCACCATGAGAGGGACACGTCCCCAGTAATTTCTTCATCCTAGATCCCAAAGTGAGAGACTCTGGGAGCCGACTTGACTCTGACCTGCAGCCTATGGCCACGCATAGCTGACTCCAGTTTAGGTCAGCTGAGCCCAACAGAGCCACAACTTAGATGCAAAAATGAGAGTTGTTATGCAGCATTATTATAGAAATAGTTGATTAATCCGTATGAAAATGTAGGTTGAAAATTCACAAGTGTGGTGTTTTGAAAGTTTAGTTGCCATCTTATAGTCATAAGCTGATTGGCAATACCTACCTGTGAGTTCACCGAAGCCCCAGCTCACAGCCACTGTCTTTCCCCTGGGAGCCATACTTGGAATTGATCTTTGAAGAAGACAAACCCAACTACTCATTCAGCTCATCTCTTTTTTTTCTTCTTGTTGACATGTTAACCATGATGACTGCCACAAATATAGACTCACTTAGGAGAAATGCAGCCTCTGGGGAGGGGACAGATGTAGGCAGCTCATTTGAAGTCACGTATAACAACCCAACTTCTTCCTGCTACCTCTGAAATATTTGGCAGATATCTGACCTAAGAGCAGCTGACCCATAGGCTGGTCTGAAAAAAGTAATTATCCCAGCCAATCAACTCCCTCCAAAATGTTAAGTAGGAAGTATGGAAACTTACAGGTTTATGTAAGAAGAGATGCAGAGAAAAACAGAGCAGAAACAGAGGGGAAGCACCTGTGAAGCCCTCATGGGTGGGCACACAGCCTTGTGGTCCAGAACTGCCCTCCAGCTCTATTGTCCATGAAGGGTGACCTGGGATACTTCTTGTCCAAAGTTCCTGAGATGCTCTCTCTATTATTGATCAACTAGAGGCCCAGTGCATGAAATTTGTGCACGGGGGTAGGGGGACCAGGGAGGGGTGTCCCTCAGCCCAGCCTGCACCCTCTCCAATCTGGGACTCCTCAGGGGATGTCTGACTGCCAGTTTTGGCCTGATCCCTGCGGACATCCCTCTCGAAATCTGGGACCGCTGGCTCCTAACCACTCACCTGCCTACCTGCCTGATTGCCCCTAACTGCCTCTGCCTGCCTGCCTGATCACCCCTAACTGCCTCTGCCTGCCTGCCTGATCGCCCCTAACTGCCTCTGCCTGCGTGATTGCCCCTAACCACCTCCCCTGCCGACCTGATTGCCCCTAACTGCCTCTGCCTCAGCTCCCACCACCGTAGCTTTGTCCAGAAGGAGGACCAGATGACCGGAAGATATCCAGTCTATCCAGTCTAATTAGCATATTACCCTTTTATTAGTATAGATGTGCAATCTCCCAGCCAAGCCCACACTTACTCAAGCTGACCTAGAAATATTCTGTTCCTTGCACCCTTACATCCACCCTATAAAATACCTCTGTTGTCCCCCTCCCCCGACCCTTACCCTCATGGCTCTAATTGAGGGAAAAGGCAGCATCCACTTCTTGCATTATTTTGATGACCTTCTGTGATATTATAATATTCAGTTGAAATGCAAAGAGAACCAATTATAATAAAATACCACTGAGTGTGTTCCTTCCAAAGTGGAGTGCAGAGATGTTTTGCAGGCTGTTGGTTAGCACACTCAGCCACAGAACCAGGTCAGACACCTTAGACCAGATGCGGGGACATGGCAGCCTGAAGGAGAAAGCTGCAGAGGCCTGGGGGGCAGAAAGGGACACCAGGCTCTGAGAGAAATGGTCTCCTGCAATAAAATGAGCACCTCCAACACCTTTGCATTCAGAGAGGACATTCTAATCTCTTCTGAAAGCGCTAAGAACAAATAAGGTTATTAATATGCCCTATTTTGAAAACTGTTTCATCATTCTTAAAAGCGAAATGAGTCATTTGTCTTTCTCACCATCCCTGGACAATGGAAGAGAAGGTTCAAGAGGCTCCATTGTACTTACTTATTCTACACACCCAGCGTGAAGTCAGGGGCCTTAGGCAATAATGTGGATCAGAGGCAATAATGGAGGCCATAATCATGACTGCAGAGCGTGAGTTGATGTATATACAGTATGTTCATTAAGCGATACACATAGGATTTGTGTACTTTACACATTATATCTCAGTTTAAAAAAACAAATATGGTACAGATAAAAAAACAAAAACCAAATATGGTATGGGTAAAAAAACAACTGTGGTACAGACTAGATACAATGGAATATTATTTGGCCATAAAAAAGAACAAACTCTTACCATTTGAACCAGCATGGATGGACCTAGAGCAGTGATGGCAAACCTTTTGAGCTCGGCGTGTCAGCATTTTGAAAAACCCTAACTTAACTCTGGTGCTGTGTCACATATAGAAATTTTTTGATATTTGCAACCATAGTAAAACAAAGACTTATATTTTTGATATTTATTTTATATATTTAAATGCCATTTAACAAAGAAAAATCAACCAAAAAAATCAGTTCATGTGTCACCTCTGACACACGTGTCATAGGTTCGCCATCACTGCCCTAGAGGGTATTATGCTAAGTGAAATAAGTCACAGAAAGACAAATACCATATGATTTTACTTACATGTGGAATCTAAGGAACAATATTAACAAATAAATAAAAGAGAAACAGACTCATAGACACAGAAAACCAGCTGATGGCTGCCATAGGGGAGAGGGGCTGGGAGACTGGGTGAAAATGGTGAAGGAACTGGGAAGTATAGGTTGGTAGTCACAAAATATAGTCATGAGGATGTGAAGTACAGCCTCGGGAATATAGTCAACAATATTATAGTAACTACATACGGTGCCGATTGGGTACTGGAAATATCAGGGGAAACACTTTGTAAAGTATAAGATTGTCTAACCACTATGCTATACACCTGAAACTAATATAAAATAATATTAAATGTTAACTATAATTGAAAAACAAGGCCAAATAAATAGCATATGCAAGTGGATCAGAAAATAAAAGTATACAGTAAAATAGTCCTCCTGTGTGTTTTCCTAACATGTGATGCCTCTGATTTGTTCGTCCTGCTCAGCCATTTTAAAGAGGCAAAGCCGCAGGGCGTAAATTCCATTGTAAACCCCACTTTGCTATGAAGTTACTTAGTGTCACAGTGTTGTGAATTTACCTGATCTTTTTTTTTTTTTTTTGGATCTTGGGGTCTCTGTTCAACTCTGGCCTTTTCATCTACTGCACCGACTCTCTCTAAACTTCCTGGAATCATTTCCATTTCTGAAACAAACTGGATTCTGCAAAACCTGAACATGCTCCAGTTCCCTTTCCTAGACCTCTAAATCCTCTGCCCTGGTATCCCTCTGTGCTTTCTATTGGAAGCGGTTGATGTCCCTATTCCCCAGCTATGTTCAATTACTCTGTCGCTTCCTCCCTCCCCCCCCCCCCCCCCCCCCGCCCCGCCACCCCCCCAACCCCGCCCCCAAGGCTTCCCTGGTGTGAATGATTTAGCAGGACTCAGTTAGCAATATTTAAAGGGACCAGCTTCTTCTGAAACAAGACCCTTTTTTTTTCTACACAAAATGAACCCAGTTTAACACCATGGTGAGTTATATAGAGCCCTGTTCCCATGGTGAATATGCCAGGCAATGATCTATCACTGTTGGGGGCAGACAGGTGTGAAGGGAGCTTTCTCTTCCAGTTATTTAACCATTTTCGTCATCTGTAAAATAGAGAAATAATAGGGGGTGATAAGATTGCTGTGGGAATTATGTCAATAGACATAAACACTAGAACAGCTATTGTACCTTAAGGAGAGTTCTGATCAGAACCATGATGCTCACTGAGCATGTGCAGAACACATCCATGGAAACCAACAACAGCAGGAAAATGTCTCCTTGCAAATAAATGCCCTCACTTGAGAAGGACGAGTTCCAAACCGGAACTGCTATCCTGTTTTTCACAGGCAAAGCAGAGAGAATGATTTAACTTGCTTAGAGAGAATTTCTTTAAAGACTGAGCTGATTTAATTATTAAGGATGTACATGGTGAGTAGGCAGGATAATATCAAGGAGTTATAAATTATTTACACGTTATTGCTCTCAGTTTGTCAGTCTGACGTGCCTCTTCTTCTCTTGGGGGATTCTGCAGAGTGTTTCTGGCCCAGAGTATTTTCTGATAAAACATCTCCCTAAGAGGACCTTGAAGCATCTTAATCATTTAAAATAATCAGAGTTTCTTAAATTTCCTAACACAAGGATTCTGCTTTTAGGAGCATCTTTTTTTCAGGTTGCAGGTTGTAGCTTCTACTTTAAGGGGCATGAGATGGAAGAGGTATTTCTAAGGAACATGTCAGCTCTGAATGGACAATCAACTCTCTACTGTCTAAGATTTTGATGGAATGGTAAGGGCAGTATTAGGAAGGTCTCACCTTCCAGATGGACCTGGGAGTTCCACATTGTCTGAATATGCCCATGTGCTGCACTGTGTTAAAGTGAAGCAACTACTGTGTCCTGCCTGCACAGCTCCTGGGCCGGGCGCATGAGGGGAAGGGGACCGAGAAGTGCCCAAGCTGCACACACATGAGATGGGGAGAGTATTTGGGAACAGCTATGAGGAGAACGCTGACCAGGCGTGAGGGCTCACTGATCAATCCTCAGCTCTTTCTCCTCTTTAACTGTAAGTAGAGAATCAGGCACAAAAGTTCTGTGCTAATTAGTTGTTGTGGGTCGCTCTTGAACATCCCAGATTCTCATCCTTGCTCTGTCTCCCCCCGGGTGAATGATTTTGGGGTCCCAGCAAAGGTCAGGTGTCTAGGATCAATTCTAGAAGAATCTAATACATCATTATTTTTCTCCTCAAAAATCCCCCAAGTCTTCAGAACCCTCGCTATAAGAAATAGCCTAGGATTGGGGTAGATGGGGGGGAGAGGGGTGGGGAGGAAGCAGGAGGGTTGTACTGGGTTTCTCTTTACCATTTATCCTGATAAAGAGGCTTCTATCTAGGAATCTCTATATCAATATTCTTACCTTGATTGACAACCTTTGGATTAAGGAAAAAAAACTAGGTCTAAAAACCATAATCAGGGGCGTTCATAGCACTTATTTATTTTCTTTTCATAGCCCTACTATCATCGTTAGGCATCTAACTTCTTGATATTCTGGTCAGCTACAGTTGGGCTGATAGATTCTAATGGGGTATTCAGACTATTAGAAGATGTGAAAGGAAGGATCAAAAGTTCCCAGTCCTCACCCTCAGTATACCTGCTGAACAACACAGTCTTCCTTCCCTTCGGGGCTGTGAACAGCAAGCAGTTCCTCAGTGGTTCTGCTGGGGCAGGTCTTGGCAGTGCTCTGAGGTGATGCCTCTGTTCCCTGGAATGAGGTGGGGACCAGAGCTGTTAGCAAGACAGTGAACCGGGATGCTCCGTCCAAGTTGGTTCTCACATCTCCACTGACATCCTTTGTTTGACATTGATTTCCAGACTCCCAGGGATATCCTTCTTCAAATGCATTAATTAAAGAGCACACCCCAGGCTAATTAGTGAGGGTCATTTTTTTTTAAACTATCCTTCTAAGGGTGGATGCTCTCACTGCCCTTCTCCTGCCCACCCACTGTGAGGTGATGACAGGCCCTACCATTTACCACCCAGACTCCCTGTCTTCTCCTCATTTTTGGCTTGCATCTCTGAATGCTTTCCAGATCCTCTTGCGTTTCTTTCCACAAGCTCTCCGACTGCCTAAGTGTACACTCTGGACCATTCCCTACCTGCTGCTGTGGCTCTTTCCGGGAACTCTGGATGTGGCCTGGCTAGGACACTGCTCCCGTTGGCCAACCGGCTGGCTGGCCCCTTAGTGGCACTGATGGCCTTTTCTTTCTTAGACCTCAGTTTCCCCTCTCTTCAGAGACCTTAGGAGGTCCTCTGTGGCCTTGCCCTTGTTGTATGATGGTGTGCTAGATCTGCAGAGGCATTGTCTGGCCAAATCCCCACCTTTTCCCTTCCCCCTATACTAAGAGGAATCCTTTTTACTTCAGAAAGAGGCCTCCTGGCCACTTTCCTTTCTGTCTTCCCCTACTTCTGTTCCTGTCCACAGTAGCCTTGAAGCAAAAGTGTGTGTGTGGGGGGGGGGGGGGAAAGACGGGGGGGGGGGGAGGCGGGACGGGGGGGGGGGGGTGTCCAGGGAGCGGCAGATCTTTGGGGGATGGGCTCACAAGGCCCTGGTAAAGGATCACTGTATCTTGCTTAATTTGCTTGGGCAGGTGAGGACCCCAGAGGTGGGTTTCTGTCACATCTAAAAGCTGCAGCTCTGCCTCCCATGGATAGCTGAGCGGCACCCTCTTCCCAGACTCCCAGTAGGAATAGCCTTCCTTCACTGCTGTAACCATACGGCTAACATATGCAAACTGCTTGTTATGCGCAAAGTGTGTACAGCAATTTTCTGTCATGCTTGCTCTGAAGCCATTCTGAGAGGTTGGCTCTCTTATTCTCCCCATTTTACAGATGAAGACACTGAGGTTTAAACATTGGTAAAGCTCCGCTAGGAACTCTGAGCCCAGAGCCGGGATGCTTGCCCTAACCCCAAACTGGAATCAGCCCGTCTTGCTCTGTGACTGCCCTGCCACTGTCTTCTGAGCTGTCAGATTGCTTGGGAAGCAGAGGGGACGCTGAGCAATCAGGGTCGCCGGGCGCTGTCAGCACAGCAGCGTGTTCTGCCGTCAGCTGGTCCTTGCTCTCCCTGTGAAAGCTCCGGCTCCCTGTCACCTGGGCTGTCATCTGGCTCCCACGCGTGCATATTGCAAGATGGTCATCTGTGTGCCGGGTTATTTGGTGTGGCTTGTTTGGGTTCAGTTTTGAGTGATTTTTTTCTTTTCTTTTTTAGATTCAGTCTTTCTGCCCCATCCCTTTTTGGAGGCACCGCTCTTTTCTATGCTATCGACCATCTGGGACTAAACCTGCCGGGGCCATCTCTCTCTCGTTCTCCTCTTATGCTTGTCCCGTGTACTTTTGAAGCCCCTCGCGCACACTCCCTCTTCCTACAAGGTTGCAATGTGTACTCTCCTAGCCCAGCAGTTCCTGGAACACAGTGGACAGCCAATAAGTAATTGATGAATGAATGAATGAATGAATGAATGAATGAAGCTTTTAATATGTACAGTCATGGCACTGACAGAACTGCTATTATGATCCCCTTGAAGGGAGACACATGCTTAATTTCAGGATAGAAAGATTGTGGCAGCTGCCTTGTTCTGACTTCTGTCTCTTTCCTTGTCTCTTGTTCATCCCAGACCCTGCCCATGGCTGCCAAACAGAAGCCTACACACAGACTCACACACCAGCCCGGTAAGGGGGGGTCCAGTGAGCACTGGGCTATTCCCACCCCAGCCCACACTTTCCATTTAGGGGCGTAGAGGGAAGCTGGCCTCTGTCCTTTTGTTTGGTTGGAGTCAGTGTGACATCATCGTGCTCATCTCAGCCATTGGGCCAGAGCGGTTGGGTGCGGCACTGCAGCAGATGCTATATTCTTGTGGAGATACATTTAATTTCCAGCTCTAGACGGGGGAACAGGCCTTATCAAGATGGCCTGGCAGAGCGTGTTATTTATAAACCCACCTCCTTATCACCAAGAAGAATGCCATCTTCCCTGGGAGAGGCTTTTAAAGATTTCTCTGTTAATATTTGCTTCATCATTTCAATGTCTTCAGCCAGACCTGATCAGACAATTATTTCTGGATGGGTACAAATTCCATTTTCAGAATTTTTCTTGGCTCCCTGTTCCTGTCCCCTCCACGCTCTCCACCCCCTTGCCTGACTCATCTCTTCTAGAACCTTCTTTGTCCTTCTCAAATCACTGGGAGTGATTTACTAACTGCATTTCTCCGCCAGCTCCTGGACGCTGGCTAGGAAGACTAATTTACAGGAACAAAATGTCCCCAAGTTATCACTGGGTCACGCTCCAAATTCATTTGAGAATCAGCAGTTGGAATTAACAATGTTTTTTCTCATCAGAATAATGGAGGAGTGGGGGGCTCAGGATGTCCCTCAGAAGTCATTTTATTCACAATGAAGCCGAATTGTAATGCAAATAGGGGATCTAGCACAGAATATCTGTGTGGTACTGAAGAGGGTCTGGGGACTGGGATAAGAGGAGAAATGGAATTTTCCTGCTTTCTTTATGAAGGCAGTTCTAACCCTAGGCCACAGATTATAATAATTAGGTGTTATGTAGGCAGCCTCGTGTGTGGCCTTAGACCCAGAAATGATTGGAGTTCAGGTCTGACCCACGTTAAACAAACTTATACCAGCTTGATGTACTGACCAGAATGGCAGGTTGCTCACCAGCATTGCTGGCTATCAAGCCCTGTGGATAATAAGCATGTGACTACCAGTACATTTCCTCCTTGGCAGCAGATATGCAAGGGAACCTGGAGGGGGATCAGAAAGCTAGTGGTAGACCTCACTTAGGTCAGGGCATCAACTGTCTCAGGATGGGACAGACATCTGTAGGCCTCACTGTCTCTCCTCTGGCCACACATGCATTATCAGGACTCATGGCTTGCTTCTTTCACTCTCCTTTTCCTAGACTTCCTGGCCCTTGGCCACACACATTCTTGTCTAACCGTGGTGATTTCTTCAATCAGATTAAAGCCAAAATTGGTAGGCCTGGGAGCCATTCTGATTCTTTAAACTTGATGTAATATTACTCAGTTTGTTCTGGTCCAACATGTGTGGATTTTGTAGTTTAACTAGCAGGAAACAATTTAGTTTCTTTGTTCTCAGGGGTCACTGCAATTTGAGTTTCCATCCCTCCCCAACATTGTTCCAGCTATATTCAACTACAGACAGCATCACTATTTTATGTGTATGTATGGGAGGGAGAGTACAATTAGGCTATCTTACTCCATAAAAATCCTCAAAATGCAGCAATATTTGCTGTCTCAAATTCTTTTCAGAAATAGCAGGAATGTAAAGTAAAAAAAAAAAAAATACATGAGAGCCCAACTGGCATGGCTCAGTGGTTGAGCATCGACCTATGAACCAGGAGGTCACGGTTAGATTCCCTGTCAGGGCACATGCCCAGGTTGCAGGCTCAGTCTCCAGTGGGGGCATGCAGGAGGCAGCCAGTCAATGATTCTCTTTCATCATTGATATTTCTATCTCCCTCTCCCTCTCACATCCTCTCTGAAATATAATAAAAATATGTTTTTAAAAAATAAATAAGAATATATAGAGTTACTTATTAACTTTCATCCTTATTGAAAACCCCCTTTCCCTTAGAGCAACTGATTTCAGCTAGATGTTAAAAAGAAAAGCGGATGGACTAATATATACTAATGTGTGAATGACTAGCAAATACCTCTAATACATCCTGGGAGGCTTTTTTGTCTTTTTCTTCAATAACTTTTAAAATTTTTGAGTTATCGTTACAATATTACATTAGTTTCAGTCAACAACATAGTGATTAGACATTTACATAACTTATGAAGTGGTCACCCTGATAAATTTAGTACCAATTTAACACCATACATTGTTACTATAATATTATTAACCATATTCCCTATGCTATAGCTATACTTTACATTCCCATGAGACTTTTCTCTTTTTAAAAGAGGATATACAGTGATATGCATGCATCTTTAACCAGTATAATTTCAGGCAGTATCAATGGCTATTTTGCAGAGCAGAAAAAGTCAGGGGGTATTGTGGGCAAGATTTCAGGTTCAGTCTGGTCTTTTGCTCTGGAGTTTAGCTTTCGTTCGCTGGTTATAACATCTTCTTTTCTTTCTGAGCACCGATCTCAGAGATTCACAAGGCAACAAGGTTTATGAGAAAAATTCCCATGGCTGTACCATCAGGACCTCTAGTCATGGGGGTAAGCGAGGAGCCAGGCTGCTCAGAGGAGAGTGAGGACAGTTATTGGCACATTTGTACAATGGGAGACCCCTCTACTAGCTTAACCTGACTTTTCATCCACTTCTGTTGTTCAAGTTTTTTCATCTCTCTCCAAATGCCCCATTTCATTTCTCTCTCTCTCTCTCTCTCTCTCTCTCTCTCTCTCTCTCTCTCTCTCTCTCTCTCTCTCTTCTTTGGTATGGCTTTTAAAAATGAATTTGGCACCTTGACAATTCAAACATTTCCCTTGCGAGTTCCTGAAATCATTCATGTTTTATTTGCTCTCCTACCTTTTTTCTGTTTCACCTAGGCTTGATTCCCAGGATCCCACTGTATCAAGGTGGTCTTGTTTCCTAGCAACCCAGTTTGATGCTGACTTTGCTGGGTTAATCTCCGCCTCCTTCATTAGCTTCTGAATTTCTCTCTGAGCTTGGGAAGAACTCTCCTACCAGCTATGTTGAATGCCTTACCCTCAGTTGCCCACCCCCATACTCTGACCCTCATTGCTGGATACTCAGAGGGGCCCCCAGTGACAGCTTCTGACCAACAGAGAGTGGAATTGGACATCATGGATGATTGGTGACATCATGTGACCTGTAATTGCATCTAGACTAATCTCCGGCTCTGCATGTGAGCCAGGAAGAATGTTCCTTAGTCAGAGTGAGCTGAGAAATTATATAGGACAAGGTGTGTGTGTGTATGTGTGTGTGTGTGTATATGTGTGTGTGTATGTGTGTGTGTGTGTTAAACTTTAAATTGGTTACTTTCACCATTCAAGCATACTGCTTGTGAGTGCTGGCTAGAATGACCTCTGAGCACTTCTGCTGTCCTTTTGCTGTACAGAGCTGGGCCCCAAACAAAACAAACCAGATGGGAACACCAATGCTGGGGGTCAGGGTGCAACTGGGATGTGCCACGTTAGGAGCCTTGCCCTCCTCTTTCAGAGACGGCTGACACGTCCTCATGACCACTCTACTGCATTCATGAAAGAGATTCTTTGTCATCAGTTTCCAAGAATCACAGTGACCTAGTTAAACACCTAATGAATTGGCCCTGTGCATATGTAAAAGATCATTTTATTTGTATCTGAAAGTTTAAGAAACTAATATTGTTGGTACCAAAAAGCTAAAAATGTTTCCACATATGCGATTACTCTTGTCAAATCAGCTTGTAGAACCATTCAACAAACATAGAGTGGGCCAAAAGTAGGTTTACAGTTGTCCACAAGGAAAATAACACAATAATTAATAAATAAGAATATAGGAATAAACTTCGCGTTTTGAGTACTCACAACTGGAAACCTACTTTTGCCTCACCCTGTATTGATTGAGTGCCTACTAAGTGCAGGACACTGTGCCTGGCCTCATGGTCATTGCAATAAGGAAGGTCCACATCTTCTCTCGTGGATCTTACGATGATCTTCAAGGGAAAAAATCACGGCATTCATTTCGGAAGTGCAGAAGACTGAGCTCTCCCACTGTCTGGTGCCCTAGTTTATCTATCATAGGCATATATTTGGGTTCCCATTTTATTTCCCCCACTAGATTTTAAACTCCTTGAGGGCATAAATTGCTTCATTTTGGTGCCTTTCCTCCGAGCCCTCTGCAGTGCTTTCTCATGGCTTGGCTCAGAGCTTGCTTACTGTCCTTCTCCCCTGGGTGTAATGGCTAATGCGTGCTAAGTGCTTATTGAATGTCAGATCCCTAGCATTCACGACCTCATTTACCCAAACAACAACCCTACACGGAAGCTGCTATTATGCACTCCATTTGACATTGTTCTTACCTTGATCTACAGGGCGAAACATGACCTGACCCAACCTCAGCTCCTTTTACTGCCCCCACACCTGCCCCTTTGCTCACAGCTCTCAGCCACCCTGGGCCCTTGTATTGGTTGGCCACACCAGGTGTGATCCCACCCCAGGGCCTTGCTCAGCTCTCTGCCTTGCTCTTCTCCCAGACTGCTACCTGAGCCCTCTGCCAACCCACCCAGATCTGGCCCAATGCTTCCTCTTCACAGAGGAATTCCCTGACCTATCTGCCATAGTGACCTCTGCTGCTCACTATCATCTCACCCTGCTCTGTTTTTCTTCAACGCACTTACTATTACATGACATATTATGTATCTGTTGTTTCATTATTAATATGTTTGTTAACATCAGAATGCCAGCTTCACTTGGGAGGGATTTTGTCTGTCTGGTTTAGAGCCAGGTCCCCAGGAAATGCAACTGGGAAATGCCAGGGATGGGATTTGAACCCATGTCCTCTGATGCCAAAGCCCACATTCTGAACTACTGTGTGTGTGTGTGTCTTTCCTTCTTCTCCACTAAGCTCTCAGAATCTACATGAATATACATGACAAGGACTATTTGTTTTATATATTGTAGCCTAAATGCTTAAAGAGCCCGGCACATGAAGGGGATTTTTATACATGTCAGATGAAAATTGTATGGTTGGCTATATGATGGTTTGAACAGGCAGAGAGAGGCACGTTTCCAATAAGGACATAGTGCAGACAGAGGCATGAGAGCCGATGGAACATACTGGGAATAGCAAAATACCATTCAGCAGAGTTAAAACGCCTACATGAGTGGCCAGCTTATCACCAGGGGCAGCTTAGGCAGTGTGAAAATTAAAGTCTATGGGGTATGTATGATCACTGTCCATTCCCTTTCATCAGCTGGGGTCTCTGTCCTGTACCTTGCCACCCAGTGCACATGCAAGTTTAAATGCCTGAAATGCTTTGCTGATCTTCCAAAGATGTCATTATGATGAGATGGAGCTGGGGGAAAAGTGCTTGTCTTGAAAACAAGGACAGATGGCAAATTGACAGCACTATACAATGGCCACAGGACTGAACACTGGCCCTGAATGCCTACCAGACAACAGATGTGACAAAGTTTGCAAAGAGAGTCTGATGCACAAGATCTCAATGAATTTGGAGGTGGCTGAGCAACCAACAGGATTTTGTTTTGTTACTGAAATGCAGAACTCTGAACAATGGTTTGGTAGAAAGCCATGGTGGAATTGGAGAAGGGAGACAGTGACCGAGTGCAGAGATGGGACTGTGTTTTGCACAACTAATCTCTTCTAAGTTTCTCCTCTAGAAGAAAACGCTCACAGGAACTGGGGAGGAGCTGCTCGCTGATCACGCCTAGAGAAATGGATCTCTCTGGCACAGGCAGCGGGCGTGGTAGCATGGAGGTACTGCACGCTCACCTCCTCCAAGAGAAGCTGCGATGAGAGTAGTTCATGGGCAGCCCCCCGCTGTGCACCTTGGGACCTAACGCAGCATTCATGTGGAAGCCTTGCTGCCCAGGGTGGGACTCCTCTGATGGCCATTTATGCACAAGGGCTCCCTATCGGCCTGGCTGAGACTTTACCAGTTCTCCTTGCCCCTCTCCTTGCACAGCTACCATAGGGGTCTGAAGGCTCTCCCTGCCCTCTCCGGCGCCCTCTCCCCTGTACCCTTTACAAACCTTCCCTTCTTCAGGTTTTATTCTGGTTGGCATCTGAGAACCCAAAGTAGCACAGGAGGCCTCAGGAAATAGTACATAAAATTCCTCCACTGGAAAAAAAAAAAAAGTAAAAAATCATTAAACCATCCACTGCTGGATGAAGAGGTGATTGGTCAGGCAGGGCTTTCAAATATCCACTCTCCGGACATTTTCAGAAATGCAAGGAAACAGAAATAACTGCCACGGAGAAAAATCCTTCGTCCAAAGCTATTTTGAAGTGTCTCTGTAATTCCGAGTTCTGTTAGCTCCTGTGAACGCACCTAGACTTGTCAGATCAAATTCTTGTCCTCTGCCAGGATTTGGAAGTTTCCCACTGAGTGGTCAAGGGCAATGATTGAACTCAGGGTCCTGAATCTTGATTGAGTGAGGACTGGCCCAAATCTTGTCTCTCTCCAGTCTCTCTGGGATCGCAAGGGATCATCCCTGTGAACAAGCATAACCACATTGCACTTTCCAGCTGGTCTTGCTGGACTGCAGAGCAGTCCTCACCCATCTTCTCGTTGCCAAGCGGGCACCCACCGGTGAAGGGGCGTATCTGCAGCACCGCTTTTTTTTTTTTAGCGTTTGAATGATTTGCCAGTTTCGCCTCACTATGTGCTTAAAAGTAAAACATAATTGTAAACCGAATTGTTGCAACTAGAGAGGCCAAACCAAAAGAGTGGCACCCCTTGCCTTTGGTGGAAGAAATATATACTAGGCCATGTGGAAAATGATTGCGGAAAAAACGGAGGCTGGAAGCCGGCTGGCTCTGCGATTGTAAAGCAGCAGCAAGGGCTCTGCCTACAAGGCCACCTTCTTGTGTCGAGACTTGTTGAATGACTGGCTTTAAGGGCACTGAAAAAAACTTAACCACAGTCATTTTTCTTCTCTCAAATCAATAAGTGAGAAAATAAAATACCTATGACTCGGTTGAATCAACTCCTCTATCAAAACCTGAGCCATTCTGTGAATGGAGGAACCCAGAAAAATGGATTAAAATGGCCTTTGTTAAAATAATAATAATAGCTGTAATTGCTG
Source organism: Myotis nattereri (assembly GCF_964212035.1). NCBI lineage: Eukaryota > Metazoa > Chordata > Mammalia > Chiroptera > Vespertilionidae > Myotis > Myotis nattereri. The sequence goes on from NC_138079.1 coordinate 37,564,741, forward strand.
AGTGTGTTCGATGTGTCAAAAGCTTTCCATAAGCTGCCCTCACCCTACAGGACATTACAAGGTCAGTATCATACCCCCCCCGCCCCCCCCCCTCACCCCGCCCGGCCCAATTCAGAGGAGATCGCCAAGACATAGAGATGTCTTTCCCCAGCCTCCCTGCTTGGACAAGGCAGAGTCCAGGCAGGTCTGTGTGTCTTTAAAGCTAATCCGTCTGCTCACCTTCTCCTCTTCAAGTGAGGGGCGGTAAGATTGTTTCCAGAGCAACGGCAGATCCTTGTAACGAAAGAAAATCCAACTGTGCCCCATGAGTTGTATAACAGTTGGAAAGCATGAGAGGCACACTGATAATTGCAGGGATACTGCAAATTCTGGAGAATAATTGTAGTGGGGAGCACCGAAGGAACCAACAGATAATTCATTCTCTTCCTAACTCCTTTGCGCTTCATCTGAACATCATCTGGGCCATTTCAGACTCAATAGGTATTTTGAACCAATAAATAAATTCATACCTCTATCAAAGTTGCATTCGCTTTTTGCCTTGTACTGTAGGTATCTCTGTATGCTTTAAATCTCCCCTCCTGGACTGTAAGTTTCTGAATATCAATAGCCTCTTGCTATTGACTACATTGTACTTTATGGTCAGATTTAGTGTACATAATTTTACTCAGAGCAATTCTAGGAGGTTTAAAAGATAGGCATTCTTATCCTCATTTTGAGGACTTTGAGGCTCAGAGCGGTTACGTGATTTGCTCAAAGTCATATATCAGCAATGGGTGAAACTCGAACTTGAATTCAGGATTTCTAACTTCCTATCTGTTTTCTTTTAAACATGCAGAGTCCTCTAATGGGAAAGTTCCCTTCTGGTTCATCATTACAGTTTAACACAGCCAAGCCCTATACCTTACTCATGATAATGTTTCATAAATATCTGTTAGATCATTTTTACTAATGAATGACTGAAGAAGGGAAGAAATAAATGAAATTCTATAAAACGGCCTAGTGAGCTTTGTATCTGGCAATTGCACTTTCAGATCTGGATGGAAAGTGTTCTAGAAAATTCTTCTGGGTGCTAATATTTCTTTTAAAAAATGTATTACATTTATTGGGGTGACATTAGTTAATAGGGTCATACAGGTTTCAAGTGCGCCTTTCTATGATACAAGATCTGCATATTGCACTGTGTGCCCACCACCCAAAGTTAAAATCATCTTCCATCACCATATATTTGGTCCCCTTTATCCCTTACTATCCCCCGACCCCCTTCCTCTGGTAACCACCATATGGTTGTCTATGTCTATGAGCTTAAGTTTTACATCCTACATATGAGTGAAATCATATGGTTCTTCACTTTTTCTTACTGACTTATTTCGCTTAGCATAATATTCTCAAGGTCCGTCCATATAGTCACTAATGGCAACATTTCATCTTTACTTATGGCTGAGTAGTATTCCATTGTGTATAGGTACCACATCTTCTTTATCCAGTCCTCTGCCAAAGGACAATATGGCTGTTCCCATGTATTGGCCACTGTTAATAATGCTGCAATGAACAAAGGGGTGCATATGTCGTGAATACATGTTTTCAAGTTTTCCAGGCAGGTACCCAGAAGAGGGATTGCTGGGTCATATCGATTGCTGTTTCTTAATTTTTTGAGGAGTCTTAATATTATTTTCTACAGTGGCTACACCAGTTTACATTCCCACCAGCAGTGAATGAGGGTTCTTTTTTCTCCACACCCTCTCCAACATTTGTTATCACCTGTCTTGTTGATAACAGCCATTCTAACAGATGTGAGGTGGTATCTCATTGTAGTTTTGATGTGCATTTTCCTAACAGCTAGTGAAGTTGGCCATCTTTTCATAAATTTGTTGGCTGTTAGAACATCTTCTTGGGAGAGGTGCCTGTTCAGGTCCTCCACCCACTTTTTAAATTGAATTGTTTGTTTGTTTGGTGTTGAGTTGTATGAGTTCTTTATATAGTTTGGGTATTAACCCCTTGTCAGAGCTGTTATTTGTGATGTCTTCTCATATTTCATTTAAAGAAATGTCCTCCGAAGAGATAGTTTTACCACACTTTCCAACTGAAAAATGTTTGTGTTTGGTCCTTTCAAAGGCCATAAATCTCTCTAATTGGTGCCGAATGGTTTTGGGGATGGCTCTGAGCAAGTATCCGATTAATTGAAAGGAGAATATTGTCATCTGCCACAGAGATTTCTCATTATGTTTCATCATCAAACTCAAAACAGAGCCCTGTTTGGAATTCTTTTAGGAACAGTAATTACCCCACATCCTATGGTGTTGGGAAGCAGGGCTCACAATTAGCATCTGTCATGAGGGGGAAGTGATCCGTGCTAAATGGGAGCTGGGCCAGATGGGTCTTGCTAAGACCTTTTCCAGGCCCCCTTCAGAGCCATTAAATTAAGTTGTCCCTATGTGTGAGCAAAAGACACAAATCAATCTTTTACTTGTGTGTGTATTAAAGAATGCATCCGCTTCCATTAATTACAAGTCAAGTGCTTTTATCTACAGTGATCAGGGTAGGAGAGACGCTGATGCCAAAGAACTCCAGAGAAGCAGATCCCGGTGAGATGTCACAGGCCTCAGCAGGCTGTGCAGCAAGAGGAACTTAGACACCAACCAGCCTGTCCTTGTCCTGGGAGGTAAGGGACAGCGTCCGGCAAACCCAGGCCTCTCCTTCCATTCCTGGGAGCATGGCTGATCATCTCCATGGGGACCTAGACACTAGGCCCTGCCTGATGAGTGGGGGCCGCTGGCTTGCCCATCATGTGTAGCAGAGTACACTTGGTCTGGGAGTCTCCAATTTCCTCCTAACTGTGATAGTCATTTTTGGTTTTCCTTTTCAAGCAATAGATAAGTGAGTATAGGGCTTTAAAAAATAACCTGTAACAAAATAGATGTGAATTTATAAAGTAGTTAGGAAAAAATTCATGATTCAAGTGTAGGGACTTGAATAGAATAATGCATCCCTACTTTTCATAGAATATTTTAAATTATTAGGTAAGTTTCATTCCAATTTAAAATAGCTTACTTTTTTTTTTTAAAGTTAGGCTTATGGCTCGACAAATAAACTATTTATGCCTGAGCTCCAGCACGCTGGCATTTCTGTTCCTGCTTTTGATTTCAATTGTGGCTCCCAATCCCTGTTTTTGCCAAAATTTGGGAAGAGTGTTATTGGCATTTTTAAAAGTTTTAAATAGATTTAAAATACAGGCTGTGTTGCATCCTCCACCCCTACTCCCGCCCTACTCCCTCGCCTGAGGAGGTGTCCTGCTTTAGGAAAATCGAGTCAACACTTTTAAAATGATCAAAATACCTCCATTTCACACCACTTGTGCAATGTCTATAGGAAACCGCAGAACGATCTTATTCTAGTGGCAGGTGGGGTGCTTGGAGTGGCAATGGGAAGCTGTCAAAAGCTCACGTTTATTATTTAGCAAATACAAGTCTTAATATTATTTGATGCAAAGTTTTTCTTTTTTCTTACAATATTCTGAAACGGGCAGGGAAGGCGGGAAGGGGAGGTGAGCAGCTCGGGGGAGCCATGAGAGCACCTTTCTTTTTAGTTCCTGTTATTAAAGCGGCTCCCTTAGGGATTGTGAGCCTTCTGCTCTCTCTGTTCTCTTCTGATTATTTGATTATTTCAATGTATTAACATAATTGCTATGTAATTCTAATATGTATACTGTTTTCTATTTCTTTTTCATTGGTCAAAGCGGTTAAAAATGTTTCTACAAAGTCTTTCCATTTCCCCCTTTAAAGTTGTGTAACATTTTAACTTATAAATTCAGCACAAGTTTTTGAATTCAATCATTGGACAGTTTGCTATAAATACCTTTATTTATTTATTTGTTTTACATGTAGTTTCTTTTTTCTTTTTATTCGTTTGAGTTGCTATTTTGGAACCATTTCCCAAGGTTAAAATCAATAGGTCAAAGAATGTGAACACTGTTGTGGACTTTTTGTCGCATAGCATCGTTAGAGCTTCCCAAAGAAATGTGAACAGACTTACAGTTGTGGAGGCGGTTCTTTTCAAGAGAAAATAAAATACAATTTTATATGTTCAAGGAGAGAAAGGCAGGATAGGAGGACATTGGAAGAGATAGAAGGCATGAAGGATAACTTTAAGGACCCTTTACAAATGGGATATAGATAGTCCTGAAAACTACAAGGTGAGGTCAGGAGGGGCATTGGAAAGAATAGCTCTTCATCTTTCAAAGGAGATAGCTCACGGTGGGGCTAATCTGCGGAAGAGCCCATTCTCTCTCCCTTTAACTTTCAGGCATTTCATAAATTAGCCTATGGGTCATGAAGTTTTACTAGCGATGCTTTTTGGTACTTCAGTCCTCATGCGCTGCCCATTTGTTTTTAATAGTTTGGATATGTCCTTGGGGGCAGGGGGGTAGATACTTTTCCCATCAGCAGAGTATGGAATGTGCTCCACATGCCCAGCAATTGGCAGAAGGTAGAACTTTGGGTTGCTAAGTGCTAGGGTCATTGACCAAGCCATTTAATAAATGGGAGAAGGGGCGTCAGTTTTTAGTCTTTAGTTTCCCACAAGTGAATTTCATTTAAATAAAGAGCTCCCGCAGGTATGCTGCTATTGCAATACTGAGCTGGCAGTCCCTTGCTTTGAGATTCCCAGGTTGTGTCAAACTAAACGAAGTCAACCTGTGGGCCCAGGTAGTCTTTGTCTGTTGACGCATCCTTAGAGATAACCTCGCTGTGATCCGTGATGAGGTTTCTGTCTTGAAGCACGTGGGAAACATAGACTGAATTCTTGCCGCCTGTAGAATTCCAAACTCAGGGGCATATCGGATTTCAAAAACTACATTCAGATGTTTGTAGCTTAAAATATAATGTCCCATTAGAAAAAGCTATAGTAATGACATCTCACTCCTTAATCACTTTATAGCTTTTAGATGGCGTTCAGTTGTTCGTTATAAATGGATCTGTGATTTCATTTGATCCTCACAACAATTCTGGGTAGGAAGTATTATTAGTCCACATTACAAATGGTGGGGAAAGAGACACAGAGAAACTAAGTCAAATTTTCCAAGTTCATGGAGCTGAGAGCAGCAACGCCAGTCCTCTAACCCATGTCCTCCGATGCTCAGCCCAGTCTCTTTCCACATCAGCACGCTTGGCCAAGTGCCTGGTTCAACACACAAAAGGCTGTTTTACCCACAATTATTACTAATGCAATTTAGGAAAACTTTTTGCCTCCAATTTCAGGATTTCAGGCAGACCCAAATGTGGTGTGAAATGATCTGTAACCTAACAATGTGAAATGCACTTTGCTAAACTTGTCCCCTGAGTCCCAGGCTCTTTCCCTCTACCCCTGACCCTCTTTGCACTGGCCCAGCTCCAAATATACTAAATCAGGTTGTCCAGTTGTGGCCCAAAAATTTGTATTAAAAGAAAACGAACACCTAGCACAAAAGAAAACAAAATGGAAAGGTAAACCAAGACTTAGCAACATAAAGATGTCATTTCCCCTAAGCTAACCTTTATGCTAATGCCCAAAGCAATCCTTCAATAAAAAAAATTGGAAGCAATTAGTTGATGCTAAAGTTTGCTTTGAAAAACTAACAAGCACAAATGGACCATGCCCAGAAGTCGGTTTTCGGCCTGGGCGAGTCTATTTTGAAGAAGTGGCGTTAGAAGAAGTGGAGGGTGTCAGTCGGGCGATGGGAGACGCGGTGGAGGTGGGCCGCAGGATACGCAACGCGGGGGAGGTGCATTGTTTTGAGGTACGTTCGCTGAGGTCGACCCCTTCCAACTCTCCCATCCACACTCATCTATCTGAAACAAGTATACAAGACAAGTGTGGATGGGAGAGTTGGAAGGGGTCGACCTCAGCGAACGTACCTCAATCAGATTGAGGACGTTTTTAGCAAAGGCCAGCTTAGGAGTACCCTAATTAAGTTAAAAACAATGTACCTACCTATATAGTTTAAGTTTAAAAAATTTGGCTCTCAAAAGAAATTTCAATCGTTATACTGTTGATATTTGGCTCTGTTGACTAATGAGTTTGCCGACCACTGGCCTAGACAACCTTGTGTTCCTCTCTAAGACAAGAAAGAGAGTTCCCCCACAACCCAGACTCCCCCCACATGAACTTACTGACCTTACGCTGACTCAGGGGTTTTTTGGAAAGTGGGCCTGAGTTAGCCTTGAGTCCTCAAGGGAGATGGGGTCCCTGAGTGTCCCATCAAATGCACCCCCTCTGCGCTGCCACTTATCTAACTCGAACACACACGTACACACCAGTAAGAATCTAAGAAGAAAAGTGCAAATGCAGAGAGAAATGTTCTTTATTAGTGTAATTGCCTCCTCCATCTGTTTGCAATTAAAAAAGGATGAAAAGGGAGAGAGAAAGAGAGAAATTGAGAGATTGAGTTAAAGCCACGGATGACTTCAGGCCCTCCCCCAGCCCCAGGCATGCACTTAGGGAGACGGGTTCTGATAGGAAGCCTGTCCTGGAAGAGGCAGCCGCAGAGCGGGTGTCGGAGCCCCTGTGACGTGGCAGTTTCTATGGAGACAAGTCTCTTTCCTCAGGAAGCTAGGTAAGCAGGACACACAAAACCCTAGCAACCGGTTGAAGGCTTTTTTAAATTGAGGGTTTTCTGTACTTGATTTCAAAAGGCCTCTCCCTGGGAAAGCAGCTTGTGGCAGGCAGGGAGCGGTGGGCTTGTCTGCCCAGGGGCTGCGAATCTGGAAATAAGATTGGAAGGCTGTTGGTGGCCTAGGATAGGAAGAGGGAGGAAGAGAGGTTGCTGCTCGCTGTGTGGGAGGGCTGGTTGCAGCCAGAATTCATTTTCCAGCCTCTGGCATGGGAGCCCACCACTACCACCAATTAACCCATGAAATGAGACGGCTAGGGACGAGAAAACTGTGGTCGCCATGGTCTTCCCTCTCACCTGACAAATCCCAGGTGCTTTGGGCAAGGAGAGGTCCAGAGCACAGGGGTGCAGATCTGAGAGCTGCAACCCAGCAAACTGCTTACTTGGCACAAAGTCAAGGCTCCATTTACGTTTAGTTCCTGCCTCTTCCAGTCAAATGAGTACAAACATTACTTTTTCAGGAAAGTCTTCTTTCATAGTAAAAGGTTGTATTTGGCTGCATGTAAAGAGACCTAACTGAGAAGTTTAGATAAATAGGGATTATTTTTCCCCTAAGAGGAAGCCCAGAAGTGGGCAGTTCAGGGGGCTCCAGCTCCAGCCATCATTCCAGGCAAAACAAAGAAGCAGCCGAAATTAAGGATAAAAGGGTGGTGCCCACATAATGAAGCAAGACCTTTCCCAGCAGATTTCTAGTTCTGTCTCATTGGCCAGAATTAGTCATGTGACTCCAACCCCAGGGGAGGCTGGGATATGGGGTTTTTAATCTGAGCAAATTGCCACCCTGAACAAAGCAGTGGCTGTGTTTTAATGGCAAAGCTAAGAATAAGTATGAACAGTGGGGGACAATAGGGGCGGGGTAAGGACACATATGTAATACCTTAATCAATAAAGAAAAAAATAAACAGTAGCTACAAAAAAAAGAATAAGTATGAACAGATAGCTAGTGCATCTGCTACACCTTTCCTGATTATGTCTCAGACCTACCACCCCCAGGTTGGCTTGCCCCTCCCTGTTATATGACCTCCTGCAGTGCAGTGCTGAGAAGTATTTAACAGCCAGCAGAACACAGGACTGATTAGTAGCATTTGCTGATGTCTGTGGTGTAAACACCTCCATTGTGGCCACTGTCAAGCTGTCGACATGATGTCATTGAATACGGAATTGGGAAGAAATACACAGCAATACATCATTCTGGCTTTGTGAAACCAAGAGCAAGATGGAACCCATAGCCTCGTTTTCAGGCTGTGAGAGAATTTAACTTAGCAAAATGACATCAGGCAGAGCTCATGACTTGATTTATTAAAAACATTTACTCTTGGGCTCCTTTACCACTTTCAGGGACTAGACGGCTCTAAAAAGAAGTACAGACTTAGTTCCAGGCCTTGATATAGAGCAAATAAAGTTCACAACTGATTCGAAGGGGCCATTACCCAAGCCTGGGGTCCCAGCATGCATGGAATCCTCGAGGGAACGGCGTTTGGACTTCGGTTTAAAGTGCCTAAGGAAGTGCACAATACTTGGTTTTCATAGGTTAGTAGACAACACTGTCCCTCTAGAGGCAGGAACCTGAATTGCAGGCCCAGTCACCTTGAAGGGACCAATCTAAGGCGTTGAGTCTCACACAGTCAAATATTACAAAAACTTACATTTTTATAGGACTCCCAATTTTAAAAGTTCTTTCACATATACTCTTTCTTTTGAGTCTCACAACCATCCTCTGAAAAACAGCTGGCAGTTCATTTTGCAGATGAGGATATAAGAGATAGGCAATTTATTCAAAGCAATATAGTTATTAGTAGACTCAGGTCTGATGGCTTTACATTCAAGTCTCTTTCTAGTGTGGTGAAGGCCTGGAAGGAGCAGGTACGGGATGGAGAGGGTCAACTGGGGGGTAAGGGGGGGGGGGAATAAGTGGGGTGGAGACATCAGTAATACTTTCAACAATAAAGGTACATTTTTTAAAACTTTGTTTCTTTCTACCACATTATACTTCTTTCCTCTTCTGGACATAAAATGAACTTGTTCTGTGTCCTGCCAGGTCTGAGAGGTACCTACAATGTGAAAATAAATATGACTGTCCCTTGTCCAGTCACTATAATGCCCCGTCCTTTGTAACAGGTCAGGACTAAAACTTCCAATAGTATTGAAGAAAAAGGGGAAAGGCTTCCAACTAGAGCGCACACCTTAGGAAGCAGCCTCCTATTTCTCTCCTGAGTGGGATGGGAGTTGGAAGGAAACTCAAGTTCCAAAGTCCAGAAAATGGTCCTACCCTGAAATTTCTCTCCTCTTTGTGAGCCCCTGGGTGTTAGTCCTTTATAAGGTGAAATGGCTTTTATTTTGCAATTGGAGCTAAAGCTTACAGTGCAAATGGCCCTGGGAGGGAGAATACATTGTCTTAAATTTGTACTTGAGTTCCTGGCTGTGCTGGCTGAGTGGGGAGGGGAGATTCAGAATGCCCTGTGGAAGCCAGGAGTGGACAAAGCCCTGCCTGAGGACTTTCTTCTGAGAAGCTGACCAGCCACTGCTGTCCCTGCCCCAGCCGCCCTCTCACCTTGACCCTCTCACCTTGGCCCTCACCTGTAGACTCAGCCTCTCCTTCCAGGCAGAGTTCCTGCCATGTAGCTTGTCTGGCCTGACCCCAGGATGAACTCTGCATCCAGCTCTCCGCTCCCCTGACAGCCTCATCTTTTTCTCGTTCATGGCTCCTTGGAGGCCATGGAGGGGGGGCAGACCTGGGAGAGGAGGAAGCTGCTGCAAGCCCCTGGCGTCCTCTCATGCTCCCTGGGGTTTACCGGAAACTCTCCTCTTGGATCTTAAGGAAAGTGAGATATTGAAGGAGAGGCCCCGGAAGGCCCCACTGGCACAGAGCTGGAAGAACAGTCCCAGGCCGAAGGCGAGAGGCTCGGGAACCGCACGCTGGCTGAGGTTAAAGATTGTTAACGTAAAAAAACCACTGAAACCTGTAAAGAATTTTTGTGAGTTTATTTGAGCCAAACTGTCGACATATGCCGGGAAGCAGAACCTCAACGAATTGAGATAGTGCTCTGGAGAATGGCAGGGTTACATCCGTATTTATACATGAAATTCGTTGGTGACAGATTTAAGGAGGTGGGATTAAGCAAAGTGGAGAAACCTCTGTGACAGGATAAAAAGTAAAATGATGGACACATACTTAGGTGGGTGCAGGAAGAATTAACATGACAAATGAAAGAATCTGCTGCATCTGTCCTGGGCCCAGCACACCTGGCTGTGCCCCAGGGACTCCAGATACAGGGAAATCACAAGTTACCCAGACATTTCAAGGGTATGTTATCATAGATGCAAAAAGACAGATAGGCTCAGTTACAGTAAAGGTTGACCTTGTCAGTGAAGATACCGGCCTAGGACGTAACTGCCCACCATCACTGCTTTTAGTTAAGGTTTAATTTCAGACCATCCTCTGTGGTTACTTTAGGTCTCCGAGTCTGCAAAACTGCCATGCAGGCCTCTCCTGAGCTTGTCAGGTCAGCATGTGGCCCCTTTCGTCCACAAGATCATATTCTGCTTGGGGGGAATCACTGTCTGCTGGGAGCTGCAAAAGGAGATGTGCATGTCTCTGAGGCTCCCGCTGGCCCACGGATGGCTCCTGGGGAGGCCTAGCGAGGAGGGAGGGAAGGGGAACAACCACACAGGTGGAGGCAAGAGACCTCCAGGCCTGGATGCCAACACCACATTCCCCAGCTCAGCTGATGGCTAAAGCTCCTCCCCGGAAGATAATGACCTTCTGGGTGAGAGGCCAGCTTGTGGGAGGCGCAGAGGAGAGTCTATCCCCCAATCAGCAGCCCCAGTACCCTCTCTGAGGAGGGCCCAGAGCACAGAGCCCTCAGATAAGGACAAAGGCTTGGCTGGATCATGGCGATACCTCTGGGCCAGGCCAAACAGACCAGAGGGAGCCCTGAGGGTCTCCACTGAGAAAACGGGCTCCCTTTCTGGCGCCTAGTTATCCCTTTTGCCAAGACACAGTGTTTCTTTCAAGAAGACAACCTGGGAAAACGTGTTTAATAAAGACCGTAACATCAGAATGCAGCTGCGGTCCCTCAAGCCCGTCCTCCTCCTCTCACAGCAGAGGAAACGGAGGTCAGGCCCCACAGCCAGTGGCAGAGTGAGGAACAGAGCCCAGGCTTTCTGGACCCGGTCTAAGCCTCACCTGCTACCTGGGCTTCGTGCCCCTGCAGGGAGCCCAGCCAATCCACCAGGCACCATGAACTGAGGATTCATTTTTAAGAGACTTTATTCTTTAGAGAAATTTTAGGTTCACAGAAAAATTGGGCAGAAGGTGCAGAGTTTTCCCTTATGCTCCCTCTCCCCACCAGAGGGGCACTTCTGGGACAATTGATGATCCTACACTGACATAGCACAGTCGCCCCAAGTCCATAGTTTGCGTCCGGGTTCACTTTGTCTGCGTACATCCAGTGGGTTTGGACAAATGGATAAGGACGTGCACCCACCGTTATGGCGTCACACAGAGTGGTTTCACGGCCCTAAAACTTTTTCACACGGAGACTCTTCCCAACAGCTCCCATAATAAAGACCCAGCCGCTGTTGCCAACAGTCCGGGCTTCATCTCTGCTGCACAGCTGGCTGGGTGCTCACTGGCTTGAAGACACATTCTTCGTTGCTGGCACCTGGGTGCAAGTGGTCCAGACACATTGGGCCTGGGTTAGGAGGCAGGCACCTCAGGCTGCCAGGCAGGGCCATGCAGGACCAAGCTGTGACAGCGAGTTGCCATTATAGACAAAGTTTGCCCTCGGAAGCTCTTACTTCCACTCCCCGCGCCCCCCCCCCCAACACACACACACACACACACACACACACACACACACACACACACCTCCTATTCTTTCCTTCCAGTGCAGTGAGCTTGTGCACCATCTTCCGTTCTATCCAGGAAGGGATTCAATGTCAGTTATTTGCTGTTCAGGGTCAACTGAAGCCATCACATGTTCCCTCCCCAGGGCACTGGCTCCACAGTCCTCAGCTCTCCTTGTGTAACAGAAAGTGTTCATCTTTTAGAAAGTGTAGGTCCCTGAGGCAGGTGGGAAGAAGGCCTTTCCCTGGGCCCTTGGAACCACCCCGACTTGGACCTGTTTCTTCCGCTCTGCAGAGCTTAGGTTCTGGCCTCCCCTCAGGCAGAGACCATGATGAGGAGACAACACAGGATGTACACAGACAAGGGGATTGGACCTAGAAATAGTCGTTTGGAGCAAAAACAAAAGTTTTCTTTTTCAGAACATGAAGCAGGCAGGAGTAGATGGCTGGCCCTCGGTGCCAGGTGCAGGTGTGCTGGTGTTCGAGGAAAGAGCGCTGGAAAGACCTGGGCTCCGGGCCTGGGTCTCTGTAAAGGAGCTGAGCGACTGGCAAAGCTTCTCTGGCCTTGATTCTCCTTCTCTAAAATGTGTGGGTTGGATTAAATGTTTTCTGCAATCCCTTCCTGCCCACTGCTCTACGATTCTGTAGTTCAGAGCGGGGACTAAAAGCAAACCAGATGCATCCAGACTGCCAGGCTTCCCACATCCTTTGCTTTTGACAAAGGTGATTGAAGTGGTTGGAAGAAGCTATTTTCACCAAACCTTGGCCTGCCCTGTCCCAGGAAGACGTGCTAATTAATGCCCAACAGACTGCAAATGCCACTGTGACGAAGAACCTAACTTCTTTTTTAAAGGAAAGCATATTGATTTTTGGAATAGTCATCTCCTAGTGTATGTAACTTTGAGCCAAACCAAGGAAATTTGTGGGAGTTCAGCTTAATCTTAGAAAAAAATGTTAAATCGATAAGTGCTTCCTGGAAGAATCTGGCCATTTTGGTGGCTTAAAAAGGCAGATACAAGGATAGTTATGCTGATATCAGATGAAAACAGACAAAGCAGGTCTTATCCCAGAGGGGAAGTCTGGGCTGTTGTGTCTGGTGGAAAGCTCACTAGGCTTGGAACTGGAGTAAGACGCTTAGATAAACTTTCATCACTAAAGCAGGGACCATAACTGTCTTGCTGGCCACTGCAAACAGTGGCTGGCATAGAGTAGATGCTCAAAAATATTTTTGGAATCAGTGTTTTGTATTGTCATGTAATTCCCGGCCCTCAGTTTTTCTTCCTTCCTTACTCTTTCATTTGGTCCCTTCTTCAGCCTCCCTACCACCACTTCCTAATCTGGGTCATCATCATCTTTGCGTAGATTGTTGCTGTAGGCTCCTAACATCCTCATTGCCTCTGGTCTTGCCCCCATCTCATCCATTCTCCACACTGCAGCCAGAGTAAGCTTTCTGAAATGGAAGTCTGACCATGTTAATCCATATTTAAAAATCAGTCTTCTAGCCCTAGCCAGTTTGGCTCAGTGGATAGAGCGTTGGCCTGTGGCCTGCGGGAACGATTCTGGTCAAGAGCACATGCCCGGATTGCGGGCTCGATCCCCAGTAGAGGGTGTGCAGGAGACAGCCAATCAATGATTCTCTCTCATCATTGATGTTTCTATCTCTTTCTCCCTCTCCCTTCCTCTCTGAAATCAATAAAATTATATTTTTTTAAAAAATCAGTCTTCTAAATTGTCAAACTTATTGGCATAAAGTTGTTAATAATATAATCTTATTTTCTTTTAATGTCAGTTCTGTGAACTAGTTAGAGCCTTCAGCAGCTGGGGCTGATAGGTGCTGGGAAGAGGCAGAAGGGAGTGCCACACCCAACCATGCCCTCTACAAGTACATTTGCATTAATCCTCACAATGCTCCTGGGAAGTAAATGCTATTTTATAATCCACGTTCACAGATGGGGAAATGAGGCGATGTGTGGTTACGTGGTCTACCAAGGTTACTTGGCTGGTAAGTGCCGTGCCCTCCACAACTTTATTGCACTGCCTTTCAATACCTTATGGTGCATGCTTAATCAGAACTCACTAGTCAACATGGTCCTCCTGCCTCTAAAACCCTGAGGCGATGGTCAGTAGATGGCTACCCCCAGGCCTCTGCGGTCCCTTCCTTCAGGTCCCGACTCCTCTTTTCACCTCACTAATGCCATCTTTTCTGCAAGCGTGGCTGTGAGTGATAGATGAATTCATCACCTCCTTGATCCCCTGTCATCTTTGGGACATTGGCTTGTGCAGTGTTTTCACTGCTATTAGTCTTTTTTAAAAAATGATAGGAGTAAACAGACTAAGGACAGTAACAACAAGCTTGGGAAATTTACAAAGGCTCCAGAATCTAACAAACCTCTTAGTCATTGAGCTGGATCTCTTCCCAGTAAGTAGGCCTGGGACCTGCACCAAAGGGAGTGCAGAGCCTTCCTGAAGCTTGTGTCTCCCAGTCTTGGGGGTACATCCCAGGGCTCCTCCCCAGGTCACCTTCCCAAAGCATTTATCTGATGGCTTTGTCATCTTTCAAAGTGTCCTCCTTGGAATCACAGTGGACGTCCAGTTTTCCTGGATGGGGTCACCGGTTTCCAGACTCTGGCACCAACGTTCTGCGGCCAAGTCAGGCACACAACTCAGAGTCGGCCAGTGCTCTTTATGAGCCTCACAGGAAGTGAGGCTGTTCAGACGAGTGAGCAGACAAAAACGGCTGCTCAATGGATCTTGTTAGAACACAGATACTGATTCAGGAGGTCTGCGTGGGGACTCCAGATTCTTCATTTCTAATAAACTCCGCGACGTTTGTGGTGCATGGTCCACACTGGGAAGGGCGGGGACATAGATGATGCTAACGCTGGCCATAGGCCATGTAGACAATAGATTGGGGGCTTAGAGCGAAGGGATCAGCATGTCCTCCCGGGAGCTGAATAGGTGAAAAGGTCATCCATTCTGGCCTGATTTGATGGTTAGTCGTCACAGTCTGCCAGAGATGTGTAATCCCTGAGCTCCTCAGAGTGCTGAGAGGAGGTGGGAGCGGGCGACCATAGGTTTCATCTCCATGTGAAGGCTAACTCTAGAGCTTCTGAGGCCTGGGCCTGGCCAAGCAGGGCAGGGAGGCGGCTTGCTGTGGGTGGAAGGGCGGGTGAGGAAGGGCAGAGAGAAGGCACTGGGAGCTCTTCAGCTTCCCCTTCAGCCCTGAGATTCTATAAATCACAATTCAAGACAGAGAGCAGTGATGAGTCACAGGTTTCTTGCCTTCTCGCTGACCTCCCATTCAGCTAGCTTTCTCAAAGTGATGTGTGTGAGACCCGGCCTGTCATTCCAGCCCTGTGTGTTTTGCATCTGTATTACTCTCCCCAAATAAAGCATTGCCGCCTCCTCTCAAGGGTCGCATGGGTTAATGTCATCCCTATCATCTTAGAGGAGAGAGGAGGCCAGTATCGACAGGTTTGTATCAGAGCCATAATTCACTCCATGCTCTGGTTATCTGCCAACGCATCTTTCTCTCCTTCCAACCTTCTAGCTCTTCAAGCCGTAAAAACCCTGCCTTAACCTTTAAAGGCAGAAGATGGTTTGGCTCTGAAGAATAGTCTAATCTTAGGCCATTTACATTTGGTACCGTCTTGAAAAGATAACCCAATGCAGATGCTGTGGGTAAGCAAGCACGCTGCTCACGCCAGCCCCACGCCAGCCCCACGCCATCCGTCCTCGCCTCTGACAGCCCAGCTCTCCCCAGTGCGTTCTGCCTCCGCAAAGGTCAGCCATGCCAGGCAGGGAGCTCACACACACACACACACACCACCGAAGCCGCAGGCAGCAGAGGCAGGGCGGGCACCCTGTGGAAAAGCAACCCGAACACCACACGGTGCAAGGAAAAGCGTGAGAGAAACGGCATGGTTTGTAGTCAGGAGCAAGCTCTGCGGCCTGTCTGTGCCTTCTGGATGCTTCGCACTATTTATAACCCACCAGTGACAGAAGAGCGTGGTGAGGAGGGACATCTTTCCTCTCTGATCCTCTCCCCGACAACGAAAATAGGGTGAGCACATTTGCATAACAGAAGAAAGGGACAGATTGCCACTCCAGAAGGACCCACAGGACACCTGTCAGAAACATTCAAGAGCAGGGTAATCTCACAAAATTGAAATGCTTCCTGTACTGGTCTTGAGAGAGTGGACAGAAAGGCTGTAATGGAGATAAATGACAGGTGGGCCATGTCCCATCTACAGACCCTCACCTGCGAATGACTTCAGGGTCCCGGAAAAGTCTCCCCCACCCCCGTCCTTTGTGCCCCATTGACACCACCTCCAGGCAGGGAGCCCCGCTCATGCAGGACAGAGGATTATGGAGCTGCTGGGGCTCAGGCACAGTTTTCTTGGCTCCCCTCCAATCAGAGCCAGAGCGCTCCCCACACCCACTTCCCATCCACTCCTGACCCTCACTGACCCGCCCGCCCCACCGCCTGGCCATCACTCAGACCACATGAACCCATCTGCATGTTCAGAAAAGAGAACCAAAGCCGTGCAGTTAGGACCGCACTGCACTTCGGTCCTCCTGGGAGTTAAGACCTTCACAGCTGCCTGCTCATGACATTATTTCTTGAAAAATGCAATTCAGGCCAACAAACCAACTTGGGGAACTTGGCTCCGGGGTCCCTTTCACCACAGAAAGGTGGGGTTGCATCTATGGTCTGGAGGCGACGGAGCAGGGAGGCGCGGGGCCACGGGGAGCTGCTTGGACGCGACCCAGGGAACACGCGCCACAGGCTTTGTGTGTTGTACTGGCCGTGGCCCATGGCCCTGGCTGCTGAGCTGCACAATGGGTTTGGCATTAAATTTCCCTGTGCCCACACTCAGAGAGGGCACAGTTTGCTATCCCCCAAAGATGTTTTCGGCTACAGAGACAAAGAATTGGAAAGAAATTGGCAGAACTCGGGGAGGATAGGAGTGTAGAAGGCAACAAGGGCTTTAAAAGGGAGACTTGAAGTGAGGGCCGGTCAGGCCCTCCCCCTGTTCCCTGGGGGAGCTCTAGGTGGGCAGCCAGGAGGAGGAGAAGCCTGGGGAGCCCGGCTTGCCAGCTGGGAGCCGCCTGGCACTGCCTGCCTATGACTCAGGGTGGAATTTTCCTCCCAGGCAATAGAAATGGGTTGAGGTTTTTATTGTTATGGTCACTAATATCGATCTTCTATTGATGCTCTCTCTCTCTCTCTCTCTCTCTCTCTACACACACACACACACACACACACACACACACACACTCATTTAAGGCATGTTAGACTAAGCCTAAAAGAAATAAAGTGCCAAGCACAGACTACACTCTTGATTGGAAGAAGGGAATTGCTAACCACAACCCTGGTCCCGTATCTCTGGCCGTTCTCTCACTTCAGGGAGCATAAAAATCAGCCATGAAGCTGATAAAAATGTGGAACCCCCAGACCCCTCCTCAGAGATTCTCACTCAATGGATCTAAAACCTTTTTACTAATCACAATATTCATCCATGATATTCAGCATTTTTCTCTCTCAAAAATAGAGAAGAGCCCTAGCTGGTTCTTCTCAGTGGATAGAGCTTCAGCCTGGGAACTGAAGGGTCCCGGGTTCGATTCTGGTCAAGGGCACATGCCTGGGTTGTGGGCTCAGTCCCCAATGGGAGGCGTGCAGGAGGCAGCCAATCAATGATTCTCTCTCATCATTGATGTTTCTATCTCTCTCTTCCTCTCTGAAATCAATAAAATATATTTTTAAAAAGAAAAAGAAAAAAAGTATTCCCAGATATGCTAGCAAAGTGCTAGTTTGTTTAAAAAAAAAAAATAGAGAAGAGTAAATGCAAGGTCTCTTTAAGGAATAAGACCAGTGGGGAAAAGAACTCAGAAATGCACAGCCCCAGCGTGCACCCATCAACAAGACGCTGGGGTGCCATCCAGCCACCTGGGGATTGGACATTTGCATGGTGTCACTAAGTCAGTGTGAAGTGATATTTCAGGCGAGACGAGATCGGGCGCGTTCAGGGTGGTATGGCCGTAGACATGAAGTGATATTTCAAGTTGGAGGTCACGGTGTTGGGCGTGAGGCATCCCCACTGCAGCCCCCTGGTGTATTGCTGCAGGTGGAGGGGGGTGGGGTCTGCCTCTGGCTGGCTGGCCCCTCAGCCCTCCATCAGTGAAGGGCTCTGTCCCACCCTCCCAAGCCATGGTCCTCATCTCCCCTCCACAGTGCAAAGGTTCTTGAAGGAACAGCCATGATCAGCGTTAAAGATCCTTCCTCGCTGAGCAAATGCTTCTTTTGGAGCAACTATCATTTACTGGTTTTCCTTTTGTTTTTGAACCCTGCACTCTCTTGCGAAGTTGATGGGGACTATGAATGTTCTCCCCCCTAAATCCACAGACACACAATTTCACATACTGACAATTTCAGGGAGTTCATAGGCTTCTGGAGCCCATCCGTTAGAGACCAGAGACCTCGCTTTAAAAATTCCGGCCCCAGATGCTCACCCACACCCCGTTTTCCTACCTGTATTTAAAATAAAATATTTCTGCTGCTCCCAAAACAGAAACAATATCCAGAAAGAAATTATAGAGCTCTACAGCCAGAAGCAAATTTGGGCGGTGATATAGTTCATCTTCCCACCTCCAGACAACACTGAACTGCCTGTTCTCCTAGGAAATCTCTACTTTGCGGGGGAAGAAGTGCAATACCTTGCATCTGAAAGTTCTTTCTAACACTTCATCTAAGTCACTCCTGTTTGAAGATTAACCCTCCCTCTCTCCTGGGGAAACAAGAACACAAATGCTCATTTTGAAAGTGGATTAGGGTGCCCTCCTCCATCCCATCATGCAAAATAAATAGACTTTTGGCCTATTATCCAAATCAACATTCACTGAAAATGCCCGCCCAGGGACTCAGCAGGCCTGCAGGAAAAAGGGAGGCCCACAGGGGAGAAGGTCACATTTTCCAGGCACCTCTTCTCCTTTGCTTAAAAAGTGACACATGAGGACTGAGAAATACACAAAGTGGGGCTTCTTCACACTCTTCCCAGGAGCTGCAGCCCCATCTACAAGGCCCTCCCAATCTCCGTTTGGGGACAATGAGTGTGTTTTTATCTGTCAATCAATGGTAATCTTCAAAAAGGCCTTTGGTCAGTGGAATGAGATATAAGTTAAGTCTTCATTATTTTGAATTTCAGCTAGTCATTGACTATAACCTGATAGCTTTAAAAATTTGTTACAAAATGAATCCTCAAAGCTCCTTTCTGAAGCATGATTAAGTCAGAGAACAGTAAAACTCCCTCAGAATTCTTGAAGTCAAATCAAAGCATGAAAGTCTGTTTCTTCCCAAAGCAAACTCTATTCATTGGGCAATAAAAAACAGGCTAGAATACACTATAGAGTTTTTATCTCAGAGCCTGGTCAGAGGGTTTGGACAGAAATTGTTCCATCAATAGTTATAGTTGCAATTGCAGTGTATTTATAAGAAATTGCCAACAAGGTTTGAGAAATTGTGAGACCTCCTAAAGGAACCAGAATTGCACAATCAATGAAACTGAAGAAAAAGACAATAAATTCCCAAAGAACTCAGAGAGTGAATGGAAAGTGGAATCAACATATTGATTGTTCATATCTGTCTTCTTTTTGCCACTGGAGACTAACTAGAAGTTATGGAAGCGTGAGGTTTCAGAAAACCTTGGGCCCTAGTGAGCCCCACAATTCCCAGTGCTGTGCCCACGGAGTCTGCTTAAGGTTCATTCATTCCCTCCATTCACAATGCACTGATGGGAAATTCACTGGTTCCCAAGGAATCAGTTTCACTTAAAGGGCACCGCTGGTTGGTGTCCGATTAGACTTTGTTTCCTCCCTTGGCAGTACTCACAAAAATGTCTACCCCAGAAATGTTGGAAAGGAGAAACTAAGTGTTAAGAACCAACCTCATTGCCTGGCTGGTGTGTCTTAGTGGCTGATCGCTGACCCATGAACCAGGAGGCCATGGTTCGATTCCCAGTCACGGCACATGCCCGGTTGCAGGCTTGATTCCCAGTAGGGGGCATGCAGGAGGCAGCTGATGATGATTCTCTCTCATTATTGGTGATTCTCTCTCATTATTTATATTCTATCTCTCCCTCTCCCTTTCTCTCTCTGAAATCAATAAAAACATATTTAAAAAATAAATAAAAAGAACCAACTTCATCTCTTGAATGAGCTAATTAAAGAAATAAGGGCTTTGGGGACACCACACCTTTTTCATGGGAGGGACTGGGCCCTGGAGAGTTGCTGGAAAGCTCACCTTCTGGAACATACCCACTGACTCGTGGAAACGGAAATCCGAAGTGGACAAATATGACTCGGGAAACGTCCTGGCTTGGGGCCTACGCACAGGCTTTTCCTCAGCATCTGAAGGACGCCTATAAATGTGTCCAACCCCTTCCTTTCACAGCCAGAGTTGTGCTGTTACTGCTCACGAGTGAACAAATGGCCACCTGGTTATCTCAAGACAACCGAGACCAGGAAGAGGGCCCACCTCCCCATCACCGTAAGTGGGTTTCCTCTTCCTCTCTCGTTGCGAGCCCACTGCCATTTCTCTGAGCCCAGAGGGGCATTGGTGGCATGACGGATGTTGGGGATTTCGGGGTTTCAAGGATGAACCCCTAGCAGAGACGCAGCAGAAAGACTGCCTTTTTCTAGGAGAGAAAAATAGGCAGGAGGTTGGAAAATAGCATCAATAATCAGGCAGGCCTGGTATTAACGACAAGGAGGGATAATAACTCAGCTGGAGGAAGACTTTCATATCCCTCTACGGTCATTATTCCATCAAGGCGGTTGGGTTGAATTGCTATGAATAACCTCATATTTACATAATGGCTTGCCTCGTTTGCTTTTCTATTATTCCCAACAAATTGCTTTAGAATAACATTGTTATTTCCAGCAGACCCCTACCCCTAGGAACCGATCAAGCATATGTACTAGTAATATTTGGGGTTTTGCTTTTTTCAAGTATAATACTGAGCTGTGTGCTAGTGTTACAAATCTTTTGCTGTCAAGGGCTGAGACAGGGTCCCAGACAAGCTATGGTTAGAGACACCTCCTGTCTCTTCTATTCAGGCCATGGTGAGGAAGGGGGCTACACTGTGAGCAGGACTGGATTTTGTAGCTTATAAGATCTTCGTGAAATGTTCATGGTCTGATTTGGGCTAGAACAAGAGTACGCATGGTCTCCTGAATTTTCAAACCGACAGTGTAAGCATTGTCTCAAGTTAGCCCAGGATTCCTGAGAGCCACCTTACTAAAGCAGGAAGACATAAAAAATAATTGCTGCCATGCTTGCACTCATTTATCCTATGTCGGTCCTCTGAGGCCTGGACAGAATAAAAATCCTCTTCAACACGACAGCCCATCATACAGCTGAAGACATCTATCAAACATCTATCAAACGTTTCTTCTAAAACTTTAGTCCAGGCCAAGCATGTCAAACTTGTGGCCCACAGGCCACAGGCCTCATTTATTTGGACCATGTTAACCTTTGAGTTTGACATGCTTGGTTCAGGCTAAACATCCCCAATACATCAAGTATTCCTCATGAAACAGAAATTTTTTGGGGTGAAAAAGACAGGTTTTCGGAAATTTTAGAAATTAAGGGGGCCATGGAGGAAGCACAGGGCTGCAGAGCAGCAGAACGTATAGTTCCATAGAATAGGGAAGCTGAAAAGCTGCAACAGCTACATTTCCATAGAATGAGGGAGCTGGGAGCAGCAAAAGGTCTATATTTATAAAATAAAGAGAAGGAAGCCCTTCATCCAGAAGGAGAAGAAGAAGAAAGCCCAAAGGGAATAAGAAAACAATAAGGAAGGGGCGGTGGAGGGAGAACCTCACTTGTCTCATGTGAGGTTCACCTTTGAGCTCAGGAGTTACTATAGTAACCAGTCTAAGGGAATAGTGACCAATCAGAGGGGATATCAAGGCACAAAGATCTGCAGCCTTTATAAGCCATAGGGAAAAGGAACTCAGTGGGACCCTTTCCCCGTCCCTAGGTGGGTGTTCATTCTGTGGGACTCTTTCCCTCTCCCCATGTGGAAGTCTGTACTTTTTCTTCAATACATATCTACCTTTGCTATACTATCCTCTGTCCGTGGATTCATTCTTCAACTTCGGAGGACAAAGAATCCGGGTTCCAGTCCAGGGGAACACCGCGTGTTGTAGTCCAAAAATTCTGTTTCATTCTGTCTCAATTATGCCCCAATTAATTAATTATCTGCCTAGATTTAGTGGGACATACACAGGTGACCAGGGGTCAGCAATAATGGCCTATCCCCTGGTACTTCAATGTCTAGACAGTTGAGCCGAACCGGAACACATGAACACACAAGACAGAATTAGTATGCAATCACACAAGGTTTATTTACTATTCCTAGTGGGTCTTAGGCTCCAGCAAAGGCCAACTGGCAATGCACAGCGGAAGACGGACGACGAAGACAGAGACAGACAGGCGGCGAGGTTGGTTCAGGATCGCACAGCAGAGCAGTCAGTCAGGGGCTCGTCTCGTCTCACGGAGCAACGTGGAGTCCTCCTCTTATCAGGCAGGAGATGTCGACTGAAGAAGGTCCGGTGCTTATACAGCCGGTAGTAGACGACTTGCGTCTTATCGGTGTGGGCCGGACGGTGTGCCTTATGCTAGGAGCAGGGCCTTTAAGGGCTTAGGGCAGCCGTGGGCAAACTACGGCCCGCGGGCCGCATCCGGCCCGTTTGAAATGAGTAAAACTAAAAAAAAAAAAGACCGTACCCTTTTATGTAATGATGTTTACTTTGAATTTATATTAGTTCACACAAACACTCCATCCATGCTTTTGTTCCGGCCCTCCGGTCCAGTTTAAGAACCCATTGTGGCCCAAGTTTGCCCACCCCTGGCTTAGGGCATTCACATCAAGATAGTGGGGCGTTCACCACATTTTGGAAGTTACAGAGTATTGGGGTCTCCACGCAGCAAACATTTTACACAATAATCATTTCACACATTGGAGGGGTTTCCTTCTGCATAACATTATTATAACACACTCAGAAGACCTGACTTGTCATCTTGGCTGGGAGAATTTTGTTAGTGTCTCTCTTTAAGGTATGATCTGATTGGAGATGAACATGGTGTGACTACCACCCTCCTTGTTAATGATGGTGATTGTTATTCATGGGAAATATAAGCAGTGCTGAGAAAGAAGTCTGTCTGGGTAGAGAGAGAGCCATTATCTGTGGTGTTTACCATGAGCTGGAGCTGCGAGGTACTTTATAGACATGAGCCTATGAGGCAGGATGTGGGGGGAGGGGGAGGAGAAGGGGCTGCTTCTGCCCACTATTAGGACTCAGTCTAGGAACAAAAATTTTGACCAAAATCACCATTGGGGCCCACCCATTCCAGATGTCACCCACAAGTCTCTTTTGCGTGGAAGCTAACAAAACCTAAAGGATGATTAGTTGAAAATTACAACTCTCATACCATGGAAAAGGGAGTGAATGTAGTTTTGCTCAAACGTTGACTAAGCATAATTACTAGTGTGTCTAATAGCAAAAAAGAAGCCATTCAGCTCAGAGGTTAACTTCCAATCCTTCTTCACTGAGGAATCCCTGCACGCCCTCCCCAGGGTGAGCAGGAAGCAGCCTGTGCCCAGACCTGTCATCATCCTGGTCTGCACCCCCCACCCTGTGGGCCAGGCAGTTCCAGGTCTGTAGCATCCCTCTGAGCCTTCACCACGGCTTTAATTAAACAAGTGCTAGGCACTCACAAGCATCATGTCTGTGATTGCTTCACGTTTAGTCCTTAAGTACAACCTTCAGGAAGCGTACTTCTGAACATGTTTGGGTTGTGTTAATGAGCACTCCGGCACAGCGGCACCCTTGGTGACAGGCAGGCCCGCCCAGCCGCTGAGCTGTAGCCATGGGGACGGCTGCAAGTGGGGAGAGCGGAGGAGCTTGCTAGGTCAGCCTCCCCCACTCAGCCTTTGGATGTCCACAGGGGGAACAATCAAAGACCACAATAGGTCTTCTTCTGAAATGTATTTCCATACTGAATACATATGAGAAATATCAACTGTATTTACATAGTTGCTCTTATTACAATGTGAACACCAGCCTTTTGGAAGTGGTTTTCATAGCCAAGAATGTGAAGAACTCGCCAGTCCAAGAGCATGTGACCTTTCATCTCAACAGCACTGAGCAAGTAAACATTGCTTTGAGGTGTGTCATTGGGGCACCTTGTCTAAGTTTCACATACATTTGTAATGTGTAATAGGAAGACGTTTAATACCAAGAAGTACAAAGCGTGGCTAACAGTGGCTCTGGAGCCAGGCACACCTAGATTCCTATTCTGACTTAGCGCCTCGCTAGCCTTGGTCAACACACAGTGTCTTCCTGGCAAAATGCAGATGACAGCACTGGCCTTGTAGACTGCTGTGAGTCTTAAAGGAGCCCATGCTTATTAAACAAAAGGTACATAATAAGCCCTCAATATGACCCAACTCAATATTTTTCTTGTTTTTGGTTCTGAGTAAAATAAAGGCATTTGGACCTAATTTTAATTATATCAAATAATTTATTTGTGAGATTTTGATCGCTGTTGTTTACATGATATTGTGTGCTCTCTCTCTTGGTATTCTGCCAAGAAAGTACTATTTAAAAAATATTCAGTAATGTGTTTTAATAACAACCCTCCAGTTAGACTGTGACTTAAAACGTCCATGGTAGTGGATCAGACCACACCTCATGGGGTTGCTGGTATTTCCTAGGTGGCACTAGGATCCCCTGCACCACGGTGTCCTTGGCTGCAGCAAATTGGTTTTGCTGTTCACCCTTCATGCCCTGTACTGTAGGCTCTGGATGCAGCAGCTTTGGGCCGTTACAGAGAAGTGCTGAGTTATGCTGGCTTTTCTTTCCCAGACCTTCCAAGTTTCTTCCAGTAAATCTTGTCTGGGCCCACATATCCTCACCTCTGTTCTTGAACAGTTCATTTTTTGGACCCAAGTATAAAATAAGACTATGTTAGGATCTGGCCCACATTATGCCATTTTGACCTCAAGAACATCGTAAGATACTGTGCATACATGGCATATCTACCTAAACTAGAGGTCTGGAAAAGGCACCGAGGTTGGCTCCGAATGCTTGTTAGTGCTATTGTCTCTCTCCCCTGTTAGAGAGTAAGAGCCCATGTGATAGAAACCATGTCTGTTTTGATCACAATACTAGAGACAAAATAAATAATTTTTAGTAACTTACAGGCTGGTAAACTGAACCCATCTGACTCTGAGCAATGACTAATTGTTTTTTCTATGTGCTCCCATGCTTGTCCCTCAATAATTATATTCTAGAAAAGTGTCCATGATCAATGTGAAAGTCACCACCATGCTGTGGAGCCCATCTCTGACTTCTGGAACCTGACTCCTCTCTGCTAATGTCGCACTTGGAGAGGATCCAGACAGTTGTAGCATCTGTGACCACAACCGGGGCTAATGCAGGACAGCGTTCTTTCTGTAAGGCAATCTAAGCAAAGCTAAAACCAGATACAAACAAAGTTACCTTGGAACTAAGAGGCTGAGCAACCCATTCATATAAGGTCTTCTAAAAAACAATGCATTGTTCCAGCTTTTTAAATCCCAGGCTCCAGCAGCTCTGATACGGTTGAGATGGGATCAAATAAATGCTGTATTTGTTCCTGGGGAGAGTGTTATTTTTTTAAAAATTCTTGCCAGCACCGGTTTGGCTCAGTAGATAGAGCCTGCGGACTCAGGGGTCCCGGGTTCGATTCCGGTCAAGGGCATGTACCTTGTTTGCGGGCACATCCCCAGTAGGACATGTGCAGGAGGCAGTTGATCGATGTTTCTCTCTCATCAATGTTTCTAACTCTCTCTCCCTTCCTCTCTGTAAAAAATCAATAAAATATATTATTTAATAAAAAAAAAAATCTTTACCAAACATGAGGCAAGGCGAGGAGAGGGTAGATTCTGGGAACCAATGCCACTTGATTAAATGCTGTTCTTTGGGTCATGAGATCACTCAGAGGTCTTTGTCACAGCATTGACTTTATTTTACATTATTTTTTACTTTCTAAATGTATTTTTATTGTTGATAGTATTAGAGATATCTCCCCTTCCCCCCTCTTTTTCCCCTTTCTCCCAGCCCCTACCTGCCCCTCTCCTCCCAGCACTGACTTTAATTAGTGGTTGGAAAAGACAAGGGTAGCCATTCATTGCAGTTGCATTTCCACCCACTCAGAATATCAGAAAGTGTGGTTAGAAACAAAGAATAAAAATGTTCTGGATGGCTAAACTTAGTCTATAGAAGAGAGGGGAATTTGTGCTTCTTCTGAGAAGCATCAGATGTGACCGGGGCTGCTCTTGAAATGTGCAGTAGAGATCTTTTCCCAGAAACAGCAACTAGCCCAGGACAGAGCTTGCAGCAGGAAATGGAATTGGAAGCTTGGAGCAGGCAAGAGACTTCCTCAGGGTCAACAGAGTGACATATTTTGGTGGCCATGAAAATGCAACACTCAAATATCCTGCTATGGGAGATTGCCATCTCCAGCTGCTGCCCCTCTGGACCTAGCACCACACTCATGCCAAGGCCATGCTTACCCCCAGCTGTTCCAAGTGTGCTGAGGCGGGCTCATCCCGTGAGATGCAGGACTCCTCCAAGGAGCACTTTGCTTCAAGGACTCCCCATAGGTTTGAATCTTTCTTGAAACTTGACTGTAGCCTGAGACTCTTCTTACCCTCTGTCCTTCCACAGGGGCATACCACTACTGCAGTCTAAAAGCTCTCCTTGCCTTTTTTGCTCCATCCTCCAAGAAATAGCTTGCACATCTAACCCTATTTTGTTCCTAGGCAAGCCCAAACTAATGTATGTGGCAATTCCTTGTCTAGTCAACTGAGCATTGTTACTCTCTAAAAACAAAACAGATCATACGTAAGGATTGGTTGTCTTGATCAGGGTGAGAAGAAAGACCAAATATATTTCTAATTCCCTAGAAAAGCCCTTGGAGCTTCTCTTTTTTTTCTTCTCATTGGACAATCATAAAATACTTGTGTCTTTTATAACATTTTTGTAAGATAAGTCCATGGATGACATGGACTCAGTGGTTCCCAGAGCCCTCAAAGGCAGCAGTATGGAATGTAGGCAAACCAGAGAAAGGAACAATGGACGATTCCTGATAAACTCCACTCTCTGTGAGGATTCCCATGTCCTCACAGGCTATGCAGGTGAATTATCCCAGGACATGATGGTCCTGTCATCGTGGAGGTCAGCACTACTGGAGTACAGGTATAAGGCAAAGAACAAGAGGTCAAAGATGAGGAGGACTATGGTCCCCTGGACAAAAGCAGAAAAATCAGCAAATACTGGTTTGGGAGGGTAGTCAAGGGTTTGACTTTTAACATATGGCATTCAAGGAGTGGACAGACATGTGGGTGTAGTATCTGGGAAGAGAGATATAAAGCTGAATGCTACCTGTTACAATAACAAAATTCCCTCCCCATAAGGTTTTCCTTCCTTTGGAGTTTTCCTGAATCAACACCATTGCCACCACTGCGCTAAGCCCCAGGAGAATGCTTCACCATTGCCACCACTGCACTAAGCCCCAGGAGGGGTCCTTTACCTGTAGTAGTGTGCTGAGCTGGCATGTACCAGGTGATGAGAGCTGTTAGCCTTTCCCAACTTTGCCTTCAGTGACTTCATATTGCTAACTTGAAGTTGGCCACAGTGGGAGTATTTATATCATAGAAACCAGCAAGTGCTACAAATCAGGACCCTGCCCCCAAAAGGTTGTTTAATATTTACTAGCATTTACCAATCACTAAGTAAGAGTGTAATAAGGATAGGGTATGTGTGGGGCCTTAAATAGGATAGTCGGGGAAGACCTTGATATTAAGGTGGCATTTGGGCAAAGACTAGAAAGAGATGAGAAAATGAGCCATACTGGTATCTGAGGGAAGAGCATTCTTGTTGCAGGAAACAGCAAATGCAAAACACCTGATGCAGGACTGTGCTTGGTGTCCAAGAGACAGCAAAAAAGACCAGTGTGGCTGGAGCAGAGTGAGTGCAGGACAGAGTGGTAGGGCATGAAGTCAGAGATGGATGATGGGGGGAGAGGCAAATAATGAAATAGCTTTTAGGTGATAATAAGGAATTTGACTTTTACTTTGAGAAAAATTGCAAGCCGTTGGAGGATATAAAACAGTAAAATGACATGAGTAGAACTTAGTTTTCTAAAGAATTACTTCTTTTAAAAGGGATCCTTTGTGCAAGGGGCCAATGCAGCTGCAGAAAAACCAATTACTAGTAAGAGGCTATTGTAACAATCAAGGGGAAACATGATGGTGACTAGGACCAGAGGGCTAGTGGTGGAGGGGTCAGAAGTGGTGATATTCTGGATATAAATGAAGTAGGATTGTTATTAGCAAGCAATTTCAGCTCAATAACAGAAAGGCCTTTTTAATAGAGTATTTATAATCCCCAATAAAGCATCAAGCTTTCTGTGCCTGAAAATAATCAGGAAGAAGCCTGATAGGCATCCATCAGAGATACTATAGAAAGGTTTTCTATGTTGGGAGGAAATTGGTTGGCTACACAAGAAAATGTTATGTGATAACTGAGTTAAGGCTAAAGAGAACAAATAGAGTTGGATATAGCTATTAAAACGGCTTACTTTCTGTTCATTGTTTTTCTTGAATATATAACATAATGTAATATAATATATTTCCAAGAAAAATTATTAATTACTAGAGGCCCGATGCACAAAATTCATGCCAGGAGCTCGGCCCTCCCAGCAGCCCTGGCTGCCTCTCGCCCCCGCCCCCTGCCCACCTGTAATTCCAGAAGGTCGTCCTGGAAGGTTGTCCTGCCATCCGGTCTAATTAGCATGTTAGCTCTTTATTATATAGGATATAATACTTATAATTAGACATAACATATATAATAATCAGTATTATATATAACATATAATTACATCTAACAAAGTATATAATATATTAATACTTGAGGGGGCCTAATATAATTGTGTATATATAACATATATGAATGTGATTTTTGACATAGACATATCTCCTCAAAGGGTTTGATAGTAAAGTGGGGTGGGGGTAGTTTAGCATTGTGTCGCTCTCCGTGGTGCTGAAATGCCGATGGTTAAGGGATAATGTTCTCTCAACTGGGTGACTGACTCATCCTTCATGGAGGTGAGGCTAATGGGCTTGTGAAAGTACATGAGGTAGAGATGGGGCGGTTTGTGGAGGTGAGAGAAAAAATAAAGACAGGATGTTTTAGAATTGAGGATATTAAAGCTGGAAAGGATTTCATGGAGTATCTAGTCCAATCTCTCAATTTTGCAACCGAGGAAACGGAAACAGGGAGCAAACCCATTTGTCCTAAGTAGCAAAGATCCAGGACCCCTTGTAGTCTGAGGTGGAATAAAATGAGAGAGGGGTAGTAATGTGGGGTTGTTTTTAACATTTTGGACAAAGCTTCCCACCAGTTGCATTCTATCTCATCATGCGACCCAATTTACCATCCGAGTGAAAAAGCTTCCTGAGAAGTATGTTTGGGTTTCTGCATGAGTTTTCCTGTGCAATGCGTTTACAGCTAGTACCCCCCAATCTGGGCTTTATATGTGTCATGGAGCTCTTGGTGTTACCCCGACTTCCCAGATCTGCAAATGATCACTACCTTTTATTAATTTTGCCAAGCTTCTAATTGGTCTGTCATAACTTCTGAAAGGTTAGGACTTGAAAGAACTTGGTATGCACTTATATGTATTTTTGTCCATGTGTGGCTGATTTTATGCTCAGTGAGGCTGTAGATCTGCCATTTGGTAGAAAATAATAATGAGACAGCAGGATAGGGGAAGGAACAGAGGGGTAAAGCACCCAGTGAAGTAAAAGATCATGCTATAATCTGGTTAATTTTTACAAAAGAAAAGAAAGAACAAGTGCTGAGACAGATAATCACACTGATTAAGCTAGTGGGTGTTTTCCTTGTCTGGATTATCTAAGTAAATACAGACGTGCCTAAGAGATAAGAATTATATATATGAGAAAGTTACATTAAATATTCATTTTAAAACTCTGTTAAATTCTAATTAAGTGTGTGTTTTTTAACTGGGCTGACAGACATTAATAACTACTGAACTAGTGAATTGCAAAATGCCACTGACTCCTGATCTGTAAATAGAACAAAGCCATCTGTGTGGTGGAGAGCATGGAAGTTCCTGCCTCGCCCTCCCAGAGGCTCATTGTAACCTTGGGTCTCAGATGGAGGTGGCTCAGCTGCCCTGAGCACCAACTTCATCTGGCCTCCGGGCCCCAGAGCCAAGAGCAGGTGTGGGCCACATGCGCAGTCTCCCCGGGGGGGCTAGGAAGAGCAGCCATGAGGCCCAGGCAGCAAAGGAAAGCAGGGAAAGAGGACTCTCCTAGCTGTTTCTGCCTGAGTCAGAGGCAGAGCTCTAAGGGGACGGGAAAACTGGCTTCCTTTCTCCAAGCACCCCCTACCTGCCTGTGTCTGAGAGCACTTCAGATTTAGAAGGTGCTTTTACCAAAGTCTGCCTCTAAGCCTGAGGCTCGAGGTCCTCATCAATATGCTATCTAAGGTCTGAACAGGTGAGACCAGGATGTGTCTGGAGAACTGTCTGGATGACTTACCTTCCCCTGCATTCCCTACCCCCCAAAACGGCCTCACTCAGCATCTATAGAGAGGGCCTTTCTCTAAAGAAATACGCTTGCCATTATTGCTACTCTGCCTTTCTCTCATACGAGATCTCTAATTTTTCTTTTCCCAATTTTCTTTTCCACTTGAGTGAATGTATTAGTTCGTTCCCGATTGTAAGAAAATTCCCTCTTACAAACGTATTTTAGCAAATGAAGAAAATGTACTGGGAAAAGACAGGGACCTCCATCTTTCATTGTGCAATCCAAAGAGAATCTTGAGAGCTGTGGTTTGCCCTTGAGAACTGCTGTCTGGATGCGGAGGTTTAGAAGGCGGCTAAGGGAGGATCCCTGGCCAGTCTTTCAGATTTCCCTGGCTCAGGGTGTTTCCGATGGCAGGGAGGTTTGGGTGGGGGAGGGGGAAGTGCAGGGGCTAAATAAATGGTTGGGGTGGAGGAGGCTCCAGAAGGGCTGTGCCTTGTTCCTGTAAGGGCCTCAGGAGGCCACCTTTTGGGACCTGATCCTGTATTGCAGGCTGAAGCCAGCTTAATTGCTGGTAATTAAGGCAGGATCTATAGTTTCTGGGCATGCCTGGTGGGGGAGGGCTGGGTTTCTAGCCTTGAATGAGCTGCAGGAAAGCCAGTGGCTGCTCCTCTGAGCTTGCAGTGTTCACCACTCCCAGCAGGGCCTGTTGCTGGGCAGTTTTCAGCAGTAGGAGTCTTTGCAAACCTGCTCTTCAAGGATGGAGAATTGTCTTTTCAAAGGAAATCAAGGTAGAATAGAAATAGTCTTTGTTGAGAGTTTACTATAAGGTAGGCATTGTGCTAAGCACATTTCATTTCTCAAAACATCTCAATGAGTGAATTCTTAATTGATGATGGTGATAAAAGATGAGATAATTAGTCAAGGTCTCCTGTTAGTTCACAATGCAAATTTAGCTCATTGGATGCCGAGTGTGTGCTCTCAAGGCCCATGCTCTTCTGCAGAGGTTGCCAGCAGGTAGCCTGTGAGGCTGGATCTGCCCTTCAATGTGCCTGGTTCCCACGCTACTTTAGATAGAATACAGAAATGTCCGATAAGACTCAGGATTTCTGATTGGCCTGAAAAATAAATAAATAAATAAAAGGTAAGATCTGTCAACAGGGACCCAAATTTTGCATGGCAACAATGAATTGGGGCTGAGGAGCTAGCTGCTGCCCCTTCTAGAGGGGGAATTGCTAGTTTCTCTGGAGGGTTTTTTTGTTGTTTTGTTTTGTTTTGTTTTATTTCCTTTCCTTTTCTTTTCATTTTATATTGCTCTCTCTTGCCTAACTCTGAGCCCATTTCGGTCACTTATGGGACTTGCCTGGCCCTTGTGGATGTTTTGAGATGGTGACACTGCCCCTGGCAATGCAAGATGCAATAAAGCATAAAATAAGAGCTAGAATAAAGGAACGAGGTAGTGAGGGCCAGTTCCAGGAGCAGCAAGTGTCCTTGCTCTCAGCCACACACTCAAAGAGTGAAAGCTCATCGCTGCAGCCAGTTTATCCCTAGTCTCATTTCCAAGCTCACAGATAAGCAGAGGAAGCTGGGAGAGGTGCACAGAAACCTCAAGAAGCATTGTCGTCTGAGACAAGCGACCTTCCTGTCTGCTTTTAGCAGATTGCTTTACATAAAGCTTTGCTGTAGCTCTGCTTTATCATCCCTGCCCGAGCTTCCAGCTGGACAGAATCCGAAAGCTAAAAGCCTGCAACTTGCAGAGAAGGCGGTACTTGGCTGCCCTAACGGCTGGCTGTACAGCTGCGCCAGCCTGCTTGCTTCTGGGTAATCAGGTGGGAAATTTCATCTGAGTCTAGAGTTTCCTGCTGTGTCTGTCTTCTCCAGGATCCTCCAGAGTTCAGACTCATTGCATCCACATGGGCAATCCTGCCCTTTAACAATTTATTGTGTTGGGTGTTTGTTGTTGTGTGTTTTTTTTTTTTACCAGAAGAATCAGTGTTGCAGGTCAGATTTTGAATTCCTTGGAGGAACAGAGAATGATCTCACATCAACAGCTCCAGAGAAGCACTGTGACCACCAAGCTGAGGCCCTGGGACTCTGAGAGCTTTGTCTGAGAATACTTCCATGCATAGGAGTGACAAATAAGTTTGGGTTACTGACAATGAGGGAGAGGCTTTTCCCTAACGACCTGTAGGGCAGCTGTCACATTCGCACTTCATGGCCAAGAGACTCCGGCTCTATTTGTTTGCACTCTGGTCTCTTTCTCCCAGACTAGTTCTTCAGGCTTCTTTACTAAAATATCTCAATGAAGGTTGCTCTTCCTAAATCTAAACCTCAGAGGTCCCTGTCCCAGTTCTGAGCAGAGGCAATGTATCGGGCCCATAAGAGCAGGGCGTAGACTTACATTGCCCTGGGTTTGTGTCCTGACTCTGCCACGTGCTAGCTGGATAGGCCTAATAGTCACATAACCTCTCTGAGCTATGTTTCCTCATTCAAGAAATGCATAATGACCTCATCTCTTATGGTTGAAATGAAAACTTTTTTTAAAAAAAATGCAGCTTATAAACGAGTTTACAACACTTGGCCGATAGGCAGTGTTTAATAAATAATCTTGCTTACTCTGTCCCTTGCCTACATCTCTAATTTTGTCTCTTCCCATCCCCCTCTCTCACACTCAGTGCTGTTTCTTTTGGTGAGAACATTCTTTCCAACCTTCACCGGACACTTGCCTATCTCCCTTTTGTTCCCCCTCAGATCACTGTCTTCCCTCCCTTCCCGACTATATCGGATCCCCAGGCTGAAACCTTTTAAAACTACCTTTACTTTCTCATTGTAGCACTTGCTGCTGCTTGAGGGGTAATGCTGCTATCGGTTTCTCCCATACACTGAGCGTAGAGGAAGAGCAAGGTTCACCCGTTCTGCCCGCTCTTGTGTCTCAACTACCCGGCACACAGTAGACCCTTAATAAATGCTTGTTGAATAATTACTAGATGACAAAATTCAGCTTGAACTTTCTTTTGATTTTATAATAAATAGACAGTTAACAGTCATGTGTTAAGAGATCATTATAACCATATACAAAGATTAACTCAAAATGGATCAAAGATCTAAAGGTAAGAGCTAAAACTATAAAACTCTTAGGAGAAAACATAAAGGTAAATTTTATGACCTTGAATTTGGCAGTGGAGTTTTACAATATGACATCAAAAGCACATGGAACAAAAAAGAAAAAAATAGACAAATTGAATGTCATCAAAATTAAAAACTTCTGTGCTTCAAAGGATACTATTAAAAAAGTAAAAAAGACAACTGAGAATATTTGCAAATCATATATCTGATATGATATATGATTTGCAACTGAGAAAATATTTGCAAATCATATATCTGATAAGGAACTTATAAAAAATATAAAGAACTCTTACAACTCAATAATAAAAATATAAATAGAGCAAAGGATTTGAATAGACATTTCTCCAAGGAAGATATACAAATGGCCATTCAACACATGAAAAAATGCCCAATATCATTAGCCATCAGGGAACTGTAAATCAAAACCATCATGAGATGCTAGTTCATACTCACTAGAGCGACTAGAATACAAAAGTCAGATAATAACAATTGTGGCAAGGACGTGGAGAAGTCAGAACTCTCCTACACAGCTGATGGGAGCACAAAATGGCACAGCCACTTTGAAAAACAGGCTGGCAGTTCCTCAAAAAGTTAAACCCAGAGCTACCATTTGACCAGCAATTCTACTCCTAGCTATGTTAGCTAGGGCAAGGGTCTCAAGGTCGGGGCCATTCCTACTAAATGCTATTCTTGCTAAAAGTTAAAATGTTGCACACCAGCTGTAAACAGGATGAGTTTGACAGGAACTCAACCCAATAAGTGTATCCAACTGAAATCAACATGTGGTTGACCAAATAGTAAATATGAGCAATGGCTAAGTGTCCCTTTGGGGAAACAGAGCTTTGGATATGGGTCCTGTATCCTTTACTTTCTTCAGGTAAATAAAACTACCTTGTGACAACCATGTCTCATTTTTTGATAGAGCACCCCAAGTGGTCAATCCCTTGAGTTGGATAACAGCTATATACCCAAGAAAAATGAAAATATGTATCTACACAAACACTTGAATGCAAATATTCATAGCAGCATTATCCATAATAGCGAAGAAGTAAAGCCAATGCAAATGCCCATTATCTGATGAATGAATAAATAAAATGTTGCATATCCATGCAATGAAATAGTATTCAGCCATGAAAAGGAATGAAGGTTGATACATGCTACAACATGAATGAACCTTGATAACGTTATGCTACACGAAAGAAGCCAGACACAAAGAACTGCAAATTGTGTGGTTCCATTTATATGAGATGTCCAGAATAGGCAAATCCATAGAGACAGAAAGAAGATTAGTGGTTGCCTATGGCTGGAAGGATTGGAGGTTAAAATCAGCGGATAGCGCATCGGCCTGCAGACTGAAGGGTCCCAGGTTCGATTCCGGTCACATGCCTGGGTTGCGGGCTTGATCCCCAGTAGGGGGCATGCAAGAGGCAGCCGATCAATGATTCTCTCTCATCAGTGATGTTTCTATCTCTCTCTCCCTCTCCCTTCCTCTCTGAAATCAATAAAAATTATATCTAAAAAAAAAAAAATCTAAAGGATACAGTGTTTCTTCTGGGAGTGATGAAAATATTCTAAAATTGATTGTGGTAATGGTTTCACAACTCTGTGAATACACTAAAAACCATTGAGTTTTTTACTTTAAGAGGGTGAATTGTATGGTTGGTATACGCATTACATTTCAAAGGAGAGAGAGAAGAGAGAGAAGAGAGAGAGAGAGAGAGAGAGAGAGAGAGAGAGAGAGAGACATGTCCATGAATTGTTAGATATTATCATACCTGTGACTCTCTCTCACAAGTGGGAGACAAGCACATATGATGACAAGCACATATGAGACAATAGCAGTACAAGTGGACTGGAATAAAATGCTACCTATGTACAAGCATTGTACAGGGAAGGCACAGGGCCTGGGGAGGTGGGAAATCTTGCAGAGGAGAAATTTTAAACTCCAAGTACGGAAATTACATCCTGTGACACTTGGTGGTGACACTAGTCATTCCCTGATCCTGTTGTCTGGTTTTTCACGCGGTTTAGTCAGGTCTGCCCAGCTAGATGGACTGTTTCAGCTCCGTTTTTTCCCCCAACTGCAAGCACAGAGCCTGAAACCCAGCTTGGGGTGACTGGGTTCTGTGACTGGGGATGGAGCCAGAGTCAGGATTTAGAGCTTCCTGTCTGAGCTGACCTGTCTCTTTCAATCATGACTGCATCACCAAGGACTTCCTTTTTGCAAACAGCTTTCCCATGTTTTCATTTGTTAGTCTACCCGGTGGCAGCAGGGAGGACAGAAGAGCACGCTAATGTTACTGTCTCAAAGTAACCAAAGAAGAGCAGGGAGGCTGGTCTTACTGGAAGGTCACCCAGGGGGCAAGCACATGGCTGATCGGGGATTAGCATAGATGTGACTGTCTTGCTCAGTCCACAGAGCCAGGTTGTTTATATCTGAGATAGGTTTATCGCCATTTAAGGAAAAAACAACATCTGTCTGAACCAAGCTTTACTTTAGGACTGAAATAAGTGTGTGCTGGGGGAAGGGGCAGATCATGTCCTTAGGAGGAAAAACAAAACTATGCAAATAATAAAGTTACCTAAAAGTGTTCATGATCCCCAATACCTCGGAGCCCCTTTAACATCTACATCCTGAGATGCGGGAGATTACTTAAGCCAGCCTCAATGTTCCTTTGGCGAGTTTGTTTTATTTAATATATTATTTAATGTATTTGTTCATTTAGGCCATGACTCATTGCATCTCTGAGTTCTATTTTTAGCTGCTGCTCTCAGTTGGATTTTTCCACATATCAGATGTTCAACTATGTACCTAAGGGGACAATGTCTGCCTTGGGGATGAAAAACTGACCATATCGTTTTATGATTTGTAAGTTGTAAAAGGTTGTGGTAAAAATGTATTTCATTTCCCCTGAAACTTGTTAGGATTGAGGCACCACGCTGCAGAGAGTATATGATGAAATACAAATTGTGTTAAGTATTTCATAAGATATAATTCTGAGACACCCAGAGGAAGATGGGGCTAACTACCTATATGTTACTGTCTAATACTAGAACCTCTGACTTCTGGCTTCCTCCTTAGAAAGGAGTCTGGTAGTGACACGAGCAGGGAAAGATCCATCAGATGTGCTAGCATACAGAGAAGCAGTGGCTAGGATGGAGGGTGGCCAGGAGGACAGGTCCAGAATAGGACAATCAGGCCCTAAGAAGACAGAGTAGGAACTTGAACTGAGAGAGAAAGAACCTCAGGATAGATAGTTGATAATAGAGGCTAACCAAGATAGTGAGCCGCGCAATTGTCAAGAAATAACCATTTGTTAATCTTCATTCCCTCCCCGCCCCCAAGTTTATAACTGACGTATGCATATATTTATAGGTAAATGCATAGAAAAGTTATGGAATGATATGCACCACTTGAAAAATTCTGGAGAGGATAAATTGAATGGGGGTTGGGGACATGTGGGATGATTGTCTTTTACTCTAAATACTTCTGTGTTGTTTTTTTAAATAACAAAAATGTATTCCTATAGACCTTATGTAATTAAAGAAAAAATAAATAAAGACAAAGGGGAGAGGGTACAACACTATGTGTGCCTATTGTTAGAAAAATAAAATTAGAATCATGTAACTAGGAGAAAACAAAAACCATCTGTAACTCTTCCACTCAGAGGTAACCAGGGCAGTATTTCTCACCCGAACTCAGAATGGTAAACTTGGAGTCTAGGCAGAGAAAGTCTCCACTGGTAGAGAAAAGGGTGTTCACACCAATAGGACTGGGGTCAAGAGGCCAGAAGTGGGAATCATGCTAAGGTCTGAGCGGATGTAACCATCAGCTATGTCGGAAATAAGCGAGCAGCTGGTCAGGCAGTGGGTAGAGGTCAGAGGTCAGGGGTTAGAGGGGACAGCACCAGCAAGAGAGGCTTAGGGACTCAGACACTAGAGTCAGATGTCCCTCAGTGCTGCTTTCATTCTGTGCCCATAAGTGATAATGTCTTCAGCAAGAGGTCCAGTTATAGTTGGATCTTGCCCAAACTGGATGCTGAGATTACAGAGTTAACACGACCACACCGGGAGCTCACCGTAGGCCTCTGGTGGAAATGGAGCTGGGAGGGGCTTCTAACATGAGGGGTCAGGGGCCTTACTTAGAGGTCAGTCTTAGATAAAGGAAGAGAGGCCTATGACTGAAAGAAGAGTGACAGGAAAAGTCTGTAAGCGTCTAGAAGCAATGGGGATGCTGTTGGCGTTGGGCAGCCCTTCCCGGTGTGACTGTCCACGCACTGAGGAGGTTGGCCACCCGTCGCCTCTTTCACTAAAGGTGCCCTATCCAGAAAATGGCCCAGAACACCACCACTCACCCAAACACGCTATGGCCGCAGTGCACATCCTCGTTAGGAAAGCGCTGGATCCCAAGCCCAGGTAAAGGCACATCAGGAGGCTATAACGCCGCCCCTCCCCTCCTCACCCCCACCCCCAATTCTCTTCTGCTGCAGGGATGCTGAACTGTGGCTTCCAGATGATGTCTGGGTTGCAGAGATAGGGTAGACTGGAGGGGTTCTAAGTGGGAGCAGAAGTAGGAAAAGACATGAAACCAAGAAGCACAGTTGGTAGGAGAAACAGCCCCCACCCTAACCTCTGAGGGAGAGAGCCAGCAGTTCCTTACCCCAAGAGCAGAGGCAGGAACCACCAGTTAGGAAACAAGGCATCCATGTCAGTCCTTTGGACTTTAGGACGTTAGCTTTGGATTTCACACATTTTTTTAAGGAGGATGAAGACAGCCAGTTGTTAGATCTGCTGCGAACACTTAAAGAAAGGTGCTCTTCATCTACCACAGCAGTAAACACCTCTTGAGATAGAGCCTGTCACACCAATAAGACGTGAGACTCCTCAGGCTCAGCATCTCTCCAGATCCAACCACTTAGAGGGAAAGAAAAGGCTCGTATTTACAAAGGCTGCGGATAGTAATCATTCAATAAACCGTGGTTCTAGTTTTAGATGTATGTCTCTAGGCTTCCCAATAACAGGGCAATAATGCAATGTGTGCCCTCTTAAATCAATAAGCAGGCACATTTTAAGCGTAAAATGCATTACCTTTCTGGGTTTGTTTGTATCCATTTTCACAAGCCAGTTAATTGCTTGGGAATATGCATGTATTCATTTCCCCGTTAATGCTGTCCTATACAAAACAAAGAACAAATACTCAGCTCAAAACATTTAAAGAAATGTTTTGAGGTATGAAACAGTGAAGCCTAACATAGTAGATCGCAGGTGCTGGCCTTAGAAAGAAAGCACAGTAGATACTTCAGCCCTCGGAGGCTTCTAGTCAAATTGAAAGGAGTCCCCACATTCTCCCACCCCTTTGTAGAGAAACTGAGGCAAATCAGCAAGGGTGTCTGAGAAGCTCCTATTGCTTCCATCCCTTGGGATCCCGTTGGCTCTGGATGTAGCCCTGCATCATCCGCTCAGAGACCAAGGATCAAAGCTCCACAGCAGAGAGCGTTTGTGAATGGCAACCCTGTGCCAGGCATTATACTAAACACTTGCAGGCGCCAATTCCTTTGATCATCACAACAACTCTGTGAGCTGAGTCCTGTCCGTGCACAGATGGGGACACTGAGACGCCAGTGTGGTAGAACAGCAGCACATGGAGGTCTCCAGAATGCCCACCTTCCAAAGATTTCTGACTGAGATAACAAAGGCAAAAACACTTCCCCTGGAAGGTTCCCTATATAACGATCTCTAAGTTGTTTTCCTACCTCTCCCATGTCTCTACATTTACCTTTCCTTCCTCAGGAAACCACGGGCAGGTTTTACTTACAAAATCCAACAAATCGAAAAGCTGTTGATACCCTACAGAACAGCCCCGGACTTAAGCATGGATACGTATACATTCTTTTCCTGCAATCCTGAATTGCCCATGTTTTACATCTAGTTATTACTAAACTTCACTCCTTACCTTCCTTTTGGTTTTCGGCATGTGCTTCACTGGAGCGTCCTTTCACCTGACAACTGAAGTTCCCCCGAACTCAGGTCCTGAGTTGGGCGCCACATGGGCTGAGCCAGCTCAGCCAAGGGTTCCTCAAGCCTGAGGGAGGGTGGTGAAGGATGAAGAAAAGACAGACAAAGAGAATAAGCTGGGTCTAGGTGGATCCTCCTGTACCTGGCTGAGGCCACAGAGAGAGATCCAGAGGCAAGCTGAGCCTTTATTTTATAGCCAGAGGTAAACAAGGTAGTGGTCACCATAGTTACAATGTTCTTGTGAGTTTCACTTGTTTTGGCAGCACTTGCTGCACCTCCCTCAGCCCATTAGCTACCCAGATAAGATCTAGGGAGTACCACAAGGTCAAGCCTAATTATGCTAAGAGGACTGTGCTCTCTAAGCTGGGACTTGTTTGTGGCTTTGCCAACAGGTCAGTCCGAGGCTTACCCCTATAGCTGCTCCCTACAGGTCTGCAGTAAGAGGGACCAGAGGTAAATGCAGGCCTGGGTCAGGTGCTGATACTGTGGCCTTCAGTGTGATCCCCACAGTGCTATCCAGCGTTCATTCTTTTTATTTTTTTATTTTTTTTTAAATTCAGCATTCATTCTTCCACTGCTCTCCACAGGCAGGCTGGCTGTGCAGTTTTTGTTGCTGTTGTTGAGGGTCACCTAAGCCATCCTGAGTGAACAGGCAAAGACTGGTCCCCTTCGCCTGTTCCTTCTTTGCTTAATCAGCATCTTCTCCTGGATGCTGGGAGCAGCTGGGGTTACTGAGCTGGAACCCAAGCAGATCAATGCCAGGTGCTCTTGAGGACATTGTTAGCAGAGCACTAATGCTCACTGCGGATCCATCCGGTAAGTCAATCCTGGTGTAGAGGTTAAGTAGACTTTGTCTAATGTGGGGAGATTCATTTTACTAGAACATGGGGCATTTTTCTGCATTGCTCATGAAATACAACCTTATAGATGGTCAATTATGTTACTTAAAATTTGGAATAATGCTTTGTATGCAGTGTTTGCATAAATAATAAAAATGTCACCTATCAATATGTATATAAAACATATAAATAGCAAATATATATATATATATATATATATATATAGATACATATATATATATATATATATACACACACACACACACACACACTAAAGGCCCAGTGCACAAAATTTGTCCACTGGGGGGGGGGGGGTGTCCCTCAGCCCAGCCTGCACCCTCTCCAATCTAGGACCCCTCAGGGGATGTCCGACTGCCCGTTTAGGCCCGATCCCTGGCCTAAACAGGCAGTTGGACATCCCTCTCACAATCCAGGACTGCTGGCTCCCAACTGTTCGCCTGCCTGCCTACCTGATTGCCCCTAACCACTTCTGCCTGCCAGCCTGATCACCCCCTAACCACTCACCTGCCAGCCTGATCGACGCCTAACTGCTCACCTGCCAGCCTGATTGCCCCCAACTGCCCTCCCCTGCCAGCCCGGTCGCCCCAACTGCCCTCCACTGCAGGCCTGGTCTCCCGCAACTGCCCTCCCTCCCCTGCTGGCCTGGTCGCCCCTAACTGCCCTCCCCTGCCAGCCATCTTGTAGCGGCAATCTTTTGACCACATGGGAGTGGCCGTCTTGTGCAAGGGCATGACAGTCATTTTGAATATTACCTCTTTATTATATAGGATTATATAGGATATATTTTAAACTTTAGACAATATGTCCTCCAATAACATTGTGTGTGAAACATTTTATAAGAATGTTAAATGTAGTTTTGCCTGACTGGTGTGGTTCAGTGGTTGAGCATGGACCCATGCACCAAGAGATCATGGGTTCGATTCCCAGTCAGGGCACATGCCTGGGTTTTGGGTTCTATCCCCAACAGGGGCATGCAGGAGGCAGACAATTGATATTTCTTGCTCATCAATGTTTCTATCTCTCTCTCTCTCTCCCTTCCTGTCTCTCACTGAAATCAATAAAAACGTATTTTTTTTAAAAAAAGGAATTGAATGCAGTTTTCATTGTGCTAGGACAGTGGTTGGCAAACTGTGGCTCGCGAGCCACATGCAGCTCTTTGGCCCCTTGAGTGTGGCTCTTCCACAAAATACCACATGCGGGTGCGCATGTACAGTGCGATTGAAACTTCGTGGCCCAAGCGCAGAAGTCGGTATTTTGTGGCATGTGGCTTGCGAGCTGCAGTTTGCCGACCGCAGTGCTAGGAAAACATACTATACGATATCCAGATGCCAAATTCTTTTGCAAAATGAAAAATACAGTGGTAACATAATGTGCACTTATATGTTTTGCAACATCAGTTTTTATGATTAGGTTTTTAATTTCTTGTTACCTTTTTCTTAAATGAAGGCACAGCACTATTGCAATAACTTTGGCAAACTTGAATTCCTCGTCCGGATGTTGCTGCCAGCTCCCCACGCAGGAGAGCTGTGAGCAGAGGTGGGGGTCTATACCACTTACGCCATCTTCCCTCTAGATCAGCGGTTCTCAACCTGTGGGTCGCAACCCTTTGGGGGTCAAACGACCCTTTCACAGGGGTCGCCTAAATACATCCTGCATATCAGATATTTACATTATGATTCATAACAGTAGCAAAATTACAGTTATGAAGTAGCAATGAAAATAATGTTATGGTTGGGGGGGTCACCACAACATGAGGAACTGTATTAAAGGGTCGAGGCATTAGGAAGGTTGAGAACCACTGCTCTAGGTAGTGCCTCCTTTTTCTAAATTGTGTTGGGAGGCATATTTTTTTGCTCGAGGTTAAAATTTTTTGTGGCCCTTTAAGAGCCATGAGTAAAACAGGGACACATGCTCACTAAAAATGGAAAACTAATACTTTTTTTTCCTGCTGGAATATTTCTAGGAATACCTCTCCTCAAAACTAGAGATATTTCACCAAATTTTGCTAGCTGAGGTCACTTAGGCAAAAATAATAGCAATATTAAACGCCTTGGATTCTGTCCCCACGTAAGGATATTACATTGTTAAGAAACCTCCTGCACGAATGCAAATGCACAGAGAGAGACATTTTGTCACATGTCTAGTCACACAGATAAAACTGTCCTCCTTGTCATTTTTCTCACCTACATTCCTAATGGGAAAAGAGGAATCTTAAGTTCCTGTTGCCAGAGGCACCCGAGATCCTGGAGCACAAGGCCACAAAGAAATGAAAAATCCTTTCAAAGCCAACAGATAATGATGAATCCCAACTATTTGGAAAGATAACCCTATCTGGCTGCCCCAGGACTAGAGGCCTTATCCAAAGTCCCCCATTAGCCAGAAGGCTGCAGTCAGGGGATTACAGAAGATACTGGCCCTTAAAAGGAGCCCCTAGCCGAACTCCTTGCTGAGCTGTTCAGCAGAAAGTGCTGTGGAAAGCCAAAACCTGAAGCCGCCCTGAGCAGTGCCGGAAGAAGCGAGTAGAACTAACGCTGGTGTGAAATATTTATTTATGTAACTGTTATCTTTCTGGGGCATGGCTGATCAGAGGTGGACTACGGTCTGTTTATCTTGTTATATGGGCCTTCTGCTGCGTTAATTTAAAACAGCTTTTCAAACAAACTACAAGACCCTTGAGACACCCTTAAACTGTGGCTATGCACATAAATATTTAGGGGCCATTACAACACAGATAATGCTATGCTTCTAAAGTCTTTCACAAACACATGTGAAAGTGCTTAGTATACAATAAAAGTCTAATAAGATGTAATATAGTTATATAAAGTTATATATAATATATAATAAAT
Source organism: Myotis nattereri (assembly GCF_964212035.1). Classification (NCBI taxonomy): domain Eukaryota; kingdom Metazoa; phylum Chordata; class Mammalia; order Chiroptera; family Vespertilionidae; genus Myotis; species Myotis nattereri. The sequence goes on from NC_138079.1 coordinate 37,607,738, forward strand.
AGATAGATTTAAATATCTCTATAGATATATAATGCATATTATACCTTTAATAAGATATGGGATATAATAAGAAAGAATAATAAGATATTAGTCTCTATATTGCTGGTATTTACAAATGAAAGGGACTGTTACATTCAGGAGGTCATTAGGCTCAACCTTGTTAGAGAGATTGGGGTTGAAAGGAATTCTGGAACAGGTAGGCTTTTCCTAGGCAACAGAAGGGCAAAGCAAGATTATCTGGATGATACCTAGTTTGGATTGTTCTAGGTAATTCAGACAATCTAGGTATCTCACAAGCCAATTAACCCTGTGTGAGCTGGCTCGCCTGTCTTCACAGCCCAGAGGAGCCAGAACTCTGCAACATTTACCTGTGCACTATGTTTCTGGGTCTGTGGACCTGGGCTTGGTGTTGTCTGCAGGATATCAATCCCATCAGCTCAAAGAACACAGTACTTGTGGAAGGGCTGTTGATCTTAACATGACTGCCAGTTGTCTTAGAGGGCCTTTAAAAGATCCAAACCGCCTGGCTGCCGTGGCTCAGCGACCCAGGAACCAAGGACCCAAGAAGCTGCTGGTTCAGTTCCTGGTCAGGGCACAGGCCCAGGTGGCTTGCAGACTTGATCCCCAGTGGGAGGCCATGCAGGAGGCAGCCAAGTGATGACTTCCTCTCTCATCGATGCCTGTATCGAGCTATCCCTCTGCCTTCCTCTCTCTCTAAAAAATCAATAAAAATATATTTAAAAATATAAAATGTAAAAAATAAATAAAAAGTCCAAACAGGACCTTTTCCCTTTCTGATAGGTGCCTGTTAGCACATGAGCAAGGACAGGAGTCCCATCCTCACCACTCACGGTGCTCAGGCTTCCCTTTTCTCAGGGGAAGGAAACTTGCAGCCCATGAACCTAATAGCAGCAGCCTCCTGCCTTGAAGTGCCTTTTAAGAAATGATTGGATTGTAATCCATCCTGTTCTCATTATAGGTGTGATATGGCTCCCTGAGTATTTTCCAGGCAGAGCGCTCCCCATTGTTGTCGTGGGAGACAAAAGAGGACTCCTGCCTCAGGCAAGGGAAGGCCAGGGTGCCTCAAGGAAGGGAAGCAAGTCACCAAATCACATGGAAGGACTGAGGCGAGGCTAGAATTTATGTGTTTTCCTATAACTGTTTTTTTTTTTATCAAGATGATTTACTTATATTATTTTCATTGAATGGAATAGATTCCTTAGCTCATCCTCACCTTCATGTGACCTTGGGTTTTATGGTGTGATAACGGTGTCGATTACAGTTGTGTTGGATACAAATCAACTCTGGGAGAACCTAGATGAGAGCGGGTCAGGGAGCTGCGGGTAAACAAGGCAGGCTCCGTTATTAAATGGGGAGGAGGGGCTCGCTCAGGAGATACGGCTGCGCGTGGGGACCATTTTCCCGAGAACCGATGGGACCATCAGAGCAGCACAATCACCCTCTTGCCAGCGTTTCCATTTAGTTTTCAGGTGAGCCCTTGGATAAATAAAATGTGATCTCATCCCTGATCTAATTGTCTTCTCCCAAGGCAAGGCTACTAGGAACTTTACACTTTGTTTCATCCTTAATTTCCCCATATTAAGTTTTGAGCATTTTCTCTGTGTCATAAATGACTATGCATTTTATAGGCATTGATTATCCCATTTAATCCTCACAACTGCCCTGCAAAGAGGATTATTTTTACCTCCTTTTCCCAGTGAGGACTCTGAAGTGTGAAAGTGGAACGATTTGCTCAAGAAGTGCCTGGGCTACAAATAGAAGCGTGTTGCTCATGTTATGCAGAATATTGGAGCTTTTTAAAAGATTCTTTCTTCTTCAACTTTCATATTTTCCCCACAAGGCCTTGCCTTGATCTGCAGCCTCTCAACTTCAACTGTGTAGGAATGGTACCTACATTCTCACTGAAAGAAATGACAAGCAACGAATCGCCACGAATATCAGTTTCTGCGTTCATATCAACATCTGGTAATCAGATGTCTTACTCGGCAGCTGATACTGGGGTGTTGGGAAGAGGGAGCAGGGATTTTCTTTCCTTTTTTTTTTTTTTTTGTACGGTGCCTAACAAAGGCATCATGTTAGCCTCTGAGCAATCCCGAGAAGCCATGAAATAAGGGGACATTTAGAAGAGCCTCAGGCCTGAGGGGGCTCTCGAGAGAACCAGTGCCTCCGAAGAGTTTTCACATATCAGCCACAGCACCCATTTCCTCCCACAAGCACAGGCGTTCGAGCGCACATTTTAGCTGTGGCTTCTAAGTGCCTATTTTTACCACGGTCCAGTTATTAATGAACTGAAATGTCTTTTATTTCCCATTGACACTGTCACTTCTGCTGTTTATTTTAGACAGTTAGGATGTCACGGGAACAGAACTTCACCACCACATCCACGAAACAGAACGGGAGCAATTACAGAGCTCTTATATCTATCCTCAAAGAGACCCTCCCCTTAACTAACGAAGATGTTTGCAGTCCTGATTTCCTATTTTTCATGGGACTTTTCGATATCAAAGGTCAGATTTTTTTAAAAAAAAAAAGTTTGTTGTTTGCATCTGCTGTGTGGAGATTCATGTTTGAAACCATTTCTCTCAGCATCAGGGCTATGTGAGCTGCTGCAAATAAGTGTCCTCCAGAGGACAGTGATATCTGTCCAGAAGGGCCGAGCAGCCACCTTTCACAGGTTCAGACTCCACTACTCCTCAGCCCCTGCTGAGCCACACCGGCCAGGGCCAGGGCTAACAGTTGCTTTCAAAGTGCTATAGTTAATGTGCAAAAACAGAAAACACATCTGACATCTGCTCTGTTTGCCACTGCACTCGACTGGGATAACGCTCCTGTTGCCTCGTGGTGGGCATTTCCAATGCAGTAGAGAAGGATTAATTGCCTTCTAATCCGGATTAATTGCTTTCTAAAGATTCAAACTGAAGCTCTAGTGACTCACTTTAAACAATATTTGAACTGTAATTATAGTCTTCAAATCCATTTGCCCCCTTTTTGGAGCAACACTATGTCACTGACATGGCAACATCTCTTTTTGATAGACCTCAGGACCCTGCTCCAGCAGCCGAATCATGACTCCTGGCACCTGTGCTATCGGGGAAAACGTCAGCGTGGCTGTGGGAAGTGGCAGCAGGTGGACAACGTCTCTTCCCGAGACGCAGTGTGAAGTTTCACTTGAAATACACGACCAGGACGAGCTGTTAGGTTGGGTTCTAAGTGAGAAGAACATGCTGTGTGGTGCTCCTCACATGACTCACTTTTAGGAGTTTGTGAAGTAACTGGGTTGTGCACAGGCCATTGGGAGACACCAGCCAAGGGGCCACATTGCCTGTCTGCCATGATTCCTTTATGAATAAGAGCTGAGGCCAAGCACCCAGCTCCCCTGTGGGGTCGTCCCAGTGCCAGGCACACATGGGGTGTTCAATGTGTGCTTACTGAATGGAGCTATGCTCGGTGCCTCGTGTGGACATGAGAAAGTAATTAGGGATGTTTACCATGTTTTGTCAAGGGTTTGTGTGTGGGGGGGAAACCAAGGCGTAGAGAGGGACATTTACTGCAATGATAATGAAGCTTAAATTTCGGGACGGCCCCTTCCAAGGCCCTGTTTATATTCATAATTGTGAAACATTTTATTAAAGAAGACACCGAAATTTTATAAGCTTCAGATCCACAGAATCTATATCCATTTTGGCATAAAATAGCATATACACATGATTCTATTTTCAAAATGGAAAATTCTATCCAAAAATAGAATAACAAATATTTATGCAACACACTCTAACACACACTCAAGTTAGGGAGAATATATATCAAGAATATTGAAACTGGTTTTCTCTGAAAGTGACTATTTACTATTTTCTATTTTATTAAAGTGAACAAGTGAATTAGTGCCATGTTAAAACTGACATTTTCCCATGTAAGAATATTCCTTTGAATTCAATAACCTTTTCCCAACTTCTACTTCCAATCAATCACTGCTATATTTCTCCCCATCCAGCACTGGAAAGGAAATTATCTTTTCAGTTTCATTGTAATCATAACTCTAACTTGGGTATGTAAGATAAAAATATATGAGCAACACTGGCTCCTTCTGAGTTAAAATTCTCAAATGCACGGAAGGATGCGTGCCCGCTGTTTGGTGAGTTTCTGCAGGAAGTTGATAACGGACGGAGTTGAGAACTTCTCTTTCTCACATGCCTTGGCCCCATCTCTAAGCCCCTGCTCCCTTTACCTACTCGGTCATGCTCTGTCTTCAACTTCAAGTGTCTGTAGCCATGGTGACTCACAACTCTCACCATCACCTGGTAAAACACTTGAAACCTGAAACTCTGGGCTCATAAAGTAGACTGTTGGCCTATAGGGTTCTGTCCACAAAACCCAGGATCGCAGAGGCTGTGTCCCCTAAGTTCAAATCTCCATTAGAGTGCCTTAGAATTAGACTCTGAGAATTACCTTCACCAGCCAAAGCTGGCCACAAGGCATGTGAAGCACTGCTCTTCCTCGCACCCAGAGCCCATTCTGCAGAGCATTTCACCTGTCCCCCCACATCCTGGGCAAGGGAGGACCAGGCACGGGGAGGAGGCAGGGACATTGGTGTTGTCCTGAGGTCATTACTCTTGTCCTTCCATATTCTCTGTGACCCTCAAAGAAGACCACAGAAGAAAAGTCCACATTATGAGTGGGCAGCTGTAGTCTTGATGGGTTTGACTAGGGAAGAAAAAGAGGCAGAGCAAAGGGTTAGGAGCTGACTTCCATATCTCTATGGAAATGCCATTAATTTATCAACTCACTCACTCACTCATTCAGCTTTCCAAGCATTCAACAGATATATCAGGCCCTTACTATATGCCAGAAACCGTTTTATATGCTGTGGGTACAGACAAAGGTGAACAAAACAGATGACAACATGGCATTTAGGTACCACAATGTGGTGAAATCATTTCCTGGTCGTTTTTAGTATTGTTGTAATTGTTCTAAAAATAGGCAGACACGGAAACATACACCCCAAAACACAGACTAGCAGTCTTTTAACTTTCTAATAAAATTCAATTATGATTAGGTGTTCACCTCAAAAATATTAGCATGGCTAGAAGCCCCAAGCTTGCAATCTCAATTTTGGCACCAGCCCCCAATGGAAGGTAAGGGAAAGCACACCACCATCTAAAACATGAGGGTTTCTCTGGAAAAGAAACCACATACAACAGTGACAGAGCTTAGTAAGCACTATATAATTGCCAGCTATCATTATCATCGTCATCTTCTTCATTATTTTAGGGGAAGGGGACAGAAAATGCAAAAGCTTGGAGCTGAGAGAGAGCATAACACATTCAAGGGTTTAAAGAAACTTCTGAGAGGCACAAGAATGGTGAGATATTGGGCTGAAGAGATTGGTAGCAGACAACCCATGGCAAGCCTGGGCCCTAAGGAGCCCCTGATGGGTTATTAATGCCCTCTGCATAGGGTCTCATTACCATTCCTCTTGACTTCTATTCAAATAGAATATTACTTAGCATCCTTTCTTCCCCTTGTCTCCTCTGACATATCCTCACCGTAGCTCTCTTAGCTTCCCGCCATTCCTACAGCAGGGCTCCCATTAAGTCACTCTCCTACCGAAAAACCTTCAATGGCTGCTCATTATCCACAGAATTCAGCCAACTGTCTCAATCTGGCATGTAAGCCTCGCTGTGTTAGGGCTGCCACTTACCTGTCCATGGTCCTCTTTCACTGTCCCCTGCATGACCTCTACATCCAGCCACGTGTGCCTACTTGCTTCCAAATGTCCCTGTGCCTTCAACACCCTCCCTAAATGCCTATCTCAGGCTTTTGAAGATGAGCACCTATCAAAGCTCTTCTCTACACTGCCTCATCTGTGAAGCCTTTTCTGAACTGCCAATATTTGGAGCCTTCTGAACCCCCATTTCTGAACCCCCATTTTGCCTTTGCTCCAAGGTTCTTTTATCACCCTGTGCACTTGTCTGATTCTCAGCACAGGACCACAAGCTCTCTGAAGTCCTCCTTTCACGGAAAACCTTTTGGGATGCGCGTCCTGTAGAATACACTTTATGAAATGCAAAAGGAAGGAATAGAACCGGACTCCAGGATGGGTTCTCTCATATCCCCACCACTCTGGTCTGTTTTGTTTTCTGGTGGAGGGAGCCTGGGGGTTCTCTATGGAGAGTGAAACAGAAGATGAATGGCTAGAGCAAGCAGGTGGCCATAGCCACACTCCAGTCCATCCAATCAATCACAGCCCAAGAAAATGGCCTTCCAGGATGTCTTTCCATGTAATTAAAACTAAGCCAGTCATTAAGGCTGTGGGTTGTAGACAAGATGGGGTGAAAAGAGATAACTCCATGGCTGGAAGCAAATCAAATTATTCCCCTTCTTCCATTCCATATCCAAATTCCTTCCTTCCTCCCTTCCTTCCTTCCTTCCTTCCTTCCTTCCTTCCTTCCTTCCTTCCTTTCTTCCTCCCTCCCTCCCTCCCTCCCTCCCTCCCTCCCTTCCTCTCTTTCTTCCTTCCACTGAAAAATATCTCTGCCGGGTGGTTAAAATCACTTAGCCCAATGCCTCCCAGCTTACTTAGACACTCTGATTTGTCACATTTCCCTGCTTAATTACTGTTATAAGCTTTCTAGATTTTTGTAAACTTAACATACTGAATAATGAGGTTAATAAAACTGGTGAACTCCTTTGCCATGTACACAGACTATTTCTATAAAAATGTCAAACGTATTATTAGCTCAGATTTAATCATCTTTCTTGTATCTTATAAATTTTTCCTAATCAACCCATTGACTTTCCAGTGGGGGCTTTACTGACGTAGTGTTAGATTTTTAATTCCTCTGGACTTGATTAGACTCTGTATATTTATAGCTTCTAACATTTCTGCACTGAATAATTTCTCCAGTGAATATGCATCTGGAATTCAACAAATCGGACAAGCACGAAGCTGCCGGCAGAAGTATTAACTATCTCTGGACACTCCTGGACCCTGGGACAGCCCAATTCATCTAAAAAAGCTTCCTGTTTACTCTTAGTTCACAAGGTTGTCAGAGGAATAAGTAATGCAAAATATTCAAGTATAAATTTTTTTAAAAAAATAGAAGGATCAGTCTTTAATCTTGCACATATCCATTCAACAAGCACATATTGAGAGACTCCTCTGAGGCAGACTGGACATAGTACCATGAATATGCACTGAATTAGCCAGACATGGCTCTCAGACCCTCCCCTCCGTCTGCCCCGGCCTTCTGAAGCTTTTACACTAACAAGCTTCTGATAAAACTAAAGCACATGCTCAACAGGCTTTTAAATAGCTTTTTATATTGTTTTCAGGAGCCTATAAAAATCAGCAATACTAAGGTTATTTTAGACAGAATACATAGGTTCAGTAAGAAGCATTTCCTAAAAATGGAGTTCTATTTAGAGTATAAATAAACCCTAGAGGCAAAAGATACTTTCTGCTTTTCTTTGAGATGAAAACTATTCCTGAAAAATAGCAAGTCTTTTAGGCCGAATTCCTGTACTATTGAACAACATCGCAAGAAAGTAAAAACAACACTGAAGGTCCAAAACAGGGATGTAGAAAAACGGGACACAGATAAGTCACGGTTATTTCAGGGAGAAAATCGGTGATGACCACAGTGTGCTGAATTTAATGAAAGATCCAAATACAGAACCCATAAGAAATCTAAGGTGGCTTGAAACTTATCAAATAGGTTAGACTCTACTGAACCGTGATCAACACAGAAGCTTGGAAAATATCGTTTGCTCACTCTCTCTGTGGCTGGATGGAATATGCAATCTAGAAATAGCTTCCAAGTATGGGCTGGTGACAGGGAAACTCTAAAGCTACACTCACACAGTGGGGACTTAGTCACATCAGGGGACTGGATCCAGTCCAGTGCTAAATGAGTTTAAGAGAATTCAGCCCTCCTGCCCAAGGCTTGCCAGAAGGTGCTGAGTTAACAGAAGAGATGCTCTCAGTATCCCCTCTAACGATAGTTGATGTCTATAGAGTGCCTACTACGTGCTTGGCACTGCGCTAAGCACTTCAGTTATTTTTCAATGTCATTCAATGCACCTTTGAAATAAGTACTATTATCACCCCACTTTAGAGATAAGAAAAATAAGGCACAGAGAGGTTTAGCAACTTGCCCATGGCCATTTCAGCTGTTGAATCCAAGAACCAGAATGAACTCAGAGCCACTATTTGTAACCAGTCAGCTGCAGGGGTTGGTTACTCCCTTCCAAAGACTACATTTTCCATCTCCGGATGAGAGGGACACTTCTTGCAACATTTACTTTGCTGTTCACTCTACTAATGTGAACTTTTCTGTGATTAGATTGTAAGCGTGTTTGAAAGACATTGTGAAATAAAATTAATCAATTCTCCTTCCCAAAGTGGAGGGAGAGCTGGTTAAGGGCAGGGTCAGGGGAAGTTTTATCAGAAGCCAAATAAAATAAGGATAAAAACATGAACAGAGGCAAAAGCCTTCAGAAAGGGGGTGATCCGGAACCAGCAGTGCAGTCTGAGCACCAGCATGGCCAGTTGGCTTAACTCCCAGTGCACTAGGGCCAAAGGGAAATTCGGAGGGGAGGGGACACAGGCTAACTTCAGAACCACGGGGAAATGTTGAGAAAAGAAGTCATTTCGGAAAATGTGCTTAGGGGTCAAGGATGGGAAGAAAGAGATTCAAAAGGACATCAGGGACTGCGCCTAGACACAAGAGGCCACAGAAGGGGAAAGGATGGGGCATAACCAGTGCCCAGGAGAAATGCATCAGCCGGGACTCAGACAGCTTCCGGATGGGACTGGCATCTCTGCTGATTCCACCCCGATTCAGGGACAGTGGGGCCATGAGTGGCGTCCCTGGGAAGAGCGGGGATTTGGGTTAAAGGGCAGAAAATTCTGACCGCAGGAGCCAAATCTCTTCTGAAGCACGTGCTCAGCAGTTGCCAAGTGTCTCACAGTGAGGAGAGAGGGAAAGAGCAAGAAACAGGAAACCGAAACCCTATTTCAAGAAAACTTTTATTTATTTGTTTACTCAGTCTCCATAAAAAGCCATGTTCCTTGGGAAGCTCTGAGAGTACACGGAGTGGCATAGAGGAAGGTAGGGATACAAGATTAATAATCCAAAGGTAGTTCCTCTTGCTGTCCTTGAGCTCATTCTCCTATCTGCTGTATTTTGGCAGCGTAGCATTTTTTCTATCAAATATGTTGATTGAATATTTAATAGTTATTATTTAGGATGAGAAGTCAGATACACAAATACCGGTCCAAATTCCTCACTGTCAATCACCACTTCCTGGGAGCATCTCCCTGAGGGCAGTGAGGCCGGCAGTGGCTCTCGGTCTCAGCTCAGAGACTGTCCAGTGGCCTTCATGTTAACATGACCTGGGTGGCATCCTCTCCCCCATTTCCACACCGTGTGCCTTTGTGATTGAAGTCAATCCCTTTCCAGATCTGATCCGAACCTTCTTGTACAACTTCCCTTGCTTTGCTTTGGTTTGTTTTTAATCCTGATGGTGAGTGTATTTTGAAGTTTCAAATGTGTTCAGGGCAGTTGATTTTTATATTTATCACAGGAGAGCATATGGTTTAGAACAGGGGTCCTCAAACTATGGCCCGCAGGCCACATGCAAATACAAATATTGTATTTGTTCCCGTTTTGTTTTTTTACTTCAAAATAAGATATGTGCATAGGAATTTGTTCATAGTTTTTTTTAAAACTATAGTCCGGCCCTTAATGGTCTGAGAGACAGTGAACTGGCCCCCTGTTTAAAAAGTTTGAGGACCCCTGGTTTAGAAGGTGGAGAAATGGCCATCTAGGCATGTTTCCTCAAGGTTGCAATAATGTCTGTCAGGGATGGTTGGTAATAACCGTTCCCTGCTGGGTTTGTATTTTGGGAGATGGAAGCATGAGAATTCAGATGCAATGTTCCTGAAGCCTGCCACACACTGTGAGGATGGTACACATACCCGGAGACACAGGCACGGTTCTGGTCATCACCCCACGCTCCTTTAGTTCTGACACGTGCTGCCCACGCTTTATTGCCAGTTCAATCTTTCTTATGTCATGTTCACCAGTGGCCGGCTTCCCACTCCCTGGTGTGGAAGGAGGAACGGTGGTTCAAGGGCATTCAAGATGGCGCCTCATCCCACTTCACAACCCTCTCAGCTGCATTTTTGTCCAGCGAACCTTCCTTTATTCTCCTCTAAAGAGTGTTTTCAAATGCCATTCTCCATTTTCCTTGGTTTCCCATACCTGTACTGCTCCCCTCTGGAAAGTATGCTCGATAAGGGTAGGGACCAAGTCTGCTTTTCTCATCATTGTCAGTTCCTTGTAGGAACTACTACAGCATCTGGTACATGGTAGGTGCTCGTTAGGACGCACTGACTGAATGATTGTGTGAGCGACCAAATACATGATTATCTCTGATACCAACTTGGAAGCCTTTATTTTCATCTGGTCATCTGCACATGATTTCCCTTTTTCCTATTACTTTTTTTTTTTAAGGTGCTCACATGTACACACAAAAAGAATCCATCTCTGAAGTAACTAACCCATAAGCAACTATAGAATTCTAAAGAGAACCAAGCTCCTTTCAGAAATGGCAAAACTTGAAATACCATCTAACGAGAAATCAGATACTTACTGAGCATGGGATTCAAGAGAAATTGCCCACAGTTTTCTAAAAGGCAACTTTAATGGTATAGGAACTTTAAATCCCACGGGTTTTTGGATGTTCTTGCCCAGCCCCGACCTATTACAGGGTGAATACCATGTACCCTGACTGTGCTCCCTGAGCACAAATATGAGAAGTGTAGAGTCAGGCAGCTCCACAAGCACTCCCAATCCTTCGTCTGTTTCTGCCCAATTCTGCCGGTAACCCAGCCCAGGATGTGGGATGGGATTGGGCACAGCCATCCAGAATGCCAGGCTACATGGCAACTTCCCAGAAAGAATTACCCAAGGAGTTATGTCTTTCAAAGTGTCTTACCCACCTGTGTTAATAAATTACCACAAATTTAGTAGCTGAAAACTACATAAATTTATCATTTTACAGTTCTAGGGGTCAGAAGTCCTAGGTGTTGGCAGAGTTTCCTTCCTTGCCTTTACAAGCTTCTAGGGGCGCCCACATTCCTTGGCTGATGGCCTCTCCCGCCATCTTCAGAGCCATCAGTGAACCTTCACATTTCAGTATCTCCCTGTCTCTCTTCTTCTCACCTCATCACAGCTCTCGTGCATCATCACATCTCCTCTAACTCAAACATTCCTATCTCCCTCTTATTAAGGACCCTATACTGCGTCTACCGAGGTAAACTCCCCATCTCAAAATCTGTGACTTAATCACATCTGCAAAGCCCCCTTTGCCAGGAAAAGTAATGTACTCACAGATTCCAGGGAGTAGGCCATGGCTGTTTTCGGGGGCCGTTGTTGTGTCTACCACACTACTCCACCCACTTTCTTCCTATTAGCCTCATGAAGCGGCCCTCAGCTCCTCCCCTCCCCGAAAGCTGAGCACTCTCAAGGCTGCTGGAGGCTTCTTTGTCACCTCCTCCTTCCCAGTGTTCCTGGTCCCCCAGGCTGGGCGCACCTGCTTCTCCCTCCACACTCCTTTGAGCAGCACGGACCCTCTGGGGCTTTCCTTTCTGCTGTCTTACACCATATTTGTATGTGCGCATGTTACTTTCCTGACTAACCTGAGCCAGGAGCCAACTCTCAGTGCCCTCCTGGGGCCTAGAACTGTGAGGCAGATTGCCAGGGCTCAGCTGGCGCTGCTAGTGCTCAACAGAGGACCCGTGAGCCACTTCTCCCGGCCTGGTGCCCTCCAGATGCTTTCTCCAGAGTCCTGGCACAGGACCCCCTGCCTCCAACCCAGAGCACCTCCACTATGGAGCAATGGATTCCCTTCCTGCGAGCTGGCTGGACTCCACAATGGCTTCCTGTTTAGAAAATGTTGTCGCTGGGGGCTGTCCGTGGCCCGGGAAAGCAGCCTACATTCGCGTCTGCAGCTTTCCACCTTGCACAAGCCTGGCTTGTCATTGCTTTGCTGTGCGCTGGGGTAGTGGCTGCTTGCCGGCAGTGCCAGCTGAGAAGCTCCGGCTCCAGCGGCTTGGCCATTTCCACTGTAATCCTCTTCCCCTCAGGATGCCATCCTCTGCCTGTGTCGGTATGACTCATTTGGCATTTGTACTTCATAAGAGCCTGAGCCTAATAAAAAGGCACTGGTTGAAAACCTCCCAGGCTCATTTTCAGCCACTCCCTAGGTAGGCCTCGCCTCAGCTCAGGCAGAAAGAATCCTACCTGCCTGGCAGTCAGGAAGTGCAGTAGTAAGAAGTGTTTCTTTGCCGGACACTAGATGAAGCTTGAGGCTGACGTTGAGGTGGATTTAAGGGCAGAGTGGGTGAGGGGATGAAGACATGAAATGGAAGTTTCTGCTCTGACACATTTCAAAATCTACTGGGTAGAAAGATAAGTTAGCAAATCATTAAAAAATTCTGCAAAGTCTTCTAGCAGCAACTGTGGAACTGGAAAAACAATAAGTGGATCCATATTTCACAGCCTTCATTTGGATAAATCCGAAATATTAAACATGAAGTCTTAAAAGTACTAGATAAACTCTGGGAGAATTTTTTTTTCTTACATAACCTCAGAATGACAAAGATCTTTCTAATTATAACACAAATCCATAAACCGCAAATGAAACAATAGCTAAAATTAACTACATAAAAAAATATCTCCCACAGCAAAATCTACAATTTACAAAATGAAAAAACAAATGCCAACCTGAGAAAAAAAAAATATTTGTAAGTCATATTAAAGAAGAAGGCTAAGTTCCCTAATGTATAAAGAATACATTCAAATCAATGAAAGAAAAATACTAGCAGTCCAATGGGAAAATGGGCAAAAAATATAAAAAGTTCACAGAAAAGAAAATATAGATGGAGTCAGACAGCCTCACTTACAATAAGAGAAATGCAACTGAAATTAAACTTGCAAAAATCAAAAAGTTTGAAAATATTTATTTTGTAAGAAATCAGAAGCCTAATCCTATATTACTGGTCAAAGTCCCTACTGGTACAATACCTACAGGGGGTAAATTTCAACCTCTACCAAAATTACAAACATGGATATCCTTTGACTCAGTAATTTTGCAAGGAATTTATCCTATGGTTTCTTTTTAAAAAAATGCTTTTTCTTTCTTTTTTAAAACAATATATATTTTATTGATTTTTTAACAGAGAGGAAGGGAGAGGGATAGAGAGAAACATTGATCAGCTGCCTCCTGCACACCCCCTACCAAGGATGTGCCTGCAACCAAGTTACATGCCCTTGACCAGAATCAAACCTGGGACCCTTCAGTCCACAGGCCGACGCTCTATCCACTGAGCCAAACCGATTAGGGCCTATGGTTATTTTCTAACCTATGGGAAATGACATATATAGAACCTTATTTACTGTACATTGTTTATATTGTCAAAAGATTGGAAGAAATCACCAATAGAGGAGTGATAAAAATAGAAGACTGACAAATTATATTTGCACACAATGGGATTTGGTGCATAGGTCAAAAGGAATGGGAATGCTTTTTATGACAATTATGGAAATATTTCAAAGATATCTTTTTTTGTTGTTGTTAATCCTCACCTGAGGACATTTTTCCATTGATCTTTTAGAAAGAGTGGAAGAGAGAGGGAAACATTGATGTGAGAGAAACACATTGATTGATTGCCTCCTGTACATGCCCTGACCAGGGCCTGGGCTGGGGAGGGGCCTGCAACCAAGGTACATGTCCTTGACCACAATCGAACCCAGGACCCTTTGGTCTGCAAGCCGATGCTCTATCCACTGAGCCAAACGAGCTAGGGCTCGAGATATCTTAAGTGACAAAAGCAGGGCACAGTGTGTTCAGTGAGCTGCATCTGTGCATTAAAGAAGGGAGGAGTAAGCTGTTTTCAAGAATAGACTCAGTATAGGTCTTCTGGTTGTTTAGCTTACGCCATTTTCTTGTAGATTGCTCTTTCTCTATTTCTTGCTTATTGATAAAAAATTCTTCCAAGAAAATTTCAAATATTTCTTTCTCTATGAATGAACCTTTATTGATCGTCTGAATTAAGTACTCTCTCACTTGAACAAAACTGTAAAATTATTAGAATAGTTTTAAGGTTTTGTGTAAAAGATCATTCCGAAGCAGGACAACCCCCAATAATTTATAAATGAAGAATATTGGTTTAACCTTATAATATACTTATTTAATATTTTATATGGTCAAAGACATCATAAATGGATACAAACTTAACAGACAGAGCACCATATACTGGTAAAAAGGCTATATAAATAGATTCTACAGCAGTTTCTCAAAAAAGTTAAACATAGAGTTATTATATGATCCATCAATTCCACTCCTGGGAATATAACCAAAAGAGATGGGAACATATGTTCACCATAAACTTGTACACAGAGTTTCTAAAAAAAGAGAGAGAGACAGAGAAGTTCCTACAAATCAACGAACATAAAACCAACAGCCCAATAAAAAAAAAAGGGGGGGGCATATTTTAAGGAAAAAATGCAGTTAGTTAAAAAATAAATAAAAGCAAATAAAAATGCTTGCTCTGGCCAGTGTGGTTAGGTGTTTAGGGCATCGGTCCAAGCACTGAAGGATCTCAGGTTTGATACCCAAGTCAAGGGCACGTACCTGGGTTGCAGGTTCGATCCCTGCCCTGTAGGGGCGAGTGTGGGAGGCAACCAATCAATGTGTATTCTGGGCACTTGGAATTCTCAGATGAGCTGGTGAGTATATATGAGTGTGGATAGATAGACATGGTTCTGGTCTTCTAGAGCAGAGCGTTCGGCAGTGAAGATAGACAAATCTTAATCTATATATATAAAAGCCTAAGCGACTGGCCAACCTAACAGTAGCTATGATGCACACTGACCACCAAGGGGCAGACACTCAACACAGGAGCTGCTGAGCTGCGGTGACTTGGCAGCTGTGGTTCTCGGGTGACATATTCGGAACCAGAGAGGAGGGAGCCCTATTCCGGGGTGTCACCCGAGAACCACCCTCTCACAATCCAGGACCCCTCAGGGGATGTCAGAGAGCCAGTCTGGCCCAACCCCTGCAGGCCATGCACCAGGCCTCTAGTAATTACATATAAGAATATAAAATTGCAATAATGCTAAGTGCTACAAATAAGAAGTGGAGCATGGGGCTAAAAGTGCATATAAAAAGGTTAACTGATCTGGTGAGGCTTCCCTAGGGAAGGATGGCTGAGGTGTTATCTGCAGGACAAGTAGACATTAACAGGTGAAGTTAACTAGTCAGTGCTCTTGTGGGGAGGGGGGCAGGGGCGGGGGAAGAGTATGGAGAAAGGTCTTGCGTTGGAAGGATGCATGGCCTGATATAAGTTCAGTGCGGCTGAAGCTGAAAACTAAAAATCAATGGAGTGCTAGATAAAGTTGAGGAGATAAACAGGGGCCAGACTTTGTGGGACTTGCAGAGACTTTGTGGGACTCAGAGTTTAATTTTTACTGAGGTGAGGTGACATAACCAGGTCGGAAAAGATCACCTTCCTTGTGGTGTGAAGCATGGATGGAATGTGGATATGCTGATTCCAGTCAGGTGACGATTGGTGCTGCGCAGGAACAAAACAATAGTTATAACCACTTCTAGTTTATAATAGATATCGAACTAGATATAACTCAATAATGCCAATCAATAATAGACCGATTAAGTAAATTACAGTAAATAAAGACAATGGGTTAATATGCAGCTATAAAAAGGAATAGGAAATATTAACTTCATGTAATTAAGAAGTTATTTCCAGGATATTTGTTAAAGCAAAATGGAAACAGTGTGTATACTGGATGTGCTGCCGTTTACCTAAAAAATAAACATTTTAAAAATGGAACACCAAGTAAGCCAAGGAAAAAGAGTTATTTATAGGAAGTCAGGGAACAGGGTGGAAGAGAAAGGGATAGAGACTGGAGTTCTCTGAATACAATTGTTTCGTAGATTTGACCTTGAAAACACATATTTTACATAATAGTAAAGCAAAATTAAATACAAAAAATCAATTCAGCCCTAGCTGGTTTGGCTCAGTGGATAAAGAGTCAGCCTGTGGACTGAAGGGTCCCAGGTTTGATTCTGACCAAGGGTACACATGCCTGGATTGCAGGCTTGATCCCCAGTAGGGGGCATGCAGGAGGCAGCGGATCAATGATTCTCTCTCATATTTGATGTTTCTATCTCTCTATCCCTCTCCCTTCCTCTCTAAAATCAATAAATATATATTTTTTAAAAATCAATTCATAAAAACTGAAAATGTAACAAAACAAATAAACCTAATTATTCATATTCATATATAACAGAATTAATTCAAGTGACTTTAAAACTGCATTCCCCTGCCGGGCAGGTATAGCTCAGTGGTTGAGCGTTGACCTATGAACCAGAAGGTCACAGTTTGATTCCGGTCAGGCACATGCTCAGGTTTCAGGCTCAATCCCCAGTGGAGGGTGTTCAGGAGGCAGCCAATCAATGATTCTCTCTCATCATTGATGTTTCTATCTCTCTTTCCCTCTCCCTTCCTCTCTGAAATCAATAAAAATATATTAAAAACAACAAAAATAAAATTAAGTAAAAGAAATAGAGCTAAAGAAAACCAATACATAAATAAAAGTGGTAGTGGTTTAGAGAAATGGAACATAAGCACTAGAAGACATTGACCTCCAATGGCTGACTTGGAAAACAGTGTTCCTCACCATAACTCCTCCCCGTTATGGTCTCTGGTGCTGGCTTCACTTCTCTAACAGCAACCAAATGCCTTCTTGTGACCAAGACAGAATCTGTTACCACTTAACTTGGAAACTCTTTGTCACTGTTCACTGGTGAATGCACCTCACCAGCAAGCCTGTCACAGGTCCCAAGTGCTGTGGGCCAGACAGTTATCTTAGGTATTCCCCACTGACAGGCTGGCCTGTATGCAGGATGGGGCCATAGCCTTTGGCTGTCCACATGTCTCCTCTGCCAGGGTTTCAGCAAGCAGCTCAGAGCAAAAAGTTTATCACCAATAAGTCATGGTTGTTAATACCTAAGGCAACAAACTATTTTGGAAACCTTAGCATATCCAGTTGATTTTTTTAAACTAACATGCATTCTAGTATTAAATCTGTATTGACTGCTCTAATTTCCGCCCACTCCTCTTTCTTAAGCCTCTAATCCCTCAGCTTTTTATGATGGTACCATGTTTGACGTTTTGTTCCTTCCTTATCACCACCACCCCTTTCCTGGGACAGAAGCTATATTCAATATGTTTGTGAAAATGGCTGTAGATGGGCTGCCTTTAGAAAACATTTTTATGAGTTCTTCTAAACATAGACAAAGGCAATCAAAATTCCCAATGCTTCATATATTTTATAAGACATCATTGTCACATGAAATAATTTGGCTTGTGTGTTCCCTAAGGAGCTGAAAAGTACATTATAGTTACTGCAATCCTGCTGGATAGAGACAGTATCTTCTCTTTATTCTCTGTTATGCCCGATACTATCTGTTCAGCACATTTTTAAGAAAAGAAATCTGTATGTAGGCTAATGCATCTGTATTCCTTTCATTTCCTGTGAATACCACAAAGCCAGGATATTTTCATCACTGGGCCTTGCAGAGTAAGGTCCAAACCCTGAACAATAGGTTTAGTTTTTGCATTTTTTGATGTATTCTTTAAGTGATGTATTCTTGAATAATGGTAAGTCCTGTATGTCTCCCTAATTCCACAAGGCCAAAGAAAAGATAGGTTCTGTCTTGCTGGGCGGGGTACCTTGAACACCATGCCCGCTATGCTATCATAGCTCCTGAGAACCTGGCTTCATCACAGGCCACCAGGCAGAGGCCTGACTTGTGCAGCTTGGACAAGATCAACATCCCCATTCTGCATACGGAAAACCATCCCGTTCTCCAGCACGAACGGGGTGGGGTGGGGGGCGGTCTGGGGGATGTAGGTTGGGTCGTTTTCACAACCGCAACCCGGGTCCTTCGGTTTCCCCAACCCTTTGACTGTCGGCCCGGCCCTGACCATTGTCCGCACACCTCGTCCCTCCAGCTTCCGGGCCGCGAGTGAGATGATTTGCTGCAGATGACATCAGCCCCGGGGCCAACGGCTGCTGGAGAGGAGGCAGCCACCGCGTGAGGATGTGCCGGGTGGTCCTTTCCTCCTCCTCTTCCTCCTCCGCTCCTAGCCTGGTCTCCATATAAAAGCGGCGCCGCCCCTCCCGCTCTCACTCCCAACTCCGCTCCGCCTCCCGCTCCAGGAGAGGGCGGAGGCGGAGGCGGCGCACCGCGCCAGGAGGAGGGAGGACGCAGGGGGCGGAGCGGGGACGGCACCTTCCGAGATAATCCTTTCTCCTGCGGCAGAGGCGAGGAGCAGCCGGAGCGGGGCACCTCGCCGAGGCTTAGCGGGCCGGCAGGATGGCGACCGTGGTGGTGGAAGCCGCGGAGCCTGAGCTGTCCGGCAGCACCGCCAACCCGGCGGCGTCCACTTCGCCCAGCCTGTCGCATCGCTTCCTCGACAGCAAGTTCTACCTGCTGGTGGTTGTCGGCGAGATAGTGACCGAGGAACACCTGCGACGCGCCATAGGCAACATTGAGCTCGGTAAGAGGCCCCGCGCCCCCTCGGGATGCGCTCGGGGAGACGCACAAACGCGACCCCACCCAGGGCGCAGCGGCCACCCTCTTCTGCGGGCGCGCCCCGCACCCACCTCTCCCCGCCACTTCCCCGCACACGGTCCGGACTGTTTTGTGAGCTAATTTCAGAGAATCATGTGAATTTGATTTGAGACCCAGTGGGAGTCTCCTAACCTTGAGGGATCTGCCCCCAGGCTGGGTCTGCAGATCCGAGCTAGCCACCGCCTCTCCCGCTAAATGAAATGCAGGTGTCAGAGGAGCAGAGGCCACAATCCAGCCGCTGTAACAGGAAGCAAGGGGTGGGTGGGTGGGTGGGGGGCTTATGCAAACGCTCCTTTCGACCCCTCTCTCACCCCACAAAATAATGGACACCCCCATCCCCGCCCGACCCGAGGTTGAAGCACCATGTGCCAGGGCCCGCGTGGGAATCATCCTCAGCACAGCTACCTCGGCCCCTGAGAATTGCCTTTCTCTGGCTTACAACCTTCGGATCTTTTCTTTCCTTGGAATGACTAGGCTAGTCCTATAGCCACGCCCGTGCCCCCCCCACCCCCCGTCCCCCCGCCTCCCCCAGGACGCAGATGGAGAGCCGCTTGCACTTCATTCCCTGACGGCGCCTGCCTAGTTACCGCCCCTGGGACCTTGGTTACAGCTTGGAGAAAGGACAATGGGACCCCAAGTTGTGGGGTGGGGCTTCTTATTTTAAAAGTCTCAACCTCCAGAGTGATGGCTTGGAGGGCAAGTGGGGGGGGGGGGCGAGCAGGGCCAGCGCCTCTCCGGGTGCGCGCTCTGCAGAGGCCGAATAGCGGTTCGCCGGGGACCCCAGGCGTGGCCGTGAGGGTCCCACGGGCGCCGCCTCGGGCACGCGGACCGCCCTGCCCCTCAGCCCCACCAGGGCTGCCGCAGTGCTTCCACCTGCCTCCGCACTGCGGCGCCCCCTTCGGGCTCAGCCCGCCGGGGCCTCGGGCTCGGGGGTGCTGCGTGCCCCCACCTCTCCCTGAGCCCAGCTTTGTTGTGCTCCAAGTCCCCGGTTGGCAGCCCTGGTCTCTGCGTTTCCCTTCATCCCCGGCGTCCCAGACGTCCCCTCGCCCCCGACGGAGGTCGCCGGGTCCCCCCGCAGCCCCAGCCCGCGCTCTTTTCTCTGGGGGTTCGGCTGGAGCTTTTCTGCCAGGAGACACCGGCGGGTGGGCGTGGTGCAGTCCGCAGTGCGGTCTCTACGGCAGCCCGGGGCGGACAAAGGGCGTTCTCCCAGCCCCAGTTCCCCGTCCCCGCCCCCGCCCCCCCCCCCCCCAAAAGCCAAAAGAAAAACCTTATTTTAGATGAGAAAATAAACGATTGTCAGTCATTTGCCTCTGCATTTGGCTGTCCCCAGAACAAAAGGCTGCAGGGTGGGGACTGGAGTTGTAGACCTGGTTCTTTTGTTTAACTTTAAGGCACAGATTTTCCCTTTCAGCTAAAAAAGGAAAAAAAGAAAAAGAAAAAGTGAGCAGAATTAAGACTATTTTAATCGGGGGGAAACATCAAGAATAAAAGATTTCAATAGTGATATGCCTTATTCGAACATCTCAATAACCCTTATTTTCAAACTATGAGCTTTTAATCTGAGCTGTTCTAATTTAGTGTATTTGCACATTATCTCCTTGGAAAATTTCACATGTACTGACTTTGGGTGTGGCTCTTTATGAATCAATGACTATGGCTTTTAAAAAAATGCTTTGTTTTGTGTGTGTATGTGTCAGCACCATTGCCAGGGGATAATGATACTTTTAAGAGGTGCTTTTCTGTCTATAAAATTTTCATAACCATCCGAGGTGGTGCCAGGAGAGGGGCCATCAGCCCCATTTTAGAGATGAGGGCCCAGAAAGGCAGGAAGGATGAGGGCACCGGCTCAAGGTCACACCGCTGGTGACAGAAGTGCTACCCCTGCAGCAGCACTGGGTTTCTGGCCCTTAGTGCAGGGCAGGCTGACCTCAGAGGGAGATCAAACAGCAGTGTCCAGAGCTTGCCTTTGTATAGTCATCCACTTGTGGGCTGCGCCCATGCAGGGAGGTGGTTCAGAAATCACCTTCCCACCATAATTATCTCCCTGCTTTGTTACTCAGCTGATCATCCTTTCAGTATCTCATTCCTCCGGGGTTCATTCAAGCTGCTTCCGTTTGAAGATAAAATAGACACATTTAAGGACACACATGTCCTCTTTTTTACACTACTAGCACTTAGTGTGATAAAGTTCAGGTTTGTCTTCCTGACATTTTCTTTACATTTTTAAACATTTTTAATGACGTGGTATACAGAGAGGAAAAGGCAAGTATCATAGATGAGGAACTCGGTGAATTTTCACAAAATTTTCACAGGAAACACCTGTGTTTTCCAGAGCAAGAACCCGACATTTCTGGAATCCCAGAAGACCCCTCACGTTCCCTTCCCAATCACCGTGCCTTCCTGAGTTTTCATTCCCTAATTTGGTCAGGTTTTGCATGAAACTCCGAAATGGCTGTATTGATCCCATTAAGAATCAACCAAGTGAGTCGCAGAGCCATTTCCTTACACACAGTACCAGATGCTGCTTCCCTCTGGAGATTGCTCTCCTGAGCCCTGGGGTCTCGGATGCAGCTCAGGCTTCAGGGCCTTCCAGTGCTAAGTGGTCCCATAGCTTTTCCGACAGTGTGAGATGACTTAGCAACAGGACAGGCCAGCTCCGTTTCCCCAGGCCTGACACGCTGCTGCCTCGGCCTTCGGGCCCCAGCTGGGCCTCCTCCAGAGGTCACTCTGATACCACCGCTGTGGCTGCTGGTGCCTATGGGCCGTGCCGAGTGAAGCAAGATGGAGATGCTCCAGGGGCTGTGGCTCTGATTGTGTGCTGCAGGCTGGGAAAGCAGCTCAGCATCTGTCACTCTGGCTTCCTGTTCGCCCTCCCACCTCAACTGGTGCTCTATGGGTTTGGAGACCCTGGTGACTTGGATTTTTGCCATCCGATTATTTATTTATTTAATTAAATTAATTAATTTGTTATCCCCCTCCCATCCGATTATTGAGGAAGCCTAGAAAATCAATCTGTAGAGAGATGGTGGTAATGCGGTAAATCAACAGGCCTGAAACATCCCGACGTGGATGCTGAGTAAATGCTTCTTGAAACCAAGGAAGAGAGATCGTCACTCAGTTGTATTCAAGAAGGAAAATGTAAGGTTTGGTCATTTCATCTCAAGTTTGAAACAATAGTCTTTCCTCCGATTGGTCTAGATTTATTTCATTTGTCATGCAGGACTTTATGCCAAATCATTGTCGTTACCACCACCTACAGCTTCTTGGAACCTTTTTTGCACCCCTCTCTAACTGGTCCCCAACATGAACTTAACAACCATCCCGTTTTAGCAGGGCCCCCACTCCTCCAGTTTATTTTAGGACATAGACTACCTGCATCCATGCCTTGCAAACTGAAGCCTTGTGAAAGGAATTGTCACTGCTTCATTTTATTGTTTCAAAGGAATGCCGTCAGTTTAATGCCTTCAATTACTATTAAAGAGTGTAACCTTCCTCTGGGTAGCATTGGGAATCAGCAAGATTTGTTCATAAAAAGATACGTCTACTGTGTAACGTCTATTGCCCTGGATTTTTATTTATTTTTTAAATTTTCTTTTGTTAATCCTCACCACAGGATATTTTCCCATTGATTTTGTGGAGAGAGTGGAAGGGAAGGGGAGAGACAGAGAGAGAAAAACATCCATGTGAGAGAGACACATTAATTGGTTGCCTCCCACATGGGCCCGACCAGGGACAAGGATCAAGCCCACAACCAAGGTACATGCCCGGAATCGAACCCAGGGCTCTTCAGTCTGTGGGTCAACACTCTGTCCACTGAGCCAAACCGGCAAGGGCAGCCTTGAATTTTTAGATGCAACTTTAGCTAATACATTGGTTATCTTAATTGAATATTTTCAGTCTAAGATGGCTAATAGAGTTAAGAACCCAGGAAAATTGGGGTTTGGTTTTCATTTTATTTCAACAGGGAAAAAAATCAACACACGGTGGGAATTAAAAGAAATGTTAGAGAGTGTTAAATTTATTATATTCGTATTTATACTTTTCAAAGTCAGAAGGCAGATGGATTTCTGCTTGCACTGCTTAATGGTATCTAAAGGTTCTATGATTCATGCTGAAATGTAAGCCATTTCCCATATTTAAGGTCATTCAATTGATGATTCATTGTTAATCTTGTCCGAAAGCTTACTTTTTAAATAAGTTATAACTTTTAGACCAATAAAATAAATTATTATAAATCACTTCTTTTGTTTGTGATATTTACTAATATTATTTATCATCAATGTTTGAAAACGATGAGCTCCGAATGTAAGATGTTGTTAGCATGATACATAAAATATGTATTATGAACGTCACGTTGTGGGTTAAAGAAAAGGAAGAAAGTAAATCAAAGGTTAGGTCAAGGAAAAAAATAGGACAACTTTTATCTGAGAAATAAAACCTTGAATTTAGCCTTTCCTTTGTTTTAATTTTGTTTCTTTAGTTTATGATACCAACCTGACTTGATCACTTTTTAGCATTGTTTTACAAGCAGAATCTTAGGGGTACAGATTCATCACTGAGATACTTGTAGAAAATATTGAAAAGCCAGTTTCTCAGAGGGAGTAACTGAAGCTCATGGAGGAAAATCAACTTGTCAAAGGCCCAAGTAACTGTCAGATAGAACACACGGGCCATTTCAACATGGAATGCATGGTCATGAGCTTCTGCTTTCTTCAGTCTACTGCCTCTTTTAGGAATATAGCTTTTAGCCTTTAGATGGAAGGTGTTTTTTTAAAATTGTTGGTTTCATGAAAGAATCCTGCGGAATGCTTGCATGACCGATAAACTTGGCCGGATCTAACCAGTATAAAGTTAGGGAACCTGGCTCCTCATTGTTCACTTTGACTTCTCCTGTGATGACAGTGACCCCCCCCCCCCACCCCCCATACACACACATACATACACACACATACACATACGTACAGCCTTTTCTTCTTTTTCCACCTAAAACTTCATGTGCACTCTAGCCTGCCCTTTGTGCACTACTACCCGCTGAGGTAGGAGAGCTGAGAGAGAAAGATCCTTTGTTACCCTCTGATCTCTGTGACTGGAGAACTGGTGACAGAGTGATGGCACTCCTTCCAGATCAGGTGGGAGAGTTCTCAGGGTGCCTGGTCATAGTTTAAAAAGTGGAGGTTTGTCTCCTCCAAAGGATGGAGTTACTGTTTTGCCCCCACTTGGGTAAGCCAGTAAGGAGCACAGTCTCCATGGAGTGTTGGAGTAGCAAAGCCTCAGGGAAGAGCTTGACCTGTTGCTTCCTGGCGGGGCGGGGGTGGGGGGGTGGGGGGAGTTATCAGAAAAGGGCCAGGAATTTATCTTGGCTTCTGTACAACCCATCAGAGACCAGGATGACCTGCTTTTGAAAGCCAGCACTCTACTATTCCCTCTCTGAATTCAGGGGAGAATGTGGGAAGGGCCAAAGAAGATACATATTTTTTTGTCCTACAAGCTTTAGAGGGCCCACTAGTGGCTTCCTCTTAGACACAAAGGGAAGATATGTAATCTACTAAATGCAGCATGAACCTTCATTGAGAAATACTATTTCTCTTTACTGATATTATTCATTAAAAGGTACAAAATAATTCCAAAGTATTTTATTTCTAAAATTGGTATAGAAAGTGGTATAACTCCAAAAATTTCCTAACTAAAATAACCAATAAATCCATTATAACCTTTATAAGTGGTAGTAGTGATTATGCATTGCTAAGAAATAATTTGGCTAGAAATTGCTCCCTTGAAAAGAGAATCTTAATTTTTTAGTTTCATTGGGTGAATTAAAATAGAAAATTTTTTAAGCAGCTGTTTACTAGTATAATTTAAAAATTACTAAACGGTTTTTCTATTATTTCATACTTTTTCCATTGCTAAATTACAGATCATATAACCAGGAACTTTATGAAATATAACACAAGGATTTCATTGCACATGTCATGACAAGTTAATTGAGGCCAACAGAAAAATGGCAAGCAACAATGTAAGAGCAAGTCTACGTCTAACCCTAGATGAAGTCATTCAAATGGTGTAGCACGTTGGACATTACTCAGAACAAAGGCAGAAAAATTGTATGAATTTAATTTCAATACATATGTCTCATTATTAACTTATTGACCCAACTTGACAAGCCAGAAGACAAAGTAGAGCTCAGACCTGAGCACAAAGAATCCAATCAACAATTACTAATTAAGCAGCTCAGACAGGACTCCTCAATTTTTCACACTAGATGAGTAAATAGTGTATGTTTAGATTGAAGTAAAATATTCTAATGAATTCAGACCCCTCAACCTGTCAAGCTCTCTGTGAAACAAAAAAAATCCATTTATCATTTCTGCACTAAAAAGATCCTCGATATCTCAACATGCCTTTCTTGTTAAAATTTAAATACTCCATTAGCACAAATGCAAACTGAGACTGATAATGTTTCCAGGGAGACTCATAAAATTCTCCCTTATAATTCAGCCTCTCTTTACGAATGTTAACTCTTTCATACCTGAATTATTCCCACGGATTACTGTGGAGAAATTTCTCCCTCCCTATAGTGGACATACATCTATTGGGAAATATTCTTCATAGTTGAAAAAGTGTTTGGTGTATAATCTGAATACATATACATATTTTTTTGGGTGCCCTTGACTGGGACTTAAACCCGAGACCCTTCAGTGTGCAGGCCAATGTTCTAACCACTTAGCAACACTGGCTAGGGCTGAAGATATTTTTGATGTATAGTCAACTGAGTGCCCAGAATATTTTGTAATGTGTGTGTATTCTTTCTAATATTTTTATATGTTTTTATATTTCCCCAAATAACTAGATGGCTCATGGTAGAGCCAGTATATCGTATCCATAATTATATCTTTTGCCTGGGTGACCTTCCTTCCTTCCTTCCTTCCTTCCTTCCTTCCTTTCCACCTATCTAATCTAATCTACCTTGATTCTTTGCAAGATAGGAAGAATGAACAAGAGATAAATGGGAATAAATGCAAATATGCATTTAGGATTTAGAGGTGTATTTAAATAACGCACTCCTGTATGTACTTCCAAGTCTGTGCACCCGACTAATGACCAGCAAAAATGATAATTCACTAGCTGTGATATACCTACTTTCAAGCCCTGCCCTTAGTAGGTATGTAGTAAATGATTGTAGTTCCAGAGATTTGTTCCTGGCAGTTAAGTATGCCCGTGCAAAGGTACAATTATGGATACTATACACTGGCTCTCCCATGAGCCATCTAGTTATTTGGGGAAATATAAAAATATATAAAACACATACCCACTCCAGAGTTTTGTGGTTCCTCAGTTGACGCTGGCTTGC
The DNA here is from genome assembly GCF_964212035.1 of Myotis nattereri. NCBI lineage: Eukaryota > Metazoa > Chordata > Mammalia > Chiroptera > Vespertilionidae > Myotis > Myotis nattereri. The sequence goes on from NC_138079.1 coordinate 37,633,833, forward strand.
TCCTCAGATTTCCCTTCTCTGATGTCCTCTGGGCTCCTCTCTGCATCTCCTTTGGGAGGGCAGGAGAGAGGAGGGCAGAGGGGCAAGAAGGAGGAGACAGGGAGGGAGGGCAACAGCCGTCCTTGCCCGGGTATCCTCTCACCCCAGCTTCCAGCCTAGTGACAAAGGACCAGGACTGAGGCAGGTCTGCCCCGGCACAGTCTGAATGTGTGGGTTCTTGACTTCATGCAGGAAATATTTCACGATACTAGTCCAGTGATTTTGAGGTATGTTTATTAAAGCTGGGGACAGTGAAACAAAGGAAAGGCTTAAGACAGAAGAGGCAAGATCAGAGCAACAGGAGTGAGCCTAGGCAGAGCTGCCTTGGTCCTTTAGAAAGAGGCAGCAGTGAGCTTCTGTGGGAATAGACAGTGCATGGCCCCCAACTCTGTAGGAAGTTTATGAAGTATAAAAAGTGGCCATATTTCTTTGTCTCTGGAGGAGAAAAATGCAACACAACTAACAATTGTGAATGGAAGAGCTGCTTGCCAAGCTGAGCAGGTAAAATAAATGCCTGGGAGGACAGACAGGCTAAGTCTTGAAGATTGAGATCCAGCCTTTTCATCAAAGATCACACAAACTTTTCACTGATATCCAGGGGTTAACAAACTAAGGTCAAAAGTGGGATGGATAAAGAAAAGAAACTATACATGCACACAAAATGCTTAGGCACACTGCAGGAACATTTAAAAAGCAAAGGCCTGGACTCGAATGCCAGCCCCTGTGCCGCTGGCTTTCCCACCCTCATCCTACATTTTCTTGCCACTTACAAGTAGACCACGGGGAAGCCAGATTGTCTGGTGGCCTCTTAACTGCTTCAGAACTCCCCATCTTTCTGTCCTTTCTATTCCCTCACTGGAGGAAAGCCTGTCATTTTCCTAATAACTGTTTTCTTTTACTCTTGCAGAAAAGCTGCATTTACACTTTACAAGGGACAGAAGTGCAGTCCACATTGCTAGTTATCCCTCCTTTGCGGCCTGGTGGAGAGAACTCCCTGGCCCTCCCATCTTGTGGGCATCCCATCACCAAGCTCTTCAGAAAAGGAGTTTCCACATCCTTCCTGAAAGCCTGAGACTTGTCACAGTGATGTTTTCCTAACCATTCTGAAATGACCAACTGGAAGTCTGTCAACTGTTTTCCTTTTCCTCCTTAGGAATCCGATCATGGGACACAAACCTGATTGAATGCAACTTAGACCAAGAACTGAAACTTTTTGTATCTCGACACTCTGCAAGATTCTCTCCTGAGGTCCCAGGTGAGACTTGGGTTTAGTATTAGTCAACTTAGAATTTGAAAGGATGGGGAAATAGGCCATTGACTGGAAAACTCTGCCTGGGTTATCAAAAAAGACTTTCTCTTATTGCTGAAGGATTCTTTGTATTTGTTATTATCTACTAGAGGCCTGGTGCATGAATTCGTGCACAAGTGGGGTCCGGCCGGTCTGCTCCAATGGGGGCCCATTGGACCAGGCCAGTGGGGTGGGAGGCTGCAGACTATTGGTGGCCGGCCCCACCCCTGGTCGGGGTGTTGGGGGCAGATCAGGCCCGGATCAGGCTGGTTGGCTGCCGCAATGCGCATCAGAGTTACCAGTTGTTCCGGTCGTTCTGGTCATTCTGCCATTCTGGTCACTGGGCTTTTATATATATAGATTAGGTTACTCAGAAGCCATATTTTAAGAAAGTCAGCTTAAGTTGTTATTGTGTGGGTTATATATTTTGTGTATTCTTACAGGTTTTTAAAGTTCTGGGGTATTTTTTAATTATTATTATTATTTTTTGCTACTTCACTGTACTCTGACCTTAAATGTTACTCAAATGAAGCTATGAATATAAATTAGATGCTTCCAGAATCTTACAACCCAACACCCTCCCAAGAAAAAGGAAACATCTGCATTTCAAAATAAAATATACATCATAATTTCATCCTTGAAATATCATACACTTTTCTTAATAGAGGTAAAAGAGTCTGAGGTTGCAATTGCTGTTAAAATAGCCTTTCTTTCAGAAATGAATAAAGAGTGCTACAGGAAATTAAAGGTAAGGACACAAAAATTTTTCATATGTGAAGATGCTCCCAATAACCAGTCACTGAAAAGGGACCAGGACTGAGGCAGGTCTGCCCTGGCACAGTCTGGAATGTGTGGGTTCTTGACTTCATGCAGGAAATATTTCACGATACGAGTCCCAGTGATTTTGAGGTATGTTTATTAAAGCTGGGGACAGTGAAACAAAGGAAAGGCTTAAGACAGAAGAGGCAAGATCAGAGCAACAGGAGTGAGCCTAGGCAGAGCTGCCTTGGTCCTTTAGAAAGAGGCAGCAGTGAGTCAGCTGGGTGATGTGGACTCAGGAAACAAGTTATAGAGGCAAAAAGAGGGCCCTTGCAGAAAGATTCCGGGTGTTGCTCAGGATGAGCTGCTGTTGCCTGCTGCTCCCCTGATTGTAAGTGTCCTGGGAACTTTTAGAGCTTAGAAATAAAGCAAAGATACACACCTGAGGAAAGATTGTGGGGGGCAGAGGGGGGGGTGTGGGGGTGGGGGTGGTGGTGCAGGAAGGCATGTGCATGTCCAAGGGCGAGCACACACTGGGTCCTTTGCCTTAAGGGTTTTTATCTGTTTTCTAAAGATGGGAATTTTAGGGGAGGATCGCAATAGAATATTCATCGGCTTTCCAGGTGTGTTCTTTGACATGTTGATGCAACAAAATAAGCATATAGAGCAGTGGTTCTCAAACTTCTGGCCCTTTAAATACAGTTCCTCATGTTGTGACCCAACAATAAAATTATTTTCATTGCTACTTCATAACTGTAATGTTGCTACTTTTATGAATCATAATGTAAATATCTGATATGCAGGATGGTCTTAGGTGACCCCTGTGAAAGGGTCTTTCAACCTCCAAAGTGGTCACGACCCACAGGTTGAGAACCGCTGATATAGAGGGACCAGGGTCATTCTCTGGTCAGTTTCACCTTCAAAGAATGTCACTGGAAAGGGACTGGGACTGAGGCCAGTCTATCCCAGCTTGGTCTCGAATGTGTAAATTATTTGATCCTAAGTGTCCTTGGTTAGGAAAAATGAGATCTTGGGATTTGTTAGCTTGCTCTAAATTGCTCAGCCATCTGTTTCGCTGTCTGTCTCAGTTTCCTCATGCCACTTGCCAAAGGATTTTCCTAGCTTCTTACTCTCTTGCCTCACTCTGACCTCTAGGCCTGAGATGTAGTTGGACTCACTCATCTTATCTTCCTCTTGAGAACAGTGACCCATATTTCTCTCAGTTGGTTACATTTAGGATTATGAGCAGAATTGCTGGCCCATAAGGACTCCAAACCTGGGATGATTTTCTCCAAAGCTCTGCCATTGATCATTCATAGCTACTATATTCCATTTTATTTCTTGAATATCACTTAAATTTTATGTAAAATAGAGTAGAGCATATTCTTTTCTGTCTACATGATTTTGTTGTATGATTGCTAATTTTATTGGCATTGATATAAAATCAGGAATGGGTTCAGCCTCTTTTTGACTGACCACATCATGTTCAATTAGCCTTGTCCAGACTGAGATTTGAAACCACTTACAGAATGTCAGTGCCTTTATGAATCACATTTGACTGCAGCAGTATGCCCATGAGACAGACCCAGTTCTTCTCTTTGAGTTTGATATTAGAATAAACTTCTATGTATTCTAGTTAGCAAATGAATTGTGGACCCAAAACATGGAATCGTGTAAATGTGCTAAGAAAAACATAGCAGGAATTGGCTCATTAAAAGTTAAATCTGCTGCAAAGCCACTTGCAAAATCAGCTCTTTGTATTGAGAAAAGCGAGATATGATCCTGGAATTATCAGATGGCACATGGTTTGCTGAAGTAAAGGTACAGTATGTGTTTCTCTCATTGTTACTGTATTGTATTTTTGTGTCTTGCACATCTCCATAGCTTTTAAAATCATCTCACAAAAAGGAAAATAAGGGAAGTACCCTTTTCCAACAAGTATGTTTCAAAATGTAAATTCAAGCTTTTATTATCCGTTCTCTGTAGGTTGTTCTGGCTTTCTTACTATGACTGTTTGTAAGACTACTTCTTTTGTTTTGTTTGGGAGGGAGGGTGTAAACAAAGCCTGTGATTCCCATTGTGTTCATTCATACTTGGATTGACTTTATGACAGCTGTGTATTGCAAAATGCAAGGCTGCAAGAATTACTAAAGAATTAACTGTTTTTGGACCAAAGACCTAGTCCACTCTAGTGGACTAGGAAGGTCAAGTCTCCCCCAAACCACCACGTTAGCCTAATGTACCATTCTCCCTTCTTTTCCTGTCACCTACAGTAAGGGCTGGTTACCTACCTACTTGTATCAGTGCTGTGCTGGGTGCTGTGTCTAGAGATGGCTTATAAAAGACTGGTGATTGCCTCAAATGCACCTAACAGCTCATGTAGGAAAATGAATTTTAATACTCTCTTTTCCATCATTGTGTCTTCTGCCTATTAAAATAATTAAAACATTTTGAGAATCCAAATCCTCACCAGAAACACAGCCTAATGTACTAGTTTTTAAACGTGGTTTTGAAGTTCATTTTGCCTATTTCTTTAGGATTGCAGGTCTCGTTCAAGACTACCCTGAAAGGTTTAGTCATCTTGAACAAATATCCTTTAAGCAGGAACCTGGACTATGATGCTTTCTCTGCATAAGTGGGGGTCGCATGGTATGAATGGTGAGGTTGTAGGTACCCCTCCCCCCGTTCTCTAGGATGTGTGCCCTTGGATCTGACCAGCTCTGGCATACTTTGATTCTTGGGATGGTCAGTCATCGAAGGCAACCTTATTTTCCAAATCCTGTTGCAACATTGCCTTCCCTAAAAATCCTTCAACAAACATCTGCTGTGTGCCCAAAGTACATCAGGGCAAAGCAGGTCTCTGCTGAGTTGCCCCGATGTAAAACCATTCCTGGCCACATCTAGGCTGGGCTCCAGCAAGACCAGTCATTGTGAGAGGAAACGTGAGGCCTTCCTTCACCAACACTCCTCAGGCTTCCACTCCAGTGAATGTTGAATACTTGAATCTTTTCAAAACAGAGCGACAGTCTTATGTTTGCTTATATTTATGAATTCAAATACTGTCCTAAAAGTTTTATTTACACATATAGCATGTTTTTTGTATCTTAATTATGTTGGATGAATATCATTTTTATAAGTCTTACCATGAGAGTAGAGTTAGGTACCATGCTTCATTCTCCATTCCTATTTGATTCTTCCCCTAATTTAACTTTTATTGTCATCTACATATAACAATAAAGCAGGATGTCTCCTAGGGATTATAAGAAGTGCCCCATGATTATTAGTGTTAGACAAACATCATTTCAAAACAACAAACAAACACAAACCATTCCCAGGACAAGGGATACCAGAAGGAAAATTAATTTTAATACTCTCTTTTCCATCATTGTGTCTTCTGCCTATTAAAATAATTAAAACATTTTGAGAATTCAAATCCTCACCAGCAACATAGCATAGTGATTAAGAGTGCAGATTCTGGATCCTCGCTCTGACAATCATTTGCTGTAGGATCTTGGACAAGTCACTTAATCATTTTATGCCTCAGCTTATAAAACGGATTTATAATATCTCAGAATTTTCATGAGGATCAAATGAATTAATGCATGTAAAGATCTTGAAACAGTGCTTGTCACATAGTAAAACAATAAATGCGAGCTAGTGTTAAAATTGTCTCCCTTATTGAATATCTATTTGACTTGTATATTTGGTGATTATTATTATCTATGGGAAATACTGGATTTAGATATAGGCTAACTTCCTTTTTGTAATGATATTAAAGTTTGAATTAAAGATGTTTCTCAGAGAAACAATTGCCTTCAGCATGATCAGAAGGAACGTGGCTGCTGATTGTGTGTAGGGGGCAGCAACATTCCATGACTGAGTTTAGGAAGGTCCTTTGGATGTGAGAGCAAAAAGGAGCCGTAACGCTAAGGTGCTGGCATAGTAAACCATAGAGCAGGGTCAAAACTCATTTCAAAATGGTCCTGTTGGTGCCCATGGGAGGGTGCTGATGTGGGTGAGAGTGCCAGTCTGCTTTCTCACTGTGATAATCTATTCATGTGTAGGGGAGGAAAATATGTTCATCTACCTTTATAGGTTCTGTTAGCTGTTCTATTAGCTAAATTGACAAAGACAGATTAACAGGAGAAAAACAAATTTAACCTCACAGAGACCCAAGGAAGGGCAAGTTGGGTTGGTGAGGGTTTTATGCGCCCCCCGCGCCCCCCCCCCAACCCCCCAACTAATGCAATAAAGGCCTGGAGCTTCAAAGAGGAGGAGGGTAATTTATAGGACAATAAGAGCAGACATTTGGTAATTAGATGTTTGCCCTGCCATACAGGTAGGTCATTCAAGTAAAAGTTATCTTTGTTAATAGCTCTTTCTATGAGCCAGGCCCCCTAATTAAATTCTCCCAGGTAGTTAAGGGAAAAGTAAAAGTTTTTCTTGAATCCGTGGGATCTTGCCTTCCGCTCAAGAAATTCCACGTGCCAAAGTGGCGTATTTGGGGTCACATACTCTGTTCCCTTGCAACTTCTTCCACTCCATTCTACCACACGATTCTTTCTTCTGTTCTCTCCAATCAGCAAGTGACTGTAGACTTTGCCAGTTTTAAGAAACCAAGATTTCTGGTGGTTTATTTTTTTAGGCAACTGAATAAATAGTAAGACCTTGGCATGTTTACATTTTGTCACTGGCTTTATAAAACTCCTAGATCCCGTTCACACAAAGCTTCCTACAATGTGATTGATTTTGTAATGTGTACATGGGTGGTTCTGTTTAAGAACCCAGGCCTTTTTTCTAGAAGATAAACAAACCACAGCTGAGCACGGTCAGATTTGTGCTGAGTGACTGCTAAAACTATCTGGCCTGAAGTTTGTTTTCTAGTGGAGAATTCAAATCAAGACCCTTGAATTTAAGTCATGCGAATCCTCTACTCCCTTTGACATTAATGAGGCCAGGTTTTATGCTATTTGCCAGTAGAATGATAAGGAAATGCTGAAACGCCTGTAAGCAGAGATCTAAGACTATTTTCAGTCGTCTCCTTTCTCTGTCTAGACTTGTATGTTTAGTCTGTCGGTGTACAGAGTTATAGCCTAATAGTATGTGCCTAGAATGCATTAGCTGCTCTAATGGAGATCAGGGAGTAATGAACGTGTTTTCAGCCCAGCTCCCATCCTTTAACAACAAAGCACACAAATGCATGTTCGGTTGCATCCTAGAGGCTGACTTAACCCTCAAGGAACCTGCGATTTCAGAGGGAACTTGATCCTCATGTTTTCTCTCTTAGGTGCACACACACGGGTACAGGCACCTGCCAACACCGCTCAGCTCACTGTTTCTCATGGCGTTGTCATCTAAGGTTATGGAAGGAATCCCAGTATTAGAAGAAAATGATAAATCGAGAGCATTATCTGTGTTGAAGTAACCAGACCTCTGTTTAGCATCCCTTGAGGTCAATGCCGCCCGCCTGGGAAGGAGACTCCCATTTTCATGCAAATCACTCGCCTTTCTTACACTTGCCCTCTGCCCTCAGCTTCCCCAGCCTGTGGGCTGCAGTTGGGGGGGGAGGGGGGGAGGGGGGAAGCAATCAGCAGCCGCTCCTGCCCCAGTGCTCCCATTCATTCCTCGGTAAACTGCCTGCTCACCCCCAACTGAATGCCTTTGGAAGGATGAAAGGGCTAAACTTTCCAAGAGAAGAATGAGAATTTATAGTGTGTGCTACACAAGGCGTAATTCCTGCAGGGTTTACATTTTGCACAACTTTGAAACGTTGGGGATTCTTTATATCCAGAGATCCTCACACACCGATGTATTTTTTTCTGATGCAGGTTTGGCCAACAAAAAGGAATAACAGTGTTTCATTGCCACTCAGGTGCCTTCATTCCTTGGGGCTGTTGATGGCTTGTTCAGACCACCCTAGAAATACCTACTCATCTCACTTTTTTTTTTTTTTGTAGTAAAACGGATGTTTTACCCTACCGACTGTAATGGCTCTCAAGCTGTTCCTAATGGGCACTGTGGAGCCACTCAGCATAGACACGCACAGGCAGGAAGGTGGCAGAAAATTGGCTGCCTGGGCCCAGTAACCATTTGGGGGGGATGTCAGTAATTTGCCATTAAATCCAACTAAGTGCATTACAGAACAGCTTCTAACACTGCCAACCCAGGGCAGCTTTTGTCTTCATTGCAGAAACCAAAGAGAGCCCATGGTTTTTGCTAGTACGGGTTTTTTTTTTTGTTGTTGTTGTTTTTTTTTTTTTTGGTGTGTGTGTGTGTGTGTGTGTGTGTGTTTTATAGCACTCAATATCAGCAAACCACCTAGCAAGTACAGTCCCTTTACTCTTTACTGTCCGGTTTTGCATGCTTCTCTCTGGGGCAGTTTGTTCAGCATTTATGAAGGCATGCTAGAAATAATGGTGGAAGGAGGGATAAAGCGTAAACTGAGAGATTTCCTTTTTAAAATGTCAAGTACTATTTTTGAATGCTTATTAATAAGCAAGTAATTGTAAAAGGATAGGTTAAAGAATAAGGTGTCCCACTGTTTATAATTCAGTTGGAAAAATTTCACAGCTTTAAAAAACACTGAGTGTTTTCTTAATTTACAAATTGGTGTGTGTGTGTGAAAGAGAGGAGAGAAGAGAAGAGATTTATATTTACTGAAATTCCTAAAGAAAAGGATGAGTGAGAATAGAAATCATAACAAGCATTACAGTTTGATTGTTCAACCACAGATTTAGTGGTAGTGACAAAGGTTACCCAGGTACCAGCACCCCCACCCTCAGCCGCAACCCAGGACTAATTAAATGCTACCCAGGCAACCATCAAGTTTCCCCAAACACCATACTCCAGGGCTTATGCCTTTGTTTTCTTTGTTGTGACCTTAGGGTAATTTCTATTGCTGGGAAGTCAGATTTCTTTGGTCATTGAAAAATGTGAGAAAGAAAGAAGTGCCCCTGGGGAAGTACACTTAGAAATGACCACAGGGACTGGAGAAACTCACATAAACACAAGACAAAAATAATGTTATTTTAATAAACTATCCCAACTTATGTTAAAGAGCTGCAATTACTCAGGACTGATGAGATAATTGATTACAGAAAACGCAACAAGAGAGTCTACACATGATTTAAAAATAAAAGTATCTAATTAAAAATGAACAAAAAAGACCTGGGGAAGGTGGTGCTTTATTGGTTATGCCGCAGTTGTATCACCCCTCATTTTAGAGACTCCAACTGAGTTTGCTTCTAAACAGTGTCTTGTGGGTTTAATTGTCTGAGGGGTTAAGATAAAAATGAACATTCCGAGGACTGCCTTGGTATAGAAAGTCCTCTAAACCGGCACTTTGCCAGCCCCTTCTAAATCAAACAGGTTTCACTGGAGGCTGTGGACCAAGTTCACAGATTTCCTTGTTTGCATCACACAGGAATGGCCTGGGGAAGGAACAGCTGGTGCCCCGAGGGAACACACACATCCCAGTGCACCTGCCCCAAGGACGCTGCTCCCTACACAGTTTGCTTTTGTGTTCCCGAAATGTCAGTCCATGGAAATGTCACATTTGGGGAAGTTCACTTGATAGCACTAAGACTAAAGATGGAGCAAATTCTGCAACCCAAGCCAGCAGCACTCTTGGTGCATGTGGAGCTCCTGAGTCATTTGGAGTAGCTGCTCTCTGCCTTCTGAATGGTCACCTAGAGGTTTTGATGTTTGTGAAAGACCTGCAAAACAAATGGGGGAGGGGGGGGGCGGGGGGGGGGGAGAGAGAGAGAGAGAGAGAGAGAGAGAGAGAGGGAGAAAGAAAGAGAAGGAGGAGGAGGAGAAAGAGAAAAGGAAGGCATACCTTATCTTCTAATTCATTTGGTAGGAGATAATCTTTTCACAGTATATGGTATATCTTTTTAGAAGGTGCCCTATTATCAGCCCCAATCTGCCATTAAGTATTTATGTAGTAGTTCCTATAGCAAGACACGGTCTAGTTCCTAGCTCGGCAGGCCATTAGATGTCTAAGTAGTCCTGGCCTGAGAGTTGTTTACAACTGAGCATGGAAATAAGATAACAGAAAAAATTAGTGTATAATATGTGTCAAATGAGAATTTTGTAGGAGGAGACTTCTGTAAATTCTGTTTGCTCGGGCTATTTTAAAAATGCACATACATAAAAATAGTCACTAGCATCATATTATCAGCACAAATTAAGCACTGGATTCTCTTCGTGACCAAGGAATTTTGGATCCAAACAGAATTAATGATTTCGTAGTTTGGAGCTACATTTTGTGTTAAGCGCTTTACTTGACTTATGAGGAGACTGGCTTGCTATTTTAAGGATTCATGCTCTCTGAAAGCATGTGAGCACAAAACTGCTGAAACGAATGTATAGGTTTGATTTCAAGATTGTCTTCATCTCTGAGTGCTGGAACAGTGTCCATTGGCAGTCGGAAGACACGTGGGAGAGATTGTGAAAGTGAAAGGTTTTATGGAAATAAACCTGAAGTGATTGTATCACTGCCCTGAGGCTAGAATGGACACATTGGAGAGCTCTGATTCAGCTGTTCCTGCAGCTTGGGAAGCAGGGAGGGCACTGTGTTGTGAGCTGCTTCCCAGGCTCCTCCCCTCTCCAGAGTCCTGGAGGCCTGATCTAATGCAACAGCTCTGGGCCCACCAGAGACTCTTGTTGCCCAGGTAGCCCCCTGAAAAGTTGCTAAGAGGCCTTTTCTCTTCTGCAAAATGAAGGGCTTAGACTGATCAGGGTACCTGAAACGTTGTTCTGCTAGCCACTAGTTCTGTAAAACATTAATAGATAGTCAGTGGGAAAGAATTCCATTGTGAAATAAATCTGGAACTGCGCACACAAGGTCATATTCTTTGAGGAGTCATAAAGTAGGTAACTGCATACAAATACACTTGTTTAATTTTATATAACCATACATTTTCTTAACCTATTTGACTAGTCACTTCCACCGCCACTTTCTTTAGAACACAGGCTGGACTAAATCAGTGGTTCTCAACCTTCCTAATGCTGTGACCCTTTAATACAGTTCCTCATGTTGTGGTGACCCCCAATTTCATTGTTACAAATTGAACATAATTAAAGCATAGTGATTAATCACAAAAACAATATGTAATTATATATGTGTTTCCCGATGGTCTTAGGCGACCCTGTGAAAGGGTCGTTCGACCCTCAAAGGGGTCGCGGCCCACAGGTTGAGAACCGCTGGACTAAATGATCTCTGAGCCTCCTCCAGTTTATACAGGATGGGGCAAAAGTAGGTTTTCAGTTGTCTGTATGGAAAATAATACCATAATTAATAAATAATAACACAATAAACTGTCTTGCATACTCCCAACTGTAAACTTACTTATGCTACACTCTGTGTTCTATGAGTCCATGAATTTTTACTAACTTGCCCCTCATCACTGACATGAGAAGGGGACTTGTCCTATTCTGTTTAGCTTGAAATGGGTTTTCAACTAGGTTTTACAGTACCAATGAGAGAATTTAGTTTAGAAAACCTGCCTGTTCCGTTTGATAGAATTATACATTTTGGGGGAACATGCACAGCTTTATGACCCTCAGTCTGTTTTCCTGGTTTGGGAGTTCTTGGTCCTTAGCCTTTTCCTTCTGTCTCTACCTTGCAGACAAACCAAACCAGATGAAACTTAACGGTGTTTGTACAATGACAAACACTTGCATGGAAAGTATTTGAAAACTCAAATTCATGTGTTTTATCTACCTAATGCCAAACAGGAAATAGCTGCATTTTTCCCATTATAATTAGAATTTCCACATGGACGTTTGGTGCTGCATGGAGCCTCAGATTAGCTACTTAGTCACAGATCCTTAGAAAGAGACTGAAGGTGAAATTTCATGGGTTCTGGGGATCGTCTACAGGCTGACTGTGTTACAGGTGCCAGGCACAGCATTCGTGTGGCCCATGAGAATGGCCTACATTTTAATAAGCATGAGCAGCTGTGCATATCTTGTCCTGTGAACACCCAATTACTGCAATGTAGTTTAACAAGCGAGAACAGGCAGATCTGAATGCCCTTGGGGAGCAATGCTCACATCACATTATTACTGACAGTGTACAACTTGCACTATTATCCGGAAAGAAAAGTGATTTTTATGGTAATACATCATATGATTGTTGGGATCTAATACCTTTAAGGTGACAATTTCAATTTGTCCTATCCCCAATTTGATCATATTTGCAAAAAAATGTTTAATTCAATCACTAAAACATATATGTAACGTTATTTTTACAGCAAACTTAACAGAGTTTTCTAAAAACCAAAGTGAAATAATCTATGTACAATAACATTAATGATAGTAGATAGTATCTCTATGGATGAGAAATATGGTGGTCTTGTTAATCAAGTAGGGAGTTGCCAATAATTTCCATGTGGGATTATTATTTTTTTGAAGTTTTAGAATTCAGTGATATAGTCCTTTTATACGAACAACTTGATTTTATCTAGAATTGACGTAGAATTGCTAAACCAAATTTATACGTTAGTCCATGTTATATTTAAACTATTGATAGAACACATGCACTTAGAAATCTGTTATTCCTTCTTTCTCCCAAATAGAGGAATATTTTCAAAGGGAGTTTTTACAAAAGAGATATTGCACTCCTTGGGCAAATATTAGCATTTTATTGAAGCACGGGCCAAGACAGATGCACTCACACAAGAGAACACTTTACCACCTACTTGAACCCAAACTCAGAACAATCTAATTTAGTCTTCCGTGGCTGATTGAGGAGGAGAGTCCCCTGTGTCTCAGGTCCTCTTTATGAAGGCCAGTGGTAACAAGACTGTCAGAAAGGGGGCATACTGATTAGAGATGAGTTCTTACTGCTGAAACAATATGGGCAAACCCTTTATATTGTGTTGGCCAATAGCCATCTCAATTTTATTAATGTGATTGTATTTCTATCTAGGACAATGGATGTCTCTCACTATTGCTCCAGAAAATGAGTCATTCATTCTATATACTGCAAAAGAACTCAAGACTGCTAAAAAGAAAGAAGGGAAGTGTGGAGAGAATAATGATGACAATCGTCTGGATCAGGGGTCCTCAAACTACGGCCTGCGGGCCACATGCAAATACAAATATTGTATTTGTTCCCGTTTTGTTTTTTTACTTCAAAATAAGATATGTGCAGTGTGCATAGGAATTTGTTCATAGTTTTTTTTTAAAACTATAGTCCGGCCCTCAAACGGTCTGAGGGACAGTGAACTGGCCCCCTGTTTAAAAAGTTTGAGGACCCCTGGTCTGGATAGTTAAAAAAAAAACATCTGAAGAGTTTGCAAAATATGCATTAGCCCACTTTATTCTGTTGCATATACTACCAGTACACTCTACTTCTAAGTCCTAATCATTTTTCCATTCTGCTTTCTATTATCTCTTGCATGTGAAGACATATTTTAAAAAATAGATAATTGTTTTCTCCATGCATTGTCTAGCCTCCTAATGAGCTAATAAACACAGAAAACCAACCAAGTGATAAAAGAAATGAGAATTAAGGTTATCTTGAAAGGCGTATTGCCTGTAATCTAAAATTGTGCAGAATAGCGTTAGATCCTAAGAATAGGTTATATGGCTAAAATTGTGTAGACATTTACATGCACATATATAATTATATGTGTATAAGTGACTTAGCTTTTATAGTATTTCAAAAACATCTTCCTTATTAAAGAAGCATTAGAAATCCAAGTAAATGTCTGTTGGTGAAAAAGGTAATTTTATGTGAGTGTACCTCCTTTCCATTGTTTTCTCACCTGTATCACTCATACCTTTTCCCCAGCTAATGTCATCCATTTCCCTTCTGTTTCTTTTTCCTTCTTCTTCCCCCTTTTTTCTAATACGTCCTCTCTATTCTCCAATCACAGCCTTCTTTTCTGCAAAAAATGCTGGTTTGGGTTATTTTAAAACATCTAATGATATCGGAGTCTTCTTTTTAAAGAAGTATTATATTATGTATTAGTTATACATATTATACTGTGTCTTACTTTTGTTTTATACATAGAACAGAGACTATTTGTAGTCTCTGGAATAACATTTCAGCATATAAATATAAATTAAATAATTTGACAAATTGACTCACTCCAGGCTTGTCCAGAAATATGATTCCATCATCAGAAAGAAATTTCTGTTGCTGGAATCCTTTAGCCAACAAATGGATTTTCTATGCATGGTAGGCAGACTCATCAAAAATATTAAACTAGCCCTAACTGGTTTGGCTCAGTGGATAGAACGTCAGCTTGCGGACTCAAGGGTCCCAGGTTCGATTCTGGTCAGGGGCATGTACCTTGGTTGGGGGCACATCCCCAGTAGGGAGTGTGCAGGAGGCAGCTGATCGATGTTTCTCTCTCATCGATGTTTCTAACTCTCTCTCTCTCTCCCTTCCTCTCTGTAAAAAATCAATATTAAAAAAATATTAAACTACTTGGGGTCCCCACCCCCCAAAAAAGTTCCAACTTACATCTTAAAAAGAAGGAAAAGAAAAAACAACCAACCAAGCAAAAACCTACTTCAAATGAGAAAAATGAAGACCAAAGGAAGAGCTTGAATCATAGGGCTCGATTTTTAAAATTTTCAGGATTCTAACTTTTCAGAAATGGCTTTTTCCCAATTGCAACTGCATGATAAGAACAAAATAATGCAATTATCTATTAACCATAGAACTAAGGAAGTCTTGGGCTACTGTCCCTTGGGAAAGAGTCTTAGAACAGCGCCTGGCACATGGTACTAGTACACGTATGACAATGAATGATGAGGTGTTACAGCTTTGAGAAAGTATTATTGGGTTTAAAAATAATATGCATAAGAAATCTGAAAACTTGCAGTGGTTGTATTTCAAACCATTTTTTAAATTACAAATTTCCTTTAAACTTTGAGGTGTGGTAAAATGTTTCTTTACAAACTACCAATCACTTTCAGAGACTTGGCAACCTAGAAGTTCTGTGAAGAGCCAGTGTGTTGAGAAGCAGTGCCCAGACCCTTGGAGGTTGAGGGTCGGGTAGAAAACCTATGCTCGAATCCCACTTCTACTGCTAAGTAGATTTGTGCTATTGTGGACAAATTACTTACCATTTATGAACTTCAGTTTTATTATCTCTAAGGTTCCTTTTGTCTTTAATATTCTGTGATATAACATCAACACATAGTGAAAGAGTCATTTTAGTATTTTTAAAAAATGGTTTCCATGCCAAGTTGATAAGCAGCGCTAATGTGCAAAGCCATGATGTGGTATCTGTATGAAGATTTTTGGAATTCATAGGCTAAAATTACTTGCTTGGCTGAATAATGAATTAAAACATATACACTCAATCTATTCATTAAACAAATATGTATTGCTTGTCTTAGGGGATCTGGTACTGTGTCAAATACTGAGGTTAACAATAATGAGTAAAATCAATAATCTACAGTCCCTACATGGTCTCCCATGGAGCGCTCAGTCAAGGTAAGGGGGCAGACATTAATTAGATTGTCATACGAATATGTTTCACAGTCTGTGCTAAGTACCAGGAAAGAGAATATGGAGCTAAATAAGGATATAAAAGAGGAAACTGACCTAGTAAGGGGAAAAGTGAGAGAACTGTAGAGCTCAGATTTGTGACAAACACTTATTTTATTTTTAAGACATTGGACACTGTATGTTTCCCTTTTAATGCAATAGTAGCAATTTTGCTTAGTTTCATAGGTTCTAGAGTATACAGATATTTCTTGAATTTCACAGGGATCAATGTGCGGTTATAGTAGCACATTTCTTAGGAAATAGGAACAATGAAACAGACATGGTTTAAAAATATTTCTATGAAGATATCATCATTCTTATAAGGATTCCACTACTTTGCTCTGAGTTAAGAATGAATATAAAAGGGAACTATCTGAATTTTCATTGGCCTCTTAAAGGCATAGGATTAATTATAAATTTGCTGGTCTACAAAAATCCCAGCGATAGAGGAATGAAGCAACCAATTCTGGATTAGAATTCGAAGGTTTGTGCTGTAACCTAACTGGTTCCCGAGTCCCTCTGGAACATCTCCTATGTACATGGTGCTTAGAGATTCAGTTTCTTCTTCCCAACATCTTCCTTGGGTCTGCTTCACAGATATTCACTGGTGATTGTTGAGGCTCTGGTAGGCCAGTCATCTCTTTCCGATGCTGTCTTTTTTCAAGACAATTTATAAGCAGCTTTCTTGCATCACATCTCTGATCAATTGTCATTTGTCAATTACCTCCTGGTTTAAATGTCCACTCTCTCTCTTCCATGGCATTGATATCTCTTGGCCCAACTTGGTGATGTATCTAAAATCTCAACTTTTACACAGAAAAATACTTCATTTTTGGAGGATGTGACTGAAGCAGATACCCTATTATATTATTTGAAACCTGTGCTTTTTACTGGAAAAACTAAAATCTGGCTTCACTATTAATCTAACACAGGACTGACTTTCTTGTTCCATTTAGGATTTTATGTGAAGATGTTAAAAATTTAATTGCATGTAGATGAACTTTCTCAGTCATTTGCTCACTCCCAACTCTTGGCTACTCTCCTCTTATCTGAAATTAAAATATGTTGTAAAGAAATGTGGAGATTTAAATATTTCTCATTACTTCCCCCCCCCTCCCCCCCCCAAAATGCTCTGAACCATTTTAGTCTGCATACCTTGATGGTTTTTTCAGGTAGCAAAGTTCTTTTCTATTTATATCCTTTTCATTGTTTCTGTTCCTGTGGTTCTGATTTCAATCTTAAAAATATGATTAACCAAAAAACATATATGCATTGCCCATGGACACAGACAATAGGGTGGTGAAGGCCTGACGTGGGGTGGGACTGGGTAGGGGTGGGCAATGGGGGACAAAAGGGGAGACATCTGTAATACTTTCAACAATAAATTTTAAAACATGTATAAATCTTATACTCAAACTCGTTTTTATGCTCATCCTCTGTCTCATCACTTTCCCTTTGATTTTTTTCCCATGTTCTGGGGTAGAGTGCCTCTCATCTGGCCTGCACGTCACTGTCAGTGTTCTGCAGTGTTGGTTCTGCTTTTTAATGCCTCGGGTGCAGATTTAAATACTGCTGTTGCATTTTGTCTTTCCTGCAATTTATTTTTTAATTTTTATTGCATTTATTGGGGTGACCTTGGTTAATAAAATTATATAGGTTTCAGGTGTACAATTCTATAATACATCATCTGTATATTGTATTGTGTGCTCACCACCCCAAGTTGAGTCTCTTTCCGGCGCCATTTATCCTCCCTTTACCCTTTTTTACCTCCCCGCTCACCCATTCCCCTCTGGTAATCACAAGGCTGTTGTCTGTGTCTATGAGTTTTTTGGCCACTCTGGCTCTCCCCCTGCCGAACTCCTCTACCCTCCACTTTTCAGCATATGACCATCTTTTTACTCTTAATCACCATAGTCAGTTTTTCTGGTTTTGTGCATTTTTATAAATATTTCAGAAATTCATAAAGTTGGTTAAGGATATATTAGGTTCTTCTGTTCTGCTACCATATTTAACCCACCAGGCTTCCTCATTCCAACTCAAAATAATAATGAAATGTCATCTTTATTTGTGAAAATCTGTGATCCTTATGGAATGTAGTGCCATTTTGGCATCGTGGATACACTTCAAAATGTCTTTAAGAGAGAATCACACATGTCATTTGAGTAACACAGATTCTCCCATAAAATCGATTGGTTCCATGGTAAATAGCATACCATTCTTATTGTAAATGTGCAGATATTTTGTACTATAAATAGTTTCCTTTACCAAATATGTTATCTTTTTGAAAAAAGATTTTTAAGTAAAAGTGCTTTTTAAAAAAAATAACAAGAAGGGAATCTTTGTTAATGATTAATGCTTTTAACCTCCTGTTCAAGGAAATGAATAAGAAACATTAGCCAAGCAGGAAAAGCTGATTCATCTTGTAATCTTCAAATGACCTGCAACAGTTGCTGCTCTATAAAATCTGCGGTATTATTCAACCCTACTTTGTTCAGACTCATGGTTTATAGCAGGGGTCCTCAAATTTTTTAAACAGGGGGCTAGTTCACTGTCCCTCAGACTGTCAGAGGGCCGGACTATAGTTTAAAAAAAACTATGAACAAATTCCTATGCTCACTGCACATATCTTATTTTGAAGTAAAAAAACAAAACGGGAACAAATACATTTGTATTTGCATGTGGCCCGCGGGCTGTAGTTTGAGGACCCCTGGTTTATAGCATTATCGTTTTGTTTTTTTTTTGTACTTGAAGTTCCTTAAAGCCAAATATTTCCATTTATCTAATCAGGACTTTACAGATTTCAAAAGTTTACATAAATAAATGCCTCTTTAGGGTATTGTAGATATTCCCTTCCCCCACCTTCTAGCTTCTGCTAAAGGAAGTGCCACGTTCATTCTTATTGCCACTGGATGAAAACCTTATGAATTACAGCTTTCTTTCCAAACCTTTAGTTTCTGCATGTTTGTGAGTGAGAGTTTTATGTGTGCACATGTCTCTTGTTGACACTATTTGATTGAAAAAGAAAATGCAATTTTATTTAAATGGTCACTTAGGGATATAAAGTTTGCATCAGAAAATCAAACCTGAATTCATGGCGAAGGTAGTGCTTTGATTTCTGCTTCCTTTAGGATTGTCACAGCAAGAGTCCACCACCGCTTTGGTGGGTCCGTTTGTATTCCCAGGGAGGGCCCATTAGGAAGCGCTGGCCTGCACCTCACAGCCACCTCCCTTACCCTGCATATTAAGCCTGTAATTACAGTGGATGTTACATTTGTCCCCAGCTTCTGTGGAATGATGTCATTGCATGTCAAGTAGGGGATTAGCATGAAGAAAGATATCCTATTGACATTTTTATTTTCATTAAGAAGAATTTGCTTTTTACTTCATTTTGTTAGCAGGAACTGTTGTCTTCATAGGAGAAATTTAAAAAAAAGAAAAGAAAAGAGAAAAACATGAGAAGGCAGAAGCAGACGTGTGCTGGCTGTGTGAATGGACATGTGCTCTGTCGTGCCACTCTCTCAATTAGTGAAAGAGTCTGGGACACAAAGCATGCCTGGGAAATCTGCTCCCTTTCTTACAAAAGCAGAATATCCTTCTTCTCAAAGCCCAGAGTGCCTGGGCCCTGCTGCAGAAAATGTCTCTGAAAAAGGAAAGCAAAGACCGTGGCCACTGCAGGCGGCTGGTCCATCAGCCTCTGAAACCTTTCCCTTTTCATAATGGCATTGACAGAGTCTGTCTTACAGTCTCATTCCTTGCCTCTCAGGGTAAAGCTCTTTGTTCCCTTCCCATATAAAAATAATAACAGCAATAATACATCAGGGAGGCCTCAGCGCTGAGTCCATAGAAGAACATAATTTTTATCAATCAATTCCAACTCTTCCAATAAAAATAAATATAGGGAGAGTACCTTGATCAGAGTACCTTGGGGAAAAGGAGTCCTGTCGTCCTTTGGAGCAATATACCAGGCACTCTGCCTCAGAAAAGCTGGGTTTAGATACCAGCTCGAACTTTTAGTTAGCTTTGTGAGCGCAGTTTGAATGGCTCTGAACCTCAGTTTGTTCATCTGTACAGTGGAGTTAAAGCAATAGTGACCACATCCCATAGGGTTGTGCCTGGTCCCTATTGGTTGCTGTTTTTCATATCCAAAAACTCTAGCAGAAAGCAGGCTAGTGTTCGGAGGTGACCTTATAATTACTCCAGTGAGGGAAGGTGGCAACCTCGTCTCTTTCCTTTTTCTCTCCCGTTTCTGTCATTCTTGCAGACACAGATAAGGGAAGCTGCTCTTTCGGCCTAGATTCCTTCCCTGGGGAGTGGACCAGAAGCCACAAGATGGAGGGTCCCTGGGTTAGATGGGCTCTGGAATTTCAGTCTTCTATGATTTTGCCAGAGCACTGGATGGATTTTTTTTTTTTTAAGTCCCCCAGATTTTTCCTGGGAGATTTTCAAACCTTTATGTTTCACAGTTCTCTATATTTGTACACCAAGCTTTTCTTAGCACCCAGTCTCTTTGGAACAGAGTTATCCTGTGAAGAAGGATGAATCCAAACCGAATCAGGTCCTCTTGCCGGGTGATCATTTTCCATCCAGGTTGCCTTGGAGCCTTTCCATTTCATCTTTGTTTTGCCTTGAAAGGTACCTAGTCAGTTATTTCTCTTTCCTCGCCTGAGTTTTCAGGTCCAAGTACCTAGCTGATAGTTGCTTATTAGAATGCTATTTAGAAGTAAGATACTGAATCACACTTGGTATTGAGGTATATATATCACATCTAAATTTGACCAAAAGGCTTCAGTTGTAATTCTTGAAGGTCAGTGTGTCCCATTGCCTGGCTGGAAGGAGACCTGGGTGTGCCAAGCTCCGTGTGTGTTCTAGAAAGGACTCGACCATCTGAACCGCCTGCCCTGGTGCCTTCAAGTGGAACGAGGAGGGGAGCACTAACTTGCACTGAGCACCTACCTGCTGTGTGAAGTGCCAGGTACTGCACTAGGTGTGTCTGTACAAACGTGCTCTCTTTGAGCTTCCCAAGTTCTCTCCCGACTTCATGAATCATTGCCATTGTTTCATCCACACCCATCTCCAGCGCTTCTTGGTTTTTCTGAATTACAGGACAGGTTTCTTACAAGTTACCTGAATGTGAATGCAATTCATAGGAAACGCATTACCACTAGGACATTGCAGTTGCTTTGGAGCTGAAATTTCTGTCTTTAGATGGCCAGGTGCTCTTTTCCCAGGCGGCTGATGGGGCAGTTGGGTCATGGTCCCAGTGGCTCAATTGTATTCTCTCCCAGCTTTCAGCTTAGTACTACAATCCAAGGCTTGTCCTCATCTGTAGGTTTGTTTCTCTGGGATCATTTAATATCTGTTCTCCACCAACCCCACCAAGACCTCATAGACAAGACGGTAGGAAAAGGGAGACGTTCTCATTTGCTTTCATGGGGGGAGGGGGGAACATAATTGTTTTACTTGTACCCCTGTCAGATCCTGTCTCAAATCAGATCTGGCCTTATCTTTTGTTTTCTCGACTTGATTGTTGGCCAACCCCTTTCTTCCCCTGCAGTTAGAGTATTTGTTGTGTGTGTTTTTGGTACTCTCCCTGATTATAAACTACAAATTTAAACATTTTTGTCTACTGGGTCCAAGTCAGTCTATAAGGAAAATCTTGTCCAGAGGTTAAGATGAGTGAACAATATGTGAATCTTCTTTTTTTGGGGGCTAGGACAACATAAACATTTATTTTATTAAAAATGTGTGAGGTCAGTTTTGAGTGTTTTGTATTTGGCCATTACAAGCTGTAGAGAGATGCCAATTTCTGCATCTTCTCCACCCACTGGACACCGTGCTTTCACTGTCACTGCAGGCTGTGTCTGTGGCACATAAGTCAGCATGGCTATTGGTGTGATTGACATTTTTGTTTACATCAGAACTCTCAAGAGCTGTGTAATAATTCACAGTGCCATAAGCCAGTTCAGTTCATTCATTAGGATAGCTTTTTACAAAGCAGCTATTCCATTTATCTTCCTGGGGTTGTCGGACCAATCAGTGATAGATGCTGTAGCTCGGCTGTTGACCTCCATGAATATGAGTGAAATCAATGACCTATTGACCCTGTCGCTATACCTAGTTGATCATCTTGACAGCCTGTTTGTGTAGAACCTTTGAGTGGATTGTATTTCCTGGATCAGTTTACTAGGGACATACAGGCAACAAACGTGTTCCACAACTGTCGCTTTATGTAAGCCACACATTAAGCCACATTTTCCAGTTGAATTATGAACACTTTCTGGTCTGTAACTGGCAGCATCTTCCCTTAATTTACCTGGTCTGTATGGATTTTAAATGATCTACAACTTAGTGCATATTAGTGTCTAGGAGAGACTCTGGTTTGAAGATGTCTCTTTTTTCTTTTCTTTTTTTTTTTTAAAGCTTGTTGTAAAAGTAAATTCATCTGATTGTTAAGTTTGTGTTTTCAATTCTTACGATTCTTTATAACAAGGTACACATACCCGTGTACAAAATTGGCACCAGAAATGGCTCTGAGATTCAGCACTAAACTTTGCTTTATCTTAATAATGTCTAATATTAGTCAAAGATTTTTTTTGTCCATTTAAGTAAAGATATTTAAATGAGAACAAAGTTCTTAGTCATAGGATCAATGTGTATGAAATATCATAAATAACTCCAATCAATCATTCTTTATTTCCAAACTCTTAATAAAATCAGCATGGAAAAAGAACTAACTTTGCATCCTATCTTGGAAATATGAAGATTTTATCATCTGTTTTGTTTTATTTTACCAGCAGGTGGCATGAATTATTGCTATGCTGGTGACAATGTAAAAACCAATGCATCTTGTCACTTTGCATTGTTATATAATTAAAAGTGATTCCCAAAGTATTTGCCCAGTCAAAAGTTTATATCCTTATTATATAAAAAAGTCTTACAAATAAATAAGTTAACCTTAACATTTCAGTAGAGAAATGGGTATAGATGTGAACATTCAGTTTACACATACATACATAGATACACAGTCTCACACACACACACACACACACACACACACACACACACACACACAGCTGGGCAGGAAGCAGGTCAGGGAGAGAGTGAGAGATTAAAAAATGGTCAATAGCCCAGCCTGGCCTGTCTCAGTGGTTGAAAATGCCCTGGTTGTGGGCTAGATCCCCAGTAGGGAGAGTGCAGGAGGCAGCCAATCAATGATTCTCTCTGATCATTGATGTTTCTATCTCTCTGTCCCTCTCCCTTCCTCTCTGAAATCAATAAAAATATTTTTAAGGCAAATAAACTAAAACATATAAAAATGTTTAATCTATCATTTATGAAATGTAAATGAACACAACAAGATACAAGTTTTTACATATAAATAAGGCTTTAAAAATGATAGTACTCATGATTGGTAGAGGACAAGATAGGCATTCTACTATTTGGATATAAACAACCTTTCTAGAATGGAATTTTTCAATATATATCAAGAATCTTAATAATGTTTACACACTTTGACCCAGTAATTACCTACTGGGAATTTATTCTATGGAAAGAAGCAGAAATATGTACAAACAACTATGTAAAAAGATGCTTACTGCTATGTTATTTATATGTGTGAAAATGGTAAAAACAGAGTTCTCAAAAATAGTGAATAGTGTAATAAATAATGATTTATCAATAGGATGTAATATTTAAACCACATTATAAAGCACATACTTAAAAATTCTTTACTGATGTGTTCAGTGAAAAGGGCAGGGTATATGAAAGTATTTTTTCAGTTTGATCACAATTTTGTACCAAAATATTTTTTATATATTAATAGACAAAATACACCCACAGCTTAATCTGAGTTATTGCTAAGTAATAAGTCAACAAGTCAACAGCTATTTTAATTTTTTTTCTATTTTTTTACATTTTATACAGTGAGCACACATTTTTTACAGCCAGATAAAAGTTTGAGCGTTTTCAAAATGGTAAGCCTAGCATCAGAGACATGAATCACTATTGCTTTTGTATTTCTCATGGAAATGAGTTCCAAAGTAAGTTATATGTCTGGGGAAAATAGAGCTCATTTGAGTCAGAGGTTGAAAAGCTCTCATAAATACTAACCTCAGAAACCTCAAACTAGCATGTAGTGGGATAATGACATGGCATGAAAAGCCACAGATGTCAGTTTGAGTTAAGGAGGTTAGAGGAGATACATAACACAGCCAATGGAGATGAAAATTCGGTGATCTCTTATCTCCAGCTCTGGGAACCTCTAGGGTCAGTCTGTGCCTCCATGTTCAATCTCTATCAAAGTGCATGGCATTGGAGCTGGCCCTGGAAGCCTGGTTGTCATTCCGGTCGCTCTGCTAATACATTTTGTACTTCACCTTGGGCAAGTCACCAAACTTCCTGAAGTGTGAGTTTTCTTCCAGGGCTGGATGTTTATTCTTTCGTGCAGTCTGACATTCTGGTACAGTTTCAAGCCCCTCGGGGTGAGGGGTATCCAGCTAACAATGAGGCTCCTGGGTCACACCCTTGGATCTCATGCATCTGATGTCATCCTGGTCCTGTCACTTTTGGAGTAATAAGTTACCATGACCTAAGAAAGGCATTTTAATTCTCTTGGAGATCCCAAAATGAAAGCAGAGATATGCCATGGAATATGAACAAAGCTGGTGTATACTAGTACTTTAACAATGTATATTTTTCCTACATAAAAATTCAAGTTCGTAATTATCAAGATAATTTTCCCTCCATCAGTGGTTGAGACTTTAGGGGCACTGATACATAAGAAGCACCCAGTTCAGGGGGTTTTATTGTTTAACCTCCAAGCTAACTTTTATTCCGAGATGTACTGTACAGGAATGTTTTATAAACTTACCTTAACCACAGTATAAAAAATATATGGTGGCCCATGCACACAAATAAAATTGAAACAAAGGTCTCACAAAACAACTACCTGTCCTTACTGTCTGCAATGTGTTATGACATTTCCTCTTCAATGTCATTCTATTCTATTAAAAAAATACTGGTTGTGACTCACTGATTGGATTTCATGCCACACTAAAGGACCGCACACCTCATTTTGAAGAACACTGGTATAGAGTTTTTGAAGAGGTAACCAGAATGAAGAGAAAAATCATCAAATATCCTTGAGATCTATTAAATATCACTGACAAATTTCTTTGCAGAGAAACAAGAAAGAAAAATAGATCCTTTCTATATTAAGGTCCTTGTGACCGGAGCAAAGATATAAATAATAGGAAGAACATGTTAAAAAGAAGACTTACACATCTCCAATAATTTTCAAGTAAGAAGAATGCATCTGAAAACAGGTGAAATTGTGCTTATGAAAGTGATCACATGACACTGCGCAGATGAATGAAATTGCTATCGACGTTTAGACAACCTGGAAATAGAAGTCCCAGCCCTAAGTGGGCCTGGGTTTGGTTCTCATGTCCATCTTGTTCTTTCCCTTTTTGTCTCAGTCCCAATCTGTGTATGGGTGTTTGTGATCGAAAGGATGACCGCACAATAAAACACTCTAGGCAGCAGCCGTGGGGGCGGGGACAGTGCACTGCCCGATTCCCGCCCGCCTCCTGGGCCACTCCGTACTAGAGATGCCCACAGTCTCATAATTAAGCAAGACTGGCGCTTCTTCTGGTGTCTGTCTGTGACTTCTGGAGCATCACCCGGGCCAGGGGAGATTGTAGCACCCTGCACCCCAGGGATTCATTCCCACCATGTACCTCCCACACTTGTTGCAACTCGCTCTTCTCCTGCTTCCTGCTTCTTTCCTCTCTCTGCCTTTGATCTGCCATTGGTGCTGGTAACCATGACGTGCCTCAGAGCAGGACCCACAGGGCTGAACACTTGTCACCCAGTGCTCCAGGACTTGAGTGCTTGGAGGTACTTGAACAGGACTCAGTAGCCACAAGCCTTTAATTTCTAAAACAGGCTTTTGATGCCCTGTGATAAATATATGAAAAGATCTGAATTCAGAGCCTTTGTGCAGGCATTTTACGTGCAGACCAGTCCTGCCTTTGGGTTGAATGGTTCTCTTGAAATCATTAACACATGGAGCAGGGACCAGCAGCCAGAGTGACCGCTCTCACTCATGGCCAGCCTGGGCTTGGAAAGGGTAGGCCCTGCTGTGTGTGAGCTGTCCCCTCATTGCATGACTCAGAAAGCTTGGAAGTGCCCTAGAATGACTTTCTCCATCGAGCCCAAGAAACAAGGGGTGGAATCAGCCTTTCTGGAGACTCCTTATATGGAGAGGTATTGAGGCTCTATTTTATGTTTGGTTTGTAAGAGGATTATGGTTTAAAAAAAAAAAGAGAGAGAGAAAAGAAAGAAAAGCCTACGGCAATCATATCATGTTACTAAGAAGCTTGGTTAAAAGAGAAAAAGAAAATGCCCCTTCGTTTCCACCTTCATTCTGGGTTATCTTGAGGGTGACAGCGGATCCATCACTTGCTCTGTTTCTGGCTGACTACCCCCTGTGTCTTGACTGCCACAGAGGAGGAAGCCCTCTGTGATGAGACACCGTCTGCCTGTGTCTCCCAGCTGAGGCTGCGGGGCCAGAAAGCCTGCCACGTGTTTCTGCAAATGGGTAGTTTTTATTACTTCTAGAACATAGCCCCAGCACTAAATCCTAAAATGCTGACAGTGCAAAAGCCAAGGGGACCTGTGGGGCCCACCAGCAACAGTTTGCTTCCCCCCTCCGCCTTGGCTCCATGACCTGGAGAGTTAGTGACAGCAGTGGGGGCTGGCTTAGAGGCGGGGCCACCTTCCCTAGGCTCACGTGTCTCCCCTTCCTCCCCCCACCCCCCAGCCTATCCCTCCCACCTCCTAGGTGGGCGGGCAGTGCGAAGGGCAAATTGGACCTCTTAAAGCCAAGGTGAAGGGCAGTGATTTAAGTGCCTCTTAAATCAGGACTGGGATGGGGGGTGAGGGGGAGTGGGCGCGGCTGAGGGTGCGGATGGGATTGTGAAGGGAAGGTCTGCCTCTCTCCACAGCGGCTTCCTCTCCTTAGGCCGGGAGGAGGGGTTTAACCTGAAACCTATTGGCCAGGCTAGAGGCGGGGAAGCTGCCTGGGCCTTTCTAAGCAGGGATACTGGAGCGAACTGAGAAATAACCACATGGAAACAGATATAATATTGAACCTTAAGAAGAGCATTCTAAAAGTAGTAACATAAAGTGCACCTCTCATTTTCAAAGATGATTTGAGAAGACTTAGGGCTTTTTAAGCTAAAGAGACTTGAAATAAGAAGAAAATGATTTCTTGGGGAAAAGCAGTGCTCCCCAAGTGGAACAAGAGAAATTTCCCAGCATAAGTTCCAATGAAAAAAACAAAAACAAACCAAACCCCAGTAAACTGATTTCAGCACATGGTGTTCAGGCAGAGAACCAAACACTAAATTAGAGTTGTTAGGGGCCATTTTATAAGGGCTACCGCCTATATTTATACATTTTTAACTTATGATTTTTGTTTTCTCTTTCTTACTTAATAGGTGGGTGGGAATGTGGAGTGAGGCCTAGAGTTTTTAAGTGATTTGAAGACATAATATAATAATTCTAAGCCCAACTTCATAGTTCATCCTTTAGAAATAAGATGTTCTGGTTCTTGTGTTAATCCATAGTGAAAAGTTGTACTGCTTTGGTGTCAGTGTGGTAGAGTTCTAGAGCAGTGGTTCTCAACATCCCTAATGCCGCGACCCTTTAATACAGTTCCTCATGTTGTGGTGACCCCCAATTTCATTGTTACAAATTGAACATAATTAAAGCATAGTGATTAATCACAAAACAATATGTAATTATATATGTGTTTTCTGATGGTCTTAGGCGACCCTGTGAAAGGGTCGTTCGACCCCCAAAGGGGTCGTGACCCACAGTTTGAAAACCACTGTTCTAGAGGATTCTTGTGTTCTTCAAGTGTATGTAGGGGTGTATGTGCAGTTGCTATAGGAAGAAATACTAAGTGTAGAAAAATCTTTGCACAAACCAGAGATCAGCTGTGTCGTTTGACCAGGATTCCCAAAACATAAAATGTAAAATATTAGATCTGAGAATTTAGTAACAATAGAATACACGGCCATGTTGAGACGCTAAATATAAAAGAGAATGTTTAGTGCAAACCAAGGAGCAAACAATACATTTCCCTTTTAGGGCTATGGGGTGAGGCTGTGCAGTGAGGCCTTGTTTGAACACTTGAACAGAGTCCAGTCCTTGAAAAACCAATGCAAAGAGACCATTAGAAACGTCCACAGTTGGATGGTGTTACTATGCCTTTAGTGTCCTATTGGTCCCAGGTACGGTGTTTCAATTCATGTGACTTTTAGAAAACGTGTCCGTTTGGTTTCCTCTCTTGTTATGGTGCTGTAGGATGTTTATTTCTAAATTACTTAATACACGTTCATATTAATTTCCTAGAGTTGCTGCTGGAGTGAAAAGAATTACAAACCGGTGGCTTAAAACAGCAGAAACTATTCTTTCATGCTTCTGGAAGCTAGAAGCCTGAAATCAATATGTCAGTAGGCTGATTGCTTCTGGGGGCTCTGAGGAAGGATCTGGTCCACGCTTCTCTCCCCGCTCGCCTGGTGTTGCCGGCACTCCTTGGCATTCCTTGGCTTGTAGACGCCAATATCTGGTTTATCTTGGTTTATCACTCCAAAATCTGTCTCCGTCGTCACATGGTCTGCTCTCCCTCTGTCTGTTTTCTGTTCTTATAAGGACACCAGTCTTTGGAGTCGGGCCCACCCTCATCTGATATGACTTCATTGTAACTATGTCTGCAAAGACCCTATTTCCAAATAAGGTCACATTCTGAGGTTCTGTGCAGACATGAACTTGAGGGGAGCACTGTTCAAACCCCTTCTATTTTGTTCTTTTGAATTTGTAATAGATTCAGAACTCTGCAGCTAAGCCTATTAGACCTGCTGTCTATTGGAGAAAAAAGAGGTCCTGTGCCATAAACTTGGAAGGATCTTCCTGAAATACGGTCCTTCAGCTTTAGCGTTTGACTTAGTGCTATCTATTTTGGGGCCTTCTCCCCCCCCCCCCCTTTTTTTTTTTTTTACTGGATTCTGGGCTGAATGTCTTAGTTGAACTGCTGGATAAAGAACTTCTGAACACATGATGTGTTATGCTTGGATCTTTCAGATAGTGCTTTTTTGGATGCTAGAGGCAAAAACGAGCCAAGTAATGTTTCTGTGCCATAGCCTAGGCCATGACTAGAAATGTGTGAGAAGAGGCTGTGTGGGAGAGGCCCTAGAATACATTCCTTCTTACAGCTGGAACACAAATCCCTCTTTTCTGTTAGCCATCTGAGCTGCTGGAGACTGTTGCCACTTGTGCGTGGTTTGAGAGGCCCGTCCATCCCTGCCTATCTCTCATCTGCCTGTGAATTACTTTTTGTGTCGGTGCAGATCACGTTTGTTACAGCTGTGGGGGGTACTGTCTAGGACAAATTCCCTTCTCAGCTCAGTTTATTAACATTTTTTGAGAACTACCCTTGTGCAGATTTACCCACTGGACTGTTGAAGCGGGAGGGCATGGCCACAAAAGAAAATGATGGAAACCCCAGTTGCAAACGTTCACCAACACACTATGACATTAAAGCAAGATCCTCCTGGGAATTTGAGATCTCTTGCATCAACCTTTTTATTTCTCTGCCGAAAGGAAATACTAAACCTCAGAGGAACACAAAGAAAGAGAATGATATTGAACATAAGATGATTTTAATTTTTGGCAGCAGCCCACATACTCTTAAAAAATCCCATTTCCATTGTTGCGCACCTGTCATTACTGTGAATGAGTGCTTTTTGTCTCCTGATGGATGGTTGGTCTGAACTGCTTGCTGCTTTTCATTAGCAGAGTGAAACGGGGTGCTTTGTCATTCTGATGGAATATAGTGCACGAATCAGTGTAATTATCCAGTGTTTGTATAATCAGCAAGATTTTGAAGGGGAATGTTGCACAACTCAGAAGTGGCCTAATTTCACCTGACAGTATTTCATTCAGACTTCAAGCATCTCCTCCAAGAGGCAGAGGGTGTTGGTGGGTTTCCCTGAATCATAAGGCAATGCTGATGGGAGTTTGAGTTGTTCTAAATCACTAGCTAATTATGATGCTGCCCAGTGGAGTACTTAGAAGGCCTTGCTCTAGATGGAAGATATATTCATCCCTATTGTTTTAGAAATGTCATTTATTTATTATGCATGAAGCATGATTCTACATTGTTCCACATGGACCCAGTAATGAACCAGCCAAATCCATTAAATTCCATTCAGCAGTGAAGTCAGACCCAGAAATGTGGGCAATTTGCCAGGAATCCTGAGAAAGGCTAAGCTGGGTAAAGACAGAGGTGAAATCAGGGACTCACTGGGAAAAGCTACATAAACTAAATGTACACTCTTCTTTCTGAAGGAGACAGTCTCTCTGACAAGAAAGGAGCTGGTTCAGTTGAGCTGTTTCAGAAACCCTTGCAATACCAGTTGCAAAGAGGAAGGTTGTATTTTGCATTAACTCATTTAAATCAATTCATTTCAGCTCAGCATGACACCAGAGCCAAAATCTGAACAGTGCCCCAGGGCTGAATCTCACAGTCACCCCGCTCATCTAACTTGGACTCAATTGCTTTTTTCATTAAATCGAAAAATAATTTCAGGCAGGCCACCTTTCCAGGGATTTCTGTGATGAATCATATTCTAGGGGAGAATCTTTGCCTTTCTCAGGCAGAGCTGGTGACTCTGAGTCCAGGTTTGTTCCCCTTTCCTCCATGAAGCTTGCCTGCCTTCATCTGCATTCTCGATGAGACCTAACAATAATAATAATAGCTAACACTTGCTGAACGTTCACCGTGTGCCTGGCACTGTTCTAAGGACTTTACTAATTCAATCCTCACAGCCTCCTAAGATGGAGGTACTGTTATCATCACCATTTAACCATGAGGAAACTGGGGCCCAGAGAGGTGAAGTAGCCTGCCTTAGGTCACACAGCCAGTGAGTGGTGGGGGTTAGGTTCAGACACCAGCAGCCAGGCTCCAGAGCCCACTACTCAATTCTGAAGACCCGCGATTGCCAGTGGAAAGCATTCTTTAGTTAAAGAGCACCTGTATCCCCGGACAGAGCTTCTGAGGACCTTGTCGGTCCGGGCCCCCCAAGCACAGGAACTACAAGCTTTTCATGTGCAGCATCGGCCCCTTTCTTGGGCACCTAAACCTTTATTTGAAAGCAGAGCCTAATTGGCAATGGGATGTGCTAAAGGAGACTCTCTTACTTAGCTGTTGGAAGAATATATTTTCTTTAAAAAAGGAGTAAAGTAGAGCACAGAGAATATAGTTTCTATATTAACTATGCATGGTGCCGGGTGGGTACTGGAAATATCAGGGGAACACTTTGTAAAGTATATCAGTGTCGAACAACTATGTTGTACACCTGAAACTAATACAAAACGGTATAATGTAAATGATAAAAAAAAATAAAAACAAACAAAAAATGTCTAACAGTAGAAAAAGAGTAAAGTCTAAAATCCATACTGATTGCACCTTTCCCAAGAAAGCTGGAGCCGAAAGGCACGTCCTTGTCATGGGGCCAACATCTTGAAGACAACCTGTGCCCCGTCACTTGCTCTTAGCTCTTTAGTTGCAAGGAATCTGAATTACTGGAAGAATTATTTTTAGTGATAAAAAAGGAAAAGGTGGGAGATGCCTGAGAGGCAAAGGCAGGCCCCTGACACAGCTGCTCAGTCCTCGGAAGCCCAGGGTGAGGGCCACAGAGGACACTGGCTGGGGATTAATAGGCTAGTATTCACGTGTCCTCCCCAGGGCTGCCCATCCCTTCCTCCCACGGCGGACCGGAGATTAGTGGTGTGGTGCAGATGGCCAGCTGGGAGGGGAGGGCTCGGGAGAGGTTTCAAGGGAGAAAATTGGTGACTATGTGATGGACTGGGGTTGGTGGCTGTTGCCTGGGAAACCCTGCCGACTGCAAAGTGAACCAGAGGAGGATCCAGTTTGCTATCTTCGCTGCAGGTTTATAGACTGAAAACAAAGCCATCTTACTGGACCCAAATGAAAAGGTAACGTGAGAATTAAAAGGAGTCTATGCAAAGTGGACGGCAGGACAGTGGTTTCAAAACTTGTCTTGGCTACAGAGGAGGGAAAATCATCTAAGTTAGGGAATTGGAAAATTTCCTTAAATTTAAGAACAATTGGTTATAAAGATGTTACCCAGTTTTTAGCAAATGATCCATGTTAATTATAATTTTTATGGTAGTCATGAGGGGTATGAAGGTTTTTAAAATACAAATTACAGTATTTCATAGAACACTTCTTTTACAATGCTGCTATGGAACCAAAGAACACATCCTGCTTAGTTAAGGCATTTCTGAAACTTTATTTCTTGGAATTTTCTATTTTATCCTGAGGCTGCATGGGGCTCCTTAAAGTTCTCCTTCCTGTCCCCTGGGGGTTCAGAGGGCGCCCCAAACCCTCCCGGCACAGAGACCAGAGGAGACCTGCAGAAGAGGAGCACACAAAGGGAGGAATTTGCTAGTCCCTTCTTGAAAAGACAGGATCCAGCCACCTATCCTCAATGTCACCCTGATGGTTTCTGCTCTTTCTGGACTTCAGAAAGCTACATGGTCAAGAAGCAGTAAATGACCCCTGAGGTCTTAAGCATCACTCTTCCTTCAAATTAGCTCAAAAGAAATGTCCTGTTTCTCACCAAATGGGTTATCCCCTATTGGAAAAGTGTACTACTAACGCATGTTGAGCTATAGGAGAGGTGGTAAGTAAAATCTAATTCCCTTATTTCAAAATCTGATGAACACTACACTGGACACGAAGTGTTGGTGGTTTGTTGCCCTTGTTGACGATTGTTAGCTTGTTAGTAAGACCATGGTCCAGCCTCCCAAGATTGGAGACCTGATTTTCCCAACAGGTAGTTGAAAGTCTCCCAGGGCACCCTCTGGACAGAGTCTGTTTGCTCAGTGGGGATGCTTCTGTCCTCTCCAGGTACTCCTCTGTACTTTTATTCAGATCCATGGAGACGAGAGGGTTGGGACTGAAAATGGGATGATCTGCATTTCTTTGCTTGGCAATAGGCCAAGCAAAAGAAAAGTCTTCTCTCTTTTTTTTTTTTATTGGGTAACATTGGTTAAATAAGATGATATAGATTTCAAGTGTAGATTTCTATAATACATGATCTGTTTTATAGTTCTAGATACACCCAATAGCCAGAAGGGATGAAATAAGGAAAATGAAATTCAAATAAGAATTTAAAAATACTAGTATTCTAAAAAGCTGGTTTTTCTGTGTGTGTTTGTCGTCCCCCCCCGCTCCCCCGCAATATTATAGCCACGTGAGTGCACCACGGGGAGGAAAATCTTAGCAGAATTAAGTTTATTTTAGGATTTGGTTGGTTGTGTGTGTGTGTGTGTGTGTGTGTGTGTGTGTGTGTGTGTATCTGAGTAAGTACATCATGTAGGATCCCATCTTCCTGAATAGAGAAGCTAGGCCTAAGCCATTCCTGCATCTTTTACATCCTAGGTTTTCACCCAGTCTTAATATTGGGCTGATATTTATTCCCACTTAGTTTTTACGAAAATGAATGTGTTGACTTAGTGTGCAGCACAAGCAGGCTGGCTTGTTAAAACAACACCATAGTTTTCTAGGTTTTGGTTTCTGCTATATTTATTTTATTGCACACCAGTGATTTTCAACTGGTGTGCCACAAGAATTTTTAAAACATACGATACCTGACTATTTACTTGTGGGCACTGACCTCTTTCCCCTTAGATTGTCAAATACAAAAATGACAACAGCCAACATGACAATAGCCGTCCTGTGTGAATTAATCAAAATTATACCTATTTTTTTTTTCAGATTGGCAAAAAAATAATAGATTTTTTTTGGTATGCTACAGAATTTTAGTAATTAGTTTATGATGTGTGCCATTAGATGAAAAGGGTTGAAATTGCTGTTAAAAACTAATTACTGAGTTAGGATACATTTAAGATTTTATTCCCATATTACCCAGGGCACTTAATTTGCATTCTCTTCTCTTATGGTTGAATGTTTCCTTTGGTGGTGACTGGCATTTTATTCTAAACATTATTAACTGGCCATAAGCCAAAATGGACCCAAATGTTCTGGAACAACCTCCTCTGCCTAATTTACCAGTGAGGAGGACCTTAAAGCCAGAGAGAACTGATTTTGTCCCCTTAGGCCATCTTGTGGCATTAACCGAACATCCGTGACCTTGTTGCACCCTCCTGTCAGTGGTTGGTGTCTGGTTGGGTGAACTGTGGAACTGGTGCACCGTGGACTCAGGCCGTCATTAAACCTTGTGTTGGCAAAGTTTTGGGTTAACGTGGG
Source organism: Myotis nattereri (assembly GCF_964212035.1). NCBI lineage: Eukaryota > Metazoa > Chordata > Mammalia > Chiroptera > Vespertilionidae > Myotis > Myotis nattereri. The sequence continues at coordinate 37,667,799 of NC_138079.1, forward strand.
GAAGTCATTTATGAGAGAACATTAAGTGAAGAAAGCAGGACCACAAAATTGTGTTTCTAGTCTGCCCTCAACTATGTGAAAAAGGTATGTGTAGAAATGAAAGGGAAGATGAAAGATGAATAATAATGACTGTTTTGGAGGGAAGGTGATTATAGATGAATGCTAGCTGCTGCTTCATCGGTGTCGTCCACACGGCCTACAGTAGGCATGCATTTAATCTCATCATTTGTTAGAAGCTGAGAAGAACTGTCTTTGTGAGACTGACACGAGTGTGGTCTTGCTGCTCATGTGGGTGGGCTCCCAAAGCTGCGGCATGTGGCTGGCTTAAACCCAGGGTCCCTTGTTTTTCAGGTAGGAAAAAGCCATTCGGTCAAGATTGAGTTGCTTTTTTAATAATAAAAAAAAAGAAATGTAGACTTACAGAAAAAATTTAGATTTCTATGCTATTTTTTATGACATTATAAATCAACTAGGTGTGTGTGTGTGTGTGTGTGTGTGTGTGTGTGTTTAAATAGCTTTTGTTGAAAAATATCATTTTGAGTGAGAACACTCTACAGCTGGGCTTTTGAAAGTACAGTGGGGCCTTGACTTGCGAGTGTCCCGACTAACGAGTTTTTTGAGATACCAGCTGGCTGATTTTTTGCATTGAGTTGATAGAGTAATTTGAGTTAACGAGCTCGGACTCGGAACGAATTAAACTCGTAAGTCAAGGCCCCACTGTAGTGTGGCTGCAGTGTGGACGCTGGGCCGCCAGCTGGTCTTGCTGTAGGAGGAAGTAGCCACGTGGTTCCACGAGAGGAACCACAAGGAAACCAAGGCCATCTGAAGTCTGAGAAGAAGGCTGTCCAGGGTCCCAAGAGTAAGTATAAGAAAACAAAATTTAGTCAGGAAATTGCACTCTGGCTAGGTCTGGCGTCTGGCTTTATGAATTCTGACCAGACGATAGACAAGTATTTGCTGAATTACTTTGTATTGGCCTCAGATACATGTTTGCTGAGTCTCTTTGCACAGATTTGCCTTTCTTTCCTTCCCATGTGCACACATGAGGCCACATGTTAGCTTTGCTCTGTTACACAGCAGCAGGCTATGCCTCTCACCGTGGCCGAGTTCTCACACCAGGGAGCCGGGAAGGGGCGTGGATGTGCCAACCCCGTGTCATCTGCCCTGCTGGAAACTATTTCTCAGACTTGCAGGATACATTTGACTTGACAAGAATCACTCCCTGAAGTTTAGTCATGTGAAGGTCTTTTAATTGGCTCAAATTTGGAAATATTTGTTAGAAGCAATAGTATTTTGCCATTTCTGTGGGTACTAATCTTCCATTATACTCTTACTCAAAAGTAAAGTGAAGACAAGCAGAATTGAGGCCTAGAGTCAGTGTGGTGGTAATTTGTAACGATAGGTTGGAATTGGATCCTGGCGGGACCACACGCAGTGTGTGTGTGTGGGGGGGTGTGGCTTTGGGTGGTGGTGGTGGGGCAGATAAATAAGATAGGCACTTAGGAATACAAACCTGTGGAGACGTCAGATTCAATCTACTTTCCCCTTTTTATTCTCTGGGTTCCCTTCTGCAGGCCATCAAACCAGGAGAGAGAGGGGTCCCTGTCCCTTTGTTTAGACACCTCAGATCAGCTTGGCTCAGCGATGGGACTTATGGACAGCATGCTGCACAGAATCCCTCCCCAAACCTTGTGCTATTGCACTTTAAAAAAACCCTCTTTTCTTTAGGTTGACAAGATGATCTTCAAAACACAATTCTGACCAAAATTTGCAGGTTGGAACTGTAGTTAGGAAGCAGTTCTAGATTAAAATGCCTTGCAATCTCTCCTGTATTAAACAGCAGCAAAACAAAACAGTGTACTGGAATTATTATTACGTTTATTGTTTTGCTTTTGCTTCCACTGGGGGATTCATTTCCTTTATTACTTGCCTCCTATTCCTAGCTCGTGCTTGTGTGTCTGTCTCAGTGGATGTGACACCATCAGGTTCTTCAGGAATCACGTGGACATGAGACATTCTCAGGAGCAGAGGGGTCAGGATTTAGGACAAGGAATCTGGATGGCCCCATTGCGGGCCCGTGTTTTGCCACACAGACTTAGTGACTTTCCTGCAAGTGTATGTTAGGCTGACGGATTTTTGGACCAATTGAATGTTTCTGGTCCCATTCCAGTTTGCTGTTAACAACTTTATCTATTTGTAAACAGACACAGAGGTAGTGTCTATACAACAGGAAGGGAGGTTTGACAACTTGTAGCTAACTTGGCCAATACAGATGGCCAGGGGCCGGCGAGAGTCAGGGGGAAATGTTGGAGCAGTGAGGCTTATCCATTCAGCTGTGCTCAGCATCCTGCCCAGCTGAGCTCATGAACTTTGCCAACCAGGGTTTTCCTGAATAAATAAACACCCTACCAGATGGAGAGGTGCTTATAGAACAAGACTTCCAGGCCTAGCAAGCGTACCATTCTGTGTGACCAGATTTGGGGAATTGGAAGCTGCTTAGATCCACTGGTGATCCTGTGGGTTCCAGTAGGTACTGAGCTTTCTCACTCCTTCCCTTTGGCGTATTCCTCTTGCACTGTGAACAGGCACCCTAATCGTTCCTGTCAATCTCTGCCCATCTTGAGAGCGGCTTCTAAATTGGGAATCTTTTATCTGGGGAATTTTGCCCTGACAAATTCAGCTGCACTGCAAATTTTTGAATGCTATCAGAGTGCTCCAAAGCCTCTATTATTCTAGACTCCGGGTTGGTTAGCAGATGAGGTATTTTTCTAAAGAGAGTAGAAATGGAAGGCGGGACATTCTGTTGAATTAGAAGTGAATCCATGTCCTTACACACTGTCCCTTCACTGTCTTAGCATTTGATTATATATTAGCATATATTATTTCCTAAATATTTTATATACAAAAAACCTGTCCTCACTGACTAGAATGTTAAACTGCTAGAGAGTGGTAATCCCATGTTATGTATAGTAAAGAGCCAATTTATGAAAAAGGCTTAAATTGCCTCCCCATCTATGCCCCCTTTACAGATGAGGAGACTGGGACCCAGGGAGAGCTTATGAGTCAGAGCTGAGAAGCTATGTGTATCATGGACCAGACCTGCAGCCTTCCCAGCTCCTAACCACTTGTAGGGTTACTTGAATAGAACAATGCATTGTCAGCTCCCGGCATCCACCCTGATGGCCGGGGGCCCAGTGACCAGTGCTTAGTGAGTGCTTAGTAAATGTGTGTTAAACAGATGTATGAGTGAATCACTGACTTTAATTATAACCATATGCAAATCAGTACTTTTAAAAAAAATATCTGTCATGACTTAGTTTTCCTACCCAAAGATGTTATTTTTCACTCTGCATTGAGAGGGCAGTACTTATACTAGTAAAAATACTGAGACAATCAGCTGAGAGGCCCTGTATGTATATAAAGTATCATGAGTTGCTTTTCTGTGGTACTGTGGGTTCATCAAGGGCCTTTGTTATCCAATTTATTATTTGGTCCATTGCTTTTATTAACGTATTTGAAATGCAAATAGCAGCAAAACAGGTCAGCAGCTGCAGCTGTGGGTCACAGACAGTGGGAGCCAAGGGACAGATGGAGATGGGATTCCTGGGGACAGACAGCTTTGGGCTCCCACGTGCCCCCTAGGGACTGATTAGGGAAGACATCATTGATTATAGGGATGAAGGGAGGGTCTGGGGGCAGCAGAGCCTAAAGGGAATTATTTATCTTGGTCCCTGAAAGTGGAAAAAATGACTAGACAGCCCATACCTGCCTGATAAAATTCATGGCCATCCCCTAATGGATTGTTGCTGGAGAAGCAAAAACCCAACCTTCCAGTAATTGCTTCTGGACTATGGGAAGTGACAGTGGCAAAGGAAATAATATATGCAAAGCATTTTCAACAATGTCTTGCACATAAAAGGCAGGTACTAAATGCTAGCTATTAGTATTCTTTTCCCTCTGATTTCTATTATAGTATAGATGTGTTAGTAAGGGATAGTGGGAAATTCTAAACTGATGCAAAACTAAATGAACCTTAAATGTCTTAATGTCACACAACTATTTAGATAATTAAAGCAACTGGAAAAAAGAAAGAGGTTTTTAGAAAATGTGACCAAATGCCCTTACAGACATCAGCAGTGGAGACACCAGGGAAATGTCATGTGGCTGAATGGAGGAAGTTATCAGTGGTGGGTTAGTTATGTGGTTTTGGGATGACTTATTTGGAGAGGATCACCAGTGTGTTGATTGGTAAAGCAATGAAAACTTAGAATTTTGGTGATTTCCTAATGAGATCCCAAACTGGTGCACATAGAAATGAAAGAGGAAGAGAACAGGTTCGATTGAGGTGGGACAGAGCACCTGTGCTGGTTTTGCTCTGGGACTCTCATGGCCACGCAGTTTGCTGATGGGTGGGGACATTGAACGGAGACAATCATGGCATCTTCAAGAGGAGGAGAGGGCTATGGGTCAGGGAGGTTTTATATAAGTGTCTACACTTTGATTTTGAAAGGGTTCATTTATGCAGGAAGTTTGGGATTTGGGCACTATATCCAGTTTAATTATTATAGTAATTAAAGCTACACCCATTTATTGAGCACCCACATGCCAGGCCCTTTATGAGCCAGACCTCATTTAATCTTCACTGCAGCCCTACCAGGTGTGGGTCCTGTCCAACTCATTCACTGATGAGGAACCTGAGGATCAGAGAAATTAAATAATCTTTCCAAGGTCATAGCTAGCAATTTGCAGTGTCAGGATTTGAACTCAGGTCTGTCTGTCTCCATAGCTTCCTTCACTGCCTCTAGGAGAGAAGGGGTCGTATGCAGTTAAGACTGGAAAAAATGTACTCGGCATCTGGAAGCTCCTGAAAAGGCAGCTAGGCTATGTTAACACAATAAAGAGTATTGCTAAGTGCTCACTTCCTAAGGGCTGGCAAGTAATTAACGACAGGCCATCTCCTAGCTTGGCTGTATATACGAAATTATTTGTTTAAGTTGACATATTGTGTTATATTGTTGATAAACAGCAATATCCCAGTGATTTAGCTTATGGCCTGCAGGAAGAAGTACCTCCCAGACTCTTAATGTTTATTAAAGTTTGACATTGATGGATCTAGTCATTGAATGATGGAGATAAAGAAAGGGACATTAGTGAAGCTTCAGGAGGGATTTCAGGGGCCCTACAGTTTCAGACCAAATTCACAAAGAGTTTTCCACAGTGTGAGACCCAGGCCTTACTTGTGGTTGTTTAAACTTGAGAAGTGGGGCACATGCAACCTCTGTCCACATGAAAGAACACTTTCACCTGGTAGAGGATGGAGCACCATCAGGATTATACCCGAATTGCTCCTTCTCTATTGCCTTGTATTTCTGTGGTGTCTTCTAGAGTCAACATGGGATGACTGTTGTAGACTTGGTGGAGAAGGGCAAACATGTTTTTGAACTAAGCAAGGGAAGATTTTATCCATTTATTTATCTTCTTTGTATTTTGCTTTTCATTTTGAGCTATAAATGGGACTTTGGAAGCAGGGGGAAAGAAGATGGTATTGTGGATTAGGGACAGGGGAAAAGCGGGTGATCAGTTGTGTGTTCAGAACTACCCCCCCCTCCCCCAAACCACGACAAAAACTTCCTGTAGCCACTCCTCAGCTATTTTTGAAAAGACTCTGAAGAGAACATAACATCTTTAATCAAGAGCAATAGTATCAGTCTTGTACTACGTTATACTTTTCTTGGAGCCTATATTTATTTTGGTAGGCTAGAAATAGCTGAAGTTATTTTAGCAACCATGACTATTGTCTAGGAATTGAGTGTAGGCTGGGAATAGCCTGACTGATTACACTGTTTAGAAATAATCTCTCTCTCCCGCCTCCCCATCCCCCCCCCCCATCCCCCCCCCCCCCCGCAAACCCCAACCCCCGCTTTTTGTGTAATCTCTTCATGGAAGAGGGTTCATAAATGTTCGTGTGGCTGGATTGTTTTGTGGTGCCTTCTTTTATATCAATTCAGTGGCCTCACAATGCAACCATTTTATTCTAGACTGTACTCTTTTAAGTCTGTTGTGAAGTGAACAGGGCTAGTTCTATTCCTGAGACAAGTCTATAGGAAACCTCAAGGTTTTTAAGAAATCTCATGATTCTCAGAAAGTGGGAAATTGGCAAACAGGAGGACTTCTGCCCTGTCCACCTCAGGGGCCAGAATCCTCTGGTGACTTGCTAGAGGTTGTTGTAGAATCTTTGTCCCTGGAGATCTTCAAGAGCAAGCCAGACTGACCACAGAATTAAGTTAGTGCTCATGGGTCCTGGGCCTTGCAGTGGTACGTGGATGGACGAGTAAGTCTAGCCTTAGGCCCAGAGAGAGTTGGGGATTTTATAGGCCAGAGAGACTGTGGAGCACATATCTGGGTGTCTTCACTCCAGAGCACACCATTTACATCCCGTGGATAGTGAATGGTGCTCCTGGGCCTTGGGGAGAACATATTGCTTCTCTCTCAGATGTTAGTATCTCCACCTTCAAGAATTTCAGTCTGGGTCTGAGGACAGAGAAGAGCCTAGCCCTGATCTGGCCAGAGTGTTTGACATGGTGGTACCAAAGGGGCTGAGGAGAGAAGATGAACTTCATTGTCAGGTGCACTTGGTTTGAATCCCAGCTTTTTCACTCAGCCATGGCTTTGGACCAATCACTTAATTTCTGTATACCCAGTTTCTCCATGTAGTTCTGAACATACAATGAAGTCAGTCATAGAGCTCTTGTTGAGGATTAGATTTAATGTAATCCACAAAATACACATAGCAAACAGTCAGTAAATGGTGGCTGTGTGGTTCCTGCTAGTACTAGTATTGGTGTTACAGTGAAGGGACCAGTGAACTAAAAATGCTTCTCTCTCTGAGACTCTTCTCAACTGATAGGGCCTCTTGCTGCCACAGCCAGGAGTCTGGCAGATGGACGGACGAACAGGCTAAGTTGCAGTTAGTGAAGAGGAATGGTGATGCTCCTGGCCTCCTCTGCCCTTCTTTTCTACCCCTAGTGATTTCTGCTCTCAGTTCCCACGTAGGCTCTGCTGATGGTGGGATGAAAAATAGGTGTTGGAAAAACCAGAATTGACAGCTAGGCCAGGGGCCTTGTGATGAACTAGTACTAACTTATCATCACCGGGAGTGAAAGGGCCTTCGAGTCTGGGACAGCACTGCAGACAGTGTCACGCCATATGATATGCCAAGGCATTGGACTGATTCTACGGAACTTAATACCTGATATTCTGTGATCAAGGATACAGTGAGTCTCTTGGCAAAACTAATATGATTGACACAATGAGTGTCTGAATTGGGGAGAAAGGGAAGAACCATAAGTAGAGGTAGAAGTATTTTTCCCCTATGAATTCATTGTCAACATGACAATTTAAAGATCTTTTCATGTCCTCTGAGATCTTTTTGTGGTGTCTAACTTGGGAAATCTTTGATGGGAGGCCATGACGTGATGGGCAGGGCATCTTCTACCCGACCCCCACACCTCTCATCTCTTACTTCTTGAGGAAAGATGAAAATAAAATGGTGCTAAAGAAAAGGAAAATGTCATTAAAAATAGAAAGTTAACAACACAAAACAAAAAACCAAAAAGCAAAAGCTCTCTGACTTCCTGAAGTTACATGTATTATATTGTGGCCATGCTTCTGAACTATTTCTAAAGAAATACGAGGCTGTTCACAGCATTCTTGTTTCCTTCCTTAGATTCTATCACCTCAGCAGAGCCCACAGGCTTTGCTATTTATATGTATTGTGAGGGAACCAACACAGTAAGGACTTAGGAAATATTAAATCATGGTCATTAAAAAATACTTCCCACTGCACTTGGAGACCTTTTATGAGTGCACAGGGGTGGGATGTTAGCTGCAGCACAGCGAGTGCTGCTCGGGTGATTATGCTGCCGCGGCGAAGGCTTCCAGTGCAATGTATGAGGATTTTCATTAACTCCATCCTTCAGAGTTTGCCACGAGGAGTTCCTGCAAAAGCAAAACCTAGGAGAGCTGAAAGAGTGGCAACTTCCCAGACATTCTGTGTTAGATTAGAATTCCCTGCTTCTAATCCTTTTTTTAAAAGAAGGGAGAATGTGTGACCATCTCTATGCCAACAGTTTTAGCCTAAGTGGATGGTATTCCAGATTTCTGCCATCACTGACTCAAAAAGGAAAGTTAGGAATTAAATTACACTACTTCTCTGGTAGCCCATCTTTGGCTTCTAACAAGGAATCTAAGAAATATCTAGGTGAACATTCAAAGACACCTTTTATGTCACTTGAGATGATATCACTTCATGGGTGAAGGCAGCTGGGTCGTGGAGCTGTGAGGTCACAAGGGCCTCTAGGAGCCACCTCGGAATCTGCAGTCCTTTGAGGGAGGAAAAGGCTTGTGTGTCGGGCTAGCCACGCCTTATTCCTGCTTCTGCCATTATCTTGCTGTGTGACTTTGGTCAAGTCACTTAGCCTTTCTTTTCCTGTTTTCTAACTTGTGAATGTCCCTTATGATGAGCTCACATTTCAAATCTTAGAGATCACTATGTTGACATATTGGTAAGAGGAATCTTGTCGGAGGAGTTGCTTATTGCAATGTCAAATGCAGTTATAAATCACTGAAATTTAGGTTTAACAGGGGTTGCTAGAACAGAGGTTCCCAAATCTTCCTGGTGATCGGAATCGTCACTGGAGATTTTAAATCACAGGCTTCAACTCTGGCTCTAGAGATTCGGATTCAGTAGGTCCAGGCCGGGCACGGCCATATATAGTTTTAACGAACACCCAGTGCTTTTGATGCTCAGCCAAGACCAGAAACCACCATTCTAGAACTGCTGACAGGTGCCACCAGCTCCTGGTTTCCTGTCCACCTCCACAGCTGGGGGGCTCACTACCTCATGAGATAACCAACCCTGTGTAGCAGTCTTTGGGAATGTGCCATGGCTCTCAAGTGCCTTAAATTATCGGTTGATTGGATGTAAAACCCATGTGTTTAGGTAAAATACAGTCATTTATTTAATGACTAGATTGAATCAGGTACCGGTGTTTATGAATAGGTAGAATCATAGCTTGTGTGGGATACATTTATGCTGCTATTTTAAAATATCTGACTATAGCTTTTAGTCTAAATCAGTTCTTATTCCCGTCTGCCGCATTTGCAAAGCCTCCTTTCAATCATTCTGCATCCATTATCCAATCAATATGACTGTGCTCTTCTCAAAACCTGGAACTACAGTTTCAACTCGGGAGACTTTGTTAGCCATCTCCACTGATGAATAATAAATAAATGCCAAACACCCATCTGTAAGGAAGCAACAGCTTCCCTCTCAAAACCTGATTTCTGACATCAGAGGCCTCAGTGCTGGCCATGTGCAGCAGCTCAGTGTGGTGTTTGCGACCATAGCAGTGAGTGCCAGCTGCTCTGGGCACAAGGCATTCTGGGAAGACTCCCCAGAGGTGATCTGTCACACCAAGACCTGAAGTATCAGTAGGCAGCCAAGTAAATAATGGGGACAGGTGTTCCAGGCAGAGGGAACAGCATGCGCAAATGCCCAGAAAGACTGTGTAGATAGATTGAAACATCCTGGCTATGGTTTGGCTAATGTAGGGAACAGTGCGTAATTTATGAGCTATGTCCCAGCACTTTAAGTCTCGGAGAGTTTTCCTAACATCTTCTCCCAGAGTAATAGCTTCTGTGGCTTCTACAGAGCCTCCTTACCAGGAGACTACCGTTTCATGATCCACACGAGAGTCCCGGGAGGTGAGGACAGCATGTGGACCCCTCTCCAGTGCCTGAGAGGAGACAATCGGCCATTGGAATTGTGGTGGAGAGCATGCCAGGGTCTTGTTATATGAAGGGCACCTGGGTGTAAACATGCATGCAAGTGTGGTCTGGTTCTCTCTCTCCTGCTGGACTGACGCCCAGCAGTTACAGAGCGGTGTTCACTCCCTAGAAATTGCTTCCGAGCACCCAGAGGTGCCTCTCCCATTGTCCCTGCGGCTCTGCGGGGACTGCCTTCAGCTCCTCCGCTGTCTGCAGTCAGCAAGACCTTGTGATAACCTGAGGCCAAGCGAATCCTCCCGGGAAAAGTCCAATAGTGACAGCACTTGTCTTTACGGCTGTCCTCTGGTAATGTGTAAAGGGAAATGCGAGCCCCAGGCAGCAGTAGCTGGCTGGGTTCCAGAGCCAAAACTGAATTAAAAACTCATTAAATACTTGGAGCCAGTAAAGCTGGCAGGGGCTGGGAAAGCAGGAGCAGAGGAAGGGAAGGGGCGGCATCGCTAGTTGGCAATTGAAGGCTGTGAGCAGGGCGAGGCCCGCCAGAAACAAGACAAAACAGGGCCGCCTTGCCTGTCACAAAGACTTGTTTGCGAGGACACTAGTGTGGTGCAGCTACATAATGTATGCTAATTGCTATATTCCCCCCCCCCCCCCTTTTTTTCCAATGGGAAATGCTCGGTTGTAAAGCTCTGAAACCAAAGAGGCCATGCAGAAATGCCAAAATGTAGACATTACAAAAAAGAAAAGAAAAAAAAAAGAGGAGGAACAAAGGGCAACACAGCATCTGAATTTACAAAATGGCTTAGGACGCTGCTAGCTCAGCACCTCTCTTCCATGCGGGCCTATGGGAAAGAAGAGAGCAGAGGCTGTGGTCTCCTGTGTGATCCAGCGTCTGTCCCATAGTCTGAAATTGATTAGTTGGATTTTTTTTTTAAACTAGAAGCAAAATTTCACCTCTAGAAAGAATAAAAAGTTAGCAAGACGAAAGCCCAGGATAGTTACTAGAGCTTCCAGTAAATATTAATAAGAAAGTGTGAGCTGGTTCTTTCCCTGCTTTTCTGGACAAGACACCATAAGACTCAGATGCAACCCTGGCCAGATGGATCAGTTGGTTGGAGAATCATCCCATGCGGGTTCGATTCCTGGTCACTGCACATATCTAGGTTGTCGGTTCAATCCCCAGTCAGGGCGCCTGCTGGAGGCAACCGATCTCTCTCTCTCTCTCTGTCTTTCTCTCAACGTATCATTGGGTGACGACTAAAAAAAAAAGAGACTCAGATGCAAACTGAGGAGGGCACAGAATTGATCCCACTTAACATAATCATCCATTAGTAGGAAAGACTCACTCAGACTATTTTTCTATTCTACCTGTCAAATCATATAACTCTAGTGTTCCATTTGCTACCCTTGCACAACTGTTATTCTTTAAATCAAATAAAAACAGACTAACATATTAAAATAATGTTTTTTCTAATAAAGCTTATCTAAGTGCACAGACATTTTATATTGAAAAAAAATGGGCCAAGGGAGAGAGATATATTTTCAATTTTGACATCAAAATCCCAAGGGTGGAAGTATTGCTAAGTGGACTTCTTATCTTTACCTTGATAACCCTTAATTTTGTTATAATTAAAAAAAGATGTAATTTACTCTTGAAAGCAATTTTATAGACATGAGATGCTTAGGAAATTTCATAATGGATTTGATTGGACCTGATAGGAAGGCAATGCAGATATTTTCCAGAACAATAGAAAAAACACATTAAAGCATCAGCTTATGTCATTTAAGAATTGTGAGGAAAAAAAGGACATAAATTTAAGCTTCAAACCTGACCCAGAACCCACATCACAGTGTCCTTGGTTTGGGGTCCTTTTGTCCTTGAAGGAGCTGGCAATGGGGAGCAGGGTTAGATTCTTCTCTTGTTGGACCACTGGACTTCAGATACCAAGTCAAGCACTGCTCACCTCTCTTTGACTCCCATCCTTGTCCAACTCTTGCTGTTCCTCCGATGCCCTGAGCCAACCAGGGCTCAGGATGGCTTCACTCTTGCCTCTCCAACCGTTAATTTTGAATCCATGCATTTTCCTGATATCTGAGTTTAAAGCGAATTGGGACTGTCCTCTACAACTTAGTGTGCTGCCTCACCTTTCTAGCTTCTCCAGTGACAGCCTCTATCTACTCCAAAATAAATGGGAACGCGTTCAGTGTTGCTTTCTGGAGCAGAATCAAATGTTCTTTCTTTCAGTCATACTCCAGAACTTCATCAGTGGAACCTGAGTTAGTCCATTCTCCAGAGCCACCTTCCTTATCTGTTAGCATTTTTGCTAGGACAAAACACATTATTTTATTTGTGAGAGAGCAAAGAATAAAGCATCATAAGAACTTTGCTTAACATACGTATGGGTAATTGCATGTATCCCAAGTGTATAAATACATAAAGAATAACCAATAGAGAATAATGCAAGATAGGAATGTAGAACATGGTATTGTGCATGCTGATTTTCTTAGGAGAATCTATTCTCATGGAAATGAAAATCTGCAGATATTTGCAAGAGCAGATTTTCCCAGAATTTCCAGTTAGAGCCTTCCTCTCTAAACTCATTCTAAATCAAAATTTCAATCTTCTGAAGAAGATAGAGGAGGGAAGAATTTACTTGCCTGCTTGCCTGAATCACTTCTGCATCATTGGTTTTGGACCTTTGTTCTCAGGAGAGTTACATCTGATGGTGCAGAACACATCTCTCAATGTCTTGAAAATGCCCCTTAGTCAGAGTTGATTGAATCTGTCAGAAACATATCTCTGCTTGTTAAGTAAACATTAAGTAATTATGTGGCTCTGTACTTATCCCTTGCTTCCTACATCAAATTTTCCTAACTCTGCAGATGTAGTCATTCACCCACAGGCTCCCGGAAAGGATCAAGTGTGGTACGGGGGATATGCTGTGGCATGCCATTGATGGTGACCTTATGAAGACCTTGTAATTGAATATAAAATCAAAATGAAACCTTCCTCATAAATGCCCCTTTTTAATTCTTTGAGGAATCATAAGAGGGGCCAAATGACCAGAAGCAAAATTCAATGTACTTGTGAAAACAAACAAACAAACACAAACAATTCTTAACACTTTCGGACCTTTTTTTTGGTCCTAATCACATAAAAAGAGCTAAACAGTGTTTCATTTTACTTATGTATGACAGTGGACTTCCTGCTAATGATGACACAGGCATATATTTTTTCAGATCCTAAAAGTCGATTCCTGATTTACTCACTTCTATAAGCTGAATTTCAATCTACTTAAATCCTACTTAGAAACTGAGTGGGTGTTTGTGTGTAGCTACGGGGTATCCATATTTTCAGTTGTCCTATTTCGCAAAACCATCAACACCTGCAAGCCTGTAGGTGGAAGGCTGTAAGTGGAACTTCACTCTGGGTCAACAGACAATACACATAACTGAGAGCAAAGAACAGGGACATAAAGAGGAATTGGGCCTGGGCCCGGATGTGGGTTGATTTGCCCTTTGGCACTAGCGTAGGGGAGCCCCAGATCCGTGAGGACTGTGCATACTTTTCTGGGCAGCCCAAGCACCCAGCCATGACCAACACGGGCAAAGTGTGGAAAGTGCAAATATACTAGTACACGTGCTGATTCCGTCAGTATGTGCAAATGAGCCATCTCCACCTCCCCCTGCTGAATAAGGCAATATATAAATAAACAAAACTAAAATGAAAAAAAAAATCACAGCTCCTTTGGGCGGGGCTAAGGCTTTATGCCAAATACTTTAAAGACATGACCAGACTTACTCATACCGGCCCCAACACAGGACCCGAGTATCCATCTGCCTTCCATTACATGTTACAGATGGTGGCAGTGAGGCCCCACTTCAGCTAAGACCAGACCTCAGGTCCCTTGAGCCTCCTCCTCCCGGGGCAGGATCTCGACCCTAGGAAGCCCCTTCCTGGCAGCTCACCCAGCTGGTTGCGGTGCCCTATACTGACTCGGCCACTATTGGGTAGCATTGCCCCCTTGGGACTTTACTGGGGAAAAACCAACTCATGACATTTTTCTCTGGCCAAGGGCCAAGGGCTTCCAAGGGGCTGGTAACTAATAGATACCAGGTATGATATTGGTTATGATAGCTGTTTGTATTTTTCTTTTCCTGTTTCCTTTTCAATAGCCAGTACCAAAGGGATTCATTTGACTTTTGTTTTTAAGGCAGCTGGCTTTGAGGGTGAGTAGTGTGATGATTTGGTTCTGAACATTAACAGAGGAGGAGGAAAGGTCAGCCGTTTGTCTGGATTTGATCAATGGCTGGAGTTTGATGGCAAATTAAATGTCAGATAAAACTGTCAAATAATTAGAGAATCGATACTTACCGGGAAAAGTTGTGTGAGCCCTTAATGACCACATTGTTCCCAAGGGAAATAATTCTAGCAGTATGTTCAGACACTAGGATAGCATCACATAAAAACAACGTGAGGATGATTTTAAATAAGGTGACTTGCCATGTTGTTATTGATCAGTAGCGTATTCATCATCTACCCCGTCTGGCTTCTCAAAGAAGGCACCAGAACCATCGATATCACTGAGAGATTGCAGACATGCAGCCTCAGGCCCCAACCCCACCTCCTGAATCAGACAGACCTTCTGAGGGTGACCATTCCTTTATCTGCACTTTTAGTGAGTAGCTCAGGTGGTTGTGGGGCATATTATGTTCTTTTATTAAATTTACTGGGTGACATTGGTCATATATTACGTTCTGAGAACTGCCAGCCTACAGTCTTTTTCTTAAACCAGGCAGATGTCTCCCAGACAGGAAATAAAGCCACGCCCACAGGCTAAGCACTGTATCAGAGCAGTGGACGTGTAGGTCAAAGTGAGTATTGGATTAGATAATGTCTTTGGAATATTCTGCCTCCACTCTCCTGTATGCAAAGGTGGGTTAAGCTTGCAAATCAGGACAGCACTGAGGTTCTAGGTCACCTGGGGCTGGGGGTGAAGGTGAGCAAAGAAGGCGTGGCACCATTATTTCTCTCATGCTTTTCTCCATCACCTTCATGGGCTTTCCCTGGCTTTTGCCCATCTTTTATTTATTTTTTAATGTTTTCAATTGATTTTTAGAGAGAGAGGAAGGGAGAGTGAGAAACATTGGTGTGAGAGTGAAACATTGATTGGCTGCCTCCTGTATGCCCCCTACTGGGGATCAAGCCCGATATCCAGGCATGTGACATGACTGACCTGATCAGGAATCGAACTGGAGACCCTTTGGTGCACAGAACAATGCCCAACCAACTGAGCCACACACCGGCCAGGGCTGCCCATCCTTTAAATAATGGTGTTTCCCAAGACTGTTCTCAGGAAAAGGCTCTTTCTGTGTTCTCCTAGACCTAGAGCATCACCTGAAAATACGCTGATGCCTCCCAGAGCTGTGCCTCTGGCCCAACCTCCTGCCCAGCAGCGGACCCACACTTCTGCCTGCCTACTGGGCAGAGCCACCTGAATCTTCCACAGGGACCTCAAACTCAATGTGCCCCAAACCAAACTCATTCTCATCTGTCCACCATCCTCCCTTTTAAAATGGCGTATTAACCAAGAGCCTGGGCTCTGGGCACTGACCACCTGGGCTTCCATCCTAGCTTCACTACGTACTTTCTTGAGCAGTCGCCTAACTGCCTTATGCCTCGTTTTCCTCATCTGGAAGATGGGACTAGTGCCCTCCATATGGGCTTAATGTGCAAATTAAATGCGATAACCGCACATCAAGAACATAGGCCAGGGCCTGACCCAGGGCAGGTATTCAATATATCTTAGCCATGTTTATTATTCATTCCTTTATCAAATATTGACTGAGCTTTCACTGTGTATCAAACACTACTTCTGACTTGCATTTCCCAAATTAGAGACTGTCAAAACTCTTAGGTCTCCCCATTAAACTGTCTTTTCTCCAAGACAGGGAGAGCATCGCATTCATGTTTTAATCTCCAATACCGGTTTATGAAGGTAGCAGTAATTTGCCTGAATTCAACTCCAGGAAACTGTGGCCTTTGTAAATAATCCACATCATCTTAACAAACAGGAAATACAGCATCACTTAGAAAGGCAGAAGAAGACCCGTGAGATTAAAAACATTCTCTGAAGCTTCTTTTTTCCACTCTCTTCCATGCTAACCCTTGTAGGCCTGGGTTCTCATTCCTCTGCCTTGAGGACTTTACAAAGGGGGTGGGGGGAGGAGAACATGAGAGAATAGATTAGGCAGTAGGAAAACCCTGAAGAGAGGATTTAGAAAGACGGTGCGATGAGAACCCTGCGAAAGGAATCAGACCTATTGTCACCTGGCATCCCACCCCCGACAAGTTCTCCTGGGGTGAGCAGTTGGACCGGGAGGGGATGTGAAATGCAAAATGAGCCTCCGTGTACCACCAGGAGCAAGGCCGCCCCGCCTGTCACGTGAAGGCTCAGTTTGTCTCTGCCTGTAGTGAACACATTCAAGACAAGGAGAGAACCTTGGAAGTCTGGGGTATTTAGTTGTTTGCTTTTCTGGGCATCTACAAGACAGAGAAATATAAATCAGAAGATGGCAGAGAAACCAAGGGAAGGATGGGGTGGAAGCACTAGCAGACACGTAAAAAAACTAACCAATGACAACAAAAAGGAAAACTAGTTAACTCCAGGAAATAGAGAGAAAAATAGGGGTAGGTGCAAATTCAATAGCAACTAAATTCTCTGTAACAAAAAGACATCTAAGGTAAAAAAAAAAAAAAAAAGTTTAATTCCCAAGCAATGATCAACTTATTACATTCAAAAGGTGGTGTTTTTTTGTTGTTGTTTTTTTTTTTTTTTTTTTTTTTTTTTTTTTTTTTTTTTACAAAGTCTCCTGATCTTATTCTCTTGAAAAAACAAGCATTAAACATTTGGAGAGCTATGTGACAAGCAGGGACATACATCAGAGATGAAACAAATGCAGAAACAACAAAATTTATTTCCAACAGAAAAGAAACGCCATTTCCAGGAATATCAGGGGGAAAGTGGGAGAGAACTGGGCTCTGATTGTTCAGCCGAAACAAAGAGAGAATTGGCCTCGGTGCGTGTGGGAGGCCCGCGTGCCCGTGGAGCGGGCAGCGATTCAGCAGCATTGGCTGACCAGCATTGGCTGACCAGTGTTGGCTGACCAGTGGCTGACCTGGCTGCGTGTTTACCTCTTACAAAGGGGAATCTTGGCCTCACACCTTGAAAACCCTGATTTTGGATGAAAACCTTAATTTTAATCAGGAAAAGATGGAGAAAAGAATAGTGTCTCAGCCTTGGTCATGACTGGCCACGTTCTGCTCTCAGCCTGCGAGGCCTCGAGCAAGTCACTAGAACTTTGGTCCATGAAGAGGAGATAATATTACTTGTCCCCACCACTTCACAGGAAAGTGAGGAGGATTAAATGAGGTACGATCCAAGGATAAAATGCTCTCTATATGTGTAAGGGTTTCCTGCTATGTTCTTAACAATGGGCTGCCTGGAGTTCAGAGAATGAGGAGCCCTTAGTAAACACCGCCATACATTCACCTGGCACCTAGCTATAGGGTGTCCCAAAATTCACGCAAGAAGTAATTTTGATAGAAAACACAGATTTATAATTAAAAATTGTAAATTTTTTATTGATTCATAAAGTATACAGTATAGGGTTATGTATAGAATAGCACATCGGGTAAATGGCCTCCACGGCTTTGCTGGCACATGCGCAAAGCCGTGGTCTTCATTGTCCCTGCTCCTGGGCCATAATTGGTACTTGGTAATGCTTATCAAATTGAAGGGATTGAAATAAAAGGGCAACAGATATTAGAATCTGATTCAATAAACCAAGTAAAATTAGGCTTTTCTTTGTTGTTGTTGTTAATGCTCACGCAAAATTCAAATCTTGCGTGAGTTTTGGGACACCCTATATAATTTTGATCCAGGTAGGATAGTGCAGGCACATGGAAGGTGCTCCAACATGTGTGTGTGACCTGAAAACCAGCGTGTTTCTGTGGTCTTTCTACCCATGTCCCTTGCTGCCTCTGGGACAGCTTAGGAGGGGCCCTTTTTCCAGCCTCAGGCTCAGAGCTGCAAGAACAGACAGATGTGACAGGTAACAAGTTGATTTTGATGTGTGGGAGGGCCGGAGGGTGGGGAATCAAACTCCCTCCAGCCAGGAGTTTTACCTCCCTGGAGCGGGCATCTGTACAGTCTCAGGTAACAGCTGACTTTCGTGTTCTCTGCCGCCACCTGGTCTTTGGGGACCCGTGTCACCAGGAGATGCCAAGTCTCCCAGCACCGGAGTTTTCTCGCACACGCCAGGGGCTGAGTTGTCTAGTCCTGCCTCATGGTCATTCCTCCACCACGTCTGGAGTGATTTCTTGTGCCAGGGAACAAGGGGAGGCTTCTGTGAGGCCAGGCTCCTCCGCCTTCCACCCGGTCCCCCCTCTGAGCCCTCACTCTGGGCACCTGGGAAAGACCTGCTGATTGTGGTCTCCCAAAGCCATGCTCCCCTGTCGGTCTCTCTGTTTTTCTTGCTTAGAAATGAAGAGGTGGGATAGAAGGAGGCAGGGAGACCATGCAGGTTCTTGGGAACAGGCCGTGGTGCTGCTTGTGAGGCTTTCTGACTTGCTCCTGCCCTCCAGGAGCCTGGCAGACCTTGTCCCGAGGCGGGGGCTGGGCCAGGGCCTGCTCTGGGCCTGGCCTTGGTTGAGAGGGATGGAGGGGCATCTGTGAGGGTCCTGAAGAAGAGAGCTTCACTACAAAACTGCTGATGCGGGTGACTCCCCTCCCTCCACACCAGCACCCGTTCTCTTCAAACTTGCCCCACCTCTTAGCACACTTGCTTGACATTATTATGTGGATTCCTGCTGAAAGGAGGCCTGGTGTTATTACAAACGAGAGGCTGTTATGAAAAGCTGCTGGGAGAGTTGCTGGTAATTAATGTTTAGTTCCAGCACTGAGGACTTTTCATTTCTTGCTTTTATCCATTTATCTGAATTTAGCTTGGGGAGTGTTTATTGCATGTGGGATTGGAGGTGAGATGTTTCCTCTTTGCAAATCCACTTTGATGAAGATGCAGAGTTGAAGAACTCTCACTGCTCTCATTTTCTTTCCCTCCCTCCCTCCCTCTCTCCCTCCCTCCCTCCCTCCTTCCCTCCCTCCCTCCCTCCCTCCTTCCCTCCTTCCCTCCCTCTCTCCCTCCCTCCCTCCCTCCCTCCCTCCCTCCCTCCCTCCCTCCCTCCCTCCCTCCCTCCCTCTCTCCTTTCCTCCCAGTGACGACAGACTTTAATGTTAGGACATTTTGTGCTTCTGGCCTTTTCTTGGTCTACCAACCCTTACTTTTAGCTAAATAATCCTAGTCCTTCATTACCCCACACATTTCCCTTTCTAACTCTAGAAACTTCTTTAACCCAAAGATTTCTGCTTCTTTACATTGGAAGCTTTCTAATGCTGAGTCACAATGTCAGATGCCTTTTCCAGAAAGAATCCACTCTGGTTCCACCTGGGCAAAGGCGGTGGGTGAAGATGGGGCAGCGGCGGGAGTTGGGGGCAGAGGTTGGTGGGTGCGAGGGCCCTTCTGCTGGAGGCCCAGCCATGACTCAGTTCTGGTCACCTCCATCCACATGAATGACTCAGAATCTCCCTCATCTTCTCCCTTCCATACTGAATACATACCGAAGGCTTTCTTTCTTCAATTCCCATTTCTGGATTATGTTGCAATGTATTCATTTTGCAGGCAAAGGGAGTTATAGAAATAAACTTCTGGATTGTGATCACTAATGGGAATAGAAATTAAATATTTATCCTTAAGACATACAGAGTTATCGTTCACTGGAAGACAGTTTAAAAGGTTTCATTTAGCTTTACTAGCTATTATCTTCGTCAAGGGCTTTCCCCCTTTCTCAGCGCAGCTGCAGCGTTTGGTCCAGCATTCTCTCTGTTGGGCCAGGCTGCTTCATCCAGCAGCTGCCTAACTGGGCTGACAGTTTTGGGTGTTGCTCTGGCCCCGGCAGCGATGTTATAGCCGCCTCAGCACTGTGTTCCGGGCTGATGGGTGTGGGAGAGAAGCGTCAGCTGTGTAAGAGAGAAGATGCCAAGTTTACGGAGGTTTGGTTGTGGCTGTGCCTCAGGACCGGGTGACTTTGAATCCAGCCGTGGTCAGCGTCTTCCTAAACCAGGAGGGAGAGAGAGGGAGAGAGGGAGACTAGATTAAATGCATATAAAACTGTGAAGAGACCCCATAAGCATCCTAAAAATTATATACCTAAAAAATGACATTTTGTTTTAAGAGATTTCAAAGTCACCTGAATATAGTAAAACATAAGCCACTAGAATAGCCCAACCTTAAAAGACAGATTCAATATTCAAAAGGAAAAAAAAAGTCGCAGCAATAACAGGCTTATTGAGTTTCAAGCATGGCCTTTTCGAGTATATCGACAAAAGTCTCATTGTCTCCAAGGACCCTGCTGCCTCAGGGGGTCCCCGACCATCCTCTGTTGTTTCTAAGGTGGAGCAGACCCCTTTTTCTGTGTCACATAACATCCCCCCCCCTGCCCCTCCCCCGGATGGAGCCTTCACAATTACACTGAATTTGTGGGGGGCCCTCAAAGCCTATCTTATCAAAGCAATGATGACAGTCATTCCATCTCAAACCCCGGCTTTTGCCTCCCTCAGACCAGTGCTGAGGGGAGTTACCTATTCGTGGGGCTGCCTGATGGTTCCCCCGCAAGCTGTTTCTGTAGCATGCGATCTGTAATGGTGGAGAGAGCGCTGCAACCGGCTTGTCTTTCTTTCCTGGGAACTTATTCTTTGAAGCAATTGAATGAGACCTTTTCAGGCGGGGGTGGCAGGCGGCCTCTCTTCAGAATGCCTGGCCCGCTTCCCAGTGTGAAACATTCCCCAAATATGCAACTTTGTAAGCGTCGCGGCAGCCAGAGCTCAGAGCAGCCTCCTGCCAGAGGAGCTGGCATCCCGTGGGGACGCGGGGATGGGGGCACAGCGCCCCGGCCCCTCCGGCAGGCCCTGGGTTTGCCCGATGCCAGGAAGACCCGGCCCCTGGTTACGTTGCTGGGAGAAGAATCTGGCCAACAGTTGGGCTGTGACAAGAGCTTGAAGCTTGTCTCTCTCTCTCTCTCTAAATCCCCTCCTTCATTCAAATTCAATCCTATAAAAAGGCTTTTGTTGAAGGAGCAGCCAGGGTATTTCGGTGCACGTCTGTGTCAGTGTTTCCAAAGTTGGACAGAAAGAACGTCCTCAGTTGAAATCCTGCGCAAGCAGGTCTGGAAATTGACTGGGAAGGAGTGGAGGTCACAGCCACTGTCACATGGCATCTGTTTTGTTTGGAAGTGATGAAGCCACAGAGGAAAGGACCTTGTGGATGGTAAGACGTCCCCTGCCAGGGAGTGTCCGAGAAAGGGCAGGCTGGGTGGGCCAAGGCTCGGGCTGGCTGGGTTGTGGCTTAGATGTGCATCTGGAAGGATGCAGTGAGCAGCTGGGGCGGGTGGACATCGCTTAGGAAAGAAGGCAGCTCTGCGTCCTTTACCATCTCTGGGGGAAGGAGCCCAGCCTGCTTTGGGGGTTCTCGCAGTGCCCTCACACTGTGGCATTCTGCTGCCTGAAAACAGGTCCACAGTTTGATCAAGGAAACGACCTTTCATTTCTCCTGAGTCTTAAGCTTTTGCTGAATTTTGTCTCAACTCAGTGCCTTAGAAGCCCCCGAAGTCTTTGTTTGTTTCACGGAGGCCACTGATGGGAGGACTTAGAAAGGAGACAGTTTGCTGTGTTTCGCTGGTTGTCATTTTATCGTTTGCTTATTCAGTTGGATCTTCTTTTGCGTGAGCTCTAAATGCATATGGTTGTAAAAGCAAAAGCACCCAAGCCAAAAAGCGATGTCCAGCAAATTATCGACTCTGGCATTCACACATGGGCGTTCTCTCCTATGTCTGAGTTGAATTCTTTTTCTTGAGGCTCAGTCCTTCGCCTGCCCAAATTGTGTGACATTGCTCTGTTTTGGGGTTTCTGTATTTTCAGGCATTGGGAGTAAAGGATCATACACCTTCTCTTAAATGTACCCTCTTTTATGGGGGTGTCCTGCCACTTTTTCTTTTTGCTAATATTCTTCTCCTGATGCTTCTTGCTTCTTTAAGCACATTTCTGATTTTATTCCTCTGGATTTTCCCTAGCTCTTCCTTGGCATTTAACGCCTGTGCCCTGTTCGGGTCCTGCCTCCACCACTTGCTCGTTGTGTGACTTTGGGCTAGTTAATTGTAGACTTCATTGTCCTTATCGTAAAAGGGGACCTGGTTCCTCAATTCGTGAGCTCTCCTGGGGATTAAATGAACTGGTACAAGTGCAGTGCTTAGAACAGTGCCTGGCATCATTATTGTTTAGTTTGGGCTTCTTCCATGTCTAATGCGGGGGCCACTGGGAAATGTTACTGTTAGGAAAGAGAAGACAGTGGGAGGGACAGGCTTGATGATGCAGTGGTGGTATTTCATCATGCTGCCGTTTCCACAGCGTGCTAGTCCCTGATGAGATGAAGGGGAAAAGCCCTAACTAAGCTGTGTACCCTGCACTGCTTTTTTTCCTGTAACCTCTTTATTGAGATTTGCATACCGTACAATTCACCCGTGTAAAGTGTACCATTTCATAGGTTTTGGCATTATTACATTATTAATTTTTTAAGTTCTGGTAAAATATATAGGAAACATAAAGTTTGTCATTTTAATCATCTTTAAATGTACAATTTAGTGGCATTAATTACATTCACAATGTTGTGTAACCATCACCTCTATTTCCAAAGTTTTTTCATCACCTCAAACAGAAACTCTGTACCCATTAAGCAGTAACTCTCCAGTCCCTCTCTCCCAGCCTCTGGTAACTTCTAATTTGCTCTCTGATGCTATGAATTTGCTTATTCTAGACATGTAAGTGACATTATACAGTACTTGTCCCTCTGTGTCTGGCTTCATTTAGCATTGTATTTTAAGGGTTCATCCTTGTTGTTGTATGTATCAGAACTTCATTCCTTTTCATGGCTGAATAATATTCCGTTGGTTGGGTATACCATATGTTGTTTCAACCATAGGTGGTCATTGGTTGTCTCCACCTTTTGGCTATTGTGAATAATGCTGCAATGAACATTCCCATACAAGTATCTGTTCAAATTCCCACTACAATTCACCTAGGAGTGGAATAGCTAGGTCATATAGTAGTTCTATTTTAGCTTTTAGAAGAAACACCCAATAATTTTCCTGGAAAACAGTTGCTTTTTGGTCATTCTCTCTTCTTGTATATATCTCTCCTTTGGTATCTCTCTCCCTCAGATTCTATTCCATTTCCTCCCATTTATCCAAGTTTTCTTATACTTTAATCAGCACACATGTTCTTGTCTCCCCTCCCAACCATGTGGCTCCCTCTCACATGTCTTTCTTTGTCCCTCATCGATTGGCAGAGCATATATCACCCACTCTGGCTACACGTCGCCTGATCATTTTCATCTCATTGTCCAAGGAGGGGGAGCCTTTGTAGGTCATCCATAGGCCCCAGTATACTTCGGCTGGAGGTGGTTTCCGCCACAGGATGCCCTAAAACCTCTAAGGTGTGGGAAGTCGTCGGGGATGCGGAGTCACAAACACGGCAGAATTCCAGCCCCCCTTCAACAGGCTTCCTCCTTCCCACAGCACCTTGCTGTGTTGTTCCCTGTCCAGCAGGAGAGTTGTTCTCCACTTTTCATTTTCTCCCAGTTTCTCCACTTTTCTATGAGCAAGAGAATTAATGAATGAATACCCCAGCAGACTGTAAGCCTGCCTCAGACAGCCATTCTGCTTGTTGGGCTAATTGTGAGCCCAGGTTTCTGAATGTCATTCATTTCACAATAAGGCTCCTAATTAATCTCAGCACCGTTCTCACCAGAAGAAAGGCTGATACACAGAAACATCCCCAATTACCATGAGAAAGGAAATGTCGAGAGCCCCGTTGAGTTTTCCTGGCATCCAACCCTGTCTCAGATGAAAATTGCCATTAACCCACAGGCAGCCTGGCGATCAACCTGGGAAACGAAGGGGTGATGAGAGCCTGAGGAGCCCCAGACCACACGGACCCCGTTCCTGGAGGAACCTGCCGGGGCCTGCACACTCTTGTTTCGTAACACTGATTGTGTTTCCCGAGACGACGTGGAGAATCCTGCTGCGGGTGCCTCGTCAGAAGCAGAAATGCTTCAGCCGCCCCAGAAGCTGGTGGGGCGGTTTTAATCCGGAAAAGCTAAAGGTCTCCTCTTTTGTCTGTGTTTTTGTGCCCGCAGGACAAAAGATCCTTCATCACCGAAGTGACGTGTTAGAAACGGTGGTCCTTATCAACCCGTCAGACGAAGCCGTCAGCACTGAGGTGGGCATTCAGCTCTGCGGGGTCTGGGCAGGGCCTCACACAGCTGCAGGACCCAGCCTACCGGAGGCACTGGGGCAGGTGGCCGGAGAGGGAGAGGGGAGAGGAAAGTTCTTGGTCCAGGATGCTGGGTCCATCCCATCAGTGGCTGGTTCTCTGTGTCAGCACCACCCCAGACTGCCCTTCCCAATAAGGACAAAGTGGAAGACTGTTCTGGAACTGGAATATCTCATTGAGGCTAGTGGGTAGAACTCTTGTGTGTACATGGAGGGTGTGCTGCTGGGACGGACTCTGCTAGGGTGCAGCAGGGGGCATAGATGGCAAGCCCTCAGGCTGGGACATCAGGACCCAAATTTGAGAAAGAACAGCATCTCAGATGCGAGCCCCTTCAGATCCATCCTGCCCGACCCCTTATCACTGTCCAGAGGCAGGGGACATGCAGTAAGGAGCGGGGCCGTGGTGCCGATGCCTGGGTTCTTCCACTCATTCGCTGGTGGCCTCCCTGGCCACCTCTGTGAAATGGAGATTGTACAGTGCTTACATTTAATTTGCATGTTTAGTGTGCTGCTTAGAAATGTGAAGCAGTTAGAACACAGCATGGCACATAAGAACTGATATATAAACTGACTATTCTGATGAATAATAGTACTGTTTCCATCATATGAAATTTTTGCCAGAGAGAGTAACAGATTATTTCAGAGACCACTATACGGTATGAACTTGGCTGAAGCCAAGAATCTCTGGGGACCTAAGCCAGAGGACTTAGTGTATCTTCATTTACTGTTTCCTTTATTGAGTTGCTTCTTGGACATTGAGGTAGCTATAGGCCCTGGGGAGGGGGAGGGACTGCATTACCTGAAGAGTCTCTTCTGCCATGCTTTGAGCATCTCTGTGATTATAGCCTTTTTAAAATTTAAATATATATTTTATTGATTTTTTACAGAGAAGAAGGGAGAGGGATAGAGAGTTAGAAACATCTATGAGAGAGGTCGATCAGCTGCCTCCTGCACACCCCCTACTGGGGATGTGCCCACAACCAAGGTACATGCCCTTGACCGGAATCGAACCTGGGACCCTTCAGTCCGCAGGCCGATGCTCCATCCACTGAGCCAAACCAGTTCAGCAACCTTTTTAAAATTTAAATCGAGGTATTTTACAACCATGAAATTCATGCTTTGAAAGTGTGTGAGTTGGTGGGTTTTAGTATGTTCACAAAGTTGTGCAACTATCCCCATTAATTTCAGAATATCACCCCCCAAAAACCCTGAACCCATTAGCAGTTACTCCCCATTCCCCCCAGCTGTAGGCAAACATTAACCTACTTTTTGCCTCTATGGGTTTACCTATTCTAAATATTTTGGGTAATGGGAATCATACAATATGTGGCCCGTTGTGCCTGGCTTATTTCATTTAGCATAATGTTTTCAAGATTCATCCACATTGTAGCTTATATCAGTACTTCATTTCGTCTTATGGCTGAGTACTCTTCCATTGTGTGGATATGCCACAGTTTGCTTATCTGTTGATCAGTTGATGGGTTTGGGTTGTTTCCCCTTTTTGGCTATCATTATGAAGCCTGTTTTTGTTTTTTTAAAATATGTTTTTTGTTTATTTTAGAGAGGAAGGGAAAGGGAGAGAGAGATATAAACATCAGCGCTGAGAGAGAATCATTGATTGGCTACCTCCTGCATGCCCCCTACTGGGGATAGAGCCCAAAATCTGGGCATGTGCCCTGAGCAGGAATCGAACCCTGACCTCCTAGTTCATAGGTGGACGTTCAAACACTGAGCCACACTGGCTGGGCATTATGTAGCCTGTCTTGATCCCATTTCCTCCTGCTTCAGATTAGCAGGTCCTCTTGGATCTTTCTGACAATCTATTAAGGTACAAAGTTGAGGCAAGTGATGGGCTATCTCTCTCTCTCTAACAGAATCAGGAAGTGAAATATAATTTGAAAAAAGCTGTATACCCAGCCAGACATCTGTGAGACATGGAAAAGGGAAAAAATAGGGAATTCTTTAAGGAATTCAGGCTTGCTTATGGAACAGGTGGAGCTGGAATAATTAGTTCAGCACAGGTGCGTTTCCTTGATTCGACTGGGGGGTGTTGGGGGCAGTGGGTCCTCGTGGCCTGTTTACCTTTGTGTCCCCCCCTGCGCGAATGGGCATAGAATGATTACCTTGGGGCTTAGAGCAGCATTTCTGCTACAGGACACAGGCTGGCGACCTGCCACCTCAAGTTCAGAGAGTTCTTTAGTGCAACCATTTACAGTCCTATTGAAAAGGTTCCGTTCAGGGGCAGCCTTTTGTTGATGTTCAAGGTTAGGTACCTGGCTGATGCCACTGTAGGCTGCATTGGGAGCTGTGTGTTTGGTGTGTGGCTTGGAAGGAAGGGGATCCTGCATGGGAGGGGCTGACTTGGGACCTTAGTTGGAAACCTGTTTTCTGAGGCAGCCATGCTGGGACCTGGACTGTACTCGGTGACTCAGCCTGTGAGATGTTCCTAAGGCGCAGACCACGTGCTGCTAGCAGACACAGCTGTGGGACAAATCATCACCAGCTATGGAGGCTGCTTTGAAAGAGACAAGGAAACTAGGGGAGAAGGCCAGCCACCGCTACTGTCTTGGTTGTAGCCAGACCTGGAAAATCGCGGTCACGGGCGATCTGGTGACCATAGTCACTGGCTCTGTCCAACTCCCCAGGAGGGAAGTGAATAACCAGGGAACGAATGGTTTTTGTTGGTAATAACCTCAGGACAGGGCTAGCATTCGCAGGGCTAGCCCTGTCCTAAGGTGGGACGTGGGAGCTGCTGTGACTCCTGCTGCCTGTGCTTTGTTTCAGGTGCGCTTGATGATCACCGACGCTGCCCGACACAAGCTGCTCGTGCTGACGGGGCAGTGCTTTGAAAATACTGGAGAGCTCATTCTCCAGTCCGGCTCTTTCTCCTTCCAGAACTTCATAGAAATTTTCACCGATCAAGAGGTGGGCTCCTGTCTGGAGTATCTAAGCTTTATAATTGCTTTGTTACTGTTGTAGCTTCAGGCTGCTCTTTGAAAGCACTCAGGGGAGCTAGAAGAAGGGGAGGGAATGTCACATCTCCTTTGAAATAAGCAAAACCGTGACTCATCACCAAAAGAATTTAGAGCACTCATCTATAATTAATCGGAAGCATTCTTAATGGCCGGAGATACAGATGGAGGGGTGTTGGAACAGTCAACATTTTACGGATGGCAAAAAAGATGGAAACGTTTGAAATGAACCAAAAGAAAACCCGGGTTTCCTGTTTTCTGAAAGAATATTCCAAAAATCCCTTGGACTTTTGGTAGGATTTAACCGCCCTGATCTCTTTCAGTGCTTGAACTTCCTTTCCCTGATCTCATTATTTCTGATTTCTTTTACTTTTAATGCCTAGTCCCAATGTTTGAACTTGGGCTGTTTGAACAGCCCCCAAAAGAGAGGGCTCAAGGAAGGGCTACAAGTAGGAAAATTGGGCAGATTCTTGGTTCATGGTTCACATTCATGCTCCAAGAAAAAGAGGGTTGAAGAAGCTGGACTGAAGCTGGGTCTTTAATATTTCTGATGCGTGTATCTTATTCAAGGACGATACTTGTGAGGTATTGAAAGCTAGATGATGATAATGGAATTTGGGAAAACGCGAGTGAAGATTTTGATTTGGTTATGTCTGCTGGAGAATTTATCCTGGCTGGGCAACTTCTCTTTCCAAAAGAATGTGCCTCTTTCAATGTGTTTATTTGTTTATAGTCGTTACAGACACGTTCAGGGCTGTCACCGCAGCAGGTTGGGGCCTGCCCGCAGCTGATAGCAGATTTCCACTTGGAGGGTTGAGGGATGTGCTGACAGGAGGAGTTATCACATCTATTTAAAACCATCTTCCTGAGAACTTCCTGAGATGGCGGCCTCTCGGCCTCCTGGGTGTCGTGAAGGGCCATCTGTCTTTCTGCATTTAATCTTCCTGAGGCTGCGCTTCACAGAGAGGTCTCTGTGTACTTTTCATCACTGGCAAGAGCTGTAAATAAACTGCCCAGCTTCATCTGGCTCACCTGGAGTCTTCTATAAAAAGACTTGGCAGATGACAGAACCATGTTTCACTCCCCACCCACTGGGAGAGAAGGGCTAGCAAAATGAAAAGGAACATGTTACTTATCGTTGTCATCTGGGTCCGGAGGCAGACAGTCCTGGCTCCTCACAGTGAGAGGGGGTCACAGGGCCCTGTCTTTCTCCAGAGGCTGTGATCTGTCTTCCTCTAAGGCATATCTATGGCACCCACACAGTGGAAAGGCTTTTGTTCATTGCACTGAAATTCCAATCTAGAACTACAATTCTCACTCTACCTGCCACCTCAAAACTGTCAGAATCTTTTGCAAGATTGAGTTCTCCAGTGCATGTTGTGCCTGAGGGCGTTTGTCTGGTAAGTCAGAGGTTGCACACATTATCAGCGCCTTGCCCCGGCGAAGAGAGAGAGCTGTAGAGGCCTGGAAATTGCCCAGTGGCCTAATAGCACGGGTGGGTGGTACACTGGCCTGAGTTCAGCCTGACGCTCAGCTCATATATATGCATGGGCACCTCCCCTGCATACCTTAGCAGTTCTGCAATTAGTTTCTGGTGGCTGGCTTCTATCCCATGTCATTGGTTTGTCTTTGCCATAAAATTGAACAAAGGATGAATGTAAAGAAAAGGGTTTGTCATTGCCCAAATCTTAAATAAGCAGGTATCATACTTCATCCATCTGACCCCAAATAATATCCCTCTCTCTCTTTAAATAAGGCATAGTGTTATGAAGTTGCTGCTTAAATCGTTTTTTTATTAGCCCACAAAGTAGAATTTTAGCACAATAGGCTCTGCACATATTAGAATTTAC
Organism: Myotis nattereri; assembly: GCF_964212035.1. NCBI lineage: Eukaryota > Metazoa > Chordata > Mammalia > Chiroptera > Vespertilionidae > Myotis > Myotis nattereri. The sequence goes on from NC_138079.1 coordinate 37,696,850, forward strand.
CCCTAATTACCAAAGAAAAAGAACCAGATTTAAATGAAGAATGTAAGTTCTGTGTAAGGGCAGATTCCCAGGATTTGCAGTCACTGGGATGGGCTCTGAAGGGCATACACCTTTCTTATGCTCAGCCAGGTGTCCTTTAGGCCAGAGGCTCTGCCATAGTCTCCTCTGCTTGCCCCATAACACCACCAATTATTTTGGAGACAGTTATGTTCAACACAAAAGGATCTTTGGAGTTCTCCCTAACAGACTACATCAGTGGGCTGGTGGGGGAAGACAAGAGAAGGGGAGAATGTTGGGTAGAATTCACTCTCCCTCTTGCCACAACCAGAGCAACTCGGCCTTTATTCCTTTGGCATTGTAGACTTTGAAGAAAGGCTGCTACAGCTAAAGTGGGTTGAAAATCACTGGAGAGGACCAGTGGTGACCAGCCTGTTAGAGCTATGATTGCCTGTGGTTGCATTGGAAAAAGGGCTTGAGTATAGAATGACTCACTAACAAAGGGACCTTAAAGGTCCAGTGCTTTTCCTTTTATCCACTCCTTGATATCTACTTATCACTCCAGAGAAATCAGAAACACAGTTTTGGAAAAACAAAAATGACACATTTTTGGATGAGAATAGTTTTTTTAAAAAAGGACTTAAAAATAGAATTATCAGTGCATTTTGAGCTTCAGGTTTTGGGAGTCTTAGTCATTGGAGGTCAACTTCCAAATCAGAATTCAGAGTTAAAACAGTCATTTGGCTAACCTACCACTTCCTGAAATCCAAGGATGGTGAAATCATCATCTCCTGGGGACATTTTTCATTCTCTGTTAGAAAGTTTTTCCTTATTTGTCTCATTGTATCTTCAAGGAAGAACTGTAATCCCTATTCCACCTGACACTGTCTTAGACACTCTTCACTGGCAATGCCAATTTTTTTTTCTTCCAGATTAATAATCATTTTCGGTTCCACCCACTGTTCTACATAAACCAAGATATTAAAGATTCCCTGTATTCCCTGGTCACTGTCCTTCAAACTTGTTTCATTGGTAGGAAGGGAAGATGGAGTGGGTATGGGGAAAATTCAGGAGTTCAGTCTTGGTCATGCTTTAGTGCCTTGGTGTTATCAGACGCCAACTTGGATATATGAGCCCAGAGCTCAGAGAACTAAGAGTTGGGCTGGATATGTTAATTTGGTAGCCATCAGCATATGAGAAAATAGATAAAGTAATTTAGAAGGAGCAGTGTATTAGAAGAGAGGTTAAGGCCAAGAAGAAGGAGCCAGTAAGGCGACCTCTTTCAATTTGTTTGCTTATTTGTTTATGGTCTAGTTTCTCTAAAATGCCATGACTCACCCTGGACACCATATACTCCGGGGGTCATTGACCAGGTGTGTTGTGAGAGCCGATGACTATAGTTTTCAATACAGTGCTCTATTAAGTAAGTCTAAAAGTAATTTTTGACTGTTACCATCCACAATTAAATATCAATGGGGAGAGGGTGTAGGCTTTGAGGAGCTCTGTAATTACATGATTTGGGAACTCCTTTTAAGAAAAAAACAAAATTGTTAATATACAATTACAAGGCTTTTGGAGGCGCCCATGCCAGTGAGGGGCCTTGAAGTTTAAGCTTCTGTAGCTTTATTTAAATCCATTTGACTGTCAAATAACATCCCCGAGTCCTTTCTATGGATATTGTTAAGCCACATCTCCAAATCCTGCACTTTAGCCAGCTGGTTTATTGGACCCCACATTTATCCCTTTAGAACACCACCCTGTTACAGTTGACTTAGCCATCATCATCCTAACGTCCAGAGCTTTTGTAACTGTCTGAACTCTGCCATCCCACATTTTGCCATGCCTCTCATTTTCATGCCATCACAGATTTGATAATCATGTATTCATTTTTATCCAGGTCAATACACGACATGACATAACTGAGCCCTGAGGCAGCCCACCATAAACCTCTTCCCAGGTTGACACTAAGCAGCACTGTATATATAGCTTCATACAAATCCACCTGATTTTGCTATCACACTGTTCAGAAATCCTGTTAAATGTCTTGCAGAGATACGCAGTCCGCTGTATTTCCTCATTAGCCAAGCAAGTAACCTAATCAAAAAAGGAAATGCAGTTAGGAGGCCATGGCTTAGAAATTCAAATCATATTTCATTAATATTATCTGCACTAAAGTAATTTATTTCTTCTATTTTCTGTCCTTTTCCAGTATGCCTGCATTTAATTAGAAAAAGAAATGGACAAAAAGACTATCTTTGCCCTGAGCAATATTTCTTCCAGTCATGTCTCTCATCCATTTTTGTAAGAACAAGGGGAGGGTAGCAATCAGTGTGCTTGAGAAGTATGAGCAGGCTCACGTCACTTCTCAAGTGTCCACTCCAGGACAGCACGTATTGAATTGATCAAGTTCAGTGCAGTTCAAGGAACATCTGTTGAAGCTGATGATATGCTGGGGAAACATAGGTAACTATGATACAGAGAGATACAACATGTGTTTCCTCCTATTCAGGAACTTTTCGCATATTGGCTATAATAGCTCCCATTTACTTTGATGATGATTCCAATCTCTTAGAAGCCTCAGTTTCCTAGTCTAAGACCTAGTCACAAGTTCCCTTGCCACTGCTCGCTTGTTGGATCCTCCTTATGGCTCTCATCTGATAATTGAGTGAATGCTGATTGAGTGCCACTATGGGCTGGACACTTGTAAGACCCAGCCTTTGCCTTGAGGTGCTTGGTCTCTGGAGTGTATGTTGGTGTAGAGGCCTGGAGGCTGCTCAGGGGGAAGCAGGGAGTTCATTTCCTCTGTGTAGCTCCAAGTCTGTAGTATAATAAGCATGTCAAACTCACGGCCTGCGGGCCACATGCCTCGTTTATTTGGCCCGTATTAGCCTTTGAGTTTGACACACTTGCTGCAGTAGTTGTTCCTTTTTACCTAGTCCATTCATCTCTCCTTCGTGAAGGGCTCTGCTCAGTCTCTGCATTCTTGTTTCATCCTGCCACTGCTGCTTCAGAGAGATGGAGTTTTCCCTCTCTGAAAAGAAACTTGTCCAGCAATGCTGACTTTTTTTTTTCTGTTTCTCCCATAAATCATAGTTTCCCATTCACCAGCCTCTTTGCTGTTTTTCATTGTCCTCGACTTCCTCAGCATTCTCTGCAACCTTGTTTTCTTTTGGGGTCATTTCCTTCGTTTTATAGGCTGTCTGGATAGAGGTGAAAAGATAGAAGGTGGGAGGTATTCCTCGAGTCTTTTTACCTACTCTTTGAACTTGGTGATTACAAATCTTATAAAAAGAGCTAGTGATTGAATACCTCCTACACACAGCAGGATCAAACCCTTGGGCTGCCACACCCTTTAGTAAGGGTGGAATTTCAAAAATTAAAATAGACGAAAATTTAAAATTTCACTGTTAAAGAGTCAGCAGTTGAAAAAAAAAGAAGAGTCAGCAGGTGAGTTAGTCTAGATTTCTCCTCTAAAATGTATTATAAAACACGAATAGTTTGCATGTTCTCTGTATGAAAATTAGGATTGAGAGACTCCTAATTGTGCTATAGTGGTGGTGATAAAGGTTTATGCTAATTATTGGACAAGAAACCATATATAGTGTTCATGTTTGCTTTGGCCAAAAAATAATTTGAGCAACAATTAGTCACGATGGTTACCTTTGACTTTCTCAGTTTTCTTAGCTTCCAAAATAGTTGATTCCTATCCTTTTTATAGGAGATGATCAAATCAGAGGAAACAGCAAAATCAAAGATTTATTATTTTGCTATTTTGAGACCCTTCATATGAAATGTGGGACAAATAGACATAACAAAACAAAAATGGCTATTTTACTGCAATCTTAGGTAGAAAAAATCAGATTCTATAAATTACTCTGTGCACATGCACTGGTAGCCTCAAATATTGGTATCCAGAAGGTTGTATGAGACAGAGGAAATCAATCTAAAACTAGAAGGTGAGAGTTCAGACCTGCTGGCTCAAGGATGCCTGGACCACATGGAATCTTTGCTTTGCCCTTCATAATTTGCCTTCAAGGTCAGGAGCTCTTTTTGAATCTCTGGGCTGACTTATGAGCTTTGCTGTAGCCAAAAGAAGACCGGAGTTTATGGCATGATTCTCCCTTACTACTTAGTAAGCTAAGACCATGAAACATATGGCCATAATATGGAATGAGACAAAAATACATTTTCAATGAACCACAATCTCTGTTTTGGTCACAATTTGCTCTTCTGCACTCCTGTCCTATGGGAAGTATTAAACAATGTGTTAAAAAAACATTTGAGCCCCCAATTTTTTTTCTGATTTATGGTCAACTATTTCTTTTCTTAAAATAATATTTTTAAATTACTATTTGCACTCAGTATTATTCTGTATTAGTTTCAGATGTACAGCATAGTGGTTAGATAATCATATACTTTTCAAAGTGCCCCCTCCCCCCAGCACCCACCTGGCACCATACATAGTTATTACAATATTATTGACTATATTCCCTATGCTGCACTTTATTTACATCCCGGTGACTATTTTGTAACTACGAATTTGTACTTCTTAATCCTTTCACCTTTTTAAGCCACATTTGATCTTAGCCACTCATACCCAGCTTGCCCTGAAAAGAACAGGAATTGTGAGAGAGTAGAATGTCTCACTTTGGGTTAAAACATGAGTAAATGGGGATAAATTGGGATGCTTGCTGTATAATGGCCCAGTTGCTTTCATCATCACGGCTTCAATAAAAGTATTTATATTTGTAGAGAATCTGCTGGATGAACCACTGATATATTTTTTAAATATTTTTATTGATTTTTGAAGAGGAAGGGAGAGGGGGAGAGAGATAGAAACATCAATGATGAGAGATACTCATTGATCGGTTGCCTCCTGCATGCCCCTGTTGGGGATCAAGCCTGTAAATCAGGCATGTGCCTTGATGGGAAATTGAACCCAGGACCTCTTGGTCCATGGGATGATGCTCAATCCACTGAGCCATCACAGCCAGGCAAAACCACTGATATTTTAAATAGTGTGAACTGATGCCAGGACTAATATTTTTTGTAATAAGGAGCAATCCATAACTTCCTTGTCTCCCGAGGGGGCGGAGGGGAAGAAAGCACACCAAACTTTTTTCTTTTACACCTACAAAATTCTAAAAGTAGACAACAATAAGTGAACCAAAACTAAATTCATTCAATGTATCAATCAGGCCTTTTTGCCAAGCCCAGCAGAATAAAAGAAAATATTTTATATCAGTGGTGAAATGACTCACATAGCCTTCCCCATATTTATTCTTCAGAGAGGAAGGGAAAGGCTGCCTCCTGCTTGCCCCACTGTAATATCGAAGTATTTCATCACCACTGTAGCACAGGCCCTGATCTTCCAAATGGTCACTGGTCTTAGAACTGGACCAGAGTTCTGGAGTTCTCCTGCTGCACAAGAAAGATTATGTAGAGGTGTTCTGGGAGGTGGTTGAGGCATATGGGAGCAGTGTGTGGGGTGGTCAGGATGGAGGCTGTTCACCTACCATTGTGGAAATGTTTCAGAATTTAAACAACCAGCATCCCTGAAGTCAGTCCTTGGTTCATCCAATGATCCTATAATATCTAGTAATACATGGAGATGGTGGATCAGTGATAACATTCACTTAAGCCTTTTCTTTCTTTGTTTATTATTTTTTTAAATCCCAGATTGGGGAATTACTGAGTACCACCCATCCTGCCAACAAAGCTAGTTTAACCCTCTTCTGCCCTGAAGAAGGGGACTGGAAGAACTCCAACCTTGACAGACACAATCTCCAAGACTTCATCAATATTAAACTCAACTCAGCTTCTATATTGCCAGAAATGGAAGGACTTTCCGAGTTCACCGAGTATCTCTCAGAATCAGTGGAAGTCCCATCTCCCTTTGATATCCTGGAACCCCCCACATCGGGTGGCTTTCTAAAGCTCTCCAAGCCCTGTTGCTACATTTTTCCAGGAGGGAGAGGTGATTCTGCCTTGTTTGCAGTGAATGGGTTCAATATGCTCATCAATGGAGGGTCAGAAAGAAAATCCTGCTTCTGGAAGCTCATCCGACACTTGGACCGCGTAGACTCCATCCTGCTCACCCACATTGGGGATGACAATTTGCCTGGAATAAACAGCATGCTGCAGCGGAAAATCGCAGAGCTTGAGGAAGAACAGTCCCAAGGCTCCACCACCAACAGTGACTGGATGAAAAACCTCATCTCCCCTGATTTAGGAGTTGTATTTCTCAATGTCCCAGAAAATCTGAAAAACCCAGAGCCAAACATCAAGATGAAGAGAAGCATAGAAGAAGCTTGCTTCACTCTCCAGTACCTAAACAAATTGTCCATGAAACCAGAACCTCTGTTCAGAAGCGTAGGCAACACCATTGATCCTGTCATTCTTTTCCAAAAAATGGGAGTTGGTAAACTTGAGATGTATGTGCTTAACCCAGTCAAGAGCAGCAAGGAAATGCAGTATTTTATGCAGCAGTGGACTGGCACCAACAAAGACAAGGCTGAATTTATGCTGCCTAATGGTCAAGAGATAGATATCCCAATTTCCTACTTAACCTCAGTCTCGTCTTTGATCGTATGGCATCCAGCAAACCCTGCAGAGAAAATCATCCGAGTCCTGTTTCCTGGAAACAGCACCCAATACAATATTCTGGAGGGACTGGAAAAGCTCAAACATTTAGACTTCCTGAAACAGCCACTGGCCACCCAGAAGGATCTAACTGGCCAGGTGGCTGCTCCTGCTGTGAAACAAGTAAAACTGAAACAGAGGGCTGAAAGCCGAGAAAGTCTGAAGCCAGCCACAAAACCACTTGCCAGCAAATCTGTGCGAAAGGAGTCTAAAGAAGAAACTCCTGAGGTCACAAAAGCAAATCACGTGGAAAAGCCACCCAAGATGGAAAGCAAAGAAAAGGTAACAGTGAAAAAAGACAAGCCAGTAAAAACAGAGACCAAACCTCCAGTGACCGAAAAGGAGGTGCCTATCAAAGAAGAACAGCCTCTGGTGAAAGCCGAGGTGGCTGAAAAGCAAGCCACAGATGTCAAACCCAAAGTCACTAAGGAGAAGGTGGTGAAAAAGGAAACAAAAGTTAAGTCTGAAGAGAAGAAAGAGGAGAAGGAAAAGCCAAAGAAAGAAGTGGCTAAAAAGGAGGACAAAACACTTATCAAGAAGGAGGAAAAACCAAAAAAGGAAGAAGTGAAAAAGGAAGTCAAAAAAGAAATCAAGAAAGAAGAGAAAAAAGAACCCAAGAAAGAGGTTAAGAAGGAAACACCCCTGAAGGAAGCCAAGAAGGAAGTTAAGAAGGAAGACAAGAAAGAAATGAAAAAGGAAGAAAAGGAACCCAAAAAAGAAATTAAGAAACTTCCTAAAGATGTAAAGAAATCATCTACTCCTCTATCTGAAGCAAAGAAACCAGCTGCATTAAAACCAAAAGTACCTAAGAAGGAAGAATCTGCCAAGAAAGATTCTCTTGCTGCCGGGAAGCCAAAGGAGAAGGGGAAAATTAAAGTCATTAAGAAGGAAGGCAAGACAACAGAGGCTGCAGCGGCAGCCATTGGCACTGTGGCCACTGCAGCGGCCGTGGTGGCAGCAGCTGGAATAGCAGCCACTGGCCCTGCCAAAGAACTGGAAGCTGAGAGGTCCCTTATGTCATCCCCTGAGGATCTAACCAAGGACTTTGAAGAACTAAAGGCTGAAGAGGTCAATGTAGCAAAAGACATCAAGCCTCAGCTGGGGCTGATTGAAGATGAAGAGAAACTGAAGGCAACTGAGCCAGTCGAAGCCTATGTCATTCAAAAAGAGACAGAAGTCAAAGGTTCTGCCGAGTCCCCTGATGAGGGAATCACCACCACCGAAGGGGAGGGTGAATGTGAGCAAACACCAGAGGAGCTGGAGCCAGTTGAGAAGCAAGGGGTGGAGGACATAGAAAAATTTGAAGATGAAGGAGCAGGTTTTGAAGAATCTTCAGAGACTGGAGACTATGAAGAGAAGGCAGAAACTGAAGAGGCTGAGGAGCCAGAAGAGGATGGTGAAGAAAATGTGTGTGTGAGCACCTCCAAGCACAGCCTCATGGAGGAGGAGGAAAGTGCCAAGGCTGAGGCAGATGCACACATCAAGGAGAAGAGGGAGTCTGTGGCCAGTGGTGATGACCGAGCAGAAGAAGACATGGATGAGGCAGTGGAGAAAGGAGAGGCTGAACAATCTGAGGAGGAGGAGGAGGAGGAGGAGGACAAAGCTGAGGATGCCAGAGAGGAAGAATATGAGCCCGAAAAAGCTGAAGCTGAAGATTATGTGATGGCTGTGGTTGACAAGGCTGCGGAGGCTAGTGGTGCTGAGGATCAGTATGGATTCCTTACCACTTCAACCAAGCAACAGGGAGCCCAGTCTCCTGCCCAGGAACCTGCATCTACAATTCAGGATGAGACTTTGCCTGGAGGCTCGGAAAGTGAGGCCACTGCTTCTGATGAGGAGAATCGAGAAGATCAGCCTGAAGAATTCACTGCCACCTCTGGCTACACTCAGTCTACCATTGAGATATCCAGTGAGCCCACTCCAATGGATGAGATGTCTACTCCTCGCGATGTGATGAGTGATGAGACCAACAATGAGGAGACAGAATCCCCATCTCAAGAATTTGTAAACATCACCAAATACGAGTCTTTGCTGTATTCTCAGGAATACACCAAACCTGCTGTCACATCACTCAATGGATTATCTGAAGGGTCAAAAACAGATGCCACTGATGGGAAAGATTACAATGCTTCAGCCTCCACCATCTCACCACCTTCATCCATGGAGGAAGACAAATTTAGCAAATCTGTTCTACGTGATGCTTACTGTGCTGAAGAGAAAGACAGGAAAGCCACGTTGGTGATCAAAGACACTGTTTCAGCAGTTTCAGATGAAAAACTTAGTCCACCCAAGAGCCCATCCCTGAGCCCGTCTCCACCATCACCCCTAGAAAAGACCCCCCTGGGTGAACGTAGTGTGAACTTTTCTCTGACACCCAATGAGATTAAAGTCTCAGCAAAGACAAAAGCAGTCCCAGTGTCTCCTGAAGTGACCCAAGAAGTAGCTGAAGAACATTGTGCTAGTCCCGAGGATAAGACCCTGGAAGTGGTGTCTCCATCTCAGTCTGTGACTGGCAGTGCTGGCCACACACCTTACTACCAGTCTCCCACTGATGAGAAAACCAGTCACCTTCCCACAGAAGTCATTGAAAAATCATCAGCAGTTCCAGTGAGCTTTGAATTCAATGAAGCCAAAGATGAGAATGAAAGGGCTTCCATAAGCCCCATGGATGAACCTGTTCCTGACTCGGAGTCTCCTATTGAAAAAGTCTTGTCTCCTTTACGGAGCCCTCCCCTAATTGGATCCGAGTCTGCATATGAAAGTTTTCTGAGTGCTGATCACAAGGCTCCTAGTAGATACACTGAAAGCCCCTTTGAAGGAAAGAATGGAAAACAAGGCTTTCCAGACCAAATAAGTCCAGTTTCTGACATGACTTCCACTGGTCTCTTCCAAGACAAACAGCAAGGGAAAAGCACAGATTTTATACCAATAAAGGAAGACTTTGGTCAACAAAAGAAAACTGACAATGTTGAAACCATGAGCTCTCAATCAGGACTGGCTTTAGATGAAAGAAAGTTAGGAGGAGATGTTTCTCCTACACAAATAGATGTCAGTCAGTTTGGATCTTTTAAAGAAGACACTAAGATGTCCATTTCTGAAGGTACTGTTTCAGACAAGTCAGCTACTCCTGTTGATGAAGGTGTAGCGGAAGACACATACTCTCATATGGAGGGTGTGGCCTCAGTCTCCACAGCTTCCGTGGCTACAAGCTCATTTCCAGAGCCAACAACAGATGACGTGTCTCCTTCTTTGCATGCTGAGGTTGGTTCCCCCCATTCCACAGAAGTAGACGACTCCCTTTCCGTGTCTGTCGTGCAAACGCCTACCACTTTTCAGGAAACAGAAATGTCTCCATCTAAAGAAGAATGCCCAAGACCAATGTCTATTTCTCCACCAGACTTTTCCCCTAAAACAGCCAAATCCAGGACACCAGTTCAAGATCATAGGTCTGAACAATCCTCGATGTCTATTGAATTTGGTCAAGAATCTCCTGAGCACTCCCTTGCAATGGACTTTAGTCGACAGTCTCCAGATCACCCTACAATGGGTGCAAGTGTGCTTCACATCACTGAAAATGGGCCAACTGAGGTGGACTACAGTCCTTCTGACATGCAGGACTCTAGTTTATCACATAAGATAGCACCAATGGAGGAGCCATCCTACACCCAAGATAATGATCTTTCAGAGCTCATCTCAGTGTCTCAGGTCGAGGCCTCCCCATCCACCTCTTCTGCGCATACCCCTTCTCAGATAGCTTCTCCTCTCCAAGAAGATACTCTATCTGATGTTGTTCCTCCCAGAGATATATCCTTATATGCCTCACTCACCTCTGAAAGAGTGCGAAATCTGGAAGGAGAGACTTTATCACCAAAATCCGATATTTCTCCACTCACCCCAAGAGAGTCCTCTCCTTTATATTCACCTAGTTTTTCAGATTCTACCTCTGCAGTCAAAGAGAACATAGCAGCTTACGATACTTCTGCTCCTCCATCAATGGAAGCAACATCCACAGAGCCCTATGGCTTCCGTGCCTCGATGCTATTTGATACGATGCAACGCCATCTAGCCTTGAATAGAGATTTGACCACACCTGGTGTGGAGAAGGACAATGGAGGGAAGACACCTGGTGACTTCAGCTATGCCTACCAGAAGCCTGAGAAAACAAGTAGTTCCCCAGATAAAGAAGGCTACCCCTACGAGTCTTATGAGAAACCCACCCGAACCCCAGATAAGGGTGGCTATTACTATGAGAAGACAGAGAGAACCACTAAAGCCCCAAGTGACAGTGGCTATTCCTATGAGACCATTGAGAAAACCACCAAGACTCCAGAAGATGGTGGCTTTGCCTATGAAATTACTGAAAAGACCACACGGGCCCCCGAAGAGGGTGGGTACTCTTATGAGATAAGTGAGAAGACAACAAGAACCCCTGAACTGAGTGGGTATAGCTACGAAAAGACTGAGAGGTCTAGTAGACTGCTGGATGACATCAGCAATGGCTATGATGACTCTGAAGATGGTGGCAACACACCTGGAGATTCCAGCTACTCTTATGAGACCACTGAGAAAATTTCCAGTTTCCCTGAGTCTGAAAGTTACACCTATGAGACATCTACAAAAACTACACGAACCCCTGATGCTTCCACATACTGTTATGAGACTTCAGAGAAAATCACTAGAACCCCCCAGGGGAATACATATTCCTATGAGACTTCAGACCAGTGCTACACTACAGAGAAGTCCCCCTCGGAGGCCCGCCAGGATGTTGACTTATGCCTTGTGTCCTCCTGTGAATACAAACATCCCAAGACAGAGCTGTCACCCTCCTTCATTAATCCCAATCCTCTCGAGTGGTTTGCCAGTGAAGAGCCAACTGAAGAATCCGAGAGGCCCCTCACCCAATCAGGGGGGGCCCCACCGCCTCCAGGAGGAAAGCCACAGGGGCGACAATGTGATGAAACCCCTCCCACCTCAGTCAGCGAGTCGGCCCCATCTCAGACTGACTCCGATGTCCCGCCAGAGACTGAAGAGTGCCCCTCCATCACAGCTGATGCAAATATTGACTCTGAAGATGAATCAGAAACCATCCCCACAGACAAAACCGTCACATACAAACACATGGACCCACCTCCAGCCCCCATGCAGGACCGCAGCCCTTCTCCACGCCACCCTGATGTGTCCATGATGGACCCAGAGGCCTTGGCCAATGAGCAGAACCTGGGGAAAGCTCTGAAGAAAGACCTGAAAGAGAAGACCAAAACCAAAAAGCCAGGTACAAAGACCAAGTCATCTTCGCCTGTCAAAAAGAGTGATGGGAAGTCCAAGCCCTCTGCAGCTTCACCCAAACCAGGGGGCTTGAAAGAATCCTCAGATAAGGTGTCCAGAGTGGCTTCTCCTAAGAAGAAGGAATCAGTGGAAAAAGCAACAAAACCTACCACCACACCTGAGGTCAAAGCTGCACGTGGGGAAGAGAAAGACAAGGAGACCAAGAATGCTGCCAATGCCTCCGCATCCAAATCAGTCAAGACTGCAACTGCAGGTAGGTGGAAGGTGCTGGCATCCCACAGCCATCTCACTTTTAACTGGAGCCTTTGGCTTTCCGTTTGACTTTGTACTGGGAAGACGAGGGAGCACAACTGGGTGTTCTCCCCTTTACTATCTCTTCTGCCTGAAGGTATCAATCTCAGCCCAATGTTGTCCGAAAGCTTGGGGACAGCTCAGTATATGGCCCAGAGCAGCTCATTCTGCAACACAGCTACTGCAGCTTTGTTCTAAGTCTTCAGAACCAAGGAAGTGTTTCAGGCTCTTTTGGAAGATGGTGTTGGCAATGGCTTCAGCCATGCTGGCCCCAGAATGAAGCTCAGGTGACAGAGTTCCCAAAGGCCTATGGAGAACTAGAGTTCCAAGCCAACCCTGGAATGTCCACTATAGGCCCAAGATTTAGATTTAATATTTTTAATTAAAAATTTTTTAAATTATAACATTTTAAAATTAAAATTATAAAATTTTTAATTAAAAAAAATCACCAAGCTAGAGCTACATCTCCATTAAAGACAATGCTGTTTTCTTATTGGCCAACAAATACCATAATTTCAGTCAGCCAGTGGGTATTCTGAACAAATTGAGAGAAGAGCATCAAAGGCTCTTCTTATACCCCCCTTACCTCACAGTCTTGCTAACTGAGACTCAGAATTCTATTTTGGATTAAATTGCACATGGCAGGAGCAATATGCCTGACTTCTGATCATTCATGTTTTGGTCTTAATTCTCAGATTTATCAAGTTCTCAGCAATACCTGGGTTTTTGATGGAACAGGTCTCAGATGGCTTCATTTTTGTAGCATGAAGATGCTTTTCTAACAGATCTCTAAAAAGACAAAATTGCACTATTAATTGATTTTTAAAACAAACCTGGGTAAACTTCTGTCAGTTCCCTCAGTTTGTGCTTCTGTATGAGTGACATTCATTGGGTGTTGATGGTAGCAATTTAGTGTACAAGGGGAAATTGTAGGTATTTTAATATATATATATATATATATATATATATATATATTTGATTTCAGAGAGGAAGGCAGAGGGAAAGAGAGATTGAAACTTTAATGATGACAGAGAATCATTGATTGGCTGCTTCCTGCACACCCCTACTGGGGATTGAGCCTGCAACCCAGGCATGTGCCTTGACCGGAATTGAACCTGGGACCCTTCAGTGTGCAGGTCGATGTTCTACCCATTGAGCCAAACCAGCTAGGGCCAGGCATTTTTAATTATTAAAAAACCTGTACCTCACAAACTTCTGCTGTAAGTCAGAGTCTTTGGGAGGTCTACACGTGGATATTTGAGGGCTTTCAGCTCAGATGACTAAAATGAGTCAGTGTATCCAGATATCAGCTTGGCTGATTCTCACCACTCCCCCAAAACCTTAAAAATGAAACTGGACAGTTGATGGAGTTCACTGGTGGTTTTGACTCCGGGTGACCGTCTTTAAACATCCTATGGAGAAAGGAAATAGGATTAAATATGTAGAATGACTTAGCAGCGGTCTCAAACCAGCTGCACATTAGAATTACCTGGGGTGCTTTTAAAAGATGGTGGTGCCCAGGCCTCCACCCCAGCCCCATTAAGTTAGACTTTGGGGTGTGGGGCCTGGACATCAGTATGAAGAATTAAGTACTAATAAGTATTAGTTGATTCTAATTATGCAGCCAGGGTGAGGAATCATTGCCTTAGAATGCTAGTTCTATTAATGTTTCAAAACGTTTAAACCTTCTGACCAGAACAAGTCAGGAAGCCAGCTCACCTAACAAGATGCCAAGAAACTCTGGGGTTCATTTGAATCTTCACTTTGCCCAGGCTTTTTTGACTTGAGACTGGGAATTCTGGCAACCAGATACCCCTTTCACCAGTTTGGTATGTCCTGATTGGCTAGAGAAAGCCTCGTCTTTCTGAACCTTCCTCTCACTAAGTTTGGTATCCCGCCTTGCCTAGGGAGAAGTGTCTCACTTTTGAGAGTATTGTGCTAAGGAAAGTGACCTTTCAACAGTTTATGAATGAAGTTGAGGTGCTGAGGGCCTTGGAAATCATACAAAGTTAAGATCTAAACCAGGTTCTAGGTCAAATGTTAGGGTATAATATTCAGCTATGGGCAATATTGCTTTCAAATGAGTTCCTAACATGGATTACTAACTTTGCTTAACTGTGGTTTACCAAATGCAGATCAAAATGGTTAAATGCCAGGGCTAAAATGCCCTCTACCAGAGAGAGGGAGATGCCCAATCTCCCTGTGCACGTCCTGTGGACCTTCTTGTGGATGAGTAGGGGAGGTGTCCTGGGTCTGGGGGTCTCTTCGCTTTCCTGTGACCCTGGCTTTCTCTTTGTCTATTTGCCAAAGGACCAGGGACCACCAAGACAACCAAGCCCTCAGCTGTGCCTCCAGGCCCGCCTGTGTACTTGGACCTGTGCTATATTCCCAACCACAGCAATAGTAAGAATGTTGATGTTGAATTTTTCAAGAGAGTGAGGTCGTCCTACTACGTGGTGAGTGGGAATGACCCTGCTGCCGAGGAGCCCAGCCGGGCTGTCCTGGATGCCCTGTTGGAAGGGAAGGCCCAGTGGGGCAGCAACATGCAGGTAAGAGCTCCAGGACAGTGTCTGCACAGCCTGTGGAGCTGTGCCCAGGGCAGAGGGAAGGAGTCGTGTGTAAGGAGGCATCGTTGTGATTGTGGATCCACGTGTAGTGCTCACGGTCTGTCACACGTGAAATATCCTGAGGACAGAGTGGATTTCACACACAGAAGATAGTCTAAAATATTATTCTTGCTACCAGTAACAGCCATGTCCTGGGAGGAAAGCCACTTTCCCACCCTAACTAAGGCAGGCGTAATTCATTTACCTGCCAAATGGGCTGAAGATTACTTGTCCTTCCTGCTAATAAACCAAGAGTAAGCATGCATGAATCACAGTGGTCATATTTCTGTGTGAGAATTGCTAAGGAATTGTCTTTACTCCCTTGTGTTTCATGAATAGACCAAAGCTAGCAGTGTGGCCAAGTAGAAAAGTAGCTGTCCATGTGAAATTCTACAGGAGGGGCATTGCTAAAGATGGTCGCCAACAGGATATTCCCACCTCACCAACATGGCTGGCCACGGACCACTCTATTATTTTGGCTGTGATCTTCGCTTATCTAAGTTTTACTTGTCTGCAAAGTCACCTAGTAAACTGTATTTGCATAATAGTAAATAGATTTGTTTGTTAGTTAATCATACGAAATCTAATCAAGAAGCACCAGTGGCCTCTTAATGAATTCTGGATGGAATTTTTTTTACTATTCAAACCCACCCATCCACCCACCCATATCACTCCTCTATCACTCTCCCCCCTCCCCCACAAATTAAAGATACAAATTTTTGTTCTCAGGACAAAATGTTAGTTACACACAGTAGAAAGCTTTGAGCTGCAATAATAACCAAAGCTCCTTGCATTAAATATGCATTGTCCTTGATGCAAAATTCACCAAGTGTGTTAAAGGAAATACAGAAATTCCTCCTTAACGGAAGCACTTCTTCCTTTAACACTAAAGAATTGAGAAATTGATAATGAATATAGATGAACCGATTGACTGACTGGTCATTAGTTGCCTTTGGTTCCAGTCTTCAACTTCCCCCCAAAATCTTGATATTTTCTTGCAGCTTTATTCTGGTTCATAGAAAATGTCAGTTGAAGAAAAGTCCTTTGCATTTCTTGAGGAAAATATAAAATTTTCCTTTCTTTACCCTTCTTCTCTCTAATTGATTAATACCTTATTGTTGTTCTATTTTTTTTATCTGATTTCTAGCTCTGCCCTCAATCAGTGATTTTGCTCTCTCCCTGCAGGTGACGCTGATCCCAACTCATGACTCCGAGGTGATGAGGGAATGGTACCAGGAGACACATGAGAAACAGCAAGACCTCAACATCATGGTTCTAGCAAGCAGCAGCACCGTGGTTATGCAAGATGAATCCTTCCCCGCATGCAAGATCGAACTGTAAAGACCAAGGCCAGCCACACCACAGGATTTGAACTTTGTTTCCAGAAACTCTTCAGTTTGAAACTACTTTTTCTAAAAAGTCAATTCATCTAAATAAGTCACTGAACTGTTACCTGCCAAACGCTATGCTGTGTCATGGTGGTGCAAGTCACTGGTATTTCTCAGTTTTTGCTGATTGCTAAGGGAAGTAACAGTATTCCCACAATAGGGTTCAAGTTACTGCAAAATGACCTACCCTAGTTCATCTCTGCTGAACATTTGGAATTCACGCACTAGCAAACTCAACTGACTTCTGCTAGGTAGAGGCATTTGTCTTAGAGAGAGAGAGAGAAAGCAAGAGAAAGAGAGAGGAAGAGAGAGAGAATGCAGGAGAGAGAGAGAATGAGAAAGAAAAAGAATGCAAGGGAAGGAGATATAATGGTAGAGAGGGCTGGTGAGATACCCAGAGGAGGGAAAGGGAGAACAGGGTGGGGTAAGGAAGAGAAAATAACCAATAATTTGGTCTGCATTTTCTTAGGCAGTTTATATTCTGTAGTCTCTATATGCAAAGTTTTCAACTTGTGGCAGTCTGAGTCATCAAAAAGGGTCTTAATTTTCTAAAACAAGCTGGCAGGAAGAACACAAAAAGAGCAAAACTTGTTATGAGGGCATGTGAGCTTTTCATGCTTTAATTAAGCTCCTTCAGTTTGAAGGCTGCACACGACATAACGTAGTGAGTGTAGATTGGACACACTTTGAACCCCATTCGGAACTTTGACTCTTCCAACACACGAGTAGATTGGTCTAAGGCATGCTCCCAGCATCTGTGTACCCACTTAGTCCACTCTGAGTCAATTAACCTGCATGCGGAAACAACCAACTCCACCCCAATCAACAAGCAAATACCAAAGCAGTTGGGAGTACATACAGTAGACAATTTGCCTTAGAAAGTGACTTGAATGTACAAAGATACTTGATGCACTTATTATTTTTTAATGCGAGACAGCAAGCGTATAAAACATCCGTGTAGGATTATAGCTACTCCAGTTACAGGAGCATGTGTGTGCGGGTGTGGGGGGTACTAGAAGCCAATCTGATTGGTGCAACAGTTTGATGCTGAGTCATGTGTGTGGTTTACCACCTCAGTGCCCCTGCGGCCCCTCAGCCAAACACGTTGAGCCTTTAATAGCTTCTTTACTACTGCAAGTTCAGGATTGAAGTGGCTTCTATGATCAGAACTGGGAAAACTGAATCATATGGTGGAAGAGGTTTTCAGCAAGTGTACAGTATTTACTTTCCTTTGTCTTACATTGGCTTTTTTTTTCTTTATTTTTTGTTAAGTTCAGTATAATTATGGGAACAAGTGTACAGAAGATTTTTTTTTTTTTTTTTTTGCTATGTCAGGACCTTTCATAGAAGAACTTTTAAATAAATGTTTTCATTTGCAGGAAAATACAAAGAAAATTTTCAAGTGACAGGTTTTTTTTTTAAGTGTTTCGTAAGACAAAATGAATAATGTTTTTTGAAGTTCTGGTGAGATTGAAGTCTGATATTGCAGTGATAATATTTATTAAAACACACAACTGCCAGGAAGTGATCCCTCCCACCCTGCTTCCCATAACATAAAAATCTGAGTATGTGCTATTTGAGAGTGGGGAGAATGGCGTGGTAGGCTACTTTTCCAGGCTTCTGCATCACCCAGTGATATCCTACATTCTTCTTTCAAGATCTTCAACCATGAGGTAAAAGAGCCAAGACAAGTTCAAAGAACCCTAGCGAAAATTTGCTTTGGGATTTTTCTGGAAAAAATAAATAAAAAACAATACATTGAAAACAAATGAATTCCCAACTCCTACTGTTCATCGTGTAGAGTTCAGAGATCATTCCCATCATTGAACTATGAATCTGGGAAGCCAGATCATGATTCAAACTGACGTCAGGTTTCGAGTGACAGATCCATCACCCGGTGTTCTGGTGTGGCAAACTTCTCAGTGACGACTGTGCTGTGCTCTGTCATGTGGCGTTTCCCGCAGATTCTGAGATCTACGGAGTAGTGAACAATGACCTCATTTTATTTATTTCAAAAGTAACATTTTAGTTTATTTTTGTCTGATAAGTGTATGTTTTGCACTGCTAACTACTATGAGGGTTTAAACAATGCTTCTTCAGGGTCCATTCACTGAGGACCTATGCAGTCTACTTAATGCTGTGAATTACATTTTCAAATGTTTAATTTTTTTAAGAAAAATTAATATTCTATTTTTTTTAGGTTTCTCTAGAAATGCAGCTTTTATTTATTACTCCATTTCCCCCCCAAGTCCTTAATAACAACACATTAAGGGTACAAAAAATTACCGCACGATGGAAAACTCATTGTGACAAAAATGAATTTAATTGAGCATAAACTCATCTGCTTCAAACTTATTTAATGAGACAACCTAAGATACCCAGGACAATTATTTAATGATTGGGGGTTGAGTTAGCCCACATAATGCATGGGAACAGGAATAGATTCCCAGTCTTCTTGCCAAATCCAGACCTCTGGTTGACTTTTCTTTGATAGAAGATGGAATTATTCTCCAATTTCTCAAACTAAATTTATTTAACATGTACATTATTTTGCTTTTAAAATACACAAACATTTTAGGAGAATTATAACCAATCTTCAATTATAATGATTCTATCCCACTCCTTTTTTTTCTAATTTTGTTTTGGGATTTAAGGGAAACATATACAAGCTGGTCTTTGTAAAAATATACAGCTGGTCTTTTCCCTATGAAATATCAGTACCTTTCTCCATTCATTGTTCTCAGTGATGACCACAGAGCCCAAGTCTACCAGGAAAACCAATATTTGCATTACAGGTTGCTCCTGTCCTTCCAGAAACCTTCTCTACCTGGGTGACTAACCTAATTTTGCTGATTCCATAAATACACAATTAGTTTAGCATGAGCCATCACAATGTACCATGTACATTCATGGTGAGAGCTAAAGATTGACACAGACTTCTAGGAGCTGTATTCATGTCGGTTACTTGATCCAATTGTGTACATGGGATATTTGAGTGGAAGGAATTTATACTCTTTAAGTGATGGGATTCCATCGAGCTAGCACTCATGATCATGACCTTTTTGGTAGTATTCTTAAGCAAAATTCTACAGAGACTAAATGTTAGAGATGACCCTCCATTTTCAATTTTAACTAATTCTATCCCCTTTCTCAAAACCCAACCCTCGTGCATGCTTTCTCAGCCTTGTGGGACTGGATACAATGACTGACCCCCCTCCCCAAACACCATTTTCCATGGAGTTAAAAAAAAATTTTTTTTCTTAACCTTACATATCATAGTGAATGGTTTCCCCAGTGTATATGAATGTTTTAAGTGTCTCCAATAGCTTATGCAGTTTAGAAGCTTTTCAATAGTCATTTAATAAGGTTAAATCATTTGTTAATTGGAAATTTTACCACCTTCCATTGTTCCTGTATTACCAAATTTCAGCTCTCGGGAGCTGTTCTATGATTCTGAATTGCTTTTCTTGCTTCTCTTAGTCACCTGTCTGTCACAGGAGGTTCTTGCTCAGTGATGACGTTGTGAGTTAGGTTTAATAACCTTATTTTTCTTGCGCTTCAGATGTAGAAGAAAAGATCCTGCTTCCATTTGAAAGGAACTGTAAGCTTTTATCTTCTAACCAACTGAACAACACACCAAAAGCAGCCTAAGGATGAGCATTTCTTTGAAAGCAATTAGGTTATTCACCTGGTATTAAAACGATTTGCTATTTTAAAAAATCTGTGACTTTCTTGATTTAAAAGGCAGCATCAAAAACTGCAAAGGAAGGGGGAAAATAGCTTCTCTGCACTCGTTCGGAGCTCCCAGAGCCGGACCATCGAGATGAGGCATCCAGACCATCTGCCCTTTCGGGAACACCCTGCCCAGGGCCAGGTCCGGGGCACCTGCGTGCGTGCGGAAGGCAGCCCTTCTCTTCCTGGCCCTGGAATGAGGTGGTCTTGAGCCTGGCAGAGAGGCACCTCCCCCTCCTCTCTCTTGTTCTGAATGGTGTTTGTGTCAGTCTGCAGCTGTGTATGGTATTATGTCTTATAATCCTGCATCACTTCTATCCTATCCAGTCATATCTAATGTAGAAAATTAGTTTCCAGTGGAAGTAATATGTAGTGCTTTTATGATATTTGTGTGCAATATCCCCTCTTCCATTGAGGATATTTGATGTAAAAGAAAAAAAAAAACACCGCAGTTCCACAATAAAATACAAAAGTGGCAAAAGTTCAGGTGTGTGTTGTCTTACGTTTTGTGTTGCTGAGTTGGCTCATCGGGAGTTGGGATTTGCCATCTATGGTCATGGGGGAGTAGGGGGGAGCAAACCTCAGAGAGGATCCTGATACTGTTTCTGTAACTGCTGCCTTGTTATCTTGTATAACCAGGACATTGGGGTCTTAGGACAGAAACTGGGAAGTGAGGGAAAGAGACAACTAACATTGCGTGGAAAGAAAAAGTAAATATACCAGTGTAGTTGGAGGGGGGTATTGGGAGGGTTACTCCCAGCTCTGCCACACTTGGGTGCGTGGCCTCTCACTTTATCCCTGTCTGGAGTTTCTTTTCTCACCTGTGAAGGAAAGGCTCTGACAAGATGGTCACACTGGCTGGCCCTCCCAAGACTGACTTTCTGGCTCTATAAGGCCATCTTACTCAGTAGTTACATCCAACGCCTTCTCTTGGTTTCTTGCGCAGTTACAGAGTAAGCTCTATGTAAGTAGCATAATACCCTGTGGATGTGACTGACACCCAGGAACTAAAAGCTATTTCAGAAAAGTGATTATGCATGAAGTACCTGAAAAAAGGAGGAATTCCTCATAGTCATTCACATTCTTGTACCTTTACTCAATACCCAGCAGTAGGTAATACTGTGAGGACTTAAAGGTGAACAAAGCTACCCTAGTTGGGGTGACAGGGGTCCCCAAGTTCAAGGGCAAGCTGTGGTGACCATAGGAAAAGCACCTGTTATCTCTAAGCTGAGAACAGGTGTGTGGGTGCGCTGGACAGAAAGTAAATTCCAGGCGGAGGTAGCAGCTCACATGGAAGCACAGTGAAGGGCAGGGTCAGTGTATCTGGGGGCCTGGACTGCTCAGAACAGCAGAGCACAGAGTGGACGGCCTGGCATCTCAGTTCCCTCCATGTGGCACCGAAACTGTGCCCGCAGAGTGCTCAACAGTGACCTCTAGGACATGGCCTTTCTGTCTTCAGGGTTGGTCTTTTGGCCATAGGTCTGTCCTGAATCAATGATGTTCCTTTGTCACACACACTCCTTTTGATCTTACACTGTGCCTCCAAACCATGGGGCTTCATTGACCCATCCCATTAGAAGTCACTATTTGCCAGAAGGGATTCTGAAATTCCTCCAGAAATGGAAGCGTTAAGCAAACATGTGAAAACTCAGGGTGGGAAATCACCAAAATATTTTAATGGCATCAGATTAACCTTAAGTAAATAGTTTTCTACTCCACTGTCAGGCTATCCCGTCTCAGAAAGGCTTTCTGGCCTGAACCTAGGGGGACTGACCCTCCAGGGTTGCTGGGACTGCCCTGTGATTGAACATCCCGTGTCCCAGGAGACCCCTCAGTCCCTAGAGCCCTCAGTTTGGTCACCGTACCTGTTCCATTTCACATTCTACCTTAGGCACATTCACCTTAGAGGGTGTTTTATGGATTAAGATGTTGAGCTCTGCAGAGAGGAAGCATCATAGCAACCAAAACCCTCCTACCACCGGGTATAACAAAGGATGTGAGGTCCCCTTTATAAAGCCTTCACAAATTGTCCTTGTGTCCTTGATCTAGCTTTTTTTTAAAAATATATTTTATTTATTTTTTACAGAAAGGAAGGGCGAGGGATAGAGAGTTAGAAACATCGATCAGCTGCCTCCTGCACACCCCCTACTGGGGATGTACCCGCAACTAAGGTACATGCCCTTGACTGGAATCAAACCTGGGACCCTTCAGTCCACAGGCCGACGCTCTAGCCACTGAGCCAAACCAGCTAAGGCCGATCTAGCTTTTAAAGCCCAGAATAGAATTTCTTTTCAGATGCTTTTTTGTAACAAACTGTTTATGAACATGCCCAGCTTGGATTTGGAACCCCTACCATTCCTACACAATAAACACACAGCCCAAGTAACTGCTTTGTTTTAGACAAAGATCCCAGTGGCGACTGCCACAGTCTCAGCGGCATACAGAACACCACCTTTGGCTTGGACATCCCTGTCACCATAAAGGTAATGGCATCCTCAGGGTGGCATGTGGCATCACCAAAAGGTCAAATCAACGGGGGAGGAAGGTTATTTTCAAGCTAAGAAGCTGTTATTTAGAATAAAAGGCAATTTTCCTGACAAAACTGTTGAAAAGCATTCCTCTTTCCCCATTTTCTAAAAAAAAGATTTAAAACATTTATCATTCTCAGAGTTTGAAAAGTTCAGCTCTGAAGTAGAACTCTGAAAAGCTGAGCTCTAACCATGTAATGAAAAGACAGTAACACCACATATTTTGCTCTTATGAGTCACTAAAGCTAAAGCCCCCTGAGCCCATTTTAAACTCCGTCCCTTCCTCACCCACACAGGCCCATCGAGGTTATGGGGACAGTGGTGTTGGATCCTGCTGCCTTGTTGGAGGTCACATTACAGCAGCTTCATTTGGGCTCAAGAACCCTGGTTCCAGGTATATATCCTCAGACAGCAAAATCACATAAACCACCATTTACCCTTTTCCATATGGTTCATAGGTCAACATCCAACCACTGAGCCACACCAGCTGGGCAAAAAGGTGCCTTTTGATTTATCTTGGACCTTCCTCTTGCTTTAAGGGAATGGCAGAAAAAGCCCTGCCCTTGATAAACCAAATGTCAGAACTGGCTTTGGATTACAGCCCTCTACCTGAGTTAGATTCAGCTTTGCTAGCAGAGGGCCCGTGTGGGATACTAACTGCAGGTGTATATGGAGGGAATGTGCAGGGTGAGGCCAGCAGTTTCAGGTTCCTCATTTATAACAGGTTCCTGGCACCTCCCTCATGGGGTTGCTGGGGTTGTTGGCACACAGAGACTTCCATAAATGTCAGTCTAATGGAGAAGAAGGGTTGAAAATATGTTGCTAAAAATCATAGTAACTATGATGATGAGATTCCCTATATCTCTCTCCCTTCCTCAAAAGATAAAGAACACATTAAAGGAAAAAAAAAAAAAAAGAAGAAGAAAAAAACAGAATCCAACAAAAGAATCCAAGCACATTTATTTCCACAGGTTGTTGATAAAAGACCGCAATCCAGGATAGAAGTACACTGCACTTAAAGGCAAAATTACACAGCAAGCAAGAGCTACCCCAACCCCTTTCACAGAGAAACTTCAGGAATGTTGGCCTCCTGAGGGTTTGATAACTACCCATTCTCCCATGCACTGGAAGCCCATGCTGTCCCAGATTTTCTGCAACTTCTCTGAGATGTGTGTTCACAAGCTGTATGTGTGTGTGCGTGTGTGTGGGTGTATGTGTGCGTGCACAAAAGGCTCATCTGACCTACTTAATGAAGGAGCTGAGACAATGGGTTGGAAAAAGGTACCTCAACATGATGGAGAAGCTCCCAGCCAAGGAGACTAGCTTTCTCCTCAAGAGTCTGTACATTCTAAAATGCCACCGAGGTTCCTGCAATTTGAAAGCCATTGACTGACCTTCTCCCAGTTCAGGTCTGGGTGAGACACAGGGAAGGAGAATGTGGAGACGGCCCCAGAGAGGAGAAGGGACCGAAGTCCCAGGACGTGCGGTTTGCCTCGGGTGGGGGGAAGAGAGACCATTCGAAAGCCTGTGCTTGAGACTGGAACCTGAACCCTGGCACCCCGTCAGGAGTGCCGAGGTAGCTGGTGGCTGCAGTCTGACTGCTTTCCTAGTTCCGCAGCCCCTGGAACTAAGAGTGGGCAGCCTGCACGGGCAGACACAAGGCCTCTGTCTGTAGAACATCTCGGCGTTCCTCGCACAGGTGGACGGCTTACAGGAGGAGAAGGCGGATGGAGGAGGCTGAGGCTGCCATCACGGTCACAGTGAACCCATGATGGGGCTGGTGAAGTCCCTGTGGTGGGGCTGGGCCGTGGGGCCCTGTTAGGCAGCTGCCTTTGCTGCTTGTCGAGCCAGGTACTCTTGCTTCGCCTTCTCCCTGAACTCCTGTTCCCTCTGAATCAAGTACAACAAATCCCGATGCCACTGCTGCAGCTTCTGCTCGTAGGTGGCGATGTCCTCTGCTTCACAGGCGGGCAGCTGGTCTTTGATGAGCTGGGTGGTTAGCGTCAAAAGGCTCTCTGACTCAACTTTGCCCAGAGCCTGAAGCTGGGAATGTAAGGCCTGTTGGAAAGAAAGGAAAAACGAGGAGAAGGGCGTGCATGTGGAGGATACAAGGAGGAGAAGAGGTAAGTCCCTTGCAAAGTCTCCACACATCCAGCTCGCAGGAAAAGGAATGCTGTCGGGAACCTGGCAGAGGCCTTCCCTCCAGGCACTGATAGCGTTTGCTCTGTTTCCCCGCAGCCCAGCCATTTGGCTAAGATGTACTACATGTCATTTCTTCCCCTTCACTTACAAACAGTAAATGAAACTCCATAAGCTGTGATTCCCTCTAGTTTCTGGTTTTAAGCCACAATGACAGCACGGGCATAACAAATCAACATTTCCACCCCGCCCTGCACTGAACCAAGCAGCCAACCCCAAGAACAAAGAACTCAAAGATGCAAAGGAAATGGCAGAAGTGGCTGATAAACTGGAGGAAGCCCCTCCACATCTTCTCGTTCAGAATCACCGAGAAAAATGTTGGCCTGATGCGCGTTCCTTTTAACAGATGGAAGCCATTCAAGGACTTCTTGCTAATGGCGCGCTAGCAGCTCCCGCGGGTGCTGCGCTCCATGGGCTCCACCTGCCACGCTCACAGGTCAGCCTGTAGTGCTGACTGCTCAGTCCATCGGAAATGGCAGCTGGGTTTGTTCGCACTGTGTTCCCGGGGAAGTAAAGTACGAAAAACACTAATCTACTTGAGTGCTTCACGATGTAGATCACTGGAGAGAGCCACTTATGGCCCAACTACAGCTTATACCACACGTCTCCATGTTCCATACAACTGCAGTTCACTGGCACAGGCGAGGGGTCTGCTCCCAGGGGGAGGGAATGTGAGCAGGTCTACAGGCTTCCGGTAGTGGCCAGAGGCGCAGTGTGATGGGTCTGTCATATAAAATTGGGCCCCAAACAAATTACCTGAGACTAATAAACATGAAGCAACAGAAAGACAAGGAAATATAAGATGAAAATCATTACTCATGGGGTTTGAGGCCAAGGAGACAGCTTGGGACATCAGAATAAGGACTCAACTCTGAGTCAGAAAACTTTTGTTCAAGTCTAAAGCCTATGGGCTGGTTTCTCCCAGCTGCGGTGTCCTGTAACATGGATGAGCCGCATCTGTCACCCAGGGCCACAGCGAAGACAGACGAAATGCAGTGGTGTCTGATGCACAGACAGTAGCCAATAAGTATTTGTCTCTTGTCTTTTTCTGATTTTTTTTTTAATGTTTTTGGAAGTGTGGGGACTAAGAATTTAATTTAGGCACTGATTTCTATTCTTTGAGGTTAAGTATATAAGAAACAATAGAAAGAGGTGGTAATTTTCAGTAACGGTGTGACAGCCTTGGTCAATATGAATATGATAAATGATAATCTATGGGGCTCAGAAGATTTTATTTTGTTTTGTTAGCCTTTCTAAATCTGCAAAATTAGGCAAAGTTAATTGGAAAAGAATTAAGCCAGCTCTACTGTTAATTCTGTGAACATGGATTAACCTTTCTTTCTCAGTTTTCAAATTATAAAAGGGGAAGTGGAGCAACGACCTCACAGAATACTGGAAGAAACAGTTGGTAAAAGTACAACAGAATCCCCCTTATAACACGGGGAAACAGGTATCTCACAGCTGGTTCATGATAATTACGGAAAAGGTGTAAAGGTGATAATCTGGCGAAATGTCCATCTCTCATCCCAAAGTGACATAATGGGTCAGCTGGCATGGATGGGAATGGTTTCTGCTTCATACAAAGAGTTCTCCTTTGGGTAGCACTTTTTTCTCTTTGCACAAAATAGATGAGAAAAAGCAAATAAGAGGCCAAGGGTTTAACCAGTGGTTCTCAACCATAAAATTATTTATTGCTACTTCATAACTGTAATGTTGCTACTGTTATGAATCGTAATGAAATATCTGACATGCAGGATGGTCTTAGGCGACCCCTGTGAAAGGGTCGTTCGACCGCCAAAGGGGTCGTGACCCACTGGTTGAGAACCGCTGGTTTAAACTCTGAACATGGCTCTTTTTTTCTGACGACCACAGAGGCTTTGGGGGTGTTAGCTGAGAGCTACCAAAGGCAGCTACAGTGCTCAGGGCTGCTGAAAGGGAGAGTGGCCTTGTTTCCATCTTCCACGCGGGACAAGAGAGCATTTCTAATGGCCTCACACACAACACAAAGCCGCCAAGAGGAACAGAGGAAGATGCCTGCATCTAACCTTCATCCTGCTCAAGTGTGGCTTGGTAATTCCTACCTGCATCTCTGGGTTGTCAAGCACGCTTAGCACAACATGGAGAAAGGACCAGATCCTTTCCTCTCAGGGTTGGAGTCAGGTGATGGCTAGAAGGAGGCAAGTTATTACGGACCCACCAGGCACATGTCAGGGATGAGGGGTAATGACATGCTGCCTTAGCAACCCATTAGCTCAAGTACAAAAAGGAGCCTAGATATTTACATTTGTTCCTTTTAAGACCACTTCCTGTGTGAAGCAATAAAAATGCAATTTTTGATGTCAGTTTTTAACGCCTTTGTGTGTGACATTAATGCATGAAAGGACTGCCTGTCTATCACTGAGGCAGAGAGCATGCTTAATGCACAGCTGAGTGCTGTGACTAACCTTAAATCGCTCCAGGTAGCGGGGAAGCTTGGACTGTTCGGTTTCTTCCACATCCAACTGCTCCACCAGCTCTTCTGGGCCCGGGCTGTCCTCCCCTCCTTGGGGCTGTTCCTCTGAGGACTCCTGGGCCGGAGCCGTCAGAGCCTGCAGCGCTCTGTCCAGCACGTCGAGCTGTGGGGCAGAAAGGGGCAGGGACTCATCAGCTCATGGCCCTGAGAGCACACTGAGAAGAGAGGCTGGAGAAGGGAAAAGAAGGAAATCCGGGATCTAAAAAGTGGTGAGAAGAGTTCTCTTATCAAATTATAGGAAACAGAAATGGTTATATGATTTCCATTAGAAACATCCTGTCGGACGGCATGGAAAACTTCGTACAAAACAATGGTACAAATAAGCAAGCACAGAGTTATTTGTATATGAATCAGCACAAGGGCATTTGATTTTACATTTAATCAACCAGGTAGGAATCCAAGAATTATGCTCAATGGGCACAAAAGAATGCCCTTCCCACCTCCAGGTCTTTCTTCTGTAGTCAGTTTGGAATTGGGAGAAAGGCAAAGAAAACCAGCACAGACCACGACCAACAAAGGCCTCCGCGAATGCCCGGCGAAGCTTCTGAGCCTCGGCGAGGGCCTCCTTCAGACGTTAGCTCGCAGAGTGTCTGTGAACTAGGGATCCCCGCAACCCACATTGCTGCTGGCAAAGACCAGGGGCACACACGAAATCCACTTTCACGAGGGTGTCTGTGACTTAGCAAGGAAGTAAATTACACAACAGAGGCTTTGTCCTGTCCCCTGTCCCTCACCACGTTCACCTTGGGGCACACCTCCTCGACCCAGAGGGACTACTCATCAGAGATGGCACAGAAACAACCTCACAGCCAGCCCTAGCACCTGTTTCAACACACATTAATTCTGTCCATGCCACGTTAGAGCAAAAATCCAGAAATACTCCAAGGCCTTTTAATGGCACTAATACATTGCACTCAAACCTGACACATGCCCCGTTCTTGCTGACATCTGAATCACATTCTTATTAAGTCAGAACACAAAGAATGCAAATCTGGCTCAGAGTAGAAGGACTATTTCCTCGGCAAAGTACTAATGTACAATTTTGTTTTCAATCACTAGCACTGACGATAGCAGGGCTAAGTAGGAATATATATTTAGAAGTGTGTATGCTGTTATAAACCTGGCAAAGAACATAATGGTTCGCTAGACATTAGCATGCCGAGCCACTACAGGAACCAGACTTGTACATCTCCCGACTGAAATGAAAGCCAAAAGGCGAGTCCTAGTGATCAGGGTCAAGGTAAAACAAATAAACAGCTCACAGTTAACTTTCACAGCCTAGAAGGAAACCACCACTCTGACACAAAAGCTGCTTGGATTGGAGTGGACACTGTGGCTTCCACTGTGGGGTGTAGGGTCATGTGGCTCTAAGATCCCTCATTTCCTGTAGCCTGAGCTAAGTCTCATTCGTAACTGGTGTCAAGAGTCCTCGGTGACTAAGAGAGATGAGCTTGGGACTGAAGGACAGCCTCCTGGTCCAGGCAGCACGAACGCCTTGACCTCTAAGGGACATCTGATCCGGGTCTCAGCACTGGGCATTCACCATGGAACTCATAAATGGAAGGGAAAGAAGGCTATGCCATCTCTAGTCCCCAGATTCATTTCTGTGGGCTCAGGAAAAGTTGCCATTTAGTCTCCCAGGGATCTAGGGTACAGAAAGGCCAACATTTTTAAGTGGAATCTTAACCTCTCCTGAGCTGCCACAGAGATTTTATTGGGGAGTGGGCAGTATTTTATTGAACTCAGGGGAGGGGAAGAGGTTCCCTCCTAGACAGTGGGCTATAAAGTCAACAGTAATCTTATTTTCTAGTACATTTGGTCAGTAACATTGAGAATGTTTGTGGCTTTTCATTCCTTTTCATCTGAATAAGTACATGATTCTACAGAAATAAAAAAAGAAGTAGGGGACCGGGGAAGACAAAAAAACAAATACAAAACACAACTTGAGAGGTAGCTAACTCCCACTGAATTAAGACGGAGGAACATACCGCTTCTCTACATAGCTTTCCATCTTCCGGGGAGGAGGCCACCTTCTCCATCACCTGAAGGGCTCTGTCCAGGTAGCCTGGTCGCCACAGCAGAGGCATGTCGTGGTACACAGCCCGCAGCCCTCGCTGCAGCTCCACCTTCCCTGCGGCCAAAGGAGCAAGGAGAAAGCTCAGCCACGCCTCCCCACTAGGCCTGAGACAGAGGCACCCGCGCACACCCACCGGGCAGCTCTAGAAACAGAGAAGGATCATTCCATATCTGTGCCGAGGGCCCAACCCCACCCAGCTACCTGTGACATTTAGATGGATGGTGCAGAATGTGGTAAGATTCACTGAATATGTTTTTTAATACACAATTTTATGAACTTGTTTCTCCTCTTTTTCACCTGGACTGGTGGGGATTATCATGAGGACGTCTGCAGCGTAGGCTGAGGGCAATTTAGAGAGGCCGATAAATCTGCCTCTAAGTGGAGCTGCCCTTATAAAATGAGTCAAACAACTGAAACACTACTTTTGTTTTAAGAACAAAATCTTCCTCAGAAAAAAATTCTACAACTTCCCTACACTGAAAATCTTGTCAACATTGGACAACTTGCCCGGCCAGGAAATGTGGGACAGTTTTTGAAATGCTCCCGAACGTCCCATTGACTGTCCTCATGAAAAAAAAAAAAATCCCATTTTGCTCTTTTGTCCTTTATTTGAGCGTTATCAGTGCTAAAGGCATAAAGTCCGCATCATCCTCTGGCTCTCAGGACATGAGTGTTCCTCCTGGTACCTCAAACCATCATCCCCCCCTGGAACTCAGGATGCCAGACAGCAGGGTCCTCTGGTGGGGGCACTGTCTGTACTCCTGGGGCCCAGAGCCCCCTCTGCACTAATGACCAAAGTCACCTTGAGCTGTCAGGTCTCAAATCCACCTTCACTTATCTTTCCTGGGAAGGAGGATTTGGAAAAGCTCTAGCAGGACATAAATAGACAAAGCTTATCAGGTGACAGCTAACTTTAGAGCTTTAAGATGCTTGGGGCCGGACTGTGGCCACATTCTGGGAAGCGGCTGCCATAGAGGTGAGAGGGGCTGTCCAGCACAGGACACACAAGAACAAATAGCGTCTAATGGGACAGCTGCCAGTCCCAATGCCCCAGGGCCTCTGCTCAGAAACAACAACAAAGTACATTTTCCTAGCCCTGACAACTTCCTGAATAATTCCTACAGTATAATAGACTTGAATGCACATCTGAAGGCAAAAACATGTAAATCAGAATTGAAAAGAGGTGGCAAATAAGGAGAATATGACTCCTTAAAAGTGTTCAACTCTTTTGTGAGTCTGACAGCCCGTCTGGTAAGCTCTGAAATTCCTCCCTGAGTCAATTTATATCAGGATCATCCTCCAAGGATGCCACATCACATTCTATTGAAGTGAACGTCAAAGGCAGCCAAACTGCTACAACAAAATAAGCAGCTCAAAGTTAACTTTTACACCCTACTAATGAAATAGCCAATGTTTTCAAACACAAAGGTCAGCAGAAGCAACGAATAATCACGAGAAGGTGCTTCCTCAAATGCCTATCAAGTAAGGCAAAGCCTGGAAGAATAATGACATAATATGCACTTAGTAAACCTCTGCAAACAGGGCACATTTAAGGCTGAATCTTACTTGCCCCGATTGCACAGAGCCCAGGTTCTGAGGCCACACTGCAGAGGCTTCTCTTCCTGACCCGGCTGGTCCAGGGCAGTCAGGGCCCTTCCCCGGCACAGCCACACTGTGCCAATGAGCCACTCACTGCTTTCCTGAAGTGCTACCAGTGGCGCTGAGTTTCTCTTCCCTCACCTGAAAACAATACCAAGGAGAGGACTTCAACCCTAACTCTCAATGTCTTACTCCCTGGACTTCAAATCTAAAGAGAGAGAAAGATGTTGTTAATACTGGAGAAGATTCTACTGGCTGGTTCTCCCAAAAGGGGGCCAGAACTTTCCTTTTGCGCTCTAGCCCTTCCTCACACTGATTACCACTAAATATAATCTGTGGCCACCAGCACTAGTTCTCAGCTTGCAAGTTGGCAAGGGTAAGGCCATCAAAGGTTATTTCTTTGTGCCTAAAAGTGAAAGTTGTATAGAAATTTACTAGCAAATCTAAATCAAACTATAATTTTATTGTGAAGGAGAAGAGTGCATTAGTTAACCTGATGAAACACAATATCTGTAAGGATCACTTAGCTTACCCAGAAGTGCAAAGCCATACAGCTGGGAACTCAAACCCACTGAGTTCTTTTGCTTGAGGCCTGGGAGTAATAGGGATGCACCGAAGTTCCTCTCCTCTTCCCACTGCAACAGAATATCCCAGGTCACTGTCCAGATAAGCAATGAATACTTTACGCAAAAATGTGATTTTTAATAACATGGAGGAAAAAGAACATGTCATAGCATTAAGTTAAAAAAGCAAAATAATAAAGCTATAGATACACTATAATCACAATTTTGTAAATAAAAGGTATTTATGTTTAATGAAAAACACAGAATGTTAACAGATTTCTGGGTAGTGAAATTATGAGTAATTTTGGTTTTCTTCTTTGTACTTTTCTTTATTTTCTAAAATTTTGGCAATGAATAAGAGCTCCTTTTACAATCAGAAAAGCAAAACCAAACTAAAATAAAGAGTATACTCTGGATCAACATTGCCTGGGGCAATCAACAAAAACTGACATGCTGCCAGCCCCATGTTCACTCCCATGGCTATGACATGATAGAGCAAGCTTTTGAATTTTAAACAATTCAGCAACGACAGGATTCCCATTTGACAGTGTTAAAATAAATACAACTATTAGGCTGCTTTTAGGTAGATCTGTGCCTATCAAAAATAAATTAGGCAATCAGAAACACTTAGTGATCATTTCTTTCAGCCCAGGGCGCAAAATTACACTTCAATAAAATTGGAGCCTTTGAGACATGAGCAAATGGGGCAACGCCACAGCAGTGCTAAGCTTGCAGCAGAACAGCAACAGCAGACAGGGATTCCCTGGAAAAGCGGGCCCGGAGGAGAGCCTCGGCAATGCCCCAGACACGAGAGCTGGGGCCATTCAGCGCCACTGAGTACACACTGGCCTGAGCCCGGCTCTCGCTTGGAAACAGTACACAAAGCTCAGGCTGCCCGGCGCTGGTGTCTGCACACAGAGGTCAGGGGGGAAGCAGGGAATGAATGCGGACTGCCCAACAACTGCAACTCCCTGTGAGTGAGGCACCCCAGGTGTTAATGGGCACGCAAAGCTTTTCCTGGGGATGGGCTTTGTGTGACAAAAGTGTAATTTCTTCAGGCCTGAAAAAAGAAAAGGCCTTGGGAGAGAAACAAAGCCTCCCCAGGCACTTCTGAGCACAGAGAAGTGAAATTGCTGGTGATTAAGGACCAGGTCTTTTCAGTTTCAAAAGCAAATCACTCACTATAGGTTTGATTTCCCCACATAAACTGCAAGAAAAGGGGCCAGTGAATAATAAATGAGCCTTAAACATTTTTTTTCTTTCTTTAAGGAAACCATGGTCTAAGTATCAGAATGCAATAGGGCGAAAAGCCAAGTGAGCGGTATCCTTGCTGTGCTGGGAGCCAAGCAACATGGTGATAGCGACAGGAATGGCCATATTCCCAAAGGACTTTTAAAAAGGTGAAAACAAACAGAAACAAAACGAGTGTCTTAGAAGTGTTTTTTAAAAAATGGTCTGAGAATAATGCAACCAAGGCTGAAATATTACTATAGTAGGTTATGGACTAAGTCAGGTGCTATTTCACCAATGCCCTCTAGGTTTTTCCATTTTATGCTTCTGCCTCTCCCATTAATACAAAGCAAACCCACATTCTCTCCCCTCCCCCTCACTTCAGTTAGACATCTCAGAACACCTGCCTACACTTGCTGTCTCCCTTCTGCACCTCTAACTCACTCCACAATCCACTCCAATTTGGTTTCCTGCTCCATTATTCTATGGAAACAAAGGTTATTATTTTGTGCCTTCATGCCACGGCATTTAATGAAGTTTAAAAAGGTCCTCATCTTACTCAGAAGCATGCTATACTGCAGACCACTCTCTTCCCGTGGGTTTTGTGGTCTGCACATTTCTATTTCCTTTTTGCTCTGTGGCTCATTTTCAGACATTTACACATGGATGTATAAATTTTATATCCAGATTTTTCCATTAAGCTCCTGATTTCCCTTGTGCAATCTCGACTGTCTCAAAATGCAAAATCTTCAGAGCCATACTTCAGAGCTAAATTAATGATTTTCTTCATAAAACCCAGTCTTTTTCCAGAGTTCCCTTTGCAAACACATGGCAACCCCTCTGTCCAGATACACAAGCCAGAAACTGAGATAAGATTTGACCCCAATTTTCCTGCCTCCACATCTAGTTCATCATCATGTTATCTGCCTCCCAAATATGTCCACTGGCTACGCTCTAACTCCACCACATCCTGGTCCCAAACTACCATTATCTCTTGCTCAGACAACCATAATCATCTCCTAAGTGCTCTGACCACAGCCATCCCGGTCCCACTCTGATCTTTTATGCACATTACAGCCAGAGGCACCTTTTTTAATACAAATCTGATCATGTCACACCTCTGCTAAAAACTTTTCAATGGTTTCTCACTATTTTAGGATGAAGACAAATAGCTTAGCATGATCTATATTTTCCTACCTTGTCTCATCCTACAGCTGCCTTCCATTCTCTCTGTTGCAGCTACACTGATTATCTTCCTATCTTCCTCCAGTCCCTTTCTGCTCATCATATTCTTTCTGCTTCTGCACATGTTTTGGATTTTCTTCCCCCTTTTCAGCCAGTTAATTTCTAGTCATCCTTCAAATATTAACCCAAGAACTATTTCCATAAGAAAGCCTTTCCTAACCTATCTAAGTTTAAAATACAAACAAAAATTCCTATAGCCTTTCATAGACCACATTTTTGTAGTACTCATTATAGTCATAATTTTATATTTGTTTGTGTTTCATTTTTAAGTTCCTGTAATCTTCTTAGATTGTTTGCTTACCTTTGTGCACAGGTATGAAATGTTATAATGAGATAATGAATATGGTGTTTGCCATAAGCTATTAACACTCATCTTAGAAAAGCAAACACACCATAACTTCTTTAAAATGTGGGCTGGACCAGATGACATTTTCAGTTCTTACCCAAATAAGAATTAAAAAAAAAATTTTCTTATTGGTTTCAGATAAGAAGGGACAAGGGAGAGAGAGATAGAAACATCAATGATTAGAGAGAATCATTGATCAGCAGCTGCCTCCTGCATGCCCCCTACTGGGGATTGAGCCCACAACCTGGACATGTGCTCTTGACCGGAATCAAACCCGGGACCCTTCAGTCCACAGGTCGACGTTCTAGCCACTGAGCAGAACTTGCTAGGGCCCAAATCAGAATTTTTTAATGTTATATTTAAGGTTAAGGGCAGATAATAGGATCAGACTTCCTGGCTTCATAAGGCAGTTTCATGCTATTAACTGACATCCCTGTGCCCCAGCCTTCTCATCTGTACAAAGTTGTGAGAACTGACTGCATTAATAAATTTCCTGGTATAAAGTGCTATTTAAATATTAGTTATTGTGTTATCGCTGTTGTTATTCTTAGGACAGCAATAAATAATGACTAAATACCTAACCTAATGGATAAAACCAAAACCTGACATTCTGGATTGACCCACTGTAACCTTAGGAAAGTACTGATAAAAATTAAATAATTGGTATTTAATACCTAGGGTTGTGGTCAAAGTCAGCAGCCTCATTTCTTCTTTGATATGCCAGGTCCAGCTCTCACTGACTATCTGTTACCCATTTCTGAAGAGCACTGGAACTAGATCGTTTCAAAACGTGCCTAAGCACTTTCACTTGCGATTCTCGTGAGTGGAGGACACCCAGTTCCACTTTGTTAGAAAGCACTAACTACAATGGAGCGCAAACACTCATTCCTCGTTGAACACAGCCACAGAGCTGCCCACAGACAGCTCTTTCCAGATCCGAGAGCCGGGGTTTCCTCTGGCTACCTCAGCCTGCCCAGTAGCCACTACCTGCTTTTTCTGAGATTCTGGGGAACTGCTTGAAGGTAGATCACTTACAGTGAAGTCTGTCTTCTTTGCTAGGCAGTGGTATAAAACATAGAGGGAGAGAAGCTGGGTGGAAGGTACTTCAAAGGCTTCTTGCAGCATGACCTCAAAAACCACGGATAAAGCATCTGGCAGGAAGATCAAAGTGAAAACGAGAGCAAATTAGCTGCAGGTAACATCACCAAATCTGTATTTAACTATCAATACTCTTATAAAAACATGGGGCACGATAGAAAAATAAACAGAAGTAAGAAGTAAAAAATGTGGCTCTGTTCCTAGTTCTTCCCAAACCTATAGCTTCTATTGTACATACTTGTATGCACTAAACCAGGTGCTACTGTACCACTCTCCTCAAGGACATTGAATAAACCACTTACTTTCTCCCAGCATCAAGTTCCTAATGATAAAATATCATTTGTCCCATCTACTTCAAAGGATTGTTGGACAGTCCAAGAGAATAATATATATGAAAATGCCTCATACATGTCTATCAGCTGGAAGAGCTCAGGCACACAGAAAGGAGGCAAATATATTTTCCAGATCACCCTGACAAGCAGAGTGGGGCCGGGATGACCGCTCCATTCTGTGTTCTGGCACCTTCTCCTTGTTAGGGCAAAAGAAGACAAATGCTAGAGGCAATCCTCAATCCCAGGTATTATTTCAAAGACAAAAAACTGATTAATATAAAGAGGACTACTGAACTCAGTTTAAAAGACTTGAACAGGGGAAAGGAAAATGCTCATTCATAAATTATAAGCACCTGAGTGTAATATACAACGTATTTGTTTCCACATGAACACTGGTCACAGGAGATCGGACATTGAGCAATTTTTATTTCCCCTCAATATTCCACAACATAGACAGAAGCCAAGAAAATCAAGTTCATACAATTTCCTCTTCTTAGTATTGTTAAATTAGAGAATGTTAATATTGATTTAAATTGTGGAACCTGCATTTAGCAGACACAAATATTTCTAACTGACTGAGTTGTTAAGTTAACCAATTTTTGCATACAGTCATAATTATAAGAGTTAGCACTGATTTGCAGCTGTTTCTAGCCAGCTGGTTTTGTACATGTTGTCATGGTTTGGAATGAGGCCACAAGCAAGAATTTCTATATTCTTTTTATAAATGGGGAAACTGAGATAGACAAGCAGACCAGGAAGTCATCTAGTCAGTAGCAAAGTAATGACCTGGAAGAGATTAAAAAAAAAAAAAGAAAGAAAGAAAAAATGAAAAAAACAACAACAACTGCAAATAAAACAATATTTTAAAAGCAAAATTAAAGCTAAAAGTCCAGTTTTTTAAAAAATGTAGTTTTGCCAGTATCTGTTCACAGAATCTAAAATTACACATGAAAAAGAAATCAAATTTACTTTATCTGTCATTATTTATATTCTATATTTCCATCAGCTTGAGAAGTAAAATTATATTGGCTATATAATTAATTTTAATTTTCCTCCATAATCACTTATGTTCTTTGATATTTCTTATCCTAACAACAAAAATACATATTTTTTTCTAATTTTTGCCATAAGTGATAATAATCTTAATCACAAATTTACTTTAAACATTTTCAATATTATTTACTCTGCATTTAGAAAAAGAACTCCATTGGAGACTGTCAGGGTCCCATCTGACCACTCTGTAGAGTCTGCTGCAATCACCATCTTTCCTTGGCTCCCCTATTGCGGCTGAGGTGAAAGAGCCACTTTAATGTCACGGGATCAGATAATTTGGGTTAAAGAGATCTCAGAGATCATTAATCCACTTATTTACAGATCTATATATATAAAAGGCTAATATACTAAGTGTCTGACTGTCCAACCGGTCGCTATGACGTGCACTGACCAACAGGGTGGCAGACGCTCAATGCAGGAGCTGCTGTAATGCACGCTGGCCATTTACAGAGAGACGGCACCGTGGACCTGGTGCCCACAAAGCAACACTCGGCTTCCTCCAAGTGGGACACAGGCCACACCACCACCTGGAGCGACACCCCACCAAATCGCAGCCGACGCTGCTGAGACCCCATGGCACAAAATGTGGCCCCCAGCCCAGCCCGGAAACTGTGGCTGTGGGTGCCAGGTAATGACATCACATAGCAACGCCCAGCTTCCTCTCCCTAGCGACTAGCATCCTTGGAGTTTCTTCAGCCCAGGAACACGACTTGCTTTATAGCTAGGTGGAAACATTTTACACTTTAACCAAATGTCTGTGAAGCATTTTCCCATGCCTCATCTCATTTGATCCTCACAAAAGTCCTGGAGTAGGTAGATAGGAGACTTGGTGGAATCCTATTTTCTTTTCATTAGCCAGAAAATGGAGATTTAGAAAGCTTAGAAACTTGACCCGACTGAAAAGAAGTAAGAAATGGTGGACATTGAAAATGGCTTCAGGTTTTCTCACTGTGCAGAATATAGTCAAACACTGCTACAGTTAAATATTTTACCCTTTGTTCTCCCTGTGTGATCTACAATAATAACCTGCTTCATGTTGATATTTACTGCTGTGTTGCTGACAATTACCTGAAAGAGAAGTTGGAGTGCTTCACTGGGCTGGGAAAAGTTTAGCTAAATCAGAAAGCAGGCCTAATTAAGCAAGTTTATTCTATATCTATAAAAGGCTAAGTTGACTCAGGCATGTGCAATACATATAAAGCTCTTGCTAGTGCCAATTGCACAGGTGTTTCGATATGTCATTTTCAATTGTGAATTTGGTCGACACTTCTAGTATAGAGAAAGGGCGAAGAGCGATATTAAAATATTTCTTCTAATTAATTTCCTTTCAATGTGCACAAATAGGTGCACCAGGCCATTAGTTCAGTAATTAAGTCCCAGGGAGAGGAAATGGCTTTCCTTCATAGTGACTGTACTGCTCTTTCCAGGATGAGTCAACTGGTTTTATAGTTTTATATTTTAAATAATACAATTGTACTTTAAATGAAACAAAATTAGCAAATGGTGCCCAGGAAAAGGGGCAAGCTATTAACAGCATCACTATAACCTTGACTAGCCATGGAAGCTCAGGCAGGGTTTTTTGCTTAATTAAAGTCACTGTCCTTTGCCTAAAGAGACATGAAGAAGAGAAATGTAAGAAACTCAGAGGGGAAAAAACCTGGACATGATTTCCTCTCTGGGCAAGTGGCATGTCAAATCAACTACAAATCTATCTCTGACTAAAAGAGTGATGTAAAGAGATATCATTAAGAAGAAAAGGGAAAGTGACTATATCTGCTTCTTTTTGGGAGCTGAAGCCCCATTATAAATGGGCTTGGTTTCTTACCTTGGTAATTTTCTTTCTTTATGAAATAATCTATCAGTAAATTGAATGTAAAGTTATCTGGGAAAATTCCATATTGGACCTGTAATGAAAATGAAAAGAAAAATAAGAGGAAAATATCCACTTTAATTGGATTTATAATA
Source organism: Myotis nattereri (assembly GCF_964212035.1). Taxonomy (NCBI): domain Eukaryota; kingdom Metazoa; phylum Chordata; class Mammalia; order Chiroptera; family Vespertilionidae; genus Myotis; species Myotis nattereri. The sequence continues at coordinate 37,735,539 of NC_138079.1, forward strand.
TATGCCTATTATTATTCAGGATGAAACTTGCCACCATCAGCTTTAAAATATGTGACTATCATTTTACAGCCTCTGTGACAGGGAAAGAGAAGCTGTGACTCATGAGCTTTGGTAACTGGGACTGCTACTCGGGGTGAGAAAGTGGGAGGTGTTTGATGTAAGACAATTGATATGTGAAAAATAAAACTCAATTCTAATACCTCATCATAGGTAAACAAACCAAAAAACTGAAAACAAAACAAACAAACAAAAAAAAAACTTAAACCAACTCCCGCCACTCCCACATACTCCACTGATTCAGAGATTCTTTTTATAAAGTATGAATATCACACATTATCACCTTATGCAACATTTTCTGGCCCTTAGACTGTTTCCCCCCACCTTTATTGAAGTGTAATTGGCATATTATACTTGCTTAAGTTTAAGGTGTACAATATGATTAATACACATGATATTGAGAAATGATCACCACAATAAGATTAGTTAACACATCTTTCACCACACATTATACAATATGGCATTGTTAACCATAGTCACCATGTTGTACATCAGATCCTCAGAAGTTATCCATTTTATAGCTGGAAATGTGTACCCTTTGACCAATATCTTCCCATTTCCCACAACCCTCAGCCCCTGGCATCCACCATTCTACACTCCTTTTCTATGAGTTTGTTTTTTTTAGATTGCACATATAAGTGACATTATAGGGTATTTGTCTTTCTCTGATTGACTTATTTCACTTAGCATTATGCCCTTAACTTCCATCCATGTTCTCACAAATGGCAGGATCTCTTTTTTTTATAGTTTAACTAGAGGCCCAGTGTATAAATTCGTGCATGGGTGGGGTCCGGTTAGCCTGCCCTGATTGGGGCTGATTGGGCCAGGCAGGTCTGGAGGAGGGGCTGGGGGCAGTTGGCTGGCTGTCCCCACCCCTGATCAGGGTGGAGGGGGGCGATCGGGGTGGGGGTGGCCAGGGGGAGGGGCTGCGGGTGGTTGGCTGGCCACCCCCACCCCCTGGTCGAACTCCCAGTCAGGGGGACAATTTGCATATTAGCCTTTTATATAGGATAATATTCCATTGTGTATACAGACCATACTTTAAAAAAAATATTTTATTGATTTCAGAGAGGAAGGGAGAGGGAGAGAGAGTCAATGATGAGAGAGAATCATTGACTGGCTGCCTCCTGCACATCCCCCACCAGGGACCAAACCTGCAACCCGAGCATGTGCCCTTGACCAGAATCAACCAGGGACCCTTTGGTCCACAGGTAAATGCTCTATCCACTGCGCTAAACCAGCTAGGGCCAGACCATACTTTTTTATCCATTCATTTGTCAATAGACATGCTGTTTCCATGTTTTGGCTATTGTGAATAATGCTGCAATGAACATGAGAGTGCACATTACCCTTTGAGATAGTGATTTCATTTCCTTTGGATATATACCTAGAAGTGGGATTGCTGTATCATATCGTGGTTTTACTTTTAATTTCTGGAGGAATCATCATACTATTTCCCATAGTGATTGCACTAATTTACATTCCCACCATCAGTGCACAAGGGTTCCCTTTTTAAAGTCCATTAAAAAAATTTAGAAAGCCCATTAGAAAATTACCAATACCTGGGCTCCAGAAAGATCCTTGCCAGTACCTGTTATCTCTTTGTTGTCTTTGTCTGGTTTTTAAATCCCCAAGAAATATGTTAATGAAATAGTACTAATCAAGCTTCTCAGATATTCTGTTCATAAGCAGTTGAACATTTGAGAATCCACATTTCTCCAAATATGGACTGTTCAGGAATGCTTTTAATAGTGCACATTCATAAGCCTCAGACTTACAGAATCAGAATCTCCAGGAATGGGGCACAGAACCCTGAAGTTTTGTGTTGTTGTTTTTTCTTTTTAATATTTTTTGTTTTTATTGATTTCAGAGAGGAAGGGAGAGAGAGAGAGAGAGAGTGAGAGAGAGAGAGAAAGAGAGAGAAGAACATCAATGATGAGAGAGAATCATTGATCAGCTACCTCTTGCATGTCTCCCACTGGGGATTGAGCCTGCAACCCAGGCATGTGCCCTGCCCGGGAATCAGACTGTGACCTCCTGGTTCATAGGTCAATGCTCAACCACTGAGACATGCTGGGCTGGCCAGCACCCTGAAGTTTTAGTGGATAAATTATTTGCCTGAAGTTATAGGTAACTCGTGGAATTTTTGGGGTAATAGCCTGAGTGTTCTTTCCATAAAAGAGCAGGAACAGCAGAAAACCAGATAGACTTTTCAGCCTTTGAGATCCTTCTTGCTTAGTTTGCCTAGGAATTTCCTTCTTTTAGTATAATCTGTGTTACAAAACTATGAACTGAAGAGAGCAGGATTTAATCTACTCTTTCCCCTGGGGCCCAATATTAGATTTACCAGTGAATCTGCTTATCTGCCTTATCTATAATAATAAAAGAGTAATATGCTAATTAGACTGGATGTCCTTCTGGACGACCTTCTGGACAAAGCGGGGGTTGCGAGAGAAGCCCAGGTCCTGGGTGCCAGAGGGAAGCCAGTGCTGGCAGCCAGGGGAAGGAAGGCCTACTCTTGCACAAATTTTGTGCATTGGGCCTCTAGTTAAATTATAAGTTTCCTAAGTCAAGGGCAGGATATTAATCATTTTTATAGACAATGCCATACTCAATGCAATGTCTCACATACAAACTCTCTGCAATATATATTAAGTTTAATTGGGCCCAAGTCATGGAAGACAAAACTCCCAAAAACAAAATCAGTATTTCCTTTTGAGTTTTAACATACAATGTCCAATGATATTATAGAAATAATAATTTTCATAGAATTATTGTTAAAATATTTTTATAGTGTTGTAGCTTGAAACTCACATAACAACATTCTAAATTTTTGCTTATTTTGTACTTTATTCTTGAGTGACTTATTTCACTTAGCATTATGCCTTTGAGGGTAGGGGTCAGGGAACTGAGAAGACATGCTTATTTTGTTTGTTTGTTATTCCTCCCCAAGGATATTCCTCCTCCACCCCCCATTGATTTTTAGAAAGAGTGGAAGGGAAGGGGAGAGACAGAGAGAGACTGGGGAAGGGATCAAGACTGCAACTGAGGTACAGTGCCCTTGACCAGAATTAAACCTGCAATCCCTCAGTCTGCGGGCCGACGCTCTAACTAGCGAGCCAAACTGGCTAGGGCAGACATGCTTTGAGTAAACCTGGAATACATCTCTTTAAAATGTGTAAGATAGTATGAATACTATAGGGCCTTGACTTTCCCCCTCAACTTCACCAAAGGAAACCAGGTAAGAAATCCAAGGCTCAGGGATCAAGAATGAAAGGAGCACCAGTGCAGCATTCTTGTGAGTGGACTACCTTTGCTTCTACCTGCCCATTTCTGAGTCACTGTGCTGAGAAAGCAGCAGGTATAGGAATTTTATTTTCAATGTGTTGATTTATATCCAGGTCCCTTATAAAAAGGACATCTGAGAGGAAATAATTTTAAAAAGTTTTTTCTTGTATTATTTTTGCTGGTTCAAACACCACATCCTCTAAACTCAGAAGAACAAGTTGCCAACGCCAGGAGCGCCCTCACCTTATTTACAAGGGTGTATAAGGCCTTGTCTTGTGCACCATATTTTAGGCACTGCCTAATCCAGGTGTGGATAGTCCAGTCTCTCAGGTACCAGCAATTGGGGCTGTGCCGGAATCTAAACAGAGCATAAGGAGAGAGAAAACAGGTGTTAACTCTTAAATGTCAATGCCAAAATACATCTTCCACCAGCAGGTGCTTCTCTTAGGTATTTACAGATGTGTAGGCAATAGGACCAAAATCATAAAAGTCAACAGTCTACAAAAAGTCAGGCTAAAACTCACTAACCATAAAGTCTAAAATGGAAAAGAGAAGGCAAAAAAAAATAAAAAAAAATAAATAAATAAATAACAAAAAGATTGTAAAAATTGTATTCCTTATTTAATAACCCCTAAATCAATATCTTGTTTTAATATGAGACTTATGAAAGATGACTTGGTAGAAATACTAACCATGGTGTTATGTGAATACATAGTTCCTTAGAAGAGAGATGTGGAATTGAAGCTGACCCTAATAAATTCACAATAAAACAGATGAAGCAAAAAAAGAAAAATAGAAGAGCAGAGCAACTCTAGAGGGAATTAGCTTTGTATCATATTGATATTTCTTGTGGCACTTAGGAGAGATTGGCATACTCATCAATGAATCAAAAGAAAAAAAAGAAGAAAAAATAATGAAAAAATTAAGCAAAACTTAACATTCAGGTCCCCCAGGTCTTCGGAACCCACAGTACCGCTGCCTTCTTCACAGCTCTGCTCTAGCTCTTCAGTCTGCCTCCTCTTGCTTCCTACTGCTCCCCACTTAGCTTTAAAAGGCAATCCACGCTAAGGCGTATGTAGTGACAGTGTTGCCACAAAGAAAGGCATTCCGAACACTACCCTTGCGTTGTGTTTGTACACACTGGTAACACTTTGGGTCAGAGCGCTTCTTGCTCTTGGCGGGTCCAGGCCACAAGCCTCAGGGCAGAGACAATATAAGGGGCTTTTCAGTCCTCTTTTTGTGTATCTATTTTGATTGGGATGGATCTTCAAATATCATATCATGTCAGCTAAAGTCCCACCCTTTTTCTTTAACCTGATAGAAGCAGGTCAATCTCTGGGCTCTACAAAAATCAAAGTGTTTTCTTAAAAACAAAAAGGCAAGTCAAAAACTTGGAGTGCAAGGATTTTGTGCCAGATTGAGAGTTGGGCTACAGGCGTATCCCAGTGTTTTTCAGAGGCTGTTTATTCAATCTGCCACCTGCTCCTTCCTGCCATCTGCTACTGGGACAGTTTCATGCTAAACAAGTTCTCTGCCAAAGTAAAAGCCGAGAAAAGGGGAAAGTGAGAAGTAGTAGGCTATTTATTAGTGCTCCGATTAGAGAGATTAGGCAAAAATAAGATCTGAAGATGTTTTATGGATTTAGAGTCATCGAGCCCTCTCCAGTCTTTTGAATATCTTAGATTTGCCTAGAAAATGTCTCTATCTTTCTCTATAGAATTAAGCCCTTTAAAAGCATAAAGATAGAAACTGGTTAAATTGTGTTCAGGTTGAGAGTGATCTGGCCAAAGAAAGGCATCATATAGGTGCCAGAGATACTAGATCTAATGAGATCCTCTGCAGGTAAGTGAAACAAAATATGTCTTTTATTATTTCACTAGAGGCCCAGTGCACGACATTCATGTATTGGGTGTCCTCTCAGCCTGGCCTGTGCCCTCTTGCAGTCTGGGGTCTCTAGGGGGATGTCCGACTGCTGGCTTAGGCCCGTGGCAGAGGCAAGAGAGGCTCCCGCCACCCCCGCTACACTTGCCAGCCGTCAGCCCGGCTTCTGGCCGAGCGGCGCTCCCCCTATGGGAGTGCACTGACCACCAGAGGGCAGCTCCTGTGTTGAGCATCTGTCCCCTGGTAATCAATGTGCATCATAGAGACCAGTCATTCCACCATTTGGCCAATTGTTGAGCCACTTGAGCTCCTCTCCTGCTTCCTCTGAAAAATCTGAAATCTAAAGTATAATGGCCAATTAAAAGCTAATTTTACTTTTTAAACAAAAAAGTCATGACATAACAGGTGTATTCCCTAAATGATGGAGATGTTTCCTTGTTAGCCTGTAACCTCCCTGGGCAAGTAGGGGCAGCGACTGACTTGCTCAACCCTGGCTCCTCAGTGCCTGACACCGTTCGTGGCCCATGGCAGGTTTTCACCAATAAAACAAGAGCTTTATTCAACACGTATTAAAGGCTATCATGTGTTGATAATTTTGTTAACATCTGTGGTGTATATGAAGAACTGTAAACTACCTGTTTGGGGAATTTATAATCTCGTTCCAAAGCAAAGTATACAAAGCTGAACAATTACACCAGGTGGAACAGTAAGTGCTAAAAGGGCACTGCTAGTTGTCAGGAGGTGCTTTTGGTAGTAATGATGTTAGGATCAGTACATTTTTCCTTTTAAAAGCAAACAAAACAAAATAAAAAATGTCAATTACTTCCTTTACCCAGGATTATTTTAAACCTAATCCATATTTACAATCTAATCTTCCACTTTAGGATATCTCCAACAACCACTAAAGAGTTAGGACTTTTTAAAAAAATTAAATTATTTTTTTTCCCATCACCATTTATCCCCTCTATGTCTTCTTCCACCTCCAAAGAACTTTTCTTTCTTTTTTTTTTTTTTTGATGGACTTTAAAATAAGAGCACCACAACCATATCCAGCAAAACACCCTTTTCTCTGATTAGCTGATCATTGTTAGGCTTTAAGCGAGAATGACAACGATGATAAGACCTGGCTATACTAGTAAAAGCTTCAAAGCTCACATCAAAATTGGTTTTAAGCCACTTGCTAACCTTGTGAGGCTAACTTCACACAGAGAACAGAAAAGTCTTTTCTCTCACACTTTATTTCTTAGAAGCCTAAAGGGAAAGTTACAAGACTTCCCACCTCCAATATAATCAACTGTGCACTGCAGCCCTTAGATTGATTTGTCAGCAGACTCAAAGGGGTCTTTAATAAGTTTACTCTCTCCCTCCTGGGACAGGGCTGGTCAGTACGATCTCTCCTCTCTAAACCTAATACTCCAGATACACAACCATGGCGAGAACATTCTCAACTAAATGACATCAAATAAATTCAGGAATAAGAGGAAAACACTTCCTCATATACCATGACATATGCTGCCCAAAGTGCAATTCCTGCTTTTCCCAGCCAAGCAGGAAATAAACTCCCTTCCAAGCCCCCATCAATGATAAAAAAGAAATTAGCACACAACTTATTGGAGTAGCTATCTAGAAAATATACAACTCAAAATATTGACATAGTAAGGGCCCAGGTTTGGAGTGAGTTTGGAAAGAATTGCTCTGTCAATGATTTTTGAAGCAGTTCAGACAGATAAACTTGGGCCTTTTCAGAATTGCCAGGGGTAATATGATAGGCAGGTAAGTCTCCAGAGTGGGTACTTGCCTGGAATGAGTCTGCAGGCTGCTGGACCAGCATTCTCCCTGTCAGCCAGGAGAAAGGCAAAGAGACAAGAACACAACTAACACATTGATTTTCCAATTTGCTTGCAAACAGACTGGCCTTTGTTCTCGCCTGCTCTGACCACTGGCCTGGCAGATTACAGGCAGCCACTGTAGGAGTCCCCTCCGTGCCCCACACCATCAGCTGTTTGCTCACCTCAACAGAAGCGTTATTATTGTCCAGGCCAGCAGGCTGCCAAGCTAGGCAAACTGTGAGTGTGCAAAGGATAAACAAATGCAACCCAAGTAACCCCAACAATGTTTGTGCTCATGATGGCAGAGACATTCTGAGCTTCCAATTTATAAAATTTAAGTAAACTTACAACAATTTTAAAGACATGAGTATTTCTTGGAGGAAGGAGTGCTACGGAAAGGAGAGAATGAAGAAGCATGTTCTCAGGTTCTAGCTCTAGTTCTGAAAGCTGGTTTCCAGGGCTGCAGGATCTCTGTCCACGGTGCTAAGTGGGGTGGCCAGGTGAAGACAGAACTTGCCTAGGAAGCCAAATCATGACTAGTGAAATAGCAGGAATTGAGAGGCTATCTCTCCTCAAAAGTCAGGATATGTTCAGGATTCCGCAGGGCATTTGCCTGCACTGCTGCTCATTCAAGACCAATGTCACCAGGAAGGAAGGAGAGCAGAATTACAGGCTGCAAAACTGACAAGGGGGCAAAAGTCTGATGCCTCGGAGATATCTCGGAAGGGAAGAGTGGTTACACAAAAGTCAAGAGGGAAAAGAAAAGCACCAGAGACTCACTATGATTACACAGATCGTAAAAGTCACATGGGATTTCCTATTTGTGACCAATTTCATTAAAAAAAAAAAAAAGCAAAAACAGCGGCTCAGTTGGTTGAGTGTTATCCTGTGCATTGAAGAGTTGCTGGTTCGATTCCTGGTCAGGGCACATGTTTGAGTTGAGGTTTGATCTCCGGTTGGGGCATGTGCTGAGGGCAACCGATGGATGTTTCTCTTTCACATTGATGCTTCTCTCTTTCTGTTTCTCTTCCTCTCTCTAAGCATGTCCTTGGGTGAGGATTAAAAAAAAAAGGCGAGGGGGGAGAGACACAGCTTTTCTTCCATGGGATTCAAGTAAAGGCTACTGTTGAAGGTGAGTGGCAATGCCCATCAGCTCTCTCAGAGTCACAGATGACAGCGCTCCCGGCTGAGCAGGGCAGAGGCACAGACGCCAGAGCCTGGAGCTCATCTGCTCCACCATTTAGCGGCAGCACTGGCTCTTCCATATGACTGAGCAAGCTTTCCACAGCGTTTATCTGATCATGAGAGCCACCACCCTGAACTTGAATTCTGTATCCGGTGGCAACAGGCTTTCCAGATGGAGACCACAGTCCCTGAGCTGGGCGGACATGGAGATGGGTGACTGGGTAAAGGGAGGAAAGAAAGAATGCCAAAAAGAACACGTAGCTGGCTCCAGAGCCTGCAATGTGGACTGGGAATCTCATTAATGAAGCAAAGTGTGTATAATAATTAGTAAAAGGGTTGAGTGCATTCGTGAACTAGAACCAAGGAGCGTGTTCTGTGATTATTTGACCAGAATTGGATCCAATCACTGCCACCCATTCTCTCATTATAAAAGGATAATTAACTTTCTTTTGCATCCTGCTTGAAATTCTGCTTTCATCAATTCTTAGTTGCCCCCACCTACCTAAAATAAAATCATATTTTGGTGAGATAATTTTCTAATGCCTATTCTATTTTTGTCAAGTGTTTAAAAAGGGGGTCAGAGTCTAATATAGGAACCGGTAATGAAGACATTAGTAGGTTAAAATAGTTTTCCTGCTTGAGACCCTAGATTCTTACTCTTATAGGAAAACAGTTAATTTTAACTTTTAGCAAACATGTCCTGAGTGAGCACTAAGTGAAGTGGCAAGAGCAAGAATCCCTTCCCAAACATTCCCCAGATGGTCAGCCAGTCTGGGCTTAGCATTTCCAACAAATTCATTACTACCTCATGAAGCAGATAACAATGTCTTTTTTTTTCTTTCTTCTTCTTCTTTTGGTTAATCCTCATTGGAGGATATTTTTCCCATTGATTTTAGAGAAAGTGGAAGGGAGAGGGAGGAGAATGGGGGAGAAAGGAGAGAGGAGAGAGGAGAGAGAGAAACATGGATGTGAGAGAGTCACATCATTGGTTGCTTCCCACATGCTCCCCAACCAGGGCTGGAAACCTGCAACCCAGGTATGTGCCCTTGATCGGAATTGAACCAGTGACCCTTCTGTGGAGGGCTATGACACTCTAACCACTGAGCCATGCTGGGCTGGGCCTTTACAAAATTTTTAAGTTCTAATACATTTTTCTTTTCTTTTTTCTTTTTTTTAAAAGACAGGTTTACAGAGATATAAGATAAAAACAGTAACATTTATACTTTCAAAGTACAGGTCTATGAGTGTTGACAAATGTGAACAGTTGGCCAACCACAACAACAGTCAAGTTACAAGAACAGTTCTGTCATCCCTAACAATTCCTTACTGTCTCCTTTGTAGTCGACCCGTTCAGGACTCACTGGTCAATTTAAGCAAATTTTATTTAGATAACCTCCTGGGGTCTCTTTCTAACCCCACAGGTATTAATTTTGTAAGAGAAAAAGCAAATAAAGTAATAAAACTATAAGTTTTATGTTAGTTTATAATTTATATTCTTCCAATTTCCAGAAAGAAATTGAAAAAATTAAAACCCAGTTTGCAGATAGTTTTCGACATCCTATATACAGTCATTAGACCTGAATTCCCTGTTTGCCACTCTAAAAAAGGGTGGTAACTAAGTGGATTTGGGGTAGAGAATAACACAGGCACAGAATTTTGCAAATGTGAAGTGTTAATAAATGCAGCACAACGGCACAGTTTTTGAAGTGAAGATAGATAAGAGGGGCTTGTTAGATATCAAAGTGAAAGTCTAAATTGTCAGACCCAGGCTTAAAAATGAGGTCATTAGTGTCTCACCTGGAAATACTAATATGAAATATGAGAAACTACTCTAGGAGAGATACTCTATTTTTTTTCTTAAAAAAAAAATGTTTTATTGACTTTAGAAAGAGAGGAAGTGACGGGGGGTGGGGAGGGGGGGAGAGAAAGACAGAGATCCATTAGCTGCCTCCTACCTGGGATGGAGCCCGAAACCCGGGCAGGAATCGAACCAGTGACCTTTCGGTGCATGGGATGACGCTAAAACCAACAGAGCCACACCAGCCAGGGCATACTCTATTTTCTATGTCTTCTCATGGAACAGAAAGCAACCAATGACAAGGAGGATATTATGTCCCCCAAATTATCTCTTTCTCTTCTCTTTGATCTCGCTGTTGTTTTGTCAGACCTTTCTTCATCTAGGAGATGTATTTCTTTTTAAAAAAATATTTATTTATTAATTTGATTGGGATGACATCAGACAACATGAACATACAGGTTTCAGGTGTGGGTTTCTATGTTATAAGATCTGTATATTGCACCATGTGCCCACCACCCAAAGTCAAATCTTCTCTTGTCACCTTGGAGACATATTTCTTATTCACAAAGTAAGTATGTGTCAGGCACCATGATACCTATTCTATCCCTGTTGGTCTACCCAATTTCCTCTAACTCCAAACAGCCTTAAAGATGGCATCCCCCCTTTCTGATACAGAAAGAAAATGCCTATAGCTTGACCATTCTTGGTTGTTCTTTCACAGAACAGAAAAGTAAGGAGTCAGTCAGAATGAAGCCAACTGTTCTCTGTCTGAAGCCCAGGACGCGATTTTATCAGCTTTGATCAGGTGAACTATGTGGACAATAGGGGAGAATTACTTGCGGGGAGAATGGGGAAGAAGTGTTTACATGATTGCTGAGGTGCCCTCTTTGTGATGATGTAAAAGCGGAAATGGTTATCTTTGTGGCCATTCACTGACCTCAGTGAAACTGCTCCCAGAAGCACCTGGTGGGCCCCTCGCGCCACTTCAAAGCTGGACACACAGATTACATCATGCCTGAGGGACACTCTCTCCAGGGCAAGGTAAGGCGAAAGGGAGAGGGGCCGTTAGCTAGGAATAGCAGGAAGTTGAGAAAACTGGATCTTGGAACCAGTCCTATTTATAAAAGAACATAATATTGTGGGAACTGCGTGGTTTGGGCAGAGATAAGGGAAATATTTCTGGTTTTGAGTAGGAAATCTATGTGCAGTAAGCAAACCACTTTTAACAAGACACAAACATTTCCTGATGTCTTCTGAAATGTTGGCTAGGAACTTCAGAGAACATGTCTGCAAAATCAAGAGTAACATAGTGACTAAGACGGGAAAATCACATATATTAATTAATCACGGGTAGGCTGTGCATCTGAATAGTTCCGAGGAAAAGAAAGGTCAGCAAGAAAAAAGGAGGAAAACAAAGGAATAGAAATCAAAATTTCTGGAGTATTAGAGTTGCCAGGAGTAAGTCTGCCAGGAAAGAAATGAGCAGACGCCTGGCTGGGTGAAGTGCAGCAGTATAGAAGCAGGGAGAATTAAGCGGTGTTGAGCAGATTTATGTGCTTGTGTGTGAGATTATGGATTTCTTTAGAGGCATTTTTTCGGGTAGAGAAAGCTAAGCACTAATCTGGATTTCTTAAGAATCAGATTTTTTTTTTCTTTAATAAAGGAGAAAAGCATCTCAGTGTTTTAAACATTCTGATTCTCTAATTCATGGAAAAGCTGAGTTCCTAAGGATTCTTTGTTTACAGCAAAAGGTAAGACTGGACTTTCTTCTAGTTATACAGCCCAAGTTTATAGCTGTCTTCTATTTCTGTAACTCCATTAACCCTTCCATTAAGCCTTTAAGTCTTACAAGGCAGGGGACACGTTTTCTATCTTTTTGTGTTCTACAATAGTGGGTGCCTGGTGAATGGCAACAATGACTAGGCCTGCTGAGAATGTATGAATACCAGTAATGCACAGGGGTTGGCAAAAGTAGGTACACAGCTGTGAGTCCACGAGACACAGAATTTATTATTATACTAGTGGCCTGGTGCACAGATTCGTGCACATTTAAAGGAAATTAATTAGAAGGTGGCCAGTGGTGTGGGACTGGGTGAGACAGGCCGGAAACGCCCTGGAGCCAACCTCCTGTGGTCCTTCCCCAGGGTGGCTCAAAGGGCATCTTCGGAGTGAGCAGAGTCCCTCTGGCAGGGGGGTCCCTCAGCCTGGCCTGCAGGGATTGGGCTGAAATCGGCTCTCCAACATCCCCCGAGGGGTCCCGGAGTGCGAGGGCACTTTGTAAAGTTGCTGTTGTACAGGGTGTGGAATGCAAACTCAAGTGTGTAGTAAACCAGATTCGGGCCGACAGTGCCCCAGCAACAATATAACCCACGCCAGGAGGTGGAATCATGCACAGCCCTGCGAGGAATTGGGCTCCCTCTCTGGTTCCAGGGTGCATTACCCGAGAACCGCCGCTGCCAAGTCACCACAGCATGGCAGCTCCTGCATTGAGTGTCTGCCCCCTGGTGGTCAGTGTGCATCATACCTACCAGCCGGTAAGATGGTCGGACTGTCACTTAGCCTTTTATATATATAGATTACTATTTCTTTATTAATTATTGTATTATTTATTTGTATTATTTGTCTTATTATTATCACTTTGTATCATTACATATGACTTACATTTTAGGTAATGATAGCTGGTAATCTAACCTACTTTTGCCTACCTCTGCATGTCAAAATTCATGAGTATTATTTGTATTTGAAACAATAATCCATTTGGTTTTGAAGTATCATCCTGCCTAAATGGATGAAGCTAGTAGGAAATGCTGCCTTTGTACCAGGCAGGAGGAGGTCAGAGATGGCCGAGGATGTGACATAGTATGTGTTCATCCTGGAGGGCCACCTACTATCTCCTCCCCACTGCTATCTCCTTCCCACATGTACAAGGAGGCATGGATTCCGCAGGACAATAATAAGTTCAGGAAACAGACAAGCTGATAGGAGAGTGAAAACAAAGAGGACAGAGTACACAGGTTCAAAGAGCTCCCCCAACAAGTTCTATAAATCCAAACACTTAGACTTCTCTCAAGTTGGAAGAGACCTTGAGAGCCACCTATGTCAAGTAAATTGGGGACAGAGGAGGAAGAAAAGTTTACATAGAATTAGAGAATCTTTAATTTAGTGCTGGTAGGGACCTCCAATATCCACTGTTTATTGAGTGGATATTGAATAATATCCATGCAGTACCTAAGATAAACACAGCCACAGGACTTAAATTAGACCCTTTACTCTTACTACTCCACCACTGTCTCTCAATGCTTTTATTATATTTGTAAGGTATCTTTAAAAATCATTTCTGCAGTTTGACAAAGGTCTCTAACACACTGAAAAATAAATAACATCTTTTCTAAATGAAGAAGCAGAATTCAGAGAAAAATACTTAGGCTGTAAAATAATTCTCAACTGTCTTGAACTAGTTAACTTTGGAAATTCGCTCAGTCCTCCAGAAGTTCAGTTCCTGTAACTGTAAAATTACGAGGTAGGATTATCTGCATCACGAACTCAAATGTCTACAATGCTCAGTCAATTAATATAAATGCATGAAGAATCAGGTAAGACAATAGGTGCAAAGCTGCTTGTATTATGACCAAGCAAACTGGCTGTCTACTTATACTGGTTTGAAAAACATACTATATGGGCCAAACAAAATACACTGGAACTCTAGGCTAGACCAGACCACCCGAACTCCTTCCAGCTCCCAAGTTTAATGACCCTAAAGAATACTAAGCCTCATCCACACATTAAAACATCAGTTATTTACACATTTCTACTGAGACAGAAAAAAGGCAGTGATACAAATAAGTGAACAGAGACTCACAGATAAACAAGCTACCAGTCAGCCAACAGCTTACTCTCCTTTATTGCACTACCTCCATTCCCCGACCAGGTGAGTATCATTTTACCCAGTTTGGGCAGTGAACACAGATTATTGTAGGGTGAGCAGACCCTGCCAACTGGCATCTAAATTTCAAAATGAAATGATACAATCATTAAAGTTAAATTCAGGTCCCTAAAGTAAATTTAAATTGGAGATCAAGTTTTGTAGGAAATAAAATTTTCAGTAATTGATTCCTTCATCCATATTTTCTACTCAAATGAATAATACTTCATTGCATTAAACTTATATCTGAAAGTCATCCATCCAAATTAACTTTCTTATGCAACAGAAATTGTTTTATATGTTGCTACTTTCTTTTACTCCTTAAAAAATTATTGTAAGCAGTCATAATAACCCAAACAGTTCACCACCATACCTTACTATTTTTGGTATAAAACCCTCTGGTAACTCCTAAAGCAGAAATGGTTGAACTCTTTAAAAAAAAGAGGGAGTGAGATGGGGGTGATCATAGGGATATTAGGAAATTACTTGCCAGTTTCTGGAACCATAAAAGGACACAATCACTTTCTGTAGCTAAAAAGGAAAGAAGTTTAAAAGTTGAGATTTATATTTGTCAGTCCAATTGGTCTGCAGGAAGCTTTAATTTAGCATTTGCCAAAAAACCCTTATTTATATATGAAGGTAGAAAAATTAAAGTGACCTTTCTTTCTTGTGCTGTCAAATGGCAAAAATCAGAATAACAACATTTAATTAGCAGTTCCTCTATTCAGCTCAAGTCAGTGCCCCCCATACCAAAACCAAACTTATAAAAAACTGAACATCTAAAATTGTATAAACATAATATACTAAAAAATAGTCTTAAGAATGAACAAATGCAAATTTCATGCCATTGGAAGGCTAAGGGTCAGACATCATCCCTTTTAGTACGTTAACAATCATCAGAAAGAATGATTACAAATTTTAAACAGGAAAGAGCTGGTTCTTTAATAAAATACCAAATATAAAGGTCTGGGTTCATTTGTTCTGGCTGGCAAACCTTCCATGGAACTGCCATGCTAAAGCTAAACAAAAGCTATTAGGCTGGCCCAGAAGCACAGCACACACAATCTGAAAAACACCTTTCCTGGCATGAGAACATTCTTTTCAATGTCAGAAAGCGCCAGGAGAACTGCCTGTCTCGATGTGACTGCAGGCAGCCTTTCCAAGTCCCTCTGCTTCTCTAAGCATGAGTCATAGAGAGAGGAGAGCGCCCCCTGGCAAGGATACAGTCTTTCCTCTCTGGTTCCACACTCCCTCCCCTTTTATTTTATTATATATATAAAGCTTGATGGATAATAGTTAAGTAGATTCCAGATAAGCTTAACTGACGGCGTTTGAACACCAGGGATGCAATCTATCATTGCAGAAGTCTATTGTTCCATTGTGAGCCACAGACACAGGGAAGCATCTTCTGCATCCTAAAAAGGGCTGGGCCCATTGGTCATGTGTCAGATGATGGCTGCACTTTGTGGGAGAGGAGACAGAAACAAGCTATGAAAATACCTCCACTTCCCTAGCCTCCTAAACATCATTAGCTCATCTGCCGGACAATTGCAGCGAGCTGGACGGGGCAGCAACTCGTCCTTTATGTGTGCACATTAAGTGGAATTTCAACTGCAGTAGCCATAGGCTTTCCACAGGTACATGGCTGCTACGATGCATGAAGCCTTCAGCGAGCAGACACAATTTTCCCAGCACTAACTTTAGGCAAAAAAGCAAGGGAGCTAGTTAAAAACATTGTTTTTAAACACAGAATAACGTTAAGGAGTGTTACACGAGAGAGAAAACAGTTCCACTTCTGTGCCTACATGGAATCACTTGTTAGAACAGAATGGAGCATTTGGTGAGGGCAACGCTGCTCTATTCTGCATGTGAGCATTCATCCATCCACTATGAATCAAGATAATATGCCGGGCACCGAGTGATGTAGAGAAACAAACACACTCCTTGCCTTCAGTGAGGTTAGATGAGATTATTTAAAAACAAGTGTTTTGTGAGCAGACCCTAAAACAAGCTAAAAAGGCTAATTCAGAAACATCATATGCAAGCCCTCATTTATAGAATGACTAGAGGCCCGGTACACGAATTCGTGCACGTGTGGGGTCTGGTGGCCCGCCCCAATGGGGGCCCATTGGGCGGGGCCAGCTGTGGGGTCTAATGCTGGAAGCTACAGCTTTCCCTCAGCTGGATCTAATCATACTTTAAGGATGCCCAAAAGAAAACACATAATAAAAACTGTTTTGTATTTCACATGCCATGAAATGAAGTTGTTTATGTGTTGTGTGCAAATGTATATCAAGATGGATGATGGCCCTTTAATGATTTTTGCCCTCAGTTTCCCAATATGATCTTTATGTCTGTTTGTTTAAAAGTTTTTCTATTTTTGAACGTGCCTACCCTTCACTGTTGCTCCTGGGGCCTGTGGGTCCTCTTCGCCGCCCTTTTTAAAGAGAGATTGAAAGCTCACCTAATCTGCAAGGCACCACAATTTCACAAAATCCCCACCCAGCCTCTCTACATTCCTCAGCAAAAGGCCGCCATCCTGTTAATGCTTAGGCGCCTTTTTAGCTAACTTGGAAGGTCTCCTGGGGCTGCAGGCCGGGCCCGTGGAGGGAGAATTACACACCTTGGCTGCAGTATTAGCAGAGCCCTCTGGAGACTCTGGTTGGGGAAAGAAGGGGCTAATAATTATTTTCTTGTGCTTTCACTAAATGCACATGCACCAGGGAGCCAGGCAGTGATTTAGGGGTGTTGGGGGCGCTTGGGGGCAGGACCAACCAGTGCGAGGGGCCGTGGGAGGTTTGATGGCGGCCTCGCCCCTCGCTAGGGCTTTTATTATATAGGATTGTTTCATAATACCCTGGCATTACATTTTAAAAAATTGGCTCTCAATAGAAAAATGAATTCAACTTTTCTTTTCTCTTCCCGATAATCTGTCTTTTTGTTTGTTCTCTTCAGATATATTTAAAAAAATAAAATGTTGCAGATATAAATAAAACCGCACCTGCCTCCTCCCACTTTCCAGAGGAGAAAAGTTGGTGTCCCATCACTCTCATATATGGTTTTATTACCCAGAGATGTGTCCTGTGTTGAGTACTTTAAGGTACACATGCCTTTTAACTCTGCATCTGAGGGCTTGTCTGATAGAGACCTGCGCCAAACCACAGCAGTGTATGCTTCTGCAGGAGAAGAAACAAAATTAACTGCGATCTCAGGCATGAGGGTGGATCAGAGGCCACCTTTACCATGGAAATCAATCAGCACTGCCACCAGAGAAATCCCTGGTGAGGTGTTAGGCTAAGGCCTGTGGCATAATTGCCTTTGGTAGTAGAGAGTAGTTAAGATATAAGATTTGGCATCAGATAAGACATCATTCCTACTTTATAACCCCAGGAAACCAATGGTAAAACCTCAGGATCCTATTCTGTAAAATGGGAATAAAAGTTATATCCACTTCATCTGGCATGAGTCTGGGCTGATAGGAGGATGAGGCGATCAGACATGTGAACTGCTTGTACAATGGCTAGCACACAGCTCTTCAGACAACCTGGACAGAGCAGCCCACAGCAGCCACATGCGAAGGGTCATGGAGATCAATGTGAGGTGTTATGACTAACTAGAGGCCCGGTGCACGGATTCGTCCAGGGCGTGTCCTACCCGTCTTGCCCAGTCCCAATCACCCCGACCCCAGCAGCAAGCTAACCTACTTGTCAGAGAATCTGCCCCCTGGTGGTCAGTGTGCATTATAGCAACTGGTCAAAGGGTTGAACACTGAGCCTGTTAAGCTTTTATTATATAGGATTTACCTCCACATGGAACGTGACTTGCATAGTGTTGGGCACATATATGCAATAAATACCTGACTGCCATTGGCCAGCTGGGGTGGGATAGAGTAGGAAGGAGAGGGTCAGTAAAGGGGTAAGAGCCCTGTGCCCCTCATTCTAGATACAATCTCAAAAGAGGAGCTGGGAGGTGAAGCAGAGGGGAGAACAAAGAGACTTTTCACAATCACAAAGGCTCAGAGCCAAACAGTACAGGGTGTGCCAGTCATTCTGATGACTTGTAGCAGGGTTATTTGCGATAGAAAAAGGTCCAGATAGGAGAAGGGATTTGGGAGGTGACCTAATGAGGAGTTCATTTGCTTATTAGTGCTCTTCTGCCCTTGGACCGGTTTTCGTAAGTTTGGCAAGACGAGTTACAACACAATAGAGTTTATGCCTAGTCCTCTGTCTGTTTGGTGCCTACCAGCCTCTAGCTGGAGTCAACATGAAGGAGAATGGACACCTACTAAAGATAAACTGAACTACTCAAAAGAGAAGCTGCAATGGTCATGCTCATTCTCAGAAAATGTCCACCAGTTCTGCACTCTGCGCCTCTACGCTGACTCAGGCTGTGCTATCAGAGTGCAAGAATAAGATGAAAACATTATGAGACTCCTTAAAGAGTCTCATATATGGTCACTGAGGTGACAATGTCCTATGCCTGGGACAGAATCTCAGAGGACGGAAATAGGTATCTATGTAGGACATGTCACCTAAGCAAGCCCAGGAAAAAAAGGAAAAGAGCAGCAAAGACAATGCATTTGCTGCTAAGCAAGCAGCTGTCCCAGCCTGCAATCTCTGTCCCCCCTGAGCAGCCAACAACCCTCTTGTTTCACCACTTACCCAACACTGGTAACCCCAAAAGATTTAAGGCTCAGACCTCCCACTCCAGCCCCCACCCAAATGGAGTCATCAGACCTTCTTTCAGACAACCTGGAGGAAGCACCTGACAGCAGCCACATGACAGCAAAGGGCGACTGAGTTAATGAAATATCTATGAAAAATATATACCAGCTTTTCTCATGTTGAAAAAACACATGTGGATACAACTAACCAGTACTAACTGTGTTTTAGGATCCTGTGTTAAGATAGGGAGGGAGAGAGAGAGAGAGAACGCGCGCGCGCGAGAGAGAGAGAGAGAGAGAGAGAGAGAGAGAGAGAGCACTGTTGTTATAGTGACCACAGAATTTGATCATTTCTAAAATTTTCCATAATCCCATACAACCACAGGAAAGTCTAATTAATTAGCAATGCTTGTACTAACTATATTTCTATGAATAAATGAATGAATATTTATGAAAGGGCAACATACTAAAGAGCTTGCTTTTTTGAGTATTTAGAAATACTGCCAAGTGCAACAATAGGAATGGCTCTTGAGAGTATCATGCTAAGTGAAGTAATAAGTTAGACGGAAAAGAACAAGAATCTTATAATTTCACTCATGTGGAATGTATTTGGCTAGAAATCCTTGCATTTCAGAGGTTAGAGATAAACTCATTTGGTTTGAGTTGTCCTGTCTGAAAGCCACAGCCATTTCTCTCCTGATGCTGAAATACAATGTCCTTCCCACCCCTCACCCCTCTGAAATGGTTAGCAAGCACATGGCCCTGGAGTTTCTACTATTATCCACCAATGACATCAAATGTCACCATTTGCTATGACATCGCCTCAGTAACCATATGCATCTAATGACATCACAGACATGTGTATCTGTGTTTATCGATATATTTTCAATGATAGGATTATGTGTTTTATTTCCTTACAGGTTTATACATACATTTACATAGGAAAATGCTATCAAATGGACAATATGCACCTCATATTTAAGATGCAGAGCTACAACCATTCCAAAACTTAAATACCTAGAGGTATTTATAAAAGAATAAAAAAAAATTTAAGGGGAGGGGTAGGCAGGAGACAGGACGGGTGCTGACTTAGTGGCAAGGCATCCTATTATAAGAATATTGCAGAGCTGGAAAGAGGCTCTTCAAATTATCCATTCAACCCCATTCACTTTCGTCATTAAAAAGAAAGTGAGCTTAAAGTGATTATGCAAACTTGGCCAAGAGCTCTTTAACAATTTCATTATGTGAATTATATTATCTAGGCCTTAATGTACTGCCTTTTTTCTTTTCTTCCAGCTACCGAAAGCACTGCTGTGGGTGTGACTGCAGAAAGATATGGGAGAGGCGGAGTAGAGGCAGTTCAGAAAGAAGCCTCCCTGAGGAATGGCGATTATTCCATGTGCTCTCATTTTAGGCTTTTGCCTCAGTGGTCCTCAAATCAATAAGTCTGTTATCATGCTCATTCTCAGAAAATGTCTACCAGTTCTGCACTCTGCACCTCTACGCTGACTCAGGCTGTACTATCAGAGTGCAAGAATAAGATGAAAACATTATGAGACTCCTTAAAGCCTAATGCAGTCTTCCATCGATCGTCAGAGGCTATTACTATTCTTACAGGATGCTATGGTGTGCTCCTGTACAGAACAATTAGACATGCCATTCTTGGTAAGCTCAGGATCTAAGGCAGTCCCTAGGATGATTTCCTAAATACAAATGTAAGAGTAAGTACAATGGATATGCAATATGTCATTTACATACTACTGTATGCAGGAAGGAAAACCACCCATAAGGTATCCCGGGTACCTGAAGGTTCAGATTTGATTCCCCACCCCACTGCCAATTCTATTTAGAATTGTAATGATATTTGGTGGGAATTTTTATATAACTATACCCTATTACAAATAGCTATGTACCTTTGGGAAAGTCTTTTATTCCTTCTCAGATATAGTTTCCATCTCTATAAATAAGATTATTTTGAACAGCTCAAATAGACTATGAATCTATATAATCTGGCCTTTAGAGGTCCACAAATGCCTACCAGTGGTCAGCAAACTGTGGCTCGTGAGCCACTTGCGGCTCTTTGGCCCCTTGAGTGTGGCTCTTCCACAAAATACTGACTTCTGCGCGTGGGCCATGAAGTTGCAATTGCACTGTACATATTCAGAATTGAGCACATTATATCTACTCTACCTTCTACCCTCCTTCCCTCAACCATGGTTCTTAAACTTCCTGTATTCTTGATTTCCAATGGCCCAAGACCACTTCAGATCACTAAGTTCACCCAATCCAGAAAACTCTATGCTCTGGATTCTACTACCAGACCACTATAACTTCTGTTAGTCTTTATTCTACCCAGTTAAAAAATCTAATCCCCCCAGTAGCTTCTTTATAAGCTTCCTTTAAAAACCTATTTTAAATTGCAAAAAGCTATCTCTTCTGATATAAATGTAATTTTCCTGAAAATTTAACCATTATAGAGAAGTATAAAAAAGGAAAAATCACTTGAATACTCACCACCCAGAGCTGGTTTTCCATTGTTTATTTAGCTAATCTGCTAGTGATTTAACTAATTCCCTAATGGTGGGCACATTTCACTAGCATAAACAAACTACAGTTAGTTTTCTTGACCTATGTACTTAAGATCACTAAGATCACCCAATCCAGAAAACGTGATGCTCTGAATTCTTTTATTAACAGACCTTCTGAACATCCTTATTTCTCCTTAGAATCAATTCTTTCAAAAAAGTACCAATTTAAGTTCCTATCAGTTTGCTAAGAACGTCTGTTGCCCTGAGAATGGATATTGATTAACTTTTAATTTTCCTTAATATGACAGGCAAAAAGTATTTCATATGGTTATTTGCCTATTCTATTTAGTGGTAAGGCTAAACATCTTTTCATATGTTTACGGTCTATTTGACTTCCTTGTTTCTAGAATTGCCCTTTTTAATTTTTTCCTATTGAATGTTTATCTTTCTATTATTGACTAGAGGCCCAGTGCATGAAAATTCGTGCACTAGTGGCGTCCTTCAGCCCAGCCTGGGCCCTCTCGCAGTCCAGAAGCCCTCAGGGGATGTCCCTAGGGGGAGCTGGCCTAAGCTGCAGTCTAGCCTCCCTCTGTGGGAGGCGACCAGGTGGGCTGATCAGGGGATGGCACCAGCCTGCGAGTGGCTGCCCCCCCCCCCCATTGCCCCTCTGCCACCACTGGTTGCCACCATCTCCTCCCCACTGCTGTCCCCTCCCTCTGCCCACTGGCATACACCTTGGCTGGCCTGGCGCCGCCTGCTTGCCGGCCCTGCCCCCCACTGACCTGTCATTCCACCATTCGGTCGATTTGCATATTATGGTTTTATTATATAGGATAGTTTAGAACTCATTTTTAAGGCCCTTTGCTAATTATCAAATTATTTGAGATAAGGTTTACTCAAAATGCAGATCATCTCACAAACTGATAACAACACAAAGCTAGGCCACATAGGACCACTGTAACCTGAATCATGCAAACTAAGTGCTACCTGTGTGCAAGTCAGGGGGTTACTGCTGGCTGGAGGGATCTGAGATGGCATCGTGGATTCTGGGCACTTAGGATTTGGCAGATTTTTTATAGGAAAGAAATAAATCCTCAGGGCCAAGAGCAGGCCCCACTTTATAGAGGAAATACAATTAATATTCAGCAAAACTGAATGAGTCAGGAAAGATAACTGCATAAATGTAAGGTTTATGTTAGCAATTGATGATATCTGGCTGGAAAATTAGGCCGGACCCAAATTATATAAACAGTCTGGGCTATCCTTGAAATATGTGGCATGAAGAACAGGGTTGAGCCTTAGGGAATGCGGAGGTTGGATAATCATTTTATTGCTCCTCTAACTTCAAATCTAGTAAATGCTAGTGGACCTACTGATAACTGTCAGAACACATGAGTCACACAGCTTTTTCACCTCAATAAAGAAAGGTTAGTTGGACAGATGTCTCACAGAGTTATAAAACAAGTGGATGATGATATTCACATCTCTGTTTTACAACTGGGAATTGTAAATCCAATGAACCATAAATATAACATGTAAAACATAAGCAATATCTAGTGTCTTGATTGAAATAGGAGCCTGGGTATGTTATGAAAACCAAGACTATGATATGACTTCAAGTAGATCTACAACATTAAAATAAGACCAAGTACTTTAATTTAAACTAATGATTAGACTTTTGAAATAAAAGATGCTGATCTGAAATTTGTTAATGATATTTTCTCTTTTTTGAAGGTTTGCTATAAATAAAATTTGAATATGGATACAAAAAACAAAAATAGAAAACAGGTTAGAGCTTGACCTAGAAGAAGGGGAAGATATAACAATGTGGAGGGAGAAATAATAGGCCCTGGTGAATAGCTAAAAAATGAACCAAAGTTACTGGGATATTAAAAGTAAATCATGAAGAAAGAGGTGACAGTTTGGAAAAGTACAGATATCTACCTACGTATGCAGCAGTTCCTTTATTCTCATAGAATTGAAAGACACTGGGTCTAGAAAATCAGATATCCACACAGCCTCCTCCTACTTCTGAGACCCGCACCTTCTGTCTGATCCACTCCTAATGTGCCATGGAAGCGGGTGTCTGTATCAGCTTCCCTCAGCGATGGCTCCACGGAGGGCACACACCACTGCCCCAATTCAGTAAAGGAGTTCAGCAGCAACCTTCCCAAGGCACGAATGAAGGTGGCACTGTGTGCTTTTCATGCTCTACGCATCTGCTGTCGACTCAGTTCCTAACCACAGACAGAGAAATGACAAGGGGGATGCTACGGAACTATAGGAGAAGCAGAAATACAGAAGGACCAAATGTGCTATGTATTACCATTAGGCCCATGAACCTTTCCACAAAGTAGAACACATATTTACTTTTATGGCAACAGGGCCCTGAAGCCTCCCCAAAGTGGGGCTCAGGGTTTGAGGGAAAGCCTTCCGGAGAGCAGTGCCCTCTGGTAGGTATGGGATGCTTTAACTTTCCCAGAGCATTTCTACATGTAGGAGCTGAGTGGTTCTTACACAACTTCCATCTTGATTTTAAAGCTGAAGAAAACAGGTGAGCAAGGCTAGGTGACCTGACCAGCGTCAAACTATAATCCCTTTGGTGGAACCACATGCAATTTCCAATTCCAGTCCATGGCTTATGGCCAACCACACTTCCCTAGACTCATTTTCTGTTTTATTTGAAACTGCCTTAAAAAATAGTTTCCTATAATGTACGAGCAGAGGAAGACAATGTGTATGCACTAAGGATTTTATTGGTATTAATTTGCTTATAGATTTTTTTCTATCATTCATTCAACAAAGATTTATTGAGGCTCAGCTATGTTCCGGGCATGGCTAAGTGCTGGGAATACAAATCAAATAAGATATAATCATTATCCTTGAAAAGTTCACCTTAGATTGGTGGTTCTCCAGAAATACATTTTATCCAAAGTCAAATGCCTTCAGTCAAAATCAAATTTACTGCTGCCAAATATGTAGATATCAAAACAAGTGGAAAAGAATCTGTACTGTCATGCAGTAATAAGATCTTTAAAAAATAAAAATGTGTGCTGATATTACTTTCTAAATAGATATCCAGGTGAACTATGTGAATCACTACAAGATACTTCGCCAAAAAGATCTGACAGCACAGTCCAAATGATGACTATCTGCAAAGAAAGGTAATACTTAGAAATGAAAATAGGGAGAGAAAAAAATATCTAAAGGCATTAAAAACCACTTGCACAGTGACTCCCAACCTCAATAAACATGGGCACAAAAATCAGTCTCAGAAGTTTTCCTACTTGGTTTCAAATCTGTATTGTATCCAGAGTTGAAAACTAACTCTGTGTCTATGACAGGGAAAGATCACCCTAAAAAAATAATCTAAAAGTCAACTCCTTAAAATATAGTAAAAATTTGGAATCATACACATGACAGATTTAATTTACCATAGGACTATATCACAATATAACCTTACTTTCAAAATCACTGTCTTTCAATCTTCTAAAAGCCCAGAGGCTTATAGACCTCTACTAACAAATCAAAACAAATATTAGGCAACTTGTGCCTTTGTCCTTAAAAAGATATGATTCTCTTTGCAGCATGAGTGTTTCTGAACAGGAAGTACAGTATTTTGGCACCACTAAGGGAAGGTGACATGAACATGCCAGAAATATGAGCATATATTTTGAGGAGGATGAAACATATTACCACAATGTCATGATGACTTAAATGTAACCTACCTGGATGTTTGTGGAGCTGACAATAATGATTTTATGAGACTGGGTGATATGGAAAATGCATCCTTTCAGGCTATGATCAAGGCCCTCTGCTACACTAGCTGTTGGCCTTGAAAAGCTTCCTCTCTGGCTTACTTTCTTTATCTACGAAAGAGGGCAAAACAGTATCTGTTCTTTCAATTTTGCAGGATGGTTAACAAAAATGAGATGACAATGTACTTTTGTATAGATACAAGTAATTATCATTGTTTGACCTTTACCTTGATCACCCACAATGTCATTCCCATTGATGGGTGGCCAACTGGACTTTGAGAGCTTTATTCATTCTCATCCCCATCTGACTAAGCATTCCTGAAGGCAGGGAGTTAGTGTGAACAGCCATTTGTACTTCCACTTAAAGAAGCACATTACAGAAAGATGTAATTAGCCAGTTCTGGTGCTCGCAGCTCCAATGGGAAGTAGGGGGCAAAGGAAGGAATATACATCTGGCTTTCCGGGTAATTCTTTCATTGATACTATTATTTGTATGGTGCACTACAATTCAAAATCGTTACATAGGGATGTGACTAGGGATTAAAATCAGCCCCAGCAACTGTAAGTCTGCATCTTTCAGAAAATGCTACCTTTTCCTTAACTTATCTGTCTAGAAAAGGCAGTTCTTCTTATTTGTACATAGATGCCCTAAAGGCTGTTTGAGGTCCTATCACATATCTGAGACTTTCAACGGTCACTTAAGCTTCCCCATGAGAGAGAGTGAGGAGGGAATTCATAAATACGGTATTTGGAAAATATTTCTAATGATTAGTGAGGTAAATATAGAAGGGTGGTAATGGAGGTTGAGCAAAATGGTAGACAGAATTGTGGCCTTTTTCCTCTGCTAAAACATATTAGACAGCTGAAATAGTTAAAACAAGTGTGATGCTACTGGATGAAAAAGCAGATCAGTGGAACAGCACAAGAAGCTTAGAGATTGCTTTTCCGCGCTACCCAGGGAGGGCTCCATACGGCGTTGTTCTCGGTTCCCACGTAACTTAAAGGGAAACTTTTCACAATGTCCGGAGCCCTTGATGTCCTGCAAATGAAGGAGGAGGATGTCCTCAAGTTCCTTGCAGCAGGAACCCACTTAGGTGGCACCAACCCTGACTTCCAAATGGAACAGTACATCTACAAAAGGAAAAGTGATGGCATCTACATCATCAATCTGAAGAGAACCTGGGAGAAGCTTCTGCTGGCAGCTCGTGCCATTGTTGCCATCGAAAACCCAGCTGACGTCAGTGTCATATCGTCCAGGAATACTGGCCAGCGAGCTGTGCTGAAGTTTGCTGCTGCCACTGGAGCCACTCCCATTGCCGGCCGCTTCACTCCTGGAACCTTCACCAACCAGATCCAGGCAGCCTTCCGGGAGCCAAGACTTCTGGTGGTTACTGATCCCAGGGCTGACCACCAGCCTCTCACAGAGGCGTCTTACGTTAACCTGCCCAC
This sequence comes from Myotis nattereri, assembly GCF_964212035.1. Taxonomy (NCBI): domain Eukaryota; kingdom Metazoa; phylum Chordata; class Mammalia; order Chiroptera; family Vespertilionidae; genus Myotis; species Myotis nattereri. Next base: position 37,761,897 of record NC_138079.1, read on the forward strand.
CATCGCTCTGTGTAACACGGACTCTCCGCTGCGCTATGTGGACATTGCCATCCCTTGCAACAACAAGGGGGCTCACTCAGTGGGTCTGATGTGGTGGATGCTGGCCCGGGAAGTACTCCGCATGCGTGGCACTATCTCCCGTGAACACCCGTGGGAAGTCATGCCTGATCTTTACTTCTACAGAGACCCTGAAGAGATTGAAAAGGAAGAGCAGGCTGCTGCTGAAAAGGCTGTGACCAAGGAGGAATTTCAGGGCGAATGGACTGCTCCTGCTCCCGAGTTCACTGCTGCTCAGCCTGAGGTTACAGACTGGTCTGAAGGCGTGCAGGTGCCCTCTGTACCCATTCAGCAGTTTCCTACTGAAGACTGGAGTGCTCAGCCTGCCACTGAAGACTGGTCTGCAGCTCCCACTGCTCAGGCTACTGAATGGGTAGGAACAACCACTGAGTGGTCCTAAGCTGTTCTTCCACAAATTCCTAACAGAACGGAAATAAGGTTGATGGAAAATAAACAGTTTCTAAAAAAAAAAAAAAAAAAAAAAAAAAAAGAAGCTTAGAGATTGCCCTAACCGGTTTGGCTCAGTGGATAGAGCGTCGGCCTGCGGACTGAAAGGTCCCGGGTTCGATTCCGGTCAAGGGCATGTACCTTGGTTGCGGGCACATCCCCAGTGGGAGGTGTGCAGGAGGCAGCTGATTGATGTTTCTCTCCTATCGATGTTTCTAATTCTCTATCTCTCTCCCTTCCTCTCTGTAAAAAATCAATAAAATATATTTTTTAAAAAAAAGAAGTTTAGAGATAGACCCCAACACAAATAAGTTAGCATGTGATAAGGTAGCATGTCATATCAATAGGCAAAAGATGGATTACTCATGGCATTAGAATAATTGAGTAGCCATTTGTTTTATGCATGTGTAGGAATGTGTGTATGTATGAATCTATACCTCACGTACTCAAAGCAAAATAAACTCTAGATGAATTATATATTTACATGTTAAAAACAAAAGCATATATTCACTGGAGGAAAATTTCTTGGGATGGAGAATGTCATTCTTAGTCTGATACAAAGTCATAAAAGAAGAGACTGATAAATGAGTTACACACACACACACACACACACACACACACACACAATGTTTATATAGCAAAAACTACCATAAGGCAAAGTAATCTTAAAAAAACAAATAGAAAAAATATTTATCAATTCAAGCCTATTTCCTAAAGATTAAGAAAGGTCCTACAACCAATAAGAGAAAGACCAACAATCCAGGAGAAAGGATATAAGATAAGAAAGTTCACGAAAATATGACTTCTAATCTCATCAATAATAAAATATACAAAATAGCCCTGGCTAGTGTGGCTCAGTTGGTTGAAGTGTCGTTCCATACACCAAAAGGTCTTGGGTTTGATTTCCAGTCAGGGCACATACCCAGGTGGTGGGTTTGATCCCCAGTCAGGGTGTGTATGGGAGGCAACAGGTCAATGTCTCTCTGGCTCTCTCTCCCCTTTCTCCCCACCCTTCTTTCTCCCTTCTCTCTAAAAGCAATAAAAACATATCCTTGGGTGAAGATTTTAAAAAAATTATATATACATATAATAAAACGACATGGAGAAGCCATATACCTGTTCTAAAATACTAATTTGTAATTTTAAAATCTTAAGAAGAAAACTCCAAGCCCAGATGACTTCACTGGTAAATGCTATCAAACACTGAAGTAATAGCCCCGTGTGGCTCAGTGGTTCAGCATTCATCTATGAACCAGGAAGTAACTGTTTGATTCCTGGTTAGGGCACATGTCTGGGTTGCCGGCTCGATCCCCAGTAGGGGGTGTGCAGGAGGCAGTTGATCAGTGATTCTCATCATTGATGTTTCTCTCTCTCTCCCCACTCCTTTCCCCTCTGAAATCAATACAAATATATTTTAAAAGACACTGAAGAAATAATACACCATCTTATACAAATTTCAGAAATAGAGGGAACAGTTCCCAATACATTTGGCATAACGTGATACTAATGCCAAAACCACACAAGGATGCTATAAGCAAAGAAATTTTGAGACCAGCATTACTGACAACATAGGCATAAATATCTCTAACAAATAATGGCAAATTAACTTTATGAATACATTAGATAATACATTGTTGGGACTTCATCCCAAGAATACAAGGCTGAATTAACATTTGAAAACCAATCAAAATAATTCAATAAAATAACAGAATAAAGGAGAGAAAACCTATATGGTCCCCTCTATATTTGTAGAAAAAGAATTTAACAAAATTCAGCACCCATTTATGATAAAAATTCTCAACAAACTAGAAATAAGAGGGAACTTCCTTCAACTGATAGAAATCATCTATGAAAACTATATTAAACATTTTCCCCCTAAGACTGGGAACAAAACAAGGATCCCTGCTCCCACTACTTCTATTCAACACTTTATTGGAGGTCCTAGCTAGTGCAATAAGGCAAGAAAAAGAAATTAAAAGGCCTAAAATTTGGAAAGGAAGATGTAAATGTATTTCTATCCACAGACAACATAATTAGATATGAAGAAAATACTAAGGAATCTACAAACAACTTCTAAAACTATCAAATGAGTTAATCAAAACCCTAGGATGCAGATGTAAAAATCAGTTGTATTTCTAGTAGCAACTGGAAAATGAAATTTAGAAAAATGACTTGTTACATCAAAAACCATAATATACTCAGTAATAAATTTAACAGAAGACTTGCAAGATGCCTACACTATAAAATAACCAAGTTTTATAGAACACTGCTGGAGGTAACGAAGACTTAAAAAAAATTAAACTATGTTCATGGGTTGGAAGACAGAATATTTTATGACATCATATTAAGACTTAATTAAGATGTCAACTCTTCTTCAACTAACCTGTATATTTAACAAAATTCCAATCAGAATTGGAGACAATTTTCTTAACAGAAATTGATGACCTGATTCTAAAACATATATGAAAAAGTAAAGCATCTATGATAGCCAAAACAATATTAAAAAAGAACAAAGTTGAATTACTTACAGATCTGGCTTCAAGACTTCCAGTAATTATGAGTGTAGTATTAACATTAGGATAGACAGATCAGTGGAAAAGAATAAAGAAAACATTAATATCCCATACAGAAAAAAATGAATGCCATCACTTATGCCATACACAAGAATTTTGGTTTGAAATGTAAAATTAAATTGAGACATCAAATATAAAATGACAAAGTTTAAAGAAAATAGAAGAATATCTATGACTAAGGGGTAGGCAATAATAACTACTTAGGACACAGAAAATAATTACCATAAAATAAAAAACAAATAAATTAGAATTCATCAAAATTTAAAACTTGTGCTCATCAAAACATGCCATTGAGAAACTATATTTAGTTTATATGGATAGCCATATATTAGGAGAAAATATTTGCAAAATAGATATATGACAAAGAATAGTAAAAATTAGGACAAAGAATAGTAAGAATTAGGTTTCTTACCATCAGAGAAAGGAATTACAAAATAAGGAAAAGATGAAACCTGAAATGTTAGACTAAAATAGGAGATACCTGACCAGCAAGATGCTTTAAAATATATATATAGGTGGATGAAAGGAAGGATTGATAGATTTCTAACTCTGTCCACTGAGGAAACCTGGTAGCAGTGACACCCCAATAGCAATGAGCACAGTGACATCCAGATTTTGGCTTCTGAATGCCATTCTCCTCTAAAAAGAATCAAGGCTCTTTAGAAAAATGGCTGATTCCAGGGCTAGGGCAGATAAAGTATAAGAAGAAACTAAAATATATATTTAAAAATAAGAAAACAGTTGGAAGAATGATGGGGATGTATCAAAACAATGCAAGGGACAGGGTCCCCTACTGACCAAATCTGGGACATTTTGAACATCAAAATAGTAATAGATTATAACTTACTGAAAATCAAATCATGAGTCCTTATGGTAGAAATAAATATATAAGTAAATAAATGAAGAGAAAGGACAAGTTCTTTCTTACAGTAGAATGTTAACCAAAATATAGAAGGAACTAGAGGCCCAGACTGCACCTCTCACAATCTGGGACCCCTCTCAGGGTCCAGACATCCCTTTTACAATCTGGGACTACTGGCTCCTAACTGCTTGCCTGCCTGCCTGCCTGATCGCCCCTAACCACTCGTCTGCCTGCCCAATCGCCCCTAACCCCTCGCCTGCCTGCCTGATCGCCCCTATCCACTCGCCTGCCTGCCCAATCGCCCCTAACCCCTCGCCTGCCTGCCTGATCGCCCCTATCCACTCGCCTGCCTGCCTGATCGCCCCTAACTGTTCACCTGCCTGCCTGATCGCCCCTAATTGCTGGCCTGCCTGCCTGATTGCCCCTAACTGCCTCTGCCTACCTGATTGCCCCTAACTGCTCACTGCCTGCCTTCCTGATCGCCCCTAACTGCTCACCTGCCTGCCTGATCACCCCTAACCGCTTGCCTGTCTGCCTGATCACCCTAACCACTCTGCCTGCTGCCTGATCACCCCTAACTGCCTCTGCTTTGGCCCCTGCTGTGGCAGCTTCATCTGGAAGGATGTCTGGAATGACATCCAGAAGGTCGTTCAGCTGTCCAGTCTAATTAGCACATTATGCTTTTATTATTATAGATGATGCAATAGACAATCATCAAAGGATCCCAATATTTGGGGGTAAAAGTTTGATAATAGGATATTTCATAATCTCAGAGTATCTCCCCACATTACTTACTAACTGCAAAGGGGGGAGAAGTAAATTTATAGTGGACAAATCTGATTGATACCACCTTAATAAGGCAACCAAAATTAACATAACTAATATATGCACCTTCTAATAATGATGCACTGGGAAGAACACAACATCAGTGCTGTGGTACTCCTGCCCACAGACGCCCTCCTTTCTAGGAAATATCTGAGAAACCTAAATTGAGAGGCATTACACAGAATAACTGGCCTATACTTTTAAAAAATGTCAATACACACACACACACACACACACACAGGCTGAGGAACTGTTTCCAAATTAAAGGAGACTAAAGAGATATGATAAATAAATATAATGTGTGATCCTTGTTTGGATTCTAGACCAGGAAAAACATTAATGCATAAAGAACATTAATGCATAAGAACAACTGACAAAATTTGAATATGGACTGTGTATTAGATTATTGTGTTATAGTTAAATGTTCTGACTTTAATCATTTTATAGTAGTTATGTAAGAGAGATGCCTAAATGAAAAGTCAAATTATCAGTATCAATAAAGAACATTCGTGTAAGTTAGGTGTCTATCAGTTAACAAGGCCATCATTCTCACTCTGGAACTGTTGTGAAGAGGGAACACATGCCAGCCATCTGCTGGTGCCCAGCATTTGTTACAAGGCCCATGATAATTATACTATGCTCATCCTGGGATACAAAATAGCCATCCAACTTATTGTTCCTCCTTAAGCTACAAGTTGCAAAATCAGATAGCTTAGGAGTTGAAGCTTCAGTCTTTGTTTTTTTCTTGAAACAAATCAGTAAGGATGAATGAAAAGATACACTGGGATTTTCCTTTCCAAAAATGTTAAGAAGAGAAAAGTAGGTGAGGATATAGATCAAGGGTTGACAAACCAGAGGTCTGATGGGCCATATCCAGCCCAAAGCCCGTTTTTGTGCAATCTATGAGCTAAGAATACTTTTTACTGTGTAAATGGTGGCATATAGAAAGCAGTCCTATTAGGCCTGCGACTTTGAAAGGGGCAGTTATCTGGCCCAACCTTGCCCAAACACACTACCCTAGCTTTCCTGCCAAGGTGAACTTTGACTGAAGCCAGGCCAGTCCTACCTTAGGTTTTTCAAGGAGGAAGTGAGAAGGAATTAACTTCAAATCTGTTCAAATAAGTACGTTAACAATTGCAAAAATGGATATTTTTTCTGTGTCATGGGAAAAGAGATGAAAACATTATAAAGAATTTAAACATTCAGGAAAGTACCCAACTACCTACCTTCATCAAATTCTAATGTGTCATACATACTTCAGACTTTCTTTTTAAACAAAACAAAACATTATAGATACAGTTGAAGCTTATATATATATACACATACATATACATATGCCGTTAACCTATTCCTACTCTCACTGCTTTCCACAGGCAAATAATATACTGAATTTTTTGTTTATCATTCTTGGGCATGTTTCTACACGTTACACATGTATCCCTATAAACATAAGCTTTACATATTTTCAAACTATATAAACGGTAACATATTGTACAATGATTCTTCTCCATGCTTTTTTTTACTCATTATGTTTTTGAAATAACCATGCTGGTATGTATAGCTTTAGTTCGTTCATTCTTTCTCGCTGCTGTATGGTATTCCATTGTATGAGTCCGTCACACTGCCTATTTGCCTGTTGCACATTTTTCAGGTACTTCTAGTTTTTACTATTATGAACAATGCTACAATGAGTATTCTTACAACTTAATCCTTGCACATGCCAGGGGTTTTTTAAGTATCTATCTAGGAGTAGAATACTGAGTAGAACACGAGGCCCATCCTCACTTTCACTTCATGTGTCAGTCTGTTCTTTAAGGTGGCAATACAACTTTCAACTCCCACTAGTAGTATATCCAGGTTCTTGCGGCTTCTCTTCTTTGCCATAATTATAAGACTTTTTTTTTTTAATCCTCACCGAGGATATGTTTGTACTGATTTTTGAGAGGGAGAGGAAGGGAGAGAGAGAAAAATCAATTGGTTGCCTCCCATACATGCCCTGTCAGGGGATCGAACATGTAATCTCTTTTTTTTCAGGGCGAACAGGATGACGATTCAACCAATTGAGCCACTGGCCAGGGCTTATAACTGTCAAAACTTTTCATTTTTGTATCTGATAAATGTGAAAACATGTAGCTTTTTGTTGTTGTTAATCCTCACTCAAGGATATTTTTCCATTGATTTTTAGAGAGAGCGAGAGGGAGAGAGACACACAGAGAGAAACACTGATGTGACAGAGACACATGGATTGGTTGCTTCCCACATGCACCCCAGGGGCTTGGGGTGCTAGGGATCAAGCCTGCAACCAACATATGTGCCCAGAATCAAACCCGTGACCTTCAGTCTGAGGGCCGATGCTCTATCCACTGAGCCAAATTGGCTAGGGCCACGTAGCATTTTCTACTGCAACTTATCTGATCACTAGTGAGACAGATCACCTTTTCATACGTTTCTGGCCATTCTGTTTTTTATTCTGTGGGTTGTTGATTCATATCTTCTATCCATTTTTCTATTGGATTATCCTCTTACCCTACCGATCTACAGATGTATTCTAGATATTAATAGCTCACATCTCATCTTACCTAATAATAGACAAACATGCAAACTGACCGTACCTTCGCTACACCTTAAGCCACGCCCACCAGCCAATCAGAGCAACTATATGCAAATTAACCCAACCAAGATGGCGGCTGGCAGCCACGGAGCTGGAGCAAGCAGGAGGCTTGGTTGCCGCAATGATGGAAGAAGCCAAGCTTCCTGGCTGGCTGCTGCCTCCTCTCAAGGCAACAAAGTCTCAATTATAAAAGGTAAATAAACTCAGACACCTGCTTCCAGCCGCCATGGCCATGGAGCTGGAGCAAATAAAAAAAAATAAAAAAAAAAAGGAAAGGCTGGGAGCTTTGGTCTTCAGGGGGCTTGGTCAGTCTGAAAACAGCCATCAGCCCCTCACCCAGTCTGGCCAGGCACCCCAATGGGGACCCCACCCTGAAGGGGGTTTGGGAAGCCTGAAAACAGCCATCAGCCCTTCACCCAGGCTGGCCAGCCACCCCAGCGGGACCCCCACCCTGATCCAGGACACCCTTTAGGGCAAACCAGTAGGCCCCCACCTGTGCACCAGGCCTCTATCCTATATAATAAAAGGTTAATATGCAAATTGACCCTAACAGCAGAATGACTGGGAATGACTGGTCACTATGACACACACTGACCACCAGGGGGCAGATGCTCAAGGCAGGAGCCGCCCTCTGGTGGTCAGTGTGTTCCCACAGGGGGAGCTCTGCTCAGCCACAAGCCAGGCTGACGGTAGCCAGCACAGTGGTGGTGGCGGGAGCCTCTCCTGCCTCCTCAGCACACTAAGGATGTCCGACTGTAGCTTAGGTCTGCTCCTGCTGGCAAGTGGACATCCCCGAGGGCTGCCGGGCTTGATTCCCCAGGGAGCGGGCCTAAGCCAGCAGGTGGACATCCTCCGAGGGGCCCCAGACTGCAAGAGGGCATAGGCCGGGCTGAGGGACCCCCCCGAGTGCACACATTTTTGTGCACTGGGCCTCTAGTCTATATATATATATATATATATATATATATATATATATATATATATATATATATAAAGCCAAGTGACTGGAATGCCGGAATGACCGGTTGCTATGAGGCACACTGTGGTGGCCAACCGGCCTGATCCGGGCCCCAATCACCCCCCTCCTCCCCACAACTGCCCGCGGCCCCTCCCCCGCTGGTCCCCCCAATCGGGGGGGTGGGGGGCAGCCAACCTCCCATGGCCCCTCTCTCTCCCATTGGGGCAGGCTGGCCAGACCCCACCTGTACATGAATTCGTGCACCAGGCCTCTAGTATAACTTTAAATATTCTCCTATATTTCTTTCTAAAAGTTTTAGGCTTTACTTTTTCCAAGTTTTTAATCTACTTTTAAAAATGCGCAAATGCATGTGTGTTTTGAAGTAGGAATTAATTTTTTTCCATACATATAATCAATTTCCCATGTACCATTTATTAACTAATCTATTCTTTCCTCCTTTGTAACTATGTAAAACATCTAAGTTTCCATATGTGTATAGATTCATTTCTGGGCTCTCTCTGTTCTATTCCACTAGTCTGTTTGTCTAAGCCAACATCTCATTTTATTTATTGTAGCTTTCTAAGTCTTATTATCTATCTGGTAAACCAATCACTTTATCTTAGTCTTCTTAAAATCGACTTAGTTATTCTTGGCCATTTACTCTTTCATTTGAATTTCAAAGATCCCACAAAAAGTTCTGCTGAGATTTGGGTTGGAATTGCATTGAATTTATAGATGAAATCTGAGAGGTAGTGTCAAATAGTTTAAAACAAACAAAATGGAAATATGTAGTAAAAAAGCTGGCAGGAAAACACTAAAAAGTGAGCGATGTTTCCTTTATAAGTTGGGGGGGAAAAGCATGTAGTTAACTTTTTCATAAGCAAAAATAATTTTTATTCTTTTCTAATTTTTATACATATATTTTTGTTGATTTCAGACAGGAAAGGAGAGGGAGCGATAGAAACATCAATGATGAGAGAGATCATTGATCGGCTGCACACCCCCTCCTATGGATCCCAGGCATGTGCCCTGACCAGGAATCAAACTGTGACCTCTTAGGTTGATGCTCAACCACTGAGTAACACTGGCTGAGCAAAAAAATAATTTTTAAAATACGGGGAAATTTGTATTATTTTAACCTATCCTGCAGGGCCATAAAACAATGGGATACATAAATAGAAACTCTTATTCAATTTCTACAGTTGGGAATAAACCAATAAAATAAAATAAACAATGGGGAATGGTGACAACATTAAACATCTTTAGCCATTCTGACTGTTCTCGTGCACTTTAGATATCACAGCTAAAAACCACTAGAAGCAGTCCCTCAATTTCTATTTCAACTGTTTAAATGTTTTCCTGTCATTCTCCCACTCCTCAGAACAGATCTCTCTTTTTGTGTCTAATCTATGTTTTCATTACTGATTCAATAACATCTTACCAGAGATCAGTTTAGGGGGGAAAAACTGTGTCTAAAGTCCATCAGTGTTAACTCCTTGTGACAGGGATGAAGGAAAATAACTTTAATAGTTCAAAAAATAATAATGCTGAAAGCTCTCTACGAAAGACTGAATGTAAAAGTAAAAAGTGTACATAGTTGTAAAAAAGAGTTTTTAAACATGCTTATTTTCTATGCACTTTTTAAAATTTACGTGATAGTTTAATTAATGAACATGTCAAGTTTTGTTTTGTGTTTTTTTTTTAAAGAGAGATCAGTTTAGGTGTAGGTTTTCCTAACTGGGAAGCACCTTCTTTCCGTTTCTTCTTGTCTCCATAGATGGGAAGCAGATGACTTGCTGCTGCCCCCTGCTGGATTTTGGCTGCTGCAAGTTTAGGAATATGAGTATACATGAGAACTTCAATTAGTTATCTTTTAGGGCAAGACAGCTTCCTCCAAACTGTGATATCCTTTTCATCTGGGAGTTGACCTATTAGTGCTCATAAACATCTATTTTTCCCCATCTCTGAGTCCCGATAATCTTTGTACCTTGATACCCTTGGGGTGAGGGTGGTGGAGACAATTGGGGACTATTAGTCTTAGAAACCAAAACTGGAGCTTAAAGTACATTCTCCGTAAAGAGAGAAATATGGGAAAGGGATAGTCCTTGTTCTTCAAGATGTTACATCTATTACAGCCAACATTAAAGCTAAAATTTCTTGAGCATTGACCATCTTTGACCAAAGGCTATTCTAAGGGCCTTATTAAGTATTAATTTTTTTAAGTTGCATAACTATCCTAAAGCATAGGCACGACTTTAATTTCCAATTTATAAATGAGGAAACTGAGGGACAGAGAATATAAGTAAATAAACCATACAGCTAATAGATGGCAAATCTAGGATTCAAATCTAGGTAGACTGGCTCCATTGCCCATGCTTTTATCTACTATAATATACTCCTTATCAAGTAAAAATAAAAACGCCAGCAACTTTTTAGTCAAAAAACAAAACAAACTAAGCAATCCTGAACAGATTAAAGAAAATTCTATAGAAGGGGGTCAGAGAGCATATCCAAATAGTGAAAATCAGGTCAAGTTTATGGATGTGGCAGAATTTGGGACAGGCCTTACAAGACAGGTTGCACTCTATTAGAAGATTAGAGGGTGGGGAGGAAAGAGCATGGGCAAAGAAAGGATGGGCACATTCAGTGAACAGCAGTCCATTCTGGCTGGAGCTGAAGGCACTGTGTAAGTGTGCCATACATGTTAACTGTTGTTACCTGCTATTAAGTCAGTAAATGGAGAACTATAATAATCTATACATACGAAACCCACTAAGTTATTATTTTAACAAATAATTTCCGTGTTCTTCCTCTTAAAATTCTTCCTAGGCTTTTATTAATGAAGACTAATGAACAATTTGAATTTCACCTCTTGGTAGCATCTGTCACTGAGCTGTGTAACAGCCAGTGGGTGATAAACAAGTGCTGTAACGGCTTGGAGTTGAAAGACCTGGTTTTAAGCCTCAGCCTTGCTCATTACTAGCTATGTAACTGGCGATCCCATTTGTCTTAAAACCAGCATTACTATGAAAAAGAACAGAATAGAGCTCAAAAATATCAAATCTGTCTGGTAAAAACAAACATATCTGAAAATCTATCTTGGAAATGATAGCTGCCAGGACCACTATGGAGAATTCACATCAAATACTTCTAGCTCCTCAACTGTCCTCTTGCCTAGACACACAGCATCTGGAAATACTCTGGAATTTATTTGCCAGTGGCCTCAAAACTGATGATGCAAACAACGGAAACTTCTGTTCCCACAAATCTCTTCTTGAAGCTTCTGTTTATCTACTCAACTCTCCCTTAAATGTTGCACAGCTCCTGAAAAGATCTCTTAATTATCTTCAAATCCGACAGCCTTACATGCAAAACCCTACTGAAGTCTCCTTCATAAATATAAAGCAATATATTCAGTCAGGCATTTCTCTCTGTCCTATGGCTTTAATTCCTGGCACCTTTATTATGATTTCACAGGTAGAGAAACAGCCAGTAATAGGAATTTTGAATCAAAGGAGTTTATACTGTGGAAAAAACAACTTGGGATATATCTTTTTATATGAAACTGGAGGAGTTTTTTTTTTTTTTTTTTAGCTTTAATCCACAAAGGGTTCTGCAGTTATTAAAATGGGTCTATTTAAGCTCTCAAATCTTCTTAAGTCCCAAGACTGGTAACATCTATTAGTTTTTCTTTTGATATTCATAGTTAATGTGGCTGAAACTTCAATTCTACTGTTTATGTCCATAAAGTTCTTAGTGAGAAACTAAACAAAGTCCAGAATCTCATGCTTTCAAAGTTGAGGCTTCTGGTGATAAAGTCTAGCTTCTGTATCAGAGAATGAGAAACACAGTATTATAGATACTTAAGGCGCCTTGGGAGGCATCCAAGATCATTGGCTCATCTAAGGAGACTGGTGTCCAGAGAGTTTATTAACTGGTTCCAAGTTACAGATCAAAGTGGAAACTCACATGGTCCCAAAATCCAGGTTACCCAATTCTTGTCTACCATCCAAATTTGAGTGATTATGTATTTTAATGCTGAATCTCTGTGTAGGCGAGGTTTTTTCTAGGTTTAATTAATTTTATGTCACTTTGTTATAGGTATTTCGGTCTCCACTGGGTCTACATCTTCTGGTTTATTAACTAGACGGCCTTAGGGAACGGGTTGGCAGAGTGATACACGGGTCTAGATGATAAGCCTCTGAACTCGAAGCCAGGCCTTCATCCTGATGAAACTTGGACTTGTCCCAAGGCTCTAAGAAAACTGCTTAGTCTTCTCAAGTCTCAGTTTCACAGATTCTGAAAGTCAGTAGAACTTCAGAGACCACCTAGTCTAAAATTTCCCAGACAGGGTAAGACAGCAGGAAGACTCTAATACAGCCATGTTTTGGCAGCTATTCTTTCTCCGAAGGTCTGGGGCCAGTTCCTCTCAAACAGTTCAAATGTGGTCAACAGGCATGAGACGTGCTGCAGCAAACTTAGGACTAAACCTGTACGTTGATAATAGCCATTCTAACAGGTGTGAGGTGGTAGTTTGATTATTATGCTGAGCAAAATAAGTCAGTCAGAAAAATCTACGAACCATAGGATTTCACTCATATGTGGGATATAAAACTGAAGCTCATCAGTGGTTACCAGCAGGAAGGTGGTGGGGGCATAGTAAAAGGGGCCAAATATATGGCAATGAAAGATGATTTGACTTTGGGTGGTGAGCACATAATACAATATACAGATCAGGTATAGAAATGGATATTTGAAACCCATGTGATCTTATTAACCAATGTCACCCCAATGAATTTAATAAAAAAAAGAAAAAATAAATAAAAACAAAAAGAAATAACCCTGTATATGTATAATGAAAAGAAAAAGAAAGAAAAACCACCCTCTTGCTGTCTTCTAAATCTACTTCCAATTCACTACTTCTATCAATGGACTAGCCATTTTCTCATTAACTGAGGTTCAATTTTCAGTTCATTTTTTTTCTTTTTAATATTTTATTGATTTTTTACAGAGAGGAAGGGAGAGGGATAGAGAGTTAGAAACATCGATGAGAGAGAAACATTGATCAGCTGCCTCCTGCACGCCCCCTACTGGGGATGTGCCCGCAGCCAAGGTACATGACCTTGACCGGAATCGAACCCGGGACCCTTGAGTTCACAGGCCGACGCTCTATCCACTGAGCCAAACCAGTCAGGGCTTCAGTTCATTTTTGACCCTCCTGTTTTCTATCTTTATTTTATATTCAACCCACCATTAATCCTGTTGATGCTAGTTTGAACTGTGAAACCTAAAACTATGACACCTCTAAAACAAAACACAGGAAAAAAATCCTTGTGGTGCTGGATTAGGCAAAAACTTCTTTGTTGACATCACAATCCATTAAAAAAAATTGACAAATTGTACTTCCATAAAAAATAAAAACTGCTTTGAAAAACACTGTTAACTGAATAAAAAGACATGACTATAAGAAAAAGAATTACCAAAACTCAGTAAGAAAACAAGCACTCAACAATTAAAAAAAGGCAAAAGATTTATATGGATACTCCATCAATGGAGGTATATGGATGGCAGACAAGCACATGAAAAAAATGCTCAACATTATTAGTCATTAGGCAAATGAAATTAAAATCACAAGGAGATACCACTAAACTCTATTAGCATGGCTAAATGTGTTGGCGAAAATGTGGAGGAATTGGAATTGTTGTTGGGACTGTAAAGTAGTACAATCACTCCAGCCATTCCACTCCTAGATATTTACCCTCCACCCCAATAAAAACATATGTCCCTACTTGTACATAGATGTTTCTAGCAGCATGGACTGCTATGGACTCCTAGAAGAAGAACCTTCAGGGACTCATTCATCACACTGGAGGAATAAAAGAGAGTAACTATCTAAGGCGTGAGGCCACTCTGGGAAAGGTAGGTGGAATGTGAGAACTAAAGCCAGAAGAAAACCCTTGAAGGTTACTCCTACTCCCCTTCATGTCTTCCATGGCCAGGCTCCAGGATGAAATGAGACCAGTGGGGAGAGAAGTACAAAGTCTAAAAGCTTAGAGGCTGAGGGTTCTCATCCTAACTCTCATCACAAAGCTCCAAGGAGTCTTTGACAAGGCGTGGATAATACCCGACATTCAGCTATTCTCTAATGCACATTAACAATAAGAACCTCTCCCAGGCCCCAGGTAAGATCAGCAACTAAGTACTAAATAAAGCACTTGGCAATATTAAACTTTCCAAAAAATGCTCTAAGAGTCATTTACCTCCCCTAGGCTCTTATGCTTTTCTTAATAATGTTCAAACATAATGAGCCCTGGCAATATGCTAATAGAAAAAAATTTCATTACCTCTTATTGCTATAACACACAATCTCTGTCCTCAAAGGAAAATTACTACTGCTTAAACTCATGAATGTTGTTCCGTCCTAATAAATCCCTTCTTCCTATCTTTCTAGTTAGACATGAGTTCTTAAAACATAGGCCCGGTGTGGTACACTTGCCTTCTAAGGAAGCATCAGAATGTTTTTGCTTATTGAAAAATGAAGCTATTTTGGTCCTTCCTTTTTAGGCTGGCTGCCAACCAGGACCTGGAGACATGCAGGCTGCCATCTGCCTCACCCCAGCTGTTCCTGACCTGCCATCCGTCCCCAACCAGGGATGCCTCATATCTGCCAGGTCAGTTAAGCAACTGATGAAAGATGCCTGAGGCCCAAGTACAGTGTAGATGAATGTACTGGCAGCACACATTCTGCAATGCAACCTTGACTTCCTCTCATTAATGGGTGGCATGCTACTCTCCATGACAACACAGAGCTGTATTCTGAGAAAAACAGACCTCATGGAGCTCAGCAACCATCTTTTCTTATTGCATGACAATTAATTCAGCTAAAAACCAAAAGGTTACTCAAAAAAAAGTTACATTTTTAAAAATATATTTTGATTTTTTACAGAGAGGAAGGGAGAGAGATAGAGAGTTAGAAACATCGATGAGAGAGAAATATCGATCAGCTGCCTCCTGCACATCTCCTACTGGGGATGTGCCCGCAACCCAGGTACATGCCCTTGACCGGAATCGAACCTGGGACCTTTCAGTCCGCAAGCTGACGCTCTATCCACTGAGCCAAACCGGTTTCGGCAAAAAGTTACATTTTTAAAATAGAATGTTATATCTGTTTCTATCACTGATCCTTCAGGAATGGCCATTATATTGCAGATAAAATTATGGGTCCTGATTACTGATGCTCTGATAGTAAGATGAACACATTTAATTTCATGCATCTCTAAACTGCCATAGTCCCAAAATGATTTGAAAGTATAAATAAGCCTTTAAAATGTAATTTGCAAGCATTCTCGGTGAAGAGAAGGATACCACAAGAAAAGAAGGAATTTTTATGGCTTGAGTTTGCATTCTCTTGGTGCAATAATCAAATACTCTTATAGGATTTGTTAAAGCTTGTTATAACCATAAACATAATGGCTTTTCTTGATGCTACATTTTACTGATGACATGCAGTTTTATCTCCTGAAAAGGGAGACACAGAGCCTGCCTTAGGGCTCACCTGCCTGCACGTGGGCAGCACACATGGACTTGGGATGTGCTGAGCTCTGAACTACTGACTAGTAGCTCTGAACATGGACTTCAAGTTGACAGATCCCAAAAGGGGATTTTTGTGGAGAAAAAGCTAAAATCATGGTTCTTAGAAAACAAACAAGAAATGTATAGGATTTCCTCTTATCTCTTAATTTTGATTTTCTTCTGCTCTATCATGCTCTATACTCTGGTCTCCATGAAATCCCTTGCCTCAGTTTCCTTACTTTTTATTATTTATCTATGCAGAAACATGCCTTGTTTATTTCCCACCCTCTTAGTCATATCTATACATATTTTATGAAGTTCCTGGATCAGGTCCTTCTTATCTTGTTTTATTTATTTATTATATTTTTATTCTCTTATTTTAATCATGTTTTCTTTATTTTGTTACAGCCCAACAGTTCTTAGCATGCCTTGTTTTATTTTGTAGCTTTAACATTTTGTTTATTTTACTTTAATTTAGACTTTTTACTGTTTTTAACCATCTTTACTCTTGGTTTATTTTCCCTTTAGATTGTATAGAGTATTATCAGGTGTTTTTTTTTTAAATCGTCAACCTGTATAGTTTCTGGTATTAACTGCCTTAATAATCTTTAGTTCATATTATTCTTTTGTTTAAAGGATCATTTCCCTTTTCTTGGTGTCTGTTTCCATGCTTTATTTGTAAGTGGCAGGACAGAAGTTGATCATAGATTTGTGGGTCCCTCAGAGAACAGCACAGCCAAAACAGGGATGATTAGATATTTATTCTCCCTCCTGCTATCTAGTGAGCGGCCTTTCTAACTCTTCTTAGAAAATCCCTGGGACTCTTACATGTTGAAGCCCCTAACCTTTGAAACCTGTGTACGTCAGGAGATTCAAAGGCTGGTCGTCTGTCTTGGGGTGACAGGATAACAAGCTGGCATCTGCCAGCAGTATCCTGAATTGTTGAAACTTGGAGCTGCTTACCTGTGCACCTGATATACAATGGCAGAGGCTCAATCAGCTCTCCATGGATCCCTCGAGGTTTCCAAACCTCTTTGGCTCTAATGCTCTTTACATAACCATTGTGGATATTTGATCACTGGAAGGTGAGATGATGCAGCAGTTACACTCTGCATGCAGTGCCTGTCTCTACAGGCTGAGGCAGGGAAAGAGTTGCGCTAATGATAGAGGTAGCAGCCAAAAGTCCTGCTGTGGGCCTTCCCTTCAAGATGGTTCTGCCTACGGAATGAGAAATCCTTAAGGCAGATCAGCAAAAAGCTATTAGTTGTAGGATTAGGAAAGTGCTTTTATATTTCCTCACCCTAGTCCTGTGATTTTACGTTGACTCTGAGGTGTATAAAGTCATCTCGTGTAGGGATGGATGTTGGTATCACAACGATTCATGCTGAAAACCCAACAGGTAAAAATACTACAGGCCCTTGGTGTCTTCAGGATTAACACTCCTAATTTCAATCAATGGAGATAAACCCCAAGAATTCATAACGGTAACTTTATCTACATTTGGATACAACTTTATAGAGTTACACTTAGTCATATATATATATATATATATATATATATATATATATATATACACACACACACACACACACACACACACAAACAGTCATTTTAACACATTGCGTACCGCATAGAAATCTCTAAGACATACGCCAGGGACCGCACATTTTTGGGCAAACTGCATGTTATTTAAATCATCATAATGCACTTTAGGTGTTGTTTTTCACTAATTATAACATTTTTATTGACAAAAACAATTAAACAATTAAAGTTCCTGGTACTTTTTAAATGTATGGTACTGCGTAAAACATTTTCCTCTATGAAGAGGGACCAAACAAAATTTACATAAGTATCTAGACTCTCTCCTTTTTCCATGGGCATGAAAAACGAGAACACTCGTGAGCGGTCCTTAACAGACGGCGTGCGAAGCATGCGAAAACTCCTGAGCGGTACGAAATGTGTTAAGAAGTCATAAAAATGTTTCTTTCTTAAAAAAATAAGCTTAAAAAGAGAGGGAATTTTCTTAGTAATGGAAGGGAAGAGAAAGAACAGAAATGAAAAAGTGATGTCATAGTTAGAACATTGTTTTAATTAAGCAAAGGAAAGGATGACAAACATCTCAGATTTAAGATAGGCAAAAGTCTTCTGTATGACTTATATGAAACGAGGAAATAGAGATTTTATGAAACTTTTAGTAATACTCCAGACCACATAAAACTGGGCATCATGTGAAGACGTAATCATGGAAGATCTTAAAAGTAGGACAGATTTCTCAGTTAAACTTCAATGTATAAGGACGGGAACAAGGTCACATTTATTCATCACTGCATGTATGTCCAGCACTTTGGACAGAGACTGGGCACCCACTAAGACAGTGATGGCGAACCTTTTGAGCTTGGCGTGTCAGCATTTTGAAAAACCCTAACTTAACTCTGGTGCCGTGTCACATATAAAAATTTTTTGATATTTGCAACCATAGTAAAACAAAGACTTATATTTTTGATATTTATTTTACATATTTAAATGCCATTTAACAAAGAAAAATCAACCAAAAAAATGAGTTCGCGTGTCACCTCTGACATACGTGTCATAGGTTCGCCATCACTGCACTAAGACGTGCTCAGTAAATACTTCTTGAATGATGAATCACTGAAATCAGTTATATGTTACAGACATACTTTGGGAGAGAAGAAAATTTGAGACATATTTCTTTTAAGACTATGGCACTGTGTCCTATGGGATGAATTTCTAATTTTTTCTATTTAGAAGTTGAAACTATTTTCTACATTTTGTCATAAGCAAAGCAAAGGGATGAGAACTGGGCAGATGCCAGCCCAAATACACCTTTCACCACAGGCAAAAATAACTATCAAAGGAGCCCCCCAGGCCAAGAACCACTAAAGGAAGACAGAACTTGCTGTTCTCACAGCATTCATTTATGTTTATCTTTTTTCTTTTTAAATATATTTTTATTGATTTCGGAGAGGAAGGGAGAGGGGGAGAGGGATAGAGAGAGAGAAACATCAATGATGAGAGAGAGTCATTGATCAGCTGCCTCCTGCACATCCCCTACTGGGGATCAAGCCCATAACCCAGGCATGTGCCCTGACCAGGAATCAAACTGGTGACCTACTGTTTCATAGATTGACTCTCAATCACTGAGCCACGCCAGCCAGGCTATTTATATTTATCTTAATGAAGGGTAGGAAGGCACTTGCAATTATGATTTCAGGACCTATAATTTAAACTCAGGACACAGTTAAAGGCAATCTTAGATTTAAAATAAAGGTTTTTATAGTGTAGAATCTAACCCACATGAGATTTACATTTAAACTGAAAATACCAAAAAGGTGGTAGAATTCACCCAATTCAGAAAGAAAAAAAAGAAGCCTCATTACTATTTTTAAAAGCAAGTAAAAGAAAATTGAATACATGTTCATGAAAGCTTTTAAAAATGCACCCAGATAAAAATAACTGAAACTTTCTTAATCAAAACAAAGTAAGATCAAATGGGAATTCTAATGTAATACTTACTGGAAACACTTTAAATTTCAATCTGAGGCTATTTTTGAAACCCAGGAATTGGAACAAATCATAAATCAGATTTTTGAAACCACAACAAGAAAAAAGTATAAAAAGTTAGTTGTAAGGTACCATTCTGACTGATGTTTGATAGGTGGAACATCAACTATAAGGATAAGTCATAATTTATTTGGCCAATTATTTAGGTCACTGCGGTCTTCTGCTGCCGTAGATGGTGCTGCACTGAACAAGCTTCTTTGTACACATGCGTGAGTATATCTGTATACAGCTCACAGTGCAGTTGCTTACCACTAAGAAAAAGAATGAAGTTAACTGTGGTGATGTAGAAAAATTTTTTAAAATATGGTATTAATTAATAGTAGAGGCCAAATAGTGCATAGAGTATATTTTGCAGTGAATAAAAAAAGAGAAGAGATAAATATATAATTTTTCATCTCTCAGATTAAGAAAAAAAATCCCAAAGTGTGAAAATACTCCTATTGGCCAAGTTGTAAAACAAGCCTCTCTCATACACTGCTGGTGAGAATGTAAACTGATAAAACCTCCAAAGGAAACAATTTGGAAACAGCTATTGAAATTACAAATGTAAACACTTATGAGAATTATGTGCAAAATTACGTATGTATAAGGTTATTTTTACATTATATATAATATAAAAAGAGAGAGAGTGCTCAATCTAAAGATCCATCAATAGGGAAGTGGTTTAAATGAAATAATCATAGTATGGAATATCATACAGATATAAAAAATGAAAAAGCTCTCTATATACTGATAGGAAAAGATCTCCAAAACAGAAATAGAAACAGCAAGGTGTTGAACAGTGTATATAATACATACCACCTTTTGTGTCAAAAAAAGGTGTGAAATAGGAAAGTATATAGCCAATGAAATGGAAAACTTACTTGTAAAGGTAATATTCTGCATGATCTATCTCTTCTCGAGATGAAATGTTGTCCACAAACTAAGACAAAAATAGAAACCTTTGAATGAATACAAACTATGTCATATATTGGGCTTAATTCACACACTGACCTTAAAAAAGATAAAACATTCATTTTATTGAAACCCCTCTGTGCTAATGCAATAAAAAAATACATCATGTCTTCTCTTTTTCTTTGTATAGAACTACCTTGATCAGAAAAACTGGAAATCAAACATGAACCTTGCTCAGAACAAGAGAGCACTCCTCTTTATACTATACTATACTATACTATACTATACTATACTATACTATACTATACTATTTTATAATTAGTCATTGATATTCCCCTTTATCTTTAAACTCTAATATTTTCTATGTTCTGAGCACCAAATACATGGGAACACATATCTGAAAGGTTAAAGACTCTAATGGCTAAAAAAATATGCTCAAGAGATGAAAATCTAAATTTAGAGAACTCAATCTTGGAACCATTTTTCTTACTCTGACTTAAGTTCTGCTATGGAACAGCCAACCAACAAAGTCTCCTTTTGAACCATAAAAATCTATGAGTATGCTCCTTAATTCTAAACTAAATAAGGAAACAGAAAGAGCTATTCCAAGGATAGATTCTACCCTAAAGTAGAGACTCAAAGGCAAAAGAGATGGAGTAGAAGACATGTTGTGAATACAATTAAAACCTCAGAATGAGGGAGAGGAGAATAAGAAGGGGGAGAGTTTCTCAAAATGCCTCTGACTTATGGATTTGATTTAGGAATCTCATTAAGGGGCGGATAAACTGGTGCAAACACAGGACTGCAGTTGAGAGCTAGCTCTCCTGACTGCTTGCTGTATGGCATAAACAGATGGCACAGCCCCTCTGGAACTCAGGTGCTCCATCTGCATAAATAGAATGAAGGCACCTGCTTCCAATGGTCTGCAGATCCAATAAGAAAATGTATGTGGAAGTTTTTAAAATTCTGCAGTGCTGCCTAAACAAATACCAGGTATTATGGCAACAGAGATTTTATCCTTCATGAACCAATGACCTCTCTATTACCCTTCAATCTGAACATTATGAGTCTATAAAATTTGTTACGACCTAGTTAAGCTCTTCCCCTACTAAAAGGAGAATATCAAGAGACAAAAAGAAAGAACCCAGACTAAAAATAATGATAGTTTCTTTCTTTTTCCTCTTCTAGATTTAACAGTAACCTTGAATTTTATGGTGCTATTAATTTCTACAAAGAGCTTTCACAACTAAAAGCTCATTTTGCATCACATCAGCCCTGCAAGGAAAATACTATTGTCCTCAGATTGGAAATGAGGAAAATGAGAGGGGCCCAATTGCCCAATGTCACAAAGTTAATTCACGATAAAGACAAAATCAGTTATTATTTGAAGGAAAAGAACTTTGGTGTCACAGAGAACTGGGTTTGAAGCCCAATTTTTCCACTTATGACCTGTGTGAACTTGAGAAATTTATCAACTTGAGTCTTGCATGTAAAATAGAGATAATAATGCTTCTTTCTTATGGCCACTGTAAGAATTAATATATAAGATAATATATGTGAAGAAACTAGTACAATAGATGGCATAGAAAGTGTTCAGTAATGGTTACTATCAATTACTATTCCTGGTTCCTAGCCTAATATTATTCTCTCCTCCACTGCCTGCAGCAGTTTAACATGGACATTAATATACATTCTTTTACAGACTTTCTCAGCTACCAAAAATACTTCCAATACTAACAAGTAAATACTATTCCTCTGATGGGTGTATCAACTAAAAAAAAAAATCATGATATTATACAACAGAATACCATATCCTGGAAAAATAAAATAAATCAGATACATAACAATGACCACTAACATCAGAGCCTGATACATTTATTAGCTTTTATTTCAGTCAAAGAAATTTGCTACTTCACCATAAAATATCTATTAGTAACCACAAAAACATACCATACTCTGGAAAAATATTTCCTATGAAAGATCTTCTTTATTTACACAGCCTCATCCATATAAAAAGCCTTTCTTGATTTCTTCTACTTTTTTCTTTGAAAATATATATATTTAAGTTTTCTTACCCGTGATATTGTTAAAGAACTAACAGGCAACTTTTTCTCGTATGTTTTATCCATTAAAGATGCCAGATCAGCTGTGAAGACAAAGAAGAAAAAAGAACCTGTTAAATATACATATTTCTTATGGAAAACCTAACAGATACAACTCCTGCTTCATAGCTGCCATCGTTATGAAACCAAGATTAAAACAGATGCACTTTCTTGCTATTTTTAGAAATTAAAGAGGATAACAAATATTAGAAATATTTAAAAATGATTTATGTAGACACAAAGGACACGCTCTCCCCCCCCACAAAAGAAAAAAATAAATAAATAAAAATGATTTATGTAATTGCAGCAGAGTTATTTTTAAAATGATGGCATATATTTAGTTTTTTAAAAATGCATCAATAAAGTTGCTCTGAAAGGAGGCACAAGAAAGTATTATTATTGACAAACTCCAGGGAAAGGAATTAGATGGTAAGAGGCCAAGGGAAGAAGACTCTTCACTGTTTACATTTATTCCTTTTGCATTTTGAACCAGGTAAATATATTAGCTATTAAAATTTTTTAAATTGGAATTTATCAAATAACTTTTATACATTCCCTGAACAAATCAGAGAAGGTACCCCGGCTATCCTTAATGATTTTCAGCCTGAATTACTCCTGTTCCGGTTTCTTTTAGCAGAACATCCACAGGGCTACTTGGTATTCCTGAGATTACACTGTTATTTCAGAGTCTAAAATATCTGAAATCCTAGGCGACATAAATCTCCAAATTCATTATTTCATGTCTTCTCATATGTATAGTATGGGTCTTATTTTTGTGAGTATAAAACAGAAGCAATCAAAAGAGAACCTCATCCTCCTACCATCAAGTCACCAGGCTATCAGCATCTGTGCCCATTTACTCTGCATCCCCCCTCCCCCCCCCTTTTTTTTTACAAAGGCCAAACTTTATTAAACAACCAACCAAACAAAAAAATCCACACATCTCCCTCATCTCTCCTTCCTGCTACTTGTTTGCTCTGCTCCTCTCAGCAGCAAGACAACCGAAGAGTCACACCTAGTACAACTGTGACTACTTCCTTAATTCTACTCTCACTTGATCTCTCTCAAATCAGATTTTGGTTTCCATCATTCCACTAACACCAATGACAACCTCCACATAGTTAAACCCAGTGGTTAATTCTTCATTCTCATCTTCTTACCTGACTGCTCATGAGCACAATATAGTTGACCTTCATGAAAATACTCTTTTCTCTCTCTCTTGGGTTCCTTTGCAGGTTCTCTGCCTCTTCTTGACTCCTAAATGTCTAAACAGTAGACTCTTCTCTTCACCACACACTCTCTGACAGCCCTAATCATCATCTACAGATTACTGACTCCACACTTGTATGTTTACCTGATTCCTGTCTGTAACTCCAGACTTGTATTTCCAACTTCAAAGGTGACATCTCCATTTGAGTGTCTAATAGGTATCTAAACATTACATGTCCTCTTTATTCTGCAGCCTTCCACTCCAAACCTGCTTTTCCCCCAAGTCTTTCCCATCTCAGTAAATGACCACTACATTCACTGGCTTTCTCAGGCCAAAAATCCAGGTGTCATTCTTGACCTCACTGTTTTAACCAACTGTCAGCAACTCTTATAGGCTCTAGATTTTTGAAATATCCTATCTAATAAAAGAGAAACATGGTAATTAGCGTACAACCGCTACCCTTCCCATTGGCTAATCAGGGCGATATGCAAATTAACTGCCAGCCAAGATGGCGGCCGGCAGCCAGGCAGCTTGAAACTAACATGAGGCTTGCTTGCTTCAGTGACGGAGGAAACCAACGTTCCCCGCCTGCCTTGCCGGCCTCTGAGCCTGCAGTTTGAAACATTGTAACAAATATAGAAGCTAAACAAAACCCCAAAAACCTGCTTTCAGTGAGCTGGGATCTCAGAGCTGGAGTTAAACATTGTTTCGATTATAGAACCCAAACAAACCAGATACCTGCTTTCAGCAGCAGAGGCCTCAGAGCTGGAGCCAGAGCTAAAGCTGGCCCAGAATTAAAAAAGAAAAGAAAAAAAGGACAGGTTGGGAGCTTCAGTCACTCGCCAGCCTGAAAACAGCCCTCAGCCCCTCACCCAGTCTGGCCAGGCACCCCAGTGGGGACCCCCACCCTGATCCAGGACACACTTCAGGGCAAACCAGCCAGCCCCACCCATGCACCAGGCCTCTATCCTATATAGTAAAAGGGTAATATGCCTCCCAGCACCAGGATCAGCGTGACGGGGCAGCGCCCAAACCCCCTGATCGCCCTGCGGCTCTGTGTGTGACAGGGGGCGGGGCCACAATCTCCCTATCCGCCCTGCTCTGTTTGTGACAGGGGAAGGCGCCCCAACCTCCTGATCAGCCCTGCTCTGTGCCTGATACAGGGGAGCTCCCCAGCCCCCTGATCGCCCTGCGGCTCTGTGTGTGACAGAGTGCGGCGCCCCAACCCCCTGATCGGCCCTGCTCTGTGTGTGACAGGGTGCAGTGCCCCCCCCCCCCCCCCCACGGGCCCTGCTCTGTGTGTGATGGGGTAGACCAGCTGTGGGCAAACTACAGCCCGCGGGCCGGATCCGGCCCGTTTGAAATGAATAAAACTAAAAAAAAAAAAAGACCATACCCTTTTATGTAATGATGTTTACTTTGAATTTATATTAGTTCATACAAACACTCCATCCATGCTTTTGTTCCGGCCCTCCGGTCCAGTTTAAGAACCCATTGTGGCCCTCGAGTCAAAAAGATTGCCCACCCCTGGGGTAGAGCCATAACCGCCCCATCGGCCCTGCCCTGAGTGTGAGAGTGGCGGCACCCCAACCCTCTGATCGGCCCTCTCTGTGGGTGATAGAGGGCGGCGCTCCAACCCCCGCCCCCCCCCCCATGGGCCCTGCTCTGTGTGTGACGGGGTAGAGCCATAACCGCCCCATCGGCCCTGCCCTGAGTGTGACAGTGGTGGCGCCTCAACCCCCTGATCGGCCCTGCTCTGTGGGTGATAGAGGGCGGCACCCCAACCCCCTGATCCGCCCTGCTCTGTGTGTGACAGGGGGGAGCTCCTCAAACCCCTGATGGGCCCGCTCTGTGCGTGACAGGGGGGAGCTCCCCAACCCCCTGATGGGACCTGCTCTGTGCGTGACGGGGTGGCGCCGCAACCTCCCCATCAACCCTGCCTTGAGTGTGACAGGGGTCGGTGCCCCAACCCCCCAATTGGCCCTACCCTGAGCGTGACTGAGGGTGGCATCGCAACCTCCCAATCCGCCCTGCTCTGTGCATGACAGGGGGCGGCGCCCCAACTCCCCAATTGGCCCTGCTCTGAGCCCGACCAGGGGCTGCACCTAGGGATTGGGCCTGCCCTCTGCCACCCGGAAGCAGGCCTAAGCCAGCAGGTCATTATCTCCCGAGGGGTCCCAGGCTGCGAGAGGGCACAGGCCAGGCTGAGGGACCCCCCCTTCCCCACCCCCCCGAGTGCACAAATTTTTGTGCACCGGGCCTCTAGTAAATATATATATTTCTTACCACTACCACTGCTAAGCCACCAATATCTCTCATCTCCCGACTACTCACCTTAACCCCCACACTTACAATTTAATCTCTACACAGCCTTTTAAAAGATAAATCACATCCTGTCATTCTCTTCCCTCAACCAACAGCATTCTATCACACTTAGAATAAAATCCAAAATATTTCCTATGACTTGCAAATGCCTACATAGCTGGTCTGTGTTTCTATCTATTTATTTTTCCCCTTTTTTACATTTATAAGTAAAATCCATGAAGGCAAGGCTTTAACTCATGACAAATTCTCAGTCTCTAGAACATTTCCTTAAAAGGTACTCAATAAATACCTAAAGAAATGGGTAAAAGGAAGGGGGTGACAGAGGGAAGGAGGGAGAAAAGAATGGAGAGGAGAGAGGAAAGGAGAAAAAATAACTGGGTTCCCAAGGGTATTTTTTATTTTTATTTTTCTCCCTAGTGGAAGAAATCAGTATCAAGTAATAAGGAGACAGAGGTAAACAACTGACAAGTATTTGTTTAAGACCTAATGCAGTGCATTTAACCAATTTTTGGTTCTTTCCTGGAGGTAATGGTCTCAATGATTCAGTAGCTGCTGGGGAAAGCAACTTTGCAAATCCCCTAAACCTAATATGATGTAAAAGTAATTAGCTTTTCTCACAACTGTCTTGAAAGGATTGACACCAGGTGACTCAAGAATGGTATAGAGAGCCCCCTACACACATACATAAGGATATCCCTAAAACCTCTTCACACTAAGGCAAACTAACATTGTTAAATCTACCTGCTCACAGAGTGATATTAAACAACACCCATGATACCAAATCTTTATAATCTCTTCATAATAGAGGCCCTTGTGTTGAGATGACAGGCATTAAAACCAATTACCTCAAATTTAAACTTTAAAAAAGCAGGGTCAGGGTCTCCTGGCCTAATTACAATGGCCTCCATTTCCTCGTGGGTTTCACAGAGCGCACAATGTAGAACTGAACATTGGATTAGGTTGGCTTCTGTAGTGTGGTAACTCAAGATTCTATCCTAATCCTTCACATCCAGACATCTTCGGCCAAGTGAAATCAGGGCTGGGGCCTCCAAAAGGGCAACAGCTGCTGGCCCAGCATCTGATGAATAACATTTGCATACTGCAAGTCAGAGAGAGGTTTGCTGCTAAATATAATGTGTGACCAATCACCTCCTATGATAGTGCTGGCGTGATGAATGAGGCAGAAAACTGCATAGAGCAGGGATGGCCAGGAAAGCTGGGCAGCTGAGGCCTGCAGAGGGCCAGCACCACAGGTTCCTGGACTATGGGCTTCAATAGCCAAAATCACACTTCACGTGTCACTGAGGGGCCAGCAGATGCTCAGATTTTGTTCAAAGGGATGTGCTAAAAAAAGATGCTTTCTTGCCTGTCACTCAGGGTCTCAGGAAATACATAACAAAGACTATATGGAAAATGGATCTGAAAAATACTTTATTTAACAAAACTGTACAGATAATGTGAAAGTATGCCCAGAAAATGACATGTAAACTCGTATTAAAATAGCCTTCTTGTTTGAAGAAAACAATACCCTTGATGATCTGAGTACATACACATCGAGGACCCTACACTACTCCAAATATAGGCTTGTACTGGTTCATAAACCCGGTTGAGGACATGAATCATCTGAGGGGCTTTAAAACTTCAGATTCCTAACCTCACACCTAGAGGGTAATTCTAATTCTGTAGGTTTGAGGTGACATCAGAGGAATTCAATTTTTTAAACAAAGCCCCAGGAGATTGTGATGCAGCTTCTTGGGACTAAAGTGGGTTATATTTGAAAATTACCATGGGGGGGGGGGGATATAAAATAAGTCTTGATTGCTCCTCCTAAGCTTGAAGAATATATTAAACTAAATCTTGTTTCTGGAATAAGGTGGACTAAATATACCTTAAAATATTCCTCCTACTATAAAAGCAAAATATTTTGAAAAATTTTCAAACATGACTGAGCTTGGTTGTACAATACTGTACATGTTAAAGGGTTTTTCTTTATGGTATGTGAACACATCTCAATAAAGCTGTTATTAAAATATATATGACTGAGCTTTCAAGAAGGTAGATGTAATTGTCAGAGGCCTAAACTAGTCTGCCCTCACACCTTTGAGGCCCTAATTTGCACACTTATGTTATACAAGATATACCAACCTGAGAACTTTGTTTAAAGTGGTCTAAAGAGTTGGTTTTATTGCATAAAATTCTAGAAAATGCAAACTAATCTGTAATGACAGAAAGCATATCAGCGGTTACCTGGGAATTTAGGAAGGTGGGCAGAAGAGGCAGGAAAGAAGGATTGCAAAGGTATAGAGAAAACTTGGTGGTGGTTGGTAGGGGAACACAATGCTCATTATTTAGATTGTGGTGATGAGTTCATCAACATATACAAATGTACATATGCCAAAACTTAACAACTTGTACACTTTAAGTATGTGCAGTTTATTTGTGTAAAGAATACCTCAACAAAGGTGTAAAAACCCTGCAATATGATGAGTAAATGAGAGCAGGTTAGACATAGGTCAGGTCAGAATTAGTGAACTGGAAGATCTAAAAGAAATTACACAGAATGCACAAAGACAGGTAAAGATGAAAAGTATAAAAGAGAAATAGGAAATAAAACAAGGCCTAAACTACATTTAATTGAATTTCTAAAAGAAGTTCAATAAAGAGAATGGGGAGAGGTAATACATGACCAGATAATAGCTAAATAAATTTTAGAACTGATAAAAGAACTGTTTTCAGATCCAAGAAACATGAAATTTCAAATCAATTAAGTAAAATTCCACCCACACCATAATACATTATAGGAAAACTGAAGAATAAGGGGATTTTAAAAGTAGCCAGAAGAAAAAGATAAGTTATTTACAAAGGAAAAACTACACCAAAGTGTATTTTCTTAGTAGAAAGGCAGAATAATATGCTAGGTGTAAATACTCTCAACAGAGACTCACAAATCTAGTAATTTTATCTTTTAAAATTAAGAGAAAAATAAGATGTTTTTAGACAAACAAAAACTGAGATAATTCATTAGCAGCAAACACTGACAAAAGGAACTTCTTAGAAGTTGTATTTTTTTAGAAGATAGAAAATGATCCTCTAAAGAAGACTTGAGATGCTAGAATGGTAAGTAAATAAAACTGTTTCAATCTGAGGGAAAACTGACTATGCAAAATAATAATGTCTTGCGTGTGTTTTAAAGGATAAAACTTTAATATTAGACAATAACGTTTGGGGTGTGTGTGTGTGTGTGTGTGTGTGTGCAAATGAGACTGAAAGAGGAGGATGCACACAAATCAGGCCACCTCTAGAACAGCCCAGCCAGCAGATGGTAAATACAGAACTTGGTAAATGAATAGATGTCACAGAGATGCAAATATGGAACTGACAAAGTTAAGAAAGCAGGCTTCACAAAATCTCCATCAGGCTTCAAGAGCAGGATTTGAAAAATTACTGCAATAAGCCAAAGGTCTCCACAGCTGAAATGAAATAGCAGAACTAAAGCTCAGCTAATGGAAGAAATGTCAGTAAGAGATTACCACAGTGCTCGGTTTTGAACTGAATGCAAGTGTGTCAGTGGTATAATTCACTTCGGATTTGGAAAGGGAGTTCCTAAAACAAATTAATTCATAAAAAAACATAAAAAAGGTGCCTTACTTTATGATTACTTATAAACTGGAAAATCAGAAATAAAATATTAAAGTTAGTAGGGCTCAGGAATCCAATTCAGTTTGCTTGACAAGAAATCCAGTGCTTCAATACAAAGGAAGACTCGATGGTACAACTGCAGGCACTACAGCAATCACTAAGAGCGGAAAGGCAAGAGAATATTGTATGGCTCTAAGCAATGCAGTAATATGGCCTGTTTCTTCATCTCTGAAGGGGAGTAACAGCAGCTGCCTTAGGTGGCTGTGAGCATTAAATGGGAGGATGCCTATGAAATGCCTTGCACAGAACCCGGCACACAGCTGGCAGTGAACAGAGATTGTCTTCAGATTTTTATCTGAGGGCCTGCACTGCATCATGGCCTGCTTGCCCCCTATACTGCAGGACAGATACACTACACTAAACAGAACTGGTGCGAATCAACACCCCCACGGTAATCAACAACCCTCGTACTGGGCTGCGCAGATCTCCACAGCTCTCCCTCCGGGCTAACAGAAAACCACGAACGGGACCGAAGGCAGAGGCACCATAGCTGCATGCCTTTCCGAGGGAACCCAGAACGTCTCCTGCACAGCATTCGGCAGGAAGACGAAACCTTTTAACACAGATCGCAGACGCAGACCCACACCTCTTCCCTCTCCCCCACTCCACTCCTCCCCACGACCTCCAATGGGGACTCGCGGAGTATGCGGTCCTCCTCGCTCCCCCAATCAGCGAGTCCGCACCATATCCCCGCGCCCAATCACAGCACTCCACATGCTGGAGGGCAGGCCTCCCACACGCGCACGGAGGCTTCCGGAGGGGCTGCGGGCTGCAGAAAAGCTGCACAGGCTGCGCGGCATCTCCGAAGAGCCCGCACTGCCACCTACCGCCCGATCTTCCCAGGCCGCCGCAATCATCAGTCACCCGCCCTGCCCGACCACAGCGCGCCCTCACTTCTCAGGGCCAAGTACTAACCCAAACACTCAAATACAAAGCATGTAGTAATAGCACATAGACGCGAAAGCTCGTTTTAATCACATTCTATTAAACAGTAAAGAAAAACATACTGTCTCAAATGCCTCTTTTCCTTCCAGGCCATTTGAGTTTCAGAATCTCCCACCTTTTACACAGAGGTAAAATCAAGGGGCCTAGGGACCTGTTCATTCCACATATTTCTGGAGCACCTGCTGCATGTCAGGGTCTTAGCTGGGGCAGCCATTACCATCCTCCCTAATTTACAAGTACAGGAACCGAGGTGAAGTGACAGTTTTGGAAAGCTGGAAGATCTGGGGGTCACACCTAGATGTCTGTCTGCCAAACGCAGGCTCTTCACCACATCACACTGCATAACCAGGTGCTGTAAGAAGATAGGGTGAGGGAAATTCTATTCTGACTGGGTAGGATTCAGGATGTACAAAGGGTATTCTAGGCTAGGTGGTATTCAGTAAATGGTAGCTGGTACTGCGTTCCCAAGTACACTATCTTAACAGACAAGGAGACAATTACCCCCATATACTTATTTGTTGCAGATTACTGTGTTCATTTTTTGGCAAAAAATGAACACAGTTTTTACTTATTCAGGAATCCATGAAAACGTTCCCCTAGATTTGTCTCAGATTAACAGACAGCTGACTATACCCCATACCTAGGTGCCAAATATAGTAGACTCATTTACTAACCTCCCTTCATACCTAAGAAAGTGTTAGTAATAGCTTTCCTGAAATTCTTCATTCTCTTCTCTTTACTTCCATAGCCCTTTTCTTTTAATTCACATACAGTACATCAGAACAAGCTTTGCAATATAATTGAGTCCATGTCAAGTTTCATCACTAAAATAGTGGTTTCCAAAAGGAGTATTATTAGCCCTAGAGGACATTTTAGAATATATTGGGGGGGGGGGGGTTCTGTCAGAATGACAGCCAGGCATTACTGGCACTTAATGGGCAGAATAACAGAAAATTAGGTAACCTACAATGCTGAGACTGTCCAATACATCAAAACATCATCCTTTTTGGGAGCCAGAGTTTTCAGTATGGGAAGGAGATACAAATATGGACTAGACTCGCAGTGGTTCTCAACCTTCTGGCCCTTTAAATACAGTTCCTCATGTTGTGACCCAACCATAAAATTATTTTCATTGCTACTTCATAACTGTAACGTTGCTACTGTTATGAATAGTAAAGTAAATATCTGATATGCAGGATGGTCTTAGGCGACCCCTGTGAAAGGGTAGTTCGACCGCCAAAGGGGTCGCGACCCACAGGTTGAGAACCGCTGGACTAGAGGAAGGCAAGGAAGAACCCTGTGGGAATATACTAGAATTGGAAGTATTAGTATGAATGGTGCATGATATTTATGCGGTCGGGGGGGTGAGGGGCGTCCCTCAGCCGGGCCTGGACCCTCTCATAGTCTAGGAGTCCTTGGTGGATGTCCGACTGCCACAGAGGCAGGAGAGGCTCCAGCCACTGCCACTGCGCTCACCAGCCATGAGCCCAGCTTCTGGCTGAACGGTGCTCCCCCTATAGGAGCACACTGACCACCAGGGCGCAGCTCCTGCACGCTGAGCGGGATGGGGCCGAAACCGGCTCTCCAACATCCCCTGAGGGGTCCCAGATTGTGAGAGGGTGCAGGCCAGGCCGAGGGACCCCACTGGTGCACGATTGGGGCTGGGGAGGCACACGGGGAGGGATGCAGGAAGTTGGCCAGCTGGGGAGTGACCGTGGGAGGGCTCCAGGGTGTGTCTGGTCCATCTGGCTCAGTCCCAATCAGCCAGACCCCAGCAGCAAGCTAACCTATGATCAGAGCATCTGCCCCCTGGTGGTCAGTGCATGTCATAATGAGCGGTTGAGCGGCCTTAGCATATCATTAGCATATTATGCTTTGATTGGTTGAACAGATGACTGGACACTCAGCATATCTGGCTTTTATTATAAAGGATGTATACATATTTTCCACTGAATGGGCCAAGAAGCAAAAATTCCACAATGACAAGAGGACATCTAGTATGCAGATCTTGGCTTCTAATACCATTCCCTTTAAAAGAAACCAGGACTCCTTGGAGAAAGAGTTGATTCCCGAGCCAGAGCAGGAAAGGTACAAGATGAGCTTAGAACATTGAGAGTCAGCTTGAAAGGGCTCCTACTAGCCAAATCTAAGACAGAATGGTAATGAATCATTAAAAAGAAAAACAAGAGAAATCCATAATCCAGAAGACCATATTGATAATGAACAGATAAATATAATTCAAAGGAAGAAATGGGAAAGTAAGAAGGGCTCATGCTCACAGTAGAATACTGAGTACGAACTAGTAAATGTGGAAGTATTATTGGAGTTGGAAAACCATCATTTTTCAATTGTTGTAAAGACTGATTCAGGCAAGATGCCCCAATAGATTCTAAATCTGGGGGAAAACTTTTGCTCAACATGATATTTGCATATTAAAATATCTCTCCACAGATTGCCTATTAGTCATAATGGAGAAAAATAGTAACTCTCCAGTGGGGAAATCAGACACACTTGACTAGGTGATCAAAATTAACATTGCCAGTGAAGGCAGATCGACAACAGGTATCTCTAGATGTGCCCTGAGAAGGACAAAATAACACTGACAATATTCTGACTGAGAAAGCATATCTTGAATCTAATCATAAGGAAACCTCAGACAAACCCAAAAAGAAGAATATCCTATTAAAAAAAGGGACTGGCTTCTTTAAAAATGTCAGGTCATATACACTAAAGCATTCGGCATAAAGAGCTATAATAAACGCAAAAAACTCTTCAAAAAGTAAAAAAAAAAAAAAGTGCATACAGAGTATAAGAAAGCAAAAACAAATGGGTCAAAATGGTGAAAATATGTAAATCTGGGCTAAGGGTCAGATGCTCTTTGTATTATTCTTATGAATTTTTTGGAAATTTCTAATTATTTCCATATAAAAAGTTAAAAATATTTGGTCCACATATCATGTATGACATGGCAGACATCCACACTATTAAAAATACCTGTCTATAATTAACAAAACTCCATTTTACATATAAAAACAAAGCACTTTGGGGGGCATAATTTGAAAATAAGCTGAATTTTCCATAAATGCAACTACTAGGTAAACTGAGGAAAGATAGCACTTTGATTCATTCAGAACTTTACCAAGAATTGTTCACCATTTTGTGAATAAAGCTGTCAGCACCTACGATAATGGTATTTGACTTTGCTAGCACACCACATCTGTATCCATCTGCATTTCTGTCTGTTGTTCACAGTGATTCTACATTTCAGTGCAAACATGTAGTTACTAATCTTCAGATTCTCCACAGCTCTGTTTTGGCTGGCTCCTGCCCATACATCCAATGCCAGGTCTCACAAACCAACTCTGCTCTCCAAGGTAGACGTTATAGATAGCTATAAAACAATCCTGCCTGCTCAAATTATGGGAAGAACCCATAAACACAGAGAGACTTTCTTCTTATTTAACATAAGCCAAAAAAAAAAAAAAAAAAGCAGAGAAAGAAATCTTGGGGAAAATATTAGATCAGCACTAGAACTGATCCAAAAATTACATCATTCACCATAAAACTATCACCAATCATCTGATGTTATCACAATGATGTTATATATAAAATATATTATGTAGCATGTACATGCCTATAAAATGATCATAGGGTCAGTGATTTTTTTAGGCTTTGTTATTTTATAAAAGAAGGGCTGCTATCAGTGTAATATAACATAGGGAACAGGAGCCTGTAATGAGGAGCCTACTGCCTGAGAAGTGTTACCCAACTATTTTCCTTAAATGGTTTATATGAGATTATAACACTGCTTTCAAATCAATCTGTCATCTGGCAATGAAATAGAGGAGAGTCAAAAAGCTATTTGAAGACCACAAGTTAAGAAATGACAATAATAAAAGATGAAAGAGTACTAGCAGGTTTGCCTCAGTGGATAGAGTATTGGCCTGTGGACTGAAGGATCCCGCGTCTGATTCTGGTCAAGGGCATATGCCAGGGTTGCAGGCTCGATCCCCAGTGTGGGGCATGCAGGAGGCAGCCAATCAATAATTCTCTCTCACTATTGATGTTTTTATCTCTCTTTCCCTCTCCCTTGCTCTCTGAAATCAATAAAAATATATTTTAAAAAAGAATATAAAACAAATTTCTCTTTGCAGATAACATAAAACAGAGGCTGCAGAGCAACTAACTAACTATACAATAAAAATGGACAAAAAAAAGAATTGTTTACATAACTTAGGAAGACCACTCATCAAGGCAAAAAAGAAATAGGATAACAAAAATGACTTTTCCATGTGTGAAACAAAAGTCTAATTCCTTTTAAGAGCTAAAATGTACTTCTCTGAATTGGGTTATCATAAAAGCATCATTTCATACTACATCATCTATATATATAAAGCCTAAACGACGGAATGACCGGCCAGTTGCTATGACATGCACTGACCACCAGGGGGCAGGCGCTCAACGCAGGAGTTGCCCCCTGGTCATCAGTGTACTCCCACAGTGGGAGCGCCACTCAGCTGACTGATGGGCACCAAACTCCTGAGCTCACCAGTGGCGAGCACAGTTGCAGCGCTTGAGCCTCTCCCACAGACACTCCCCCTACATGCCCGAGCGGTGGCAGCAGCAGGTGTGCAGCGGGGGCAGGATGAGCAGGAACGGCACAGTGCCCAGCCCGGGCTCGGGCTCGGGCTCCTCCCTGGCCACCTGCCACTTGACGCACTACTTTGTGCTGTGCAGGATCAAGGTGGACAGTGGGCTGGAGCCCAACGAGCTGGTAGGTAAGGCTGGGCTGTGGCGACGCGAAGGTCCACTGAGCCCCAGAGGCCAGGCCGAGGGACCCCACTGGTGCACAAATCTGTGCACTGGGCCTCTAGTATGAATATATTATCATAAACACATGGAGTGACTGCGAATGACACACAGGTACCTACCGAGGTGACAATCTTCTTTTTCTCTTGCTTCCCATTTCTGGCTGTCCACGTATGCTGCAGAAAGCAGACACCTTTTACCTGAGGAAAAAAGACAATTATCTCAACATTCATGGTTTCACAACAGGTTTAGTTTATATGACTGTTTCATTAAACATATCTTTGTAATATGTTCAATTTACTAGATTTAAAGATTGTAACATGATACTGTAACCAATATTGCAGTTAACAATTCAGTTCCCGACTAACGCTCAACCTCTAACAAGTATAAGATAGAGAAAACAAACAAACAAAAAAAAACAAAACCAAAACAAAACAAAAAAAAGGTACAGAGAGCTGAAAATTTATACAATAAAAATGTTATGGGTAGAAATGCTGGTAATTTTGTTCCTATAACTTTAGGACCAGGAACCATTTGTTTCCATTAAATTATATGCACACACACAAACATATATACATACATGCAAATGGCTAGCAAGTACATGAAAAGATGTTTAGTATTGCTATTAGGGAAAGGCAAAATACATTGAAATTCCACTTCACACCCACTAGAGTGACTATAATAAAAAAGACAGATAGTAACAGTTGTTGATATAAATATAGAAAAACTGGAACCTTTTACAATTCAGGTACAAATGTAAAGTAGTGCAGCCACTTTGGAAAAGTTTGTCAGTTCCTTAAAACATAAACATGAAGTTACCATACGACCCAGCAATTCCACTCCTAGGTATATACCCAAGAAAAATGAAAGTATGTTTCCACACAAAAATTTGTATAAAATGTTCACAGCAATATTATTCATAACAGCCCCAAAGTGGAAACAATGCAAATATGATGAATAGGTACATAAAATGGTGGTATATTCTTATAATGGGATATTATTTGGCAATAAAAAAAGAAATGAAGTAGATACATGCCTACACCATGGATGTATCTCTACAACATAATGCTAAGTGAAAAAGAAGCCAGTCACAAAAGACCAAATTTTATATAATTACATTTATAGGAAAAGTCCATAATAGACAAATCTATAGAAACAGAAAGCAGATTAGTGATTGCCTAGAATTGGAGGGTTAGGGGTCAGGAAAACTTCAGGGAAGTTGAGGAGTAATTTACTGTTTGCTTTTGTTTTGTTTTGTATTTTGAGGTAGTGAAAATGTCCTAAATTGATTGTGACGATGGCTAGAAGAGGGTGTCAGGTCCTTAGAGTGATGTGTAAAGGATATAAAGAGTGACATAAGGACTTGACTTGCCATCACTCACTTTGAAGATATTTGAGAAAGGGACCATCAGCCAAGGAATGCAGATGGTTCTTAAAAGATACAAAAGGGATGGAAGCAGATTCTACATCACTTTCAATGCCGGAGGCCGGTCCATCCTTGTAGCTTGTCGCTTCAGGGAAGAAACATCTGCACAGCATATGTTTCAAGGCACCTGGCATATACGGCATACTGTTCTTAATATGTTTGCTCCCCCTTTTTTAGCGCTATGTGTTATAACCGGAACCACCTCCCTGAGAAAGGTTGTTTCCCCAGGTGGGGATTTTCCCCTGCCGTTAGGGATTAACAGGACTAAGGAAGAGAATAAATCAGTGAAACCCCCTAGTGTTACAGAAATACCGTGTACTACGTATGAAGAACTTGGACTAAGACTGCTGGCAATAAATTTGGGACTTGTTGGGCCCACATCCCCAGGGGTCTGCCCACCAGGGAAAGCACCAAAGCCTATACCCCTGGAGACCCACCGACACAGGGCAGTCCCAGGGAAGGCAAGCAGCGGGGCTGGGAGGACATAACCTTTACTGGGTAGGATAATCTCCTTCAGTCACTTCCCTGTAGCTTATCAGTAGAGCAGTAGAATAGTGATCTTGGAATAGCCCTTATAATGGAACACAGAGATTAACTTAGACAAAATTAAAATCAACAGAACTAGATAGAGACAGGATTTCTGGCAAAGGTCAGATAAGAAACTATGGAAATGAAACAAGGAACTGTAGGTTACCAAAAACATACTATGATGTGATTATAGAGGCGTGCTTATAGGATCAAATGGTATAAATACAGATGTAACAGGACAATAAAAAAAAGAACCTGGCTATGCTGATCAACTGAACGTTGTCTCCGTGTCATTCCTTCTTCGCTGACTCCGTCCACACCTTTGGGAACCCCTGGACCTGCTGGGGCTGGACCCCAACATTTCAACACTTTGATTTTAGCACAGCAAGACCCCGTGTCAGACTTTTGACCTACAGAACTGTAATATAATAAATCTGCATTGTTCTAAGCCACCAAATTTGTGGTAATTTGGTAACCTGCTTATCCTTCAGCCAGTCAATTTTTAACACAACCATTCTCTCACTTAACTATCCACTAAAGGAAATATTTTTCCATTTAATTCTGAAAAAAATACCTCCAAGGACCAGAATTTCAAAGTTTAGAGAACACAGATGGGCTCTATCCCACACCTTAAGAAAGAGAGACATTCCATTTTCTGTAAGCCTTTAAAAGCAGGATGTTCATCTTTCTGAGATGCTTTATAAATGACACCATTTAAAGTTCTTTCCATCTCTGTATAGTAGTTGGAAGGTCTATATATTAACACTGGAATCAGAGAATTTCTATAAAGTTGGACAGAACAATACATTTGCTGTGAGTTTGTACAAAGTAGACTATTTTTCCTCTCTTATCCTGTAATGGTTCAAGATGTTTTGATGACTTCAAGTCAGGCTCCTTATCAGCATTTTCAAATCTGGAATGGTCTATAATGCACTATCCTACTTATTTATATTACTTGCCTATAGCCTCCATTTCCTCATTTCAAGACTCCTTTCATCTATGGCAGCGGTTCTCAACCTGTGAGTCGAGACCCCTTTGGGGGTCGAAGGAACCTTTCACAGGGGTCGCCTAAGACCATCGGAAAACACATATATAATTACATATTGTTTTTGTGATTAATCACTATGCTTTAATTATGTTCAATTTGTAACAATGAAAATACATCCTTCATATCAGATATTTACATTACAATTCATAACAGTAGCAAAATTACATTTATGAAGTAGCAACGAAAATAATTTTATGGTTGGGGGTCACCACAACATGAGGAACTGTATTAAAGGGTCGCGGCATTAGGAAGATTGAGAACCACTGATCTATGGCCTAACCCAGTGCTTGTTTAATATAACTTTCTGTAATGATGGAAATGTTCAACTCTCAGCTGTCCCCATACAGTAGTCACTGGCCACAGGTGTCTAGTGAACCCCTAAACTATAGCTGGTGTGACTAAGAAACTGAATTTTAAATTTTATTTAATTTTCAATAATTTAAATAGCCATAGGCAGCTAGTAGCTACTACCATGGAATAGCACAGGTGTATAACCTACCGCAAGTTCACCAGTTCAAATAAAGACCAAAATGCTAACTACAAATTCTCTCCCTTATCTAATCACCATTCCCTTGTTAGAATGAATGGTTGTCCCCAGACATTCTAAGCAACCACAATACCCTCCCTAATAGACCATCTAAAGTCTTGTTGACATTGAAACATAGACAAGCATCACTAAATATGCTTGTAAATAGCTACAACCGCTTGAGATGCCAGGCACTATGCATACCACTGTACATTAAATATTAAATATTTTTACCAGCTAGGCCAACCAGTTCATCCTCAGAAAACTTCGGGCGGCCAACTTGTGACCTCACGTTGATATTTAATGGCTGCTCCCGAAGAAGTGTGAGCAGGAGTGTATGTGCTGCCTTTCTATAGGGGCTACAGGAGGAAAGTTGGAAAGAGGAGATAACAGGCACTGAAACATCGACTGGGCTTATTTTAACCACTTAATCATGTACACTTATCAGGATTTAGCTTCTGAAAATGTTAAAAAATATTTTTCCCCATGTCTTTATCCACGAAACAGGTTTTGGGTGGGCTGCCATCCACTCATATCGAAGTGCTTTAGAAGTAACTATCAGCATTCATTGCCTACAGGTAGAAGACCAGCTAAGGAAGGTCAATCGAAAATTGTGCCCAAGGTCATCAGGTAGAGTGAGCTGAGTACACTGAGAACTCCCACCAGCCGAACCCGGGGCTCTGGCCCCTGTGCGCGGTGAAGGGGCCGCTAGGACGCCCCTCCGAGGAAACCTGCAGGGAGACCATGTTCAGAGCCCGGGGGGGGGGGGACACATCGGGGCTTTTCAGGTTCAGCAGAAGGCAGTCACCCTGACACAGACCCAGCCAGTCATACGCAAAAGCGCTCAGGCTACACGTTCTCTGCTCGTTACCCCTGTGGATGGGAGACACTATTATCACTTTACAAACGGAGACGGGTCGGAGACGCTGCCTCCCCGTGCTGTACTACCGAACACCCCCCAGGACTTCTCCAGCAACGAGACCCCAGAGGCATTCCCTCTCCTCTTCCAAGCCCATCGCTGCTTTCACTCAAGGAACAGGGTTCTCAGGGATCTAACGGAGCAGCCACACGAAGGCAGCAGCCACCAACCTGCTAGGGAGAGGTGAGGCAGAGGCACTCTCCGCGCCAGGAGGACCCCGTGCCGCACCATGGGGGCCGCCATCTTGGACTCTACCAAGGCGGCCGTCGACCGGGGGGTGGCAGGCGGAGGAAGGGGTGGGGCCAGGCGCGCCGACGCTCCGCCCCCCCCGGCTCCCGCAGTTGGTGCGGCCCGGGACGGCATGGCTGTCGCACTCCGGCCTCGGAAGCAAGCCGTCCTGCGGGCGCTGCGGGCCTTGGTGTGTGCTGGGGTGGGAGGCTCTGGCTCCGCCGGCTGCCGCTGCCCCCTCGGAGGTATCCGCGGGCTCGCGCCGTGAAGGCGGGGAGGGATGGGGCCGAAGGGACCTTTACACCTCAGCGGGCATCACGTTGGAGAAGTATCAGCGCCACGGCCACTTACTGGCCTGGAGCAGACGAGCGTGGCTTCGCGCGTGTGTGCCACGAGGACCCCTGGGTGTCGTGGACACCCACGTGCCTGGGAACCAAAGGACAACCGGGCCGGGGTCTTGACCTTGGCGCTGCGGCATCCCCTCAGAGGGGGCGACGTTGCTCACCCCTCTGGGGGGCGGGGCCTGGCAGAGTTGGGGGGCCGCTAAGGATCGATCGATCGGAAAGACCTTGAACAGGTTCCTTCATCCCTACAATTAGTTATCCCTTCATCTCTTCGTGAAAATGAACTTGAAAATGCCGATGAGGGATACAGTATGGAACCCTTTGTATCGGGCATTATTCTAATGTATTTACAGACATTCCTTTTCTCCTTACAACACCCAGTGACCGGGTACCATTCTTTTCTCCATTGACAGGGGAGGAAGCAGCAAGAATAATAGCTCATGTGCCCGAGGTTAGAGGGAACTGGTAGGGGAGGGATTTGAACACAGGCAGCCCACAGTAGAGTTCTGCTGCCACCCTTCATGTGGACTGGCTCTCCATACAGCATCGTTTTTGTTACCTTTTCAGTGCAGTGCCCAGAGCTTCTTTTGGTGGTTGATTCTTTGGCCACAGCCTGGCATCCTAAAGAAGTGATGTTTCCCAAACTCATCGTTTCTGCTGAGCTGTGGCTAGTGGTTTCTGATCTATCCTGAGGTTACTGAGAGTCCACATGAGAGAGGCCATACTCCTCATTTCACAAATGACAGGCCTGGGGATTCCAGTGGTCACGCTATAGCTTTTTCCACTGCACTGCATGCTTCTACCTACATAAACCAAAACGAGACATTCCTGTTTTGCATTTAAACAATAGCCTTAAGTTTGTTTGTTTTAAAATCCCCTTGTTGTCCCTTAACCAGATGGTGAAAGTCTATTTGTCTTTCAGATCCCAGATCCCTGCATCCCATCCCCATACACAATTAATCATTAGCTCCTTTTGCACACATAAACATAACGTGTCTTGCTGAGGATTTGCATTATCTGGTATTTGGAGATGCTTTTTCCCCCACCAGGGTGACTGTTATATTTGTACCTATCTAGATGAATTATTTACACTAAGTGAATTAGTTATTAGAGACGGTCCTGTTATTTGCCAAGTATAAAACAGTCAAAATGATACTAGTCTTTTCTTTCTCTATTTTTTAGCTAAAAGATATCTACTTACAGATAATGTTGTGAAATTGAAACAATTTCAGCAAAAGAAGGTGGCTATTGCGTACAGTCTTCCTGGTACCAGAGGTAATTGAATCTGTTTTGTTAATTCTTACGTTGTTCTGTCATTCAAGTTTTCTCTATTTCTGTCCCTGTTCAGTCTCTCCTTCGGTGTCTCAGAAAAATTGATTTGTTCTTAGTTTCCTAGTCTACCCTGACATGCACCTTTCATCTCATTCTCTACTACTGCAGAGTCTGCAGCTCCCCTTTTATTCCGTCACCCAGAATCCCAGAGAAACACTAAAACCAGTCCTCCTGACCCATGCCACTCAAAGGTTCGTGGATCAGCAGCCACTGGGAGGTTGATTGGAATGCCAAACCTCAGGCCCTAGATGACTTGTATGCACAATGAAGTCCAAGAAGAACTGCTCCAGATGACTGGTGTTCAAACTTTTTGATGAAACCCTTAGTAAAAAAATACACTTTATGTTACATCTCCAGTCCCCACATACATAACTATATATAAATGCAATAAAATGAAACAAAACAGTGCTGGATGTGATGATGCATGTTCATATTTTCTACCCTGTGCTGGAAAAGTCAATAGGCTAAAACAAAGATTTATTTTAAACCTTAGCAAAATATTGACAATTATTGAGGCTGGGTGATGGGCACATGGGAGGTCAAACTACTTTTAGGTAGTTTGAAAACTTTTATTATAAAAAGCTAAAAATGCAACACCACCACGTAAGTCCTATTCCTTTTCAGCATCTGAGAAATCTTGTTGCATTCTTTCCCCCTCTCCTGCACACTGAGTTTTTTCCCAGTCCTTTAAATCCCTTCATAAACACAGCAAGACTCTCCTCTCTCCTCTCTTTTAGTTACTCTTTTATTTTCTTTATTCATTTTTTTAGCTCTTCTTCCTTTACTGTCAACTGTTTAAGAGCACCTATTTAACACTTCTTGCTTCTCTTCACTCACAGTCCAGCCCTCTGGAAATCAGTCTTCCTTCTCTGCTAATCATCTATATATATCAAAGCCTAATATGCAAATTGTCCCCATGGGAGTTTGACGGGGAGACCAGTTGCTCGCTATGATGTGGGCTGGCCACCAGGGGACAGTGTGGAATGAAGGAAGGCCCTGGCCGGCAGCCAGGGAAGGGAGGCCCTAAGCCAGCAGGTGGACATCCCTCTCGCAGTCCAGGACCCCTCGCTCCTTACCACCTGCCTGCTCACTGCTCCTTAGCACTGCCACTGCACTCACCAGCCGTGAGCCTGCTTCTGGTTGAGCGGAGCTCCCTCTGTGGGAACACACTGACCACCAGGGGCAGCTCCTGCATTGAGCATCTGCCCCTTGGTGTTCAGTGCACATCATAGCGACCTGTCATTCTGGCCGTTCAGCCGTAATGGTTGCTTAGGCTTTTATTATGTAGAATACATAGTCAGTCATGTGTTACCAAATCCATCACTGTTTTAGGTAACTTTTTATAAATATATTTTGTCCCCTTGACTAGACTTTGCTCTTTCAGGGTAGGAACCATACCTTTTGTGCATAAGAATTATCAGATATTAAAAAACTAGAGGCTCAGTGCACGAAATTCATGCACTGGTAGGGTCCCTAGCAGCTGCTGGCTGCCAGCCAGGGCCTCCCTCCCTTCCCCCGGCCAGCCCCGCCCCCTGGTCGAACTCCTGGACAAACTCCCAGTTGAGGGGACAATTTGCATACTATGCTTTTATTATATAGAATACATATTCTTGTGCTCCTGTTCCCAGAGATTCTGTGTTGGACAGTCTTGAGTGGGGCCTGGGCTTTGCCCCTGTGACCCAGATACTTTGTGTCACACACCATCTCTGACACTGCCAGGGTCCAGCCCCAGCGGTCCAGGGGTTCCCAAAGGTGTGGACGGAGTCGGCGAAGAATGAAGGACAGGGAGACAGCGTTCTCTCTTTATTCTAGGTGGATCCTCCTGTGCCTGGCTGAGGCCACAGAGAGAGATCCAGAGGCAAGCTGAGCCTTTATTTTATAGTCAGAGGTAAACAAGGTAGTGGTTACCATAGTTACACTGTTCTTGTGAGTTTCACTTGTTTTGGCAGCTCTTGGTGCACCTCCCTCAGCCAATTAGCTTCCCAGATAAGATCTAGGGAGCATCATAAGGTCAAGCCTAATTATGCTAAGAGGACTGTGCCCTCTAAGCTGGGACTTGTTTGTGACTTTGCCAACAGGTCAGTCCGAGGCTTAACCCTATAGCCGCGCCCCACATGACACTACTCAAGGGGACCGGCCCATGATGGGAGCTGCGAGGCTGTGAGCCCCTCTCGGTGCCCCTTTTTGGTGTGCCAGGTTCTGGCTTCCCCTTCTCCCAGTCAACCTCAGGGATGGTCACCCTACTGTGCTTTCTTCCAGAAACCTATTTGAGCAGCTTGGAGGAGAAATTGACCCAGAACAAGCTCATC
Source organism: Myotis nattereri (assembly GCF_964212035.1). Classification (NCBI taxonomy): domain Eukaryota; kingdom Metazoa; phylum Chordata; class Mammalia; order Chiroptera; family Vespertilionidae; genus Myotis; species Myotis nattereri. The sequence continues at coordinate 37,806,028 of NC_138079.1, forward strand.
TTAAAGGAGGAGCTGAGAACCTTACTTCATTTATGTGAGTCCCGCGATGATGTGGAACTGGCTAAACATGTCATTTACAGGTGAGGCATTCCCTTAGAATTCTGCCAGTCTTTGTCTCTTCTTACTGTGTTCTGTTTCCTGAGCAATTTCATCCACTTCCAAGGTTTAGGCGTCACCGATGACTGCCAAATCTCTTGTCCAGATGCCTGCCCTGGGCTCTAGACATTTATATTCATTCTTCTAGCAAACACTTACTGGGTTCCTACTACATGCCAGGTGCTGGGATAGAAAAACAGGTAATACATGCCCCAAGAAACCAGCAGTATACTCACTAACTCCACTTGGACGTCCCTTAGGTCTTCACATTCAACTTACGCAAATTTCTTCCTTTTGCTGTGTTTTCTATTGCACTGACCAGTCACTCAGGGCAGATATCTGTGAGCCTCTTTCCCCTAATCTCATTTGTTTCCCTCCCTGACAGGATAAGAACTCCGACTGCTTCCACATTCCTGGTGTCTCTCATCTCTAGCCTTGCTCTCTCTGTCCCTGTTCCCAGTATCTTAGTTCAGGCCTCAGTGTCTCTCGCATGGATGACCAGTGGATTCCTAACTAGTCTCCCTTTTCCAGGCGTATGCCTATTCTGTGGCGTCTGATCCCTTGTCAGAGTTTCCCATGTCAGAAGGAGCTCACACAAAATCATAGTCTGCTGTTAAGAAATCCAGCAAAGGTTTTGCTCCCTTGGGAGAAAATATGGGCTTCATTTCAGAAATTAAGTTCATTGCTTCTTTTCACCATTCTTTAAAGATATATTTCCATACATGGGCCTGCATTTATATTATACATTTATAGGGATAAAGATAAGGTATTCATATATAGAATACTGGAAGAATATATACCGAAAGTCAACTGTGGTTCTCTGGGAATTACACATTTTACATTTTTTGTTTGTCTAAATGTGTACTTTCTGATTTCTCCAACTTGTCTATAGTGAACATTAGCAATTTTATAATGTGAAAAAATTAATGTTATTTTTAAAAAGGACAATTAAAAACTAAGTACAGAAAAACACCAAAAAAGTAGGAAGAACAATATATTCCAAGTTCTGTTTCAGGTGTCTCTAGCTGCATAACAAACCACTCCGTGGTTTAAACAGCCATTATTTATTATTTCCCAGAGCTCTGTGGGTCAGGAATTGAGGCCCGTCTCAGCTGGACGGTTCTTTGTTGGTGTAGTAGACTAAAGTCACTTGCTCATCTGCAGGTCACTGGGCTGAGCTGGGAGGTCCAGGAAGGCTTCACCTGCATTCCCGATGCCTCAGTGCTCCTCCACCTGGCCCTCTCCTTGTAGTGTCTCACCATTCGTGAGGCTAGCTTGAGCTGCACTAGCCCATGGTCAAGTGGGAGCTGCAGGCCTTGTAGAGCTGCCCAGTAGTGGCACAGCTTCATTTCTGATGCATTCTCTTGGTCAAAGCAAGTGTCCAGCCAGCTCAGATTCACAGGGAGGGGAAAGGATTCCACCTCTAGATGGATGGGTGGAGCAGCTTGCTCATGCAGGGAGAGGAGGAATTAATGGTGGCCCTCTTTGGGCCTATCTACCACTTCTAAGAAACTACTGTTAATATCTTGATATACTCTTCACCCTTGAACAACACAGGACTTGGGGCGCCAAAAATTCACATAGACTTAAGTTGTAAATTAACATCGTGGATTTACAACTGCAGATAGAAAATACATCCCTACCAATTATTTTCATACAAAGATATTATGATTTTGATAGGATCTATTTTACATAGTTGTAATTATTACTGTGAAAAAAATATATATATATTTTTGTTTTCTAGTTAGTATTATAGCATAAGTGTTTTTGCTTGTTAATCATATGCTTAGGAACCACATTTTAAAGCATATACCATATTGCATCGTATGTTTGGTATTTTAATTAACTGTGCCCCTGTTGTTGAATGTCTAAATGATTTCTAACTTTTCATCAGTATGAATAGTGCCATGATTTATACTGGTGAAACTGTATGCATAAAACTTGTTCTTTATTTCTTTTTTGGGTTCAGAGGGAGTGAACCTTTTAAAGGTTGTCAGGATAAGCTGCCAGGTTATTTTCTGAAATTTATTGTGGTTTATAATCACACTATACCAGCAAACCTAATTCTGTTATTTGTAATGATTAAGTTAAAATCATTAAAAATAACAGTTGTAGGCTAAGTAAAGAAAATAATCTTATGTAGTTGAATCATTTAAGACCCTCTGGATAGCTTTACTACCCAAAGCTATCAGATGTTTAAAAGAGAAATAAAGCAGGATAAAAATTTGAACACTCTTTCCACTCTGTTTTTCTTGTGAACATTCAAAGTATGACTCATCCTTCCTTTATTGATGCTAATACTCTCTGCTCAGTTGCTGCCCTTCACTCTACTTGTGGACAGCTGGGCAAGTGGGAAGATGGGTGGGCCAGGGCCTAACCAACCCATCTCCTCTCTTCTGAGACAGGCGGCCCACGGCTGGGAAGAAGTATAGGGAGCTGAAATAGAAGGCCTTTATTGGGCCAAAAGTGATGAACAACCCAATCCCATCCTAATATTGACCATATTGGTTTACAGAGGGATTTTTAGATCCTCTAACTGGAACCAGAAGGTGATACATTATCTCTGTGACTTTCTAGGACTTTTAATTAGAACGAATGTCATTAAAATTGAGAAAACTTTTCTTTTTGTTTTGTTTTGAATCAGGCATAAGTTTCTCATGAGACTATTTACTGAGATATATTGAGTTTTAAAGATGTTTTCCTCAGCGTGTCTTATATTTTATATGGAAGACTAGCTATGTGCCAGGCATATTGCCTCATTTAATCCTCACAAAAACTCCGAGTTCTCTTCTTAGCTCCATTTTACAGATAAGGAAACTGGAGCCCACAGTGATTAATCTGCTCATGGTTACAGAGCTGGGATTTGAACTGATATTTTGCAATGAGAGTTTAAAAATCCTTATTTATTACACTATCTTGCCTTTTAATAACTTATTTTTCCAGTTTTATTGAAGTATGATTGACAAAAAATGATATATATTTAAGATGTAACAACTTGATACTTTGATATAACTTAATTCTTAACTTTGTAATGAAGCAATGAATATTTTTGTAGCTTCTGTAATTGGAATTTGAAATGTACCTTTAAAAGTACACATTGCCATTCTATTTGGCAGTATATAAGCTTAGGATGGACTGTGACCTTCCTCAGTGATTTCAGCAGGTTAAAGAATATTCTGTTATTTGTTTTTTAAATCTTTGTTGTTGAAAGTATTACATATGTCCCCCTTTTGTTCCCCATTGACCCCTTCTAGCCTGCCCCTGCCCCAGGCCTTCACCACCCTGTTGTCTGTGTCCATGGGTTATGCTTATATGCATACAAGTTCTTGGGTTGATGAGTATTCTGTTTTTTAAAGTCAGAGCTGTCCCTGTGGTATTTGGGATTTATTCACATAGTGAATGAATCTTTCTAAAATCTGATTTACATGTAATCATGAGGTACTTGTTCTGTTACCAGATTGTCTTCTTAGTGTCTAAAGCACAAAGAGTTGGCTATTGAAAGTGAAGTGGTGCTAGCAGTTTGCAGAGCTGTGGTTCTAACTGGCAGGCTGGCCTCCGGAAGAAATCTCAAGCCACTCTCTTTGAAATTTGCCTTTTCCTAAACCTGAATTTTTAGCTCACATATGTCTTTCCCAAGGTGAGGATTATCTGCCATCCTAGATGTAGATGAAGCAGCCTTGACAGGGACAGAGCAGCACCCCACCCCTTTCCCTTGCACCTCTCTAGTTGGGCCTGTACAGAGACAGTGCATTCTGATGGGCTCACAGATGCAAGACCCCTGCTCTTCTCTGACATATGCTCCCACTCAGGCAGTCCTATTGGGTTGTTGGTAAAGTGAGAAGATGATTACAATGTACATTTTCCTCTCTTTTATTTCACAGAGTAAGTGGGCCTCCAACACACCTTGTTTATTTATTTGTTTACTTAAGTACCTAAGGTATTTCTGCACTCCAGGATTCCTCTGATTATCTTCAGTCTGCAAGCTTCCCCTCCAGACTGTGAGAGTACCTCATTTTGTGTGTGTCCCCAACACCTAGCCAAGTGCATGTCTCGGCCTGTCAGTTCCTTTCCCTGCGTCCCACCATTTGGCTCATTGAATCATTTTTATTAACAGGTACTATGTAGAGAACAGAAATGTCACACTGGGAGAGTATAAGTTTGGACCACTTTTCATGAGGTTGTGCTACGAGTTGGATCTTGAGGAGTCTGCAGTGGAGCTCATCAAAGACCAGGTTATTGTCTTCTGATTGCCTTCCCTGCCAAAGTGATTTCCTTGTGCTGAGGATAAGGTGTTTTTCATGTTAGGAAAGGCATCTATTTATCTCCCATATACACATTTTTGTTAGAAAAAGGCTGCTGGGCTGAATGAATGAGCTGTTCCCCGCATTTTTAAGGTTTCTTTGGAGCCAGTTCCTATGAAGAGGTAAAGGTCTCTTTATACAGATGTGGAAGAGGTGTAAGTACAGATTGCAAGGTATCTACCTACCTTGGATGTGTGTCCACCTGGGACTGACATCCTCCTCCTTTTGAGGAGCTTTTGCTGGGGACAGTTTAAGACAGGTTGCCATTTAAAGCTTGTCTTTCCTGTCCTTCACCTGTGCTTCTCTCCTCTTCTTGTACTTTACTTCTGGTTGAAAGCCACATTGTAAAGGGACTTTCCATTTTTAAAATGCTTTCACATATTCCAATTTTCTTTTCCTAAAAACAGTAATAGCAATAATTATTTTTAAATTATTTATTGAATATTTACTATGTCCTCGGCTTAAGCGCTTTATATGTTTCATCTGTTTCCCACAATAGCCCTGGTGAGCGAGATACTATTATTATTTATATTTTACAGAAGAAGAAACTGGGACTCTGAGACAGTATAAACTTATCTATTGTCAGAAGCATTGGTTAAATTTTGGGGCTGGGCTGGCCACCTGGGACATGTTAGTATTTTTAGGGACCACCATAACTAAGTTGTCCTTGTGCCTCTTACTGTTTTTCCTATAAAGGGTTCTGTCTGTGGTGGAGCTGTTAACTCTCGGCTTGCCCCTCCTTTAAGAATACCCATGCATTAGAAAGATGACCATAGTATATTAGTAAGCAGAGAAAAGGTGGTTTCAGAACAGTATGGAGTAGTTTGAGCCCATTTTTTTCTAAAAGAAGAAATATTCATACATATTTACATTTCAGTGTATATGTATTAAAAATATGGAAGGATAGACACTGAACTGCTGCTTATCTTTAGGGGATAAAAGTGTAGGAAATTCTCATTTTTTACTTTAAACAGTTCTGTATTGTTTGACTATTTTACAATAAGCAGGTCTTAATGTTGTAATTTAAAGAAAACAAAAGTTTTACTATAATAAATCATAGCCATGAGTATAGTGATAAAAACAAATAGAAAGTGAATGTAAAGTTTTGTTACAGTTTTTAGTTACCTATGTGTGAAACATTCATGAATGGGTGAGCTTCCTGGAGTGGGATAAACTGGATTCCAGTCAAATGACATAAAACCTAATCCTGCTTCCTCCTAACTTGTTATGTCCCTTCCCAGAATCCTGTGGTGTGGCCAGTGCGGTAGCCACTAGCCACATGTATCTCTGGAGCCCTTGGACTGTGACTATATGTATAAAAGTAGGTTTACAGTTGCTCATTTGAAAAATAATAATAAGTAATGATACAGGAATAAACTGTGTTTTGCGTACTTACAACTGTAAAACTACTTTTGCCCCACCCTGTACATGGTGTATTTTAGATATTTGATATAAAAAGGAAAATGAAAAGTACTTTTTAATGATTTTTTTAGTATTGATTACATGTTGAAATTATATTTTGGATTTAGTGCATTAAGTAACTTTATTAAAACTGATTTTACATATTTTTTACTTTTTTAAATGAGGCTACTTGAAAATTTAGAATAGCATACATAGCTTGCCCTTGTGGCTTGCAGTATTTTTCTATGGACGGGGGTGCTCTGATGGCTTCCCATCCCACTTAGAATAGAACTCAGACCCCTCATCATTATCTAATGGGCCCTTTATGTTGTCTCATCTCCTGCCACCACCTGGCTCACTTCATTCTGGGCCTTGTTCTTTCTCAGACGTGCCAAGCTCCTGGCCTGAGACTGGAATGCTCTACACCTGCATCACTGAGCCTTTCTCCTTTACTGCATGAAGGTCTCTTCTCAGAGAGCCTTCCCTGTTCCCTTCCCATCACGTTCTCCACCCATCTGTCCTGTTCCATTCTTCTTCATGGCTCCTATTGAGACTTTAGTTAAGCTCCACAGGTGACCAGCCCACTGGTGTTCAGGGCAGGCTCTGTGTCTTGTGTGTCACTTTTTGCTCTCAGCACCGAGACAGGAGCCGCATAGTGGGCTCTCAGAAAGGACAAACGGAGCAAGGCTTCCAGCGGCACATTTGATAGCATGGCATTCGAGGTGCTGAGGAAAACATGTTGAGAACATTTAAAAATGTTTTAGTGAATAATTATTCACTAGATAATAATTATGATGATTAAAGTGAATTATTTTAAAAAGTGAACAATCAGCTCTGTTTTGTTTGCCAAAAGAAGGTACTTTACCAGTGTTCGACAACCTCATTAGTCAACAGAGCCAAATATCAACAGTACAACGATTGAAATTTCTTTTGAGAGCCAAATTTTTTAAACTTAAACTATATATGTAGGTACATTGTTATTAACTGAATTAGGGTACTCCTAAGGCTTAGGAAGAGCCACGCTCAAGGGGCCAAAGAGCCGCATGTGGCTCGTGAGCCGCAGTTTGCCGACCACGACTTTAGACATTCCTGCCTTAGCCCTCAACCGTACTTCTAGCGGCCATTTCATGTTGTTATGCTGCCACCCAAGTCCCAGGCCCACCCCACCAGTGTTGATTGGCTTGTTTCTTTTCTCCTAAACATGGCAGAATCACCGTTCATGAATATGTTTTTCACCGTATTTCTGAAGAGATTTCTTACCAGACCTCCTGCCTCTTGTTAAATATACCTATTGCCAAAGGCACGGCACCCAATAGAGTGGGCAGCATTTAAATTTTTTTGTAAAAGAAATCCTTGGTGTATCAGAAACTTATTAGAGAATTCAGGAGGCCCAGTGAATAAGGTGTGCACAAAAATAAGTCCTGGACAGATAAGGATATTAATTCCTTAATAGTTTTAACTTTTAAACAAACTGTATTGTTTTTCTTCATTAGCAATTACGAGGTTTCTTCTCAGACTCTACGTCATTCAATATTTTGATGGACATGTTATTTATCAAAGGAAAATATCAAAGTAAGTATTGTAATTTATGTTTACTGAAAAATTCTGCTCTCTTTGCCTGTGTACCTGTTAGAAAAAGCAATGGCCCATACAAACGTGACCTTAACATTCCTGAAGAGTACCTGAATCAGGGAGACCTCATTCTTTATGTGTGAAAACATTGTTGCATCTTATGTCATGCCTTAAACTAAACACCCCGGATTTTACTTATGCTGACATTATAATAGGTTTTTAAATATTAGTTCTTCCTGTGTCGTTAATTTTGAAATGTAGCTCATTGCTAAATGACTTTGATAAATAGCTTTTATTGTGCTAAATACACCTTTTAGTAGATGGTGCTGATTAGAACTCTGTGGATCAGCAGTAGAGGACTCTGAATTCACTTGACTGTATTTAAGAGCCGGCCCTCTCCTGACTTTCGGCAGGTGCTTTGGAAGTATTGATCGAGATGAAAAACCAAGATGTGAAGTTCAGCAAAGATACCTATGTCCTTGCTTTTGCGATTTGCTACAAACTGGTGAGCCTATCTCCTGTTAACCTTTAGAACATTGTGGATAGTGTTTGAAAAAGGATTTGGTTTTTTTTTTCTCTGCAGTAAAATTCAGTTCCTCGGAAATCAGTTTTCCATCTGGTGCAGATATTTCCATTTTAAATGTGTTCATTTTTAGAAAACTTAAGTTAGCCATGTCAGACAGTTTTATTATGGGAAAAGCAATTTCATTACTGTCACCCTTCCCTGACAATTGTATAGATAGTGAAACAAGAAACAGTATGCTGGGCTCAAGCTCTGCTTTCGAGTGGTCTTGTTACAAGGCTCTTGCTGGACTCGGCTAGGCCAGTCTTCTCTGTGGCCCTCTCCATGGAAACCTTACGTCCTTCATTGGCAAACTCAAGGGCTGCTTTGTCCTCATCTGTGAATTTATCTGTAATCACCTAAGTTGGAATCTCCTCCAACATCCCTAATGCTACGCTGTTTGTCATGTATGTGACACTTGTAACACTGCCCACTGTTACACCACTAGAGTGTAAGCTCCTTGAGGCCTCTTGGTATGCCAGCACCTAACACCGTGCCTGATACACAACCAGTCTTTAATAAATGTATGTGACATTAAAATGAACTCTCTGAGGAAAGCATGACTTATAAGTCCATATGTCATTGCTGTGTCAGGATTGTTTCTTACACAGAGAAACTCTCTTCATTATTTAATGAATGAATGAATGATAACTGAAATGGTGCATTGACTTAAGATTCAATGACTATGCTTAACTATAGTCATTCATGCCACTGAAACTCTGGAAACTTAGCAAAACCTTCTTATGTGAAAACAAAGGAACACCAGGCAAGGGAGAAGAGCATGGGCCTTTGGGCTTCCCTGAAAGGTGAAGCAGTATCAGTTTTCCCAAGCAAGAGAGGTAGTTGGGTTGCCGTGGAAAGCAAACTAACGTGGAAATGGAGAAACTTGGAGTCTAGTCTCAATTTTAGCATCAACTGGCTTTAACCTGGTCGCTTTCCTCATTTGTGAAATGAGGGGCTTGGACTCAGGGGTCAGCCAACTTACTCTGCGAAAGGCCAGATAATAAGTATTTTAGGCCACATGCAGTCTCTGTCGCATATTTTTTGTGTTTTTATAAACTTAAAAGGGTAAAAAACATGTTAGTCATAGGCTGGATTTGGCCTGAGGGTCGTAGTTTGCTGGCCCCTGGGCTTTTAGATGCTCCTTTCCAAGCACACCTTTCTGAGATCCTGTGAAACAGAAGCCAGCAGAACTCACAGCACTTGAGCGTCAGCTATTCAGCACGGTGACACCCAGTCTTCTGACCTACTTAGAGAGGCCTCCCTGAGTGTATACTGAAGTGGGGAGAATTTACTTCTACCACTGACGGAGGGCCAGAGGACTTTTGTTTCACTCAGAGGAATCTGGAGGTGAAAATCGAACTGCTCAGCCATTCCAAGTTCCAAGCCAGTTCTGCGAACTGTCCTCTCTTCTCGTCAAGTTCAGGATTTACTGTAGGATTTGAGTTGTGAGTTATGTCATGTCAGTTGTACATAGATGCAAAGCTGATGCCACTCTCATAGCCTAGTCCACCTATTGCATGAACTAAGGAGAGGATTCAGCTTTCCCACTGCTGTCTGCTGGCTTGTGCTTCAGTCACATTCTTGGAGGGGTTTTTGTTTGTTTGTTTGTTTTTAAGTTTTCTGATTATCTGGGATTCTATCATGATTAATGTTCAAATTGGTGTTCATGTTTTCAGATATTTGACTTATGTGGATATTTTCAGATTGGAAATCCCCTCAGGAAAAGTTGTCCTGTGTTGCTGAGCTTTCCTCTATTACGTGATATGGTAGCAGGCCAAATCTTTATACTTTCATGTTATGGGACTGATGTCTAAAAACCCATCCACCCAGATACAAAGAGACCTGTATGTTTGCTGGTGAAACTGCCCCAAGTCAGAAAATTGACAAAGAGCTTTAAAAATAAAGTTAGTTTAGATTTGAGCTACTAACATATAGATAACCTGGTCTATTTGCAAATAGTCTCTATATGGATCTTAATCATTTAATAGGCTTGAGGTAGGCTCTGGGATATTCTTGCAAAAGGAAATCTGAAATACTGAGCACTGTTAATCATTTTATTCAACTTAAAACTTCATGGCATTTATTGATTGAGCAATCCCATCTCCTTCTAGAATAGCCCTGAGTCTTTTAAAGTCTGCACCACATTAAGGGAAGAAGCCCTAATCAAAGGAGAAGTCCTTGCCAGGAGAGCATGCTATTTTGCTGTGGCACTAGCTCTGAATCAGGTAAGGCTTCGGGGTGCCCATACCTGAATTGGGAATGGGAAGGATGTTACCGCTTTCATTTCTTTTATTTATTTTTCCCTTCTGGCCGTATCAAAGAAAATAAAGAGACCAGTGCCTTTGGTGCCATGGCAACCTGCATCTATACCTATGCCTCCGAAGAGTGTTTCCGTTTACAGTTAAGGGCATGACATGCATTGCTATTTTGAAGGGACTGGCTAAGATCCTGTGAAGAATCAATGGGGGAAGCTGGCCTCTGAGAGAAATTTCTCAAGTAATGAAAATGAAAATTTTAAGTAATCTATTTACTATATGATGTTCTTAGAGAAAGTGTAATTTAATGTTCTCCAAAGCTGAAACACCTCAGATGATTGAGGACTCCCACAATGAGCCCATTGTAGAATTGGGGTCCATCATATACTAGTAGTTCATAGTTAGCCCCAAATACTCTTATTTGGAAGAGACTTGAGTGATCTTTTAGCCTCCCCCTCTCACCGGACAAATGGAAACAGCTGAGGCCCAGAGAGAAGACAGGACCTCCCTATCTTCACACCTCAGTGAAGGACAGTTAAAGCTGGAACCCTGGAACACCTCCCTTGAAGAGCCCCTCCCAAGATGTCCTACTCCAAAGCCTAAGAAAATGTGAACTACTTTATGCTACAAATGTGCACAGGCTTTATTCTCCCTCGCCATTGGGAATGGGCATGGAATTGTTTTTAAATGAAAAGTCTCTTTGCTGCTGCCATAGTGACATACTGCTTCCTGCAAATATGGCTTATCTACGTAAGTCCTTGATTAGCTTCATCTTTGCCACCAAAAGGATCCAGAGAACTTGTCATTACTAGTCCTAAACTCTGTTACATCATTGTAAATGGGAATTTAGGTTTTGTACTTCAGGTTGTGCCCCTCACCTCTGAGAATTACTCTGTGGGCTCCTTCTGAGAAAGGCAGCAGTGGTCTCCTCTCACTCCTTTAGACAACCTATGCTCCATCTCCAGGATTCCCACCTCTTCTCTGGTCTGAGGTTTCTGCTATGTTCTGATTATGTCAGAGACTGTCAAAGATGGGTGTGTTGTTGTTTTTAAAGCTCATTCCAGTGGGAGAAGGGGAAATGTAAACTTTATGCCTCCCTCTTAAAAATTGGAACTTTGGTAGGGTGTTAAAACATTTAGTAACATGACACTGTTGGACACATTTTATAGAATGTGCATTCTTGATTACCAAAAATCTCTTTTACTTTGTGAATCTCAAAACCCTGGTGCACCACGAATAGGAATATCCCGACATCTTTAAATGATCTTTATGATAGCAATGTAACGTTCATGTGACTTAGGGTATAATTTGTTTTTCTTCTTTCTAGAACCAAGTGGAAAAAGCTACATCCATTTTTTCTCAAATCATGAAGCCAGAAAGCATAATCTGCGCTAATTTAAATGTAAGTGACTTCTTTACGGTTTAAAGAAAGGCTAGAAATGTACTAAAATGATGTTTAGAGTTTTTCTCTGTGTATAATGACTTGATCTCCCAAGGGCTTCATTCAATTTATTCATTTATTGAGCTTTGTGAAAGTTACAGTATGGCCTCTGTGAGAGGAGTCAACACAGCCTTTGCTTCTGGGAGTTTGTTAATAGGTGGGAAATGTAGATATGCTTAGATATTAGACATGGCTAAATGCTACAGGTATTAACAGACTACAGAAAGTGGTAGATGTAGAGAGAAGGGAAATAGACCCTCCAGTCTCTTTACCAAGACTTGAGAGAAACCTGTGTGCAAATTGTATCCTATCCATGTACGTAACTCATGGAGTATATCTGTACTGCATAAAATAGTGCTCACTCAATAAAGGTTGTCTGTGTTCATTCTCATGCTGCTAGCTAGCCATGGCCCATCTGCCCTGGTGAATAGAGTCACCTATCCCTTCCTTTCCCAAGACTGGGTGTCTAAGCAGACAGGTCAGAGTGGGTGGGTAAGCCTGAAAAGCTCATAGGCTCAAGCAGGTCTGGGAGGCCAAGGTGGCAAAGGTCCCAAGTCCAGAAGTCAGGCTATTTGAGCAGCCAGTAAGCCAAACAGACTTGGGGGCCTCCTCTGCCAGCAGGTGCCATATGTATTTTACCTTCTCTGCTTACTACTGGATATGGACAGCTCTGGTGATCCCAAGTATGTAACTGCTTCTGAGAGAGAGAGTGGCCTGCAGATACCCTCATTTCATGATTGGACAGGAGTAGAATTGCTAGGATTCCAAGTGGTTCATAGCATCATAGGAAGGAAATACAGGCGAGTGTGGTGAGTGGAGTTTTATGTGGACTGTTAGAGTTGATGTGAGTTTGTGGGGATCAGTGATTGGTGGTGAGACGTTGAAGGGAGTGAGATTGGCAGGATTTTAATATAATTTAGCTAAGGTACCATCCTATATACTTTATATTTGTTGGTTCACTTTATACAACATTGTCAGGACTATATGTCTCCATATTATACATGTGAAAATGACGATTCAAAGGATAAGTAAATTACCCAAGTTCTCACAGTTAATTACATAGCAGAGTCAGAGTTTTAACACCAACAAATCTGTTTGACTGCAAATCCCAGGGTCCCCCCGCTCCAGACCTGCAGGGATAAGGGCGTGTCTCTTCTCCGGGACTGCTCTCTCAGCTCCTCCTGAATAATGAAAAGAATATAGGACTGGAAGTCAAAAATGGAATCTGCTTTCGTGCACATATTCCGTGCCCATGCCTTTAGAGTTCAGGCCTTGACTATCTCTCTCAGTTGTTATGAAAATGTAGTGTGTTTTTTTTCCAAATGAGAAAGTGCTTTGGTGGAAGTAAAACATGAGCCTGTTGAAAGTGAAGCTGTCCACTCACAACAGGAGGAGAAATCTGAGCGAGGTGGGAAGCGCACTCAAGAGCCAGGCGCTGGACCAGCCCCTTTTCTCTGAGAGCTGGAAGGAAAGGGCAGCTGGTAAATGTGGTGGAATGGGCATGATTCAGGCAAGGACGATATGAGGAACCTTGAGCTGATCTTGACTATGAATCATCTTGATTGGGTCACAGATTTATCTGTTGTCAGGAAATTTAAAGATAGTTTTATTGTTTAAAAATTTTCACTTGGGAAATTTTTCCAAATGTCCAATCTAAATTTCTCATATTTCAATATAAGCCTATTTCATCTTCCTCAGGACTGATGAAAAAAGAGATGGTTGACATTCTCAGATTTAATAATCTTTCAGATTCTGGGTATCTGTTATTAGAACAGGTTTTTTGAAAAAAATGATTTAATGGGCCTAGCTTCTCCAAGACTGAGTCATCTACTTGGAATCCTTAAGGGAAATTTGTTAATTTTTAAGAAATGGAAACCTGACAAGTTGGCTGAGTAGAGAGTCTGTTCAATCAGTAATAGCAGGAATAAATGAAGTTTTTTCCTGATCTACTTTAAAAATTATGCCTTATACTAAAATCTTTCTCTGCTGCCAATTGGAATTTGCATTTACCCAATTATTCCCCCTCAATTTCTTTTTATTGAAATTGCTCCTGCTGCCAATATGACCCAGAGGATCTGGTTTCCCATTTGCCCAGCTATATGTGTTATATATTGAACTAATTTAGCAGATAAAATCAAAGCACATCTATGTTGACTTTGCCCTTTTAGTCTAAATTTAAACCCATGCATCTCAAAAGAACTATGGCCCCATCTTTAGCAACACTGTTCAGTATCAAAGGATTAATTTATACTTGCAAATATGTCTGAAAGTATCAGATACCAACACAGGGTAACTTTCCACTGATTCTATTTTATTTCTGATCATTTCTCTAGAAATCTGGTAGTCTCCAGATGGAGACTAATTTTGGAATTGAATTACCTTGCAAGGGAATTGACGAGTGGTTAGTTTTGCTGCTTTTATCATTTATTTATTGACACAGGTGAATGCTTTAATGCCCTTTTCTACTACTGACCAAGGTCACCCTAAAGTTCTGGCTCATGCGGGGAAGTCCTTTAGGCTGCACAGGTAGGAAAGGAGACAGGACTCACTGCTCATAAAGCCTGTTGTGGCAGCACCTCACCTGTACGCATAAAGAATTGCTTTTGGGTGGGAGCAATGTAGACTCTAAAAACACAAGCGTCTGTACAAATGAGAGGTTTTCTCTTTCTCTCAGGTAGAAAGCCAGAGGTGGTCAGTCTAGGTCTGGTGTGACATTCCGTGATATCCTCAGGGACCCAGCCTCTCTCTGTATTTCCACACCACCATCCTAAGCACGGGACTTCCATCCATTGTGTTGCTATTCCAGCAAGAAGTAGGGAGACTGGAGAGGACAAAGAAGTTACCACCTTTTAAGGGTGCTTTCCTAGTTGTCTCAACCAAAAATTGGTATTTATAAGTTATTGTCCAGAACTTAATTCCATGACCTCACCTAGTTGCAAAGAAACCTGAGAAGTAGAGCCTTTGAGTTCCATACGTCATAGCATCAGTTAAAATTAGGGGGTTCTGTCATCAAAAAAAGAAGGGCGAATAGATATTGTTTATAGCAGTCTCTACCATGCTATGATATTCTACTTCAAATATAGCAAACTTTAAAAAAAGAGAGAGAGAGAATAAAGAAATGCAAATTTCTGGATGTCTAGGGCTTCTTTTTGGTCAAAGGTATCTGATGATTTGTCAGCATTTCCCACAGCCTCAGAAAATCAGAAGTATGTGTTCTTTTAATAGTTTTTCTTACTCAAGTTTCCCTTACTCCTTGCTAATTCAATTTTCCTAGCCTTTTGTTTGACATCTGTAAGATTAAAGCAATGTGCTGTGCCCTGCTTTAGCTTTTCTTAATTGCACCCTGAGACCTCAGTTTGAAACAAGCTCCTAGCTTCAAATTTTCTCTTTGTCTTTCATCAGTAACTGCCTCATCCATATTGCCCTTCATCAGTATATTCATAAGGTATTGAACCTTACTCTTGAAATCCCTACTGAATCAGAGATAGTTGTTGGAGACAAGGAGAGAAATTAGGAAAAAAGAGGAAGAAAAGTTGAAATCTTACAGGAGCACATCATTAAAAGTTTGTAGTATGGAGCTCAAGGAGGTTTATCATTGAAAATGGCTGTGCTCCCCTTCTCCTTCATTAGTTTGAGGGTCTACCAGGTGCCAGGCACTGGAGATGTTGCATTTAATAAAAGTAGATTTGTCTTTGATTTCAATAGAACAGTCCACTGCCAACCAATTTCAGTTTTTATTAACAAGGGTGTTAAGAACTATTAAGAGTGGCGGTTTTATCCTCCTTCCAAATTATGAGTTATCTTGCTACAGTTTTGGGTGCTGGTAGAGTATATGAGATGTCAGGAAGTGAGGATGTTGTTTACACACAGCAATAGGAATAGCAAGAATATTAGCATTTTTGCATCAGTTCCCTGAGCCTCAGTTACATGGGGTGATGTGAAGAGGTCTACAGTATATGCCTCTTGTACACACTGGGTCTTACATTTTAAGAGAGGAACCCTGAATTTGGGGAACCCAAATCTGTTATAATGGGCAGTAAGCATCCCTGCCCTTTGCTCTGGGTGAGACACTGTGTCTGTTGGTTATGCAAACATCCTTGAGAAGATAGTTTGGAAAAAAGGCTATCATGCTTCTGCTCAAATGTGAGAGACCCTGGAGGGTTGTCTCCCAAGAGAGGGTATGCTCATGATTTTGCCTGTGCTTTGGGACACTGAACTTAGATCAGGGCCTTGGGATTTAGTCTACTTAGGATCATTCCATGCTGTTCTGCAGGACCAAAGGTAACCCCATATCCTATTCAATTGCTCAACAAACATAAAATGTTAGAAATGGACTATTGAGAGAACTTAGCTGGTTTGGTATATAAAAGGAATATCTCTTCCAAAAAAATTACCTTTCCTAAGGATCAAGAGCCTTAAAAATGTTTATAGCTTTTGACTTTGTAATTTCATTTCTGGGAATTAAGTCTGAGAAATTAAGTTTATTTTTTAAAAATGCATGCACATTTATCAATATGATAAAGCATGGCGCTAATTTGTTTGGTGCATTATTTTATTTATATGATGAATTGCTATACATGCACATTCATCATTATAAAAGAGGTGTTCTTTTGTTCTAAAATGTCTTTTTAATGTTGTAAGATAATGTTCTTTGTGTGATAATTGATAAAAAGAAGAATCAAAATCTGGGGAAAATTAATATATTTGGAAGATATTGCATGAAATTACAAACAATGGTTAACATTAGTTGGTAAATTCTGAGTTATTCTCATTTTATTTAAACTTTTCTATATTTTTCCAATTGTTCTAATAAATATTGGTGATAAGGGGGGAATGTGTTGCTTTTCTCTTATGTTGTTTCTGTCTGATGGAAGGCAGTTAGTAATATCATTTTGAAAGCCAGGTGCAGTACCCAGTTTTGAAAGTTCCTAAATAGAGGTGCCTCACTAGGATTTTAACCAGCTCCCACTGTTACCTGCAACAGCCTATTCTCCTGGAATTTCTCAACCAAAAATTAATAAATGGAAAAAGGTAAAGGTATCATTTACCCGAGAGCCGAGATTGTCTGATTGTCAGAGCCTCCGAATCTAGAGGCTATAGGAAGAAAGTGATAGTAATGTCACTTGGGTAAACCTTCTGTGTGCTAGCATTTTATTTAATGTTCACAATAACTAAAAATGTGAGATGTAAAGTTTCCCCCCCTCATTTTACAAATAAAGAAATTGAAAGAGAGATTAAGTACCAGCCAGTGTCACACAGCTAATAATTGCCAGCGCTGGGAATCCAGCCCCAAATCTGTGTTCTCTCCATTTCTGTCCTTAGGCAAGTGTTGCATTTGTGGCATTTTGATTTGTCCCTGGAAAACAAGTTTTTGCTGGCGGACATGCATTTGAAGGATTTTTTTTGAACTTGTGCAAGCAAATGGTTAGGAAATAGCATGAAAACGGGGTAGATGCCTATAAATATAGGCTTCTGTAACTGGCTCAGTTTTGTTTTACTTGTCTTTTTTTTTATTCAGCTTATGATCCATATTCAGTCAAATATGTTGAAAACCCTGATAGAGATACTAAAGGATGCCACAGAGAAAAATGTATCAAAATTTGTGAAAAAACTTAAGTTCTCAGAAGAAGTGGTGAGTATGTGGTTGCTGCAGAAATCATTAAAAGGTGAAGGGCACACTTTAAAAAGACCCCTCCTTGTCCTGGCTGGTGTGGCTCAGTTGGTTGGGTATTGTCCTGTGCACTGAAGGGTTGCCAGTTGGATTCCCAGTCAGGGCATATACTTGGGTTGTGGGCTTGATCCCCAGTAGTGGGTGTGCAAAAGGCAGCCAATCTATGTTTTGATCTCACATCAATGTTTCTCTCTCTCTCTCTCTCTCTCTCTCTCTCTCTCTCTCTCTCTCTCTTTCTCTCTTTCTCTCTCTCTTTCTCTCTCGCTCTCTCTCCTTCTCCCTTCCTCTCTCTCTAGAAAAATCAATAAAAATCTTCGCTGAAACCGGTTTGGCTCAGTGGATAGAGCGTCGGCCTGCGGACTGAAAGGTCCCAGGTTCGATTCCAGTCAAGGGCATGTACCTGGGTTGCGGGCATATCCCCAGTAGGAGATGTGCAGGAGGCAGCTGATCGATGTTTCTCTCTCATCGATGTTTCTAACTCTCTATCTCTCTCCCTTCCTCTCTGTAAAAAATCAATAAAATATATTTTTAAAAAAATCTTTAAAAAACAAAACCCAGGGAAGGCCACCTCCTTAGAGAGATGGTCACATAGGGCAACCTCTCTGTTGTTCCTATTGTCAGGCTTCTCTTTGTGGGTACAAAGATTTTTTCCTTCAAGCATAATATATCCTCTAAAATGCTAGGAAAACTTTTCCCTTTACATTATTCTTCCCCCACACTGTTTTCATGGGTCCCAGCCCTCTTATTCCTCTCTCCTCAAGCCTCCAATACCTTCTCCCCACTCTTCACTCTCAGTTGATGAGCTTGTTTCCTGCCTCATGGAGGAAACAGGAGCAATCAGAGGAGAAGTGCTGCCCATCGACAGCCTTCTTATGCTCTCCCTGTCTGCTCAGCTTCCCCCCCCCCCCCCCCCCCAAGCCGTAGCGGCCGCTCCCAGTTGTGCCCTGGAGCTCATCCCCTGTGACCCACTCCAGGGCACCAGTTCTTTTTAAGAACATTAGGAAGTGCTTAAACTTCTTATCTGACAGTTCAGTGGGGAGACCTTGTTGAAAGGAAGGTGTGCAGGGTTATGATATATTTAGAAGATGACCAAAGGATACTAGTATGGTAGGGACCTTGATTACAATTAAATTTTCATCAAGAAATATTGTTAGGTTATATTGTTAATAAGTATTGAACTAAACAAAATGTTAATTTGTTCAGAAAGTAGCTTCACATTCTAATTTAGAGCTCACCCATTTTTGTAGAATTAAATATTATTCATATACTTATGACTCTAATATTTATACCTGTGGTCTAGACCTATCCTCCATGCTTCATTCTTACATATCCAACAACCTCTTGACATTTCCACCTACATGTTTAGAGGCATCCAAGTCATGCCCCAAACAGAACTCTTGATTTTCCCTCTGCAGATCTGTCCTCCCATCTTCCCATCTCAGCTAATGACATCACCCATCACCAAGTAATAGAGCCCAAGTTGGGAAGATGTCTTTGATTCCTCCCTTTCCTTCACCCCCTCAACAATAAATTTTTAAAAGTTTAAATCTAAAATGTATCTCACATACATCTACTCCATCTCTGCTATACGTTTCCCAGTACATCATCCTCTCATCTGGGCTAATGTGGGGGCCTCCAGATCAGTCTCCATATTCTCATACCCGCCAGTTCTCCACACAGCTTTATTATAAACTGAAATCAGATCATGACCCAGTTTGGACCCTCTGATGGCTTTTAAAATAAATTCCAAAGAACTTACCATGGGCAACACCAAAGCCAACATTCAAGTGATGATTGCAGGAAGTGGGAGGAGGAAAACCAGGCCAGAGGGGAGAGGGTGCAAAGGAAAAGCGAGCGGCCTGTAGAGCTGCATGTACTCCGCGGTACAGAAGTCCCTCATACTTGTTTTCTGCCATTAACCTTGGCCAGCAGGACACTGAGTAACAGGGACATGGCCTCACCTCTTCTTGTGAGAATCCGCACATTCAGTCTGTCTCCCAAGACTGAAGGTGTCTTCATTCTCACCTCAAACACACTCTGAAAAACGCCAGAATGGAAAGTGTTCCTATCCTAACACAAAATGTGTTGTTGTTGTTGTTTTAAAGATTTTCAATCTCTGAAAAAACGCAGACACAAAAAACAAACTTACCACGCACTATCAAGCCCTATGTAATTTGGCCCTGCTTCCTGTTCCGGTCATTAAATTGGGTAAACTTGTTCCATCTGTACCATTTAACCCTCTCCCCCCACTTTTAAAAGACATTGGGCATGATTTTCAAGCACCAATTCTGCATTTTGTGTGTAGCTTGTGGAGTCCCTGAAGCTAGTCATTCCTCTGTGTGTCCCAGTACCCTGGTTTTTACCTCTTTAGGTCCACGCTTACATTTCTGTCCCTGCCTCTTGGAGGACAGAAAGAACCAGGGAAGAATTTTCCGTAGATGTAATGGTTGGCTTTCTTGTGTTTTTCCAGCTGGCTAAAGTGAGGGGAAAAGTGAAGGATGTGCCTGCCCTTCTGGCCACCTTTGACGAGCTCTATGGGAAACTGCACATAAACGGCCAGGTCACCACTCACAGTTTGGATGCTCTGCTCTGCCACACCCCCAAACAACTGAAGTCCCACATGGTACTCATAAACAAGAGGACAGTTAGCCGCCGGACCTTCCAGCCACTCAGCCAGTCCTTGTGGGCTGAGTAACCTTTAGTCCATCCCGCCGTGGGGTGGGTCTGAGGTGGAGGGGACTTGCTTGTAGTGAGTTATTGGCATCCTAAGAAATCAGGCACCAAACTCCAGTGGACTCTGTACTAGCATCTGGTCTCCTTAATGTCCGGGTTCATTGAGTGCTGGCTTGCTGACCTGGGAAGTTAATCCGTTTGAGGTCTAGATACAAGGGTCAGAAAGCTGAGCTCCCTCAGAAAGAGGCTTGTTCTGGTCAACTGCTGAGGATCCTTGAAGGAATATGGTCAGAGCCTGCAGTCCAGCTTCCAGCACCCATGCACCTGATAAGCAAAAGTGGAGGGAATTTCACTGTACACGGTCAGTTCTGACTAACTGAGGAGATGGTTACTTGCTGAATTCAGACATTCTGAACCCCAAGGCCACCATGCTGGGAAGTAGCTCAGGATTTTCTCACTGCTTCTGTCATCATTTACCCGTGACCCCAAACAAGGTCCGTGGGCCCTCATTTGCCATCTGTAAAATAAGAGTGCCTGTAGGCATCGTGTATTGATTGGAATTTTTCATTCAAGTTTCAGTAGGGTCAAATTTTCTCAAAAATTAAAAAAAATAAAAACGGTTCCAAAAACTTCTTAGGATTATGTTTTGTTTTCTGAGCAGTACAAACAGCCAGAATGTAGCTCTCGGAACTAGTCGGTAAGCCAGAATTCAAATGATTACGGCTTTGGTCATGGGCAAGCCATGTGCTTTTCAAAGTAAGTACCAGTGAAAACCACAGGATGCTCTCTGGATTGCTTGGTTTTCTGTGTGGGTCATAAGTACTGTATTTGTTTCTGTAGTTCATCTAGTCTGTTAGTGGGTTTCTCTTTCCTCTTTATGGATTTTTATTTTTGGTAACAAATAAATGCATCACAACAGCAGGTCAGCACTTCCTCGCACGGACCCGTTACTCACTGTCTGAAACGCAGCACCTGGTGGTTGGGCCTGGTGTCCCGAAGGCCGAGGTGATGTTCGAGCCTCCGCCGCCTTCCTCGAGGGCCGCAGGCTCCTCGGTGCTGGCCAGAACTTTATCAATATTCCGAGGCAAGAATTGTTCACAGAATCAGACATTTTAGAGAAGGAGGAATCTTCTGAGCCTCATCTTTCAGGCTGAGGAAATGACTTGCCAAATTGGGATAGTTAGTTTGCGTTGGAGCTGAAGTTCAAATCCAGATTCCTAGTCTCATACCCTCCCTCTTGTACCACATTATGTCTCTTCAGAGAAGAAAAGGGAGAATCTCTTCAGAGACGGCTCACTGTGGGGCATGGGCTCACCTCAGCTTCCTTACTTGTGGGACCAGAGATAGCATAGTGCCCACCTCCCAGGCTTGCTGTGAAGATGGAATGAGACAGATGACATTGCAGGACAGTGCCTGGTACAAAGTACATGCTATGTGAACAGTAACTATGTTACTGTCGGTAGCATTGCCAATATTTGCACCTAGTTGAAGAATTATATAAACACATTAATTCTTCCTCCTGCTCAGAAATACCGAAAGAATTTCTTTGCTTATGCTCTGTGAAACATTGGTAGCCCCCTTTAAAGAAAATTCTCTGCCTTCACAGAATCTTTTTTTTTTTTAAATCCTCACCTGAGGATATTTTTTTATAAATTTTTAGAGACAGTGGAAGAGACAGGGAAAGAGAGAAATATCAATGTGAGAGAAACACATTGATTGATTGCCTACTGCAGGGGCCTTGGCAGGGAGGAGTCTGCAACTGAGGTACGTCCCCTTGACCAGAATCAAAGCTGGGACCCTTCGATCTGCAAGCCAGTGTTCTATTCACTGAGCCAAACCATCCAGGGTGTCGACAAACTCTTAATTGCATCTTATGTGTCTTGTGTTTGGCAAACACACACACACACACACACACACACACACACACACACCCATTTGGACTTCTCTACCTTCAAAGTCCTAGGGAATAACAGGGTATGTTTCCTGTCCCCCACCTTATCATTTACCTTCTCCAGCATGCACAAAGAGCATTCAAATGACCCTGGGTGGTGTGGCCCTGGTTGTTAGAGTTAACAGCCATTCATTAGCAAAAAACAACAAAAAAGAATTTTGTGAGTAATGAATAGCAGCAGTGACCTGCCCAGCCTGGCTGCTCTGTGCAGCGGGCAGCTAGTGCTCTGTCCACCATGAGAACTGGGCTATGTGACCTGTCACCAGAAGCCTTACTGAGGGGGCAGCTTAGCACAGAGGTAACCAATATGCCTAACATTCACCCCAAAATAGTAATGATTCTGAAGGCTAAAAAAAGTCAGAGAAAAAGCATGTTCAGTTTATAGTGAGCATTTTATTCTTTGATTTCTTTGTAAAGTGGTGTTTCTTTGCATTCAATAGCTTGCCTAAAGCACCTACCTACTCTTCAGCAATTTGCCTGAAGCATGTTCTTATTCTTTAAATGAGACTATTTCACTGGACAGGACATCTTATTCCCTAATTCTGTATGTGCCTTTGTAGAGTGTTTTCACTTATTGTAAATGTCTATTGCTCCTGAATCCAAAACTCATCCTGGTGAGTACACAGTATGAGAAAGAGACGAAAGGATATCTCTTTAATTAGGTCATGTCAGGACAGTGTTGGTTATCTGCTGCTGTGTCAAAAGCACTCCAGAATTTAGTGGCTTAAAACAACAACAGTCATTTTATCATTTCTCATTCTCCTTGAATTTGGCTGGGCTCCACCAGGCAGTCCTTACAAAGGATCTCGTGGTTGTAGTCAGATGAGGGCTGGAACTGTAGACTTCCTCACTTAATATTTCTGGCCATTGATGGTAGAACCTCAGCCAGGGCCCCATCATCCACACACACACACACACACACACACACACACACACACACACGTAAACGAAGGCAAACTGCACAGGGCTTGAAAAAAATAACCCAAGATTCAAATTTAAAGCATTTTAAAATCTACAGATTTGAGAAAATTAAACTCAATACATAAAATATCCATTTAAAAAAATCACAATGGCAGAAGCTGTGATCAATCACATTTGCTATGCATTATGCATAAAAAAATACGTGGTGAACCAAATCATTGTGAATTGATTTCAATGGAAATATTTCAGAAAAAATGAAACAAAAAAATTTAAAGGAAATGGCTTGAATATATTACATTTAAAATGGATCAAGGAATTAAGTTGGCTTTAATGGCATTACTTTAAAAATATAAATGAACAAAAATTGATATTGTAATTCTGATTGAAATATTTTTTATTTGCTAACATGGAATCAAAACAACGGGATTAAAAAGTGCTCTGTTCTTATGGAGCTTTCATTCTGCAAGAGGAGCAGAGATTAAACAGATAAGTGAGCCAATGACCACATGATCACAATTGGGATAAATAATAAGTCCCGGGCAATACTCACATCATCTTGTGGCAAAGATAGCGGAGGACCTTTCCTCGCCTTTCACAGCACCAATTGTGTATGTCACTGATTTTGACACGTAAAGTCCATTGCCTGGTGTTGTCACAGAAGTTTTCTCTCTAAGTATCTATGGTGTCTCCTGAAGGCCACAGTAGTCTACATTTGTTTTAAATGATCCCAAAGTGCCTATGTAGCATATTATACATATCATGGGGCCTTAGTATTTGTTGTAAGAGTGAATGAATTAACAGCAGACTTTAGTTAAAAGGTATAGTCTGCCATGATACGCTTTTAAGTACTTCACACGTTTTTCATAAACTGGTCATTCTTTTTTTATCTCAGTCTTACATACGACAGAGTCAAGTCCAGATAAATGGAATGCCTGAGAAGGGGGCGTGGGCTGCTAGTGCATTAACATACTGGCCCCACTCCCTCTCTTCCAGGTCTGCCTCTGGCATTGCCCCCCACTATTTCCAAGCACTCAGTTAATCTGAGTCGGAAGTGACTGGGGGAGGAAGCAATGTAGGGGCAGAGCACAAGGGATCCAGGTAAAATGTCCACGCTGTTCATGAAAGATGAAAATGGTGCTGCAGTGCACACTCCGCCTACTTGCCAGCTTTGCTCCACGACCCTTCTGAGATCTCTGACCTCCAAGGGCCTCAGAGGCAGCATTGCCACAGGGATTAAAGGTGGGGTTGGGGAAGGGAGGCCCAGAGGGAAATAAAGAACCCCAAACTTGGCTGCTAATCACGGTGGTACAGCTGGAACACTGCCAGGCTGGCTGCTCCGGGAGAGGAGGCCCCATTTAATCAGGCTCCAGAGGAACATGCCCGGGAGTCCCTGAGTCGGCCAGAGGGCTGCAGGGCAGCTTGGTCTCTCATCTGCAGGCTGCCTGGGAAATGCATTGCAGGATCAGTGATGCTTACCTTCCTCATCTTCCCCGATTCCTTTCCTCAAAGGGACCTCTGAGCAAAAAAGGTTAAAATATACATGTACACATATACATACATATATATAAATGCATAAATGTGTGTATATGTTTGTTTGTTTTCAATAATTCTTGCCCGGCTTCCTGCTTTGCTGTCACTAGTATACAGCTGAAGAACTTAGAGTACCAGCAGAGGGCACCCAGAGTCACTATTTTGAAAAGGTGCAAGTTTTCAAAAGCATCTTCCATTTCTGGATTTCAGAGAGAACAGAGGTCCCCGGGAAAGGCAGCTGTAGATGGACGTTAGGGAGGATATAGAATATTTCCTTCATTTGGATGAAGGATTATCCAGTTTCGAAAGGATGTTTCTGGAAGAGAGAAAGCGGTGAGGATGGTCCTCTGCAGACAGTACACCAGGGCGAGTGTGTGGGCACAGCTACCTGTTTCACGAGAAAACATCCAGTGCAGGTCCTTACGGAAGGAAAAGGAGGTCCCTGCTCTCACCTGAGGAAGTTTCCTTCTAAAGTAAGAAGAAATCCCACAATGAATGGTTTGTCTTCATTTTCTAAAATCACGTTGGCATGTGAGAAGTGAAAAGGAATTGGGCTTCTCATTACTTCTGTTGTTTTCCCATCCTACTCAAATCCATCAAATGACCGCAGCCTGACCAGTCCTGCCATCATCAGGAAGGCTCTCAGTTTTAGAATTTTCTCCACTTAAGCGAGGGAGTGCATTGCAGCCCATTTCTAGGAATAGGTCAACGGTCACGTTCCCATGATCACAAATGTTTAATGTCCTTTGATGCTTCACAAGCTACGATTATTGTAAAGGGTTTGGGTTGGGATTCTGGTGAAAGACATCTCTGGTGAGACCCAAGCCCTGGAGGAGGACGATGGCAGATGCCCTTGTTCAAGACAACTTGCTCACAGAATTCAAGAGATACCTCTTCACAATCACCAAAAATGCCTACCGAAGATTCTGTGTGGCTGGACATCCTACAACAAATGAGGGTAAAGGAAACAGACTGTTAATTACTCTAAATGTGGCCCAGTGAGTTGGTATGTCTTGGGCACAGCAGCTCAGAGATAAAGCTACTAAAAAGAAAAGAAAAAAAAAAGGTCTGGGGGAAAATCCTATAGTAGATGCTATTCCCCTCATATTTTCTTTGATTTATCTCACTTAAATGAAAAAAAAAAACACAAAAAAACATGGACTTCCCCAAATACCTGGCTGGTGGCCATATGGTCAAATTCTTCTAGGAGTCTGGAGTTGAGTGGCCAGAACTAAGTAAGTCTCTTTCTCCAACAGGTTAGCAGGCTTTCATCCCATTAAGCTGTGAAGAGGTGGAGGGGGTCATATGAAGGTCATGTTCTACTACACTGCATGAAGGAGATGATCTCACTATAACATGATGCCTACACTGCAAGTAAGAGTTAGTAGCAGGTAGCTCACTCACACCGGATCTGTCTTGATGAAGTAGGGAAATGAGCAGTTCACCAAGGCACCAGTTGGACTGAATGGTGGCTCTGGATTCCTACACCCCTGGCCTTCCACAGCCTTTGTTACTCCACTAGAGTCAGAGTAGGGAGCTCAGTGGACCATGGGTCTGGCCCAAAAGTGTAATAAATCTTTTTATTCATGTGGACTATTTGGGTCTTTTTTTTTTTTTTAATCTCTTTTTCTCCTGGCAATTTCACTTTGCCAGTGTAGACATGGCATAAATTATTATTATTTTATTATTGATTTCAGAGAGGAAGGGAGAGGGAGAGATAGAAACATCAATGATGAGAGAGAATCATTGATCAGCTGCCTCCTGCATGCCCCCATGGGGATCGAGCCCACAACCCGGGCATGTGCCCTGACCGGGAATCGAACCATGACTCCTGGTTCATAGGTTGACGCTCAACCACTGAGCCATGCCAGCCAGGCTGACATAAATTACTGATTATTTCACTCTGTTGAAATCCTTTTATGTGCAAGACACCTGGATAGATACAGAGCAGGAAACAGATAACCAGCACACCATTGCTGCTGCTAACCAGCAAACCTCCTGCCTTTGTTTTGAAAATTCTGAGACAGATAGGTGATATGAGTCCCATGTCTGAGTTATAATTTTGGCAAGTATGATGGACTAGAGTAGGTTGGGTGTAATTGCCTTCTGTTTACATTTCAATAAATTAATGTCTTATTTTTATTTCCCTCGGTGAATTCTACTTCCTCTTTCTTCTTTCTCTGTTCTTCTATTTTGTGTCTTCCCCATCATTTTGTTAATGCTTCTCCCTTGAAAAAAAAATCTTTTAGGTCCCCTTTTTGGGCTCTTTGGTGACGGAGTTTGGCTTCCTGTGTTCTCACTCTCTCACTCACTGAGTAAGAGTGGAGGCTGCTTTACTGGAACTTGGGAGAATCGAGGTTTGCTTTCAGTCCTGTTTCCCCTAGCACAGTGGTCGCGAGCCACATGCGTCTCTTTGGCCCCTTGAGTGTGGCCACAAAGTTTCAATCGTACTGTACGTGCACGCCCGCACGTGGTATTTTGTGGAAGAGCCACACTCAAGGGGCCGCAGTTTGCCAACCACTGCCCTAGCATAACATCTTATTTCCAAGGAGGAGGTCTGAATAAGCCAAGTGGAGAAAAGCAAATAACAAGCCTAAAAGCCCGGTTTCTTCACCACCTGCCCTGGGGCTATATTCTGTAGCCTTTGAGACAGTAGCTTGGAGCTGCCCATTTACTCCCCAAATAGATCTTCAGGCCCAGCATCAGGACATGAGTTAAGTCTCCCCGAGTACGGCATGGCGAGATTAACCATCAAAAACTCTCTTGTACTGCAACCCAAGCTATATTTCTACTTGCCCTGTTTGTTCAACAGAGAATATTTAGCAAGTACCCATTTTGCCTAGAAAACAGAGAGGACAGATGAAAAATAACATGTGTTTGGCAGTTCGATATTTTCAGACCTGTTAGTCAGATAGCTCCTATCAACTATGAATGTCAGATCTAGGTGTAAAGCCCAACAATGGGGTTACATCTCTCATCCTCTATGAGAGCTTGGAAGATGCTAATTATCACAAAATAATGACATTATCCCATCACTTTCATCTTTATTGTTCTAAATTGAGGCAACCAAATTGTGTTTGTCCCTAGCGACCAGCATAGGAATATTTATGTTTAAGTTGATCTCATTTTCTCATCTTTAGAATATGCTACAGTAGATGCTACACGATCCTTAGTCAAACCTTGGAGTAAAAAGTCAAAGATTGTGTGCATGTGAGATTAGGGAAAATTGCACGCCTAATTAAGACAACAATGGGAAAAGAATGAACCACAGTTTTCCTCATGACTCAGCTGACAACACTTTTAGGTAAAATCCACTCTGTTTGGAAAGCACTGCTTCATTCCTGGTGTGAAAACCTCCAAAAGTTCATAGGAAAGTAAAAGATATTGGTCCATGATGAGTTTGTCTAGAGCAGTGATTTTCAATCTTTTTTCATCTCATGACATAATATAATTACTAAAATTCTGTGGCACACCAAGAAGTATATATTTTTTGTTCATCTGACAAAAAATAGGTATAATTTTGATTCATTCACACTGGGCAGCTGTTGTTGTGTTGGCTGTTGCCATTTTCTTTATATATGACAACCTAAGGGAAAAGAGGTCAGTGCCCCTGACTAAGTAGCCAGGTACTGCATGTTTTAAAAATTCTTGCAGATCATTGGTTGAAAATCCCTGGTTTGGAATTATTTTGGAAGCCCAAGAGTCACCTATCATTGGTATTTAAAGATGACGATGAAAATGCCTTTCATTCCTTCACCTTTTCTATTAGATTTCCTGTCCAAGTAATAAGAAAAAGGGAAGACCAACTAACAAATTGTGAGTCCACGACTGGACTTGTTCCATTCAGATCAAAAGCCCAACAGGGAAGCTCCAGCCTTTGTTCCATATTGCTCGCAGGCTGTTGTGGCTCAGATTTTTGAGAAATTTGACCTGCATGCAAATGTGTGACAGGCTTTCCCAGCACCTGTAGTTCACAAAGACTAGGAAAAGAAAACCATCATTATCACCACAAGGTTCCTTTTACACAGTTTCCTGACTTCGAGAGGTACCTTTGCTACGTACTCCCTGCTCTGTTTCTTCATCTATACTGCCCTGCATCACCCCAAAATGAGGAAGTGCTTGTCCCAGTGGTGATAGGTCTCAGGAATTGGCTGCAACTCCTTTCATGGGAAAAGAAAGATCACCCTTAGGATTCGACACCCCTTATTTGAACAGCTGAGCTGGAGCCCCAAAACCATGGCCTTAGTGACAATAATTTGCATACCAACATGCCAAAGTCTAGAAAGTCTCAAGAATGCCATTTGAATGGGAATTTCTTAAGTAACCTCAGTAGCACCAGAGACGACGATGCACAGCTCCGTGGGCTGGCTGTACACCAACCAGGGACATTTGGAAGAGGCTGAAAGCAAGGCTGCTTCCTTTTAAAGGAAGCACTTTTTCCTAATACACCCAAACCCAACCGCTATGTGGACCAGTGGGGGCTGTGAAGTCACCCAACGCCTTCTGCTCAATGGTAGAAACTTGGAACATGTCATTCCCTCAAAACCTCCAAGGGCTTCCTGTCACATGAAGAATGGACTCCCAAGTCCACAGAGTAATGTAATCTGACCCCCGTGACCTCCAACCTCAGCTCTCACACCCTTCCCCTACTTGCACTATTCCTGCCATACCAGCCTTGTCACCATTTCCTGAAGACCCCCAGCACATTCCTGCTTCAGCCTTGGCCCTGTCTGCCCTCTGGCTTGCTCCCTCACTCATGCAGATATCCATCAAAGGCCATCTCCTCACAGAGGCCTTCCCTGACCATCTGATCTAAATTGCACCTCCCCTCCTCTCTAGCCTTTTAGTTTTTAAACAAAAAGTTACTTTAAACTTACTACTTGAGTTTTATATTTATGTATTACTTGTCTTCTCTAGAACAAGGATTGGCAATCTACAGCTCAAGGGACAAATCACGCTTGCTGCCTGTTTTGTAAATAAAATGTTATTGGGGTACATATTGTCTTTGGCTGTTTTCACATGACAACTGAAGAGCTGAGTAGTTGCAGTAGAGACTGTGCGGTCAACAAAGCCCAAAATATTTCTTATCTGGCCCTTTACAGAAAGAGCTTGCTGACCCTGTTCTAGAATGTAAGTCCTATGAGCACAGGGGCTATGCCTGTTTGCTCATTCCTGTATCTCTAGCACTCAGAAATTTGCTGAGCATGTAGCGACTTGGTAACTATTTACTAAATGATTGAACACATAGATGAATGAATACCTACATGTATATAGAAAAGGGTTTTTTTTTTAAAACTCAACTATAATTGAGAACCAACTTGTGCCAGGCATTGGTCTCTGCTGATGACACCCTAAAGATGAGAGAGCAATAATCAAAGGACTATGAAGAATGTCTCATTACAGGTAAGTGCCAGGTGTTGTGGGAGCCATAAGGAAGAATACCTGGGCAAGGAATCGGTGGCCTCTAAGGATGAATTCTCCAAGGAAAGAGTTGAGTGAAGGGCCCTACAGGCAGAGAGTGGACCAGGCCTTGGTCAGAGGTAGATGACCAAGGGGGTTTGAATAATTTCTTCATGGGTTTGAATAATCACTTTCCTCATCTTTATGATTCTTACTCCCTTGGTTGGCATTTAAAATTTGGAGGAAACTAATGATTTTTCACAAAAAGGTTGTCCCTTTTCTACTGATGTCTTTGGCTCGATTCTGGAATATGTTACATCAAGGTTTGACCTCACACTCTTGACATTTAGTTCCAGACAATTCTTTGTAGTGGGACTGTCCAGTGCACTTTAGGGTGTTCAATAGCATCCCTGGCCTCCACCCACTATCACTCCCAGCATCACTCTCCCAGTGTGGCACCAAAAATGTCTCCAGACATCACCAGATGTCTCGGGAGGGGCACTGTCATCCCCTTGTAAACCACTGTGTTAGTGCCAGTAAAACACACTGAGCAACTTGAAGATAAAATATGTTAGCAACCTGCAAATGATGGGTTACAGGTGCCTTTTGGAAGCCTATGTACCTGGGCCACTGGGAATAAAAACCGCCTATTTCGTTTCATCTCTTGATCACCCAACATGATTATGACAAGTAACCATAGAATTTAAAGAGTAAACCTTAACTGCTTCTTCACTTGGTTACCCAAGTGCCATTTTTTTTTTTCTGGGACTCATGGTGTCTATGCCATACTCAAGAATGCAAAGTTAAATATGTACTAGGACCATAGAATCCTACTGAGCCATAAAAGAGAATAAGCTATTGATAAATGCAACAATGCGAATGAATATCAAAGGTATGAGGATGCTGAGGGAATGAAGACAATTTTAAAAAGTTACATATTATATATTCCATTTACATGACTTTCTGAAAAAGTAAAAACTATAGTGAAAAGAGAGTAGTGGCTACAAGGGTTTAGAGTGGGGGAGAGTATGACTACAAAGGGACAATGGGAGAGTTTTTTGGGATGATAAAACTGTTATGTATCCAGATTGTGGTGGTGGTTTCATGAATCTATATATGCATTAAAGCTCACAAAACTACACTAAAAAACTATATGTTAATTTTTTAAAAGTTGCTCCTGAAGAGTATGATGGGATTTTGATACTTACATGTCTTCTTCTAACCACAATGAAGTATTTAAAACCATATTTTAAAGAAGACACCAGGAAATGAGGCTTTGACCACTCATGGAGATAAGAAAAAGTAGATATTCTGAAACTACCTGAAGGGTTTTAGCTTCTTTGCTTCAATTCCTCTTTCACTTTCCACAGAACAAGGTGATCTTAATTTCCCAATCCAGGGTTACCGAATTTCACCCCAGAATTGGTTGAGCCTCCTTGGAAAGAAGAGAGAAAATGTTTTCAGAACTGATATAAATCGGAGCAGATTTGCCCACATCCTTGGAGGTGTGTACCATCATTCCCTTGCATCAATGTGATGTTCTTGTGTAGGTGAAAAAGGCCCATCTAGGAGAGTGTTAAGCTAGCTTTTCAAGGCTCCAGGCAAGAGAAGAAACAGAGAGCAAAATGCATGAAAGTGACTTGATTCTAAAAGAGACAAATATCATATGAATAATACTATGGATTCATGTATATATGGAATAATCAGTATTTCTGGGGGATTTTTTTATTCACCTGAAATACCTCATCTGTTTATCTATGATGGTGATGGGGCCCAGGTATGTATGGGAAGGTAGTGGTGACTTCTATCTAGAAACCTACCAATAAGCATCCCATTCAGGGTATTCCACATGCCTCCCTTTTTTTAGGGGAACTGCAGGCTGTGGTTTACATATACATGAAAGAGCCCTTCACAGGAAAATATTGCTCACTTGCTTGTGCAATAATAATAATAAACCACAGGATGACCACATCATGAAAGAAGCTTGGCTTCTCAAAGAATGAAATGCATGCCAACAGTGAAAATCATAGTGTCGTGTGCTCGACATTCATCCTGCAAGAGCTGCACAAAGCGCAAACTGTGTCCTAATCACACATATGATACGTCTTTGTCTTTTTTTTATTGATTTTTGGAGACAGAGGGAGAGAGAGAGAGACATTGATGTGCTAGCAAAACATCAATCCTTTGCTTCTCGAACGCCTCCTACTGGAGATTGAACCCAGAAATGTGCCCCAACCGGGAAATCAAACAGGCAACCTCTTCATGCACCCAACCAACTGAGTCAAGGCTCAGGGCTATACTTCTTTCTCTTTGTCCCCATCATCCACCTTTCTCAGCAACATAACTCCAGGTGGACAATTGGAGCATCTCTGAACTTATTCAGAGGTAGCTTTGTATACCAAACATCCTCAGGAACTGTTCATTCTTCTTCCCCTAGGCCAGTGGTTGGCAAACTGTGGCTCGCAAGCCACATGCAGCTCTTTGTCCCCTTGAGTGTGGCTCTTCCACAAAATACCACGTGTGGGCATGCATGTACAGTGCGATTGAAACTTTGTGACCCATGCGCAGAAGTCGGTATTTTGTGGAAGAGCCACACTCAAGGGGACAAAGAGCCGCAGTTTGCTAATCACTGCTAGACTAAATGTAAATTGTGAAAATGAGGTGACAATTCAGCCCTCAGTGTCTGTAGAGTGGGAGAGGGAGGGTAGCAGAGGTAACATATGGGTGCAAAAGAAGGAGCTCGGATCTTTTTGAAAGTAGAGCTTTGAACTTTTTATTTGTTTGTTTGTTTGTTTGTTTGTTTGTTTTTGAGCTTTGAACTTTTTAATAGCATCTACCTTTTTGGTGTGTACACCCTCTCTCCTTTATGATGTATAGAAAGATTGCTTTTTCCCATTTAACAGAAACCAGAACCAAGGAACATGTGCATTAAAAGTTTGCCTAAGGTCTCATGGGGGATGGGGTTTAAGTGGAAAAACAAGGTGTAAACCTGAGTCTCCTGATTTCAGACCCCACTCAGGGGACCATATTGTAAAGTGCCAAATGGCTTATCAAACAAAGCCCAATCTAGGGGCAATCACTCTCTGCAGCAATCAGCTGAACTCCCACTCCTATCCCCAGGCCTGAAGGTGGTGATATACTAACAACTGAGAATGTGCCTGATCTCTTTTAACACTTACCTCAAGCATCACACCTACTAGAAGGCTTCATTGACTCATCTACCCACAATGAACTGATTGTTCCCTTGGTTGAGTCCCACCATATCTTCAAAGCAGTGCTATCTTTGTGCCTGTCATTCCTTCACCATCTCAGGGCCTGGGTCCTGCTGTTCTTGGATTCCCAGATCCTAGCACAGTGTCTGTCTCATAGTGTAGTAAGTACTCTATGCCTGTGTGCTGAGTGGCAGGAACTTTATTCCTTTAGAGGTACAAATCAAGGGCAAGCTTGGCACAGGAAAACCTTGGGAAAGTCATTTACTCTCTCAAAGTCTCCGTGTCCTCATCTTTAAAATGAGGATAAAAGAACCATAATCTTTAAGGCTTATCATATGCAAAGAGCTTGGAAGGCGCCTGTCTCATAGAAAGCTCTCAATAGATGGTAGCTCTTTATGGTAGCCAGCCTCCAAGATGGCCCCCAATGACTCTCTCCTCTTGGTATTTATACCCTTGGTGTAGTCCCCTATCCCACTGGATAGAGATGACTATGTGACCAAAGGATATGAGAGAAATTACAGAAAGTGACTTCTGAGACTAGGTCATAAAAATTATTGAAGTTTCTGGCTTCCTCTCTCTTGAATCAGTTGTTCTGGGGGAGCTAGACACCATGTCATGAGGACACAGAAGTCGCTCTATGGAGGTGTCCATGTGGTAAGGAACAAGGCTTCCTACCAACAGCCAACATCAGGTCATCATCCACGTGAGAACGCCATCTGAGAAACTGATCTTCCAGCCTCGGTTAAGCCCTCAGATGGCTGCAACCTCATCAGAGATCTTAAGCTAGAAACAGCCAGTTAAGCCACTCTTAGATTCCTGATCTGCAGAAACTGTGTGAGAGAAATGCTTATTGTTGTTTTAAGCTGCTAAGTTTGGGTGTAATTAATTACAGAGTGATAAATCAATAATATGCTGTTATTATAAGTAATGGTATAAATATCAACAAAGAGGTACCTCCCACTCGGTCAATTCTTGTTCTTGACTGATCTCAGTTCACAGGAGCTATGAGGCAGGAAGGCTGGTTTTGCCCAAATTTGGACTTGCCCTTTCTCAAAAACTGAGAAGGTAACTAAGGTAGACATTTTCAGCAACTGACTTGAGGAAAGTGAGAAGGTTCTCTTGGTGCTATTTGTCACATCAGACAAACTTTCAGAGAATGTCAAAGTTTAATATCACTTAACTGTGGCAGACATGTAAGTCATCTCTCTGAATAGCTGGACAATTCTAACCTCAAGAGCTAATCTTGCACTCCCCTCTGTCTCTGACCCCTACCTAGCACTAGCATACCACCCAGACCAATGCCTTGTTTGTGTTCATCATCCCAACCCTTTCACACCACAAAATGTTGATGAAAATGATGACATTTTCAAAGTTGACAACATCTGACCAAGTATTGAGAGAAACCTTTGTTTTTTCCCGCTACACCGACCTTGGCAATAGTTGAAGCTTGGATGATGGACATGGATGTATTTGGCTTTGAGCTCCCACATGGCTATGTTATTGTAACTCTAAACCCCGAAGGCCCCTCCTTCCTCAGTGATGCCTGGCACCTCCCTAGACTGTTTGCCACTGCTTCTGGAGTGTTCCATTTCTCAGAAAATACTTTCACTCTTTACTGCCATGCCCAATTCTCCTGAAGTCCCTGCTTTGCTTGCTTTTTATCAAAACTAGAAGGTGTCCCCCAGGCTCCATCCCAAGCAAATACAATTCTTTCCAATAACCTTGAATTGTCTAACCCTTAAGTGACCACAGACTTTTAAGGCCCCCTGAGGTGTCCTCTATATAGGACTTTACTAGTGCCCTAGGCAGGAAGATACAGCTCTTAATTGTACTCAGAAAGATTCATTGACTAGGAAAAATGTGTGCCTTAAGATGGGGAATCTGAGCTTTGTCCACCCTTCCAATCACAGAGTTATCTGCCCATTGGAGGCCTTTCCTCTCCTTGCTGAGAGATTGATACAGACACGATCTCCTCTCTTTGGTCAAGAATCTCAAAGTTCCTGTTCTTTTCCAAGGAGCTTAACCACCTATAGGCATTAGTCCTAGTGTGACCAGTCTGCCCTGGGTCCCAGAATTCCAAGATATAAATGTATATAGAGGAGACCACCAAGACCCACCCCTCGATTAGAACTAGATGACAAGTCTGTGCACAAAGCTTTCACTGACCAATTCTGCTGGATATACACTAGTTCTCATAATTCCCAGCTAAAACTTTATTAACCCACTCGTTCCAGCTGTGTTGGGATCAAGAGGAGGACACGATAATCCTAGCTGCCAGACCTTTCTAAGGCTTTGGTTTAAGAATCACCCAGAATCTGGCCTTCATCCATGCCCGAAAGCAAAGCCCCATGTCCTGATAGCCAGGGCCTGCTTCCCTGAACAAATTGCCCTTTTAGGAATTGATAGGTGTTTTATTCTCCTGAACAAGTGGCCCTTTTAGGAATTCATGGGTGTCCTATTCTCTGAAACACCTAATGGCCTCTGCTTTAAGCACTGGGGAATGCAGTGAGTTGATTGTTGCACACTGCAGAGAAACTAATGAGTAAAGAGTGTGCCTGAAGAATATTAAACGAAATTTGATATTTTAACAACCGCACAGCTCTCCTTCATTGCTGACTGTGACTGTGACAGTATGCAGATTCTCTGTCCCTAAACTTAAGGAAAAATAATTCAGTGTTCACGTCTGGCACGGTAGGTTACACATTAAAGACATCCAATTAAGGTTTTTTATTTCATTGGGTGGGTGGAAATACAAGTGTAATGTTTGTACAAAGGACTTCTTCCTCTGTTTTCTCGAGGTTGTAAGTTTGTTTATGACTTCAGCTATATCAAAAAAGAGAGGCTCCAAGTTTAGCCTAGGGCAAAAGAAATGGCAGGTCAACCTGTCACCATTTTTATCCACTGGGTTCTTACTTATATTATTATTGAATCCCTCAAGGTTTAGGGGTAAAACTCTCCCCTCTTCAGTTTCTCACCAATAAATCTGACTAACTCACCTCCAAACTTGATATTCAATATCAAGTGACAAAAATACATGTTTCAGTGCCAACATTACTTATGTTATTGACATGCCTGAGTTATAAAAATAACCTCAATAGCTAAAAAATACAGGGGAGAAAATAAAATTTACTCTTCCCATGATAAATCCACAGGTACCTTAGCCAAATTGCCTGCAACTTCTTATAAGTAATTTCATGGTGATTTTACTATGGAAGAGAAAAAGGAGAAATAGAAAGCAAAGTCCTAGGAACTTCTCCTTTATCTCAATCGTCTATCTCTTCTCACATTTGGAGTGACAGGAACAGAGACTGAGGATGGAAATGGTATGATTGATACATACACAAAATCTCACCAGTGGTTAAGACTTTCAGGGGAAATTTAGACCACAGTCGCAGCTTCCCCGTGCTCACTACCTCTTGGAGTAGTTCTGTTTTTAAAAACTAAAAAAGGCAACATTTGGAAGCTTCAAATAGGATCTATAATAATAATAATAATAATAATAATAATAATAATAATAAAAGCATAATATGCTAATTAGACCAGCCGACCTTCCAAATGAAGCCGGGGCTGCGAGGGAAGCTGGGTCCCGGGTGCCTGCCGGCAGCCAGAGGAAGGCCTACTCTTGCACAAATTTCATGCATCGGGCCTCTAGTATATTATAAGAGGCGAATTTCTTCCCATCAAAGGTGATACTCTATAGCAGAGTTCAGCTCCTAGAGGACTGACAATCCCAAGCTTCTGATTGTCACAGAGAAGGTGAG
The DNA here is from genome assembly GCF_964212035.1 of Myotis nattereri. Lineage (NCBI taxonomy): Eukaryota > Metazoa > Chordata > Mammalia > Chiroptera > Vespertilionidae > Myotis > Myotis nattereri. The sequence goes on from NC_138079.1 coordinate 37,842,778, forward strand.
GAGGGAGAGCACTTGAAAGGGGTCCCTGTCTGAGATGATGAGGCCAGCTGTGAAACATTCCCTAAGATTATAGGGGTCCCCACTATGCGTGCCCAAGTCACCCAGAATCTTTTCCTATTGCCAATCCTTCTGACTCCTGTCTCCAGACTAATCCTTCTAATCTAAACAGCTGTGTTGGTCAGGCCATGCCTGTTTCTAGCGACTCCTCAAGGCCTCAAAAAATGTCAGATACACCCTAGGCTGGCTTTTATATTGTTCAAGAATCTGGCTGCCTCTGACATGTACTTGGCCTCTATCTCCACCAGGAATCTGTCACTGCAGTCAACAATCTGTGCACTGCTTTCTTTTCGCCATCTCTAGACCTTCACCTGGGATGTCTCAATTCTCTTCATCCACAATATTCTCCTCCTCCCACTTTTCTTCTCAACCACCAACTCCAATCCTGTATGATACAGAGGGTAATTTGAAATTAGGTGGATCTGGTTTAAAGTCTAGCACTATTACCTGCTTGCTTGTCATTGGGCTAACGTCTTACCTTCTCTGAACCTCAGCTTCCTCGTCTATAAAATGAGAATGTTCACATCAAGTTCATGGTAGATGCTCAATAATGATGAATTTCTTTTTTCTGCATATCTGCCCAACCACAGTGCACCTTCCAAAGCTTCTAAATCAATTAATTTTCATCAAATTTGCCATAAAATAGGTCAGGAATGTAAAGATCTTAAGACCCTCTCAGAACAAAGCTCAGAGGCTAAGGTGCCTGGGTTCATTCTCGGCTAGTGACACACTGACATTTCAATTTCAAGGGAGTGGGATCCAATATGAGTACTTGGAAAAGAGCCAACCTGTTCACAGATGGGAAATTACAGTATTGCTGTGAGTCATTGATAAATAAAGAGTTCCACAGTAACATATTTTTATAATTCCCCTCAAATTTATAAAAGATGTCAATGAACAGACTCAGTCCATGATATTTGAATCTTAATTAAAAATAAAAGATGCCTTAAATGTGTTTATGATGCCTAAGCCCCTATGAAAGACATTAGCCCACCAACAGCCCCTTAATTTGGCAGGTAACCATGTCATGGAGCCCTTCTATGTGCACCTCTTCTTTCCTGACCAATGGGCAGCTAATCAAATAGGCTGGAGAGTAGCTATGTCTCATGTCCTAGTGCAAAAAGAGGAGCTGAGCTGATGGGATACCCTGTCTTTCAAGAACTGGAACTAGGGGACACAGAAGGAATGAGACCATAGCAACAAGAGCAGAGACTGTAAGGATTCCCTAAGGGAAAGTCAGGGACATTGCAAGCAAAAGCCATGAGCAAGTCAGAGTTAAGAAAGTTCAGAAACCTCTAATAAGCAGAATCAGCCAGTTAGTAGAGAGAGGAGAACAGAAGTGAGCAGAAGCACAAGGAGAAGCAAGAAGCATTGAGAAGGAGATGGAGAGAGCTGTGGGTCCCTGGGGTTGACCAGTTCAGGCCACCTCAGTCTTTGGAGCTATCTCAGTTCCTACAATAAAACCCCCTTGTCTCCAGCTAACTTACATCAGTATTCCTAATAATCAAAGAACCTGACTTAAATAGTAGAAAAGCAGTGAAATACATCACTACTAGGAAAATATAAATACACCCACTCTGAATACACACACTGTTCCACAAGTCACAAAACCAATAGGACCATGAGGGTTATTTTTAAGTAAGACACAGGTGAAAATTAGACTACCTTAAAGGACAGACTAAGACTAATTTTCCCAGAGCATTGGCAGGAGGAGCCTCTTATTGTTTCATTTCTGAGGGCAGCCACCATAGTTGGGCCTTTCAAAAATATGTCTACCTTCTTTGAGGATTCAGACTGTGCTGGTGAAGGATGCCATGGTGACCTGGCAGAGAGAGCCCTCTTTGGCAATGAAAAAACATGCCACCTGTGTCCTGTGATAGACGTACAGCCACTAGTCCTGGGACCCCAACCAAGTCACTTCATCCCTCTGAGACTCAGTTTCCTCTCTTGTGATAGATGATCACTTCTGGAATTGATAATATATTAATCTTTTTAGTGAATTTCTTCTTCCCATTAGACGAGAAAGGAGGCAGCCTAGAAGGAAAAGAAAGACTCTGGACCAGGAATCAGGACACAAGCATTTCAGTGCTGCCCCTTGATGGCTGGGCAAAGTTGAGCAGCTCATGTGACCTACCAGGGTCTCACCCATGAAACAAAGGAGTTTCTCACCAAAAGGGCATTTTCATTCCAAAGTTCATGATTCTAAGATCTCTAAACATCCTCAATTTATTATTCCAATGCCCCCTTACACCTGTATTTAATATTTTTTCTCCCCTTGGCCCCCTCCTCCCCCGCCCCCCGCCCGATGATCCAGAAAGCAATCTGTGCAACCATTCCTAGGAGAACTTGCTTCTTTCAGTTTGTCCAGCTACTGACTAAGCATAAAGAATGCTGGGGAAAACCTGTTGTGTCTCAATCCAGTGCCAGTTACAACAGGCATGTGGACCAATTGGGTTCCCAGTGGCACAAGTTCTACTGGTTGCTGATGGAGAAATGCGAAGTCTAAATGTGGGAAACTGTTTATTGCCTCCAGATGTGGGAAACTGTTTGTTGCCTTCACTATCTGATAAGCATAGACAGAGAAACCGCCCCCCCCCCCCAAGGCTGGGTGCCTTTGAAGCCCTCCCAAAGGTTGGAGCTAGGCGCCACCTCTGTTTGTCCAGACAGTGGTAGCTGAAACTACTCCCCCATTTATTATTATGTAAATCCTTGCTGATGGGCTAGTCTGCCTGTTGCAGGGGGTCACCTGCCTAAGGGCTATGCTATAAGGGCGACTCCAGATCAATAAAAGATTGGAGCAGCCTGAGCATGGGTGGAAGTCCCTCTCCTTGAGTTGGACTTGCCCGCCTGGACCTCCGATATTGCAAAATTATCTCGTGTCTTTTCTCTCATTTGTTGTGCGGCTCTTCTTTCAGGTACCGAACCCTACTCCACGCGGGTCGTGGAAGGAAACACACTCAACATCTAAAGAAGAAGACAGACTATATCCAAAAAAAAAAAGTGTCTTCTTCCTAGAAAACCATAAATCCGTAAGGAAAAAATGAAGGGGTGGAGCCCAAATCATTCCTCAAGGTCATTTTAAAGTCTCCTCTTAACAAGATTTAGTTGATTGGTGAAAATTAGGAGTTTTGGGGTCCACAGATCAAGGAAGTACAGGTCAACAGAAAATGGCCAGGAACAAATATGACTAGTAATAAAGAATAATGAGTGCCCTGCAATTTCAATAAAAACCAAACGTCATCAATGACTCTAAGATACTGAGGGTCATTGACTGTCATTGTTTCACCAACACAATAAATGCTCTAGTTGTGAATGATGGCACAAAACTCTGCAGTAACATTTGTATTGGCCCAGAAAGGGGGTTGACCAAAAGTAATCAGATATAAAGGGTGTGAACTGGTAATTCACAGAATAAATACCTATAAGCAAGAAAGAGATGAAAAGGTGTTCAAAGTCAATAATAATTAAAATAGAATATAAAAATAATTTTGTTGTTGAAAACTACAGACATTTAAACTCTGGTTCTTTTAATACGTTCATTGTGTGAAAACATAAAAGAAAATAATAGTGATTATGCACACAAATGGAAGGAGGTATTGACACAGAGACTTTTGAAAGGAGGTTAAAATATTTTCTTTATTGTTTTTGAGCACACAAAAACAATTTCCTTATTGTTTTGAGTGCCAATGATCCTAGAATTCTTATTGTTTCAAATAAAATAATGAGGTCATTGTGAAAGGATTTGATTTGGGAGAGTTGAGTCACTCTTCTATATCCTATCCTATCAAACAGCTCTCTGATCTTTGCTCCATAATAAGAATAGGCTATGGGTACCCCTGAAACTGATGGGAAGTGAACCTAAGAAATACTCTTGTCTCAAATCTGCCTGTTTTCTATATCCTATTTCCTTGACGTTAACTTAAAAACTTTACTTAAAGATTTTAACCAGAGAAGAGTTAACAGATTTAAAGTAATATTGACAAATTGTTCAATAAAATGAACTTGATGATGTTAACAAGAACTTTAAGTAAGTTTTGCTGGTGATAACTCATACCAGTGGGGTATGGTAGGAGTTTATAACCTGGGCTCTATTGAAGAAAAATATATTCTATGACACTTGTAAAGGATGGTAAGGCAGACTTTATTCAGTACCATTTCGTTAGGTACAGGGACAACTGCAATGGGATTTTGCAGTGAGGAAGAGAGACTGAGCTCAGCTCTGACAGAATATAACATGGTGGGGGGCAGTGGATGAAAAATTACTAAGAGGAAATAGCAGGGGCAAGGGAGGATTCTGGTTAAACTGACCTAAACAGGATCTTTGCTGAAGACAGGTCAGGGAGATCAAACATCCCCCAGGGGATAGTGGAGAATGAGGAACCTGATCAGATATTAAGGGTGTGAGTTTCTGGTTAAATTGATTTAGCTGGGGTCTTGCTAAAACTGGATTTTACAGGGAAGTACACAGATGGGCCCAGGAAAAGGCTCAGGAACCTGACTGAAGTCTGGTCAAGCAAAGAATCTTTGTCAGGTCCCCAAACCTCTAGGGACTTTGGTGGGTCCCTGAACTGAGCTCACAATGCAAGCTCTACTGACTGGTCCATCCCACAGTCAACAGCGGGAGGAAGACAATAAACAAGTAATGATAGAGTATAATGAGTATCAAAGGAACACAAATAGGAAGCTGGAAAGGAGTATAAGGAGGGGCAACGTTGGAAAGTGCATCATAGGAGGCACCTTGAGGAGACTGAGTTGCAGAAAGAGAAGTCAAGGGAAGAAGTGGAGGATGTGGGGTCCAGGGCAGAAGCGCTGAGGCAGGACCAGCTCGCTGTGGTTTCAGAAGCGTGGGAAAGCCAGCATGGCTGCAGTGCAGGGAGGACGCCCAACACCAAGGTCAAGAGGGAGCCGAGGTCCAGAGCATGCAAAGAAGTTTGGCTTTATTCCATGTAGGGTGGTGAGCCAATGAAAGGTGTTTAATTAACCCAGCTGGGATTGGACCTGCTTTGCATTTTTAAGTGATTATTGTATGGAGAGACCAGGTTGTAGTGGGGCCAGAGCAGAAGCAGGAAGACCAGCGAGGGGGCATTGCAGCAGCCCAATGAGAGGGGGGCTTCTCTAAGGCTGGTGGCAGGGGTGCCCTCAGGGAGAAAGGTGGTGTAGACCTGAAAATGTGTAAGTAAAGACATCTCATAGTTAAATAAATGCTTTTAGAAATAATGAAAATTGAGTGTTGTAATGCTGATGTGGTCCCCCAGAAAGTCACTAACATTATGGAACAAATAATGTCCAAGTCCCACATAATTGCATAGGACTGACATGTACTTTTCATTCAGTCCTCACGCCTGGGCAGAAGAGAACACCTACACCAGAAGCGTGTGATGGTTGCTGATTCTCCTGCCGACAAACTCCCGCTTTCCATGATTAGCAGAGGCTGAGTCATGCAGGCAGCAGGTCTGTTTATGTACAGCCGTCTTAAAATAGGCTGGGCGGTAGAAGGAGGGAAGAAGGAGGAAATCACTCCCAAGTTGTTCTTACTAACTTCCTCGTTGGGGCACTGGATTCAGGGGGGCTATGGTACTAAAGACGTGTCAGGCTATCGTTGGAAGACACAGTGAATGAAGCCTGAGCACGCATTTGAATGTATCTGGCTGCTTTGCTAGTCCAGGCACCAGCCTAACTAGCTGTAAACAAGTTCATAGAATTTCCATGAGTGAGCAGACTCAGAATGAAACAGCTTCATTTGATGACATAAGCAGTAAAAACCCACCATAGTACGTTTCATGTGACCTCTAAATTGCTTGGCAGCCAATGCAACAGATCTGAAATAAATAACTTGGTAAAATCAGTCTACAGTCTGTGAGGCAGAATTTGGGCCTAATTTCTGGGTAATAAATTGGTCGCAGAAAACAGCATTCTTTGATTTGAACCTAATTAAGGAAAGGACAGCTGACTACCTCCGCTTCTCCTTGGCCTTTAACCCTGTGTCTCTCGAAGGCCCTTGGTCTGGTTTCCTAGGATGGCTGAGATGTTTGGGTGGGGAGAAGCCAGAATATGAAGGGGGGGCTGCTACCTGAGGGCAGAACCAAAACTGGGCTCAGCTCAGCTCTCACTTACCCACAGGGCAGAGCAGTCAAATCATCACTTTAATTTTTTTTTTTTTTTTTTTTTTTAGCACAAAGGGAATTTTGTGAATGGGGACCAAAGGAAAATACTTATTTTATAATAATTTATTTTGTAAGATGTTATACCTATCAATAAAGTTCTATTCCAGGCTATACAATATGTTTTCCAAAATTTATTTAAAATTGGTGCCATTTAATTATTGAAGAAATACGGGTAAAGAAAAAAAATTGAAACAGTTCAGAAGCATAGAAATCAAAAGTAAATATTCCCACTCTGGTGTTTACCTATGCCGCCATCTTGGTTTCTCCTTCCCTTCCCCATTTCTACACCTCCTCTTCTATCCAAAGCAACCACTATTATGTGGTCTTTATCCCTCCAGATCTTTTCCTAGCCACACACAGCTTATGTGTGATAGATAACACAATACTAACCAAAGCACCGGGCAGATAAAGTTTTAAAACCAGGGATGGTGCTAGTATGGTATTCTGCAAGTTGTTTTCTTTGCCCTCCAGACACTGTATTTAAAAAGCCACCTCATGCTTCTTAATGAATGCAGCGTTATTTTACCAGTTTCCTGTTGGTGAACATTAAAAATCTACTTTCAAATAAGAAAAAAAAATCTTTTTCAAATAAGAAAGTTTTTATAGGGGGTGGTGTTGGGCAAAAAGGTGAAGGGGATTAAGAGGTACAGAATTCCAGCTATAAAATAAGTCATGGGGAGCAGTGTACCTCACAGGGAATATCATCAGTAGTAACATAACTTCGTATGATGACTGAGGGTGCCAGACTAATGTGGCAATCACTTCATAAGGTATATAAATGTTGACTCACTATATTGTACACCTGAAACTAATATAATATTATACATCAACAGTACTTTAAAAAATAAAATAAAACAACTTTTCTATGTAATGGAAGGATTCTTTGTATGTAAGGGTAGAATGCACCTATGCTGGGGTAGGATTTTTATCCAAATGCTTTTAAACCAACTATGGGTATGAACTGATAACTATTTTAATTTATAAAAAACTGAGGTATTAAGAGATATTAAGGAACCTGTCCAGGGAGTAGGGCACTGAGCCAAGTGCCTGCTTCTCAGCCTGGGATCCAGGGACCGCCATTGTCCCTTGGGGATTGGAGGGCGCTGAGCGGGGGGAGAAGATTTGGGTGGAGAAAATAATGCAAGGAAGGAGGCAGGGAAGTGACACAACGGGCAAGGGAAGAAGGAAGGACAGAGGGAGGTGGTGGCCTTGCGGACTCCCACCCCCACCCCACAGTGCAGAGGGAGGCCACAGGAGAGACCAAGGAACTGGGGCGAGGAGATCATTGGAATGCCAGAGATCCTGGAGCCATTTTTCCAAAAGGCTATTCTGTCGCCAAAATAAAATTTCAGGGAGAAGCCAGAAAGTATGCACGAAGGAAGGACATTGTAAAACTTTGATTAAGTCCTGGCAGAAGACTCAGAGAACATTGCCATGACTCAGATTGGAATAAAAAGGCATGATGCAAGCTTTGGGAGGGGAGTGCTTTCTCATGCAGTTATTTTGGAGGTTAGGCAAGCCAACAATGAAGCTTCCAGAAATGGTGTGTGTTGCCTCCAGGCAAAATGACAAAAGAGGTCCAACCTTGTCTGGGACCCCATGTCCCCATTCTCAACCTTCCCCCTCCTTGGAGGCAGCCTCCACTTTCTAACGCCCCAAACCACAGTGGAAGCTCCAGAATTAATATAGTGGAGGGTTTAGGGACAGCAATTTTTTTTTAAATATATTTTTATTGATTTTTTACAGAGAGGAAGGGAGAGAGATAGAGAGTCAGAAACATCGATGAGAGAGAAACATCGACCAGCCGCCTCCTGCACATCCCCCATCGGGGATGTGCCCGCAACCCAGGTACATGCCCCCGACCGGAATCGAACCTGGGACCCTTCAGTCCACAGGCTGACGCTCTATCCACTGAGCCAAACCGGTCTCGGCAAGGGACAGCAATTTGAGTGGAAGGAGGGGCTATAGGTCTAATCTTGAAATTGCATCTGTAGAGCAAGCAACTCATTTTTTGCTTAGACTATTTATAAAGCAAGTCAAATAGTAAAGTTTCCACAAGATGTTTTTATTTACACTCTACATAATAGTATTAAAAGAAAGTTAATTATTCACCTCAAACTATATTTCTCTTACTTTATTATATGGCTTGCTTTGAGGAAATGGAGGAAGAGAGGCCTCCCCAGGCCACACACTCATTCCCTGTACTGCTGGCCAGTCCTCATGTTCTCTCTGCTGCCTCCTCATCTAACCCTGCTCTGAGGATAGGTTAGGGTGAACTCGGAGGAGGCACATCTGGATCATAGGTTTGCCTGTCATAATGGTCGAGCTATCTGCATTTTGTCAGGGAGCAAGACCCAAGCGAAAGAACCATCTCCTTGGGTGTGATGTTAGTTGGTGGAGTGAGTATCTGAAGGAGAAGTTGCTCTTCTTAGATTCCTGATGTTCGTCCTCCTCTCTGCCTGCTCCCGAGGCTAAGCCATGTCAGAGTCAAGGGATTTGGTCAATGCTTTAAAGTTGAAAAAATGACACTGTCATTAGTCAAGTAAATGAAATACTGGATAGATTCTTGAGTGTGTAAATATATAAAAATGAAGATGTTGTCTTCATTGTGAGGGAAGTGAGTTATCTTAAACACATGGGTCCTTTCCATCGGACCAGGGCAGGCTCTCTGGAGAAGGGCTCTGCAAGGGATGGACATAGGGGCTGGCCTCAGGGAGTTTACAAAGGATGTTAAAATGGAAGCTTCAGACTAGTTGTTGATGTGCCAGTGAATTTCATTTCCCACTCCCTTTCCTACGGGGAAGTGTATCAGTCAGGGATCACTTGCAGGAAACAGTAAGCCACTCTAGATATTTTCACCAGAATGAAGTTTGCTTCAAGGAATTTGGTGTTTAGAAAATTTTAGAAAGGTGGGAGGAATAGAGTTCAGGCCTGGCCTACAGAAATGACTTTCAGAACAGGACTGCTGAAGGAGCTCCCAGGGGAGTTGCTGCTCTGGCCACCATGCAGAGGTGAGGAGCCCAGAGACCATCACTAGACCTCCAGCACTGTTGATGTCAAGATCCATACCACCAGCCTTAGCCGGTTTGGCCCAGTAGACAGAGCATCGGCCTGCAGACTGAAAGGTGCCAGGTTCGATTCTGGTCAAGGGCACATGTCCAGGTTGCGGTCTCTATCCCCAGTAGGGGACGTGCAGGAGGTAGCCAATCAATGATTCTCTCTCATCATTGATGTTTCTATCTTTCCCTCTCTCTTCCTCTCTGAAATCAATAACACCAGAGCTGTGAGCCAGAGATAGGGGGACCCCTGTCATCATTCATGCAAATACTTCTTAGTGTCCATGAAAATAATGGTTGGACACTGGATCATGGATGCAGAAAAGTCCTTGTCCATATTCATGGCCTTGAATGCAGGGAGACTAGCCCTCTCCTCATCCTTCATTCTGCTTTTCAAATCTTGTTCAAGTGTCATAAACTGGCAGAACATAATTTGCATCCAAAACCCTAACTGCAAGAGAATCTAAAAGTGATTATTTTCAATTTTATAGTATAGGGGTTCAGAACAAGTCCCCCCACCCCCAAGATGTGCCTCTGTAGTATGAGCATTATTTTGAGTTAAAGGTAACAAAGACCCTGCAGGCTCAAGAAAAACTTCTCTCCTCCCCCCTCTAACTACCTAGAAGAATTTAAATTAGGGGCCTTGTCTATAATAAGAGTTACCACCAGCAATAACTCTTTATGACCTATCTATATGGCAGGGAAAACATCTAATTACTGCACATCTGCTCTTCTTATCATCCTGCAATGACCTTCCTCTCCTCTGAAGCCCCAAGGCACCTTCCCTCCTCCTTAGCTCAGAATGTCATATATACTTCATTTTAACTTTGCCCTTGAACCACTCATGTATGTGAGATCTCATGTATGTGGGTTCTCATATGTATGAATGTAATTAAATCTGGTTATTTTCTCTTGTTAATGTCTCACATAGATTTTATCATTAGACCAGCCCAAGAAGAAGAGAGTCTTTTCCTCCCTCACAGTGGTACAGGAAAGTACACACACAAAACAGACTGGAACAGATGCTAAGGACCAATTCTTCATATGGGCTATAGAAGGGAGGACTGTAGAGGGACAAGGGGGTGATTTTCTCTTCCCTCAGGTCAAAAGAGAAGGGCTTCAGAGATACTATTCAGAAAGCTAGAAATGTGTCCTCTGTAGTTTGGGAGAGAGGAGGAGGGAGGCATTCTGACTCCTGCCTGGGGAATATAAAAATGAGAGATGTTCTGACTATAGGAGCAAAGATGATTTGGGTGCTGCATTGTGACTGACCTGTTATCCCAGAGTTTGGGATTCAAAAGGAAGAAAGTAAAAGGAAGTGTGAGGGTTGCTAATGGATAAAATGGCCCACACTCTAGAGAGAGCTGGTGTGGAACTCACTCCTGTCTGTACAAGCAGGTAGCTAAAGGGGAGAAGGGGCCTCAGCAGGAAGTGACTGGAGGTTAGCCCTAGAATCTTGGAGTTGAGGGAAGAGCCATAAACAGGGAGCAGGAGGAGAGTATAGCAACCTTATCAAGAATGTCCCCCAAGAGTTGACAGACATTCCTCCTAAGAGAGGAATCAAGTTTACATTCTGCCCCGCCTGGGGAGTGTGCTGAAGGCTCACACCAGCTTCAGACAAATATAAATGGTCCTGCTTCATTAAATCTCCTGCCCCCTTTTCATGGGTCGAACACTAAGAGGGGAAGGATGAGGAGATACAAGTTGCCGACAGTGAATGCTATGGACTGAATTGTGTCCCCTTGAATTCGTATATTGAAGCCCTAACCTTCACTGTAGCTGAAGGAGGTAATGAAGGTCACATGAGGTTCTAAGGCTGAGTCCTGATCCAAAAGGATTAGTGTCCCTTTCAGAAGAGACACCAGAGAGATATCTTTCTACCTTGTGTGGACTCAGCGAGAAGGTAACTGTCTGCAAGTCAGGAAGTGAGTCTTTACTAGGAACTGAACTGACCAGCACCTTGATTTTAGACTTCCCAGCCTACAGAACTGTGAGAAATAAATTCCTGTTGTTTAGACTACCCAGTCAGTGGTATTTTGTTACGACAGCCTGAGCTGTGTGTATTTGACACACACAGTGAGAAACCAATTAAGCCCCTCTTCTGTCTGATTGTCACAAGTTGGAGGGAGGGACGACTCTCAATTTTAAATCACGCTTAGAGTTTCAATGCCTATGTAAAGCTGGACATTTTGCTTACTGCATTGAGGCCATAACTTGTTTTTTATTTCCAAATAGTGAACAGAAAAATCATAGGTTTGTTCAAGACTTCTTCCAGGGGCTGCAGAAGAACTAGCCCAGAGTGCATTTAAGGAGACGGTGGACACAGAAGAGGAAGCTGCTTGATGAGTATATCCTAAGAATTGTTCTTGTTCAACATATCAATTATAAATTATCCTCCAAAATCAATACATCATGTTACATAATAGACATAACCCACATATCCTTAAGAGGTGGAGTGACTCCAGGCCCCTTTGAAATGACTGAACCTGGTTGAGTGTGCCAGTCAGAGGTGGATGGCTCACCATGGAAACAAAAAAGGAGAGTGGTTGTCAAGGGCAGGGGGGAAAAAAGGAGACATATGTAATACTCTTTGTAATACTTAAAGCAATAAAACAATAAAAAAATTAAATTAAATTAAAAAAAAAAAAAGGAGAGTGGGAGAGCAGGCTGAAATGTTTCCGGTTCCATGGCAAACTGTCCCTCTGGTGGGTGAAAGGGCATCCTTCTCTCTGAGTGGAGAGATACTTCTTAGGATTAATTAATTGCCAGTGTTATGATGATATCCTCATCTTTGGGTAAGTTGGCTGCCCCTGGCTGGGAGTGAGAGGGGGACATACCTATTTGCTAATACAAACAAGTCTTCTAGTCTTCCCGATGGCTTGATGATTCACAGAAAATTCATGGGTTTGCCTTCTGGTTTGTGTATATCAATCCCTGTGAGCTTGGTTAATGTGAGTTTGTCCTTGAGGCGCGGTGTCCATTCTCAGTGTCTGTTAAATATCAAGAAATTATCAAACAATGGATTGATAAGATTTCTAGTTTTAAGACTGATACCCAAGTCCTAGTAAATGATCAAGGTAAATACTTTATGGTGAGTCTTTTGGCAACTGGCTGGCTATGGTCCTGGAGACATGCATTATCAGAGTCTTGGCATTTCCATATAGACATAGGGAAGATTCAAGTTTGTGAGCACTCAGAGAATCCACCCAAATTATAGCATTTAAATTGGAGTTATTTAATGAATCGCAACCTAATATCCTCTACTGTTCATGGTTATTTTATTGTTGCAACGGGTCATAAAACTTCTTACCTTAATAGGTTACAGCATATTTGGTATCTGATGGGTAAACTGTCACAGGTGTGCAGCCAGAGCCCAATTATAACTTATATAAAAACAATTGTGTAAGTAATCTAACAAGGAAATGTAATTTTATTCCAGTTACTGAAAATCAAAACAGGGAGGTTCTGTCCATTAGCCACTTCTGGTCAGGTTTCTTCAGCTACTCTGGCTCTTTTCCCAAGCGGATAATTCTCATGACTAAAATAGCATAGCTCTAAAGCAGGCCTTGTGATGTTTGAGTGGGTGAGGACATATGGCACCATTCTTGACCTTCTACCAACATGAAACCAGAATAGGTTAATGCTCCCTTTGTAGGAAGAAGCCCAATCTGGTAGGTAACAGAGGACCCAGATTTTGATTTTAAAAAATTGATCTTGATAAAGGAAAAATATATGGCTTCTATTCACCACTTGTCTTTAAATCTTTTAATTGACTGAACAAAATGAAACCATTCTTTCAGGTTTAAGAGCCAGCATTTCAAATGTGTATGTTTATTCAATGTTAGATTTGGAAGACATTGACTAATATTGTCAAAATTTGATATAGCCACAAAAGGAAATCAACATACACTTTAAAGTCTATTTGTAGCTCACTGTTGCTCAGTTGCCCAGCAAGGGTAAATGGCACCAAGGGGACAAGGTAATGTGTTTGTAATCTCTCCTATGTGATGCTAGAATTTTCCCAGAAATGAATAAATGCATGACAAAATAGGGTGGGCTTATTAATTTAAATGTCAATAAAGCTAAAGATAAAAATTAACAAAGTTGAAACAAACAGAAAAACCCCCACAATCCTTTTAATTTACATACCATAAAATTTACCCATTGTAAGCATTCAAGTATTTTTAACCAATTGGCAGTTGTGCAACCATCACCACACTCAGTTTTAGAACTTTTCCGTTGTCTCGAAAGTTTCCTTAAGCTCTTTTGCAGTAAATCTCCCTACTACCCTCAGCATCAGGCACCAATCTAATTTCTGTCTCTATAGATTTCATATCAGTGGAATATAATATGTACTCTGTTGTACAGCTGGTTTCTTTCAATTGGCATAATGTTTGGCTATTATGAATAATATTGCAATGAAAATTCTGTGCAAGTCTGTGTAAACATTTGGCTTTATTTGTCTTAGGTAGATACTTCAGAGCAGAATTGCTGGGCTGTATGATGAGTTTATGCTTAACTTTTTAAGAAACTACCAAACCATTTTCCAAAGTGGCTCTCCCACTTTACATCTCCATCAGCGATGTATAAAGGTTCCCATTTCTCCCCATCCCCTCCAACACTTGTTATTGTCTGTCTTGATTCTAGTTAGTGTGAAAAGATAACTCACTGTTTGCATTTCTCTAATGCAGGGGTCCTCAAACTTTTTAAACAGGAGGCCAGTTCACTGTCCCTCAGACTATAGTTAAAAAAAAAAAAAACTATGAACAAATTCCTATGCACACTGCACATATCTTATTTTGAAGTAAAAGAACAAAACGGGAACAAATACAATATTTGTATTTGCATGTGGCCCACGGGCCGTAGTTTGAGGACCCCTGCAATGGGTAATGACATGAAACATCTTTTCATATTCTTATTAAATATTTCTATACCTTTGATGAAAAATCTATTTAAATCATTTGCTCATTTTTAAATTGAATTATTTGTCTTATTATTGAATTGTGAAACATTTTTTAATAAAAAAACTGGATATAAGTCCTTTTTTAGATACATGATTTACAAATATTTTTTTCCTAGTCTGTAATTTGCTTTTCATTGTCTTAATGGGGTCCTTTGAAGCACAAATGGTTTCAATTTTGATAAAGTCCTTTTATTTTATGGATGGTGTTTTGGTGTGACTGGCTTTTTTGTTGTTGTTCGTGGGAACATGTATTCTCCTCTGTCCCATTTGCTATATTCCTAAAACTGCCCCAAAGTATTATACTGAAGCAAAATAGTGATTAGGAAAAGTTTTCAGACAGGCATAGTCTCTAACATATTGTTTCAAGAATGGAGGAAAAAGCTGCATTAAGAGGGGAAAGTCCTAAAACACAGCAGGAAATTTACTACTAGAGACATGTTATAATAAGTCTAATGTTAAATTAATATTAAGAAGAGGGTGCGGGGGGGGGGAAAGCAGGAGGGAAGAAGTGGTTAAAAACTAATGCATTGATGCTTTCCAGGGATAATAAAACAAAAGCAGAGACCTTTCTGGTGACCTTGCCTCTAGGTGAGTCAGGGGAGGGACCGGTGGTGTTTTCTTCTCCATCATTCTCTTGTCTCTCTTCTGGTGACATGGGATTGAGCAGGTTAGTAGAGTGTAAAAGGGAGGAAGAGAAACCAAGCACTTGGTACTGTAGAAGGAAAATAATAATGTGCAGAAGTTGGAGCCAGAAACCTCAAGCTAATATCTCAGCTCTGTCCCCAGCTAGCTAAGTTGCCTGCAGACACTTGTTCTCAAAGTCTTTGTTTCTTCCCCTTTAATATGGGAACAATAATCCCGCTTCACAAGGGGTTGTGAGGATCAGGTATGTGTGAGTGTGTGTGTGTATGCGTGTGTGTGTGTGTGTGTTGGGGGGGGGGGGGATGCTCATGAATGTGCCTGCTGTATATGCACTAGACTAGACTCTACCACTACGACCCAGAAAAGTTCTGGGGAAAGTGTAGGTGTGGCAAGAGTGTGCAATGCCTGGCAAAATTCTACATTCCTGCTGTAAATCTATCCAGACTCTACAAGACAGAATCCCAATGTCATCAGTAATTGGATTTGGGAGGTGGAATGAAGGAAAGTCTCTCTGGGAGAAAGCAACCCCACATTTTTTTTTTTGTATTTATCTTGAGTTATTAGAGGTGTGGGAGATCTTAGACTCCAGTTGAAAGATAAATGATATGGGAGAACAAATGGGAGAGGAAGAGATTAGTTGAAATCTAAGTACTGTCATTAACAAAGAAAAAAGCAGGAAGAATTTTTCTCATCAGTCAAATGAAGGGATCGGCATAGATAACCTCTGAGACTATTTTTTGTGAGGAAAAGCTTTTCATAGAAATAAGACTGTACTTGCCAGAAGAGTTTTCCAAGGAGATTTTAAGGTGGTTGATAAGATAAAGCTGTCAAAAAAATTCCTTAAGAGCAATGGTATTTTGAATGTAGTAAGAAAGCAGAAATAAATAATTCCTACCTTAAGACACATGCCAGCTCTTAAAAACGAATGTGTGGGAAACCCTGAGGACAAGTTCAATTCTGTAAATAGAGCCTCCTTTACATGGGGAATCCAGGAGAAGTCGCTATTCTGGAATGCGATGCTGGAGATGAGTAACTTTCAGATCACAATGTGAGACATAGCAGTTAGGTTTGGAAAGGCCTGGAGATCTGCGAAAAGGTTATGAGAAACAGGAAGGCAACTGAGAGGCAGACCATTAAATGGCCTGGACCTGGGCTTGGAAAAATACCTTGACCCACGTGTGTCACAGTTAAACAGGTTGTCATTGGAAAGAGCATTCCTGAGACTGGCAATTTCCCCCCAATTCTCTAGTCTAGGCCTGCGAACCCGGCTGTGAGCACCTCGCAGCTGAGGCCCACCAGGCAGATTTATTTATGGCAAATATAATGGCTGTGACTCAGTTTTAAAATATGTGCTTCGACACTTGATTATGATGTTCTATAAACATAGCCTCTAAAATAACTTAGTCTTCACACCTGTGCTGAGTATTTCCTGTTCTTCCCTCTGATTCTTTTCTCTACTCTTGATGCCTCTGCTCTTGGCCCAGGAAGGCTGACCTCCAGCTGGGCCTTTGCCCTCTAGACCCCTGCTGGGATCTGGCAAATCCCAGACCTTAGTGTTGGGCATTCAGAAGGAAACCTGATTAAACTGATCAACCACAGCAGAATGAGAGCTGTGTGTGTGTGTGTGTGTGTGTGTGTGTGTGTGATTGATTACAATTGCAACAGGTGCTGATTTTGAAAGATTTCTGATATATCAAATTGTATAGAGGAAAAATTGAGAGCCACCTTTTTCTTCTGAATCAGAAGTTCTTAAAGGGACATCAACATAACTTACCTAGTTTATTTCATACTTACCTCAACTCTCTCATGTGCAGCCTTCCTGGCATGGTGCTCACAGAACTCAGTTAATGCTCACGGCTGAATCACAGGTAAAGGATTGCTGACTTTGAATGATACTGTCTCTCTGAGGTTCACAGTTTCTCACTATCTCTGTTCCCCTCATTTTTTCAATGAGTAACTAGTTATGAAAATGTTAATAATCATCATCTCAGTGTTTAGAAAACATGAGGTGGGAATCCTTTCCCTTCTGAACAATGTAAAAATATTTTTAAATAAAAGAAATATTTTTCATTACAAAACAGTATATTATTATCATAAAAACTTTAAGTAAAACTATGTAAAATAAAATATAAAGGTGCCCTACTCTCCTCTCAATCCTTATGCCCAAACCACCACAATTCCACACTCAAGGGTAACCAGTACTTAATCATATTTTAAAAAGGATTGACTAAGAACAAATTTCTTCAGTTGTTTTTAAGATATGAAGAAAAAGAGTCGGAGAAAGAGAATTCACTTATATCTTGCCCCTTAGATGGGCAAAAAGAGAAAACACTGATATAGAATGGATTCAAGGGTAGAAAGAATCTTATAAAGGAGGTAGCAAAAAAAAAAAAATGAGACAAGATGAAAAAAATTCTGAGAGAAAAGTGTATCTCCTAGAGAAGAATTCAATTTCTTGGGAGGAAATTAAGAAAAGATTCAGTATTAGCACATTTTAAGAATTGAAACTTTCAGAGAGAAGTAGATAGAGTGTGGTTCACACACCATGGGAAATGGCTCACTCAAGGGAATGTGGAGGGCACCCGCAGAATGGTGACAGGCCCCCATGGCTGCCAGGGAAATAAAGAAGACAGCTGGTGACATTTGATTGCTGCTTGCTCAATATTAAGCCCTCAGGCACAACCCCTTCTGCATAGAGGCTAAGGAAAGATTGGATGGACTAAAAATGGTTGGTAATAAGAAAATATTAAGCAGACTATAGAAAGCAGGACGTGAGAAGAGGGATATTAATGACCCCAATAGTGCATTTCTTTTTTAATAACTGAAGATGATGATTATAACTGAAAAGTGTGGCTAAGCAAATAAAGACATTGATGTTTACCAAGCAGGAAATATGAGAAAAAAAATCTTTTCTTTTGTTTATGGCTACAACTGTTTGCAAAGCCTATTACTGATTTGTAACTAGGCTTCTTAGAATTTCTTTTTCTCTCGCTCAAAAATAGACAGCATATTTTTGGAGATCATTATGTTAGGATTAGAGCCCTCAAGACATTTTGTATGTGAAAATGTTTGAAAATAAAATCCTGTACAAGCTTTCACAGGACTAATTATGGGCTTGAGCCCATTCAGGAAAGAGAGAAAAATTCTCCTTAAGGGGAAGTGAGAAGAAAAATGAGGAACAAAACTATAAGAAAGAGGTAGGCTAGAGATGTTTATGTTCAGTAACTTTGTTTTATCGGTTTCTGACTTTATCGGTTTGGTGTGAGAAAATTACTGGTAATAGATGATGATTGAATAGGAAGTGGCAAAGTGAGGAGAAGAGGATAACTTTTTCAAAATAAGGTTAAAACTCTTTTTGTTCTTATTCTTGTTAAGCAGTTATTCATTGAACTGGTTTTTTTTTTAAGTATAGGAATTATGAAGATAAAAGAATTGATATGTAGGAAAACTTGTTTTGCTATTTATGTTTTTTAACTTATTTTGCAGCCTTCTTTCCTACTCAAGTATGCCATATCATTAGCTTTGAAAAGTCAGCAGCCAGTATTTCCTCTAGTTATTCCATGGAGGGCTGCCCAATGGTTGAGCCTGAAGACAAGAAAGGAGAGTTCAGAGTAAGCATTTCTTCAGGTGGGTGGGAAGCCTGCAGGAGCAGGGAGTGTTGAACAGAAAAGGGCAAAACTAGATGTTCCCCCTCCAGTCCTCAGTAGCTGTTTCAATCCAGGCAATGGGTTCTAATCTAAACTGGCCATTTACTTGAACAACTCTTTGTAAGCCACATGCTAATCAGCTGCATGTTTAAAAAATACCCGACTTGCATTTCAGTCTGTGGAGGATCAGGAGCCCCTGCTACTCTTGATTGTAAGGAACAGTGTGGTCACATGCTGACACCAGGACAATGTGATCACTGGACACAGGGAGGGGAAGAACAAAAGCAGCTTTGGGCTCTGGCTACATTCTCCCCGCTTCTGATCTGCTCTCCCTGGTCTTTCCCTCCCCCTTCCTGTCTTTCTCCTCCCCTTCTCTCCTCTCCTTTTCTTGGCAACTGTCTTCTTTCCTCTGTCTACTCAGCTGGTCCAAAATGGCTTCTTCTGGATACAGCACCTTCTCTCCCCCCTCTCTTTGCATTTGCATGGCTCTTTACCCAGGACTGTTCTCCCTCAATCTCCACCTGGCTACGTCCTATCTGCTCCTTCTAGGCTGCAGCCCTTTCCAGGGGAAAGGCTCCATCCCCCACGGCTGGGATAAGTGTCCACCTGTGAGCCCCCAGGTTCGCTAGTGCCCTTCATTCCATCTTGGGTCTCTCTGCTTTCTGTATTGCAGTTGCTCGACCTCTTGTGCTTTTCTCCCACTGCACATGAGCTGCTGAAGGCAGGACTATACCTTGTGCCCACAAGCCTTACACAGAACATGGAAACAGCTGTGAATAGCACGCCCTAGGGTTGTGTATAGCTCCTTTGACCAGGAGCTTAATATACAGGGGGTGGGCAAAGGTACGTTTACAGTTGCTTGTATGGAAAAATACATGCAGGTTAGGATTAGTACAGTAGCTTTATTAACTCTGTGTTTCATGTACTGACAACTGTAAACTTACTTTTGCCCACCCATGTCTTAAGGAATGGATGAATGAGTAAATGAATGAAATTGATTACACTCTGAATTACACATAAATTGTTTGTGTTGTCACAGCACCTAGGCTTTCCTAATTTGTCTTCCTTATCATGGCGTGCATCAGCTTTACTTGGGCCTGGAGTTTAAGTCCAGAATTCTATAGTGCATATTACTGTACTGAAACTGATAGAGGAGGACCCTGACTCACCCATTGTCTTGAATTCCCTGACTCAGGATTCCAGTGCTGATGCAACCTGGTGGGCAAAGAAGCAGCCTCCCTCCCCCTCCCACCCCCCAACCCACAGGGAGACAGCTCAAGATGAGTGGCTTTACCCAGGAGACAAGGTCTACTTTGGACAGCAAAGGACTGCACTGGTTGCTATTCCCCTTGAAAACTTCCATTCCCATCTGGAGAAATGCACCATGTGCCAAGAAGATAATGGCTTGGGATTTATATTTTTGTGATCATAAGAATATTCCCAGGAGGCACCTTTGTATTCATCCTCTCACCAGGCTCCTAAACTCTGGTTTTAGATCGTCAGTTAGACTGCAGAAATTGGTTTTAATGTTTCTGATTTGATTGCATCACGGCCTGTGAGCACCACAAATTAGCCATGTCTCCAATGTAAAAGTGGTCTGTTTCACAGCTACTGGTTCCTTGGGAATCCATTACTACCCATTTCCATCTAGGCTCATGCTCACCTGTCAAAGGAGAGTGAAAGGTAGGTTTAAACCCTAGCCGAGTTCACAGTCTGGAGTAAGTAATCCTATCCTAGCTCTTTTCCATAAGCACTGGATCTAACTGCTGAGTTACAGGTATCATATTCCCAGTGGGGCTTACTGTGAATTCCTGGGGTATCAGCATCAAGGAAAATCATGCTCTCTTTCTAATTGGACGCAGAAGGGGATAAACTACATTTCTTTGATAAGAAAGTGGGATTTTCCTGCCAAAACTCACGGGGGAATTTTTGGCTTACACGATTTTGAAGCCACAACCATGGAGGTCAGAATGTCCTTAGAAGAAAACCATTTCCAGTTGTTAAACTCTGTACCAACTCTGGACTAATTTCTCTCTTAGCTAGATTCAGTGTCCTTGTCCCTAGTTATGTTTGTGTCTGAAGCATCCTTTTGTCAAAATAATAAGTGCAAAGGCAATCTCCATGGTGGCCTGAGGGGCATTCCTTACACGGGAGCAGAGGAGGGGTTTCCAGGAAGCACATGAGGATCTGGCTGGGTAGGTCGGAAGAGAATCAGGTCAGTCTTGATTAAAAATGGCTACTCAATGAGTAAGCCTCACTATAGGAAACTGCATCAAATTTTGCTAGTATGATAGGAAGCCAGGTGGATGCCCACCGAGTATTTTGTTTTGTTAATTTCAACACCAGCTTTTGGTTTCTGGGATATTTTAGATTAGGCAGAAGCTGAAAGCAGGTAGCTTACACATAAATTATTTCCTTCCACAGTATAAGTAATCCACTGGTGAGGTGTTGGCTGATGGTAATGGTTTTGTTTTCTCCTGGGTTAAGATTTTTCCAGAACCACATTTAGGAGCAACTGCATTAGAAGGAGGAATGGAAAAAGGGGAAACTTATCTGTCAGTGGGGTCACTAAACACTCCATTCATTTTACTACACATATAACTAGAGTTCAATAATAAAATCCTCAACCAAATATCACAATGATCTCATAATGAATAGAAACAGAAAATGAGCATTTTAAAATGTTTCCCTTTCCTTTTTTGTTTTTAACTCACTTTCCTCTATCCCCCAGTCAGAAAACACTATCTGGACATCATTCGACCTATTTGCTCCCTTTCAAACTAAAAAAATTTCCCTTCAAAAATTTTGTTGTGATTTAAAAAGAGTGAGTAGAAATCAATAACCAAGTGACACGTAGCCTAAAATACAATTAGAAAATAAATATCCTTAAGAATGGAATGACTAAAATGCAATTTTTGAGCTAACTGCCTAAGGCCACCAGCGAGAATTAACCATAAGCATAAGAAACTTGAGGAAATTATTGCTTGTGGCAGAAATGGATTCTCTCATTGATTTTCTTAACATTTTTAAAATGTGCCTTTTGAGCAAGAAAATATATTTACAAAATATATTTACAAAATAATAAAAGATTCAAGAGGACACAATGAAAAGTTTCCCTTTACCCTCATCCTCCAATGACTCAACTTTTCTGGCCATAGGCCTCTAAGGTCATCAGTTTATCATAAATCTTTCTAGAAACAGTTTACACATTTAAACATTTTACATGAATTTCAGCATAATATAGTCTTCGGCGTATCACTTTTTGAAGCCTAATAATATACATTTCAAACCATTAAAAATATATTTTATATAAAACTATGAGTCAGAATGATCAATGCGCCTTCCCAAAGAGTATTCCCAGAGTAGAAGAGCAGGGTAATGTAACTTGCCCTTCTATGAATAGTGCTGCAGCCATAAGCTTCATTACACCTAAATCTGCCATCCAAGATTGGCCTCTTCTTATTAGAGAGAGAAGCAGATAAGCTGGTGCCTCCTGTGCAGACGCTAGAGCTGGGTGGCTGAACACGAGGGTCTGCTACATGTCACTGTCATCCCTTCATGTCACCAGGAGTCGTGCCAGCTCACTGGGACTCTAAGAGAAAACTCATAAATGCTCATTTCAAACAACACTCCAAAGGGTCAAGTGGAAGCCCGTTGACTGGTGAGTCCTGGCGCTCCTCCAGGTAAGTCCATCTAGGACACCAGATCACTGTCTAGAACAGTGATTGTGAACCTTTTGAGCTCGGCGTGTCAGCATTTTGAAAAACCCTAACTTAACTCTGGTGCCGTGTCACATATAGAAATTTTTTGATATTTGCAACCATAGTAAGACAAAGACTTATATTTTTGATATTTATTTTATATATTTAAATGCCATTTAACAAAGAAAAATCAACCAAAAAAATGAGTTCGCGTGTCACCTCTGACATGTGTGTCATAGGTTCGCCATCACTGGTCTAGAAGGTAATTTGGTAAAAGCAGAGGCAGAGCCTGAAGCATTAGTGGGTGGTATTATTGGCTTTTGTCATTGAGTTACTACTCATCACTTTCAGTGAGGAAACTATGACTTGCGTAGTTATTTAATTCTTGAACAGTTATTACTTAGGCTTATCATGTGCCAAGCAGTTTACTCCTATTATTGCATTCAGTTCTCACACAGTGCTCTGAGGTAGGTCCAATCCACATGTTACAGCTGAAGAAGCTGAGGCTAAGAATGGTTAAGCAACTTGTCCAAGGTCACTGGAAACTCCTGGCTAGTCCTCTCCACTCTCTCTTTATGATCTTTGGACAAATCCTCCGATCCACACATCCACTCTTCGCACAGGCTAAAGAAATTTGGGGTGACAGTTCTCTTTATTCCATCTCAGTCCTGGTGACACACCTGGTACTCCAGCACCCATTCCCTCATGCATCAACATCACTGGCTATTTGAATGCTAGAGATACAAGTAAGAAAGGGCTCCCACCTGCAGCTTAGTCTAGGGGTGAGAAAAGACCCATAGACTAATATTTCAATGTAGGATACTCTCACAGAGACGAGGTATATCAGACATGACCGGAGGGTGTCAGGAAATGGGTAGGATGACTACCATTTATTGAGCACTTACCACATGCCAGGAACTGCTCTAATTTTTTTTACATGTAATCATTTTAACAGTCCCCTGAGGGAGGGACTATTATTCTGTCATTTTGCTGGTGAGAAAAGTCACAGAGGTTATGTAACTGGCCCCAGTGGCAGAGAGCGTAATCTAAGCATTTCCATTATGTGTTTTTCTTAGTTTCATTCAGAGGACAGCATATCTGAGTTTCGTGGCACCTTGCCATGTCTTTAAGAGGTAACAGCGCTGTGATAGCTAATGTTTGATGATGTGTTCACTGGGGTAGTTTCTGTGGAGCAAGAAAGTATGAAGGTACCCAAGGAAACTGCTTTGATTTCTAACGGTGTCAGCTCACCCTTGAAGGAGAGATTGGGGGGAGGAGAGTTGATTTGAATGGCATAAGTCATTTTCAAAACTGGCAACTCATTTCATTTAAAGTGTGGTGCTGTTGTGCCTGGATTAACTTTTCACTCCCTGCACTAGCCACCCAGCCTTCCCACAGGGGAAAGCCCTGTTTCCCAGTCGGCCAAAGGCTGTCCTGTCCCCCAATCAGTCAGTCTGCTCTCCAGTGTGAGGTATTAGTCACAAAGGAAACCAGTATGGATGACTCAATGTGGCCCATCACTGCCGCTAGAAAAATAACCCAAGGCAAGACTTACTGGCTCTGATTTCCTGGTCTCGTTTCTCCAAAGAGCAATGTTATCTCATTGATTCTAAATGAATCCCCTCCAGAGAGGGGATTTCACAGGACAGTGTAAGTGTGCAGATGAACAAGAGTCCACATTTCACAGGGTGGGTGGGACCTGTAGGGAAAGGTAATGGTCTGGAATGGAGTGTGGACTGGGAAGGGAAGACAGGAATGGTCTACACTAGGAGAAGGTTAAAGATCTGTCCCCAGAGAAGGATGAAGGGTAGGAGTTGGGGGAGGAGTCAGGGGAGTGGCTACATCTTGGGACAGTTGTCACTCTCTCATTTGCCTGCTCGGAGAACTGGCCCCTTTTCACTCGGATGGACCCTCAACTGCCATGTCTAAATTACATGACACTATTCTTAGCTATAGCTGATTGGCCCAGGAGACTTCCTGACCTCAGTGAAGCCGATCTGATTTGTCTCTGAGGCATTTGGTAGCTCGAACTGAGAAGAGCAGGTAACCAGGAAGGAATGCTGCTGCGTGAGGACAGCAGCCTGGAAGGGTTGCCAATGCCAAGGACTGAACCTGCCTTGAGTGCAGCCCTCCCTCAGGCTGCTTGTTCAGATTTTCCTGGGACTTCCTGATCTATCTATCTATCTATCTATCTATCTATCTATCTATCTATCTATCATCTATCTGTGTTGGCTAGGGTAGAGTTTTGTAATTTGGGATCAGAAGAGCCTTATCTAAGACTGTCAGAAAGCTAGCAAACACCTCTTCAGGCTTCAGTGCTATCTTCCCAATTCTGATAGAAGGAAACCAATTTCTTCTAAGTAAGATTGACAGGTTAATTAGCTGAAAATTAAGGCTCCATTGAAGTCTGAGACTACTTGAGAGTGAAAATGAAGAGAAGTGATCTCTCTCTCCCCTGCCCTTCTCTCCCAAATCATTTAAATTACATCTCAGGGAATAGGCTTCAGGTCCAACTGTGATTGACTCCAGCCAGGGGTGACTGAGAAGTCTTCCACCTGATGATGGCTGAGATTTCTAGAACACATGAGTGGCTGCTAAGTCAGACTTATTGCATCAGAATATCTACAGACTCTCTGGGGCCGGAACGTGTATTTTAAACATGCTCTCTCGTATGCTATTTTTTGTTTTATGTTATTTTTTATTATATATATATATATATATATATATATATATATATATATATATATATATATAAAATCATTCCAGTTCTTCCAAAACATTTACTAATTATTGGCTTACTATATAGTAGCTTCCTAGGGCTAATGAAACAAAGGGCCACAAATTAGGTGGCATAAAATGACAAAAGTATTCTCTCATCATTTTGGAGTCTAGAATTCTAAATTCTAGGTATTGCCAGGCCCCTCCTCCCGCTGAAGATTCTAAGGAAGAACCCTCCCTTGCCTCTCCTAGTTTCTGGGGGTTGCCAGCAATCTGGCCTTCCTTGGCTTGCAGATGCCCCACTCTAGTGTCTGCCTCCACTATCACATGGCCTTCTCCCCCCGTCTGTTTGTGTCCCTATTTCCCCCATTCTAATGGAATATGATCAAGTTAGGTTACATCTTTAAAGACCTTATTTTCAGATATGGTCACATTCACAGGTGCCACAGGTTGGAACTTCAACATATGATCTTGGGGGACACAATTCCCATTAGACATTTGTGTTGTTCATAATTTTTTGCAGCTGATAATACTGTATCTTTGCTGTCTCCTTCTCTGCTTATTTCTGTCTGATAGATTGCTAGAAGAGAGTGATGGGTCGGATGGAATATCAATTAGAGTCCAATCAGGAAAACAAAAAATACTTGTAGGTTTTTATAACAAATAGGGAATTTATGCAAACATTTGATCACATGGGCTCTAGAAGTGGCTGAGAAGCCATCAGGGGAGGGGAGGGGAGGGGAGGTTACCCAGAGTGTCGGGGCAAAGCCACTCCCATCCCTGTGGGCATCCTATGGAATCTAGAACCACAACGGGCCTGTTGGGCAGGAACTGGACTCCCAACAGTGGCTTTCAGAGGTGCCTCCCAAGGCATTGTAATAAAATTGGAAACTGGACAAGCAAACAGAAAACTATTAAAATCCCTTTTAACTTTACCACTTAGTGACAACCACTGTTAATAAGTGCTTCGTACACACCAGCAAGTGCTCAGAAACTGAGTGGGATTATGTATGAATCGTCCGTCCTATTGCACACAAGTGAGGGTTGCCATTCAGGAGAGTGACCATTCTCTTTCTGAGCATCGAAGCTTCTCTTTGATATTTGTTCTCCTGACCTCTTGAACTTGCCTCACTGTCCAAAGATACAGCATGATGCAACTCGAAAACCCAGGAAGTTATCCCACAGAGGCTGCCCTCTGATGTCCTGGCTCAGTGGTTCAGCTTGCTGGACAGCCAGCGGTCTGAAGACCTCCCTCCTTGGCTTCATATCCCCAAGAGCAGCCCAGTGCAGGGCTCACAGTGTGTGTGTGTGTGTGTGTGTGTGTGTGTGTAACATGAGAGAATGAGTACATGAGTATTCCCTTTGAAATTAACCACATCAGCACAAAAGCACAGTCAGCATTACATAAACACAAAAGATAGGGAACCATTTTCTCACAGAACAACATGAAATACCACCCCTGGCAATGTTCTCAGAAATGGAGGAGGCTTGCCTCAGGCTCTGACATATACCACTGTCCAGAGTTCACCTTTCCCAGCCAAGGCGGCTTCCCCAGGCCTGTGTCTATACCGACTTAAAGTCACCCAGGATTCACACAGCATCGCTGCACATGAGTAACAGCCTAGAGGACCTGCAAAAGGAAGCAGTTTGCTCACATCCCAGCAGAGCCCGCGCTGGTCCCTGGCGCCTGGCCCTCAGCTGACGATGTCAGCGGCCCAGGCAGATCAGGGGCAGAGACAGCTTGCCACCACCAGACCTGATTTGTAGTTTCTTTCTTCAGGTAATTGAAGTGATGACAGAAAGGCCCCATAGGTGCCATAAGGGATATGAGGCATGCTGCAGCTTTGAAATAATTTCCAGATACCTATTTTCCATAAAACTCAGAGTCCACATAATGTTTGATTATGTGGACTGTCATGCCACTTCCTATGTACTCAGAAAGATGTACAGCTTTATAACCTGCATCGGTTGTATCAGGCCAATTCAACTTCAAGGACAAATTCTGGCCCCAACATTCCACTTGGGAGGGTCAATATCAGTCTAACATCTGTCATTTTTCATATTCTCCTTTTCCTTTGCCTTGCACCTGGACAGTGGCTCCTCCTAGTTGTGTCTCCAAAGATGTGCATGAATGTGCACATTTGTATGCATGTATGTGTGAGCATGTGCACAGTTGTATGCATGTGTGTGAGCATGTGCTCATTTGTATGCATGTATGTGTGAGCATGTGCACATTTGTGTGCATGTCTGAGATGTACATATTTGTGTGCATGTGTGTATGAGCATGTGCACATGTGTGTGCATATTTGTGGTGTGTGTGTGTGTGTGTGTGTGTGGTCCCAGTTCACCCTTGCTGTCACTGGCCTTCTGCGGCACACTGCTGCTGTTGAGGGCTGCCCCGATCGTCAGTGAGGCCACTCTAGACAGGTTCTAGCAGATCCCTGCCTCTACTGGAGGTCTGGACATCAGGGCCCAGCTCTGTCCTCAAGGCCAGCAAAGTCATTTGGCATCTGGCATCTGCAGGCATCGCACAGGTCCTGTGGGTTGGACCTTGACCCGTGAGAAGCCCACAAGCCCCTGTCTCTCCTAGCATCCTGGAAACCAGCGACCTCAATAAGAAACACTCTCCTCGCTTATCTTCAAAACACAAAAGACTTCCTCCATGCGGGGTCACCTCAGGCCTTTGGCAACAAGGCCTCTTTATGGTTGTCTTCCTGGGATCTGCCGCTTTCCGTGTGTGTGTGTGTGTGTGTGTGTGTGTGTGTGTGTGTGTGTGTGTGTAGCATCACTGAAGCATATAAAGCCACTGTCAACTCCCTTTGAAAGTAAGACCAAAGGCTCACTGCTTAGCCTTTATTTGTGGGGCAAAGAGGGTAAAATCCCCTTTGTTTCTTTCCAAAAGTCAAAGAGGGGAAAAACAAACAGAAAGGCAATAATTAATATTACAATAACTCATCTTGTTACATATTAATTTATTCCAGATTTGAAATCAGGTCACATCTGGATTCCAAAGCTGAACTAGACGTGAGCTGAAAGAAAACAGTGGGGAGATGGGTTATGCTAACAGAAGTGGCACACGTAAGGGGAGGAGGCAGGGGCCTATTGCAAATCTAAGTGCTCAGGATCTACACTCCTAGATCTGCTCAGATGACCCTCCTCTGACCATTCTCCGAGTCTCAATACCCAGCTGAGTAGATGGAGCTCAGAACAAGGCACAGCGCTCCAGGTGGGATCTGACCACCATTCACTGGAATATTACTTCCCTGCTCCCGGTCTTTTATATTTTCTTCATGCTGCCCATAAATGCATTTGTTTACTTTTTTTTGCACATATTGACTTTGGACCTGAGACTTCCAAACATTTTTTAAATAAACTATTCTCAAACCTAGCTTTCTTCCATTCTATGCTCATGTAATTCTTTTTACCTCATCACAGGGCTTTACAGTTATTCTTGTTAACTTTCAATATTATACTATCCAACCTCCTTTCAAAAGTAGTCATATGTCCATTTCCAATTTTCATGTGCCTTTCCCATCCTTTTTTATTTTCCCAAATTACTGGCAGTGAATCTACAATTACCTTGGTTAGTTCTCAGCACCTTGGGAAAGAATTCATCCAGGTATGAAGGATGAAGTCATTTACAAAGGCTTCTGTTCCCCCACCGTCTTGGCTCCTATCTTGGACTTCAATGACTTCCTGACCATGTTTATTCCACACTCCCAGGTTTGAAGGTCTTTCACTTTCATGAAGAAGATGGAAGCAAACGAAGAGTTGAGAAGAAGTTCTATTTTCCTACTGTCATGCATTAACCTTAGAGCATCAGTGTCAGTGTACTGTCTTGGCCATTTTGGTGCCTCAAAAATTTTTCTTAAACTTTGATTCATTTTTGTGTGGCTTCTGTCTTCCAGCTGTGATTTTTACTCTTATACCAATCTTTCTTTTTCCCTTTAGTAATGCACTGTTCTCTGATCCTGTGTGTGTGTGTGTGTGTGTGTGTGTGTGTGTGTGTGTGTGTGGTCTTTTAATCTGACTAGAAGCCTGATGTACGAAATTTGTGCAAGAGTAGGCCTTCCTTCCCCTGGCTGCCAGCACTGGCTTCCCTCTGGCACCCGGGACCCAGGCATTCCTCTGACTTCATCCGAAGGACATCCAGAATAAGGTCTGGAATGATGTCCGGTCTAATTAGCATATTACCCTTTTATTATTATAGATATCATTGAATTGACCCATTAGCCACTCTTTTGCATCCTTACATTCCTCTCTTTTTTCCTTCACACCAAGATCTGTTTTGAAAATCATATTTTCAGACTTACTTTTTTTGTAAAATCTGAAATCTAAATATTTCACATTAGAAGTCCTAGGAAAGACAGTGAGTCTGATTGGCCTGGCTAAGTCTCATGCCTGTCCCTCGGCTAGGGGGAGGCAGAAATCCTGATGGACACGCCCAATAAGACTGCATACAATGGTGGGGAGGTGATTGCTCAGGAACTAGGGTGCAGTTACCTGTAGCATGCCAGAATGCTGAAGAACAAATGTCCACTAGCTACTGTCTCCTCAGGTTCACCTCACTTCCACTTTACCAATAAGTTCTACCTTTTTTTAAAAAGCAGAATTAAGCATTGGCCAGTTTGACCTTTATTGATATATTTGCTTCTGAAAAAAGATTTTGTTAGCAAAGGGCATTAGGGATTTATGAGATTCTCTGTTTTTAGGAAGATGGGACTTCCTGCAGGTATCTAAATAGTGGAAGTCCCAGAAATACCAGTAATCTTTGTGCCTATTTTAACAATACCTCTGAGATTCTATTTATGTTGTGGTCCCAAGTCTTTTAGGAAGAAGTATCAACAGACAAATGCATTTACCTCATATTGAATTACTTTAACAATCATATTTTGTGCTTATAATATAAACGTTGGAAATTATAAATATTATTTCTGAATCTGTTCCCATTATTTCCTCCTGAAAAGTATTAATTATCCCTCCAGTAACATTAATAACCCCTTCTATATAGGTGCACACTGGGCCTCCTGATACTGTTTAATCTTTCTTTCATACCTGGTACCCTTCATAATATTTGATGTTATAGTTTTTCTCAGAATTTTTCTCCCACCCCATAGTTTCAGGAATGTCATTTATCCTTATCCTATTAAATGCATTCCTACAAGGCTTCATAAATTTTGCAGGAACTTATGCCAACTAACTATTCATTTCTCATGACTATCTTTCTTTCAAGACAGAATCTTCAACAAGAAGGAATTAAAAACATTGTTGTGATGCCTAGTTCTTTAGTGTCCTATCTAGAATCAAAGATATGTAGGTTTCTTTTAACTTTACCATTTGTTCCAGTGTGGCAGTTAACTTTAGTCAGGTTTTCCTTTTCAAACATCCTCCAAGCAGATGACCCAGTTCTAAACTGACCAGGATAAGTTAGTTACCGTCATCTCCTTACCTCTCCCTATGGGTAAGCTTCACAAAACCCACCTCCACCTAACAGTCACTGGGCATATAGATATTGGAGGAGTAAGAGCCATTCTTAGAATCACTGATTCAATGCAAGGTCTTAGGAGGTGGGGATAGTGGTTGGGAGGATGAGATTAAGGGAGTAACATGTTAATACAAAGAACACAATTCCTTGATTCCTTGTTCTGTAAATGAGTTTTCTCACATCTTCCTGAAGACCTGCCCTGCCTAACAAATCAGACTGATGGTAGATCCGGGAGACAATTTTTGAAAGCTTCTGACTTCCAGAGACTGTATGTAAGACAGGCAGGACAAACAAACAGTCCTAAATGTCACACACAGGTGTCATCATTCCAGAAAGAATTGGACTTCATTAGAGAAGTTGAGAAACCACAGCTGCCAAGATGTGTTGAGAGACTCATAAGATTTTATGCTGAAACCTGTTATCGACATGCCCTCTTAAAAAAACATATTTTTCTTCTCTTTTTTTAAAATATATTTTTATTGATTTCAGAGAGGACGCGAGAGGGAGAGAGAAATAGAAACATCAATGATGAGAGAGAATCATTGATCAGCTGCCTCCTGCATGCCCCACACTGGGGATCAAGCCAGCAACCCAGGCATATGCCCTCGACTGGAAACAAACCCAGGACTCTTCAATCCACAGGCCGACTCTCTAACTACTGAGCCAAACCAGCCAGGGCTAAAAAATGTATTTTTCAATTACAGTTTACATATATTATTATATTAGTTTCATATGTAAAATATAGTGATTAAGCATTTATATATCTTACAAAGTGATCACCACAATAGATTTGGTAACCATCTGTCACTTTACATAGTTATTACAATATTATTGACCATATTCCCTGTGTTGTACATTACGTCCTTGTGACTTATTTATATCTGGCAGTTTATATTTCTTAATCCCCTTTACCTTTTTCAAAACACCTCACTCTGGCAACCATCAGCCTATTCTCTGTATCTATGACTTTTTTCTGTTTGAAGCCACTATAGAAAACAGTACAAAGTTTCCCCCAAAATATTAAAAATAGAACTACCATATGACCCAACAATTCCACTTCTAGGGATTTATCCAGATAAATCTAAACACTAATTCAAAAAGATATATGTACCCTTATGTTCATTGCAGCATTATTTGCAATCGTCAAAATATGGAAGCAACCTAAGTTGTTACATATATGCAATGGAATATTAATCGCCCATAAAAAGAATGAAGTAATGCCATTTGTGACAACAAGGATGGATGAACAGGGTAATATGCTATATAAAATAAATTGAACAAAGAATCTTAAAAAATACAAACAAGACTCCCTTTTAATTTCAGAGACATAATAATTTTGGAATTTCTAATTTGCCCATGACTTAGTTTCCCTCAAACATGAGTGTTTTCATTTGTTTTGATAAAATGCACATGCTATTTTTGTACATCTAGTATTTAAGTGGCTTTCAAACTATTTTGACCATGACCAACAATAAGAAAAACATTTACATTGCAATCCATCAATCCATCCAGCATCCGTCCGTCTATATATCTAAAAAAGTCACCAAAAGTGCAAAGCCTTAGTATGCATAATATTCTCAGACTAGAGGCCTGACGGCGTGAAATTCGTGCAAGAGTAGGCCTTCGCAGCCCTGGCTTTGAAGGTTGTCCCAAAGGTCGTCCAGGTGGTTGTTCCTGTTTGGCTGTTCGGTCGATTTGCATATTACCCTTTTATTATTATAGATAGCTTCTATTCTAGTTTATTCTATTTTATAGAAATTCTGGTCTCAACCCACTTGATTTTATAACCCCTTAACAGGTCATAACCTATAGTTTGAAAAACACTGCTCTCTATGCCACACCACAAGCCTGGGTAAAATTCAGGTTTTTGTCTCGTGTAATAAAAAATCTTAAAAGCCTCAGCTGTCTGCTTGCTAAATTGTTCTTTTACGCGTTAAAGTTATCCTTGCTAAATGTACCGGAAGCAACATAAATCGGAGGCTGTCTCAGAAGTTGGCATTAACGTGCTGTAATTTGGTGCTGGTGATGGGAATATCCGTCAGTGCACCTGGTTCTGTCATTCCGCTTGATTGTCTGTCACAGGTGGGAGGTGCTTTCCTTCCAGATGCCCTTTGATGCAGCTCCATGAAGGAAATGCAAACACTAGTCAGGCCTGGTCAAGAATCTGCCTCCCGAAGCTGACTGGGTTACATGGCAGAGAGAGCTGTGTGTCTCTGTCGCTCAGAAGAGGGATCTGTTGTATGGGGAGACCTGGGGAATGGAGTACAATGAGAAGGCAAGGAAAGGGGTGCGGGTGTGAGAGAATTCTCCCCAGTCTTTGTCCTTCTGCTATCTCAGAGCAATGCTGGTGCTCCTACATTTGTATTCAGGTTAGTTCAGGAGGATAGGAGAGAAATTGACATGCCTTGTACTATAAGTCGCCTGTGTGTCAGGCCTGCTCTAGGCACATTCCCATGTGGTCACTGTAGCAAGTGTAATAAGAGCTAATGTGTACTGAGTGCTTATTTTGCTTTAAGCATTACAAACATGATCCCACTTAATTCTCACAATTCTGGGAAGCAGATGCTAGTGGTTCCCAATGCTGCAGGCGAGAAGCTGCAGCATAGAGAAGGAGAATAATTTCTTCTCCGGTGTAAGACAGAGCCAGGGCCAGAGCCCACGTCTCCCCAAGCCCAGAGCCTGTGCTTGTCACCAACCCCCTGCACCATCTCTGTTTGGCAGATAGAAAACTGGCTCAGAAAATGTAAGTAGTCTGTCCAAGGTCACACAGCTAACAGGTAGCAGAGCTGGGATTCACATGGAGTCTGTCTTCTCACTGGGTCCTTGCACTTGAGCCACTCAGCACTCCTGCCTCCCAAGCCCACCGTGACCTGGAATAATTTAAGGGGTGATGTGTTCTTCCAAGAATGCAAGCTCCTACGGTTGGGTGAAATGCCCCAGGGCTGCTACTGAGAAACTCTAGTGTTGATTCTGCACAAGCTTGCCAGGGGTGGCGGGTGAGGGGGTAGGATTCAGATCAATCATCCTGTATCTTTAGAAAAATAACAATGCAAGCTGGGGAACATTTCTAAGTTCTCTAAAGCTCAACCCTAAAGGTGTGAGGACTTTAAACAACTTTCAGTTCAGTATAAAAACTCGACTCAAATTTCCTTTTCGCCCATGCATCTTGTGAGAGGCCAAGGAAAGTGTCAACTTCATGGCTTAGATAATAGAAACAAGCTGAGGGCGGGAACCATGCTGCGTGGTGCTTAGGATACTTAGCACGCAAGTCCATCTCCACTGTTACCTTGTAAAGCTCCACAGAAGAAATTTCTAGTATCAGGGAAGACACTTAAAATACCACTGTAGCCATTAAGGAATAGTCTTAATAGATGTTAATATTACACATAGTTATTTTACACTAGAGGCCTGGTGCCCCTGAGGTGGGAGAGGTTCCCATCGCCTCCGCTGAGCTCACCAGTCGTGGGAGCGCACTGACCACCAGGGGCAGCTCCTGCATTAAGCATCTGCCCCCTGGTGGTCAGTGCATGTCATAGTGACCGGTCGTTCTGCCTTTGGGTTTCTTTGCATATTAGCCTTTTATTATATAGGATGAGCAGAAGTATTTTGCTTATAATTGGGGAACTTTCTATATGCTGATGGACTGATACTTATTAGGGCACTTATATCAATAGCCTTTTAATATAATGTCCCCATAAGGCCATTTAGGATAGTGACTGCCTCTGTAGTGCTCGTGCTGCTGTCTCCACAGCCTCCCAGCCCAGTGCCTGTCACATAGCAGGTGCTTAGTGAGTATTCCTTGAAAAGTAAGCTAAGAAAAATAAGACAGATACAGAGAACAACTGTTGTGATTCCATTTAGATACAGTTATCTGGAGTAGTCAAATTCATAGTCAAATCCAAGGCCACAGTAAATAAAGTTTTTGATCCCCTTCTCTTTTAAATTTCAAAAGGGTAAATAGTGGTCAGCTATTCCTACAGGAACCTTTTTAGCTTTAAGAGTAAGTGTCAAGGTTTTGATGAATAAACACTTCTATAGTTTTAGAGGCTGAGTATAGGCTTTGATCATTAAGTGACTCTTATTAGTACTAAACTAGCCACATTGGTTCTTTCTCTCTAAGCAAATGAACAAATGTCTCATAGAGGTGTTTTTTTTTTGGGGGGGGGGTGTTATATTTTTTACGCTTTTTACAGTTTAAAATATGCAGGCTTGAAGAGGAGATGGACAGTCCCCAGCAACCGGAGTCCCGGTTGGATACAAGTTCTTCTGCACTGCACACCCCTCACCACCACCAAGTGGAAGATGCAGTCTCCCCTCCCAGGCAACGCAAGCCGCAGGGAAGACTAACCCCAATTTTTTTGGTAGAAACGTTACAAGGGCCAACCAAGGGTATAGCCAGCTTGCTATAGCTATTAGGTCACCCGGCAACTTGGGGTCAAGGGAAAACAGGATCACCTCCCTCCACGAATGAAGTGATAAAACAGAATAAAACAACTTTAATAAATACTTCTTTTCAAATCGCAAGCAGGGTTCTTGTGCTTTGAAGAATGGGAGGTGCAAGACAACAGGAATTAAACCAGATAAGTCACTGGGCATTCAGCTGCTATTTGTAAGGAAGAAGTCCCAGTCTACCTTTTATTTTCTGTTTTTGTATTCATAATAAAAAAGAAAAACAACAACCCAAGATTATAAAACTAGATAGGGATATCTGCATTAACAGCAGGACAAATTTTTTAAAAATTACAATCAGGAGATACCTCTTTACATCCATTAACATGGCTATTATTCAAAAAAATGGAAAATTACGACAGTGGGAGAGGATGTGGAGAAATTGGGACCATTGCGCACTGCTGGTGGGAATGTAAAATGGTGTTGCTGCTGTGGGAAACAGCTTGGCAGTTCCTCAGAAAGTTAAACAGAGACTCACCGTATGACCCAGCAATTTCACTTTTAGGCATATTACCCAAATAATTAGACTAGGGACTCGAACAGGTATTTCTACACTACTGTTTACAGCAGTATCGCTCACAGCAGCTAAGAAACAACCCAACTGTTCGTTACAAAACAGATGAAAGGATAAACAAAGTGTGGCATATATGGAGACAGATATAGCTAGGTATACAATGAAGGGTTATTTCATTTTTAAAAGGAATGAAATTTTGACACATGAAATTTTGAACCTTGAAAACATAAAGCTAAGAAAAATAAGCCAGATACAGAGAACAACTGTTGTGCGATTCCATTTAGATAGATATCTAGAATAGTAAATTCATAGAACCAGAAAGTAGAACGTAGGTTACAGGGACTAGAGGAGGGGAGGGGGGGAGGTGTTGTTTAGTGGGTACAGGGTTTCTGTTGGGGATGATGAAAAGTTTCTGGAGATGGAGAGTGACAGTGGTTGTACAACATTATGAGTGTACTTAATGCCACCAAATTGCACACTTAAAAATGGTTTAAATGGTCACCTTATGTTATGTATATTTTATCACAGTAAAAAAATATATATTATAAAACCTGAGAACATATCAATTACTTTCACAATGTTGTACAAACATCACCACCAGCTGCTGCCACCTCCCCTGAATAGACCTTCCACAGCACAGAGCCAGGGGGAACGGGACCTGCCCATGTTCACTGGCTGCTCCGCTGGCCGAGGCCTAGAATAGCTTTCCTACACCAGGAACTGGGGAGGATGGGAGCTGCCACTGGAATAGCCACTTGGAGATCCACTGGAATCGCTTGCCATGACACAGGCCTGTGGAGGAAGCAGGGACTTTCCTTACGAGCTGCCCTACTCAGCTCCTCCTTACTGAGCAGAGGGCTGGTGGTGGGGACTGCCACCATTGCCTGGCCACCCACCCAGGATAGGTCTTCTGCACGAAGCTGGGACACTGGGAATTGCCACTTGGCTGTCAGGACCACTGCAATGATCTCCTACAACATGGATCTGGTAGGCGGGATGGGGGCAGCCATGCCTTCCACCATCCTACTGGGTTCCTGTAGATTTTGTTGAGTAAATATTTCTTAAATTGTTGTAAACCCCTTGGCCAATCTCCAGAGATTTTGGGTGTTTGTCTTTGCTAATTTTTGCCAGTTTAGTAGCTTTCTTTCTGGGGGTGAGGTTTCACTAGGATTCTCTCTCCACCATCCGGGAAGCCCCCTCCTTCTCCATACTTCTAATTGACCGTAATGGAAAGATGCATATTTTTGAACAGCAGCATTTTGTACAGGTCCTCTACGTGGTAAATTCATGTATCAATCTTATCCCCCTTTTCTAGTCTTCCAAGGCCACATCTGATCTCAAGTCTGTCTAAAAACTCGCTGGAGATGGCGTAGTGGTGGGCAAGCCCTTGGCTCAGGGAGCTACCAATTTGAATAAGGGAAGCATTTAATTACATAAACCTGAGATCAAAAGTAAAGTGTCCCTACAGGAAGGTAAGGGGATTAGCAGTGTGGAGGCACACAGAGCTCGTGCAAAGATCAGCCCTTTGAAATCCACAAAATCACCTGTGCCTGCTGATAGTGGCTTAGGGTGACTTCTGAGGGGATTAGACCCAGTCGGCAGTGCTTGCTTCACAGAGATGCATCATTATACTCAATGGCTGTTTATTGAATGTCTGCCAGGATGCTGGCATTGTAATTATCTGTTTCTAAGGCTCTGCATCACCTTGCTTTGATTTTTTGCTTTTTCTCCCTGTAAAGACTTTGTTCTTGCTGGGGATTTCATATTTCTTTTATTTTTCCATTGGTTTTCCATGAGTGAGAAGAGGCAGTTCACTCGATGCTCTATGTATACAGTCTTGGAAAGCCACCGCTCAGGGTTTTAAACACTTTTCTGACTTGGATAACCTGCCACTCCAAGTGAAACGATTCTCTTTGCTAGACTTGCTGCAGGTTGGAAGGGAAGGTGTCCTTCAACAATGTCAAATTGCACGTCCAGAATGATTAATAGATTTTACCCCATCCACCCCCTCATCCTACACAGCTTGGAGACCAGTTTCATTATTACTATTTTCTGGAAGAAACAAAATTATTTGCCAGCATCTTAATATGATGAATTGCTAAAATGAAAGAAGTATCCTTGTAATCCTTTTAGATGTCTCTTAATTTATCTCTCCGTTCTCCTTCCAAGCCCATTTGTTTAGGATCTGCCCTGTGAAAAGACTCACGATGCATATTTTGAACATTGGTTTGAAATGATTCTTCAGGTGTGATGGCAGGAGCTTCCGCAGCCCCCCTCCTATTGCCTCTGTGATCTCAGGCATGTCCTTCCAAACACCGCCCCCTCTCCCCCTCCCTGCCCAAGCGCATTCTGAATAGCAAGGATTTCTGGCTGGACTTTTTGTTTGGGTCAAGTTCAGAGAGAGTTCTTGCGTTTTTTTCATCCTCTAATAAAGATGGGGGGTGGAGGTCAGGGGAAGCACATCTTGCAGATGAAGGGCAAGTGGAGATCTTTGATTCAAAGGCTGGGGCTCCATCACTTTCTCTTACGTAGAAATTGTATTCATCCCACACTTCCTGCTGCAAATCACTCTGGTAAGACGTGACAATGCAGCAGATACACAGGACTTTTCCCACATCACACTACAAACACAGACCCCCCCCTCTGGGGAACCTAAGAGAAACTTCTGGGCTTCCACTTCCCCTCCATTTGTTTGAAGGCTCAAGAGAACACAGTTCCATTTTCAACAAAAATTAAAAAGGAAAATCATGAAAAGAGCCAACCTCCTTTTTTTCTGTCTCTTAATATATTGTTGCATCCAGGGAAGAGGAAACGGTGAGCGCCACTGATACTGGGTCCCCAGGGACCCTACGAGGGTCACTCCCCAGCTATCAAATGAGCATGTCTTCCTCCACTTGTCGAGCAAGTTTGTAATGGAACTGGAAGTTACTCTTGGCTCAGCTCTGCTGTGCAAATAAATGAAATGCCACAATGCTTCAGGGAACCGGCTGTGTTCACACCTGGGTTTTCACAGAGAGGACAGTTTTTAGCTTCAAGGCTTTGGAGCTTTGGAGAAAGGAGATTTGAAAAATCATTAGCCATGTTCCTGCCAGCCTCCCTAGGCCTGCTAAGAACTGTGTGTTCCTTCAGGGCAGGAACAAACTCTTTCCACCCATTTTGTTTTTTTATTTCTTTTTTAGATGCTGTCTGTAGTGCCATCGGCCAATTCACTTTAGGACTTAAGACATGACAACATCTCATTTATTCTGCCTCGTTACAAAATAATGTGCGCACTGGATAAAATTTTCCAGATCACTGGATTGCCGCCCTCTGAGCACTGAACAGTTTCAAGTGAAAATGTATTTAGTTAATAAATA
This sequence comes from Myotis nattereri, assembly GCF_964212035.1. Classification (NCBI taxonomy): domain Eukaryota; kingdom Metazoa; phylum Chordata; class Mammalia; order Chiroptera; family Vespertilionidae; genus Myotis; species Myotis nattereri. The sequence continues at coordinate 37,881,530 of NC_138079.1, forward strand.
TGGTAGAGATGAACCGTCCTTTGACCATGCAAGTTCATTATCATGAACATGTATTAGTTCACTGGCTGGACCAGAGACGCCCTTGGGCCTTAGGGATGACAAGGGCTCTGCAGCCTCACCTTAAGGTCTTGAAGTTCCAGCCTCTTCCCATCGGTTTTCTGGTCTCTAAATCTGTGCCCCCTTGTCTTCACTTCTGCCATTTACTCCCAGGACTTGTGTCCTCTTCAGTCTCTGCTGTTTACTTCTTTACCAGTTGTACCCCAGGACAAAACTGAGGGACACCAGATGGACTGAATTATGCTTATATTCCGTCCTTGGTAAATATGCTCTCCTGACAACCGAGTGAAGACTGTGAGTTTTATGGCAGCTATAAAAATCTAATTCGTCCTTTCTGTCATATGAGGAGATGAACCTTATATTATCATTTTCTTTTTGTAGAAAAATATCCATTTATCTTCTTATTAAAATTTGCCTTTGGTAGAACAAGTCAATTGGACCTCCCAAACAGATTTTAAACTGTCCACTTCTTCTATGCTACCACCTTCCTCCAGGCCAATATTATCTCTCATAGACTCAGAGATAATGGTCCCCCAGCATCATCCTTCCAATCCACCCTCCACACTACAGACAGAACGAGCTTTAGAAAATGTCAATCTATTTCACCCTCTTGCTCAGTGACTCTCTGTGCCAGCCTCACCTACATCACTCTTTCCCTCCTGCTGTTCAGCTGATCATGAGGAAGGGGTAGGGCTGTTGTTACAGTGGGTCAGGGAGGAATATGTGAGAACCCAGGTCACTCAGTTGGGTTTCTTTTGGTCCTTCTTTCCTCACTTGTGACTGGAGGTGATCAGGAACAACAACCCCATTCTGACAAGGCCATGTGTCTGTTTGGGCTGCTATAACCAAATACCAGAGACTGGATAGCTAACACAGCACCCAGTTATGTCTCAAACAACAAACATTTAGTTCTGGAGGCTCGGAAGTCCAAGATCAAGGTACCAGCAGGTTCTGTGTCCTTCAAGGACCTGCTTCCTGTTTTCAGGTGGCTGCCTTCTTGTTGTGTCCTCACGTGGTGGAGGGGGGGGGGGCAGCGGGGGCTCGGTCTCTCTTTTCTTATAAGGACATTGATCCCATTATGAGAGCCTTACCCTCATGATTTCATCTGAACCTAATTACCTCCCAAAGACCCTACCTCTAAATACTGCCATACTAGGGGTCAGGGCTTCAACCCCTAATTTTTTTTGGCGGGGGGAGTGGGGGGACACAGACATTGAGTCCATAGCAGCGTGATGATCGAGGCTCAGACCCCTTGGTGATGAGGATCTGGTCATGTCACCTGGAAAGGTGAGAGGTGTCTACAGAGGCAAGGAAGGAGACAATGCGTATCTGTCGTCTCTTACACTGATTGCCGCAGTGGGGGCTGAAGTTTGTCCCACTAACTCTGGTCTTCTAAGTTTTCCCTCAGGAAGAGAGGCCTCCTGGAACCCTGGAGGAGACGCTGTCATGTGTGTACATGACATGGATGGGCGTGGTGCAAGGGGTGGACTGTGCTAGACACAGAGATGAGTCACTAGTCTCTCTTCAAGGAAGGACTTGCAATGACCTGTGAGGACTGCAATCAGCACACAGCCTCCAGCCACGGGCTCCTGGAGAGCTGGCCCCAGCTGGAGTCACACCTGCCTGAGGTCATGCCCTTCTCGTGGGGATGCAAAGGCCTGGACCTCTGCCCAAGGTGGCACAGCTCTGATGGGCAGTCCTTCCCCAGAGCTGCCTGCTGGGGCTTGGTTGGGCCTACCTCACAGTTTGGCTTCTCTCTTTGCTCAGTCTTCTTTCTTCCCCTTCCTTTTAACTAATGCCAATTCCTAATTAGCACTTTGCACTCACATTTGTCTCAGCATCTACTTCAGAAACTTCAACAGGCTACAGTCTAAATGCTTTGAAGGCAAAGGAGGAGCTTACCAGCTAGGTAATTTCAAGCAAGTTGTTTCTGCATCCGTGAAATGGAGATAACTCTTCTCAGAGTTGTGTGAGGCTTGAGATCGAGTGTGTAAATGCTTGGCACGGTGGCCGGCATGTAACTGTTTGTAGTGTTTAAAAAGGGAGCTCCCACCCTAACCGGTTTGGCTCAGTGGATAGAGCGTCAGCCTGTGGACTGAAAGGTCCCAGGTTCGATTTCGGCCAAGGGCATGTACCTTGGTTGCGGGCACATCCCCAGTAGGGGGTGTGCAAGAGGCAGCTGATCGATGTTTCTCTCTCATCGATGTTTCTAACTCTCTATTCCTCTCTCTTCCTCTGTAAAAAATCAATAAAATATATAAAATAATACTAATAATAAAAAGGGAGTTCCCATAGAAACTGACAGTTTCCCCTGCCCACACTGCTTGGTGAGTTCTCTGATGAGGAGGGAGAGCTGAGTGTTCTGTTTTCTGGCCGCTCTGTTGATGATAACAATACCTAATATTATGTAGAATGAACTGTGAGCCAGGCACATAAGTGTCGCACATATATTAACTCAACCCACACAACAACCTGATGAGGAAGGTGCTGTTTTTTTGGTCCCGTTTTACAGATGAAGAAACTGAGGCACAGAGCAGTTCACAAATTGGTGTCAGTTCCCAAAGATTGAAAGTGGGAGAGCTGGGCTTTGAATCCAGGTACCTGGCACCAGAAGCTGTGCTCTTGCCCACTAAAGTACATTTCCTCTTGGTCGAACTTTATTCTACAAAGAGCCTGATGCAGAATGGGCAACACGGCCTCTAACCTCCCACTTCCCCATGACACCCTTCCAGAACTAGTTTTTTTGAATAGGAAAGATGGAGAGGATAGGAAGATATCACCTGCCAGCAGATGGGCCGAGGGTCAGTAATCCTTTCTGAAGGAGTGAGGGTGAATCCAGCATCTGTGTCCCTGGGCTGAGGTTCCAGCCCAGAGGAGCCCCCCTGGCAGAGGGTATAGGATAGGCATTGACAATGGCAGCTTCCTTGCAAAATGTGGGTGTTTGCAAATAACTAACTCAGTTTTTTCAACATGTCTTTATTTGCTTAAATTAACAAAATATAGGCTACATGCTCTTTTCAGGTAAACTGCTTTTTTACTGAAGCAGAAAGCAATATTCACAACCTGATGCTACTATATACTTGGAGTTTTCATTTTTAAATAGCAAGCCAGAATTCTGTACAAAATCAACATTTGGCGTAATGTTGTCCAAATATGTGAAGGATTTTAAATGTTAGCTCCGTTACATTTTGTTCCAGCAAAGCAGACAAAGATCATGATTCAAAACACGATGTTAATATTTTATTAGATGCCTTGGGGCTTAATAAATACAGTATGCACATCGGGCTTTCTCACGTAGCTACTCAAATGCAAATATACCAGTTATCCTTGCGGGGTTATGAAAGGTCAGCCTCAGTCTCATGGCCAGTGGGGAGTCAAATTTTTTTAAAAAGAAAGAATAAAAGATTTAAAAGGCAATAAGAGGAGGTAGTGATAAGCCTGAATGGAAAGGATAAAGAAAAATATGCCACTTGGCTGGTCAGTAGTTTGGTTCAGAGTGACAGTGGTCAAAAGCCTGGAAAGCATCTGGCAGTGACCTATTTTCAGAGTGCTGCAATGTGATGAATGTCATGCTGTCCTGGCCCTGGAGTGCTGGTCACCCTGGGTGATTTCATCCCTGAGGTTCTCTGAGGATGGACTCGGAGGCTCTCCTATGGGTTTTCATTCTGATTAATTAGCTCCCTTAGGCAGGGTTGGCTAACTCTCTCCTGAGCTCTGCACTAGGCATTGGTGTCCCTGGAATTTATTACCCAAACTGGGACAATGTTCAGAGTTTAGGCCACACTACTGGTAATTACCCTGGAACAATAGGTATAAACCAGGGTTGTCTGAGGCAAACCAGGTGCTGGTCACTCAAAAACATACAAAACCAACATTTTAACCTTGGTTCTCAGAAGGCCATTGTATACTAACCATGGGGTTAGATCTAATTAAATATCTATACTCAGAGTCAAGAACTATACACAGGCTTTAGAATACTCTCCATTACAACTTTATACTACTTTCCTCAGACCTCTTTCTCCCTTCAAATGAAATTTTACTGAGAAATCTAACATATACAACAGATGAAATCTGAACCACTCTGAGTGACATGGGCCTGAGGGCCGAGACCCTCTTCTCCCTAGCAGCCCTGGAGGGGCTCCTCAATAGACCATGTGAAAACCACTCTCCTGGACCTTACTCTCTCCATCTCAACATTCCCTTGTTCCTCAAGCATTCCCACATGACCCATTTTGGTCAGAGAGGACTAGAGCTTGCTATTCTAGATTCCCTGGTTCCTTTTCCAGCTAGCCAGACCCAGAACAAACTGGAAGTCTGCAGCCCTCATAGTAGCTCCTCCACACACAACTGCTGAAAGAGTAAGTATGGACCGGGACCCTAAGAGCCGGGGACCTCACAGACCTCATGGTCCGCCTCCTGGGTGAGTTCATCAGGGCATCAATGAGCCATATTAATAATGAGTGGAAAGCAAGTTGCCCCCTGAGGACTTGGGGCAGATTCTTGGCCCAGAGTTGTGTTTGTCACTGCAGAAACCACATCACCCATCAGCATCCCTTTGCAGGTGCTCTGACCTAAGGACATGGGTGGCAGCAGGAAACCTAAGCAGCTTTGACACTGGGTGGTGGTGGGGCTGAAGAGAGGAGCTTTAGGCACAGTGGCAGGAGAAATGCATCAGGAATTGACAAAGCACCCGGGTAAGTGATGAGAACGAGATGAGGCTGATGGGGAAGCACCGTGGCCAAGAGGAAAAGCTAGCACCCAGCAGTCAGAGATGGGCCAGGTCTTCTAAGGAAATGTATCGGGAACTTTGAGAGGAGAGGAAGCAAAATAATAAACAGTACCTAGCTCTACAAATAAGAGTTGAAACTACCAACCTAGAGGCAGTTTTTACATAAACACAGACACAGTACCAGCGGGTTCCTGCGTATGGTCAGTTACACATAAGTGACATCCTGTCTGCACTGCGTTACTCGGGTGCGGTGCCTAAGGGAAGCCTACCTACGGGCTCAGCCCACCCATTCTAATCATCGGCAGTCACTGGAATCACGATTCAAGCATCTAGGAAGACGTGATTAGTCACTATAAGCTGGCTATGTACTTTAAAACATATTAAGTGACCATAAACATCTCAGGTATCATCTTGAAATATAGACAGCATGTGTTCATACTGTGTGTGTCCCTTACTGAACAGGTGAAAAGCCCAAGTCAGCAGTATGATTTCGAGGTCTCCTGCTCTCTCTCTCCTAATGAGTCTGAAGCCAGACACAGAAATATTTATGGAGTCCCTGGGAGGGGGTCCTGGGAGTCACTATTTTAGCCCAGTCAGTGTTTCTCAACCCTGGCTGCACGGAAGAATCATGGGGCAATTTAGAAAATAACCGAAGCAGGGCTCCACTCAGGCCAATTCAATCAGAGTCTCAGAGGCTGAGGACCCACATGAGGTATTGTTAAAAGGGCTCCCCGAGCTGATTCTAATGTGCAGGCGCATTGAGAACACAGCCCAGCCTCTCCCCTACTGGTGATTAGCTGCGGGTTATTCTAATTCTCCAAACAAGTCAGACCTTGGGTTTCAGGGAGAAGCCTTCCCCTACTGCCCCCGCTCTAGCCCCAAGGAGAAGCCAGCTGCTGACAGAGTGACAACTCCTCTTGCAGCTGCGTTAGCAAGGGCTCCAGGAGGGAGCTCCAGTCCGGACGCAGGCGCGAGCACTGGGTGTCATCTGCAAATCCGCTCCTAAGGCCGCACCAATGAAGGGGGCTGGAGCCCAGCAAGGCGGACCCAGGCAGGAACCTAAGCATGGCTGGGCTTTCCTTAGTCAAAATTATTCATTTTCTCTTGAAACTTTGTCTTATTTCTGCAATGACTATATGAGAACACTCCTTTTCAATAACTCCTGTATCATTTCTGGTATTTTTGTTTTTTTGTTCGTTTGTTTTTTTAATAAAAGCAACTTTTATATATACAACTACTCATATTTTCATCTATCTGAAAAAAATATTGTAACTTTCACACATTCAACTAAACAGTCATTAATTAGGAATCATGTCAAGCACCATAGTTTTGCCACTTGAAAGAAATTTACCTTGTATTGTATAGTAGTCAAAGAAAAGTAGGATTTCTATAAGCACCTCAGCATCGGCCTACAATCAGATGCCTAGAAGAATGTGCGCAGCGTCTCGCATTGGAGAGGCAGACATAACACCGGAGAGACGTTAAAAATCAAGGGCCCGGAATGACCCGAGAAGCATTTCCCTGGCTGAGGACGCCCCGCTCACGAGTCTGAGCCATCTGCGAAGATGCGAGCCAGTCGCCAGTCGCCCGCGAATGACAGCTCATGCAGAAAGCTATATTTGAACTGCCTGCTTCTCATTTTCCAAGTGTAATTCTAAAACTCTCCACTTAGATACCTAAAAGCACTGCTTGTTTTTCCATTTTCCTCTCCAGTAGTTCTTTTAAACTCTCATCTCTGTGCTTGAAGTACAAGTAATCAGAAAAGGAGGCCCCCCGCCGCGCGCTCTGCAGCGCCCTGAGGCTGGGACGCTCCTCTCTGCGGGCGCCATCTCTCTCCTGGCCGCCCTCTGCCCCATGGCTGTCCTTGCTCTTCTCCTGGCGTCCTTCCTTCTGCACGGCCTCCTCCTCCTCCTCCTCCTCCTCCTCCTCCTCCTCCTCCTCCTCCTCCTCCTCCTCCTTCTCTTCTTCCTCGCAGGCTTCCTGGGGCGCCCGGGGGGCCGGCTCGGGCTTGGTGGAGAGATCCCGGGGCACGCAGCGCTGCCTGCTCCGCGGGGCCGGGCCTGGGCTGTCCCGCTCCACCTCGCAGCAGTGGTCCTCATCCTCCTCTTCGTGGCAGGAGCTGCCCCTGGCTCTCTCCCCGTCAGACTGGAAGGCCCGGCGCTTCTGGGACAGGTCGAAGGGCTCCTCCTGCTCCAGACTCCTCAGGACCCCCGCCTGCGCCAGGGCGAGTCTCCCCCTTCCAAAACCTGTGAGAGCAGAGGCAGCCTTCAGGCCCTGGAAAAGCCTTTGGAAAGGGGTGGCTGGTGGTACCCAGGGCCGTTCAGTGTAGCTTGATTTTACAGTTTAAGAATAGATAAACACCCAGAAAGAATCTACATGGGGGTGACCCCTCTAAGGTGAATTTGGCAACAGGCACCAAAAGCTAAAAACAAGCCTTGCTCACACTTAGCAATTACTGAGAATTTAAACTATGCAAATTTGCAGGTGAACAAGTCTGTGTGTGAGTGTGCTCATCACCACATTTTTAATAATGAAACTGTGGCGACAATGTATCTACTTAATGGTGGAGGTTTGTTTAAATAAATAATAGTGCATCCACACAATTAACTGTGTGTGGGAGATGTAGAGACCTAATAACATAAAGAGGTATTCTCTATATATTTTAAGTATAAAACATATATACTTATTATGTATATTTATAGTGTAGACCCGGTTCACTCATTCCCTCTTCCTGTCTCTGTCTTTTAAAAAAAAGGATGTCAACAATCTAAAAAATGAGGTGATTTTTGACATTTTTTCTTTTTATTTCTAATGGTGTGTTTTTTTTTTCCAGCAAGCATTTATTTTACTATAAGAAAAAAGATAAAACAATAATAAAGATATTTCCACCATGAAAAAAAAAAAGATATCCCATAAAGAGGTCCCCTGGGGGCCCCAGAGCCCTTCTGTCCAACTACAAGTGTCCCTGCTATCAGGTACAGTGATGTGAGAGGGTCTCACTGTTTTAGTTTAGTTTAAGGACTCTAGACACACACTTCCCAGGAGCCAACAGGCCGTGGCAGGGCTCCACCTGATTTGAGGAACAGGTGGGGGCGGCTGGAGAGGCGAACTGGGAGGGATGGGCCTGGGCTGCAGCCAGAGCGGTCGGCATTGCAGGAGGACCAGGCTTCTGGGTGAGGAGACACAAAGGAAGCTGATGTCCAGCGCTGCCAGCCTCAAGATGCCCTCAGGCAAGGAAGCTGTCTATAGCTTTAATCTTGTTGGGGGCACAGGGAGGGTCTTTTTGATCTGGGCCTTGGATTTTGAGCCATTTCAAACAGTGGAATGAAAAATTACTTTGTAGATGAAAACATTAAAATAGTTGCAAGTCTGTTAAAAGTTTTCAAAGCAGCTCTGTGATATATAGTGATGTTCTTTATTTTTCCAGAATGATAGAGTTGTCAGGTGCCTGCCAGGCTTCTGAGTGTCCATAGGGACAAGCTGTGGTGAGCAGGTTAGGCGTTCAGGTGCAGGCCTGTCTCATCATGGCCTTCTACGTCTCAGCCCTGGCGACTGAACACACTTCACCCGTTCTGGAAAAATCCAGGCCTAACTTGGGAAGCCGCTCAGGCAACCAGAGACGTGAAGAATAATTCAGGTGAAAAACATGGTTAGGGTGGAGAAATTGCTTTTGCTTTTTAACCAGAATTTTTCAGGGCTTTTGCACCAACTCTAGGCCTTGCTTTATGGCCACAGTTCCCTGTCGCCCAGGAGTCAGGGCCACATTGTAAAAATCTGAAAATCACAATCATTCTGTTGTGTGCTCCTTGTTTATGAATATGTGTGCCTATCTGACCATCTCTTTTGGAAAAGGGTGGGAGGAAGAGCAAACACAAATGAGTCACCTGTGTTTTCACCTGGTGTGGTGAGCACTGGCTTGACTCAGAAATTCTTGAATTGGAACCCCAGTTCTGCCTTCAGACTTGATGTTTGACCTTGAGCAGTTCATATCACACCCCCCGGCCTTGGCCTCCTCTTGTATAACATGAGAACAACGCAGTCTACTTTGTGGAATTGTGGGAATGAGCTCTGTGCTTTGATCATACTAGTGACCAGAAAAGAGCGGCCAGCTAACACCATGTAAGTTACCTCTATGTATGTTTTCTCTCCCTACACGCAGACCTCCCAGAGGACAAAGCTGGTCTCCGTCCCTCACTGCTGCCGCGGCTCAGAGCACATGCCTAGGATGGACTGCACTTACTGCCTATTGAAAGACTGCCTGGTTAGGTGACCAAGGAGCAACCTGCCAAGTTCGGCAGATCTGGAACATGAACTCTGGGGGCCCTGGGACTGACAAACAAGGCGATAACTTTCCATTCATTCAGTCAGGACTCAGGGAGGGAGACATAGCTCCCACTGAGCAGGAGAACTGCCCTTGAGCCTGTCTGGTCCTGAACAGGTAAGAGGAGGCTCCTGCCTGCTACAGACAGACCTCTGCTGACAACAGAGCTTGCAGACCTGTTTTCCCAAAAGGGGAGAAAAACCGCATGCCCTTTAACAGCCGTGTGGCGAAGCGTACACAAGACAGGCTTTAGAGTCAGAAAGGTCGGTGTTCAAATCCTGGCTCTGCCAGTTTTCAGTTGACCAACTTCTGGCAAATTAATGTTGGGAAGCCTCAGTTCCCCCATCTGTAAAACGGGGACAACGGAAGTCCCTCCAGCCTGAAGCTGGCATCATTACACTGTTCCAGTTGTCTTTCTAGACTTCATTTGTACTTGCTGCCTTCAGATCTTAGCATTTTATTTGTTATCATAACATTGCCAGCTTGCTCCTGCTACCCTGCTGTAGTCTTGAAAGTTACACTCCCTTTTTCAATCATAAGAATAAAGCGAAGCCCCCTGTAAACAAGGTCACTGCCCATTGTTACCCACTGGCCTCACAGGCATGGGGGCTTCATGGCAGATTAATACCTTGAGAATGGAGGCCCCGCTCCATGACACCGTGCTTGACTTTCATGTGGCGCGTCAGGTTCCCCTTCAGGGTGAATTTGCTGGGGCAGTAGAGACACTTGAAGGGTTTGCTGTCAGAGTGCAGGTGCATGTGGCCCATCAGGTTGTGCATCCGGTTGAACTCCTTCCCACACAGCTGTCGGAGACAGTGACAAGGAGAACACAGGTTACTTGCAGGCAGGGGACCCCGCCCCGGTGAACCCACAGCCAGACCCCTGTGAGGCCCTTTGCTTGAATCTGGGCATTTCAAGTGGCTTGCAAAGAAAATGTCCCCGTGGAAGTCAAGGAGGGGGTGGATTGTGCCCAGGCGCAGAGGCGCAGCAGGTAGGGGTGGTCTCTTGAGATTTTGTTCCTGGGGTAAAGGATTTAAAACTCGAGGTAAAAATCTCAAAGCTATTAAAGCTTCTTTTGCACCTTTTGAAAAGGAGAAAAGCTGATCTGAAAAGCAATTGCTCAAAGTGTGCTTCACTTGAATAATAACGATACAGTTACTTGCTTAATATTTATGGAGCATTTGCAATATGGAAGGCACTATCGCCAGTCTGCCATGGAATGTCACACTTAATTTTCACATCAGTCCTATGAGGTGGGTACTGTTGTCACCCCCATTTTACAGATGGACAAACTGAGGGATTAAGATTGGCCAAGGCACACAGCTAGTGGGTGCTGGTGTTGGGATAATGAACTCAGGCCATTGGACACCAGAGGCCACGTGGTCAGCCACCACACCATACTTTTCTAATTTTTAAATGTGCTAATTATTGGAATGAATTTCAAAGTCAAAAGGAAGATGGAGACATGTAAAGGAAGGATTGTCTTTTCTCTGGGTAGAGGTTTGAAGTACTGAAAATATTATCTCAGGTATTAAAGAGGTAAACATGTTTTATTCATTTTTTTTCTTTGTCATTTCTCTTTATTTCCATTAAAGTGCAAATGCATGATGGACCACAACAGTGGTTCTCCAACTTCTTTCAGAAGAGACACTGTCTCTTCCAAGGCACTGTTTGCAGGTGGGGAGAGTGTGCTTTGCTCGCTCTTGTTGTCCCCAAGCCTGAGCAAGGCAGGGTTTGGAGATTCCAGCCCTTCCTTGGGTGTGCTTGGACACAGTGTCAAGGGAGGAACATTCCCTGGCCCACCCCAACCTCAGAAGCCAGTACGGAGTGAGAGATACCACGGGGAGAGGACTGGGAGTACAGCGTCCTCTAAAGCTGACATCAGTTTTCCTCTCTTCCTGAGAGGGATTTTCAGGGCCATTGTCGGGGATTCTGGATTGACTTCTTGTTAAGGAAGGCAACGTTTTCCTCGTGTGGCTATGGAGGTGAGAGTTGAGCTAGCCTTGGCAGAATGGGCAGACCTAACAAATGGTGACCTTGAGAGATTAGCTCAAAAGAATGCTGGATGGTAGGAGGAAGCCAGCCTGGGGTTATAAATTCGTCACAGATAATCCACACATGGATAATGAATGGTTGGTTCTGTATTTTTAAATGATTCATATTTGGGAGTTTTAAGTACTTTTTCCCTTTTTACTTACTTACTAGCAAAGATAAATTCCCACACTCAGTACTCAGAGTATGTGCACACCACATTCATTTGGAAATGGTGACCCAAGAAGGGAAAGATTGAGAGAGTTGGTCTAATTTCAACATCTTCAGGAGCCCTACATGTGGGATGGATATTTGCTTACTTTTATTTTCAATAGAGACAATGTATTAAGATATTATCAACCTAAGTTTTGCACATGTGTGCAAGTTCTGGAAACCTTTTGTGATCTATTTATTAGCTTAGTTTATGCAGTTCTCCGTTCTGGCTACAGGAAAACAAAAGCTTTGAATCTAAAGATTCTGCATTAGATATTCAAGTCATGGTCATTTTAGAAAAAGTATATTTCATTTGGTTCCTAATTATTTGGCATGATGCTGCAGCAGAAGACTCATAAACAGCAAAATTAGCTCTACCTCCTTCCCCCTCCCCGCTGCCCAACAAGAAGACATGCAGGGAGAGAGGAGCTGGAGGCTGGAGGATCAGTTGGGCTACTGTGCTAGTCCAAGCCTAAATGGGTCTCATGGTCCTGCAGGCCAACCCAAGATGGGTGCCTTCTGCACTTGGATCCCATGAAGGGCAAAATTCCACTGTTAGTTATTATCTATGGTTGCCGAGATATTAGAAGCTGGACTTCTGAAAGGGTCTTATAGAAGAGATGGGATTTTAGCCTAACCTTGAAGAATGTGTAGAGTACCCTTTTGGGGGGTTTGTTTTGCCACAAGAATAGTCTTTTCATTAAACATGTTTAGATATCGCCCTCAATCTTAGGCACAGGCAAGGTCACTGTCACTGCTGTGATAATGATCAATCACTGTTGCTGCCACAACTGCTATAACGTTAGGGTCAGAGAAGACCCTGCACTTCACCTGCCCCAAGGTCCCACCTCTCTTCCCCTCACCCCTCTCCCCCGACACACAGAGGTGTGCATACATCACAATGGCTACCACGGGGCATTTCCTAGAATCTTCCTCGGCCTTAGACAAGCAACATGTTATGATCCTTTATCAAAGCCCAGTGTGTGTTTTTCTATTCTAATGTTTCTTTTCTGACTCAATTCATTCACGACTAAACTTCCTGGGACATTTCAATGCTACGTGGGGACATTGGGACATTGATATTGTCCTCTGAAGTCAAGGCCTATGGCCTCAGGGAAGGTCCACTGTGGGACATGACTGGGAAGCTATATTTTCTGATGTGTAATTGGTAAAGGAGACTGCTTGCTGTGCTATTGGTAAAAATTAATTTTTATTTACCAGAGTTATCCTTCATGGTTTATGTAGCTTACTGGGCCGCCAACGGAGAGCTCTCCCAGGCTGAGTGGAGGTATGTGAACTCTGAAAGATGCCGAAAGCACCTTCAGAAGTGCTAGGGCTACCTTCCTTGTCTTTGTGGCTAACCTCAGTGTCCAGCAAAGGGGGACCAGAGATAGAAGACTGGGTCCATTAAAGATGGTGCTGTGGTTTGAGATATGAGCTCCAAGCATAGTCCCTGTGGCAGAGGAAGGAAGTTAGACTAGAAGGAAGAAGTCGGGGTGAGAGGGAGCACCAGAACCCTAGTTTCTTCTTCTGAGAAAAGCAGCCGTCAATGTCAATGCCCCCTTTCATCACAGCAGGAGAGGCTACGAGTTTGCTCAAGGCAATACTTGCTGCATCATCTCCCGCCCAGGTCTGCGAAGATTCAGATACGGGCAGGCATTGGAGGGGGACGCTGCTGGAGTGGAGAGGACAGCGTTCCTCTTGCAGGTGGTCATCTCAACCGCGCACCCCTCTTAAACTCCCAGTTCTCTAATGAGGGATATTAGTGAGCCTGATATGAAGTCTCAGCTTTGCCATCAATGCCCACACTTATACCTACTTGTCAAGAAGTAGGTGGACCTCAACATTTAATAGAAAATTGGAACAAATGTTTTAAACTGTCCTTTAATAGTGGGTTGCATGGGTCATTAGGCTTTGAGAGGGCAGAGCAGAGAGGTGATGGTGAGACCTCAGAGGGGTAGAGAATAAGCTCTCCATTTTCTCTTCCCTAAAATGTCGATGATAGTAATAGTTTTTTATAAAGATCAAATGAGACAATTCATGTAAAGGGTTTGGCAAATAGAGCTTAATAAATATGAGTTTTTATTACTATCATTATTGTGTACTATGCTCTTATATTCCAGAAATAGGAAGATCTTTGAAGATGGGGGTGCTGTCTTTTTAAAGCAAATTATTTGCAGGGAATACTGAAGGAAGTGAGGGATCCTTTGTGTAAATACCTGCCAGGTTACCTGAAGCATAACAGAGATGGAGGCAGTTGTGCCTGACCCAGCACTGGGAAATGTGGATGGAAAGAGAAGATTCCTTTAGACTGCAGGTTTTGGGGGAACCCAGTATCTGGCTCCCTGATCCTCAGCCCGCTAAACAGCTGACAGGAGCCCTGTTCCTCATCTTCATAGGAGTTCCGAATTCCAGCTCCCCAGTGCCTCTTCCCTCCCTGACCCAGGGCCTGGAGATGCCTCAGGCAACTTCCCATGAGTCCCAGCGGTGATGCTGACTGCCCAGGCTGCTGTGTGCAGCGGGGCAGGGGCTGGGCGGGGGCCAGAGGCCCACGAAGCCAAGAAGAGCCACCCTGCTTTGTGCCAACCAGCCTGTGTGAGCCTAAGGACTGGGATGCGCCAGGAAGCCTGTGTTTTCCTATTCTGGGAGAAAAGGTCAAAGAGCTGCAGCCTGCAGCCCAGGAGAATGGCCTCCGCTAAGCTGCCCTTCCCTTACATTCTTTTCTCTCTCTCTCTTTTAATAAGAAGGGTGTTCCTTTCCTCAAAGGGAGAGAGAGGGAGGGAGGGAGAGAGAGACTGTAAACTGTCCAAAAGGGCCGTGAGAAAACAGGAAGCTTTGAAAAGTACAAGAGAAAGCAAGATGAAATCTATTTGCAGGCCGGCCCCTGGGGACATGTGAGGCATTGTTAAGCAGGCAGTTCATACAGCTATATCCTTCCTTCTGCCGAGGAGGGCTTTGCTGCCAAAAGGCTGCTATCTGGTCACTGCCTTAACCCCCTCCATGCCAGCCTGAGAGCCTTGGTTCCAAGTACTGAGCCCCTAAAAGTCCCCACATGGTTTCTCCCCCATGGGGCATCCAAGGGCCGGAAGGGGAGATGGGGCCTGTTTGGCAGAGGTGGTGGGGACCCTTTTCAAGGAGACCTCATCCTCTTCTAGCGGCTCTGCCCTTGGCCTTCAGGCATCTGCACCAGACCAGGCTGCAGATGACCTGGTGATTCATAACTTAGGCAGCTCCCGCTTCACCCATCTCAAAGGAGAATGTGTCCCGGAAATTCTGGATGGCTGCTTTTCCTGGACAGGTTTCCCAAAGACGGCAGCTGGTTCTTTGCTTTTATGGAGTGTGGCCGCTACAAGGATAGCATCCAAGTCGACCCCCGCGTGCTTACGCAGAATCTGGGAAGCATCTTTCTGAAACAAGCTTAAGTGCACAGGCGCAGGTCTCTGGACCAGCTCCAGCTGGCTCCAAGAGCTAGGAGTCCAGGAGCCGAGCCAATAGCAAAAGAGCCCAGAAGGGCAGTAATTTCTTTTTATAAGGAAAGAAAAAGAAACAGAATGGAAACCTTTCTTCTCCTCTAATTTTCCATTCTATTGTTACTGCTTAATCCCACCGTGAGCGAGCTTTGCTGCTTGCTGAGGACAGCTGTTTCCACTGAGCACGGACTGAAGAGAACCAGTTCATATTGCAACAGGGGGAGGGGTTTATTTTAGGAAGGATTTTTAGTGGGGAGAGTTCCCAAGAAATTAGAATCTGTTACTTAAAGACTCTCCTTTTTTCTTTTTTTTCATGGTGGGGGTAAAGGAGACAGAGCTCCCGCTCAGAGTATGGCAGGAGCAAGGCCTGCCCTTCTCCGCTACCCTCCCCCTCCAGCCATGCCAATCCTGTGAAGGAAATGCCTGCCCTGTCACCATGAGCAAGCCTTGGTTTAGTTGCCTGGCCCTGTTCTCCACCATCACTATGTAGCCTGCCAGCCACTTCTCTCCGAAGGCTCTGGATTACACAGCAATGAGCAAATGGCCCTCCATTCCTTTCCCAACTCT
Organism: Myotis nattereri; assembly: GCF_964212035.1. NCBI lineage: Eukaryota > Metazoa > Chordata > Mammalia > Chiroptera > Vespertilionidae > Myotis > Myotis nattereri. The sequence goes on from NC_138079.1 coordinate 37,896,918, forward strand.
CAAATCCCCAACAAGCTCCACCCAGGGCCAGACTGCCAAGAATCCGGCACAACATGGATGGGAATCAAAGTCCGCAGGACACCCTCTCAAGGTGATCCATTTCACCGTGGCATCTGGAGCTAGTTTTCCAACACACAGAGGCCCATTACATAGCCTGTGAACTCAGACAGGCTCTGAAATGCCTTTGAAGTGAGGAGGGTGATAGTAGGAAGGGGACACTGGGCAGGGTGGCACTTTGCAGGGAGATGGGAACAAATAGAGGAAGAACCTGTGGTATGTTTCTGGCACTTTCCAGAAGACAGAGAGCTCTTATTCAAGGTGACTGACACCTGTTCTTGTTTTAGAAAAGTCTAAGAATGGAGAAGGGCCACCTGCGTTTGATTTTTTAAAAAATTCCCCTTTAATATCCAATTCTTTTTGTTCTAATGATACTAGTATATGCACTCTTCTAGGCCTCCTGACCTACAGCTGCTGAGAGACCTAGGTCCCAGGAAGAAGTGACCCTGAAGATACCATCCCAGTTCCTGCTCCAGGCCCATCTCCCCTTGGAGAGTATAAACTGTGTTTCAGAGCTGGCATTTTAGGCTACAAGTCCCCCTCTCATGGTGTGACCAGATATCCAGAGCCTAATGCACACTCAAAGAGAAGTCGAGTTGAGTTTCTGAGCCATAAAGTTAGCCATCAGACACCTATGTGTGGTGCCCTATCACTGGGGAAGAGGGAGCAGTTGTTTATGAAGGGAGGCCTGAAACATCAAGCCAGGCTGGCTCAATGCATCACTGGGCCCTTCTTATACTTGCATTGTACAGTCTTCTATGAACTGGTACCAGAGAGAACCCTCTAAATCCTTAGATACCACCAGGGCCATGAAATCCTCCAGGCCCCTCTGAGGCCCCTGATATAAAGAAATAGGACTGTCTCTGTGGCCCTAAATCACACATAGCCTGCAAGCCCTTCTCCTGTTTTGGCTCTGCCCCCTGACATATCCCTCTGTTTCAGAGACGTTTTCTTCCTGGTTTAACCACTACTTCTGGACCTGAATTGATGAGGTGGAGGTGGGAGTTGGTTGGACTGGACAGGTATAAAATTTTAGGGAACTATGCAATGGCTAATTATGCAATGGCTCCGTTCATATTGTAACAACTTTATGTGCTCTCTACCACCAGTTGATAAGATAAAAAATATAGAAAGTGCTTGAAGTCCAAGAGTAAATTCAACACAGGAATGAAGCGTGGAAAAGAGCTCCTGTTTGCACCTCCATTGTAGAAGACAGGAAACCCTGGCAGGCAGAAACAGCTCTATTAAAAGTGCAGGGGTCAAAGGGCTTAGTGAAGTGGGTAGGAAATCAAAGAAGTGCCTAGAGAGAGAGAGGAGTTGGTCTATGGTGTCCACTGGCTCACGCAGGAAGGCGTGCAGCCTAGGCTGTCACACAGGACCCCAAACTCAGAAGGGTCCTGAGTTCTGCATAATGCTCTGTTTTTACTATCTTAAATTCTTCCTAACATTTGAACAAAGGGCCTCACATGTTCCTTTTGTACCAGGTCCTACATGCAGCTTCCTCCCTGTCCAGCTCAGATGACTCAAGATGGACATAAATTGACTTTCAAACTTCTAGAACTTGAAGAAAAGGAGGGGAAACACAAGTGGGTGGCAGGAAAAGGGCTGGAGGGAGAAATCTCCCTCCCCCACCTCCGGAGAATGCCCACACAGGTCTAGGGAAGCTCTGGTTCCTGACCCCTCTCACCCTGTCCAGGAGTGGCCAACACAGGAAAGAACTTGGCTTCACAGGGGGTTCCTTCAAGTGGGGAGACATGCTGCAGGGGCATGAATGCACGAACAGCCCCTGGAAGCAGAACACCCTACTTCAGAAATAGGAATCGACTGAGAATATCATTTGGACCGCATCAGACATGCAGTAACAGAGAGAAGAGAAACTTCCATTTCCAACAGAAAAGCTTAGCATTAGCTGAACATGGTGATTTCCCTCTTCTTCCCCTCAGCTCCCTCCTCAAGACGTGCATTCAATGACACATGCTGGTACATTCCTTGGATGAAACTACCCAATCCTGAGCAAGACTTTTCCTCTTAGAAGTGAAGAGCAACAATGTTGGGAGGGGACAGCCTGGGAAGCCCAAGCATTTCTGAGTGACACCACCAGTGCCTTGGGTTTTACAAATCTTCAGCTCACACATTATCTCAGCTGATGAAATAAAAATCCAAGCAAGTTAATGTGACACAGAGACTTTAACAAAGGTGCTCCAGGTCCTTAGGGATAAGTGCGAAATGCTTCAGATGACTGTGCTCACACTCATTCCTCGGCCCAAGCAAGCATTTCTGAGGTCATCTGAGGGCTAGCCTCAGAATATCTGTCATCCTCTCTGGAAGACCTGCCTTCAAGTTATGCCACTTAGCCCAAGTATCAGGAGGGCAGGAGGGGAGGGGTGAGATGGGAGTGGGGGCAGTGCTAGAAGCTTCTCTGACTCCTTTCTGTATCCTACTCATTGGCTTGTACAGGGAAGAGGGCCACACTGGATTGCTCCTTTCTAGAACAGGAGCTCTCCACATCCCTTCATCCTTGAACCACCTCATTCCCCAAGTGGTCCTTCCACCCTCAGACCTTCCTCTACTGGTGCCTTTACTCCCAGGAACTGATTCCGCAGTGAGACAAGCAGGGCCAAGCTGAGGATTGGTGTGAGCATAGGTGTGGTGGAAAGAGAGAAAGAGCAGCAGATGAGCCTGGGGTTGGCCATGGACTTACTCTGAGTTTCTGTGGTCCTGATGAAATGGAATAGAGGGTTCCCTGGAGACTCTTCCCCATTGGGCGTTTGCACAACCCTCAGAGTCCCCCCTTTCCACACTCTCCCAGGGCCCCCTGCCCACCTTGCATTTGAAAGGCTTCACGTCAGAGTGGACGATCATGTGTGCCTTGAGGGTCTGTTTCTGCACAAAACTCTTGTAACAGAGGTGACACTGGTAGGCGCGGATGTTGGTGTGGATCAGCACGTGTCTCTTCATGTTGGCCAACAGGGTGAACTCCCGCCCGCAAATCCCACACTTGTGCTCCTTCACACCCTGCAGGGAGGCAAGATTCAAAACAACTGTGGTTAGCAGGTACCCTGCTTTCATCTGGGTTGTAGTCTTCGTTTTCCTTTCTGCTGCATAAATCCATGATGAACTTGTTGGTAGATATTTAGTTCCGAATGGTGCGGCTTTAGCCTTGTTAAATTGCTATTTTCCTGAAAAATGTTGATTACATAATCTTTTTCTTCTCCAAAAACCATAAACTACATAAAGTTAGAGAAAAGGAAAGCTAATACTTTTGTTGTTCCTGCTGCTGCTGGGGTTAATGCTATAGTAACAGTTCTTGGGGATTAACGGGATTTTGGTAAGAGCACTGTGGAATGATATTCGAAATGAATCTATAATCCTGCTTTCATGATAATGAGAAAAATACCTCCCAAACTGATAATATCATTTCCCATATCTTGAGTTCTTATTAATGGACTTGAAAATCCCAGAAGAACAACTTATATCCACACTTCCATAAAGTACAACTTGATAATCACCTCTTGAGATGGTCCCCTGAGTTCCTATAGGCCACAGTGACCTCTGTTTGATTTGGGTGTAGAACCTCCTCTAAGTCAGCTTCTGTCCTATAGAGAAATGTGACAGATGATAGCTTTCTGAATTAGAAAAGGAGATTTTCTAGTTTCCTTGCTGTTTGTGGAGAAGTGTTTGAAAAACTTAAGCATCAATGCCCTTAGTTGAAAGCATTTCTAGGGACTCATAGCAGGAATAGAATATTAACTGATCCTGACTAACCAGTGCTTCCCTGTAAAAGCCTTTGCAAGGAATCTTGGTCCAGAATGACTTTTTGGAAGGAAAGTTTAGAGAACTCTAGCATTAAAATTAAGGTTAATACAGGCTTAGATCAAGTTGCCTAGCTAACAACTGTACTTTATAAATCCCATCTTGGCTGGTATTTATGGTGACTTATGGAGGGAGGGGTTCCATGCTTAGCTCTGCCTCTCCCTGCCTGTATTTTCAGTTCTTTAATTTGGGACACGGTAAGAAAGTACCATTCCTCTGTTTTGATGAGCCCGTGACACTAAAGGGTGAGTTCAGATCTCTGCCCAGCCACTTACTGGCTGCATAGCCTAAGGCAGTGGTCGGCAAACTCATTAGTCAACAGAGCCAAATATCAACAGTACAACAATTGAAATTTCTTTTGAGAGCCAAGTTTTTTAAACTTAAACTATATAGGTAGGTACATTGTTATTAACTCAATTAGGGTCATCTTAAGGCTTAGGAAGAGCCACACTCAAGGGTCCAAAGAGCCGCATGTGGCTCGCGAGCCACAGTTTGCCGACCACAGGCCTAAGGCAAGTCTTGTGGCCTTTCCTGGTGAAGGTTTCCTCATCTCAAGATGAAGAGGTAAGCCATGAGAACCTGGTATGCTCTCTAGTCTAATTATTGCAGAGGAGTATGGACTGATGCTAATGAAGATATCTCAATTTAAAATATGTGTTGCATATTCAAACAGTGAGTTTAAAATTATGAAATTAATGAAAACTATTTACTTGATGGCTTATAAAATTTACTTAGGATCTTTCTCCTCAAGATTGTCTCTATACTGGCTATGATCCAGTCGTGCTGGGACCAAGAAGTATCTACTTATCACTGTTTTGGAATTTTCTAAAGAGAAATCTGTGTTAAAAGTAAAATTCACATGTGGGGTGGCCTCGAACCCAAGTGAATGGGAGCCTGGACACAACTTTGTGGGACACAGGAAGCTCCTGTGTCTCTAAAAGGATCAGTTGCATCACAGAGGGGGAGTTTGTGGAGTTGTTAGGGGAAGGGAAGTCTTGGCAATAGGGTTCAAGAGCTCAGGTACTGGAGTCAGAGATTCTGGGTGGCTGCCCCATGCCTCAGCGTCTCAATTGCAATTTTGGAGTAATGATACCGACAAGTAGCTCTTAGCATTGCTGAAGGGGATTACATGCAAAGTAAAGCAGCTGCCACACAGAAGCATTCAATTAATACTACCCCTTGCTGTTTGCTGACACCCTTTATTAAAATGCATTCTGTTTCTTAATTTAAAGGAGACTTATTTCAGATACCAGGCTGTTTTCCCATTTGACTTACAGAATTTTTATGTTTCAAAATGCACCTTTGATTCCTTATCCAGACACGTAGGAGCCCCATAAAATTATCTCTTTGGCGGCTGAAGTGTAGTTTCTTTGTTGATGGTCCCTGCACTCGGCAGGCCCCTCTTCTCCGGATGCTATCTACCGGTGCTTGTGTGGGGCAGGAGCTGTCTGCACAGTGTTCATAAGGCAGCCACACATCTGATCGCGGCAGCGGAGCTAGAAATGCCCTGCGCGATGTCCTAACCTATCAGATAAAACCCATCATGGCAGAATATAAAGGGCATCTTGACTGGGAAGAGTCCTCCATGGACCTTTCAGAACTGAAGAATGTTTTAGGAACTCTGCCTTTCTGGAAGTCTCTCTTGCCAAGAAAACCACTTGAGGTCCAAGGTGTGAGGTAAAGGTGAGTGGAGCAAGCCTTCCCTCTCGGAAGCTCAAAGCAGCCCCAAGTCAGCTCAGCTGGGTAAGACTTTGGGACACCACTGGAGTCTTGCTTTAGTTCACCCCGGATGACTCCAGGGCTCTGGTTACAAACTCGGCTGAACTGAGACCTGTGGGCCTGTTTTTCTCCTTGAAGACCCTGCTCAGGGAAGATAAAATCTAACCAGAGGAGGATGCTCTCTCATGCCTCCTCCATACAAACCACGGGGCACCACAGTCAACTGCGCAGGGGCTCCACCAGGGAAGCACAGACCCCGCTGGACGCAGCCTCTGTTCCCCCAGAGCCACCTGCACATGAAGCAGGTCTCACAGATGAGGGAGAAGACGGGGGAAAGGAAACCACTGCTTCAGCAGCAAGGAACCAAGAGAGTTCTCTAGAAAAAGGCGCTGATGAATGTACTCAGGCACAGGACCGGTCTCCGGTAGATAAAGCCTGATGACACACTCATGCTGGCACCCTGAATGACGTTTCCAGAAACAGAATTTTAGAAATTCTGGGAAACGAAGAAGCCAGAGCACACAGACCTGCTGCTTCCTTCCTCCTTCCCACCCTCTTCTCCGAACAGTCCACATTATTTATTTCTAGGCCCATCTCAGACCCTAGCGGAAAGGACTTGATTGCTAGTCTCCTCATTCTCCCCATTGGCAGGTGAGGGAGGACATCAGGGCTCAGGGGAGGGGAGCCGCGGCGCAGGGCTGCACCGCTCCTCCTGGCGGAGGTGGGGAGCAGCGCGGTCTCCTGGCCCCTGACCCCAGGCGCAGCCAGGTGGCCCGCCCCAGGCTGGGGTCCCGCGTACCTTGTGGGTGAGCGAGTGTTGCTTCAGGTGGTGGGGCTGCACGAACTCCATGCCGCACTCGGAGCAGATGTAGGGCCGGATGTCCTTGTGCTTCATCATGTGGTTCTGCAGCTGGCTCGGGTACTGGAAGGTCTTGTCGCACTCGGAGCAGTTGTACTGGATGGGCCCGCGGTGCGTGGTGAGGTGCCGCTTCAGCTGCGCCAGGGTGGGGAAGTCGAGGCCGCACTCCACGCAGATGTTCTCGCGCCCGTTGGCGTGCTTGGCCTCGTGGGCCTTGAGCTCGCTGGGGTAGGCGAAGCCCCGGCCGCACACGCGGCAGTTGTGCGGCTTCACCTCGCTGTGCTGCATCATGTGGCGCTTCAGGTGGCTGGTCTGGGTGAAGGCCTTGTGGCACACCTGGCACTTGTGGGGCCGCGTGCCCTGGTGCGTGAGCATGTGCGTGTGCAGGTGGCTGAGCTGCTTGAAGAGCTTCCCGCAGCGGGTGCACGCGTGCGGCTTGATCCCGCTGTGGCCCAGGATGTGCGTGACCAGGTTGTACTTGGACGTGTAGGACTTCTCGCAGGTGGGGCACTGCCAGCGCTTCTGCGCCCCGCCCACGTCCACGTAGTAGCTGTCGTCGATCTGCACGTTCACGTCCATCCGCTCCACCTTCTGCTTGGCCTCCTCGCCCTCCCGGGGCTCCGCCTTGCGGGGCAGCAGCGGGTCGGGGGGCTGCTTGGGCAGGAAGGCGTGCCGGCTGAAGGGGAACGGGGAGGCTGTGGGCACGAAGAAGGGGAACAGGAGGCCCGGGGGCACCTTGGGGTAGTAGGGGTAGGGCGTGGGCAGGAAGGGCGCGGGCGCGGGCGCGGGCTGGGGCCACACGGCGCTGGGCTTCACCGGCTCCTGCTTGACGCGCTTGCCGCCCAGGGGCTCCAGGCTGCGGTAGAACTGGAAGCCCACGTTGCACAGGTCGATCATCTGCGAGTCATATTTGGGGCGCGGGGGCTGCGGGAACAGCAGAGGGAAGTTCGGGTGGCCATGGAGTTTGCTCTCCTCGGAGTGGAGGCCCAGGGCGGCTTCCTCAGAGGGGTGGGTGTAGGGCATCTTGGTGGGCACGCTCTTGCGTTTCCGGGACCCTCCTCCTTCAAAGACCCCCGGGAAGCCATCCAGGTCTCCGAGAGGAGGTTCGTACCGGAACTGGGAGAAAGGCCCCCTGAGAGCTTCTGGGAAGGGGTGTCTTTGGGGAGCTTTGCCCCGGGAAACCACTGGCTGCAGGCAGTGGGGGAAAGAGGGGGGCCTCTTCACACCCAGGTTGAAATGCGCATCCTCATCTTTGATCATCTTCATTTCCTTCTGCATCCTTGGCAATGTTCCTTAAAGATAAAGAAAGTTATTGTTTAAAGAAGAACCTTTTTTCCATTAAGGCTTTTGGCTAGATGTCAGTACTAGTTTATGAAGAGGAATGCTTGCTTAATACTGACCCTCATTTATGCTAGGACTGTTCAAAAGATCACTGGCCCCTGCCCCTGGGCCCCGCCCCCCAAACCCCTCGCAAACCTGGTCACAAATGTGGAGAGCACGGGCCTGCTGGTGGGGAACCCTAGGGCTCCAGGACCCCCTCAGCCACAGAGCCAAGCTGGGAGGGGGCTGCAGGTGGGGTGGGGCTGTGGGAGTGGACTTCATGGGAAAGAAGAAACCTGACAACTCGCTGGGCTATTGGCCCCACTTAAGCTGAGGGTACGAGGCCCACAGATTTGCAGTGGCATGCTCAAGTCCCACAGCTCCTCCGCGGAGCAGTCGGAGCTGGGACTTTTCAGCCTGAGATGGAATTACGGTCGCTAATGGTGACTTAAATGTGTTTAAGTTTAGGGTTGTTTTTTCTCTAAGGGAACCACTGCCTCTCTCTGTCTGGGGACCTTTGCTGTTAAGGATGGGGATATTCAAGGCCATGTGGGAGAGGGGACTTGAACGATTAACTCAGATCTCAGATTTTCTGAGTACCCACCCTGAGCCAGGTGAGCTGCTGGGGTGTATGGAGTGAATGAGGTCAGTGTGATTAAGAAAAGCATATAACCCAGTGTTACAAAGTCATCTTAGCACGTGTGCATTCTAATCCAACACCTGAAACAACGTCAGGTGGACAATTCCAGGACTGAGAGTCTCTAAAACTGCACTGGCATCTCCCCCTTCACACAGGTGTCAGAGTGAAAAATGCCCTTTGGTGACTCCTGCAGTACCTGACATTCCTCTGCTGAGCCAGCTACTGCAGCCTGGTTGACTGCATCATGCATGTTGAGGACAGGCCATGCTAACCAGGGGCCGTGCTCTGTTTCACATGTCTCCTTGCCATTTTACCATCTTCCTCATGGACACTCGTGGGATGATCTAAGTGGCCTCGGGTCACTGGAGACAGGGCTGGGATAGGGTCCTGGACTAACTCAGGGCCCTGGCCCTTAGGAATGGCTGCCTGCTGAACAGTACAAGTTGAGGGTCCCAGGGGTGAGAAGGCCAACAACTTTGAGTGGTTTTCTGTAGCCCTTGGTAAGACAAATACAGTTTTTACAATACCTAGGTATCCCCAAGTCGCATGTGTGCTTATGAGAGGTTTGAGAACTGTAGCACGGTTTTTTAAAAATAGACCTTTTTATATTGTATTCCTATTCCATGTACAGACAGTCCGACTGAAGTAAAAATTATGTGCCCTATTAAATGAACGTCTGGGCATTATTTAAGTTTGTGTTGTGAAAGTGTCAGTGAACTAAAATAACATCCATTGGTCTCTGTGTTTGTGTGAGTGGGAAGATAGCCCTGTATTGTCTTCTTTCCATGGGCTCCGGGCTTAGTAATTAAGAGGGAGAACTGGCATGTCCAGCGAAAAGAGGCCCACTCCTGTGTCCCACCCTCCTGCTTTTTTCTAAAGTTATTAGCTAAATGCTAGGTCTTCTACCACTGCTGCCTCCAGCACCAGGCACTTGTAGGAAGTGGTCAGCCTAGCAGAGGATGAGATGGAGAGCTTTGGGGCTGGGAGGGGAGTGGGAAGGGCGGCAAAATGAGCGGAGCGGTGCTGTCACTGTCAAAAGCACCAGGACAGGGTGCAGAGGGCAGCGGCTCTCCGGTGGTTTTTCATGTTGACGAGGTTGCTTCTTGGCTTGCAATTCAGTAAGTCCTGAGCCCTAAACTCACATAGAATTAGAGAGGTGGTGGCCTGACCCAAGAATTTGTTGCACCAATAGAAATAATTGGCTTTTAAACTAGGCTTATGTGTCCTATTGGAATGGAGGGAAAATGGCAGCTCCTTTCGCTGGAATTTCATTTTGGCCGCTGTTTTATACCTTCTTTGGAAATGAGGTCTTATTTGCAAATGGGCTGCTCAGACCGGAGAGAACTCTTCCACGTTACAAGTGACTATGGCAAACCACAGCAGAGCCCATCCACACGCACAATGGCTCTGTTTTATTCTGACCTGGTTAAAAGAGTCAGTTGATTCTTAATTTATAATCCAGAGCTTGACTGGAAAACTAAGCTCTCCGATATAAATGTCAGAACACGGGCCAGAACTTATTGAATTTTTTTTTGGTGTATTTTATTGTTACAAAGGTATTTGAAAATGCATGGCTAATGATGTCTAGTATCTTTATATTATATTTTATATCTTATACAGGAAAGCTTCTTAATTGGAAAGTAATATTATTGCTAATTTTGAAACTGAAGATATTTTAGTTTATACACATTATTGTTACCTTTGTTTAATATTTTTGTTTCTAGTTATGACATAGTCTACTAATTGACTCATCTTAATATATTAGGAGTGACATTTATAATATAATGTTCTTTTCAAAAGCATATTGATTTTCAGTATCTTCATTTTTATTTTATCACCACTGACCTAGTTAAAGCAAATAAACATTGTTGAACAGAAGTATGTGTTTTTTAACATAAAAGGCAGAATTATGTTCCCCAAACCCTGAGACTTTACATAGGTACATTTTAATTTCAGTAAAATAAAAAAAATTTCCCCAGTTTCTGACTTATGCATATATACCTCACCCCCAAAATAGTAGTTATTAACTCAGGAGGTTTAAAAAGGCACTGGGATCCATCCATGGACATTTTTCCAGGACTTTGAAAACAGCAGTTCCTTTCTGCATAAAGGTCTTAAGGAGCACTGCCAATTCCTACAGAGGCCAAGGAGGGCTAGATCTGTTTCCCTAAGCCTTCTTTTGTTAAAATATTTTTTATTAATTTCAGAGAGGAAGGGAGAAAGAGAGACAGAAACATCAATGATCTGAAAGAATCATTGATTGGCTGCTCCCCGCTCATGGATCGAGCCTGCAACCCGGGCATGTGCCCCAACCAGAACTGAACCATGACCTCCTGGTTTATAGGTCAGCGCTCAACCACTGAGCCACGCCAGTCCTTCAGCCTTCTTGGTAGATAATGCTTCTACCTCTTAATATCCCTATCTTCTGAGCACAGGGTGTAAGGCCAAGCCATAGGGGGTAAAAGAAAAGCACCCAAAAATCAAATCCATATTAAGGACGAGAAGTGTTGAAGGGAAGAGCAGGGGAAAAATGTCTTTCTCAGGAGGTAATTTATCTTGAAATCAGTCAATTTAAAATTCTGAGCAGCCTCTGCGAAACTATTAATAGATTCCTAGAAAACCTCATTGTGTGCCACCCATGTGCTCTCCACTATTTCTAAAAGCAGGTCCACAGACATCCATGATAGATATGGGATTCCTATGGAAGGCAAAAGAGGTTTGGGTGCAGCACTAATCTGCTTGGACAAGACAGGACAGGGAACAGGGGAGTGATCTGGCTGCTCCCAGAAAACTGGCAGATTGTAGGATAGTTGCCCATCAGGACATGCTGAAACATGTGCAAAAAGAAAGAAGACCTAAAATGACTAGAGTAGACAGCTACAGGATAGTGGAAAGCACGTTGGTTTGGAGCCTGAGGATCTGGGTCTGAGCATTGGCTTTGCATTACAGCTGTGGGGAACTAAACATGTTTTCTGGAAGGTTTGATTTTCTCATCTATGAAATGAGGTTGAAATAAGCCCCAATGGGTTGTTGGAGACTTTAAAATAGAGTGTGTGTGTGAAAGTGTATTTAACACTAGACGATATGGTGTCCTTGAGGAGTAAGAAAGAGTGGACAGGAGAGGGTTGCGCTGATGATCACTGGATTGACGCTGATTGACATCTGTTTCCCAAACTGTAGCTCTTTTCACCATCAACTGACATCTGGGCCTTTGCTTTGCAAGTTCAAAACCAAGGCTTTGCTCAGTTACCCGGAGTTGGTACTATCACAGAAGTGAATGTGACCACACTCAAAGAGGCCAGTGTGTAAGTTAAAGAATACCCTCATTCCTTCTCTATGGCTTTCTTTCTTATGGAGATATTTCTGGCCTTCGTTAATAACAGATGGCTTTGGTGAGTGGGGACAAAGGGGATGGGGGGGGGGGTCTTGTGTGCTATTTTATGGGAAGTGGAAGAATTGCCCCTACTGTAATATTAAAGGTCACCTTCTAGGGACAGGAGGCCCTATTTGTCAAACCCAAAGTCTCAGACACTGGGACAGTGCTGGGTCAACACTAGCTTTTGCAATTCCTGCTAGACCATGGGGACAGGGTCTGTTTTACTCACTGCAGTGTTCCAGTCCTCAGCATGGTGCCTGGCACATAGGATAGATGCTCAGTAAACTGCTTGTGGGAGGAGCAAAATTCCATATGGAGCTTTAAAATGTATAATTTTATCTTACATTTTTTAGACTGGAGATGACTTTTGGGGATATCCCTAATTAGATCATGAGCACACTCAAATTCTCAGGTAGTTATTATGGGAAGACCTCAATATACACACTTTGTGTGTGCTGCTGCTTACCTTCCTCAGTTTCTAAGGGCATCATTCTTTGAACGGACCCTCAGATTTGGGGTAAGCCCCAGTTTCTGGTTTCACTAATGCTAGGGAGCCATCGTTAAAGTGCCACAAGGTTCTGCAACCCAGTCATAAAACAGATGCCCAGAAAGTCCAATGGGCAGTAAGAGGTAGAAAGACCCCTGGACTGAGAATGTGAAACATAAACCAAGAGTGGGTAGTCACCCTGCACCCTTCCACCCTTTGTGACATTAGTAGCAGTTTACCCTTTGCACTAATGTGGGGGTGGGGAGGGAGAGTCCTTAGAATAATCAGACATTTTTATTGCCATTGTCAGAGAATGTTCTAAATTCCTGACTTTCTTCCATGTATACTCAGTCACCAAACCCAATAGGCTCTAGATCAGGAACAAATTGTTGGAGGAGGAAAACATTGGGTTGGTCTGTGTTAGAGACATCTAGGGCTCAGGATGTCTTCTTTAACAGGTATTATCCATGAGAGTTAGTTATGAGGAAATGGGGAATGAATGGATTTTAAAAACAAAAACAAAATCTTCTCTGAACCAAAACAACCAATTAAAAATGCAAGGCCTAACAATATGAAACTACATTTGGGGGAAAAATGCTTCTAATAATGCCCTTTAATTGGGAATTCACCTACTGCACCAAAATATAAATATTCCCCAGATAAAATTACTGGTATTTTGTGGTTCTCATTTGAATTGAAGGTCATTCCAGTAAATGCTAGAAGAGTCACGTGAGTCAGCATGACAGGGGCAGACCTATTTCTTTCCTTTCCGTTCATCCTGAAATTCATGGAACAATATTCTCTCACATTCCTTATTCCTTGACCATTTCCAGTGTTTCATTGGAAAACTTTACCATGAGAGAGAATGGCACTTTAATCATGTGGTCTACTCTCAAGAAAAATGGAAGCAGGAGGAGGCAAAAGTGGAGGAAAAGTTTAAGAATGAGAAGCAGTGCTAAGAGAAGCAAAGGGTGGGGAGTTGTGGGAGGATAAGAGGAAGACAGATGGGAAGTACGTGGATGACTGCCAACCTCTCTGCTCAGACAAAGGGATCCTGTTATAAGACTCCTCTGATGTGGGATTTTATTAGACCACCTGGTTATTTCTGAATTTGTGATAACAGGAGACTTTTAGCCTTAGAATTAAATTTTCTAATGATTCAACATAATTGTCTTAATATATATCTAACTGTGCTGCTGAGTTCTTCAGCTGCAGGTATTTGGCAAATAATCATTTGGTCTTATATTCCTGCACTGGCAGGAATACAGGGTCTCTGAGTATCTGGACAATAGAGCAATAAATTCTCAAAGAAAAGAAAGGACTGCCTTGTCACTCCCTGGGTTAGTGGTAGAGCCAAGGAGAGGTGACCAGATCTCAGGATACCCCTGTGGCTACCATTTAATTTATAAGCCAAAATTCCTCCTATTCTATTATAAAAGTAATTTGTCAGCCTATGGCATGGACTGAGTCCCCTAGGTGGTCAGAAATATTAACAAGACCTGTTCATATGTGAAATAATTAATTGAACTCACATAATTTATTTTTTTAAGTTCCTAAATACCATCAAGATATAATATAGTTGAAATCAAGTTTAGTTTTCCATTCTTTAAACTGTCCATAATGAGTATGCATATATACCATTTATCCTATATAATAAAAGCATAGTATGCAAATTGTTCCCTCGACCGGAGTTCTTCTGGGAGTTCGACCAGGGGGTGGCCCAGCCAGGGGAAGGGAGGGAGTACCCAGCCGGCAGCCACTAGGGACACTACCAGTGCACAAATTTCGTGCACTAGGACTCTAGTATATGCATACTTTAAAGAGCCTTTATTAAAACAACAGCAATAAATTCAGTTACTAACTTGCATAAGTTAAATGGATGCGTGTTTTACTTAGGAAAGTTCTTAATGCCTAGACCTAGTTTCTGGAAAGCAGGAGTAGATATAATTACTTGAGCACTGGAGCAACTGCTAGTGTATTGGGGTTACCTCTGTCCTCGTGACTCATTTAAAGGAAGGAAATGAATTGGTGATATGACTTAGCAGTTCTCTTTCCCAACCCTCAGAGCTAATATAGTTCTTGTGGATAGAGTTCCAACTGGAATGTTAGAGTTTTTCTTCTACTTTCTTTGGGGGAAATGTCCTTAGAATATATGTCAATTTTTTTGTGTGTGTTTTTTTGTAAGTTCACAGATCAAATAAACTTGATATACCCACTGCTAGCTAAGCAGATATTCATACACATATTAGAAAACCTCATTTTATCCATCTCTGGGAATGACAGCATATTTGTCTGATGGGCTTCATAACTGGTAGATAATGCCAGAAAATTGATCCTCTGCAAACAAAAATGTTAGAACACATAATAGAGGTTAGCCATCTGTGGAAGGAATCTATTTTGAAAATGTAACTCAAGGCAATATTTTTTTGTGGGGAGGGGGGGGAGTGAAGAACTGTTTTATATCTTGATTATGGTGGTAGTTACACAACTCTCTATTTGTCAAAGCTCCTAAAATTCAAAGGGTGAATTTTATTATATGTGTATTAAAAATAAGTTGAAAATATAAAGGAAACATACAAAAATGCTACTTTGCACATTATTATAAAAAGAGTAATAGAGGATATTTGGGAAACATACAACAACAGTTAAGGCGACCAGACTCCACCCTCTAATCAGTTCATATCTATGGAATACATCCAATAATATGCATATGGCCTATAAAGAGAGGACCTGGGTTATATGAATTGATAACAAAAGAAGAAACTTTAAATGGCAGAAAATAACTTTGTTTTGACTTGTTTTGTTTTTCTTGTATATATTCTATTCAGCAAGAATATCGTGAGATAGGGATGGTGCATTAAGTTATCTTTCAAGGTCTTCTAATCTTTGGTCCTGATTGCATTCAGTAAACAGTCTTCTATAATTGGTCCAACATTATTTAATGTGTAAAGTAGCAAACAAGATCATTCTGGTCATTAGAATATATACTCCTACCCATTGTAAATCAATAGATTGGCATTGACATTCAGGTTCACAGATCACTCTTGGAATCATTTTCCCTAAGCCCAATTAATTGAGTGCTCTTACAAAAATGGAACTCATGAATCTCCAAACCCACAAGCCAAATTCTGAGTTATGGCAACCATACCAGGCACTGCCTTCCCATGAAGTCTACCTGAGCAGCCAACTGCCTTCTTCTTTGATACTTTGCATTAGGTATATCAACCAGACTGTCCCAGGAGTCTACAGGGCAGGGAGTGGAGAGAACCTCACCTACTGGAGGCTTTACGGAGACCTAGAGGTGAAACTTTCCTTTCCACCAGAGCTGGACGAAAATTCCTTACTTCTCCGAAGTCTATCACATTTGTTTGATGTTCCACTCATTGATAGGATCCCATGCTGTTCATCATCTTTCCTTGTGAGTTCGTATCATATATTTCTAACAGGATCTGTTAGAACATCAGAAACTTGCCTGGTACCTTCTATGTTCTTGGAATCCAATCATTACTTGGGAATTTATTTGACAAATAATCATTTTCTGGCTTCCTCTTGCTCCCTGGTCCCAAGCAGAATTTTGGTATTACAGGGGAAAAACAATAACTGGTTGACTTGGACTTTTCCAATCTACTTCAAGAGAACTTTACATCAATAAACTGCCAAGAATCTCTCCAGTGAGGAAGACAGTTTAGCTAAATTAAGGCATAGCAATGAGCAGGGTAGTGCTCTTTAGAAAGCATGCCCCCACTCCCACCCCTTCGCTTCATCCTGTCTCAGGATCCTTGCCTAGTGTGTGCCATATTCCTTTGACCTGAGAGGTAGAATGTCTTATTACACTGAAATAATATGAATATATATGGGAGGGTTCTGGGGATCAGATGCCACTAATTCGCTGAGGAAGTGTGTCACCATAGGGTAGAACATGCCCACATTATAGCAAACACCACTATTTCTCTCACTCAACAACTGCAAGTTCTCCAATGACCCTCCAGGCAATGTCCATTGGCTTCATGGAAATGCCCACCCTAATTATCAGATGGATCTATGATCTCACCTTTTTTTTTTTAATGTAGATAGAATTCCTGCTCTATTTCTGCCTTCTGATGAGTAATCGCTCTTCATCTTGGATACTTTTTCTCCCTTGCACTTTATAGCTTAAGATCTTGATTGACCTACTTTATGTTGATTTTTTTTCTATTGATTCTGTTCACTAAAATCATTCTTGGAAAATACATATACTTATAAAATATATGTACTGAGCTCCTCATGTACATGGGCACATAGCCTATCTCTGGAAAAACAAACACACACAAGAATCTGGTAATATTGATTGTCTCTGGGCTGGAACACTGTATGGCTGAGAGAGGAAGTCTGGGAGCCCATTAGCCGAGTTACCAACTTCATACTCTATAGGAGGGTGTCCAGTTGCCTGGATGGAGACTTGTAATTTTATACCCTTTCAACTTAGACTTTTGTACACTGGCTGACTTAACTATTCAAATACTTGTATTTTAAAAAAATCTATATTGGCTTTCAAACAGCAAACATTTAGACAAAATTAGTTTTAGGTTCTCTTTTTTTAAAGAATTCTCGTGAAGCATTTCTTTGCCAAAGGTCTTTGGTGCCCCTGGCAGAGTTCACTCTAGTGTGTACATTGGGCATGCAGCCTTATGACCCATGCTTATATCATCAGGGAAAAAAGTATAAGTACCTGAAAAGACTCTGACTAGCAGGAGCCTCCACAAAGGCATTCACCTGCCTCCACTTCAGCTGCCTCCTCTGTGCCTGCACTGTGCTGGGCATCAGGAACACAGTGTCTAATAAGCCATACATTGGCCTCAGGAACTCACCAACTGGAAGAAGAAGTGACAAGCAGGCGTGCAGAAAAAGTCCTAAGAGCTGTACTAGAGGAATCTTGAATAGGTATGTTGATTTGCTGAATATGAGAGAACAAGAAGAATGACATTTCTTTCACACAAAATATTTTCTTTCAAGATACTATTTTCCCCCATTTTGTCATTAAAACCTAGATTAGAACAACATAAAACAGATGAAGCAATAGCTGTGAAAGTGAGACAAGCAAGGGAAACGTCCCCTTCCCCTACCAGTGTGTTCTGTAGAACAGAAGGAGACTTCGGTGACTTGACAACTGAGTAAACTGAATTAGGAAAGCCAGGTGTGTGTAAGTCAAAAATAAATGACTTTCAACCTTGAAAATTCAGACAATCATGAATCTGATCTGAATATTCACAATAATTACACATTAGAGAACACACATGGCAAATACAACTAATCCAGTTTCTCTGTTCTACCCATCCCTGAACTTTTCCTTGACTACTTCCCCAGTGCTGATGAGAAACTCTGGGATGCTAAGAATGAGACTGTTGGATTTGAGACCATGTCAGGTCTTCCCCTAGGGTCCTAAGGTAGTTGGGTTGTTTAAAGGTTTCTTTCTAAAATAAAAGTCCAAACCTATTTGTGACACTGCAGAGTCATAAAATGTCAAAGCACAAAACCTAAACTTTTCTGTGTCTTTAATGCCATGTACAGTGACTGACACTTCCATTTTTAAGAAGAGTTTTCAAATTATAGTAATTTTTTAGTGTTAAAATGATTTTCTGTTCTTTAACAATAACTAGCCGATAAAACTCCTCCCTTTCTGCTTTCCTTCTAACAAATAGGGAGAATGCATTTTTGTTTGTTTAGGATTAGTCATCAAAAGGAACATAATTTGTTTTCAGATCTGGTTCATCTTTCTTTTAAACATAGATGTAGTCTACAGGCTATCCTATGTGTTGTGTTTAGAGATGGCCCTGGAAAGCAATGCTCACATTCCCAAGAAGGAGCATATTCATATTAGTACCCCTAACTCTGCACCTAACTCACCCCTTTTTTGTACCTCAGATGCATATTATGTTAAAATATAATTGTACTCTAGGATTCATTATTGCTTCAATATGTCTCTGATTCTTAGATTGTCCTTTATCAATTTCTTTTTCTAGTATGTTCTCTTCCATTCACTCCAAATGTTAACATTATGCATAGAAAAACAAAAAAGGACCGAAGAGTCACTTTGCCAACACCTTCCACCTTGACCATTCATTCTTGGATGGTTTTTACAAAATCTTGTTCATTGTTTCTTGGAAATGACTATTAGCTTCTCTCCTTCTTCCCATTCCCATATCCAGATCGCTCATTCAAGTGGCTACTATTTCACCCCTAGATTATTTTCACCAGTTTCCAACCACTCTTCCAGATCTTTCTTCTCCTTCCTTCCAAATCCCTCAAATACCAATGCCAAATCCATTTTCTAAAAATTCACCACGCTTTCTAAGACAATTCTATTCAGGAACCTGCAATAATAGTGTGTAGAGACTGCTGCTGTACATAGTGTTAATATTGCTAATTGCTGTTTCAATATTTGTTCCCCCTTCTCCCTTAAGAAACAGAACCCTGATTTATTTGTGGTGAGAATGTCCCAGCAAAAACACTAGCTTTCCCAGACATCCTTTCAGTTAGAGGTTGCACTTTGCCACAGTTCTGGCCAGTGAGATGCAAGCAGAAGACTGTTAGGGCTTTCTGAGAAAGCTTTTGCATTCCTAATGCAGAAACCACCTGCTTATCCTTTCCTGTCTTTCTTCTTTCTGCTTGGAATGTGGATATGAGGCTGGGGGTGGCACCATCATATTGGGGCTGGGAAGCAGCACAGTTACTGACAATGCCTCCCACAAGGTATGGTAGAAGGGAAGAGGGAACGTGTCAACATGGAGCTACTGTACCCACTTGGTACTGGTTTCCTTATTTAAGAAAATGAATCCTTTACTTAAGAATTTGGTTAAGAAAATGTATTCAGAGTTCTGGGGCTTGTAGCTAAAAACAAAATCCACCTGAAACACAAAGCAAATCAAGTGTAAACTCCTCGCCCTGACCTTCAAAGTCCCCTTCTCTCTAAAGTCTTCTTAACCCCAAGCTTTCATTATTCAGTTCATGCCTCTTTGCCTCTGTCTAGATTGGCCTACTTTTAGGAATATTCTTTCCATTGATCCATCCCATTCTTTCAAGATGAACTCAAATTCAGCTTCTTCCTGAAAGCCTTCCCTCCCTAGTCTTATGCCCAATTATCTTTCCTTTCTCTCAAATCCTATTGCAGCATCTCACAGAATCCTGGTTAAACACAGTGTTTTCCCCTGTATGCCACTCTGGTTATTTCATGGTTAGGTTGTTTTTCCAACTGGCACATAAGCTCCCTCCACCGTGAGATCCACACTCTTCTATCTCTCATTGCATCTTGCAAGATACTGATCACCATCAAGATACTCAGTACAGAGCTGTTGCCTGGTTGGGATTCGGTTGGTATGCACTGCTATATTTGCTTTTAAAAACAGATTTGTCTGTGGCTTTAAGAGCACATGTGAATTTAGGCTGCATTTCCATCTGGTAAGTTAATATAATCATTGGTTGGCAGTTCAGAATTAGTATGAATTAATTTTCCACGGGGAGAAACTTGCAGTAGCAAACACGATCACTGTGGTTTCTTTATCGCTATGAGCATTATGTTGGATTCACATGTTAATAGAGCATTTCCTGGGATTGGAGATCAACCTCCAACCCATGAGATCTGGGTTTTCAGCATTAAGAGGTTATGAGATTAAGACTCCTTGGTGTCCATTGTTCCCTGTCTCAGAAGGGAGCAAAGGCCAATGAAAAGGCTCGGCTTTGGCAAAGGGCTACACATCTGCTGTCAAGCTCCTGCACTGAGCCGGGCAGGACAGCTGCAGAGGCAGATCAGCCCAAAAGCCTCTTTGGAGGGCAGGTTTCTCCTTGGAAGGCAAAGGAAGGAAGGAGAAGGAAGAGGAGAAAGTGCCAGTGAGGATTAAACCCCTGAGGTTTTAACTAAAATGGAAGTAATCACAGGACTTTTGTTTAGACAGTTTTATGTTCTTCCATAGGCACTTAACTGAAAATCAACAAGGACATCAGGCAGGGAAGGGATATCCAAATTCATAAATGAAGGTTATGTAACGTCTCAATTTCTACATTAACTTCCTTCAGGGAGGTATAACTACGTTCATATCCTTGCTTTCTTCCTCTCTGTCTCAAACATAAACACACATACATGCACACACACACTCACAAGTGTTGCTATATTCTTTGTGTGTGTGTGTTATAGTAACAAAATAGAATTACAGACACTCTGGAAAACAGTATAGAGGTTTCTCAAGAAATTGAAAGTAGAACTACCATATGATCTGGTAATCCCATTTCTGGGTATACATCCAAAGGAAATAAAATCATTATCTCAAAGAGATATCTGTGCTCTCATGCTCATTGCAGCATTATTTCACCATAGCCAAGGTATAGAAACAGCCTAAGTGTCCATCAATGGGTGACTAGATAAAGAAAATGTGATGGTGTGTGTGTGTGTGTGTGTGTGTGTGTGTGTGAGTGTGTGTATAATATAATGGAATATTATTCAGCCTTAAAAAAGAAGGAAATCCTGTTACTTGCAACAAGATGGATGGACCTTGAGGGCATTTTACTAAGTGAAACAAGCCAAACAGAGAAAGACAAATACTGCATATATCACTTATATGTGGAATTTTTTCAAAAGTTAAACTCATAGAAACAGAGAGAAGAGAAGTGGTTACCAGGGAGGGGGGAGGGGGATAGGAATAGGTCGATAAAAGGGTACAAACTCAGTTTAATATGAATAAGGTCTGAGGACCTAATGTATAACATGGTGACTATAGTTGATAACACTACATTGTATAATTGAAATTTGCTAAGAGAGAAAAATTTAAATGTTCTCACCAAAAACATGGAGGGGGAATATGTGAGGAGATGGATGTGTTAACTAGATAGGGGCATATTTTCATAATGCATATGTGTATCAAAACATCATGTTGTACACTTTAAATATCTTACAATTTTATTTGTTAATTATACCTCAATAACCCTGAAGAAAAGGGAATTATCTTCAAAGATATAGCCCCTCCTAATATCATAAGTAGCACAACTCTGCCTTATGGAATAATGATCCTTAATCTAGGAATTGCAATGATTTCTTTATTTGCTGTTTTAATCTCAGTTTTTTAAAAAATTTAATTAGCAAAACAAACTAACAAAAAGAAGGAACATGTAAAATAATTGTTCCTTTTGGATTTTCAGTGGGACAGGACTTGGGGCAAATGCCCACAGGAACCATTTAAAAATGTCTGTGAGTTACTCTGGGGCCCCTTAGTGGTGAAGACCCCACTGGGCAGCCTTGAACGTGAAGGAAAGAGTGTCCAAGCCTATGAGCAGCAACATTGAGGCCTGCGGGCCTTGAAGATACTCAGGAGTGACAGCCAGGCTGCCTCCACAGGTGGCTCTCTGATTGGCTTATTACCCAACACAAACAAGGCTTATGGGGGTGAGGAGAGAAGAGACTCCTGCAAAGATGTATAAGATACAATACCTTTCCTCACAGAGCTTGCCACCTAGTTGAGGAAATGAGCTAGAGACCACAAAATAACAGATTCTCTGAGTTGGAGAGAACCTAGAAGGTCTAAAAAGGTAAGCCATGTCATAACTCTCTTAACCTTCAGAGGCTTGGTTTCCAATTGATGAGGCTGATAATTCCCCCTTTGCAGTGGATTAAATGAGACAATGCATCTTGAAGAGTGCCTGTACATATTAAGTATAGTTCAATCTGCTTTTACTATTATCATTATGACAAGTCAGCAAATTGTGTTCAATAAACGATGCTGACAATAGGATATCACCTTAGAGTGAAGTGGCCACTGAGGTCAAAGGGAAAGAGGATGGGGCATTCTTGAATTAGAGCACTGAGGGTAAGGCACGCCATGTGAGGTGGCTTCTGGTTACAGTGGTAATCTGGGCTATCCAATCAGGGAGGGTCTGCCATGTTTCATCAGCCTGTAGAAACTTGGTTTAGGGAACAGTGAACAAAGAGCAGGCATCTGATCACAGCCGGTTGCTAGATCTGAGTGCTAACAGAGCTCATGAGCAAAGAAGGAAAGTATGACCCCACAACAACGATGGCCTGGCCACTCTGTCTGAAGTTATGCAATCTAAAGTTACTAATCTCCCCATCTTCCAGCTCTTTCTTTTACAGCCCCAAGTTTTATTTTCCTGGTAGCACTATCACAACATATCTTGGCCATTCATTTATTTATTCTCTGTCTTGCTCTGCTAGACCATGAACTCTATGTGACCAAGTACCTTGCCTTTGCTATTCACTGTTGTACCCACCTAGAAGAATGACCCAAATATAGTAGGTCAGTACATTAGAATCACTGGAGAAGTTTTCAACATACCACACTGCCCCACCCTCGCCACACACACACACACACACACACACACACACACACACACGCTGTGATGCCTAGGTGCCTCCCCAGATTTAAATTTCATCAGGATCTCTGGGGGATGGAGGCCTAGGAATTGGTGAATTTTAAAAGCTCTGTAGGTGATTATCATGGCCACCCAAGGTTAAGAACTACTTTAGAAAGGTACGCAGTAAAGCTCTGTTGAATGTAAATGACAGGACCTATACACTAAGGGGAGCATGAATGGGCATGAGATGGAAGAGAAGGGATTCTGATGGAAAAAAAAACCCTGTGACTTGCACTCACCCATGCCTTTCCCACCAGGCTACTAGTGAGGGGTGTGGGGGTGAGAAGATTCTCCTCCATGCCAAGGCTGAGTTGATGAAGCACAGCCCATGGAAATGGCTATTTTGGGGTCCAGGCAATCCACAAAGGGAAGGTTCCTGGACAGGTCATGCTGTACTCTGGGAGTGGTGGGGGTACCAAGTGGTGCATCATTTGTGTGCATATGAGTCTTAGACTGGAGACCCTTCCCCCCCCCCCCCCCCCCGCTTTTCCTCCTCCCAAGCCTCCACACCGCCCCCCCCCCCCCCCGCCCCCTCAAGGCCCTGCCTACAATGCTTAGCAATGAGGAAGAGGGTCAAGATGGTTTTCTTCCTGCATGACTATGATACTTCTGAAAGGTTGAGCTGTGGGATTTTTTTTTCTTTTCACTTCTCTCTTGGAAATCACCTCCATATGCTGATTGCATTGTCGTACAAGACTTCTTCTTTACATTGAGAAAGCATTCCCCACTATATTTAGGAGGCAAAGTGGAGCTGCTGTAATTTCAGCTTCCTTAATAGCTTTCAATGCCATCTATCAAGGTTGGTTTTCTTTAAAAAGTTTTTTTTCCCCCAAAATAAACAACTAAATGTAAAATCTTCCCTTATACTTTGATTGAAGGTTCACATCTTTTGGAATATCTAGCTCATACTTTTAGAAAGAAGCAGCTGGTTCTTTTCACATTTAATTCCAACACAACGCCGCATTCAATTTTCCACTCTCCCAGATAGGGTACACAAACTATTGGAAAATATTCGATGCCACTAATCCAAATGTCTGCATTAAGTGTGGGAGAAAGGTAGAGTATACTTATAAAATCCTGGACTCTGAGCCAATGGCATTGAAGTGGCTGACCCTAAGAAAGCATGATTGTGGCAGAAAAGGATCTAGCTACTATTGCTATCCACAGGGAGGAACCTTTGAAACTGGGGTTGAACAATCAGGTTTTTGTTCCTGGTTCAGGGTGAGTGTTTTGCCCAAAGGGCTTTGCTAAAAATCAATGGTATGAGTAGTAATTGTGACAGCTATCATTAACTGAGGATTCACCATATGCACGGCTTTTACATGGATTCTCTCTTTCCACTGCTATCATCCCTATTTTACAGATAAGGAATTTGAGGAACAATGGGTATAAATGATTTGTCTAAAGTCACATAGCCTGGAAGTGTCAGCTGTTAGCCAGGGTTTAGCAATCTTTAACTGTAAAGGGTCAGAGAGTAAGTATTTTTTGGCTTTGTGAGGCCTACAGTCCCTGCTGCAACTACTCAACCCTGCTATTGAAATGAAAGCAGTCATAGTAGCCATGTAAACAATGGGAGTGCCTGTGTTTCAATAAAACTTTACTTACAAAAACAGGCTGTGGACTGGATTTGGCCTATAGTTTGCTCTTATCCATGACACTAAGCTCTCTTTTGAGGCCTGTTGCTGGACTCTTTTATTTCAATAACCTTCTTTCAAGATCTTTTATATTTACATATGAGCTATTGCAAACACTCATTGAGCCTGCGAATACAATAGCCTACTGAGTAAATAATTGAGGTTTTAAAATAACCATATCCCTCAGTGCTAGCAACACTCCGAATGTTGTGATGGGAAAGGGCTTTTGAATGAGTGGGATTATAAACCACCCAAGGATCCTTCCGAGGAAAGCTTACAGGTGCAGCTCAGCCCTCAAGCGTTTGTAGGTTGGCAGGGTGGAGGAGGAGTTACATTTTTTTGCAGCATCTGTTCTGTGCCAGGTCCTGTGCAGGATTCGCCATGCTCTCCTATTTCTTCTTTGCCACTCCTTCCATGCACGTTTCAAGGAGGCGCTCAAAAACACACCAACAAAATCAAAGAAGTTAAGAAAATGGAGCATTATCTTTAATCCTTACATCAATCTTGCAAGAAAGGTGCCATTGTTCCATTTTAGAGATGAGAAAGAGAAGCTCAGAGGGGAAGTTACTTGCTTGAGGTCAAAGAGCAAATGAGTGGCTGAGGTGGCATTTCACCCCAGATGTGCCCAATTTCTCAGCCTGTACACCTTCCATTAGCCACACTGCCCCCTTCTAGTGGACTGCACACCTCACCTCGCTTCATAACTCACTACGAAGTGAGCTTGGAAAGTCAGTTAAATTTGAAATTCTATTTAATTCTACCCTGTGAAAAGGAGAATAAGAAATCTTGGCATATCCGATTTGCTTCACATAGTTGCTATAAAAAAAAGCAAGATGGAGCATGTGAAAGATCCTTATACTTCCAGGCACGTATGATGGTGGCATCTGTCAGGGAACTGGTCATAGCTGTGGCATCTCCTTGCCACACTGCTGGCACCTAAAAGGGTTCCCCTGCACCAGGGGACCCCAGTCACTGAATCATTCAGACTGACCAAGTCTGGGAAGGAATTGACCCCCAGAAATCCCCTGAAATCAGCCCAAAGCTCAGGAACTTGGAAAAGGTTACAGAATAGTCATCCAATTTCTAGTCACATAAATGACTCTTGTAAACACACACACAAGTGTCATCGCCATCCCTCTGCGCACCACCTTCCTCCCAAGAGACTCTCCTCCTGCTTCTACGCTTCTAGTTTCAGATGGGCTTCTTCTTGTCGGGATGAGTGTAAGTCCTTTCTCCCGACCTAACCCCAGCCCAGCAGTTTCAGCAGTGTGGTGGGGAACGCGGTATCCGCTTCACTCAAAGCCCACAGCTCCAGCTCACCGGCTGTGCGGGCTTTCATGTGTCTTTGCCTTAAATATGCGACCTTTCAAAAACGCTTGGCTAAAAATGAGAGCGTATCAAAGTTGAATAGCTTGATTATATAAGGAACAAAATTCCTGTGTTTACAAACTACATAAAATTAAAAATGAAATGGCAAACTGGAGAAATGTTTGCAACATATAGCAAAGAGATAGTATTATTTGATATCTATGAGCTTCTACAAATCAATCACAAAAGTAACTACTTAAAGTGGAAAAACAAAGCAAAAGCCATCAGAAGGCAAGGCACAAGAATAATTCTAAAGACAAATTTTTAAAAATCCTTTTGGATAGTTTCAAGTAACACCTGACACCCAATTCTCATGTCATTACCAGTAATGGAAATGTTTTGACAAAACATGCAGAATTATATCTGGCATATTTAAGATGTGCATATGTGTGGGGGTGTGTGTAATCTCTCTCTATAAACCTGCACCTGCCTAAGACATTTCAGATGACTGGAGAGAATGATAATGGAGAAAAGGATTGGACTGCATTTCAGATTTAAAGTGTATGAGAACAGCATATACAAATAGAACCAAGATTTCAACTCTGAGAATTTGGACAAAGGGAGAAAGAAATATTTTCAGTTAACCCTCTAACAGCAGACTTGAACTGTAGTGGTCCACTTACAGGTGGATTTTTTTCAATAAATATAGTAAAGGTATTTCTTTTCCTTAAGATTTTTTCCATAACATTTTCTCTCCTTTAATTTTCTTTTATTGTAAGAATACAGTATATAATACATATAACATACAAAATATGTGTTGATTGTTTATGTCATCGATAAGACTTCCAGTCCACAGTAGGCTCTTAGTAGTCAAGTTTTTGGGGGAGTCAAAAGTTATATGAGGGTTTTCAACTGCACAGGGCCAGGGTGCTAGCACCCTTAACCCCACATCGTTCAAAAGTCAGCTGTATATATTTTTAGGGGAAAAGATGGAAGCAGCCTCACAAACTCTTCTTTTGCAACAATGTCTGGAGTGAAGTATACAAGATCTGAGGCTCATCGAAGGCAAATCACACTGGGGATAAATCCATTCGTGAAACTAAATCATCTTAAGCAAATGACATTTCAGGAATAGAGACCAAAACCAAAGTGTGAGGGACATTTTCCAAATCAATGTAAAAGTGTGCAGAAACAGCAGGATCTAAACTGAATTAGTGTTGTGTGACAAATTGATGAGGTGATGAGGAAAAGCCAATTAAGATATCCATGGGCCTGTTCTGAGAGTCTGAATGCTACAATATTATATCTAGAGGATTCTGAGTAAAGAATATTTCCTTGGAAGGGTTAGAAAAAAATGCTTTTCAATAGCCTATTTTCTATTCCTTTCTCCTTCTCCTTTTCCTTCTCCCCCTCCCCTCCTTCTCCTCCTCCTCCTCCTCCTCCTCCCCCTCCTCCTCCTCCTCCTACTTCTCCTCTCCTCCAACCAGCAACAGGCTGATTGTGTTACATTATTAACTTTCTCTGAGTTTCTTATAAAAGGATACATTTAATAATATTATTTAATGGGGTATTTGGAAATGGCCTCTTCAAGTTTTCATGTTAATTTGTGCTGAGTGAAGAAATGGTGAGGCTAATTTAAAATGGCTCTAATTCAAATGAGTGAAAAATGGAGTGAATAAATAACAAAACACCTTTCTACTGAGGGTATCACCTGGTAAGAGGTAACTCAGATCCACTTGGTAGTAAAAAAAAAAAATGAGATAATTCAATCTAGAGTTTAGGGAATTGCTTATAATTTCTAAAAGTTTTAGGTTTTCAGAGTAAAAAGTTATTCTCTATGGATTAATGGAAAATTTAATGTGAGTAGAGAATGTTCCTGCCCAAGAACTTCTTAGGGAGAATCAAGCAAGTCACACTTTAAGAATATTGATTGATATATCTTGTTCTAGAAGTATCAATTCCTGGACCAATTCATGTGAACTTCATGTGAAGAAAGAATGTGTGGGATAACTAAGGAAGGAATGAGTACCATATGTAGACACCCTAAAACTGACAGGTGAATCAGCTCTTTGGGTGCTATCTAGGCTGCAGGCAAATGACAGATGCAATATAAAGCTCACACGGTGTCATGGTTAACAGAAGAACAAAAAGAAAATCATGAAAGCAGTTGAGAAAAGCTGACTGTTATTGATCAAGAAGTAATTAAAAAGACAAAATTAGTTGGCCCCAGGATTAGATTAAGGGGACCTACTCTACACAATTTATTTTTAATGACCTTTAGATAATATAAACACATTACCCTTGAAAAACTTAATATTAAAATGTTTTAAAAAGAAAATGAAAATACTCAATAAAACCCCCAAGAGAAACTGTTAATATTTTGGTTTGTTTCTTTCAAGTCTTTTACATTCATGAATATGTCTTCTTTCATAATACTATTTACTGTACATCTCTATGCAATACACAAATAATACTGCAGTAAACAACTTTATACATAAAACTTGGTTGAGTATTTCCTTAGGTTAGATTCTCTAGAAATAGAATTACTAAATCAAAGGATATAAAATTTCAGGTCTTAATACATATTGCTAAATTTATTTCCAGAAAGGTCACCTTAATTTAGACGTAAACTACTCGTTTCTTTAAGTGTATTTTGACCTACTTTTTCCACCTGAAATTAGAAAAAGCTCCTAGAGTTGAGCCAACATTTTTGTAATAGGGATAAAAAATAATCCCAGATTTATTGAGAGATTATTTTATGCTATTTGTGGTAACTTACACTGAGATAATTTTCAACGTTTTCAAAAACGTTCATACCCATTATTACATTTAGTCCCCACACAAACCTCATGAGATGAAGAGAATTAATTGTAGACTGTTTGGAGCATGGGAGAGGATTTCAGACATCACCTTGTTCAGATTTTATTAATGTTTCAATCAGAGAATATGAGAGTTTTAAAGTTCTAGAGCCTAAGTGTCTGGAATCTCACTTTATATATTACCTTCCCACTGGTGACCTTGACTCTATACTGGTCCCTGTATGTGTCATTCCCAATTTCCTCCTCCCCCTGCACTGTTTTATCAACCCATTGGAAAGTACACCATTCAATCTCTCCCTGTCATGAGAATTTGCAATAACTAGAAATATGAACTCAGACTCATAAGCAGAGACAGAGCAATCTTGAAACAAGCACTTTATGATGTGTATGATGACCCAGAAAAGAAACCCAAGAGCATGTGGACAACAATGAGCCAATGAAGTTGAAAGTCAAGTTCAAACTTGGGGTGAACTTGATAAACTGAAGTGGCAAAGGAAACTTAGTAAGAACAAGTCCAGAGCTCTAAGGCACAAGTCCAGAGCACATGTAGCTTTGAGCACACCAGATATGGCTGATCATAATTGAGACGTGCTGTGCATGTAAAAGGCACACTGGATTTTAAAAAGTTATTTAAAAAGTAAAATACCTCAACATATTTTACTACTGGTGTATTTTGATCATGAGGCTGGTGGAAGGCTGTAGTATGCTGAGACACAGGGAGGGATTGTTTTTGCTAGATAATTCTCACCTGTTCATGTGACTTAGGTAGCATAGGTGAGTTCTATCAACAAACAGGAAGAGTCCTCAAGGAAAATTGAATATTATTTGCAGATAATCTGGTTAATGCACTATGGAATTACGATATGTTGCCTAGAAATTAAAATAGCATTCTGTTGATTTTTGAACATCAACCAACAGTCTACCATGGCCTCTGGTAAGCTATTGCCTCATTTCCCCCCAGGGGTCAAATTTATTTTATTCAGAAACACCTCAGTAGCATTTCCATTTATTTTTTGTGTGTATAATTTTAAATTCAGAGAAATCATTTCTTAAAATGCCTGATATTAAAGAAAACCTGGCACTGTATTGCCACTACTATAGCCAAGTAACATGTATGGAAAGAAGCATGGTTTAACGTGTTGAGTGTGCCAAATTTTCCTTAAAATTAAATTTGTGCCATATGTTGGTACCGCAAACCCAGTACTCCTTAGGCTGATGAAAATCCAAAAGGAACACATTCTCAGACTGAGCCCTGTTCTCTCTCTTTGTAGACACTATTTTATCTGGATACTAACAATGATCTTCCTTTGGGAGTGAGAATGAGTACCTACTCTCTAATTCTTGGTGAGAGGTCAAACATTCTGATTTAAGAGGTTCTATTTAAAGTTTACTTATCTTTTAAATATAGAAGGACCTATATTTCCAGTGCTTTGTACGTGGCTACTTTGATGGTTTAGAGGTGTGCTGTCCAATTTAGTACTCACTAGCCACATGTAGCTTTTAGCACATCAGATATGGCTGATCTGAATTGAGACATGTTGTGCATGTAAAAGGCACACTGGATTTTAAAAAGTTATTTAAAAAGTAAAATACCTCATTAACAATTATTGTATTGATTACACGTTTAAACAATCTTTTTATTTATTGAGTTACATAAAATGGATTATTCAAATTAAGTTCACCAGTTTCTTTTTACTTTTTACTTTTGTAACATAACTACTGGAAAACATAAAATTACATTTATGGCATGCATTATATTATGTTTCTATTGAACAACGCTGGTGTAGAGATTGTTTTTGATGAAGGATTCCATCAATTTATTATACAACCAGGCCATGAGACTGGAGAGGACTGGGGGAGGTCATCTATCCCACCTCCTGTTTTCAGTAAGGCTGGACTCCAACAAAATAATCCAAGAGTAAATCTTATTTTAAAGATTTGTTGAAAAATAAATTGTCTAACTTCTGTGGCTTGATTGCATATAAATAGTATAAACAAAACACAAGCAATTATTCTTGAACTCATTAACCCTCATGGCCAATCCCAAACCAACCTATAAAGTCCATCTCAGAATCTCTACATTCATCCTCACCAACTCTACGGTCCAAGCAACCATGGTCTCACCTGTGCTGCTGAATTTGTCTCATCAGCGGTCTTCCTCATCACACTCTTACTGCACTGCTGCAATCTTTTCTCTTCAAAGCAGCGTAGTGAGCTTCTCAACAGCACATGTGACCATGTCATTCCCCTGCCTGAAGGCCTTCAATATTTTCTCAATGGTGTCAGGGTGAAGTTCAAAATTTAAACATGGCCCACAAGCCCGGCACAGTCTGACTCTCATCCATTTCTCCAGCTGCATCTTGCCCATGTTCCCCAAGCTTTCTGCATTTTACTCATAGGGCCTTCTTTCAGTTCCTCATCCAGAGTATGCTCCCCCTCCCTTAAGAACCTCCAGACATGCCATTCCCATCCCCTAGAACACTACTCCTCTCCCTCTGCCTTCTTTGCCTGGTTGACACCTATTTATTCAGATCCCTGAGCTCAAGTGTCCCTTCCTCAGCACCGCCTGACCAAAATATACCAATTTTGACACTCAGTGTGTGTCAGAGCGCTCACTTTACCTTTATTTGTGTGATTATTTACTGAATGCCTGGCTCCCTTTGTACACTGTTTGCCTCATGAGGGCAGCAAGCCTGTTAGTTCACATTCACTATTGTCTCCCAGCACAGTGCCTGGCACATAATAGGCCTTCAATGAACAGAAAGGACAAGGGATGGAGTATCAAGAATCCTGGCTCCTCTTCCTTTACTACTCTTGAATGGCGAGGGAACACCCCTCATCACCATTCTGTCACAGCTCACTTACACACTCAACAGAGCACCTGAGTACTCCCGTATATCCATTAGCAATGGGTTCTGTTTCCATTTCTTACCACCTCATTGCCCCTACCTTGGTCCAAGCCACAACCTTCTTCCAGGAATTTTGGCTTTTCCTCTGAAATAGGTAGAAAATCACTTCCTAATAGCCTCCTAATTCTTCTCCTTACTTCCACCCTTGGCTCCTCTTAGCCTACTCAACAGAATAGTCAAATTGATTTCATTAAAATGTAAGTCGCATCTTGTCACTTCCCTGCCTAAAACCCTCCAACTATTTTCTATTTTTGAGTAAAACCAAAGTCCACCCACTAGCCTACCAGGCTTTCTGTGAGATAGTTACCTCTCTGACCGCATACCCGACCACAATCTCCCTTGCTTACTCTACTCCAACCCCTCTGGCCTTTCGTGGTTTCATACACACACCAGGCATTGGGCTCCTCAGGCCCTTTACACCCGCTGTTCTTTCTGCTTGCATAGCTCTTCCCCAAGATACCTACATGGCTCTCTTCTTTGCTTCCTTCAAGTTTTTGCTCAATATCACCTTTTCAGCGGGGCTGCCCTAACCCTGCTTCCCCCCACCCAGCACTCCCTAATCTCTCTCGCCTTCCTACATTGTCTTTTGTTCCCTGATATATTCCCAGTGCCTAACACAGTGCCTGCCAGGAAGTGGTTGCTCGATAACTATAGAAATATTGAGGCTCAGCTTACGCACCTGAAAAATAGGTGTGCTTGAACCCAGCCATCAAGCGTGAACATGCAGAGTTGGCCTGTGTTCATAGGGGGACAGACTTGGCACCACTTTGGAGCCAGTTCAGGAGACTTGGAGGCTCCCTAAGCCCTGACCAACTGCTTAACCTCTCAGCTCATTTCTGCAACTGTCTGTGAGGCCCCAGGAAGCAGTTTGGTTCCAGAGAGCATCTTAATGCTCCTTCCAACATCCTCCCTCTACTCCCTCTTCCATCCCCACCACACACAATATACTACACAACCCTCTCCCTTTCCAAGGACACAACTCAGGCTATTTCTAAAACTGAGATTCGGATCCAAAACAGTAGCCAACACACAGTGCTTCTGAATGGGCACAGGAAAAGACTGAAGACCTCTGAGCAATTTCCTGGCCCTATATTTTTCCATTCCAGTAAAAGAGGTCTTCTTTAGCTCAGGAATCTCTCTCGGAACCAAGCCAGTGCCTTAATGGTGCATGCCATTTTTTACTGCCTAGGCTTGTTTCTTTGTTCTTTTATTTTCTATTTTAAGTGATCAACACCTGGGTCTCTTCTGTTGCGGCCAAAGGTAAACTGAGTGTGAGGGGGTGGGGGTGGGGGTGAAAGGATTAAGGAAAGACAGATAAGAGAATGAAAGTTGGGTCTCGGTGGGACGCTGCTCCCTGATGAGGAGACAGCGCCAGCGCCCACAAGCCATGTCTTTATTTTATAGCAGATGCCACGAGGCAAAGTAGGGGCGTGATCACGTTGTTTGTTTCAACCCTACTCAACTACATGCACCTGAACTCTAGCACAAGGCACGTGGGGTTACGTGTTTGGACCATAGGTTCAAGCTTACAACCACAACCGTTGGCTATGATTGTGCTGGGTGGGCCCTGCCCTCCAGTTGGGACTTGCACGTGGCAATGAGAGGACCCTGTCCTTTCATTAGCCCGAGGCTTGAACCTGGCCAAAACACCGTAACCGCGCCCCACACTTTTCTGTCAAAAACATTTTGACAACCAACTCTACCAGGTGTTGACTGCTCGTTCAGGTACATATAATGCTAATGGAGAGCTCCCATCCTAAACAGGCGTTTTATTTATGATACATAATACTTAAATCACACTCTCTACCTTCAAGGAGTTTTGCAGATTTTACACTCCATTAGGCGGAGCAGGACTTGAGTTCATGTCTGATGGCTGGGAAAAAAGCAAGGTTAAACGATTTGCCTAAGGCTATAGCTAGCTGTGCTTCTGACAAAGTACTTTGTGTATTTTAATGGATAGGAAAATATAACTGATTTTTTAAAAAGTACTTCTTTAACAACTGTTTTTTTTTTTCAGTAAATTAGTTCTGAGTTCTTCCTCCAAGCCTTTTTAAGTCATATTGTGATTTACTCCCTTGGCTGTACTGGCTCCCCACTGTCTCCGGATACCATTTCCCATTCCTCATCTCCCTTCTCCCCTCCCCTTTCTCCTCCCCCTCTTCCTTGCCTTTATCCTCTCCAAGTTTCTGGGATACTCTACCTGCTAAGGGGAACCCACCATACCCCCAACTTGACAGGAACCCTTATCCCTGCCCCTCTAGGACCCACTTTCAGGTGCTAAGCATATTGTTAATGGATGGGGTCAAGTTCCTAAGGATGGTGAAAACCAGAGAATAAGTTGGTGTGTCTTCCTGGTCTATCAATTTTATGTGGTGGTGAGTAACAGAAAACATTCCAAATGCGAACAAATATAGATATGTTCTGCTGCAGAATGCAAGAAATCAGGACAGGTTAAAGTCTGAAATTCCACCTGTGGCAGACCACTCAGGATTTCTTTTCCAGATTTTTCTCTCCCATTAGGGGTACTTAGCAGTAGATTTAAAAAGTCTGAGAAGAACTGACACAACAGTCTTTTCTCTGGGCTCCAGGGAGATGAGATATTGGGATGGATTTTTCTAGGGCTTATGGAATCAGTGTCATTTTTTATTGTTCCTGTGAGCAAGAATTTTTTTTCCTGGAGACTCTTAGCAGTGGAGGGAATCTGGGCCATCCCTTCCCCTGGTCCTTGAACATCCATCAGGCAGCAATCTGACCAAACTAAGAGCCCAGTGGTCTTTATCTCATTACTCTGCAAATAAAAGCAATAAGCAAGGAAAACTATTACACCTGAGATTATGATTAAAAAGAAAAATCTGGCCCTAACCGGTTTGGCTCGGTGGATAGAGCATCGGCCTGCGGACTGAAAGGTCCCAGGTTCGATTCCAGTCAAGGGCATGTACCTTGGTTGCGGGCACATCCCCAGTAGGAGGTGTGCAGGAGGCAGCTGGTCGATGTTTCTCTCTCATCGATGTTTCTAACTCTCTATCCCTCTCCCTTCCTCTCTGTAAAAAATCAAAAAAATTTATAATAAAAAAAAGAAAAATCTGGCATGTGTTCAAAGTTGAAACTTCTATTACATAATGATTTCACACTGAATGTGTTGATCTTTAAAGAAAATGGGATGGGTAAAATAAAACAAAGGCTGAGCCACAGTAAGTCTGTTTTGGCTTTACCTGCCCACACCCAGGTACACGTGCATATGCATCTCCTTAAGCCCCAAGGACACTTTAGCCTAACATGGCATTTGGAGAGAAGGCACAGCATCATGTATGTAACATGCATGTTGGAGAGCAGAGAGCTCAAGAGACAAAGTCAGAAAACCTGGCTTTGAATCCCAGCTCCACCACCTACTAACTTTCTTAAGCATCTGTTTTCTCAGCCATAGTAACACCTTATTCATTAAATATTTCTAGCTATTATGGGCACATGGTTGGATTGCATTTTTCTATTCTCTTTATATGTAGACATGACCAGGAGACTTTCTTTGGCCAATAAAATGTGAGCACAAGTGACATGTGTCATTTCCTTGTGGAATCTTTGAAAAGCAATCTACGATTCCACATAATTTTCGTTCCCTCTGCCATAGCAACATTTCCCTCAAGCATTTCCAACAATAGCTGTTCTATCAGCCAAAAGGATGACCCAAGTCAAAGCTACCGCTGAGTCATGTAATGGACACGTGATGAAATGGGAAATACATCCTTGATTTCTTTCTTTCTTTTTTTGGAGTCTGTTTGTTATTAAAGCATAAAACAGTCTATTCTGACAAATACACTAGTTCATGGATCTGGAGAAAGATGAAAATGGGATACCTAATAGGTGATATGCATGGCACACAGCAAGTGCTAAATAAATGTTAGTTCTTCCCTCCCTCACCAATGTCTCTACATTGTAATCCTTCCCAGCCCTTTCTTATCAGCCATGAGCTATGCTACTCTTCAGAGAGTTTTTTCAATAAAAGAAAAATGAAAATAAACTTTAATTCAAGAGTTCTTAAAGTAGTTCCTAATACCCTGGTGAAAAGCTGAGAGAGCCCCTGTGTAGAGCCCAGTTGGGAATTCCCAGGATAGGAAGAGAATCTGGTTCTCTGGAATTTACAAAAAAGAAAGGAGCTAACAGCCTTATGAAAGAAATGAGCCAGAAAGTAAAACCAATGGACTCTGAAAATTTCCAACCATGAGAACACTCCACGCCCCCCCCCCCCCCCCCCAGCACTGTGCTGCTATTGTGGAGCTGGGATCAGGGCACGGGGATCTCATGGGGACCCAGTTCTGACTCTCCTTTTGCAGATTATCTGTCCTGGAGGGAGGTGGGGTCTTTGTTCTACTTAGTACCAGCCTTCATTTCAGTGAGAATGATGAAGATGGTCAGACCTCAGCTTTTAGCTGTTTCCTCACTGGCTCCTTAAGAGGCCTGTTCCTTCCTCCACCTGATGCAGGCTGTGGCTTTATGAGAGGAGAAGCCCACCCGGCCACTGCTGCTGCTTTGAGTAAATGCTTAGAATGAATCACTTAGCAACTTACTCATTTAGGCCACCACCTAATATTTTTTTTTGGGTGTTTAAGTTTACTCAGGAGGGAAAAAGTTCCTACCTAAAATCACTCTGGAAAGCCATGTCTTTGAGCTTTGCTCAAAGGTAAATCCCAATTAATCCATTCAGAAGGCATTCATTACAGCTGTGGGTCTCCAAATTGTTGAAAATTTTGAGAAGAGGGGAAGGAAAAAGGAATGGAATACAGATGAGACAGAGCTGTACAGCCTTTGGAGTTGCTTCAACTGTGACAAGTTGCTTTAACCTCTAAGCCCCAATTTCCTCACATGGAACATAGCAATAAAAAATAATAACCCATCTTACAGGGTTATTACAAGATTTCATAAAGTAAAAATTAGAAGCCTCTGGTATTTAAAAAAAGGCATTCAATAAATAGTAAGAATACTAATATTGGGCTTCCTAACAACACTGGTAAGAAGATATTTTCATGGTTGTAAAAAGGAAGGAGGAAGACCTAAGACAAGATTAGGGATGGGCATATAGAAAAATAACAAGGCAAATCAATAATTCTCAGTCCAAGTTCCTTACTTTTTACTCCAAGCCTCTTCATCAGGATCTTTTGAGGGAGAATCCCAGCAGCTTCTGTAACCCTGTAAATGGGCCTCAGAGAGCCTGGCTCTACTGTGCACTGGCCGAACCATTGGGATGGGGAGAGGGGCCATTCTGGGTCAAACATTTGGAGAGGGCCAAACTAGAGAGTTTATAGAGGTGAGGAGATGTGAACCCATATCTTACTGAGATGCTGATGAAACCTGGCATGTCATGAAGGAGGTGGGTTGGAGGCCTGGGGCCTTGATGGCGTATGCTTAAATACTTCAAAGAGCTGAGGCTTAAATGGACTGGATTTGTTTCCTGTGATCCCGGTAGGCAGAAACAGGGCCAGTGGATGGAGGTGACAAGGGAAGCATTCATCTCCATTCACCATAACCGTTAATTTACTGGAAACTTCTGGAAGACTTAAACTGGATCTTATTCCCTTTCGTGTCTATAGCACCAGCACAGAGCCTCATCACATGGGACAGCCAAGCAGCAGTAACTGCCAGGAGTTTTACTGGCTGGTCTTGGAAAAAAGCTGATTCTGAGAAACTGATATCTCTTTATTGACCCATCTGTCTGAGACCTTGTTAAAATAACCATGTCAGCCAGCGGTGAAACTCAGGGCAGGCCATCTTTTAAAATCTAGCAACATGCACTTATCTTCTACCTTCAATACCACATTTTGCAAACACTGAAGAAAAAAAAAGTTTCTTTCCGGCTCCAGTGTTATGTAATAAAGCTCAAGAACTGTCAGTGGGATGATCTGGAAGTGAAATTTTAAGCTACGTAAATATTGAGCCTGCTATGAAAGGTCATCCTAACTTCCTTTGACCCTCTTATAACTGTGGTCCTCAGCATTTTGGTTTGTGGCAAGAAAGCATTGCTTCTCTCCACCTAATGGTCTACTGGCCTCGTTTCCTCTTGAGGAATAAAGCCTGTACTTGGCACCAGTTCCAAGCCCAGACACTTTCTGCTGATCCCTTAAGTACACGTCTTGATGAATCTAACACATAAAGTTGATAGACGTGGAAAGTTTGCTGGACCCGAAGAAACATTGGCATCTCTCTAGCTTAAACTCACTGAAGCCAATATTCCCAAGTGTAGCATTTGCCTAAACCAGGTGCCCCAACTGCCTGCCTGTGACTAAGGGAATGTAGATGAGGAATTACATATCTAGAATTGCCCTTTATTCCTAGTTTACATTTATTCACTAACCAACTCCAAGAATGTCTAGCCAGTCCCGATTATGCATCGAAAACAGTGGAAAGTGGTGCCTAATGCAACAACAATACACGCAACATGTGCTGCGTGTTTCCACCGCAACAAGAATGTGTTAAAAACGTCGACTCGCGTGACTGTCACAGAATCCTGAGGTAGGGAGTAGCCTTTTTCCTCATTTGCCATTGAGGAAACTGGACACATGTAGGTTAAGCAAATTGCCCAAAGTCACACAGATAATACAGGAAGGAGTCAGGTTTTTTTAATAGATAGTTGTTAGAGGGAAGAAATTAAGCAATAATGATGTATACTTCCAGAAGCTTCCTAGACTTCTACCAAACATACCAACTTACTCTAGGGAGCAGTTTAAGAACGGAGAAGCTCGCTGCCACCAGAAGACCACGGTTATGCAAAGTACCTCCCTACAATGTATTAGTGAAGCCCAGCTTTGGCCTACTGCAGTGGTTCCCGGGCCTCTCAGCGTGAGGACTTCCTTTGTAAATTTTAAAAATAAAGTTATTTTGCAAATCCCCAGTAAGTTAGAAAAAGTACAAAATAACCAAAAGCTATCTTGAATTCAGTATCACCTTTAAATTAATTTATATTTTATTAATTACTGCACTATAACCCGATTGGAAAAACAGAGGTTCACACACTTTCAAAATACTGTTTTAGTCAGTTTGCAAACATTAGACACTTGACATCTAAACACCTATTCCTCGACTCCTTCCAATAACTCCAGACACCCCCCCCCCCAACTCCCCAGAGATCCAAATCCTTTATCTTCTCTGAGCCTCAGTTTCCTCATTTCTAAAGTGAGGACAGCAAGAGGCTTTTCAGAGGATCTCAGAATTAGCGTGGGACCAGAAAGAATTTAGACAGCTCTTATTCTGGAGAGTAGGAAAATGGTTAATAACCCAGCCCCTGACAAATACTGCTCCAGTGTAGTTATGGAGAACAGACACACATGAAAGAATTATGTGTGCAAGGCCACCCGCTAAACTAAACCATGCCTTTGGGATCTAGTTCTAGAACGTGAGCTGATCATCTGTAAAGCGGGAGTGCATGCAAAAGGGTACCTTATATACGAGGAATTCAATTCACTTAAGAGCTATCACTAAGAGAAAATATATATACACTTTAATAGCTGATAGCTCAATTTTGAAAATGAAATGTATTTTAATAAATACTGCCTTTATAATTATTCCAAGTGTGTTTATACATTTTTTGGGGGGACACTATATATATATAAACATTATATATAACACTATATACATAGCACTATATATAGAGATATATAGAGATCTAGATAGAGATAGAGATAGAGATAGAGATAGAGATAGATATAGATATAGATAGATATTCTGGGGGGAGGGGAGCTGCTGCCTATGGCTGAGAAGCTTGAAGTGACAGGAACCACAGGTTGCTGGTGTAGACTATAGTCCCTTGCTTTGCTGCACTGAGGCTAGAGTTGAGAAAACAGGCATGTGCACCTCATGGTGATAGAAATTTCTGGTTCAGTTTGAAGCTGCAACTCATATTTATTAAATGGCTACCATGGAGAGGGAGTTATACAATGGCACTAATATTAATATTTAATGCTGTTTTGATTCAAATGTAATTTAGGGCACATTTATTATGCAAATAAAAACTTGCTGCTTAACTGGTTCAACCCCCTGCATAATGCCACAAGCTTGCAATTTTACAGCCTGCATTCGTCACATTTTCAGGATATAATTGCCTCCAAGGGATGAAATCTTGGAAGAAGTTTCCCTCAATGACATTGGCTTGGGGGGCAGCAGAAATTACTCCAGTCTGTCCTTTTGGTTGTGGATTGAAAAGAAAAAAAAATCCATTTCCTCACTCCCAGTTCATGGTGTTAATGAGTACACAGCTTGATAACTTCGATGCCGTCAGGAAAGCTCCAGGGTCCATAAGCAGAGGAGTTCAGATTAATAATTCAAATGGGTGACATTTATTGAATATTGCCAGGCACTGTGCTAAGCAATGACATGAATTCTCACTCTTAATCCTTACAACAAACCCTAAGAGGGTGGTGCGATTTTATACCTGCCATGCAGATGGAGAAATTACAACTACCTGTGGTCACACCATGGCAAATAAGGGCGTGGGGATTTGATGTCAAGCAGTTGCCCCTAAGATGTGGGTTGTAACCTCTCCTCCAGGCTGTCTTGCACATACCTGACTTTCTGGGCTGCCTTCTCACCCTGGTTGACACCCATATTTTACATGTTGTTAAGAGGACAGGGAGTCAATAAAGTGAGAGGTATCTGAGTGAGAAAAGACAAAGCCATTGGTTGTGGCTTTATATGTGGCAGCGATGGCATGCTGATGAAGAAAGGACCAGAGGAATGCAGACAGGTGTGAGATGATCGCCCTTAACTAAACTCTCAGAGTATAAAACACAAAGTCAGAAGTTTCCTTAGGGATCAACTGTCTCCTTCATTTTACAGAGAAGAAATAGAGTCTCAGGCAGTTGCCCATGATCACAGAGCAGATGTGGGATTCAAAACTAACACTCTAACTCTCTAACTCTCTCTCTCTCTCTCTCTCTCTCTCTCTCTCTCTCTCTAATTATTTTTGATCAAGTACAAAATGATATACAGTGAAAATTTTCCCCTTACACACTTTTCCCCATCTCAGCCATCTCATGCTCTGCCCAAAGACAAATATTCTATGCATGTCAAAAATAGGCTTCATTTTTACACAAAAATTGTAGTGTTCTATACACTGGCAGAATCTTGCTTTTTTTAACTTAACTATGCAGGTTAGAGATTGCTCCATTATCAGAACATATAGAGCTGCCTCATTCTTTTTATTTTCAATTTTTTTAACAGCTCTATTGAGGTCAATTTATATAATATAAAATTCACGCATTGTTAAGTGTCAGTGTGATGAGTTTTTGAAAATTTATACACTTGTGAAGTCATTAACAAAATACAATTTTGAAATAATTTTAACACCTCCAAAGAGTTCCATTTTGCTCATTTTCAGTCAATCCCAGTTCCACCTGAGCCCCAGGCAGCCACTAATCTTTCTCCATAATTTTGTGCTTTTCAAAATTACATATGGATGAAATAATTCAATATGTATTGTATATCTGGCTCCTTAAGTAGTACTGTGTCTGCTTAGCATGATGTTTTTGAGATTTATCCACAACTTGCATATAACAGGAGTTTATTTTCATTGCTGAGGAGTATTCTGTTGTATAGACATACCACCCTTTGTTTATCCACCTACCAACTGTATGCTAACAAATGTTACATCTTTTGTTTCATTGAGTAGGTAAAGAATGGCATCTCATCATTTTAATTTGCATTTTCTTATGAAGTAGGATGAGTGTCTTTATTGTTTACACATTTAGGAGTCAAGTATATTTCATTTTATGTGAAATGTGTGCTTCATGTCACTCTCCCATATTCTGTTCATAGTAAGTTCTTAATGATACATATTACAAATGCTTCCCCTAGTTTTTTTGTCTGTCTTTTGACCTTATTTATTGAGTTTAGGCCCCATAGGAGATTTTATTTTAATGTAATAAAATGTATAATAAATGCTAAGCCTGGGTTAACCTAGAAAGAATTCCCCTACCCCGAGATTAAAAAAAAAATACATCTTCCATTTCTTTCTAGTATTTTTGTTTCTAACATTTTAAATTTTTGATCTGGAATTTATTTTAATTTAAGAAATAGGGATATAAGTTTATTTTCCCCCAAATAGCTACATAGGGGTCCCAACATCAATAAATATATAATAACTTTCCTCTTTGAAGTGCAATGATATATTTTATCATATATTAAATTTTCCGTATACATTTGCATTCACTGATATGCCATATTTTTATGTGTCAACCAGCACATTTAAACCTCTATTCCCTGGATCAAAGTTTAGCCTTCTTTTTTGCAGCCAGGAGGTAAGAACTCTCCATTCCTGGGGAACTTCATAGAGCCAGAGGTGGGTGACTGTGCCAGGATGTGACTCGGGTTCAGGAGAGCTGTGGATAATGTTGGAGGAGACGCCAACTTACTGGCTGCAATCTTTGATGGCCCCTGACGGTCAAGACGATGCTCAGAATAGTCCCTCCTTGCCCATATCTCTTAAAATATCTGGTAAGGGCAGGATTCTCGATATACCTAGGAATTACCATATTCCTCACTCTGAGAGTCCAAGTTCTGGCAGCTCAGAAACCCTGTCTTTATGGATTAAGTATAGTGCTCCTTAGCACCTTAAAAGTGTCCAGTATACACAGGTTTTAGGATAATGCTGGAAGACCTCTCTTTGTCCATTTTTTTAAACTTGAAAAGTCTGTAGGGGTGGGGTGAGGAGAGGAAGTTCCACTAGGCTGTGGGAAAGAAAACTGTGTGAACTAGAAAAACAGCAAGAGACAAAGTGGCGTCGTGTCGTGGTGGGTGTTCCACCAAACAGCACTGGAGGCCTGCAGCTTTTCCTCTCCTTTCACTTCCGGTGGACAAAGACCAGAGGGGCTCCGCGAAGGGGGAGATGCCACCATCTCCATCCAGGCAGAGGCCCCGTTGTGTCCAGGCTGAAGCAAACCAGAGGCGATTCCGGTCCTCTCCCTCACTGTCTTCCGGCCCTGCTTCCTCTCCCCACCCCTCCAACAATAGCCCCCTCTTGATTTCTGTTCCAAGAGAGAACGGTGAGTCCCCAGCGCAGAGGAAACTCGAAGGATTCTTTCCGCAGGGTTTGCTAACTGGGGAGAGTGAGGTGTGTGCTCTGGCATCTGCCCCGTGGTGTTGATGCTGGGGAGCCGGCCCCCCCTTCTCCCCGAGGACACAAGGCAGTAGCAGGGCTTCTTGTCCCCATTCTCCCGCAAAGGAGAAAGCTGGCAGTCTCTCTCTCTTTCCTGGAATGACTCTGAGCTACTCTCCCTTGCACCGTTGCTTCTAAATATTTTTTCAAACTGCTGAAAAAGCTGAACATCTTTTTGGGGTGATGTCCCTAAAATACTTGCCACTGCCCCTGCTGAGACTTTCTTACCCTGGGCCAATATTTTTGTGGACTAGACAGAGACCTGGCCCCCTCCCCAGATTCATTAGACCTGGGGAAAGGCCTAGGAATCCGCCGCAGGTGATTCTGAAGTTTGGTGCTCAGAACCCACTTGAAAAGCAGTATCCCAGACCTTTCCTCTCTGAGATTATCAGGCTCCCTCGGGATGGGGTTAACTTGCTGAGTGAGATCACAGAAATCATGCCTAATGCTGCCCAGAGCTG
Source organism: Myotis nattereri (assembly GCF_964212035.1). Taxonomy (NCBI): domain Eukaryota; kingdom Metazoa; phylum Chordata; class Mammalia; order Chiroptera; family Vespertilionidae; genus Myotis; species Myotis nattereri. The sequence goes on from NC_138079.1 coordinate 37,939,852, forward strand.
AAGAGACCCAAGACTTGTCCAGTAACACCGCTATCCGGGAGGGAGCGATGTTGTCTCAGACAAGGTCAAAGTTAACCTGGTAACTCTTTGGAACAGGGACCTACACTCCAAAATCAATCTGTGTACACATCAGGGCACAGCCCTGAAGTAGTGCTGCTCAGACCTGAATCACATGGAGATCGCCCTAACATGCTGATTCTGATGCGGGGGGTCTGGGAGGGAGCCTGAGAGTCTAACGAACCCCCAGGTGACGTCATGCTGTTGGTCCTTGGACTACTTTTGAGGAGCACTGCCTTAAGGGATACTTAATTTAAAAATATATATTAATTACAGATGACACCTTCTCCTTAACAAGCAACCGGCAAGCAAGCAAATCAATCTGGTGACCTTGAACACATCACTCACTTGTAGTTTCTCTGTTAAGCAAGGTGGTTGCCTTTCTTCATCTCTACAATGGGGGTAAGAAAGCACCTACTTCTTAGAATGGGAGGATTAAGTGGAAGGATGTCTGCAGAGCTCTCGGCAGGCCCCACACGTGATAGTGACTCCTCCATAAATGCTGCCATTGAAGGTGGTGGTGCTTGTCTGGTTATCTCATTCTCACACTTATGACCCGTCGCCATCAGAGAATGAGGTTTAAGTGAGGCCTTAACGTAGCAAAGGAAAATAGGAGAATGGGTCAGAATTGCCTGTGTGCGCCCTGGTACCTGGCACTAAAGAGACAGGTTTTATCGATGTGAACAGAGAGACAGCTTCTTTTGTTTCTACCACAAATAACAGAAACCTTAGACACCCCCCCCCAAAGTTATTATTGTATTTATATTTATCACTTTAAATTTGCCAAATAAGTGCAGAACTGCCTCCACCCAGGACCTGGTCATTTGGCTGTCTCCATGGCCTAATTACATAAAGGAAAGGGCATTGTGCTCCACAAGGATGTCACACTTCCCTCCCTGAACTCACCCCCTCGTGTTTGTATAAACTCAGCCCAAGTGGCATCCCTTTAACTTGGGTTTACAGCCCTGCCGAAAAAAACAGGGAGCGCTGAGCATTTCCTACAAGGCTGAATCCTGGCTCACGGCTCTTTTAGCCATGGAAAAAAAAAAATGACCATTCTGTCTCCCGTGCCAGAAATAATCTGCTAGCCCATCATCTGCCCAGAAAACACATGAAAAATAAAATGCAACCAACAGTGTTTCATGTGTATCTGATAAATGTTTATCTCCACGAGCAAGTGGGTGGCACCCTCCCCAAGCTGGCACGGTATCTGCATGGAGCAGCCCATGCACAGAATGGTGGAACCAGCCACAGTTCCAGTCATTGTAGAGGAGGGGCCAATATGGCAAGCTGGCGTGGCATTGTCCAGACCCCCAAAAAAGTCTGACTAACTGTTTCACTTATTAACTGCTGCATTTGTCAGTATATAAAGGCAGTATATTGTACTCTCCAGCCCACTTACTTATTAAGTCATCTATTCAACAAATATTTGTTGTGCATCTACTATATCTATATGCCATGTGTTGTACGAGGCTCTGGGCATTCAGGAGAACACACGAAGTCCCTGTCCTCATGATACTTGCTTTCTCGTGAGCTTACAGATTACACATAACTTTGGATGAAGATGTGTTCTTATTCTTTTCTCTAGAGGTCGTTCTTTCGTCTAGATGTAGCTGGCATTTGGCTAGCTGTTTCTGAAAGTGTACATCAAAATATGTGTTGCCTCTCTGTTCCTGTCAGCTGGAGACCTGTGTCTGTTGGTGGTTTACTTTATTGGCCGTATAAACATAGGAGGAAAAATATCAAGTGATTTAGGCAGAAATAAAATCAGGAAAATCAAAACTTTTTCTCTATAAGTTACAGATTTTTCTTATAATTAAAACAGACTCAACAGGACTTCTGAGTGTTGTTTCAGTAAACACTATAATCAGTTTGCCCTTCCAAAGCAGAGACAAAGGAAAACCAAAAGAAACTTATGAGATTGACTCTACCAATATTTTTCAAATAGTGAATAGAAAAATGTAGTATCTGTGTTATCCTGGATCCCCGAAAGAAGGCAACCTCACTATAAGATATAAATAATACAGAAATGTATAAATCAAAAAAAGCCATGCATACAGAACCACAATATTTATAGATCTCAGTACTTGCTTTTTTACAATTTATATATGTCTGGCTAAAGAGCATTGATCAGTCTCATCAGATTGCTTGACTGACTAGCACATTCCTTACTTTATGCGATTTCTAGAATAACTATTGATATATTTAAAACTAATTTCTAGAGAGAACATCCAAAACAGAATAGTAATTCCACTTAAAAGCATGGGTCTTAAAACATATGCTTTTATTTATTGTCAGTGCAACACTGAAGACGACAACAAGACACTGACCATCCGTTTGAGAGAATCGCAGGATGTCAGCGTCAGAATCTCATAAATCTTCTAGTGCAGGGGGCAGGAGAGAAGGGTGTAAACAAGCCCGAAGGTGAGCTCTGGTACATTCACACACACACACACACACACACACACACACACACACACACACACACCACCTTAGGAATCACTGGTTTGGTCCAATCCCATCATTTCATAGGTGAGAATACTGAAGTCCAAGCAAGTTAAGAAACCTGTCAAGTCTCCCACACAGGAGGTGGCAGAACAGAACTGAAACGTCTGACTCCGTCTGGCCTTTGTCTCCGGCACTGAGCTGCGGTGGAAGACACCTTCTGCTAGAACAGTGGTTCTCAACCTTCCTAATGCCGCGACCCTTTAACACAGTTCCTCATGTTGTGGTGGCCCCCAACCATAAAATTATTTTCATTGCTACTTCATAACTGTAATTTTGCTACTGTTATATATGGTAATGTAAATATCTGATATGCTATATGTGTTTTCTGATGGTCTTAGGTGACCCTGTGAAAGGGTCGTTCGACCCCCAAAGGGGTCGCGACCCACAGGTTGAGAACCGCTGTGCTAGAACAACCCAGCTTCCATTTGCTCTCTGAAGGTTAAGTTGTCCACACAAATCTCTATTGTATCAGAGCCTCTAATTCGAACTCAAGAACCTCATGGGTTTGGGTTATTGGTGGTCGATTTGGGTGGGTATTGCAGTTGTATGTTTTGCTTTTGGAAAGTGGAGAGGGAAGTTGAACGAAGATCTAAGTTAAAGAACCATTATTACTTGACAAACTAACCAGCATGTTTGTTTTAAAGTTTAGAGTGAGAGAAAAATAGCAGCTGGATAACCCCCCAAACACACACACACACACACACACAATGGTGACACCTGTGTTCTGTTTATGGGTGTGAAGGTAACTGGCTCAATACTAAAATGTTTGAGGCAGGATCTCTGAGGGCGCTGAACCCTTGGTGGGTGGGGCAACATGTTACTTCAAGTCCTTTTCTCTCTGGTTGTCATGGAACTGCCACGATGGTCTCCAACAGAAGTGTTTGCAACCCTCCCCGGCCAGGTCACCAATGGCACAGAGCTTGAGAGCTTGGGAAGTGGGTGAAAGGGAGAATGAAAGGTCTACAGCATGACTGCAGTCTCTTCCAACATTCATCTGAATTGAAAACTTTTATTCCAAGACAAACTTTCCCCTGCTCAGAGCTCTGCTGAACACAGATGGCATTTTAATGAGGCTAAATCTGGCATTTCCGCCATTATCAAAGGAAATATCAAAACATTTGCCTCTACCTTCCTTTATTTTACAAGAATTTGGGGTTCAGGATAATAATCTTCACTCACTGTGTGCCCAACTTGAAACCTATGAGGAATAATTTTTGTTCTGATAGACCCTTGGCATAGTATTGATCAAGAAGTATGACACAAATTACAATAGGTGTATTCTATTCCTACATTAAAAAAATACAGTGCCCTTAAGTAATAACACGACTCTTAAAAAGTTACAACTGACATTGACTCCCACTACTTGCCACACATTGTTCAATGCGTTGCACAAATAATCTTACTTAATCTTCACAACAAGTCTATTCTGTTGGTGCAATTCTACATTTGGGAAAACTGAGACTTAAAGGGGTTAGGAATCACCTGGAGTAAGGCCCACAGTCAGAAAGTCACAAAACTGGAATTCACACCCCAATTTGTGTAACAACAAAGCCCATGCTTTAGTTGTTCTGAGCCACATCCCAGCACACAGACCTACAGGACACAGCCTAACATCACATTTATGCGACATATTTGTAATTTAATTAGAGTATGTGTACAGTTTTGGCGCCAATTAATTAATAACATGTTCTGTGTGTCAAATTCTGGACCATTCCAGGCTGGAGTTCCCCTGATGATATCACAAAAGAGCCTCTGATGACCCCAGAGAAGAATCACACACTGGAAGTTTCCACAAATGCCAGCTCACTCCTTGGAATGGAGTGAACACAGATTGGCACTAACCAGACTAAACTAGTCAGTGGCTTTTTCTCTGTCAGTAGCTGAATTTGTTTGCCCCATCAAATATTCTCATGGCAAATGACTTAACAAAACGGAAATATTGAATATATCTTTTTCTTTAAGAGAAAAGAAGATCTCCTGAGCTCCATAACCTCAGGCCGCAGTGGAGACCCATCTAGAAGGGGGGCTGTTGTGGGTGCCAGTGGCATATCACCTTTTGCCTTCCTCGTCTTTAGTCAATGCACCTCTGCTGTCACCTTTTAAAAATAGTGTGTTGCATTTTATGTGTTTATCCAGTAACCCAAACTGGAGAGCATTCTGTGATGTTGTTTTAATTGGGCACAAAATTAAATACATTATCAAGGAAAAGCGAAACTGAAAGAAGCAAGTCAAGATCGCAGCCCTGAGTTTTCCACTGGGGTCACAATTGCTGATAAAAGATGCAAAGTGCCCGATCCAATCAGTTCCTGCTACCTTCTGACCAGCAGATCTATGAGATGGGAGCCTAGGGCAGGTGGTAGGGGAGCTGGAAACCACTTCCAACTGTGATGAGAATGATTCTGCGTCCTCAAGCCGGCACTCACTCATCACGTCTCTTTGACGTTGCTCATTTTATAGTGCTCCTAAGGAAAGTCTCTTGAAGAAAGGAGAAGAAGAAAAAAGGCTGCTAGTGGAACAAGACCTACATAACAATCCAGTTCTATCATATTTTCTCACTCTTATTAAGAGGATGGCTCTTGAATAAAAATTTTGAGTAAAGTTTTTTTAAAAAAATATATTTTATTGATTTTTTACAGAGAGGGGGGGAGAGGGATAGTTAGAAACATCGATGAGAGAGAAACATCGATCAGCTGCCTCCTGCACACTCCCCCCTGGGGATGTGCCTGCAACCAAGGTACATGCCCTTGACCAGAATCGAACCCGGGACCCTTGAGTCCGCAGGCCAATGTTCTATCCACTGAGCCAAAGCGGTTAGGGCTTGAGTAAAGTTTAGAATAAAGATTAATTACTTGATTGTGGTTAATGTATAGTCTGGCCAAATTAATTTATAAATGAGAGACTGGCTATTTTTATTACACTCTTCACATCCCAGGTGACTTCAACCAGTAAATTTCATGGAAATGAGTATATATATATATATATACTCTGCATGGTTTTTGTCTTTCAACCATTCAACAACTCTGAATTAAATGATTAATATTAGTAAATTTACACAGTCTTTCCGAGGGACCTTGCTGGCCTATTTTTGACAATGTGATCTTGCTTCCCTCCTGGCTTTTACCATGATGAGTTCTTGGTAACATTATCCTCTCTGACAAACTTAATTAAAACAATCTAGACTTTAAAAAACAAGGTATATGTTTTTAAGCTTGACTGGCTTGCTATGTCATCCTATTTGGAGTTTGGAAAACCAGGCTCTGGGTGAATATGTCTCAGTTACATCTATAGCTTGGTTCTTCACTGCTACTGACACAAGCGATCAATCTCAGTCCTCCCATCCCAGTTACCTGGTGTTTTCCAAAACTACAGCCATATGCCCCCACATCTTTGTCTCCTTTTGTGTGGCAGATGACATCTTCCACTGACAGCGGATGATCAATTTACACCCATCCCGCATGTGGAGCCCGAATACAGAAGCAGCCCCCACACACTGTGCAATTCAAGTGGCATCCCCTTCTTTTCTCCCTCCTACCTCGGTGATGCAGAATAACAGTCATGAATTAGCATTTCTCTTCTGGAGGGTGCTGAGTGGAAAGAAAAGAACAAGAGGAGGGCACCTCAACCTAGACAACGGGTCACAGAAGCCCCAGAGCAAACCACAATTCTTAGCAGACAGCATGGTGAGGTTCCCGACGCACAGCACCGAGGAGGAGCTGAATTCTCCAATGAGCCACCTCGCACGTTCCAGTGGCTCCTGCTTAATCCAGCCACGTTACCTACGCCCAAATTCAGATTGAACACACTGTCCTGCTGAGCCCCATGCACTTCTCTTTCCAGTTCGGCCAGCCTCCTCTCTGCAATGAATCAGTTTTCTCTTTTTTTAAAAAAAAAAATATATACGTATATAAGTTTAAATCCTGGGCCATCCATCAGCCGTCCCCTTGATTACAGATCACACCCAGTAAGGTATTTTCTGGGGAGACGCCCACGGCAGTGCCATCCCAGGGGCGCTGAAATGGAAGCAGAAAGGGTTGCATGGGTAACTTACCGGCTCCTGAGTCTGAGTGGCTGCAGCAGCCCCCGGGCTTTACCTGGTCCCCTGCTCCCTCTGTGCCTCTCCCTCTCTCTCCCTCCTTTTCTCGTGTGCAGAGTGCAGGGAACTTAAAGAACTCGCAGGGACAGTGTTTCGAATGACTTAAGAAAGAGAACAGGAACAATACTTCGTTCTCTTTTTCTCAGATGAGTACCTTCGGGAAGAAGGAAGGAAGGGAGGGGAGAGGGAGGAAGTCAACAACCCTTTGCTTTCCTGAAAAAAAATAAGGAAACAGAAGATAGACATCTCATTTTCTCTTAAACAAAATGTTGGAAGGGGCAAAAAAAGAAGAGAAAAAAAAAACCTTTGAAAAAAGGAATTCCTCAAAAATGCTCTGGGCCCTGGGAGGTTGAAAGAGATGAAAAGCCTCACAGGCCTGGCCTGTCCAAACAAAGGGGGTTCCAGAAGGAGGCTCTCCTGAGCTTGCCGGTCTGATATCTGGTTTGCAGAACTGACACAGCCAAAGAGGAACAAATCGTCCCCCGGTGACTTGGAGCAAAGGAAAGCTGTGTCTTCTGTGCTAACTGAGGCAGACCTGCAGCCTGGAAGAGCCGGGCGGCCCGTCAGCCGGATGGACGGCCCTTCCCAGGCCCTTGCAAACACCAGCGCTGCTGCAAACCGCAGCTGACTCGGACCCGCAGCGTTCCCCCCGGGACCGAAGAGCACAGTCTGCACCTCACTGAGCTTCATGCCCTGGACAAGCCAGGCTTCCGTCTCTGCTGATAGTTAAAAAAAAAAAAAAGCATTTAAAAAGCAACTTACCACACGGGTACTGGACATAGTTTTCTCAGAAGTGTTGTTTATGTTGTCCTAGCCTTGACATTCTTAATGCTTCTTGGATTCACAACATACCCTGAAGCAGCGTAGGCCTTAGCCCCGCCAGCCTCAGGGGTGGGAAGGCTGGACAGGAGGAGAGAGAAAATGGAGGGAACATCCTTTACCAAGTTAGGGGCGCTTGGGAGTTCAGGGGGCAGGCATGAGCTCCAACCAGGGTTAGGCGAGTAGGAATGAGCTTGGCTTAAAATTCTCTGACTTGTGCTGTGTGTCTTGTGCCCTTCATTCATTTGCTCAAGACCATTTTCACCGCCAACAGGAACCAGCAGTTATGTGCACCTCTGTGGCAGCAAAAGAAAAACCAGCTTTAAGGTAGTTCCCTATTTCACTCAGTTGTGAAAAAAGGGAGTGGAGAGTTACACCTGATCACAAAATGCAATTAAAGTAATAGCAGGGAGAGAGGGACTCTGATTCAGTCTCTCTGTGGGACTTTTATTGGGTCCCATGGTCTTATAAGATTATTCTTTTATCACAACAGTTTACTCCCCCTATTAATTATATTCATCTATCTATCTATCTATCTATCTATCTATCTATCTATCTATCTCTCTATGCGCTGATTTAGTCTATGTATCAGAGAGAACAGAAGGTTAGTAAGAGCCAGGACAGAGTCTTATTCTTTGCATTCCCCATGGCACCTATACTGGCACAACACATGGGTTTCTGGCGTGGCTGACCCAACCCCATCTGCCGATGAGAAAGCTGACGCCCTGAGAAGAGTCTGTAGGGTTTGCCCAAGGTCACACAACAGGGACAAAAACCAAAATGCTCCTCTGTCTCCGGGTGCAGCTCAGCGCTCTTTGCCCTCTGCTGGCCTTTCTCTATATCCTGCCTCTGTAGACATGGAAGGAAAATGAAAATGAAAACCCAAGAAAGCAAGAGAAGAGCATGAGAGAATGGAGTGAACTGGGGAAGGGACAGCAAGGAAGCCTTTTTAAAAGAGTAGCAATACTGGGACAACCCATGGAGTAATTGTGAGGTTAGAGAAGCAAATTCAGGTAAAGGCTGAAATGTAGCATAAAATGTGGAAGTAGGTGGAGTAAGGGAGAGGGAGGGAGAAGCAGGGAGAGGCTGCTCTGGGTGCTGTGGCAGCACCAGCAGTGACAATGAGGGGATGTGAGGAACAAAGATGCTCGGGCTACAAAATCCTTGCAGGACAGAAAAGTCCCTGGTCACCTGAAGAATCGGTGACAGCAGCATGCAGCCCCTTCCATGTTCTTTTCTTCCTGCAGCCTCAGGGCTGGCCAGGCTGAGCCCCAGGAACCCAGACAGAGTCCAGAGGATTCCCTTTTACATCTGTAGAATGTGGGGGCTGTCACGCTGAGGCGCGTTGTTTTCTCCCAGCCAGCTGACCGCCCAAAGGAGGCCTGCAAGGGGCCTATGCCATCTGGGCTGCGCAGCTTCGATGTCACGGAGTGGCGTCCGGTTGGGGCCTGGGGACATCACCTCTGCACACACTGGAAGGCGACGTCTCATGTTTTCAAAATACCGCTGGGAAGCAGCTCGGGTCTCAGACATTCAGCCACAGTTTTTCCAAAGGGAGCCTCGGCCCTGCCTGTGCCAAGCTGTTCCCTTCATACAGCCTGTCACCCGGTTTCTCCCTCCTTCCTGTTCTGCCATCACATGAACAGTCAGCCCCTCATACTTGTCAGCTCACCCACTGGGGGTCCAGAACCTAAAACTCCTCCCTGGGTTTCACAGGAGAGGTTTCCATCAGGCTACTCCAGCTGGGCGCTTCCTCCGCAGCTACCTCATGGGCATGGATGCGGACAACGGAGGATACCATGGGTAGAAACAGAATATAGCTGCCCCTCTGACCCAGCAGGGAAGCCACACATTGCGGTGGGTATTAGAGATCATTTGAGTGGAGAAAGGGAGCTGCAAGACCCTGGGTCTGGATCGGGGACAGGAGAAACACCCAGCTGTAAAATTCAGTGCGACCAAAGCAATGGCCGGACTCAGAACCACAGAAACACAAGCTCTACTCAACATGGCTCCTCGCTTCCGAAGCATCCTAATTGGTACTGGTCCAGCTTCTGACTAACCAGAACTCCACCTGTCCACCCGGGACTAAGTTGACCTTGACCATGGAGCGAGGGTGGATTGAAATATAACATCTGTTCTGAACAGTGTACATGTCAGTGACCTGTCACAAAATGGCCATGTCTGTGTAACAGACACAGAACAGAATATCCCCTGCAGCCCTCTAGCCACTACCTCCCCTCGGGTCACAGGAATCCTAACTCCTACACCTGACCTAGATGTGGATTGCCTAGTATTAAATTCACACACAAATGACATCGGACTGGACTTTGTGTTCCGGGTCCCTGCCTCAGTGTTATATTTGTGAGAGTCACCCCTCTTGTTGAGTGTAGTGGCTGGAGAATACTGCATGTTGTGGCAATATCGCAGTTTATGCACCTGCTCTACTGAAGATGGGCATTTGGGTTGTTTCTAGTTCAAGGCTGTTTCTAATGGGCTGCCAGGAATATTCCTGTTCCTGCCGATGTCTTTTTTAAGTCTGATGCAGGGCTCACCTCTCTCCAGGAAGATGCCCACTCCAGTGGTTCAAACCTTTTGTTTGATTTCCTTTGGCACATATTTCCTCTCACATTGATGCGTGGCATACATGGATTTTTTTCTTTTTAATTCAAATGGCTTTGGTTTGAGGACATGGCGATGTCGGCAGAGTTCCTGTGGAGCTTTGGAAAAAGTTGGGAGCCACTGCTCTCACCTCTGGCTGCAACCTGGAGATGCTGCTTCGAGTCACCCTCCACCGACTCTCCAGCTCCCTCCTGATTCTGGGGGGAGGGGTTTCTCCCCCTCCTCTAGGCTTCTCACGGACAGGCTAAGTTTCATTACATTAATGTGCAGAAAAGATGGCCAAGTCTCAGGCCTGAAACTGCTTTGACATTTCCTTTGTTTCTTTGATTTATTCTCTTCACTTTGCCAAACCCCAATATTTTCCAAGTCCCAACCCTCAAAACGTGAGAACATTCATTTCTTTCTTCCTTTGTAGCTTTTTTTTTTTAGCATGAAAAGATGATATGAAGAATTTACTTAGACAAGTTTTTGAAGAAAGTCTGTTTTCTGCATCTAATTTCCTCATTTGGCAAATGGGGATAACATAACACCTATTTTTCACAGTATTAGGAGTAAAGAGTAAGAAGAATAGCTAACATTTCATATACTCACCATGGGCCAGGCACTGTGCTAAACACTCTACATGTCGTACCTTCTTTAATCATCACAACGGCCCTACGAAGCAGCTGTGATTATTGTCCTGTACCTCCCCTTCTTTACAGATGAGGCACCTGAGCATGGAGAAGCTATAATACTTCCCCAATACCATACAATTTAGTAAAATTTCAAACCCACTGTATTCTGGCTTGGAGCCCTAATTTTTAACTGTGAAGCTAATTTGCCCTGCCCTCTAAACAAACACTGCCTGTCACACAGTAAAAACTCAATAAATTGTCCTTCAAATTGAAGAACAACATCCTCTATAAAACAAAAGAGAAAAATGTATGGCACAGAGGCTCATTCTGCAACCATTCAGTGCACACATCTAGGTGTGGTCAACGTGCTTCTGGATTTGATTGCCAGGTAGTGGAGAGACACACTAAACAAATCACACCTGGATATCTAAGCAATGTGGCCAGTGCTCTGAAGAGGAAATCTTGGAGTTGAGAACACTTATAGTCAGGTATAGGATCTGGACAAACGATCAGAAAATATCTTTCTAAGTAAAGGACATGCAAACTGGAACCTGAAGAATGAGTAGGCATGCTCCAGGCAACGAAGGGGAGGCAGCAGTTTACACAAGGGGCAGCCTGGTGAGTCCAAGTTCAGATTCTGAACTTGATCTTAAGATGCATGAGAAATCATTCAATATTTTACACATGAATAGGATATGATCAGATATGTATTTCAAAAAGCTGATTTTGATAATTATGTAAAAAATGTATTGTGGAAGACAAGAGTAGAATCAGATGAAGAGTTGTAAAGTCTAGTCTAAGTTTGATCATGCCAGTAAGGACTCTTGGGAGACGCAGGTGGACATGTTAGTTGCCTAGAGAGATCATGGGATGATACAGTTTGCGAGCTACGCGGATATGTTGTACGACAAGAATCTGATGAAGAATGAATATAGGCAGTGCCTGGTACACAAACAGCTAGCTTATGAAAGTTCATACTTTTGAATGGCAGCATCTCTACCATGCCCCCACCCCATCCCCAAGTCCCAGAGTCTCCAAAACTGAGTACCTATCTCCCTTCACCCCATCCCAACCTCCTGGTCTACTTGCCCTGCTATTACTCTCCTAAGATGTATCCCCATGCCTACACTTCTTAACAGTCACCCAACAGAGTTTGCTTCCCTCTATCACATACCCAGTACTATTACCGAAAAGCTGATGGCATCCTCAAAGCTGGCCCAAGAGTGAAGAATTTGCGGGATGGAGTAGAGCTTGAAGGAAATGTACCCTCGGCATTCCATGTTAGAAGCTAGGCAGGCAGAGATTTTCTAAGGAAAGTCTCTTAACCGTGGTGAACTGGTAGTGTTACAATTTAGTTATAGCATATTATGGGTCTTAAGGACTGGCCTGTGGACTTAATCACCAAGGATTGTGTAATTTCTACAAGAAAATGCTTTCTAAGCTCCAAATATCTCATAGAAGCAAATGAGTATTTTTAAGTTGGGGAATGGCAGTAGTTGCATTAAAAAGCAGCTGTGTGTTTATTACCAGGTCAGAGGTGAGCGAGCATTTTCCTCCGGTATTCACTTTCATAATTCAGTAGAGCTCATCTTTTCCACTCTTCCTCCAGAGTGGCTTTTTCTTACAGGTTTTCTCCAAGCATCCTAAGATAGTATGTGTCTGTGGCAAAGAAAAAGGACAGGAAATAACTTTATTTTATATGATTAAATTCTATTTTATATCATTAAATTCTATATGATTAGAGTTCTCGCTCCTTGGTAAAGTTAGCTAACAGTTACTAGTATATATTATTATTTTTCATGGCGCTCACTGGTTCTTTTCACAGTCCTAGACATTAGCCCTGAGCATTGACCAAGGTTGGCTGATTCATGGTCTCCTCAGAGGTGGCTGGTTCTGCTCATGGCTCACCCTCAGTGCCAGCTTCTGTCTTAGGAGCATCCACCAAATCTTCTAAGACCATGTTGACTAGTGCCCAGACCTCTACCCTTATCCTTGTCATCTCTACAGCCTTATATTGGTGAGACTCAAGGTTACTGCTACTCTATGAAAAAACCACAATTTGTCTCATTTCCCAATGTTTTAGGATCCAGCCCACACAGGGGGTTAGGTTTTCCCTTCTTCAACCCCATTGCCACAACTTTCAGTTTCTTTGTACCTCGACCAATGGTAGAATTAAATATTAAATGAAGTAGAACTCAGCTCCCCATGTTTAATAAAGAGGGTATGGTGGGGAACATGGCAAATCAGAGTCCGTGTCTCATGTGAAGTGGCTTGTGACCATGTGAGAACATAGGTCGAGGGTGACCAGATTATCTTATTTTTTAAAAAGGCAGAAATCTTGATTTTTATATGAAATCTCTTGATTTTAAAATTTTAGAATTAAAAAAGACTTTTTAAAAGATATTAAGGAATTATTAATTTGAAGAGGCATGATAATGGTGTGATGGCTTTGCTCTAAAAATACATAGGGGAGTATTACCAGCTGAAATGTGATTTGTTTTACAGTTCTACAGGAAAAAAAATAAATTTTATATGCAAAGAGAATCTAAATTTGATGGTTTAAAAATACATGTACATATTTTAAATTCTTTGATATTCCTCCCCAATTCCCCATCCCTTGAGATCTAATGACTTAGACTTAGTGATTTATTCCTAAAAATAGAATAAGGTAGGAGTAATGGGGAGTGACTGAGGAGACCAGGTCATAGGGTTCCTCCTCATTCACTCTCTCAGATGGCTTGCTCTGGGGGACATTAGCTGCCATGTCATGAGAACACTTCAGCAACCTGTGGAAAACTGACCGCTCCTGTAACAGCCCTGTCAGTGCATCCTGGTAATGGATCATCCAGCCCAGTCAAGCCTTCAGACGACTGCACCCCCTCCCACATCCTGAAGGTAACCTCATGAGAGATCCTGAGCTGTTCTTGAACTTCTGAACCATAGAAACGGTGAGATAATAATTTTTTAAGCCACTAGGTTTTGGGGTAGTTTGTTATGCCCCCAAAAGATTATGAATACGTTAGCACTGGGGAGGCTAATCCACAACTTTTGATCTTAATTTTTCAAATGAAAAATCCTAGGTGGGAATATTTGCTGGTAGCCATCACAGTTTGACCCTGAAACTCAACAAGACTGTTAACTGCTATACCCACCTTCACACCACCATCAAACAAAGGGGGTCAACTTTAGAGTATTCCCAAACCTAGCCTCTCTTACCTGGAACACCTGTGAGGAAAATGCATTAGTGACCCCTGGCACATATATACCAGAGTTCAGCTCACCGCCTATACCATCAATTTCTTATTTCTCTCCCATATTTGTCAGTGAGTGAAGGTGATGCTGTCTGGGGCAAGTTCTCTTTTTAGGTATCTTTACTTGATAGATTTTAAATTGCCAAGGATTGTAAGATCAGTAGCTAAACTGCTTAATGTGGTGATAAAATCTCCACTTAGTGTTGTGAGTGTTTGATGAATACCAGTTAATCCTTTGAAAGCTAAAAATTGGATTTTAGTTAAAAGGGAAAAAAAATAACAGAAACCTTTTACCAAAAAAATAATCCTACTTAGAAACTACTACAGACAATAGAACATAAGTTGCACAGGAAGCTAGACTTAGCTGATTCATTGCTGTATCTCCAGTATCTGAAAGTCACTTAGCACATGGAAGTTGCTCAATAGACATGGTTGAATGAATGAATGAGTAAGTGAATGAATGAAAGAATGAAACCAAAGAGAAGAGGCTCCATTGGAGGAGGAGGGTGAAGTACTATTCACTGGGCATCTTCCTTCCCCCTCCGTTCCCCCATCCCTTCTCAAATGTCAACATCTCTGAGGCACCTTCAAGGAGGCGAAGACTCCTTGAGAAACACAGTTTTAAGTGCAAAGACCAGGAAGAGCCCTTTGGGGCTAAGCAGGAGCAGACCTGGCCCCTGTCCTTCCACCTACTGGCCACAAAGCCTGGCAGTAGGCTTCACAGATCTTCTTTGGTTCTGATTGCTGCTTCTGCGAAATAAGATAGAAGCTTCCAGTCTTAATCCCAGAGGTGCCATGAGCCGTCCAGGCTTCCCCTCCTTTTAATATTCAACCCGAAGGAGAGAAGTCACCATTTGTGAGGCACTTTGAAGCTGACAAGTGGGAGGCCTCGGCGCGATGTGACCTGAAGCGCACAGCTTGGCAGATGACCTGTTGTGACTGGTGTTCAAAGCAGCTGTCAGGGAATAGAAGGCGGCCTGCACAAAGGAGCCAGCCAAAAATAATGAGGGAGGCGAAAAGAAAAAAAGAAAGAAAAGCCACGCAGGGCAGGGCTCAGGGTCACTTGTGTTTCCTCTGGTCTCACCACCACCCTCTCCTCCTCCATCCCGTCCTCAAACAACCCCCTCTCGCCTCCTCCAAAAGAAAAGTTAAAAGCTTTCTTTTGGAAAAAGGGTAGTTTGCTCAGACTGCCGCTGTTTACCTTTGGTAGGACAGCCATTGCTGGCAGAGTTCAAACACAGGAAAAGGCCTCTGGTTACAGGAAGAGTTGCAGACGGGCTGGAAGACTTGCTGAGATGCTGCGGGTGGTTGTACCTTTTCCCGCGGGTGAGCAGCCCTCGGACTGACACTGGGCCCTGGCCTCCGCGGCAGGCAACCTGCCCTCAGCTCTCTCTCGTACTGCACTTACTCCTCCCTTCCCTTGAGGATATTAATCCTAAGGCATAAAGATGGTGAGGGATGGAGGGTAAGTGGGCAGGGAAGGGGGAACAAAAAGAGGAAAAGAGACTTACATTAAAAACAAAACCACCATGACCTCATTTTCAGGCTAGTATAGAAAATATAAATACAACAAGTAGCAAACTTTGGGTTTACCTTTGGGAATTTTATTTGTTTTCGACCATTAGAATTATCTGCCATCAGCTAAAGAGGCCGCATACGCCAAAACAGAACCACAACTCTGCCCCCAGAAAACCAACTTACTGATAGCTGCCCCTAGAACCCTACGATTTCCTTGTGAAGGGAAGGGAAAGTATCTGCCTTCTTACGTTTCAAAGCCCTTGCTCATGAGGCCTACCCACCCTGAGGCCTACCCACCCTGAGAATCAGCGGTTCTCAACCTGTGGGTCGCGACCCTTTGGGGGTTGAACAACCCTTTCACAGGGGTCGCCTATGATCATCAGAAAACACATACATAAGTACATATTGTTTTTGTGATTAATCACTATGCTTTAATTATGTTCAATTTGTAACAATGAAATTGGGGGTCACCACAACATGAGGAACTGTATTAAAGGGTCGCGGCATTAGGAAGGTTGAGAACCACTGGACTAGATGGTGAGAGAAAGGAAGAAAATCGTGCTGAGGAAACAAACGCTGTCAAATAATCAAAATCTTCTGGGTCTTCCCCATTCCTCCCAAATTTCTTCCCTCTAATTCCACTTCAGAAAATCCCCTGGCTCCAAGAAGCAATATACTTTCTGGTTAGGCCATTTTCAAGTTTACCATGAGGATCTCACTTCTCTCTTTCCCTGATTTTAGAACTATTTGTATCAAAATCTTTCTGCCTTTCTGAGAGCCTACAGCATCTTGTCTCTTCCAGAAGACCTTGCCCAACCGAAGTGAAAACAACAGGCTGCTAACCTCCCATCCAGCCACCCACCTCCTTTTACCCAGCACTCACTGTCTCCTTGCATATAGGATGTGCTATGTAGAGAAACAGCAATTTCCCTCCACTGAAAGATTTCCCCCAATATTTCAAGTTCACTTTGGCTGCATTATTTTACTTGGTGTGGAATGAGTCTATAAAAAAATCCTTTTGGATTCTTTCAGATTGTTCTCCCTAGCATTGATTTTTAGCAGTTGGACGCTAATATGCATGGGCGTGCGCGCGTGTGTGCGTGTGCGTGTGTGTGTGTGTGTGTGTGTAAATCTGTGCTGTATGGGGATTGCTCTCCTTCCTAAATCTGTAAGTTTCTCTCTTTCTCCAAACTTCCTTTTTTCCCAAATATTCTTTCTTGCCCCATTTTTCTCTCTTCTCCTTCAGTGACTCCCATTGAACATAAATGTGAAATTTTGATCTTGTCCACAGGTTTCTAAGGATCTCTCTCTCTCTCTCTCTCTCTCTCTCTCTCTCCCCCCCCTCTCTCATCTCCCTTCTCTCTGTCCTCCATATTGGATCATTTATATTGACCTATTTTAAAGTTCACTATTTTTTTCCTGTTCTTTCTATTTTACTGTTAAGCCCAACCAGTAAGTTTTTTGATATTATAACTTTCAGTTATAGAATTTTCATTTAGCTCTTTCTTGTTTTTAAAACAGCTTTTTAGAATCACTTTCTAATCTATCACCCCACTCAGCTGTGAAACATCCATATGAAGAATGGTGGGCTACTTTTCTTAATCCAATTTTATATCTAAAGAAACCAAGGAAGTGAGAAGTGAAGATGATTTATTAAGATCAGAGAGGCAGTGATAAATGGATCCAGGATATATAATATATAATATGTAAGGTAGTAGAGGATGTGAAGACAAGGATGGGAGGAAATTAAGAAGTGTGAGAATTAGGGGTAGTTCACTATTTCAAACAGGATGTTTAGGGAAGGCCTCATTGAGAAGGTGAGAATAGAGAAAACATCTGAAAGAAGCAAAGGAAGGGAAAGAAGCTTTCATTCAGTAGGAAAAGCAAGGGCCCTTAGTAGGATGTGATATTATGTATGTAGGCTGTATATGGATCGCGGGATCTTCTATTATATTTTTATGAGGGGGTACAAATTTATTATATTGAATCCCTAAAGCCAGAAGTAGTCATGACTTAAAATTACCTTATGAACTATTTCATATCAGACCAGATGGGGTCCTTTAAAAGGACTTGATGATTGTTGCATAATAACTTTTGGTTCTGTGGGATATATTACATCGTTGGCATATGTAACGTGCTCTATAGGGACTAACAATTGATAAGCAGGAAGTAGAAATAGAAGACTATGAAAAATTCCCTTTCCTCTGATAACTATATAAATTATAACTTCTATTCCCAATAATTGATGACTAGGAAATTTAGACCAACCCTCCCATTAAGAAAACCTAAAGAACTAGACAAAATACACAAAAACATCTTCTTAAAAGCATCAAAGTGTTAAAAAGGTACTGTCAAGTTTGAAAGCCAAAATATAGAAGAGGAGAACCCAGAGAAGAAGACTGATATTCAAATCTTTAGGGCATTTGCCACTCCTAAAGAAATAGCTGCAAAACTGAGCTGTACTTTAGACAAATTCCTATGGCCAGGGGGCAGAAGGCAAGACCTGCAACCTACCAGAAGAGGAGATTCTAATAAACCACCTCTACTTCAAACCTACCAGAAGTGGGATCTAAAGAGTTACAGCTTCAAGTAAGGTGAGTCACTAATAAATCAATCCCTGAAAAAATGTTTCTTCTGTTTTATGTCATTGAGTGGTTCAGGGAACCTCAAGCCTTGAACTTGGTTTGAGATGGATCCAGACTGGTAGCACTTTAGGCATCTAGCAGAGGCAAATAAAAATCCTCCTTGGAAGAAGATACTATCATTCTGATCCTCAAATTATTCTAAGAAATAGCATTTAAAATACAATGTCCAACACACTGTCAGAAACTGTCAGTCATACAGAGAAACAAAACATAGTAAGTAAGAACCAGCAGAAACAACAGACAATTTAAATAGGGCTGTAAGAAGTGGAGATAATGTCTGCTGGAATTATTAGCCACAAATTATAAAACCACCTTGCTATGATTGGAGAAGAGAGAGACTCTTGTTTGAAGAAAAGAGATATCCCAAGGTAATGTTTAATATGTAACAACAGAATATTTAGAACTAATGAAAGACATCAATCCAAAGATTCTATATAGTATGGCCATACAACACTCTCAAACACATCATAGTAAAACCACAAAAACCCAAAGAAATTGAACTGTATATACACCATATATTAAAAGCAACCATAAGGAAAAGTACATATTACCTTCAGAGATGCAGAGTTAGACTGACATCTGATTTCTAAAAGTCAATAATGTATGTTAAATGACAGTAAAATATTGTCAGCATGCTGAAAGAAAACAAATGCCTGCTGAGAATTCTATTCCATATATATTATCAATAATAAAGATGAATAAAAACTTTTTTAAATGAGAATGTTTGGGAAATTTTAAAAGATATATTTCAGGATGAAGTAAAATGACCGAGGTGGAAAGTCTGAGAAGCAAGAAGAAATAAAGAACAAGAAAAAGTACATTGTGGAACTTAAAAGTTACATAGAATTTTAAATTTTGACAACAGTAGCAAATGAGTTGGATAGTGGGTACATGGAATTAAAGTGTTTATAATATAGGCCAATGATAAAGATCAGTCTTTATATTAGATTTGGATAAGTTAACAATGCAAGGTTAAAAATAAATTAATAGAAAAAATAGTTTGTAAGCTAGCCACTAAAAAAAAGAGAGATAATTAGTATAAATCTTTCAAAATAGGGAAGGTGAAAAGTAATGATAAACAAATCTTAGTCAATCCAAAAGAAGTCAGAAAACAAAAGAAAAAACATCATAGAAGAGGTAGGACATAGAAGAGATTGAAATCATGAAACAAGATGATAGATTAAAACTCAAGTATATCAGTAATTGCATTAAATGGGAATGGATGTTAAGCCTTACTATTGCTTAACACTTGTACATCAGACAGCGGTAAGGAATGTGAGAGAGTGCACAGGGTGAGGGGAGGAGCCCTGAATTCAGGTGTTGGTTTAGTCCTCAGCTAACCATGGAATTCTGAACAATTCTCTGCACTTCAGCTTCCCAGGAAATGAGCACATTAAGTTGGAGAATGAGTGAGCATATGAGCTTCATTCAGTCCTCACTGACATAGAGACTGCTCTCATGACCTCTTTCCATAGGTCCCAGGTCTTAAGATAGTCTCTTGTTGCTAAGGGCTTGTCACATTCCTAGAAGGAAGTGACGCCCTCTGCTGAGATAAAATTGAATTCTGTTAAGCCTGGGTCTGCTACTGGGCAAGATACCTGAGATGGCATATGGAATATGGAAAAGGTAGATATTAGAGGTGGAGAGGACGTACTTAAACATCGTATACTCATGCCAGAATTTTCAACAATGATTTATTTGAGTTAGCAAATAAAAAATGCAACTCATTGGTCTCTAAAGAAAGATGGGCAGAACTTTCAAAGCTATTTATATGTATCTTCCCCCATAAGAAATTTAGATTTATCAACTTCTAATACACCTAAGGACACTGTTGCCCTCCTTGGTCCATATGTAAGATGGCCACAGGTCACTAACAGAGCTGAAGTTATCCTGAGGGAAAAAGGAGAATTCTACACTGTGAAGGGGTTGACCCTCATACTGTCATTTCTTCATTGGCTCTCATTGTACTGCAATGGAATACAGCTTATATTTTGCCAACTAACAATTTGGACAATTGACTTAAAAAGATTCCTGCCAAAATAACTACAAATTAGAGTATCAATAATGCAAGCTCAAGCAAAGAACACGAAGATAGCAGACCTGACATTTTTGCTATTCCTTTAACCATATTACAAAGCAAAAACAATTATAATGTAATCAGATCTGCAGAGAAGTCTGCTAAAAGTACTAACCACTATCAAGAAGGCTTTTTGATAAATGAATAAACAAAACAGAGACAGACTCATAGAGAACAGACTGGAGGTTGCCAGATAAAAGGCGGGGGAGGTGTTAGGAGCTGAGTGAAAAAGGTGAAGGGATTAAGAAGTACAAATTGGTAATTACAGAATAGTCTCTGGTATATAAAGTACAGCATAGGGAATATAGGCAGTAACATTGTAATAACTGTGTATGGTGGCAGGTGAGTGCCGGACTTACGGGGGGATCCCTTCATACCTATGTCTACTACTTAATTCTTCTGTAATTTAGCAATTATACTACTTTATATAATAGTGAGTGTCAACTGTAATTGAAAAAAATAAATTCAAGAAAGGTTTTTTTGAAATATAGATTTATACCCTATATCAGGGGTCCTCAAACTTTTTAAACAGGGGGCCAGTTCACTGTCCCTCAGACCGTTGGAGGGCCGGACTATAGTTTAAAAAAAAAACTATGAACAAATTCCTATGCACACTGCATGTATCTTATTTTGAAGTAAAAAAACAAAACGGGAACAAATACAACATTTGTATTTGCATGTGGCCCGCGGGCCGTAGTTTGAGGACCCCTGCCCTATCTCATTAATGAAAACCTCAATACCAGCTGATATTAGCTCATGATAGAACGGGCTCATCGTAATTAGCAGGAAACTTGAAGAGTATGGTTTATTACATTTTTTCCATTATTTAAAAAAATTTGTCCTATAATGAACTAATATGATAGCTTGTGTATATAATTAATAAAAAAACAATTAGACAAATATTTTGGAGCTGTTGACTCAAATGACAGCAGCGGGGGTACATTACACAAACAGAAATATCTGGAGGCCCTGGGCATGCCGTTGAACCAGTGCATTAAAAACCAGATCTCTGGGGTGACTTGGGGGTGGCATGAATCCTAGGCTACCAGGGACTGAGCAGCCGAAGGTCCTTGGACAAGAAAGGTTGGGCACTGTGGTGGAGAGGCTCCGAAGGCAGACAGGCTCCAGGTCCAGTCCGTGCCTCTCTGGGCAAGTGCAACATGTCTAGTCACCCTGGGTGACCAGGTAGTTATTTCAGTCCCAGTTCCCTGATTGGAGTGCTATCCCAGCTCCCTGCTTAACGCAGAGAACCGGCCTGCCACAGGCATAGAGCCCACTGGCCTCCATTTCCAAAGGAACTTTGACGGAACTTATTTTCCATATACCTCATGACTTCAACTTTCCAAATATTTGCTATTTTTAATTGTAAAAAGAGATTTTTTTCCTTCTGATTCTGAATGTGACATGTATTTTTAATGTTTTATATTCCATAAATATCACCATTCCTGTTTGTATTACAGTAGGGAGATGTATTCATGTGATCACTTTGCCATCTTGACTCAAAATCGTTGGACATTCATTTAAAAGGTTAACCAGCTGAGGCCCAGGTTAGGCTCCAC
Source organism: Myotis nattereri (assembly GCF_964212035.1). Lineage (NCBI taxonomy): Eukaryota > Metazoa > Chordata > Mammalia > Chiroptera > Vespertilionidae > Myotis > Myotis nattereri. The sequence goes on from NC_138079.1 coordinate 37,961,612, forward strand.
AGGTGCCAAAACAAGGTGTTAGTAAAGCCCAGTCTCTTGATTGGAATACAGTGTTCTCTCCATTCCCCACACTGAGATATGAGATTTTATTTGCTTTGGTTGTCTGTTTACGTAAAGTTATTTCTTTATTAAGCTCCAGTAGCCTGGGGATACAAACATATACAGTATGTTTGTGTTTCAAACTAAATCAGTTGCAGTAGTGGCATGTGGAGTGGCCCTTGCAAGACCTGAGCCCTCTCCCTGAATTGTCCAAGAACATCAGCGGTTATTTGGTCCAAAATAGCCATTCCTCCTATCCTGGATCTTCTCCCCCTAACAGATTTCTCACTCCAGCTAACACCAAGCCATTCAGTGTCCAATTACTTAGCCAATGAGTGGCACAGCATGAACTATGTGAGCCAATTCTGGCCAAGTGGACATGAGAGCAGGCGGGATACTTCTGGAAAAGATTTCTCCACTCCTAATGAGAGAGATAATAAAAAGCAACTCCCCTGTTGTTTCTTCTGGACATTGAAAATGTCTGCATGTGACTTTGGGGGCTTCCACAGATATATATCGACCTTGAGCTGAGCCAGGTGAGAGGAGAGTGGAAAAGTGAGACGCACCAGGTCCTAAGGATGCCGTTGAGCCAGTGCGTTAACAAGCCTGATTCTTCCCAGCCTCTGCCGGTTTTCTCTGTGAGATAATACATTTCTTTGTTATTTACACCACTTTGAGTTGAAGTTTCTGTTACCTGAACATGAAAGCATCCTAACTGACAATAACCGCTTCAAAATGGCTCCGGCAGTGAGAACAGGATCACGTAGACCAGCGTTGATCAATGCAAGCCACAATATAAGCCAAATATGGTATTTAACAAGTTTAGTAGCCACATTAAGATGAACTTAATTTCAGTAATATATTTTTAACCTAGTACATGCAAAATATTAATTATCATTTCGACATGCAGCCAACAAAAAAAATTAAGATGTTTTACAATCTCTTTTTTGATGTGAAATCTTCAAAAATCCATTGTGCAGTTTATACTCACAGCACATATCTCTGTGTAGACAAGCCACATTTCAAGAGCTCAAAAGCCATGTGTACTAGTGGTTGCAGACCTAGAGGGTTCAACAGCAGGCTGTGTTGGAGACTGCCATTGCCCTTCACTGCTGGGTTCAGGGTTGGAAATGGACCAGGTAGGGCCCCCTGCTGGGGCTCCTGAGATAAGCCTTGTCTTTGAGCCCCTTCTGCCTGAGGTCTTGGGGGTATGGTATTCAAGCCTGCCTGAGCCTCATGCTGAGCTGCGCTAGCTCTGCCCGCAGGGACACCCAGGCCTACTGCTCAGCCCAGGCGGGGCCAGATGCCCTCCCTCCCTGTGGTTACCCTGAGGGGGGCCTCATTCTCTCCCTGCTGCTGTAGTTCAGGCAGGACCACAATGAACTTTAAAATGTAGATGATCTTATCTCTCTCTTCCTGGAAGGAAAGGCATCTTCACCTCCCTCCCTATAACTTTTTTTTAACTCTTTATGGACCACTGCATAATACTTTAATGGACTTCTACCGCTACATAACAAAGGCTAAAGGGATGAGCAGTAAGATCTCCCCCCACCCTCTTTTTTAGGCCATAAATGCCATTTTAGTTTCCAGGGTAGATACTCACCTTATGTTTGGATAATTGAGAAGGGGCACTTGAGTCCCAGAAAGGCAAAGAAGTCAGCAGCAGCTTTTAAAAGGAAGATTTTCTGGCTTAAGTTCCATCTAACCAGCTAACAAAAGTAAAAGCAAACTAACAACAACCAAAAAAACCTTTCATGTTTTCTTCCAGTCAGACATTTGGAAGAGTGAATAAATAGACATGGGGGTGCCTGGGGAGTGTAACTTTATTATTTTTATAATAGCTGAAAAGCTACTGCTGTTGCTTCCAGCAAAGGCATCCACGTAGCAGCAGACAGTGCACGAACACCTCCCTTACATAAGGGGTATCAGGTGCCAATAACAGAAGTAATGACAGGAAATGATGGAGGAGTGAACAAATTCCGCGTTTCTTTCTCTGTGGGATACTTAAACCAGGACTGACCCTTTGGGCTGAGTAAACCATGGAGGTCTTCTTGGACAATCCCAAGGTCAGAAAAAGCGGGGAGGTCTACAGAGGAATATGCATTTTCTATGAATTCGTGCTGGTTAGGATGGGAGGTCAGATGGGAGGGAGGGCTCTAGTGAGTATTTTGTCCAATGAGTAAATTGAGTTTTAACCTTGCTTGTACTCATGGTAGGCCATATCAGTTACGGCAGATAAAAAGCATCAGTTACTGACAGTCTGGAGCTATTGACATTAGCTTTTAATTGCAACCACATTTCTAGTTTTCTTTTCTATGTGGAATGTGTAAAATAATGATGGACTATGATGATTGTTCTCATATTTTCCTGTTTATAGAATCAACTACAGAGCATTTAAACGTCCCAGGGCTCAGGCTGTGCCCAGACCAATTAAACCAGACTTTGGAGGAGGGGCTCGACCATGAGCATTTTTTAAAGTTCCCCAGAGGATCTCGTCCTGCAGTCAGCCTTGAGAACAAGTGGGTCATGAAATGCATGGTGTCTGTTTTTAACAAAGATTAAAGCATATTCATATCTAAATCGGTTTAATAACCAATCTCCAGGTGAAGTTGATGCTGTTGACTGTCTGCTCAATAATTTTTCCCCCTTCGTCTTTTCCAAAAGAGCCCTGTTTCGTTCGGCCTCCTCTGAGTGGCCGTGTGCTTCAAGGAGTAAATCATGGTCGCCTTTCCTGTGTCACTAGGATGGAAGGACTGGGCGTTACACATTGGAAATGGGGATGCCATCCCTCAGTGTACTTCCTGCGGCCTGGCCTTTATTAAAAGACAAATAATACTCTTACAACAGAGGCAAAGGAGACGGTTGGGAGAAGGAAGTGTCACACTGCTCATTGTGGGTGGAAAGATGCCAATACGGCACTCCAAGTGGGCTCTTCTCAGTCTAATGATATTGGAGATAAGAATCCATCTCAACGCAGCAGCGTACAGGATTCTGAGAACATTAGCTTTGTCCTTCTTTCCCTCTCTGATGTCTGTGATGGCTGGTAACATTCCTTAATCAGGAGAGCTGCTTTGAATTCCTGCCACTTGGAGAGAGTTTGGATGCGTCTGCCAGCAGGGTGAGCCAATCACCAGGCCAAGAAAATAGGCCCAGAGAGACAGGCTTCCCGGGGAGCCTCTCAGCCACTGGAGAGTCCAGCGCAGCATACAGGAGAGGCAGCTTTTGGTTCTGCCTCGGGGGACACACTTTCAAAGGATTGCTGTTCTGGAAGGCTGGCTCGGCCGGCCCCGCCCTCGCCTGTGGGAGGAATCCCTGGGCATTCTTCTGTAATTAAGCAAGGAGTCCTGGCAAATGACCTCTGAGAGGAAACTAGCTTGTTCAAACCTCTTTAAAAATTAACAGGGAAGCCATTCTAGAGACACACATGTACACGAGTTATCATATGATCTGTAAGAAAGACTAACGTCATGTCTCCTCTCAGGCCCTCTGGATTGTTGGAGAAACTGGACATCTCCCACTTCCAGCAATGTCCGAGGAGCTCCAACTGAATCAGCACTCCTGCAAATAACTGCAAACACCAGACAGCATATTAAAAACCCACTACCTGAGGGCACTGAAGAATAAGTAAAGCCCCAGAGATCTAAGAGAGGGCTTGAAAAAACACAAAATACATGCAATAGCTCTACACTGAAATCTAGAAAACATTGCTGAGAAAAATTAAAAAGCCAGATAAATAGAGCAATGTGCCATACCCAATATTGCAAGATTCAACTTTGTTGAAATGTGACTTCCCCTGAATTGATATATAGATTCACTGCAACTCCTATCAAACTCCCAGCAGGCTTTATTATTTCTTTTTTCTTTTTTTTGTACAAATTGACAAGGTGATTCATACAAAGAACCTAGATGAACCAGAACAATTTTGAAAAAGAACACTGCTGGAGGATTTACACTGCTTTATTTTAAGACTCACTGTAAAGCTACAGTAATCAAGTCTGGTATCTGTGAAACAACAGGCATATAGGCCAATACAGAATCAGGCATAGGCCCACACATAGATGACAAATAGATTTTTTTAAAGGTGCCATGGCAATTCAATGGGGAAAGGATAATATTTTCAATAAGTGGTATTAAACCCACTGGATAGGCAAAATATGAACCTCAACCCTAACTTCACATTATACACGAAAATTAACTCAAAAGGAATCATGGATTTAAATAGAAGAGCAAAACCTATAAAACTAGGATAAAACACAAGTGCACCTTTGCACATTTGGAGTACGCAAAGATTTCTTAGGACTCAAAAAAACAAACCATAAGAAAAAATTTTTTTTAAATAAATTTTATTGTTTTTTACAGAGAGGAAGGGAGAGGGATAGAGAGTTAGAAACATCGATGAGAGAGAAGCATCAATCAGCTGCCTCCTGCACACCCCCTACTGGGGATGTGCCTGCAACCAAGGTACATGCCCTTGACTGGAATCGAACCTGGGACCCTTCAATCCCCAGGCCAATGCTCTATTCAGTGAGCCAAACCGGCTATGGCAAGAAAAAAATGTATTAAATTGGATTTCATCAACATTAAAACTTCAAGTTATTTTAGGAAATATTACTAAGAAAATGAAAAGACAAGTCACAGACTGGGAGAAAATATTCATTTTACATATGTCTGATGTAGGACCAGAATAAAGAACTCTTACAGCTCAATAATAAAAAGGCAAGTAATCAGCTAATTATAGGCAGATTTGAGTAATCACTTGACAAAAGAAGACATAAACAGCAAATAAGCACATGAAAAGATTCTCAACAATGCTGATCTTCAGGGAAATGCAAATTAAAACCATGAGGAAATATAACTACATACCCTCTAGAATGGCTAAAATAAAGATGGAAAAATACTGTGTATTGGTAGGAATGTGAAGCAACTAAACCTCTCAACCTGTGGTTCGCGACCCCTTTGGGGGTAGAACGACCCTTTCACAGGGGTCGCCTAAAACCATCAGAAAACACATATATAATTACATATTGTTTTTGTGATTAATCACTATACTTTAATTATGTTCAATTTGTAACAATGAAATTGGGGGTCACCACAACATGAGGAACTGTATTAAAGGGTCGTGGCATTAGAAAGGTTGAGAACCACTGCTCTAATACATTGTGGGTGGGTATATTTTATTATATGCAAATCATATTCAAAAGAACTTTAAAAAATGAATTAAGCCAATGAAGTTAAAAACAAACATCAATAAATGGTGTTGGGAAAATTTGACAGATATATGCAAGAAAATGAAACTAGACCGCCAACTTACACCATACACAAAAATAAACTCAAAATGGATAAAGGACTTAAATGTACGACGAGAAACCATAAAAATCCTGGAAGAATCCAAAGGCAACAAAATCTCAGACATATGCTGAAGCAATTTCTTCACTGATACAGCTCCTAGGGCACTTGAAACTAAAGAGAAAATGAACAAATGGGACTACATCAAAATAAAAAGCTTCTGCACAGCAAAAGAAACCATCAACAAAACAACAAGAAAGCCCACTGCGTGGGAAAATATATTTGCCAATGTCATATCTGATAAGGGCCTAATCTCCAAAATTTATAGGGAACTCATATAACTTAACAAAATGAAGATAAACAATCCAATCAAAAAATGGGCAAAGGACCTAAATAGACACCTTTCAAAAGAGGACATTCAGAAAGCCAAGAGACATATGAAAACATGCTCAAAGTCACTAATCATCCGAGAGATGCAAATCAAAACAACAATGAGGTACCATCTCACACCTGTCAGACTGGCTATCATCAACAAATCAGCAAACGACAAGTGCTGGAGAGGATGTGGAGAAAAAGGAACACTCGTGCACTGCTGGTGGGAATGCAGACTGGTGCAGCCACTATGAAAGACAGTATGGAGTTTCCTCAAAAAACTAAAAATGGAACTCCCATTTGACCCTGTGATCCCACTTCTAGGAATATATCCCAAGAAACCAGAAACACCAATCAGAAAGGATATATGCACCCCTATGTTCATAGCAGCACAAATTCACCATAGCTGAGATCTGGAAACAGCCTAAGTGCCCATCAGTAGATGAATGGATTAGAAAACTGTGGTACACCTACACAATGGAATACTATGCTGCTGTAAAAAAGAAGGAACTCTTACCATTTGCAATGGCATGGATGGAACTGAAGAGCATTATGCTAAGTGAAATAAGCCAGTCAATGAAGGAAAAATACCACATGATCTCACTCATTCATGGATAATAAAGACCATTATAAACTTTTGAACAATAATAGATACAGAGGCAGAGCAGCCTCAAACAGATTGTCAAACTGTAGCGGGAAGGCCGGGGAGGGGTGGGGGGCAGGAGGGAGGGGTGTAAGAGATCAACCAAAGGACTTGTATGCATGCATATAAGCATAACCAATGGACATAAGACACTGGGGGGTAGGGGAGGCCAGGGGATTGTCAAGGGTGGGGGGAAAAAAGGGACACATATGTAATACCCTTTGTAAGACTGTAAGCAATAAAATAAAATAAAATAAAATAAAATAAAATAAAATAAAATAAAGCATAACAAATGGGCATAAGACACTGGGGGGTAAGGGAGGCCAGGGGATTGTCAAGGGCGGGGGGAAAAAAGGACACATATGTAATACCCGTTGTAATACTTTAAGCAATAAAAAAATAAACAAACAAACAAACAAACAAAAACAACAATAGCCTTAGCCGGTTTGGCTCAGTGGATAGAGCGTCGGTCTGCAGACCAATGGGTCCCAGGTTTGATTCTAGTCAAGGGCAGGTACCTTGGCTGCAGGCTCTTCCCCTGCCTGGGCCCTGGTCGGGGTTTGTGCAGGAGACAACCAATCAATGTATTTCTCTCATATAGATGCTCCTCTGTCTTTCCCTCTCTCTTCCAGTCTCCCTAAAAATCAATGGAAAAACATCCTCAGGTGAGGATTAACAAAACAAAACAAAAAAAACAGTGGTAAATGATTTCTAAGAAAAGCAAAAAATGGAGTAATTGCTAATATTTAAAGAGGCACTATAATAAATCCGTGAAATATATATATTTGTTTGTTTTCCTCATTCAATCTTGACAAAGAGCCTATTAGGTTGGTATAATTATTATCTCCATCCATTTTAGGGATTTTTGAAAAAGATGATCCAGTCATAACATGGACATTTATGGCAGAAAAAAAAATCAGCCTTGAGTTAATATCTTCATTTCACCAAATTTTGAAAAATAAACACCTGACAGCAAGGAACTACTAAGGGCGTGTTTGGCAATTAGACAGCCATGAGCAGAGCAAGGACGATGGGCCAGGTTCAGAAGGCCACCAAGGCAGAAAGCCCCAGGTGCCTATCTACGGGCAAAACTGAGAAAACAAGGACCTCATCCCTGGGGCACCCTTTCCTCCCCTAGCCGGTCCTTGGTCCTGTGGGTCAGATCCTCCTCCTGAACAAGGGGGCCGGAGAAAAGCCTCATCTGAATCCATACAAGGACGGACATGACCAGACAGGCCCCTACAGGTCAGCTCCAAGAAGAAAGCAGTTACCCACTCCGAAAGGTTGAAAGGAGCCCTGGCCCACACCCGAGGCAGCTCTTAAAGCCGGCCCCTGGAAACTCCACGTGTACTTTTGCTTTGCTTGATAAATAAACTTTCTCTTGCGAGTTGGAATTTTGGCTTTGAATTCTTTCTTAGCCAGAACTCAAGTACTGAAGCCCATTTTCACCATTACAAAGACTCTGGGTTAAGAAACATTCTGATCCAAAAGTCTCTTGGCCATTTGTATGTCCTCTTTGGAAAAATGTCTATTTAGGTCCTCTGCCCATATTTTGATTGGATTGTTTGTCTTCCTTTTTGTTGAGTTGTATGAGTACTTTATGTATTTTGGAAATTAACCCCTTATCAGATGTAACATTGGCAACTATCTTCTCCCATGCAGTGAGCTCTCTTTTCCTTTTGTTGGTAGTTTCTTTTGCGGTGCAGAAGCTTTTTATTTTGATGTAGTCCCATTTGCTTATTTTCTCCTTAGTTTCCTTTGCCCTAGGAGATGTATCAGTAAACATATTGCTATGAGCGATGTCTGAGATTTTGCTGCCTATGGTTTCTTCTAAGATTTTTATAGTTTCACGACTTACATTTAAGTCTTTTATCCTTTTTAAGTTTATTCTTGTGTATGGTGTAAGTTGGTGGTCTAGTTTCATTTCTTTGCATGTACACATCTAAATTTTAGTTCTAAGCTACATGGATGGATGGATGGATGGATGGATGGATGGATGGATTCATGGATGACCTTTTCCTCTGAATAAAGCAAAGTGCTGCACCTTCAATATTTCCCCCCAATGTTTTCTTTGCTCTGCGTCATGTGGCTCTGTCTCAGAAAGGCTCCATTCTTGAATTGTTTGTTTGGTGCCCAGAATCTCTTACACTCCAGGGTAACAATGCTCCATGGTAAGATCCAGGATGGGCGAGAGAGCTGTCTTTCTACGTTTTCAGTGGGAGAAGGGAAAGGGAAGAGAGCTGTGCTCTGTCTAGATCCATTTGCTCCACACTTTCTAAAACCATGCACAATGGTGTTTTGAAGAAGTTGGGTCACTTTACTTTCTCATGCTATTAGGCAAACTGTGGTCTTTATTTCAGATGTAAAAGACCCAATGGGAATCTAAAAACTAGACAAATAATAGGTTTTCCAATCTCTCAAGAAAGGGAATTGTAAGAAATTTCCTGATAGGATATTTGCTTACCTGGCTTTGGGAAAGTTAAAAACTCTCTCTCTCTGGATTATTCTATTTTGCTTATTTATACTGTGTTCAGGTGTTTTCTTGCTAGTTTTAGGATCAGCACTGTTATCATTCCTTAATTATCTAACAATATTTATGCTGTTCATTACCTGAGGTCAATTTTTAATTCAAGTTGGCTTTTTCCTGAATTTAGCACAACAAACACCTTGGCTCATTTGCCCCCCACTGCTCAACTAGTTTGAGCTCATGGAATGCAAACTAATTTAAAAATAGGCGAGGGATTCCAAAGGCAAGATTTTACTTCCAAAATAATAATAATAATGCATTAAGAGTCAACTGATATTACTCTGACATCTGGCACATCCTATTCTCCACAACAGCTGCAAACCTGAAAATATCCCCAAAGGCCTCTGGGAGCAAGCTCTCTGGTAAGATTAAAACCATGAAGGTCACAGAAGACACAAGGCAACCATTTCTTGCCCCAGACAACAGGGCACACTCTGAAGGTTATAAAAACCAACCATTGAGAATATCATAACCTGGTAGTCCAGGAGAATTAAGTGGGAGAAAAACAGAAAAAAAGTGATGAAAAAATGAGAAGCAAGTGGCAAAAAAAGAGAGAAGCCAGAGCAAAGCCTAGAAATGTTGATGATTCGGGGAGAAATAGACCCCCTAAGAGTGAGGAGAGGGAACTTGGGAAACGTGGAGAACAACCAAGGAAAGGCAGTGCAGCCCGAAGAGCAGAGCAGATTGGAGACCTGCAGAGTTGGCCCCCTGCCCTGCAGCCCTCGGGCCTCTGACGACCTACACAGTACTCAGTAAGGGTCTTTATTCTGTACCCACTTTTTTTACTTTAAAGAACAGAGATCCACTCATGATCTTGGGGGTGGCGGAGGGTGGGGGGAGTTACTGAAAGAATCCATGTGTATTGAAACACACTTACCTTTTTACTAAATAGGAATAATATCTTTTACTTTTATCCCATTGAATTAAATGAGTATTAAATAAGAACATATGTGTATCACTCAGAGTCCTTCATTGTAAACACAGACTTACCCTGTTGGCTTAAGCACAACAGTGATTTATTAAGGGATGCTGAGGGACCTCAATCCTAGGAAGGCTGGGGAATCGGGCCTGGAGGGAAGGAAGCCAGGAAGGCTTCCCAAATTACACCACCACGTGCTCTTGGGAGATCCTCCTGCTGCAGCAGCTGGCCGGGGCCCCAGAGCTGATCCCACTAGTCCTGGGCAGCCATGCCTCACTAGGGCTTCTGCTGCTGCTTCTGAGAGTTAGGCTTCTCAGGACCCCACCTTCTCAGCACTGCCGTCGGAACCAAAGTCTCGCACAACCTAGCAGTTCCCTCTGTTATCCTCCCTGTCGGTCTCTCTCTGGTCATGGCAGCCCACCCTTTGACTCACTTTCCTCTATCTTGTTTAATTTATTTGAGACAATTATCTGCCTGTGTTTAAGGTTGATTCCACCCTTGGGTGAAATTGAGCTTTCTAACTCTTCTTTGGGAATAGAACTGTGTGACCTTGGCAGGAATCGCCAGCTTTCCCTGCAACCTCACCACTTCACCCCTCACAGCCCCAAGTCAGTACCTTCTCCCTCCCTGCTGTAAAGCCTACACTATCTTTAGGCCATCTGGTATATTCCCATGTCTGGTCTGAGTCAAGTTCAGTTACCAGCTGAGCCACCACCTGGATATTCTTTGATTCAATATCCAAATGTTTCCAAGGTCTAGACTACCAGTTCTTGGCTCCTGGCTGCATATTAGAATGAAGGGTGGGTAGGAGTCTGATTTAATTGATTTTGAGTGTGTCCAGGTTTAGGCATTTTTAATAGCTCCCCAGTTTAGTTTATCGGAGAAACTGTCTTTTAAAAGCTCAACAAGATTTTAAAGGTTTAAGGAAGAAGCAAAAATTGAAAGCATAATATCAAACAAACGTGGGAGAGGGTACTATACCCCAATCCCTAATAACTATCTGCAAATATAAACTTTTAACAGTTTTGCAAGTAGGAATGACAAATTAGATTTTGGTCCATTTTAGCTTCTGAGTTTGAAAGTCATATGAATTTCTCCTAAGTTATTGTATACCTATTAATACTGAATTTAAATAGAAAAGGGGGGGGGAGAGAAGGGATCTTTAAGGGATGTGACAATGCCTTGTTGTTCAGTCTCTAAAATAAGTGAGGAATGACAGATTCTAAATTCTGTTTATCTCAAATATTTGGTTCACTCAATAACATGAATCATCTCACAATATTGACAGCTGTGAGAAAACCAGGGTGTTTATTACTCATCCCTGAGTCCACATATCTCTTCAATATCCCCATCTATTCACCATTCTGAACTGTCAATTACAGTGATAAGAAAGGAGCAGAAGGAGGCGATCAATATGCCTCAAATGATAAAACAGGTAAAGTGTTACAGAACAATGGAAATAGGATGTAGTGTGGATAACTATGGGAACAATGATAATCCATTGCTGCTGACATTATTGAAAAATCATGAGAAGACTTACCCCAAACTGCCATTTGGTGCACAACCAGGCAGAAATGCAAGGGTTAAGGGACAGGAGTGTTGGACTTGTCATTCCTTTGGACAAATTAACATTTTGAATCCCTGTCCTATAGGTGGGAATCACTCACTCTCCTCCATAGAAGCTAAGAGTGTCATACACTCATTGAGCCTGTCGCCCTTGTAGCGAGGGCATGGACATCGCTACCTGACCTTGGCTCCACCAACCACAGGTAAGCTCCAGACCTAGAATTAGAAGCTCAGTCAGTAATCAGAAGTGGCATGTGATGACATTAAGCAGTGGTTCTACCAGAGGGCACTGGGGTGTGGGCTACAACACTGAGGGTGTGGTGTTGGCAGTGGAAGGGCATCATGGGGCCAGATCTACACTATGATGGAGCTGGCTTTCAGATCACTCAGATATTTGATCAGCCACCCAGTATCTGTAATATCCCAGTGTGGCCATTAGTGAGCTTCATACCAACACTTTTAAGATTATTAAATAAAGATCTCCCACCTTAAATGCGAAAACCAGTGTGATTTTTTTTTTCCTGAGAGAGAGAAAAGAGGAAAAAACTTTGATGAGATCAGATCTAAAATCTCCTGATCTTTCTGAGAGGAGAGGAATTGGGTTCTTTCTTCTCTTTACCATTTTTGTCATTTTGATGTTTAAACTTAAATTGTACCCTCAGCTTCCAACTGAACCTGTGCCCTGTGTGTCCCCATTCCTCACCCCACCTATGTGATTGAGTACTAGAGTTGGAAAGACTTTGAAAATAATATTGTCCAATCCTTCCTTTTGCTGACAAGGAAAGAGAAATCCAGGCCACACTGTGAGAGGATCTCGGGACCCTGAAGGGGTTCCAGGACCCTTGACTCTTCAGCTAACTCCTCCATGTTAAATCCAACTCACTTTGATTGTCCCTTCTGGTTCACTAGGGCCCCACCCACTCTTCAGCCCCAGGACAATAGTTCAGGAGGCAGCTAGTCAATACTCCGGTCTGGTCTGAAGACAAGAATAATCCCATAGATGTCAGCCAAGACCTTTCTTTTCTGGCAGCACTAAATGAGCCTTTCTTTCTCCACTCAGCAAGTCCAGCCAGAATATTTCCAATGAGAGAAATCTTCTATCCCTGAAGACAGTAACTTCACTCCTTAATCAACTGGGTTCATTCCATAAGTCTGACAAGCAGTGGAAATAGGTGTGAGGCTAGGGAAAGCACCACAGTGCACATGCTAATCCTTAGAAAGCTTTGCTTTTCTCTCTCTGAGACTGTCAAGGCCAGACCTTTCTCGTTTCTCTTTTGTTCTATCCTCAACTCCAGAAAGAGAGGGCCCCAAAATGCTTTGGTGGAGAAAGCAATAGGTGAAGGTCCTGACAGGCCATAGCGAGGTTGCAGGAAAACCGTGTCCTCATTCACAGCCAGTCTGGGGCACTGCTTTGGACCTGCGTAGACCCTGAAGTGTGGGGGACAGAGCTGAATGGATTAGGTCTGCCTCTCTCTCCTCTCTGTCCACCTTCCCTGCAGAAACTGAGATGCGCTGAGAAATGCTTTGCTGTGGTCCTTTCCTCCCTAGAGACCCTATTCACTTAGCAATAAATTCCATGTACACGTCCATTTTTTCACATGGTTCCATATATTTCTTGTCCTGGTTTATTCTTGACTTTTATGTTGATTGCTTTGGGATCTCTGGCCAGTGCATGATGGGTAGAAGCAAGTAGGATTTGATATTTTAAGACAAAATATCTCAACCTCATCTCAATTCTAAAATTGTTTTTGAGCTCATTTTCCCTTCATCACTCAGCACATCCACTCATCCACTTGTTTATTGATTTTACTGTTGTTTATGAGTTTTTGTTTTTGGTTTGGTTTGTGAGAAGGTTATTGATTTTAAGATAAGCAGCCCACATTTACCTCTGTCTCCAAAACTGCCTGTGCCTGAGTTATATTCCTCACCACACTCGAATTTAATTTTTCAGTTGCCTTCATGATATCAACATCTTCATGTTCTCTCAATCTGTGAGCTAGATTATCTTCAACTCTTTCCTCTTTTCTCCACTTGGTTGCCCATCCTTCTTAACAGAGTTTCTTGTAAGAACTTAATTTTGATAGCTTCCAGCTTTGTATTAGTCATAAAATTTAGAAATTATTGGCATAATTTCTAGTCAAGATGGTGTTGCAAGTTCAAAATATGAGGCTTTGTTTTGTTCCAAAAGCATTGCTGTGATTTGTAAAACAGAAAAAAAGCATGGCCATGTTCAGAACAAGACAAATATCTCTATGTACTACAGTAGAAAGAGAAAAAAAATGGAGAGTGGGACCACTGGGTCTGATCCATAAGTAAGCAGAGGGGACCAGGCGTTCTAACTCCTGTGGGGCTGTGGGAACCAAAAGGCCCCATAGAAGGTGGGGACAGAAGTGAAACCGCAGGCTGTTACTCATCCACAGCCCCATCTAATGGGACCGTGGTGGACAGCAATATTTTTGGACCATATCACCCTGTCCTACTTCCTTCAAAACTGCTCACAGGACCGAGGGCCAAGGCATCCAAGTCATGGGGCTCCTAGGAGGGGCCTGGAATGAAAATTTCTACCAAATGCAAAAGAACTGACCCCAAATGACTCTTGTTCCAATGAAATTAGATCAGGAAATATGTGAAGAAGTAAACAATTTTCTATGTAAACTAAAGCTGAATGATCTGGAGGCAGAGAGGGGCAAAGGTCTCTGATGAATCATCATCAAGACACAGTCCTGAGGAAGCAGAAACTCTGAGATCACAAAATGTGTAAGCTTTAGAGTGGAGGATGAAGATACCACTTGACATCCACAAGAGGAAACCAGACCCATAGAGAAATTTGGAGTCGCATTAATGTGGACAAGAAAAGTGAAATTCTACATCTCCCCCCACTGAGATCCAGAGGAGTGCTCCGGATTCCGAAGGTATTTCTGATTTCAGCCTCTGGGAGACCCAGCTCTGCACTCATTCCTGCTCCTCCTCCCAGAGCTCCTGATTTGGCTCCTCATCAATTACTACTAAGCTTGGTCCTGGGCTTGGACCTCAAGCTCCTTGGTTTCACAGGGATCTTTATAATTGTCTCCCCTCTACAACCCCAATTCTTTTTTTATATATATATATTTTATTGATTTTTTACAGAGAGGAAGAAAGAGGGATAGAGAGTTAGAAACATGGATGAGAGAGAAACATCGACCAGCTGCCTCCTGCACACCCCCCACCGGGGATGTGCCCACAACCAAGGCACACGCTCTTGACTGGAATAGAACCCGGAACCCTTCAGTCCGTAGGCCGATGCTCCATCCACTGAGCCAAACCGGTCAGGGCTACAACCCCAATTCTTGAGGTTCTTTGAATGAGACTGTTCTTTACAACCAAGAAAACCCAGCTGAAACATATGTTAACAACGTCACTTAATCCTCCCGACAACTCTAAGAGGTAGGAATAATATTCCCATTTTACAAATGGGGAAACTGAGGCTACAGGACATTAAGAAGCAAAATTGCATAGCTCCGGGCTGGTCATTTGCTTATTTGCTCTCACATTTATTTTCCAGCCTTTCTTTGCTTTGCCAGCTGTGCAAACTATATTTCCCAGGCTCCTTTGCCAACTGGCTTCTGACTCACCAAGAGGTTCATTGGAAGGAAATTTAATAGCAGAATAAAGGGAGAAAAGCTCCCCCATGCTTCATATCTCTGGCAATAACTGCCTCTTCTTCGTGTCTCAGATCCCACAAGAGTGCCTTTCTCCCATGTTCCCCCGGTACCAACCAGGAAGCCCCGTCCTCCCTTGCACCCTCCAGTCCTAGGGGTGAAACAGCTTCCTTCCTTTGCTAGTGTTTGGGTGTTCTCGCTGTCTCCTGTGTAGCTTTTTAGCTCTTTCATTCCATTTGTAATTAGTTCTCCATATTAAATTTCACCTAGTAAATGGCTCTGTTTTCTTGAACAGATCCTAACTGACAGAGCATTTACTAAGGGGCTGAGTAAGAATTGGAAGTTTAGTCCATTTGATTCCAGAACCCACACTCTGAAGACCTATTTTATTGACAGTTAAGTCACACAGAGATTCTTTGAACTTCAACTACAAATTAGTGATGCTTGTTTCCCCCAGAGCAAGCCCATGAGAATGATTACCACTTCGTGTTGTCACCACCCACAGTCATGAGTTAACTTTACCATGCCGCCAACCCGCCGATCAAAACGGGATGGGAGAGTTCATTTCTAAGGGCTGCCTCTGACCATGCAAACCATTACTCTGTTTTGACTCTGCTTCCTCAGCCCCCAGGGCCAATCTAGTAGAACTGGATTTGCTATGAGATGAGAAAAATCTATGGCACTGAGTGTACAGGCTGGAATCCCATGTTGCTCAATGGGGTGCCAATGCCTGAGAGCAATACAGCCTCTTCCCAGTGCTCCAGGTCCTTTCAGCTTCAACCCTTGGAGACCCCATCCTTTCATGATAATCCATTCCACTTACACACAAGGTCTAAGTATTTTGTTTGTGCACTTTCTCTTGCATGCTTGTTCTCTCTCTCTCTCTCTCTCTCTCTCTCTCTCTCTCTCTCTCTCTTTCTCTCTCTCTCTCTCTCTCTCTCTCTCTCTCGTGCTTTCTCTGCTAGAAAATATTTTTTTAATCAAAGAAAGAAGACTCAAATTTATGGTCTTTAAATAAACCCATAATCGCTTCCCTAATTATGAATGCCTCCTGCACCTGGTCTCAATCCTTTCAAACTAAGTTTAGTCCATTCATGTGTGAAGGTAGATAATTTCAGCATTCATTTAACAAATGTATGATGGGAAATATGCTAAACTCTTGAAGTTTATACTATATGATATCCTATAACTAGTGATGAGTGAATTCTCTGTTTCATAGACCACAGTTGAACAATCTATACAATTATTTGCAAAAATAACCAAGTCTTGTTATAAAAATGGGTGTTATCTTTGGCGTCTCCCTCCTCACTGCCTCCAACTATACCTCCCACACCCCAGCTGTCTCCTAATCCTATGAGGGTTTTTGTTTCCCCCAAAAGCTTTAGTGGCTTTTCTATTCTTTCTTTTTCTCTCTCTAAGGAAATCTCAGTGTTACCAGCGATTAAAATGGATGGCCATATGTCAGAGAATAAAACATCTTTTCTGAATCCTTGTCTTCTGGGCAGACCTATAAGCCTAGAAGCCAGTGCACTGAGACGGAAGGATGGACTGCATGGCCTAGGGAAAGCTCCTCACCCCTCTCCACCCCACCAGCAGGTAGCCAGCTCCTTCACCATTCAGGTCTCAGCAAAAGAGTGACATCCTTGGGAAAATATTCTCCAACCTCCAGCCAAAGTTGGGGTCATAATAGAAATTATCTCAGCATGTAAATATATCCACAGCTATGTTATCTGGATAATAGCTGTCTACCCCGTGCAGGACTCATAAATATTCATATCCCAAACTGTATTTCATTAAAGCAGTATGTGTGTGTGTGGGGGGGGTATTGGGGGAGGGGGAGTGTCTGTGACAAATAACTTTGGGAAATGCTGGATTAAGCCAATTAAGCAAATTTCTTTACTGTAGGACTTCTTTGAGCCTTTAAAATACTAATGTGTGTAATAATCACCAGCGTTTTGCAAATCATATTAACAATGGATTCTTTCTTTATAATACATGTTAACATTTGGAGGAACTAGTGTTGTGTGGAATATGGTTTGAGAAAGGCCAATATAAAAGGAGTTACAATTGATAGCAGAATGGTAATAGTCACTAGCACACAGATCTCAAATGACCTTGGAAGCTGCAGTGGAAAACTGTGACAAAACTTCAGAGATAGTTCATCACATAGAAAGAGATAGGTGGGCTAAAGGTAAGTTTGGGGAAAATATCCCAAAAAAGGGAGGATTGATGAGAAAGAAAGCTGGCTTGTAGAGAATATAATGATGGAGTCCCAATTAAAGTAGAATCCATGCCAACCAGCTGACTAGAAAGACAACTGATAAGCTTCTCCTCAGTACTTGATGCTTATGAGTGAGATGCAAAGTGACACCTGCTACACAAGTCAATAGGGGAAGGAGTGGCGACCGTGACCTTGGCTGGCTTTCACATAGAACTGAACCATGTGGTCAACTCATTCATGATAATGTGAAGTTCAAAAATTGTGAACTTCAAGTTCTGTGGAATTATAATATTCAGAAACATAACATTATACAAAATTATACTTGATTATCCTATATAATAAAAAGCTAATATGCAAACTGACCGAACGGCAGAATGACCGGTCGCTATGATGTGCACTGACCACCAGAGGGCAGACGCTCAATGCAGGAGCTGCTCCCTGGAGGTCAGTGCTCTCCCACAGCGGGAGCACCACTCAACCAGAAGCCCAGAAGCTGGACTCACAGCTGGAGAGCACAGTGGTGGTGGTGGGAGCCTCTTCCACTTCCGTGGCAGTGCTAAGGATGTCCGACTGACGGCATAGGCCCAAGGGCTCCTGGATTGTGAGGAGGGCACAGGGAGCCCCTTCCCCCAAGTGCACTAATCTCGTGCACCAGGCCTCTAGTTTTAAATTATTTAAAATGTATTAAAAAGGTAATTTTTTAGCTTTAGATAAAATCACTTAGGTACCTTCTAAATAAAAACATTAGTACCACTGTAAGCTTTGTTCCAGGTGTGAGGTGGAGATAGATGTTTATTGATTTTCCAAAGGGCTGCCTCAGATCCATTATGGAAACAGAGGTATAGGTTTAATAAGTGAACGCGGAAGCAATTATTCCAAGTTGTGTGGCTAACAAAGTGATGACTAGGAGGCTACCATGGATACATTATCTTTTGGAATTCATCCAGAGAGTAGGAACTCTCTTTTTTAGTTTAATTTCACAACAAGGCATGTGATCACATACGAGCAATGGGAACCCAGAGTGGAAACCTTGTTTTGGAAATCAACAAACATTTAGTTTTTCACTTCAGTCGATCAACTGAGATGACAGTTTTTATGGTGAGGACTCAAAACAGTATCAAGGAAATTTTCCCTTTTTATTTATGAATAGCAGACAAAAAGTAGAACTTAGTTGTTTGAGAGTCTGAAGACTTTCAGGCATTTGCATTATTTCTCAAAACAAACTTAATTCTTCATTCATGTGGAATATTTCTGGATGATACATAAACAGGTTTAGAGTGCAAAGGCAAAAAGAAGAGAGTTTTGGAAAGTGCCAAACAGTGAGAATTTGGCTTTCCTGGAACTATCTTTTATGTCGACACTGGAATCTGTCTAGACTTTAAAAGACTACTATTAAAAGAGGTTTAATTTCAAAGGATGGCTATTCTTTCAAAAGGTTCCTGGGTCCTGACACTTAGAGGCAAAAACAGAACTTGCAAAGTCTGGACACAGAGCTGGCTGGTACAGATTGTTTAAGCCCCTGTGTTCCTGAGATCATGCTATTTTACTAAGCTCTGAACCGAGGAACCTGAATGCTCAGTGAGAAGTCAGAGACAGAGTTAGTGTGGAGTGGGAAGTAAATGTGTCCCTAAGGGATAGAGGGTGGGCTGGATCTGGTGACCAAGTGCAAATCCAGTCTGCTTTCTGATACCGCAATCCCCCATCTGCTCCTCCTCCCTCTTCCCAGTGTCAGGGAACTCCCCCAGCACAGCCTGTCAGGTCTAGCAACTTCCACCTCACTGACTCCAGACCTACCCTCTCTCACCCTTAACACCCTACCCAGAGGGACTACCCAGTTTAAACTTCAAGGGCCTTTAAAGCATGAAAGCTCTTTACTTAGCCTGTGTGTGTGTGTGCACCTGTGTGTGCACCTGTGTGTGCATGTGCCTGTGTGTGCCTGTGTGTGCCTGTTTGTGCGCCAGTGTGTGCGCCTCAGACTGGCAAGGTTTAGGGCCACAGTGCTTGAACCAGGCTGGATTTCTCCCTCCCACTTTCTGTCTTTTTCACCCAAACCAGGCATCTACCACCCGTTATGGTTTAAGTTGCCCCAGTAGTTTCCCAATAACCCTTTCATAGCCATCTTAGCCTTTAGGTTTGTGTAGGGCATGTCACCATGCAAAGTCCCTTCAGTTCAGCTGACAGTGATTTTACAGACACTGCATGAACACAAGCTGTCACAGGACGAAACTGGTATCCCGGCCAGCCCTCCACCTAGACCAGAGCTGGGCCTGGGCAGCCTCTCTGCCACAAGGGACACTAGGGACAGGGCAGGCAGCCTTTGCTCCACGTGGGTCCTGGGGCATCCTGAACCTCCCTATTCATCTTCAGGGCCTTTCTTTTGTTCTGGAATAAGCAATACTGTTTTGTTCAAGGTTAGGTTCTGGAGACATATCTTTACAACCTATATTCTATTTCATTCAAAGAGATTATGGCTTCATGGGTTTCTATGGGACTGTATATTCTTTCAACTTGAGTTTATAGTAATGAATAGAATAAAGCCAAAGAAAAACTGCCATGGCCTTTTAGGCACCAAACGTTAATACCCATTCATCTGAGAAGCAGCGACATGGAGGCAGCTCTCTGGGCTTTCATTCTGAATGGGACTATCAGCCCCGTGGAAAGGACAGACAGACGGGCCACTTTCTCCCTGCATGCTGCTTATCACTGGTCTGTGCTCAGGGACCATGAGCCTAGATCTAATGTGGTTCCCGGGCCTTTATTCCAGCCTTCTTCCTGCTCCTCCAAACTCCCACGTCCGAGGCATGCTGGGGTGACTTTGAGGATCAGGTGCAGCCTCTGGAACAGCTGGGTTGGTTCCTTTCGTTCTTTGTAAGCACTCAGCGAAGCAGCTTCCCTCTGAGCATGTCGAGGCACAAGGATAGTGCATTACCAGGGAGAGCTTGTCTGCCCTTCGTCCCTGGAGGCCCTACTATGCACAACGGGAAGAGGCCCAGGACTGTGAAAGAATCCTCCAAACTGAGATCCTGGAGTTTATCTTCCTTTTCCACTTAGAATAATCCCCAAACCATCTTAATACGTTTTTCAGTATTTCAATTCATTTCCTTTATCTTCTTAAGAAAAGATGGGGAAAAGTTTTTAAATTGCCTCAAGGCCCTTTGCATCAACTAGATACACGGTGAGGTCTGTAAGAGGTTAATACCTTCTAGCATAATCTTTCTCTGGCATCCACTGGGGCAGTTGTGATCTCTTGAACATCAATAGGATGGCTACAGGTCTTCTGGAAGGAGTTATCAACTAATTTCAGAATGGAGAGAAAAGCCTGTGAAATATGCAAGGGCTCTTTTCTAATTAAATAATTCGCTAAACAAAATGTGTTAAAATTTAGTTCCCCATCTAGAACAAGTGCTATCCAGTACCCTAAGGAGAGGGCAAGGTGGGTGACAACCGAGGCTTTAGTGATCAAATCTGGTGATTTATCTGCTCACACCCGGTATGGCAGCCATCGTAGGATTATTAAAAGAGGATGTTAGTCATGTTTTGATCATGCTTTGGTCCCTGCCCCATCCATTCCACAGGCCTTTACACAGAACCTACTCTAAACCACACTAGAGTAGAAGGAGGCTCTCGGTGCTCCCGCGCTGGTCCAAGCTGCCCTGCCACTCTCGCAGGTTATTGGAATTACCTTTCAAATGGACTGCCTCCTTCTGTCCTTGTCTCCCTACAGTCTGTTCGCAACACAGTGATCAGAGTGATTCTGTTAAAATGTGAATCAGATCATAGAATCCCTCTGTTCAAAATTCTCCAATAATGCTGCCTCGCCCAAAGTAAAAGCCACAGCAACTGACCCCACTCCTCCTCTCCCCAGCCACCCTCCTCTCTTTGCTCCTTCCTTCCTTCCTGCAGATTTCCTTAGAGTCACCTCACTGAGCCCTTCCCTTACCACCTTGTATAGTATCACAACCCTTTGATTTTCTCTATTCTTCTGGCTTTATTTCCCTGAAACACTTTTACCCGTGTGGCATAATATATACTTTTCATATTCACCTTGTTTATTTTTATATCTCTCCTCTCCCCCCAACTTCCACCCCCAGACACACACTCTAACCCAGTGGTCGGCAAACCACGGCTCGCGAGCCACATGAGGCTCGCAAGCCACATGTGGCTCTTTGGCCCCTTGAGTGTGGCTCTTCCACAAAATACCACGTGTGGGCGCGCATGTACAGTGTGAAGTTGACTTAAAACTTTAAGTAAAGTTTATTAAGTTAATTTTAGGGAACATTGTGGCGTGAAAGAAGATGTAGTGTCGAGGATTGAGAAAGGTATGTTGAGATGGTTTGGACATATAGAGAGGATGAACTAAAGGAGATAGACGAAACAAGCATACAAGACGAGTGTGGATGGGAGAGTTGGAAGGGGGCGATCTCAGCGAACGTACCTCAATCAGATTGAGGATGTTTTTAGCAAAGGCCAGCTTAGGAGTACCCTAATTAAGTTAATAACAATGTACCTACCTATATAGGTTAAGTTTAAAAAATTTGGCTCTCAAAAGAAATTTCAGCCCTAACTGGTTTGGCTCAGTGGATAGAGCGTCGGCCTGCGGACTGAAGGGTCCCAGGTTCGACTCTGGTCAAGGGCATGTACTTGGTTGCGGGCACATCCCCAGTTAGGGGTGTGCAGGAGGCAGCTGATCGATGTTTCTCTCTCATCGATGTTTCTAACTATCCCTCTCCCTTCCTCTCTGTAAAAAAATCAATAAAATATTTAAAAAAAAAAAATTTCAATCGTTGTACTGTTGATATTTGGCTCTGTTGACTAATGAGTTTGCCAACACTGCTCTAACCTAAGCTCTAGAAAAACATCTTTGTTGGGTTTCTTCACGGCTTTATCCACAGGGCCTGTCACATATAGGCATTTACTTAGCACTGCTGAATGACTGGTGACTTGGGGCATAAATGATCTGGCCCAACTTGATGATCATAAGTCAGCCACTTGAAGGCCACGTGCAATATGAGCAAGCAGAGGAGGGCAGAGGAGAAGAGAACAGATGTGGGGGTAGGGTGAGGAGGGGAACAAAGAGAGACTGTGAACTCCTGAGAGACAGGAAGGGTAGCCTTGATATTTGATCGAGGAATGGACCTGTTCCCAATTCTGACTCCCATTAGGCCTCTGACAGGTAACTTGTTTCCTGTCCTTGAATTGTCCACGTATGTCCACTCTTCCTTACAACAGCACTCTTTAACTTGAACCAGCCTGAAGGGAGAAGAGAAAGAAACAGCATTAGAAAAGGAATACACAGGCCAGAGCACCTACGGCCTCGCCTCGTGGGCCTTGCCTTAGGGGCCATGTAAATACTTGGCTCTTGTGCTGTTGGAAATGGAAGACTATTGGGCATTTCTTTGACCAGAGGAGTGGCATGCTGGTTGTCATTTTAAGGAGCTCCCTCTGGCTACTGTATGTAGAGAACCGTCATGAGGAGTTGTATTAGCCGGGGTTCTCCAGAGAAACAGAACCCATAGGCTATGTCAAAATCCATATTGCAAGCTATACCACCTCACACCATTTGGGTGGCTACTATTGAAAAAAAAAGCCAAAAAACTCGGAAAAGAAGAAGTGTTGGCAAGGATTGGAACGCTGCGTGTTTTTAGGAATATAAAAAGATACAGGCCAAAACCGGTTTGGCTCAGTGGATAGAGCGTCGGCCTGCGGACTGAAAGGTCCCAGGTTCGATTCCGGTTGAGGGCATGTACCTGGGTTGCGGGCATATCCCCAGTAGGAGATGTGCAGGAGGCGGCTGATTGATGTTTCTCTCTCATCAATGTTTCTAACTCTCTATCTCTCTCCCTTCCTCTCTGTAAAAAAATCAATAAAATATATATTAAAAAAAAAAAAGATACAGTCCTGTGAAAACTCTGTATCTTAATGGTGTTTTCAATATTGAGGATTCTTAAAAAGAAGCATCCTTTTCAAATGTTAAGATCTGATGTTTGGATTTTCTGAGCACAGCCTGCTGTCTCTTACCTTCATCATCGGCGTGTTTGGTTCCCCACAATCCCCCTTCCTGGGTGAAGTTCAGCCAAGTGTCACCTCTCTCAGACTCTCCCCAGCCCATCCCCACACCCTCTGTCACTCCGACACTGTAATATAATTCCCACATTTGTTCCCATATCTGTCTCCACTATGAGGCTGTGCGCACTTGTAGAAGAGGGTCTGCATTTATTTTGTGCGCCAGGGCCTGCTACCTGGAAAGCTCTCAGTACATCTTGGTCAAGTGATTGATTGAGCCAATTAGATAGGACAATCCCTATTCTCAAAGATCAGAGATTCTCAATGGAGGGAGGGTGGACCCGCCACCCCCACCCCCACCCCTATACACACACAGGGACACCCGGCAATGTCTGGAGACATTTGATTGCCACAACTAAGGTTGGGGGTTGCTACTGGAGCCTGGTGGATAGAGGCCAGAGAATCTATTAAATAGCCTACAACTCAGAGGACAGTCCACCACAACAAAGAGTAATCTGGCCCAAATGTCAACAGTGCTGAGGCTGAGAAACTTTCATAGATTAAAAAAGAAAAATGAAGTCCTGAGATACACACACACACACACACACACACACACACACACACACACACAAAACACTTCTGTTATTTCGCTCGTTCTGATGATGCCTCAGGTAGGATGCGGTGGTATGTATTTTACCAGATTGTGGGCTCCTTCTCCAACAGCTGCAAAACTGAAATAGTCCCTGAAATCAAGGCGACACTAGCCCATTACCCTTAGAATTAGGTTACATCTTCCCAACTCCAATGCTGAAAACAGCTCCTAACTTCTTGTCTTTCTACCCTTCCAAATCCTCTCAGAGATTTACATAACGTTTAATATTAAATACATCAAGACTGTCTTCATACTCATTCTAGAATATATGAGGTCACCACTGCTGGTAATTTCTGCACCAATTCCCTCCAAAGCCACCATATCCTCAAAATATATAGACAAAAATTTTCCCAAGCTTGCTCCCATCCCCAACTAGAGAAATGGGAAAGAGAGAAGATACTCCTTTGATTCAGCTCCCTTCCCAGCAAATACACAGAAACATTGGGTAAATATTTTAACAATATTTGTCAAGTTCAAAAACAAGATAAAACTCAAAGTGCCAGAAATGAGGAGGGGCCCCTTGATGCTGAGTAGAATTGGGGTTTCGTGGCCCAAGGAGTAAGCAAACCTGGCCCCAGGTTTTCTCACAGGTTACAGGCTGGGCATGTAGGAAAGGGGGACAAGAGCAGAGGCCATAGTCCCTGCAAGTGGGGGAAATGGAATGGACTCCCTGGACAAAGCTGGAGTTGGGGAACCTTTGTCTGTAGTGCAAGGACTGGGCTTGGAAGCAAGTGATAATCCCTGTTATTGGAGTAAGAGCCAGCCTTGAAAAACCAGAACTGCCACGTCACTCTGAGAGAGAGAGAGAGAGAGAGAGAGTTGAGAAACTGGCAAACCTCTTAGGACCCTGTCAGAAGTAAGCTCAAAACGGAGCTACAGGGCTGTCTCTGCAGCCCAGGCAGCACAGGACACTTGAAGAAGGTAATTTCCACTGCAGATGAGCTGAAAGCAAATAAGGAAATTCACTTTGCTCAGAGATAATCAACTGGTGCAAAAATAAGAGAAATTATACCCAAAGAACTACAAATATTAGGTTAATCTGAAAGTGATTTTAAAATGAATATGTTTAAAATGTTCATAAGATGAGGCAGAAATAGAACTCACTGGGCAAAATGGGGCATTTTGAACAAAAAGAGCAGAGAGATTTGTAAGATAACCAAATGGAAAGTCTAATAATGAAAAAAACATTTTTTAAAATAGAATATCTTGCCAAAACCGGTTTGGCTCGGTGGATAGAGCGTCAGCCTGCGGACTGAAGGGTCCTGGGTTCGGTTTCGGTCAGGGGCATGTGCCTTGGTTGCCGGCACATCCCCAGTGGGAGGTGTGCAGTAGGCGGCTGGTCGATGTTTCTCTCTCATCGATGTTTCTGGCTCTCTATCCCACTCCCTTCCTCTCTGTAAAAAATCAATAAAAATATTTTTTTAAAAAATAGAATCTCCATGGTGGGGGAAGCAGCAGCTAGCAGCAGTTTCAGAGCCTCCGAAACAAAGCCCTACTGATCACTGATATAACGGGATTACTGAGAACTTAAATGGAGCATCAACATTTAAAATTTTTTAAGTTTTTCTAATTACTCCTAAATAGACTCTCTGACACCTTCCTTTCCCAGCAGGTAACTGATCTATAAGTACTTTCAGGGCAGCTTCCGTAACACTTACCACTTCAGGTTATTGGAATCATCTCATTTGGATAGAGTATTCCCCCCTTATCCATGGGGTATACATTCCAAGACCCCTAGTGGATACATGAAACTGCAAATAGTACCGAACCCTATAGATACTATGTTTTTTTTCTATACATTCATGCCTATAATAAAGTTTAATTTATAAGTCAAGCACTAGTAGTATAACAGAACACTTATAACAACATATTGTAATAAAAGTAATATGAATGTGGTCTTTCTCTGATAACCAATGTGATCACTGAGGTGACTACTAGGTGACTAATGGCAGGTACACATACAGGTGGACATGCTGGACACAGGAATGATTCACGTCCCAGGTGGAAGGGGGCTGGACAGCACAACATTTCGACATGTTACTCAGAAGTAATATTAGAGGAGGAAAAGAATGGAAACTTCAGGAAGAATTTGCCCCATGGATGAATGATTGGCCTGCCTTGGGGGTCACGTGTGAAAGAAAGAAAATAGCATTTAACCCAAAGGGAAAGTTCTGAGTCAGAGAAACCTGTTTCTCACTCCCCCCCGCTGCCCCCCCCCCCACCACCCCCTGCCCCCAATCCTCAGCTGGCCAGAAAGGGAAACAACACAATTTCATTTAAAGATGTTTCTAATGAGAAACCAGGCCGCTGAGGGCCGTCTATTAAAGGAAATGGGGCATGTTTACCAGGCTCAGACGGATGTGTTATGAGTGGTTATCTAAATGTGACCTCTAGTGTCCAACTTGTGTGGCACGTACAGAGGAAAACCTAGGTGATTTGATGGGCCGGACACCAGAGAACCATGAAATGGTAGCGCTGGAAGGCATTAGAGAGCATCCATTCCAGTTTCCTGTTTTACAGATGAGTGATTACGGCCCAGGAGTGACGAAGTGACTCTCCCAGGGTCAGTCACATAAATAGGGGAAGAGGTGGAACTGAACCCAGCTCTTCTAAGCCCCAGTCCAGTACCATTTCCTGTACTCTTGAGAATATTTCCCATCAAATGCAGTTGGCTTTATGTAGGTCATTAGAGGACCTCTCTATGGAAGATCATGAAAGCTAAGTGTTTATTTACTGTGGGCTGAATTATAAAGAGGATGGTGACATCATTTATTTGATCTGAAGCAGTGCTGAATCTTAAATTGTTCATGCTAAGAATTGTTAAAAAGATTTCAAACTCTTTCCATATTTTCCCCATTACACACCACACATGTAAGTGACAGATTATGCCATTTCTTCTCAGCCCAAAATTCATAGTGATTTTCAAAGGAATGAAATGACCCCATGTAATGGGAACAACCAGTCGGGGTGAAAATCAGATGGCTCAAGCCTCTTGAGATTCCCCGCCATGGCCATTGTGTGGGCAGCTGTTACTTTCCATTTCCTGTCCCTCCGCTCACAGCCAGCTGAGTGAAGCCAGAGGGCATCATGCCACCATGCATGCTTGTTCTCCAGCACACCCAGACGATTGAACCTCAGCTGGCTCCTCTCTACCATCAGGGGTGTTGGGGTCCCGCCCTCTCAAATTGCTTCCAACACCTCTTCCACCTTCCAGTACCTTCTTGAATGCCCAAGGAGTGCCCAA
This sequence comes from Myotis nattereri, assembly GCF_964212035.1. Taxonomy (NCBI): domain Eukaryota; kingdom Metazoa; phylum Chordata; class Mammalia; order Chiroptera; family Vespertilionidae; genus Myotis; species Myotis nattereri. Next base: position 37,988,722 of record NC_138079.1, read on the forward strand.
AGTGTATGTGGATGGCATGACAAACAGAGTGTGACCTGGAGATCATGTTCCATCATCCTCTCATTCTCCCTTCTTCCTTTTCTTTTTGGTCTGAATATATCTTTGTTGTCATTGCTTCACTTTTCAGGACTATGTAAAAGAACCAAAGTATGGCAGGTGAAGGTGGTATAGCCAAGAACACCATCTTATTGTAAACCTTTAGAAGCTTTCCTTGGAGCAGGAGGGGTTTAAATGCTAGATCCCAAGAAAGCAAACACAGATGCATCATTCCAAGAAGTCAGCAAGGAAGACATAATCCTGTTTCTCAAATAAGTCCACTGGGATTGATGGAAAATTATCTCCTGAGAAGGGAATTGAAGGGCCAAGTGACAATAATGCTTACACTGGTCCTGTATTCGTGGATTCGGCCCTGAGTTCTCCAGAAAAGTTCATGTCATTGTCTGAAAATGTTTCATGTACTTTGTTACCCTTACTGTTGTTCTGGTTGTTATTAAACCCAACAGCACTGCTGAGGACTTATCCTCTGAGCTAGAAAATCCTAAAAGGTCTGTATTTGAGGCCAAACAAGAAAATCCTGCTGAAAATGGTTTAAACTGATAGTGGTTCTTCTCCCCAAATAAGACGGCAACCAGTAGACACGGGGCTTCCTGCTCTGTCCTCCTTCACACATGGCTGCTGCCCTCCAGCCGGAAAGGACAGAAGGGCAAAGGAGCAGAAGAAAGATGGTCAGGCCACTCACATCTGTCCCTTTTGAAGAGGCTTCCCAGAACCCATATCCAGGGATCCCACTCAGATCTCACCGGTCACATGACCACACCTGTAAATGAGTCTATAACGGTGATTGTTTTTGTTTTGTTTTGTTGTGGTTTTTTGGTTGTTTTGTTGTTGTTGTTTTGTTTTGTTTTTGTTTGTGTTTGTGTTTTTTCTCTTAAAGAGAGGAAAGAAGGGAGAAGAGTTGTGAGTCAGCTACAAGAGATCTTGGGTAATTCTATGACTCTGTCCTTCTGCCTCAAGCTAGATTATTCCCCAGACATAAATGTCTGCATGAGGGCATGGAGTGAACACGGGAATACAGACAGGGATCTCTCGCCCTGCTTCCCCTTCACAGCAGAACAAAAGAGCAAGATTTGTCCATTAGAAAACATGCCGTGGGAGCTGCTTCACTGGGGTCAAACCGGTCCTCTCAGCAGCAAAGGTGATTATTTTTCTTAATTACCAGGGCTTTGCATCTTGTTATGTGAGCTGCCAGCGTCTTAATTTAGCTGATGACTTTCCACAGTCATTTTAGATTTATTTGGTACCTAATTTACTTAACATAGCTTTTGCTGTGAAAGTTAATCAGAAGCCCCAAAACTCTTAATAAGCTCAATATTTTACAGTGAACACCACCCTGAGGAATGCTTTATGAAAATGATGACAAGGCACAGGGTCTGTAGCTTTCAGAATCAATACGTTACCGACTAATGAATTAAGAAGGCCTTGAACTTACACTTCACTACAGGCTCCATGAAGCAGAAGCACAAATGAGCATTTGTAAATGGAGCTGGTCCTTAGTAGAAAAAGTCCATTAACCCAGCAGCTGGGTATAGGAGAACCTGTGCAGTGTTAGAAATAAGGACTAGAGAACATATACTGCCCAGTCGGCATGGCTCAGAGATTGAGCGCCAACCTATGAACCAGGAGGTCAAGGTTCAATTCCCGGTCAGGGCACATGTCCAGGTTGCGGGCTCGATCCCCAGTGTGGGGCGTGTGGGAGGTAGTCAATCAATAATTCTCTCTCATCATTGATGTTTCTATCTCTCTCTCCCTCTCCCTTCCTCTCTGAAATCAATATAAATGTTTTTTAAAGGACCATATACTATTCAATAATTAAAATGATCTTGCTTCTGCCACTATTTACTTAGCTATTTCTTTTAAGATGAAACTGTTTTATTTTCAGGTTTCTACTAGTCCTGGCTTTTGATATCAGTGGAAATCACAGAGTTAGACAAAAATGCCCTGTTGAAGTCTCTCTCTTCATGCACCTACTAGGGGTGAGTTCAAAATGCAGGAACCCATCCTTGTGTAATTTACAACCCAAGGCTGAAAATTCCAATGTAGAAAAATAAAGAGTAATCATGAAAGACATACCACTTAAAAATGCAAATAGCTGCCCCCCATCAACTATACTGCTACCTTCACTACTAAGTAACTAAATAGTGCCCTGCAAAAAGCAGAAACTCGAGGAATATTTGCTGAATAAACACATGGTTTTCAAAGTGATGCTGAGTAAAAGGGAAGAAGGATGGGAATGGGTAGAATACCTGGGGAAGAGTAGGCACACAATATATCCTCATAGAAAAGCTAGGACTTCTCCTTTCCTCCCAGATAAAGAATTATAGACAACCTGAGATGAAAAGGAACAAAAGAAAATATTTGTCTGTAGGGTGGGGTGGGAAGACCAACCCAAACTTCTAGGCTCTAATCTGGAAGGCACAGAGGATGAAGAAGGATCTGAGAAATTGACATGTGAGCCTTAGGAGAGGCAGAGAGAGAAGCAAGGGAGTTAGGAGTTAAAAGATGTGACACATTCCTGGACTCTGAGCCTTGGTTCCCTCATCCCTAAAATAAGAATAAGACTATGCTCCACTATTAATATGTACATGTTCCACTATTTCAAATAGGTGTTGTGGGAATTAACTGAAATGATGTGTATGAAAGTGTTTTCAAAACTTTAAAAACACTATGTTAATGCCGTAGGTCCTTCTGGCCCGGGAACAGGTGAGCAGGTGCTCTCCAGAAAGAACTCCGCACAGAGGCAAGTCACCAAGGGATTGTGACCCTCAGCTATAAATAGCCCGGGGGCACTTTAAAAGGTTGGGGTAGGAGTCTCAGATACCCTGTATTTTTAGGGACCCACACTTCCTGAAATGTTTTCACATAAAACGTGTTCATTGCCAGGGAGACTTTACCGGTGTAAGGAATCAGGAGTCTTGGACTCAAGGAATTAAGGGCTAATTAGGCACATAAGACAGCAGAGCCAGGATGAGGGCTCAAGCCTCCTGGCTCCTAGCCTAACGTTCAGGAAAACCCTCCAGCAGATTTAAACCGTTAGCACAGTTTCCTTTGTTAGTGAACAGGAACACGGAGAGCATTCACTTTCCTGCACTTCTGCTACCTCCCCTAAGGACAGTTTCCACAGGGAAAGTAATGAGCACCATGTTCCATCTAAATTGGTCTCCTTGCTGCAAAGCTGACTCCATCTATTTCCGGGAGGAAACAAGCTGGGCGCTTGCGGCTCCCCGTGGAGTTCTGCAGGAGGATTGGACCAGAGGGGAGCATCACAATGGGCCAGCCTGCCCCGGGTTCATAATGGAAGAGGCAGACCTGCATTAGATTGTGGATTGAGAGGCTCTCTGCTTGGAGCTACATTTCCTTATCTGGGAGCTGGGCAGAACGCTGATTTAGGTTTTTATGCTAAAGAGTTTGTCTTAATCAGTTCAGGCTGCTACACCAAAACTACCATAGACCGTGGTTTAAACAACAAACATTTAGCCCTAACCGGTTTGGCTCAGTGGATGGAGTGTCGCCCTGTGGGTTGAAGGGTCCTGGGTTCGATTCCGGCCAAGGGCATGTGTCTTGGTTACGGGCACATCCCCAGTCGGGGGTATGCAGGTGGCAGCTGATCGATGTTTCTCTCATCGATGTTTCTGACTCTCTGTTCCTCTCCCTTCCTCTCTGAAAAATCAATAAAATATATTTTTTTAAAAAAATAAACAATAAACATTTATTTCTCATAGTTCTGGAAAACTGGGAAGTCCAAGATCAAGGCACCAGCAGGTACGGTGTCTGCTGAGCACCTAGCTTGTAGGTAAGTTACCTTCTCCCATAGCCTCACATGGCAGAGAGACAGATCACCTTTCTACTGTCTCTTCCTACAAGAGCACTAGTCCCATTCCTGTGGGCTCCACCCCCATGAACTCATTACCCCACCTCCAAATACCATCACATTGGGGATTAGGCTATGACATGTGAATTTCAGTGGGAAACAAACACGCCATCCATAACACAGTTATGAGTGGTTTTTCTTCCTTACTTTCCTGTTTGACCCAATGTTGATTCTTTCTGATTTATATCCCTCTAAAAAGTGTAAGCAATGGCCCATTTTTTGTTTCAATTACACAGACTGTTTTCCTTCCTACTGAAATGAGAGTAGAACGAATGTGCAATAAGATAGTTTTGTGAAGTAAGCACTGAAACGAATGAAAGCGTGTTGCCTGACAGAGGTGACCTCCTTCCCCCTGCATGGTGAAAGTAGCTAGCATTACCAAGGCAAATGTGTATTACAAACTTATTACCAGGGAATGACACGTGCATAATTGATACATGTACACATTTTTGTGGATTTCTATGAACCTTAGAAAACCAACCTGGAAATATCCTTCATTTGCTTTTGTAGTCTATACTACACAATTACTTAACTATGTAATAATTCTTTCCACAAGTTAATTTTGAAAGCCTTTCGAGTTGAAGATCATGCACTAAACTTCTTTTATGACCCCCTACAAGTCCTAACACAATCTTAAGCATGTAGAAGGTGTTCAAGAAATATTTTTAATTGGTTGATTCCAGTAGGTAAAATATTAATAACACATAGCTAGAGAAGGAGGGTCCAGCTGATGAAGAGCTCTAAGTGCCATGTCAAAGGAGGTGACAACATCTGCAGCTTAGGAAGATGCCTCTGATGGTCATGTGGCGAGTGGGGCTAGAAGGAGGGGGTGGGGAGAGTGGAGAGATGATAGCAGCAGGGAGATCTTTTGGAAGCTGTTGAATGGTCCAGGTGGGAAAATGTCTAAATCTTGGCAATGATAGGGGATGTGGAACAGACAAGACAGATGCAAGAGATACATAATAAGTACAATTAGTGGGCTCTCGCTGAAGTGGGAAGGGCAGTGGGCAATGATTCCTAGGTTTCAGGCTTGAACAGTGGTGTCATTATGCAAAGTAGGAAATGCAGCATGATGAGACGCTGCGAGTGGGAAGAAGTAAACTATTTCATGCTGGACATTTTGAGTTTTGAGGCCAGGAGGGAATCCAGGTTAAAATATTTAGTTAGAAGTTATAAATGGGTGGGCCAGTATCAAAGAGAAGAAGGACGTTTGGACTATGGATTTCAATTTTGGAGCTGTCAGCGAGTGGGTGGTAGTTAAAGGCATGGATGTCAATGAGGGAGTGAATAAAGGAGGATGTTAAGAATCAAGGCAGACCCATAAGAGAACTTGAGAAAGAGCTATTACAGGCACAGAAGGGACACTGCGTGATGCCTGAGGCCTATGCAGGTGAGAGTGCAAGATGGTGACTACAGGTAATAAACCCAAAGGCCCACAGTCTCAAAGAGGTCAAAAAGCTGGAGAAAGGGAGTCCCCAAAAGAGCAGCATCCAGGGGAAGGGGGAATAGTGTTTGACCGTGTCTTTTTGTACCAATGTCCTTGAAACACGGGTTTAAGCAAATTAGGATCACAACCAGACCTTCTCTAAGCCCATCTAGTGCTCCCTTGTCAGACACGGTTTGTGCCAAGAGGATCACAGTGAGAGCTTTAGGGTCTCGTCCTTGCTGAACTGTAGTTAGGTGTCTAGCAAACTGTTGGAAAATAATCAAGACCAATGCATATCATGAGCTGATCTGCATGAGGAGGAAGCTTTGAACATACTCTCTGGAGGAAAGAAAGAGACCTGAGGTGCCTGTCCCTTGTCAGGCCCCAAAGGATGGGCCGTTTAAGCCCCGTGGAGAGGACTTTGGGAAAAGGCAGAAGCGCTGTTGTCTTGAAGAGTTCTCTCACTTATAGAGGCTCAAGTAGAGTTGGGGACAGAGTTCAGGAAAGACGCCCCTCTCCATTGCCCCCAGAGCACAGCAGAGAGATGAGACCAGAGGAAATGTGGGACCATGAGGTCATCTCGTGGGGCTTCTGGCTCGGGGGCCCAGTGCCAGTGGCAGAGGGAGCCACCGGCCATGCCCACTGTGCTCACTATGCTGCAGCAGGCGCCCCTCATTGAATGAGGGCTTCAGACCATGATGAGAGGGCTGGAGGGAGACACGAGGGAACTCTGGGAGCTCCTCTAAATACACCCAGGTGTCCCAGAAGTAACTGGCAGACATTTTTTGACTGGGGCAGAGAAAGAATTTGGCCTCTTTTATATGAAGGCAGGAGTTAAATTTGCGATTTAAAAATTCCATATCAACGGCTGGGGAAACCTGCCTTGGTTTATGGTGGAGAGGCCGATCCAGCCCAGTGCTGCTTGACAGCTGCCGGGAAACCAGAGGTGGGTCGGTGGTCTTCAGGGCCCCAACCTAAGTCAGATCCGGTCTGGGTAGAGCATGCCGCCCCTGGGCATGGACAATAACTTCCGGCCAGAGGACCTACATGTCTCCAAAGGCCAGTTGATCAAACTTTGATTTTAATTGTGTCCAGCTCATCTTCAGGATTTTTAACTATTATTATAAACTTGTTTTAATTTTGCACCTTTATCCTTAGCTATTTTACGCATGGGTGCAAAAGCAACGTACATATCTAGGATCTTTGTCAGTTTTAATTAGGGTTGCCAGATTTAGCAGATAAAATACAGGCTATCCAGTTAAATTTGAATTTCAGATAAACAGTGAATAATTTTTAGTATAAAAAACTAGCATGCAATATTTGAGACATATTTATACAAAAATTATTCATTATTTATATAAAATTCAAACTTAACTGGGCGTTCTGTATTTTATCTGGCAGCTCAACTCGGACTAGATCTTTCCCTAGAGGGCAGAGCAACAAAACATCTGGACTAAAGGAAAAGTTCTGTGGTCCTATTTCCTGCTGAGTAAAACTGCAGTGACTGATTGATTTGTCTTCCTTAAAACGTACTCCCCATTTACTTCCCCAAAGGATGAAAACGGCATCCAATAAAAGGCACAAACCATCAGGCCATTAAAACAGAGTTAGAAAATCAAAGGAAACACAAAGGGTTGGGGGAGTTTGAAATCCAAAAGCCTAGACTGATGTGGTCGTGGTTGACCTGTACTTTTGTTAGCCCAAAGCCAAAAGAAGAGACCAGCTAATACAGGGTCACAGGCGATTAAAGCTTTTCTCTGGTCCTAATTGTTAGAGGACTCTTCATACAGAATAGAATGCTCACCAGAGTGGTCTCCACCGTATGGCAGGTTAAGGATCCCGAACATCTGGAACACCTGGACGGGAGGCTCAGCTCAGCCTCACACCATCACTTCAGATCTCTCACCTCATTTATTTACCTGTAACATGACTTGCCCTGCTGAACACATTACAAATGTAAGATATTGTTACTAGAGCTGGGACTAAGGGTATTACCACCAGCAACAATAATGTGTCCTGTGAGGGTTTCATAGGAGGCACATAAACATTCTTCACATGACAGTTATTACATTAGCCCTTGATTTTAAAAGACTAGGACACACGTTAGTAATGATGTGGCAGTTCAGCAAAGCCCTTCTCACAAGGTGGGTCGCAGAACCAACGTCATCCTGGCTGACCGCTGTGCTCTTGAATTTGCAGACAAGGTGCAGCTCAGAGCTGGCTGTGGGCGCTGCGACTGCACAGAGCACAGGTACTACAAGTCACTTCTCTTCCGTGTGCTAATAATCTCCCCGGCTTAGGCTGAGAATAAGTTGTCTCGACCAAAAAGCAAGCCAAATGCAAGGGGGAGCACCCATCCGAACCCAAGGCAGCGCTGCAGGCCGTGCTTCTCTCAAGGAATTGGCCACACTTGGCCAGAGCGGTAAGAGAAGGGAAGACACATGTCTGTGGGCTCCACTGGATTTGCAGACAGACTATGGAATGCAAATGCTTCCTCACTGAGAAATGGCTGCCAGGAGCCCGCGGAATAGCAGCGTCACTCCCACTGGGTCCCTTCTGCATCGGCCACATTTGTAGGGTGCCCCCTTCTCCTTCAAGGGGAGAGCAGAGGACTCCCATCTTGCTCACAGAATTCCTAGAGAAAATATGCTTCATTTTAGAAATAACAATATAATAATAATAATAATAGCAATCAGTAGATACTGTACTGTTTCATATGCCTGAACTCATTAAGTCCCTGTAAGAAGGTTCTATTACTACTCCCATTTTACAAAGACAAAAGAGGCTTGAAGATGATCCTATCTACCAGGTGGGTATGGAGAAAAAAGACCCCTGGGGTCCAGGAAAGAAGATTGTTCATTTCTGTTCTTATTCGCAAGGCTGGTTTGCTGTAACGGAGAGAGGTGCAAGACCTGAGGGCCAATTATTCACAAAGTTAAATAGCAATTAAGTACCTACGATGAGAGTAGCCTTAAACTAGTCACAGGAGAATGCTCAGGTGGCTGCTGTCTACACACCTTACAATCTAGTTGGTCTACAAACTAACGGAAGTAGAATATACCTGCCATCGGAAAGGTACCTAGAAGGCCTTGGGTCACACTATATCCCTCTGACCAACAGCCTTTCAGATGGTGAATGTGAATATCAAGGGCAGCCAGAGGCGCCTGATGAGGGGACCTTGCTTGGTAACTGCTTCCCCAGGAGGGAGGGGATTGAAGCCAAGTGTAATTCTCGGGACTTCAGGATAGTTTGGCCCAGTGGGCAGGCCATTATGCTGGCGCGTTCAAATAAGGTCCCTGATTCTCCTGGCTACATGAGGCCTTTCAAACTTGGCGGAGGTGGGGGGGGGGGGAGGGGGCTCAGGGGCGGGGATGAGAGGGGAGGTTCAGAGTGACCTCATCCCTTTGGGGACACTGGCTCACCTTATTTCCCATCAAAAATAGTTACCATCACCCCCTGGATAGAGAGCAGAGGAGAGGGGGTGGGCACTGTAAGTCATTCTAAAAATGGACAGTACTGGTCAGTGAGTGGAGGAGTTTGGCCGCAGAGGTAGGGGTGGGTGGCTCTTCTCTCCTTACAAAGAGTAAGTACTCCTTAGCTGGAGTCAGAGCCAGGGAGCGCCACCAAGAGCCACAGCTGTGGAGGAAAGACGCGCCGGCCCTCCACAGGACACAGAGCTGCCTGGACAACCTGTGGCTTTCTCAGCAGGCACCTCTGGGTGCTCCGTCTTCCCGGCCAGGGGCCTGCACTACAGCGAGCTCCTGCTTTGCTTTGCGTACTTCTTGCATTTTTAAACAGCAGTTTCTCGGAACAGAGCTCGATTCTCCCTTCCCGGTGGCCTTTCTGCGCAAACAGCAGATTGCCCGCTTCTGTCTTCTTAATCAAAGGAGGAGAAACATGCTAATCATGTTATTTTCCTCTTCCTTCTGCTGCAATGAGCTGTGGGAGCCAAGGGCCCTCTCTTCCCCTCAGCCTCTCCCCATGCCGACGCCCTACACGGGTGATTTCCCTGGGGACGTTTCACCACGCCTGCTTCCCTTTGGTGTCTTTTTTAAACAAAACCTTGGTTTGGTGTTTGTTTTGTTTAGATCTCTACTGTTTTTTTTACTTCCTGGGAGTCAGGTTGCCATGCAGTCACTGGTAATGTCTTGATTTCTACTTTCCTGTATATTAAAGACCCCAAACCAGGTTGAAATCTATGGAGACCATCAGCATAAAAGTGTGCTTGTGCCTCTTTTTCCCAGGGCCGCTGCCCCACACAACTCCAGAGGCCATCATTACGCAGGACTGTGTGTCTATTGATAGTGACACAACGTGGTGCATAGATGTCATGAAAAACAAACCACCTTAGGCCACAAAAAACTTTTTTTTCTCAGGATCACTTGTTTTGAAATGTCACATATAGGTTCCCTTCCAACACTCTTTGCTTGGTGGCATATACTCTGAGTAGTCCACCCACTGAACAACCCACTGAGCAGCCCACCACAAGGCTGCTGCCAGCTCACTGCTTTGGCAAGTGCCCCAGGCACCAGAGAACTAGAATGGGCACACTAAATCCTGAGAAAGAAAAGAATAAGATGAGCACTAAGACTTGGCTTCTAGAAGAGAATTAACACCTGAAATCAAAACAGGCCAGATTCAAATGCCTTCCATCAGCCTTGCAGAGCTGTTCAGTGAGGCCATACATCGTGTTAATGGGGTTCCCTGCCCCTGCTAGATTCTCAGTTTACATAATTTGACCCAGGCCTACCTGTTGGGGCTGCTCTGGGGAACAGTGGCCTGGCAGGTCTCCGCCCTTCCCAGCAGGGTAGAAAGGGGGGATTATGGCAGGTGTATTAGTTGGCATCTAACCAGAAAACCGAAATCACGCAAGTACTTACAGAAGAGAGAATTTAATGCAGGAAATAGGTTACACAGGTTTCTTGGTTAAGAGCCCCAAAAGACCCAGAGACAAGGATTTGAATGCAAGTAGTTTCGCTGGGAGGGGATCCCGGAAACTTACAAGTAGAGAAGTAAGACGGGCAGGAGAAGGAGGCCAATCCAAAGGGTTCGTTATCAAGCACATCCTCCATGTGTTTGGGAACCGGTGTGGAACAGCTTCAGGGTGTTTGTCTGTCAACACACCTGAGTTGCAGCTGCTTCGGGGAACATCAATTCCCCAGCTCGCTCTAAAAACACACTGAGCCCTAACCGGTTTGGCTCAGTGGATAGAGCATTGGCCTGCGGATTGAAAGGTCCCAGGTTCAATTCCGGTCAAGGACATGTACCTTAGTTGCAGGCACATCCCCAGTGGGGGGTATGCAGGAGGCAGCTGATTGATGTTTCTAACCCTCTATCCCTCTCCCTTCCTCTCTGTAAAAAATCAATAAAATATATGTTTTAAAAATTAAAAATAAAATAAAATCACACTGAGCATGCTCCATGGGTCAGAACAGGACTCGGCCAGCAGGTCTCAGGTGTTCCGGGAAGCAGCCTTTGGTTTGTAAACAAAGAGCAGCTCATGACACATATAAACAAACCACTGAAATTCTCCAACACATCAAAAAACAATCTTAATTTTGCCTCTCTGACCAAAAAATAGGTATCATTTTGATTCATTCACACTGTACAGCATTTGTTGTTGGCTATTGTCATTTTTTTTTATTTGACAATCTAAGGGAAAAAAGGTCAGTGCCCTGACTAAATAGTCCGGTATCGCATGTTTTAAAAATTCTCGTGGCTGACCTGCACCACAGTGTCTGTGACAACAGATAAAAGAGCCAAAGCCGAACAATAGAGAGTGAGGCCACCCAGAGAAGAGCAGCAGCGGAAAGTGTCTACCAATTCTAGGCCAGAAAGACAACCTTGGGAAGCCACGTTCCTGGGTTGGGAACGCATGGTACGAGCTGGAGCCAAGAAAAAGGGGTGGGCCTACAAGAACAGGACAATGGAGAGGATGCATCCACTCCAAAGACACTGCCCGAAGCGGAAGTGGGGGCGAATACCTCGATTTCTCTTTTCCTCCCTCCCTCAGTCTCTCACCAGAGACCCACCCTGGCTGGGAGCCAGCTAACAGGGGAGCTGGAAAACGGAGCCTTCAGAGGTTAGTGATCTCCTCTCTTCTTGAGCAACCCCCTTCCCACCATAATACAGAGCAAAGCAGAGAAAGGGTAAGGCCTGTGTCTGAAAGCAAACTGGCCGAGGATGGCAAGGGGGGGGTGTGAATTAGTCTCCCGCCCCCTCCTCTACACGTGCTCCTCTTACAGTAAGAAGGCGAGGAAGATACAGCGACCTAGGAAGATACAGCGATCAGGGCCTACGTGCTGGGGGGTTAATAAAGGTGATACCCAAGTGTTCGTTAACCACATGGGTTGACACCCACGTCTCTAAGAGCAGGTCAAGGACCATGGTGTGGAGGGGGAATCTCCAGGAGAGGAACCCTAATCTGCCCTGTAGGGACTTGGGGGAGAAGTACAAAGATGGCTGTGGTGACGCTGCCATGTTATCCAAGTGTAGCAGCATTTTCTAAACTATATCCTGCTAAATAAATGTAATAACCAAACATTATACACTCTTCTGGAAGATTCAAAATGTATATTATCGGCTCTGAGAAGTCTTACAGAATTTCTCAAAACTTCTTGGAGTCTAGAACACCACCCTCCCCATTTTTCTTAATGGGGAGTGCCTCTTACATCTCAAAGACAAGATATTTTCTAGCACAGACTTTAAAACCTTAAACTAAAGAATTTGCAATTAGAAGAGTGCTGAAATCTCTAGGAGGGTATAATATAAAGTTTCTGGTGGGGTCTTGGACTAAAAACAAGTAGGATGAGCCACTAAAGGCTGTAGCATGCACTGGTGTCCGGAAGCCAACCTGCACTGGCTCGGAAGAGCCAATGTTCAATTTCCTGGAATTTTAAGAGCTGGTTGCTTAACATAGCCATTATTAAAAATTAAGTCCTCTGAACTTATAACTGAATATATTTTATTAAAAACAGAGGTAATAAGTATTCAAAACGCATCACTCTGTAATTATTTTGCTATTATCTGTGTTCCCCGGTGGTTGCTGTCTATTGTGTCAGTAAAGTGGAGATACTGTATGGTGCCGGTGCTACTGCGCTTCTCTTCCCAACTCTGTGTTCAGTGATGGCACATTGTTAGCTTGAAATCAGTCAGGACGGGAGTATTTACACCATGGAAATCAGAAAATGCTATGCCTCAGGGCTTGATATATTATTTTATTGTTTATCTAGACCCGTGGTCGGCAAACTGCGGCTCACGAGCCACATGCGGCTCTTTGGCCCCTTGAGTGTGGCTCTTCCTAAGCCTTAGGAGTACCCTAATTACGTTAATAACAATGTACCTACCTATATAGTTTAGGTTTAAAAAATTTGGCCCTCAAAAGAAATTTCAATCGTTGTAACTGTTGATATTTGGCTCTGATGACTAATGAGTTTGCTGACCACTGATTAAAAGTCTAGATTCTAGACTTTTAAAATATAGAGAAAATGTTAATAATGTAGATTAAGTTGTTGTTTTATAGGCATGGCTCTGTGAATAGCGCACACAAAAAAGTTGAGATGTTCTTCCAGTATTCAAAACCTGTGGGGAGGCATGGGACTTGGCTGGAATGTCTGTAAGGAGGATTCTCCGAAAGGTCGGGGGCCTCTGCGGGGACCTTGCCTAGGGCGGCAGCCCCTACCTTGACTTTTCCAAACAAATCCAATCCCCCAGGGTGTTTTGCTAGAATCTTTATGTTTAGTCTTTAAAGACCTGACCTTGTAGAAGCATATACTTTCTCAAGGATACTTACCCTGATAATTTTATCTAGAGGTTAATTTTAGTTCAAGCTGTTATGATAATAAAAACCTGAGAAGGCAGGCGAACAGAGTTACTTGGCGGCGATAGCCAAGTAGTGTCTTAGCCCTCCCTTTCACAAAAACGTGTGTTAGAGTAATCATTCATCTGTTGCTCAGAGTCTGCTGGTCAGCCCCGTAAAAAAGCTATATTCAGCAAAGAAATTGCTAACACCATTGGCAAATAAATGAAGTTCTGATCTGTATAGTGCCAAAATGAAAGAGGTTTCAGTTTAATGGATGTCACCTTTACAAGAATAAGAAATAGTGTAACAGATTTCATTTCAGAGTAATGATGATAAATTTAGTGGGAAAAGAGAAGACTGGGATGCACTCCATTTATGAAATCCTGGCTCAGTTGCAACATAGCTTGGCTGCAGACACAAGAGTTCAGCAAAAAATGCAGATTTTGGTCTGTAGGTCTTGGGTGGAGGTGAGACTGCGTTTCCGGCAAGCTCTCGGTTGCCCACCACAGACTACACATTGTGCAGCAAGGACTTAGCACACAGGCTTGCTGACTGGACAAGACCTGCTCCTGGGACACAGGCTCACAGAACACACCCCTTCTCTGCTTTCTGGTCCTAGAAAAAGCACTTGACATCATGTAGCACTGGGTCCTCAGCTGAGGGGAGAAAAACTCTGGTAAAAATTCTCCTTGACTAACCCCTTATCTTCAGTGGAAATGCACACCATTGTTGAGTCAGAATGGCAAGCAGGTCCAGATCCTTGGGATGGACAATGAGTACCAGGGCAAAAAAGACAAACCCAAAAACAATCCTCAATGCATTAATGAGTGTCCTTGGTAGGCAGAGGGCCCTTCAATAATTGATGAATGGGACCATTCAGTGTTTGCTGCAGCTCTGGCCAACACTACTCATTATGGAGATGATTCACTTGGTTTTATGGAACAAATTGTTCCAAGGTCTAACTCCACTTCCATTACTTTTTTTTTTTTTTTTCAAATAAAAGGCATGCACCTGTGGAATTCATGTGCATGCAACCGTGTCCAGAATAGATCAAAGATAATTCATTCATGTCCCAGAGCCCATAACAGAGCAACCTTGAGGACCCAGTCAGGGAGCTTGGCTTTGGAAACAACTTCTTTCCTCAGAGAGGAGGAAGGATATAGATATGTTGAGTCTCTGCAGGCTGCTTAGATTCTAAGAGCAGCATGAACTGAAATGAGATCGTCTTCCCCAATAAGGCTTGTTATTTGTTAGTTTGGCAGAGGGGCCATTGGTATTCAAATTGTATGCCTACAGTTTAGATTGTGCATGTGGTAGCTAATTTAGTGTGTCCAGTTCCTGTTGGCCATGTGTTTCTAAGTGCTTAGGGTTGCCTTGTGAATTGGGTCCGGAGAACAATTTAATTTAGCTCTCAAACTCTGGTGGCTTAACAAGCACATGTCAAGCTGCTCTAGTTCATCTCTATCCCTGCTCTGTCCCCCAAGTTTGGAAACTTCTCTGTTTCCTCTTTTCGATTCATAATTTTCATGAAAAGATGCCAATTTGTTCTGTAAAATGAAGTAAAAACAATCGTTTCACTGGCCACATTTCTGCAGTGGTTTCAATGTGTGCAGACTCAGCCCTGATGAAACCCTTGGTGAGAGGGCAAAGTACTGGCCTGAGACATAAGATCTCTTCCTTAGACAACCAGAGAGTCTTCACAACCGAGAGAGCCCGGGGTGATCCAGCAGAGCCTGATGGTGCCGAGGCCCGAGTGTGAGCCCTGGAAAACATCATCTATCCTCTTCAAATCCCAAATCCTGCTCCAGTTCGCAGATGCTAATAAGACTCTGCCCAGTCCCCAGAGTATAATCTTGGTTGGGCTGGGCTCAGAAGCTGTACCCAGCTGTGGCTCTTTTCTGAATCCAACAAGGCCTTGGACTGACTAGGCTCTGGGCCCACTGGACAAGGGACTAGATTTCCTTGCCAGATTGGAACAAACCAACCCCTGAGGAATCCCAGGGACTCGGAATCACACTTCTGGTGGAGCTGGGCCACCAGAAAGAAAGCAGCTTTCCTTCCCCACTTGATTCTAACGGCATCTTAGCACCTCATGAGTCAGTGACCCTTTGCGGGTGGAAGATCTTTGCTTTAGGATCTCTGTTCTACTACTTTCCTGTGAGTTTGTCAATAGTTAGCTAAACTTAGGATCAAGAAATGGCGTGAAAAGGCCTAAAGAGCCTCAGTGTCTCCTCTCTTGTTCTCTGGCTCCTCCTGCGTCCACTGCCTATTGTTGAAAGTTGACCTGTCCAGCAAATTCTCTTTCTGGCCTCCAGGTGCTCATTTGGAAGCAACAGTGTCTGCACGGCATTCCTTTGTCTTCTGGCTGATTCTAGAAACTGAGGATATTGGTCCAGATTCTCACATCTGTCTGCTCTTCCTTCATTCCCAACTCCATTGTTACTTTTGAGTCCAGGTTACCTCAATGTCCAGAGGTGTCCTGCATACCACAGAGATGGTACAGACAAGGAAGAGGTGAGAGCATGTGCTGGGCAAGGTGCCACTCCAGGTAATGCTGAGGGCTGCTCCTCCACAGTCACCTCTCCACTGGGCAGCAGCTTGGACCATTGCTGCTGAGGCCTTCTGTGGCCAAAGACAGGGCACTCCGAAAAGTACAGCCCAGATGCCAGTGTTAGGGGAGAACTTATGGGTCAGCAAGTCACCACCCACTGGTGTTTGGATCCTGTCTTCACTGTCCTTCCCTAGTAGCCATGCAGGAGGTACTTGACTAGCCTGTGTTAGTTTGGATATTCTGAGAAGTAGATGCCAAGCAAGAATTAAATGCGCGAGGATTTTATTAATGAAAATGCCTGAATAAAAGAAATAGGAAGGGAGCCAGGAAAAGCTGGGAAAGCATCACCAAAATGCAATTCTGACTCCAATCTTTTTCTTCTGAAGACCAGAAGGAGCAGATTGGGGTGAAAGCATCCTAGACTGTCATGTAGTTCAAGGGTATTTTACAAAGCCTTCGGGGAGTCCTTGACCCCAGAGTAGGCAAAGGAGCCCATGTTTACCTGGAATGGGTGGCCATTGACAAGGAGCAGTGCACAGAAACATGTCCTCAGTGCAGATGCTGCGATGGTGCTTGTCCCTCCCCCAGATCTCCATGGGCTCAACAGTCTAAGCTGCCCAGTCTCAGCCTCGCACACTCCCAGAGCTTGGAGCAAGGACAGCCAGACATCTGAGTGGAGTTAGGCCAGAGCAGAGGAAGAGGCCAAGTCTGGAAAGCAGGAAGCTGCAGAAACCCCAGCCTGCCTCCCATGGGCACTTGAGACAGTCATGTGACCAGTGATTGCAGTCCATGGACCTCAAGGCTCAGTGTGGCTAGTCCCGGTTGAAAGAGGAAGGCTGTGTACACAATCAATACAAGTGTTCCAAAATTCTTCCCTGAAATCCATTCCCAATATTCACCTAGTCCCAACTGTCACGTTTAAATAAAAACTGATCAGAATTTAGGGGAATGGGTTCCCAACGGGAGGAGATGATTTGAAATGCCCATTAGTTCAAAAACCCATTGTTTCTGTCCTTCTTTGTAAAAACAGTAGCAGCTTTATAGCAATTGGAAATGACTCTTTTGAAAACCTTGAGGAAATGGCTTAGAAACCACAAAATGGTAGTTTCATAGCAATTCTCAGGGACAGTGTACATCATCACAGCCATCAGACTCTTCAGTTTATCTGGGGACCTCCTGCAATTAGCTCCCAGCGCCTCTGCCTGGACATCACAGGCCTATCCGTAGTCTCTGACTTACAATGGATTTATGGTAAGTCTAGGGTGTTGCCATGGAAAACATCTCCAGCTGGTGAACCAAAGTCAGGCTGTTTTTAGGTTTGTGTCTGGCTGGTGCATGTTATGGTAGCCAGGCTTCACTATAATCATATTCAGAGATTTACAATACGCACACACACACACACACACACACACCATGAAAAGAGAAGTCAAATGGGGAACAGCTTCTGATGAGAATCCATGATTTCCCCCCAACTCAATTCTCATTTGATAACATGTGAGAGCTGAAATTTAGAAATATTTTGAATGTCCTACTTTCTCTCACATTGTATGTACAGTGTGGCCAACATTACAACTAGAGGAAGTAAGTAAGAAAGGGGAGTTTTAAAGGAGGAAAACTATGTCTTAAAGTGAAGATTCTATTCTAGTAATGAGCCAAGGATCCATACAAGGACGCAGATAATAGATTTATAGGAAAACACAATAATTTTTAAATAGTGTCTTTTGTGACAATGTGGATGAATTTCAAAAATATTAAGTTGTGCAAAAGAAGCCACAAACAATACTCTCTGTAGTTCCATTTATATAAAGTTTAAAACTATTCCATGGCAATAAAAGCCAGAACTGTGGCTGTCTAGGGCAGGGTGAAGGTGGATCAATTCAATCGGGGTGATGGCTTCACAGTTAAACACATTCAGCAGTGGCCTGAGTCTGGCTCTCATACTCCTGAGAGGCAATTCTTAAATAAATCAGAATAATTTTCTGAGCCAGATGTTAGGCCATTGCTAGTTTGAAATCAGCTATAATGAGAGTATTTAAACGATGAAAATTAACAAATGTTACAAATCAGGCTTTGTTTGTGTGTGTGTGTTTTTTCTAGAGAGCCAGTTTACCAGCACATCCCTGAATATATCTATCAAACTCCTCCAAAACTTATACTTAAGAATCATAAAGTTTCCTATATATAAATTATGCCTCAAAAAAGGACTAGTAGCAAGAAGGGGGGGTCAAAGGTTAAAATAGTGTCTTCAAGTGGTGATCTAGACCAGTTGCTCATTCATGACTTTCACGTTCTTATGTGCCTTTTCAAGCAAGCCCCTCATGAGTTCTGTTTTCTAAAATTAAGGATCACCATGACTGGTTTGGCACTGGTACTATGGAAGCTGTTGAGCTTATTTAACTACTTTTAATACAACATTCATCCTAATTTTTACTCCCTCTCTTTTTTAAAAAAAAATATTTTTATCGATTTCAGAGAGGAAGGGAGTGGGAGAGAGAGACAGAAACATCAATGATGGAGAGAATCATGGATTGGTTGCCTCCTGCACGCCCCCATTGGGGATCGAGCCCACAACCCAGGTATGTGCCGTTGAGGGGACCCTTCAGTCTGCAGGCCTAGGCTATATCCACTGAACCAAACTGGCTAGGGCTTTACTCCCACTCTTAAAACAGACTTACACACAAAACGTAAACATGCACCCCACTTTATTAAAAAGTTTAATATGTAAAAATCTTAACATGCTAAGCAGAGGAAATATTTTATTACTTAATATTGACTTAGTTCACAAAGTATTCTTTCTAATTGAATAATTCCCCACAGTTTTTGCTTTGTCTTCATTTTCTTTTGTTTTGTGGGGTTTGTTGAAGCCATAAAAAGGGCATGTTGGCTGTGTCAAATGCAGACAACACAAAAAGCCAAGAAGATGCCTCCCTGTAGACTTACCCTGAGTGCCACTCTCTCAGTGGTAAGACTCAGCTGCCCAATCGTTCTCTACACCTGTATTATTAAAAAATAACAACATACAAAGACATGCATATTCTAGTATACACACAGTTTTTTAAAACGAAAATAGGATTATGCCTAACACCACATAACCTTGTCTGTTTACTCAATATTCCATGGTCACCTTTCCTTTTTCATATAGATTAGCTCCACCTTATGCTTTTTTAAAAGCTTCATGAGCTATGTACCACTCTTGATTTAATCATTCTCCTATTACTAAAATTTAGGGTGTTTTTTCAAGCTGCCATCATTTCAAGATGCTATAATGAGCATGCTTGTATTAGATTGAATCATTTGAAATTACTGTTTTTGTATATCAAAATGGTCAAATCACAGTAATTTCATATGGTTCACACTATACATTTGTATTTCTATAGACTACACTTCTTGAAGTGGGATTGGTAAGTCAAAGCATATGTGCATTTTTTTAAAATTTTGTAGCTACCGCTACACTGCTATGTTCATTTCCCCATGCTCCTGACAATAAATAATAAAAGCATTTAATCTCTTTAGCATTTGCTAGCAAATTACACCTCGTTGCTTTGCTTTGCTTTCTTTACCACTGAGGAGGATGAACATCATTTTGCATGCATTTTGCTCCCACAGCATTCAAAATATCATTTGGTTCTCCTACAGCTTTCCAGACACACTCTTATTTTTTTAAAAAAGAGAGAATCAAGCTTGTGTTTGAAAGAATTAAAGAATATATGCCTGTCATTAAAAGAACCTCTTTTAAGAAGCTGGAATGAATTCTTTTTTTGCCTTCAAATTTCTATTTGTTTCTGTTGTGGACACACGGAAACAGGATGTATTGTTTTTACCCAGAATGAACCCCTTTGACCTCAGCCACGGCTGTGGGCTTTGTAGCCTTGTGCGGGGCCTGCCAGCAGGGGGCCTCTGCAGCTCTGCTAGCTCTCCTGTCCTGAGCTCCATTTTCCCTGAAAACAAGCTTCATCCCAACACAGAGGCAATTGCCGGCTTCTGCTTAGGCAGACTAATTTACCGAATTAAAGTCGTTTGGCTCCCACCATAGCAATTAGTATGCAAATTACCGGAATATTACCTGCCAAGTCATAAATTACATTGACAAACTTAATATTCACAGATTCAACATACACAGATTCAACATTCACAGATTCAAAATTACCAGTGTGGGTAATTTTTCTATTTTTCAGTAGTTATAGTCCAGGGCGATTCATCGTCTTATTGAACCATTACACATTAATTCAGCAGTTGAAAAATTAAGCATTTTTCAAAGCATTTTGTTATGCATTTATTTCTTTCAGTAAGCAGTAAAGTAGAACCTTAAATATTCAATGTGTCTAAGTGTCTAAATGGCTGGTGAATACATTTAAGCCTAAAGCAGTTCTTTTGAAACTTTAAAAAAAAGAGACTCAACAAAGGAAAATCTATACCATAATACAACCTATTGAATCTTATTCACTATCATTGGAACCAAATATTTCCTAGTCCAGATTCCTGTAACTGTGAAGAGTCATTCAACCCCAATATGTGGTTCAAGTTAATGCTGCTCACAGCTGGGAAGTGGCAGGTCAATCGGATTCAAGCTTCGTAAGTTGTCACTAAGGTGTGTAGCTATGGCATAGCTTTTGAACTTCGGGGTCATTCACTCATTAAATTCATTATACCCACTTTTTTTCTGTTTTGAGCAAATACTGAGTTACTGAGTCTTAAGATTGGGAAAGGGGTGGGGCAAGTCCAAGTGGGAGTGGACAGGTCAGGCCCGAGCACTATCCTTCCTTCGTTCTGACAAGAAGCAAATGTCAATGGGATAAATCCCGTCCCCAGTGGGATTGAAGGACTGTTAGAATCAGAGTCCCTTAGCTCTGCACCTGCTGGTGGAACAGCCTAGTGATCAGGAATCACTGAAGAGTCTCTGGAACCTTCCTGGCACTGAATTCCTCCCCCTGATTCCTCTCTGTACCCCCAACAAAATAAACTACCTTTGCTTTAAGATTCTAACCTTGCTACTAAGGTGAGCAAAGGGTATATTCCTTGACCAATTAAGCAAGGAGAACTGAGAAAGGTTATTGGAGTTAGTTAGCAGGAATATACTGAGAGACACCCATTCACAGATGTGTGGATAAGGTCAAATTGTAAATAAACCACATGACTGATATGTTATATTTGGTGCTTAATTTTAAAAAGAATTTGGTTTGCCTGGCTGGTGTGGCTCAGCAGTTGAGTGTCCACTCAGGAACCAAGAGGTTGCCAGTTTGATTCCTGGTCAGGGTATATACCCAGGTTGCAGGCTCGATCCCCAGTAGGGGGCATGCCGGAGGCAGCTGATAGATGATGTTCCTCTCTCACTGATGTTTCTATCTCTCTATCCCTCTCCCTTCCTCTCTAAAAAATCAAATTTAAAAACATTTTTTAAAAGAAAAGGATTTCATTTACATAGAGAATTTTTTCTCTGGAGATGGTGTGATGATTAATCTTAAATGTCAGCTTGATTGGGTCCTTAGATGCCCAGAACAGCTGGTTAACCATTCTGTCTGGGTGTGTCTGTGAGGGTATTTCAGAAGAGACCAGCATTTGGTTTGGAGGACTGAGTAAAGCAGATTGCCCTCCCCAATGTGGGCACCATCCAATCCACTGAGAGCCTGACTAGAACAAGAGGAGGAGGACAGAGGGATTTACTCTCTGCCTCACCACTTTAGCTGGGGCATGAATTTTCTCCTCCCCTCCATGCTCCTGGTTCCCAGGATTTCAGACCTAGACTGGAATCTACACCATCAGCTCTCTAGCTCTCAGGCCTTCGAAGACCTGCACTGCTGGCTTTCCTGGGTCTTCAGCTTGCAGATCGGAATAAGTGGGAAAGACCCTCCTGTATGAGTAGGGAGAAGAGAGGATAATGATATAAGTAAAAATGACAAATATGAACGTGTACGTCTAAGAGCGTCCTCGTCTGTTCCACAATCAATCAAAAACTACAGAGCATAGAGACAGGCATACAAAGAACAGGCTTACCCCAACAGCAAATAATAGTTCTGTGTGTATCGATTGGAAGCTGAGGGAATTTGGGCTGTTACCATATCAAAACCCACCATGAGCTGCAGTTTGTGGCCTGACTTCACCTAGAAGTGAAAGGTGGGGAACTGTCTTTTTTCCTCTTTGCTACCTGTATTGACCCCTGAGACTATCTCAATCTAGTGTAGCCTGGAGTCATCATCAATGTTTAAACTTTCACTTCAAAGGGGGAAATCCATGCCCTGGCACCTGAGATTCCATTTCCTCAGGAGTTTAGGTCTGTTGCCAAGTGCCTTGGGACTGCCTTCAGGCCTTGCCAGTTCTCAGGTGAACTGAGAGGTTGGCAGTTCCAGGATGGAGCCCAGGTTTCCTGCTCCCTCTCAGCTAGAAGTAGACTCCCGGTTCCAGGAGCTGGAACTGACCCCAAATGACAGTGACCCAGACTGTGATAGAGGCAGTGATCCAATAGACCCACAGGGTTAATAATAGTTGTACAGAATAGGAAATTTTTTTTTCTATTTCTCTATCTTCACATGTAGACCAAGCACAAATCTCAAAATTTGAAAATAAATAAATGGAGTTATATGTTGTATATGTGTGTGTGTGTGTGTGTGTGTGTGTGTGTGTGTGTGTGTATATATGAATTGTGCTATTATTTTGTGGAGACAAGTTAATTTTATCATCTAGGAGTGTCTCTCCCTTGATCTTGGGCTTGTTTACCCATGGTGTCATTGATGGGAGGACAGAATAGTGAGAGGAATATTCTCACGTTCTCTGTTTGGTCCAGGACTTGGATTACAGTCACATGGTTCTAGAACTGTGGAACCAGCGGATTTATATTTTTAGAGGCAACTGGAAAAGTATATATGGAAAGGAGGTCAAAAGTGATGGGGAAAGCATAGGCAACTTGTAGTCACTTGCTTTCCTAGTGTCATCTTACTTTGCAAGTGTTAACCATGTAAGCATTTCTTGTCTCCCTTTAGACATGGGAAACAAGGCAGGCAATGATCCACCAACTAGCTTGAATCAACCCAGCAAGTTACTACCAATGGTGGAGAATTCAGCTCTCCTAAATTCAAATCCATCCTCCTGCCTTGACCCATAGCCATGTCCCCTTTACTCAGATGCACCTTGTTGGAGCTTATGGAAGTGAACCTTCAGAATCCAAAATACATTTCCCGAGAGTAGCAGAGCCATTCAAATTTTTATGAAAGCAAAATATAGTGGTTTGTCATCCAAAGAAAAGATACTGGAACTTCCTATTTCCTTGTCTAACAGTAATTATTTCTGTCTACTTTGAAATGAATAAAGACAGTTTTCCAGAAATGGAGAGAAATACAATCCAAGGGCCCCATTCATTCGGGTGTTAGGTGTTTCATTAGAGAGGCCAGATGAAGTCACAGTAAGAAGGCTTTGTGTATTCACCCAAGGGAATAGGCCTTGAAGCAAGCTATAATACATGTATACACAGTGGCTTAGCAGGAGCATGCCTGGAAAAGACTTGTGGTTTTAATTGACTCCAAGTCCAACAGGAGCCAATGATCTGATTGTGGCCTCCAAAAATAACTGATTTAACTTCAGCTGTCTTTAAAGAGCCATAGTAAGCTGAATAAGTGAAGCAGGAATTCTTGCCAGAATCCACATGGACAGACCACAATGAGGGCCCCATATTCTGCTCCCAATATCTTGCCATTAGAAAAGACCTTTGTTACCTGAAACCCAGCCAGCCAGGAGAACCTATGACAACAAGAGCACTTAAAACCATGGCCTACAAAGGGCTGGGCTTGTTTAGCCTGGAGAGAAGAATTCTTAAGGACATCATGACAGCTGTTTCAAATATTTTTAGGACAGTCACATGAGAGAGGAATTGGTGTTGTTCAATGTGGAGCCAAACTGGTATACAACATCTTTCTACACAGGAAATGCCAGGAGTTTGGAAGAAGCATTAATTAATGGAAAATATAAATAATAATAAGGAAATAAGAAGTTTCACTCTATTTTCAAGAAAGTCTAATTCAGCCTTGAGCTCTTTGCTTTTACCATTAAGCATGCGGGACCATCGCTCTGAAAAAGCCCTTTACAGAGATTTTGGCCAGCCTTGTGATTAGGTATACAACGGCACCATCATTTTTTCAGGGGATGGAAATTAAATAAAGGAAAGGCAATTC
Source organism: Myotis nattereri (assembly GCF_964212035.1). Classification (NCBI taxonomy): domain Eukaryota; kingdom Metazoa; phylum Chordata; class Mammalia; order Chiroptera; family Vespertilionidae; genus Myotis; species Myotis nattereri. The sequence continues at coordinate 38,012,587 of NC_138079.1, forward strand.
GGTAATTTTTCCACATCCCAAGGGAGATTAGAATTCATCCCTTCATTTTTTTCTCTTCACACCTCTGCCTGCTGAAATCAGCAGGCTTCAATGCCTCTTACCTCAATTAGCCATCTCCCCAAGTTATAAACATGGTGATCGTCTGGGATAACATTCCTCCCCAACACCCGACTCTGTATATTTTTTATACATATCATATTTTAAATGCAATCCCTAGAAGAGTGTCATGAAAACATTTTTGATGGAGAGGTATGTAGCTGGCCCCGGGAACCCGGGGCAACACATAGCGACTTCAGCTTAAATGTGCGTGATTTCACAAACACCATCTCAAATTCTCAATTATGTTTTGCCCTGATACTCTTTCTGTTTCAAAATAAGCTATATTTCTTAAAGAACCAGAATGAAGTGATTTGTATTCTAGTCACAATATGGGGCTTTGATTGAACAGGCTCAGATTTCTCTCACCTGAACACTGCAACTAAATAAGAAAAAAAAATGAAGTCCCATTCAAAATGCAAAAGACAGAAAACCAGAAATCGTTCTGCCTTGTAATCAAAAGCAGAAAGCTGTTATTGCAGCCCTCCCCCAGTTCCAGGACTATTAATTCACTGCAGAAACGTGGTCCTAAAATGAAAGTCTGGGAAGAATGACATTGTTTCTGTGAAAAAAAAAAAAAAAAAAAACAATTTGTCTCAGTGGCATCATTTCCAAAGTCATGGGTGCAATTGACAGACAATAGCTGATTGATTTGGGTACTTTGTTCTAGCCACATATTTGTTTAGGAATAAAAAAAAATCAACTTCAGTCAGAGCCAGTCTGAAATTAAGTAATTAGGACAATGAGTGCTCTGGTGACATTTATAAGAGATGGGAAATTATAGTGCTTTCTTGAGTTAATATTATATTTATAATCACTGTGAACTTCTTGAGGTAAATCTGACACCATGACTGTTGATTCTGAGTCTTGAAAATATTGTTTGAAGTTTCCCTCAGGACTTTTTTTTTCTTACATTCTTCCACAAAATGTTATTTGGCAGCAACCTTCAAAGGATCCAACAGTGATTTTCAATTACATTTATTATTAGCTCCATAATCAGCCCACGTATTAAAAAGAGCAAAGGCAGTAACTTGGACCACTGGGAACTGGTATCAAGTTTCAAAGTTCATTTGGCTTACAGAGGGTAACAGGTCTGGTGAAAATTTTACCTCAGTTCTGCTTTATTGCATTTTGTTTCATTTTCAGTTCTCCACCAGAGGATTCCCGAATCTCAGACTGCATGGTTGCCTTCACTGAATGGTAAAAATAAAATCAAAATATTTGGGGGTTTTTTCTTTAAAAAAATGTTTTATGGATCTTTATGCTGCCAAGCTATTTCTCTTTGTTATTTCCCTTGAATTTTCGTTCTTTGGTTTCAGGATTCATTTTAATCCATTATTGGATCATTTCTGAAATTATATGAGATTACATGGCATTGAATTTCTATGAGGCTGATTGCTACTGATATAGCAAAACAAAAAATGATGTAATAATTATAGATAGCTGTCATCACCCTGAACTGAGAGTCCTAAGGAAGTAGGATTAGTGACTCGGTAGATAATACTGTCTTTTCTTGAGGTTTCAAATGATTTCTCAGTATCCTCTCTGACTGTAACTGGAGGCACCACTTTTCACTCCAGTTCTCACACTTCTGTGCTAGAAGTCAATTTCCCAATGAGGGCTTGGGAATTTATTCCATGGAAAAGAGGACGCTGCTTATGCCAACAGCCACATCAACCAAATGCTGTGGAATTCAAAACAACCAAAATGGCTTTATTCGAGGCAAAATGTTATGACTTTAAAAACCAAGGCAGTATTGTCAGGTGCGGGGGACCTAAGACTGGAAGGAAACCAGGGAGAATGAGGTTGAGCCTGAAATGGAGAGGGGAGAACTGATGCTGGTGCCCTACTCTGAATAGGACAGGGTCAGCTCTTGGTATCTGTTTCTCTATGATCTCCAGGCAGGAAAAGGGTTTCAAGAAGCCAGTCTCTGACAGAGGCTCTTTCACAACCTCCCCATGATTCACCACAGCTGGAGTGGTTACCGCTGGACCAGGACCAGCCACCACTCAAACTTGCCCATGTGGTGGCAGCCAAGTTTCGCAGGCTGGTTACAAATTCACGCAGCGCAGTGATCATCCATGCGCTTGGAGTGAGCTGAGCATATTGAAAAATACAGACAGTGCTTCAGTTTTCATTTGCCCCAAGGCAAACGCTGCCATAGCCCCAAGGTCAAGAGAGCCTCCCTCTGAGGCGGCTGCTGCTTACCGTGGTTTTGCAGGCAACTCATGCAGAGTTGTTGGGAGCCTGTAGTGCAGATGGCCTGTCAGGTCCCATTTTTCTCCTGGCCTCTTCATAATGTTGGAATAAAGCCTTAGCTCGTCATCTGATTTAATTCTTGGAATGTGATACTCAACGTACGCTAATGCTGAAATGAGAACATTTTGAACATTCTCAATTATAAAATGGTAGGGGCAAGGCCTTAGCAAAACACAAGCTAACATTTTTTCCTCCTACTAAAATGGCAAGATATTACAAAGTGTGCTGACAAACAATTCTCAGCACACTTCACTTTATAAGATTTACAGGTTACATTTTGAAAGTGTTTTATTGTGCCAGGATAGACAATGATTTTATTTACCACAGGCATCCTCAAGTTTAACGAAGACAGCACTATTCAGTTAAAAAAGAAGATGCAGGGCCCCACCTGGTTTGGCTCAGTGGATAGAGTGTCAGCCTGCGGACTAAAGGGTCCCAGGTTTGATTCCAGTCAAGGGCACATTCCCGGGTTGCAGACTCAATCCCCAGTAGGGGGCGTGCAGGAGGCAGCTGATCAATGATACTCTCTCATCATTGATGTTTCTATTTCTCTCTCTATCTCCCTCTCCCTTCCTCTCTGAAATACAGTGGGGCCTTGACTTACGAGTGTCCCGACTAACGAGTTTTTTTGAGATACGAGCCGTCTCTCAGCTGATTTTTTGCTTTGAGTTGCGAGCTAAAATTCGGGTTACAAGCCAGCTTCAGATACCCCACCGCTAGTTGGCGCAGAGAATGTCACAGTGAACGCCACAACATCAGCCCAGCGTCATGTGTCTCACTCGTTCACTGTTGATTTGACATATGAGTAATTTGAGTTACGAGCTCCATCACGGAACGAATTAAACTCGTAAGTCAAGGCCCCACTGTAAATAAAAATATCTTAAGAAGAAGAAGAAGGAGGAGAAGCAGCAGCAGCAGCAGGTTAGCTAGAAGATGCTGGTTTTCCAGTCATAAACCAAAGCCCAGAGGAACCACAAGGAGAAAGCAACCATCTCCTGGACCTTCGCTCTCTTATTTCATTCATGTTTATGATGAGGGATAAGAGCTTTGGTTTTCATGAAATCGAGACCAAAGGAGGAGGGCAAGTGAAAGTTCTAATAGTTCAAGTAATTTATTATCACACAGAACTATACTTTCAGAAAAGCAGAGGTTGCTGCTAAGAGGCCTCCAGTCTTTGTAATACACATGGGAGTGCACACACACACACACACACACACACACACACACACACCCTCTGTATAACCTGCAGAAAGAAGAATCCTTTGAATTTGAGTTGCGTTCTGTTAATAAACAGGTCCAGTGGCAACATCTCACCACTACCACATCCATGGAGATCCAAAAGCTGATAGAAAACTATAGTCTGTGAATAAAATTAATTTGAAGATATAAGGACTAATAAATCTGTGAGTACTTAATGTTTCTAGCTCACTGAGTTCTGTGGATAAAAGGTCCAATATAAAAGTGTAACCTTATACTTTTATTACTTATTGTTACAAAATTCAGTTTCTCTCTCTGTATCTCTCTCTCTCCTTCCCTCCCTCTTAAAAATGTCGTTCTTGGGAAACATTTTAAAGCCTTCACTGGTCTTAAACTTCACAAGAAAACCTGAGGGCCCCCTTTTTCATGGAAACAAAATAGGTTGTCTTTACATTTAATCTTTTGTTTAATTTCAGCTGCTTTAGTTTCCAACGTTAGCAATGCGATTTTAGGGCAGTGCGGAGGGAGGGTCATTCAATGTATTGTTCGTTACACCTGAAGGCCATACAGAGTGAACTTGGCCTACCTAATACTGTGGTGTTGAGATCTGATAGTTTCCTGCAGTGAAAGCAAAAATAATTTTTTAATTGCATACAAAGGCTATGACTAATTCCACAATTAACATTGCACAGTGATCTTTCCCTATATGGAGACCATTGCTTTATTTTTAAATCAAGAGGGTTTTCATGTAAAAGTGCCTATTTAAAAACACACACACACAATAAACTAAAGATGTCTTTGACCCTAAGAATCACTTCCAAAAACAAATCAAAACAATCCAAATTAAAATAGTTCTTAGGTTAATTTTTTTTTTTCAGGATCAAATAAGACTTTGCCAAGCCAGGGAGATGGGAAGGAAAATATTTTAGACCATCATGGGGCTTCCTAGGAATAGAGAAATAATGTTGAGTCCCCACTGTGTGCCTTTGACACTCTTCTCTTGTAGTAGGTCTTTGACTCTTAGGGCCTTGTCACAGGCCCGCTTATCTCTCCAAAAATTAATGAAACACCAATCCCAGGACAAATACTTTCTGTGGTTGTAGATTTCCAGTCCATAGGGGAGTGCAGATTGGCTGATGCGTCCACCCCTCCGTAAATATCACACAGTATCCCTTCCCTGACATGCTTACATCCACTTCACTCCATTAGCAAACAAAATGAAAACTTTAAATGGAAACCTCAAACACTAAATGAACAAAATGCTTGCCTGGTATTCATTTACACATACTGCATGCACACACATGAGCAAGATGTGTCCAATCCTAGAAGCTCTGTGCTTTATGGCTTGCAAAACACTTTCTGGCCCATCCTAACAATTGTGTGATACGTGGGGTGCTGGGAGAGGAGGCAGCTAGTATTATCTCCATTACTGTCAGGTAAACCTAAGGCTCACACCAGTAATGGTGACTTTTTCCATTGTCTCTGAGCTAATAAATGATGGAGTCAGGATTTTAACCCGGATGATCAGGCCCTTATTCCAACTAGTTTAAACCTATAATTCACTTTGCCTCTGTCTCTAATTCTGTTTTTCTCTACAGCCCCTATCCATTTGAGGTTTTTTTCCCCCTATAGAACTAATTAAATAGATGTCTGATGGAGCCCAGCCTTCTTGAATCTGAGAGAACCCACATTACAAACTGATGTGAATCAGAAAAGATTTGCATCCCACTCCCTGGGCCTAGCTCCACGCCAGGGCCATGGAATCCCCCCTTCTCTCCAAGTTTGAGTTAGCCATGCCCCTTGTGTGCCACAGACTCCATTTTCTTCCTCCGACACAACAATAAAGCAATTCTGCTGGATGCTGAAGAGCTTGAGGAAAGAACTTCTTAGCCACCAAATGTCAATGGGAACCCAGTTCTGGTGTGTTGATAAATTCAGTCCCCAGAAGTTCTTCAACCCTATGTCGGATTTCCTATATATAGGGAAGCGTGACTCTTCCCCAGGAGAGAAATGTTGAGGACAGAGAAAATATTAAGGTACAATCCCAGGACCAGCTCTGACAGTGAAGTCCATTCTGAGGGTGGAGGGCACATGCTGGCCACACAGTGGTGTGTCTGAGAGCAGTAAGCTATTGCATGAATTTCTGGGTGGTAGACTCAGCCCAGAGCTACTATCTGACTCCTTCTTTGGTATTAAATGCCACACAACGAGGACCACTAATGAGGATGTGGGAGCCATGCCTCCCCCTCCCGCACCAGCGGCTCCTTGAGGCACTAGCTTCTTTGTGGGAGCCTCCCCTGCCAGCAGGACTCTCCTTATGGACGCTCTCCATGCAGAAGGCAGAGGATGGCCATCCCCCGGGCATGTCTCACACTGTTTTTCAAGCTGGCGCTCCAAGGGGAAGATGAAAAATTGATTAGCTCTCTTAAGCAGAGCTGGGAAAATGAGTGATGCCAACAGCTCACAGAGTGGCACCTACTGGTAAGTGACACCTTGATGTGAGGAATCTCCTGGCCTGGCCAGCATGACAGCCCAGATGCCCAACTCCAATGTCGGGGATCCCAAGGCAATGACTTGAAAGCTTCCACAGGACTCATTTGTCATGTTTGTGCCTTAAACGACTTCCTTCTTAATGAGAAAAAGCAGGCCAGCAGTGCTGTGCCACTGTGCTTTCCAAGGAACAGGGAGCCAAAAAGATCCTCTCAGAAGCGACATGCTTGCCTATCGTATAGGAGAACCAGCTGAAGTCAGGTATATAATTCATAGTCAATGCATAAAATAAATTTACATTTCTATAAAGCTGCTAACATTCCCAAGCACGTTTATATTCATTGTGCAATAACTAGAGTAAGCTTCATTATCCTCATTATGACTGAGGTTAAATAACTTGCCCCCCATTGTAGGACCAGCTAATGGCAAAGCCAGGGCTACAATCCCAGGCTTCTGATTCCCAATTGGAGGCACTTGCAACATGTGTAAGTGTTTCTTAACAGCATTCAGCTTATATTTTTATTAACCTGCTAAAGGAATTTTTCTCATCTCTGTTCTCTCTCACCGACTGCATTACTCCCAGACTCCCACACATGCAGCACACAGCAAAGTGAAAGGGCACCCTGCTGGGGAGGATGGGGGTCAGATGCTGCCACAGTCTCTGCTGGCTACCTTGGGGCAACCCTGCCGGGCCTCCTCTCCCATTTCACGTTGGCAAGACCCCAACGTATCAAATGAATCAGCTTGGCTTTTTCTGAGCTTTCTCCTTCTGTCTCCCAGAGTGTGCTGGAGGTTTTAAATGGATTGCATGGGAGTGAATGACTCACATGTGGGATGGTAATGAAATTTTGGAAATGAATATCTACAGAAAAGCAGAAAAACTGCAGGCCCTGCAGGGCTTGAACACGCTGAGAGCTTATTCACTGACGCAAGAGAATTACAAGAATTCTCAATTTAGACTTATTAAATAAGGGGGATAGAAAATAACATAAAATATATGGCACAGTAATTTTGCTTTTTAAAGAGGCTTCCTTTCTCTCTCCCCTTCTTTCCCTGTCTCCCTGTCTGACTAGCTACACACACACACACACACACACACACACACACACACCACATGTATGTGCATGCTCAGTAATTCTATTACTGATACAAGATGAGATCCTCTCCTCTTTACTGTAACCCAGGGGGGGATTTTCACATAATGACCAGGGTAACAATTTTTGAATAATTGTTCTTCAGATCTGAAGAGTGTCTTGTTTCCAGATTACAGACTCAAAGCTTTGGCAAACATATCGTCATTATGAAATCCTCTTGACGGTTCCATGGGAGTGAGCCACACAGTCTCCTGCTGCTGCAGTGAGAATCCTGGAGGAAGGCTTGTGTCATGGAGAAGTACTAGCCTCGGAGTCAGGAGGGTGGGGGCTGGCTCCGCTCTGCCCCTAACCAGATGTGCAATCTTCAGCGAGTCCTCTGACCTCCCTGGGCCTCTGGGGCTCATCTGGCTCCTGAAGAACTCACTGAGCTGCTTGCCCAGCCCTCCTCCAGCTCTAGCAAGTGTGACAAGACATCTGAACTGTTACAATTTACAGTCTTTCACATAGATTGACCCAATCTTCCCCACAGCTCATCTTATCAGTTGAGGAGACTGGGGCCCAGAGATAACGGGGTTTGCTTGGGGGTCATAGAGCTAATAGAAGAGCCAGGTTTGGGAACCAGGTTTCTGACTCCAAAGCCATATCCCTGGTTCCCAAATGCCAGGCCTTCTATGTTTTATTACTTATTGTAGAAAAGTGAGATTTTTCAATAATAGTTTATTTAAAAGTGACTTTTGCAGTTTATCAATCCAAATGTTATAGTCAGTCAAGAACAGTATCTTTCCAAGGCCCAGACCATGAGCTGCTCTGGAGAAGGGTGAGCCTTGACCTCACAGGAGTTAAAATCCCCTGGAAAATACAGCTGTAAAGTGCGCACAACCACAGCCCATAGCCTTATGTTCAGCCTTATGTACTGGGGGTGTCCCTGGGAACATTCCCTTTATGAAAATATATTTGGTAAGTTGACCTATATGTTGAATACATAAAGCTCATCTGCACTTTAAAGTGGTCATCTTAGAAAATTCTTGCATAGCTTAAAAAGAAAGAGAACATTTCCTAATCCAACAGTTCTCTCCTGGGTCACATTTCCAGCTACGGAACAGAGAAACCAGGCCGAGCGGGGAGACTGGCCAAGATGGACAATGGCCACCAGCTCCAACAGTCACTGCTGCTCACACTGCATCTGCTCATCACTCCAGCTGCTGGGAGTAGGGATGGTGAGTGTTGCTAGCTCACAGCTGGGCCCCAGTTGCCTAACCCAAGGCCACACACCAGTTCCCTGGGGCGGCCAGGTGAATCGCTGGTATGCATCAGGATGAAGCCTGGCCTCTTCACTCCAACTGCGGGCAGCTCTGCAGGGTTGGCTGAGGCTTCTGTTGTGGCTGCATCACCACACAGCTTATCCCTCTGCCCAGGCCTGCTTCCCTCCCTCCCCAGACATATACTGCACCCCAATCTCCATCTCAGAGTTTGCGTCATGGAAGCCTGACGTGCCACACACATCTTCCTTTCTCTCAGTCCTGATCCAGCAGACTCTATAAAATCCCCACTTCTTTTTCTCTGATTATTAAAAGCAACTGTCCTGGCAAGGCCTCTGATGCTGAGAGCCAATGTTGAGGAGGACAGGGCACAGCTGTCTGTGAACTGACCCACGTGCACCTATGATTTTAGAACCTGGGAAGAGCCTTTTGAGACAAAGAAATAGGTGATTTGGCAGAAGCAATAGCAAAAGAGAAAATGATGTTGCATAATGAATGAAGAGGAAATTCCACCACACACTCAAGAACTTCATCCAGGGAAAAAACAGAGCCTTCTCTGACGCCTCCCCGAGGGCGCACGTTTCGGCCAGACCGTGTCTGCCGCAGCGTGGCGGAGCACACCTTCCATCCTCAGGAGCAGAACCGCAGGGATGCCTTCACCGGTGCTGTATTTTCTGCATGAATTCTCTTCCCTGAACTTCAGGGCATTTGTGTTTGTCATTCAATCAACTTACAATACTATGAACTCCTCCCTCCCAATAGGGAAAGTAAATTATTCAGTTACAAAATCTGAATGTGTCTGCATAAATCTAGCTATAACCGAAATCATGGTCAAACCATCATAAGTAGGTCACATGATCAGTGTTTCTCAGGATCTAATGTCCACGGACAACCAAATCCTCCAAACTGTGGGCAACACAACTAAATTCAGAGACAGCTGTGCACAGGAAATTAATATTAGATGATGTCATCTGACCTTTTGAATCTCTGCCTTTTTAACTATTAGTTGGCAGTATGAAAAAAAAAAAACAAGAAGAAGAAGAAAAAGAAGTCATATCTGCCTCTCACGACCAGGTCAGCTCTAATTTGATTATGAGAGTGTTAGGTACAATTTTTGGTCATAATTTGGAGAGTGAACTGAAACAGAAGTCTGGTTTTGCCCCCAAATGTGAGGGTTATGCATATTTGTCCAGGTCATTGGTGGAATTCAAATAGAACAGAATTTCCAGAGCAAACCCACTAAGTGTTTCCCAAAAGCATCAACATCCCCAGTCCCTCTGGCCAATATACAGAGAAACATGTGGATGTTACCTGAAAATACACACAGTGATACCATGAAAGGGTCAGGAAAGGGAAGGGAGTATAATGAATGATTTCTATAAATCAGACACACCACTAACCTGTCTTCTCTCTGAATGTGAACTTATGGTCCCTGGTTGGCCTAAATTGATATACATCTACAGAGTGCCTGCCTATTGGATAGCAGGTCTAATTGTTGGTTTTTAATGACACGTCACATAGGTTTGCATGTCCCTGTTACGTGGGGTTGCATGTCAGTGAAAATGAAGGATGAGCAGGAAGAAGGACTCGTTAGGAGAAGCACTTACAGTCAGCATCACTCAGAAGCCCAGCAGGAAACAGAAGTACACGTACATGAGGATAATCCAGGAAGGACTATCTGGGGAAAATAATGAGATACATTATTGTAACTGTGTCCTCAATTTAGAAATGAATGAGGATTGATATAGATTATGTCAAAGGAAGATTTATTTATATAAATACTAGAGGCCCGGTGCACAAAATTCGTGCACTGGGGGAGGGAGTGTCCCTCAGCCCAACCTGCACCCTCTCCAATCGGGACCCCAGTGGGATTGGGCCTAAACAGGCAGTCAGACATCCCTCTCATAATCCAGGACTGCTGGCTCCCAACCGCTCGCCTGCCTGCCTGCCTGATTGCCCCTAATCATAATCGCCTCTGCCTGCCAGACTAATCACCCCCTAATTGCTCCCCTGCCAGCCTGATCGATGCCTACCTGCTCCCCTGCCGGCCCGATTGTCCCTAACTTCCCTCCCCTGCTGGCCTGGTCACCCCTAACTTCCCTCCCTTGCTGGGCTGGTCGCCCCTAACTGCCCTCCCCAGCTGGCCTGATTTCCCCTAAATGCCCTCCCCTGCTGGCCTGGTCCCTCCCCAACTGCCCTCCCTTGCAGGCCTGGGTCCCCCCCAACTGCCCTCCCCTGCAGGCCTGGTCCCTCCCAACTGCCCTTCCCTGCTGGCCTGATCACCCACAACTGCCTTCCCCTGCCGGCCATCTTGTGGTGGCCATCTTGTGGCCACATGGGGACAGACATCTTTGACCACATGGGTTGGCCATCTTGTGTGTTGGAGTGATGGTCAATTTGCATATTAACTCTTTATTATATAGGATTATCGTACTATTAAATATTATCATCATCACTGTGATGATCTAAATAACTAGGGGCCCAGTGCACAAATTCACACACCTGTGGGCTGCAAGGCTGCAGTGGGCACAGGGGCGGGTCTCAGCCCATCCTCCGCACCCCTGCCTGGGCCCTCATGCCACGGCCCCCAGTCCCCTCTCTGCATGGAGTGATTGGGGCTGGCTCCAGCAGTGGGTGCGAGCAGGGCAGCACCATCAGAGGGTGCGAGCTGCGGCTGATGCCCTGATCAGCCCTCAGGAGCAGGGGGAGGTGGAGAAGCCCTGAGGGGCAATCAGGGCCAGCAGCCGCCGCTCGCACCCACTGATGGCACCAAGAGATGGGGACCAACACTGGGCGCCAGCAGCAGGTGCGAGCGGCAGCTCCAGCGCTGGCTGTGGGTGCAAGCGAGGCCAGGGGCCAGCAGCAAGTGTGAGCACTGGGCGGGACCGCGGGGCATGCGGGAGCAAAGAATTTTCAGTAACCATCAGAGGCTCACCCCGATGACAGCGACCGGCAACCTGCCCTGGTCTGGTGCCCCCGCTCACCTGCTTCACCATCCCATTGTAGCCGACGCCTGCCATATTCCATGACGCCCCCTGGTGGTCAGCGCACGTCATAACAACCAGTTGTTGGGTTGTTCTCGTTGTTCTGCCGTTCAGTCCATTTGCATATTAGCCTTTTATTATATAGGATAGAATAAGAGATGATGATTAAGTTAAGTGATTTGTTACCCTTTAAAGTCATGAGTTTCCAAATTTCTTATTTAAGTGGTGATTGTATATAGTTACATTGTGTATTAACTTAGGCTTAGGTTCAACTACAAAGAACAGAAAACTCAACCAAAGAAAACCTGAATGAGATAGAGGCTTACTGTATTTTTCTTTCCCATACAAGTCCCAAAACAGGCAATCCAAGGCTGCTATGGAGGCCCCATAGGCATCAGTAATCTGACTGTCTTCTGTGTTTGTGTTCCACCTTCCATAGCAAAAGGCTTCCATCATCAAAGCTGCATTACTGCCAAAGATAGCTGCAGGAACTCCAACCATCGTGTGCAGTCTAGCCAGGAAGGAAAAGGATGGAGAAAATGGCAAATGGATGTATTATCCTACTGAGTCAACCTTGTTTGAACCAGTTTTTCCAGAAGCCAACTTAATGGCTTTCAAATACATCCCATTGACCACGTAAGGGAATTTGGAAACTGTGGGAAGAGCAGAACACATTACCATCAAGGAAAGGGGAGAATAAATATTTGGTCGGCAACTAATAGTCTCTGACACAATTTGCCTATCAGAAACATGCTACCACTAAGTACATGGTGATTCCACTAGACCAGCAGTTCTCAACCTGTGGGTCGCGACCCCTTTGGCGGTTGAACGACCCTTTCACAGGGGTCACCTAAGATAGACACTTTTCGAAAGAGGACATACAGAAGGCCGAAAGACATATGAAAACCTGCTCAAAGTCACTAATTATATGAGAGATGCAAATCAAAACGACAATGCGTTATCATCTCACACCTGTCAGAATGGCTATCATCAACAAATCAACAAACAACAAGTGTTGGAGAGGATGTGGAGAAAAAGGAACCCTTCTGCACTGCTGGTGGGAATGCAGACTGGTGCAGCCACTGTGGAGAACAGTATGGAGCTACCTGAGAAGACTAAAAATGGAACTCCCATTTGACCCAGTGATCCCACTACTAGGAATATATCCCAAGAAACCAGAAACGCCAATCAGAAAGGATATATGCACCCCTATGTTCATAGCAGCACAATTCACCATAGCTAAGATTTGGAAACAGCCTAAGTGCCCATCAGCAGATGAGTGGATTAGAAAACTGTGGTACATATACACAATGGAATACTATGCTGCGGTAAAAAAAAAAAAAGAAAAAGGAACTCTTGCCTTTTGCAACAGCATGGATGGAACTGGAGAGCATTATGCTAAGTGAAATAAGCCAGTCAGAGAAAGATAAATACCACATGATCTCACTCATTTGTGGATTATAGAGAACAACATAGACTGATGAAAAGGGACAGATCCAAAGACTGAGAAACAGCTATCAGGCTATCAATCCCCAGAAGGAAAGTAGGGGAGGGCGGGGTAAGGGGAAGAGAGCAACCGAAGGACTTGTATACATGTATATAAGCCAAACCAATGGACATGGACAACGGGGGGATGGGAGCATGAGTTTGTGTGTGGGGGTAGGTTGGGGGTTAATGGGGGGGATGAGGACACATTTGTAATACCTTAACTAATAATAAAAAAATAATAATAATAAAATAAAATAGAATTGTCAAAGCTAAAAAAAAAAAAAAAAGAAACATGCTACCACTAAGTACATGGTGAGTCCACTAGACCAGCAGTTCTCAACCTGTGGGTCGCGACCCCTTTGGTGGTTGAACGACCCTTTCACAGGGGTCGCCTAAGACCATCCTGCATATCAGATATTTACATTACAATTCATAACAGTAGCAACATCACAGTTATGAAATAGCAACGAAAATAATTTTATGGTTGGGTCACAACATGAGGAACTGTACTTAAAGGGCCAGAAGGTTGAGAACCACTGACCTAGACCACACACTCTCTGGGAGCAGGACCTCATCTATTCTGTTCACTACAGACCTCCATCCCACCCCCAGCAACCCAAACACTACATGAAATATAGAGTAAATAACTGGTCCAAAGTTACTCCAAGAGTAATAGATTGAGTCAAAATTAGAACCCTAGTACCTCCCCCCGCCCCAATCAATGCCCAAATGCCTCCCGAATTCCTCCATGCTTTGAGGCTGTACAAGGAGGTAAATGGTAGAGCTAGGAGAGAGGCTGGAGAGGTGGATTGGAGGCTAAGTAGTGACAGTTCTGAATACCTTTCCACCAGAGATCTTAAACACAGATTCCATGAGGAACACTGAAGAGAGCAGGAAATAGAAGAGAGTCTGTAGAATGGTGCACAAATCCAGGTTAATGCTGATTAGCCCTAACCAAGGCGATGTCAGTGGGGACAGAGGAACGGGGATGAATTTGAGGGACAGCTTTCTGGATCCACAAGACAAGGGCCATTGGCAATAGGGAGGGGGAGGTAGCAGGGATCACAGGCTTCTAACTCATGAGGCAGTGTAGATTAAGATGGCATTTGTAGTAACTAATAGAAGACAAGGTTTTTAAATGAAGGTTCAACTAGTGTTTTTCCACAGAACACCACCACCAATGGATAGCCAAGTAGTCCAGTAAAATAACCTAATTCAGCCAACAGACTAAAGGAATGAGCTTATTTTTAACCTCTTCTGTTTATCACATGTATAATCCTCAGTCTTTTTGTTTCTCTTATAGGCTGAGCAACTAGAATTCATGAGAACAGTTCATGTAGGACCAAGCTTGCTGTTTTCCCAGTTCCCACAGAGGGGGGGGGGGGGGTGCCTGCTGGCATCCACAGCAGCTCTACAACAGCTATTCCAGGCTGACAACCGCCCTAGAATGCATCCTCTTTGAAAACGAAAGCCAATGTAATGTTTCCAATGTGGCTTTGTGAAACCTGAGAAGTTTCTACTCTTCTCTTCTGGTAATAATTATAAGGTGTTTTTTTCCTTGAGTGCAACAAAGCTGCAGAGAACCACTGCATAGAGCAGTGATGGCAAACCTTTCGGCGTGTCAGCATTTTGAAAAACCCTAACTTAACTCTGGTGCCGTGTCACATATAGAAATTTTTTGATATTTGCAACCATAGTAAAACAAAGACTTATATTTTTGATATTTGTTTTATGTATTTAAATGCCATTTAACAAAGAAAAATCAACCAATAAAATGACTTCGCGTGTCACCTCTGACACGTGTGTCATAGGTTCGCCATCACTGGCATAGAGGATAGAACATGCTTTCATCCACTTAATCTGGAAGTCTCACACAGTTAAAGATGGGCAAAGCATTTGGAAATATTAGAGGCCTGAATTGTTCCACTTTAGTTTGATGTCCTTGTGGCCAAAGCACTGGCACCCGGTTCTTTGGAATTATCTGAATAACTCCACATTCACCAGATTTTATTTTGCTAATAATTATTTTGTGTGCATTTTCTTTCCCATTATTGCTTAATAGACATCTTGTAAGGTTCCTGAAATGGGAACAAATCTAATTTATGTAGTGGTACATAACATAAACAGTTGATTTCATCATGAAGCAGAAATGCAAATGGAAATGTTTAAAAGAAATTTCCATTGCCAATTAGTTCGTGAAAACAAAGAAAATTCAAAATTTTAAATATAAAGAGATACATAGTAAATATATGAAGGGATATTTTAGGACTAGAAATATGTAATTCAGTTTCTTTGTATATTCCTACTCCCTCCCTTGCCTTCCTAAATCTTTTATTGTCTCTTTATTTTCCAAATTGAATTACAACCTGATGGATTAGTTTCATTAAAAATTTACAAAAAGTTGAAAGAAATCCAATAATATTAGAAATTGTAAAATATACTGACTCAAATAAAATAATAAAGACAAGTAGAAAAGGAAGCAAAATGCCCAGAATATCAATCTACTTGCTTCTTGATGTCCTTAATTTGAGTGATTCATAACCAATTCCTAGAAGAGTGTATCTTCAATTAATTCACTACCAATTTGCTTTGGGTTTTTTTTTTTAGTTTTCTTAGAATTTCTGGGTCAAGTGTTCAAATATAGCAATTCCTGTCTTCAGTCTTTGTAACTTAAGATAGCCATTATTTAACCTTGTTTTCTATAAATAATCCTTAAGGCCTTGAGGATATAATTGTCCCCAGTTCATTAATGAGAAAAGTATTATTCTAAATATATTGAGATTTCTGGGCACATTTTGTTTAAGCATTTCCAACGAAGTCTTTTGCATACTTCTCTCTGCCCACTCCCAATCCAATCCCCAGGACATGAGAATTCAGGCAAAAATGGTCTTAGATGCTATTATTAATATTTGTCAGGTCAGGTAATCCATGTATTTTAAACTTGAAGGAAACCGATAGGTTTGAAGACCCCTTTGGTATTCTGAGATCTATGGTCTGACTCTCTTTGATGTTTCTCTCGGTGTCATTGAATACTGAATCCTATTCATTGCCTACAGCATCTCATAAACTTTGCAAATGAATCATCCCTAGTCTACCCCATGTGACATTTCACTTCACCTTTTCAAAGGTGGACTTATGAGAGAGAAAGAGACACCTATTTAGAAAATTTGGTCCAAATTTCCCAGAACATTTTTAAGCATTTCAAGGTCCAAATATGTCCACACACCCTTTCTCCATGAAATTCTAGAAGCATCCAAACTCTATTGCTATACTAACAAACCACCTCCAGCATTCATCCAGGGAAACAAATCTATGTTACCATGACTCCAGGTTGATGGAAAATGACATTTACGTCAATATCACTCTAAAGAACTTCTGCTTTCTTACCGCTTATAGATTTATTTTCAAAACACAGAAGTAAGCTATAACCCACTCTGAGCTCCCACTGAAGTCATCGATATAGTTTTCAGCAAATACATCACTTACACTGAAAACCAACTTTGTCACAATAGTGCTATTCTAATTCAAACCACAATCCTTTTCTAAAATAAAATCCTCTCTCTTGTTTCTCCAGGAAAAGAAAGTGCATTCTGGGCAGGTTTAAAAACCATTGTTTACTGAGCATCTGCCAGCTCTGTTCACTTTCAAACCTCCCCAAATCCCAGCCCCTCCACAAAGGCTCCCATATATTGGCAGCAGTGAGGCCCAAGGCCATGGCCACCACTCCAGAGACCAGCACCATGCAGCCCATAATAATCCATTTAAAGGACAACTATCACTGTGCATGCTTAATTATTTATCTGAACTTATTTTTGCTCTGTGATCATTCATCTTGATCCTATAGTATAGAGCATAGCATATAAAGGTGCTGTGCTTGTTTTACTTTCTTTACACTGGGTTCTGTGCTACCTGCCAATGAGGGTGGTTCTATCTCTGAAAGGACTCTACGTGTTACTTTATGATATTTCTCACATGGAAGGGTATTTACTAAACCCTGCATTTGCTTATTAGCTTTCAACTCCCTGGCCCTTATACTTCTCTAGTTAAACAAAGCACAATGGAAAAGGAAGGATGCGGGGGAGGGGAGGGGATCTTACTTAATGGGAATGGACTGCTGCTTATAGATTATTTCAATGACCAGAATGGTCAAGTAACACAAACTATTACATACATGCGCCTCTGGATGGATTTATGTATGTGTGTGTGTATGTATGTATGTAAAGGAATCTTGCTGGCTGTGTCTAGTACCAGGCACAGAGCCCAGGTTCTGCAGTCAAACTGCATGACTCAGATCTTCACTCTGCCACTTTCATGAGGAATATTTTTCTCCTCTGACTTTGGTGTTCTGATAGGTGGAGCAGGCACCATCTGACTTTGGTGTTCTGATAGGTGGAGCAGGCACCATCTGACTTTGGTGTTCTGATAGGTGGAGCAGGCACCATCACCACAATAACGTACCTTGTGGGGCTGTGCTTAGGATAAAATGAGAGAAGATGACACTTGGGGCAGGGGAGGTGGGAGAAGGGCGTGGCCAGAGACCCCTCTCCCTTTGCTTCCCCTTTTCAGGCTCTGGCCCCTGAGTGTTTCTCATCCCTGTTGTTTCCCTGCTGCACTCTCAATCCAGGGACTAATGGCCAAGACCACAGAGCAAAGAACTGCCCTGTCATCCGCGCATTCACTCTAGGTGCAGTCAGAGCTCACGCGGTGAGCTCATGTGATTCGGCAGGTCCCACTTAGCTCATCCACAGCTTGACACTTTTTTGTAAAACATGGGATTCTACACAGGCTAGGGATCTTCCTGAATGAGGCATTACAAGGCTCCATGTTGGAGTCTTATCTATTTTTCTTTTTCTACCTCAAGATCATTGACAATTACATTCACTCCCATAACTTTACAAACCATCTCTAATTCTAGCTCCCATCATTAAGGGCCTGCTGTGGCCAGGCGTTCTACTTGTCACTTACCTGACATAAAACTGCAAGATGGACACTCTTTTTCTTCTTTGTAACTTATGGGGGAACTGAGATTCAGGAATGTAAGCAACTTGCCCAAGACCACACAGCTGGGTATGGGCCATGCTGCTACTCAAAGTTGGTCTGAGTTAAAGACCGCACTTTTTCCACTCTACCAGAAAAAGCAAACAGATTTCCACTCGTGTCTCTGCTACGCCAAGAATTCTTTAGTTGAGGAGAGCTGTTGTGTTTGTGCTTTTGCTTGGTTTTGGGTGTTCCCCTCTTCTTTAATCATCTCAGTTGAATCCACATAGATCTTGAGATCAGGAACAACAGCTGTTCTCTGCTGTTTTTTGTAAACAGACCCAACGTCAACCTTTCTGCTACAAAACCAAATCATCTAGGTGTTGTGTGAGGGAATAATGTATCTTGGAAGTCTAGGTTTGAAAACAGGAATTTCCGTCTGATGTGCAACTCTCTCCTGACAGACTCAGAACTTGACCCTGGCCCCTGGATTCCTTGGTGGTTATTTTTTTCTTAGAAAAAAATGTCTGGTGCCTAGTTTATAAAGCCCAGTCATCATTAATGCACCAATGAGTACAAAATCTTTTAAATATCTGATGTAGAGGCCCCATTTCATGTACGAAGCAACCTTCTTATTGCATTAGTACTTGAGTGGCTTGTTTTGGCTAATCTAGAATTCAATTATGATTTTTTTCAACAGGTAGAAGGTACTACAGAGGCTTTCAGAAAATGGGAATTCACGTGTAGCTGACTTAAGTGATGACAAGACTCATTTTTTCATACAGCATGGTTCCTTCAAGGAGAAAAATTCTCCTCCTTGATTGTTCTAAATCAGGGAGGGTTTGTAACGATGTCAAAAGCTGGATTTTCTAGAAGATAACTAGCCTCCCGAGCTTACGCCACCATGTCATATTTTCCTGTTTCCAGCGATTCCCCTGGGTGAGTCTGAGTGACTTTTGAAGTCTTGAACAAAAATATGATAATTTTCCAAAAGGATTCTCACTTTTACTTTATCTTATATGAGAGACTAGAGCCTTAACATTGGTCCACATGGGCATCCAAGCACATTGCCATTAGCATGCGGATTCACCCATTCAGAGGCCCCTTGGTTTCAGTCGATGCGCACTGGAGACAGAGAATCTGGTTTAGGATACAATGAGCTCATTCTCCTGGACTGAGGGAAGCCAGGCTTGCCAATTCTGGTCCTAATCTCACTCTTACATGGTTATGATTATTCAGCACAATCATGAAAACTTGATCTACTTTAGAATTCAAATGTCAGCTCTGTAATGCTATTAAGAAAATAGTAAATAATTTCACAGTCATCCTTCCTAGAAAAAGCTGGTGAGACCATCCATCATCTGTAATGCAAACAACAGCAAACATTTTGTGGTACTATGTACAGGTATTTTGCAAGTGCTTCATACGCAGTATTTCATTCAGTCCCTACAGCAAGTCCTCGAGTCAGTATTCTTTCTTATCCCATTTTGGACTAAAAACACTGAAACAGGCAGGTATGCCACAGGTAGCCACAGACAGAAGAGTAGTTCAAACAAATCTGTATGACTCCGGAGCCCATGCTTTTAACACATGATAGGTTATGTTGCTTTTAGAATAAAATAGTCACATTGTGACAACTAATATTAATTGAGCACTAGCTATGTGAGTACTAGTAAGTTAGATACACGTAATAACTTACCTTATCAGGTAACTTTTATGATTACCATTTTGCAGATGAGGAAATTGAGGATGAAATAAATTAAATAACTTGCCCAGAGTCTCACAACTAGGAAGTGGAAGAACCAGGTTTATAGGGCCTACACTGACTCATCAATAACCATCTCCCAGTTGTCTATGCTCTTATGACTATAGAATGACTGTCAAGAATAACAGTCATCCTGGCCAGTGTGTCTCAGTGGTTGAGCACTGGCCCAAGAACCAGGAGGTCATGGTTCAATTCCTGATCAGGGAACATGGGGGGTTGTGGGCTCAATCCCCAATAAAGGACATGCTGGAGGCAGCCAATCAATAGTTCTCTCTCATCACTGATGTTTCTATCTCTCTCTCCCTTTCCCTTCTTCTCTCTGAAATAAATAAAAACATTTTTTGAAGGGAAAAAAGAATCCCAGAGTCAGAGATTCTGTGGTTGTGGTACAGAGACAAGTCAAATGGTTAGTGATGTCCAGCCATCTCTCCTGAGCACACAGTAGGAGCAGGGCTCTGACCTGGGCGGTGGGGGCTCTAAGTGGCTAAGATCAGACATGGGAGAAGAGCCAGGCTGACTGCACCAAAGCTGCAGAGCAAGGACCTGAGAAACAGCAAAGGGTCGAATGCAGGGTCGGATCATGGGGACACATGCAAGGAATTGTGAGGACAATGGGCAGACCCAAAGGGGCTGGGCAGAGAGGAGCAACTAGATCCAAGGCAAAAGAACTTCCTTTAGGCAGCAAGACAGAATAGGGAGTTTGGGGAGACAACCGCAGAACATTCAAGAACCTGAGGCTTGGGAGATCGGAAGCAAAATCCACTCATGATTTGGAAGGAGGTGGTCAGAAAGCCAGTGGAATGAAGTGGAAGGATGAGCCTCTGCACTGACCTCGTCAGGCTGCTGATAAACTGTTAAACCACCCGACTAAACAAAAATCTCGATCATCATGAACTTAATTTGTAATGTCTTCCCTGTAGAGATAGATAAAGAAATCTATCACCCTCTCTCACGGAGCTGGCTAGCATTCCCATTTGCCATTTACCCAATTTTCTTTGCCTGGAACAGCCATCCACTGAATTCATTAAAGGCTTTTGTTTGTGAGAGTGCCTTGACTCTGGTTAGCATCTTCAATAAAACATGTCTCACTTTGTTCTCTCTCAGTCAGTCTCCCTGGACACCCCACATAATCATCCTTTTGTAAACAACGCAGGCTTTGAAGCCACTAGAAGGCCTGCAAGGCTGAGAGATGGGAATGAGTTACAGGCTCCCTGGTGGAAACCAGAGACTGGAAATCTTTCATAACCTTCATCATTTTTCATGATTATGAAAGTGTTGAGTGTTCATTGTAGAAAATACACCAAAGCATCAAGAAAAAACTATTATCCAACAGAGATAAGCAAACATAACATCTGGTTTAGAGCATATATGTATGTATACATACACACACACACACACACACACATATGCATGTATATATACATATATATTTAATTTTAGCATTAAATTATGTGCAGTTTTATTTCCTGTTTTTTCTTTCACTTGACACAGATCAAAAGTGTCTTCCCATGTTGAATCAATATTCACTGTAAGCATTGTTAGTGACTACATGTTAGCCCATTCCATTAAACGTCTGGTACTTACATTCAAGGGTTTTTTTCTTGCCTTTTTATATGAGGCTGCTGAGTTGGCTCTGTGGTTATGTATTCAGACCCTACTTATCCATTTCATCGCTATGCTTTCTGAGGTGTAAGACACAGGTTCTTATCCATTTCCTCTCTATGCTTCCTGACGTGTGAGACCCAGAAGGCCCTGCTACCTAAGCACTGGAAAACAGAAATTCTGGGTTTTGTCTCGAGTTCTGCCACCAATTCTCTAAGCAGCTGTGGCCAATCCCTCTTCTCTGTGCACTGTATTCCACATGGGTTGTGTTGTGCTGCCTAACTTAATCATACAGAGTTTAGTAAATGAGAATATTCCACCTGGCCAGCCATGGCCCCGAATACGGAAGAAGCTGGTGTTTCCTGTAGAGCAAAGGTCAGGATGACATGTGCAGGCACTGTGCTAAGCACAGCACACACATGACTTCATTTGATCTTCCCAGCATCCCAGTGAGGGGAGAACTATTATTAGTTACATGTAGTGGAAGAGGAAACTGAGGCTCGGGGAGTTTAAGTAACTTGGTAGAGGCCTCGTGAGTAACAAGATGGGGTTCGAGCCCAGCTGCAGCTTATAGCCCAGGGCGAGGACTGTTGTTTGAAGGTAAAGCCCTCTTCCCAGGACTCTGAGCCTTGTGGCCATGTCCTGGGAGAGAGCATTTGACCGGCCACTTTTAAAAGATAACACATCTGCACATTTTAGAAGCCAATGGAAGATTGTAGATGAGGCCAAATTTCTTAAATGTTCAAATCAAGTAGGAAGTACTGAAAACAGATGTGTGACAAGGGAAAGAAAAATGGCTCAGACACAACTCTGGAAAATTGAAACGACTCTAGGATCCAATTTGAAAAAGAGCCCCAAAGTATTATGCTAAGTGAAATAAGCCAGTCAGAGAAAGACAAGTGCCATATGATTTCACTTCCATGTGAAATCTAATGAACAAAATAAACTAACAAACAAAATAGAAACAGACTTGTAGATGCAGAGAGCAGACTGACAGCTGTCAGAGGGGAGGGAGGCTGGGGAGCTGGTGGAAAAGGTGAAAGGATTAAGCAAAAAGAAAACACAAAAAACATCTCATAGACACACACAGTGTGGTGATCACCAGAGGGAAAGGTGGGTGGGGGAAGGTAGGAGAGGGTAAAGGGGGTATAATGGTGATGGAAGGAGAATTGACTTGGTAGACACACAATACAATATACAGATGATGTGTTGTAGAATTGTATACCCGAAACCTATATAATTTTATTAACCAATGTCACCCTAATAAATTCAATTTAAAAATAAATTAAAAAACAAACAAAAGTAAATTTAAAAAAATAAAAAGAACCCCAGATCCTGACATATCTGAGGGCCCTGGTCTTCATTATCTTTCCTGAGTATTTTAATCATAAAAGCATGTAGCTCTTTAATATGTCTCCCATCCTACTCCTCCCCTGCACAGGGAAATGGTATTTTGAGTTTTTGTAACCAGCCCACAGACACAAGTCTATTTTTGTGAATCCAGACACATGCCTTCATATTCCCTCACCATCCCATCCTCCACTGTGTCAGTACCTCCCTCCCACCCCCGCAAGCACGAAGGCCCTCCAGGAGGCCTCGGAATAGAGAGGACCTTGCCCACCCTGCCTCCCAGCCTCTCTGCCCCCACAGTGACTCACACACTGCACAGAGCCACTGAGACAAAAGAGAACTGATGCAGACAGAACAAGCCGGCTTCAATCTGAGCTTTCACAGCCGCCGCACCACCATTACAGCTAAGCCTCTGCCGGGCGTGGTACTAGTTCTGTACAGCAGCCAAGTGATACCCACATTTTTCTAGAAGAGGAAAAAATGGGGATGAGATGGAGAGCTTTGACCTGCTGGGACTAAAGCTGTGCTGTCCAATGCAGCAGCCACTGGCCCCAGGTGGCTAGTAGGCACTTGAAATGTGGCTAGTCCAAATTGAGATGCAGCTGCAAAATAAACACCAGATTTCAAAAATTTCATATGAAAGTAAATGTAGGATATTCCAGTAATAATTTTTAAATTGAGTAGGTGTTGAAATAATATGTTGGGTATATTGGGTTAAATACAATATATTATTAAAATCAAGTTCACCTGTTTCTTTTTACTTTTGTAATCTGGCTACTAGAAAATTTTTTATTGTATATGACATCTCTATTATATTTCTATTGGGGTGTACTGGTGTGGTCAGAATTTATACTGGCTCACATAGGTAAGAGTGTTGGGGCATGGTGAGGTGGGGTAGGGGAAGATACTTCACAGGCCTGGGTGCAATTCTCTCTCTCTCTCTCTCTCTGTATCTCAGTGTCAATCAATGGATGAATAGGTAAACAAAATGTAGTATATACACACAAATGTACTATATACACAAACTGTAGTATATACAGCCTTAAAAAGAAAGGAAATTCTGACACATGGTACAACATGAATGAACCTTGAGGGCATTATGTTAAGTGAAATAAGCCAGACACAAAAAGACAAATAACATATGCTTCACTTACATGAGGTACCTAGACTAGTCAAGTACATAGAGACAGAAAGTAGAATGGTGATTGCTAGGGGCTGGTGGGTGGGGTGGGATGGGGGGAATGGGAGTTGTTTAATGGGTGTAGACTTTCAGTTTTGCAAGATGAAAAGAGTTCTGGAGATTGGTTGCACAACATTGTGAATGTACTCAACACTACTGAACTATACACTTAAAAATGGTTAAGATGGTCAATTTTATGCTGTGTGAATTTTACCATAATTTTAAAAAATTTTAAGTAAAGAAACAGTGGTGGCAGTAGATGAGGTACATGGGAAAGCAAGGCCCTGTGAGTTGCCTTTTCTGTGTCTCAACTGTTCTGGCAGCAGGCCATGAAGCGACAAGAGCACTTGACGCTCAAGTGAGGCTCAGGCTAAGCCGTGCAGAGGGGAGCTGGTTCAGCTCCACAGCCCACAGCTGCACTCGGTGTCAAGGAAGCAGTGATAGAATCTCTCCTGACCCTCAAAGCCGTGACCGCTGCAGAATGCTTTATTTTTCTGTTTCTAACTGCCCTCCCTACCGGCCCCTAAGAAATAGCACAGCAGTAGAGGGGTTTAAATGGCTGCTAAAGGGCAGGCTCTGGAAGCAAACAGCCTGAGTCTGACCTTGACTCTCCCTTTTATTCATTGTTTTGATATGAGCACATTAGTTAACCTTTCTAACGCTTGTCTTTAAAATAGGAACAATGATATGGTGTTTGTTTGCGTTTGGGGAGGATTCAATGAGAATTCTGCTTTGGAGCCCTTATCCCAGAGCCTGCACACAGTAAGTACCTGATAAAGGAGGATGGTTACTGTTCTCTCCACCCAGCCAAATCCTACCTATGGTCCAAGAACCAGCTCAAGCCCTTTCTCTTCCATGAAGTCCTCCAAGAGCCCACCCTGAACCAACAGCCACTGTGAACTCTCCCATAACACTGGTTATTCACAGCCTTCATCCCTGCAGCAGTTTTTCGGGGATCAGTCCTCATCTGGCCCCTCCACATTGCAGCAGGGAGAGAGGTAACAACTATTATTCTTAGAACTCCCAAGTGCACAAGGATCACCAGCAATAGCTTATGAGTTACACACAGTAACTGATACTGCAGGAACTCAAAACTGGCCTTGTTTGTTCTTGCAGCTAGGATTTAACCCTGTTTGTGTTCTATAACTTGAGGTGTACCAGAAAAGACAGCCCCGCCCCCAACCTCTTCACACCTGTGCAGAGCGCCTTTAGAGTAGGTCACTTTGGGTTCCTCTGTCTCCCTGTTCCCTCTTCTTTTACGTGTAATTCTTTGCTGGGAAGGATCTCATGCTTCACCTTACCTGAGTCAGTTTTTTTTATTTTCTGAGACCACATTTTGCCAGGTTTTGGGACAAAAATTCAGAAAGCAAGGGAAATGGATCCCAGAGAAAACCTGGTTTACCTTATAATCAATCCATCTGTTCATTCTGCCCATTCATACACTCATTCAGTGAACATTCTTAGATACCCATCACGTGCCAGTCACCGCATGCCCCTGTGATGACTATGCTGGACAGTCCTCTTCAAGATTCTGAAAAGGAATCCTGCAGTCTTTCCAATGCTGCTTTGGCAATGTATAGACTATCTCTGTCTGGCGATATGGGAAACATAAAGCCATTCAATTGAGCAACTTTAGTTCAAGGGCAGTGATTTACTTATCTCCTTATGCCAAGTACTGCCGGGGTCCAACCCCAGCGGGTCCAGGGGTCCCCAAAGGTGTGGACGGAGTCGGCGAAGAAGGAATGACATGGAGACAGTGTTCAGTTGATCAGCAGCCTAGCCAGGATCTCCAGCAAAGTTCTGGTCTGGATCTCCAGCGAAGTTCTGATTAGGATCTCCAGCCAGGTTCTGTGTCCATGTTCTCTTGCTAGGTTCTCTAGGTTCTCCAGCCAGGTTCTGTAGCCATGTTCCCTCGCTAGGTTCTCCAGCCAGGTTCAGTCACCAGGTTCTAGTCAGGTACTCTTGCCAATTTCTGTAGTCAGGTTCAGTCCAGGATCTTTTGCCATGTTCTCTCGCTAGGTTCTGTCTCTAGGTTCTGAGGCCAGTTTCTGTCCAGGATCTTTTGCCATGTTCTCTCCAGCGAAGTTCTTCTGTCTCTAGAGAACGTTCTGTGTAGGTTCTGTGCCTAGGTTCTGTCTCTCTCTCTGTCTCTTGCTGTCTTGTTACATCTGTATTTATACCAGTTGATTCAATCCTATCAATCTCTATTACAAAGGTTAGGGCGTTTCTTATCTCCATTCCAGGGAGTAAAGATTATGTAGCTTAAGCATGATTGTTCATAGTTAAAGTGATTAATTACCCGCCTGGCACTTAGTTAAGAGGTTTTATTCCCTCCCTAACTTCAGGGGAAAATCCCTACCTGGGGAAACAACCTTTCTCAGAGACCTTGGTTAAAACACATAGTGCCAAGAAGGTGAGCAAACATATTAAGAACAGTATGCCATATATGCCAGGTCCCTTGAAACAGCAAGCATGGACTGGCTCCCGGCAAAGTACCTCATGTTTCTGGACATATGGTAAGTTGGTAAGATTGGATGGATGGATGGATGGATGGATGAACATTACAGATAACATGAGTCTTAGTTTGAGTTCCCTGGAAGCAAATCCTGAGTTAAGGTCATTTATTTGGGAGGTAATCCCAGGAAAAGCTGGTTAGGGAGTAGGAGAGTGAGACAAGCAGGGGAAAGAAGCCAATAAATGGTGCCTTATCAAGCAGGTTATCATTCTAATATGCATCGGGTTACTTACTAGGCCTTGAATACTGAATGTCTCCCTTGCTTCCTGCCCTCATTAACTGAATGGTTATGGAACTCAGATGTTCTGAATGAGGATGGGAAAGTACAAATATGCATGTGTTGTTGGATGCCTTTAAATAGGAGAGCATCCTTTTCCCCATTTCTGCAGACCAGGGCTTCTTAGAGATTGCCTAAGATCTTGGGTGAATTCAACATGTCCTTGGGCAGATTTAAGTAAAGTATCTAGGAAACATATCTCCTTTTGATATGTAAGAAAATAGCTTGGTTCAGAGTCACCTATTTCAGGACAGGAATCACACATTTTATTTTCATCACTTCCTAGCTGTGTGACCTTGGGCAGGCTGCTTACATTCCCTTTGCCTTGTCTCCGCACCTGCAAAATGGCAATATTAATATCATCTATCTCATAGGAATGTTGTGGTGATTAAATGAGACTATGCTTGTTAAGTATTTATCAATGACTGGGGAAGAATAGGTACTCGAGCTATTCTTATTCTTGCTTGGAATGAGTGAAAATGTGTGGTAGGTGAATTTTTAAAATTATAATTACATAAAGATTATTAAAAATACAACTATAAAAGGGCTAACCAGATGTATAAAACAACCTGGATTTCTGACAAAGGTGTTGAGCATTCGTGAGCACTCCCCTAAGGAAAAAAAATAAAATAAAAAAAGATGAATCAGGCACATCAACTAATACCAACAAAGCCGAAATAAAACACTTAATTCTGTGAATTCAATCCTCTGGTCTCCAACCTTAGAAAGACCAGAATTTAAGGGTATTTCAAACTCAGCTATCTGGTAGAGAACATAGAAGCAAAGGGCAGATTCAGTCAGTTTCTTTTGGTGTACACTGGAAAAGATTAATGGGTGCCTTGTGTTTCAATATTAAGTTCTAATTTGTGAGATTCCTATGACCTTCACTTCTTGACATTTAGGAGAAAGATTAAATGTGTCTCTTCGCTGTGCTCCACATCTATTGGAAAGTTCCACTAGACTGCGGCTCGTGAGCCACATGTGGCTCTTTGGCCCCTTGAGTGTGGCTCTTCCTAAGCCTTAGGAGTACCCTAATTAAGTTAATAATAATGTACCTGCCTATATAGTTTAAGTTTAAAAAATTTGGCTCTCAAAAGAAATTTCAATCGTCGTACTGTTGATATTTGGCTCTGTTGACTAATGAGTTTGCCAACCACTGCCCTAGACAATTGTGTTCATTACTGATCATGAGACTTAAAATAGTGACTTAAATCAAGCAGAGACTTCTTTTTCTCTTATAAAATAGGAAGTCTGAAGTTAAGTATTCCAGAGTGGACAGGGTACCTTCAAAGTGTCATGAGAACCCTGGGCTACTTTCAGCTCTAAGTTCGACCAGCCCTGGCGTGTGACCCTTGTCCTTATGTTTACAAGATAGCTACTGGAGCTCCAGCCCTCACTTCAGTGTTTTAGACAAAGAGAAGAAAGATGCAAGGAAATACAAGTAGGGTCTTCTGACTGATTCATCTCTCTTTAAAAAGCTTTCCCTGGAAGCCCCACTCAATGACCTTCAATTATATCTCATTGCCTCTCCCCCAACAAGTACCTTTGTAAAGAAAGTTGGACAGCTTGCCACACCCAACAATATAGGAATTCTGTAGTGAAAAGGAAGAGAAGACGTATACTACTTAGAGACCTAGCAATCTTTGCAACATTGAGCTCTTTATAAATTGTTGTATTTTAAGAAAAACACAAAAGGAGAGAAGAAGAAAAAGGAGAGAAAATAATCTGCTAACTTATCCCTTTAACCTTCTATGAGCTCCTAAGGCCAGGAACTGTGTGCCTCATTCATCATTGTGTCCCCAGGGCCTAGCTCAGTACCTGGCCCATAGTCAGTGCTCAGTAAATATGAGTTTAGCTGGCCAGTGTTGCTCAGTGGTTGAGTACCAACCTATGAATCAGAAGGTCAGGGTTCAATTCCCAATAGGAGGCATGCAGGAGGCAGCTGATCAATGATTCTTTCTCACCACTGATGTTTCTCTCTCCCTCTCCCTCTCCCTTCCTCTCTGAAATCAATAAAAATATATTGTAAAAATGAATAAATAAATATGAGTTTAATGATTGAACTAAAGGACAAGATACAGGTATAAAATAATAAGACAGATTACAGACTTGTGTGAAAATTCAAGTATCCTAAATGTAGATGCTTGGCCTTAAAAGACTTGTTCTCACAACAACTCAATAAAAGAGTATTATAATTAACCTCATTTTATATATGAGGAGACTGAGGCTAAGAGAGTTTAAGTAACATACCCAAAGTGAGACATTCTCAGGGCCTCATGTAAGAGCAGGTGATGTCATCAAAGCTACAGGGGGCCTCAGCCAAGTGAAATGACCCAGTGCTCACCAGGGAGGAGCAGAGCAGGCACAACACAAGCAGGGCAGCTGGGCAGCATACTGCCCTTCTCACCACTCAGCTAGCACCACCCATCCCCCATGCAAGTCCTGGCCAGCATGGCCAATGCCACTGCCCTGCTATGCACAAAGGAACGATCTAGATGAAATATTTAATTTCCTTCCGTTTTACTGATGAGGACACTAAATTCCCACAGAAGGTTGGCATTTTGTCCAAGGTCGCACAGCTCAAAGGATTAGAATCGGGTGTACCAACTCCCAGTCTGGTGCTAAATTGGACCTCAAGTTTCCATCAGCACCAACCTCTCAAGAAATCAGTGCAGTTGCCTGGAAGCAGAACTAAGATGAACTGAGAGCTACAAGATACTTCTTTCCACCACCCCAGGCTAACATATCCACTCCCCTGGCACCCATCCCAGCATCTGTGGTTGAGAGTGCTAGATCCAGATTGCAGTAGCATTGAGGGAAGAGGAGGCATTACTAACAAGTGGGGGAGGGGGAGAGGCATCACCAAAAGTGCCTCCATGCCAGTAGCCTCTAGGAGCTAACACCTTAGCCCTGGCCCCTCTAATGGGAGATGTGAGCAGGAGCAGGGTGTCCCACCACCCTGGTTTCCACGCGTGTCCTGGTTTAGTACTGAATGTCTTGCATCCTGAGAAATTATTCAGAATGCTGGCAAGCAAGGGCAGTTGGTCACCCCAGCATACTTCTGCTGTTTCTCATGGGCCATACATTTAAAGACTTTCAAGAAGGAAGCAAGAAGGAACCAAAGGTAGCCAGTCCTCAACAGTGGATTCAAGCTGTCAAAGAGTCATGTGTTGAGTGCTGAATTGGTGATAGGCACTGGACACGGGACAATCATTGCTCCTGAACACTCACCCAGCACTGAGCGAAAGGGGCTTCTTATAGATACACGTTCACCTCACATCATCGCTAAAAGACAGATGCTATTGTTCTTCCACTCTCAGAGAGGAATCTGAGGCACATGAAATGTTCCCCACATGAAACAGCAAGAAGGCGACACAGGTAGGGTTGGGCCAGGTAGAGAGATTCCAACATTTGTACGCTCCCTTCTTCATGGCTCTGCCTCACAGAGGGAGGGAGGGCTCCCTCTTCACTAAAGAAGCCCACAGCCTGGGAGGCAGGACAGGCAAACGCTCAAATTCCTGAAGGAGGAATAAGCATGATACCTTGGCTGACATTGTACCTGAAGTAGCCGTGGACCTGCTCAGCCTCTACGTAAAAAGTTTAATTCAATCATCCTACCACATGCACAGAACTGTTACCTGCATTTAACAGAGGATCAGACTGTGGCTAAGAGAGGTCAAGCACCTTACCCAGTGTGGCACAGGTGGTGATGCTGGGGTTCCAATGCAGAAATCTAATCCTATGAGAGGGCGGAACTAGCAGTGCTTAGGAGCTCAGGCAGTTTGTTACCCACGGCCAGTGGAGCCACAGATTAAGTGCTCTGGACATTTAGCCATTCCACTCTTATAATTCCTTTGTGCTAAGAAGGCCAGGCCCAGTCTTGAGCCCTGGCCTGTGTTCAGCCAGCAGCCCCAGAGCTGGTGGTGGCCACGACTGTTCTGCAAGCCAGTGAGCCAAAGGCCAAGCAGAGAACTTGACGATGCTGACAGAACGTTCAGCCCTGCCACAGCGCTCTTTCCTTAAGGATACACACAGCTCGGTGCTGTTCTGAGAAGCGCCTTCCCATGCCCTACCCCAGCCTGCCCCTCGATTGTTGCTGTTTGCTTCCTGCTCCAGAGAAGGGTTGAAGACAAATTATCTACATACATTCAACCATGGCGAGGGGGAGGCTGTCTCGGGTCCTGCCCGTCACGGAGCTGTGGGCTCAGGTTATTGTTACTGCGTGAGCAAGAGGCATTATTAGTATAGATGTATTCCAGAAGTGACTTGTTTAAAAATCTTGCAAGGGGGCAATGCCTGAGAGCACGTGCTACCACTATGCCCGCAGAGTCCTCTTTGGCGGCAGCAGTGTCTGGGAGCTCTGATCTCCCACGCGAGAATCCCTACTCCTTCACCACTTGTGCTGAGTGGCAGCATAACTGAGGTTCCTAGATGGCAGAGTGGCCTCTAAGAGGGACCCCGCCTTTCTATCATGAAGATGGGGTCCCTCTTAGAGGTCACTCTGCCTCTAGAAGAACTCTGCTGCTTCTCCCACAATGACAAGGGAAAGTGAGCCGCAAAGCAGAGCGGAGAGTTACTTCTCTGCAAAGAAAGCAAGCCACCCTCCTAGATGCTAAGGCCATGAGGACACTAACCTAGTGCCAATTGCAGCTAAATAATCTGGTGGAAAACCAGTAATAAGTGCTCTGATGAAGCTGAGAATACTTGGGCTTGTGTGTGATGATGATGATGATGATGATGATGATGATTTATTTTTATTTTTTTTAAATATATTTTATTGATTTTTTACAGAGAGGAAGGGAGAGAGATAGAGAGTTAGAAACATCGATGAGAGAGAAACATCGATCGGCTGCCTCCTGGACATCTCCCACTGGGGATATGCCCGCAACCCAGGTACATGCCCTTGACCGGAATCGAACCTGGGACCTTTCAGTCCGCAGGCCGACACTCTATCCACTGAGCCAAACCGGTTTCGGCATGATGATGATGATTTAAAACAATAATCGTCATATTTACCACATGCCAAGCACTGGACCTAATCACTTTACATATGCATTTTGACACGCTATGAGGTATTATTACCATCTCCATTTTATAGATGTGGAAAGTAAGACACAGAGAGGTTAAGGTACTTACCCCAGATGAAACAGCTAGAAAGCAGCAGAGCTGGGATTTGAACACACAAGGTCCATGGAAAACTATGGGAGCATGTCTATGGGGTACCTTCAGGGGTGACTATGACAAAGCTGTGAAGTGCTGTGGGATTCTGGGTGACCACTGCCTATTGCAGAATATGAATGTTGTTTTTCCTTGTAACAAAGCCACCTTCTGGGCCCCATGCATGGAAGCCTGCAAGCCCAAAGCACTGCTCGGTAGAGAAAATACCCTAGTTTCTAGCTGGGAGCTGGGAGCTGGGAGCTGGTATAGAAAAGTGTATCATCTCTGACATAACAGTGTCTGACACCAGGTCACCCCTGTAAATACACTATGTCACCCTGCTTCACGAGCTGGATCAAACAACTCTCTCTATCTCCCCAAACCAAAGGTTTTCTCCACGTCTGTGAAGAAGGTGAAAGAGGGTGGCTCCCCTGCCCAGGCTGAATTTAAAGAGTCCTCACTGCAGCCTCACAAAGATCATGTTCTGTTTGCTTCTCCTGTGACCTGTGCCTTCTCACTGGCCACTGGCCAAATCAGGCCCAAGAACGATGTGCCCCAGCGTTGCCTGGGCGTCTTCAGAGCCCAGCTCGTATTTCCGGGGTGGAGGGGGTCAGGCTGATATACATCCACTGCTGAGCAAGGGGTCCAGTCACCTGAAGAAAGAATCCCAAAATCAGAAGCAACATTCATGACATATCTCTAAACTTAAAAACTAGATTACAAAATAATAGGTAAGTTTGATAGTATTTGGGGGAAGAAAAAGCAACAACAATAACAGTTGTTTGTTGGGGCTTGCTGTATGCCAGACACTGCTACCGCTTTCATTTATCCTAGAGGAATTCTGTCCCATAGAAGGCATCAGCTAGGTATGAACACCTCGAGACTAAAAAGATTAAGTGAATCACCCAAGGCATAAGTGGTGGAGTCAGGATTAACCCCAGCTGACTCACCACACACCCTACTCACATCACTGTCCCAGCCTCCACATACAGCAAGATGTTAGCTGTGGGGACTTTTATACAAGAGACTAACTGCTAGGGTCAGAATTTTTTTTTTTTTTTTTTTTTTTTTACTTTTCTGTGTTTCCCAAATTTTACGTGCTAAGCATTCTTATTTTGCATTGGGGGGATGGGGTGAGGTAGTGTGAGAGTGGAGGATGTTACTAAGAATAAAAAAGTAGAGATATTTTTTCAAATAAGAGAAATAATACAAAACCCCCAAAGTCATTAATGTCTGCAGCTCACAACCAGATAACTAAATCCTGGTGTCCACCCCTCCTCCTACTGAGTTCAGTGTGTGGCAGCCTGAAGGCTCTCCTCTCCACCCATTCCTGGCCCGCCCTCCTCTGCTCCTCACCACCCATGTGCCCTTCTGCTGCTGCCTCACCTCAGGGAGCAGCCCCCGGCCCCATTCCCAACCAAGAAGCAAGCCCAAGTCCAGGATGTGAGTGGCCAAAAGGTGGTGGACAGGACCAGCGTAAACAAATTTTCCAGGTAACCACCTTATGAAAAGGGTGTTTCTGGACACTGGGCCCAAATACTACAAAATAACAAGAAATGATCCTGAAAAGACTAACACCTCACCATCCTGAGCCCTGAGGAGACCCAGGAGAGCTGTCTTCTGAACCCTAAAGAAGAAGCAATCCTTCAATGCCTACACTGTCCTTAGCATTATCAATCAACTCCGCTCCCTGTGATAGAGATATAGACCTACGCAGGGAGTTTACAACCAGTTGGAGAGGCAAGACAGGCCTCAGGTAAGTAGGAAAAAGGACACCTCTTTTAGCACACCCATGTGGTGCTGATTTGTGATAGCACAGGCATCTCCGAGTGGTTTACATTCATTCACTGTGGTGCTGCATTGTGTGGTTGGTGTGTAATTCTCTCACAGCCAGCCAGTCGTACAGTGAACAGCATGCTTTTGTATGTCCTCAGTGTTGGGAGACAATTCTCTGTGGGTTGCTCGGGTTTCTGTATGTCTTACAAGTGTGGCACTGACCATCTTTTCGAGGATATTTGTACAAAGAAAAGCCTTAGGAGATAGAGCTAGTGTCTCCCCCCAGAGCAAAGGGCAGGCTTGCTCATTGCCATTGTAAAAGATCCTTAACAGGAATCTTAAAAATGGCCCATACGCTCAGGGTTCTTCTCCATAAGAGAGTGCAGTGCCTGTCCTGGTGTATCACGCTATGAAAATTAGGGCTCAGGGGACCTACTCGGCATTGCCAATACTCTAGCTACTGTCACTGCTGTGAATGACAAACGGTGCTTTGTCTCTAACCCAGAAGGCTCATGTTTTCTGCCAGAATCCATGACACTGTGGCAAGCGAACTCATTACTGTGTAAGGAGGGTAAAATTCCAGACACTTCATAGTTTGTGACACTGAACCAGTGGGTTCTAACATGGTATAGTCTCCTTTTCTCAACCTGAGGGACACAGTCCATTCCATTCACTCAGCTAAGGTCTCTCATCCTGCCATTATTTGTGTGTGTGTGTGTGTGTGTGTGTGTGTGTGTGGACAGTTTTCATAATCATGATTGAAATATGGGGATATACAAGTGATCAAATAAATAAATTTGATCTGCAGCAAATAAATTAAGGGGCAATCTCACCAGCCATAAAAGGCAAGAATAACGGTGGCTCAAGACTCCTTCATGAAAATGGTTAGGAAATCAAGGGTACAGAGCAACAGGATATAAGGCATTGGTTGAAATTCTTTGATGTAAGAAGAGCATTAAAACACCAGTGTTTTCAGGGAAGGTTGATCAATAGTTGCAGGAAGAACTTAAGAGAATGGAAGAATGACCTGCAAATGCCACTGAGAATGCATCCTCACTGGGGATGAGCCAGAAAGACCAAATAGCATTGATTTCACTTGGAGCTCCCATCCCCGGGAAGGCACTTTCTCAATAGCATATGCCCTCATTCCGCCACATGGCACAGATACGTGCCAGAGAACTTGTAAACCGGAGTCCTTTTCTGATTCCTGCTCTGCATGTAAATGTGGCCATATTGAGATTTTTGTCCTAAAATACTCTGGGAGGAAAAGTTAATTGTAAGGTGCAGTCAAAAACATTGCACACAATTATTCCCTTTAATTTTTCTTTCAGCTATGGGAAGTCATGACCATGTTGCAAATAATAACCTCCGAAAACAGAGCATTTAAGGAAACAATTTAGTCATTAAAATGCACAATATAATTAACCTGACTCAAATTTTCCAGTACAAACAATCATTGTGCTACCTGGTAACCAGACAGAAGCAAATGACTTGGATGAATGTAATTAGTATTACTTTGATGCAGAAACCAAGGGCTTGCAGTTCTTTCCTTTTCTCTCATTTTCAGGACCATTTACTCTAACCTCATGCATCAAGGACAGTGAAGGACACACAGTGGGGCTTCCGTATTACCAAGCTTTTAATGGCTGGGAAGAAGGTGACCAGATTAAATGATTCACCCATTAAGGATACAATCCAATGGTTTTCAGGATATTCAAAGTATTGTGCAACCACTGCTACACTGTTCTACTGTGCTAGAATATTTTCATCACTTCAACAACAAACTTTCAGTAGTCACTCTCAGTTCTCTTTCAACCTGCTACCCTTCTACCCCCAGCCCAGCCCTTGGCAAATTGAAACCTTTTTAATTTGGGAGGAGAAGTTATGAGAGTGGGATGTAGAATCCCTGTGACTATAGCACTTTTTCTTAAAAAAAAAAAAATTACAGTAGGTGTCACTGGGCCAGGAATAACTATTTTCTGGCTAGGAATTTACCACTTCCCTGAGCTCTGGCTTAGCCATCGGCAGCCTCTATGCAAAGCTGGTGTTTAAGAAGCTCAGAACCAAGCCATAGAGAGCAGCGGTAGAGCAAGCTGGAAAAGGGCTCGTGACCTAAAAAATCCAGAAAGATCTATTTTTCCAGGTATCATTTTCAAGTTAGATGATGGGACTATTCCATTGGACAAAGAAGTTGTAACCCAGACAAGTTTCCTGGGCCCTTTGCTTACCCAGGGATAAGCAGTTAGAACTGTCTTGAGTTATTTCCATCCCTAAAATGGTTCTTTTTAACTTTACTCAGAATCAGAATCACCACCTGAGGGTGCTTATTAAAAATCAATCATCCTCAGTTACAACCCAGAATGGAAACTGTGTTTTTTCCCAGGTGATTCTGATGGAGGTCCTTCCCGGACCCGTTTGGCAACACTGCAGGATTTTCTAAGGACTCTGAGTTATACTTAACTCTGCCCCTTAGTGTGGCTTTCTCATGGCCATGGTGTCACTCAAGACTGGGAAGAGGGATGAAGGGGAGAATGCTCGAGATTGGGGAAGGGAAGAGTAGAGTGCCAGTACAAGTGAGATGTGAAGAAAGAGTTTGGCAAAGAACATTCTGGAGGCCTTTTGAAGATGCTCAGACAGGACAGAACTTGCCATATCTATCACCTGTATTATTATTTAACTTGTATATATTTGTGTATATCAATGCAATAAATACTACCAGTTCCTTTAGACATGTCCTAAGAAATAATATCCAGGTTAGATAGTTTTTTCAAATACACATTACAAAAATATATAACTATTGACATTTTAAAATATGTCTGTGTACTACTAAAGTCTTTACAAAACTACCAGCAATCAAAACACCATCTTTAGAAAACATTCATTTACTCTGTGATCTTCTGGAGGGCATGGATTATGTTTCTTCGCTTTGAATTCCTTGTGATGACTATTCTTCCTCCAGGACACAAAGTTTTTAAAGAAAAATCTGTTTTCCAGAGTCAAGATTAACCTCTTGTCCACCACTTAAATAGGGCATAGTTCATCAGAGGTCAAGGGTCATGAACAGCTGCTCTCTGATTATGCACACGATTGCCACTGTAAAATGCAAATATGCTGCAAGTTAGAGGTTAATGCAATCTCCCTAGAGGCTATTAGAATGACTACTAGTACTCTTCTCTTTATTGCTTACTTTTAAAGTTCAGTCTTTCACTGGGTGAAAAAGGTAAAGGGATTAAGAAGTGCAAATTGGCAGTTATAAAATAGTCACAGGAATGTCAAGTACAGCATTGAGAACACATTCAATAATATTGTAATAACTTTGTACGGTGTCAAGTGGGTACGAGACTTCTCAGGGAGATCACTTTGTAAGTTATATAAACGTCTAACCACTATACTGTACACCTGAAACTAATATAATATTGAATGTCAACTGAAATTGAAAAATTAAAAAAATACATTTTTAAGTTCAGCCTTTCAAGAAAGCCTTCAGAGTTAAAAAAAAAATGTATATAATATTCCAAAGTGCATAAATTCAAAAATATAAAGGAAGTTCATTTGAAATGGAAAACAAAAGCTCAAATGTAGTTTTTTTGCAGGTATAAGTTCTGTTAAACACATACAAAAGAATGTGTTCAGATGAATTTAAAATACGTCTTTATCACTGGCTATTTCTCCTTCTTCAACATTCCTTAATAAAGGAAGCTTTTAACAAAGCTGCTTGCATATAGAATAGGAAATTTATATCCTAGTCTTCTAGAAACATAATGCAATCATAGTTTGCAAATGCAAATTTAGGCGAGACACTAGACTCAGTAAATAGAGATTTATGAGATTGTCTCATTAATATTGCTTAGAAACCAGGTATTTCATAAAAGGGGTGAAATGAAATCCTCTATAGCATTTTGAGCATCCTACTCATAATGAGATACTTAAGTGTTGCAAATTGGGGAGGGTATAGTAATATTTTATATACTAATAGCAAGTGCAGTCCCGTTTATTTTACTTTGGTTCATTTTGTTGCATGATAGCTGTATTCATGCCATTCGCCATTTTGCAGGACATGAAATGGAAGCATAAACTGATGTTCCCTTTTCTGGTGTAATGTTTTTATAGTGCCAATTGAGTAAACATCCTCAGGGAAGGCGCATATGCTCCAGACAGAGCAGAAATCTTCTATTTTCATCAAAGCACTAGACCTCTTCTGTTTGTGCAGCCAAAAGAAAAAAAATTATCCCTATGTACGTAAACACATTGGAGTGTAAAACCCCAAAGATCAGCTTTCTTTTCTTTTAAAGAATTTTATTATATTTTGCAATATGTATGTGTAGATGAGGATGGCTTGAGAAGGCAAAATACACCACCAGGACCAAAGTAGACCAGTTGCTTAGAGAATAATACAAATACATATAAAATTAAACTTTCTATCCTTTTCTTGGTAGAATAATCATTATGATCCCAAAGACATCGGTTATTTCTTTTAAATGTGCTTATCCTGGATCCTTTGGGGCAGATGAACCTAAAAAAATAAAATTTTCATGTCTACTGCTTTATTTGCCATTTCTCTCATCTCTTTCAGGACATGTCCTAACTAGCATGTAGATTTCATCTGATCCTAAAACAAAAGCTTACTCAATTTGGATGGACAAGTCAGAGGAATCAAAATTGAAAGTAAGAACCTTGTTTTATAATCACTTGTGTGGTGTGAATAATTTAACCTAGAAATCACACTGAGCTGTCTTTCCCTAGCAATAGGCTGGAGAAGAAATTCTGAGCGGTGTTAGTCTGTCCCCTTCTAAAGATGGTAAGGCCTCCCTTTCTCCAGGGCAGAGTACAGAGCCTTTGGATTTAGTCTACCATGTGTCAAATTCTACATTGCAAAGATGTAGAACAAGATCACTGAGAGGGCGGGATTGAGGAGCAGGTGAGGAATGGAGAGAGGTAGTCAGTCTGGGGCATCAAGATAGATGCCTCTTCTACACAGAATTTCCCAGATGGCGAGATCTCCAATGGAGAGCCTATGTGGAGCCACCTACTGAACACCATGCTCCCTGTGGGCCTCAGTCCAAGCACTAAACGTGCGGGAAATAGATCCAGGCCAGCTTGGTCGAACCACAATTGTCAGGGACTTTGTGATGACTATTAGGAGCCTTCCAACATCAGAGCTGTCGCCTCTGCAAAGTGCAGAAAGTAGGTCCAGTGGCTTGGATTATCAAGCATGACTTTTTACACTTTATTCATGCCAAGGCTATAGCTCTTGCAGCATCATTCCTAACCAATAAGATATTTTAAACACTAATATTGCTCATTAAAAATTACTTCTAATATCACTTTTGTTACTTAACCAATTTCAAGATGTTGATTCAGATGAACTTGCCTACACCTACATCACACTCCTCAAACTCGAATATTTCCAAGTGAATTACCGTTAAGTCCAATATAACATCGTGGCTTCAAGAGAGTGGGTGCTAATGGCAGCAGCATCTCCCACCTCCAGGTGGACACTGCAGTCTTGGGCTGGGAATCAAACTGTGACCTGGTTCATGTGTTGATGCTCAGCCACTGAGCCACACTGGGCTTTTGTAAGCTTCTTAAAGGCTAAGACCATATCTGTTTTGCTCACCACTGTATTATACACCACACTATATATGCTTACTAAGTATTTGTGGGGGGAAAATGGAACAAGGGAGGAAGTAGATCAAGGGAAAAGAGGGGGAGAAGAGAGAATGGAGGGAAGGGAGAGTGTTAAAATAGCAATGCCAAAACCAAGCCCTCCCTATCTCGTGTGCCTCGCTTCCACTCTAAGGATTCCAACCCCAGGGCTCCATGCAGTCTTTCTCCAATATGTCACAGGCTCAGTGATGTCTCCAAGGCTAGGCAAGGTGCCAGAATGGAGTAACTACATGAGAGTCCTGTCTTCTCAAGCTGAAATAAATGTCTACATTTAAATATACTCAGAAGGACAAATAGTGTGCTAAGCCATAAATCAAGAGCTGACAGCCACAGGTGCTGGGCTCATGAAGGAATCCGTGCTCTGTATCAAATGTCCAGGCTGACAGGCGGCTGTGAGATCTCCCAGAGCAACACCATCCCTTACAGATGAGAAAAACTGAGGTGCAGAGAGGTTATAAGTCTCAACTGGCACAGCCAGGATGACAACTGATGACTTTTAGCACATAATCGCAACACTTTGAACTAGTCTACCCTCTTCTCACTATGAAGTCCTTGTGATGGGTTTCTACAGAAAAATGGGAAAAAGGAAAAGATTTGCCTAGAGTGGCAAATACAATGGAATATAACAACTGATTAAAGGGTATATGGCAGAATGGAGGTCTTAAAACCCCTTGCTATATAACATCTAATGCTCAATAATATATAAATAAATTATAGACGATAGATAGATCAATAGATAGATAGACAGATAGACAAATAGATAACTTTTAATTAAATGAGACTACAGGTGAGAATATTCTGCCAAAGCTCAGTACGTGAGTCTAGGAAGGTAAGCCAGCTTGGAAGCCACTGGGTAATTGTGGTCTGCACCATGGGGACACAGGAGTACTACATACAAAATCTTGAGCCAGCACAAAGTCTGGGGCATGTAGAGGGAGGTATAAGCTGAGATTCAGGAATGAATATACTGTCAAAGCAAAATGGAAAAAAATAGAAAAAGAAAAAACACACAGAGACTGTAAAAAAAACACCAAATAGTATTTGTCTCTATCATTGCTCTCAGAATTGGGAATAAAAAAGTCTCTTTGGCAATTTGTGCCTACTGGCTATTCTTAAATAGATTTAAGGCCCAACTCTCCACTACTTATATGGTCCTTTAAAAACTATAATGTAAGAATTGTGGCTTTAACTGATCCCAAGTCTGGTGCCCCTAGACACTTGATAAAAGCAGACACAGATCTTACTTGCAGAAGCAGATTGACAACCCAGGACTCTAAAAATTTCAAGCAAAACTTCCACCACAGGGACACAAACAGTCACAAAGCATATAAGTCACCATGAATTCAAATCACAAAAATAATATGTAATAGAACCAGGCCTGAAAATATTTGAAATATTATAATACTTCAGATGTTAAAATGACCAGATACAGAATTCAAGATAAGTATTGCAATTTTTTTAAAGTGATACAATAAAAAAATAAATAAGGAGCAAAAATCTATCAAGATTTGAAGTAAAACCAAATAGAACTTTTACAAATGCAAAGTAAAACAACTGAAATGTAACACTCAATGAAAGAGGTTTAAGGGGCGGAGGTTGAGGGGAGTGGTGAATAGGTGGCACAGTGACATTATTCTGTACTAGAGGCCCAGTGCACAAATTCATGCACTAGTGGGATCCCTTGGCCTAGCCTGCAGGATCAGGCTGAAACCGGCTCTCCGACATACCCCAAGGGGTCCAGGATTGTGAGAGGGTGCAGGCCAGGCTGAGGGACCCCACCGGTGCATGATCCGGGCTGGGGAGGGACACAAGAGGTTGGCCAGCTAGGGAGGGACTGCGGGAGGGCTCCAGGGCATGTCTGGCCTGTCTCGCTCAGTCTCAATCAGCCAGACCCCAGCAGCAAGCTAACCTACCGGTCATAGCATCTGCCCCCTGGTGGTCAGTGCACATCATAGTGAGTGGTGAGCGGCCTTAGCCTATCATTAGCATATTACCCTTTGATTGGTTGAACGGCCGACTGGCCGACCAGACACTTAGCATATTAGACTTTTATTATATAGGACTAGAGGCCCGATGCATGAAATTCATGCAAGAGTAGGCCCTCCGGAGGCAAGTAATCATTGCCAGCTTTTCCAAGAGGAGATGTTCATATTAAACAATGCCATTCCTCACGTGTTAGTGGCAGTAGCTTTCATGACACTAGTTATGAACATGACAAAAATCTACTAAGCCCCCAGTGCTCTTAAATTGATTTTTATTTTAATTAAGCCCAATAGCAACCTCATTTACTTGAAAAACAGTAACACTCGGATAGGAGACACTTCATTTATCTCACCCACAGACCGTGCCAGGCGCCCATTATCCTCTAGACCACGCCAAGACCCATGATTGGAAAACCACTCAGAGGGCAACTGGGAACTCAAGGTTTTCCCAGGAAAGTGAAGAAGAAAGATCTTTTCTTTCTGTGCCTGTCTCCAGATTGAAACTGAGACAAAAGATGTGGTATGCTTATAACCTCTGGAAAGACTGTTCCTGGTCAAAGTGCCAAGCAGCCTTCGGATACCTGTGCAGCCCTTGGACATCCACGGGGACTGACTGTGAGGTGAATAATCTGCCTGGAATCAAAAGGCATTGTCCTCTGTAGAGCCAGAGCATGAAAAAGTGACAGACTGGGTGGTTTCCTCTTTGAATGACCTTCATCATCAAAGAGAGACACTATCCTTGATTCAAGAGAGGATCACCCCTTGAACTGAAATCACTGGCCACTATGACTGCTGAGTATGCAAGGCAAACGCAGACATGTGAGATTTTGTTACAGAGAACACTGGAGCCTCTCTTGAAAGATGTAGTTTCCAGTCGCAGTTTCTTAAGGCTTGGTTTTCCCATCTACAGAGGGAGAGCGAAATTAATGCCAGATCCAATGAGTTGTTAGTAAGACCATTAAAAGCTCTTGATAAATTTGAAAGTGCGATGGAAATGTTCATTAGTATTATCAGTAGTATCATGAAATTTTTCAAGGAAAAAAAAATACTTGTTTTTCTATCTCTGTGAAAATCTGGCAACTAACATAGAAAACCTTTTAACATCACATAAAAATGACCAATTTAATGCCCTGCAAAACCCATGCCTGATCGTCAGCTTTTCAAAGGCGCCGTTTGTGCGTAAGCATGATCTATAGAAGGCTGAAGGTTGATTATAAAATCTCTAGTGCCTGCTTGCCTCGAGCCATTTTAGATGAGCTATTCAAAATGCATCCAAGTTATCAGTTTGCTCTGATAGACTAGAATAGCAAGAAGGGTTTGATCTCCCCTGCTGGAGAGGAAACATCCACTGTTGTCTACCTTTCCATATATCATATGCCTGGCTCTTTATTCTTACTTAACAATATAGCTTGAGGCTTAAAATTTGTTTTCAAATTTACATGCTAGGAAAGACCATGACAGTTACTTTACACAGAGCTCCAAAAACACACAGCTCCATTGATATACAATCTTTTTCAGAATTTAAAAGCATGCTTATGTTTTGGGAAGGGAACAATTATTTTATATTGTGTATGTGGCTATCAATTTTTAAAAGTGGAATCTTACTAAATGTATCATCAAATATTTACTTGTCTGCTTTGTCTTGAGAGAACAGTTCTGATCCAAATGACTAATTAATATCCACTTAAAATCCTAAAGCAATTTGTTAACTGGAACTTGGGAGGTGAATCCTGATGGTCAGGTGTGAGGATGGAGCACAGCATTCAGACCTATACTGACAGCAGTTTATGTCAACCTGAGGAAATGGGTGTCATTTCTCTGAGCCTCTCTTTCCTTATCTATAAAAGACAAATAAAAATGCTTCCGAACAGAATGACTATGAGAAAATGCAGGTGAAAAAAGTGCAATGGTTATATAAATGTTAGTGGTTATTGTTGCTGTTATTAGGAAGCTATTAGAATAAGAACCGCTTGCCCGATTACTGTTGGTGGCCCAGATGCAATGACTGATACCAACATTACTGTCACTTCCTTCACCACCTCAATGAAGTATGAATGCCCCTAGGAAAAAGATGTGTATATTCTAAAATATTCACAGGTGAAATTACATGAGACCTGAGATTTGCTTCACAGATTAAAAAAAAAAAAAAAAGGCAAGTTGTAAAACAATACAAGCTATATGCTTCCTTGGAGATAGATATAGCTAAAGAAGTAGATATGGATACAGATCTTACATGGAGACTTACGTGGAGAGCAACAGACATAGACACAGAGATAAATGTAGAATATAAGGTCTAATAATACCAAAGTGATTATATCTGGATGTAATAAGAATTTTTCCCCCTGGTTGGTGGCATATCTGTTATTTTCCAAATCCCTTATAGTGAACATGTTTATTTCTACAATATTTAAATATTTTTTCAGTGTTTTGTTTTTCAAAAAATATTAGAGAAAAGTTTAAGTTGCAATATTAATGATAAGAACATGAAGCATTAACTCTCTACTCTGTCCTAAAACAAGACCTCTTGATAAGGCTCTGCACAGACTAGTCCCTCCACTTGGATCATTCTCCCAGCTCCACTATCAACCCTTCAAATGGCTGTTTCTTTCTTACCTTTACACGAATACCTAAATGCATCTCCTCAGAAACCTCCTGGCTAACCTACCAAGTGAAGTTCGTTGGCTTCCTTCATAGTACCTGGCATAATTTTATAATTATATATTCTTTTTTGTTCCTTGTTTATTGGCCGTCTCACTTGCTCATGAGACTTGAAATGCCAGAAGGCAGAGACTGGCTGTTTTGTTCATCACTGTATACCCAGTGTCTAGTAGAGAGCCTAGCACGTAAATATGCATTGAATGAATTCATGCATGAACAAATGAATGCAGCAGTACCCATGTAGGAAGGCAGATGTCTTCACTCAGGGAGATCCAGGTGCATCAGACTCCAAAGGTGGGGGCAAAGGCTAAGCCA
Organism: Myotis nattereri; assembly: GCF_964212035.1. Taxonomy (NCBI): domain Eukaryota; kingdom Metazoa; phylum Chordata; class Mammalia; order Chiroptera; family Vespertilionidae; genus Myotis; species Myotis nattereri. The sequence continues at coordinate 38,056,675 of NC_138079.1, forward strand.
ACAGGCATCAGAGGGCTGGCATATCAATAAATCCCTGCCTGCTGTATAAGAAATAGAAATTGAAGTCGTCATGAATGATTTCCATTTAAATTCGAAGAACTCCTCAATGAAATGCTTACTTGAAAATTCTAGAGCTAAAGCAGACCTTTAAAATCAAATCATTTCCTATAAATAGGGAAACTGAAACCAGAGAAAACACACGAGCAGTAGCCTTGGTCCCCACCTACCAGACCAGAACTCTCCTAACTACTCCTCACTGACCCCAGTATGACAGCAATGTTACCCAGAAACTCACAGACTAATAGTCCCAGCGGTTCTTCTTGGCTTCTGCTAGCACAAGAAGTTTGAAACTAAATGAATAGGCTTTCTTTTCCAATGCTGTCTTTATAGTCTATTACATAAAATACAGATTCATAACCTAGTTTGGCACCAACATTCCTTTTATTGTAGAGCTATCTCAAATCCCAAACCAATACACAACTCACTTTCTTCCTTTTACCTCTCTGCCACACAAACTTGCCTAGTATTCCTCAGAGCAAGGTCTAGGTTGAACTTCTTTAGGTATTTAATTAATTAAAAGACCTGGGATGCATGTATTAAGTACATGTAATTATATTTATTGGGTGCATACTATATGCCAGGCACTATTTTAAACACTTTACCTGTGATCATTCAATGTTCACGACAACCCTATGAGAAAGGTGATAATGTGCCCTTTTTAAATGTGTAAACTGACACAATTTTAAATAACTTGCCTAATGGGCAAAGCAGTGGAGCTGGAAATGGAGCCAGGCATTGGAGGGGTTTTTTTTAGTTTAAATAAGACAGATGTTTATTTCTGTGCTGTGCACAGAGGTACACAGCCCAGGTCTGCAAGGAAGAATCTTCTTCCTCCACATGGGGCGATTATCTCGAAATGCAAGGTTGTCACTGGCTAATTGGCATGTCCCCATCAGTGGGAAGGTGCAGGGAGGAAGAGGAAGACAAGCAGCTTCCTCTCTCCCAGCAACTTTTCATTTTGAAAAATTTCAAACCCACAGAAAAAGATAGAAAACGATGTTTTAAAAGATGGTACCAAGAACCAAGAACCTTTCACTCAGATTTCTCAGTTGTGAACATTTTAACATATTTGTTTTTATCTTTCTCTACATAATTTGAAAAATGCTGCAAGTTACACAAAGGGATATTTCTTACAATATAAAGGGAAGATCAACAAGCCAAACATTGAAGATCAAACGTTACCAATGAATATAGTTGACTTGATGAGACAAAATATCATGGATGATTTTTTTTATTGCTTTTATTATGAGAACTAGAGGCCCAGTGCACAAAATTCATGCATGGGGGGTGGGAGGGCTTAACCCAGCCTGCACCCTCTCCAATCTGGGACCCCTCGGGGGATGGCCAACTGCCAGTTTAGGTAAACCGGCAGTCGGACATCCCTCTCACAGTTAGGGACCACAGGCTCCTAACTGCTCGCCTGCCTGCCTACCTGATTGCCCCTGTTTCTGCCTGCCAGCCTAATCACCCCCTAACCAAGTGGTTGTCAACCTGTGGGTCATGACCCCTTTGGCGGTCAAACGACCCTTTCACAGGGGTCACCTAAGACCATCCTGCATATCAGATATTTCCATTACGATTCATAACAGTAGCAACATTACAGTTATGAAGTAGCAATGAAAATAATTTTATGGTTGGGTCACAACATGAGGAACTGTCTTTAAAGGGCCAGAAGGTTGAGAACCACTGCCCCGCCAGCCTGGTTGATGCCAAACTACTCCCCTGCTGGCCCGGTCACCCTCAACTGCCTTCCCTTGATGACCCAATCGCCCCAAACTTCCCTCCCCTGCCGGCCCGATCACCCACAACTGCCCTCCTCTGCCGGCCCAATCGCCTGCAGCTGCCCTCCCTGGCCTCGACCCGCCTCCTCTGCGCCGCGCAGAGCCATAGGACCCTCAGGCCTCTCGGTGCAGAGTGGCCACCAGGCCCGCCTCCGCTGTGCGCCCGGCCTCTTGTGGTGGCCATCTTGTGACGATGTCACGCGAGGGAGCGACGCCACCCAAGCTTTTATTAGATAGGATGTTTGACCCAAAAAGAAAAACACAAAGAAAGAAGATTTTTTAAAAAGGTAAAAATATCAAAGCCACAACACAAACGTTGCCAGCCCAGCCACTCTATGAAAAGATGGACCCTGGTAGAGTGGAAACAGGATGGACTTCTGAGCCTGAGTTCAAACCCAAGTTCTACCACTTGCTGAATTTGTTATAATATTTGTTGAGCCCTCCTGAGCCTCAGTTCCTCATATGTAAAATTAGGAAAGACATCCTATAAATCTATTATTTCTAATGATTCTGGGCAGAACCTAGAAGTTTACCTTTTTAACAAGTCCAAGGTGGGTAGTTCACAGAGTAGATTCTGAGAAACACTGAGCAGGAAGGGAACTAACCAGAGAATTTATGGATTGGGGAAGAGGTTCCAAACCCTTCCCACTCTCTCCTCAGCCCTCCCTTCCCCCATCCTTGCTGCCTGTACCCCTATCCTCTCACACATTGGAGGCTGCACAAAATTTTGTCCATGACTCCAGTTTGGTTTTCTTCAAGCAAAGTCCACCGATACCCTCTTCTCCACCCTGTCCCTAGCCCCCCAACCCACCCAAGTTTCCCACCAATCTCCAACATGAAGCTTCTGCTTCAGACAGGTCTGCCTGGACACCATTATGACCGACAGCACCTCTCTGTTGCCCTTACTCTCTGCTTCCTGTCAGAGCCCAGCTTAGGTCCCCTTCTTCCAAGAAACCCTCTGCTTCAGCCACCCTGCGTTCTCCCCTCCTTATACTACGTAGCATTTAACTGTACTTTTCATTATTGCTTACATAGCCCTTGTTTTATTCTGGGCGTTTCTAAATGTGCTCTGAGCTCCTTGAGAAGAGAAACAGTGATTCTCCTTCCTCATACTCTTTATGATACTTAGCGGAATGCTAGACAATAGCAGGCGAACGACTCGACCTACAGTAACTGTTGGTTACTTAGCTGACTTATTGAGGAAGACGGGATGAGATCAAAGAAAGCAACTCTGTAAGGGTGAGAGCAGTGTGGCGCTTGTTACAGACCGATAAACCCACTCAGGAGCCCCATCTTCAAGGGTGTTTTAAATAGGACCTAGAAGTGGGAAATAAAAGTAGAGTTCAAGATAAAATCCGAAATAAATGAAAAGCAGAGAGTAAACAGCTGCTGGCCCTTGCTCTGTTGTGTCTTTGAAAAGTTTCAATTAAAAATAGCCCTAATACATTTTTTAAAGAAACTGGTAAAATCCCTTTGTCTCTTTAATGTGTTACTAGGAGTTATTAGTATCATTTCATGGCTCCAGCACAAATGCTTCTAGAATTTATTGCTGGGTTCACATCTCTGCTCTTTTATGGATTTCTTCCAAGAGGGGCTTGAATACGGGACTCCCATTATATGTCCCTTGTGGTGGGCTGGCTAGAGCAACCTGCATCAGCAAATGGCAATAAAGCTCATCAAGGCAGCAACTGTTACTCACCGGTGTAGTTTGATTTACAGCAGAGCATTTCCAGATGGATTCTGATGTAACCCTTTTACTTCCATCTCCCAACAACATTGAAATCGAAAAATCAATTACAATACCCACATTTTACATGTTGCTGAGTTTTGCTGGGAGTGGTAAATAAATATACATACACATATATATATATATACATACTTACATACATATATGTACAGATACACACACACATATAAAATAAATGTTGTGAATTTAAACAAAGATACACTTTGTAAGTAACTAAAACACACTGAGAGAGCTTCCCGGAAGGTGGTAGGTATGTTTAATCAAGACAAATTACAAAGAAGCCATATTAGAAAAGACTTTATTTACATAAGGGCTTAGAAACAGCTTTAAATCACAAAGTCTTAGTTTGTTATGTCAACAGGCTGTCAATAAAAATCCTTTTACTGGGGTCATCAGCTTCACCAGTGCATTCATCAGTCCTGCTTCTTTAACCAGAGGCAGTCGTCAAATCTCATTAGCTCGCTCTGTCTCCAGGAGGAGGGAGATCACCTATCAGTTACCGTCACTGCGTGACAGACCATACAAAGGAGAGCTTTAAATCTGCCAGGGCTCTAAACCTAGTAAGGAGAGAATAAATGTCCTTGGATATCAGTTGTAACAGAAACAGATTCTGCAGAAGGCAACAGCATAACTGCATGTGGGTTGGGTTGTATGGCTGTTTTGTTTTAAATTAGCCAATGATTACAGACTTCATACCGAAAACCTGACTTGCTCTTTCTGGATATTTCCTAATCTCGCCCTCGGTAGAAGACTGAAAAATAAATGATGTGAAATTAGCATGAGTTTAGTGATGACATAATTAGATAACTGTCTCCCACGAAAATCCAACTCCCAAATCACTACACAGTTGTGAAGGGCTGTTCAATGTGCTTCTGGCTATAGAAGCAGGCAACAGATACGTCTCTAATTCTATGAGTGATGGGACAAGAAGAACCATGATACACACTGATCAGACTGCTTTTCTTCACTTTAGTACCCTCAGGTGACCTTCTTTTTATAAAAATATACATGCTATTTGAGCAAAATTGTATTTCCAGCTTATTCAACTTGTACTTATCTAAGAGACTACCAGTCTAAATTATGTCATGAACTACCCACCTACAAGATGCTTCGCAAAGTCTCTGTTCATTCAGTTGTCCAACTACAGAGAGTGGCACCTTCTCAAACCTGAATGCACTTACAAATCACCTGGGGATCCAGGTAAAATGCAGATTCTGACTCATGAGATCTGGGCTGGACCTAAGAGTCTGTATTTCTAACAAGCTCCTAGTAATGGTGATGGCTGCTGGTCTGAGATGAACACATTGGACATAAATCACCTTAATAATATCCTTTAAATTTCCAACAAGAAATATAAACATGGTTACATAATTTCATGTGATTTATTTCCTGAAAGACAAGAATGATAATGTCTAAAGAGAAGCTGATTTTAGACATGAATTTTAAAGCACAATCATAATCTCCCTAAATGTTATCTCCACAGATAGACACCTTTTTAGAGCTCAAAGAGGTCCTTTAAGGTCAATGAGTATTGACTTCAGGAAGTGAGCCAAAACAGAACAGAAACAGATTCATTTAAAGCAAAGCTTAAATCCAATACCTTTTCCCAGCTGCACTATTGATGACTGCTTGGCTTTTTCTTTGCAGTAAATGTACATAAATCGAAATATGCTCCTCTTATTTTCAAAAACCTCTTCCTGAGAATAGAATTAAGGTTCATTTGCTCACCTATAGCATCTGCCGTGCAAAATTTATTTAAATATGACACATTTAAGGTTTGTTATTACTTAAACTAACTCCTTTAAAATGTATTAGCCTAATACAGATTCAGCTGTGGAGATAAATGGCAAAGGTCAGCATATTCTAGTTCCCCTTTAATAACAGTAGAAACCTGTGTTTTAAAACTACTTTCTTGCCCAGCCCGCATGGCTCGGTGGTTGAGCATTGACCTATGAATCAGGAGGTCACAGTTTGATTTCCGGTCAGGGCACATGCCCGGGGCTGCAGGCTCAAACCCCAGTGTGAGACATGCAGGAGGCGAGGCAGCCAATGAACTGATTCTCTCTCATCATTGATACTTCTATCTCTCTCCTTCTCCTTTCCTCTCTGAAATCAATAAAAATATATTTTTTTAAAAAACAACTATGCAGGTCAACAAGAAAAAAAAAGACATATAGGAAGATCACACCGTCATCATAACTTGAAAACAAATAACACTACAAACTTTAAATCATCTGTAATTAAGAAAATATCAACTCACAGCAGTACTATAGCTAGCTCTCCCACTGTAAGCCTTTGCAGAGACCTAAGGAGGGTTTCCAGAAAATCTGCATGGGAGACAGAACAAAGTAAGCTAAAATAGGTCCCAGAAAGAGGAAAATCCATCTTAAGTGTAACAATATTGAAAAAGTTCAGTAGTAGAAGTACTGACTACAGGGAAGAAAATGAAAAGTGGCACAAAATTCAAAGAGGCAGTTCTAGAAAGGCTGGGGAAGTAAAGGATAAAAAGAAAAGTAGAAGCAATCTTCAGATACTACATAGAGAGGGCAGCAAACAAACAAAACATGAGAGAATGAGTCACAATCCTGCAAGACAAATCAAAACCAAAAAAAGTCCAAGGATGCACAAACATTTTGGGGCCAAATAATTCTTTATTGTGAGGATCTATTCTGTGCACTGTAGAATGTCTGGCGGTACCCTTGGCCTCCACCTACCAGTTAGCATACCATCTCCAGGTATGACAACCAGAATATCTCCAGACATTGCCAAATGTCCCCTGGGAAACAAAATCACATCCTAGTGAAAATCATTGACCTAGTCCTAGGGCAGGGGTGGGCAAACTTTTTGACTCAAGGGCCACAATGGGTTCTTAAACTGGACCGGAGGGCCGGAACAAAAGCATGGATGGAGTGTTTGTGTGAACTAATATAAATTCAAAGTAAACAGCATTACATAAAAGGGTACGGTCTTTTTTTTCAATAGTTTTATTCATTTCAAGCGGCCGGATCCGGCCCGCGGGCCGTAGTTTGCCCACGGCTGTCCTAGGGCGATGATTTGTTGAATTGCTGATTGGGTTGTTTGGTTTTTTAAGACTGCTTTTTAAATGTTTGGAGTCAACAGTTCAAAGGGAAAATAAAGAAAATTAAGAAGGAAAAAAAGCTCCACTCATTCATTTATTCTCTCAACAAATACCTATTGAATGCCCATTAAGTAATAGGCATTGTATAAAAGATGAATCAGTGGGAGTGGGGAGGAGAGAGTCAATGGGGGAAAGGAAAGGGGACATCTGTGGTACTTTCAACAATAAAAATAAATAAAAAAATAAAAGACGAATAGGTAAGACACAGTCACAACCAAATTTTAAAATTCCATATTACTTATTTAATTTAATATTATCATGTTTTGATTAACTTCTGTATTTTCAAGAAATTGATGCCATGCTTGTTTCTAGGCTAAGATCTTAACACACAAGCAATACGTTATATAAATATTATTTTACTACAAATGTTAAAAAACTCACTGTGGATAACTATTTTTGGTGTTGATACAGAAATTTTCTTTATCTGTGGATGAATCAGCTAGCTATTATTTCAATAATGCTGTATAACATAACCGGAAACTCTCAGTGGCAAATAACAATAGGCCTTTATTTAACCTGCACATCTGTGAGCTGACCAGGGATCAGCTGGTCGAGGCTGGGCTCAGCTTGAATGGCTCTGCTTCATCTGTCCCTCATCCTCTTCCCTCTATCGGCAGACTAGTTAAGCATATTCTTCTTATGGCAATGACATCGGCACAGAGAGGGAGAATTACATAAGATGCAGGCTCAGAACTGACACACTTGTCACTACTATGCTCTGCAGTCAAGGATACTATCACAAGGCAGAGAAAACATACTCCACTCATGAGGGCGAGGAGAACTACAAAATCACACAGCAAAGGATATTGACACAGGCAGGGTTAGAGAATTAGGGCCAATGCTGCAATACCACAGTGGAGGAAAACAAAACAAAACAAACAAAAGCCCTGGCTGGTTTGGCTCAGTGGATAGAGTGTCGGCCTGGGGACTGAGGGGTCCCAGGTTCGATTCCAGTCAAGGGCATGTACCTTGGTTGCGGGCACATCCCCAGTGGGGGGTGTGCAGGAGGCAGCTGATCGATGTTTCTCCCTCATCGATGTTTCTAGCTCTCTCTATCCCTCTCCCTTCCTCTCTGTAAAAAAAATCAATAAAAATTAAAAAAAAAAGAGATGTAAATCACAGCATAGGGAATATAGTCAATAATACTGTGATAAGTATGTATGGGGCCACTGTGTAAAGCACATGATTGTCTAACCACTAAGCTGTACACCTAAAACTAACACAGAATAATAACAAATGTAACTCTGAGGCAGCGCCTCCTTCCCTCCCTCCTCCCCAGCGGCGCCCCTCCTTCTCTCTCTCTCTCTCTCTCTCTCTCTCTCTCTCTCTCTCTCTCTCTCCCTTGGCTAGGATCGAACCTCAGGCCCTTGAATCCCCAGACCAATGCTCTATCCACTGAGGCAAACCAATCTGCACTCCTCTCCTCTCTTTTTTTTAGGGCCTAAAGTAGAGGGTTTCAATCACCTTTTTTTTCTGGTAGATTCAACTAAGCCCACTTGTTGAGCTTAAAGCACTCACATTTGCCTCTTGTTGATCACTGAGAGAGAAAGAATTCTACAGGGCCCCTGTAGTTCAATTGTGAAATCCCTACATGAGGAGAGAGAAAAGGAGAATATGTCATTTTTTCCATGTCTCTAATATTCAGAAATATTCCCCCGAGAAAATTGGGGAGAAGAGACAGGGAATAAGGTTATGTGTGCCTAGCTCCTGAGAAGCCTTCTCAAACTCTGAAAGAATCACAGGATAACTCCCTGTGGACTAAAAGTCATCTCTGGTCAGCCTCAGTCTTGAAGAATGTCTCGGCTTAATAGTTCTTTTCCAGAGAGCAGGTTGCCTAACTTAGTGAAGAAGTTGTACCATGTGCATGTTTTCCATCCCATTCCTCTGACTTCATCCTCTTAGAATTCTTTTCCGCAAAGCCAATTTAACAGTTGTATCTCAGACTCAGGCTCAAAAACCTCTCGGATGAGTTGTCACACCTGTATACTACTCTCACCACACCCTAGCATAACCAAGTGTACATGTTTATCTAGATTAAACGATGGTGAGAACATCAAGAGAGAATATTGGGAGAGCTAAGGGTATATTGACTACTTATTATCTCATCCTAATCTCTAATTTATTATTGCAGTTCTTCCAGAACACTAGTATTTGCTGTGCTTTTCTCTGAAGTTTTCCCTGCCCCTGTACTTCACCATGGACTGCACCTACTCTCCAGGGACTGTCATGTGTTCAAAGCACAGTGTAACTAATAGAAATAAAGAGTGCAATGCCCCCTCGCCTAAGGTACTCCTTCTAGATGGAGTCTCTCACTGATGGTCAAAGACAAACAACAGGGTAGATGCATGGTAGAGGGTTCAGTGGGAATGGGTAGCAATTGGAGAAACAAAACCTTAAAAGAATGGTTCTTTCTCTTGTTCTTTTCCCTTTCTCTTTTTGGAATGACCCACCTGTTGCAACTCCAGTGTGACTGGTTGAATTAGAAGGGACTGAGATCTTCTCTCACCTGTAAGAATGAAGTTCCCTTCTGAAATGCTAATCTACTAAGACTTTATAAAACACTGACGGTGGGGTGGGAGGGAGAAGACTACTTAGACCTGCCAGTAGGGAAGGGAAATAATAAAAAAAAAAGAAACTTTTCAGGTGTCTTTATTTATATTCCCTATTTGTTCTTAAAGGGAATTTTCCTGAAGCATAACACTTTCTTAAATCAAGTACCAGCCCAATATATTTAAATTTTTCCATTCTGTATACTCCAGGGGGAAAATAATTGGATTATGTCCTCTCATTCACGACTATTTAAATATTCAATTTCTGAGGTTACAATTTACTGTGTTTTTATATTTTATTCAGGATACAATGTTCCAGCAAATATCACGAACTCAAAGCAATGGTTCATACTGACATTAAAAATGCCATTAACATGCTTGTTCCCAGAAAAGTTCTATGAGAAGCTGTCAACAAACCTGAAGAGAAAGCCTTACTGCATTCAAAATAAATGATAAAAGAGGCATCCGAAATAACTTAAAACTTTTAGGAAGATGAAGAGAAGATACGGTAACTTGAAAACATTTAGCTTTCTGTTTGGCAAACAAACATTATTCCGATTTTCATATGCCTAGAGATGACAATGAAGCAAAGTTCATGCCGTTTTCCACAGCAGTCACGCGGTTGTTCCTTTCATCTCTGTGGCTCAGATGCTTACAATGTAATGTGACTAACACCTTAAAGCCCTGGTCTTTAATTTCCCCACCGTCATGAGAAATAGTGGGATCACTCTTTTAAAAAAACAGCATTGAAAGATCAGCATCTCTGATATTCTGTGAACTAGACCATTTGGCCTGCCTGGAATTCCAGTTTCAGACTCTTAAACTCGAGGAAACTGCCAATCTCCATCCTGGGTTCCCCTCCCTGCACCACAGCCTAGAAACTGTCTCAAAACAATTGGGCCAAAGCCGGTTTGGCTCAGTGGATAGAGCATCGGCCTGCGGACTCAAGGGTCCCAGGTTCGATTCTGGTCAAGGGCATGTGCCTTGGTTGCGGGCACATCCCCAGTGGGAGGTGTGCAGGAGGCAGCTGATCGATGTTTCTCTCTCATTGATGTTTCTGGCTCTCTATCTCTCTCCCTTCCTCTCTGTAAAAAATCAATAAAATATATTTTTAAAAAAACAGTTGGGACAATTGCAGGACTCACATTGTTTGACTGTCATCTCTCAGAGATCACTGTTTTTCATTATCTGATTCCAATATCTTGAGGACCATTGTTTCACATATTTTTGTCCTGCTTTTTACTTACTTCAGACAAAAAGGGACATCTAATCATTATTACTTCATCATGACCAAAACCAAAGGTCCAAAAATTGTTAATAGCAAAATAGTTTTTTTAGTATAGGATATTTAAAAATAAATTTAAATTACATGAAAGTCTACTTTTTCCTCAGTGATGGCAGATAAACCATGTTTTAATATAAGTTGCCATTTATCACAAAACTGTCCAGCTGTAAACACCAAGAAATAATGGACTCTGAACTAAGAGTTTTATAGATTGAGATACACATTTTCAAGGAGCAACAAGAAGAGATCAATAAACAATTAACTTATGTGAGGAGTCAACATTTTAGATGTTACCAGGCTGTTAAACTTTGAATGTCTTCACTAGAGCAGTGCCCAAAAAGACTAAGGAAGCCTCTTCATGTGGGCACACAACCTTTTGGGAGAGCCTTTCTCAGTTTAATTCGCCCACTCAAAAAATATTTATTGAGTTCCTACTATCTGCCAGGGACTATTCAAGGCCATGGAGATATAGCAGGGAACATAATTAAGGTCTTGACCTTCATAGAACTCATGGGTAAAACAATAAACCAACACAAAATAGTTTTATTGAGAAAAGACTAAACCAGAGTAAAGTGTTCAAGAACTTCCAGGAGTGATATCTTAGATACTGAGTTGCTGGGGAAGCCCTCTCTGAGGAGGTTACATTGGATTTTAAATGAAGTGAGGGGAGAATCCATACAAAACTCTAAAGAAGAATGTTCTGGTCCTACCTGGTTTGGCTCAGTGGATAGAGCGTCAGCCTGCAGGCTGAAGGGTCCCAGGTTCAATTCCCATCAAGGGCACATACCAGGCTTGCACACTGATCCCCAGTAGAGGGCATGCAGGAGGCAGCCAATCCATGATTCTCTCTCAACATTGATGTTTCTCTCTCTCTCCCCCTCTCCCTTCCTCTCTGAAATCAATTAAAATGCAAATTAAAAACAAATCACATGCAAACTGAAAATATCTTTTAAAAAAAAAAAGAAGAAGAATGTTCTGGAAAGGAAACAAGTACAACTATCCTCAGGTACAAATGAGGTGGGCTAATTTAAAGATTTGGGTAGGAATCTAATCTTAAATCAGCAATAACTAGAAACCAGTTAGTTTTGTTAATCTACATTCATTCATTCATTCATTTATTCATATACTAAACTACATATCAAACATCTGCTATATGTGTGAATGCAAAGATGAGTTGCCTAGCATGGCCATTTCATAGGTTGAGCATCAACCTATGAACCAGGAAGTCATGGTTTGATTTGTAGTCAGAGCACATGCCCAGGTTTTGGACTTGATCCCCAGTGTGGGGGTGTGCAGGAGGCAGTCGATCGATGATTATCTCTCACCATTGATGTTTCTATCTTTTTCCCTCTCCCTTCCTCTCTGAAATCAATCCTATATAATAAAACCCTAATATGCAAATTGGCTGAACAGCGAAACGAACAGTTGCTATGACGTGCACTGACCACCAGGGGGCAGACGCTCAATGCAGGAGCTGCACCCTGGTGGTCAGTGCGCTCCCACAGAGGGAGCACCACTCAGCCAGAAGCCAGGCTCATGGCTAATGAACACAGCAGCGGTGGTGGGAGCCTCTCCCACCTCCATGGCAGCACTAAGGAGCAGTGAGCCCAGCTTCTGCCTGAGTAGCACTCCCACAGGGGGAGCACTGCAGGTGGGCGGTAAGGAGCGAGGGGTCCCAGACTGTGAGAGCCCCGGACTGTGAGAGTAATGTCTGACTGCTGGCTGAATGTCTGACCCCTGGGGGGATCGGGCCTAAGCAGACAAGCGGACATCCCCCAAGGGGTCCAGGACTGCGAGAGGGTGCAGGCCGGCTAAAGGGTGCCCCCCCCCCCCCCGCCACCACCAGTGCACAATTTTCATGCACCAGACCTCTAAAATACATATATAAATATATATATATATATATATATATATATATATATATATATATATATAAAGATGAGTCGCCTAATAAAATCACCAGCCCAATTTAATGGGAAAGGATCTGACACATAAATAACAAGCAATGGTCATACTAGTGGGGGTAATGGAGCTTCAAGTTTAAGGCCCAAAGGGTGTATTAATTCCAAAAGGTTCGACCCACTTGGCTATGTGTGACTGGCTCACTGGGCCGTTATTTGCATGAGAAGCAAAGGAGGATGCTAAGACATGGGAGATTTGAGGGACAATATGATTTGTGTGAAATGAGAAGTAGTTGTTCAAAAAGAAGATCAATTTTGAGCAGAGCAAAGGGCATGCTTATCAGAGCCCTTTGGCTCTGCCTCTCTAGTTCATGTCTCTCTAGGTTCATGCCTAAATTCTTAATTTATTTATTTTTTAATCCTCACCCAATGATATGTTTTTTATTGATTTCAGAGAGAGAGAGGAAAGAAGAGGGAAGGAGAGAGAGGAAAAAAAAAACATTGATTGGTTGCCTCCTGTATGCACCTGCAACATGGGTATGCATCCTGACCTGGAATCAAACCCGTGACCCTTAGAAGTTCCAACCAACTGAGCCACGCCAGCCAGAGAATGCCCAAATTCTTTAGAAGAGAGATAAAGAGCTTTTTTGTTGAAATCTCTGAAAGAAACCAGAGCACCAGGCCATGCTGCTTGGGGAACAGTCCACACTGGGCCCTGCTTCACTGTGTGACTACTGGAGTACATTGTAATAAGAAACAGAGATTTTGGCAGGGATGAAGCAGCCAAAATCACCATGGACAGAGACCCCCACCAGCTAAGAACAAGAGTCAGAGCAACGCCTAAGGGCCACTAGCTGGGAGAGGAGGAAATGCTGTTGTAGCCGGTAGGGCTGTGCTTATTGCACACAAAGGGACATCTCTGGGGACCCCTGAAATTAGTCCCTGAATTTTTCCTGATGCAAATCTGTAACTTTGGAATTGCATATTCTTTGTTACCATCTCATATCAGCTACTTAACTAGATGCATTATCTTGAGCAAATTACTAAACCTCTCTGGACCTCATTTTCTTCATCAGTTAAATAGGGATAAAACTGTTAAATGTTAGGATTGCTGTAAGGTTTCAGTAGCATGTGGTAAGTACTTAAACAATGGTAGCTTGTTTTTATAATTATTATTATTATTATTAGTAGTAGTAGTAGTATTGAAATTTAGGAGACCCAAATTTTTGAAAAGTTGGGGAGTAAAGATTAAATTAGCAATCTTATAAATGATTTTTATGATACAATTCTACCCTCAAGCTCTAGTGCCCTGGAAAGCATGGGATAACATTAAAACTAAGTATGTACATGGCTTTGGACAATGTATTTAAGCCCCTTCTTTTTCTATGTAACAGAATATTAGTGATATCTGCCCTTGGCCTGTCACAGTTTTGTTACAAGATTCCTTTCCAACAATGGGCATGGAAAGCACTTGGTAAAGAACTATTCAAATATCAGTGATGTCCAGCTGTCACCTCTCTCACCAGATCTGCTTTATGCAGCTCTGGGACCTGAGAAAACTCATTTTCAGATTTGTACGATGCAGCTGCTCAGACTCAATCGCTATATGGCTAGTAGATTCTACAAGCCACCTGTTAAGGGTGCCCCATTCAAAACACTGGGACAATCTTCCCCTAGCTCCTGATTCATGTTGCTCAAGAGACCAATGATAAGTATCTTTTTTCCTTCTGTTTTGCTATAGTTACTTCCTGTTGCCTGACTACCTGCCTCCAGAATCAGTAATAGCCTCTGAGCCCTTGAGCATATTTATTTTCCATCTGCTCCTTCCCTGTTAGCAACAGCATTAATACACCCCTAAGATCCAGGTACTGGAAATTACAGCCCAGAAAAACACACAAAGCAGTGCTCATTTTCTCCCTTGGATTCTCACTCACTGAATGCTGTGATCCCCGCCCTCAGGACCCAGCAAAGCCTAATATAAATCAATGGGCTTCCCTCCATTGCCCAGGTGCCTATGTGCGAAAAGGACAGTACTGATTCCCTCAGAAGGAAATTAAATCCGACTATAAGGTAAAAAGATTTGGACTTTAAATAAAATTAAAATTTAGAATATGCAGAAGAAGGAAAAATTGAAACAGTAAAGAACACAAGAAGGGAGAATGTAAGAGCTTGGAAATCTGAAATATGAGAGAGGGACAAGAAACCAAAAGAAATGTATGCTTATACAGTTTGAAGGAAACACGGAAGGTGATGTGCAGCTATTGGGGGTGGGGCGTTTAAAATACTAGAAGGGAAAAATAACAGGGTGATAGAATTCATGACCAGAAGTGTGAGAACGGCAGGATTTGGAATGGAATATATTCTTGGGTATGGGGAGGACAGACTCAAAAGTTCTTTCCAATCATTCATGATATTCATGAAAGTAATGGCAGACAGCTGTTCTCTGAGAAAGGATGGGCTTAACTTTCAATAGGAGGGATTTAGGATAAACATTAGAAAATATCCAGGGTATAAGTATTGCGAGAAAAAGCTGAAAACCCCATCTCTGAAGATATTAAGAAATAATAAGGGTAGCCACTTTCTTATACTAGTGGCTTAAGGGCAAACCTGGATACCTGAGCTTTCAAGGATACATCCATCCATATGCAACTATGATTCTATGTTAAGTTTTCTCCAGTCCAACTCCTCCTTTATTATTGTATAACAGGTGAAGATTTCTTAGAGGTCTTTCCTATTTTCTGAGTTTGCCTGTCCTGAATCGGCTTCTTAAGTTTAGTTCATCTTTCTGACCAGCATCTTGAATTCTCCTTAAAAATGTTTTCTATAGCCCTAACCGGTTAGGCTCAGTGGATAGGTTTTGCTCAGTGGATAGAGCGTCGGCCTGCAGACTGAAAGGTCCCAGGTTCAATTCCGGTCAAGTGCATGTACCTTGGTTTCGGGCATATCCCCATTAGGAGATGTGCAGGAGGCAGTTGATCAATGTTTCTCTCTCATTGATGTTTCTAACTCTCCATCCCTCTCCCTTCCTCTATGTAAAAAAATCAATAAAAATATATTTTTTTAAAGAATGTTTTCCATAGATCTTCAAGGAGAAGAGCCTGTCATTTCTCTCTGTATCCCAGGCCAGCACTGTGCCTGGCACACAGATAGTGCTAGGTAAACAATCCCCGAACAACTTCCAACTTTTAGAAGTAAAAGAAAAACCACTGCAGTAAAATAAAATAAGGGTCATGGAAACCTTAACAACATCAGAGAAAAATGAATTGTTTCCTGCTTCTTCCACAGACAGTCTGTTGATAAGAGTCCTTGACTTTCACCCATAAAAGGGTCACAAGTCAGAGAACCACTAATTCTGTCTGAGTATTTAAGACTGCCAATATATATGGGGGAGAACTGATATATCAGGGCCCTGCTGTCTGACTCAGGTTCAGTTTTATTCCATTCATGAACACTCCAATCTGGAGTAACTAAAGTCACAAGACAATGCCTAGGGTCCTAGAAGGTGAATGAATGCTGATCCAACAAAAATTGACAAAGACCAGCATTCACCTCTGACCTGACCTCCAGATCTCAGGCAAGGCAGAGACCCTATTTTCCAAATGTCAGTAGCTCACATATTATCTTCACGATTTTTTCATAGCCTCATACTACTTGTTCACATTCATTACTTAATGTTTGTCTTTACATCGACTTTAAATGAATCACTTTAAATCATCTGGTTTTTTGTTTATACTTGTCTTAAATAATAACATCTAAGAAAGTATGGCTTTATATAATGGTCATATATTTTTCAAATGAAATTTAAACACATAATTTTAAAAATAAAAATGAATGTGCTACCCAATATTAGGTTGGAAATTCTACCCAGAGTTACATTTCAAGCTATACCCTAGCCAAGAAATACATAGATGCCATTCACATGGCCAGCATATATATACTAATGTGAATGTCTAAACTTCTGGACAACTTCTAACAAAAAATCTAGAGCCTCACTTTATAATTTTCTCATTGGAAAAAGTATATCAGAATGCAAATGAGTGAACATAATTGTAAAGATAACCATGAAATCACTACTTTAAGGATAATAATACCTTCCTCACAGAGCTATTGAGAGCCTAAAATGAAACAATCTAGCATTTAGCATGATATTTAGCACAGAGTGGGTACTCAATAATTTGCTGCTATTTTGTTTACATGAATCAATTACTCAACAACTTTAGTGGGTTTTTTTCCTTAATTAAAATAGCACAACTTTATTACTGATGGTCACTGTGCCAGAGGACTCTGGCCACCAACAGGAGCCGCTCCAGAAATATGGTGGTCAACTCTCTCAAAGAGCACTTTCTCCTGCCCTAGCTGGTTTGGATCAGTGGATAGAGCATTGACCTGTGGACCAAAGGGTCCCAGGTTCAATTCTGGTCAAGGGCACATACCTCGGTTGCAGGCTCAATCCCCAACCCTGGTTTGAGCGTGTGTGGGAGGCAATCAATCGATGTGCCTCTCTCACATTAAGGTTTCTCTCTCTGTGTCTCTCTCCTTTCCTCCCACTCTCTCTAAAAATCAATGGCAAGAAATAAATAAATAAATAGCCCTAACGGGTTTGGCTCAGTGGATAGAGTGTCGGCCTGTGGACTGAAAGGTCCCAGGTTCGATTCCAGTCAAGGGCATGTACCTTGGTTGCAGGCACATCCCCAGTAGGGGGTGTGCAGGAGGCAGCTGATCGATGTTTGTCTCTCATCGATGTTTCTAACTTTCTATCCCTCTCTCTTCCTCTCTGTAAAAAATCAATAAAATATATTTTTAATAAATAAATAAATAAAAATTTAAGAAATCCATGGAAAAATATACTTGCATGAGGATTAATAACAACAACAAAGACACTACAAAGAAAGAAAAGTGCAGGCCAATATCCCTGATGAACATAGATGCCAAAGTTCTCAAGAAAATATTTTTTTGATCCATAGGAAATCATTTTTTTATTAATTCCTGGGCATTTTGAGTTCATATTTATTTTCTATCTGATTAGAAAACTGAGATTCTCATAGAATTCTTCCTTCTAGAATTTTATCTTATTTATTTACTAGAGGTCTGGTGCACAGATTTGTGCACTGGTGGAGTCCCCCCGCCTGGCCTGCAGGGATCAGCCAAAACCAGCTCTCCAACATTCCCCAAGGGGCTACCGGATTGCAAGAGGGTGGTTCCCGGGTGATGCACCCTGGAATTGGGCTCCCACCTCTCTGCTTCCTGGTGCATCACCCGAGAACCACAGCTGCCAAGTCACCACAGCTCAGCAGCTCCTGTGTTGAGCATCTGCCCCGTGGTGGTCAGTGTGCACCATAGCTACTGGTCGGATGGTCAGACGGTTGGGTGGTCAATTAGGCTTTTATACATAAAGATGTAAAATTACATAGATTCTTACATACTCGTGGTTTCTAAAGAAATCAATAATCATTTCGTTAAGAAAAATATGAGTTTATGTTGGAGATTTATAAGAGATAAAATAGTTATTTTCTATTGCACCTCTGTAAAATAAAAAATAGGAAAATAAACCCCCAAATTTTATTGTAAATGAAACCACTGTTAGATATAAGCAAAGTGTGACCATTTTACAATATTAAAATATTGATTCTGGGGGGAAGGGCAAATGGGTTTTAGTTAATTGATTTTTTACTATAATACATAAACCAGAACTCAAAACAAATTTTGTTCTCTCTCTTGTCCCAATACATTTTCTATTTTCTGCTGAAGAACATCAGACTCATCAGAAACTTCATCAGGAATTGACAACCTTCTACTTTCTTTCCAGGCTAATCCTTTATTAAGACCTTAATGTGTGCAAAACTAATCTCTTGGTTCACCTGAGGACAATGACCCAGCTTTCAGATTAATCCAAGCCAGACACAGGTGATTCTGTCATGGGATGGAAAGGCCTCTGAACTGGTGAGGTTAGGGCTGTCCACCTCAGGAATCCAGCAAAAGAAGGTAGACTAATATCAAAGAGAAAGAACTTAGGCCAGTGAATTGTCAATAAATCAAGAAAGGGGCCGAAACCGGTTTGGCTCAGTGGATAGAGCGGCAGCCTGCGGACTAAAAGGTCCCAGGTTCGATTCCGGTCAAGGGCATGTATTTGGGTTGTGGGCATATCCCCAGTGGGAGATGTGCAGGAGGCAGCTGATCGATGTTTCTCTCTCATCGATGTTTCTAACTCTCTATCTCTCTCCCTTTCTCTCTGTAAAAAAATCAATAAAATATATTAAAAAAAAAAAAGAAAGGGGAACAGGGGGAATTTGTTTGTTTGTTTTACTCCCCCTCAAATGTGCAAGTGTAAGACAGGTGAGACTCCACAGTAAAGTGGACCCCAGCCTGGCTTTACCCTCCTTCACTGTCCCTTCTCAGTTTTTTCAGCTGTTCCTTGCTAACCACTAAAAGGACTTTTGGGCAAAGCTAGTCTCAATTCACATGCACAGAAACAAGTTTACATCAAAGCCTGCCTGCCCCTCTTTACGTCTCTGTACCTGAGTCCCGTGACCAGAGAGCACGGATCACCCTCAGGAGCTCTTGCCACCGCCACCATCCATCCTCTCATCTACTCGCCTCTTACCATTACCCTCTTCCTCCTCTCGCTCCCCTTCTTACTTCTCCCCTCCCTCTTAACTCTTTCCCTTACAACTCCCATTCCAGTGTGTGTGTGTTTTTCCAGGGAGTTTATAAAAACTCCCCAATACCTTCAAATATTTTGCTCTCTCTTAGCTCAACCAGTGATTCTCAACCCTGCTGCATATTAAAAGAACTTAAAAAGAAAAAGTGCCTTAGCCTTGCCCCTACAGAGCCTGATTAGTTTAGGGCAGCGATTCTCAACCTGTGGGTCGCGACCCCTTTGGGGTTCAAAAGACCCTTTCACAGGGGTCGCCTAAGACCATCGGAAAACACATATATAATTACATATTGTTTTTGTGATTAATCACTATGCTTTAATTATGTTCAATTTGTAACAATGAAAATACATCCTGCATATCAGATATTTACATTACGATTCCTAACAGTAGCAAAATTACAGTTATGAAGTAGCAACAAAAATAATTTTATGGTTGGGGGTCACCACAACATGAGGAACTGTATTAAAGGGTCGCGGCATTAGGAAGGTTGAGAACCACTGGTTTAAGGTCTAGCCCTTTGTGGTGAAAGAGCCAGGAGAAGCGACAGCCAGCACCAGAGGAATCAGGAAAGTAAAACCTTTATTACACAGCACTGCTAAACCAGGGGACTTTGATCCAAAGCCTGAACTGCCAATGTGGGGAGGTTTTGATCTATATATCTTTTTGTGGCATTTTGTAGCTCCGCCCAAGTCAGTTAGAATGGGGCTTGTAAGATTACTGTTTAACTAGATACTGAACTAGGCTGTAGGCCCACAAAGTTGCCCCCCTATCTTCCTTCTCAGGTTGGCTTGGTTGTTTTACTCTCCCTAAGTGACTTAAATGTGGTCCAAGCTTGAGAACCACAGCCATAACTGAAACCCGTATTCCTCCCTGGCCAACACTCTTCCTTTTCCTCTTTCTGGAGATCACTGTCTTCCACTCCTGAATACCACCAGATCAGAAAGGGCAATGGCGCTGAAGCTCTTCCAGACCAAATTATATATATTTTCCTGGAGGCACATCATTGACATACCCATGTCTCCTCTACCCCCACCCCACGCTAATCTGCCTGAATAACTTCTATATTCATCAAAATTCAACTACAACATTACCTCCTTCATAAAAATCTAAGACAACTCTCCACGTTTTTTGGGGGGGAGGGAGGAGAAAATCATAAGAAAGTTTGCCCATATATAGAAAGCACTTTATATATATCTCTGGTCATCTACTAAAGATAGTATTATTTATCTCCAACTTCTATATAATTGGTGACCCAGATCTTGCCTGACAATCCCATTCTGTTCACAGTGATTGAGGTAAGCAAAGTAATGCCCTCAAAGGTGTCCATATCCCAAACTCGTGTAGCTGTGACTGTTACCTTACATGGCAAAACGGGATTTGCAGGTGTGATTAAGGTAAGGATCTTGAGATGTGGAGGTTATCCTGGATCATCTAGGTCAGCGGTTCTCAACCTGTGGGTCGCGACCCCTTTGGCAGTTGAACGACCCTTTCACAGGGGTCGCCTAAGACCATCCTGCATGTCAGATATTTACATTATGATTCATAACAGTAGCAACATTACAGTTATGAAGTAGCAACGAAAATAATTTCATGGTTGGGTCACAACATGAGGGACTGTATTTAAAGGGCCAGAATGTTGAGAACCACTGATCTAGGTGGACTCAATGTAATCACAGGGGTCCTTATAAGTGAAAGAGGCAGGCAGGAGACTCAGTGTCCGAGTGATGCAGCACAAGCAAGACCTAGCCATCTGTTACTGATGGAGGGAAAGCCAAGGAATGCAGGCAATCCCTATAAGTTGGAAAAGGTAAAATTCTCCCCTAAAGGTTCCAGAAGGAATACAGCCCTGCTGCCCCCTTGATTTTAGCCCAGTGAAACCCATTCAGACTTAGAAGTCCACCAGGACTGTAAGATAATAAATTTGTACTGTTTTAAGTCACTTGTGGTGATTTGTTAAAGCAGCAACAGGAAACTAATACAGTGGCTGTGAAAATGTTTCCAGAGTACACTCCTATCTGTCAATACATGCTCTCAGCATTGAGTTAATGTCAGCTCTGCTGCAGTTATTGCAGAATAATCCCTGAGAGACTTGATGATGACCTTGAGTCATAACAAGACTCTGGATCCTCAGTGAAAGAATGAGCAGTAAGAACCCCAGTACTATCCATTCCTGATTATGAAAGGCATATAACACATGCGCCAAATAGACATGGTGTTGTCAAGCACAAAACAAAAGCCTGGAAGGATGCATGGCTCTTCACTTTGGACTCCAGCTACACTTGAGCAGCTTGGAGATCCTAGGCTTCTGGTCCACTCATCATCAGTCCTTTCACTCTCTGGTGTCTCCTGTTGAAGGACACCAGGCTTCATTCTAAGGCGAGGACGTTGCAGGTGAGAACAGAGGGAAAAGGGAGAGAGGATAGAGGGCTTCCCAGTGTCCATTCTCAGGGTATGGTTGATGCAAAATCATTAGATTTGCTGCATTGCCCAGATTGATCATGCCTAACAGGAATCGTCTGACGCTCATTATGTTAAAAAGTGTCTGTCTGTCCTTTGTTCCCAACTGTCTGGAGGAGGAGAAATAGAGAAGAAAAAGAAAAACCAGCATATCAGTGGTGAACTCATACATATTTTAGAACGACTTATTAAATTTTAAGAGGGAATTCCAGTTAACCCTAAAGTAGCCAGACATTTTACAGAATCAGTATTCTGCATTTTCTGAACTTTCTGATCATCAGTACTTTAGCATCCAGCTAGCTTATCGTTTTGGCTTTAAAGCCATTTTGTTTTCACTACTGCAAAATATTGCACCCTGCCGTCTCCCCACCCAAGCACGCAACCAATTGAGTCATAGTGATCAGAAAGATGGGTATCAAAATCTCAGCTTTATTACTGCAAACTGTTTAGAGAATAGCCCTCCGGTGTGGAGCAACAACAAGCTTCCTAATGCAGCAACTCTGTACTAAGCAGAATGACCTACTCACTGTCATCCAGCAAAAGCGATCCAGCCCTGGGAGCAGAGCTGCCCATAGTCAGATCCCAATAAAATTCCCCAATACCTGAGATAGGCATGCCTGCCATCTCCCCACCTCACCTATCCCAGGGAGGACTGACACCTCAAAGCCTCTTTAAGTGATAGTAAATGAAGCTATGCTATTACTAAACTAAATAATCATGGCTACAGAAAGCTGAAGGCAAACAGCAAGAGCTAACTAAAGATCCGTCACTCCAACACATGCATGGAAGCAGTAGCCTCCGTCTCAGTGTGATGGCGCCCTGTCCAAGGTGTGTTCCTGGCAATAAAGTGCACACATTTACTAATGATACCTGTTGTCTTTAGAAATTAGAGCTGGTTCAACGTTTTCACTATACCAGCATTATTCTTACTTCAGATTTACTTCCCTGAGTGGGAGACAAAGGGAGGGAATTACATACAGGATTTGAGAAATTACACATAGCCCCATCCAGCAGCTCATAGTGAAGGATCTTCTGTGGTAGCATTAATAGTTGTGGCAATTGTGCAATGTCATATCTGATAAGGGCCTAATCTCCAAAATTTATAGGGAACTCATACAACTCAACAAAAGGAAGATAAACAATCCAATCAAAAAATGGGCAAAGGACCTAAATAGACACCTTTCAAAAGAGGACATTCAGAAAGCCAAGAGACATATGACAACATGCTCAAAGTCACTAATCATCCGAGAGATGCAAATCAAAACAACAATGAGGTACCATCTCACACCTGTCAGACTGGCTGTCATCAACAAATCAACAAACGACAAGTGCTGGAGAGGATGTGGAGAAAAAGGAACACTTGTGCACTGCTCGTGGGAATGCAGACTGGTGCAGCCACTATGGAAGACAGTATGGAGTTTCCTTAAAAAACTGAAAATGGAACTCCCATTTGACCCTGTGATCCCACTTCTAGGAATATATCCCAAGAAACCAGAAACACCAATCAGAAAGGATATATGCACCCCTATGTTCATAGCAGCACAATTCACCATAGCTAAGATCTGGAAACAGCCTAAGTGCCCATCAGTAGATGAATGGATTATAAAACTGTGGTACATCTACACGATGGAATACTATGCTGCTCTAAAAAGGAAGGAACTCTTACCATTTGCAACGGCATGGATGGAACTGGAGAGCATTATGCTAAGTGAAATAAGCCAGTCAATGAAGGAAAAATACCACATGATCTCACTCATTCATGGATAATAGAGACCATTATAAACTTTTGAACAATAATAGATACAGAGGCAGAGCTGCCTCAAACAGATTGTCAAACTGCAGCGGGAAGGCCGGGGAGGGTTGGGGGGCAGGAGGTAGGGGGGTAAGAGATCAACTAAAGGACTTGTATGCATGCATATAAGCATAACCAGTGGACATAAGACATTGGGAATAGGGGAGGCTAGGGGACTGTCTAGGGCGGGGGGATAAAATGGACACATATGTAATACCCTTTGTAATACTTTAAGCAATAAATTAAAAAAAATAAAAATAATAATAAAAAAAAAGAAACAAAAAAAAAATAGTTGTGGCAATTGTGAATTATTGAAATGCTTGTGAATTGTGATTTTCACAGTTGCTTCTATTTCTTTTTTATTTTCCTCAGGGATAAATTTGATTGAGAAGGCAAACGAAGATTTTTTAAATATCAGCATGACACATGAGCAAGAATTACTATACACTTTTAGTTAATCATGATGTCAAGGAAAAAACAGAGCATGTAATGAAATTTGTGAATTTTTCAAGAATGATATTAATAGCATTATAAAAAGTTAATGAACATAGTCCATGTATCATAATTTAAACAGCAACATAGGGGAGTTTTTGTTTTATTCTGCAGTTATATATAGTTGTTCCTAAGGAGTTGGGATCCAGAAAAAAAATTGGAATTCATTTTTTAAATAACAGTCACAATTTTAAAAAGCAGTTTAGCTATACATATTTACTTTTATTATAAAGTAATCATTTTTGAGATTTATTTAATTTGCTTATAAAATGAATTTATGAATACTTTTATAAATAGGGATTCCCCCAGGCTAATGGCACTTTTTCTTGTATTTTCCCACCACCAACCTCCCAGTTTGATGGGGTTTGTTCAATTCTGAAAATATTGTATATTGTGCTTGCAAATTGCTAAGAAATAAAATAGGAAACACGAGTACTCTTTTCTACCACGACGTCTTCTTAGGAAAGCTTTAGAGGGGCCAAGATCAAGATTTCCCCTGACCAACAAATCAGTGCCCTTGCTAGGTGATTGTGACATAGGAAGAGTAACCTCCAATCAAAGAGAAGCCCCCAGTCCGATTGTGAGTTGGCAGTATAAATGTGAGCGCTCCCCTCACTCTGGACCCTTCTCCTCTCCACTCATAACTGTTAAGGAGAACAACATCTACAATGGCCAGATCCACCAAAAAGACTAAGTGCTCCCGAGGACATCGAAACCCAAGCTCCCGAAAGAAATCACATTCCTGCACTGATTTTAACCGAAATTACTCACTCTACATCCGGAGGGTTCTGAAGGAAGTGGATCCCCAGAGAAGCATATCATCTGGCACCGTGGACATCATGAACTCCGTGATCAACGACATCTTTGAGCGCATTTCTACGCAAGCCAACAACTTGATGTGTTTCAGAAATCGTTGTACCCTCACCCATGAAGATATCCAGAAGGCAATGTATATGCTGTTTCCTGGGAAACGAGCTAAGTATGCAGTGACTTTTGGAAGTGAAGCTGTCCAAAGATATGTCCACTCCAAAAACAATTTACCAGCTTAATTAAATCTTGGGGAAAGTAAATCAAACTTACCCAAAGGATCACTTCAATATTGAATTCACTCTTTCTTTCTTTCTTTTTTTTTTTTTTTAGAACATAGTTGTATTTCATAGTTCCTGGCATTTTCCCTATTTCTCTTCTCTCTAGAAAACAATTACTCTCTTGCTGCTTTACCTTTTAACAATTTGACTATTTAGGTTTTCCTGACACTGCTCCCCACGGAACTCTTGTTTTTCCTATGAATGTGTAGATCTTGTGTAAATTCAATGCTTGTTCTATTGTTAAGGTATTGTTAACTATGTAAAGGATGATTCAGTCCAGCTAAGTTGACCTCCAAGGCACACTGACTTTGAATTTCTGAAGATAAATGTTTTAATCAGAAGTATACCAGTATTGGTAAATTTTCATCAAACTGCATTCAAACAATTTAGCTCCTTAATGAAGTCTATAGAGCACGTTAACTATTCCCCTTTTGTTTTAATTCTTATTTTCTGAATTTCAACAAGCTCAGTTCATATCCATGTAAATTTCTCTCCCATTCCTTTGTTTTTCATTATACTTTTGCTACCTACATATATGTCTCTACATTATAGGGTTAATTTTGCTTATTTTGTAACACCCAAGCCATACTACGCATGTTATTCTGCGCCTGCCTTTTCATCAACATTATTTCTAAGATTATATAGCTATAGTTCATACTTTTCACTCTGATATTATGTAGTATTTTGTAATGTGAACATACCACAGCTTATTTATCCATCCTCTGTTGGTGGAGTTTGGGTTGTTTTTAATCTTTTTGCTATAATAATGAGTTGTAACAAAAGCTAAGCATTTGCTATGTACCCAGCATTTTACATAAATTAATTTATTTAATCCCTGTAACAACCATATAAGAATAACATAAGTATCCCCTCCTACAGATGAAAATGGGCAAAGAGAAATAAGTGATTCGTCTGAGGTCACACACCTGTGTAAGCAGCAGAGCTGGGGTTTGAGCTGGTTAACACAGCCCACTGCGGACACACATTACACGCTGTGAACATTCTTAAACATGTATTTTCTGGTACAAATGTACAAAAAAATTCTCTAGGTAAAAGAGCTAATGGTAGGCTTGCTGGATCATTGATATGCCCATATTCAATTTAACAAGACATTACCAGACTGTCTTCCAAAGTGTTTGTAGCTATTTACATTTGTAGTAGATGAGTAATTTAGACTCTTCTGTTTATAAGGAACATATCACTTAAGTTTCCTCAAGAAAGGGGGGTTTCCCTGCGCAGTGTTGCTCAGCAGTTGTGCGTCAGTCCATGAACCAGGGCACGTGCCCAGGTTACAGCTTGATCCCCAGTAGGAAGCTTGCAGGAGGCAGCCAATCAACGTTTCCCTCTCATGGATGTTTCTATCTCATATATTCTTCTCCATCTCTCTAAAATCAATAAAAGTATTTTTTTAAAAAAGGGTGTTTCTTGTATGTATATACTAGGATTGGATCTGAGACTATTATAGATGTCTCTCACTTAGGGCCTACCCTCTAGTTTTCCTGGGGTTGCTCCCTTCTAAATCCCTCCTTCTCAGAGTTCCAAGAAATAGACCTGACAAACAGACCTATTGGAATCCACTTACATGAAATACCACAATAAAATATGGTTAAGAATGTTTTTAGGTGGGTGTTTTTATACACATGCATTTATTTAATCAGACTTGAAGCCATCCCATTTCAGTTAGGCCCAGGGATCAGCACATTAGAACCCCTAGGCCGAATCTAGAAGCAGCCCTTTTGTTCTGTAGCCCCACAAGCTAAGAAGTGTTTTTTACAATCTCACAGGGATATTTTTAAAAGAAAACGAACACAAGGACATTCAACAAGCCTAATGTGGCCCACAAAGTCTAACATGTTTACTATCTGGCTTTTTACAGGAAAGTTTCCAAACTCTGGAACATTAACAAAAAACGTTTTATTATAAATTGAGGTATTGAAGTTGGGTGAAGGGAACTCCAGAGGGCTCTTCATATGTTAGTCTCTTTTGTGTATGTTTTGAAATATTTTAATAGAATTTCAAAATAAGACTAGATTCTTGGAAATAAAAACTCAAGTCTGATTATATAAATGCATGTGTGTAAAAATACCCACATCTATGATAATTTTGGCATATTAGTGTAGAAAATATATATATAACATAAAACTTACCATTTTAACCATTTTAAGTATACAGTTCAATCACATGAAGTACATTCACAATGTTATGCAACCATCACCACCATCGATCTCTAGAACTTTTTCATCTTCTCAAACTAAAACTCCATAAACAATAACTAGACATTTCCCCCCTCTCTGCATATTAAGGATAATAGAGCAGAAAAATGAAACAGCTTTGGTTTCTGATGATTGAACTTCAATCCAGCCCAAGACTACCTATGCTTGCCTAAGAACGTAATATATTTCTAACTTGTTTAAGCCAGTTATTGTTATTTTAGGTTTCTATCATTCATAGTCAAATCTAATTCTAATGTAGACATCCAGAAGATTATTGACTGCTAAGAAATGCAGTTAGTCTGAAAATGACTGTATGCTTATTAAATAAAGATATATTAATCTAGAAATGGAGGATGATAAGTGTCTTGTATATTTACCAGATGTTGCTATAAAATGAAATCTCATGCCATTTAGCAACCCTTTCTCAGAGCTGTATTAATACAGATGGCAAGAGCTTGCCTGTTATTAGTCTAGTGGACAAATGATGTGATTTTGAAACACTACTTAAAATACAAATATATGAGAGATTCAAAGAAAACAAAAGAAAATTTCCTTTAGAATAGTCAAATTCCTAGCGACAGAACGTAGAATGGTGGTTACCAGGGGCTGGGGAGCAGGGAGTTATTGTTTAATGGGTACAGAGTTTCGGATTTTCAGGATGAAAAGAGTTCTGGAAATGGTTGGCGGTTGCACAACACTGTGAATGTATTTAATGCCACTGACCTTACACTTATAAATGGTTAAAACGAAAAAAAAAGAAAAGAAAAAAAAGAAAATTTCCAACTAAGCCAACAACATGACCAACGGGGATTCTGTGATAATTTGAAGATAGAGGTATAAAGTAACATAAAAGATGTTTCACACCAACAAGAAAGAATAGTGCTGATTTTGTAATATAAATCACCCAACTAATAAAATTCTAACAAACTTAGATTATTCTCTAAGTTTAGAAACCTTGTTTTGGAAATGAATCATGTAATGTTGCATAAATACATGCTATCACTTACTATAACTTTTTAAAGACTTTCTATGTACACTGTTAGCTTGTTCTTGTATGGACTGAATGCGTCAGAAAGTATTGGGTAATAGGAAAGTACCATTAAGTATATAACACCTTACATATGGTACTTATAGTTCATTTATGCATTCACAGAAATGCCTTCTTTGTGATAGATGTGATAGATGCTGAGAAAACAAAGACAAGGTCTATCCTTTTAAAAGCTTAGAATCTTATGGAACAAAAACTGAAAATAAATTATTGGGAACAGCTGACATACACTGGGTCTAGGCTCTGAAATGGGCATTATTCTAAGTGTTCCATTTATGTCAACTTAATATAAAGCCCAAGACAACACATGAGAAAAGCACTATTATCATTTTACAGTCAGGCACAAAAGGCTAAGAAACTTGCGAGAGGTCACAAAGTCATAATAAAAGAAATGTGACTGAACCTACATGCTCTGGCCCCAGAGCCCGTAACTTAAAGCGCAGTGCATGCTGCATCGCCTATGGAGAGAGAAATGTAGAATACATGGTGGAACACCTAACCCAGAAGGGAACGGTGTCTTACAGGAGATGATGCCTGATCGATGTCTTGAAGGAAATGTAGGTAGGAGAAATAATATTTGCAAAAATCATAGGACAGTAAGCAATATAAATATCAAATAATTCCAAGTTGAATGGCTGCCAACAAGCTCAGGAAGAGGAAGGGTGGAAATGAGTTCAGAGAGGTAGGCAAAAATATGTGGGCTGCCTTATAACTTGAATTTGATCCTAGTACCTATGGAGAGATCCACAGTGGGACTTTAAGCAGGAGAAAGTTGTGATTTCATTTGTATTTAGAAAGATTATTCCAGCAGCAGAAACGAGGATGGATTAAAACAGAAAGACACCAGTTTATATGTTATTAGAGTGATCCAGGAAAGACCTGATGAAGGCCTGAACCAAGTCATTCCCGGTGGAAATGAGGAGACAGAGATGGATGTGAAAGATACTTAGGAGGCAGAATCACCAGGAGATGTGCAATGTGTACAGTACCCGAGACACAGCCAACGAGGAATCCCCAGCTCTTGCTCGTGAGGCTTCATGGGTAGAGTCCAGACATGAGGCTCAGTTTGTTTACCACTTCCGCACAAAACATCTAGACAGTGTGCAAGAGACGGTTGTAAACGGTGCCCTCAGAGGGCACCACAG
The DNA here is from genome assembly GCF_964212035.1 of Myotis nattereri. NCBI lineage: Eukaryota > Metazoa > Chordata > Mammalia > Chiroptera > Vespertilionidae > Myotis > Myotis nattereri. The sequence goes on from NC_138079.1 coordinate 38,086,028, forward strand.
TGCACAAGAGTGCTCCACGTGCAGAGGATCTGGCAAATGTCAAATGACCTGGGGGCGGATGATTAGCACTTATCTAAAGCTTAGGCAGAAGAGGACAGCTTGAATTTTTAATACTTGAGATCAGTCTTTATCACAACCTTGTGCTATGTCACACATCATGTGTTGGCAGATTTCCTTAGCTCTGACAGCTGATGGTTTTGGAAGACATTTGGCAGTGTGGAGAGAAACCAAGAGCCTATGTAAATAAATACATGGGAGAGCGTAGCTGCCTATAAATAGTATAGTATAGCCCTGGCCAGTTTGGCTCAGTGGATAGAGCATCGGCCTACGGACCAAAGGATCCCAGGTTCGATTCTGGTCAAGGGCATGTATCTCAGTTGCAGGCTCCTCCCTGGCCCAGGCCCTGGTTAGTGCTCATGCAGGAGGCAACCAATGGATGTGTTTCTCTCACATTGATGTTTCTCTCTCTCTTTCCATCTCTCTTCTGCTTTCTCTAAAAAATCAATGGAAAAATGTCCTTGGGTGAGGATTAACAAAAACATTTTTTTCTAAAAAATAGTATAGTACAAGTCAAGATGGAAGGTTAGTCAGTTATATTCAAAAAGAGTCCTAAAAAATAACACAGCTGCTTGTCTGGATGCATTCTTCGTGGAGAGTTATTCAGAGGCAAAAAGAATCTGTTTTCATGAAAGACTTTGCAATGGTCTGGGCACAGGCTCTGCAGCTCAGGGCCCTGGCAATGACGTGGCACATGAGAGTTGGAGAAAGGGCTGGTTTCCCACTCTGCCCTGGGACCAGAATCCCAAAGTGGAGGCTGCAGGGAGGGCTCCTCAAAGCTGGTGGGAAGAGGGAGAAAAAAGCAGTGTTCTGTGGTGATTGCTCCCGATAGGCTGGTCATGGGCACATGTGAAGCCAGATCCCCTTGAGAGAATCACAGAAACTTCTGCGGGAACTTTGCCAGAAAAGTGAGTTAAGGAAACTTTAAGTTACTACGGCTTTAACTGAAAAGAACCTAAGGTTTAACCCTACCTTCAGAAGTCCCTTCCATGAGCATCTCAGTTTTTGGTCCTCACTTCCTCTTGTGGTTTCTCCAAGCAGAGGAGCCAGAAAAATCACTTGACGTCAAATTAATTTCTACAGAGTTGCATGCTGATCCCCAACCAAGTCAGCCTTTTAAAATATTATTATTAAAACATCCCTTACCACCCAGCGGCTGGCTCAGTGGTTGAGCACCAACCTATGAACCAGGAGGTCACCATTTGATCCAGGTCAGGGCACATGCCTGAGTTGCGGGTTTGATCCCCAGTATGGGGTGTGCAGAAGGCAGCCGATTAATGATTCTCTCTCATCATTGATGTTTCTATCTCTCTCTCCCTCTCCCTTTCTCTCTGAAGTCAATAAAAACATATATTTTTTTAATTTTAAAAACAACCCTTATCCCAGATATAGTTGTATTTGAGTTACTCCATAGTTAAAAGGCTTTCAAGAAAAGAAAAGAAAAAAAGTACTATTTAATGTGGTAGTCAGTCTCTTCTCTGGTGTTCATGCCTCTGTGTAGACCCTCCCACGATGTATCAGTGTCGGTCTGGGTGGCCAGTAGAATTCAGTGGAAGGGACAGTGTGTAATTTTCAAGGCTATGTAGTAAAAAACACTGCCACTTCCTCATTTCTTCTTGGGTTACTCACTCTGGGGAGATTAGCCACCCGGACAGGAGGACATCAAAGGAGTCCAAACAGTCAAGCAATGAGGAAGTCAGGTCTCCTGTCAACAGCCAGCATCAACTTGCCAGGCATAGGAACGAGCCACCGTGGAAGTGGATCTTCCAGCCCCAGGCAGGCCTTCTGAAGACAGCAGCCTGGCAACATCTTATCTGCAAACTCATGAGACTCCAAGCCAGAGCCACCCAGCTCAGCTGTGCCTGAATTCCTGACCCTCAAAAATGTCATAAAATGATAAATTAGTGTTGTTGCAAAATTGGGGATAATTTTTTAAGCAGCAATATGTAACTCATATACTTAATTTATATCCACATGAACAAGACAACTCACCAGTTATCCTCCTAAAACAAAGAAACTGCCCACACATCAGGCTTTATCTTCCACCTTTGGTCAACTAAAGCAAATTTCTGGCTCTTTTCAAATTGCCACATTTTTGTTCCCACTTACAGATAATAATGTTCAGAAATATTGAAGTCTAAGTCCAAAACACCCATTATAGTAGCATCTAGGTAGCTTGATAGGCCACAAAGCCCGTTGAAATAATTTCAAAAAGCAAGCCAAAAATTAATTTACACAGTATCTGTGGATAAACAACATCATTACATTCAATTATCTGACTGGAGAAAGTAGGGGGGGGGGGGCGATATAACAGTAATTTGATTTTAGAAAAAGAGACTATGATTAAATGCTATTATTAAAGACAAACTGAATGGTGCATTTCCCAAAGCAAAATAAACACACGAACACATTAAAAATATCTTATTGAAACCCAAGGAAAATGTTGGCCTCTGCTTAAGGTAAGAAGCTTAAATAAAATTCAGAGGACTAACTGCAATGTTAGAAGCAAATCAAGATGTTTCAATGAACACACAAAAATAAGCAGTACTAGAGATAACTACCCAAGTTTTGGAGGATCTCAAAAGATGAGATTGTGAGTTGTCATTGTGCATGGCTTTGTGCTGTAGTTCATGTTTCATGTATCTGTCTCTTGGTCTAAATTGTAAGCTCCTAGAAGATGGGGACTCAGTACCTAGCTCTCAAATTCACTGCCAATAGTTAATGAGTTAGTTTGAGTTCCTGGAGGCGGGGGGGGGGGGGGGGGTATTCTGATGCCATAAATAAACTGGCACCACAGCACAATATTCTATTTACAAAAATTTTAGATACTTTTGTAACAAGAATAATGGGACTAGGTTGACTGTGAAGCCAACAATGAGAAAACTTGAGTTTTATATTAGTATACTAAAATCACAATATTCCTCTAATCTGGTGGTTGGCTTTTGTCCTCGGGCTGTGGTGGCTGGAAGCATATGATAAGAAACTCTTTTATATTAAATGTCATCTGTATTTCCACATTGTTGCACTGCAGGTTGCTTAACCTGAACTTGTAAGCAAGCAGCTCTCTTTTCTACTTAACTATATTCATTTTTCAAGCAAACAACTCTCCTATTTCAAGGGAAAGCTTTCAAAATTCATATTTAACTCCCACATATTCAAAATACTGCATAGAAACTAAATGTTTACCTCTTTCTAAAGTTGCATAGCCCTGGCCACTGTAGCTCAGTTGCTTGAAACATCATCCCGTGCACTGAAGGGCCACATGTTCAATTCCCAGTCAGGGCACATACCCAGGCTGCAGGTTCAGTCCCTCATGGGGGCACATACAGGAAGCAATAGATCAATGTTTCTCTCTCACATCAATATTTCTCTCTTTCCCTCTCCCTTTCTCTCTCCCTTCCTCTCTCTCTAAAAATCAATAAAAACATATCCTTGGGTGAGGATTAATTTTAAAAAGTAAAATAAAAAAAAAATAAAATTGTATAAAAAATTTGCAAAGTAAAGGAATTTTGAAAAAAATTAAGGTATATGATGAATTCCTATGCAAAGATAACTGTTCTTTTAAATGTGTTTTTATTTCCAATAATGATAATAAGAGTTGACATTTAGTGCGTGATTGTGTGCAAGAGCAGAGCTGAGCAGATTATTTCATTCATTCATAAACTGTAAGATCTTCAGTGTGTTTTCTTAAATTTTTGTTTCTTAGGCTCTGTCATTCAATCATCCTTTTCATAAAAATTTGCCAAACATTTATTTTGTACCCACCACTATGCTAAAAGATAGGAACACAGAGATAAAAAACAGATTGTATCTTTTTTTAAAATATATTTTTATTGATTTCAGAGAAGAAAAGAGAGAGAGCGAGCTAGAAACATCAATGATGAGAGGGAATCATTGATCGGCTGCCTACTGAATTGAGCCCACAACCTGGGCATGTGCCCTTGACCAGAATCGAACCCTGACCTCCTGGTTCATAGGTCAATGCTCAACCACTGAGCCACGCTGGCAGGGCAAAAACAGATAGTATCTTTTTTTAAAAAAATTTTGTTTTATTGCTTAAGGTATTACAAAGAGTATTACATATGTCTCCTTTTTTTCCCCCCCTTGACCTTCCCCCTGGTCTCCCCTACCCCCCAGTGTCTTGTGTCCATTGGAAGATAGTATCTTAAAGGAACTCACAGGTTGTTTTTGGTTTTTTTTAAGTGAACAAATGGAGAAATAAAATGAATACATTCTATTCCTATGTGCATGGCTTCTAAGACAGACCATGGGAGCTCAAATCCTGACTCTGAGAATGCCTAGCAGTGGGACTTGAGGCAAGTCATGTAACTTTTTCGAGTCTCAGTTCCCTCATCTGAAAAATAGGGATAGCAAGTACTGAATGAGATAAGCCATGTAAAGCACCTAACTCACTGTCACAATGTAAGCACTCAATAACCCTTATTATTATTGATTTGTATAGGTACTAGCAGTAAAACACCTGAGGAGTGATGACATGTTCCACAGATCCTCAGCTTCCCTGCTGGGTGCTCTTGCTGGATGATTGCTCTACTCTGTGTGCAACATACGTGCTCCACCTAACCAGCTGCCCCATGCTTTCTGTTGGTCCAGTGTCAGGGGATGAATGGGAGGGTCTTCTTTCTCCAGCCCTCCCAGTTCTGTCTCAGCACTGAGACCACCCACGCAGGATTTGTTACTATGTCAGTTCTGAATTACTTGCTTCAGCTTATGGCTGATACCTGTTGGTCAATAGCTAACTTTTTTAGCTCCTGGCCAACTGTGCCCTTCCTTTCCCCCTTCCCAGGCAAGTCTCAATGGGCCTCATGGCCACGCCCATGTGAGTTAGGGCAGGTTGAGGCTTTGCCTCACCATGAAGGCCCTGTAAGGGTTTCCATAAATGAAAAGTGCCCAAGCTGAAAACAGGCCACCTGCTGCAAATGCTCAAGTGTCACAATTTGTCAAGACACAGCTCGACTGGAGAGTCACAGATTAAGATCCAGAAGTTTGAGAAGAAGAAGGTATGAGAAACTTGTTCCCCTTACTAGTTCTTTGATATTTTTTTAATATATTTTTATTGATTTCAGAGAGGAAGGGAGAGGGAGAGAGGGACAGAAACATCTATGATGACAGAAAATCACTGGCCTCCTGCACACCCCCAACTGGGGATCAAACCCGCAACCTAGGCATATACCCTGACAGGAATTGAACCATGACCTCCACCACTGAGTCATGCCGACTTAGCCAGTGTCTTTAGCTACACTCTGCCTCACTTTCCTCATCTGCAAATGTCACTAGGTTTTATAAGAATTAATTTACATAATGTTTGTCAAATCAGGAACAGAACTTGATATATACAACAAAGTCATATATCATCATTTCTAAAATACACATTCATTTTCACTTTTAACATCTCTGAAATTGGAATGAATCTTATATTGTGTCACAGTTTAATCAATAGGGGCTTTTTTCCTTACTTCATAGCACACAAAAAATAACTGTACATCTTACAGTCTATGGCATCTTAAGTGCAATGAAATGCAGTAATATCTTTCTCCTACCAAAGTATCCAAGAACACATTTCATTCCCTTCCAAACCTGACAGGTCACACAGCAAAAGTAAAGGCAGAACTATGATGGATGGTGCCCTTTAGCCATTTAGATCAACTGAGAACCATTTTTCCCCATCTCACCCAACAGTTCCAATTTTAGGGCTATGAAAGGAGCAACTGAGATTTTTGCAAAATAACAGAATCTTTAAAGGGGGCTCTTTTTTTTTTTTCCTTTTTCACAGACAGGACCTGTTTTTCCAAAAATAAATAATTGTTACCAACTAGAGATACTGCAACTCTAGGAGGAAAAATACGTTCTCTTTGCTTCAAAATGTTCTACGTAGAACATACTGTTTGGTTCTGCCAAATCATTAAACATTTCTAAACATGTTAAGTTGTTTTGGTCCAAGTCGAAATCCTGGTTTTAAAACTGATTCACATGAGAAAAGCCATGAACAAACGAGTCCCACAGTCACACCTACACTCTCACTGGTCACCTGTCCCTTTCTTTCTGGGATTGCCCTTTTTCCTTGCCTCTCCATCTATTGAATTTTTACCCAAGAGCCATCTAATGAAACAAGAAACCATAGAGCTTTAGAGCTGGACTGAAACATTCATGATATCCCTAACTCAAAACCAACTTTTCTTCAACTGGGTATCCATGGTCCTTTGACCTTTTTTCCATCCTGGAACTTATTTGCCACAATATTTTATATTTTTTAGAAAATCTGTCTCTTTTCACTTCTTCTCATCCTTTTTTTTTAACTTATTAAATTATTAATTTAATAAGTGACATTGGTTAATAAAATGTATAGGTTTCAAGTGTACAATTCTATAATACATCATCTACATATTTATTGTGTGATCACCACCTAAAGTCAAGTGACCTTCGATAGAATTTATCCCCCTTTACCCTGTTGATTAAACTGTCACACCTCACCCCACCCCCCTTTCTCTTTGGTAATCACCATACCATTGTCTGTGTCTATGAGAAGGAACTCATGCTATACTCCCATTTCTTCAAAGGTGGTCGGGTATTTCTAGATAAAGGTCATTATAGCCTGGAGTAAATACACATTTAGGTCAACACAAACACATTCATCTCTACTTTTTATCCAAAATGCACCTTTGGATAGATTTTGCTCCAAACACATTCATGTATTGTCACTTCTGGAAGATTCTGTCACCTATAATACTAATTATGTCGTTGGAACGTCTTGGAAACAATTATGCTTATTCCCATGGGTCCCCTAACTATGTAAGGTTTTTCATGGCCTCTGTAGCCCTGTGTCTGGTCCCCTTGATGTTAGACTTACCAGTGTAAACAAGTCTCAACTACCAAGGCCCCTCACATTTGAGGCTGTAAACATTTCTTACATAATTTTATAAGGAAAATAAACAACCCTAGCTCCTTTTCTCAAGTATTTTCTCTTTTTTTTTCAAGGTCTTAGGCATACAAAAGTATGATATCTACCTGGCCACAGCTGCTGGGCAAGGACCTAGGCCAGTGATGGTGAACCTATAACACGCGTGTCAGAGGTGACACGCGAAATCATTTTTTTGGTTGATTTTTCTTTGTTAAATGGCATTTAAATATATAAAATAAATATCAAAAATATAAATCTTTGTTTTACTATGGTTGCAAATATCAAAAAATTTCTATATGTGACACGGCACCAGAGTTAAGTTAGGGTTTTTCAAAATGCTGACACGCTGAGCTCAAAAGGTTCGCCATCACTGACCTAGGCCCACAATGGCAGCAGTGATGGCAACAGCAGTGCAAAAGCAGCAGCCACTGCAGCAGTGGCCACCACCATGAGAGAAAGGAGGGTTTCTGTGGGTGGCACCACTGGGACCCACGGTGGGTGCCCATCAGAACTTGGAGCCTGACTGTGGCATCTGCATAAATACTAACTCTGGCCAGGCCGGCACAGAAAGTGCCAGGACACGGGGAGTAAAGACTGTCAGTGAGTTATTACAAAGTAAAAGTGTACACATGGACACTGCAAAAAGCGTGTCAGGGAGTGCGCATAATCCCTTAAAGAGCTTAGAAACTCAGGTTTTAAAAACTGCTTCAACATTGCAAAGCACATATCCACAGACTTAGAAATAAAACATAAATTTAAAGATCATGAAATTTACAGAAAATTACACTATTTCCATATGACGCTTTCTTTTTTTTTTTTCTTAATCACAAAAACAATCTGTAATTATATATGTGTTTTCCGATGGTCTCAGGCGACCCCTGTGAAAGGGTCGTTCGACCCCCCAAAGGGGTCGCGACCCACAGGTTGAGAACCGCTGCCCTATGGGCTGCCCAGTGCCCACCACGTCCTTTTGGGTCCACTGGACTCAGGGGAGAAGGGGGAGCTGGGGAGCAGGTGTCGCCTGCCTTCCACCACCTGCCTGCAGCCAGCAGCAGTCGCTCAGAATGAGGCTGCCTACCGCAGCACAGTCCTCAGGGGAGGAGCTCCACGGCCGGGCAGGCTGCAGCCTGAGGTGCCTCTCTCAGCTTCTGGAGGCCGTGGCGGTAAATCACCTTTCCAAAGGAAAGTAAACCTTCTTATTCTCGTTACTTCTATAGCAACAGAACTCCCTAATTCGAAACTAACAGAATAAAACGGGAACAACAAAACAGGCAACCTAGAAACAACATGAATCGAAAACTCACTCCAGCCCTAGGTGGTTTGGCTCAGTGGAAAGAGCGTCAGCCTGGGGACTGAAGGGCCCCGGGTTCAATTCCGGTCAAGGGCATGTACTTCGGTCGCCAGCTCAATCCCCTGCCCAGGTGGGGGCGTGTGCGAAGGCAACCAATCGATGTGTCTCTCTCGCATTGATGATTCTCTCCACCTCTCCCTCCCCCCCCCCCTCTCTAAAAATCAATGGAAAAATATCCTCAGGTGAAGATTAACAAACAAACAGAAAAGGAAACTCACTCCAAACGTTCAGCTTGTATTTGGCTTTGGCACAAGTTACGTCATGCCTGGGTAGGAAACATTTTTGTAGCTGTGGTTCAGACCAGACCAGACCAGACCTGTCTCCAGCTCAAGCATCTCAGTGGCCCCGCAGCATGCACACGTCCTCGGCGAAAGGTCACAACGCTGCTGTGCGACAGCAAGGGTCCACAAACCTGTTCTGTAAAAGGCCAGACAGTAAACATCTTAACCCACGGGTCGTACAGAACTTAGATTGAGAAGATGTGCCATACTGAGTCCAAAGAAAGAAGACTCTGTATTGATTCTTAAATTAAGAAGATGTGCCATACTGAGTCTAAAGAAATAAGACTTCGTATTGATCTTTTAACACATATGCTTGCTAGCAGAGGAGTTAAGGTTACTCCCAGTCAGATGGAACATTTTATACAAGAAGTATGTCCATGCTTTTCTGAGGAAGGAAAGGTGCCGGAAAGGTAAATGTAAAGGCATGGGAGAAGGTAGGCCCAAGGAACCTTATCCTTAACCCCACTGCAGCCTTTCCACCCCGGGAAAGTGCAGGATTGGCAAGCTCTCCCTGGGGTGATAGATCAGGACTCAGGTAATAGCGGAAAGCGCCAATCCTATTCTTAAAATGGATACAAGAGAGCATTTCAGGTTTTTCTTTTTAATGCCTGCTTTTAAAAAAAAAGGGGGGGAATTTGCTGGGAGCCGGTCCATGCTTGCTGTTTCAAGGGACCTGGCATATATGGCATACTGTTCTTAATATGTTTGCTCACCTTCTTGGCACTATGTGTTTTAACCAAGGTCTCTGAGAAAGGTTGTTTCCCCAGGTAGGGATTTTCCCCTGAAGTTAGGGAGGGAATAAAACCTCTTAACTAAGTGCCAGGCGGGTAATTAATCACTTTAACTATGAACAATCATGCTTAAGCTACATAATCTTTACTCCCTGGAATGGAGATAAGAAACGCCCTAACCTTTGTAATAGAGATTGATAGGATTGAATCAACTGGTATAAATACAGATGTAACAAGACAGCAAGAGAAGAGAGAGAGACAGAACCTAGGCACAGAACCTACACAGAACGTTCTCTAGAGACAGAAGAACTTCGCTGGAGAGAACATGGCAAAAGATCCTGGACAGAAACTGGCTTCAGAACCTAGAGACAGAACCTAGCAAGAGAACATGGCAAAAGATCCTGGACTGAACCTGACTACAGAAATTGGCAAGAGAACCTGACTAGAACCTGGTGACTGAACCTGGCTGGAGAACCTGGACAGAACCTGGCTGGAGATCCTAGCGAGGGAACATGGCTACAGAACCTGGCTGGAGAATCTGGAGAACCTAGCAAGAGAACATGGACACAGAACCTGGCTGGAGATCCTAAGCAGAACCTCTCTGGAGATCGAGACCAGAACTTGGCTGGAGATCCTGGCTAGGCTGCTGATCAACTGAACGCTGTCTCCATGTCATTCCTTCTTCGCCGACTCCGTCCACGCCTTTGGGGACCCCTGGACCTGCTGGGGTTGGACCCCGGCACTCACCAGGGACAGCCTTTTCTCCCAGGAGACGTGCCAATGTCCGGACCCACTTTGGGTTGTCACAAATGAGAGATGCCACTGGCATCTAGAGAGGAAAGGCCGGGTATGCTGCTACATAGTCTACAGTGCTCAGCAGAGCCCTCCTGGAACAAAGAACGATCTTACCCACAAGACCGGCAGCGCCGACACGGAGACGCTGTACACGGCAGGCACGTTTGCTTTCTGTCAAACGTTCTTCTGTTTTCACGCCCCTTTAAGGGTTAGTACAAAGACGGGCCTCAGGCCGGAACCTGCTGACCCTCTCTACAGTGTCAGCCAGGTCCACAAAGACCACACATTGGCAGGATGCCAAGGCTCTGATGCCACAAACTACTCACTAGGATCTCAACACGGGCCTACCCCATGTCTTCATGCGGCTCCCAAGGCAGGAAGTAGGAATTCTCTGAGGGAAACATCCCCCCCCCCCCCCCCATGAAGCTCCAGCAGGTCCCAGCCCTCCTACAACCACAGCACACAGGAGGAGGCGTCTCGGCGCTCATTCGATTTCACTCCCAATGGGTCAGGCCACCACTGCGTTTCAGCAAAACATTCTATTTTATTTTTATCTCAGCAAAGGTCCTCATGTGGCACCTGACTGGTACCAAACCAAAGACCTCAGGCCAACAAATGGGAGCTGAGACCACCTGCAAGCTTCCCAACGCCTCTGAGCCTCAGAGCACCTCTTCCCCTCGCAGGTGCGCTGGCAGCGCTGGCCACCAGGAGGCGGGAAAAGTGGTGACACCGCAACCTGCTGGGACAGGAAGCCAAGCAGAGCCTTTACAGCAAAGTTCTTTTCTCAGGTGACAGACCTCCAGACCCGTCCCGATCATGCGTGTTTGACACCTTCCTGGGTGCCTTGGCTGGAATGAAGACAGGGCCATCCTTTCCCCAGTGGCAAGGGGCGGAGATACCAGCTGCTTTACTCTCGGAGCTCAAACGGCGAAGGAGGTCTTGTCTGGGTGAACGGGACAGTGAGCTCTGAGGTCAGTGATGCTGGCCGGCCTTGCAGCCTTGGCACACGGGCTACTTTCCCAGGATCCAGGACAACACTGAGCCCTCGAGGACATTTTGCTTACATGCACTTTCCAGCTGCCAGAGGAGGGCAGGCCTGTCATGCTTGGGTCCTTCTCAAGGTCTCCGTTCAGATGCGCTAGTCAACGCATGAAATAACAGGAAATAGATTTGAGGGACCACGGTTGCTCTTTTCCTCCCTGCTGAGCAGTTTCAGACATGACTGGCATAGAGGAAGCTGAGCACTCAGCGGGGTACAGGCTGGAGTTCCTTTCACACCCAGACTTCTCCTCCGGGTGCGGCGGGAGACCGGGTCCTCACCCTTCCGGGGTGGCCCTCAGCTTTGGGCCCAGCCTTCTGGCTGCGGAGAGCTCCCTTCCCGGCCCCTGTGCGAGGCTAGCTGACCCGGCAGGAGCAGCTGCAGGACAATGAAGACGGGAGACGTGATCAGGCCGAACCAGAGCTCCCGAGTCTGCTCCACCAGCTTCTGGCACAGCAAGATCTCGAACACGAACGAGGCTGAGAACCGTGAGGATCCAGAAGAGGCGGAGCACGGCCAGCCGCTTCTCCCCGTCCTGGAAGAGACGCACCGACACGATGGTGGTGAAGCAGGTGCTGAGCCTGTCGGCGGCGAAGAAGGGCACGAACACGTTCCACCAGGAGAGGCCGGGGCCAGGCCGTCCACACGCAGCGCCAGCAGCACGGAGAAGGCCAGCAGGGCCAGCAGGTGCACGAAGATCTCGAAGGTGGCGAAGCCCAGCCACTGCACCAGCTCCCGGAGCGAGAGAGCATCGCGCCGGCGGGACGCGGGCCCGGGCCCAGCCGAGCGTCTCACCCGCCGGGCTGCGCCTCCTCTCCCCGAGGGCCTCGCCAGCGCCCGCGAACTGGAGGCCACGAGCGGCCCGCCTGCCCCGTTCCTCGGCCCGGCGCGCCCCCCCTCCCCCCATCACCCCCCCAGCCCCCCTGCCCCACCCCCCCCGCCCCCCCCCCCGCCCCCGACCCCAGTCCGGGACCCAGCACCGGCCGCCATGCCCCGCTGCCCATATGACGCTTTCAATAAACCAATTATTGAGGAAGATAATTTAAAATTATTAATTTTTAAATTATTATTTTTCCTTGTAGTTAAAGATGCATTGACAGAATGCATAAACCAGTTTTTTGAATTTTATACAAATCATGAAGCCACATTTGGTCTCTTGTACAACCTCCATAAGTTACAGGAAATGTCAGAGAAAGCATTAAAATGCCATTGTATAAATTTACATTTAAAATTAAATTTTGACTTACACAAAACTGATCTGTATGAAGAATGTTCCATGAGAACCATCAGCTCTATGTGTACTAAAATTTTTAGTTCAGAACAACTTATCAGAAATGTATCCCAAATGTTGTCACAGCCTATAAAGTACTTTTAACTGCTTCATAACAATTGCATCAGCAGAATGATTCTGGTCACAATTTAAAATTATAAAAAATTATGTGCAATCTTTCATTTTCCAAGAGCAACGATTGTCTCTCTCAATTGTATCAATTGAAAATATGATTGCTAAAATTATATATTTATTTTAATGGTCTAGTAAATAAATTTTCAGAAAAGCAAGCCATGAAATTATGATTAATCAAGATATCACATTAATAAGTACTGTATTATATAAAATGATGACACCAAAATATTTTTTGCACTTTGTAAGTTATATTATTACTCACATCGCTATTACCTCAGTTATATTTTATAAGTGACAAAATATTTTAAAGGAAAAATTTTGTTTGCAATATTTTTAATGGCACTTTTTTCCTGCATTTTCAACAAGGGCCCTGCATTTGCATTTTGCACTGAGCCGCTCAAATTATGTAGCTTGCTCCAATGATAGAAAAGGGTGTTTTCCTGTTTCATCGGGTTAAGAGAACAGCTATATACAAGCCTTTATGTAATGTAATCAAGGATTTTAAAGCATTTTCTTAACACTGTTACATGGGAGAAGGGAAAGCTAATGCCTATTATAAATGCTCAACCAATTCTTCCAAGCCCAGTGTTATAGAAGGTTCTAGTTGGGGGGAGAGGGAAAACCTTAAAGGTCTTACAATCCCATTAAGTAGACAGGAAAACTGAGGCACCAAACTGTGATTGTTTCCAGTTCACAAGTGATTTAGAAGCAGGCTTGGAACTACATCTCAAGTCCCTCAAGTCTGTCTGGTACAATATCTACCACTGGTTCTTCATGAATGTATCAGTAAGAGTCCAGGAAATCAGAAAGTGCTCTAGGTATTTCAAACAGGATAATAAAAGTGATGACCACCAAGAAGGAAGGCATGTTCAAAGGGGCTGGAATAAGGGAAGGAAACGTAACTATGGCCACAGCCATCCCCAGAAGCAGGAAGTGGAAAGATACCTGCCTTCTCCCTCCCTGCCTGCCTTTCATCTTTCACTACTAATTTGCACTAGCAGAAATGAGCTGGAAGCCAGCTGACCATAGAGCCTACAGTCTGTAGGAGTCAGCCCCCCTGTGATACTGAGTGGATCAGGAAAAGGGTGAGACGTGGATTTGAAAGCAAACAAGCAAATAACTGGCACACTGTTAAGCCAGGGCTAATAACTTCTTCAGGTCTGAGTGCTACCTGAAAAATCTAAAAAGTCCTGGTAGCCATATATTACTGACAGTCCTCAATTATTGAGATAATGCATTTAAAGCCCTTAGCACAGTGCACAGTATGGTAAATGGAGATTAAAACTATCATTATCATAATTACAATCACTATTAACACTATTAAACAAGAAGAGGTGAAAAAATAATAAAATAATTAGAGGAGTTTGTCAAAGGATGATTAAACTACCACTCAGTGACATAGCTGAATTTACTGCTTACTATAGTGGGGGAGTGTGGGCGTGAGATGGGAAGACTATGCTAGTCAGACACAGCTCTCCAAGCAGAACAAACTATTGAGCTAATATAGGGTCTTTGGGGGAAGCATGGAGTGCCAGGAGTTGACAAATTTTCAGGGCTGTAAATAGGTTGGCACATTTGTAGTCCATGATTACTCAGGTGAAACTGTTGTTGGTTAGCTGGTACTCAGAGGTGTGTAAATTGGAGTGAGTCTGCCCCAGTTGGCTGACTTTCATGAGGGGCTTTCTGGGGCCAGTTATTCTTTATCAATTGAATGGGTTTAAAACTGGTTCTTGTGGTTACTTGTTAACTTTGCTAAGCAAAAATCAGTCTTTTCCTAAGATTCCATGGATGTAGGCAGGTTGATTAGAACAGAGCTCTTAAAAGTCTTCCTGAATTATATAAACTTTTCTTTTTATGTGTGCAAACATGAGAAAGTTAGGCCATGTTGGAAAGGTCTTAATTCATCAACATGGCACACAGTTAAGACCTATAGCTTATTAAAGCAAATCCTTTTAGTCAGTAGCCAAAGCTTAGCTTTGTTGCCTCAGAACAATTATGTGCCTTTGGAGCTCCACTGGCGCAATCGGTTAGCGCGCGGTACTTATAAGACAATTATGTGCCTTAACTAAATAAGTTGAAACATCTTCAGATCTTATACTATAAGAACTTTACACTAAATAATCACCTTTAAATCTGATCTTATCATATACAGTAACTACTTATTGTTAATGAAAAATATTCAGCACATTTTTACTAGTCATGTAACTAATTATAAAGTACTGATATTTTCTGCTCATATCATCATCCATTGGTGCAACACGTTTATTCCAGCAACTCTATTACCCTTAGCCAATAGAGGAGACTATCTTGAATTAGAATTTTTTTGAGGCCTTAGCATATCAATTACATCAGGTGATTGATAGCTGAAATATCAATTAAAGAAGCTGTCAGGCTGGTGTAGTTCAGTGGTTGAGAGTCAACCTATGAAAAAGGAGGTCAAGGTTCCATTCCTGGTCAGGGTGCATGCCCCAGGTTGTGGGCTCAATCTCCAGTGGGGTGAGGAGTGTGTGTGTGCAGCCGATCAATGAGTCTCTCTCATCATTGATGTTTCTGTCTCTCTCTCCCTCTCCCTTCCTTTCTGAAATCAATAAAAAAAATCTATATATATAAAAGCATAATATGCAAATCAACCGGACAGCAGAACGACCGGTCGCTATGATGCGCACTGACCACCAGGAGGCAGATGCCCAGCACTATTTATTGAAGAGACTGTCTTGACTCCATTGTATGCTGTTGCCTCCTTTGTCAAATATTAATTGAGCATAATGGATTAGGTCAATTTCTGGGTTCTCTGTTCTGTTTCATTGGTCTATAAGTCTGTTCTTGTGCCAATACTAGACAGTTTGAGAACAGTGGCTTTGTAATATAGCTTGATATCTGGTATTATGATCCCTCCAACTTTGTTCTTCTTTCTCAGGATTGCTGTAGCTATTTCAGTCTTTTTTTATTCCATATGAATTTTTGGAGAATTTGTTCTAGGTCTGTGAAATATGCCGTTGGTATGTTAATGGGGATTGCATTGAATATATAAATTGCTTTGGGTGGTATGGACATTTTAATGATGTTGATTCTACCAATCCATGAACACGGTATGTTTATGCCTTCCTCTATCTCTTTTTTCAATGTCTTGTAATTTTCTGAGTGGCATTTATATTTTTATGTTCTCAATAGTAAATGCTAAGTCACTTTTTAAAAGAATTATTCTAGCCCTAACTGGTTTGGCTCAGTGGATAGAGCGTCGGCCTGCGACATGAAAGGTCCCAGGTTCGATTCTGGTCAAGGGCATGTACTGTGGTTGCGGGCACATCCCCAGTCGGGGGGGTGCAGGAGGCAGCTGATCGATGTTTCTGACTCTCTGTCCCACTCCCTTCCTCTCTGTAAAAAATCAATAAAATATATTTTTTTAAAAAAATAAAAGAATTATTCTATTCCATCGATTTATACTAACAAGAGTAACACTTATTTTTCAACAGCCTTGTTTATAGTTTTATGATTTTTCTTATGCTTTTAAATTTATTAAGTGGAGAAGTTTACCTTATTGTTGTTTTTGTTTGTTTGTTTTTTTCTTAAATATATATTTTTATTGATTTCAGAGAGGAAGGGAGAGGGAAAGAAACATCAATAATGAGAGAGAATCATTGATTGGCTGCCTCCTGCAAGCCCCACACTGGGGATTGAGCCCACAACCCAGGCATGTGCCCGTGACCAGAATCAAACCCGGGAACACTCAGTCCACAGGCCGATGCTCTATCCACTGAGCCAAACCAGCTAGGGCCACCTTATTGTTTTAATGCAAATTTATTTGCTATTGAAAGGATATATTTAAGTTTCTTCTTGTTTGAATGCTGTTAGTGTCCTTTTGTTCTTTGTGGGTTTGGTGTTAGGCTTTAACTTTGACTAAAGGCTGATGTTTTATAATTTCATTAGCTCATCTGTCATATATAGTACAGGTAAGTCCCTCAGTCTGTTTTCTTTTTTAGCTTTGTTTATTGATTTTCATTTTATAGCCATATAAAATTTTATAGTCATATATATCCATCTTCTTTTTTTTTCATTTCTCTGTTTCCTCTCCTATTTTTCTTTCCTTACAATTTGATTTGTTGATAATTAACTTACCAGAGTTCTCTCCTAAAAGGCAGAGACTCTGTTAGTCATCATTGTATCTACATGCCTAGCCCAGTCCCAGTACATAGTGATCAACCAAAAATAGTTGTGGAATACATGAATAAGTGAAGAAACAAGTGAATTGGCCTCAGTAGTATATACAGACCACGCAAACATAGAATTACATAATAAGGTCCCATTTCCTTTAGTAGCCAAATTAAGAAAACCATGAACCTGCATCCCACAGGTTGTAAGAAACCCATTCTTCCTCAAAATTTCCCTCCAACAGACATATTACACACTCCTCTAAATCATTCCTAATGATCATATACCACCACTGTTGGAGTCCAGCTGGTCACTCCCACTATCTGATAAACAGCTTCTCCAGAATACTACTCTACCCAACCAATTTCTTTCCAGCACAGACAATGATTTCTCCCTTAATTCTCCAAGGCACAGAGAAGACAAAAATAAAAGAGTTAACAAAAATGTACTGCAGTTTTGAAGATGAAATAATACAGAGTAGGTTACAACTACTGCTAGAAGGATATCCAATCTGGCAGTGACCAGCTTACCCCCACCAACAGAAAAATCTGCAGGCATCTCCACACTCTGGAATACTGGCCCTAAGAACACCTAGGAGCCCTCGTGGTAGGAGTGGGAGTGGAAATGCGTATGTGCTCGTGTGTGTGTGTGTGTGTGTGTGTGTGTTCAGAGAAAGATCTATCCTCTCCAAGTCCATGCCCTGTCTCATATGGCTGTTGTGAAGATTGAGTTAAACAAATTAAACAAACAACTGACAATGGGAATACCTACTTACACGGAATGTAACTAGCTCCCATGGCTCAATCAAGTCAATGATAAAGGTACATTTACCAGGTCTGAGTTATTCTGTGTTAAATAGCACCATGTGAAAGGCACCAATGGTTCCATCCAGGTATTACGATACCAAGTCCAGTCCTACTGATTCCTTTCACAATTTTTATCTCCAGCATAAAGACATCAGGCATATACAATCCTCTTGGCATGGTTCAGTTTGACAATCTCCCGTAAGCAATTAATTGGATAAAAACACAGTCTCTCCCCCCACTCCCACCAAAAAAAAAAATATATAAATAAGCATGACTTTGCAAGAACAGTTCAGCCTAACTCATATTTTCTGGCATGCCCTTGAAATTCCTATGTTGAAATCCTGATGCCCAATGTGATGGTATGAGGAAGTGGGGCCTTTGAGAAGGTGCTTAAACTATGAAGGTGAAGCCCTCATGAATGGGATTAGTGCCTTATAAAAGAGGCTCTAAAGATATCCCTAGCCCCTTTCACCTTGTGAAGATACAGTGAGAAGTCTGGCACCCAGAACAGGGTCTTCACTGGGTCGTGTTGGCACCCTGATCTTGGACTTCCAGCTCCCAGAACTGTGAGAAATTTTTGTTTATAAGCTATGCAGTCTGGTTGTTGTTTGTTATAAGAACCTGAACAAACCAAGACACAAGGTATATTTTTCCTCTCTTATTCCAAAAGGACATACGCTAGACAATAAACCCAATTTATACATCTAGACCAAACTTGTCAGCTTTCTGGAGACTTCCATTTCCTCTAAAAGCAACAAGTGCAATTAAAGAGATCTATTCTGGTGATTTTCCCAAAACAAAAGGAAGTCTCCAAAGATGAATTGATGACTCCACCTCTATGAAAAAAAATAAACAGCTGGCAACTTTTAACTGATTTAATGCCAGCTTTCAAAAATAGTAAGTTTTGATGGGCAGCCTCTTGCAGAGGGATAACAATGTACTAGTAATGTGAGGTGAAATTCAAAGCTGATTTTTCTTCATATTAATACCTGGTTTTCTTATTAGTTCTTATATCATGACTCTTTTCTCCATCATTTGGGTGAATTGAGTTCATATATTAAACTTACATGTTAACTACGTTTTCTATTCCTTTGATTATCTTCATTTTTGAACTAAAGCCAGGTCATTTCTATTCACTTTCTCTTTTTTATTATTCTTTATGATTAAGGAATTACATAGGTCTCCTTTGCCCCCATTGACCCCCAGCACATGCCCTCACCTCCCCCCCCCCCTTGTATCTGTGTCCATTGGTTATGCTTATATGCATGCATATAAGTCCTTTGGTTGATCTCTACCCCCTCCCACCACTGTCCCTGCCTTCCCTCTGAGATTTGACAGTCTGTTCGAAGCTTCTCTGTCTCTAGATCTATTTTTGTTCATCAGTTTATGTTGTTCATTATATTCCATAAATGAGTGAGATCACGTGATATTTATCTTTCCCCGACAGGCTTATTTTGCTTAGCATAATGCTCTCCAGGTCCATCCATGCTGTTGCAAATGGTAGGCGTTCCTTCTTTTCTACAGCAGTGTAGTATTCCATTGTGTAGATGTACCACAGCTTTTAATCCACTCATCTGCTGATGGGCACTTAGGCTGTTTCCAAATCTTAGCTATTGTAGATTGTACTGCTATGAACATAGGGGTGTGATATTCCTAGAAGTGGGATAATTGGGTCAAATGGGAGTTCCATTTTTAATTTTTTGAGGAATCTCCATACTGTTCTCCACAGTGGCTGCACCAGTCTGCATTCCCACCAGCAGTGCACGAGGGTTCCTTTTTCTCCACATCCTAGTCAGCACTTGTCATTTCTTGATTTATTCATGATAGCCATTCTGACAGATGTGAGATGATACCTCATTGTTGCTTTGATTTGCATCTCTCAGACATTTAGTGACTTTGAGCATGTTTTCATATGTCTCTTAAAGACCCTGAATAGCCACAGCAATCCTGAGAAAGAACAAAGTAGGAGGTATCTCAATACCAGATATCAAGCTGTATTACAAAGCCACTGTTCTCAAAACAGCCTGGTACTGGCACAAGAACAGACATATTGACCAATGGAACAGAACAGAGAACCCAGAAATCGACCAAAGCCACTATGCTCAATTAATATTTGACAAAGGAGGCAAGAGCATACAATAGAGTCAAGAGAGTCTCTTCAATAAGTGATATTGGGAAAATTGGACAGATACATGCAAAAAAAATGAAACTATACCCCCAATTTACACATACACAAAAATAAACTCAAAATGGATAAAGGACTTAAATGTAAGATGGAAAACCATAAAAATCTTAGAGGAATCCACAGGCAGCAAAATATCAGACATATGTCGTAGCAATAGCTTTACAGATACAGCTCCTAGGGCAATGGAGACTAAGGAGAAAATAAACAAATGGGACTACATCGAAATAAAAAGCTCCTGCACAGCAAAAGAAACCATCAACAAAACAACAAGAAAGCCCACTGCATCGGAAAACATATTTGCCAATGTTATCTCTGGTAAAGGTATAATCGCCAAAATTTACAGGGAACTCATACAAGTTAACAAAAGGAAGATAAACAATCCAATAAAAAAATGGGCAACGGACCTAAACACTTTCAAAAGAGGACAAACAGAAGGCCAAAAGACATATGAAAACATGCTCTATTCATTTCTTTAAAATTCTAGTATCTAGCAAAGATAGTTCCTCCTCACTGTTCTTTTTCTTTTCCATTGAATACAATTTTATAATTGTGCCAAAACAGTTTTTGAAACATTATTTTGAGCTCTATAAAGAATTCTCTGGTTTTCTATGGGAATATGCTAAAATTATATATTAATTTGGGAAATATCTTTACTATTCACAATCATGCTACATCTCTGCATTCAATTTTACTAATTCTTTCATTACAATTTCTTATAGTTTACTTTATGTGCCTTGAACATTCCAAATTTCTATATATTTTATAATTTACTGACATTGTGAATAAGATCTTTTTAGTTAACTTTTCTAGCTGGTTTTTACTGATATTTAGGAAAGCTATGTATGTTCACAGATTTATCTTGTATTTGCTCATTTAACTGAATGCTTTTAACATCTGAAATATGTTTGTTAAGAGTAGAAATTACTTAATTTTGGTCTTCTATTTCTCCAAATGACTTCAGGTTTTCTCACTACGCAGAATATACTCAAACACTGCTACAGTTAAATATTTTACCCTTTGTTCTCCCTGCGTGATCTACAATAATAATCTGCTTTGTGTTGATATTTATTGCGGTGTTGCTAACAATTACCTGAAAGAGAAGTTGGGGTGCTTCACTGGGCTGGAAAAGGTTTAGCTAAATCAGAAAGCTGATGGAATCCAAAGTTGCATCCTAAATCCTGGCTTTTCCTGCAGATCTATTTGCAATTCATCTCTGTTGCAGAAATGGCCTTTCACTAAGGAGAGTGCACTGTGTGGAACTGACATTTCTCAATTTCTGTGCCAAAGTTCTGGCCTGCTGTTAAGTCTTGCCACTGGACACAGTGAGATCAGGGATTAACATATACTTGTATTAAGATACTGTACAAATAAAAACCCATCATCCTTAAACTGTTTTAGCAAAATATAAACTATTTCTAAGAAAATAATAAAGTCAAGATATTAGCACTAGCTAAGAAGTAACACTTGGCTTCCAGCCCAGATGTGTTTCACTTATTTATACCATGTCACTTTGGTTAAAGTTATTTACCCTCTTATGTTCCTCCTCAGTAAAATGAGGAAACTGCATTAGATTTATCAATGCTTTCTAGCTGCAATTCAAAATGAATAATTTATTAGAAAAAAATTATAAAATTTATATTAATAAAGGACTCTTTTTATATCGAAGTAGTTAGAATAAACCTAGGTAAACATTCAGGTATGGCTATCATATGAGAATATAAGGGTAGCTTATGGAATTTTGCACTTGAACATCAAATCATCTCTTCTAATTAAATCCCAAGAATCAAATGAGTTGGAGATGAAGAGTGGGAATCTCTGAGGTAGTCACTCTAGCCTTCTGCTTATTCTAGAAATTGCTCCCCCCTCTCTCTTTCCTCCTCCCAATACCATGCAGCCAAAGCAGGGCAGTCCTATTCAAATGTGACCCTTCCTTCCTGCCACAGCTAACCACTTGTGTTCCAAGTTGGGCACCTCACTCAAGCAGGGCCAGTAACATCCATTTGCAGGAATTGGGTCTTAGATAGGAAAGAAGATGGAGAGCTGGTCTTGAATGTTTGAAGGCATAAAATGTAAACCTTGGGTATACCAGATAGCCGTGTTCTCTATGGGAAAGATGGTCTATAGATACAAGAGGCAAGCAGATAATCTGACATTGCTGGTCTATAGATATATTGTTCTTTGAAAAATATGCCAGACTACCTTTAATAAATTATTATTATTTTTGCCTTAGCTGGTCAGGATCTGGTTTTCTTCCCTTCTCCTCCACCCACCTTGAGTTATCTGGTCACTTACTCCTTTCTTTTAAATTGAAAATTTTCCATTAACTTAACTAGTAAAATATGTAGTTTCCTTAGCTAAAATTGACCTGTAAGACTTAGAGATAGTTTCACCTTGTTTGTTTCACCCTTATGCCTTTCTATTTTAAAGTCTGTTGCAAAGAGTATTATAGTTTCCTATAAAAGAAAATTGTATGGACACAGATCAGTAAACTATATATCTATATCTATATCTATATCTATATCTATATCTATATCTATATCTATATATATTTCTGTTGCACTTGTAATATGGGCCTTTATTTCATCTACTCAAATCTTGAGGTGAGAGAAAAAATAAAAGATGTATGATACTTTATAAGAACTAATCCTTTGAACCAAAACAACTTAAGATATACTAAAATCAGGGTAAATTATCAGTATAGTAATGTGATGGCATCCTGTCCCTCAGCAATCCAAATTCCAGTATTATACCCATCTGTAATAATGTAATTATGCACTCCATATACTGCAACATATTTCTAAGGAGGAAACACAAATTATTTGAGCAAAAATATTAACAACCAGCAGAAGACAAATGGGTAAGTGATGAAATAATAAAGGTGTTAAGGGATAAAAATTAATAGTTCATCTACAGCTATTGCTGAAATTTTCCTTTGTATTGATTTTTTAGCTGCTGTATCAACTTACATGTTCTTCATAATAAAATTCCCTAATGTGTTTTTTTCTAATTTATATGAATATGCATCCCCTCAGAAAAATCTGATTCCCAGATTAGAAAGCTTCCCTTCTGTTTAGTCCTTAGGGACCATGTGATGGTTTCCCCCACAAGCAACAAGTCCTGTGAAATGGACGCAGAGCTTTCAAGCCTTAAAGTTCATTTCTCTGACTGTACAAACATTACCAGTCTAGGAAAAGTAAACCCAAATTACCACTTCCACTTCAGGCCAACTAGAGGAGAGACAGCCCTCATTTTAGAATTCTTTCAATCTTCCCTGACAGGAGTGCTAGGAAAAACAACATACAAAATCACAAATTGGTCTTTTGACAAACTGCCAACCTAGTGGCCCTTAAAGGAAGAACAACAATGAACACAAAGGACAAAATAAAGTAACAGCTGAGAAACACAGCTGAAAATGGAACTAAAAATGCAAAGGAAGGGAGGGAAAAAAGGAGGCAGTCCAGCATACACGTAACTTCAGAGCCCCAAGGGAAAACTCCATAAGGAACTCTTTTATTGCTTTAAAATTTATGGGTAAATAGCTTTATAGCAGAAAGCCCTGTTGATTAAGTGGGATGCATTGGATACTTAGATATTATAATCCGAGAATTTCTGGTGCAGATATTAAAAGTTAGAAAAACCTTTTGTACTTTCTGTCTCCAGGGATGATTTATTTTAAAAGATACATGTATATATTTAATCTGTAAGTTTTGCTGTTACAGACTGTGTTTAAAATATAAATCTTTCTGAACACAGTGTCTTTGGTTCCATAAAAGCTGTGGATTCATTTGTAAATTAATTTTCTAAAGAATTTTCATGACATACAAAACATGAAAAATTATATGAAAGTTTACTTGAATCAATTTCATGTAATTCCCCATGGGTTACAATAATACCCGAACACTGACTCCTAATAGGTAAGTGGAATGAAACTTAAATTTAATTTTTATTATTTTTCATTTTTATCAAAGGTATTGTGGTGACACTGGTTAGTAAAATTATATAGTTTTGAGGTATACAATTATATAAATCATCTGTATATTGTATTGTGTGTTCACCACCCCAAGTCAAATCTTCCATCACCATTTATCCCCTCTATACCTTCTTTTACCTCCCCTTCCCTCTCGTTAATCGCCAAACTGTTGTCTGTGTCTATGAATTGTTGTTTGCTTGTGTTGTTTTTTCTGCTTAATCCCTTCACCGTTTTTACCCAGTCCAGCAAACCCCTCCCCTCTGACAGCTGCCTGCCTGCTCTCTTTTTTATGACTCTATTTTGTTTGTTAGTTTATTTTATTCAGTAAATTGAACATATGAATGAAATCATATGGTACTTGTCTTTCTCTGACTAGCTTATTTCACATAGCATAATGCTTTTTAGGTCCATACATGCTGTGTCAAAGGGTAAGATTTCCTTCCTTTTTGTGGCTGAGTAGTATTCCATTGTGTAAATGTACAACTGCTTTTTTATCCACTCACCTATTGATGGACATATGGGCTGCTGCCAAATCTCGGCTATTGTAAATAACACTGCAATGAACACAGAGGTGCATATGTTCTTTCAAATTAGTGTTTCTAGTTTCTTCGGATATATTCCCAGAAGTGTAATCACTGGGTCATAAGGCAGTTCCATTTTTAATTTTTTAATTTAAGATAACTCCATACTGCTTTCCAACGTGGCTGCAACAGTCTGCATTTCCACTAGCAGTGCAAGAGGGTTCCCTTTTCTCCACCTCTTCATCAGTACTTATTGTTTGCTGTTTTATTGGTGATAGCCATTCTGATAGGTGTGAAGTGACATCTCATTGTGGTTTTAATCTGCATTTCTCTGGTGGTTAGTGATGTTGAGCATCCTTTCATACATCTATTGGCCATCTGTATGTCCTTTTTGAAGAAGTGTCTATTAAGGTCCTTTGCCCATTTTTTAATCTGATTTATTTTGGTGTTGAGTTTTATAAGTTCTTTATAAATTCGGGGTATTAACAACTTATCAGATGTATCATTTGAGAATATAGTCTCCCATTCAGCATGTTGTCTTTTCACTTTGTTGATGGTTTCCTTTTGTGTGCAAAGACTTTTTAGTTTGATATAGACCCATTAGTTTATTTTTTCTTTTGTTTCCCTTGCCCCAGAATAAAAAGTTCTATGAGAAATGTGCAAGATTTTACTGCCTATGTTTTCTTCTAGGACTTTTATGGTTTTAAGTCTAACATTTAAGTCTTTAATCCATTTTGAGTTTATTCTTGTGTATGGTGTCAAAAGATGTTCTAGTTTCACTATTTTCCATGTTATCTGTTCAATTTTCCCAAAAACCATTTATTAAATACACTATCTTTACCCCATTGTATATTTTTGCCTCCTTTGTCAGATACTAATTGACCAAATGTTTTTTTCCTTGATGCCAAGCTGAAGATGTTTGATGGAAGGCTATTCTTTAAACTGTCTAATGTTAAAGAATATAACAAGAATTCCCACATTTTCCAGGAGCATAAATGGAAACACTTCTCAGAAATATTCTATTTGAGAAGTTTGCCTATACCTAAAAGATTGCTTCACTCCTCTTACTGAATTTCTATGTACTCATCAATTGCCTTGAAAGATATTTAACAATTTTTGGATTTCCAGACCTATTATTTTTTAAAACAATCATTCCTCCTCAAACATTTGTTCTTTTATTTATTAATATATAATAATACTTTCATTGCCCTCTAACTATCTGCCAGGTGCTCTCCTAATGAGCTTTATATACTTTATCATACTTAATCCTGTTTAAGATAAGGAAAATGTTCATAAGTAGGAAAGACAGCATCTGCATATAAGTCCTCTGTCCTCTAACTCCATACTTGTTTTGACAATGTTACATCTGACAGAGCAGGCATCTTTTCCTTCCAAGGTGAAAACTTATATGTATGTTTTCTCCCTTAATGGTATTTTGTAATTTCTACCTTTCTTTAATTTGTATCTTGGTCAATTTTTTCACCTAAGAAAAAATATTTAATACAGAAACTCAAAATATAAGATATCCGTAATAAGTTTTGAGATGAAAATCAAAGTGTTTTTACTATTTTTAATTTCAGTATATGTCATTTAAAAATACCAGCAACTCTTCAAAGTTTTATCATATGAGCATTACTGTATTGTATGTGGGTATAAAGGGGAAACTTTCTTGGGTGGCTGCTATTTTATGTGCAAACTGTGCAAAGAGAAAACAAATAACAGGAAAAGTAAAAGTAAAAAGCTGCTGTGTTAATAAATCCTTATTATTGGTAAGAAGATTTACTGTTTAAAATACGTATTTTTAATTTAACTGAGAGTATGAAGACAAACAGGCTACATGTCTACGCATCTCTTTATTTAATGTGTAACTATTTTATATTAAAATTTCAATTCACTTTTATTTAAGTTTTATAAAAGAATGGAATTTGATTTGACTAATATCAATTTCACATCTGATAATTAATATTCTTTTATTTCAAAAGATTTTGGCCAATAAATCTTCTTACATATTAAAAATAATACTTCTCTTGCTTTCAATTATTTCCAAACTATTAATCAGGTAAATTCCTTATCAATATGCTTAGTCAATAGTCCCTTATATTTGTCATTATTTGATAATCCTTTACATTTGGAAAGTATTCCTATTATTTTTCTTTAGCAAAGTAGAATGCAGACACCATACATCCTCTGATTTATATAGATCAAGGCTCCCTATTCCAAGATGGAACTTTTCAAATGTAGAAATAAGTACAGTTGCTATCTGGATGGATATAAATTCCCTGCAGTTATACTAACCTACAGTTTAGGAAGGTTTATATTGTTATTTTTCTTAGTAATCTATTCCTATTGGGGGGTGTGGAGGGCTCTTTTTGCCATACACTACTGTATCTACCTGCTATCAAATTAATATTAGAAAATGTTGAATTCATGAGTATTTTAGTTATTTGAAATGCTTTATCTTGCTATGTTCAGTTTCCTTATGATAAAAATGATCCTTTTATACTTAAATTTTACATTGAATAAGTTACTTTTTTTTAAATCTTTATATTCAAGGTACCATGACTTGGATGTGAGCCCTAAATTAATTGTATTTTAAAATAACTGCTGTTGCAAATGAAAATTAACAACTTTATTAACAAATAGGCTATCTCAGTATAAATTTTTTTTAAAAGTTTCTAGTATCGGTACTATAATTTTATCTAAAATTTGCTTGGAAGGCAACAACAGCTACACAGTTTCATAACACATATACAGCACTTGCAAGTAGGACAGTCAAAACTGCTGGGAAGAAAATTATCACAGGCATCATCACCTTAGGAAATAATTATTATCTATGCAAATTTAAAATGTTCATATATAGTAAATTTATCTATGAGTAACGTGGGGGGGGGGGAAGAAAACTGATATTTATTCATTTCCATTATCTCCTATCTAATAATAGACAAACATGGTAATTAACCGTACCTCCGACACAATTCCCATTGGCTAATCAGGGTGATATGCAAATTAACTGCCAACCAAGATGGCAGCCGGCAGCCAGGCAGCTGAAGCAAACAGGAGGCTTGCTTGCTCCAGTGATGGAGGAAGCCAAGGTTCCCCGCCTGCCGCTGCTAGCCTCTGAGCTGCACTCTAAGAAACAATGTTACAATTATAGAAGCTAAACAAACCCAGAAACCTGCTTTCAGCCAGCCAGGCCTCAGAGCTGGAGCTGCAACAGTGTTTCAATTATAGAAGCCAAACAAACCTAGATACCTGCTTTCAGCAGCCAAGGTCTCAGAGCTGGAGCCGAGCCTCAGAGCTAAAGCCGGCTCTCAGTTCCAGTGACAGCCATAGAAGGTAAATAAATCCCAGAATAAAAAAAAAAAGGAAAAAAAGGAGAGGTTGGGAGCTTCAGTCACCCACCAGCCTGAAAACAGTCCTCAGCCCCTCACCCAGACTGGCCAGGCACCCCAGTGGGGACCCCCCACCCTGTGACCAGCTGCAATCAGCCCTCAGCCCCTTATCCAGGCTGGCCAGGCACCCAAGCGGGACCCCCACCCTGATCCGGGACACCCTTCAGGGCAAACCAGCCGGCCCCCACCCGTGCACCAGGCCTCTATCCTATATAGTAAAAGGGTAATATGCAAATTGACCCTAACAGCAGAAGGACTGGGAATGACTGGTCACTATGGCACACACTGACCACCAGGGGGCGGACACTCAATGCAGGAGCTGCCCCCTGGTGGTCAGGGGGCTCTCACATGGGAGGAGCTCTGCTCAGCCACAAGCCAGGCTGATGGCTGCCAGTACAGCGGTGGTGGTGGGAGCCTCTCCTGCCTCCTCAGCAGCGCTAAGGATGTCCAACTGCAATTTAGGCCTGCTCCCCGCTGGCAAGTGGACATCCCCGAGGGCTGCCAGGCTGCCAGAGGGATGTCTGATTGCCATCTTAGGCCCAATCCCCTGGGGAACGAGCCTAAGCCAGCAGGTGGTCATCCCCTGAGGGGTCCCAGTCTGCCAGAGGGCACAGGCCGGGCTGAGGGACCTCCTCTCCCCCCTCCCCCAACCCCCCTGCACAAATTTTTGTGCACCAGGCCTCTAGTTATGATTATAGAAAGTCTACCATTCCCTTTTTGAATTATTTTCTGGAGACATTTTCATTTCTCATGGAGATTGGTTACAGGAAAAGGGCTTGTTATTTCTAAGAGCAAGAAACTACAGTTTTATATGACTACACACCTGGAGCCGTAAAACTTGCTTTTGGAAATCCTCCCGTGTCACTCACACGGCAGGGGGTGTGCTGGCTACAGCGCACCGCAAAGCCCGCCATGCAGTGTTAGCGGGCAGGGCTGCCCACCCAGGAGGCCGGTTCTGCTCCTCACCCCGAGGCTGGGACTGTGGCTGCGGCCCGCGCGGCGTGTGCCGTGTGACTGGGCTCCGGGGCAGCCGTCACGCTGGAGGTTGTGCGAGGGGCACAAGTGAGGGAGGACGAGAGTCAGGGCGCGAAGAGGGCCCTGGGCAGCCCTCGTCCACCACGCTCACCGGGCCTTTAGGTCGCAGTCCCCGGAGCACTGCACGGTCCGCGGGGCGGAAGCCGGAGGCGGCGGCGCGGGTTCAGAAACCGCAGCCGCGCACCACCGGGCGCACGTCGCCGGCCGCCAGGCCCAGGCCGCGGTTCCCGGCCCCGCCGCCGTTGCCTAGGCGACCGCCGCCGAAAGTTCCCGCGGCGGCCCCGCCCCTCGGCCAATCGGACGGCGCTCGCCGGAGCCAGGCTCCCTTTGTTCCGCAGCCATTTCAGGCCCCGGGCGGGAGCTGCGCCGCTGCGCTGAGGGCCCGAGCGCCGGAGGCCTCTGGGATGGTGTGGGACCGGGTAGGTGACGCGGTGCGCGGCGGACGGAGGGCGGGAGCGGAGGCTGCAGTTCCGAGGCTGGCGGACGGCCGCGGGGAGAGGGCCGGCTCGCCGCCCCCCGCCCCCGCCCGCCGGGCCGTTTGGAGCCGGCAGCGGCGGCTGCGCCGTTCCACGCCCAACAGCTGCCGCCCGGGCGTCCTGCGGGACCAGGCAGGGCGGCGGCGGCGGCTCCTCAGGTGTCCGAGGTCACGTCCGGGGCCTCTGGGGCTGGTGGGCTGGAGAGGGGCTGCTCCGGGGAGCGTTGCCGCCGCCAGTGGAAGGGCGGCGTCGGAGGACCCCGAGCGCCGCAGGCGCTGCCCCGGGACGGCACCTCCCGCCGGTGCTGGACTCTGTCCAGCGCTGCCCTGCGGCCGGTCTTTGTCCCCGCCCGGCCCTCTGCCCGGGAGTGCGGCCCGCAGACACCGGCGCCGCCACACGCAGCCAGTTGGTGGCTTTCTGCAGGCGGGCCTTCCCCCGGGGCCCCCTGGCTTCGCGACCTGTGCACGTCGTGTTACTGTTTGTAACCGCGGGTTTGTTGTTTGCCCGTCCGCCCTTTCACTTCTCCCACGCGAACACGCCACAGCGCACAGCTGCCCGGGAGCAGACCCGCCACCGCCGCCAACCAGTTTGGGGCATCGCTTTTCTTGTTTTAAACTTGAGCGCCTGTTATTTGTTTTCAGATTTTAAAAATCGACTGGATATTGCAAGGATTGCTTATATTTTGTCCGTTGTCTTAATTACTAATCATTTGCCCCATCAGCAGATATAAATGTAAAAATGTAAAGTGGGAGGCTACCCACAAATTGATGTTGACAGTTGTATTAAGAAGCTTAATACCAATCCTGCTTTGAAACAGTGATGACTTCAACGGTGAATGCATAAATGGTACTTTTTTTTTTTTCACCCTAGAGGAAAGATGTTTTTAACATGCAAGTTGTATCGTGTAATAGGTATTCCAAAATGTAAGGTTGCAAAATGGCTGGCCTGATGGGCTCATTTTTAGGATAAGCTCCTTTTGGATTTTAAGTTTGCCTATTATTATATCAAAGCTTTCATATCAGAATGGTAAATAAGTTATACTTAGTGAAGCAGGGGAGATACTTTGGGAATCGATTCTCTTTTACACTTTTACTCTGCCCTGCACCCCATTCTTCTGAGAGAATGACTCCACCAAGTTGAAAACTTGCAAATGCAAAAGGGAAATAATAGTTTGAAGGTGCAGATTTTCTTTTTAGCTCCTTGGCATATGTAATGCACAAATACCTAACAGTTTGGCAGTATGGTTTTTACTTCATCTCATTTGATGTGAGCCTAATGAACTATTAGTGCTCCATTTGCTTTTTCCTAAATGTCGTTCCCCCGCCCCACCATTAGGCGGATCAGGCTTGATGTGTTTTCATCACATCTTCCTTCTAGGTATTCAGAGAATTACTAAATTCTGCCCACTGATATTTCAAACTATAAAAATCTTTTAAATTAATCAAACTTACTACCATTATATATTGTGAACAGAATAAGATTTTGGTAAAAACACATGACATTACAGTTGTAAATATTCCCATTGTAAGACTTGTTATTGTATTCATTGTTTTATGACATATATACACACACACACACACACACACACACACACACACACATATATACATATATATAATGTTAAAGCCAATACATGAACTTAATTTTTCTAAATACTGTTAATGAACTGCATTGAAATTAAACATACTATATTTAGAAGAATTGCTTGTATTTAACCATGTTGGATTCTGCAAATACTACTTTTAAGAAAGGAAATGTGGTTGTAAAGGCAGCTGAACCAAATGACATATGTATTGAGAAAAAATTATCAAATGTAAACTGCAGAGGAGCACAGCCGTGAGAGTTATTTTTATTGCCCAGGATATAAATTATGAATATTTCTTCCTGGAATTGATATTTGACTATATATTGTTGCCAAAAAGATCTTGTACCCTCCCTCCCTCCAAATTTTGGTTTATCAGCAAAAGGGTAAGAAAGCTGAGAAAATCAAAGGTAATTTAATAATTGGCTTAAAATAATTTGAGGAGCACAGCATTTATTGTTCTTATTGCTTGAGATGGGAGGGAAGAGGGAGTGAATTAACATTTTTTTCCATGTAATATACTGGGCATTATTTGTAGGCATTTAGCATACATGTATTATGCTTATATCATAGCCCTGTGTTACCCTATGGGAATTACTTCCATTTTACTGATGATGGAATAACTGAAGTATAGATAGGTAAGTACTCTGCCCAAGGTTTTAGAGTGTTCAAGGCTGGATCTGAATCTAGACATGCCTAATTACAAAGCTTATACTCTTTTATTTATAAAATTTTATGTAAATATGTAATTAAATATTCAGATTCTTATAATGAATCCATATACATTGAATGAATACAGAATCTTACAATGAATATTATAATTCATTATAACAGTGATCTAACTGGAGATCATAGACCACATTACTAAAATAGTGAAAATGAGCTGAAGTAATGAATGAGTAAATTAGTTAAACCAGACAGGACTTAATTATCCATATACATTTTAGAAAAGGAAAGAAAAGATCTACCTGGATGAGATGTAATTGGTAACAAATATATAAAGCTGGTTTTTAAAATGCATGCAGCAAGCATTTGTGGATGAAACACTCAGTAATGACCTTAATACAAATAAGGGAGAAAAAAAAATCCATCAAGTCTGGAAGTTAAGAGGAATGACAAAGATCCATTAAATAACTAAACTGAAAAATACACGTAGTAAGACCCCTGACAAGGTACACTAAAATCTTTATAATAGAGATAAGCAAACAAAAAAATATATAGAGATGTACCAGATAAGGAGAATAAGACTACCAACAAGGTGTGGGAGATTAATTTTATACTGAAAACTAAAGCAAAAAACATGTGAGTTGCATTTTTATAATTGGCTTTGAAGTACTCTGAACCCTTTAGTAAAATAAGTATCAGTGGAGCCCCTTAAACCGCAGGTGCAGAAGTTACTGCCATAGATGAAAAGGTTGATCCCAGAAGGGCCAAGATTCCATTGCTTTTTGTCTTTACTAAAGAAAGAATTAGGGAGGAAAATATTTCAGCAAATCTTGAATGTATTAAATAGATGCATATAAATTATTAGGAATAGGTCATTTATGCTGCCATTAGTAATAATGTTTTTGAAAAATAATTTAAAATATATAAAGCTGGAAAACAGAGTTTATTTAGGTAGGATAACAGGAAAATAATGAGAAAGCAAATTATGAAGGACTTTGTGTGCCATTTATTCATTCATTAACCATTTATTAGTGCTGGGATTGTCCCTTGTCCTCAAGAGAGTTCAATACTAGTGGAGAGAATGAAATGTAAACAAAAAAGTATAGTTACAGCTTTTATTATATAAATCTGTGGGAGCATCGAGGAGGGCTAGTGATAGATTTCATGCAAAGTAGGAGCAATGGTGCAGGCATTTCAGGGGCTAGGGTAGCACTTCAGAGTTTGTCAGTAAAACTAAGGACCTATTGTGTTCTTGAAGCTCAAAGCAGTTGAGAGGCCCTGAAAGGTATAGAGAAGTCTGCAAACTTCTTCTGTAAAGGACCAAACAGTGTTTTCTGTTTTGTGGACCCTACTGGCTCTGCCATTTTATTGCAAAAGCAGTCCGGTCATAGACCTTATTGAAACTAATGGAATGACCAGATTTGACTTGTGTTGCCCTAGTACAGTGATGGTGAACCTTTTGAGTTTGGCGTGTCAGCATTTTGAAAAACCCTAACTTAACTCTGGTGCCGTGTCACATATAGAAATTTTTTGATATTTGCAACCATAGTAAAACAAAGACTTATATATTTTTTTTTAAATATATTTTTATTGATTTTTTACAGAGAGGAAGGGAGAGGGATAGAGAGTCAGAAACATCAATGAGAGAGAAACATCGATCAGCCGCCTCCTGCACATCCCCCACCGGGGATGTGCTCGCAACCCAGGTACATGCCCTTGACCGGAATCGAACCTGGGACCTTTCAGTCCGCAAGCCGACGCTCTATCCACTGAGCCAAACGGGTTTCGGCAAGACTTATATTTTTGATATTTATTTTATATATTTAAATGCCATTTAACAAAGAAAAATCAACCAAAAAATGAGTTCACGTGTCACCTCTGACACGTGTGTCATAGGTTCGCCATCACTGCCTTAGTACAAGCCATTGAAAGATTTGAAAGGAATTTACGACATGGATTTGTGTGAATCAGTAAGAGCAGAATAAAAATAGAAAATAGATTATTTTTAAGCACTGTAAAGCAATAAGAAAATGCAATTCAGTTTTATAAATGGGCAAATTCACAGAAGAGGAAATAGCCAATAAACATGAAATATTGTTCTACACCATTAATAGGGAAATACAAAATTGTAGGGAAATTTATACATTGATCAGTACAGCCTTTTCAATTTTAAAGTAAAAACATTTTGACCCTGAAATTTCCATTTCTTAGAAAAACAAGGATATATCAGGAGTCAGCTGTGTTCAATATGTCTTTGTCAGTAGCAACAGAACTTCCAGACTTCCAGGTCACCTTTCATCTCCTGCACTCCAGTTCATGAATGGGTCTATATTTGTCTGCATTTTTTGTTGTTGTTGTCCCTTGTCCCTTCCCAACTCTTCATAATTCTTTTACTGGAATGTACAGTCCATCGTCTGCAAAATCCACTCCCAACCTATGCTTAAACATTCCCTTCACTTTCTTGCTCTTATAGGAACCTGATGTTTTGCACTGTGCAGTTTGGCTGTTGTATTTATTTTTTCCATAGCTCTCCTTGTCAGTGTTCCTACAGATGGAAAAGGTGTCTGTCGTGCTTCTCTGCTGCTTTCAGATTTTTTCCTCCCTTCTCCCTAAAAATCTTTTCCCCTAACAATCCTCAGTTTTGTGTTATGTCAGCAGATTACCGCTCAGGATTGCTACTAACTATTAACCTCATTTCTCAAAATTGTTTTAGCTCCAGGCTCATTGCACCTCTTTCCAATACCACCTCAATCTTTAAATTACAATTGAAAGGAGTATACAGAATGTATTTCCAGTATCCTGATCTCTCATTTCCTAGACCTTTTCTTCAGTGTTCTTCCCATCTACCTCTCTCTTCCCATCACTCCAGTAGTGATACCATCTTGCATTGCCAATAACTACAGTCCCTCCATAGTTACCACTTCATGAGTTCTACTTTGTGACCCTACTTCCTATTTTTGTGGTTCACTCCTTCTAGTCAGTATCTCAGCCCCAACCATATTTTTACCCCAATGGAATCTCCAGTCTATTCAGCCTATTACTATTTTCCTGGCACTCACCTCTTGATGTGTTCACTCCCTTTCTTGCTCCTCTTAAATTCCACGATTAATCACTTTTATCTCTTCTTTGGATCCACTCCTATGTTCTTTGCTTCTTTAATAAGATCCATAGCCCTGGTTAAACCAATTCTGCCTTCTTTGCACCTGCCCCTCTGTAACTCAATGTGGCAGGAAGCAAGCACACACCACACATGACCACATACCTCAAGTGGGTCCTTAATGCTGCTCTTGGTTGTACTTTATTTTCCTAGTCTGTTCACTCTCCTGACTATTTTATATCTTCTTCAAATATCCAGGATCGCTTTTCCCATCCTCACTTTCAGCTCATGACATTGGTTCCTACTTTGCTAAGAAAATTGAAGCAATCAGAAAATTTCCACAAACTCCCATTACCCTGTGCACTACCAGAATCTGGTCAATGCAGGCTATCTTCCTGCTTGTTACCTTAGATTAACAGTTCATATCCCTGAGTCTGCTTTTGTACTAGATCCCATCCTTTCTCATTTACTTAAGAACATTTTTTCAGCTTCTGCCCTTCCACATAATTTTTTTAATTTATTGGCTTTCTGGGAGCAACAGACATGCTATTATTTTTACCACCCTTTTAAAAAAAATCAAAAAATACTTGATTCACTTTTTACCATCAGTTTCCCAATATTTTGTTTGTTTCCTTTTCCAGCATTGTTCCTCAAAAGAGATGTCTATACTTCTTATTGCCAAATTTTCTCTTTCCATGTTTTATTAAATCCACTTCCAATCAGGCCTTTGCACCATTTCCACTGAAACAGGTCCTCAGGTTCTCCAGTAACTGCTATGTTGCCAAATACCATATACCATTGATTCTGTTCATCTACTTGATCTATCCACAACATTTGACACCTATTTGTTCCCTTATCTTTGCAACACTTTCTTCTTTGCTTTCCAGGTTAACACATAACTCTGGTTATCTCCTACTTCACTGCTGGTTCCTTATAGTTCTCTTTTGCCTTCCTTCTCACAAACCTCTTAATGTTAGAGAGCCCCAGGGTCAGTCCTTGTTTGTTTAATCCTTACCTGAGGTCGTATTTTTAGAGAGAGGAAGGGGGAAAGAGAGAGAGAGAGAGAGAGAGAGAGAGAGAGAGAGAGAGAGAGAGAGAGAAAGAAAGAAACATAAATGTGAGAGTGAAACATTGATCGGTTGCTTCCCGCATGCGCTCCAATCAGGGATCAAACTGACAACCTAGATAGGTGCCCTGACCAGGAATCAAACCTGCCACCTTTCGGTGAACTGGACCACGCTCCAACCAACTGAGCCACATGGACCAGGACTGTTTGTATTTTATTTTCCTATCTATAATCACTCCATTGGTAATCTCACTTAGCCACATGGCTTTTAATTCCAGTTGGTTGGAGCATTGTCCAGTCCCTTACACTGAAAAGTGGTGGGTTCCATTCCTGGTCAGGACACATACCCTGGTTGTGGGTTCAGTCCCTTGTCGGGGTTTGTGTAGGTGGCAGCCAATCGATGTTTCTCTCTCACATTGATATTTCTTTCTTCCTCTGTGTAAAATCAATAATAATTTTTTAAAAATTTAAATATCAGCAATGCCCAATTTCGATTTTTAGCCCCCTCTCCCTAACATCAGTCTCATATGTTTAACTGCCTATTCAACATCTCTACCATATATATATATATATATATATATATATATATATATATATATGCCTAATATGCAAAGTGTCCCCTTAAGGAGTTCAACAGATCAGCAGTTTGATCACTCACTATGATGAGCGCTGACCACCAGGAGGCAGCGTGGAACGAAGGAAGGCCCTGGCCGGCAGCCACTAGAGACCCTACCCATGCACAAATTTCAGGCCTCTAGGGTGTAATAATTGACATCAAACTCAGCATGTCCAAAACTCACCCCCTAAACTTCCTGCCCATAGATTTCCCCATTTCTGTATGTTAGTGGCAACTCTATCCTCCCAATAGCTCAGGCTAAAATCTTAGAGTTATTCTTGATTTTGCTTTTTCTTTGACTCTTCAAATCCATTCTTTCAGGACAACATGTGTTTTTTTATATATCATCATAATCCAGAATTTTACTATGCCCCACTTCACTACTGCCACCCAGGTTCAAACCACTACTATTACCTCCTTGGATTACTTAAATAGGTTACTACTTGGTATCTCCATGCTACCCTAGCCCCTCCCGACAGTCTTTTCTCAATATAGTAGCCAGACCAAGTCTTTTGCAAGTAAGACAATCTCTGTCATAACAGACATGCTATTATTTTTAATAACAGACATGCTATTATTTTTCCCACCCTTTAAAAAAACAACAGTCTTTTCTCAATATTATTTGCCTTTCTCTATTCCAAGTCCTGCAATGACTCCCCCTTTCAGAGAAAATCTGGTCCTTACAGTGGCCTTACAAGGCTCTCCATAATGTGCCCAACACACTCCCCTTTCACCTTACCTCCCTCATCTCATTTTCTGCTATTACTTTCCCTCCTTGCCCACTGGCCTCCTTGTTAGATCATTAACATATCAGTCATGCTCCTACTTTAGGGCCTTTGCTTTAGGTGGTTCAACTGTCGGGAATATACTTCTCCCAAATATCTACTTGGCTCACTGGTTTTTGCTGAGATTTCACCTTCTCTAAATACCCAATCTAGCCGAAACCGGTTTGGCTCAGTGGATAGAGCGTCGGCCTGCAGACTGAAAGGTCCCAGGTTCGATTCCGGTCAGGGGCATGTACCTGGGTTGCGGGCACATCCCCAGTAGGGGGTGTGCAGGAGGCAGCTGATTGATGTTTCTCTCTCATCGATGTTTCTAACTCTCTATCTCTTTCCCTTCCTCTCTGTAAGAAATCAATAAAATATATATTATAAATAAATAAGTAAATAAATAACCCAATCTAATATTGCATCTTACCCTCTCTCATCCTCCTTATTCTGGATTCTTTATTTTGACATAGCACATACTGCCTTCTAACATACTTATATTCGAGTCATCAGTCTAGTGCTCCATTGCCCTGTGACCTCTTTTGAGCTAAGAATGGTTTTTACATTTTTAAAGGGTTATAAAACAAAAACAGAATATATGCCACATCTGCAAAGCCTAGAATATTTATTGTCTGGCACTTTGCAGAACAGTCTGCCCTATATGTTCTGTTTATTGTCTTTCTCCACGAATGTGTGCTCCCAAGAGGGCAAAGATCTTTGTTTCATTTATTGCTGTGTAGCTTCAGCAACTAGAACAGTGCCTAGAATATAGTGCTTGTAAATATTTGTTATATGAATGAATTACTTGCAATGTTGCAAAATTGTAAAAAGGGTAAGTGTTCATCAATAACCTGTACTGCAGTTAGTAATGAAATAGAGTTGTATATAATGAATAGGAAAGCTAAGACATATTTTGAATGAGTTTTTATAGAATAGAAAGAAAACGTTTTATTTCTACAGAAACATGTATTTAAATACACACACAAAAACAGCTCTATATGGCTATTCATCAAGTGGATATTAGAATACCTCCAGGGAGGAGTCTAGGATTAGGAGAGGCACTTGAAGGGAACCTGAATTTCACCTGCATGTATATATATTTAAAGCCATCATAACTTGGGTTTCTATCCAAAAGAAGTCATGACATTGTAACTTCATAGGGTTTTAGAACAAATAGGTTCTAACTAAAGCAATGAGAAGAAGTAGAGAGTAATGGGGGCGGGGGCGGTGGCTGGAGGGCGAGAGAGAAGAGAACCATTGCCTTTCTGAAATATTATTATTTGGCCAGCAAACCGAAGAGGAGTGAACAGTATGAATATCTGAAGAGTATGCAAAAGTAAGGACTCTTAGGTGGGAACAAGCATAACATTACAAGAGAACTACCAGGGAAGGAGGGAGGGGGAAGGAAGGAAAGGAAGGGAGGGAGGGAGGGAGGGAGAGAGAGAGAGAGAGAGAGGAGAGAGAGAGAGAGAGAGAGAGAGAGAGAGAGAGAGAGAGAGAGAGAGAGAGAAGGAAGGAAGGAGAGAAGGAAGGAGAGAAGTAAGGAGAACATAGTGAAAAGGAGGCCAGAGACTGCTAGGAGATTTGTTTAGAGATAGGCAGAAGCCCAGATTATGGGCAACTTTGTAGGCTGTGATTTAAGTGTAATGAGAAACCATTGGAAGGTTTTGATAGAAGATGTAATTTAATTGAAGCTTTAACAGGATTATCTCAGAAATTGGGCTGAAGGATTTAAAAAAAAAAAAAAGGCGGGAAAACCTATTGTAGACCATGCTCTTGTAGAACATGGTGTCTGGACTAGGGTGGACAAGTGGAGGGAGAGAGAAGTGGTCAGAAGGTATATTTTGACAATACTGACTGATGGTTTTGATGTGGGATATGAGGAAAATCAAGGATGATCTCTTGGTGTTTTGGCTTGAACAACTGAATGAACACTAGTAGCATTTAGTGATATCAGGCTACTAGAGGAGGAACAGGTTTGAATGGGGTTAGAGAAGAGAATCAAGAGTTCCTTTAGCCAGCAAAGATTGAGATGCCCATTTAACAAACAAGTGAATATGTCTTACAAGATGTTGGATACTTGAGTCTGGACTCCAGAGTGCTATTTAATGGCACAGACTGGATGAGATTATGTAGATAAAAGAAAGGGGTTTAGGATATTTAGAGGTGGGGGGCCAGCAAAAGAGACTGACCAAGAGCAGCCAGTGAAATAAATGAAAGGAAAAACAGGGAGATGTGATGCCACAGGCAAAGGAGTGGAAGAGAGGTTGCCTGTGTTCAGCACACTGCGGAGAAATTAAGATGAGACCAAGAAGAAATCATTGGGTTTATCAGCAGGAAAATCTCATCTCAGTGGAGTGGGGTAAAGAAAGGGAGATGGTGACTGTCCACAACTTTCAACATGTTTCTGTAAATGGAACTAAGTGGAGAAATTAAGTAGTAGTGGATGGTGAATGGAGTCAAAGCTGTTTTTTTTAAAGATATCTTAAATAATTTTTGTTTTTAGATCCTTAGCAAAGGATATGTTTATTGATTGGGGGGGCGGGGGGAGGGGGAGACATCGATGTGAGAGGGTATTATCAATCAGCTGCCTCCCACACTAGCCCCAACTGGGAATCATACCCGCAACCTTTCAGGACGATGCTCGGCCAATTGAGCCACACCAACCAGGGCAATATATCCTAAATAATTTTAAACTTAGAAAAAAGTTCTGAGTAATTCAGAGAACTCTAATTTACAGTTTACATGGATTCACCAACTTTTAACATTTTGCCACATTCTCTTCCCTCCCCCCCCCCACACACAATTTTTTAAAAAAATATATTTTATTGATTTTTTACAGAGAGGAAGGGAGAGGGATAGAGAGTTAGGAACATCAATGAGAGAGAAACATCGATCAGCTGCCTCCTGAATACTCCCTACTGGGGATGTGCCCGCAACCAAGGTACATGCCCTTGACCGGAATCGAACCTGGGACCTTTCAGTCTGCAGGCCGACGCTCTATCCACTGAGCCAAACCGGTTACAGCCACACACAATTTTTTGATCATTTGATAGTAGGTTGCATATATTTTGCCCCTTTTCTCCTTAATACTTTAATGTGTGTATCTTAAGAGCCAGGATATTCTTTTCTAAAATCACATGTAGTTGTCAAATTCAGGAAATACAGTTTTTCACAATTTATATTACAGTTTTGTCACTTGTCCCAGTTTCATTATTTTTAACATTTTTTCTTCCAGTGCAGGATTTTATATTAAATATAGTTGTCTTTTTTTGACAGAGAAAGTAGTTTTTTATTAGTGGAATCTTTGCCATTTTAGCCTCAGAACAACCCCATGAGATAGAGATACCATTTATCTCATTTTATAGATCATAGGTTATTCTTTCCATGACTAATAAATGGCAGAGCAAGAACTCAAAGTCAAGCACAGTAACTCCACAGTTTGCACTCTTAAGCTCTATACTATAGTGCCACGCATGTAATGCATGGGAAAATCAGAAATTCCTTGTTTGAAGACAAGTCAAATTTATAGATCAGAGACAATGATACTTATATCAAAAAGATGGCTTTAAATGTCTAGAGCTGGATTATAGCTTTTTGTAATGATGAATCAGGGTTTAATATGTCACCTGATGAGCATCAGGACAGAAGGAAGAGCAAAAAAGTGAAAATACTTAAACTTTATATGTAGAATTTACTAGACTTTGGCTTAAATGATATGTGTTCAGAGTTATTGGTGCTAATTATTTAGAAAGGTAAAATACTTGGATTAATTCTCTTGTAGTAGAATTTAGTTGGCAGTATATGGATGGTAATCTAAAGAATCCTGTTCTGTTTCAAAAAGAGTTTGTTTCATAAAATGCTGCTTGTTAAACCTTTATCGTGAAATATCAGAAATAAACTTAATTTAGGAAAAGAATATTAAGCAGCGAATCATTGAAACCACAAGTGCTGCAGAGCAAGAATTAGAATTTTTAGTGCAATGATATTTTACAGTTTTCTGTTAAACACAGTTTTAAGGGGGTAATGGGTAAAGACTTCTTTTGGATAGAAACCCAAGGTATGATGAAAATGTTTCTATCATTTTCAATTAAAGATTGTTCTTAATATTGAATGTGACTTCTGTAAGAGGTGACCTAAGCCTGGCACAGTGCTATGCCTTTTAACAGGAGCCCAAGTATTTGCTGAAAGAGTCAAGTGACATGTAGCTTTCACTTAGGTAACTTAGTAGTCCCAGAACTACACTTGAACAATGGTATTGGATACAAGCTTCCCTGAGGCTTGGAGAATTTCAGTAGCAAGTGTGAAGGGGAAAAAAGTAAGGCTGGCTTTTATGGAATATGACCAGATTCATTATTTACAGTTAAGTAAATGTTTTATTTCTAGAAGCTGAAAGGACCATGGTCTTTAATTGCTGGGTAGATGAGGAAATGAACCAAATGAGTATAAGTGATAACCAAATGAGTATAAGTATAAGTGCCAGATCTCTGACACTTCTTTTATACTGATTTTATTTTGGCTCTTCCTGGCACAGAAGACTTAAATATTTGTGGTCAGAGGCATTTTGTCCTAAAACCCTATGAAGTTACAATGCCATGTCTTCAAGAGTCTGCATTACCTCCCCAGATAACATCCTTCCCCTGGCCCTCCACCCCACCCCTCCCCAATTAATCAAAAATGAAACTGTAAAGGTGAGAGGTTTTTCTGGAGTCTTGTAAGCTCAGAATGGACAGTGGTATAATTGTTTAAGATTTAATGTAGGAATTTGATGGGGAAGCTTAAGTAAACAGTTGAAGCATATAAAGGAAAAGACTAAAAAACCTTAGCTTTATTTTAATCTTCTATCTTAGTGGGTTAAAGGCTTTTGATGTTGGTACTTGCTGATCAGGTGCACAGAAAGCAATTTTTATTTATAAAACAGAATCTACACAGTCACACACCAGTTAGATTCTAGTAGAGCTTAAAAATTGCTCAGCAGCCCTGGCCGGCGTGACTCAGTGGCTAGAGTGTGGGCCCAGTCAGCGAGTTTGGGAGACAACCAATCAATGTGTCTCTGTCACATTGATGTTTCTCTCTCTCCTCTCTCTATCTCCCTCTTCCTCCCCCCTCCCTTCCACTCTCTCTGAAAATCAATGGAAAAAATATCCTCAGGTGAGGATTAACCAAAAAAAAAAAAAAATTGCTCAGCAGCTAGGGCAAAATTGCGATTTCAGGTAAAATTATCATTATACATCTCAAATGCTTTTGAGTCAGATTTATCAAATGCCTAACTGCATATTGAATTATTGAATTTAATAGCATAAAGAGAACTTAGAAATTTCCTAGTTCATCCCTCTCATTCCAGACTTTTATTGTATTTGTAGTTTTGCAGCTTTAAAATTCTGCATATACAAGTACCTAAAAAATGTTTGCTTATTGATTTAATTTCTGGAGTTTCTTCCTTCTAGAATATGCATGCTACTCTTTTAAGAATGTATGATGACAAGTTGACTAGAAACTGTATTTTATTAACTGTCTATAATATGAATTAGTTACTGTATGAAAATTTTTAATTGAAATATCATTTCATGTGACTTTAGACAAAGATTTGCTTTCTGGGTCTCCAACTCTACTCCAGAAAAATGTTTAGAAAAATTTACTTTATAATGAATGAATTTATTTTTCTTTCTAAGAATCAATTCAGTGTCATGGAAATAGTGTGCACTTTTGAGGCGGTTCATTAGACTACGGTGGCGGGGGCCGAGGCAGAGGCAGTTAGGGGCAATCAGGCAGGCAGGGGA
The DNA here is from genome assembly GCF_964212035.1 of Myotis nattereri. NCBI lineage: Eukaryota > Metazoa > Chordata > Mammalia > Chiroptera > Vespertilionidae > Myotis > Myotis nattereri. Next base: position 38,128,711 of record NC_138079.1, read on the forward strand.
GCAGTCAGGGTGTGATCAGGCCGGAAGGAGAGCAGTTAGGGGGCGATCAGGCTGGTAAGGGAGCAGTTAGGGGCAGTCAGGCCAGCGGGGGAGAGCAGTTAGGGCAATCAGGCTGGCGGGGGAGAGCCGTTAGGGGGATCAGGCCAGTGGGGCAGAGCGGTTAGGGGTGATGAGGCCAGCGGGGCAGAGCAGTTAGGGGCAATCAGGCTGGCGGGAGAGAGCCGTTAGGGGAATCAGGCCAGCGGGGCAGAGCAGTTAGGGGCAATCAGGCTGGCGGGAGAGAGCAGTCAGGGCGATCAGGCTGGCAGGGAAGCAGTTAGGGGCATCAGACAGACAGGCAAAGGCAGTTAGGGGCTATCAGGCAGGCAGGTGAGCGGTTAGGGGCTATCAGGAAGGCAGAGGGGTTAGAGGTGAACAGGCAGGCAGGCAGGCAGAGTGGTTAGGGGCAACCAGGAAAGCAGGCAGAGGGGTTAGGGGCAGTCAGGCAGGCAGGCAGAGGGTTAGGGGTGATTAGGCAGGCAGGCAGGTGGGCGGTTAGGTCAGCAGTCCCGGATTGCAAGAGGGAGTCCGACTGCTGGTTTCAGGCCTAAACTGACAGTCAGACATCCCCTAAGGGGTCCCGGATTGGAGAGGGTACAGGCTTGGCTGAGGGGGACACCCCCCCCCCACTGTGCATAAAATCGTGCACCGGCTGTAGTAATTGTATAATCATAGATGGTATCTACCTCATAGACAGAATAGGCACACAAAGTATACCACTTGTTTCAAGTTAAGATAATTTGTAAGGATATATTTTCTTTCCACTCTTCTTAGTTATTATATTAGCTTCCTTAGTGAGAAAAATATATTTAGAAGAACCCAATGATAATGCTAACAGAATTTTTTTTATCTTACAAAGTTTTCATTTACTGTTTTATAAAAGTCTTAATGTTAAATTTAATGATTTATGAAGTTTTTCTTAAAATAAAAGGTAAAATAGTATATGATACAAATGATTGGTTAACAAAACAAAAAGTTCTAGAACTCTAACCTTTTTAGTTTAATATATGCTAAATAATAAATTATTTACAGTATGTGCATTTATTTTTACAGTCAGCATTTTCTTATACATTAATAATTTTTGTTTTAAATATTTATAGTTATGATTATTGAGTCTATATAACTTCTTACTACAGAAGAACCATTGTAGAATTATTGTAGACCCTCTTTTCTAAGCTAAAATTTATTTTAATTTGCTGTTGGCTGTTACATTTTTGTGGGATTATTTTTTCTAGTTCAACATATAATTTAACTGAGCTATTTAATGATTTTTTTCTTAAATAATATTTCTGGACTTAGGCATCCATGTTCTGAAAAATTAGGAAGTTAATAGGAGATGCTTGAAAAAATGTCAAGGTTATATGTTTAGTTGTATAATAGATGTTTGCAAACAATTTTTCAAAATAGTTGTACTAATTTAGAAATCTTTTTTATATTAAAGAAAATTGTGATATTATTTTAAATTTTGTAGTGGTCTTACTGTGTCTGTATGTCTCTACTTGGTATTTTGTTTAAACATTTAAATGTCTTAACAGTAATTTGTTATGATAACATTATTAAAAATTATTTCCAATGTGTGCCTTTGTCTCTCTCTCTCCCTCCCTCCCTCTCTCTCTCTCTTTCTCCTGCATGACCTCACGTTTCCCTACTCCTTCCCCAAGGCATGGTTTCCTTGCTTTTCTCTTTCTCAAGCTCCAAGGGCCCTTCTTTTGCTTCTGTAACTTGTTTCCTGAGCCCATTTCTTCTGTGGCTCACTTCTTCTACCTCTATGACTTTCTAAATAAACTTTCTTGTTTTTGAAAAAAAAAATTATTTTCATACTTAACAGAGTATTAAAATCATAATGAAGAAAATTAATCACAAGTGTAGAACCTAATAATTCCCATTATCTGAGCAAAAGTGAAACTTCTATTCTTTAATTTTTAGGACCGCCTTTCTCGTGACACTAGGTCTTTGGGATTATAAAATAACTTCTCTAATATAGTTCTGCTGCTTTGAGTCATTTTTTTTTCATTACTATAAAGATTTTTCTTTATTTTCAAAATTATCTTCATATCATTGTTCACTCATTTTAATAGTATAATCTGGGCAGAAGTTGCTACAAGTACATCAGTTTTCTATAACTAAAACTTAAACCTTTAAGTATATAACCTGTAAGCACTTTGACCAAAAAAAAAACCCCCAAAGTTAACTATATTTCATATCTTCTTATTGTCTGTAAAAGTACAGTAAAAAGGTGTAATTTAAACTATTTGATGATTCTGTCATTATTATGAATAGCAAGCATTGTACCATCCTATCTAATAATAGACAAACATGGTAATTGACCGTACCTTTGCTACGCCTCCCATTGGCTAATCAGCATGATATGCAAATTAACCACCACCAAAGATGGTAGCTAATTTGCATACTGCAGGCAGGGCAGGACAGCGCGAGCCGCCAGTGCGCCACCATCCAGAGCAGGCCTGCTCCAGAAGCCCCAGAAGCCGGCCTGCCTTGCTGTCCCAGGAGCCCCAGAAGCCACCTGATATGGTAGTAACTCTATCAGTAAGCACTCTGAAAGTCAGTGGCATAAATGCACCAATTAAAAGACAGATTATGAGGGTGAATCAAAAACAAAACCCACTTTAAATATAAAGACACATATAGATTAAAAGTACATGAATTAAGCTGCAGCCTGTTTTGCTCAGTGGATAGAGCATTAGGCCATGGACTGAAGGGTCCCAGGTTCGATTCCAGTCAAGGGTATGTACCTCAGTTGCTGGCTTGATCCCCAGTCCCTATCAAAGCATGTGCAGGTGGCAACCAATCGATGTGTCTCTCCCTTTCCCTTCACTCTCTCTAAAATTCAATGGAAAAATATCCTTGGATGAAGATTAACAAAAACAAAGTAAATGGATTAAGTAACATTAAAGAGATTATAAGAAAAATATATTCCAAATTTTGTTAGTTGTATAATGGTTATGTTTAAATTATTAACACCTAAGAAATTGGGTGAAGGGTACATATAATATGCTGTAGTATTTTATAGTTTTTTTTACATGTATGAGATTATTTCAAATTAAAATATTAAAAAATTAAAAATTAATAAAATATTAATTGAAATGTGAATGCATTACATGAAAAATCTCCTAATTGCTTCTAGCATAATTTATTAAATTGTGCTAAAATTTACAAGGGTTCAATTAAAAAATATCTTAATTCTAAATGATATAATAGAAAATATATAATAGTGCAGTTATAAGCACTTATCTGAAAATAAAAATTTAAAGAAGTGAATTTAAAGAAGGGATTAGCCAAAGAAAATATATGCACATCCCATGGACACAGACAACACTATGGTGATGGCCAGAGAGAAGTGGGGGGCAAGAGCTGGGTAGAGGGGCCAAAAGGGGGGAAATAGAGACATCCTATATAATAATAATAAAAGGCTAATATGCACATTGACTGAACGGCAGAATGACCGGTTGCTATGATGAGCACTGGCCACCAGGGGGCAGACTCTCAATGCAGGAGCTGCCCCCTGGTGGTCAGTGCACTTCCATATGGGAGTGCCACTCAGCCAGAAGCTGGCTCATGGCTGGCCAGCGCAGTGGTGGTGGCAGGAGCCTCTCCCACCTCCATGGCAGCACTAAGAATGTCCAACTAACGGTTTAGACCGATCCCTTGGGGGCCTAAGCTTTTAGTTGGACATCCCCCAAGGGCTCCCTGGCTGCCAGAAGGATGTCTGACTGAAAGCTTAGGCCTGATCCCCCAGGGAGTGGGCCTAAGTCGACAGGTGGACATCCCCCAAGGGGTCCTGGACTGTGAATGAGCACAGGCCGGGCTGAGGGACGCCCCCTACCCCCGAGTGCACAAATTTTTGTGCACCGGGCCTCTAGTCCTATATAATCAAAGTCTAATATGCTAAGTGACCAGTTGTCCATTCAACCAATCAAAGCGTAATATGCTAATCATATGTTAAGGCCACTCAACCACTTGTTGTGATGTCCACTGACCACCAGGGGGCAGACACTCCGACTGGGTTGGTTAGCTTGCTGCTGGGGTCCAGCTGATCAGTACTGAGCAAGATGGACCGGACACACCCTGGAGCCCTCCTGCGGTCCCTCCCAGCTGAGAAACTTCCCATGTTCCTCCCTGGCCCTGATTGTGAGTGGTGGGTTCCCTCAGCCTGGCCTGTACCCTCTCGCAATCTGGGACCCCTTGGGAGATGTCAGAGAAACTGATTTGGCCTAATCCCACAGGCCAGGCCAAGGGACCCCCCCACCGGTGCACGAATTCATGCACTGGGCCTCTAGTAATATAATAAATTCTCTAACCTACTTATGACTTCCAACGATTATACTATTGAAGATGTTTATCATTTCTTTTTCTTACAAAGGTAACATATCTACAATATTAAAGACAAAAGGACCCATAATCCCAACACTCTAATACACTGCTAGCTTTTTATTAATTTCAGTCTTTTTCATTTAATAATTCTGTCTTTATCTTATACGTAATTTTTATGTGTAGTTATCTTACATATAACTTTTTAAATAATTTTTTTCACTTTCTAATCATAAACATTTTCTAGTTATTATAAATTCATCATTTTGTTTTTTTGAATGACTGCATGATAGCCCAACAGTTGAATGTTGTGTTATTTACACTTATGTTCATTGTTGTATTAGAAATAATCTTGGGATAAAATCTTTGAGATAATGCTTTTTTTCTTAGGACTCTTAGGATACAGTTTAAGAAGTGTAATCATGAGAAGGATATAGAAATGCATATGTCAATATAGATTGCTGAGTTGATTTCCAATAGGTTGTATTAGTTTATACTTCCATCAGTAATTTGTTAAAGTTGATTCATCATATCTTTAGCAGTGTAGTATATTATTGTTATAAAATTATCTTTGCTGATTGGTCTAACAACATTACTTCATTATTACATTTATTACTAGTAAGTTTCAGCATTTTTTTATGTTTGTTTACTGTTGTATTTCTTCTTGTGAATTTTTTTCATGTGTTATCTACTGGTTCTAAAATAGTTTTCCAGATAAAGTTATTAATGTATTATATTTTGTTATATTATCTAACTTTGTATTGTTATAATATGCTAGGAGCTCCCTTTTATATTTTTTCAAATAAAGAATATGTTTGTCCACCATACACATAAATAGTGCTGCCACCTGCATATGGATGATATGAGATGTTGTAGGTCTTTTGAGATGTGCTGTCTGAGTCTTGGGGAAACAATATTACCTGAAAGCTGGCACCATAGTGAAGATAAACTGCCACTGTTCCTACCTCTCCCACTGTTATAAAGGATTAATAAAATAATTATTGTATTTTCTCCCTTGGTGGCAGCAGGGGCAGTGATTGCAAATGCTTAGAACCAAAATAGTAAAGTTTGGAAAGGGGAAGGGAGAGGAGCAGTAAATGAGTAAAGAATTCTATTGTCTATAAAGAGGGTGCCACTGAACTGGCAACTGGCTTTATTCTTGATTTTCTCTATTCTTCCTACTCAGTTTATTCTCTACTCATCTGGGTATATTCATTATATACTCAGTATCTCTCAGAGACTTCTACATCAGCTCTCAAATTTACTCTGCTGTTCAATTTAAGGAAATTGATTTCCACGATATTCATCAGCACCCATTGTACCAACCCCATAGTTTCTAGAGAACTCCCTAAAATGTTCTGTTCCTTTCACTTAAAGTAAATACATTTTGGGAATTTTGTTATATATAATCACGTGATTATATATTTGAATAGTTTTAATATTTCTATTCCGATTTAGCTTTTTTGGTACCAAGGAACAGCAACTCATTCAGATTGTCTTAAAAGAAATAGGTAGGTTTATTGTAAGCCGTTTGTGGAAATAGCTATCAGGAAGCAAGGCAGCACCCAGGAGCAGTTACTCTAAATTCTGGTGGACGATGTAATCTTAGAGCTTCTTTGCTTTTCTCTGAGCTGATCCATTCTCCTCTCTGTTTGCTTACAATTTCTGCCTTTTTACTAATATACTTTTGTCTTGTACGTGGAATCTAATGATGCCCACCTACCTACTCCATCATGACTTTTTAGCTTCTGCTTTGAGGACTGGTAAGTGGTAAATGATCCTAGAACATCCTGTTCATATTTCCTAGAAAGGAAATCTAATTGGTTTAGCTAATCGTTTTGTGCCAGGATTCATCATATGGAGGGCCCAGTGTATAATCCTGGTTTAATCAGTTGTGTTTAGGAAATGTGGTCCTGAGCACTACCTTGCCTTTAGACCCATCACTTGGACATGAGCTGTAGGCTACCCAGTTCCTTTTAGAAAAGGCATTTGTGTTTACTGCTAGATACCCATCAGAAAATCAGTGCACTATACAAAGAAAAGTGGGGGGGAACCCTCATAATATATAGTAGAACTGGATGTTCTATGTTTTTAAACAGGTAAATCAGATTCTTCTCCTTAGTTATTTTGTAATGCTGATTTCTAGGTCTTAATTTCCCCATTGATTTTATTTTTATTTTTTATTTATTTATTTATTTATTTATTTATTTACTGAATTTATGGCATGGTACCTGGTATAAAAACAGATATATAGATCAATGGAACAGAATAGAGAGCTCAGAAATAAACCCACACCTTTATAGTCAATTAATATTTGACAAAGGAGGCAAAAACATACAATAGGATAAAGGTAGTCTGTTTAATAAATAGTGTTGGGAAAATTGGGTAGGTACACACACAAAATAAAATGACCACCCTCTTACACAACACACAAAAATAGACTCAAAATGGATTAAAGATTTAAATGTTAGAATCAAAACCATAAAAATCCTAGAAGAAAACATAGGAAGTAAAATCTTAGACATTTCTTGCAGTAATTTTTTTCCTGATATATCTTCTCGGGCAAGGAAAAAATAAACAAATAGGACTACATCAAGCTAAAAAGCTTTTGTACAGCAAAGGAAACTATCAACAAAATGAAAAGATTACCCACTGAATGGGAGCACGTATTCACCAATACATCTGATAAGGGCTCAATATCCAAAATTTATAAGGAGCTTATAAAACTCAGCACTAAAAAAAACAATCCAATTAAAAAATGGACAAAGGACCTGAATAGACACTTTTCCAAAGAAGACATACAGATAGCCATAGACAGATGAAAGGATGCTCAACATCACTAATCATCAAAGAAATACAAATTAACACCACAATGAGCTATCACCTCATACCTGTTAGAATGGCTATCAATAAATCAACAAACAGGTGTTGGTGAGGTTGTGGAGAAAAGGAAACCTTCATGCACTGTTGTGGGCATGCAGATTGGTACAGCCACTGTAGAAATCAGTATAGAGCTACCTTAAAAAATTAAACATAGAACTGCTTTATGACCCAGCAGCTCCACTTATGGGAATACTAGAAGCCCAGTGCACAAAATTGCATGGCCCCGCCCATCCACTCTGGTCTTTGGCCATTACCACGTTAGGGCCACAGGCCTTTTATAATATAGATATCCAAAGAAACCCGAAACTAATTGGAAAGTATATATGCATTTGCAGTGTTATTTACAATAGCCACGATCTGGAAACAGTCCAAATGCCCATCAGATGAGTGGATAAAAAAAGCTGTGGTACAGCTGGCCAGTGTGGCCCAGTGGTTGAGCAAGAGATCACCATTCAGTTTGATTCTTGATCAGGGAATCCCAGGCTGTGGGCTCAATCTCCAATGTGAGGCGTGCAGGAGGCAGCCAATCCATGATTCTCTCTCATCATTGATGTTTCTCTCCTTCTCCCTTCCCCTTCCTCTCTAAAATCAATAAAAATATACATTAAAAAAATAGCTGTGGTACATGTACACAATGGAATGCTACTTAGCTGTAAAAAAAAAGATGGAAATCCCCATTTACTTTAAGAGGATTGGATTGATGTTCTCCAATTCTATTTTCATTTTGAAGGTGGAGTATTATGATTGCTATTTTCTAAGTGCAGTTATAGTTTAAATTGATAAATTCCAATTTTATAGGATGGGGGGATGGATGGTGATTAGAACATGATATTCAGTTGGCTGGTAACTCAGTATCTTTGTGTTTTTAAAGGATATTTTATTGATTTTTAGAGAGAGAGGCAGGGAGAGAGAGAGAAACATTGATGTGAGAGCAGAACATTCATCAGCTGCCTCCTGCACTCTCCCACGGGGGATGGGGCCCGCAACCTGGGCATGTGCCCTGACCAGGAATCAAACCCTGACCTCCTGGTTCATAGATTGATGCTCAACCACTGAAACACACTTGCCGGTAAGGAGATGTTTTCTTATAAATTGAACACTTTCTTTGTATGCTAGATTAGTGTTATCCTTCAGGTCCAGCATAATCTCAGATTTCATTACCATCTCACATTTCATTTTAGGTTTTTGTTAATTTTTTTATGTCTCGATCTTGGTTGAATCTCATTGTTTCTTTGTCATAGTAATAGAAAAACAGACTTGAACCTGGACAGAATATATGCTGTTTTTATACTAAACTGTTAGTTGTATAATATCATCTGTCAAAGAACATTATTTTCTGCTTTTTCCCATTTGTGGACTATAGAGAATTTACTTTATGGTATTCTTTTCCTATCTTTTGTACATTATAAGGACTACACTTAGTCAAATACTTAGTTTTCACACTTATAAAATGTTTACAGATTGTTACATTCATATCTGAATTAGTATTTACCACTTGATTTCTGATTCTTTTCTTTGTTCCTCCTATTTGTTCCTCTTTTAATCTATTCCTTTAGAATAATCACCTTATTTAAATGACAGATCAAACAGCCCATTTTGTTGCATATTCTCTGATTATACAAAAACTAGAGGCTCAATAAACGGATTTGTGCACCAGTGGGTTCTCTCAGCCTAGCCTACGGGGATCAGGCTGAAACCAGCTTTCTGACATCCCCCAAGGGGTCCTGGATTGCAAGAGGGCACAGGCCAGGCCAAGGGACCCCACCGGTGCACGAATCTTTGCATTGGGCCACTAGTATGCATATATAAGATCTTTGGTTAATCTTTTCTGCCCTCCCTCCTCCCCCCCTTCCCTCTGAAATTCATTAGTCTGTTCCATGTTTCCATGCCTGTGGTTTCCACTCCTGCATTGAGCATCTGCCCCTTGGTAGTAGTCATTGCGCATCATAGCTACCAGACAGTTGGCCAGTCACTTAGGCTTTTATATATATACTAGGGGCCCGGTGCACGAAATTCGTGCACTGGGTTGGGGGGGGGGGGAGTGTCCCTCAGCCCAGCCTGCCCCCTCTCACATACTGGGAGCCCTCAGGCGTTGACCCCCATCACCCTCCGATCGCCTGATCAGCCCCTTGCCCAGGCCTGACGCCTCCACCAGAGGTGTCAGGCTTGGACAGGGAACCCCCATCTCCCCCCGATCACTGGCTCTGACCCCGCCCAGGCCTGAGGCCTCTGGCCCAGGAATCATGCCTGGGCAGGGGACCCCCATCTCCCTCTGATCGCTTGCTCCACCCCCCGCCCAAGCCTGACCCCTCTGACCCAGGCTTCAGGCCTGGGCAAGGGGACCATCATATCCCCCCAATCCCCGGCTCCGCCCCCCACCCAGGCCTGATGCCTCGGCCAGAGGAGTTGACCCTCATCACCCTCCGATCACCAATCACCGGATCGGCCGCCCCTTGACCAGGCCTGAGGCCTCCGGCAGAGGTGTCAGGCCTGGGCAGGGGACCCCCAGCTCCCCGCGGTTGCAGGCTCCGCCCCTGCCCAGGCCTAACGCCTCTGGCCTAGGCGTCCGGCCCGGGCAGCGGGGACCTGCAGTGGCAGCGGGGGGCGCCGCGATTGTGGGCTTCGCTTTAGGCCCAGGCAAGAGACCCCTAGCTCCTGGGACTGCCAGCTTCGACCGTGTCCAGCTCCCATCGCTGGCTCCACCCCTACTTCCTGCTATCACTGGCCAGGGCGGCAAAGGCGCCTGATTCTCCGATCATGGCCGCCTTTGCCCTGCCCCCCAGCTCTTAGCTCCCCCCTGGGTTTCCGATCACTGTCAGTGGCAGGGGGCTTCTTCCTGCTTTCCCTTTCGCCTCCCTGCATTGTGCCTACATATGCAAATTAGCCGCCATCTTGTTGGCAGTTAACTGCCAATCTTAGTTGGCAGTTAATTTGCATATAGCCTTGATTAGCCAATGAAAAAGGTATTGCCATATGCCAATTACCATTTTTCTCTTTTATTAGTGTAGATAGATAATTTATTCTTCATCTTAACTCTATCTGATTGTATAAACTGTTATCAGTAAATCTTGGTTTTAATGATAATTTCAGTTGTGGAGAGTGAAGTGTGAAGGGAATAAACATTAAGTACCTGATGAACAAAAATGGATCCAGAGACAAGGGGCAGGGGAGGAGGGGCAGTTAGAGATCAACCAAAGGACTTGTATGCATGCATATTAGCATAACCAATGGACACAGACACTGGGGTGGTGGAGGCATGCCCTCAGGGGTGGGAGTGACTTGTGGGGGAGTCAATCGGGGGGAAAAAGGAGACATATGTAATACTTTAAACAAGAAAAAAAGAGATAGGGGTCCAGTTTCATTCTTTTGCATGTGAAGATCCAGTTTTCCCAGCACCATTTATTGAAGAGACTGTTTTTTCCCCATTGAGTATTCTTGGCTCCTTTGTAAAATACTAGTTGACTGTATATGCAGGGGTTTATTTCTGGGCTTTCAATTCTGTTCCATTGTTTATGTGTCTTTTTTTTTAATGCCAGTACCATACTGTTTTTATTGCTATAGTTTAATAATATAGTTTGAAAACAGGAAGTGTTTTCTGCCTTTGTTCTTTTTCAGGATTGCTTATGTATTCATGGTCTTTTGCGTCCTATGTGAATTGTAGAATTTTTTTTTCTATTTTTGTAAAAAAATGCGATTGGAATCTTCATAGGGGTTACATGGATGGCTTTGGGTAATATAGATATTTTAATAATATTCTTCGAATCCATTTTTCTATTTGTGTCTTCTTTAATTTCTTCCATCAATGTCTTATAGCTTTTAGTTTTCAGATCTTTCAACTCCATGGTTAAATTTATTCCTATGTATTGTATTCTTTTTTATGCTATTGTAAATATGATTGTGTTATTTATTTCTTTTTCAGGTAGTTTGTTGTTAGTGTATAGAAACACAACTGGTTTTTGTATCCTGCAACTTTACTAAATTCATTTATTAGTATTATGGAAGAGTATTTACGATTTTCTAAGTATGAGATCATGTCATCTGCAAATACAGACAATTTTACCTCTTCATTTCTGAGGTGGATGCCTTTTATTTATTTTTTCTTGTTTTAATGCTTTAGTTAGGAGTTGTAGTGCTTGAGTAGGAGTGGTGAGAATGGGCACCCTTATCTTGTTCTTGATTTAGAGAAAAAGGTTTCAATCTTTCTCTATTGAGTATGATACTACTTGGGGGTTTGTCATATATAGCCTTTATTGTGTTTCTTCTATACCAATTTGTTGAGAGGTTTTATCATGAATGAATAGAGTTTTGTCAAATACTTTTTCCGCATCTATTAAGATGATTTGTATCTTTCATTCTACTAATGTGATACGTCACATTGATTGATTTATAGATGTTGAATTATTCTGGCATCCCAGAGATTAATCCCACTTGGTCATGGTGTGTGATCTTTATAATGTGCTGTTGAATTTGGTTTTCTAGTAATTTGTTGAGAAATTTTGCATTTATATCAAGGATACTAGTCTGTGGTGTTCTTCTAGTGTCCATTGTACCAGGGAAATGCTGGCCTCACAAATGAATTTGGAAGTGTTCCTTCCTCTTCAATTTTTTGTAAGAGTTTGAAAAAAATGATGTTTCCTGGCTGGTGTGGCTCAGTTGCTTGAACATCAGTCCGAGTGCAGAAGGGTTGCCTGTGTGATTCCTGGTCAGAGACATACCCAGGTTCTCCCATATTTTTACTTTTTCCAAGTTTCCATTTGTAATAATTTAAGTGAAACTCATTACTCAGCCTCTGTAAATTACAAAGTAAATGAACATTGCACTTAATAGCTCCTAATACATGCAGTCCTTACCGAGGTAGTACAAATTATGATGTGACTTTAAACAGTATGTCCTAATGTTTTGGTTTTCATCAAAGACATTTTTCTAGTGTTTTCATATAAATCAGTACAATCTGCATTGTATTCCTCTTTCTCCTATTTTCTGTCATTTCTAATGCAGCTAGAACACTGCTGCTCTTTAGAGTGAGGAACTAGTGAAAATTTCTTGGACCAGATTTATTAAGTCAATATAATGGATCTCGGGCTGGCTTTTAGAACTATGTGGAAGTTGTTTAAAGCTACCCATGCCTAGGTGCATAGACCCCACTCCTGTATTGAATCAGTGGGGGATATAGGGAACAGGCATCCTTTTTCTTCCCAGTAAGTATAATGTTGAGTCAGGGTTGAGAACCAGTGTTTCAAGTAGCTTGACATATGTGGAGAGTAAAATCAATTCTGATAGTTTAAAATGTCATAGAAATCAACAGAATTGATGTTTTGATCATTAAAATGATGTGATCAAAAGTTAAATATAGGAAGAATTGCTCTATGAATCTTGTACTTCAGTTAAAAATGAAAAGCTTAGCCCAGCTGGCCTGGCTTATTGGTTGAGCATTGACCTGTGAACCAGGAGGTCACAGATTTGATTCCTGGTCAGGAAACATGCCTGGGTTGCAGGCTTGATTCCCAGTAGGAGGTGTGCAGTAGGCAGCTAATCAGTGATTCTCTCTCATCAATGATGTTTCTCTCTCTCTCTCTCTCCCTTTCTCTCCCTCTCTGAAATCAATAAAAATATGTATTTTAAAAAATGAAAAGCTTAAACTCTGAAAGGTACATTTTCATACTTGAACTTAAGATAACAGACACCAAGAGAGCTGTTGAATCTTGATGATGCATGGAATAGAAAGGAAAAGAAAAGTATACCCTGCACCAAAAATAGGAAAGTCTACCCAAGAAGTCTACCCAAGAGTTCTGTTACGGGCTAATCACGTGGAGATAACAGAATGAGAATAATGACAGCGCAGGTGCATCTGGAGTCAGGTGCATCATAACTTGAGTCCTGCCTTTGTCCATTATATCTTGTGACCTTGGACACATTACTTAACTTTTTTTAAGCCTGTTCTTTTCTGTAAAATGGAGATAATAATAGTTTCTACTCATGGAATTAAATGATTTTGTGCATTTAGAGCAATTGGTATAATAATGCACATAGAAGCACTTCATAAATGATAACAGGGTTGCTGTTACTACCAGGCTCAGTCCAGACTTTGGAATCACACAGATTTGGTTTTGAATGCCCAATCTGCCATAAACTGGCTAAGCAAGCTACTTACCTCTCTGAACCTCAGTTAATATAAAATAGAGTTAATATCTACCCCCTAGTGCTGTTGTAAATATTAAATGAGCTGAAGTGTTTAGGAAGTACCTGGTTGTAGATTGGGTTGACCTTTGAGATTAACTTTTCCTTATCACCTGCTTTTCCTTATCACAAGTCTCTTTTTTTTAATGTTTGTTTGTAAATTTTAGCATTTGAGTCACATGTTTAGTCATCATCATCTTCAACAGTCTTCCTGAAAGGGCATTCTGAGAATACATTTATTTAAATTTTCCTTAGTGCCGACATTCCTTTTTTTCTTTCTGTTAATCTCTCAGCTCTTAGATTACAATAAATTGTAATGCATAGAGGATTATAATTTTAACTCTTAGTGGTGATCTAGATAATCCGCCCTAATAAGTCAATCAAGGACAATTTAAAAACTCCTTTGTTCCCAGCATCTTATAACATCAGAGGGTCTGTATATTGTAGTCCCTGCCCCTTAATATAGTAAAGCTCATTTTCTCAAGTAGCCTGGGCTCAACAGTTGGTTTTGCTTTTTTCACTTTTCTTTTTGATTCTTTTCCTCTGATTACTTCATAGAATATCTTAAAGGACTTTTTAGTTCAACAGATAGCTATAATTTAACAAGCCTGTCAACATTTTGATTCTTTGACATTAAAAACCTCATATTTTAAAAGTAAGTAATCATCTGCCTTTAGACTGTCCCTTCTTTCCTAAACTTTGGTTTAAATTCTCATAAATCTTTTCGAAATAATTTTAAAAAATATATATGTATGTGTATATATGTATATATAATATATAAATATATATGTATGTTAATATATATATATATATACATATATATATATATTTTATTGATTCCAGAGGGAGGATGGGAGAGGGAGAGATAGAAACAATCAGTGATGAGGATCATTGATCAGCTGCCTCCTGCACACCCCCTATTGGGGATTGAGCCCAAAACCGAGGCATGTGCCCTGACCAGGAATCAAACTGTTACCTGGTTCATGGGTCGATGCTCAACCATTGAACCACACCAGCTGGGCTACTAAATAATTTTAAATATATATCATATTCTTTTTAGCTCTTTGGATATCTCTAATTTTTTTTCTTCCTTGTTTATTATAGCATCTTTTTGTACTTTGGAAGTCTACAGATCTGATTTATAGTCAACAAATGATTCAGCAAATCACTTAGGCTGTATTTTGATTTGTCTGCTTGTCAAATGAAGATAATACTTTCCTCTATTTACAACAAAGGGATGTTGTGAAGATTAGGTTTAGAATATTTGAACTCATTTACTCAGTGCTCTTGAAATATCTCATTATATTTTAACTTTATATACATACTGGTTTTAAGATCTATTATAATTTTTACAACAGTGAAATGTGATTTTTTTTTTTACTTTTCTCTTTTACCTCACTACAAAGGTGTCAAATATTTATTTATTTAGCATACAAATGGTTTTATTTATTATTAGTTTCCCAGTTTACAGAAATTGAAAGGCAATATATATATCAGGAGCTTAGAGACTGGACTCTAGAGCCAGATTAGTTGGATTTTTGAATCATGACTGTCACTTAACTATCTGCGTAACACTGAGCAAGTAATTTCTCTGTGCCTCAATTTACTTATCTGTAAAATGTAGTTAATATTAATTAGTTAACTTGTAACTAAATAAATTACTTAAATTACTAATTTAAGGAATAGTTAACATATCTAAGTACTTAGAAATACTTTAAAGAATAAATTAGTTAACATATCTAAGTACTTAGGATATTGCCTAGTACTCAAAAATATTAGCTATCATTATAATTGACAAAATAGTAGATATATTTAAGTCCCTAATATTTAAATATCTAAACTTTTGGTTGTATTTTGGCTGTGAAACATGATAGCCTTTTCCCTCCCTAACAAACTAAAATTCTATTTTAAATATATATTGGACAGTTAGATCTTCCTATGGCTCTTCCTGCCCCTCCAGTGATTTCCTACATTGCAGCGTGATGGGGTTTTTTTAAACCATTTTTATTATTAAAAAATTTTGCTCATTATGAAAATTAACACAATATAGACCAGAATTAGATGAACCTCTTCTTTTTGGAAAACAATTTTTATCATAAAAATATTTTTCTCATTATGAAAATTAACATAACACAGAACAAAATTAGATGAACCTCTTCTTCCCGTGTCTACTTCCTAGGAGGAATAAGTATTTTCCTTATTTTTTTTAACCCTCACCTTATTGATTTGAGACAAAGAGAAACATCGATGTAAGAGATAAACATTGATTGGTTGCCTCCCATATGTACCCCAACTGGGAATAGAACCTGAAACCTTTTTCATGTACAAATGTTGCTCCAACCAACTGAGCAGCTGGTTGGGGCTTCTTTTCCTTATTTTTATTTGATTATATATTTTATCAGTTTATAGTTATAACCCCCTTCACAACTTTTTTGTTAGCCTTAGGATAAAGCCTAATCCTCCTAGCATGGCCTATACAGCCGTGGGCAAACTACTGCCCGCGGGCCGGATATGGCCCGTTTGAAATGAATAAAACTATTGAAAAAAAAACTGTACCCTTTTATGTAATGATGTTTACTTTGAATTTATGTTAGTTCACACAAACACTCCATCCATGCTTTTGTTCCGGCCCTCTGGTCCAGTTTAAGAACCCATTGTGGCCCTCGAGTCAAAAAGTTTGCCCACCCCTGGAGGTCTTCCTGGCCCCTGCCTTCCTCTCACTTTCACATTTTGGTAATTCCTGTTAGATCCCAGGTAAAAAGTCGCTTTCTTGAGAAATTCCTTCCTGACCTCCTCACTGGATTAGCATAATGTCCCCACAGCCTCTTGTGCTTTCCCTACCCTACTCCTGCACTGAGGCAGTCTTTCTCTCTGAATGTTGTCCTATTAATTAGAGGTGCTATTGTCATTTAGTATGTGGGGCTGAAGGGTGTTAGATGTTCACCAGTAATAATTGTCTTAAGCACTGCATGACTTTTCAGTGTCCCACTAGATCAGCGGTTCTCAACCTGTGGGTTGCCACCCCTTTGGGGGTCGAAAGACCCTTTCACAGGGGTCGCCTAAGACCATTGGAAAACACATATATAATTACATATTGTTTTTGTGATTAATCACTGTGCTTTAATTATGTTCAATTTGTAATAATGAAAATACGGTACATCCTGCATAGCAGATATTTACATTACAATTCATAACAGTAGCAAAATTACAGTTATGAGGTAGCAACGAAAATAATTTTATGGTTGGGGGTCACCACAACATGAGGAACTGTATTAAAGGGTCGCGACATTAGGAAGGTTGAGAACCACTGCACTAGATGGTCACATGGATGAAAAAAAAACCCTATTTATAGCTATAGTCAGAACCTAGAGCCTAACACAATTTTACATTTGCACATGGAATGTTTTTTAGGATTTTTAATTAAATGCTGAGTTTTCCAGGCACAAAATTATTGAAGGAAGACTGTATCTTATTTTGTTTGGAACCCTACCAAGAGTTGTTCACCATTATGGAAAATCACATCACTGATGGCAACATTTATCACATTCATAGTGGTTCACCATATAGGTGAAAACATCTGACTTCTCAGTAAATAGTTGTTTGAATTTGATTGAAATTAGAAAAAAAAAAAAAAAAGCTCTGAACCAGATGAGGGAAAAGCACTTTTCTCTTTCCTGGCCAAATATATTTGCTTTCTTCTCTCTTCCTAGTGTACTTTATTCACATACTTCATTCATAGACAGCACATCTGTCTCTCTCACTAAAATGAGAACTTAATGAGGGCAAAAATGGTATTTTACAGATCTTAGAATCTTCAGTGCTCACTAAGCAGATGGTAGTTGCTCAGCTTAATATTTACTTAGTTGAATTCATGGCAGTAACAATAGTATTTATTCAACAACTATTTATTGAGTCAGCCTGCCAGGCAAAGAAGGCAAAAGGACACTGTCGCTGCTTTCAAGGAACCCATTGCTAAAACTAAACCAATATGACAGTTTCTAAGATGGAAAAAGCTATAAAGTATAGATCTACAATGAAAAAAACACTTTAGTCTTCTGGGGAGGTCCTGGAATAATGTCAGAGAAGATAAGTAGTATCTAGTATCAATCATAGTGCCAAGGAAGACTCCTAATAAATAGTTGGAAATTGAATAGATGAACATAACTATGAACAGCAAGAAGGAGTTTGCCAACTGGTCAAATTTAAAGAGGACATTCCAGATCAGCAATTCCTATTCAGATGCTCAGAGGTATAAAGGGTGCAGTTGATCTTGCTGCTGGAGCATAAAGTTGGAGGTTGAGTGGTAAGAGACTAAAGTTGTCCCTGAAGGTGATGCACCAGATCATAAAAAGCCTCTTCCATGAATAGAAGTTAGATTTTATCTTGTAGGCATTAGAAACCATTGATGTAACAATTAAAACTGCTGTATTTTAAATCATACTGTATGCCAAGCAGGTACCTATAATCCTATTACAGAGTTGGTATGTTCTCATTTTATAGTTGGGGGACTGAGGCTCAGAGGGATTAACTGTCTAGGTTTTCACAGCTACTAAGTGGAAGAACTAGGATTTAAATTTTGTGGGTTGAATCCAGACCACCTGCCTGCTTTTTAAACTATATTTTACCACCCCTCAACAGGGAAGAAACTAGATGTTTTTACTTTTATAAACAAGTCTGGCATTGTTACCTCATATCATTCTCAACTCTAGATAATTTAGGGGTTTTTTATGTACATTAAATTCTTCAATAGTTTGGGACTCTTAAGTTTTAGTCTTCTGAAAGCCCAAAATGATATCTTACAATAACTTACCTCTTCCAGGATACTTTTTATTCTGGTACCATCTTCTATCTAGATAGTTCAAAAACTGTCTTGGCTTATTGAATATATTTATTTGAGGGGGGGGGGGTCACCATTGAATGTTACGTACCTATCAGCATAATTTAAATACTCTAAAAGAGAAAAATTTGAAGTACTACTCCCCTGTTTTGAAACATTTAGACCTGTCTTCAACATGCAGAAAGAATAATTATTTTAAGAAAATCTAGTATTAATCTTGATATTCTATTAATTAATATATAGTTTACTATTTAAATTATTTCTGCCTCATAGTTCTGGTGTGCTTAGTTAGCTTAAAGTACTTCAGATATTATTTAAATAACCCTGTGATCTCCTAATTTTAAAGGTTATTAAAATGTGATAAGTTCCAGAGATAGAGGAGATAATAGTTGCACAACAATGAGAATGTACTGAATACCACTGAACTGTACAATTAAAATGGTTAAAATGCCAACTTTTATAATTAAGTATATTTTACCACAATAAAAAAAAGTATGGAAGTGCAAAGTGGCCTGAGATCTCTTGTCAAGATATTACCAATCACATATTTTTGAGAGCCTTTATTCCAGATAACTTGAGTAAGGTGTGAGGGAACAGTTTATCTCAGTTCTCCTTATCCCATCATCATAGGCTGGTCATATTAAATGTTCTTAATACTAAGTTGTTTAAAAAGAAAAAGACTTCTATTTATTTGAGTGCAGGGATAAAGAAGGCAGGGTGGCAATGATATTGTGGGCAGTTATCCTCAGGATGGATATGGTGAAGATGCCTTTCGGGCTTGGTTGGTATTGACCCCTGGCTTTAGTTTATGGTTCAAACGGGAAACCAAGGAGTTAAGTAAGCTATCCAGATGTCACCTCCACAGGTTGATGTGCATACAGCAGCTCCAACTCATAACTGTGGCTCAGACTTTTAGGTTCCCCATCCACCCCCATTCCAGTATCAGGAGAAATTAAATTTTTAGCCATTAGATTCACACACAAAATTAGAAGAATGTGCTGGTGGATATATAGGAAACATTTATTATATTACTGATGAGTGTGAATTGCATAACTGTTTTTAGAAAGTAATCTGGTAATAACTTGGAAATTTTTAAGTACACATACTTTTGGCCTAATACTTCCACTGAGTTACCACTACTTTGTAGGGACATTAGTACAAGAATGTTTTTTGCTGTGTTTTTCATAGTGGTAAAAAAGTAGAAGCAACCCGGAAGCCAATCAACAAACGATTGAACAGATTATTTTCTATCAATTCCAAAGACCTATGTGATCTATTAAAATGTGAGTTAAATCTGTATGCATTGGCTTGTAATGATGGCCTTGCTATATTATTTGTTAAAAAAAAATTATAGTTAATAGTGTAGTACAGCGATGGTGAACCTATGACACGCGTGTCAGAGGTGACACGCGAATCACTTTTTTGGTTCATTTTTGTTAAATGGCATTTAAATATATAAAATAAATATCAAAAATATAAATCATTGTTTTACTATGGTTGCAAATATCAAAAAATTTCTATATGTGACACAGCACCAGAATTAAGTTAGGGTTTTTCAAAATGCTGACACGCCGAGCTCAAAAGGTTCGCCATCACCGGTGTAGTATGTAATATGATCTTTTTAAAAAACTACAACTATATGTATGTTTGAAATTAGAGAAAGGTGTGAAAATATTTTTAAAAGTTTCTGAAATAAAAAAGAAAAGAGAAAGGGGAAAGCTCTATAATGATAGAAATTATAGAGATTACTTTGGGGTGGGTTGAGGACAGAATGAGTACAAAGAGAAACCTTGATACAGATAATCATCTATATATATATATATCTTGATGTGGACATTGGTTACACGGGTGTGTTCACTTTATAAAAATCCACCTAGAATGCTTAAGATACAGGTTTATATACATATTATTCCAATCAAAAGTTTATTAAAAAATGGCAGCAATACAATGGAATGCTATTATTTTTTATAATACTTTAAATAATATATAAAGTTGGGCAAGAAACAGGACAATCTCATTCTAAAATATAACGAACATATAAACATACAAAATGAAGAATGGAATAAAAACACTACAATATTATTAATAGATATTATGTTCCGATGATCCCTTTTTGTTTTAGATACGGATAGTTTTGGGGGGTTGGGTTGTTTGAGAAGTCTGTAGAAGGTGTGAGCAAAGCTGGATTACAGGATATTAAACAGAAAATAAGGGTGAATAAGGAGAGAGGAAAAGGTTACTGGTAAAAGAAAAGAAAATAATGCTAGTGAGAAATGTAGTAAAATCTTTTTTAACCCCTACTAGGAAGGTACTCCTAGGAAGGCACTAATTTCAGCTGTCAAACCATCACGGAGTAGTAGAGCCAAATGAAAAATCTTCTCCTTCATCAGACTCAATTTGTTTTTTACAAATAATTTATGCTTTATACTTAAGTCTTGTTTTTGTTTAAGCATTTACTTTTAATGAAACTTCCATTGATATAGTAGTTTCAATTGATTATAACAGATGCAACTTGTATAAGAAACCTGTATTCTCCTCCTAATCTTTTGGTTAATTTGCTAAGATCTTCTTGTCCCATGGTTGCCACATGAGGCAAATAATACCTCCCCAATGAGAGAATCAAATAAGAATATATATGAAAATACTTTAATAAAATTAAACACTATCAATTGTAAATTTCAGTGTTTTTCTTGTTTTTCTTTCAGCCCAAAAACCTTAGTTGTGAAAAGTGGTTATTTCAGATGGAATTTACTTCACTTAATAAGACTTCAAAACTTGAACTTTATTTTAGGAAATAATGCATTTTGAAAATCAAGTTCTGCAGATGTAAATGCAACATTTAGTGTTTATTGAGGTGTGAGTTGTGATTGCAGTGCATTTTTAATATTTTAGACTATTAGTATTTGGTTTTGTATATCACATTGAAACGTAAACATTTTTATTTATTCTCAGTACTGTTGAGCTGTCAGGGGAATTAGCCGTTTTTGGTTTTTTTCCTGTTTCAGTCAAACATTGTGCACCATGTTAACTTAAAGTGACTAATAACCAAATTTAGATCTCTTCAGGTGTTTCGCGGCGTGGGGGGGGGGGGTGTTGATAAGGATTTGACTTCTAAATCAATAATCTGACGGAACTCGAGTTGGAGAGGGTTGAAGAAAACTGCGTGGCATTAGGACCCAGGGGCTCCCGCGAGCGGATCTGGGGCCAGATTGCAAATTCGCGGTGACTCAGTCTGGTCGGCTCCTTGCGCTCGGCGGCCGCGGCGGCTGGAGCAGCAGATATTGGCGGCCGAACTGCCAGGATCAGTTCCCCCGGGTTTCGCGGTCGGAGACTTCCTTCAGGCGCCCGGACAGGTCCGAGGCGTCTGGGGAGCGCAGGGGTCGTTCGGGCGGGGAGGAAGGGGTTGCTCGGCGCGGGAAGCCCTCGGGCCTGTGCATGGGGAGTAGTAACATTTGCTCCGTCTCTTCCTGTCTCTGGCTTTATTTGCAGCAAACCAAAATGGAGTATGAGTGGAAACCTGACGAGCAAGGACTTCAGCAAATCCTGCAGCTGCTGAAGGAGTCCCAGTCCCCAGACACCACCATCCAGAGAACCGTGCAACAAGTATCCTTTCCGAGGCCTCGCCGCCGCCCGCGCAGCTGGCCCCGCCGGGCCCGCTCCGGCGCGGGGTGGCTCTCGCCGCCCCTCCCCCTCCTCCCGCTCCCCAGATCCCTCCGCCCTCCGCCCGCCTGCGGGAGGAGGCCCGCCCGCCACCGCCGCTGCCCGGCCCGAGCCCCGCGCACGCGGCCCTTGTGCTTCGGTCCGGGCCGCCGACTTCCGGGCCGCTCGAGGCAGGGGCTCTGGGCCGCCGCCCACGATCGCGACCGGTGCGCCTATCGAGCCGCCACGTCCCGGCCCGCCCACCGCTGGCTTGCGGGGGGGGGGGAGGGGGGGGAGCTGCGCGGGCGGCGTGGCCCGGTGCGGACCCCGGCGGCCCGGCCCACACCACGCGCCTGGCCCGGTTGGGCCTGCGGGCTGAGCGAGAGGCCAGGTGGCGGGCGCTGCTTGAGCGGCGGGACTCCCGCCGAGCGACCGGCCAGCCATGGGGTGGAGCTGGCGCGGGGTTTGAACTGCCGCCGTTCGGGGCCTGGGGTTACTTCCCGGCTCTTGGCCCGAGAGGCTGGAGGCGTAGACGTGGGGGCTTTCAGACCTGCCCCTGGGCTGTTCGTGCTAGCACCTGTTGCTGGCTCCCAAATGAGATTTTCTTTTTAAATCTTTGGCTCAAGGATGCCTGTTCAATTATCCAAGCCTTTATGGAGTTAGCTGGTGTAGCGGTCCTATTGCTAGAGGCGGAAAGGATTAGAGAAGAAGCAAAACCTGCCATGTGTGCTCAGTAGTGCCCTAAACTGTGGACCACGGTGAATTCTAATTGGAGCCAAAAAAGGAAACAATTCACTCACCTGATCATAAGTAAACTTTTTATCTGTTATTTTAAGACCAAAGAAGTTAATTTAAAAAAAAAACTTGTCTATTTTTGCAAAAAAGCCTCTTGATGTTTATTGTTAAGCAGCAAAATTGACTAAATATGGAGTTTGGTAAGTAAGCTCCTTTAGTGTAGTTTGGGCTTAATTAAACTTAAAACAGTAAAGGAAATGTGTGTGTGTATACAATTACATCAAAAGAAAGCATAAGTTTCAAGGAAGTACTGCATTGCTGTAACTTCAAATCTTAGCTTCTTGGTTAATGTGCTGCTCATTTAAAAATGGAAGTCTGCTTGAGTTTTGTTTTTTTAAGCCATTTTATTTGAATACTGTTAATACCAAGGGAAGAATAGTAGTTTTGGGGTTTGTTGGAGCTTGTATCCTAAACCCTATTATGGCTTAAGTTAGCCAAGCCCTAAACCACATTGTAATTTCTAATACTGTATAGCACTGAATATCATACTTTAATACATATTTATTAAATACCTTTTATATGCCTGGTATTGTACTTGGGCTAACAATCAAATTTAAAGTTTATTCTGTGTACCTGGAGCATTGTTTGCCATCTATCCATCTACATAAGGAAAAAGGTAAATTTCAGTAGATAGAGGCGACCAGTTTTAAATACCCACACTATGTATTTTCAAAGTGCCTAGTGATGAACTTGTTCTTTTGTGTCTCTAGGAAAGAATGTATCAATGTTTTTGTTCTTTATTTTTTTTTTTTGTATAAGCTTGAGAGCTTTTTGAAAGGTCATTGTAATAATAGTATGTATAGATAGTGGCATTTGTAAAAAAGTAAACCTTGTCAGGAAATATTTATGAAAAATTACTAGCCTATCAATATGCTCTTAGTCCTGGCCATTCACTAAGAAACGAAGTCAATAGGTTTTTCTAGGACAAATAAAGTAGTCAGTCACACCTTGGAATTTTTCTAGATAGTGATTTTCTAGTTTTACATTTTGACCACTAAATATTGAGGGTATTCCACTATGTAGTAAATAGATAATACAGTGTACCTTGAGTTTGTATCATGCATTTAATTTTTTAATAAAGTTAGGTCCATTGAGTAAAAACACGAATATTTCTGTCTATTAAAACACAATTAAGGATGTTAGTAAAAAGTATAATAGAGATTAAAAGGGCTTGAAGACAAAACAGTATTATGCCATTGTTGACTTCCAACAGAATAAAATACCTGCATATTTGTACCACTGAAAATGTTAGATCCTGGAGGTGGTAAACAATTATAGCACTATTGCAGTGTAGTAATTTCATAACACTGACTTTATTTTATGTAATAAAATTGGAATGTAGGCTTGTGCATAAATGACATTTAATCTTAATGTTTGAACTCTGAAGAACAAATGAGTAATAAAAGCACTTTTCAAGTTAAAAATATTCTTAGTTGGGATTTTTAAAGTTCAAAGAAATTCTGTTATGAAAAAATAATTTTGCGATTTTGAGCATGCCGAAGATGGAACTTGGTTTATGTTGTATTGGGTATAATTGATATAAAATATTAAGTTTATTTCAGCCAAGGCTAGAAATACCACAGAAAAGGAATTCTTGATTTTACATTAAAAATATTTAATTTTTTTTCTTAGATTACATTGAGAAGTTTCCTTAACTACTGTTTGTTCTAGAAACTGGAACAACTCAATCAATATCCAGATTTTAACAACTACCTGATTTTTGTTCTGACAAAATTAAAATCTGAAGGTAAGTAGGGTCTATGTTAAAACTAAAAAAAATGTCTGTAGGGCTTCTTAAAATATACTGGGAATTATTCATTTCAAAGGATTTCCTTTTGTAGCAACCACCTGCTTTAGAGATGTGAAATAATCAAAGAGATTTGAGTTAGTATACTACTCTAAGCATTTAGATGCTTATTAGTAAGCATTCACTTGCTAATTGAATGGTTTTATGACAATTCTCTCATTCTTTGCAAATGAAAGGAGTGTTGCAAAGTCCACTTTGGGATTTTGCTTCAGTCCTTGTACAATAATGGCATAAAGATTTATTCTTTATTCCTTTTAACACACAGAATGAATACAGAATTTACTAATTAATTTAATATATGTGTGTTTATAGAAAACAGTTGAAAGTACATATAACCAAAATGAAAAATCAATTATAATCCCGTCACCCAGAGATAAGTAATTAATCTCTTGATTAATTCTGCCCTCCCTACCCTCTTTTATTTATTTAAATAAATTTTATTGATTTTTTTATAGAGAGTTAGAAACAGCTATGAGAGAGAAACATCGATCAGCCGCCTCCTGCACACCCCTGGGGATGTGCCCGCAACCAAGGTACATGCCCTTGGCCGGAATTGAACCTGGGACCTTTCAGTCCGCAGGCCAACGCTCTATCCATTGAGCCAAACCGGTTAGGGCTCTCTACCCTCTTTTAGATGGTTATACACTATTTTAAAAGTTTAATGAAAAAAATGGGAACGTATTACTTATAGACACTTGTAACTTTTTAAAACCTTATAACATTATACATTAAATTAGTTTACTATTCTTCTATAAATCTTAAATTTAAATTACTTCTGTGACAATTTAAAGCCTGAAAACCTGTATGATTTTTAAATGACAGTCATTTGATTTTTTTTTTTTTAATATACTTATTTGCCAGGTATTTTGTAGGTTCCGAGGCAATGAAGTGAGCAAAATAAACAAGAGTATCTGCCCTTACAGAGATTACCTTGTAGTGAGAGGTGTTCATAGAGTTCTTTGAATTGTGTATTCCCTTCTTGGAACATTGTCAGATACAAAAGCACTCAGATATGTATTAACCTGTAAATGAAAGTACTGTAATATCCTGTTCAGTGATTAGTGTTTCAGAAGCCATAGTGCAGTAAGATACTGCTTTTGGAGTAAGGAAATAAGTCTCAGACTCGGAGACACATTTACCTCTTTTTTCACCTATAAAATGCATGTTAGACTACCAGACCATCTGCAAGGTTTGAGCTCCAAGCTCTAGTCGGTTAATGGCCTTAGTGCGTAGTAAAATCTAACTAATAAATTGTATTCAGATTTTAATAATCCACATATAGTAGAGTGAATTATTTTGAATTATTTTTGAATAATCTAAATCAGGGGTCCTCAAACTACGGCCCGCGGGCCACATGCAAATACAAATATTGTATTTGTTCCCGTTTTGTTTTTTTACTTCAAAATAAGATATGTGCAATGTGCATAGGAATTTGTTCATAGTTTTTTTTTTAAACTATAGTCCGGCCCTCCAACAGTCTGAGGGACAGTGAACTGGCCCCCTGATTAAAAAGTTTGAGGACCCCTGCTCTAAATTGTAAGGGTTTTAATTTGTGATTGAGGAATATAATAGAAACTTCAAACTTTCTAAACCTACATTTTAAGAAACTAGAAATTCCATCATTATATCTTTAACGTAAATTAATATTCCTAGCTTGATAAGTGTACTTATGATATTTGGTGGGTGGTGGGGGGTGTTAATCCTTACCCGAGGATATTTTTACCCCCGTTGATGTTTAGAGAAGCGTGGATGGAAAAGGGGGTACGGGGAGAAGGAGAGAGAGAGACATAGGTGTGAGATACATCAGGCCTGCAACCCAGGTACATGCCTTTGACTGGGAATCAAACCCTGTTTGGTCTGCAAGCTAACGCTCTAACCACTGAGGAAACTGGCCAGGGTGATACTTTGTTTTGGTTTTTTAAAATTTCTGTATTGTTTAAAGTATTATATATGTCACCCCCCACCCCATTGAATACATTGTTTCTTAATAAAGTATATTTTCTCTGTATACTACAGTAGTTGGTAATTAAATCAATGCTATTTCTTTTTGTTTTGTTTTATTTTTTTCCTAAGCCTTTATATCGGGCATTTTCTTTTCTTCTTTATTGATTTCAGAGAAGAGAGGGAGAGATAGAAACATCAATAATGAGAGAGAATCATTGATCAGCTGCCTCCTGCATGCCCCCACTGGGGATCGAGCCAGCCGCAACCCAGGCATATGCCTTTACCGGAAGCTAACCCAGGACCCTTCGGTCCTCAGGCCAACACTCTTATCCATTGAGCCAAACCAGCTAGGGCAATGCTATTTGTTTTTAAAAGAACTTAGTAAGTGAATATTTCTAAACTGTGATTCACTTGGAAATTTTAAGCTTATTTCACCAAGCTTTCTACACTGTCATGTCCTCATCCTAAATTCCAAATATTTAAATGGTTAAAATATTATACTCTTTCTCAAAGCTTTCTTGGTGTATAAAGGTACATCAGAAGTATTTGAAAAAGCAGACAAACATTCAAGTAGCAGGAGAAGTTGGTGTAACTGCTTTCAAAAAGACCTATTAGTTACAAAACCACAAAATGTTGGAAAGGGATTTTATTCAGGTTTTCCAGACACTAACTAAAATGTATTTCTTGCCCTGGCCGTGTAGTTCAGTTGGTTAGAGCATCATCCCAATACTCCAAGGTTGCAGGTTTGATCCCTGGTCAGGGCACATACAAAGAATCAACCAATGAATGCATGGATAAGTGGAACAACAAATTGATATAGTTGATGTTTCTGTGTGTATGTATGTATTTGTTTACACGGAATTGTGGAGTAAAAGTTTAAATCTGGAAGAGACCTCAGAAATGAGCTCATCTAAATCCCTCATTTTACAGATGAGCAAAATGGGGCCCAGTGAAGTAAAGTCTTCTTTTTTTAATAAAAGGCAATGGTGGCTTTATTAAGTGGGTTTTGGACAGAGGATATTTTTCATTTTAATTAAAAATATTTTAAATCATTTCACTTTATATTTATTGAAACCCTTCATCTTGTAAACTTTATTGTAAAAAAATATAGTGGTCCTAGTCGGTGTGGCTCAGTGGGCAAAGCATCGGCCTATGGATTGGTTTCCAGGTTCAATTGCGGTCAAGAGCACCTACCTCAGCTGCAGGCTTGAATCCCCAGCCTTGGTTAGGGCATGTCCAGGAGGCAACCAATCATTGTCTCTCTCACACTGATGTTTCTCTCTCCCCCTCCCTTCCACCCTTTCTGAAAACCAATAGAAAAATATCCGTGGGTGAGGATTAACACACAAAAAAACAAAACAACGTAGTGTATTTCTTGTAAATAAATACACATGCCATTTAAAATAAAATTATATTACTGAACTAATGGGCTAACTTAAGACAAAAAAGTTTGTTGCTTGAGGAAGTTAAATATTTGGCTATTTATGACGGTTTTAAATTTTGAAAAGAAGTTAGAAGTGTTTTTCTTTTTAAAAAATGTTTTTATCGATTTTTTTTGGCCTGGTGAGGGGTGGGGGGTAAGGGAAGGGAAAAGGCATGGGTGTGCTGGAGGGGGGGGAGCCTATCAATTTTTTTGTTGTTTTAAGAGAGAAAGGAAGGGGGGGGGGGGAGAGAGAGAGAGAGATAGATCAGTGAGAGAGAAACATCATCAGTTGGCTTCTTCTTCATGCCCCCTACTGGGGATAGAGCCTGCAACCCCGACAGTGTTCTGACCAAACCAGTGACCTCTTGGTTTATGGGTCAACGCTCAACCAATGAGCCACCCTGGATGGGCTTTTCTTTCATTTTAATCTACTTATTGGAATGAGTTGTAATTGAAACTAGAAAGATTTTATTTATTTTTCTCTCATTTTTTGAATTTCTTTTTATTTTTCACAAAGTAATGTACAAGTTTAAAAATCAAATAGCACAGACTTTAACAGAAAAAGGAAAGTTTCCTGTCCAACTTCTCCTGATTTTTGCTTCCCATAGTCAAAATTTTCAATTCATTTTTAAATCTTATAACTGTTTCTATCTGTATTGACCTCCACATTGACTTTATAAAAAATGTTTATTCTACTCTCAAGACTTTTTCATTTTAAACACTGTACATTGACCACCTTACTATGGATGATGAGACTACAGCTCTTTTCTCATCCTACCTTCAACCCTATCCTCCCAGTATAATTACATCACAACTTTGGGTTAAATATTGGAAAGAAGATTTTAAATGGTGATATAAAATCTCTGGCTATATTGCTTGGTGGCCTGAGTGGGGTTTATGTGCAAAGAAACTTTGCCATCTTTTTTCCTCTCTATGTGTTTACCCTTGACGATTTCAGTGCCAGTCAGATTTTAGGAGCGTACTACTAATTAAAACAAGCTCGGGTATTTATTTTTTAATAAGGTATGTGAAATAGTAGTGCTGTAAAAGCATATTCTGTTCAACATAGCAGCTCTTCATGTCTTCTAGCCCTTTGAGGAGAGTGAAAGTACACAGTGCATCAAGTGTAGGCTCTGGAGGCAGACCCCTGAGGTTGATATTTTGGCTTCCCCACTTAGCTCTGTGACTTTGGCAAAGGCCTCAGTTTCTTCAGTTGTGCAGTGGGAATAATTACCATCTCATGAGGTTGTGAGGATTAAATGCAAACTACTTGCAAAGCACTTAATGGTGTTTAGTACCTGATACACACTCAGAAGATGTTAACTATTGCTAATATTGTTGATGCTGGTGCCAATTGGTAACATCAGTTATAGTCTGCAGGTATTAAATTGCTTCTTGAACATTTAACACCACCTATGGATTAAATGTTTTTTTTAAAGTAAATTCTGCCCTAACCGGTTTGGCTCAGTGGATAGAGCGTCGGCCTGCGGACTGAAGGGTCCCAGGTTCGATTCCAGTCAAGGGCATGTACCTTGGTTGCAGGCACATCCTGCAACCAAGTAGTGGGTGTGCAAGAGGCAGCTGATTGATGTTTCTCTCTCATCGATGTTCCTAACTCTCTATCCCTCTCCCTTCCTCTCTGTAAAAAATCAATAAAATATATTCTAAAAAAAATAAAGTATTAAAAGAAAAAGTAAATTCTGTTTTTAAGAAAACTTACAGAAATTTTAAACTTGTTTTACTCCCCCCTCCCCCCCCCCTTTTTTTTTTTAGCTCAGAGGCAAGTGAAAAACATGGTATAAATGAACGACAATTATTTGTATGTGAAGGTGACCCCATATATTCTTTGTCCACTTGATTTTTAATGAGATATTTTTAGTAACTAACACTTTCAGATCTGTAATTTGATGTTTATATCAGGTTTCAATAAAGCTTGAATACAGTGGTCATATATAAACTAAATTAACTCTTAAACTAAATTAATGGTTCTCAACCCAGTGCAATTCCTCTCCCTCAATTTCTCCCAGAATTTGACATTAACTGGAAACATTTTTGGTTGTCACAACTTGGAGAATTGATACTGGCATCTGTGGCCAGTGATACTGCTGACCATCTTATAGTGCACAGAACAGCACCCCACAACAAAGAATTATTTGGCCCAAAATGTCAATAGTGCCAAGGTTGAGAAACCCTGAACTATAAAATCATGGAGCTAATCTTTTGAAATCATTTATGATATTTTTTCCTGGTTATAGCAAAATTATTAAAATATAATCAGTTTTTGAATGTAAATATTTTTAAAGTTACTGTTCTTGATAACATTTTAAAATGAAAATGACTTTAAAACTCAGTACTGTTGTTATTTTACTACAGATGAACCCACACGATCATTGAGTGGTCTCATTTTGAAGAATAATGTGAAAGCTCATTTTCAGAACTTCCCAAATGGTGTAACAGACTTTATTAAAAGCGAATGTTTAAACAATATTGGTGACTCCTCTCCTCTGATTAGAGCCACCGTCGGTAAGTTATGTTGTTAAAATTTTGCTTATCTTGTTTGTAACGGTTGTTTTTTGATATGATACACCATTTTCATAGGCATTTCATGTTTCAAGTTAAATTGTGATGGGGAAATTTTTCATTGCTACTCTTAAATGCTTTGGATATGTTTATGGTTGCAATAAAAGCTCTCTTGTCCAGTGAGACCCAAGGATCCCTGGTAGTTGCTTAATCAAAGTTGGTGAAAATGGGGCATTAATAAGTGATAATAATTTAGGACCACTGTCTTTTCTTGGAGTTGGTTTGTGATTTTATTATTTCAGTGAACATCCCTTAATGTATTTATACACTTGTGGGAAAGTTTCTGTAGAATTAGTGCATAAAAGTGGCATTACTGGGTCAAAGTGTGCTGTTTAAACAGTTAAAATTTAATAGGTATTGCTGAGCACACCAAATTTTATTCCCATCTTTTTGTACACAGAAAATTAAAATGTTTCACTTTTTGCAACTGTGTTAGGCATTAGAAGACTCTTCAGTAGTGGATCAGATTATATGGAGCCAGATAAATTTGAATTTCAAATTTCAACATTCTTCAATCTCTCCTAGCAGAAGTAATGGATGTTAGCGGTCTATTAGTGCCAGGGTGTTACTTATGTTTATTTTTTATCATTGCTTTTTTTAAGGCAGCTTGGTTTCATTTAGGCAGATCTAGAGCTTTCTCTTTTTCTCAGTTCTTCTATATTTTTAACTTTGGGAAAGAATAATTGGCAGAAGGTACAGACCTACTATTAGTCTTGCTGCTTTTTTGTCTTACTACAAACTTATTTTATAGTAAGCCTGATATCTTTAAAATGCTATCCATATATTAACCCCTACCACATACTTTCAAAATTTTTAGCTAAGAATAAATATTGACTAACTTTACATTTTGTAGCTCTTTACCATTAGGAGCAGCCTTCTCAAGACTAATGGTAGAAAATTCAAAAAGAATTCAAACACACAAACAATGGGATTTGCTATTACATAGTAATCATTAAGCATTTACTGTATGCCAAGCATTTTGTATGCATATCTCACTGAATTCTCAAAATAACTATTAAAAAGAACACTTCTAAAAAAATTTTATAAATTAGTATTTTGAAGCTTAGAGTACCTATAATTTGCCTATCAGAGTTTATACTCATTAAATAAACGGATCTATAATTGACAAGTATATAACTTTGTTACTAATATAAGATTTACTAATGCAGAGGAAAAGATTAACACAAACTTTTTGTTACATATATGTGTAACTATCACAACTAAGCTGCAATACACAGTTGAAATAATCCAGTCAGAGTGGCATTGTCAGTATGTGCCACTCAGTTCTCCCAGATCAGCTTCCCAGTGATTCATCCTTGATCCAGTAAGTGGGAAACTTTCTATTTTCTCTCTCCATATCTACGTCCCTCCATGGCTGTGATCCTAGGTTAAGCTAGGGAGTTATTAGCTTCTTGATGTATTTTTATTTGAATGTAACAGATTCATACTCCTCACCCAGTAATACATGATACTAACATTTTTTGTACATATTTTATTCTTTTGTAAATTCTATAAAATAGGAGTGATTTTAATTAGTGGAACTATTCTTGGAGAAGAGCAAGTTGTAGTCTTCTGTACAGATACTTGTTAAAAATAAAAAAGAGGGTAAAGTGTTAAAAAAAACAGGTTAGAAACAGATCTGATTTATGCTGTGGTGATGTGGGGATTCTTGATGAATGTTATTTAGATGGTTTGGAAGTCTTAGGCTGATTTGGGGCATTTAGTAAGTGGAGGAGGGGGGATTGCACATGTTTGTGTGCTGTTGTTCACATGATAATATCTAACATAATGCAGTCAGATTTCCTAAAAGTGTGTGTTTTCTTTCAAGGTATTTTGATTACAACCATAGCCTCCAAGGGAGAATTGCAGAATTGGCCTGACCTCTTACCAAAACTCTGTAGTTTACTGGATTCTGAAGATTACAACACTTGTGAGGTAAAAATACTTGCTTCATCATATAATTTTTTTTGTGCTATTGTATACTAAGAAACCTTTGAAATTTTTTCTCTGGAAATATTTCAAAACTTAAAAACCTAAAATTACCTTTGTGTTTTACATTAGTGATCATTTCTTACTCTTTTCTATAAAGACTAAGTTTTAAAACATCTTTACTATATTTCCTACAAAGAAATATCTCCCATTTTTGTATTTGAAAACTTTCCTTGGATATATGTATATCTCTATAATAATAGCCATTGTCAAGCTTAATCAGTTCAGGTGGTATTTTTTGAAGATAGACTTAAAATTGACTAAATTCCCAGACCATGAGTATTTTTTCAGCTTCTCTAAATTGTTTTTGTGCCTCTTACTGTATGACATGTCTAATTCTAATCATGCATTGATTGTAGTATCTCATTGTTCGCCACTGATAGATCAGTAGCAACCTTTTCATTTGGGAAGGTGAGGGAGTCTGGATTTCCTCTACAATTTCTCACTGTTAATGAGTACTTTAAGACTCTCTCATTAACTGGGCTCCAGTTTAGGTAGAAATCTGTTTTAAATGGAAACCATTATAGGTGTTTTGCGTAAGGCAGTGACCCATCTTCCTCTCAAACAAGAGCATGGCTTGGCAGGGCAGGCACAGGAATAACCTAACATTAAAAATCAGGAGGTTGCCCTAACCGGTTTGGCTCAGTGGATAGAGCGTCGGCCTGCAGACTGAAGGGTCCCGGGTTGGATTCTGGTCAAGGGCATGTACTTTGGTTGCGGGCACATCCCCAGTGGGGGGTGTGGAGGTGGCAGCTAATCCATGTTTCTCTGTATCCCTCTCCCTTCCTCTCTGTAAAAAATCAATAAAATGTATTTTAAAAAAAATTAGGAGGTCTTGTGATGGGGCACTTTGTTGTCAGATCTGACTTGGGGAAGGGAGAGAAGGATAGTTAGCAAAACAGTCTTTAGAAAAGACTCTAGGAAAAAAAAACTTGCATTCTCATATATATATGTATTTTCAAGTAATGCCTTAGAAATACACTGATAACATTACAGGAAAACTGAATAATATTTAGCCATCAGGTAACGGTTTATTAAAAGTTAAGTAGTACACCCGGCTGGTGGCTCAGTTGGTTGAGTGTTGTCCCATAAGCCAAAAGGTTGTGGGTTAAATTCCGAGTCAGAGCATGTATGGAAGGCAACTGATCTCTCTCTCTCTCCCCCCTCACCGCCCCCCCCTCACCTCCCTCCCTCCCTCCCTCCCTTTCTCCCTTTCTCCCTTTCTCTCTTTCTCTCTTTCTCTCTTTCTCTCTCCCCCTTCCCCTCTCTCTCAAATCATTAAAAAATAAATCCTCAGGTGAGGATAAAAAAAAAAGGCAATTATATTTTTAAACAAGTTAAATAGTGCTTTGGTATAACAGTAATATAAAAAGAGATCAAAATTTTAAGCACTTTCCAAGAATAAAAAATAATTTTAGCTGCAATAGTCTTGAAATTGTGGAGTAGCTACTACATAAGTCATTCTTTAAAGAGACAGTACTCATAAATTAATTGTACTGTGGAGAATAAGTTCCTGGGAGTTGCTAATGGAATTAAAAGCAGTAAAGCATGTAAGTGGATGAACTAATAGGTTACATATTGTGTGCAAGAGCTCTAAGTTAGCCCATTTGGTGTAAAAATGACTGTAGAGAAATAGTTGCCAATTTGAATTGCCTGCCCTTTTAACAGATTTTGTCACCATTACCCAATAAATGGCTTACATGTATGTAACTTTTTAACAATTTTTTACCGATATTAAGACCTCCTTTATGCTTCAAAGAAGAGAAGTGGTACAGTGGTTAGATATATGTAAGTATAGTTTTTTACAAACTGATAGTACTTAAAAGAGAAAAAGTATTGTTGACTTAAATTGGTAAGAATATTTCAGAAATTAGGGTTTTGAATTAGATATTACAGTCTCTGCCAACCAAAATAGCTTCTCATTCTAAGTTATTTAATGGTAAAATAAAAATGTATCATTATATATAAAACTGAGATTAATAATTTGTCATAAAATTGGTTAAACTTACAGATTTTTTTGAGGAAGCATTTTATGTGAACTGAAAACAATTCATACAAATTAGGTAATATTCCTCAATTTACTTTTAAAATGACTTCAATTTTTAATTAATTCTAATTAAATGTCTTTTATAGGGAGCATTTGGTGCCCTTCAGAAGATATGTGAAGATTCTGCTGAGATTTTAGATAGTGATGTTTTAGATCGTCCTCTTAACATCATGATTCCAAAATTTTTACAGTTCTTCAAGCACAGTAGTCCAAAAATAAGGTATCTATATAACTAATATTAAATTTAATTTATAAACTCTGATATAATTCTTACCACTTTCTTATTTTTACATTATTTATTATTTTTGTAACTAGCAAAATCTATTAGATATTCCACAAAGGTGAGTTTTGATAACTTACGTTTATTCCTTTAAAAACACAGCCCATAAAATACTGACTTTTGCTGCTGAAATTGTCATTGAATATGTCAGTTCTACATGTTTAATTACATTTGTAATGGTTAACAGTATGCTTTTAAGGTTCCTTGTGAAAGGTTAAAACTCAGTGTGTTGGGGGGTGTTTGTTTGGTTTTTTGTATTTTTTAATTTATGAATCTTGGCAAGTACAGGTACTTTTAATGGCAGCTGTGTAATAAAAGTTCCTCAAGTATGACATCTAAATTATTAAGTAACTAGAGGCCCAGTACACGAAATTCGTGCATGGGTAAGGTCCCTAGCAGCTGCCAGCTGCCGGCCAGGGCCTTCCTTCGTTCCACGCCACCCCCTGGTGGTCAGCGAGTGATCAAACTCCTGGTCAGTCGAACTCCCGAGGGGACACTTTGCATATTAGGCATATATACATATACATACACATACACATATACCTATTTATTTATTTATTTATTTATTTACTAATTTTAGTTAAAGGGGCTTACAACCTACTTATTAAAAAAACACACTACATTTTAATCCTGACGGTGGAAAGATTTTTTAGTGCACTCTGAAATCACATAGTGGACATGGTTGGCTGGTCCTGAAGTTAACGTAGTCTGTTTTGGTTTTTTCTCTATATCTGTAATTCCTTGAAACTGCCAAGCATCTAGTTTTGAAATATCATTATATTTAGAATATTAAATAAGCCTTTGATTAATTTTGTTGTCAGTTGTCCTATCCTATATAATAAAAGGGTAATATGCAAATTGACCCTAACAGCAGAACGACTGGTCACACTGACACACACTGACCACCAGGGGGCAGATGCTCAATGCAGGAGCTGCCCCCTGGTGGTCAGGGCGCTCCCATAGCGGGAGCTCTGCTCAGCCACAAGCCAGGCTGATGGCTGCTAGCACAGCAGTGGTGGCGGGAGCCTCTCCTGCCTCCTCAGCAGTGCTAAGGATGTCTAACTGCTCCCCACTGGCAAGTGGACATCCCTGAGGGCTCCAGGGCTGCCAAAGGGATGTCTGACTGCCAGTTTAGGCCTGCCTCAGACTGCAAGAGGGCACAGGCCGTGCTGAGGGACCCCCACGAGTGCACAAATTTTTGTACACTGGGCCTCTAGTCGCGCTATAATTATCATGATGCCTTTATTACATTGAAGTGTGTAAGACTTTGTAATTTCACCAAAAGTTCTCCAGCCTGCTATACTTTTTTCCCCTTCAATTATGTATGCTTTTTGTAACTTGAACTTTGCTTATTGTTTCTGTGGAAAAGTCATTGCTCTTCTGGTTGTCATTTGATTTTTGTTTTTTTTATGATTGTCAGTACATCATGCTTTTATGTAGAATAATCAAATATATTACTACTAGGGGCCTGGTGCACGAAATTCGTGCACTGGGTGGGGGGGGGGGGAGTGTCCCTCAGCCCAGCCTGCCCCCTCTCACATACTGGGAGCCCTCAGGCGTTGACCCGCCTCACCCTCCGGTCGCCTGATCGGCCCCTTGCCCAAGCCTGACGCCTCCACCAGAGGTGTCAGGCTTGGACAGGGGACTCCAATCTCCCCCTGATCACTGGCTCTGACCCCGCCCAGGCCTGAGGCCTCTGGCCCAGGAATCATGCCTGGGCAGGGGACTCCCATCTCCCTCTGATCGCTTGCTCCACCCCCCGCCCAAGACTGATGCCTCTGACCCAGGCTTCAGGCCTGGGCAAGGGGACCATCATATCCCCCCAATCCCCGGCTCCGCCCCCCACCCAGGCCTGATGCCTCGGCCAGAGGAGTTGACCCTCATCACCCTCCAATCACCAATCACCGGATCGGCCGCCCCTTGACCAGGCCTGAGGCCTCCGGCAGAGG
Organism: Myotis nattereri; assembly: GCF_964212035.1. Lineage (NCBI taxonomy): Eukaryota > Metazoa > Chordata > Mammalia > Chiroptera > Vespertilionidae > Myotis > Myotis nattereri. Next base: position 38,165,429 of record NC_138079.1, read on the forward strand.
TGTCAGGCCTGGGCAGGGGACCCCCAGCTCCCCGCGGTTGCAGGCTCCGCCACTGCCCAGGCCTAACGCCTCTGGCCTAGGCTTCCAGCCCGGGCAGCGGGGACCTGCAGTGGCAGCGGGAGGCGCCGCGATCGTGGGCTTCGCTTTAGGCCCAGGCAAGGGACCCCTAGCTCCTGGGACTGCCAGCTTCGACTGTGCCCAGCTCCCATCGCTGGCTCCACCCCTACTTCCTGCTATCACTGGCCAGGGCGGCAAAGGTGCCTGATTCTCCGATCATGGCTGGGGGGCAGGGCAAAGGCGGCCCCAGGGCCGCCTTTGCCCTGCCCCCCAGCTCTTAGCTCCCCCCTGGGTTTCCAATCACTGTCAGTGGCAGGGGGCTTCTTCCTGCTTTCCCTTTCGCCTCCCTGCATTGTGCCTACATATGCAAATTAGCCGCCATCTTGTTGGCAGTTAACTGCCAATCTTAGTTGGCAGTTAATTTGCATATAGCCCTGATTAGCCAATGAAAAAGGTATCGCTGTACGCCAATTACCATTTTTCTCTTTTATTAGTGTAGATGTATTGTAGAAATTACGTAGTTTCTAGAGGATTCAGGGATATACAACTGAATGAACGTTAGTGTATATGCTTTAACTTTTGGTTCAGATGTCCATTGGGGCTTACTTCAGGATTCCAAACTGTGTTTCGAAGGATTGTGGTTTCAACAGTGTAACCAGAGGGTAAATTGGGAATCTTTTTCTTGCTTAAATTCTTTATTTAATTCTTACATTTTTACCTCGATTTAATTTTACTTGTCCTCTTACGCAGTACTTAATCTAGTGTTAAACTCACAGTAGGAACTTAATAGATGCTTATTTGTGGGTAATGTCATGCAAATAAATATTTTCAAAATAAAATTTTACTCTTCCTGGCAGAGGAAATTAGATAGAGGAGTTCATATTCCCTTGGAAAGTATTCCCCATTGAACATTTCCACTGAGGTGTGAAATTGTGGTGATTTGCATACTTCTAAGAAATTTACTTTTTTGTGACCAGTTCTCAGCAATTAAAACAGAAAAACCAAAAAAATATTCCTGATAATAGGTACACCATTACTGGATATAAAAACTTATTTTGTAATTATAATACGTGTACTTAAAACTTAACAAGGTACACGTAGTTTAGCAATACAGAAATGTTTCCATTTAGTGAATGTTCATTACTGCCCATTTGAGATTCTGTTGAATATAGTGTTAAAATATTTTTATTTTAATGTATATTTGAGTAAATGATATCTGTTGTGTGTTTTATCTGTGCACTAAACGTATTTTACATCTTTATGTAGTTTTATTCCACAAAATTATTTAATAATTATCAATACAGTTTAACTGGTGTTTACTGTGAGTATATTTCCCTCTCACAGTAACTAGTAGACTTTGAGAATATAGAATGAGGCAAACAAATACAGTTTTATCCATCACATGACTAAGCAATTTAAAAATCGGAGGCATTTTATTTTTTTAATCACAGTAGAGGTGCACAAATTGGGTTATGTTTCGTAACATTCTCATCATTTCCCACTTCCATTCAATCCGTAGTTATTTATTATTTTTAATAATCGCTCAAACCCACCAAATATAATAAAAGCAAAGGCCTTGAAAATAACCTATATCTAATCCCAACTTGATCCTTTTCTTGGAATTTTTAGAAAATAATTTTATTGATCTTGGTTTTCAATTTTATAGAAGGTATATGAATTTAATCTTTGGCACCTTAAATTTAATATGTTGCTAAGATTCATCCATGTTGTGTCACTATTGGTCATTTGTTTTGACTACTGTATATTATTCCTTTGTGTGACAGTTAAATAGTTTATTCATGTATACGCACGCCCAGTGGCCTTTGGGTGCTTCCAGGTTCTTGCTTTTGTGGGTAGTGCTACTGAAACATCTATATGTTTGTCTCCTTTTGTCTATTTTCACGAGTTTCTCTTAGGGAGGTTATAAAATCTTGGGAAGGAATTTTTGAGACACAGGGATTTCCTGGATATACATATTCAGCTTTTGGTGGTGTCACACATTTTAATTTTTGCCAATCAAACAGATATAAAATGGTTTTTCAAAATGGCTTACTTTTCTGTCACTAATCATGTTGAACATCTTAATGTTTTTTGGCTGTATGTAGTGATTTTTTCTTCTGTCTTCTTTTTTCTATTGGGTTATTAGAAGAGGAGGCCTACAGCAGGGGTCCTCAAACTTTTTAAACCGGGGGCCAGTTCACTGTCCCTCAGACCGTTGGTGGGCCGGACTATAGTTTAAAAAAAACTATGAACAAATTCCTATGCACACTGCACATATCTTATTTTGAAGTAAAAAAACAAAATGGGAACAAATACAATATTTGTATTTGCATGTGGCCCGCGGGCCGTAGTTTGAGGACCCCTGGCCTACAGGATGGTAATAATTGATAAATAATACGATTTCTTGTTAAATACTACGAAAAGTGAGAAAAAGGGGTTAGACAGTGACTCAGAAGTATTTTGTATAGAAGGTTTTCTGAAAAGGTAACATTTGTATAGACCTTGCACCAAGTAAAGTAGTAAATTTTTGCAAGATCAAGGGAAAGATTGGGGGAATAGCAAGTACAAAGGCTCTGGAGTTACGAAGAGGCCTTTTAGAGTGACAGGAGAAAAAAAAATTTGTAGCATAGTAGGAAATGAAGTTAGGGGTACGGAGTAGCCACATTATAGAGTAATATCTAGGCCAGCGAAATCCAACCATGACCATGACCTGTGAGCTAAGAATGATTTTAAGTAGTGCCATTAAGAATTGCTGTGGAATTGAATTGGTTATGTCAGAACAAATAGACTGTAGACTGTTGCAAGTTATTCGTTTCAAAGGAATGCTTATTTTTAAGTCTGTAGGTAAATAAAATAAATTACCATTATGTACCCATCCAGCCTTCCATTTTTCAGTTATCTACTATTAAAAATGTGCACGTTCTTTCAGACACTCACTTTTATAGAAGCAATAATATATTGCTCTGCAACTTGCATTTTTCACTTAATATATTATTCCTATTCTTTCTGTGTTAATAACAGAGAAATTTTACTCATTTTTTTAGAGTGTGTGTATGTGTATTGCTGTACATACATAGTAATATTTTTATAGAGGAATGTTTAAGATTTTTGCAAATAGAAAAATGATGCAATGAGCATATGCTAAATCTTAAATTTTGTTTCTAGGTCTCACGCTGTTGCATGTGTCAATCAGTTTATCATCAGTAGAACTCAAGCTCTGATGTTGCACATTGATTCTTTCATTGAGGTAAGATTTATCCTCTCCTTTGTTTTTGAGAAGGTTAGATAATGTTCATTGCATATAGTTTTTATAACTATAAACTTTTCCTCTGTCACTGATTTTTCCACTTGTATCATGATGTACATACTGATTGTGGTATGTTTAATATCTTCAGCATAAAAATTTCTGCTTCAATATACTGTTCAGTTGCATATGGAAATTAAATTTCCCAAGTCATTTGCAATATGGTGAGGTTGAATAAACTTAACTTGATAAAGAATCTGAAGGCACAAGCTAAAAGAACACTACACTAAGTCTTCACTTTACGTCATCAGTATGTTCTGTAGCTTTAAGCCAAGCAAGTATTATGAAACCAATTTCACCGTAGGACTGATTGATATAAACAAGAATTAAATTCCTACCACATCTCACCAATCTATATATATAAAAGTCTAAGCAACTGTTACGACCGGACAACCGGGTGACCAACTGGTAGCTATGACTCACACTGACCACCAGGGGGCAGATGCTCAGTGCAGGAGCTGGCCCCTGATGGTCAGTGTGCTCCCACAGCCGGTCTCCCATGGCCAGCCAACCTCTCGTGGTCTCCTCCGCCACCCCGGCCGACTGGCCCTGATCAGCTCCTATCTGCCCCGATTGCCCGCTAGGCCGAGGTACCCCACCCATGCATGAATTCATGCACCGGGCCTCTAGTGTTATAGGACCTGCTGTACTTCCGTTTTCTATTGGTTTCCATTGTGAAAGGATTGTTTAAGTTCCCTACCCACTTAACTTTTATTTTCACCAAATAAATTAGTTTATTTTTTCTGAGCTTTTTATCTTAAAAAAAAAATCCCTCAAAGGCCACATTTATGTTGGAAAATTATTGGAGGGGGGGAATCTTGTTTTGTTTTTCTCATTTGCTTAGTACTTACTATGAATCAGGCACTGTACTTGGTGCTAGGGTATTTTCAGTCTAGTTTGATACAGAGGTTAGTGCATAATATTAGAAGTTTGGAGTAAGACTACCTGGGTTCAACTTCCAGCTCTACAGTTTAGTAGTGGTTAACCTTGGGGACCTTAATGAATTGGTGTTTTCCATTTCATCATCTGTAAAATGAGGCTAATAATAGACCTACCTTGTTGGATTATTATATATATGCTGTAAATAGGAACAGTGCCTGCCACAGAGTAAGCCCTCTACTTGTTAACTACTGCTATTATTATTTTTAGAAATTGTAGTTATAATGGTATTTCCTCTTAGTACTCTTCAACAGTTCAAGGAAACTGTAATGGACATACCAGCATCTTATATAATTTATAATTTATAATAAAAGGAATTAAATTCTCTCTAAAAATAAAAATTTAAGAACATTTCCCAACATCTTAAATATTTTCCATTTGTGTTTATGCCATATTAACACTTCTCTGCTGCTTGAAAGCTGTAGAAGAGTCCACCGGTTTTCCATCCTCCATGAGCAGTAACCCCCAGTGGAGGGGCCTGACACACAGTAGTCCCTCAGTAACTATTTACTAAATGAATAAATGCATTGTTTTCTTCCATTACTAGTATTTTCATTAGGGGCTAAAGTCATGTCTGCTAAGTTTGACATTATTGATGGAAAGTGTATTGGTTACTGATATGCGGCTATAACCTACCTTGGCAAAGCTGTGTATTCATATTAAGTAAGACAACATCAAATTTAATGAAGGATGTAATCTAACATACAAAGGAGCACCTGATGGAAAAACATTATTCTTCTCTGACCTTATAAAATATATTCGATTAAAAAAGGAACTAAAGAGTTTTGAAAGCATCAGGGTGTTGGGGAAATCAAAGTTTTTTAAATGCTAGAAACAGTACTTCACATACTGCCATATTTGATATTTGAACTTCTCCATTGTCTTACCCCTTTCTTGAAATGAGGTTTTAGGTTTATCTATTTGGAGACGTTTTTGTGATTTCATGGGAAAAGACAATGGGGCACATTGGATTTTTATTTATTTACTAGGGGCCCGGTGCACGAAATTCGTGCACTGGGTGTGGGGGGGGGGGGGAGAGTGTCCCTCAGCCCAGCCTGCCCCCTCTCACATACTGGGAGCCCTCAGGCGTTGACCCCCATCACCCTCCGATCGCCTGATCGGCCCCTTGCCCAGGCCTGACGCCTCCGCCAGAGGTGTCAGGCTTGGACAGGGGACCCCCATCTCCCCCCGATCACTGGCTCTGGCCCCCGCCCAGGCCTGAAGCCTCTGGCCCAGGAATCATGCCTGGGCAGGGGACCCCCATCTCCCTCTGATCACTTGCTCCACCCCCTGCCCAAGACTGACGCCTCTGACCCAGGCTTCAGGCCTGGGCAAGGGGACCATCATATCCCCCCAATCCCCGGCTCCGCCCCCCACCCAGGCCTGATGCCTCGGCCAGAGGAGTTGACCCTCATCACCCTCCAATCACCAATCACCGGATCGGCCCTTTGACCGGGCCTGAGGCCTCTGGCAGAGGTGTCAGGCCTGGGCAGGGGAAACCCAGCTCCCCGCGGTTGCAGGCTCCGCCACTGCCCAGGCCTAACGCCTCTGGCCTAGGCGTCCGGCCCGGGCAGCGGGGACCTGCAGTGGCAGCGGGGGGCGCCGCGATCGTGGGCTTCACTTTAGGCCCAGGCAAGGGACCCCTAGCTCCTGGGACTGCCAGCTTCAACCGTGTCCAGCTCCCATCGCTGGCTCCACCCCTACTTCCTGCTATCACTGGCCAGGGCGGCAAAGGCGCCTGATTCTCCGATCATGGCCGCCTTTGCCCTGCCCCCCAGCTCTTAGCTCCCCCCTGGGTTTCCAATCACTGTCAGTGGCAGGGGGCTTCTTCCTGCTTTCCCTTTCGCCTCCCTGCATTGTGCCTACATATGCAAATTAGCCGCCATCTTGTTGGCAGTTAACTGCCAATCTTAGTTGGCAGTTAATTTGCATATAGCCCTGATTAGCCAATGAAAAAGGTATCGCCGTACGCCAATTACCATTTTTCTCTTTTATTAGTGTAGATTTTAATGATATTTTTAGTGCTTTTAAAGTATATGTGTGTTTGTATATAAAGTAGAATTTCAGAAGTGGGATAGGAAAAGTTTATTATTTTTTCTTTTCACATCCCTGCTTGCAGCCTCACCAAGAGACAACTTGTTCTTCTAGTGGAGGCTGTTGGTGTAGTATAATGAATGTGGACTTACCCATGATTTCATGAAAAACAAATTCATATCCCCCCACTGGCTAGCAAGTGACTTAACATCTAAACTTCTGTATCTTTATCTGTAAAGTTAAATAAACATCCTGGAGTTGCGATGACTGAACATTCTTTTCATTCAGACTCTTTGTTGTTGTTTTTTAACCTTGTAGAGAAACTTCCTAAGAACAGTATGAGATTGATTACTTTTATTATTTTTTCAGTAGTTGACCTGGTGGTGAACAATGGCAGTTTAGGATTAATTTTCAGAAACTCAGTTTGTGTGTGTGTGTGTGTGTGTGTGTGTGTGTGTGTGTGTATTTATAATTTCCCAATTACTGATGCTTTTATAGAATCTGCACCTGTTACCACCTTAAGAATCAGAGTTGGTAGGACTAAATCTCTTGACAGACAGTAATTGTCAAGGGTAAATCAAATTCTATTTTAATGCTATTTCTGGATCAACTGGATGAGTGCCCCTGTGTCCCAATGACACGGTTTTATTCTCACAAACTAAAAGTTACCTCAAAACACAACCAATCATACTCTCTCAGAAAGAATGGTTTTAAGATTATTTACCAAAACTATGATTTTTGGCAATTATCATTCTACATTTGTCTTGTTTTATAATCTAATAGAGGCTCGGTGCATGAAATTTGTGCACAGGTAGTGTCCCTAGGCCTGGCCTGTAATCTGGGCCAGTCTTCCCCGGCTGCCAGGGAAAATCAGCCTCTGTGTATGGGGCAACCAGTGGGGCGATCGGGGCCCGACTTGCACCCACCTTGGCCTAGTGCAGGGGTGGGCAAACTTTTTGACTCGAGGGCCACGATGGGTTCTTAAACTGGACCAGAGGGCCGGAACAAAAGCATGGATGGAGTGTTTGTGTGAACTAATATAAATTCAAAGTAAACATCATTACATAAAAGGGTACGGTCTTTTTTTTTTTAGTTTTATTCATTTCAAACGGGCCGGATCCGGTCCGCGGGCCATAGTTTGCCCACGGCTGGCCTAGTGCCACCCATGTTTGCTGCCACCCATCCCCAGTTCCCTGTTCCCCATTGGGCGATCAGAGCCTTCTGGCCGAGGGGAGGGACTGAGAGGTTTGCCAGCAGGCCCCAGTCAGGCAATCGGGGGTAGCGGGCTGGGGGTAGCTCCTGCCTTGAGTGTCTGCCCCTCTGGTGGTCAGTGCATGTCATAGTGACCGGTCATTCTGCAGTCCGGTCGATTTGCATATTGCACTTATCTTACCTAATAATAGACAAACATGTAAATTAACCATACCTTTGCTACACTAACCAGCCAATCAGGAGAGTATGCAAATTAACCTAACAAAGATGGCTACATTTTGCATACATAGGCTCCAAGTGGTGGAGCGAAGCCTGATGGCCTGGGGGCCGGAGCAGCGAAGCCTCACGGCCCCGGGGCCGGCGGAGCAGCAAAAGCCTCACAGCCCTGGGGCTGGTGGAGCAGGCTTTGACTTCGGGGCCGGCTCCGGCTGTAGCCCGGCCAGAGCGAAGACCTGGGTGCCAGGTGCCAGGGCAAAGGAAGTCCTATTGCATGAATCTCTTCGTGCAGCAGGCCTCTAGTTATATAGAATATTATAGGCCCGTGGTTGGCAAACTGCGGCTCGCGAGCCACATGCTTCTCTTTGGCCCCTTGAGTGTGGCTCTTCCTAAGCCTTAGGAGTACCCTAATTAAGTTAATAACAATGTACCTACCTATATAGGTTAAGTTTAAAAAATTTGGCTCTCAAAGGAAATTTCAATCGTTGTACTGTTGATATTTGGCTCTGTTGACTAATGAGTTTGCCAACCACTGTTGTAGGCCAGTTAATTCAGTCTTTATTAGTACTATATTTTCTTAGGGTTTTTAAATGTTACCAACTTGCAGATTACTGGTTATTATTACAAACTTTTCTAATGTATTGGAGTAATTAATTAGGAAAAAATATTTCTTGTGTAATAGAACCTCTTTGCATTGGCTGGGGATGAAGAACCAGAGGTACGAAAAAATGTGTGCCGGGCACTTGTGATGCTGCTTGAAGTTCGAATGGATCGCCTGCTTCCTCACATGCATAATATAGTTGAGGTAACACAGGCAATTTAAACGTTCTTTCATCATCTTTCTTTCACGAAAAATCTTGGGCACAAAATGTATAATATGCATCCACTGTTTTCTAATATATATTATTTAACACATTTTAGGGGGAGACTATAAAAATAGTGATTTTCTTAAAATTATAAATTATCTTTATGGTGATTTTTCTTTCATGAGACTTAAGATGTTTTAAGATTGATTGCTTTTACTGATTGCTTTTATTAAGATGTTTCAAAGAGGAAAAATTATTTATAGTGGTAAATAGCTTTTAACCAGGATAACTAGGAAATATTTCGATTATTTGTGTTTACTAGGTATGAGTTAGGCTAAATGCTCAATAAGAGATTCTGTGGTATATTCTTGTGTCATTAAGAGTTTTCTACCCATTACTGGTAAAGTTGATCTGATCAACTTGTGATTTATGTTAACAAAGAGATTTCTGAGTAGAAAATACATCACCACTATAGTTCTGGCAAACTATTTAGATTTTAAAATGTGATTAAAATAATTTTACTAGGAAATTTATTGATCACAGTTGAGCCATATTTAAAGGAACGAATAAATAATAAGATGTAATTATTTCTAGAACAAAATAATTTGCAAATGTATTAAATATTGTGCATCTAGTTCCTCCCTTTTCACTTTCAGAGGTGCATGTGGTACAGAGAGAGATCTCTTTTTAATGGATGGGGTCTAAGATTTGTTAAAAGGCTAGCACTCCTGATGTGCAGCAACTCCTTTTGTAAAACATTAGGAAAGATAATTGTAGAGATAAGCATATGTAGCAGTATAATATGGGAATAAATGACAGTTTCTCTGAGGAGCCTGTTCCTCCATAAAGTGTTTAGAAGAATCAGGTGGAGTTAGTTGAAAGCTTAAGGAGTTTGGAGTTAACCAGAAAGTTAAGAAAGACATTTTATCATTTTCTAGGACCATATCAGGGATGGGAGCCTAATTTATAATGCTACAATTGTTTCTTCAGCAACTAGAGGCCCGGTGCATGAAATTCATACACGGGCAGGGGGTCCCTCAGCTCAGCCTGCACCCTCTCCAATCTGGGACCCCTTGAGGAATGTCCGACTGCCAGTTTAGGCCCGATCTTACAGGGACCACTGGCTCCTAACTGCTCACCTGCCTGCCTGATCACCCCTAACCCCTCTGCCTGCCTGATGCCCCTAACTGCCTCTGCCTGCCTGCCTGATTGCTCCTAACCGCCTCTGCCTGACTGATTGCCCCTAACCGCCTCTGCCTGCCTGCCTGATTACCCCTAACCCCTCTGCCTGATGCCCCTAACTGCCTCTGCCTGCCCGCCTGAGTGCCCCTAACCGCCTCTGCCTGCCTGCCTGATCACACCTAACCGCCTATGCCTCGGCCCCGCCCACCACTGTGCCTTTATCCAGAAGATGTCTGATCTAATTAATTAGCATGTTACCCTTTTATTAGTATAGATACTCTGCATGGTAGTAGGATATGATATGGAATGTAATAGGGTTGGCTTGCCACAACACTGTTTGTTGTATTGCCATATTTTTCCATGTGAGATGTTTCAATCAGGCAGAGGATGTGTATGAAGAATTCATCACTTAACCCCAATTCCAAGTCCCAGGTACATTGGGAATAATGTGTGACTCATGTTTATTTTGATTTTGCATATAAGGATTTTTTAAAGAGATTCAGACAATATGCCTTTAGATTTGGGAGCAGTGTTCCTCCAACTAAGAGTGAATTTGGCCTGGTATATTCAAAGCACATGATAAACTTATTTTGTTGGAAACTACAAATTATAATTGCACTAAGAAATGTCACTTTCTAAATTTAAAAAGACTTTTGTAATTGTATTATATATACATATATATCTTTAAATACATGAAATATATACTTACAAGAGACACCTTGAATAGATCTATATAAATAAAGAGGTAATATGCAAATTAGGCTGGGATGCTGTAACGGTCATGACCAGCTCAGAAGGAGGGGCCTGGCGTGAGCCCAGAGCCTGAGAGAACAACAGACAGGGCAGCCTGTACCCAGCCCTGGAGCTGGAGACACAAACCCACAAGGGGGGCCAGCCCCCAGCCCCAGCCCCACGGCCATGGCACTGGGCTGCTAGGGCCGGAGTGGAGACACAAACCTGCAGGGCGGCCGGGTTCAATTCTGATCAAGGCCATGTACCTAGGTTGCAGGCTCCTCCCTGGCCGGGGCCCAGGTCAGGGCTCATGCAGGAGGCAACCAATCGAAGTGTGCCTCTCACATTAATATTTCTCTCTGTCTTTCCCACTCTCTTCCATGCTCTCTAAAAATCAATGGGAAAATATCCTGTGAAGATAAAAAAGGAAGGAGGGAGGAAGGAAGAAAGAAAGAAATGTCATATCCTATGAAAGAGACATCTTGAAGATGCCTAAAGAAAGTTCTTTTTTTCATGGTGAAGGGACTGGAGTCTGTGTTGATGAAAACACCTTGGCGGCTGCGGTGGCCGGCAGTGGCAGCAGCAGTGGGGTGATGGGGGTGGCACCTTCCCCTGATCAGCCAGTTGCCTCCTGCAGAGGGAGGCTAGACTGCATCCCCTGAGGGCTCCCGGACTATGAGGGGGGTAGGCTGGGTTGAGGGACAAACCCCCCCCCCCCCAGTGCACGAATTTCATGCACTGGGCCTCTAGTATGTTATAAAAAGATTCTTCATTTTAAGAGAGGTTTAATGGAGGGTTTTATTTTGCTGTTTCTACAAAGACTTAATGTTTTATTATTAATACTCATATTTTTAAAAATCTCAGTGGTTTCATAAAACAAAATACATCCATACGGAACAGCTAAATAATAATGCATTGAATACTTTTCATTAGGCAACATTCAAGAGCAGCAGTTCTTAAGTTTGGTTGCATTTTAAAATTAACTAGGAAGCTTTTTTAAAAAATGTAAACCCTAGATTAAAACGGGCCATAGCAAAGAACTATTAACTTGCTGTAATAGAGGTTTATTTTAATTGCATGATTTTAACTGATTAATATTGAGGCTCCTTTTTTTACAGTACATGCTACTGAGGACCCAAGATCAAGATGAAAATGTGGCTTTAGAAGCCTGTGAGTTTTGGCTAACTTTGGCTGAGCAACCAATATGCAAAGATGTACTTGTAAGACACCTTCCTAAGTAAGTGTTCCTTCTTAATGAATTCTACCTTGTTCTTAAATTTAACAGTGATTCCTCACTTTTGTATTTTTGGTTGAATTCTTCTATCATCAGGGAGTTAAGTTCTAAACAAGTCAAAATTAATTTTATTGTTGGTATTAGTAGAGATTTTTCAAGAAGCGACTAAATTTCTTTGAAATCATGTGAGCATGGTTTATTCTAAGTCATACTTAATTTTGGATAATTCGTGGCACAGTTGTCATTTTTTTATATAATTCTTGTAATTTGACCATGGATTCTGGTGGGATTTTTACCAAAGAAAATTATTTCCCACTAGTTGTGATGTTATGAAATTTTTGGTTAACCTATTGTTAAGGCTGTTTTAACTCAATGAATGCTGTTGGATCAGGGTTTGTTTGTATGTTTTTTCCAGTTTTATTGAGATACTAGAAGCCCGTTGCACGAAGATTCGCGCAATAGGCTTTCCTTCCCCTGGCTGCCAGCACCGGTTTTCCTCCGGCACCTGGGACCCAGGCCTTTGGTCCGGCTGCAACGAGACTTGGCTTCTCAGCTGTAGCTGCAGTGTAGAAGCCAGCCTCTTCAGTCTTCAGTCTTCATTCCAGCCGGAGCCTTCAGTCTTCGCTCCGTGCCTGTGTATGCAAATTAACCGCCATATTTGTTGGGTTAATTTGCATAGTTGCTCTGATTGGCTGGTGGGCGTAGCGGAGTGACACCAATTTGCATGTTTCTCTTTTATTAGTGTAGATAGTTAACAAAACGTATTGGTTATAGATGTACAATGCAATGACTTAATTTGCATTAAAATCAGATATTTAAAAGTAATGCTTGCTAACGTTTGAAAAGTAAGCAATACAGTCTCATGGAAGAAAATTAAAATGCAGAAAACTTAAAATGTTTTGGATTTTCACCACCCTGAGTAATCACTATTAGTATTTTTGATGTATTGTTGCCATATACCAAAAACCATATATTCAGGCTATTTCAGGACAAATTACATTTGATAATTTATAAAACACTTAATGTAGCATCTAGCTATAGTTAGTGCTTAAAATTCTGATAATACTGTTTTGTGGTTTGCTCTTTTCAGTTCTTGAATGTTGTATACTTTTCCTCCAGGTCATTAGTCTTTAAACTTTGAGAACTATTCCATCATAGTGTGCGTACCACATATATATGATTAACTTTTCTTCAGTTGTTGACTATTTAAGTTGTTTGCTCCTTTCTTTTTTTTAACCAAATAATCCTGTAGTAAGCATCTTTTTTTGTTCATAAGTGGTTATTTCTCTCACATAGAATTCCTAGAAATGATTTGTGCCAGGATCAAAGGACTGAACATTTTGGGATTCTTCATAAATATTCCAAATTGTTCTCTAGTGAAGTCATGCGGATTTACACCCCACTTAGAGTGTCCCATCGTGTCACAACTTTTATCAGCCATTAATTATAATTTCTCCAATCTTAACCATCTGGATGAGCAAAGAACAAAATCATTTGTTTTAATTTGTGGTAGTATTATCAGAGTTATCTATTTTTAGTATTTACAGTATTTGAATGTTCTCATTTTCATATAGTCAGTAAACTTTCTTTTCCAATAAATTCTTTCCCCACCAAAAAAGCAATAGTTTCACCTATATTTTATTCTAGTGTCTGTCTGGAATTTATTTGGAAATAGAGTACACCACATGCTAAGCGCATTTTTTTTTTCTTTAGGAAATCCATTTATTACTTTTCTCCCTAATGTGTGGTACCACTTTTATGATTTGTTTGTTTCTTAACATAGGATCATCTAATTCTGAGAGTTATATAAATCAATATTACTTTTTACAAAAACTGAAGAGCTATTAGTGAAAGCCTATAACATTAGGAGATAGTGGTAAAAACACAATTATAGCAAGGTGCTCTAACTGTTATTACACTAATAAAACCTAGACATTCTTAAAGCAACCAGAACTTGAGTAGTAGCAGGCTAAAAAATCATCACTTCAAACATTAAACAACTAAAGCCAGTCATAAATATGTTTGACTTCTATGGCTGCATTTATTTTTAGTTGAACTAATGCATTGTGAGCCCCCCTGGGTGGCTCAGTTAATATGAGCATTGTGTATACCAAATGGTTTCGGGTTCAATCAATCCCCACTCAGGGAGTGTATAGGAGGCAACTGATCAATGTTTCTCTTTCCCCCCGTTCCCCTCTAAAAAAATTAATGGAAAAATCCTTAGGTGAAGTTTTGTGTTTTTTTTTAAGCAAATGTTTGTTGGTATATTTGGGATAAATTCTTAGAGAAGAAATTGCTGTTCTTTTTATTTTTATTTCTAAGCACTATTAATCTTATTTCCTCTAAGATTCTATCTAGCGCAGTGGTTCTCAACCTTCTGGCCCTTTAAAGACAGTTCCTCATGTTGTGACCCAACCATAAAATTATTTTGGTTGCTACTTCATAACTGTAATGTTGCTACTGTTATGAATCGTAATGTAAGTATCTGATATGCAGGATGGTCTTAGGCGACCCCTGTGAAAGGGTCATTCGACCGCCAAAGGGGTCGTGACCCACAGGTTGAGAACCTCTGAGGCGGATCTTGTACATGAGTTGTAAAAGGACTACAACATATATTACGAATACTCATCATTTGAGAAGGTCAGACAGCACAAAATATGCTCTAAGACAATGTTAGTGGTGGTTGTCTCCTTGGTTTGTTTTTATTATTTATTAATTTTAGGGGGAAAGAGGCATGGATTTATTGTTCCGCTTATGCATTCTTTGGTTGCTCCTTATATGTGCCCTGACCAGGGATTGAACTTGATACCTTGGCATATCGGGATGACACACTAATCAACTGAGCTACCAGCCAGGGCTTATCATTGGTATTATTGGTATACAAAAATTTGTTAAGACTCCTTCATAATTTTATTCATCTTTAGTTCCTTGTTTCATGAATTTATTTTCTTATAGGTTGATTCCTGTGTTAGTGAATGGCATGAAGTACTCAGATATAGATATTATCCTACTTAAGGTAAGAAAACTTGTTTTCTGGTGAATGGGGAATATTATTTTTATTGACTTAGTGAATCTTTGAATTTAACTAATAAAACATTTAGAGTAAATCCTATGTAAATAGGCTTCTGTTTTATATATATATTATGCTGCAGAGTTCAAAGGCAGAAGCATAAAAATGCCTTAAATATTATCTGCATGGGATTTAGGTACTCTAGGTTGTACCAGCTTGATGGGAGGCAATACAATGTGGTTGAAAGTACCTGATACCTAACAAGTGTCATGTCATAGTCTATTCCTCCCTTCACAAGGAAGGGGTGCACTTCAGAATCCTATGCATAACCCATCTCTAGGTATTCTGGTTCTTTCACTCATGTGCATATTATTAACCTATAATGATTATCACCAAAATTTTCCCTTTAAAAAAACAACACAGGGTGATGTTGAAGAAGATGAAACGATTCCTGACAGTGAACAGGATATAAGGCCACGTTTTCATCGATCAAGGACCGTGGCCCAGCAGCATGATGAAGATGGCATTGAAGAGGAAGAAGATGATGACGATGAAATTGATGATGACGATACAATTTCTGACTGGAATCTAAGTAAGTTGGAGAGGGAAAAGCACAGTTGCCTGCTTTGGTAACAACTTTATTGAGGAATAATTTACATACCATACAATTCACCCATTAAACAGTGCAATTCAGTAGTTTTTAATGTATTCATAGTTGTGCAGCCATCACCACAGTAAATTTTGGGACGTTTTCATCACCCCAGAAAGAAACTCCATTCTCATTAGCAGTCATTTCCATTTTCTCCGAGTCCCTCAGCCCTAAGTAACTACTAGTCTGTATTCTGTATATATGAATTTGCCTGTTCTGGACTTTTCTATAAATAGAATCATACAATATGAGGTGTTGTATGATTCACCCATGTTGTAGCATGTGGAAAAATAGCTCATTGTATGGATTTATTACATCATATTTATCCGTTTCTCAGCTGATGGACATTTGGTTGTTTCCCCCTTTTGGCTGTTGTGAGTAATGATGCTGTGAACGCTTCTGTAAAGTGTATGTGTGGATGTATGTTTTCAGTTCTCTTAAATATGCATATTCTCAGGAGTGGGATTACTAGGTCATTTGTTAACTGCTTAACCTTTTGAGAAGCTATAAGGCTGTTTTCCAAAATGGCTCCACCACTAACTTTCCCACCATCAGTGTCTTAAGATTGCAGTTTCTTGCTTGCCAACAGTTGTTAACTTTTATCATAGCTGTCCTGGTATATGTGAAGTAGATATGGTTTTGGTTTGCGTTTTTCTGATGGACCTGTTCTTATATTTATTCTTTTTGTTTTTTTAAATATATTTTATTGATTTTTCATAGAGAGGAAGGGAGAGAGATAGAGAGAGCCAGAAACATCAATGAGAGAGAAACATCGATCAGCTGCCTCTTGCACATCCCCCACCGGGGATGTGCCCGCAACCCAGGTACATGCCCCCGACCGGAACCGAACCCGGGACCCCTCAGTCCGCAGGCCGACACTCCATCCACTGAGCCAAACCGGTTTCGGCTATTCTTTAAATATAATTCAGACTATCATTTCTCGATTTGTTTGATATTCTAAAATAGGGCCCAGCCATTGTGGCTCAGTGGTTGAGCTTCGACCTATGAACCAGTAGTTCACAGTTCGATTCCCGGTCAGTGCACGTGCCTGGGATGCGGGTTTAATCCTCATTGTGGGTTGTGCAGGAGGCAGCCAATCAGTGATTCTCTCATCATTGATGTTTCTATTTCTCTCTTCCTCTCCCTTCTTCTAAATATATTTTTTAAAAAAATAGGATCCATAAACTTTGGCCATAAACTTTCTGTTTATCTTATATAAACTTATTTTTGTACTAATTTGCATGAGGATTGGCTGATTATCGTGGATAATTCTAAAATATAAATTGCTTTGTCATAGTCAGACTACAAAATATTTTTTTAAAATCTCTGTTCATTTTCATCCTTAGCTGCAAATCCACATCATTTGTGGGCATTTAATTAGACCACACTCTAATTAAAAACTGTTGGGAGGAACCTAGATACCTGTGGTTTGCTTGCTTGCGTACTGGTTTTTAAAACTCCACTGCTTTAGTTCAGGATTACTCAACCTCAGCACTAATGACATTTTGGGTCACATGACTTTGTTGTGGGGGCTATCCTGCATGTTATAGGATGTTTACCAGCATCCCTGACCTCTACCCAGTAGATGCCAGCAGCCTGCACGCACGCATACACACACACACACACACACACACACACACAATTGTGATAACCAACAAATGTCTCCAGGCGTTGCCATGTTTCCTCTGGGAAATAAAACTACCCCCAGTGAGAACTACTGCTGTAATTCAGAGTGCTTGGATTTCTACTAACTATGAAGTGGTTAAGGACATGAATCATCAGCCTGGACTGTGTAATTCATTTGGTTAAATAACTACCAGTTAGAGTGCCTAACATACCTAGCACTAGGTCAAGGACTTAGCATGCATATCAAATTTACTCTTTCTGGCAGCCTTCCGTAGGTAAGGAAACTGCAAAAAGAGAAACTTGCCCATGGGCAATATAGCTAGTAGTGCTGACACATCTAGTATTAGAACCCAAATCTCACTTTCACAAGTTACCTCCCACTGTATCCTTGCTTTCATGTTGAGGGTGGGGTGGATTAACATTATAATATAGATGACTCTTCAAAAGTAATAATGTACACTTGATTGGGGGATACTTCCTCTTTACATCTCACCCGTCTCTATATCCTTACAGAAGTTTTTCTGTGCACATACAGAAAAACATGTATATCTCTTTTAGGAGAAAAGGCTGAAAAAATGAAATCAGATTATGTGTACTCTGCTCGTTCTTTTCCATATCTATATATATAAAAGCCTGATATGCTAAGTGTCCCTCCTACTGTCCGACCAGTCGCTGTGACACACACTGACCACCAAGGGGCAGATGCTCAACGCAGTAGCTGCCGAGCTGCAGTGACTTGGCAGCAGCAGTTCTCGGGTGACGCACCCGAAACCAGAGAGGAGGGAGCCCAATTCCTCGCAGGGCTACTGATTCCATCTTCAGCCATGGGTTATGTTGTTGCTGGAGCACTGTGGGCCCTGGATCTGGCTTACTGCACACTTGCATTTGTGTTTCCACACCCTGTACGACAGCAACTTTGCAAAGTGCCCTCTCGTACTCCAGGATCCCTCGGGGGATGTCGGAAGGCCAATTTCAGCCCGATCGCAGGCTAGGCCTAGGGACCCTACCTACCAGAGGGACCCCGCTCACTCCACAGATGCCTTTTGAGTTACGGCACCAACCCAGGTGCAGCCGGCCTGGGAGGGACCACAGGAGGTTGGCTCCAGGGCATGTCTGGCTCATCTCGCCCAGTCCCATCCTGGCAGTCACCTAATTAATTTCCTTTCCATGTGCATGAATCCATGCATCAGGTCACTAATATGCTAAGTGTCTGACCTATCGGTATGACACACACTGACAACCAGGGTGCAGACACTCAACACAGGAGCTGCCCCCTGGTGGTCAGTGCCGCTGCTCAGCCAGAAGCTGGGCTCACAGCTGGTGAGTGCACCAGCGGTGGTGGGAGCCTCTCCCGCCTCCGTGGCAGGCAGCACAAGAGTATCCTACTGAGGGCTTAAGTCGTCAGTCAGACATCCCCCAAGGGCTCCTGGACTGCAAAAGGGCGCAGGCCAGGCTAAGGGACCCCTGAGTGCACGAATATCGTGTACTGGGCCTCTAGTATCGTATAACATTCTATATCTAGATTTCATCTGTTTCATGGCAGCATAATCATTTGCATGGATCTACCATACAGTATAACTTAAGACCCTTATTGATGAGTAAGTTATTACGTCTTGTCAATATAATAGCTTTTTTTAAAGAATGGATATTACCATTGTCTAATACTTTGTAATCATTTATTTTGCCTAGTTCACATTGGGGAAAATTTGGACACAATTATATTTTTGTTCTTTTCTAAATTATTGTGTTAAATGAAATCTGCGTTGTTATATAGTCTGATAGTCAATAGTTTCTTAGTCTATAAAGAATGTTTTCTAGCATATTTTATGCATCATGTACTGGCAACTTTTGTTCCAATTTATAGTTTGTTTGCTGATTCTTGGTCATAAAAACATACTCTTGTTAATAGAAGTTTTTTCATGTGACAGCCTCCAATTTAACTGAATTCTTTGAAACTCTGTAAAGGTATGAATAAAGTGTATAGCAATACTCATTTTACATATGTATAACTAAACAATAATGGAGGTTAATGTAATATTTTTGAATTAAATATTTCCTTAGGAAAATGTTCTGCTGCTGCCTTAGATGTTCTTGCAAATGTGTATCGTGATGAGCTTTTGCCACATATTTTGCCCCTTTTGAAAGAATTACTTTTTCATCCTGAATGGGTTGTTAAAGAATCAGGCATCTTGGTTTTAGGAGCAATTGCTGAAGGTAAGTCTTAAGCCACATTTGAAATTTAGAATGCCAATGCTACTAGGCTATTTTAAGAAATTGTTACTCTATAAGCAAAGACTACTTATTGACTCAAATTTATATGCTTTGCTCTTGTTTTCCTGATGTGGGGTAGAGAAAACTATGATCCACATTAACCTTGAATAGGATATTTGAATCCAAAAGCCATATTAGAAAGTGTTTGCTTTAGACTGGTTAACAATTATTAACTAAACAGCCATCGGCTTGCTTCTAACCCCAGCCAAATATTTTGCAAATGCTTTTGTTATGATAAAAGAAATAGAATGAGAGGACAAGGACTCTGTCAGAAGCATTACCATTGCTAGAAAAACAACTTTGTTCCCTAAATAAGTATAAAAAATATTGTAAGTCAGTGATGGCGAACCTTTTGAGCTCGGCGTGTCAGCATTTTGAAAAACCCTAACTTAACTCTGGTGCCATGTCACATATAGAAATTTTTTGATATTTGCAACCATAGTAAAACAAAGACTTATATTTTTGATATTTATTTTATATATTTAAATGCCATTTAACAAAGAAAAATCAACCAAAAAAATGAGTTCGCGTGTCACCTCTGACATGCGTGTCATAGGTTCACCATCACTGTTGTAAGTCAAGAGTGTCATCGTTCTCTGCTAGTATAAGGGTTAGTTATTATTCTGTCCTTAGTTGTAAACATCTATCTAGAAGAACTTGAAGCATTTTAAAGGCAGTTCTAAAAGTCATAATTTGTGTAGCAGAAGTAAAATGAGCTTTCTTTACCCTGTTGGAAGATACTTAAGAGCAGTTAGGTCTCGTTTCAGTTTTTAATAATTTTAGAACAGATTATTACAGTATATTTATTACAGTGGAGGTGATCTGAATATTTTTCATGGATGTGTGTGTCAGTTTAATATTTACTGAAAGGGCTTTTTAACCATATTTTAGCATTTTCTGAAAGTTTTTGGTGATTTTTTCCCTAGGTTGTATGCAAGGCATGATTCCATACTTGCCTGAGCTCATTCCTCACCTTATTCAGTGCCTCTCTGATAAAAAGGCTCTTGTACGTTCCATAACGTGCTGGACTCTGAGCCGCTATGCACATTGGGTAGTCAGCCAGCCCCCAGACACGTACCTGAAGCCATTAATGACAGAATTGCTAAAGCGTATCCTGGATAGCAACAAGAGAGTACAAGAAGCTGCCTGCAGGTAGGACAGATTCATAACAAAATGTTCATTGTGTGGGAAAGGAGTGGGTGTGTCAATGAGAAACTAATTTTCAACCTTGTATGAAATGTTGGTATTAAACCATTAATGCGGTTTTTATTATTATCTGTAGCTTACACCTTATGATTTTGTAAATACAAATGTGATTAACTAGACATCAGCCTTTGTGTTTCTTAAACTTTTTTTCCCTCTCACTGGCTATGACAACAGTATAATTATCTTGCAGCCTAATTTCCATGGGTGTCTGGAGTTGTGCTGGCAAGGGCTACACCAGCCGTGGGCAAACTACAGCCCGCGGGCCGGATCCTGCCCTTTTGAAATGAATAAAACTAAAAAAAAAAAAAAAAAGACCGTACCCTTTTATGTAATGATGTTTACTTTGAATTTATATTAGTTCACACATACACTCCCTCCATGCTTTTGTTCCGGCCCTCCGGTCCAGCCCTCGAGTCAAAAAGTTTGCCCACCCCTGGGTACTCTTGAAGCAATAACAAAGAGCCGATTCACATTAGCCTGTAGGTCAACTACTGTAACTCCACAGAAAGTCCCTCAGTGACCTGTCATCTGTCACTTAGTGTACCTACTTGAGTAGCTGTTAAACTGTTCCTTTTCCCAACACTAATACTCTCTTTCTCTCTAATTACAGTGCCTTTGCTACCCTAGAAGAGGAGGCTTGCACAGAACTTGTTCCTTACCTTGCTTATATACTTGATACCTTGGTCTTTGCATTTAGCAAATACCAGCATAAGAACTTGCTTATTCTTTATGATGCCATAGGAACATTAGCAGATTCAGTAGGACATCATTTAAACAAACCAGTAAGTGTCTGTGATTAACTATTATGAAAATAAATATGTGCTTGGTTTGGAAATTAACAGCAGCATCTCACATGAATGTAAAACACTTTGTAGACTGACTAAAGGAAAAGGAATAAAGTTTTTATACCCTGTAAAATTTAAAGTATTGTATCTGCCACTTTATAAATACTGTAGCTTTAGAGCAGGGGTCCTCAAACTATGGCCCGCGGGCCACATGCAAATACAAATATTGTATTTGTTCCCGTTTTGTTTTTTTACTTCAAAATAAGATATGTGCAGTGTGCATAGGAATTTGTTCATAGTTTTTTTTTAAACTATAGTCCAGCCCTCCCAACAGTCTGAGGGACAGTGAACTAGCCCCCTGTTTAAAAAGTTTGAGGACCCCTGCTTTAGAGTATCACGTCTAGACATTTTTGTTTTCTCACCAGAATTTTCAAGTATGGGGAATACACTAGATAAAACAATTAGAAATTGGGGTAATAGGTTAAAAATGCTAATAGTGATTGATACAGAAGAAATATGGCTAGGGAGCCAAACTGTCTCTAGTAGTGTTCAGAGTAGAAGAGTACGAGATTGGATTTGTAGTATTAGAATTTTAATATAGCTCAGAATTTCCTGCTAAGGAATAGATTTTGTTTATGATTGCTACATGGCAATTCTTAAGAAATTGTCTGTGTTTATAAGTTATACTTAAAACTTGATGCAAGACACTTGGTTTGTGGGTTTACTTTGATATTGGTTGGTTGGTTGGTTTGGAAGGGTGTTCTTCTGAATGTCTTAAATCAGAACCTTTAGAATCGCGGCCCCTTGTTTATATTATTACTACATTTATTTACTTGGTTTTATGGATTCTTCAGTTTAAATAAAGATACTTAAATGATTACGAATCTTTTTCTACAAATGCCCCAATAAGGTAAACCTGTCCTTTCTAACATACTGTACAACTAGAGCCATATTACATGTCACAAGTGCCAGAATTAAAAAATTCAGTCACTAAAGAGTAAAACTTACATGAATCATTCTTGATTGTGATCAAGTAATTTTTATGTATGGTATATTTGTATATATTTTGTTTCAAAAAGGATAAAAGATGACTTAAAACTAGAACAAAGTCACATAAATTAAAAAGATAGGCAAAATAAAAATTTTAAAGGTGCAAAGAGTCTTAAAATACATTCTGTAATTATTTTACACAATTACTCTAAATGGGTTTTAATTTTCATAGACTCAAAATGGACTTGTTAACGTATGACAGTGGAGCTTTATGTGTTTTTTTATTATTGTAAATAGGAATATATTCAGATGCTAATGCCTCCACTGATCCAGAAATGGAACATGTTAAAGGATGAAGATAAAGATCTCTTCCCTTTACTTGAGGTATGCTAAACTGGTAACATTTATTTTATCTGTGTTTTATCAAAAAAACATGTCCAAATCTAAATGGTGTTTAAAAATTTTACAACCTGAGCTATTTCTGTTAAAATGCTGGATAAATACATAACTTCTCATTACTTTAATTATGGTGCACCTATACTAAGAAATATTGTTAAATTATATGTTTTCTAACCTGTTCTTCGGTTGTTATTAATTCTCACCCGAGGATATTTTTTCCATTGATTTTATGAGAGTAGAAGGGAGGGAGAGGGAGAGAGAAATATCAATGTGACATTGATTGGTTGCCTCCTGCATGTGCCCCAACTGGGGCTAGGGATCGAACCTGCAACCCAGGTACGTGCCCTTGACTGGGAATCAAACCCGCAACCCTTTGGTTTCCAGGTGATGCTCTAAACACTGATCGAAGCTGGCCAGGGCTCTAATCTGCTCTTCCTAATTGATAATAAATTATCATGGAGATCTTCCCATATCATATACATCTATCTCTAATCATTTCTTGATATAGATACATAGCTATACCATAATTAATACACAGATGATACTTGGGTAGTGCCAGTTTGAACTGCAAAGATCTGGTTATATGCATATTTTTCCCCATAAAAGCCTGTACTGTTTGTTATCCCCTTTTGGGAGTCCATGGATGTGGAGGGCTGACTAGATGCCTTTGACGTAGCATTAGGACTTGATGCTAATAAAGAGAGACTTCACTTTGTACCCTTTCTGTCTAGTTTGAAATTTTCTTTCATGTATACTAAATACTTTTTAATTAAAAAGAAATGTTATATATTTAAATAACTCAGCACACTATCAAATGTAGTAACTTAAACCTAAATGACTTGATATTGGTAGAGCCAATTCAGTCATTGTCATTCTTGTTCCCCCTATCATTTTACGGGTCACACTTCTGCCATGGATTGTCCCTAGCCAAGAAGTATAAACTTCTGGGACCAAGAGCAATAACTAATTCTGGGTCCAGCAACACAAGAAGAGTTGTTATGGCTAAATAAGCAGGGGCTCAGAATGTGCTCAGTAAAGTCTACCTACATCATTTACCAGAATGGGAGGATAAGTAAATAGATCTCTAATATTTGAGAAAAAAATAGGAATATATAAACTTAATCTGTTCTTGACAGGTGACATTCATTATAGAAACTTTTATAATTGATTTTGAGAGAGAGAGCAAAGGGGAGAGAGAAACATTTATGTGAGAGTGTATCATTGATCTGCTGCCACCTGCATGCCCACATGTGCCCTGACCAGAATCGAAGGTGCACAGGATAACACCCAACCAACTGAGCCACAAAAGCCAGGGCTAGAAACTACTGTTTTACTTTTTTTTTTTTCTGAGGAAACCTCCGGCTGGCAAACTTAACAGCAATGAGTGGCATCCAGGTGAGAGGTTTAAAAAGACTAGTAGAGCAAGCTCAGAAATAACCTGGATCTGAATTAGTATACTTTCAAGTATTTATCATAATGTTAACAATACCCATAAATTTTACACTCATGCTTTATTCTTTCTAGTGCCTATCTTCAGTTGCCACAGCCCTGCAGTCTGGCTTCCTTCCATACTGTGAACCTGTGTATCAGCGTTGTGTAAACCTAGTACAGAAGACTCTTGCACAAGCCATGGTATTTAAAAAAAAAAATTGTATCTCATTGTTGGCATCATAAGCATTTTTCTAAGGAGACGCATAATGTATACAAATGAAATTTTTTAACAATTGATTCAAAGTAATTTTTCAAAAAATTGTGTCTAATTTCAGTTGAACAATGCTCAACCAGATCAATATGAGGCTCCAGATAAAGATTTTATGATAGTGGCTCTTGATTTACTCAGTGGCCTGGCTGAAGGACTTGGAGGCAACATTGAACAGCTAGTAGCCCGAAGTAACATTCTAACACTAATGTATCAGTGCATGCAGGTGAGACCTGTTAAAGTAAAATGAATTGAAACCTGGTTCTCTGTATCACATTTGGGTTAATTTCTGCTTATTTCTTATAGGATAAAATGCCAGAAGTTCGACAGAGTTCCTTCGCCCTGTTAGGTGATCTGACAAAAGCTTGCTTTCAGCATGTTAAGCCTTGTATAGGTAGGAATATTTTCTACTGCTATGATGTGATTTTAATGTCAGCTATGTTTTTTATTATTAAAATGTAATTTCATGGAATCCCAACATTTATAAATGTACATTTGACTGGTTAAAGCTTCTTTGATTGAAGCAGGAAGGACAGGAACTCCTGTTCTTTGCCCCTTGAACTCACCATTACTCAGCAGCCTTTTATTAGGTTTTCTCATGATAAAGCAGCATACTTTTTCAGATATCATAGGATACTTTTCAAGCAATTTACTTAAGAAGTAAATAATGATTTGCTTCTGTTTTAATACCATAGCATTTGTCTTAGTCTTCTGTGAAGATAACAAGGGATTTATTGAATAATGTAACCTGAATTGCTGTCAAATCCATGGGTTAAATGGAATTTTGGTTACTTTTTTTTTCTTCTTCATTTCTGTATTCCATCTTTTTTGGATGAGTTATTTATGCATTATTTAATAAACCTTGGTTTAAAACATTGACCTAAAAGGTTTTTTCATTTCATACAGTTGTGCTTTGGGGTATTTTTCTTTTCCAGTTTTTTTGCGATACAGTTGATACATAACATTCTATAGTTTACGGTATACAGCATGATTTGATATGTTGTACACCTTATGTATATATTATGAAGTGATTACCACAAGTTTAATTAAAATCCATCACCTCAAAAAGTTAAAAAGATTGTTTTTCCTTGTGGTAAGACTTTTAAGATCTGCTCTTTTAGCAACTTTAAAATATACACTACAGAATTGTTCACTATAGTTATCATGGCATACATTACATCCCCAGAACTTATTTCTTATAGACTGGAAGTTTCTTCACCCAATTCCCAGTTGTACTTCTGTAAAAAATAATTGTATTCTGAACTTTGAGTAATAACATTAATTACGATATATTTTTAAAAATCATGAATTTCCAACCTAACTACTCTAAATGAAAGTGTATTGAATTCTTGTCTTGTGTGAAGCTTGTTCTTACAAATATTAACCATCTAACTGAGTTTTTATGAGTTTAAACTTGTATGAAAGGATTTCATTCCTTTGTAAGACTTTTATAGATCATGTGTCCCTTCTTTAGGGGGTGCACAATGTCTAGTTCTCTCTTTTTTTATGTTACCAATAATAATGATTATTTTCTAGATTACTGATTCTTAACCAGGGAAATTCTGTGTGCTGCCCCCCTCCTGCAGAACATTTTTTTCTTGTAAAAACATTTTTTTATTGATCTCAAAAGAGGATGGAAAAGGGAGAGAGAAATAGAAACATCAATGATGAGAGAGAATCATTGATTGGCTGCCTCCTGCATGCCCCCTACTGGGGATTGAGCCTGCAACCTAGGCATGTGTCCTTGACCAGAATTGAACCTGGGATCCTTCATTCCTCAGGCTAGGGCTCCTGCAGAACATTTAGTTTAACCCTAGGGGTGTGTTGCTGGTATATAGGGCATTGAGACAAAAGAAGTTGGCCTAAGTCCTACAAGGCACGCAACAGCCCCACACACAACAGAATAATCTGGACCAAATGATCAGTGTTGCTAAAATTGAGAAACCCTGGTTTTTACATCCACTGATTTTTAAAAATTATATTCTAATTCTTCATTTAATAGTGAGAATACATATGCAGAGACATTTTCCATATCAATAAATTATTTCCCTGAAGTACACATTCTATAGGAGAGGCAGGATCATTGCTTGATTCTCTTTTATTTGCTAGTTTTCAAAATAATGAATTGATTCCCAGTATCTATATTATGTTTCAGAGTTTAGTTTGTGTTTGTTTTTTGAGTGTACCCAAATTGTCCTACCTGTAAGCATTGGTAGCTTAAGTTGGCTCCTGCGTTCTTTGTGGTATAATAAACTAGTACAGGTTTGTTGGGTACATTTCCTGCCCTTAACCTGCAGTGAAACATTTCTGAGACCTTCATTCCTTTTAAGTGCAAAATGATATTGAGAGACCACAATCTGAGCACTAGGGTAAAAGTTACTTTAAAAACCAAAATCACTGCTTTTTTTAAAAAATTGTGCATGTGATATAAACTAGCTTTGAAAAAAAGTTGTAATGTATCATGCTTCCCTTACCTTTGAGTTTTCTCAGTCTGATGACAAGAGTACTATGCCAACTCTTTTTAGTGAAACCTGAAATATTCCAAATCTTACGTTTCCTGATCTACTTCATATGAAAGTTCTGATATTGCCTCTCTCAGTTTCTTAAGATAAATATTTACCAACACCTTTAAAATATTGCTATTTCTTTCCTGCTTTTCAGTTTCCACCTAGTAGGTTTTCTTTAAAGCATAATACACTGCTGTTGATAAGTATACATTTTAAAACATTTTTTTTCTAGCTGATTTCATGCCAATATTGGGAACCAACCTAAACCCAGAGTTCATATCAGTCTGTAATAATGCCACATGGGCAATTGGAGAAATCTCCATTCAAATGGGTAAGATTTTTTTCTTCTTTAAAAGTGTAAGTTTTTAAATGCCTTAATATTTTTGTAATTGCCTTTTTCATGTTTTGTTTTTAAATTTAAATTAATTTTACATATTAATAATAGCATATGTCACAGTTAAAAAAGGAACCAAAGTTGGTATTTTAACATTGAAATTTTTTTTTGTTTTTCTCTTTTGGGGATGATCTAGGTATAGAGATGCAGCCTTATATTCCTATGGTGTTGCACCAGCTTGTAGAAATCATTAACAGACCCAACACACCAAAGACGTTGTTAGAGAATACAGGTACCATATGACTGAACTGTTTTGGTGAAGAGAAAATTACTTGCCTTTTAATTTTAAATTAAGATGCATAGAGAAACCAAAGTTAGCTTTAGAAACCCAGCTTATTATTAACAGCTATTTTGGATTCTCGGTAAATGGAATGGACTGTTTTTAGCTGCCTTCCATAACCAATCTTCAGAAACTTTTTTTTTAAAATCACCTTTTCCCCCTATTCTAGTGTCTTAATACTTCCTAAAATGGACCCCAGCTAAAATAAGGATGGAGAAATATAAATTTTACTTTTATATTAATTCAGAGAGCAACTGGGAGCTGAAAGTAATGGGTTTTTTTTAATCTGTAAAAATATAGCCAAAGATAGATTGCAATGTAGTGGCTAATTGGTTTATAATGGTTTATATACGTATGTATTTTCTATTTTGTGTATACTTTTCCTTCAAATTGAAGACTCAGGCAGTACTTTGTGGGATTTTTATTCAGGAGGCTTGTTTCTCTTTTGCATTTAGAGAGCATGTTTATATTAAAGAGTACCTTCCATACCATACTATGGAACACATTTCAGGGTGATTTCCTTCCACCTTCTTAGATTTTTGCTGATAATGATATAAGATATAAATTTTGCTTTCAATCAGGCACTTCTCTTTATATACTAAGATAATTCCAGTAATATATTCATAGTCAATGAAGGTCTTACCAAAATATTGGACAAAGATTAAAATAAGGTTTTCTAAATAAAAATTGTTTTCAAGGGCGTTTTAATTTTATGTTTCTTAATTATAGAAAGCTTATTTTGGCCTAATGTGATTAAAATTGTTATGTTTATTGGTATGGAAGGAAATCTTTTAATTATGAAACAGTTATATGGCTGTTTGGCTGTATGGGTACTGTTTATATCATAAAGCGAATCAGATTTTCTTGCTAAAAAGTAAAAAAGTCTTTGTGTAGGATGGTTATGAAATCCTGTCTAGTTTTTATCTCTTTAGAATGCAGTACCTATACATGACATTCAGATTTGGAACACTTGCCATTATAAAATTACTATTAAGTCTAAAGAAACTTTCTATTTATTTTTAAATGTGAATGCGTAACTGCAAATAAATGTTGAGTGTAATGTATGTTAAAGTTTCTTGTGGGATATCAGCTGGTGAATTCCTTTAACAAATTGGCTTTATCTATAAGATTATATTCTAAATATGATTCTACCCTAAGTAAATCAAAAGGTAGTTGGTAATACTTTGCAATTTGATATGATTAAGAAACACACTTGGCATTCACTGAATTACTCTTAATACAAGTGGCTGCAGAAAATGTTTTATTTCCTCACCCAAAAAAGGAAGTAATTATTAAATAAAATCATTGTCAATGTCTAATGTCTATAGATTTTAGCAACTTAATTATCATTATCTTAATATTTTATAAAGCCAATTCCTTAGTGTATGCAGTTATTTGCTTTTTTTCCAAATCAGTATATCCTACACTGAACTTTCTCAATGGACCATCATCTGCTTTATCGCATGTTTCATTGGATTGTTCATACTTGCCTGTTTAATGAGAATGTTGCATAGTTTGTGTCTTTTGAACATAGGTTTTCTTTCTCTTGCTTCATATGAATCTGCTGGATTTTAGTATTATCTGTGTAGTTTGCTTCAAGTAATCCTTAAACATTTTTCTTTACCCCTCACCCTTTTTTTATGAAAGGTTAACTTGTAAGTTTTTGAGAGAACACCATTAAAGCACTTCATGGTTTGTTTTCTGTTCGTGTTTTTCTTTTTTTTCACGTTGTGTATAAATGTATTTATATGTATGTATCTTTGAATTGCAGAATACAGTTCTGAGTTGCACTTGTTTTAGCCCTTTTAAGTATAAGGACTTCCTGAATTTTGATGGTGAATATATGTTTGATTAATTCCCATTTTGCATAGAATCTTAGCATGTAATCAGTACAATGTTTATCTACTTTGTGCTATGCCTTTTATAGCAAAGACAGAATATTTGTTACTTTGGTCCACATATCACATGTCATTACAGTGGACTGTCTGAATTTCCTTTATGTCAATGTGGTATGAAATTAGTGGACTATTACCTGAGTTGTTAATCACCATTAGAGAGTTTTCAGAATGGGATTTGACATAGCACAGCAATTTTTCAATCCATTCAGTGTGTACCATAATACCTAAAACTTGACAGTTGATTTTGACAGCAGGCAACCAATGGTCCACTGGTTTGTTTTGGAAATGTTAAACAAAAAACTTGACCAAAGTTTGGATTAAATTCCTAGATAATTTTCAAAAATGGAAATCACTAATAAAAAGAGATGTGGAAAAGTAAGAAGGAAATTTTAACTGTTTTAACTGAGAAGTGTGTTTGAGTAGACAATTCAGAAATGTAGTCATTCGCATTTACTAATTATTGGGAAAAAACATAGATTTCATTATTAAATTCTGAAATTTCAACTGGCTTTAACTGAAGAATTTCTAAATTAAATAATCGCTCATCTTTTTATTAACAGAAAGTATGATAAATTGACACTTCATTGAGCGAGTAAAGCAATTCATCATGGTTTTTGGTGTTCTCTCAATCTTTAAAGTTTTTTTAATTCCTTTTGTTTTTCCTTTTTCAAGAGTATGCCATATATGTTGCTGCCCCTTATTTTAGGGGGTGGTAGTAAACAGCACTGGTGAAATCTTATGTTTATTATCATACACAAATTCTGTTGGTTTCTGTTTCTGAGTTATTTGTTGTTTTTTCTTTATTTTTTCTCCTTCCCCCTCATTTGCTCATGTCTTGGTTGGCGTTTGGTGGTGTATAACCGTGATTGCGTTACCTTAGCAATAACAATTGGTCGTCTTGGTTACGTTTGTCCTCAAGAGGTGGCCCCCATGCTACAGCAGTTTATAAGACCCTGGTGTGTATTATTCAATCTTTTTTTTTTAATTCATTTTTCTTCACTCTTTCTTTCTCTTTCTATCTCACTTTAGATATATTTTCAGTTGGTTACAAAAATCACAGTCCTTAATCATTGCCAACCATGTGACTAATCTTGCCCTATCAGGTTTGTGAGGTTTTCAGCAGCATCGTCATGTATATTTATTTTATGTTGTGGCTAACGACTAATTGATGCATGGGATAAGATTGTCACATGCTTGCTGTGTTAAGAAGCTTGATTACACATAAAAAGCATTTAAATATCCACCAGTAAAATAAAGATGCATGCAAATTCTATAAATTTAGGTTTTTGCATTATGTTTCCTTTTTATAATTAATTTGAAAACTTGAATTGCATTAAGAAATACATGTTTAAATTTATGTATAAAAATCTTATTTGCTTATTAATGTAAAAGTTAAACATCTACACCATAAGATAATAGTTTATATTGTGGCAGTATATCCTATGTTCTGCTTCTTTTAATTGATAATCTTTCAATTCAGTCATTTTAGTGTTTAATGGAATACAAGTCATAATGCAGTCTTTTTTAAATTGGTAATTTACTCATGGCTCAAGCTCATTAATAGTTTAAATGAGAGATTAAAATCAATTGTCCATTTTATAGATGCAATCTATTAATAAGAAAATTTGAATTTTATGGTTTTTATTATTTGAAATTAGATGGGCCCTCATTCAGGAAGTGTGAGAAAGTTAAGCTTTATGAAAATTCTTTTAATATAAGCATTATACGGTGTTGCTTATTCCATTAAATACTGTTCATTAGTATTGTAATTGAAGCTGCTTCTTACTTAAATGCTAAACTCAATTCTATAATTTAATAGGTGCACCTCTCTGAGAAACATAAGGGACAATGAGGAAAAGGATTCAGCATTTCGTGGAATTTGTACCATGATCAGTGTGAATCCCAGTGGAGTAATTCAAGTAAGACGTTCCCAAGAATTTGTTCGTAACTTAATATTCTGAATATTTTGTCATGAAATGTAGTAGCAGATGGGGCGAATACATTTTCATTCTTGTACTGAATAAAGCCAAAGCTTTGTTCATTCACATTTAGGCCTCATTTATTTACTTTGTATATGTCTCCCATCCCTGAATATCAGTTTGTTGAATTTGAGGATATTTATACTTAAGAGAGTGACCTAATAGTAGAATACTCTTTCTGTTACTTAAAATCAAACTGCCAAACTCAGTAGTGAGTAAAATAGAATAGTGAATCAGCCATTGAAACTAATTTTGAGAGCTTATGGTTTATTTATCCTTATTTTGTTTCCTGTCTTAATTCTTACTATGTTTAGACAATTTCAGCATTAAAAAAAATTATTTGGCAATAGTATCAAGCATGAGTCTGACCAGATCTCTGAATCCAACTGCAAATTTGCAAGACACACAAAATAGAAACGTGTTGATTGACACCATATATATGAAATCAATAAAATGCAAGCCATCGCACTCCCAAATAAAAGTCCAGGTTCCTCAACAGAAATTATAAAGGGTAAAAGTGTAAGCAGGGTTTTCAAGAAAGTGACCATTCTCTTCCAAGAGATGGGTGTTTTACACATTTTTAAATTGAAACCTTTTAATATTTTCTATCTTGTATTAAGTACTCTGTTGTTTAATTTAGGTTTATAAACATACATTACATTACCAGCTTATAAAATTCAGATTAATGTGGGTGACAGGCATTAAAAACTTACAAATTAGAACTGGAAAAAATCTTGACTAATTTCACATTTGTAAAACAATAACTTACTATCTTTAGAGATGGTCCCTACTTGGGACAATAACCTTCTGGCAGTAAGTTAGGGTGGTTTTTTTGTTGTTGTTCATTATTTAAGAACTTTTGTATCACACCTTAAATGTGTTTTAGAGGTATCATATGAAGTCTACTATGTATGTTTAAAAGGAACATTTTCCTATTAGAATTTTAGCTACTTTT
Source organism: Myotis nattereri (assembly GCF_964212035.1). NCBI lineage: Eukaryota > Metazoa > Chordata > Mammalia > Chiroptera > Vespertilionidae > Myotis > Myotis nattereri. Next base: position 38,197,793 of record NC_138079.1, read on the forward strand.
TTTTTAAATTTATACATGAAGTAACACATGTATATGGTCATGAATCATTACCAACTTAAGAATTGGTAGAAATTTCTACTTTTTACATATGTATTTGGATATAGTTAAAAGAAAAATCTTAAGTTTCTTATGTTTAAATTTGTAATCACAAATTTTACATGTTTGTACATATATTTAAGTTTTTAACATCACACTTTGATAATTAAAGTAGTGAACATGTCAGGACATCAGGTACATCTTGAATGTTGTATCTTCAGTGTTTTCAGTGTGATAATCTATATTTAAAAAAACTTTATTGAAATATTTAAAGGCCTTGCTTGTTGTCACCTTGTTTTTAGTCAGAATAATCCAATTATCTTTTAAATTGTCTAAGCATTGGGGAGGGGGTTGTTTGTTTTGGATTGGGATGGGTTGGGTTGGGTTAGGTGTTATTCGTAGCTACATAATTAGTTTTTTCTAACTTTTGGTCATTTCAGTTTCTATATGAAGATTGGTCTTAAAATTTAGATCTATTCATTTCTGTGCTTCAAATTAAGCTTATTTGTTGTATGCTTTTAACTATCTTAAATTATTTTTAGGCTACTTAGAATTGTATTATTACTTTATGTAATCCAATAATAGAAAGTTTTTAATTGGTGTTCATTTGGTACTTTCAGTTCATTGCTGATACTAAACATTTACTAGATGGGTTTTGTTTTGTGATGTAAATAAAATAAAACATAAAAGGGCATTAAATTGCAATATAAACTGAATGAGGAGAGGTTCGTTCATGGTAGAGGAATAAGGACAATCATTAAGCAATTCACTTACAATTTTTATAATCATAGTTGATTTTCCTTTTTATTTTGGCTAGGATTATATCATACATATTCTGAAGTTTATATATCTTTTTTTCATGTATAGTTTGACAAATATAATATCAATCTAAAATGTATTTCTTGCTTGTTACAGGATTTTATATTTTTTTGTGATGCCGTTGCATCATGGATTAACCCAAAAGATGATCTGAGAGACATGTTCTGTAAGGTAACTAAAAAGACTTTATGATACGCATCTTGGAATTATTACAGTCCTAGATGGAAAGTTTGAATTATTTTTACATTTCATATAAAACTAGACTCTTCAAATCAATATTGGTAGACTATACAACTTAGGACCTTTGTTCTCAATAAAAAAGTTGTTTTCAAGCAGTACCACTGATACCTGTGGTTCAATTATCCCACCTGTGCAAATTAACATATTTTCAAAGATGGCTGACTGAGATTTAGAATATAATACAGACTTGAATGAAGTAAATCTAAGTGGTCTCCATAGGGATTAAACCTACATAGTTCTTTGTTTTAGTAGTGCCCCCCTTTTGATTAACTCTAGTCAGCATTCAACCATAACAAAGAAAAAGAAGTAAAATGCTGTTACATGTTTGAATTACCTAATAATAAAATTAGTGAACTATATATACTTAAGCCAGGAACCCAAAGCTTTTTATATTTCCAACTTGACAAAACTTAGTATAGCATAGAAATTTTATTCCTTTGAGTGAATTCTTCTTTTTTTCTTTGAGTGAATTCTATGCTTTTTGTTTTTCATAAGTATTATACCAGAGATTTCTTAGCATCTATTACTGTGACACTTGCTAAGTTCTAAACTTCTCAAAAAAAGCTTAGCATGTTCAGGGAGGTGCTTTTAGGCAAGACATAGAATGTTGTAGAATCCAACAAAGTTTGAGAATTATTACTTTAAAATGGATAAAATTTTAAAATAATAAAATCAGTAGTTTTTATTTCTGAAGCTATGCAGATCTGAGTTTTATCTTTTGTTATTGATAAATTAATGATTTTTCTTTCACTCTTTGCAGATCCTTCATGGATTTAAAAATCAAGTTGGAGATGAAAATTGGAGGCGTTTCTCTGACCAGTTTCCGCCTCCCTTAAAAGAGCGTCTTGCAGCTTTTTATGGTGTTTAACCTCATGCACTTGAGCTGCAGTCCCATAATTAGGGGTAAGTTGTAAATAGCTTAGAATTTTTCAGGATGAAGAAATTTAGGACTGTAATAAAAAACTACTGAATAGAATAGGGCTATTTGTTTTCTACAGAGGTTGGATAAAACAATCTCATGCTATATTAAACTTTAAATTTTAAATTACTTAAGTAGAATTAGAGAACCATCAAGCAAGATAAAATGCATGGTTCCACTCTGAGTCCTAGATAGAAAGAAATCCAAGCTGGCATGCTAGTTAGAATACTTAACATTGCTTTCACTGTTGCCTTTTTTGCCCTATAAGAGATCACCAGAATAGAAGTGGTTTAGTTTTAAAGCATGAGTTTATAGTTTCTGATATATCAAGGACTTACTATGTAGTGGGCTTTAGGGAAAACCCAAGTAGACTGGAAATGGGTTTTGTCTCAGTAGCTAAGAATATTTATTATTCAATCTTTAATATACATTTTTAAAAATATGGTTTTATTGATTTTTGAGAGAAAGGGAGAGGGATAGAGAGATAGAAACATTGATGAGAGAAATACCATCGATCAGCTGCCTCCTGCACCCCCCCTACTAGGAGCAAGTCCGCAACTCAGGCATGTGCCCTGACCAGGAATGGAATTGGTGACCTCTTGGTTCCTGGGTCAACACTTAACTGTTGAGCCACACCGGCTGAGCTCAATGTACATTTTTATTGAACGCCTACCAATGAGCCTAGCACTGTTTTTTCTAAATGGGCAATGGAAGATTGTTTTGATTTGGGGTGCTAGAGAGTAAGTTCACTTGGACTCTTTTGTTTCTTGAGATTTTCCATACTAAGTTGAACTAACAATTCTGGTTTCTTGGCCTCAGTTCCTTCATTGAGTTCTTTTGAGGATTAAATGCTGTTATAATATCTGATGCCAAAATTGGGTATGTTGCCTAACACACTGAGTTGGTTCAACAAATGTTAGGAACATGGGCCAGTGCAGGTACAGCGAACTAGGGTTTATACCTTAGGTTTTAGATATAAAGCGAGACAGATTTTACTGAAGGCCAGAGAATGTATTCAGGGTGTGTCCAGCAGTTGTGTAGCAAATTGAATTACCTTTTTATGTTGGAGTTTTGTTTGCTTACTTGCTTGCTTATTTACTCTGAGCTAGGTTTTAAACCTGGAAAGATTCCAATTAACCTAGATGACAGTAGAAATACACTTGCACCCTCTGGAATGTCTCAGAATCCTTTGTGTGTGTTGTCCCAGGAGGTCTTGAGTCCTAATAGCTATTTTATGGCCTTAGCATTTTGGAAAAGTGCTTGATTCACTTAATGTTAAATCATGAGAATGCATCAAGGGCCAAAGATTCAACCGTGAGCTAAGTCTCAAGCACTTTCAGATTTATTACCTTCTGTTGTCCCTATCATATCACCAATTACAAGTTAACTGTGGTGACCATATTCTAAGACAAGGTATGTAGTAATTCTTAGTTTTCTAATTAGAAATAAAAGTCAATCATATTTTCCTGCCTTTTTTTGTATTCTACCCATTTTTCATAGGCAGAGAAAAGGGGTTGCTTGTACTTCTCCACAGATGGGCTAGTCACCTTTGTGAATTCACATGAACTTTCATAAATATCCAAGGTTTGGCATGAGTGGTTCATAGAGTTTTGTTGTGAAAGTTCCACTGTCAGATACTAGTTACAATCTCCCAGTAATCTATCTATAGTTCTTGGTGTCACTTTCATCATTAAAAATGCTACCATTGAAAAAGTCCTTACCAGGAAAATCAAGTGTTCTGAGAGTATAGAAAATGACTGAGTGAAATAGGGTCAGAAGAATTATTAATTAGCATCAAGAAGTCAAGGTTGCCTTACCGGTGTGGCTTAGTGGTTGGGCGTGGACCTATGAACCAGGAGGTTGAGGTTCAGTTCCCAGTTGAGGCACATGCCCAAGTGGCAGGCTTGATCCCTAGTGGAAACGTGAGGGTGGCATCCAATCAATGATTCTCTCTCATCATTGATGTTTCTGTCTCTCCCTCTCTGAAATCGATAAAAATATATTTAAAAAGAGGGGGGAAAAAAGTGTTAAAATTTACTTTTTTATATTTGCTGAGTGTAGTGGACACCTTTAATACCTCCTATGCGAAAACATCAGACAACCAAAAATAAGTAATGCTCTTTGAGTTTTTGGGTTGGTTTTTTTTTTTAATATAGATTGGATTTTTGTTTGCTTTATATTGGTAATACTGGCAAAAAGGGATGTTTTTGCAGGTGATAGTTGAGACTATAGGAGAAGGAAGCAACATGGTTATCATTAGGCAATTTGTCCAATTTCTCATTTTCTTTAGGTAGAGATAGCATCATTACTTGATTAATTTTGTGGTCCACTCACTTCAAAAGAGAAACAATTGTTAAACTATAAAACTGTTTTCTTACAGGTCCTTCAGTCTTGGAGACTATGAGGGAGCCTCTGCACCCAGGGAAAATGTTACCCTTTACAGGGGGGAAGGGTAACCCAGTAGGGAATACAGTACAATCCCAACCCTACTGGGAGGGGCGGGAGGGAGGTGTTGCCGTCACTGTATTGTCGATGTTGGGAAACGTTTTAACATCTGGAGCCTTTGTGGGTGGAAATCTGTCTTCAATTACAACTCCGCACTGGATGTGAAGAAGCAAAAAAAAAAACCTATTCAGTCAACTCACAAAACAGTACATTCTGGAATATTATGGGGAATTGTACCAAAACAAGAACCATATAAATGATGCATAGGGATAAAAGAGGAAAATTTATATAACGCACAATAAAGGAAACCTAAGAATGGGGGTTACAAACAGTAAAGAAGCTTTTTTATTATTATTATTTAAAGGTTTTTATAAATTTTCCCATGCAATGGGGCCTTGTTTTTGCATGCTGATAAAGAACTACACAAATGAAGCTAATAGAATTAAAATCAGCTTGCTGACCCATACTAGAAGCAGGTTCTTGGAAGTTACAATTTAAGGTACCCCCTCAAAAAAAGTCAGAAATAAAAAATCTAATTTAAACAATGAAGCACCCTGTGAAATGCCAAATGAGTCACTCCTTTTACCTTTGTCGGGTGGGCAGGGAGGGAGGAGTAAGTGGGGTTGGACATATCAAAAAAAAGATAGAACTCTTGATTTTGCATTAAAACATTAATGTAGTGGATATAATTTGATGGTTGTACTTCATTAGATTTAATTTCTAGGCCAAGACATTAATTTTAAAGTGCAGTTTAAGGTTCAGGCATGCATTCTGGCTCATAGTGATTGAAAGTAAATTAGTGGGAAAGTAAGTAGCATGCTTGCATCACGTAGAGTGAGATTGGTATTCATTTACCTCTGTTGCGCCAGTTTGTGTTGCAGTTTACCAATTCAATATAGCCCTGCATTTAAAATTCCTTTTTAAGATTTGTGGATTTTATTTTTATTAAGAATATAGGTATATAAAGTACTGTAGTTTACAGCTAGGCCTTGAAATACCTTTTTAGGATCTGTTAGGAATAAGATTGATATTGTATTGTGTGTAACCTGCACAATGTGGAAAGCTGATATACCTGTGCAAAATCTTTGGCTCTGTGCTGTCAGTGTGATGTGCTTTCTGCATGGTTATATACTACTAGTGATTTTATCAAATTTCTAAACTTCAATTACATGGTAAAAGATCTGTAAGAGGTTACATAAATGTTAGTTGGCACATAAAGACAATTGTAGAAGTTGAAGACATGATTGCTATATTTCAATGTTTATTCCCACTCAACATAATGCCTTCTAAGCTTTTTTTTGTTGTTCAAAGCATGATCTTAAGGATATGTTTAAGTTAATGGATGTAATGCAGGGTTCCTACACTGTATTGGCGCATGTTGGTGGCCCTCTGTGCCCTAGATATATGCACACAGGGTGCAAGTAAAAAGCTACAGAGTGAAAGTTGATTTGGATCCTCTTCATTTCATTTGTTTAGCTTTTCTGTTATTTTTCTCTACTTACATGTATTCCTGTGAATAAATCCTTGTTAAGTTAACCCTTTACTTTTCCTTCCATGTGTATTTTCTTATATACTGTGAATGTGAAATCCTAACTGGTACACTTGATCTTGTCTCCATATAAAGTTTCAAGTCTTTATTAATTTGGATTGCCTGAACAGTGTATCCCATGATGATGAAGGAAAATGGAGAGATTTTTCTTTTTAACTCTGCTGGTCAGAGATGAAGCCACACCTTTCCATTTTTCAATGCTGCATATTTAATCTGCAACAAAAATGTTAAGCCATAACAACCTTTTTATATTTTAGTTTGTCACCTTTGCATTTGCAGAATAAATACTGAATAACCATTTTTATAAGCAGTTGCTCCTCTTTGCATGGTTCTATTCTTCTAAAGGTGTTGAATGATACAGCCATTGCACTGAAGTTTGAGCTGTATGTGTGTGAATTTATAAATACCGTTTTAAAAAATTTCAAATGCATGGTAGCATGCAGAAAGGTTTTTGTTGTGTATGTGTATGTGTGTGTGTGTGTATGTGTATGTATTTTTTTTAACATGTTCTTTCACCTTCTTTCCTGTATTTTGGCTTTGCAAATTTCAGTCTGTAGAGCCTGAAATTAAATGCTGTTTTCATATCCAAAATTTTTTTTAGTTATAAGTTGGATCCAAAGGGGATGTAGCATTTTTCTCTTTTTACTACCATTACTTCGCTGGGAGCTCAAAATTTGCTTCCTAGTTAGTCTCTAAAACCTAATTGGGATAGCTGTTTTACCCTTAAATTCTAGTGATATTCTCTAGTTTGTTTTTTAAATACTTTTCAGAATTTAATATGGGAGATATTTTAATATTCTAGAATAGGTAATATTTTAAATTGAAAGAAAATGGCAAAATTCTTCTCTAAAAGCTTTTAAACAAAAACAACCTTCAATAAAATTATTTGGACCTGTAATTATATGTTGACTGAAAAAGCAATATTGTCACCTGGTTGATTAAAAATTGATTTTAGTTAGGCAGATATGTCACATAGGAATATGCTCATTTGATAATCACTTAACCTGTTTTTTAATTAAAAGGAAATTTAATTTAAACATAGAGAATAAATTAACTAAATATAATTGGCAACCTGAGATTGGGTTGGGGTTTTTTTTTATTCCCCACTCCTCCCCATGAGGTATTGTTTTCCTAATTTATATTTCAGATACTTAGTATAGCATAAGAATTTGCAGAAGCCATTTAAGTTCTTTTGAGGTAAGCTCTGATTTAGCATTCTAATAATACATCATGGGATATATATGTATATATATATATGTATAAGCAACTTAATTCTTGTGGCATAGTCTTAATAGTTTTGAATGTTGACTGAGTGTCTCTGAAATTGTGAGTTTGTCTTTGTTACATTCCAGTGTTTCTGCCTCTTGGCATGCTTAAAGCACGGCTTACTTCATCTGCTCCTTACACACTAAAGTGCTGTTGGTGTGCTCAACTACAGACATAGCCGCTGCTAAGTGATGTAGATTTTCTACTTGAATATTTTTATGTTGTAGGAACCTCAGGAGGTCAGTGTTTACTGTTTTATATATGCCTTCTTTTTCCTGTTTGAGCTTCTCTCTTTGAAGGATTCTAACAGAACAAAAGCTGCTGATCAACCTAAGTTGGAAACAGAAAGTGTATTTAATATAATTTAAATGCATGTTTGGCAGTTCATTTTTTAGTCCATTAGTAAATAAACTTAGTGCCACAGATACTCATTATTCAGGAAAGAATTTTGCTTTTTGTATTGTCTAATCTCATTAATAACTTCATACTATGTAAAAAAAAATCACTTTTTTATATTTTTTGGTTGATTATTTCCCAAATAATCAATATGTAAATAATCTTTAAGAGCCAGTTCTGATGCTTTACATTATTGCTACTTGATTTTGTGACGCAAGTTAGATTTCAGAAGAATAGATTTTAAAACACTTAACCAAGCCATTACATCTTTAAAAACAAAATAAGTAGCATACACTTTGTAATTAACATATTGATAAACACTGTGATTTTTTGTTAAGACTTTTTCATTGATCTGAATTGCTTAAATTGCATATATTGTAAAATAGTATCAGATGTATATTTTAAAATAATTTCCGCTGACTTTCCTCTATTGAAATGCTTTGTCTACTCAGTTACAAAATATTCAGATACAAGTTTTATCTCAGGTGAATACTCTTGTATCCTGTTTGCTTTGGTGACATATGCTTATAAAGGATCATTATACTTATAGTCTTTGTTTTTTAGTGTATTTCATGAAGAATCTTCCCATGTAGTCTGGTTTTCCCTTCCTTATTCTAGCAGACTAGGGTGGTATAAATTCCTCCTGTAGGTTTACCTTGAAAGTGAATTTAATTTGGTCCTCCTTTTCTTCAAACCCTCAAGATAGCAAAGTGGACATTTTTCTATTCTGTATTAAGTTACCCTGCATAACTGAAATGCCAGAATTTGTCTCAAACACTTGAGTTAAATTTAACAGAAATATTTTGCCATAAATAAAAAACAGTGGAGGTGTGTGTTTTTTTCATTGTGTAATTTATATTATTCATATTGAATGTATTAACAGATAACGGTGCAAAAACATTCTTCCCAAGAGAAGAGTGTATCATGCATAACTGCAGTTTAAATCCTTCCTTCAGTAGTACCTTAAAGTACAGCTTTGCTTGAATTACTTTTTGCAAATAGTACAAGGAGGAAGCACTAACTTGCCAGTAGTATTGTTATTGAAGTGTAGGCATTAAAATCTTTAAGAAAACTGGTTTTCAGATTGTTAAAGGCCTGGGATAATCTAGATAAAAAATCAGATCAATAAAGAACTGTGTGACAATATTATCTAGTAGTAATACCATGCAAGAGCATTGTATATCTACTTAGTACCTTTCATACTGTATTAAATATTGTGGTATTTCTGATGTCTCTTAAAAATTAAATTTTACATAAAAGTTTCATTCACTTGTACACCCTCCAGGTGACTTGTGACTAATTTTTCAGTCTTATGTAGATCTTTCCCCCATTGGTATTACATGTATAGAGTTCTTTATCTTTACTCCTAATTACTATACATATTAATTTTAAGGTATGCATTTAAATTATAGCAACTGTTTATTCTGATTTGTATCCCAGGACGTATTTTTCAATGTATGCATGATTTTGAGGGAAGTTAAATGATTTTTTTCACCTCTTGTACATTTTTAAATCAAACCAAATCAGTTTGCCAAGCATTATATCACTAATAAGGAAAATATTGTTTTCCCTTTTATTAGAATTTTTGTTTAGCATAGAATCCCCTTATACTATGGCTTGGAATTAAGCCAACTTTGCTATTTTGCAAGTCTAATTCTGTAACATGGTTAGCCTTCAAGGCAATGTTGGTCCCCTCCTGCTACCAGCCTCATAGAGGGGTTCCACTGTCCTTTCACCATTCACTTCATTACTCTTTTCCTCTGGATATATAACAAAGATTGGATGATTTTTTATGGAGATGATAATTAGACAATACTGTATAATTTTACTTAATAGATTATCTGTGAGAAGAGATGTTTAAACGTGGTTAATGACTTCACTTATAAAAACGTTTTACACTTAATATTCATGTTAATAATGGGTGCAATAATGTAGTAGTTTTAGCTTTAATTATAAATAACTGGATCTTTCTGCTGACAACTTAGGTTGTATGAGTTATGCTTAAAAGCTTTAAATCTGATGTTTCCTGTACCTGCCACACTATGTTAGAATGTGTCCTTCAAACATACCCTCCTGCAACTTCTCAAACTGTACTAAATTGATATTTCTTGAAGTCTAACTCTGTGCTAACAGATCTTCATTTTAAATAGAATACGGTTTTAATTTTTGATAAGCTGCTGAATTTTAAAGAGAGTTTTTTGGGGCCACCAAATATTTTGGATCATGCAGAGAATATATATTGTACTGTAGTAATTTTGTATTTACATTTGTATGATGTGACATAATAGATGTGAATGTTAATCACTGCTTGACTATGTTAATAAAGTTGTTTAACTATAGATGTTTTGCTCTGATTTTTAATGAAGGAAATGAGCTTTCTCTCCCTCCCCCCATTTTGGATTCAGATAGGTCTTTTCTATTGTTTTTGTTGTTCGGGGGAGGGCTGTTTTGGTTTTTTTAGGGGTTTTTTTTTTCCTCTTAGTTTACACATTGGTGCACTCTTCTTTATTGAATATTTTCTTATCTGTGTAGTAATAGTTAAGAACTATTTTCCCCACATTTTAACTCCTATTGATGTGTGTCTCAACAGTTGATTCTACCAGCATTTGGTGGGGGAGGAGGGAATGATAGTGCTCTGTAAAAAATAATTAAAAGGTAAAGTTTGAATAAAGCATTATAAGGATAGATTGCATGAATGTGTATGAATGTATCCTATAATTTTGGGAATTAACATTTATAAAGTACTAGTTTATTCTAAATGTGTTATGTTTCAGGGGAAATATGTGCATAACTGAAGAGTAGTTTGGTTTTTTGAGATTTACATTTTCCAACAGGGAAGGGCCTGAGATTAGATCAGTTTAACCCAGGAAATTTTAAGGGAAATGGGGTTTGGGGTTTTTTTCCCTTTATTACCTGCACGTGAAAATATTTGAGAGAGCTCAGGTGTGTTGGAGATGGGCTGGGGCTGAAACTTGGGTATCATGTCCTAAAATACATCTTCAAGAAATACATCTTCAAGAAAGAGTTTAAGCCGTGGTCGGTTTGGCTCAGTGGTTAGAGTGTCGGCCCTCGGACTGAGTCTTGGGTTCAGTTCCTTGTCAAGGGTGCATACCTGGGTTGCAGGCTCCATCCCCGGCTGGGGTCAGGGTGTGTGTGGGAGGCAACCAATCGATGTTTCACTACCCCTCCCCCTCCTGCCTCCCTTCCACTCTAAAAATCAATGAAAAAGTATCCTCGGGTAAGGATTAAAAAAGAGTTTTAAGACTCCAGAATTTAGGTTGTGGGAGAAGATAATAAAAAGCATAATAGTTAAAGTACAAACTTTAAGTTGTTTTTACTTGATATTATATCTGTTTTTGACACCATTTTAATTTTGTAATGAGTTAATCAACCTGACTCCCAATAGTTTACATGTAACACTTTAGGAATGCTTGGAAAAGTAGCATATGAACTACACAGTTCTGAGTTTGGACTTTCTTATAACTGTAGAGTTGGAATATAGAAACTGCTGAAGCTGTGACTATCATATTGTAATACTTAATCTCAGTCTTGTGTTAACTTGATATAAAACAATCTTCTGAGACATCAACATAGGTCAATGTTCAGTTCAACATAAATTAAAATTTAGAAACTAAACACAATTTCTAAACCATTGGTAAAAGTGATATGGTAAATACTGTTACACTAAGCTTTAGATTTTTGTGCCAGTCATGAATGAAATTCATTTCTATGCAAATAATAGCACTCTTGGTCTGACAATTTAAATTTTATTTTAAAGTATTCCATTTCAAGCTTATGTTGCTTTTTTAAGAACTTCATTAAACAATTTAAAATAAATGAACTATTGTTAGTGAATTTGTACATTTTTATTATCTAAACTTGCCTGTTAATAAATATACGTTGACTTGGTAGCTACACTATATTCTATGAACAATTTAGACAACCATCTTACTGTTGTTGGATATTCACAAGTTATTTCTCCAGAACATCCAATGATACAGCTGATAAGGGGTTAATATCCAAAATTTATAAAGAACTTATAAAACTCAACACACAATTAAAAAATGGGCAAAGAACCTGAATAGACACTTCTCCAAAGAGGACAATATAGATGGCCAAAAGAAATATGAAAAGATGTTCAACATCACTAATCAGAAAAATGCAAATTAAAACCATAATGAGATGTCACCTCACACCTGTCAGAATAGCTATCAATAAATCAACAAACAAGTGTTGGTGAGCATGTGGAGAAAAGGGAACCATTGTGCACTGTTGAAGGGAATACAAATTGATGCAGCCACCGTAGAAAGCAGTATGGAGTTACTTCAGTAAGTTAAAGATGAATTGCCTTATGACCCAGCGAGTCCACTTCTGTGAATATATCCAAAGAAACCTAAAAGAATTCAGAGGTGGGTAAAAGTACATTTACAGTTGTAATACAATAATAAGTAATACAAGAATAAACTTTTGTGTAGTCACAATTATAAACCTTTAAAATCATTTTTTTTTCATTTACACTTGACATACATTATTATGAGTTTCAAGTGTACACCCCAGTGATTAGACCATTGCATAACTTACTAAGTGAACATCCCAATAAATCCCACACCCATCAACACTACATATACTACCAGAACATCATTGGCCACATTCCCTGTACTTTACATCCCCATGACTATTCTGTAACAACCAATTTGTACATCTTAATCCCTTCACCTTTTCACCAATCCCCTCAACTCCCCCCCCTCCCCCCAACCACCACCACCACCATGCAACTGTCAAAGTGTTCTCTGAATTTGTTTCTGTTCTGCTTGTTGGTTTATTTTGCTTTATAGATTCAGTTGTTGATATGTATTGCCATTTTATTCATGTTTTGTATCTCTTTTTTTCTTCTTAAAGAAGACCCTTCAACATGTCATGTAATACTGGTTTGGTGGTTTTGAATCCTTTAGCTTTTTCATATTTGTGGAAGCTCTTAAAGACAGGCCAAAGTGACCTAAGATATCTATATATATAAAAAGCCAGAGACTCTAACGAACAGTCGCTGACACCCACTGGCCAGCGAACTGGCCTGACCCGGGCCAGATCGCCCCCAACACCCTGATCAGGTTGGGGCCAGCCGGCCAACTGCCTTGACTGGCAGAAATTTGGGGTCTGGGGACCTTGGAGTTGCTGCACAGGCAAAGCTCTCCTTTGGCAGAAGTGGACCTGGGATCAGGGTGCTGGAGTCGGGGATGGGGTGGGGAGGCTTTCCTGGTGGCCACAGTAGTCCCCGCAGGCCGCTCACAGCACCTGGGCGTCTGGCCTAGGTCGGAACAGTGGCAGGAATAGGGGTCACAGGGGACAGCGGCACACAGGAGCCAGGAGGTGCGAGGCCTGATGTGGGCTCTTACCCCACCCGCTGGGCCCAGCAGCACCAGCAGGTGGTCTATAGTGCAGTGAGGCACTGGGCAGCAGACGGGAGGGGAAGTGAGCCAGGAGGGCAAGGCCCCTTGCCAGACAGAGCCCTGAGTGGCGTGGGCAGGGCCGGAGCTAGAAACCCGGGGGAGGGTGGGGGGGGGGGGGTGCTGCAGCCCCGCACCTTTTCGGCCTTGGCCTTGGAATTCAGAGGTCAGCCCCACTTCAAGAGAGAGGACTTGGCGGAAAGTGGCAAGGCCACAGGAGGGATAGGAACTGTGGCCATCTTCAGGAAACACAGCTGCCATGGTCTTCGGTAACTATGAACAGATAATCTCTGGTCTCGGTTCTACAGAAGAGGAAGCTCAGACTCAAAGAAGGGAGCCTTCCGCAGCACCTCTCCCACTTCTCAGACCTGAGTCTGTGCAGCATTGTTTTCATTGAAAGTAGAGGACCTAAATGTTTTTAAATCTTTGCTATTTTAGGCAGGAAGAAATTAGCACAGGGAATTAGTGCTTGGGAAATCATCGGAAAGCTAGAGGAGTGGGTATTAGGGTTAGCCCCCAGGAAAGACTCCCTGCCCAGTGGGAGGAGGTGCCCTCTCAGCCACAACTGAATTCTAGGACACTCTGGCACAGCTGTGACCCAGGGATCAGGAAACTGCTGCCCCCGCAAGTGCCCTCCAGCTCCCACAAGACAGGTCACTGGGCACTGCCTCTGCCACAACTGCCTGTGCACAGCCTGAATTCCAGTGCAGAAAACCTCCACGTCTCTGCAAACATGATCACCAGCAGCAAACAGCCCAGACTGCGAGAAGATGCCTCTATCTCACTTCTGCCTTCAAAATATTGTGCAAGCGCATCCAATTGGCAGAAATAAATTCATATCCAGAAACCTAGCTGCAAAGGAATTTGGGCAATTTCAGACTTTCGTCTAGGAGTGAGATCTTGCCAATGTACCTCATGTGCCTGGTATTGATAAAAATGGGGCCCGGCTGGTGGGACTCAGTGGTTGAGCATCGATCTATGAGCCAGGAGGGCATGATATGACTCCTGGTCAAATTTCAGGCTTGATCCTCAGTAGGGGCAGCTGATCAATGATTCTCATCATTAATGTATCTATCTCTCCTCTCCCTCCCTCTGAAATCAATAAATATATTTATTTTTAAATGGGGTCATGCTGTATATATGTGTTATAACAAGTTTTTCACTTCCTAGATCACTGTCTTTTCTGTTAAAACCATACTTAAAGAACATTATTTATCATTAATTTTAATTGATCTCAGAGAGAAGAAGGGAGAGAGAGAGAAACATTGTTCCATTGTTTCCTGCACTCACTGGACTAGGTGTTGAATCTGCAACCTGGGCATGTGTCCTGACTGGCAATCGATCCACCACTTTCTGGGGTCTATGCTGGTACCCTGACCCCAAATTCCAGCCTCCAGAACTATGAGAAAAATACATTTCTGTTTTTTATGCCAAACAAATTTATGATATTTTGTTATGGCTATCTAAGCCAGGGGTCCTCAAACTACAGCCCGCGGGCCACTTGCAAATACAAATATTGTATTTGTTCCCGTTTTGTTTTTTTACTTCAAAATAAGATATGTGCAGTATGCATAGGAATTTGTTCATAGTTTTTTTTAAACTATAGTCCGGCCCTCCAATGGTCTGAGGGACAGTGAACTGGCCCCTGTTTAAAAAGTTTGAGGACCCCTGGTCTAAGCTGACTAATCTATACTAATAAAAGGGTAATATGCTAATTAGACCGGGTTGACCGGACATCTTTCAGTCGTCCTTCTGGACAAAGCCACGGTGGCGGGGGGGGGGGGGGGGGGGGAGGCGGTGCAGAGGTGGTTAGGGGCGATCAGGTCAACAGGGGAAAGCAGTTAGGGGGGATCAGGCTGGCAGGGGAGAGCAGTTAGGAGCAATCAGGTAGGCAGGCAGGTGAGCAGTTAGGAGCTAGCTGTCCCAGATTGTGAGAGGGATGTCTGACTGCCGGTTTAGGCCTAATCCCAACCCCAAGGGGTCCCAGATTGGAGAGGGTGCAGGCCGGGCTGAGGGACTCCTCCCCCACCTCCCCACCCCCATGCACGAATTTCATGCACCAGGCCTCTAATATACTAGTATTTCCCTAAATGATTATCAGCTTGTGGTGTCTACATTTAAAATTAAAAATGTGAACCAAGATGGCGGCATAGGTAAACACCGGAGATTCCTGCCTCACACAACCACTTCAAAAATACAACTAAAAGATGGAACAGACATCACCCAGAACCACAGGAAGGCTAGCTGAGTGGAAATTCTACAACTAGAAGGAAAGAGAAAAGCATACTGAGACTCAGAGGACGCGCAGTGCGGAAGTAAAATACTAAGGTGCGGAGGTGCGCACGGAGCGGGCTGGCGGCTCAGGGCGCGGTTGTCTGTTTCAATAGGGAGGGAATCTCAGGCTCTGAGCTCCAGATCCGGGCGAGTCTCTAGAGACCCAGACTCAAACGAGAGAAGCGGACTGTCTGGCATCGGTCGGAACTCGAGGGCATCTTTCTCTCCGAGGTTTGCAGCAGTTGCTGGGACACAGAGGCAGGGCCTCTGGGGACGGGACTGAGAGCAGCCATAACTGCTGGCTCCGCCCGCCCTGTAGATCCCCGGGGACCTGCCCCGCCCAAGCCCTGCACAGAGCCATTTGCCAGATAGCCTCAGGCAAAGGCTAGATTAGCACCTCCCTAGAGGACAGAAGTTCTCCCACTGCAGACACAGCTGATTCTCACAGCCAGTTGGCCTGGAGGTCAAATCCCCCCCAGTATTACCTATAACTACAACAAGACTGCACACAAAGACCACTAGGGGATGCACCAAGAAAGCATAAAAAATGCGGAGACAAAGAAACAGGACACAAATGTCAGAAATGTAGGATATAGAGTTCAAAACCACACTTTTAAGATCTCTCAAGAACTGTCTAGAAGCCGCCGTTAAATTTAGTAAGGCCCTTGAAAAGACTGGTGAGACCGCCGATAAATTTAGTAAGGCCTTCGAAAAGACTGGTGAGACCGCTGATAAATTTAGTAAGGCCCTCGAAAAGACTGGTGAGACCGCCAATAAATATAGTGAGATCCTCAAGAAATCTAATGAGACCCTTGATGTTGTGATAAAGAACCACCTAGAAATTAAGCATACACTGACTGAAATAAAGAATATTATACAGACTCCCAACAGCAGACCAGAGGAGTGCAAGAATCAAGTCAAAGATTTGAAATGCGAAGAAGCAAAAAACACCCAACTGGAAAAGCAAAATGAAAAAAGAATCCGAAAATACGAAGATAGTGTAAGGAACCTCTGGGACAGCTTCAAGCGTACCAACATCAGAATTATAGGGGTGCCAGAAGATGAGAGAGAGCAAGATATTGAAAACCTATTTGAAGAAATAATGACAGAAAACTTCCCCTACCTGGTGAAAGAAATAGACTTACAAGTCCAGGAAGCGCAGAGAACCCCAAACAAAAGGAATCCAAAGAGGACCACACCAAGACACATCATCATTAAAATGCCAAGAACAAAAGACAAAGAGAGAATCTTAAAAGCAGCAAGAGAAAAACAATCAGTTACCTCCAAGGGAATACCCATTTGACTGTCAGCTGATTTCTCAACAGAAACTTTGCAGGCCAGAAGGGAGTGGCAAGAAATATTCAAAGTGATGAATACCAAGAACCTACAACCAAGATTACCCAGCAAAGCTATCATTCAGAATTGAAGGTCAGATAAAGAGCTTCCCAGATAAGGAAAAGCTAAAGGAGTTCATCACCACCAAACCAGGATTATATGAAATGCTGAAAGGTATCCTTTAAGAAGAGGAAGAACGCCGAAACCGGTTTGGCTCAGTGGATAGAGCGTCGGCCTGCGGACTGAAGGGTCCCAGGTACGATTCCGGTCAAGGGCATGTACCTTGGTTGTGGGCACATCCCTAGTGGGAGATATGCAGGAGGCAGCTGATGTTTCTCTCTCATCGATGTTTCTAACTCTCTATCTCTCTCCCTTCCTCTCTGTAAAAAAATCAATAAAATATATTTTAAAAAAAAAGAAGAGGAAGAAGAAGAAAAAGGTAAAGATACAAATTATGAACAACAAATACGCATCTATCAACAAGTGAATCTAAGAATCAAGTGAATAAGTAATCTGATGAACAGAATGAACTGGTGATTATAATAGAATCGGGGAGATAGAAAGGGAATGGACTGACTATTCTTGGGGGGGAAAGGGGTGTGGGAGATGCAGGAAGAGACTGGATGCCGGGGTCCAACCCCAGCAGGTCCAGGGGTCCCCAAAGGCGTAGATGGAGTCGGCAAAGAAGGAAGGACACGGAGACAGTGTTCAGTTGATCAGCAGCCTAGCCAGGATCTCCAGCCAAGTTCTGGTCTGGATCTCCAGAGAGGTTCTGCTCTGGATCTCCAGCCAGGTTCTGTCCAGGTTCTCCAGCCAGGTTCAGTCACCAGGTTCTAGTCAGGTTCTCTTGCCAATTTCTGTAGTCAAGTTCAGTCCAGGATCTTTTGCCATGTTCTCTCGCTAGGTTCTGTCTCTAGGTTCTGTTGCCAGTTTCTGTCCAGGATCTTTTGCCATGTTCTCTCCAGCGAAGTTCTTCTGTCTCTAGGTTCTGTGTAGGTTCTGTCTTCTTAGTTCTGTCTTCTAAGTTCTGTGTTGTTACATCTGTATTTATACCAGTTTATTCCAATCCTATCAATCTCTATTCCAAAGGTTAGGGCGTTTCTTATCTCCATTCCATGGAGTAAAGATTATGTAGCTTAAGCATGATTGTTCGTAGTTAAAGTGATTAATTACCGGCCTGGCACTTAGTTAAGAGGTTTTATTCCCTCCCTAACTTCAAGGGAAAATCCCTACTTGGGGAAACAACCTTTCTCAGAGACCTTGGTTAAAACACATAGTGCCAAGAAGGTGAGCAAACATTTTAAGAACAGTATGCCATATATGCCAGGTCCTTTGAAACAGCAAGGATGGACCGGCTCCCGGCAACTGGACAAAAATTGTGCACCTATGGATGAGGCCAGTGGGTGGGGAGTGAGGGCGGAGGGTGGGGTGGGAACTGGGAGGAGGGGAGTTATGGGGAAAAAAAGAGGAACAACTGTAATGTGAACAATAAAGATTTAATTAAAAAATAAAATTAAATTAAAATTGAGGCCCAAAAAGATTAGTATGATTTTTTAAATTATGGCTCTAGGAATTAAAACTACCGATTCATGAATAGGCAGCTCAAAAGAACTACCTGGAGACATCTAAATACACGTGAAATAAAAAAATAAATAAATAAATACATGTGAAATCAGTCCAGCAGTTCCTCAATGTTTTAAAATTTTGTTATAACATTACTGAGATGCCTAAGAACGTAATTCTTGTTTATATAAATCAGCCTGTGGTTATTCATTCCCTTAGTACTTAACCTATAGGATCGCCCTTAAATAAATGAAAAGATGCTCAATATCTTCACATTCACTAACTTCACAAAAATTGGAAATACCAGTTGTTTCTAAAGGTAAACCATAGAGGGACAGAACATTAATAATGCCGACTTAGTATAAATACTTCATTTTTTAAAATTAAATCATTGTGTTTTTTTTTAATTAAATCTTTATTGTTCACATTATTGCAGTTCCTCGTTTTTCCCCCCATAGCTCCCCTCCACCCAGTTCCCACCCCACCCTCTGCCCTTACCCCCCGCCACCCACTGTTCTCATCCATAGGTGTACAATTTTTGTCCAGTCTCTTCCCACATCCTCCACACCCCTTTCCCTCCCGAGAATAGTCAGTCCACTCCCTTTCTATGCCCCTGATTCTATTATATTCACCGGTTTATTCTGTTCATCAGCTTATTTATTCACTTGGTTTTTAGATTCACTTGTTGATACATTTGTATTTGTTGTTCATAATTTGTATCTTTACCTTTTTCTTCTTTCTCTTCTTAAAGAATACCCTTCAGCATTTCATATAATACTAGTTTGGTGGTGATGAATTCCTTTAGCTTTTTTTTTTTTTAATCTGTGAAGCTCTTTATCTGACCGAATTCTGAATGATAGCTTTGCTGGGTAAAGTAATCTAGGTTGTAGGTTCTTGCTATTCATCACTTTATATATTTCTAGCCACTCCCTTCTGGCCTGTATAGTTTCTGTTGAGAAATCAGCTGACAGTTGTATGGGTACACCATTGTAGGTAACTGATAGTTTTTCTCTTGCTGCTTTTAAGATTCTCTCTTTGTCTTTTGCTCTTGGCATTTTAATGATGATGTGTCTTGGTGTGGTCCTCTTTGGATTCCTTTTGTTTGGGGTTCTCTGCGCTTCCTGGACTTGGAAGTCTATTTCTTTCACCAGGTAGGGGAAGCTTTCTATCATTATTTCTTCAAATAGGTTTTCAATATCTTGCTCTCCCTCTTCTTCTGGCACCCCATAATTCAGATGTTGGTACACTTGAAGTTGTCCCAGAGGCTCCTTACACTATCTTCATATTTTTGGATTCTTTTTTCTTTTTGTTTTTCCTGTTGTTTTGCTTCTTCATATTTAAAATCTTTGACTTGATTCTTGCGATCCTCTAGTCTGCTGTTGGAACTCTGCATAATATCCTTTATTTCAGTCAGTGTATGCTTAATTTCTAGTTGGTCCTTTTTCATAACCTCGAGGGTATCACTAGATTTCTTGAGGGTCTTACTAAATTTATCAGTGGTCTCACTAGATTTCTAGAGGGTCTCACTAAATTTATCGGCGGTTTCTAGACAATTCTTGAGAAACCTTAAAAGTGTGGTTTTGAACTTTATATCCAGTAGTTTGCTTTCCTCCATTCCTGTCATTTGTGACTTGTTTCTTTGTCTCCACATTTTTTTTATGCTTCCCTGTGTTGATAGAGTGGCTTTCTGTGTTAGGTGACCTGTAGGGCCCAGTGGCTCAGCCTCCCCAGTTACCTGAGGTGGACACTCTTGGTGCACCCCTTTGTGGGCTTTGTGCACAGTCTTGTTGTAGTTAAGTCTTGATTGTTGTAGGTATCACTGGGAGGAATTGACCTCCAGGCCAATTGGCTGTGAGAATCAGCTGTGTCTGCAGTGGGAGAACTTCTGAGATGGAGACACTCTTCTGGGGCAAGACTTGCTTCAGTGGGGCTTTGGTGCTCACTGAGTCTGCCCCCTGAGTGTGTCCCTTATGGATCTGAGGAGTTGTAACCTGGATGGTCCCACTCTGACCACTGGGTACACTGGCTCTTGGATCTCTAAGGAGGTGCTAATTTAGCCTCTGCCTGAGGCTACCCATCAGGAGCTATGGAGAGATTCCTCTTCTTTGTTTGGGGTTTGGAGGTGCCCAGATGAGGCCCAGCTGTGAAGCAATGCAAGCTGCTGTGGGGCCTTGGACCTTCTTTTGGAAGTTCTGGGTCTCTTTGATTCAGCTGCAGTTTGTTAGGTAATTTTCAGATTGCAAAGGACCAGGCCTTTCATATGCAAAAGCCTCTGTGCACAGCTTGGGTGGGGCGGGGTCTCATGGGATCAACAGAGCAGAGCAAGCAGCTATGGCTGCTCCCCAGTCCTACCCTAAGAGGCCCCGTGTCTCAGTGTCCCGGTAATCGCTGCAAGCACCTCTGAGAGAAAGCCACCCTCGAGTCCTGCCTGATACCAGACAGTCCAGTTTCTCCCCATATGAGTCTGGGTCCCCAGAGACTCACCCGGAACTGGAGTTCAGAGCAGTTGGGAGCTTGAGACTCCCTCCTGGTTGAAAAAGACAACCGCGTCCTCAGTTGCCAGCCCTTTCCACGTGCACCTCGGTACCTCTGCACTTTACTTCCGCACCTTCTCTGAGTCTCAGTGCTTTTCTCTTTCCTTCTAGTTGTAGAATTTCCACTCAACCAGCCTTCCTGTGGTTCTGGATGATGTCCGTTTTGTCTTTTAGTTGTATTTTTGAAGTGGTTGTGTGAGGCAGCAATTTCCGGTGTTTACCTATGCCGCCATCTTGGTTTCCTCCTAAATCTTCATTATTGAAAGTATTACATATGTCCTCCTTTTTCCCCCATTGACCCCTTCTAGCCCACCCTTGTCCCCAACTCCAGGCCTTCACCACCCTATTGTCTATGTTCATAGGTTATGCATATGTGCATACAAGTTCTTTAGTTGATCTCTTCCCACCCATCCACCGTGCCTTCCCTCTGAGAGACTGGAATCTTCTGTCTCTGGATCTGTTTTGTTCATCAGTTTATTTTGTTCATTAGATTCCACAAATAAGTGAGATCATATGATACTTTTCTTTCTCCAACTGGCTTATTTCACTTAGCATAAAGTACAACTACTTTGGAAACCAGTTTGTCATTACCAAGTCAAATTGAACATCTGTCTATGCTAAGACTCAGCAGTTCTCTTAGTCATATAACTTACAGTAACTCCTTTATGTGCCAGAAGACACAAGAATCTTCATATCAGCATTGTAATAGCAAAAAATAAAAAGGAAGAACCCAAATGTCCCGCAGGATAGATGACTTTTAAAATAGCACTAAAAAAAGAAGCCAATTTCAGAATACCTATAGAGAAGCCAGTTATATAAAATTCAAAATTTTTAAATAGGGAATCATAAATGTGTAATACAAAATGATTACATCTTGGAAGGAGAGAAGAGGGTACAATCATGAAAAATCTGGGTGGTGGATACATTTTATTGTTACGTAAATGGTACATAAGTATACTCATGTATTTTGCACATAACTTCCTAGCACCAGAGGCCTATCAAGTAACCATCTACAGTCATGCCAACCTTCCTTATTTTTTAGCAAGTCCATCTTTTAAATAAAATCAGTGTGGCTTTATGGTTGAGCATCGACCTATGAACCAGAAGGTCATGGATGATTCCCGGTCAGAGCACATGCCTGGGTTGTGGGCTTGATCCCCAGTGGGGGGTGTGCATGAGACAGCCAGTCAATGATTCTCTCTCATCATTGATGTTTCTATCTCTCTCCCCCTCGCTCACTCTGAAATCAATAAATTATTTTTTTAGAAAAATAAGTAAAATCAGGCCTGAATAAAAAGAAAAAACAGACAAGTTTATGGTTATACTTCAGAAGTGTTATCTCAAGGTGATTTCAATTCAATGTACTTAGAGTGTACTCACAGTGTACTCAGGAACTAAAGATCCACGAGAGCTTTTGTTATTAAACTTCTGAGGTATTAAAATACTTTCTACTAGACCAAATAATATACTATATTCACAATTGTGGCATATTGACTGGTAAACTTCTCTAAGTACGTTATTTTTTACATTTTCACTTTGAAAGCACATTTTTTCATACACACACACACACACACACACACACTAGAGGCCTGGTGCACAAAAATTGGTGCACTCGGCGGGGGGTGGGGGGGTTCTTAGCCCGGCCTGTGCCCTCTCGCAGTCTGGGACCCCTCAGGGGATGACGACCTGCTGGCTTAGGCCCGCTCCCCAGAGGATTGTGCCTAAGCTGGCAGTCAGACTTCCCTCTGGCAGCCCGGGAGCCCTCAGGGGATGTCCACTTGCCAGCGGAGAGCAGGTCTAAGCTGCAGTCAGACATCCTTAGTGCTGCTGAGGAGGCGGGAGAGGCTCCCACAACCACCGCTGTACTGGCAGCCGTCAGCCTAGCTTGTGGCTGAGCAGAGCTCTTCCTGTGGGAGCGCACTGACCACCAGAGGGCAGCTCCTGCATTGTGCGTCTGCCCCAATAGTCATTGTGTGTCATAGTGACCAGTCATTCCCAGTCGTTCTGCTGTTAGGGCCAGTTTGCATATTACCCTTTTATTATATAGGATAGAGCCCTGGTACATGGGTGGGGGCTGGGTGGTTTGCCCTGAAGGGTGTCCTGGATCAGGTGGGGATCCTGCTGGGATGCCTGGCCAGCCTGGGTGAGGGGCTGAGGGGCGTTTTCAGACTGGCCAAACCCCATTCAAGGTGGGGGTCCCCGCTGGGGTGCCTGACCAGCCTGGGTGAGGGGCTGATGGCTGTTTGCAGGCTGGCCAAGCCCCCCAGTCACCCAAGCTCCCAGTGGAGGCTGGCTGGAAGCAGGTATCTGGGATTTATTTATCTTCTAAATTGAAACTTTGTTGCCTTCAGCGGAGGCTACAGCCGGCCAAGGCAGGCAGGAAGCTTGGCTTCCTCCATCGCCTGGGCAACCAAGCCTCCTGCTTGCTCCAGCTCCGTGGCTGCCAGCCGCCATTCTGGTTGGGTTAATTTGCATATAGTCGCTCTGATTGGCTGGCTGGCGTGGTTTGGGGCATAGCAAAGGTGCGGTCAATTTGCATGTTTCTCTTTTATTAGATAGAGGCCTGGTGCATGGGTGGGGGCCAGCTGGTTTGCCCTGAAGGGTATCCCGGATCAGGGTGGGGGTCCCGCTGGGGTGCCTGGCCAGTCTGGGTGAGGGGCTGATGGCTGTTTGCAGGCTGGCCACAACTCCTTCAGGGTGGGGGTCCCCACTGGGGTGCCTGGCCAGTCTGGGTGAAGGTCTGATGGCTGTTTGCAGTCTGGCCAAGTCCCCCAGCGGGGACCCTCATCCCATGAGGGTGTGGCCAGCCTGGGTGAGGGGCTGATGGCTGTTTTCAGGCTGGCCACAGCTCCTTCAGGGTGGGGGATCCTGCTGGGCTGCCTGGCCAGCCTGGGTGAGGGGCTGATGGCTGTTTGCAGGCTGGCCACGGCCCCCAGCCACCCAAGCTCCCAGTGGAGGCTGGCTGGAAGCAGGTATCTGGGATTTGTTTATCCTCTATAATTGAAACTTTGTTGCCTTGAGTGGAGGCTACAGCCGACTCAGGGCAGGCAGGAAGCTTGGCTTCCTCCATCACCTGGGCAACCAAGCCTCCTGCTTGCTCCGGCTTCATGGCTGCCAGCCTCCATCTTGGTTGGGTTAATTTGCATATAGTCACTCTGATTGGCTGGTGGGCGTGGCTTGGGGCATAGCAAAGGTATGGTCAATTAGCATCTTTGTCTTTTATTAGTGTAGGTATATATATATGTGTGTGTGTGTGTGTGTGTGTGTGTGTGTGTGTGTATGTGTGTATTTAATATATTTTTATTGATTTTAGAGAGGAAGGGAGAGGGAGAGAGAGATAGAAACATCAATGATAAGAGAGCCCCCTACTGGGGACTGAGCCCGCAACCCAGTCATGTGGCCTTGATGGAATCGAACCTGGGACCCTTCAGTCGGCAGGCCAACGCTCTATCCACTGAGCCAAACCAGCTAGGGCCCAAAAAATATATTTAATATGTCTTCTTAACACATGTCCTTATCACAAGTGAGACATTCAGAATTTAACTTGTGTTCAAAGGCTCACTCTTTATACGTAAAAAAGAAGGAATTGAGGTTACTAAACCTTTTTTCCCTGTACACTAGGATTTTTACAAACATTTCTGTTTTTGTTAAGCTTCATCCTTTTTGTCAATTGTAGGCATACCCATTTTCTTTAAGATTCTTAGAATTTTCATTTTCTTGAGATCTTCTTAAGACTAGTTTAAATTATACTTGATGTAAAAATCAAAATATTTCCACTAGATGGAGCCATTTACCTAGATTAACCCTGAAATATTAATATTTTTTTTAGGAACATAAGGCATATGCATATAATGAGCAGATTTCCACCCTTTAAGCTCAATTAACGTAAGATTTTACATGAAAATAATCTTGAAAATGTTTTTCTTTAGAGCAATTTTTATTTTTATTTTTTTTAAAATATATTTTATTGATTTTTTACAGAGAGGAAGGGAGAGAGATAGAGAGTTAAAAACATCGATGAGAGAGAAACATCGATCAGCCACCTCCTGCACATCTCCTACTGGGGATGTGCCCGCAACCCAGGTACATGCCCTTGACCGGAATCGAACCTGGGACCCTTCAGTCCGCAGGCCGACGCTCTATCCACTGAGCCAAACCGGTTTCGGCTCTTTAGAGCAATTTTTAAATTTCAATGCCATTCTTCCTTAGAACACAGGTGTCTTCAAGATGTTTCCTTAAGTACAGGTACAGAGTTTATGATTTAAGTTAGACATCACAAACTTTAATGTGCACACATCAGCTGACCATCTGGTTAAAATGCAGATGCTGATTCAGTGAGTCGGGTGGGGCCTAAATATGCATTTCTAACAGGTTCCTAGGTGATGTCATGCTGCGAGTTTATGGACTTTGAGTTAGCAAGGACCTGGAGAACCTGAAGTGATATCAGGACTTAAATTATTTACAGGTGTATTTTGTATTTTGTTTGCTTGAGTGTCTGCAGTGCCCTGAGCAATTCCTGAAATAAAGGTAGGTCTTAATAAATACATGCTGAATGAATGAATGAATGAATGAACTAATGAATAAGAACAATGTTTAAGTGCTTTATGTATATTCACTCATTGAACCTACCTGAGAATCTATAAGGTCAGTTCTATTATTATGCTTGTTCATACAGGAAGAAACTAAAAGTCACATGTAGTAGAATCAGGATTTGAACTCAAATAGTTGAACTTGTCAGTCTGGCTCCAGAGATTATGCTTTTTAAAAAGTCATTTTTAATTTTTCAATTACAGTTGATATACAATATTGTATTCGTCTCAGGCGTACACCCCAGTGACCAGACACCATACAACTCTCCAAGTGATCATCCTGATAAATCCCACACTCTTCTGACACCACACATAGCTAACAGAACATCACTGGCCACATTCTCAATGCTGTGCTTTACATCCCTATGACTATTCAGTAACTACCAATTTGTACTTCTAAATCCCTTCACTTTTTTCACCCATGCCCCCAAGCTCTCTCCCATCTAAAAACCGTCAAAAGTTTCTCTGTGTCTATGAGTCTGTTTCTGTTCTACTTGTTCCTTTATTTTGTTTCTTAGATTCAGTTATGTGTGTTTTTTTATAGATAATTTTTTTAATATATATTTTTATTGATTTCAGAGAGGAAGGAAGAGGGAGAGAGAGATGGAAACATCAATGATGAGAGAGAACCATTGATTGGCTGCCTCCTGCACACCCCACACTGGGGATCGAACCGGCATCCCGGGTAATTGCCCCTACCAGGAATCGAACCGGTGACCTCTTGGTTCCTGGGTCGATGCTCAACCGCTGAGCCACACCCGGCTGGGCTCAGTTGTTGATTGATATGGATTTATTGCCATTTTATTGTTTATATTTTCTTTTTCCTTCTTCTTCTAAAAGAAGACCCTTAACATTTCATGTAATACTGGTTTTGTGGTGATGAACTCCTTTAGCTTTTTCTTGTCTGGGAAGTTCTTTTGGGGGCAGTGGGGGAGGAAGCCCTTTATAAGAACTTCAATTCTAAATGACAGCTTTGCTGAGTAGGGTAATCTTGGTTGCAGGTCCTTGCTTTTCATCACTGAATATTTCTTACCACTCTCTTCTGGCCTACAAAGTTTGTGTTGAGAAATCAGTTGTGAGTCTATGGGAGCTCACTTGTAGGCAACTAAGTGCTTTTCTCTTGCTGTTTTTAAGATTCTTTCTTTGTTGTTAACATTTTGCATTTAATTCTGATCTGACTTGGCATGGGACTCTTTGGGTTCGTCTTGTTTGAGATTCTCTGCACAACCTGGGCATATGCCCTTGACCAGAATCAAAATAAGACCCTTTAGTCTGCAGGCTGTCGCTCTACCCACTGAGCCAAACCAGGTAAGGCAACATTGAATATTTCAGTAAAAATATTTTTTTTATTAAATCTTTATTGTTCACATTATTACATTTGTTCCTCTTTTTTTCCCCCCCATAACTCCCCTCCTCCCAGTTCCCGCCCCACCCTCCGCCCTCACTCCCCACCCACTGTCTTCATCCATAGGTGCACGATTTTTGTCCAGTCTCTTCCCGCATCTCCCACACCCCTTTCCCCCCCAAGAATAGTCAGTCCATTCCCTTTCTATGTCCCTGATTCTATTATAATCAACAGTTCATTCTGTTCATCAGATTATTTATTCACTTGATTCTTAGATTCACTTGTTGATAGATGCATATTTGTTGTTCATAATTTGTATCTTTACCTTTTTCTTCCTCGTCCTCTTCTTAAAGGATACCTTTCAGCATTTCATATAATCCTGGTTTGGTGGTGATGAACTCCTTTAGCTTTTCCTTATCTGTGAAGCACTTTATCTGACCTTCAATTCTGAATGATAGCTTTGCTGGATAAAGTAATCTTGGTTGTAGGTTCTTGGTATTCATCACTTTGAATATTTCTTGCCACTCCCTTCTGGCCTGCAAAGTTTCTGTTGAGAAATCAGCTGACAGTCGTATGGGTATTCCCTTGTAGGTAACTGAGTTTCTTTCTCTTGCTGTTTTTAAGATTCTCTCTTTATCTTTTGTTCTTGGCATTTTAATGATGATGTGTCTTGGTGTGGTCCTCTTTGGATTCCTTTTGTTTGGGATTCTCCGCACTTCTTGGACCTGTAAGTCCATTTCTTTCACCAGGTGGGGGAAGTTTTCTGTCATTATTTCTTCAAATAGGTTTTCAATATCTTGCTCTCTCTCATCTTCTGGCACCCCTATAATTCTGATGTTGGTACGCTTGAAGCTGTCCCAGAGGCTCCTTACACTATCCTCGCATTTTTGGATTCTTTTTTCATTTTGCTTTTCCGGTTGGGTGTTTTTTGCTTCCTCGCATTTCAAATCATTGACTTGATTCTTGCACTTCTCTGGTCTGCTGTCGGGAGTCTGTATAATATTCGTTATTTCAGTCCGTGTATGCTTAATTTCTAGGTGGTTCCCCAATATAACATCGAGGGTCTCATTAGTTTTCTTGTAGATCTCATTAAGTTTATCGGCGGCTTCTAAACAGTTCTTGAGAGACCTTAAAAGTGTGGTTCTGAACTCTATATCTTCCATTGACAATTTTGTCCTGTTTCTTTGTCTCCGCATTTTGTTATGCTTCCTTGGTGCACCCCCTAGTGGTCTTTGTGCGCAGTCTTATAAACCTTGATTGTTGTAGCTAATACCAGGGAGGGTTTGACCTCCAGGCCAAGTGGCTATGAGAATCAGCTGTGTCTGCAGTGAGAGAACTTCTGTCCTCTAGGGAGGTGCTAATCTAGCCTTTGCCTGAGGCTATCTGGCAAATGCCTCTGTGCAGGGCTTGGGCGGGGCGGGTCGCACAGGATCAATAGGGTGGGCCGGAGAGAGCAGTTATGGTGGCTCTCAGTCCTGTCCCCAGGGGCTTCCTCTCTGAGTCCCAGCAATGGCTGCAAACCTCGGAGAGAAAGCTGCACTCGCTCTGACCAAAGCCAGACAGTCCCGCTTCTCCCGTTTGAGTCTGGGTCCCTAAAGACTCCCCCGGATCTGGAGCTCAGAGTCTGCGACTCCCTCCCGATTGAAAATGCCAGCCGCGCCCTCCACCGCCAGCCCGCTCCTCGCACTCCGCACCTCAGAATTTGACTTCAGCACTGCGCCTCCTCTGAGTGTCCGTATGCGTTTCTCTTTCCTCCTAGTTGTAGGACTTCCACTCAGCCAGCGTTCCTGTGGTTCTGGGTGATGTCCCTTCCGTTTTCTGGTTTCACTTTTGAAGTAGTTGTTCAAAGCAGCAAACTCCGGCGTTAACCTATGCCGCCATCTTGGTTCTCTCAGTAAAAATATTTTTATTAAATAGTTTAGGAAGACCCTTGGTTATCTCAAAAGCTCCTATCTTAGGAAAATAAAAGACAGAACATATATAAGTTCAAATTTGTGTACAACCTTTCTCCTTCCTTTTAGATGTTTTTGTTCTCTGTGATCCCAAAGTCCCTGGAACATGTGTTCTCCAACCTCCTCTCCCATGATGAGTAATTAATTAGCCTACCCCAGTACTTTGAAGAAATTCTTATATTTAAATTGCTTTCTTCCTATAGTTCTTTTGAGCCAAATCAAATTTTCACAAGTTTTTGTGTCATCTGGCTTTTCCTACATCTCTCAGCTCACCTTCAACCTTTTCCTCAAAGCTCCTGCCACACTGACCTCTTTGCTCCCCAAACACATGAAATAAGGAAAGCCTTACAGTCTTTGCACACATGATTCAATGTCTGAACTGTTCTCCCCTTTTTATTCACTGGCTCCTTTTGGTTATTCAGATTTTAGTTTGAATATCACCTCCTTACAGGGGCCCTTTGTCACCACCCAACATAACCTACATGTAGTTTCCTGTCGTCTCTCCATTTAACTTTTGTGTATCACTCTTGTTCAGTCATCATGTCTCCTGAATCTCCCCCAATCTTTGACAGTTTCTCAGACTTTCCTTGATTTTGATGATCATACAATTTTAAAAAGTATTGTTCAGGTGCTTTGTGGGATACTTATCCATTTCGAGGTGTTTGATGTTTCCGCATTATTAAACTGGCATTATGGATTTTTTGAAGAATACTACAGAGGTGAAGCATCCTTTTCACTGCATCGTGTGAGGGGATACATGAGAACAGTGTAACTTATCACAAGTGATATTAACTTTGATCACTTGGTTAATGTGATATCAACTAGGTTTCTCTGTAGTAAAGTGACTATTTTTTTCCTTTCCATACTTGGTTCTTTGGAAGTGAGCCATTAAGTCCAGCCCACAATTAAGAGAAAGGGAATTAAACTTCACCTCCTGGAAGGGGAGTGCATACATATTATTATTTGGAAATACCCTCTAAAGAAGATGTTCCCCTTCTCCCTTACTTATTTCTTTATTTAATCATTTATATCCATATATTTGTAATATTCATATCAGCATATAACTCAGGATATTTATTCCTTGGGTATTTGTTTGTTTGTTTGTTTGTTTGTTTATTTATTTACTAGAGAGAGCTATTTGTTGTTCCACTTATTTATGCATTCATTGGTTGATGAAACCCAAGACCTTGTGTATCAAATAGGACCAACTGAGCCACCCAGCCAGGGTCCTTGAGTTATAATCTAATACCATCACTATTTTGTTGCTCAAATTGTTCCAGCTTTGACCATTGGGAACACTTTCAGTTTGGTTTCTGTGTGCTTTTGACATGTCCCATCCTTTTCTTTTTTTATTTTTAGCATTTCCTTACTTTCTGTCATTAAGTGATGCTCCAGGCTCATCATCTATATTTCCTGCCCCAGTCATAGAACCAACTATTTGTCTAAGGAGCCCTGGTTCCTTATTTGGAGAATGGCACTTCAAAACCAAGATCTGGGTGCTGGGTATGCTAACTGTTACTGGAATGTCACTGTTCCTGGCGTCCTCCCAGACAAAGCAAGGAAATAAATGTTTGTATACTAACCCATTTTTCCCCACATATCTAAATTTACAACTGAAGCAGTATATAAAAAGACAGCAGTTGGTGAGTTCAGATTGACATCTCCAACTCTATGCTAGTCTTCACCTTTGCCCCTACTTGCTTATTTATAACTAGAGGCCTGGTGCACAAAAATTTGTGCACTTGTGGGGTGGGGGATCCCTCAGCCCGGCCTGTGCCCTCTCGCAGTCTGGGACCCCTCAGGGGATGACCACCTGCTGGCTTAGGCCTGCTCCCCAGGGGATTGGGCCTAAGATGGCAATCAGACATCCCTTTGGCAGCCCAGCAGCCCTTGGGGGATGTCCATTTGCCAGCGGGGAGCAGGCCTAAACTGCAGTCGGACATCCTTAGCGCTGCTGAGGAGGCAGAAGAGGCTCCCCCCACCACTGCTGTACTGGCAGCCGTCAGCCTGGCTTGTGGCTGAGCAGAGCTCCCCACTGTGAGAGCGTACTGACCACCAGAGGGCAGCTCCTGCATTGAGCATTGCCCCCTGGTGGTCAGTGTGTGTCATAGTAACCAGTCATTCCCAGTCGTTCTGCTGTTAGGGTCAGTTTGCATATTACCCTTTTACTATATAGGATAGAGGCCTGGTGCACGGGTGGGGGCCGGCTGGTTTGCCCTGAAGAGTGTCCCGGATTGGGGTAGGGGTCCCGCTTGGGTGCCTGGCCAGCCTGGATGAGGGGATGATGGCTGTTTGCAGCTGGTCGCACTCCCTTCAGGGTGGGCGTCCCCACTGGGGTGCCTGGCCAGTCTGGGTGAGGGGCTGAGGGCCGTTTTCAGGCTGGCGGGTGACTGAAGCTCCCAACCTCTCCTTTTTTTCTTCTTTTTTATTCTGGGATATATTTACCTTCTATGGCTGTCACTGGAACTGAGAGCCGGCTTTAGCTCTGAGGCTCGGCTCCAGTCTGAGACCTCGGCTGCTGAAAGCAGGTATCTGGGTTTGTTTGGCTTCTATAATTGAAACACTGTTGCAACTCCAGCTTTGAGGCCTGGCTGGCTGAAAGCAGGTTTCTGGGGTTCGTTTGGCTTCTATAATTGCAACATTGTTTCTTAGAGTGCAGCTCAGAGGCCGGCAGCAGCAGCGGCAGGCGGGGAACCTTGGCTTCCTCCATCACTGGAGCAAGCAAGCCTCCTGTTCACTTCAGCTGCCTGGCTGCCAGCTGCCATCTTGGTTGGCAGTTAATTTGCATATCACCTTGATTAGCCAATGGGAAGCATGTCAGAGGTACAGTTAATTACCATGTTTGTCTATTATTAGGTAGGGTTTCTTTCTCTGAAAGTAATAAACCTGCCTCCAATTATCTTCACTGTATTTAATTGTTTGTTCAACCCTTGTAAACATGTAGTTTCAGGATTACTAACCCATACCCTATGAGAAACAACTGACAGTGTTTACTAATGGCTCTCTTTGTCTCCTGCCTTACAATAGCCTGTTAAAACATCATTTTATAAAGTTCATGTAGGTCAGCTTTTTTTTTTCTTACCACCCCCTATAGTGAGGTTATGTCACACACTTGTCATACAATTAGAGTCACTTGTCTCAATCTGCATTTCACACTGTGATCCTCACTCACCCCCCTCCCTCGACTTCCTGGTTCATTTTTAAAAGCTGCATACTGTAAAAGTTCTATGGGTTTTGACAAACATAAAAAATCATTTCTCCACCATCCCAGAACCATACAAAATAGTTCCATCACCCTAAAAAATTTTAATCATGGAAACCTTCGTAGTCCCTTCCTCCAACCTTTGACAACCATTGATCTATTTTTCAACCTTGTTTTGCCTTTTCAATAATGTCATATAAATGGAATTATATAGCCTTTTGAGTCTGGCTTTTTCTCACTGAGCAAATGCTTTTAAGATTCATTCATATTACATGAATCAATGGCTCATTCCTTTTTATTGCTATACTAGTGACTCAGCATGCAAAAATCGCGTGAGACCCAGGACTCTGCCCACGCCACAGGATGGCCCCGAGTCCCAGAGTCCTGCCCTGCAGTGCGCACGCAGCCTCCTGCTTATCGGTCTTTACGGCATGATGGCATGATGACCACAGACTTTTTATATATA
This sequence comes from Myotis nattereri, assembly GCF_964212035.1. NCBI lineage: Eukaryota > Metazoa > Chordata > Mammalia > Chiroptera > Vespertilionidae > Myotis > Myotis nattereri. Next base: position 38,230,167 of record NC_138079.1, read on the forward strand.
TAGATTGTATGGATATATTACGGTTTATTCTTTTACTTGTTGAAGAACTTCTTGGTTGTTTCCAATTTTTGGAAATGATGAGTGAAGCTGCGGTGAACCTTGTGTGAACCTGTGTCAACACCAGGTATTCATTTGGATAAAATTAATGGGTAAATGTTACTGTTGTTTAAGCCTCTAAGTTTGGGGGTAACTTATTACAGAGAAATAGATAACATACTTTTTCCCCCGAACCATTCGAGAGTAAGTCGCAGATGCCCTTTATCCATAAATACTTAAATATGTATGTCCTAAAATATTCTCTCATGTGACCATGGAAAAATATCAATATTAGGATCTAATTTGCATCTTTATTCAAATTTTACTCATTGTTCCAATAATGTCTCTTATAGCTAAAGAAAATTACCATATAACTCATTATGCTCAGGTGGCATGTCTCTTCTTTCTTAAAATCTGGTAAGATTCCGCCTGGCTGGCTTGGCTCAGTGGTTGAGCGTCAACCTGTGAACCAGAAGGTTGCAGTTTGATTCCCTATCAGGGCACAAGCCTAGGTTGCGGGTTTGATCCCCAGTGAGGGGCGTGCAGGAGGCAGCCAATCAATGATTCTCTCTCATCATTGATGTTTCTCTCTCTCCCTCCTCCTCCTTTCTGAAATCAATAAAAATACATAGATTTTTGAAATGTGATAAGATTCCTCAGTCATTGTCTTTCATGATAAACCAACTATTTTACAGAATGTCCCACATTTTGGGTTCATCTACTATTTTCTTACTATTGGATTCAGAAATATGCACTTTTGGAAGAAATACTGTTATATTAGGAGACACATTATACCAACCTGTACTGTTATTAGCTATGTCAACTTAATTAAGATGCTATCTACCATGTTTCTTGAATGTGTCGTTTTTATTTCCCCCTTTGTAATTATGTAATAAGTATCTTATGGGCCAATACTTTGAAATTATGCAACTATCCTATTTCTCACTAAACTTTCTTCCTCTAATATTAGCATTTATTTATTATTCTTTCCTGAATCAATTGTCACTATGTGGACTGCCAAATTGGTTTTTCTACATTTTTGGTTGTCACTGTAAGGAAGAGCTTTCTTTACCTACTGTTTATTTATTTGTGTCAATATCAATAAGTGTATCCTTAAAAAATCCTGGCTTTCTATATGTCAAATTAAAATTTGGTAATTTTGGTAATAGGATTTTCTTTTCTCCTCTTTTCTGCCTTTTTCCTCCCCATCTCTTCTCTCCCACCCACAGATTTCAGAGGGCATTTATTTGCTTCAGAGGTGGGCTCAAAGAACTAAAGTAAATAAAAAATCCAGTTGGATTTCTGAATAATTTTTTTTAACCTCTGATATCAACTATACCTTGATACCTTGTAACCTAGGGACTAAATTTTTAAAAGTATCTACCACTGATTGATCTTGTATTGATTAGCAACAGAAAGAAAGAGGTGAGAAAGAAAATTGGTTACTATATGTATTTTTTAAAATATATTTTTATTGATTTCAGAGAGGAAGGGAGAGGGAGAGAGAGATAGAAACATCAATGATTAACATCACTGATCGGTTGCCTCCTGCACGCCCCACACTGGGGATCAAGCCCGCGACCCGGGCATGTGCCCTGACCTGGAATCAAACCATGACCTCCTGGTTCATAGGCCGATGTTCAACTACTGAGCCATGCCGGCTGGACCTATATATATTAGTAACAAGGCAAAGAAAAGACCCTGGGGGGCTGCTACAATAATTTTTCTTTTGCAACTCGTTAGAACACAAGTTGATATGTGAACCATCCTTCCTCCCCTACTCATCCACGTTCTCTTCCAGCTTGTGCCTCGGCATGTTGGACTTCTTCAGCTGGTAAGGTTAACCATACTTCTTTTCCAAAGCTATATTCGGTAGTTGGTCAGTATAGCAGGTACAGTTGGTGCCCACCCAGATCCCCTGCAAAACCACTTAACCATCCCCCAGCTGATGAAGTGTAGGCTGATAACAGCCCACAGTTGCATCCTTCTCCTGAGCATTGCCCTTGACTGATAAGCACTGCCTCACCCAGCACATGTCCCAAAAGAACAGAATCCATGCCAGCAGTCCCCCACCCCGTCACTCACAGTCACCCACTTGGGGAAGGTGTGCTTCCTGTTCCAACTGTAGCTTCTGTGGATGTAGAGGTCTTGTTTCCCAGAGAGGAGTTACTTCCACAGGGAGCCCAGGAAATTTCATTAAACTTAAAAGCGACCACTGCTACTGAGTCACTTGAGGCTTTTCAAGCCAGTAGACCAGCAGGCAAGGGCACATGGCTCTGTTGCAGGCTCCATCCCCAATTTCTGGCCCTGTTGGGGGTGGAGGGGAGGGAACATGAGGGAGGCAACCAATCCATGTGTCTCTCTCACATCAATGATTCTGTCTCTCCCTGTCCCTTCCACTCTCTCTATAAATCAATGGAAAAATATCCTCCGGTGAGGATTAACAACAACAAAAAGTGTTATTTATTTGACTGGCCAATTGGTTCTGGCTGTTTGTTGCTGGGAGCTCAGCTGGGAACCTGTTCCTTCTGTCTCAGTTCCTGACTATATGCACCTCTCCATGGGCTACGGGCTTCTTCCCAGCACAGTGGTTGGGTTTCAAGATCAAGTGTCCTGTTGTACTGCTTTTTATGAGCTAGCTTCTAAAGTCACATAACATTATTTTTACTGTGGTCACAACCCTGCCCAGATTTAAGGAGGAAACACAGATCTCACCTCTCCTTGGGGAAAAATACATTCTGTCACAAGGAAATAGGCTTGCTGTAAACTTGCTTCTTTCATATGACCTGCGACATAGTCTGCTGAGTTTACAGGTGACCCTGCACACCTGGAAAGGACCTGGAGCCATTGCCACCCGCTTGTTTCACAGTGCTTTGGGAATTTTCCATTAGAGGAGAAGCCATTGTATACCTGCCCACACACCTACCTGGAAGCCACCACCACTACTGACTCATTGCAACTGCCACGGAGTTTTCGGGTTTAAATCCTACCTCATGAACTTATGGACTGTGTGACCTTTCTGTGTCTCAGTTTCTTCAACTGTAAACTGAAGATAATAAAACCGACTTCAGGAGACTGCATGAAGATTAAATGAGTTAATTCACGTAAAGGCTCAGAGTAGTGCCTGCCACGTTGTTAACCTAAAGAGGATTCCACTCCAGGGACAGACTACTCTCCTTTGTGGCCATCTGCCCATGTTTCCAGGATGAAGTAAAATTGCTCCTGGCCAGAAAGGACCTTCCAAGTGTTAGGGTCCAAGTAGCATCAACCAAAGAGTCACCTGGAGGAGATCTGGGGCGGACCATCCTCCGCTACACAGCCCTCTCCCCAGGCCTGTGAGACGGGAAAAAGCTCACCTGGATCCTTCTGCTTCTGGCCACCTGCGAAGACATGTGCTACCCCATGCCACTCACTGTCCTCTATCCGGAGGCAAGGGACCTGCTGGGCTGCTCCTCTCTTTCAAAGAAGGAGATGAAAACCAGAAAAGGTGCTTCCAGCAGACCCATATAGTAAGGAATTTTCAAAAAGATAGAAGAAATGGGAATCAATTGGCAGAGCAGAAGAACCTAAAAACCCTTATAGGGAACAGGGCACTTGAGCAGTTAACAAAAGAGAGAAACAATTGAGCCACACTCCTAAAACCCTACCAACTTGCCAACTCCTAGAGTTGCTTCTGCAGCAGCTGGCTCCCCTGTATGGGCTCAGATGACAGCCACAGGTACAACTTTTGAATTAGTTGTTTATCACAGCAGACTCAGAGCAGTGGTGTGCTAAATCCAGGCTCCTGGGAGTCTATGTGCACAACTCTTCCCAACTCCCATTCAGTGATCTTCTGTTGCCAGCTTGAAATTGGCCAAGGTAGGAGAATTTATACTATGAAATTCAGCAAATACTGCAAATCAAGGCTTCCTTCCGCCACTTCAGAGCTGGCTGTTAAATATTTACCAGCATATCACTGCTCCGGCGTTAGCTAAGATTAAAGAAACAGGGCAATGCCCCAAGGGTCAGAAAAACCACGCTAAGAAGAGAAATTACCTACATAGTTTGCCTGTCCCTCCACAATCCCATGAGGCAGATTCCCGTAATCAAAACCTGCATTCACTGCCGGGTAAACAGGAGTTCTCATCTGAAGTGAAGAAATACATTCCAACCATGAACAAAGTCCAGTCTGGACTTGCACCTACAAATAGGAACAGAAAACCAAGAATCAACAAATATTTTTGGGAAACTAAGAGTATAAAAGGAAGCACCAAATTCAACAAACAGAACTAGCTCACACTAAAAACATCTATAGAGTTAATAGAAACAGATTAAGCATAGCTAGTATTACTTAATATATGACAGAGTTACTTAAAAGCATATCACATCCAAAAAATAGAGACAGCTGCTATGAAACAACCAAAATTGATGGAAATTTAAAAATGAGATTGGTAAACTGAATAGTTGGACTGAATATGCAATTATCAAGTTGGAAAACTGAGCTGAGAGATTCTTCCAAAATGGTATTCCAAAAAAAAAGGAAGAAAGAAAAGAAAGGGAGAGAGGAGAGGAGAGGTTAGGGAGAGAGAGAGAGAGGGAGGGAGGGAGGAAGGGTGGGAAGAGAGAGAGAGAAAGAGAAGTAATGTCAAGAGACCTGAAGGATAGATATAATTAAAATTGTAAATATAGAACTTATAAAACTGTGAGACTAAAGGGAGAAAAATTATCAAAGAACATTTCCCAGAACTAAAGAGGGGCTTGGACTGAAAGGGCCTATTAAATGCCAGGCAGAATTTGTGCAAAATTATCTGCTGAAAATATGTAGATATTAACATGACAAACAAAATTAGGTCTTTCTTGCCTCTTTTATTTATTTATTTTAAAAAATATATATTTTTTATTTCAGAGAGGAAGAGAGAGGGAGAGACAGAAACATCAATGATGAGAGAGAATCATTGATTGGTTGCCTCCTGCACACCTCCCACTGGGGATCAAGCTTGCTACTCAGACATGTGCCCTTGACCGGAATCGAACCCGGGACCCCTCAGTCCGCAGGCTGACACTCTATCCACTGCCAAACCAGCCAGGGCCTGCCTCTTCTTTTAGAAACCACCTATAAACAATAAAACTGAGAAACAGTAATGCCAACTCCATAGCTGATGAACTAGAAGGTAACTGAAGCTAAAATAGGAAGGAGGACTGACAAAAGCAGTGAATGTCAGAGATACGGAGAAGCATGGAGCCCAGAGCTACAGGTCTGGGGGAAAAGCCAGCAGAACCCATGACTTTAAAGTGCGTGGCTTCAGACAAAAATCAGTAATTTCCCTTTTGCAACAATAGAGTGACGTTCTGGTGGTGGAACTTCTCTGAACTTAGTTTGGAACTGAGAAAAAGCTGAGGAAGTAGATTTTAGCAAGAAATATCATAGACTAATCATTTTTTCAGGAAGTAGTCTGTTGTTCAGGGAGGTGGGTGGGGGAGAAAGACTGCATTGTGACATCCCTTGTCCTCAAGTGGGCTGCAGAGAAGAAAAACAAAGGAACTGACACACATATAACCCTGGGTTATGGGAGAGGTTCTGCTGACTGTGATTACAGTCCTGGCCTCTCCGTACAAAACTCGAGTAGATAACTAGTCTGGGGGGCGAGGGGGGCTCACTTTCTTTAAAGTTGGGTAAGTAACCTTTTTTTTTTTTTTGAATAACTGTAAAAAGAGACAAGAAGAATGAAAGGGGTTTAAAAAAAAAAAACCACAGGCAAAACAAATGGCAGATGAAGAATGAAGAATTCTCACCATAGAGCAGATAAAAATTGAGACCAAACTGTCATTAATTAAATTTAGAAAAATTATCTCTATAAAATTCATCTATTTAAACAAGAGCACAAAGCAGAAATATTAGTGTTCAGGGATGATAAGATAAAAATATGAAGACAGGTTTTTCTTCATGTTGATGAAACCTGAGACAGCAGGGCCCAGGGAGAAGTGATAAGGCAACAAAAATTGCAGATGTAAACATGATATTGCAAGCAGCACAAAGGAAAATAGGCATTGCCGAAAACACAGTGAGATAGGTGCACAGGGGGCAGGTGATGAAAGAAAAAAAAAACAATAAAATGAAAAAAACTTTAAGCTACAAAAGGATCAGAGAGGAAAATTATAATTTTGAGAGACAAAAAAATGAAAACTCTATTCAGGCCTGATTGGTGTCTTTTATTCTGAACACTAAAATAAGATATAATCTATTCAAGTGAACATATAAGTAATAATTTAAGATCTATTTAAAATATTCCAGAAATAAAAGACTTGTAACAACTTATTGAAGAAACACAACATATCATTGACAAAATCGGCTTGTCCCATACCAAGTCTGTTCTTCCCTTCTTCCAAACAACCAAGACTAAGGCTAGAGTCCCTGAATCACTGTGTGGAGAAGTGTTGTCCTGTGATTTGGAAAGTGTTATAGACTGTTACCCTAAAGAGAAATATATTCCTATTTTGATACTATCATTTCATTTGGGATCTATCATAATTGGCTAGCCTGTCTTAACAGGGTCACAGAAAAAAATGGATGTGCAACATCCAAAATAAGATATATTGTCATAAATTTATTTGACTTCAAAGAAAAACGAACAACATTTATTTTTTAGACAGGTGGGTTGAAAAAGTGATGTAAAAAAGGAAAAACCATTCAGGCTAGTTTAAGATTTCGCTACAGGTTTTTTACTGTGAGGAGACAGTAAAACAATTCTATAAAATCAAGGAAATAAAGTATGACAATAATTACACACAACTGATACTAATCAAATAGTCATTGAAGTAAAAAGAACAGAAAAACATTTTATTTTATTTTATTATTTTATTTTATTTTATTTTATTAATTTAATTTAATTTATTTAATTTAATTTAATTTATTTTATTTTATTTTATTTTATTTATTTTATTTTATTATTTTATTTTATTTTATTTTACTTATTTAATTTAATTTATTTCATTTTATTTAATTTAATTTATTTTATTTATTTTATTTTATTATTTTTTTTAATTTTATTTTATTATTTTATTTTATTTTTTTAATTATTTTATTTTATTTTATTTTTTTATTTATTTTATTTTATTTATTTTATTTTATTTATTTTATTTTATTTTATTTATTTTATTTTATTTATTTTATTTTATTAGTATACACATACTTTAATACCTTTGGTGCTGATGTTTGTGTTTTCCCCAGTTCCACCACCATTTATTTTTTTTGAATCCTCACCTGAGGATATTTTTCCATTGATTTTTAGGGAGAGTGGAGGAGTGGGAAAGAGATAGAGAGAAACATTGACATGAGAGAGACACAACAATTGGTTGCATCCTGCACGCACCCCGACCAGGGCCAGGGATGGAGCCTGCAACCCAGGAACGTGCCCTTGACCAGACTCAAACCTGGGACCCTTCAGTCCGTAGGCCAACACTCTACCCACTGAGCCAAACTGGCTAAGGCCCACCACCATTTTTTAATGTCTGGGTAAAATTCTGATCTGTTTCTTTCAAGTTTAAGTTTATTTATCCCATTTTAAATAGGTAGCACAATCACATGGAATGAAATTCAAAAAGTGGTAAAGCCAGTCTTTTTATTCTCGTTACCTAGTTTCCCTCTTCAAAGGCAATTGCACTCGCTTCTCAACCTTTTGACTAAGATTAAACGCAAAGGCAGTCATAGTTACCAGTTTCTTACATATCTTTCCCAAGATAGCATATGCATACATAAGAAAATAAACACATAATCTGCCTAGATTTATATATATGTATAAAATATTTCTGTATATATGTCAAATGTTTGTGACATATATGTTTGAATCTATTCACAAACATACACAGATATGATTTTACTACAGGCCCGGTGCATGACATTCGTGCATTCAGGGGGGATGTTCACCTCAGCCCTGCCTGTGCCCTTTAGTAGTCCGGGAGCCCTCGGACATCCTTGGCGCTGTGTCAGAGCGCCACCACCACTGCGCTTGCCAGCCATCAGCCCAGCTTGTGTCTGAGTGGCACTCCCCCTGTGGGAGCACACTGACCACCAGGGGCAGCTCCTGCATTGAGCATCTGCCTCCTGCTGGTCAGTGAGTGTCATAGTGACCGGTCATTCCTCAGTTTGGTCGATTTGCATATTACCCTTTTATTATATAGAATTTTTATGCAAATGAAAATATACCATACATTCTGTTCTACATCTTGCTTTTCCCCCCTTATTAATATATTTTGAATATCACATAGTGGTGTGCTGGTAAATATTTTATAACCAGCTGTCTTGTCCCTGTTATGCTCCACAGAGAAGCTAGGATGGTCCTTCTAAATATTAGGCTATGACACCCCTCTGCTGGGAGCCCTCTGATGGCCCCTTACTGCTCTTTGAACAACAACTGAAGGTTTCCTATGGCCTAAGGAAGGTGGCTGATCTAGCCCCTGACTTTTACCTTATTTCCTATAACTCTTACCCATTTGTTCTACTCAAGCCATGCCAACCTCATTGCTGCCTGGTACTTCTTCCTCCAGACATCACATCATTTTCTCCTTTACTTCATTCACCTCCTCAGGCCATCTTTGAACATTCGCTCTACAATAGCTCCTCACCCACCTGTCACTCCCTGTTCCTCTTAATAACATTAATAGCTTGCACTTACTGAATTTATTATATGCTAGGCACTATTCTAAGTGCTTTCAATATTTTATAATTTATGTATTTTAATATGTTTGTATTTATTTTAGAGAGAGAGGAAGGGAGAGAGAGAGAGAGAAAGAGAGAGAGAGAGAGAGAAACATTGATGTGAGAGGGAAATATCAATTGTTGCCTCTGGAACTCACAACCTGGTATGTGCCCTGACCAGGAATGAAACAGGCAACTTTTCGGTGTATGGAATGACACTCAACCAACTGAGCCACACTGGCCAGGGCATAAGTGCTTTTCATATTTTTTTTATTTTTACTTTTTAAATTGACTTTAGTGAGAGAGTAAGAGAGGGTGAGAGAGAAACATCGATGTGAGAGAGAAAGACTGATGGGCTGCCTCCCATACACACCCTGACGGGGAATCCAACCAAAACCTGGGTATGTGCCCTAATCGGGAATCAAACCCAAGAACCTTCAGTGCCTGGGCAATGCTCCAACCAACCAAGTCACACTGGCCAGGGCACTTTTCATATTTTAAATCAGTTCATCCTTCCAACCATTTGGGATAGGTGCTGTTATTATCCCCACTTTTCAGATGTACAAATGAGTCACACAAATTGTTAAGTAACTTCCCCAAAGGTCACAGAACTCATAAGTGTCAGAGCCAGGATTAAAACCCAGGCAGTTTAATACCAGAGCCATATTCTATATAATTTCTCATCTGCTATTTTTAAATACAATGTTATACTGCCCTTGCCCTGATTTTTTTTACTATAGTACTTACCACTATACTATATTTCTACTGACATATATCAGACATTATACTATATATCTACTTATTTATTTTATAGTATTTTACTCTTGCCCATTATTCCTACTGGGCTATAAGATTTCTTCTGAGGGTAAGACTTACCTGTTTTCTTCATTGCTCTATATCACACATCTAAAACAGTGCCAACACACAATTATTGAATGAGTGAATAATGGTATATATCTGTACATATCTATAGACACCTTTTCCCCCCAATATGGGAGCTCATGGATAAAGTGGAAAGTAGGAAATGATGTGATTTTAAGAGTAAAGAAAGGATGAATTCCACCCCCAACCACCAACCCAACCACATACACATGCAAAAATATAAATAAATAAATAAATAAATAAATAAATAAATAAATAAAACCAAGAAAGATGCTACAAAAAACAGTCTATAGGTTTTTATGGCAAAATAGAAACTTAATCTAAAGGATGGATCAATGAATATGGAGGAAAAGAAATATAAGTGAGATTATGCAGAAGGTGACGACAGTTTAGCAACTTTTGTTGTTGTTGTTTGGAGGAGATATATTTGGAGATAGCTTTGAATAAGGGAAAGGATTGGTTTTAGTTGGCATGTGGGAAGTGGGGAAGAAAAAAATAACATACAGTTTTTTGGACCTAAATGAAAAAAAACAAAAACAAAAACAAAAAACAACTAACTGGTGACAGTTTATTCTTGAAACACTTTTTAAAAAAGTATATCAAGACAAATGTCATCCAGAGGAATTGTAAGGCTCGAAATGAAATTTTACTTCCTTACTTTTGGATCTGGCTAGTTTGGCCCAGTCCAATGGACTCCCTGCAAATAGTTCATCAGAATTTTAGTAGTCTTTCTTAAGGATTTTGATAGAGAACATTGTAGTCATGTCTACAAGCTGACTTGGTTGTGTTTCCTTCTGCCTGTAAAAGGGGACTGGTTTTTAATACAATGACCAGATGTCCTGTTTAGGGTGGGACAGCCCTGGAATTTGATTAGAATCTGAGTTTTTAGACAATTATATTTCTAGCATGTTTCAGAACTGACAGTGAGGAGAAAGAAGACTTTTTAAAACAGTAATATAAAAAAATGTGCTTGAAATTTTTATAGGATCCTTATTAGTTAGCATTCAAATCCATTTATAGCACCTGGCTTAACAGAGACAATAAACAAAGAAGGGACTTCTTTTGGAAAGAATGTGACAACTGATGAACACCAGACCACACTTAAAAAACAACACACATAAGAGCTCTGGGTGGATGAATCTAACTTTCACCCTTGACCCTCATTTTCCTTTGACCTCCTCTCTTGCTAGAGGCCCCACTTACTTTCCTTTGTAACATTTTCCTCATGCCTTTGTTAACAGTTGTTTAATACTGTTAATGTTTACCACAAGTTAACAGTAGCTTACCAATTACTACTTGTATGACCTTGGCAATGTACTTAATCTCCTGGAGCATGTCTCCTCATCTGCAAACTCTGGGATAATAATAGTAGTGACCTTATAGGGCTGTTGTGAAGATTCACTGAGATAATACATAAAAGGTGCTTTTACCATGCAGAACTAAAGTTATGCACACAATTATAGTTATTTTTTCCAATGAATTGATCATCCTAGGGAGTTAGCTGGTCCTAGAAGTACTGAGCTTCAGAAATTGCTTGGTACTCCACTATACCTCATGGGCTCACAAACCACTGCACTAATTGAGGAAACTCCCAGTGAATCCAGGGTAATTTCCTGTAAAAAAAGAAAGAAAAGGAAAGAACACAAACTGAATTTTTTTGAGTTATCGTTTAGAACAGTGATTCATTTTTTTTTTAATGTAATAAACTAGAGGCCCATTGCACAAAGAGATTCGTGCAATAGGCCTTCCTTCCCCTGGCTGCGAGCACCGGTTTTTCTCCGGCAACCGGGACCTAGGCCTTTGCTCCACCTACAGCGGAGAAGCCGAGCCTCTTCAGTCTTCAGTCGTCTTCAGTCTTCAGTCTTCAGGCCAGAGCCTTCAGTCTTCACTCTGCACCTGAATATGCAAATTAACTGCCATTTTTTGTTGGGTTAATTTGCATACTCATCCTGATTGGCTGATGGGCGTAATGGAGTGACACCAATTTGCATGTTTCTCTTTTATTAGTGTAGATGTTTATTGGTCACTAACTATAAGTGAGTTATTCTTGTAGGTACATTATTTTGTAATTATCATCTCTATTAGCGTCTTCATTATGGGTCTATATAGATTTTTAATTTCATTTTTAATATATTTTTATTGATTTCAGAGAGGAAGGGAAAGGGAGAGACAGAAACATCTATAATAATAAAAGTGTAATATGCTAATTAGACCGGACATCCTTCCAGACGAAGCCACTGTGGCGGGGGCCAAGGCAGAGGCGAGGCAGAGGCGGTTGCTGCAGAGGCGGGGGCCGAGCCCCTTGCATGAATTTTGTGCATTGGGCCTCTAGTCAATGATAAGACAGAATCATTCATCTGCGCCTCCTGCAAGCTCCACACTGGGGATAGAGCCTGGATCGAGCCTGCAACCATGTGCCCTGATGGATTGGGAATTGAACTGTGACTTCCTGGTTCATAGGTCAAAGGGCAACCACTGAGCCATGCCAGCCGAGCAGATTTTTAATTTCTTAAGAGCACAGACAGTCTTTTCATTGTATTAAAGACTCAATAATTGCTTATTGCCTGAATAAGAGGAGAGAGTTAGTGAAAGTTTTAAGGAAGATTTGGCTCAGTTATACTTATATTTAAACAAAAACAAAGAACAGTGATTGTTCCTTATATCTTACTATGCTATTACATTAAAATAAAATATAATTGTTTAATAATTGTCATGCTCTCAATACTCTAACACATATACATTTTTCCATGTTTCTTTTTCTCTATTTACATGCATATTTTTACATATTTGTAATTTTAATGTATTTTCCATGTCACCTTCTGCCTTTCCACTTAATATTAATGGCAGACATTAATGTAAGTTTTTACATTAGCATCACCTTTATGACTTCCTGTAATTTAGAAATTTCTGTCTTCTGATTTTTGAAACCCATCTTGGGTTCCATGCGATTACTAGCAGTGTAAACCCTTGAACATTTGTAGGTGTTTTTGTGCTTCCTCCATGGACAGAAAGGTAAGAGAGTCCCTGGTAAAGCACATCGCATTCTGGAGGAAGAAATGATGCCACATCAGGGAACACACAGTCATTCCCAGGTGCACGTAGGAGAGAAAGGTATGCCTAGCAAGCTGCTCTGAACAGAGAAGAGTGCGTGGAGGGTGGGCATTAGCTCCATTCTGCAGTTTGATTAATTTGTTCCTATCTCCCTTCCTGCCTGGATACTATCTGTGAAGCTTTTGCTTTTCTTTCTGTCTTGCATAAAGCGTTTGCTTTTAATATGCTGCTATTTGAGTAGGGAAAAACAAGAGAACACTAGGCTTCAGGGATCTGCCTGTTTCTCTTCTGCCTTTCCATGGAGCTTAGGTCTTTTGCCATTTGTTATTGTCAAGTGCAAGATGAGTAGAGAGAAGAACTACGGTGTCTGACACAGGATGCTGTACCTTGAAGAAATTATCAGGGAGCAGGAGAGGTTTATAGGAGCATCTCCTCTGCCATATTCCTCTTGGAAACAAGTGGAAGTACATTTGCAATGTTATATTAAAAATAATGCGAAAATGAGTTTTATTTTATTGCCAACTCTTCTGGGATAGAACTAGTTTTAAATGAAATAATGAGGAAATGACCTTTGTAACTAAATGTTCATTAATGTGCGGTAAGCTGTAAACCAGGTTTGGAAATGGGAGATGAAACTAAGGGATGAAAAGAGGGAAGTTCTCTGGGTGTTTTGCCCTCAATTCTTGGAGACAAGCCATATTTTGTAAACTAGAGAATTTAGATTTAGGTTATGTTGTGTTAATGTCCCCTCTCTTATTTGCCACCACTTACCAAGTTATGCTTGAGCAGTCCAGGTATGCTCTGGGCTATAACATGCATCTTGGGCCCAGTTTAATAGGGACCAACAGCATCCTCTGGAAGCCAACATGTTGATAGCAGGTATAATTAGGGAGAGATTCTAAGAGGAAGATGAATCTGATGATGGAGGCACCCAAAATTTGTAGGCTAAATTGTTTAGGGATCTCTTCCAATGGAAGATCTGCTAGAGCCAATCTTGAATATTATTATTTCAATTTTATTTTTATTACAAAAGGTAGCTTATCCTTTACAAAGTATACTCAAGCCCAAAAGAAATCTTTTGAAAATAGTTAAAAGAATGTAGAAAATTAAATCAAGTAGAACTCAAATAATAATAGTTTTTTAGGTTTTAAGATCTAGCACCAATTAAAAGTATGAGTAAAAGAAGAATGGATTTATTGTATATCTAAAGTCTCATGCACCTGGGCATTTCTATAATAGGCTCAATCATTCATCCATTCTTTCACTGAACATTTACTGAGGGACTGACTCTTAAGTACTAGGTATTATAGGCAGTGAGTGGAACACTGCTGTTATCTATGTCAGTTTTTAATAATTTCAGAATCTCTTTGGATAAGCAAGGGTAAGTGTGTGTGTGGCACAAATACTTCAATGCAAATGAGTGAGCTACCCCTCAGGGCCTTATCTATGCTCTGCCAGAATATATGTGCATCCCTGGAAACCTCACTCGAGAGGACAGAAGGTGGCTGATACCACCCACATTCTTTTTCTACTGCTCCATCCTGTCTGAAATTTAGTAACCTTAATAACTATTTACCATAAAGTCCCACAATTTAAATACCAGACAATTACAGCATATGGTGTTCTGGCCCTAATAAACCTTGCAAATAACCGAAATACACAGGATATTTGTCTTTGTGGCAGGCCTACGTGATATTTACGGGATCAGAGATAAGAGTACAAAGGGAGGCCAGTGTACCACATGCAACCATTTGAATATGTACTACGGTAAATTGTCAGCGTTGGGAGCACAATTTGGAACACTAAGAGAAGGAACATGTGCTTGACACAACCATGCTGTGCAAAACAATCTTTTGCTCTGGGAGCATCTATGGCATTCAAGCCGAGAGGAAGAATTTCACAAGTTAAATATTTGTCTTCTTCTTCTTCTTCTTTTTCTTTTTTTAACCTAAGCACTTCTGCTACTCAGATTCTGCCTGAATTCCACAGCAGCTTATCTCTGAAACGGGCAGCTCTACCACCTACAAATTTTCAGTGCAGTTCGAGTCCACTTTTTGATTTGAAGACACAAGGCAAGAGATAGGAAGTTTTCCCCTGGGGCCGAACAGCTTCGGTTAGGGAGAGGGTATTTATGGTTGTAGGCCAGTGTTCAACATTAGACCAGGAGTGGCAGAGGCACCCAGGTGTTTTTTAAATAAATATGTGCATTTATGATATGTAAGGTTCTTGAAAGCATGGGTCCAGAGTTAAGTGCTTAGTGATACAGGCAATTTAATGCCAACCCCATTTGCATGGAGATCTAGACAGCTGCATTTTTTCCAGAATTTCTTCAGCATGATGAAAGATAGGGCTAGACTAATGGCTTAGAGAATTGTAGCATATTTCTAAGTTTGACTTTCCCCCAAACTAGGTGTTGATGACAATATTATGAAGACTTTCTAAAGGAAGGAAATAGCAAACATATACAAAAAGAGAGCAGTATAGTGAACCACCATGTTTCCATTACCTAGCTAGCTCCAACAATGGATAACTCATGGTCAATCATACTTCATCTATACTCCTAGTCATCCTCCCTCCCTCCATGAGTTTTTAAGCAAATTCTAGATGTCTTATATCACTATATCCTATATGTTTCTAAAAGATATTCTTTTTTAAAAAAATAGATTGATTTTAGAGAGAGAGGAAGAGAGAAATGTCAATTTGTTCTTCCACTTAGTTGTGTGTTCATTGGTTGATTCTTGTATGTGCCCTGACTGGAGATGGAACCCGCAACCTTGGTGTATCTGGTTGGCCTTCTAACCAACTGAACTCCCTGGCCAGGGCTAAAAGATATTCTTAAAAACAAATAGGCCCTGGCCGGGGGGAGCTCAGTTGGTTAGAATATCGTCTGGTTATGCCAAGTTTGCCCATTCCATCCCTGGTCAGGGCACACCAAGAATCAACCAATGAATGCATAAATAAGTGGAACAACAAATTGATGCTTCTCTCTCTTTCTCTCTCAAATTAATAAGAAAATTATATATATATATATATATATATATATATACACATAAAAGATACAGTAGCATTTTCCAATTATTCCCAATTTCAACAAACACTTTATAGTTTCATCCACGTTAGAGGCACCATGTGGTTTTTACTTCTGAGGATGAAAATAATTTCCAATGAAGAAACAGTGTTGTGTTCATGTTGTTTGAAGTCACAAGATCTGAGGAGGTGTGACGTGTTTTTATGATTGAAGCTACCCTGACTGTTTCTGGGGCTTGGTTGGCTTTAAGAGCTGCTGGCCTGGTGGTAGTGAATTAGAGACCTTTCCACAAAGGCTTAATTTCCCCCCCCCCCTTAACCTTTGGAAGCAAGGCGTGGGAAGGGGATTTAGTTTTTCTGTTATGCTGAGGCATGTTCAAACTTGTTTCTTTTTCCAAAATGTGCAAGTTGCTAAGAGAGCCATGGACTTATACGGACAAGTCCTGGCAGCGATTTTTTTTTTAAAGTCGCCTGGGTCAGGGCAATGCGTTGCTTTTGCGTTTGTTCCTGCAGCCGGTTCGCTCCGGGCGGGCGGGCTAGAGGTCATGGACTCGGTGCCCGAGTCTCGCTCAGCTCCAATGGCTCTTTGGCGACACTGGGCGTTTCCTCCTTTTCCGGCCTCGGAAAGTTTTGTTTTGGTTCTTAGTTCCCGGTCAAGGAAAGGCACCCTGTTGACCAAAGGTTTCTCAGAGTCCCCTCCAGGTGGCTCACGGCCAAGTTTCCTCCATTCCAGCTGGCTCAGACTTGGCATCCACCGGGGTCCTCGGGATCCTCGAAGCGGGGGAGGCGAGTCTTGGGGGGAGAAAGAGAGCGGGCAGCCAGGCTACCGGCTCCACGGCCCTTCTCAGCTCAGTCGCTGGGCCAGTACCCATCGCGCCGCAAAGGGTGCGGGCAGCCTCCCCGCTGAGTCCTCGCAGACCAGCTCCCCACCATTCCCAAGAGAACGCTCAGGCGAGCCCCGCCCGCGCCAGGGATAGCAGAGGGGACTAAACCCCGGGATGGGACGCGGGGCGCATGCGCGCCCTGGCCGCGGCGTCCAAGAGTTCGCCCCGCAGCGGCGGCCGCTAGGTGGCGCATGCGCCCTGGAGGGTGCGGGCTGGGCTCTGGGAAGAAGGCGGTGGCGCTGAAAGGCGGGGGCGCCGTGGGGGCCGGGCCCGTGTTTACACAGCGGCGGGCGGGCGCGGACGCAGAACCCGGCGCGGCGGCAGCGGCACGATGGTCATGGCGCATTTCGTCGAGAATTTTTGGGTAAGAGGAGGATGCTGGAAATGGTGTGGGTTTCGGAGTCCAAGGCTTTCTGCGCCTGACCTCGGCCTGGGCGCGCTTGGGGCCGCGGCGGCGTCGGCTCCGCGGGCTGGGCGAGTCCTCGGACCGCCGGCTGCTGGGTCCCGCCTGGATGAAGCCCGGCGGGCGACAAGTCGGCGGCTGCCCGGACTCGCAGGCTCGCAGCCCTAGTGGGGGCAGAGAGGGCTGTCAGCGCGGGCCCCTCCGCCTGGGGCGGGGACGCGGACGAGCCGCCCGCCGCCCGCGCTGGGACAAAGCGCCGGATGAGGCGGGAGACGGGACCCGGCCCCACCGGAGGCTCCGGGCGCCGGGCGTGCTCGCGGCGGGGAGGCGCACGACGGGCCCGCGGCGCGGCCGCTCCCAGCTGCGCGCGGAGGACGAGCGCGGGCCCCGGCCGGGTGGAGGGAGCGCGCCTCCTGCCCGCCCCGCAGGCCCCCATCTGAGCCCTTTGGCCCCCCACCATGTCCACACGAAACCCCGTGCGCGCTGGGGCCGGCGCAGCATTTCCTCTCGGCTTCGCAGTTGGGCTCGCGGTCAGCGCCCAGGACTTTGCCTCTGGGCCTGCCCACAAAGCGTATAAAAGTGGAGTTTAATGTTCCTGGATTCCTGGGGCTTAAGTGCACCGAGGCTTCCCCTTGCCTCGTGCTCCCTCCCCTTCCTCATTCTCTCCACACCCCGCTGGTAGCTCAGTGTTAGGATTAGGTTCTTGTGGGAAGGGCTTCTCCCTCCCGTGGAGTGTGCGCCGCGGTTATTGTTTGCTGTCATGGGAAGTACAGTTCAGCCATGGACAGGAAAGGAACGTGTTTACCCCGGTGTCTCGGGTGAATCTCATTTTATGTCTTGACAGTTGCAAGTACTGCAGTTCCATGTTAAGATTTAGAAATATTTAAAGGAGTAATCTTCCAGCGAATCAGGATTGTGCCTTAAATACTTATTTCTAAGTGTCTCAGGGATGAACTTGTTTAGTAATCAAATCAGTTCATAGTTATTGGTTTTGTATCTACCTTGTTGTCCAAGCAACATAAATACTACACATAAGGTGTCCCCCCCCCCCCCAAAACGTACCATACAATACACCCATTCAACTGTTACAATTCAAGGATTTTTTTTGTATATTTATAGAGTTGTGCAGACATCGCCACAGTGAATTTTAGAACAATTTTATCACTTCAGAAAGAATCCCTGTATCCATTAGCAGTCACTACTCATTTTCCTCATACCTCAGCAACTAATTGGTATATCTTTGCCTCTGCAGATTTATCTGTTCTGAGCATATTAAATAAATGGGGTCATATATGTGGTCCTTTGTGACTGGCTTCTTTTAGCTTGTTTCCAGGTTCATCCATGATGTAGCATGCAAGTGTCAGTACTTGGTTCCATTATATGGCTAAGAATTCCATTTTTTACATATATATATATATATATATATATATATATATATATATATATGACATTTTATTTATCCATTACCAGTGATGGACATTTGGTTGTTTCTACTTTTTGGCTATTATGAATAATGCTGCTATGAACACTTCGTTACAAGTTTTTGTGTGCACATATATGTTCATTTCTTTTGGAAATGGGATTGCTGGTTCACACGGTAATTCTCTGTTTAATATTTCAAGGAGCCACCAAACTTTTCCAGAGTGGCAGCACTATTTTACAATTCCACTATCAATGTCTGAGGGTTCCAATTTTTCCACGTGCTGGACAATGCTAGTTATCTGTCCTTTTCATTACAGTGGATGGATATGAAGTAGTATCTCATTGTGGTTTTGATTTGCATTTCTGTGGTGGCTAATGATGTTGAACATCTTTTAATGTGCTTATTGCTCATTTATGTATTTTCTTTGGCAAAATGGTTAGATTCATTGCCCATTTTTAGATTGGTTTGTCTTTTTATTATTGAGTTGTAAGAGTCTTTTTTTATATTCTGGGTACATGTCTCCTATTAGATATATGACTTTGTAAGTAGTTTCTCCCATTCTGTGGGTTGTCTTTTTCATTTTCTTGATGGTGTACTTTGAAGCACAGACATTTTTAATTTTGATGGTCTTGAAGTCCTAATTTTTCTGTTATCAGTTATGCTTTTGTTGTTTATCTAAGAAGTCTTTCCTAGACCAAGGTCACAAAGATTTGGGGGAGGGGGGAGGGTTTTTTTATAAGAGTTTATTTCAGCCAAACTGGCAACATATGCTGTGGAGCAAGATCTCAGATACTCTCCAAGATCACAAAGATTTAATTCCATTGTTTTCTTCTGTGGGTTTTTATAGCTTTTGCTCTTATGTTTAGGTCTATGATCCATTTGAAGTTAATTTGTGTGTGTGGTAGGAGCAAGAGGTCCAATTTCATTCTTTGCATGTGAATATCTAGTTGTCCCAGCACCATTTGTTGAAAAGCATCCTTTTTTGCCCTAGCTGGTTTGGCTCATTGGGTAGACTGTTGGCCTGGGTTTGATTCCGGTCTCCATCCCCACCCAGTAGGGGGGGCGTGCAGGAGGCAGCTGGTCAATGATTCTCTCTCATCATTGATGTTTCTATCTCTCCCTCTCTCTTCCTCTCTGAAATCAATACAAATATATTTAAAAAAAAGAAAGAAAGAAAAGCATCTTCTCTCTTCATTGAATAGTCTTGGCATCCTTGTCGAAATTGTTGGGCATACATGTATGGGTTTATCTTTGGATTTTTAGTTGTATTCCATTGTCTTACGTTAGTACTACCTTGTTTTGATTACTATAGCTCTGTAGTAAGTTTGGAATCAGGAGTATGAGTCTTCCAACTTTGTTCTTGTTCAGGATTATTTTGTCTATTCTGGATCCCTTGCATTTCCATATGAATTTTTGATTTAGCCTATCAGTTTTAGAATTTAGGTTTTACAATAGCAATTAGCAATCATTTAAATTGACATTCTTAAAATGTTTTGCACATTTTTGATGCATGAATGTGTTTTGAAAGTTGAACTTAATTACAAATTATATACTAGCATTTTAAAGTTATCTTTTGTTTTCTGTTAACTGAGATTTGGACATAGCCTTGTTTGATGTTCTTGGCTATTATGAATAATACTTCTATAAACACATTTGTACAAGTTTGGTGTAGGTATCCTTTTTTGTGTCTCTTAAAAGAGGAATAAATTTCGCCATCTGAAATCTATAGTGAATCTCAAGCCTAATTTATGTTGCAGTCTTTGCCTTCATTTCACTATTGAGTACAAATAGTTAAAATAGACTGTATTTTATTTTACTTTCAAGATTAGGATTGGGGCTGAAAAGCTCTAAATTAGAGCTTAAAAAGCTCCTAAGGAGGGTTAAATGAACTAAGAATGTCTAGGAACTAAATAACTTTTGATAATTTGATAGCTGTCTGTTTAAAACAACAACTTAAAGATTTACATATTTTAGGATCATTTATAAAATAATTTTCTAAAAAATATTTTTTATTCGAGAGAGAGAGAGAGAGAGAGAAATGTAGACTTGTTGTTCCACTTATTTATGCATTCATTGGTTGATTCTTGTGTGTGCCCTGACTGGGAATGGAATGGGCAACTTTGGTGTATGGGAACGGTGCTCTAACCAACTGAGCTACTCGACCAGGGTTTAAAATAATTTCTTAAAATAGAGAACTTACAATTAACTTCACGTTTCTTTCCGAATGTTTAAAGTGACACTGTCAAAACAGAATAAAACTTGTCAGAGTGAGAATCTTTCAAGTTTTCGATTTGTAACCAAACAACCTATTAATTGTTTTTTTGCTCTACATATAAAAAGACAAACCTTTTGTTGTGGCATTTTATTAGAGGAAAGTTTGACTCATCCATTCAAACTTTCTTCAAGCTTTTTTGAAAGCAGCACATCCTGCCTTTAAGTCTTTAAAGTATGGTGTTTCTTAACTTAAAGCAGCGGTTCTCAACCTGTGGGTGACGACCCCTTCACAGGGGTCGCTTAAAACCCTAAGAAAACACATATATAATTACATATTGTTTTTATCTTTTTTTTCCTTTTTTTTTCTTTATCTTTAAATTCTTTATTAGTTAAGGAATTACAAATGTGTCCTCATTCCCTCCCATTAACCCCCTCCCCAACGCCGCCCCCCCCCCCCCCCCCCTCATGCTCTCATCCCCCTGTTGTCCATGTCCATTGGTTTGGCTTATATGCATGCATACAAGTCCTTTGGTTGATCTCTTCCCCTTACCCCCACACTCCCCTACTTTCCCTCTGGGGATTAATAGTCTGATTGCTGTTTCTCTGTCTTTGGATCTGTCCCTGTTCATCAGTCTATGTTGTTCTCTATAGTCCACAATTGAGTGAGATCATGTGGTATTTATCTTTCTCTGACTGGCTTATTTCACTTAGCAAAATGCTTTCCAGTTCCATCCAAGCTGTTGCAAAAGGCAAGAGTTCCTTCTTTTTTACCACAGCGTAGTATTCCATTGTGTAGATGTACCACAGTTTTTTAATCCACTCATCTGCTGATGGGCACTTAGGCTGTTTCCAAATCTTAGCTATGGTGAATTGTGCTGCTATGAACATAGGGGTGCATATATCCTTTCTGATTGGTGTTTCTGACTTCTTGGGATATATTCCTAGAAGTGGGATCACTGGGTCAAATGGGAGTTCCATTTTTAACTTTTTGAGGAAACTCCATACTGTCTTCCATAGTGGCTGCACCAGTCTGCATTCCCACCAGCAGTGCACGAGTGTTCCCTTTTCTCCGCATCCTCTCCAGCACTTGTCATTTGTTGATTTGTTGATGATAGCCATTCTGACAGGTGTGAGATGATACCTCATTGTTGTTTTGATTTGCATCTCTCGGATGATTAGTGACTTTGAGCATGTTTTCATATGTCTCCTGGCTTTCTGAATGTCCTCTTTTGAAAAGTGTCTATATAGGTCCTTTGCCCATTTTTTGATTGGATTGTTTATCTTCCTTTTGTTAAGTTGTATGAGTTCCCTATAAATGTCGGAGATTAAACCCTTACTGGTGATAACATTGGCAAATATGTTCTCCCATGCAGTGGGCTTTCTTATTGTTTTGTTGATGATTTCTTTTGCTGTGCAGAAGCTTTTTATTTTGATGTAGTCCCATTTGTTTATTTTTATTTTTTTAAAATATATTTTATTGATTTCTTAAAGAGAGGAAGGGAGAGGGATAGAGAGTTAGAAACATTGCCGAAACCGGTTTGGCTCAGTGGATAGAGCATCGGCCTGCGGACTGAGGGGTCCCAGGTTCGATTCCGGTCAAGGGCATGTACCTGGGTTTCGGGCACATCCCCAGTAGGAGATGTGCAGGAGGCAGCTGATCGATGTTTCTCTCTCATCGATGTTTCTAACTCTCTATCTCTCTCCCTTTCTCTCTGTAAAAAATCAATAAAATATATTAAAAAAAAAAGAAAGAAAAAAGAAACATCGATGAGAGAGAAACATCAATCAGCTGCCTCCTGCACACCCCCTCCTGGGGATGTGCCCGCAACCAAGGTACATGCCCTTGACCGGAATCGAACCTGGGACCTTTCAGTCCACAGGCCGACGCTCTATCCACCAAGCCAAAGCGGTCAGGGCCCATTTGTTTATTTTCTCTTTAGTTTCCAATGCCCTAGGAGCTGTATCAGTGAAGAAATTGCTTCGGCATATGTCCGAGATTTTGTTGCCTTTGGATTCCTCTGGTATTTTTATGGTTTCCTGTCTTACATTTAAGTCAATTATCCATTTTGAGTTTATTTTTGTATATGGTGTAAGTTGGTGGTCTAGTTTCATTTTTTTGCATGTATCTGTCCAATTTTCCCAACACCATTTATTGAAGAGACTATCTTGGCTCCATTGTATGTTCTTGCCTCCTTTGTCAAATATTAATTGAGAATATTGGTTCGGGTCGATTTCTGGATTCTCTATTCTATTCCATTGATCTATATGTCTGTTTTTGTGCCAGTACCAGGTGGTTTTGAGAACAATGGCTTTGTAATACAGCTTGATATCTGGTATTGAGATCCCACCTACTTTGTTCTTCTTTCTCAGGATCGCTGCAGCTATTCGGGGTCTTTTTAAATTCCAGATGAATTTTTGGAGAGTTCGTTCTAGGTCTGTGAAATATGCTGTTGGTCTTTTAATGGGAAGTGCATTGAATTTATAGATTGCTTTGGGTATGCTTTAATTATGTTCAATTTGTAACAATGAAATTGGGGGTCACCACAACATGAGGAACTGTATTAAAGGGTTGGGGCATTAGGAAGGTTGAGAACCACTGACTTAAAGTTTATGCTACGTTACAAATTCTTTTACTTAATACTATAGTTTAAAGAGAAAAATATATTCGAACTTCCTACACAACAGGTGTTTTGTTGTTAATAAGTCATTTTTTGCCACAAAGTATAGTGCCATTGATAATCAAGCTGAAAATGTTTTTCTTTTCTACTAAAATTGGACAGCAAATAATATTCATAGCAGATACTACACTATTGTCTTTAATATCAGCTGTTAGCTCATCAGAAGATTGTATAACTTAAAAACGATATCAACAAATATTACAATGAGAAAGCGTCTTGATATGCTGTTTCATTCTCTAAGAGTTGAGTACCAGTTAATAATACTTTCGAGATTCTCTATGTAAGCATTGTATTAGTTATTAAATTAGCTTCATGGTTTTGTATAAATTCAGATTATTAAATTCAGGAGTTAAAAATTTTTTTTAAACAAATGGATTTCATAGGTTATAATTATTTTCATATGTTTTTATTGATTTTTTTAGAAAGGAAGGGAGAGATACAATCATTGATGAGAGAGAAATATTGATTGGCTGCCTCCTGCATGCCTCTGACCTGGAATGGAACCTGAGACCTCTTGAGGCATGGGTCTGAGCCACACCTGCTGGGCATAGGTGATTGATAATTATTGAAGGGGTAAAATAAGTAAGCACAACATATTTGATGAAATACCTTATAAATCTCATTTTACATAGTAGAACTAACCTATATAAGCTGTGCAGCATTTTCTGAAAGACAGCAAGTATTCTTTAACATACATCACATTGTGGTAAACTGACATTTTTACTTAGGTAACTTTTTCCAAAGATTATCTCCAATCAGCACATCAAGAATGAACAATTATCTTAGGTATATTTATCCTGAAGTTTTTCCTTATTTCTTTTCCTTATTTCTTTTACTGATTAACCAGTACAAGAATTTCATTCCATTTGTCTGTTGATTTCACTAGTATTGTCATACTTAAGTTTTTAAATAAAATTAGAGCACTTGGTTACATATCTAAAATTTGATATGTGATTACATGGATGAACAGAGGATTAAAATGATTTTTAAAAACCTGGAATTGCGCCCTAACCGGTTTGGCTCAGTGGATAGAGCGTCGGCCTGCGGACTGAAGGGTCCCGAGTTCAATTCCGGTAGAGGGCATGTACCTTGGTTGCGGGCACATCCCCAGTAGGGGGTGTGCAGGAGGCGGCTGATCGATGTTTCTCTCTCATCAATGTTTCTAACTCTCTATTCCTCTCCCTTCCTCTCTGTGAAAAATCAATAAAATATATTCAAAACAAAACAAAACACCTGGAATTGCTATTAATAGGACATTGGAATCCAAACGTTATAATTTTGCTTGATTATTTTATATAAATTTAGTATCTTAGATGAGAGACTAATAACCACATATATACACACACACACACATTCTTTGGGGTTATTTAAAAATGTATGTCTTTAAAAAATTAGTTGAAGTGACCATAGAAACCCAGGATATAGACTTTCTATTACTTGAAATTTCCAAATATTATAGTTTGGAGTACCTGCTTAGGATATGATCCCATCAGATGGCATATTAAAATTCAAAAAGTATATATGTATGTATATTTACATATCTACATGAACAGATTTGTGAAATTTACACAGTTTAGTATTCAAGTTACAAAAGGAAATAAATACAGTATAAAAAAAAATTTCCTTTTCTTCTGTCATCAAGATCTCCCCAAAAGCAATCACTGTTACCAATTTCTTATATAGCTTTCCTGAGATAACCTATGTATATAAAAGCAAGTAACATCCACTAAATTAAAATGTATAATTTTATAACAGCCAGTTAGCCGTGCCCAAATTGTTTTCAACTGCAACAGGCTATGAAAATGCAAACTACAGATTTCATCTAACTAGGTTCAAGTAGACTTGATGGGCAGACATTATAAAATTACAGTATTTTAGATGGCACCAAATTTTTTGAAGTCCTTGGATTTTTGGGTGGGGGTGGGGGTGGAGGGATGGTTATTTTGTATTTTTTTGCCTTAATCTAGGAGGAATTTGAAAGTAAGAAATTAATACTGATTTAGTCTGCATAAATTTAATTCAGGGGAAGGATTTTAGAGCACTGATATGGAAAGGATAAACATTTTCTGTCTGGGTTCTTTTCTGGCCCTGCACACTAAATCCTAAATACTCTAATCCCTTCAGAACTACTTAAATTATTTAGGCAAAGGCATGGGAGAACAGGTATGCTTTGTATCATCCTGCATATTTGGCTAGCCTAAGCCCTTTGGAAGTAGTTTTTTTGAGTCATGGGGTATCTTTTGAAATTATGAAATTCGTCCTGATTTCATAATTCTAGAACAATTAATCCTAAGAAATCCCTATAGAAATACGGTGTTATACAGATTTATAATGGAAAGGGATTAATGGATTGGCTTTTAATTTACCTAGTGTGGAAAAATTAAAGAATATTAGAGTTTGAAGAATTTTAATAACAATTGGGTCCACAGAAGTTAGCATACGTTGGTCAGATATGGGAGAAACAAAAACAGCAACTGAGATGTATAGTTGTATCTATTGATGAAGATGCTAGATAGAGAATGTTGCTGGAATGACCAGTCAGAGAGGATTAAATTGGGAAGTGATTAGTGAACTGTGATGAAGATGAGGCACATAATTCCATCAGTTCTTGAGGCACAAACATGTTCCTTGATGGAATTTCAGGATTAAAAATTACAGCTGGTGTGGCTCAGTGATTGAATGTCCGCCTATGAACCAGAAGATCACGGTTCAATTCCTAGTCAAGGCACATGCCTGGGTATGGGCTAGATCTCTAGTGGGGGTTGTGCAGGAAACAGCTGATCAGTGATTCTCTCTCATCATTGATGTTTCTATCTCTCCCTACTTCTCTGAAATCAATAAAAATATATTTTAAAAAATTATGGAAAATATTGACAAGCATGCTTGCTTGGCTTTAGGGAAGGAAGGTTCAATATAAGTAAAGCAAATTGGTGGTGCTGGGGTCTTAAAACTAAAAAATGTTAGTTTTTAGTTGGGTGAAACAACAGCCAGTGAAGATGGTTTTTCCTTTTAATTATAACCATAATTATGATGTAACTAGAGGCCCGGTGTACGAAATTCATGCTCTGGGGCAGGGGGGCGGGAGGGTTCCTCAGCCTGGCCTTCCTCCTCTCGCAGTCTGGGACCCCTTGCTCCTTAGCACCCACCTGCTTACTGCTCCTTGCCGCTGGCTCACTGCTCCTTAGTGCTCCCGCCACTGCCGCTGCGCTCACCAGCCATGAGTCTGGTTTCTGGCTGAGTGACGCTCCCCCAGTGGGAGCCCACTGACCGTCAGGGTGCAGCTCCTGCCTTGTTCAGTGCGCATCATAGTGACTGGTCGTTCCGCTGGTCTTCTGCCGTTTGGTCGATTTGCATATTAGGGTTTTATTATATAGATAGGTAAAACAGAAGAATACAGAAGTAAAAATTACCTATAGCCTTTCCCTCTATCGGATAGAATCTATCCTCTAAGATACTTAGAAATATGAAATTTTAAATGGGTTCTACTATACAGTTGTTTTTTTAAAGTCTTTTTTTTAAAAAAAATATATTTTATTGATTTTTTACAGAGAGGAAGGCAGAGGGATAGAGAGTTAGAAACATCAATGAGAGAGAAACATTGATCAGCTGCCTCCTGCACACTCCCTGCTGGGGTTGTGCCCACAACCAAGGTACATGCCCTTGACCGGGATCGAACCTGGGACCCTTGAGTCCACAGGTTGACGCTCTATCCACTGAGCCAATCCGGTTAGGGATACTATATAGTTTTGTATCTTATAATTTTCAAATGATACCAAGCATTTTTCTCATGTGATTAAGTATTCTTGAATATGTTTTTAGTGACTCCATAGGTTTCCGTGGAATAGAGAGGCCATAATTTTTTTTAAAAAACCCGTCCCTTTGGACATTTAGGTTACTTCTAGTTTTGTTTTTTCACTTAAGCATTATGAGGACTTGAGATTTAAGTACTAATGTATACAGGATGCCAGTTTAAGTGGTAGCCTTCAGTGTCTATGCAAGTATAGCTTGAAGAGTTTTTGAGAAAGCTGAACTTGTTAAGTTTTATTATTTTCATTTTGAGAGTAATGAAAATTACATTTTTTACAGATTACAGAAAATTTGAAAGATATAAAAATGAAAATTATCTCTCAACTGTTTGCATCTGTTATTTTTGTAGAATCCATATATAATATTTATTAGATGGCTTTAAGGATTTAACTAACTGGGAAGAGGTGAGTTATAATTAAAACTCATCAGTCAACCAACAAATGTGTTTGAGTAACTTTTGCACCTGCGCTGAGTAGTTTTGACTGCTGAGCAGTGCTCATTCTACATACATTTTTTTAAAAAAATATTTTTATTGATTTCAGAGAGGAAGGGAGAGGGAAAGGGAGATAGAAACATCAATGATGAAAGAGAATCATTGATCAGCTGCCTCCTGCATGCCCCCCAGTAGGAACCAGAGCCAGCAACCTGGGCATATGTCCTGACCAAGAATCAACCGTGACCTCCTGGTTCATAGGTCGATGCCCAACCACTGAGCCACATTGACTGGGTTCATTTTTTTTTTTTTTTTATATTTTATTGATTTTTTACAGAGAGGAAGAGAGAGAGATAGAGAGTTAGAAACATCGATGAGAGAGAAACACCGATCAGCTGCCTCCTGCACATCTCCTACTGGGGATGTGCCCGCAACCCAGGTACACGCCCTTGACCGGAATCGAACCTGGGACCTTTCAGTCCGCAGGCTGATGCTCTATCCGCTGAGCCAAACCGGCTTTGGCGTCATTTTACATATTATAATCAGTTTGGTTTTTTTTTGCTTTAGTAATATCTTGTCAATAGTTCTGCAGAATCCTTTTAGTGATCATGTGTGAAAAACAGCTTGAATATGTTTTATTCTTTTTTTCCTAGCAGTTTTTAAGGCAAAAATGGTACTGGAAGGCTGTCATTGTATATTTGTTGAATTCCTATCAAAAGTGTCTAGAACAGTGGTTCTCAACCTTCCTAATGCCGCGACCCTTTAATACAGTTCCTCATGTTGTGGTGACCCCCAACCATAAAATTATTTTCATTGTTACTTCATAACTGTAATTTTGCTACTGTTACGAATCATAATGTAAATATCTGATATGCAGGATGTATTTTCATTGTTACAAATTGAACATAATTAAAGCATAGTGATTAATCACAAAAACAATTTGTAATTATATATGTGTTTTCCAATGGTCTTAGGTGACCCCTGTGAAAGGGTCATTCGACTCCCAAAGGGGTCGTGACCTACAGGTTGAGAACCGCTGGTCTAGAACAGGGGTGGGCAAACTACGGCCTGCGGGCCGTATCCGGCCCGTTTGAAATGAATAAAACTATTGAAAAAAAAAGACCGTACCCTTTTATGTAATGATGTTTACTTTGAATTTATATTAGTTCACACAAACACTCCATCCATGCTTTTGTCCCGGCCCTCCGGTCCAGTTTAAGAACCCATTGTGGCCCTCAAGTAAAAAAGTTTGCCCACCCCTGGTCTGGAAGCTTCTTCAGTAGAGGGGCCATTCGTCAAAGGAGAAAGAGTATCTTCAGAATTGGTTAAATGTTTTATTTTGTTTTTCAGAGAAGTCAAATAAAGTGAGACCATCAGAAATGTATTAATGCTATACTTTGCAGTGACTTATCCAAGGTTAGCTAATAAATGGTAAATGCTAGAGTAAAAGAATATAGAGAGGTAGGAAGTGACATTTATTTATTTAAGCTGTCTGGAGTTCAGAGGAAGGTTAGGCATGTTGTTGTTATTCACATGACAGTAACTCCTGACCTTTCTCTTCCCTCCCCCCCAAATATATATTTTTTTAATTGAAAAAGAAAATGGGTAAAATCAACTTTTTAATTCATACAGTCTACACTTTATCTTTTGCCTACTTTTCAGCTCTTGGACTCATCAAAATTGAAGTGTTTAACTTACTGTTGCCCTTAAAAGATTCTTTGAAGTTTCAAACCATTAACTATAATCTGTGGGGTTTACCCTGGCCAGTAGCTTAGTTGGGTAGCTCAGTTGGTTAGAGCATCATCCTGATATGCCAGTGTTGCAGGTTTGCTCTCCAAGCAGGGCGCACACAAGAAGCAACCAATGAATGCATAAATACATGGAACAACAAATCGATGTTTCTCTCCCTTCTTTTCTCTCTAAAATCAATAAATTAAAAATCTGTGGGGTTTATAGCTTTATGCTTTTCTACTATTTTTGTGGCTCTTAAAACCTAGGTATTTGAATTCCATTTTAGTTAAAATGGGAATTTCATAGCCGTTTAAATAGAGATATTCATTTCTTTTCAAGTGGAAATATGTTAGATTGTATTTTATAATCTATTAAAAAACTTTAGGTATAAAGTTGTGCTACAAAATCAACCAGAAAAAGATAAAGGTGCCTTTGGATTTCTAAAATAAGTTTGATGATTTATTTAAACTTTTTAATTTGATATTTCAAGGATGTCTTACTTGTAGACTGTATTAGGCTAGGAAAAATCTGAACATTTTCAGTGACTTGTGACCTTACTTAGGTTATCTTTTCAGTTAAATTTCAGTTCAGATGATAATTTAGGTCTAAGACAATATGCATAGACCTCATTTTCATATTAAATTGTAGCATGTTACTATATGTATGAGAAAAGGAATCTGGACTGATAATACATCAAACTGTTAACTGTAGTAGTCTTAGTTAAATTGGAGTGGTAAGAGGAAGTATGATTCTGGGCTTTCATCTTCAAAGGATGGCAAAACTTTTTTTTTTACTTCATACTAGGAATATACAAAGATTTAAAAAAATGTTTTCATTGATTTCAGGGAGGAAGGGAGAGGGAGAAAGAGACAGGAACAATGATGAGAGAATCATTGTTGATCAGCTGCCTCTTGCACGCCCCCCCCCCTTCCCCCCCCCCCCTCCCCCGGGAACAAGCCGACAAACCAGGCATCTTCCCTGCCGGGGAAACAAACTCTGACCTCCATGCTCAACCACTGATAACACTGGGCTATCCAGAGTTTTTTAAAACTTATTTATATTGGATTATAGGACAATTTTATTTGCCCTAGGTCGAAGGTAGTGGATGTTCTGTGAAAGTGATACCTCTTTGTAAAGTGCATTAAGATGAGCAGATAAAAGATGCTATCTTGTGCAAACCTTCTTAGCAGTTGTTCTCCTTGGGCCAGCAATGGTGTTAATGTTTTTGTCGGTTAATACTGAAAAGTTTCTCTGCAAGAATTTATTGATTAAAGAAGATAATATTATTTGCTGAACTTTTTGGGTAATGTTATTGAGCTATATTTTACATGCCATGTAATCCACTCATTAAAGTATACAGTTCAGTGGTTGTTGGTAATATTCACAGTCAATTTTGATAATATTTACAACCATCATCAATTTAAAACCATTTTTATTACCTCAAAAAGAAATCCGGTACCGTTTATCATCCCTTACATTACCTCCAACCTCCAAGCAACCTATTAATCTATTTTCTCTTTATTTTTTTATTCTGGACTTTTAAAATGAATGGAATCATTACAGTATGTGGTCTTGTGTGATTGGCTTTTTTCTCTTAGCATAATGTTTTCGGGGTTAATCAGTGTTGTTGCATATATCAGAGCTTTATTCCTTTTATGGCTGAATAATATTCTAGTTCAAGGCTATATCACATTTTGTTTATTCATTTGTCAGGTAATGGACTTTTGGGTTGTTTCCATCTTTTGGCTATTATGATTAATGTTGCTATAAACATTCTTGTACAGATGTCTTTGTGGACATATGTATTTACTTGTTAAACTAATGAATTAACCACCTGAAAAGAAGCTCATCACTGATTAGTAAATACTCTTAAAAATCTAATCACAGGTGTACCTCATTTTGTGCTTTGCTTTATTGCACTTCACAGATGTTGTATTTTTTATAAATTGGAGGCAAGTCCCTCCACCAGCATAAAGCTTACGACTTGTTTTTTTTGCGATACTCAGTTTGTTGCAATGGTCTGGAACTGAACACACAGTATCTCTGAGGTATGCCTGTATGTGGATATGGGGTTTTTTTGTTTGCTTGGGTGGGTGACAATAATGTTCTAACAATGATTGTGGTGATGGTTGCACAACTCTATAAATATCCTAAAAGTTATTACAGTGTACAGATTTTAAATGGGTGAATTATATGGTGTGTGAATTATATCTCAATAAAACTGCTGTAAAAAAGGAATAATTTAAAAATTTGAGCAGAAGGAAAAAAACAGTCATTGATAAGCAAAATTTGATATCAATAGTTGTGGTGTACTTGGAAGAAAATTGCATTTTAAAACTGTCATGATAGCTCTTAACTCTTATATATTGAAGACTTGGTTTATTTTTTTATTGGAAAGTTAGTCTATGCTCATTATTCCACTTTCCAGAAATAATTTGCTGTTATAGTTTGCTGTATATGCTTTTAGACTCGTTTTGTATAAGTACAAGGTGGGGCAGAGGTTTACAGTTGTTCATATGGAAAATAATAAAGTAGTTAATAAATAATAATTCAAGATTAAACTGCGTTTTGCATACTCACAACTATAAACCTACTTTTGCCCAACCCTGTATATACAACATGTTGTTTTTTTCAGAGAAAATGAAATTCGATTAGGGATACTGTTTTGCACCTTCCTTTTTAATTCAATCCAATTTACTTTTTTTACCTAAAAAAAGAAAAAGCAGGATCAGGCCTCCATAGAAGAATGGGTCATTATGATTTCTGCAGTCATCTGTTACCAATGAACATAAATAGCAACCATATTCAACTGTTAGGGAAAGCTGACTTTTCTAACTGAATAAGATTTGACCAATTTAGAAAACAAAATCTTGCTTATATGTAAAACCTTCCTGTACATTTTTCAGCCATTTCCTATAAATCTACAGCTATTTCAAACTGAAATTTAAAAACATATTGCTTTTATTAGGAAGATACCAACTTTCAGAAATTGAGGTAGCAAGAACCAATTTGTTAAGAAAAGACAAAACCAAGCAAAACTACTCTTCAAGAGAAAAAGGGAACCTCCCAACTTCTCTTTTTCTTTCTTTCAAACAACCTTGGGGATCGAGCCCACAACCTGGGCATGTGCCCTTGATCAGAATCGAACCTGGGACCCTTCAGTCCACAGGCTGACACTCTGTCCACTGAGGTAAACCAGCTAGGTCTGGGTGCTGGTTTAAATAGCCCTTCACTCTCAGCTCTTTTCCATTTTTGCCTTTAAATATGCATAATACACTTTGGGAACTCAGATAACCTGGACTTGTTAGAATTATTTGCAAATGAGAAGTAGTAGGTATGTTAGGCGAGAAATTTGGGGCATAAGAGCTTTAGACTTTGGATTTTAAGGTTTTAGATTTCAGGTTTGTTTCTTTCAGGATTCATATTATGAGAGTTGGTGGGTCCTCTAATCATTTGTAATTTCTATATTACAGTCAGATAATGGGATGAATCCATCAGAAATTTCAGGCCTGTTATTATTTGTAACTTTATTTACTAATCTGCGTGATGTTATTTTCACTTGCTATAGACTAGTGATAATGGTAATTTCAAAAAATGTTCTTATTTTGGCTGGAATAAATTTGCATGCAAAAGCCAGGGAAAGTAAAAACTAGAGTTAGATAATAAACTTTATATTTATCTTAAACATGAAAAAGTTGTAGAAGCTAAATGGATATGTTTGGATTCATAAGAGACTGTAGTTTATGACCAGGGCCAGGAGTCGAGCCTGCAACTGAGGTATGTGCCTTGCCCTTGAGCAGAATTGCACCTGGGATCCTTCAGTCTGCGGGCCCACATGCTATCCCTTGAGCCAAACCGACTAGGGCTAATGTTACATTCTTCCTGAAAATTGAAAGTGGCTATTCATAATGTTAAGGATATTATCTCCTTATGAATATAGCTTTTTATTTTTTTTTTAAAGCTTACAGCACCCGGTATTCAAATATGACATTTTAATTGTGTGAATGGCCAACTAATTACTTGGTATATTAGTTGACAAGTTTATTAGGGATCACGTCAACATAACTGGAAGTTCCTATAATATGTTTCCTGTTTTTGGCAAACTTTGGAAAAATTAGGTTTCAGGTTGCATAGCACTTGCTTATGATATTGCTTTTTACTTCCAGTAAATATGTTCCATTCTTTATTTTCACTGAAGGAAAGTAACACTGACATTTGTGAAGAGAGTTGTTGAGCTTGGTTTATTGATAGTCTTTTACTTCACCTATAACATTGATATTTCTAATGTTTTCTTTGCTATGACTAGCTAACTTAGCATTTATTGGATTAAATAACTAAAGGTTTTGTAGGATTGTGTAGTGGTCTGGTTCTCTTAATTTCCCATTAGTTGAGGACTAGCTAATAGACTGTTAATTCTCTTTTTAAAATTTTATCTACTTTCTCACTTCTCAAATTGCTTAAGTTTACTGAAAGACTCATATTAGCAATTATAAAGTAGCTTGTATTCAATGCTTATATGATTAGTAATATGCTGACTTGACTAAGATGTCAAGATTTAGTAATTTTAAAGTACAGACTTTTGAGTTAAATTAGTGATTTTCAACCTTTTTATCTGAGGGCACACATAAACTACTAAAATTCTGCAGCACACCAAAAAATATATTTTTTGTGGATCTGCCAAAAAATAGGTGTAATTTTGATTCATTCACACTGGACGGCTTTTGTTGTGTTGGCTGTTGTCATTTTTTTAATTTTATTTGATGATATAAGGGAAAAGAGGTCAGTTCTCCTGACTAAATAGTCAAGTACTGTATGTTTTAGAAATTCTTGCAGTACACTGATTGAAAATTGCTGTGTTAAATAATTAGGGATCCCTTAATGCCTATTCAAGGAATTGAATTTTGGTATTTAGTAATGTATTTAAAGAGGTCCATGGTTATCTTTTCTAAATTACACTACATATTATTCCTTAAAATTTCAGACTTAATTTCATTAATATACCCTTGAGTGACTATAGATAGAATGCATATATACATGATTGCATCTATGTACATAAAAGCCTAAGCAACCAAATGACTGAATGACCGGTCGACTGGTCGCTATGACGTGCACTGACCACCAGGGGGCAGACGCGCAATGCAGGAGCTGCCCCCTGGTGATCAGTGCACTCCCACAGCAGGAGCGCTGCCCAGTGAGGTTATTGAGCAGCGGCAGCAGCAGGTGCAGTGGTGCTGGGATGAGTGGGAGCAGCGTGGCCCAGCCTGGGCTTGGGCTCCTCCCTGGCCGCCTGCCCCTTCACACACTGCAACATCCCTTGGGGGATGTCGGACTGCTGGTTTTGGCCTGATTTCCGCAGGCCTGCGGCAGTCCGACATCCCGTGAGGGATCCTGGATTGGGAGAGGGTGCAGACCAGGCTGAGGGACCCCACGGGTGCACTAATCCATGCACTGGGTCTCTAGTATGTAATAAGTATAAACTTTATGAAACCTTACAATATCCATTTGATACAGTTTAAAATCTTACAGTGACCAACAATGGTTACATTTAGGAAAGATAGCTTACCTGACTGTTAGAATTGCATATTTGTTAATGTTATTTTGATCTCTCTCTCTCTTTTTTTTTATTAAACTAAAAATCTTTTTAAATTGTAGGGGGAAAAAAATAGTGGCTTTGATGTTCTTTACCATAATATGAAACATGGACAGATATCGACAAAAGAGCTAGCAGATTTTGTAAGAGAAAGGTATGTATTTTTTCATGTCATTTAACAATTTATTACAAGTTAAATTTTAGAATATAAATGAGAAAATTTTGATTGTATTCAAGTACAGTTGTTAAAAGTATACTATAGTTATACTTTTAAGTAATGGTTATCTGTGATCTACACACTGAGGGCTAAATAGTGGCTCTAATTTGCATTGTTAAACTGATTTATATATCACTGCCTGAAAATATTTTTCATTGAATGTGCTAGCAAGGTGATACAATAGAAAAATTGAGGAACTTTGAAGAATGAAATATTACAATTTCTTTAAATAAACATGTCAGTAAAGAAAACACACTAAAATAATTTGAAAAGACTACGTTTTCTGAACTTGTAGTTAAGGGATGGGGAATGTTCAGCCTGCGGGTTGTATAAGGCTTGCGAAATCATTTGGTGTGGCCCTGCCAAAGCATTAGGGGTGAGTTAATGAAATGTTTGACCAAATATAGCAGGCACATTTTTAAGTTGATAGTTTGGCCTGCGAATGATGTTATAAATATCCAAATGGCCCTTGGCAGAAAAAAGGTTCCCCACCACTGTTGTAGTTTAATTATTATTATAACTTTTATTTTTAAAGAGGCCCTAAGTATGTATTTTTAAATTCTGCAAAATTACAAAATATGATTACCTTTAAGACTTTATAATATACTAGTTAATTTAGAAACTATTAAAAATCATTATAATTTTATTTGATTAAAGTTGTTTTATAGTTGGGCCCACTTGATGATTTTTATATGAATACATTTAAAGTCTTTACCTTGATTATAGAGGGATATATGCCTTTAGATACAATACTTCATTTATTCTTTCAACAATATATATCTAATGTCTGCTGTGTGTCAGACCCTTCTTTGGATTCTGGGTGTATAGTGGTAAAGATACAACTTCTGTCTTCATACAGTTAACTGAAAATGGAGAACAAACTTTTTATGTAACACCAATCCTCTTATGGCTTCCACCTACTGGAGTTAAGAGGGAGCCCAAAAGCTCTAAATACTATGGATAAAGCTATCCCTCTCTGGCTTCTATGTCATCATTGGCATGTGTAAAGGAGAGGCCCCAGAACTCTGCATCTCTGACATGTCCCCTAGCCTGCCTTTTGCACCAACACTTGCATCACTACTATAACTACCTTGATACCATTAGGCAGTAGTCATGCCTTTTAACCCTGTTTATATCAGTAACCATAAGAAGTCCAGGACTCCTGGGCCATCTCTTTGCCTAGAATCTAATCCCTTTATGATTCTGTGAGCAGTGAGACAACCCCTCCTTCCACGCCCCCTTCCCTGCTTTATTTTTCTTCATAAAACTAAAGCCATCTAATAGAAGCAACATTTTATTTATTTGTCTATCTTAGAATATAAATCTCATAAGAGTAGGGTTTTTTTTTGTGTGTTGTTTTTGCTTATTACTCTATTTCCTGCGCTTGGGGGAGTGCTTGCCTCTTTAGTAGGCCCTCAATAAATATATTTTTTAAAAATAATTTTCATTTTTCAATTACAGTTGATACACATTATTATATTAGCCTGGTCTGCACCCCAGTGATTAAACATTGCATAACTCACTAAGTGATCACCCTGATAAATCTCACACCCATTTGACACCATGCATAGTTATTATATTATTACCTATATTCTGTGTGCTGTATTATACATTTCTATGACTATTCTGTAACAACCCATTCCCTCAACCCCCTTCCATCTGGCAGCCATCAAAATGTTCTATGTATCTATGAGTCTGTTTCTCTTCTGCTTGTTCATTTATTTTATTTTATTTTATTGTTTAAAATATATTTTTATTGATTTTAGAGAGGAAGGGAGAGGGAGAGAGGGATAGAAACATCAATGATGAGAGAGAATCATTGATCAGCTGCCTCTTGCAAGCTCCATACTGGGGATCGAGCCCACAACCCGAGCATGTACCCTGACCGGGAATTGAACCTCTTGGCTCATAGGTCAGTGCTCGACCACTGAGCCATGCTGGCTTTCATCACTTTGAGAATTTCTTGCCACTCCCTTCTGGCCTACAAAATTTGTGTTGAGAAATCAGCTGACAGTCTATGGGAGCTACTTTGTAGGTAACTAACTGCTCTTCTCTTGCTGCTTTTAAAATTCTCTCTTTGTCTTTAACCTTTTGCATTTTAATTTTGATATGACGTGGTATGTGCCTCTTTGGTTTCATCTTGTTTGGGCCTCTGTGCTTCCTGACTTGTATGTCTATTTCCTTCACCAGGTTAGGGAAGTTTTCTGTCATTATTTTTTCAAATAGGTTTTCAATTTCTCGCTCGTTCTCTTATCCTTCTGGCACCTGCATGATATGAATTTTGGTTGGTACGCTTGTAATTGTCCCAGAGGTTTCCTACACTGTCTTCATTTCTTTGGATTCTTTTTTCTTTTTCACTGTTCTGATTGGGTGTTTTTGCTTCCTTATGATTCAGATCACTATTTGATTCTTGGCTTCATCTACTCTAATGTTGATTCCCTGTAAATTATTCTTCATTTCAGTTAGTGTATCCTTCATTTCTATTTTTTAAAAATAATAATTATTTTTCTTTCTTTATTTTTAGGGAGAGGAAGGGAGAGAGAAAAAAATATAGATGTGAGGAGAAACATTGATTGGTTGCCATACTCACGTGCCCCACCTGGGGGATTGAACCTGCAACCTGGGTATGTGCCCTGACCGGGAATTGAACCTGCCACCTTTTGGTGTATGGGGTGATGCTCCAACTAACTGAGCACACCGGCCAGGACAGTGTATCCTTCATTTCTGACTGTTCCTTTTTATGCTGTTGAAACTCTCACTAAGTTCATTGCGCATCCTTGTAACCAGTGTTTTGAAGTCTTCATCTAGGACCGTGGTCAGCAAACTCCGGCTCGCGAGCCACATGTGGCTCTTTGGCCCCTTGAGTGTGTCTTCCTAAGCCTTAGGATTACCCTAATTAAGTTAATAACAATGTACCTACCTATATAGTTTAAGTTTAAAAAATTTGGCTCTCAAAAGAAATTTCAATCGTTGTACTGTTGATATTTGGCTCTGTTGACTAATGAGTTTGCCGACCACTGATCTAGGAGATTGCTTATTTCCATTTTGTTTAGTTATTTTCTGGAGTTCTGTTCTGCTCTTTCATTTGGGACATGTTTGTCTCCTAAATTTGGAAGCCTCCCTGTGTTTGCTTCGATGTATTAGATAGAGCTGCTATATCTCCCAGATATGGTAGAGTGGCCTAATGTAGTAGGTGTTCTGTAGGGCCCCGTGACACAGCCTCCCTGTCACCCAAGCTGGGCACTTGAGGTGCACTTCCCTCCCCATGTGGGCTGTTTACACCCTACTCTTGTAGTTGAGCCTTGATTGCTGTTGGCACATCAGTGAGAGGGATTTACCCCCAGGCAGGTCAGCTGTAAGGATTGGAGCTGTGCAGGTGCCCACCCCACAGAGCAGGATTTACTTCAGTGGGGCTCTGGCGCTCATTGAATCTGCCCCTTGAGTGTGTCACCTGTGGATATGGTTGGGTGGTGATGTTTCGATGTGGTCTGAGGCTGTCCACTGGGTGGGCTGGCTCTGGAGCCTTCTTGGAGGTACAGGCCAAGGTCAGCCGCTGCCTTTTTATCTGCCTGGTGCCACCCCACATGAGTAACAAAGTAATATGCAGATAGCTGCTATGTGCTGGCCTTGGAGGTGTCCAGGTGAGGCCAAGATTCGAACCAAGGTCCATTCCACCCCTCTTGCCCGTCTCTAAATCCCTAGTTGTAGGACTTTCCTTCAGTCAGATTTCAGGTGGTTCTGAATGATGGTTTTTCTGTTGTTTACTTTAATTTTGCTGTGGTTGTGGGAGGAGGTGAGTACTGCATTTACCTACCCATCATCTTGACCGGAAGTCCAGTAAACATTTTTTGATAGAACGAACCTGTAACTTCATTATCCTAATCCAAGATGATATTATAATCTAATCCATTGTTGTTGCCTGAACTGCAGTGATAGCCTCTGACTGGTCTATCTACATTCATTCTTGTTATCCTGCAATTTATTCTCTGCACTATAATTGGAGTACTTTTTAAAAACTACAGATCAGTTTGTTACTTCTCCAGTTTAAACCATTTCAAAGGCTTCCTGTTGCTCTTAAGGTACGCCTGCATAGTCTGACCTGAAACTGCTTTTCAGATTTTAGGTTACACCAGTCTACTCTTTCCTCTCCAGGGACATTGGCCATATTATTGACAGGCTTCTTCTAGTCCAGGCTTTGTACATGCTTATTCCTGTTTCCACTTAGTTAATACCTACTTATTTTTTGGAGCTCAGAATTGTGCTCATTTTGCCAGGAATCCTTTTATTAATGTCTTGACTAGGTAAAAGCACCTATTATAATCTTTCTCAACATCATATAGCTTTTTCTAGTATTTATAAAATTTTTGATTATTCATTTTTGTTACTTGTTTTTTTGTTTTGTTCCCCTATAAAGGGAACAGTATATAGTATTTTGTGCCCCAGCACCTAGCACAGAGCCTTGTACATCTAGATACTCATATTTCTTGAAAGAGTTAATGAGAAAGAAAGTACTATGCACTAAGGATTTTGCATACATTATCTCATTTAACTCTCAAAACTGTTAAGCTGTCTTGGCCAGTGTAGCTCAGTTGGTTTAGTGTTGTCCCATGCACCAAAAGGTCACTGGTATGATTCCTGGTTAGGGTATATACCTGGGTTGTGGATTCAATCCCTAGCCTTGGGGTGGGTACGGGAGGCAACTGATATTTCTCTCTCACATTGATGTTTCTCTCCCCTTCCCTTCCCTCTCTCCCTGCCCTCCCCCTCCCACTTTCTTTCCCTCCCTCCCTCTCTCCCCCACCCCCTTCTTTCTCTAAAGCAATAAAAACACATTTAAAAAAGAACAAAACTGATAATTTATTTACTGGGGGCCCAATAAAGGTTAAATAACTTCCTAAGTCAGCCATTCAGACTTTTTTCTTGCTCCTTTCTTTCAATAGCTTTATTGAAGTATAACTGACATACAATATACTGTATATAGTTAAATCATATAATCTGATACATTTTGACATATCCATACACTCATGAAATTACCATAATCATGGCAATGAACATACTCATCATCTTCTTTGTAATTCCTCCCTCCTGTCCCTTCCCACCATCCCTAAGCAACCACTCATTTCCTTTTTTTTTTAACCCTACATTTGCTTCTGACACTTAGGTTAGTTTGTATTATCAGTATA
This sequence comes from Myotis nattereri, assembly GCF_964212035.1. Lineage (NCBI taxonomy): Eukaryota > Metazoa > Chordata > Mammalia > Chiroptera > Vespertilionidae > Myotis > Myotis nattereri. The sequence continues at coordinate 38,270,400 of NC_138079.1, forward strand.
AATTGAATCATGCAAGATATACTCTGTTGTCTGATACTTTGACTCAGTATAATTATTTTGAGCCCTAGCCTGTTCGGCTCAGTGAATAGAGCGTTGGCCCACAGACCAAAGGGTCCGGGTTTGATTCCAGTCAAGGGCACGTACTTTGGACGCACATCTAGATACTCATATTTCTTGAAAGAGTTAATGAGAAAGAAAGTACAGGACTGGCCAGAGCCTGTGTGAGAGGCAACCAATACACGTGTCTCTATCACATCGATACTTCTCTCTCAAATTGTATAAATATGTCAAAATGTAATTGTCACTGTTTACAGAAATTTGGATTGTTTTCAGTTTTTTGCTCTTGTAGATAATATTGCTTTGAATATTCTTTTTTAAAAAATATTTTTTTTTGATTTCAGAGAGAAAGGGAGAAGGAGAGAGAGATAGAAACATCAGTGATGAGAGAGAATCATTGATAGGCTACCTTCTGCATGCCTTCCACTGGGGATCGAGCCCACAACCCGGGCATGTGCCCTTGACCGGAATTGAACCCAGGACCCTCAGTTCGCAGGCCGACACTCTATTCACTGAGCCAAACCGGCTAGGGTGCTTTGAATATTCTTGCACATATGTCTTGGTGTACATATGCACATATGTCTTGGTGTACTTATACACATATATATTTATATTAGTTGTATACCCTGCAGTAGAATTGCCAGGTCATAGAGTATGCATATGTATAGGATAAAGAATTTTCCAATGCTCCACTGAGCCAAACCAGCCAGGGCTCTTCTCATTTTCTTGACATCTTTCAAAGAGTAGAAGTTTACATTTTCGGGGGTGGGGGGAGGTTGGGGGTTAATGGGGGGAATGAGGACACATTTGTAATACCTTAACTAATAATAATAAAAAAAAGTTTACATTTTAATGAAGTCCACCTTAATAATGATTTCTTTCACAGGTCATGTCTTTGGTGTTATATCTAAAAAGACATCACTATACCCAAGATCAGATAGGTTTTCTCCTGTGTTATCCTCTGAGAGTTTTATGGTTTACTTTTTTGTCATTGATTTTCTCCAGTTTTACTAGTGTGTGACTAGGTGCAGATATCATTTTATTTATCCTCTCAAGGTTCGTTGGGCTACATGGATCTATGGTTTGATATCTTGTCAATTTTGGAAAATACTCCACATTTTTATCTCTATAGACATTTCTTCTGACACATCCATTCCCTTTTTACACATATGTTAGACTCTTTTGCTGTGTTCTTTTCCTTTATTTTTACATTCTTTTGTCTCTTTTAATTTTATTCCAGGAGATTATTCTCACCTGTCTTCTAATTTACTAATTCTCCCTACAGTGTTACAGTGTATTGAATTTGCTGTTAAACCTCATTCATTGACATAACTTTTTTCAGATATGGAATTTATATCTTTGTTCAAATTTGCTATGGTTTCCTCCACTTTTTTTTTTTAAACAGCAGAAATTTATTTTCTCACAGTTCTGGAGTCTGGCAAGTCCAAACTCTATGTTATAACAGGTTTTGGTATCTGGTGGGAGCTCTCTTCCCAGCTTGCAGATCACTACCTTCTCTCTGTATCTTTAGATGGCAAACAGAGCTGGTTTCCTCCACTTTTAAAAAATGATTTCTAGTTCTCTATGGAAATTTTTGATTTAATCTACTATCTCCTTAAACATAATACATAAACTCATAAGGTCTGAGTTTTTTAATCTCAGTTTTTAGAACACTGCCAGTTTGTCCCTGTTGGGTTTTGTTAATCATGTCTTGTCTCCTACTAGAGGCCCGAAGCACGAAATTCATGTAAGAGGCTCAGCTTTCAGAGCCCTGGCTGCCTTGGCCGGCCCTCACAGCCCCGGCTTTGTCCGGAAGGTCGTTCTGCTACTCAGTCTAATTAGCATATTAGCTCTTTATTATATAGGATATTATATAGGACAGTGATGGCGAACCTTTTGAGCTCGGGTGTCAGCATTTTGAAAAACCCTAACTTAACTCTGGTGCTGTGTCACATTTAGAAATTTTTTGATATTTGCAACCATAGTAAAACAAAGACTTATATTTTTGATATTTATTTTATATATTTAAATGCCATTTAGCAAAGAAAAATCAACCAAAAAAATGAGTTCACGTGTCACCTCTGACATGCGTGTCATAGGTTCTCCATCACTGATATAGGATGTGCCTGTGGTTTTATGAATGTGTATAAACATCATGTAGGATCCAGTATCAGGATTTGAAAAGATATGGGTTGCAGTCCCTTTGAGGTTTTGCTTATTTATGGTTCATCCTTACTCTTGAAGTCTCAATTTGAAGGATTTGGAATTTCCCATAATTCCCACCTTGGCAGGTCTCAGTCTATAGTTGTGTCTCCCTTGCCCTGTGAGGCTGTGAAAAGCGCTGTTCCATTTAGTCTTACCTGCCTCGTGTAGATGCCCCCAAGGGAAAAGCTGCCCTACATGTCTGACTCACTTCTCTGGATATTCTTCTCTTGGATCTTGGCCCACTGATTCTTAACTGTCTCTTTAGCTCTCGGATGCCTTTCAGTCACACACCTCTTCCTCTGTGTTTTTCTAGTTTTCCTCATTGGGAGGATTTTGTCTCAATTCACTATTTCTGGAAATTGAACCACTTCTTATTTCTTGCTGTTAAAACTTATCCATTAAGATACTAATATTTCTTTCTGTATTAACTTTTTAGATGATCAAAGTACTACCTATGTAATATAGTTTATTAAAAGGATAAAAAAGTTAAGGAGCAAAAAACAGTCACAATGCCAACAGTGAGAGGCAGATACTGTGAATAGTTCCTTTTTGTTGGCCTGTTATGGGTGTGGGGTAGGGGAAGAGTTTGGAGATAAGCTTAGTTTGGATAATCTGAGTTTGAGGTGCTCAAGATATTTTAAGTAGAGTTGTGCTTGAGGCATTAAGATATTAAACATGATTTGATGCAAGAGCAGTGTGAGATCTGGATTTGAACATTAAAAGCAGGAAGTTAGTTCAACCTAAGTAAATGGAAGGGCAGTGGTGGTTGTAGGCTGTTCCGCTGTTAAGGGTAGCACAGATTGAGAAGGGACAGGGTAATTACAGAGGTAAGATGGAACTTAAAGTTTTGTAGTGTGAAGAAGGCCAGTATATACAACAAATACTGTCTCATATGTTGTATATGTAGGTTATGTGTCTATGGGAAAAAAATTTTTACCTCATGCTTTTAATGGCTTTGGTTGATCTTTTTTTTTTTTTTTTTTTAATATATTTTTATTGATTTCAGAAAGCACAGGAGAGGGAGGGAGAGAAACATCAATGATAAGAAAGAATCACTGATCGGCTGCCTCCTGCATGCCCCACACCGGGGATCGAGCCCGTAACCCGTGTATGTGCCCGTGACCAGAATGGAACCCACGACCCTTTCGTCTGCAGGCCAACGCTCTATCCACTGAGCAAACCAGCTAGGGGTGATCTTTTTTTTAAAGCCTAAAATCCTATAAGCTGAACAGTAGTTATATAAGGCAATATTACAGTAGGGAATACTTGTTTGTGTTTTAGATTTAATCACAAAATAGATTAAACCTTGAAGTTCAGGATTTCAGACATGCTAATAATTAATATTTAGTATTGTGCAAAAGAGTGTTATTAATCTCTTGTTCTAGTAAATGTGTATAATAATGAAATCACAATGTTGAAAATAAACTATATTAAGTACACTAAGTAGGTATTAAAAACAAATGACTTTCACACTGAATCATTTTACATAGAGAGAGAAAAATACAAGAAGCAGCACTCTTGCATTTCCTGTTTAAATAACCATTGGTACTAAAGGTAAAAAGAGTGGTGACTTCATGTAAGTTTTTTGGTGATATGAATTATTTTAGTTCTATACCAGATTAATTCTTTAAGTAGATGTGCACAAAGGGCCAGAAATTCATGACCACATACTTATTTTTAGCATATACTTGGAATTATCTTTTTGTTTCTACAGTTTTAATTGTATTTTGATAATTTTGCTATGTGTTTGGTAATTAAAGGAAATATTATAATATGAAAATTTTATTTATTTATTTAATTATTTTTTTGGGAAATTTTATTTAATAGAGCCACAATAGAAGAGGCGTACTTCAGGTCAATGACAAAACTAGCAAAATCTGCAAGCAATTATTCACAACTTGGGTGAGTTAATTTCTTTGGAGAACTCTTTTTTTAATGCTGATTTAGGCAGAGTTCTTCAGAATATTAGATTCATTGAGGATATAATAGCTCATAAATGTAAAATATATAATGTACTTATTTATTGACTTGATTGAAAATATAATTGAGCTTGTTGAATTACCGAATACAGTCAAAGTATGTAAAACTTATTTTTTTGCCCTTTATTAAATGACATAGTAGTATAATTTGGACATTATAAATATTAAGTGTAATGCATGTTATTCTAGTTTTCTGTAGGTTCATTTTTTTTCTACCTTCATTTAAATTCTGCTACACAGTGAGCTTTAAAAACTCAATTAAATGATTGAAATGTTAAAATTTGTTTAAAATGTTTGATTATTTATAGACTATCATTAAATCTTTTAAGAAATGTATTCTTTGGAAAATGAAAACTAATAAAAATTTGTTTAAAATGAGATGTGTTCATAGCCATAACAACTCTGGGAAGAATAATTGTATAATTTGCAACATAACAACTCTGGAAAGAATACTTAATCTGATTTAGTTATCTAAAGTTTGGGGAGAGATATTTTAGCTCAGATGTGAAAATAATTTGTGTAACATTTATAAAGATTTTTATAGTGATATTTAGTAAAAGATTCCTCTGTATATGGGTTTCTGATGCATCTGTGAATCCCCTGAAATTTACTGTAAAGTTTTGGGTAGGTATTATTAACTCATTTCTGATGAAGAGGGTCTATACCAGATTGACATATGGTTTTGCAATTCAAAAAACTGGTTAAGGACGACTATTTTATGAAAGTATTCTCTAGTGTCATTGAATGAGTTTAAATAAAAATCTGACTATGGCCTGCATAAAGAGGAGTTGTACTCTTCAGTTCATCCAGACCGTAGTGACACTGTCCATTATATAAGTGCTGATACACACACACACACACACACACACACACACACACACACACATATACTAGAGGCCTATTGCACGAAGAGATTCGTGCAATAGGCCTTCCTTTCCCCTGGCTGCTGGCACCGGTTTGCCTCCGGCACCCGGGGCCCAGACCTTTACTCTGGCCAAGTTCTGGCCGGAGCCGGCCCCGGAAACGTCAGGCTTCGCTGCTTCGCCAACCCCGGGGCTGTGAGGCCTTGCTGCTCCACCAGCCCCAGAGCCGTGAGGCCTCGCTGCTCCGCTGGCCCAGGAAACCTCAGGCGTTGCTGCTCCACCAGCCCGGGGCTGTCAGGCTTCCAGTGGAGCCTACGTATGCAAATTAACCGCCATCTTTGTTGGCGGTTAATTTGCATATCCTGCTGATTAGCCAATGGGAGGCATGTTTGTCTATTATTAGGTAGGATACAACTACTAGAGGCCCAGTGCATGAAATTCATGCATGGGCAGGGTCCCTAGGCCTGGTCGGCAATCAGAGCTGATTGGGGCCTTCTGGCTGCTGGTAGGGCCTCCCCCAGCTCCCGGCTGCCAGCCTTTCTTGATTCTGAACTGCCCCTGGTGGCCAGCACACATTATAGTGAGAGATCGAACTCCTGGTCTCCGAGGAGATCAGACCTAAGCCAGCAGTCAGACATCCCTCTCGCAATCCAGGATCCCTCGCTCCTTACCGCCCATCTACTCGCTGCTCCTTACCTCTTGGCTCACTTCTCTTTAGTGCTGCTGTGGAGGTGGGAGAGGCTCTCGCCACCACCGCTGCACTTGCCAGGCATGAGCCTGGCTTCTGGCTGAGCAGTGCTCTCCCTGTGGGAGCGCACTGACCACCAGGGGGCAGCTCCTGCTTGAGTGTCTACCCCCTCGTGGTCAGTGCGCATCATAGCGACCGGTCATTCCGGTCGTTCCACCGTAACGGTTGCTTAGGCTTTTGTTTCATAGATTCATGTGTGTTATTTAACCAGAAAAAAGTTGTATGTATCTAATTTTTGTAAATGGAATAATAATATTTGAAATTCCTTAAAGGAATCTATATTTAAAGAAATCTTATGTTGAACTGCTTTTCTCTGTAAAGAATCCTTTGGTAAAGTAAAGGGACACTCCTATCTTACCTGCTTTGTGAAATCTAGACTATCATCATGTATCAGGTTTACATGAAGTGATGCACAAGTCTTTTGATGCTGTTGTGAGTGGATTGTTGTAGTGTCTTTTTTTTTCTTTTGAAATTTTCCATCTACTTGCCAGATTTAGGGCTGATGAGATTTTAAAGTGTGAAATGATATCTAATCAGAACAATCCTAAGTGTTTCTTTTTAAAGTATATATTTATTGATTTCAGAGAGGAAGGGAAAGGGAGAGAGAGATTGAAATATCAGTGATGAGAGAGAATCATTGATCGGCTGCCTCCTGCACGCCTCCTACTGGGGATCAAGCCCACAACCTGGGCATGTGCCCTTGACTAGAATTGAACCCTGGACCCTTTAGTCCACAGGTCGACCCTCTATCCATTTAGCCAGATTGGCTAGGGCCAATCCTAACTACTTTAATAAGCTTCTTTAAACTTCTTTACTATTGCTTAAAATGAACATTGTTAGTTAGCTTTCCTACTGGGTAGGAAATGTAGTAATTGGCACAGAGTACATATTAGGATAAGTAATTTCTTTCTCTGTTCTCTTGACTTAGTGATCAGTGCTGCTATTTGCTTTGTTTTTGTTTTTTATTAGAAATTTTGTCATAAAACAAAGCAGATACTGTTGAAAATATCGTAGGGAGTACCTGAGGAAATTATAGGGTAAAGTTATTCTTAGATCATTCTCTATTGACCAAATTTAACATTGGCATTTTAAGTACTATCTAAGCTATTATAACATAGTAAGTAATTCTTGGAAGTACTTGAACCTGCTGAAAATATTAAACTATCAATATTGAGAAAAACTGGTAGGAAAGTATGTCATGCATCCTGAACTATGTAGTAAAAAGGGGACTCTCTTAGTGTTTACTGAAGTACACAGATATAATGACCCTCAAAAGGTTTTAGATAATGGTTGTTTTTTAAAAAATATATTTTATTGATTTTTTACAGAGTGGAAGGCAGAGGGATAGAGAGTTAGAAACATCAATGAGAGAGAAACATCGATCAGCTGCCTCCTGCACACTCCCCCCTGGGGATGTTCCCGCAACCAAGGTACATGCCCTTGACCAGAATCGAACTTGGGGCCCTTCAGTCCACAGGCCGATGCTCTATCCACTGAGCCAAACCGGTTAGGGCTTAGATAATAGTTTTAAAATAATCTTCTATATATATAAAAGCCTAATATGCAAAATGTCTCCTCGGGAGTTCAACCGGGAGACCGGGATTCAATCACTCGCTATGACACGCGCAGACCACCAGGGGGCGGCGCGGAATGAAGGAAGGCCCTAGCAGCCTCTAGGGACCCTACCCATGCACAAATTTTGTGCATTGGGCCTCTAGTTCTTATATAATTATTAATGATGACACTAAAAATTCATGTGCAAGTTTTAACTTTTCCATGTTTAAACTCAAAGGAACTTTCATTTCTGATGAAGTATTTAAAATTTTTTTTGAATCCTCACCTGGAGTTTTTTTTTTTTTTTAAGAGAAAGTAGAGGGGAAGAAGGAAGGGGGGGAGGGAGAGAGAAACATTGATTTGAGAGAGACACATCTGTTGATTGCCTCCTGCATGTGTCCTTTACCCGGGCTGGGGATGGAGCCTGCAACCGAGGAACATGCCCTTGACTGGAAATCGAACCTGAGACCCTTCAGTCTACAGGCCGACACCCTAACCACTGAGCAGCCGGCCAAGGCAGTCATTTAATTTTTCATCTTTTACCTAATTAAAATTGCTGAATATAACATTATTAATTCCATTGGTTCTATTTTGGAGCCTTAATTTTTTTTTCTTTTAGTAAATTATTCCCATATTTTCTTTCCCTTAGAACATTTGCACCAGTATGGGATGTGTTCAAAACATCTACAGAGAAATTAGCTAATTGTCACTTGGATCTTGTTAGAAAACTACAAGAATTAATAAAGGAAGTTCAGAAGTATGGAGAAGAACAAGTAAAGTCTCATAAAAAGGTATCAATTTTTTCTCGATAAAGGATTAATTGGTCAGATATTGAGTGCTTTACAGCTTGATCATTTTTGATGAATCATTTCATACCAAACAGACTAAAGAAGAAGTTGCAGGAACTCTGGAAGCTGTTCAAACCATTCAGAGCATAACTCAGGCCCTCCAGAAATCCAAGGAAAATTACAATGCCAAGTGTGTAGAACAAGAACGTTTGAAAAAGGAAGGAGCTACACAAAGAGAAATAGAAAAGGTAATTATAATAAAAATAAATCCTCTGTGGTTTCAAAGTACTGTCATATACAAGAATGCATTTAATATTCAAGAATGATCTCAGATTTAAGATGAAGACACTGTACCTCTGAGTATTAGTGATATACCTGAATGAAACAGTAGACTTACAAAATATGTTGTGCATGGTAAATAGATTAGCAAATACATAGAAAGGAATGATTTCTTTTTGTCTGTAACACTTTACAGGATATATTTATAAAAGATAATTGATGAGATACTGCTTGGTATAAGATTTAACAATGAGGTAAAACTTTTTGAAGCAAGAAAGGCATAGATACTTGAAGATAAGCTTTAAATACAGGTTGTGGTCAATTTATTGCTGACTTTGAGTACATTTATGTAGTATTGTGGTAAACCACAACCCTTTCCCCACTCATGTTTTAATTGAAAGTAGTTTTTTTCCCCTCCTTTCAAAACAGTTTAACCATTCATTTGTTTGATGTGGTATAGTTTCTATTAGGAATGAGCCATAGGGGGCGATAATTTTAAAAGCTTTGTAAAGTTTTGAAATATCCGTAAAAATTTTAACCATATTACAATTATAATAATTACAGAAGTGTGCATACTTGGGCAGAAGCTAGAAGAGAATATTGAAAAATCAAAAGTTGATAGAATTTGGGTTAATATATTTCCTTTAATGTTGTGCAATAAATAAAAATTGTGAGAGGGAGAAAGATGAGGCATAGTAAGTTCACAGTTTTAAAGTACCCTTAATTTCAGACAGCAATTATGAATAAAATGTAAAACCAAATAACAGGGTCCAAAAAGAATACTACCTCTGTGAACCAAAAATGGAACAGAAACCTGAGGTGGCATGTAGAGACTTATTATGCAGGCTTGTCGGACTCAAAGTCCTAAAATAAGTTAGGCAGTGGATTTTGGCTTTTGTGTGGTAAAGGGGGACTAAATGTTCCATATTTAAGATAATCACAAGGACCAGCAATTACTGGGAAGATCTCAGGAAACAGGCTCAACAGCTGGAAAATGAACTTGACCTGAAACTGGTTACAAGTTACAGTCACAGCAGTGTCCAAGATGGAAGACACGCGGGTATAGCTCTGACACAACACCCTTTTTAAATGGATCAAGCCAAGACAATGTTTGAAACAATGGCAGTTGAGATTAAATAGCTTTTTGGCAAGGCTTACAGTAATAAAAGATAAAATGGTAGAATACACCAACAGTGTGGCTGTCCCCTCCTTGAATGCAGCACTGATGCGTGCATTACAGCGACATAGATATTGCTGGATTATACATGTGAATTCCATAAAACCAAAGCAAACTTTATGGCAGTATGGGAAATGGAGAATCTCATGGGATTAGTACAAAAGGATATGAGTCATATAAAAGTGGGTCTGGAGTAAACAGAAAAACAACTATTTTTAAAATTTATATATATATACAAACACACACACACACATATATATTTTTCCTTTTTATCGAATTTATTGGTGCTGACACTGGTTAACAAATTATACAGGTTCCAGGTGCATAGTTTCACAGCACATCATCTTTACACTGTATTGTGTGTTTACCACCCCAGGTCAAGCCTCTTTTCATCATCATTTATCCCTTCTGTACCCTCAGCCACCTCTCACCATCCTTCTTATCCTTGGCAGTCACCACACTGTTGTCCATGTTCATGAGCTTTTTTCTCTCTTTTTTGCTCAATCTCTCCACCCCCTGCCACCAAACCCCTGGAACACCTGTCTCCTCCCCAACCCGCCCTCACTCTAGTTGTTAGCCTGCTCTCTATGAGTCTTTCTCTATTCTAGTTTGCTTCTTGGTTCATTAGATTCCACATGAGTGAAATTATATGGTACTTGTCTTTCTCTGATTGGCTTATTTCACTTAACATAATGCTCTCTAGATCTATCCATGCTGTTGCAAAGGGTAAGATTTCCTTCTTTTTTATGGCTGAGTAGTCTGTTTTATAAATTCATGACTGCTTTTTTTTTAAATTGATTTCAGAGACAGGAAAGGAGAGGGAGATGGAAACATCAATGATGAAAAAGAATCATCAGTCAGCTGCCTCCTGCATCCCCCTGGGGATTGAGCCCATAACCCAGGCATGTGCCCTGACGGGGAATCAAACCATAACCTCTTGGTTCATGGATCATCCCTCAATCACTGAGCCACACTGGCTGGGCATGACTGCTTTTTTATCCACTCATTTACTGATGGATACTTGGCCTGCTTCCAAATCTTGGCTATCTATAATAATAAAAGTGTAATATGCTAATTAGACTGGATGTCCTTCCAGACGACCTGCTGGACAAAGCTGGGGCTGTGAGGGAAGCTGGTGCCAGCTGGTGGGGGAAGGAAGGCCTACTCTTGTATGAATTTCATGCATCGGGCCTCTAGTTATAAATAACACTGCAGTGAACATAGGGGTGCATGTAGTCTTTCAAATTAGTATTTCAGGTTTCTTCAGATAAATCCCAGAAGTGGAATTGCTGGGTCATAAAGCAATTCCATTTTTAATATTTTGAGGTAACTCCATACTGCTTTACACAGTGGCTGCACCAATCTGCATTCCCAACAGTTCATGAGGGCTCCCTTTTCTCTACATTCTCCCCAACACTTGTTGTTGGTTGATTTATTGATGATAGCCATTCTGACAGGTGTGAGGCTACATCTCATTGTGGTTTTAATTGTCATTTATCTGATGATGAGTGATGTTGAGAATCTTTTCATATGTCTATTGGCCATCTGTATGTCCTTATTGGAGAAGGGCCTGAATAGTTCTTGATATTAACCCTTTATCAGAGATATTATTGGTGACTATGTTATCCCACTCAGTGGGTTGTCTTTTCATTTTGTTGGTTTCCTTTGCTGTGCAAAAACTTTTTAGTTTGGTGTAGTTCCTTTTGTTTATTTTTCCCCCCTTTGTTTCCCTTACCCAAGGAGGTCAGAAAAAAATATTGCTATGAGAAATGTCTGAGATTTTACTGCCTATGTTTTCTTCTAGGATTTTTATGGTTTTGAGTGTGACATTTAAGTCTTTATTTCATGTCGAGTCTATTCTTGTATCTGGTATAAGAAGGTAGTCAGGTTTATTTTTTTGCATGTATCTGTCCAATTTTCCCAACACCATTTATTGAATACACTATCTTTAGCCCATTGTATGTTTTTGCCTCCTTTGTCAAATATTAATTGACTAATGGCATGGGTTTATTTCTGGGCTCTCTATTCTTTTCCATTGATCTATATGTCTGTCTTTATGCCATTACCATGATGTTTTGATTACTAGAGCATTGTAGTATACTGGTAGTTTGATATCAGGCGGCGTGAGTCCTCCAACTTTGTTCTTCTTTATAAAGCTTGTTGTGGCTATTTGGGGTCCTTTGTGGTTCCACATCAATTTTTGGAATATTCTAGTTTTGTGAAATATACCATAAACAACTATTTTTGAACGAACATGATTACTTTCAAAACTAAGGTTGTCTAATAGAAGAGACAATAAGCATTGCTATGGCAACAAAAGAAAATATGACTTTACAGATTAGAATGTTGTAGTAGATTCAGAGCAAAATGAACACTTTGACCAGTCATTTTTCTGCTGTGAACAGCCCGGTCCAGCGAATCAACCTTTTGAAGTGGTGAGACTCGCTCATCCTGGGTGGTGTTATTGGTGTCTATATTTTCCTATTACTGCTGTATGCTTTACATTGATAGGACATCTCCAGGGACTTTAGCGACAATCACTTTCAGGCTGTGATCTGGAATAAGGAAAAATAGGAAAGAGTAATTGACTGTCCTGATAATTAGCCTGACCATTAAAATTAATTCAAGACTAATAGTGATGAACTCTGACATGGTCAGGTTGAACTGAAGCCACAGTTTTTCTGTGCTGTTTTTTCTAACATACACTGTGTTCTGTTTTTAGTTTTGATCAAAGAAAGATCAGAAAAAAAAGATAATCACAAGAGCTCCACTCATTGTATCAAACTATAGGTAGGGAAGAAAAAAGGCTCTTGGGCTGCTAACTAGGGCTAAAGCTTTATGGGAAGTAGGGGTTTGGGGCATACAGTTCTGACTGTGGTTCAGTCAAGCCAAGTAATCAATTCATGACTACTTTGGCCATGTCCCCAGTATTCTTCTGGGGAAGTAATGAAAAATGACTTTTATAAGACTGATAGTAAACTGGGGCTTTGCTGATAGTAAACTTGAAAACTGCTGGATGGGAATGGGTGAGCATAAGGATAGAACATAACACAATTCTAGGAGGTACCATTTACATTGTATTCTATGGAGTTGTCCAGCAGGACTGTTGGAGAGAGAAGAGGCAGGAAAAAACAAGAAACCTCCCATTTGAAATGAGTAAACAACCAAATTTTAGAGCACATCTAAGAAATCTAATACTAAGACAGACACCAATAAATTTAACAATTGGAATAAGAATGCACTCCAGATGATATTTAAATTTATAAAACAGATGAGCAAAAACATTTGTGTGTCGAGATTCAATGAGGTAAGTCAGTATAAACTTACTAGAGGCCCAGTGCACAAATTTGTGCATGGGTGGGGTCTGGCCGGCCCACCCTGATAGGGGCATTGGGCTGGTTGACCGCTGCAGTGTGAGTCATAGCGACCGGTCGTTCCAGTCATTCCACCGTTCCGGTCGCTGGGCTTTTATATATATAGATGTTAAAGAAGATTAAAAAACTAAAAGAAGCATAATGAAATAAGATCTACTAGATAGGAAAGTAGCTAATTATAAAACTTGGAACTGAAAAAATGTGCTATTGAAATAAAAAAAAGGAATAGAGAAGATAAACTGGATTTGATATAGGCAAAGAGAATTTGGACGATATTACTGCGGGAATCCACCCAGCATAATACAGAGAAATAAAGATTACTAACATTCATCTAATATGGAATTCAGAAGGAAAAAATGGAGAGAATGGTGGGTAGGTAGTGTTTGAATATAACAGCTGAGAATTTTTCAGAATTGGAAGAAATTCAAGAGGCCTCAGATTTAAGTACATTTTTGGTATTAAGCATGTTAAATAAAGTTAAATTTAGACCTAGACACCAGAGAAAAAGGTTGTTAAAAGCTACCAGATATTTTTTCCCCCTCACATCTCTGAAATCAGAATGCATTTTCAGTCAATGGTATCATATAATCACTGTTGTTAATGTGGCATTTGTGGTGTAGTTTCATTGCCCATGAGAACTTAGTTGTTATGCCAGGCGGCATGATTGGGCAACTGCATTACTTTGATGCCTCAGTTAACACATCATTTTAAGACCAGTTGAGGAAGGAATAATTCTGACTGTTGTGTGAAAACCTTTTGTTGAGACGTTTTGGTAAGATCAAGAAAATGTAAGCTCCAGTGTTTAAAAGAAAGTCTGGAGATATAGTGGAACACTTTTGCTCTTGATGATATAGAGGATAATATGTGGGGAAAAACAGATATCAGTGATCCCTGAATTGGAAAATAATTGAGTCAGAACCTGAATATGAAGATTTAGGAGTATCTCAAATGATTCATTTTCCTTTCCTTCTTATTCTGTCGTATAGGAGTGGTATAGAGTAAAAACTTACCTCAAAGTAAGTCTAAAATAGCTCTTTGAATAAGTATAAAATAAAATTTTAAGTTATAAGAAAGCATTATTTCATGGTTTAATTGACAGAATTTTTTTATTTTAGTGGTACACAATTAATGGTGTGCTTTACTGTTAATGGTATATTAGATTTAGTAGTAGCCAAATATGTACATTAAGTGTATGTACTAGAATAAGTATGATAATACATCATCTAAATCAACAAAGAGAAGAGGATATTAAAATTTATCAATAAGGAGAAAGGAAATAGAAAGCAAAGTAAAGAAAACTCAAAATAAGTTGTTAGAAATAACTTTAAATATATAAGTCAGGGGTCCTCAAACTACGGCCCAGGGGCCACATGCGGCCCGCCGAAAACATTTATCTGGCCCGCCGGGTGTTTTTGCCGCCGCTGCCTGTCCTGCTTAGCAGCCGACTCGTCCCGGGCCCGCAGTACGCATGTGTGGGATGTCTGAGGGACAGTGAACTGGCCCCCTGTTTAAAAAGTTTGAGGACCTCTGCTATAAGTAACCATATACATATAAATACATTAGATTTCTTTAATTATAAATAGGTTGTCAGGTTGGGGAAAAAATCTTATGTAAGACAACTATAATGTTCAGCAGGAGGAGAATGTTTCATATAATGAGATTATTCTGCAGTTTAAATAAATGGGTAAAATAAGTAAAAGGGTAAACTGGTAGGGGAATACTCTAGCAAAAGAAAAAATACTAGAGGGGGAGGAATAGACAGAATCTTGAAGTTAGGTTCATGGGAGTTATTACCCTTTATTTATGTGTGTGCTAAAATTTCTATTACAAAAGTAAAAAAAGAAGAAAATAAAAAAAGCTAGAATGACCTGAATGGGTACATCTGAAAAGTATAATGTTGAGGGAAGAATATGTAAATTTTGATGCCTTTGACATAGTCTTTAATGTAAGGGTTCTTTGTCAGAAAACCCTTTTTCTTTATTTGCTAGAGGCCCGGTGCACAAAATTAGTGCAAGAGTAGGCCTGCCTTCCCCTAGCTGCCGGCACCAGCTTCCCTCTGGCACCAGGGACCTGGGCTTCCCTCACAGCCCTGGCTTCATCCGGAAGATAGTCTAGAAGGACGTCTGGTCTAATAAGCATATTACACTTTTATTATAGATAAGCATGGGAACAGTAAACACTAAGCCACATGAATGGAATTACCTTTGCAGAACAAATGGAGGGAATGAGACTGGGAAAAAAATGGGGCTGCATTTGTCTGTGTAATATTTAATTTTTTCCAAAAATTTATAAAAGACTATGAGCAAAGATGCAATAAAAAGTTGACATTTCAAAAAAAATTACTTAAAAAATTGTGAGCTACATCCCAGCTGGTGTCACTCAGTGGTTGTGAGTTGACCTATGAACTAGGACGTCGCAGGTTTGATTCCCAGTCAGTACACATGCTCGGGTTTAGGCTGGATCCCCAGTAGGGGGCATGCAGGAGTCAGCCAAGCAATGATTCTCATCATCGATATTTCTATCTCTCTCTTCCTCTTCCTTCCTCTCTGAAATCAATAAACATATTTTTAAAAAGTGAACTATGGGAACATTTACCTATAGTATATACTGTAACATACACATCAAACAGTGAATTGATATGGTGTTCATGTCATTAATGCAAAAGTTTCTTAGCTAAATTAGTTGAAACTTTTTGGAGTTAAAATACTTCTGGGCTAAATACTGATCTTGTGTGTGTGTGTGTGTGTGTGTGTGTGTGTGTGTGTGTGTAGGGACCATTTGAAAAGTACATGGTAACTAGGGATTACACTTAAAGAAATGATTGAGCCTTGATATAAACCAGAAAAGGTTTAATATAAGGTAATAATTTAGATGAAATTAAGGGATTTATTTTTAGTTAACATTTTGAGCAAAGCTGTAGCATATAGTTGTGTCCAAAGGTTGTGAGTTGGTGGCTGAAATACAGCCTGTGGTTCACTTGCCTTGGTGGGGTCGACAGCTCAGAGGAAGGGTGCTTTTTTCTGATTGTTCTGCTCAGAGGTGATGTCATACTAGATGTGTAGTGGGTCTCTGATTTAGATATATTCAAATCCAAGTCTAAGTAAATTTATTTTGCCCTATAATAGATTATTATCATTATTTTAATCCTCACTAGAGGATATGTTTTCATTGATTTTTAGAGAGAGAGGAGGGAGGGGGGGGGGAGAGAGAGAAACATTGATGTGAAAGAGACATCAGTGGGTTGTCTCCCGTGTGAACCCTGACCAGGAATAGAACCCGAAACCTTTTTGGGATACAGGACGATGCTTCAGCAACTGAGCCACCCAGCCAGGACTATAATAAGCTTATTATTAGTATGAAGGTAGTTTAAAAAAAGTGTGCCTAGATCTTTGAATAATTTTTCCTTTGGTAAATTTGAAAACAAATACTATTATGACATAGTATGTGTCTTACCCTTACTCACAAACCTTTATTTTTATAAAACACCATTTAGAAAGCACTCATATTTGTGAAATGTGACTAAGTACTTATTTTATATGTCTATATTTGCTTCATAGGACTTTATTATAAAAGTTATAGGCACTTAAGCGGAAACATTTTTGGTAGTATATCAGTAAATTTATTTACAATGTTCTAATGAATAAAATGAATAAGATATAAGATTTATTTTATTATCAGTAGGTAATCTGTTAAAACCCATCTTTTATTTATGAGAAGAAATGTAGTTATTGCTTTTAAACCATAATTTCCTCATTTAAGAACAAATGCCCCAACTTCCCTTTTAGTAATGACTTTACAAAAGTGGTCAAGTATGTTACTACTAGGACATTTAGTTTCTGTAATTTTATTCTAAGAATTTATGGTATTACTAAGCATATGTACTACTTAGAAAATTGTTTTTACTTAATATAGTATTGGTATTTGGTTCCTATGAGAGATGTTTCTTGCTTTAAAAAAAATAGATGTTCCCAGTACAATTACCTTCTAAAATTGCCTCATCCCTTAACATGCATTAAATTGTTATTTCATTTTAACTTATATCAAGAAAGAAGAAAGGTAATTTTATAGTTCAAAATGTTTTTGTTTTGTTACAGGCAGCTGTTAAATCTAAGAAAGCAACAGACACCTATAAACTCTACGTGGAAAAGTATGCATTAGCAAAAGCTGATTTTGAACAGAAAATGACAGAAACAGCTCAGGTTGGTATTTTTAAGGCTTTAAATCTAAGATAGGATATTTATGTATATTGATTAAATATAATTTTTCTGTCATATACTTCTTTAGTATTAGAAATGTTAAAATGCACATTCTCAATGTTTTAATAATGCTGTTTTAAAAATACACATTTTGTTTTGGAGATTGAGGACCAAGATGCAATAATTATAATATAATGGATTATTCAGAAGAGGCTATTTAAAGAGAATTGGGGAAAATGAGGACATTGGTAAATGATGAATCCAGGCCTTATATATAGATTTTAAAATTGACTTCTGCTTAAGAAGAAAACTGGAAATGACTTCGTGCTGAGGTGCTGAGGATATAGCAGTTAACAAAACAAAACTCTGCTTAAATAAAACTTCCATTTTAGCGAGAGAAGACCGGCAGTAAAAAAATGTCTGTATTCCATAAGCTTGGGGTAATTATATTTGATTTGTTGTTCTTAGAGCCTAATTAAAGGCCTAGGTTTAAGATGGGTGCCTTTTATGAATCATTCCTAAAACTTCCATCCCCACCCTCTTGTCCTCTTGCGCATCCCCCCACTGCCCTGCCCCATAGCACCTTTCATTATATAACATACCATGAATTTTATTTGTTGTATTAGTCAGGATAGGCTGGGTATGCTGAGGTAACAAAGAATCCCCCCCCCCCCCCAAAATCTCAGTGACTTATAGTAGCAAGGATTTATTTGTTGTGCTACTTGTTCTTCATGGGTCAGCTGCATCATCATCACTCTGTTACTGAGGATGGTGGAGGAACGCTCTTCTTAGAACATTATTCTTAGTCGTCATGTCTGAGGGGCTAGAAACATGGTGAAGCACGCGTACCTGCATATGTGTGTGTGTATGTATGTAAAAAATATATATATATATATTAAATTTTGTCTTCTACAAAAATGTAAGTTCTTTGAGAGCAGGTATTGACTTGTTCACTGCTATTTCCTCAGCACTTAAAACAGTTTTCAGATGATGATAGGCACTCAATAAGTGAAAGAAGGACTTAACAAAATCTGACTTTTTGGACTCTAGGGAGTCTTCTCATTGGGAGTGGTGAAGGACTCACATATCAGAAACCAAAGGCTTGCTTGTGTGTAGGCATACATACATCCATCTTTACTTACCCTGTTGTGGGCTCTGTGCTGGGTGTATATTGTATCTACTTAAATAAAACAAGTATCTCCCTGCTCTGGGAGTATAGAGGAGGGAGGCAGACCTTAAATACATGCCTAAATATAAAGTTATAAATTATTACAGTGTTATAAGGGAAAAGAATAGGCTTCCATGAGATAGAATAATAAAAGTTAACCTAATCTGGAGTAGGGAGTTAGGAAAGGCATTTTTTGGAGAAGAGACATTTAAAACTGAGATGAAGAATAAGTAAGAGACTCATTCTAGGGCCAGAGTGTTCCAGGCATTGGAGACCATATAGCTATGAAGACCCAGAGATGTAAAAGGGCTGTCACATTATATAAAGTGTAAAATGCTTGCTGAAACTGAGTAAGGAGAGATGATGGTGAGGCATGAGGTTAGGGAGAACATAGGCAAAGACCAGGCTTAAGTAAGGGTTTGGTTTTCTTCTAAGAGTAATTTGAAGACATTGGAGGGTAGTATGCAAGTATGTGACATGGTCTGGTCCGAATTTTAAAAGATAATTCTTGCATTTTTGTGAAGAATAGATTATAGTGAGGACAAAGGAGAATCAACTCTCCCTCTCCCTTCCTCTCTGAAAGCATCAAAAATATTTAAAGAAATAAAATTCTGTTGTTCTACATTCCTGCCCATGAGACAAAAAATCATTGGAAAAAAAAAAAAAGTCCAGTTTAGAAGGCAGTTAATAGTGAGATGAGAAGGATGAGGGCCAATGTGGTGGCCTTGGAGAACGTGAGAAGTGAATGCATTTGGAGATGGCAGGAGTGGGGTGGATGGAAGAATTCTAGAGAGATCAAGATCTCTTCTGAGTGTTGGCTTGTAAGTCTGTATGGGAAAGACTAGATGAAGAACTGTTGTTAGTTTGAGGAGTCAGAGGGGACCAGATGCTCAGTTTTGAACAGCCTACCTAAGTGGAGACAACAAACGGGCAGTTTTGGAGGACCTAAGTAAGCTGGATTCCAAAAGCTCTGAAAACAAAAAGCGTTTTTCTATAACTCATTTTGCAGCAAAACTTGACTTAAACTGATGTGAGGCTGTTTCTATACTCTTTATTTATATTACTTAGACGAAGTGTACGTGTTTTCTTTTAGAAATACTAACGTTTTTGATAAACAGATGCCACTGCAGACTCTGCTGGTAGTATTATGAAATATATGGTAATAGCATCATATTATCTTTATTTAAAAAATCCAAAATATTGAATTCCCAAACACCTGGTCCCAGAGGTTTTGAATAAAGGATTGTGAGCCTATATAAAATAGGGGCTTGTCAGCACACAAAGCCATGATGACATCACCTTTGTCAGAGTGTGGGAGAAGAAAGGGCCACCCACACTCTGAGAGATTCATCATTGACAATTTGATAGAGGAAGAGATGCTGAAACCCAAGTAGGAGAAGCCAGAAAAGGAAGAAAACTGGGAAGTATGATATCATGGCAGTTGGGAAATGATAATATTTCAAGGAGGGTTTATAGTTAGTTGTGTTAAGGCTCTAATTCTAGTGAGATAAAAAGTTTTAATTTCTATAGCAACTAAGATCATTGTAGACTTCAGCAAGTGCCCTTTTGTCTTCTAAATCAGAACACTCATTTATAAGGCAATTATTGTTGATTTTGTATTAAAATGACTAGTTCCTATCAGTGAAAATATTTTGCCTTTCAATTATTTGTTTAAAAAAACAGGAATTAGAATTAGCTAGAATCAGGGTTTTTTGTTAATAGTACTTTATAAAAGTATTTTCTTTTTTAAAAAAAATATTTTATTGATTTTTTACAGAGTGGAAGGGAGAGGGATAGAGAATTAGAAACATCGATCAGCTGCCTCCTGCACACTCCCACTGGGGATGTGCCTGCAACCAAGGTACATGCCCTTGACCGAAATCAAACCTGGGACCCTTGAGTCCACAGGTTGACGCTCTATCCACTGAGCCAAACCGGTTAGGGCCTTATTATTATTTTTTTTATTAAATATATTTATTAATTTCAGAGAGGGAGAGATAGAAACATCTATGACGAGAGCGAATCATTAATGGCTGCCTCCTGCACACCCCCTACTGGGGATCGAGCTGGCTGGGCTATAAAACTACTTTTAGCATTCATTTTTTTTCTCTCCTTATCCTTATCTTTTGCTTTCTCATTACATTTTCCCCCCAAAATTGGCATTTTAATTGTTTATCCTGACATTTCCAAGATGGGAACAATAATTTATTTGATCAGATATATAAATAGCCATGCTGCTCTTAAGTAAAGATGGTATACTGTGCTAATGCGCTCTCTCTCTCTCTCTCTCTCTTCCTTTCTTACACTGGCAGAATAGATTAACTATTGTTTGTTAATAGACAGTAGACTTTAATTTGGGTTATTTAGAAGTGAAAAGAATTATTATACATCTCCACTTTCCTTTTGTTCCAGCCTAAGCGGTTGACTTAAATCCCAGTAGGAAAGGACCTGTCAGTCTAATGAGTATCAAATTTGGGTGGCAGGACCTATATTTACTAGTGGGGAAGGAAATTGAGTCCCTGGGGTGAAAAAGGTTAGAATGTACTTGGAGTATTTGTGATTTAATTTTTTTCATTTGCGGTGAGAATAAACATGATTAAAAACGTGACTTCTCTTTGTGTTTATGCTTTTTACCACTGTCAGTTAATGACACTTGAAAAACTTGAAACAATATGGAGATTTTGTTCACTTTTAACAGTTTGATGACTAGTTCAAGGAGACTGAGATTTGTTTAAGCAGCACCCCCAGAATAAGGTTTTAGAATTAGAGTGCTTCTCTGTAGATATCTCTAGTATAACAGTACATACAAACAGTGAATTTGAAAGGAGAAAAAAATATCATTTGTTCAAGGAAGTTCACTTATTTATATTCAAATACTTGAGAGTATATTTCCATTGCTGAATTGCTCTGAGTTTAGCAGTCACTAATTTTGAGGATATTTAGCAGTATCTACCCACCAAGAAAACGCAGCACAGTTTCAGAATTGCATTTGTATTATGTGTTGAGTTTGTGTGTGGTTTCATGCTCAAGATTTTTCTAAATAATTAAGGATCTGCCTTATTCACTGTAGCTGTTTCAAAAGAGACTGAAAAGGTAGTACAATTTTCTTGGAATTAGGGGTCATCATATGCAGTTTTGACCAAGCTTTCCTGGATTTTGGTCTACCTATCTATGAGACAATCTCTGGTTCATTAAGTTACAGAAATTTGAGGGTGACTTTTATAATATGAACATAAAGTAGAATCATGCTCCTGCTGAATATTCCTCAGTTCTTAAGACTAATTCAGGATCTTGCACCATTGGTATTCTCATTGACTTGTTCAAAATTAGTCAAAATAAGCACTCTAACTCTGTTATTTCTCATGAATAAAGCTGATTGAAGTGTTTGGATTATTATTGTATTATTGCCCAAACTGTAATTGCACTTTTTTTTTAAGTTCAGAAGCTTAACACAAATATGGACATGATCATTTGGCTTATTGATTTTTGATCATGGAATTCAGTGTTGAAGAAAACTAGATATTAAATATGGGGTGATGGAATTTAATTTGATAAACTAACCAGAGGAAAAAACTGAAGCATTTAGACCTATTTCTTAAAACTGATTTAATTTAGGAGGAGAGGGGGTCAGGAAGGGTAATCAATCAGGCTTGTGCATGGAAATGACAAATGTATTTTCTAGTGTGTTTATTATTTTTTTAAATTTATCTTTATTGTTGAAAGTATTACAGATGCTTCTCTTTTTGTTGTTGTTGTTTTCCCATTGACCCCATCCACTCCACTCCCAAGCCTGATTCACCATACTATTGCTGTGTCCATGGGCTATGCATATCTTACTAATAAAAGCCTAGGTGATCCTCATGCCCTCACGCTGTTACAAGATGGCTGCGTGCACAGTGGAGGCGGGGCCCAGCGGCCACTCCGCACAGCTTCCGCCAGGGTTCTGCGGGCTTCTCTAGTATGCATTATAAGTTGCCCAGTTAATTTCCCCCTCTCCCCCTTCCCTCTGAAATTTTGTTCATCAGATTATTTTGTTCATTAGATTTCACATATGAATGCGATCATGTGATTTCTCTGACTGGCTTATTTTGCTTAGTGCATAATACTTAACAAATGTATTTTGTTTGAAAATGGCTAGTTCAGCATTTCCCAAATCCTGTTTTGAGGAAGATTGTTCTGTGAGATATTAATAGATATTCAGAGATGAAGAAAGACAAACAGGGTGGTTTGGTCAAAAAATTTTGGAAAACACTGGGTTAGGCAAAATAAATTTTGGTATGCAATAATTTTCAGACTTTTTAATATTTATTATGAAGCCAAGTCTAGCAGTAGTTTTCTTATTGGGGAGTAAATACAAGAATAACCCGGGAATTTCTTCCAAACAGCATTCTCACCTCTTTCCACCCCCACCCCCAGGTAGTAGTGGAGGATCTGTGTGTTTTGTAGTTTGAAAACATTCCCCTGGTGATCTGATGTATCCCCACCTTCAGCTGAGAACTGCTAAGAAAGAGTTTATAGACTTCCCAAATTTATTTGACCACAGAATATCTTTTGAAGACTACATATTAACATTTTTGAGGATTAGAAAGACATTTTGAGAGCCTGTGGGCTAGATTGTAAAGTGTTTAGAAGTAAACTACAGTTTTTCAGTTTTTGAAACACTTCTCCCTTGGTTTTTATGACAGACACCCATATCATCTGGGTCTTCTTATTTTCTGACCATGATAATAGGTTTTAATTTGTGTTATGTTCAAACTGAAAAAGTTCATGTTTACCTGAGAAATGGCACAACAAAAAGGTAACTTTTCTCTGTTATATTTCAGTATGTTTACTAAACCCATTTGTCTAGACAGGGGTGGGCAAACTTTTTGACTCGAGGGCCACAATGGGTTCTTAAACTGGACCGGAGGGCCGGAACAAAAGCATGGATGGAGTGTTTGTGTGAACTAATATAAATTCAAAGTAAACATCATTACATAAAAGGGTATGGTCTTTTTTTTTCAATAGTTTTATTCATTTCAAACGGGCCGGATCTGGCCCGCGGGCCGTAGTTTGCCCACAGCTGGTCTAGAAGCATTGCTAAATATTACATAATGAATAACTTGCTAAATTTGGTTAGCTGTATAGAGATAACTTCTAAAAGATCTTTTGATTTTAGTATTTATGTGTATGTGTGTATACATATTTTATATGTTACTTTTTATATTTGTTACTCA
The DNA here is from genome assembly GCF_964212035.1 of Myotis nattereri. Lineage (NCBI taxonomy): Eukaryota > Metazoa > Chordata > Mammalia > Chiroptera > Vespertilionidae > Myotis > Myotis nattereri. Next base: position 38,294,004 of record NC_138079.1, read on the forward strand.
GAAATTTCAAGACATTGAAGAAACTCATCTCATTCACATAAAGGAAATTATAGGATCCTTGTCAAATGCTGTAAAGGAAATTCATTTGCAAATAGGCCAGGTAGGTTTTTACTTCATGAACTGATTCATGAACATTTTATGTTCATTTATGACTCTTTAAAAATTCCAAACTCATAACATGATACTGAATTATTTCAGATAAAAAATATGTATTTACAGTCCTAGCCAGTTTGGCTCAGTGGATAGAGCATCAGCCTATGGACTGAAGGGTCCCAGGTTCAATTCTGGTCAAGGCCACATGCCCAGGTTGAGGGCTCAATCCCCCGTAGGAGGCATGCAGAAGGCAGCCTATCAATGATTCTCTCTCATCATTGATGTTTCTGTCTCTCTCTCCTCCCTTCCTCTCTGAAATCAATAGAAATATATTTAAAAAATATGTGTTTACATGTATTAACTGTAAAATAAACTGGATTTTTGATTGGTCATCAGGGATGATAATTCAAATTAATTTTTAAAGTTAACTATGTTCAGTTCTCTTTATGTTAAAATTCTGAAGTTACCAATTTTTTAATATATCTTTTTTGAAGTTTTACTGTTTTAAAATTTAGAACAGCAGCTGTAAGTTATAAAACTTGTACTTAGAAATTTTCCAAAAATGTAAAGGCAGTTTAATGATCACAATTTGGGATGCATTGAAACTTAGTAGAGAAAGATGAAATCTGTTATTCTTTATTATTAAAGATCTAAAACTTTTAATTGCCTGTGCAATTTTTATTTATCATAAGGATTATGTTCCAAAACATTTCAAGAAACAAGAAGCTGCATTTATTTCTAAGGTTGTGCAGCCATATCTAAGGGGTTCATGTAAACAGTGATTGGTACCCATAGTACTACTAACAGTGTAAGATAGGCAACAGACCATGTTTAGTAAATGAAAGTTCTTAAAGGCTCTGGCTCAAAAAATGCACATTTGGTGTAATGAATTTTTATTGCTTTGTGGAAGTTTTGTCTGACAGTAAGAATATGTACAGAAAAAGAAAGAATTTATCTTTATCTCATTTTAATAGGTCCATGAAGAATTTATAAATAATATGGCTAACACTACAGTTGAAAGCTTGATACAAAAATTTGCTGAGTCAAAAGGCACTGGGAAGGAAAGACCTGGTAAGATGATAAACTCTGCAAGGAAATGTATTCATGTTTCCCATCCAGCAACTAATGTGTTTGCCTTTAAATTGCAAAACTGCAAAATGGAGCTTGGGAGATACCTGAAAATTTGTGTCAGATCTTAGGTATCATTTACTTTGTGTCTGATGACATGTTGAAAATTAAGATTTTTGTTTTAACCTTTAGTGGTTAACAATTTAGTATTACTTAAAATGGTTATTATAACCTTTACTAAGTTAATATGTTGCAGTTTATATATTTTTAAAATAAATTAGCAACAGAAGGCCATTTTTAAAACAGAGTAGAGTGCTAACAAGTATTCCCGGCAATTGTGTACCGGTAGACACTGAGGATACAGCAGTGAACAAATGAATACGGGAATCCTGGTTCCTGTTTTATGAACAGATGTTTATAGGTATCCTGAATCTTACTTTTAATAAGCATGTTATAATATATCAAATATAATAAGCTCAGTCCCTTCTCCTGTTTGTCATAGTCTTCCACATTTCTTCAATCTGTTAGTTACTCTACAATATTGGTTTCACAGGTAAAAATAATTCAGTCCAGTAAAGGAAGTATGGTTTGGAATACAGGAAAATAGACAAGTTGTTTTTAGAGAAGTACAGGAACCATTTTTCCTCAGTGCAGTTCACAGAACTGAGGCTTGAAACCAAAATCTTCTTTACTTTATTCTTCCCACATTTCATCAAGTTTCAAGTCATGTTAATTCAATTGTTAGATTTTCCCTTCAGCCCTTCTTTCCATGCTCTCTCTACCTACCTGATTAATTGCAGCAGCAGGTTTCTAAATACTAGCACAGCAATCCACTTTACATGTTATAGCACATTCATGTTTTGACTCTACAATTTTGAACTCGTAATTGTGCTACTCATAAATCTTTAACTTTTTATTATAGACAGAGTGAAACTTAGATTCTGGACTTGGATTCGAAGCCTTTCAGGATTAGGCCTTGACCAGTCTTCAGTCTTATTTTCCATTATTCCTTTTATAGCCACCCTTCAGTGCAGTCAGCCTGAACTGTTTGCTGTTTCCTATACAAGTCCCTTCTTTTCTCTTGGTATCTTAGTTGCCCTATGTCCTTATTCTAGAAAATGTTATATCCCACTCCTTTTCTACCACATGTCTTCCCATTTATTTGTCTAAAGAAAAAATTCTTAAAGAGTCAGGTCACATGTTACTTCCGCCATCAAAAGTGCCAGAGAACTTTAATAGCACTTTTTTTTGGCATTGTTGCCATTACCTTAAATTTTAATAATTGTGTGCCCTAGCTGTTTGGCTCAGTGGGTTAGAGCGTTGGCCTGCGCACCGAAGGGTTTAGGATTTGATTCTGATCAAGTGTATATTATTATATCTTGGTTGCAGGCTCGATCCTTGGCCCTGGTCAGGGCTTGTGCAGGAGGCAACCAATCGATGTGTCTCTCTCACATCGATGTTGCGCTTTCCCCCTCCCTGCTTCTCTTTCCCTCTCTCCCTCTCTCTCCTCTTCCCTTCCATTCTCACTCAAAAAAATCAGTGGAAAAAAATATCCTTGGGTGAGAATTAACAAAAAAATTTTATAATTGTGTGCTTGTGAAGAAAAGTTATATATTTGATTCATCTGTTTATCATCTTTATGTGTAAACAGTACATTTTTGTGATGAATTAGTGACAAAATGGATAAGGTTAGCATATTACGGAGGCTGGAATGAATGGATTTGCTGTTTGAAAAGTTTTGGTCAACAAATAGTAAATTATAGTTAAAGTTTAGTGAGCACTTAATTCTGCTAAGTTAGCCAGGTACTGTTCTAACTACTTTGCAGGCAAACTGATCTTCAACAACTCTTTGAGGGTAGGTTGAGAGAAATGTTGAGAGGTTAAATGATTTACCTAAACTAGTACATGTCAGAGTTGGAATTAAATGCCAGGATTCTAGTTAGTTTACATATATAGAGAGAATAGGATATTGAGATACATAATTATTAAACAACGAGAAACCCTAAAATTCCTTAAAAAGAGATTAAATTATAAGTGAAGAGCAATTAAGAGAGTAAAAACAATTGGGGAACAAGTAGAATTTTATATAGAGCGTTTCCAAGTGTTCATAGAATAAAAGCAAAGATGTATCAGCCGCTTAAAAATGCCTTAGAAATCTAAACAAGATTGGTAGATTTTATCATTATCATTATCAGTATCTCGTTTGCTACGTTATAGTGTAGTTTTCCAAAATGTAGGAAACCAAGCACAGGTGTACAAGGGATCACCATGTATTTTTTTTTAAAAACAGCTGTATGTGAATCTACAATTACCTCAATAAAAATTTCAGTTTTCTTATTTGTGGTACAGCACAGTATTTAGCCCTGTAGTTTGTGGTCCACTCTTTACTAGCATTGAGATCTTTAAGCCTTAATGCCCTCATCTGTAAAGGGAGGATAATAATAGTACTTAACCTCATGGGGTCGTGAGGTTTACATGAGATAATGTTACATTTATTGAGTACTTAATAGATGTTATTTTCAAAAAATTAATACATTCCTAATTAATAGGTAGTTAATAATGGATATTATTTCTTTATAAATTTAAATTTACTGGCCTCAGGATATACTAAGATGTAGAAAATTTCTGAAGCTAAATGGTAAGAGGGAGTCCAAGAATGGTGATGACATGGGCTTGTCTAGAATCACCAGACCCAGAATTAGGTGACTGTTTCAGGATGACTGTTGACATTGTGACTGACTTTCAAAAAGCTGGTCCTAGTACTAACCTTAAAAAAAGGAGGGAGAGTGTGGGATTTATTGGAAAGATAAATATCACTTCTCTAGTTGACTTGCTATGGGTGACTAGTTTTAGCTCTTACACATGTATTTCTTCAGTTTGTGAACACATGAACAAATGAGCCTTGGAACCCATAACGATGAAAATTTTGAGTTTCTCAGAAAAATAGCAATCAATTTTACATGTGGTTGTATGGAATTCATAGACTTAAAGGATTTTGCTTTGTAAGATGTATTCTAACCTTCAATTTGTATACTATTGATTGCTGTTAACATTTTTTTTTCCCTCCTGTTTTGTAAGTGCCCCCTCTGGTGGATGAAGTACTTTTAAAATTAGTTTTAGTCCTGTGGATTACACATTTTAAAAAGAGGCCCAGTTCTTTAAACATTTTGTAAGCCACCCTAGCTGGTTTTGTTCAGTGGTTAGAGTGTCAGCCTGTGGACTGAAGGTTCCCGGGTTGGATTCCGGTCAGGGGCACACCTCGGTTGCGGGCTCGATCCCTGGCCCCTGTCGGCGTGTGTACAGGAGGCAACCAATCTAGGTGTCTTCCTCACAGTGATGTTTCTCTCTGTCTCTACCTTTCCCTTCCATTCTCTCTAAAAAAGAAATCAATGGAGAAAATATCCTTGGGTGAGGATTAACAACAACAACAATGAGAAAGCTTTGTAAATCAAAAAGTTATTTATCTTGTGGTGTAAAATGACTTTTTTTAAAAAAATATTTTATTGATTTTTTGCAGAGAGGAAGGGAGAGGGATAGAGAGTTCGAAACATCAATCAGCTGCCTCCTGCACACCCCCTACCGGGGATGTGCCCGCAACCAAGGTACATGCCCTTGATCGGAATCAAACCTGGGACCCTTGAGTCCGCAGGCTGACGCTCTATCCACTGAGCCAAACTGGTTAGGGCTAAAATGACTTTTTTTTAAGTCAGTTACCTGTTGGAAGATATAACCCCTAACTTCGTCTCCAGTTATTCTGTGTCAAACACTGAGAGCATTGACATTTTTTCCCTATTCGTTGAGACTATTTTATACTAATTATATGCAGTGACATTTTTGTCATTACTTTTTAAATTGATATATAATTGACATATAATATTGTATTAGTTTGTAATGATTTGATATATTGTACTTATTGCAAAATGATTACCAAAATAAGTTTAGTTTAAATATCCATCCCCACACATAGTTACAATTTTTTTTTCTCATGGTAAGAACTTTTAAGAACTACTTTCATACCTTTCAAATACACGGTACAATATTGTTAAGTGTAGTCACCATGCTGTGTATTACATCTCCAGGACTTTTTGACTTTGTAACTGGAAGTTTATAGCTTTTTTACTACTTTCACCCATTTTTTCTAATCTCCCACTCCCCACCTCTGACAACCACTAACCTGTTCTTTGTATTTCTTTTTAGATTCCACATATAAGATTATACAGTATTTGTCTTTCTCTGACTTATTTCACTTAGCGTAATACCCTCAAGTTCCATCCATAGTGTCATAGAACAGACTTTTCTTCTTTGTTATGGCTGAATAATATTCCATTGTATATATACACCACATTTTTTGATCCATTCATTTGTAAGTGGACATTTAGGTTGTTTCTGTGTCTTGGCTATTGTAAATAGAGCTGCAGTGAACACGGGGGGCGGGGGGTGCAGATATATTTTTTGAGATAGAGATTTCGTTTCTTTCAGATAAATACTCAGAATTGCTGGATCTTATGGTGGTTCTACTTTTATATTTTTGAGGAACCCCCATACTGCTTTTGACATTACTTTGTTTAGTATAGTACTGCCTAGGTCTTCTGGAATTTGAGTCACTGTAATTGGATGCTTGAAATATCAAAGCACCTCTCATCTGAAAGGGTCATGAAAAAACAGGTGTTTTCTAATTTTGAATATCTTTTTATGTTCTAATAACATTATCTAGTATTTCTACCTGTTCTCATCTATTTTAGTTGCCAAAGGAGATTAAAGTCCATGTTTTTAAAGTTTCCTGTTTTATAGTCATTCTGCTTAATTAATTAGTTAATTAATTTATTTTATGATTTTAAGAGTATATTTATTAAAGCTGGGGACAGTGAAACAAGTGCCTAAGAAGCAGCAACAGGAGAGAGTCTGGGCAGGGCTGCTTTGGCTCTCTAGAGCTGTTATGGGAAAGAAGGGAGCCAATGTGGGGCTGCTGTCATGTCAGTATACTGGAAAGTCAGAGAAAAGGGGGCTTGGAGACAGGACCCAGGGGGTTAGCCCAGACAAGCAGCCACTCCCCATTGCTCCCCTGGTTGCAAGTCTCATGGAGACCCTTAGAGTTTAGAAGAAAGAAAATTCACTTGAAAAGGAGATTTGTATGGGTGTGCCCCAAGGAGGGCACACCATCTTTCTGTAAAATCTGTATATTGTTTATAATTCATAAAAGTTAAGCAAGTTTTTAATTTATAAGAAACAAAAGGGTAACTTAAAATGAAAAGTTGGTAGGCCAGTTCTTAATATGTTTAGAGAAAAGGTTATGTTGAAATGCTTATTGTATTTTCATTATATAGCAATATAGGTGTATAGCTTCAATTTTTTGACTTCCAGAGATTATACTGTGTTTGAAGATACAAATAGGAAAAGCCTGAGAAAGATAGATATAAAAAATAATCAGCAACAAAGAAAAAGGGAAAAATGATATTTCTGTGGTCAGACTGCTTAAATGAAATTGACTAGTTTAGGTATTTGGAATATTTTGGCTTCTACATTAGGTGTATTATTTTAAAGTATAGGGTAAAGCAAATAATTAAAAAAATAAAATTTAGTGATCTTTTTAGACCCATTAAGGATTTGGAATAATGTCAAACCTGTTAATAGAACTTCTTACCACTACCCTTACCATTTATTATTTTCTTAATCAGAGAAGCAGAAACCCTTGTGTAGAAAGCAAAATTAAAAATAGCTAAGAGCCAGAGACCCATAAACCATACCAGATATCCTGTGATTACTTGGTTTTTCTATTCAATAGTAAGGGGCAGTGACCAGAAAAAGAGGAAAGAAGAATGAATAATGATTAGGGGAGAGAATAATGTAGATTAGCACAAACAGGAGAGTAAAGGAGGAGAGCCCTCACAGGAAATAAAATAGAAAAGCTCTACTCTGTGAAGGAGTACACTTCTACCTATTGTGTCCTAGCCACCTAGGGCAGAGGTGTAGAACTCTGCCCTGTGGGATATATGTGCCATTTGATAATGATTCTTTTATATCTTTTAGAGCAGGAGTCGACAAACTATGACCATTGAGCCATATTTAACTCTGCTTATTTTTGTAAGGCCTATAAGCAAAGAATGGTTTTTCATTTTTAAATGATTAGGGGAAAAATTAAAAGAAGAGTAGCATTTATGATATATGAAAATTACAAAAAACCAGATTTGAGTGTCCATAAAAGATTTTTTTTAACACATTCACATGTTTGTGTATTGTCTGTGGCTGTTTTCACACTACATACAACAGTAGAGTTCAGTAGTTGTGACAGAACTTATGGCCCACAGAGACTAAAATATTTACTGTCTTACTCCACAGAAAGTGTTTGACTACCTGTGTTAGAGAGAACATGTCTTGTGTAGTATAGTAGCAGAGATGTTGTAATACACTAGAGGCCTGGTGCACGAAATTTGTGCACTGGCAGTGGGAGGGGTGGGGGGGGGTGTTCCCTCAGCCCAGCCTGTGCCCTCTCTCAGTCCGGAACCCTCGGGGGATGTCCTACTGATGGCTTAGGCCCACTCCCTCCCCATAGGGGAGCGGGCCTAAGCCAGTAGTTGGACATCCTTAGCGCTGCTGTGGAGGTGGGAGAGGCTCCTGCCACCGCCGCTGTGTTCACCAGCCATGAGCCCGGCTCAGGGCTTCTGGCTGAGCGGTGCTCCCCCTATGGGAGTGCACTGACCACCAGAGGGCAGCTCCTGCATTGAGCGTCTGCTCCCTGGTGGTCAGTGCGCATCATAGCGACTGGTCATTCTGCCATTTGGTTGATTTGCATATTACCCTTTTATGATATAGGATAGGATAGGATAAGATTAGAATTTTGTACCTCATAACCACACATAATCTTTCTTCAACAGCTGATTTTGCTGTTCTTCGGTTCAGAAACCATTTAATTTGACATTCTGTACCAGCTACATCTGCAGTCATATCACAGTAACTGAACCTCATAATACTAATCCTAAATTGTGAACTAAAGATTAAACTGTTTTTGTGCAGGTTTTGTTTAAGGAAAGCTGAATTCTCTAATTTGAAATAGCTATTAAAATGTTAATATATAAACAGTGGCAACAAAATATGAAAAAGTAAGCTGATTATAATTTTTACATGTGCATAATAACAAGGACAGAGTTTTAGTTCTTTTTGCATTATGTAAAAGAAGCTAACTCAAGCCAATTTGAACTTAAAAGGAAATTGATTGGAAACAAACCAAGGTATCCCAAGGATCCAAAATCAGGAATGGAGCCAGGCTGCAGAAAGAAACCCATACCTGTAGGCATACTAGGTATCATTTTTCCTTTATTTACTAGTAACCTCTGCAGAATGGCTTTCTTTGCTTTCTCAGGCACCTCCCAATAATTTTTAGGTACTTTTATTTTTTGTTCATTGCAGTCACAGCTCAGAATTAATCCAGGTTTTTGATCATTTCCAAATTTCTGGGAGAAAGAATCTGGTTCAGGAAATCTTGAGTCAGGTGATCTTTCTAGTCCAGTCAGTTCTGACTAGGTCATTCAGTATATGCATGGCTTCTGCAGCACCTGTGGAGAAGGGGGAAGTAACTAGAGAAAAGTGAGTGAGTATAATTGCCCAAGGTTTTATCAGGATCACAGAGGGTGAAAACATGACTCAGTTTGGGGGTATGAAGGCATTGCCAGATTTTGGATACAGGAGGAGATTATATTTCAACTAGAGACCCGGTGCACAAAAATTTGTGCACTCGGGAGGGAGGGGGGGCCCCTCAGCCGGGCCTGTGCCCTCTCCGCAGTCTGGGGCCCCTCGAGAGATAACGACCTGCTGGCTTAGGCCCGCTCCCGGGTGGCAGAGGGCAGGCCCAATCCCTAGGTGCAGCCCCTGGTCAGGCTCAGAGCAGGGCCAATTGGGGAGTTGGGGCGCCGCCCCGTCATGCACAGAGCAGGGCGGATCGGGAGGTTGCGATGCCACCCTCAGTCACGCTCAGGGTAGGGCCGATTGGGGGGTTGGGGCACCGCCCCCTGTCACACTCAAGGCAGGGTCCATGGGGAGGTTGCGACGCCACCCCCTGTCACGCACAGTGCAGGGCCCATCGGGGGGTTGGGGCTCCATACCCTGTCACGCACAGAGCAGGGCCAGTCGGGGGTTGGGGCACTGCCTCCTGTCATGCACAGAGCAGGGCCCATCAGGGGGGTTGGGGCTCCGTACCCTGTCACGCACAGAGCAGGGCCCATCAGGGGGTTGGGGAGCTCCCCCTGTCACGCACAGAGCAGGGCAGATCAGGGGCTTGGGGCTCCGCCCTCTATCACCCACAGAGCAGGGCCAATCAGGGGGTTGAGGCGCCGCCACTCTCACACTCAGGGCAGGGCTGATCAGGGGATTGGGGTGCCGCACCCTGTCACACACAGAGCCGCAGAGCAATCGGGGTTGGGGCGCCTTTCCCTGTCACGAACAGAGCAGGGCGGATAGGGAGGTTGTGGCCCTGCCCCCTGTCACACACAGAGCCGCAGGGTGATCAGGGGGTTTGGGCGCTGCCCCCTGTCACGCTGATCCCGGTGCTGGGAGGCATATTACCCTTTTACTATATAGGATAGAGGCCCGGTGCACGGGTGGGTGCCGGCTGGCTTGCCCTGAAGGGTGTCCTGGATCAGGGTGGGGGTCCCCACTGGGGTGCCTGGCCAGCCTGGGTGAGGGGATGATGGCTGTTTGCAGCTGGTCACACATCTTTCAGGGTGGGGGTCCCCACTGGGGTGCCTGGCCAGCCTGGGTGAGGGGATGATGGCTGTTTGCAGCAGGTCACACACTCTTCAGGGTGGGGGTCCCCACTGGGTTGCCTGGCCAGTCTGGGTGAGGGGCTGAGGGCTGTTTTCAGGCTGGGGATGACTGAAGCTCCCAACCGCTCCTTTTTTTCTTTTTTTTTCTTTTTATTCTGGGCCAGCTTTAGCTTTGAGGCTTGGCTCCAGCTCTTAGGCCTCCGCTTCTGAAATCAGGTTTCTGGCCTTTGTTTACAATGTTGCGATCCTGCTGGCTGAAGCCGGCGGACTAAAGGAGGTTTCTGGGGTTTTGTTTAGCCTCTGTATTTGTTACATAGTTGCTTAGAGTGCAGCTCAGAGGCCTGCAGCGGCAGGCGGGGAACGTTGGAGTCCTCCGTCACTGAAGCAAGCAAGCCTCATGTTAGTTTCAAGCTGCCTGGCTGCCGGCCGCCATCTTGGCTGGCAGTTAATTTGCATATCTTGCTGATTAGCCAATGGGAAGGGTAGCTGTCGTACGCCAATTACCATGTTTCTCTTTTATTAGATAGGATGCTAAGATTCTGTTTGGAGAACTAGATGAAAATTTGGAAGGTTTCACAGCGACTGAAATTCCATGGTTAAAATTCTGTTTCTCTGATTTAAGAACAGGGTTCTTTTTTTTTTTTTTTTTTTTAATATATATTTTTTATTGATTTTTTACAGAGAGGAAGGGAGAGAGATAGAAACATCGATGAGAGAGAAACATCAATCAGCTGCCTCCTGCACATCTCCTACTGGGGATGTGCCTGCAACCCAGGTATATGCCCTTGATCGGAATCGAACCTGGGACCTTTCAGTCCGCAAGCCGACGCTCTATCCACTGAGCCAAACCGGTTTTGGCAAGAACAGGGTTCTTAATTTTGCCTCATCACTGGTTCTCAAGCCTTGGGTACATATGAGAATCATTTATAGAAATATCTTCCCTTTTCATTTCTCTTTTTAAAAAAAGTGCACTTCTGGTCAGTGTGTTCAGTGGTTAGAGCATTGGCCCCATGCACTGAAGGGTCTGGGGTTGATTTCCTGTCAAGGACACATAACTGGGTGGTGGGTTTGCTCCCTACCCTAATCTGGGCACCTTTAAGTGTGTCTCTCTAGCATATCTCCATCTCTGTCTGTCTCTGTCTGTCTCTGTCTCGCTCTTTCTTCCCCTCCCCTTCCCTCCTCCTGTCCCACCTTCTCTTCCACTCTCTCTGAAAAGCAATGGAAAAAATATCCTCATGTGAGGATTAACAACAACAAAATAAGTATAGACATACAGACAGTGCACTATCCCAGAAATACTGATTTCATTGGTCTAGGATGGGCCTTGGTACCACTATATTTTTTAATTTCTCATCTGCTTGTAATGTGCAGCCATTGTTGAGAACCTGGAGCATTACATCTTTGGATGCTTGTTATAAATGTAGAATCTCAAACCCTATCCCAGTCCTACTGCATCAGAATCTGCATTTCAATAAGATTCGCCCGCAGTTTGTATTCACAATAAAATTGGAGAAGCACTCTCTAGATGTACTGAATATCTGGCAATGGACCGAGAGGTTCGCTAGGTCTGTAAATTTCAAAGTGTGATCCCAGGGCCATGGGAATTTGTTAAAAATGCATATTCCTAAGCACCAACCTAGACCTTCCAAGTAGGACACTGTGGGGGTGGAGCCCAGCAGTTTGTGGTTGAACAAGACCTCTTGTTGATTCTGGTGCAGGAAGCATTGTACTAGAAGTTGGGATTTGGAACCATTGGATTGAGGGAATTTTTTTTTTTATTTTTTATTTTTTATTTTTATTTTTTTTTTTAATTAAATCTTTATTGTTCAGATTATTACATTTGTTCCTCTTTTTTCCCCCCCATAACTCCCCTCCTCCCAGTTCCCGCCCCACCCTCCGCCCTCACTCCCCACCCACTGTCCTCATCCATAGGTGCACGATTTTTGTCCAGTCTCTTCCCGCATCTCCCACACCCCTTTCCCCCCCAAGAATAGTCAGTCCACTCCCTTTCTATGTCCCTGATTCTATTATAATCAACAGTTCATTCTGTTCATCGGATTATTTATTCACTTGATTCTTAGATTCACTTGTTGATAGATGCATATTTGTTGTTCATAATTTGTATCTTTACCTTTTTCTTCCTCTTCCTCTTCTTAAAGGATACCTTTCAGCATTTCATATAATCCTGGTTTGGTGGTGATGAACTCCTTTAGCTTTTCCTTATCTGTGAAGCTCTTTATCTGACCTTCAATTCTGAATGATAGCTTTGCTGGATAAAGTAATCTTGGTTGTAGGTTCTTGGTGTTCATCACTTTGAATATTTCTTGCCACTCCCTTCTGGCCTGCAAAGTTTCTGTTGAGAAATCAGCTGACAGTCGTATGGGTATTCCCTTGTAGGTAACTGAGTTTCTTTCTCTTGCTGTTTTTAAGATTCTCTCTTTATCTTTTGCTCTTGGCATTTTAATTATGATGTGTCTTGGTGTGGTCCTCTTTGGATTCCTTTTGTTTGGGGTTCTCCGCGCTTCTTGGACCTGTAAGTCCATTTCTTTCACCAGGTGAGGGAAGTTTTCTGTCATTATTTCTTCAAATAGGTTTTCAATATCTTGCTCTCTCTCATCTTCTGGCACCCCTATAATTCTGATGTTGGTACGCTTGAAGCTGTCCCAGAGGCTCCTTACACTATCCTCGCATTTTTGGATTCTTTTTTCATTTTGCTTTTCCGGTTGGGTGTTTTTTGCTTCCTCGCATTTCAAATCATTGACTTGATTCTTGCTCTCCTCTGTTCTGCTGTCAGGAGTCTGTATAATATTCTTTATTTCAGTCAGTGTATGCTTAATTTCTAGTTGGTTCCCCAATATAACATCGAGGGTCTCATTAGTTTTCTTGTAGGTCTCATTAAGTTTATCGGCGGCTTCTAAACAGTTCTTGAGAGACCTTAAAAGTGTGGTTCTGAACTCTATATCTTCCATTGACAATTTTGTCCTGTTTCTTTGTCTCCGCATTTTGTTATGCTTCCTTGATGCACCCCCTAGTGGTCTTTGTTCGTGGTCTTATAGTTAAATTTTGATTGTTGTAGCTAATTCCAGGGAGGGTTTGACCTACAGGCCAAGTGGCTATGAGAATCAGCTGTGTCAGCAGTGAGAGAACTTCTGTCCTCTAGGGAGGTGCTAATCTGGCGTTTGCCTGAGGCTATCCGGCAAATGCCTGTGTGCAGGGCTTGGGCGGGGCGGGTCGCACAGGATCAACAGGGTGGGCCGGAGAGAGCAGTGATGGCGGCTCTCAGTCCTGTCCCCAGGGGCTCTGCCTCTCTGAGTCCCAGCACCCGCTGCAAAGCTCGGAGAGAAAGCTGCACTCGCTCTGACCGAAGCCAGGCAGTCCTGCTTCTCCCGTTTGAGTCTGGGTCCCTAAAGACTCGCCCGGATCTGGAGCTCAGAGTCTGCGACTCCCTCCCGATTGAAAATGCCAGCCGCGCCCTCCACCGCCAGCCCGCTCCGCGCGCGCGCACTCCGCACCTCAGAATTTGACTTCAGCACTGCGCCTCCTCTGCGTGTCCGTATGCGTTTCTCTTTCCTCCTAGTTGTAGGAGATTGAGGGAATTTTTTAACAAGCCCTTTATTAAAGTAAATATTCTAGAAATGAAGTGGCATTTTGATGTAACTTACTTGTAAATGACTTGGCAGGCAAGAAAAGAAAAAGAATGTGTGTACTATTAGGTATGTGTTGAGAGAAAGAGAAAGCAAATATGGCAAAAGGTATTATTGTTAGCCCTCATATCATTTTTATAAATGATATGACTTAGGTTCCGAAAGAGAAGGTAACTAGTCCAAGGGTAATCAACCAGTAAAACCAGAACTTGAGCCTCCATGCCCTTTCCATAACACCAAAAGCTGGAGTTTGACGCCCCTTTTCATGTTAGCTTGCCTGGTTGACCATCCCAGGCATGTGGGAATGTGGCTGTGTTGAGTTGCACAGACCCAGGAGCAAGCCTGAGAACATGACATTGACTCTCATTATGAGTCACAGGTGTCTTTCTCTCCTCCCTCTTTCCCTACCCCCTTCACTATCATTCTTTTTGTTAAATTTTGGGGTCTGTGCATGTTTGTTTTGGCTTCTAATTAGAACCAAGTGTTCTGTGGTTTTGGGGATATGCAGGAACATGCTTGATTTGAGTAATCCAGATTTACTATTTGAGTTTTGAGGCTAGTTTTTAATTAGACAAAGTTGTAAACTTGCCCTGTTGGTGACCTGAGATTTAGAAATGATACCAAAACAATGGGAACTATTAAATATTCACCATTTTTTATACTTTCCATCATTCCACAGAATATTTGTCATGATTAAAGATTACTGTTAAATAAATTGTCTTTTTTTTCCCTCTAGCATTTCTTAAAAGTTTTGATACAAATTAGATTGAGATGAATTTTTTTTATAAGAAATTTTTTTTAAAAAAATTTTATTGTTTAAGGTATTACAAATAGTAGTACATATGTCTCCCCCTTTGTTTTCCACATTGACCTCCCCCAGCCTCCCCTACCCCCCCCCCCCCCGCACTTGCCCTCATCCCCCCCACCCCCCTGTGTCTGCACGTCTGTTGGTTGTGCTTATTATGCATGCATACAAGTCCTTTGGTTGATCTCTTACCCGCCCCGCCAACCCTCCTCTACCTTCCCACTGTAGTTTGACAGTCTGTTGGATGCTTCTTTACCTCTATTTTTTTTTAATAATTTTTATTTCTTGAAGTATTACAAAGAGTATTACGTATGTCTCCTTTTTTCCCCCCCTTGAAATTCCCCCGGCCCCTACCCCCTAGTGCAGCCGTGGGCAAACTACGGCCCGCTGGCCGGATCCGGCCCGTTTGAAATGAATAAAACTAAAAAAAAAAAAGACCGTACCCTTTTATGTAATGATGTTTCCTTTGAATTTATATTAGTTCACACAAACACTCCATCCATGCTTTAGTTCCGGCCCTCCGGTCCAGTTTAAGAACCCACTGTGGCCCTCGAGTCAAAAAGTTTGCCCACCCCTGCCCTAGTGTCTTGTGTCCGTTGGTTATTCTTATATGCATGCATATAAGTCAGGCGTTTCCTCTTGTGCCTCTGGCACAGCCTGGATGGGAATGTAAATTGAGTAGGGCGGGGTCTCAGGGAGTCACCAGGGCAGGGCAACTAGCAAAGGCGGAGTCTCCGCGGCTCCTCGCCTCTCTGGGACATCGGGACTTGGCATCCCCCAGTGTCGGCGAGCAGCTGCGCACCAGAGCCTCCCTCGCTTTTTGCAAGGCTGTGCCGCCTCTCCCCGTGGGGCCTGGGGCCTCAGAGACCCGCCCCGAGCAATCCGATTGAAAAAAAACCACGCATCCAATTGCAGCCCGCCTGGCGTGCGACTGTGTACCTCTGTTTTTGGCGCCTCTGTAGCTCCTACTCAGTCTCACTGTGCTTCCTTCTCTCCTTCCAGTTGTAGAACTTCCACTGGGCCAACTTCCCCATGGTTCTGAATGGTGGTTGTTTGTCTTATAGTTGGTAGTTTCAATGATGTTGTGGGAGGCAGCAGTACAGGTCTACTCCCTACGCCGCCATCTTGGTACTACCTCTGTCTATTTTTGTTCAACAGTTTGTAATATTCTTTGGTGGTTAACTTTTTTTATAGCAGTAATTTATTTCTACCTGGTTATTAAAGCATCATATGTAAGAATTGTTTTGCTTTCGATAGTTGACTTTTTGGAGGTCTGCCTTTAATTTCTTCTGCCTTTAATTGATCTCATGATAGCATTTTTAGATAATGTGTAAAGAGCATCAGGAGACAGCCAAAATGGTCTTATTTACTTTTATGCAAACTAAATTGCCCTTGTGACCTAGCATAAAATCTAGGTGCTAAGAGAAGTTACTTATTTTGACAACAGAATTAATTGAGCCTAAAAGTTGAAATTCCAGTTGTAGCAAACTATTCTTTCTGGCTCTCAGTCTGGCTGTGGTACTGTCAAGAAGAGTAACTTGTTTATGATTAAATAGCGGAATGATGGGCAGTGGACAGCGTTTTAGGGAGGTGCTGAATAAACCTTCTACTTCTGAAACAGTTAAGAAGTGACAAGCTGCAAGGGGGGTCAGAGCGTGTGCATTGATATCCAGCTGAGGTGTCAACTGGCACTTGAGCCAGGCATGCAAAGCTTTGCCATGTGAAACAGCATGTGGAGCATACGCAATTTGAAAAGAAAATCTTTTTCATGCATGATTTAATGTATTTTTTAAAGAAGGGTATATTTAGTTTTATTAGACCACAAACTGTGTTAGTATTCTGATCTTTTATAGAAAAGCTTATGTATACATGGTACTCAGCTTAAAATTTTTAATACGTATTTTACAATTTGAGAGGATTTGACATCTTATATTTTAAAAATGTCATTTTGAATGATTTATTGGACATTTTCATATTTCAAATGAATTTTAAGGAATGTTTAGAAAAGATAAAGAGACGAGCCATCAAGATATATCTGGTATAGGAAAAGATTTTGTGAAAAAATATATAGAATTTTGTTTAAAGGGATTAATTTTTATAGAGTTAAGGCATGTTCTTACTATTTTCACAAATATAAAGCTATCCAAAAATCTTTTTTTTAAATCTTTATTGTTGAAAATATTACATATGTTCACTTTTTTCTCCCATTGACCTCTTCTAGCCAATCCCCACTTCCCACCCCAGGCCTTTACCAACCCCTTCACTCCCCTATATCTGTGTCCATGGGTTATGCATGTATGCATACAAATTCTTTGGTTAATCTCTTTCCATCCACCCATCTTTTTCTGCCTTCCCTGAGATTCGACAGTCTGTTCCATGCTTCTATGTCTCTGGATCTACTTTGTTCATTAGATTCCATCTATTGCCGGGGTCCAACCCCAGCAGGTCCAGGGATCCCCAAAGGTGAGGACGGAGTCGGCGAAGAAGGAATGTCACGGAGACAGCGTTCAGTTGATCAGCAGCCTAGCCAGGATCTCCAGCCAAGTTCTGGTCTGGATCTCCAGCGAAGTTCTGTTTAGGATCTCCAGCCAGGTTCTGTGTCCATGGTCTCTTGCTAGGTTCTCCAGCCAGGTTCTCCAGGTTCTCCAGCCAGGTTCTGTAGCCATGTTCCCTTGCTAGGTTCTCCAGCCAGGTTCAGTCACCAGGTTCTAGTCAGGTTCTCTTGCCAATTTCTGTAGTCAGGTTCAGCCCAGGATCTTTTGCCATGTTCTCTCGCTAGGTTCTATCTCTAGGTTCTGAGGCCAGTTTCTGTCCAGGATCTTTTGCCATGTTCTCTCCAGCGAAGTTCTTCTGTCCCTAGAGAACGTTCTGTGTAGGTTCTGGGCCTAGATTCTGTCTCTCTCTCTGTTTTTTGCTGTCTTGTTACATCTGTATTTATACCAGTTGATTCAATCCTATCAATCTCTATTACAAAGGTTAGGGCGTTTCTTATCTCCATTACAGGGAGTAAAGATTATGTAGCTTAAGCATGATTGTTCATAGTTAAAGTGATTAATTACCCGCCTGGCACTTAGTAAGAGGTTTTATTCCCTCCCTAACTTCAGGGGAAAATCCCTACCTGGGGAAACAACCTTTCTCAGAGACCTTGGTTAAAACACATAGTGCCAAGAAGGTGAGCAAACATGTTAAGAACAGTATGCCATATATGCCAGGTCCTTTGAAACAGCAAGGATTGACCGGCTCCCGGCAATCTATGAGTGAGATCATTTGATACTTGTCTTTCTCTGACTGGCTGATTTCATTTAGCATAATACTCTCCAGGTCCCTCCATGCTGTCTCAAAGGGTAAGAGATCCTTCTTTTTTACTGCTGTGTAGTATTCCATGGTATAAATGTGTACTACAGCTTTTTTATCCACTCATCTACTGATGGGCACTTGGGCTGTTTCCAGATCTTAGCTATTGTTAAATTGCACTGCTATGAACATAGGGGTGCATACATTCTTTCTGATTGGTGTTTTGGATTTCTTAGGCTATATTCCCAGGTGATTTACTGGATCAAATGGCAGTTCCATATTTAATTTTCTGAGGAAACTCCATACTGTTTTTCATGAAAATCTTAAAAGAACATCCTATATAATAAAAGCCTAATATGTTAAGTGTCCAGTCGTCCGTTCAACCAATCAAAGCATAATATGCTAATGATATGCTTTGGCTCTCAACCGCTTGCTATGATGTGCGCTGACCACCAGGGAGCAGACAGACCAGTCGACCAATCTCTATGACATGCACTGACCACCAGGGGGCAGATGCTCCGACATGTACGTTAGCATGCTGCTGGGGTCCGGCCTATCGGGACAGAGGGAGATGGGCCAGACATGTCCTGGAGCCCTCCCATGGTCCCTCCCCAGCTAGCCAACTGCCCGCATCCCTCCCCAGCCCCGATCGTGCACCGGTGAGGTCCATCAGCCTGGCCTTTGCCCTCCTGCAATCCGAGACCCCTCAGGGGATGTCGAAGAGCCAGTTTTGGCCTGATCCTGCAGGCCAGGCTGAGGGATCCCACTGGTGCACAAATTCGTGCACCGGACCTCTAGTATACTGTATTTGCTAAGGTGATATTATAAAAGTCTTTCTAGACATATTTTTACATACTTGAAAATAATGCAATTTGTTTGGCATTTATGTTTTGTTTTTCTCTAAGCCAGTAGCCTAAGTATTAGAAATTCTATAAGTGGTTATTGGGCACAAATTATATGCTGTGTTACTGTGTAGGAGAATTTTTGAGTAACCACATTTCTGGTTCTTTTTTTGTAAACTCAGATTTATTTGACAGGTGGTTATATTCTCTCAAGTTTTATTAGTGAGTGATAAAGCTCATAATACATAATATAGCTGTTATTAATTTAGGAGAGTTTTTTGTTTTTATTTTTTTAATATATTTTTACTGATTTCAGAGAGGAAAGAAGAGGGAGAGAGAAAGAAACATCAATGATGAGGGAGAATCATTGATCTGCTGCCTCCTGAACGCCCCACACTGGGATCGAGCCCACAACTGGGGCATGTGCCCTGACTGGGAATCAAACCCGACCTCAATGCTCAACCAGTGAGCCATCCTGGCCAGGCTCTTTTTTTTTTTTTTTTTTTTTTTAATCCTTACCGGAGGACATGCTTGCCGGGGGGGGGGGGGGGGGGGTGTTAGTGTGGGGGAAGGAAACATTAGTGTGAGAGAGATACATCTACCAGTTTCCTTCTATACATACGTGCCCTGACCAGGAATCAAACTGGCAACGTTCAGGTGCATGGAAAAATGCTCCAACCAACTGAACTACTCCAGTTGGGCAGATTTCTCTCATTCTTTATAATATTTACACCAAGTACAAAGTTGCTAATTATCAGATACACACACCAAAATTCTTTACATTTATTGATCTTCCAATTCTTATCTCTTTATCAATCATTAACATAGGCCTTGAAAGGAATCTAAGAACAAGCTCATTACCCTTTAATTTAATGAAATCTTAGCTTTACATAGAGTGGATTTTTAATTCCTAAATTTTTAACTGGGCCATTTTCTTTGACTTAAGTTTATATCATAAGATACCCTAGTAAGGAAGGTATTGCTAATTAATTCATTAGGACCTTGTTTACCAGCTCACTTTTTTTTTTTTTAAATATATTTTATTAATTTTTCACAGAGAGGAAGGGAGAGAGATAGAGAGTCAGAAACATCGATGAGAGAGAAACATCAACCAGCCACCTCCTGCACATCCCCCACCGGGGATGTGCCCGCAACCCAAGTACATGCCCTTGACCGGAATCGAACCTGGGACCTTTCAGTCCGCAGGCCGACGCTCTATCCACTGAGCCAAACCGGTTTCGGCCACCAGCTCACTTTTATGACTTTTATTCTGCTTATCACTAAATGTTAATCTGCTCTATTTGTATAGAGATGAACTGAAGAAGTAAACCTTAGATTGGGAGACATTTTAGCCAATATTTTTAGATGCTCCTAGTTGTAGAGCAATGTTTCTTTCATAATGGAATGATCAATGAGAACTCTGATCATGAATTTGCACACAGTTAAGCTTAATGTCTCAGAAGAAATAGTAGTGAAATCCTCTATTATCTAATCTTCAAACTCTATTTTTAAATATATTGTTATAACAGGTAATTGTTATAACGGAACCAATTACCATTAATGAATTAAAAATTATTTCACAACAATGCTGGACTTGTATAAATGTATGTATTGTAAAGCAGGGCTAAAATGATATTTAGCTTTGGGGATAGTTCGATAGAAGAGTAATTCATGTTTTTGCTACTTTCTCTACTAAAATAATTTGGTATTTTTACATACATGAAATACACCATATTCTATGGCATTTAAGGCTAGTCTCAGCAGGCCTGTCATTTCAGGGCTATTTTAGTTGTTTTCTGATTTCTATTTTATCATCTCCTTTTCTACAATCTATCACTCATGCAACTACTAAATTAATTTTTCTATAAACCTCTTTGCAGGGGTGTGTGTGTGTATGTTTGTGCATGTGTGTTTGTGTGTGTGTGTGTCTTCTTACATGAAAACTCTTCCCATTGCTTGCAAATTGCAGTTTAAATTCCTTAACCTGCTATGCAGCTAAAGTAATGATTTTGAACCTCTTTCATCTCATGGTACATAAACTACTAACATTCTGTGACACAACAAAGATATATTTTTGCTGATCTGACAAAAAATAGGTATAACTGATTAATTCACACCAGACTGCACTAGCAGGGTCACATTCTATTGTTTTAATTGAACAATCTGAGGGAAAAGAGGTCAGGTTTTGCATTTAAAAAAAATTCCTGTGGCACACCAGTGTGCCTCTTACATATAGCACACCAGTTGGAAAGAGCTGAGTTAGATCTGGGTTGTAATTCCAAGCATTACCACTTAGCTAGTATATAATTAATTAATTTGTTCAGTAAATATAGAAAACCTTTTATTTGCCTTTTACAGTGGTGCATGAGACAGACAAGGTCCCAAGCTTACATTCTAGTAGTATTTTATTTACTATCTTGGCCTCCTGTCCTTCCCATGAACACAACCGAGGATTCAGCAACTCCCTCTTACTATGTTTTCTCTCAACTACACTGCAAGCTCCTTAAAAGCAGAAACTGCATGTTAGATCTCTGTGTCTCCAGTTCTGTGAGATCATATATAAAGGGCTTTCAGTAAATTGTCATCATCATAATAAACTAGTCAACTATTTTCACTGTTAAGATTACTTGATTTTTAAAATCATTACTGATATTAACACAGATAACACTGGAACACACATTTCAGAACATTTAAAAAGATACAGTTGGCCCTTGAACAATGTGGGGGTTATGGGTGCTGACCTTCATGCAGCCGCAGATCTGTATATAACTTGACTACCCAAAAACTTAAGTGGTCTCTTGGTATCCATGGTCGGATTGGTTCCCCGACCCCCACAAATACCAAAATCCACAGATGCTCAAGTCCCCTATATAAAATGGCGTAGATCAGTGCATGCAGCCGGCCCTCAGCATCTGCGAACTCCTGTGGATCAAAAACAATACAGGTATTTATTTAAAAAAATCTGCATATAAGTGTCCCTGCATCGTTTAAGCCCATGTTGTTTAAGGGCCAACTTTTATTGTAATGGGATTTGATCTGATTGTTTTCTACTAGCTTTTTCTAGCAGTTGTTTATATATATGCATATACATATTTTTTTAGGCCTTATTGAATTTGAAGAATGTGACCCTGCTAGTGCAGTTGAAGGTAAGTTGACTAGTTGTAATGTGTGATAACTAGCTAATATCTTCTGTTTATTGAACAAATAAAGAGGGGCTGCTATCCATTGCTAGAGCTTGTTTATGGAATGATGTAAAAAATCTTAATGTGGTTTGAAGGCTTGCAGAAACTAATTTTTACTTAATAAATAAACAGGTTAGTCAAAAAGATGATTAGTGATTAGAATATATATTTTAAAAGATTAAATATAACATGCATTTTCTTCAAATATACATTGAGATTGTTTTCTCCATTGACACCCATTTTTAAACATTCTGTTGTCATAAATATGAAACTCATGTATAGTGCTTGTTCTATAGTAGGTAATATTTCAGTAATTAATGAGGTTATGCATTAATGTTAATATTAGTATCATTCAGAATGAGTAATGATTTGACTTGAGAAAGAGTCTACATATACTCTATTTAAATGGATCTTTTTCATGTTATGAAACCCAAGAGATGCCTGCTATTCTTGTCATGTTTTAGAAATCTTACTTTGTCAGCAAACTTCTATTTTTTCTAAGTCCTGTGTAAGAATTTGGAGAAATAGTTTGCTGTCATGTGTAAGTTTACTATTGAAGCAGTCAGGAGCTCTGGGGCCTAGACTTCATATGGTTACTAGCTGTTTGTGAGCAGGAATGATTTCAATTCTCTGTGCTTCAGCTTTCTTTATTGTAAAATGTAGGTAGTAAATATTACTCTGTGAGAATAAAACTGTAGTTGGTTTAAAAAATATAACATGATAAAGGTATGCCGTGGTCGGCAAACTGCGGCTCGCGAGCCACATGCGACTCTTTGGCCCCTTGAGTGTGGCTCTTCCACAAAATACCACATGTGGGCACGCACGTACAGTGGGATTGAAACTTCGTGGCCCTTGCGCAGGAGTCGGTATTTTGTGGAAGAGCTGGTATTTTGTGGACGAGCCACACTCAAGGGGCCAAAGAACCGTATGTGGCTCGCAAGCCGCAGTTTGCCGACCACTGGAGGGAGTTTGTTTTGCTTGAATGCAAGTACATTATTCTAAGACACCTGAATTCTAATCCTGGTTATAGTGTTTACTTAGTCATATAACACTGACTTAAAAAAACAAGAACAAATAATACCCTGGAGTTTCTTCACCTATAAGATGAGAAGTTAGCTTAGGTGTGCTCAAATTCTCAAAGAGGAAGCAGCTAAGCTTTAAGTGCTGAACTCCATCAACAATTTAATAGCACGACTGACCTTTAAAAATTAATTTGTCATGTAAGAAGAGGAGGAAGAACTGCCAGATTAGTCCAAACAAAAATATTTGTTTCTCATTTATGGTAAGGTCCACTCATAATATTGTTTATATTAGAGATAACATATGGATGCCATATTATAAGCTTTCCATGTTATACTATTAATGGATATGTTGAGTCATCCTTTTACTTAAAATAACACATTTATATTTTGTGACCTTCTATTTCCTTATATTTATAATAAAATCTAATATAGCAAATAATGTACTGAATTGGGGAATACTTAGAGAAGAAAAGAGAATTTCATTGATCAAGTGAATCTTCTAAAACCTTTTGGTGAATAATAGGCTATGTTATGTTAATATAAGTCTAAAGAGAATATAACTGATTTCAGTATTAGGGTTTAGCAATAGATATATTCATTTCTATCATCCAAATTTAGTATCGGCAGTTATGAGCAAATTATGTGTCTAGATACAAGATGCATTCATAAATTTAATATATCAGGATCAGTTAATGTTTCTGTAACAATACACATTTTTTAATACACATTTATTTTAAGGTATAAAACCAAGGAAAAGAAAGACTTTTGGCTTGCCAGGAATAATTAAAAAGGAAAAGGATGCAGAGTCTGTGTAAGTATAATAAATATTGTCAGAATACTTTCTTTTGTTAGAAATAATTAAGACCTTTTTTGAATTTGAAAAGTAATTCTCTTGTAAATAGCTCAAATTATATATGGCTAAGCAGCGGTTCTCAACCTGCGGGTCACGAACAATGAAAATACATCCTGCGTATCAGATATTTACATTACGATTCATAACAGTAGCAAAATTACAGTTATGAAGTAGCAATGAAAACAATTTTATGGTTGGGGGTCACCACAACATGAGGAACTGTATTAAAGGGTTGCGGCATTAGGAAGGTTGAGAACCACTGACGGGTGAAAAATACTAACTTCTAAATGTATTTGCCAGCTCCTCTGGTTTTACTTAAAAGTATTCACTTTTCTTATTTTAAAATTTAAGATGAAAACTTTAGTGTCTTATAATTGAAACTTTAAAACTACTCGTATATTATAAAATTAAGTGCATTTTTAGTTATTTTTTTAAAATATATTTTAAATGCATATTTTTAAAAAATTAAAAATGCAGAGCAAACTATGAAATCTTCTAAGTCTTGATGTGCAAGAAAAACCTATAGTCAACAAATTGATGAAAATCCTTCTAGACAATTCTAAGCATGTGAGGGACATAGCAATTATGTACAGGCCATCTTTGACCATATGGGGGCAGCCATCTTGTGTATTGGAGTGATGGTCAATTTGCATACTGGTTGTGACTAATTAGCATATCAAGGCTAATTAGCATATCCCTCTCTTGTGTTGGAGGGTCAATTTGCATACTGGTCATGACTAGTTAGCATATCTGGTGGTGACTAATTAGCATATCTGATCGTAACTAGCATACCCAGTCATGACTAATTAGCATATCTAGGCTAATTAGCATATCCCTCTCTTATTATATAGGATTATTCATTTTTAATACTCACCTGAGAAAATTTTCCTTTTCTCTTTTTGTGTGTTTTTCTTTCTTTTTCTTTTCTTTTTTTTAAAAATATATTTTATTGATTTTTTACAGAGAGGAAGGGAGAGAGATAGAGAGTTAGAAAAATTGATGAGAGAGAAACATCGATCAGCTGCCTCCTGCACATCTCCTACTGGGGATGTGCCCGAAACCAAGGTACATGCCCTTGACCGGAATCGAACCTGGGACCCTTCAGTCCGGAGGCCGATGCTCTATCCACTGAGCCAAACCGGTTTTGGCTCTTTCTTTTTTTTTTTTTTTTTAAATATATTTTATTGATTTTTTTTACAGAGAGAAAGGGAGAGAGATAGAGAGTTAGAAACATCGATGAGAGAGAAACATCAATCAGCTGCCTCCTGCACACTCTCTACTGGGGATGTGACCACAACCAAGGTACATGCCCTTGACCAGAATCGAACCTGGGACCCTTGAGTCTGCAGGCTGACGCTCTATCCACTGAGCGAAACCGGTTAGGGTGAAACCTGGGCCAAGGAAATTTTTCAATTGTTTTTAGGTAAAGTGGAAGGGAGGTAGGGGGAGAGAGAGGAGTGAGGGAGAGAAATATCTATGTGAGAGAGACACACATAGATTGGTTATCTCCTAATCATGTACCTACTGGGCCCGGGATGATCGAGTTACATGCCTTTAACTGGGAAGAGAACCCACCACCCTTTGGTGTGCAGGCCAACGCTTTAACCACT
Organism: Myotis nattereri; assembly: GCF_964212035.1. Taxonomy (NCBI): domain Eukaryota; kingdom Metazoa; phylum Chordata; class Mammalia; order Chiroptera; family Vespertilionidae; genus Myotis; species Myotis nattereri. The sequence goes on from NC_138079.1 coordinate 38,319,173, forward strand.
GAGCAAAACCAGCCAGGGCTATATCTATGTTTTTAAATAATTTTTCATGATGAGTAATTTCTCAGTATGATCAATAGGCCATTTGGATATTGTAATATTTTTACCAATGAGAATGCTAGAGCAGAAAATTATCCTTAAACCATTGTACCATGATTGCCTTCTTTCAACACTTCCTGGCAGAAAAAATGTTAGAATTCACTTTGCTTAAAATACCCAAGGTTCTTGGCAGAATTATTCTCATAGGCTCAGGCTTTTGAAATGCCAGCAGTTGTGGAAGAGGGTTCTGGTTAGAGTATGCTCTTCCTGGGGCTTCATCTGCAGGTCACATAGAGCCCGCTGTGAAGGCAAGCAAATGAGTGCTGTGACATAAACACCGCAGAGTTCTGCTTAAAGCCAGAGAACAAACTGTTTGGAAGTTGTACCCTTGCTTTTATATTTAAACTGTACTTTTTAAAAAAGGTAGAAAGTAGAAATGTTCTAACATCTTAATTGATTTGATTCTGTAGAGATTGAATTTATTATTACAGTGCCTTTTCTGGTGGAACATTTCCTCAGAGTATACTTAGGTTTCCTCATTTACCAATAATAAGGAAGCTCTTTTTAAAAATTTGCGATTTTAAGTGGATATAAAGACATGAGATTTGTATTTACCCTGTCCCTTTGGTGCTTCAGTTTGGATTAAGAGCTGTGTAGTCATTCCACACTGTTTTCATTTATTCAGTATATTCCATTATATCTTCCTGTAACAAAAATTTTTAATTTGTAGATTTTTCTGATTGTGCTTAGTCTTTGGTTAGATAGAGATTGCTTATCCTATATGTTAATTTAGTGCTTTTTATTGTTCATTTGGCTCTTAAGGTGTACTTAATGCCTATATTTTCAGTCTGTTAAAGTGGCACATCTTGATGTAATGTGCATTATCTGTCTCAAACCCAAGAATATGTAACTAATCCAAATGCCCTTTAAATATGCACTCTAATTTTTATTTATGAATTTTTAAAGAATGCATGCATAGAACTTTTTCTAATCTTATTCCTCATGACTTCACTGTCTTTAATTTTACATTATAGGTTAATTGAGAAGGTTGTTTTTTATGTTTAGTTTTATATTTAAAGTAATAGTTTTTGCTTATTTATATCCAAAGTCATATTTGTTTATCAGTTAAATCATAAAATACCAGTTCTGAACTACATATTACGTTAGACTAGAACAGTGATGGCGAACCTTTTGAGCTCGGCGTGTCAGCATTTTGAAAAACCCTAACTTAACTCTGGTGCCATGTCACATATAGAAATTTTTTGATATTTGCAATCATAGTAAAACAAAGACATATATTTTTTATATATATTTTATTGATTTTTTTACAGAGAGGAAGGGAGAGGGATAGAGAGTTAGAAACATCGATCAGCTGCCTCCTGAACACCCCCTACTGGGTATGTGCCCGCAGCCAAGGTACATGCCCTTGACCAGAACTGAACCTGGGACCCTTCAGTCCGCAGGCCGACGCTCTATCTACTGAGCCAAACTGGTTAGGGCAAAGACTTATATTTTTGATATTTATTTTATATATTTAAGTGCCATTTAACAAAGAAAAATCAACCAAAAAAATGAGTTCATGTGTCACCTCTGACACGCATGTCATAGGTTCGCCATCACTAGACTAGAAAGTTAATGAAGTCTAACCACTCACTTAACAAATTTGGAGAAAAGTCGTTTTGAAACCTTTTATATAGACTAATTTATAGAAAGTACTGCACTTGGAAATGTCAGTTTTGAAAGTATAGACTTTAAAAAAAGTTTTAAAATTTTATTTTAAAATGTTTTTTTACCATTTTTCTTCTTCCCTCCTCTTCCTCCTCCTCCCTCCTCCCTCCTCCTTCCTCCTCCTTCTCTTTCCTCCTCTTCTCCTTCCTCCTCCTTCATCCTCTTCTTCTTCTCTCCCTCCTCCTCCCTTCCCTCCCTCCCTCCCTCCCTCCCTTTCTTCTTCTTCTTTTTCTTCTTCTCCTCCTCCTCCTCCTCCTCCCTCCTCCTCCTTCTTCCTCTCTCCCTCCTCCTCCCTTCCCCCCTCCCCTCCTCCTCCCTCCCTCCTCCTCCTCCTCCTCCCTCCCTCCCTCCCTCCCTCCCTCCTCCTCCTCCTCCTCCTCCTCTCCCCCCCCCTTTTTTTTTTTTTGCATTTTCTCTCCCTGAAGAATTAAATACCACTAGAAATCTTTGTAGGACTGACAGCTTCCTTGATATAATTCATGTGTATGTTCAAGGAAAAGAAGTACTTTTTAAAGTAGTTTTAAAAACACTTGTGTTGTTTTATTTTGTCATGGATTATGGGTACAGAAATGCCTTCTTTTGAATTTAAAAATCATTTTTAAACATCATTTTTAAAAATCTTCATGAAATAATTTCTCTAAGTATTTTTGTAGCGTTTAAATAAAAGTTATGCTTAAATACCAAGCTAGACACTTTTAATATTGCATTATTTTCAGATAGTTCTGATAGCTTAATGTTTCTAATACTTCGTTTGTTTTAATAGGGAATGCCCAGATGCAGATTCACTTGTAAGTAGATTTTTACTTTGATATAAACAATTTAAATGAGCCTTTTTTTTTAAATTAGGAAATACCCAGCATATTTGGGTTGAGTTGTTTACAAATCTTTTCAAGAAAAATAATAATCATGTTATTGTAAATCCACTATTAAAATTATTTTACAGATGCATATTTGGCTTTATATTGCCAGATGCTTTCCTGTTAAATTGAAGGTGTTTCTAATTACCTTTAAAAAATGGTCATTTTACTTTTAAAATTGGAGTAGTAGCATAGCATATTGCTTTTTGGGGGGGAAGTATGTCAGATCTCAAATCTTTATTTTTAAATATGGTGCTGTTATTAATTTATTCTTAGATCTCTTAAAAATAGTACTTTATCTGTTCATGTATTTAAGTTTTATTTAAGAGATTGATTTTAGAAAAAATAACCATGGTTCGTATTTTCCTGTGCTTTTTATTTTGTTTGTTTTTTTAAATTTGTTTTTCTTACATATTTCTTTATATATAATTAAAGAAGATATCAGATGGAGCTCCCTGTGGTTACAGTGGAAGAGTAGACTTACCAAATGGTATATGTAGTATGTAAACAGCACATTTTTTGAATTGCTCTTTAAACACTGGTTATGTGAAGTGTAGTAGAGCCAAGTTTTCTATCTCCTCTGCTTATTGTTTTTGCTTGCATAACTATTATTTCTTTTGGCCCCAAAACAGTTTGATCTGTTACAGCATAATGATATATCAAAAATAAATAACTAGATATTTTGTGAAACACTGTGTTTTATATTAAGATAAAATTAGTATTTTGTTTCATATTTCAACTTTAAAATAAGAAAACTATCATTTGTTAATAAATTTATAGTGAAAATAATGAAATAGACTCCTAATGAGCTCTAGGAATCATTAGTGTTTTTAGTTATAACATTTACCTTACCACTTACTTACCTATTTTGATAACCTTGATTTATTAATTAATGGAAAAGCCAGCAGATGTTTGACATTTACTTTTATTTTTAAAAAATATATTTATTGATTTTTAGAGAGGAAGGAAGAGGGAGAGAGAGACAGAAACATCAATGATAAGAGAGAATCATTGATTGGCTGCCTCCTGCACGCCCCCTACTGGGGATCAAGCCCACAACCCAGGCATGTGCCCTTGACCGGAATCGAACCTGGGACCCTTCAGTCCGCAGGCCGACGCTCCATCCACTGACCAAACTGACTAGGGCTGACATTTACTTTTAGTACTCACACATTTTATTTCTGAATTAATTATGTATAGTATTTGTTTGATGATTGCAACATTGCATGAAATCCTTTAGTACTTAATGTTTTATTTTATATATATTCCCTTAAAACATTTTTAATTCTCTTAACTCATTGATTCTATTCTATAATGATCACTATGAACCAGTTTTGAACTTTAGTCAGTACTTACCTGGAATTAGAAAAGGACTTTTAAAGAGGACACAAAATTATTATGCCATATAAGAAATGATTGATAAATTTGATTGTGTAGAAATAAAAAAACTTAAAAAATTAGAAAAAATACATCATAGGATTTGAATAACTAAAGATAAATTGACAGAATGTATTTGCAAGACATGTAACCAGGGGCTAATTACTTTCCATTGTAAAGTTTTTATACAAATCCATATAAAAGGTAGGCAAGCACCCAGTAGAAAAAGGGCATTAAGTAAAAACAGGCAATTTTCATAAGACGGAATAAAAATGGTGAGTAAACATAAGAAATGTTCAAAATAGTAGCCTCATTTTGATGTAAATTAGAATGAGATTACTGTGTTCACTATCATGTTGGCCAAAATAGGAATGCATTGGTGGTATCTCCCCGAATAAGAAATACATGTTCTTTTGACCTTGTAATTCTACTGCTATGAATTTACTGTTATCACTATGTTGACAAACTTATATGTGATTACTCAAGATATGCGTAAAAAGAGGGGGATGTGCCCTAGCCAGTTTGGCTCAGTGGATAGTGTGTCGGCCTGGGGACTGAAGGGTCCCTGGTTCGATTCCAGTCAAGGGCGCACATGCCTGGGTTGCAGGCTCGATCCCCAGTAGGGGGTGTGCAAGAGGCAACCGGTTAATGATGTTTGATCATTGATGTTTCTATCTCTCTTTCCCTCTCCCTTCCTCTCTGAAATTAATAAAAAAAATACATTTTAAAAAAAGAGGGGGAGAGATAGAGGTAGAGATAATTGTTTATATTAGAAAAAAGGGGAAACAAATATACATCTGTCAAGATGGAACTGGTTAAATATATTATTAAACATTCACTTGATGAAGTAACATATTATAGTTACCTTGCTCTGTGTCTGCTGACATGGAAAGAGCTTACTACATAAATAAAAGCAAGTATGAACTTTTAAGTAATTGCTGTTTTAAAAATATGAATGTGTGGGTACAGAAGTCCCTCCCATCCATGATTTTGCTTTCTGCGGTTTGAGTTATGCAGTCAGTTGCAGTCAGAAAATAATGGAAAAATCCAGAAATAAACAATTGATAAGTTTTCAATTGCGTGCCATTTGGAGTAGTGTGATGAAATCTCATGCTGTCCTGCTCCTTCCCACTTGAGATTTGAATCATCCCTTTGTCCAGCATATCTACATTGTACACGCTGTTCATCCTTTAGTCTTGGTTGTTATCAGTTTGTAGCTGTCTTGTTTATCAGTTTGACTGTCATAGTATCACTGTGCTTGTGTTCAAGTAATCCTTATTTTACTTAGTAATGCCACATTCACATAACTTTTATTGCAGTATATTTTTATAATTGTTATATCTTATTATTGTTAATCTCTTACTTTGCCTAATATATAAATTAAACTTTATCATAGTTGTGTATGCATAGGAAAAAATGTGTACATAGTATTTGGTACTATCTATGGTTTCAGGCACCCACTGGGGGTCTTGGGATGTACCCCCTAAGTTTTTTTTTGGTGGGGGGCTAGTGTATATGTGTTCTCTTTATAAAAGAGAATGAGTTACAAGACAACTTAATTGTGATTATCTTTGGGGAGAAGGGTTACAGTGGTGCTGAGCAGGGAAAGGAGGCTTTCTTTTTTGTTGTTTTCTATTATTTACAGCTAGTCTTACTAATTAGTAAAAATATTAGTAGGCTACCTTGGAAGGGAAATTGTTTATTTTCTTTTTGGTTTAATGTCTATATAATTTAAAAAATTATTTTGAGGTCCTGTGTATTTTGAAAGTTTACCAAGTAAGTGTGACTTGCTTTTATTTTGGTTTTGTCCAATTCCCCCATTTCAGACAGAGATTGAGAAACATTCCATTGACTTGTGAGCTCTATCCAAATATATATAAATGTATTTTTTTAAAAAAAATTTTTATTGATTTTTAGAGTGAGAGGAAAGGAGAGAGGTAGAGAGATAGAAACATCGATGAGAGATCCTACATGCCCCATTGGGGATTGACTCCACAACCCCAGGCATGTGCCTTGACCAGGAATTGAACCGGTGACCTCTTGGTTCATGGGTTGACACTCTACCACTGAGGCACACCGGCCAGGCCCAATATATATTTTTAAATCATTACCACTATCAACAATCCACCAAAACTACCTTTAAGATTAGTGAGGGAAATAAACTGCTCTTTTCTTCTTCATACTGCTTTTGACTTAGTGCTTTGCCTAAGCATTGTTGGGCCCTAATAGAGAAATTACGGTTGAACGGACCAAAGTGCAGACAAGGAAACTGTTAGGTTGTTGTTTTTTTGTAATGTATTGGGGTGCAAAACATAGAGGTTTTAAATGTACAACTCAAAAAAAAAAATCACCTGCAAATCCCAGATAGAAGAACCTCTGGGAAATTAAAATATCTGGTATGTTTTTAGGGTACTTGGGATTAGGAATAAAGTATTTTGGGAAAAATATTTATTTTGTTTTCTAATGAATCTACTTTTGGCCACGTTTATTTTTAAAGTATTTTTAACTGTTATTTGCATATTAGCAAGCAATATGTAGAAATAAATAAAGTGCTCTATTTTTAGGGTCATAACTACATCACTGGTCATATTTTTATCTATGTAATCTGCTCTTTATCCTATATTAGATTTTTTACTTCTAGAGTTTAATCTAGCCTGTTAACTCACTACTGGCTACATCAGAGTGTTGATTCTGCTTTTAGTTCTCCTTGATCTTGTGCTATGCCTGACTCAGATTAGCAATCCTTTATATTCCTCTTGCTGAGGTTTTAGCAAGTGATTGGAGAAAGAATGGCAAACTTTACCAATTGAAGGATGTTGGCTGCCCAATAATATCTGATATCCTGGCATTTCTTGACAGTCTCTTTTTTTCCATTTTAAAAACTTTTATTTTGAAATCGCTTCTAATTTACAAAAAAAATGCAAGATTAAAATAGTACAAAGAACACTTGTGTATCTTTAACTTTTTACTAATTTGTTTTAACATTTGCATTCTCCCCACGTATGTACATGTTTATGAATGTGAATATATTTTTCTGAAAGTAGCAATGTTCTCTTACCTAATTACAAGAGCATACTCACTCCCTTCTGTATTCCTTCTACTCCATTGCTCTGCCTTGTAGATGACCAACTTTGTGTTTTGATTTATCCTTCCAGTGATTTTTAAAAAAAAATAAAGATTAGCTGATAGGCATGTTTTTTATTTTTCCTTTTTCTTACTTAGAAGATACTATACTATATATTCTTTCATACTTTTTTTTTTTAATCCTCACCCAAGGTGTGAGGATATTTTTTCCATTGATTTTTAGAGAGTGGAAGTGGGTGGGGGGAGAGAAACATCAATTGACCTGAGGGCAGGAGTGTGTGGGGTGGGGGTTAAGAGGGGGAGAAGGATGGGACCTGCAACCCACATATGTGCCCTTGACTGGAATCTAACCTGCGGCCCTCCAGTGCGCAGTCTGACACTCTGACCACTGAGCAACCATTGCCAGGGCTCTCTTTTTAAATAGCTGTACTGTTTTGTGTCTGTACCACAGTTTATTCAACTATGCTTTCCAGTAATATTTGAGGTATAATCTTGATGAATAATTTTGTTGCATATGTATTTTTAAATAGTTGGGGGTGTATCTTTGGGGAAAATTCCTTGAAGTGGATTTCCTGGGTGGAAGATTAAGCACATATGTATTTTTGTTAGATATTATTAAATTTTTCTTTATAGAGGTTGCAATACATTAAGTACTCCATGTTGTTGATAGGTTCTGCGACCTTAAGTGAAACTATATAACTAAATCAATTTCACCATAGGCTAATTGATATAAACAAGAGTTAAGTTCCCATGGCATCTAGTCATTGTTAAAACAAAATGACCTTATTCAAGGACCTGCAGTATTTTGTATTTATAACAGTGAAATATAAGAGTACATTTCCCCCACAGCTTTGCCAACAGTTTTGAAATTCAAAATTCAAGCTTTTGAATTTTTGCCAGTCTCATAAGAGAATAGTATTTTAATGTAGCTTTACTTTTCTTGATAGTCTTTTCTTTCTATTTTTTGTTGTCTATTTTTCCATTAACTTAAGCTGTCAGTCCTCTGATTTAATCATTTCCCTTCCCCAGACACAGTCTTGTGCTTTTATTTTCTTACTTTGAAAATTTGGGTGAATAATGGTTGTCTACAGAACTGCTAGCATTTCTACCTGAACACCTGTTCGATTCCTTTCAGTGTTTCTCCTGTTCATTTTGCAATGCTTTTCTATTTCAGACATCTGAAGCATGGAGTATGATTTGAAGCTAATTAAAAAGAATAATTTCCCCAGAGTATTAGAATTTTGTTAACCTATTGACATTTGATATATGATAGTAATAGTTAAGACTATTTTGCTAATCCTGTATAATAAAAGCCTAATATGCAAATTGCCCTTTTGACTGGGAGTTTGACCTGGGCGCGGGGCCTGCGGCGGCAGGGGGAAGGGAGGCCCCCCTGGCTGGCAGCGACAGGCAGCCAGGGCAAGGGAGGTGCCCTGGCCGGCAGCTAGCAGCCTCTAGGGACCCTACCTGTGCATGAATTTTGTGCACTGGGCCTCTAGTCTCTAATAATATTTTTGTAGTTGGAGCCATCATTACAGAGTTTTCTTTTTCTTCTTTCCATAGAACATTCCTGATGTAGATGAAGAAGGCTATAGTATAAAACCAGAAGCAAATCAGAATGATATCCTTTTAACATTTGGATATTTTTAATGGCATATAAGTAGACAGTCAAAATAATCTATTTAATAAACAGTCTTCAAATTTTTAATTATAATAAAATGACTCCATATTCTTCATTTGACATGTTTTTATTAACAAAAGTTAGTTGTTATATTTCTGTTAAAGTCTATCTTATCTCAAAGGTTTTTGTTACTTTTTTAAATATGTAAACAACTGGTTTTGCATTAAGACAATTTAAAAACTAAATTTTTTAACTGATACTCACATACCAAAGAGAACCATTTCTACTCATCTAGTGATTCTGATTCTGAAGATGAAGAACCAAAGAAGTATCGGATAGAAATTAAACCTATGCATCCAAATAACTCACATCATACAATGGCTTCCTTGGATGAATTAAAAGTATCTATAGGAAATATAACGCTCTCTCCAGCAATATCTGTAAGTAAGAAAATGAGCAAGTTTATACTTAAATAGAAGTCTTTCTTTTTTAATTCCTTGTCTACCTGCATTTGGTTAATTTTAGGAATAATAAAAAGTAAAACATCACTTAGCAGTATTTAAGCATGTTGGATGAGGAAATATTTAATGTATATATATTTTCTTTTTATTCAGCTTTATTGAGGAATATAGTCTATAATTTTTATACAGTCAAATGAACTGAGTTTGGCTTAGTTTGACTTCCTTTTGAAAGTGTATTACAAAGGAAGCAAAAATGTAGAAAATCCACTATTTCTGCCATTTGTTTTATTTTATAAATACTGCTGTATGTCTCAGGCAGAATTTTGTGAACTAGCAGTATTAATCTTTTCCTCATCGAATTTTAAAGTTTTTGTCCATGTTTTGTAAACTTTATGTGGAAGGGAATTTTGTAAAAATGAATTTAAAGATTAAACGATCTCTTTGCATTTTTTTGTTTGTCACTGTAACATTTGTTTTCTATACTTTTCATAGAAGAAAAGGGAAAGATAAGAATTTTTTTTAAAAAAGAATTTTTCGTTATAATTAATTTCTCAGTTCTAAGATATCAAACCTTAATAGCTTTTGAGGGAGAAAAAAATATAATACATCTTTCCATTGATGTCTTACTCTAAATTTAAAAATGTTAAACTATGGGGGGGAAGCATGTGTTGTTGTTTTTTTAGTATATTTGTAGTTATTCATAATTGATTTTAATCTGTTCATCTTGATAATAGAATAAAAGTTCTCACTATTTCATTTTGTTATTTAATTATATATTTTAAGTAGTCTGTATGCATTCATTTGGATAAAAGTTTTTTTTCTCTCATTCACTTTTAGAATTTAATTTTAGAACCTTTTTTCCCAACAAAAAGACAGATTTCTGAAGTGAAGTTTTATTCTACCATTACTAGTGAACATTAAGATTAATGCCAAAGTTAAATTATGATATATATCTGAAGTAGAAAGTGTGAAACCATTCAACATTTTTTAAAATATATTTTTATTGATTTCAGAGAGGAAGGGAGAGGGAGAGAGAGAGATAGAAACATCAATGATAAGAGAGAATCATTGATCAGCTGCCTCCTGCACGCCCCACACTGGGGATACAGCCTGTAACGTAGGCATATGCCCTTGACCAGAATTGAAGCCGGGACCCTTCAGTCTGCAGGCCAACGCTCTATCCACTGAGCCAAACCGGCTAGAGCAACTATTAAAAATTTTTATTCTGTAAGAGCATAACTGATTTAAAATACATATGTAAATAAATCAACTAAAAGCCTAGAGAAATATGTATCAAAATGTTAAGCATCTATTGCTGAGTTGTGAGTTCATTGATGGTTTTAATTTACTCTTTTGTGCTCTTCTTTCTTTTATATCTGTTAAAAAACTGTGAGCACATTAATTTCATTCTCAGAAAATAATCATCATAAAGTTTTTAATTATTAATATGGTTTGTGAAAAGAAGATATTGTGAGTATATTTTTTTGCCCAGTTTGCTTATTTAGCCTAAGTATTTCCCTCTACCCCCCAAACAGTGTATGTGTTTTAAATTGTATAAGTTTCAAGTATGCTTCAGAAAGGAATAGACAAATTATTAGAGTTGGAAAATAGGATTTTTAAATTCTAAAATGATTCTTTTTTTTTTTCTTTCCATGTACTACTAGAGACACAGCCCAGTAAGTGCAAGATTTTATGTTTTTATCTATTGACTTTAAAAAAAAGCACAGCACCATTGTAATGTTTGAACATTGATTTTCAAAATATGTGTTAAATTTTTTAAGTTAGCAAGTCATAAGTTGTTTTAGATATTTAGTCTAATATTTAAAAATATTTTATTGAATGTTAAAAGTAAATGTATTATTTTTTTTACTACAAAACAAAAACTACTGAAAGTTTTTCTGTATATCTTTTTATGTAAATACAGTTTACAATTGAGCAGATATACTAAAAACAACTTAAAATTTAGGTTCCCAGAATTAACATTTTACGAAATATTTCATTGCCAAATTAAATTATTTATTTAATGGCACTTGGTTTTTTCATTTCTGTTTTAGGTGCAGATGAATCGGAATTCGTCTAGTAAGTTTGACATTTTAAGTTGGTTATTTTATTTCTATTAAAATTTATCAGGCAATTTACTAAGCTTGTAGCCTTTTTAGCCTTATATATGTAGTTACAGAAATAGTCCTTTCTCATCATGAGCCTTCACAACAGACTAAGAGGATACTTATTTTATAACAGAAGACAATTTATCTCTTTTAGCTTTGAGACATGTCATAAACTTTAATACCTGACTACAATATAATTTTATATATATATTATTGATTTCAGAGAGGAAGGGAGAGAGATGGAGAGATAGAAACATCAATGATGAGAGAGAATCATTGATTGTCTGACTCCTTGCACGTCCCCTACTGAGGGTGGATTGAGCCCGCAACCAGGGCATGTGCCCTTGGCCGGAATCAAACCTGGGACCCTTTAGTCTTCAGGCCAACACTCTATCCACTAAGCCAAACCAACTAGGGCAATGTTTTTTAGAAATCAGCAAAGCTAGAGAGTAGCTTCTGATTAAAAAGGTTAAACTGTTTAATTGGTATAACACTCCCTCTTGAGCTGGAAGGCCTTTATGAGTAATCTGTAGTTTAACCTATTTTTCAGTCAGATCACAATTGCAATTTCTATTACATGGTTTTTAGGATAGCACTTTATATTAAAAACATTTTGGGGGTGTTAATACCTTGTGCAGAATCATGCATAAAAATAAGGGTTGTGGGGAAGAGTTTGGGCAGCACAATCAAAAGCTATGCAATTTTGTAAACAATGCTTAATCAGCATCAATCCTAATAAAAATTCTAGCTCAATTAAAAATATCCACTAAATTTATAATAAATACTAAACAAAAAGGATTTTTTAAAAAACGGTGAGTAACTTGATGATAGGGGATTTGAAGAAAATGAGGATAAAAGGAGACTGTCGACTTACAAAGATGAGGGCAGTTTGCAAAAAGATGGAGAACAGCAGCACAATAAGCACTTTGAGGCAAAACAAACTCTAAACTGAGCCAAATGGGAGAAGGTGGTGTGAATGGCATCACGTACAGTGAGGTGTTCCTCATGGTTTGTTGCAGTTACCCATGTCGATATAGTTTGTAATCTCCAGCTATTGCTTAATGATGCAAAACATTGAGGTGCACTGAAGGTTTCTTATGAACCAACATGACTTTTGCATTACTGATGCCTTTCCCCTATGTATTAGTTCCTTATGAAATGATTCATGTTACAAAGGTAGCAAAACTAACTGTCTTACAGAGATTTTTGCTATAGATTGTTATACAAATTTTAATTTTTAAAAATAGGATTTTTTTCAAGAGTTGGTAACTACTTTTGGCCAGTAAAATAATCACTAATGATATTCTTAGAATTTGAAAAATGCTTTCATGATCCATCAATTAAAATTCTTGAGTGATACTTACATAAGTATTTAAACATTTGTTCTAATTTTTCAAGTTGCAGCCCATATTTTTCTTTTCAACAGCCATTTTATTTTAATAAATACGAGAAGTCAGTTGATTTGACTTGTCATTTTTTATGAAAGATATTAGAAGAAATAAAGATTTAGCAGAAACTCTAAATCTTATTATTTTAATAGTCTTTACAGTAGAAAACTTGTTAGAGGTTTATTTTTTCTTTTTCTAATTGTTTATATTTGTTATTAATTCCAGAATTTTTAAATTGTTTATTGTAATGAGATAATTTTTAATAGGTGAAGAGTTAACAAAATCGAAATCATCTGCTTCATCCAATGAGTAAGTCCCATGTTTAAATTTTTAAAAAAATCTTTATTTTTTTTAGAGCAATTTTAGGTTCACAGCAAAATTGAGTGAAAGGTACAGAGTTTTTGCATATACCCTGCCCCCACATATGCTCAGCTTCCCCCATCAGAGTAGCACATTTGTTATAATTAATGAACCTACATTGACACATCATTATTACCCGAAGTCCATGGTTTACACTAAAGTTTACTCTTGGTTATACATCCTGCAAGTTTTGACAAATGGATGATAATATGTCCACCATTGTAGTAGTAGTCAGAATAGTATGACTACCCTAAAAGTCCTCTATTTCTTCCACCTTTTTATTCTTTCCTCCCCACTACCTTTAAAGTATCCTTTGTCCTGTTTTCTAGAATTTTATTATCTCTTCAGTTTTAATTCCAGTAGGGTGTTATGAATTACCCTGTTTCCTAAGCTGTCAGATGCCATGTGGAGTTTTTCATTGTTTTAATTATTTCTCATTTGACAATATTTTTTATAATAATGTAAAAAATCCATTCAACTGTATTTTGCCTTGATGGCTTTATTGCTTCTAAATAATTGATAGTATTCCAAGTTCATACATACCTGTATTTCAACTAGTTATTCTCATGAAAAATTTCTTACTTTTTCCCTTCAATTTTGGCTGTGACCTTGTAAAACAGACTGTATACTGCATGAGCTTCAGAGTGAGGAAGTGTCTCAAGTTGAAAAAGGAGAGGCTAGAAGGAATGTTGCCAGCTGTTAAAAAGAAAAAATAATTTAGGCCAATGTGGCATGGGTCTTTTTTCACTTCTGTATCTATCAATAAGAATACTTTGTTTTAATGTTTTCTGCATGATTAAAAGTTAAATAATAAATGGATAGTTTAAAATTATACTTTTCAAGCTAAGCACTAGTTTTATAAGTTTTTAAACTCTGTTTTTAGGAATCATATGCAATTGTAATTCTAGGCTTTATCATGCAAGATGTAGTGTGTCCATGTAGGTGCATGTTGAGATACAAGATATGTGGCTATAGATCATTGTAATGTTTTTATTATGTAGTGGATATGTTTTCTAAGATTTTAAAAGATATTTAAGAAAATAATGGCAGTTTGATACATTAAAATATTGTTTTATGGGGATTACTCTCTTTTTTTACACTTTAAATACATACAATTTTAATGTCAAGTGTACCTCAATAAAGCTGGAAAAAATTTAAAAAGGAGATAGTGGCTAAGGTGGGCTGCTTCAAGACTAGAGGCTATCCTATCCTATATATAATAAAAGGCTAATATGCAAATCGACCGAATGGCGGAACAACCGGTCGCTATGATGTGCACTGACCACCAGGGCAGATGCTCAAAGCTGGAGCTTCCTCCTGGTGGTCAGTGTTGCTCCCACAGGAGGTGCACCACTCAGCCAGAAACTGGGCTCACGGCTAGTGAGCACAGTGGGGAATGGGCCTAAGCTGTCAGTCGGAGATCCCCCGAGGGCTCCCAGACTGCGAGAGGGCGCAGGCTGGGCTAAGGGGACCCCCCAACCCTGAGTGCCTGAATTTCATGCACCAGGCTTCTAGTATTTATATAAAAGTTTGTATTAAAGTAAAGAGCCAGGTGTTGAATCCAGAGAGTAACCAGTACAGTGCATTGATTCCAAGAGGTCAGTGGAAGAAAACTTTGGTTATGCAGCACATAGGTTTTTGAAACTAGGATGTCGATTTCCTTGATGATTTTGTCATTGGCTTGGTTATGTCTCAGAAAGGCAGGTCTGCCCCAGATACTTCACCAGACTGCTTTAGTGTCTCAGGCAGTGGCTTGTCCAAGGGAGAAACCCTGCCCTTGCATGATCTACTGCAGTGATAAGATCTTTGAAGTTTATATCAAGTGTTGGGTTTACTTAATGTACATGAGCAATACTTTTTAAAAAACCCTTTCCTCTTTTTCTTTGAAAATAAAGTATGATCTTACAAAATTTCTAATTTCATATCACTTAAGACCTGGCATTGTTATAGAATTAAGTAGCTGTGTGTCCTTAAGCAGGTTGTTTAGAGACTCAATGCTGCTTTTTTCATTTGTAAAGCTGAAATCATTATATCCATTCTGACAGCCCCTAAGATTGTTAAGAGTATAACAAGGTGCAATTGGTGGGGATTAATCTTCTATCTCTTCCTATCATCTTCACACAATAGATCCTGCTTATAATGGTTAACAAATTGGTTTATTACATTTTTTAAGTTTCTTCACATATTCCAGTGGCAGAACATTCAACTTTTTAATCATATATGTTGAACTATTATAATTCTGCAAAATGATAGTGACTAAATTTTATATTAATAAAATATTCCTTTATTAAAATCTTTATTTTAAAAATATTATGGTAGGAAAGGAACCAGTGATTTACTTGCTTGGGATCCCCTGTTTGGTGGACTTTCTCTTGATTCATCTTCAGCTTCACTAACTTCATCATCATCAGGTAAATATATATATACATACATATATATTTTAAACTGAGGAATTCAGTAGTTTTTCTAATTGATTTATTCATTATGTATTGTTATACTTAATGATCAAAAATGTTTTAACTTGTCCTCAGATCATATTGCCAGATAAAAGTGATTTTATACTGGTTTTATTAACTTAAAGAGCCTATGGCTTAAACCATAAAAATTTAACATATAAATGGGAAAAAACCTGTTGTTTATTTGTAGGCATCAAATCTTATTGCTTATAGATAAAATTCAGCTGTATAGATATGCATAAATGTAAACCAGTGCATTCTTGATGGACATTTACATTAGGTCGAATTTTCTAATATTATGAACATTCATGAATATAACAAGTTTTGTGCACATGTCTCATAATATCCTTAAAATTTTTCAATATAAGATCTATGAGTTACAAGGTATGCTCATTAATACTTATTGCCAAACTGCTTTCCAGAAAGGTTTTAGCAATTCCCAAGTCTGAAAGGACTTGATGAATGCTTTTTAATTGTTTTGGCAAGAATATGTTAAAAGTTTCTCTTTTCTTCAAAATATAAAATCTCATTTGCCTATACTCAAAGCAGGCATCAAAAAACGCATCCTATTTAATAAAAGCCTAACTAAGTGTCTGGTCGTCCATTCAACCAATCAAAGCGCAGTATGCTAATGATATGCTAAGGCCGCTCAACCGCTCACTATGGCGTGTACTGACCACCAGGGGACAGTTGACCAGTTGCTATGATGTGCACTGACCACCAGGGGGCAGACGCTCCCCCGGGAGGTTAGCTTGCTGCTGGGGTCTGGCCAATCGGAACAGAACAAGATAGGCTGGACACGCCCTGGAGCCCTCCTGTGATTCCTCTCCTGCTGGCCAACCTCCCGCGTCCCTCCCCAGCCCTGATCATGCACCGGTGGGGTCCCTTGGCCTGGCTTGTGCCCTCTCGCAATCCAGGACCCCTCAGGGGATGTTGGAGAGCTGGTTTTGGCCCGATCCTGCAGGCCAGGCTGAGGGGGACCCCCCCCCCCCCCCCGTGCACGAATTCATGCACCGGGCCTCTAGTGTTAAATAAAATCACTGCTTGTTCAAAGCAAGGAAATAAAATTTCTCTAAGTTGATCTTCAATCTTCTCTAGGATTTTAGAAATGCCATACATATAGTATTGGGGGTTAAGGGAGTGCTGGAACGGTGGGAAAGAACTTGAATCAATTGAGATTCTGCTATCTCACTCTGCTGGGAGTTACATATGTGTTATTTCACTTCATTAACTGCTGCATGAAGTTTTTATTCCCATTTTATAATATTAGGAACTTCTCTAAGATTATATAACTAGGAAATGATGAAGCATAGATTCAGACCTGGGTCTTACAAATTCTAAAGTCTTCTGCACTCTGGCATTATTAACAAAACAATAAGCCTTGTTGAAACATTTTACTATTGATAATAAAACATCTTACTATTAACAATAAAACAAACACTAGTATTTAAAATTAGACTGTTTAGAAATGAATATTTATTAAAAAAAACATTTTTGTTGATTTCAGAGAGGGAAAGATAGAAACATCAGTGATGAGAATCATTGATCAGCTGTCTCCTGCATGCCCCCTACTGGGGATTGAGCCCACAACCGCATCCGGGCATGTGCCCTGACCGGAACTCTTGGTTCTTGGGTTGATGTTGGCTTAACCTACTGAGCTAGACAGGCCAGGCTAGAAACTAATATTTTAAAACAAATTTTTAGATTGTGTTTTAGGCAACCTGAACCTGAAACAATTTGGAATTTGAAGGGAAAGTGATCTGTACCTAATATTTGTAAAACAGCAAGAGATAGTCAATGGAAAGTTGAACATACTCTGAAGTGTCATTATATCCTTTCTGAATGGGCATTTGTTACTAGTTAGTTTTGTAAAAATAACCCTACTAATAGCTTGTATAAGGAAACTAAAATCGTACAGGAAAACTGAAGTTGTCGTTAGGTCTCTTTTTTGGTTAGTGATAATGTCAGAATGGTGTTTTGTATTTAGAATAAAGAGGGTCCTAAGCAGTGTTTTTCAATTTTTTAAATATTCTTTTATAAATTATTTTTTCAAATCTTTGATAAAAATATTTACATTGGTATCCCAGAGGCTTTAGTTATGTATGCAACTCTGCCCTTTGTTTCTCACAATTTTCTTTAGCAGTCTCTTCATTTTCAAAAAAAGCTCTTTCCTCTTGCTACCTGTCTAAAGAATGTTTTGCCCCTATCACTTTCAATTTCAGGTAAAAAGGTATCATTTGATATTTAGTAGCTAGGATATGATAAAGCACTTACTAACCTTTGATTAGTTTTAAAATTAACTTTGGTATGTATTTTTAACCTTCCTATATAGTCTGAAAAATAATGTCACAAATTACTTTGCCCTTCAAAGAATATTAGTGATATTGATAGAGATAATTATTGTTTCACAGTAATTAACAGCACCACCAGAGAGCACATATCAGTTTCCTTTTGCTTCATGGTCACAAAGTCAGTGATTTCCTTTATTGATGAAGGTGTTACAAGTTCATCTCTCCAGTGTAGCTCAGACAGCATTCCAGAGATTGCATTGGAAAGCTGAGCATCCCTTTGGGTTTCCTGATGCTTTGGATGAGAGATCTTCCAACACCCGCATCTCTGAAGATCAAAGTGGCCCTTGCCATAATGTCACATGTCCTGAAAATTACTGACAGAAGAAGCTAACAGTGTTGCTGATTTTTCTTTTGCATCTTCATCATTGCTTCTCGAGTCTAGATTAGTATTTTCTTTATTTATGTAAAGAATGGTATGGGAAACATGCCTTGTCTATTCTCTTTAGGCATTATCAGAGGGTAGGTTAGCTCCTATCTGCTGTTACTATCCTTCTTATTTACAGGCCACTTCTTATTTCTTCATATACTGTGTCTAATATGGGTATTTCTTGGAAGTGAGCTTCACCATCAACATCACCACTACTCCTACCAAAAATCCACAATTAAGACTCGTAAGCTTGTAAACAATTATAGTAATCTCCTTCAAAGGCTTCTGGAAGCAGTATCTAATTGGCATATGCAGGTAGATTCATTTATAATTAATAGATTCATTTATAAACAGTTGTGTTAGTTTTATTGGCTTTCCTCAAACAGCAATTTTTGATTATTTGAAGAAGCTGAACTTAACACTTCTACTAGGCTTAGTTTTGAGTCAGTCTGAATGCTATTTGGAAAAGCAAATGAAGTTTCAGATGTAAATGTCTGTTATGTTAGTCTCTCACACGTTTGAAATAACTTGAGTATTGGCCAGTGCTGGTTTCATTAATAATGAACATGTCTTTAAAGCAGATGTGTCATAGCACAGGGAAGAGATATGGTCTCAGGTTAGTGCACATTTCTTCCAGTGTATAGCTTAAAGTAGGAGTGCAGCATGAAAGAACTGCTGCTGACTGGAAAAAGGCAGCAGCCTTAGAAACTAACGATTTCTTACCAGCTTTCTACTGTTTTTCTTCAAGCAACCTAAAAGATGCCTATATATGTTATCCCTTCATATGATAGGATTAGATAGCCCCACTGCATTTACTCTCTGTCCTGTGTCAACTACCTCTTTTCTTCAGGTTGCTTCTTACCACCTCCATGTTCTTCCCCTATTCCTCCACTGCTGACCAAGGGCCTCAGCTTTACCTCTTGTTTCCCCATGTATCCTTAGACCATTTCACATATTTTTAACTTTACACATCTGTAAACTTATAAAACTTACTGAAATATATTTCTTCCCATCCATATTATATTCTCCAGTTTCTGAATTATGTTACTTTTGATAATGTATACTTGAATTCCATTCATTAATTTCTACCATGATGAGTTATTTTTAATTAGGAATATGGAGGTTAGTATTTGATTTATAAAATTTCAGAATTTGCAACTGGCATTGAAAAACAGTAAACATTAAATTTATGTAGGATTTAGGGGAGGTTAGATTATTTTCAATACTTAACAAAAATGAATTAGAATGATTTAGGGAAATTTTATTTATTTTTAAATGTATTTTTATTGATTTTAAAGAGGAAGGGAGAGGGAGAGAAAGATAGAAACATCAGTGATGAGAGAAAATCATTGATCGGCTGCCTCCTGCACACCCCCTACTGGGGACTGAACCTGCAACCCGGGCATGTGCCCTTGATCGGAATCGAACCCAGGACCCTTCAGTCCGCAGGCCAACACTCTATCCATTGAGCCAAACTGGCTAGGGCAATTTTTAAAATAAAGATAAATTTAATACTTTTATCACAAAAAATGTTACAATGTGGTTCAATTTAAAAGTCAAATTACAGTTTTAAAGGTAAGTGTTTGATTTAGAGTTCATGTTCCTGTTTTGAAGGTATTGTTTCAAAGGCTTGGTCTTTCATTACTATCTGTAAAGTAGGTGTATGGGCAATAAACTAAAGACCTTAGGCCTTAAATTGTTTGTTTACATCAGCTAATAACTGTATAAATAATTGAAACAGGAATATAACTTATGTGTGTCAGTTTTCTTGAAAATTTAATGATTTTTCTCCAGGAATAATATTGGTAGTTTCAAAAAGAGTGTATTTCATTGATAGGCTCTCAGTATTTCACCAAGTATCTTTAAAAAAAAAACAAAAAAAAACTCTATAAAAATGAACTTTGAATCCTAACAGTTCTCTATAATAGAATGTCTTTTTATGTCAGGATTGCTACATACTAATAATTTTCTTCAAATTTTCTTTTCCCCCCACCAGCCAGGCCCACAACTCCTCTTTCTGTAGGCACCATTGTCCCACCTCCAAGGCCTGCTTCCAGACCAAAGCTTACTTCAGGCAAACTCAGTGGGATTAATGAAATAGTATGTACTCAGGTGTTTCTCTTTTTTAAAAAACTATAACTGTTTTGATTTAAGATGCAAATGATATCTTTCTTTATGCCCCCTTTACAGTTAAATGCTTGGAATTTTCTGCTGGAGTTTTCAAAGTATAGAAGGGTTTTCCCAAACAACAGTTCCTTCATTCCCCCATCTTACCTCATTATCATACCTGTGGAGCAAGACATTGTTTAAGACAAAAAAGATTTTCTGAGAAAGTTGGCACATTATAACAATACCATTCAGTACCCATTGTTTCACAGCTGAAAAGCAGTTTTTATATAATTCTCCTTGGTTCTTATGCCTTAGAAGTATATTGCCAGGAAAGTCCTAGAGGGCATCTAGTTCAGCTTTCTTTATTTTGTATAAAAGGATACTAATTCACATCACTTAATTGACTTCTTTATATTAAATACATATTGCTGTAAAAGAAGAAAAGGAAAAAGAGCATTGGTTGTCAAAAGTTGTCAGATAGTGAAAGAAATTTTATGGGGTCTAGTCAGAGTGAGGCTCTCCCAAATCAGTCTTTTTGCCTCTGATCTAATTGCCAGATTTAATTTCTGAAAGTCAAGCTTAATCTTTTTCTCCTGATATACATATCCAGTGTTTCATGTGATTGAATATGTTAGCTGCATGTACAAGGCTTTTGATGAACTGCCTGCACTACCAGACGAACTGTCCAACTTTCTCTTCTTTGCAGCCTATGTTCCAGCCACTTAAAACTTTCCACTGTTCCCCAAACACATCATGCTCTTTCATACATCCATGTCTTACTATGCCACCTGTATCTGAAATGCCCTCAGTTTTCTTTTAGATCCTGTTAAATACCACCATGTAGATAAACCCTCTGTGATCATTACTTCTCCCCCACTGGATTTGATCATTCTCTTCCTCATACTCATATTTTGCTTATGTTTCTCTTAGTGCACAAATCACATTGTATTTCTCTCCCTCCCCCTAATGAGCCATACTTTCTTTGTGTGTGCCCCCGTTACTGGACTGTGCCATATTTAATTTCATATCCTTAATGCTTTGCATAATGCCTGGCCTATTATGAAATATTTCATGACTAAATGAAAGGCTTGAGCACCAAGCGTTGAAATGGTGACATCTTTCTTTTACATCCCTATTCCCAATGAACAGACTCAGTGGAAGTGAAATGAAGGACTAAATATCAGCTGCTAAGGAGATAGTATTATTTAAGTAATACAAAAATTGTTACATCTTAATAACATGGATGTTTTCCTGCTTACAAGAGCAGTGCCTGATCATGTTGTAAAATTTGGAAAATAGAGAAAACACAAAGAACAAAAAATTCCTTCTATATTTACCACTCAAAAGAGTAACTGCTGTTATATATATATATATATATATATATATATATATATATATATATATGCTTTCATAATTTTTTGAATGCATAGGTACTTAAATATTCAGAGGTAGTAAAATATAGTTGTTAAAAGCACAACTTTATCAACCATTAACTACCTGAGCAACAGTAGGTAGGTTACTTATTTGGAATCTGTTTCACTATTGGTAAAATGAGTATAACGATAATAGGTTATTGTGATACTATATGTAAAACACCTAAGAACATTGTCAAGTGCATTAATTGCTCAAAAAGTTATGAGTAGTATGTGGATATTTTTCTTCACTTGAAAATATTTTGGGAATTCTATATCACGAATTATATAGAATTGAAGTGGTAGAATTCTTTGTTAAGTAATCTTAATGTTGTTAAGTCTATTAAATAAGTAAAAGACTTTAGTAGTTGAATCCTTCACTCTCTGCCTCGGCCTTGAGAGCTTTCTAGAAACCACTCTCTAAGGGACCCAGGGAGCGCATTTGAACTGGCTACATAGCATAAATGCTCTATCTTAGACACTACTGCCAGCATTACATTTCCAAAAAAATTTTAGGAATTTGACATTTAGTTTATTTCCAAGTTTCCATGATAAACAGTGTCTTAATGAATGTCCTTATGTTTACTTCTTTGCAGACATTATTTCATTAAAAATTTAAAGAGTGAAATCCATGAAGTAAATGGAATGCACATTTTTTTTTACAATATATTTTTTACAGAGAGGAAGGGAGAGAGATAGTCAGAAACATTGATGAGAGAGAAACATCGATCAGCCGCCTCCTGCACATCCCCCACTGGAGATGTGCTCACAACCCAGGTACATGCCCTTGACCGGAATCGAACCTGGGACCTTTCAGTTCGCAGGCCGACGCTCTATCCACTGAGCCAAACCGGTTTCGGCTGGAATGCACATTTTTAAGACTCTTGATGATTGTTGCTGTATTCCCCATTTGAAAGGTTATGCTGATTTGAATTCTCTCCAGTTGTACATTGGAGTGCCTATTATCTTGCATGCTTGTATGTGCACTTTTGTCAGAAAGTCTATAACATCTTCCCCACGCTCCTTCAGAGAGCCCTCATTGATCTAGAGCAGTGGTTCTCAAAGTGTGGTCCCAAGACCAGCAGCAGCATTAGCATCTCTTGGGAACTTGTTAGAAATTCACTTTATCTGGCTTCACCCCAGACAAATCAGCAATTCTGGGGAGTGGCCTAGCAATTGTGTTTTCATAAGTTCTCCAAGTGATTCTGATGCATGCTAATGTTTGAGAAGCAGTGCTGTCCAAATAAAAATATAATGTAAGCATATATAATTTCAAATGTTCTAATAGCCACATAAATAAGTAAAAACTTTAAAATGTTTTTATTTCATATAAAAATATCAATTTAACATGTAATCAATATAAAAGTTATTGAGTGTTTACATTATTTTTGTGAATGTACTAAGTTCAAATCCCATTATGTATTTTATAGTTGCATCTCATCTCAAATTTGGACTTGCCAAATTTAAGTGCTAGACAGTGATGCTCTAAAACAAGCAAAAACCACTTGAGCTGTTTTTGCCTCTTCTTAAAAACTTGTAGTAAAAGGCACATTCTAAATTATAGAATTGCAGCCACATTATAGAGGCCATGTTGCCACAGGAGAATTGTCCCTCACAGTAGTTGATTTCAAGACTTTCCTAAGCTTGTTAGTTTCACATCAGCTGTTGAATTTAATATTTTATTTGGTCTCAATACCTTGCAGTACCCCAATCTGAATACAAAATACTAAGATTTTAAGAATAGTTAAGTGGGGGTTTACTGATTGTAAAACACTGGTCAGTACTTTCTAATTTTCATGAAAGTTATATCTGTAAATTTATATTCATGGAATGAAGAGTTGACTAATTTTAGTGTATGAATGTTTATAGGGTTTGTTTGTTTTTCTTTTACCTTTTTTATTTTTTTAATAATGTTTTGTTTTTCTATTAGAGTTGAGGTACAGTATAGTTTCAGGTGCATAACCCAGTGATTAGACATTTATATAACTTACAAAGTGATCATCCCGATAAATCTAGTACCATTTAACACCATACATGTAGTCAATTATAATATTATTGACTGTATTTCCTATACTGTACTTTACATCCCCATGACTATTCTGTACCTGCTAATTTGTACTTTTTTTTTCTATTCTGATTGTTGAAAGTATTACCTATGTCCCCATTATCCTCCACTGTCCTCTCCAAGCCTATCCCCTGCCTTTTGTTTACCAAATTCCTCAAATAGCTAAGGACAGAAACAGCGTCTTGTTCACTGCTTCGTATGTAGTAACTAATCCATGGCCTGATACGTAGTAGGCACTAAGTAAATATTGTATTTGCTTAATTCTTTTATAAACAGGAAAACGTTATTTTTAAGTAAGCTAAATATACCTTATTTTAAAAAGTGGTAACACCTCAGGAAGTATTGCTAATGTATTATTGGAACAATTAGGAATTTGGGAGGGAAAAATTCATTTACCCTGGTAAAAGATAAATGAATTAGAACAGTGTTTTTTATATTTGTTTTTATGTTAAACTAGAAAAGTGGGAAGACAGTAAAATGAAGATTTTCTCAAACCTCTGTATGGTGGTAACTTTCTCAATGAGGAAGTGTTAAAACGAATTATAAAGGAAAATGTGGAGATTTGTAAAGACTAGAAATAAAGGGCAAACAATGGGTTAGTGAAAGCTCAGGTAATACTAAGTCCTCCCAAAACTTAAGCAGACAGTGCTAATATATACAACTCATAAAAGTGGAAATGCCAATTTTTTTTAATCTATCAAATTGGCTAAAAGTTAAATTATTTTCTTCTTCTCCTAAGGCCTATATATTCATTGTTGGCAAGGGTGCAGGGAAATATTGTCTTGTATTTATAAAGTGGTAAAGTCAGTAAACCTTTTGGGAAGCAGTTTGGCAGTAAGTGTGGAAAGTCTTCATACTGTTTAGTCATTTGACTTCTGAGATTCTATCTTAAGCATACTTTTTGAAATACAGAAAATGTTTTATGTACAAAGATTCTCTTGACAGCATTATTTTAAAATAACCTTTTCAGCTTTTAATACAGCCTCAAAAATTATTTGATCTATGCATCTCTAATTTTGAGTTACAAGAAATTCACATTATAAATTTGTTTTAAGTATATTAAAATGAAATATACCTGATACCTAATAATCTTTTTCTGATAATGGAGGAATTGTCTTACCATTTTGATAAATAACTCTTTGTTTTTAAGCCCAGGCCATTCAGCCCACCTGTAACTTCCAATACCAGCCCACCTCCTGCTGCTCCTTTAGCCCGGGCAGAAAGTTCTTCCTCTATCTCATCTTCTGCTTCATTGAGTGCTGCCAATACTCCCACAGTAGGTAAGGGATTATCATGGATTACATGTGAGAGCTGGCATCCAAAGTATGATCAGGCTGAGGGTTTGTTGTTGTTTGTTTAATGGGCTGGTGATGACTTTAACGTTAGAAATTTGGGTTTCCTGGAAACACACCTGGCATTATCAAACTAGTCACATTTTTCTTTTCTTATTCATAGTTTATGTTATCTAAATAGGAGAATTTTAACCATGGTTAACACTGTTAATGCATCAAATTTACCTAAAACGAATACAAAATAACACTGAATATAAACTGTAATTGAAAAAAAAAGCAAATTTATAAACTAACCAATATAAATACTGTAGTTGAGGGCAAAATATAATGTAGCCCTTTCTACTGTGAATTGATACTTGCATTCTTAAGGAAGTTTGTATTTTAAAAACAATTCAATGAAAAAAAAGGTGGGGGGGAGTTTATGTTTGCAATGAATAATTTTTTTTTACAATAATTTAAATTACAAAGATTTAAAAATAGGTATTAAGGCATAGCCATACAAACCTAAACCTCACTGAACAAATTCAGTGGTACATTTAAATGTTGTTCAAGAGTGTTTTATTATACCTTTATCACCCACTGTTAGTACAATAAACAAAGCATAAAGCCACTTAAACACAGGAGCTGTGTTTTGGGAGTAACAACTTCTCATCAAAGTTATAACTGTTCCTATTGCTGCTGCTTCTAAGTAATAATGGGTTTATCCTTGATAATGTATATCTCTGATTTATATTAACTGAACATAATTCAGTAGTGCTCAAAGTGTGGTCCTTGGACCTGCAGCATCTGACTGCATCACTTGGAAACTTAATAGAAACTAAAGGCCCAGTGCACTGATTCGTGCACCGGTGGGTTCCCTCAGCCTGGCCTGCACCCTCTCGCAATCCAGGACCCCTTGGGGGATGTAGTAGTGCACAAAGCGGCAGGCCAGGGAAGAACCCGATCCCGGCTCTGCTGCGCCTGCTGCCACAGCTTGGTAGCACTGCTGTGGAGGCGGGAGAGGCTCACGTCGCTGCAGCTGCGTCACCAGCCCTCAGCCCGGTGTCTAGCACCCATCAATCAGCTGAGTGGCACTCCCGCACACTGACCACCAGGGGGCAGCTCCTGCGTTGAGCATCTGCCCCCTGGTGGTCAGTGCATGTCATAGCGACCAAACAGTCGTTTGGTCACTTAGGCTTTTATATATATATATATATAATCTTTTAAATCAGAAATGCTGAGAGTAGCGCTAGCAGTCCTTGAACAGGCCTTCCAAATAATTCTGATGTATGCTAAGTATGAGAATCACAGCCCTAAGTAAGCTGATTTAAATATGTCTAATTAGATTTTCAAAACACAGGAGAAGTGCCTTTGTGTCTGTGGCCATTGCAAAAATGGCATAAGTAATATAGGCTAAAATGAGATAAAAATGATTTCTAAATGTCTGAACATGATGTTAACCATCTTACTTCATATACCTTTGTGAACATAGCATTTTCCTATCTTTTAATTTTATGTAAACACAATATGTCTAATAAGTTTGTCTTTGCTATAACAGCCAATTTCTTACATTATTTTGTAAATGTGGTTTTGTTAATTTGTTTCTACGGACTCTACATTTTAGTCATAAAATACATAGATGAGGGTCCTATTAGAAATCAGGCAGGTGGCCTGTACCAAATTTAGTTTTAGTTCTTTTCCATTACCCCTAGATTATTCGGAAGGTTTTCTCTTTGTGATGGAAACGTTAATTTTGATTGAGTTGGTACATAGTTTATAGTTTGATTCAGTGTGACCAGTAGAACCACAAGTAGGTAAGTGACTGTGATGATGCAGGCAGGATGTGTGTGGATTTTGTATGACAAAGGTTCTTTAAGGTCTACCTAAAAATTATCTTTCTTTATTATAATGCTTATTCAATTCTTTGCTTAGATACAAATTTTTGATACTTATTGTTTCTTGAAAGTATTTTCTTGCGATATTTTGTTTTATTTAAATATGATAGAAGATGGTAATTTGATTGGGACACTCTCTGAAATTGAAAAGCACTGTGAGACTTCACAAGGTATTGTATCAAAAGCAAATGTATATGTTAACTAATGATCCTAAAGTGTATCTAAAAATACTTTGTTATCTAAAGTTTTCTTTTCCAGCATTGTATGGTGTCTCAGAAATCAAGAATAACTCTTAAGATTTAACTATCTCAATTTTGTACTAATAATGTTTAGTTGCTATACAGGATCTATTGATATCAAATCCCCAATGATAAAAACACAATATCCATCTCCCTGTTCTCTCAACATTGAGAAATATCAATAGGTCTTAACTCTAAAGCTATTGGAACCACAGAAAAATTACAAAAGAAGCAGAAAGAATATGTCAGTTTTAAGGCATTGTTTTCCCATGCCTCCTCAGTAAAGTGTCTGGCACATGTTAGTGGCTAGTAAAATAACTAGTGTGATTTTGTGAGTAAATTTTTATATTACTGGAATTTTAATTTTCATCTGGAATTTTAAGTTTTCTTGTTTGGGTGGGGAGTTACTTTTCCTAGTGACATAGAAGCAGCAGTTCTTGTTGCCAGGTATTTTTCTCACTGAAGAACTTTCTAAGTCAAAATGCCTTCAAATTCTTGAATATCACAAAATCTTCCTGGCCTCTAAAGCTAACAAAAGATCTTTCTTACTATTTGTAGGATCTCAGGTTTAGTTGTGAGGCAGAGAAAGCCAGTACTGATTTTTGTCAGAATTGATTCTCGCCCTTGCTGGTTTATCTCACTGAATACAGCCTTGGCCCACAGACTGAAGGGTCCCAGGTTCAAGTCTGGTCAAGGGCACATACCCTGTACCTTGATTGCAGGCTCAATCCCCGGCCCCAGTTTGGCCTGTGCAGTGTGCAACTAATCCATGTGTGTCTCATAGTGATGTTTCTCTGTCTCTCCCCATCTTTTCCACTCTCTAAAATTCAATGGAAAAATATCCTCGGGTAAGGATTAACAACAACAAAAAAGTCACTCAGTCTTTCACTTAGGTTATCACCTCTGAAATGAAAAATAACTGATGGCTATTAACATTGAGCAACATTCGTATAACAAAAGTGTACATTCAAATTTCAGAGCTATATGTTGACCTAGGTTACTCATTTTTTAAATAAGAATGAATTATAATTATTTTATTGATGTTTACAAATTGCATCACTTTTATAAATTGTATCACATTACATATTAAATGAAGGATAAATGGGAAGAGGACATTAGTAAGGAAAAAATAACCCCAGGGCACTATTTGGTGGGATTTTTTCTATTATGAAGTAAACCAGATACTTAGTTTACATTTTTAAAAAACTTGAACAAATGCATAGATTTAACTTTGTTTACATTTTATTATGATTTTAAAACACTGTGCTTCATTATGATTTTATTCTAAAGGTATCCAAACTTTGTCAGGAAAGTTATAAAAATGTTATTAGTTACATTTATCAAGACAAAGTAATGTGGGAATATAATACAAGTATTAGAGGAAAAAGAGGTAAAAGAAAATAATAAATAAAAAAATCCAGTTTAATGCCCTGATGTATATGATGGGTAGAACCTGAAAGAATTTAGTATCTGAATGATTTTGAAGCCATATTTTAGTAATTTTAGTTCTTCAGATAAAGGACTTTACCTTCTGACATTCTTTAACCCAACCCTTCTGTGTCTTGACATTTAAAAGAAAAAGTCATTGTGACATGTTTTCCTAATTTTTTTTTGTCCTTTGTATTATTTTATGCTATATTTTTAATCCTCAGTTTTTACTTGGGGCGTATTTGAAACCAGTAATGGAGTCGTTTGTGACAAGCTAACATTGTGAATATATCTGTCTTGGTATTTAATAAATATTTTTCGGCAGGATTTAACAAATGAATTGTCTGTATTCTAGGTGTGTCACGAGGTCCCAGCCCTGTCAGCCTTGGAAATCAGGACACCTTACCTGTGGCAGTCGCCCTTACAGAATCTGTTAATGCCTACTTTAAAGGAGCAGATCCCACCAAGTTAGTTTTAAAAAGATACAAATATATGTTTGTGTGCTGGGTGGAGGAGTGAGATGGTCAATTTTAAGAGTTACATTTGAATCTGTGTAAGTTAGGGTTTTCTACTTGTTTTACTTGTTTTTTGCTATCAAATATAATCATTTAAGGATTGTCTTTCAAATTGAAAAATCACTATAATCAGCAGTAGTGATTTTTCCCTCAATTAATATTCTTGCCCAGGCTTTATGACCAGTATGACACATTTGTTGCTTTATATAGCTGTAGAGCAGGATGATGTTTTAGATGGGGATAGACTATGAATCTTGGCCTAATATATATCTTTTGTGAAAGTCTGACATTTGCAAGAGAGCCCTAGAATGCATGTTTAATATCTGAGACCTTATTTTAAGAAAATGATATTTGGGTGAATGACCATCTCTACTTTTCATGGAACATTATTCATTCAACCTACATTCATTCATTAAATATTTGAGCACCTATTATGCATAAGACTGTTACAAGTTTGCATTATCATGTGAGAAAGTTTCTTTGAATATTAGTTTTCTCTCACAATAATGCAAGCTTAGGAGAGAAGAACTAAAGTATCCTCAGCACAGACAGTTTTACACATAGTTGGCACTCAAATACTAGTATTTGATGACTGAATATATATGGAATGAATAATGTTATATTAGGGGTATTGCTACATGCTATGAAGAAAAATAAACCAGGGTAAGGGGTTGGACAATTACAATAGATGGCTACTATTTTAGATAGAATGGTCAACGTAATCCTTTTAAACAGTTGTTTGAAAGACTTTGAGGAGTAAGCCATGCAGGTATTGGAAGGAAGAGCATTCCAGTGAGTGTAAGGGACTGAGGTAAAAGCATGCTTGGCATATTTAAGAAACAGTAAGGAGAGCCATGTCACTGAGTAGAAGCAAGCAAGGAGGAGAGTAGTCAAAGATAAATCCATAGAGGGACCAGTTTAGGTTAGGCATGATGGATGGTAATGAGTTTAAAATTTTACCTTCTTTTAAAAAATGTTTTTATTGATTTCAGAGAGGAAGGGACAGGGAGAGAGAGATAGAAACATCAATAATGAGAGAATCATTGATCAACTGCCTCCCTCACACCCCCTAATGGGGATCGAGCCCACAACCCAGGCATCTGCCCTGACTGGGAATTGAACCGTGACCTTCTGTTCATAGGTCAATGCTCAGCCACTGAGCCATACCGGCCACACTGGAATTTATTTTGAGTGAGGTGGAAAGCCAGTGGAGGCTTTTAAGCAGAGGAGTAATGAGGTTAATGTTTTTGATGGAGCCAGAGTAGATGCAGAGAGAGAGTTAACCATAGAAGTTCAGGTGAGATGATGGTGGCTTCTATATATGAGTATTAGTAGATGAGATGCTGTACAGAAATAAGATTCTGAATATATTTTAAAAACAGAGTTGTCAAGATTTAATGAGTGAGTAGACTCCTAAGTTTGAAGCACTAAGACAACTTAGTGGAGATACTAAGTTGATAGTCAAATGCATGATTCTGGAGTTCAGGGTATAGATGTTAGAGATAAAATGTCTAGTTGTCATTAATTTGTATACTTAAAACCAGGGGCCTTAGACAGTAGAGAAGACATCTGATGAGAACTAAGTCCTGGTACCCTCCAGTGTTTAGAAAACAGGATGAGAATGATACATCAAAGGAATTAGAGATAGCATGCAACAAGAGAGGTGAGGAGAGACCAGTAGAGCAGTGTCCCAGAAATTAAGTGAATAAACCCTTTCATGAAGGACGGTTGTGAAGCTATATCTGATGCCACTAACAAGTCAAGAAACATTGACCATTCACAATTTGGAGGTCATTGGTAACCTTCACAAGAACAATTTTAGCAGAGTGGTAGATGAAAGCCTGTTCAGGAGCAAATAGACAACTGTATTTAGGAAAAGCAAATGTAGACAGTTCTTTGAGGATGTTTTGCTTTAAGTGGAAGCAGGAAAATGGGGTAGCAGAAGAGAGAGAGTAGAATTAGAGGAGGATTTTTATTAATCTAGTGGTTTTTAAGGCTATTGTTCATTTTAGCACATCTGTATGCTCATGGGAAAGATCCAATATGTATGGGGAAAATTGAACCTTCAGGAAAGAGAGGGACAGCTGCAAGAGTGAAATCCTTCAGTGTGTGAGAGGAGAGGCGCTTCAGGGCACAGGTGGTGCACAGACTCATCAGTTGAAACAGGAGAGTCAGATAGATTAAAAGTTCTGTAGTGAGAGTATGAGAAGGTTCTTTAAATTTTACTAGAAAAAAATCAGCAAAGTAAAGTGGCTGTGAGAGGGGGAAGGAATATTGCAGATTAGAGGGAAAGGGTGAAGGTATGAAAAGATGTAGGGATTATAGAATTGTCAGGGAACAGTAAGGGGTCCCAGTTGGGAGTTTTGGCTCTAGTCATGCTCAGCTCTATAGATGTAGGTGAGGAGCTGAACTTGGCAAAGACTGTGTTTTGCCAAGTAAGCATGATCAAGTGAGAGAGAAGGGAGGACTTATGCATGCGAGTGTGTGTAATGCGGGACATTCCAAGATGGGAGGAAATTCAGATAAGAAGTAATGAGTGAAGGTTAGTGAAAAGGTTGGTAGGAATAACATTTTGGAAGTTTTAATGAGGTTGGAGAATTGTTGTAAATGCCATACTAGACAGGATGAGTTGGGAAAAAAAGAAAGTGGTGATTAGATAAGTGGGGATTCTAAAGTTGAGATTATGGAGGTGCTCTGGCATAGCTGAGGTGGACTGGAAGACAGAATCATTAGAGGTGAGGGGCTAAAGAACTAGGGGACCAAAATATTGAAAGGATTATCTACATGGATATTGAAATCACTAAAAATTATAATGGTCTGTTTCTGTACCAGTACTTACTAACAATAGGCCATGAGCTAAAATTTTCTGAAAATGAAAGGGAGTGAAGATTACTTGAAAGGGATGGACGAGTGAGTAGTATAGTTCAATGGTATGGGTTTCAAAGGAAGCTGGTAGTTTTTAGGAAGGAAGAAGGAACACAGAGTTGGAAGAGGCAGTGAGGAACAAGGAGGACATTTACCACCGACTGCCACCCTGAGGCCTAGGACTCTGGTGTTTAGAAGGAAAAATGGCTGCAGTGGGGACAGTGTTACCTTCCAGGATGGCCAGGGGATGGTTTTGTAAACAAGTAGAGGAGTTATCAGTGTGCCTACATTTGTGTTGAGTATGCAATTTCACAAAGGATCATTTAAAAAATAAAACTGAAAAAATAATTCGTTCATAATTATAAATATACGTAAAGTCCTTTTTAAACCAGATATGCTTTAAATGGAGATTAAAGTGCCTTACTTAAACTACTTAAAATTTTCAAAATCTCTAATTTCAGGTGTATTGTGAAGATCACTGGTGACATGACAATATCATTTCCAAGTGGAATTATTAAAGTCTTCACTAGCAATCCATCTCCAGCTGTGCTGTGCTTCAGGGTGAAAAATATCAGCAGACTAGAGCAAATTCTTCCAAATGCACAACTTGTGTTCAGGTTTGTGTGCTTTTGCTTTAAAGGTGGAATTTCTTTTTAAGAACATTCTCCTGCTTTTTTGAAGCAATAATAATTTAATTTGAAGACAAAAACAAAGTTATTTATGATTGAACAGCTTTGTGCTGTTTTTTTTGTTTTTGATGGTGGTAGTAATTATTACATTCTTAAGTTCTTACATCATCTCATCTTTCAGGCAAACTTCTGGTATGTTTATTCTTTATTCCCTAACTTCAGCTTTCCTCCATCCCATCTTTTTTTTTTTTTTAATTCTTTATTGTTCAGATTATTACAGTTGTTCCCCCCATATAGCTCCCCTCCACCTGGTTGACACCCCACCCTCTGCCCTTACCACCACCACCCACTCTTCTCATCCATAGGTGTACAATTTTTGTCCAGTCTCTTACACCCCCCACACCTCTTCCCACCCCGAGAATAGTCAGTCCACTCCCTTTCTATGCCCCTGATTCTATTATATTCATCGGTTTATTCTGTTCATCAGATTATTTATTCAGTTGATTTTTAGATTCACTTGTTGATAGATGTGTATTTGTTGTTCATAATTTGTATCTTTACCTTTTTCTTCTTCTTCCTCTTCTTAAAGGATACCTTTCAGCATTTCATATAATACTGGTTTGGTGGTAATGAACTCCTTTAGCTTTTTCTTATCTGTGAAGCTCTTTATCTGGCCTTCAATTCTGAATGATAGCTTTGCTGGGTAAAGTAATCTTGGTTGTACGTTCTTGCTATTCATCACTTTGAATATTTCTTGCCACTCCCTTCTGGCCTGCAAAGTTTCTGTTGAGAAATCAGCTGACAGTCATATGGGCACTCCCTTGTAGGTAACTGATTGTTTTTCTCTTGCTGCTTTTAAGATTCTCTCTTTGTCTTTTGCTCTTGGCATTTTAATGATGATGTGTCTTGGTGTGGTCCTCTTTGGATTCCTTTTGTTTGGGGTTCTCTGCGCTTCCTGGACTTGTAAGTCTATTTCTTTGACCAAGTAGGGGAAGTTTTCTGTCATTATTTCTTCAAATAGGTTTTCAATATCTTGCTCTCTCTCCTTCTGGCACCCCCATAATTCGGATGTTGGTACGCTTGAAGTTGTCCCAGAGGCTCCTTACACTATCTTCATATTTGTGGATTCTTTTTTCTTTTTGTTTTTCCGGTTGGGTGATTTTTGCTTCTTCGTATTTAAAATCTTTGACTTGATTCTTGTAATCCTCTAGTCTGCTGTTGGAACTCTGCATAATATCCTTTATTTCAGTCAGTGTATGCTTAATTTCTAGTTGGTCCTTTTTCATAACCTTGAGGGTATCACTAGATTTCTTGAGGGTCTCAATAAATTTATCGGTGATTTCTAGAAAATTCTTGAAAAACCTTAAAAGTGTGGTTTTGAACTCTATATCCAGTAGTTTGCTTTCCTCCATTTCCGTCATTTGTGACCTGTTTCTTTGTCTCCACATTTTGGCTGCTTCCCTGTGTTGGTAGAGTGGCTTTGTGTGCTAGGTGTCCTGTAGGGCCCAGTGGCTCAGCCTCCCCAGTTACCTGAGGTGGACACTCTTGGTGCACCCCTTTGTGGGCTTTGTGCACAGTCTTGTTGTAGTTAAGTCTTGATTGTTGTAGGTATCACTGGTAGGAATTGACCTCCAGGCTAATTGGCTGTGAGAATCAGCTGTGTCTGCAGTGGGAGAACTTCTGAGCTGGAGACACTCTTCTGGGGCAAGACTTGCTTCAGTGGGGCTTTGGTGCTCACTGAGTCTGCCCCCTGAGTGTGTCCCTTATGGATCTGAGGAGTTGTAATCTAGATGGTCCCACTTTGACCCCTGGGTACACTGGCTCTTGGATCTCTAAGGAGGTGCTAATTTAGCCTCTGCCTGAGGCTACCCATCAGGAGCTATGGAGAGATTCCTCTTCTTTGTTTGGGGTTTGGAGGTGCCCAGATGAGGCCCAGCTGTGAAGCAATGCAAGCTGCTGTGGGGCCTTGGACCTTCTTTTGGAAGTTCTGGGTCTCTCTGATTCACCTGCAGTTTGTTAGGTAATTTTCAGGTTGCAAAGGGCCAGGCCTGTCATATGCAGAAGCCTCTGTGCACAGCTTGGGTGGGGCGGGGTCTCAGGGGATCAATAGGGCGGAATAAACAACTATGGTTGCTCCTCAGTCCTACCCTAAGAGGCCCCGCATCTCAGTGTCCCGGTAATCGCTGTAAGCACTTCTGAGAGAAAGCCGCCCTCGAGTTCTGCCCGATGCCAGACAGTCCAGTTTCTCCCTGTATGAGTCTGGGTCCCCAGAGACTCGCCCGGAACTGGAGTTCAGGGCAGTCGGGAGCTTGAGACTCCCTCCCGGTTTAAAAAGACAACTGCGTCCTCAGCTGCCAGCCCTTTCTCCGTGTGCCTCCATACCTCTGCACTTTACTTCCATACCTCCTCTGAGTTTCAGTGCTTTTCTCTTTCCTTCTAGCTGTAGAATTTCCACTCAGCCAGCCTTCCTGTGGTTCTGTATGATGTCCGTTTTGTCTTTTAGTTGTATTTTTGAAGTGGTTGTGCGAGGCAGCAATTTCCGGTGTTTTCCATCCCATCTTTTGGTTCCTTTCTGCTAGTTTTTCCCAGGTCATCAAATTGTTACACAGAGGCAAAGGATAAATAAAAGTCAAATAAATAACAAAAATATTTCTTATGCATGCAGTGATCCATCACAGTGTGATTCTAACACAAAAGATTTTTGGATGAACATGCAAGCCGTTACTGTCTACCTCAAGAAACTATCAGAGCAAAATCCAGCTGCCTCTTATTATAATGTAGATGTATTAAAGTATCAGGTGAGTGTCCTGTCATTGAAAAAATCCTGTCTAAAATAGTAACACATAGAATATTGTAGATCATTAAATGAATACTATGTCATACCAAATGAGGTTCATTTCAGGAATGCAAGGATGTTTCAGAATCAGAAAATCTGTTAAGCCTATGGAGATTTTTGACCATTTGACTAGTAGCATTTCAAGTGAATGTGGACTTATATGTGGGATATAATGATCAACATAATTTGATGAACAGGAATAGATCCGGAGACAAATGGCAGGGGAGGGCGGGTTAGAGAGCAACCAAAGGACTTGTATGCATGCATATTAGCATAACCAGTGGACACAGGCACTGAGGCGGTGGGGGTTTGCCCAGGGTAGGAATGGCTTGGGAGGAGGGCGGGGGTGCAAGCAGGGAAAAAGGAGACATATGTAAAACTTTAGACAATAAATTTTTTAAAAAAGACAATGTGGAAATAATGAATTTTTCAATAAATGGTATTTATGATCAAATTCATCATCTATTTCTGGTTAAAATTTTGAGTAAATATAAACATGAATGCGTCCTTAACTTGAAAAGACCAGCAGCATCAGACTTAATAAACCACCGAAAGCAATTAATCACAGTCAAGAATGGCTAAGACAACCATTATTTCTATTAGTATACAAGATTTTTTGGATGTGTTAGTGCAGTTAGACAAGAGAATGGAATAAGTGGTAATAAATATTGGAAAGTAGAAACCAAAATTATTACTTATAAGGAATCAGTTTTTCCTGGGAAAAACAAGAAGTCAAGTAAAAAACTTGAATATAGGAGAATTTAGTGAAGTGATCAGTTTAAAAATGAATGCAAAAATCAATAGATTTCAAAACAATCAGGAAAACTAATGCAGCAAAACATTCACAATAAAAAATATCAATTAGGAAGATACATAACACAACCTCTACTGATTTGAATATAGTTAGAAATGAATATTTCATTGATTTTCAGGAAACTCATGTAAAAAAGTTTAGCTGTTTCTAAATTAACTTAAAAATTTAGTATTTGTGTTTAGAGATTTGACAGTTACTTTCAAGTTTTCTGGAAGAATAAAGTTAAGAAGTGCTTTAAACAGTAATGTGGAGTAATGTTTTAGTTTTAATGGGAAATTATTATAAGGCAACAGTATTTAAAATAGTTTGCAACTGGCACAACAATAGATGGCCAGATGAATGGAACAAATTAGAGTATCCAAAAATAGATCTAAGGATAATGGAAAATTGTTTATATGACAAAGTAGCATTTTAAGGCAATGTGGAGATGATGAATTTTTCAATAATGGTATTGGGGCAGAAGGCTAGATATTTGGGAAAAAATTTAAGCTAAATTCCTAACTCCAACCAAAATAAAATCTACATGTGTCAAAGGTTTAATAATAAATGAGACCATAAAGATAATACAATAAATTATGGGTGAATATATGTATATTTATGGGTATATAAGTGTGTGTATATATGTATAATATCTACTTATTAGTAATGAATCTTGAAGTATGGAAGACCTTTCAAAGAATGGTACAAAACCTAGAAGCTATGCAAGAGATATTTGACACAAAAATAAACTTGTGTATAAAATATTTAGCTAAAACAAACCCTGAACAGAATCAATATTTAATTTGAGGGAAAAGTATTTGTAATATATAAGACAGACCATAAGGCTTACTCCAAAGAGCCTTTATAAATTTGTAATTAAAAGGTGAATAACTCAATAGATAGCTAACTTATGGACAGAAGCTCCATACCAGTAGAAATCAGAGCAGTGAATATTTTTTTTTATTGTTTAAAGTATTACATATGTCTCCTTTTTCCCCGAATGACCCCCCCAAGAGCAGTAGGTATTTAGACAACAATGATATACTGGTTTTAGCCCATCAGATTGATAAAAATTAAAAAAGGTTGCTTTATTAAGAGTGTGATCGCTTGTTAGTAGTACAAATTAATGGACTCTTAGAAGGCAGTTCTGTTTTTTTAAAAAAATATGTTTATATTGATGTTTAGAGAGAGAAAAAACATCGATCAGTTGCCTTCTGCACCCCCTCCTCCCCCCACTGGGGGCCCTGACCCAGGACCAAACTGTCGACCTGTCAAACCAGTGAGTGATCTTTTGGTGATGGGACGACACCCAACCAACTGAGCCAGACTGGCCAGGGCAGATTTAACCTTTAACTCAACAGTTCCACTTCCAGAAATCTATTCTTCAGAAATCACACAAAAGGGGGGAAAAATAATCTAAAATACAATGGAAACCACTGAAGTACACATCCACAGAGAGATTGATTACATGAATTATAGCCACTAAAAAGAATGAGATGTCTCTCTGTTTGCATATGCCTAAAAAGTCTACAAGTATATATGTACTACGATGCTAACAATGAGGAGGTAGAATGCCAAGGGATTAATTTCCTGTTGCTTATACTTCTATAGTGTTTGAATTTTTAATAGGATAATTGTATTTAAATAGCTGTGTTTCTAGGAAATAAATACCTAAAGAGTAAAAAAGTGCTGCTGCCATTTAAGTTAGCTTAAAGTTTATTCCAAGTATTAATTTATCATTCGTTCAACAAACATTTATTATTCAGTGCTTGCTAATTGCTGAGAGTTGGATGGGGAGATAGACAGTAAAGAAGTAAATAATATCATGTGTTTGAAAATACGTGGTATGGAAAAAGTAAGAAGTGTGAAAGTAAGCTCTGAAAAATTGCATTTTCAATGTAAATTTAAACAGGGTGATCAGAGTAGGTCTCACTGAAAGGGAATCCTTTGAGCAAGGAACTAAAGAATTAGAATTGTAACATTTACCTATGGGTCGTGTGATTAAAATTAGCCATTTGAAGTTGGAAAATATTCTAATTCCAGACTTGCAGAACTTTATGATGACACATCCATTTCTCTTGTTTTAAATCTAAGTTCTTAGAATTCTAAGATTCTTTATGAATTATATGTTGAATGCTGAGAGGTATTCAAACGTTACAAGCATAAATAAGAATCACTGGATAACAACAGATTCTGTGAACTTACATATGTCATTAACTGACTTGTTTACTTTTCAGGCCAAGTAAATATTTGTTTTTCTCTTTAAAGGTATCATCAAATGGTATTCAGTCCACGCCTCTAAATCTTGCAACATACTGGAAATGTAGTGCTGGCACCACAGATCTTAGAGTGGATTATAAATACAACCCAGAAGCTATGGTGATACCAAGTGTGCTTTCCAACATACAGGTGATGGTACCTGTGGATGGAGGGGTCACAAACATGCAGTCCCTTCCTCCTGCAATATGGTAAGTTTAGGAGACTTCTGAATTTCTGCTAAATGTGTTTTAACCTCCAATTTTTAGAACCTAAGTTATGAAAATTGTATAAGTTTGAAAAGTTTTGGTGCATTTTCCCATAGAAACTATGCTATAAAAAGATGTTCATTTTACTAGTTAAGCCACAGTAGCCTCAATCCAAAATAAACAAACTAGTTTTGATGTCAACATCCAGACTTGAATGATTCAAGACAACTTTACCCTTAGGCAAATTACTTAGCCTCTCTAAACATTTTGTTTTTAAAAATAAAGATCATAATAATTATTTTATAGGATTAAATATAATATCTGGCATACCTATAGGAACACAGATTAGTGTTTAGTAGTATTAGATATTCTACTCTCATCTCTTAACTACCTCTCTTGTGCTCTCTATTAATATTAGTATAGACTCTAACATTTAATAAAAGTGTGTTTTTCTTGAGTAATGAACTGAGCCATCTACACATTTTTCTCTAATTAGTAGGAATGAAAATTACATAATTTGGTAAAAAGTCCATTAATTTAATAAAAATTGCATTAATTGAGAGAGACATATAACATTATATTTTATATCAAATATTTTCACCAGGTGATACTATTGAAAATAAATTTAGTATTATAGTTGTTCTAGTGAAATATTTAAAACACATTTATTTATTGAGTGCCCTTTATGAATAAGGTATAATACTAGCCACTTAATCTGAAGACACTTGTTATTATAGGAATGCAGAACAAATGAAGGCCTTTTGGAAACTGTCTGGTGTTTCAGAAAAATCAGAAAATGGAGGTAAGTGTGTGCTGTTTTTCTTTTTTTAAATAATGTGAGGTCACAGAAAATGACTTTTTAAGGCATGTTTATGGAAAGTTTTTTTCCTGAAATTTCATGACTTCAGTTCTAGAATTCACCACTAGGTGGAAGTTAATACCTTAAATAAGAGTGGACCAGTTAAGATTCAGAACAGATTTTTTCTCCTCTACATTGAATATGCTTTCTCTGTAAGGAAAAGAATTTGTTATGCTGTCACTTTATAAATGTAAATGCTTATGTTCACATGTTAACATACAATTTAATTCAGTAGGTATTTTCTCTTAAAGAGGTAGAACTGTTTATTCCAGCTAGGTAACTTGGTAACTAACTGAAAGTGATTTAACACACTCTTTTGGTCACTGTTAATGGAGTCCTCCCGGCCTCCCAGAAATCATGTAGAAGTTTTCAGGCTTTAAAAAGCCCTTTTGTGAAGTAAAAGCAAAAATAAATGAATGGGACTACATAAAACAAAAAAGTTTTCTGCACTGTAAAAGAAATCATCAACAAAACAAAAAGGCAACCAACTGAATGGGAGAAGATATTTGCAAACAATACCTGTAATAAGGGGCTATTTATAAAAGTGTAAATATGCAAATCGACCGAACAGCCAAACAGTGGAACGACTGTCCAGACTACCACGCTATGACACCCACTGGCGCCAGGCCAGCCAAGACAGGTGTGATGCAATTGGTCGGGCCCGGCCATCGCCCCATGATCGCCCCCGCAGAGGGAGGCCCAGGCCACCCACCAGCGGGCTGCAGTGGGTGGGCAGGGCCTACCTCTTTGGGGCGACCGCAATCAGTGGCCCCAAAGAGGGAGGCCCAGGCTACCTGGCTGGCAGCACTGCGGTGGATGGGTGGGGCCTCCCTCTGAGGGGCAATCGATCACTCCCGGACTGTGAGAAGGTGCAGGCCAGTCTGAGGGACCCCCTCCCCCACCTCCAGTGCATGAATTTCATGCACCGGGCCTCTAGTTATCCATAATATATAAAGAACTCATACAACTCCGGGGGACATCTGTAATGCTCTCAAAAATAAAGATAAATTTTTCAAAAAAAGAATACAACAAAAAGCCAAGCATTCCCATTAAAAAATGGGCAGAGGACTTGAACAGACACTTCCCAAAAAGACATGCAAAGAGTCAACAGATGTATGAAAAGATGGTCAACTTCGCTAGCTATAAGAAAAATTAAAATAAAAATCACAATGAAATGCCACCTCACACCTGTTAGAATGACTAATATCAACAAGACAAGAAATAGCAAGTGTTAGGATGTGAAGAAAAAGGATCCCTTATACCAGGTGCACCAGTTAATCGGATTTTTTTCAATAGATCGAGTTACACATATGTTGATATATATGCGATTTGATATGTATGCTATTTTGTATTGACAGCAAGCTGCAAAACTTCATATGTCAAATTTTCTGAAGGTGTTAACATATTTTTACGCTTAAAAATGTCCAATTTCAAGCCAAAAAAAGAGCATTTGTGGGAAGTTTTAATTCATTACTTTATTTTGAAGAAAAGTGCTGTTGAAAGTTATCGTACACCTCGGGAAGCTTATGGTGAACATGCTCCATCTCAACATACTTGTGAACGCTGGTTTAAACGCTTTAAAAGTGATGATTTTGATGTGAAAGGCAAAGAACGTCCAGGTCAACCGAAAAAGTTTGAAGACCAACAGTTACAAGCATTATTGGATGAAGATGCCAGCCAAACTCAAAAACAACATGCAGAAAAATTAAACGTTGCTCAGCAAACAATTTCCGATAATTTACAAGCAATGGAAAGATTTTAAAGGAAGGAAAATAGGTGCCACATTAACTGAACGAAAGACAAATGGAAAACCGAAAAGTCATCAGTAAAATGTTGCTTCAACGGCACGACAGAAAGTCTTTTTTGCAACGAATTGTGACTGGCGATGAAAAGTGGATTTATTTTGAGAATCCCAAATATACAAACTCATGGATTGATCCAGGTCAACCATCAACATCGACTGCAAGGCCAAATCACTTCAGAAAGAAGACAATGCACTGCGTTTGGTGGGATCAGGAAGGTGTGGTGTATTATGAGCTTCTAAAACCAGGTGAAACCATTAATACTGATTACTACCAACAACAAATAATCAATTTGAACCATGTTTTGATCGTGAAAGGACCAGAATGTTGCAGAAGACACGGCAAAGTAATTTTGCTTCATGATAACGCACCATCACACACTTCAAAACCAGTTAAAGACATGTTAAAAGATCTATCTTGCCTGGGAAGTATTAACACACCTGCTGTATTTCACCAGACCTTGCTTCTTCAGATTGCGTGTGCCATCGATCAGAACTAGTGGTACTTTCTGAGCAGCACTTCTAGATATATGAAGAAGTGGAAAATTGGGTCTCTGAATGGTTTGCCTCAAAACAAGAAAAGTTCTGTTGGGACGATATCCACAAATTACCAAAAAGATGGGGAAATGTGTAGCTAGCGATGGACATTACTTTGAATAAAACACTTTAGATGTTTCTCTTGAAATTACCATGTTTTCTTTGAGTACAAAATCCACATTATTAACCGGTACACCTGGTATGTTTAAGGAGGACTTGGACAATGGTTAAGAATTAGGTAGCAATTCATCTTCCCCACTAGCAAAATAGTATAGGGTGGATCAGTGTTACGACATCTTCCAGATTTTTCTCTGCACTGTTCAATTTCTGTGTAAGGAATCATAGAATGTGATTCCTGCTACCTAGCAATTCTGCCCACAGAAACCTGGTAACTTCCTAGTAACTCTTCCTTTCTCACCTCTTGATTCTAGCTCTTAAATATTTATCTTTCAAATGCATTCCTTTCCCTTCCCTTAGCCTAGTTCAGATTCCCTTTTCCTGTCACTTAGAGTCCTAGACTGTTTTATTGACTTTCAGTTGATTTCCCTACCTTGTATCTTGCGCCCCCCTCCCTTCCTAAAACATTAATCTGAAATGTTTCTGTCTTTCTTACCTTTGGTGGTTCCCTATGGTTATTTCTTATCTTGGCATGTAAAGATATTTAGAGCTTGTTCCTTACTGTCATTCTAGTCTCATCTTCTGCCATTCTCCGGCTTTCTCCGACTCCTCTGGTATAGAAGTAGTTCCCTTAAATGCATCATGCTCTCTCCAGTCTCCCATCTCTGTAGTTCCCTCTGCCTGAAATACATACGGGCATCCCCACCACCATTTTATGTGCTTTTGTGTTCCATGGCTCCTGAGAGTTCTATGGCATTTACCATATTCATCGTAATTGTTTGGTTTACTCTTTCTGCCATGCTATTAGGCATGAAGTGTACTGAATAAATGGTTATATCGAAAAGGAAGCACCTCAGAAGTACCTATTTTGCATGATGGTTTAGACCTGTTAAGTTTTTAAAGAGAGGTGAATAGAAAATAGTAATGTTGATAGAGTTCTCCCCAGTCTTAGTTGTCTTTCCTTTTTCCCCTCTCCCACTCCCATGATATGGAAACATTTCCCTTTTACTTTATTCCTACTCATAGTCCTCCTAGGGCTTCCCTCTGACCTACCCTCACTGACTTCCTTCTTCTCTTTTGACTCACTTCAGCATGCGTATAGCATAGGAACCTCAGTAG
Source organism: Myotis nattereri (assembly GCF_964212035.1). Taxonomy (NCBI): domain Eukaryota; kingdom Metazoa; phylum Chordata; class Mammalia; order Chiroptera; family Vespertilionidae; genus Myotis; species Myotis nattereri. The sequence goes on from NC_138079.1 coordinate 38,362,322, forward strand.
TAAAGAACTCATACTCGTATTAAGTCAAAGAGGAGCATGGGTTAAGATTATTTACTTAACAAAAATTCAGATTCACTGAATAAAGTCTAAATTTGGAAAAAGGATCATGATTTGTTTACTGTATACATGTCATGAATTTGGCATAGGACTGATAATAGTTTATCTTAAGTGTTCATTTGATTTTTTTGGTATGAAATGTATATTATCCTGTGTAAATTCTTTATTCCTTTCCTTGTAGGTTCTGGGACTCTAAGAGCAAAATTTGACCTTTCAGAAGGACCCAGTAAACCGACAACACTTGCAGTGCAATTCCTCAGCGAGGGAAGTACCCTCTCAGGAGTGGATATTGAACTTGTAGGCACTGGCTATAGGCTTTCCTTAGTAAAGAAGCGGTTTGCCACTGGTGAGTTGGGAGATTTCAAGTTTTTTAATGTACATGGGAAACATTTGTATTCTAATCTAAAGGCATGCAAGTTTTTTTTCTTTGATCTTTGGTATAAGGTGCCAGGTAGAGAGACACCTGGGAAAGAATACTCATGGTCAGTATAGCTGAACACCTGTGATCTAATTCTAATATATTGTAAACAGCAGTTGGGAACTGGGGTTCTGTATCTGTAACCACAATGAAAGTGTGTTTGAGTTCATTTGAAATTATAATCACAAAGCTGAATTTGTGTTTTTCAGGACGATACCTGGCAGATTGTTGATGGACGACCTAAGCAAAGTGGTTGGCTCAAGGGAGTAGTACAAACCTGCCATTCTGCATTATCTGTTTTTCAAACACTATTCTAACTTGTAGTATGTCTTTAAAATGTAGACATATATGAGAGCTGACTGTAAATATTAAATTGCACCTTTGAAGTGAGTCATCGAAAGAAATAGCACTGAAATGATTTTCAACGCTGTAAATGATCAACTGCAATATTCAGGAAGCATATTGACTCAGATTCTCAGTAAAAAGTTTTTATAGGCTTAAATTTTAAATTATCTTCAGTGTTTATATTGAAAAAGGGGGTTATAGTATAATATCAGGCCTAATATTTCAGGAGAGCAAGCACAAAGTAATTTAGCTTTCCATAAATTTTTTTAGTCAGATAGTTTTAAATTTCGTAAGTTTGATGTTGAGTGGATATAAACAACATGAATTCTAAGTTTTGGATAATGTTAATTTAGAACACTCAATCAAATTGAGTTATGTGCCATAAAGTAATCAGACTGTAGTCCGGGTTGTATGCAAAAAATTTATCATTTGATTTTTTTAAACATATAACTGTAAGTGGTGTTTTATGATTTTTTAATCCTCAAGTGCAATGTGTTTTAAAATAAGCTTGCAAAGGACAGCAGAGAAATTTACTTCTGCAGTTAACTTTATAGAAGTTGTGATTGTTTTGATGAATTAATGCTGTAGATTTAATTTATTTTTATATGGATTGCATAATGTGTGCCTTTTAAAACAATAACAAAAAACCAGAAATGTGCCTATCCAGTTTGTGTTCATAAATGTGCCTCACTTTTTTTCTCACAATCTGGATCTTCTGTTCAGAGTCTTAAGTGATCAGGCATTTTTACAAGATAATTGCAATTTTTTATAAATAACTCTGGCTGGAATTGGGAAGGGAATTCGGGATAACTAAATAATTTGTACTTAAGAACCCTGGCTCACTTCTTTAGTGAAACACTGTAGCCACTAGAAAGACAAAGAGCTACCTAACGGCTTGTTTACAGGGGAGAAAAATTACCTTCAGATTTTGGACCATAACCTATCAAAAGTATGTAAATCTTAAAACAAATTCTGAAAAACTAAGTTAAATTGGTAACTGGGATTTTAACTCTCAATCTAACATTTCCTTCTACTCTGTTTACCATTGTGAATTTATACATTTATTTACTGAATGTGTTGTGAGCATGAATTTTGTAGCATTTTGTGAGGAACACATTATAGAAAAGATTAGTTTTGGCATTAGAGAAGTCTATCATTTGTTTTCATTTCAACAGTTGGAAAAACTATCAATTTGTATGTTTTTAAAGTGATGGATTGGGTTAAGCATTTCTTAAATTACTAATATTAAATAGTAAAAAACCTAACTTTATGGCAAATCCTAATTAATTGAAGGAATTAAATATTTTGGACAAAGTTTCATAATTTAAAATTGGAAATTTTATTTATAAGGATAAATACCAGTGTCATGCATTTCGCATAGAAGTAATAAATTGTGTTATATATGATAATTTATATAAAACCACTAATTGTTCTGTTAAGCTTTACAGAAAATAAAACTCCTACTACTAGACATTTATGTAACGTCTTACTAAATAAAGCAGAAAATCTACTCGTTAGCTATATACATATATATATATATATATACATATATATATATATATATATATATATATATATATATAGTGCTTTTTTATATATTCAGTGTTAGCCCAATTCTAAATTTAGATTTGACTAAGGTAATACATAAAATAATTTACTGAAATGTTCATCTTTACTAAGAAGTGATCAAAATTAGAAATTCTAACTCATATTGTGCTCTTAAATGCCAATTGCAGTCCCTTACTGAAATCATAACTGTTAACTGCATTGTAGTCAAACTCCTCTTATAGAGCAGTTAATATTTTATTATTGAAATTCAGACACCATTATACTTACAGTATTTGTTTTTAATTAAACATTACCTTAAAGTGTACAAATTAGTGAAATGGTAAAACTTCTTCACTTTCTTAAATACCGCAACGGGTCAATACATAAATATGTATTGGGTGCAGGTTACAATTTTGAAGCCATATGAGTTTATATTGATTTTGTTTTTCATTTAAAACCCCACTAATGTAAAAAAAGACCAGTAGATTTTCATGGGAAATGTATTTAGCAAGCTGGTTCTTGCTTATGTATAGTGGTAAACTTTCTAGCTGTCTCTTTAACCAAGAATTTGTAAACACAGAACTCTAACAAATGTGAGTTTTTAAGAATTGTTATTTACTACTTTGAGTTGTAATTAGAACAATGCAAATCTATCTTACAAAATTTTGTAAATATTTTTGATTTTTTCATAAAATGTAAATTTTACATAAAAGTTGTACCATTAATAAACATGTAATATATAATTTACCAGTTAGTTTATGTGACTTTGTACTCCTATTGATAGTAATAGTCATGTCATAGATGTTAGGACAAGGCAAAGTAGGTAAGTAAGGAAGAAGTAATTGATTTGAATTTTGTATCACTGTTTGGATAGGCATACAGGTCTATGCCTTATTTAAAATTAACAGCCCTTACTATGACTATTTCAGGTTTTATTCTGGTAGTTGAACTTAACCTTAATCACACAAAACTATTAAACACTGGCCTGCACATTGTCATACTTTCAGTAAGCCAGAAATCATCATCATTATTAGGCTTAATTTAATTAGAAGTGTATTATCAAAATCCATTTCTCATTTTCAAACAAAAATCTCAACACTTATCTCTGACCGAAAGGGCCTAATTATATTTTTTTCTTTTTTCATTAAATAGGCATAGGCTTAGGGCTAGTGTAATTTCCATAAGTAACTTCTAATAAAACCGGGTACCAATAAGCAATGATCAACCAGTTACAACCACCAATCAAATTCCATGGCTATGTAATGCAGCTACCCCTGGAAGTGCCAGAAGTGCCAGAATCTCCTAATTCATTAAATTTAAATACAATCTTCACCTCATCATTCTTCAAAATACATCAAACAACCATAGTAGTCTCCATCAACAACCCCAAATCAAATAGTCTGAAGATAGTTATTAGAAACTCAAAACTCAGGGTAGTCCTCAGTAGCCATAGCTGTTGTATAACCAAACACTACCAGCATTCCCTGCAAATAAATTTTAAAACTACTAAACCTAAAAAAGACCTAACAAGATTTATAATACCACAGCCAATTCTACTCATGGCCAACCTTAAACCACTATAAAGATCTTGAAGAGAAACCTACAAAACTTAACTACAAACATAGTTAAAATAAATACAGTATAGGTCATCATTCTCACAGGGGATTTAACCATAACTAATGATGACATGAAAAATAATTGTATTTCAACTATAAGCATATTAATGACGAACATCTGTAATTCCCACCCACTAATTAAAATTATTAATAACTCATTCATTGATTTACCAGCCCCATTAAACATTTCATCATGATGAAACTTTCTCTTTCAGGAATCTGCTTGATTTATATCTATACGTCACATACAATAACCACCTTCTCCTTCATAACCCATACCTGCTGAGACATGAACTATGAATGAATTACTTGATACCTACATACCAACAGAGCACCTATAGCAGTGGTTCTCAACCTTCTGGCCCTTTAAATACAGTTCCTCATGTTGTGACCCAACCATAAAATTATTTTCGTTGCTACTTCATAACTGTAATGTTGCTACTGTTATGAATCGTAATGTAAATATCTGATATGCAAGATGGTCTTAGGCGACCCCTGTGAAAGGGTCGTTCGACCGCCAAAGGGGTCACGACCCACAGGTTGAGAACCGCTGACCTATAGTCTTGTTTATTCTTTCACTTAGGACGAGGCCTATATTATGGATCGTATCCCTCCCTAGAAACATGAAACATTGGAATCATCTTACTCACAATAATAGCTATAGCATTTATAGGCTGCATTCTACCATGAGGTCTTTTGAGGAGCAACAGCTATCAAATCTCTCAGCCATTCTCTACATTGGCGCTAGTCTAGTCGAATGGATCTGAGGAGGATTCTCAGTTGACAATGCTATACTCACACCTTCTACTTCATCCTCACATTTGTTATTTTAGCCCTAGTAATTATTCACCTACTATTTCTTCTCGAAACAGGACCAAATAATCCATCAGGAATTTTATCTGACAGACAAAATTCCATTTTACCCCTACTGTACAATCAAGGATATTCTAAGACTTTTATTTTTCCGTACTAGTCCTGTTATCTCTCAGTCTTCTAAGAGATCCAGACAATTGCATACAGCTAATCCTCTTAATACTCCACCACACATTAAACCAGAATGATACTTCCTATTTGCATATGCAATCTTACAAACCCTCCCCAATAAATTATGTGCATATTGGCTCTAATCTTCTCTATTCTAATTCTGGCAATTATTACAATACCTCTTACAACAAAACTACAAAGCATAATATTCTGGCCCCTCATCCAGTGATTATTCTAACTACTAGTAGCAGACCTACTAACATTAACATGAACTGGAGGACAACCAGTCGAAGAGCCATTTAATCATCATTGACCAACTAGTGTCAGTCTTATATTTTCTTCTTATTCTTGTACTTAAGCCACTCACAAGCTTAATTGAAAATAATCTTCTAAAATGAAAAATATAGTTTATTTATTACTCTGGTCTTACAAAACCAGAAAAGGTGAAAAATCTCCCTAGGTCATCAAAGAAGCAGCTCCAGTGCCACCAACAGCAACCAAAACGGAAACTTAAAGTATTCCATGAAAGTTGCACATGAACAGTAAAACATGATCACATGCTATGTCAGCATTAGAAACAAATTCTAAACCCATTGCTATGTACTTCATGCATTAAATTACCTACCCCATTACAATGTATTAGTACCTACATGCGTGATCGTACATGACACTACATATAACTGTATAACTTTACCCCATGCCTATAAGTGCATTAAACTGAATATTATATAATACATAGAATGGTTTATTGTACATAAAATTTTCTACCACATGGCTAGTCATAAACCAATAGATATAATCGATATTACATGGGACATTTTTTGTGGGTTAAAACAATTTGTTTTTTATTTTTTAATTTATTTGCTCACAATTCTACAGGTCAATATTTTTAAAATTTATTGGGTGACTGGTTAATAAGATTATAGAAGTTTCAAGTATACAATATATCACCTGTATATTGCATTGTGTGCTCATCACCCAAAGTTTAGTCTCCTTTCATCATATATTTGACCCCCTTTCGGAGAGCATAATAGTACCAATTGTATATACCCTATTAAGTCAAATCAACTCTAGTCACTATGCTTATCACAACCAACAACTTTCCTTAATCACCAAGTTTTGGGAAACCAGCAATGCATCTACAAATGGGCCTCTTTGCACTCTAGGTCCAGAACATTGGTTTTTTTTACAAAACTGTATCTGGCATTTGGTTATTTCAGGACCATCTCACCTAACATCATCACTGTTTCCTCTTACATACGACATCTTGAGGGACTAATCAGCCCATGTTCACACATAGTGAGTTGTCAGACATTTGGTATTTTTTAATTTGGGGGGGATGCTGAGACTCATCATCCAAGACCTTAATACAGTCAAATCACTTGTAGTTGGGCTTATATTGAACATCATTTATCAACATTAACCAAAAGTGGTATTTAGTCTATGCTTACAGGACATAAGAGAATTTTACATGTATAGTAGTCCCCCCTTACCTGTGGGGGATATGGCCAAGACTCCCAGTGGGCACCTGAAATCGCAGATAGTATTGAATCCTACATATACTATGTTTTTTCCTACCCATACTTACTATAATAAAATTTAATGTATAAATTAGGCACTATAAGAGGTTAACAACAATAATGAACTAGAATAATTATAACAATATACTGTAAAAAATTATATGAATGCTTTGGGGCCCTTATTAAATAAAATGTTAAGCAAAGCACTGTGGTACTACAACAATGATCTGGTAGTTGAGATGGCTACTGTGATAACAGGTGAGAAGTTTATATAGGATTGATGTACTGAACAAAGGGGTGGGATGAGATGTAGTGGGACAGTGCAAGGTTTTTTTTCATGCTATTCAGAATGACACAATGTGAAACATTTATTTCTGGAATTTTCCATTTAATATTTTCGGACCACAAGTAACAAATCATGGAAAGCAAAACCACAAACGGGGACTACTGTGCACGTACAAATGTGTTTAGAAATAAAAATTAACTTAGCAAACCTCCCTTACCCACTGTAGACCTTAAGCGGTATATATTTATTAACAACCTTGGCAACCCCCCCCCCCCAAACAAAATTAAAATATAGCAGTACATAAAAGATAACAGTACATAAAAGTGTACTTACCCCATTCTATAATATCTAAACCGCAAATTAAACTAAGACATATTTTAGCCAAGATCCTTAACTAAATAAAAATTTCAAACACCAAAATTCTAACTAAAATCGATGGACTAGAAAAACTTACTTCCTCAGTACTTGAAAATACTTCCACTAATGCTAGCATGCAACTTAAATTCACAACATTTCAATGGACAGGGAGTCCCTTGTCTTTATGTTAATGTAGCTTCATAGATAAAGCAAGACACTGAAATGCCTAGATGAGTACTAATTCCATAAGCAGGTTTGGTCCAGCCCTTCCATTCATTTTGAATAAAATTACACTTGCAATATCTGCATCCTAGTGGCAGTGGCCTCTAGCTGACCAATGATTAAAAGGAGCAGACATCAAGCACACTAACAGCTCATAATGCCTTGCTTAACCACATCCCCACCAGAAATAGCAGTGATAAAAACTAAGCCAATTAACAAAGTTAATAGGGTTGGTATATTTTGTACCAGCCACCACAGGCATTATGATAAACTAAGATTTTTTGCATAAACTGTGTTAAAGATATTTTCATAATTAAGTTTTAATTAGGCTGTAAAAAGCTACAGCTAAAACAAATAAATTGTGAAAGTGGCTTTGTTATTCCTATTTACTTAATAGCTAATACTCTACTATGCTTAGTCCTAAACCCAAATAATTATAACAAAATTATTCGACAGAGTACTACTAGCAAATGCGTGAAGCTCAAAAGAACTTAATGGTGCTTTATATCCCTCTAGAAGAGCCTGTTCTATAATTGATAGACCCCAATAAGCCTCACCAATCTTTGCTAGTACAGCCGATCTACCATCCTCTTCAGCAGAACCTAATAAAGCCTAACAAGTTACCCTAGGGATAACAGGTTAGATCTATTCTAGAGGTCACATTGACAATAGGGTTTATGACCTCCATGTTGGATCAGGACATCCTAAGGCAGTGGTTCTCAACCTTCCTAATGCTGCGACCCTTTAATACAGTTCCTCATGTTGTGGTGACCCCCAATTTCATTGTTACAAATTGAACATAATTAAAGCATAGTGATTAATCACAAAACAATATGTAATTATATATGTGTTTTCCGATGGTCTTAGGCGACCCCTGGGAGTTGTCAGACCCCAAAGGGTTCGTGACCCACAGGTTGAGAACCTCTGTCCTAATGGTTCATTTGTTCAGTGATTAAAGTCCTACAAGTTCCGAGTTCAGGCCACAGTAATTTAGGTTAATTTCTGTTTCCCATTTCTCGTAGTATGAAAGAACATGAGAAATAAGGCTACTTTACAAAAGCACCTTCAAATTAATAGATGATATAATCTTAATCTAATTAATCTATACCAACCCTGCCCAAGAACAGGGTTTGTTAGGATATCAGAGCTTGGTAATAGTATAAAACTTAAAACTTTATAATCAGAGGTTCAACTCCTCTCAACAAAATGTTTATAATTAACCTTTTATAAATTATTTGCACTTTAGTCATCATAGCAGTTCTTACACTAACTGTACAGAAAGTACCAGGCTACATTCAGCTCTGTAAAGGACCAAAATGCTGGACCTTGTGGCCTGCTCTAACCCATTGCCAATGCCATCAAGCTATTTATTAAAGCACCATTGCAACCATTACCATCATCAATGTATTTATTATTGCACCAATCCTAGCCCTCAGTTTGGCCCTAACAATATGAATTCCATTATCCATACCCTATCCATTCAGCATAAACCCAGGTGTACTATTCTTTGGTTGGGATGAGTAAGCCTTAAATTCAAAACATGCATTAATTGGGGCCCTACAAGCAGTAGCACAAACAATTTCATATGAAGTAATACTAGCAACCATTTTATTATCAGTTCTATTAATAAATGCATTATTATGCTCTCAACATTAATCACCACTCAAATATTTGTGACTAATTTTTCCATCTTGATCCCTAGCCATAATATGATTTATCTCAAACTTAACAGAAACCACTAAGCTCCATTTGGCCTAACAGAAGGAGAATCAGAACTCACTTCTGGCATCCACGTTGTGTATGCAGCAGGCCCATTAGCCCCATTCTCCTAGCAGAATATGCCAACACTTACTACTACTACAACTACAACTTTATTCATAGGAGCAACAACTTTATTCCTTTTTCTATGAATTTAAGCATCTTGTCCATGATTCTAATATGACCAACTTATACATCTTCTATGAAAAATTTCCTACCATTAACACTAACCCTTTGTATATGAAGTGTGTCATTATATCAAGCATCTCACCACAAACAATATGTCTGAAAAGTTACTTTGATAGAGTAAATTACAGATGTTTAAATCCTCTTATTGCTAGAATTAACCTACTCCTAAGGATTGAACCTACTCCTAAGAATAAAAAAAATCTGTGATACCTCATTCTACCATTCTCTATAGTAAGGTCAGCTAAATAAGCTATCAGGCCCATACTCCCAAAATATTGGTTTATATTCTTCCTGTACTAATAAATCTCATTTTTACTATCATCTTACTATAATTTCAGGGACTATGATTGTTATATAAGCTCACATTGTGTATGCAGCAGGCCCATTAGTCCCATTCTTCCTAGCAGAATATGCCAACATTTACTACTTACTACTACTACTACTACTACAACTTTATTCATAGTGATTAATATTCTGAATCAGCTTTGAAGTAAACATATTAACTATTATTCCATGTTTAATAAAAAACAATCAACTGATGAGCCATGGAAGCATCCACTAAATATTATTTTACAAAAGATCTATACTTTTAATAATACCTATTATTGTTAATCCAATATATTCTGGCTAATAAACAATTACAAAAATTTTTATGACAATAGCCTTCATCATAAAACTTGGACTTTTCCCATTCTACCTTTGAGGACCCAAAGTTACACAAGGTATTCCACTAACATCTGGCCTAATTTTAACAACATGACAGAAACTTGCACCACTATCAAGTTTATATCAAATTTTACCATCCATTAATCTAAATAGGCTACTAATTAGAGCTATTTTCTTTCTTTCATTTTTAGAGAGAGAGAGAGGAAGGGATAGGGACAGAGACATAGAAACATTGATGAGAGAGAAACACCAATCAACTGCCTCCTGCAAGCCCCCCACTGGGGACTGAGCCCACAACTCAGACATGTGCCCTGACCGGGAATCAAACCAATAACCTCCTGGCTCATGGGTCGACACTCAACCACTAAGCCACACGGACCAGGCACAACTATTTTACCAGTTATAGTAGAAGAATGGGGAAGACTCAACCAAAACCAATTACAAAAAATCATAGCCTATTTATCAATTGCTCATATAGGTTGAATAACAGCTATTATAATTCATACTCCAACTATAATAATTATAAACTTATTTGTATTATAACACTTGCTACAATTATTTATATACTAGTGGCCTGGTGCACAAAATTTGTGCACATTAAAAGGGGATTGATTAGAGGAAATATTTTAATATTGCTACTTGCCCTTTCTCTATAATAGAAGTGTCAGAGATGAAAGAAAATTAGTAAAATGTATATGAAAATCTTCCTCCTGTCAGATTCTGGGGCGCACCACGGGACCCAGAGTCAAGTCTCCGCCGACCCACATGTGCCTCAAAATCACGCGAGACCCAGACCTGGCTGGCCTCCCTCCATTGGGCTAGACCCAGACCTGGCCGGTCCTGCCCTTGTCAAGTCCCGCTGGGCGGGGGGCGCAGCCTCAGGTCCCCCAGCCTGGGCCGGGGCGCGTGCCTTGAGGTCCCCTGTCAAGCACCACCAGGTGGGGGACGCAGCCTGAGATCCTGTCAAGCCCTGTTGGGTGGGGGGGGTGCAGCCTGAGGTCCCCTGTCAAGCCCCGCCAGGCGGGGGGGCGCAGCCTCAGGTCCCCTGTCAAGCCCCATGGGGGTTGGGGGGGGGCACAGCCTCAGGTCCCTGCTGATTGCTCATTAAGGCTCATTACAGGAACTCGGCCTCCGCTGTGGGTGCAGCCATCTTGTGTTATGGAAACACCGCCTCTGCTCTGGGCGCCGCCACCTTTGTGGTGGAGTGATGGTCAATTTGCATATTCCCTCTTTATTACATAGGATAATTCACGCACAACAGCACTTTTACTCTCCCTGTGTATGAAATAAAACACCTTAATTGCTATATTTATCCTCACTATTGTATTATTAGGAGGCCTCTCACCACTTTCAGGGGTTTTATCTCAGTGAATGATTATTCAAGAAATAAAAAGAGACATCAACAAGATGGCAAAATAGATCATTCCTGAACAAACACACAGGGAATTTATCACCACTGGACCTGCCTTACAAGAAATGCTACAGGGAGTTCTTAAATGGAAATAAGATATGCTAATTATCACAAAAACATAAGGCAGTATAAAACTCACTGGTAATAGTAAATACATAGTCAAAGTTGGATTCTGTAATACAGTAATGGTGGGGCATAATTTACTTACAACTCTAGTTTAAAAATTTAAAAACAAGCATAGTAAAAATAACCATAACTACAATCATCTGTTACTAGTTAATACAATATAAAAAAATTTATAAATTGTAACATTAACCTAAAATGTCAGGGGAAGGATGTAAAAATATAAAGCTCATGAATTCTAGTTATTATTTTAAAGTAGGATTTTATAATTTTAAGATTTTATGTAAGCCTCATGGTAACCACAAGGGAAAAACCTGCAATAATTGCATAAACATGATAAAGAAATCAAAACATACTAATATAAGACATCAAAGCACACAAAAAGATAAGAAACAAGAATAACACAATGACAAAACAAACAAAATGGCAATAATTAAGTCCTTACTTTTCAATAATTAAACTTTAACAGATTAATTTATTAAATCAAAGAACATAAAATGGCTAAATGGCTTTTTTAAAAATTCCAATGATATGCTGCTTATGTTAACCTTATAGACTGACAGTGAAGAGGTAGAAAAAGATATTACAGGCAAATGTAATAAAAAGAGAGGGCAGGATAGCTTATATCACACAAAATGTACTTTAAAATAAGAGATAAAGGTTATCATATAATGATAAAGGGATCTATACATCAAGAAAATATAACAATTGTAAATATTTATGCTCTCAACATCAGAGCACTTATATACATAAAGCAAAAATTAACAAAACTAAAAGGAAAAATTAACAGCAACAGTGTAATAGTTGTTAATACCACACTCTCAAAAATAGATCCCCCAGTCAGAGAAATAAGAAACAACAGATTTGAACAACCTTATAGAATGAAGGAACCCAATAGATATATGCAGAACATCTGACAACAGCAGAATACAAGTAAGTGCACACAAAATGTTTTCTAGCCTAGACCATATGTTAGGCCACAAAGCAAGGCTTAGAAAATTGAAGAAGATTGAAAATTATACCAAGTATCTTCTCTGACAATGGTATGAAACTAGAAATCAACGATAAGAAGAAAATTAGAAAATTCATGAATACATGGAAATTAAACATTACTCTTCTAAATAACCAATGGATCAAAGAAGAAATTAAAGAGGACATTTTAAAAGTATTTATCTTAAGACAAATGCAAATGGAAACACACATACCAAAACTTATGAGATGCAACAAAGGCAGTTCTAAGAGGGAAGTTCATTGCTATAAATGCCTACATTAAGTAAGAAAGATTCCAAATAAACAACAGAACTCTACATTTTAATAAACTAGAAAAAAAAAACTGAGCCAAAGGTTAGGAGGAAGGAAATAATAAAGATTAAAGCAAAAATAAATGAATTAGAGAACAAGAACACAATAGAAAAAATTAACCAAACTAAGAATTGATTCTCTGAAAAGAACCAGTTGACAAACCTCTAGGTAGATTAACCATGGAAAGAAGAGAGGACAAAAATCAACAAATTATGAATAAAAAAGGAGACATTACAACTGATACCAAAGAAATACAATAAGTCATAGACTATGATTTATGACTATGAACAAATATATGCCAACAAACTGGACAATCTAGAAGAAATGAAAAAATGCTTAGAAACATATGAACTACCAAGACAATCAGGAAGAACTAGGAAATCTGAATCAACCCATTACAGTAAGGAGACTGAATCAGTAATCAATCTCCAAAGAGGAAAAATCTAGGACCAGGTAGCTTTACTGGTGAATTTTACCACAGTCAAAGAATACAATTAATATCTCTTCCAAAAAAGAAAATCAAAGAGGATGGAATATTCCCAAATTCATTTTACAAGGTCAGCCAGATACTAAAGCCAGAATAGGACATTATCAGAAAAGAAAATGGCAGAACAATACTCCTGATGAATATAGATGCAAAAATTCTCAATAAGATACTAGCAAATCAAATTCAGCAGCACATTAAAAGGATCATTCATCATAATCAAGTGGGATTTATATCTGGGATGCAAAGACAGTTTAACATATGCAAATCAATCAATCAATGTGATTATCACATTAAGAGAATGAAAGAAAAGAATCATATAGCTTTTCACCAAGATGGCACCAAAAGTGAAGAAGGAAGCTCCTGCCCTTCCCAGAGCTCAAGCCAAAGCAAAGGCTTTGAAGGCAAAGAAAGCAGTGCTGAAAGGCATGCACAGACACATGCAAAAAATGACCTGCACACCACTCACCTTCCAACAACCCAAGACACTGTGGCTCTGAAGGCAGCTCAAATATCCTTGGAAGAGCACCCCCAGGAGAAAGAAGCTCGACCAATATGCCATCATCAAGTTGCCCCTGGCCACCTAGTCAGCCTTGAAGAAGACGGAAGACAATATACTTGTGTTCATTGTGGGTGTCAAGGCCAGCAAGCACCAGATCAAGCAGACTATGAAGAAGCTCTATGACATTGTCGTGACCAAGGTCAACACCCTAATAAGGCCTGATGGAGAGAAGAAGGCAAATGTTCAATTGGCTTCCAACTGTGATACTTTAGACATTGCCAACAAAATTGGGATCATCTAAATCGAATCCAGCCAGCTAATTCTAAATATAAAAATGTTTTACTGTAAAAAAACAAACTCAATAGATACAGAAAAAGCATCTTAATAGTTACAGAAAAGGTATTTGATAAAATTCAACATCCATTCATAATGAAAAACTTAAACATTGGCTATAGGAAAAATTTATCTCAACATAATAAAGACCATACACAACAATCCCGTGGCTAAACTTATTAATATAAAACCTCCGGCTGTATCTCAGTACCAAACACCACTATTTGTTTAATTGGTCCTATAATGGCTGTGCTATTACTATGGTCACTCCCAGTTCTAACAGCTGGAATAACTATATTATTAACAGACCACAATCTTTTTTTAAAAATTTAACCAAAGATGATTTATTTGACCAGCATAGTTCTGAAATTTAGTTTGACAACTTTTAAAAAATTGGAAGACCTTCATTAAAAAAAAATCTAGATTTCTGGTTTCTCTGGGGAGCAGGGTGGAATATCAAACAATGTGGCAACACTAGGCCCTTCTCCAGATGGCAACAATTGGCCAGAGCTGGGTAGTACCTGCCTATTTATTTATTTTTAAAATATGTTTTTATTTATTGTAGAGAGGAAGGGAAAAGAGGAAGAGAAGGAGAAAGAGAAACATCAATGCAGCAACATCAACACTGATTAGCTGCCTCCTGAATGCCCCCTGCTGGGGATCAAGCCCGCAACCCAGGCATGTGCCCTGATTGTGAATCAAACCAGGGCCTCTTGGTGCATGGGTTGATGCTCAACCATTGAGCCACACTGGCTAGGCTGTTTATTTATTTGTAAATTAATCTTTTTTTTTCCACTAACAGTCAACATACAGTATTATATTAGTGTCAGGCGTATAACAGTGATTAGACATTTATGTAACTTATAAAGTGATCCCCTTGATAAACCTAGTACCCCTCTGACACGACAATTATTATAATATTATGAACTATATTCCCTATGCTATACTTTACATCCCTGTGACAGACCACAATTAAATAACACTTTCTTTGATTCTGAAAGAGGAGGTGATCCAATATTATAGCAACATTTATTATGGTTCTTTGACCACTCAGAAGTTTATGTTCTTATTTTACCTGGATTCAATAATTTCACATAAAATCACATATCATTTCATGGGGTAGAAAAGCACCTTTCAGGCATATAGAATAGTCTGAACCATAAATCTATTTATTGGCGTCAATTGTACGCTCTCACCACATAGTCACAGTAGGAATAGATGTTTATACATGAGCATATTTTACATCAGCTACTATAGTTATGGCTCTCCCACAGGAGTAGAAGTATATAGTTGATGAGTAACCCTCCATGGAAGCAATATTAAATGATCACCAGCTGTATTATAAGCCTTAGGTTTTATTTTCTTATTTCCTGTAGGAGGTTTAACAGGAATCACTGTAGCCAATTCGTCCTTAGACATTGTCCTTCGTGATACATACTATGAATCCTCCTACCATTTACCATTATAGGAGGATTTGTCCACTGCTTTCCATTATTTTCAGGCTATACACTCAGCTCAACCTGAGCAAGATTTCATTTTACAATGATATTTGTGGGCATTAATATCACTCTCTTGCCACAAGATTTACTAGGCCTTTCAGGAATACCACAGTATTACTCTGGCCATCCAACTGCATATGCAACAAGAAACACCATCTCATCCTAGATTCGTTCATTTCATTAACAGCAGTAATACTAACAATGTTTATAAATTGAGAAGTATTTGCATCTAAACAAGAAACATCTATAGAATTAACAAATTAGTAATGTCAAATGATTGCATGGATGTCCCCAACCATATCATACATTTAAAGAACCTACTTATTTAAACTTAAAATAAGAAAAGAAGGCACTGAACTGTCTGCAAGTGATTTCAAGCCAATCTCACAATGACTACATCTTTCTCCATAAGATAATAAAAATTAACATAACTTTTTCAAAGTTAAAGTATTATAGTTTCACACCTTTTATATCTCTACTAGAGGCCCGGTGCATGAATTCATGCACCAGTGGGGTCCCTTGGCCTGGCCTGTGGGATCAGGCTGAAACCGGCTCTCCGACATCCCCCAAGGGGTCCCAGATTGCGAGAGGGTGCAGGCCAGGCCGAGGGAACCCACCAGTGCACGATCGGGCTGGAGAGAAGCGCGGGAGGTTGGCCAGCCAGGGAGGGACCGTGGGAGGGCTCCAGGGCATGACCGGCCCATCTCACTCAGTCCCGATTGGACAGATCCCAGGAACAAGCTAACCTACCAGTTGGAGCGTCTGCCCCTCGTGGTCAGTGCACATCATAGCAAGTGGTTGAGTGGCCTTAGCATATCATTAGCATATTATGCTTTGATTGGCTGAACGGATGACCGGATGACCAGACACTTAGCATATTAGGCTTTTTTATTATATACTAGAGGCCAATCACAAAATTCGTGCAAGAGTAGGCCTTTCCCCGGCTGCTGGCACTGGCTTCCCTCTGGCACCTGGGACCCGGGCTTCCCTCACAGCTCTGGCTTCATCCAGAAGGATGTCCGGAAGGTCGTCCGGCCTAATTAGCATATTAAGCTTTTATTATTATAGATGATGGCATATCCATTCCAACTAGGATTCCAAGCAACATTACTTATTATAGAAAAAAAATTTATGTTTCATAATTATACACAAACTAGTGACCCAGTGCATGGATTCGTGCACATTGAAAGGAAATTAATTAGAAGTTGGCTGGTGGGATGGGACTGGGTGAGATGGGCTGGACATGCCCTGGAGCCAACCTCCTGCAGTCCCTCCCCAGCATCTGCGGAGTGAGCAGGGTCCCTCCGGCAGGCGGGGTCCCTCAGCCTGGCCTGCAGGGATCGGGCCGAAATCAGCTCTCCGACATCCCCCGAGAGGTCCCAGGATGCAAGAGGGCACTCTGCAAAATTGCTGTTGTACAGGATGTGGAAGGAAAATGCAAGCGTGCAGTAAATCAGATTCAGGGCCAACAGTGCCCCAGCAACAACATAACCCACAGCCAAAGGTGGAATCACATGGCCCCACAAGGAATCGGGCTCCCTCCTCTCTGGTTTTGGGGTGCTTCACCTAAGAACCACTGTTGCCAAGTCACTACAGCTCAGCAGCTCCTGCGTTGAGCATCTGCCCCCTGGTGATCAGTGCGTGTCATAGTGACCAGTCCGATGGTCAGACACTTAGCATATTAACCTTTTATATATATAGATAATTGTTTTTCCTGACTAGTTCTTTAGTCCTTTACATCAATTCATTAATTTCATTAATATTGACAACTAAGCTCACACAAATACAACAGATACACAAGTAGAAACAGTTTGAATTTTTCTGCCCATTATCGAATTTTAATTGCTCTAGCATTACAAATTCTTGATACAATAGATTAAATTAATAATCTTTCCTAACTGTACAAACCTATAGTCACTGTTATACACAGACTATGAAGATCTATATAATTCCTATAATAGGTCAAAAGCCAGAACTATGACTAGTAGAAGTTGATAATGAAGTAGTCCTACCAATAGAAGAAACAACCTGAATACTAAATCTGTCCAAATGTGGTCTACACTCATGAGCTATTCCCTTCTTAGGCCTAAAGACAAATGCCATTCCAGGATATAAACAGCCCTAACATGACCAGGCTTATACTATGGACAATATTCAGAAATTTGTGGGTCAAGTCATATCTTTATGCCTATTGTCTTCAATTTGGTTCTATTAAAATATTTCAAAGAATGATCTGCTTCTGTAATATAAAAGCAATAAAAAACTAAATAGCCTTAATCTTTCAAGTTTAAGACAGCTTCAACCTCTTAATGATATGCCACAACTAGATACATCAACATGCTTACGTTATATCAATAATTATCGTACTATTCATTATATTTCAATTAAAATTTTCAAAACATTCTTATCCTTTGGCTCCAGAACTAAACAATTAAAACATCAAAACATTATTCTCCTTAGGAAACAAAATGAACAAAAATGTATTTGCTTCTTTCACTATCCCAACAGTAATAGGATTACCTGTTGTTAATCTATTTCCAAGCATTTTATTTCCCACACATAACAAAGAACCGCTTAATTTTTTATTCAGCAATGATTAATTTACTTTACTTCAAACCAAACAGTAGCCACTCACAATTATAAAGGACAGACCTGATCTCTAAAACTCATACCACCAGTCCTTCACCACATTCACTTACACCTACTACACAGATCTCAATAAATTTAAGAACGGACACTCCCCTAAGAGCTGGAGCAGTAATTGCTGGGTTCTGCCATAAACCAAAAGCATATTTAGCCCATTTTCCACCCCAAGAGTCACCCACCCACTTATTCTGTATCAGTAATTATTGAAGCCATCAGCCTACTTACTCATCCAACAGCCTTAGCTGTATGATGAACTTCCAACATTCCAGCTGGCCACCTACTATTTCATTGGAGGAGCAACCTTTGCCTTAATAGGCATTAGCCCTGCCAAGGCTTTTTCATGTTCATTTTTTGATCTTACTATTCTTGAACTCACACTAGCTTTCATTCAAGCTTACACATCTACACCACCAGCAAGTCTTTCCCTACATAATACTCACTGGCCCACCAGGCGCATGCATGTCACGTACAGGGGCCCCTCATTTCATTGCGCTTCACTTTCTTGCACTTCAGAGATGTTGACTTTTTTACAAATTGCAGGTAAGACCCTCCCTGTCAGCAAAAGGATTACGACTTTGCTTTATTGCAGTATTCACGTTATTGCCAGGTCTGGAACCGAACGTGTGATAACTCTGCATCGGCCTACAGTAAATCCCAGTCCAGCCACTTACAGGACCCCTACACTTACTGGAACCCTCACTTTGAAGGGTCCTGGCGCTTTCCCCTCTGTGGCAGAGTTGCTGTGAAGAAAGTTCAGCTTTCTGCCGCCAACCCCATTTCAAAGGACTTAACCCCTTTCCAGACTCCCCACCCCCTTGTCCCATGGACCTCCGTTTCCCCTCTTCCTTGGGAACAGGTGGACTCATTCCTCCCTCAGGAGCTTGTCCCCGGAGCTGGGGCTAACGGGGGTTCCCTCACTCCTTGTTGCTTACCTTGGGCTGCCTCCTCTGTTGTCTTCCCACTTCTGGCTCATCCTGAAACATACCTTCAGCGCTGGAGAAGACCTCTGGACAGTTTCCATTTTGTACTGGCTTTTCGGGGGCTAGCTGGGTGGCCCTGCCCGTGCACGGTTTCTCCGGACCTGTTTCCTCATGCGCAATAGAAAGAGCAGGCCAGATGGGGTCCACAGACCAGGCCCAGTGGGGTCCACAGACCAGGCCAGGTGGGGTCCAGAGAGCAGGCCAGATGGGGTCCACAGAGCAGGCCAGGTGGGGTCCAGAGAGCAGGCCAGATGGGGTCCACAGAGCAGGCCCGGTGGGGTCCACAGAGCAGGCCAGGTGGGGTCCACAGAGCAGGACTGATGGGGTCCAGGGACCCGGCCAGGTGGGGTCCACAGAGCAGGACTGATGGGGTCCAGGGACCCGGCCAGGTGGGGTCCACAGAGCAGGCTGTGCTCAGAAGTCCAGCCCAACCTTTGTTTCACACACTGGGCTTTCCTGGCACGGCTGAGCTTGAGGAAAGGGTTTTAGGCTGAAAAAAGACTTTCTACACCTGGGCCCGGCCCTTCCTACTCCAGCCCTGGGCATCCGCAGTGGAGTGGGGTCCAGGGTTCCTTCGGAGGCTCTGCTCTTCTGTGCGAGGCCAGCACGACCGTGCTCTGGTCCTTCCCTCACATGAGTTCAAGTCCTCGGCCCACAACACGGAGGCCCACGCGTGGGTTCGCCTGGCTCAGCTCCAGGCCTCCTGGCCCCTGAGCGCTCCTCCTGCACCAGGAGGCTCCTCTCTCCCGTGGCCTCCGGGTGGGCAGACAGGGAAAGCACTTTCACTCCGTGTTGCAGATGAGGAAGCCGAGGCATAAGAAGAAACAAGTAGCCTGGCTCCGCTCGGGGCCAGGACGAGATTTGGGCCTTCTGGGTCCCCGTCCAAGTTCCTTTTATTGGCCCCGAGGAGAACCCAGGCTCACACGTGTAGCTGATGCTCCCCAGCTGCATCCACTAAAGGGCTTTCACGTGGGAAATGAAAGTGTCTCCTAAAAGGAAAATGCCAGAAAGATCAAAGCAGGTTAAGGGGAGCTGAGGAGAGCAGGCCCCTCCTTTCATATGCAGACCCTTCTGCAGGCCAGGGCCGGGAAGGGTAGCCCCATCCCGTCATTGCTGTGTGTGCTGCTAGGCCCACCTCCCCTTACACTTGGAAACACCCCAGGATCGGGCCTGGGGGTTATTAGGCCCGTTATTAGGTCCCTCCCAGCAAGGGGAGGCCACCGCTTTCCCCATGGCTCCTGTGGGCCTGACTTGGCCGGCCCTGTATAGACATGTTCCTCGTGATCAGCCAAATCGCTCAGATGTGGCCTCAGCAACTTCCTCCTCGAGGTCTGTGGGTAGAGCCAGCATTCACCTGGCACCGTGAGCCAGTTGTAGGGGCCCGGGCCCAGGTCTCCCCTCCGAGGAAGCAGCCCGGGCGGGCGTCAGGCTCACTCGCTTTCCCACCCAGCAGACCTGGCCTCGGGTCGCAGGAAGGATGGATGGGAAGAGAGCGCTTGCCCTGCCTGAGGGGCATGGGCAGCAATGGCTGCGGGGGCGGGGAGGCATGTGGGGAACCGGCTCACTTCGATGTGGCCGGTGGGGCTACTTCTCCCCACACCACACCGCGGGCCCATGCTCTGAGGGCCGGTATTTTCAGGCCTTTCCTTTTCCTTCCCTCACAAACCCCACCTCTCTGAAGATACACTAGGGCAGGGGTAGGCAACCTTTCTGTGAGTGCGTGCCAAAACTAGCAAAATCTCTGACTCAAAATTCTTCTGCGTGCCAACCCTAATTTTTTGAGAACATGTTACGCCTCCTTGATATCTCTTAAGGTGTACGTATGTGAAGAACCTTGAAGAAATAATAAAATTCACTTGAGTGACAAAAACACAGTATATGATGATGAAAAATACATTTATTTTTTAATGTATACATGTACATGATAGTCCGACAGAAAACTTTATGACTCCGTTTGGTATTATCAGTGGGACTTTTGCTGCTGCATCACTGATGACAGAGATTTTACATCAGGTTTATATTTCGTGACCTTCAGAGATATGCATGAGCTACTACTTTCATCTGTCAGGCTACTCCTATTGCGAGACTTAACAAAATTCATCACTGAGAACAAAGATTCACAAGCGTATGTGGATGAAACCAAAACACTGGTCAGATCTAGGAAGGCAGGGAGAGTTAAGGCAGAGGCATAGAAATTACTCTTCCCCTCCCTCATCAATCCATGTCTATGGTCTTTAAGATAACTTGTTATGTAAAATTACTTATTTATCTAAGATGCACCTACACTGAATTTATCTGAAAAATAAAAAAGTCGATATTAAGAAAAAAATTGTAAATGTAAGATTATAAGAGAGGGTTTTGCTTGCCAGCGAAAGTTACTGGCGTGCCATGTTTGGCACATGTGCCAGGGGTTGCCCACCCCTGCACTAGGGTCTCTCCTCTAGTCGTGGTTCACTGACCTGGCCACCCTGCTCATTCTATGGGTTTTAGCCCCTGCACTGCTGTCTCCACTGCGATTACAAATAGTGATGTCCTACTCAGAGGACTTGGACGTAATATTCATCAGCCTCCCTTGGAATAGTTCAGAGTTAAACATATCACTTAATAGCCAGCTACTGTATCTCTAAGAATTTACCTGATGGGAAACCACCTCATATACACATATATTCTCTTTGAATGTGGCTGTATCTCTATTTAATCCATTTATGATTTGTGTTGTAAACGGGTACCTTTCTTTGGTATCTTTCAATTCTTGGATGTTGAGAGAAATGGGTCTAATTACAAACACTATAGAGATTTGAGGGTAGACTTTTCTTTTGAGTAATAAAGATTGGGTGGAAATAAAACTCATTGCAACTCTGCAGTTGGTGATGGGAAGTCAAGTTTACCAATAAACTGTGAAGTTGTACAATTATTTTCAAGATGCCTTTTTCTATCTTTCAGTCCTTGTGGCTGGAGTCATAAACAGCACAGTTGGCTAGCCAGGGATATCAGAAATATGAGCCAATTATATTGTCCCATCTCCCAACTAGTGAGACAGCAGCGTCTGATAGACATACACCCAACCTATCAGCAGAGAATGTTCTTCACTGAAGTCGCTGTTTTCTACCTGGTCAAGCCTCCTAGCTGAGCCAGCAGAAGCGGATCAGGAGCACCCCGCCCCCAGCTCCCAGAGGCCATGGGCACATGTGGACACAGTCCACCAGCGTCCAGACAGTGGTGGCACTGACTGCCTGGGAGGCTGCGGGGGCTCCCTGGGCACAATTCCTCTGGCTTAGAATCTAAACTACACAAGAAGGAAGTGAAGAAAGCGGGTGAAAGTCGACTGGTGCAAGCGAAGGGTCCAGTTGGGAGTCAAGGATCGTTGCAGCAGGAGCGGTTAGACGAGCGAGATGGAAGGAGATGCTCCAATTCCTGCTCTTGCAGGAGGAGCCGTTTCAGGTCACAGCTGGTCCAGGTTGAGCTGAGGGAGGGGCCAGCTGAGGTGGACGGCGGGGAAGGACTTGCAGAGGAGAAGGCCGGGTGTCGGCTGGGTCATCCCTGTGAGGTTGAAGGCATCCAAGATTAAGGCAGGGTTTGAAATAGAAGAGACTTGAGCCCCAGGTGCCAAAACCCGAGCTGGGAGCTGGGAGATCTGGGAAATCACTGATGATAGCGACAGGAAGGGCAGGGGGTGACACAGTGGCTTAAACAGCAAAGGGTGGGACAGAAGTGGTCTCAAAGGGCTGATGAGTAACTATGCCGATGATCAGTGCCCTGAGTGAAGAATGCCAGGTGCTCTGAAAATAACGGGGGCGAGGGGGGAGGCCAGGGCTTGTTTAGCTTAGGAGGTCTCTCTGGGAAAATGACATTTAATTGGAGAATTAAAGAGTGAATGGGCGTTTGTTAGCTTGCCCTTGAATGACTCTAAGCTGACATTGGGAAAAGAGCCATGGCTCCCTCCACGTGCAGTGAAAAGGTGCCTCGCCGGCCGGGCTCTCGGGACCGGGGAGAGCTTGGTGCGTCCGTGCGCCCGGCCGCAGCCCGTCAGGTCAGGTCAGGCCCGGCCGCCGCCCTCCGCGTGCCTGCGACACGGGCCACAGCAGTGCTTACCTCCTGGGCTTGTTAGGAAATGCAAGCGAGGGAGGCGCGTGCATCACGAGAAGCACACGGGAGGTTTTACGGAGGGCTTACCTGCTGCCATTATTTAGGATAAACTATTTCTCCGGGAACTGCATCCGGGCACAAATCTCAGCAAGACTTTCCGTATTCATGTAATCCTTTCCGTAACCCTGTGAGGTAGGTTAGCGAGAAAAAGCCCAAAAGGAGTTTTCTTTTTCTTCTTTCTCAACCAGCCCTGCCCCGAGCCCCGGCTTCACCTGCATTCCGCGGCTGCGACAAGGCGCCTTTTGTTAAAATCTGGGGCAAGCAGGAGGTGGCTCCCTGCCCAACCGCCTTTCATCTATCGGCCTCTCGGCTCTCAGGTGTGCGGGCTCTTGTTGCTTCACTTTTTAGGCCAGCGGCTGCTGTGAGAGCAGCCGAGTGTGTGACCATGAGGAGGTGACCAATGCCACCCGGTGGGGCTGCACCCCGCCCACCAGACCCCCAGCCAGGCGCGGAGGGCCCCACCGGTGTCTGGGTCGGGCCATTTTGAGAGCCTTCTCCACGTGTCTTAGGTTACCACATCTGGTCCTAAAACAGGTGAGTTACCTGTATGGATAATGTCAAAATGTTCTTACCCCACCCTGCACACTACCAGCAAGCTGTTGGAACGAGGTAGGAAATGCTGCCAACCTTTTCTTTCTTTTTTCTTTCTTTTTCTCACTTACTTTTATAATTAGTTCACCTTGCTGTATTTCGGAAGCACTGTAAGCTGACTTGAATCCTTTTTGGAATCGTAAGTGTCAACCAGGAAGTACGGGGCCAGAACCCAAGGGGAAGTGATGGGGTAAAGGCAGGCAGGTAAAACCAGAATAGGTGAGGCAGGTGGAGCCCTGACCCCCGGCTGCTGACTGGCCTCACATACCTCTCCAGACACCGGCAACAGCGAGACGCCTCACAGTTTTGGTGGCTGCAGGCGGGGGAGGAGCAGGAGAAGGAAGGTAACACAGGGTAACCACTGGGACAGCAAGTTTTTGCGATCATGTGATCCACACCTTTGAGGACGCCTAGGAACACCTGGGAAACGCGCTGCAGGGAGAAGCCAGGTGGGCTGGCAGTGGCTCCTGTCATGGCCAATTGAGCACTAAAAGTCAACACTCCTCGTTCTGTTCTCACTGAGAATCCCAAGCTCCCTCTTCTTGACTTTCTCCGTGGACTCATCAGGTCCACCTTCCTGAAGGGGAGGAGCCACAGATGGAAGATGAGGTGAGCAGCCAGGGGCCGAAGAGAAACACATTAATCAGTGCCCACCACGTGCCAGGAATGTACCAAGACATCCTTCGAGGTGGGTCTGCACAGTCCCATGTTCCAGAGGAGCACAATGAGGCACAGAAAAGTCGTTTCCTTGGCCGAGGTCACACAGCTAGTGACAACGCCAGGTTCTGAACTCAGGTCTGTCTCGTCCCCGTGTTACACGCTGTAGAGAAATAATTCATTCCTTGGGGCCCATTTAGTGGTAGGTGTTCGATGAATCCAACACAAGATGCCAGGAGGTCACTACATTTCTGTAAACTCTTACTACCAACATGGTCTCCTCGAGCCTGCTGCCCAGATGCTGGTGCCACTGTAGAAGTGCTAACTCCCTCGGCCACGCGGAGGCCTCTACCAATGAGACCATGTGAGCTCCAGGCAAACCCTCACTCTCTCTGAAACAACTCCTTGCATCTCCTACCCCTGGCTCCAGCCAGCTGCACTCAAGCTATTTACAAACCTTGCAAAAACAACTGCACCATCCCAGGCAATAAAATGACTGCAAAAGATTAGTCTTTGCACTGGGCGTCAGCTAAGGGGTCAAATCTACACCCTCAACTCAAGCCTGTCAAATCAGTCTTACTCTGGACATGTGTCTCAGGTCCCTGGGTCTAAGTCCAACACAGGGTGGGGAGGAGGAACATGCCCCAGGAGCCCTGGCCGCCCCTCACCCCAGCACCCGTTGCAGGAGTAGGCAGCCAGATGGGGCCCAGCTAGGTTTGCGGGCATTACTGGCAGTCCTGGGAAGATTAGCTGAGACGCTAACCCAAGACTGAGCACTGGAGAGCAGATTGCTGTATACCAGCCCCAGTGCGGTCTCAGCAAATGTCCGGAATTGGAGGAGTGGAAAGCATGCTCTGGGTGCTAGGGTGAAGGGGGCAGGACCACTGAGAGACCAAAAGAGAAACTAGAGGCTGGCAGACTTAATGACTGACTGTCTTTCTGTAATCTTGTGAATTCTGAAAAAATGGTGATAGGCATTTTACAAGCCCCAACACACCACTTGCCCAGAACTTCTTTTCCGGGTTGGCAGTGCCCTGGGAGTGCCACGGGGCAAGGAGCAGGAGGCCCTGCCCCGGCAGAAGCCCATCCCTCCCAGCGCTGCCCCCTGCCCTGGAAACTCCTGAACCCCCGCATCGGTTGGCACCAGTCTGTCCTTGCTTTGGGCCTTGTTGGAGCCCTCAGAGGCAGGTGTAGCCACGTGTCAGCTCTTCCAGAGGAGGGGCCAGCCTTCCTGATTTTGTAATAAACATCACTGACAGGCCACGGCGAAGTATTCCTCCCAGAGTTCCTGAACTCCAGGCATGTATATTCAATCGCCTACTCAACTTCGCTCAGATGTCTAATGGACATCGCAGGGTTAACATGCCCCAAACTGAACTCTGAAACATCCCCCTCCAACTTGGCCTGCCCTCCGTCTCCCCTACCTTGGTCAATGCCAGAACCATCCTCCCATGTCCTCAACCAAAAACCCACATCCCGTCCGTGGAAAATCCTGTGGACTCTATCTTTGAGACATACCAGCACAGGGGAATCCAGTCATTTTTTATCACCTCCAAACACTAGCCACAGCCCTCTCTCTCCTGGGTTATTACAATAGATTCCTAAATGGTCTCCTCCCCTCTACCCTTCCTCCTCCTCCTCAGGCTATTCTCACCCAGAAGCCACTGTAGTTTTTTGTTGTTTTTTTTTAAAACGTCAGCTCATATCACACTCTGCTAAAAACAAAACCAACCCCAAACCCTCCAAAGCTTCCCATCTCAAGTACAACGGCCCACGACAAAGCCCCACTCAGTCTGGTGCATGTGGCCACACACACACTTTCTCTCCCTGATCCCCTTTCCTACCCGCCTCCCTTTGCTCACCTGCCCCATGCACCTGGCCTCTTGTTCTTCTTTGAATACACCTGTTCCTGCCCCAGGGCCTTTGCATTTGCTGTTTCCTCTCTGGCAGGGCTCCTTCCTTCTTCCCACCCATGTCATTGTATTTCTCTGTAATAGTTTTAAAATATGTTCAAATTCATAGTTTTAAAGTATATCAAATTCTTTGATACTCCCCTCTCCCCCTCAAGAGGTGGAGCCTAATCCCTTGCCTTAGTGACTCAGTTCCCGGGAACAGAATGTAGTAGCAGTGGTGGCGTGGGGCTTCAGAGACTACGTCACAAGAGGCTCTGCCGTGTCCACCTCCTTTGCTTTCTCTTGGTTCACTCACTCCAGGGGAAGCCGGCTGCCATGTCCTGAGGACATTCAGGCTGCTCTGTGGGCAGGTCCACATGGTGAGAAACGGAGGCCTCTACCCACAGCCAAGGAGTGAGCCACCTTGGAGCCAGCAGTTGGGCGTGTAGATGCGCCCTAGCCAACTGCTTGACTGGGAGACCCCGAGCCAGAACCACCCAGCTACTAGTGCATGCCCCAGACTGAACTCCGAAACCTCCTCCTCCAACTTGGCCTGCCCTCAGCCCTCCCTGTCTTGGTTCATAGTCACAGATTCTGACCCTCAGGAACCGAGAGGATAAATCATAGTTGTTTTAAGCTTCTAAATTCGGTGGTTATTTGTTATGCAATAACGGTTTATCAATATGCTTGCTTCCTCATTCCCTTCAAGTTTGGCTGCAATGTCACCTTCTGGGAGCCGCCTTCCTTAACCACGCACCCTATTGCAGCTGAAATCTCCCAGCTGCCCTCTGGGCTTTCTAATACTTTGTGTAACTTACGTGTTTCTTTTATTGCCTTTCTCCTTCTTAAATTATAGGTTCCACGTGGGCAAAGGATTTTTTCTGTTTTGTTTATTGGCACATGGTCAGCACTCAAATACTTGCTGAGTGAATAAATGAATGCTTGCCTTGGCTTAACTCTGTCTTTACTTCCTGAATTCAAGGTTCACCCATTTTTAAAAGCGTGTGCTGAGGCTACTTTTCGAAGGATTTTGTCTGGGCTTATCTTTTGTTCACAACCACCCAGGCAGGAAAAGGCCTCTTGGTATTAGGTAGTGACAGGGTCATGCCTTCTCTTTCCTAAGAATAGGTCTGCTCCCGAGACAAGCACCTCGAAGGCTGGTGGGTCTGTCTTTCCTACTTGACCCATGACTGGATTCCCCGGAATTTAATTTAGTCAAGCGGGCTCCAGAAGACACAAGCA
Source organism: Myotis nattereri (assembly GCF_964212035.1). NCBI lineage: Eukaryota > Metazoa > Chordata > Mammalia > Chiroptera > Vespertilionidae > Myotis > Myotis nattereri. The sequence continues at coordinate 38,390,096 of NC_138079.1, forward strand.
GTCCAAGCCGCAGATACTCCAGGTGGAAGCTAATCTGATTGTCCTTGATGCCAGTACATTCAAGCCTGTCATGTGTGGCCAGCCCGCAGTCATGTGGCACCAGAGGGGCAGCTGTATCAACAGGTCCCTTGCAGGTCCGCACACAACTCCACTAGAGACTGAGTTTTAAATGAGGGAGAGGGGAAACATAAGGAAGGAAGAGCTAGAAAGGCTCTGGTACCAGGAGTGGTTAGCAGGCCCGCGTGGGGGACGGGCCAGGGCTGCGGCTGCTGTGCAGTCACCGTGGCTGGTTGCCTGCTGGCTAGCCAGGTGTACTTTGAGGCCCTTCCCGAAGCGGGGATATCCTGACTTTGACCAGAGTTATCTCCACCCTCCACGCAGATTGCTGCAATGTCCTTGGGCTACAGTATCTGTATTGTTACAATGATCGAAAAGCCACGTGATAAAAAGCCCTTTTTTGAGTTTGTGGCATGGTGTGTCCTCTGGGTGACAGGTGGACAATGGGTGACAGGAACCAATGAAGGCTCAGTCCACGGGGCTCACATTAACCAGCTGTGGACTAACTTTATGTCTTTAGGTCTCAGTTTTCTCGGATGAAAAACGGCTGTTTTAGTTCACCTGCTGCCTTCGGGCTCCAACCTTCTCTGAGGCCTGTAACGAGCCACAGGCTGCAGGTAAAGCGGGAACACGGAACCTGGCAGGTGCACGGGGTCAGGAGGTTAGGATCCTTCACTAGTCATAGCCAATGTTCTTCCCTCAGGGCAGAGATTTGCAGAGGCCAGAGCACGCAGCTGTGGGAAAGGCCCCCGTTGGCCCCTGAGGCAAGTGCCCCCAGCACATTGCAACGCTGTCACTTGTCCCGATGCCTCCCTGGGAAAGCCTCCTCTTACCACCCAGAGATCCAGGCCTCAGAGCCCAGCTAACAGCGTCCCTCTTTGCCTCCCTCTGACCCCTTCCTGGAGACTCTCCTCACCTCTGTAACATTCTTGACCCTCAGTGAGAACTACTGGGTACAACTTGCTATGTTAGGTCTGCTAGGTGTTTGTACTTTCAAAAGGTTAATGCAACTGGTGCGAACCTGTGACTGGGTGTCGGGCCAAGTGGACGGGGAGCTGGGGAGAAGCGGGGACGGGATGGGGAAGTCCCCAGGGCTCCTGGAGACCGGGCTGAGCCCTTTACTCACCTTCCCCAGCGCCCTGACCTCTGGGGTGGAAACTGGCACCGCTGAATCCGAGTCACGTGGCGCGGGGCAGGTTACAAATAGCACGGGGATTAGCAAACCCATCCTGAAACTTCAGGTTCAAGGGCAGGGAAAGTTACCAGTTTAATTCCAGCAGGTCATTAGCGATTGGGAACTGGGAAGGGGGCTCCGGGGCCCAGGCGGGCTGTGAGCACACCTGGGAGAGGAAGGGCACGGAGACCGCCAGGGGCCCGCTCCAGGCTGGGAGCGAGGACCTCACGTCTGACCGCCTCGGCCAGGAGGACCCCGGCCTCACCTTCTAATGGCGCGCGGTCTCTGTGAGCTGGCACCTCCATAGCCTGTTCGTCGGGGAGGTCTCAGCGAGGACTGGCTCCCGGACTTGCTCCCGTGACCCAAAGGCAAAGCTTGCCGAACGGCAGGACACTGGGCGGACCCTCCCCAAGCCGCGCGGTGGTGGAGGGCGCAGCGGCGGGAAGGCGGGGACCCCACGCGGCGCCCACGCGGGTGGGGGAAGACGCTTCCCTTTCTCACGCCTCCTCCCCGAACCCTGGAACCCAGCCCCGAAGGAAACGCGCTCCCTTCCCGCTGCGGGATCTCGGCTGGCGCAGCGCCGCTCGGCCTGCCAGGAGGAGACCCTCCACTCGCCGCCCCGACTCCCCGAGGGGTTTTTCTCGGATCCCTCGTGCCCACGGTCACGGGCGCGGGAGCGGCCAGGGCTGGCGGACCCTCGCTCTGCATTCCCAGGCCTGGGCGCCTTCCGCCCCGGAGGGAGCACCCGGTGGCAGCCAGCTCCCGCCAGTCCGCCCTGCCCTGCCCGCCGCCCGGCCGCCGCGCCTCCTGGCACCGCCTCCTCCAGTAAATACAGTGGCGGCCCGCCCTCCGCGCCTGGACCCGCAGGTGGGAGTGTGCGGTGCGGCCCCGCCGAGCGCCCACCCGAGGCAGAGCCGGGCTCGGAGCAGCGCCCGGGGCAGACAGCGCGCCCGCAGGACCAAGTCGCAGGTAAGCGGCTCCGGCCCGGCCGCGCCTCTCGCGCCCCAGGCTTTGCGCCGAGGCTGGGTGCGCAGAGCGGCGCCAGCGCCGAGGATCCCGCACTAACCTTTCCCGGGGAGACGCGCACTCAGGCTCCCTAAAACCCACGGAGCTTTTCCCGTAAAAGACACTGGCCTCTCCTCCTGGACCCCCAAACACACCGGAGCGTTGGATGTAGTTAGGCGCTGCTGATCTGGAAATGTCCTTTGGAACACGGACAGTGTGAGGGAGGCGAATTTGGCTGTGGGAAATTAGGGGTAGGTTGGTGTTTAGGAAAGGCTTGTCTATTCATCTCTGTGTCCGGTCGAGGGTTCATGTGCGAGAGAGAATGGGCAGACTGACTGGCCCACTACCCACACACTGTTCTGCATCAGGGATGAGCACCGATGCAGGCCCTTGATCCACTAGGCCCTGGGAAGAGGGTACAAGTCCACTTGGGGCTTCTGTTTTCTTCACTGGTGTTTGGGAATTTGCCTGTAGAGTCGCAGCGGTTCTCAACCTGTGGGTCGCGACCCCTTTGGGGGTCGAATGACCCTTTCACAGGGGTCGCCTAAGACCATCGGAAAACACATATATAATTATATATTGTTTTGTGATTAATCACTATGCTTTAATTATGTTCAATTTGTAACAATGAAATTGGGGGTCACCACAACATGAGGAACTGTATTAAAGGGTCGTGGCATTAGGAAGGTTGAGAACCACTGCTATACGGTTGAAGCTTGTCACTCACTCCAAATTTGAAGGTGTCAGGAATACAGTGAATTCCTGATAGGACTTTGTAGCAGAGACGCACCCTCATCTCTGGGACCAGCAAAAGGGATTACATGATTCAGAAATTTTAAAAAAAATAGTGCAATACTTTACGTCTTTGTCTCAGCTGAACTGCATCGTCATAAACAGTTCTTCCAAGTCTAACAACGAAAACATACATCGCCTTCTTCCTTCAGCTTCCTTTTGATTCTATCATAGTTTTCCTGGAAAATTACTTCCTCGTGGAAGACAGTCCGTTTGCTTTCTTTACCTGACCTGACCCCACTTGGTCATGATTGTCAAGATGGCCTTGGCTTCAGAGCCTCGGGCTTGAGCGCCTTCGTGTGACCACGGATGCAGGTGGCACAGCTACTTTAAAAGCTTTTCTTCCCTTGAGCAGTGAGGACAGTCTTCACCCTCGGGTTGTCCTTCCCAGCGCCCGGACTTGAATATCCCATTCACTAGAGCAAACAAGATAACTGGGTAGCAGTCAGCCTGCGTAAACCAGTCCACCCTTCAACCACTGCTCCGGATACTCAATCCGCGATACCCTTGAAGCGCAGGGCTGGGGTGATCTTGGCGAAAGTGCGTTCCCACTTGACTCACTTGTACTCTTCTTTCCAAGTCAGGTCCTATTGCTGCTTAACTGGTGATTTTATCAGCTGCTTATTTTTAACAGCCTAAACCTCTTTGTGGAAGTGGGTGGCACCATGAAGGAGGGTGAGCGCCAGGCTGCCCGGCCACCTGTGAGACAGGGCTCCACCCCGCCCCCCGGCTGTGCCACGCTCCCTGGGTTCATCCCAGGCCCACGCAGCCAGGCCACCAGATTTCAGGCCCAGGAAGGCCCTGAGTGAGAACTCAAGCATCACATTTTGACAGGATTAACTTAATACCCACCAAACTCGCTGCGTTCCTGCACTGCCTTCCCAGTCCATTGACACTGCTGAACTTGGCTGTCCTGGAGATGCAGCCTTAGCATGAAGCACGGAATGGAAAGTTGCTGCGGGTCTAAAACAGGAAATGGAAAGTTAGTGACCAAACCAAAATTTACCGGCGTGGAAATGCTCAGAGCAGCTGTGATGAAATGTGGGATGTCTGTAAATCAACAATAATCCCTGTGGTTCTTCCCTCACTTACCATTGTTTGTTTGCCTGGGTGAGTGAGTTTGTAAGACTCAGAACAGGAAAAGCCACACCCAGTTACTTTTGCTATATGGGTTTTAAAAAATTTTATTAAAATTAAAAAAAATTTTAATTACAGTTGATATTCAATATTATATTAGTTTCAAGTGTACAGCATAGACATTTAAATAGCTTATGAAGTGACCCCCGATAAGTCTAGTACCCCCCCTACATCACACATGGTTATTATAATATTATTGACTATATTCCCTATGCTGTACATCCCCATAAGGAGTTTTTTTTTGTCTGTTTGTTTTTTGTTTTTTTTTTAAGATACTCTTAGGTGCATGGTAATTGCATTTCTTCTTCTTGAATATCTTCATAAAATTAAATATTCAGGAGTTTCTGAATGCCCGTCCTTCTGACTCATAAACCAACTCTTTGTTCTACACCAGTGTAGCAGTGGGGTGAACTTCTATTCCCCATGAGTTCATCTTGGTGTGACTTCTGAAATGGCCAGCAAAAGAACAGGGGGGGTGAGGGACACCTGTGCCCGCTTTAATTCGGTGTGTGGTTCTGTTTGCAGGGCTGCTGAAGCCACTGGAGGGAAGGAAACACTGCCCACCCCTCTCCGGGGAGGGGCCCCCCTGGCCATGTCTCCTGCAGCAGCGGAGCCAGATGGGGTCCAGCGAGACAGGCACGTCAGCATGCTCATCTTCTTCCTTTTCGTCTTTGGTGCCATCCTGCTGTTTGTGGGGGTCCTGCTCTCCATCTTTGGGTTCCAGGCATGCCAATACAAACCCCACCCAGACTGCAGCCTGGTGCTGAAGGTCGCTGGGCCCGCGTGTGCCGCAGTTGGGCTCGGGGCCATGATCCTGGCCCGCTCCCGGGCACTCCTTCAGTTCCGGCAGGGGCGCCGTCGGGGCAACCGGACGGACCCCGACCGGCCCTTCATCTGCGGAGAGAGCCGCCAGTTTGCCCAGTGCCTCATCTTTGGATTTCTGTTCTTGACCAGCGGCATGCTCATCAGCATATTGGGCATTTGGGTCCCTGGCTGTGGCTCAGACTGGGAGCAGGAACCACTGAATGAGACAGACACTGCCGACGAGGAGCCCCAGATCTGTGGATTCCTGTCCCTGCAGATCATGGGACCCTTGATTGTGCTCATGGGACTGTGTTTCTTCGTGGTCGCCCATGTTAAGAAGAGAAACAACTTGAACGAGGAGGGCCAGAATGCCTCTGAAAGCGAAGAGAGACAGACCCAGAACACGGAGCCTGTGCAGGTCACTGTAGGTGCGTGGCTTCATTCCTGTGCGTGCTCACATCACAGTGGCTGTTCATCAAGGCTTCCCTGGGCCTGGCCTAGGATATCTCTCTCTCTCTCTCTCTCTCTCTCTCTCTCTGTCTCTCTCTCTCTCTCTCTCACACACACACACAGTTCTGCTGCTATGGTAGGCCCCATAGAAGTCCTTGTATACATCATTTGCCCCAGGAATTCCATATTATTTAGCAAATGCTTTGGGACATTAAGTGGTAACCTTGAGTAATGCCACAGAGCAAATTTAGAGGAAAGTGGAAAGGATCTCAAGGACAGCCTGCAAGTCCTCTCTCACCTTAGGGACCGGCCAAGCGGCCCTCCTCCCCCTGTTATTCTCACACTAAAACCTGTGGCACTTCGCCTTGCTGGACGCATGAGTTCGCATCCCATTTATATATCCATAACGTGAGCGTTTCTAAGATTCCTTCCAGCACTAACTTTCCAGGATTCTGAGTCTGTCCCCAGTCCTCCGGTCTTCTATGTTTTGAGGGGCCTCCTGTTTTCTGCATTGTTCTTTATTTTCTGTAACTTCAGGATTAGGGCAAAGTTGGGAAGCAGTGGCATAAATGAAGATGAAATGTGGCAACACCTGTCCCTCCTTTCCCCCATGGAATGCCTAGGAATTCCTTTTGGGTCCCTTGGGTGCTGCTGAATAGATGGATTACCATTTCCCAGAGTCACCCTCCCTCCACCCCCAAGAACAATGTCAGTAACTTTGGCCTCAGCTTCACACAACCAAGAAAAAACCCTATTGCTACTCGTTTTTGCAAATTACTGTACTGCGGTTTCCCCCCAGTCTCCTTTAGAAAGCTCTGAAGCCACATCCTTGGCCTCTAAAAGGCTAGGCAAGGAAAACCGCAGAGCAGAAGCCATGGAGGGAACAGAGGAGGAGAGTGGCGAGTGCGAGGCTCCTTGCGTCCGGGGCTGTCTACAGAGCCAGCAGTGCGCCCAGCAGAGACTGGGCGGTCCCCGGGCTGCGGGCCCTGCAGGGCACCAGCCTCAGAGAGGAAGGGCAGATGGACTTACAGACAATCCTCGCATTGAGCCAGGGTTGATGCTCCCAGCTTATTTCATTGTGTATTTATATACTATGGTGACGACACAAATACTAGTTATCTATTAATAACAGCTAACACATATGTCAAGTTTACTCCTGTGCTAAACACGCATCTTAATGTTCTTCAAGGGCCTATTGTGTGAAATTCCTTCACTTCCCCAAGGACCAACTGAGGCAGGTACTCTTAGTATCTCCATGTGAGAGATGAAGAAACGGAGACCCAGGGATGTTAAGTAATTTGCTCAAGGTCGCAAAGTAGCAAGCGGCAGAGCCAGGATCCAAACCCAGGCGGGTGGGCACTCATGTACTATGGCCCTGGCATCGCACCTTCCCCAGGGCACGGGCTGGAGTTGTGTTTCTGCTGGTTCTGTCTTCACCTGGTGTTCTGGGTAGTTGTCACATGACAAAAGGGCTCACCCGGTATAGACGGTCTCAGTCCTTTCGGGGAGCACAGTGGGGCCCACGTGAACACCCTCATGGGATGCTCAGTGTTCACTTAGCTGGGGGGACATTTTGAGGTGTGCCCTTTGGATTTGCTACCAGGAGAGTTTGGGGGCAGCCTCTGTCCTGGAATGTGGCGGGCAGTGGTAGCAGGGCTCTAACCCCTGGGCAGTTCTGTCCTGCTGTCGGCACTGCATAGTTTAAAATCTTAAAATCTTTTCTACTTAACCCTTTAAATCCCATCAAGCCTGTGAAAATCGGGCACCCTAACTCCTTGTTTTTCTCTCCTTTATATTATGGCATGGGGTTTCAATTTTTAGAAATCAAGACTTTTAGTACAATTGATAAGACTCTGGACATTGTCTCTAATGGTCAGTTCTGCCTAATGAGGGAAACTGGGGTGATAAGAGGCAGTTCTTGGCTCAGTCCCAGAATTCAGCTGTTCCCCCTACACCCGCTGGTAGATAAACCAATGGTGTCCTCTCTGTGAACATACTCAGTGCTGGACCTGGGCACGCGGCAGGCATGGGAGACAGCCCTCCCTGACGGGTATGATGCCAAGTCATGGAAGACACCAAGCCCTGCAGGGCCTAGTGACAGGGAAGCCCCGGGGGGTTGGGGGCGACTTTTTTCCTGTTGAGAGCAGATGGTGAGTGTGGGAGGCTGGGAGCTGACTGGCAGATGGACAAGCCCAGAGATAACTGTTGACTTTGCACATTTCCTTGTTTGTGTCTGATGTTTGATAGGTGAGTGGCCTGCGTTAGAGGCTTATTCCCAAGTCCTATGTCCTACAATGTGTAATTAAAGCGAACACTTAACCTTACTTCCTCTGACCTACCCTGAAGAAAATGAAAAGCCAAGCACTATGCTTTATCAATTTAGATTAGCAAGGTAAGCTCCAACAGCTAGGAGCGGCGGAGTTCACGCCCAAGGGGCAGAGTGGAGCCATTGGCCAGGACTGCCAGTTGGGAGTGTTTCTCCAGACATGCAAATAAGTGCCACATGCTGGCGGAGGGTGAAGAAAGCAGCTGTGAGGGCGTGGGGCAGCTGAGAGGGTGTGCTCTTTGCCCAGCACTGTTTTAATGGCTGCCCGTGATCCACTTCTCCTGCCTGCCCCGAGGCAGGTTCAGTGATGGCCTACAATTGGCAGATGTGGCAGCTGAGGCCTAGAGGGGTTCAGTAACTTGGTCAGGGCCATGCTGGGTTGGTAACTGGCAAATGGGACCCGGGGGCTCTAAAGAATCCTGTCCTTAGCTAGGCAAGCATCAGATCTGCTGCCCAGCACAAACCCGGCTCCGTCCACAGAGAGGAAGCCATTCAGAGCTTGCATCTGGTCCCTCGGTGCTCCTCCCCAAAACACAGGTGCCTGGCTAGAAATGCTGCAAAGTTTGAATTTGTTTTGTGAAGCTTGGTGAAATATTGGCAGGTAAAGACTCTACAAGAGCATAAACCACAGCTAATAGATGGGATGTAGGGTAGCTAATCTGTTCAGAGGTGAAACTGCATTTGAGGAACAAGGCACTTGATCCAACACTAACTTTTGATGAATTAAAAATGTAAGTTAAGCCCAGCTGGTGTGGTTTAGTGGTTGAGTGTCGACCTATGAGCCAGGAGGTCATGGTTCGATTCCCAGTCAAGGCACATGCCTACGTTTTGGGCTTGATTCCAGGTGGGGAGCGTGCAGGAGGCAGCCGATTGATGATTCTCTCTCATCATTGATGTTTCTCTCTCTCTCCCCCACTCCCTTCCTCTCTGAAATCAATAAAACAAAAAGAAAAGAAAACAAATTGTAAGTTAAAAACAAGAAAAACTTTAAAGCTGTACACATCCCAAGGGAGGCACACGGTTAGAAAATGCTTCACTGAAATGCTTTAGCTCAGACTTGCAATGAGAAAGGCCTACTATTTTTTTTAAAAATTGTGGTAAAACATATATAATATAAATTTTACCATGTTGACCGTTTTTAAGCGTATGGTGGCATTGAGTACATTTCACAATGTTGTACAACTGTCACCACTCTCAATTTCCAGAAGTTTCTCCTCATCCCAAACAGAAACTTGGCACCCATTAAACACTAACTCCATCTCCCCCTGCCCCCAGCCCCTGGCAACCTCTACCTTCTGTCTCTAAATTTGATCAAACCACTTTTTGATTCTGTAGTTGGCATAGGGGTTGTGACTATTTCTGTAGATGAGCCAAATCCGTACTCAGTTTATTCTGCGCTTGCTAATTTGTTTGCACTTATTGCTTATCCATCTTCAACAAAACATTGTGTGTCTCCTTAGGTGATGCTGTGATCATATTCCCGCCCCCTCCGCCTCCTTACTTTCCTGAGTCTTCAGCTTCTGCCGTGACCAGAAGTCCTGGAGCAGACAGTTTGCTTCCAAATGAAAGTCCGCCTTCGTATTACAGCATTTTTAACTACGGGTAAGACTTTGCCTTTGAACTCCAGGAGAAGCATCTTCATCGCTGCAGGCCTGTACCTCATGTTGGGCCAGATGAGCTGGAAGGCTGCAGTAGAGGAGGAGTAAACACCAGAGTGTATCTTTCCTTGCTGACGTTATGTCAGAATTATTGCCTAATGTTAACAGTACCTTTCAGGAAACTTTGGGCAGCACATAAGTTAACAATTATAAAAGTGGTTGTGCCTGGTTAATGTGGAGCCTTCTCCAGCCATCTTTCTGTGCTCCTAGCAGGGGCGACCCTCACGATGTTTAACAACCCGTCCGCCAAACTGAGCCGGGCTCGGGAGGCCCCTGCTTGCTGCTTTAGATTGTAGGAAGTGGGGGTCCCAGGGCACCTCCAGGAGGTACAGAGGGTGTTAGTAACTGGTGGACATCCTTGAGTGACCGGCTAAAGTCACTGCACCCTGACCTGACCAAGCTGCATTTTCCCTTTAATATTAGGTTGTTTCCCGGGCCTCAGAGCCTCTCAGGTTAACTGAAGAGACAAAGAACATCCCCCATGTGCCACAAATTAAGAGGCGTGCACATGGGGGATGAGCAGAAATCGAAGGGCTTTTCCTTTAGGCAGAGCAAAGCAGTTGAAGGTTTTGGAGTCAGAGCGATGGGCTCCGAGCCGTTGGTTAGCACAGTTCACAACGGGAAAGGCTGGCCGTGGCCAGACCGGTGGGCGCTGAGTCTCATGGACAGGCTGAGGTACCAGGAGCCAGACTGTGCGGTGAGTGGGGGGATGGGGGAGGATGGAGAAGACAGTGAGGAGGAGCAGATTGTCATGTAAGGGGAGTGACAGGGACAGTGGATGTCCCTGGCAGAGGAGGAGGTGGGACTGAGCGCAGGGTAAGTGGGGGAAGATGGTGCACAGGCTTGTGGTAGAGGGGCAGGTAGACTGAGAGGCTAGGCCTGGACAGAGGAGTGGAACTGGAAGAGGTTGCTGAGGCAGGAGAGCAGTGGCTTAATGACCTGCTGAGGATCCATGGCGCCAGGCGTTACAGGAAGGAGTCCTGGGAAGTGCCAGGCAGGAGCAGTGCTGGCAAAGGCTCTGGTACCTTCTGAATGGGTGACCAGGATGTAGGAGGTGAAATCTTCGCTGCCAGAAGGTTTTACAGGGCAGGGTGAGTGGGCGAGCAGATCAGTGACAGCTGACTTCTGAGACATGGAGACGTGCATTTTTGAAAGCAGTGGGAAGCAGGACACGAGAGTCGCTGAGAGCCAGCGGGGATGGGTGCTGCCTGGGCTGGTCACTCACCTTCTGAAGCACTTGTTCTTGTGCCGCAGACGGGGCGGTGAGCTGGAGAGCTGACCAGAGACGAATGTAGAAACTGCCCTGCTCGGATGAAGGGGCGGTTAGGGGCTGGACATTTGTAGAATTCTGTTAGTGACTTTTTCTACTCTTTTCTCCAGTGATGAACTTCTCCAAGCCCCAAAGTAAATGTCTATTAACTTTAAAAAAAACACACACAAAAAACGACTCCTGCTGCTGTGATGATTTCTGTGTGCCAGTCAGGCTTTTCTTGCATTACCCCGTATAATTCTCACAGTCTCAGGAGGTCTGCACTGTTATCCCCGTTTTGCATACGAGGAGCCGAGGCGTAGCCGTCACACAGCTAGAAAGCAGCAGACTGGAAATTCAGATGAGGTCTGCCTGGTGCTAACGCTCACTCCATTAATGACTATGCCTTCCTGCCTCCCTCACGTTTTTGGCCCAGTGATTTAATTTTCTGTTTGCTGCCCACCTTACGTTAGCTGCCTCAGAAGACACAGCAGCAGAGAACAGTAACTGTGTGTGTGCTCTTTGGGGGACGGCACCTGTACATTGTGCTCCAGGTCTTTTCAATGACAAAGGAAATGACAACAGGAGTGAGACTGTCCTAATGTTACCATCAGCTCTAAGGAAAGTAAGGGGCAAGGAATGAAAACATATCTATATATATAAAAGGCTGATATGCAAAGTGTCCCTTTGGGAGTTCGACCAGGAGACCGGGAGTTTGATCACTTGCTATGAACTGTGCTGACCACCAGGGGGCGGTGCAGAATGAAGGAAGGCCCCAGCCGGCGGCAGCCAGCAGCCAGGGAAGGGAGGCCCCGGCTGGCAGCTAGAAGGCCCTGATTGGCCCTGATCGCCAGACAGGCCTAGGGACCCTACCCATGCAGGAATTTCATGCACTGGGCCTCTAGTCTATAAATAATAGAATAGAATGTGAAAAAATGACTCCTTACGTCCTTGCACATTGAAAAGAACCTTCTCCTCCCTTTCATGTTCTCTCTCTCTTTTCAGCAGGACCCCAGCTCCTGAGGGCCAAGGCACAGCCCCTGAGAGAGAGCGTGTATCCATCTACACCATTTCGGGGACTCCTTCGTCCTCTGAGACCTCCCAAACGCCACATCTCTCGTCTGAATTGCCTCCCAGATACGAAGAGAAAGAATCTGCTGCAGCCTCATCCTTGTCTCCCTCTCAGCCTTCCCCACCGTGAACTAGTGACTCTGGTTCAATTTTATATAGAACCGATCACTATTTTATTTAATTTGTTTTTTAATAAAAAGCACAATAGCATTGCCTATGTTCTGATTTCCCTGGTGCAGCGTCAACAGCAGTGACAAACCTTCACATACATGATAGGGCCAGGGACAGAAAGTTAAAATGAGGCATATATGACATTCTGAGCTAGGATGGGGTAAGGCACTTTGGGGGCTTCAGAGGTCATTGCAGGATGAGAAGAAGAGCAGATGTTCAATAATTAGTAATTTGCCCTGCCCTATCTATATATATAAATCCCTAATATGCGAAAAGACTGAATGGTGGAACAACCAAAAAACCGGTTGCTATGTTGTGCACTGACCACCAGGGGGCACATGCAGAACATGGCAGGCGTCGGCAGCAGGCAGCAGAGTGCAGAACATGGAGGGCGTTGACCATGGGGGGATGCTGGAGCAGGTGAGTGGGGACGCCAGACCAAGGCGGGGTGCTGGTTGCTGTCATCAGGGCAAGCCTCTGGTGGTTACTGAAAATTCTTTGCTCCTGTGACCACGGTCCCACTCGGTGCTTGCACCTGCTGCTAGCGCTGGCCCCACTCAAACCCGCTGCCAGCTCCGGCACCAGTCCCGATCACTTGGCACCATCAGTGAGTGTGAGCAGTGGCTGCCGGCCATGATCGCCCCTGAGGGCTTCTCCACCTCCCCCTGCTCCTGAAGGGTGATCGGGGGAGCAGTGGCCTCTCACACCCACTGCTGGCGCTGGCCCCAATGGCTCTGCACCATCAGCGGGTGTGAGTGGGGCCAGCGCCATCAGCACATGGGAGCAGCAGCGGTGGGAGTGGGGCTGCCGGCTGACGGGATCAGGGGCAGCAGCAGGAGGGGCCAGGCAGGGGCGTGGAGGATGGACCAAGACCTGCCCCTGTGCCCACTGCAGCCTTGTGGCCCACAGTTCCTTTCAAGGTGCATATATTCATGCACTGGGCCCCTAGTAGGTAGATAAAATTATCTCTGATAATTTCTTATTATGGGCAAGGCCCCTAATTCAAGTTCTTGTAATCTAGGCAGTTAAAAAGAGAGAAGGGCAGAAGTTTCTCTTGAAGTGTTTTGATTGCCTTTAGCTCAAAATAATTTGCATACCACAGAGCACATCTTGGGGTGACTCACACAGGTTAAGCTGTTAGGGCGTCACACCCCGGGAGAGGCGAAGTGCCTCTAGCCGGCACAGACATGTAAGCAGGTTCTCTCACTTAGGCCTCTATTCCAAGGGCTTGGTGGGATCATTCCTATTAGATGAAGAAGAAAAGCCTCAGAGAAGCTAATTGACTCACCCAAGGTCACAATGCTTATAAATGGAGAGGTGGGGCTTGAACCCAGCTAGGTGGTTTCTGAAAGCCAGGCGCACGCGTCAGGACCCTGTGCAAAGGCCAACCAGAGTGGGTGTTAATGTTCAGCTCCGTCCATTCCGCCTCCAGTGTTAATTGCTTCTGGGGCCAAGAAACCAGATTGCTCTCCTAATTTCGTTATTATTTCTTCTTCCTTATCTTTCCCTTTCTCTTCCTCTCCTTCCGCCTCCTCTTTCTATTCCTTTTTTTTCTTTCCCTCATTTAGAAAGACAGTAATCAGGGTAATAATTTACACTGGGCAGTTACCAGTATGCCGACATCCTGACGCCTCCTTACAGTGAAGTGACACTTTAAGAAAAACATTTCTCAGGGTACTGTGGGAGCAAGAGTCCCTGGAGAGGTGGGGCAGGATGTGCCTTTCTGTATTATCACAGCCCGGTGCCAAGCTGTCTGGACCCACTTTTGTTCTCGTAAGGCTGCTGCTGAACACAGACTTTTGTATAGTTGGGTGCAATGATAAAAACATGTATTTAATTCTAGATTACATAAAGCTTAAGAAATAATCTCTAAGTATTAGCAGTTCTGCCTTGGAGAAACTGATTTAAATATATATATATATATATTGATTTCAGAGAGGAAGGGAGAGGGAGAGAGAGATAGAAACATCAATGATGAGAATCATCAATTGGCTGTCTCCTGCACGCCCCCTGCTGGGGATTGAGCCCAAAACTTGGGCATGTGCCCCTGCCTGGAATCAAACCCGGGAGCCTTCAGTCCGCAGGCCGACACTCCATCCACTGTGCCAAACCAGGTAGGGCGAGAAACTGATTTTTAAAATATGAAATCGGTAGTAACTTAGCATTTTGGGTAACAAAATTTGATGTAGCAAAAGTGTGAACTTTTTATGCCTTTTACACATGCCACATCCCCATTGAAATCAGTATTATCCAGCATGGAGGTGCCTGGAAGCAGAACTTCAGGGCCTTACTGCTCCAGCAGTTGAGCTGAAGTAATGACTGCTCTCATGGGAATCGCCGCCGCAATAAATCAGGCCAGCAGCCTGCCCCAGCAGTGCCCATCCAGTCCTAAATTGGACATTTATTGGATTGAACTGCTCTTAAAATTCTGCGCTTTTTTCCTGGAAGGTTAATTATTCACATTTTAAAATTAGAACAGAGGGTAGTTTATCGCCACTTCCTCCTGCTGTTATTTGTTTATAATGATTAAGCTGAGACTTCTAGGTAGGATTAGTTTTAAACATTTATGAGTTTTCATATACAATCAGAAGCCCCTTTCACGACTCTGAGCTGGGGTTTGACATGAAGTATTCTACCTTTGCATGCTAATCAACCTAAATAAGCTTTTAGAAATGCTCAGGTGTAAGTTTGACCTCCTGGTTAAGGAAGTCTATTCTATTTCCATGAGTCTCTTCGGTCCTCAGTAAAGTGGGGACTGAAGCCACAGCACAGAAAGGGGGCTCCCAGTGGGAGGCTGTTAACGGCAGGACTGACATCACAGGCAGCAGAGCTGCTGTGACTCATACAGTCAGAGGAAGAGGCGGCCTTTGCCAGCCAAGGTTCCGGCAAAGGATGGCAGCATCTGAAAACCCACCTGGCTGCTGTTCCGTCTTTTTTCCTTATGGTTTAATATTTCCAAAAATCGAGGTGAAATTCATATGCAGGCATACCTCGTTTTATTGCACTTTGCAGATGTTGCATTTTCTGACAAATTGAAGGTTGTGGTAACCCTTCAAGGAGCAATTCTACCGGCACCATTTTTCCAACAGGCTCAGATGAAGGTTAGCATTTTTTTTTTCCTTTTTAGCAATAAAGTACTTTGTGTAAACAGAACTTTTATATGCGTTGGGAAACAAATTTGTGTGGTTCCTTTTATTGCAATATTCCCTTTAGTGCGGGAGTCTGGGGCTGAACCTAAGTATCTACAAGGTATGCCTGCACCCTAACATTAACCAGTTCAAAGTGAACAGTTCAGTGCATTCAGAACATTCACATGTTGTACAGCCACCACCCCTCTCGGGTTCCAAAACATTTTTATCACTCCAAAATAAAACTCATTCCCTTTAAGCGGCCACTCCCATTCTCTTCCTCCTTCCCACCACTCCCCGCCCACCAGCAACCACCCATCTGTTATCTGCTTCTATAGATTTACCCTTTTTGGGTATTTCATGTAAGTGGGGTCATGTCCTATGTGACCTTTTGTCTGCCTTCTTTCATTTAGCACATGTTTTTGAGATTTATCCACGTTGTAACATGTATCAGTGCTTTATTCCTTTTAGAGCTGAATAATAGTCCACTGTATGTATGTGCCACAGTTTTGTTTATTCACTCATCCGTTGATGCACATTGGGGTTGTATTTGACTTTTGGCTGTTGTGAGTAATGCAGCTGTGAACATTCGTGTATAAGTATTTGTTGGAGTACCTGTTTTCAATTCTTTTGGGTATATACCTAGAAATGGAATTTCTGGATCATATGCTAACTTTTTTTAAAAAAGATTTTTATTGATTTTTAAGCAGAGAGGAAGGAAGAGGGAGAGACAGAGAGAAAAACAATGTGAGAGGGAAATATTGATCAGCTGCCTCCTGCACGCCCTACCAGGGATCAAGCCCACAACTCCAGGCATATGCCCTGGTCAGGAATCGAACTGGCAACCTCCTGGTGCACAGGACAATGCCCAACCACCTAAGCCACACTGGCCAAAGCTCATATGCAAACTTTAGTCTGAATTTTTGAGGAACGGTAGTTGTTTTCCACAGAAATTGCACCTTTTTATATTCTCACCAGCAATGGATAAGAGTTCCAATTCTTCCACACCCTTACCGATAGTATTCTATTTTTTAAATTAAAATGATATTATAGCCATCCTAGTTAGTATAAAGTGGTAGCTCATGGTTTTGATTTGAATTTCTCTAATGACTGATAATGTTGAGAGTCTTCTCATGTGTTACTCGTTTTTGAATATTATCAGTAGCCTAAGAAATACTAGTATTACCCAGATCCTCCTCCTATGGTGTTGGATGGTGTGATGACTCACCTCATAGAAAATACTAGTGAGGAAGTCTGCAAGTTCAAGGGAGACACCCGCACCAGGCGGGCGGTGCCGCCATCTGCCGCTACACTGTGAACACCCTTCTTGTGAATCCTTTATCCTCCCTGGTCAGTTCCTTAACTGACCCATCAACCAATTCAACTGAAACTAAAGCAATTTTTGACAAGGGAAGGTACCTTTGGTATTTCTTCAATTTATGAACTAAGGAGGAATGGGGCAGGCCAAGAGAAACAGGTCTCAGAGAATGAGAGCCCGAGGGGAAGGTAAACATGTGTCCATACAGTTTCCACCTGAGAGGTGGGATTGGGGTGGGGAGGGACAGGAGGAGTTAGAGTGACCTCTGTGGCATCCTCATGTGGTGTGACTGCTGGTCTTCTGGCATCGTTGCTGTGCAGAGAGGACTGCGTTTCCCATCATTTTAGGGCAGGTTGTAGGAAAGGAATGGATCCAAGAGACAGGAAATCAGCCCTGGAAGGTGGCCTGACGTGGGCAGAAGAGGGAGGGTACGTAGTCTGGATGGATCTTTCGAGGACCCAAGATGATAGGAACTATGGTAATTACTGAAAAAAAATAAATTCCCGAGTCCCATTCTAAACTAGCCCAAGAACCCAGATCTCCAGGGGAACAATGTTTATCGTGTGAGGAAGCTGGGAAACACTGCCCGTGGGGATAATAGAAACCGCAGAGGCGATGACAACGTGTGGGCTCGATTGTCTGGGTTAGGAGCACCTTGTAATGGCTAGGCCCTCTGGGAGTCCTGTTACACACCCAGCCTGTGCTAAGGTCCTGAAGGGAAAGGTGGAGGTTCACAGTCGGCCCCAGTGTTGATGGTGGCTTCGCACAGCCTCCTTGGCCCAGCCTCACAGCAGCTCTGTTGGGGATTCACGTGAGAGCCACCCGTGGAAGGGGAAACAAAGTCTGAGTTGCTCTTTCCTCTCTCACCCGGGGAGTTCTCCTATGTTTTCAGACTGGAGGACCTTGAACTCACTTATTAAAGAAAGCATGGTTTTATCTTTGCTTCTTTGTGTTGGAAGACAAGATCGCTGCATGTCTACATGATACAGATGAAGGGAACATAGTTGGGTTCACAAGGAAAATGCCCAAGAGTGTGCAGGTGGGGGGCAGTAAGAGCACTGCCCCTGCCATCCTCTGGGGGACTCCCAGCTCCAGTGAACCCAGCTGAGAAAGTTCCCCCATCAGTGTGATGGGCTGGGCTCTGCCAGGTGCCATTCTGGACACAGAAAACCCTGATCATTGAGCCTCTGGTGTAGGCGTTTCTCCCAGGAGGAGGAAGTCAGGAAGCACGCTGTGGAGGTGGTGGGAGAGCTGGAGGGGAGAAATGTCCTCTGACTGTTGGTGGGGAACCACGCATGGCCGGTCAGCTTCATGCCATGAGCCTCCTGGGACCTGGCATACCTGGGATTCCTGGAGTATCATGCATGCTGCCACCAACCCGAGCACCCCAATGGGGACAAAGTGGAGAGCCTGCATGCAGCTCTCCCTAATAAGGAATGCTTTGGGGAGGGCGGGGAGAGTCCAGCTGGATGAAGCATGGGACTGCTGGAAAGTACTGTTGCCCTTTACCTCCCTCCCTCAGGAGGTGCCCCAGGGTCTGGCTGAGGTGGGGCAGCCCTGGGAGTGCAGAGTGACTTCATCCCTTCCCTGTCTGAGGGTGGCAGACAGCAATGCGATGAGGAAGGCTGGTGGGCAGTGTGCTCCTGGAGGCTGCTCGGGCCTGAAGGAGCCGGAACTTGGGCAGGGTGTGCTTTGGGGGCTGGTTGAGCCACCACTGCTCTCATGTGCAAAAAATCACTCATAGGACTTTTCCTTAAAGGCCTTTGAACGAGCGAGTGAATCCAGCCTACCGGTACTTGGTGGGCCAAATGGATTATTTATTAGGAGGACTGTGCCTCTTCCATGAGATTGAGGGGCCAAGACCCAACATGATGGAAAGGTCCTGGGCTGGCCCTGCAGGAGCTTGATTCTTTCTCAAATTCAGAGCCACCCCTGTGTCCCCAACCCCACACAGGAAGTGGCCATTTCTCTGTCTGTCAGGTCTCTTGGCCTGGCAGACACTTCCTGCGGTGCCCAGCCTTCACCTTAAGGTGCCTCCAAGACCCCCTTCTGCAGGCGCTGACGCTCTGCCCCCTCCTCTTGGAACTGGGCAGTAAAGCTGCCAGCAGCTGCTCGCTGTCTTCCTGGCAGGCTGGAGTCCCCAGGAGCCTGCAGGCTGGGGTGAGAGCACAGCTCTGATAGGTGTCCGGGCGAGCTGCTTCTCTGCTGTGTCCCACTGACCCCTCCCTGCCGCTCTGGGAAAAGGAACAACTTCCTGTAGGTCCCATGAGTGGGACCTGGCAGAGCCTGATGTCCTTCACCAGGCCTGTGTCCTTCACGGCTGTGCACTGGGAGGGGACCTTGGTGCCAGTCACACGAGGCCACAGGCAGGTCTCTGTATTTCCATCCCTGCCCACCACTGAGCCGTCCTTCCCTGTGGAAAGGAGCTAGAATTGCGGTCTAGCTCTCATGAAGGTCTTCTCTTTCTAGAGTAGGTTCCTGGCTTTGGAATTCTTCCTTTCTTTGAGTTACAATGTAATAGTACTACTAATTAAACGGAGTAAAGTAAAAGATTTTTTTGAATTTTTAAAAAATCCTTAAGATGTATCTCACTAAGTACATATGTACAATTTGAGTAGTATGTTGAAAGTCCTTGCCCTAACCGGTTTGGCTCAGTGGATAGAGCGTCGGCCTGTGGACTGGAGGGTCCCAGGTTCGATTCCGGTCATGGGCATGTACCTTGGTTGTGGGCACATCCCCAGTACGGGGTGTGCAGGAGGCAGCTGATTGATGTTTCTAACTCTCTATCCCTCTCCCTTCCTCTCTGTAAAAAATCAATAAAAATATATTTTAAAAAAGAAGAAAGTCATTTAACGAATTGGTTTTATATTACCAACCTGATACGTAATTAGGGTCATTTATTCCCATTTATACTCAATATTAAGGTTAATATTGTTTTTCATTTAATAAATAATTTATTAATTATTTTATTTTCTTATTCTTTTAAAATAATTTTTTTTATTTTTTAATTACAGTTGACATACAATATTGTATTAATTTCCAGTGTATAACAAAATGATTAGACATTTATATAACTTATGAAGTGATCACCTTGATAAGTCTAGTAACTGTCAACGAAAGAATGTCCAGCCTATGAAAAAGTTTTATAAGAGTTTGAGCCAAACTGAAAATTGCCAGGATGCCAAATCTCAACAAATTGAGAAAATGCTCTGGAGAATGGCAATTTTACACATTAAAATTGAAAGAGGAGATGTAAGGAGGGTTACCTGAAATCCACTGGTGGTGGATGAGGGAGGCGGGAGAAAGCAAAGCGGGGAAATCTCTGAGGCTGGATAAAAAGTAAAACGAGACACATATTTCTTCTCCATCGGAGGTGCAGGGAAGTTAACATTTGCAGCACGCAGACATGGCATGTGGGCAGCAAGATAGCAATGTGGTCTTGTGCTCTGGCGCCGGCGGCTGTGCCGTGGGGGGCCTGGAAAAGAAGCTTACTCTGACATTTCACAGGTGTGTTACCTTAGAAGCACAAAGACAACCGGCATTTTCAAAGTTAAAGATTGACCTTTGTCAAGGAAGCTACAGGCTTAGGACTTGACTACCCCCCATGACCCGCTCCCAGTTAGGAATTTTATGTTCAGACCACCCTGTGCGATGACTTTGGTTTCTGGGTTTGTAAGGCCCGCCAGGCAGGCCTCTCCGGAGCTTGTCAGGTTTCCTACATGGCCTCTTTTTTGTCCACATATTCATCTGACACCATGCATAGTTATTATTGACTATATTCCCTGTGCTACTTTACATCCTGTGACTGTTTTTACAACTGGATTTTGAACATCTTATTTTAAAATGTTTTTATTGATTTCAGAGGGGAAGGAAGAAGGAGAGCGATATAGAAACATCAATGATGAAAGAATCATCGATCAGCTGCCTCCCGCACGACCCCTATTGGGGATCCAGCCCGCAACCCGGGTATGTGCCCTTGAGGCTGGAAACAATCCAGATGTCCATCCATGGGTGAAGGATAAACAAACTGGTGTATTCATACAATGGAATATTACTCAGCAATAACAAGGAACAGACTACTCACATATGCAACAACATCGATGAATCTCAAAAATACCATACTGTGTAAAAAACAGGCAAAAGAATATCAACTGTGTTATTGGATTTATGAAGTTCTTGACTATTTCCCTATAGGTAGCTTATAGGCAAAGCTATCTATAGTGTAAAAATTAGATCTGGGGCAGGGGCTGAAGGGGTGGTTGGTTGCTAAGGTGGCATGAGGGAACATTTTCTGTATTTTGATTGGGGTAGTTGTTGTACTCTTAAAATAGAAGCATTAAAATAGAACGTTAATTTTACTATAGTAAAATATGTTAGACTAAAGAGAAATAATAACCAAATGCAATATGTGAATCCCAACTGTACCCTATCTGCTGAAAACAAAGCTCTAAGAGATATTCTTAGTGTGATGAGGAAATGTTGGCTATGGCTGGCTGGTAGATGACGTTGTAGAATTATTGCTAGTAGTCTTGGTATGCTCCTGTGGATGGGAGGAAGCATGTCCTTATTCCTAAAAGATGTGCCCAGAAGTGTTTAGAATTGAAATGTCATGATGTCTGCAACTTACATTCAAATGGTTCATGAAGAACAAAAATATGTATACAAACACACAGAGATGAAGCAAATCTGGCAGATATTAATAACTGTTGAAGAAAAGTAGGGAGTATATAGATGTTCATTGTACTTGCAACTTTTCTCACTTTTCAACATTCCCCAGCAACTTTCTGTAATAATGATTGGGGTAAGGAAAGTTAATATTGAGGTATAATGGCTTACCCTGAAGTCTACAAATTCTTCCTTAGAAGAGGACCCTTATAAAGACATGGCTAGAGTTATTTTCTCTCAATGCTTCTGAGTGCGTTTGTGCTTTTGAACAGGATCCCGAGAACAAAGAGCATTACCTGGTTGCAGCTCTGCTGACTTGGCTTCCTCGGCAGCTCGCTGGGCCCGGGAGGGTCTCAGAACACACTGCGTCAGGAACGCCAGGCTGGGCCACTTCTCCGCTGCCCCGGTCAGAGGGAGGTGACTGGGTGACTAGCTGCCCACCCTGCATGTTGAAGTGTTCTCTGAGCCTGCCCAGGTCACCCCCTTGCTTAACTCTGCCAGCCAAGCTAAAAGTCTCAAGCTAAACGCACTGAAAAAACAAGGCCCAGGTGGCCCTGTTTGCTGGAGTGAAAATCAGGTTTACACAGGCACCTTACGGAAGGTTACATTTTTGCATAAAAATGTCTCCCCTCCCACCCAAACCCACTAATGCCCTGGAGACTCTGCCTAGAGCCTGGGGCAGGTGAGGTCTTGGGGATGGTGAGAAGGGTAGGAAATCCTGAGCCTTCTCTGGCAGGGGCATCTTTAGCAAGGCAGGGCAGAGCCAGTGAAGGGAGGAGCTGTGGGGTCTGAGGCCAGGAGGAGAAAGGGATGCAGTGAAGTCCACATCTTGACCGGGAGGGAACTGAGTTCAAGGCGCCTGAGTGCAGACCGTGTGAAATGTTACGGAAATGTCCCAGCGTTAAAGGCTGAGAAATGTTCCCTGGACATGGCTGCTCCTGGGCTGGGGATCAGGGCCAAGATCTCCTGGGGAAAGGGGGAGGATATGGGGGCACAGGTGCAAACAATTTTTCCAGAAGTTTAGTGCAACACCGTGATGGCTGTGGAAGAAGCAGGGAGAGGGGAGAGGTTTTCAGCGGCTGGAGCCCGAGTGTGCTCAGGACTGCACTGAGAGGAGTGACCCGACCCCGAGGCAGGAGAGTTAAGAGAGGAAAGGGGAGGGGTGTGCTCATTCTCCTGCGGTTTGTTTAACAAGGAGAGACCTCTCTAGATGGAGCGAATGCGAGAGGGGCAAAGAGGGAGGGTAAGACACGAGTGCCACCCAGCTGGTGTTCCCACTGCGCATTCAAATTTCATGTCTTTGAAAATAAAGAGTGACCATACTTACAACCGTAGTGCATATCTGAAAGTCGCTAAGAGAGTAAATCTTAAAAGTTTTCATCACGAGAAAAACAATTTGTAACCATATATAGTGACGAATGTTAACTGGACTTACTGTGGTGATCATTTCATGATATTTACAAATACCAAATCATGTTGTACACCTGAAACTAATATAATGTTTTGTCAGGTATGCCTCCAAAACAATAAAGAACCTCATTTTATGTAGCTGTAGATCTAGGCCTACTTCTTATCATAGTTAATCCAGGAAGAAAAGGAGAGAGAGAAATAAAGAAACCAACAGATATGTAGGGAGTCTGAGATAAAGGGGAAAGTCAAGCCACCAAGTGATGGAAAGAGTGGCAAAGCAGAGATACAAAGAAGAAATCACATAAAAACCCACCAGGAGATGGACATCTGGGTCCCACACAGACCCGCTATGGGAAAGAGATTCGGATTGTCCCCCTGGGTGAATCATTGACTTTCATAGGGTAACACCCCCCTTGAGGGTCTTTTCAGTTTGCCGCTGCTGCTTTCCTGCATCGCTAGGGAAAAGTCACATGGTCTGTAGCCATTATACCCAATTCAAGTATTTCAATCCAATAAATCTGTTTTTCTAACTTGACTGGGATCCATTCTCATTTGGAAGAGACTGGCAAAGAAGGTAGATCAAATTATCTATCTATATATATATATAAAAGGCTAAGTTACCAACTGTCCATCTGTCCGACCATCCGACTGGCCAGCCAGCCGGCTGGCCAGTACATATGATATGCACTGGCAATTTAAAAATAAACGTGGCTCACACATGCATGGTACATATAAAGCTCTTGCTGGCGTTAATTGCACAGGTGTGTTTTCAATCTGTCATTGTCGATTGTGAATTTTATTGACACTTCTATTATAGAGAAAGGGCAAATGGAGATATTAAAATATTTCTTCTAATTAATTTCCGTGCACCAGGCCACTAGTGTTTTATAAACACCGACTGACCTCCTATGTGCAAACCTATTGTCTTAGTGCCCAGATGAAAAAATAACTAATAGCGGCCATGTCCCTGAGGCCCACGGTGCCGGACTCAGGCTGTGAAGTGGGCTGCAGCACAGAACCTGCTCTCCGGGGGTGTGGCCAGCTGTGTGGGCTTGGGGCTCAGAGACAGTGACTACCTGCAGGGAGGGGGTGGGTACCAGACTGGGCCTTTTCTACCTGAAAATGGTGCCGTATTAACGCTAAACAGGCCAAAGCTGTTTCTTCTCATTCCTGCAGCCATTTACCATTAGCAGGTCCCTGTGGTGGCTGCCATAGGTATATAACACAACGGTTTTACTATCAATGTTTGGGGCTATAATTGGGCTTCCTTTCAGAAATACACCAGTTGGAAATAATATTATCTTCTGAGAGTTAATCCCGAATAAAATCAACTGAATACATAAAGGACAGAACAGAGATAAGCAAATTTGCCAAAGGAGACAGGATGTTCCTACATATGGCAGAGAACAGACATGAGCCCTCAGCAGTGTGTGCCTTTTGCATGTTGTTCCCTCTGCCGGAATGCCTTTCCCTGCGTCCTCTAGCTGCCCAAGTGCTACCACCTTTGGAGACTCAGTTGAAACGCTACCACCCCACGTACCTTTCTTTCCTGATCCTCTCAGTCAAAAACAACACTCCTTTCTCTACACCAAGCATGTCAGACTCGTGGCCTGCTGGCCACATGCCTCGTTTATTTGACCCGTGTTAGCCTTTGAGTTTGACATGCTTGCTGTACACTCTAAAAGTGTGTGTTTAGCCTTGTTGTCATACATATTTTCTTCTCTCCTGGAGTAGAGTTAGTGGGTTATATATAAGTCCCCCCTACTCCAGTATAAACTCCTTGGCCACAGGAACCAGGTCTTATTCCACACTCTATGTGTATCACGGGTCAATAAATGTTAAATGAAAGACTGAGTAAATGAATGCATGTGAGATAACCAGTTGACTATGCATTGAAAAGTCTGGAAACCAATCCCAGTAGAACACATTGCCAGAAAGAATGCATTCTTACTAGTAGCTAACTACATAAAACCACACACAGATTTCAATAAATAGTGCACAGTTGTTACTTACTTACCCCAGGAGAAGTCTGTCCTAGTTGGGACTCCCCAGAAATAATCAGGGATGGGGGGTTCTTGTCCATGTGACATGTTGAGGACGTGCTCTCCGGGAAAACTAGTGCGGGAGAAGGAGGGGGTGGGGCCACACTAAGCAAGGCCGTGCCTGAGCTGGAGACCAGTGTCAGCCTGCTCCCACAGAGCACTGGAGCATCAACTGTGCTCCTGCGTTGGTACTCCGTGAAGCAAGGAGGCTGGCCTTTGGTACCCCCACGTCAGCTTGACTTTGGCTGAGGTTCCCTTGGAGGTGGGTGTAATTTCTAGGAGAGAAGGCTCCCATTGGCCAAGGGCAATGATCTGCATTGGGAACAGCTGTGAGCCATTAGCAGCCTAGCTGAGCTTGGGTAAGGAAATCCAGGCCGGGATATTCAGTCCATTTAGAGTTCATCGTTAATGCTCCACAGGTGCTCCCCTCCCCGGGTCTCCCTTTTTCTTCCTTTCCTCCCTCTCAGCCAGCCCTACAAGGTCTCAGTTCCAACCAGCTGGGACCATGACTGGTGCTACTGACAGGACCACAGGGCATTCATGCAGCTGGTGGTCCCGTAAGGCTCAGGTCCAGTTCTGTGGAGAGGCACACCCACAGAGAAAAAACATTTAGCCACTAATAATATTCACCTGTCACACTGTAATCCTGAGGTGTCCTTCAGCTGAAAGATCTCTTCCTACCAGTGGTGAGGAGGGTGGGGAATGCCAAGAACAGAAGAGATCAAGATGCTAACTTAGAATTTCCCCTCTTCGGTAAAAGATGATCATTCCTGCAACCTGTGACACTGGTTAGGGTTTGATCTAAGTTGCTATAATATACCTCCAAGTGTTAGCTGAATAAGACAGATGTGTATTTGTCTCTCACAAGAACAGGCGGGAGGTAGGCGCCTGTGGGCTGGAGAGATGGCTCTGCTCCTTGAGGTTGTCCAGGGACAAGGACAAGTCTGTATTGTCGCATTCCCTCCTCGATATGAAGCTGCATTGCACAGTCTGACGGCTGCCCCCGCTCTTGCCATTATATCTATATTGTAGCCAGAGGAGGGGGAAAGGGCCAGAGGGGGGCATTTCTTCTATTTGTTTATTTGTCTGTTCATTCATTCATATAGTGTTAAAATACACATAAAATACAACTTATCATTTTAACCACTTTTAAGTGTACAGTTCAGTGACATTAAGGACATCCCCATTGTTGTACAACCATCACCACTGTCCATCTCTGGAGCCTTGCTCATTTCTTTTATGGGCATAATCCAGAAGTGGCATATATCACTTCCACTCACCTCCCAGTAGCCAAAAATTAGTCATGTGGCTATACCTGTCTGAAAGGGAGAATGGGAATAAATGGGTTCTCTACCAGACAATTATATGCCCAGCTGGAATTTCCCTCATTAAAGGATAACACAACCCTAACATCCCCTCTACCTTTCACCCACCTGGAGGCTCTGTTCCTGTGCCTGTTCTCCTGTTTGGTCTATTATCCGTATGCTCTCTGTGTGTCTGCCGGCACCAGGGCTGGCTGCCTGGGGTTCTGATGTCCAGAAGACACAGAAAATGGCTGCATAGATAAGAGAATATGTTTATAAATCATTTGGTGAAACAAATGATTATTTTTTTGGTGTTGGCCACGCTAATCTGGTATTCACGGTAACGGGGAGTCACAGTCCTCACGTGGTGTGGGCTGCCTACGGCACTTAGCTAGATGCTTCTGGTCCTGCTGTGGCAGCCATGGGCTTTATCACCTCTTCAAGGCCAGTGCTCCTGGTATCTATTTATGTGTAAAAGTCACGCCCAAACTTAGTGGCTTAAAGCACAAAGATCATTTTATTATCTCTTATAAATGATGGGTCTGTGGTTCAGGAATTAAGGAAGGCTCGGCCGGCCGCTTCCAGCTCAAGGTCTCTCATGCAGTGTAATCACATGCTAGCTGGAGTTGGAAGGGGCTGGGGGCTGGCCAGGCATCTGTCTCTCTCTTCATGTGGTCTCAGGACTTCTCTGGGCAGTTTCCCCAGGTGGAATAGCTTGGACTTCCTCATAGCATGGCTGCCCGGGCAGTCATAGTGACTAAAACTTCCAGAGAGAGAGGGCTCCAGTGAGCAAGGCACAAGCTGTGTTTGAGGACTTAGCTTTGGAGGTCATGTTGTGTTGCTTCCTCCGTACTCATGGAGACAGTCACAAAAGCCCACCAGTTTCAGGGGCAGGGGAGGTAGACGACCTCTTAATGAGAACAGTGTCAAAGTATCCATGTAAGATGAGAATGAGCAATATCGGCACAGCCATCTTTGGGAAAAACAATCTCCTACCTCAGCTTTGGCTGATTAAGAGCGTCATGAGCTCCAGAAGGTGGAAGGGGGAAATCCCTTAGAGTTATCCTTGGGTTTCCCAACTTGAAATGTCTAGGTGTCCTGGACTTGGCTTACTTCTTTCTACTTTGCAAGAGAAGAGTCTCTGTGGTACCCTGTCCGTGGCAGTGAAGCCAGCAGCAGCAGCAACAGCAAGCAGAAGCATCTGGAAAGAGGATCTGCAATTGGCCACGGTGGATTTCAGGGAAGAAGCTGCTGGAAGCCAGTTTCCTAATAATCAATGTCCTCTACTTGCTCATCCTTTCTGCTCTTTGAGTTTTGTTTCATATGTGACCAGTACGGTAGGTCCCAACTCTCTCTGCCCTCTTTCTATATTAGGGCACATCCATTGCAGCCAACAGCCTCAGTCTTATAGTTTTCTAGTTTCTAACTAGAAATCTGATTCCCCATGTTATGATTTTCCACCTGGCCACACAGGTCATAAGTCCCTCCCTGCTGGCGTGACTAGCCTGTCCTAGTATGCTCAGGACTTTTCCAGCATTAGCACTAAAAGTCCTGCGTCCTGGGAACCCCGTCAGTCCCAGGCAAACCCGGATGGATGGCCACCCTTCCCTCCATCTATGGAAGTGCTGCTCTTATGTCAGATGCCCACCTCAAGCTGAGGAGACCTGGGCTACCAGGTGTCCAGCGGGGCCACCGTCTTTCAGGAGCATGGGGCAGTTTCTCTGAGGATGCGGTATGAGTTGGGCCAGCAATG
Source organism: Myotis nattereri (assembly GCF_964212035.1). Classification (NCBI taxonomy): domain Eukaryota; kingdom Metazoa; phylum Chordata; class Mammalia; order Chiroptera; family Vespertilionidae; genus Myotis; species Myotis nattereri. Next base: position 38,417,610 of record NC_138079.1, read on the forward strand.
ATCAACCTCTCTAGTTAAAACCAGACCTGGATGAAATACTCATTAGAAGGGAAGGAACTAAGGTATTATACATACACGTGCAGCAGTTTGGCATCGTAGAAAGAGTAGTGAAGTAGGACTCAAAATACCTGATTTCTGCCACTGACTTCACCTTCCTGAGCCTCAGTTTCTCCATCTGCAAAATGAAAGGATTGGACTAGGGCTTGATTCATTTTTTCCCCTCTTGTTTTAGAATTTCATTCTAGAGCAGTGGTGCTCAACCTTCTGGCCCTTTAAGTACAGTTCCTCATGTTGTGACCCAACCATAAAATTATTTTCGTTGCTACTTCATAACTGTGATGTTGCTACTGCTATGAATCGTAATGTAAATATCTGACATGCAGGATGGTCTTAGGCGACCCCTGTGAAAGGGTCGTTCGACCGCCAAAGGGGCCGCGACCCACAGGTTGAGAACCGCTGCTCTAGAGGGTAAAGCTACTCATCCTTCTCAAGACAAGGTCTGCTATTATCAATCTTAGAGCAAGTCCCACCCCTCCCATCTCCTCCCACCCTTCCCTCCTCACTTCCTGCTTTTACTCAGCATTGTTTTTAAATATCCTCATGGTGCTGGGTGCTGGTCTCTGATCTTCTTCCCACCGTAGCATTTGGAGAACGGTGTTTCAGGATCGCAGAATGCTCTGTTATCCAGAGTTCTAGCCACCAGGAACCAAGTTATTGGTGGGCTTTCTAGAGTGGCAGAAGAGAGAAGAAAGTATCTTTAATTCCTCCCCAAATTGTAGCACTTTGATCTGCATGAGGGGACCGAATGGGCTGATATGTGGAGCACATTAAGGAAATGAATGAGGTGCTGAGTGGCAAGAGCAGTTGTGAACGCATCTTTGGGCTTCTAACTCTCTGAGCTTGAAGCCTTCTCACAACCTCCCAGATCTGCAGTCCTACGAGCTCTCGCTGGAGGAGCTCACTGCCTACATAAAGCTGGTAGACATTACTCCTGGAGAAGTGGGAAGGCGCGTTCCCTGGCTCTGGCTCTCATTTCACCAGGCACGGAAAAGCACCGCAGCTGCTTAAGGCCTCAGCCAGAGATAGACCCCAAGTAGCACATACGTCTGCAAGCTCCAGCCCCTCTTCCCCCGGCCGGCCAGGAGATGCTGTGGTTGTTAGTGGTTATTAGCAGAGCCATGTGCCACAGGCTGAGACGCTCTCTTGGTGGCATTGAGGCTAACGGAGCCATGTGGTGTCTGGGAACCGGCTGCGGGTGGGGAGCAGCTGTGGGGACCGGCCCCTCATGTCACTGCCTGCCTACGCCTGGGAGGATGGGTTCCATTTCAGGCAGCAGTGATTCACGCTGGGTGGCCTCGGCCCTCCCTCCCGCATCAGCGTCACTGAGAGCTACCCAGAGGGTTGAGAAGGGCACAGCTCCCCTTGGAGAAAGCACGCCCTGCCGAAGGGCCTCTCCTCTCTCCATGTATCTGGCTCAACAAGGTCTTAATCTCCACTCAGGCCTCTCGGCAAGCTCAGGCAATCCCTGAAGCTGGACTGGTGAGGCCCATCAAAATCAGAGTGGGTGTGGGGGGCTTTAGCCACCCCCCCCCCCCCACCGCAAGGGATACACTTTCTCACCTAAACTTCATACAGAGACACATCTTGAGTCCATTCCAGGCCTTAAGTATTTTTGCTTCTTGGAAGATGCAAAACAAAAAGAACAACAAAATACTAAAAGAAAAATAAACAAATAAACACACACACACACACACACACACACACACACAGCAAAGGCCTATGGTCTCCACCGAGTGGTTGAGTCTCTCAGAGGAGGAGATGAGCGCGTTTTCAGGATTATGTACACACTTTACCTAAATGTCTTCCTTTGCAGCAATAGGACTTCAGCTGATGCTAGAATTAGAGAGGAGTCACCTTGGCCTTCAGGCCTGGCAGCCCAGCTCCTCGGTGCCCAGGCAACAGCTTCAGGGGCCTCCTGGCGAGGGCCTGGTTCCTCCTTACCAGGGACCGAGCTTCTCCAGTACCCAAGGAGAAGGCTTTCAAAAACAGGAGTAAAGTAATCACAGCTGATAGTCCCTGAGCTTACTGTGCTGCGTGCTCTCTATATCATCTCACTGGGTCTTCATACTCCAAAGAAGTGGGTACTATTCTCAGACTCTTTTATAAATGAGGCTCAGAGAGTCGAAGCCGCTGATCCAGCCACACAGCTGGTAATTGGTGGGGCCAGGATTTGCTGGCAGGAAAGGTTCCAGAGCCTGAGCTCTCAACCACCATGCATGTGTAAGCTCACATACATGCTTGAAGGTACATGCATGTACCCTTTGGTTTATACAGTGTAATTATTTTATAATATCCACAGAATCATAAATGATTGGGAGTGGAAGTCACCCTAGAGATGACCTATTTGACTCCCTTCCCCATTTTCGATTTCACTCACACACACACACACACACACACACACACACACACACACACACCAGTAAAAGAAATTGAGGACTTGCCTTATTGCAGTGGTTCTCAACCTTGGCTGCACATTAGAATCACCTGGGAATCTTTTTAAAATCCTGATTTCTGGGCCTCATCCTCTGGAAATTCTGTTTCTTTGTTATGGGGTGGGGCCACAACATTAGTAACAAAGAAACAGAATTTCTGGGTGATGAGGCCCAGAAATCAGGATTTTAAAAAGATTCCCAGGTGATTCTAACGTGCAGCCAAGGTTGAGAACCACTGCCTTAGAGAAATAGTTCTCAAGTGAGCAAGTTTCAAAATCACCTCCTTAAAGCCCAGATCTCTGGATCCACAACAGAGCATCTAGTTCAGCAGCTCTGGGATCTGCATTTCTGCAAAATCCAGAGGCTGCTGACACTGCTGGTCCTGGGACCTCACTGTGAGAGCCACGTGTGACTGTAAACTGGACATGTTAAGGCCCATAAGCCCCTCTGCAGTGCTGTTACCTAAACGCTCCCAGTAAAGCCTGGACAAACACATTCCCAATGGGGTCACTCTTACCCGATCACTTGTTCTTAAATAACTCTCTTTGGCTCCCAGCAACAGAACCAGAAGGTGGTGGGCAGATTCTTCTCCAAAAAGGAGTCCACACTCCTCATCCCCCAGAACCTGAGACTGTGATAAGAATACCATTCCTGTGACTGTGCTGTTATAAGGTACCGTTGATGTAAAAAAGGGATTATCTGGGTGAGATTTTAATCACACAGGTCCTTAAAAGCAGAGAACTTCTATGGCTGTCGCAGCAGAAAAATAAGGCAAAAGGGGAAGGTAGAATGATTGGCAAGGAGATCTGGATTTTGAGAGGGTGCAGCCGTATTGAAGGTGGGGAGGGCCACGGGAGAAGGAAAGTAGGTGACTGCTAGAAGCAGAAGTAACCTCTGCCAGGAAAAGGGGCCCGCAGTCCTACTCTGCACAGGGCTTAACTTGCCAACAATCAAAATGAGCTTAGGAATAGTCTTCCCTAGGACCTCCGGCTAAGACTGACGTCTGATCTACAGAACTTTGAGCTGGTAAACGAGGGTCGTTGTAGCCTCTGTGTGTGGTCATAACACAATAGAAATCAAATACACAAGCACACAAACCCCTGAGATCAGGAGGGAGCCATGCCCAGTGCAGACCCACCCCGTCCAGAGAGCCTCAGACCACGAGCTGGGCCCCTGGGAGGCTCACCTTGTTGTTTGCTGAAAACGTCAGTGGCTGTGACCTACATTCCATCTCCATCAAGGTAACATTCAGTTTCATCTAAAAAAAAAAATCTAAAGGTTGTCTGAGAGAACACCTTGAGAACGGGTGGCCCCAGCAACCCTCAGCCGACACAGGCTGGCCCTAGACCACAGACGGATCCCCTCGTCAGCAAGCGTGTGCCCTTCATGGAAGAGCAGTTTGAAAACAGTTTAGCAAAACAGATTGTCCTCCTGCGCTGCTGCTCGGTCACATAACATCCTTTCCTGTTTCTGAGATTAATCATCTATAGAGCTGAGTCCTGTCCCTCAGCAAGATGCGAGGAATCTCAAGCGAGAGGATGGGATGAATGTGCAGGGTCGTTCGGCAATGATTCCTGCACCCCCAGGTATTCTTATGATTCTTGTAACAAAGTCAAATGCGTGAGGACAGTTTTGGTTCTCAGCATGACCGCTATGATAGTATAGCTATGGTCCAACCACTGTGTCTTTTTACTGTAAAAGGTGGATATAACTATCTGCCACCATAGTCAGATACACTTCAAGTAAAGGGAACAGGTAGCGGTGGATAATCCCTACTATGAGGTTTTCCCCCAACACCTCCCTCCAACTGACTGACAGATGCCAGACATTCACTGAAGTGCAGGTTCATCTCTCAGGGCCGGGGTGCCATATCTGTTCCATCAGGGCCTTTCCCAGATGCAGCCATCCTCTCACCACAAGGCCTGGAGGGCGGCCGATCAGCACATGGGGCTTTGCTCATGTTCCCCATAAGCCTGTACCCTCAGCACGCTGCAGGCGCAGAGCTGGTCAGGCATGGCTCTTGGACCCTCTCCATGACAGCTGCCCGCTTTGCTGCTTTGGCCCTGATGACCAGCCATGACAGGGAAGACTCAGTGTGAGGCCCCAGGACCAGTCTAGCTCCCAGATCCCCAAGCAGAGCCAGGAGCTGTGCATGCTGGTATTTTCCTCTCACAGTAACTGGATTCAGAGTTGAATCCAAGGACCAGCTTCCTTGATGGATCATACCCTCCTGACCACTTCCGCTTTGGTTGATTTTCTCCCCATTGCAAACGATGGTGGCCAGTGACAGGGCTCTGCTGTGCAGAGCAGAGCACCCAGCCCCTTCCTGCTGCTTTGTTCTTCTCCCCCAGCCGCCGCGCTGAGCCCCCCCTCCCACAGTGTGGAGGGATAAGGGAAGCCAAGCAGTGTCATTTCTATTCCAATGCTTGGGAAGAAACTCTTTTTGAATTCTGGAAATCTTGAAGGGTTTTGAGCCACATATTTGAAAACAGAACTAGCAGCTCGCTGTTTTTCCATGTTATCCAAGCTCATGGTTTTGTTTTATTTTATTTTGCCTTTTCCGTGCCTCGAGTGGTTGAAATATTTGGCACTTTTTTTGTTATGGGAGATCTGGTGGTATTTCATGTGTAGTCAGATCAAGTGGCTATGGCCCACACTGCTGTGAAATAGGTTATACTGTAGGATCATGGTCTGAGCACACACACACGACCTCCACAAAGCAATTTACTTCCTGCCATGACATATTCAATCAACTGTTTTTGCTAACAAATACAGGACTGTGCTAGTTCCATTTCCCAGGAGTTGCCTGATAAGCTCTGAAAACTCTGTTTTTGTCATTTTAGTGTCACTTTTCATTCATCTCTTTGAACTGTCATCATTTAAAAATTACAATTTTTAACTAGGAATGCGGACTGGTGGTTAAAAGCAGGAGGTTTGAGATGTAGGTCTGAGAAACAGTGAAAATATACAAGAAACTCAGGAAAATTCAGAACGTGACATTCTTGATGGCTGTGACAGAGTGTTGCCCCCACGGGTCCCATCAAGAACTTGCCAGTAAATAAGAATGAGTGAGTGAGGACACAACACGGTTGATCTAAAGTCTTGGGACACCCTTGGATGTCCACACGGACAAAAATTCAAACAGTATCACAGACTAAACAGTGACGAGTCAACAACACTCCTCTGGGCAAGACTGTATTTTCCAGAGAACGGCAGGGATATCTCCTACCCCACATGTTCTTCTGCACGGTGACATCGACATTCTTCCCGGAAAGGAAGAACCTAATTTCCTTCCTTTAGTGTCTGGCTTGGTTAGTGACTTGCTTAAGCAATAGACTGAAATGGGGGAGACCACTCCAATTGCAACACACTGCATCCTTGCTGCTCAAAGACATATCTGGGAAGATACCTGAGGGGGTCATCTGCTTGGTTTCCCACCTGGTTGGCAGTGAAGTTGGAGACTGCAGGCTTTGTCCTGTAGCAGGAAGAGGCATTTTAGTGGACAGAAAAGTTCCCTGGTCTCCCAGGAGCACTCGGGATGAACTTGGAGTCGGTTTCCAAAGATTCCTGATGACAAGAGCCACCCGGGCACTATTCTCCCCTGGAAATTTTGGTTCTGTTTTTCTGAGTTGGGAGCTCAGATTTTACTTTTTTAAAAAGTGGCCTGGATGATTTTTATCACCAGGGAAGTCTGGGAAGCCTTGACTTAGGGCAAGAGAGCAACTCTTTTCCTTCTGCTCAATGTTGCAAAAGAAGGAGCTGATATAATATTTAACCACTGAAGAGAGACATCTGCTTGCATAAGCTCTGTCGGGGAAAGAATGAGGGCCACAGTTACTATTCTGAGGAGGAGGAAATTCGTGGGGTTGCTTTGAAGCGGTTCTGTGGTTACAAATGACAGGTACTGTCGCTGAAGATGGGGCTTTCTTCTCTAGATGAGCTTGGGTTTGACTGCAAAACACAGCAGGCTTGACAGTGCAGCTGTTTACTTCACCCCGAGGCCAGGGACTGTGCTGCCACCATGGAGGGAGGGCCGGAAGCATGTGCCCCCAGACACTAGGTCATGCCTGTGCTCATTCAGCCTCCGCCAATGATGCCGTGCATGGGAAGGTTTTCTGTGGCACCCCTCCTCTCCTGCAGTTGGAATCAGTCCCCAAATGCTGAAAGCAAAAGGCACATGGGAAGTGGGGAGGAGTGCACACATAGTCAGGTCTGCTCATTTCTTTAATCTTCACCCAGATATATTTTCCACTGATTTTTAGAGAGAGTGAAAGAGAGAAGGAAAGACGGAGAGAAATATCGATGTGAGAGAAACACATTGATTGGTTGCCTCCTGCGTGCGCCCTGACCAGGGCCGGGTCTGGGGAGGAGCCTGCAACCGAGGTATGTGCCCTTTAACTGGAATTGAACCTGGGACCCTTCCATCGGCAGGCTAATGCTCTATGCACTGAGCCAAACCAGCTAGAGCAAGTCTGCCTATTTCTAATGAGCTGACCAGCAGGAAAATTCGGGATTGATACATCAAGGGACCCTGGAGGTCCTGCTGCCATTTCTACAATCCTGGTTTTGGTAAGACACAGCAGGGCCTTGGAACAGTGCCTAAGTGTCTAGAAAAGCACCTCCTGGCATATAAGGCAGCTCAACAGACACGCTGTGAATGAGCGAATGAATGAATGTGAATGAGAGACAGCTTGAATTGCAAAACAGAGACCTTGAATTATTGACAATTATGAGAAAACTTCAGGCTTCATTTCTCAGAACTTTATTCTTCTACACAAAGTTCAGGCCTCTGCCTGTTCTACTCTGTTAACCACAGGAGCCCAAAGTTCTCCCATAACTAATCTGAACCTGTGATCGCTTGCTGTGCTCTTAGGAGCTCTCACACTCCCTTTCCCTTCTAAGGAACAGGTGATTGTGTGAGGACGATGGAGCAGGGCAGCAGGCCCTTGGAGGACTTCCCTGTCAACGTGTTTTCCGTCACTCCTTACACACCCAGTACCGCGGACATCCAGGTGTCCGACGATGACAAGGCAGGGGCCACCTTACTCTTCTCAGGAGTCTTCCTAGGACTGGTGGGGATCACGTTCACCATCATGGGCTGGATCAAATACCAAGGGATCTCCCACTTGGAATGGACCCAGCTCCTCGGGCCCATCCTGCTGTCGGTCGGGGTGACGTTCATCCTGATTGCTGTGTGCAAGTTCCAAATGCTCTCCTGCCAGTTGTGCAATGAGAGTGAGGAAAGGGTCCTTGACACGGAGCAGACGGCAGGAGGACAGTCATTTGTTTTCACTGGTATCAACCAACCCATCACCTTCCATGGGGCTACTGTGGTGCAGTATATCCCTCCCCCTTATGGCTCTCAAGAGCCCATTGGGGTGAACACCGCGTACCTACAGCCAGTGGTGAACCCTTGCTGCCTCACACCACCTGGAGTGGTGGCCGCTGCCACGCCAAGCCCTCCTCAGTACTGCACCATCTACCCTTCGGAGAACTCTGCCTTTGTTGATGACCAGGACTACCCTGCCTTCGCGGATGGTGGAGATGACAGGTACGGGGTCTGTGGTGGGGATCCTCCCCTTCCCGCAGTCACAGCCATAGTCGATGGCTCTGTTTGCTCTATAAGGAAGGTGGTGGGCGAATGCAATCTCTGTGTGGCCTATTGCCAGGCAGGTGGCGTTGGTTCTGGGAGCGGTTCTTTGGGCTGTAACGCATCTGTGTTTTCCGCTCACATTTCAGGTCCAGCCCTGATGCTGAGCTGCTAGAAGAGACGCAGCGGGGAGGTGAGGACTCTGCTGGCTTCTCTCCTCCCCCCTATGAGGAGATATTCTCCTTCCCTCGATAGAGACAAATGCTGAGGGAGTAGCCTGAAGTCATTGTTGCTGACAAATGAAGTGTTCTACGCTGCAACCTTCAGGAGGCAGACAGCAGAGCAGCCCCAGCAGCCTGACAGACACCATTCAAGGGGGGGTGGGAGGTGAAATGTCTCAAATTGGTAAAAATGAGGCTGGGGTGGAGAAATTACCTTCTGATACAGCGAGGGATCCCCCGCCTACAGTTCACCAGCAGCATGCCTACCAGCAGGAATCTCAACTGTTTATCCACAGCAGTGAGAGTGGGGGTGGGAGGGAGGCAGGGAAGAGAAAACTGGCTTTCCCAGGGCCCTTCTCAGTTCCCAGGGTACATTTGCATATCCCATCAGGTGTCCCCGAGGACTCTGGGTATCTTAAAGGCTGCAATAAACAAACGAATAAATGGAGTAAAAAATAAAGAATATGTTCTGTTAGGATATTGGTTAGGTGTCTAAGCCATTCAAAATAAGTAAGAATAGGACAATGATGTCATTAGCTACTTAAGTTATCATTGGGGCGCAGGGACGCTGGGCTGCTGATGCTCTTGTGGGAAAGTGTAGGCTTGATGTGTCCGCCCAGGATGGGATCCGTGCTGGGCACGAGCTGCCTGGGTGCAGTGCCGGCAGAACCCGGGACTTCTCTCAGCACCTCACAAGAGTTCCGTGGAGTTAGACAGAACGGAGCTGCCATGCCAACACCTGGGGAATCATGGATCGTGGAAACAATCATTATAGCCAAGACAAGCTCATCTCTTTTATAAAACACACACACACTATTGCCCTTAATTTCCATGAATCCGGACTATGCAATAAACAACCAGAACAGACTCCCAGACTGTGGAAGAGACAGTTAAAATCATCAGGTTTTAAAATTCCTTAGGCTACAAAGGGAGGCTTACCCAAACAAGACAGGATTTAGGCATTCTTTAAAATTTTGGTACTATTTTTATCAGAAATATCTAGTTTTCCAAGGATATGATTCACATAGGCCATGGTATATTATTGTGATTTGTATTCTATCTCGGGAACAAAATCTTTTCCTATGAGAATTCATTTTCATGTTTGATGATAGGATGTGATGGAAAAATATAGTTCTGTTCACAGAAACTAGCTTTATATTCATTTCATGAAATACTGGACTCCGAGCTGGGGGCCATGGGCTCTGGGCAGGAAGTTAGTGACGGGGACATGGTTGAGCATCACCAGCAGCACGCCTACCGGTAGTGACACTCAGAGGCCTGCATGCCCGCCTCCCTCACCCCTTTCCCTCCTCACTCTCACCCACCCTGCAGCTTGATATCCCTGGGCTGGGGTTTGGCATGAAGGGATGCCCAAATTGGAAAAAGATGTTAGGAAAGGATGTCTCTGTGTGAAAGCTGGGAGGGTAGGACAGCCAATTTGTCTGGGTGACGCCAGGAGTCCCATATGCAAGGGCGTGGCCCGGGGGAGTTTGTAGCTCCAGAAACTGTCCCTGTTCTAAGACAGTGAAAAAGCGCTAACCGTAGAGGTAACTGATGCTTCTGAGGACAGTGCATCAGCGCTAACCGCTTCGGGAGCTCAGGGTGGGGGGCTGGCCTGTAACAGTTGGGGGTCAGCAAATGGGAATGTGTTCATTCTGTCAGTATTTGTTGACTGAGCATCTACTCTGTGTCAGGACCGGGGCCAAGGGGCATATGACAGTGAAAAACCAAACCAACAGACGAGCAGATATGGCTCTGCCCTTGCAGAGCTTCACTGATCATTATTCTCTGACACCAAAGAGGGGTCCTGAACTAGTCAGGAGAGTCACAGAGTTTGCTTGGGGAGTGCAGTCAAGGCCCTCACCACACCTAGCCCCAGGGAGTCACATTTACAAGGGTAGCCAGGTGGCTGGTGTTCTGGCCTCAGAGGACTGTCCTGGGAACTGAGTAGCTGATACCTGTACAAGGAGGAGGGGACGCCTAGCACATCCCCTGAGTGGGAGAGGTCTTAGGGCTGCCCTGCAGGCTGTGTAAGCCTGTATATCGCTGCTGCCACCGCCCTCAGAGCTGCCTTCCAGTCCCTGACCAGTTACACCCACCAGCTCTCTTGCCTCAGGACAATCCCACAATGCTCTTTCTGTCTTTGTGTGGGGATTGCAGGGGCCAACATGACAGGAAGCTCCAAGTGGCCCCTGAACTCAGACACCAGGTCTCTGCCTGGTCTGTGACCAGCGAGGGCGCATTCCTGGCCGAGTGTCTGGTTTGTGGTCTGGGTGTTGCCATTCTCTCTCCTCTCAACATCTTATGGAGCGAATAGAGAACTGGGATGTGGGAATGATGGACTGGAGTTTGGCCCAGCCACGTTATCCACCCCAAGGTTATGGTGTGGGAAGGGCCCTGCCATTGCCCACATGCTCAAAGGCTCAGTGTCCAGGCCAGAGCCCAGGGCCTCGTCAGCCTTGTCGAGCATTTTGGTAGGTGTTCGCAGGGCAGCTGGGAAGCCACAGAAGGGTTTTAATAATGCCCGTGACCTGACACTGCGCACTTGCTCACTCTGGGCAAGACCCAGAGGCCTGGAGGGTGAAACATTGGTCTTGCTGGCAAAGCTCAGGCCTAAGTGACCAGAGCACCAGTGGACCTCGGTCTCCTCCACCTCAGCCTCCCTGGGGCCATGCAGGTAGGCACTTTCTGGTGAGCTACACGGAATTCAAAATAAAGCTACGAGGTCTTGTTAATCCAAGGAGACAGGTTTCTTAAGAGAGTGAGGTTCTCTGGAAACCTCCTGCCAGCCCCTTGGGCTCCTTTTGGCTGGAGAGATGGCAGGCAGCTAACAGTCCTGATGGACCGGGGAAGGGGTCCTCCAGGCCTGGGAAGTGAGGCCCAGACACAAGGGGAAGACCCTCTCATGAAGCTCTCAGCCCTCCTTTCTCCCCTGGGACCAACCTGTGGCCCAGCACCCGCCCTGGGGCAGAGCTCCGAGGTCTTTCAGGGGCGGAGAACTTCCCAGGGATTGCAATCGCCTTCTCTTTGGCTCCACTGAGCCAGGCACGGGTCTAAATTTCAAATGCGCCGTAGCTCTCTGCAACACAGCCAGCCCTTTCACTCTACCTATTTTTTTGGGGCGGGGGGGAGGGAGGCACGGGGTACAGTATGAAAACAAAGACTCTTATTTGTGAAGAGCTGGCCATGGGTGTCTGTTTTCAGCTTCTGACCCCGGGGCCTCCTCCTCAGCGTGTTTACTGTTGGGTCAGTGGAGTAGGGTTGCCATGAAGCCCCACACCCTTGGGCAGGTGGTGTTTCTCCTCCAAACAGAAACTCCTCGCAGTGGCCGAGAGGTGGATACCTTCTTACCCACGGAGAGAAGAGGGGTCCCCACACATCACTGAGGTGACTGGGCCTAGCGCTCAGGAGTGTGCCCGTCTGTCCCGGTAACCAGGGCGCTGTCTGCAGCTCCAGCACTCAGCACTCACCAAAGGCCTCATTCAGAGCCCTCTGCACAGCCCACACTCTTGGTGCCTGTTGAATAACAAATGTGAAATGAGTAAACGAACTCTTCAAATAGGTAAGGACTGCTCTAGCTCAACTTAGCTGTTTCATTGTTTTCTACGTTATGAAAAATTTCAAGTAAATACAAGAGTAGAGAGAATAGTATATGAAACCTATGTAGCCATCACCTAACCTCAACTCATGGCCAGTCTTTTCATTTATACCCCAAGCACAGTCCCTCAACTGGATTTGTAAAGCAAATGCAAACCGTTAAATCATTTCATTCTAAAAATACTTCATGTATATTCTTTTTTTTTTTTTTTTTTTTTTCTTTTTTTTTTTTAATTCTTTTTTTTTTATTGCTTAAAGTATTACAAAGGGTATTACATATGTGTCCATTTTATCCTCCCGCCCTAGACAGTCCCCCAGCCTCCCCTATCCCCCAGTGTCTTATGTCCATTGGTTATGCTTATATGCATGCATACAAGTCCTTAGGTTCATCTCTTACCCCCCTACCTCCTGCCCCCCAACCCTCCCTGGCCTTCCCGCTGCAGTTTGACAATCTGTTTGAGGCAGCTCTGCCTCTGTATCTATTATTGTTCAAAAGTTTATAATGGTCTCTATTATCCATGAATGAGTGAGATCATGTGGTATTTTTCCTTCATTGACTGGCTTATTTCACTTAGCATAATGCTCTCCAGTTCCATCCATGACGTTGCAAATGGTAGGAGTTCCTTCCTTTTTAGAGCAGCATAGTATTCCATCGTGTAGATGTACCACAGTTTTCTAATCCATTCATCTACTGATGGGCACTTAGGCTGTTTCCAGATCTTAGCTATGGTGAATTGTGCTGCTATGAACATAGGGGTGCATATATCCTTTCTGATTGGTGTTTCTGGTTTCTTGGGATATATTCCTAGAAGTGGGATCACAGGGTCAAATGGGAGTTCCATTTTCAGTTTTTTAAGGAAACGCCATACTGTCTTCCATAGTGGCTGCACCAGTCTGCATTCCCACCAGCAGTGCATAAGTGTTCCTTTTTCTCCACATCCTCTCCAGCACTTGTCGTTTGTTGATTTGTTGATGATAGCCAGTCTGACAGGTGTGAGATGGTACCTCATTGTTGTTTTGATTTGCATCTCTCGGATGATTAGTGACTTTGAGCATGTTTTCATATGTCTCTTGGCTTTCTGAATGTCCTCTTTTGAAAGGTGTCTATTTAGGTCCTTTGCCCATTTTTTGATTGGATTGTTTATCTTCCTTTTGTTAAGTTGTATGAGTTCCCTATAAATTTTGGAGATTAGGCCCTTATCAGATATGACATTGGCAAATATGTTTTCCCACACAGTGGGTTTTCTCGTTGTTTTGTTGATGGTTTCTTTTGCTGTGCAGAAGCTTTTTATTTTGATGTAGTCCCATTTGTTCATTTTCTCTTTAGTTTCAAGTGCCCTAGGAGCTGTATCAGTGAAGAAATTGCTTCGGCATATGTCTGAGATTTTGTTGCCTTTGGATTCTTCTAGAATTTTTATGGTTTCCTGTCGTACATTTAAGTCCTTTATCCATTTTGAGTTTATTTTTGTGTATGGTGTAAGTTGGTGGTCTAGTTTCATTTTCTTGCATATATCTGTCCAATTTTCCCAACACCATTTATTGAAGAGACTATCTTGGCTCCATTGAATGTTCTTGCCTCCTTTGTCAAATATTAATTGAGCATATTGGTTCGGGCCGATTTCTGGGCTCTCTATTCTATTCCATTGATCTATATGCCTATTCTTGTGCCAGTACCAGGCTGTTTTGAGAACAGTGGCTTTGTAATACAACTTGATATCTGGTATTGAGATCCCACCTACTTTGTTCTTTTTCAGGATTGCTGCAGCTATTCGGGGTCTTTTTTTATTCCAGATGAATTTTTGGAGAGTTCGTTCTAGATCTCTGAAGTATGCCGTTGGTATTTTAATGGGAAGTGCGTTGAATTTATAGATTGCTTTGGGTAGTATGGACATTTTAATGATGTTGATTCTACCAATCCATGAACACGGTATGTTCTTCCATCTGTTTATGTCTTCCTCTATATCTTTTTTCAATGTCCTGTAGTTTTCTGAGTAGAGGTCTTTTACCTCTTTAGTTAAGTTTATTCCTAGGTAGCTTAATTTTTTTGGTGTGATGGTAAACGGGATTGTTTTTATAATCTCTCTTTCTGAAAGTTCACTATTGGTGTATAGAAATGCCTCAGATTTCTTGGGGTTAATTTTGTATCCTGCTACATTGCCAAATTCATGTATTAAGTCTAGTAGCTTTTTGATGGAGTCTCTAGGGTTTTGTATGTATAATATCATGTCGTCTGCAAATAAGGACAGTTTTACTTCCTCTTTTCCAATTTGGATGCCTTTTATTTCTTCTTCTTGCCGAATTGCAATGGCTAACACTTCCAGTACTATGTTGAACAGGAGTGGTGAGAGGGGGCATCCCTGTCTTGTTCCTGTTCTTAGGGGAAATGGTGTTAGTTTTTGTCCATTGAGTATGATGTTGGCTGTGGGCCTGTCATATATGGCTTTTATTATGTTGAGGTATGATCCATCTACTCCCACCTTGCTGAGAGTTTTTATCAAAAATGGGTGTTGAATTTTGTCGAATGCTTTTTCTGCATCAATTGATATGACCATGTGGTTTTTTTCTTTCAGTTTGTTTATGTGATGTATCACGTTTATTGATTTGCGGATATTGTACCATCCTTGCATCCCTGGGATAAATCCTACTTGGTCATGGTGTATGATCTTTCTGATGTACTGCTGGATCCGATTTGCTAAGATTTTGTTGAGGATTTTGGCATCTATGTTCATGAGGGATATTGGCCTGTAATTCTCTTTCATTGTGTTGTCTTTACCTGGTTTTGGTATTAGGGTGATGCTGGCTTCATAGAATGAGCTTGGAAGTGTTCCTTCCTCTTGAATTTTTTTTAGTAGTCTGAGGAGGATAGGTTTTAGTTCTTCCTTGAATGTTTGGTAAAACTCCCCTGTGAAGCCGTCTGGTCCTGGGCTTTTGTTTGATGGAAGCTTTTTGATGACTGCTTCAATTTCTTCCATAGTTATTGGCCTGTTGAGATTTTTAGATTCTTCCTGATTGAGTTTTGGAATGTTGTATTTTTCTAGGAATTTGTCCATTTCCTCCAGGTTGTCTAGTTTGTTGGAGTAGAGCTGACCATAGTATTTTTTAACAATCATTTGTATTTCTGTGGGGTCTGTTGTTATTTCGCCTCTATCGTTTCTGATTTTGTTTATTTGGGTCCTCTCTCTTTGCTTCTTGGTGAGTCTGGCTAGAGGTTTGTCAATCTTGTTTATCCTTTCAAAGAACCAGCTCTTGGTTTCATTGATTTTCTGTATTGTTTTTTTGGTCTCTATGTCATTTATTTCTGCTTTAATCTTTATTATCTCCTTCCTTCTGCTCACTCTGGGGTTTTCTTGTTGCTCTCTTTCTAATTCTTTGAGTTGTAGAGTTAGCTGATTTACTACCATTTTTTCTTGTTTTGTGAGATAGGCCTGTAGAGCTATAAACTTCCCTCTCAGGACTGCTTTCATTGTGTCCCATAGGTTTTGGATTGTTGTGTTTTCATTGTCATTAGTTTCCAGGATGTTTTGAATTTCTTCTTTGATTTCATTGGTAATCCAATCAATATTTAATAGCATGCTATTCAGCTTCCAGGTGTTTGAGTATTTTGGGTTGTTTTTATTGTAGTTTATTTCTAATATTATGCCATCGTGGTCTGAGAAGATGCTTTTTATGATTTCAATCTTCTTGAATTTGGGGATACTTTGCTTGTGACCCAATATATGGTCTATTTTTGAATATGTGTCATGAGCACTGGAGTAGAATGTATATTCCGTGGCACTGGGGTGAAGTGTTCTGAAGATGTCTATTAAGTCCATCTGATCTAGTGAGTCATTTAGGATTGCTGTATCTTTGCTGATTGTTTGTCTAGAGGACTTATCCAGTGCTGTCAGTGGTGTATTAAAGTCCCCTACTATGATTGTATTGTTGTTGATCTCTCCTTTGATATCTTCCAGGAGTTTTTTTATGAATTTGGGTGCTCCTGCATTGGGTGCATATATGTTTACCAGGGTTATATCTTCTTGTTTAATTGATCCCTTTAGTATTATGAAGTGGCCTTCCTTATCTCTTGTTATGGCCTTCACTTTGAGGTCTATTTTGTCCGATATAAGTATTGCTACCCCAGCTTTCTTTTCCTTTCCATTTGCCTGAAAGATATTTTTCCATCCTTTCACTTTCAGTCTGTGTGAGTCCCTTCTAATGATGTGGGTTTCTTGTAGACAGCAGATGTATGGGTCATGTTTTTTTATCCATTCAGCCACTCGATGTCTTTTGTTTGGAGCATTTAGTCCGTTTACGTTTAAAGTTATTATTGAAAGGTACTTATTTGTAGCCATTTCTTTTTTTGTGTGTGTGGCTGTTTTCTTTCTGAGCTTTTTATTATTTTTATACCAGTCCCTTTAGCATTCCTTGCATTGCTGGCTTGGTGGTGATAAACTCCCTTAGCCTTTTTTTGTCTGTGAAGCTTCTTATTTCCCCTTCAAGTTTGAATGATAGCCTTGCTGGATAGAGTATTCTTGGATTCAGTCCTTTGCTTTGCATCACTTTGTAAATTTCTGTCCATTCTTTTCTGGCCTGATGTGTTTCTGTTGAGAAATCATTTGACAATCTAATGGGAGATCCCTTGTATGTAACTTTCCGTCTCTCTCTTGCAGCCTGTAAGATTCTCTCTTTGTCCTGAACATTTGCCATGGTAATTATGATGTGTCTTGGTGTGGGTCTTTTCGGGTTCACCTTGTTTGGGACTCTCTGGGCTTGTGTGACTTTTTTCTTCCCCACCTCAGGGAAGTTTTCTGATATTATTTCTTCTAATAGGTTTTCTAATCCTTGTTCATCCTTCTGTTGTTCTGGTACCCCTATTATTCGTATGTTGTTTCGTTTCATGTTGTCCCAAAGCTCCCTTAGGCTCTCCTCCTGTCTTTTAATTTTTTTCTCCAATTGCAGTACATTTTGGGTGTGTTTTGCTTCCTTGTCTTCTAATTCACTAATTCGGTCCTCCGCTTCTCCTAGTCTACTGTTGATACTTTCAATGGAGTTTTTCATTGCAGCTATATCACTCTTCATTTCTTCTTGGGTCTTACTTAAGTTGTTGATTTTTTCATCTGTTTCTTCTAGCTTCTTCCATATGTTATCGATTTTTTCATCTGTTTCTTCTTGCTTCTTGCAGAGGATGTCGATTTTTTCCTCCATCCGGTTTATGCACTCTAGGACCCTTATTCTGAATTCTTTGTCTGTCATGTTGCATGCCTCTGTATTACTTAGCTGCTTTTCTGGAGAGTCCTCCTTCTCTTTCCTTTGGGGGTTTCTTTGTCTACCCATGTTTGATCTCACTGACATATCTAGACGTTGAGTCGTTCAGTGGTTGCTCCCTTGGTGGCAGTGACTCCTTGGTCTGTGGTTGCTCTTCGGGCAGTTGCGGTAGCAGCTGCTCTTCAGTTGGCAGCAGCTCCTCTGGTGTGTGCTGTTCACAGCTGAGGTGGCTCTTCTGGCTGGTGGGGCGAGGCTTCACATACAGCTGCTGTTCCTCAGCAGAGGGTGTGGTGCTCTGGAGGTTGCTGTAGCTTCGATCTGCTTTCCAGGGGAGTTCTGCTCTTCCCGGCTGCAAACCGTCTCACCAGCTGAGCAGTTTCGCCAATTCGGGGTGGATGCTATTAGTTTCAGCTGCTCTCTCCATTTGCTCCGGGACAGGACCTGGGACGCGTCTGCCTATATCGCCGCCATCTTCATGTATATTCTTAAAAGGTAAAGATTCGAGAGAAAAAACCCCAACACTATTATTACACCTAAAAAATTTACAATTCCTTAATGCCATTAAATATCTAGTCAATGTTTAACTTTCCCCAATTTTCTACTTTAAAAAAAAAAAAAATGTTTTTATTGATTTTTAGAGAGAGAGGAAGGGAGAAGGAAAGAGAGATAGAAACATTGATCAGAGAGAAACATCCTCAATTGGCTGCCTCCTACATGCCCCCTACTGGGGATTGAGCCTGCAACCTGGGCATGTGCCCCAACTGGGAATCAAACCAGTGATCTCTAGGTTCATGGGTCTACACTCAACCACTGAACCACACAGGCCAGGCCAGCCAATTTTCTACTTTTTATTTTTACCTCTTTGTTTTGTTTGAATCAGGATCCATTCTGCTAAATGTGCCTACATTTCTAGTCGTAGTACATTATGTTTTGGGATGTAGACAATTGGCACCCTATTATGGTAGCAGATCCATATTTATTAAATTTCACTTTCCAAACAAAAATGTTTTTCAAGATTTTTTTTTTACTCCATATCTCCTTCTCTGTCGGTTCCCTGAAACTCTAGGTATCCTTTGGAATTGGAAACTTTCCCCCCCTACTTTTAGCATTTTATAATATTTTTCTAAATACAGGCCCAGAAAAAATTATACATGAAAAGAAAAATACCTTTAAGTGAGTGTTTAGTTGACAAATATCTGTTGCAGATTAGTTTCAAAAGTATCAGAAAACGCTGACAACCTTTAGTATTTTTGGCTTGGTCAGTAAAACTTAAAAAAAAATTTTTTTCCCTCCAGAGACCAGAAAAACTCCTTTGAACTTATCTAAAGTGGGAACTAGAGTCTCCTCCTTAAGAAATAAAGGGCAGAGCCTCTTGCTCTATATTAAAATGTTACCTGATGTAATTTAATTTCTATAGGTTGTTGACTGTGGGCCTCTTACCAATAAGTTCTCAATTTCAAGTTAAAAGTGAATCTATTTTCTGCATATGCCTGCAACTCTTCCTTTGAAGGTGAATGTGTGTGTGTGTGTGTGTGTGTGTGTGTGTGTGTGTGAGAGAGAGAGAGAGAGAGAGAGAGAGAGAGAGAGAGAGAGAGAGAGAGAATGTGATCCCCTACACTCCCTTCATATAGCATGTGATTTATGGATTCCTTGCTCACTTACTACTTGTAAATCATCATGAGTTTTATGTCCCAAGCAGTCAGCAGTTGGTTATAAAATCAACAGCAAGTGAACTAAATAAACCCTGACTGGCTTACTCTCAGAATTGATGACAAATCAGAAAGTGAAGACAACGCCACAGAAACATTCTCACCTGCCTCTGGGATGCCGCAAAGGTCTCAGATAGGGGAATTTTATTTGTCTTGAGCTTTTGGGAAGATTAATAACCAGATGAACTGGGAAGGAAATCCTTTTTCTGGATTCCAGAAGTTTTCTTATAACAAAGAACTTGTCCTCCGGCATAAAACCAACACGTGTGTAAATCACAGGCCTGTGTGCTGGAATCTGTGCTACACACCAGGGGCTGCACACAAAGATGAGGGAAGACAGAAATCCTCCTATTAACCCTCCCACTCATTCATTTAAAGAACACTTTTTAGAAAGGGGGATGAATGTGTGTATTCTTTTTGAACATACAGAATATCTCTTGAAGAATGCACAAGAACTGGTGATAATCATTTCCGGGGCAGAAGATAGGAGACTTATTTTTCACTTTACTCCATGCTAATGAATGAAATTTTTTTTAACCAGGTTCATAAATGACCTGTTTATAAAATTATTTTTAGAATAGAGGAAGGAGAAAAGGAAATGATCTTACTCTATGCACTTTTACTGTTAACATCATCTTCTTGGTCCTAAGGTAAATCATTTTCATTGCCACTGCTGCCTCTCTATGTAACAGGTAAACATACATAAGGCATACAGATACTAGGGTGGTATGTATACATACACCCACGTGGACAAATACCCTGCCATATGAATATCACTTTTACATTTAACATATATATATGTTGTTGCTAGAGTCCTCTGCTGGCTAATGTCTGACACTAGGTAAACACTGACCAATAGCCATGATATCAACATAACAGCAGCACATAACAGAGTCACGAGTCGGATTCCACATAGTTCTTTCCTCTGAAGTTTTTCTCAACCCAGCCTCCACCTTCACACCTAGAAAACAGCTCATAGCAATTCGCTTACCGAAGAGCCACCACCTTTGAACCTTCAGAGGTGAAACCAGGGGAACCCAAGTAAACTGATTCCTCCTCAGAGCAACTACAGGGGTCAACTCTGCCGCGGTCCCCACTCTGGACAAGTGGGTGTGAGAGAGATCGGTGCCCCTTCCCCGCAGGCTCCCCCTGCTGCCGGGCCGGGCCAGGCCAGGGCTCCTCCTGCTGGACTTCAGGGGGCTGGTCTGATCCCACTTCAGCCAGGAAGGAGCCTCCATCCCTCACCAGCCAGAACAGGAGCCACACAAACACGCTTGGAATTTTTCAGAGGGAAAGTAGGCTGCAGAGGGAAAACAAAAGCGCTGTCTAAAAGCTCCAAGCGGAGGACAGGTTTAGATTAGAGTGTGTCTGCACCTCGTTTGCACCCCGGAGAGGCCACTGGGGACTCACTAGTGGGGTGGGGGGTCACCTTTCTGGTCCCTCTGCTCAAGTAACACCCTGACTTCCCAGCTCACTCTGTGGTCCTTGAAGGCCTGTGGCAAGAGCCACGGTGGTTATTGAGACTTACGTTCTTGGCAGACATTTTCTCAAACTGAACAAAATCAGCCCATTACTCCAAGGGAAATAACTGACAGTATTTGTTGCCAGTGATAACATTCAATCTTTCAAGTGAAAACTGAAATTCTTGAGAACTTATATTTGTTATCATGAGCTTGACAACATCTCCCAAAGTGGACTTTTCTTTTGAGATCCGTAGGGGTATTTTTTTTTCCAAAATGTGATTTTAAAAGTTTTATATCATGAAATATATCAACATTTGAGAGGTCTGCATAACTCAGTGAACAAATATTTTCCTCGTGACCACAACACAATATTACAAAACCATGCTCAGGTAAAAAATCCATTCACAGTGCAAGATGAACCAATGGGTTTTAATGTAAGAGAGTACAAAGTATTCATTGATGTGACTTCAGGTGTCACATTGCAACTAGCCTTTAAGAAACAATTATGTGAGTTTTGGTATTGCATCAAAGAATAATATCCACAATTATCTGAAAAGCTTTTAAAATA
Source organism: Myotis nattereri (assembly GCF_964212035.1). NCBI lineage: Eukaryota > Metazoa > Chordata > Mammalia > Chiroptera > Vespertilionidae > Myotis > Myotis nattereri. The sequence goes on from NC_138079.1 coordinate 38,438,494, forward strand.
GTTCTATATTCTCTAACTATGTATCTGTATGAGGATAGACTAGAGTCTCTTTATATAATTCAACCAAACTCTGCAAATGCAAGGTAGCATGAAGAAGAATGCAGAAACAAATATGAGAATCTGGCTGTGTTATGTTAAGTCAAATATTAAAGAAGTTTGCAAAAATGGAAAACAATAACACCCTTTAACTTTTTAAATTTTTTGCTTTGGAAAATACATGTTATTTAACATGTATGTGTTTTATAGTTGTAATTTTATTTTTAAAAGTTTTGGAGGTCTTGGAGCTGGGTTTTTTGTGTGTATGTTTTATTGAGGAATAGTTGACATACATTTTTAAGGTATTTAAAGTGTAATGAATAAATATTTTATTTGGTTTTAATTCCTAACGTGGTAAATACTGATAGACGTTACTCACATAAAAAATAGCATTTGGGGCTCCTCAATAAATTGTAAGGATATAATGGGTTCACCAGATCAAAAAGGTTGAGACTTCTGGCCTATATTATTGAGGGGGAGAGGGAGTGGCAATGTTCCTAGTTAAAAGACTGTTTCCCAGCCTCCTTTGCAGCTACATTTGGCCATGTGGTTAAGATCTAGATCACTGGAAGAAGTTTTCAAAAGGGCTTTCCTGAGAGACCACTGGAGAAGAGATAGCTGGGGGCGAATTCCTTTCTGACTTTCTGCTTTTCGCATCTTGAACACTAGAACTTGTATGTGACTACAGAAACCCCAGCAGTCACCTTGACCCAAAAGGTGACCGTGAGGATTAAGGCTACTTGTTACAAAGATAGACAGAAAGATAAAGGCTGGGTCCCCAATGACTATGAAGATGTCTGACTCCAGATTTCTTTTAAATGAGAGAGAAGTAAACTTTTAAATCTTGTATAAGCCATGAGTATTTTGCTTTTCTGTCACGTGTGGCAGAACCCAATTATTCTCCCTTTAAGTGTGATAATATGCTAACACGCAAACTACGAACGGTCCAACTTTATGTGGGTTATATGTATTTCTAAGATTGGGTTTTATTCTATGTCAACCACTGTCTTAATATTTACAAAAACATTATTCAGGGTTAGTATTATAAACACCCAGAAATTTGTTCAACTCTTTGAGCAACAAGCATTTAGGAAGCCCATCGTATTGGCAGGCGGGGAGCCAGCACTGGGTATACCTGCCCTCAGAGCCTGGTGGTCCAGGGAGGGAACCGCCTCACTGCAGGGCCTAACACTGTCCTCACAGCTCTGCTGTGGGCCCCGCATTAAGATAACAGACTATGCTCAGCATCTAGAGAGAAGCAGACAGCTTGTCACTTAATTGGTATTTCTGGGGCAGGAATTAAAATTCTCTTGAGTACATTTTATTGTCACCCGTACTCAATGAACCAGAATGGCCTAAATAAACAAAGAGGCTTCCCTCTCCCCTCTCCCCACTCCCCTCTCCTTAGTTTTGGTGGGTTGACATATCTCATTTCCCCGATTACCCAGGTCAGTTGTTGAGTGCTCTCTCATGTTACGGTATCAATAAAGTAACTGACTGGCTTTGAAAGCATAGTTGTAGGAGGCCAACAAATCTTGTCCATGGAACCACCTGTAATTAAAATCCTCTAAGCAAAGGTAGCTTTCTGTGGAAACTTGAGCTCTCCCTTCCTTCCTGTTACAGAGTCTATTTCCACTTATTGGGGGCATCGTAGGAGTGGGTTGGATGAAGGATACACAGAAGCCTCACTTAGAAAGCCAGCAAATTCCAGAAGGGGTAGCATCTTTGGCGTAAGCAAATCTCCCCCAGGCTCGTTGGGTTTGGGATGGATTCAGGCCAGACCTCACCACTGCACAGCCTGCTGAGGATCAAACATAAAATATTGTTGATAAAGTGGCATTTTTCCTTCATTGACTGGCTTATTTCACTTAGCATAATGCTCTCATACCACATGATCTCACTCATTCATGGATAATAGAGACCATTATAAACTTTTGAACAATAATAGATACAGAGGCAGAGCTGCCTCAGATTGTCACACTGCAGCGGGAAGGCCGGGGAGGGTTGGGGGGCAGGAGGGAGGGGGGTAGGAGATCAACCTAAGGACTTGTATGCATGCATATAAGCATAACCAATGGACATGGGACACTGGGGGGTAAGGGAGGCTAGGGGACTGTCTAGGGCGGGGGGGATAAAATGGACACATATGTAATACCCTTTGTAATACTTTAAGCAATAAAAAAAAATATTGTTGATAAAAAACTGCAAACGCTACAGAGCTGTAGCTATTACTCATGCTCCCCTTATGGGGAAAGCGGGTTCAAGGAGAGCATGGGCTGAATTAGAATACTGGCTCTGTCACCTGTTAACTGGGTGACTTTCGGCAAGTTGCTTAACCTTGCGGAGCACAAGAAATAGTTATTTACATTTTTTTTCAAATAATGCTGTTCACTCCAGCAGATGGACTAACACGGGCAAAAATGTGCTGGTATAGTTTGAGGAATGGCTTTTCTATTAATTTTACTCTACTATAATCTATCACTTAGCATTAGATTTGTTTTTATACAACTAAAAGACCCAAATAACTTAAGCAAGTTTACAGTCAAACCTCATTTCTCACATGGCTCCCATCTCCAACAATTCATTTCTCAACTCGATAAACCTTTCATGCTGATACCTGTATGATCAGTCATGCGTCTCTCAGGAAACCAACAAAAGAGAGAACGTCCAAGTATGAGTCACTTTACCGCTGTTAACATCTCAGGATATTGTGTTGTGAATATTTTCATGGTGTTTTTTGTTTTGTTTTGTTTTTTGCTTTTGTTGCTGCTTATTACTAAATTTTCATTTTTTTATTGTGCATTTCTTTTCCTTTTTGTTAAATTTTCATTTATATTTCATGTCCTCTTTGTTTTTAAAGTGTTTATTTATAGATTAAAAAGTATATTAGGCCAGAACCGGTTTGGCTCAGTGGATAGAGCGTCGGCCTGCGGACTCAAGGGTCCCAGGTTCGATTCCGGTCAAGGGCATGTACCTTGGTTGCGGGCACATCCCCGGTGGGGGGCATGCAGGAGGCAGCTGATCAATGTTTCTCTCTCATTGATGTTTCTGGCTCTCTATCCCTCTCCCTTCCTCTCTGTAAAAAATCAATAAAATATATTTTAAAAAAAAAGTATATTAGACATGTACTGCATATAAGACGGGTTAAAACATTTGGGGTTCTAGAACAGATTAATTCAATTTACAGTATTTCCAATGGGAAAAATGCTTTTTGGTTTTTGAACAGCCTTCCGGAACAAATTAAATCCAAAACCGAGGTCCCTCTGTATTTCTCTCTCATGTATAAAAAGCTTAGAGGTAGGTCGCACAGGGCTCACCCCTTGGTCATCAGGAGCCCAGATTCCTATCTTTCTGCCGTCTCCACTTAGCACCTGGCTTTCCTCTTCAAAGTCATCCCCTGATCAAAGATGGTTGCTGAAGCTCCATTATGTCTCCATTCCAGAAGGCAGAAGGGAAAAGAAAAAGGGGCACACCTCGCACCAGATCCAACTCTTGTAAAGAAACCTTCTTGGGAGTTCCAGGTTATCCTTCCACTTCCACCTCATGGACCATCATTTGGTCCCATGGCCGTACTCGCAAAGGCGTCTGGGAAACGTGGCCGTGTTCGTTACTGTTGTTCCATTACAAAGGGGAAAGAGTAGAATAGACATTAGCTAAGCAACTAGCAGCCCCTTCCATACTTGGTTCTCTCTTTCTCTCATTTTGGTCTAGATTCAAATATCTGCTCAAGAATGTGGAACTTTTCAGAAAATGTTTGTTTTGAATCCCTCTGCTGAACCAGAAATATTAATTTTGAAATGCCAAGTATAAATACACATGCCAGATGCAAGGTTTTAGCCAAAGAAGCTGGACTTGTAATTTTAGAACGGCAGATGCATTCATCAGCAGGGGACAGTCAATGAGTTACAGAGCCTCTGAGTTGTAAAACAGGCAACCTTCTGACTGAACCACGGCAGCACGGACTTGCATGTGTCACATATTTGTCTCATTTCTCTGGGTCTTGTGGTATTTTTGGTCTCCCCCATCTTCCCATTTGAAGGGCATTAGCTGTTATGGGAACAGAGACATTCAATTCACATGGCAGGATTTGATGATACTGACACATGCAAAACACAGTTCATTCCAGAAGCTGTGATTTAATAAGCTTGAATTGCTCCCTGAGTTTGGGGAGGTGGAAGGGGGGAGCGTGGGGGAAGCCAGACACCTTTGGGAGCTGCCATAACTTCTTTGGAGCATTGGAGCTATATTTAGTGCAATTAAGTTGCTAATTCAGTAAAAACTGCACAGTTCCCTTGCGGCCTGAGAGAGTAACATGCAGCTGCTAATGGTGGCTGATTTATAACCAGGGGATGACCTAGGCACCAGGGGAAATGAGCCAGATTCTTCTGAAGGCCTAAATCATGCTTAGCCCGGGGATCAAAACAGCATGCTCACCCTGGGCAGAGCACCAGAGTTGGGCGGCCTCCAAAAGCAGCCTTGAAAGGGTCCCAATTTTCCACAGGATTAGACCCCTGCCTCTCCCTCATCCCTCAGAAGGATGCAGAAAGTGTAAGCGAGCTTCCAAAGGCTCAGGAGGCAGGACCTACCCCTTCCTCAACCTCAGGCTCAACCTTAGGGGCAAAAATGACTCCAAAGGCAGAGAAGTATGAACTTAATCTGTGATCTCTCCGACTAGCAGTTTCAGGTCTCTGGAGATCATGTATGGGGGTGAGCAGGCAAATCTGAAGGGCAAGCAGGTTGTATGCCATTCACAGCATAGTCTAATTCAGTGGTTCTCAAACATGTCTACATATTAGGATCACCTGGGCAGCCTGAAGAAGCATAATGCCCAGCCTGCCCCCTTAGACCAACAACATCAGATTCTCTGGAAGGGGAACCAAGGCATCAAAAAATATTTAAAGTCCCCCGAGGGATTCCAATGGATAGCCACATTTAAGAACCAATGGTCTGACTTGCACAGACTTTGATATGAATGACTTCCCCTGCAGCTGCGTGGGGGACAGCCTGCACAGACATATGTCCCAGCCTGCACCGGGTGGGGTGGAGAAGCAAAGAGGTGACAGAGGACAGCAGGAAGATGGGTTGGCCTTCCAGAAAGAAAATAACTCAAAAGCAAATCTAGACATTGGGCCACAAACCAGCAAAACAATTTGGGTTCCTGAACAGCTTGCATGATCCTGAATTTCACTCTTAATCTGCCCAGATCTGGAGCTGTCCTTGGATATTTTCTAAGACCCGTGTTTTATGTAATTAAGACAGCAACCACACTCAAGTATCACTTCAGAGTTTGCAAAGCACGCTTTCCATACCCGTCATCCCTAGCAGATTGCACAACTCAGGGCTCTGCCCCCATCTGTGGAGGGTCTGATGCCCTCTCAGATCTGATGCCATTAAACCCAGAAGGTTGGTTTTCCATGTGTGGTTTCTACTGGGAATTTGTTTTCTTTTTCTGTGTTTTTTCTCTCTGAGTTTTCAACTCCTATGGAAAGAATTAGGAAATAAAGTTTAAAGGCAAAATCAAGCCTTATCCTCACTCAACTCCACCCTCAAGCTGGGGCTCTGCTGACCCCCCACCCCCAAAGGCCCACTGTTTGGATCCAGGCAAACAGTGATGCTTAGGGGAACATGTGCGAAGGTGAATGATGCAGCGGCAAACCCCGCTGGGAGGCTGAAGGTGTGCGTGGTGCTCTGGGTGTGGGGAAGGAAGCCGTGGCCGCACAGAACATGCTGTGCTTCATTAAGTAGTGTAGGTGTGGCTGGGCTCCTTCTGGCCCCAGTCTGCCCACAGCCTTGTCAAAGGCAACAGTCAAAGGGGACTCCTGCGCTGTCCTGGTGAGCCAGCCTGCAGGCCCAGGTCTCAGTCCTGGTCCTCGGTGGCCCTGGTGCTCACATGCAGCAGAGCAGAGCAACCAAGAGCTGACTTCCATACCAAAGGACAGCCCCTTCGCGGCTGAGTGACTTTGATAAATCACGGAAATTTGTCCCGCCTCTGTGTCTTTTTTCTGTCGAATGGAATAGTCTGGGCTGCTTAAAGCTGCTGGGAGGCTCAGCTCGATGCTCAGCTCAGGCCTGCAAGCCCTGGTAGAGCTCTGTAAGTGGTGGCAGTGGCTTCTCCCACTGCTGCAGGTCTCAGAGTTCACTGCCTTCGTCTGGTCTGATGGGCCTGTCACTGTGCATGATGTATGTTTCATGAGTCCAGTGATAAACACTTTTAGCAAAAAACATCTGAACTCTAAGGTTCTGGTTCAGTCTTTTTCCTTAAGGACCACAGACCGGTGTCTAAGAAAGTAGGTTCTGGACTCGAATGGCCTCATCAGGTTCCATCATTCTGCTCTGACCTTTGGCAAGTTCTTGCCCTTCCTGAGTCTCAGTTCCCACATCTGTGAGATGGAAGCAACAATATTATTCATGCCCTAGGATTTTTTTAAATGTATCTTTATTATTGAAAGTATTAGGAATGTCCCCTTTCCCCCATTGACCCCCTCCGCCCTGCACCATGCCCTAAGGTTTATTGGGAGAATCAAGAGATAATGCCTGGAATATAATTAGCATCTGGTTTAAAAAATTTTAAAAGCTCTGATATTTTGGGGCTGCCCTGTCAATCCTCCATCCCCATGAGCCGGGCATAAAGGCTCTCTTCGCGGCCCCATGGCTTTCCATGACAGTTCCTGCCAACTTCAGGTCTACTCAGCTCCAAGGACCCCAGGAAGCCCCAGCGTCCAGGAGTGCCCTTTCCAAAGTGGCCCCACCTCATAGAAATGCCTTCTCTCTTGAAAGAGTGCTTGCTTCCTAGGGCAAGAGCCGCTCATGAAAACGTTCCAACATTCCATCACCCATCTCAGTGTGCCCCAGGGAGCCACTCTCCCTTCCCCCACTGCTCCTGGGGGCCGGCCGTGTCCTATCTCGGCAAGGCCGAGACACCTATTCCAAGATGCTCGAGCAATTTAAAATGGACACTTTCTCCCAAGTGTGCCATCCACTGCCTGCCAGACCGCTCCACCCAAAACACAGGGCTGGGGAGGGGTGGCCTGCACAAACTGGCCACTCCCACACCTAATAATAACTCCAGTTTATTCACGGCCCAGAGCCCCACCCAGATCAATTTGACATCACTGTTTCCATAGGAAACAATAATCTTCAAATGGAATAGAGCAGGAGCTGAAAGCCCCACAAAATGCAGCCAGATGAGACCAACATGTTCCTGAAACAATGGCCGCAATGGTGTGGTGGGACCGCAAGCCTGTGAACGTCTCTTCCAGATGACTTCCACATCCCAGCGCGACGTTCCTCCCCTGCGAGGAACGCGGGAGCCTGGCAACTATGAAAGCAGCACAGCGCAGCCTCACACAGCCTATGGGAGCCGATCTTTACAGAGAGGCACGACTCTCGCATTAAAAGTCAAGACTTACTCTGGAGCATGTGTTAATCCTCAACATTTCAAAGTAAGTATGTGGACGCTAGTTCTCTACGGAATTCAAAATACACCCTCGGCTTGCTCTCTGCCACTGTCTGTAGCCCTCGGCACCCAGGACAGGGGGCTGTCTGCCTTACTAGGTTTAGGTGCTGAGTACAAGCTCCTTCAGAGGAGGGGCCCTGCCTTATCACAGAGCCTGAGCCCCCAGAGTCCACACAGGTAGGTGCTTATGTTTGGTGATAAACAGGATGACATAATACTGTCCAAGAGAGAAGGGAATCCACATGAAGGTATTATCTGAACACATTCAAGGGCATTTTGTTCCAGGAAGTCCTAAGAGGATATTAACTTATCTTCACCCTCAAGCCTTGAAGGGAGGTCCCTGAACCGGCACTGTGACATCGCTGGGAACGTGTCAGAAATGCAGAATCTGGGATTCAGCCCAGACCCCGGTCAGAACCTGCATTTGAATAAGATCTTCATTTACTACGGTCATTCATATACATCCTACAGCTTGAGAAGCTCTGTCAGTCCATCCACCTTCATAGCCGAGAGAAGTACTCAAGTAAGATTCTAGGGAGAGAGAGAGGGGCTGGGGGATGGGGTGCGGGGGAGAGACAGGGAGAAGCCAATAATAATAGCTAACATTTATTGAGTGCTTATAAAGAGCCTAGGAGGTCGGCACTGTCAGTCAGCACTGACTGCAAGTTGTGGAGATACAGTCACACCTGCAGAGCGCACACCCGTAACCATTCTGCTATATATAAGGAGGTGCTGTCCTTACCTGGTCTCTGCCTGGGAGGCCCAGGGTGTCGGGGTCCCTGCTGTCTGCATGACCATCTCTCCCACGAGGCTGCTGCCTCCCCGGCCTCACTCCGGCACAAACACTCCAAATTGCTCAGTGGTGTCAGCCGTGCCCTTGTTCTGAGGGCCTTGTTGTAATTAGCCTCCTCGTTCCACCAGCTTGCCGGGGAGCACGTGTGGGATCCTGCTGGCAGGCTCAGCCCCGCTTGGGATTCTGGCTGCATCCCTTGCTAGTTTGTGTCAACTTCTTTGGCTTCTCAGGGTCTCATTTTTCTCACCTGTGAAAAGAGGATAATAAGAGTGCCTGCTGCACTGGGGAGTTTTCAGACTTAAATAGACTCACCCAGAACGGGGCCCAGAACACAGAAAGCCGTGCCTAGAACTTACAAAATCTGCTTGAAGGCACTGACCACCACCTCTCTCTCCTCTCAGGACTCGGAATAGATGCCTGGTGAGTGAGGGGCGGCGCCTGGGAGAGACAGAGACAGTGGTTTCTGCGTTAACTGCACAGACGGCAGTGAGGGCAGGCGAGTGAGTCGGGGCCTGACGGAGGCCGGGTCAGGGGGAGGCTGTGCCCCTGTCTCCTAGTTCCTGACCACATGCATCCCACCAAACCCTCCTCCCCGGTGCATTTCCATAAAAGGACCCACGGACATTCATGGACACCCGCCTCTGGAAGCCTCGGACTGAAACACCACGAATTTCAGAACTCTGGAAAAGTGCCCTCACTCCCTCGGAGTCGCTTTAAGCTCCAAGGGCCTGGGAACAAACAGCAGGCATCGTAAACGGCAGGCTCTGACAGCTTCAAAAGCACTCAGTTCAAACATATACAGAGATTCCAGATTGATGTCTAACTTCTGAAGATCTGCGCAATGAAGGGCAGGGAGCAGGAGGGGCTCCGCAGGGAGAGAGGCTCAGACCGGCAGCGCTGGGCCGGGCTCCTGAGTGGCGCAGGCTGGGGCACACGTGTGACTGTTTCCAGGCCTCCCTGGCACTTCGCAGCCTCTCCATCAACATCCACCAGCAGTGGCCCCCAACAGCTTCACTTTCATCTCGGCTACCCCCTGTATGCACCACCATGCTTTTCATATTTAGTTTCATAATAATACATGTTAAGCTTATATTTAGCTCTATTGTCATAGAAAAGATGTGGAACTCTAACAGCAGGCACAAATGCGCGGTGGTCCCGGGGCGGGCGGTGGTTGGCGGGCTTGCCCAGGGGTTAGCATTCTCACTGCTCCAGCTCTCAGTGAGGATTTCCCCTAAAGATACAAGATGCTGGAAACTTCTGCCAGGGGGATGCAGCTGGCATGCATTTTTTGCAGGACCAGCTACATAAGTTGCATGTAAATACAAAATGAAAATGTGGGGCATCTTGTTTAAAAATTATTAAGAGTATCATGGAGGCGACAGCAGTGTTAAACCTGGTGCCGGGCTCTTCTAAAGGTGAGTCTCAGGTGACAGCACGGATCACACAGCCATCTGGTCAACCCTGCATTTTAGGCCGCAATATTGAATTCAAGCGATGTCATAATCCCTTTTTCCTCCAAAATTAAATTTTAAAAATTAGGGTGCTCCCTCCCCCATCCTGGGAGCCTCAGGAAAGCTGGGCTTCCATGGTGCTAACAATGGCAGGGGCAGGAGGGAGGCCCCCATTGCTCCTCTGGCCACACGGAGCTACAGCCAACCCTGGTCCTCACCGTTGGGGCACTCAGGGGCTCAGAGAGGCCTACACAGACTTGGCTTCCACCAGCCACCAAATCTCTGCCGCCCATGTTCCTGGGGCCCCACTGGCCCTCCTCACATTGGGAGAAGTCAGGCCCTCTTGCAGGATCTGGCTTCACACAGAAGCCCCTGCTCATGCCCTGGGGTAACTGGTAATACAGTTGTAGGGTGCTTCCTCCAAGTCCTTTTTGCGTTTTGATTATATATTAGTATGTATGTATATATATATATATATTCCATGTTTTGTGCTTTTAACATATACATACTCTTCATAGTTCATTACACGACTATAGCACCTTCTAGTACCCAATTTCCTGTTGATTTATGCTATGGTCTGAATGTTTGTGTCCCCCCAAAACTCAAATGTTTAAACCTAATTCCCCAGGTTATGGTATTAGGAGGTGGGGTCCCTGGGAAGTGATTAGGTCATGAGGACAGAGCCCTAGTGAATGGGCTCTGTTTTTACAGCAAATATATATGATATAAAAACACAAAAAGGACTCAGTGGAGGCACCCCACATTTATATCAGCAGTTACCCGCGGGCACAAGGGTAGGGATGTGTGTGTGTGAAGCAAATACAACTGCAGAGGGTGTTGGACGCTGGGCACATGCTCCAACTATGACTGTAATGTTTTATTTCCTTCATAAAAAGATCTAAAGCAAATGTGACAAAATTTTAACAACTGTGAGTTCTGAGTGGTGGGAGCTGGGGTGTTTGTTATTTATTTTTGTCCTGGTCTTATTTTAAATTTTTCTCCAAAAGAAGTAGAAGAAGGGGGTCGGGGGGATGGAAGACCAGTTCTGGCAAACATAAATGCACAGCCATATGCCACCATATAACCACAGACCTCATGGCTCCAGAGGAAAAAATTCATAGAGAGAGTGTGGGAAAATGGTATTTTAAAGCGCCATGAAGCCTCTATATTGAAGAATGTAGGGAGCTGGCAACTTGCCTGTACAAGGACAGAAAATTAAGAGACAAGGAAAGGTGAGTATATTAGTCAGGGTAGGCTAGGCTTTGCTATACGAACAAACCACCCTGAATCTCAGTGTTTAACACAACAAAAGTTAATTTTTTCTTTCCTGCGAAGTCCACTGCAGATCCAGCTGACTTTCCAGGCAACCTCCTCCAAGAGGCAATTCTGTGGCTCCACAGTGTCACTCAAGGCTTCCAGCGTAGCCGGGGAAGAGGGAACCTGGAGAGCCACACAGGGGTTCAGTGCCTCAGGCCAGAAGGAATGGGGACACTTCCACTTGCGTTTTACGGGCCAGAACTAGTCACATATCCTGGCCCAACTACAAGGAGCCCTTTTAAACGAGGATAGAGCTAAATGTATCTGTATGTTGCTATTACTCTTTAAAAGTAGTCATATGTGGCTTTGTCTAAACATTTGTAATCAGATTTGCAACGTGTTTTTAAAAATGGGTAAAATGATCTTGAAATAATTTCTGGGTCTGTTTAAGCAGCTTATTGTTATGCAAAGAAACTACATTCAGAAGCAGGAAACCACTTTATTTGCCTAAGAAACCATTTCACTGTCCCAGACAGTGGCGATGTGCATTTCTCAAACTTAGGGAACGGACTCCGTGGGAAGTAGGGGCTGCACTGACTCCACACCTCCTCTCCTTTCACGTGAGCTTCTCTAGGTAAATCCCTGCTGCTCCTGAAGAGCACACTTCCGTCCCAGCCATTTCCCGACTTCCACCTAATGCCAGAGTCATTCGTGGCTTTGTTTTTATTATTAAATTTCATATTTTGAGTGTTATGAAGACACTCTGCATGGATCTGCAGGGTGCACCCTGCCCTGGAGTTGCGGAAGTCGCTTGCCTATGTAAAGAGCCCGAGTCGTACATTATGGTGCCATGTCCTCGCTGGAAAAAGCAGGAGCTCCCAGAATCAGAACCTCCTCAGGGAACACAGGGCCAGGCGAGCAGAGGGCCCTGCCTGCAGTGTTCGTCTTCTAAGAACTACCAGGACTCTCCTACTGGGAAGAAGCACCATTGAGATGCGGTATGTGGTGAGCCTGCCTGTCGCCCCCCGAGGACAGACGAATGCAGAACTTGTCTTCACCTTTCAGGCCCTGTGAGTTCTGGTTCTGTCCGTGGAGCCATCATGGCCCATCACCCTCAGGCAAAACTAAGTGTCTCATCGCTCTCCCCTGGGCCCCTAGGGATAGCCCTACGGTGTTGGAATCTGCTCTTCCCTGGCCCTTGTCAGGCTCTCCTTGCACTGCCCCTGGCATTTGTTTCTGGGCGAGTCTTCCAGCTTCCAGTTTCTCCCATCCCCAGAGTCCTTCCCGCAGCCCCCACAAACACTGCTGGGACGCCAGTCCTTCCTTCAAAATTGCAGCAGCTCCCCCTACAGGACAAAAGAAGACACTCGGTGAGGCCAAGAGCCTTCTCCAATCGACCCAAACTAACAGGTCTATTTTCCCAGCACAGTCCTTTAGCCACCCTGTGGCAGGGTCTACAACTGGGTGAGGGTAGGTAGGGCCATTTGGTAGAACCCCCATTTTCACATAGAGCCCAAATTTAGACTTCTGACATAATTTGCAAATGAGGTGCTGCATATAGTCCCAGGGATAAACTGTCCTGAGTTCCCAGGCAGCTTTATCTTGGGCCCGTTACTGGACCACATTACCTGTGGGAAACTTAAATCAATATATATTTTAAAAGCTCTAATTTTTGTGAACAGTACAATTCTCTAGCATTATGTTTTGTATGAAAATAATTTAATTGTTCAATGTAAACATATTTTTAAAAGACCACAAAGGTTATCACTTTCATGAACATTTCTTTCTCTTGGTCTTTTTTTCTTTTTCTTTTCTTTCTTTCTTTTTTTTTTTTTTTTTTTGGTGGTGGTGGGGAAGGATCCTTGTTTGTGCCCTGCGTGTGGCTTTCTCTTCTTTTCCCCCAAAGTATCTCCAATTCCCCTCTTCCCAGAATGCTCTTCTTCCTACCGAGCTCAGGCCAGGCTCCTCCAAGGCTTAGCCTCACCGCCCAACCTCTCAGTCCTCCCTCAGCCCTGACACCTCACTGGGCTGCACGTAGTGTCAGCCCTTGTTTGGACTTGCCATAAACTACCTTGAACTTCATACTATCGTTCTTCCTGTGCAATTGTGTCTTTCCCACCAAACTGTCTCATCCTCATTTCTTGTACCCACAGCATCCCCAACGTGCCCTGAAGTCCCGGGAACCTCACAGTAAGTGGCTGAGCCCTTACTCAGGCTGCCGAGAAGCCAGCTCATGGCGCCTATTTGTGGACTCCCCTAGTGAATGCCCTTCACAATGGGCATTTTTAACCAGAGGTCCATGGGTGGGCTTCAGGATGCTCCATGAAATTGTGCAATATCTTATGTGCATGTGCAGTTTTATGGCGAGAGATTTGTAGTTCTTGTCAGTCTCAAAAGTGCCTGTGGTCTCAAAAACATGGTGGACTCCTGCCCTGAGACGATCCAGGATACAGCAGAGAGATGGATGAAAGGACTCTGTTGCCTCATCTGCAAAATGGGAATAATCACAATGGGCACCTGCCTGGGAGGGGTGCTCGGGAAATGGCCACTGTCAGTATCCCTGACCCAGTCCCAGGAACGCCCCAAAGGAAGGTGTGTCTCCCACACCCAGGCCTTAGACAGGGCGATCATCAGAATCACCTGGACAGCTTTAAAAAGACAGGCTTCTGGTCTCCCTGCCAAAGAATCACAGTCGCCAGGAGAGGGCCTGGAGAGCTGCGTCTCCACTGAGCCTCCTCCCTCGGTTCCAACAAACAGCCTGGGCTCCGCGCTCCAGCAGGCATCCTCACCCCTGCTTGTACTCATTCTCCGAGGGACATATGTTTAAGGAAACTGCCTGCGCCTCTGAGGGAACAGTGGGCTGCAAAAGTCCTTCAGAACAAAGAATTAAGTATCTTTATAATTATATCCAGGCCTATATTTAGGTCATGGCTCATATGGCCTCTTGAACTTCAAATAAATACCTATTCTGCTCCTTGTTTGAACAGGTGTGAGAATGTCGGGGGAGACGAGACGTGTCAGGCAGGAAGCAGCTCCCCCAGCTGTCAGAGAGCACACTGCCCTTTCATTCCTCGCCAGAGAAAAAGCTCATCACACTGTCACAGCAGAATGGACGGGCGAGCTCTAGCCCCGAGCTCACGGAGCCGCTCAGGGCAGCTCTCCTCTGGCTGCCCTCTGGCAGGACTCAGGGCCAGCCCTCGGATGGCTCAGAGGCCACCGCAGGGGGCCACGCAGGGGGCCACACAGGGCTGGCAAGGCCTGCCATCCCCAGAATGCCTACACTGTCACACACACACACACACACACACACACACACACACACACACACATGCATACAGCCCCACACACCAATGCACAACTTTCACACACACTCATGCAACACACACACATTCTCACACACCCATGCACACACTCTTGCACCACCACACCCCTCCCCACCCCATATGCTACCACCCAACCATGAGAGTTTACTTCTGGGGACCTCAGACTTCCAGTTCCCTGTTAAAATGCCTAATTTTATCATTAAAATCTCATGTCCTGGAACACCCTCTCCCCCGAAGTCCTGGGCAAACATCAATGCTGGTCACCCTAACACACACTTACACCAGGAGAGCCGAGGCACTCCTCAGCCACACCGTGTCCGGTGACTAGGTTTCTCCCCGTCTTTCGAGAGGGCCACCCGGGCGCTCACTGGCTCACTAGAGCTGACGCACCCAGACAAGCACTCACAGTGGCAGCACCCATCTGCAGGTCTCGGGTGAAGGGTAGAACCTGACTGCACGTTAGAATCACCTGGGAGACTGGCCGGTGGAGCCAGGCCCCACTGTCATGAGGGAGGTTTAATTGGCTGGGACGGGGCCTGGCCACGGACAGTTTTCGCTTGGTCGTGTTTCAGCGACTCACAGGCCCTGGCTCAGTGCGGGCAGTGAGTAAATGGCAAATGACAGCTGTTAAAACAAATGTCCTGTCCTTGCTCTGTGTGTGTGGACCTGTTTGCTGACGATTGTATAGTGCATGACCTTTTTGGAAAAGTAGGGCCATGTTTTTTGCTTGTAAAATTGTTCCTACACATCGAAGGGGACTAACCTGGAGAGGTGACCTTTGCAGCCACTCTGACCTCTGACAAGTCTGAGGACAGCCCCTGCGCGGCCAGGCTTGGAACTTTACGAGACCATCCCTCCCTGGAGAGGGGACCGCGGGCCATCTGCGCCAGAGAACAAACTTGACTCTGCAGCAGCTCCCATGCTCTTCAGATGAGTGGAGAGCTCAAATCTGGAGTTTGGACGAGGAACCTGGAACTTAGTGGGAGGTCTGCAAGGGTGGAGGATGGGGGTGCTTCCAGGCTTTCAAAACACAAAGCAGGTGGTTTCAGTGGTGCTGGCTGACTAGGGGGAGAGGGGAGGGGAGGAGTGAACACAAAGTGGGCAGGCTCCTGGGAGGGGAGGGCCAGTGCCCACGCCTGGGCTGGCGGCCTGAGAGGAGAGAGTGACAGATGCGGGCTCTGCGCCTCCCTGCATGCCACGCAGGGAAATCTTGGAACTGCCAAGAGGTACAGGGAGGAACCCCAACAACTGGACTGGAAAATGCTTTTCTCGGGCTCAGAGGCCATCTGTGGGGGGTGCACAAAAGTGGGAGTCCAGCCAGGCCGGAGGCCCCCCAAAGAAGCCCAGGGAGCAGGGTGGCGGGAACTAACCTCGGGTGAAGCAGTATTGATGTGGGTGACGAGGAATCTGAAGCCATGCGCCCCGCCAGAGGCAGGACCGGCCAAGTCTGACAGCCTTTAATTATTTTAGGGTAAGAAAGCTGTGCTTTGTAAACATGCCAGATGTCTATGCCTTTGTATATTTTGATTTTTTAGTTGGTTTTACTTTGTGTTGTTGTTGATGATGTTGTTTTAGTAAAACTCTAAATAAGAAAAGGGTTACTGGGCCCTTGCCTGGGAAGGCCCAGCTGGAGACTCTGGGGTCCTGGTGCCCTGGAGGCCCTGGTGAGGCGAATCATTGAAATGTGACAAATCTCAACTCCAGAAGTGGCTGCTCTTGAATCTCCCAGGAAGCTTACCTCTTCCACACATTGTGTGAGGGAGGGAAATGGCGATTTTAGCGGCCTGTTAGGTACGGCAACAGGAAGAGCAGGCACCAAAGTGGACAGCTTAGCCATGCCCCATCCCGCTCACACAGAAGGCGGGATGACAGCGATTTTTGTTTTGTTTTGTTTACGTAGCTTGGCAGATCGTGCAGAATGCCTCCTGGACTACCAAGGGTCTTAGCTGCCCATTTCCCCTTTACCCTCTCTAGCCCTTATGCAAACAACAAACAAATAGAAGTCCACAGGCATCACAACAGACTCGCCTGACACCCATTAGCTGTGGCCTCTGACAAGAGCCAGCCCTCAGAGAAGTGCCAAGATGTTTGCATATGAGGACTGTAATGTGTTCTCTGAATGAGGATTCTAATGGCCGTTTTCCTGACAAGGCAACCAGGCTCAAGAAAGTAAATGGTGACACTCGTTAAATGATCCTGCAAGCAAGGGATAAGTCTGTGCACAGAATAAGTCCAATTCCCTGACTATTCTGTTAGACGTTTCGTAACCTCTCTGTCAAACAGGTAGCAAATGGACTGGCGGCTGATGGCTGTGTCCCAGAGCTTTTGTTCCAAGCTATTTTCTAGGGACGTTTCCACGGCTCACACTTGAGCGGGGCAGAGGGAGTGGCAGCTGCGAGAAGGGGCAGGCAATTTATTCAGGATCTTGAAGCTGAGAAATAGATTTGGTAAAAAATACTTCAGAGCCCCCTGGAGAACTCCCATAAAACACAGACCCTCTGCAGCAACCGGGGAGTGATTTAAATCCACTTGGAATTTCTCAGGGGAAGGAGTGAGACTTATCAACTCCGTTCAGAGCCTCATGAATAATTTCACCTGACATGGGACACTGAGCCAGCAGAAATCTGAGATGTACAAAGGAAAATAGGTTTCCAACTAATCTTTGTTACTCTAGTCTCTTTTTATTTATTTATTTATATTTTTTAATCCTCACCTGAGGATACTTTTTCCATTGTTTTTCAGAGAGAGTAGAAGGGAGAAGAGAGAGAGAGAGAGAGAAACACTGACTGTTTGCCTAATCAGGGGTGGGGAGGAAACCTGCAACCCAGGTACATGCCCTTCAGGAATCGAACCCACGACCCTTGGGTGCGTAGGGGGACCTCCAACCACTGCAAACACCGGCCAGGACCATTACTCCAGTCTTATTCCTAAGTGGGAGCTGGGGTGGGTGAGGGAAGCTCAGACAGGAAGTTCCCCACTTTTACGGACACATTATATTTTGTCCTTGTGCAAGAGTGTTGGATGGGAAACACATTTTCTGGCAGCCAAAACGTGGCTGGTTGGCTTGGTTAAGGGAAAGGCCATGCACCTTCATGCTACCAGGATGTGGAAGTCATTTGTAACTCCCTCTGGGCTAGTAGAGGCAGAGTGTGTGTGTGTGTGGCGGGGGGGGGGGGGGGGGGGTAAATGAAATAAACACCTCCTCATGGCTCTGCAAAGGTGGTGGCCACGTAGCTATTCATGCTGCCTTAACCCCCAGGCTGCGACGCCCAGGCCCACCTCCGACCTGCACCCGGCAGACTCTCGCTTAGTAGGTCATCAGGTCATTGCCGAAGGAGCCGCTAGCCCAGGCCTCGGGAAGGGTTTCCCAGCTGGTCTTCGCCGCTCTGGGGAAGCAGCCTTAGCGGGGCGGGTGGAAGGGGCGGTGCAGAGTTGCCTGAACCTTCTCGGAGATCCCAGGGGGCCTGGGTCCCGCAGGAATCACCGCCGGCCGCTGCGAGCGAAGCCTTTTCTGTCCCGCCCAAGCGCGGCGCACCCGCGCGCAACCGGGTGCCCGCGGACCAGGTGGCAGCCGCGGCGACCCTGGGTGGCCAGGGCCCAGGGCGGCGGCGCTTTCCCCCCGATGGCCGCAGGGGGGCAGGAGAGAGGACCGAAGGCAAAGGCCCGCCTAGGAGCCCGCTGCTCGCGGAGGGGCGGCCGGGACCCGGTGGGAGGACGGCCTGGGACCCGTCGGGATCCCGGCAGCCCAGCCCGAGACACCCTCCTGGGCACGCGGCTCGGAGGACGCGCGCGGTGACCCTCCGCCTGGTGTCCCGGAAGCGGCCGCTGCCCGTGCCGCGGGAGGACCGGCTGCCCAGGGGCCGGGCAGCCACCGCAGCGGCCGCCAGGAGGCCGCCCGCCCGGGGAGAAAGCGGCGGCTGCGCCCTGTCCCTTCCGCCTAAGACCGAACCCAGCCTCCCAGCGCCTGGCGACCCCGTGCGCCCCGTTTGCGGAGACCGAGGCCCGGCGACGCCGCGAGCCTGAAGGACATGATTTAGAACAAAAGCTGATCTGAGCTCTGAATCAGAACCTTCACGTGCGGGAGCCAAACCTAACGGGCCGGACACCGCTCTTCTCTGTTTGTTTGTTGTTTGTTTGTTTGTTTGTTTTCCCCCCAGCCGTGGCCTCTCCACACCCGCGGCCCCTTTATTAACGTCTCCCCCAGCGGGTGGGCAGGACAGCAGGGAGCTTGAACCAGCCAGCGTTGCCCTTCTCAGGGCTGTGCTTGGTGGGAAAAGAGCTGTGCTGGTGGCGAAAATGAGATTTTGGGATTATGGGTGGGTTTAATCTGGTCTTCTCACATCGAGCATTTCCACAAATAATGAGAGATTAGTAGATACATTCACAAGTTGCATTAGCCTTAAAGAATTTGGAGAAAATCTAAATAGGCTTAAATATCATCTCGGAGTCCAGAATGTTAAGCTCTGGGCTCCAGTTAATTAACATGTTTAAGGCATTTCCCCTCTGGGGCTACAATCACTCCTAGGTAACACTTTACTCAGCACATGTTAAACATAATATATTTTGCAGGAAGGGTGCGCTTGGTAGAAAAGCAGCTAATGCACTGCGGTAGCATTAAGAGAGAGCGGGCCAGACAGCATCGGCGACTGGAAACTTCTCTGTTCTCCACAGGCATGCGCTGGCCTTGGACGTTAGCAGAGCTTTAGGACTCACATGCGTGGGAGGTAGAGGGGGGCTCGTGGAGGCTGCCCTCTCTGTGCGCAGGCCTGTGCTCAGCCTCACCCTGGAGGATACTCTGGACGCGGCGTGCCCGCTGGGAGAGGGGTGATGCTGAGAGAGGGCCATGGCCGCCCCCAGTGCCCACAAGGCCCCTTCCAGAGAGCCCGAGTGGAGGCAGCGTGTTCTCCTGGCTATTCTCTTCCCAGTGGGAGCCCTCCCTCGGCACCGACATGAAAATGGCACCCCATTATTGCAGGGTGCTTAAGGATATGATGACAATAGTATCTTGTGTGTAGCATTTGACAGATCTCCAAACAATATTTTATTGTTCTCTTATTGAATCATCATAGTATTGGTGAGGTCTTTCCGATAAGGAGACAGCACAGTGAGAAAACTAGTAAGAGCAGAGCAGAACCAGCACCCAGGCCTCTGACCTCTGCCCCACACACCATTAAAGCTCCTTAAGAAGACACCACCAGCGTTTCTAATTTGACTACATTAGCAGGCCTGCCACGTGTTCGTCAGAAGGTTCTTTTAATGGTTACTGGACTCAAGCATGCTAGTTTGACACTGGTTTAATTGCGTAAATTGTATTTATAAAAATGTTTACATGTTATTTTTAACACACTCTCTCCCCTTTGGAATTCCATTATTGCAATTCAGCCTACTAGTTGTATTTTCCCTCCATAATAATCAGCAAGGTTTTAAGGCAGCCGTGTGGAGTTTCCCAAAGTCGCTAAAATTCCCTTATAAAATATCACCCAGCACTCACTGTATCCCACTGATCTTCTTTCCCATCGCTTCTAGTGCACACTGAGATATTCCTCAAAGGAATGGTCAAGTTCACTACTTACAAAAAAAAAAAAAAAAAAAAGCCCACAAAAAACCTGGAACAAATAATGTGTTAGTATATAGAATAACTTCAAATATTTATATCTATAGATATTTTTAGAAGGATTGATAAAAAAAAATTCTCTGACATACCTCACACGGTGACAGTCTAATTCACGCTCGGAAAAGCATTTCAGCTTTTTCCATCAGCACCATTCGTATCTTAGAAGACAGACTTTGCTGGGGCCTCCCCAAAGTGTTTCCTTAAACCTCTGCCAACCTGGGGAGAGAGGCGTGGAGATATGACATAAATATCTGCACCGAGTTCTTGGGTAGAGTTGCATAATGGCCATATATGGTGAGAGGTAGATTTCCCCCTGGGACTGTGTTCTTGGAATATGTTAAAATGCACATGTCTCCATTTCTGCTCCCACAAAGCTGGTGTACAGATGTTAAGTGTTGGGGTGGTAGAAACGCTGCTGCCTGCAGCTTACATGATGTCTAATAGGCCTCTAGAATGTATTTAAAAGGCAGTGTTCAGAATTAGGCCCCTAACCTGCTTTGACATAATTGTCTTTCTTTGGAGTCACATCTTGAAGGAAAGAATGAAGATTTGGACAGGAATTAATTTTCTCAACCAAACTTACTATTCCTTCCTCCCCACCCCCACACTTTCTAGTTAATCCTTAAACTCAAAATAACTCAGCTAATTATGGATTTCTACCTGAATAATGCTGCCATGTGAGTGGCTGCATGTCACGGTTTCTGGTTCCTGACTCCCTGTCAGGCCAATTCTGCCTGATTTCACTCATGCGCTGCTGCTTTTTATAATCTGAACATTATTTCCACCTAAAGGTTTTCAGCTTGCAGAAAACCCAAGAATTTGAAAGGAGGCAGGAACCTTTATCACTATCATTTGGATAATTAACTCTTTGAGCTATTCTGATTTTTGCTATAAAAAGGACACCCTAAGAGAAGCCTTTGAAAAAAGTTAGAAGTTTGAGTTTAACAACTAAATTTTCTCATTTCCATTTAAAAACCAGAGCTTAGGCAGTCTCTCTGATCATTAAAATATGATTTCCCTTCTATTTTCTATGCTCAATAAACTCTGTTACAATGTATTTGGAAATGTAGGACGTTGAGTCTAGGGCATTAAACAAAGAAGTTAAAAGGCTTTGGGAGGATTTTTTCCTAAATGTGTAAAATGGAACTTGGAAAGACTTCATGGTGTTTAATATGTTTTTTTTCCCTATCTTCTAAATGCAATAATCTCTAACCGCCGCTTGATCATTAGAGATTTATATTCACTATAATTTATGTCAACTTATATCTGGGACTTTTTTTAAAATAACGTTTGGCAGCCAACTGCTGGTGGAAACTAGAATGTTTTACATTAGTCAGCCGCCCTCTTAAATTCTGTCTACAAAATAATTTACTGTGGATTACAGATTCTTATATGGCACTTGAAGTTAATGATTAGGCAGAGAGATATATCAAAAATATGATTAGTCACATATGTACCTGACTTGCATGGTTTTAACTCTATGCATGTTTTTATAAGAATTATAAAAAGGTATTTTAAAAAGATATTTTAAAAAGATATTTTATGGCTTATATATTTTTCCACTAAACATTTTTTTCTATTTTTAAAGGGAAATAAAAATAGATATACAGGTGCTTATAAACTCTCTCTTCTAACTAAATTTCCATAAAATTATTTTCTATTTCATCATGGCCATTTATGGCATAGGTACTGGTGTGGGGTCTGAAACGACAAGAACTGACAATGATAAATATCTCTTGCAGCATCATTTGAAGCCAAGATGTAGAAATCCTAACAAAATATGAGATTTCCAATCAGACTTGTAATTTGACTCTTTTTTGCTGCAAGGAGTGAGTAACAAAGTGATATGCCTCCAACAGAACAAAAATGAATGCAACCCAGAGTTCCTCATTCAAATCTCAGAATGAGTCACTTCCTAATTCATTTTTATTTCTCTACATAGGCCAGTGAAGGCTTTTAGATATTTCTTTGTTCGATTTCATTTATCACCCAGGAAAACAGGATGTAGAAGGATGGCCCTGAAAGTTGAAGTGAAATTTTTATTTTTCATGGAGTGGCTCCTAGAGCATTTCTTTTGTATCTCAAACAAATATGTCTTTTTCTCTTCCCTTCTTCTCTCTTCCTATTTAACAGTGGTTGTCTTCACTCAACTATTTATGATTCATTTCATGAAAGGCCAGGTTTTCTCTGAGGGCACTAAAAAGTCTTAAAGTGGTTTTAGAGACTAGCAGCACCGAGGAACTCTTTTCCTTCATGCTGTAAAATAAAGCCATTGTCAATAGCCTACAACCTGCAATAAACTATTAAAACAGGAATTTATGATGGCTGGTTATTATCCTCCTGAAATAATGTTGTTACAAGTCTGCCCTTGTCAGTCATCTGCAACAGTCACGTGCTGGATTTCAAACAAAGGGAGGGTCTGCATCCACCCAGAGTAACACCGGGATGGTCTGGCCTCCTGGTCCCTTATGCCCTTCATCACCTTTTCAAAGCAACCGAATGATCGCCACACGTGTATTTTATCCTGATTGCACAGAAAGGCACCTGTTGCTGAGGTGGAGATTGCAGTGGGAATTAGAAAAAAAATATTTGCATGTCTGGTAACAGCACATTATGTGGGAGTGCCTTGAGGGTGGGCATTGGGGGAGTAGAAGGCAGGACTTTACAAAGGTAACTGGAAGCATGCTCCACACACTTAAAGCGGCATGTCAACTCCTTTCCTTGTTTTTAATGTTAATCTAAGTCCTCCCTCTTCCTCTCTTTATCCTGTGAGCAATTTCCTTTGCTGAATCTGGGTTTATTGGACAAGCCCCTTGGGGAGTCCTCTTTGGTGTCAGCAAGGAAGAGAAAGAGAGCATGCTCTTTTGCTGCTGAGAGTGATGTGGAAAGGAAAGTGGGGGTGTGGGAGAAGAAACAGAATTATTCACCAGTGGTTGGATAGGTCTAAGGCTCAGGTCAAGGAGGAGGTGGACAAGGAGGAAGAAGGAGGAAGAAGGTGGAGGTTTAAAAAGGAGGCAAAGGCCTGAAAATGGTTTGATTGCATTCCAGGAGCTGAAGATAAAAAATTCCATGTTCTAAACCTTTATAATAAAAATCAACATTCCCCGAAGAAAGCAATAGAATTTCACTGGTAAAATAATGGCTTTGCTTATATGAATATTGATTGTTTAATAGTAAATGCAAAAGCAAAGAAAGTTGGTTTTAAAATGAGAATAAAAATGTGAAACTAAGAACCATTACCTTTTGGACATTAATTTACATAAGCATACTCTAACATACTGTCTTGTTCCTTACTTGTTTCAGAAAGTTATCAGAAGCATATGTTGAGTATGTTTTGAAAACAGAATGGCTTAGTTCTGAGAAGCAATGTCTGGAGTTAGAGTCTAGAAACAGAATAGCACACACACGACTTTAATCCCATCATTTTGAAAACTTAGAAACACTTTGGTATCATCTGAAATGGTTGACTTTCTTATTTTGTTTACCTAGACAAACACTAAAGATTTATTTAGGAAAAAAAATTACATAGTTTTAGGAAACTGAAAGTCAAAATCTACAATTAAAATTGTCAATTAAGTCCGGCTGGTGTTGCTCAATGGTTAAGTGTTGACCTATGAACTAAGAGGTCACAGTTTGGTCAGGGCATATGTCTGGGTTGTGGGCTCTATCCCCAGTGAGAGGCGTGCAGGAGGCAGCCAATCAATGATTCTCTTTCATCATTTCATCATTGATGTTTCTCTCTCTCTTTCTCTCTCTCTCTCTATCTCTCTCTCTCTCTCCCCTCCCTCTCCCTCTCCCTCTCCCTTTCCTTTCCTCTTTGAAATCAATACAATTTTTTTTTTAAATTGTCACATAATACAAGGCTTGGATTTGTAATTGTCTCAATATGTGACACTGCTTTTTCATTCCCTCATAGCATTACTTCTCCAGTTTAAACTTTCTAAACTCACCTCTAAAGGAAAATCTGAAATCTACTAAAATATTGTTATAAAATTTTGAAAATTAAAACCTAGTGGAAATAAATATAATGAGACATTAAATGATGCCATCTTCCAAAGTAATGCTAATTTATATTAGCAACCTGTTTAGCTTTTCTATGCAAAATTTCAGAGCAGCCACTATCCACTAACATTTATGGAATAATGGTCTATGTAGCAGTGCTTGACCTTTAATTAATCACCTTAAGGTCAAAGTTGGAATATTTTCAGCAACATTTATCAAGAGTCACCTTTAAGTGATTGAAATTGTCAATGATGGCCTTTTAGTAGACTATCTAGTTTTGGTCAAAATTTTACTATAGAAACCATCCCCCTTTGAAGGGCCCTGTATTACATCTGCAATCATGCTGTCAAAATAAAATGCACTTAACACATAAGGAAGAGAATTTCTTAAGTAAACATAGAAAAAAGCCACAAAAGACAATGTTCATTCTTGTAACATGGTCCTATCCCATGATTATGTGTAACAGCCAGAGCAAAGGAAACTCAAACCAGTGACCTTCTGGCCAAAAGAAGGAAAGAAACTCTGATATGTTTGGCCATTGAAAATGTATGAGAACTTGCCATTGTCCTGGAAAAATAAAGTCCAATAAAAACTATTATTTTCTAAATATTGTTCTAATTATCACCGTAGATCTCTGTGGTTTTGCAAATATGAATAAATAGGATGTTAAGTCCTTCATTTCTTCCCAACTTCAAGCTTAGCTACAAAATTAAATGAAAACAGTTTCCTGGTATTCTAGAAGCCAAGAGTGATGAAGAACAGAAATGCAAGAATTCCAAGAAAGACTGCGGAGCAGCTAGGGGTGTGCTGGAGAAGGCTCCTTCATAGCAAAGCGGGCGTTGCTGAAACACCATTTGGACAAGTGGAGCTGCTAATGCTGGGTTCACTGTCACAAGGAAAACTGAACCAGTGGTCACCCATGTTGCCATGACTCCTTGGTAGCAAGAAAATGTCAAAATGAGAATTGTTGCATCCAAGTGTTCGGGCTGGAAGGGACATCAAAGTAGTTTCTCTGGGTACAGTTTCCAGCTAACGTGGGGCTAAACTGAGAATAGAATAACTTTTGACTCTCGATCTACAGCTGTTTAATATGTAAATATTAAAAATGGGTTTAGTTAAGGGAATATTGATTAGAACATATTTTGTTAGATTTATTCCTAACTATACCAAAATGTGGGTCCAGCTCCCCAGAGTCCCAAATTAAACCTGAAGCACCTTTGCCTCATCTGAGACATAAAAACCAATGCTATCAAGTAGAAATATAATGTGACCCACACATGTAACTTAAACTTTCCTGTGGCCACATTTTAAAAAGTAACAAGTGAAATTCTTTTTAATCATAGTGTGTTAGTTATTTATTGCTGAGTAACAAATCATCCCCACGGTTAGCTTAAAACGCATTTATTATGTCACAGTTGCTGTGGGACAGCGTGCACGGGCTGCCTAGCTGGATTGTTCCGGCTCAGGTTTCTCCTGAGTTTGCAGTCAAGTTATCAGCCTCTGAAGCATTGACTGGGGCAGGAGGGTCTGCTTCCAAAAGGTGTCACTCACGTGGCTGGCCGTTGGTGCTGGCTATTGGCTGATGGGCCTTAGTTCTTCTCCATGTGACTTCTCACCCTCCAGGCCTCTCTTCTCTATTTGGCATCTTTGTCACGAGAGTCTGTTCTTTATTGGTGGCTGGGCTCTGAGACAGAGCTAGAGAGGGAGCAAGCTAATGGGTGAGAGAAGAAGCACTCAGTCTTTTAATCTTGGAAGTTATATCCCATCACTCCTGCCATATTCTGTTAGAATTGAGCCATTGAGTCCAGCCTACATTCTAGGGGAGGGAATTACTTATGGACATGAATGCCAGGAGGTTGAAGTCATTGAGGGTCACCTTAGAGGCAGCCTACCACAAATATATTTTAACTAGAGGCCCGGTGCATGAAATTCATGCATGGGTAGAGTCCCTAGGCCTGGTCAGTGATCGGGGCCAATCAGGGCCTTCTGGCTGTGCAGCACTGCCCCTGGTGGTCAGCGCATGTCATAGTAAACGATCAAACTCCTGATCTCCCCCTCAAACTCCTGAGGGGGCACTTTGCATATTAGCCTTTTATATAGAGGGATTACCACCCAAAGACCCTAACTAAGGGAATCTTTTTAACTAGGAACTTAAATGATTTAAGTGATTTATCAGACCTGCAGCAAGTGCTTACTATGTGTACCAGGTAGCATGCTAAATGTGGGGAACCCCAAATCAATAAATCATAGGACCTACCCTAAAGGAACTTGGATAAATAGTTAAATTCTGAATCTAGATCTACCATGCTGGGTTCACTTCAGAGAACTCTAACCTGTGGTGGGTTCTGGAACAAAGCAGAGCTCAGTCTCTCCACAGTCCTTGGGAAGGTGGGTAACCCAGAGTCTGTTTGGCCCAGCCAGAGCCTCTGACAATGACCACACACATGATTCACTCCCCAACTGGAGGCCATGTCTCCAGCCCTGAGCTGGAGCCCATATGTTGGCCTGAAATCTGATTTGCCTTGGACATGGAGCAAGTTAAATATTTGTTTAACTCAGTACATTGTACTTTCCACTATTCTTCCCAAATAGGCCTGTAGGGGAAACGAGATATATGGGGGTACTTTCAGTATTTTAGGATTCTTGGGTGTTTTGGGGGGACCCCACAGAAATGCTGGTACATGTCATGCTTGCACCAAGCTTCATGTATATGTGACTTAATTTATATAGGCAAAGAATGTCCTTAATATCTCACCAGCTATGAATGGGTTTTGGATCAGAGAGAATTATTTTTAGTTATTCTCTGTCCTAACTTTGATAATGCAAATTTATTTGCTTTTGCAGAATGTACTTATGTACTTGACTTGCATTTTCTCACAATGAATGTCCTGAATTTTATTCATGGTAAGTTATAAGAATCTTGAGAGTATAACTCTGCTGCCAGGGCCTGCCAGAGGAGCATCCCATCTTCCAAAATAGCTATTTATTTAAAATGCTACTTAAATAATGGTGCTGCAACTGGCAGTTCAGTTAAAGAATTCTGGGTTTCATCTGGGAGAAATGTGATATGCTTTTCATGAGCAGGAGAGGTACGCAGCTTTCTGAGTAGCCATTCAACCAATGTAACTAGTAGTCATTTACTTTAAAGTTAGAGGAAAACCCACACATACCTGTCTCAATGAAAAAAAAATTAGTTTCATTCAGATGATGTCTGGAAAAATGGTCTTGAATACCTTCTTTATTTTTTGTCTTCATAAAAATACCGTTTAAAGAATAAAAGAACGGTGTGAAGGCATTTTCGAGAAAAGGACTACAAAGAAAAGATATCGTTTTTTACATGTAAAACCCACCTCCAAATTTGTATCAGTGCTATAGTAGTTGCATCTTTAACATAAAATGTCCTTGGTCCACAACATGGACATAATAAATAAAATGACACATCTTATTGCTGTGTCTAATAATGTCATGATTTTTGTTGAGCTGCCACTGACTATGGCTCAACCACAAAACCTGGAAAAACATTCAGGGGGTCTGGAACATAGAAAAATCTCCAAAGCTCTTTGGCTGGAATTTGAAGGATGAAGTGAAAGCTTCTGTTCTGTGTAAATCTGTCCAGATTTAGTGTTTTACAGCATCAGACACTGCTCTGGGAGCCAAGAACTGCTCTGCCTAAAGGCCCCCCCAAGAAGAGAAACCCCCATACCCTGAAGTCAGGGAAAGAAATGAATTTTAAACATTCCATTGTAAATACAATTTATGTACGTCATCCCTTCACATGTACAGTGGCTTCATTCTAAAAGTTCAATTTGTTCCCGTTTGGGAGGTTCTAAATAAAAACTAAAAGAAAATATCATTTTCATTGGTCTTTGTGAAGGCCTGTATACTCAAGCTTGGCGAATGTGATGGGAATGCATGACTATTTTTGCAGTTTTATTTTTTTTTAATATATTTTATTGATTTTTTTACAGAGAGGAAGGGAGAGAGATAGAGAGTTAGAAATATCGATGTGAGAGATACACCGATCAGCTGCCTCCTACATATCTCCCACTGGGGATGTGCCCGCAACCCAGGTACATGCCCTTGACCGGAATCGAACCTGGGACCTTTCAGTCCGCAGGCCGACGCTCTATCCACTGAGCCAAACCGGTTTCGGCTATTTTTGCAGAGTTTTAGAATGCAAATGGAAATCCACAGAATATACTCTAGCAGATATGTATATATCTTTGTCTCCATAGATACACATTCGCACATGATGTGCATGGAGACACTGGTAAAAATCCGTCTTCTTTTTAAATGATAGGTTTTATTGTCATTTATTCTAACATCCCACAAAACAAATATTTCGTTGCTGCAGTACTGCAGGCAGCTATGAAGGGTGGGGATGTGCAGCTCTTTGGAGAAAGAGACTCAAAGGTGAATAACATCTTTTAGTCTTTTCCATACAAACTGATTTGCTTTTCAAAAGTATAAGCTGAGTTCGTCCGCTAAACCGCGACTTTAGGGATTTGCTTTAAAAAGGGAACTCACCCTAGCCGGTTTGGCGTTGGCCTGCAGACTGAAGGGTCCCAGGTTCAATTCCGGTCAAGGGCACATGCCTGGGTTGCAGGCTCGCTCCCCAGTAGGGGGCGTGCAAGGAGGCAGCAGATCGATGATTCATCATTGATGTTTCTTATCTCTCCCTCTCCCTTTCTCTCTGAAATCAATAAAAAATACATATTTTAAAAAATAAAATGGGAACTCCCTCCATTTGGCTGGGAGGGCCTGCTTGCCCTGCTTACCTGCTTGCGGCGGGAAAGGGTGGGGGCTGCCCATCCCAGGAAAGACCTTGTTGCTGTCCTCTCCCGCAACGCCGGCCAACCTTGCGGTGGGAACCGGGAGATGTGAGCCCTGGGCGGGCCGTGAGCCCGCTGCGCCCGCCGCCTCCCCGGCGGTAGGCGGCTGGCCCTCGCTCCAGGGCTCGCTAGAAGTGCGATCTTGACGTTGCGTCCTTCGGCCCGGACACCCAGGTCACAGGAGCAACTGCAGCGGTCCGGGCCGGACTAGGAGACCAGACTGCGGGGGCAGCCTCCGGGCCTCGGAACAGCCGGCCGGGCCAGAACGAGAAGAGGCGCGTCTAAGCCCCGGGCTCCCGGCTGGAGGCGCCCACGGCCGGGTCACTCCACTCAGACCTTGGAGGGGGTGGAGGGAAGAGTTCCTCAAAACGTCCTAAACTTCTCCGGGCTTTCCTAATTTCGGCGCAACGTCCTCACCTCCGAAGTGCCACGTCCACGCGGACCCGACGCCAGGGAGAACTGGCCGGCTCCCGCACGGGCAGGAGAGGTTCCGTGGCCGGCCTAGCGGGGACCTGTGGGGCAACAGATACCTTTTTAAACCCCAAAGCGAATGTCTGGTACAACTCGCGAAGATGACGCTCTCGGTGCCTTCACTTGCACCATCTACCCCTTCCAAGTGCCTGGGAGGGCCTAGCAATTCTGGATTGCGCGATGTGCTCTAGATTTTAAGCCTCTCTTCCCCTCTGTCTGAGCTCGGGTCCCCACTCCCCACCCGCCCTGCCACCGCCGCCCGCTGGGATCCGCCCTCCCCCTGCAAAGCACTCTGGTTGCCCGCCGGTTGGGGGCGCGGCCGGCAGGCATAACCGCCGGGTAACTCCTCCACGTCAAACTGGCTTTCTCAGGGCACAGGATCAGACGTATTACACCACTCTCACACCTTCTCACACCGCCTCTTTCGGATTGTCTCGCCTGTGTCGAGCCCATTAAGGAGCAGGCCTATACAGCAGCTTAAGCAACAGTGCTGCAATGCCAAGGAAGTATAGATTCGATGGAAATTCTCATTTCCCTGCGAATCTTTTATTTTTCTTGGTATAGTAATTTCATCTCGTGGCCAAGGTTCTGAAATGCGATATTACATTTCATGGCTTTTATATGTTGTTGAGACCAGTGTGGCGTGATGAGATATATGAGCTATATATGAGATGAGATATATGAGATGAGATATGAGATTTAATAATCTCCAAAACAAAACCCCAAACCAAAGCCTCCTCTTCAGGGCCGCCTGATTAAGCAGCTGGAGAGGGACGAGGGAGGGTTTTGGAATCCCAGGAAGGGAGCAGGGAGGTCTCCCTGGCTGTCATCAGAACCACACCCCCCTCCGGAAACACACACATAAGACACCGATTGCCTCTGAACCCGAGGCCTAACCTGAAACCTGTGATGCTGCCGGCACATTCGGAGAGCATCACCCCTTTCTATGCAGGACAGCCGTTGAGCACTTTCCGAACCCAGGCTTTTAAATTTCCTGACTTTTTATACCCACAGAAGGGAGGAGGGCTAGGCCATCCTTATTGGCAGAGCATCACAATGCCTGTCCTTATTTAGAATCTTCCCAAATAGTCTTTGGCCAAGAAAATAATCAAAGGCCTACAATACAGACATTTTAAACCTACCTGCAGTTATAACCTTTGTTTTGTATTTAATCCTCAACAGGCGGCGAGTATTTTAACAAAGGCTGCAATTAGAAGTAATATGAAAATAGATGTTTGGCAAATAACATTCTTCCTGTATGTGTTGCTTTCATGGGGCTTTTCCAAAACCATGAGGGAAACGTGGGCAAGTGCGCCTTGTGCCTGGATCGGAGCCCTTCCGTCTTAAATCTTTGTCTCCATCACAGTCCTGCCTGGTGAACCCACGCTGACTCTGCTTGGCTTACTAACCCAGGTTTCTGCTGTGTAGACTCAGAGCCCGGGGGAGTTTAGGCCAGTCCTGCAGGGCGGGTGCGACACCCAGAGCCACCGCGGAGGGCCCAGGTGCTGCGGCCAGCCAGCCGGAGGCCCAGAAACCGTCCCAGCCACTTGCCTCGGTCTCAGGCCAACCGGGAAACGTTTAACCTTGAGCCTTATTTAAAGCTCACAGTTTTCGCCAGCCAGGTCCCCGCCGCTAGCGCAGCCAGCAGGCCCCAGCGCGCTCCCGGGCAGCGTGGGGAGGGCGAGGCAGCTGGCGGGTCCGTCTGGGCCACAGCTGTAGGGTCGGGAGCTTCTCCTCAGACTCGGGTCCTTTCAGAAAGCTCTTTTCTTGTCGGATGTGGTTTCCCTTTAATTAATCACTCACGTCTGCGTGTCCGCCGCGCCGCTTCCCCACTCTTCCTCCAACCCCACATATGATCCGTATTTGGGAGCCGGAGCGCAGGCCGAGCATCTGGGGGTTGAGCGGGTGTGGGCTCTGCCAGCCGCCATCGAGAGACCCCCGTTGGTGAGACTCCGTAGAACGGTCTCTGGAAGGTCCCCCCTCCTACTCAGGCCTCAAGGCGCGCAGTTCCAGGCTGCGGCGTGGGTGGTCCAGGTGTCCCTGGTGGTCTCCATGGCTACGTTTCAGGTTCTCTCCCTCCTACCCCCCCCCCCTTCCCCAGAAGATGGCATCTGCTGGCACAGCCACCTCCGGCCCCCACCCACCCACGGCTCCCAGGCTCCCTCCAGGCCCAACGTGGCCTTCTCTGGTGCTGTGGCTTCCTGAGCTACGCAGGGCCCACCAGCCAGCCTCCCTCCCAGAGAGGCCGGTCCTGGAGATTGTTGGCCCTGAGCCGAGGCCTGTGGAGTCTCTTCCCCGGGAAGCCCTAGTCCCAAACCCCAAATCCCAGCTATTCTCAGGCCTGCGGGCCGTGTTGGCGAGTCCTGGTGCTGCGGGTGAACATTAAACACGTTCCCGTGGCTGCGATTAATTCTCCCGACACTTCCAAACCGCGAAGGGAGGCCTCCTACGCGGGCCTCGGCTTCAAGGGCGCCGCGCGTGCGGCGGGGACCACCCTGGGAACACGGTGCCCGCAAATGTGGCGCAGGCCGCCCCGCGCCCAGCGAGGATGGATCGGATATTCCCGTTTGGGAGCTTTGCTGGGGCTGAGGCGACCACCTGGGGCTCGGGGTGCAAACTAGAGGAGCGTGGGGACCGGACTCCACCGCACCCGGCGCCTCGGCACCTTCCGCCGCCCCGAGCGCTGGGCGCGGACCCGGCTGGCCGGCTCCGAGGCGCAGGAGCTGGGCGCGGAGACAACCCGGGACGGCTGAGCGCACTCGCGGGGTCCCGCACGTGGACTCGGCCCGCCTGGGCCTGGGCCTGGGCTCCCGCCCACCCACGGCCCGCCTCGGCGTTCCCAGCAGCCGGGAGCGCTCCCTCCCTCCCTGACGGATCCAGGCCGCCGGTCCAGCTGTCAAAACAGGGGGTGTCTCTTTCATTCTGGCTCACCGAGTCGCAAAGGGGAACAGGGGGCCTTAATGCTTGTGTTTGGACACAAGCAATTATCCCTAATTATTCTTTTTCTTTTGAGCCTGCCCGTCCCGCCGGCGAGCTCGCTGCGGAGCAGGCCCCCTAATCCCCCCGGTCCGCGGAGCGCAGTGGGTTCTGCGCAGCCCGGCGCGCGGGCGCTTTCATGTCACGGAGGGTTTAGAGCTGATTCAAACTCATCGCGATGGGGAATTAACCCCGGGGCCCGGGCTTTCAGGGGCCTCTGATAAGAGATTATACGTGTTGATGGCCAGCTTTTCTTGGCAAAATGTTTTCAAAGGGCTTGGAGTTGTTAAATCAAAGCGCCATTGAATTGCTCCGACCGCCTCCCCCCTCCTCCTGCCCTCCCCCCCAACATCTCTTTTCCCTTCATCCCTCCGCCTCCCACCGCCGCAGGGACTGCCCAGGGCGCGCCGCCCGGCCTCCCCGGAGCTGAGAGTCACTTTCCTGAGTAAGTTTCCTCTGGTGCCTCACCACCCGAGGACTGTTTTTGTAGGTGCTCCTCTGCTGGGCACCTTGGCACCCTTTCTCCGCCCTCGCTCCCTCCCTGCTCTCCTCTCACACACTTCGCGGGTAAAGAAAACACATCCCAGATGAAAGTCGCCACCCCCCCCCCCAACATACATGTGTTTTGTAGAAAACGGAGGTGACGGGCGGGACCAGGAGGAGTAAAGGACGGGTGGTTTTCTTGCGCCCGCCCCCGCTCCCCCCACAAAGGTCAGCGCAGCCACAGGGGTAGCCTTAGGGTTAAACAGTGCAGTAGACAGAGTTCAGAGTCTCACGGCCTGGCCCTGGAGGCCATCTGGGGCCGCCCCAGGAAGAAAGCAAGTGCAGGGAGGACTGCGCGATGTAGCTTCTGCGCTGCGGAAAGCCTCTCTATCCGGGGAATGGGCCCAGTTGACAAATTACAAAGGCTTATTGCGTATTCGGCGGGTCCTGCTAAGTGGAATGCGGAGCGCACAACTCAAGCGCCAAACGTGTGAAACTGTCCGCTGTCATCTTCTCTTTCCCAGTCCCCCATACACCACACTACCCCGCTGTTCTGGTCAATTCCCACAGCTTCACTTGGCCCTCATCCCTTACCTGTCCCCCCCCCCCCGCCCCCGTCCCGGCCACCCCCCCATCCCCTGGACGGGGACCCTGCCCTCCACCTATTTGTCGCCCGACACCCAGCCCAATCCTGCGGGGAACCCCTGGTTTCTGTGGGATGGGATCTTGCTCTTGGTACCTTGGCCAGTGTTTGGGGCCTGGCTCGACGGACTGGTTGTGGGGAGAGCTGCCTGCCTGATTTCGCCCCGCTCGGGACTGGACCCCCTGGCGTACCAGCTGCTGCCTGTGTTCCTGAGACCACTGGATCTCTTCCCTGCGTCCGGCCTCGAGGCTGCTGGCTCCCCACCCCCATTCGCCCTTTCCTGTCTCCTGTCTCCTTCCCGCTCTAGCTCTGCGAAGACCCAGGGTGCCTGTGCCGAAGCCTGCCCATGAGCCGGCCCAAGTTACAATAAAACCTGGTGCCAAGTCGGCACCCGTTTGTTTGGTCTGCCGGCTTTCTGGAGGATAAAATGGTTCCTTGGTTTGTTTTTCTGCTTCTTTCACAGTAGATGAGGTATGGGCCCTGTAGGATGCAACATCCAGTTACGATTTTTTTGTTTGACATTGCTGTGGAATTTTTGGTCCTGTGCCTCCAGTCACTGGCTAATATGTACCTAGTTTTGTCTTTTTTACAGCTTATATTATCTATCTAAGATACACATGGTTTTTGTAATCTTAATCTGTTTCACTGGTAATATATTTTTTAAAATATATTTTATTGATTTTTTACAGAGAGGAAGGGAGAGGGATAGAGAGTTAGAAACATCAATCAGCTGCCTCCTGCACACCCCCTACTGGGGATGTGCCGGCAACCAAGGTACATGCCCTTGACCTGAATCGAACCTGGGACCCTTCAGTCCGCAGGCTGACGCTCTATCCACTGAGCCAAACTGGTTAGGGCCACTGGTAATATTTTATTTAAATGTTTTATTCTGCATTGATAACTGAGACTCACTTATACTTCCCTTTTCCACACACTGAAAACTTCCTGGTTTGGGTATCTGTTATACTAAACTCATTTCATTCCAATTCACAAATATTTATTGAGTACTTCCTATGTTCTAAACACTCTCAACAGTGAACAAAACAGATGAAAAATGGCAAAGATCTCTGCCTTCATAGAGTTTACATTGTAGAGGAGAGACAGACAATCAAAAACTTAAGAAAGCCCCTAGATAGTTTGGCTCAGTGGATGGAGTGTCAGCCTGTGGACTGAAAGGTCCCAGGTTCGGTTCAGGTCAAGGGCACATGCCTGGGTTGCAGGTTCAAATCTCCAGTGTGGGGCATGCAGGAAGCAGCCAATCAATGATTCTCTCTCACTATTGATGTTTCTATCTCCCCCTCCCTTTCCCTTCCTCTCTGAAATCAATAAAAATATATTTTTTTAAAAAAAACTTAAGAAAGAAGTGATATAGCACCATGGAAAGTGATAACTGCTATTGTAAAAATAAAGCACTGTCTATTAAAAAGATAGACAATAAAATGTATTGGAGGGGATATGGAGGAATTGGAACCTTCATATATTGTGGTGGAAATGTAAAATGGTGTAGCCTCTTTGGAAAATGACTCAAAAGGTTAAACATAGAGTTACCATATGACCCAGCAATTCTACTCCCAAGAACAATGAAAACATGTGTCCACACAAAAACTTGTACACAATTGTTCATAGCAGCATTATTCATAATAGAAAAAAATGGAAACAACCGAAATGTCCATCAACTGATGAAGGATAAACAAAATGTGGTATATTCATACAAAGGAATATTATTTCACCATAAAAAGAAATGAAGTAGTAATACAGGTGACCACATGAGTGAACCTTGAAAACTTAATGCTAAGTGAAAGAAGCCAATCACAAAGGACCTCATAGTGTGTGGTTCCATTTATACATAAAATGTCCAGAATAAGAAAATCCATAGAGACAAAAAGATTAGTGGTTGGCAGGGGCCTGGGGGAGGGGAACTTGGAGGAAATGGGGAATGACTGTCATGGGTATTGGGTTTCTTTTGTGGGTGATGAAAATGTTTTAAAACTAAGATGATGGTCACACAACTCTGTGAATATACTAAACATCATTGAATTGTATACCTTGAATGAGTGAATTGCATGGTATGGATTATCCTATATAATAAAAGGCTAATATGCAAATTGTCCCCTTGACCAAGAGGGAGTTCGACTGGGAGTTTGATCAAGGGGTGGGGCAGGCCAGCCAACCACCTGCCTGTGGTCCCTCCCCCTGGCTGGACCCGCCCCCAATTCGTGAGGGCTGGCCAGACACCACCCATGCACGAATTCATGCACCGGGCCTCTAGTATCTCAATAAAACTCACAAAACTAAAAAGCAGGCTATGGTGATTAGGAGTGTGGCATTGGAGGTGGGGGTTGCTTGCAATTTTTAATAGAGAAGACCTGTTTGAGAAGATGACATTTGGGCAAAAATTTGAAGCCAGGGCATTACCCATGCAGATATCTGAAGAAGAACGTTAAAGGGAGATGAAACAGCTACAGCAGAAGCTCTAAGGTGGGAGCCTGGCTATTTGAGGAAAGGTGGGTGGGCTAGTGTGGCTGGAATGGAGTGATGGAGAAGGAGGAAGAGGGTTGAAGATGAGGTCAGAAATGAAAGGGAGGTAAGGTGTGGGGAAGGGTGTGTGGGTGGTGTAAGCCTTCTGCCCTGGGCCTGTGGTTTCAGTAGAGGAAGCACATAACCTGACTTACTTTTTAAAGGATTTCTGAACTGCAGGAGGATAAGGATGCTGCAGCAGGAAGACCAGCCAGGAGGCTATTAGAGAAATCCAGAAGAGAGAGAGAAGCTCGGAGCAGGGGGTAGCAGTAGAGGTAGTGATAAGTGGTTATACTTTAGATATACCTTGAGGAACAGCCAACAGAATTTTCTGATGGATTGGATGTGGAAAATAAGACAAAAAGCATTTAGACTACAAGATTTTAAGGCTGAATTACTAGAAAGATGGCACTGCTAGTAATTGAGATGAGGAGGACTAGAATGGGAGAGGGTTGTGGGAGAAGTTCAGAATTTCCATTTAGACATGTTAAATTTGAGGTTTGTATTGTATATCAAAATGGAGATGTCTTTTCGGCAGTTGGACATATGAGTCTGGACACGTGGGAGGGGTGTGGTCTGGAAATAGAATTTTGGTAATTGTTGCATATTGATGGCATGTAAAGTTATTTGACAAAGAATGTGACGGCATGAACATGGATAGAGAGAAGAGGACGAGGGGCTGAGTACTGGTGGCACTCCAATGTTGAGAAGTCAGGGAGAAGAGGAAGACCCAGCTAAGGAGGCTGAGGAGTGAACGTAGGAGGAAACTGAGAGAATGAAATATCCTGGAAGCCAAGTGAAGAAAAGGTACCAAAGAAAAGGGAGTGATGGGCTGTCTTTAAATGCTGCTGAGAGATCAAATACAAATCCATTGAAATTAGCAGTTTGGAGGACTTGAAAATGAGCATTTTCAGTGAAGTGGTGCAGGTGAAGACCTGGTGGAAATCTCCATTTCAAAGAAAATGAGAGAAAAGGAGATGGAGTGAGTGTAGACATCACTTTCAAGGAATTTTGCCATATAATGAGCAGAGAAACTGGATGGAGCTGGTGGGGGAAGTGGGGTCAAGAGAAAGTTTCTTTCAAGATGAAAGAAACACTCATATGTGTATATGCTAGTAGAAATGATGCAGGAGAGAGAGCAATTGTTAGAGAGATGTCCTTTCCGAGCCCATAGGTAGGTAAGAGGAAACAATACCCAGTTACTATAAATGAACTATCATTTATAGTAACAGGTAAGAAGACAGAATATGTGGGCCCACAGGCTGGGTAGAGGGCAAAGGCAACATGGAAATCTGTGCAAGTTCGCTTCTGATTGCTTCAGTTTTCTCAATGAGGTAGAAAGCAAGATTGTCAGAGAGGGAGGATGTGGGAAGAGGTGTTGGAAATATGAGAACAAAGGAAAAGGTACAAAATAGCCAAGTATGAGAGTAGGAGATAAATGGATTAGGAAATATAATATGTCTGCCAGGGAGTGTTAAGGGCTCACTTGAAGTTCGTGATCCTGAATTTAAAATGAGCCAGTCAGGTGGCCATGTGTTTTTCTTCTGCAGCCTCAGAGTAGGTGGAAACTCGGCTTTAATGAGGATCAAGGTTTTGGCAACTGAGCAGGACTAAGAGAAAGGGGCAACAGCGCTGAGGAATTTGGGCTGGGTTAAGTGAGAAGACAGGGCATGAGAAACGATGAAAAGGTGGCAGGATCAGTGGAATGGATGTCTTGGTGGGTCAAAGGGCTTATTAAATTTAGAGTCCTAGAAAAATGAGCTGGAAAGACACAGGAGGTTGTGCTTAGAGAGGGGTTACGTGGAATTGAACTTGTGGAGGGTTCCAGTTACAGTGGTGAGTAGGTGGAGAATGAGATCACAGGGGGAGAGGAGCTCAGGGAACCATGAGCTTAGACTATGAGAAGGGTCATATTCGTGTGTGTTGGAATGACCGAGGATGGGGAGATAGTCAAGGAAATTAGAGAGATTGAAAAAACAAACAAACAGCTTTATTGCTAATAAATGCTGTATTGGAGAATGTGGCTTAGATGTGTGGCAATCATAGATCTTTCAGAAGTAAACCCTACACTTAGAATGATTCCCACCCTGTGCTGCAGGCAGTACTAGATTACCACATGCTCCCACACAGAGCTCGCCCTGTGAAATGTGTGGCAGGTTCTCTGTTTGCAGCTGGCTCCCAAGAGGAGGGCAGGAGGCAGGGGCCTGCTCGACCCCAAACTCAGATGAACTGTCACACTGATGTCTCTCCATATGCATGCAAAGCTACCTAGATTATTTGATGAAGCGAACACATTCTGATGCCAAACCCAATAAACAAATAAAATATAAACAAATATATTTTGAAAATGCAAAAGTTTGGAAAACGGAATAAACATTTTATGTTGAATACAAAGAACATCAGATATCATATTTATCCAAAATTCAGGGTATTACAATGTAAAGAAATATATTATAGTGATATAAATGTATATTAATGAGCCACTAAAAGAGAATATGATCATTTTAATAGCGATTCCCATAAAAACATGAAAGGACAACAGAAAAGAAGGGTACTAGTATAGAAAAACTATACAAAGATATATTCAACATGTTCATTTAG
The DNA here is from genome assembly GCF_964212035.1 of Myotis nattereri. Taxonomy (NCBI): domain Eukaryota; kingdom Metazoa; phylum Chordata; class Mammalia; order Chiroptera; family Vespertilionidae; genus Myotis; species Myotis nattereri. Next base: position 38,476,949 of record NC_138079.1, read on the forward strand.
AAAATCCAAAACATGGTTTGGCCTCAATAATGTGAATATAATTTGGAAATATTGGATAATACAAGGTAAATTTTAAAAAGATGAGTAAATATTTCAAGTAATCAGTCAAAATGTAATTGTTGGTAGATGACTGTATAAGAAGAAGAGACAAAGGAATTAACTGGAAACTGCCTTGGACTGAAGAGTAATCAGAGGAAAATGCCATTTCTCCCAAAATTAACGAGTAGTTTTGACCCAATCCCAGAAAGAAAGAAAAAAAAAGTTCAACACAATCTTTGAAAATTTTTTAATTCAATTAAATTTTAATAAAATCGATAACAAAATATAAATGGGTAGGAACAGCAAAGAATATTTCAAGAAAGAGGAGCAATGGGGGCTGTCAGCTCTGAAAACATATTTTTAAATAACAATAAAATAGGATCCTAATGTTGAAATAACACTAAACAGAGATATCAATGAAATAGAACAGAAAGCTCTGAAATAAATGTTATCATACATAGGAATTTAATATGTGATAAAGAAATTATAACCAAATAAAGGTAGAATTTAATAAATTCTGTTGGGATGGCTGGTTACCATATTGGGGGGAATTATGTATGTGTTTCCACCATCCCTTCCACTCCAGTTTTAAGTGTAACTAAAGAATTAAACTAAAAAGAAAGAAAAATCACAGAAAAAATAAAGAAAATATGAAAGAACACTCCTTAGCTCTTTGGAGTGGTGAACACATTGTATGCTTTGAAGCAACAGAAGAAATCATAGCAATAACAATCAACAGATTTAACACTATAAGAAAGTTTGCACTTTTGTATAAACAAACATAATTAAAATAAGAAGGCATGGAGAAATGCATTTGTGAGAGAGAGAGAGAGAGAGAGAGAGAGAGAGAGAGAGAGAGAGATAGGGTTAATACATATAATTGTATAAAGAGTTCCCTCAGAGTGGAAAAATAATTTACGGTATAATCATACAGTGGAATTCAACCTAGCCATTAAAATGAATGAATTGTACCTTGTCAAAATGGATATATCTCAGCAATATAATATTGAATTTAAAAAGAACAAGTTGCAGAATGCTGTTTATATTTTAAAACTTATAAATCAATTGTGTGTGTGTGTGTGTGTGTGTGTGTGTGTGTGTGTGTGATGACCAAAGACTAAAAATATTAAAATGTGGAAGGGAAAGATATATAGCAACTGCAAGTGGTTACCTCTGGAGGAGCAGATGGGAAGTGGGATTCAGTAAGTTTACAAAGGAGTGTTAACTTTTCCATATTTCTGAAATATTTGGTAATAAAAAAAAGAGAACTTATGAATTGCTAAGGAAAAAAAACCCTTAAAACTCTAAAATATTTATGTGAAAACAACATGAATAAACAATTCACAGAAAAGGAAATACACACATAGAAAGATGTAGAGCCTCCTTAGTAATTAAAGAAGTTAAGACTAAAATGAGATACCAATCATATTTATTAAATTCTTTTTTAAAATTTTAAAGAAAAAACAGTCCCACATAGTCCAAAAGTTAGTGTGATGTTTTAAAATACTTACACAACATATAGACTTTTTAAAAAAATATATTTTTATTAATTTCAGAGAGGAAGGAAGAGATAGAAACATTAATGATGAGAGAGAACCACTGATCAGCTGCTTCCTGCACACCTCCTATTGGGGATCAAGCCAGCAGTCCAACGCTCTATCCACTGAGCCAAACCAGCTAGGGCAACATACAGACTCTTAAACCTTTAGAGTGGAAGGTATGGCCATCTAGTGCAAGAACTTCAAGCAAAGTTTGAGATTTTTCTTCTCTTTTCTTTTCTTTACAGCTAAGACTATACTTATCATCACTCCTGAATCTCAGGAGCAAATTTCTCTTTTAAAGAACTTCAGACTTCCTGGAAACAAAGAAGACTCATGAAAGTAAGGACAGAATCTGCCCTAAATGTTTCCTAAATAACCAACTCTTAATCTTTAAGTGTCCCTCAAATAAAACTTCTAATTCTTAAATATCCACCACCAAGTCCTCAAACTTTTCTCAAAACATTTAAGACAATTCATAATCCTTACAAATCAAATCCAGACTCTTGTGGCGACCCCTCCCACCTACCCGTGAACAGCTTGAGCTCTCGTGTGCGCGCGCGCGCGCGCGCACACACACACACACACACACACACACACACCACCACCACCCCACCCCACCCCAGCCCCCTGCATTTACTTGTGGTTTTTTGTTTTTAAGGACTTGTCAGTCAAGACAGAGTTCCTCTTTTGTGAAAGAGCTGCCTCTTCTAAATTGGGACATTCTCTAGCTCATCCCCGCCCCCTCCCCACCCCCCAGCGACTACCATCAACACTTGGCTTTTTCCATTTGTTTTTAAAGAAAATGGTGAGTGTGTGTGTGTGGGGGGGGGGGGGGGGTGTCAGTGAAATAGAGATGTTGAAGCAGTCGGAGGCATTTTTATTTTTGTTTTTGTGTTTTCACAAGGGAGTCCTAAATATATTGAATTTCTGGCTTGCCTCAGCTCCTAAAGCTGTTTCTTTGGGATTCCATTCTCCTTTGAGGTTCTTCAACCTCCCCCTCCTCCGAGGTGGCTAAAAAGAGAGACAGCAAAGAAAAAGTTGCACTTCCTTTGGAATCTAAATATTTGAGTTCACGAGTAAACGGAGACATGTTTGTGTGACAGTTCTCACCAGCTCATGCCTCACAGTGATTTCAAACCAAAAGAGAAGTGAAGCTGGCAGTCTGCAGGTTCAAAGATGTCTCAGAGAGACTTCCCAGACCCTATGCATTGATTTAGCAGGGGGGGAGGCAGGTTCCTAGGCTTAGTAACCAAGCAGTTAGCTGGCGCTAAGGTGACCTGAAGCTGAGCAGAGAATGCAAAGCCGGTGACTTGCTGGGGCAAATCCTTTTCAGTTCAGGCTGAGGACGCAGATGGCAGCGCTGGAATGATAAGAGCTCGCTCTCCTAGAGGCTGTCCCTGGGCCAAAGCACTGTACATGGGTCCACTCCTTTAGTCTTCCTAAAAACCCACGATGAGGCTATCATCACCTCTCCTATTTTACAGGCAGAGAGGCCGAGGTCCAGAGAAAGTGCAGGACTTGCTCAAGACCACACAGCTAGGAGCGGCGGGGCCTGGCTTTCACCAGGCGTTCTAGTTAGAAGCCACGTTATCAGCTCCTGTGCTGTAGCGCCAGAGACTTGATCAGAAACCAGATGGGAAGAGGGGAAAGAGAGCTATGATGAATGTTCTGGGTGAATCAGTCCCAGGTGTCTTCCAGTGTAGAGTAAGGATTCAACACTTCGGGCACTCTCTCTGCCCTCGGCTGTGAGGGGCTCGGTCTAAGCCTGTGCTCTGCGCCCCAGGGCCTCCCGCTGGTGAGATGGACATCTCAGCACAGCTCTGGGGATCTGGGAGCACTGGTCTGTGAGTTCCAGCTGTTAATATTTAGGAATATTTTCAAAAGAAACTTTTTCCATTGTCGACCAGTTTTAGATTTACAGAAAAATTACAACGTGCAGTTTTATACATGCTGCATCGTTTCTCCCATTACCAACATCTCATATTAGTACGGTACATTTGTTACAATTAATGAAGCAATATTGCTACATTACTATTGAAGTTCATACTTCATTTGATTTTGTTAGTTTTTACCTAATGTCCTTTTTGTGTTCCAGGATCCCATCCAGGATACCGCGTTACATTTACCTATCATTTCTCCTTAGGCTCCTCTTGGCTATGGCAGTTTCTTACACTTTACTTGGTTTTGATCATCTTGACAATTTTGAAGAGTGCTGGTTAGGTATTTTGTAGTCTGGCCCTCAGTTGAGATTTATAGGATATTTTTCTCATGATTAGATTAGGGTTTAGGGTTTAATGATTTTGGGAAGAAGACCACAGAGTTAAAATGCTATTTTCATCACATGAAGGGTACATGCAGTCAACATGGTTTATCACTGTTGGTGTTGACCTTGACCACCTGGCTGAGATAGTCTGTCAGGTTTCCCCACTGTAAAGTCCCCGCCCCCGCCCCCCCTTTCCACACTGCACCCCTTGTATATGTGCTGCTGAAGCGAGCACCACACTGCACTCTTTGGAAGGAAGTCATTATGCACAGCCCAACTTACTTTTGTTAGCCAGTTGTTAAAACTTTGGTAGCTTGACACCAGCCAATGTAGGTGTATGTACACCGTGGAAGTCAGTAAACTATAAATCTGGGCTCTTTTTGGAGAGCTGGGCGGCCAGGACACCATTGGATGTACAGCTTGGGTTGAGTCTCAGGAGATGATGGGTGAGCCGGTGGAAAGGCACTTGAATGAAGGGGCTCACTGGGTGGAAGTGAAGAAGATGCAGAGACAGGATGGGGTGCTATGCTTGTAAGACATGGATTGGGGTTAAAGAAGCTTGGTACAGGCATACAACCAGCTGGGAACCTGACAGAAGCTGTTATCTTTGTTTAATATAAACAAGGCTGGGACCTGATAGACCTACCTTTTTTTTTCCTTTTCTTATACATGGTTGTAATAGTTACCATTTATTAAGCACCTCCTTCATATAAGGCATATTTTTGTGTATAAGGTATATATATATATATATATATATATATATATATATATATATATATATTCAATTCTTACAAATTTACAAGGTGGGTATTGTCATCTTCATCTATATATTCACTGAGTGGCCAGATTATTATGACCACCCCATCAGTGCTTCATTGACACTTCCAAAAATACTGAATATTGAAAACTTCCTAAGCAAATACTCTCAAGGTTTTATTATTATTATTATTTGCATAACTAATTCACTTCATTGTACTGATGGGATGGTCATAATAATCTGGCCACTCAGTGTACAAAAGCCTAAGCAACCGAATGACCGTTCACTATGACACGCACTGACCACCAGGGGACAGACGCTCAAAGCACAGGATCGGGCTCCCTCCTGTCTGGATTAGGCCTGCAGGGATCGGGCCGAAACCAGCTCTCCAAAATCCCCTGAGGAGTCCCAGATTGTGAGAGGGCGCAGGCCAGGCCGAGGGACCCCCGTTTACAGATAAGAAAACTTAGGGGTTCAGTGGCCTATCCAAAAAATACAACCAGCAAGTAGCAAAGCGGGTTTAAACCTCCTGTGTAACTCCAAAGCGTGTTCCCACCAGCCATGCTCTCCTCTCTGTGTTCTCCCGCCTTCCCCTGGTATTGGGTACTCATGGGACCTGTTTCAGGAGGGTGGTATCATGATTGGCGGGGAGTTTCCATAGTTGATTCTTGATGAGCGTGCTGCCATTTGAGTTCAGGACCCTCCCTCGTGGTTCCTGTTCATGGCGATGAGTGAGCACTGGGACATGCACCTCGCTGTGGACTCTCAAGGTTTTGTTTTGAGCCAGGTGAAGCACGCTCACATTTTACTGTGTAGTCTTCCAAACCAAAGTCCTCCTTCTTGATAATTTTCTTTACTTTTCCTGTGAATGTATCACTAGGGAGCAGAGATGATGACACCCTTCCACTTTGCATCTCCACCGAACTCTGTGTCTGCGGGGTCCTTCTGGTTTAACTCTGGCGTGACTTCATTCTTCTCAAAGGCAATTTTTAAGAAACAGACATAAAAAAACACTCAGCACCAGAATTAATCATTAGAGTATGGGTAATCTCTACAAAACTGTACAATCTATATGCATCCTGAACAAATACATATACAAATGCAAACTATTCCATTAAAAATTCAGACATTAAAGTCACTTAGAGTTCATGTCATATTTAAGGCAAATGGAATGTTATTTGACCTGTTTCCATTTGAGTGATCCAGGGAGTTTAAAGATATTTTAGAATAAATAATCTCAAAGAAGCTTTAAAAGGCTAGAGGGACCTGCTTGAATCATAAAGAATATTATATTGCTTTACTAAATTTGAGTTACTATTTTAAACTAAGACTTCATTGGACGTATTAAATCTGGGCCATATTTAGGAACTATTCTTAAATGATGGTAATGCTATTTTTACTTTCTTCTTCTGGCATCACCGAGACCGGATTTAACAGAACAACTACAGGTGGGACGGTAAAAGGGTTACATTCAAGAGAACTTTGTTTTATTTGGCCCACTTCCCTCTCTGCCCTCACTCCTCCTCCCCAGCCCCAGCCCTAGCCGCCTCTTTTATTCAGAGATCTGGCCTGAGCTGACTGGACTAAGGACAGATGCCTGACCCAATGGGGAGTCAATTTAAGGACCAGGAGAGCCAATCCTTCTCCCAAGAGACAGACTGAGTAGCCATTTACATTTAGAGACAGACTGAGTGGGCTTATTGAGGGACCCAAAGTCATATGCAGTCAGAGAGCTGGAGTCAGTCATATACCAGTTGAAGTCATGAGGGGTCAACCACAGGAAACAGCAGAAGCTGCTCTATGGAGAGCAGTGGGAGAACAGAGCCAAGGCACAGAGACCCAGGGCCGGAGAGGAGGGGGGGGGGGGGGCCGGTTCTTTGTTTCCTGGTCCAGAGCCCGATGGCCAGATGACACCGGTGTTCTAGTTCTGAATGCCTGTGAGATTGTGTGTTATTCATTTTATTACATTTTCTAGCTAGGCTTCTCTCACTTACAGTCCAACTGATTCCAGTCAAAGATAACTCCATATATCAAATTCAAACTACAAAATAGTTCCCCATCACTTTCGCATCACACTAAGTCACTCAGACTCTAAAAGTCCATGGGGCAACACAGGGATGAATTCGGGTGATAAGCAGGATATAGGAAATGGGTATAGAACAGCCGTGGGCAAACTACGGCCCGCGGGCTGGATCCGGCCCATTTGAAATGAATAAAACTATTGAAAAAAAAGACCGTACTCTTTTATGTAATGATGTTTACTTTGAATTTATATTAGTTCACACAAACACTCCATCCATGCTTTTGTCCCGGCCCTCCGGTCCAGTTTAAGAACCCATTGTGGCCCTTGAGTCAAAAAGTTTGCCCACCCCTGGTCTAGAAGGAGCTTTACCCTGGGTGTAGCTTAGAAATATCCAACTTGACATTTTCTGATAGCATTTCCCCTTAGTCTTTTTCACCTGTAACTTCTGTGGGTCAGTGAGTATATTCTGCTAAGTTCAGGGCTCAAGGTGGTCTCTGCCAAGTCATGAGTGGCATCATTCCAAAAAGGCAGTTTCCCCACTCTGCTCTTGACAGGTAATGCCAGAACTTTCCAGGGATGCCTGCCTGAGACAGAGGTTCATTCATTCAACAAATACTTATTAACTACCTGCTATGGTGAGGCACTGTGCAGGGGACACAGCAAGGACTAAACGGCAACTCTCTTACCTGCATGGAATTACATCCTGTGGGGTGATCAAGGGCACTTGTACCGAACACTGTGAAGAGCACAAACTTGGGCAGTCTTAGAGAAGACTCGTGACGGTAGGGCTGGATGAGGAAACTAACTAGATGGGCTTGTCAATGAAGACCTCTCCAAGGATAGAGAAGGAGCCAGCGATGAAAAAAAATTAAAAATAGGGGGAAAGGAATGCCAAAGGCCCTATCATGGGACAAATCTGGGAGAGATCAAGGAACTAAAAGAATGTAGGGTGGTTGAAGCACAATAAGAGAGAGCAAGCACAACCGGTGATGAGATAGGCAGGGGCCAGATCTCATAGGCCATGGTGTGGCATTTGGATTTTAGATTAAGTACTCATCAATTTTTTTATTATAGGAATAAAAATTACCCTTTCATTATATTTTATTATATTTTTCAAGGGCCTCATGTTTTTATAATCTTTTGTCCATCCTAATTCACCTGGCATTATGCTAATTATTCCTTATGCTTATAAACATTGTGGAAAATAATTTAGATTATAACTTAGGTAGGAAAATCCCAGCTTTTAAAGGAAAAGAAATGATGTTTTAATTGATGTGCTGATTAAACATGGTTACAAATTCTTTGATAATCTTTCTATTTCCCTTCCCTTTGAATCTGGGCTGGCCTGAGACCACTTTGACCAATAGAATGCAACATGAGTGACGTGATGCAAGTTCTGGGCCGAAATGTGAAGAAAACTGGCAGCTCTGCCTGGAGAAAGAGGGCCCAGTTGAGCCCAGCCTCCAGCTGTCCCCATCAAGGTGCCAGGCATGTGAATGAAGCCGTCTTGGAGCCTCCTGACCAGCCTGACTGCCAGCTGAATACTTCCCCATGACCCCAGTTAATGCCACCATGGGGTAAAAGAATTGCCCCTCAAGGCCTGCTTAAGTTCCATGCAACGTGAGATACAATAAAACTGTTGTTTAAGTCAATAGTTGTCTAAAGTGTGGAGTAGTTTGTTACACAGCAACAGATTGAATAGTTAGCATCTGCATTCTTAACATGAATGACTAAATGCATAATTTACTTTCAGCTTTTGAAAAACTGAAAATAAGCCCATGTACTTTCCTTATCAGTGGGAAACTCAGAGTGGGAGGTGGGCTGGCATTGCTGACAGCACCTTACAAATACACCTTTCTAAAACTGTCCACCGAGAGTGCTTAACATCAAAACTCAGTATTTTGGCACTACACGGAGTGGTAAAGCATATAATGTAGTGAGACTCTTCTCATTGCCTTGATTTCCTTAGATGTGGATTTATGAAATGCCCATTGTAAGGCAGCCATTGGGTCTGTCCCTGCCCATAAAGAACTCCCTCTGTTCCCGTCCAATAGTCTCCCATCTTACCAGTGAGTCTTGGCCAGCTCATTCCTGAGCTATTTCGTGATCCTCCTTTTGACCAATTGCATTTTATGCTTCCTAACAGTTGCACTTACTGACCTTTCCCAAGATTCAGAAGGAAATGCCTGCTCTTTCACACGCAATGGATACAGTTTGACTCCTGCAACCAAAGAAAATCTCTCCTTTGCTGCTTTCTCCTCTTTCCCCCTAAGCAAAATCCTGAATCTTTTTGTGGCCAAATGTTCCAGTTCTAGAATTTGCTCTGCCAGAATAATCTTCCTAATGGGAAATCTAATGGGGCCTCCCACTGACAGCAGAGACCACCCCATCTGCAGCAAGGGACGAGAGACACTCCCAGCCCAGATGTAGAGATGCAGCTGATCAGGGCTTGATGCATATTCATTGCTTCTTTAATATTCAAGCATCTTTTCCTAAAGATATTTCTATTGAACTCACTTGTGGTGTCACCATCTGGAAAATATCAAGCCTCACCCCACTGAGGTAAACCCCTAGTGCGTATTTTTCTCTTTAATGTGAGCCCAGTGGGCACGGAGTGTGTATCTCTATGTTTAGCACAGCTCCTCACCAAAGCAGCTCTCAAACACATGACGCTCTAAATGAATTAATGTTGTATAGACCCATTAACGATCCATCCTCATTGATGCTAACGGAATGGAACATTTAAGTGGGGCTCTACGGAGACTCTGTGACTTCTCGATGTGAGGTCCTCTTTACATTTCAAAGTGATGAATTCGGGTTTAAGAGAGAGTAAGCTGTCCTAAAACTCATTTATTTCATTACATCCAGTTTTGTAAACTGGGCCAAATCGTCTTACAAGATTCAGAATCAGACCTGTGTCTAAACCTACAAATAAAGGGTTTATATTTAGTTCACTCTCATGGATACAGGCCAACAAGGCAAGCAATGTGCCACAGACAAGCCAACCAGTGGAAGTTAGAGAACCATCCATGTTAGACAAGAGGGACATTTAAGGTTAACATTTCTATTTGGGTGGGGAGAGTACTCATATCTTGCTCAGCAGATTTATTGTCTTTGTATTTTAAAGAGTGTTAATAAGATTAATTTCTGTCCTCTGGATGTTCATACACTGCACGTGTGGGGAAGTTTCTCAGATATGGTCTAGTTCGCAGATGAAAAATGAGTCTTGATTTTTAAATTTGTTGCAGATAAAGCAAAAGTGGATAAAATTTATTCATTCAAAAATGTATGAAACACTTGCTATATGGCAAGTAACGTGGTTACTAGATATACTAAGAGAGCCCCGCCTTCCTCAAAGGGCCTGTTGAGTTCACCTCAGGTAGAGATGATATGGGGCAAGGTATTTTGTCTTACAATAACATGTTCCAGGCTACTGCACCAAAATATCATCCATCCATTTGGCGGTAAACTCATTTTCTTCTATACCTAATAGTATTGCACAGAGGTGTTGAAAGGTGATTCTAGGTTAAAAAGGACAAAAGCAAGATTGAGTTAGAAAGGAGGAAAGGAGATAACCCTGTTCTACTTTTGACCTGAAATCACCAGGAGAGGAACTGGTGAAGCTGCTACCAAGTAGCTGACTCACAAAGGAATGATCACTTTGCAGGCCTTCTCTTCCCTCTCCACCAGCCTTGCTTTGAATTTCAAAGGTAAACCAGTGAGTACACCAACAGGTTTGCCTACGCAGTGCATGAAGTTGTTACCTCACATCCTTACACTTCCATTCTCCTCGTACCACTTGCGCCCACAGATTTCATGGCTGAACCTCTCACACTCCCCTTGAGAGGCCCTCCACACCATCCCATGCTCCTATTTCTGTCACTTGGATCAGCATGGTGCTCTTCTTCAGGCCCTTTGGCGGTTCATCTGGTAGGGCACTTGGCAAACATTTACCAAACAGCATGAAATCATATCGAAAACCATTGTGTTGGCACATTAGAATCCAAATGTGATATTATGTCACCTATTTTTCATATATAAATCTGGTGGCTGAATTCTGATGGTTTGCCTGCTGTCCCTAAGATAGACATATCAAATCAAAAAGTATTGTCCTAGCACAGATTTTGGACATTTCCTAATATTGACATAAAATAATGTTTCTCAAAAGGGAAGTGACCCAAGTGAAAGTATTGTATGTGTTTCTCCTTTCCTTTAGCACTCATGGACCTGGAAGATGTGAGAGAGAGAGAGAGAGAGAGAGAGAGAGAGAGAGAGAGAGAGAGAGAGAGAACTGACAAGTCAGCAGGTCATGACCCCACAGTGTGGAAAACCCTGGAACAGAGGTCTGTACACGTACTTTGGAGGGTCTGAAGAGGAGTTACTGAGGCTCCCCAAGAGAGATCAGTAAAGAATCAAAGATGGCTGAGACCGGTTTGGCTCAGTGGATAGAGCGTCGGGCTGCGGACTGAAAGGTCCCAGGTTTGATTCCGGTCAAGGGCATGTACCTGGGTTGCGGGCACATCCCCGGTGGGAGATGTGCAGGAGGCAGCTGATCGATGTTTCTCTGTCAGTAATGTTTCTAACTCTCTATCTCTCTCCCCTTCTTCTCTGTAAAAAATCAATAAAATATATTTTAAAAAAAAAAGAATCAAAGATGAAGTTTTAATATATTAACCTTGCCATACACACTTAATAATTTCAGGAATATTTTATAAATTCTTTGGGGTTTTCTACATAGATGATTGTGGCATCTGCAAACAAAGACAATTTTATTACTTCCTTCCCAATCTGTATACCATTTCTTTCTTTTTCTTGTCTGTTTCCATTAGCTAGGACTCACAGCACCCTGTTGAAAAGGAGAGGCGGGAGGGCACATCTTTGGCTTGTTCCTGACCTGAGTGGCAAAGCTTTGAATTGCTTACCATTATAAATTATGCCAGCTGTAGGTTTTTTGTAGACTTTTAAAAATCAAGTTTAGAAAAGTTCCCCCCATTCCTAGTTTGCTGGAAGATTTCATCATTAAATGGGTGTTGGATTTTGTCAAATGTTGTGGAGTTTGTTTTTTTTATCTGTTGATATGATCATCTGAATTTTCTTCTTTAGCTTGTTGATGTGGTGAAATATATTGACTGATGTTTATATGTTGAATAAGCCTGGCATACCTGGAATAAATCCCACTTGATCATGGTGTATACTTCTTTTTATACATTGTTGGATTTGATTTGCTGACGTTTTGTTGAGGATTTTTTGCATCTATGTTCATGACAGATGTTAGTCTGTCGTTTTCCTTTCCTGTTATGTCTTTGTCTGGTTTTGGTATTAGGATAATGCTGACCTCACAAAAGGAGTTAGGAAGTATTTTCTCTGCTTCTATCTTCTGGAAGAGACTATAGAGAATCAGTATCATTTCTTCCTTAAATGTTTGGTAGAATTCACCAGTGAAACATCTGAGTCTGGTGCTTTCTTTGTTGGAATGTTCTTATTTAGTCAATTTCTTTAATGGATGCAGGCTTATTTAGATTATCTGTTTCTCCTCGTGTAAGTTTTGGTAGTTTGTACCTTTCAAGGAGTTGGTTCATTTCATTTAAGTCATCAAATTTGTGGGTATGGAATTGCTTCAGTATTCCTTGGTTATTCTTTAAATGTGCATAGGACCAGCCATAATCATGCCTCTTTCATTCTTGACATTAATATTTCTTGTCTTCTCTCTTCTTGGTTAGTAGCAGCTTATCAATATTACTGACCCTCCCTCTCCCACCCAAAGAACCAGCCTTTTGTTTTGTGGATTTTCTGTATTGTTTCAGATTTAATTTATATCTTCTCTAATTTTTATTATTATTTTTTCCTTCTCCTTGTCTTAGGCTTAGATTGCTCTTATCTAGTTTCCTCAAAAAATGAGGCTTTGGGACAGTGAAGCTGGGTATGCTAGTCTGACACTAAGATGGAATTAAATATGTTTGAGCAAACATCTGTGAGGAGATGGGTGGGGGCGGAAAGTCTGAGAAGGCTGGGAGAAGCCACCAGACCACTGTAAAGTCTGACCTGGGGTGAAGAAGAGGGAGAGGTTGGGTTCAGTCTAGGGAGGTTCAGCAAGGCTGTCAGAGAGTCTTCAAGCCAACTTTGGCTGTCAGAAAGGTCTGTGTCTCCTAGAAAAGGACCTTCCCTAACTTTCTGCCAGGATCTTTCACTAGGAACAAGCATCCTGTGGGAAGCACAGCCTCAGTGCCATGCAGCAGCGGGTTCCAGAGCACACCGTTGGCCAGTAATGTATCCTGCAGTGGGAGGTCTGAGACATGCATTTTCATGGCAACCTCCCTAGGTTTGGAAAGGGGGAGAGAAGGCAGAGGCTCCCAAAGCATAAAAAAAAATCAGTACATTTCAAAGAAATGATCCTGTTGGCTGGAGGTTAGGTTAAATGGTAGGAGGGACAAGAGATTAGTGTAAAGTAGGCTTTAGAGGACAGCCAGGGCGGGACCCGGTGATGGGCTTTGTGGGCCATGGTGAAATTTTGGATTGTATCCTGAAAGCAAAGAAGAGCTACTGAGAGATTTTAAGAGTGACACGACTAGATGAGACCAGTTATGGAAAGAGGATTCTGGTGGCTGCGTAGAAGACTGTGCAGGGGGCAGAGTGGAGCTTGGGGAGACTGCTGAGGACAGGAGACCTTGGTGTAATGAGAGATGATGAACCAGGCAAGAGGTGATGCAGAGGGCCCAGGCCTAGGAGTTCTTTAGGACTGAGGTGGATTGACATGACTCAGCATGGGACAGACAAAGTGTAACATGAGCCCCAGGGGACTTAGGGGACTCAGAGGTGTGGGAGAATTCACAGGGAAAAGGAATTTCAAGAGGGGAAGCAGGTCTGGAGGGGGAAATCAAGGATTTGGTCGGTGTGGGACAGGTGGCTTCTGAGATTTGTCTGTCTAGCTGTCATTTGTTTATATGGGTCTGGGACTCAGCATTGTTGACTAGACTAAAGACAGATGTTTGAGAGTCAGAGATGTTTAGGTGCATTTTGAGACCATGAGTATGACTGAGATTTCCCGGTCATAGAATGTAGTTTTATAAGAAATATGTGGAGCCAAGTACTGAAATCCAGGAAATTCAACAGTAGAGATGCGTGGAAGGAGAGAAGTCAGGAGGAATGCGGAACCTGAATCTTTTCTAATGCACTGCAAGAAAAGCTGCCTGCTATACAAACATCCTTGAAAGAATAATCCAGAACGAGGGGCAGTCAGTACCTCATTCACAACCATACAGAAAAGTGACACTCACTGGGATTGTCTCCCAGCAACAGCCACAATCCAAATCAGGCCATCCAGTGGCTCCCCAAACCTACAGAACAAAGTTAAGTCTCATAGATGGACACTGTCCACCTCTGTCAGCCTCATTCCTCACACTCCCTGCCTCACAACATGAGCCGGAAATAACTCTCAGCCCCTCAAATAGTCTGTGTGAATTCATTTATGCTCTTCTAAGGCTCAGAGGCATTCTGGGTGTTGTTGAGTTAATGTTTGTCTATAGGTGCAGGGGGCCCTCAATCCTTACTCGTTATTGAACTTCTATGCATGGTCAGGTACACACTTAATGTCTATTCTCACTCCTGGTTCGAGTCTGCCTCTTGGCTGTGCCGTCTCCCAGCAGCGCTGGAGCAGGTTCTGTGTCTGGTTGTTCTCACGATATCAATGCCCTAACCAAATGCATATTTTCACTTATAAAATAGCCCTTCATATCACAATCTATAAATCTCTGACCGGAGTCCTACTGTGTGCCTGGAGAAAGGTTTGGAATGGTGGCCAAGCGCCATCCACTTCCACCTCTCCTCCTGGTGTTGAACAGAACGTGTCACAAGAATACATTAGCTTTGGATAAGATAGCTTTGAGAAATGCTGTGAGGAAACTACTAATTCCCTCCAGAAGTGAACTCTCGTGGTCATGTAACCATATTTTGAGAATCATTAGTTTCTAAAGAATTCTTAGGAATGGTGGCCAAGCAACACTGACTTCATCTAACTCCTTTCTTTTATTGCCCCAGTTGTTATTTTATTTTATTTGGTTTGTTTGTTTGGGTTTTTGTTGTGTGTGTTTGTTTTTTTTTGGCTTTTTGTTTTTCTGTGAAATGAAGTTAATAGCATGAGTCACCAAACTGGTTCTGAGTAAAGAGAATTAATGAGGAATGATAACACGAGGCTTGTAATGCACTGATGAAACGTAAATGAAAAAATGCTGGATGAGATCATGTCCATGTGTGTGAACTAAAAAGGTACAGTTTTTCCACTTGGCCTTTTCTTTTCAGTTGTGTGAGCACCACCTTCTGGGGTATCTGCCCAGCTAACAAAGGCCCTTTTACTGAGGCCCTTGGTGAGATTTATAGGGTTGGGCTCCTGGCAAGCATGTTTATGGGACATAATTCTGACTCTCATTTCCCACTCCACAGGGATCTTCTTTATTTCCTCATGTACCTCAAGCACCTACCACAGTGCCTGGGACATAGGAAGTGTTCAGTAAATATTTGCTGAACTGATGATCCTGGGGTGGAGACTAATGGAGGGAATCCTCCTGTGCTTGAGGCTGGAGCTGGACCTTGTGGGCTCCGGAGCTGTGGGCAGCCTCACTCCATCAGGGAGACTGAGGAACCAGGACAGTGAAGACCGAGACTTGGAGAGATTTGGAAAGCGAGGACTTGGGCTGCCTCCCAGGGAATCTCTACTTCCTGCTCTCAGGCCTTTCCAAGCTGCAAACTACTGTCTTTGAATAAATTCCTTTGTCTGTGCTTCAACTAGTTCCAGGGTGTTAGCACAGGCAATATAGAAAACTTGGAAGTTGACAAGGCAAAAGTCTGGGTGTGCTTAACAGAAAAGTGGGCCATTCATTACCACAGGCTCTGGAGCTGAATGGGTTGTGAGTTCCGGGGAATTCTCAGTGGGCTAGGACAACCTGCTCCTTTCTCTGCCCCTGTCCAACCTCACGGGTGTGTTCTGACAGTGACCAGTGACATAAGGACACTGGCTTAACACAGTTGGGAGCATGAGATGGTTAAACAATTAAACCCAAGTTCCCACAGAGATATTTGATAATGTCATATAGGAAATATTACAGAGCCCATATTGGCATTCTGAAAGCTTGGTCTCAAGTGGAAACATTTTTTTTTCTCTCATCACAAAGTAGAGGCAAATAAACACCATTTTTCAGCGCCATAGCTCCATGGAGACACTAAGATCCTCTTGGGACGGAAAGCAGGACAAGAAGCTACAATACTACACACACAGATTAGGGTCCTGCTACTTGGTAATGGGTGGCCAGCCACTCTGCAGACTTTATCAGAGTGGAGAGAATTTTCTAAGTTCTGTGTAGCTGATAATTAAATTATAGAGGGGTAACTGATGAAGTTTTGGTTATTTCAACTCTGAACTTTGAGCCTTTACAAGACAATGCATAGTTTTCTGCAGTTACTATTAAATATGCCACTAAGAGGAAGCACATACTGGTGTGGAACACAAAGAATTCAGATGACAAAAGAACATTTCAGACAGAATAAGGAGCAAGACGTTTCCCTTAGCCCCCAGCTTAGACTATCACCAGTACTAATGGGGAGCCCCACTAGCGGCGGGCTTTGCTAGGTTCTGCACAGTAAGCATCCGTCCAGGGCTTCCACAGCGGGGTTCAGTTCTCTCCCTGGAGCCTGTCTGGTGAGGTTGTCTGTGGCTGTCAGGCCTGTCTACTCCACACGGGTCCAAACTACTAGAGGGAAGAGAGAATTGCAGAACCACATCCTGGCTTTTAAAGCTTCTGCTCACTGTGGCACCACCAACTTCCCACCACATTTCATTGGTCAAAAGTCACGTGGCCAAGACTGCCTGCAAGGGCCGGAAGTTCAGTCTCCCAGGGACAACCACAAGGGCGGGCCTGTCAGGAGGGGCAGTGAATCATCATTTGACAATCATAAGGTAGAGTGGGGATTAGGTGTATTTCCAGAACTACACTATTAATGGCAGTCCGACCTATATAATTATACTTAAGTTAATTGTATAGGTAAACAGTGTATGGTCTCAATCCATAATGTGGGTTTGGTCATTTGTAATTACTTTTTTTGTGCTCCCCAAAACGCGGACATGAAAGACTCCTTCAGGTATGAATAAAAACCACTGCATGGACCAGATGAACCCCAATTGGCCCCTGCAGGCAGGGTTGTGACAGCAGGAAGATGGCTCAGTGGGGTCCCTCAGAGGCGTTGTTTTCAAAGTATGGTTCACGTTCCCGAATGGCCTGTAATGCACGTTTAACATGAACATTTCTGGGCTCCATTCTAGATATATTAAATCTGAGCAGCCAGCGTGGGGCCTGGGAACCTGCATTTACCCAGAATTCCAGGTGATTCTGATGCGAACCAACTATTGAGAATTGCCACCTTAGAGAATCTGCCCTCACCCCCTGCTGATTTCTGTCGGGAGCGTTACTCTGGCCACCAGGCCGTCAGTCGCTGTCCTGGTGCGCAGCGGCCCAGGTGCGAGTGCAGCCAGGACTTGGAATTTCCTGGGAAGTCAGGGAGAAGGAGGTGCTTCTTATGGAGCGGTTTCTGGTGAGGGCCTCTATCCTTCCTTCAAATACGTTTCAGTTTATATAGTTCACTATTTTCCTCATAAATCAACATCTGTGAATCATTTCATTTTTTGTCTATTTTTAGAAATGAAATGAGACTACATCGAACAATGTTTCTCATAAAAAATTCTCTTATAATAGTCGCAATTGTTCTAAAACATATATTTTAACTGCTTTTTTTTGGCAATGTACATTTGGGACAAAATCTGTGATGAAAGCTTAACTGTAAGTTTCCAAACCTTATTTTTGGGAGGTTAGCATGTTGTTAAATATTTCGGTTATTAATCCCAAAAGTAAAAGATAGAACTTAATTTTTTTAAAAATCCTCATCCAAGGATATTTTTCCATTGCTTTTTAGAGAGAGCAGAAGATGGGGGGTGGGGGGGGGGAGAGAAACATCGATGTGAGAGAGACCCATGGATTGGTTGCCTCCTGCATGACCCCCGACAGGGGTCTTCGATCTAACCTGAAACCCAGGTAAGTGCCCTTGACCAGGAATTGAACCTACAACCCTTTGGTGTGAGGGCCAAGGCTCTGACAGCTGAACCACACTGGCCAGGATTAAAATAAAGAATTTAGAAGTTTCTATTCTAACAGGGCTGCTTTAAAGAGAAGGAGGGCAGTGCTCCATGTGGGATGGCTCCTTTGGGTGCTGTTGCAATGACCTCTGCTGCCGCCTGGTTGTCCATTCAATACTTATGTCTCCAGCTGGAAGAGGCGCCTTCACTGGTATAGCACCTGGTGACATAGCTGCCCGGGGGCTGCCTGCTCACTTCAGGGCAGTTTGGCTGCAAGGAGCTTTGTCCGGCTGCTTGCCTCCCAGTGGGCTCTAAGGCCGTCACTGTTCAGGAAGAGAAGACATTTAGCTATGAGCCCTTCCAAAGTCTGTTCTGTTGTCCAGTCCATAGCTCGGATAGCAATTACTTCCTAGACGTGGTTGAGCAAGAGAGTTCCGGACGTTAAGGTCTCAAGTGTCATTTAGAGTTATTTCTGTCTTTTTGAAGAGATGTCTGTAGTCAATGAGGAGGAGACAATTTGCTACAAAATACAGAAGAAAGGAAGGAGGGGAGAGAGGGAAAGAAAGAAGGAAAAGAGATGGCGGAAGAAAGACTTTTCTTGTATTCATTGAATACTTCATTGAATACACCCAACACCAAATAAATGCATTCCAATGATTTCTAAACATTCTATTTTTTAAAAATATATTTTATTGATTTTTTACAGAGAGGAAGGGAGAGGGATAGAGAGTTAGAAACATCGATGAGAGAGAAACATTGATCAGCTGCCTCCTGCACACCTCCTACTAGGGATGTGCCTGCAACCAAGGTACATGCCCTTGACCGGAATCAAACCCAGGATCCTTCAGTCCGTAGGCCGACGCTCTATCCACTGTGCCAAACCAGTCAGGGCTAAAAATTCCATTTTCAAGGCCTTTCTATTCAGGCTAATGACAGGAATAAAGGCAGAAGTGCCACTCTAGCATTAGTGGCTGGTTTTATACACACATCTTTTAGTCCATGAGTATATTATTAAATGATAGAGAACATCTAATACGCCCATTTCTATAAAACAAGGAAATAAATTTCTAAGACAGGAAGATTTTATAGACCCGTCTTTTATACCCAATCCCAAGGATGGGAAGAGGAGGAGGGAGGGAAGGAAGGAGGGGAGAATTTCTGCTTTGTCCATTTTGCCTCCATGTTGCTTCCTCTTCTGCTGACTTGGCCTCAGAGCTCCTCTCAGCTGAATCCAAACATTCACCTTTCTGCCTCTCCAGATGGGCTCTCTTTCCTGTGGTTCCTAAATTCTTCGAGTTGAGCACAGCCAGATACACGTCGTCAGATGAAAACCAGCAGCCTAAGGAACTTCGGGATCTGCGGGAGGTTGGCACGGAAAAGGAGAGGGGGCGGCTCGCAGTCGGAACTCAGACATCGCTGTCAGGAGACTGTGGGAGGCTCGCTCACTGCGCAGAAGCTGCGCCTTTTACACTGACCACGAAGCAACAGCTCGCTAACCGGGCAGCACGGCAGCCGTGCGAGTGGCAGACACCGTGCCAACTCGGGCCACTGTTCTATATTCAGCTAATGTAGACTTCATGCAGTGCCTTGGGATTAGAACGCTTCAATACTGCCTTATAAAAAAATCCCACTCTGGTTCGCGGGCCGAGCTTCAGTTCAGAAAAGCTGCAAGGGTTCAGCTGCCAGCCTCTCTCGCATTCCTGTTTTTGTCTGTAATTTCTAAAGACTAGTAAGTAGACATGGCACTTTACAAATACACAAAGACAAGGGTCTGGCCTTCGGTCAGGAAAACACAACCCAAATGAAAATAATCCAAGCAGAAGCAGTAACAGACAGCTTGGGGAAGGCGGGGGGCGGGGAGCAGGCACTGGCTTTGGAAAGTGAAGTCTAAAGTATTTCTGTTTTTGTTTTTGTTTTGAAATGGGAGTTATTTGAAGGGAGAAGGACAGCCAAGTCCCTCTGTGTTTAATCTACAGTCTCTGGTCTCCAGAGGTCACTCAATTCAAAAGCAAAGTTATTCAAACTTACCCCCCGCCCCCCAAAAAAACTGGCAGACAGCTCTTTTTTTCCAATGGCTTTGTGGCTGACCTCAGCTCCCCAGACAAGTGTAGGCTTAAATAAGATAATTGCTTCCCAAGGCATCAAGCCCTGCTTGTAGGAAATCTTGAACACAGAGCACACCTCTTTCGGGAGGAGGCCACACCGGAAGTCACATCCCTAATTGTTTGTTTTATTTGCCTTCATCAGAAAGCTCTACTGACTGCACCAAGAAAAAGCCAGGCATCTAACTTCCTAGGAACAAACCAGCTACCCGGTTCTGTGGCATAGTCAGTTAATCCAAGACACATTTTTATGCAAACCTCAAGTTATAACCCACATATGGTGGCAGATCATTATCCCAAGACTAAACTGAACCAGTTACATAGTTGGAGGTGGATCTATCATAAGCTGGAAAACTTTTCTTTTTACTGGCCTCTTTTAACAAGTGTAGGAAGGAAATAAAGCTCAAAAAGCATAAACTATTTTACATCTTGAATTGAACTTTGATAAAAATGGAAATACTCCAAAATAAAGAAATATTGGCAAAGGAAGAGGGAAAGATGCAAACAGAAATAGAGAAGAAAATGTGGAAATTAAATGGGTCTGGTACTGCTTTGACATTTCCTGATTTAGTTAATGAAAAAGGCAGGATACACAATTATGTAGTGACATAATCCCTAAGGAGAGGAGAGACAGAGCCAGAGACAGAGAGAGACAGAAGTCAAAAACTAAACTAAAATGGATCAAAATAGACTCATGATTATCCCTGGAAATTGGGATTATAAATAAATTTTGTTTTGTTTTGGGGCCTTTTGTGTTGTCTGTCTACAATGAGTCTGTTTTCTTTAGCATAAAAACAAGCAATCCAATTAAAAAAAAATTTCTGATTCAAAATGCAATGATCTTTAACTCTGAGTCTGACCGCATGAGCCCATAGACTTCAGGGTTGTTAAAGGTGGAGTTTCTGTGTGTGCTAGTGCAGCCCGGCCCAGGGGACCAGGGAGCACACACACTCCCACACATTTTGTATCCTGCACACAGATAGGTGTAAAGACTTTCCCAGCCTAAACGTATTTTAACAGTTCCAATGCCCAGGCTGCAGTAACAGATGACAACATAAAGTGTTCTCTAGTGCTGACCTACTGTACCTTGTTACCATTACCAGCAGTGGACACTGTCTGCAAGGTCAATTCCAGTTGTCAGTGAGGTTTGCTTTACACCTTATGTGTGCAACCTAGTGTGAGCCTAACACAGTGGAAGCTGGTGCGCCATGTAGAGGTCAGGCGCACCCTAGCTGTCGACTTTAACCATAGAGGTTGTTTCAGGAGCCATGGTCTCTCCGTTCTGGGCCATTCCAGTGCCAGGGAGAGCTGGAGCTGGGAGAGCCTGCAGGAATTTGCTCGGGGCGTGTGGTTCACCTACACCGTTGTGCAGAAGTTGGCTGCACAGTGTCTCCTCTGCAGACCTTTCTGCTTCCTTGGCATTTGTCCTTTGGATCACTTTGTGGATAAAGGGTGACCTTGAAGGCAGACCCCAGATAGTTATTCCAGCCCACAGCTTAAAACTGTTCACTCCCATTTGTTTTTTGTTTGTTTGTTTGTTTTGGGTTTTTTAAAATATATTTTATTGCTTTTTACAGGGAGGAAGGGAGAGGGATAGAGAATCAGAAACATCAATGAGAGAGAAACATCGATCAACTGCCTCCTGCACAACCCCCACTGGGGATGTGCCCGCAACCAAGGTACATGCCCTTGACCGGAATCGAACCCGGGACCCTTCAGTCCGCAGGCCGACACTGAGCCAAACCGGATAGGGCTGTTCACTCCCATTTGTTCCTCTCCTTGAAAATCCTTGCATTAGAGGTTTTAGGTGAATATGATCCTTTCCACAGAAATGCAAATGCCTCAAACAGAGTTATGAGCCATCAGTCCTTCGGACCTGAGCATAAACCCGTTGCTCAGGTGGCTTCCCTTCTAATACCTGGTCAGCGAGCATGAGAAATGGACATTTTGATGACCTATAAAGGGAGCTAAGGGGCAAGCTGGGATAGAAGGATGCAGCTTGAAGATTAAGGCAGCAGGTGGCACCACCACTTCCCAGCAACCTCACTTTAGCTTCTTCCCTCTCTCCAGCATCTTCAACCTCTCTCGCTGGATCCTTTAATCGGTTTTGTCATCTAAACAAACATAAAACACTCTCCCTAAACCACACCCCACTCCAGCTTTGCCCTTTCTCAACCTAGACTTCCAGGAAGAGCTGCCTGCACTCCTTACCTCCCATGTCCTCACCTTCCACTCCCTCCTCAACCCTTCCTTTGTCTTTTGCTCACCTCCTTTCTATGAAACTGATCTTGCCCAAATTACCAGTGACGTTCTGGCAAAATGCAATGGAAACTTCAGTTCTTGCCTTATGTGACCTCCCCAAAGCCCATGACCTCTCTCTGCTTCTCAACTCTTTTCCTTGGCTTCTTTCGTCCTAGTCTCCCTGGGTGACTTGGTCCCCTCTCACTATCCACATGCAGATGACTCCCATATTCAGACCACCCTCCTGAGCTGCATGCCCCACATCCAACTGTCTACAGGACAAATTATATCTCACAAGCACATCAATCAACATCTCCAAAATGGAACCCAGACATTCTCCTCTCCTCCCTCCCCGCCTCTGCCAACCCGATGTCTTGTGTCCTGGGGACTTTGTCCATGTAGAGTCCTCTGCTTGGAGAGTGTTCCTCTTCCCCTCCACCCTCTGACACCTTCATCGAGCTGTTATTCAATCTCTAGATCTCAGGTTAGATGTCACTCCTTCTGGGAAGCCTTCCTCGAACACTCATGTCTGAGTTAGGTACTCCTATGATTTTTGGAAGCTCTCACTTGTAATTTTTTGTTAAATCATCTATCCTTCCCACTCTAATATTTACTCCCTGAGGGCAGGGATCTTTCAGTCTTGTTCATTATATCCTTTGGCCCAGCATAATGTCTGGCACATAAAATGCTCAATAAAAACATTCATTTGAAAAAATAAAACAGCTCATTTACAACACTCAGGCAGCCAAGAAGGAAGGTGGGGAGGGTTTCCTTCCTCTGTCCAGCCCCCCTTTCCCCATAGTCCCTGTGCATAAGGTCAGGCGTCACCACCCATTCCAGCACCCTTTACCCCACATTCAACCTCATCGGATGCTGTGCAGCCTGGTGTCACCCATCCTGGCACACTTTCCACCGTGAATAACAATTTTTTCTCTGAGAAAAATATATTCTTAGTTCTTAACACTGACTTTAAAATAAGCTTTTGTAATATCTTTTTAACACTGAACACTACTATCTCTACCACATGTAAATGTGGATCACTCCGCACAAATACACTCACGGTTGGTTCTTCCAAGTAAAATAAATAACCTTGCCACAGGATAATTCTTAAAAGCAATTTGGTTTATGTCTTAGTTTTTGTTGTTCTTTCTGGAATCTAACTTTGCTAAAGAAAAATGTTCAATTCCAATGTAGTCATTTAAAAAAAAATGCATTTTTAAAGTTCCAAATGCTTAATAGCTTTTCCTTTTGCTCTGGCTGGTTATGAAGATTTATACATATTCTTTGGTGCTTTAATTAATGCTTGTGGCTAAATTATGGAAAGAAAAACATTTAAATAAGTTTATATAACTGAGTCATATGATTTTCCCAAATGAAGCCACAACATACAACACCTCAAACTGGAGACATCGGCTTGTCTCCATCAAAAGGTTTAGTGTGGGGTCTGAACAGCAAATTTGAAAATAGAGCTACAGTCACCACCGTGTTTGCAAAGGTTAGTCGTGGACCCTGACTTCTGTGGCCACTGCATCAAAGTACGGCCGCTGTTTATGAGGCCCTGCTGAGTTGTAGCATACCTTTCTCATCCAATGATGGGGACAAGGGGACATCATGGCGTCTCTGGCCAAAGAAAGGTGTTCACTGTGGGAAGAAGAAGAGACATGTATAGAAAATGGAGAGTCAGAGGCCAGCGAATAGATACATTATTCTAGCTCTGTTTGCAACTTGGCATCACGTGAACACTCTTCCTCCCAGCGGAGCGTTCAAGAAAGTGCCTCATCACGCTGCAGGATAACCACGGCCTGTTAGCCCCCACTTCCGGAACGCTGTCTGAGCACTTTCTGTTTCTCCTTCACTTTTCACGCTCACTGCACAAGGGCTTGCTCTTGACCTGGCTTTGCTTTTCATCTTCATTATGTCTCTGGTGTAGATGATTGTATAGAATATAGGTCAGAGGCTGGGACCCGCCCTGTTTCTCTGTGTCCTGGGATTTCTCGCCTCCATCTATGGGTCCTAATCGGAAGTTTCTCTACCCACTGATCGTGAAGGCATCCTCTTCCCCTTATTCTATCAAGGAATTTCTCTTCTTGTCTTCGGTGCCCGCTGCATGGTGCTGAGGATGCACGACGTGTCCCATCAACATCTAAGTCAGTGCTTCCCCGTGTTGCTTGGGGACCAGCAGTCTCACTTGGAAACTTACGAAAAATGAAAATTCTCAGGCCTTACGGTAAACCTACTGAATCGGGCCCCAGGAGTCTGTGTTAAAAAGCTCTCCAGGTGATGCCTACACAGTATGAGAACCACTGCTTCAATGGACAGCTGTTTGAAGGGGCCGCGATGGGAGCTTATTCCCTCTCCTTCCGGTTCCCGGTGGAAGGGACTCAAACGCCCTGGCAGCGGGTGACAAGGCTCTCTGCCCGTGGTCCTAGCGCAGTGATGGTGAACCTTTTGAGCTTGGTGTGTCAGCATTTTGAAAAACCCTAACTTAACCCTGGTGCCGTGTCACATATAGAAATTTTTTTATATTTGCAACCATAGTAAAAGAAAGATGTATATTTTTGATATTTATTTTATATATTTAAGTGCCATTTAACAAAGAAAAATCAACCAAGAAAATGAGCTCGTGTGTCAGAGGTTCGCCATCACTGTCCTAGACAGACAGCTTTCTGAAATCATCAGCAAGGATCGCGGACCAGCCTTTATCAGCTGGGAGATTTCTCTTGAAAGTCCCAAAGCTTATGTTCTTTTCTCCCACTGGGCCCCCTGCCATAACCACTTTGCGGCAACCAGTCTGAGGTGCTCGTTATCTGGCAATGCCATGTCCTTGTCTTTGCCTAAATGTGGGTTCCTGAATCTCCAGCAGTCGAGAATTGACCCCCACCCCCTCCAAGGCTCGGCTCTGACACTGAAAAAATATCTAGTGAGCACTTGATGGGCGCCAGGTTTCATTAACTGTCCATCTCCATCCAACTCCTCTGCCCACTGATGCCCGTCCCCTGTGGAATCCTGTCTTGCTGGCTGCCTGACCCACAGTAGGACACTCAGTCACCAAAACTTCCAAAGCAATAGCTGAAGCTCTTTGGCAGGTTCTGCACTAACAATTTCCAAACTGTTCAGTAAAATAACCACATTAGAACACCTACCTAGAAAATGAGGCCAAGCAGTATCTTACCAGTGTGAAACATGCATTTTGAAGTTAAATGAAGTTAAATTGCAGGTTAAGCAATGAGTATAATAAGGCTATTTTGATCCCCCAAACTGAAGTCACTGGATAAAAGCAGTCAGGTCTGTCTCTATGTCCAATTTATTTCTGAAATGGTTGGTTGCAAAATATTGAGAAAAAAATCGTCACTCTGGTAAGCAGTTGCACATGGGAACAGTGTGCGTTTTTTCAGAATAACTTTCCTTGCAACCTGGGGACATGCTTTATCCGAGGTTCACTCACAGAGAGGTGTTTATATGGCATTATAATGAACACTCTGGCAGTCTCTGGTGTGTTAAAATTCGGCAAACGTAATATTTGATTGTGTCTATTTTTTATAGAGTTGGGGAAATGTTTTAATGCAATTTAAATCAAATATCTGTGGAAACTCTAAAACCCTTTGCAGCCCTCAGGGCTCTGCAGAGCACAGCAGTCACGTACAGAGGAACCAGGACAAGAGAGTGAAGTCACTTACTCAGGTTCCGCGGCTTTTTGGGGGTCAACGTGGCTGCATCTCATGTCGCCTGGCTCGGGGATTTTCTTCTGTTTCACATGGACATCTGAGCTCCCAGCCTAGATTCCAAGTGCCTTTCGCTCAGGGCCGAATCTTCCAGAGCGGGAGCTCTGTTTATCCTGCTTAAATGAATTACAGAGTGGAATTTTCCCAGAGCCATCTCTCATCTTCAGCAGGAGGGGGCCGGGCAGGAATGAAGATCCTGCTAAGTGGCTCTGCCTCTTCCTGGTGCCTGACCACGGCTGGCACACGGTCCTCTTAAAATAACACGGCTTTCCTTCCAGCAGCCAGGGGCTGGCAGGCTCCCGCGCTCCACTCAGCTCTTCTCTCATCAGCCGGGTCCCAGAAAGCACTTGCTCACTTAGATGAACTGCATCTGGCATGTGCTCCAGTTAGCAGCAAAGAGATTATTCTGCCAGGTGGATGGGAACGGGGCAGGGGAACAGCCAGGGCTTGAAGGAAAAGCAAACCCATCCAGGCATCTCAGATCACTTCAGACACCGCGGGCTGCCTCTCCAGACCCTTTCTCCTAGCAGCACGCTGTCTGAGACAGCTCCCCAGAGAGAAAGCCATAACAGGGCGAGGGCAGCAGATTCTTGGAGAAAATGGAACTGCTCCAGCAGGGTTACTGCTCAGTGCAGAAAGGTTGTAAAACCTTCCAGTTTGGCTCTTCTCTCTCTCTCTCTCTCTAATATATATATATATATATATATATATATATATATATATATATATATATAATTTCAGAGAGGAAGGGAAAGGGAGAGAGATAGAAACATCAAGGATGTGCCTTTGACTGGAAACCAAACCATGACAGATGCTCAACCACCGAGCCACACCAGTCAGGCCAGATTGGCTTTTCTCTGCGCCTCTGAGAACTGGCAGCAGCTCCTCCTGCAGAACGTGATGATGGGCGTCCCCCTCTGCTGGAGCCGAAGCTCTGCCCACCTCCACACCTCAGATTAGGTTTCCTGTGTGCCTGTCGTTAGGGGAGAGAAATTCAGTCCCGCAGGCCCCAAAACGCTCACCCAATAAAGCCCCTCAGGTCTCCTAGCAACTTGCTGTGCTTTGATTTTTCCAACTATTTTTGCAAGGTGGAATTTAATTTAAAAAAATATGAGGGCCCTGTCAGTAAAACCGAGAGAGCTGGAACACAGAGCTTTAGTTGACACTGATCCTTTTCACTGGCCCACTTTATGGGGAAAACGGGCCCAGGACTTACTTCCTGTTGGAATTAGGATCAAATGCATTGCTTTAGTATTTTTGTCTTTCAAAAAGAAAATAAATCTAAGAAGGCTGCAAGCTATTATGTTCAGGCCTAACCTTTCTCACATGGAAGGTACTGCTGGTTGCTTCTCCAATATCCATCCTCTTACTTGTGGGAAGAAATGGCTGGCAATGTGCTCAGGTGAAAATACTCGTATCCTCAGACTCTCCTATACATGGGAGTGGCCCGGTTCTGGCCAATGACATTTAAATGAAGTCTATAGGGTGGGGCTTCTGATGAAAATGGATAGATTCGGATAATATGGGAATCTGCACGCCCTTTCTTCTGTCTTATTCTTCGTTGGTATGAGAACATGATGGCTGGAGGCAGAGCAGTCACCTTGCAACCATGAGGATAAACTTCTCACATAAAGAATGTGTGGGGGTCCTTGATGACTTCCTTAAACAGCTGTCACAGCCCTTGATTTCCTACCTCAAAACCTCTCAGCTGAGCAAAATATAACCATTTGGTTAAGACTTTGTGTCTGGGGTACTGTTAAAAGCAGCTAAATGCAATTCTAATCAATTCCCTTTCAAAACACAAACTTTTTACACCATCACTTTAGGCCAAGGAATGGTCAGACCAGCTGGTAGGCAGAACAAGGCTCTCTTTTCTCATTTTGTAACATGAGGAAACGGGGGTTGTGAAAAGTATAAAGTGAGTAACTCCCCTCTTGCTGAGCCAAATTCTAGCTCTCAGTCCTCGACTTCCTGAACCTCTCAGCAGCATTTGAACCATTGGCTACTTCCTCCTCCTTAACATTTTCTCCTCCCTTTCTTCTGTCTTTTGACTTCTCCATGTTTCCCCCTCACCAGTTTGGCTTACTTTCTAGCCTCTCCTGGTCTCTCTTCTGCCTGCCCCTTAGGTGCAGATGTCTCCCAGGGTCTCCCCTTCTCTCAGCATCCCACACTCCCTTGCGTGGCAATCTTATGTCTACCCATGGCATCCACTATCACCGCCTAGAATTGGACTAAAATGGCAACTACTGACATTGGGAAAATATGTCTATCAGGCATTGCTAAGAGAAAAAAAGCAGCTCACAGGGTAAGATGTGCTGCTTGATTCCATTTCTGTAAAGAAGAAGGAAGAAAGGAATGTATGCACACAAAAGATATCTGAAAGGCTATATAAACAAAACGTTAACAGTGGATGGGTGGTAGGACTTAACTAAAATGTAAAATTAACGCCTTAATCCCTAAGGGTTGAGAGGACATATAATTTGCTTCAATGGATTTCCAGTCATTTCCAAACTATTTTCCCATTTACACCCTATAGGTACTTTCTTGTCCTGTAGACAGTTGTTTATTTATTCACTCAATGAGTCTTTGTTGTGGGACTGCTCTGTGCCAGGAGCATTGTAAAAACAAACCCCAAGTGCAAGGGACTCTCATTTGAAATCAACTGGGTGTGTACTATCTTTTACATCCACGGAGAAAGGGCATCATTCGCATAGTCACATTGAAGGGGTTTTTCACAATATGTGCTATGCAGCAGCTCCCCCTGGCATCTTTCCTGACTGAGCACCAGGCATCCTGCCCAGGCTGAAGCTGGTTGCTCCTCCATGGGCCCTAGAGACTTTCCTGGGCCCCCAGAACCTGCCGGCCTGTTTTCTCTGGGCGCTCTATGAGATGACATCCCCAAGAGGCCTGCCAGCTTTTCTGATGAACCCTAAGCACTCCAAAGCAAAAACTTCAGGAAAACAACAAAACTATGCCATACGCATGTAGGGGATTCCTGTTGTACAACCTTGCTGCTTTCAGAACCCTGACCATTATTCCCTTTCCCCTTGTCCAGCTCCAATTCCATAATGCTTTACTCTTGCAAAAATCCTCAGGTGATATAAGACAACCCTTGCCTAAGGTGCAGAATAGGATATGATGGTAAACAGGCTCAACCTCCTTTACCTCCACCAGGAAACCTGCTCACCCAATTGCGGCTGGGCCTGTGCTTCCCTCTCCCCTCCCTAGATGGTGAGAGGAGCAGCCCTTCCCCTTCGTTTATGACCAATCCTGGGCTTGTTCTCTGGATTCCGGCTTCTTGCCTCTTCAGGAGTCTCTCTCCACTGACCGTCCTCTTTCTCTCCTTCAGCTGCTCTTCCTCTAAACTAGTTCTGCCTCATCAGCACTGAAACACACTTAAAGTCTCTTCCAACCGCGGACACACGCGGAATGGATCGATTGTGTTATAAGTTTTAGGTGAGGATGAAGCTCCCTGCTGTTCAGGCTGCATCTTGCCCACAGGAACAAGTGCTGGGCCTTGGGGGTTGTAGGCCATTATCGGGTTGCTTTTGTACTGAACATCCGGCAACATTTTATTCAATTCTGAGATCTTCCTCGGTTACTGGCAGCAGACCACCCCCTGGTGGGGAAGCATTCTGGCCTCTCTGGAGAGGCCTCCGACCCCTCACGGGTGCAGTGCTCTCCCCTCCGGCTCCTGAGCAGTTGCGGGATGGGCAGAATGGATGGTGATGGGTGCTGCTGGCAGGCACCTGTACGGCACTCAGTTACTCCATCCTTGAACACGGTCGTCGGGGCATGTTGGCTCCATACGCCACAGATCCTTCAGCTGGGGGGTGATGTATCTAGTTTACTCTAAATTAACTAGTGTGCTCAGTGGTTAGAGCGCCGGCCAGAAGATTGAAGAGTCTCGGGTTCGATTCCCGTGAAGGGTACATACCTCGGTTGCAGGCTCAATCCCTGGCCTAGGTGGGGGCATGTTCAGGAGGCAACCAATTGATGTTTCTCTCTCACATCGATGTTTCTCTCTCTCTGTCTCTCCCCCTCCCTTCCACTCTCTCTAAAAATCAATGGCAAAAATATCCTTAGGTGAGGATTAACAAAAAAATAAATATATAAATGAGGGCCACTGAAATGTGTTTTATGTCAAAAGAACTAGAACACATCCTGGGTACCTAAGTGGGAAGTATTTGAAAAGCTGGCTGAAATTTTCATAAAAGGTACATGTTTCCATTTTCTGAATAGATAGATAGATAGATAGATAGATAGATATAGATATATATAGATAGATAGATATATCTCCCACGTTCAAAGGCTGTTAAATCGCGTTGTTTACCCATATCTTCAGAAAAAAATCACTTCTACTGTCATGGTAAACAACCTGCTTCCCTATTTATAATGGCCTGGCCCTCTAGCAACTTCAGCGCGAAATTATAGCTAATTTGCCTGCAGCCGTCAGGTGGTCATAATAATCTGGCCACTCAGTGTAAATGTCCATTAGCATTTTTAAAAATATATTTCCTTATTGATTTCAGAGAGGAAGGGAGAAGGAGAGAGAGAGAGATAGAAACATCCATGATGAGAGAGAATCATTGATCAGCTGCCTCCTGCACACCCCCCACTGGGGACTGAGCCTGCAACCCGGGCATGTGCCCTTGGCCAGAATCGAACCTGGGACCCTTCAGTTCACAGGCTGATGCTCTATCCACTGAGCCAAGCCAGCTAGGGCCATTAGCATTTTTTTAACTCATCCTTCATACTGAAAGGACTAGTTTTTCACTTGAATCAGTAAGAGGGAATTCTGATACATTTCCCCCCAAATCTCCTTCACTTACCGGGAAGGGGAGTTGCAGGAGGGCTGGAATTCACCAGTGATTGGTCAGTGTAAGGGCTGCATTCAGGTGACTCTCTGGGGGCTGTCAGGTGGGCAGGAGTAAGAATTGGGTTAGAAGTTGGCCAAGCTGTCTTTGAAGAATCAACTCTTATATGTAACACTAGAAACTTATAACTGAGATATGAGATATGATCCACCATCATCACCACGTGTTCCACAGTGTCTGAGGCTGCGGTAGCCACCGCCGAGGTGCCGGCTTCCATGGGACTTTTTGTGAATTTGGTTCCTGGGGTTGGCCTTACACTGGTTGGAGCACAGAGCTGTTCAAAGGCGTTAGTGCTCATCCCTAGCTTCCCCCAAGCCTGCAGTCCCCTCCCCTCCTCACTGTACCAGGTCTCCTGGGCATCACACCCCTCCCCCCCCCCCCCCCGAAGGATGCCAACCCTTCAAATGCCGCCCGAGCCGGTCTGCTAATGTGTTCAGTTGTGTTGAAAGTCAAAGCAGAGGCCTGAGAAAACAATTCACTTTGAAAGACACCAGGAGGGGCCCGAGAGAAGACCCCTGCCGTCTGTTACCGATAGAGGTGACGGCTTTGGACAGCGTGCTTGTTTATCCATGTCTCAGGTGAGTGTGTGCGTGTGTGTCTGGGTGTGATCTTTCTGCCTTGCCCAGATGGGAGTGAGGGCTTTGTGGATAACAAGTGATTTTGGCTTGGAGGGTATGGTGTGTGCATAACCTCTGGTGTGTTTGTCCAGGTTGAAAGGACACACATTGGTGTCTGGTGGCACACATTATCTTGACCCTCTCCTGCGGCAGCTCTATTCCTCAGGGAGGGGAACAGCTCCTTGGATGTGTTTCCTGTCTTTCCCCTGTGCTGTCCCGGGCACTGCCCTGGGGACCATCCCGCTCCCTGCGGGAGTCCTTCCTTCTGGATCCAACTGCCAAAGTCCACTTGTGTTGCAACTCCAGCCGCCGGACGGGCTTGCTTTAAGTTGTAACAGTAAGAATAGTAAGGAAGTTGTAATAGTGAGAAAGTCTGTTGGTTCTACTCCCCACCGCCTGTTTCCCAGATGCATCTTTCTTGGGGCAGGAGAAAAAAAAAGAGCCAGACTTCTTTGACTACATAAATAGATGTGACATTCAAACCCAGAGCTAAATGGAATTTCTTGAACATTTGTAGGCTTGTGCAATGACCTATGAAGTCAACGTTTTCTAATTAATTACTTGCATGCAGTAACTTTAATACTTTTTTTTTTTAAAAAATGAAAGAAACAAAGAAAGTGAAATATTTCACAGTCCCGGCTGCCTACTGAGATTTACTAAGATCCTGATGAGGGTTACTTTTCTCTAGGACACCGAGGCCTTTTCTTTGTAAGGAACTGCTGGCAGCTGAGGATTTTGCAAACAGAATTCAGAGGGAGGAAAATACTTTGTGATGACATGACTCTGAGCCACGCATGGCATTCGCTGACTGGCTGCCCCACCGGGTCAGCACCCAGACAGAGGGGCAGCTGTTATCAGACTCAAAAGCAGAGGGTGAGGGGGTTCCAGAGCAGGGGAGACTGACACCATCACCAGTTTGTGTGAGTGACAGCCGCCCTGCAATATGAGGTGGTAAGTGGGACGCCTTAGAGCGGAAGTAGAGAGAATGTGAGAAAACATAAGGGTAGCTGAGAGTCAGACATTCCAGGAGAGGGTTAGGGAGGGAAGGGTTTTGGCAGAACCTCAGGTCCTAACCCGGTCCTGCTGGTTTGGATGAGAAGTGCTGTTTTCTATACAAGCTGGCCATCGAGGGCTGGGAGAAAGGAGAGAGAACAGAAACATGAGCAAAAAAGAGTTTCTGACCCAGGAGGAACAGTGGAGCTCGAGTGAGGGTCTTTGAAATGAAAAACTGCCCAGTGGTCACAGCCTGGGTGGAACCCCACAAGCCAGCTGGCCCGGGAGGCGGGTCTTCTTCCTCCAGCTGCGCTGCGGGGGCTCTCTTCCCGTAGAGCAGAGTCCCCTGTGCTCTTGAAGCGCAGGTAACAGCTGGGCCCGGTGAGAAATAGCGGGCTTCGTGTTTCCCCAGTACGATTTCCTGTACATCCAGCCAGGGGCCCTGCCCACTCCCTGCAGCGCTCGGGAGCCGGGCTGAGAAGGAAGAAACAAGGCTGATCCGTGTTTGTGATTAACTTCTCACCTAATGCTGAAATCCCACACGCGGAGCTGGGCCAGCTGTTGGGCTTGGCTGGGAACTCGGCTCTCGGAGCAAGGGCGGGTGGCCACAGGTCCTGCACCACCCTGGGCTCCAGCCACCCTGCCGGCGCCACCCTCTGCGGGCTGCCTCTCAGATGTCATCTCCTTCGGGGTCCCCTCTTCTGCCTCTGCGGCCGGAGCCTTCCCTCCAGAAAGCCTGGGCCATTGTATTTGCACCTCCTTCATGGTAATGGCCTTCTTCACTCGAAGGCGGCGTTCTCCACATGCTCCTTTCAAAATTTCTCAGGGCCGAGCCCAATGCCAGGGCAGGGATAGGGCTCAGGAAGTCGAAATGAAATGAAATGAAATGCACAGGATGACCACACCTGAAAGGCTGTACTGGGTGGAAAAGGAGCCCAAAGCAAATTCTCCCCTCCATCTGCCACTCCGCTGGCCTGGGTGGGTAGGGCTGACGGGCCCTCCCTCCGCTCTCCTCAGCAATAATCCCAGCCCCTTGTTATGATAAACTACTTGCTCCTTGCTCAGCAGTACATTCAGGAACTGGACTGCTGCCAAGGAAAACTCAGGAGCCATGGTAGGTCTATTGAAATAAATTAATGGCCTATGATAAACACAGGAAAAACGGTGCTAGTTAATAAGCTTTTACGCCAACAAAATCACAAGGTTATTTAAGAGGAGGCCTGCTTACATACATATATTTTAAGTAATAAAGCTGATTTTAAAAAAAAAAAATCCCCAAGTAACTCACAGCCTATTTAGCTAGGTCTGTGGTTGGCAAACTGCGGCTCACGAGCCACATGTGGCTCTTTGGCCCCTTGAGTGTGGCTCTTCCTAAGCCTTAGGAGTACCCTAATTAAGTTAATAACAATGTACCTACCTATATAGTTTAAGCTTAAAAAATTTGGCTCTCAAAAGAAATTTCAATCGTTGTACTGTTGATATTTGGCTCTGTTGACTAATGAGTTTGCTGACCACTGGGCTAGGTGAATGCTGTCCCTTCAAAGTTGATAGCAACACCTTGGGAAGCTCCGGCTGCCCCAAAGCAGCTCTGTTCCTTCAGGCGAGTCCAGGAGGAGCATTAGCCACCATACTTAACAATTAAGCTTCTTGGTTTCAAGTCCCAAAGAGTATCACCCAACTTGGTTACCAGCCTGATTCACCAGATGTGGCCCTGAATTATTTGTGACAGTTTCCAAAAATTAAATCCACCTTCAAAAACCCCAAATCTGTGTGACGCCTCAGGCGTGCAAAAGAAGGTACTGTGAGTTCTAGAGTCCCAGAGCTCCCAGAACTGTTCCGAGCAAGAAAAATACCAGTGTCGACCTCACAGGTGACCACTGCAAACAGCAAGTTCTGATTCTTTGTTTGAAGACCTGTCATGTCATTTTAGAATCAGAGTTCAAACTTACTCATTCTCTGCAGACTGTCATCAGGTTCAGTTTGCACAAAATAGTTGACCCGAATCAAGGAATTTAAACTCGGAATACCAGACCAGCTATGACATTTGCATCAGTGGGAGTCTTTGCAAATCAATATGAAAACCTGAGCAGCCCACACGGTGTTTCACCAGCTGGCCGCCCTGCAGGAGGCACATGGAGTGAAATAACTAAAAGCAGCCTTTTTCCTTCTGACCTGGCATAAATCACTCAGCTTCCATTTCTCGGGGGTGGGGTGTGCAGAAGTGGCGGCCAGCCCCAGCAGTAAATGGCTAATTGAGAACCTCGGTGTCTCCTGTCTCCGTGTGGTATTTGGGGCTGGGCTTTGCCTTCATGGCAACAGATTGCCAGGACCCACTTCCAGATGAGAGTCAAAACACTCTCAGCACTAACTCTGTGCTTAATGCAAATCAAACCCCCAGGCCTGGCCCTGAGAGGAAAAGCTCAGCTATGCTACACCTTGGGGGAGGGGGGGTGGGCGCAGAAATTCCTGTTACCCAGGCCTTAATTCATGTGGCCCCAGGAGGTCCATCTTCTCTCTCTCTCTCTCTCTCTCTCTCTCTCTCTCTCTCTCTCTCTCCTTCTCTCTCTCTCACTCTCCTTCTCTCTCTCTCTTCCCCACCCTCTCTCCCTCCCGCCTGAAAACTGTGAGTGGAAGGGCAATGATCTCCACTGTAAATTCCCATTTGTTTGTGAAGCTAAAGATGTTTCCCCCACCCCCCGCTAAGGCAGTGAGAACAGTGACTCCCACCTCTCCAGCGACCCCAGGACAGACACTCCAACCCCTAAAACCGGCCTGCTCTGTCACCCTCAGTTTCTGATGTCCACTTTCTAGACTGAAGGTGACATGGGAAAGCCTGACTTGAGGGCTTTATGGTTAGTGAAACTCCAGCTGGTACAGCTTTGACCGTGTCGTTAAGGGGAGAACACGCACACGGGCTAACACCCTGGGAAAGAGAGCCTGCTGGCTGTCCTCCCTCGCAGCAGGGCATAATGTGCCCAGAGCAGTAGACAGCAGAAGACAGTGAGGAGAAAGTGGTGGTTTACACCCCAAAGCAGCCTTGGCCATGAAACCCGTAGCGGGCATACTCAGAGCGACACCTTTGAAGCGCAGGTGGCCCCTAACCTGGACTGTGACACAGCCAGGCACCTGACAGGTCTGAGGCAGCCTTCCTACTGCCCACTGTTCTTCATGGGAAGTTACTGAAAC
Source organism: Myotis nattereri (assembly GCF_964212035.1). Lineage (NCBI taxonomy): Eukaryota > Metazoa > Chordata > Mammalia > Chiroptera > Vespertilionidae > Myotis > Myotis nattereri. The sequence goes on from NC_138079.1 coordinate 38,512,426, forward strand.
TCTTACCACTACGTTGAGGTCCATGGGTGAATGGGGAATGGGTGGGAATGTGGGCTTTAAGGGGCTTCCATTCCAATAGGATGGTCGAGAGCATAGTCTGTGAAACAAACTGTCTGGTTTGACTCTGAGCCCTACCACTTGCTATGTGACTTTGGGCAACTTACTTAACCTTTCTGTGCCTCAACCGCCTCTTCTATAGAAAAGGCATACAATTAGTACCTTCTGTGTAAGGTTAAATGACTGTGCTGTATGAGGGTTGGCTACTGTCACTTGGAGACGTAAGACATGTCAAGAGTCATATCCTGGAAGAATGAGGCCATGGATGAGGATGTGCTGGGAGCTTACTTTGGATTTGGAAACGAGGCATCTGTGGGGTTGAAGAGGGCAGGATGGATGCCTCAGGAGAGGTGAGGCCTGAGTCAGGATCTGGAGGGATGGTCTTCTCTGATTCTTTCCTCTTAGCTAGACTAACCTCCCATGAATATGGGCCACCACCCCTCAGAAGGGTAAAAGTTGTGGCTCCCCACACTCTGCTGTCAGCAGCCCACTTGTCTTTTGGCTTCATTGTTGATTCCTGTGCTTGTCTGAGTGCTGTTGGATCAGGTGAGCGATTTCAGTTCAGGACAGGCAGAGTGAGGAGCTGGAGCTACAAAGGTGAGGGCCAAACAATATCAACTATTTCCCTCCAGGAGCTCCCCAGTCTGTTGACAAACAAGGGAACAGCTTTAAGCTATTGTGCTGAGGGTGGTTGCTATGGGAGTACAGAGGAGGGCCAGGCCCAGGGCATAGAGATATGGTTACCCTTCAGGGGTGACAGGGAAGAACCAGGGCTGGGGGCTGAGGTGGAGGGTTTGGGGGAATGGCAGGAGAGAGAAGGAAGTGCTTGATGTTTAGTTTGGACACCCAACACTCTCTGTGAACACTGGGTGGGATTTTCCTTTTGTCTCCCTCTTCCTGCAGCTGCTCCAGATGCTCCACAGGGTTTGTGTGAGACAGAAGCAGAGGGCAGGGCGTTGGCCTGAGCTGACCAGCATCTCTGCTGGGCTGGTCGCAGGCCTCCTGATAGTCCTGTTCAAACTGGGTGGGGTGGGTGGAAGATGGAGGCACTCAGGGCACATAAGCAAAGGCTGCAACAGGAAGGCATGTGGAGCTGTGGGTACAACATCAACTTAAGATATATATATACTAGAGGCCCGGTGCATGAAACTCATGCATGGGGGGTGGGGTCCCTCAGCCTGGCCCTCTCCAATCTGGGAACCCTCAGGGGATGTCCGACTGCCTCTTGCAACCCAGGGTTGCTGGCTCCTAACTGCTTGCTTGCCTGCCTGCCTGATTGCCCCTAACCACCTCTGCCTGTCTGCCTGATTGCCCCTAACTGCTCCCCTGCTGGCCTGATTGCCCCTAACTACCTCTGCCTTGTCCCACACCCAGGACCCAGGATTCCCTCCTCCAGCTGGTTGCAGGCACCCAGGACCCAGGCTTCCCTCCCTCTGGCCAGCCACAGGCACCCAGGATCTGGGCCAGCTTTGCCCGGGCTGGCTGCAGCCGCAGGGGACCGTGGACGGGCGGCTTCACCCAGGCTGCAGCTGCAGGCGCCTGGGACCGTGAGGTGGGTGGCTTGTCCCTCTCCTGGGCCGCAGGCGCAGATGCAGCCACTGGTGCCCGGGACCATGGGGCGGGCAGCTTGTCCCTCTCCCGAGCCACAGGTGCAGGTGCAGCCGCTGGCACCCAGGACCACGGGGACTATGGGGCGTGTGGATTGTCCCTCTCCCGGGCTATAGCCTGGCTGGTCCCCATTCCTCTCTCCCCAGTGTTGAGTGTCTGAGCTGTTACAGTGTGGCAGAGTGAGGGCATGATGACCATTTGCATATTAGCTCTTTATTAGATAGGATAATAAAAGTGTAATATGCTAATTAGACCAGACAGCCAAACGACCTTCTGGACATCCTTCTGGACAACCTTCCAGACAAAGCTGGGGCTGGCAGGGCCAAGGCAAGCCACTGCAGCTGTGAGGGCCAAGCCCCTTGCACAAATTTCGTGCATCAGGCCTCTAGCATATATATATATATATATATGTATCAGGCCTCTAGCGCATGTATGTGTGTGTGTGTGTATATATATATATATATATATATATATATATATATATATATCTTACAATTTTATTTGTCACTATAAATCAATAAAGCTACTCTGCCATCTCAGCACCAACTTTAAAATCGGACCCCTCCCATCAGTTAGCTCTGCCATCTAGATTAAGTTGGTTTGCCCCTCTTGAGTTTTTATGACAAAATGGGCAGAATAATACCTGGTAGAGTGGTTATGTGGATTGAGTGAGATACATGAGGAATACCTACTAAGCTCCTACTATGTGCACAGTTGGAAGGGATTGTCAGAGTCCCAGCCCCACTCTCTCATTCTGCTGTCCGGATTTATGACAGTACTGAATTGCACTTAGATGTTTGCTGTCAAAGCAAATCAGGAAATTCAAAACACCTCTCTTTGAAATGCTCTTAAAAAGAAGCAAATGTTTGTCAACGATTAGGCAGCAAGGATGTTGGTCTTTACCCCAGCAAGAGCACACTGGTGTGTCACCTTATAGACTTTCCCAGAGGGTCCTACTGTGATGGGAGGGCTGGCCCCTGGCCTCAAGGAAGGGTCTGTAGGCAGGGGGAGTTCCACTTCCTGCTTAGATTAAGGAAGTGGCCAATTAAGACTGATCATGGACACCGGCTCAGGTCTGCTATATGCAGACCACTGAGTCATTTCACAGACGTCATGGGACAGCCATTGGACAAGAGCATTCACTCACCACCAACCTGCCTCTTGATGTCTCAAGTGAAATGTTCCTGATCCCAGTACCAACCCTAAGACATCCATGTTCCCTATCACTGCAACTTGCATCGGCCTAGCCAGAGATGTTGAGCCTGAAAGTTGCCCAAGTAGAAGAGGAAAGAGAATAATAATGTTTTTACTGGGTTTATCACATAAATCATAACATTTCTAAAGTTAGAGCTACATAGATTAAAAAATAATAAAATGGAGCGATTTCACATATAAGCAAAGGTTGGGAGTAGAAACGGATGCAACCCTGTGAGGAGAGGCACTTTGGCTATGTCTATCACAATCTCACATTTTGACAAATGAACATTAGATGAAGCAGTTCCATTTCTAAGGACTTACCCTGTACAAAATGGCAAATGTTACTTATTCATTGCAAAATTATTAAAATATTTTAAACAACCTAAATGTCTATCAATAAAGGACTTAATTAAATTATGGAATAGAATATTATACAGATGTATAGGTGTGTGGTTATGCACATGTTGTGTATACTTTCTATGTATGTAAACATCTACATGAAATGTCAAAAAAGCAAGTTGCAGAAAAGCGTGTATTGTGTGCTACCATTTGTGCACACATGTACAAACAACTCTGGAAGGATCTGCAAGAAATGAATTATACTGGTGGCTTTTGGAGAAAGGAACTAGGTAGCTGGGGGACAAAAGCAGAAGTGAGATTCTCACTATTTATTCATTTTTTTATGCAATTTGAACTTTGTTGGTTTGTGTTTGTATGTGTTTTTAAGTTTGAAGAGCTTTATTTTATTTTTTAAAATGTATTTTTATTGATTTCAGAGAGGAAGAGAGAGGGAGAGAGAGAACGAAACATCAATGATGAGAGAGAATCAGTGATCGGCTGCCCCCTGCATGCTCCACACTGGGGATCGAGCCCGCAACCTGAGCATGTGCCCTTCACCGGAATCAAACCTGGGACCCTGCAGTCCACAGGCCGATGTTCTATCCACTGAGCCAAACCGTCTAGGGCTGCAATTTGAATTTTGAACCATGTGATTGTAACCTATACACAACATTAAATTAAAAAATAGCTGCCTTAAAAATAAATGAACACTTATCCATTGGTGAATGAAAGGATAAACAAAATGTGATATAAACGTACAATGGAATATTATTCAGTCTTAAAAAGGGAGGAAATTCTGACATATAGATGAACCTTAAGGACCCTAAGTGAAATAAGACAGTCACAAAAAGACAAATACTGTATGATTCCACTTATATGAGGTACCTAGAGTAGTCAGATTTGTAGAGACAGAAAGTAGAATGGTGGTTGCCAGGGACTAAGGAGAAGAGGAATGGGGAGTTATCATTTAATGGGTATAAAGTTTCAGTTTTATAAGATCAAAAAAAATCTTGTAGATTGCATGCACTTAATGTGCTGAACTGTACACCTAAAAATGACTGAGATGATAAATTTCATGTTATATACACTTTATCACCAGTGACTAGGCTGATGTTATCACCCCACCTAGGGCTGTTCTGAGTGCATGCAGCCAGGTAGTCGAAAGATTTCAGGGATCTACTTCTCTGTCTCGCCTTTCCCTTGGCCAGATTTTGATGATCTGATTGCAAAGCCAGATTATCTGGTTGCTCCCTGCTTTCATTTTTTTAAAATCTGAAAAGTAGGAACATGATTTCCCAACCCTGATATCTTAATTGGATTATTACATATGGATGCCCCACTCAGGTTCCCAGCTATGAGGATAAAATCAACCCTCTGGGATCATCTAACCTCATTTTGTGACCTTCCCCTCACCCAGGCTTTGAAGAAGACTGTGAGTTAGTATTTGTGAAATGCTTTGAGTCCTCTAGATTTAAATAAGGATAAATAAAGAGGATCCTTTTGACTATATTGGGAAAGCCTGGTTGCATGTCTTCTGAACCCTGATTATGATGGTCATTTGTACACAAAGCAGGGAGCAGAAAGCAGAGGTGATAGAACCCTGTGGCCAAACTGTGAAGTTGGCCCTAAAGTGTAGACACAGTTATCAATGTCCTGAGCCCCAGGCCACCATCAGCTCTGTGAGAAAGGTGGCAGAGAGGTGGGAAAGACACAAAGGGCTCCTGCTCCTTCTCTCAACACCCCTGCCAAATACTTATAACATCTTGCACCAGACTGGCAAGCCAAATAGGCCAAGCTATCCTCATGGGCTAAAATAACGCTTGTAGGTTACATGATACTCTGAAATTAACATCTGAAACCAAACTGCTTATTTTTGAAGTGCTTTTCACAAGCAGCCAACTTAATCCCTGATTAGTGTGGTGGGGAGTTGTCAGAGTCTTACATCTTCCAGCACCAGCCCTAATTAAGAGCCTCCCATTACCCCCACCCCAGCATTTCCTCCTCACTGCCAGGACCCAGAATGAAGGAGAGGAGTATTCTCTCCTCCCTTGACCCAGGTTGACCTGAGTGGGAGTGTTAAGGCTGGTGCCTGTTCTCTCTTTACATACTGAGTCTAAATTCCATTGGCTGGCTTTCCACGCCCATTATGACTAGATGCTACCTTTCCATCCAGCTAACTTCTCACTTACTCCAGCCTTGTCCCTACCCCAGCGCCTGGAGGGGCCCTCTGAATCCTCCCTCATACTTCTCCTACAAACCCAGGCACCAGTCCAACCCTCCACCAGCTCAAATCCATCTTTTCCTCCTCTGAATTCCTATGGCATTTATTGTTAACACCCTACAATTTACTGAACCACTTAATTATATCCTCTCGGGTGTGGTGATTATTTCTTGCATTTTAGTCTGGCCTTCTGAGTAGATATTGAACCCCAGTGGGGCAGAAAACATACTTTATACATTTTTTATTATGTCCATAAAGCACATAATAATAATGGTGACTGTTTATTAAGCACTTATGATATACCAGACATAGTACTTTATATATGCTACCTAGTTGTTTTTTTTAATATATTTTATTGATTTTTTACAGAGAGGAAGGGAGAGAGATAGAGAGAGTTAGAAACATCGATGAGAGAGAAACATTGATCAGCTGCCTCCTGCACATCTCCTATTGGGGATGTGCCTGCAACCCAGGTACATGCCCTTGACCAGAATCGAACCTGGGACCTTTCAGTCAGCAGGCCGACGCTCTATCCACTGAGCCAAACCGGTTTCGGCGCTACCTAGTTTTTTTAAATTGCATTTGAGAGAGAGAGAGAGAGAGAGAGAGAGAGAGAGACATCAATTAGATGCTTCAAATAGGAGACTGACCGAGGATCGAACCTGCAACCTAGGTATGTGACCTGATTGGGAATCAAACCCATACCCTTCTGGTGTACGGGATGACACTCCAACCAACTGAGCCACCAGTGAGGGCTGTGCTGCCTATTTAATACTTACAACACCTCTAGTGAGTCATTCTCGTATCTATTTCTCAGATGGTGAAACCAATGCTCAGGAAGAGTAGCAGGCCCTGTGGCGAATAAGGAATTGAATCAGTGGTCTCCAAAGGTTTTAATCAAGCTTTTTGACAGATACAAGAAAACTGAAGTGAAGACAATACTTTCCTAGGATCATCTATGAAGGGAGTGAACTATAACTACTCCCAATGTTTCTAACAAATGTACGCTCCACGATAAAGGAAGTTCCCGAAACAGGGTCTTTCATCTGTTCTGTTTACTGGTGTATCCTCAGCCCTTTGAGCAGTGTCTGGTTCACAGTTGGTGCTCCATAAAATATTTGCTGAATGAACAAATAAAATCTAATCAACAAACCTCTGTTGAGTGCCCACCAAGTATAAAGAATTGCTAAAGACAATTACTCTAAGGAAAACAATGTAAAAAAAACACTCTAATTTGCTTGACTCCACTTCACTCACTACAAAATACTTGTAGAGGATCATTTGAAAAGAAAAATGTGATGCAAACCCAGGTCCTCAATTTGATGCCAAATTTGTCCTTTCAGACTCGGGAGGGCCGGGGGTTTCCAATTCCCTGCCCTTCAATCCTCCCTCTATTAAAACAATCAGCTACCAAACAGAACATAAAGTTCCAAAATGATTTTTTTGAAATTATTTAGATTTTTTTTGGCCTGGGTCATAACCATGTAAAAGTAATGAAAACAAAACTAAGACTTTTGGGCCTAATTACTGTCAAATTGTCATTCTCTCCAATTGCTTTGATGGTTTATTTCTTTTTGCAATTCAGCGTAGCCTACAGGAGGATGAAGCAGTGAGGGCTGGCATCCAGTGGTGGCAGTGGAAAGAGGAAAGGACGGATAGCAGAGAGTTTGGGGTTGGCTGGATGTGGTGCTGAAAGGGAGGGAGAAGACACAGGGGGCTGTGAGGGCTCCGAATGGGGCTTCCAGACTCATACCGTCATTGAGCGGGTCCGAAAAATGTGAGGGTCAAGCTCAGTGGGGAGGAAAGATGATGAATTTCACTGTCCTACATGCTCATTATGCTCCAACCACACCGACCACCTTTAGTTTGTTTCTAAACCACATCATCCTCCTCTCATCTATTCAAATGAAAGAATATCCACCCCCCACCCCCACCCCAGATTTCCCCGGGGCTGGCTGAGTTTCAGTGTCATCTCTTCAGAAAGGCCCTCCTGACCACCCCGCCTGCAGTAGCCATGCAGGCTGTTCCTTCGCATGTTTGTTTTCGTCACAGCACTCAGCACTACCTGAAGTGTTTTTGTGTGTTCATTTCCTTCTCCACTGCAGTGGGAGCTCCAGGAGGGTAGAAACTTCCTTTGTCAGAGGCAGGTACAGAGAAAGCACAGGGGAAACCTCAGGTGGTGACGTTGGGGTCACAGTGCAAAACGTAGGCCTTTAGCTCAGGGAAGGGCTGGTGGTTTGAAGATGTGAGCCTAGGGTATGACCAGTGAAGCCCAAAATAGGCACAAACTCTCTTTTTGTGACCAATTTTGGATAATAAGCCCAAGCCCGTGTAAGAAAATCTCCCCCAAAACATTTTTCTAGATCAAGTGAGAAGAGCTGAAGTGATCCATTTCCCTTTCTTTGAGAAAGGTTGGCCCAGCTTCTGTTGTTTCCAGCAAGATTGTGTACATATGTGAAACTGGAATAACATTAATAAAGGGGGAAACTGGCCTGGCCGGGTTGGCTCAGTGGATAGAGCGTCGGCCTACGGACTCAAGGGTCCCAAGTTCGATTCCAATCAAGGGCATGTACCTTGGTTGCGGGCACATACCCAGTGGGGAGTATGCAGGAGGCAGCTGATCAATGTTTCTCTCTCATCGATATTTCTAACTCTCTATCCCTCCCCCTTCCTCTCTGTAAAAAATCAATAAAATATATTTTAAAAATAAAAAACAAAAATAAAGGGGAAACTGAAAAGTAGAGGGAGTTCTCAAATATTTTAAAGTTTTGCCCAGCTGGTGTGTCTCAATGGTTGAGCATCAACCCATGAACCAGAAGGTCACAGTCCTACTGCCAATCAGGGCACATACCTGGGTTTTGGGCTTGATCCCCATCAGGGGGTGTGCAGGAGGCAGCCAATCAGTGATTCTCTCTAATCATTGATGTTTCTGTCTCCCTCTCCCTTCTTCTCTCTAAAATCAATAAAAACATATTTTTTTAAAAAAAAAATCTTTAAGTTCTCCAACTGAAAGTCACCTAAGCTACGCAAACTTGGGTAGGCCTGAGCCCTAATTTAAACAGGGAGAGAGTAGTTTATCTCTCAACCTCCCAATGATTTCATCCCTTTGTTGTTTCTAATAGAAACCATTGGAAAGAAAGTAAATGCCCATCAGTAGGAGTCTGATTAAAAAAGAGGTAAATGTGGGGCATGAATACAATGGAACCCCATGTAGCCTGGCCATTAGAAATGACAATTCATCTACTAAAGCTAAACATACACTTAGCCTAAGACCCAGCAGTTCTACTCCTGTATAGATGCAACAGAAATGTGTATATATACCCACCAAAATATGCAAAAGAATGTTCACATCAACCCTATTGAAAATAGCCCTTAACTGAGAACTACCCAGATGTCCATCCGTAATTGACTGGATAAGTAAAATGTGGGTACAGTCATGTGATAGGATGCCACACAGCCATTATGGGGGAGCAGAGTAAACAATATAGAGGCGCATACAGATGCGTCTCACAAACAAAGTTGGGGAACAGAGGAAATAAAGAAATCATACTGTAATATTCCATTTATATGAAGTTCAAAAGCAGGCAAAGCTAATCCCAGGCTGGTGGAAGTCAGGAGAGTAGTTATCTTGGAAAGGGGTGGTGGTTGAGAAGGATTCTGGGATGCTGAAATGTCCTGTTTCTTAATCTGGCCACCGGTTACATGGGTGTGTTCACTTTGTGAAAATTTGTGACACTGTACATGTAGGATTTGTGCACTTTTCTGTGTGTATTTTATACAGCAAAAGCGGGGGCAATGATGTAGATCTACATTTGTTGACATGGGACATGGAAATAGGTTCAGGCCTTGTCACAGAGGCATATTCCACTAACTCAAATTGTTAAGTCATAGATATCAAACGTACATGCATAGAAAGTTACCCACAGAATTGGTTCTTGTAAATCAGGGATGGGGAACATCCAGCCCATGGGCCGTAAAAAGCCCAAGAAATCATTTGGTCTAGCCCTGCCAAGGCATTAGGGGTGAGTTAACTAAATTTTTGACTAAATATAGCAGGCTGATTTTTAAGTTGATAATTGTGTATGGCCTGCGAATGATGTTATAAATATCCAAATGGCCCTTCGCAGAACCTTTGGGTCAGATTTTGAGATTTGTTTTTTTTCTTTCTTCTTTACACTTTTCTGTATTTGTTTGCATTTTTACACAGCAGAAGTATCATTTTACACTCAGAAAATTATTTTTATTTTGAAAAAACTCCTCCTTGATTAAAAAGAAAATAAAAACCTGCTTTTTATATTCTCTCGATGCAAACCAGTAAATAAAATACCACAACCTATCAACCAAGGGCATAATGTACGCTGTGTGCATCTTATACACTTTGCAATTGTCTTAGTTTGTAAGTGTTTTCAAAGCTGGTTCTGAACAGAGTAGCCACCATCCTTCATGTCAGTGGACAGTACACCTTGTGGTAAAATCTGAGGGTGGATGAAGGGGTGAGGTCAGAGTATCTGAGAGCTCAGGGTAAATGCTGTAGAGATTTTAGGCGATCTGTTCCTCCTCCCTCTGAAGCAGAGAGCAGACGGATCCATTTGTTAAAGAAAAATCATCTCCCTACCATTAATCTTCCCTCTGCCTCGAATCCACAAGCTCTCCACGTGCTACCTCTCTTTTGTCCTCTCTTCTGCTCAGGTCCAGGGGAGTGCACTAGTTCCCCCAGCCCTGCACTATCTAGCTTAGTAGAGAGTTTCCTATTTCTCTCCCAACACTATTTTCCACCAGGAGCCTCCTCCACATGTTCGCATGCTCAAAACTCTTTAAATGGGGATAAACGACTTTCTTCTGCAATCAAAGTCCAAGCTTAAAATGTAAATAACCCTGGGTAAATTAACACCTGGCCTTAATAGCCACATTAAGGTGCAAACGTCTAATATCATTTCTAAGGAGTAAAATTAGGTTGGGGGATGGAGATGGGGAAAGTGAGGCCCGGATCCTTCACAGAACTGGCCAGGTTACCCATGGTAACTGCTTTTCCTGCACTGCAGCCCCCAGGCCTCCACCCAGGCCTGCTCAGAAGATCCCAAGCCACCCAGAAGCAGAAGGCAGCACTGTGACCCTGGCCAGATCTATATCCATTCCAGACTCCAGATTACGATAATTTGGGAGAGGGTCAACCAAGTCAGAGCCCCAGATGGCAGAAGAGCTGCTTTAGCTTAAGACTCTTAACTCCTTTTCCTCGGGGCAGGAAAGGTTTGAGACAATGAAGGATGAGGCTTTCCAGGCTCAGGACACAACCTTGATCCAAAGCCTAGTCATGGCTTTAATTTTTGTAAATCAAAGCCCCAAGTGTTTCTTTACGTTCTTCGCTGAAGATACGTTTCCCAGGATGCATAAGAAGGTACCAAGTTGAAGACTGTGTGACATCGTGTGCCACTTAACCCCTTTGCAGGCAGGCAGAAATCACTGCTTTACTAAGCTCGCCCTTCCCTCCCCTCCCCCTAACCATTGTCTTCACAGGATCTTCCCATACTTGGAAAACATTTGTCTAATTATCATCACACACGATGGGCCCATTGCCAGCTGCTTTTTATTTTAACTTCAGATTCTTTCCAGGGTGTTTGTTTCTTTTTTCATTGGGGGTGGAGAACAGGAGAGAGAAGTGTGTCTGTTTTTACTATTACACAGAACTGATCAGATTTCCTTTATAATCACAATTAAACTTCCAGACCCAATCATATGAATACTTCACATTTAGAGGATTTGAATGCTCATTGATTTGCTCAGTCTCCCAAAACCTTCCAAGTCTGGAAGTGAGAAACTGATCCATGAGGATGAGCAAATCATTCTAGAGACATAAGGAGCACAGATGGACTCGAAGAGCCCAAGCCAGAGTCCCAGCTCAGTGTTCTCTCCATCAGCGGAGACTGGGTAGCATGGGGCTAAGCCCCCAATATATTTGCTGTCATTCCGCTAATAGATAAAGTAACCCCAGAGCAGAATCTTGGTCTCTTGTTCACCACTGTAGCCCCAGCACCTGCTTGGTTGGCATAATAAGTGGAGGGGAGAAAATACTTGTTGAAAATTGAATTACCCTTTGCCATGCCCCTACTGTTGGGGATGGGGTAGAGGAAGGGCACACTTCATAAAATCTCTATAGGAAGCAGGGCCATAAGGTATTAAAACTGATCATAGCAGTGACAGCTATAGAAGAGGCTTAAGGACAACAATTTGGTTTGCAAAGGACGGTATTTGTGCTTAAGGATGTATGGGCATAGCCAATACAATTTTACTTCTTTTGCATTTTATTTCAGGGTTCCTCATGGAGTCTATGGGGAGGAAAAATGAAAAGCTCAAACTGCTTACCCCACTTGCTGGCACCTCACTGGCCCAGACCATATGAGAGGTATGAAGCTATGCTAACAGGAATCTGGGGTCAAGTGACCAAAAAAAATGCAGGGGACTTGGAAGATATTTTCCTTCTGCTCCCAGGAGTCTGCTCTCCTGCCCTGTAAGAGCAGAGATCAGCAGGGGGAATGTCTATGCAATTTAATCTGGCTGGTCATCTTAACCCAGAACTTCAATTATAATATCAGCTTAACAATAACCCACAACCGTCGGACCAACTTCAATTATAATATCTATACATTCTTCTTTTTAAGTATATTTTTATTGATTTTAGAGAGGAAGGAAGGAGAGAGATAGAAACATCAATGAGAGATACACATTGATCAGCTGCCTCCTGCATGCCCCCTACTGGGGATCGAGCCCACAATCCAGGCATGTGCCCTAACCAGGAATCAAACCCAGGAGCTCTTGGTCCATGGGATGATGCTCAATCCACTGAGCTATACCAGCCAGGCGTATAATATCTATATATTCTTAAGTGAGAGCATCTTCGCCAGGCTTCCAAAACCTTTCAGAAATGGAGCTCTAAGTTATAATTCACTGATCTGCTGTGGCAAACAATGGCCCAGTGTGGCCCATCCCATCTCTCTAAGATTCACTGGAGTAACCAGTTCTCTTTAATAAATGCATATGTATTCTACAGGGATTAATCCTGTAAATTAGTCAAACTTCAGTTAATAAGTTAACAACTCATATAATAAAAAGAAAGTTATTTTACTATTTATTGGCGTTTTCTTTCTTTCTTTGCGGGGGGGAGGGGGGAGGAGGAGGAGGAGGGAGAGGAATAGTGAGAGAGTACTATTAACTGGAAAAAAAATACTGCTTGCTTTGTATGTGCTAGGAATTAACAGTCTATAATCTAGAAGGGGAAATAGGACAAAGACCCAAATGACTATTAAACACATCTATATTAGTAGCAAAACAAATTACCATGAGCGTCAGGGGAAGGAATGATTTCAAACAGCTGGAGAGTGAGTAGGGTTTGAGTAAGGCTTTGAACGATTTTGAGCAGTGGAGATGGGATAGGGAAGGGTCTGCCATATATCAGAAGGTTTGATAAAAGGTGTGGGGACAGGAGAGCTGATGGGATCAGGATGGTGGAGAAGAAGGTCAGACAAATGCTCACAGGAGAGGGCTGGCAGGAGGACAGGGAGGGGAGCTGAGGTCATCCCAAGGAAGTCTCAGCAGCAAGGCTGTGACATGACCATCTATCTGCAGTGGGTCTGATGGCTTCTGGCTCTAGCAGCCTTGTGACTTGGTGGCAGTAGGAAGCCATGGAGGCTTTGGGTCAGATAAGGGACATCAAAGTTGGCTTCTTAGATGACTGATGTGGTGGCAAGTGCCAGGTAGGCTGGAGGGAAGAAGATGGAGGAAAAGGAGGTGGGCCGGCACACTGTACCAATGGTGCAAATGAGGAATACGGAGCTGGCCTGGAGTACTGGCAGAGGAAATGGAAAGAAAAGGCGAAAGTCATTCTGCAGAAGAGGAAAAGTGTGGACTTGGGAAAAAAGGGAGAGAGATGACTGGGGTTCTTTGTGTGAAGGAAAGAGGACAAGTAAATCCTGAGTTTGACAGCCTAGTGGAGCTCAAGATGGATGGGCTGGGCAAGACTTGGGGTAAACGCTGACACAAGCAACCTTCTAAGCTGGGGATGACTCTCTTAGAGGTTTTGATCAGCCAGCAAGCGAACCAGAGTGCCAGAGGATAGAAGCAGAGCAAGAAAAAGAGTGGGTGGGTAGGCCTTTCACAAAAGCTTGCCTTTTCTCCAGAACAATTCACAAGATTCTACTCACAGTAGCTGCCTCTAAGGAGGTGCACTGGGAGGCTGAGAGAGAGGAGACATTTCCTGCTGCGCCCATTTGCATTTTTTGAATGTTGAACTTCCTGTATGCACTTCCTATCATCATTAAATTTGAAAATGTTGGGACCCAGGGCACTGGTGACTGAGTGCTGTAGTAAAGAAAACCCGCTTTTCACCTATCCTTCACCTGCCTGGGACAGTTAGGGCAGCGGTTCTCAACCTATGGGTCGCGACCCCTTTGGCGGTCAACCGACCCTTTCACAGGGGCCGCCAGACCATCCTGCATATCAGATATTTACATTGCGATTCATAACAGTAGCAACATGACAGTTATGAAGTAGCAACGAAAATAATTTTATGGTTGGGTCACAACATGAGGAACTGTATTTAAAGGGCCAGAAGGCTGAGAGCCACTGAGTTAGGGAATCTCCATGTCTCATTCCCCCTCCCCCCGCCCCCCAGCACCCTTCACCCCTTCTCCCCCAGATAGCTGAAGGTTCGATCAGTGTTTGGGCTTCCACTTCATTGCCTCCACCCAAGAAACAACAAAGGTCTCAGTTTTGTCTAAGACGCCTAGGGGCCAAGGACATTTTGGTTGGGCCACCTCTAAGGTGGGCATCACTATGCCAAAATCTGGCAGAGGCTGAGAGAGGGTGTGACAAGCTGGGAAAAAGCTGTGGAGAGAAGTCCCTGCCATTCATTGCTCCAGTTCCCACCGACCCGGGAAGCAGTGCCGGGATCCCCCTCTTCATCATTCCTGCTCACTTAGCCAGGCGGCATGGGATGGCATGGTGCCGTCCAAGCGGTGTTTTACAGAGACTAGGCACCCCCCGCCCCCCCCCCCCGCCCCCAGCGTGTCCTACTCCCTGGGCTCCCCCAGGTCTTCCTTGAGCTTGGGCCCAAGCTTCCACAGTCTCGGGGTGGGCTGGGGCGCGCTGGGGCGCACCCTGGCCTGCTCCCCGCCCTCTTCGCACGGTTGCCCACTCATCTCCAATGTGTCTGGCAGATTCCCTCACAAACCCCTTTCCCCTGATCATCCCATCAGGGGGCCCGCAGAGCTCCCCAGCCGCTGGCCCTGTACAAATTCAACCCGAGGGCGAGAACCTGGAGAAAGCGCCCCAGAGGCCCCGCGGGGCGGCCCACGCGCAGCCCAGTCTCGGGGCCGCCTCCTTCCTGGGCTCCGAGTCCTGCGTGCCCTGGCGGTTCTGGCGGGGTGCGGGGCGGCCCGGATTTGGAGCGGTGCGGCCACTCGGACCCGCTCCCGGGAGGCTGGGCCTGAACAGCGCCCCTGACCAGCCGCGCACCGTTTGCGCTACTGAAACCTCAACCCGGGGGGTTCGCGAGCTGCCGGCCCAATGGGTACGAACCCGGACTGCCCTGAATTCTTTCTCCCCTCCCTTATAGTCTGTTAAATTGACTAATAAACTCAACACAGCGTTCTCTGTGCGGCTTCAAAAAACTCGGTAATTTCGTTAGAAAACGTTGAAATTCAACCCCGAAGTATTCAGCCCAAATGTTTAGTTAAAGTAACCCCGTGGGTTAATAAACTAAACAAAGGCAACCCATGCAAAACTGGAGCAATGAAAACCAGGCTAAATAAACGAAGGGAAGTTTATAAGAACCCTTTCGGAGGGAAAAAAGAGAAAAGGCATCGGGCACGGAGGTTTAATGTGAAGCATGTGAGCGGGGCTCAGCTTACAGGTACGCGGGCCGGCGGCGAAGAGCGCTGTCAAGCGGCCTCGAGGGTTCGGGTGGGTTTGCGCCTCCCGGGAAACCCTACCCGGCGCCGCGAGCGGCCGGGCGGCGCGGGCGCTGGTGGCTGCGAGCTTCCCGCTCCGCCGCTAGGCGCCCCCGCGGCCCGCGGCGCTCCGCGCAAACCCCGGCAGCAGCCGAGCGCCCGGGGACGGTGAGCGCCCGGGGACGGTGAGCGCCCGGGGACGGTGAGCGCCCGGGGACGGTGAGCGCCCGGGGACGGTGAGCGCCCGGGGACCGTGAGCGCCCGGGGACGGTGAGCGCCCGGGGACCGTGAGCGCCCGGGGACGGTGAGCGCCCGGGGACGGTGAGCGCCCGGGGACGGTGAGCGCCCCAGCGAGGGCGCGCGAGCCACCCAGCGGGAGCGCTCTTCCTCCCGGGAAGGGCAGCGTTCTCTTGCTTCACAGTCGCCCCAAGTGGAGAGCCCTTCGCCTTGTGGAGATGCAGAACTAGGGGGTCCCGCACCCACACAAGTTCCTCTCTCGCCTCGCCCCACCCCCTCGCTCCCGGAGCGGGCAGTGCAGCAACAAAGACGCTGCCGCGCCATTGACCCCGAAGCAGCTCTGATGAAAAGAAGGGCAGGCCGCGAAATAGAAGTTTCTACAATTATTTTCTTTTGCCTTCACGTTCCCGAAAAGAAGCAGAGGAGGTGAAAGGAAAGAGAGATCTGGGAAAGGCAAGACCCAGAAATCAGGAGCCATTGTATTTCTCATTTGGGAGAAAAGCTACAAAACAGCTTGGCCTCTTGTCCACTTGGTGCCCAAACCAGGTCTGACTGTGAAAAGAAAAAGGCGGGCGAGGCGAAGGTTGGTTTTTTAGGCTACTATAATTTCCCTCCCCCGGGCCCGTCACCCTCGGCCCCTCTCTGATTCTAGAAGGGGCCGCCCCCCACCCCTGGGAGCCGATTAGGGGCGCTCCGCTAGGAGATCAGAGGCGATCCAGGTTCGATGCTGAAAGAACCTCCAGGCCGAGGGACAATGGCGCGGACCTCACACGGGGGCCCCCGCGCCTTCCCCCATCTGCTTCGGCTCCCGCCGCTTCTTTATTCCACGTGGTGAATCTGCCGCCTCTCCTACGGCCGCCCCACCACTGGGCCGACGGGGGAGAGCGGGACGCGCTGCAGAGGGTTTGAAAGGAGGAGTGGGTTTTAATTTTTAAAGAGCATAATTGGGCTGCGGAGGGTGATTTTTTTCCTTGACCAAGGGGAGGAGAAAAAAAAAAAAAAGAGGAAGAAGGGGAAAAAAAAGTCAGGCGAAATACAACACATTTATCTATCAACCGCTAGACAAGACAAA
The DNA here is from genome assembly GCF_964212035.1 of Myotis nattereri. Lineage (NCBI taxonomy): Eukaryota > Metazoa > Chordata > Mammalia > Chiroptera > Vespertilionidae > Myotis > Myotis nattereri. Next base: position 38,529,098 of record NC_138079.1, read on the forward strand.
GAGGTTTTAACAACAGTTTGAAAAGAGCGGCCTGTGAATGGTTACTATTCAATTTGTATTTTATTCCCCGCTGGTCATGGAATTGAGATCAGAAGAAAAAGTGAAAACACATGGCTGAGGTCAGGGGATCAGAGAACCACCACACACAGCAAAGGGAAGGGGAGGCAATGGGAACTCGTGTGAAGAAATGGATTATATAAACAGAGCTTACCATCGCCTGCGCCCCATTATCCTATAATTTACCCTGCATGGGAGCATAGAAATATATTAAACTAGTGATAGGTTTTACCATTTCTTTACAGCCCAGCCTCGTGCCAATCAAGCCTTACTATATACTTTCAGACATGTTTAGAATTCTTGAACTAATGTGTTTATTTTAAATATCACAGGGAAATTATTACATCACCAGAAAATAATGCCAGAGCGGGGGTCTGCCGCCCTTTTGAAGTCCTGCTGCAACGAAACATGATTTTAATTACATAATCACTTTGAAACTATAATTATACAATAAACGATGAGGATTAAGCGGGAAGTATAGAGTACATTAAAAATTGCTTAGGTCTTGAGAAAACAAACTGAACATACAGGGGGAAAAGAAAGAGATGAAATCCGAGGTCTTGGGGAGGGGTTGATAAATCCTGCCTCTGCCTTCCTCTGAGCTGCCGCTGGGAACCGGACCGGGTTCCTGGGAGGGCGGGCGGGTGGCCCGGCCCGTGCAGCACAATAAAAACCAGTAAATCTGAGACACAATCAAAGAGAAGCAAGAGGGCCGGCTTCGGGGCGTTTGCTAACCTTTCTACACCAAAACAAATAAACAGAGTCGTTGTTTTGGCTTTTTCGAAATACATTTACATTGAAAACCATCCTGCAACGGAATGCCACCGGGAGGTGGAGCGTTGCCAAATGTTGGTTTGTTTGCCCTTCCCTTGCAGGAGGAAAGGCATCCGACACGAACCTCGTGGTCCTGGTGCTCAAAACGAGCTTATAAACAACAGCGCGTCTGTGGCGCGGACAAGCCCGCGCGCCTGTGAACACAGCCCCGGCGCGCCTGCTTCTCGGGGCGCACACTCCGCCTCCTACCCGCTTTCTCGTCTGAGTCCCCCTTTCCTGAAAGTTGCCCCGTCGCTTAACTTGGTCTTTGCGTTTCCTTTTCTGGGGAGGCCGAGGGCAGGCGCACGGCTCTTTCTGTAAAAGTTAGAAACGTGGCTACGTCCAGAGCCCATTCGCGCGTCTCTGCTTGACTTCCCCGGTCTCCAGAGCTTCTCCACAGCCCCGGGCGCGGGAACCCAGCCCTGAACGCGGTCTTTCTCCTCCTCACATCCCGGTGGGGGGACGCTGCACTGGAGCCCGGAGAAGAGGGTTATGGGCCTAGGCACCGAGTCCCGAATGCATTTGGAAACACCCTGGGGACGCACATGCCCGATTGAACTGCAGAGGCAGAGGCTGGGATTACCTTTTTTTCAGGGACACCTACTTTACCGCCAGTGTGTTGCCAGGCCAGCAGCGGCCCAGGGAGGGAGAAGTGCAATCCCTGATTTGAGCCTCACCGGGCACCAAGGCCTCTTTTAAGTGAGATTGCCATCACCAACATCCAGGCCAACGACAGCCCGTGTTGCCTTTAATACTTCACAGCAGGTGCCCTGAGTGAGGGTGGTTTGGAATGCGGGTGCCTGGCTCAGCCAAGTTTCACATATAAAGGGTTCAATGCTCCCAACCGCGGCAAACAGGGGCAACCCGGCGCGGGAGGGCACCCCTGCTTTTTGCTCAAGCAGAAAATGATGATGGCAAAAGCAGCGATGTTTAAATTCACTCGCATCCAGAAGATGGTTCCCCCGGAACTCAGACGTGAGTACCGAGCTAGAGAGAGAGAAAGTGACATGAAGAATCGTTTGATGCCCTCACTTGGGCCTCCTGGTGTCGTCCAACCTTGTGAGGGAGGCCCGGGCCGCAAAAGGCGTGAGGCGAGGGGCTGTCTTCAGCTCCAAATCATTAATATTAAGATACATCAGTATCGCATTAGTCTGCAGCGGACCATCAACGACCAAGAACAAAAGCAAAAGAGAAATAAAACAGTCCAACCGAAGAGTCCTACTGTGAACGTGTTTATTTCTTGCTTTGCTCAACCCAGGATATAATTTACTCGTTGCCCTCTTGGAAACAAAAGCGCAGCGCTAGCCTGGCAGCGTGGAAGAGCCCTTTTCAAAACCCTCAAGGAAATGACACCCGGGCATGATTCAGGGGCCATTTTATATTGAGCCTGCGACGCCAATCCGCCCAGTTTTTCCCCCCCATGAACACGAGGGGAAGACAAGATTTGAAAAGAAAAAGGAAGAGAAGTCCAATTCCCCGGGAGTAATAGTAACACTAATAAATATTATGTATCTGCCACTTACTTAATACAGGCAATTAATCTATGTTATCTCATTTATTATGGCAACTCTGCAGGATGAATGTTATAATTCCCACTTTATTAATAATATCAGACACTTATACAGTGTTTATTACGTGCCCAGCACTGTAGTGTTTTACATTCGTTTATTCTTCACAACAACCGCACTGCGAGTAGGAATGCTATCACTCCCGATTTGCAGGTGAGAAATTGAGGCACTCAGAGATCGCCTGATCTGTCCATGGTCACAGGGCCCTGAATGGCAAAGCGGAGATCGGAACCCAGACTTTGAAATCTTGGCCCGGACTCTATACCGCTGGGAGAAACTGAGGTCTATTTGAAGTTCCAGCGAAGGCTGGAGGAGCCCAGAATGGAACCCAAGTCCTAGAGAGCAGAGAATAGGGTGCATTATCCCCCCACCCCCACCCCCTGAGAGCCCTCCCCCTCCAGAGGTGCACCAAGAAGAGCCCACCGAGAGGGCGGGCAAAGAGCCGTAGGCGTGGACTGTGTGCTGCAAAGGGGGTCGGGGCCAAGAGTGGTGTGGCCCACGAGCATTGAGCTGTTTCCTCTGCTGCCTGATCCCCCGCCGTCAAGGCAGCAGTTTGTTTTCTGAGACACATCCCAGGAACCTCAAGGAGGGGCCTTCTGCCTGGGACTGGGGCGCGATCCTACGAGATGCGAGATGCGTGGGGGCTCAGAGAGCCAGCCAGATTGCGAGAAGAGTGCAGGGGGCATGGCTGGGCGCGCCCTGCACGCGAGGAGCCGCCCCTTCCCTTGGGGACAGAACCTCGATCCCCCCACAGGACGCGTCCTGGCCGGCTTGGGAGTGCGCCTCTTGTGGAAACCGGCGCACAGCTCAGGACGGCGCACAGCCGTCTGCGCGGGCCAGCGCCGGCTACTGCTCCCTGAAGCCTGCATATCCACGCTGCGGATTGGAACTCAAGTCAGAGTGCCGCTGCGAGGTGGGCTGGGTGGAGAAAGGTCCGAGAAATTGGCCAGGAGGGGGCGGTTTCGAGATTGTGTCTGCGACAGGTTACCCGCCAGCCTAAGGAGTCGTCTCCGCCTTCCGGAACTCGCCCATCTCTGCAAGGTGTTACCAGCAGTGACCTGCAAATCTGCACCAAGGAGGCAAGGAACCACTCCTCCCATTTATTGGCCTAACCTGAGGGCCAGGCCTGTCTGGAGGCTCTTTGCGGGGAGACTTTGTCTTTTCCTCCTAGCAGCTAATAATTCTCAGGCAGGAGTTATCATCCCACTTGGAGAAGGCCCTCTGTCCTTCTGCTTAGCACAATGCCCCGCCCCTCTGGGGACAGAAACAGGACAATTCCCTCCCATTTTATAGGAGGAAGGCACGGAGAGGTTAAACGATCTTTCTTGGTAGACACAGCCAGGAGGTGCCTGGAATGGAGGTGTGGGCAGTCACCTGATGTCAGGCTGCCTTTCACATCCCCACTGACCTCTCACTCGGGATGAAATTTCTGGTCAGAACTGGGAATGGGAGAGGGAGGAAGATCCTTGCTAGAAAATCCAAAAGAAAGAAGGTCCTCAGGAGGGCTGTGAAGTTCTAGCAAGAAAGGAGCTTTGAATCATCATCATTTTTCTACTCCTGTGAGAAGCTGATTATTTGAGTGCTGCTCATTTGTCTGGTGCGATGCTGGGCCCTTTCCCAGCCATGTTTTCCATCTTGGCTATACAGTTGGAATCGCTTCGGGGGAATTTTTGAAATCCAGATGCCTAAAGCAATTAAATCACAATTTCCAGGGGTAGGACCCAGCCTTCCTTGTGTGTGTGTGTGTGTGTGTGTGTGTGTGTGAGAGAGAGAGAGAGAGAGAGAGAGAGAGAGAGAGAGAGAGAGATCCCCAGGTAATTTCAATGTGCAATCATATTTGAGAAACACTGCTTTAGGGAAAATTTATGATTTAATTCTCAGCAACCGCACAAAATAGATACCATTATGATGCCCATTTCATAGGTAAGAAAGCTGAGGCTTAAAGAGGATCTATATTCAGTTTAAAGTCAGCTCAGAGTCAAAAACAAGCTTCTCTGTTACCAGAGAACAGGTATCCAACCTCTCTGAGCTGAGTTCCTTCTCATTTTAATACCTCTCCCCACACACCCCAAATTTTACCCCACTGCAGAGGCACTCTAAGGTTACAGCAGGCAGAGGCAGGAAGGCCAAGGACATTTCCCGACCTCGGGCAGAGAACCTCCGACCGCCTATGTTCAGGGTCTTGAGTAGAGAGGGAAGCAGAACAGGGACAAGAACAGCATTGGTTTCCTTAGAAAAAGAAAGGACGCCAACTGGCCCTGGGTCCCAGGTGATGTGTGAGGGTCAAGCCCAGCCACATGGGTATGTCATGGACGCAGGGGAGTCTGGAGTGAAATGAGCACTGAACTAGGAAACCTGACACTGGATTTGAACTCAAAGTCAGTGCACTGGCAATGTCACCCTGGGCAAGGCCCTCAACCCCTGGGCCTCACTTTTTTTTTTAATGTGTTTTTATTGATTTTAGATTGAGAGGGAGAGAGATAGAAATGTTGTCACATTGTTCGGCTGCCTCCTGCACGCCACCTACTGGGGATGGAGCCCAAAACCTGGGCATGTGCCCTGACCAGAATGGAGCCAGCAACCTCTGTGCATGGACCAACACTCAAACCACTTGGCCACACTGGCCAGGCCTCACTTTCCTCTCTGATAAAGTGGTTGGACAGGATTCTTTCTAAATTTGCTTCCTGTGCACACACTTATGGTTATTTAAGGCTCCCTTATGAATAAACTCAATTCTGGATTAAATTATAATACAAATAACAATATTTTAGCATTTTTATTATCTCCCACTTGCTTTTCTTGCCTTCTCTGAAAGTAGGAAATGTTACCTGCTTCGATGGTTAGGGAACCTGAATGAGGCTCAGGGTTCTTCTGACTCCTCTGCTGGATTCTAGCACTACACATAGAAACACATCTCCTATCAGCCCCTCTGTTCATGGCTGTTGGTCAGCCTACAGCTGGAGGATCCCAGGGCATTGGGAGAAGTCAGAATCACTGACAGGATGGAAAACAGCGCTTGAGGTTTTAAAAGCATCCTAAAGCCGCTGCAGAATTCAAGCAGGGTCAGGGCAGGTTTTGTGTTTGGGAAGAGTGGACGGGTAAGGAACTAGCCTTCTAAATGTCTTGTCTCTCAGCCTCAGTGTTTTCATCTTTAGCCCAAGGATGACTTCTGATTCCCAGTGGGGCTACAGAGTCATCAATGAATGCCTGTAAGTAGGTTTGAAAAGTCTGAGGGTCAGCATTGTGATTTATCTTCCTGGAGGAGGACCTAGTGTGGGGATGCAAAGGGAGTCCTCTCCAAAGCACTTCAGCTCTCCACATATACGGGCCTTGTACCTGTGCCCTAATTTCTGACTGCTCGTTAGAATTACCTGGAGACATTTAAAAGTAATCATGTTCAGGACTCATTCGGATCAATTAAATCAATAGCTCGAACGGTAAAGCTCAGACATGGGTATTTTTTAAGAAGCGGCCATGATTCTAATGGGCAGCCAAAGTTGAAAGCAGTTGCTATCGACGCTTTTAGAGCATGCATAGATGCCTGGCGCTTTAAGAAAACAAGTACAGTTGGAGATCCAGACGTAAGATTGAAGCCATGTGGCTGCCCAGGAAAAGGGTGCAGAGTCTGAGAGCTGAGGACAGAACTCTAGGGAAGCAAACCCCAGAGAAGTGGAAGGAAAGGCTGAACCGGAGGAACTGGAGTTGCAGGAGAAAAACCTGAAGGCATGCCCTCCTGGCAGCCGAGGGAGAAGAGAAGGATGTGGCGGACAGAGAGGTCAACAATGCCAGCGCCGCCACAGGCTAACTGAAGGTTAGGGCTGAAAAGTCTCCATTGGATTTGACACCTGAGAAGTCTTGGGTGGCCTTAGCAGAAGAGAAACATGGTGAGGCCAGGCAGCTGAACTGCATGAGTTAGGAAGTGAATGGAAGTGAGCCCAGAGAGACAAGGCCACTTCTTTCCGCAAGCCAAGGACAATCATGACTGGCACAGATCTCCGCCCCAGAAAATATAAGCACCTTTTACCACTCCACTGAAAATATAAAAATAATCTGGCTGCTATTTAAAAAAAATATATATGTTCTTCTTGATTTGAGAGAGAGTCAGGGAGAGATAGAAACATCACTGAGAGAGAATCATCGATTGGCTGCTGCCTGCACGTCCCCTACTGGGGATTGAGGCTGCAACCCGGGAATCAAACTGTGACCTCCTGGTTCATGGGTGGGCACTCAACCACTGAGCCTCAAGAGCCAGGCCCCACTGCTATTTTCGATGCAAGTCGAATGGGCTCTCCCTCACAGGTACAAACATGAACTCGAGCACTGAGAGTATTATATGCTAGAGGGAAGCCAAGCCAAAACTCGGAACCAGACCATAAAACCTAGTCCACTGGAGCCAGGTGGCAAGCTAAGCAAAAGCAGCCATGACTCCAGGCCACAAGAATCAGTGTAGAGGCTGCCAAGCCATGGAGGCCTGCCTACTGCCTGACAGGAAGCCGGTGGAGCAAAAAAGCCCACGCTCCTCTCCCAGAATGGTTGACCACTATAAGGCAAGTCAGAGAGCCTACAATGAGAGAAAACCCACAAAAACACCAAAAAAAGAAACAGAAGGAGCCCTATGTGAACAGCCTGATGCTGTCAAGTACGGCCAAGAACCTGAGCAGCTGAGAGGAGGCTGGTGTCTTACCTTCACCCGCCTTGGGCAGGGCAGAGACCAGCTGTGCAGCCACGAGGGCGGGGCCGCAGGCAGGTGGGTGGTCTTGTCTCCTTTGCTCTGCCTTGCTGTCTTTAGCCTCCTCTCCTGGAGGCCCTGCCCACTCCTCCTCTTCTAATCTGACCCTGACGTGATCCAAGGTGCTGCTGGGCACGCTAGGACCCAGCAGGCTTCCAGGCTGGGCCTGCAGCTACAGAGTTGTGGGAAAATCTGGACAAACTCCACCACACTGTCTCCTCCAGTGGCCGCTTGGCTGACTTTAAAAAGACAAGGCAAAATCAGAATAGCAGTTCCCTTGGGGGCTGGGATGGCTAGAAGGGGACAGAAAGGGGTGTCCTCTTTCTTGATTTGGGTGCAGGTTAGCGATTAGGGTTATAAAAATTCATTGCGCTTCGTGACTTGTGCGTTTTTCTGTTTGTATGTGGACTGATTGTACTTCCATAAAAAAAGTTGTTGTGTGTGCATTTTAAGGCAATGAGGAGCATGCTCAGTAGCCCACTGTCTCCAGGCCCCAAAATACCACCCTGCTATTTCTCTCTCTCTCCAGGCAATGGCCTACAATTTTCCTCTTGCCCTGCAACCACCACCATGCAATTTGCACCTCACTAATTTCCTGGCTAAGCCTTAATGCTGTCTGGTCACTGCTCCACCCTCCCTGAAAGCAGCGATCTGATGTCAGTCCTGCCCAGCTGTTTGCTGTTTGGGGCTTCAGGGGTCCATCTGATTGGGCACCCGTGACCAGGGTGATCCTTTTAGAAATTCAGCTTTAAGGAATCACACAAAGGGGTTGACGCTCTGGTGACACAAAATGACTGTGTCCCAGCTTTCGCAAAACCTACGGTGTGAATGGAACGGAGGTGGCTTTGGAGTTGTTCTGAGCAGCAAAATATTACATTTCCTTTAGGTTCGTGGGGGTGTCACTTGGCAGGATTGAGTGATTGATGCTTTTACTCTCTAATTTTCTGCTTGCTGAAGCGTTAAAGTGACAACCCTAAAGTTAGGAGAAAGCCAACAGCATGGGCACAGAGCACTTAAATTCCAATCTACAAAAAAAGAGCTTTTATTAGGCCTTCTTTCCTTCCCATTTTGCCTCAGATCTCAAATTGTCTTTTGTAGGGACTTGCCAAAAAACAACTGTAGCTGATTGTGAAGTCCTTTCACAGGTGGCAATTAAAACAGCTGAGTTCTCCTCCGTAATTAAGGGTTAGGAAAACTATATATAAGTGGTGAGTAAACACCAAAGGTACTTTATTTATGCTTCCTGATTCTTAAGGCAGGGTGGGTTAGTGGAAAAATTCACTTGGGTTAGATGTCAGAAAGGCTAGGTTCTGGTACAGATTAGCCATGTGACCTCAGATAACTCAGCCTCTTTGAGCCTCAGTTTCCTAATCTATAAAATGAGAGGACTGGACTAGACAAGGGTTTTTATGCTGTTCAAAGTTCTACTCATCAATGATATTTTTACATAGCTTAAATATACATTCATCTACCTTCATTAAATGTGTTTCTTTTTGTAAGAAAAAATCCCCATCACCTGGAGGTGAATGTTTATTAAGCCAATATTTATTGAGCACATTCTATGCTGGCACAACAGACTAAGTTCTTATCCGGAGGTGTCTGTGAATACTCAAACAGTGCATGTGGCACGTATCTCCTTTGAAAGACAGTGACAGTAGTGAACATGTCACTCCCTCTGGTCTGAGCATGGACAAGGCATAAACTCCTAACAGTTCTGACCCAAGTTCATGTCCTGATTCCTTCACAGTATTTTGTTTAAAAGTCACCCCTGTAAAGTTTCAGTCTAAAATGTCTTACGAGGGTTTTCAAATGAGTTTAGAAAATTTGCTCAGTGCAAAATATATGCAAATTGACATTTGATTTGCTATTTTTTATTAAATTTATTGGGGTGACATTGGTCAAAATGAACATATAGTTTCAGGTGTGGGTTTCTATGTTACAAGATCTGTATATTGATTGCACCATGTGTTCACTTCCCAAAGTCAAATCTTCTCTTGGCACCATGTATTTGGAGCCTCTTCTCCCCCCACCCCCTTGCTTCACTATTGACCTTAAATTGCTCAAGATCCATTTGGCCATTTGAATGTTTTCTGTGTACACACACACACACACACACACACACACACATTTGTATTCATTCACATTGGATACATACATTTGTTTGTGTTTTTATTAAAAAATAATAATAAAGCTCCCTACCTAAGAATTGCAAGCATATTTTCACTGTTAGGTGCTTGCACCCCTGAATATATAGCCATATCCATACACTCTGTGGATCCCTCAGACTGTGGAGCTGCCCCTATGGCAGGGTCCCCTACCAGATCTGTCTCCACCAGCTCCTCCTCCAGGAAGCAGCACACAGGCAAGTTCCCCTGCCAGAATTGGCTACATAATTTGTGGGGCTCAGTGCAAAATTGAAATGCAGGACCCTCTGTTTAAAAATTATTTAAAATTTCAAGATGTCAACAGCAGAGCATTAAATCAAGTGTGGGGAACCTTCTAATACTGCACATCCATAAAAGCAGCCCCACCCTCTGCTTTGCCTGTCAGTGCTGCTGGGAAAGGGCATGCATCAGGGCAAAGGACTGTGTGTCCAGGCAGCTCCAAGGGCACTGCCTCACTCTCACTGCCATGAGCTCAGGTTCTCACCAGTCCTGCCTCTACAGGCCAACAAGGATGGAAAACTAGAGAGGATGGCAGAGCAGGGTGCACTAAAGTGGCTCATCTTCAGTATCAGGGAATGTCAGCAAGGACTGTCAGATACCACATCACCCAGGCCCTCACTTAAACAAAATAATTAGAGGTTGCGGGGATGGGTGGCAGGGAGTGGGGAGTGATAAGCATTCAGGTTGCAGGCATCTGACCTTCCTCTCTATCCTCCTGGGCCTGGATTCTGAGCTCCTCATTGAGGCACTCCTTGGCTTGCAGGCAGAAGGGGCCAACCACAGCTTTGTCACTTGGAGAAGAACTATTTATCTCCTCAGGGTCCAGCTTGTAGACATTGACAGCCCCTTGCTTTACAGGTGAGGAAACTGAGGCGCAGAGAGGTGCGATGCTTCTACCAAAAGTGCAGAACCAGTTAAAGCCAAAGCTGAGGCCAAACCCAGACTTGAATGCTAGTGCAGGCACTTCCTGCTAACACATGGATAATCACCGCTCGATTGAACAGTCCTCTGGGAGTGTACCTCATTTATCATGAGGGACATGCTTTAAAAGGTTCTTGAGTTCCGGCAATAACCTCTATTTCAATTCTTCCCGTTGAAGATGAGGAAGGAGGACCTAGGGCAGTGATGGCGAACCTATGACACGCCTGTCAGAGGTGACATGCGAACTCATTTTTTTGGTTGATTTTTCTTTGTTAAATGGCATTTAAATATCAAAAATATGTCTTTGTTTCACTATGGTTGCAAATATCAAAAAATTTCTATATGTGACACGGCACCAGAGTTAAGTTAGGGTTTTTCAAAATGCTGACACGCCGAGCTCAAAAGGTTCGCCGTCACTGACCTAGGGTCCTCAGCCTGTCTTCAATGTGCCCAGACTCCTCTTCTTGGGCCCTGTCGCCATGGGGGCAGCATCTTCTCTCCCCAACACTCACAACCCTTAAGCTCTCCAAGCTGCACTCCTCCCTCTTCGTCCAGTTTGAGCGGTGGAGGCTTCTGGTGTGAATGGGTTCCAGTCCCTGAACAGGGTGGTTTCCCAGCTGGGGGAGGTGGGGACCTTGGAGCTCTCTAGAGAGTAGTCCCGAGAATGGGATGAGAAGAGGGAAGGAGAAAATAGGAAAGAAAACCCCCTTCTTTGGACCCAGGAGGCACATGCTCAGAGAATCAAGAATCCCAGATTGAGAAGGGATGGCAGATGCAGGGCCTACCTCACTCTCACTGACATTCAACCCAGACCAGGCAGGTGATTTGCCCAGGTCACAGACTGAAAGTCATGGCTTCCAATTTCCATCCCAGCCTCTTCCCACTTTGCCATTCTGTCAATGGTCCATCCACTCTTTTACTTTAAAATCTTTATCTTGGAGCTTTTTATCCTTCCAATGTATCTTTATTAAGCAAGTGCCTCCCAACCCCCGCAAAAAAAAAAAAAAAAAAACCACCAAAAAAACAAACAAACAAACAAAAAACTGCCATAACGTATGCCCCAAGGGTGAGCTGCTGCCAGCGCTCTGGCTGGTGGAGATCCTTCCCGGGAAGACCACTAGCATCTCCTAAGACCTGGGCTGCCTCCTGCAGGCAGGCCCTGCACCCGCGGCTCTAGCTGAGCTGGGACAGCTAGCTTGCTCAGCTTCCTTGCTCGTAGCCTCCCCTTGCTGTCCTCCCATCGTGCCTGTATTCCGGCAGGTGTGAGGTTAGCTCCACTGGTGTCTAATGGTTTTCCATGTCACACCCCCGCCCCGTTACCCACGCCCCGATGCCTCCAGTGTGATTTCTCCTCCAGCTGCCGAGTCTCCTCTCCGATGAGGGCTGGCTGCCTCTGGAATGCACTCTGTCAGGCCGGAGAAGTGTCAGCGCGCAGAGCAAGCCGACTGAGGCGAGCGTGTGCCTGCGAGCCAGCCTCGGCTCGGACAATGGGACTTTTATTTCTGGCCTGGCTCAGCTGGCAGTCTCTCTCCCACTCTCTGTCTTGGTTGGGCTTTGGTTTAAAGTTACCCTTTCAGGATTAGGTTGGTGTTTTCTTTCCCTTGCCACCAGGGAAGTTTCTGTTTCCGAAGTGGACTGTACACAGACAGGTCAGTTAGTCACAGACCTCTGCTGGATCACAAGCATCGCTGTTCAAAGGCCTCGCCAAATCACCCAGGCACATGGAGGCCAACCTAACTTGCTTCTTGCCATGTGGAAAGGCACGCTGCAGACAGGCTAATCTTGAAATTTTTGTTTTCTATTTGGTATATATTATTATAACCAACCCCCCCCCACCCCCCGCCAAGGTTTTCACAGAAAATCCTGGAAAAAGAACTGCTGGGGATGGGAGGGGTGTCTGTGTAAGCAGCCTTGGCTCTTTGCTCCTCATTTTTATACCTTCAGTCACCACAAAGTCTGGCCATCCAGGACACCTACATCTCCCTTTTTCTGAAACTCAATGAAAAAACAAATGAAACAACAACAAGAAGTTTTTGGTTCCTTTTAACCCCACTGAGATAGGCTAGCATTTTAAAAAAAGAAATACTGGAAACCCTGGGGAGTGGAGGCTGGGAACACAGACTTTCTGTGAATCAGTGAGGCTCTGTAGGAAGTCCCAAGGCCTCCGAGACCCTGTCCCTCTGGGGCTGGCACAACCTTGCCCCAGGCATTTCCATGGCAACGTGGCTGGCCCTTTTTATTTTCTCATTGTGGAATCTGTGCCCCATAAACACCCCCAACCCAGATATGAGACCTCAGCTTCCACACAGGTGTGTCTTGTAGAAGCTTGCCCCCTTGCAAGCGTGCAGTCTGGCGTTAATTTAACCACACCCATAGCTCCACCCACACCGAAAGAGTAGGCACATTAAGAACAAGGGGAGGCTTCTCTCAGTGTACCATTATTTTATATGGCACTTCATCTTTTTTTTTTCTTTCTTCTTCTCTTTAGTACAAAGGTAATACCTACTTATAGGAAGGGCACAAAGTCAACAAAACACAACAAAATGCATTCCTCTCATCCCTTTTCCCCAAACCGTCCTCCCAGGAATAGCCAGGACTAACAGTTTGGTGTTTATCTGTCAGATCACAGACACTGTCAATGACCCAAAGAAATACTCCAGGGACAAGCTTTTGCTTTTAATGTCTTTTTTTCAGCTTTTGTTTTAAAACTTTATTAAGAGAAATTTTCATACAATAAAATACGCCCATTTTAAGTGTACGGTTTGATGGGTTTTGGGTGAATGTGTACACACCCTCATTACCACCACCATGCTCATGACATGGAACATTTCCAGTAAGTCTGCTGTGCTCTAATGGCAATCTCCCACCCAGTCCCGGCACCCGCTGCTCTGCCCTCTGTCATTACAGATTAATTCTGCTTTTTCTAGAATTTCACATACTCTTTTGTATCTGTTTCTTTCTTTTTTTGCAGTAGAGTGTTTTAGAGTCTCATGTTGTTATGTGTATATCAATAGTTTGTACTTTTCTTTTTAAAAATTTTTTTAAATTGATTTCAGAGAGAGGAAGGGAGAGGGAGAGAGATAGAAACATCAATGATGAGAGAGAACTATTGATCAGCTGCCTCCTGCACGCCCCCTACTAGGGATTGAGCCAGCAACCCAAACATGTGCCCTGACCTGGAATTGAATGATGACCTCCTAGTTCATGGGTCGATGCTCAACCACTGAGCCACACCAGCAGGGTAGCAGCCTGTCCTTTTCTATTGCTGAGTAATATTCCATTACATGCATGTAACAATTTCTTCATCCTCTCATCTGTGGCTGGACATGTGAGTTGTTTCCAGTTTTTGGACTATTATAAATGGCCACAAAAGCTGTTATGTTATTGTTTCCAATCATGAAACGAGAGAGAGACAGAACACATCTAAATTTAGCTCAGGCCTATATATTTCAGAATTTAGTAATCACCAGGCATATTTCCAAGGCAAATATCTCTATGTGAGCAAAAGTACAGATGAGCTACTTTAATCATGATTATAATGATGAAAATTGTTAGCATTACACTTTCAATTTGCTAGACACAGTTTTCAATGTGATCACTGGCAGTGACTTGACACTGTTTAGAAATTCTATAAATGCCAGGCTCTTAATATGTTCTTTCTCAATTTCCAAATAATTTAGGGACATGTACTAGTATATCTCAAGGATAAAGTATCACTGTTTCACAATACTGTAGCAATTGAGTCCTTTTTCTAAAAGAAATGGCTTTCACAAAATTTTGTGCTACTGTGGTCTGAAGTTGAGAAACAGCAGACTCAGAAGGTCACCTGCCCTTGCTTTTGCCTATCACAGGCAACTCAGTACCTGCTTTTCAACTGTAGGTTTTGTAAGACACCTGCAAATACATTTTGTTTCTTTTTTTAAATTTTATTTTATTGATTTTTTACAGAGAGGAAGGGAAAGGGATAGAGAGTTAGAAACATCGATGAGAGAGAAACATCGATCAGCTGCCTCCTGCACATCTCCCACTAGGGATGTGCCCGCAACCAAGGTACATGCCCTTGACCGGAATCGAACCTGGGACCTTTCCGTCCGCAGGCCGACGCTCTATCCACTGAGCCAAACCAGTTAGGGCTACATTTTGTTTCTTGACTGCATATGTTAACCCTTCAAGCAGCATAGAAGTAGGAGCCATAAGGACTCCCTTATTGAAGGAGAGCTCACTGAATAGCAGCACCCATAGGCCCCCTTCATGTGTTCGTGAGCAGCAGCGTCCCAGTCAAACCCCATGGTCAAAGTCTGTTTCCTAATGGCTGCTTCAATCATAGTAAAGATTTATTGATTACTCCCCTCAACATCAATCTTGATTGGCTAGAAATAAAAGGAATTATTCATTCCATTAAATTATTAAAATATGTCAAGACTTTTTATACGCTAAAGGAGAGAAAAAGGAAGCAAAGAGCTGTGAAAGGACTACGATGCAGGCATTTGCAAGATAGTGACAAGGGACACGGAGCCTAAGGAACTGGCGGCCTTGGGAAGCTATTTAATTCCCTTTGGTTTCTATGTGAGCTGCCTGATCAAAGCCACATGGGTTACTGACATTCAGCAGAGAGTTAACATAGACAATGTCCTATTGGTCCTGCAGCCTAAGTATGTCTGTCCTCTGACTCTGCTCTACTTGCAGAGATCTGGCCTCCCTGGAGGAGTCCTGTGGCACCTAAGTCAGCCCCATGAAGAAACTGCCTGGGGTGACTTCCTGAGCATGACTTCCCAGCCTCAGTTCCTCCTCCATGGTCTACAAGGAGGGACAGGCTGGCTCCACTGGTACCCACAAGACATGAGGGACCCTGCTAATAGTTCCGCCCATGAAACATTGACCTGTGTGTCTGCTCACACAGGTCATTGGATTACTGATTTAGATCAAGTTTTAGGAAATTTAATAAGAACTATTCCCAGGGACCTCTCAAAGACAAGTCTGCTGTATATACATCTATTAATTCAAAAGAGCCCATTAAAAAAGGACCTTGAAAAATATATAAAGTAGATAGCACCAAAACATGGTTTGTGTTACTCTGCTGACTTCATGAGGTAATTTGGATGATGGAAGACATGCCACCCAAAAACCAAAATCATCTAGTGAAGTGGTAGAATAAACCTACACATTCAAGCCATGACGTCCATGCCTCTAGCCAGGAATGCAATTTTCCCCTCTTTCAAATTATTCATTTCCTTTTTAATAGGTCACGTCTCATTTACCTTGATTTAGCATCAGACCAAGTACATTTATATATTTGGTGTGGGGGAGAAAAAAGGAGAAGGAAAAAGAACAGGAGGGAACTTTATGTGAAATATGGTGACCCCGTCCTTAAACTCCACATCCACGCAGGTCAAGACTCGGACCATGTCTTTGATTCTTTTTCTATTGTGGAAGGAGTATAGGCCTCCCTTATGTTTATATACCTGAAAGAATAATGAGAAGCATGCTTGAAAATACTGTTTGATGAATAACGCTTTAGTATGTGTCACTGTGAGGAAGTATCATAATGCGTATTTCACCACAAAACCAAGGAGAATATTTAAAAAGAAAACCCCACTGTAATGTGAAAAATAGACCAACCCCTACATCTGTCTACAGGATGAATAAATCACTAAACAAATATCTTAATGGCCTTAAAATATAACGAAAAGGGACAATTCCCTAAGGTGGTTGGTTTGAGTCTTCATTAGAAGGTTTATTTTCTTAGAGTGTATAGAATGTTATATGTCTACAATTGCAATTATGACAAATTTACAGGGAAAACATCACATGACTACATCATGTTAAATGGGCATTCTACACATGATAAGGAATAGAAATAAAGCACTGAGATGAGGAATAGGCTGTAATGACCAACCTTGATGAAGGAAATGCCACAATCTGAGGTTCCAATTCTGACAGGAACTTTAGGTAACTTTTAAAAATCCATCTAGAACCCTAACTGCTTTCCCCTACACTACCCTTTGTATTATATTGCTTCCTATTGTACTTACAAGCTTGTAAAGTGAGCGGAGCTTACTATACCTGTTGAATAAACAAATATTGGACCCAATGTAGTTCTTAAGACTCTACTAACTTTTATATAGCACTCCTTTTTTTTCTTTCTTTTAAATTACCACTGGCCTGGTTAGAGATCATTTAATGAAAAGTAAGGAAATTATTATGATTTGCAGACATGATGAACTTTTTTAAATTAAAAAGAACATTTTTCTGATTAAATTACTTATTAGAATGCTTTGGACATTTTATGCCAAGTCTAAAAAATTATTTTTAACCAAAAAAAGCAATACAAACTTGCCTCACCAAGCTAAACACAGAAATGCATAAATTATGCCAAATGTGGTAGTATTCTTATTGAAGTCAGTCTCTGTCCTCAGAGGTAACCATCATAAACGGGGCAACGTGTAAGCTTTCAGCACCTTTTTTTAAATGTGTTCTTCTAAGTGCATAGAAAGAAATTTTTTAATATAAGCAAAAAAAAAAAATGTTTCATGCTGTACACATTGCTTTTCAGTTTGCTTTTCTCTTAGGTTCATGTGATAGACCAGGTTCCAGACTAGCCTTCAAAGAAAGGGAAGTTTCATTCATTAATCCATTGGACAAACATTTCCTGAGCCTCCACGGTGTGCCTGGCCTGTTCTGGGCATGGGGCATACAGCAAGGAGTCCCTGCCTGTGGCTGACCTCCCTGGACTAGGACTCAGCCTCTCACTGTGAATGTTTGTCACCTACTTCTTCAAACTTGGGGCACACACACTTTAGTTACTAGAAGAAGCATCTGATTGCAACCTTTCTTGGGGTACTATGCACTAAGTTATAAAATTACCTGAATTAAATGTATAGCTAATAGGACTTTATTAAATACTAGAGGCCCAGTGCATGAATTTGTGCACGGGTGGGGTCCCTCTGGGTGGCCTGCAGGGATTGGTCCAAAACCGTGCAGTCCAATGCTGCCTGCAGCTCCTACCTGCTGCTCCCGCTCATCCTGACCCCACTGTGCCTGCCGAGGGCTTGAGCCCAATCAGTCCCCGGAGAGGCTCGCAATGCCGCAGCAGTGCTCACCAGCCATGAGCCCTGTGTCTGGCGCCCTCCCAAGGGGAGTGGCCTACTGGATCAGGCTGAAACCTGCTCTCCAACATCTCCTGAGGGGTCCTAGATTGTGAGAGGGCACAGGCCAGGGTGAGGGACCCCACTGGTGCACTCAGGCCAGGGAGGGACTGTGGGAGGGCTCCAGGGCATGTCTGGCCCATCTCGCTCAATCCTGATCAGCAGGACCCCAGCAGCAAGCTAACCTACTGGTTGGAGCATCTGCCCCCTAGTGGTCAGTGTACGTCATAGCGAGTGGTTGAGCAGCCTTAGCATTCATTAACATATTACGCTTTAATTGGTTGTTCAGTTGTTCTGCCGTTCGGTCTATTTGCATATTACCCTCTTATTATATAGGATATTTTATATAATTTCATTGAAACCAGAATACATTTATCTTTGAGTTTAGATTATATTTTGTTTTCCTGTTTTTTTGTTTGGAGATCCCTGACGTGCAATACAGTGTAGCACTAGTTCTTTAATGTTTCTTTAATGTCTAGCATGTCTAGCAAGGGGGTTAGGAATCCCCCTCATTACCACCAAATTATGCCTAAATCATAACAACAATCCCAAGAGAGAACATTTCTGGGGAGGAAGCAAGCCTGTTCTCAAACACTGAGGGAAACTGCTATTGCGGCTTAGATAAGATTCTGGAATGGAAATATGTAAGCATAGTGTTTTAGAGAGAAAAGATACATGCGTTCTCGATTTTCTTTTCATGTGTTTCCATGACTGGGGGGAATAGCGTGTATACCTGTGTGCATGTACACACACACACACACACACACACACACAGTTAAATCCTTGATTGTCAAGAGTCTAGCTGGTATGGTACAGTGGTTAGAGAGCCAGCCCACACACTGAGGGCTACAGGTTCTATTCCAGTCAAGGGCACATACCTGGGTTGCAGTTTCAATCCCTGGCCCTGGTCAGAGTGCCTGCGAGAAGCAGCCAATACATGTGTCCCTTGCATAATATCAATGTTTCTCACTCCCCAACCCCACCCCCCACCTTTTGCTCCCTTCTACTCTCTCTAAAAAGCAATGGAAAAATATCCATCCTCAGGTGAGGATTAACAAGAACAAAAAAGAGTCTAACCTCCTGGAACCCTGGAGTCAGCATCGGTTGTTCACTGCCTCAGACTCCAATAACTTCCTCTGCGGGGTAAATGCAAACCACTTCTTAGTGCTCTCCCTCCCCCACACCTCACTGGTTATGAGGAGAGGCCGAGCCTCGGGCCCTCTCTGGAGGCTGTTGGCTGGTTAGTCTGTCCTCTAGCTCTCTCACGGGCACCCAGAGTCAACCAGCCCTACACAGAGGTGCCATTGAGGCTCAGCTCTGGCTAGCTTGCTGGCCCTGTTAGGGTGACATTTAAAACTGCCTGCTGACCTTGTTTGGCCCACTGTAGACTGTGTGGGCATTTGTGTGGGCCCCGTGAGAACACCTCTGCCCAATTCTCCACCTTGGACAAGAACTTTCTGGGCCCTGGCAGTGGAAATGAACTGCCTGGAGGACAAAGAGGCATTTGCTGGGGCCAGTAAAGGAACACCTAGAAGACAAGGCAGTTTCTCAGCCCTGCGGGGCTGGGCTGAGGTCGGGAGAGCAGCCTGGGGGACAGGGCAGGGACTCTGTGTTGGGAAGAGGCAGTCAGTGTGGGCCCGTGTGTCCCTGCATGTCCTTGCTGAGCCTGCCACACTGCAAAGCTAACAGTCCCCTGACCCTGAGCTGTTTCTGTAGCTATAACTAGTCATGAAACATTTAGCAGGTCAAGGTGACCATAGCGGACCACTCTACTGTCCACTGCTCACCGGTGGAGGGGAGTGGCTTGTTTCCTACTTCATGTAAAGGGTGGTGATCTCCTGCCTGGGTTCCTTAGCTGCAGCACAACCCACAGTGTGCACAGCTGCCACCTGGGCCCCTCACAGCTCCCATAGGACTTAGGGATGGGCATCTGCTCCAAGAGGGCAGCTCCGTGTGGGAGTTCCTGGCTGTTTGCTGTGTTATGAATAACAGCTGACTTGAGTCTCCCTGTCTACTTGCAGTGCTTATGCAGCTGTGGCGAGCCAACCTACTTGCTTGCTGTATTTGCTTCTGATTGCTGCTGAAACAAGTGAGCACAAACACAGTGGCTTGCACAACACACAAGTATTATCTTACAGTACAGGAGACCAGAAGTCCCAAATGAATCTTATGGGGCTAAAATTCAGGGGTCAGCCAGCCTGCATTCTTCCTGAGGGCTCTAGGGGCAAAAGTGTTCCCTTGTATTTTCCATTCCTGCTTTCCCTGGCTTGTGGCCTCTTCCTCCAGTCTCTGCTGCTATCATCCCTCCTCTGTCTCTAGGCCTTCCTTCTATAGGTTCCTAGTGATTGCATCAGGCCCACGCAGATAATATGGGATAATATCACCATCTTAAGATCCTTAATCACATCTGCAAAGTTCCTTTTTACCATGTATGGAAACATAGTCACAAGTTCTGGGGACTAGAAATGGACACCTTTGTGGGGCCACTATTCAGCCTCCCACACATGCTTAGGAATCTTCTTGATATTCTCACCCTTCTCTGTGATGTTACTCCCTGTCTATTACTCCAAAACCCAGAGCTGACAGCAGCACACCTTCAGGGGAATTTGTCCCCCTGCTTTTACCTGATGCTCTGGTAAGAGGGTGCAGCTTGCTATTCCTGAGCCACACTCAGAGGTCTGGTACCTGTAGGATGAAGCACCATGAAGACAGCGAACCTTGCCTGATGTATTTACCACTGAGCCCCATGCTGAGAATGGCACCTCCTGAAACGTGGTAGGCACCTAATATAGACTTGTTGGATGGGTACGTTTATTCAGCCTCCTTGGTGCCAGTTGCCCACTTCTACTCAGACATGAATTTTTAAAATTACTCAAGACAGAAAAGCTCTTATCTATGTGATATGCTTGCTTCCCCTGCTGCAGATCTCAAGGCTGGATGCCTGGTGGTGCCTTTATCAGAACAGGCAGCAAGGAAGAAGGAGCAGATTTGGGAGAAAAGTGAGTTCTGTCTGGTAGGTGCTGAGTCTGAAGTGCTGAGCAGCCAGTCAGGCTGAGACATCAAGCAGGAGGCTGGAAAGGTGGTAAAGAGAAACAGCAAGGTTGGAAACTGAGACCTGGGAGCCTTGTTAAAGAAGTAGAGTAAGGCACAAGATGGAGGAAGCTGCCAAAGGAATGGATGTGGAGCGGAGAGAGGAGAGCTAATTCAGTTAATTTTCCAGCACCTAAAATTAGCATTGACGTCAGCAACATTTGGGGTAATACTCATACACTTTCATGATCACACCCATGGACACAGATATCTTCAGATTCGAAAGTCCTTGTAAGGTCATATCCTTACCCATAATATCTTATTTCCTGTGTCCTCTAGCCCCAACTATCTCTTCAAGAATGAGGTTCCTGCGTGTTACTCACCCACTCCCATTTTACAAATCTGTCCTGTGATTCCCATCATACCTGTGGGCCATGCTCAGTGGCCCAGCTGCTTCGTTCCCAGCTCACCCTCCACCTCTGCCACCAAGCTCAGACAGCTTTAGTAGTGGTTCAATGTTTCTGAAAGGTATTAAGAATGTTAAAATTTTCCCATACTCTTTGGTGCAGAATTGATTACACTCCTAGGAATAGATCCTCTGAAAGCAATCAGAGATGCAGATAGAAATGTACAGTTAAAGAATTTCAGGTAGTATTTAGTAGCAAAACACTGGAGATAAGCTTTGCCCTATAATAGAGGATTTGTTTTGCAAGGAACTGTGGTACATCCATTGTATTTGAAATTGTATTGAAAACTAAGGTTATAAAGTTTTTTATTATGTGGGCAAATCACTAAGTAGAAAATGCAAGATAGACAATTATAAATGCAGTAGAATTTTAACTCTAAAAATATAAATATACATGAATCAAAGACTGGAGAGAAATGTGCTGAAATATTAGGATCACTTATTGTTTGAATATTTCTCCCAGGCAAGGATTTGGGATAATTATTTTCTTCTTTTTGCTTCTCAATTTTCACTCTGACAGGTATTAGTTTCGTAATCAGAAAACAAAATGTTTAAAAAGTTGAAATGTGTGGAAAATGCCATTTCTTAAAGTATCTAGTATTTGCATTGCTCTTTAACCATGAACCACAATATTTTGGGTGACTTGTGAATGACTGACATCCATGCCCTGGCCACATAAGCCCACACTTCTTTCAGGCAGAGAGCACTGATGGACAGTCCCTTCTACGGCTGTGGATACGTTCGGTGCCCGGGAGGTGCTCCAAAAGAAGCCCTGGGAACTCGGGACTCTGTTTCCTTTCCTTGGAGATGGAAGTGGGAAGAGAGAATGTAATTACAAAAAGTTGGTCACTGACTCTAAAAAAGACTCAAATTACTGACAGCTTAAAGTAATCAACCCTATGAAAGCCATAATTATCCCAATACTGTAAAGGTTTGGGGTTAAAAAAAAAAGTTCTTCCAATCTGTGTTTCTGTCTGGATCTCTCTGGTTACATAACTAGGAAAGGGAATGAATCACAGATGGCTCTGCGAAGTGTTTGCTTTGAAGTTAGTTCAACTTGATTTATCTGGTCCGTGGTTTGAGGATGGGGTGGAAGAATCCAGTGACACAACCGTGTCCGGGCCCCAAATGAGCGACAGAGCATCTGATCTCTGGGCACAGTGCGTGAGAAGAAGAGCATTTGCCCTTCTGGGGTGTTGACTCTGGTCCTGGCTCCTTGGTGGAGAGGGCGGAGAGTGTGGCTTCCTGGACTGCTGGCTGTGGGGCTGGGGGCCGGCTGAGGCTGCTACTCATGCCCAGAGGTGTGACTCTGTGGCTCTAAGTCTGAACTGGGTTTGTCCTGACTGGTCCTTTCCAACCAGGGAGGCATCAGACCACTCTTAGCTGAGCCAAGTCAAGTAGGGCCTCTGGTTCCAGCCTCCATTGTGGGTCTCCGTATTTACAGATTGTTGTTCAGTTCATTTTCTTTCAGGTGGTTCATTATATCATGTCTTTCTCCACTTTTCTGAAAGAAATACTGGTAATTGACTCAAGAAGTTGAAGTGTCAAATATTTGTGAATGGTGGAATAAGGTGACCGTGGGAGGCAGAGAAAGTGAAAAGATGTCATTGAACATTGAAGAACAATGAAGACCAGCACCAGGAAGGCATCAGAAGTCATCTAGTTCAGGGGCTGCAGTCCCAGCAGGTTGCCTAAAGGCATGGAGCAGAGGGGCTGTGGATTGCAGAATGCACAGCCTTCCTGATGGCAGGCTAAATAACAAACCATAGTCATAATTTATAGGCAAGAGAAAACACAATTGCAGGTTGGATTTGGCAGGTCAGTGATTTGGCATTCTTGTGTGATCCTGCCCCTTCAATGTACAGATGATAGATAGGTCCAGGGAGATGACCCATTCAGTTAGTGACCAGCTGAGCCAAGAACCCAGGTCTTCTGGTTCCCTGGCCAGGGATCCTCTGATCTGGGTCTCTGCTGATAAACTGACTTGATAGCAGCCCCTACTCCCCCACAGGGGCCATGATAACAGTTTGACCACAAAAAAAGCACTTCATCAACCCCGCAACTTGTTTCAGGAAATGGCTAGACTCAAAAAAACCTCCATCTAACATGAAAAAATCTTCATTTGAAATGTCCCCACACTGCTCATTGGCCTCTAGCAGCCAATAAAGGACTGCCATCTATGCCCAAAGACCAATTAGAAAGTCTCCCTGCTTCCAAGCTCCCACCTTAACAGAATGCTTGCTCCTCAGTGTCTCAGTATTTACTCTTTTTGCACTGTACTTTCTTTTTTTTTTTAAATACTAGGGGCCCGGTGCACGAAATTCGTGCACTGGGTGTGTGGGGGGGGGGAGTGTCCCTCAGCCCAGCCTGCCCCCTCTCACATACTGGGAGCCCTCAGGCGTTGACCCCCATCACCCTCCAATCGCAGGATCAGCCCCTTGCCCAGGCCTGACGCCTCTGGCCTAGGCGTCCGGCCTGGGCAGCGGGGACCTGCAGTGGCAGCAGGGGGGAGGGAGGGGGGGGCCGAGATCGCGTGGGCTCCGCCCCTGCCTCTGCAGGATGCCTCTGGCTGAGGCGTCCGGCCCGGGCAGCGGGGACCCACAGCTGCAGCGGCCCCACGATCGTGGGCTTCGCTTTAGGCCCAGGCAAGGGGCCCCTAGCTCCTGGGACTGCCAGCTTCGACCGTGCCCAGCTCCCATCGCTGGCTCCACCCCTACTTCCTGCTATCACTGGCCAGGGTGGAAAAGGCGCCTGATTCTCCGATCATGGCCCTGCGGCCGCCTTTGCCCTGCCCCCCAGCTCTTAGCTCCCCCCTGGGTTTCAGATCACTGTCAGTGGCAGGGGGCTTCTTCCTGCTTTCCCTTTCGCCTCCCTGCATTGTGCCTACATATGCAAATTAACCGCCATCTTGTTGGCAGTTAACTGCCAATCTTAGTTGGCAGTTAATTTGCATATAGCCCTGATTAGCCAATGAAAAGGGTATCGTTGTACACCAATTACCATTTTTCTCTTTTATTAGTGTAGATATTTCTTTATTGATTTCAGAGAGAAAGGGAGGAGAGAGAGATAGAAACATCAATGATGAGAGAGAATCATTGATCGGCTGCCTTCTGCTTGTCCCCCACTGGGAATCGAACCCCCAACCCAGGCATGTATGTGCCCTTGGCCGGAATCGAACCCAGGACCCTTCCGTCCGCAGGCTGACACTTTATCCACTGAGTCAAGCCGGCTAGAGCACCACTGTACTTTCTAATACCATGAAGCACAAGTGACCTGCAAAAGTCACTAAGTCTGGGACCAAACAGTCTATGTTCATTTGGTCCCAGACTTAGTTTTGCTTCTGTCACTGTCATGATCGGTGCTCCACCACTGGCAAACTTTAACTTCCCAAAGCAGTCCGCATTCCTAGGATGCCAACTAGCAATGTCTGCTCTACACCCCCACCCCTAACCTACCCTCCCACCCTCCACCCCCACACTGGAGCTGCAGAAGAGGTGCCTGAGCCCACAGGATCCTGGGGACCTGCCTGTCTGCCCCTAAGGTCTTGCACAAGGTGTTCTCCTGGAGCCCTGCCCACCCAGGCTCCCCACCCCTGCCCCTGCCTGCCTCCTTGCCACCCAGTCATCCCTAGGGACCTGCCATCCTGTGGGTCACATAATCTCTCTGCACTGTTGTTTTCTCTCAACTGTGAGAACAAAAACACATCCAGTCAATACCCACTTACTGAATATTTTCTCCGTGGCTCACGTTTGGGCAAAAGCCTAGTGACCAGGACCCCTCCGTTTCCCAGGCCCCTGTAAGAATCTGCTGAAGGCCACCATCAACACAATCACTAGCATTTATCAAGCACTTACAATTCCGCAGGCACAGAGCTAAGCACCTGACCTTCTTCCTCTCTTCAGTTCTCACAGAAATCTCAGGCCTTCTTATCTCCATTGTGCCAGCAATGAAGCAAGCTGCCTGAGGTCACACGGGTAGAATTCAGATTCAAACCCAGGTTCAAGCTGGACTCTTGACCACCTTCCTCTATGACATGTCTGCCTTTCAGTGGGCATGTCAGCCTCTCCCTCACCCCCATCCCACATTACAAACCTGTCCCTAGGCTACTGGTATCTCCTAAACCCAGATGGACCTGGGGGTGGAGAGAGAGCAGCACCAATTTAAGACTTCGTTGGTCCGACTTACTTTTACAGGCACCACTCCTGTGATAGTGATAGGGGGAACCTGTAATCTGATAGATACAGCACCTGAATGAATCTGAAAAATAATCATGTTTATTTTAAACCTTAGAACACATATACTTATGTGACTAGGGAGTTAAGTTTCTCATATGTGAATAGGGGTTAAGTTTCTTATATGTGAATAGGGGGTTAAGTTTTTCTTAAAGTTTCCCTTAAAAAACTGTGAATCCAGCAAGCAGAACCAATAAGTAGGGTCAGACCGACCCACCAGGAGTCAAAACATCATCTCAACAACATCCTCTCATCACCTGAGGACTAAAGGACAATAGCTGATGCCTACAGACCTCCAGGGCTGCCTCACCCTAGGCCCTTCCCCTTTATAATCCTGACCCCTGTACCTCGCTGTGAAGACAGGATTTGATGCTTGTAAGCATCTTCTTGGTTGGCTAGCCTTCTCAATAAACACCTAATATGATTCAACCCTGCCTTAGTTGCTGGACACAGCGACAAGCAGTCTGAGCCCAATTGGGAGTTTCCCAGTAACAATAACAACAATATTAAAATGCTCTAGCATCCTAATTTAAATGTAATGCCACTGAAGACATTTTGAAAAGCATTTTATAACTCTGCTTTGAAAATAATATTTTATTTTTACTTGACCACCTTATGTTCTTTGAAACTAATTTAATTTTTCATTCTGAAACATTTTGTAGGATTTTGAAAAGTCCTAGGTGCTGGGCTTCTATAGTGCTTAAATGATTTTTAAAAAATATATCTTTATCAATTTCAGAGAGGAAGGGGGAGAGAGAGAGAGAGAAACATCAATGATGAGAGAGAATCATTGATTGGCAGCCTCCTGCATGCCCCACACTGGGGATCAAGCCTGCAACCTGGGCATGTGCCCCAATCGGCAATCCAACCATTACCTCCTGGTTCATAGATCGATGCTCAACCACTGAGCCACACCAGCTGGGCTAAATGATTTTTGTTTAAATCATTGGGATAGGGAAGAACACATCTCCACATAAATTCCACACCCTCCCCAATATGTAAACCTTTCACTCAGTCTCCATAAGCATTATTTTACCTCCCGAGGTCAGCAGCACTAATTCCTAGATGTTAGTGCCTTCTGGAGATTTCTGACCCTCAGTCTGCTGTTTTGGTGTCCTTAACATTTCCAACTGCTTGGTGCTGTGGGAGGTGAATGATTGAAAAAAGAAGTATGGTTTACACTGCTATGCATCACAAATTCTCCATTCCAAGGGCAGCCTCCTCCCTGAGGAGGGTCAGAGCCTGGGAATGAAGCACGTTAGACACATCGACAGTCCTTCATCCCTGGGAAGGTGTATGAGACTGCCGGGGCTGCCCCACAAAATTCCACAGGCTGTGTGGCTTAAGACGTTTATTTTGAGTTTGCTTACCGTGTGTGTGTGTGTGTGATGGAAGGAAGTGATAAACAACTTCTTGCTTTGTGTTTTGTTTTGCTTGTTTTGTTTTGTTTTGTTTTGTTTTGTTTTGTTTTGTTTTGTGTAGAGTGGTTCAGAGAACTGCCCTGGGCGGTCACCCATAGTTAGGCCTTTGGTTTCAAAGACCTAGGCCCAGGAAGGGAATTTGGCTGATGGCCTAGCAGTAGGGAGGGAAGAGAGGTTGTGAGCTTGAGGGTAAAAGAAGACCCCCAACTTGGTCTTCCAAGATTTGGAAGGAGTCTATACAAATGACATTCCAGGAGTCACAGAGGCCTGAGTCCATCCCCACACAGGGACCCGGGGCAGCAGAGTCGGGGTGCCCAGAGCCTGAGGAGAGGGACACGGGCCCCTGCAGCTCTGGGACCCTCCGTGATGGTGTCCAAGGCCACGCCTGGTGAGGAGTGAAAGCCATGCTGGAAGCCACCCACCTTTAGGAGCCACCATCGTTTAGACCAGTGGTTCTCAACCTTCCTAATGTCGTGACCCTTTAATACAGTTCCTCATGTTGTGGTGACCCCCAATTTCATTGTTACAAATTGAACATAATTAAAGCATAGTGATTAATCACAAAAACAATATGTAATTATATATGTGTTTTCCGATGGTCTTAGGCGACCCCTGTGAAAGGGTCGTTCGACCACTAAAGGGGTCGCGACCCACAGGTTGAGAACTGCTGCTTTAGACAGAGCGGTGACCGCTGGATGAGGACAGAGCCTGCTGCCCTGCGAGCCAAGGCTCCTTACATGAGGGGAGGTGGAGTCTCAAGAACTGGTCCTGAGGTTCTCACCATCTGGGAGTGGGTGTGTCCCAGATTCATTTTGATTTAGAAAAATAAATGTGACATTTCTTAACATTTGAATGTCACGGAGCAATTGATATTGTACACTTATTTTAGCTCTTTTCCAATTTTTCCCATCGTGTTCAAGCTGCGGGATCCCAACTGGGTACGACAGACTAGTCAAGAGTATATAGAAAGGGGCTTGGAATCCACACTGACCAACCCAGCCATTTCCCGTTCCCTGTTCCCCTCACAAGAAGTAGCTCATGTATACCAGTAAGTGCCACGTGTGGACTTAGCTGCCACATCCGCATGGGGCCCATTTTCCACACCAGGCTCCTCCTAAGTAGGAACCAGACCTTTTCCGGTTCTCTTGCCCCTGTCCTATAATGGTCAGCCCAGAGCCCAACACCTGGAGGATGACAGCTCACCCCTACAGGGGCACTGATCCCAGCAGCTGGGATTGGAGCAGGGCTTTTATGTTAGAGCAACACAGTCAGAAATTGCCTGGAACCTCTCAACAGGTGCCAGACAAGGAGTGCCCTGGAAGTTGGCAGCTTTCTACCTATTCTTGGCATGTCGACCCTCAGCTGGCTCAGCGAGAGAGGACTGCTTTAGAGTCCAAGAGACTTGGATTTTGAATTATTTAACCTTGGATGAATTCCTTGGGTAAATTACTTAGCCTCCCTTAACATCATTTTCTGGCTTTTAAAATGGGAAAATGAGCAATTACATTAAAGAATTTCTAAGAGAATTAAATGATATAATTTATGTAAAGCCCTTCGCTCAATCATCGCTGGCCTCTGTACCCTCCACCCCCACTGCTGGCCTCCTTCCTTTCATTCCTCAGGGATAAGACCAGCATCCATGTAGAAACACTTCTGGGCAGAGGAAAATAAGCACTAGAAATCATTATTAAAGGAAAGAAAACAGCCTGGACACTGATCCAGGCTGACTTGCAGGCTTATGAACACACACACACACACACACACACACACACACACACAGAAATGCACAAATGACCTAGGACAAGAAATGCAGTCCATTGGGGACTATAATTTGTGTCCCTTTGGACCTGCCACTGAGAGCCGTGGCCCCGGCTTTTCCCACCCGAGGCCACCTAGTTGAAAAATCAGCTGAACATGCAGGCTCACAGGCTCACACGGGGCAAGGGGGCAGGATGGTTACGATCACAGATCTAGTTTAAATCCTCACCCACCACTTACTAGCTTTAGAGATATGCATGGACATGTCCCATCCCCTATCTGAGTGTATTTTGTCCCTTGTAAAATAAACTGGGTGACTCCAAAGGGTTGGGACCTCACTACCAACTGGTTGGGATAAAAGTTCTGGCTCCCTATTTGGCTTTCTCTGACTCCATCACAGTCAGGGTGTGGGTGCTGCATCACAATCTTGGGAAGGTGGTGTCTAGACCTTTGTTGGCATGAGTGGGTTTTGCCTGGAGTAGATTGATTATTATCTAAGTTTTCTGTTTTGCTAGGATGCATCTTTCCTGGCCCTCTGGCTAGAAAGAGCAGGCTCTTGTTGTTTTTTGTTTGTTTGTTTGTTTTTTATGTCTATATCCATTGGCGTTTCTTATGTGCCAGCTTCTTCAACTCCAAGTCTAAGATTGATGAGATAACAAGAAAGCCAGGAAACTCTCCTTGATGTCATTCCTTGGGTCCTCTTGTCCCTAGATGATCTGCCACCTTTCCTCCATCTTTCAGTCTTCTTATGATTGTTTTGTACATAATGTCCAGGGTTTTTTGTTGTATTTAGTGACAGGAATAGGGAATAATATGTCTATTTTACCTTCCCTGTGGTTGAAGTCACTCACTCTTAATTTTAAAGTAACCAGTATTACTAAAAATTTCATTGCAAGGATTGGAAAATCCTACTGCTAAGAAATAGTCATGATTTTATAGGAACCCATAAAAGCTGATGTTTGGGGGCCAAAACTAACTTTTCTAATAAAGAGAGACTTTATGTAAGTTTTCACTCAATGTTATTGTTTTCTTTGGGGGACCCCTTTGGACCTGTGATAGCTATGACATGTCATAAAAAGAATATTAAAAGTGCCAGGCTGTCACTGTGCTTTAAAGAATCTGATGATAAGTGTAAGGGGTTTTATTAAATTTAGTAGCACTTGGAGGTTTTAGGAGGATCCGATTGCCTGGTTGCTTTGAGTGAGAAGGTACATTATTCTAGGCCAAGAACTCCATTACATCTGAGTGGTCTGCTTAGAATCCCCAGTCAATTACATCACTGATACATGTGCGTGTCAGGAACACAGGCGGCCAGTCTCAAAAGGTGGGAGAAAATTCCCTAGGTTACCTCCACATGGAACTGCTTGCACTGGTTTCAGGGCAGAAATGAGCAGGCTGACTGGATAACTTAATGAGCCCCCAAGTAAAGTATACGTTCTGTTAAGGGAAAGTGATGGTCAGGAGAGTCAGTTAACATTCTGGGATTCCAAAAGAAATTTCAGAAAGGATCCTATTACTTCTAGTAAGCTACAAATTAAATCATCTCTTTAGAAAGGCCCGCTCTCCATCTTAAAAAAGCACACGCCTTGACTGGCCGGGGTGGGACTCAGACTTGGGGAGCCACACTGGAGCAGTCCACATGTTGCCAGCGTTGAAATTTTTAGCTAGTGGTGTGTTAGGCCAAGTGCACTGCTGTCTGGAGCAATGGGTCTGAGTCTTGGAATGGCGGAAGGGAAGGACAATGAAAACGCAACCCATGTGTTCCCTGCAAGAGTGGAAAGCAACTCTCTTTGACACACTTCAATTTTCTTTCCCAAACAGTCCTGGCAGAGCCTTCTAGTATCAACTAGATATTCCCAGAGAGTGCCCACAGCCCCTTAGAGATCATTGTTTTCTTATGTATATTACCAGCAAAGATTTCACTATTCAGACAGAAAAGAATTGAATGCTGTTCAGTCTCAGAGTACTTGATTCTGATTTTATTCCATAAAGCTCTATTTTCCACATCTTATGTAATGTTACATCTTGGAAATTCACGAAACATAAGTTCTAAATTCCCACAGACAGCTCTACCATGGCATACAGAATGGACTTAAAGATATGCATGTTAAGCGGGTAGTCTTGATAATACAAAACCCTTCCTTCCAAATCTAATGATTAGCTCCCTGCCTAGGACCATGCAGTCAAACCAAATGAGAACACTGACAGTCCAAGATTCAAAAAGCAGGACCACATCTAGAAGTAACATTTGTAAAACTGGACTTTATTTTTCCTTTAGCTTCTTTAGAGGGAATCCAGTGTTCTTCACGTTTTAGAAGAGAATGTGAAAACACTGCAGTACTTACAATACTGCCCACTCTCAAAGAGTCAGACCCAATGTGACCAACGATATGAGGAGGAAGCATCTACTAAGACCAAGAGGAAGGGAACAGTCAATCAGCAAACAATAGTTATGTGCTGTTTTCATAGCAAAGTACTAGGAACTGTAGGAAGAGACAAAAATGATCTGGATGGCACCCTGTGCACAGTAGGTCAGCTTTTCTAAGCCACCACACCCAGGAAGACAGACTAGTCCCTCCATACCTTAAAGCGTGGGCACAGTTTACCAAAGGTTGAAGGCTGAAGTGATGGGGAAAGCACAGCCCTAGAGCCAGGAACACTGGGTTTGAATCCAGTTCTATGACTTACTAGCTGCCTTCTCACAACCTCCATTTCCTTATCTATAAAAAGGGCACTTATTTAGCATTTTCAATGCATAAGTAAAGCATAGTATCAAGATCAGTACATGGGAAATGCTTAATAACTATTATTTCCATTTCTCTCTCTCTCTCTCTCTCTCTCTCTCTCTCTCTCTCTCTCTCTTTCCCTCCCTCCCTCCCTCCTCCCCACCCTTCCTCCCTCCCTCCCTCCCTCCCTCCCTGTTTTATATCTTTTGGGGAGTGCAGAAGTAGTTTAATCCCAAACAACCACTTGTTCATGAAAGATAAATTATATCATCTCATCTCTATCTCCAATACACTGAGAGCTTCACTCCATGGACTCCTCTTAGGGAAATCTGGCATCTTAAATGTTAGGACCTTTCACTAGGGCTTGAGATGAAGAGGTGGAAGGAGTTCCAAAGGCTTCCCATCATCCACCTGCCCTCACCAATCCCCCAATCTGAATCAATTCTTGGTGAACCTGATGTCATATAGGAAGCAGAGTACTGAAGTAGAATTATGACAGTCATATAATATGGTAGAATGTCACTATGCCAGCTTTTCAAAGGTCATGTTTCATGGTGACTGTAAACAACATGGGAAGGTGGTTACAAACAAATTAAACCATTCTAAAAATGATTAGAATCTTAACTTTGTAAATAAATAAATAAGCATATAGAAGCAAGAAAAAAAAAAAAACACCAAAAGGAGAAAAGCCCAATAAGTTAACAGTAACACATTATAAATAATTATAATAACTATAAGTAATCTTGTCTTATTTATACCTGCATATCTACACTAATAATAGACAAATATGTAAATTGGCCATACCTCTGCACCACCCCACAGCCAATCAGGAGGGAATATGCAAATTAGTGGGACAAAGATGGTGGCGGCCAGGAGCCAGCTGGAACAGGTGGGAGGCTTGGGTCACCCCCAGCGAAGGAGGAAGCCAAGCTTCCCGCCTGCCTGGGCCGGCTGCCAAAGGAGGGGCCTGTGGGCAGCAGCCACGGAGCCGGCCTGAGTGCACGGGAGGCTTGGGTCACTCGGGCCGGCCGCCAAGGGAGGGGCCTGCAAACAGCCCTCAGCCCCTCACCCAGGCTGGATATGCCACCATTGGGGTGAGGGTCCCTGCTGGGGGGCGTGGCCAGCCTGAAAATGGCTCTCAGCCCCTCACCCAGGCTGGCCAGGCACCCTGAAAACGGTCCTCAGCCACTTACCCAGTCTCTGCTGGGGGAGCATGGCCAGCCTGCAAACAGCCATCAGCCCCTCACCCAGGCTGGCCAGGCACCCCAGTGGGGACCCCCATCCTGACCAGGGACACCCTTCAAGGCAAACCAGCTGGCCCCCACCCATGCACCAGGTCTCTATCTATACTAATAAAAGGGTAACATGCTAATTAGACTAGGAGACCTTCCAGATGTTCTTCTGGACAAAGCCATGGTGGTGGGGCCGAGGTAGAGGCAGTTAGGGGCCAAGAGGGGAGGGCAGTTGTGGGTGATCAGGCCAGGATGGGATGGCAGTTGTGGGTGATCAGGCCAGTGGGGGGGGGGGTGGGGGGCGATGGGGGTGGTCAGGCCAGTGGGGGGGTGGCAGTTGAGAGTGATCAGGCTGGCAGGAGGAGCCAGTTGGGGGCGATCAGGCTGGTGGGGGGGGGGGGACAGTTGGGAGTGAGCAGGCTGGCAGGGGGCAGTTGGGGGCAAGCAGGCTGGCAGGGAGGGCAGGTGGGGGTGAGCAGGCCAGCATGGGGGGCAGTTGGGGGCAAGCAAGCCAGCAGGGGGACAGTTGGGGGCAAGCAGGCTGGCAGGCAAAGTGGTTAGGGGCAATCAGGCAGGCAGGCGAGCAGTTAGGAGCCAGCAGTCCTGGATTGCGAGAGGGATACCTGACTGCCAGTTTAGGCCCAATCCCATCCCCCGAGGGGTCCCAGATTGAAGAGGGTGCAGGCCGGGCTGAGGGACACCCTCCCCCCACCCAGTGCATGAATTTCGTGCACCAGGCCACTAGTATTTTATATAATCTTCAATGAGTAAGTATGACTTTTACAATTGGAACTATATCTGTGTGAGGTAAACAGACATTATCTTGCTAGTTCTTGCATCCCTTCTGGGAGCTGATTCAGATCCAAATCAATTGTTCCAGGAACCAAATCAATTGTTCTATCCAAGTCCCAATAGGCAAAAATGAGACCCATAATTCCACATTTTGATTTTGTCATCTTAAGGCTAGATCAAACTCTTTCCATTTTTATCCCAGAAGTTGGACTTCTGGGTTCCAGTCACAGCTCTAATAGTTGTGTGTCCTCAGACACATTGCTGTCCCTTTCTGGGCCACCCTCCTCCTCTGTAGAATGAGGGAGTGTAACTGAGGATCTGGGACCACCTGGGCAATTTTTACACCACTCACCACCTTTCCTGGCTCTTCTCTGTGTGTATTTGTTTCATTTCACTCCCCCTGACAATTCATCCCCAGGAAGAGAAGTGAAGCACAAATGAGCCTTTTGAGTTTTTGTTGACACTTCTAATTGCAGGTTGAAGACCTGGCTGTCTGGAGGGAAGGGTTCTGCTTGTTGGGGAAGTCACCAGGCCTGACCCAGCCTTGTTTTCTCTCCTGAATCAGGGTTGGCATCAGAACAGCAACCAACATTTGGTTGACATGGGACATACTTTTTAATCAGGGAAGGCGGAAACAAATACAAAGGCCTCCTTTCTCCAAGCAAGTTTGAGTATCTGCTGTTGGGTTTGTGTCTGTCTCTATCTGGCAGAACTGGGCTTGGGGAAGATCTGGCATTTGTGACCAAAGGGTCAGTCTCCTTCCTTCCTCAGGATAAAAGCAGCACAAATGATTCAGATCAGGGAGCCATAATATGCCAAGACCCCCAGACCTCCCCGACAGCTTAAGGGGGGCACCCCATCCCCCTGTGCCCCAGTCACAGCAGCTCATGGCCACTGGGCCCCGGAGAGCCACATGCCTCACATCTCCCCAGCTCCAGCCTCCTTTCAAAGGCCCTTTATTAAACCACCAACTATTTGCTGTCGAGACATTTAGGATGAAATCATTGTGTTAAACAAATAAACGCAGCTTCGTCCAGATTTCTGCTCTGGGAGCAGAGTAAGAAAATAATTTCTGTCTGCTCGCCACAAAAGCGGCTGGAAAGGCCCAAAGAAAAATATTATTTTTACTCCATTGTGTGAAATATTGTCCTAGAGGATCTGACGCACTGAGCGTTTGAAGAGTTTGTGCTGGCCAGTTTCGGGGGTCCCCTGGGCCGGCCCCCTGGGGTTGTTTTCTGCATTAATAAACTTAGCATGATGTGTGTTAAAAGGAACATTCTGTTTGCTTTGTAAATAAGGGATGTCAAACAAGAAGCAGAAGCCTTACAGACACTAGGTGATGTGTTCCCAGAGCCCAGAGAGGGAGGTGGGGAGGGACAGGCACCCTGGAAAAATGGGCATTGCTGGGGCTCCCTTAACGGAGCTGAGGTCTTTTTGGGAAAACAAACCAGTCTGCTCGAGTCTAAACCAAGCCATTTCCTCACTGATCCTGGTGGGAAAGCTGCACACTTTGCCCTGAACCAGCAGGACGCAGGCTTGGGAAGGAAAGTTCTCAAGTGTCCGTCAGCTGTGTGTGTGTGTGTGTGTGTGTGTGTGTGTGTGTGTGTTGGCGGGGGGGGGGGGTGCACAGGGGGGACAGGAGGGGGAGAGGATGGCGCCTAGCAGAGGCCCTTCCCCTCCACACTCCCCACTCATCCCTTGTAGAGAAGTTTTTTGGTTTGTCAGGATCTCCCAAAGCTGGTGGGCAGGAGGGGACAGAGGTTAAAGCCATATCTTTAGGAATGATGACCTAGCACTCCTGCTGTATCGTTCATATGCCTTTCTCAGATGTCACTGCAGCCCCTGAGCTAGTCTCCTGTCAAATTCCTGATAGGCCCTGGGGAACACTGACATACTGACATCGTGGGAGACACATGGCCCTCAGCCTGTGATCCCTGCCTCTGTGGGGAACCTGGAAGAGCCAGGGCAGGATGTGTACTGTCTCTGGCTCAAGTATTTGCTATTTTCACAGGTGCCTCCCCCTGGCCCTGCAGCCCCCTCCGTTGTCCAATCCAATGTTATTGAAGGCTCCCCAGACCTCCCAGGCATTTTCATTTCCACCCGCTGCCCTACTGGCCTCTCCCCTTTCTCCCTAAACTCCCCATTCCCCTCTGTGGTTCTGGGAGGACTCCTTTGACATCTATTTCTATTCTGGAAAGTCTTGGTTCTCTCCTGCTCAGGAGGTCACACTGTGTCTTGAGGCTTCGGAGGAAGGTGAAGACAGTGAAGCTGAGTGCAGTTCTGTGAGAATCAGACTCTTAAGGGAACAGACATGGAAACCAGGAGGCCTGCACCTTGGGCCTCATTCAACTCCCCTGGAGAGTGTTCACAGTTCCTGTTTTCTGAGCCCACACCCAAGTGGCTCTGCTTCAGTTACTTCGGGGCGATGCTCAAACCTCAGAATGTTGTTAACTTCTGGTGACTCCAGGGGTGGGTGATTCCAGAGCACCAGCCAATTAAACTGTGGTCCCAGTCCACATGCTCATTTTGTGGAGGAGTAAACTCATGTGTCCGAGGTCCCTATCTTAGTTTCCTGTGGATGTTGCAACAAATTACCACAAACTGGGTGGCTTAACCGACAGACATTTATCTCTCACAGTTCCAGGGGCCAGAAGTCCAAGATTAAGGTGATGGCAGGGCTGTGTTCTTTCTGGAGGTTCTCAGAAAAGATCCTTCCATGTCCCTTCTAGCTTCCGCAGGCTGCTGGCATTCCTTGGCTTGTGGCTGCATCTCTCTCTGCTCTGTCTTCACATTGCCTGCCTCTGTGAGGACCGCTGCGTTCTCCCCTCCGTCTGTGCTATCTCCCTTGTCTACTTCTAATAAGCACATATGTGATGACATGTGGTTCCAACTAGATAAGCCAGGATCAGCTCCTCCTCTTAGAATCACTGATCACATCTTTTGCTTTATATTCTTCTATCATATAAGGTAATATTCACAGATTACAAGGGTTAGGACATAGACATATTGTTTGTGGGGCCACCATTGAGCCCACTACAGTCCCTCGGTTAGTGCAGATTCAGACTAGAACCTGGGTTCTTTTATTTGCCAAAGTATATGCCTGCTCCTACATCAGGTCCCTGGACCACACCCGTCCCTTTGAAGCTGACTAGTGTAGAACTTCTGCGTAGGGTTTTCCAGTCAGCAGATCCAAGTTCAAATCCCATCATTTTTTATTTACTTCTGTAAACAGAAGGTAATCACATAGCCTTGTTTGAAGGATTAAATGAGATAATGTATGTAAAGCACTTAGTAGAACCAGACACACAGTAAAGGCTCAGTGATAGTTAGCAATAGTATTATTGGTCTGGCAGGGTTAAATATGTTATTAAAAATTATATTTCATGGAGAACCAAGATGGCGGCATAGGTTAACGCCGGAGTTTGCTGCTTTGAACAACTACTTCAAAAGTGGAACCAAATAAACGGAAGGGACATCACCCAGAACCACAGGAACGCTGGCTGAGTGGAAGTCCTACAACTAGGAGGAAAGAGAAACGCATACGGACACTCAGAGGAGGCCCAGTGCTGAAGTCAAATTCTGAGGTGCGGAGTGCGCGGAGCGGGCTGGCGGCGGAGGGCGTGGTTGGCGTTTTCAATCGGGAGGGAGTCGCAGACTCTGAGCTCCAGATAGGGCGAGTCTTTAGGGACCCAGACTCAAACGGGAGAAGCGGGACTGTCTGGCTTCGGTCAGAGCAAGTGCAGCTTTCTCTCCGAGGTTTGCAGCCGTTGCTGGGACTCAGAGAGGCAGAGCCCCTGGGGACAGGACTGAGAGCCGCCATAACTGCTCTCTCCGGCCCACCCTATTGATCCTGTGCGACCCGCCCCACCCAAGCCCTGCACAGAGGCATTTGCCAGATAGCCTCAGGCAAAGGCTAGATTAGCACCTCCCTAGAGGACAAAAGTTCTCTCACTGCTGACATAGCTGATTCTCATAGCCACTTGGCCTGGAGGTCAAACCCTCCCTGGTATTAGCTACAACAATCAAGGTTTAACTATAAGACTGTGCACAAAGACCACTAGGGGGTGCACCAAGGAAGCATAACAAAATGCGGAGACAAAGAAACAGGACAAAATTGTCAATGGAAGATATAGAGTTCAGAACCACACTTTTAAGGTCTCTCAAGAACTGTTTAGAAGCCGCCGATAAACTTAATGAGATCTACAAGAAAACTAATGAGACCCTCGATCTTATATTGGGGAACCACCTAGAAATTAAGCATACACGGACTGAAATAACGAATATTATACAGACTCCCGACAGCAGACCAGAGGAGCGCAAGAATCAAGTCAATGATTTGAAATGCGAGGAAGCAAAAAACACCCAACCGGAAAAGCAAAATGAAAAAAGAATCCAAAAATGCGAGGATAGTGTAAGGAGCCTCTGGGACAGCTTCAAGCGTACCAACATCAGAATTATAGGGGTGCCAGAAGATGAGAGAGAGCAAGATATTGAAAACCTATTTGAAGAAATAATGACAGAAAACTTCCCCCACCTGGTGAAAGAAATGGACTTACAGGTGCAAGAAGCGCGGAGAACCCCAAACAAAAGGAATCCAAAGAGGACCACACCAAGACACATCATCATTAAAATGCCAAGAGCAAAAGATAAAGAGAGAATCTTAAAAACAGCAAGAGAAAGAAACTCAGTTACCTACAAGGGAATACCCATACGACTGTCAGCTGATTTCTCAACAGAAACTTTGCAGGCCAGAAGGGAGTGGCAAGAAATATTCAAAGTGATGAATACCAAGAACCTACAACCAAGATTACTTTATCCAGCAAAGCTATCATTCAGAATTGAAGGTCAGATAAAGAGCTTCACAGATAAGGAAAAGCTAAAGGAGTTCATCACCACCAAACCAGGATTATATGAAATGCTGAAAGGTATCCTTTAAGAAGAGGAAGAGGAAGAAAAAGGTAAAGATACAAATTATGAACAACAAATATGCATCTATCAACAAGTGAATCTAAGAATCAAGTGAATAAATAATCTGATGAACAGAATAAACTGTTGATTATAATAGAATCAGGGACATAGAAAGGGAAAGGACTGACTATTCTTGGGGGGGAAAGGGGTGTGGGAGATGCGGGAAGAGACTGGACAAAAATCGTGCACCTATGGATGAGGACAGTGGGTGGGGAGTGAGGGCGGAGGGTGGGGCGGGAACTGGGAGGAGGGGAGTTATGGGGGGGGGGAAGAGGAACAAATGTAATAATCTGAACAATAAAGATTTAATTAAAAGGAAAAAAAATTATATTTCAAATCACATTTCTGATAAGGGATTAATGTGCAGAACATATAGAAAACTCCTAAACTTAACAAGAAAAAATAAGTAATCTGGTTCAAAAATGTCTTAAATAGACATTTCTCCAAAGAATATATACAATTGGCCAATAAGCACATTAAAAGATGTTCAACTTCAATTATATTATGGAAATGCAAATCAAAACTATAATGAGATGCCACCTCATACCCATCAGGATGACTACTATCAAAATAACACTTACATTTCTAAAAACAATGCACAAGGGGTATGATTCTCTACATCTTTGCCAACACGTAACAAGTTTCCTGATGTGGAAAACAGTCTGTCGGTTCCTCAAAAAATTAAAAATATAGCTACCATATGATCTAGCAATCCACTTTGGGGTATATATACAAAAGAATTGAAAGCAGGGTCTCAAAGAGGTATTGGTACACCCATATTCACAGCAGCATTATTCACAATAGCCCAAACATTAAAACCAAATGTTCATCAATAGATGAATTGATCAGCAAAATATTATATATACATGCAATGGAATATTAGTCAACTTTAAAAAGGAAGGAAATTCTGACAGATGAAGTTCTACAATATGAATGAACCTTGAGGGCATTATGCTAAGTGAAACAAGCCAGTCACAACAAAGACAAACACTGCATGATTTCACGTATATGAAGCACTTAAGGCAGTCAAGTTTGTAGAAACAGAAAGTAGAATGTGGTTGCCAGGGGCTGGTGTAGTGGGAAAGAGGAGTTATTTAAGTTTCCGTTTTTCAAGATGAAAGAGTTCTGGAGATGGACGGTAGTGATGGTGGCAATAGATGGTAGCGATGGTTGCACAACAATATGAAAAAAGACAAAACCATAATATGCAACAAGTGTATTGTTAGTGCAGCATTAGCAACCTACAACTAGACTGAAATTGAACAAAGAAAGTAAAGGTACTGAAAGTCCCTACTTGGAGGAAGGGGAGAAGGGGGGCACACTGGGAAAGGGGCCCAGAGCTCAGGAGGTGGCAGATCACATGTGGGACAATCTCAGGAAGCTGCACAGAGGTCCTCTCCCTGGCCTCAGAGCTAAGTGGACCTCAAGGAACTGGGGCTGCCACCTGCACAGCCTGGTGACACTCAGCATAGCTAACCCCAGCCCACTATTCTCTCTGGCAAGTCTGTTTCACTATCCTTCACCTGCCTGAGTAGGTGAGTCAAAGAAAGGCAGGGAGATTAAAAAGTTACCTTGACAAGTGTCAGAGACAGAGGCTGTGTCATCTAGTAGCCTTTAAAAGATTCCATCTTGCTTTTGTAAAATCTCTCTCTCCCCCAGCCAGTACTGAAGGGAGATTTTCTCATGGCCAGAGTTCAGAGCAAATCTTCCAGCTTCATGGAGTTGCTGACCCTCCCATCACGCTTTAGCAGGCAGCACAGTCTCACTCTATTTGAAAAGGTGACTCTGCAGGGCCTGGTCTCTCTGACATTCCCCCTGTGCAGCCACCACTCCTGAGTGCACACAAACTGCTGATGGCTCTCCCACCCAAGCCCCAGCTATTCATGTGAACATGCGTACAGCTGTTTGCTTCTGTTGCACCTCTCACTACAGACCTCACCCTGGTCACAGGCTCACCAATGGCGCAGAGGGAATGAAAGAACTGCAGAATACCACCAAACACCTGGGTTCAAAATGCAGCTGCCCTGGGCTGGAGAGGTGTGAGCAGGCTCCCCAGTACCTCCCATCAAGAAGGTCAGCCCCTTCCCTGGAGGCCCTGTCTGCCTGACAGAATACACCAAGCAAGGAGGGAAAGCAGCTTTAGAAGGTTCAGGAACCTTCCCACGACTTCTCCATCCCTCACTGCCTCCCAGGGATTTATTTTCCTAATCTTGGTTCATGAGCAGTAGGTTACCAGAAATCCTAGTCTGGCTCTGGAGAAAGTTCAAGATAGGAGCTGGGCGGAGCCTGAGTCTTCAAAGCACTATCTACCTTCACAGCAGGGCACGCTGGCTGGCTGAGCATCTTCCCAGAGCTTCACACTGGAGGGCAGCCCAGACCCAAATCCAGGCCTGGGAAAGCGTGTCCTGTGCACACAGTGCATAATCAGAACGAAGTGAAAACATGCTCCCTCTGGTATGTTTAATGTGTCCACTGTCCTCTGCTGGTTAGTGTCACTGGTTGCTTTTTTCCTGACTTCCCTTTAACTGGTTGTCTTTTCATATAAATTTCAAAGTTGTAGTCAAATAAACATTAACATCATACCAGAAAGGGCTCTTTAAGATATTGCAGGAAAAAAGAAAGACGAAGACAATAGTTTCTATGCTATACCCTACACACCTCCACGCAGCTAGTTTTCCTGGCGCATGTGGCTGGTCGTCTTTGCATTGTGCTCTCTGCCAAGGGAGTGAGAAGAGTGTAAAGTAGCTCCAGCTATGGACTAATCCGAATCATGATGTGGTCACAAGACTTCCGTGGAGGTGAAAAATAACACTAGAGCATCGCTCAGCAGCTTGCAACCGCTGCACTCTCCCCTGCGGTTCTGGCCCCCAGCACGCACTGGAGGGTGGGATTCTTACTCACCAAATGTTCTCGGGAGAGTGTGAGCACAGCACAGAGCCGTGGAGTAAACAGGAGCAGTTCTAAGACCCATTTCAACTCAGATACCTGAGGGTCTACAGGTCTTCAGTTTCAATGGTGGGAAAGTTAGGGGTCAGACCCAAGCAGCCTCCTGTAGGGAAGGAGGTACCCAAGAACTGACCAGACTCAGGGTTCAAGATTTTCTGTTTCAGAGAGAACTTCTTTTTAAAAAATACCTATCTACCTTTATTTTTTTATAATTAGGCTTATAAATTACAGATAATAAAATGTACCCTTCTTAGCCCAACTGGCGTGGCTCAGTGGTTGAGCGTCAACCTATGAACCAGGAGGTCATGGTTCAATTCCCAGTTAGGGCACAGGCCTCGGTTGCAAGCTTGATCCCCAGTGAGGGGCATGCAGGAGGCAGCCAGTTTATGTTTCTCTCTCATACTGATGTTTCTATCTCTCTCTCCCTCTCCCATTCTCTCTGAATAAATAAAAATATATATTTTTAAATGTACCCTTTTTACTTTACAGTTTTGCATGTTTCGACAAACATACCAATCAGGTAACCACTACAATCAAGATCTTAAGCCTGTTTACTAGAACATCAGCCTATGGACCAAAGTCCCAGGTTCAATTCCAGTTAAGGGCACATACTTTGGTTGTAGGCTCCTCCCGGGCCGGGCCCTGTTCCGGGCTTGTGCGGGAGGCAACCAATCGATGTGTTTCTCTCACATCAATGTTTCTCTCTGTCTTTCCCTCTCTCCACTACTCTCCCTAAAAATCAATGGAAAATATCCCCAGGTGAGGATTAACAAACAAACAAAAAGATATTACACAATGACATCACCCCCTCAGATTTTCTATACCACTTTGTAGTTGTCTTAGTCCACTTGGGCTGCTATAACAAAATATCACAGACTGTTAGGAGGCTTAGGAGCAACAGACATTTATTTGTCACCTGTTTTGGAGCCTGGAAAGTCCCAAATCATGGCACTAGCAGATTTAGTATCCTGGTTCATAAACAGCTAGCTGTCTTTTCTCTGTGTTCTCACATGGTGAAAGGGGCGAGGGAGTTTTCTTTGCCCCTTTGTTTTTCCAATTACAGTTTACATTCAATATTATTCTGTATTAGTTTCAGATATACAGCATAGTCTTTGCCCTTTTTTATAAGGGCACAAATCCCATTCATGAGGGCTCCACCCCCAAAAGCCCCACCTGCTAATACCACAGCCTTAGAAGTTAGATATCAACAATATGAATTTGGGGGAACACTAGCAGTAATCAATCCCTTTTCCACCCCCAGCCCCTGGCAGCCACTACTTTTCCCAGAACATCATATAAATAAAACTGTTCACTGAGACTGGCTCCTTTCACTTAGTGTAATGCGTTGAGATTCATCCATGTTATTGGGAATACGGTAACTTGTTTCTTTTTATTTTTTAATATAATTCTATTTATGGAATTATATGTATGCTTACCTTTTCACCAGTTGAAGTACATTTTTCTCCCTAGGTTTCAGTGATCATAAATAAAGCCACTATAAAAATTCATATACAGGTTCTGACATGGACATAAATTTTTCATTCACTTGGTAAGTATCTGGGACTGAGATTGCTGCACCATATGATAAGTGTATGTTGAATTTTATTCAAAACTGTCAACTGTTTTCCAAAGCAGCTATGTCATTTTGCATTCCCACCAGCAATGGATTCAAGTTCTAATTACTCTACACCTTGCCAGCATTTGGATTGTCAGTTACAGTTTCTTCTGAAACACACAACAGACCTGTTATTTAGAAAAGGAAGCTGAGCCAGCGACAGCGTATGACTTATTCAACTGACAAAATAGTTGGGCCCGAATTTGAATTCAGACCCTAGACAATCCTATATTAGGTTTAGCCCAGTGTTTTAACTTGCTCTAATCCCATCTCATCCTACATAGCTCCACAGTAGTCAAATAACACAATAAGAAAATAATAAATTTTAACAGGCACAGAATTTGAATAGACATTTCTTCAAAGAAGGTATGCAAATGACTGATAAGCACATGGAAGGATGTTCAACATTGTTAGTCATCAGAGAAATGCAAATCAAAACACAATGAGATATCACTTAATCACTAGGATGGCTATAAAAAAATTTAAAAAAAAAACAGAAAATAAGTGTTGGTAAGGATGTCAAGAAACTGCAACCCTCATACATTGCTGGTGGGAATGTAAAATGGTATAGTCACTTTGGAAAACAGTATGGAAGTTCCTCAAAATGTTAAACAGAGTTACCATATGATTCAACAATTCCCATTCAGAGCTCTATACTCAAGAGAATTGAAAACATAGCTTCACACAAAAACCTGTATACAAATGTTCATGGCAGCACTATTCACAATAGCCAAAAATTGAAAACAACCCAAATATCCATCAACTAATGAATGAATAAACAAAACGTAGCATATCCATACAAT
This sequence comes from Myotis nattereri, assembly GCF_964212035.1. NCBI lineage: Eukaryota > Metazoa > Chordata > Mammalia > Chiroptera > Vespertilionidae > Myotis > Myotis nattereri. The sequence goes on from NC_138079.1 coordinate 38,572,485, forward strand.
GGAATATTGTTCCGCCATGAAAAGGAGCAAAGTACTGTCACATATTACCCCATGGATGAGAACATTTTGCTCAGTGAAATAAGCCAGACACAAAAGGCCACATATTGCATGACCCCATTGATATCAAATGTTCAGAATAGGCACATCACGGACACAGAAAGTAAAGAAGTGGGTGCAAGAGGCTGGGTGGAGGAGGGATGGAGTGTGACTGCTAATGATATGGGGTTTCTTTCGGGAGCGATGAAAATGTTCTGGAATTACACAGAGATGAAGAACACTCAACTCTGCAAATATACTAAAAACCAATGAATTATACCTTTCCAAGGGTGAACTTTATGATATAGGAATTAAAATATCAATAAAGCTGTTATTAAAGAAAAAATATGTCCTGACTTGGGGAACAGTGTGAGAAGAGGAAAGTATAAGGGGCAAGAATCAAACTGGGGGATGGAGAACGAAAGTTCACCCCTTATTTGCTTTATGGCCTTGTAAAAATCCACCTTTATTCCCTTTGATGCCATTTCCTCATTTGAAATATAGGGAAAATAGCATCCCCCTCAGAGTGTTTTTGTATGGGCCAGATAAGATAGTATCTATAAAAGCATCTTATAACCTATTAATTGCTATTTAAATGTTAGTTATAACCCTAAGGTCTTAAATTTTTCTCTGAAGTGATAATAATTCTCTTTCCATAAGATTTGAGCTACTTAAGGGTAATCTAGTCACTTTTGTAGATTCTGCTCGCCCGCCCTCCTCCCACCGCCCAAATGCCCCCTGGCCCTCAGTGCTTAACAGTGTTCAGCATAATAAATATTTCATAAACTTATTCAACAGTTGAGCAGCAGCATAGGTCTGGGGCTATAAACATAAATAAGATTTAATTGCGCCCTCAGGAAGGCCAGTGGAGTGAGGTGGAAGTAGGAGACTAAATATATAAGTAAAATACATGAGCACATAATTGTAGTGAGATGAGCAGGTGATCATGTGTCTACACCCATGCCTTTCAATGTGTGTCTCCTGGAGATAAAAGATGAGGACTTGATGGGTGGGGAATTTGTGTCTCCCGCCATTGGGTCCTGCATGCTTTCAATAAAAGGAGAGGCTTGAACACGATTCAAATTTTTTCTAAAATTTATGATGTTGGCTATTTAAGGAAATAAAAACATCACTGATGTACGATAGCTAATAGAAAGGGAACTTGAAAAATAGAGTTCTGCAGAGAGCCATGCTTAGCTCACACTCTTTCTTGGTAACCTCTCAATTATTTTGTCTTAAAAACCCTATTAAAAACATCATGTAATTCCCTCCAATACCGTGTTCAAAGTAAAGCAACAGAGAAAGGAACAGCCCACGTATTTTCTAAGTTGTTCACAGGGCTCCAGCCCCGTGAGGGAGGCATTAGATGCTCCCACTTCTATTACGTCATATGTTGTTCATAATGAGTTCCTGGAAATCCAGTTGTCTTTTCCTAGGACCCCAGGATGTCATGACCAAAAGGATACATTTCAATACCTCCCCACCTCTAAAGACTTGCTTAACGGGGTTTTTGCTGCTGCCTTTCATTCTTAATATTGAAATATTTCCATTGATGATTTCTTGGCACAGTAAGTTTCAAAACCTTGGTATTTGGAATAGCTTGCTAATGTTTTCTTAAATTACACCCTCTTGTGGGTCCATAAAATCCCGAAGTTATTACAAATAAATAAATGGAGTTTCTCTTCATGATGTAAACCAGCTTTCAATGAAGTCATTGAGGGGAAGTTTAGTTTGGATGGAAGCAGCGCCTCCCGGGGCAGGGTCTGCTTTCCACTCGCCGGGCTCGAGACGCTGGTCAGCAGCTGCTCTCGGCAGCCGCAGCCGGGGCAGCAAACCCCTGCTGCTTCATTTCTTGTTTTAACTTCCAGTGGGAAACTCGACATTTTAAAATGCCCCCTTTCCTAGCATCCCCTGTGTGTGGTGACCAGCCCTTGGAGCTAGATGAAGAGAGAGGCTTTGTCGATGCTCACTGCCCACACCCCAAACTTGAGGATATGGGGCAACCTGACAGTGTGCTGGCACCATCGAATCTTAGCATGACCCAGGGTTCCCTGTCCTCAATCCCCTTTTCATCTCCCTCACTTCTGAGCCTTTAAATGCAGGTGTGCATGGATAACCTGCAGATTTCTATCTTCAGCCAGACTCTCACCCAGACACAGACTTTTATTCCAACTGACTTCCAGGCAGCTTCCCTTGGAAGTCTCAAAGGCACCTCAAATGGAGTAGTCCCAAACCAAACTCTTGATCTCTCCTAAAACCAGCTCTTCTAATGATAGACAATGGCAACTTCACACTTCAAGGCTCCCAGTAAAAGCCTTGGAGTCATTCTTGACTCCCCCCTCTTACACTCACATGCAGTCCACCAGCAAATCCTATTGTGCCTTCTTTCAAAAAGTATTCACAATCCAACTACGTCTCACTATCTCCACTGGCACCATTTTTTGCTCAAATTATGGCAATAGTCTCCTCATTGGTGTCACCACCCAGTTAATGATCCTTTCCACCATGCTAGAACACTGTGATTTTTACACCCTTCTGCTAAAGTTTAAGGAATAGTAAGAATTATGTATTAACAGATACGTGAAAGTATTTCCCCATGCATATGCCTCACAGAAATAAATATATTAGGTCAGAGGCATAATATTGACTCAATTTCAATGTTGAACTTTACAAAGACTCCTTCTGAGGCTGTGTCTAGAGATACACAATTATAGACTAAATTGTCTAGGACTGAGAAATGCTACTTCCACATTTCTTTTTTTTTTTTTTTTTAAGAAGCTAAATTATACATGAAAATAACAGTTTGGTCACTGACATTTTATTCCTGTTTATATTGACACAGACCTTAAGTATCTTATAAGCTTGAGTTAAAATACATGATGCTTATATTAAGAAGCCGAAAAATATTAGGGAAAACTGCATAGTTGGAGTCTATTCAATGTGCACATTCCTGGAAGGCAAAATTTCGGAGGTGGGGCTACATAACCATAATAACTAATTTTGTATTTTAGTTTTTCATTACTAATAGTATTTCTCACAAACTGATTTCTAAGTTTTCCAAGCATATCATTAATTTTAGCATTGCATCATGGTCTTTATTTGCCTTTCTTAAAAAAAGAAGAAAAAAGAAGAAGCAATCCTAATTCTTTTACAAGAATTCCTTAAAAACTGCCGAAACCGGTTTGGCTCAGTGGATAGAGCGTCGGCCTGAGGACTGAAAGGTCCCAGGTTCGATTCCGGTCAAGGGCATGTACCTGGGTTGTGGGCACGTCCCCAGTGGGAGATGTGCAGGAGGCAGCTGGTCGATGTTTCTCTCTCATCGATGTTTCTTACTCTCTATCTCTCTCCCTTCCTCTCTGTGGAAAATCAATAAAATATATATATATATAAAAAAAAAAAAAAAGAATTCCTTAAAAACTAACATGACAATTGTTTCATTGCCCCAACAAAGAAATATGTTTCTAATTATCTTTCTCCGGAAGCTCTCCAACAACACAAGCATTATTATTCATAATTCTCAATAATCAATAAAATATTGGGCAAGCACTTTATTACTAGGATTACATGCAAAGAGGCATAGAGAATGTTATCTGTAGTTTATCCAAGAATCCTAATGGAATACCTACTGCAACCACAAAACCATGCTGAAATCTATAGAGACAAACAGACTTCCCTCCTCCTAAAATCTTGCTAACTTGCTCTGCAAACGTGAAAAGCTGAGTGGATTCTCAGAGAAGCCAGTGGGGAAAGAGCAGCGCCTTAAGGCAGGCTGTGCCTGTGTGCAGGCACCCTTCCTGGAGTGAGTCAGCACTTCCGGGAGAGGGAGCCCTGCCTGGTCTCCCCCTCTGGAGACGGAGCAGACCGTGCCTTGGCAATCACACTCCTTTTCCTTCCAATGCCCTGAAGTCACGAACTGAGTACAGTTCCTCCAGCTCCCATTCATGTAATTGCTGCTAAGCCCTCCAAGGCTGCTGTGATATTTGTGATTGCCCCCACAATGCCCAAGGACTCCCACCAACCCCTAACTGCCTACTAGCTTTACCCTGTGTTTACGCAACCATACCTTTAAGGAGGCATGAGCTGCTGTACAACTTACAATTGTGGTCCGGCATGCTCTCGCCTTTGTTTCTCTGGAGCAGGCCCAGCACAGTTACTGTAGACCTTTATCAGCCATCAGGACTCAACGCTGTTTGCAAGAATAAAACGCAAATGGCAGGAGAGGCCACAGCAAAGCAAACAGCCCACTTAACAAATGTTGCCTAACACACTCTACCCAGAATAACTGGCAGGGCCCTCATCACCAACTGTGTATGTTGGGGCTGGGGGGGGCGGGGGGGACGGACTACTGCTCATCAGGGCTATGCTGCTCTCATTGGCTAATAGCATATGTGAAAGGGAAATATTATCTGTGAACGCTAATGAGTTACTCCGAGGTTCTATGTGCCTTGTGAGTCTCCTCGCCCCATCCCCTCAATACCTAAAGTGCTAAGCCCTTATTAAATCTTTTGACAGGAAAAAACGGCTGAAGACCCCCACAGAGGAGGTTGATTCAGCTTATCTTACCTAATGTGACTCAGATTAACGGTATAAATGCTCCAAGTTCTAGCTCACTGTGTCCCCACTGTAACAGTCAAGCTGAGCAGTAGTAGTAACAGTTTCAGATATTCCTTTAGCTCATATCCAGACTGCATTACCTTTGCCAGAATTCCCATAAAATTCAGGTTCATTGTAAAACACATAATCATTTCACTACAGATAACTAGACACCCTAATCCAGTTAGAAGCTGTCATTCAATTTAGTGATTTTCTGTACTTCGGATGAAATAAACAATGGTTGGCTTTTGTCCACCCAGCATCTGTTCCCTTTTCCTAATTAGCACACTAATTACTCGTGGGGGAATTACCTTCCCCCCTCCTGTGTAGTGTTGGTGGGACTACACTCACTTCCCATCACAGAAGCTGAGGGACTAGGTCCTTTCTTCCCCCATCATGTTAGGATAGCCACTGGCATAAGTGGAATAAGCATTCAACCAATTGGATGCCTCCTGGACTTTGAATCTTGAGTGACGCAAGGGTGGCCACTCTGCTTTATCCAGACTGTGCCAGCCCTGGCCTCATTCTCATACTACAGGCTTCTTCCCTCTGGCTTTCTGTCTATCCCAAGCTCAGTTCTCCAGGTTGCCTGCCAATCTGTGAACACCAGAGAGCTGCTAATAAACTCCCCTTTACCTGGGTCATCCAGAATCTTCGTCTGTTCCTTATCCCACGGCCCTCTGACGAACCCACTAACACAATTAAGGAAAACATACATCAAAATCCACAAGTATCTTCTCTTTGGCCTACAGGAGATAGTTCAGAAAGTTCCTAATTATTAGGTCTGTGGACAAAAATGGGGGCTTCTATGGAAAGGAACCCCACAGGGTGATCTGATCATAAAGTCCTAGCTGTGCGGGTCATGGGGGGGTGTGGGGGGGTGATGCCTCAGGCATATAACTTTTTAGTGCAAGGTTTATCTTTGCCTTAAGCAAGTCCTGTCAACTCTTTCTGTGCATGTAGGTTAACTTATCTTTGAAATAAACTGTAATGATCCTCAAGAGAGCTTAGAGTCTGGTTCACTATCCTGTAATCTAATCCCCACCTTGCTTTCTCCCACCTCCATGTAATCTTCCTGATGTTCCCTCCTTAATTTCAAATGCATAAAAAAAGGTGCAACACTGTTATTCTCTGGATCATTTGAGGTCTTGCTCCCCAGCATGGATCTTCAGTTTGGCTCAAATAAACTCTTATAAAAATTCTCTACAGGTTTGGGTGTTTTCTTACATTGACAGGGCTGTGTTCTCATTAAATCTGCAGATATATGATCCGGCTTGCTCCACGGGCACTCCTGGTGGACTACACAATGTCCAGTGATCTGATGTGAATCATTTGAATACTTTTCAACCCACTGGACTATTCTTGGATTTATTCTTCAGTTTAAAAAGTCAGTCCAGAGTCTTCGTTTTTATTAACCGGCTTAAACTATTATGGTCCAATGAGACAGCCTGCATTGTTGGTTGCATCATAGCTCAGCATTCCTGCTTGCAAGTCTTTGGTGGGTGTGATGCCCTTTTTTCCCCAGAACCAGTATGATGAGAAGCTTCCCATTTCACGTGTCTTTCAGAGTCCTCTGTGGGGATATCAAATACTCATGGGTGTGCTCCTCTGAAGTGGGTGAGAGGTAAGCAGGGTTCCAAAGTGCCTGGGCTGAGGCACCTGTGATAGGGAGGAAAGCACATCATCACCCAGAGAGCAGAGCAGAGGGGGCCATGAGACTGGCAGCCAGGTGAGTGGGCGCAGCAAGTGGCCAGGCTGCCACTGTGATAAGGTTTGCACCTGAGAACCCTAATACTTATGGCTAAAAGATGTGTGGGCTCCACCCAAGGGCCTCAGGGAGGTGCTCATGGTGGTGCCTGCTGAGCAGGCTGAGGGGTCGGGGGACAGCAGGAGAAGAGCAGGCAGAGGTGTCCTCAGGATCCCCATGAGAGAGGCATCTCTATACCCCAAGGCTTTGTCTTAGGACAGCAGAAACGACAGCAGTAAAAAAAAGAAGACTGCCGAGTTGGAAGTTTGCCAAGCCTTGTTTATCAGTCTCTTAAAACAGCCCCCCTGCTGCTTTCCAACATTTGAGAAATCTGGCTTCCACAGGGACAGCTCACAGGAGCAGGGTTCCCAGGGACAGAGTGCTGACTGGAGACCTCTATCTAGCTCAACCGGCCCGAGGACCAAGGCAGAGTGCAGATGAAGGAAGGGCGTCTGAGTCTCGGATGATGGTCCCTGAGGGGCAGAGATGTGGCTGGAAGGTAGGAGAAAAGATGGAAGAGCCAATCGATGAGTCCAAAACACAAAAGGTCTGGGGTATGCAAATGTTTGAACAGGGTTCCCCATTGGCTCAGAAGGAAGAAAGAAGGAAAGGGGGCTGCTGCTTCTTGGCAACTTGGGTTTTTGTTTTGTTTTTGCATTTTTAAATGGTGATGTAATGCACCATTTTAAAGTGTATGATTTGGTGAGTTTTAGTATATTCATAATGTAGAGCAACCATCACCACCATCTAATTCCAGAACATTTCCATCAACTCAAACAGAAACCCTATTCCATTAGCAGTCACTTCCCATTCTCTTCCCCCGACCCTTCCTGTCTCTGGGTTTGCCTATTCTGGACATTTCATCTGAGTGGAATCATCCCACATGTGGCCTTTTGTGCCTGGCCTCTTTTACTTGGCATAATGTTGCCCAGGCTCATCCATGTTATGAGAGGAGATGTAAAAAAGCATAAGGCCTGGCCAGTGCGGCTCAGCTGGTTGGGCGGTGTCCCATGTACTGAAAGGTTGCAAGTTCGATTCCCAGTCAGGGCACATGCAACCCCGGGTTACTAGCTGGAATCTCAGTGGGGGCATGCAGGAGGCAGCTGATTGATGTTGCACTCTCACATTGATGTTTCTCTCTCTCTCTCCCTCCTGTTCCTCTCTCTCTAAAAATCAACAAAAATATTTTTTAAAATGAATAAGACACAGTTCTTGTCCTCAAGGAATTTATAACAGTCATAGAAATATGATGGAATATGAGGTGTTGGGCAAAAGAGAAAAGTTGACGGTTACGAGGAAGAGGGAGAGGCAGAGCCAGTACAGACGAACTGCTCTGACACTTGAAAGTCAGCAAACCATATGTGGATACTCTTTCTGCCCAGACCCCCACAGTGGGAGGAGACAGGGGAGTGGGGACAGTGGTTCTTTGGATCTAATGAGCCTGTTTCCTTGGGGCCTTAAACGTAGCAGAGCCCCCTTTCTAGACAGTTCTGAGATCACAAACCCTAGGCAATCCTCATGGTGGAATTACTTGCTTAGAAAAGCAAAATGATGCTGGTGGCCTCTTTCAGAAATGTGTTATGTCTGTGTAATTAATTAAATCAAGTGGATCCTTCTAATTCTAAGGGCACTGATGACCCAAATACTTCCAGTTATACATTTAGCCAGGAGATGCTGGGGGTGGGGTCCCTGTAGCAGGAAGAGGGTGGGACCAGCCTGGAAGGGCCACACACAGCACACTTCAGCCTGGAGGGGTTGCTTCCCCCAGGAACTGGAATTTTAGCACATTTTTCAAGATCCCTGTCAAGTGCTCTGAAGAATTTTGGTCACATACTGTGTCTGGAATCAGCATTTGGCAGGTCTGCTGTTGTTCTGGGAGATACTATGATAATGACAGCTATCGTGGAAATGGCACTTTCTGAGGGACCTGCCATTTTGTCAGTGACTGTCTCTTTGGAGTAATGTTTTGTATCCTTTCATCTGAAACCACTTTGTAAATAGGGACCTTCTCGCCGCTGCCCTGAGGTGAGCATCCCCCTTTGAAGAAGCTGAGGAACTCTCTCGGAGCCTGGGGGAGAACTTGGAAAGCAGACCTGGAAATCCGCCCCTTGCCCGGACTCTCAGAACAACGGTCCCTTGCCTCACCCCTCCTCTGCCCCTTGGAAGGCAGGGAGGCAAAGGCAGCACCAACAGGAGGCTTTCAATGCTTAAACTGTTAACTAGCATTTTCCAAAATGTGTTTCTGGTTAGTTTAAAGAAGGGTAAACAAGATTTAATAGCTGGCAATGAATCACATTTTTTTTTCCTCCCAAAATGCTATTTGGATCTACTCAAACGCCTGTCGTTCTACTTTTGTACAAATAAATAAATCTCCTTTTCTTTTGTGCATTTTTCTCTGTCCTGCATTTCCTAAAATACAATTTGTTTGACGGATGAGTTAAGCGGTTCTGAGGTTTGTTTTTGGCTCTGTAGGCAACGGGGTTGTTTTCTCATCATAATTCAGTGGGACAAGGTTATCACCCCACAAACACCAACACTTCATTTAGAATCAGAGGTACCCCCACCCGCCACAGAAGAAAGCAATCGCTAATGTTCTCAATATAAGTTTCAGTTGCTACATATGAAGTTTCCTTGTACTAACATCTCTGCCCTGCCCTTTCCCTTGCCTCTCATTTCAGTTTTCCGGGTGTGCTTGGTACACACACACATTCTAAAGTGGAATTACAGTCAGACGGAAAGTAAACTTGGAGAGGAAGCCCGTCATCTGCTTAGGCTTGAGGCTCTGGAACCAAGAATCGGACAAACAGGGACAAATCAAACTGCAATCTGAAAGCAACACTAACCCAGAGAGTGTTTTTGTTTTTCTGAAATACAAACCACAGCGTCATGGATTTTTTTTAAAGACTCAGACCTAAGAAATAGTTGCACTGAAATTAAATCTATGTATTTTCAAAAGTCACTGTACTAGAATGAAACTGAAATGTTCTCCAAATAGACTTTGAACGAAGCTGACATTTCGTTTGGTTTCCGTGCCTGGTTAAACAGAGAAGTGCCTTTTAGGTAATTGCCCATTATAATAAAAGATGAGACAAGTCTCTAAAAACATGTTGAAGGTCTTATTTTCAAGTTCTCCTCACCAGTGCAGCACCTCCGTGGGCCTGTTTCAAATGCTCTAAGTCTGGGGTAAGGCTGATGCTGCTTGCTGGTCCAGGGATTACACTTTGAGGACGAGCAGGGGAGGGGGCGGATGAGCTTGTAGTTCTTGTGCTGACTAAGCTGCATGACTTCTGAAGGACCCTTCATCCATCTCTTGGTGGCCCATGGGGAGGGGGCCTGGCCATGGCACCTTATACCCACAAAGTGCCTCAAAATACAAGCTCTGGATCACTCACATGATCACACCTTTCACCTTCTTCACGGTGATGTAAACTAAAAGTGAGGAAAGAAATCAATCTGAGGGTACTTTGGAAAATCAGAAGCACTACAGAAATGTACTGTTTCACTATCACAAAGATCCTAACTTTGAATTGGGCCTTTCCCACTGGATTTCCTGAGTTGGACCTCTTAGCATAAAAATACAGATGTTAATTTAACGGAACACACTTCCTGTGTTAGGAAACATGAAAAATGGCTGAAAACTTGTATGTGTTGGGGGTGTGTATCCTGGAAGAGTCCACAATTGTCTGGGCATTCTATAAGTCAGTACAGCAGGACTGGCATCTATCTGCTCATACATATTTGTGCGAATGTCTCTACCCACTGATGCCACAACCACCAGGCTGTTTCCTGGGAATCTGTGCACTCACACGGCCTGGCTGCTGGCAGTGCTCACTCCAACATTAATCAACTTGACATCTGGAACCAACCTGAGGCACCCCATCTGATTGCCACAGATGCCTTTACTTTTCAGCTGTCAGCAAAGAGATTATTCAGTGTAGGGTGCCAGGTCTACACCACACCCTCCGCATGGAGAGGGGCTGAGCGGTGTTTTAAAAAGCTGAATAATCTGGGAGTGTGGGCGAGACAAAAATTTCCTTCAGTCATCTGTCAGCTCAAACCTATACCAGAAAGGCATTTTGCCTGCAGCAGCAAAATTATTGTGGTTGGACAGACCTGGCTAGATGGTGCTCTGCATATTCTTGGAGTACATATTTGCCCATTTTACAAACTACAGTCCTACTGAGTTAACTATATAGCTGCAGCAGCAGCCACTTTTGCACCTCTTTAGCATCCATTGGTCTGTGGCAGCCAGGGCTGCATCCCTGAGCGGTGCTGGGAAAGGTGGGGCATTTTCGTATCCTTAGGTGAGTTCCAGAGAAGCTGGGCACTGCTTAGTGAATGGCAATCTCCGCACTGTCATCGCTGTGGCAGCAGCATGGGACTGAGCTGGAGGGCGCGATGTCAATTACATCCCTGTTTATTTTAGCATCCTGGGCATTCTAATGCGGAAGAAAAAGGCCCGGGGACATTATCTAGAAGAGTCCTTGTTGGAAATTGCTCTGTGATGGGTTAGGATAAAGCAGGCAATTAGAAATCAAACTTTACCTCATCAAGGGGGGGAAAGATGGTAGATAACATTGTAAATCAACCGGGAGACAAATGTCTGCCTTGATGGTCACCCACCCTTTCACACATTGACTTCTCAAAGCCTACAACCATGAAGAACCCAAACCAGAGCAGAAGGGCATCCTGGCCTCCCATGTTCACTGATTTAATTTTCCTCTCTGAACACATGCAGCCCCATAATTAGAACATCTACCAACCATAAATACAATTTAAACTCTGTACATGTGTGCCTACATGTCAGAGAGGCTTAGGCTGAGATACGGTTTCAATAAAAACACTCCTGCGCTGATTAGAATGTGTAAAGAGGAAATCTGTTTACACCGCAATCTACTCAAAACTTGTGTTGGCAGCAACACTCTCAGCTAATAAATGTCAATAGCAAAGCTACACGGAGGGTATGAATTAAACTACTCGCAATCTGGAGGTGCAGGGCTCTAAAACGCCATGTCCAGCTCATTCTGCTATGTCCATCATGACGGAATACTACGACTGCTTGTCTGAATCTCAGACAGCTAACCAAGAAGGCATGCTTGGTGCGGCCCCTCCCACTGCTAAATTCAAGTCCACCCCTACAAGGAGAGGAGTTTTTAGCAAAAACTGCAGAGTCCTGCAATGTTTGGGGAAGGCATTAATATTTATCCTCTCCCTCTTAAAATAAGGGAGGTATCATTCTGGATTTATAGTAGCATGATGAATAAGGTTATTGAACTAATTAAAAACTAACCGGGCATTTAATCTTTGAGATGCTCCATTTCTCATTTTCTGCTGGTTTTATAAAAATCAGAAACCAAGCACTGTCCTTTAAGTGCACCCACCACGTACTCATCCAGACCAATAGCTGCCCTGGTCTGATTAGTGCAAGATCCTCTGAGAGTTTACAGGACACAGGAGAACCCTTGGCAACACTCAAGAACCAGAAGGCAGAAGAAGAACACAGTAGAAGAGCTGACAATGGTGAACGATCACAGTGAAAGATGGAGACTGTATCTAGAGGTGGAATGAGGGTGTGGCTGGGATAACTTGCTGGGAAGGGTAAGGTGTCTCTTCCCAGAGAACTGTTCAAGAGTGATCTTAGGATGATGTAGGCACGGCCAGTGGTGCTGGTGAGAGCCACAGAAAGATCCCAGGGTGATGCAGTCTTCTCCTTCAGGTTGGCTGTGGGGTCATCTACATTTATCGAGCTGGAGGTTTCAAAAGGGGAGGGGCCAGCTCGCTGGCAATAACAATAACAACAATATCAGCAAATATGTGCTGCCTGCCAGACACTGTGCTAAGTATTTGACATTTATTAACTCATTCAATCATAACAACCCTAGGAAGTAGGTATTATTGCCATCCCCATGTTATGGATGAATAAACTGAGACACAGAGGTACAGGAACTTCACAAGGTCTTCTAGTAAGTGGTGAAAGCAGACTCATGTTCTAAGCAGAGACTTTTATAACCATCACTCCATACGGCCTCCAACATGGCTGGCAGTCAACACGACCTACACATGTGCCCTCTATCTTTGTCTCCTGCCCTATTACATTTTCTCTAACTCCAGGCTCTGCCAGAACTGCCCATCCCCTGCCTTATACTCTAAGTTTGTATTTGTGTATCCCTGTGCTGTCATTTGGGGTACAAGATGGGGCCCCACCCTCGGACCAGGCCAACCTTCCCTTTTCTGGGTACTTCAGGCATTCACTCAGATCCAATTCACAGTTGGAGAGGCTGTGCACACCCAAATAAATACAGGGAAAGAGTCCAGGAAATTTTTTTTCTGATGATTCAGACTCAAGAAAAAGTCCAGATAGCCATACAGTCATTAATAGAGCACTTTCAATATATGAAATCAGTGCCTTCACATGTGTCATTTCATTTAATTCTCATAGCACCTAAGTGAAGTGGCCACTGAGGTCTCTGACTTCAATAGGAAAGATACTTAAGATTCAAGAAAAGCTTTGTGACTTGCCCAAGACCACACATCTAGTAAAAATCAACAGCTGGGATTCGAAATCAATGGCTACATCGATCGAGATGCTGCAACACAAAACACCAATCTTTCCTTTAGCCTTTTACAAATAACAATAACTTTAAGTATATATATATATATGCATATATATGTATATGTGTGTGTGTATGTATGTATATATATATATATGTATATATATATATGTATACATATATATATGTGTGTGTGTGTGTGTGTGTATGTATATATATATATATATATATATATATATATATATATATCTGCCCTCAGCTTGTGGGACAAGAGTGGTTTTCAGTTCAAATGGACCACCACATGTGTCTATTCATCCACGCAGCCCCGAATGAGGTGGGACAGGCTCTATGTTGCTTCATTCCTTCGACCTCCCTTCTTGAATAAGCTCAGTCTCCACATCCCACCCTGGAGTGCATTTCTAGGGGCTGGAAGCAGAGGGTCTTCCATAAGGGGCCTCCTCTGTGAAATACCATTCCTCTTGTTCTCCTGAGAGCCCAGTGAGCTGACCTTCCAGGCACGATGAAAGATAGCTCTTTTCGGTTTATTTTCCCTAGATAGTTGGAGGAATGTTGTTCTGGGCTTGTGTTCAGTGGGTTTGTGTTTTTTGTTGCTGTAATGGTGTTTTGCTATAGTGGTATTACCATATTTTGAAAGTTTTCTAAGCCATTGCCCATGCACCCAGGGGTGACTATTAAAATGATGAGGACATTTTTATAAGTCACAAAAATAAATAAATGTATAAAAGCACAGTTAGAAAAATGGGCAAAGCTAACTCAGCTAAAGAAACAACTGAAAGTGTTTTTTTGGAATCTAAAATGAGTTTCATGCCTAAAAAGGTCTATAGAATAAATATTCTGTACATTTTAAGGAAAAAATAATTTCCATGAATATTATAAATGGTAAATGCTGACTTTGATTTCACATTCTATCTATGTATCTAGATGGAAGAAGTGCAGACAGAAAAAAATTAAGCATATATGCATTAGGAATAACTGTAGTGTTATATCTTATTTATGTATAACCATTGTTTTGCTAGAATTAAACATGCATGACAATTTTTTCTTTTTAAGTGCTTTTCTTTAAAAATTGGTCCTTTTGTTTTTTCTCATCTAATATCTAGATTATTTACCATATCTGAAAGCGTACCATTATAAGATCATGGCCAGAACCTGCTAGGAAATGTTAGAAACTAGACTTTCCGGATCATCTACTCTCCCTCCCTCTCCTTACCCACTGCCACTCTGACCCCATCCACTCTGCCAGGAGCGTGGCCTCAACTAGTTGGAGGCTTTGCTGACTGCATATAAACTTAATCCTGGTCTCCGTGGCTATCCCTGAAAACTCACATAGTGAGTTTCCCAAAAGAGATGAAAATGATTGTCAAATACTCTGTGTGCTGGGCAACATTTCAATGAACAAATGAATACATACATGGGGGGGGGGTTAAATGCTTAATAATTTCATTAATAGAAAAAAATCAACTGTTCACAGGTTGACAAAAGTTTTAAAATAAGTATTTTGTTTCCGATATTTAGGGGCAGGCAGGGCTTTTGGTCTACAGATGGGGAGTGGGAAGGTGAATATGGAGATGCCAACCTGCATCTCAGCACCAGGCTCCTCTGGCTGCCCCAACAGAGGGCTGAGCCCTGTTTATGGCACAGGGGCTGGGTAGATTCAATAACAGGGGCTCATCATGAATGATTAGGGTTACAGGTCTTGGGCAAATCTGAGGAAAGCAGATTTCAGAACAACTGGACTTAAACTAGCTGTGTTTTAAATGACAAAGCAGATGGGCCATTAGAATCACCCTACCACATCCCACACTAGGAAAGTAGGGAACCTCTTCCCACAGTGCAATACTGTGAAGAGGCAGGTGGTCAAAAAGCAGGTCTTCTGCCAACTATAGAATTGATAAGACTATGATCACTTAGGGAACATTCAGATCGCTCTGTGTGTGGTCTAAAAAATCAAACCAGAGTGTGTGTTCAGGGGGTGGTGGGAATTGAAGGAGACGACCGTTAGAATCAAAACAGCAACTGTATCTGGATTTGTTTTTAACTCTGCCAAAAGCATGTGGAGTAAGAGAATCAAACAATTTTCTCAAGCAGAAAGAATTATTTTGCTTTCAAACAGCAACCAGGTAAAAATGGCCTCAAAGATGATTAGAAATGCAGCGATTGTTCCACCATGATTATTCTTTCTAATCACATACAAAATTTCAAATACTTCAGTAAATTACTCACAGGCAATTAAGTCCTTTAGATTCATCCTGTGATGGTGGCAGTCTTGCTGGCAATGTTTGTCCTAGAGCAGCAGTTGAGAGCCTAGCAGGAAATTAAAAAGCCACATGATTCTTTAGCTTATAATACAGTTAGTTGGTTTTCCCGAGATTACATGCAGGTACATCATGCTGATGCAAATAGCAAGGCAAGTAGCTCTGGGTCAACAGCCAGAAAATGGAGCTCCTCAACCCTACCACAGGTAGAGAATGATCAGACAATGGAGCTGGCCTTTCCCTCACCCACCGCACCCCTACACACAGACATATAACATGAATTCCAGATTTGCCCTTCAGTCTTTTTGGTGTGCTACAGGAGCAGAAGGGGCAGAAAAAGAAACACAAGGCTGAGCCAGGCCCCATCTGGCTGCTGACTTCCCCATTTCCTCTTCTAGTGTTCTCTCCCATGTGACCTGAAGACCACTTGGGTGACCCAGAAAAGATGCCTGGGAGCTGTGCCATTCCTTGTGCTCTAATGGTGCTGCAGACCCTGGTGTCTCCCTCACTCATTCCCTCAGCAGTACCCTACAGTCCCTTCCTATTCCTTAATGGATATGAATATCCCAAGTTTTCTAAGTCTTTTCTCCCCAAGTAAATTAGGAGCTCCCGACGGGCAGGAAACACATATGTTCCTTTTGTGCCCTTTCGTTATTGCCAGTACAGCGCTAAGCAAAGAGCAGTCTTTCTAAAACAAATTGTGTAAGGAGTCTCTTTGGTGTAAGTTTAGTCAGTAGTACTAGATAATTAGGAAGGACAAAAGAAAACAACTATCAGGAATGACAATTAGTAAGGCGAAGTCAGCCTCCACGAAGAAACCCGGTTAAATTAAAACCCTCTGTTTATGATTGCCCTGGATATGTGCGCCCTGTCTCTCAGACCTTTCTATTGCCTTTCCTCATACTTTGTGGCTTTGCTGACCACGAATAACAAGTAGAACCATGACCTTAGCATCATTGCTTTTCAGGACAAACCTTCTAGTTCATCTTCACTAACTGACTAAACCTAGCTTCCAGGGGTCTTCTCACATCCTCTGTGGAATTGTTTTTCATAGAAAGTACTGGAAAAGCCACAGAATAAAATGTTCAAGGATCTGAAAAGAGAGATTGTCCCTACTCAAACCTATAGTCAAGTAGTTATGTGAATCAAAATTCTCTTCCTTTGGGGGGGCATTAATTGCTTTGGGGGCTTTAAGGGGTTGGGGGTAGGTTGGAATTTTCACTCCTTTTTCTCTACAGACTCTAAGTCAAGTGAAATAGGGACTGTGGGATGGTGGAGGGAATGCAGGGCTGTTCAGCATGGGGGGGAGGGGGCTTATTTCCGCCACCTTTGGAAAAGATGGACACTCTATCTGTGGGCACACTTTATCTTTGTTTCCCTGCATTCCCGCAGGAGTAGGCTTCCACCCTAACGGAGTTAACAAAGGTCACTTCTCTAACCCATAGGACTAAAACTTGGGGCTCCCTTTGTAACGGAGTCCTCGTCTGACCTTGTGGCCTTCCACGGACAGTTTTGGCTGTTTCTAGTATTGAGGTTTAAAACAACCACCGACTACTGCTCCCTTTGCACCTTCACCAAGACAGTCTTGGTCACACTGGGTACTGTGCGTAACTCAGGGTTTTCGCTCCCAACTTTTCCTCCCCGTGAAGGAGTAAGTTAGCCTGGGATGAACAGGAAATGGCTCGTTTCTGCCAGGACACTGGGACAATCGCCCAAGCTAAGGCCACAGACATGGCTGTCAACAGCTTCATTTTCACCTTTTTTTTCTTCTGCCCCCAATCTTTAGGCCAAAGATGCCCCCACATCAGCCATACCCTGACCATCAGCCCACCCTGTCCTGGCGCTGGGTCTGCAGAGCAGACCAGGAAAAAGCCTGACGGTGGGAGGCCAGCCTGCACCAACCCCAGGCTTTTCACTGCCGGCGGGGATTAAGTAACACCCGCAAAATCAGCATTTGCACACATGCCAGGGGCTGATGACGGGCCTCTCAGCCAGGGCAGCCGACGCGATTTCAGAGCAATTTCTCCGATTACTCAGCCCCAGGACAGCGGGGCGCGGCTCCAGCGCACATCCTGGGCGCGAGGAGGCCCGGCGGCTCCGCGCTCCTCACCCGGGTGGGCCTGGCGGGCGCTCACCGAGGGCCAAACGAGACTGCCACCCACCAGCGCCGCGTCCGCCCGGAGCTTCCGGCTCCCCTGATCCGCCCCGCTCCGAGCCCCCAGCGCTGGGAGGAGACCTGTCCCTCCTGAAGCACCTCCACCTCCATCCATCCTCCATCGGCTGCACACCGCGGGCCTAAGACCCACTGGTCCCAGGCTCCCGCCACCTCTCCACCGCGGCGCCCTCGGGGGTCTGGGCCCAAGGCTGCCTAACAAGCGAGAAAAGAGCCGCCAAAGGCGTCTGCGGGACGGAAGAGGGAACAGCTGTCTGTGTCTCGGCGGCAGCCTAACCCACCCCCCAACCCCCACCCCGAACACAGAACGCGCCCCGACTGTACCCCTGCGACCCGCCGGCTCCCCGCCGCTCGGCCACCTCCCCCAGCCCCGCGCCTGCGCCCCTGGCCCTCGCCAGAGACGGAGCGGTTTTCCAATAGTTAAGATAAGCCTGGGATCTTAATTTCCTTGATGGGACCGACCGCGAGGCCGTGTCAATGTCCCCTGACAGACGTAATGGAGGGTTATTAGCAGTACAAAGCCTGTCGGACCCGCAGCACCAGTTCAAGGGAATATTTCGGTGTCGCACCGAAATTGCTGCGCATGTAAACCAATTTCCCCGACAGAAGGGTAAACACAGACTCGTTTGAACCGCGAGATGAAAACAGATGGGATATCGCAAACAGTTCCCCCAAATACAACAGACTTCTAGGCCAATTACACGTGGTTAGCGCTGACTGGCAGAGGAAATAGTTTTCCTTGCTGCTAAATGTCACAAAAGTCACCGAAAGGCACAGAGGGAGGCCGCTTTGTTTTCGCGAAACTTGCTAAAATTAATCTGTGCTGGAGCCCCTTGTACAAAGCAGAGCGGCCCCCTCCCCTTCCCGCCGCGGGGGCCAGGCCTTTGTGGAGGAGCCGAAGGGTGGGGGGGGGGGGCCCCGCCGGGACCTCCAAGTCCGAATCTGCCGGAGGAGAAAACGGGGCAAGAGACAGAAACGGCAGCAGGCGCTCTCGGCCTCGGGGGTGCTGGTGCGGGTGCGGGCGCGCGCGGGGGGTCCGGTCGCGCGCAGGGGCTCCGGGCCCCCATCTCGCGCCCAGCCCGGGCGGACACGGCCCCTCTTCCCGCCCCAGCTGCTCGCCCCTTCGGCACGCCCGCCCCGGCCCGGGAAGCAGGAGAACCAGGCTCACAGGCCCAGGAGGCCGGGCTGCCCACGTGCAGGCAGAGGAGCCGGGGCCGGCCACGCGGGCGCCAGCGCCAAACGCTCAAGGAGCTGCTCCTGCGCCCCCGGGACCAGGCCCTGCGCAGGGCCGGCGGGCAGAGGCCTGGCTCCCGGCGGGTCTGGGCCGGGAGGGCCGCGCGCCGCAGCCCCGCAGCCCCGCGAGTTTGGCGCGCCTTCTGGTGAGGGAGCCGGGACAACGCGGGGGGTAGAGGGGGGAGGCGTGGGCAGGGCCGGGCCTGCACCCCCAGGACTGACCCTCGAAGGCGGGAGGCGTCAGAGAGCGTCGGCCCAGCAGTAGACCCACCGGCTCACGCAGGGCGGGCGAGGGGCGGGGAGGAAGGGCCCGGCGCGCTGCGCCTGCTCCCCAGCGCCCGTCAGTCGCCGCGAGGGGCCGTTCCCCGCGCTCCCGGGCTCCCGAGGCCGCCCGGCTGGGCCGCGGGCGGGAAGACGGTGCTGGCGGTGCGGCCGGAGGAAGCGGCTCGGGCAGCCGCCCCGCGCCCGGGAGCGCGTGCGGGGTTCAGCCGTGTTTCGGTTGCCCCCTGACCTGACCCCGGGCGCACAAAGGCCTCCTGGGTGCACCGCCATGGCGCGGCCTTCCCGTCGCTGCCAAATTAATGAGCCCCCGTCAGGCTGGGTTTACAGCTCGGCCGGGAAGCAGCCGAGTGGAAAAGGAGCGCGGGCCGCGCCGGAGGTACCTGCACGCAGGCAGAGGCGGCCTGTCCCGGAGGCCGGGAAGGCGAGGCCCGCGCGGCGCCGCCCTCGACGCTGCACTCCGGGCCTTCCGCTGGCTCCCGGGGGAACGGGCCTGCCCCAGGGAAGCGCCGGGCGGTGCGAAATGTGTGTCCGGCTTTAGAAAAGCAGCACAGACCCCGCACCTCACACCCCGGCGGCACGGGCCAGGCGTGCTGGTGTCTCTGCGGCGCCCCGGGCTGCGGGCCCTTGGAGGCTGGGGTTCGCGTCCCCCGGAATCCGGTCCTCCTGCCTCCAGAGGGCAGGGGTGTGCCCCAGCGAATGAGCGTGAGCCGGAGGGAGAGGAGCCAGGGTCTGAGGCCAACTCCGAACGGAGGCATGTTCGGTCTGCGGCCGAGGGCCGGTTTTGAAAGCCAAACATAAGTGGGAAAGGGATTTGTTGTTTGTTTTGAATAAAAGTCGATCTACCAGCTCATCCTGAAGTCCAGAAGACTGGCTCCCCATGCTGACAGCTCTGCTGTCTTATTGCTCTTTAAACACTGTGGGGAATTCGGTGCAAGAAAAATGACTAAACTTGAAGCTGGTAGAGCTTAAGGCATTGATTTATCTTATTCCTTCCAGATTTTTCAAATATATTAAGAGAAAGCGCTTCCATTTAAAAACACTTAAAAGGTCAGAAGAGCAATGCCCTCTTTCCCTGCAGCTTTGTTTGCTGTTGAGAACCAAGAAGGTTAAAAAGTGGGAGGAACTGGTGTGACTGTTGACTCCTGCATTTCCTCATCCTGGCTTTAAAGAGGCTGCCTTTCAGGAGAGGAGGCCCTGCTGCACGCCCTGTTCTTCCGGTGACCTCAGCAAGGGCAGCACTGGGTCACCTCTCAGAACCCTCCCTGCGCGCTCTCGCGCGCTCTCTCTCTCTCTCTCTCTCTCTCACCAGTTTCCCTTGTCTAGATTACACACACACTGTCTGCATCTTTTTTTAAAAAAGCAAACACTTTTCTTCTTAATTGATTTTAGAGATGAAGGGAGAGGGAAAGAGAGATAGAAACATCAATGATGAGGGAGAATCATTGATCGGCTGCCTCCTGCACGCCCCCTACTGGGGATGGAGCCCGAAATCCAGGCTTGTGCCTTTGACCTGAATCAGACCTGGACCCTTCAGTCTGCAGGCTGATGCTCTATCCACTGAACCAAACCAGCTAGGACTTCTGGCATCTTATGGGCACTTCTGACACTTGCAGACCTGGCTGCCCTGTCTGAGCCCACACCTTCCTCTGAAATCTCAGTGTACTTAGAAGGTCAAGTTGTCTTTATGAGGTCAAGTAGTCATTGCCTTAAAGATGTTAACTACCTCGCCCTAGCCGGTTTGGCTCAGTGGATAGAGCATCGGCCTGCGGACTCAAGGGTCCCAGGTTCAATTCCGGCCAAGGGCATGTACCTTGGTTGTGGGCACATCCCCAGTAGGGAGTGTGCAGGAGGCAGCTGATCAATGTTTCTCGCTCATAGATGTTCCTAACTCTCTATCTCTCTCCCTTCCTCTCTGTAAAAAATCAATAAAATATATTTTTAAAAAATAAAATAAAATAAAAAGTTGTTAACTACCTCAAAGAGTGCACACAAGTAAACTAGGATGTACTCCAGTTCTTTTTCTAGGTAAACTATCTGCTCAACTAAAAATTTTAACCCCTGGGGTCAATGACTAAGACCAGTTGTCTGTGTCATCTCACAGCATAGTGCCAAATCAGGAAATGTTATCTATGCTGATTCTACAACTGATTAGAATTGATACAGTCCTTTCTAAAGTGCTCATAACTAGAGTGGTGGTGGTGGGGTACCAACAGCTCCCTTTCATTCCTACTTCATTCTAAATTATGTATTCCAGATATTGAAACCTCCTGCCAATATCCATGTGTGTGAGCCATCTTGGAAGTGGATTCCCCAGCCCCATTCAAACCTTCAGATAACAGCAACCCTCACCAACTCTTGACTACATCCTCATGAAACACCTTGAGCCCAAACTATCCAGCTAAGTAACTCCTGAGTTTTTTACTTACAGAGACTTTGAAATAATAAACGATTATTGTTTTAAGCTGATCAGCTTTGGGGGTGATTTGGCACATAGCAATAGATAAATTAATACAGAAATCGAGTAAAGCTCCTCTTAACTTTAAAAGCAAAAAAAGGGACCTTACATGTGTAATCCCTTTATGTTTTCCATAGAAGATATATCTGGTCCTCGCTGCAACTCTAAGAAGAATAGAGAGTGCCATTTAGAAAACTGACTCGCTCAAGGTACTCAGGGACAAAATTAATAGGAAAGCATTCAGGGTCTCTTTCACCAAGCCTTTACAGCAAGCATGTCAAACTCGCAGCCCGCGGGCCACATGCCTCATTGATTTGGCCCGTGTTTGCCTTTGAGTTTGACATGCTTGCTTTACAGTATCACTGTTTAGACGTTGGCTTAGGCAGAAAGACCCTAAACACAATACAAAATAAAACAAAAATGGAAAATAAAAAATCCCAAAGAGTCCCTAACTTTAAAAAGATTTCCTAAGAGACACTTGGCTTTATGTAACACTCCTGCTATTCCCAGCCCCACTGCCTCTCTGGTTCTTAAAGCACACAAGAGTCTGTGGTCGTGGACCTTGCCCAAAATTGTAGCTTGTCATCAGTTTTGAGAACATTCATATATTCTGAACCGTGAAACTATTCATGGTTATGGTGTTTATAGCTTGGGTTTAAATAGGAAACTAATCAAGATAAAATCTCTGTGTGATAAGGGCTCAACCCCAGTCAATGGAAAGAAAGCGTCCTGCTGCAGGGAGTTGTCTGGGCACCTCCCTAGGCACTGGGTCCTGACTCAGAAACACAGTAGGAGGGGGATAAAACTAACAGAGCTAATGCATTTTTCCTAGAGAGAATATTGAGGTGGTAAGTGCTAGTTTGGGACAATAATGAATGAGTGAGTGACTAGCTGAGTCTGCTGCTTGTTAGGCGTAAGCCCTACAGAGTTTGTCTTGGTTTCCTGTTCACTTTGAAAGAGCAGGCAGAATCTCTGGGGCCAAAACTGCTCTGACAGAAAGCTCAGCTGATGACCCTGCCTGGAGTTGGGACAAACACTTGCAAATGAAGTCTTCTCTGCTCCAGAGGCAATAAAGGTGTAATATGTGTGGCCTTTCAGGAGTAATCATCAACAGCAGGGGACTTGGCAGAAAGACAGCCAGAGTTTGTTTTTTAGAAGCAGTATGCATTCCAGTCTAAAATGGACTGCAAAGTCCATACGCATCTGCAGTAGATGTTGCCACAGGTGTAGGATGTTGTGGTTTCTAACATCTTACATGTGTTCTCTAAACAATACCTCGAGTGTCTTTTTGTTTCTGGCCTGTGTGGTTTCCTGCATTTCCGGAAGCTGATCCTATGTAGAAAGGCAGCTGCCTGCAAAGCATTACTGAAAATTATGTATAAAGACATGCATGCAGAAGATGGTGTTGGCTCTGAAAGAAGCTCACTCACCCTGACCTCAGAGTAGGATGGAGCCAGCAGCACTTGTTGGTGAAGCTGAAATAAGTACATTGTTATTGACGGCCAGGCCTGAGCAGCTTCCAAGCGCCCCCCGGAATTCCTTCTGTTTCTGAGCCCTTAAGGGACAGAAATCTGAATTCCAAACGTGGGAATGACCTGGAGAGGGAAGGGAAAGAAGGCCCCTGTTAGGTGAGAGCTTTTGCCAGCACTCCACAACACATCAGGGAATGTCAAGAATTTGTTGTGTAAAAAAAATTAATAATTTAAATAAATAATAGAAAGAATTTGTTGTGTGAATCATCCAAAAAAAATATTCATCCAAGCAAGCTTTGTCTCTCGAGCCATAATCATGGGAGGCAGAGATATCTGTGGGACACAGCTAGTCAACAACCATCCAGGATGTAGAGCTTAAGATACTGGGCAGCCAGGTGCTTTGAAAAGCAAACACATCGACAATCCTGAGGCCTGTCTACACATAGCCAGTTCATTCAGACTTCCTCCCAGGCCTGCAAAGCTAAGAGTCCTCCCTTCCCCCCTCCCATAAATACCCTCTTGAGACTATGCAATTCCCATTTTGTGGATTCTTTCCCATTTCAGGTTTGCCTGATATTCATTCAGGTCTCATTTCCCTACATAAAAGCATTGAAGGGAGTGTGTGTGTGTGTGTGTGTGTGTGTGTGTGTGTAAGTAGGTAGTTGGTAGCTCCCCGTGTAAACTCCCTTACTAAGAGTTGACCCTGTTGGGGGCTCTTATTTTTAAAAACATTAACATCTTCTCTTTTTTCCTTTTCCAAAAAAGTGATGGAAATGAGAGGCAGATTAAACTATCTCCTGGCAGGGATATGGTCATCTACTTAGCGTCTGAGAATAGTAACCTGGCAAAATTCTAGCCCCTGATCTCATAGGCTAGGGGCAGTACTTAGTGGAGTACTTGCCCCTTCTGTCGCGGAGTTGTATAGGAGACCAGGGAAAGGAGAGGTCAAAAAGGCAGCCTGCCCTGGCTGTTTGGCTCAGTTGGATGGAGCATAGTCCCATGCACCAAAAGGTCACGAGTTCAGTTCCTCATCAGGGAGCATACCTAGGCTGAGGTTTCAGTCCCAGTTGGGGCGTATACAGGAGGCAATCGATCAATGTTTCTTTCTCACATCAGTGTTTTTCCCTCTCTCCCTTCCTCTCTTTCTAAAATCAATGAAAACATAACCTTGGGTATGGATTTTAAAAGGGGGGAGAGGGGCAGCCAGAGGAACAATCCCATGGCTATGCCACTGGGTAGGGAAGGGCATGGATTTCTGGGAGTATCAAGGCCTCTTCTTCCGTCTCCAATTAGTGTCTCTCCTCCCATTTGTAGCCTCTCCTCCCATTTGTAGCCTCTCCCTTATTACCCAGCAAACGCCACAGGGGAGTAGGGTAGAGTGGTAAAGTAAGAGTCTGAAACCCTCCCTCCCTCCTTCGGACCCCTAGACAACATGGCAGTGATATGAATCAAAGATTCAACCTATAGATCTGATATTGCAAAGAACTGACAAAGGTACTATTTTCCTTTTACATTAGCAACTTACAGTAGTTCGTAGACTGCATGTGTGTCAGGCACACAGAGGAAGCTTACTGTGTAGAACATTAATTCTATTTTTTCTTTAAAAAGCATATCAGATTACTTAGTGGACTTCCAGTTAAAAATAGCTGGTTACATACACACATTTGCCTCCACTCCCTCCAAAACTTCACTACAGTGACAAGTAAGGGATTAAACAAACATACAAAAAACAAAGGTAAACAAAGAGAAGGAGAGAAACACTGACAACATGCTAGAAGCTGAAAAGCATTTGGAGGGATGGTAATGACTAAGCAGACCCACAAAGTAGAAAAGCTAACAGGCAATCTGCCTGACACCACAGAATCCTCGAAAGGTCTAAGCACTGGCAGGACCAGTTGTCTCTGGAAGTCGGGGTAATGGTGGGGCTAAAATCCAGAGGATTGGTTGAGGCCCTATCTCCTTGAAGAGGATACGAAAAGGATCTGTTGGACTGGGGAAAAACAAGAATAGTCAAGGTGGAAAAAGTGTCCTGAAAACAGGCTGAATAAGTGCAAGCTGACACAATGATGGAAATCAACCCCATTGCCTTCTGCCCCCCTAATTAAAGAGACTTCTTTGGGGGGGATCTAGCCAGTTTAAGAGAAAAGACCCAGAGTCTGACATGGGGATTCGAGTATGAAATGGCCTACCCAGATCACCCCACTGTGAAGTGCAGAGGTGGACAAGCCCTGCTTGCATACAGAGCTTCCTGTCAGCTTTGTAGCACCCTACTCTTACATATGAATGGTAGCCAAGATCACCAACATTTGAAGGAGACTTCTAATAGGAAAGAAAGAGGCCAAATCAACAAACAAATATACAACAACTTGGAATAAAATAACATACAGAGATGAAACCTTTCAAAAATGACTATCACATACATGAAACAAGAACAAGATGTTATATAAAAAAAAAATAAGAACCTTCAGAGGCTTAAAAGTAGGAAGTAGAAATGAAAATCTCAATAAAAGTTTCAAAATAGAAGTTGAAACAATATCCCTGAAGATAAAACAGAGATATAAAATAGGAGACAAATAATAAAAAACTTAGAGGACCAACCTAGGAGATCCTTCAACTGACAAGTAGGAGTCCCAGAAAAAGACTAAGAGAACAGATGGGACGAGATCTTCCAGTAATTCATTAAAATCAACAGAGCTAAAGACCTACCAGGTGAAGGCCACAATGGATAAAAATAGATCCTCACGCAGGCTCATCATCGTGCCATTTTAACACTTTAGGACAGTGGTTCTCAACCTCATTCCGGAGGATGAGGCCCAGAAATCAGGATTTTAAGAAGATTCCCAGGTGATTCTCATGTGCAGCCGAGGCTGAGAGCCACTGCTCTAGGACAAAGAGAAGAGCCTAAAAACAATCTGTTGCCTCCCACATGTGTCCCAGCCAGTGACAAAACCACAACCTGAGTCTGTACCCTGACGGGCAGTCAAGCCCACAACCTGTTGGTATAATGGATGACACTCCAACCAACTGAGCCACCTGGCCAGGGCTATTCTCCCTTTTATAAAAAATGAATGTTCTCATCCTTATTTTTTAATCAGGAGGCTATATAAAGATAACAACATATGAAGTATAAGCCAGAGATGCACAATCCAAACTCATCCTTTATGAGGACATGACACAGGATGCACTACCTCAGGGTCTAGTTTACAAAGGCAAAGCCTATGACCTTGAGGGCCCAGATTCTTCTGTGTGTTTATCTTCCCAAGACATCTTGGACTTGGTGCCTGATGGGCAGGCCGTGCTGAGTGAAAGCATCTAGGCTCAATTGTCTACAAATGGCAAGTGACATCAAAAGCAGAAACTCTGGCTCCTAGTGAGGTGCTCCAGTAGACGCCTGCTGTCCGCTTCCACGAGTTCTCCGGGAGGACTGCTCATCACCGACTCTGTCAGCACAGACTAGATGCCACCTTGGTGTCTGTGTTATAAATGAAATGTTACCGTGCCAGTGGGGTTTGGAGCTTCAGCTTCCAGGCCATGGTCAACACTGCTGCTTTAAATTACAAGAGACCAGAAAAATTCTTTGTTCTGCCCTCTCTTTGTGTTAGAAAAAACATAGGTGTTTGTTTGTTTCTTGAACCCAGACAAGTATTAGCCTGGATTTGTCAAAGTTTGTCAAGTTATTTACATTTTTAATTCATAAGTTAAAGATTTGGGCTACAAATTATCAGAGCTAGGAAAATGTAAGAAAATAGTATGCATGTCTTATGAGTAATTCAGCATTTCTAATTTTAAACTGTTTCTTTAAGTCTCAAGTCTCTGACTTCATCTTGTTCCTCTGTCTGAGAGATATTTTAATGTTTGCATCTGCCAGGGCTGTTTCTGAAGGACCAGAAATGCTGTTTTAGCAGAGTTTCCTTCCAGGTGGCTATGAAAGTGAGCGAGGTTTGTATTCTCCCCAAAGTTGATGAGTGAGAGGGACTAACATTCTGCTTATGGGATGATTCTGCTGATGGGAGTATAATCCGACGTTAAAGTTTAACAGCTACCAAAAAAAAAAAAAAGTTTTATTGAGTGTTAACAGCAGTTCTGTGGGGTTGTACTCTCAGAAAGGAATTTTTTTAAAACACACAGTAGGAAGCTCATGGGAAGTTATTCAACTGGACAGCATGGCCTTGTTCAGGAAACTGGCTACAAGCACCAGCAGAGGCATCCAGAACAAGGCTGCTAACAGTGCCCAGGCACCCCAGGCTGCACAAAGCAGCCAGTTTTGCTTAGGAAGGCTCCTGAGCAATGGCAGTTAATATTTAAACCAACTCATATTATTTGACGATGGAGCCTTTGCAGAGGTGTTATTTCTCTTAGTGCACTCAACCTGAGACCTCCCAGACAAGCAGAGACCAGAAACCTTCTCATTCCATTTCAAATGCAGAACACACTTACCCAAATTGGAGGAAGAGATCTCTGACATGTTCCCCCACTCCCTTTCTACGTGGGTCTGCTTCATTTCCATGCACTCAACACGTATAAAGCACCTACTCTGTTCTGACACTGTTCTGGAACTGCGCTTTCAGTCGTGATCAAAGAGGCTCAAACTGCTGCCCTTTGGCACTTATACTTCAGTCCCATGAACTCAGACAATGTTAGAGGTGGAGCCTATCATCTTCAGAAGTTATAAACCCAAATGGCTCCAAGGGTCAGACCAGGAATAAAAATGCACAAAGGTGATAGGAAGGGGTGGTAACTACTGGTATAGCAAACCAGAGAGTGTGTCCCAAAAGTCTTCCAAACACAGTTTTTTACAACACTATGCAGTCTAAGAAAAACACCTTTGAGTATCAGAAGCCTCTAATGGCTGCTATTCAACTCGAAAATGTCCTCAGGCCAGAAATCAAGGCCCTGAAATGGTGCCTTGCTCAAGGTCAGGGAACCAGGCAGTGACAAAACTGAAGCTAGAACTCAGCTGTCCTGGCCCCGGCCCACTGCTGTTTCACTAGGCTATGTTCCTTCTGGTCCCATAGTTGGGGTATCTCAGAAAGTTCTAGTGTTTGACATGATCTTGGTGAACAACTCGTTCATTCTCTCAACAATTATTTATAAAGGTCTATCATGTCCCAAACACCAACGAAAGCATGAGAGGTTTGAACAAGATCAATGTCAGAAATGGGCCATCACCTCCCAGAGCTTAAGAGCACATTGCTGCAGCAATCTAGATGTATAATTAGTAGGAAACAATAAAATCCCTTTTTCTCCTTTGAGCACTTCTGAGGCAGTAGTTATGATTCCAGGCCCAGAAACACACATGGGCTTAACCTGAACAAAAATTAAATGGAATGTTAAATAATTGATGTCATGTGTCCTTAAAATTAACAATTGGCATAAAAATTTACTATGGAATATAACTGGGTACATATTAGGTGGTCAAATCAGACTTTTGGCTGTAAGTTTTCATGTGTAACGCAATTTCAGCTGCCAAGCTGATGCCAAACTTTGGCTGCTTTCTAACAGGCTCCGCAGTAGCATGGTCAAGTGCCAGGACTATCTATTCATTGCACAAACATTGATGCAGTGTCTGCCTACCAGGGCTTTGTGTTAGAGTACATGTGTAAGTGATATGGTATTCAAAGACCAGTGTTTATGAACCAAAGATAAGTTGAAAACTATTTTTTGCTAAGAATTTCTCAGAAGTGTAGTTGAATCCTTTGAAAATATCCAGTTAGGTGTCCTAGGCCAGCAATTAAGTTGTACCACCTGCTAGAGCAGGAAGGAGAAATGACCAGAGGTATGATCTATGGTGATTTATGGACTATGGCTAATGGTTTGACTGGATGGTCAGGGACTTGGAAGAAATATGATTGGAAAATTGGTGACAAGGAGATCTCACTATTAGCCCTAGCGATTCACAAGAAACATTTTTTATAACTATCCCTGAAATTGGGCTCTGCTAGTTCAGGAGTTTTAATTTCAAAAGGAACACAGCAATGATTCCAGTGAACTGGAAGCTGAGACTGCCACCTGAACACTTTGATTCAACTGGCTCCCTATGCCAGTGAGTCAAAAAGCAAAGAAGAGGGTTATTATATTGGCTCAGGTGATTGATTCTGATAACCATGGGAAAATGGGGATTACTACAGCATAGGGTTAAGGAACCATATTTTGGAATGCAGAAATAGTCACCTCTTACTGTTTCTGTTTCATAGGATTAAAGTTGATGGAAAACCAAAACATCCCAATTCAAACAGAACTGCTAAGGCACTTCAGAATGAAGGTTTGAGTCACCTCACCAGGCACAGAACCATGACCAGCTGAAATGCTTGCTTAGGGGAAATGGAGTGGGTAGTGGAAGAAGGCAATGATATATACCAGCAACAGCCATGTGACCATTGCATAAATGAGGACTGTAATAGTTTGGGTGTTTCTTCCTTATTTTGATATTTATATATTTGTATATATATTAACCAAACATGTTTGTTTTCTTCCCCTCCCTCATCCTCATATCACCTAACCTGAAATGTGTTAGATAGTAGTTAACTTTATATTCCAATACTTAAGTTACAGGGATTTTGAATCAGCTAGAAGAAGAATTAACATCACCCAAAACATAAAAGGGGGGACTCTGAATCCTCTTCTGAGGAATTACTGTGTTTTTACTGTATGTGTGATGGTTGTATCATGTCAGGCTGAAGCACGACTTAGTTATGGTTCTCATTTGGAGGTAAAATATGGTTTAAGGAGCTGTGTACAGTGCAAGTTGACAAGAGGTTGACTGTGGTGGCTTCATAATGTGTGGACTGAATTCTGTTTCCCAGAGTTTCCCTCCCTGTATGTTTGCAGTTAGATGTGTCACAAGAGAGATTGTTGTGTGAGATCTGAAAGCAGAAAAGAAGCAGCCGCCATTGCTGTTGATCTCCTGGTTCACCCTACTGGGTTGACTCAGCAGCCAAGCCTGCAACAGCACCACTCTCTCCTGGATATTCCTTCAGCTTCTCAGACTCCTGGGCCAGGTGTGTGTTATAAGTCCATGATGAAGGACATCAACTTCTTCTGCAGACACTGATACCATCAAGGTCAGAAGCAGCTAAGACTGTCAGTTTATGTATGTAGATTCCACCTTATCCTTCTCTACCCTGCTTTGCACTCACCTTCCCTTTCCAGCTGCCTACCCTGAGGACTTAGATTTCTAGCATCTGACACAAGACAACCTATAGAAACTGCTTAACCACCTCCCACACATTGCTTAAGATGAAATCTCTGTAACAAATCCCTTACCACATATATATCTCCCTGTGTGTTTGCTTCTCTGATTGAACCCTGCCTGATATAGTGGCTTAAAGAACAGGGGGATTTGTTTCCATCACATGTAACATTCCAAAGGTGAGCAATTCAGGTGAGCAGCACAGCTCTGTTCCACGTGAACATTCAGGAACCGGAGTTCCTTTCATTGTATTGTACTATTGTCTGAAGGCATTGTCTTCACCCACCTGGTCAAAACTGAAGGTCTACTTCCAAATTCCAGCAGCAGGAAGACCTAGAGGAGGGTACAGAGGAGGCTTATTCAACATATTAGAGGCCCAATGCACGAAGATTCATGCAAGAATGGACCTTCCTTCCCCTGGCTGCTGGCACCACCTTCACTCCGCCACAGCCGCCTTTCTGCCTTCCCACTCTGCCCAGAGGCCCTAGAACAGGGGTGGGCAAACTTTTTGACTCGAGGGCCACAATGGGTTCTTAAACTGGACCCAGGGCCGGAACAAAAGCATGGATGGAGTGTTTGTGTGAACTAATATAAATTCAAAGTAAACATCATTACATAAAAAGGTACGGTCTTTTTTTTCAATAGTTTTATTCATTTCAAATGGGCTGGATCCGGCCCACGGGCCGTAGTTTGCCCACGGCTGCCCTAGAAGCTGGGGCAGTGCAGAACGCCTGCATCGTAGCCATGGCGAGGATGCAAGCACCTCGCCCCCGGTCACTAGGCACCTGTGTATGCAAATTAACCTGCCATCTTTGTTGGGTTAATTTGCATACTCACTCCTGATTGGCTGGTGTGCGTGGTAAGGGTATGGTCAATTTGCATCTTTCTCTTTTATTAGCATAGATAAGGCCCTCCAAGTGACAAACATCACTTCTTTTTTTATTATTATTATTTTTTATTTTTTTTTAATTTATTGCTTAAAGTATTACAAAGGGTATTACATATGTGTCCATTTTATCCCCCCGCCCTAGACAGTCCCCTAGCCTCCCCTATCCCCCAATGTCTTATGTCCACTGGTTATGCTTATATGCATGCATACAAGTCCTTTAGTTGATCTCCGGTCAATTTGCATCTTTCTCTTTTATTAGCATAGATAAGGCCCTCCAAGTGACAAACATCACTTCTGTCCACATATTGTAGGTGAGAACTTCATCACATGTCCTTACACAACTTCTAGGAAGACTAGGAAATCTAATCTAATGAGGTAGTCATGTGCCAAAAAAGAAAGAATAAAGGTATTTTGGTGAACAACTAGCTGCTTCTACCACACATATATAGAAGAGTGTGACTATTACTATATATAATAGGTAATATTAATATATAATAATGCTATATTATATATTATAATAATGTATTATAATAAACTGTAATATACGATAATATACTATATGTACTAAAATATATAATTTATTTTATACTATACATTATATAGTATAAAATATATAACTTATACTATATATAATATAGGTAGTAACAGATAATAGATAATGTTATATACTATGATGCAGAACTCAAAGTCCTAAAAACAGCATAAAAGAACCATTAAAAATGAGCTGAGTTACCCTGCAAAATAAAGTCAGGAGCAGCCTAGTACAATAAAAAATTGAATTGAATGCTTCCAGATTTAAGATTTTTTTGTGTGCCAATAAATAAATAAATAAACTACTACTGTAACAACAAACGCCAGGAACTTTCCCAACTAAAAATCATAATTGATTACAAGCTGTTGCCTACAGTATTGAGTTACATTTTGCCTTACCAACAAAATGCCTCAGTAGTTAAAATGATTTTGTTTGAGATTCACATGGATTAAATAGCCTAGAACACATCCATCCTAGACTTCATCTAAGAGAGAGGAGATTTGGTTCAAATATTGCTTCTCAGCATGTCAGGAAATGTTTTCTTCAATTAAGTAATCTTATTTTAGAGTTAACTCTGTGCCAAGAAAATAAACAATATATCTTTCATGAACACATCCACTCTGTTGTATAAAAACTTTTATTTTCTGGGAGGCTGCTCTTGGAATTTGTACATATAATGAGATCAGAGCTGGAAAAATCCTGTTTTCTTTAGCATTTAATGGCTTTGGAAACTGTAAGGGAGCCATGTGACATGGTTTAATGACAAAGTTCTGTGAACAAGTGAATATCAAAGATCAACAGATAGTCTTTCCCCAAAAAAAACTGCAGTTTTACAGGAACACTGCATTAAGCACAGTGGGATGTTTCCACTCAATCTTGAGCTGCGTAGAAATTAGTTGCAAGAGAATCTGTTGCTGATCACAGACCAAATGCTGTTATGCTTTCAACACATTTAAAGGGATTAGGCATTATAGCTATGCATTTCTAAGATCAAGTTGCATTAATGGGAAGTCAGGCAAAACCCTTGAGGTCCAAGTGTCTGGCTATCTAAAGAATGGCACCGTAGCAGGTAAAATGCTAGAGGACTTCTTCCTGGAGCTCTGTGCTCCCCACTTCCAGGGGAAGGCTCCGATGGAGGCTGGAGCGGGAGTTGTGTTTGCTCCACCTCCCACTGCTCCCAACACCCCCTGTCATGCTCCAGCAATACCAAATGGCTCCCACTTCCCCTGACGTGCAGTGCTGCTTCTCTCCTCCGTGATTTTGTATATTGTTTTCCACCATTAAAGTTCCTTGCTGTCCTACAAGACTCCGCTCCAGCAGCATCTTTTCTATGAAGCCCACTCTCCTCTTAATTTCTTTTTTTCTGACTCTTCCATGCCCGTGAGCTTCTTAAAAGCAAGAAGCCCCCTTGATATTATTAATCTTACATTCCTGTTGCCTAACAAATCCAGACTCATGGTGGGTATATGATATATGTTTGTGAAATAACAAGTGAATGTTAAATCTAACAAGGTGGGAAAAGGGAACTTCCCAATTAGCCAACTGGGGCTCCCTTTCTGACACAGTAATGGGCAAGTCCCAGAGTTCATTGGTAAAGAAGGTAAGAGAAATTCCTCTGATCTTTCTCATTCTCCTCTCAATCTGTACCTGGGTCAACCAAGGCCAATTAGTTAGCTTCCAGTTGCCAAAAGAGTTGAATCCCTCCTATTTGCTTGATGACCCGTGAAATGCACTAATAAACATTTGCTGGTAGGAACTACATGGCAGACCCTCCACACTTCGAACTGCAGTGGGATAGCCCCTGTAGGCACATATACCAGGGTAAGCGCTAGGGTAAAATAGCAACACAGAAGAAAACTTTCCCAGACCTATGTGGAAGAGCTTCAGTTATTCAGAAGTAAAAGTGGCTTCGCTCTGCCTAGCTTTTGTGAGCTTTTTAGTGGGGACTAGATCTACCCAATCACCTTTCAAGCCAAGCTTTGAATAAGTCCGTTTCTACAAAACCTTTTAAAAGCTTAAAAGTGCCACATCTGCCGAAACTGATTTGGCTCAGTGGATAGAGCGTTGGCTTGCGGACTGAAAAGTCCCAGGTTCGATTCTGGTCAAGGGCATGTACCTGGGTTGCGGGCACATCCCCATTAGGAGATGTGCAGGTGGCAGCTGATCGATGTTTCTCTCTCATCGATGTTTCTAACTCTCTATCTCTCTCCCTTCCTCTCTGTAAAAAATCAATAAAATATTTTTTTTTTTAAAAAGTGCCACATCAACACTGGCCTTATCTCCCACTACTCCTTTGCAAATGCTCGACCTGTCAGCCCACCTGGACTTTTCTCTAATCCAAAAACACACTGTGCACAGGGCCTTTCACCTGCGAAGCAATCTCCCCATTAAAATTCTTCTTCTTGTCTAACCTCACCCATGATGTCATGCAGATATCAGGTGCCCCCTGACATGGTCTGATAAACAGGGAACTGCTCCTCTTGTTCTTCACCTAATACTATAACTCTGATCCAGTGATTAGAAAAACATCCGACAAATCCAGACTAGGGGACATAATACAGGATCCAGACATGGGTTTGCATGTAGGTGGTTTGTTTTTGGAAGTGAGCCCAAGTAACAGGAGTGGAGTGCTGGTGAGTATGGGCCTGGCTGGCTCAAGGTCTCACTGTGGAGTCAATTAAATTCCTAATATAACCTGCAGTAATTTGGAATGTACATGATTATGATAAGTTGCTATTATATTCTTGCAAATGTAACAGTTAATGGAGGTTTAGCTAAATTTTGTATGTTTTAAGGAACATTTCAAAAGCAACTTGCACAGGTTTGAAAATCCTGACAGAGTAGATGGTAAACTGCCCCATGCAGTGAATTCTTCCTGAGAACCAGGCGCTGTTTTAAAAGTCTGTATATCTGCCAGGTCCAGAGGCTGTAGAACTTTCATCACTGGCACCATTATTTTCATTTCTAAACCAACCCTTGGATAAACAGCAATTGCTCCTATTATTGTAACACTGTGTTAGTGGGAGGGCATTCATTGGTCCTCCCAGACTCATTTCACAGCGACCTGCTCTGTGACAGCCGCCTTGGAGAAGCTGATCCACACATACGTGGTTATATCAGTTGCTTGATTATGTATTTCTTACATGGAAGAATAGATAATACAAGAACAAATAATAATACAAAAATAAACTCTTTCATTTTTTTTATGTGCCTCAGGCATGAAACAGCTCTGGCCACCGACAAAGGCATGAAGCTAGGATGAACAAAGGACTGTACATCTGCTTTGCCCCTGATTGCTATAAGAGCAACACCACCAATCAGGTGTCTCCTTGCCCATTGCCAGGGGGTAAACTCAGTTTTATGTACTCACAACTGTATACCTACATTGCCCACCCCTGTATATTTGTAAAACACCTTTCATTCTAGACTTTTAAAGTGATTTAGAAACCATGACTTATTAATAATCACACCCCCTGAGCTGTTGATCTAAACATGGTCAGATTAAGGGGCTGGGGGTTTCTGAGGTCTAGAACTCCAGCTGTCAGAAACAGAACTCTTCAGAGAAAGCGGATCTGGACCCCCTTTAGCACCACTGCGGCTGCCATTGTTTCTCTGGTATGGCGACTCAGGGCCATCACCCCTCTCTCTTTCTTTCCCCGTTGTTGTGTGCCATTGTGGTCATGGTGTGGATCGAGATGAGGAAGGTGTTTTGAATGGGTTCTCTGTAGCTGTGTAGCATTCAAAATCCAAGCAAACTCAGAAATGCAGCCCCAGAGAGGCCTTTGGGCCACCAAGGCACCCGGAGCTAATGCTCCTGCGCCTCAGTGTGAACCGAGACCCCGGCCCCCCCCCGCACCTCTGCACACTCAGAGCTCCCCCGGCTGTGCGCTTTGGGAAAGAAGCCTGCATCTCGAGGTTAGTGATCTGGTTCTGTTTCCAACTGGCCAAGTGACCTCAGATAATTCAGTCTCCCGAGACCTCAGTTTCCTCAGCTATAAAATGTGAGTGGAGGAATAGAGGGTCTTTCAGCTCCAAGATGTTATGATGTAAAAATCTTGCCAAGACAAACATCTTAAGTTTGTTTTCTTGCATTTCCACACCTCCCTCCTCTGTACTTGACCTGCACATGGAAAATATCTGATGCCTCACCCTTCCATACCCTCATCAGACACTTGAGCAAATCCGAATGTTTTTTTTATAAAAGCTTGTGCCATATTTTCTGCACAATTGTCTCTACTTTTCCAGTAAAATCCCTGCCACCTCCTCAAATCACAGTGGGTAAGCATTGTATCAGACAGATAGCTGATTCTCATCAGTTTCATTCAGTCTGGTATCCAATTTGGTTACTTCAGACATCTTCTTTTCTGTGGATCAGGTGACGGCTTCTGGTCTACCTATTCACCTCTAATTTACCCTGAGGGGTTTTGAGGTAGGATGTTTCTCATTGTGGGGGGAAATGTCTTCGGGGAATTCCTTTGCCTATTCTGGCCTGACCGAATTCCAGTTGACAACCTCTGGGAAGACTCACAAGCTGACATTTTTATTTTCATAGATATTGTTTGTCAACAGAAAGTTGTGAGGAGTTGGTTGGGGCACCATGGTTAAAAGCAGCTCTTTTGTTCCAATCTTAAAAGAAAATTAAAAATTTACTCTTTCAGATACCTCACTTCATCCAACATCCACTGAAAATACAGTTGCTGACAGCCATGTCAGCGTGAAGATACAGAGCATGGGAGTTAGGGAGGACTTTCCACTTTAATGAGAATGTCCCTGCGCTACTTTCCTCTGGGTCTGGCGCCCTTTTGGAAGCCTCAGGCAGTGGCCCACTGCTGACAGACTTACTAACATTTAACTTGCAATCTCCTACTTCCCAGAGAGGTGCTACGTTAGGGTGTAACATGATAGAAAAGGGCAAAGAACTTGGATTGCTGTGCACCCAGCACCAATCTTCTCTGATATCAAGGCCTTTTTTCATCTCCTCATGCAAAGTCCTCATGCAAAAATCAAACCAAAAAAAAAAAAGAGCAAAAACAAAGCACTTGAGTTGCATTTTTTTGCTTGAAGTCTCTCTCACTTTTACTTTTCATGTTCCTTTGAACATAGTTGTACCTCAGCCCTTCCTGATTTTGTTTTATTCTCCAAGACAGATTTTACTCTTTCCTTTCTAAAACATCCAGATGACCTTTGCTTTGGGTTTTTTTCTAAATCACCATATGTTAGATAATTGTGCCCAGAGGAATTACTTTCAGAGTGGCCTAAACACAAAAGAAAAACACACAGCCAACTTTTTCTCTAGAGCAGTGCAAACATTTCCTTAAACCTAAGTGTCTCAAGAGGGAAATTGACAGAATAAACCTTTCACCCAGCGAGTCCAGTCTGTGTAGCGCTTGTCCTGAATACTTCTTCTTGAATTTTTATATCCCTGATTTATCTACTGTTTTGCCAATAAAAGCAGTCATGCTCTTTGATTTAAGTTTTTTTTACAATGGAAAAGTGACCAGAGAAAATGACTCAACTGAGTGTTTTATTAACGGAAAGAACTCATATGCCAGCAGCAACCCAAGCTCTTTGCCCTTCTCTATCATGTTACACCATAATGTAGCACCTCTCTGGGAAGTAGGGGATTGCAAGTTAAATGCTAGCAACTCAATGTCTTTTCAGATGTTAGATGCACTAAAGTGCCAACCACAAAACATAAGAACCTTCAGTATTGAGAATTGACATCTATTCATATAATTATCCATTACAAAGCAACTACCAAAAAAGGGGGCCTTCCCTTAACTGTTAGGCTTAACATGTCCTACAGGGTGTTGGCTGGGCTGTGCTTCCTCTGAAGGCTCTGCTGGAGGCCTCCCTGGCCTCTTCCCAGCTTCTGGTAGTTGCTGGCAAGCCTTGCCACTCCTTGGCTTGTAAATACATCACTCCAATCTCTGCCTCCATTGCCAGATGGCCTCCTTCCTGTCTCTTCTCTTCTTAAAAGGACCAGTTATATTAATCTGCCTGGCTGTGAAAACAAAACATAATAAACTGGGTGGCTTAAACAGCAGACATTTTTTCTCACAGTTCTGGTTCTGGAGGCTAGACGTCCAAGATCCAAGTGCTAGCCTATCTGGAAGGACACGGCTTTTCGGAGGACACTATTCAACCTACTATATCCCCCTAAACAAATGATAATCTCTTCTGTATTTAAATGAAATAAATTTTTTAAATGTCTTTAGAAAGTGAAAGAAAAGGTCAGTGGATTCCCTAAGAATCTTTTCCATTTGGTCATCTACCCCATTGGTTCTCAAAGTGTGATCTAAGGACCACTTTGTCCCAATTCAGCTTCAGGGGGGACTGATTAAAAATGCAGACTCTTAGCCATGGCCAGGTGGCTCAGTTGGTTGGAGCGTTGTTCTGTACAACAAAAAGGTTGAGGGTTCAATCCCCCTCCACTGGGGCAAGAACAGGAGACAACCAATTGATGTTTCCCTTTCTCTCCCCTCTGTCCCCCTTCCTCTCTCTCTCTCTCTCTCTCTCTCTCAAAAAAAAAAAAACAAAAAAAAAAAAAAAAAAAACCAATAACATATCCTCAGGTGCAGATTTTTTAAAAATATATTATATTGATTTTTTATAGAGAGGAAAGGAGAGGGATAGAGGGTTAGAAACATCGATCGGCTGCCTCCTGCATACCCCCTACTGGGGATGTGCCCACAACCAAGAAACATGCCCTTGACTGGAATCGAACCTGGGACCCTTCAGTCCACAGGCTGACGCTCTATCCACTGAGCCAAACCAGGTAGGGCAGGTGCGGATTTTTTTAAATGCAGTTTCTTAGCCTTCACCCCAGATCTACTAAGTCAGAACTGCTAAGTGTAGAGGCCAGCAACCTGCATTTTAAACAAGCTCCTGGGGTTTTGTACACACTAAAATTTGAGAACCACAGATCCACAGTGTCAGAAAATGCCTTATATTCCCCATGCTGCTACTTAAATTCAATTCTTTTTTTTTTTTCTTTTCAGATGAAATTGAGAACAGCTGGTCAACAATTTTTTCTTATATTTGAATACCATTTTAAAGGTATTCCTTTTCCCCCTCCAAATCAAATAATATAAATTCAAATAATATTAACTCCTTAGTCTTGATAGGATGTATTTTCTAATCATTAAATCATTTATAAATTCTGGTCAAATTCTTGTCATCTCCAGAATCATAGGCAATACTTTTGACTATCATAGGTTTTATATTTCAGATTAGAAAAATCTAAATCCTACAGAAGTCACACTGAATCATCCTAATCAAAGTTATTTCCAGCCATGGGGGTGGGGGGGAGGGAGGTACATACTTACATATTAATAGTCTATGAGATAGAGTCTGCCTCTAATTCCTTCTTCCTCCCTTTGTGTCAACTTTGATGAGTGAGGAACCTACCAGCTTATGGGCTGTTTGTGTTCAGAGCCCTGTGGGGAGGCAACAGGGGGATGTGGAGGTGATGAGACTGGGAAAGAGGGTGTCATGGAGGTAAGACAAAAAACTGAACTGAAGCTTTTGCAAGAGAAATGACTTGAGAACCAGTCATTTCTTTTTGAGCCACACAAAAATGACACTTGGTGAGGTCCATACATAGCATTCTGATTCTGTTAGAGCCTAAAGGTTTGAAAAACCTTGAACCAATAGCTGCTAATTCTCAACCATGAATTTTGCTCTCACCCGAAACAGAACTCCATGCTGACCCATCATTCACATATGCGTTCAGCAAACATCCCGACTGCTCCCAGTTTAGACATGGAAAAGCAGAGTTATAGCGTGTACCAAATTGTGCTCCAATCCCTGGAATTTTGAACCATTCAATGGGTCAGGAAGGCATCAAAGAGTTGTGTAGGCAGAATTGTTATTGAATCTTAAAACTGAAAGGTGTCTTGTAAAAGTATCACATTATTTTAGTAAACATGGTGTGAACTAAGAAATTTCCTGGAAAACTTCTCCAGGTTAAAGAAATGACTGTCCAGCCCAGCCAGCTTGGCTCAGTGGTTGAGCGTCGACCTGTGCACCCAGAGGTCACGGTTCGATTCCTGGTCGGGGCACATGCCCGGGTTGCGGGCTTGATTCCCAGTGTGGGGCATGCAGGAGGCAGCCAATTGGTGGTTCTCTCTCATCAATGATGTTTCTATCTCTCTTTCCCTCTCCCTTCCTCTCTGAAGTCAATAAAAATATATATTAAGAAAAAAAAAAAAGAAATGACTGTCCCAGTGAATCTTCATTTCCATCTCTATCACCAAACCTGGGATATTTCCAGAGTTGCGTCTTCTCCTGAAACTATCATGATTTGATTCCAACTGACTCCTTGGAGTACCCAGTTCCTCCTTTAAAATTCTGCCTGGGCACAAGGAAACTCCCTTTCTTTAGTTTTCCTTCATGCGGCTAAGACAGGCTGGCATTTAAAATTGACTTAGCTGAGTAGAATGGGAGAACCAAAAGAAAATATAGACAACATAATCATAGGTTTTCAAGGTATAGAGAGTTCTGAGTCAATGTTGACAACAGCAGCAGGACTAGTACAATGTCAGAGGCGGATCTCTGCTAGGTGGCCTGAGGCAATAGCTTGTTTTCTGACCTCCAGAAGCCTGGCCCTTTCTACCAGACTGGGCTTCTAAAGACCAACCAAAAGACACTGGT
The DNA here is from genome assembly GCF_964212035.1 of Myotis nattereri. NCBI lineage: Eukaryota > Metazoa > Chordata > Mammalia > Chiroptera > Vespertilionidae > Myotis > Myotis nattereri. The sequence goes on from NC_138079.1 coordinate 38,612,568, forward strand.
CTCCCAAGGCAGGTGCTGGGGTTCCATGAGCACTCGCTATTGGCAGAGGGAAGGGTCTTTTCTTCCTTATTTCCCCGCTGCCCAGCACAGTGCTTGGACATATTGGGGCTCGATGTAATGTCTCTTGGATGAAAATTCAAAACTTTTCCTTATATAAATGACCAGAGCAAACCGAAGTCTTCCCACTTACTTCTAGTGTTAGATGTGAGGGCCACACTTTCCTCAAATTGTTGGGATTGCAATGATGGGCTTCATGACTTTGGTGATCTGCCCCACCCAATCTGGAGCAATTTAGGGCCTTTCTCTCAGGAGAAGTTCCTTCTTCATACATGGGACAACTCAGCTTCAACACGTGGACATAAGACGGGAGTCCTCATACATCCAGAAACAGGAGCTGCCTGGCAGACCTGACCTGAGATCAGCCGACCGACCTCTGCATTTTGAAAGAGAGGCTGGGGCCTAGAGAGTGATTCGTAGCTCTCCCAGCTCCCACGGCCACCAGTGGCGGAGCTGCTCCCAGGTCACTGAACACCCAGGCCTGTGTTTCACCTCAGCTCTCTTCATTGCTCTGCTCCTCTGCTTGGTGACTTCAGGAAAGCTGTGGGAAGCTGCTCTCACCTGGGGCCCACAGGCGGCCCCAAGTCCCCCTCCCCTGTCCTCAGTGTCTGATGGGCCTCTTGCTCGTACCCTACTATTGTATCACTTGAAATGCATGATGTCTAAACTACTGCATTATCTAAACTATTGCAAAGTAATAGTTAAAAAATAATCGAAGTCTCAGGTCCCAAGAACAGTCAGGGAAAGAGGCCTTGACACATGTATAAAGATAAGAAAGGAGAAAACTCCATTTTCAAACTTGGAAAGAGAACACTGTATGTGGTATTCATGTTATCATTGACACTTTTCAACGAAAAACGTGATATTGATTAATTTGCTGGCCAGGATGAGGACAAGTGTTTGCTGGGCTCCCACTACAGTCAGTGCCTGTTCTTGTGCTGAAGAGGAACGTACCCGCTTTATGAATTGACGTGCTTTATGTACCGGCTGTGGCAGAGGCGGTGGCCGAGACAGCCTGAACACGGGAAATCACATTCGAAGGGGAAGCTCTGGGCTGGCAGAAGCGTGTTAACCTTTCATCCATGTCATTTGGGTTTAATATGTTAACTTTGTAGTAAAAGCTTCTTCTTTGAGCTCAGGGTTCGTAAAAAGTGTTACTGGTCCTTGATGTTCCCAGTTGAGGATAGTAAGGAAAACAACCCTGAAAGCTCACATTGATTGAAGCAATGACGGAGCTGGGGGGGTCAGCCCAGTGCCCGGCTCCTCCCCAGCCTGACAGAACTGAACGGCTATTCACAGCTGCTGGAGCCCTTCCAAGGGGCGAGTGTAAATGTACTTGTATCATCTTTGCAGAGAGGAACTGTGTAGTCCCCAGTGCTTCCTGGTTGATTCGGATCGACTGTTTATTTGTTTAGTCCTGTAATGATATTATCCACAGGGCTAGCGCCACACAGGGAGGATGAGGAATTCCTGGAGCAGGGCGGCTGTGTGTGTTTATTGCCCTGTCAGCTCTTCACGACAAAAGACAAAAGTTTGCTGTAATTTGCGTGTTCCCACACACACATGATCCATATGGACAATATCGAGTATAGGTGCTGATGAAGAAAAAAATAAAGGATTAGCAGAAATCAAGATGCCAGCTGCCTTGTGAGAAAGGCAGAGAAATGCTCTCACAGTGAGCCTCTGATTAAACACCGCAGTTCCAGAGCTGGAAGGAATTCTGAGATGTTATCCATCACCGGAGGAAAAAAGAACCACCAGCTCTTGCCTGACTTGGGCCTTGTGTTGCCTTGGACATTGAGCCTTTTTATTTTATTTTTTTTTTAAATATATTTTATTGATTTTTTGCAGAGAGGAAGGGAGAGAGATAGAGAGTTAGAAACATCGATGAGAGAGAAACATCGGTCAGCTGCCTCCTGCACATCTCCCACTGGGGAAGTGCCCGCAACCCAGGTACATGCCCTTGACCGGAATCGAACCCAGGACCTTTCAGTCCGCAGGCCGACGCTCTATCCACTGAGCCAAACCGGTTTCGGCGAGCCTTTTTATTTTTTATTTTTTTTATTTTTTTTATGCTCAGCAATTTCTGTTGCCTTAGCAGGTTTCTCACAGCATTGTGGATCTGGAGGGACCATGGTTTCTCTTTTCCTCAGCACATTTGTTGATCGTTCAGTCTCAATGCTGTTCTTAGTTGTGGGCATATAATCAACGCCAACTCTAGTTCATCTTCTTGGTGTCAGACTGAAACCCCTAAAATGTGCTGCCAGTTAGTTCCTGATTGTTTTTCTGGGAGCCTGCAGTTCTGAAAGCATTTTACCTCAAGAACGTGCCTTTCATCCAAGAAACACACTACTTGAAAGAAAGGGCAAAATGAATCGACAGAGGCCGCCTATCACTCAGTGGCTGGCAAGCAAGAATGTGCTGAGGGACAGCTGTGCCCAACCTTCTCGCTGATTGTGGGTCCACCATGGCCCTGCCACACAGAGGCTGCTATCATGCTGCTTGATCGGTGCCCCCTGACTGTCTCACGAGGTTCACCGATGCCAAGACAGTGAAAGACACTGCAGGGAGGGCTGACTGGGAAATAAATGCGAGTGGGATGGATGGCTGCCACAGGCCCTGAGAAACAACACTCACCGACAGGCTCGAACCACCCCAGCAAAGTGATACAACACTGCCAGCTGCCAGTGAGAAATGGTGGCACTTCAGACAGCCTGGGCTCGATTTGACTAATGGGGTAAGGCAGCCATCGATGGATCATGAGTAGCAGCGGTCCCAGAAAATCTGCATTTGTGGTTCCCAAACAACGGAGACATTTCATGACCAACAACATGGGATCTTCCTGGCAGCATGCACTAAAGCACCAGTCCACTGAGGCAGACGCCTCCAATGTGTATCTAGTGAAAGCCATGCATACATAAGTGTAATCTGAATAACAGGATAAAGGGGAATCATGCTTAACAAGCGACCCAGAGATGGTTAGTGACCCTCAGAGCCCCTGAGCTGATGAAGAGGCTGCAGTTGAGAGGCAGATGCTGCTGCGATTTGGATGTAGCCTCAGGCTGGTACCCACCAGCCTCAGAGTTTGCCTGTGCAGCTCCTCTAAGTAAGAAAGAAAACCTAGACGAACCCCCTCGCTTTGCTGACTGGGTGTGAATGGGAGGCAAGATGGGAGGTGAGGGAATAAACTTGCCCTAGAACAACTCAATCAACTATGTTAAACAGAGGGGCTGTTATAAAAGCGAAATATAGACGGTGCATGTATTTTTAATCACCAGGACGAGGGTGTCCTGTGCAAACATCAGCAGCTCCCGCCTGCCGAGGGCTAGAAACGCGCCAGGCGCGAAGCTTGGGTTCCCTGCCACCCGCTCCTAAGGGCGCCCGCCTGGCCCTGCCAAAAATCATTGACAAATAAAGAGCTCTCAGAAACGGGCCCTACCTCTGGCCAAAGAGGAGAACCTCTTTTCCGATAAATATTTGGCCGGGAAGGGGGGAGGGGAGCCAAGAGTAACAAAGGGGGCCGGCGGCCTGGGTTTGTTTGCATTGCCGGCCGGCGCAGGGGCGGCCGGGCGCAGCTGACCACGGGCACAGATAGGTTAATTTCCACATGGAGCTGCAGAAACCCTATCCGCGGGTTGCGAAGCGTGGGTCAGCCCAGGCATGTTAATCTGTTTAGCATGTGCGCCGCGCCGCGGAGCCAGACCACCGGGGCGCAGGAGGCGCGGCCGCAGTCGCGCTGCTCCGGGAGTTAATAAAGAGCTGAAGGCAAGTAAGTGTAGCGGGTGGCGGCGTCTCCGCGCCGGCCGCGCCCGCGGGGCCCCCGAGCCCCGCCGGCCCTGGGCTCAGCGCGCCCTGGAGGCTGAGCGAGCCCGGTGCCCGGCCGAGGCCGGGCGCACAGCGGCTGGGGGACCCGCGGGCCCGGAGCGCCCGCCCCCCCCACCCCCCCCGCCCCCCCCGCCCCCCCCACCCCCCCGCCCCCCCCATCCCCCCCGCCCCCCCACCCCCCCCGCCCCCCCCACCCCCCCGCCCCCCCGCCCCGCCCCGCCCTCGGGATGGGGGAGGGGAGCGCCTTCTCTCCGCGCTCGCACCGTGGGGGGGCAGGGGAGCGAGGGGTTAGCCATTTAGAACATTTTTAACTAATCAAAATATTTGCTGATGAGTATTTATTTTTACAAGAACTCGGTTTGGCTGGAGACTTCCCGAGCAACAATATGGGCTGCCGCACTGGGTTTGTGACGGAGCCAAGTGCGGCTAGGCTTATTGAATCTGCGCGCCGACATCACTCGCTCCGGAGATGTTTCTCTGTTCTGGGGAAGAAGGTTTCCCAAGACCATCCTTCTGCAGATGGCGCTTAGAGCACAACCACATGTCCCCCAGAGCACGAGAGGCTGCGTGTATTATGTTTGGGCTGAATGGAAAGAGGAACGCACGCCCTTTCCTATCCGAGCAGCAGAAGGGAAAAGAGCAGACAGAGTCCCCGTCTTGAGAAAGGAAAGCCACAGCCTGGAGGTTGGAGGGTAAATACAAACAACAGCAGAACGGGATTAACACCCACATCTATCTCAATGCACCCCTCCAGCGTGCTCACCTTCCTTCCTCCCAACACTCAGGAAAGAATCACGTTTAACTTCACTGAAATAAAGTTGTTGAGTCTAGTTCAATGTGATTAAACAACTAGTTCATTCAAGTCATTGCAAGGCGGTTGACCACTATCTAGGAAAACCCACGAAAGATTAGGTCAGTGTGAAAATGGACAAAGGAGGGTTCGTAATAAAGTACTTTCGATTGTAAAGATATCTGCAAAAATACTGGACTCTAATTTTTTTAAATGCTGTTGACTAAAAACTGGATTAAAATCTCTTCATGCCCTAACCGGTTTGGCTCAGTGGATAGAGTGTCGGCCTGTGGACTGAAGGGTCCCAGGTTCGATTCCCGTCAGGGGCTTGTACCTGGGTTGTGGGCACATCCCCAGTGGGAGGTGTGCAGGAGGCAGCTGATCGATGTTTCTCTCTCATCGATGTTTCTGACTCTCTATCCCTCTCTCTTCCTCTCTGTGAAAAAGCAATAATATACGTATATATTTTAAAAATCTCTTCATAACAGTAACAGTCATTAAGAAAATGGATTGCTGTGGCATGAGCTCCTAATTATTAACCTCAGATCATGTAACAGTTAAGAAATACTCCCTGAAGAGGACTTCTCCGGGGCTCTGTCCTGGGGAAAGGGAACTGGGGCCTGGTTCCCCTGAAGGGGGCATGGCTTGCAGGGCATCCCTGCTGAGAAGTGCCTGCAGGAAGTGTAAATGAGCATATCTGCTCAAAATCGGAAGTTGGATCAGAGAAGCAGAACATAAATTTACCCATCATGAAAAAGACGACTTCCCAAGTGCAAGATGAGACAGAACTGGTTCCTATACAGAGAAAAGAAAATATCTAAAGAGCTCTAGAGACTCTCAGCTCAGTACCACTTGGCAGTGGCATCTGGTAACTTTCAAAGGCCAACATTAGTACTAAGATAAAGTCAAGCCGACTGTTAGGCATAGTGAACCCACATCTCCCTTTATTCTATATTAGAGCTTTTTATTCCATTTGGGAGCCACAACTAAAGATATTTGGAGAATTAAAACAGTCTTCCTTCTTTCCTGTACTTCCTTCACTTATTTGGTTTATATTGGTCATTACGTGTCCTGATCTTACTGACTTAATGACAGTTGCCACCTATCTAATTTTGGCCCCAGTGCTCCTCCAACTCAAAATTAAATGATCCGTGTCTCCATGAAGTGTGAAAAGAGCTTGTAGCTTCTTTTGATCAAAGAGACCCATGGCTCTGAATAACACAGAGAAGAAAAGATGGCACTAATAAAAATTGCCTGCACTTTATAGTATTTTGAAACTGGTTGGCAGAGATGAAGAAACTAAGGAAAGTAAACATTTCGAAAAAAACAACCGAAAAAATCATAGCTGAAGAACTTAAATCCTTTTGAATCAAAGGAGAGAACGTTTTTCAATATTTCCAACCCGAATTTTCCTTACTCAGTGACTCCAGCCCAAAAAAGCACACTTTGCTCCTGCCAGTCAAGAGAAAGACATCAGTAAAGTACCTGGGTGTCCAGAAAATCAAGAAACCTGCCTGTCAGGAAGGTGGCGTATTCCCGTGCCTGACTAGGCTGCTGATGACCTCTCACCTCCATGTGAGAGTGTCTCCATCGGCTCAGGATACCGTAACAAATACCATAGACCGTGTGACTTAAACATTTATCTGTCATAGTTCTAAATTCTGGGAAGTCCAAGATCAAGGTGCTGGCAGATTCAGTTCTTAGGGAGGGCCTCCTTCCTGGCTTGCAGACATTTCCCAGTTTTCACACGGACACAGAGAAGTGAGCTTTGGTCTCTTCCTCTTATAAGGACACTAACCTATTGTGGGAGAGGGGACAGCCTCATGAACTCATCTGAAGCTAATTATCTCCCAAAGGCCCCACCTCCCAATACCATGGGGGTTAGGGCTTCAACATATGGATTGGGGGGAGGGGCACAAACACTCAGTATACAACAGGGGGGCACATTTCATGGCACATTTCAATGCAACTATTGAGCTGATAGGAAGGGGACACTGTGGGGCAAATCCCACCCCACGTCAAGGCACAAACCAAGACCCTGCAAAGGGCCCACCTCCCCCTTTAAGCCTTTCTCCATCTTCCTTTTCCGAAACTCTCATCCCTCTATTAGAATTTTTGCCATCCTCATTTAGTTCTGAGCCTAAGCTGCTTTGGTTTAGTTATATTCCAAGGCCCCAAATGTATCAATGACAATGGTGATATGATGATTACAGAGCTAATGTTGATTTGACCTGTCTCATATGCCAGTGCTTTGTATTTATAATTTTCATAACAAATCTGTGAGATAGGTATTACTAGTGCCCCTTGACCAATGAGAAAGCTGAGGTTCAGAGAGGTTAGGTAGCTTTTCACCAGGTTAATTAGTGGTGGAACTGGGTCTCAAACCATTGGCCTACTGAGCCTGAGCTCTAACCAGTTCACTGTCACATAATCCCCTCCTTATGCACACAGTGGGTCCCCCAAATTCTATAGAGAATAATAATGTTAAAGTCTATTTCAATGTTCCTGGGATCAAAGAATGCCTAAAATTTTGAGTATCAACCCTTTTCTTACTGGGTAGAAAAATTATATTTCCAGTTTCTATGCTGTATTAATTCTTACTCCCTCCTCCTTCTTAAACTGGGGTCTTTTTCCATCACTTATAACTAGATTCTGTTTTGTACCTCACCTGAGCCTGTGTGTTTCCATTGGTTGTAATGAGTGATTGACAGCTTTAATTTTTAGATGCATTAAACATCAAAGTCTGGAAATTTTTATTTATCCCATTTGTTATCCTAAAAAATCAAAGACTAATAAGATATAAGAAAAAAGTCAGACTTGCATGGAACTGAGTTTCCCAGGGCTCCCAGTAGGTACATGGAATCAGGGCCAGAAATGAACCCCAAACTTGCTGAAGAGCTCCAAGAGGAGAGAGTACAGAAGCCCAGTTAAAATGTACAATGGGCCTAGGAATGGCCTCTGATTATGACAATCTTTGGACTAAGAGTTGGATATCCATCAATCAGAGAAAAAATAACAGGGCCAGGAGTCCTGGTTAGCTCATGGGTCTCAAGTGTACAAAGCTGGTAATGCTGGTGGTTTCCCTTGTGAGTAAGTATACTCGCAAATTGAGGGGCAAATCTTGTCAAGCACCTTGAGTGCCTCTGAGGAAAGCATCATGGAGAAGTTACTGTATTTTCTACAATGATGTTGCCTCATTCCATCACCAGAAAGTATTTTTTCCCAAATAACGTGATTGATGAACTAAATAGCTTTTAAATCTCAACGGATGCATGTTGTTTAGATAAGCCATTTGTCTGGGGTTCCAAATGAAAAAGAGGATCCATCCCCCAGAATTCCTCAAACACCAGGTGCCCTTATAAGGGCCAGACTTGCCTGGAAAGGAGAACAGAATGACTCTGCCTAGTGAATCCCCCAGGCTTCACATTCCAAAAGTGTCCCATTAAATGAGTCCAAGCAGTTGCTTCTGAAATCATAAATTCCAAAAGACAATGAAAGTTACAATCACGAGGGGTAACAGAAGCCAAACACATTAGGAACATGTTCCTTGAGCAAATAGCCTAATTCCGGACACGCGGGAACACATGGTTTGCCTCAAACATGTTTCATTTTGTCATCGCACTGAGTGCACAGTATTTCTCTTTGGGTGCAAGAGTGATTGATTTCGTTGGGAGAATTGTTTGTAAGAACATGAAAGTTGCCAAAGCAAACACGTTGGAGGGAAGTGTGGAGAAGGGGAGTAAGAGTATTTGGAGTAGAACTGGGTATGGGAAGTTCATGCAGAGGTGAGACAGTGAGATGTAGAACAAATAAAAACATTCTGCACACTTCATCTACATAAATTATGTTCAGAAATTCACTCTGTGTAGACATTCGCTGTGCAGCTACAACGCTCCCTAGTGTGCCTCTAGAATGTGGGCACTCAGCCAGTTTTTAAGTGAATGATTTGTAACTTTTCCTCCACATAAATTAATCTATTAACATTTAGATCATCCCGATTTTAATCCACAAAAGTCATGTAGTCATTGAAAAAATTCCTCTAATCTATTTGTCTTGTATGATAGAGTTCTATTACTGACTTGTATTAAAATAGATTGTCTTGACCTATGTTGACAAAGTAGAAAACATTAAGAATATGTCCTTTGATCGGTTTCTCTCCCATGAAAAAAAAGAAAAACTAAAAAGCTACCTAATGTCCTGGCTGCTGCGGCTCAGTTGGTTGTGCATCATCCCATGCATGGAAAAGTTGCTGGTTCGATTCATGGTCAGGGTACCTGCTGGGATTGTGGGCTCATTCCCCAGTAGGGGGCGTGCAAGAGGCAGCCAATCGATGTTTTGCTCTCACATCAATGTTTCTCTCTCCCTTTCCCTTTCTTTCTCTCTAAAGATCAATTTTAAAAAAATATTTTTAAGCTACCTAAATAATACATAGTAGCATTTCAAATTATGTGAGTTTGAAATGTTCCTTTGGTCATTTACTTTAAATGGTCATTTACTTTAAGTTACGCTAGAGATGATAATTTTTTTAGTTCTTATCTCTCTGTAGATATTAGCTTCTAAGAGATATAAAGGTGTTATAAAATACTCATGATGCTGCCCAGCCAGCATGGCTCAGTGGTTGAGCGTTGACCTATGAACCAGAAGGTCACAGTTCGATTCAGGGTCAGGGCACATGCCTGGGTTGCAGGGTTGATCCCCAGTGGGGGACATGCAGAAGGCAGCCAACCAATGATTCTCCCTTATCATTGATATTTCTATCTCTCTCTCCCTTCCCCTCTGAAATCAATAAAAATATTTTTTAAATAAAATAAAATACTCAGATACTTAGATGCTTAAGTGAGCAGTTATGCACAAACTAACACATGGAATTTTTTGTTTACTCCATTAGCATTATGTTTTCCATATAGCTATTCTTGGAGTACAAAAGGAGAACTTGTGAAAATTAGCAATAGACTATCCATATAAACATTCTCACTTTAAAATGATACTCTAAGTACAAAATAAGTAATTTAAACCCAGCGAATAGAGACTTTTAAAAATCATCATCCAAGGATATGTTTTTTATTTTAGAGAAGGAAGGAAGGAAGAGAGGGGAGGGGAGGGGAGGGAGGGGAGGGGAGGGGATGGAGCTGTTGTCTAAAGGTCTCCCCAGATTCCTTCCCACATGGGTTTCTCCAATGAGCATCTGACCATGTCAGCAGGCTGCATCATAATGAGTAAGCAAGTGAGCAGAGAGAGAACCACCTAAAGAGAGAGAGTGTGTATCAGCAAAATGGAAGACATAATCTCTCATACCCTGAGTATGGAAGTGACATCCCATGGTTTTTGCTGGATTTTCTTTGATGGGAGCAAACCACTATGTCCAGCTCACACTCAAGGGGAGGGGATTAATCACTGGGAGTTATGTCAGAAACTCCCTACATGTCCATGATAACTATTGGGGGTATGAACCGTGTTCAGAGCCAGGGGTGAACCTGAGGAGGGGCAGTGAAGGATTAAAGAAGACAGACAATAGAATACAGTTCGGACCAGGTGGATCACCTGGATGAGGAAACAGTGACACAGCCTGTAAGCCAAGGCTTTATGTTATAGTCAGATCACACAAAGCAAAACAAGGGGAGTGGTCAACACATTTTACAATGTTCTTGAGAGTTTCAAATCTATTTCATTACTCAAGCCTTGTTTTGGCAGGACTTGTTGCACCTCCCACAGCCCATTAGCTACCTAGGAACAAGGTACCCTAGGAACAAGGTATCCTATAAGGTCTAGCTTAATTGTGCTAGGAGGGCTCTTACCCCAAACTGGGACTTGTATGTGGCTCTGCCACAGGTCAGTCTGAGGCTTGACCCTATGGCCACTCCCTACAGCGGTACACTTCCCTTGCATCCTAGACCCATCCTAGGTTCTCACAGTGTGATTCCTGAACCAGCAGCAGCACCCGGGAACTAGTTTAAGTGCAAATTCTCAGGCCCAATCAAGCCCTCCTGCATCAGAAACTCTGGGAATGGGATTCAGCATGCTAACAAGCCCCCCAGGTTGTTCTGAGCATGCTAACGTTTGAGAAATATTGCCTTAAAAGCAAAGGGAGTAGAGCTGGTTGGACCTACCAATTTCTCTCCTACAAGACCAGGAACTCAGACATGGGAAGGTCTACCCATATTGTCAGCATACTCATGACCACTAATGGTTTTTTACTAATAAGAACAACGGTTTTAAATAATGAGGACAATGGTTTTTTATAATAATCATAAACCAGGAGACATCTTACAGTGGTACCTCATATGGCATAGCCAGATTTTTTTAAATATATATATATTTTTTTATTTTTAGAGAGGAAAGGAGAGGGAGCGAGAGATAGAAACATCAATGATGAGAGAGAATCGTTGACTGGATGCCTCCTGCACACCCCCTTCTGGGAATTGAGCCCACAACCTGGGCATGCGCCCCTGACCGGAATCAAACCCAGGACCCTTCAGTCCACAGGCAGACGCTCTATCCACTGAGCCAAACCAGTTAGGGCTAGCCAGAAGATTTTTTACTTGGACTTAAATTTTTCAACCTAATGGACCTCATTCACATAACTCCAAAGGCTGGTATTTGGTAGGATTGGAGACCAAAGATCACCTGAATGAACAGCTAACCAGTAAAGTTTCATTTGGTTCTCTAAATGCCAAATTTGTTCAAATACCTTGATTCTGTAAGTGGGCTCTTCTTTTTTTTTTTTTAAATATATTTTATTGATTTTTTTACAGAGAGGAAGGGAGAGGGATAGAGAGTCAGAAACATCGATGAGTGAGAAACATCGACCAGCTGCCTCCTGCACACTCCCTACTGGGGATGTGCCCACAGCCAAGGTACATGCCCTTGACCGGAATCGAACCTGGGACCCTTGAGTCCACAGGCCGATGCTCTATCCACTGAGCCAAACCGGTTAGGGCAAGTGGGCTCTTCTTAAACACTGTATTTGCTCTAAAAAAAAAATGACCACAGGTGTAAGGTATGAGGTGGCTAAGAAAACTAATTATATGCACTAAGTTCTTCTATGAAATGCTGTAGCAAAATGTCTACTCTGCCCCAATAGTGTCCTTTTGTCTCTTTATCATCCTCTCAAACTCATCATCTTTGGGAAGGCTCCATGGTATTGTAGAAAGTTAATCTGCAGCATGCATTGGGCAAGGGGGAAACACAAGGTAAGGAGACCAGATGGGAAAAAAATATTTCAGTGGTACAGGCACTTGCTAATAGGGCCCTGACCTCTGATTTTTAACAGAGCAGAGGGGAGAAAAGGCAAATCTTTGCAGAGGAAGAATTGACCGGACTTAGTGTCGGGCTGAATGTGAGAACATAATGAAAGAATAAAAAAGATGATTCTAAAAATGTTAAGCCTGATTTAATAGGAAAATGGATAATTGTAGATAGAAGTAAAGCAGTCAAAAAGGAAGCTTATTATGGAAAGATGCTTCTCTTAAAAAAAACAGTGGATATGTTTAGCGGGTGTTGGAAATGTACTACTAGAGTTTGGGGAAGATGTTGGAGATGAAATCTGGTTATCACTTAAATAAGAGAAGGCTTGATGAAACGTCTATAGGTGGCATCACCATGATCATCAGAATTTGTTCTCCCTATGCCTCGCTCACTATCTTCTTCACTTTTCCCAGCCGGCTCTAACTAGGAGTGTTGCCCTCTATCCCTTAATCCCCTTCCACCCTTTATCAGTAGGGAAATTAAGAACAGGCTATAGATGACTGAGACCTGTCTCTAAAATCACTCCTCCTCCTCCTTTTCCCAAAATTACATATTCCCATTGTGGCATCAATATAATAGAAATATGCTGGAAGGTTAAACATACTTCAACAGTTAATCACTTAACTGACCCTTTTCCTGACCTTTACATCCAAAATCATTCTAGGCACTGCCGAAGAAACCTCAGACTGTGGTGATCAGAATAGGAGGGTCTGTTGGTTGCTTTATATGCTTTGGTCTCTCAGTTTGATGAAGTTCCCATATTCATTTCCTGCTCACTGAAAACATTCTACTCTTTCTTGCTATTTTTTTTTTAATTTTTATTGATTTCAGAGAGGAAGGGAAAGGGAGAGGGAGATAGAAAGATCAATGATGACAGAGAATCATTGATCGGCTGCCTCCTACACGCCCCACACTGGGGATCGAGCCTGAGACCTGGGCATATGCCCTGACCCGGAATTGACCTGAGACCTCCTGGTTCATAGGTTGACCGCTCAACCGCTGAGCCACACCGGCTGGGCCACGCTATTTTTTATATATTCTGTTCTCAAGTATGATTTATCTTCTTCAAGGCTCACTTTAAACATTACCTCCTCTGCAAAGTCTTCCCTGACCCTACCAGACACAGTGATTTCTTTCTCTGGGATCTTATATTATTAGTTCATACTTCTAATGAAGCACATTATATAACATTTTAAGTAGTATCTATGTCTTCTTCATCACAACCAGATGTCTTATTTTTCTTTTTACCTACAGCATATCACACCATGCCTGAGATATAGTAGATGCTCACTAAGTGCAAGATGAATTCATGAATAAATGGTCAAGTGTAGGTCTTTGGTTTCCCTTGATTATTTGTTTTAATGACAGTATCAGTATTTTAATGTGATCTTTGTTTGTATTTTCTTCTACCATTATGCTATTTTATGCCTATAGTGCTATACAGACCCAATAACCTGGTAACAAATTCCCAAGTGTTGACACTTTTTATAGTATTTCATAAGAAGTGGCTTTTTAGTGTTAATTTTCATGTATTTTACTGAATTTTAAAATGAAAATGTTTAGAATTGTTTTCAAGAATTTCGTTGAAATTAAACAAAGTAATAGGTCTTAAGTTGCTTTATTTTTAAAATAATTAATATTTTCAGGCAAATCAAGAAGTGAACAAAAAAATTAAGCTAATTACCGTGGATTTTTAAAATAACAAAACCAGATTTTTGTCAGATACCCACGAACTTGGTTCTTCTACTCAAGTCTCAGATTCTGTGTGGTCCCTTCTGGCTTCTTTAAACAGGTGGGAGCCCATCCAAGTGAACAGGTAAATGAATGGGTGGAATAAAAGAAGTTAATCTCTCTCCACATATAAATTTCCAAAAATAATAGGATAGTACATGTGTGTCAAAGTAGTAAACCACTAATAATATTTAGAACTCCAAATTCCTAGTGGAAATAAAATAATAAAGACACTCAAGGAAGAGAACAAGTACCATGGTCAAAACACGGGCACCAGGACTCAAAACTTGTCTGAAATCCAGTCACTCATGATTTGGTCTGCTTACAGTAGGAATTCAGATTGTTTTTATGTCATGGTCCACTTACAGATTGTCAGGCCAGATCTCATGGACGGATCTGCATTAAGCCCCTGGTGTAATTGTGCCAGTTGTTGATCACGAAGGCTGAACACATTCATTGCTAATGGAGATTTTTAACAACTTAACTAATGGTAGTACTGGTTAAGTTACCCTATGCTTTAGTGGAGGGATAAGAGAGTTATAACCATGTTTAAAACATTTCACTTATAATAGTTCAAAATTGCTAACCAGGTAAGGTAAATTGCTTTGCTTAGAAAGAGATTAATAAGTACTACCCTTTAAATACTCAATACCTTATTGATCATTCTATTTCCAAAATAAGACACATTTCCAAGAACCAAATTAAAGCCTGGCTCTAATAATGAGGCAAATTTTTAAATCTTCAACAGAGCCTATGCATGCAAACGGTGCTTCCTTCTAAGCAATCACCCTGGGAGGCCATAACAATACCAGAGATGCTGTCACTCCCAAGAATAGTTTGAGAACTCTCCTTTTGTGGCCAGTTCACACAAGATGATAAATCTTCAGGGACACTTTGGCTTTGCCAAAAAACTGTTTTACCTAACTTGATCATCTGCTTTATTCACAATATCTGAGTCTCAGGCACATTTGGCTCTTTGTAAAAAATCAATTCCACCCTCAAATGATAAAAGTTTTTCAAATAAATGGACAAATATTTTTATGTTCCAAAAAGTCTTCAGCACTGGGCCTATTAATAGAAAATACAAATAAAAACCATCAGTCTTTTTTGTTGTTGTTGTCCATGTTAAACATTGTTTATATATAGCCCTAACCGATTTGGCTCAGGGGATAGAGCTGGACCTGCAGACTGAAAGGTCCTAGGGTCGATTCCGGTCAAGGGCATGTACCTTGGTTGCGGGCACATCCCCAGTAGGGGGTGTGCAGGAGGCAGCTGATCAATGTTTCTAACTCTCTATCCCTCTCCCTTCCTCTCTGTAAGAACTCAATAAAATATATTTTTTAAAAATAAAAATATATATTAAAAAGAACATTGTTTATATATACCTGTTGCAAGGACAAGGCTAAATTCATTGCTGTTATTATGAGAAATCAACCAATGAAAGATCTTCTCATCAGCAGAGTTCTATTAATGAGACTCTGGCTGAAGAATCTTTTACATATTTCTTTAACTTTTTATTTTGAAATAATTATAGGCTCACAGGAAGCTGCAAAATTAGTACATAGAGTTTCATGCACCCTTCAACCAGCTTCTGCCAATGGTGACATCTTATACAACTGCAGTACAATATCAAAACCAGGAAATTGGCATTGTATAACTCTGTTATATAAGGCATTGGTTATAAGAAGACTTGTCCATGCTCACCATTTGTACATGAATTCGCGTGCGCGTGTGTGTAGTTCTATGCAATTTTATCCCATTTATAAATGTGTGTAACCACAGTTAGCAAGGCACAGAACTCTTCCACAACAAGGAACCTCCTCCTGCTACCCTTTTATATATGAACCTCTCCTCCCTTTACCTGGCAACCACCAATCTGTTTCCATTCTATAGTTTTATTATTTCAAGTATGTCATTTAAAGAGAATCACCCAGTATGTAACTGTTTGAGGTTGACTTTTCACTAAGCATAAAGCCTGTGAAATCCAGTTCATTGCATGCTCCAATCATTTATTTCTCCTTATTGCTGAGTAATATTTCACAGGCTTTATGGCATATGAATATGCCAGAGTTTCACACATTGAAGGACATGGATGTTGTTTTCTTTTGTTTTTATTTTGCTATTATTACAAATAAAGCTGCTATGGACATTTATGTACAGTTTTTTCTATGGATATACATTTTCATTTTTCTGGGATAAATGTCCTAGAGTATGGTTACTGGCCTGTATGGTAAGTGCATATTTTGTTTTGAAAGTACCTGACAAACCTTTTCAGAGTTACTATACCATTTTACGTTCACACCATGAGAGATCCAGTTTCACTGCATCCTTGCCAGCAGAGAAACTGGATATTGCCATTTTAAGTTTGGATATTCTGTTAGGTATGCAGTATTTTTAACTTATTTTCAGAAATTACTGATTCAATTTATATGACTAGTACTATGATAATTCAGTAGGAATGATTTTGTCTTCACAATGTATTTCTGAGTATGAACTCTAAGACATATATTACTTTTTAGATTTAAGATTATAAAAAGATGTGTGCTCTACTTCAAATTTACCAATGTCCAGTAGCAAGCAATCAAAACCTAACTTCAGTCTCTTCCACCTGGTCTCATAAATTTGTAAATTTTCCCAGGGCATGAACATGCCCTTGCCTAAAAATGCTCTCCTTGGCGGAGGGGGGGGGCGCGGGGGGGGGCATGTAAAAGTCCTACTGGGTGCATTCTCTCATTTTAATTGGGGTAGGAGGAGACTAATGATGGGCTATACTTGTTGTCTCTGGTTGGTCACCCACAGCATGAATTCATGAGAGAGCTGGCTTTGTGGCTGATTGCTAGGGATGCTGGGAGAAAGCCAAACAGTCATAATTCTGCACTTTTCCAGTGCTGCTTCTTTTCTAGAAAACAGCTTTTCTATTTTCAAAGTTAACTGGCCTGTATGATGACCCATAGATGGGACAAAGTACAGACTGCCAGGTTAGCCACAGACACTTTCCTTTCAAGCAGAATTCAAAGCACGCTTGGCAGGCTGTTGCATCACGCACTTGCACATCTGAGAGAGAACAAACTGGATGCAATTCACTTTCTTCTCAAGTTCATGCCATTCTTGGTGAAGAGGCCCAAAGTACTTACTACTAGTGTGAGGGGCTAAAATGGCAAGTAGAAGATAGAATCCAATTACAAAAGTAGCTGTGGCTTCTGCTCTCCTTACATTCACCCACAATTACATCTTGAAAATGATGTGACTAATAGTTGCTATGGTAAAATGTTACATCATATGTATTTACCTACTTGGAATCATTAAATTACCTCTGCTGTTTGATAATGACATGGTTTTTTGGGGGGGGGCTGGAGTTTTGAGGGGTGGGGGTATTTGTTTTTAATTTAGTTCTGTTTGTTTTTAATTTCCAAGTAAGGTAAACCTTTCCAGTGTCTGCCTGCCCTTCTTGACCTATATAAATTGACCTGCCATTTATATTGTCTTATAAATAGGAGTTTGAGCAAGTGAATTTCAAAAAACCTACTGATGAGTAAAAGAAACCAAAGACTATATATATATATATATATATATATATATATATATATATATTTTGCATGATTCCATATATTTGAAGTTCAAGAGCATTTAAAACTGATCTAAGGTGAAAGCAATAAGAGTAGTGGTTGGCAGTGGGGTGGTGTTGACTAGAAAGGGGCATGGAGAAGTTTTCTGGGGCATTTAAAATGTTCAATAACTCGCCGAAACCGGTTTGGCTCAGTGGATAGAGCGTCGGCCTGCGGACTGAGGGGTCCCAGGTTCGATTCCGGTCAAGGGCATGTACCTGGGCTGCGGGCACATCCCCAGTGGGAGATCAAAGGCATGTACCTGGGCTGCGGGCACATCCCCAGTGGGAGATGTGCAGGAGGCGGCTGATCGATGTTTCTCTCCCATCGATGTTTCTAACTCTCTATCTCTCTCCCTTCCTCTCTGTAAAAAATCAATAAAATATATTTTTAAAAAAAATGTTCAATAACTTGATCTAAGATATGGTTACACAGTCGTATGTATATATGTGTGTAATCCATCAGGTTGTGTGCTTAAGAGCTGAGCAGCTTATTGTGTTATTCTTTAATTAAAATTTAAATTAGCAACTGAAATGGAAAAAAAAGAGGTTTGATGGTAAAATCAGAGACAGAATAGATTTTTGGTTTTTCATTTCAAAGTTTCCAGGATTGTTAAAATTTTGAAAATTATTATTTCCCCCCCAATGGAAATGAGTCACTCTTCTCATTTCTTCTCTTTTCTGCCCCTTCCAACTTCTTAACTAGTTAGATTTATGTTGCAATGTCATGCATATTGTAACTGTTAAATTAAAATATTGTGAAGCAGGGTGTGGAAGCAGTAAAATTCTATTAAGATTAGTTTAGGCCTTTAAAAATTCCATAATTCTTTTCACTCACATGATAGCTTTCATTCCATTTTTGAAGTTTGGATCCAAGGAATTTTGCATGCTGTGGGTTGACATTTGGTTAATAGCATATTTTGCTGAGGTTCCATTTTCTAAATTAACAATATCAAGAACAATGACCTGATGATATTTCTTTGTTCATGTGACTCTTTTCCAAAAAAAAAAAAAAAGGATTGGGGCAACAGAAAATGAGAGAGGAAATCAAACCCTCTTGGCCACCTTTATTCTAGAGCAAAGTGTGTTTCAAATTTTTGTAAAAATATCAGCTACCACGCTGTTACCAAGAAAATGAACAAACAACCCCACACATACACAAAATATGTAGTTGTAATATGTCTCCGATTTCTCATTTCTAGCTCGTTTCCCTAATATCTTGTGTCTTGGCCATGAAAAAGATAAAATCTGCATATATCAACATATACACCGTGGGGATTAAATTAACAGCTTTCTTGAGGTATTGAACCAAATCAGGTTTAACTTCTTAAGACATGTTTGGGAACGGGCTAACAGGGAAGGAGGAAGGCTGAGGAGTATAGTAACAGTCTGTCTGGATAGTAAGAGGTGCTCAATATACATTTCCTTTTTATTGTTGATAGTATTACAGACGTCCCCCAATGCCCCCCTCCCAGCCCCTGCCCCACCCCAAACCCCAGGCCTTCACCACACTATTGTCTGTGTCCACTGGTTATGCATATATGTATATAAGTTCTTTTTCCTTATTACAAATTATTTATGCAAGCGAAGAAATCCTAAAACAGAGTGTGCGACCAAGGCAGTGGAACAGAGGAGCACCTGAGATTGCCATTCCCAAATGCCAGAGTTGGATATTCCACGTTTAAGAAAAGGGTGGGTGGGTGGAGGGTTTAAGACCAAGCTCTAATAGACAATAGGGGAAATACCTAGGAAGACAGATGGGGAGAGAAATACGCAGCCTACCGAATGCAAAGGGGTGCTTTCCAAGACGGGAACAGGAAACTGGGGGGCCCTTTCCCACTCGGCTGTCCCCACCTCTCTGCTGCGCTGGACGTCCTAACGCAGTTGGCTCGGCCTTCAGCTGGGGACGAGGGTGAAGGGGCTGTGGTTGGATGGGAAAGGGGGGCCTGGCAACAGGTGGGAAGGTGGCGGACTTTTGTCTCCGGGAAGGAAATCGGCTGCGCTGGAAGGGTGGAAAGCGGTAGCGCTCAGGACTTGAGTCCTGGGGGTCCTGGCGTTCTCGCCAGCGCCCGGGGCTCCCCTAATTAGAGGAGGGATGCAGGGTGGCATTAGTTCCCAAGCGGTTTAATCGAGCCTCTCTTCAGTGGCCAGAGATAAATGTAGCCACTGTTACTCTGTGCTGAATGGGTCGCAAAGACTCCCGCCCGCCCCCCAGCGTGGCCATTCAGGGCTCTTTTCACAACCTCTAAGCGGTTCAGTTCCCGGGCCTAGCGACACTCCAGCGCGCTCCTAATTAGTCTAATTAGAAAGGTGGATTGATAGATGGAAAGAAGACAGCGTGGGTTAGGAAGATGCTCAATGCTGCCAATCTCGGCTGGATCGCCGCTTATTCTTTCCGGAAAGAAAAGGCCGCAAAGGAGGTCGGAGCCGGAGCCCGCCCGCGCGGAGGCTCTGGTCCGGCCGGATTTGCGGGCCAGGCGGTCGCTGACCCCGCGCTTCCCGCAGCCAGGGCCTGGCCGCAGGCTCCCGCTTCTCCAGGGGAAGTCTCCGGGCCGCGGGCGCGGGGCCCGGCGGGAAGGCCCGTGGATGAGAGGCGCACGGGCTCTCGCCCCTGAATGGCGTCTGTCCGCCTCTCCGGGCACCGCGGCCACCGGTTTCTCATCCGAAAAATCGTGCGGAGGCGTGGCCCAGAGGCCCAAAGGCCGGTGCGGGTCCGCGCGTCCGGCCGCGCCACGTGGCCGTTTCCGGCGCCCTCCCTCCACGGCCTGGCTTTCAGTCGGCGCAGTGCCTCCTCCCCATAAAGCCGAAACCCCAAGAAAGGAAAAATTGGTTTGGGGACGAGGCTTAATTGCGCGCGGCTTCGGGTGGGGTGCGTGCGCGGTTTCTGTGCCCTGGTCCCGGGGCAGGCCCTCCACCCGCGCCGCCGCTCCCCGGGGTCCGGGCGCGCTCGCGGCCGCGCGCAGGGCCCTCGGGCGCAGGGGGGCCGCCCGGCGAATTCCAGCTCCGGCCGCGGCCGGCGGGGGGCGGGGAGGGCGCTGCGCGGGTGGCTTCGAGAACACTGAACCTTTAATTGGGCTATAAATCAGACAGGGGAGTGCGGTGGAGTTTGTGCAGGTGTAAAAACAGAGGGGAAAGCCCTGGCCGAGCAGCCGAAGCGCCGGGGCAGGTCAGAACCCCCGGCAACTCACATCCAGATAAGTCCGCTGACAACAAAATAAACAGTGGCGAGGGCCGGGCGGCGGGGGCGCGGTGGCCCCAGCCCGCGCGCAGCGGCACGGCGGCCGTCGAGTGGCAGGCGGCCTCTCTTGGCTTTTTGTTTGGGGCTTTTTAGGGTGCGGGGTGGATAAGGAGAGGCAATATTATCTCCCCTTTCGCCCTCTTGCTCTCCGCATCGCATCCTGGTGGGCAGAGGACTGTCAGGCAGTGAAGGTTTGGGGAGTGCGTGCTGCCTCACCCGCCCCTGCGAGGTCTGGGTGCCCGAGCTGTCGGTGTCCACGATCGGCGTTGAGCACCGGACGGACTGGCGAAGGGGAGCGACGACGGGTCGCTGCGCCCCCTCCCAGACTGGGCGTTACCGAGAGACAAACCCTCAGCTCCCGCTTCATTTTAGGGCGGACGTGGGGGAAACACTGCTGCACCCCAGGCCCAGGAGGTAACAAACCGAGTAGAAGGGTTATCAAATACTCAGTCGGTGCACCGCTCGGGAGCAAAACTCTGTCAAAGCCCCATCGAGACGTTGGCACAAGCGGCGAACGGATTCACAGACGAAGGAAAACAATACAAGTCTCGTTAGATCATTTTTCTGGACATTGTTTAAGGTCTGAAAGGGACCAAATCGTTTCAAAATGTTGCCAGTAAAAATTATCCTACGTGGAATGCAACTAATCCTTTTAGGTTCCTGTCAACTGTTTCCACAAATGGAATCCGATTTTTCAAATCAAAGATCCAAAAGTCCTTAGGGAGAGATTTATTACATGCCAGAGCTTTAGTTACAGAATAGAGTTACAATAACAACTTGCACCCACCAACTCCCTAAAATAAGGGATCCCATCCCACACATTCTAAAGACCTGTATGTGTGTGGGAGGGTGGCAGGGGGTAGTTTGCTGGATTCCTACTATGTATAAAGATGGAAAGGGGGGGGGAGAGGAGGCAGGCAAAGAAATATTAAATTCCTTAAATAGAAAAACAACACAGAGCTCCTCAGCATGTTATATTTGTCCTCTGTACCCCTAATTACTTTTGAATAAGAAAACAAGACCCAAACCTGATGACTTATCCACAATCTCTTGCCGATAACTTAAAGGTGAGGTTAACACTTGAATAGTTTACAGACTATTGAGGTTTTTTAAATGAAAAAAATTACCTTGTTAGCCTTCCCTCCACCCCATTGTTCCCTGCTGAAAGGCTTGCCCCTGTTGTCCCATGAGTGTAGGCTTATGTTATTAGAGGCAACTTGGTGGCGGGAATTCTTTCATTTGTTTCTTATATTTAAAGTGGGAATAAGAAGATTTGCAATGTAGCAGGTGCTTAATAAATACTGCAGACTAATCCCACTTTTCAAAGCTTAGTGGTTAAAGAGATGACTGGTAGGTAAGTAACTAAAGAAATAGAGCAAGAGACTAGAAGAGTGGACTTAAAACACCACTGGTTTGTTTATTTTAGAAGGGAGGAGAAAGTTATCTGTCCAAATACACATCTGGCTGAAGTAAGAGGAAACTCAATGCCATGTCTTTCCCTCTCACTGTTTCTAGAAAGGGCTGCATAACCATTTATTTCATAGATGGGATGGGTATTGGGGAAAAAAAAGGATGAGTGTTTACATAGGGCCAAAATTTTTTCTTAACTAATTTAAGGATGTTGGTATACTCCAAAGTTTCCTGGAAGGATAAGGATGTGGGAAAGAAGTCACAAAGGAACCATGATTCAATACATTTGTATAGGTTTTATGTTTTCCAAAACACTTTCACATCAATCGTCCTATTTGATTCTCACAACACATGTCCACACTCCAAAAACTATAAATGCGTGTGCAAACTGACCTAACATTTAGTTTCAACCTAGTCTTATTGCTCCTGTTGTGGGCTTTGGAGGTGTGTGTGTGTGTGTGTGTGTGTGTGTGTGTGTGTGATTCCCTCCCCCTCTCCATAGTCTGTGAGTCATTTTCATATATATGAAACTCTCTACATAAAAATAATAAAAAAATAATCAAGTTACTTTTCATTCACGATAACCCTTCATTGTTGACTTTTCAAAAAACGTGTCATGTCCTTTATTGCTGAAAATAACTGCCTTTTAGTGATATTAATGGGAATTCCAGGGCAAGTATGCAAAGAAGCTTCTGTTTTCTGCCACAATTAACATCCACCACTGCCTCTTTTTCTTTGCGGGCCTGTTATTGACCAGTATTTGCAAACAAGAGAGACTCCTCAGTTTGTGCCTGCCTGGGTGCCTCTGGGACCGAGAGGCGAGGCGGGGCATGCCTCCGACCCCTCGCTACCACTGGGCCTTCCTGATCCTCCCCTGCTGCTCAGCGGACTAGCACTCCGGGACCTAGAGGTGCATTTCATGATGCTTGCATTCTGCTTCACAGACCACATAGATGCTCCTTAACTCTAGCGTCCTGTGCACAAGGAAGCACCCTATCTTGAACAACAGAGTCACTCTCACTTTAAGAGTAGGAACATATCTTTCCAAACCTCATTTCAAATTCAGAATTAGAACTTTCCAGGTTTTCTAAACAAAGCATCTGATGTTGACTGTTTTTCTTTGGGGGATGAGTTTTTATTGTCTTTTGCAGTCTAGAATTTAAAAGAAAAAATGTTTCTAAGAAAACCACTCTTTCTCTAGAAAAATCACTGTTATCTTGCATTAAGGTACTGTCCTTTGGGGGGAAATCACCATGTACATTTTTGTAGGCAGCCTGCAGCTCACAATCAGTCAGGTGCAATCCCAGCACTGCCGCCAGCCTGGATGTCCTGGTGAGGGACAAAGCACTGGCCCCAGCACCTGCATGAGGAAGCTGGGCTTCAGTGAGGCTTCTGTGGCAATGGGCAAGGATGGGCTCTTCACACCCAGGGAAAGAGGTGATTCTAGCAGGTGGTCTGGAATTCCCTTCCCCCAAAAGCATTTTTAGGGAGACCTCTGGCCAGGCAGGTCAAGCTCCAGGTGGCATTGCCCCTGGGGGCGCCAGTGCAGTGGATTAATTGTGCAGGGGCTATTGGGACCTGCACAAGCCACATCGTACCCAGCTGTTCCAGGACAGTAAAATGTTTGAGATGGTGGCTGGAGTGAGGGTGAGCACATTCACAAAAAAATGATTTGCCTTCTCATTAAATGTGAAGTTAGCTGACCTGACTCTTACATATTCTATCCTTTTCCACATAGGAAGGATGTGGCCCTAGGTCTGGTTATAAAGACCGACTTAGCAGTTTAGCAAAAAGTTCTGCCAGTTTGGCAGATTTTGACCACTAAAAATCAGTGGAAAAAATGGAGGGGAAATGGACAAATAGAACAAATGTGAAAAGGTAAACTGTGGTGTGTGTGTGTGCGTCGCGTGTGTGTGTGTGCATGTGTGCGTGTGTGTGTGTGTGTGTGTGTGTGTGTGTGTGTGTGTGTGTGTGATGTTTTAAAGAAGAGTGCTACTGCAAAAATTTTTGGGGGGAAAAGCGATGCTAGAAGAGTGCCATATAGAACTAGTTGTAAAAGACTGACACATTCAAAATAATTAGGTATAGATTCCAAATGCATTTAAAACAAGGAGCTGGGGGACCTCTGGGAAAACCTGTGTAGAGATGGCAGGGAGGAAGGTCTAGCAAGAATCCAAAAAAAGCGTATAATAAGTAAATGACTCTTCTATATAGTGATCTCTAAGGCAATTGCCCCATCATGGGGGTGGGGGAGGGCGGGTAACCAATGGCAGTGTAATGTATTGGAAATGGAATTAAATGCTGAAGTCCCAGTAGCTGTGACATTACGCAAGTCACTTCATATCTTTTGAGCCTTGTTATCTTTATTTCTAAAACGGGCTCAATAACAAATCTTATCCTCTCTATTTCATAATGTAGTTGAGAGAAATATTAATGAAAGTCCTTTTTAACAATTAAAGGAATACCCAGAGAAGGGGTTTTCTGTGGTGCTGGTAACATCTGCTTCTTGGTCTGATGCTGGTTACATGGGTGTGTTTACTTTGTGGAAAAAAAAATGGGTGAAATTTGTGCATTTTTATGTTTGTGTAATATACTTTGCTACAACATTTACTTTTAAAAGATAGAGTAGCTCAAAACAGTTTTTAAAGTTGGGATGATGATGATAAAGGCAAGGAAAATTATAAATGTGGTTCTGAGCTCACAATCTACCCTCATGTCTCTTCCTAGCCATCTTATCACAACTGAAGACTCAGGACTCAAAAAGGGGTTAGTGATAATGATCAGTTGTTTCCTCTCTGAGTGTTTGCTTGTTACTGAATAGTATTTTCCTGGTAAAGAGGCAGGAGGAGTGAACCAGGAAGTTTCCTGCATGCCAGAGGGCCAACAATAAAAAACAAAGAGCCTAAGCTGTTCACATCAAGGGAAAGATGTGATTAGAGAGATGTAACATGCAAAGAAATGATCTGAAAAGTGAATTCAGTTGGGAAAGTACAAGCCCCAAAGAGCCCTGAGCAGCTGGTCACGATCAGATTCTTCATCTTTCTGTCAAATGTAATCGTATCTGAGTTGGCAGGGTATTTATTGCTAAAGTCGAAGGGCCAGATTTTACACTAAACATATTTACACATTTACATTTGTGGCCCTATAAACACTCCACGTTTCACTGGCCATGACATCAAACACATTTACCAACAAAAAGCATATGCCTAATTACAAAATCATAGGGGAGAGGGGAGGCAAGTGGCAGCTGATGGGCAATGAGCGTGCACGCCTGTGTGTGCAGGAGTGTAAACCCAGCTGCAACACCAGGAAACCGGTAGAGACAAGAATGGATGCTGACAATGCCTGGCCCTCTCCACTTATCTTCTGCTCCCCAGGCCTGTCCTTGCTGGTTCAGTTCTAAAGGCGGGAGGGGACCCCTGGCATTCCAATTAGACCCAAGGTGACCCCCTGGAGGAGCCCAAAGACAACAGGGTTGTTCCCAGGCAGATTTCTGATTTGGATTGAGTTTGATGCTGTTATGACCTGTAAGTTGCCCCCAAATGACTTTTTTGCTGTCAGTAGTAAAAACAGGTGTGAGCAAAATGTGTAGCCGACAGAGAGTTTTAAAACTAAAACCGGAGTCCTTAATTCCTGGCTTTGCGCAGCAAGATCACATCCCTACCCATCAATAGCAGTTGTAATAACACTGTTAGTTGCTCCAAGCTTGGTCTTCAGTCAAGCAAGGAAATCAGAGCCACCAGGGCCATAGAGAGGAAAACAAAACCGGTACAACCGCTGGCCTCAAACAGCCTTTAACAAATGACACAGGCTGGTAGTCCATCAAAATAATCACCTTCCATCAGAATAACCACCGCCCCCAGCTCCTCAGAGGACAGGCTGCAGGAAGAAATGGTGGGTTAAAAAGAAGAAGAAAAAATGCTGGGAAGGGCAGACGCCTTCCTCCCAAATGGATGCTTACTACATTTACCGTAAGAATTTTATAATAAATACTCCCCGAATTTCAGTTCCATCAGCAGAAAGTTTGGGCAGGAAAGGACCTTTGAGCAGGGAATGGAGAAGTAGAGATGTGCAAACAGACACATCTCAGTGAGTCAAAAATAGGGAGAAAATAGGTACTCATCTTTTTTCCTTCCTCTCCCTAGTTTCTTTTTAACTTTTCTTTCTTTACTTTTCTCTCTCTCTCTCTCTCTCTCTCTCTCTCTCTCTCTCTCTCTTCTTCTTCTTCTTCTTCTTCTTCTTCTTTTTTTTTTTTTTTTTTAGAGGAAGTGGCTCTTAAATAAATGCAGGGAATGGGGATGGGGAATAAACGCGTTGTTGAGCAGAAGCGCTAGCTTATTTTAAAGAAATAAAACAATTACCCAATAGAGAAAAAAGAAACCAACCAAGAAACAATCTCAGGTCATGACACCATGTGTGGTACAAGGAGCAATTCAATCCATAAGGGCTTCATTACCTCCGCAATAGATAACATTTGGCTAAATCCAGCCGCAGATTAAACCTCCGCGGCACCATAGAGCCCTGAATGGAGAGGCTCCTTTTTGTGTGGCCCGTCTCCGGGATCTGCCCGAACCATTAGCCCCAATAGATCCCTCTCCCTATTAACTGCAATTCCCTCCCGACTGCGCCTCGGTCATTTGTCTCCAGGCTCTACCGGGGCGTTTGATGAGCGGAGAAACGAGGAGAAGGGGAGAAAAGCGTCGGGTTAATGAGTTGTAGCAAATCCACACTTTGTGGTTGGGAGGAGGAGAGCTGGTGGCCAATGTTTGTCCAACTGGTTTGTTTTCCGAGACCAGCCTATTGAGGAAGGCTTGTTCCAGCGGGCTCCGTCCCTACCCACACACATCCTCCAAAGGGGACCCGAGCTGCATTTGCATGCGAATGAGGAGCCCCAGGCGGAGACGTCCTTGCCCGGCAAAGGCCGCGGTAGTCGGGCGGCCTTTGTTCCAGCACCTGCTCGCCTTCGCGGCCTGACCGGGCTCGCCCCGCGCTCCCGGCTCGCGGGTCCACGTCCACGGCCCGCCGCCCGACCCGCGCCTGCCCCGGCCCTCGCCCCCGCAGCCCAGATTCCACTGCTGCCCCAGCCCACAGGTCCCCCGGCCCGCGTCCCTCGCTGCTCCCAGCGCCCCAACTGCAGGCCAGGCCGGGCTTATTTTCTTTTGGCTCAGAGCTCACCAGCCGCCGGTGGTCTCTCTACAGCGCGCGGACGAAGCGGGACCCGGACCCGGGACCCGGAGCGAGGCCGGCGCTGGGTCGCCCAGTGCTCACCTGCCATTGCCTTCAGGGCACTGACAACCTGGGAGGTGGGGCCTGTCCCCGCACTTTCTTTTAAAAATGCGGGAATCTGAACTCAGAGAGGGGTTGGCTGGGATTCCCGGCGTTCAGGACTTCCAAGCCTCATGCAAATAATGACACCCAAGTGTTTGTGTTTCGCTCTCTTCCTCATGACTTTCGTATCAAAACGTCACAGCTACACGTTATAGAGGGCTTCGAGGTGCCAGGAGTGCCTATGCCCTTTGGGTTCCGCCTGCTAACGCCTCCCCACCCGGGGGCAGTGGCATCGGAGGCCCTCGGTTCCAATGTCCCCTCTCCCTTAGCCGCGCTAGAATAAAAGTAACTTGCATATAGGACTTTTTGCCTAACAATACTTTGATTTTATCTATATAAGTTTGAGGGTGAATTTGTTTATTTTAAACTCATTTAATTTCTCCCAAGCATTTGGTGGGGGAGGGGGGGATGAGTGAACTTAATTTTGAGGCAGTGAGTCAGGTTTTCTCTCTCTCTCTCTAAAAATAAATGAGAGGACAGAGCATCCAGAATGCATGTCACTGCAAAATACTGGCCTGGCCTATAATTCAGTCTTCGATAACTTGCTAGGTTAAATTTGCAGATCTTCTGATATATACCTGTTCAGGCATTTGAAAAACTGAATAAAGAGATTTTACTGACTCTGCAACTCACTGATATTAAGCATTTAAATTATGTTTTACACATGCCCTGGTTTTATTTGAAGCCCTCAGTCATCAAAAGTAGTTTCACATATCTTCAAGATCTAAAAATTGCCTGCAATAAGTTTAAAGAAAACATATAGAATTTGAAAAGGTATTATAAGTTATCTAAATTGTACAAATATAGTTAGTTCAATAAACACCTGATGCATTTTCATTTTTATTATTATTCATTTAAACCAGAATTTTGATGTTTGCACTTTAGGATAAAAACTTCTTTATGCAATTACTGGAATCTCTTCTGTTGAGAAAATAGTAGCTTTACTAGTAAATACCAGGACTTTCAAATACAAATTATTTTGTATATGTAAATACATAAAATATATTTGTATATATTTTCTTATTCGGGACTTTAAAGCTATTTAACTGATGATCATGTCTATTACATTTTTAAAACTAAAAACTGTCTATTTACTTGTAATGTTTCTGTTACTATATAATACTATGTCGCGGAGTTTTTATAGACACATACAATATTGCGCTCAAACGTGAATGGGAACTGCTTGAAATGGGGAGCTCAAAAATAAAATGAAAAGTTCTATAAAATTATATCCTAGGGTAACAGTGGCTTTAATTTTCAATCTCCTTAATAATCATCAAAATGGAACAGAATGAGATTTGACAATGTATACCAAAGTGACTTCTTTTATTTGTATGTAGTCTTTTAAAAATAATTTCTGATCTCCTGCAATGAAGTTTTTGTTAAATTCTCTTTGAAAATAGCATTTGCCTTTTCTATAATGGGTTCGTTCCGACTTCTCTCACATAGAAATTTTTTAAAAAATAAAAAATAAAGCAAACTGAGAAGGGGACGACTGAAGCCAATTCTTTTGGTGGGTTTTCTTTGAAAAGTAAGCATTTTATTTCTGAAAAAGTGTAAAAATCTTACATTAGAATAGTACAATTGCCAGTAAAATTTACAATACTCCTTGTAAAGAATATGAAGTACAAAATAAAAGTTCCGCGTGTCTATTATGATACAAAACACAGGTTAAAATAAGAAAATTTTGACTTTTTTCCTTGTGTAAACATGTTTGTGTGGTTTTTCTTTTTCCTTTTCATGAAAAAGTACACCAGACAAGTGTCCTCAAATAAAAACTATTGCTTTGCTGGCATTCTTCAGGACCTTTACTATTTCTGTATTCGTATTTTGAACATTATGGATTAATGCCTGGACCTGAGAATCTCTAGACCTCAAAAAGGCTTTAGAATGTTTAAGATTTCCCCAAAGTCAAGGAAGCCCCTGGTGCCTAGACCGGGCGGGCCCCCCAGCACCCTCTTCCTCCCCACCCGGGCCGGAGGCTGCAGCACCGGGCGACTTCGCACAAATACCGGGACCCGCGGAGCCAAAGGGCGCGCCGAGCTGCGGCCAAACAGTCTCCTCCGAGAATCCGAAGCGGCGAGGACGGGGTGTGAGGCCGGGAGGAGCGGACCGGACACCAGAGCCACCGAGGGGAGAAAAGGAGCGAGCCTACCTTCTTCCTCAAGCGCGCTAAGAGCGTACTAACAATTGGAAATCCTAGCAGTAAAGTTCTCCACACTGGACAGGGCGGTCCCTTGGTGCAGAGTCCCCAGGGCGGCCGACGAGGAGACGGAGGAGGCGGCGGCGGCCGCGGCGGCCACGAGGGAGCGAGTGAGCGCGGCAGCGGGACCCACGGCCGCCTGAGCCGCGCAGCCGCCGCCGGGGCCGGGGCCGGGGCCGGGGCCGGGGCCGGGGCCGGGGCCGGGGCCGGGGCCGGGGCCGGGCGCGGGCGGCGTCACCACGGGCGAGGGCGAGGGCGAGGCCTGCGCGGCGGCGGCGGCCTGCGCGGCGGCGGCGGCGGCAGGGCCCAAGCTGCCCCCGATGATGCTCTCGATGGAGAAGGGCGAGCGCGCCAGGGCCGAGGCGCCGGGGCCGCCCGCCTTGGTCGCGGAGGTCGGCAGGGGCCCGGGCAAGGCGGCGCCGAGCGGGGGCGGCCGGTAGCCGAAGGCGGTCCGGGCCAGCTCGGCGGCCGCGCCGTGCGGGGGCGGCGGGGGCGGGGGCGAGTGCGGGTGGAAGGCGGCGGCGGCGGCGGCGGCGGCGGCCGCGAAGAGGGCGGAGGGCGGCGCGTAGGGCGGCAGCTGCAGGCCGTAGCCGCAGCCGTAGGGGCCGTAGCCGTAGGCGTGCGGGGGCGGGGGCGGCGCCGGCGGGAAGAGCGCTGCGGCGGCGGCCGCCGGGTCGCCCGCGCCTCCCGCGCCCGCGGCGCCGCGGAGCAGCAGCGACTCGGCGGCGGCGGCGGCGTTGGGCGGGAGCAGCGGCTGCCGCTTGAAGCGCTTCCTCCGGCGCAGGAAGCTGCCGTTGTCGAACATGTCGGCGGACTCCGGGTCCAGCGTCCAGTAGTTGCCCTTGCCCGGGTTGCCGGGCTCGCGGGGGATCTTGACGAAGCAGTCGTTGAGCGAGAGGTTGTGGCGGATGCTGTTCTGCCAGGCGGGGAACTTCTCCCGGTAGTAGGGGAAGCGGCCGCTGATGAACTCGCAGATCTCGCTCAGCGTCAGCCGCTTCTTGGGGCTCTGCAGGATGGCCATGGTGATGAGCGCGATGTACGAGTAGGGCGGCTTCACCAGCGGGTTCTTGGTGCCGCCCGCGCCCCCGCCGCCCCCGCCGCCGCCCGCGCCGCCGCCCCCGCCGGCCCCGGGCCCCGCGGCCGGGGCTGGGCCCGGGGGCCCCGGGGAGCCTCCCGCCCGCGGGGCCAGTAGGATGTCCTCGTCGTCGTCCTCTTCCTCCAGGTCCTCCAGCTCGTCCTCGGCGTAGGAGCGGCGCCGCCGCGCGGGGACCGCCAGCCGGGGCCCCCCGCCGCCGCCGCCGCCCTCGTCGTCCTCTTCCTCGTCGTCCTCGTCCTCGCCCTCCCCCACCACGTCGATGTCTGTCTCCTCGGCGAGGCCGGAGGCATCGGACATCTCCGCGCTCAGGGTCATCGCTGGCGCGCGGCGGCGGCGAGGCGGCGCATCGGGGCGCCGGGCTCCGGGCTCCCGCCGCGCCCCAGCCCTGGTCCCGGGCGGCGGGCCCGGCCCCGGGGCGCCACGCTGGGGGCGCTGCCGCCGCTCCGGCTGCGTGCGCTCCGGCGGCGGGGCCGGCGCGGCCGAGGCTGGCGCGGCGACTTGGTAACTCCTGCGCCGCCCTCCGCGGTCTCCCCGCGGCTCTGCGCTCCCTCGCTCTGCGCTCCCCCGGCCGGGGAGGGGCACTTGACCTTCCCCTCCGAGCGCCCCGGGCCGGGTCCCTGGAGGAGGGGGTGGCGGGGCCCTGGGAGAGCTAGTCGGACGCCCGGGAGGGTGCGGAACCGAGAGTCTAGGGACAGAGCGCCGCGAGCCGAGGGCTGAGACCAGGAGAGGGCGGGCCTTTGCTCCGCTTATAGCTGAAGGGAACCTGTCACATGGTGTGTACGTCAGAGCGCGGCCGAGGGAGCGCAGCGAAGCCTAGGAAACCGGCTCTGCTCAGAGAGAAAGTTCACCCGCCGGCGGGCGCGAGGGCTGGGAAGAGGGAGCAGGAGGCCCGCAGGTTCCTGGCCGCCGGGGCTGAGCCCTGGTGGACGGGCTGGCCCGCGGGGGTCTGGGCCCGCGGCGGGAGTCGGAGTTCCCCGCCGCCTCCTCTTCCGTGAGCGCTCAGCCCCACCTCCAGATGCGCTCTCGGGACTCGACCGTGCGACCGCTCCACGGCCTGCAGGAGCCGTGCAGCCCGGCACCGCGACACCCCCTCGCCTGCGGTGGTCCCTGGGGAATGGCTCTAAGGTCTGCTGGGTTGTCCCATCTCCCCAGATTGGGCGAGCGCCCCCAGCGAACCTGATGAGACCCCCCCCCCCCAGTTTAAGCACAATAATTGTTTATTGACCTTTTAACCTGACTCCTTCAGTTCTTCTCCAAAGACGTTTGTTTCCCCCCCATCTGTTAATAAAAATGCTGTTAGGGCGGCGTTTTAGTCACTGATCTGCAATAGAATGCTCTAGAAATGTGACAGCTAAACTAAACCACTCTAATGAGAGGACCTGAAAATTTTAGTGGGAATAAAGAAAGCAATGATTGAATGCAGAGAAGAAATAGAAACACTTAATGAAAAACCGAATAC
Organism: Myotis nattereri; assembly: GCF_964212035.1. Lineage (NCBI taxonomy): Eukaryota > Metazoa > Chordata > Mammalia > Chiroptera > Vespertilionidae > Myotis > Myotis nattereri. The sequence continues at coordinate 38,644,554 of NC_138079.1, forward strand.
ACACACAAAAAAATTCAAAAAAGTTTTTGTACCTAGAAACAAAGTCTTTTCATAATGGGGGAAGGGACTCTCTAGTTATAGGTAAGAGGAACTTCCTACTCAACACTTCACAGTAATCTCCAAATACTTAAATTACTGTAATGTATACAAACATCTCTACTCAGGTGGGCTTCATAATAGAAACTATCATGATAGATAAAAATTTTCAGACGTTTTTAAATGTGTTTTTTTAATCCACTAAGTATTTCCAATAGCTACTGGTGAAAAGAATCGAAATTAAAAAAAAAAAAGATTCGAGTTCTAGTCAACTCAATTTTTCTTTTCAGGTGACAGTAAGCAAATAATTCAAATATGATTCTATTTTAAGTATACCTATGTTTGTCACCAACTCTAATCATTTTGGCTAGTGAAAAATTATAATAGCTGTGAATTCACACTCCCATCGCAATACCTTTTGGATTTGGGCATTTCCTGAAACACTTCTATTTCAAAGTGGGGAACTTGCCTCAAATTTCTGGCTTTCTAATTAAAATGACAACTTGACAAGAACTGAGAATCAAAACTCAATGGCTTTCTGTAGGAACAATCATCATCTACCCTTGTGTACATCGTTTTATCGACCAAGTACTTTGCACATTTTGAAACGTTTCACTATTCCCCTTATCAATCACAGAGCCTCAAAAATAAACTATTCCCCCATTTAAGACTTCTTTTTAAATCGAGTTTTTGTTGCTGAGAACAGCTACCAACCAGTTACACTTACAAATGACCCATGAAGTTCATCATAGATTTGAAAGATCTATGAGAATGTCTCAAAGTTCTAAATAAATTATTTTTCATTGACTCTCACTTGATATATGGCTGAACCATTTAATTATTGTAATGGGGCTTAGGATTAACCTGAGCCAACATTAATCAGCACTATTAATCAGGCATTACATTGCTTTGTTGTTGTAGCCAGGAGTCCTTACCAAGGAGTTCACTTTTACGTTTGAAAGTTTCAGTTGTGTAAGTACTGCTCGGCCCATTTCTAAATAAACACCATGATTTTCGTTGGACTGGGGGTTGGTGTGTGGCAGAGTAAAGATGAAACGGAGAGGAAGAATTTGTTCGCCGACCATTAGTTACTTTAGAATCTAAAGTTACAGCCCTCCTTCTGCTGTTACCACTGCCCTGAACTTGTCGGGCCAAGAAGCTCTGTTTATAACTGTCTGAAGGTCCCTCCCCAAAGGGTTAAAGGGCTCTTCCCTGAAAACTTTTTTTTTTAGAAAGTGGCAAATTATCTTCTGACTATTCAGGAGAAAGTGTTGGGATTTACTGAAGGTCAGAGCGAAAGATCAACCCAGGAAGACCGCTGCAGGGACAGAGTGTTACCCGAGATTTGGGTGAGCTTTTCTAAAGCCCCGCATTTGGGCAGTCCACTTGCTTTGTTTGGTTTAGTTAAGCTACACATTTGTATGTGATTTTTAGCTCTGCGCTCGTAAAACTCCCCCAGCGCGGAGACCCAAGCGTTTCGTTTCCCCCGCGCCCCCCTCCGCCCCCCGCTCCGCCCCGTTCGCCCCCCTTGTCCCCTACCTCATTGCCCTCCCTCCCTACGAGCACCCAGCTCTCAGCCGAGGCTGGGAACGCCACCCCGCCCTCAAGCAGGTACGAGGCACGAGAAACATTTCCGTGAAGCGGGCCGGGGACCACACGTTGACCCCGGTCCTGCGCGTCCTGCCGGCGTGGACGCAGGAATTGGCGGGGCGCCTACGGGGCCGGGGGAGACCGCGTGGGGGAGGGCTGCCCCCTGGCGGTGGCAAGGCGCTGCTCTGGTCCAGGCTCTAGCCGGGATCCTGAGCTCGCCAAGATTCATTCCCACCGAGCTGTTTCGTTTTGTTTTGTTTTTTCCTTTCTTTTATTTGCCTGCCTGCCTGCCTGTCCTCCCCCACCCCCACCCCCTTTTTTTTTCTTTTTTGCGTTTCTTGCGCTACCAGGCTTCGGTCGGTTTGGGCGCTCCAGGAGCCCCTGAGGTTTTACCAGAATTGTGCGCGGGAGGAGTGGCCACTCAGCCAGTTGCCCTGGCCCCTGACCGAGGCTCCGTGAGGTCCAGGGACCTCCTCAGATGGGCGGAGGCTGGTGGAGACCTGGGGTGTAAGCTCCCGGGACGGAAACCCACGTGACTCCTCTCTGGGCTGTCCCCGTTTTATGTCCTATAGCGCAGCCCAGGACTGACCCATGAACATGAACCTGAATGTGTTTCCAAATGGCAGATACTTTGGGCGGCGTCCCTCCCCAAAGAGTCATTCCACAAGCCTGTACTGAGATGCTACTTTGTGGCTGGCATTAGGCTCTGGAGAGAGAAAGCAGAAAACAGGTGTGAGGGTACTCACCGTCTCAGGGGGAGCCGGGGAGATAGATCATTGCTATGCCCAATAGTGCCTTCTGCTAGTAAGTCCCCTGGCTGAAAGCGAGCGGTGCCCCAGGACCCCTGCCCAGCTGTCTGTTCCATTCTTTCCTCTGTGCTGCCCTCTATTGTGGCTGTACCTTCTCTTTTTAAATTCAAACATTTGAAGACCAAAAAGAGCTCCTTGTTTTTGTTTGTTTGTGGTGTGCTAAAATATACGTAGAATAAAATTTACCAGTTTAAGTGTACAGTTCAGTCATGAAGTACATTCACATTGGTGCAACCGTCAGCACTATGTCCAGAATTTTTCCATCATCCCAAACTGAGAGTCTGCACCCATTGAAGAATAACTCCCATTGCCCCCACCCCACTCCACCCCCCAGCTCCTTGGCAACCATGATTCTGCTTCTCCTCTCTGTAACTCTGACTACTCTGGATATCTCATATGAGTGGAATCATTACAATATTTGTCCTTTGTATCTGGCTTATTTAATTTAGCATCATGTCTTCAAGGTTCAACCACGTTGTAGCATGTGGCAGAATTTCATTCCTTTTAGGCTGAAAAACATCCCACTGTGTGTATGTTCCACGTTTTGTTTACCTGCTCATCCATTGATGGACATTTGGATTGTTTCCTCCTGTTTTGTTTGTTTTGGACCTCCACTCACCTAGCTCTTTGTAACACTCTGCAATGCAGTAGGCACACAGTACAGTAGAAGTTTGTTTGTTCATGTTCCTATACCCTTTCACCTCAGAAACCCTCAAAGGGACCCCATTGCCCTAACAGAGCACGCACACTAGTGAAGTCACAGTAACGGTTTCTGCCGTGTCCGTCTGAATTTGTAACCTCCACTTGCTTATAGTTTTGAGACCTTCAGACTCAGACTCTGGACATTATGTTTCATTTTAAAAAGTAGAACTTAAAACTTCACCAAAATTAGCTCCAGGTGACCTTGTGGCCATCCCCCATGCACATGCTTTTCACAGCATTTTTATGCTGCATTATCTGTCTTGATTCCTGGGGGCCCAAGATGGCCTTAACCGTTGTCTCTGGCCGCCCAGGGCCCTCCTCTGGCATTCTCCTGCGCTGTAATATTACCTGCCATGAGCGTTGCTCCACACATGCCACTAAACTAATTTCGAGGTCACAATAACTGGTGAAGCGGGTGCCTCCAAATGACGGCTGAGGAAACAGGAGTGGGGAGCTGCTGCTAGCTGTCTGGAGGTCTCAGCAGCGGAGAGAGCCTTCCTTCATCGTGTTCCAGTTCCAGAAGCCTCTCCCAGTGCAGTCCACCAACACCATGGGCCACGCTCCTCCCCCCCCCCCGCCCCCCAACCTGTGCTTCATGGCTAGTTAGGTGGTCTGAAAATAAGTTTAAAACATGGTATTATTGGCTGATAGTGCAAAATGGTACCTCTCCCAGAAGTATGTACATTTTAACCTGGGGATTCTGTAAATAAAATACCCTTAATCTAGTTTCAAATGGTGGGTCTTTAGGCAGTGTAGTTGGGAGGTGAGATTCCTCCATGAAGAAGCTATTTTAGTGGCCTCCTGGGTCTCACTAGGCAGCCTGTGCTTGCACAACAGCTCCTTAAACAAGCATTTCATGGCCTGGGCAGGATTCAGAAATCCTCAAGAATTCAGAATGTCAGCAAAGGTCTAAATCTGTGTTTTATAACAGCACAATTATTTACATGGACTCAGGCATTTCCATTACCACAGTCAACTTGGACTAGCCCTCTCACCCCAACACATACCAACACAGGGACTTATTTAGCTCTGATCTCACTGGTTTGCAGTGGCACACATTTATATTTTGTACTCCAAAATCAAAAGTTCAAAAGGTTTCTTTTAAAAAAAATTTTCTGTCTTTTAAAAAATGCAATATTATTTTGTATTAGTTCAATAATTCCAGTACCCACCTGGCACCATACGTAGTTATTACAATATTATTGACTATATTCCTATGTTATACTTTACATCCCCATGACTATTTTGCAACTATCAATTTGTATTTCTCCCCCCCCCCCGCCTCCACCCCCCATTGATTTCAGAGAGGAAGGGAGATAGAGAGAAACATCAATGATGAGAGAGAATTATTGATTGGCTGCCTCTTGCACGCCCCCTACTGGGGGAGTGTCGAGCCCTCAATTAGGCATGTGCCCTTGGCTGGAATGGAACCTGGGACCCATTAGTCTGCAGGCCAACACTCTATCCATTGAGCCAAACCAGCTAGCGCCCAATTTGTATTTCTTAATCCCTTCACCTTTTCATCCAGCCTCCCTACCTCTCCCCTCTGGCAACCATTGGTTCGTTCTATGTGTCTATGAGTCTGTTTCAGTTTTGTAGTTCATGTATATTTGTTTTTTAGATTCCACATACAAGTGAAACCACATGGTGTTTGTCTTTCTGACTGACTTATTATACTTAGCATAATATCCTCTAGGTTCATCTATGCTGTTGCAAATGTTAAAATTTCATTCTTTTTTATGGCTGAGCAATATTCCATTGTATATGTGTACCACTGCTTTTTACCCACATGTCTGTTGATAGGCACTTGGCTTGCTTCTATAGCTTGACTATAGAAGCAATGAACATAGGGGTGCATATATTCTTTAGAATTACTGTTTTTGGTTGTTTCTTTTTTTGTTTGGATATGTATGCAGTTCCATTTCTAAGGTTTGATGACCCTCCATACTGTTTTACATAGTGCCTGACCAATCTGCATTCCCACCAACAATGCATTAGGACTCCCTTTACTCCACATCCTCACCAACATTTATTGTTTTTTTTATTTATTGATGATAGCCAGTAGGTGGGGTGATAGCTCATTGTGCTTTTAATTTGCATCTCTCTGATGATTAGTGACATTGAGCAACTCTTCCTATGTCTACTGGCCATCTCCAGAAGTGTCTCTTCTCTTTGGTGTCAGATCCTCTCCCTGTTTTAAATTGGGTTGATTTTTGTGGGTGTTGGTGTTGAGTTATATGAATTCTTTATAAATTTTGGATATTAGTTCCTTATCTGATGTATATTGGCGAATATGTTCTTCCATTCAGTAGGTTGTCTTTTCATTTTGTTGATGGTTTCCTTTGCTGTACAAAAATGTTTTTGTTTGATGTAGTCCCATTTTTTTTGTTGTTGTTAACCCTCACCCATGGATTTTTTCCATTGATTTTTAGGGAGAGTAGAAGAGAGAGCGAAAGACATAGAGAAATATTGATGTGAGAGAAACACATCGATTGGTTGCCTCCTACACGGCCCCACCAGGGCCCAGGCCAAGGAGAAGCCTGCAACCTAGGTACATGCCCTTGACCAGAATGGAACTATTTTATTGATATTTTATTGATATTTCACAGAGAGGAAGGGAGAGGGATAGAGAGTTAGAAACATCGATGAGAGAGAAACACCAATCAGCTGCCTCCTACACATCTCCCACTAGGGATGTGCCCCCAACCAAGGTACATGCCCTTGACCGGAATCAAACCTGGGACCTTTCAGTCCGCAGGCCAACACTCTATCCACTAAGCCAAACCAGTCAGGGCTCCATTGGTATTTTGATAGAAATTTTATTGAATCTATAGGTTGCTTTGGGAAGTATGGGCATTATTTTATATTGGTTTTTAGAGAGAGAGGAGGGAAGAAGGAGAAACTGATGTGAGAGTGAAACATCAATTGGCTGCCTCATACCAATACATGCCCTCTACTGAGGATCGAGCCTGCAACTGGGTATGTGCCCTGACAGGGAATCAAACCAGCAAACTATTAGTGCATAGGACAACACCCAATCAACTGAGCCACCCTGGCCATGGAATGGACATTTTAATGATGTTTTCTTCCTATCCATGAGCATGGTATATGCTTTTCCTTATTTGTATCTTCTTCAGTGTCTTATAATTTTCTGAGCATAGGTCTTTTACCTCCTTGGTAATATGTATTCCTAGGTATTTTATTTTTTATGCCATTGTAAATGGCATTGTTTTCTTTGTTTCCTATTGGTAGTTCATTATTGGTGTATAAAAATGCAACCAATTTTTGAATATTTATTTTGTATCTTGCTACTTTACTTAATTATTATTCTAGTAGTTTTTTGGTGGAATCTTTAGAGTTTTCTATACACAATATCCTGTCACCTGTAAATAAGGGTAGTTTTACTTCTTCCTTTCCAATTTGGATATCTCTTATTTTTTCTTTTTTACTTCAGTTATTTTTATATTTTTGTTTTTTATATATGTCTGTGTGTGTACTGGGTTACTATGTAAAATGAATCACTTAATGTGGGTCACAATAAAAATGTTTGAAAGCTACTGTTTTAAAAGAACACATTTGTCACACTTTTGCTATTATTTTCTAACTTCTCTGGGACTTTGCTCACTAATGATGATATTTCTCGCTTAACTCTCATCTCAGCTTACAAACATGTTCCAACCCCTTATAGCTAAAAATAAAAAACAAGCAAAGATGCTCTTCTCTTCTGTGCCAATGCAAACTAGTGCCCTCTCTCCCCTTCCTTTCACTACCTAATTTTTCAGAAGTCTGGTTTGTCCCCGTTGCTCCCATGTCATCTCAGGCTTACAAACACATTCCTTCTGTTTGACACCTAGGGTCTGAGGAACACGGTTCCTCAGTGCAGGTGGGTCATGTCTTCTTTCCTGACTGTGCTCAGGAGGCATCAGACACAGCTTGTGAGGGAGTCCTGTTGGCAGTGCTGCCTGATTTGGTTGAGATTTCAGAATCTGGTTCTCAGTCTCTTCTTCTGGAATAGCCAATGCTTCTCACCCCATGACAGGTTAGCACTTTTGTTTTTCTTTCCTAGACCCTGTGCCCCAAATGAGGAAAGTACTGCTCTATGGACCCCGTGATTCCTCCTCTGCCGCAGGCATACTGCACTAACCTTACTAATGAACTCTCAGCCATTTCAGTTGTTCTGAAAATCCTGTTCTCACTCCTGAGTCACGGCTCTCTGTTCTGTACAGTTTATGTGAAGCTCATTCATTAGGGGCCTATTAAATTGACTCAGGGCAGGATCACCTATTTTTTCTGATTGACATCTGGACCTAATGTCATGGAAGGCCATGAAAGGTGAGGGCCATCGTCTAGGAGCTAAGGTCTCCAGTGGTTCCAACAAAAACATCAGCTGTATCAGATAAAATTTTGTGAACAAGGATAATTTTAAAGACAGTGCCCAATACTATGTAACAAGTTATCCAAAATTTAGTGGCTTGAAACAAACATTTTATTATGTGCACAATCCCTGTGAGTCAGGAATTCACAAGGGGGATAAAGGGATTGATACATCTATGTACCACAATATTTGGGGACTCAACGAAGTGGGGTAGAAAAACATAGTGGGGTAGAGAGTTACCTAGTTACCCCACAAACCATGAGGCTAACCTCCACATTGCCTTTTCAGTACTGCTCATTCTTGACACGTGGCTTTACCTAACCACATTTCTCCTGGTCAGACTTTCCCTTCCTGCTCACCTGGGGAGCACACAGCACAGGGCCTGCCCACACCTACAGAATTAGAGTGCCTGGAGATGAGGCCCAGGAATTTGTTTTGGAAGTTCCCCCATGTAATTAGGCTGATCCAGTAGGTTTGTCAAATATAGGGCTGTGTGATCAAATTCAGATTCCTTAAACTTAGCCTAAAAAGGCCCTCACCTCTCCCCAACTCTGCAGTCACATCCCGTCACTTCCCACTTCATGATCCCCATTAATAATCCTGAACTACCAATAGCTCATAATACCCGACATGCTGCTTCACTCCACTTGCTGGGCCCTTGCCCAGGCCGCAACCCTCCTCCCACCTCAACTGCCAACCTATTTTCCCTCCAAAATCCAGCTCCCATGTCTGCTTCCCTAACTACTTCACTTCCACCCCTGTCCAGAATTCGTCCTTCTCTGTCCTGTATTCCGATGGTACCTCATTCACACAGCATATTAGCACACAGTGGGGAGATAGCTACCTCTTCCGTGCGAGAGTGTGATCCACCTGAAGGCGGTTCCGTGCCATCTTCACTTTAGCATTCTCGGCATCTAACCCCAGGCTGAATTAAATTAGAAGCTGCTTCTGTGGGTTAAATGGAAGCCTTTGTCAAGGAGGGCTCCCTCGTACGCACTGCTCCATATTCCTCTATTCAGTCAGGCTGCTGTGTGTTTTGTTAACCTACCTGACCCTGGCATAATCAGGGAGGTTTCCTTTCAGCGTTAAGCATAGTACACACTAGCTCTTTCCCTCAGCAAGAAAGCAGATCTCTCTAAATAAGAAAATACATTTCACCCGCTGGTGCAACAGACTCAAAGGGCATTAGCATCCAACAAAAAAAGCATCCAAACCAACGCCCTGCTGCCTCTCCTGGCATGGACACTTGTGTTCCCTCCTTCATCCCTCTAATATTCATGCTCTGGTTTCACATCCTGGACAACAGGGGCCAACATTTGCTTCGTATTTCCTGCCTTCTCCCGGTTACCTCTCCTTTGCTTGGAACTTTGACCAAGACTGCAGCTGCAGCCCATAACTGACTCTCCCAATGTAATGCCTCCAGTTTCCAGCCAATAAAAGCATCACAGATTATATAAAAACTCGCCGAAACCGGTTTGGCTCAGTGGATAGAGCGTTGGCCTGCGGACTGGGGGGTCCCAGGTTCGATTCCGGTCAAGGGCGTGTGCCTTGGTTGCGGGCACGTCCCCAGTGGGGAGTGTGCAGGGGGCAGCTGGTCGATGTTTCTCTCTCATCGATGTTTCTAACTCTCTATCTCTCTCCTTTCCTCACTGTGAAAACTCAATAAAATATATTTAAAAAAAAAAAACTCAGTCCCACCAAGAGCTTTGGTAGCATTCATCTGGAGACCCGGGATGTGGTATTGTCCAACATTCCCATGGCTGAAGTCCTTGCTTCTTGCTTTGGCTGGTCTCTGGGGGGATGGCAAGATGACACCGCATTGGTTCTCTGACTTCAGGGCGCATCCACATCACCGAAGGACTGTTATGTGTTGCTGCGCCCCAACCCCAGAAGTGCTGATTCAGTGGCTGTGAAGTGCAGTCCGAGAATTTCAAAAAAGCTCCCAGGTGATGCTCCAAGGACCAGACTTTGAGAACCACTGTGGTAGAGAGTGTCTGGAGGTTGGACCAAGTTATTACTGGCTTGTTAAGTCTAAATAGTGGTTCTCAAACTTGGCTACATATTAGAGTCCCACTGCACGGATTTGTACACAGGCGGGGTCCCTCAGCCTGGTTGGAGGTCAGGGCCTATCGGGGCGTCTCGCCAGTCACAATCAGGGCTGATCGAGAATGTTTCGGGAAGAATCAGTATGTTTAAAAGCTTCCCAAGTGCTTCCAGTGTGCAGGCAAATGTGAGAACCAGCAGGCGGGTGGGTGGGGGAGGGTGGGGAGAGGTAATGGAGGTGAGGGAGGGGGAGGGGTAGGAGGGCCGCAGGAGAGGAGGTTGGCTGGGGGAGGGGCTGCAGGAGGTTGGCCAGCCAGTGGGAGGGGAGGGGCTTCGGGCAGTTAGCCTGCTCAGGGGAGGGGCTGCAGGAAGTTGGCTGGCTCGGGGGAGGTACCATGGGAGGTTGGCCAGACATGGGATGTTGGCTGTGGGAGCACACTGACCACCAGGGGGCAGCTCCTGCATTGAGCATCTGCCCCATTGTGGTCAGTGCATGTCATAGCGACTGGTCAACCTGTCATTCAGTCATAATGGTCGCTTAGGCTTTTATATATATATATAGATACTAGAATCAGCTGGTGAGATTTTTTTTTATTGTTTTAAATATTTTAAATACTTTTATTGATTTCAGAGAGGAAGGGTGAGGGAGATAAAAACATCAATGATGAGAGAGAATGATTGATCAGCTGCCTCCTGCATGCCCCCTACTGGGGATTGAGCTCAAAACCTGGGCATGTGCCCTTGACTGGAATCTAACCCGGGACCCTTCAGTCTGCAGGCCAACGTTCTATCCACCAAGCCAAACTGGCCAGGGCACCTGGGGAGATTTAAAAATTTCGGCTGCCCAGATGTGCAGAGGGCCCAGCAGCATCCAGAATGCAAGAACCTGAGTCTCCCATGGGCTCCTCACTGTCCCCAAACCCGCAGAGGAGGCAGCGGCCCATTGTGTACAGCGCACAACAGCTGCAGGAGCTGGAGGAATTCTTTAAGAGCAACCATTACCCGACCCGCCAGGAATGGGAAATCCTGGCGGCCAGGCTGATCGTAAAGGAGCACCAAGTGCATGCGTGGTTCAAGAACCGCAGGGCCAAACATGCTAAGCTGCTGGGACTGCATAGTCGGCAGGGCTCGGGAGCCGGTGCTGAGCACCAGGGCCCTGGAGTCTGCGCCCCACGCCTGCACCTGGGGGCCCGTGTTCCAGGAGGACCCTGTGTTCCCCAGGGGCCCAGGTTCCTGCAGCCCCCCTCCGCACAGCTCCTTCAAAGTCTTCTCAGTAGCAGACCCCAGTGTCTCCAGCCACAGCCACGTCTGGTGGATCCCTGAGCAGGGTGCCCAGAGCATGGTTCCTGTTGCTCCAGCTCCAGCCCCAGCCGGGGCCACAGTCTGGCCTCAGGGCCCCTATGCTGTTGTGACCCCTGGATTCACGAGCTGAGCTCACCCCAAGACCCCTTGGAGGGACCCTCCTCCTCCTCCACCTAGGTACAAAGAAGGAGATGACTGTGGATTAGGAGGACTGGACGTTACTGGCTCTATAAGAGATTGTGTCCCTGCAAAGTCCTGTAGATTCTGTGGTGCCAGAGGGGACTAGGGCGTCTTTGGCCAGTGTGGTGCGCCCACGTGGGTGTGGGAAGCAGTGCCCGCAGGTTAGGCTACTGCAGCGTGAACGCACCTCCATTTTTCAACTTGGGGAAGTGGCCTTGCTGTGCTCACTGTGTGGCCACCGCGTGTCCTGCTGCTCGAATGTCCCCGTCGTGTTAATTGGGGCGCGCGTGACATTGCTGCGGGTTCTCAGGTCTAGGAGCTCAATAGCGGCTCGCGGTGGATGTTCTGCTTTGGTGGTGCTGCCGGAGAACTTCCCGAAGAACCCAGCCCAGCCTCGTAGGCCATTTAATTTGAATTGCACTAAATCCACAAATGTTTTTGGCGGTAACTGACATCTTTCTACAGCATTGAGCTTTACAAACTAAGTATATTATTCCTTCATTTGGTTGTTTGCAGAGTCTTCATGAAGTGTTATTTTAATCATTGAGGTCTGTGGTACATGCTTTTATAGATTTATTTCTAGTACTTTTATTGTCTGACATTTTGGATGGTATTTTAAAGTCTGTCATGCTTATAGGATGCGGTTCACATATTTTATGTTGGTTCTATATTTTGAGCCAGGGACCCTGACTCAGATTGTTAAAATTCTATAACTTTTTGGGGCATTATCTGGGGCTTGATAATTTGAAATTTAATAGAGTGCATTGTTACCTTGTAAAAGAAGAGAAAAACTTCAGCTGCCTAGGCTGCATTCCATTGTAAATCAGCGTTTTTGAATGTGTCAGGAAGAATCAGTATGTTTAAAAGCTTCCCAAGTGCTTCCAGTGTGCAGGCAAATGTGAGAACCAGTGATCTAGACCAGCAGTTCTCCACCCTGGTTGCAAATTAGAGTCACATGGGGAGCTCTGAAAGCTTATTCCTGCCAGGAGCCCCACCCCAAGCCAATTAAATCAGAATACAGTGGGGCCTTGACTTACGAGTGTCCCGAGTGTCCCGACTAACGAGTTTTTCGAGGTACGAGCCGTCTCTTGGCCGATTTTTTGCTTTGAGTTGTGAGCTAAAATTTGGGTTACGAGCCAGCTTCAGATACCCCACCACTAGTTGGCTCAGTGAGCGCCACAACATCAGCCCAGCATCACGTGTCTCACTCGTTCACTTTAAGATTTGACATACGAGTAATTTGAGTTATGAGCTCCGTCACGGAACGAATTAAACTCGTAAGTCAAGGCCCCACTGTATCTGGGTGTGAGACCTGGCTGCCTTCCTTCCTTCCTAGTTTTCCATTTTTTTTCTAAAGTTTAGCCAGTGTTGGGAATTACTAATCCAGACTTCAGTGCACCCCTATTGTATAGTCACTAGAGGCCCAGTGCACAAAATTTGTGCATTGGGGGAGGGGGGGAGTCCATCAGCCCAGCCTGGGCCCTCTTGCGGTCTGGGAGCCCCATGATTGATCACCCCAAAGAGGTAGGCCCGCCCACCAGCCACCCCCACAGAGGGAGGCCCTGCCCACCTGCCACAGTGCCGCAGGTTGGTGGCCTGGGCCTCCCTCTTTGGGGTGATTATGGGGCGATGGCAGGGCCCCCAACCAATTGCATCGCACCCACCTTGGCTGGCCTGGCACCAGTGTGTGTCATAGTGTGGTCTTCTGGATGGTCGTTCGCTGTTTGGCTGTTCGGTCAATTTGCATATTATACTTTTATTATTATAGATTTCTGTTCAAAGTCACAAATCCTTTCTCATTTTGAAAAGAACAAATTGGGGTAATTACTTTTGGAAAACTAGAGGGGACTGGCCTGAATAATCTGGGTGGGGGTGAGGACAGGGAACAAACCTTCTCTAAAATCACCCTGAGCAGCACTTCTCAGAGCCGCCTGGCCCTGCAGCATCTGCGTCAGTAGAAATGCACACGCTCAGGTTCTACTCCGGAAGTTTGGAGGGGGGCTTGGGAATCTGTGTTTCAAGTCTCCAGGTGATTGATGCATGTTAAAGTTTGAGAACCACTTGCCAGGGAGATAGCAGTGGGGGAATTAAGATTTTGCTCTTCCATTTCTAATGATAATTCACCTCTTTATTATTATTTTTAACATACCTTTCCACCGGACCTCTCAAAAGGAAGACTATGGCAACAGCAGTAGCAATGCCAGAGCCACCTGGTTTGATGCCAAGCGAGTCAGTGTGAGATGGCACAAACCTCTAGCACCCTCTGCTGGGTATGGGCTTCCTCCCTGACCTTTCACTTAGCCTTAACTCGTGGTTTTTGTGTACTTACCAGGATGGCCACAGGTAATCCCCAAATTCTAATAGCCCTGAGCATTTAGTAGATGCTCCAAGACGGCACAGCCACCCGGATATGATTAAAGCATCCGGGGAGGCTCTGGGGCTCCGGTTTGCCCATCTTCTGTTTTCCATTTCCTCACCAGATGGGGTCACATACTCTCATTTTTATGCAAGTCACACACAGGAGCCTGTGCAACCAGTGCTTTGGAGGGAGGCCCTGATGGACTGAGTCCATCAGTATTTTACCAGAACAGAGCCTTCCTCTCAGCCTGGAGACCAACACAATAGGAAGCAGCTCAGTTTTTTCCCAAGAAGCTTTTATCAAGGATTTGCCCTCAGGGCCTATTTGAACGGAACTAGGGCACTTAGGAAATGTGAAGGGACACCTGTAAAATGAACAATCCCTTTGCTGGTGTTCTTGGCAGGAAGGGAACCATTTCATTGAGCACGTACTAATTCTCATGATTTTACATACACAATTTCACATAATCCCCACAACATTGTGAAGTTAGTAGTATTATTCCTACTTACAGAAATACAAACATACAGGAAACAAATTCAGAGAGACTGAACGATCCTGAAACCCCTCAGCTACTGAAGTGAGATCCACCCTCTCACTGTTAAGCCCTCAGTCCATCTAGGTGTGGCTTTGCCATCCACACCACACACAAATGCCAGCTAGCCCTGGCTTGTTCCAACCACTGCTTTACACTTCCTGATATAAATGGTGAAAATGGATACAATGCTCAAAAGAAACCAGTATAAATGTGTGCTAGGTTTTAAGAGTTGATTCTTGGGATGCTCTATAAAAATCAAGTGTGAGCAAAAAATACTTTATGAAGGAAATCCTAGAAGTAATGGCATCAAAAAGCACCCTATTTCTAGTACTCACCTGAATTTGTTTTCCCATTGTTCTGCTGTCCAACTTCCGACCCTATCAAGGACCTTCATGGATTCTCCAGCTGAGCTGACCAGGACTAATACCACACCCAACCTCTTTTAGCCCCAGGTGCTCTACCCCTGGCTGCTCTACCCCTTTCTCCCACACTCCATCCTAGTTCCCACCTGTGGGTGAACAATCCACCTGGGAAGGGGAGAGTACCTTCTTCCCCACAGCCTCCCAGCATTGAGCACTGTATTCTTTTAAAATCTTTACCATTTAAATAGTAGCAATAAAAATCTCATTATTTTCACTGGCATGTTAATTGCTGTTGAAGTTTAAGACATGTATATTTGAGGGTTTGTTGTTGTTTTTTTCCTTTGTTAATTGCCCTTTCATGTTCTTTACCCACTTCTTGTTGGAAGTGGTTCTTATTGATATACTAGAGGCCTGGTGCACAAAAATTTGTGCACTGGGAGAGGGGGGAAAGGCCCCTCAGCCCGGCCTGTGCCCTCTTGCAGTCTGGGACCCCTCAGGGGATGACCACTTGCTGGCTTAGGCCTGCTCCCCAGGGGATTGGGCCTAAGATGGCAAGCAGACATCACTCTGGCAGCCTGGCAGCTGTCGGGGGATGTCCACTTGCCAGCGGGGAGCAGGCCTAAATTGCAGTCAGACATCCTTAGCGCTGCTGAGGAGGCAGGAGAGGCTCCCACCACCACTGCTGTACTGGCAGCAATCAGCCTGGCTTGTGGCTGAGCAGAGTTTCTCCCATGTGAGAGTGCCCTGACACCAGAGGGCAGCTCCTGCATTGAGCGTCTGCCCCCTGGTGGTCAGTGTGTGTCATAGTGACCAGTCATTCCCAGTCTTTCTGCTGTTAGGGTCAGTTTGCATATTACCCTTTTACTATATAGGATAGAGGCTTGGTGTATGGATGGGGGGGCGGGTGGTTTGCCCTGAAGGGTGTCCTGGATCAGGGTGGGGATCCCGCTTGGGTGCCTGGCCAGCCTGGATGAGGGGATGATGGCTGTTTGCAGCTGGTCACACACCCTTCAGGGTGGGGGTCCCCACTGGGGTGCCTGGCCAGTCTGGGTGAGGGGCTGAGGGCTGTTTTCAGGCTGGTGGGCAACTTATTTTTCTTTTTCTTTTTTTATTCTGGGATTTATCTACCTTCTATGGCTGTCAATGGAGCTGAGAGCAGGCTCCAGCTTGAGGCCTCGGCTGCTGAAAGCAGGTATCTGAGGTTTGTTTAGCTTCTATAATTGAAACACTGTTGCAGCTCCAGCTCTGAGGTCCAGCTGGCTGAAAGCGGGTATCTGGGGTTTATTTAGCTTCTATAATTGCAACATAGTTGCTTAGAGTGCAGCTCAGAGCTTGGCGCGGCAGGTGGGGAATCTTGGCTTCCTCCATCGCCGGGCAACCAAGCCTCCTGTTCGCTTCAGCTGCCTGGCTGCCGGCCGCCATCTTGGTTGGCAGTTAATTTGCATATCGCCCTGATTAGCCAATGGGAAGCGTGTCAGAGGTACGGTTAATTACCCTATTTGTCTTTTATTAGATTAGATTAGAACCCTTTATTTACTAAGGATATTAATCTTCTGTCACATATCAGCAAATACTTTGTCCCAATTGTCTTTTGACTTTGGTTGTTTTCGCAGCACAGGAGTTTTCAGTGGTCAAAGCTATGGTTTCTTCCTTCAGGGTCTAAGAAAGACCTTCCCCACATTGAACTTTTAAATTTATTTACCTACTAGAGGCCCAGTGCACAGATTCGTGCACTGGTGGGGGCGTGGCCTGCAGGGATTGGCCTGCTGTGGGAGTACCACTCATCCCAGTCAGCTGAGAAGCTGTGGACCCACCCTCTGAGCAGCTGTTGAATGAGAAAATTAGTCTGAGCTGATATTTTGGGGTAATGTCTTGGGTAAAGGCATGTTCTATGTCCTGGAGGAACCTGGCAGAGAGCTTTGCAACCCAAAGCCACTTGGTGAATGTCCTTGATGTGTGATTCCAGATCAGTGACACCATCCGGGATGTAGAGGCCACCCATTCTCATGATCCTCAGCCATCAGGACAGCTTCCCCAGGAGGTCCATAGTCACATCACCTCTTGCCATCTGCCTATGCCAGCTCCTCACACTCTTTCTAGAACACACCTTAGAGGGCCTGCCTCAGCTGATGGGGTCAGGCCAGAGTCTGGATTGTCTCAGGTATTTGATAGGTACAGAGACTCAGCCTCACCCTGGGCCTGGTAGCGGCTGTTCCCACTGTGGGAGCACACTGACCGCCAGGGGCAGCTCCTGCATTGAGCATCTGCCCCCTGGTGGTCAGTGCACGTCACAGTGACTGGTCCACCAGTTGTTCTAGTCATTCCGCTGTTTGGTCACTGGGCTTTTATATATATAGATATATACCTTGTATAATTTTTATGTCTCACTTTTTACATTTCAACCATCTGACATTTATTTTGGTGTAAGGTATGGGAAAGGACTCTAGAGTTAACTTCCCCTCAGATGGATAGCCAGTTGTTCTAACACCATCAATTGAATGATAACACTTGCCTCCCTGATATAAAGTACCACGTTTATTATATATATAATTTTTTGCATGTACTCTTGCTTTCTTTCTAGACTCTCTATTCTTTCCACTGATCTATCTATTCTTGTGCCAGTACCACAATGGTTTAATTTCTGCAACTTTTATGTTTTAATATCTAGTTCATGCCTTCTTTAATAACATTTTCCCAAATATTTCTTGGCTACTATTGAACATTTATTCTTCCAAGTGAATTTTGGAATTATTTTGTCAAAGCTTGGCTTTTCCACTTACTGTTCTAGAAATACCTGGGTCCACCTCTCCTTGGCTCTTCTTTCCAGTATTCAATAACCATTACCTGTGCTTCCCGTTCACCTGGCACTGTGCTAGGCACTAGAGATATAAAACTAATTTGACCCAATCCCTGTCCTCAAGAGGCTCATCACATGTAGGAAAATAACACCAACAAATGGGGGCATTAAATCATGATGTCTGCTGTGAGGAGGACTGAAAGGGTAGAGTACCAAAGAAGGTTTGATGTATCTCCTGAGAGAAGAAGTAGAAAAGAAAATTGCAAGAGGTCACCTGTGCTTCACCACTGGGCCTGGTAAGGGGACTCAAGAAGTCTGTGATGACTATGCAACACTGGAACCGTAAGATTCCAAAGTTCTTAGGGGCTTGACACAAAAGTTTGCATCCCATCGTAGCACTGCCCAGTGGAGCAGCCTTTCTGGTTGCTCTCACCCCATGCTAAAGATTTCTTCTACATCATATCTTGCGTGCTGGTAAAAGTACGGTGCCCTCCCCTACTCTACAGTTCTTCATGTCTTTCAAAGCATTATTTGCCTGTTTTATGTCACCTAAAATTCCCAACAGCCTTGTGAGTATATATCATGATTTTCATTTGAAAGATGTATAAATGGATGCTTTGCAAAGCTAACACATAAAGTAAACAATGTTATGTAAATGGATGTTCAGAAAGACTAACACCTGAATTAAGTGATCTGTCCAAAGTGCTAAGAGACAGAGCCAAGCCTAGAAGGGAAGTATCAGTTTCCCGGGTCAGGTCTCTTTCTATCACAGCCTGTGGCCTACAAAGTATTCAACCTGTAAGAAGGTATGTCTAGAACTCCAGGATATCACTCTTCTACCCTTCACTCCCCACCTCTTAATGAAATGGGGAATCCTCTTTCTTTCTACTTCTCCATCCAAATGGAGAGGAGGAAAAAAGGCTTGGACAAGACTGGGATGAGAATCTAGATCAGTGGTTCTCAACCTGTGGGTCGCAACCCTTTTGGGGGTCAAATGACCCTTTCACAGGGGTCGCCTAAGACCATCGGAAAACACATATATAATTACATATTGTTTTTGTGATTAATCACTATGCTTTAATTATGTTCAATTTGTAACAAATTGGGGGTCACTACAACATGAGGAACTGTATTAAAGGGTCACGGCATTAGGAAGGTTGAGAACCACTGATCTAGATGGAGGCCAAAGTGGAGCTGAGGGGAAATGGGCCTCTCTGGGACAAGGTTCAAGGAATTGTGGCTGTCAGGGTTTCTGGCTGAAGCATCTCCAAAGGCTCCCTGGCTGAATCCCCAGTCACTACCACTCACCTACTTCTGACACTGCCACCATTAGCAGCTTCTGAACAGAATTTATCTCTTCCTCTAGCAACTGATGGACAGAATTCAGACTCAACTTTTCATCTCTTCAGATGTAGCTTTACATACACACACACACACACAGAGCAAAAGAAAAACAAAACAACAAAAAAGTAGAACACACACACAAAAATCAAAACACACGTCTTTAAAGGATTTTTGTTTTGTGTTGCATTAGTAGTAGTAGTAGTAGTAGTAGTAGTAGTGGTAGTAGTAGTAGTAGTAGTATTTTAAGGGTGTGTATTCTTACTAGCAGTGGAAAAGTGGTAGAGAATGGTGTTATTTCATGTAAAGAAAGGAAGACATTTTCCCTATCCCAGTTTTTCTTTGGGAATATCTGGGACAGGAGATTAATCTGCAACTCTTGCTCACCTGGGTACTTCATTGCTGGAGCTGCGAGTTAAAGAGAGTGAATTTGGGGTCAACGTTGGGAAATGGGCTGGAAGCTGCCAAGACTAATATTAAGGATGGATGGGGGCTCAGAAGAGCTATTGGGGAGTGTTCTTCCCTACCTCAGCCTCTAGACCTTGGCCTGGACCAGCTGGAGAGAGTGAAAAAAAGTGGAGGTGGGGATATGGGCCAAACAAGGGACAGGAAAGAAGGGAAATCTTAAGTCAAGAAATTGGGAGGGAATCCCTACAGCTGACTCTGAGGCAGAAGGTGGGAGGGTTTGGCTTCTCATGCACGTGCATGGGGGAAGGGGGAAGAGAGTGCGGAGGGAGGGAGATGAAGTTAAGTGACCTAGGTAGCTGAGCAAAGTCAGGCTTGTAAAGCCAACTGCAAAGCTTGCTTCTGTACCTAATGTGTATTCCATCTGCCAGTAGAAGCACTAATAAATGTTACATGTTGAAACTGTTGCACTAGCTTGTACACAAAAATTCCATATGCCAACTGACTGGACTACATGAACACATCTGTCAAAAACAGGTCTCTTAGGCATAATTTAGGATGTTCCAAAGCAGCTTTATAATTGTTTCAGCTTCCAGCTGGTATGAATTAACTCTCATAAGCCAGGTCTATTCTCACGGAGTAAAGAATTGGGCCAAATGTCCAAATAATTCAAGTCAGAAACACTCTTTGCCTTCATTATAGAAAGTATCAGTAGCAAGGCCCTTTTCCCCTCAAAATTATGCTGCTGATTGACTCCGTGTTAGATGTCACATTACTAACGTGTTAATCTAGCCATTTTTACAAGATTCTGCTACTCCAATAACATTTGCAATTTAGAATGTACGTTAACATGCATTAGGTGATTAGATCTCAGGTGCCAAGTGCATTTCAGTTGAAAAGTCAGTATGTGAGAACTCCTGAGATGGCCCTGTCAGATCTGTTCTCTTGCTACAACAGGGGATGCAGGGAGGAGGAATGCAATCAGTGAAGGAAATATCCTTGGGTGAGGATTAAATAAATAAATAAATAATTTAAAAAGATCAATGGAAAAATATCCTCAGGGGAATGAAAAAAAAAAAAAAGAATGAATGAAATAACAGAATCAGGATCTCCAAATGTCTCAGCACGATGGAACAATGGGAAGTCTAACACAATAAAATGTAGCCAGCATGAATGCAAATCACACCCAGGTCTCAATGAGAAATTCATCAGGAGGAGGCCTGAAAAAAGGCTTGGGGATTTCAGTTCACTGCAAGTCATTGAGGCTGCCCTGGTGATGTCTGAGACTATGCTAGTATATGAATACTATCCAAAACAGGGCAAGAAATCCTTCCTCAACTCTGATTCAGATACTATGCTCAGATACAGATTCCTCATCCTATCTAATAAAAGAGAAACATGGTAATTAGCCGTACCTCTGCTACCCTTCCCATTGGCTAATCAGGGCGATATGCAAATTAACTGCCAGCCAAGATGGCAGCCGGCAGCCAGGCAGCTTGAAGCGAACATGAGGCTTGCTTGCTTCAGTGACGGAGGACTCCAACGTTCCCCACCTGTCGCTGCCGGCCTCTGAGCTTGCAGTTTGAAACATTGTTACAAATATAGAAGCTAAACAAAACCCCAGAAACCTGCTTTCAGCCAGCTGGGATCTCAGAGCTGGAGTTGAAACAGTGTTTCGATTATAGAACCCAAACAAACCAGATACCTGCTTTCAGCAGCGGAGGCCTAAGAGCTGGAGCCAAGCCTCAGAGCTGAAGCTGGTCCAGAATAAAAAAAGAAAAAGAAAAAAAGGAGCGGTTGGGAGCTTCAGTCACCCGCCAGCCTGAAAACAGCCCTCAGCCCCTCACCCAGACTGGCCAGGCACCCCAGTGGGGACCCCCACCCTGAAGGGTGTGTGACCAGCTGCAAACAGCCATCATCCCCTCATCCAGGCTGGCCAGGCACCCCAGTGGGGACCCCCATCTTGATCCAGGACACCCTTCAGGGCAAACCAGCCGGCCCCCACCCGTATATAGGCCTCTATCCTATATAGTAAAAGGGTAATATGCCTCCCGACACTGGGATCAGCGTGACACAGGGCAGTGCCCAACCCCCCTGATCGCCCTGCGGCTGTGTGTGACAGGGTGTGGCGCCCCAACCCCACCCCCCCGCACGGGCCCTGCTCTGTGTGTGACGGGGTAGAGCCATAACCTCCCCATCGGCCCTGCCCTGAGTTTGACAGTGGCGGCACCCCAACCCCCTGATCGGCCCTGCTCTGTGGGTGATAGAGGGAGGCGCCCCAACCGCCCCCTGGTCCCTGCTCTGTGTGTGATGGGGTAGAGCCATAACCTCCCCATCGGCCCTGCCCTGAGTGTGACAGGGGGCGGTGCCCCAACTCCCCTATTGGCCCTACTCTGTGAGTGACAGGGGGGGAGCTCCTCAATCCCCTGATGGGCCCTGCTCTGTGTGTGACAGGGGGGAGCTCCCCAACCCCGATGGGCCCTGCTCTGTGCGTGACAGGGTACGGAGCCCCAACCCCCCTGATGGGCCCTGCTCTGTGAGTGACAGGGGGCAGCGCCCCAACCCCCTGATTGGCCGTGCTCTGTGCGTGATAGGGGGTGGCGCCACAACCTCCCTATTGACCCTGCCTTGAGTGTGACAGGGGGTGGTGCCCCAACCCCCTAATCAGCCCTACCCTGAGCGTGACTGAGGGTGGCATCGCAACCTCCCAATCCGCCCTGCTCTGTGCATGACAGGGGGCAGCACCCCAACTTCCCAATCAGCCCTGCTCTGAGCCCGACCAGGGGCTGCACCTAGGGATTGGGCCTGCCCTTTGCCACCCAGGAGCGGGCCTAAGCCAGCAGGTCGTTATCTCCCAAGGGGTCCCAGTCTGCGAGAGGGCACAGGCTGGGCTGAGGGGATGCCCCCTCCCCCCTGAGTGCACAAATTTTTGTGCACCGGGCCTCTAGTCGATATATATAAAAACCTAAGCGACCACTGACCCGGACAGTAGCTATGACATGCAATGACCACCAGGGGGCAGACACTCCAATCAGTAATTATGATGCACACTGACCACCAGAGGGCAGACGCTCAACGCAGGAGCTGTGGAGCTGCAGTGACTTGGCAGCTGCAGTTCTTGGGTGATGCACCCGGAACCAGAGAGGAGGGAACCCAATTCTAGGGTGTATCACCTGAGAACCACCCTCTCGCAATCTGGGACCCCTCGGGGGATGTTGGAGAGCCGGTTTTGGCCAGATCTCCACAGGCCAGGCTGAAGGACCCCACTGGTGCATGAATCCATGCACCAGGCCTCTAGTTGTAATAATAAATTGGAGTGGATCCAAACAGGGCACCCAGCCTGGTAAACAAGACATAGTGCCTGCCCCTAAAGGACACCTAATGGAATGGGGGAAAGCGAGTCAAACTGAGTTCAAGGAACCTGTGAATAAGTTTAGCCTCAGAAAGAATGCTTAGAAGGAGCCATTCAGTATGGAGGGGATATAATTTTGGTTACCAAATATTTGAGCATGTCATATTAAAGAGATTAAATCTGTTTGGTATGGAAAAATTAGAAGCAATAAGCAAACTTTACTGGAAGGCAGAGTTCTGCTCAATGTAAGGGGAAAAGATGCTCTTTAAGCTACCTATGGATATTAGTATATCCATTTTCAGTGGGAGTAACAGTGCCCTCAGTGGGGCAAAAATGATATTACAAGAGTGTCTAGCCCTCCAAAGTTCAACCTCACCCAACAAAGTCTTATTCCTTAGTATTTAATTCCTCATGTTGAGCTTTCTTAGGTATTACATGAGCATCACCGATACTGACCTGGAAGATTCACAAGGTATGCAAGATCACTACTACAAATCTATGGTGAATAGATGGCTGTGATTGGAGGATTCTCTTTCAATTGATTGCTTCATCTCAGTTATATTGTTACAAGTGGCCTGCATGCGCTATTATTGTCTACCACTGGCTGCCTGAGGATGTTGTCTGTGTTTGATCTGCCTTTGTGCATTGCTTGAGCTTTGAGAATTAAATAAAGATGGCTTATGTTTTAATATTTCAATCCACAGAAGTTACTCAACCCATCATTAGCTATGTCAAGTGCTGAAAAGAAAAAGTGTCAACAATATTTGAATATCTAGTATCCAGTTAAAAGCCATTTTTTCCAAATCAATGTAAAGTTAAAAGTTAATGTTTAAGAAATTAACATTTTTTCAGTTGTTCTACTTTTGTTGAAAAAATTAAGTTTTGAATAATTTTAAAACATTGATCACATTGCTATTATGTAGTTCTAAAATTGCTAATATGCATATATAGAAACATTACAATTCACAAGTAAGTTATATTGAAAGTTACTCAACAAATGCAGTTACAAAGATAAATGTTAATAGCTTTGACTTTCAATTTAACTAAAATTTTAAGTTAAAATTTTATTTTGTTGCTCTTAACCTGTATGATAAAGAGTAAGCTTTATACTTATTCTTCCTATATATAAAGCACAGATATACATACAGTATACAAACAGATACACAGTATATCTGTGGAATTAAAATTTCATGAGGGGTGATTAGAAGAAAATAAAAAGGCTTTGTAGGAGAGCAATAATTTATTTTGTTATTCCTCACCCAAGGATATTTTTTTCATTGATTTTTTTTTTTTTTAAGAGAGAGTGGAAGGGAGCGGGGCAGAGTAAGAGAGAGAAACATCAATGAGAGAGAGACACATTGATTGGTTGCCTACTGCATGCCCCCCAACTGGGGCTGAGGATAGAATCTGCAACCCAGGTACATGCCCTTGACCAGGAATCTGACCTGTGACCCTTCAGTATGCAAGCTGAGGCTCTAACCCAGCGGTTCTCAACCTGTGGGTCGCGACCCCTTTGGGGGTCGAACGACCCTTTCACAGGGATCACCTAAGACCATCAGAAAACACATATATAATTACATATTGTTTTTGTGATTAATCACTATGCTTTAATTATTTTCAATTTGTGACAATGAAATTGGGGGTCACCACAACATGAGGAACTGTATTAAAGGGTCGCGCATTAGAAAGGTTGAAAACCACTGCTCTAATCACTGGTTGGTGCAGGAGAACAATAATTTTTTAGAAGCTGAGAAACTTAAAGCCATCTAAGTATTTCAGGATAAAACCATTTGGCTATTTGCTTGCCAGAATGAATCAAAGCCAAAATTTGAAAATAAGAATGGGTTTATTCACATTTTCTTCTTGTCCTTATGTCCTCTTTCTTGCTTTTTTCACCCCAAGTTGCTGTACAACTGCTAGTAACGGAATCACTTTTTCCCTTTGGGGGCACAATCCATTCCCTAGCTGCAGTGGTGGTAGGTGACCCAGGCCTGGCTAGCAGTGGACGTGTTACTTGAACCAGGACAATCAGAGTTAATCCTGGGACTTTTCCTGGAGCTAAGAGGCGGCTCTCTTTTTCTGTAGGGGTTACATTTGTCAGGCTGTGAGCTGGAAGTTGTGGAGTGCCTCTTTGCCATAAGCTGGGGCAAGCCTATCAGAGAATAAAGCCAACCCGGCAGAGAGACAGCATTCAGTGATAGCCTTGAGGACCTAGGTCTAGGCATGCTTGAAGCTTTCTGAACCCTTGGAGCTCCTGGTGTGCTTTGAGGCTTAACCCAACTGGAGATGTGTCTCTGTCACTAGCAACCAGGAATAACTAACCAGTTCATAGCTGTGGGTCAACTAAGAAAAGACTGCTCACATTCCTGGAAGTATGTTGGAGCTTTGAATCAACCTCCAGACATCTATTGGCTGACCACTGAACACCACTGCATCTTGTATATGCAAGAGCTTTCAGCGTGTCTGTGACCAATCAAAAGCAGTAAATATTTCTTATAGACTGTGTACCCATCATAGAACCACCCCCACTTTCATCTTTCCCTGCTCCCTTATCTGTAGCCAATGTAAATTCTTTCAAACATCTTATATCTTTCTTCCCCAAAACATTAAAAAAAAAGAAGTGCCTGTCAACTCCAGAACGGCAGACATGCCTGTCTTTTCCACCTCGCCATCCATGCCACCGGTGGTTTAGACTTCATGCTCCAGGACCTGGTCCTCTTCTGGCTAGCATTGGCTCAATAAAACCTTTCTTTAGAAAATATTTCAGCTGCGAAAGCTTTTTGTCTAACATATCTGTGACATCCTATCATTATTAGTTCACTTATCAAGTATGTATCATTATCCTGGCCAGTTGGATAGAGTGTTGTCCTGATATGGCAAGCTTGTAGGTTCGATACCCGGTCAAGGCATATAAATGCATAAATATGTGGAACAAATCGATGATCCCTCTCTCTCCCTTCCCCTCTTCTCTCAAATTAATAAAAAAACCCACCAAGTATGTATTATTAAGATACTACATATTGAAAGGCAATAGACATGAATCTATACTTATGAAATTCTACTCTGACCTCCATGAAAAATGCCTATTGCTAATTTATGACAAATAGAAGATGAAGCTGATTTAGATAATTGTATTACAAAGTATGTCTTTCACAAATATTTTTAAAATTAAACTATAGTATATTGCCTAATATATTATAGAATTTGTTTGTAAGGTTCTAATCAGCACATTCATTAGCAACTAAAGCTGTTCAGTATTCCCCATGAGTTTCTCCATTTAATAGTCCTGTACTCAATAATCTGAAATTCAGTGAATTCTAGATTTTTCAATCTACTGCCAAATGCCTTGTCGAAGAGAAGAAGAAGAGAAGAAGAAGAAGAAGAAGAAGAGGAGGAGGAGGAGGAGGAGGAGGAGGAGGAGGAGGAGGAGGAGGAGGAAGAAGAAGGGGAGGAGGAGGAGGAGGAGGAGGAGGAGGAGGAGGAGAAGGAGGAGGAGAAGAGGAGAAGAAGAGGAGGAGAAATTGAAATTCATAAAGCAAAGATACTAGCAACAAAAGATGGTTTACAATCAGTTAACACTGTCCATTTCTCTGTGGACACAAAGCAGACCAACTAATGGGAAGTGAAGTCCCAGTCTGCAGAATTTAACTTATCAGCAGCAGCAACTGGGAGTCAAAATGGGATGGTTAAGGAGTTTTAACTCACTAGGAATATTTAGGTTGGGATACACTACACTTGAGGACATCCAAGGATAGAGATTCAGAGACATCAGAAGACACAGGCTTGGGAACAAGGGGCCAGGGTTTGTAATACAAATTCAGAAGTCAACAGAAATTCAATTGTGGAGGCTCAAACAATGGCTGGATTCTCTGGAGGAGATAAAAGCAAAAGGTCCTGTAGAAAGTCTAGGTCAAGCAGAGAGGGAGGGCCTAAAAAGGCTTTTGAAAAAAATAAGCCAGTTTAGCATCAAAGAGTAAAAAACAAAGAAAAGAACAAAAGGCCACATTGCAAGCGCCTGTATCTTCACAGCTGTTGAGAAGGTGGGAAAGGAAGTCTTATAATTGAGGCAATCTTTGTTTAGGTTATATGTTATATGTTAAGTCATCTAGTGGGCAGGGCTTCATTTTGATCCTAGTTGATAGAAGACAGATGTCTGGCATCTGGATCTATGACCAAGTATGGTCACTGTGTTATAGCAGCTGGCAGTCATGCCTGGCCCAGTCTCTGTGGAGGAACAATGACCACTAACAGTTGTGCATCCAGATTTGGGGGAACTGGGGAGTAGTATGAAGTATTTCACATAAATTACATGGAAGGAAGGGGTTTGAGTTCGTCTTTTAATTTTTGGTACCAATGATCATAAAGCAGTTATAAATTTGTTATATTCCACACTTATGAAATTTTAGCATGGAATATTACCTCTGTAACTAATAATCTGTAGAGCTGTCATGATTTATATTACTAAACTGGCCACGTATTCTGTTCATACCTAAACTACAGCTATCAGCTAAACAGGGCTGAAGGCTCTTAAAATGATCAACTTCACCCCCTTCAGAAGTCTCCATTGATTTAATGAATAGACCAAGTCTGTAGAGAAGAACAGCTTTGGATTGTTTATAGCCAAAGCTCTGAGAATTCCCTCTACCCACCCTATCCTGTTCCAGCTTCTCCACTATCATTTGTGACTGTTTCCAAGTTTAATTCTCTTGTTTAACACTCTTCTGGATTCCCCATTCACTTCACAGTAAAACTCAGCCTTGCTTCCAGGATCCAAACCCTGTTGAGGAGTTTTTATGGAGGTTTCACTACATGGGCATGATTGATTAAATTTTTGGCCACTGGTTACTGAACTCAACCTCTAGGTCCTCCTCTCCATGGAGGTTTGGTGATGGGGGTAGGACATGAGACTGAAAAGTCCAACCCTCAACTTTCTAATCATGCCTTGGTCTTTTTTGGCAACCTGCCCTATCCTGAAGCTACCTTCAGGGGTTCCCAGCACACACTAGTCATCTCATTAGCGTACAAAAGACACTCTTATTTAAAATTTTATACATATATATATATATATATATATATATATATATTTTTTTTTTTTTATTGATTTCAGAGAGGAAGGAAGAGGGAGAGATAGAAACATCAATGATGAGTGAGTATCATTGATTGGTTGCCTCCTGCACTTCCCCTACTGGGGATTGAGCCCGCAACCCGAGCATGTGCCCTTGACTGGAATCAAACTTGGGACCCTCCAGTGTGCAGTCCAATGCTCTATCCACTGAGCCAAACCAGCTAGGGCCAAAAGACACTCTTAACAGTCAAGGGTTTTAGGAGCTGTGGGCTAGAAACCTGGGACAAAGAGCAAATATGTATTTCCCCTCAAACCACACAACTCTAATGTTGAAAAGTGACCTTCAATATGTATATGTCTTTGTATCATATACTAGGGGCCCAGTGCACAAATTCATGCACCTTGAAAGGAATTGTGGGTGGCGAGGCTGCAGTGAGCACGGGGCGGGTCTCGGCCCATCCTCTGCGCCCCGCCTTGCCCCTTCTGCCACAGCCCCCCGGTCCCCTGTCGGCTGGCAGCCATGCTCCCACCGCTGCTGCTCCCATGCACTGACGTGCTGACAGCGCCGGCCCTGCTTGCACCTGCTGACAGCGTGGAGCAATTGGGGCCGGCACCAGCAGCAGGTGTGAGTGGGGCTGGTGCCATCAGCTGGTGCACATGGTGGCTGCTGCCTCGATCACCCCTCAGGAGCTGGGGGAGGTAGAGAAGCCCTCAGGGGCGATTGGGGCCAGCAGCCGCCAGCAGCGGGCACAGGCGGGGCCAGTGCTGGCAGCAGGTGCGAGTGCAGGGTGGGACCGCAGCGCATGGGAGCAAAGAATTTTCAGTAACCACCAGAGGCTCGCCCCATGACAGCAACCAGTGCCCACCTTGGTCTGGCACGCCCCCTCACCTGCTCCACCATCCAGTCGCAGCCAATGCCCACCATGTTCCGCACTCTGCCATCTGCTACCCACACCCACCATGTTCCGCGCATGCCCCCTGATGGTCAGCGCACATCATAGAGACCGGTTGTTCGGTTGTTCCACCGTTTGGTCTATTTGCATATTAGGGTTTTATATATACACAGATGGTGCGTGCTTTTAAAAAAACCTTTCATTGTTACGAATAGCAAATATGGAAAACCACATATCACTATACAGGTGAGAAGAGAAATCCTTGCTCACCACGCTAGCAACCTTCCATTTGTCAGGTGTCTCCTCCCAATTATAATCCCCTTTCTCCTCCCAAGAACAATTACTATCCTGATATTTATGATAATCACTTCTTTTTCAACTGTATTACCTAAACCTGCAACCCTATGATTGTTTTATGTTTCCCTTTGCCTCTTATGTATCTTTTTATCTAAAGAATCCCCTTTCTCCTCTTCCTTTGTTGAAATAGCAAATTAACTGTCCTGTCACTTTCTATAACCTGAATTTTATTGATTACATTCTGTGGAGTAATTTAACATATTTTTCTGTCCTTTTTATTTTCTTTAAATTTATGGCTGCCTGGCCGGTGTGACTCAGTGGTTGAGTGTGGACCTAGGAACCAGGGCACAGTTCAATTCCTGGTTAGGGCACATAGGTTTTGGGATCGATCCCCAGTAGGAGGCATGCAGGAGGCAGCTGATCAATGATTCTCTTTCATCATTTATGTTTCCCTCTCTCCTTCCCTTCCTCTCTCTGAAATTAATAAAAACGTATTTTAAAAAATTGATGGCTGGATCACCTTGTGGTCAAAAATCAATGTATTTCTTTTTCTTTTTCCTATATATTTTTTATTTCAGAGAGGAAGGGAGAGGGAGAATCATTGATCAGCTGCCTCCTGCATGCCCCACACTGGGATCAAGCCAGCAGCCGGGTCATGTGCCCTGACCAGGAACCTGTGACCTATTGGTGAATGGGATGACACTCAACAAACTGAGCCATACTAGCAGGGCTATCGTAGCGTATTCTTGGCATCAGTAACACCTGTTATAGGGTCTTGATTCTACCTTGTCCTACTGGATGGAGGCAATGGTAGCAGCTCCCTTAGCCCAGTTCTGCATTATTATCCGGAGATAGCAAATATCCTGAGATAATAGTGCATTCCTACAGCCCTTTAAACAAATTTCTAAGCACCAATTCCCTATTTTAAATCCCTATATTTAAAATAGCCAGATACATTTCCTGCAACTAAATGCAAACTCATACATTAGTAAAGATATAAAAGCCTTCCAAATTAATCTGCACAATCAATCCCAATCAAAATTTTAAAATAATTGAACAAAACCTAAAATGTATATGGAATTTGTCAACCTAAAAAATTGGAGGGGAAAGGTACTCACCCTACCATATATTAAAAATAGAGTTTATGTATTAATTTAATAATAGATGATGCTGGTAATGGGTTTATGTAGGTTCATTATGTTACTTTTACTTTTGTGTACTTGAAGTATTCCATAATAATGTAAAAAGAATATTCAGTCTGGTGTTCAAAAAGTTAGGATTGGAGTTGTACATTTGGGGCTCATCAAAATAAAGATAACATTTAAAGCCATGGGATTGGATAAAACCATTTAGGGAAGTATAGGTACGAAAGAAAATGGGACTAAAATGTGAGCAACTCTAATATTTATAAGACAGTGAAAAAAGATAAAGTAGACTGAGAAGATGCCATGAGGCAAGTGGAAACCAGGAAGTGAGATGCTCTGGAAGCCTAGGGAAGAAAATGTTTCAAAAATGTGGAAGTGGTCAAGTGTGTCAAATGCTACCTAAAGGCTAAAATGAGAACTAAATTTATCTTTTGGATTTGTCAAGATGGAGGTTTAGACAGTTTGGAGAAATTTTTCTATAAAAGGGAACAACAACAAAAATTAAGTAGAAGCTGGAGAAAAGAGGTTAAGCATTTTGTTCCCTTTTCAGGTATCTGATACTAAGGCATATTAGTGTACTAGTAGAATGATCTAGTTGAAAGGGGGAAAACAGAGATACTGGTTAATAATGCGGATTTCATAATCAAAGAAAACAGGATAATTTCAAGAGAAACATCAAAAGTGCTTTATTCACAGTAATGTCCATTGCTAGCTACACATTTCCCCCATCTTTCAGGTAATTTGTGGATACCGTCCCAATAGAACTTTTGTTTTGAGGCAAACCATACAGAGACACAATTTTCCACTTTTTCGTATGTTTTGAAGTGCTGCTTAGAAAAGGCATGGGCCATCAATCGGAACAAGTGGTGATCTGAAGGAGCAAGGTCTAGTGCAGTGACGGCGAAACTATGACATGTGTGTCAGAGGTGACACGCGAATTCATTTTTTGGTTGATATTTGTTAAATGGCATTTAAATATATAAAATAAATATCAAAAAAATAAGTCTTTGTTTTATCATAGTTGCAAATATCAAAAAATTTCTATATGTGACACGGCACCAGGGTTAAGTTAGAGTTTTTCAAAATGCTGACATGCCGAGCTCAAAAGGTTCGCCATCACTGGTCTAGTGAATACGGCGGGTGGGTTAATTGTTGGTCTTCAAACTTTTTCCATTGGCCTGGACGTTCTTTATCTTTCACATCGAAATCACTTTTAAAGCGTTTAAACCAATGTTCACAAGTATGTTGAGATGGAGCATGTTCACCATAAGCTTCCCAAGGTGTACGATAACTTTCAGCAGCACTTTTCTTCAAAATAAAGTAATGAATTAGAAGTTTCCACAAATGCTCTCTTTTTGGCACGAAATTCGACATTTTTAAGTGTAAAAATATCTATGAAGTTAACACCTTCAGAAAATTTGACATATGAAGTTTTGATGCTTGTTGTCAATACAACAAAATAGCATACATATAAAAATCGCATATATATCAACATATGTGTAACTCCATCTATTGAAAAAAATTTTCATTATTAACCAATACACTTGTAGGAAGAAAATAATAACAGAAGAATCAAGGTGCTGAGTGAAATAAAGTACAAGCAGAGGAAATATTTTTCCCATTTTTAACAAAACATGGAGTGAAGGCAATAGTTATAGGTTCAGACACATACAGATGGATAAATTTGTTTGGGGGGAAAGATGAGGTTGTTTGTGCCTATTTTCAAACCTTTAACTCTCTAAGCCTCAGTTCCCTCACCAGTAATATGGTGAGTACCTACTTCATAAGATTTCTGAGGCTCAAACTACCATACCAAAGAGCCAACTCTGAATATTAAATTGTTATTAATATTCCTAGTTCAAGTCTCCATGAATTCTACAAAATAATCAATCTCTCATTTTGCATTTAACAAAATACCACAACTAAAAACAACTATAATGAAAACAACTATAATGAAAGTAACTTAATGGGATTGAGGTGTCAGGGTAAGCTTTCCTGAGACATTTAAACTGAAAGCTAAATGAGGTGTAGACATTAACTTGACAAAGGTGGAGTGTTAGAAGAGTTTAAGGAGGTTTAGAAACAAGCAAACAAAAGTCCATTGTGGCTATCAATCACGAGCCACTATATGAAGCAACTTAAGGCAACTAAATCACATTTCTCCTCAGTGATTTCCAATACCTCTTGTGGGTCAAAATAGGGCTCTTAAGAAATGAACATAATATAAACATTTTGGCTCTTGCTGAAAGACTCAAGTCCAACTGAGACGTGAAAACAATTTATGGACTTTGATTAAACCATAAACTACAAACCGAGCAGGGAAAAGGGTTTCTGGTTTCTTGCCTACTCTATTGACACAGGCTATGCTGAGTGCTGAGTAAACGATTCTTAGGCTTATTCAAGCTCAGCAGTAAAGTGTGGGGCCAGTTACCCCTATTTGCCATAAACACTGGGAGAGCACAGGAAATGGTAACATCTAAATTACTCCTTTTGCCATCCCTGAGCTAAGATAGCAACTTAGTAACTAATTTTTAGAGTTAAAAAAAACCCCTTTATATAAAAAATGTTTTATATAGTTAATATTATATTTAACATTTATAATATATACTTGATATTTAATATTAGCAGAAGCATAATTCTGCTAAAAAAAAATTAGCACTCACAAAATAAGCAGAAGCAGCTGAAGGAACCAGAAATCAAAGTACTTTCTTACTATTAGGGAACCTTTCTTGATTTTCAACATGGTGCAAGTCTTAAAAGTTACAAAAGAACGCCTGGCTGGTGTGGCTGTGGACCCATGAGCCAAGAGGTCACGGGTTCCATTCCTGGTGGGGGCACATGCACGGGTTTCGGGCTTGATCCTCAGTAGGGGGCCTGCGGGAGGCAGCCCATGGATGCTTCTCACCAGCGTTTCTATTTCTCTAGCGGCTCTCCCTTTCTCTCTCTCTCTTTCTCTCTAAAAAAAAAAAATCAATAAAAGCATTTTTTAAAAGTTACAATAGACAAAAGTGGAAACCAAAGGAAAATAAAAAATAACCTGGGATATTTCCTGAAAACAGGTGTATAAAAGGTCAATCAGAATCTTGTGTTTATGTAAATATCCAGAAAACATCACATGACTAGGAAGCTTTGAATGCAGTATAACATGAAGGGGGGAAAAACTGCTCCTGGACAAAGGTAAAACTTTCAAAAAGGGGAGTATTTCTGTGTATTTTGTAACATTTCTATAGTACTGAACAATGTTGGCAGTCATTTTGACCTTTTTTGTTAGGACAGTGACCCACACAGCTTCACAGTACAAACACACACCCTTTTCTGTGCTACACTTGACTCATATTCAGTAACAGAAGCAACACTGTTTTTTGAGAAAATACCAACTGTTACAATTACCTTTAAAATGTACTCAGAGTTTAAACAGATTTAAATAAACTTTTCCAAAACGAAAAGCACCTACACGTTTTCTTGTTGCATCAATTGCATTTTCTCTAGCGAAGGGTTTGAATATGCCAAGGCTTTTCATAGCTAAGACCACAAAAAGGCTGGTCAGAGAGCATGTTTATTTAAATTTCCATCTCCAATACCGGTCGTTTTATTTTAAGGTCGTCTGAAAGCTTGTCCTAGAGTTTAAAAAATTGCAACTCACACTAGTTTAGCCTCTCCAAACCCACGGGGCATAAGTTCTTGATTGACGTACTAGTTAAGACAGGTGACGTGTGTTCAACGGGGGCTCGCTAGCTGTCAAGTCCCCGCCAACAGATACCGAGTAAACTTTCCGTCAGTTGCAGAGAAGGGAACCCCTCACGCACCCGGTCCCAGGCGACGAGCCACCTGCTCTGGGGCCGGCGCGCGCACTGCCCGGTCCCATCCCAGCCCGACCCAAGGACTTCCGGAACACGCTCCTCAGATTTTTCGAGCCCTGGTCCTGCAGCAGACCAAACCACCTGGCCCCAGGAAGCAAAGTCAGCTTCATTGTTTTTGACAACACGTTTTGGTGAAGCCTCATTCGGGCCGACGGGTAATTTCTAAAACTTCCGGGGTCACCCAGCGAGCCGAGCGCGGCTAAAGAGGTGGGCTCACGCTGGGCGTCCCAGGCGTTTCCGCAAACCTGAGCTCAGGACTCCAGGGAGACAGGGCCGACTTACTCAGCTCCCACTGAACAAGAAACTGTTTTCTCTGACCCCCTGGATGGCTTTCCCCAGGCCTCCTCGCGCTGCCTCCAGCCCAGCCTTTGGCGTGGTAGCCGCCCGGCCGGCGCCGGACGCGAAGGAAAGAACGTCCAAGCGCGTCGGTCACACACCCCGCGTCCCGAAGCCGCGCGTGCGCAGCACAGCCCAGAGCTCGGGCCAAGTCCGTTTCCTGACTTTTCAAGGAAGTGGCCTTGCGTCACTTCCGGCCTCCCTCTAGCTGCCATCTTGCGTCCCCGCGTGTGTGCGCTTATTCTCAGCTGGTCTGCCCTAGACCCCCTGAGCGTCAGCCCTAGTCCCCCGCGCGGCCCCGTTTCCTCTCCAACAAGGTACAAAAAGGCTGTGGACGCCGGCGTGGGAGGAGGACGGGATCGGGGGCGGGCAGTGCCCGGAAGGAGCGAGACAGGGAGGGACAGGGCTGAGGAGAGGAAGGCGATGCGACGGACAGGCGCACCCACTCAGGCTGACTCTCGGGGTCGAGGTCGAGCCAGGGGCGGCTGCCCTGGGGGCGAGGCGACGCCGTCTCTTCCTCCACCTCGCGGCGGAACCAGAGGACAGGAGCCTCAGGTACCGCGAGGCTTGCGGAGAGTGGCCGGTCGGGCAGGCCCTGGCTAGGCCGAGGCCGGGCCGGGGCCGGGGTGGGGGGTGCTGGCCGGGCGTGGTTTGGACCCCGTTTCCCGGGTCTCTAAAAGGGGGGGCGTGGAGGGGGGAGGAAGGTGGGTGCTCTTTCGGCCCTCTGGACACTGAAATTGGGAGCCTGCGGGCGGATTTGGGACTCAGGCCTCGGCCCGTGTGGGACATTTGTCCTGCCGGGCGGGGGGCGGGTCGGGAGGTAACGAGCGTGGAATGCCAGGGCCAACTACACCTTTCCTCGCTGAGGGTTTCCTGTTTTTCTAGATGAAAGAGACTATCATGAACCAAGAGAAACTCGCCAAACTGCAGGCTCAAGTGCGCATTGGTGGGAAAGTAAGTCTTAATAGTGTGTGTGTGTGTGTGTGTGTGTGTGTAAGGTTTAGGATTTTTTTTCTTTCGCATTTCTAATGTCGATGGCGTGTGACTTTGCCTACGGAGGGCATTTCACGGAACCAGCAAGCGGCGGGTTAAAGGCGATGCACAATGTGATGTCTCCGGGAACCGGAGGGGGAAAAAGCGAGTGAGTCGAGATGAAACGCTGCTTAGGCTGCAAACATTGTTTGTAGGTAAACATACTCCCCAGTGTTACAGTGTTTTAAGTGGGGGAAAGTGTTTCCTAACGTGCTCGGTGAGGAAGTGTGGCGTTTCGGGTGCGGAGCACTGTGGCCGCCCTTCCTCCGATTGCTTTGGCCTCGGCTGCATGTAGACTTATAGCGAGTTGGTTTCTTGGTGGATGAAGGCCTTTTCTGTCACCTTCCCTGGCGCAGGCACTCCGGGGCGGCAGGAGGTGTCTATTTCTAGGGCGTGAGTGCATTTTGGAGTTTAAGAGCAGTGGACTATGGATTCGAAAATATTGCGTAAAGCGCGGGTGTCTTTCTATTTTTACTTGGCGATTTCGCTAAAACTCAGGGAAGGGGAGTGTTTGGTGGGTTTTTTAATGATCCGTTTTTGGTTCATTGGTTTTCCCTGGTGGATGCTGAGTCCGAGGGGATTGATTCCTTTTCGAACTCTGTGTTTAGATGGTTCTCTAAGTAATTTACATAAAGCAGAAGTCCACGCTAGACCGAGGTCTACCTGGTTGTATTTTGCGTTGTTCGCACATTCCTAGTGTTTAACAAGGTGTGGTACAGCCTGTTGGAACAGAGCATGTCTTCACTTGGTAAAACCTGTATTCACTTGTATGGTTAAAACTTCTGTACTACAGATTTATTATCTATTAGTATTTTGTTTTATTTTTTTTCCAACTTTGCCCATTTACCTTCAAGTAGAGTCTACTGTGAAATAGCCATATTTGCACTTAGACTTAAATAGTAAGATGCACATTGTTAGTTACTGGACTTGGCCAGCAGTGTCTCTTCATCCCCCCCCACCCCCCAAGCTAGTAGTATTCAAGATCCCAGCCTACCTGTTAACAACAGTAGGTATTTCTTGTTCTTTCTAGCAAGCGTGTAAGCTAGGTGTGGTGGAAAAACTCATAATCTTTGTGGGTCAGTGTTTGGATGCTCTTATGGTGTTTTTAACCTTAGTTAATGTGCCTTTTTTCTTTTTGGTTACTTTGATCATTAGTCCTTTCAACCTGTGAGAGAAACCATTCATATAAAGGAAAGTCAGGGTTATCTAGGATTCTTAAGGCTGATGTAGGATTAAACTTTACTTGTTAACTAGTTAATAGAGGAAGTATTTCTGTCATTGTAATACAGAAACATTTTCTACACCTTTTAAGAAACCTGCTTATTATGGGATGTGAAATCAGGTGAGTGAGTTTTGCCTTAGAGAAAATTGCAAGTGTTAGATACTTCTAGGTAAGTGTTACAAGAGCTCTTTATTTCAGTATCTGATCAGAGCATTGATAATAACTTAATTATTTCAGTGAAAAGTAAACCCTATTTATGTAAAGTATATGAAAACTATAGAAGGTGGGCTGATTTTGTTTTTAGAATCTTATAGTAGTTTCTTAGAATGTCTTTTAGAGAGCGTTCTCTGGAAACCAGGTTTCTACATAACCACTTCAAGGTAATAGTTATTTTAAAGGTTTTTTGAGGGGGTTGGTCACCAGTATTCTATGTAATTATTGATATTTTCTTCAGTTACACTATGATTTATTTAAGCCTTTACTATGCTGGATCCTGAGAATACAAAATTTAGGTAAAGTATCTAGGGGGCTTTAAGGCTAGTAGGGGAGATGGACATTTTTTTAAGATTTTTTTTTTTTCACATACATGGTGGAAGAGAAGCATTTTCAAGATACAGAGATGAGAGAGATTTGTCTGGGTGAGGATATTAACTGTAGTGTTTCGGGAAAACACAGAAGAGATACTGTCTTATGCAGGATTTTAAAGGATCAGAATAGGTATGGAGGCTGGGGACAGTGAGGTAGGTGGGTGGTGGTGGTCTTTCCATGAAGAGCCTTGTGTACAATGTGAATGTCTTAGCCTATATGGAGTCTATGAGTGTTATTAAAGAGTTTGAAAGCAGAATATGGATGGTCACATGTGCCTGGTTTGGGAAGTTTATAGGATATTTTAGAGAAAGGGGAGATTGGAGACTTGGCATGTACAAGAGACCACACGTTTTCCTGAAGCCTATATTCATTCACTCATCAAGTTATTGACTACCTTTAGTGAGCCAGGTACTGTTATAGATACTGAGTTTTATGCCAGTAAATAGAATAGAAGCCTTCAAGGAGTTTATATTCTAGTAAGGGGAGACAGGCAATAAAATATACTTATCTTTATTAGTAATAAGTGTTATAAAGAGAAATAAACCTGGATAGATGGGAAATGGTGAGTGTGGGTCGTTGGGAAAGGCCACTCTGAATATGGTGACATAAGAGCAAGGATCTTGCCAAAACCGGTTTGGCTCAGTGGATAGAGCGTCGGCCTGCGGACTGAAAGGTCCCAGGTTCGATTCCGGTCAAGGGCATGTACCTGGGTTGCGGGCACATCCCCAGTGGGAGATGTGCAGGATGCGGCTGATCGATGTTTCTCTCTCATCGATGTTTCTAACTCTCTCTCTCCCTTCCTCTCTGTAAAAAATCAATAAAATATATTTTTGGGGAAAAAAAAGCAAAGGATCTTGAGTGAGGGAGGGAGCCATGCAGATGCCAGGGAATAACAATGTGTCCAAAAACTCCTGTTTGGCCTATTTTAGTAACAATGAGGAGGGTTATTTGGCTGAAGATGAATTGGTGTGTGTGATAGGAGATGTGTGTGGTCAAGAATGGCATAGTAGGGGCAGGACAGATCAAGGTTAAGATAAGAATTTCAGATTTTACTCTTGCGTACAATGGAAGTCTGTATAGACCTTTGTGTCATACACTGTCTTGCCTATGAATATTAATGGATGTTAATTTTTCTTTAATTAATGTAAAACAAAAGGTTAGTAATTTAGGTTGACACATGCCACCTCTTTGATCACTTTAGAGCAGTTAATGTAAAAAGTAGAACTTGGAAAAGATTATTTATATCTGACAAAACTAGAATTTTAGAAATTATTAATGATTTGTAGCAAGTCCTCTCCCTCTTTTGACTTCCCTCATTGCTTTCACCTGCCTACTCACTGCATAAAAGTTTGTGGTTATGGTAGTTTTCTTATACATATCCAAAGTCAGAAAGGAATTTGAACCTTTCCATTTGAAAATGTCTGTTACAGTATAAACGTGTGCTGTGTTCTTTCCTTTCTCTCCACTTTAGGGAACTGCTCGTAGAAAGAAGAAGGTGGTTCACAGAACAGCTACAGCAGATGATAAAAAACTTCAGTTCTCCTTAAAGAAGTTAGGGGTAAACAATATCTCTGGTATTGAAGAGGTAAGCGTCAAGTTTTATTTCTTTAGAAAAACAAGATTTGTCTGAAAAAAGCTTTTAATGGTCATACATTTGGTCGGCACTGCTAATTAAAAATATTTTTTTTCCTTTATAGGTAAATATGTTTACAAACCAAGGAACAGTGATCCACTTTAACAACCCTAAAGTTCAGGCATCTCTGGCAGCGAACACTTTCACCATTACAGGCCATGCTGAGACAAAGCAGCTGACAGAAATGCTACCCAGCATCTTAAACCAGCTTGGTGCAGACAGTCTGACTAGTTTAAGGAGACTGGCTGAAGCTCTGCCCAAACAATGTGAGTTTTGCACAGGTTATTGATTTAGTCAATAGATTTCTAAAATGTCAGGTGCAAAGTGGATGTGAATATCTTTAAATTTGGAAATGCTACCTTTTCTCTTAAAAATATCCATTTTTACACAGATTTTAAGCAGGTATTCATAGTATATGCAGTAATTTAGTGTGCTGTGATTTATTATACTTGTTTGTTTCCTACTAGCTTTCTTGCATTGGATAAGAGACTTTAAAATGTTATCCTTTATTAGCTGGAAAGTATGAAAATGCTAATTTGGTGCTTTTTTGATAACTGGCACTTTAAAATTAATTAAAGATGTATTGTAAATTATCACAATTCTTCAGTTGTGTCTATACAACTGATATTACCAATAATCTTTAAGAACTGGCTTGCCACTATTCTGGTGTT
This sequence comes from Myotis nattereri, assembly GCF_964212035.1. Lineage (NCBI taxonomy): Eukaryota > Metazoa > Chordata > Mammalia > Chiroptera > Vespertilionidae > Myotis > Myotis nattereri. The sequence goes on from NC_138079.1 coordinate 38,683,484, forward strand.
TTTAATTATAGTATGATAAGGATTTTGTTCAGGGCAGAAAATCATGAAGTTGAATAATTGTACCTCAGGGGTATGGATACTTTATGCTGAAGCTCTCTGACTAAAATTTTGAAGAATGGGAATGGAGAAGTAAGTCAGGCTTATTATATGGTTTTTTAATCAGTCATCCATGTTTTTCTAGGCATTCACTCACTCTGTTCACTTTATATGTTGTTTTGTCACCTGGAAAGGCATAAGAGGTTTTCTTTTGTGTTAGTTTTTGTTTGTTTGTTTTATTATTGATTTCAGAGAGAAATGAAGAGGGAGAGAAACATCAGTGATGAGAGAGAATCAATTGGCTGCCTCCTGCACGCCCCCTACTGGGGATCGAGCCCACAACCCAGGAGGCATGTGCCCTTTACCAGAATTGAACCCGGGACCCTTCAGTTTGCAGGCCAACGCTCTAACTACTGAGCAGACCAGCTAGGGCAAGGCATAAGAGTTTGTAGAAAGTCGTCTTAGGTTTTCAAAGCTGAAATAGGCATTTGAAGCAGTCCACTGAACATCATGGGGCCAGTACTGTGAGGTCCCTACTCTCAAATGTAGTTCACTTTCTGTGTAATAAAAGGAAGCTGGATGCTTACCACTCAAAGAATCTTAAATATTTTTGATCATTTTATTTTCATTTCAGTAAAGGTTTGTGAGCATCTCCCTTATGCCATGCACAACACAACAGAGTATTTGAGAAAACAGCCTTTTAATTTGCCTCCCCAAGTAAAGCTTACCATAATTTGGTACGTGGGTTTACTTGTACCCTGGGGGCTCCCCATTATTCCCATTCTCAATGTTTGTGGTGGGCCAGAGGATTGAAAACCTAGGTATAGAATTTGGTTTGTTGGCTGTTGCTAGTGTTCTAGCTCATTTGTAGACTATTATGTTATTGCTAGTACTATAGATGAGATCCCAAATGTCACATCATGAATGTAAACCTTTCATCTGTACTTCTTTTGGTTAATATTTATTGAAGACAAACACATGTGTGAATAATGTTTACATTTCCCTTTCACAGCTGTGGATGGAAAAGCACCACTTGCTACTGGAGAGGATGATGATGATGAAGTTCCAGGTAGGAACCTTCACTTGTGGTTAAACTGGGGAATCTGAGCAAAAGAGGATAAAGAATCTTTATTCTATAGGAAAGACTACCTTGAGGGAGGTGGTATAGAGTAAAGAAGGGGAAAGGGAGACACGAACCTTACTCACTTAGAATGAGAAAAGTAGTGTACTGTTATTTCACTGGGAGTTGTGTTTGTAGATTTGGTTTTTTTCTATTTGGGATCCCAAGAAGTTGGAGGTATATAACAAGTATTGAATAAAAAGTTTACATTTTGTTACCTAAATGTAATGACTACTTACCACAAATGGCTCTTGTTTCCTACTGTGAGATCCATAAATTTAAAAGAAGGCATGGAGAAGTTATTCAGATATCTTGGGATATAACCATTTTAAAATCAGCAGAAAAGCTCTTTTGGCAATCTTGAGGCATTTTTCTATTTCAGCTGTTACTGGATATATTTTTGTGTGGTAAAACGAATATTTATTGGGGAGTAGAATCACTAGACCATAAATAATTCCACTTGGCACAGACAGGTGTCCTCAGGAATCCAGGAAAATTTTGGAATTGTGTGTCACAGTACTCTTTAGTTCTCCCAAACTGACTAATTTGTTATATTGCTTAAGTTTAATTCTTGGAGTGCGATGAGAATAGGGAGAGTGAGTTTATACATATTCTTTAAGCACAGCCATGGGCAAATTAATGACTTTCCCTTGTTTTAATTATATGCCAAAACATATACTTCAAAATGTGCCAAATGAGTAGTGGTTATTGAAAATAAAAACTTTTAAATTTATATACTGATTTAACTAGTATGTGTTTTGAGAACATTTCCTTATTTCCTCTTAAGATCTGTATTTGTAGATTTGGCTTTTTCTGAGTTTCTGCCTTTTTTAATTTTTTTTTTAGATCTTGTGGAGAATTTTGATGAGGCTTCCAAGAATGAAGCAAACTGAATTGAGTCAACTTCTGAAGAAGATAAACTTGAAGAAGTTTCTGGGAGCTGCTATTTTGTATTATGACTGCTTTTTCAAATTTTGTTTATGGATCTGATAAAATCTAGATCTCTAATATTTTTTAGCCCAATGCCCCTGGACATTGCAGCTCTTTTCAGTTTTTGCTTATACATAAATCATTCTTTGCAGCTAATTAAGCTGAAGAAGCTTGGGAATAAAGTTTGAAACAGGTTAATAAAGATCTTTGCCTAGTATAGTTTTATTTTTTATTTCATTGACACTGATTTGTACACAGAAAGCAAAGTTGTTTGTAGAAAGCTAACCATGGCATGTAATATGACATAATCTTTGATGAAATTTTATTAAAAATTTAACATGGTAGAATCATGTAACAAAGGTGGTATAAAGTTTCATGTTTGAAAACTTCCCTGCAGTAGCCCTCAGGGCTTCCATGGTTTATATGATGGGTATAATTGTAAGATGGGAATAGAATACTCCTTCGTGGTAGAGCAAGTTTTTCTCTTAGTGTTGTCTGTATACTGAGAGCCTTATATGTACTTTTCTTTAAAAATTTTTATTGATTTCAGAGAGAGAAACATCAATGATAAGACTCATTGATCGGCTGCCTCCTGCACGCCCCCTGCTGGGGACCAAGCCAGCAACCTGGGCATGTGCTCTTGACTGGAATTGAACCCAGGACCCTTCAGTCCACAGGCTGATGCTCTATCCACTGAGCAAAACCAGCTAGGGCCTTATATGTACTTTCACACTTAATTTTCTCTCATTTAATCCTCATTCTATGAAGTTGCTCCATTTGGTAGATGTAACCAAAAGTTACTTTAAAAAAGTGAAAGTAGTTAGTCTCTTCTGCGTAGGCTGTAAGGTAACTGGAAAAAAGGTAGTAGGAATGTCACCCTTTTCCCTTAAGAGAGAACACAAAATGAGTAGGGCTACTTTTTTCTTTTTTAAATTAACATACCGTAAAATTTACCTGTGTATGCAGTTGCAACGTGTAATTGCCACCATAACTAGAGTACTGAACAATTTCACACTAGAAAGGCCCCTCGATAATAGAGCTACTTTTAAAAATTTGTATTAGTAATTATAATGTTGAAGCAACTTAACAGTTTTACAAATGGTAATTAAAACAATTATGTACATTCTGCATTGATGCCAACTGAAAATTGTCTTAGTTCCTACTTCAACAATAAGAATTCATTTTAAATTTTCATAGCTTACAAGTACCTTTTGAAGGTACTGTATAGCTATATCTAAAATCATTAACTATCAAAAATGAAATGTGTAAACAGTATTTGCATATGTTAACATTGTATTATTTTCTTTAAAGTATGCATATCACTTAAAGTACACTGCTACAGTAACAAGAATTCCAAAGTCTCAGTGATTTACAAAATTACATGTTTCCAGAGTATTATAGGTTAGGTTGTACTCTGCTATATTGCTATATGTTCACTTCAGGTCCCAAACTAATGGGGCAACCTCTGGGGCACTCAGCTTTCTGGCAGAGTGAACAGTAGGTCATGTGCTGGTTCTTTTTTAAAATATATTTTTATTGATTTTAGAGAGGAAGGGACAGAGAGAAGCATCAATAAAGAGATTCACTGATCGGCTGCCTCCTGTACAACCCACCCTTGACCAGACTTGAACCCGGGACCCTTCAGTCCACAGGCTGATGCTCTATCCAGTGAGCCAAACCTGCAAGGGCCATGTGCTGGTTCTTAAAACTGCTACAAATGTCAAAGATATATAACTGACTACAGCATGTGCAGTGGGTAAAGGAGGACGGGGTTGGGATGGTCTGGAGTGGGGCCTGAAGATTTGCATTTCTGATAAGCTTCCAGGCGATGCTGATGCTGTAGTCCACTGGCCATGCTTTGAGTAGCACAACTGAGATTGTCTTAACTCATCCCCAGAGATAGGGGTGACTGAGGCTGACAAGCATGTGAAGAGTGCCACTATCTGAATATCCAGTTGTTTACCCCGAATCTGTATAGGCAAGGGACAAAATTAAAAAGTGCACTAGGTTTCCAGGCTAGGCCTATTCCAAGGCAACTTGCTTCCTGTGGCAGATGCAGGCTAAGGTTAATCCTGCTTTGCCTGTATTCAGACTTTGTTCCAATAACCTCTAACGATGTTATTGCTTTGGTCTATTTAAATAATCTGGTATATGTTAGTTATGGCTATGGATTAATAAAGGGTTTTCTTGTAACGTTTTCAATATTGAGATAGGGTTATGTTACGGTTTCAAATGACTAAAAATTTTAGTTGTTACAAAGGTTTGTCACACTTAATGGTTTGTCTGGCTGGGCTCCACTACCTCCATCCACCACCCCCCGGGAGGAGCCTCTAACTTGAATGTTGGCAGTATCAGGACAAGGAAAAGAAATAGCTGGCTCTTCAAACTTAGGTTGGGAAGAGATGCACATCACTAATAACCACATTTCATTAGCCAGAGCAAGTCATGTACATAGCCAAGTCAGATGGCCAAAAGGATTGGGGAAGCATAATCCCTCCCCAGAGCAGGACAGCAGTTGTTTCTAAACAGCACAATCTACCGCATTCTTTCTTCAAAAATTGATTTGAGAAACATCTATTTATTGTTCCACTTACTTATGCATTCCTTGGTTGATTCTTGTATGTGCCCTGACTGAGGATTGAACCTGCAACCTTGGTGTATCAGGCTGGCGCTCTAACCAACTGAGCTACCCAGTCAAGCCAATCTACCATATTCTTAACAATTTTTCTTTGCCCACAATTGCTATAACTGTTATATGTTAAACACTATCACTTGCGTTATATCTCATTGCTCAGCATAACAATCCCTTGAAAAGAGCCACCTTGTACAGACAAGGAAACCATCTTCAAGAGGTGAAATTGCTCCTGTGAGGTCACACAGCCCCTTAAGTGGTAGAGTGAGATTCAAACCCCGGTCTGCTCTTAACCTCAGGACCTATTGGAAAGGACTTCAGGCCCTGGGAGGCTAGAGAAGCAGATGATTCTGATCTGGGTGAACTTTTGGCTGTTGTGACACTTGCTGGCTGTTGTCCGATATTAAGACTAACCCTGGGCCAAAGTAGCTTTCAGATGGATCTGAACCAGGGATACACTAATAAAGAGATAGACAATTTTTCTGAGAACTCAGGATTTATACCCTCTATTTTTTGAAATAATCGAACTAGAGTACACTTGTGACAGCTGCATAATAACCATGTGTGCACAGGGCAGAAAGCTACATTCTAAATTTTGGAAACAAGTTTAGAAATGGGCTCAAGATCACTAATGTTTGGACATGATTTCTGCTAATTATTTTTCTCCATTACATAACACTGGATTCTTTAGTAAATTACCTCCTCTACCCCCAAAAAATAAATATGTCAATTTGGGGGGGGGGCGGGGGGGGGGGAGAAGGAGTCTTAAGGAAACTAATAGCAGTTTTTAGCTTTTCCAAGATAATAATTAGAAAAGTCTTCTATTCACATAAATTTTCATCACTCCAATCAGCACAGTCTTGAATGCCATTTTTGCAGCGAGTTCTGGGAATGCAGGCCCAGTCAGCAAAGAAAACAGTATCACATCTCCAGCCTAAACACTTTGGCACTGAACACTAGACAATTTTATTTATTTTTAAAAGCACAACTGTTAAAACATCAAGGTGGACTGGAAAATGGGCTATTGGAAATGAAATGGCCCTTTGGATCTTAACAATATTAGAGAAAACTGTCCAAAGGGGAAATTGAGGATGTTTATTAAAGATTCTACACACTTAGGTGAAAGAATTTGCACTTTGAAAGCAAAGAAGAGTACTACCTCTCCATCGGCCTGCAAACAAACACACTGACATGCTACATAAACAAGGAGGGGTCCGTGTGAGTTTGCATGTTCAGTAAGCCAGGAAGAGAATCAGTATTTGCTAATTGGCAACCAGCAAGAAGAAAAGGATCTGTTTATACTTTTAGCTTTTTGTTGCCAACACATTATTAGGTTAACATGCAACTCCTCAGCAGCATTTCTTTTTCTGCCTTCCGTGGTGACCAGGCAAAAGGCAAGACACGATCTCTATAGTGTGCTATATTCTGATACCTTTTTTATATACTGATTATGGTCATGAGCTATTGGAACTACCATGGTTTTAATAACCCAGCCTTGCCAGATTGCAAGGCAATCAGGGGTGCAGTGTCACGTGAAACCACCATGGAGAACACTGGGAAGCGAAAAGGAGAGTGGGAGGTGCAAGGAAGTACCAAAGGTTAAATACATAAAAAATGTCTTTGAGAGCTAAAGCATCCAACAGACTTTTCTTTGATCTTTACCAAAATTTCCAAAGAAATCCAAAAGGAATTCCATCGCAGACAAGAGTTGTCCATCAAGATTAGTATTTCCTTTGTTAATCTTTGCGAATCTGGCTTTATTTGCTTTTTTAGCCAGAGAATTCATATGTAAGCTACTGAAAATGATGGGATTGCTTCATTGTGAACGTAAATATCCTTAGGACAGTTTCTAAGTATGGGTTGATGTATGTAATTGAACCCATTAGAATATCAATCACATATTCTCATCTTTACCTGATTCATCCCGACAATCATTGTTTCTTGTGTCACAAACCTTGTCCACATACGTCCAAGTCTTCTGGTTGGGATACTTGAATATCAAGTGTTGAGGGGGATGGCTGGGCATATGGCCCATATTAAACAAAGGCATGATTTCTAATAGAAATCACTCATGCATGGTAAGGTTTTAATTATAATTCTAAATTTTAGTGATTAATTGCTGGTGCCTATTCTTCCATTTTGATTATTTGTCCACCTCACCACAGTGGGCAGCAGATTCATCTTCGCCATGGCTGCAGTCCAGCTTCCTGTTACAAAGCAGGGAGGGGGGCAAGCAATTCCTGAGGTCCGCACACGAGAAGCCATGGTGCTGCGAAGCTGTTTCGCACTGTCGACATGGCCAGTCTGGAAGATGTGTAAGACAAGCACTGGATGTTAACATATGCATCTACGACCTTGAACGCCAAGCTTTTAATAATATCACAATCTGCTTCCTCCTCCCGGCTCCTGCTTCTTTCCATTGTTCTTTCCCCTGTTATTTCTTCTCCTTTTCTTTCTTTTTCTCCTCATTTTCCAAAACTCTCTAGGCCTACTTAGCTTGTATGTCTTGCAACACTACTGGCATTTTGGGCAAACCAGTGTGAACTCCCTCCTGCCCAAGAAGGAATTGAAGGTGCCTGGGAGGGGTAGTCAGCACGCCCGGCCCTGGTGTGTGCTTTGCTGTGGATTGATTGGTTCCATGATTTTCTTAGCTAGAGATAGGAACAAAGGTAACTTGGCACACCAACCTCTAGGGAACACTGTGGGTTAAATAGAGACTACTGTTTAAACATGTAATGAATCCGTGCACTCAAAAATGAGTGGGAGTTTGTCAAAATAATGTGATGCTGTTTCTTAAAATGTTTAAGTACTATACAATTTTGATGGAAGTTAAGATGTAAATAGCAGATTGATGACACTCATATCTCAGACATACTTACACCTAAAATAACATATCTCCAGAAAATTCTGATTTGGTGTGTGGAGTGGTAAACAGGCAGGAAATATTTTAGAGACCTGGTTTAGCATAGGTGAGGGCTTGGTGGAGGTGCATTTTACAACTTGAAATTTTATAGTTGGGACCCGGTTGATAATTAAGAGGCAGATGACCCCACATGTATCACTTAATTCATGAGGTGCTTAACATTGTAATTGTGGGTCCTCCCTCACCTGGCAGGTGTCGCCTGGGCAGCTGTCTCAACCTGTGCCCACGCTGCTCCAGGAGCCCTGTGTCCTCAGCCTGGGCCTTTGCGGCTGACCCTGGACCTGCCAAGGGGTAGGCTGGAGGGTCCCGACAGGGAGGGGCACTAAGGTGGGTGTGGGGCTGGGGTGCCCCCAAGGCGCAGTGCTCACAGCTCATTGCCTTCCCAGGTAAGGGGCTGGGTAGCAGCAGGAGCCGGTGGCTGGTGGGAAATGTCAGGTTGAGAACCCAGTGGATGGAGTGTCATCCTGTACACCAAAAGGTTGCGGCTTTGATTCCTGGTCGGGGTGCATGTGGGAGGTGGCTGATCGATGTTTCTCTCATCCTCATTTCAGGCTTTCTTTGTGTCCAATGGCCTGAAGTCTCAGAGTGTAATAAAAATTTTACTCAATAAAAAAAAACAAAAACAAAAACAAAAACATTGTAATTGTGACTGATTTTTCTCCAGTTACTAACAATATTTAACACCCACCCAACCTAATTTAACACTGAAATACATGCTCTTCTGTCTGGTTCACCACTGTTTTGGTAATCTCCTGAGTCCAGCAGAAACTCTGAAGGTAGAAACCATGTCCTGGGTAGGCTTTGGAGTTGGGTAGACCTGGATGGGAACCCTGGCTTGTCCATTTACCAGCTACATGATCTTGGGCATGTCACCTACCTTCCCATTATGAGTCTCTGTTCATAATGGTGATAACAGCAGCCACCTCATAACGTTGAATAAAATAGAGATGTGTGAAGTGTCTAGAGCAGTGGTGGCACCTACTATGAGCCAACCATCCACTATCAGAAGAGTCACCCATCTTGGAAATAACATGGAGGATAAATACACTCTCATTGGTGTTGTGAACTACTAACACACCAGTCACCTAGGGGGGACATTTTGCAAGGTTCCCAGGCATCCCAGAGGTAATCCCAAGACCGATCACAGCAGCCAGAACTCTGAGCACAAGGACGGCCACACAGGAAATCCAGGCGCACTGCTTGTTGGGAGGCCAGCATCGCTCTGTCACAACAAAACACACAACTCGGAGGAGAACACATCTTCATCTCAGGGCTCGTGTTGGGGGTTAACTCACCAGGTGCCCATGGTTATCTTAGTGTGAAAGGCAGGAGCCAAAATGACAGGATCTTATCAGTAAACATGTGCTGTGAGTTACAGTGGTACTTTTCCTGCCTAAGCTTTTAATTCGATTTTCTGGGCAACTAGCCTCGTGATAAATGAGTGTTGCTCCCCCGCAACCCCATTATGAAATGAAGTTTCAAAATGAAAATACAGGGCCAGGGAGGTGACAAGACTTCTGAGGCTTATGCTGATTAAGTGGAATATCTCACCTCAAACCCAGGGCTTGCAGTTCCCTGTCCAGGGCTGTCTACCATGCCAGGGTTCCCTCACACCTGGTTTTCAGGTCGCCTACATCAGAATCATGAAGGAAATGCAGGTTCTTGGGCTCCACCCCAGACCTACAAAATCAGGATCTCTAGGGTGGAGGCAGGGTGTCTGCATGTTTTTTGAGCACTTCTACACACCCAAGTTTGAGGACTCCAGCCCTATGCCAACGATGAAATGCAGGCTTTGGTCTGGGGTTCCAGCCAAGCTTTCCAAAGGACACTGCTTGGCGGAGCCTGGAGCCAGCCGCCTTTGAAGAGCAGGGAGGGAGCTGCTTCTCTTGAGAGAGGCTGGCACGTGGGGACTTGCCTGACGGGTTTGTTGGCAGGCCACGCAGAGAAAAACAGAGTGCGCGGTCTGCTGCTGGTCACGTGGTCAGCACCTTTAGCAAACAGTGAGACTCACCCTTGATATTTCTGAGGCGACCCATTGACCAGAGCTCCGAAATATCTCTGAACCTTCTCCAAGAGCTGAAGTCTGCAGATGTGGGATTTCCTGGGCCCCCACCAAAGGAATTAGCGTTCAAACACACTTGTGGGTAAACTACATTTTTAAAGAAGAGAGATGGGCCGAAACCGGTTTGGCTCAGTGGATAGAGCATCGGCCTGCGGACTGAAGGGTCCCAGGTTCGATTCCGGTCAAGGGCATGTACTTGGGTTGCGGGCACATCCCCAGTAGGAGATGTGCAGGAGGCAGCTGATCGATGTTTCTCTCTCATCGATGTTTCTAACTCTCTATCTCTCTCCCTTTCTCTCCCTTTCTCTCTGTAAAAAATCAATAAAATATATTAAAAAAAATAAATAAAGAAGAGAGATGGGATGGCCTCCTTTCATAGGAACCACTCCTAGACTCTAAGGCAGCGGTTCTCAACCTGTGGGTCGCGACCCCTTTGGGGGTCGAAAGACCCTTTCACAGGGGTCGCCTAAGACCATCAGAAAACACATATATAATTACATATTGTTTTTGTGATTAATCATTATGCTTTAATTATGTTCAATTTGTAACAATGAAAATACATCCTGCATATCAGATATTTACATTATGATTCATAACAGTAGCAAAATTACAGTTATGAAGTACCCACGAAAATAATTTTATGGTTGGGGGTCACCACCACATGAGGAACTGTATTAAAGGGTCACGACATTAGGAAGGTTGAGAACCACTGCTCTAAGGCATTTATGCCTTTGGAACTATTTTAAATACAAAAATTAATTCTTTTACCTCTAGCACTAATAGAGCTTCAGAATCAGCAGGCCTGTCATGTAACTGAATATTCATATTATAGGAGACAAAACTTAGGCTTAAAAGTTTAAGTGTTATCATAGCCTGTAGGTGGGGAAAACAGGGATCAGAACTCAATCAGACACCCTAAGTCTTCCTGCCACACCCAAGCTCCCCCAAGGAATCTCATTCTGCGAGATCACAAACCCCTTGTAAGCCTTCACTCCTTAAACCAGAATCTCCTGCTCCTGGGTCAATATTAATTTGTCCAAACCCACATCTGGAACTCTCTTCCATGCATATAATTGGATGTGTAGAAGAAAGCTTTATGCAGAACAATTTTTTATAATGCAATTTATAATAGGAAATGTTAAATGCTAACAGTGCTGAAACACTTCAGTCACTTTAAATATTAAACACCTGTTTATTAAAAGTGATAAAAATTTACTCAGTTTTATATATGATGATTTCTCGAACATATAAAACAACTGTATAAAAACATTAAGCATGAAAACAAAGGTTGGGGAGTTAGCAGTGGATGTCTCTGGATTGTGGATCATGTATTCATTCATTGTTTCTAGCAAGGATTTGTGGAACATCTGTGTCAGACAGTGTACTAGGCTCTGTAGATACAATGGTGAACAAGATAGACAGACATAGTCTGCCCTCAGTGAGCTTACAGTCCAGAGAACAATGTGATTATTTTGCCAGCAGTGGGGAGTTGCTGGCAAAAATCAGAATCACAGTAAGTTTGGGGTTTTCTTGTGTTTTGTTTTGTTTTGTTTTGTTTTGTTTTGTTTTTTAAATAAGCTCTCTTAGTGATTCTGAAACAGAGCTAGGATGATACTCTTCTAGAAAAAAGGTCTTAAGATTTTATCATTGTATATCCCTTCAGTAACAAAATACATAAATGAAATAAAAATAAGCATTCCCCCCAAATATATGATTATTTATTTATAAATATATGCATGTACTAGCCCACTAATAAATATATTATATATATTGTACATTGTCCAAAATTGAAATTTAAGAAGAATGAAGTTATACATATACTATATGTATTTAAAAAAAGGTTCTCTATTTTCTACCCTGAGCCCCCTGGACCCTCCTGTGCACCCTGTGTGGTTCCTTTGAACATCACTTCTCTAGTCTAAAGGATAAGGATAATGAGGCTATGATCAGAAAACAAGAAAAGAAGCTATTTTAGGGAGTCATTGTTTATTTCATATGACAGCCCGTAAAGGCGTTCAAAAGGCTAATGCAAACACTGATGGTTGAAATAGCATGGACATTAAAATAGACCTGATATTAAAATGGAATTAGAACAACAAAACCTGTCTTTATTACCTCAGTGGTGCATGTGTAATTGGAAACCATGCCACTGCATGAGGAAACTTCATGGGCTCTCTGGGCCCTAAAATCCTCTTAACTAAGCCATAACAGCAAGAGGGAGAGAGAAGGAATTGTGCAGATGCAAGATAAACTGGGGCTTCCCCAGGCCTGGGGGCCTGAGGGTGTGCAGTGGCTCAGCGCCCGCCCGGGGCGTTGGGATTCTGAGGGGCTTGGGGCTGGGATGGTGAGCTGAGGTGCCCAGAAGCCTTGGGCCTGCACAGCAGCATTTCCCCACTTGCTGTGAGACCTGACTAGATGCCAATTTCTGCACTGAAGAGGGCAGCAGAGAGCAATAAATGGGCTCCAGAGTCCTCTTAGGCTCCTCTCAGCCCCACTAACCAACCATTGACTACCATCCTCACTGGCTCAGGAGTGGCATGGACAGAGGAACTGAAAGGGGCAGGAGACACCCCTGTCTGTCCCATGCTATTTGGGGGTGACTGGCCAGACATTTTATTTTTTTAAAGAGTGAAAATTTATATATATATATATGATCCAAATTTTGGTTTTCATTGTGATGATAGCCTATAACAGTCAGTCTTAGAACATTCTGAATCATCTGGATGACCACAATTGAGTAGTGGTATATGTATCATCAGAATCCTCATGTTTATCCTTTGATGCGTGTTTATGAGATTCAGGTGACTTCATGGTGTACTCTATTACTGAGAGATTTTGCAGGAGGTTGAACACGGGAATGTGGTGGGAGAACTGAGTCATCTCAGGGCACACAAAATACAGGCATGTCAGGCTGAAAAGGAACTTGCCCCATAACCATGTACACATTTCCAGTAGATGTGCACTACGTACGGTCGCAGTCATCAAAAATATCAACTTTCAACCATTCCATTCACAATAGTTTTAGTAGTATGTATGCGTTGAGGAATGGCTCTATTCTGAGTGAACAATACTTAGATGAGTTGCCCGCTGAATGTAGATTAGTATCTTCAAATACAAGAGAGATACTAGTTATCAAGTGACACCTGCTTTGCTCACGTACAGCGTGTTGGTTAAGTGAAAGGCTTGCTTCTCCTGAGCTACAAACCAAGGCTGGAATGTTCTGACACTCCTGTTTCATATGCAGACAGACGTTCTCAGGAGATATATATTTATAAACTTACAATGTAGAAACAGACTAAATATATGACCAGACCTGAGCTAAAGTTGTCTACCATTAACCTCAAATTGGCCATTTAGTTTCTGAAAGATAATACCATCCACTTATCCACTACATTAAATTAATATCATAAATTTGAACTTTATTATCTTTATGGTATTTGATTGTAATTTTGTTCTGCATTTATACTGTACTCTAAAATGTACAGTTTAGCCCTAACTGGTTTGGCTCAGTGGATAGAGCATCGGCCTGCGGACTCAAGGGTCCCAGGTTCGATTCCGGTCAAGGGCATGTACCTTGGTTGCGGGCACATCCCCAGTAGGGAGTGTGCAGGAGGCAGCTGGTCGATGTTTCTCGCTCATCGATGTTTCTGACTCTCTATCCCTCTCCCTTCCTCTCTGTAAAAAATCAATAAAATATATTTAAAAAAATAAAAAATAAATAAAATGTACAGTTTATCCATTGTTTTTATGCTTTACATATTGAAATAACGTTATAATAAAAGTTAAAGGGATAGTAACATGCTGAGGAGGCCTGCAGCAATTTTCAGAGAATGTGAAGGGGTTCATGAAGTATTTGGGTTGGAGGAGCCTACCCCAGAGGACGCTGTCCTCTCTCCTCCTGGCAACCTCACTGCCCGATCCAGGATAGCTCACCTCTGAGAGCTGCTCTACATTCCTTTCTTCCTCCTTCTTCAGCATAGGCCCCAACACTTCTCTTCGCATAACTCCACACTGAGCGGCTGTGCCCCTCAGCGGACTCTCCTTGGGACAAGTTTTGAGATGTTAATCTGGTCCAATAGCCTTACTTTACACTTGGAGAAACTGGGGCCTAGATGTGTGGCCTTGCTGTGTTGATGCCTTGGGGTCATTGACTCCCCCTTGCCAGCTTCTGACTAAAGGCCACTGGTCAAGGCGGTGAAAGGAGAGAGGCTCTTGGCTTCCACGTGGGGAAGCTTCGTTCCTCAGCCTGCCGCCTGTGGTGAGAGAGCTGTTCCCAGAAATGCACCATTGATTTGAATACTCAAGGGGCTAGAAATATTAAGAGCTAATCCAAACCTTCAGAATTGTTGGCTCCAACTCTAGCAAAGAAGGATAAACAAAATCATTCTGAACTGGAAAATGGTTCAGGATTAGTTTGCTTTTCCAGCTCATCAAAAATAAGCTTTCAACACCAGAATGCTTTATTAAAATGTTTCTAATAGGCCTCATTGTTTTGTTAACCAAGCTTATCACCAGCATAGCATCGTTATATCTGTGTTGCTAATTGACTTCTTTCAAACCGGGTTGACATTTTAGTTGCTTTTGAACCACCTTCTTTTTTCTTTTCATGAAATAGGTCATGTATTATTAGCTTCTTTGAAGATTGGCTGCCTTTTAAGGGACATTTTTATCATACTGACTTATGTGCTTATAAAATATGCAGTGAGGACAGATGGTCAGAAGGCTGGAGTGGAGAAGAAGGAAATAATTATCTGCCTAGTGCAAAGCGTGTACTTGCAATATTCCATGTATGCTGCAAACTATAAAAGGTCACAAAATAATGGTGTGAGCCATTTCAGTTAACACAGTTGTTTTGTGTCTGCTCTCAGCCTAGCACAGTGATGCTATCAGGTAGGAATGCTGGGGAGCATCCAAGTGGGGTGGTACTGCTTGTGGAGCCCCCACAGATATTTCCCCAATCAACGTGCTGTCTGGATCTACTCTTGCAGTTCTTATGATTGCAATAACCACCAGGGAACTTTGATAAAACAAGGTTTGTTACCCACAAGTAAACAAATCCAGACCATGAAGAGAGTGAGGGGGAGAGAGAGAGAGAGCGAGAGAGAGAACGAGCAAGCGCCCTGAGAGTTTCTGGGGACCTAGGGCTCTGTCTTTATTGAGGTTGAGGTTGGGGTGTCTAGGGTTTTATGGGTTCATTACTGGCGAATTCTAAATCTAGGATTAAAATATAACCTCGGTTCTAATATTATTATCTGATCCCCATTTAAAATAAACTCTTGTATTGTATCTTGCTTCAAGCAAGCCATTATGTATTTCATCAAATCTCAAGTGCTTTTGAGGTTGAGAATTTTTTATTCTAACCCTAGGTGTCACTGAGAGAGTTCACATTACTTCATCATTACTGTCCCCTGGTGGGCAGTTATAGTATGGCATATCAGCAGCAGCTTGCTTACAGAGATGCATGCTGATTTAAAAGAGGTTAAGATGGGAAAATAAAGAGAGCACTTTAGAATTGTTGGAACAGGGTACCTTTGCATAAAAGAAAAATTAGGGACGAATCCTTCATTTTGCATACATTTTCCATAGTAGGCCCTTACTGCCTCTGGTTCTTTAAAACATAACCTGGTTTGCTAAATCCTAGCTGACACACCATGTTGATGGAATATCGCTGCTCCACAAAGTGGGTGGCATTTGTGCAGGCAAGCTGTGCTTGTGCCTGCCTGTCACCTGCGGAGAGAAAATTGCTCTTATGTCGGTACATCGCCCTTATAATCTTTCTTTTTCTCTTTCTCTTCCCTTTTGCAAAATGTAGATAACAGAAAACTACTTACAGTCTTCATCTTCTCTTTTAAATACAAAAATCAATAGCAGGCCTCATCAGATAGGTTTAATGGTTTGTGTTCCTCGGTATTTCAGCCTGGAAAATGCCGAGGTTTAGTCCTGTTTGGTCCTGTTTTAAGCATGTTCAGAACACAAGCGTGGGAGGCCTGGCTCCTTCACTGTTTACTGGCTGAGCAAGTCTCATGCCTCCTTGGATCTTGGTTTCCTTGGTTCTCAAGTGGAAGGGACTTGGTTGTCAACTCCAAGGGACTCCTGGGTGAACCAAACGAGGTAACTATTTGGGTACCTTTTAAAAGCTTTATACCAATGTCTGATGAGAATCACTGATAAAAATACTTGGAGGGTGTTTTGACAAGTGCTGCAGTAGTGGAAACAAATCTTTTCAGTTTTGTTTTTAATTTTAAAATAATTGGGAACAAAATCAAATAATTGGATCTAAGTCTGTGTAGTACAAAGAGTTTAGCCTATTTTTAGGGTTCAAAAGTGATGACAAATTGCTATCATATGGGACTGCCATTAAGCCACTGGTGATGATGCTGAAGTCCTGTTCAGTGAGTAGACACAAGTTTGGTGCACAGGTTGCTGGGAAGTCAACCCCAATAGCAGCCTCAACTTTCTCCAAGCAGCACATTTACCTGGCAAGTGGGTGGGGACCTTCTGAGCTGGAGCATGAACCCCTCTCAGACCTTTTGCAGCCAAACCCTTAGGACCCAGATTGTCTCCAACATGAGCCTCCTTGAGATTGAGGGGAAGCCTGTATGTTGGGGACTCCGTGGGGAGTGGGCCCGTCTTCCCAGAGCTAGTGAAACCAGAGGCTTTCCGGAACTCTTCTGTGGGTTGGTCACCTGGGAATCCCTGTCTCCTTGTCCCTGCCAGGGATTGTAAGCATGCGTGACCCTGGACCTCAAGGTCCTGTGGCTTGTGGGAAATCTGTTGAGGTCACCATCATGGAAAGTCATCTTCAGCAGGAATGAAGATTACTGCTGGCTCTTATTACTATGTGAGTGGTTTAGTCTATTTATAACTTACAAGGCAACATTTTAAAACAGTTCAACTATATATTTACTTTAATTGGAGACTATTTTTATGTATATCAATAATTTTATTTAAATGTTTTATAACGAAACCATTATATATATATGTATATATGTGTGTTATATGTATATATCAATATAAGTGTATTGACATTTATGAAAAGTTGATTATTGGAAATGATTGTCAGTGAATGTAACAGGGCAATTCTTGTGCACAGTCTTTGGCCTCTGGAAACTTTGAAGGTCTAAGGATGACATAGGCAGCCATGTTTACCCCCACCAGCTCAGTCACTTGGAATTTACCTCCGCCTGCCCTCCACCTAAAGCTGCCCAGGAGTCGGAGTCTGGGAAACCCTCTTGGTACTTTAGGTGCCTTGAAGCCATCAGCTGGCCACAGGGAAGGTATTTTTGGGTGGCTCCTGGGACAGGACTGCTCCTTTTTATTTAAAAATTTTTTCTTTTTATCTTTTTCAAAAAAAGTAGAAATGTCACCTTTTTATGATCCAGACCTGAAGGCATTTTCTTCCCACCAGAAAGAGAAGAGACTTGGGTCATCTACAAGAGAAGGAGCAGCCTTGACTACACGGACTTGCTGTGAGTTACAGAGAATCCCGGCAGAAGTGAGACCTCTCTGAGGGAGGGCTGAGTTGAGCTCTCTCATTTTGTCTCGCCCTTAGGAAGTGCTCAGTGAATGCTGGTGGGAGAGAGACAGGGAGGGGACCAGGAGATTGGCAGGTTCAGGCCTTTAGGAAGCAGGTGTCGGGCTCAACAGGAGTAATTTGGTCCAGCTATAAACAATCCAGAAGGATCTTTTTAGAAAGAGGACGATTTATTTCTCCAAGTAACTAATTTGTCGCTATGCAGGGGGTTCTAACATAGGCACAAAGTGGTGTGCTGGACAGACAAGTAAGACTCATCTATTTGTAGGAGCTGAGTTGTGTGGGGTGAAGGCTCTCCGCAGGGCAGGTTTGTGGAGAAGGTTGAGGCCGTGAGGGGTGGAGTGTGTGGTAAATGCCTCTGATGCTGGCAGCCGGGCTGTCCTCTGGAATCATACCTGAGCCCTGGAGAGAGCAGGGAAGGGAAGAAAGATCAAGGGAGGGGAAGAGAAGGGCGGAGAAGGGAAGCAGGACCTGTTTTCATGGACTCCTTGTGCTCAGGTGGCAGAGTGGGACACAGAGTCTGGAAGAGGGCTGTCCTCCTTCTTTCTTTGTAACTACCAAAATCCTTAACTTCAGAGGCCAACTCTGCTAAACAGAAAAGGAATGGACTGAAAAGCTGGCCTGTGGTTCAGGAACACCAGGGGCCCTGAGGAGCAGGCTGGACGAAGGCCAGGAACGAGGAAGGCCAGGCAGCTGCGGGGCCACGGCCCCATCCTGCCGTGAGATGTGGCCGTCACATGGAGTACAGCATCTACTGCTCCCGGGAACCGAATATTGCTGTGGTTGCCGCTGTCACTGCGGTGGACTCTACCGTTCTCACTGCTGTGGGTCAGTAGCTGCCAATTCAAAAAGCTGGGCTGGGAGCATCCGATCGGTTAAACCTCCATCACACACTTGCACTTTAACTGCAAAGGAGGCTGGAAGGGGGCTGGGTAAAGGGGAAACTAGGAAATAAAGCACCTGGATAACCTCTTTGATGGGCAAATACATTAACTTGCTTGTTAATAAGTAGATTTTATTTTATAGCTGAAAACACCCTAACAGGCACAAGAGTATACATTACTTTTATATTCAGAAAAGTGACAATTTTTTTTAAATGCCAAGTTATTGGGGATTCTGACCTTGGCTTCCTGAAGCCACAAAAATAATTTTCTTCCTCAAATCCATTCCTTTGATATTTACTTTTGTTATCTATTCATTGACATTCACTTGGTTATCTATTGCCTCATATTACTTGTGGTTACGTAATTTGTACTGTCTTCTCTCCCCGACAAGACCATGTGGCACAGTGGCCATGACTCCAGCATTTGCACAAACCTTGACATTTGCGCTAGGCTTTCTCCTAAGACCACAGTGGTTGATACATTTAATTTCTTCCCAAGCAGGAGGCTGTGCAAACTGACCAAGTACACAAGGCTCTCTTGGGAGGGCCCTCTGACGTCTCATGTGTGTGACGGGGTAGAGCCATAACCTCCCCATCGGCCCTGCCCTGAGTGTGACAGTGGCGACACCCCAAACCCCTGATCGGCCCTGCTCTGTGGGGGATAGAGGGCGGTGCCCCAACTCCCCTATCCGCCCTACTCTGTGAGTGACAGGGGGGAGCTCCTCAAGCCCCTGACGGGCCCTGCTTTGTGCGTGACAGGGGGGAGCTCCCCAACCCCCTGATCAACCCTGCTCTGTGCGTGACAGGGGGGAGCTCCCCAACCCCCCTGATGGGCCCTGCTCTGTGTGTGACAGGGGGGAGCTCCCCAACCCGCCTGATTGGCCCTGCTCTGTGCGTGACAGGGGGTGGCGCCGCAACCTCCCCATCAACCCTGCCTTGAGTGTGACAGGGGGTGGTGCCCCAACCCCCAATCGGCCCTACCCTGAGCGTGACTGAGGGTGGCATTGCAACCTCCCAATCCGCCCTGCTCTGTGCATGACAGGGGGCGGCGCCCCAACTCCCCAATCAGCCCTGCTCTGAGCCCAACCAGGGGCTGCACCTAGGGACTGGGCCTGCCCTCTGCCACCCGGGAGCAGGCCTAAGCCAGCAGGTCGTTATCTCCCGAGGGGTCCCAGACTGCGAGAGGGCACAGGCCAGGCTGAGGGGACCCCCCTTCCCCCCCGAGTGCACACATTTTTGTGCACTGGGCCTCTAGTAAGATTATAATGGAGCTGAGAAATTCCTACTGCCCAGTGACCTCACAGCACAGCCATGGTAATGTCAGGACATCGCAGTGCAAAGCATTCCTCACCTGTTGTGGTCATGCTGGTGTAAATATACCTGTCGCACCGCCAGTCATATAAAAATATAGTTTATACAATTATGTACCACTTGATAATGATAAACAACTATGTTACTGGTTTACGTATTTATACTACTACTAGAGGCCTGGTGCATGAATTTGTGCACGGTGGGGGTCCGTTGGCCTGGTAGGTAATCGAGGCCTATTGGGGGCTGCCCGGCCAGGGGAAGGGACCCCGGGAGTTGGCTGGACGGGGGGGGGGGGGGGGGTAGCTGGCTAGGGGGAGGGGCTGGGGGAGGTTGGCTGTGGGAGTGCACTGACCACCAGGGGGCAGATGCTCAACGCAGGGCAGATGCTCAATGCAGGAGCTGCCCCCTGGTGGTCAGTGTGCATCATAGCGACTGGTTGACTGGTCATTCCTGTCGTTCCAGTCGTTCGGTCGTAACGGTCATACAGATCCTCTCTCTTGGTAAGCTATCTCTAACCTTCAATTTAATAGGCTATGCATCAGTAAACTAAAATGAAATTTTTAAAAATGGTGTCTGATTCTTTGATGGCCTCAGAATTCAGAAACATACTTTTCAGTGACTCTCCTCACTTTTCATGACAAAATACTTATTAGCATAGATTCAATAAGAATCTGTCCTTTTTACCAAGATATAATTAGACGAATAGATTGTTCAAAGAAAGCCATACCCAGAGCGCTATATTTAAAAACAATGCTCTTAGTCAGGTATAAGAAGTCCATACTAAGGAACAAGGGTTCACTTTATCTGTGGAGTTATGCCAACAAAACCCTCCCCCCAAGACTGGCCTGGTGCCAGCCTCTAGGTCCTGATCTGACTGGTGGTGAGGAAGGTCACTTCCTGGAAAGCCAAGGATCTTAGCAAATTTTGCAGACCTCAGGAAGGGAGGAATTTACCCCAATTAACTGATACTGTAGGTGAAATCTGGTGGAAAGATTTCTTGGGCTTAGTCCCCTGGCCTTGGAATAGGGGAGCAAATAATTGAGGCTGTTAAAAGTCTGAGACCCCTTATGAAAGTTTCTGAAGAGAGGGTAATTTTTTAGCCTAATTAATTTCTCAGTAATCTAAGGCTCTAGTTTTGCAGAGAAAACTTGAGGCCTACCTATATGATTAAAATGCTGTGTGTGTGCGTAAATAATCAAACCTAACAAGATCAGCCTTTTTGTGATCAAGAGGAAAATATTCTAAATATCCTTCTAGAAATGACAATCAATAAATCTTTGTTGACTTATATTCAATTTATTTTAATTATATTGTTTGACCTAATGGAGTGCCCTGGAAGGACAGATGGGTTAGACTAAAAATTCTAAAGGAATCCCTTAATAACCTTATATAATAAAAAAAACCAAACTAGCATGCAAACTAACACAAAATGTACTTTATTTACTTATAACATCTTGTAAACAATCACACTGTGCACTTTTAATTCAATAATAACATTTTTCCCCCCATGAATTTATAGCAAACCCTATATAAAGTCAATGAGTTAATACAAGAGTACAGATGAATAGGGTAGAATAATTTCTGAAAATGTTAAATTACAGCACTTGATACAAAGACAGATAACTATCTGTACCATAAAAATTTACATGCCACAAAACATTAATTTATAATTTTAAATATGCCATAAAACACATTTATAAAAGAGCATCAACATTAATTTTATTATAAACCAGTGAATTACTCAGAAGAATATTTATTAAAACTTAGTAGAAATCAGTAAATATTGCAACTGAGGTAAAAACTTATAAGTAAACAAAACTATCATTTATAAGAGCCAAAAAGTAAAAGGAAGGGCAGACAATACTTTCTGACGACTCTGCCTACTCCTTGATATTTTGAAGCAGCTTCAATAGATGTGACTCAATAACCTGTTGAACTAGAACAGATAGGTGATCAAGACCACAGCATGCTGATTTAAAATTTTTTTAAAATAATTATCAAATTCAACTTAACATCCCCAACTTTTTCCTAAAACAAAGTTATTTCTAAGTAGATACTTAAATACACTTAACATTGAGTTTCACTGACTTAGTAATTGCCCAAGTCACTGAATTTTCAGTTCTTGGTTTTTAAATTTTGAAACTGAAGGAGAATTCAGAATACAAGGTTTTAAGGAACAAAAAAGGGCAACTATAAGAGCAGTGTATAGTTTGCTATAAAAATGTGAAACACATCTTGTAAATAGGCGTGTACTTATCTTCCAGCAGCTAATTATTTGGGTTGGTAAAAAGTAATAGTAACAGCCCTAACTGGTTTGGCTTAGTGGATGGAGCGTCGGCCTGTGGACTGAAGGGTCCCAGGTTCGATTCTGGTCAGGGGCATGTGCCTTGGTTGCGGGCGCATCCCCAGTGGGGTGTGCAGGAGGCAGCTGATTGATGTTTTTCTCTCATCGATGTTTCTAACTCTCTATCCCTCTCCCTTCCACTCTGTAAAAAAATCAATAAAATATATTTAAAAAAAAAGTAATAGTAACAAATTCATTTCTAGACTGTAGGAATTTGTTGATTTCACCCACAGTTAAAAGTACATGTCAGCAGTTAGGGTAACATGCAATGTTCTACTACTACAGCGATGAAAATGGTTTGTAGTATTTACAAAACTTTACTAAAATGAAAGCTGAGCACTCTAAAATACTTACCACTTCTATAGCCCAGGGCTACAGCCAAGTCCATAGAATTATATCCAGAGTCGGTTTCTATTGTTGGGTCAGCTCCATTTTCTACACCAAAATAGAAAAAATCTACTTAAATAAATGAAAATGCGGATATGGTTGTCTATTACTGACTCATGTGCAAATAGCAAGACAGATTTTCAGCAAATTTAGAGAGCATCTTCAGGATGGCCTGACAAAGACCAGAGCACATGGACTGCACAGGATTCATTTTGGTGAGCCGAAGGGAAGACCCTTCAAACCAACCAGCATCCTCTAGAGCAGCTGAAACTCACAAACAACCAGAGACAGAACTTATGCACAAAGATTCTGCAAACAGAGAAAACAAGCACACGTGATTCCAGAGGAAAGCAGCCAGGACAGATGCTCCGTTTGCAGGCCTGCTGTGTGATGGAGCTGCCTCTCACACGGGCAGCGCTCTGGTAGCAGGTGCAGCACAGTGAACGGCAGCAGGATTGCTGCATTTAACAGTAATTAATGATTCTGCTAAGTAAGACCACAGGAGGCCCAGTCAGCCCTGGCTGAGGAGCTCAGCTGATTAGAGCATTGTCGCACTACACCTAGGTTGCAGGTTCAATCTTCGGTCAGGACACATACAAGAGTCAATCAATGAATGCCTCAATAACTGGAACAACAAATCAATGTCTGTCCGTCTGTCTCTCTCTCCCCTTCCCCTCACCCCCTAAAAATCATTAAAGAAGTAAATAAAGTCCTCATGGCAGTTTCTAAATATTTTCATTTTTATCTGCTTACCTAAGAGCATTTTTACACATTTCACATGATTTCCATGTACAGCATAAAGCAAAGGTGTCCCTCCATTCTACAAAAGAAAAAGGTAATTTCATTTTCTAAGGTGAGCAAGATTTGAAGAATTTAATGCTGCTGTCAGAAGTTTTACAAAGGATTGGGCATGTAAATGTAGTTTAAGGTAATTTTAATATTTTGTGAAAAATACTTAAATCAGAATTAGTAACAGAGTTTATGTTATTAACTTTTTCTTCCAGGTGTTTAATTAAGTTAGTGAATTATTCTTCCAAGTATTTAATAAACTTTATTAT
This sequence comes from Myotis nattereri, assembly GCF_964212035.1. Lineage (NCBI taxonomy): Eukaryota > Metazoa > Chordata > Mammalia > Chiroptera > Vespertilionidae > Myotis > Myotis nattereri. The sequence continues at coordinate 38,706,704 of NC_138079.1, forward strand.
GTCTTCCCAAACCAAATAAATCCTAGAGTTTGTTATACTAATTTAAAAATCAGTGTCACAGACTCACCCAATCGTATTCATTTACATCAACTCCACAATCAAGCAGCATTTTGACAATATCTGTGTAGCCTTTACTGCATGCCAGAGACAGTGCACTTTCGCGACCTTTTCCTAAAAGCTGGGGATCAGCACCCTGGAGATACAAGACTCTTCAATTCATTTAAACAAGAATACTGTTGTTTCTGTCAATCATAATTACAGTTCAACACTTAGGTCAGGTAATGTCCTGGGGTTAATAAAGAAATAACGCAAACTTCTATCCATGGATGCTCTTGTTACCAAGGTTGTCTGGATGCTTCTATCTCAATCCTAACTATCCTTTCACTCTGGAGTCAAATTATATCTCTATGAAGCTTCTCCTACAGGCTGACAGTACTTTAGTTCCCCTTGCACTTAGAGGGGCTGGGCTTTACATGATCTTTCACTGTTTCATGTATGACTAGTCTTGCCTGCCCAACTAGATCCAAGTTCCACAAGAATGTGATAAGCATTTAAAAATCGTTTGGATCCTCTACCATTACATCTAGTTGGCTGGAGATACCAAAACTTTACTAAAGCCTTAACTGAATTTAAGTAACTGTACATATACATTTTCTGAGGCATTTTCCTTACATTCTGAAGTAGAAACTCTACCACAGCTATTTGCCCGTGTGCTGCAGCCCACATCAGAGGAGTAAATCCTTCTTCATCCGTGTGATTGATAACATTTTCTATTTAAAAGAAAAGCAATTTTTGTGATCTAATTTAACAACCACATATTAATATCACTATGAAAGTACTGGCATTCTAAAAAGTTGGTTATGTTACTCAATGAGGATCACTTTGTGCTGACTTTTTTTCACTGAAGTCCTGTTATGTGTTGCTGTAATTTGCACTGACTGTATTAAAATGTGCCTCCATGTATACAACTAAGTTCAAATAGCATGTTATTTAAAGTATAAATTACCAGACATGACATATATAATGTTAGGTACAAGGTAATCCACAGAACACTGGGCTGGTAATTAGGAGACCAGAGTTTGAATCCTGCCTGTGTCACTTTCTAAAAGTGTTATTCTGGGCATGTCACTTAATTTCTTCAATACACAGAATAATACCTTACTTATCTCATGTGTAGCTTATATAATAGCCCTTAGCATTACATAAGTATATACTATTATAAAAACTCTAAAATTTTATTAAAGCTATCTTCTAGTCTATAACTAACATTGCTGCCTCTGAATTTAATTCATTCTTGGTGGTTTGCTAAAACAATATAATGTGAAGACTGAATACTTTGAAAGACAGTACATGTAATTCTGCCGTGAATCCCATTTTTCCCCTTAGATTCAGTCTACTAGTTATAAAGGCCACTGTTTTCCCCCTAAATTTATTTAGTAGCTTGAGGATGAAACCTTCAAATATTTATAAACAAACAAAAACGTAATGATGAAGTAAGTCTTTCTTATAAAAGATCGATGATTAAAAAATAAACATCTTTTATCATGCACACTGTGTTCAATCAATAAAGTTGGGACCACTGTCTAACTTCTTGGAAAATGAAAATAAATGTAAAGCTTGATCTTTATCTCATTACACCAAAACATATTTCACATGTATCAAAAATTGATATGTAAAGAGGAAACCACAGAAGTCCTAGATAAGACATGAATGAATTTATTTATAATTTTAGAGTATGAAATCCTTTCTAAGCAGGACATAAAACTGAGAAGTCACAAGGAAAAAAGTAAATTTACTGCTTAAAAATGTTAAGCGTTTGAAAAATATCATAAAGTCAAAGGAAAAATGACAAACTGGAAAAAATATGTAACATAAACAACAAAAAAGCAAATATCTTATATTTTTATAAGGGTTCACAGAAATAAACATAAAAGGAAATTCAAATATGCCATAATTTAAAAAATGTAAGCAAAACCAGTATGAGATGCTATTTTTTAGATTAGTCTGATAATATCTTATGTCAGTGAGGGTATGGGGAAATAGAAATTCCACCTCTGGTGTGACAATAAGACAAACATCTGGCAACAAATAGAAAAATTCATATACCCTTTAACCTAGCAAATATTCTTGAAGAAATTTGCCCGTGGAGATACTTAAAAAGAATGCCAACAACATTGTTACTTAATAGCAACAAATAGAATCAACCACCACCAGGGGGACTAGTCAAAAAACAAAAAACAAGGTATATGTATGTGCAATGCAAAATTGGGACCTACAAAAAGAATAAAATAGATCTTATATGCTTAAATGGAAAGATTTCCAAAATTTTAAGTGACAAATAAAGGGCAGTATTTTTCCTCTAGTGTAAGTAAGGAAAAGCACATACACATTCTCACATACAACTCCAAATATAAATGGAAATGTTTTCTAGAAGAGTTTTCTGAAAATATAAGAAAATTATATTTGCTTTTGGGGAAAAGGCTAGGCTGGTAAGAGAAGCTATAACTTTTATACATTAGAGTACGTAAAAATCTTATATGCCTGGTTAAGATTACACACCATTTTTTAAATCTTTATACTTTCCTGTCTAAAAAGAAAAATAATAACAACTTTAATAAATCCTATTAAAATTGTTTTTAATATATTGTAACAAATAGGCTATTACCTTGTTCAATACGAGTAGCCAGGTAGAGCATCTCTCCCTGAGCAGCTAACTGATGAACAGATAGAGCTGAAACAATACCACAGAAAGCTTCATGTATATATGTAGGGTACACTTTCATAATCGCATTGCTCATGTTTGTGCAGAAATTTTCTTCTCCACAACAAAATCTATCATTTTATTGATTTAAAAAGTCTAACTAAAATATACCCTAACTAAAATATACCCTAACCTAGCTGGTTTGGCTCAGTGGATAGAGAGTCCACCTGCAGACCAAAGGGTCCCAGGTTCGATTCCAGTCAAGGGCATGTACTTTGGTTGCAGGCTCCTCCCCCGCATAGGCCCTGGTCAGGGCTTGTGCAGGAGGCAACCAATCGATATGTTTCTCTTATATTGATGTTTCTCTCTGCCTTTCCCTTTCTCTTCCACCTTCCCTAAAAATCAATGGAAAAATATCCTCAGGTAAGGATTAATAAAATATACCTTAACACTGCAAGTAGTCATTCTGTATCTGAGAATTGACTCTTTTAAGGTAATTCTGACACCTGCAAAGTGTTATTAATTATCAATGAATATGCACATTGTTATCATTTATTACTAACAGTACAGATTGTTACTGACTTTATCAATCAAAGAAATGGCTAAGGCACTTAATTTTTAAAATAGCATCTCTCTTCCAAACTTGTAAGAAAGTTGGATCTAACAGACAAAGACACACCTTTTGTCTTTTCATTGATTCAATCTACTGAAGTCCGAAATATCATTATTTCAAGACTCCATGGGTTTTTCTTAACTTTAGGAGGAGTGAGGTGGTAAGTGACAGCTGAGCTTGAGAGAAAATTCTTGAATGCAGACCTAGTTGTGGCGAATTTGGTATGTGTCCTTAGATAACTGATTAAACAGTTTTGTCTGTAACATGAGGCACATGAATCACATGATCTCTAGATATTTTGAGATCAATAATTCTATGGTTGGAATATTTTAAGACAATCTCTTTATTTTAAACAAAACCAAATAGGCACTGTTCTATGAGAGTTCACATTAAAAATTAGTATCACTGCACTGGTATGATTGGGTGGCCTTAATACAGAAAAGAAAGCAATTGGGAGGCACATGCAAGTAAAACAGAAATGGCCAATAGGTGGAGTAAGTCACATGCTACAGTATGCAATTCAAAATCAGGAGGAATCTAATATCTCCAACGTAAAGATATATCTATTTCACCATACATTAGGATATAGATGCATTTACATTATATTCTCACATATAGTTCCTAACATCAAATTGCTAACTGGTTGTCTCTCATTAACTTACCCATACTATACAGAATACAGTTTATATAGAAAAGCTTCATTTTATTTCTTCTAGAATGAATATACAGTTTTTTAAAAAAAATGTGGACTGAAAGTATTTTTTAAAAGGTAGTTTCATATTTACATTATTATATTCAAATGAAAAATTACAGTAGCAATCAGTCAGCTTTTACTACAAATAACTCGTGGTTCAGTTGATCTAGTTTACAAGCACAGTGTGAAGCCTGGCACTCAAAGAACACAAAAACACTCACAATGTCTTACTTCGCACAAAGTTTAGACTAACTCGTTGTTTTTATAGTAGATTATAAAGGTTTTAAGAATTAATATTTCAATCTGTATTTGTTTTAAACATAGAAACATAAATTATGAACTATTTTTTGATTATGCAGTAATATGTAAAAAAGTTTTAAATTACTAAAACTATGAACACATCACTTCAGCTTTCTAAAATGAAATATGCATTTAATGAAAATATGTTTCAAAACCAAACTGTTGAAACCATTATATTAGTAACAAGAAGAGTTGAATACATCAGTGGGAACTACTTACAATTTGCTAACAGAGGTGTGGTTGAGACCTCATTTCCTCTGTGCTTGTTGGTTAAGGTAGTTGACTGTTTTATGGGTGAGAAGTGCTTTGTTGTAGAGGGAGTGTAGACATGCCTGACTTGGATTCCCGGGGAAGGAGATGTATGGATATTGCATTCAGCTAAGTAAAAGAAATTTAAACACATTAAAACAATACGGTAATGACAAAGCATTTCAAAGTTCTATGTCAGTGCTTACATTAAAAAGGAAATACATGAGGTAAATCTTCAACTGTTTCTCAAGTGATATTAAATTATTTTTGCCATAAAGTCTGGACTATGAGAGTGAATGTTCCAGAAAAAAATTTGTGTTAATGTTGAGCAATTTATTTTTGGAACAGTATTTTTATTCAATAGAGTGTTGTAAAGTAAGTCTACAATATGATGACAGATTTCACTGAGTTAAAGCACAGAATGCTAATGCTAATCAAATATTCATGGAATAAGGAATATTAAGGTAATTCACTTGTAAAAGACAATAATATTTTTCTCCTATGGTTTAGAAAGGAATAATAGAAACTTTATTAGAGAATTTCTAAATAAACAAAGGTTAAACAAGAAATTTAAAAAACTCAACATGTACTTATGGACATTATGTAACATGAAGTCATTTAATTTTCGTTTCTGTGAGACTCTAGAAAATCATCTTAAAAGATGACTTCCAAATTTTCTTCCTTAATTCAAAATCTCATGATCAGAAAGGAATGAAAAAAAGAACACACTCTAAATAAACAAAAACAAAACAAATGCAGATATTTATACCATAACTTTCAACCTTTAAATAGGACAGATGCCACCTCCAGGTCCGAGTTAACCTGATCTTGAATATTTTTACTATCCTCTTCATTTAAGGACTTCACAAATCGAGAACACACGTTCATATCAAATCGGTTAGGCAATATGAATTTCATCCCCATGGCAACACCCTGTGCCGATCCTTCTTGTGCATTTGAGTCCAGCTGATGTTCTATTTTAATGTCTGGCATGCCAGTTAGACTATAACTGCTGGGACACTCTTCCACTATCAGCTGGGCTCCAAGATCCAGATTTGCTGATGTGGCCATGATTTCAACTGTAGTTTCAATAATTAAAACATTTCTTCATAATTTCTCTTGGTTTTTTAAGAGTGGCATCCAGTGTATTCTTGAAATCTGAGTATAAAAAAAATCGGAAAGAAATTAAAAGTATTATATCAACTTAGGTAAAAGTGCATAAAATAATCATTTTCAATCAAGTATGCAAACAATATTCTTATAAACACCTATTAATAAGAGAAAGCATACAATGTTCATAGGTAGAGAACCCTGGATATAAATCCAAGCTCTGTCATTTATTAGCTGAGTGAACCTTACAAGTTATTCAGCCTCTCTAAGTCTCAGCCTCACTTGTAAAATGGAGATACCTCCACTAATCTCACAGGATCCTGGTAGACCAAATGAAATACAGTAACATTTTCACCTTCATCACTAAGTTCCAACAAATTTCAATTACTCTTTTCTCCCCTTTCCTATTTTTGAATATTGCCAAATGGATGAAAGATCAGGCTAACAAGAAAAAATAAACTTTCATGTGAAAACTTTAACCTCTCATCTTAGGTTCATTTTTTTAGCGTGCTATGTTTGTAAGTGGCTCTCAGTGTGAATTTAAGACAGCATTCATGTTTGTACTCAAGTCTACTGGCATGTACAATACCGGTGATTCCTAGATAGTGGGAGACTGTACAAAGCTTTGGTTATGATGAACTGGAGATATATTTCTTTATCAGTTTTTGTTCAAATCATGTTACCAGATTAATAAGATTTTTATGAAAATAAAGTGTGGAGATTATAGATTGGCTTCCTTTGCTTTAGCATCTCTAGGACATTAGGATCAGAGTAGAATTTTTGGATCTCAATCTTTGCAATAAGTATTAAGAATACTTTTTTTTCAAATATAGGTCATCAAGACATGAACTAAAAAAATGCTCTCAATGTATAGATTATAAGCACACCATTTACTATTATTTTAAAATTAGTTTTCAGTAATCATTGACACTTCCCTATGGACCTTAATATAATTTTAAGAGAAATTTCACTATTTTACCTAAAATTGGTTCTAAAAAAAAGAACTCCAAGACATATAATTGTCGCAGATTATAATCACCGAGACATGAAAACAACATCCAATTAATTGTTTCATGTTAGAGTTTCCTGCCTCTTAGAATTTTGAGAGGGTGCAGGGTGTTTAAAAATGGAAGAATGTCTTAGGATCACAGTGAAGCAGAGGTTGGTAAACCATACATTTACTGATAAACATTCTCCAAGATTGATCCTTATAGCAATCCACTGAGTAGTCAGGGCAGGCAGTCACTATGTCCACCATAGAGAAGAGGAAATGGGAGCTCATGGGTATGAGGGACCCACCCCGCTCTTCTGACTCCATCACACTGTCCACTAAAATAAAGCAGCACTGCCCTAGCCGGTTTGGCTCAGTGGATAGAGCCTCGGCCTGCGAACTGAAAGGTCCCAGCTTCGATTCTAATCAAGGGCACATGCCCGGGTTTTGGGCTCCAACCCCAGTGGGGGACTTGCAGGAGGCAGCTGATCCATGATTCTCCCTCATCATGGATGTTTCTATCTTTCTCTCCCTTTTCCTTCCTCTCTGGCATCAATAAAAATATATTTTTAAAAAATAAAGCAGCACTAAATTAATCCCAAACTTCCAAGACAGAAAGAGTTGAAGAAATAACACATTGTAATAGTAATTACAAAAAAGAAAGTAACAGATAACGAAGTCAGTACCAATCAGCAGAAGGAAAGAAGGAAACCAGAGCAGAACGTAAGAATGAATGGTGTTTTTTCCGGTGAGAGCCAGCCAGCCCTACAGGCTCTTACCCTGCGGGGGCCTAAGTGCAACTCCCCCGAGCTCTCTCTGCACCCTGCATATATTTCTAGTTCAGCACTTATCATTCTCTTGAAAATTCCCATTTCAACTCCCCCAGATGGAAAACCCCTCTAGGATGGGGACTACTCTTACTAGACTTTGCAACACAAAACAGTGCCTGGCCCTATCAGGTACTCCATAAATGTTTTCTGACCTAAACTTTAACATCTTCATATTCTTTTCTACCCTGAAAAGACCCTGCGTTATGCTCAACAAACATCTGCTGATTACATCTGGTGTTCCATTCCCACCATCACGACTAGCTAGCCGTACAGCCCTGGACAGACAACGCATGTAAAGTCTTCTGAGACTCATTTTATTCACCTAGAAAACAAAAATGGTTGAAATAAACACGTCTAATTGTCTTTCCAGCTCGAAACACCTTCCATGTAATAAATCAGGGTTTACAGGAGCAACTCCGGGCCTTTGAAGGGAGGAGTGCAAACGTCCTTGGGGGAGGAAGGAGCAGAAATACATAGGACGCTATTCTGGCCCTGCTCTGGAGAGGAGCAGCGAGGTTGACTGGTTAGGCCAAAAATTGGAATTGCGGGGGGGGGGAGGGGGTAGGTGATCGGTAAGAGAAGGCGGAGAGAAAAACAGGTAAGGCCAGGGAGAGCTGAGACCCCTCCATCCACCAGCGCGCAGCGAGGGAGGGCGTGAGGGGGGCCCCCCCGAGAGCAAGTGGGCACCGCGCTAGTCCCCGGGACGCCGACCACGGGCGCCCGCTCTCCCCAGCCCCGAGCTGTCCCCCAAGGAAAGGCGAGCGCCAGGAAAATGAACGATGCCTCACGGGCGACAGGTGCCCGGCGTCCAGGACCGGAGCCCGCCACAGGGAGCCTGTGCCGGGGAGGGACGCCCGCTCCGCCGCCAGCTCCGCCCGGGAGGTCCCGGCGCGGCTCCGGGGGCAGGCGGACACTCTGGCTCACCCGCGGCGGGCGGGTCCGGGGGACGGGGGCCTGAGGCCGGCCGCGGGCGAGCGCAGGGCCTCGCGGCCACCTTCGACAGCCAACCGCGAGGGGGGCCTTCCCATCTGCGGCCACAGGTTCACTACAGGCCCTCGAGCCCCGGCTTGTTTTGACCGCGACGTCACTTCCGAGTTCTTCTTTCGCTTTCGGGGCGAACACCGCGCCGCGTCCAGGCAGCCGGGAGGCTGGCCAGGTCCTCTCCCGCCGCCGCGCCGCGCGGGGCTCGGCGCCCGAGCTCTACAGGGACGGGGTCATTTCAGTGGGTCACTCTGAGTGACTGGAGCAGAGCCTAGTCTCGCCCGTGGGCCCCGCCCCTCCCGATAAGCCCCGCCCCCCGCCCGCCCCCGCGACACCGGAGCTGCGAGCTCCGCGGAGCCTGAGCCGGTTACGTCATCAGCGGGCGACGGGCCTGGCCTTTCCATTCGCCGGGTGTCTGGGCGACTCCTGAGGGTCCATGTGACCGGCTCCTAGTGATTCTGGGCTGCCCCGGGAGGGGTCTAGCGGGATCCAAGAAATTCTCCCGAAGTCCGGGTGTCTCGGCGCACCCTCGGGGCCCATCGGAGGTAGGTGAAGGCGGCTCCCGAGGAGGGTAGCTCAGACCCACGCCGGGTCTGCCTTGGTGGGTGGCATGCTCCTCTGGGCTCCCCAGTCTCCGCTGGTTACCTCTTAGCCAGCCCATGGGGATCCCCTCAATTCCTCTTCCACCCAGATTCCCCTCCTTTACGATCGCAGCCCCGTTACACTGTCCACTGTTATTCGCCCCCGGAATAATCCGCATCTTCGCAAGGCAGTGGGCAAATTTCCATCTCTGTGCCTAGGAGGTTCCCTCGGTTTCAAATACTCCCTCCTCCGCCGTCTGTTTTAATATTATCCAGAACTTCACAGCCCAGCGGAAACGCACACTGAATCTTCCTGGGAGCCACCCAGATGTCACATCACTTCTCGCCTCCATGCCCCTGCACTGTGTCGCGCCGGCCCCCCTCCCCCCGGCCGGTGCTGTTCCTCACGCATCTGGCCAACCACTGCTGCTGCTCCTCAGTTTCCCTTCTGAATGTGAAGCTGTTTCTCTCAGGACACAGCGACGTGCTCTTCTGCTCACACTCTACCATGGGGCCAAGTCCTGCAGGCGGATCGGGCCTGGTGCTTGTTTTTGGGCAGTCAGTGAGCCAAGAATGGTTTTTACAGATGAACATTTCCAGTCTATTTGATGATAGGAAACACTCACTTTGAACCTGAAGTGAGTGAAATATTCTCCTCCCTCCCCCAAATCCCATTTTCATTCATAAATTAAAAATTGTAATCATAACTGCTTTGGGGGTTTCATTGGAAATTTTCTTTCTTACTATATAAGTAGCTACATTAATACCCCCTGTTTTCCTGTTGGCCCACAAAGCCTAAGATATTTAACACCTGGTCCTTTACAGAAAAAGTTTGTCAACTCCTCTTCTTATGTTCATCTTATAGATCCCACTTGTGATTTTAATTTTGTGTTTTCCCATAGAATCCAGCACAATGCGTCCTTTCCTTCATTCTACAGACATTCTTTGTCGTTAGATATCTCTGATGGCCATTTGGAAGATGGGTGAGGGAGTTAGGAGGACCTTATGTCACACTCTTCGTAGATGAGAAGATCTGAGTTAGGGCAGTGGAACTAGGTGGAGTGAACGTGATGAAGTTTAATTTGGGAGGTAAAATCAGCAGATCTTTTTGGATGTTAGAAGTGAGAAGGAAGGGACAAGTCAAGGCTGATTCCAGATTCCTAGCTGATGCCAATCACAGCTGAAATGGAGAATATTCAGGTGTGAGGGTACAGACCATGTCTTTCAGTCATCCTTGTATCCCTAGTGCCTAGAACAGTGTCTTATACATTGTAAGTACTTGAATGAACAGAAAAGTTTCCCCCCCTTTTAATCGTTGATGACCATGTTTCATCAAAACAGCCTTTAAAATATGTTGCACTTACAGTTTTTGGTGTTACCTCTGCACTATTTTCAGGCTTTCTGGGATAGATGATGAATTGTACCATCAGAATCATTCATCTGATAAAATGGAATCTTTTGCAGATTGAATAGTTCTGGAAAGACAATTTGGACTTAATTACATGTCAGTTAAAGTTTCATTCTGTTCTCTCACTTTAATTAAGATTTAATTCCAGAATTGCTTTATTCTTGTTTTCTTATTGTTTAAACCATCTTAAAAATTAATTTAATTTTGAGCTTCTACATCAGAATATTATCTTCTTGTTTTATTTTCTTTTAAGCTTTTAAATTTAATTTTAAGCTTCCACATTAGAATATTAGTTTTGTTTTCCATTCTTTTTGGCATTTTAGGCTTTCAGGATGTCAATCCCTGTCTTCTTAAAGACTAAATGTCATTTTAATTTAGTTTCAGGAAACTTTTATATTTGCAGTTTCACCTTCAATAAATGAACATTCTAAGCCATCATGCTTCTCTCTGCTTTGGCTACTGGACGGCTAAGCTAGATTTATTTCTAAGTGTTATAAATTGGTCAGTTAGGTGTGAGGACATTTATATGTAGCCTCTGTGTATAGCTGAATTGGATGGTGTAGTATGGTAGCCCTATTTGTATTCTTCCTGCTTTCTTGAGATTATTTCTTCTGTGTTATAATTAAATGGTTTACTGATCACTAAGCTGCTATACAGCCTTTTGACAGTATGCAGAGTGAAAAATCACAACTGTATATATACAGGTTTATGAGTAATACTAGAGGCCTGGTGCACTCAGTTCGTGCACTTGGGGTGGGTGGGTTGGGGGTCCCTCAGCCAGGCCTGCTCCTTCTTGCAGTCTGGGAGCCCTTGGGGGATGTCTGACTGCCTTCAGCCGGACATCCTTAGCACTGCCATGGAGGCAGGAGAGGCTCCTGCCACTGCCGCTGCACTCGCTTCTGGCTGAGCGGTGTTCCCCTTGTGGGAGCACACTGACCACCAGGGGGCAGCTCCTGCATTGAGTGCCCCCTGGTGGTCAGTGCGTATCATAGCGACAGGTTGTTCCACCATTTGGTCAATTTGCATATTAGCCTATTATTATATAGGATGTATTAAAATATTTTCTTTTTCAGACATAAGGCAGAATCACTAAAATTATTTCTAACATCAGTTTCAGACTACTTACTTTCGGATAACAGTCTAATTGTATGAAACTATGGCTGGTTATAAGCCTGTAGCTATTCAGACATACCCTATACTTGGTGAAAAAATCACCCAGGATACACTGTACTGGAACAACTATAAGGTAAGTATTTATGCCAATTTCTCCAGCATGTGTTATACTTTGGATACACTAGTAGAGAACTAATAACTAAAAACAATCTATCAGCAGCTTATAGTTTGGGCAGAAAATTTGATACTAGATATTTTCTTGGAATTTTATATAAATTGCTGCTTAATCATACAAGTGCCTAGTACAAAATAGATGATTAATCAGTGACAAATGAATTAAATTTTAGAATTTGAATCTCATGCAAGAAGTTTTGTGTGTTTTTTTTGCTTTTCTTAATCTAAGGAGGAAGTGATGTAAAATTAATTCTTCTAGATTATAAAGACAAATAGATATTCTCAGTTGTAACTCTGTGAATACTGCAATTGTTAATACTCTGTATTATTTTTTTTATTAAGACCCCTGTTCAGATCAAGGAGTTTGGCGCAGTGTCAAAAGTAGACTTTTCTCCACAGCCTCCATATAATTATGCTGTCACAGCTTCTTCAAGGGTAAATATAACATTACATTTATTTTTCTTTTTATAGTTTATATTTACTACTAATTGTGAGCCATCTGGTTAAACACCATGTTTTTTTTCTTGTAGATTCACATTTATGGCCGATACTCCCAGGAACCTATAAAAACGTTTTCCCGATTTAAAGACACAGCTTACTGTGCTACTTATCGACAGGATGGTAGATTGCTTGTGGCTGGCAGTGAAGATGGTGGAGTTCAGCTTTTTGATATAACTGGGAGGGCTCCCCTCAGGCAGTTTGAAGGCCATACCAAGTAAGAGACAGTTAAAAAAATCTTTTTTAATTGTGGTATAATTTACATACGACATTATATTTGATGTTTGTATATATTGCAAAATTGTCACAAGGCTAATTCATTTTTTCCACCATACAGTTTTAGATACATGCTTTTTATGTGTTCTTTATGTTTAGCTTTGTAAACTCTGTTTTCTGGGCTTTGAGTAAAAACATAGAGAAGATTATGTATCTTTAAACACTTTATTTCTTGGTTGTTGTAAGACAGTCTGTTTCCTGGTTCAGTCCTAAGGTCCATTTTGATGGGGCTTATGAATTCCCCAGCATTTTATATAACATTTTAGGAAATGGATATTTATCTAGGGAGACATTCTATAGTGTTCATTAACTTCTCAGTGAGATCCCTGACCCAATTGCTATTATAAAGCACTGATCTAAAGGCAGCCTCACAACTGTTAATGAGAACTTTATAAGCCTGAACTGTATTAGTTCTCATTTTGAAGTTAAGTTGGAAGGTGGATTTTCTTTCTTCTTGGATTTAGTATTTTGCCCCTTGATAAATTGAACTGTCAAGGCAATTTTATATTATAACTTTATTTCAGGATTACCAATGTCATTTCTATAATTTGCTATCAATTTAAAATCTCAAGAGTGTTTTTTTTTTTATATTGTACTAGCGGCCCAATGCATGGATTCGTGCACCGGTGGAGTCCCTTGGCCTGGCCTGCAGGGATCAGGCTGGAACCGGCTCTCTGACATCCCCTGAGGGGTCCCGGATTGTGAGAGGGCGCAGGCCAGGCTGAAGGACACCACTGGTGCACTGGGCCTCTAGTATGCATATAACTTCTTTGGTTAATCTCTTCCCACCCTCCCTCCTTCCCTTTTCCCTCTGAGATTCATCAGTCTGTTCCATGTGTCCATGCTGTGGTTTCCGCTCCTGCTCCTGCATTGAGCGTCTGCCCCCTGGTGGTCAGTGTGTCATAGCTACCAGTCAGATGGTCGGCTGGCCACTTAGGCTTTTATATATATAGATTATCAGGATCGTCTTATCCCATCAATGAAACATTTAAAATATAACAGAAATTTACTTAACATGATCCTATTTAGTGGCAGATCTTAGGATTTTTTAAGAAACTACCCATTTTGAAATTTTTTAAATTAAAGAAAAGTACCTGTGTACCAACATTTAGAATATTTTACTTTCAAATTGTTAACATATTATAAAATATAATTTCAAGGCTATTGTTTAATATTCTTATTAACTTCATAGTGCATGGGTATTTAAAATTTTAAGTTAGCTTGAGGACAGACACCTGTTTTAAATATTTTTCCCCCCTCTTTATGATTTCACCCTGCAATTATACCCTGAAACATTTGGGGGAAAGAAGTGTTTTATGTTAGAAGGTGTCAGACATACAATTTTTTCTTGCTTTTTAATAAACTGATCCTTTATCTTTCAGAGCAGTCCATACAGTAGATTTTACAGCTGACAAATATCATGTGGTCTCTGGGGCTGATGATTATACAGTTAAATTATGGGATATTCCAAACTCCAAAGAAATTCTGACATTCAAAGAACATTCTGATTATGTGAGGTGTGGATGTGCTAGCAAGCTGAACCCAGATCTCTTTGTAACAGGTTGGTAAACTCACTCTCCCCTCTTCCCCCTCCCTCCCCCCCAAAGTTGATAACTTTACCGTGCTAGATTTTAATATGCTTTGGGATTGTTTTTGGATAGAGGAGTTTAAGTATTTTTTAATAAACATATGTTTTTGTTTATCCAGTTTTCTTTTTCTTTTTTTGGTGATTGTTCTTACTGTCCTCCAAATGCACTTGGAAACACCAGGCTGCCTTGAAAACATAAGACAGTCAGAACTGTAATGGGTTTAGTATTCTGATTTCAGAGTCTCCAGCAGCTAGGAAACTAGACAATGCAGTCAGTCTTTGGGTGCCTGTGCAGAGATTCCCTGATGACTCAGTAGTGACAGAGCCTGGAGATAGGAATAGTTTAAGATTCTGTGTAATATAATATCGTGCTTCTTCAGAAACAGATAATGGTACCAAAGAGTTTGGAGGTACTATATCTTTATGAATTTACATATGACTCTTTAAAAATTTCATCTAAGCTTTTTTCTATTTATTTATTTTGTTTATTTATTTGTTTTAATATGTTTTTATTGATTTTTTAGAGAGAGAGGAAGGGAGAGGGAGAGAGATACTGTAGAAACATCAATGAGAGAGAAACATTCAACATTGAGTGGCTGTCTCCTGCACAACTCCCACTGCGGATCAAGCCTGAAACCCTGGCATGTGCCCTGACTAGGAATCGAACTGGTGACCTCTTGGTGCATGGGTCGATTCTCAACCACTGAGTAACACCAGCTGGGCTAAGCTTTTCTCCTTTAAAATTTTATGTTTGAATATATGTACATGCACACACACACACACACATACTAGTAGTTTTTGTTGTTTTGACTAGTGAAACTCAATAATAAAAATTGACATTCTAGGGTCATATGATCATACTGTGAAGATGTTTGATACACGAACAAACAAGAGTGTTATCTCGGTAGAGCATGGTCAGCCAGTGGAAAGTGTCCTGCTTTATCCCTCTGGAGGTCTTCTGGTATCAGCAGGTATTTCTTTTAAAAATTGCTTTCACCAGTATGTTGGTCTTGAATCAGATAACTTCTTTAGCAGTTACTTTTTATAATTTATCAGTGTGCACTTGAATTGCCTATCTATATGTGTTTGCTCAAACAATTGATAAGTGGGACCTGCAAGCAGTTATCATTTATTGAGTACCTAATGTGAACCAGACACTGCTATTCTCTCTGATGCCCTAGATGAGCCCACAAGGGAGGTAGTTTGCTTCCTGTTTTGCAACTGAGGAAATAAATAAAAGTTTTAACTAATTTGTCCAAGGCAAAGTGGTAAATAGATCTGAAATCCCAGAACTTGAGAGTCTGCTTATGTCCTTAACCCAGAAATCCAGGTTGTACACCTGCTGTTATTCTTACATAAGAGATCTATGGCAGTTTTTGAAAACACAGTTTCTTTCAGATCTAGAATCAGGCTTGTCTTTTTCATGTGGCTCTTGATGAAATGGCCTTACCCAGGAAATAGCTGCTAGTGCAGGAGGAGGAGGTAATGTGAGGTCAAAGAGGCCTTGGATACATTTTTCATCTAGGGTGGAGCTGAAGTGTGCTTATGTTGATCATAGTGCATTTTCAAAATTATAATGGAAGAAGTGAAGTGGCTATTGTCATTTGTCAAATCAAAATTAATGTGTTGCCCTTGGAAGCATACATAGATAGTATGTGTACTTTATAGCCTACTAGAAAAAGGCTGTGTGTAGCCTTTTAAAAAAAATTCTAAAAGTATCCTGTTTTATACTCTTCCCCAGTACCTATTGGATTAAAAAAAAAAAAGTTGATGACATTGTTAAACGTAGCTATTTGTCTTGCTGTTGTTTAGAGAAATGAAAAGCTCAAGATGAGAAGTATGATAGGTACCTGTATGCTGATTACTGTGTCTCTAGTTATGTGACCTTGAGCAATCCCTTAGCTTTTATCGATCTTGAAAAGGAGAGGTTAGGCTAGATCAGTGTTTCAAACTGTAATCTCTCTCATGAGCTGCCACATGTGAGGAGACAGGGACCGTGAATTGGGTTCCAGGCCCTCTTGCACAGTCAGTTAGGTAAGACATTTGTTCCCCCTTCCACAACCCCTTTTTCTATTTTACCTCTTAGACTTCTGCTTAAGATTTCATTAAGAAGCCGTTAATATTTCATTAAGATGCTGAATTAAAAAATTCTTTTTTAACCATTGGATTAAATTGTGTTTTAGGATCCTTCCAACTCTTAAAGTAAGAAAAAGTTATAGGGAAGTTTTTCAGTTAGATTGGGATTCGCAAAATTTTTTGGAAATAAAATCTGCATTATTTCTATGGTATTACAACATTTCTTTTGAAAAATGTTTTATTATAATTTTGTTGAAATCTTTTGGTTTTACTTTTTATTTTACCATGTAGTTTTGTGTATTTTAAAAATAAGAAATTACTTAATTGTCCTAACAGCTCTGCGAGGTAGGAGCTGTTATTGTTATCAGGTACACACCCAGCAAAAGGTAGTCAGCTTTGAAACCAGGCAATCTGACTCTGGAATCCCTCACTTAACCTCTGTGCTGTGGAGTGTCCAGTGAAGAATGCTCTTCAGGTCTTAAATTTTTGAATCTATAGTTGGAATATCAAACTAATAATTATTTCTTTTTATAGGAGGCCGTTATGTTAAAGTCTGGGACATGCTAAAAGGAGGACAGTTGCTAGTGTCTTTGAAAAATCATCATAAAACTGTGACATGTTTATGTCTGAGCAGCTCTGGACAGAGGTTACTCTCTGGTTCACTGGACAGGTTAGCATTTTCATTTTCTTTCTTCATTCTTATTAGTATACTAGAGGCCCGGTACACGAAAATCATGCTTTTGGGGAGGGAAGTGGTCCCCTCAGCCTGGCCTGCTCTCTCTCGCAGTCTGGGAGCCCTCGGGGGATGTCCAACTGATGGCTTAGGCCCACTCCCTGTCAGTCGGACAGTCATTCGGACATCCTTAGTGCTGCTATGGAGGTGGGAGAGGCTCCACCACTGCTGCTGTGCTCACCAGCTGTGACCCTCGCTTCTGGACTGAACAGTGCTCCCCCTTTGGGAACACACTGACCACCAGGGGGCAGCTCCTGTGTTGAGTGTCTGCCCCCTGGTGGTCAGTGTGTGTCATAGCAACCGGTCATTCCGCTGTTTTTTCAATTTGCATATTAGCCTTTTATTATATAGGATAAGTATTTATTGCTGGAAATGAGTTGTTTCTGCAGTTTTTGTGATAAAATAAATATTCTGCCAAATGATTTCCATGAAAAAAATTCTGTTGAGTTGAAAATAGTTTTGATCTTTTATTTACATACTAGAGGCCCATTGCAGGAATATTCCTGCAAGAATAGGGCTTCCTGTGGCTGGAGCAAAGCAGAGAAGGGAGCGAAACTTGCTGAGGCGGGCTTCGCTCCCGCTTCAAGCCCCTGCAGCTGGTCTTGCCCTCCTGCTCCCAGCCGCTTCCCCTTATGCTCCCAAACCACAGTGGTTGGGCTTGCCCTCCCCGCTTCCATCCGCTGGGGCTGGGCTTGCCCTCCCACTCCCATCCGCTGGGGCTGGGCTTGCCCTCCCGCCCCCATCCCCTGTGGCTGGGCTTGCCCTCCCACTTCCAGTGGCTGGGGCTGGGCTTGCCTTCCCACTCCCATCCGCTGGGGCTGGGCTTGCCCTCCCGCCCCCATCCCCTGGGGCTGGGCTTGCCCTTCCAATCCCAGTCACTGGGGCTGGGCTTGCCCTCCTGCCCCCATCCCCTGTGGCTGGGCTTGCCCTCCCGCTCCCATTTGCTGGGGCTGGGCTTGCCCTCCCGCTCCCAGCCTCTGCCCCTCAGCTCCCAGCCGCTGCCCCTTATGCTCCCAGCCACAGTGGCTGGGCTTGCCCTTCCGATCCCAGTGGCTGGGGCTTGGCTGGCCCTCCCGCTCTAAGCCGTTCCCATCTGCTGGGGCTGGGCTTGCCCTTCTGATCCCAGTGCCTGGGGCTGGGCTTGCCCTCCCGCTCCCAGCTGCTGCCCCTCCCCTCCAAGCCTCTGCCCCTTCCGCCCCCAGCCGCTGCCCCCTATGCTCCCAGCCAAAGTGGTTGGGCTTGCCCTCCTGCTCCTAGTCGCTGCCCCTCCCGCTCACAGCCGCTGTGGCTGGGATTTCCCTCCCGCTCCCAGCTGCTGCCCCTTCCCCTCAGCCACTGCCCCTCCCGCTCACAGAGGCTGCGGCTCCGTTTCTGTCCTCGCGGCCTCTACTTGGCTCCCTTCTGTACCGCTTGGCCTCCATGCTGTCATTGGTCTTCACTCGCCCGCTAGTATATGCAAATTAACCGCCATCTTTTAGCTTCTATAATTGAAACATTGTATCTTTTGGAGCTGTTGCTTTAGGAGCTCAGAGGCCGGCAGCGGCAGGTGGGGAACGTTGGAGTCCTCCGTCACTGAAGCAAGCAAGCCTCCTGTTCGCTTTAAGCTGCCTGGCTGCCGGCCGCCATCTTGGCTGGCAGTTAATTTGCATATCGCCCTGATTAGCCAATGGGAAGGGTAGCGGTTGTATGCTAATTACCATGTTTCTCTTTTATTACATAGGATAGAAAACTTAGATGTAGTTTATTGCTTTAACTTACATATAAGGAATTTTTATTCTCATCTGAGGATACACTTTTTTAATTAACTTTAGAGAATGGGGATGGGAAAGGGAGGGAGGGGAAGGAAGAGAGAGATATGAGAGAGAAACATTGATCAGTTGACTCCTGTACTTGCCCTGACCAGGAATGGAACCCGACACCCTTCAGTGCACTGGATGACGCTCCAACCGAGCCACAACAGCCAGGGCATACTTAAGGAATTTTACTGAACCATTCAAACATTGATCTTTTAAAACAATCTATATTCTGTAGTTTCTTTTTAAAATCATTTTGGTATATTTGTATATTTTCAAACAGTTATAATGAGTATATGTATATATTCTAGTTTATAATATTTAAAATTTAAAACTTCATGTAAAAGTTTATATATATTAATGTAGTCCAATTTCACTATTTTAAATAGGTATTAGTATTCTATTAGTTAATGTTCTAGAACAGTGCTGTCTAGTAGAAATGTAATGTGAGCTTATATATGCCATTTAAAATGTCATAGTAACCACATTAAAAAGGTAAAAACTAGGTAAAATTAATTTAACTAGGTAAACATCATTTATTTCACTGTATCTAAAATATTATTTCAGTATGTAATCACTATAAAAATTAATGAGATACTAGAAACAATTTTAGCATGTAATACATGCCCTCCAGTAACAATATTTTATAGTGATTAAAGTGAAACATACTGGTGTTTAACAGAAAAATATTTTTATACTGCTTCAGCTTTAAAATTAAATTTAAATTAATTAAAATTAAGTAAAATAAAAAATTCAGTTCTTCATTTTCACTAGCCACATTTCAAGTGCTCAGTAGCCACATGTGGCTAGAACTACAGCACAGTTCTAGAATTATATTCCTCTGTTGTTGGTCATTTTTATTTATTTATTTATTTTTAAAAATATATATTTTATTGATTTTTTACAGAGAGGAAGGGAGAGGGATAGAGAGTTAGAAACATCAATGAGAGAAAAACATTGATCACATCTCCTGCACACCCCCTATTGGGGATGTGCCCACAACCAAGGTACATGCCCTTGACCAGAATCGAACCTGGGATCCCCTCAGTCCGCAGGCCGACGCTCTATCCACTGAAGCCAAACTGGTCAGGGCATGCTGGTCATTTTTAGTTCCTCCCGCATTATGTAAAGCCTTCCCCCCTCAGTCTTTATTAAAAAGCATTCATTTTAAAGCTAGAAAATAAATACTTCTAATACAAAGGAATTTATTGTGTAAACATGTAGCAAATTCTCTCTAATGTGTTACTAGGCAACTTGGGACTAAAACAGGGGTCCTCAAACTACGGCCCGCGGGCCACATGCAAGTACAAATATTGTATTTGTTCCCGTTTTGTTTTTTTACTTCAAAATAAGATATGTGCAGTGTGCATAGGAATTTGTTCATAGTTTTTTTTTAACTATAGTCCGGCCCTCCAACGGTCTGAGGGACAGTGAACTGGCCCCGTTTAAAAAGTTTGAGGACCCCTGGACTAAAAGCTAGATAACTTGGCTCTGTCTGCAGTAGTTCTTGACCCAAAAGAGAGGATTCAGTGATGAATTAGTTTGTAATTAATATTACTAATTATTGTTTATTGTGTAAATTTTAATATTTTTTGTATTAAATTTTCAAAAAATGGGAAATTTTATACTCATTTTCAAGATATTGTGTGACAAAGCTTTCTTTTTTATTAGGAAGGTGAAAGTATATAGCACAGCTTCCTACAAAGTAGTCCACAGTTTTGATTATGCAGCTTCAATTTTGAGTCTTGCACTTGCAGTAAGTACTTTTGGTTTCTTTTAAAGCTCCCCCTAACCTCGCCTGTTAAATGAAACTAAAATGGAATGGTAGGGTTTATCTTTGTATTCAAATAAATCTCATTTTCTTTTTGCCACATTAGAGTATTGAATTAAGATAATTACTAGAATATATGACTTGTCCCGGTAACTTAGCATGCGATCAGATTTCGGTCCCGCACACTGCATAGCTTCAAACCAAGTGCAGTGCTGCAGGCCTTGTTAGCACTAAGGTCAGGACTTGGGAAGTTGGTAAAACTCTTCAGAACATTTAACTCAAGGGTTAAGTTCTTAGAAAGTCAGATTGGCTCTCTGAGGTGGGTGGGGACCTGGAGGACAGGAGACTACAGAGTATCTTCTTTCCTCAGTTGACTGCTCTTTCTGGAATGTCCACTGTCCAGTTTCACGAGCCATTGAGGAGGAGGATATTGGGATACATTCTAGAGAAATCCAAATTGGGAGAGGAAGATCAAATATTTTCTTGGCAAGAGTAGAAAATCATGTCACTACATAATCCTTTTTTCCTAGTAATAGGATGCAGAAAAAAATATTTTGGAGTTTTCCAAGATGTCATTAACTGCATATTATTATACAAACTGCCAATGATGATTTATAACAGGTATAAATTCTGTCCATATAATAGTATCCTAGAGGAGAAAATGATTTTGCTCTAAATTTTTGCATAGATCATTGTTAGGCAGAATATCTGTATCTGAATGGAACTCTTGGTGAAAGTATGGATAAGCAGCAAACACATTATAAGTGGTATTTTGAAGAAAAAGTATGATAAATTATGAGTTAGGAATAGACTAACCTTTTTTTCTAACCGCTGTTAGCATGAAGATGAGACAATAGTTGTAGGAATGACCAATGGAATACTGAGTGTTAAACATCGGAAATCGGAAGCGAAGAAGGATTCTTTTCCCAGAAGAAGAAGGCCTGCATATCGAACTTTTATTAAAGGGAAAAATTATATGAAGCAAAAGGTATTTTTAAAAAAGTATATATTTTTTTTATTGATTTTAGAGAGGAAGGGTGAGGGAGAGAGAGAGAGAGAGAAACATCAATGATGAGAGAGAATTATTGATCGGCTGCCTCCTGCACCCCCCTCCTTACTGGGGATTGAGCCTGCAACCTAGGTATGTGCCCTTGACCAGAATCGAACCCAGGACTCTTCAGTCCTCAGGCCGACGCTCTATCTACTGAGCCAAACCGGCTAGGGCAAAAGGCATATATATATATATATAAAGTTTTTTTTTTTTTAAGGAGAAATTTGTTAGAGTAGCCAATTCCCTGCACATTACTGGAAAGTATAGTTTACATGGCATTTAACTTTATTTTGATTTTTTTCTATATCAGATTTATCTCTAGATTGCTAGATTGGGGACCCTCCTAATAAGGAATGGGGAATAAGGACTTTATTTAATAACCTGCATCATAACAAAGCTGTAGTGCTTCACCATATTCAAAGCGATGTCTTTCCCGTGCCACCTGATGGGATCTTCTAAACAGCCCTGAAAAGTTGTAGAGTCAAAATGTTCCCGTTTGGCATCAGAGAGGATGGGGAAGTTGTAAATTGGTCCAGAATTTCATTCCTGGTAACAGAATTGTTGACTAGATCGTAATTTCTCTGAATCTTTTTTTTTCTTTCTACTAAATCACATTGCTTGACATGTAAAGAGAATTGAAATCAGTAATGTTTTCCCAGAATGGAGGTATTGTGTATGCATTGTAAGTTAAAATCATAAGAGAGTAAGAGCACATTGATGTGACAAATTATCCCAATTTCATTTTACCTATATTATGGGCATGGGATCATTATTCATGAATAGTTCAGGAGTGCCCTGGTATGAAAAATGCCACTATGAAAAAGTTTATTTTGAATGAAACTCTATACAGGTGTTGATTTTTCTCTATAAATTTACTTTTCAATGCAGGATGACATTTTGATTAACAGGCCATCAAAAAAACACCTAGAATTGTATGACAGGGATCTGAAAAATTTCCGGATATCCAAAGCACTTGACAGAGTCCTTGAGGTGAGTGAGGAGTGAGTGAGTGTGTGTGTGTGTGTGTGTGTGTGTGTGTGTGTGTAAAATTCTTTTTATTAAGACTTTCTTTTTTTAGAGAAGATTTAGGTTCAGAGCCAAACTGAAGGGAAGGTACAGAGATTTCCCATGTAGCCCTTGCCTCCACACTTGCACAGCTTCCTCCATTAACAACATTCCCTACCAGAACGGTGCATTTATTACAATTGAACCTACAGGGAGCATATTGTTAAAGGAATCATTTTATTACTTGTGTAGTACCATCACTCAAAACTGTGAAGATGAAATTTATTTAAGTTTGGCAATTGTTAGTAAGTTTCAAGACTGTAATTTCTCTTGTGCTGTCTTGTCTGCTCATGTTGACTCTGAAAATTTTTCTAGCCCAGTTGTACAATCAAGACACCTGAGATTACAGTTTCCATCATAAAGGAACTCAATCGAAGAGGAGTTCTTGCAAATGCCCTTGCAGGTCGGGATGAAAAGGAAATCAGTCGTGTTCTTAATTTTTTGATAAGGTATGTTTCATGTCTATGACACACAGTGTATTTTTACATCTAAAATCCTTTATGCCCAAATGAGAGACATTTACTTTTAATGTAATCTTTGTAGAGAACTGATAGAACAACTCAAAACAATTTTAAGATTTTTTTTTCAAGTTGGCAAGTTTCAGTAAACAATTTTTGCTTTGTAGGAATCTGTCTCAGCCGAGATTTGCTTCTGTTTTGATCAATGCTGCTGAAATAGTTATTGGTAAGTAATTGTTAAAACTCAAAAAATCCAAGCATGCTTGCAAAAGTCAGATGTCAAAATATGAAATAAAATTTGGAACTCAAATCAAAATACCTTGTTTTTAGCAATTCTTGATGGAAGATTTTTATGGAGAAAACAAACAACAGTAAATCAATGCATTTTAAAATGGAGTAAATGTTTACAGTGCTTCAACTTTGAATTGCTGTTATTAGGGTTATGATAAAAAAAAACCTTTTTTCTTTAAACATCTACAGTGACAGTGACTATTTTTTAATGGGGAAATGAAAATAAGTCAGAACGTCCATGCTCTACTTTTTGGTTGTTGGTAATCCTCACATGAGGATATTTTTCCATTGATTTTTAGAGAGAGTGGAAGGGAGGGGGAGAGACACAGAGAGAGAAACATTGATGTGAGAGAGACACATCAATTGGTTGCCTCCCACATAAGTCCCGATCAAGGCTGGGGATCAAGCCTGCAACTGAGGTTTGTGCTTTTGATTAGAATCTTACCCTTCAGTTTGCAGGCCGACGTTCTTTCCACTGAGCCAAACCGGCTAGGGCTTCATGCTCTGCTTTTTATAACTACTTCTTTTTTGAAATATATTTACTCAGATAAATTGTTTACTTTCTGTAAATCATACATATAAAATAAGTATAGATCTTCCAGTATCTTTGTATATAATATTTTTATGCTTTTTCTAAATATTATTGTTCATTTATTGTTTAGAAAGATATTTCTAGTTATTGTGTTTTCTCTCTCTATTTCTAGATATATATCTGCCGGTAATTGGTCAGTCGCCTGTAGTTGATAAAAAGTTTTTGTTACTTCAAGGACTTGTAGAAAAAGAGATTGATTACCAAAAAGAACTGCTAGAAACCCTGGGGATGATGGATATGCTTTTTGCTACCATGACAAGGAAAGAAAGCACTCCTGCATCTGATGGACTTCTAGAAAACAGGATAGAGTCCTAGTGGCTGCTTAATAAGACACAGGACTGCTAACTTGGGATAGAATTGATTCTATTAACTATTGGAAAGAAAATCTCTCTGACGCGATAAAAAAACTATTTACAGAAGCAATTTTATGGAAAAGACTGGAATAACTATGATTGGAAAATAAGTTTCTGGTTTGTGACATGGTTTTCCATGTAATAGTTTGAATTATTTTGTGGCATCTTTGGCTAGAAGATCTCAACTGTCTTGATTATAATGCACGTCCACCTTGGACAAGTTGATACTAGTTTTAATGCAGCAAAGTTCTGTACCAGCATTTGGATAGGCATTCAGAACTGTGGATATAGTTTCCATTGGAATCATGCCAAAGACACGGATTTATTTATTTTTTACCCATTCCTGGAAAAAAATAAAACAAATGGCAGCAACAAATAAATTACTTTTTTAATCAGTCCCCTTGGTTTTTCCAGGCCCTGCTGAGCTTGCCGCCTTCTTGACATCACTTATCTCAGGTCAGATGCTCTCCTGTAGCTGGTAATAGGCCTGGAGCTGTTCCACGTGGGCAAATCAATGGCCAGCTCTGAATAATGACAGTTAGACATACATTCAGAGGGAGTGATGAGGCAGATTCGATACCTAGAAATTGTGCTCTTCACCCCAGGTTTTCTTTTTATTTTTTTAATCTTGACTGCCCTCATCAGAAAAAGGTCTACAGAGAGGCCTTATTAGGACCATGTTTTTATTAATTCCCCTTAGTAAACAGCCTTTCTACCAAGTTTTCAACTTGCTTCAGGTCAGTGGGACGAGAAAATTTGCCATTTCTCTTACAATAAATAGCCTTTCAGCCTTTTATATGTTTGGAATTTATATTGTAGCTACCTAAGTCTCTGGAAACAATTTTCTCTCATCTGTATTTGGATTTTTTTTTAATCATTCTTTATTGTTGAAAGTATTACACATGCCTCCTTTTTTACCCCAGTGACCCCCTCCAGCCTACCCCTGCCCCCACCCTAGGCCTTCATCACCCTATTGTCTGTGTCCATGGGCTATTGGATTTTTTTCTTTACACAGTCATGTTTCAGAACTCCCAAGCCAGAGTAGCTTGCTTTGGAAAATAGCTGTATTTTTTTAAAGTTCAGTATAAATCACATTTTAAAATAAAGAGATTCTTATTTTTCTCCTTGGCTTTCTGAGATGTATCAATTCCTGATGGATAGTCACTGGTTGTTTTCACACTTGCTACCTCTCCCACCTTCCACCAATTCCTTTTCCACCTCAAGTAGTTAATTATCTGTAAGGAAATATGCCTTGGGCTAGAAGAACCTTTAGTTAAAGGAAGATTTTGTAATGGGAGTCTCCTCTTAAAATTTCAGGTCTGTGAATTCAGGTTTTTATTTTATTTAAAGCAGAAGAAAGTATTTCTGTGTTTTGGTAAGGGAATATGCTCAAAAAAGGATCTAGTTTCCCTTTAAGCAGTCATATAGCACGATGGCCTATAAGAAACCAGGAATTTGCTTCCCTGAGTAATTATGAGATCAGTCAAGGTCAGAAACTGTTTATGTTGAGAAGTGTTCATTTTTATAAATAAATTTGTATTTAAAAGGTTTTTTTAAAAAAATTGAACTTCATAAGTATATATACTAATAAAAATTACAAGTTGAAATTCTGTCTAAAACTAGTTGCC
The DNA here is from genome assembly GCF_964212035.1 of Myotis nattereri. Taxonomy (NCBI): domain Eukaryota; kingdom Metazoa; phylum Chordata; class Mammalia; order Chiroptera; family Vespertilionidae; genus Myotis; species Myotis nattereri. The sequence continues at coordinate 38,732,622 of NC_138079.1, forward strand.
ATCAAGTGTCGAACATGTGACCAGGGTTTCCCATGCATCATTTGATTCTCACGACACCCACCCAAGCTTGATGTTCTCATTGGACATTGAGTTCTCCAAGCTTGAGGTCCTCATCCTCCCAGCACTGAACTGGTCTGCCTGCTGGGGCTGAGCGTCCTTCCCCTGAACAGAACTCCCCTGAGAGTTGCAGTTAGATGCTCTTCTGCAGTCCTTTCTTTCTTTCTTTCTTTCTTTCTTTCTTTCTTTCTTTCTTTCTTTCTTTCTTTCTTTCTTTCTTTCTTTCTTTCTTTCTTTTCTTTCCTCCCTCCCTCCCTCCCTCCCTCCCTCCCTCCCTCCCTCCCTCCTTTCTTTCTTTCTTTCTTTCTTTCTTTCTTTCTTTCTTTCTTTCTTTCTTTCTTTCTTTCCTTCCTTCCTTCTTTCCTTCCTCCCTCCCTCCCTCCCTCCCTCCCTCCCTCCCTCCTTTCTTTCTTTCTTTCTTTCTTTCTTTCTTTCTTTCTTTCTTTCTTTCTTTCTTTCTTTCTTTCTTTCTTTCTTTCATCTATATTTTATTGATTTTTCACAGCGAGGAAGGGAGAGGGACAGAGAGCCAGAAACATAGATGAGAGAGAAACATCGATCAGCTGCCTCCTGCACACCCCCCACTGGGGATGTGCCCTCAACCAAGGTACTTGCCCCTGACTGGAATCAAACCTGGGACCCTCTAGTCCACAGGCCGACGCTCTATCCCGTGAGCCAAACCAGCCAGAGCTGTTCTGCATTTCAATTGCTCCATGTTAGTACATATAGCTCAGCTTCATTCCTTTTAATGTTGGCCCCCTATATCACTGTATAGATGTGCCATAATCAGTTTAACCAGTTTCCTATCAATAGGCAATTGGATAGTTTCTATTGGTTCTCAACCTTCCTAATGCCCGACCCTTTAATACAGTTCCTCATGTTGTGGTGACCCCCCAACCATAAAATTATTTTCGTTGCTACATAACTGTAATTTTGCTACTGTTATGAATCGTAATGTAAATATCTGATATGCAGGATGTATTTTCAGGGGTCGCGACCCACAGGTTGAGAACCACTGTGAGCAATTATGCACTGAGCAAGCGTTTATATACATTTTTTTGTGCATTTTGAGGAGTGTTTACTGGGATAAATCAATATGAATTCTGATTCTAGAGATTGTGTCTTTGTTTCCACCCCAAAGCCTGTTTGGTAATGTCTCATCCCTGCTGCTCATCACCTAAGTAAAGGCCATCTGCCTTTTATGCAAGACTCCACGCACCCGTGTCACTTCCCAGATGTATTCCTTGAAGACCTTCTCAGACAGGGTACTTCATATTCCGCAAGATACTTAATTATGGGGCAAGGGGCACTATTTTTCTCACTCTGCATGTTGTGACACCAAAGTGCAAAGTTTAGGTGACTTGTCCATAGTCATGCAGGTTAGTGGCAGATCTGGGGTTTGAACTCAGGCAGTCTGAGTACATATTCTCAACCACTCCAGGAATAGTGTCTCATATTCTAGGACCATGGAATATGTCCTTATTCATCTTTGTATTGACTTTTCACAATTCAAAACTGGTGCTTAGTAAATGTGCTGAATGAACAAATAAAATGAACAAATGCTTATTGAATCCAGCTTGGCAGTTCACATGAAAACAGTAGTTTGGTGTATGAGCTGAAATTATATTATCATTTTTTTCTGAGAGCTATAACTCAATATTTCTGGACACATTCCTACACCCATTGAAAATTTTAATCAAATGAAACTGAAACCATGCATTAGGGCAACTTACCTTAGCTCACCACGAGGTGGCAGTATTACTTTGAAAATCAAGATAAACCTCTTCTACAGCCCTTTCTCTAAATCAAGTTGGTCTTCCTAAAGATTAAGGTGAGTTCTAAAAACAATCAAGATATTTGGTTATTGCTATGTTGATAAAGTGGGTTCAAAAACCATTTATAATTATTAGATGCTAACCAGAAACATGGGCACAAATCTCACCAAGGCCCTCTTAAAATTAAAGATTAGACTTTTCAACAATGTAGAATAATGGAAAGAACATGTGATTTATGATCCAGGGCAAGACAGATGCTCTGGGTCTCAGCTTTCATATCTGTCAAATGGGCTAATATCACCTCCCTTACAGGATTATTGTGAGAATAAATGCAATAATATATAAAAAGTGTCTTACCTGCTTTACTGTGTTTTTCACATGTCTGTGATTATGGAAAGTCTACTTGTCCTACACCAGCTGGGAGATTTTTCTTAGCTTCCCTGATTATTAACATCATTTGGATCATTTAGATAAGAGTTGAGTTAAAGTTTTCTTTTATATAAATGATGTTTTTTAAATAAATCAGATAAGCCATAACATGAGGGGTGTAACTGACTTGAGACAGACTGTTTACAAACATTTTGAAAGTAAATGGTATGATTTGCGATATACTGTACACATATAAGACGTTAACCACTTACTCATCAAAGTAAGATGTCAAATCCCATGGAATCATTAGTGCTGTAGAAGAAATTGCAAATAGCATTGTTTGTCTTTAAGCATATTTATTAACGCAGACTTCCCTTTATTCGAGTTAACGATATTAACTCAGACTGTGTGATGATTTATTTTATTGACCAGAAGTTTAAAAATATGAACTGTGCTAATTTAATGAGAGTTGCTAATTCTCTATAGACATTACTATAAGAGCATTGGATTCATAAGAAGTATTTTCTCAAGGTTGTTAAAAAATTGAGATATAATTGATAGAAAACATTATATTAGTAAAGTGCTCCCCGTGCAAAGAAATAATGATTCCTGCATCAGAAGCAGTTTCCTCAGAGGAAACAAGTAAAAAGCAGCGGTCAGATTTTTTTTCTTTTATCATTGTTCACTTTAGAATAAAAGATTTTGAAGCTTGCCTGCCTAACCCATTCTTATCTTCCAGTGGGTAGAGATCTCGGTAGACACAAAGAATTGAAAAAGAAGAAAGTAGGCAATTGCAGTAAGTTTATTGACAGTAGCATATATTAATTTCCTTATTCGATAGTTTCTAAGAGAACACTAAGAGTTTATACACATGGTTTTCTAACATGAGATCATTAGTCATAAACTTAAACATAATTAGCAGTTTTATTTACTTGGAAGGAAATGACAAGTTATTTAGGATAGTATAAGTCAGTACTACATTATTAATGATGGTCAATTTATAAAGAGGATTCTGTAGAATTCTGCCTAGCAAATAAGGATGATCAAAACTGGAAAACATGGACAATAGTAATAATGATGGCCAAATCCAATAATATGATTACCAAAGCACTAGTCTCACCAATGTACATATATTAACTTATTTAATCTTCACAACAACTTGGGTAGGTACTATCTCCATCAAAATTACTTTTTTTTGTAAATACATATTTCTATATTGTGTAAAGTTAGTACAAATTAAACAATTAGAAACAAGGTGGTAACTGAAGCGCTGGATGCGTTAACTAATTTGGCTGTGATCATCATTTTATTGTATGTGTACATCAAATCATCTTGTTGTCCACTTAAAATGTATACAATTTTTACTTGTCAATTATACCTCAGTGAAGCTGCAAAGAAAAGACGGGCCACTTAAAAAATAACCAAGAGTATTTGACAAAACTTTATACAAATATATTTAACAAGCTAGGTTACATGGGTGTTTTTCTTGAAAATCTAAATGAACAAAATTGGTCCCAAAGAGGCAGAAAATTGAAACAGAACACTGACCAGGGGAGAAATGGAGAATGTAATCCAAGAAGCCCTGGATGCAAATGTTTTATTAGTGAATGCTTTCAAACTTTCAGGGAATAGAAAATTCTAATGTATTCAAACGGATCTAAACTTAGAGAAGGAAAATTTCAACGTTATTTCCTGAAGCCAGCCTAACATAAATAGCAGCTTGACACCCCTCTCTTCAAAGTACCTGCTGTCCCTCCAGGGTAGCAGCTTACAGTTAGTTCTTCACGCCAGGGACATGAGGCTCCTCCCAGGGATAGGATGCTATATCCCCACCCCGTGGAAGTCCTGTGGTGTCTCCTAATTGGCCTTGGCCTATAAAATAAGGGCAGCATTGACGTGTGCCACTTATAAACAGAAGTTTTAAAACCCTGTTCATGGTTCACCAGTTCTCTCTTCTCTCTTGCCATGATGACCAGCACTGTGCCCGATCAGCTGCTTTATTCAACCCATCCCAGAGGAGGACGACTTGGTTGAGGACTTGGACCTACACTGGACATATAATAGGAGTAAGAATCAAACCTTCGATACAGTACACTGCTGAGATTTGGAGATTTCTTGTTTTCATAGCCTACCCTGATTGGTACATTCCTGTTCCTCACAAAAGAAAATGATAAACTATATTTACTTATGACTGCCGATGTTAAAATCTTCAATTAATAAGAAAAGGATTTCAGGCATTGTAGGAATAAAATACCCCCAAGTAAGACCTCTAAATAGGTATGTTCCCCACTGAAGACTTGGAGATTCTCCCACCTAAGAAAAAGGTAACATGGATTAATTTGTAAAATGTCTTAAGCATTTTTGTCCCCTTTCTCCCCCAATTTTTTTGTGGTAGTAGCAATAAAGAGTTATGGAGTTGAAAGCTTTATGGCATCAAAAACACCTGTATGTGGGAAAATGTGTCTTAGAGGTGAGCTATGGATGAAGAGTATATGAAATGAAAGTTCCCAGGGTGCAATGCTCTTTATGAAGGCATAGGAAATGGTTATTATTCCCTTTCTGCAAGTGGAGAAATTGAAGTAGTTAGCTGGGAAATTCTGATTTGGACTCAGATCACCAAGCTCCTGATTCAGTTTGACTTGCTGATGTTTTGTTTCTTTAAAAATAAATCTCCCATTGTGTAAGTCAGTAAATTTCTTGTGAAGATTCTCTAATGTTAGCCACAGGTTTTTTTTCTTTTTCCTTTAAGTAATAATGGGCCTGATGACATCTAAGCCATTAAAAGATGACCATATCAAGCTCTTACAAAGAACCCCAGATAACTGGTTGTCCTTGTAAATAAAACATTGTCCCAGATATTGCTATAAGCAGGCCAGGTGATCAGTGATAATTTTTTTTTTTTTTTTTTTTAGTAAAAAAGGACATGAGATCATTTGATGTTCACCTAACTTAATGTTCAGCTCAACTAACATAAACTGTTATATCAATAGTGCAAATAGTAACATGGGTCAGTTCATCTCTGGGTTTGTTTTTTAACAGTATAGGAGATAAGAATATTAATCTCCTGGATCTATCCTGTAAAAACAGAAGTGAGGACAACATTTGAGTGGTGACTCACTTAAATAGTAGCTGACATAAGGTTGATGAGATAAGAGAAGTAAGCTGTGAGGGGGCAGGGACCATATCTGCCTTATGTATAAGGCCCAGCATACAGGAGGCACTAAATAAATGTCTGCAGCTTAAAGGCTGAATTCTGAGCAGGTAAATGTCAGACTTGAGATGGGGTGAGCAGGGCTACCAGTGAGGGAGGTGGCTCGCCTTCTTGGGACTTATCGGGAAGTGAGTCTTTGATCTCTTGAGAACTAGAGAAAAATGGAAGCTTTGGGGGCAGATGGCTCTAAAACCCTAAGGTTTTATTTTATTTAGGAATCATTTTAGACTTACAGGAAAGTTTCAAAACTAGTGCAGCTTCTCCCAACTTCCCCTATTGGCAACAGCTTATGTTAACCACAGTCAAAGTATCACAACCAGGGAATGAACACCCGTGCAGTGCTTCTAACTCATGCATACCTGTTCCTTCAGTTTTCTCCCTGATGTCTTTTTTCTGTTCTAGGAGCCAATCCAGGTTCCTACGCTGCACTTACTTTTGTCTCCTTAGCCTCTTCCCACTCATGATGGTCCGTCAGCCTTCCTATGTCCTTCATAATCTTGAAACTTTGATGAATGCTGGTCAGTTATTTTGTAGAAAGTGTATTAATTTGGAATTGTCTGATGTTTTTAAAAAATATATTTTATTGACTTACAGAGAGGAAGGGAGAGGGACAGAGAGTTAGAAACATCGATGAGAGAGAAACATCAATCAGCTGCCTCCTGCACACTCCCCACTGGGGATGTGCCTGCAACCAACGTACATGCCCTTGACTGGAATCGAACCTGGGACCCTTGAGTCTGCAGGCTGATGCTTCATCCATTGAGCCAAACCGGTCAGGGCTGTCTGATGTTTTTTCATGATTACATTTAGATTACATGTTTTGGGCAAGAATACCACAGAAGTGATATTGTGTCTTTCCAAGAGTATCCTATCAGGTTAATATTCTCAATAATATGCCTTATTACTGAGGATATTAACTTTGAACCCTTAGTTAAGGCATTATATGTCAGGTTTCTCCACCATTTTATTATTTTTCCCTTTTTTTTTCTTTTAAATATATTTTATTGATTTTTTACAGAGAGGAAGGGAGAGAGATAGAGAGAAACATTGATGAGAGAGAAACATCGATCAGCTGCCTCCTGCACATCTCCTACTGGGGATATGCCCGCAACCCAGGTACATGCCCTTGACCGGAATCAAACCTGGGACCTTTCAGTCTGCAGGCCGATGCTCTATCCACTGAGCCAAACCGGTTTCGGCTATTTTTCCCTTTTTGATTGAGAAATATTTAGGGGAGATAGTTTGAGGTGATGCAAATATTCTGTTTTGGCTTAAAGTTTCCACCCGCTAATTGTGGTTTTGCTTTGCATTTCCCTGATTATTAGTGATATTGAGCACCTTTTCATATACCTGTTGCCTATTTGTATATCTTCTTTGGAAAAACATTTGTTCAGGTTGGCTGCACATTTGAAAATCACATATGTATTTATTTTGCTGTTGACTTGTATGAGTTCCTATTTTAAAGCAACCCCTTATCAGATAGATGGTTTGCAAATATTCATAGATAAGCTGTTTGTGAGGGACTAGTAGGGAAAAGATCTGCAAAACATTCTAAAAACGAATTGATTATTAACTCTTACTTCAAAATAGTATTTTAAATCTTAGGTAATATGATGCTAATTTAACAAAGAAGATACATTATCCTATCTAATAAAAGAGAAAGATGGTAATTGGCGTACGACCGCTACCCTTCCCATTGGCTAATCAGGGAGATATGCAAATTAACTGCCAGCCAAGATGGCTGCCGGCAGCCAGGCAGCTGATTCGAACAGGGAGGCTTGCTTGCTTCAGTGACGGAGGATTCCAACGTTCCCTGCCCGACTTGCCAGCCTCTCAGCTGCAACTCTAAGCAACTATGTTGCAAATATAGAAGCTAAAAAACCCCCAGAAACCTGCTTTACTCAGCCGGGCTTCAGCCAGCCGGACCGCAACATTGTATCAAATACAGATGGTAAACAAAGGCCAGAAACCTGTTTTCAGCAGCCGAGGCCTCAGAGCTAAAGCTGGCCCAGAATAAAAAAAAAAGAAAAGAAAAAAAGGAGCGGTTGGGAGCTTCAGTCCCAGCCTGAAAACAGCCCTCAGCCCCTCATCCAGACTGGCCAGGCACCCCAGTGGGGACCTCCACCCTGATCTGGGACACCCTTCAGGGCAAACCAGCCAGCCCCACCTGTGCACCAGGCCTCTATTCTATATAGTAAAAGGGTAATATGCCTCCCGGCACCAGGATCAGCGTGACAGGGGGCAGCACCCAAACCCCCTGATCACCCTGCGGCTCTGTGTGTGACAGGGTGCAGCGCCCCAACCCCCTGATTGGCCTTGCTCTGTGGGTGATAGAGGGCGGCGTCCCAACCCCCCAATCGGCCGTACCCTGAGCGTGATTGAGGGTGGCATCGCAACCTTCCGATCCGCCCTGCCCTGTGCATGACAGGGGGCGGCGCCCCAACTCCCCAATCAACCCTGCTCTGAGCCTGACCAGGGGCCGCACCTAGGGATTGGGCCTGCCCTCTGCCACCAGGGAGCAGGCCTAAGCCAGCAGGTCGTTATCTCCCAAGGGGTCCCAGACTGCGAGAGGGCACAGGCCGGGCTGAGGGACCCCCTCTCCCCCCCCCTTCCCCAGTGCACAAATTTTTGTGCACTGGGCCTCTAGTTTCATTAATAATGAGAATTAAGCGGCCATTCAACTTATACATGCTATTGCTATCAAGAAATGCAAGTGATTTATTTCTGTATCCTATGAAGTTTTCTGTTCAAATGTGTACGTTCTTAACCTATGGACCACGAATGGACTTTGGGGTGGCTAAGAATCCCCTGAAAAGCAAATTCACAATTTGGTGAATATGAGTAAATGTATATCATATTGGGGTGAATAGCTGAACTTTTTTCAGACTCTCAAATGTGTTTGTGACCACACTCTTCCCCACCAAAGCCTTATGCTTTTAATCAACCTAGTGGACAAACACAGATCATTCTTTTTCACTTACTCAGACATTAAGTGCTGGGTTTGACAACATTTATTGAGGAGGACAGAATAAACTTTAATTCAAATTGATCATTTTGGTTGGAGAATAACATGTCCATACAATGGATGAAAGATAAGTTTTCCTTTTACGCTGCCAAGTACACAGATTTGGATCAGCATTGTACCATGAAAAACAATTTCAAATTACAGAGAAACAGATTTTGATGCCAACAGAAAAGCAAATATATGTTTGGTATGATTAATGATACTTTCGCACTTGGGGCTTTCATCTTGCGGTATGATGTTTACTTATTATGGTTTATACAATTTGTCATGCACGCAGTATCAAAGGTGAAAGTCAAACTGCGGTATGTTCAAGGTTTTATGGAGTACCATTTACATTCTTCTCTTCAACGCTTCGACCAGCTTCTTAATACCGCTTATATTATATGAAAGAAAGCAGCGCTTTATACTGAGGAACATTCGAAGACCTTTATTTTGTATTTGTCATCAAAGTCTTTTTAGTGGCACATTTTAACAGTGCTGAAATGATTGCCAAACAGGTACTAAGCTACACAAGTGTGGTTGGGGCAGGGGAGCTGTATGAAAGTGATGGTCAGGAAGGTTGGTTGATAATGTATTTTGTAATCTTGGAGTATATCGTGTGTGTTCTTGGCAAGTAATAGAAATTATTTATAAAATTCCTAATAGAAATTTTAAGAGAGTATTTGTTACCTATAAAGCCAAATACAGAGTCTTACAGAGAAATTGTAAAAAGTAAATGCCATTCTGTGTTTCTCCTCACTTGGCTTATGTATGTCCTTGACCACAGAGTGATTCCATTGGCTGTGCCTGCTTATCTTTTTGTTTCCTGTACATCCTTGAATTTAAGGTACAACTACTTCTGAAGACCTCACATTTTAAAATTTAAAGATAAGGGCGTTTGCATCTACAACCTTTATGTTGTAGACAACTATGAAGTGTTTCAATATGTCACGCATCTATTTTTTGCAGCCTCCATCCAGGAGTCCCAAGACCCTATTTCACCTGTTGCAGTAGGCCTCCCACTAATAAGTCTAGGGGCAAAAGAGAGGATTTAAGGTTGACAAGAGGACTTTTCCTTTAGAAGAGCTGAGGTTTTTTTTTTAATTAAATCTTTATTGTTCAGATTATTACATTTGTTCCTCTTTTTTCCCTCCATAACTCCCCTCCTCCCAGTTCCCGCCCCACCCTCCGCCCTGACTCCCCAGCCACTGTCCTCATCCATAAGTGCACTATTTTTGTCCAGTCTAGAAGAGCTGAGTTTAAATGGGGACAGATCTTTTGCAGATTAAGCAAGACTGCTGTGTCCCTGGCTCCTCGGCTGTAGGGAAAGCAGACTGGGGTGGGGTTCAGAAGGGAGAGTAGGAAAGAATGTAAGGAATATGAGTCTGTAGTTTCTAGAGATTAAGTCTTGATAGGAGCCAGTTGGAAGATGTCCCTTCTTGCCCCAGACTCCAGAGTTGAATTAATAAGTCCTTCCTGTAAGGGGAGGGGTGAAGGTATCAATGATGCAGATATTGTTTATTCAACCAACAGTCATGTGTTCCTTCTGCCAGAGCTTGTACTAGGCATCAGAGAACCAAAGTTGATTGAAACTTACGTCTGACCTTAGCAAACTCTCAGCTGAAGGAGATGGAAGCAGACATAGGCCATCAAGATACTACACAGTCAGTTTGGTGATCAAGAAATGCACCAAGAATAAGGGAAGTGCAGGTAAGGCACCTAACCCAGCTTGGCATGGAGGGTGCAGGTGTTGGGGAATATTTTCTGGTAGGAGACACTGAGCTAAGGCTTAGAAGATCAATAAAAAAACACTGAGATCAGCAACACTGTATTCAGAATTTGTGTGGCTGAGCAAATGGGGGGTGGGTGGGTGGGGTTGGTGGTAGAGCCAAATGGACCAGAATAGGAGTGGTCAGCATGGTGATTGGGATTAGTTTGACCATCTATATGTATAAAAGGCTAATATGCTAAGTGTCTCTCTGACCATCTGACTGGTCGCTAGGACATGCATTGACCACCAGGGGGCAGATGCTCAACGCAGAAGCTGCTGTGATGTGCATTGGCCATTTACAAAGAAACAGCACCATGGACCTAGTACCAACAATGCAACATTTGGCTTCCCCCAAGTGGGATACAGGCATTGCCACCACCCCGGAGTGACACCCCACCAAATCGCAGCCAATGCTGCTGAGACCCCATGGCACGAAATGCGGTCCACAGACCAGCCCAGCCCAGAAATGGTCGCTGTGGGCACTGTGTAATGACGTCACATAGCAACTCCTGGCTTCTCCCTAGCGACTAGCCTCCTTGGAGTTTATTCAGCCCAGGAACATGACTTGCTTTATAGCCAGGTGCAAACATTTTACACTTTAACCAAATGTCTGTAAAGCATTTTTCCATGCCTCATCTCATCTGATCCTCACAGAAGTCCTGGAGTAGGTAGATAGGAGACTCAGTAGAATCCCATTTTCTTTTCATTAGCTGGAAAACAGAGATTTAGAAAGTTTAGAAACTTGACCCAACTGAAAACAAGTAAGAAATGGTGGACCTTGAAAATGACTTCAGGTTTTTTCACTGCGTAGAATATAGTCAAACACTGCTGCAGTTAAATATGTTACCCTTTGTTCTCCCTGCATGATCTATAATAATAATCTGCTTCATGTTGATATTTACTGCTGTGTTACTGACAATTACCTGAAAGAGAAGTTGGGGTGCGTCACTGGGCTGGAAAAAGTTTAGCTAAATCAGAAAGCAGGTCTAATTAAGCAAGTTTATTCTATATATATAAAAGGGTAAGTTGTCTCGTGCATGCGTGATACATATAAAGCTCTCGCTGGTGCCAATCGCACACGTGTGTTTTGATCTGTCATTGTTGATCATGCATTTGGTTGGCACTTCTATTATAGAGAAAGGGCAAATAGCAATATTAAAGTATTTCTTCTAATTAATTTCCTTTCAATGTGCACGAATCTGTGCACTGGGCCTCTAGTAAAGAGCTATGTGGCTCCCGAGGGCTTCTGAAACTCACTGCACGAGACCAGATAGGGTATTGGTTATGAGTATGAATTAGGTTTAAGTCTGGGCTTTGTCACTTATTAGTTTCTTTCTTGGTAAAAAGAAGATACCACTATTATCTCATAGTATCTCATGGTGTTGTAGTGAGGAGTAAATGAGTTAATATAAGTAAAGAGCTCGATACACTGCCTGGAATATGTTAAGAATAAGTGTTAGCTGTCATTCTCATGATTCTGAGGCTGCGATCCACAGAGCAATTCTCTGCAGCACTGGTGACCGAGACCAGTGGCTAATGAGAAAGTGGCTTTCCAGAAACCATTGCAAAGAGTAGCTCTTCAGAAGGGAGAACAGTTTACATTGGTGTTTCCCAAGGGCAGAGTCAGGGAGGAACGTAACAGAGTTACCTGGGGAGCATTTTGAAAACACACAGGCCCAGGATGCATTCCAGAACGGCTGAGTCAGAAACTCCAGGGTTGAGGCCTGGGCATGAGTCAAGGAAAAGGGTTTCCAGGTGATATGTCTGCTCAGGCTCCCGGCTTGAGGAACATGGATGGCTCTGCTTAACCTTGGGATAACCACTCAACAAGAGAATGCGTTTAGAGTAGATACTTGCCAGGTACAATATGCTGCAGGTAGTTTTCCTGAAAGCACAGAAGAAATAAAATCGTTTCTCTTTCCATCTTGCAATTTGATGCTCCAATGTTGCAAATGTCAAGAGACAGGGAGAGGCAAAAGATAAAAGGACAGGAGCAACAGAAGAGCTTTGCAACCAAAGGCGTTAAGGCAGAGTGCCCTATGCTTTAGAAATCAGACTCAGGCAAAACAAGAGATGGTCCGAGGAGCTTTTGTAGAGCCTCTGTGCTTCTTTCATCACAACCACCCATGGAAGCACTGATGCAGGTGGACTCCCTGGAGGAGGGGACACAGATGGGACTGGCCAGGACTAAAAGCATCTCCACATCTGGTATTGAAAAGGACGGTCCCATGTGGGTGTTTGTCAGGACACACCCTGAAACAGACACACTGGCTACAGTACACCCAAGGGAAGCTTCGTTAATGTAAAATATACTTATTAAACGGTGAGACATGAAAAAGGAGAAGAAACCATTATTAGGTTTTCTAGAATGTCAGAATTTCAAATGTCCCCCACACAAGAAGCTTTCTACAATATTACTTATCATCCCTGGGGTGATTTTAGTTCCTATAGCTTTCCTCCTAGCTCCGGGGTACTACCTTGGGTGAGTGACATTAACTCCACTGGCACAGGCTGGCCTGCATGCTGCCGTCTTAGCCATTTCCTGAATGTCTGACTGGTGACCTATTGCTGAAATGACTCATAGGGATAGCCAACGAGATGTAAGTAGAAGTGGTAGGGTAGGGATTCCAGGGAAAATCTTTAAAGAGGCTAATTGAACTGGGAGGTGTGCCTCTTTTCCCTTGATCCTTCCTCCTTCCTGTTGTGTGGAGCATAGATATGATGGCTGGTGCTGTAGCAAACATACTGCCATTATGAAGATGGAAGCCAGTGCTAAAGATGGTGAAGCAGGAAGGGAGAAGGAATCTTAGGGCCTGATGATGATGACGTGATTGAATAGCTTAGGACTGTATGCCTCTACAGTCCTTTGACATGAAAGAAAAGTAAACCTCTATCTTATTTAAGCCACTGATATTTGAGTTTTCTGTTATATGCAGCCAAACCTAATCCTAATTAACATGATCCCTCTGTGTAGGTGGGCCACTCACTTCACCTTTGCATGAATGCTGCATGATCATTAGAATCCATGTCTTCACTTTTACTGGTTGTCATGGCTTATACTGTTCTCCCTTCTGCCTTTGCCATCTTCAAGGTTCACTTCCTCCATAAGGCATCTTTGGCTACCCAGCCTTCACTGGTCTCTGTCCTTTTTTTCTTCCCATAGATACTGTAAAGGGCAAAATTTCCCCCCTCTCCATAAGATTGTAAATAATTTACTTTTTGTTTTTGATTATTAAAAATTACATAAGAAAGCCATGCATAATGTAAAAAAAATGTAAAGTCAAAAGGCTGTTCCTTAACTCCCAACCCCCTTCTTTCCCGAGAAATAGCCACTATTAACAGCTTCTTGACTGGGGATCGAACCTGAAACCTGGGTATGTACCCTGACAAGGAATCAAACCCACCATCTTCTGGTGTGTGGGACAGCGCTCCAACCAACTAGCCACACTGGCCAGGGTGCTAGGCATGTGTTCCCCATGTTATTCCAGTGGTCTTAGAGCACTGGGTAGGCAAACTATAACCTGTTGGTCAAATCCAGCCCACTACCTATTTTTTGTAAATGAAATTTTTTTTGGAACATAGATAAGCTCATTTGTTTACATAGTGTCAGTCACTGCTTTTGCACTACAATGGCATAGTTGAGTGCTTGTGACAGAGAGCATATAGCCCACAAAGCTTTAAAAAATTACTATCTGGCCCTTTACAGAGAAGGGTTGCTGATCCCTGGGCTAGAGGGAGAAGGCAGGGGCTGTGTTGTAACCTCTGAGCTTGTCCACCAGTCCGTCCACCACTTCTGTCAAGGCTGCTTTCCATGGTCACCCATCTGGCTGAAATGATTTTTCAAAATGAAAAGCAACTAATTGTTTGTGCTATGAAATAATATCAGGGGGTGATAATTAAATGACATTTTTTGGGGAGAGGGCTGTGGGTAGAACAATTTAAAAAATCACCAATAATAATAATTATAGACATTATTTTTAGTTTCTCCATTTTTTCCAACCCTTTCAATTTTCCTCTGTACTTAGTGGATGAGTCTTAAGTCTCCTCATGTGAGTTGGAGAATGAAGGCCTCTGTAAGTTTCCCTGCCCTACTTGCCTCCTTAGGGTGCTAAGGAAGAAAAACCTCTCCAAGATGTCCAACTTCAGGGCAGAGTAGGAGTGGGGTCTTTTAGAATTGAAATGAACAAAACAACAACAAAACAGTTCCCATGCACTGAAGTTGGCATTGACTACCTAGGTCTTTTGAGTTGAATTTAGAAATTGCAGGATATTTAAGTTAGGCAATTAAAAAAGAAATCCTTTAGTAGCAAGATTCCAAACTTACTTCTTGAGTTATATGTTATGAGAAATCAAATGGGTCTGAATGAATTTTTTTTTAAATTTATTTTTATTTTTTTAAATATATTTTTATTGATTTCAGAGAGGAAAGGGGAGGGAGAGAGAGATAGAAACATCAATGATTAAAGAGAATCATTGATCAGCTGCTTCCTGCATGCCCCACACTGGGGATCAAGCCTGCAACCCGGGTATGTGCCCTTGGCCGGAACCGAACCTGGGACCCTTCAGTCCTCAGGCCGATGCTCTATCCACTGAGCCAAATTGGCTAGGGAGGGTCTGGATGAATTTTAAAAGGCTGAGTTAAAATATTTGTATGTAGGGGTGTGTGTGTGTGTGTGTGTGTGTGTGTGTGTGAACTGATTCATACCAACTTAACTTAGAGATTTTCCTGTCTTTTCCTTTCCTCTGCCTGCCCTTTGTAAATAGAAAAACAGGATCTCGAGCCTCTTGAGTGAGTAGTAGCTGCCCAAAGCTATGTGTGCATTTTGAGGCTTCCAAATGATGTCAGGTGCAGGGCACTGAAGCTTCATTCTCACTACCTGTGTGCCACCAGAAGTCTTAAACATAATTACAGCCCATGTGACAGTTGCACACACATTATTTCCCACCTGTATTATCAGTGACTAGTAGTTGCATCTCCCTAATTAAAATGGTGTTAGTATCTCTATTATCAACTCTGCTTTTTTAAGGGCTTTTATTACGTAACTAAAAACTTCTCCAGGCTGGGATTTAATATGTTCATCTGAGTGTTCAGCAGGTGGCAGGGGATTGGAGAAATGCTAGATATTGGGATGTTATGCTCCATACCCCAGACCTGTACACTCTAGTGGTGCTTTTGGAACCAAAATTGCTGACTTATGGAGATTTACAGATAGATGTATTTGGGGCATTCTCCAGTTGGCCTGCCTGGTACAGTTATGCCCTGGAGAGCAAAAATGGACCTTTGAGTTGGTTTAAAATTTAAGACATCAACTACAACTTGAGGACAGCTGGAGCCATTATGACAAGGAAAAAACCCAAACCAGTGATGCAAATAAACAATCACTTTCTGAGATGAAGGCTGTTCTAGATCTTAGGGAAAACCTCTGCCGTTCCTTGGGTGGATCCAGAATAGAATTTACTGGCTCTTCACAAGTCAAAAAGGTCAAGTGCAGTGATGGGCTGCCTCCTGCATGCCCCCCCACGGGCATCGAGCCCACATCCCAGGCATATGCCCTGATCGGAAATCAAACTGTGACTTTCTGGTTCATGGGTCAATGCTCAACTACTGAGCAACACTGGCGGGAGAAATTAGAACATTTTCATTGGATTCTAAAAGTACTATAGTCCCTGGGCACTGAACCTGCTGTGCCTAGTGAAGTCGGCCCTGGTTGAGAGTCTGTACTGTCCCTTTAGGGAAGATCTCACACTTAAAACTGGCTAGAAATTGTCTAGTCTTTTCTTAAAAGATTGCAAAATATATTTTGTGTGTGGTTGGTGCACAATAAATATCAATTTATTAAAAATATTCAGAAATGTCAAGACCTCTTAAACAATGTGAATAGTTCTCTCCTTTTTGTCCTAATGCCAAACATGAGATTTACAATTATTTAATCACAGAATTATTGGCAAAGGAAACAGAATGAAGAGCAGGAAAGAATTAAGTAGGTAATAGAATTTGGAGTGCTTATAATCTATTCAAAAAAAAGTTAAAAAATTGTGATATACATTATCCTTCCTGCATAACTGATGTGATAGTTCACTTAAAAAAAACACAAATGTACATGGGTGGACCTTGAGAATATTATGCTAAGTGAAGTTAAGTCAGAAAAAGCTAGGAACCATATGATTTCACTCATATGTGGGATATAAAACTGAAACTCGTGAACACAAACAGCAGTGTGGTGGTTGTCAGACAGAAGAGGGTGGGGAGGAAGGGGGTCCTAATAAAAGGTGACAGGAGAAGATCTGACTTTGGGTGGTGGGCACACGGTGCACTATGGTAACCCCCACCAGAAACCTATATGTTCATGTTGACCAATGTCACCCCAATAAATTCAATAAAAAAGTGAGGAAACTGAGGCTCAGAGAAGTCATATAACTGGTTCAATATCACCCCATTTCCAAACAGTAGGTAGACTCAACTCCAGGCTGTCTGACAGTGTAGCCCATAGTGCATCCCACAGGCTTTTTGCTCTGCCAGGCAGCTGCCCCCGGTTAGTGGTGTTGCCCGGCTTTTTCTCTAATAGTGAATAGGTCCTACACATTCATTGCCTCGGGATACCATTGTGATTTATTCTATTTTCTTAAATCTTTAAACCATGTCTATTATTCCATAAAAAAGTAATCCTTCAACTGCGCTTGGTCAGACCGAAAGGTAGGTCCACTTTGAGCACGGGCCACCAGATCTGGTTTAATCACAGTGCCTGTCTATTTCACTTCAGCAAAGCTCTCTGGGTGGATTCTGCCTTTAATTTTGTTTTATTTATTTGTATTTTCTGATTCTTTTTTATAGTAAGTACTTATTGGCTATGTTTTTAAAATAAATGAATACATATGTACATTTAAAAAAAAAACCCAAACCCCTCCTCACCCCCCCGCCCCAAATGTGTCAGGGGAGTATCTTTTTATAAATATGTAACTGGCAAAACAAAATAAAAAACAAACAAACAAACAAACAAAAATAGATGTTAAATACTCCAGAGCTAGGGTCTCTATACAAATATTAAGTACTCCAGAGGTGCCCTGTGTTAGTACCGTGGAGATCACTGGGATAAGAAAGAGTCTTTGTCCTTGAAATGAGAAGTTGAAGAGAGGATAGGAACCTGTAATGTCCAACATATGACAGTGAATATAATCAGGTGCTAAAATGTGTGATAAGGTCATTAAGCTCTGCCAGCGTTCAGAGGCTGGCAGGAACCAGAACAGCGAAGAAAGGATTTAGCAGGAGGCCTGTCTGAAGTCTGGAAGGATGAGTGGAGACTGAATAAGACAGAGCTCAGCTGGGACGCTGGCATGAGACTCCCTAAGAAGTTAGCTTCTCAACTGAATTGACAACCTGGGTTCTTGTTGGCTGAATGTCCCTATGTCTGGGGGCTGAGAGAATATGGAGTCGTTGAATTAAACAATCACTGTCCCAGCCAAGCGTAGCACTATCTCAGTGTCCTGAGTGACTTATATGCAGCAAAATCAATCAGATGCAAAGGGTTATTTACACAACTGATAGCTTCCTGACTCATACTTTCTCTGCTTTTAAGGTTGCTAGAGTACACTTTGCTTAATATTTGAACCTAGAGAAGTTGAAAGCCAAGTACTTATTTAAATATTGATCAAGCTCAGTGCTTGAGAGAAGGCAAGAAAACTGCAGATAGCATGATTGTATGTCTTCAGCTGGTGAGGGTTTCACAGTGACTAGCTTTGCCTGCTTCTTTTTTGTGGAGTTTTGGGGCAACTTCTTAGAATAGATGTTCCTCCTCCCACATTTTTCTATTTACATATCTGACAATTCATGAAGTGGCGGGGGGGAGGTTGGGAATGGTGGTGGGGAGAAGAAAGAAACGAAAATACAGTGATTCCATACTAGTGATGTAAAAAGGAGAACAACAACAAAGGCCACTAACGCATCCATGTTTTTGCTTACCACAGTCTGGAAACCACTTTTGTCTGGTGTGTGGATTCAGTTCATCTTCAGTAGATGTTTTAGGATTGGAAAATTTAAAAAAATTGTATTTCTTGGGGGAAAATATTTTTTTTAAAGATATATTTTATTAATTTTTTAAAAATATATTTTATTGATTTTTTACAGAGAGGAAGGGAGAGAGATAGAGAGTTAGAAACATCGATGAGAGAGAAACATCGATCAGCTGCCTCCTGCACATCTCCCACTGGAGATGTGCCTGCAACCCAGGTACATGCCCTTGACCGGAATCGAACCTGGGACCTTTCAGTCCGCAGGCCGGCGCTCTATCCACTGAGCCAAACCGGTTCCGGCAATTTTATTAATTTTTTACAGAGAGGAAGGGAGAGAGAGAGAGAGTCCGAAATATCGATGAGAGAGAAACATCAATCAGCTGCCTCCTGCACACTCCCTACTGGGGATGTGCCCGCAACCAAGGTACATGCCCTTGACCGGAATCGAACCTGGGACCCTTCAGTCCGTAGGCCGACGCTCTATCCACTGAGCCACATCGGTTAGGGCATCTTGGGGGAAAATATTTTTGACAAGGATATTATTGTTTTTATTTTTGTCTTGAGTATCTTGAAGTTCTGGCAATGGGAAGGAACTTCTTTTTTCTTTAAAAGGCAGTACATGAGGCCAAGCCTTGGGTTCATGGATTTGGTGAAACAGAATCAACTGGGATTGCAGCTTAAAGTCAGGCACGGAACGCCAATGTGGGTTCTCTTTATTAAGCAGAATGCACCACTTTTGCCTTGGAGCAGAGCTAAGGACTTCGGGCGCAGGGCAGTGTATCCTTGCTATCTTCTGCCTCACTCTTGTCCTCAAGGTAGGCTGGACAAGGTGAGGATGTGAAGGGAGGCTGAGGTGGCCAGGAGAGGTGTTGGTGACAACTGGGGCATGTGCTCCCTTCAGGCTTGGTGCCTCTGTGGCCGGTCTTCCTCAGGCCATACCCCTGTCCTGGTCCTGTGGGCAGCAGGGCTTTGCAGGAAAAACAAATGAGATTCATGTTAATGACAAGAAAAGTCAAATTGGGATTTTTGCCTTTCACGCTGCGGTCATTGTCTGAAGTCTGTTTTATGAAGGCCTGGTGGATGGAGAGGGTTCTCCGCTTGGGGCTGTGATGGTTTTAACTGAAAAAGCACGCTGGATGGTAAGGGAGTCCCTCTCACACTGTAAAAGCAGGTTGCAGTTTTCATGGGAATGTTTGCATTTGGGAAGACTTCTCTTGGAGCCACCTGGGTGTGTGAACACCAAGCAGTCTCAGCTCGCCCAGCTCTGGCCCAGAGGAACATGAGCCTCAAGATTTTAAAGACATACTTGGGCCACGCTGTGTCACAGGTGCGGAGGCTTTGGGCAGAGGGCAGCCGAAGCCTCGCCGGGGCCTGGCACAAGTCCTTTGGGAGCGGGCAGGCCAGCTCCTCAGGCAGCGCCAAGCGAGGCCCACGGGAGCCCGGGGCGCGCGGGCGCCGCCACCAGGGCGCAACCTCGCCCTCCTCTGGCGGGGCAGGGCCGCGCCAGCCTCCGCCCACCGGGGCGCTCCGTGCCCGGGTGGGAAGCCGAGGCCAGCGGGCCACCGCCCCGCGGCGGGAGGGGCTGGCGGAGGCAGCTCAGGCGGGGTTTCAGGTTTCCTCCTGGAGCCGGTGTCGGGCGCGGCGGCGGGCGGGCCGGGCCATGTGATGCCGGGCGGGCGGCGGGCAGGCCGGGATCCTGTGGCAGCCGGCAGGCGCGCGGGGAGCGGGGAGCGGGGAGCGGGGGCGGCACCAGCGCGGGCGCCGCCACCCCGGCCTGGGCGCGCGGCCGCGGCTCCGCCCCTCCGCGCTGGCCGCCGGGTCGCCGCCGGGCGTGGGCAGCTTCGGAGAGCCTTCCCGGCTCCGGGCGCCCGCGGGCAGGGCGCGGGGGCAGCACCTCGCTCGGCTGCGGAGGCTGCGGGGCCACCGCTCCAGGTAGGTGATCTCGGGGCTCCATCCCCGGCGCCTCTCTGCAGCCCTGGGCGCAGAACTTGTGCCGCCTCACCTGAGTTCGCGGCGCGGAGCTACTTTCTCCCGGATCCCGGGGGCGGCGAGGGTCAGCCGAGGTGGAGAGGGGGTGTTGCTGCGGACTCGGCGGCGCGAGGGATGGCCGCCGCCTCCCGGCCCTTCGGGAGCGGCAACAAGTGCAAAGGGCTGCACCGCCCGGCGCGGCGGCAGCTGCGGAGCGCGAGGTCGCCGGGGCGGCACGGCCGCTGCGCACCCAGTAGGCGGTGGCGGCCCCTCTCGACCCCACCTCCGGGGACCGGGATGGGTGGGTGGAAGCCCGGCCAGTGCCCTTCGGACGCTGGGGAAAGGAATGGCACTCCTGCGGCGGGCAAGGGAGATGCTCGAAAGCTGGGGGTCTCCTCTCCCCATCGGTGCCTCGGCTCCGGGTGGAGGGTACCGGCGGGGCCGGGTCCCCCAGAAAGCAGACCAGGCACAAACCCGGACAGAGGCCATAACCTTTCTTCCGTGTAGTAACATCTGCTGAGTCTTGAAAGGTATCTACAGTTAGGAGAGGCGGTCTTGATGCTTGGGTTTCTTGATGCTTATTTTATAGATTGGTTTGTCCCTTGAACACCCGGGGTGTGGGTGGTGGTACCCTCACCCTCCCGTGCTTGGAGCTTCCGCAGGGGTCAGAATGATGGGCCTGTGCGTGGCACCCTGGCCTGTCCAGGGCTGCGTGGGAGCTGGTGCTCAGGCCGCCTTGGAAACCCAGCTCTGGTTTCCCAGACACCAATTAGATTTCCAGGAGAGAAGGCATCTGCTCCCTCGGAGCGCACAGCCTGCCCCCATTGGCTGCACCTGGGTGGGTCAAGCAAAGGCAGCAACATCTGTGTTTGCGCACATCCTCCTCCGTGACCCCTGCCTGGGCTTCGACAAATACCCGCAGACCCAGAGTGATGGAGGTGAGCCACCACACCAGTGCCAACTGGGTAAGAAACACGGAAAAGTACGACGTTCAGAAAGAACTAATCATTGGGGTCCCACGGGGTCTCCGGTTTTCTGAAACTTTGTCATCAAGTGTTCCTAGGCCTGGAAGTTGTCAGGGGAAGTAAAATCCCGTTTTCACAACAAAAGCAAAAATAAAAAACCTGTCCTTGTTAAGTTCTGTGGGTTGCTCTTTTGCACTGGATTATCCAAGCAGAGTGGTAACTTTACCCGGGAAGGTTTCTATATGCCGGTTCTGGGTTTTTGTGTACAGCTTCTTAAAGCACATTGGTGTTTGCCCGATCTTGATGAATGGTCAAGCTAACCCCTTTGGAGTCTTTGGAGGAAAAGAAATGAATACTGCAAAAGCCTTTGGAACGTATACAACACAGTGTTTCAATGTCATGTTCTGATGTGGACTTTCTGTGTGAGTGTGCTCGCTAACTTTGGTCAAGTAAGAATGTGCGTCGCATCAGACCTCCTGTGTAGTGGTTAGGGAAATCAAGGCACCGCTGGCTACTGGGTGTGTGACTCAGAAGCATGTCCTGGCTAATGGGAGAATGGAGAACAGAGAATCAGTGTTTGTCCTGCTTCTGACTGTATTTTCTTCCTTATCAAAACCTGGCTAACCAAGAACGAGTTATGCAACAGGTGTGCCAGTAGCCTTTCCTTTGAAGCACCTGTCCTGTCCTTTAAGCAGTTTAGACAACAGTACCGGCGTAGCTCCCAAGGATTTTGGGTTTGATTCCATACCTCCACAATGAAGAGAGTATTGCAATAAAGAGAGTTGCAATCTCTCTCTCTCTCTCTCTCTCTCTCTCTCTCTCTCTTTCTCTCTCTTTCTCCCTCCCTCTCTCTCTCTCTCTTGCTGGTGGAAGGTCTTGCCTTCATTTGTTAAAAAAATAACAAAAAGCAACATGTGTGAGATGCAATAAAGTGAAGCATAATAAAATGAGCTATGCCTGCAGTTGGTAACCGAGGCTCTATGAAATTTCATCAGGGGCCTCACTTGGGTTTCACAAAACCTTTTTAAAAGTTATGTGAACGCTGCAGAGGAGTTTGGAATATTTTCCCATTGTGCTTATAAGAAATTACTGCTGTGGCTAAGACTTACACTGGGCAGGAATTTCAGGTGAGCTCTGATACATGACCTCCTTTCGTATATGCCACGTGAGAAAAGGAAATGTGTTCTAATAGGTATTAAAGTAAATGGTGGAATATAAGATTACTTTCATATTAAACATTCTGTACAAAACTGGTAACCACTATACTGGTACTTAAGCTCCAACCTTAAGTCCTGCCAGGATCCTAACCAACACTGACTCCCCAGAAAAGATTTATTACATAAATGTTGGAAAATACTTTATGATTGGGGCATGGCTAGGATGGTACTGCCCAGATTCCAAATTATCCTGGAACTCCCCGCCTGACTGTAATTTATCATGTTTTAATTTACTGATTAGATATGACAGATCTGGCTTATGTAGGTTTTGTCAAATTGCATTTGTACTTAGTGGAGCTGAGAAGCTATAGGATCTCCCCCCCCCCCGCCCCCCGTAACCTTAAATAAGATTTGTTATGAAGAGATGGGTCAAACTGGGCAACTACTATTGAGAGTTCTAAATTTAAAACACACACACACCAGTGCTGTATTTGAAACGCACCCAATCCAGGGAATTTTGCCGTGTTAGAGCTGTCCTGTAAATATGGCTCCACTCTGTAGGGCTGGAGTCCAGAGCCCTTACTTAGGCAAAGATAGGCTTGGTGATATTTTTCTTAAGAGGTGCAGGTCAGGTCCTATACCACCCAACATTTTGCCCTGATTGGATATATATACTGGATTTGTCCAGTATCTATATTCCTTAGTCCTTCTGTTACTTTCCTGGTATTGAAAAGTTCTCAAAAGCTCAAAGCAGTGTCACGCTGCCTTAGCCATTTTCACAGTTTCTTTCATGCTCCTCTTCCTGCCACCATTTTCTTGATGTACATTCATTCAACAAATACTTGAAGGTCCACTATGCTCCCAATGCTGTTCTTTGCTTTAATTCTCTGGACTGTGGATTTCATGTTTAAGGCAATACTTTTCCGGTTTCAGAGTTTTTGGGATCTGTTGCATTTTGAGTGGACTTTTGCACACTTGATACTAAGATAATTTGGCTGGTAAAATGTCATGTAACTTTTTAATGTGATAATACATCTTCTTAATTGACTGCAGTTTTCCCCTTGAAATTTGATCTTAGGCACAATTGTAATTTGTTTATTTCTACCATTACTGCTCCTGGATTTCTTCTCCTGGATAACCAAGATAATGAGATTTGACATCATTTTAAATATCAGAGCAAGTATAAAAGTAATATAAGTGAATATAGGGTTTTTGTTTCAGTGATCTTGGTTTTGAACACTTATATCAGATATATTTTTATTTGTCTTCAGAGGTGTCTTCTCTTATTTTAGTTTAATCTTTTCCTTAATTGTCAATTTGAGGCTGGATGACTGTAGAAAGTTAATGAAGAGGTAATATTCTTTTAACAGCAGAGCGGAC
This sequence comes from Myotis nattereri, assembly GCF_964212035.1. NCBI lineage: Eukaryota > Metazoa > Chordata > Mammalia > Chiroptera > Vespertilionidae > Myotis > Myotis nattereri. Next base: position 38,756,286 of record NC_138079.1, read on the forward strand.
ATCTTGTGTCCGATAGTGAAGGCCAGCACAGGTGAGGTCGGCAACACCTTCACTTTCCAGGGCATGTCCAGAAGAGACCCCTCTAAAACCAGCGCTCAAATACGTTCTGCCTATCTCAGGTAGATCATTCCGCCTTTCAAAAAATGCTTAAAATGTTAATATGCTTTGTATATTTTCTTTTGGTATGCATAGACTTTCCCTCAACTTAATAAATAGGTGATCAAGAGATCTATTACGTATATTATGGAACTTATGGTTTAGCTCAGAAATTCATTTTCAAACACGAGTGGTCATGCCCTTTGTGCTTACGGCTTGCTCCTTTTCTTCCGTCATTTTATGATTTAAAGAAATTATCCTTCATGAACTATAGCAAAGTGGTTAAGAGTGGGGACTCTGGAGCCAGGCTGTCTTGTTAGACAGCCCGCCTCTGCCTGGCTGTGTGACCTCTCTCTACTTCAGGGTTCCATTTGTGAAGTGGGGATAATCATTGTAACCTGTCCCCTTGGGTGGTTGTGAGAATACAGTGAGTAAATTTACAGAGAGCTCTTCTACTAGTACTTGGCAGAGAGGAAGAGCCAGAAAATGTTGGTGGTTATATTTGTAACAGAGGAAAATAGACATTTTTTTAAAAAAGTCGCTCTACCAGGTTTCCCAGGTTTCAGAAGGCAGTGAGATGTCAGCATGACCGCAGGGGAAAGCACCCGCGGCTTTGAGTTTGAGGCAGGGATAGAGACAGTTGTGTAACCTTGTGTGAGTATGAGCCCTCTCTGGGTCTCAATGTTCTCATCTGCTGCGGTGGAATGGAGTAGACTTGATGGTCTCTACGAACCTGCCAGTTCCAACATCATGAAATTTCAGTGTGAGGAGGGCATTGGCCAAGTCAGCCTTGCTGTTTTGGGCAACACGGCCAGGAATTCACTGTTCACCAGCCACCTCTCAGTGGGTAGTCAATAAACGTTTGCAGGGGTTATCAGCTGTTGCTACCGTTAACGTACCTCACCTTGGTCACCAGACAGTCATCAGGTTGAAGTGACAGAGTTATCTTTCTGGATTTAGTCCAGGGAGATTTCAGACATGAAAGTCTGGATCCCAGGGACGCAGGTCATAGACTACCCTGCTCCCTCTCTCTTCTGAGGAGGCCCCCGTGGGGAAGAGGGGTGAGGTAGCTCTGGGAAGATGAAAGGTCAGGGGGCTGATTGTTTCTGAATTTCATGATAAAATTTCCACACCAGACACACAGGGAAACATCACCATTGGCCTTTGCAGGGACGCTGTAAACCAGGACTCAAAGCAAAGGAGGTCTTAGACATTGAGCATTGGTGAAGATCAAGAGGTTTTTACTGGGGTGGATGGTTCTTTCTGAGGCAATTTTCCTTCTTCCCTAATGACCCTTGTTTATTGTCTGCGCATTGCCACCTGGTTCTTTGTCAATAGTCTTCCTCCTTTTCTTTCTTTTTAAAAAAATATTTGTATTGATTTTTAGAGAGACAGGAAGGGAGCGGGATGGGGAAGAGAGAGAGAGAGATTCAAATGGTAGGGGTGATTATGGGTTATTTGAGCTCAGAACCCAGGATTCCAAGCCTGGCTGTTCATTGAAATCACTTGGGTTCATAATCTCTCAGGTATATAATTGGAAAATATAATTGTACATCAAATCATCACATGTATGTAAAATATGTACATGTACATGTAGATTAATGATCAAAACCAAGATAATTAACACATCCATCACCTTATATAGTTAACTCTTTTCTTGTGTGTATGGTGAGTACACTTAAGATCTACTCTGAGCAACTTTCAAGTATGTAGTAACACTTTAACTATAGTCACCATGCTGTACATTAGATCCTCAGAATTTGTAACTAGAAGTTTATATCTTTTGACCTACATCTCCCCATTTCCTCATACCCCAGCCCCTGGCCACTATCATTCTATTATCTGTTTCTATGAAATTGGCTTTTTTTTGGTTATTGTTAATCCTCACCTGAGGATATTTTTCCGTCAGTTTTTAGAGAAAGTGGAAGGGAGGGAGAGAGACACACAGAGAGAAACACTGATGTGGGAGAGACACATTGATTGGTTGCCTCCCGCATGGGCTCTGACCAGGACCAGGGATCAAGCCTGCAACCGAGGTACATGCCCTTGACCAGAATCAAACCTGAGACCTTCAGTCTGCAGACCAACACTCTATCCACTGAGCCAAACCAGCTAGGGCTGAAATTGGCTTTTTAAAAGATTCCACATATTACTGATACTGTATTTAATAGCAGACAGTATTTGTCTTTTAAAGTTTGACATTTTTAAAAAAAAATATATTTTATTGATTTTTTACAGAGAGGAAGGGAGAGAGATAGAGAGTTAGAAACATCGATGAGAGAGAAACATCGATCAGCTGCCTCCTGCACATCTCCCACTGGGGATGTGCCCGCAACCCAGGTACATGCCCTTGACCGGAATCGAACCTGGGACCCCTCAGTCCGCAGGCCGACGCTCTATCCACTGAGCCAAACCGGTTTCGGCTAAAGTTTGACATTTTACTTAGTGTAGTGCCCTCCAGGTTCATCCATATTGTTGCAAAAGGCAAGACTTCCTTTTTTTATGGCTGAATAGTATTCCATCATGTTTATTTACCACATTTTCTTTATCCACCCATCTGTTGATGGCATTTAGGTTGTTTCCATGTCTTGGCTATTGTATATAATGCTACAATGAACATGGTGGGGGTACATATAATCCAACCAACTGAGCAACCTGGCCAGGGCAAGAGCAGTTTTTTTTAGTGGGAACTGAACATGATTGGTGTTTTATGACATGCATTTAAAAATGGTAGTAGGTTGTGTGCAATAAGGTTTTTAAAAGATAGTCTGGCCTTAACCAGATTTGCTCAGTGGATAGAGCATTGGCCTGTGGACTGAAGGGTCCCAGGTTCAATTCATGTACTTTGGTTTCGGGCTCGATCCCCAGTAGGGGTTGTGTAGGAGGCAGCTGATCGATGTTTCTCTATCATCAATGTTTCTAACTCTCTATCCCTCTCCCTTCCTCTCTGTAAAAATCAATAAAATATATATTAAAAAAAAGATAGTCTGAGTACAGTGGCTTTTTAATATCTAGTATTGTGATATCTGGTATTGCCAACTTTATTCTTTTTTAAGATTGCTGCAGCTATTCAGGTCTTTGTAGGTTCCATATAAATTTTTGCAGTGTTTGTTCTAGATCTGTGAAATATACCATTGCCATTTTAATAGGGATTGCCTTGAATCTATTGATTGCTTTGGGTAGTATGGACATTTTAATGATGTTTATTCTACCAATCTCTTTTTTCAATGTCCTGTAGTTTCTGAGTACAGGTCTTTTACCTCCTTGGTTAGTTTTATTCTTAAGTATCAGGGTTTTTTTTTGTTGCAATGGTAAAGCCTGGTACTGGCATAAGAATAGGCACATAGGTCAATGGAACATAACAGAGCACCCGGAAACTGACCCACACCATTATGCTCAATTAATATTTGACAAAGGAGGCAAGAGCATACAAGAAGTAAAAACAGTCTCTTCAATAAATGGTGTTGGAAAAATTGGACAGGTACATGCAAAAATGAAACTAGGCCATCAACTTACACCATACACAAGAATAAATTCAAAATGGATAAAATACTTAAATGTAAATTGTGGAACCATAACAACCTTAGAAGAAGCCATAGGCAGCAAAATCTCAGACATCTCTTATAGCAATATGTTTATTGATACATCTCCTAGGGCAGTGGTTCTCAACCTTCTGGCCCTTTAAATACAGTTCCTCATGTTGTGACCCAACCATAAAATTATTTTCGTTGCTACTTCATAACTGTAATGTTGCTACTGTTATGAATCGTAATGTAAATATCTGATATGCAGGATGGTCTTAGGCGACCCCTATGAAAGGGTCATTTGACCACCAAAGGGGTCATGACCCACAGGTTGAGAACCGCTGTCCTAGGGCAAGGAAACTAAGGAGAAAATAAATGTGACTACATTGAAATAAAAAGCTTCTGTACAGCCAAAAGAAAACATCAACAAAATGAAAAGAGAGCCCACTGCATGGGAGAACATATTTGCTAATCATACATCTGATAAGGGGTTAGTTTCCAAAATATGTAAGGAACTCATGCAACTTAACAAAAGGAAGACAAACAATCCAATTTAAAAATGGGCAAAGGATACTAAATAACACATCTCCAAAGTGGACATTTAGAAGGTCAAGAGACATATGAAAAAAATGCTCAAAGTCACTAATCATCTGAGAGATGCAAATTAAAATGACAATGACATGTCACCTCACATCTGTCAGAATGGCTATCATCAACAAATCAACAAATGACAAGTGCTGGCAAGGATGTGGAGAAAAGGGAACCCTAGTACATAGCTGGTGGGAGTGCATACTGGTGCAGCCACTGTGGAAAAACAGTATGGCGTTTCCTCAGAAAAATTAAGAATGAAACTGCCATTTGACCCAGTGATCCCACTTCTAGGAATATATCCTAAGAAAATAGAAACACCAATCAGAAAGAATATATGTATCCCTATGTTCATAGCAGTGCAATATACAATAGCTAAGATTTGGAAATAGCCCATCAGCAGATGCATGGACAAAAAAACTGTGTTACATTTACACAATGGAACACTATGCGGCTGTAAAAATGAAAGCGCTCTTACCATTTGTGACAGCATGGATGGGCCTGGAGAGCATTATGCTAAGTGAAATAAGCAAGTCATAGAAAGATAAGTATCCCATGATCTCATTCATATGTGGAAGCGAATGAACAAAATAAACTGATGCACAAAATAGATCCAGAGACTGTCGAATTTCAAAGGGAGGGCGGGGGTGAGGGAGTGAGTGGGGAGTGATTAAAGGGGAACTTATATGCATTTATGGATACAGACAATAGAGTGATGAAGGCCTGGGAGGGGTGGGTGCAGGGTGGAAGGGGTCAGTAGGAAAAACAAACACAGGGGACATCTGTAATACTTTGAACAAGAAAGAAAGGAAGGAAGGAAGGAAGGAAGGAAGGAAGAAAGAAAGAAAGAAAGAAAGAAAGAAAGAAAGAAAGAAAGAAAGAAAGACGGGCGGGCAAAGGAAAGGAAGGGAAGGAAGGGAAGGAATGGAGGAAGGGAGGAAGGAAGGAAGGAAGGAAGGAAGGAAGGAAGGAAGGAAGGAAGGAGGGGAGAAAGAGGAAGAAAGAAAGAAAAGAGAGAAAGAGAGAGAGAGAAAGAAAGAAAGAAAGAAAGAAAGAAAGAAAGAAAGAAAGACGGGCGGGCAAAGGAAAGGAAGGGAAGGAAGAGAAGGAATGGAGGAAGGGAGGAAGGAAGAAAGGAAGGAAGGAAGGAAGGAAGGAAGGAAGGAAGGAAGGGAGAAAGAGGAAGAAAGAAAGAAAGAAAGAAAGAAAGAAAGAAAAAGAGAGAAAGAGAGAAAGAAAGAAAGAAAGAAAGAAAGAAAGAAAGAAAGAAAGAAAGACCGACCCAGTATGGGTGTAGCAAAAGCTGAACCAGAAGCAGAATTTGGCTTGAAATCTTAGCACTGTGACTGACACACATACCAGGTGAGCCATGTCACCTCTCTGGGCCCTGGTGACCTCATTGGAAACCCGAGGGGTTGGGCTAAGCCCTTCTCCATGGTGTGTCCCATCTCTCAAGTTCTGTGTTTGTGTGGAGTATGGATGGTGTCTTACCTCTTTCTTGGACGACTAGCATAATGCTTGGTTCCAGGAGTGCTTTCAGACACTTTACTGGCAGCATCTCAACTGTTCAGGAATCTGGGCTTGAAGATGCTGTTTTAGTGCTGCATCTTTACAGGGAGAAATGATTGCTCACACCCTGAGATTTCCCTGTGCTGGCAGCTCATGCTATTGTTGTCTGAATACTTCATGAGCAGTGAGGTGGAATCAGCCAGGAATAATCTAGTAATTATTTTTAATTGAATTCAAAAATGATTGAAAATGGGTATTCATTTCATTTTAGCCAGTGGGGCTTCATGTACCTAACTCCATTTAGGCTGGGTGGAGAATGTGTCCTGAAATTTATGGCATTTTGGATAGATGTCTAATTTTAGCTAAAATAACATTTATAATGGTTCTCTCTCTTTTCTTCCTCTCCCTCTTCTCCTCTTCTTTACTCCCCCTTAGGCTCCACCCCCTTTTTCTCTTTGGAAACTTGGTGATTTCTCTTCAATTTGATTTCACAACCTATTTTCAAAAGGTGTAGCAAATTTCTAAAACCCATAGTATTTCATGTAGCTCCTAACTAGTAATACGAAAGAAAACAAACTTGTGCTCATAAAAAGATGTCATTTTAACGCATAACGTCCCTCCGTTTCTTACAGAACCTCAAGATAAAGACATCCTATTATACTGGTGATTTGGACTTTGGGCGTTATTCTGTTTGCGCTTTTACTTGCTGGGTGTAGGGGCTCTAAACCCTCTTATCCAGGTGTTCTTTCCAAAGCTTTTCCATCCCAGGGAGTTTGAGCGTTCTATTTGAGTTGAGTTTGGATAGTAGTTACTATGAGGCAGGCATATTCTGGGTGCTGGAGGCTTGGGACTAGCTTTTAAGGAGCTCTCAGTGCTGCCAAATCAGCAGCCGTGAAAAGCAAATAAATACATTTTGATGTGGAGATGGTGGGGGGCAGGGCGTTCTCGGCAGCTTGAGTGAAGGCATTTTCTTGGGAGCCATACCTAGGATAATGGGAATCAAAGTACGGTGTTGTATAGTATTTTTTTGTTGTTGTTCTAATGTCCTAAATACAAGCTATATTGTAAATAGGTCTCTGCTTCAGTGATGTTATAAAAACAAGTGAATTTAAGAAATAGAAATTTTAATGAAAATCTGTATACTTCATCTTAGCTCATAAATATAATTGGAGTGGATATCTTCTAGATGTCAAATTCCATCACAAACTCTTGCACTTGCTTTAAATCTTTCATTTACTGAAATTATGTAATCCCTTGTCATTGATGAGTTAAAAACTCCTTTTACATTTGGGCTTATAAGTACTTTAAACATTTACAGTAACTATTTGGTAGGGGAGAGAAACTCGAAAGAAAATACTATTCTTTTGTATTTGAATTTGTTTTGGCAAATATGCTTGTAACGAGTTTACGCCTTAAATTTGTATAGAAAAACCTAGCTTTGTATATAGTATCCTTTTTCTAACTATAGACACGTGAGAGTGATAACAGCCTTACAGAATTCTGGAGGTGTTTGATCAAGGTTTTGGTGTTCTGCTCGAGTTGCCAAGAGTGAACTGATTCTGATGTTTCTGTTGTCGGGACAGCGCTCCAGTCCAGGGCCAAGCCCCCACAGCTTGGACTTGCATTGATGGCCACAGCGTTAGCCAAAGCTAAACTGGGGAAGCGGGGGGGGGGGGGGGGGGGGGGCGGGGGGAGGCCGGCAGCTGAGAGTGCCCCCCCCCATCTTAGTGACCTTAGAGAGGCCTGCTGTGAATACGGTGATTACCTGCTAGGTATTTATTGTTGGGCATAGGATTATTTGAACAGCTCAGTACTTAAATGTTTTTAAAAATTCTTCTGTACCCAATGAAATATTGATAAACTTATGGAGCGTTTAGAGTAACAAAGCATTTAGATAATACTAATCGAATGAATCACCACTTCAAGTGCTGTTTTGACAGGATATGTATCACATCTCAATAATTTCCTTAACATTTTTTCCTGCCAGGTGCCTGCTCTCTTTTTGTTAACTTATTCCCATAGAATTCCAAATATGTGGTTGATTTCCATACCGGGACACTTTCACAGTTCCTTTTCCTTCTTGCTCCTTACTTTTGTTTGTGTTGAATTCAAGGTTTATTACAGGGCAGGGAGAATGAGTAGCTATTTTGGAGACTGATGACATCCAGCCAGGATGCCTCTGTCTGGTGAGCAGATCTCCTTGGCTCCAGCATGCAGGATTTTACCAAGTAGGTGCTGAGACGTGCCTGCTGACAGATCCACTCAGAGGCCAGATGTATGTGAAGTATTGTTCTATGGAGAGATTAGAGGGAATTTCCATTTTCTGTTTCGCATATATACAATTTAACGCACATTTTTAAATAAGCCTACGCTATCTTGAAATAAATCAAATTAGAAAAATAAAATGTTGGTCTTTGTTATAAGGGAGGTGCTAAATAGGACAATCTGAAGGATGTGAAAACTTTGCTGCAGCCCCTGACTGAGAGGTGGGGACACAGATCCCCCTCCCCGGGCAGCCTGTGTGGTGGCTGCTAGGCCAGGTGCTGGTGCAGAGCTCTGAGGTGCTGGTGGGTGGGGGACAGACCCCCCGGAAGGGAAGAAGAGCCAGCACAGGAAGTGGCCTTTCTTGGCCTGTAGCATCTTGCGGTGGAAGTAGGTGCAAGAAATCTCCTTTTTGTAAATTAAGAAATTATATAAATATGTGCAAAGAAGAACTTTTAATTAGTTCAGTAACTTGTACAGCTGTTGGGAGCGTTCATGTGATTGCCTTTGGATATTGGGTCAGCATATTTCTGACTAGTAAACATGCATATACATTTAGTTATGATTTTATATATACCTCATTACATAATAAAAACACTTTTGTAAGTTGTGTTGATTTTTATCTGTGAGTTGTCAGCCACAGGATTTTTCGTAGTCTGCCTTATATTTTTATGTGTGACTTAAATCTAATGGTTAACTCACTGCTTGTTTTCTTTGATAGGGTAAGTTTATGGTTCATTTTCCCTATTGAATATAGAATTATTGTAGTTTGAAGTACAAGTATGCAGTAGGCAATTTTTTAAAAATAAAAATGGCAGTGGTTTCTTCCACCAGAAGTCTTCCCTGTCTTATAATGGGGGTTACACAGTGTAGATAGCGAGACTTACATCCCTAGGCATTTAAAGGCCTATAACTTTGTAGTGTATCCCATGTAAAACTGAGGACTACAAACAGACTACAAGAAGACATGCTTGTAGGGGTTTACATTTATGCAGTTACAGGCAGTCCTTTCTATGCACATCAGTATAAACTTCTCATTATGCTTAGGAAACTAGTTTTCTACATTGTTTTTTTCTTTTCCTATTTAGGAATAACAAGTTGTGTGGGAATATACCATTTATTGGCAAACCAATCAATTGTTTAATAAATGTTAACAATAACGTCAATGTTCCATTTTTATATTGTATCTTATTAGCAGGGCTGAATGTCAAAACCATATATGGTTAAGGTGAGATGCACATATAGGAAATAGCACTTCTGAGAATGGCCAGCCAAGGACACGAGCACTACGCTGTGCAACAGGGGGTGTGTGAGCTGGTGGTCAGGTGTGTGAGCTGGGCCTGGGTGGACACTCCCTGCCGGCCTCTTGCCCCTCATCCCAGCTCTCTTTTTTAGATTCTTCTCTGTGTTTCTGTTGCAGGGAACTGGCAGGTACTAGCCCCAAGCCCATAAGCGATACTCATACCCCAGTTCCCAGTTTCCTCATCTGTCCCCTTCCGTGATGCTATGAGCAATAATGTAAATAGTTGCATATATGATAAAAACACACACCCAAGAAAGTTAAACAGCCTTATGAAGTCCATTTTGTGTGCCTTGCATGAGGATGCCACTTAACTGTCAACTAGTTTGGCAGAGCTTTGATGGTTAGAGTGCCAAAGAAAATTTCAGCCAGGAGAGGTCAAATGATCATGTACTCTGTTTAAGCAGCCCTTTCTTCTTTATTATTAACATTCACAAAAAATGAGTGAGTTAAAAATTTATTAAAAGGTCACATTTGCTTGAAATGTCCTTATTTCTCGGCCTTCTGTATGTCCACTCTCAGAAGTGTCTATTTAGGTCCTTTGCTCATTTTTTTATTGTATTGTTTATCTTCCTTTTGTTAAGGTGTATGAGTTCCCTATACATTTTGGAGATTAAACTCTTATCTGAAATAGCATTGGCAAATATGTTCTCCCGTGCAGTGGGATTTCTTGTTGTTTTGTTGATGGTTTCTTTTGCTGTGCAGAAGCTTTGTATTTTGATGTAGTCCCATTTGTTTATTTTCTCCTTAGTTTCCATTGTCCTAGGAGATGTGTCAGTAAACATATTGCTACGAGATATGTCTGATATTTTGCTGCCTATGGATTCCTCTAAGATTTTTATGGTTTCCCTTCTTACATTTAAGTCTTTTATCCATTTTGAGTTTATTTTTGTATATGGTGTAAGTTGGTGGTCTAGTTTCATTTTTTTTGCATGTATCCGTCCAATTTTCCCAACACCGTTTATTGAAGAGACTGTCTTGACTCCACTATATGCTCAGAAGGCCAAGAGAAATGAAAAAATGCTCAAAGTCACTAATCATCCAAGAAATGCAAATTAAAATGACAATGAGGTATGATCTCACACCTGTCAGAGTGGCTATCATCAACAAATCAATAAATGACAAATGCTGGCGAGGATGTGGAGAAAAAGGAACCCTCATAGACTGCTGGTGGGAATGCAAACTGGTGCAGCCACTGTGGAAAACAATATGGAGTTTCCTCAAAAAATTAAAAATGGAACTCCCATTTGACCCAGTGATCCCACTTTTAGGAATATATCCCAAGAAATCAGAAACACCCACCAAAAAGGACATATGCACCCCTATATTCATAGCAGCACAATTTACAATAGCTAAGATTTGGAAACAGCCTACGTGCCCATCAGCAGATGAGTGGATTAGCAAACTGTGGTACATCTACACAATGGCATACTATGCTGATGTAAAAAAGAAAGAACTCTTACCATTCGAAACAGCATGGATGAACCTGGAGAGCGTTATGCTAAGTGAAATAAGCCAGTCAGAGAAGGGTAAATATCACATGATCTCACTCATTTGTGGAATATGATGAACAATGTAAACTGAATAACAAAATTAGATCCAGAGACAGAGAAGCATCGACCGTCAAACCTCAGAGGGAAGGCAGGGGAGAGGAAGGGGTGGGGGGACAAGAGATTAAAGGACTTGTATGCATGCATATAAGCATAACCAATGGACACAGACAGTAGGGGGGTGAGGGCATGTGCTGGGGGATGGGAGCGGCGGGGAAGAGGTCAAAGGGGGAAAAAGGAGACATGTAATACTTTCAACAATAAAGAATTTAAATTAAAAAAATGCAGTTGTTCTCTCTTAGAGTCTTAAAATCAAACTTGAGATCGGGGTGCAAACCTAGTTTTTTTTTTTAGATGAGTGTTTTCCACTCCTGGCTTCCTCATCTATGAAATGGAAACGATATCAACTTTCTAGATAAAATTGGGTGGTTTGCCAATCAAATGAAGTTATCGATGGCGATACTTTGGAAAGCTTAAAACCAAAACCTCAAAACTGATAGCTCCCTTGTGAAAGTTATTTATGGCATCCTTTGCTATCGCTGCAAACATACGTGTGGGAAAGCGGTGAATATGATCATTTGGTGCCATGCCAGCTCCCACGGCTTGTTGTTAATTTAGCACTTCTGCATTTAATAATGTGGAAGAGAAATGTGGAGCCACTTCACACGAAGGAGGAAAGCCTCAGGCCTGCTGTGTAAGAAAAAACTCATGAGTGGCCGTGTTCTGGTAGGAGTTTTGGTTCTGTACTTGACGTTGTAAAAAATAACACACACACACACTCTCAAAAAACCACTGTTTTCTTTCCTTCTGTTGTTTAGTTAGAGTATAAAGACACTTGAAAAAAAAGCATGAGTGAGGCATTTTATTAGAGCTCGAATCCCCCTTTCAGGAAAAATATCACCAAAACAGGCTTTTGTGAGTACTTTGCTCATATTGGGAATACATACATTTAAACGGTTTGTAAATGTTTGTCTCCCTCTTTCATTAAGAAGTTAAGTTCCTCTTCTAATCCTTCAAAGCCAGTGACAAAAGACCCTCCTCTCGCTGGCTGGCGGTCCAAAGATGATGGCAGGGTACTGAACTGGTTTCGCTCATTTAATCGGTGCTTGGAGCCATGCTCAATTGTGACAATAACACAATCTTTTATTAGTTGATTCTTCATACTGGAAATGTTTTGGGTGAAGTCTAGATGGACTATCCTGGAGTCTTGAGTTGTGGTGCTTCTTTGGGAGGGATCTGGCTCTTTTATACTAAAAAAAATTCTCTTCTACATCTTGTGGAGGGAGAGCCCACAGCATCCCTACTGCAGAAGAGGGGACTTCCCTTCATTAGCACGTGGTTGCCACAGGGCGGAGTAGGGAGAGCCACTGTGGAAATGTCTTTTAGCAGTTGGGAAAATGAAGCTTACCAACTACCTGAGCAGTCCCTGTAGCATCGGAGGCCCTTTTACAGAGAGGGCGTGGTGGAGTTTTCATCAGCTGTCCGAAGACCTGCTAGTGTAATTTGGTTTGGAGCTCTGGAGTCTGACAATAATGAAGATGATAGCCGTTTGTCGGTTGCTTTCCCTTTGTTCAGCACTCGGCCTGTTATCCTGAGTCCCTCCCACCACCTCATCCTCTCTGTTTTCTAGATGAGGAAGCTAAGAAGATCTGAGAGGGTAACAACCTGCTCTAGGCCCAGCAGGTTATCGATCCGTGGCCTGTGGAACTTCTTTCTCTCTTCACTTTCCACTGGCGTTACCCAGAAGGCTGAGAGGGGAAAAATCTGGCCTGTTCGCCTATAAAAGACACCAGAAGAGCTTATGCTCAAATCAATGCATCTGAACAGTTTCACTGCCTCTACATTTCCAGATGTGACTGTATAGCGAAATGAAGTGCCTCCCCTTTTACACTTGTCACAAACTATGTTAAGACAGTTGTCTGTGTTTGAGGGCCTGATTGACATAGCTCAGTGGTCGGCAAACTGCAGCTCGCGAGCCACATGCGGCTCTTTGGCCCCTTGAGTGTGGCTCTCCCACAAAATACCACGTGCGGGCGCGCATGTACAGTGCGATTGAAACTTCGTGGCCGATGCACAGAAGTCGGTATTTTGTGGAAGAGCCACACTCAAGGGGCTAAAGAGCTGCATGTGGCTCGCGAGCTGCAGTTTGCCGACCACTGACATATCTTGTCATCCTAAATCTTTCCAGGATAACAAAAGCAAAACAAAACACCCCCCCCCTTTTTTTCCTTTACATGGAGTCTAATATGCTATTATGACTTCCAAGTTCATGGCTATTTCTTAGAGGAAAAGCTTCAGAGTAGGCACAGTATTCTGGACCCAGAGTTCTGACCTCTCAGTACCTGTGCTCCGTTCCCAGCTTGCTTATGCTTTCCAGCAGCCTGTTTGCATTTCAAACGTGTTGTATTTTAAACTTGAAGGTGACTTCTCATTTAGTCACTCCCAAGGATTTATCTGCTTGCTTTTGTTCTGTTTTCTCCCACTGTGCACTTGTGCTTTACTGACCTTGATTCTGTCCCCTTGGGCCTTCTCAATTTCCAGTGGCATCCCAGGGATGGGCAGTGGCCATGCCTCACCCCCCTCCCCGGCCTGGCCAAGGTGCAGGCATGACAGGGTACATTTTCTGCAGAAAAAAACTTAAAATCAATTTTAGTCAGTCCAGTCTTGATATCACTGTGCATTAGAAATTCTAAACCAAATCCGTTGGTGTTACTTCTGCCCCCAAAATATTCTCTTGTCTAAGTTCTAAACAATTGGTTGCATTTTAATTTCTATGTAAGCTTCAAATTAGTGCATTTTAATGACGTGTCCTTGTATTCAACATGGAATTCAATTCATACAGCTCCAAGGTTTATTTACTTATTTCTATTTTTATTGTCACCCGAGGATATGTTTATTGATTTTAGTTTATATTTTTTGTTGATTTCAGAGAGGAAGGGAGAGGGAGAGAGAGATAGAAACATCAACATCAATGATGAGAGAGAATCATTGATCAGCTGCCTCCTGCATGCGCCCACTGGGGATCAAGCTTACAACCTGAGCATGTGCCTTGACTTGGAATTGAACCATGATCTCCTGGTCCTACCTAGGTCAGTGCTCAACCATTGAGCCACACTGGTGGGACACATTTACTGATTTTAGATAGGGAGGGAGGGAGGGAGAGAGGAAGAGAGAGAGAGAGAGAGAGAGAGAGAGAGAGAGAGAGAGAGAGAGAGAGAGATCCTTTAGGAAATTTCTTAAGCCCTTTTGTATTAGTTAGAATATAGTTGAGATACTTCAAAGAGATGTAAAGAGAGGGTTAAATAAGACAAGAATGTCTCTTATGTGGAAGTCTAAGCTGGAGAGAAGGGTGGCTCAGCCTGAGGTTATCCAGGGACCACATTCCTTCTGTCTTGTTCTTCCATCCATGGGGCACTATCCTTATTGGCATAATCGCAGCCAGTTCAGCACCATTCGTCTGCATCCAGCCAGTAAGAACAGGAAGAAATCGTGGAGAGCACCTTCCTTCCTTTGAAAAGCCCGACTCAGGCATGGTGTACATTACTTCTGTTCACATTTCCTTAGCCAAAGCGTCATCATATGTCCACACCTAATTCCAGGGGAGGCTGGGTCATAGTCTGTAGCTCAGCACTAGTGTAATATGAGCCACATATGTAATTAGAAATTTTAATAACCATGCTAAAAAAAATGAAAGAAACAGGTGAAAATAACCTGGTATACTTAACCCAGCATATTTAACCCAATATATCTAAAATAGTATCACTTCAACATGTAGGACTAGCCATGGGTAACTAATGGCTACCATATTGGGCAGTGGAGCCGTAGCTGGTTGGCCATGTGCCCAACTAAAGTGGAAGGATCCTACCACTGAAATGAAGGGGAGAATGGACATCTGGGGTCAGCTGGTGGTCAGTCTCTGTCAAATCTCTTCTTAACCATTCCAGTTGGAGGCTAGTACTTGGTATTGCCCATGACATAATGTGTGTATATCATCTGTTTTAGTCTGTTCTCATTGGATTGGGCTTTTTAAGGGTGAAGGGTGAGTTTTCTTCTCTCCAGATCTTAGTCTAGTATTTGGCAAATTATAATTACCTGATCCGTTAAGTGAATGAATAAAGTGAATGAGGATTTCATTTAATTCCTCAACTGTTCTCATTATTCCTTGATGAATGCTTATGCTTTTCCTCACTGATGTGGATCACCCCCTTTCTGGTGCATCACAAGAATTTATTTTGATTTGGGGGGTACATTTGCTGTGAACTCACATCCAGAGATGTTTCTGGTTGGCATCCACTTCCTGAGATAATGGCAGGTTCTCTGCTTCCATGAATGATGCTTTGGAAAATATGTCCAGTGTGCAGGAAATTCATTTTCCTTGAAACAGTGAATCTTCTCTCAGGGGTGCCTCTGCGCTGAGATTGGGAGAGTTTTCATTGTGAACCTCTGTGATGATGGAGCTGTTTGCATGGCACCCAGTGCACCAAGAGTTCCTGTTCAGCGCTTGGGAGATATGCCATTTCCAGGAACTATTAGCAATAATATTTGCTCCTAGCAGACAGAGACTGAAGATAATACTTCACATGTGAAAAAGCCAGCAAGTGAGCGAAACTTATTAATGCTTCCTAGAATTAAATGAAACATGAATGCAGCTTCTCATTAAGTGAGATGGTGGACTGAATGTTCCGTAAACAAGTTAAATTCGAGATGTCACAGGAGGTTCCCCTTGCACACAAGCCTGTCTCGCATCCCTCAGAGTCAGGTGGCTGCGGCAATGCCTTTCCTGGGCTGGCCCTGGAGATGTCACGGCCCTTTGCCCTGGAGAATGGAGAGCGGTGAGGGGAAGGGTGAGTGCACGGGACTGTGTCTCCTCCACTTTTCTTTAAGAGCATCCCTCAGCCTTTCCCCCATCTCTCAGCCCCTTGCCCCCTGCAAACAGAAGCCTCGCCTCCTCATCCTAGGAGCGGCCCTTGGGATGAGTTTTCTAGGCTAGTCATTCTTTTGGGGGGAGTCTCATTCCAACCTGGCAGTGGCATCCTTCACGAAAATAACATCGAGAGCAGCAGTGTATCTCTGCCAGCGTCGTC
This sequence comes from Myotis nattereri, assembly GCF_964212035.1. Classification (NCBI taxonomy): domain Eukaryota; kingdom Metazoa; phylum Chordata; class Mammalia; order Chiroptera; family Vespertilionidae; genus Myotis; species Myotis nattereri. The sequence goes on from NC_138079.1 coordinate 38,772,199, forward strand.
ATAATGACATCACAGTGCATGCGTGTGCCAGGCTCTCGCTCAGCGCTTTGTGTGTTACTCATTTATCCTTGTAACCACCTGATGAAATAGCATTATTATGATCTTCATTTTATAGGTGAAGAACAGGCTTAGACTAAGCGACTTGCCTTGAGTGAGAAGCTTGTAAGTTGCTAAACTGGGTTGACTGACACCCATATCTGAATGTAAATCCCGGGCCTTTAACCACTATATGGTCCTGCCCCCTAAATATCATGTCCGTGGCTTTATTTCTATTTGATGTGTTTTTGGTGGTGGTGGGGTTGGGCAGGAGGATGGGGGTGAGAGCCAGGAGGACCTGATCCAGAATACAAAGAACTGAGGGGTGTTTGGATGAGGCTTTGGAACCAGGATGGTTTGCTGGTAGAGCAAGGAGGAGCCAGACGCACATTCTGAGACTGCAGGAGTTTTCATTAGGAACCTCTGTGATGAAGGAGCTGTAGCCATAAGGTAGTTCAGCGCTCGTGTTTTATCGATCAGGAAACTGGACCGCAGAGACTTGAAATTACTTGCGGAGGGCGCGCTTCTAGTGAATGAAGTAAAGCAAGAACCACATACTTGAACCTGCTCTTCTGATTCCAAGTGAATTTTATTTAGTTACACTGCTTTAGTGCTACCTTTTAGAAGTTTGTAACCTCCCCTTAGGTGTTATTTCTGTTATGTGTTCCTATTTGTTACTAGTAGGAAAAGTGCCTGGAAAATATAAGAAGGGAACATGTGCTTGCTTGAGGAATAAGAGCAGGGTGATGGAGAAGCTTGCATCGTCAAGGGTCTCAGGCTCTGCCAGCCAAAGTCCATGGCCAGGGCTCAAACCAAACCCCAGGCTGTGGCTGCAGCTCCAGTTCTGGCTCCGGCTCCAGCTCAGGCCCCCAAAGGTGCCCAGGCCCCCACGAAGGCTCCAGAGAGGAGGCCTCTGCCTGCCGATGTGAGGACAGAAGGGCTGATGTGTCCCCCGGGCTGCTGTCTGCATGGGGCTGGGGTCCTCCTGTGCTATTTGTACAAATACACAGAGACAGGATTTGTCAATAAACAAATGAACAAACAAAAAGACCACAGTGTGAGTTGAAATCAGATGTTTCAACCATTCCCAGGCCCAGCTTCCTATACTCCCTTGTCACTGAGTGGCTTGCTCTCAAGCCTGTAGGAACAGGGAACTTGCTGTACTCATATTGGTTCCTTCGACATCCAGCACAGAACAGGTGCTTGTGAAAGGTTTACAGAAATGAACTAAGGATACACGTTTTGGTGCACAAAGAGGTTTGAGAACCTCCAGTGCACGCTTCTCTTCTGTTACACTAACTATTCTCAAGTTTTAGGGAGTGGGGAGTGGGTTTAAAAAAGTATGATCTTTTCTCTCAAGAAGCTAATTGCCTAGTTGAAGAGAGAACACTAGCAGAAGGGGAAAGTTAGAACTGAGTAAAACTCATATGAATTGGAAGTGGGTTCGGAGTTCAGTGGGAATGGAGTAATCGGAGGTGCAATGGAGCAGGTAAAATGAATTGGGTTTTAGTATTTACTCATTATCTACCATTTAGGTAGACAGAGGGGGCAGAAGGGCCAGTATAGGAGTGGGACTGAGTGTGGACCATAAGAGGGACAGTGTGCAAATGTGGGGGAGCAGAAGGAAATAGGATTAGCAGGGTAGGGTGGAGCCCTAATAAAGACGGTCGTAAACCAAACAATTCAAAAGAGGCATAATAAGCCATAAAGAGTCTGTAGGTTCGTGAGTGACATGAGAAAAGTGGTTGAACTGGAAATTCAAAGGTGGTGTCAGAAATCTCTCTGAGAAGGTCACTCATAAGAACACAAATACTGGGTAATAATACTGCTTTACATATCTGGTATCCTTTCACGTTTCCACAAATCTCATTGCATCCCTACATGTCCAGGGGTGGGCAATGATTACTGTCCCCATTTTCCAGACAGGAAAACGGAGCTTCAAAGTAGGTGAGTGACCTGAGAGTCACACAGTTAGGAGACAGCAGGTGAAGGAGCCCAGATCTCCTCACTTTCAGTGGTGTGTCCAGGTGCAAGGAATATGTCTTCCAGAAACTTAGACCGTAATTAGGGGAGCCGTTTCTTGAAAAGGAAAGGATGGTGGCAGTGTGTAGCTGATGTGTAGCAGGTGCTCCGTGTACACTTGGTTCTATCACCCGAACAGTCTTGCAGCTACATTTTACAGGTGAGGAAATCCAGGTTCGGAGAGGTTAAGTAACTTGCCTGTGTTTGTCCGTCTTGTTGGCTGCGGATTGGGAGCCCTCATCTGGTGTGCATACCTCTTTACTGCTTTGGTTCCTTCCATATCTTGACACTTGGGTGCGTTGCAGCTGCTTCTGTGTCCTGCTTTGCTCAGGAATGCAATAGGGCTGATTTTTCAGGTGCTTATTTATATACAAATCATTTTGCAATAAGTTTAACGAAAGCAGGTGTCTTGGCTTAATATTATGCTGTGTTTTATGAAGGTGAGTGTGTATATTAAGAGTAAATATTAAGAAGGTCAAAAAAGCTAATTAGGAAAAATGCAGAATTTTGATCTCTTTTTATACTTGGACTCCTTCTAAGCCCTCCTTTAACCTTCAGGATAGAGACTCAAGTCATAAGGTGCCAAGTGAGTGGAACTCTGCTTATGTCTCTAGGCCCCCTTGTTGTCTTGCACACAGCTCTAGAGGAGGAACTTCACATCCTGCACATAGTTTGACACGTTCTCTGTCTTCAGTGCTTGTGCCGGAATGTGTCTCTCTGTCCTTCCCTTTCGTCTCGTTAATTTGTATTCATACCTTCAAGACTCCTCATGCCCAGCTCCTGGACGGGTGTGGTGTTCCTGCCCTGTGCCTACTTTGAGGAAGATGGCATAGGGTGAAGGCGTATATGCAGTGTTCGGGGTGGGGAGCTGTGTGGGGGCATACTGAATAGACCACTCGGCAGAATGGTTGGTTTGTAAAGGGAAGTTGTATGAAATAAGTGGGAGTGTCTTGGCCCTAGTTCTTGAGTGCCAATGTCAGAAGCAGACTTTGATGCCTAAATATGACCCTAACCGCACCAAGTCATTAATTGCTTAAGAATGGACCCCTGCATAAGCACCCTAGCCGTGTGCCCACCCTGACTGCACTGGGGCAGGGAGAGGGAGGATGAATTCCCATTGGCTTCTGTAAGGTAGTGGGATTGCACTTCCTATGAAAGGGGCGAGGGCTGGGGAGGGTGGAGTGTGTGTGTGTGTGTGTGTGGGGGGGAAGCTGGTTCCCCAGAGGAGGAGATCCAGGTACAAAAGGGGAAAAAGGAAGGACGCCAGATAACCAGAATCTACAAATGGCTGCTCCAGAGGAGAGAGGAAATGTATGAGGCACCGAGAGAGGCTCTCGCAGAGCAGACTTGAAGGGCAGAAACGTGGCCTTTCCTCTCTAGTCAGTGGGGAGCCACTGAGGAGTTTAGAGTAGGTACAGGGGACGGCACCCCAGAACAGTGTTTTAACAAGTTGAATCTCTTGGTCATGGGCACCCTGGGCTGGAGAGAGCTGGGGCTGAAAGTAGAGAGACCAGTTGGGAGATTAGTGTCAGCGTGCAGTAAACACAGAGCTGAAAATCCGGAATTTACATGAGTCATTACGGATTAAACTCTCTGACCTTGGGCAAGTCAGACTTTCCTTGCCTCAGGTGTCCACAGCCGGGTGGTTACATTGGCTTAGTTGGGAACAGGGTGGGGATGAACTCATGAAGCTCTTTGGTCCGGATTCAGGTTGATCATGGGATCATTTTTAGCTTGTAGCTTATTCCCACTCTTTGTGTGTCTGATAGTTTTCTAGGCACCATTCACTTTTCTTTTTCTGAAATGAAAAGTTGAGGTGTGTGAAAACCTTATGCTCACAGTAATCGGAGCACATCCTTGCTTTGTCGGAGAGAGATGTCACCTCCAGATTGTGTGTGCCTCTGGTCTTTGGCACGTTCTGAGCCAGGAATGGGACAAAGTGAAAGGTTGTTTGAATACTGATGTAAAATCACAGTGGGCAGGGAAAACCATCTATTTGGATTATGAACAGAATCTATACAGTGGCCCATTCACTTCATGTTAATTGTGACCATTTGAGTGGAGTTGGACAGCATTTAGAATGAAGGGAAAAGGCCTTCCACAAAGCTCTTTTCATAAATAGCTCTTGATTCTGTGGCTCTTCGACAAAAGTCTGTATCTTCCCCTGGAGTCTTGTCATGCTTCTAGCAACAACTAGGAGTTTGGCCTCACTGTAGTTCACAGGTCAACACATTTAATCCCCAAGTGGAGCTTTACCAGAGCTACTGTTTTTCATTGGTTTTTAATGATTTTTGTAAAACATGTTCAGTATTGCATTTTTATCTTGAGAGATCGTTTCTAGATATCCTCACGATGGAATTGTACTTTACAATGAACCTTCACACATGATCTCATTTTGTTTCTTTAGGCCCATATGGGATAACTTCTGCTATCATAGTCTAATTTTCAGTGGGGTTTGTCAGAAAGAGATTGCTCTGTCTGGACCTCAAAAACTCACAAATAGAGTTTCATTGTCCCTTTATTTGAGTAGCTCATAGTGTTTTATACACATTAATTCATTAATCCTCACAAAAGCCCTGTGTGTAGGCAGTGGAAAATATTTTTTCCCTGCTGCAGTATTTACACACCGAGAAACCAAGTCATAAGGCAAAGGCGGGGCAGGGCCTGTGGACGGGAGCCAGGGGTAACTTGGCTGCCCAGTCCTTAGTCTGGTCCTCTCCCTTGACCATTAGAAAACTCAAACTCATTTTCCTTTGGAAAATAATTATGATTTCCAAGGAAAATAGCCCTGTGGACCAAATTCTACCTGGAGAACAGAACTGAAAGAGGGGAGAGTTTGGGGCGGTTTTATCATCAAATTGTTGATGTGGTTTCATTTTCTTGTGTTGTTGCCATGCATTTGACTGTAGCCAGAACCCACACATTCAACATGGTAGCACGTGTTGTATCTAAAACCACATCTTAGACGTACCCAGCTCATTTCTTTGTTGATGATGTTAGAGTAAGGTGGCCTCTGTTGTTCCAGCCTAGGCTGTGCCGTAGGAGGCAGGAACGTCTTATGCTTTCATTTCTTACAGTTCCACTTCCTCAAGAGCAGGGAACCATCTCTACTCTTCTTTCCTTTAGCCTTTCATCTTCCCACTAGTGCTTTGAGAAGAGTAAATCAGTAAAAGGAGTGGGCAGAAAAAAACCACAGACTTGGTATCTCAGTGCCTACATGACAGCTCTTCCTGTGTGGGCATCTGCAACGTATTGTGTCCAAAACCGAATTCCTGGTTTTCTTTCCCAAATCTGCACTCCCTACACCATCCCCCATCTCTGTAATGGCAATACCATCCTTAGCTCAGGCTTCAAACTTGGGAGACATCCTCTTTCTCTCACATCCTATGTCCAACTTGTTAGGAAATCCTTTTGGCTCTACCTTAAGAATTTGTCCAGAACCCAGTAACTGCTCACAGACTCTCTTGCTACCACCTGTTCTGCCCACCATCATCTCTTGCCTGGAATATTGCAGTGGCTCCAAACAAGCCCCCTGCGCTGCCCTTGGTCCCCTCTCAGTCAGCCTGAAGGATAGTAGTTGGAATGATACTGTGAATATACACCGAGTGGCCATATTATTATGACCACCCCATCAGTACAATGATTAATTATGTAAATAATAATAATAATAATAATAATAATAAAACCTTGAGAGTATTTGCTTAGAAAGTTTTCAATATTCAGTATTTTTGGAAGTGTCAATGAAGTACTGATGGGGTGGTCATAATCTGTCTGGTCATAATAATCTGGCCACTCAGTGTATATGTCAGATCATGTTATTCCTTAGCTTGGAGCCCTCAAATGAACGCTTGTCATACTGAGAAGAGAAACCAAGGCCACATGGTGACTTAGCAGGCATTATATGATCAGCCCCTCCTTTCTTCTCTGTCCTCATCTTTTATTCCTCTCCTTTTCACTCATTCTGTGTCCTTTCCGCTCCTCGATCACACTCACAAATGTTCTCGCCTTGCTTCAGGACTTTCACTCTCTGCTTCTGCTGCCTGAGACTCAGCCCAGACATCAGCCTGACTCTCCTGAATCTTTTGTCATTGTCTTTACAATGAGATCTTCCCTGACTGCTGTACTTAGCATTGGACTCCACCTCTTACTTCTGCCACTATTACCTCCTTTGTTTCATTTTCTAAATAAGACATATCACTTTTAAGTATACTATAAAATTTTCTCTTTCGTTGTCTAAAGAAATTGTACTCTTAGTTTCAGAGGGACTGCGATTTTGGTTTCTTTTATTTAATTATACAGATACTCCTCCATTTACAATGGGATTATATCCCAATAAACGCATAATTGGGTGGAAATACCGTAAGTCAAAAATACATTTAATACACCTAACCTGCTGAATATCATAGCTGAGTCCAGCCTACCTTAATTTTGTGCCCAGAACACATGCACTAGCCTACAGTTGGGCAAAATCATCTTGCTGCCACTGTCCAGCATCACAAGAGAGTATCATATTGCATATCCCTAGCCCAGGAAAAGGTCAAAATTCAAAATTAGAAGTATGGTTTATGCTAAATGTGTATACCTTTGCACCATTGTTAGGTTAAAAAATTGTTAAAAAGTCGAATGGACCATAATAAGTCGGGGACCATATGTATCTCCTTAGCATATAATATCCTGGTGCCCAGTAGGTGCTCAAATATTGCTGAATGAATATGTAGTGTTTTCAAAACAGTCACTTTTGCCCCTCCCCCTCAGTCATAGTTGAAAAAAATATACTGATTAGACTTAGTTTCTTAATTAAATTTTGGGGTGTATGGAGCACAGCAAAGGATGCAAGAGAAATTATTTCACTGGGGAGATAAGATAACCACATGAAACAATGGGCAAAAAGTGTTAGATTATAGAATAAATAAAAGATGTAGGACAGGTCATTGGGACCATGGCGGGAGGGAGGGTCTTAGAATTTGATACCGAGTGTCAGTACTACTTTAGGTGTTGTGCCTACTGAATTCCATTTGGTCCTCACAACAGATATTGTGAGACAAATGAGGCAGCCCAAGGTCATAGTATAGGGAGGTGTTGGAGCCAAGATTCACAGATTATCTCTATATTTTCTTTCTTTGCTACTTAACCTGTCCAATGAAGTTTGAAGCACTATACCTTTTATCTTCAGAGGTTCCATTTTGTCAAGTTGGCCTGGTCTTTTGAGATAGTATCCTGACCCTTTCTTATGTTTTCAGTTATTTTTTTTAATATCTTTACTTAAACATACTTGTATGACAGAATGTTTGGTGAGTCTATTATTTGAAGTTCTGAGGGTCTAATTTTGCTGTGTGTACTGTTTTCTCTCGATGAGTAGTTTTGTTGAGTGTTTTTTAATTTTGACTTGTGAGCCCATGATCAATGAGGCTGAAACTGGGAGGCTTGCAATACTGAGTTAACCCCCAAAGCATTACAAGTCTGGGACTATTTTGTGTATTATTTTTCAGTTGAAGATTTCTAGGGAACATTCCACCCCCTCTCCCCCATTAAAGGCTTAGGTCGAGACAAAAACTCCCTTGTCTTTTCCTAGTGGTCATATTTTTCTATTATTTGACTAGCCCTTTGGGATATTGCCTTATACAGGAATTTTTGTGCTAATTCCTGACCACACATGGATCCTTGACTCTGTTTCTTGCCCTCAGTGGCCATTAAACCAAATTTTCTGGACTGAGCTCAGAAAAATTCTTCAGGGCAAAGATTCTCAATAGATCACCGCTATGTCTTTTGATGAGTCTTAATTTTATGACTCTTGGAAAGCTCCTTTATTCTCTTGGGAGAGTTCAACTATACATTTAAAGTAATTCTTAAATTACTTAATAGTCTAGCTAATACTTTGAGCAATAGGATCCTCAAGTTGCTTAATCCAACATATAGACAGAAAGGAAGTTCATTTAAAAAACTTAAGTTAAGTTGTCCTTGTCAGCACATCCTACAAGTGTACCCTGCCCATTCCCAGTGGATAGTGCCTTTCCTATGTTCTCTGCTAGTACTCAGAGTTTCTCTTTACTCCAATGTTTGTTATGTGGTATTGACTGTTTAATGGGCTGTTCAATAAAATACTCAATTGATATAATTGAGTTTTCTAGGCACAGTTCACACCTGGGAAGTATTGGCATTTTATTATGCTCTTATCTAAAATGAGGATTTTCTCACAAACATTTAATCTAAATTTATAGGCCACACACCTAGACAGATCTGTAATTTATTCATGCACACACACACACACACACACACATTTGTATGCACCCACAGGGAATTGCCTATTTTCTGTAATCTGGCTAATAGACCTGCTTGCCCCAAACTGTGTGTCCTACTCTCTTTCTGTGTTCCCAGCAGTTAGTGTGTTGAATCAAGGCATGGTCTGTTGCTAGCGAAGACTGAGACTTTACATCCATCATTACCCATTATCACTTCAACCTGGATTACTGGTATACCACTCATGTTAGCTAATCTTGCCCAGTAGAGAATAGGAATGTGAAGAGGTAGGAGACAAGAGAGGTAAAAGTGTGTTACACATTTGTGTGTGCATGTACGGTGTGAGGTTGAGATGAGCTAAAGTTAGTCCTGTTGATAACTCCTTATGTGATAAGTATTGATTAAGCACCAACCATGTTTTTGGCATTGTCTAAGTCTGTTCGGGCTGCTATCACAAAACACCACAGACTGGGTGGCTTATAAACAACAGAAATTTACTTTTCATTGTTCTGGAGGCTGTAAGCCCAAGATTAGGGTGCCAGCCCTCCTCCGGGTTGCAACCTTGCATCCTCACATGGTGGAAGGAGCCAGGGAGCTCTGGGGGGTGTTTTTTATAAAGACATTAGTGCCGTTCATGGCAAGTCTACCCTAATGACCAAAGCACCTCCCAAAGGCCGTACCTCCAAATGCCATCAGCTTGAGGGTTAGCATTTAACATATGAACTTCGGAGGGTGGACACAAACACTCAGACCATAGCAGGCATGCATACACCTGCCTATTCGGTTGCTGCTAATGCTAGTTTTTCAGATGGCATTTCTTTTCCAGAGCAGGTAGAGAGTAGTACAGTTTATAGCATGTGAAGATCGGCCTTGATTTGGCATTTATGACTTAGGTTCTGCAAAGTGTAGCATTTAGTTCCTAGTTCCTTTGTTAATGGTGCATTTTTCAAATGGTTGAGCTAAGTTTTGCTTTAGGAAATACTGTTATACAAGAGTCATAGAAAACATGATCCAAGGAGGGGACTTTTTGTTTTCCTGAGGACTTGAGTAAATACTGCAAAGATGGAAAAGACCCAAGTCCTACCTGCCTCACAACAGGCATTGCATTTTTTGGAGCACATCCAATTTTAAGAGTCACCCACTTGTCCAATTTCAGATTGTCTAGAAAGACAGAGCCTTATTCTTTGGTTTCTCTTGTTGAGGAATATCAACAAGGAACTTACACACCATAAAATGAAACCATTCACTCCAATGGAATCTGTGCAGATTTAGATATTAAAATATTTTTATAATATTTTTGAAATGTTGCATTAAGACTAGTATCCTATTTTAATTTTTTTTATTGAAAATGAATAGTAATATATATTGTGAAGTATCAGTTGGGTTATCAAATTCTAACTTAATTAAAATATTTAGGAGTTCTAATGATATAAGAAAATTTATATACTAATGTCCTGGGGGAATTACACCAAAGACAGTATTTTGTAGTTACTTGGTATGACTTTTTGGAATGTAGAAACTATCCTGTGAGGAGTCCCCTTTCTGGAGGAGACTTTTTGAGTCCAGCTAGCTTTTCTTTTTAATGAAAAGGCACACCTAAGCCATCAGAAGCAAAATTAAGTCTGCCCAAACTTAAAGAAGGACATGGGACAATTCTTCAGTGTTCAGGACGATATCCATTATAGTGCACTGAGCATCCCTGGGTGCTAAGCACCAAGGGTCTGTGCTCCCCAGCATCTGACACCTCATTTCTGTCTCCATCCTTGTGAGCATATTCAAGTTCCTTGAAAACAGACAAAAGCCCTTTATTTTTTTAAAGAAATATTATTCGCTTTATTTTTTGATATTCAACATTATTTTATATTAGTTTCCGCATAGTGGTTAGACAACTATGTAATTTACAAAGTGATTCCCCCAATCATTCAGGTGCCCAACTGCACCATAGATAGTTATGGCAATGTTATTGGCTATATTCTCTGTGTCAGCGCTCAATTTGTATTTCTTAATCCCTTCACACCTTTCAATCAGACTCCCAAACCCACTCCCATCAGGCAACTATTAGTTTGTTCTCTGCATCTATGAGTCTGTTTCTGTTTTGTTTGTTTATTTTTAATATTTTTTAAATCCTCATCCGAGGATATGTTTTTATTGATTTTTCTAGAGAGAGAGGTAGGGGGAGAGAGAAATATCGAGCAATTGCCTCCTGCACACACCCTGACCGAACCTGCAACCTAGGTATGTGCTCTGACAGAATCAAACCCAAAACCTTTTGGGTATGGGACGGCACTCCAACAAACTGGGCGACCCAGCCAGGGCTGTTTGTTTATTTTGTTCCTTAGATTCCACATATAAGTGAAATCATATGGTATGTGTCTTTCTCTGTCTGACTTATTTTACTTAGCATAATACCCTCTAGGTCCATCCATGCTGTTGCAAATGGTAATATTTTCTTAAAAAAAAAAACAACCCATCCCCTTTATTTTTCTCTCCTCTGCACTTAAAATGCTAACCAGTAACTTCCCAATTTCCAAAGACCATACCCCTTCTGAGTCCTTATTTATGTGTTTCACATCTATATGCCCTTTCTTTTTAAATAGAGCGATAAATATTTGAAGGGAGATACTTAAACTTTAAAAGCAAAACACAAAAACCAGTACTAAGCATATAGAAAGTTCAGAGTGAATGTGCTGAACTACATTAAACATTTAGAGACTAGTCATATTTCTAAGATTAAAACATTTTTTCTAAGCTTTTCTTTAAGGTCATATTTCTAAATATTAAAGCATCAACTCTAGAATTTCTCTAGGTTTTACACATTAGTATTTAGTGTAGAATTGGGTAGAGTAATCTGGCTATTCTACTTAAAGAATGTCTTAATTTTGATGAGGGGGAGAGTACTTTTCTTTCCTACAAAGACTGCATGAAGCCTAGTTGGGTCTGGGCACAGGAGAGCGGGTGGCCCGCAGCCACAGCTGTTGCCTGAAGTACAGATGGAAGCATGAAGGAGGCGGTGCTGCCTGCTCTGGTTAGATTTGTCACCTTCTGAGGACCCCTCTCTGGCTAGCAACGCTTCCAGGTATCCGGACCATTTTCCCCATACCTGTTCTTCCCGCTACTCTTTCTGCCTCCACCTTCTCTCTCCGTGTGTCTGTTCAGCAGTCTTCGGGTCAGTCTCAGGAAAAGGCAACCTTAGGTAAGTTACAGCCTCACTCGAAACCCTTCCGTGCTTCGCATTGTCTTTAGGAGGAGTTTTTCAACCCGGAAAATGTGATTTTTCTTTTGGATCTCAAAACCTTAAATTAAGCCCCAAAGAAAACGAGTCTCGTGATTTAGCAGTTACTTTGTTACCACTCATAAATGATATTTCCTACCTTTTCTCCCTGGGGTAGGAAAAATTCATATTTCTTCCCTAGGGTGGCTCTGAATTTCTTGATATTTTAAAATTTTAAATTCCCTTCTAGGGGTAAAACCTTGCTACCAAACAGAATAATTAAAACATGCCACAATCTGGGAAAGAAATTCTAAAAATGTTATAAGCAATGATAATATCATTGGAAAATGGAGAGAGAGAGAAGAGATTAAGAGAGAGAAACCATCTATCATCTATGGCAGCCACCACAAAAAAGAGAAAATTGTTTAGGAGACATTAATTCTAGCATGCATGATATTTGTAGTTGACAATATTGAGATAATTATAGATTCACATTTAGTTATAAGAAATAATGCTGAAATACTTTGTATTCTTTGCCAGTTTCCCCAGTGGTAAACTTTTATAAAACTATAGTATACTGCCTCAATCAGTATTGACATTGATACAATGCACCCATCTGATTCAGGTTTCCCAGTTCTACCTACATTCATTAGTACGTATGACTTTAACTTTCAATACAATTTTGTCACCTGTGTATCCACCACCACTGTCAAGATACTGAACAGTTCTAAAATCACAAGGACCCCTCATGTTGCCTGCCCATTTTCTCCTCCCCCTCCCAATATTCTTTTTGAAAAGAAAATCCTCACCTGAGACATGCTTAGAGAGAAGAAGAGAGAGAGACAGAGAAACAAAGAATGAGGGAGGGAGGGAGTGAAGGAGGGAGAGAGAGAGAGAGAGAGAGAGAGAGAGAGAGAGAGAGAGAGAGAGAGAGACAGACATTGTGATTAGTTGCCTTCTATACGTGCCCTGACTAGGAATGGAACCCCCAACCTAGGCATGTGCTCTGACCGGGAATCGAACTGGTAACCTTTTGGTGCACGGGATGATGTTCAACTAACTGAGCCACTCCGGTTGGACCCAATATTCTTTTTAACCCTTATCAACTACTAATCTACAATTTTAAAAAAATATTGTGTAAATGGGGTCTGTGATCTTTTGGAATTGGCTTTTATCACTCAGCATAATTTTCTGAAGATTGAGCCATGTCACGTGTACCAAGTTTGCTCTGTTTATTGCCAAGCAGCGTGCATTGCTGTGATATGCATGTGTGTATAGATGTACTCGTGCACAGCATTTAACCATTCCCCTGTTGAAGGACAGCTGGGCTGATTCTAGTTTTTCACTACTATATATGAGGCTGCTACGGACAATCATGTACAGGTGTTTGTGTAAACATAAAACGTTATTTCTCTGGGGTGGGGGGGTACCCACTGGCATTGCTGGTGGCAGTTGCATGTTTAGTTAAGAAACTGCCAGACTCTTTTCCAGCCTGGCTGTATCAGTTTGCATCCCCATCAGCAACATGAGTGATTGTTTCCGCACATCCTCTCCCGCAATTGGCAACGCCATTGTTTTTTATTTTAGCCGTTTGAATGGTATGTATTGATATCTCCTTGTGGTTTCAGTTTGCATTTCCCTAATGGCTAATGATGCTGAACATCTTCCCATGGGCTTGCTATCTGTATATCCTCTTCAGTGAAATGTCTGCTCATGTCTTTTGCCCATTTTTCTAATTGGATTGTTTGAGAGTTATTTATGTATAGTAAATACTAGTTATTTGTTAGATATTTCCCCCCGGTCTGTAGCATTCTTTTCATCCTCCTCTCATGGGCTTTCACAGAGCAAGCTTTAAACTTTGATGTCTAGCATGATTAAAAAAAGTAGTTTTTGGCCTTTGCATGTTCAGTGGTCCATTGAGAATCTGATGAAAGCTAGAAAACTCTTGTCAGAAAAATGCACACGCGCATAAAACTTCGCATCTAATTTCATGGAGTTCAGGGACTGTTTAAAGTGATGGACCATATGTTATCAACTCATGGTTTAATCACTGTTGCATTAACTTAGAGCAATGCGACTCCAGGGAGAGTTGCTCGTATCAAAGTTAAAAGCGGGAAACCCCGTAGCTTACAAAAGCAGAGCAATTTCAGAGCCAGACTTTACCGAGAACTTAACTGAAATGCCCCTTTCTCAGCAATCCATTGCTTGACTACTCTGGGAAATAGTGCTGGATTGCTCCTTTAATTTTGTAGCTTGACCAGGTACACCGTAAAAAAAAAAAATTCTTGTATTGAATTCAGACTTTTAGGTATTAGCAATGAATGCACGTGTGGGCTTTCAACTGCCAGTTCAGTTTTAGCAGCATGACTCTCTTTGTATGACTTACTATTTTTCTTGCTCTATCTCCTTGATAAAAATGAATGGAAAAGAAATGAGATTCTGGTAAAGAAACAGGGGTCTGATAAATTTTGATATCATTATTTGTGCCCGGGCAGAGAATTGTCAGTATCATTGAACTTGATTTGTTTCCCCCATGAATGAAATGCATAAAGGAAAAGCACACAGTAGGAAAAGCTGAAAGATAATTTTGTGGAGAATTCTAACTGAAGGGTAACATGTACATTTGACCCTTGAAAAGCATGGGTTTGAGTTACGTGGACCTACTTATATGTGGATTTCTTTCAACAAATACTATAAATGTATTTTCTCTTCCTTATTATTTTCTGAATAATGTTTAGTTTAGTTTACTTTATTGTAAGAATACAGCCTATAATACAGGTATAACATATAAGATATGTGTTAATTGACTGCTGTTGGTAAGGCTTCTGGTCAACAGTAGGCTTTTAGTGAAGTTTTTGGGGAGTCAAAATTTATGCATGGATTTTCAACTGTGCGGGGGTCAGTACTGTTACCCCCATGGTGTTTGAGGGTCAACTGCCCTTAGAAATGTTATTGCCAGATCTCTGGCAAAGGACCCTGGCCCCCATAAGTCTGTGGCTCACTTTTGTCACAGGTTTACTGTGTGTATTTTAGGATGGATTACGTATAAAAGTAGGAGGTCGATGACCTTTTCTTCCTCTGGCTACCAAACCTGTTACTCCAAACTACCAGACTCCTTAGCGTTTCCTAAAAATAGTATGGGTGTGTGGTTTTCTTCATGGTTAGCTCTTAATTCCCATCTTGTAACTCATTTACCACTTCATGCTTGCCCGACACTATCATGTTCTGCCAGGTATTATTACTCCCTACAACCTCTAGCTTTTCATAGATACGGAAGTTATCCCACCCAGACTGGGAGGTCCCCAACACCAGGGGCAGTGTTTCAAACACCGTCCTTCCCAGGTCAGCTGCACGGCGTGCTGCGCACATCGTGGTAGTGAACCGACTCTTGGACACACAGGACCTTAGAGATCTGTTGCTACTGAGGAAACTGGTGCTTTGATAGGTTGTATCTTGCGAGAGTGGTTGAGATTTGTATTGGCTACAAATGGATTAATTGCATAAATGAGGTTATAAAAGGGGATGTGCAATTGACTTAGAAAAAGCTTCTTAAGGGCTTAATCACGCTGTATGCAAATAAATTCTGGGAAAAAGCGAGTGTGACAGCTCCGGCGGAACATTTTGTTCGCAGTTAGCTCACGCTCCTCTTTGTACTGTAGAAGCATTCTCTACTTTAGGCTGCACCAATGCAGACTGCCTGGCTCCCCTTCTTCCTCCCTACCACTCCCATTAGTTTGAATTAATGAGATCCTATTGAATAGTTACTGTTGTTTCCTTTCTAATCTTTAGACATCTCCCCACACTCTGAGGTCACCAAATAATGCTTCTTAGACCTGCATAACTCAGGTAGATAGCTCTAGTCTGAGGCAGGCCCGTTGATACTGTTGTGTATTCAACAGCAGGTTTACTTCGAAAATGCTCTCTTCTTACCCATTCCCATTGTGTTGGTTTTGAAGGTTTTTACTTAGACTTGGCCTTACCTCCCGGTTGTTTAACTGTTCCTTCCTTCTTCTCCAGCTAGGATAACAGTGGTGAAATACAGTGATAATTCTATACTCCCATGTTCGTATAAGGAGCTGTGGGTCAGCATCTTCTCTAAACTGTAGAGGTTTCCAGCTGAGGCGTTAATTTAGTTGCCCCCATGATAATTTCTCTGCTCTTTGCATCTTCAAACTGTAGTGGGGATATTCAGCTCTATAAAACCAAATAAAACTCTGTAGACCTTTACACTATTGTATTTATCTGGCCCCGTGCTCTTCAGTATTCCTGATGCCTCGAGTGTCCTCTGGGCTGTCAGGGTGAGGCTGAGCAGGTTCATTGAGTGGTAGGTTCATTGCAGACCTGCGTGGCCCCAATTTCTGCTGAATCATTTTAATCAATCTAATGTTTAGCAGGGGTCCTCAAACTACGGCCCACAGTCCACATGCGGCCCGCCGAAAACATTTATCTGGCCCGCCGGGTGTTTTTGACGCCGCTGTGTGCATAGGAATTTGTTTATAGTTGTTTTTTTTTTTAAACTATAGTCTGGCCCTCTAATGGTCTGAGGGACAGTGAACTGGCCCCCTGTTTAAAAAGTTTGAGGACCCCTGGTAGAGGCTCTGAGTGATTTCATTTGAAATAGACTCAAATGCTTTCTAAAACCATCCCTTTGTGTATGTTTCATGTACAATAATAATAAATATGTAATAATTACAGCTAGTGTTAATTGAATGCATATGATAGGCACTGTGTGTGTGTTTTTTTAAGACTCTATCAAATCTTTTAATCCTCCCAACAATCAGATGAGGTAGGTACTGTTACTAGTTCTAAATTGGCCTAGGGAGGTGAAATAACAGGCCCAAAGTCACACAGAACCGGGCAGAGCTGGTGTTCAAATGCAGCCTGTTCCCGAGCCTGTACTGTCAGGCATTTGCTTCCTTCTAAATGAAATTATTATCTTTAAGCCTTTTTCTCATTATTTTTCTTTTTCACTTGCTAATGGGTCTCTGAAACAATCTCACTGATCCAGTAGTTTCATGATTTGAGAAGTTCTCCAGTACTCAACTGTACTTTTTTCAACTCCATTTAACCATATTTTATGCTTTAAAAAATACTTCTAATTTTATTTTAAATTGATTTATATTATATTTGCAACATTTGATAACCACATGAAGGCCAAAACAAGTCACTACAAAGACATCTGTTGATGTACAAGAAGGAACGGCTGGGAGAATAAGATGCTGGCATTAAGGGTGGGTGGAATGGGTGGGTAGAGAATGAATGGGGGAGGCAGTTGCTTGTTATCTTGTCAATGATCAATTTATTTCTTTAAAAATTTATGTTTAGGTAACTTTTGCTTCTCAGCTTAACTTCCTACACTTTTCTCTCAGGGCTGTTGTGTGAATCTCTGAGATGAAATTTGTAAAATACTTAGCATGGTGCCTGGCATATCATTATCCTTTCTAATGTAGTCACTAATAGTCTTGATAAATATTCTTTGAGCATTACCTGTTAATAGGTTTTGTAAAATACACATAAGCCAATGATTATTTTGTGTTCACAAAATATAAGTCATGGGCTTTATATTGAATTAATCTTAGAATACTTTATTTAGATGCAAAATCCAGAATTTCATAAAGCCAAGAACTGATTTTTTTCAGTATAAGTTGAATGTTATATTTTCTTTCCTCATTAACTTAACATATTTTTACCTATTGAAAATTGTCTTTTTTTCTTTTGCGTTAACTAACAATCAAAGATATTGGAATATTTATTCCTCATAATGTCTAAAACATTGTATCTTGATGTTCTTTTCATAAGATTTTTCCCCCCTTTTGTGAGCAAACTTAAAAATTAAGTTTGGTCTCCAAACCATCCCCTGGCATCTGCCAGCAAAACTGGAACTATTTTGGCTTTTATCTCCGTAAGACACATTCTCAAAAATGCAGTACAATTAAAGGGAAAAAAAGTACTTGAACCTGAAATTTTAAAATTACAGGTGGAGAACTCAAGCATTAGGAAGTAAAATGAAGTGGAGAGCATGGCATTTATACAGGGAAAAGCTACTGTGTGAAGAATTCTGACCGTTGTAACTTGCCTCGCAAATGCAACTTGCTTAATTATTAAAGGTGATGTGAAAGGAGGGCCAGAGTGGGTTAGCCGTGCGGCCTGCAGGCGGCACAGAGCCTGCTGCTCTTTACTGTGACAGAGCAATTGATTTTAGGAAAATCCAAGTGAAGATATATCTTTCAGCTTGAAGTTTATTTTATCAAGTGTATAATTTGCTCCAAATTATTTTTCTCCACAACTCAACTAGGAAGTTTTGACAGGGGTTTCACTCTTCAGAATACGTCTTCACATTCTCCTCAAAAGTGGTTTCTTTTTGATGTACTTTATTATCAGACAAAATCTAACAAATATCACATGTTGAGTTGTGAGAAACATGTGTACTTTCCTATAGTAAATACGTGTATGGTAAGCCTCCCACACAGCTTAACTTGTTATAATATACTTCTTAAAAATTTTAAGTCTTCAAAGATTTGCTCACAAAGGAATGCATGTTAGTTTGTTGCTTTATTATTGTCTGTATATTATTTCAGTCATTTTATAGTCAGTGCATTTTTAAAATTTTACTTCTTTTTAAAACCATTTTAATTTTTTAAAATACCTTATTGATATTTAGAGAGAGAGAAAGGGAGGAGAGAGAGAGAAACATCAGCGTGAAAACGTAACATTGATCAGATGCCTCCTGCACATCCCCAGCCAGGGATCAAGCAAACAACCTGGGCATGTGTCCTGATTGGGAATCTAACCAGCAGCCTTTTGGTGCATGGATGATGCCCAACCAACTGAGCCACACTGGCCAGGGCTAGAATGCATTTCTTATGCTATCAAGTAGAAATGTTCAGTGTTCTTATAATTTTATCAAGTTGAGTGAAAGGTGAAGGATTGGAATTATGTATGGTGTGACTCTAAACGTAAGTGAAAATATTGTTAATCTCTTGAGGCCTAGTGTATATTTACGGTAAAGGGTCATGGTATGTGGTAGCAGGTATGCATTCATATTATAAGTGCCTTTATAATTTTTAATTTTGGGGAGATCTACTTAGATTAGTCATCATTTTTATTTTATAGTGATAAACAATTCATATTAGAAATGAGAGTCTCAGTTTTGTCATATTCTTGTTAGTATTGTATTTAATTTGAAGTTTCTTTCTTGAACTACCTAAGCCATTCATCCAATATGTGAGGTTAGTTTCATTAAAAATCGATGATTATCATCCATAATCCCGTTTAAGTGGGTATGCACAGGGTACAACATGTTGAAAATGAGGGCCAAGGAAGGGTTCCATTGTCAACCCCTTGGGCTTATGGGACCCTTGGTCTTCTCTCGGGATGACTCGTGAAATGTAACTTGTGACCTAGGAGGATGCCAGTATTAAGTTAAAGGATTTTATAAAAAATAATACAGGACTTTTTATATTTTCCTCCTGGCCAAGTTTGTTCTCTGGGAATTGCTATACCAAATGTCACAGTTTGGATTTCTGTGTGCCTGCCTTCTTAAGAGAAGGCCCCGAAGGACTGTAGCTGGGCTGTGGCCCAGGAACCAGAGCCAGGCTTGGCCTAGTGAACAGAACCCTGTCCCACTTCTGTTCTCTGTGGGGCGGAGGCGAGAGGGTGGTGGTGAGTCTCCCTGTCTGCCCCATTCAGAATTCTCCTGCAGCCCACGCTTCTCCCAATCTTTAGGTCTCTTTTGTTCAGCTGTGAGCTCCTTGAGGGCTGGGTCTTATAGTAGTGTTCAATGAACCCTCCTCCCCTACTTTTTAAAAAAATATGTTTTTATTGATTTCAGAGAGGAAAGGCAAGGAAGGGAGAGATAGAAACATCAATGATTAGAAAGAATCATTGATTGGCTATCTCCTGCACACTCCCTACTGGGGTCAAACCTGCAACCTGGGCATGTGCCCTTACTGGGAATCAAACCGTGACCTCCTGGTTCGTAGATTGATGCTCAATCACTGAACAACACTGGTTGGATTCCCCTATTTTTTAAGTGATCTATAATTGACACACAACATCTTATTAGTTTCAGGTGTACAATATGATAATTTGATATTTGTATATATTGCAAAGTGTTCACCACAATAAGGCTAGTTAACATCTGTCACCATAGATAGTGACAGAATTTTTCTTTGTAATGAGAACTTTTACAATCTATTTTCTTAGCAACTTTTGAATATGCAATACAGTATTATTAACTACTAGAGGCCTGGTGCACGAAATTCGTGCATGGGGCAGGTGTTGTCCCTTAGCTCAGCCTACGCCCTCTTGCAAGCTGGGACCCCTCGGGTAGGGTCCCGAGGCCTGCTGGCGATCAGGGTCTATCAGGGCTTTCCTTCCCCCAGCTGCCAGCAGTTGGCCCCACCCCTGCCGCTGCCGCTGCCACTGCTTACCATCTGTGTGGTGCTGTCCCCCCGTGCCCCGCCACCAGTTGCCTCCCTCTGCAGGCGACAGACAGGTGTGGGGTGCGATCGCTTGGCTGGTCTGGGCCTCCCTCTGCAGGGTGATTGCTGGCTGGCTCCACACATCCGCCACAGCATTGCTGGCTGGTGGCCTGGCTTCCCTCTGTGGGGCAATTGATTGCTGGGTCCCTAGATTGATCGCCCCGCAGAGGGCGGCCCCGCTCACCTGCTGCAGTGCTGCCAGTCAGGTAGCCTGGACCTCCCTCTTTGGGGTGATCAATTGCCCAGCAGAGGGAGGTCTCACCCACCCGCCGCAGCGCCATTGGCTGGGTAGCCTGGGCCTCCCTCTTTGAGGCCATCAATTGCAGGGCTCCGTGATTGATTGCTGTGCAGAGGGTGGCCTGGGCCTCCCTTTGCGGGGCGATTGTGGGGCGATGTCGGCCCCCCTGACCAATCTCATCGCACCGCCTTGGCTGGCCTGGCGTTAGTGTGTGTCATAGCGTGGTCAGCCAGTAGGTCGTCCAGACGGTGGTTCTGCTGTTCGGTTGTTTGGTTGATTTGCATATTATGCGTTTATTATTATAGATAGTCTCTATGCTGTACATCACATCCCCATAACTTATTTTTTAACTGGAAGTTTGTACCTATTTGACTCCCTTCAATTAACCCCGTTTGAATGATGCTGGCTCCTTTTTTCCTAAGCTGGAAGCTGGTTTCTGGGTGTGGGTGTCAGGGGGCAGGCACACCCAAAGGCAAATGAGATGCATGCAGCTGGGGAAGAGGTGGGTTTGCATGACAGTGGCCTGCATTCCCCCAGACTGAAATGTCTGGCCCTCTCTAAGATCTGCCTTGTTCCACCAAAAGTGGATTCTGATCTCAGAGAAGCCTGTCATCCAAGCGATTAATTAAGGTGAAACTTTCAACCTGCTTATTTTGACCTTTCTTGTCTTTCTGAAATATAATTTCCATTTTGGGAGCAGTCAGTGGGATAATGTCGGGGTGATAGATTTCCTTATGTGTGGATATTAATACAAAATAAGAAAGGGGTTCTGTTTTATACAGGTAGCATCTTATTTCTGTATTTTTATAATTTTGTCTCTGCAATTTTCCTATCTAATGAGTTACTCCTCCTTTGACAATATTGATACCTGAAGGTCAGGACACAGTTCTGTTGGTTGGTTATATGAGGACTCCGGTAATAAATGCTCTTTTTATTGTTTGCAGATGCAGAAGCCATGGAGTTGAGCTGCAGCGAAGTACCTCTTTATGTAAGTTCCTAAGCTTTGGGCTTCAGGTTGAAGTGGCCCTTTCTTAGACTTGAAACCCATGTGACTGAAGTGGGGAGAAAGGCTTTGCTCATTATTGAGCTGAGGCTTTTGAAAAACAACACACAGTGCTACTGTCTCGTTTATTTGCATGGAGCCTTTTAAAATTAGTTGGCTCCTCGTTTCCAAGTCTGGGTTTTAATTGTATTTTCCCAAGTAACTTTTTAAAAACTGTATTAGCTCTGGGCTGAAAATACTCAATTCATCCATATAGATGATTTTTGAATATGTTGTTTTATGATAACATCCTGATAATAGCCAAGAACGTGTTCTGTGTGTGTCCTTTTGGGGGAAATGTTCAGTGATAATTGTGCCAGTTAAAAGCATGAAATAGAAATTCAAAGGAAAGTGCTGGGCTATATACATAGATTACGTGGGAGATCGGGTGACAGAGTGGCCCAATGAGATTCCCGGTCAAGGTGCCTTCTGGGTTGAGGGAGGATTCTGTTGTTGAGAACAGATACTGGGTATAACAGGGAAGCGATGTGATTGTCTCATCTTACAAAATGGCAGATGGGTTCCTCTTCCCATCTTCCTCTTTCAGACAAAACCTTTTTTCTTGGAACCCGTGTTGATGGGGGTGTGAGTATGGATATGTGTAGGAGGGCTGCTTTTTCAGGTGGCCTTGGAGTTATCCTCTCATGGCATACAGCAAGAGTACAGGATCTAGCATAAAAGATCTGACCTCATTTCAGATTAATCCTTAATAGAACAATATCAAGGAATTGGAACAAGTTTAATCAGAATCCTCAGTCAATTAAAATATATTAATCCACTTCCTCTTGACACACTTTACTACCCAAGTAACCCTCTCTCTCAACCCCTCCCCACTCTTCTTACATGCATCCCACTGTGTTCTCTGAAGAAACACTAAATGATCAAGTAAATGGATGCAAAATAATACCCGCCTCTCCTGGGTTACCTAGTAGTCTATAGTACTCTCTTTAGGTTGTGATTTGCAGGTCATAAAATGTGTCTATAGACAGACTTGGATCAGCCATAATTAAAGATTAAAAAAAGACTGATCCAATGCTAAATTGTAAAGTATCCCAAGTTTTATTCAATTATTTATTTTGTACTTACTTCCTCCTCAGTTGTATTCATTCCACACTGCTTCCCTACCTCAAACCAAATAAACAAATCCACAAACCTAATCCTGGTAGAAAACCTTGTGGTTGGTCAACATACTGGTGTTGCTATATTGAACTTAGACCTACTGGCTATGCCCAGACTAGGGAAGAGTCAGTTAACATTGCCTAAAGGAGAGAAGAGAGTTAAACAGAACAAACAAACATTTTTTTCCTGTCATATAATATATACTAATTAGAATAAAATGAAAAATACCAAAGTGTTAAGAAAATAAGTCACTCATAATCTTACCCCCTATAAATAGTGTTATGTTAAAACATTAATACACTTTATTGCCCTAGCTGGTTTTGCTCAGTGGATAGAGCATTGGCCTATGGACTGTAGGGTCCCAGGTTCAATTCTGATCAAGGGCACATGCCTGGGTTGTGGGCTTGATCCCCAGGAATGATATAGGCAGTGAGTAAACTGGCTTATAGCTAACTAGTGGCCTGGCACACGGATTCGTGCACATTGAAAGGAAATTAATTAGACATACTTTAATATCATTATTCGCCCTTTCTCTATAATAGAAGTGTCAACCAAATTCATGATCAACAATGACAGATCAAAACATGTGCATGCGATTGATGCCAGCAAAAGCTTTATATGTATTGCCCATACGCAAGTCAACGTTTATTTTTAAATTGCCAGTGTGTGTCATATGTACTGGCCGGTCGGTTGGTTGGACGGTAGGATGGACAGTTGGATGGTCACTTAGCCTTTTAAATATATAGAGGATTACTATATATCTAAAATGCTGGCACAACATGAATTAATTGCTTTCAAAATCCCTTCACCATGGTTTGTTATTAAAAGGCAAAGTTACTGTGTGCGTGTGAGTGCGTACCAGTGCCTGACTGTGCACAGCCTGTGTAGACCCAGGTTTCCAGAATGGTGAGTGGTGTTCCCATGATGGCTGCTCTTTGTGGTGGTTAACTTAGGTAGATAAGAACCTACTAACCCCAGAATGCTTATGCAGAAAGAAGGTCCAGCAGCCATCAAAACTCTAAGTGGGACTCAGGCAGCAAGGACTCTCGTCAGAAGGGCTCCGTGGTCAGAGCAACAGAAATAACCTGGAGAGGAAGCCTATGAAATCTTGTTGTCCTTAGCCTTTAAGGTAGACTGTTCAAACGAAAGCCATTAAAATTCAACCAACCAGTCCGGCCAGTCTTGCTGAGTGGTTAAGCATTGACCTATGAACCAGGAGGTCTGGGTTCCATCCTGGTCAGGGCACATGCCCAGGTTTCAGACTCGATCCCTAGTAGGGGGCATGCAGGAGGCAGCCTTTCAATGATTCTCTCTCATCATTGATGTTTCTGTCTTTCTCTCTCTCCCTCTCCCTTCCTTTCTGAAATGAATAAAAATATATTTAAAAAACAAACAAAAACACACACGTTAATACATTTTATTAATTCTAAGGCACATTTTTTTTTTCTTATTTTCATATCTGTGCTCCTACACCGTGCATCCTGGCAGAAGTCATGATGTAGCTGTCATTACCTAAGCATGTGTGACCTTGGTCACATGGTTTATATTGTTGTCACTTCAGAATAGGTATGAACTTTGCTGGCACAACATGAATTAATTGCTTTCAAAATCACTTCACCATGGTTTGGTATTAAAAGGCAAAGTTACTGTGTATATACAAAGACATGGAACCAGCAGCATGATACATGATGAAATCTGTATAAGTTAAAACAAAATTCTAACATAAAAAAATGGGCAGTTTTTCTCCTAGTGGCATATAAAATTCATATTTTATATGGTTTTCTGTTGCTCTGATCAACTGATGGCATCTTATATTAATTATGTATATTTTATATGTACATAACTGTATGTACATACATATGTTGTAACCTGATTTTTTTCACTTAACATTTTATGTCAATATTATTACAGATTGACCTAAGCCAATCTGACCATTTGGCCTCATCAGTAAGGAGGTCAGTGAGGGTTATACTATAATGAAAACAAGTCTTAAGCCAAATTCTATAGAATAAGTAATATGTAAACAGAGCAGACACAAAGGCTGTGCCCCAACTGGTTCCTGTATCTTGGTGCAAGCCTCCTGTCTGCCCACGGCCTTCAGAAGTTGGATAAATATGCACGTCTAGTTTCTCCCAGCTTACTACAATCTGGTTTATAAATCCTTACTATTTAAAAATTCATAGTATATTTTATTTTAAAAAAGCAAAAAGAGGAAATTAAAACTATGTTTAACCCTATCATCGATGATAAGCATTATTGACTTTTTTTTTCTTCTTCCAGAATTTTATCTATATTTGTGTGGAATTTTATCGAAGGTTCTTTTGCATTTGCTTAGATGATGTGTTTTCTTAGATTTTACTAATTGTGATATATTACATTGGATCTCTTAATTTTCATGCTTTCAAGTACTTGCACCAATCCTATTTCGTTGTTTTAACAGGTTCTTTTGGGAAAACAAATTAAGATAACACTGTTAAGAACATAATTTAGGTAGAACCAAAAAAACCTAGAAATTGTAAAGAGTTATAACATTGAGATGATATCTTAAAATTATAAAACTACTAAGCATAATAATGGTATGCTAATGAATTGGAAAAGCCTCAGTAAGAGAGACTTTAAAAATATAAACTACAAGATTTATCTCACAGAGGATGAGATCACATAAATAGAACAGTGGTCATGAAGTAAGAAAATGTTGTTAGAAATTATTCCCCAACTTCTTTTTGCCCTTTAAAAAGAGCACCTCATTCAGGTGGGTCCTATCGGTGATAATTTGTTTAATTTTTGGCTTTTTATGGCAAACGTTTATTCCCCTCACATTTTTTGGCAAATATTTTTGTTTGCTTGTCTTCAGGAAGGAGACTCTATCTTAGTATTGGGGTTGCAAGGATATTCCTGAACTCAGCCCCAGACTCACTCTGACTTTGAAAATGAACTATGAGCCCTAACTGGTTTGGCTCAGTGGATAGAGTGTCGGCCTGCGGACTGAAAGGTCCCAGGTTCGATTCCAGTCAAGGGCATGTCACCTTGGTTGCGGGCACATCCCCAGTAGGAGGTGTGCAGGAGGCAGCTGATCCATGTTTCTCTCTCATTGGTATTTCTGACTCTCTATCCCTCTCTCTTCCTCTCTGTAAAAAATCAATAAAATATATTAAAAAAAATAAAAAAAGAAAGAAAATGAACTATGATGATCCACTTGCTATTGCCAGAAAAGAGAAACACTGCACTCTGATAAGTTAGAGAAGAAGCAGGGATTGACAAGACTGGTAGCTAGGAGTTTTATAGTATTGATTTGCAAACCTTAGGGATGTGAACACTGCAAATCCAATTTCCAGCCTCTGAGCAGCTTCCTGCATCTGTATTTAAAAGGGCAAAAAGGAGTAGTTCTGGAGGGCCAACCTGTTTTTTCCCAATAGAAAAGATACAGTTTTTGCCTGACTGGCATAGCTCAGTGGTTGAGTATCTATCTATGAACCAAGAGTTCACTGTTCAATTCCCAGTAAGGGCACACCCCTGGGTTGTGGGCTCGATCCCCAGTAGGGATGTGCAGGAGGCAGCCCATCAGTTATTCTCTCTCATCATTTATGTTTCTATCTCTCTCTCCCTTTCCCTTTTTTCTCTCTGAAATCAATAAAAACATATTTAAAAACAGGTACAGTCTGGGTTGAGATCTAGGCTTAATCTTTAGATTGAATGGTGGCTTAAGCTAGGGAAGAGTTGTAGTGATGAAGCTGATGAGAAGAGTGAAAGTCTGGGGATGGGTACATTAGTATAATTGACCTACGATGTTTATAGCATAAAACTCATGGACATTACTTGCGAGTTTGAAAGTCCTATTTGTTATTTTTATTTTGTTTGTTTTAGTTTGTTGCTTTTAGTCTTATAGTTGTCATTTTCTAGTTTGTACATAAAAAGAGATAGGAAATGATGCAAGTAGAGCTTGAAAGAAGAGATTTTCGCTGACTGGGTATTTGATTGAATTTTGAAAGAGGAAGAGATTTTGCATTCTCAAGCTAAATTGTGTGTTTTTGCTGGTGAATATTTTTTGGTTACTTTTACAATTGACTTTTCCTTAAATTTTTGTTAAGGAAGGTTTTAAAACAAATAAATATACTTATTTACTCCTTTTCACATTATATTTTTATATAAAGTGTAATTAGCAATAATCTTCCCAAAAGATCAGTTCAGAACTGCTGTAACTAACACAGAAGAGCTCTTTCTTGGGAAATTGTTGATTTCAAAGGCTTTCCCACCCTTTTTTGTCAATTGGAATAGTTTTATGTTAAATGATTATTTAAATAATACTCATTATTAAAAATAAATAAAATTATTAAGAAGAAAGTAAAGATCACCTGAAATTCTACGTTTGAAAGAACTTTCCTTATGTGTGTGCATTTTTATTATCCTGGGCAGATCTCATTTATGCTTCCCCACCCCCACACTTACATTTACTACCTCACTTTCTGTCCTCCAGCCTCGTGCCCTTGCTCTCAGGAGCAGTAGTCACCCCTGGGAACTTGTTGGAAACACACATTCTCAGACCTTCCCCCAGACCCACAGAATCAGCCACTCCTGATTTTTATCTCAGCAATATGTAAAGTCACGCTGCTTGCATCCCAGCAATATGTGTTTTAGCAGAACCTTCGGGTAATTCTGATGGAGTGCACTAGAGTTTGAGAACCAATGACAGTGTACATATTTCCACCCTTTTCTGTGCTCATACAACATATACATACATAATACAGATACAATCTTTAATACAATCATTAAAAAAAATCTGGATCAGGTTATGTAGACTTTTCTATTTTTTCCAACTCAGCAGTACTTTGTAGAAATTTCTCCATCATCAGGTGTAGTTCAGATTTACTCTTTTAATCAGGGGTGGGGAACACCTAGCCCGCCATTTGGTCTGGCCCTGCCAAGGCATTAGGGTTAAGTTAATTAAATGTTTGACCAAATATAGCAGGCTAATTTTTAAGTTGATAGTTTTGTATGGCCCGAGAATGATGTTATAAATATCCAAATGGCCTCTGACACAAAAAAGATTCCCCACCCTTGTTTTAAATGAATGGGTGTGGATTTAGCCAATTCCCTGTGGATAGGTAGTCACTGCGTTTCGGTCCTTGGCAACCATGATGTTATTCACTAGACACCCTTGTGCATGTCCTTGTCCATGTGTCCTTATATATTAATACTTTTTTCTTGATGAAGTAGATTCCCAGGAATGGAATTGCTGGATGAAGGGTGTACACATTTCAAATTTTAATGGGTTGCTTTGCAAATTAGATGTCACAGTTCACATTTTATTCAGGGCTATTAGAAATATTTAATACCTAGTGCCTCAGCTTTAATAACTGGTAATTATGGCCCTGGCCAGGTGGCTCAGTTGGTTGGAGCGTCATCATGTAACCCAAAAGGTTGGGGGTTTGATTCCTGGTCAGGGCACATACCTAGGTTTCCGGTTCTATCCTTGGCCGGGGCTTGTGCAGGAGGTAGTGGGAAGCAGCCGATAACTGTTTCTCTCTCACATCAATGTTTCTCTCTCTC
The DNA here is from genome assembly GCF_964212035.1 of Myotis nattereri. NCBI lineage: Eukaryota > Metazoa > Chordata > Mammalia > Chiroptera > Vespertilionidae > Myotis > Myotis nattereri. The sequence continues at coordinate 38,800,134 of NC_138079.1, forward strand.
TCTCTCTCTCTCCACCCTCCCTTCTCTAAAATCAGTGAACATGTCCTCAGGTAAAGATAAAAGAACAAAACAAAACATAAAACCCCTGGTAATTATGAAATTGGGAGTTGTGTTCTCATTTTCATTGTGCACAGAAAGGTAGCTTTTTAAATTTTGTGTTATTAGCTTCATGAAAGTTCCAAAAAAAATTATCTTGCTTTATTTAACCTCTCCCCACCCTCCATGGTGCTTCATTTCTGCTATTTCCCAAATTCTGGTTAATATAAGCACTTAATCCGTGGAGATTTTATAACATCTGCAGAGGGTGTGTCTGTGAACCCTTGCGTGTGGGCCCTGGCTCTCTTCCACCCTTCAGGAGTGTTAATGGTAGCAAATGCCCGAGAAGAGTATGATCATTTCTTTCTCTGGAAACTGCAAATTGTATAACCATTTGGGCAGAGGAGTTTTCACGTCAGTAGCTTGTTGCCAGCTGGATCTGAGCTGCTTCCCGATTCCCTGAACATTTTATGTTTATATTATTCTTTCATTCTGAGTCACAGTCTCCTGTGTTTGATCCCAGGAATATTGGTTGCTGCTGTGCTCATTGCATATATGAATTGAAGGGTCAATCTGATGTTTAGGGATCCGATGAGCACTTCAAGTGGCTGCGCTAAACTTCTCCCATTCGACCTCTTCTATTTCTGGGGCTCAGTGTGGTTTTCTTGAATCCTTGGCCAAATCCTTGCACTCCTCTTGGTCCCAGCCTTCTGGGGGAGGACCCGAGGACAGGTTCCTGGGCCGGTTTCCTAGCCCAGAGAGGCAGCTTCCTATTGAGGCGGTAAGTGACTTGGTGGCTTTGTTCTGCGTTCACCTGGCAGACGCCTCCTTCCTGATTCCTGCAAATCTCTCCGGCTTCTGGTTCCTGTTGAAGGAAATCCTGTCCTCCAGCTGCTGCCCTTCTCTGCTGTGGCTGTGCGTCCCTGATGGGTCCCTGTGACGGCCACTCTTGACCATCAGTTCAGAGTATTAGTACATGATCACACCTTCAGACCTTTGCAGATGCTGAAATGAAGGTTTCTAGAAGCAGTGACTTATTTGATCAAATTAACTCAGATGGTTTGACATGCAGGATTTTTAAATGCTGTGTTAGAAGCCATACGTTTATTTACTAATGGCCCAGTGCACGGATTTGTGCCCATTGAAAGAAAATTAATTAAAAAAATATTTTAATATCACTATTTGCTATAATAGAAGTGTCAACCAAATTCATGATTGACAATGACAGATCGAAACACATGCATGCGATTGGCACCAGCGAGAGCTTTATATGTATCACGCATGCGTGAATCAACGTTTATTTTTAAATTGCCAGTGTGCATCATACATACCGGCTGGTCAGTTGGTCAGATGGACATACGGTCGGTCATATATATATATATATATATATATATATATATATATATATGGCTATGTATATATATATAATTCTTTTGTGCAGAAAGTGAGTAGTAGATCCCATAATGAGCCTGGGGTTTTCCCACCTTCACTGGTTAATGAAAATGACTTTCCCCATTGTGCTGGCACCACAACACCCTTGAGTACCTGGCCAATTTCCCCATTGGCCAGGTACTCCAGGGTGTCATTTTGCCCTTTCCTGCCCTGCACTGTCCCTTGAGCTTTACAACATGAAGAATGCTGCCATCTGTACCTTAAAGTCTCTCATTTGTCTCACATTGTTTGTCCTTTTAGAAAGTGCTGCCTGTAACTAAGTCTGGGCAAGGCCTGACCCTCTAAAGCTCATTTGCTCACCAAATTCTGGGCCTAATGACTTGATGGTCATTTGCCCCATCAAGTTCTCCAGCTCAAGTTAGTAGATATTTCATTAACTCAGGTGTCAGAGGGTGTGAGTGAAGGTTTTTGTTGTTGTTTAAATACATGTCAGTGTAGATAATTCTGGTTTTCAGAATGGAATCAGGAGGGACTTTTACCTGAAATAAACTTGTAGATCATGAGTTTACTTTGTGCAAATTTTTTTTTAGCAAATTATGTTAACATTACCAGTGTCTTAACTTAAAAACAGCAGCCTGTGCATCTCAACTAATTGCCACCTGTTGGGTGGTTTCCATTGTTCAAGCTGGGCTGGCTGAAGTTGGCTCTCCTTGGTGGCTGTTGCTTTCTGCTCACTTAACTTGACCCTTTTCTACCGTCTCTGCCTGGTTTTGCTTTTACCTTTTTGCCTTTTCTCCTGTTTTTCCGTTGAGGGGGCAAATGAAGCCCAAAGCATGGCGTGTTCTAGCCATAAAGCAGGAGAGCCGTGGGAGCTCCGTCACGCTGCTTGGTCAGCAGCCACCAGATGTCAGCTCCTGGGAAGTCCGAGCTCCTTTGCTGCTGCAAGAGATTGCTTGATGGTTCTGGCAGGAACTGAGGGGAAAAACCCCTTCTCAGACTTGAACAAAACCTCTGACTTAGAGATGTTATATAAATCCTCCATTGACTTCAACCCTGTCCAGATTCTTAAAGAAACTGTATCTTTTCCTCTCAACACAATGGCACTTTATAGTGTCCCCTTCTACAGTTACCAATGAGACCATAGACTTCTGACAAAAGGCCTGAAGGGAAAATGTCCAACTCCAGGAAACCGCAGGCCGCATGAGCCCAGTACCCATCTTTGAACGAATTCCTTTGTGCCTGGGGGCTGTGGGTATATAAGTACCAAGTGTTCTTAACGTCTTATTGTCTCACGTCCCAGATTTCAGTGACAGTCCCACAGTTTGGGGTAATATGTAGCCCTGTATTATTATTTTTTTTAACACAGAACTTGAAATAACTGACATTTGTTCTATTTGAGTTTAAAAAAATTATTACCATCTTAAGCAAGAATTTTAGGCATGGTGGGTATAGGTCAGATTTTTGTCTGGGAGAGTTGTAGAAGAAATAAGATGTGATCCAGTGAAATGTTTTATTTACACACTAGAGCCGGGTGCACGAGATTTGTGCACTTGGGCGGGTTTGGGGGGTGGGGGAGGGGTCCCTCAACCCAGCCTGTGCCCTCTCGCAGTCACAGTCCAGGACCCCTTGGGGGATGTCCGCCTGTCCACTTAGGCCCAATCTCTCCAGGGATCAGGCCTAAGCTGGCAGTCAGACATCCCTCTCGTAGTCCAGGGCTCTTATAGTCTGGGACCCCTTGCCCCTTACTGCCTGCCTGCAGCGGAGGTGGGAGAGGCTCCTGCCACCGCCGCTATGCTTGCCAGCTGTAAGCCCGGCTTCTGGCTGAGCTGCTTTCCCCTGTGGGAGCACACTGGCTACCAGGGGGCAGCTCCTGCATTGAGCATTTGCCCCCTAGTGGTCAGTGCACGTCATAGTGACCGGTTGTTCTGCCGTTCGATTGATTTGCATATTAGGGTTTTATTATATAGGATTCTGCAAAGGCAGCTTTCATGAAAGGTGTGATATATAGAGATGCATTATCAACAATTTCTTCTGCTCACCCCCAAGGCTCTGTGTGTGTGTGTGTTGAATAATTTGTTTCTAATTCCTGACTCCTTTTCTTTTCCATAATTTAATGCAGTCTGGCTTTACCTTGTTCTATTTATTAAAACTGATTTCATGAAGATTGTGTCACTTATTTTGCTCTTGCTCAAATCTAGGTGTCTTTTTCTTAAGTCCTTTAGTTGCAGTGCACTATTCCAAGCACTAAGGATATAGCCAAGATGGAAACAGACAAGGTCCTAGGACCCCATTCTCCCAGAACCCACTTGAGAGTGGAGAGATGGACAATAAAGTAGGTACACAAATAAAAGCAGAAGGACTTCAGATAATGGTATGCTTTAGGACAGTACAACAGTGTGATATGGTAGAGAATGTGTGGGAGAGACTAATTTGATAGGGTGGGAGTCAGGATCCATGGAGAGCCTTGTAGAAGAAGGATAAGAAACAAAGGCCCTAAAGTAGGAATAAACTTAATGTATTTGAGGGGCAGCAAAGGCCAATGTGGCCAGCGCATCATGAGAGAGGAGACAGGTCCCAGAGGTGGGCAAAGCTAGATCATGGAAAGCTTTGGTGGCCAAGGTAATGAATGGAGAAACTGGTGGGAGTCTAGTGGGGAAGCTGTCTGATCTGATTTATTATTTTAAAATGTACTTTTGGTGTCCTCCAACTCTGCTGGTTCTCTTCGAGTTCTTTCTTTGTCTATTGAGCTTTCTTCTCTGCATACGTGGGTGTTCCCCAGGGCCCACTCCTTTTTCCTCTTCTAGGCGAGCTCATCTCTCCTTGTTTCAACCGTGGCTCCTCCTTGAAAGCTCTCCTCCTGACCTCTGCCCATGCCGCATCTTCGGTTTCCAGATGGCTGTTTGCTTTCTATTCAGTTATCCAGCCTTAGTTTCAAGCCCAGACTGTTAAATTTTAAAAAAAAGTTCTCTTCTAAAGCAACCCCTTTTCCAACTTCCTGATGCTGGTTACCATACCACCATTCTCCCAGGCAACCCAGCTTTGGATATGTGTTTTCATAATTGCTCCATTTCTGTATTCTCTGTAGTTGATCAGTCATCAAAGTGTGTTGATGGACATGGCTGTCTCTTTTTTCTCCTCTGCCAGTATCCTAATTTATCTTTGGATTTCTGCCTTTAGCCTCCTCAGAGTTGCCCTATTCTCAGACTTTGTGAACACTTTATTCTCCTCGTTCAATATTGGTTGTCCCCCTACATTTATCTCTTGTTTTGTAGCCATGTCATCTCTCTACATTGGTAGACTTTCTCCTCTTATCTCCAGGACTTTACTCAAAATGCTCTAGTTCCATAACCAGGACTGTTGCTAAGGTAGGAGCAGGATACCAGGTTGTATCCAGTTTACGATACTGGCAAGCTGTGCATTTGGTATTTTCTTGGCAATTTTCTGAGGCTTGATTTCACTTTATGGGCTAGGTTATCATTTTGGAATCTACTTAGCAACGATTAGGATATATTTCTACCCCATTGTGTCTTGGGAATAGCCTGTGGGCTGAAGGGCTGGGCTTTCCAAAGCCAAGGGTAATTCAAAGAGAGTAACAGCTTCCTGCTTTAAAAACTGGATTATAATTTAAAAATTAAAATGCCATTTAGTAATACCAACATTCACATTTTAGTAGGACAAACCATTTGGAGCAAAGTAAACACCTGGGTCCAATGAAATAGCTTGAACATGAAACATTTCTAATAAATCTGTCATATGCTAAACACTGTACAGTACAGTATACACTTTAATGAGTTCTCATTTAACGTTTTACAAAAACCCTGTGAGGTAGGAATTAGCCTCCATTTATAGATAATAAAATTGAGGTTTGAAGAATTGGGTTGGTATTCCTTCATCAGCATTTATCTATTTGGGCCAGGAACTGTGATTGGCACAGTGAGGTTGGCCATTCAGCTGAATTATGATGGAACTTGGATTTGAACCACATATCAGTCTAGGTTGCTCTCATTTATACTATAATAGTCCCACGGACACAGAGTGTTACCCTTTGTTATATCAAAATTCCTCGTGTAGCTAGCTGGTGTGGCTCAGCGGTTGAGTATCAACCTATGAACCAGGAGATCATGGTTGGATTCCTGGTCACAGCACATACCTGTGTTGTGGGCCTCATCCTCAGTAGGGGGCATGCAGGAGGCAGCCAATCAATGATTCTCTCTCATCATTGATGTTTCTATCTCTCTTTCCCTCTCCCTTCCTCTTTAAAGTCACTAAAAATATACTAAAAAAATACCTAGTGTAATGTTCAGTGCACTGTAGACTTCCAGTAAATGTTTGCTGATTGCATTTCTGCAGAATCATTGACTGGGAGGCAAGCTTGCTCTCTGACCCTTTATAAGAGCACTCCAGATAATGGCTGTGGTCATTGTGGGGGAGGGCCCCAGTGACAAAATGTTTGATGATAAAGATGGTGCTTGGGCACACCTGTGACACTGTATAAACTCCTTCCATCATAAGCTCTAACCGTACCCTCCTCCTCTCACTTCTTTATAAATGTCATACTTATTTCCTCTCAAAGTCCTCTAGTCTCTCTACTTTTATTTGAGGGGCTTTTGTTTCATGTCTCATCCGTTAAGCTTGTAAATACCAGGACAGCAGGGATTTATTTTTTTTCTGTCCATTGACTTTTCAGTGCCAGTTGAGCACCATGCTCAGTGAATACTTGTTGAATGAATACACGGTTCTATTTAGTTCCATTCAATAAACTGTTCCAGGTTCAACCTGCAGCACAGTTTAGTTTTATTGTTTGCTCATTTCTCTCCTATTGTTTATGTTTCCCCAGCAGGTATGTAACCATCCTTAATTTTGGGATGGGCACAGTCATGTTGGTTTTTGGTGCACTAAGGGTGCACAGAGTCTGGGGGATGGTCAAGCAGGAGGTGGCTATCATCAGAAAGGTCAGGAAATTGGGAGGTTTCGGGGGAATATGTTCTAGAATTTGAATCAACTAAACTTTGAAGGTACTATATGGAAGATGTCAAAATTATGCAATAGAAATTAAGGAATTTTTTGTGGGGTAGACAGTTCCTACCTGAGAATTAGAATTCAACAATGAAAAAGTTCTGATAAATAGTAGGAAGTGAAAAGCTTACCTTCTCTAATAGAAGATACGTGAAGAGTCCCTTAACTTGGGAAAGATTATCTATGACCCATATCACATGAACTCCCCTTTGGCATTATTTACTAGTATCTCCCAGTTCTTATAGTTGCTATGCTCCATGTCTTTGGGGGGAAAATATTTTTGCTACCTGTTTAGAGCACCTTGTTGTGCTCTACAGAATGTTCTTAGACTTTGACTATTTCATTAGAATCACACTACTAGTTTGCAGAGGAAGTGAACTTAGAGATGTTAGGTGACTTCGCATGAGTGCATTTGTGCACGCATTCATTCACATGACAAATTTTATGTGCCAAGTACTAAGTGAGATGTATAGGCAAGGACAGATGGAGGTTTTGTGGGGCCTGCAACTTATGCAATTTGAAGGATTCCTTTCCTGAAAAGGAATACAAAACTATAAATACAAACTTAGATCAAAAGTGAGTATAATGAGAAATTACAAAATTTGAAAAAGCTGACAAATTCCATAAACATAACAAGTATTCTCAGTTCAGCTTCCTCTTAGCCAGATCCTGAAAATTCCTTCAGACACACAAACAGGAAGGGAAGTGGATCCAGTAGAGAGAGAGAGATTTAGGGAGAAAACTCAAAGTAATTTAGAAACAGTTGTTGGTGTAGACCATGTTAAAGAGTAAGTTTATCCTCTGTAAAATTCCCAAAGACTTTTGTGCCAACTTGGAATTTGAAATGACCAGGATGTGGAGCAGCATATAGATAAAAGCTGGTTTCTGCGGGAGATCCAGGGGTGTGGGAAGTGGTGAGTATGATAGAGAATTTGAAAATGTAGGTCACTAAAATGGAATAATGCATTTAAACATCAACATAATTGTTTATTGTTTAGAACATGGCCTAGTGGCCCAGGCTGGATAGCTCAGTCGTTTAGAATGTCATCCTGACATCCTAAGGTTGCAAATTTGATCCCCAGTTAGAGCACATACAAGAAGCAACCAATGAATGCATAAATACATGGAACAACAAATTGATGTCTTTCTCCCTGTCCCTTCCCCCCCTCCCTTCCTCTATCTCTCTCAAATCAATTAAAAAAGCTTAGAATATGGTCTTAGTTATTGAAAGTGGCTTTCTAGAAAGAAGAAACATAGCTTTTTGTATTCCTTTGAGAACAGATTACAGATCCACAGAAAAAAAATAAAATGATCACTGAAGCAACTCTTTTTATCAGATTATTTAATAAAGTTGCACCACTAAAGCATTCATCCATTTAAATGTCCTTGGCTACCCATAAATTAGATTAAGAATATTTGTAGGTTAAACAAGAATCACACATTTTGCCATTTAAACTCATAAAATGTTGTATAAATGAGGTACTGCATGTTTTAGTAAGGCACTGAAAACATTTTGTGTGAATCATAATATAAAAATATCCCAAGGATTAGTGAATCAAGTATGAGCTGAATGACTTTTTGGGGGTCTGAGATTAGCTTTCATAATAATGCAGTTTATTATGCTTTTATTTTGAATTGTGACTTTTATGGCTCTTTACACCTATTTTTCATTAATGTTTTGAAAAAGTTACATATGAATGAAATTATAGTTTAGCAGGAGAGTGCCCTCTTTAATAAAACTCACTGGCAAACACTTTTGCTATTCACACTAAAATGTTTGCATTCAGATTTTCATATACTAGATTCATTTGAATTGGGAGCAATCTATACATCCTTGTGTATTCTTGAATTTTAAAAAGGTATTTATACATGGGTGGGAGAGAATTAAATATGAAAATAGATGATACTGTGTCAAAACCACTAACTGAATTTAATTGTGAGCTTCCCCCCAGGCAAAACGGGGAAGAAAATAGTCCAAATTGTGGTGAGTATAAGTTGATAGATGACAAGTTGTCAGTGGAATTTCTGTGGGTAACTGCCATTGTACTTTCGGTGGAAGCTGGGTTAACTGGGAAGGATAATCAGCCATCAAATGGTGTGTAGGCTTTGATTAAAGAATGGGTACTCAGAATAATTTTTGAAGCATTTTTGATGGCAGAGACAATGGCATATTCATATGTGCAACTTCCTCTCTGCCATCCCTAACTCCTGGCAATCACTAGTCTCTTCTCCACCTCTATCATTTGGTCACTTAAAAATGTTTTGTAATGAAGTCACCAAGCATGTGATCTTTTGAGGATGGCTTTTTTCACTCAGGATAATGTCCTGAAGATCTGTCCAACTTGTGTGCAGCAGCAGCTTGTTCATCCCTGTTGATGAGTAGTATCCCATAGTGTGGATCTACCACAGTTTAACCATTCACCTATGCCGCAGTCTTTTGCAGCAAGGGTTCAGGAACCTAGAGAAGGGGCTGCAACATAAATGAAGAGACTAGACAAGAAATATAAATTTGGAAGGCATTGTGGAAAGCCAGGCATAAACCCTCCTCTAGTAGAAAGGCTCTCTGACTTTTCCATCCCCTTTGCTTTTATTTACTGGAATATACATATGCCCTTTAGCAAAGCAAACACACATCAATGGCGAGGTTTGGTAAACAATAAAGGATTATCAGGTTAGAAAAATTGCCTTCAGCTGTTCAGCCAGAACCATGGTCGGCAAACTCATTAGTCAACAGAGACAAATATCAACAGTACAATGATTGAAACTTCTTTTGAGAGCCAAATTTTTTTTTAAACTTAAACTGTATAGGTAGGTACATTGTTATTAACTTAATTAGGATATTCCTGAGGCTTAGGAAGAGCCACACTCAAGGGGCCAAAAAGCCACATGTGGCTTGAGAGGCGCAGTTTGCTGACCACAGAGCCAGAATTATATGCAGATTTTCAGCCCTGCTGAATATCAAAGTCCATCAGCCTTCTGATGGACTTCTTGCATTTATTATGCTAACTACTGTTGGTCTTTGCCTCCAGCACACCTATTGTAGGACATTTTGGTTGCTTCCAGGTTCCAAGCTGCTGTTAACAGGTCTATAGGTTTTTGTGTGGACATAATTTTCATTTTTTTATGGGATAAATGTCCAGGGATGCAATTGTTAGGTTGTATGGAAAGTGTATGTTTAGTTTTTAAAGGAACTGACAAACTAATTTCCAGAGTGGCTGTACCATATTGTGTTTGCACCGACAATGTATGAAAGATCTAAATTTTTTGCATCCTTGTCAACATTTTGCATTATCAGTATTTTTAAAGAATTTTAACTTATTGATTTGCCAGGATTTTTGGCCTGAATTAGATAGGAGACTGATTGCATGAGGTACTTTGATTACTTTTTTTTTCTATGAGTTTTTCTTTGTTTCTGTCTGACATGCTCAATAAGTGTAATATTAGGCTTTGATACCCCAAAATGAAAACTGCTCATCAGTGTCCTCAGGAAGACCACCTTTCAATCCACCACAAGCTGTTTAATTGCTTGGGTTGGGATTTGTGACTGGTCAGCAGGTTTAATGATCACCACAGTGTCACCACATCTTGCAGAAGAAAAATGACACTTACATAAACTTTCAGATTAGCCTAGTCAGCATAGTATGGTTCACTGGGACCTCATTCTGTTGTATTGTGGTTTCTTGAGGTTTCTGCTCCAGCATTTGCTAATATTTGATAGAGGCAGGGCAGAAGGGATAGGAGGTTCACAGACACAATTTGGGTAGAATAGGTAAAACACTTTCATAGGTGTGTTGAAGGATTTCATGTTTGGGGACTGGACACTTAGACATTTTAGAACTGAATGCTTCTACTTGTGGCTTGTGACCTCTGCTTAGGTGGCATTTAACGCTATGAATTGCTTTGCCTTCATAAACCATGTAAAATAGAGGTGGAGTATCTTCTATCTATTGAAAGTCATTGACAGATGGGGACAGAAGCAACCAAGATAAGCAACCATTGAGTCAGGCTTATTGAAACAAACAAACAAAAAATCTTTAAAGATACACTACTCCTCAGTCTGTTTTGGTTCAGTTATCAACCTTCACTCAATCAGTGCTCCCACCTTCTCCGTTAACCAACTTCACATTTCCTGCCTAATATCTCTCTCCTTCCACTTCTGGGTTAAATGTATGACATTTGAGCTGAGCATCGAGCAGCATCTGGCACAGAATAAGCACTCAGGAAATGTGTACTGATTAGACTAACAGTCACAAACACTGTGATCAGCATCACCCTTCCCAATTTTTCTATGAATGAAAACCACCTAGTGGCCACTGTTCTAGCCAGATTAACCTCTCTCTGTGAATCATCTTGAGTACGCGTGCCTTTGAAAGAAGAGTTGGCCATTTGATTTTGTGTTGATTTTGGGGAAGAGAAAGGAAGAAGGATGCAGGGCAGCCCATGAAAGGAAACCAAGTTTTAGTGTGCCTGGTGTGAGCTCGGGGAAATCCAATTTCTGGCCAGAGTTTCCTGGGATTGTGATTTCCTGGACACTTTTAGATGTTTGAAGAATATGTTTTTATAGACCATGTTGTCATCTCAGATGTTGACCTCTGATAACAGGAGTGACATTGGCAGTGAGTAAACTAGCTCAGTGGTCGGCAAACTCATTAGTCAACACAGCCAAATATCAACAGTACAACAATGATTGAAATTGCTTTTGAGAGCCATATTTTTTAAACTTAAACTGTATAGGTAGGTACATTGTTAGTAACTTAATTAGAGTACTCCTAAGGCTTGGGAAGAGCCACACTCAAGGGGCCAAAGAGCCTCATGTGGCTCGCGAGCCGCAGTTTGCCGACCACGGAACTAGTTTACTGCTAATTGCTGAGTCGTGTGAGTGCGTACCAGTGCCTGGCTGTGCACAGCCTGTGTAGACCCAGGTTTCCAGAATGCTGGGTGGTGTTCCCATGATGGCTGCTCTTTGTGGTGGTTAACTTAGGCAGACAAGAACCTACTAACCCCAGAATGCTTATGCAGAAAGAAGGTCCAGCAGCCATCAAAACTCTAAGTGGGACTCAGGCAGCAAGGACTCTCTTCAGAAGGGCTCCGTGGTCAGAGCAACAGAAATAGCCTGGAGAGGAAGCCGATGAAATCTTGTTGTCCTTAGCCTTAAGGTAGACTATTCAAATGAAAGCCATTAAAAATCAACCAACTAGCCGGGCCAGTCTTGCTCAGTGGTTGAGTGCTGACCTATGAACCAGAAGGTCGCAGTTTGATTCCCATTCAGGGCACATGCCAGGGTTATGGGCTCTATCCTCAGTAAGGGGCAGCCAATGAATGATTCTCTCTTATTATTGATGTTTCTATCTTTCTTCCTCTCCCTTTCTCTCTGAAATCAACAAAAACATATTTTTAAAAAAATCAACAAAACAACATTGACAGTGATTTTAATTTCTCTGTGTCAAAGTTAAATGTATCAAGGGGAAACATACAACATTTAAAACAGATTCTACTGAAGTTCCTATGTCACACTTAGTCTGTCTTCTCACTGGAATGTGAGCTGTGAGGGCAGAGACTTTGCCTCTGCTTTTCGCTGCTCTGTCTCAGGTACTGGGCTCAGTAGACACTGAAAAAAATGACACTTACATAAAGGAAAATGATATTTAGTCTTAAATTTATAAATCATGACTTGTAAGGAAGTTCTAGGTCAACTTAGAAGTTTGGAGAAAAAACTCTGGTGTGAGACTTTTACTCAGAGGAGGAGACATTTGTATAAAGGCCCCAGATAAGACAAAACATAGTTACAGAAAGTCAAGGTGGTGCCTAGGGGACAAACAGCTTTCCAGACAATTTCCTTGGTAGGTGTCCTCTTCGCATGTTCTCCCTCTCCTTTCTCCTCTCTTTCTGTTCCTGCTTTACGTTCAGCAAATATGATTATCTGCAATGTATGAATAATGTGTGATTTTAATCCTTAACTCGAAGGACCATTATTAGGGATGTTTTCAGATTGGCAGTCCTGACGCTGCAATGCTTGATTTTTGTAGAGCTGGGAGTGCTGGAGTTAGGATCCTGACCTGGTCATCTGAAACCTGCTGCTGTCTCTTCTACCTGAGTCTGACACCTACATAGACTCTCGGTCCTCTCCCCTGGGAATATGTGGCTGCCTACCTCATTCCCCAGGGGTACAGCATCACATGCCTTACCCTACATGGGCACCTGACCAGAGCTGGACCTAATAGTTAGTATCCCTCTAGATCCTAGCCCTTCTTGACTGATCTCATCTTGTAGTTGCCTATGATAAGAGCAGAGGCAAATTCAGAAGGTTGTATGTCTAGAGGGTAACTTATCTTTGAGGTAAGGGTGATAGTGTAAATGTGTAAAGCGTGTAAGGAAGCAGTAGTTGGTAATAAGAGGGTGATTATGCTTAGTCTATCCTGAGTTGGCGGGGATATTAGTTCTGTCTCTCATCTGACTGAGACATTCCTATCTCAGTCCAAGGATAAGAAGAAGAGCTTGACAGAGTAGGCTGGCTTGGGAGTTCCAAAGAGCAGACTTACAAATTATCTTTGAGTACTGAATCTAAGAAGAAATTGAGGAATGCCCAAATATGTAGATATAAATTACTATCATATATGTTTTAAATAGAGCCATATGTTCCGTTTAATGGAACCATCCCTCATCTTTGAGCAGTATGCAGAGACAAGCTCATAGATTTCTATGAATTTTCTTCATAAAATTGTAAAAAACTTATGTAAATTTTTTTATTGTCTCCTGGTAGTGACTTTCCATTAACCAAAAAAAAAAAGGGGGATTAATTCTCTATAATTAAACAAAATACAAACAAAACACACATGGTATTAAATGCATACATTTTTATATAAACAGGTATGTGTGTTTCTGGAAGATAGAAGTTGATGAGTAATCCTGTACAGGCTGGGAGTAAACTAAAATCCTAGAATAATGGGCTTGGGAGAAAAATTGAGAGACTGCCAAATCTACCTTCTACACTCAGAAATTATGAAGAGCCAGTTTCACTTGTGGGAACAGCTGCCCTAATCCTCTGCAAATGAAAATTCTGCCTGATTGGTTGAGTAGCTAGGCGTTTCTATTGCAACTTTCATTGTCTGATTGGTTAATTAATGTTTAAAATTTGTTTTTCTTTTGGTCTCAAGATAGTTTTATTTACTTGCAGCAAATAAAGGAGACAGGGGATTAATATCCGAAGCTCTGCCTCCCCAAGGGAAGCTTAACCATTGTTTATATACAGGGGTGGGCAAAAGTAGGTTTACAGTTGTTCATATGGAAAAGGACATGCAAGTTATGATTATTACGACAGCTTTATTAACTCAAAAGAATGTTATGATAGCACAGTAAGCCTACTTTTGCCCACCCTTGTATACTGTTTGGTCAATTACATATTGATTTCTTCTTTGCAGTTGGCTACTTTCATCTGGTTGAGTTCCTGTCAGCTCATCCTATTTACAGCTGCATCTACAAAAATATTATGCTACATCTTAACATTTAGCAAGAAATAACATTCAGGACTGTCCAGACCTTGAAAACGTTGTCCTATTTAACATTACTATAGTCTCTTAAACTTTCTGATCACAGTCTCACCACTTGTAAATGAGAGGTTCATACTAGATAACTTCTAGGATTTTCCAACTCTGATGTTCTATGATTTTACTGTCATTTCCCTCCTCCAGCCATTCCCTTACTCGACTTCCTTTTTGTTCAACTTGCTGATTTTATAAGGGACATGATGGGGCCTCACCTTTTCCTTGTGCCATCTTGTGTCATTATTTCATCTATCTATCCTGCTTCTTTCTTAAAAAATATATTGTTTTATTTTTTATTTCAAGGAACAATAATGCTGGTTCATGCTTTGCTTATGATCATCAGTGACAATAGGTATAAGCATTGTCTTTGTAGATCTATATGAAATCCTGCTAGTTCTAAAGTTCTAACAGACATATAGCCTAGCCACCTTATGTAGGTAGTGCTGATTCATTTCCTGGCACAGAATGAATTTATCTGGGTCATGGAGTAAGGGACCATGCTAGAGCACTCTGAGTCTATGTCCTGTGTTTTCCCTTGGCTCTGGGGCCTATTTGGTTTCTCCTTTCACCTATCAAAATATTCTAATATTTATTTCTGAGTATCATAGACCTCTACTATTTTTTTTTTTCTTTTTTTTTTTTTAATTGCTTAAAGTATTACAAAGGGTATTACATATGTGTCCTTTTTATCCCCCCGCCCTAGACAGTCCCCCAGCCTCCCCTATCCCCCAGTGTCTTATGTCCATTGGTTATGCTTATACGCATGCATACAAGTCCTTTAGTTGATCTCTTACCCCCCTACCTCCTGCCACCCAACCCTCCCCGGCCTTCCCACTGCAGTTTGACAATCTGTTTGAGGCAGCTCTGCCTCTGTATCTATTATTGTTCAAAAGTTTATAATGGTCTCTATTATCCATGAATGAGTGAGATCATGTGGTATTTTTTCTTCATTGACTGGCTTATTTCACTTAGCATAATGCTCTCCAGTTCCATCCATGACGTTGCAAATGGTAAGAGTTCCTTCCTTTTTAGAGCAGCATAGTATTCCATCGTGTAGATGTACCACAGTTTTCTAATCCATTCATCTACTGATGGACACTTAGGCTGTTTCCAGATCTTAGCTATGGTGAATTGTGCTGCTATGAACATAGGGGTGCATATATCTTTTCTGATTGGTGTTTCTGGTTTCTTGGGATATATTCCTAGAAGTGGGATCACAGGGTCAAATGGGAGTTCCATTTTCAGTTTTTTAAGGAAACTCCATACTGTCTTCCATAGTGGCTGCACCAGTCTGCATTCCCACCAGCAGTGCACAAGTGTTCCTTTTTCTCCACATCCTCTCCAGCACTTGTCGTTTGCTGATTTGTTGATGATAGCCAGTCTGACAGGTGTGAGATGGTACCTCATTGTTGTTTTGATTTGCATCTCTCGGATGATTAGTGACTTTGAGCATGTTTTCATATGTCTCTTGGCTTTCTGAATGTCCTCTTTTGAAAGGTGTCTATTTAGGTCCTTTGCCCATTTTTTGATTGGATTGTTTATCTTCCTTTTGTTAAGTTGTATGAGTTCCCTATAGATTTTGGAGATTAGGCCCTTATCAGATATGACTTTGGCAAATATGTTTTCCCACACAGTGGGTTTTCTCGTTGTTTTGTTGATGGTTTCTTTTGCTGTGCAGAAGCTTTTTATTTTGATGTAGTCCCATTTGTTCATTTTCTCTTTAGTTTCAAGTGCCCTAGGAGCTGTATCAGTGAAGAAATTGCTTCGGCATATGTCTGAGATTTTGTTGCCTTTGGATTCTTCTAGAATTTTTATGGTTTCCTGTCGTACATTTAAGTCCTTTATCCATTTTGAGTTTATTTTTGTGTATGGTGTAAGTTGGTGGTCTAGTTTCATTTTCTTGCATATATCTGTCCAATTTTCCCAACACCATTTATTGAAGAGACTATCTTGGCTCCATTGTATGTTCTTGCCTCCTTTGTCGAATATTAATTGAGCATATTGGTTCGGGCCGATTTCTGGGCTCTCTATTCTATTCCATTGATCTATATGCCTATTCTTGTGCCAGTACCAGGCAGTTTTGAGAACAGTGGCTTTGTAATACAACTTGATATCTGGTATTGAGATCCCACCTACTTTGTTCTTTTTCAGGATTGCTGCAGCTATTCGGGGTCTTTTTTTATTCCAGATGAATTTTTGGAGAGTTCGTTCTATATCTCTGAAGTATGCCGTTGGTATTTTAATGGGAAGTGCATTGAATTTATAGATTGCTTTGGGTAGTATGGACATTTTAATGATGTTGATTCTACCAATCCATGAACACGGTATGTTCTTCCATCTGTTTATGTCTTCCTCTATATCTTTTTTCAACGTCCTGTAGTTTTCTGAGTAGAGGTCTTTTACCTCTTTAGTTAAGATTATTCCTAGGTAGCTTAGTTTTTTTGGTGCGATGGTAAACGGGATTGTTTTTATAATCTCTCTTTCTGAAAGTTCACTATTGGTGTATAGAAATGCCTCAGATTTCTTGGGGTTAATTTTGTATCCTGCTACATTGCCAAATTCATGTATTAAGTCTAGTAGCTTTTTGATGGAGTCTCTAGGGTTTTGTATGTATAATATCATGTCATCTGCAAATAAGGACAGTTTTACTTCCTCTTTTCCAATTTGGATGCCTTTTATTTCTTCTTCTTGCCGAATTGCAATGGCTAACACTTCCAGTACTATGTTGAACAGGAGTGGTGAGAGGGGGCATCCCTGTCTTGTTCCTGTTCTTAGGGGAAATGGTGTAAGTTTTTGTCCATTGAGTATGATGTTGGCTGTGGGCCTGTCATATATGGCTTTTATTATGTTGAGGTATGATCCTTCTACTCCCACCTTGCTGAGAGTTTTTATCAAAAATGGGTGTTGAATTTTGTCAAATGCTTTTTCTGCATCAATTGATATGACCATGTGGTTTTTTTCTTTCAATTTGTTTATGTGATGTATCACGTTTATTGATTTGCGGATATTGTACCATCCTTGCATCCCTGGGATAAATCCTACTTGGTCATGGTGTATGATCTTTCTGATGTACTGCTGGATCCGATTTGCTAAGATTTTGTTGAGGATTTTGGCATCTATGTTCATGAGGGATATTGGCCTGTAATTCTCTTTCATTGTGTTGTCTTTACCTGGTTTTGGTATTAGGGTGATGCTGGCTTCATAGAATGAGCTTGGAAGTGTTCCTTCCTCTTGAATTTTTTGTAGTAGTCTGAGGAGGATAGGTTTTAGTTCTTCCTTGAATGTTTGGTAAAACTCCCCTGTGAAGCCGTCTGGTCCTGGGCTTTTGTTTGCTGGAAGCTTTTTGATGACTTCTTCAATTTCTTCCATAGTTATTGGCCTGTTGAGATTTTTAGATTCTTCCTGATTGAGTTTTGGAATGTTGTATTTTTCTAGGAATTTGTCCATTTCCTCCAGGTTGTCTAGTTTGCTGGAGTAGAGCTGTCCATAGTATTTTTTAACAATCATTTGTATTTCTGTGGGGTCTGTTGTTATTTCGCCTCTTTCATTTCTGATTTTGTTTATTTGGGTCCTCTCTCTTTGCTTCTTGGTGAGTCTGGCTAGAGGTTTGTCAATCTTGTTTATCCTTTCGAAGAACCAGCTCTTGGTTTCATTGATTTTCTGTATTATTTTTTTGGTCTCTATGTTATTTATTTCTGCTCTAATCTTTATTATCTCCTTCCTTCTGCTCACTCTGGGGTTTTCTTGTTGCTCTCTTTCTAATTCTTTGAGTTGTAGAGTTAGCTGATTTACTACCATTTTTTCTTGTTTTTTGAGATAGGCCTGTAGAGCTATAAACTTCCCTCTCAGGACTGCTTTCATTGTGTCCCATAGGTTTTGGATTGTTGTGTTTTCATTGTCATTAGTTTCCAGGATGTTTTTAATTTCTTCTTTGATTTCATTGGTAACCCAATCAATATTTAATAGCATGCTATTCAGCTTCCAGGTGTTTGAGTATTTTGGGTTGTTTTTATTGCAGTTTATTTCTAATATTATGCCATCGTGGTCTGCGAAGACGCTTTTTATGATTTCAATCTTCTTGAATTTGGGGATACTTTGCTTGTGACCCAATATATGGTCTATTTTTGAATATGTGTCATGAGCACTTGAGTAGAATGTATATTCCATGGCACTGGGGTGAAGTGTTCTGAAGATATCTATTAAGTCCATCTGATCTAGTGAGTCATTTAGTATTGCTGTATCTTTGCTGATTGTTTGTCTAGAGGACTTATCCAGTGATGACAGTGGTGTATTAAAGTCCCCTACTATGATTGTATTGTTGTCGATCTCTCCTTTGATATCTTCCAGAAGATTTTTTATGTATTTGGGTGCTCCTGCATTGGGTGCATATATGTTTATCAGGGTTATATCTTCTTGTTGTATTGATCCTTTTAGTATTATGAAGTGGCCTTCCGTATCTCTTGTTATGGCCTTCACTTTGAGGTCTATTTTGTCCGATATAAGTATTGCTACCCCAGCTTTCTTTTCTTTTCCATTAGCCTGAAAGATATTTTTCCATCCCTTCACTTTCAGTCTGTGTGAGTCCTTTCTAATGAGGTGGGTCTCTTGTAGACAGCAAATGTATGGGTCATGATTTTTTATCCATTCAGCCACTCGATATCTTTTGGTTGGAGCATTTAGCCCGTTTACATTTAAAGTTATTATTGAAAGGTACTTGTTTGTAGCCATTTCTTTTTTGTGTGTGTGTGGCTGTTTTCTTTCTGGGATTTTTATTTCTTCTTTTTACACCAGTCCCTTTAGCATTTCTTGCATTGCTGGCTTGGTGGTGATAAACTCCCTTAGCCTTTTTTTGTCTGTGAAGCTTCTTATTTCCCCTTCAATTTTGAATGATAGCCTTGCTGGATAGAGTATTCTTGGATTCAGTCCTTTGCTTTGCATCACTTTGTAAATTTCCGTCCATTCTTTTCTGGCCTGATATGTTTCTGTTGAGAAATCATTTGATAATCTAATGGGAGATCCCTTGTATGTAACTTTCCGTCTCTCTCTTGCAGCCTGTAAGATTCTCTCTTTGTCCTGAACATTTGCCATGGTAATTATGATGTGTCTTGGTGTGGGTCTTTTCGGGTTCACCTTGCTTGGGACTCTCTGGGCTTGTGTGACTTTTTTCTTCCCCACCTCAGGGAAGTTTTCTGATATTATTTCTTCCAATAGGTTTTCTAATCCTTGTTCCTCTTTCTGTTGTTCTGGCACCCCTATTATTCGTATGTTGTTTCGTTTCATGTTGTCCCAAAGCTCCCTTAGGCTCTCCTCCTGTCTTTTAATTTTTTTCTCCAACTGAAGTACAGTTTGGGCGTGTTTTGCTTCCCTGTCTTCTAATTCACTAATTCGGTCTTCCGCTTCTCCTAGTCTACTGTTGATACTTTCAATGGTGTTCTTTATTGCAGCTATATCGCACTTCATTTCTTCTTGGGTCTTAGTTAAGTTGTCGATTTTTTCATCTGTTTCTTCTTGCTTCTTGGATAAGTTGTCGATTTTTTCCTCCATCCGGTGTATGCACTCTAAGACCCTTATTCTGAATTCTTTTTCTGTCATGTTGTATGCCTCTGTATCACTTAGCTGCTTTTCTGGTGAGGCCTCCTTTTCTTTCCTTTGGGGATTTCTTTGTCTACCCATGTTTGATCTCACTGACGTATATAGATATTGAGTCGTTCAGTGGCTGCTCCCTAGGTGGCAGTGGCTCCTCGGGCTGTGGTTGCTCCTTGGGCGGTTGTGGTATCAGCTGCTCCTCTGTTGTTAGCGGGTCTTCTGATGGGTGCTGTTCACAGCTGTTGTGGCTCTTCTGGCTGGTGGAGGGAGGCTTCACCCACAGCAGCTGTTCCTCAGACAGAGCGTGTGGAGATCAGGAGGCCGCTGTTGCTTGGATCTGCTTTCTGTGGGGAGAAGCAGAGTTCCTCCGAGTTCACGTAGTCGCGCTGCTTGAGAGCCGTTGTTGCCGGGTTAGTAGCTGGTCTCTGGATGCCTGCGACAGTCACCCAAGATGGCACGGTCTCCGCGGCTGTGCCGGCGCACCTGGAGAGGTTTCAGCCTCAACCTCTAACCGTTCCCTTTATCTAGGATTTCTCTGTCTTTCCTGGCTGCAGACTGTCTCAGCTGAATCTCCTCTGCTTATTCGGGCTGTATGCTACCCGTTTCAGCTGCCCGCCCTTATCTGCTCCGGGACAAGGCACCGACACGTCTGTCTAAACCTCCGCCATTTTCTTCCCCGTCTACTATTTATTTATTTTCCAGCTTTATTATGATATAATAATCTCAATAAATTAAGATCTCAAATAATATCTTATATAATGTTATGTAATTATATAAATACTAGAGGCCCGGTGCATGAAATTCATGCACTGGAGGGGGTGTTGTCCCTCAGCCTGGCCTGCACCCTCTCGCAGTCCGGGAGCCCTCAAGAAATGTCCGCTTGCCAGATGTGAGGCTTTTATTATATAGATATTTAAAAATCTCAATAAATTGTTTAATTGACTTAAAATAACACTGTAAGTTTACATTGTACAGTGTACTAATTTGACAAATGTATGAATTACAAAATGATTACCATCACAGTGTTAGCTAATATCTCTATCATCTTATACAATTACCATTTCTTCTTTTATGATGAGAACATTAAAAATCTACTCTCTTAGCAACTTTTATATATAACTAGAGGCCAGGTGCACAAAAATTTGTGTACTGGCGGGGGGAGTGTCCCTTAGCCCGGCCTGTGCCCTCTTGCAGTCTGGGACCCCTCAGGGGATGACTACCTGCTGGCTTAGGCCCACTCCCCGGGAGATTGGGCCTAAGCTGGCTATCAGACATCCCTCTAGCAGCCCGGGAGCCCTCGGGGGATGTCCACTTGCCAGTGGGGAGCAGGCCTAAGCTGCAGTCGAACATCCTTAGCGCTGCTGAGGAGGTGGGAGAGGCTCCCACCACCACTGCTGTACTGGCAGCCATCAGCCTGGCTTGTGGCTGAGTAGAGCTCCCCCTGTGGGAGCACACTGTCCACCAGGGGGAAGCTCCTGCATTGAGCATCTGCCCCCTGGTGGTCAGTGTGTGTCATAGCGACCAGTCATTCCCAGTTGTTCTGCTGTTAGGGTCAGTTTGCATATTACCCTTTTATTATATAGAATAGAGGCCTGGTGCACGGGTGGGAGCTGGCTGGTTTGCCCTGAAGGGTGTCCCGGATCAAGGTGGGGGTCCCGCTGGGGTGCCTGGCCAGCCTGGGTGAGGGACTGATGGCTGTTTGCAGTTGGTCACACCCCCTTCAGGGTGGGGGTTCCCACTGGGGTGCCTGGCCAGCCTGGGTAAGGGGCTGATGGCTGTTTGCAGGCTAGTCACACCCCCTTCAGGGTGAGGGTCCCCACTGGGGTGCCTGGCCAGCCTGGGTGAGGGGCTGATGGCTGTTTGCAGGCTGGTCAAGCCCTCACCCCATGGAAGTTTGGCCAGCCTGGGTGAGGGGCTGATGGCTGTTTTCAGGCTGGCCACACCCCCTTTAGGGTGGGGGGTCCCCACTGGGTGCCTGGCCAATTTGGGTGAGTGGCTGGGGGCCATTTTCAGGCTGGCCAAGCCTCCCTGGTGACAGAAGCTCCCAGCCTCTCCTTTTTTTATTTTTTATTTTTTTATTCTGGGATTTATTTACCTTCTATAATTGAAACTTTGTAGCCTTGAGAGGAGCTCAGAGCCGGCCAGGGCGGGTGTGGGGGAAGCTTGGCTTCCTCTATCACGAGGGGCAACCCAAGCCTCCTGCTCGCTCCAGCTCCGTGGCCACAGCTGGCTGAAAGCAGGTATCTGGGGTTTATTTATCTTCTATAATTGAAACTTTGTTGCTTTGAGTGGAGCTCAGAGCTGGCTGCGGCAGGCGGGAAGCTTGGCTTCCTCCATCATTGGGGCAACCAAGCCTCCTGCTTACTCCAGCTCCGTGGCTGTCGGCTGCCATCTTGGTTGGGTTAATTTGCATATAGTCGCTCTGATTAGCTGGTGGGCGTGGCTTAAGGCGTAGCAAAGGTATGGTCAATTTGCATGTTTGTCTTTTATTAGTGTAGATATTAACTGTAATCACCATGCTTTCATCAGATTCCTCAAATTTATTCATCTTATAGCTGAAACTTGGTCCTTTGACCCAAATCTCCCCATTTCCACCCTCCCCCAGCCCATAGTAACCACCATTCTACTCTCTGTTTCTAAGAGTTTGGCTTTGTTAGATTTCACAGGTTAAGTGAGATTCGTACAGTATTTGTCTTTCTCCGTCTAACTTCTTGCCCTTACATAATGCCCTCAAAGTCCATCCTAGTTTTTGCAAATGGTGGGATTTCCTTCTTTCTCCTGGCTGAGTGATGGGAGTAGTAATTCTTGGCCATGTAAAGTACCTGCACCAGTGACTGGCACATAGCTGAGCATCATCTCTGGGACCAGAGAGTGATTAGGGTCATATGATAAGAAAACAATGCATAGGCCAGGACTCAAAGAAGAAAGCGGTGGGTCTCTAGATTTGGGAATTGAGATACAGTAAGGTAGGACATGCAGGACTTAACCTCTCTGGGCTGGAATCCTGCTGAGATTTAAAAGGTTGAGAGTGTGAAGAGAAGTGAAACTAGAACTGGACGTGTCCATCTTTAGGAGACACTGAAGAATACAATGGGCATTGACATGTGTCCAGTGTCATTTCTTCTTTCATCAGAATAGGATGCCCAGGAAAGTCCAAAGTCAAAGGAGATAGTGTGTACAGATGAAGTTTATTTTGGGGATATTCTTTGTGTTTTTTAACTCATCAATATAATGATATGCAATTTCTGGGCCATATGTCTATATGTCTCTGTGTATATGTTATTTATTTAGATAAACTTACATGCAATCATGTACACAAATCTTAAGAGTTCATGTGGTAAATTTTTACAAAATATACTTAGGTCATCATCAGCCAAATTAAGACAAAGAACATTTCTAACACACCCCTGAGCCCCCTCTTCATTCTTGCCCGCTCCCAAAGGTAAACACTGTACTTCTCTTGTCACAGATTAGTTTCATGCCGTAAGAGATTTGGACTGAACATTTATCTTTGTAACATGTTAGTATTGAGAAATACAACTTCAGCAAGACACAAAATGTTTAGCTTAGATAGAAAAAAATATAAAGTGAGATCTCTGATTTTATTATTTTTACCAGTAATTCTGTGATCACTCCTTATATAAAGTGAATGCTAAATTATGAGGTTAACTCTTGCAAGCTGCATTATTCTGATTTGGGCAAAACATAAAGTAATTAGAAGGCCTGCGTTTGTTTCAGTGTGCTGTGTTGCGGAAACACCACTTCTCTCCTAACTGGCCAAACCCAGGTTCTTAGTTAGCTTCTTTAGACTTTCTCAGAGTATATGTTTTCCAACATTATCCCTAGTCACATCATGATAAAGGTAATTTGAAGGACTCTGATGGCGGGGAAAATGTTTGTTTCAACTGAATAAATGTGGCTTAAAATATTTAATTAATATTTTCTAAAGTTAGGAAAATATCTGTGACTTCTAAGGCTTTTTTAAGATTATAAAATTCATGTTGAGGTTATTAATCTCATTACTGAAATATGCTCTATGTTTCCTGTGCTTGGAATTTTCAAAGAAAAAGCACACTGCTGCTTGTTAGCAGTGGCCTGTTTACACAATTGGAATAAAGTATATTCTTTATTTGAATAGTTGGTGAACCTAGAGCTTTTATTGAGACAGAGGATCCAGAATGAAGTACAAAAAAATCCAGAAAAACCCCTCATCTGGACAAATTTCTCAGTTAGTTCCTATTAATAAATTAATGGGACCTCATACTACCATGGCTATAGTGTGGTTATACTCAGCTTTGTAAATGCAGGCGTGTTGTTACCTTAACATGACAAATTTTTGAGTATGTTGGACTTGCCCTCATGTAGACTCCAGCTTGAGGCAGTTTGTCCCTCCTTCTCCCCTCCTTTCTTGGTCACATAAATGGTTTCCTGGAAATCTGCCTATTAAATGGCTCATGTCATTTGATTGTCAAACAACATCATATCTCTTGTTTTTAATCGTGTCTTCTTTGCACTGTGGTCAGTCTCCCTGTAGCTGCCGTTCTCTATCCTTTCTGGGAAATCTCTTTATAGAATATCAACATGATGTTTGGGAAAACTGGAATGACGACAATAACTTAGGTTGCATGCAATATAAACACGGCACCAATAATAATGTAGAAAGTGGTTGTGTTGTTATTTATTACTGACTATTCATTCACTCATTACTACTTTCATTTATCCAGTAAAAGTTTGAATGCCAACTACATGTCAGGTATCACCCTAGGTGCTGGAAATACATAAAGAAGACAGTTCATAGTTTTCTGGCCATAGATGGATAGAAGAACAATAAACCATAATTATAGTGAAGGAGTCTTTCTTAGTTGTAAGTTTATTGTGTCAATTGAAGCAGCAAAGAACTGTTGCTATTGGTTATGGGAATGATGTTGTTATACTGAAAATAGTATTTATTAAATGGAATTCTTCTGTATACTAGTTAAGAAGAGTTTAGATCTCCTCAAACTATACTCAGGTATGAAGAAGAAATTTTTTTTAATTTTATTTCTTTGTAAGAAGGGCTTGTCCTCCTGACCCCCAGTCCACTAGGCAGCAGGAGAAAATGATTTCACTCCAGTATATGTCATCTGATACAGTGATATAAGTAGTCCCTTTAGATTTTTACATGATCATTATATAGATAAAATACTGTCTCTAGATATTTGGCTTCCTCTTCTGTTCCTTTCCAGGGTGGTTTCTGCATGTTTGGGGAGGGGAGTGAGATTGGGGGTCCCCTGACTTTCATGGACTTTTCCATCCTTGGGTGTCCAGATGGGATCTGCTGATGGAGTTCGCAACTATGTAGTTCATGGTTTGGTCTATTTCAGCTGTCAAGACCCAGTGGTGCTTCTTTTTCTTCTTCTTTTTTAAAAAAATATTTTTTTATTGATTTCAGAGAGGAAGGGAGATAGATAGATAGAAACATCAATGATGAGAGAGAATCGCTGCCTCCTGCACACCCCCCTCTGGGGATTGAGCCTGCAACCCAGGCATATACCTTGACTGGGAATCGAACCGTGACCTCCTGGTTTATGGGTGGATGCTCAACCACTGAACTACTCCAGCTGGGCCCAGTGGTGATTCTGAACTGACCTTGACTTCATCTCTTCTTAGCTTTGCTGACACTCTTCTTGGACCCTTTCATGTCTCAGTCACATCCTCCAGCCCATGGCCTGGGATGCCCCCCTATAATCCCTTCATTTGGGGACATCTTCTAGTCAGGCTTGCTGACTCTCAACTCACTTCTGCCTACATCCTCCTCAGGGGTGCACAGGAACTTTTGGCCCCATCCATCCCACAACAGAACTCAAATTAGCTGGGGAAAGCCAGACGCTGTCCCTCCCTCTGTCTGGCCACTTCACATGGCTATGTTTACTCTGCTCTAACCATCTCCTAAGCTGTTGGAAGAACAGCCTCCTCAAGTTACAGTGGGTCAAATGCCACTCATGCTTGGAGTGCCCCGAAACTTATCTGACACCCTTTTCCATTGCCAGGGCCAGAACCCAGAGAAGGGGAATCAGGGCATTTTTGCTGACCACCTTAAGCCATGAAGAACTTTTGGGGGAATTTGAAAGGCCTTTGCTGGTTAAAAATAGCAGCTTTATACAAAATGAGCTGATTCTCATATTTTCTCATAACAAATTCAAACGCATAGCATTAATAATTAGTTTTAAAATAGAGATTAGAGTATTTAAATTGTCGCTAAGGTCTTTGTTTTTGAGAGCCTGGAGAGCAGGAAACTTGAGTCTGGAATTCTTTTCTTTTTTTTGTTTTCTCCCCTGGCTGTGAAAGGCAAGGGAGGCCATGGAGGCTGTTCTCCCCAGTGTGTGGAGTGCGAGAGAAGCTGGGGGCCCTAGAGTAGGAAGGTAAGGCACTTTTCCTCGCCCTGGTATCCACGGGCCTCTCTGAGGTATAAATTTCTACTTCAGGGCTTTGTGGATGCCCATTGGTCAAAGACTTCCTTTTCGCTTTTATTGTCTTCTGGAGTCACTGCTTATACCAACTCATCCTGTAAAAGCTAGAAAAACAACTAGTTGAAATCTTTGAGATGTAGAGTAAAAGCAATAGATGGCTACCAAGGGAAAATTTCAAAGTTTTCTGTAGGACCCACAGTTTGGTCTGTGGGTCAATGACTTTAAGTGTATCCTGCCTGCCCCCCCCTCCCCCAAAACTGCCTCTGCTGGAAGCTGTGGGGGCCTTTGTCCAAAATGCACCTGAATTTGGATTATCAGGCTAGTGGTTTTTGATTTAACATTGCCATACTTCAAGGTTTTATTTGTTAATTGATGAGTGTCTGTGTTTTTTGACCTTGGAGTTGGTAGTTGTGCCTTTTGCCTGGAAACCATGGAGGAATCTTGCTCTCACTGGACTGCATTCCCTTTGTCTGAGGTGCCCTTAGTGTGAAGGGCTTAGCAGTAGTTGTGACATGAGCCTGGTGCTGGTCCCACCCTAACCTGCAAAATTCTCTGCAGACCTGGGCACACAGTGTCTAATGACCATATCTGGGAGCTGGTCAGTTACAGGTTATTGCTGCTATTCACGACTCATTGAAAAAAAATGAAGCAGTAGCATAAATATAGCTGACATATGTGGGCTTAGAGATAGAGAAGCTTGTTTCTATGCTAAACTGTTCATAGACTAAGCAAAAAGATTTATTGTGCATATGTAACAAAAGCTTTTCAGAAGGAAAGGAGAGAGAGATCATTGATATTCTTGAACATCCACTACATAGCAGACACTGCTGCCTTAAAAAAAAAAAAATCTAATTCCCAGGAGTTACTCAGTGTACTAAGTCTGGTGTTCCCCTTTCTAAGACTCAGAGATTATGGATCTGTCCAAGATTGTGCAGCTATTTAATGGACACCGTGAGATGGTCAGACTGGAAAAACTCCCTAAATGTTTGTGGAGCGGAGGAGTAGAGCAGAATGGCCCAGCTCTCTTGACCTGCAGCCGCAGCAAGTTTCCACATAAACATTTTGTCTTTCATTTCACCGAGTATTTTTCAAAATATATAATGCTTTGTTTATCTTTTAGGAAGATCCTGTTTGCTTTGAGTAGGACATGGAATTAATGGGTGTGAATTGTCGTACTCGAATTTATTGTTGGGTGTTTGGATGCTCGTTTAAACCTCACAGTGCTACTCCTGCTGGGAGTTCATTGTCCAGAAAAACCCTGATGAGAAAGAGTCAGACACAGCCTATCTATTTTATGATAAATCCTTATTAACTCAGAATTTCAGAGACAGTAAAGACAAAGATGTGTGTGTGTGTGTGTATGTGTGTGTGTGTGTGTGTGTGTATGAAAACAAGGCTAATCAAGTTTTAAAGTAGTAATTCTTTGATGACCTGGTTTAATAAACAAATTAGGATAATGTCTCTCTCTCTTTTTTTGATGTAACAGTCCTTTTAAGACCTTAAAGTAATTTAATCTCTTAATTAATCATAGCATTCTCTTTTAAGAACATCAATGTGCTAGTCACCTTTTCTTATACAATATGAAAATTTATTTCAGTCCACATTTTAATTTAAGAAAAATTTTACATTTTTAAACTGTCTAAGAAAGAGATTAATGTGTTGTCCAGTAATTTTCCTTTACCTGCCCTAAGCCAGTTTCCACTCTTCATAGACAAAAAAAAAAAAAAAGAGTATCACTCTCTTCCTTTTGGAGAAAAAGAACGTTTCATAGCAATAACAATTTCCTACTTCATAAAAACTAGTTTTTACATCTTTCGTTTAATTATACCCTTTTACACTCATGACAAGGATCAGTTAAGGCTTATTTGTACGCTCTTCTAAATGAAAAAAAGACAAAACAAAACAAAAATCCAGTTTCCTCATTAAGCTCAAGCGAAGGTTCCTTGTTCCCAAATCCGTTTAGGAGGCTAAGCCGTTCCAAATCTCCTCCTCCTCTCAGGAGCACTTTCCTAATATCACCGGGTTGTGGAGGGCATTTTAAGCCCTAAATTGAGCAAAGAAATTGGCCCGGCGACTGTTTAGTCATGCATTAACTGGTCTAGATGGTTCTAGTGTACACATTAGGGAAATTAAAAGTGCTCATCTACAACCAGAGCCCTGGCTCTCTGGAGTGGATTCCAGACTTTGCATTTGGGCCACCTTCCTGAAAGTGTTAGGCTGGGAAACAATCTTCTCTTCCACTTCCTTTTCATCGTCTTCTCTCTAGTGCTGTGCTGCCTAGTGGCTCACAAAGGTGCCCCTGGCAGGGACTGCAGGGGCATTACATTAGGATAGGTCTGAGCCTATGTCATCCACGCACCCGTATTAAACATTCTCGTTCCGTTTCACATTTCTTCAGAAGTTTGTGCCTTCTAGGTGATGATCATGCAATCCTAAAAAAAAAATCACTTAAAAAAACATACATACATTTTAGAAAAAGAATTGTACAGAACATGGTATATTCTGGCCATGAATAGACGTTCAGTTCCAAGGAGTTTTCTTTTTAAAAGGCAAGTTTGTTAAGGTATAAAGTGCACATAATAAAATTTACACTTTTTGGTGTATTGTTCTGAGTTTTGACCAAACGCATATAGTCCTGTAACCAATACCACAATCTAGATACAGTACATTTCCATTGCCCAAAAACTACCCCGTGTGGCCTCTTTTTGTAGCCAGTACCTCCTCTAACCCCAGTCTCTAGCAGCTGCTGATCAGCTCTCCTCTCTATACTTTTACCTGTTCCAGGATGTCACGTAAGTGGAATCACACATTATGTAGCCACTCGAGTCTGGTTTTTACCATTGAGTACAGTGTAGCTGAGATTCATTCATTTGTTGTATGCCTCCATAGTTTATCCCTCTGTATTGCTGAGTAGTATTCCATTGTGGGGAAGTCCTGCAGTCCATTTATTCATCCTCTGAAGGATATCTGAGGTGTTCCCACTTTTTAGTGATTAGGAATAGAACTGCTACAACCATTTGGACACAGGTTTTATATAAATACAAATACAATTGTTTGTATGGAAAATAATACAATAATTAATAAATAATTATGTAAGAATGAACTCTGTGTTTCACATACTCATAACTGCAAACCTACTTTTGCCCCACCCTGTATAAGTTCATGCAATCCCTAGATAAATATCTACAGGTGGGCTTGCTGGGGGATAGGGTAAGTTTATGTTTTTCAAAGGGTAATTGTTAAATTTATTTTAAATTTTGTTATTATTTTCTAATTATAAAAATGATACATGTTTATTATAAAAAACTTGAAAAATATGGAAAATTTGCCTACAAGGGAAAAAAACCCCTTCATCTTATATATCTTTCATTTTCATCTGGGTATGTGCAAATTTACTTTAACAAAAGTGTTAATATTTAACTGCTGGTTTATGACCTATTTTTTTCCTTCACAAATATTTTTCTGTATCATTAAATATTATTTAACATAAATTAGAATGACTTTATAATAGCCAAGAAGTAAATTTGATGGTAGGAGTATCATGAGTCATGCCAGACTAATATAGGAGATATTTTGGGATAAAGGAACTTAGAATTTCTCTAGTTGAAGCTATTTGCACATGCCTAGTCATATTTGCACAGCCCTATGTTATGAGAATTCATTTAGGAACAGTTAGAACTGATATGGCCAATTGCCTTTGTGTGGATATGCCCTTTATTTTTGAGGCTTATGGGTAGGAATAGAATTTCGGTCTACTCCATATTTTTTTCTCTTGGGTAAATGCAGTAGCTATTAACAATGCTTTAAATGGTGACTGTAAGAATATTATTGTTCTTCACTTTCATAAAATAATTTGCATGATTTTTCTTAAGTGAAATTAGGATTAGAGATTATCATATATTAAATAACTAGCTAATAACACGATCTTTTTTTATATGCTACCTGCATTACTGATTCAAAAGAGGTCTCTGCACTCAGATAGTCAGTGAATTTGCTGTTTTTGTTGACATTTGGGGAAACTTGGGCTGTTCTTAGGGGGAGAAGTACATTCATTCATGTACCTGGCTTGCAAAGCCCCAGGCATATCAGGTCTATTTTCCTGGTTCTCTGAAGAATAGGCTAACAACAGTTGGCTGGGCAGTGAAGAAGAAGATCTGAAAAGACCTTTGTTTAGATGTCTGGCAATGTTTTCTTTACTTAAGTATTAACCCTTTCTTCTTCCAGGCCTCAACTTCAAGATACATATTTCTTAAGAAAGCATTAACAATAAAATACCCTTCAGCATCAATGACTAGTATGCCTCTATAATCAAAGAGACTGACCAGGGCAATGTGGGCTGCTTTCCCCATTGAACTGGTCTTGGTTGTAAAGACCAAATCCTTTAAAGTTTGAGAGACAAAGAGAGAGAAGAAGGAGGAGGAGGAGGAGGAGTAAGGAGGGGGAGGGGAGAAGGACAGTGCCAGTGTACCTCTCCATAGAGTAAAAAACTCACTGCCAGCCCATAACAGAGGAGCCCAGGGGTCAGTCTTGAGCATGAAAAGAAGTTCTGTGGAACGTCTGGGCTCTGAACTCCTTGCCTGCTAGGCATGACTGGCCAACCTGTAAACAGAATGTAGATACCAGTTTGTTGTCTTGCTGATAGACATACCTAAGACCCAGCTGTAGCAGCAACAGATAATAATTGCTTTTAAAAGAGTTGATTTGGGCTTAGTTTTCTTTCATTTCTGTCAGGGAAGCATTTAAAAAGAATCTAGAATATACTTTTGAGTTAGTTGGGAAGTCAGGAGTTTTAATGGGAAGTTGGTTGGTTCACAAGCAGGCAAATTAGTTTGGTGCAGGAGTGTATCAACCGGGTATGCGATCAATTTACTGAGCACAGTGTAAGTTGCTAGGAATACGGCCAGCCCGAATTCTATGCTAAGCAGTATTTCAAGGTGGCTTTGTATTCGGGCAACTTATCTAGTTCCTAAGGAAACGAGAGAACACCATGTTTTATTTAATTTGTATTTTGGTACCTGCTAAGCAAACTAGGCATTTTTAAGTACGTCGTGTTGTCACTAGCCCTTTAAAGCTCTCCCGTGTCCCTGCTGCCCAACAGTAGTTTCCCCTCAGTTTTGAGTGGTGTTAATCTAAACACATTAAATTTCAGTCTTTTTCTTTCTGCACACACGGAGAAAGCTGGGTCTGAAAAGAAGAGCAGAGCTTACACACAAGGAGGCCAGTGTTTGCACTCACAGAAGAAAGTGTGTAAACTAGTCTTGTAATGGTTTTTAGCACTGTTCTGAGTGGCATTTGGCATTTAGAGATTGGAAACATTTTAAAATTCAGTGCTTAATATTTTTTCCTTTGCAAATGTTTTTCTTTAGTATATGTTATTATGTCAGTTGTTCTCTCGTCATGATCATTACAGAGCCCATTTGGTACCCATGTGAATTGGTTTAATGGGAGCAAGAGAAATTCTGGTTATATACCAGGAAGAACTTCCTGAAAAGCCAGGACAATGGGAATACTAAGAAGATGGGGAAATAGCGTCTTGGACATACATAAAGAGAACATTTTACAGTGTTCTTCGTGGGGGAGTTTGGCTGTTTCTCTGCTCAGAATTAGGGGGAGGACATGAAATGATCTTTTGTGACCATTTCTACATTGTGCCTTTGTGATTCTCTAAGTGTAAGCAAAGGGGGAGAGCCCTGTGTGTCCAGCGTGTGTTTGAATCATTTTCATCCTGGAACCTTATGTGTAGGAATGACCTGTGACAGCACTTCTGTTGGTGGAGAGAAGTCTCTTTACCCAATAAGGAAGAGCATCCATATTTGGACAGTTTTATTTATTACAAATAATTTTGAATTGTGGTGTAAAATCTGCTTGTGGTAATTCTCTCGACTGGGTTTTGCCCCTGAGACATTGTATAGGAAAACTGCTTTTTCTGGTTCGTAGCCCCTCAAAAGTTGGAGAACAGCTTTCATGGCTCCCTAATAAGTGTTCTCTTTGCCAGAGTAAACCCCTGATTTCAACAGTCTTTCTTCACACGATGTGAGTTTGAGAGCTGTTATTACCCTGGTGACACTCCCCAGCCAGTGGAAATGTGGTGCCTAATAAAACAAAACGCTGGCAGGTTCTGGTCCATGCAGAGGGCTGTGGGCCTATTCCCTTCCTTGTTCTGGACACTGCCCGACAGTCTCAGTTGGCCTCAGCTTGTTTTGGACAGCTGCGCTATACCATCGACCAGCCCGAGGTTACTGCCATTTGAAATCTCTAGATCCTCCCCACATCAGCGATGATTCCTTGGTCCTCTTCCATCTTTGTGGAGCTGCTGAGCTTTCCTTAAGTACAATACTTTCATTGATAGTTGGGAAGTTCATCTTGTTAGTGTTGGCCCGTTCTTTTTGAATCTTGATTTGCAATAACTGCCCCTCCCAGTTTTGCTCCTGGCGTTTGTAAATTTGATAAGGACACCTATTGAAACCATTAGTAAACATGTAGAACAGGATAGCCCTGCCTTGTTTTTTTTTTTGGAAAAGCTTCTTGTTGTTAAAACAATTTTTTTTTTTATCCCCACATAGTAAAGAAATGGTTGGGCCAGTGGCTGATTGAATCACAGGTCACAGTGGTGCCTCTACATATCTTGGATCAACTCCTTTGCTTTGCAAGTCTGAAAATTCAATTTTTTAAAAGTGAGACATGATATACAAATCTATTACTGAAACCTGCTTTTAAAGAAGTTTTTAAATTATAAAATATTAGAAATATAGAGAAGAGTGCAGAGAATAATTCAACAAAACCCTCTTAACTTATCACATAGGGTTAAGACAAATGGAAAGGTTAATATTTTTTCCTCTTGTTCAGAACGCTGAAGAATATTCTCAGCCACGGAGAACTAGTATGCACCCTCCACCAGACACAGGGTACCCAATGCTCTGGCCGAGAGAAGGTTCCCACTGGGAATCCTGATGAGATCAGTCAGTGAGTGAGCTGCCAAGTGGCCCTGGGTTAAGTGTGTTCTGCAAATCAGGTTGTTTTCTGTGGCTGCTCTTTCCACCTTTTACCTTGTGTTCTAAAGGAGCAGTTTTGATGCAGAATGGTTGACCAAAGGTTTGTAAATTTGCCTTAAGAAAGAAAAGAAGAATATGGTGCTGTGCATTACAATGTGAGTTATACAGCTCAAAGTGCAGTCAAGGAAACAGGTAATAAAGATGAGCAGAACATTAGGAAATGGTAGAAAGCCCTGGGCATTATGAAGGGCCTTGTAAGTATCACTGGAACCTGAAAATATTACTCACCATTAGGTATATATAGCTAGAGGCACATCTTGGCGTCACGGGTTTTGAAGAGCCTGTAGGGATTGCCAGTGTGCATAACTGCATCTCTGTAAGGACTTGACTGTGAGAGGTTAGGAGGCTGCCTGGCTCAGCCTCCTAACTCGCTCTGTGACCTTGGGTACATTATTTAAGCATCCCTGCCTCAGTTTCCCCATTTGTCAAATAGGTGTTATACTTGAACCCCTACCTCAAAGGATTGTTGTGGGATTAAATAAATTAGTATATTGGAAACAGTTAGAGCTGGGCTTGGCACATTGGTAAATGGTGATAAATAATATCTCCTGTGTTCGAATGATGCCCTAATAATGAGGGTGACTAGGACATGTCCCCTGGGCTGTAAAGGAGGACTGTCGCAAATGCTGCTTTAGGGAGCTGCAGTATCCACTGTGGGCCTCGTCAAACTGTTTGAAATATTCAGATTAGTTGCTTGTGTCTTCTTGTCTCCAGGACAATAAGAAGGGTAGAAAAATTCTCATTCTCCAGGTTTTCTATTTCTAAAAATCATTCAATTTGTATTCTTCATAATTGTACCACCTTTTATTTCAATGCACAGTCAAAACATATTAAAGTTCTCATTTGGTTACTGATCACATTATGCTTTTTTATATTATGTAGTCAAGTACCTTCCTTTCCTCAATAGGTGTCCAAATTATACTATGGAGACAGTTCCATGAAAATTCTGTGGACTATATGTTTATTTAGAGAGAGTGGAACTTCATAAGTTGAGGCTTGTGTTTGGGGGCCTGTAAATACCTATGACCCACACTAACAATTTTTTTGATCTTGAAATAATAGCAAGCAGTAGATAGACTTGAACTCAAACCCCAGTCATGACATGCTAACTTGTACTGAGTCCCACTTTCTTACATTATAAATGGGAATTATAAAACTCACCTTGCAGTGTCATTGTAAGGGTTAAACATATTTCCTAACAGTGGTATGCAGTGGAATTCAATGAAAAGTAGCTTTAAAAAACATCACTATAATCCTGGATAAAAGTCAGTTTTACTGAGGTTTAAGTGAGGACATTAACATACATATGATTTATAATTTATGGCTGTTTATAGTTTTAAAAATGTAAACTTGTAGGTTATAATTCTGTTTATAAGTTTGTAAAATAAAAATTTAATGAAACCTACCCAATGTATCCTTAAACCCAGAGTTTAAAACAGTAAGCTGCCCAGGCAGACATGTTGTATGTTCTCACAGAAGAGGAGCTGGGATAAAAATGCTTCTCACCCTGTTAACAAGGTGGTCCCTGGATGCACCTGTAGTCAATACAGGTTAAAACTGCTGTGAAGAAGAATTTCTATAAAGATGGATGTCTTTAGTGGTTTCCAACTTTAGAGTTGAAAAAGAAAAGAGTTATTCTTGAGGTTACCCTAAAACAGTGATGGCGAACCTATGACACGCGTGTCAGAGGTGACACGCGAACTCATTTTTTTGGTTTTTTCTTTGTTAAATGGCATTTAAATATATAAAATAAATATCAAAAATATAAATCTTTGTTTTACTATGGTTGCAAATATCAAAAAATTTCTATATGTGACACGGCACCAGAATTAAGTTAGGGTTTTTCAAAATGCTGACACGCCGAGCTCAAAAGGTTCACCATCACTGCCCTAAAAAGTACCCACCTGTTTAGACTCTTTGGGTCTTTTACTTACTTTGTGTTGTGTCTTTAATCAAATAGTTGAAGACCAGCCTCGAATGTGTTTGGGACAGTTTGAATCTTTGAACTGGATTATTTTTACTGTAATGATCAGTTGAAATTCTTTAATTTTTTCCCTTTCTCTGCCTTTAAGCTTTAAAACAAAAAGCAACTAAAATCTCTTCACCAGAAATGTAGAAGGCTTTTGATGTTCTCTGTGATAAGGATAATCCATTTTTAGCAATTGCATGCTCCGTGTGTTCAAGATTTAGCATATTGGGTTTCAGCGGGAATGCTTTAATTTCTGTAATTATTGGTAACAAGTTTACATAGACTCAGAGGATTA
Organism: Myotis nattereri; assembly: GCF_964212035.1. Lineage (NCBI taxonomy): Eukaryota > Metazoa > Chordata > Mammalia > Chiroptera > Vespertilionidae > Myotis > Myotis nattereri. The sequence goes on from NC_138079.1 coordinate 38,835,470, forward strand.
CATGTGCTTTCATTATATGGCCAAAAGGTTTTGGAGGTATGTAGCCTGGAAGGGGAATATAACTAGTTAAAAAGGAAATATGAGTCCATTTCTATCCTGGAATGAGGTAACTTCAGGGCTTACTGTAATTTGAGGATTTCTTCAGTTAAACATCTTTAAAAACACAGATTATTGTAAATCTTGGGGCTGTGCTTTTGCTTGGCTATTAAAGGTTTTTTTCAGAGAGAAGGGGTCTCGTGTAATATTAAGGCTCATTCGGGTTTAAGGAAATAGCCGGGACACTGACACAGTTAGCAGAGTGGCTGACAGGGTTCTGTGTTGTCATGCACTTCAGAAGATCCATAGTTACCGTGTGGCCAGCATACTCCTCTTTGAGCTGTTGATTTTGGTAGGGTAGTTATGGAACAACAATGAATGTGCCTCTCTGATCAGTAAATTATAAAAGTCATATGCCTGTGGAAAACTTTAACAACTCATTAGTTGTGCTGTACTTTTGAGTAGCCTCAAGAGGCCCAGGGTAAATGGCATAATCTAATCTACAGTGTCAGAAATATCCTTTATTATTAGGAATGACATTTAAAATAATGAAACTTTATTATGTAAATAATTCTTTATTGATGAAGCTGTTCTTTCCCAGATCCTCTCTTTTCTGAATTAAGGGACACTTGCAGGAGTACAACTTCTGGCACTATGTTGGGGTAAAATTGGAGAGAGAGAGAGAGAGAGAGAGAGAGAGAGAGAGAGAGAGAGAGAGAGAGGAGAGAATATGAGAATGGTAGAATTATTCAGTTTTCATTAAACCAAATTTGAGATTTAGTGACATATTTAGCTTTTAGGTGTTTTCTGTAATTGTGCCTGAGCCTGTGGTGGAAATTGAGCCATAACTAAACCATCCCTGCCTTTTGTTGCATGGAAAGCTAGGAAATGTTTCCCATTTACTCTCTATAGGTGAGTTCTTGCCAATGGAATGGGAGTGAAGAGAAGAGTGCCATGCTTAGGCATGGACAGCTCTCCGTATTCTGTTTTCCTTTTGACTGGAATAGAGCAGAATAACTTGGGATTCAAGTGTTGTAGGTGACAGAGCTACAAGGTAGCAGGAACCTGGGTCCCTGGAAGGCTCCTTGGAAGAGAGTCACCCAAGCAACAGTTGCTACATTGAGGTTATTACATGAGCAAAAAATGAGCTTTTATTGTATTACACCAACCAGCTTTCAGTGTTTCTCTATTACAGTAGCCAGCTTACCTCTCTACCTCCTCTCACTTTATCACTCAGTTTAAGGCACTGGAGCAGCTCTCTTCATTTCACATCCATGTCTAGGCAGGGGCTGTAGCCCTCATTGGTTGTTTCTAACATACTTGCTGTATTCTTCACTGATCCATCATTTTTGGTTTCTTTCCCATTCACTTCATTTTCATTTCTTTCTCTTCTCTGAGGTTATACACCTGAAACTAATGTAATATTGTATGTCAACTGTAATTGAAAAATAACAAAATATTCAAAAAACAAATAAATGAACAAACTTGCAAGCCTTATTTTCACATACATTTAATTAATCAGAAAACCAGCCAAAGATCTGCCTGACCACTCAATCTAAATAACTCCCTAGGCATATCTGAAACTAATATAATATTGTACATCTACTAATTAAAAAATAAAAAAATTAAAAAATAATAAGACAGTTCTCTGGGGACTTGGTTTCATTCTACTGTTTTAAATTCTCTGTATAGCAATCATCATTATCTGATATTTTCTTGTTTATTGTGTTTTCTTAGCAGAAAACTCTATACTTGAGAGTAGGGATTTGCTCATTTCACTGCTGCATTTTTCATTCTCAGAACACTGTATAGACATGCTCTAATAGGGACTTAATAAATGTTTGATGAATAGGAAGCAATTTTTTTGTTTGTTCACAAAAAGTTCTTTTCTTTTCATTTAACTTAACTTTTTTAGTCCTTTCTGTGCATAAGATGCTGTCGAGGTCCCATGGGACCTAGAGATTGCCAGATATTTGAGAGACATTTGGGATGAAATAATTCATTAACACCTTGACTATGATAAAAAGGATAGTTTACAAATAAAAAAATAAAAAGAATTACTAACACTTACTGAACTCTTACTTTATACCAGGTACAGGTATTTATTATCTCATTTGACCCTCACTGAAATATAAGAAAGAATATTAATTCTTAATCCCATTTTACAGACGAGGAAAGGAAATTAAGTCACAGAGAAATGAAGGTCTTTCTGGAGTGAATGAATGAATGGGGAGACTTAAGGGCTGGGTCTGGCCATCTGGGGCACTGTGGGCCACTCCCTCACTTGTTTGTGTCTCTGAGGGTTGCGAGTCTCAGATAGGATATCAGAAGCGCCTTGCAAACAGTGAAATGTTAAGGAAATAAATGGTATTATTCCTTCTTTAAATTTTATTTTTATTACAGTTAGCATTCAGCACTTTTTTTGTATTAGTTTCAGACATACAGCACAGTGGACAGACATTCATGTAGGTTACAAAGTGTTTCCTCCAATAATTGAAGTGCCCACCTGGCACCATAGAGTGTTAATATAGTATTGTTAACTCTATTCTTTATGCTTATTTTGTAGTTACAATGGGAGGTATTATTATTCTTAACAAGATTAATGGCATGCTCAGGCTTTGGGGATTGTTCCCTGTGTTTGTTGTGACCAATGTTGATCTTGTACTTCGGGCTTTGTGTTGAATTAGGACAAGGGGAGTGACTCCAATCGACTTTTGGTTAAATGTACCGCCGGAGAAGCCAGCATTGGCAGCTCTGTATAAAGGTCCTGTTTTTTGCTGTCTGAGAGCCCCATCCAATTGACTTGAACATTCACAGTCCTAAGTAAGGGGCAGAAAAGGACAAGGTCAGAAAGTTGGGATCCTGCATTCTAAAGCCATTGCCGACTCTGAAGTTGGAGTGAGAATGAGAAAGGAATTGAAGGTGCGCTCCCCTCATCCCTACATTGTTATATATAACATAGGAGAGACGGACTTACCAGATGGGGGTGTGACAATTAGTTGGATGTGAGTAGTTTGAAAAACAAAACAAAACACACCTTCTTCCCTTTATGATGTGTCCCAAAGAGACACATTCCATAGTGCTTCTTTTGCCTTTAGTTCTTGATTTTGATCAGATGAAATGTTCTTTGTCAGCTTCAATGTTCAGCTCATTTTCCTCCCCATGCTCCTCCTTTTTATAAAAGTGTTTCCAGATTGAGGTTCCTGGTAGCGTGAATATCTCTCCTCTGCTTATTTTCACTTATCTATTTATTTTCCATCATTTTTCCCTTTTCCTGATTCAATTTAAATTCCACATTGCTTTGTGTTGTTTTGCAGCTCTTTCTCCTCTTGTCATTGTCATCACTCCCTGGCCTACCGCTGCTTCTTTCTCTTTCCCTCCCCACCGAGTCCTCATCCTCCTGTCTTTGTCTTTCTTTCCATGCCCTCTTTGGACCTGGGCTGCACTGAGCTCTCCGTGCCCTTTCTTCATGGCCCTGCCTCTCTTGTTTCTTTGGCTTCATTGGTGACCATGCTGTGACTGAGCTGGCTGTTACCTGCTTGTGCAGATTCGAGAAGGAAACGAGTGCAGGGAAGAGTAGCAGGCCCTGAGATGCTCTGTAGTTTGACAAAGGTGATGGGAGTCGAGGTAGAGAAGAGACAAGAGAGTGGAGGACTATGGGTGTTGTGGGGGTGGGTGTTGGGGAACTATATGATTTGTTTCTATAAAGGTTCTTTCTAGTCCCTGCAGGAGGAGCAGTGGCTCACTGCAGTGGGGGTGCGGTATGTGTGGGCGGGGGGACTCAGAGGCTACTGGATGGAGGGTAAAGACCCAGTTCTAGCCCTAGGTCAGCTGTGTGATGGGACCCAGAACGGGTTACCTTCAGTTTCTACATTGTCAGGGAAATATTTTGTAAAGGTTTTGATCTAGATGCGCTCTATGCCTTCTTTTAGCTCTATATTTTATAAGTTTCTGAATCTATGCTTCTCTTAGTGAGGATTCCATGATTCTTTTATTTTGCATGGGGCATTGCTTGGCAAAATCTTCAGTGCTCTTACGAGTGCCTGCTGTGTGTGTGCACATGTGAATGAGTGTGTGTGTGTGTATGTGCCTCTGTGTGATGGGGATAGAGGGTGAAGGGGGTGGTCCTGGCACAGATGCTGGTCAGATAGATGGGTGGGTCAAAGGGCCAATACTCTTCCCGCTGCTCAAAGTTGTTTGTCAGAAGAGCTGCAACCTCTGACCCCCCACGGGGCCCTTCCTCCTCCAGGGACTCCCTTCTTTTGTACCTTCATAAGAGAGAGAGCCTGTGCAATACAGCGTGGTCTACCCTGAAGTAAGAATGCAGACAGTTATGTCACTGTTCTTTGCCCAGGAGAGGTCAATTCACAGAAACCTAGGGCTCTTGTATTCCTGGCAGAGTCTTGGTGTTGGTTTGGCATGTTCAGTGCTGTCCGCTGATCCGCACTGATCTCCAGATAACTAACTCTTGGTTTGACATACATCCTAGACTTCAGGTGTTAAGTAATAATCTTGTACAATTACTATCTGCATAGGTTCAACCTGAGTTTGAAATTATGTCTTTACTATGTTGCAAATGTAAAGCTTGTTTGAAATACGAAATGCAAATATAAAACTTGTTTGAAATCTGAAATATAAAATGAGCTAATAGAATTTTATCTTCCAATATAAACTAGCATTGGGGCCTTAGAGACCTTAAGGAGATAGTGCTTCAACTTTTTTTTTTGAAGTACATACAAATCTTTTTTCCAGACAAAGTATTATGGAGAGCTTTAATATATAAACTTGATAAAAACTTTATTATAAATATATTCTCCAAGTTTAACTTTATTATATTATATTATATTAATTAATTAATGTGCTGAGAGCAATGAGTTAGCCTGGCAGTTCAGGTCTTCTCCAGTGTATAAAATATTTAAAAAATTTTTAAAATATATTTTTATTGAGAGAGAGGAAGGGAGAGGGATAGAGAGAAACATCTATGCGAGAGGAACATCATCAATCAGCTGCCGTCTGCACACCCCGTACTGGGGATGAAGCCCACAACCCGGGCATGTGCCCTGACCTGGAATCGAACCGGTGACCTCTTGGTTCCTGGGTCGATGCTCAACCACTGAGGCACACCTGCTGGCTGGTCAGTGTATAAAAATTTGGTAAATAGTAAATTTAAGTAAATGCACTTTTTTTAGGTTAAAAGTAATCGAAAACATATTTTTCAAAATGAAATTTAAATGGGATATTAGAATGCCTAACATTCTTCCTTTAGGACCTAGGGTTTCCCTGATCTCAGTTTGAAAACCACTAATGCTGATAATTGAAATAAACTGAACATTAATCCAAGGAGCTAGGAAGTAAACCAAAGCAAAAGAATGAGGGAGAAATTAATTTAAAAACAAAACACAAAACACTTATTTAGAGCCACCCATTTATTTATTTTTTCACATGGAAGCTACTGATGTAGAATTATAAACCAGGTATCATAGGTTCTAGTCTTTCAAGACTAGAGATTTAGTCCTATTCTTTCTTAGAACAAACAAACAAGCAAAGCAAAAACAAACCACCATTTCCTGGTGGTGCTTATTCCTCCTGAGCTGCAGCAATTCTTGTCATCCTTGGACATCTCTGATCCGTACAAGGCTCTCGCTGTGGACCTGAACTGTGTCCTGTCCTTCCCCCCATTGTTTTGGGCTTTCCCCTTGGGACCTGCAGGACATGTCTAATCCCTTGTCCGCATGACAGACCCTCACATATTTGCAACCGTGACCGTTTATGCAGGAGTCCTTTCTTCGTTGGCAAAACAGCCCCAGTTCCTTCAATTGTTCCTCATGTGACACAGCATGGTTTTTGAGTCCCTACGGCATCCTTGTCATTTTCCTCTGAACGTGTTGTCAGTTTAGTCTGTATTTACATTAAAGTACTCCATGGCTCAGATATGTCTGATAGGTATGGAAGAGAGCCGTCCATACTCATTCTTCATGGAGTCACTAGATTTTCATCAGTGTATATTTGGGCAGAATTAGCATTTTAGTCCCAGTGATGACTCATGCTTAGCTGATTTTTGACTAAAATCCCAACTGGTGTCCAACTATTAACTGCAGTTTGCTTCCTTCTTTTATTTTTGCATTTGATTATTTTGAAACCAAGTGCAGGACCTTTATTCCTCAAGAAATATTGGGATACTGTAAGGGTAGAGATTGCAATTTAAGTATTCTTATACCCAAACCAATATATTTCCTCTTACGATCTGCTTAAAATGTCAGATACTTGTTTTTAATTTCTAGGAGTCCTATGTTTTTATGGAATCTGTGAGTGAGTGATTTAAAAAGGAAGCAAGCTAAGGAGCTCTTCAAAGCCTGCTTCTGGTCTCGTGAGGAATCTGGAGTCATTTACTGACCTCTGCCATGAATTGTGTTTTGCTCAATTTAGCTGTGTTACAGAACAAAGGCTATTTCAGTTCTGTGTGGTGAATCATTGCATCAAGTGTGAAAGTCATCGAGAATATTTGTGTTTGTTTACCTGAGTTTGATGTAGAGTTTTGAATGATGGATACCTTTTAAAATTAATATTCCTGTGCACGTTTAATTTATGGTAATTATTCCTTTTTATTAGCAATCGTGTTGATTGTGTGTCCTTGACAGTTTTTGTCTGTCTGTTCCATCAGCTATTGCGAGAGGCAAGCTAAAGTCTCCCATTGTGATCATGGATTTGTCTGTTTCCTCTTTTGGGTTTGTTCATATTTCTTTTCTATTTTGAAGCATACAGGTTTAATACTATGATAGAATCCTGTTCAATTGACACTTCTTATGATGAAAAGTTCCTCTAGCTTTCATAATATGTCTTGCTTTAAAAACTACTCTGGCTGATATTATTTTGGCCGTACTAGCTTTGTTTTGGTTAGTGTAGCTTAGTATATGTTTTTACTTTTAAGCTTTCTGTGTTATTTTTTTAAGTGTCTCTCTTGTAAGCAGCATATAGGTATTGTTACTGTTTTCTAGTTTTAAAAAAATGACATAATGACTGTCTTGGTGTTGTATTGGAATCAGTTCATTTACATTTACTATAATTGCTAATATAGTTGGACTTAATAGAACTCTCTATTTGACATACATTTTCTGTTATTTATTTCTTCTGTCTTGTATTTTTGATTAAATATTTTCTATTTAATTTTTTCTCTCTGTAACCTGTTAATTATACATTCATTTTACTATTCTATCAGTGGTTACTCTCAGCTTAAAATATGTATATTTGATATATTATAAATAGAAACACTTTTCCAAAACTGTTAGATACTTTAATTCCATCTCCCTTTTATATCATTATTGTCTGACATTGTAGTTCTACAAATATTTTTAACTCCTGACATTACAATTATCATTTGTACATTAGATATTAATTATATTCACATATTTATCCATTTTACTGTTCTTCATTTCCTCTTGCATTTCCATGTTTCTGTTGGAGATAATTTTACTTGTGCTTAAGTAAATGCCCTTTAGTATTTTAGTGCTGGCCTGCTGATAATGAATTCCCTCAGCATTTGTCTTAAATATTTTAATTTCATCTTCATTTTTAAGAATATTTTTGTTAATAATGGAATTTTAGGTCATCAATTATTTTCTTTTTGGCTTCTATAACTTCTCTGGTTCTCCACTTTCTGGAGTTTTATTATATTTATCCTCATTTCCATAGTTCTCTTTAAGAATGACTTTTTAATTTTTCTGTCTTTATTTTCTAGTTGTTATCAGCAAACATATTGACCTAATGTGCTTTATTTCATCTTGTTAGGAAATGGAAGCCATTCCTACCCCAAGGGCTATTTCTAAAGAAATGTCTTAAGTCTTCTAGGTCATTTTAGTTTACCTTCCTAAAAAAAAAAAAAAAAGACATTCTGTTATTTCTTCCTGGATCTAAACAATTCCAGATCCTGAGCGGGGACTGTTATCGATGGATGGAAAAACACTGAGAATGCGCACCTCAGTGTCAAGGACCAGTGACTGCTTTCATCTTAAATGCCATTGGAGAGGAGCAGAGAGTTGGATGAAATAGTGTCTGGTGGCAAAAACATTTAATATCTTTTTGGTTCTTTTGAGAAGAACTTCGTAGATGTTGTAGCACTTCATGCGGAAAGCTTGGTCTTTGAGAATTACTGATAAGTTTTGCAAGCAGCGTTTCTTAGGGGCTGCTTGATGGTAAAACAAGGCTGGTGTAATTTACTGGATGTTCTTTGTTTGAGTTTATATTGAGGTATATTTAGTATGATTATACTCAGTTCAGCTTTTCTTGTTTACATTTGTCATTCCTGTTTCCATGTTACCTGGCCTTCAGAGGTTTTGCAGGAGTATCTGAGTGCTTCTTAGTTGGGCATGAGAAGGGAGGTAGGTGGTACACCTTCACTCTTCAGAGGGGAAAGGGAATAACCCTGATGCTGATCTCACTTGGTTCACCTGGGAGAGTGGAAATTTTGATCTGCCTAAGGCAAAGGTGAATAAAAGAGGGAAGACCAGAATCCTGTAAGTAGAAATTTAATCAGGCCACTAACAACGATGGCACCATTTAGTAATAGACTTTTATAAAAGTGGGCAATAAATTTCAGTGGCAATGGAAAATATGAATTAAATCAATGAGGATTGTTTATTATCTGTTAATTTAGGAAATTAGACAGTTTTGGCAAAACTGGGATGAAAATGATATGCTTGCCCAATACAGGTAGTGATGAAAGTTGATGTAACATTTTTGGAAATCGGTTTTGCAATTTGTGACAATTTTTCACATTCTTGGACCATTTCTAGAATTTTATTCTAAAAAGTGATTTAAAGCATAGAAACAATGTACATGAAAATGTTTATTATAGTATTTTTTGTAATGTTGGGCTACAGATACCCTTAATGTACAATAGGGTACATTATTAAATCACAGAGCTTCAAGTACTTGATGGAATGCAATTAAAAATAGTGCCAAAGATTGTAACAACATGGAAAAATACTTTTTCACAGAAGAGAGCAAAGCACAACCATATGTGATGTGTATTTATGCCATGAGTATAGCTATGTAATTTTTAGCTGTGCATTGGACAAAGACTGGAAGGAAAGAGGAAAAATGAAAAACTGTTGATACATTAGGGTGGTGTCCATATAGATGAAATGTAGATATCTTTAATTGCTATCATTTTGTGCAATAATGAAAAATGTTAATAGTCTTCTAATTTTATGTGCTTATGAATTATGTGCAATATTGCATTAATTGGGAATTTAACTCCTTGGTATGAAGAATGTTTTTTTCCTAATGGAGAGCTATTGTTTCAAAACTATTTATTGAGTAGAACATTCTTTCCCCACTGATTTGAAATGCCACCTTTATTACATAATTTCCATGCATCTGTTTCTGGACTCTGTACCTAGTGGTCTCTCTGTGTGCCACCATTGCACTGTTTAAATTTCCATGGTTTCACTGTATGTTTTGAGAGGTAAGTTCTGATCTCCAGGCTCCCCCTGCCCACTCCCCCAGCTCAAACATCATGCTTTCTTAAAACATTTGTTTCAAGCCTTGTCTATTTATTTTTCCAGATGAACTTTAGAATAAACTTGTTGAGTTTCATTTGAAAAATTCACTTTGGGTTTAGATTAGAGTACATTAAATTTATAGATAAATTTGGGGAGATAATTTTGCCTCTTATTGTTTCCAGAAGTTTCAGTGAAATAGCTGAGTGTTTTTGTATTTGGGATACAGTGAATTGACAGAGAGGTGATAACACATCTCTGTTATTTCTGGGCAGAAGCAGAGTGATTCTGGTATTGATGCCAACAAATTCACTTAGCAAAGTTTACAGTTTTCAATTGCTTAAAACAAAGCATGTGATTGAATCCAGATGGAGACATGATGGAGGCACACTGGAATTCTGTACACTCCAATTTATCTTTGCCAGTAATAAAATTAGTGGCCCTTTAAGTAAAGTGGCATATTTTCAGTGGCCACAGTGATGAGAAAGACCCCAATCGTAGTGAAAAATTGTCACCTGTGGCTGATTATGTTGTATGTTGGTCCTCAGCACAATTTGAGAAGCCCATTCCTCCTGCTGAACTCCGTTAGAGCGATATTTAAACCTTTGAACTTTATCTAACTTTTCTGAATGAAAATGTTCTTTCATAGTCACATTTTTAAAAAATTTAAATTCTTTATTGTTGAAAAAGTATTACATAGATCTCCTTTTTCCCTCATTGGCCTCTCCCCGGCCATGCTCACCCCCCAGCACATGCTCTCATGCCCCTACTGTCTGTGTCCATTGGCTTTGCTTATATGCATGTGTACAAGTCTTTTGGTTAATCTCTTACCTCCATCCTCCCACCCCTCCCTGCCTTCCCTCTGAGGTTTGGCAGTCTGTTTGATGCTTCTGTGTATCTAGATCTATTTTTGTTCATTATATTCCACAAGTGAGTGAGGTCATGTGATATTTATCTTTCTCTGACTGGCTTATTTCGCTTAGCATAAAGCCCTCCAGGTCTATCCATGCTGTTGTGAATGGTAAGAGTTCTTTCTTTTTTACAGCAGCATAGTATTCCATTGTGTAAATGTACCACAGTTTTTTAATCCACTCATCTGCTGATGGGCACTTAGGCTGTTTCCAAATCTTAGCTATGGTAAACTGTGCTGCTATGTACATAGGGGTGCATATATCCTTTTCGATTGGTGTTTCTGATTTCTTGGGATATATTCCTAGAAGTGGGATTACTGGGTCAAATGGGAGTTTCATTTTTAGTTTTTTGACGAAACTCCATACTGTTTTCCACAGTGGTTGCACCAGTCTGCATTCCCACCAGCAGTGCATGAGGGTTCCTTTTTCTCTGCATCCTTGCTAGCACTTGTCATTTGTTTGATTTGTTGATGATAGCCATTCCTACAGGTGTGAAATGGTACTGCATTGCTGGTTTGATTTGCATCTCTCGGATGATTAGTGACTTTGAGCATTTTTTCATATGTCTCTTGGTCTTCTGTATGTCCTTTTCGAAAAGTGTCTATTTAGTTCCTTTGTCCATTTTTTGATTGGGTTATCTTCCTTTTCTTAAGTTGTATGAATTCACATTTTCTTTCCTGACTTCCTCTTTCTCTCTTGCCACCTCCACGCCCCCCTCCCCTCCCTTTCTTCTCTCTCATTGTGTCTCTCTCTGTTGGTTTTTTTTTTAATCACCCCCTTTCCTCCTTCTCTTGTAATTAGACTGTGTCTTTCTGATCTCTTTATGATTAGCAAATCATAAACTCCTTTTATGCTGAATATTATTCTTAATGCCAGGACTTCTGGACATCTCTCTTTAATGGACAGGTGTAGTTTCTGAGCTGACTGTTGTTTATCTTCTTTTATCAATGTAAATCATGGTATGGTCTTGAAAGGGAGGCATAACTGAATTGTAAAACTACTGTCTTGGATCACATTGAAAAGTGTTGTAGTTAAGCTCTTTCATGAGTTGCAGTTCTTGTTCACCCAATCAGATAAAGTAGTAATGTGATCATTGTTTTGAATAGATATAGACTAGATATCCTGTGATCTGTGAAAAACTTTGATCTATTTACACAATATGTTTTCTATTTAAAAAAAAATCAACAGGTTGGGCCAGATTCTGTCTGTGAGTAATTAACAGCCCCTTTAGCAACCAGGAGCATGACTAAAGCAAGCTGTTCTTCCTTTTTTAGGAAATGGAATTTCATCTAAGTTTCCTCTCTCAGTCATGTCAGACTGTTGTTATTGTTTTTCTTGCTTTTCAGAACCTCTTCCTGAACTTTTTTTGAAGCTATTGTATGGTAGATTTTTCTTGGCATGTTACTTTCTATTGATTATGTTTGTGCGCGTGTGTGCAAGCTCACACGCAGAGACAGGACCATTCAAAATTGGGAACCGGTGACTTTTTTTAGAACTTCACAATTTATACCAATTCAAAATTTAAGATAATGTTTCATGTGTGGCATGGATTTCAAAATCCTAGAAAAACATAGCCTTTTTATTTTTAACATTTTAGAAGAGCTGGCCATGTGGTTACTGGAAAGAGGAGCTCCAGTCTGATTTTGGTATTGATACTGATCGGCCTGACTCTTGAGAGCCTAGGGAATAACATGCTAATATCCATCAAAGGCAAACAGCTATGAAAGAGACTGCATAGCCTTTCTCTGCTCCCTGTCCTCGCATCCCAGGGTGAGGCGTGCTCGGAGGAGGGTTTGTTTTTGTTGGGCCAGCTCACAGAAGCCCAGATGCTCCTCCACACTGGCCGAGCTCTGGAGGCCGCCAAAGAGGGCAACCCTTCCCACCTCCTGGTCTCCGTTTCCCGGCCACTCCCGCAGGCTGGGCGGAATGCACCCTCTCCCTGGAGGTCCCCTTTGTATTACCCATTTTATGTTTGAGGGGAGGGAGTGTCCGGAATCCTCCAAAGTCCCAAGATCAACTGGCAGGCTCCTCCATCGCTGGTGCTTTCTTGAAAGCACTGCTGATGTAGCCCCTCCTCACAGCCGCCCCCCCCCCCCGCACCCCCTATGGTCCTGTTGGAGAGCACCAGCTTGCTGTGCCCGCTCCCTCCTCACTCCTTCCTTCCTCAGAGTATGCCCTGGTGGCTCAGGGGGGCAGCACCTGTCCTTGGGACCAGGGCTCTGTTCCAAACAGAAGCTCTCAAGAGAAAGCGTGAGGCCAGGCGAGATGAGAGAGAGGACTTGGAAATCCCTCAGAGAGGACAACAAGCTACGGGAAAAGGCACAGAGCATGTGGCTCTCTTTATTTGGCAACGTGTGCGAAATATTTAAGGTTGTCACAACAGACGCTGAGGTATGTAGTCCAGGGTAAGGCCATAGCTAAAGATTGGTCATTTTGAATCTTTATGCCAGGGTGGTATCTCAGGTAGAGGGAAAAATGAATACAAGCAATGATGCTCATCAGGTAGGAATTCAAACAGAGTAAATGACAAAGTACCACGTTTTCACCTCCCCGAAGAGAAAAGAAAAAAACCCTTCACTGCACTCTAAACTTCTTCAACTTTCAAAACAGAACAAACCAGCTCTGACGCTCATATTTCAGCAAATCAGCAAGCACCCAAATGTGGCTGTTGGAAAGACGGATTCGTACTAGTTGAGCGCTCTCACGAGAAGTGAAGGTGACAGACCGCCCCGGTGGACGCGGGTGCTTTTTGTGGGGTTTCTGAGAGCCAGGATGAGGCAGTGTGGTGATGCCCCACCTTGTTCGTTTTTCAGGGGCAGATGACGGTGTGTGCGAAGTTCGACAAAAATGTCTATCTTCCTAAAGATGCCGAGTTTTACTTTATTTATAACGGATCTCATCAGAGACACGTGGTGATTGCCGAGCGCACGGAGGACAACGTTCTCCAGTCCAGCATTCCAGGTGAGGTGTCTTCTTTACCGAGCAGTCGGGAAATCTGTCTGTGAGCATCTTCCCACCGGGGGACAGAGGCTGGGAAGAAAGCCAAGAAGAGAAAGTCAACGGTGCTTCCCTGGGATGAGTGGGTGAAAGTGCGTGTGTCTGTGGGTGATAGGAGGAGGAGGGCTCACGCTGGGTTAGCTCACGTCCCAGGTTCTTCCAGCTGTGTCTGCAGCTCTCTGAGCAGCCTAGCCTTCCATCAACTGTCAAGGCTGGGTGTGCTTTGGATGCAGTCCAGTGGAGGTGACCCTGTGTCTCGGGATCACCTCCTGTAGTCCCAGGTCCCATTGCCAAGGATGGCTCAGGCAGACGGACATTGAATCTGTCTTCATTTTCCCTCCTCATTCCTTGTGGCCAGTCTGCCAGTCCAGGGTCTGCCTCCCCCTGCTTGCTCCATTTGGTGGCTGGGATTTCTCACCTGGCACCCTGTCCATCCAGACACTTCCTTGCTGGATCTCAGGCTCCAGAACTTTCTCTTCCCACCACCCAACGGGTCATATTCTAAAACCTGTAATTCTCCCAGATTTCTTCTTCAATCACCATGGTGACAGATGACAAATTTCTGTGTCATGTTAATGTGTTGTCATGAGCTAATAGCCCCTTTCAAATACGATTGTTTTGTGTTTTCACTGGGGTGTGGGTTGTACATTGAGATGTCAAGCTCTAGCCTAAAGGTGGAATTGGACATTGCCTGAAGGAAGGGAGGGTTTTGTTGTTTCAGTTTGTCGATTGGTAAGTTTTATTTAACTGTGGGTCTTTGAGTTACTCTTAAATCGTATCATATAGGGAACTGTGAAACATCAAATTTTCTTATAGGTAAGATTAGCCTCATTTTAGAGAACATACTGTTTCTGCAGTATGTCTATTACTTGCCAAAAGAAGGTAGACAGTAAACATGTGAATGCAGGCGTAGTAAGAACTGTAGAGATGTACAAAGACCTTTCAGCTACCTGGGCTTGAATCCACCTGTTGTTCGGTGGCCACTTTTAAGTACTTCTCTCTCTGGTTCAACAGCTCCCATCTTTACAATAAAAACAAAAGGTCAAACCTCATTAATGATAGTCACTCTGACTGCGCGTCTCTCTTGCCTTTGTCCTTTTGCTATGTCTTTCTTGCCTTGAGCTTCCCCCTCTTTTCTTGGTTTACTTTTGAATGAAGACTTTTATAGAGAAAGAATAAAAATAACTAAAGTGCCACTTCTAATCTCAACACTTTTGTTTTGTCTTTTCCTTTACTTACATTTAAGGGCGAACCTCCTTCCCACTCCTTGCGTGTTAAAGAAAATTTTTTTGTATTATATTGTGGCCTGCTTAGAAGTGAGGGTTTTTACCTTCATTAGGTGACAGTGCCTGTTTCTGAACCTTACATTTCCCTGGTTACAGCTTTACCAGGGTAACCGTTCAGAAGTATGTAGGACAGATTTCTGTGTGACATATTGGGCATGTGTGGGCTGCATTCTGTGCCGGCACATTAGACCATTTAAAAAAAGTCAATGTGAAAATGGCAGAAGTTCTTGCTTACTAACCTGGGACGCTGTTGTTCCTTGAGGCCTGGGCGCATTGCATTTGGGGAAAGGCTGTGGAGAGTAAGGCAGAGCAGGAATGACTTGGGTTCATTAGCCTTATGCTTGGGGACCAGTGGTGACTGAATGCTCACCTTCTGTCCAGCTATGATTACCATAATTACAGAGATTTGGTGTTACTAATTCCTGGAAATTCTGCCAAATTTAGCATAAAAACAGAAGTTCACCAACCTTGGCAAGATGAAAGAAGAGATGTGTAAGGAGGAGGAACAGACAGCAGGATTAGGTGACCACCCACAACAGGAGTGTTAAGAACACCCGCAAGACAGAGAGGCCATTGTCAGAAGTGGGGGTGGGGGGGCACTGAAAAATATATATAAATGTTTCTCTTGAGTCGTCATCACCCACCCCGACTCATATTCAGTGAGCTCTGTGGAATGAGGGTGAACTTGGGTCACCATGTTGTGCTATTTCATAAAACTGTCATCTAAATAAGTACATAAAATGTGACTCAGGAGGAAAAACAGGAGAGCAGAAAAGGGCAGAGACCTTTAAGATGACAAACCTTGAATTCAGGGGGTGGGGTAGATGGAAAAGGCGAAGGTAGGGCCACGTAACAGTGTCTGGTAATCTTCAGAGAATAGATACTGAAATGCTCAGAGTTCATAAAGGTTGGCTTTAAATCAGGCATCCCTGGAAGAAGATGGAGTTGGCTTTAATTTGGCCCCACAGGCTCAGCAACATTTAAAGATAACTGGCTGCGTTTCCTTTCTGCCTTGGTCTCCTGGAGCATGTGGTCTGTGTAGGCAGCACGGTGAGGCAGGTGACAGCGTCTCGCATAGACTCTGGGTGAACTGTTCACTGTCTTGTTGTCCAGGCCACGGGCTTCAGGAGACGGTGACGGTGTCTGTGTGCCTCTGCTCAGAAGGTTACTCCCCGGTGACCATGGGCTCCGGATCCGTGACCTATGTGGACAACATGGCCTGCAGGCTGGCCCGTCTGCTGGTCACCCAGGCCGATCGCCTCACTGCCAGTAGCCATCAGACCTTGCTGACCCCGTTTGCCCTGACGGTGGGAGCGCTGCCTGCTTTGGACGAGGAACTCGTGCAGGCGCTGACCCATCTGGAGTTGCCTCTTGGGTGGACCGTCTTGGGACATTCTTCACTTAAAGGTGAGTCTTCACCAGAAAATGTGCATGTCTCCTCTCTGTGTCAAGTTCAGAATATGCCTTTCAATTTATTGTCTGTTTTCCTGGGTGGGTTTTCCTACCCACTTGTGACCCAAGCCTCGACTGGATGTGGCTGGTTTTCCTGAGGTCCTGAGCCCCTCATCTCTGGGCTGGCTGATGCTACTCTGTTCCAGGAGGTGGAGAGTTTTGCCTCAGGAGGAAAAGGCTCTTCTTTGTGGAAGGCTTGTGAATCAGCTGCTCTGGGTTGTGGCTCCCCTTCCCTCAGCACGTTTGCTGGGAGAAGGGGATATTACTGCCTGTGTCCAAGTAGGTGGAGTCATGGGCAATGAAGAGCATGCAGCCAACTCTGTGGGACATTTAGGCCAAATGTGGCCATGAAGGAAATGTAACCATTGTGTTGACATCTTTAAAAATGTCAGTGTCACTGCAAGCATTCATACTGTATTTGTACTAACTTCTGGAGTTACCTCTGGATGCCTCCTGTTTACGAAAAGACTGAATAGACTGTAAATACCAACCATTTGGAATGTGTGTGAACAGAGATGATGTTGTATATCAGCCCATACTAGGCATGAGGCTAAATTGTTCAATAGATGCTTCTTATGTGATACAAATGACATATTTTTGTTGGAACTACAGAGATGTTGCTCTGTATTTTTTTGAACATGACATATACTGTTGCTGCTTTTCTGTATTCTTCCCATGACTTTAGTTTTGTGGTTGGATAATGCTATTTTCAAGAGTTTCTGCTTCCTGATAAAATCTGGAAATGGATTGAAAATGGCAGAATTTTCAATTACAGGTTGATTTAAATTTGATCATGAATAACATGAAATGCACTACTGTAGGTAAAGAGGTATGATTTTTGTAAGCAGAATTATACGGCCATAGCTACAATCAAAGAGGATCTCTGTTTCTCTTTGTTAATCAGAGTTTTACTAAAACTCTCCTGGACACTTAAGAATGTTTCTTATTTCTTAAGACCTAAAATGAGAGAAGTCACAAGCCCAGTTGAGCGTTAAGCATGTCTGACTCCTGTGTGCTGCACTGTATGGTAGCTGATTGATAGGTGTGCAGGGGTGGGCTCCGTGAGGGATTGTGTGGTGTCTGTTCTTATCGTTAACCCCAAGGACCTAGCAAAGGGCTTGGAAGATAGCAGGTGCTCAAGAAGTATATGTTGGATGAATGAAGGTTGTATCCTTAGACCTTCAAGGAATTGCACAACCTATATATCACTGTTTTAATTCTCCTATATACATATATAGGAGGAAAAAATGTTTTCTGGATAAGAAACTTTATTCATATTTATACATACATATGTATATTCACATATGAATCTATTATATATACAGGGTGTCCCAAAAAATGTATACACACTTTGAATGAATATAAAGTCAGTGTTTATTAATATACAGTTCATTTTCAAAATTTAAAAGAATCTACAGAAATGAATAATGTCTTCAAACTGATGACTGGTCTGGTCCAGGCACTGCTGATAAATGCAAAGCAGCGGAATCGCAAACATCAAGAATCATTTGTTCGGTATTTGTGTGCCCTCAATTTGTCCACTATTGCCAGTTTTGTGCTTTAAACTTTATCTTTCATGTATCCCCATAAAAAAAAAGTCTAGTGGCACTTTAGGATAAATTTTCTTTGTTCAAAACTTAGTCTGGCTTCACCCATTATTTCAAATCAGTTAAACCTGAAAAGGAGTGAAAATTAATTAAGTGAGTTATCAGCTGTTAAAGTGTGTATACATTTTTGGAAACTGTGTGTGTGTGTGTGTGTGTGTGTGTGTGTGTGTGTGTGTGTTTGTGTATAAATTCACTATATAAATATATATATATATATGTTTTCTGGCTAAGAATCTTCATTTTCTTAAGTTTTGTGGCTTTTAAAGAAATCCTAATAATAACATTTGAGGGTGTTTTATTATTTGGAAGGCAGATACATTTTGACAAAGAATTAAAGCTTTCATAATTTCTTGCTGGTTGCTATATGCAAGGCCATAGTAAAGATCCTCAAAACTCACAGAGGCAGATGCGGGGCAGTCCCAAGGCTCCTTCCCTTGCCAGCAACTCCCTCAGCATAGCAGCGTGGAGCCTGCATTGGTTCAATATGCACCTCTGGCAGACTGTTGAAAGTAAGGAACATATAAACGTGCATGAATAGCTTAAACTAAGAGTCTCCAAAATGGGATTTATGTTACTCACATGCTATGTTTATTTTTCATCCCCAAATCTATATATATATAAAAGCCTAAGCAACTGAACAACCAGTCGACTGGTTGCTATGACATGCACTGACCACCAAGGGCAGACGCTCAATGTAGGAGCTGCCCCCTGGTGGTCAGAGCGCTCCCCCAGTGGGAGTGCCCCTCAGCTGACCAAACCATCCCAGAGGCCCACCAGCCTGGCAGCAGCCACTCACTCCTTCACTAGTCCTGCAAGTCCAATCTCTGGAGAATGGGCCAGGCTCCGATGGACTGGTGGGTGCTGCCAGCACAATCCCGACAGCATCGCTGGCCTCCTGGAAGTTGGCCTTGGGCACTGTGGCTGCTTCCCCTCTCTAGATGTTCCACAAGGAAGAAACGATATAAAAGTGGCTGCCAGGTGGCTCTCGACAACCTGCACGAACGTCAGCAGGGACAGATCCAGATCCTGGGCCGGCAAGGGCGCTCTCCCGGAGGGCCGATGGCATCCTGCCCTCCCCTTCGCCCCCCCTCAGGAAGGGGGCCAGAAGCAGGGTTCATGGCTGGCGAATGCTGCTATGGCAGTGTGAGCCTCTCCCAATCAAGACTGACTGGGTGCGAGCCTGCGGGGGGTGCGCAGCAGGGCCAAGATGAGCAGGAGTGGCAGGCAGCATTGAACTGCCAGTTTTGGGCCAATCCCCCAGGCCATGCTGAGGGACCCCACCCGTGCACAAATTTGTGCACCAGGCCTCTAGTTTAGAAATAAATTAAGATTTCCTAATCTTTAATTTGTGAATTGGCACTAGCACATGCATGCAATTTTCTGAGCAGGGCTGTTGAAGGCAGGACACAGTGAACATCACTCATTCATAGAGTCGCCAGGAGTTGGAGCCAGCTCAATAGCATGTTTTGTGCACAGCCTGTGTTAGAAGTGCACGTTTGGTCATTTTTGCTGACAGAGACACTGGGCTACTCCCAGGTAGCTAAGGGTCATCTTATTACAATTTTCATTGCTGTTAGGATATGTATTCTTGTTTTCCAAGCCTCCATCTATCATGCCCTTTAGATTATCCATATCTTTATAATAGGCTGACTTATGCCACCAAGAGGCCCTTCCTGACATTTGTCATACTTATATAGAAATATGTATTTTTATGAGAGGAACACTGGAGCAGTTCCTTTTTGTGGTGAGACATTGTATTCTATGGGAGAACAACTCTGGTGTCACAGCCATTAGAAAGCTGCTTTGGGGCCAGGTTCAAATCCTGACCCTGCTGCTTCCTGGCTGTGAGACCTCCTGGACAAGTTATTTTAGTTCCGATGCCACCAAGTTACACTTTCTAAAAAATGAGGCACAGTAGTACCCACTTCATTGGTTTGTTGTGATGGTTGAATTAGATAATTCTAATTAATGGTATAGCTATATGGTGAAGCCTCTAGAACAGTGGTTGGCAAACTGCGGCTTGCGAGCCACATGTGGCTCTGTGGCCCTTTAAGTGTGGCTCTTCCACAAAATACCACGTGCAGGAGCGCACATACAGTGCGATTGAAACTTTGTGGCCCATTCGCAGAAGTCGGTATTTTGTGGAAGAGCCACACTCAAGGGGCCAAAGAGCCGCATGTGGTTTGTGAGCCGCAGTTTGCCGACCACTGCTCTAGAACTGTGTCTGAATATACTAAGTTCTCAGTCTAAGTTGACTTTTGTGAGTGTATATGAATGGATTTCCATATATAGAGAATATATTGTATGTACATAGGTGGAAAGCAAATTGCATTTGGTCTAGACAAATGAAGCTACTGGCACAGGGGTAAAATCCTGGTCTTGTAAACAATTCCTTGAAGATTTCTAGGAACGCTTTTAGACTACTAGAACAGTTTATAGTACAGGTAACGTTGCCTGCAGCCTAGACTTATAATGGAACTTCTCTACACCATCAGTGTTAACGGACAGGCTTAATATTTCTTTTTCTTTTTGCTCCTCTGAATGGATGAATTCCACTATCCTATCTTCAATTTCACTGATTCCTTCTTCCATTAAGCTAGTCTGCTGTTGAACCCTTCTATTGTATTTTTCATTCCAGTGATTACATTCTCCAGCACTGTGATTTGTTTGGTACTTTTTAATATTTTCTGTCTCTTTGTTGAAATGCTTTGTTTGTATATTGCTCTCCTGACCTTGGTGAGCATCTTCATGACCACGATTTTGGACTCTCTATCAGATAAATTACTTATCTTTATTTCATTAAAATCAGTTTCTGGAGATTTACCTTTTTATTTGCAACATAGTCTCCTGTTTCTTCCTTTTATTCATAGTCTTCTGTTGGTTTCTGTGCATTACATAAGAGAGACACCTCTCCCAGTCTGACAGACTAGTCTTGTGTGGGAGATGAACTTCATTAATCAGCCCGGCCCAAGCTTCTGGTTGCTCTTAAACATTTGACATTGTTCAAGTTGCTGTCTTTGTCCTTAATGGCCCCAGTACTTGAGGCTGTACCAGACCCATCAGTGCCCTGAAAGTGGGGGGGAGGGGGGATGATCTCAGTTTACACCTAGATTTGGGCTGATAGAAGGCAGAAGCGGGGGAAGCATGTAGTCAAATCTTTTCCAGGGAACAACTAGGAGCTAGGCTTTTATTTGCTCACTCCTTCTGTGCTGAACTTCAGTGGGATAGTTATAGTGAATGATCATGTGCACACCCATCAGCTGCTGCTTTATTCACTACAGTCCTTGAGAAGGCAAGCCCCATTGGCTGTCAGAGCTGGGTGATCCAGGAACCTGTCCCTTGGGTGGCACCAAACATGTGTTCAAGATCCTTCCAGAGAGAGGCTGGTGATTTGGTTTTATGTTGGAGGGAATTGGAGTGAGAAGGGGAAGCTTACTGGCTCCCAGGTCCAACCAGCCCCTAGATGCATGCTAATTAGAAACTGGTAATAGGTTGTATGCAGTCAAATCCTTTCCAGGGAAGGACTGGGAGATGAGTCTCTGCCTGCATCCTCTACACTGAGCCCTGGGGAGGTGGCCATAGTGCATGCTTGTGTGACCATTAAGAACTGCTTTGTTTGCTATAGTCCTGTGGGACTCATAGATACAAGACCCTTTGGCTTTCAGAGCTAGGTGTTTAGGGAGCCTTAAAAGTTGGGGTACTAGATGTGTGATCCAATCCCTTTGCTACTTAGGGAGAAGCTGGGAGTTGGGGGTTCTCTCCAGATTGTGTGGCTCTGTGCTGAGGAAGGGGTTTATGGATGAGAGTGTGTCTCAGCCTTTCCCATTTTCATGTGGTATCTTCTCATTCAGGTAGTTTCAGGATTTGTCTCAGGGAATTGCTATAGGTGACATCATTTGGTGCTTCGATGAGATGGGGGGATGTTCAGGAGACTCCTATGTCACCATCTTGGTCTCTCTTCTCAAATTTAGTAGAGTTTTACCCTAAGAAGTTCAGACTCTCTTATGCGCTCAATGCATCTTTTTCTAGTGTACATATTTAGCTAATGTTGCTTGTCTTCAAGGTAAATGAGTTATAGTAACAAAAAAGGAAAGAGTCATGGGGCCCACTGGAGTTTATCATATGTTAGTGGGAGGGGCATCGTAAGTAGAAATAGTTTTTTTGCTAGTAATTATTTCTTCTAATACTTATACAAAAACTATTTAAAACTTTATTATTCACACTTATTAAACTTTTTGTGTTTATTTACTTATGCTTTTTTGGGGACTTTATACATGGATGTTGCTGAATGAGTTGATTTATGTGATGCCTTTGTCATGGAATAGTCTGATTGAAGCATCAGTATTTCCTTTTCCTTTTCAGTCACTGAGAGTTATGAGGCGGGCCTGAGGGCCTGGAGAAAGCCCAGAGTTGGAACGGACTGTGAATCCTATAAAGAGAAGCAGAGCCTTTTCTTGGCCCTGCATTTTACCCATCATTACTCAATATGCAACTTCGTTATGTGTTCTACGGAAGGAAATATCCCGGGTTTTATTTAATTTAGTGTAATAAATGAAATTGGATTCCTATTTTGTAAAGTCAAAAACCAATTCTTTCTGTGAAGAAGCTTTCATGATAAAAAGTTTTGCAGGGTCTCAGTAAAAATTTGCAGCAAAGCTTTCAATACTTATAATTATTCAATATAATTTCATAATTTATCTTTTTCTGTTTTTGGATTTTTGCTTGTTTGTTTTTTAGACAGAAATATTTTCCAAGAGATTGACGCACTTTTGAAAATTAGATTAACTAGGACAAAATATTCTGTTTTATTTAGTTGGTACTCAGGTAATTTTTGAGTTAAAGTCTTCCCTTTCTGCTCAACCAAATTACTCCCCTTCACTTGTGTTCCCAGATGCTTGACGTGGCTGGCAAGCACCAAGCTTTACACCTGCATGGGGGAGGCTGCTATTTGAGTAAGAGCCCAAAGGACTAAGATGCCATTTCAGAGGACTGATAGCATTGCCCCTGGGAACACAGTAGCTCCTCTCCCAATGGAAGAGGTAGAGCTTGGCCTGTTTGTTTATTAACTTATTTATTGATTTTAGAGAAAGGGAGGGAGGGAGGGAGAGAAAAAGAGGGAGGGATAAGGAGAGAGAGAGAGAGAGGGAGAGGGAGGGAGAGAGAGAGAGAGAGAGAGAGAGAGAGAGAGAGAGAGAGAGGAGAGAGAGAGAGAGAGAGAGAGAGAAGAGAAATATCGATGTGAGAGGTACACATCGACTGGTTACCTCCTACATGCACCCGACCAGGGTCCAAACTTGCAATTGAGGTATGTGCCCTTGACCCAGAATTGAACCCAAGACCCTTTGGTCCACAGGCCAATGCTCCAACTGTTGAACGACTGGCCAGTGCACCTTCTCCTCCTTTTACAAAAGAAATTTTTTAGGGTAAGTCAATTGAGCTTTGCAACTTTTCTGCAGGGCTGTCTTGGGCATAAAGTTAAACACATCTGATGTATTTAGAGAGCCAGCTTTTCATTCTGCCGATGGATGGTTGGTTGGAAAGCTGTCCCCAAGGAAAATTAACTGTTGGAACTGGTAGGACCTACTGAGATTGGCTTAGAGAATTAATTATTTTAATTATTGATCCCAAAGATCACATTAAGAGTATACTTCTTACTGTGCAAATAGTATCAATGGAGTTATTAACCAAAACAGATTTAAACTTGAATACAGAAATTAGAGAAATGGTTTATTAGTTGTAGGACCCATGTTATAAAAGCAAGTCCAAGTAGAGCATCTGTGCAAAAACAAGACAGCACAATAAATAGTGAACTCAAAGGAAATGTAGAAACTTGGTCACAGACCCGAGTTTAATGGACCTGAGCTGTGTAATGTGATGCTGTTACTAAGAAGAAGGGTAGTTAGCGTGGTGCTTTTTTCATTATTAATAGAGTCTTCATAAATTAGTTTTCTTTGAAGGAGAATGTTTGTTTTTCTACACTTTAGAACTATTAAGGAAAAAGGAAAGCAACGCAGAGGGCCAAAAGGACTTCGGAAGAGAGTTTATAAGAGTAGGGGTTATTCAGCAACTATTAAAATGTGTCTTGATGGTTTTGTGTTCTCTTGAGGAGTTTAAAGAGCAGTCATAATATTTCTTCTTATCTGCAGGAAAGCCATTAAGTGAGAATCAACAGCTCATTACGAAAGACTCAGTGGGAACTGCCAGATTGCTGTGACATCTACATTTCGTTTCAAGCCACATACCCGAGACCATCACCTTCTGTCTAGGCAACAGGAGACGGGAATGTGTGGGCCAGCAATGTTTGACAGAGGAAAATATCTGTTTATCTTTCTTTGAATAGAGGAAAGAGATCTGTAACTAGTAAGAAGCAAGATTTGTTTAACACTTGAAATGAGCTTGGCTGGTGCTTTTATCCTTGAATACCGTTTGCTGGCTATAGAAGTTGGAAGAAAATAGAGCAAGGCTCTGGAGCTTGGCTCTGTTGGTTGGCCCCGACTTTGTGTGTCCAGGTCTAATTAGTCAGGGGATGGCACATTGAATTATAAGACTTGGCCCACAGACTACGTGAAATGTCATCTTTGTTTTTTTGCCCCTAAACTTTGTACTGGACAGCAAGTTTGAAATAGCATCAGCGGAAATACCAGTGGGTAGGAAACTCATAAAGGACAGATTTATTACAAAATACAGATGCCCAGGTTTTAAAAAACGTTTTCTGAAGCGTTTTGAAATTAATGCATTATGGGTATTGACTGATTCTGGGGTTTTATGTTTTTCTTGGGAAACTTGACATTTTTTCAAGCAGTTGTATATACACTCAGTATTTCTAGCATTCTATCACGTTGGATAGTATCGAAAGGGACAAATACCTCCGCAGTTGCTTTTCTGACATTTAAAACTGGTATTCTATTCCTTCAGTTGCTAAGGTAACCCGCAGCAGAAGTGCTGGTGGTGGACAGAATGTACTTCAAAATAGGCCCACAGCAAATTGGTGAGATTGCTTCAGAGCACTTAGCCACGCACATGCACACAGATCTGCATCATTTGTGAGGTTTAACTCCTTAATTTAAACATGTTTTCTTTCTCTTCCATCCCCTTTTTTTTAGCTTTTCATGTTTAAGAACTGGCTTTTTTTTTTTTTTTTTTTTTTAGCAGTAAAGAATTTAATATAACTCTTAAGGAAAAGGATACTCTTTCCTCTGTCAATTGAAGTTGTAGCTCATCTCCACCGTTTAATAGTTCTCAGTCTGGGCCATTGGACGCGCAGCTCCAGCTTTCAGTGCAGAGGCACTGAGTAGACCCCGCCTGGCCTCAGCGGAGTGACCAGTTTTCTGGTTGCGTTCGATATCAGACTCACATTGCAGACTTTCAAAGCCCGTTTTATTTCTGCTCGTCAGTAATAAAACTGGACTGCATTGTATTTTCATTTGTCTCTGAAACAAAACAGAGTTCCTGGTGGGTGGGTGGGAGGGTGCCTGTGGTGTGAGAGAGAGCAGAGAATGCCTCGTGCGTTTAGGCTGGCAGCAAATATCTAATGAATGCATGAATGGGGATGCAATCATAGCCTTGAAGAAATATTAACAGATGAAAAAAAAATCACTGCGCAGTCTGGAAAGGGCGCATGACATGATTGCTGCTGATGGCACCTCACGAGCGCCTGTGCCTGAGGCCTGGGCTGAAGCACATTTGCCTAATGGCACAGCTGGTGTACGACACTGATGCCATTACAGTGCCTCCTAAGCAGACAGCTAGTTCCCTTAAATTATGCTTTTAAATTATAACCCGAAGAAAACTGTTTTCAAATGTACCACATATCAATTTAGTGACTGTTTATTATATTTTTTGGTATTAAAAGATCAGACAAATATGTGGGACTGATAAGTCCCCCAGTACTGGCTTTCCTCATTCTCAAGAACTCTGTCCCATGTGGTATTTTCCTGGCAGACTCCTCACAATCCCAGTAGGAGGTCGGGAAGATTTCACTTTCCTTCTACAGATCCTGCAGCTTTTAAAGCTTGAGGACTAAGTGGTCTGCTCAAAGCTACATCTCGGCATGCATTCAGATCCAGACATGTCACCCTTTTAGCCTGTTCCCCTTTGCACTCAATGGTGTTGTGTCTGGATTCGTAATATCTTGTATCGATGTCCGTATTTTAGAATTCAGCCCGAACATGTGAAGGACAGACGTTAGATTGCCATCTTTGAATTCTGATAAAGACGTTTTCATGTTTCCATTGAGTTAGTACTAGTTCCACGAGGTAAAATAAAGTAGAACCCGCCTCGGTGAGATGTGAGCACCGTGAAGTACACTCCAGGGTTGTGTATCGCAATGCACGTTTTCCGGAATAACTGTGCGTGTGCGATTGGTGTCTTCCCAGGTTATTTTCAGTCAGGGGTGGCTGTCAGCTGAGTGTCCCAAGTGCATCCGTTGCAGAAAAGAAGATTCAGGAAACTAAAACCTGCCATTATGCTTGTTCACTTCCCTCTACCTGTTGGCTTTACGCACCATCCACGCCCGCCATGCCTGCGTTGTGCTCCCTGGAGGCATGTCCCGTTTCCATCTCTTTCCTCTGAGCGTATTTATATTTGTAATTCCTATCCTGGAGTGACCAACCTCCGATCTTGCGTGGAAGGCTGATTTGTTTACGCACACACCGAAGCCCTGGTTAGACCGTCTAAATCAGTGGTTCTCAACCTTCTGGCCCTTTAAATACAGTTCCTCATGTGATCCAACCATAAAATTATTTTTGTTGCTACTTCATAACTGTAATGTTGCTACTGTTATGAATCATAATGTAAATATCTGATATGCAGGATGGTCTTAGGCGACCCCTGTGAAAGGGTCGTTCGACTGCCAAAGGGGTCGCGACCCACAGGTTGAGAACCGCTGGTCTAAATGGAAGATGCCGTAGACATGACCTCTCCTTCCATTCTCATTGAGAGTCCTAAAAAAATGTGAGATGCCGGGTTCTCTCTTCAACTTTCCATGTACGTTTTGGTACTTTTTATTTTCATTCTCTTTATGTTTTATTCATCGTT
Organism: Myotis nattereri; assembly: GCF_964212035.1. Taxonomy (NCBI): domain Eukaryota; kingdom Metazoa; phylum Chordata; class Mammalia; order Chiroptera; family Vespertilionidae; genus Myotis; species Myotis nattereri. The sequence continues at coordinate 38,862,292 of NC_138079.1, forward strand.
TTGGCATTTTATCAACATCTTTACATTTTCAAGTCATGAAAGGTGAGTAGGTTGGATTAACCGGCAGAGCAGTGTTCTTGGAGGTAGGGCACATTGTTTCTTTATTTCTATTCACCCTCTTTATGTCTAGCCTAGAACGGTCATCATCAGACAGTGATTTCACAGATATTTATTTTACTCTGAACAAAAGTGGGCTGACTGTGTGCTTCTCAAAGACAAGGACGGTGTTCATCTGTGTCCACAGGGCCTGGCATATAGTGTTACCAGAGTAAAAGAGGCCGTTTACCCGTGCCCATTAAAGCCCAATTAAATCTGAACAGGAATTATAGCAAAGAAAGTAGAGGTTGATCAGTTGAGGGAATGGTGCTAAGCCTGGAATCACAGGTGAGCTAGTGCTAACCACTGGCTCCCAGGGGATGAGTTATATAGGGGAAAACCATTACTCATGGTGGCTAACAGGGTTGGGGTCATGGGCTCTACTGCTTGGTTGGGGCCAGGGTAGGGCATCAGATCCTGACATCAAACATGGCATTGTTCTGTCTGTTTTGCTGAGGGGTGGTTGACAAGGTCACGGGCCTGGGGCTGATGTTGTCTTTATTTTGACCAAACTCTGTTTCTGTGGCCCAAAGACCTGAGGCTTTGTTCTTGCCAGTTTGATGCTGACCCGAATCTGATGTCCTGAGGACTTAGTGATTCAGGAAGGGAGTGGGCGGGAAGACAGGAGAAAGGCTCATGTTAAAAAATGGAGTTTCCTCACGGTTACCATCGTAGTAGTTTCATTCAGTGTGTATCTACTGAATGACTTAGAGGCTCACATTGAGACTTCCGTGAAGTACATGTGTGTGACTTTGGAAACCACAATTATTTATTTTAATGAATTAGATTTATGTGAATTAAAAAATTATTCTTTATAAACTTACAGTGTTGAATATATTTTAGTGGCTCCACTCAGGAGTCACAAAACATTACTAAACCCTACAATGTAGAACTACTTCTGAATTAATTTGTGTTTAAAAATATCATTTACTTCTAGATTATTCTGCCCATCACATTTTAGCTTTAATATGTTAAAATATTTTAGTAGTTTTTAATATTTTGCTCAATGTTTAAGGCTTATCCTGGCTTAGCAGTAAGTAATATGAATTTAAAATAACTTGCCAAAGCCACAAACATTGTTTTTTGTTCTTATTTATTGGTGAAACTTTTTACCTAAAAGCTGATTGGGAAGACAGAGGTATAAATAGAAAACATATATTTTGTTAACCACTTATTTATTTAAGGCGAGAGATACCAACCCTGACTTTGCATAAGAATCTTGGGAATCTTCAGAAAAGATGGATGCTTGGACTCTGATCTAGAAATTCTGTTTTAATTGTTCTGGGGAGGACCTTTAACACAACTGTGTATTTTATTGTGTATGTGTGTGTGTTCAGTCTGACCAACAGTGGGAGGGTTTTTTTGGGGGGTTGGGGTGGGTGGCAGGGGGAGCTGTTTCCTCCACCAAGAGAGCTTTCCAGGTCTGTCCTGTTAGTCCAGCTCCCTGTCTTCTCCTTTCTGGCTCCATCCTCACATCGCCTTCAATGGGAGAGAACAGAAGGCACTCTCCTCCCTCCTCCCCCCACCCCTCCCTCTTCCAGAACGTGCCCACTTCCTGGGAGATGGGAAGGCAGGGGGAGAGAGATCTTCTAATGTTGGAAGAAAAAAAAAAAAAAAAGAAAAAAGGAGGAAACTGAGCGAAATGTTTTAAGAGAGCGCTTTCTCATTCAGTATAGAAGTTCTGAGCACAGAATCAGGCAAACAGCTTGAAATAGGAAACATTATGACATATATAAATTATCCTGCTTGTTAGAGAGTTTCAGATTCTTAACAGCAGCCAGGAAGGCAAGCTTGGAAAAGGGGTTATGCAATTTGGCAGAGGTGGAGGTGTTCAATTAAAATGAAACACCCCTTCCTCCGCACTCCCCCCCCCCCCACCCCCTAATAAATAGGTCTCTTCCTGTTTGGCTGGTGCCAGGAGTTATTTGAACTAAAGGGTAACCACAACAGAATGACTAAGGATTGCTCTAATGGCAAACATTAAAAGGTGTGACGTATAACATCCTGGGCGCAAAAGGAACTGAGCAGGCTGTGTCGTTCAGTCAGCATTCCCATCAGGGCATAGGGGCTCATCTGCCCCAGGCAGGGGAGGCGGCTCAAAGCCCAGGCCCCTCACTCGGACACTCCTCAGTTTCTCTGCCTGGAAAACCGGGCTGGCGCCTCAAAGATATCAAAAACCCTGCCCTGGGTTTTTCAGGAAAAGGCTGTATAGAATGCAGCACACACCAGGAGGCTGTCCAGAGGGCCTGAGGCCATGTGCAGGGTTGGCCAGTTTGGTTATTACTTAACGACAGTGATTTATATCTACTGCCCAGTCCAAATTTAAGGTTATTGTCATACCTACATAAGGTTTGACTATGCCTTTCAATTAGCAAAAATTCAGGTTGGAAGATTGAAAAATACATTACTAAGCCCTCGTGAATTTACATTCATTACTAGATAAAATATGAATTAGTACAACCATTTTAGAAAACACAGAGCCATAATCTAATAAATTACTGCATGTTTATTTCAACAGATCTTGAATGTTAAAATTTTCATGTTCAGTTTGTTAAGATTAGGCTTGTTTTAAGGTGTGTCTTGATGTCTACGGAGTTCACAGCCCTAGGTTTTTTTAAAATGTAGGCAAATTAGTTCTTTTGCATATTTCCAACATAATGTTTTTCATGGACAACTTGGGTTCCAGACACTGGGTCATTGCCATAGAAATACAGGTGCATACGCTCTATATAAATCAGGCATTTTAAACATACACAAATAACTGAGATTTTGCCATTCGACTCCGCAAATACCAAATGACTTCAGTTTGCCAGATAGGATGCTGGATGTTAGGAATAAAAAACTTCAAGGACCCCCTTAACCTGTAAGATGATACAGCTAGGAAACAATCATGGTATATAGAGCAGCAAACACCACAACTAAACCAAGACAGTCAGCTACACCAGGAGCTGGGTGGATTTGGCAACACTGAAATGATCCCTCAGATCTGATAGATGGGTGAAGTTTCGGGGGCACCATGGTCTCCAGTTTCCTGGACATGTGAAGCCCCTTTCTGCCCAGTTTCTCACCAGAGGACAGGGTGGAAACGGAGGCTGCTTTCCAGCACTGGCCTCTGGGGGCCGGCCCTGCTGCAGTGGCGCCATCTCCTCAGAGGGTGCCTGTTTCCAAAGTGTGGTCTGTTCCCAGCCCTTGTTTTCCCTGGAAGACTTGGCTGCATGTGAGTGAAAGGGGATGCGGACGTGCCCCCTAGTGGTGGAAAGAACCCTGTATCAGCAACGAGGGGACCTGGCTCCGGCAGCTACCGGCTACCCGACCTTGGGCAGGTCACTGAGCTCTCCAAGTCTGTAAATGAGGGGTTGGATTCGATGCTTATGGTGGTTCCTCCAGCTCTGTCGTTCTTACTGTGTCTAATGCGTGGTCTCTGATAACATGTGTGAGACCGAGTTTGGGAACAGGGACTAACATGGGTTTGTCTTCTTTTCAGTTACTCTTCCCAGAGAGTCCCTGCTCCACCTGGCTGTGCGCTGGGGCCTGCCGAAGCTGTCCCAGTTCCTCGTGTGTCTCCCGGGGGGCGTTCAGGCCTTGGCTTTACCCAATGAAGAGGGTGCCACGCCAGTAGACTTAGCTTTAAATGGTGGGCACACCACGCTGGCTGACAGCATCACAAAGTGAGTCTGCCTACTTGGTAGTTTCTCTCGTAATCTGTTTCTATAAGGTCTGCAAAGCATTATGGAAAAAATTGAAATAACCAAACCACAAGCTAATATTGGTTTATGTTTTACCTTTAGTTCTCATGTATAAAGTACATACACAGATATACAGGTATATTTGGCATTAACACTTTATGGGGGAGGAAGAGGCAGGGAAAAAAGTCTCAAAATCTCTATAGGTAGCTATACTTAATAATAATTAATAACCCCTACTTATTTTTGGGGTTTCAGCTTACATATCACTTCTTCCGAGATGCCTTTTGTTTTATGGTCTTTTATGATTATTAATTCACAATAGTAATTGTAACTAACATTATTCACAATATCCACTATAATTTAGAATTTTATATATATAGTGATCACCTGTTTCATATGTCTCCCTCCTAAATCTGAGGGCTGAAACCATTTATGTTTTACCCACCCCCGTCTTCAGCACATAACACTCACTGAAAAAATATAAGTTTTTGTTGAATCAATGACTGACAGACAAACCCTAAAATACTATAAAGTCAATGGGTGGTTATCAGGATCTAGTGAAGTAATTTATCAACTGTAATGTTGTCTATGTTGATGATATCCACACTTTCAATGAATTATGAGTATATTGTTACATGGTTCAGATTGGTCATTATTCTTAAGCTATGAAAAGAGGATTCATATATGGTAATTTTCTTCACTTAACATGTGGTAAAAAAAATCCTTCAGGCAAATGGGAAAGTATATTAAAAATTCCAAAGTGCTACATAAATATTAAGTGTTGTCAGCATTATTATAGTATTAATGGACTTGTTTTTCTTGTTTGGCTCATAGAACTCAATGTAATTAATTTATGGTTTTATGATCCATTCATGGATCTTTATAAAAAATATATTTTTATTGATTTCAGGAAAAGAGAGAGAGAGAGAGAGAAACATCAATGATGAGAGAGAAGCATTGATTGTCTGCCTCCTGCACCCCCTCACTGGGGATCAAGCCCGCAACCTGGGCACATGTCCTGACTGGGAATCGAACCATGACCTCCTGGTTCATAGGTCCATACTCAACCACTGAGCCACACTGGGTGGGCCATATATGGATCTTGGAGTAGAAGTCAGAGCTTTCTTTTTTTGTGTGTTTTTCCCGCCCTCATTTGGTCAAATGATCACCAACCAAGGAAAGAACCCATCCACAGAGAATTGCCCTTTTCTTTGCTCTGCCATGACCCAGCAGGACTGCTTCTTTCGACTTAGTGACTGTTCCATTGAGATCCTGGAGGCTGACTTCTTCATCTTGTAGCTTTCATCTTTCTTCTGGGTCCAAGACCAGAAGATATTATGTCTTTTAAAAGTTTACACCTCTAATAAATCCATTCATGGGTGGGATTAGAAGTAGACTGACTGTCAGCTAAATTTAGAGCTTCCATTTTCTAAATTAATAGCAGTGACCTGATTGCTCAGGCTCCGAGCCCATTGTCCATTTGTCTCAGCGGCTTGTCATTGGAATAGGAAGTTGTTTCCTGGATGATTCTGGAGTCCCTGCCAGTTATTAGTGCCAAGAGGTTAGGAAGATGCCCCAAACCATAGAGCATAAGTGCTCTTTCTGGATCTCTTCTTGTCACTCCCTATGATGGAGATAACACTTACTGGATTGGAAGTACACTGTGTTTCTGAAGGACACATGTTTGTGAACAGAATGAGGCCATGGAGAGGAAAGAGGCAGAGCACTAGTTCTGTGACACAGGGAACCTGGGAGCGAGCTGCTGGGGTGTGACATGCTGAGGGCTGTCACCTGGGAGCCACTCACATTTTCCTCCTGAGGTTTCTTTCTTCTTTTTATCTCATGAGCTGATAAGCCATCCTGAATACTATGATACTATCCATGAAGCCTACATATAGCCAATAAATGTGGAACTGTTCTTAGCCAAAATAGAACAGAAAATAAATGGATATTCAGGAACTTAGTTTGGGAATATTGTGCCTTTGTTTATGGGAGTGTATTCAAGAATGAAATAGGATCAAATTTATGCATGTTTTCATTTGCATGAGAAAATGACTTACAGCAGCAGGCCAGTGTGTTTTGAATATCTCACTGTTTGTAACATCCAAACCTTACCATATTCCCTGGAGAGCCTGTCTGTTTTCCACTGTAATCATCTAATAAACTGGTGGCTGCCTGCTAATTTGTTCTACTTGTGGCCCCATTAAAGGGAGAGGCATCTTTTCAGATTGAAAGGAGAATGAAATATTGAGGTAAAGTCGATATAGTTTCGTTATTTATATAAATCTTTAAGGTATATGATATATATAAATGGCTTTTCAATTGATATTTCCTCTCGGTAGAAAAAGAAAGATGGCTTTATCAGAGCCTGTTTCCATGACTTTATGTACTTACTGGCACTGTCAGCAGGTGGCTTTCGAGGACCTGTTTGCCAGTTGGATTTGTGATATCAGGGGCAGTGGGATTTGGAGGCGGCTGCTTCCTAAGCTGTGCGTGGGTTTTGATTTGTGACGTTCAGTTTCCAGGGCAGACGTTCCCCAGGCTTCTCCCGAGTGCAGCTCAGCGAAGATGCCTTCCTGCGGTATATCCACGCGTCAGGAACGCTGACCCTGACGCTCCACCACACGGCCGAGCATTTGTTGGAGGCAGACATTAAACTCTTCAGGAAATACTTTTGGGATAGAGCCTTTCTCATCAAGGTTTGTGCCCCGTGATTCTAGTGTACAATAACCCGCGCCCGGCGAGTGCAGGCAGCACTCATTGTTTGGGGAACAGCATTTTCCTAATAGAAGCTTGGGGGGCAGGGAATTGGAAATTGTTACACAGTAGAATGAAGATTATTATGTAATATTTGGGTAGTAGAAAATAGGAATTTATATAGTGTTCTTGTTTCTTTTGCTTTTTATGAGCTTGCTTTGTCATTGGTGGACTTTAAAAATTCTAACATTGGATATTTTTTATTAATGTATTGGTTATGCTATAATTCTTATCTAAAGCAGTGTATTTAGGGTAATGTTACTTGCGTAATATCTACTGTGGGTTTCTTATGGCTTAGGTGTAGTTAAGCATTTGTCCCAGGGTACAGATTCTTCCTGAGAGGGGTCTCATCACTTGAAACCAGTTCTTTTTCAGAGAAGTTCCCTGCCCCTCCCTCCCCCCACCCCCCCTGGCCCCATACACATCATTGAGTGCCATCACAGCACGCCCTTCTCAGGGTTTAAGATGTTTCATCTTCACTATTTTTATTTTTTGGGTGGGATCTGGAAGAATATAAAGAATATTTACATCTCTTAATTATTATTAAGCAAAATGTTTTTTGAGTAAAAGGGCTGAGTCAGTTTAGTTGAGAGTGCTCAGGGGGTCAGGGTTCACCCACAGATCCCGTGACCCTGTGCTCTCAAGCATGTCCATTCATATGGCACGGCTTTATGGAGTACAGACTTCCCAGAGCACACAGTTCAGGAGACTCGTCTTGTTACTTACCACAGTTCTTGCCAAATGAAAGATTTAGCTCAAAACATTATCTCTAAAATGCAGATTATTGTTGGCTTTTATTTAAACCAACCATATAGGGTTTTATTTAAACAACTAGAATGAAACATGCTCTTCAGAGTATGAACTACTTCCTTTTGTTGGATTTTAGGGTATTTCGTGTGTAATTTTCTGGCATATGGTGTTTCCTGTTTTGCTTACGGGCACTTGTCATTTAAAGATACGAAGCCTTCAGCCATCCCTGGGCTTCTCCCCTGGCACCTGGTGTGGCTGTCCCGGCCGGGCACAGGCGTGGCCTGGGAAGCAGCACTGCTCGAGCTGCACTCTGCTCCGTGCAGGCCCTTCAGGGCGGAGCTCAGCAACATGTGTGTCCTCAGATGGCGGCACGGCACCTGGTGACACACTCCTGAGAAGGATGGAGCAGGCTCTGTGCACAGCAAACATTATTGAACTTTCTTTCCATTATAAAATCCTCCAACTTCTTAGTTTGGATTTGTGATTTCGCATAACACATTTGAGATAGCGCTGATCAACCTTGGGGAAGATTTAGGAGGAGTAACTGTAGATGCTTTAATATTCTTTCATAGTGGACTTTACAATAACAAAGACCAATGGAAATTTCTTTCCAGTTACTTGGAGATTTTCGCTTCATGAAAAACACTGAGAAAGTTTGTTTATGACATAACGTTGATAAAAGAATCAGTTACAATGGCATGGCCTTTTGTTCCAGGTCTTAGCACCCCTCTTTTTCTTCCTACCCCGAGGGGTGTGGCTGGGTAGTGAGTGGGGAGATGGGGAGGGAGCAAGGCTGAGATTCTTTAGAACATCCAAAGGCATTAATTCTTACCTGCCCACCAAATGTTTTTATGGGATTATTGCATCTAAATTTTTCGGTGGCACGTACTTCTTACTTGGTTAGATGTTATTTTAAATGTGAACAGGTGGTAATTGTTATATAGGTTATCCACGCCAAAGCTTTACAATTTTGGGTAACAAATATGAGATTATGCATTATTATAAGTATTCATGCTTTTCTTAAGTCTTAGATTTCTAAAAGTCTATTTTTAATAAGTTTTTATTGCTTTTAGAGAGAGAGGAAAGGAGAGGAATAGAGAGGTAGAGACATGGATGAGAGAGACACATTGATCAGCTGCCTCCTGTATGCCCCCCACCAGGGATCTAGCCTGAACCCAGGCATGTGCCCTGACTGGGAATCAAACTGGGGACTTCTTGGTTCATGTGCTGATGCTCAACCATTGAGCCACACCAGCCAGGATAATAGTCTATTTTTATATCTGGCTTGATCTGAGGGGCTAATTCATCCTTGGTGAACCACAGTGTCGCTAAGGAGGCAACTTCAGTCTCAGGGTTTCACTATTACACAGTTATCTGCAGCTTCCAGAACAATGGCAAAACCTTGCTGCAGAACCTAAGTGTGTTGTGCCATGCCCAAGAGCCCTTCGGCTGACCCCACTCAGAGCCACACTTGTTCAGACTTGTAAAAGATTTGTGTCCTCACATCCTCTCACAGCAGCACTGGCGGACTGGAAATTTGTAATGGCTATTAAACGTTAGATAATGACGGGTTGGTGCTACATATCCAAACTGTGAAGGGAGATATTCGAAGATTAAATACTAGGCAAAAACCTTAGCTCTGTCTTTTAATCCAGTTTTAGCTCTCTCCCTGTAGCAGCATTTTGTCCATCAGAATGCTGAGAAATGATACACGTCATGTCATGCTAAGGGGTTGCAGACATCTGTGTCTGTTGTAGGGTTGTCTAGGTTTGCCCACGTGTTCAATTTGGAACAAGTGTTGCTGCAGTCTTGGGTGGTTTTACCATGTGTCTCATTAACACATAATTCTGTTTTTCTTCACATCTTCACTGGCTGTGGGAAATCCATTTCAATAGAAAATACAGAGGGTTCCAAAGAGGACAGCTTCTCTTTAAGGTTCACGAGCTTAGTCTCGGCCAGGGACAGCCTGCACCTGTGTGTGTCAGCGTGCAGCCCAAGGCCCATGCTCAGCCTTGTTGTCATGAGGGCTGTGGTCCTTCCCCATCATCTGGGCCCCGGAGATCCCTGTGTCTTACGGTGCAGATGGGGGTTGGGCTAGGTGGGCAGATGCATAAAACAGTGGCCATTCTTTCTGGTTTCAAGACTTTGTTCTCTGTCCCCCTTTTTGGTTCACGTATCACGTTCTGAGAACCTTGTCGTGACCCGGGAAGCAGGAGAGGATTAGTTTCAGGGACAGTTTTGGCCCATGCCTCCAGGTTCCCCCTACATCTCTCAGCGTCTTCCTGGGGTGCTGCCGATCTTTCCCCACCTCCCCAGACCACGCCTCTGGGCTGTCCCTGCTCCGAGGTCCTTGAATGTGATTTTTATCTCTTTGTTGCAGATTTGAGTCCTCATTTGGTAATCAGTGATTTTTTTCTCTTGCTTCCTTAGACTCTTGAAGAGCAAGAAACCAGGCCAGGGGAAAAATCAGATATGCCTTCCAGTACTGCAGAAACCGAAGAAGGTATGCATGCTCCTTCTCCCCCCGGGAGCTCAGAAAGTGCACAAGACTAGCCGGCTCCCTGGGCTTGACGTGCACAGTGAAGAAGAGCCAGGATGAGGGGGATCAGAGGCAAGGTCAGGGTTGTGGGCTACCACGTGGCCCCTGGGTCCTCTGACAGTGTCACATGAAATATACTGTGCACTTTTGTTTAACAATTGGCATCCACTGAGTGCTGTTTGCCAGGTCCTGGGCCAGGTCCTCCCACACTCCTGATCTTCAGGGCACTCTCCTGACACACCGATTACCCACCTCATTTTCAAGTTCGGTTTGTTCATCCCATTCAGTCCTTCATCTCTTGCTTGTTCCTTAGCTTGTTTCACATTGTGGAGCCTCTACTCTGTGCTGGGTAATGGGTCTTGAAGAAGATGGAGGACGTGAAGGTATCTCTGTTGTCACGAGGGCTGCGGGCAGCACCCTTGGCATGTAGAGGCAAGGGGCGGGGCTGCGGGATGTTCTGCAGGTACGGACAGCCCTGCCCAGCCTGGTTGTCCTGCCCCGTGGTTCACCGTCCTGAGGGAGCTTCGGAGACTGAAGCTACAAATCTACTCGAGGTGGGAGTCCTGGCAGGGGGTATAATTTTTGCAACACATCGTCACTCCTCTTTTCCATGTCACAACACATGGAGTCATGTTGATGCTGCACTTGTGCATAGCACCCAGCTCATTTGCCAGGATGTGGTACTTTCTTATTTTCTCCAACTAAGAAGTTTACCTGGGCAAGCAATCTCTACCTCAGTTCAGGTTCTTTCCTCTTTACATACACACAAAGGTCTGATCTGTTAGGGAGTCCTGGTAATAAACACAAGTGATTCTAGGGAGCATTCTCACCTCTATCGTTGCACATTCCCATACTTGTTATATGGAATGGATTCGGACTTTTTTTTATTGTTCTTTTTGTTTTATTTTCTAAAACAGTAGTTCCAAGAATCTGACTACATCACTATGTCTTCTAGGATAGTTAGGGCAAAGGTTTTGTAGATTGAAATACATATTATCTTTTATCAGTTTCCTTTTGCTTTATATGTTAGAGTATTGTTTTCATTTTTTGAAATTATATGTGAGGATAGGATTATTATTTTGGTACATTATCTTGTAAATCCAGAATAGTGGAGGGGGCATTACAAACTATCTGTTCGTGTAAAGGGGCAACACATTGTCACTCCTCTTTTCCACGTGGTAACACATGGAATCCTACTGATGCCTCAGTCTGAGAGGGCTGAGAGCCACCGTACTAGATGCTGGGGTTAGGGAGAGAAAATAGGACGAGATCCTTGTCCCTAAGCCACCAGTTGTTGACTGCTGGTTTATACCTTTGATTCTTCTTGTAATAAGCAACACAGATTAGTTGTATTCCAGGTATTTGTCAGGTAGTATAATCTTAAACTCTTTGATCTCATGTTCGGTAAAACTTTATCTTGGAGAAGGAAAGTGTGTGGCATGTTGTCGGATGCCTGTGTGGCCCACCCACATGGCACACACTCCTGGGTTAAGCTCACCAGCTGAGCTCCCTCCCCAGCGGCACCCGTGTGGGCCCCGCGGAAGGTCCCTCACTGTTCTCTCCTGTGGGTGATGTGCTGGCCCCGTTGAGGGAGCTGCTGCTTGCCTAGCCTGCCCTAGGTGGCGGTGGGTAACTTCACACTTTCTTTGGAAGACCTGCAGTGGAAGCCTCTTCTGGTCTCATGTCAGGAATGCTGGCTTCTTCTGAGCATTTGGCTGGCTTTACTGCTCTAACTGGAACGGATCAGATTTCTTGCTTCTAGTTGGCTGATAAAAAGTTGGAGCTAAGTTTCTGGCCAGCCAGTTGCAAATGTGTAAGGTACTGCTAGATGCGTTTTTGCATTACCATTATTTCTTAAGCCCTCACCCTTGTTTTTCCTTTTTTAAAGTCAACTTCCAATTTTTAATTAATGTATTTTTTCTTTTTATTCCCCTGTATTACACCATTGAACGAATTGAGGACAAAAATAAGATCTAAATATGTACTTAAATTCTAAGTTCTTGTCCTTACAGGGTGAACAATTTGAGATTGGGGCAGGAAAACAAGCTGTCCCAGCACATTATGATAAGTGCTACGGGAGTAATGTGGCTCTAGCACGATGAGAACTCTGTGGAGTGTGATGGAAGGCTTCCTGGAGGAGGTGACCCTGAAGCTGTGATCTAATAGAGGGAAGGGAATCTAGACAGGGGAAATATATGCAATACAGAGTCCTGAACCAGTTTATGCATGATGCATTGGGGAGTCGGGGGGTGGGGGATGCAGGTTGTTTTGCAGTCCTGGAGTATGGTGTGTGTGTGTGTGTGTGTGTGTGTGTGTGTGTGTGTGTATGTATGTATGTGTGTGTGTGAGATATGCCAGGAACACAGGCTTGGGACAGAGGCAGGTCAGCAGGACTTGTACAGGCAAGGAACTGGAAATCTACCCTGACAGGGAAGCTGTTTGAAGGAACTGAGGTTAGATTATTATTTTAGAAAGGTCACTGTGAGAGTGTAGAGAATAGATCGGAGAGGCCAGGGAGCTGCTGAAAGTAATGCAGAAGAAGGTCAGCATCATAGCAGTGTAATGAGTGTGAAGAGGTGGGGACAGGTGGGTTCTGTCCTGAAGGTGTAGTATGTCACATGGGTGTCATGGTGAGGGAAAAAGGCAGTTCCTGGTGTGTCCCTGGGTGGATAGGCCTTACAGGAAGCAGGATCATGACAAAAATGTACTCAGTTTTAGGTTGAGTTCGATGGGCCTAGGGCAGTGGTCAGCAAACTGCGGTTTGCGAGCCACATGTGGCTCTTTGGCCCCTTGAGTGTGGCTCTTCCACAAAATACCACATGCGGGCGTGCATTTACAGTGTGATTGAAACTTCGTGACCCATGCGCAGAAGTCGGTTTTCGGCCCGGGCGAGTTTATTTTGAAGAAGTGGTGTTAGAAGAAGTGGGGGGTGGACAAATAGAGAGGGTGAACGAAAGGAGATAGACGAAACAAATAGACAAAACTAGTGTGGATGGGAGAGTTGGAAGGGGGCGACCTCAGCGAACGTACCTCAATCAGATTGAGGACGTTTTTAGCAAAGGCCAGCTTAGGAGTACCCTAATTAAGTTAATAACAGTGTACCTACCTATATAGTTTAAGTTTAAAAAATTTGGCTCTCAAAAGAAATTTCAGTCGTTGTACTGTTGATATTTGGCTCTGTTGACTAATGAGTTTGCCGACCACTAGCCTACGGGACGGACAAGTTAATACATACCTGGCTGTCAGTTGGACTGCAGTCACTCAACCGATAAGAAAAATAATTTGGACAGAAACTCAAGTCCTCTAACTTCAAACAATGTGTATATTTTATAGATCCTCTAGACCAGTGGTTCTCAACCTGTGGGTAGTGACCCCTTTGGGGGTCGAATGAACCTTTCACAGGGGTTGCCTAAGACCATCAGAAAACACATATATAATTACATATTGTTTTTGTGATTAATCACTATGCTTTAATTATGTTCAATTTTTAACAATGAAATTGGGGATCACCACAATATGAGGAATTTTATTAAAGGGTCGCAGCATTAGGAAGGTTGAGAACCACTGCTCTAGGCAATGCTTTAATCTCTTTATGCTTGTTGGACATTAGAAACTGTATGCACATCCCAGCAGAGGGCAGTATTCAACTAAAGTGAAAATATTCAATTACTTTTTTGTCCATTCATAACCCTGGAAGTGACTCAACTGGAAGAACAAAACATTCTGAGCATAAGAGCTTGCTTTTTACCACCTTTAAACTCCAAAAGCAAACTTTCCCTTTGACATCTACTAAAATATTCTTAATAGCTCATGTTTTTCGGTTCCTCCTGCAGCAGTGAATAGAGGGGGATGCTCTAAGCTTGTAGCTGCCATTAATTAAAAGACTATCATAACTCTGGCCTAGAAATTTACTGTGCTGTTCCTGTTAGTGTGATACATGGTTTTATTATTGTTTCTGAACCAATTATGTTCCATAATTTCATGATTGTGACTGTACTTCCAGAATGATGGGAAGTTATTCCAAATGAATTAAATGGCCCAAAGGTCATCTCATTTTTAATATGCTGGGATGAATAAGCTAATTATTAATTAATATTAGTACTAAATTTATTAGTATTTATTAACCTGTCAACTGACTCTGTTTTGTCCCTTGCATATTTTTTTTTTTGGTCCTTATTTTGTGCCTTACTATCCTACACTAGGATTTCCAAAGAGCATTATTCAGAACACCAGTCTTGGAAGATGTTCTGAAAAATAAGGATTCTTTGCCCAGATAAGTAAAAAACTCTTTATACGAATCCTATGTTGGAGATTGAGAGTACATTTAATGTTTTGCAGGTCCTAGTAAGTCCTGCAGTCAAGAAGCCAGTGTAATCCTGTTTAACCTAACAGTTCTCTAAATTGGTCATGGAAGAATCTCTTTTCACAGTTCTCAGCATCTCGTGGAAGTGGTCTGGGGAGGGTAGTTTAGGAATGTTGCTTCCTCATCTTTACTGATCCTGTCCTTTCTAGACCTTATTTCCTCCTTTTTCACTGTCGCTTGGGTTCTCTCCATCCATTTGTATAGTGATGCTCACACTGGGACTGGGCCAGGGGACTGACTGCTCACGGTCATGCTGAGTTTCCAGATCACCCATGCCTCGCCACACACTGTGTTGTTTGGGAAGCTATCGTGCCTAGAGTCTATGAGGCCATAAAACAAAGAGAACCATTGCAATACCATTGACCATTCTGTAAATCCACTTTCTTTTTTATTCTTTTGTAGTTTTTAAAACTCCTTGTGTGATTTGCTGTCTTAGCCTTTGTGTCACTAGTTTCTTACTTTGTTGGCTTCTCTCCATTAATTATCTTCCACATTCTCATTAACAACAACAACAACAACCACCATCACCACCACCAGGGGTTTAGGGTTGGAACAGGAGTTCCAGGCACAAAGGAGAGAAGGTGAGGTCCTTTCCTTCAGGGCTGAGGCAGCAGCTGCAGGCAGGCTCAGAGGGATTTCCTCCTCGTGGCCCCCTGTGGAAGGTGGGAGAGGCCATGGATCCAAACGTAGGGCTCAGCCTAGCAGGCAGGTGGGTGTCCTGTAGGCTCCATTACTTGTCCAGTCAATAGACATTTACTGAGTGCCCACTTTGTGCCAGGCACTGGTGATGTAACAGTAACCAAAAAGCCAAAGAGGGAAAACCCTGACCTCAAGGAGTTGACTGCCATTTAATGTCACTCAAGCATCTGTTGCGTGTCAGGCACTGTTCTGCGTGCTGGGGCTTCAGCTGCGAGCTGAACATGGAACACACATTCCAGTGGCTATAGAGAGGGATATCTCTGGGGGCCAGGAACCAGTTTCCCCCATTTTATACATGAGGAGGTGTGGCACAGAGAGGTCACATAACTTGTCCGAGGCCACACAGCCTGCCCAGGCAGTCAGAACTCACTGCACTGTAGAATACCCACCACCCTTCTAGAACAGAACATTGACCTATTTAGCCTTTGGACTGCTGGTCTAGGGTTCTCGCCAGCATTTGTGTGATGGAAAGTGCAGCATTAAAACCATTGCCTTAAATGAACTGTCTTCCAGAGGGCTGGCCTGTCTCACAAAGCTCTTAGGATGGGAGATTTGGGACCGACAGGCACAGACACAGACACGTCTTGATGACACACACGAGCAGCAGGCGGACTGCTAACACCCTCAGCTCTGCCACAGACTGCCTTCAGAGCTTACGCAAGTGACTTCGCTGTGGTTTCTTTTGTGGAAAATGGTGGCGTGGGAGTGTCAGTTAATACTTCCTTCATAGCAAGGCTTAAATGAGAAAATAAAGATGGAGCACCTTGACCCGTCTCTGACAACTGGTCAACTCTCGGTCATTGTGAGTTCCAGCTAGACCACGTGGCTAGGGTGGACTCAGTGGTGTATCCATAAAACAGAATAGTATTCAGTGATAAGAAGGAATGAAGTGAAAGACAAGTGTCACAGGATCTCACTCATATGTAGACTCTAGTGAACAAAATAAACTGATGAACAAAATAGATCCAGAGACGTAGAAGCGTGGAACAGACGGATGAATTTCACAGGGAAGGCAAGGAGTGGGTGGTGGGTGGGGAGAGACTAGCTGGGAAACATATATGCATATATGCATAGCCCATGGACACAGACGTGGTGAAGGCCCGGGAGAGGTAGGTGCCGGGTAGAGAGGTCAATGGGGAAAAAGGGGGACATCTGTAATTCTTTCAATAATAAAGATAAACTTAAGAAAAAGGAATGAAGTACTGATGCATCGCAACATGGATGGACCTTGAAAACATGCTGCTGCGTGAAAGAGGCCAGGTACAGAAGGCCGCATGTTGTGTGATTCCATTTGTATTAAATATCCAGAATAGGCAAACCCTCAGGATGGAACATAGACTGCTGTTTGCCCAGGACTGGGTGAGAGTGGGGAGGCGGAGGATAAGTGGGTAGTGAGTGATAATAGGCACCAGGTTTCAAGTTGGGGTGATGAAAATGTTCCAGAATTGATTGTGGTGATGATTGCACAACTTTGAATATATTAAATATCACTGAATTATAGCCTTTACGTGGGTGAATAATATGGTATTGAATTATATCTCAATAAAGCTGTGACAAAATATATGTCTGGAGAGGAGTATACGCTAAAACATTAACAGTGATTTTATTGATTACTTTTTCGTAGTCCCTTTCAAAATTTCTTAAGTTTTTTTTTTTTGGCTCAAAAGTGTCACAAATTGTTTTTAAAAAACTGTACTTCAAAGAAAGATGGCTTAAATTCTTTCTGAAAGAAAGCAGAGTACAGTATAAAAATGATATTGTAAAGGAACATGTTTTTGAGTTGCTGAGGGGCAAGAATTTCTCCTCTCAACTAGACGTGCTCTCCCCGGCTGCAGCTGCTGCAGTCAGTGGGGGCCTGGTTCGCTTGTTGAACTCAGTGGAATGTTGAGGGTTGAGGACTGACGGGGCTCACGGAGATATTTCTATAGATACATGCCTCAGTGTTTTTCCCAGTCCATGCTTATTCTTACCAGTATTCCCACTTGGAGGGGCTAAACCCCCCACACAATTGGGATACTGAAGCAGAAGGTCAAGGTGATGTAGTAGCCTCTGAAATAATAGTGGCGGATGGCTTCTCACATTTGTCCCCTCAGCCATTTTGAATCTCTGGCAGTTGTGAATAGGACATGCATTTAGGCTAAAACATTAAAGGGACACGTGGGCGTGAAGTCATTATAAGTGAAACACAAGTGCATAACTGGAGAGGAAAGGGTCGACTGGGTCTGACAGAGGTGGAGGGGTGGGAGGAGGCAAGGGGAAAAGCATTCATCGGTCTGATCCAGTTTGGAGTTGTATCAAAATAGTGCTAGTATTGGAAGTATTTGAAGGAATAATTCAAAAAATAAGCAGCCTTCTTTTCCCTGGCTCACCCCCAGGTTGCCTAACAACCCACCACATCTCATTGGCTGCTTTGGGCCACCAGATCCAGGTGGAGGAGAGAAGCCTTTATTCAGTGTCTGTAGTGTTCCCTGCAATCTGCTTGGCCCTGGGGATACAGGTATTGGACCCACATCGATTTGGACCCAGCCTTTCTGGGACTCATGGTCTGTTGGGAGAAACAGATTCAGTGAGAGACTGTGAACCACCCTAAGGGTTCCTGTGGGCATTTGTGGGGCTAGTGGAGCAAGCTGAGAGCAAGGCCCTTGTTTCCAGTCGTGCTTTGATGCTGCCCTGCAAACCTAACCCAGTTGTGCACTTGACCGTGGACAGTTGAATCCGAGGGTAGCGATGAAACAACAATAGTTGTCTGGCTGGCTCTGATCATGATTCTTCTTGCCTCCTCCTGGGGGAGGAGTCAGATGGCACAGCAAATGGTAGTTAAAGGAGAATACTGTGCATTCTAAATTTTCAATGTAAGCTTTTTCATTGCTTAAGTCTAGCCTGGTTGGCCCCATTTTTCAAAAGGAGACAGGCTTGTGCACAGAGTTCAAATCTATTAGGCTAATCTGTTTCTTAAGACACTGATATAAATCTTACAGCTACTTAACCCTGTTTTGAAAACCCTGTTTGCTGCTGCAGTGTCACTGGTAAACATGATTATTAGAAATTATTTCTTGTTCCATTGCAGCTTGGCAATAAAAAGGTATGTTTATGAAGTTGGTAAGTCTGATTTACTAGTAGAAGGGGTAATTCTTACTTTTGGGTGGGCCTGGAAAGCAAGATTAATAGGTCTTTAAAACAGAATAGCTTGGAGTTACTGATATCATTATCTGCTGAAGGTTGCTATAGCAATGAGTGGTTTGATTGCACAGTGCAGTTGGTGGTACAGTGGGTGAGTGTAAAAGGATCTGAGTAATTTAGCAGAAACTCTCCTGGAGCAATTTAATTAAACCCCAGTAGAATGAGTGCCAAATTCTTTGAAAGCTCTAAGATTCAGTTCTGTATAGACCTAAATTAATTAATGATACATTGTTATCCTGAATTTACGCTGTCACAAATATCTTTTTAAAAAAAATATGTCTTATTGATTGTTTTACAGAGAGTAAGGGAGAGGGATAGAGAGTTAGAAACATCGATGAGAGAGAAACATCGATTAGCTGCCTCCTGCACACTCCCTACTGGGGATGTGCCCACAACCAAGGTGCATGCCCTTGACCAGACTCGAACCTGGGACCCTTGAGTCCGCAGGCTGACGCTCTATCCACTGAGCCAAACTGGTTAGGGCTGTCACAAATATCTTAATGATTTTAGTATAAAGGTTTTATAACTTTGCAAATTATCTTTTAAATGATGGAATACAAATTTTATGAAGACTTGTCTATTTTAATATAGTTTTTAAAAAATTAAAATTACATTAGACTATAAGGAAAAAATGTAAGCTGGCCATGAACAAAATCTAGCTTTTTGAGAGGGGCGGAGAGCTGGGGTGAGAACATACTACCAGGGTGAACACATTCTTTACTGTTGCATGCTGGACTACCAGATGACATAGCCTTCTTCATTAGCAACCTTGAATAAAATGTGCCCTGTTCTTCTGAATCATCAGTGTTGGTGTAGAATTCTTTTTTTTTTTTAAATATATTTTATTGATTTTCCACAGAGAGGAAGGGAGAGAGACAGAGAGCCAGAAACATTGATGAGAGAGAAACATCGATCAGCTGCCTCCTGCACATCTCCCACCGGGGATGTGCCCGCAACCCAGGCACATGCCCCTGACCGGAATCGAACCCGGGACCCTTCAGTCCGCAGGCCGACGCTCTATCCACTGAGCCAAACCGGTTTCGGCTAGAATTCTTTAGGAATGCAGAATCATCCTAATTTAAGAGCATATGGTCTGACATGGCTTTAAAGGAATATTCTATCAAGGACAAAATAAACACGTGTGTGACTCTCGATATCTGTGCAGACGTGTCTGTTGAAACATTGGTTCTGGTTACCCTTCCCTTCATTTTTAATGCATTGCTGACATCTTTCCCACTTACCTAATTTTTAGGGTTTGTGTATACATGTTTCAAAACAAACAAACAAACTAACAAGCCCTACTATGTTACTACAATGTGGTAAAGAACATAGTGGGTGCTCCACATCAGCTTTCTGCATCTGTGCAGTGGGATGAAAAGCTTTGGACATAGGCCCTGACACAGCAGGCTTTTGCAGTGTGAAGTTGGCCTAGCTGACACACACATTGCTGTCCATGCTGCCCTGCCGACGTTACTCTGCTGCCACCTAGAGGCCTGTGTGGAGTGTGCATGTCAAGGTAGGCAGGGTGCCGGGGAACTAAAGCTGCCTGGGCTGTCTGTGTGTCTGCTGCCGCTGTCCTTATTCCCTGTTGAGGTCCGTTGACATGACCACACACAATTGAGGCTCTTGCTTTTTCATTTCTCCTTGTAGAGCTAATGTGACTATGAGTTCAAGAACCGTCCACTATTGTGGAGTGTTAATATCTTATTACTTGTTTGATGAAAAGCAAATTCAAAGTTTTTGTGATGTAGATTGTTAAAAACCCCTCATGCCAGTGAGAAAGTTGACTGCTCTGCTTCATCCTTGCCTCAAGGTGTAAATGAATCCCTTATACGTTCCTAAGCAGACACACGGAAGGAAACTCCCAACATGTTGCCAGGCAGTGAGAAGAGCTTGAAAAAGCCCACTGGGAGATCTGAGGCCCGCGGTGACTTAAATGAATAAGTGGGGCAGAGCCTACTTAATGGACCCGTTGGGAAAAGCCAATGGGGTTTCCCCAGAATGAGCTCCAAGCAGGGCCAGGGGGCAGGGGAGCTGAGGGGCCCAGAGTAGGGCCTTGGGGCCCACAGTGTTGGATATTAATACAAATTCAGAGCAAAGGTTCTTAGCCATCTGCCCTTTTATTTTCTTTGGACCCAAACCGGCTGTTGGTTATTGAAAAACAGTGGCCCTTGTTTACCGGCAACTGAGTGTTGACCAGTCAGTCAAGGCACAGAGAAAAATACCCCCTAAGTGAACCTTCCTGAACATCCCAGAACATCCTGACCACCGATATTTCCAGGAAAGCCTCTATTCAGAGAGGGCACCGGCATGCCTGCGGCTTGTCAGTGCTGAGCCTGCCGCCGTCCGAGGCTGAGCTAAGGGCTGTGCTGGCGTTCTCGACTTTCCCCGGTGCCCCAGGAAAGGCCAGACTGCATCTAGAATGAAGGGTGCTCGTTTGAAACATGAAATCTCTGGTATTTGAGGAAATAGATGTGCGGGATTTCCTCAGGTGGGTACAAGTCATGGCCTTAGAATCTGTGCTATTTTGAAGAGCCTTCCGTTAGTGAGCAGCCTTCCTCCTGTATCAAGGGCCTTTATTTACTTAATGACCATTTTTTTCCCCCTCAGGATTTCCTGTGAGAGCTCCTGGGCTTGTTTACATCTTGGTCCACACAAATAATCGCAGAGTGTGGCCAGTAAGGTTCTGAGATACGCTGCTCTGCAGACAGTTGATTTTTAAGAAGCTTAATCTAAATACCTGGTTTTATGCAGACAGTTTCTGGACAGTTCATTTTTATTCTTCATCTAGTTTCTTCCTTCCTTTCTTTTTTTATTTGAAAAGAAAACCGAAAGCTTTCATCAGCAGATCCTGATGAGAATTATTCCTTTTGCAGAGGTTAAGAATTCGGTGTCCAGTAGATCTTCACCTGAACAGGAGGATGGAAAGGTAATGACTCCCTGGCCCCCTTTTTTTCCTCTGTGCTGCTCCCCAAAGTTAAAGTGGAAGTGAAGATCTGGTGGTAGTAATTTTTTTACAACCCCCCCAGAAAAAAAACCAACACACACACACACACACACACACACACACACACACTCAAGGATGTGCCCCATGCCACATTCGGAATAACTTGAAATTCAGTTTTCTTTATCGAATTTTCCATCTCTAATGTTTATGACCATACCTAGCTATCTCTCTAGTAGTATATGCAAGATGACATAATACATTTTCTGAAAAAAACTTGTACTTCAGGACTGATCAGTAGCTGTGTGCCGGTAAGGCGCTTGCTAGAGTGAACCTGGGAGAGAGCCTTGGAGCAAAAGAAACCAGGGAGAGCTCCAGGCAGGTTTCAGCTTGGGACAGGCCCGTCTCGTATTTTTAGCTCTTAAATACTATCAGTTAAGGACAAGACTAGTTTTCTGTTTATGTGTGGTGCACATGTAACATGTCTTTACTGGTGTTCTCTGAGGTTGTTTTTCTAGTTTACAAAAATAAGGAAGCATTAATATGGCATTAAAAACACACACCTGACTTTATCTCTTCCAGGGCGTGAAAAGCCCGGTGGTTCAACTGAATGAGCATGAAGACCAGGACAGTCTAGATTTGGGTAGGTTCCAAAATATGGCTTCCCCTTGCACTCCTAGGGGCAGCACCGTCCCAGGTGCATGGAGGACAAGAAGGAAATATATTTAAAAAAGAAAGCCTTCCTTCCTGGGAGCCTTGTCTGTTTCTTGAAACTCACTCAGATACATTTTCTTTGCAGCATTAGTTATGCAATGACCTCAGAGGTTGAGTATTTATAAAGTAAAAAGCAAAACAATCAAAACCGAGCAATGGAGGCTTTTCCTGAGCTGTTTTGTTCTGAGCCAGCTGGGGCTGGGGACTTGTCCTCTGTTACCTTGTTAGGCACAGCCCTCAGGTTCAGCGACTCCCCTCGTGGAGAGTGCCTCGTGGAACTGGGACTGATAACGTCCTTCCTCCTGGCCCTGGAATCCCCAAGCTGACCACTGTTTCATTTTGATACCCAGTGTGGCCCCTTGGAGCTGAGCTGATAGGATCTTACCCCTGGCCTCCTTCAAAGACCCCGGGAGGCCCCTGGACAAGGTGAAGGTCTTCCTTCCTGTGGGCCTGGAAATTCCCATCTGCTCACATGCATGCTAGTTCACAGCGCCCTGAGGGCTCCTCCACAAAGCTCTTCCCTGGACATTTTCTAATTCTTCAGGACTAATCCAGGCCCAGGGTCCTCTTTTGAGTTACAGCCTGATGAGGCTGTTGGGTTGGACGTACATAGGCTGGGCGGAGGCCTCGTCTGGCCACCTGGATGGTCTTCGAAGGCCTCCGTGCTAAGTGGAAAGCAGATAAGCACCAGCTTTCCTAGGTGGTGTCTTCAGGCTCAGCACAGCTGAGGCAGGTCACATACCTGGAAAGCACAAGGACCAAGCAGTCGTAGGAGTTGCAGAAGCGAGGTGGCGGTGGCGGTGGCGGTGGCGGTGGCGGTGGCGGTGGTGGTGGTGCAATGCTCAGGCTGGTGTGAAATCGGGAAAACAAGACGATGCCCAGGGTGGTCCCGCAGAGCCTAGTGGTCGGGGTGCTCCCTGGAGGCCCATGGAGTGTTATGGGCACATTTGGCAGCTATTGGACAAAGCAGTTACAACAGTTGGGAAATCATGAAGCATGAGGCCGGGCGAGGAGGAAGCACCCTCAGGGGTGGTTGGCTGAGCTGCTGGTAGCTTGGCCATGAGCCAGCAGTGATTTGCTGGATCTCTTTGCGTGTGGAGCTCCTGAAATTGGAACAGACACGGAGACCATCCCCAGCAACCCACACGCCTTTACTATTCCTGCTATATCAGGTAAGAGGAAGAATTGACTTCTGGAAGTGGGGTGATGAGAGGTGCAGGCCAGCATGTCCGTCTGGATGGCTGCTGTGGCCACTAAAGCCGGGAGTGTGGCCCTAGCTCATGCATACAGGATGTCACATCCACCCAGTGCATCACACACCCAGGAATGCTAGCTCCAAAGAATGTTTACCAAGACAAATTGCTGGTGGGGGGGAGTGTTGGCTGGTAAATGTATGAAATACCAGGATTATTTTATTTTTATTTTTTTTAAAATATATTTTATTGATTTCTTACAGAGAGGAAGGGAGAGGGATAGAGTTAGAAACATCGATGAGAGAGAAACATCTATCTGCTGCCTCCTGCACATCTCCTTCTGGGGATGTGCCCACAACCAAGGTACATGCCCTTGACTGGAATCAAACCTGGGACCCTTCAGTCCGCAGGCCGACACTCTACTGAGTCAAACCGGATAGGGCATACCAGGATTATTTTAATTTTAGGTTTTGAAAACTCACTTCATTCTCAAACTGGTATACTTGCTGGTAAAGAAGACACATGTGAAGGAAATTGTGGTAGCCTGACCTAATCCGGGTGTTTTATCAGTAACATCATTGTGTCTGAGGAGGATTGTAGGGAAGGGTTTGAGACAGAACCGTGTGTGACGTTAACCTGATGATTTATGAAAGGGTTGTGAATGATTGTGCTTCGTGCTTACATTTGCTTTTTGTTAAACTTTTTTTGGATTAAAAAATGTTGCCTGACTTTATGCAAAGAAAATGATAGTAGATTTTAAAAGAACCTTCTGACTCAGAGAAGGGGGCAGCCAGCAGTGAGCAATAGTCAGATGCCAAGCTGGAGTCTGCAGCTGAAAACCGCTTTTCCTCAAGGCCATTTTCAGCCTGTTTTGCTGTTTTATACGTGTGTACGTTCTGTTCAGTCTCTAGGGAAGGGCTGATACATGTGGGGTTGAGGTATGTCTTTGCTGACTTGTATTATTGAAAATGTTTGATGTGAGTTTAGTGTGATCTCATAGACTACATCAGTGCTGTTGCAATAGAACTCTGTGACGACGGACATGTTCTGAATCTGCACTATTCAGCATGGTCGCCAACAGCCACATCTGTTTCTAGAATGTGTGATGTGTAACTAGTGTGACTGAGGAGTTGACTTTTACATTTTATTTAATTTATTACGCTGGGAATTGACGTTGTATTGTTGTTGTTAACCCATCAGAGCATCAGGAATCATACTGGCCATTAGTTATCCGCCGAGAATGTTGATTGGAGGGTTAATGTCTCCAGGGGACAGCAGTTAGTAAGCTCTTCCGAGCCAGTGCCCCTGCCACCTCATCGAGAAGTGATAGTAGGATTCCATTTATGGTGAGTCAGTAGTAATGGGCCCACTCTCTGTGGATGCTGCGAGGGCCTGGTGTTTTGCTCAAAAGGGAGGGCTGGGACCTGATTCCATTGCAGTGGGGAGTAGGACGCCCCAGTGGTTCTTTCACATTCTTGGCAGGTAGAATGGGAGGAGAGGGCAAAGCATTTGGAGGAAATGGAAAAAGAGAAGGTAGATGAAATGGATCGATACAGAAATTAAGAAGGGAGGGTCCAGTTAGTCCCTGGTAGAAGTGTAGAAGTATTGAGGGCTAAAAATGATTAAAAACTAGAGGCTCAGTAGTGGGCAGTGGCAAATGCTGTGCCCAGGAGAAGGGAAATGAGCATCTGGCAGGAACAAGTAGACCAGGGGTCCTCAAACATTTTAAACAGGGGCCAGTTCACTGTCCCTCAGACCGTTGGAGGGCCGGACTATAGTTTAAAAAAAAAACTATGAACAAATTCCTATGCACACTGCACATATCTTATTTTGAAGTAAAAAAACAAAACTGGAACAAATACAATATTTGTATTTGCATGTGGCCCACGGGCCGTAGTTTGAGGACCCCTGAAGTAGACTGCCTGTGGGAAGATGGCCGAGCTTTGACTGCCCTATTGGATTCCCAACTGCAAACAGAGATACATTAGCTGTAAACAGCTTGATTAGCTGCTCTTTGCAAACTTTACTTTTAAAAGGTTGAATCTGAAAAATTAAAACCATGGTTAGAATTAAGATGTCCAACTCACAGTTGAGTTTGTGCTGAGGACTCTGACATAAGAGCGCCGGTATCTCAGGTGAATTGCAGAAGCTCCTGGAAGGTGACACCCCTGCTCTCTCAGCAAGTGATATTCCAGAATGTGAGTAGGTTGTGTGTGACAGCCAGATTTGGTGACACGCATACCGAAGCTGATTTTCTTGCAGTAATTTATCAGCCATGGCTGCATTGGACTAAAGAGTATTTGAAACTTACTTGGCTAAAATTGTATATTGTATGACTATTGGATGGGGGGGAAAAGGGACTTGGTGAAACTGGCTTACTCAAACAAGAACTATGTGAGCATCATGTAACTTTCCTCATGGGGGACGATGGAAGGCAGGTAGGGAGAGACTAGGGGAGGTGGCGGCGGCATTGTCTGGCATCATCTGTTTTGCTCGGGCAGTCACAGTACCTTGATTGAGGCTCTGGGCATAAAGCAGTGCCATGTCTGCTGTTCCAGGTTTGGCTGGCACACAGTGGACTTGGCATAAGTATCAGAGGAGATTTTAAACATAACATCTTGCTAAATAGCTTTTGCTGAAAAATTATTGTTTTTTAAAATCATGTAGAAAATCAGAAATTTTAGAATGAGTAGAAAAAAAGAAAAACATCCCTATAATTTTCCCACTCCCAAGGAGCTACTCTTAAATTTCGGTATATTTCCTACCAGTATTTTTTCCTATGCATCTATTGTTTGTATCGTTATGATCATGTAAACAGTAGAATTTTGTGTCCTGCTTTATTCATTAAACAGCATATACCATAAGTATGCTCCATTTCAGAAGGTAGCTTATACCAATTCTGACCATTTCCTACAAAAAATATGGATTATTTTTCCAAGAAGAAAGGGAAAATGTCACAGAGTCTCCCGAGGAGTATATTATTTGACTTTAAGGAGTGGTTTGGTTGTCAGTAGGTGCTGAGGCTTGAATCCCAATTATTCTTTAACACTTTGGGTCACTTCATTGCTCTTGCTGTTTGTTACTTATACTTGGTCTGAGAAAAAGCAAGCCTCTCAGTGGGTGTTGAGCCTGGGAGGGTGGACATGAGGGAGACAGATGAACAGAAGTGGGATGTGGAAGGAGACCGGACTTGATGCCCCAAAGCAGAAACAGATAGAAGCAAACGTTAGGATGTGAGGTGCTTCAGATTGCTCAGCCTAAATGACGCAGACTTCTGTAACTGCGGACCAGACCAAGAAGGAGAAACAAGGGCCCCACACAGGAAGCTCAGGGAGACGCCAGCAAAGGGAATCTGGAAGGAAATGATTGGAAGATCCAAAGAAACAGTGCCTCTAGTGCTGGTTAGGCAAACCATCAATTAAGTAGGACTAATTAGATTAATATTTCTTTTCTTATGTTCACTAAAAGTTTGGAAATGAAAGTAATGCTGTTAAGCTGTAAAAACTTGTAAAACTGTATTTTTAAATTGTTTGTGAACATACAGCTTTGCAAATGTTCCCAACAACATTTTGGGAACATTAAGGTCCTAGATCTTAAGTGTGAAATCTTAAGATCTTGGACCCATGTTAGTGGAAGTTGGTCCTCTATTGCCTATTACTATTTTTTATTTTTATTTTTTAGGTGAAAAGTACAGAAACTTTATTGCAACCAGACACTACCTCTAAAACCTAATTCTAAATTCTAAGCCTAAGACTGTCCCTCCTGGACGGACAGACAGAGAAGGGTGGCCGCTGCTTTCTTTGTCTTGAGGCATTAAATAGGCTGCAGCTCTTTGTCTGAACCTGACCCCTTCTTATTGGTCATTCTGCTGCACAGAATTAGTTTCCAAAGCTCAAAGCCCACGTGGTGTCCCCCACCTTCTCTCCCCCTTACCTTGTTGGTTGGAGTCACTTTTGATTTATCTTATTCCTCTCCCAGTTGTGTTGAGAAAGAAAGACTTATCTTATGGGCCTCCCAGCTACTCAGGTCAGGGCTCCTTTTGGCCTAACTTATGGTCACTTTAATTGCTCAGGCCCGAGATACCCCTGTCTGTCCTTGGTTTATGGCTGTCTTATTTGCATAGGCCAGATATATTTCTATTTTATTGGCTATTATTTGAAAACACAACTCTATCTATATTGAGATCTCAGGAATGTTGCATGCTGATTGGTGTTTTTAGTTTCTTGGGATATATTCCCAGAAGTAGGATCATTGGGTCAAATGGGAGTTCAACTTTTAGTTTTTTGAGGAAACTCCACTGTTCTCCACAGTGGCTGCACCAGTCTGCATTCCCACCAGCAGTGCACAAAGGTTCCTTTTTCTCTGCATCCTCGCCAGCACTTGTCGTTTGTTGACTTGTTGATGAAAGCCATTCTGACAGGTGTGAGATGGTACCATATTGTCATTTTGATTTGTATCTCTCGGATGATTAGTGACTTTGAGCATGTTTTCATATGTCTTTTGGCCTTCCTTATGTCTTCTTTCGAAAAGTATCTATTTAGGTCTGTTGCCCATTTTTTGATTGGGTTGTTTATCTTCCTTTTGTTAAGTTGTATGAGTTGGCTAATGTCTCTTTATGCTCCAGGCTACAGAAGTTTTACTCCCCCACCCTGTTTTTTTTTTCTTTTTTTTTTTTTGGGGGGGGGGGCGGGGGTGGTCATTTCTCTACTATAAGCCAAAGCTTACCAGTGATATGGTTTTGAAATCAAGGGGCTGGGATGGAAAAATATCCCAAGAAGACCTTTGAGAATGCAAAGTTATTTGTAAAAATTGACTCAAATTTTATGACTTTTGTTAACTTCAGTGAAATTTTCTTATTGCAGTTGTTGAGGTTTTAAAAATTGTTTTTGGTAGAGGAAATTGCTGACTTACTGGAATTGTGCTGAGTATTATAAGCTCAATTTGGTTTTCTTATCACAAATGTCTTGCCTTTTATATTTGCGGCTTCATTGTTTGGATAAAATTCCCCCTGTGGAATGCAGGTAAAATATTGTTTCATTAAATTAGACAATTAGGGTATTTATCGGAAAACTTTTATCCCATAAATTAGAAGAAAGAATTTTTTTAGGTTAATATATACTAGACTAGGAAACATGAAGAAACTAAAGCCTTACTAGAGGTTTATAGTTTATCATATTGTGTTTTCTTCTGATTAAAAACAAAAACAAAAACAACCACATCTGCCCAGCCAGAGTGGCTCAGTTGGTTGAGCATTGTCCTGTGCACTGAAAGGCTGGCAGTTTGATTTCCAGCCAGGGCACATTTTGGTTGTGGGTTTGATCCCCCAGTTGGAGCACAAACAGAGGGTACCTGATCCATATTTATCTCTCATCTCTCCTCCTCCTCCTCCAAGTCCTCCTCCTCCTCCTCCTCCTCCTCCTCCTCCTCCTCCTCCTCCTCCTCCTCCTCCTCCTCCTCCTCCTTCTCCTCCTCCTCCTCCTTTCTCTCAGCATGTCCTCAGTGAGGATTAAAAAAATATAAAAAGCCTATCTTAAATTATAATTTCCAAGTCTAGGAAGCAGTGATGAGTCTGATGTCCTGCTTAATGTTTGCTCACCAAAGTTTTTAGGGGAAAAAAGAAAATAGAGAGTGAGTTAAAGTTAGGAGTTGCTGATCTAAGCATTCAGTTATCCTATGGTTCTAAACTCTTCCAGGTTTTAATTTCAGTGGAATTACCGTGGAGCTGTAACAATCCTGGAGCCTGGACCCACCCTTAGAGAGGTTGAATTTAATTGGTCTGGAGTGTAGCCTGTGCTTCAAGAGTTCTAAGAGCGCCCCAGGTGATTCTCAGGTGTGGTGAGCTTGAGACCCAGGGACACATTTCCTTACTTTAAGATGCTCTGCTCTGCTGAAATCACCCCGGACTTACTGGGTTTACATATTTTTGGAATTTAGATTATAAAAGCAATTAATGGAAGCCAACTTGTATTAGGTTTGTAGACTTTTAATGATTATCACCATCAATATCTTCGTAGATGTGGGAAATGTGAAAACTTTGGGAAAAAATTATTGAAAAAAATTCCTAACTACTTGAACCTTAATGAGGTTATTGATTTAGAGATGCACAGATTGGGATGAAGGGAGTTGGGTTTACATGAATGTTATAAGGGCATTATGACGATGCTTGATGTTTTTTGGCATTAGTACCTGTAGTATAATCTAAATCACTTTTTCATCTCACAAACCACCTTAATTTCTGAAATGTAATCGAGGGAGGGGAAATGGCAGTTTTTTTTTCCCTCTGAACTCTAAGTTCTTCATTCTCCAAAATAGTATCTTCAACTCCAAATAAACCAGTTTCGTGAATAAGTTAATTCCATAGGATCCTTCCCTAAAGATTCTATCTTGATATGTAAATCAAATGATTAGCTTATAAATTTCAAACAAGTATAACATTTAAGGAAACTACAACTAATTATGAAAAAAATGAACTATATTCTGAAAATAGCATTTACAAAATTTTTATATGGAAAGTTAAAATTCCACTCAGAAATTTACCTTTTTCTTGTGATGAAACACTTCAGGAAACCTGTGTGCACAGACACTTGATGAAAGAACTGCCTTCACAGAGGACTCACTGGGCTGTGGCTTGATTGCAGCATAAATGTGTTTATGTGCGTTTAGGCCTGTTTTTTACTGAGTACCAGTGGTTAATCCCTTGGAAGGGACTTTAGAGCAATTAACATTCTGGTTAGCTTTCATGCCAGGCAGTACAAGCTCTAACAATTTATTGGGACAGTTTGCTTTAACTGTTTGAGTGGCTGATTAAGAAGAGATTTTTATGAAACATAGCCCCTTACTCCAGACATGGGCAAGAAAGCCAACAGAATTTATTCTCTATATGAGGTTCTGCTGAAAAGTATGTGTAATAAAAATATAGAGTAGTCATGCAATTCGAGGCCAAATAGGAGATCCAGCAGTAAATAATCTGTTGTTGCTTCATAATATTTAAAATCGCAAACAAAAAAATCAGAATAAAGAGTGAAGTTGAAGGTATCTAGATCTAGAACTTGAGAAGAAAACTTTGAGTAAGCTAGCTGGGTTTCATCAGGGTTCTTGAGATTTGTCTGCCAAGAGGGTTTCTGTTGATCTGACTGAGGTAGACTCACCTGTGCACAGGTGGCACATGGGAGCTTCTCATTGGGGTTAACTCTCGGGAACTATTAAAATTATTTTCAGCATATAATTTTTAATGTCTAATTAATCCTCTTAGAGTTACACAGCAACTTTACATAATAAGAAGTTAAGCAAAAAGAAATTTTATGCTTGACTTGAATACTATACATCTGAATAAGTGATGCAAACATTCTTTTAACATGAATTGCAAACATTTAATCAACACAGATTCTGTACTTCTTGTCTCCATCTTTTAACATTTTTAAACTTTATTTTTCAGAACAGTATTAGATTTACAGAAAGGTTGTAAAGATAATACAAAGAGTTGCCATATTCCCATTCCCCACTTCCCCAGTTTCTCCTATTATTAACATCATATATCACTATGCTACATTTGTTGACAATAGACGAGTATTGATACTTTATTATTGACTAATGTTCTTACTTTATGTAGGTTTTATAGTTTTTAATCTAATTTTCTTTTCCATCCCAAGATGCCATATTATGTGTAGTTGTCATGTCTCCTTAGCTTCTCTTGGCTGTGAGAATTTCTCAGACTTTCCTTGTTTTTGATTATTTTGACAGTATTAGGAGTCCTGGTCAGGTATTTTGTAGAATGTCTCTCAATTGGTATTTTTCTCATATTTTTCCATCATTAAACTGAGGTTCTGGGTTCTGGCAGGAAGTTCACAGAGGTAAAGTACCATTTTCATTATGTCATATCAATGATATATACCATCAACACTACTTTATCACTGTGAATGATGACCTTGGTCACCTGGCACAGGTAGAGTTTGTCAGGTTTCTCCATGGTAAAATTACTCTTTCCCACCACTCTTTCCATACTGTATGCTTTGGAAGGAAGTGATGACATGCAACTCATATTTCATGAGTAGGAAGTTATCTCTATACGTCCTTGCGGATAAAATATCTACATAGAATTATTCTATGTGGGAGACTTGCATTCCCCCACGTATTCATTTATTCAGTTATTTATGTCAGTATGGATTCATGGGTATTTATTTTATACTAGTTAAGAAGGCATTTTTATGAAAATATAGAGTAGTGATGCAATTAGAGGCCAAATAGGAGATCCATCAGTAAATAACCTATTGTTGCTTCATAATATTTAAAATCGCAAACAAAAAATCAGAATAACGTGTGATTTATTTGTTTTTCAGAGTGTTCTAGCTTTGGCCATGGGAACTCTTTTAGTTGGCCTCTGTGTCTTATCTACATAGCCCTGTCATTGTGGGCTTTTTGTTTAGGGTGATGAAAGTATTCTCTATGATACTGTGATGGTGGATACACGACGTGCATTTTTCAAAACCCATAGAACATATGGACACAGAGTAAACTCCAATGTGTGCAAATAAAAATAATTAAGAACACAGACAATGGGATGATGAGGGCTGGGTGGGGGTGGGGCACGGGAATGGGCTTGAAGAGGTTAATGGGGGGAAAAGGAGGACCTATGTAATACTTTCAACAATGAAGATTTTTTAAAAAATTAAGTCGGAGGACCCTCTGGTGGAATGCAGAATGTGACAAAAGAATCTAACTAGTAAACATGTGTGAAATACCTTACTGTAGGGGGTGGGAATACAGATTTGGAAATGAGTAAGCACTGTCTTCTAGGTGATAAACTTGTTTCCCACGGGGTACAGGTTAACAATTTGGATACCACTATAAATGTGTACTGGAAATGAGCGAGCAAGTGAGTGGAGTATGGGTAGTAGGTGCCAGGTTTCTCACTCTTGGAGCAGAAGTTTATAGATAAGCGAGGGGTGGAGGCCAGGATGATTCATGTGCTAATAAATTAGAGTTGTAGACATCAGTATGCACTTATGATTAGTTAATATGGATAGACATGGTTGTATAGAGAAATATTTGTAGATATGTGTATGTGCATAGGCTAGGACACATACATACATATATTTCCTTGCCCTGTTAGTTGCCCTAGAAGCAGCAACATTCCATCCAGTAGTATATACAAGATTAGCCATCTGTTACATTTTGTGTGAATTTTAGCTTAAACTGTGGCACTGATAGTTTAGAGTTTATGTTAAAACTAATCATTTACATTCTTTGTTCATTTTATACCTCATAGTTAACTTATTTACATGTGAATAACCATGTGAAAGTCTATAGAACAGAAAGTTGAACATGAATGTTAAAACTAATAAAAATAAGTGTGTGATTAAGTGTGTGGCATGTAAAAAACATTTTTGGTGCGTTTGGGAAAATTGGAATTGGAACATTAGGAAGGTTGAGAACCACTGCCTTAGACTATAATGAGATACATTTCTACCCCTTCAATCCTTTCTCTGTCTAGGCTCATGGCTCTTGTCCTTGCTTTTTCCACTGCCAGGGCCCCTCACATCCATTATCCATAACTGCCTCTCCAAGATAAATGCGAAATTCCTCATAATTTATTGTTCAGAAAAACTTAGCCAACTTGTCCAAATTCTTTCCTTTCAAGTTATGCCCAGGCACTTCAGTGTTTTAAAAAAAAAAATGATGTTCACCATGGGTCTTTTACCTTAAGAGAATCCTCGAAGTAGAACTGATATCTGTAGCAATACAAAATGCTGGTGGAAGCTTTGACAATATAATTCTTTAATATGTTGCTTCAGTCAGAAAGTCTATTCTTTTCCTGTCCTAGAGTGTTTTAGGTATTTCCTTCTTATACTACATGTGAATATATCATAATACAAGTAATGTTCTTTTGTTGGATTTTTAGATCTTACTCATTTTTGTCTTAGACAATAGAGTGATATAAAGGGGCATATCAGAACCTCTGAAGCAGGATGCAGGTTTTTTGTTGAGATAAATAAAAGTAATAAAGGTAGGTGAGAAATTTTTTAAAATCTGATTTTTAAAAGTAAGATAAGTTAGAGTTTCATTTTCCCACAATCTCTCCAACTTTTTGCTTGTTGATAATAGTCATTCTAACATGTATCTCATTGTAGTTTTGATTTGCATTTCCCTAATAGTTAGTGAAGTTGAACATCTTTTCATATGTCTATTGGCTCTTTGCATTTCATCTTGGGGTAAGTGTCTGTTCAGGTCCTCCACCCATTTTTTCGTTTGGATTGTTTGTCAGACAGAAAAAGTGAAGAACCATATGATTTCACTCATATGTGGGATATAAAACTGAAAGCAACCAATGAACAAACAAGAAAAACAGCCCCAAACTCATAGACTTAGACAACAGTATGGTGGTTACCAGAGGGAAGTAGGGGGGTTAGTAAAGGGTAAAAGGGGTCAAATATATGATGAAGGAAGATGATCTGACTTTGGGTGGAGGGCACATAATGCAATATACAGATCATGTAGCATATAAATGTGCACTTGAAACCTAAATAATCTTATTAACCAATGTCCCCCAATGAAATTAATTTAAAAAATTGAACTCATACAAAAATAAAAATAAGGTGATATTATGAATGGTAGAATCCTAGAATTCCAATTTATGACAACAGTGATTATACTGTGCTCCCAATTCATGTGTAATATATGTGAATTCAATTTTACAGGCTTGTCCTATCTAATAAAAGAGAAACATGGTAATTAGCAAACGACCGCTACCCTTCCCATTGGCTAATCAGGGCAATATGCAAATTAACTGCCAACAAAGATGGCGGTTAATTTGCATACATAGGGCAATGATGGGAGGCCATAGGGGAAGGAAGGTGATTGGAAACACAGGCGGCAGGCAAGAGCCAGGAGGCACTGCCCCGGCCCTGAATCAGAGAACCGGCCATCTTTGCCTGCCCCCTGCCGGTGATCGGAGAAGCCAGAGCGGGGCACTGAAGAGGCTGGCGCCGGCCTCTTCCCTGGCGGCCCCTGCCAGGGATGAGCAACCGGAGATCCCACAGCAGGAAAGGGGGGCCTGCAGCCAGCCTCCCTGTGTGCCTGCCCTTGGGATCGGTGCAGTGATTAGGGGGCGGGAAAGAGCGGCCTCTAGCCAGCCCCCAGTGCGCCTGCCCGTGGGATCGCAGCGGCCATCACAGAGCAGGAAAGGGGGGCCTGCAGCCAGCCCCTGTGTGCACCTGCCCCTGGGTCGCCACTGCGATCCCCAAGCAGGAAAGAGCGGCCTCTAGCCAGCCTCCATGTGCGCCTGTCCCTGGGTCGCCGCTGCAATCCCAGAGTAGGAAAGGGGAGTAGGAAAGGGTGGCCTGCAGCCAGGCCCTGTGTGCACCTGCCCCTGGGTCGCTGCTGTGATCCCAGAGCAGGAAAGGGCGGCCTGCAAACAGGCCCTGTGTGCGCCTGCCCGTGGGATCGCCCCAGCATCTCTGAGCAGGAAAGGGCAGCCTGCAGCCAGGCCCTGTGTGCGCCTGTCCCTAGGTCGCTCTGGCGATCCCACAGCAGGAAAGGGCGCCCCACCCTGGCCACAGCTCAAGGGAGAGTACAACATGCAGTGGAGGCCAGGAGCCTGAGAGATCAACAGAGAGGGGCGCCTCCCAGGTGTGGCTGGGGGCAGGCCCCCAGCAGACACACACACACACACACACACACACACACACACACACACAAACACACACACACGGGATGCCTGCACCGAGCCTCTGCTGCCAGACTGTGGCCATCAGTAGGACATCTACTGAGGGTTCCCAGACTGAGGGGCTGGCTTGACTGAGGGAACCCCAGTCAAGGCCACTTATTTCATGCACCAGGCCTCTAGTTAAAATATAAAACAGGATGGGGAGTTGGGGAGAAAAATAATAATTTAAATCTCAGGTGGCTCCACCCATGATTGCACTCTGTGAGCATAATGCCCCTGAGTGAGTGTGACACTGGAGATGTGATTGCGCTGTTCCCACTGTGCATCTCATAAGTGAGCACCTCTTACTACATGGAGATGAGCTGTGCCTTTAAAGATCCTCATTTTCTATATAACATGGCTTCTTAATGCAAGTCAACCATATCACCCAGTGCCAACCCCACGTAATGCTGTTCTCCAATGAAAAACTGCTTGGGTTGAACTTAGATGACCTGGTGTCCTTCTAAGAGATTTTTCAGGAAGATTTTAACCATCTCTGATCTTCACCTACTGCTAGAACCGGCAGCTGCATGTAATTGTCACGTACTGGCTGAAGTTTCCAGAATAGGCTTGTCCTGGCGTTAGGGGTCTTGTGTCCTCTGGTCTGTACTTTTTATGACTTTTCAAGAATGGTGTCTAGCAGTGTTCAACGCTGGTCCCCGTGGTCAAACAAGGGAGCAGAAAATAATACATTCTCCTCTGCTTTCTGCCTTGTATGATTTTCTGGAATGTCTTTGCACATTGCCATGCCTTAGTCTTGAAAATCAAGCTATTACTTCTGAGGTAGTATCTATAATGTAGAAGAAAAGGATAATGAAAGGGCAACTTTATTTTTTTTCCTTAAATCTTTATTGTTGAAAGTATTACATACATCCCCTTTTCTCTCTCATTGGTCCCTTATGCCCTCCCCTGCCCCCCACCCCAGGCCTCCAGCATGAAAGGGAAACTTTAGATTTAATATTTATGCTAGAAGTTATTGAAAACTTACTTATGTTAAGTTCTTTATTATTATCTCATTTGATCCTCACAAATCTTTGAAGTGTAGAGGTTATGGTCTTATTTTGAATGAAACAACTGAGGGTCAGAAAGTACGAGTGACTTCATTGGGGCCACTAAGCAAGTAAGTGACAGAGCCCGTGCGCCCAGATGTGTATGGCTCCAAGAATGCATGATTTTTCTCTTTGGCTTGTGGCTCCTTAAAAATATAAGTTATGACACAGTTCTTGCCCTCCAGGAATGTGAGGCCCCATTGAAGGATAAGAAGACTTACAAATACTATAATTCAAATCAAAATATAAATACCCCTCTAAGGAGATTTGATTTTATCAAGGTTGAAAGGTAGGTGACCTGTTCTCTGATGAGGAGAATTGAGGAAAGTTTCCCTTCGATGCTGAAACTTCAAGGCAGCAGCATCTGTCCTGGATGATTGTAACCGTATGGAGGTCATTTTCTAAGTAAAGGATTTTCGAATTGAAGGAGGCACAGTAAGGCTGATGAAATCATTCGCACTTGCATTGTAATGGTTGTATGCTCGCTGGTGAGAAGTGGCCTTGGGGATATATCACTGAATTCTGCCAACTGCAATTGCAATCAGTCAGAGAAAGCAAAGCAATTAACTGATTGAATATGAGTGAGATGTAAATAACATCTTGAAATAATTTAAATATTGGCACAATGGAAAAAAATAGTCTATTACTATAGAAAATGAGGATAAATGACCTACAGTTGGGAAGTTTTGGGGTGAGCAAGAAAAATAAGAAGGGCTGTATGAACACAATGTTTTTACATGTTAACTGAACTGTATATGACTGGTTAGTGGAAATCATTTCATTCATTAAAATATATTGATTAAAAAAAGAAAAAAACTATAGAACAAAAAAAAATAAAAGATATTGATAAGTAATAAAGCAAATGAGATTAGAAAAATTTTTGTCAGGCTGATGAATTGGTTGGGTAGTTTTAGAGTTTTTATTGTCAGAATAATTTTCACATCAATAATCAATTGATATGCAATTGATCCCTCTGGGCTTTGGGGAAAATTATATTAATATGGATCTATCTACCTAGAATCTCAACAAATAGAAATGTGTTTTACGGAGTTCTTTCATATCTCTCTTTGTCTGCATTGTCCTGAAGTTCTTACCTGTTACTGATGGTCAAGCTAGGAGAAGCCTGCTTCAGTAGTTTGCTGACCTGGGATTTATCCTAGTGAGATGGCTCTAAAACTTCATCTTGCATGAGAATGAAAGACAATAGTATCTCCTGATTCAGCACTTTCATTTCAGTTTGGTGATGTACTGGTTGGTGGACATTCCCTTCCTTTGGTCTGTGGATATTTCTGAGGCAGCCCAAGGGTGCATGGACCTATGTACACCCCAAGTATTGCCTGGAGCCCTAGAGAAAAACGGTTTTTTGCCACCCATAAGTACTGTTCTGTTTTCAAATAGAGATACTGTTGTAATGAATAAAATATAAACACACTTAAACACTTTACAAGAGTTCATGTAGCTTTTTGTCAATGTACATGTTTACAATAAAGAGGATATAAAAATACTACAGCTGTTATGTAAAGATTCTACACCCACAAGTTAAGACTAATAAGTGTAAATCATTCATTTATTCAGCATATGCCTACAATGTTTCTGGCACTGTTCTGAGCCCTAAAACTGAGAATGAATGGAAACACCCATCCACAAGATTTTATCTCTTTTCTTATTAAAGATATATATGGACTAAAACTCTTACCTAATGTAAGGGTTGAGAGTACTTTATCCTTACAGTTGCACCTAGTTGATGAATAAGAATACACAGTTATTCAAATAAAAAGGCACAAAATAGCAATGTACTAATGTTTATTTTCACTTAGTTATAATGCTTACATTTAAGCATTATAATGCTTACATTTACAACTAGAAGTAGTTGTATTTTGTCCTAGTTACGTTATATAAAAACACAGTAGTGATTTATGTAATTCTGATTCTGATTTGAACTTGAAATTAAGTGGCTTTTCTCCTTTTTCCACTTCTTTCTGTGCTCCTCACCCAACACTTCCCAACAGATAGGATTAGCTGTCACAGAGCAAGTTATGCATCTATTTCCTTACACAACATTGCACGATAGTGCCAACCATTTGGGAAATAATTTTCATGAAGAGATGAATGTTAATTAAGACACATATTGTCATGTTCCAAACCTGCAGGATCGAACAGATATCTGACACCCATATTGTTTGGGTGTCAGACGACCTCACAAAACAAAACACAATACTTCTTGCTATCATTGCTACCTAAAGAAATGCTTAAAAGAGACTCCCCTCTGACACTTGGGGTACATTTTCCCACCACAGGTCTTGGTTGCTATGTCTGAGCTTATTTGGGGCACGTGCATCCATGTGCTTCTAGGGAGTTGTGGAAGTAAGTTTGAGCAGTGTCACGCTTTATGGGGAGGCGGTAATGAGCTCCCACTGAATGCTAATTAGGGGAGAGTTGTTCAGGGAGACCGCCTGAGAACTGTTGGTTTGTGGTAAATTAGTCACTAGCGCTACTGAGGCCCGCTGCAGGTTTAGATCAGAGCGATGATGGCGCCCAGACCCTTATGATCCACAGCCAAGCTTGGTGACAGTTTAAGAAAACAGCTCAATTGTGCTAAATAGTCGTAGATGACTTTGCCTGAATTTAATGAGAGGAGTATAATTCTGTATAAAATGTGAAGCTCTCA
This sequence comes from Myotis nattereri, assembly GCF_964212035.1. NCBI lineage: Eukaryota > Metazoa > Chordata > Mammalia > Chiroptera > Vespertilionidae > Myotis > Myotis nattereri. The sequence continues at coordinate 38,900,631 of NC_138079.1, forward strand.
ACCACTTCAGGATTAAAAAGGTGGGGAGACTGGATGTTAAATGAATTATCAGAGCTGTTTTGGCTCTTAGAACTGAAAAGCTGCCAAACCAGTCAGTGAAAAGACAGATTGCTCTGGAAAAATCCTTGCCCTGTGTGGTGGCCTTCATTTGCGTGTGCAAGGCGCTTTCTGGCTGTCCACACACATAAATCTCAGCCTTTATCTAACACGGCACAGGGTGGCTTTTCTGAGAAATGATACTCCAACTCCAGATCGAAACAATTGCCTGCGTTTGGAAGCTTTTCTTGAATCACAAGCAGTTCTTTCAATTCCCAGTTACCTTTCGTCTTCATTTCCATTTCCAGCCACGAGAAGAGGGGAGTTAATGATTCATTGGCTCCCAATGACCTTTTGAATAACTGGACTGTGATGTGCCAGTGCGACTCAGCTCCCTCTCTCTCTCCCTTTTACTTCCCTAGTTTGGCTTTAATATTTACAGCCTCCTTCTCGGTCTACATGCCTGAACGCCTGAAGGAAGCAGAACATTTATTGCCTCTCCCTCCCCGTGTTCGCCAGCTTTTCACTCAGCCCCGTTCCTTCCTTTTACATCACATGGGAGACTCGCCTCCTGGCTGGGACGCCCGGGTTCTTCCTGAGTCTCTACTGTTGGATCTGTCGGTCTCACCGACACAGAACGATGGATTCTGATTCAGACTCACCTTTTAACTACTCGTGGCCTGCCTTCCCCAAAATGAAGATCCGACGGAGGGCGTCCAGACAAGGTAGATCACGGGGTCTTTTATTTTCCCCAGAGCCAAGCCAGGCATCTTCGTATTCTTAACTTTTTTTCTCCTTTGTTCCTTTGCCAGGCTGTTTTCTGACGAGGTACGCGTTTATACCTGTCTTTATAAAACTCTCACTATGTAAATACTTTACATACAGACTCCCAAGATAACCCTACTCCTTCCCGTGTTCCTTTCACTTTGAGTCTACCTTTCTACCTTGTGCATGTGTAACTCACAATTTAAAAAGAAAAGTGAAGGGAGTTTAGTACAAGGTGAATGTTTTGAGTTCACTTAATCAGAGTTACCTCGACAATAAAGAGTCCTGTTGATTTAAACGTGCCCGGCTATTGTGGGGTATGAAGAAAGCGACACATGCCCTCAATACCCAGTTTCTGCGTCGTGTGTGTTTTGGGTTTCCAAGTGTGTATTAATTTTTTAAAAAATATTTTGTACTTTAAAAATTGTTCTTTCTTTTTTATACTATTTTACTGATTTTATAGATGCTCTAAGGAAGGGACTTTGTGAAGGTAATTTCAACAAGAAAGCCTGCATATCTCTAGGGGATATAGTCACATAGTAAAAAGTTTAACAATCATTAGCAAGTATGCAAAATCATTTACTGCCAAAGGAAGAAGAGCCATTTATCTGCAGCGTGATTAACAATGGAGTGGGTTTACGCCAACTATTTTCCCTCACCTGCACCCCACTCTTGTGGTGGAGGCTTTATAAACCAAGGGGCAAGTTAGTGTTGGGCAGCGGAGGTGCCCAGAGAATCTGCTGGTGGTCCTTGCGGGGCTCAGCAGGTGGCGACTGCTGCTTTCTGAGATTTGCCAGAACAAGAAAGATAGTCAGTTTCCCCTTCCCATCTCCTGTCTGGTGCAGAGGCTTACGCGGTTGTTTTTAATTTAAGGAGAAAGGAACATTTTCATGAGCTTACAAGCAGAGGAGGTGCTTCTGAAAGTGCGACTTCTTTATTCTCTGGAGCAGAATGTCCTACTGCACCACCCCGTACTGTTCCCCGAGAAAAATGGAGGCTGGCAGTTATTAACACACCTGGTTCTCTTCAAGGATCTTGTTTCCTTCTTCTGAAACAGAGGGGTGTGTGTGTGTTTGTTTGCTCTTTGGCTGGGATCAAGGCCAGCCACAGGAATAAGATGGCGTGAACATCTGGGGGAGGAGGGTAGAGAGCCTCAGCCTGAAAAATCTCCCGTGCTGCCCAGCTGCCATCCTTGAAACTCTGTCATGAGGAACTTAAAGAACTTCTACAGTGTTCTATTTTCCGGTTACTCTGTTTTAAAATTTAATGTCTTCTTTGTAGGGGTAAAGGACTATGATGTATGCACCTTGCCATTAAATGGTTCGGGGAGCGGGGGGGATATACCTATGAGAGAGCACGAATGTGTGCATGTAAAAGCATGTTTGAATACAAGTAGAAAATAGAGTGAAATGTTAACAATAGGTGACTCTGGGAAAAGATGATATATTGGTGTTCTCTTCGAATTCTTTCAGCCTTTCTGCAAGCTTGGAATTATTTCTAAATTAGGAAACCTTAAAAAACATTTAAATCACTTCTGAGAAGGAAGCTATACGAGGTCGCTGATACTTTAGAGTGAATATTATTAGTTTGGGTTCATTGAGAACGACTCGAGGGCAGGTACCAGTTCTGTAAGACTGCTATCTCTTTTTGCAGCCCAGTTAAGTTTGGGGGAATAACCTGCTTAACATATTTTTGTATTTCTACTGCCTGGCTGGCCGACTGGATGCCTATGGTTTTGGGGGCCTGGGTAGCCTAACAACCCGGAGAGACATGGGGTTAATAATTAGGCGGCCAGTGGAGAACCTGGAGAGTCCAGTGGAGGTGGAGGGAATGCATTAATCACACTCTCCTTTGAAATCCAAAGTTGGAGCCCAGCCACTTTGAGCTACAACAGAAAGTCATAACATAGCTATGTGTAAATTAAACTCAATTCAAGTGAAAGCAGGTACCCAGAATGTGAGAATGATTAACTGTTTGCTGCTAATAAACAAAAGATAAGTGCAAATAGGTTGGTAGCAGAGAGTTGAGGATCGCCAGACAATGTTCTATGCTTCCTTTCTTCATTCAGTGGTCACGACCTAGTTGTGAAGATGGGTTTGGTCATCCCATAATGTTGGCTGGACAGGGTCCCAGAACCATAGGTCACAGAGATGACCTGGTCCAGCCACCACAATTTACAGACAAGGGTGATAGGGCCCAATTAAGTGAAGTGATGGGGAAATGTTCACATGTTCCACGGGCATCTCCAGAGTGCCGGGTACTGGCATAGAGGGCAGGGCAACGTGGGAACCAGACAGACACCGTCCTTGTTATGCAGGGGTCTTAGCTTTGGGAAGGGTCCCTCATCTCCCAGGACCCAGACATGCCACCTCCCTATGGCAGAAGAAACACCATGAAAGCTGATTTTTCCTTCAGTGCAGTGATTGGTTTGTGAAGAGCTATCGTCTCTTGTCTCTTAGAGGATGATCCACTTAATTTTAGCTTTTAAAACTAAGGTGAGTTGAGTTCTGTCTCATTCTTTCTTTCCTTTTAATCATCACCATCATTCTCAGAATGTAGGTTCCAGTCACCTGGGAAATCACGAAGGAGGTTTTTGTGGGCTTGAAATGTCTACCTTATTAACAAATCTCTCTCATATTCAGTAAGAAATATTCTCTTTCATTTTATATTATGCTTTTAATTCCTGATCCTCCTTGTTATATTTCTTTTAATACCCTTTCTGTTCTTATTATCACTGTTCTTTGATAGACACATATATACGTACACAAAACTGGCTTATTTAGAGAAATGTGAAAATGTAATAAAAGGAAAACTAGATTAGCAGAAACCCACCAATACTTATATATCAACTGAAAAGCATTTAGTACTTACTTATTCTTATGCCTTCAGGAGAAAAAAGGGATATACCTCAGAAGCAGTGCTTTTGGTCACAACCAGCAACGTAAGCGGAGGATGAAAGCAGTTAAGCCAAGCTGCCTCCAATACAGCCCGGGGGTCCTCACAAGTTGCCCTTTGTCGTTTCATGGGCAGCCCTGGAACAGGCTGTGCTGGGAGTCTAGTGGTTAATGACTGGAGTGGGCCAGAATCCACGATGGTTCTGCTTCAAGGACTCCAGGAATGCCTGGATTTTTGTTTTGTTGGAGATTTTGTTTTCAGTAGGAGATTCAACCAAGAAATGTAATGTGTAGTAAGCAAATATTTAAAAATATCAGGATTGGACCTTACCCGAGTTTCCCATGATTATCATTCAATTTTTAAAATGCATTCTTTAATATAAATCATCAGAACCCGGGGGATGTTGAACTTTGTGACTTTCATCTTCTTGTGTAGCTTCTCTAATTGTCTCCTACTCCAGCTCATATCATATGTCTCTTAATGACACACAGTGTGAAAAAGAGTGTGTGTGTGTGTTTTTAAAGTTTTGTTGGTGCAGCACCAGTGTAGGGTTGCCAAAGGAAGGGTTGCCTATAGAAAACTTAACCACCTTGAAGAGCTTATACAGTGCCAATTTTTTTGTAGTCACAGCAAAATAACTAATAGTTATGTGATACTTTGTTCATCATAATAAGCACTGTTTACTAAGCTGTGGCAGTTACTTTATGTACATGATATATGATTCTCAAAATAACTCTATAAGATTGATATTATCTCGGCTTTCCAGGTGAGGAAACTGAGTCTTAGAGGGTTTTAAAGTTATACCTAAAGCCATACCAGGAAGTGCAGGGAATGGTAATCATGGTAGACTATGGAAGAAAATGAATGAATGAGTGACATATATATAAGGACTTATTCACATGTTATCTTGTAAAAGCCCTGTATGTTAGATGTGGGTGTCATCTTCATTTCTTATTGGGGGGCTCTGAGGCTCAGAGTGGAGAAATGAGTTGTCCAAGATCAGAGCTAATAAATGGTAGAGCCAGGCCTACAACCAGGACTTTGAATTCAGAAGTTTTATTCTTCCTTTATGTTTCACCACTTCTTAGTAGAGGGAAGGAGGGGAGGGGTAGACTTCAGTGGGTAGCTACCAACCTTATATTCAAAAGGTGCCACTGTGTCTCACCATCTTAGTTTTCCCTCTCTTGTGAATCTTTGTCTGGGATTAGAGTTGGCAGTGGAAACTCTGGGGGAGGAAAATGGGAGTGCCGTTTCTACATCTCGATACACCCAAGCACATGCGTATCAAGTACTGACTCAGTCATTGGTTTGGGTGGGAAAAGATGGACAGCACTGAATAGCTGGCTGAGGACACGCTGAGGAAAGGATGGGGTGGGAGTGCTCCCAGTGTGTCCTGGAAAGTTCACAGCTTTGTCCCAGACAAAGAGTTAGAGGATTGATGTGCTGGGAAAGGAGATGAACATCATGGGGTCACTGTTTCATGAGTTCATTGAGTGTTTGGAGGGCAGGTACGTAGTCCGAAAAATAATCCTTGACATGGTGGGTAATAAAGGTATGATGACATTTCAAAAGGTTTAATGATAATTTTTAAAGGTGAGTTACTTTTATCTCATGAATTTATTTGTTTTCTTCCTCTCTCCTGCCCTCTCTTCTTTCCTTTCATGAAGTTTCATTGAATACACTCATATGCTTATGTGTATTCAATTCAGAAATTCCCCAAAGGATACCTGAGTACCATAGGAGGAATAAGTCGCTACAGAAATCCTTATTAAGGAAGAGAAACATTTTCATAAAGGTGACATAACCTGCTAAGATTGCATTGGCTCACAATGAAGATAGTGTCCAACCTCACATAGAGAGGGTTCAATTTCACTCTCTGCCCGGCGGCCTACCTTTGTCGGCAGAGGGAAGGAGGCCCATTATGAGCCCGTTGCCAAACCACATAGCTAGGTATTCCTCGTGGCTCACTTTAGTTAAACAAATACTTTGCCAAATATTTGAAACTTTTTTTTCTTTTCTTTATTTCGGGCTAGTTCAAATTCTTAGGCAAGGTATATTTCTACATCAATCTCTGTAAGTGGAAGAAAGGGAGGCACTATTCCTATTTAATACCTCATGTTTGGGAGATTCCTCCCTACCACTCTGGATTCGGGGAAGGATCAATGGTTGTGTGTTCAGATATATTTTGGCAGGAAGTCCCAGAGGTCAGGACAAAATTACTGTTGAAGTTCAGGGTGAAGAGACCATTTCAACCTAAGGGCATCATGAAAGGGATGTCATTTCAATAGCTTGTGGTGACTAGGGAGGTGGTCCCTGCAAGCAGAAGGGGAGACCATGCATAGAGTATATCAAAGTCATGGAAAATAGCCTAGGTTTGTGTACTGTGGATTCAGGTGGTACAGAAATGTAGAATGGTGTCAAATGTTGCATTGGTCTGGATGGTTAGTTTTGTCTGCCTAGCATCGTCCTTCCCTTCATTGAATAGCACTCACATTCTTAAGTGAGTGGAGTGGTCCTTCCACTGCTCTGGCCATGGGTTCACATGCTGCTGTCACTTTCTCATGTGACTTTGCCTTCTGGAGGCAGTGGGCTGAGCATTCCACCCTGGTGAGCCAATCACAGCACCCGTGCCGCCTGGCCACAGCTATTGGTCCAGGGTAAGCACATGACTCAAACTTGGCCAGTCAGAGTCCTTCCTTGGGATTCTTCCAACTGGAGTTTGGAGGGAGATACCTTCCTTCTTGGGTGGCAGTGCTGGAAGAGGGGGAGGGTGGAGTTGAAGCCATTAGCTGGGAGAAACCAATGTATAGTAGGAGGAAATACTGCAATCATGGAAAGAGGACACTATGAGATAGGGTCCTGCTAGATGCCAGGCCCTTGTTCTAGTCTCTGGGGCTCTCTTGCTGCCTCTCAAGGTTTGGATGTTAAGTTCCTTCCATTTTGTGGGCTGCCCTAATTTTCCCTCCCCATTTCACTTTTGTTTTAGCAAGTTCAGGTGAATATTTCTCCCAGCTAGAAATCTCCAATTTGTCCTTTAAGACGTGGTTTGAAAGTCCATGGTCTGGAAGTCTTCCCTGAATTCCCTCAGAGTTCATTATTGTATCCTTGGTGCCATGCTGGCTTGTGTATAATTTTGTAATAGCCCCCTCATTACTGTATTGCAGCTATTATTTAATGTCTCTCACTCGAAGACACTGAACTATTTGAAGATGGAGACTGGCTGGCCCTTTTTCACACCTCCGGTGCCTGGATCGTAGGAAGCAAGCAGTAAATATCGAAAGTGTATTGTGATACAGATTTACTCACACTACACTCAGATATTGCTTATTTTGTCTTTATTTCTTTATTTTGTCTATAATGGATCTAATTTTCCTTATGAAATCCTACCCTTTAGGCAGCAGGAAGGGAAAAAGGGTTTATTTTAGTCTAAGAAATTTTGGTCCTATGCCGCAATGAAAATAGTCATTTTCTGTAGCTGCTCAGTCTCTTTAAGTAAAATATTCAGCCTCTCAGATTTATTTTTCCTCTTCCACTTCCTTGCCACTCTGGTACTGAATGTGACTTCCTGGAAAGGGGGCCAGTTGGTGGGGGAAGGAGGCAACACGTCTTCAGATGCTCTCTGGGTCCTCCTGGTCTCTGCTGCAGATCTGCTGGCCTGGGCTGTTCCCTCAGCCACGACTGCTGTATTACTGGGTCTTCCGGCGCCTGTGACCAAGGTCCTGCAGCTGTATCCTCTCCTTGGTGTTGGTCAGAACCCGATGGTTTTTCTTCACTACAGAAATCTTAGAATCACTGCCCCTGGCCATTGGCTCAGGTGCTTCCCTATAAACATCTTTTCAAGGATCCTTCATTGGCACCAGTGGGCCTTGTGTAGGCGGCAAGTACCTGACTCAGCCACTTCTTGCTCCTCTCAGAGGCCTGAGGGGTCTTAGGGACCCATTCTCACCACTTAAGCAGCTATGAGCAGCCCAGGAAAGCTGGCCCTGGCTGACCTTGCTGCCTGACCTTGCTCTGCTACCAAGTGTGCTTGGCAGTGGTTGTCCTCATGCTGGTGTGGGGCAGCCTGCAAGGCGTTCTCCTTTGGAGGAGCCCCAAATGGAAGCAGCCCCTGGCCTGTCTCTTACTGTTCCCCACAGGCAGGGGAACCACCTGTCTTATTCCTTTGATCTCATTATCCCTACCAGTGGAAAAGTCTGATTATGAATTGTAATGAGTCTCTTATCCAGCTCTCATTCATACTGACCTACTTTGAGGTGCCCAGAGTTGCTCAGGAGAATGGAACAAGATTTAGGGACCAAGTAGTTTCCAACCAGGAGAAACCCAGAACAATTTAGAGAATGCCTGCATTCCTTGGCTTTCATTATTCGAATGAAATAATGAAATTATTCATTCATTCATTCATTCAAAATGTTCTTGTTGAGGACACAAAAAGTAAGTGACAGTTATTTGAAAGTGGCTAAGAGAATAGATCTTAAAAGTTCTCAACACAGGAAAAAAATGTAACTATGTATAGTGTCAGATGTTAGCTAGACTTCTTGTGATCATTTTGCAATATATACAAATATTAAATCATTATGTTGTATACCTGAAACTAATATGCTCTGTCATTTATAACTCAATTAAAAAGAAAACAAGTGAGATAACTTACATTTCAATGGAGAGTTCTTTATTGTGCTAGCATGATTTCTTGTCTGTAGTAGAACTCAGTTCTGTTTAGGATATTAAGGGGAATTAAAAACACATACATTTCTAGAGATAGGTGCTGGAGAATTGGAGGGCTTCTGACTTTTCAAGTGGACAAGATCATGTGTATGTGCCTAAGTCTTTTCATAAGATTATGCAGAATTTGAATTATTTGTAGGATTTCCTGTAATGAGGACATGCAGTTTGTTTGTTTTTGGTTTTGTTTTGTCTAATGTCACCTGAAGTGGTCTTGTCAGAGTCCTGCCACTTTATTTGGGGTCTTTTACTTCTGTCCTGGTGTTTGTACTATGGGTTAGTTGTCTTACCCTCCATTTGCTCATTTTCCCTTTCTGTAGATTACTTTGCGTTTGGCCTTAGAGAACTGCATCCAGAAGGAAAGGAATTGCTGATTAAACGTAATCATGCCAAAGTCTACACACTACACATGACTGAACATCTTGATAGTTTGGGGGGAAGCAAGGGCAGGCAAAGGTTGTTATTTGCTTATTTAAGATCCTTCTCTTCCAAACATAAACATATGTCCTCTTGAAGGCTGCTTTGTGCTACTATAATTAGGAAGGAGAATGTGGAAGGATTTGGGAGAAAACCATCGTTATTTGAGGACTGTATTTTCTTCCTCCCTTCCTTTCTTCCCACTGCCCACCTCTTTTTCTTCGCCATGCATTTTAAGGGGAGAGGCTTGTTTCCTTTTTCAATAATTTTGATGATTAGGTCTTTGGAAACAGCAGAATAGGACTTCCTTTAGAATCGGATTTTAGAGTACCAAGTTGGAACTTGCTATGGAGAATGGGGTTAAACTGCTGTTCCAAGCGAGAGGGCTGGAGGAAGCTCTCATCCCAGCACCTGGGGTCCCTTCACTCTGTCCTTGGCTGTGACGGCTGTTACCAGGAGACCAGCCGGACCTCATCCCAGGGTGCACTCTTCCTTTTACAGGATCCCAGGAGGGTGAGGTAAGGTCTGAGGCTGAATTGCACATTGGATTGATGTTAGAGACTATCTAGCTTGGTAGACAAAGGCTCCCTGGGTTCTCCCAGATTCATCACGTTGCGGACTAACATCCTCAGAGTAACTTTAGCTCATACGTGACCCACAGGAAATTCCTGGGCTAGGATGGTTTTGGAATTTGGAAGGATCCTCTCTGTAACCTCAACTCTAACTCAGAGTAGGGAGGCCTAGAGATTTTCCAGGCCATGACTAATATCAGGAAAATCCTAAGAGAGCCTTCCAGAAGAATAGGCAGGGATAAATGGCAGTTTATCCCTGAAGGTGTTTCCTCTCACCTGTGAGGGTGGGTTTTTTCTTTCTTCTGGGGCACACTCAGACCATTGGGAAAGAGGACTCTCTGTGACCTGCAGAATATGGCAGTTTCCTTTGACTCGTGGGATTCGGAGAGGGTGTGCTGTTGCGAGAGAGGGTGTCTGTCAGTGTTGTTTGCATTCTGGTCCTATCACCTAATGGCATGAGCAGGTTAATCCCTCTGCTTGTGCCTCAGCTTTCCTGTCTACAAAATGAACGTGATAACACACAGTGTGGTTATGAGGAGCAGGGTTGGCAAATGGGTAAAAATAATACTATGTACTCTTGGGTAAAACATTTCCAGCGAATACATTTACATATATCTTATCTGATATGGTGGATTTACCGATAACCTATTTTGCATGAAATGCTGCAGCTGTTCTTTTACATAGGAGACACATTTTAAACTTGTTTTTTTCCTCTTATTTTAGATGTAAAAATGACTTGTTTTTTTCCTCTTATTTTAGATGACTTGTTTTTTTCCTCTTATTTTAGATGTAAAAATGGTTATTGTTGGGAATCTAGAAGTTACAGAGAGTGAAGAGTTGAAAGTAAAAACCACCTGTGATCCATCATCTAGAGATAGCAGTTAACATCTTGGTTTAACTTTCCAGTCCTTTCTCTTGATTGTTTTGTATATTGTGTGGTTAAATAAAATGAAATCACACACTTACCATTCTATGAATGTTTTCTCAGCAAGATTTGCACTGTCATATTCCGGCAGGAAATCTCTGGCGGCCCAGGAAGTGAACAAACACACTTAGGCATAAGTCAAACTATAACACATTAATGAAACTTCCCAATGGGAAAATACCAGACATTGCTCACATACCATTTTCTTTGGCTCAAAATAGGATACTGAGTAACCCCAATTATTAAATAAAATACTTTGAACTACCTAGCAGAGTGCGTACCTAAAGCTGCCAGTTACTAGTTGTGTGACCTTGAGAAGTTACTTAAATAGCACCACAGTTCCGCAAAACGGAAATTGTAAATAGTATAGCTACACAGGGTTGTTTTGGAGATCAAATGAGTTAGTGTATGTAAATCAGGCAGTATCTGGTTCATAGTGAGTGCTGGATTCATCTGAGCTGTAAGAGTAGGATTACCCAGGATAATTACCCAGCATGGAGCAGGTGTTCAATAGATGCTTACTCTTGGAGTACTTAATATTTTCTTCCCTCTCTCCCCCTTTTTTAGTGGTAAAAATTAAATGTTTTTATTTTTTTTGACATATGTAAAACTTTACACAATAAAAAAATACCCTCTCCCTTCCTCTCTCTCTCTCTCTCTCTCCCTCTCTCTCTCTCTCTCTCTCTCTCTCTCTCTCTCTCTCTCTTTCTCCCTCTCCCCCCAGATCATCTTCGCAGTATCTTTACTTTGCAAACCTACCTGATCATCCTATTATTCCTTTAGTAAAAGAGTAGTCTAACTGATATTTTAAAGAGATTAAAGAGTACATTCTTGGGTTGCTACCAGAAGGCATTGCGATGGTGCCATAGGAAGTGCTCAGCATCTGTGGTGTTCTGCACAATGGGAGAATGTGTTTCTAGCTTGGACTCCAACTAAGAAGTTGCTTGTCCTATGAGGAGGGGCAAAGTAGAAGATGCAGGACAACACATAGAGGTAACAGGGAGGCAGGAACAACTCTGAGGAAGAAGATAGCCTCATGGCTGTGTAGGGACTTCTGAGGGGATCTGCTGAGGAATAGTCCATAATGACTGTGTTTTGAGGAGATTTTAAAGAATCATTGATGGAGGCTGAGGGCCCTGGCCAGGGCCCAACAGGTGGCACGGTACCGGACAGTCAGTAGATACTCAGTACATGTTGATAAAAAGAATGAATGGATGAAAGAAATAAGAAATTGACACTCCCATCGCATCCTGGGGTAAAACAAGAATCACTGGGCAATCCACAAGACTACCCCCAGAATTTGAGGAAATTTTACCAGACCAGAGGTAATTGTACTTGGCACAAGGGGATTCTTTTCTTTTTCTTTTATTTACTTTAATTTTTTGTGGCAAATGTTGCTGCTCTTTTTTTAAATTATTGATTAAAGTATTACGTATGTGTCCTTATCCCCCCATTGCCTCCCCCCACTCATGCCCTCACCCCACTGGTGTCTGTGTCCATTGGTTAGGCTTATATGCATGCATACAAGACCTTTGGTTGATCTCTCCCACTTACCCCCACCCTCCCCTACCTTCCCTCTGAGGTTTGACAGTCTGATCGATACTTCTCTGTCTCTGGATGTGTTTTTGTTCATCAGTTTATGTTGTTCATTATATTCCATAAATGAGTGAGATCATGTGATATTTATCTTTCTCTGACTGGCTTATTTCCTTAGCATAATGCTCTCCAGTTCCATCCATGCTGTTGCAAATGGTAAGAATGCCTTCTTTTTTACCACAGCGTAGTATTCCATTGTGTAGATGTACCATAGTTTTTTAATCCATTCATCTACTGATGGGCACTTTAGGCTGTTTCCAAATCTTAGCTATGATGAATTGTTCTGCTGTGAACATAGGGGTGCATATATCCTTTCTGATTGGTGTTTCTAGTTTCTTGGGATATATTCCTAGAAGTGCGATCACTGGGTCAAATGTGAGGAGAGTCTTTTCTTAATGAGAAAGAATTCACTCCTTCAGAAAATATATGTTGAGTATCTACTACGTGACATGGCTCTAGGAATTGGGGATACAGTGAACGAAGCATTGTAAGTCACTGTTCTCATGGTGCTTACATTCTAATGGAAGGGAACAAATAATATACGATAGATACAATGTACAAGGTGATGATATATGTTATAAGGGAAAATAAAGCTTAGGGGGTGCTATTATATATATATAATGGTCGGGCAGAGACTCTTTGATAAGATAACATTTGAGTAGAGAGCTAAAGAAAGTGAAGAAGGAAGACATCTGGGTATAAAGGAGAAGAGCAATCCTGGAAGCGAGAACAGCAAGTGCAAATGGCCTGAGACATAGAACAGCAAGGCCAGAGTGGCTAGAGTAATCGGCAGCTTCAGAGAGGTTGGATGAGGATGTGTTTAGTGTCATATTGTAATTTATAATGAGAAATACGTATTTAGTCTTTGTCCTGTTTCTGGCACAGAGCTCCTAAAACCCTTGAAATGTCCTAAGTCAGTGGTCGGCAAACTCATTAGTCAACAGAGCCAAATATCAACAGTACAACAATTGAAATTTCTTTTGAGAGCCAAATTTTTTAAACTTAAACTATATAGGTAGGTACATTGTTATTAACTTAATTAGGGTACTCCTAAGCTGGCCTTTGCTAAAAACGTCCTCAATCTGATTGAGGTACGTTCGCTGAGGTTGACCCCTTCCAACTCTCCCATCCACACTCGTCTTGTATACTTGTTTCAGATAGAGGAGTGTGGATGGGAGAGTCCGACTGACACCCCCCACTTCTTCTAACCCCACTTCTTCAAAATAGACTCGCCCAGGCCGAAAACCGACTTCTGCTCATGGGCCAGGAAGTTTCAATCGCACTGTATGTTCGCGCCCGCACGTAGGATTTTGTAGAAGAACCACACTCAAGGGGCCAAAGAGCCACATGTGGCTTTCGAGCTGTGATTTGCCGACCACTGTCCTAAGTGATGAGAGTGATAAAGATGTCTTTTGTTATGTTGATGAGGTGCCTTTTGGACCTAAGGATGGGGGTTAGTTGCTAGGAAAACCAACCTTAGGTTTAGAGGATTGGAACTTTCTGTCCCACCCCCCAAACTCCCCAGAGAAGGGATAAGGGCTGAAGATTGAGTTCAGTCTCCAGGGGGCAAAAATTTAACCAATCATGCCTATATCATAAAGCCTCCATTAGAAAACCAAGCTGATAGGACTCAGGGAGCTTCTGGTTGATGAACACATGGAGGTACTGGGAGTTTGGTGTGCTCAGAGCACAGAAACTATGTGCCCCTTCCCACATACCTTGCCCTACTCATCTCTTCTGTCTGGCAGTACCTGAGTTATATACTAGTGTATCTTTTCATAATAAACTGTTTCTCTGAGGTCTGTGAGCTGCTCTAGCAAGTTAATCGAACCCAAGGAGGGGGTTGTGGGAACCTCTGATTTATATAGTTGGTCAGAAGTACAGATAGCAACCTGGACTGTGATTGGCATCTTGAAGTCCAAGAGGGGTTTATGAGAACCTTCAATCTGTAGCCATTCAGAAGCACAAGCAAGAACCTGGACTTGTAATTGGCAACACCTATCTGGTATCCAACAATTGCTTAGATTTGTGGGATCCTCCCTCCCCACCCCCACACAGGAATTAGGTCCCAGAACCATTTGAGTAAGGTGCTGTAGGTTGTGGTAAAATTTGGCTTTTACTCTGAATGAGATGGGAAGCCATTGGAGACTTTTAGAGGCATGATATGATTTGATTTCCCTTGTAACAGAATTGCCTTGTCTACATTGTGGTGAATAGGTCATGGAGGGCAGAAGAGTAGAAGCCGGGAGACCATTAGGAGAGAGTAGTCTTGCAATAGTCTAGGCAAGAGATGTTGGTGGCATGCGTTGGGGTGTCAGTGGAGATGATCAGAAAAGGTCAGATTCTGGATCTATTTGATTGTGAAAGATCAGTCAAGACAACTTCAAGGAAGGATAGAGCTGGCATTTACTGGGAGGAGCAAGTCAGTATAGGAGGGAAAATGAAGAGTTCTGTTTTGCATCTGTCATGCTTGATGTGGCTGCTGGACCACTGAGTGGAGATTTTTGAGGAGATTGTTATAATTCAGGGGACAGGTCTGGGTTGGAGATGAAGAGTCATTCTGTATTGGTGTATGATGCCATGTTGTTAGATGAACCACGGGATGAGTGGAGAGAGAAAGAGGAAAAGAGGATTGGCCCTAGAGTGCTGCTATCTGCCCAAATCTAGAAGATGAAGAAGACTGCGAAGGAAAGGCCAGGAAGACAGAGAGTGGTGTCCTGGAGGCAAAGGGGGGAAAGGGAGCAATCAGGTGTATCAAATGCTGCTGTAGGTCACACCAGGCGAGACCTGACCACTGCATTCTGTGACAGCAAGGTCACTGGTGACTGTGATGTAGAGTGCTGGGAACTAAATAAGTCTTACTCACAAATACCATAGATTTCACTTGCAGGTAGAATCCAAAGAACAATATAAATGAACAGACAAAACAGAAACAGACTCAAAGATACAGAGAACGGACTGATGGTGCCAGAGGGGCAGGGAGTTGCAGGACTGGGTGAAAAAGGTGAAGGGCTGAAGAAGTACAGATTGGTAGTTATAAAATAGCCATGCAGATGTAAAGTACAGCACAGGGAATATAGTCAATAATTTTGTATAACGATGTGTGGTATCAGGTGGGTACTGTCAATATCAGGGGGAATACTTTGTAAAGTATATGATTATCTAACCACTGTGCTGTACACCTGAAACTAATACACAATAATATTGAATGTAAATAATATTGACTATTTCAATGAATATTGAAAAAAATTAAGAAATAAATAAAAAAAACCAATAAAGACTTAGGCAAAAAAATAAAAAGCCTTACCTGTTTTGTGGTGGGTAAGACTAAGTCCTGCTGTGTTCATAAACTTCTAGGTTTAAAGCAAAACTGAATGAATGAATGAATGAATGAAACCAACCGTCCAGCCATTGTTAAGAGATATCTGGACTGAGCGGCCCTCTCTTGAGTTTCACAGGCAAGAGCTTGGCACCCAGAGTGGGCCAAACCAGGTCAGCAGCAGGTTTGCAGAAGCTGCCTTAGCCGGGTTTGTTTATGTCTGGGTGTGGGTCTCTTACATAACCACGCAAGTAGGCCACATTTTCCTTTAGCTACAAGGCTCTTAACTTCTTGAGGGAGAGTTTGATTTCATTATAAATCAGGTGGCAGAGGCCCTAGGCTGCTCTGTGCCCTTAACTGTTTCCTGCCAGATTTGGGGTAGTTGTAAATGTCAGAGAAAAGGGAGGCACCAGGAGCTGCCTCTCTCTCTCTCTCTCCGCTCACTAGCACCAGTTACCCTTCATTCTGTGGGTGAAACATACCTACTTTCAGTTGTCACCTCGCTGGAGCCTCTGTACAGCCAGCCAGCGCTGATGAAAATGCTGTTGCAGGGAGTCCTGGTACAGTTTCACAGATCACATTACAAAGCCCTGAGAATAGCGGGGAGAGGGGCGAGCTGGGGATCCCCTCAGAGTTACTGTTTACCCTCTAGGCGCTCTGCAGCGAGAACCTGGCCCAAGTCCACTTCGTCATGTTAGAACACTGCAGTTTCTGAAATCCTCCCTTTATTCTTGAGAAATGCTGTCTCTGATGGTTTGACTTTATATTTTGTTTGTCCTGCTGTTGGACTCTCTCCTGTTTCCTGAGCTCTCACCTTTGAGTTGTTGCAAGGTAACTCTAACTGGGTAGCTTGACTTTGTTACCATGTTCAGGATGAGCTTTTCTTAACACGAGCTAAGCCATTTACAACATTATTTTAGCTCTTTGTGTAGCAAATGGAATTTTCTGTGAATTCCAGTTGGCTTGGGTTGGTTCTAAACATGTAAAGTTATAACCATGGTTGAAATCATTTTTTAAAGCATTAAAATTACATAAAGTGTTAAAACTATACAACCTCATTTTCTTATTTGGTAATATCAAGCATTTGCCTAGTGCTTCCTTTGTGTCAGATTATGTTCTAATCATTTAAAGTATAAATCATTTAATCCTTATGACAATGCTAATAAGTAGACATATTATCATTGCTATTTTACAAATAGGAAATGGAGGTACAGAAAGGTTAAGTAATTTGCCCAAGGTCACACAGCTAATAGGTGATTGAGCTGGGGTTGAATCTGGGCAGGCCAGGGCCCATGCTCTTAACTACTGCAATGCATTGCTCTTCACCAATTTAAAAGTTGCAGCTATGTGGATGGGAGTTGAGTTAAATGTTTACAAAATATCATTCATTCATTAATTATTTTTTATTTTTATTGAACTTATTGGGGTGACATTGGTTAATAGAATAAGATTTCAGGTGCATGAGTCAGTAATATATCATTTATATATTTATCGTGTGTTCCTCACCACCAGGAAAAAAAATAGCATTAATTCAAGATAGAGAGCTGATTCTTACTGCAAATTACATCTATAGGCTCATTGAAAAAGAACCTGAAGGAATTTTTTTGACAATAATTTTTCATTTAATTTACTACTAAAGTGGTTACATATGGAAGCAATAAAATCATATCTCTTGAAAATCTTACAAAGATCAGGTTTCTTAAGAAAACAAAACCATTGTAGCTTTTTCTTTGTAATGGGCCGAAATAGTGCAGTAATGAGCCACTTTAATATAGGCAGCTGATGTTTATTTGAAAGTACCTTTAAATAGTTTTTTCACAAAAAATCTTATTCTGCTGGCCGGAAGCCCATTATTTGCAGTGATTATGCTGCAGTTAATAAAAGAGTAGAGGTCTTATAAGCCTGCCATCTTCTGATTTGTCAGTGTCTGTTCACTTCTAGATCCTATTACCTGTTGGTGTCCTTTGACAAGCATGAGCCACGGCTGCCCCAGACAGTTATAATGCGAAGGCCTTCTGGGACAATTTTATAAATAGTTGCAATGAGTAACTCAGCAAATCTACATGGCAGGTTGTGGGCGACAGATCTAGAGAGGAGACAGATTTCCCCTCCTTACTGTTGTATAGTCATGCGCCCCCTTCCCCTGAGCCCCCACAAGACTCAGTGCAACCCTTACCTAATGGGCAGGATGATGCCACTATCCTGGCAGGTTTCCCAAAGTGTAAGGTAAATTCTTCTGGGCTCCATCAGACTTGGAGATGGTATCTTAACCTAACATTAGATGACAGCGAATCACATTATAAGGGAGATATTTCTTTTTCACGTTTTTTTGACCTTCCTTCTCATTCAAGGAGAAAGTGGGTTTGTTGCCACTGCATCTTTAACACTGCTGATCCTGCAGAATCTCCCTTATGACAAAGAGCAGGCACTGTAGATGCTCAGATGTTTAGTCACAATGCAGTTTCATTGTTTTGTTTTTATTATTTTATTATTATACACTGGCACCAGACCATTTGGGGTAATATTTCATTTGGTTCTATGGTTTAAAATTAAATATGTCAATTATTTGCAGATGTTTTATTAAATGTCTTGCACAGTTCCCATTTATAGTAAGGCCAGGAATTTCTTGGAAAATTGGTTTTATTTAAAGAGTAAAAGGAGAGTTAATCTAAAGACAAGTTGTAGAGCATAGAAAAATACAGGATGAGATGTAGATATGGAAAATTGTGAACTTGGTAGAGCAAGGATAAAATCTTGGTCTAATACCTGCTATGGTTGATTTTGTGGAGATCCACAGTTTCTTCTTTGAAATTCTTGGGACCAGACTTGTTTTTGAATTAGGAATGTTCATGTTTTTTGTTATAGTGTGTATAGTATGTATGCTGTGAGTCCCATTGGGAACACTGGGGCAATGCTATCATCAAGCACAATAATAATTCTGCAGCAGGAGGTATGACTGTTCACACTGAAGTGGGGTAAATAGAGACTTTACATGACCTTGTGTGGATTCAGGTTAGATTTTGCCACCACATTTGTTTTTAAACCAAACTTAGGGGGAAAAAGTTGTGATTTTTCAGAGATTTTTGGATTTCAGAATTACAGATAAGAGGTTATGGGCCTGTCTTGTAAATAAATCATCATTTTCCAAAACATTGATTAAATAAATCATGCAGAAAACAAAATTAGATTCCAACTTGGTCAAAGTAACCAAAGTAACTCTTCCATCTTTGAGTTTATTTTTACTGCCTGGGTATGATTTCCTTATAGACTAGAGGCCCAATGCACGAAATTCGTGCAAGAGTAGGCCTTCCATCCCCCGGCTGCCGGCACTGGCTTCCCTCTGGCACCTGGGACCTGGGCTTCCCTCTGGCCACTGGCAGGCACCCAGAACCTGGGCTTCCCTTGCAGCCCCGGCTTCATCCCTTCATCCGGGAGGATGCCTGGTCTAATTAGCATATTACGTTCTTATTATTATAGATTCTGACCTGCCACACAGAGCCAGGTAGATTTGTTTGTGGAAGAAAAGTTGAATCCAAATGACTCTTACCTGTGTGTGTAAAAATAGAAGTGGTTCCTGGTCCTGCTCATCCTTGAAGTGAGGGTCGGTTGTGAGCACAGAGCTGACTATTTTGGTAGTTCCGAACATGGCTGTCGGATGAGTGGGCAGTGCATACACTGAGACCAGACCATTTGTGGTAATATTTCATTTGGCTCTCTGCTTTAAAATTAAATCTGTCAATTATTTGCAGATGTTTTATTAAATATCTTGCTAGTTCCTTAGTGTAATAATCAATGAAGTTTTGATTCGGCAGTGATGGAAATGGTTAAAAGGGGCATAACCAGCCTCTCAAGTGTGATGGCAGACATGCCAGGTGTGTTACAGTCTGTGAACTTAGGACATAAGAGCGGTTAAGCTGGATTAATGACCCTTCAGAGGACCATGTTGAGTTATTTATGATTGTTTTTCTAACATGCTGTAAAATGACAAATGAGCAAGTATTTTCTTACCTCAGAACACAGTGAAAGGGTTTTGTCAGGTTCTTGATTTATAACCTTTGGAACATGCTTTTATTTTGTGTAATTAGAATAAAAATGTATAGTAATTGATCATAAAGGTTATTCTTGTGAAGTGTTTGTGGGCTTTGTGTGTTATATTGCTAGCTATTTAAATAAATTGATAAGAGAAGACATGATAGATATGAGGAGATAATGTTTTACATTTCCATTTGTATATTTCCTCAAGGAGCTTAATAAAAATCTCAGTTGGGTGTTCTGTGGGGAAGAGAGAGATTTAGGTGGAGAATCTGAAGCCAAGGCCACTTGGCTCATACAATCCATATCTCTTTATAACTTCTGTAATTTCATCTGGGACCTTCTATGAAAGAATAGATTTTTTTTATTCCTAGTACATCAGCCCAACAGTTATTAATATTTTAAAAAATTTTCTGATTCAGTTCCATGGGTTTACTTGGGTTTTATGCTATGACATAGGCAAGACATGTCATATACTATGACATGGAATAAGTGCCATTTCTGACGGAAACAGGCAACATGGTTCCTTCTGTATTCATGCAAAAAAACTCGAATGTCAGTGAGGACGTCATTTGCTATGGATATAACTTTGAATCTATCCTATTAAATTAATGTACAGCTATTGATAATTTATTATAACACACCATGATTAGTATTAATGGTCTTGTACCTCACTAATGGCCTTGTACCTCACATTGAACATGGTTAAAACCACTACTAACAAAATATAATGATAGTGACAATGTTTATCAAGCACTTACTAAGTACGTAGGCATGTGTTAAGTGCTTTACATGTCTGAACTAATTTAATCCTCATAACTATACAATGAGGAATAATAATAATAATCCACTTTTACAGATGAGGAAGCCCTATAAAGGTATCTGGAGATTAGGCAATTTAGCCAAAGACACAGGAAATGAAGCATTCTGGCTTCTCTATGGTTTATTGCCTTCAACTTTTGTTCCCTACAAATACAGTAACACCTCAACTCTCTGGGAAACCTCTTTGAGCAACCTCATCTATTTGGAACAAATCTGAGGACATAGAAGCAAGCAAAAACACTTCTGTAACTGAAATGGAAGCAAAGCTGTGTCTTGAGAGTATGCATATTCAGCAGGGAGTCCAGAGCCAGAACTGCAAGGCTGCGTGCTATCGCGGGTCCTTCAGTAAAGGGTCTGGAGCCTGAACACCTCAGTGGCACCTGAGGGTCACAGTGCAATCACTGATGCTTCCAAGAGATTCATAAAGTGAATTTAGTTTAATCTGTTAGAAATTGAAAGCAAAAGTCTCATTGATTTTATGAAAATCTCTCATGATTAGAAAACTAGTGCTTGAAATGGGCACATACTTATCTAGAACAATGCATTCTTTAGGACGGTTTTAGATACTGAGAAGGTTTGGATGTAGAAAATAACATACTTGCAGGTAGTTCTGAATAAGTGGAGGTAGCAAAGTGCCATCTTTAAAAATATAATCTTGATTGTTTCTTCTTATAGTTGAATTAAGAAGGCAAAGGTTGACTATAAAATAAATTCCTCTACTTTATTTCTCCTGTTTTCACTTTTCCTCTAGATCGCTCCTGTGATGTCCTCAGAAAATCCAAGCAGCCCCCCACATTCCACGCTGCCGGTGGGCTTTCTGACATGCTGAACGGTGGCGATGAAGTCTATGCTAACTGTATGGCGATAGATCAGGTGAGGTGGGACTGATGTTCCGAGGTGGATCGGCCCTCTTTCTAAGCCCGAGCATGTGAGAAATAGATTCAGCATCGCTGTGTTCCTCTGGGAGCTTTAGCCCAAGTGCAGCCCTGGTGATGCTACGTGGAGTCCCATCATGTGAGCATTTAACTGAGGTCCTTCCTTCAGCACAGCACATCTTACCCAAGGCGCACCACGCGGGAGGGGCCTTGGCACTGCCCAAAGAGAGGAGTGTGAGAACTCTTCTGTTGGGGCCAAAATAGGAAATGACAATTGCGAGGCCAGTTTCTTCTCTACAGCTTGTCAGAAAACAAGGTGTGTGTGATTTGCTCTTGCAGTATTTGTATTCAAAGCCAGCAGGAGCTGGATGAGCAAGAGCTTGATGCCAGCCCCATAGGATGCTGTCATATAAATTACTTGTTTAATCCTTACGACACACCTATTAACATGTAATAAGGTTGTAGAGCTTTAATATTAAAGCAGAATGGTGTCGTGTTACAGGGAAGCTGGAACCCTTCAGAGCTCCCCGCCCATTCCCTGATAGAGATTTGTGAGTTAAAGCTCATGAAGGCAAGTGGTTTGTGCATCTACACATGGATTTATCCGTCATTCTTTTCTGAAGCTCAGCCACCCTTGATTTTAAAAAATTTAATTTTAAAAATTTATCTTTATTGTTAAAAGTATTATGGATGTCCCCCTTTCCTCCATTGGCCCCCCTCCCCTCACTCCTATCCCCCAATATAGTTATCGATCAGAAGATTTCTGCACACTCTAATTCAGTGGTTCTCAACCTTCCTAATGCTGCAACCCTTTAATACAGTTCTTCATGTTGTGGTGACCCCCAATTTCATTGTTACAAATTGAACATAATTAAAGCATAGTGATTAATTACAAAAACAATATGTAACTATATATGTGTTTTCCGGTGGTCTTAGGCAACCCCTGTGAAAGGGTCGCGACCCATAGGTTGAGAACCGCAGCTCTAATTTATGGTAGATTTAAGAGATTCAAGGGTAATTTTGACAACATAATTTCTGTTTTATCCACTAACTTTAAAGCCTAATTCCCATATAAATGCACCATAAATATGCTCCTTGACCAATATGGTATTTTACCCTTTTTGTTGTTAGTATGCATATATTATACCTTATTACTTATAGATGTTTTCTGTGATATAAACATTTTTTTTCTGTCTACTAGATCTCAATTTCATCTCCTAGTCATATATCTCTGCTTTTTTCTTTTTGTGTTATAAAACACTATTACCTCAAATGCATTGTATAAATGCATAGGGCGGGACGATATTCAAATTGACTAAGATATGAACATCAGGACATGGACATCAGGCTATGAAAACTGGTATACATTTTGGTATAAAGCAGCTGAATGTGTTCCTATTTATGAAATCTAGAATGAAGCACAGAGTTTAGGACAAAGTGGGAGTTCTGGGGACATTCTTTGAAGATACAGGCTAACTGGACTTGGTGTGCTCTAGCCACGTTCTGATTTTACTGCTTTTATTCTGTTGCCTTATTTCCTAAGCATTTGCATGAAATGCTTCTTGAGTTCTTAATTTTTTTGTTTGTTCTAAGCCTCAGTGAACACTGTAACATTTTCACTTACCTCAAGTAACTAAAATTGTGCGACTCGCTGTTAGGAGGAGAGAACCGTGTCTTTATTTGTCCTAAGATACATTAAAAATACACTGAACATGAAGTTAGGATGTGATTGTTTGGGATTGTTTTGAGTGAGAGAAGTATTGCTCTAGTAATGTGAAGCATACACTTGTAGAGAACTCAAGCTAGCTAATTGGTAAACTGAAACATAGCAGAGGATCGCCAAATGCATGCAGTGAAAACAGAAATGAAACTAAAAACCTGGATACAAATCACAAAGTTCTCTATGTCAGTGTGGCATAGTTAACACATCATTTATCTCACTGTCCCTATGTCCATTTGAATAACAAGAACAGAGAGTCCAAATTCTGCATTTTTAAAATAATTTCTAGCAATATCTAGAAAAAAATCTTAATCTATTTCCTTCATCCCCTCAACATGGCACAGAAACCTAAAAAGATTTCTAGCTTGTTTGCAATGCTGTTTCCTGTAAATTCTCAAGGTTACCAATCTATCTGATGAGGCAATTCACATGAACAAGCTAATTTGAAAATTACTCTGTCATATAGACTACTTTGAAAACAACAGCATTGTATTTGGGCATCATTTCAAGCCTGCTTAATTCAGTACAGAGAATCCCTGTATCCTCTTTATCAAAACTCCTCAAATGTTAATATTTTACTTTATTATCCTCTGAGTATGTGCTGTGTGTTTGCAAATGCTTAAGACATATAAATATTTTTTAACTAGTTGAGAGCAAATTGAAAATATGGTATCCCTCAATCTTTTGTGGTGCATTTTCTTAAAAACTTGGGCATTTTCTTACATGTGCATGTGCAGTTATCAAAACCAGGGAACCATCAACTCTACAGTACTGTTAGCAGTGTACCAATCTTATTCAATTTTAGCCAGTTGTCTCAAAGTCCTCTGTAGCAAAAGTAAAGTCAACTGCATGAGTTCTAATGAGTTGTCATGTGTTTGTAGTCTCCTTTAATCTGGGACAATTCCTTAGTCAACTTTTATGACATTGATAATTTTACTGATGATGTTATCTTTGGTCTACCAAATTTATTTTCAATAAAGTCACTATTTTAAAAAAATTAAGTATCTTGTGGGAGACAGTTTGAGTCATTGCAAATACCCTGTTATTCATTTGACTTGCACCCATCAGTTTGAGCATTGCGCGATTGTTTTTGCCTTAGTAAATTATCATTATGATGGTTGGTTTAGGACCCTAAATATCCCCCTTTTGCTTCATTTCCCCCTCACCACTCTATATGTAAATAGTGTCATTCTCTTTCTTTTTACTGTTTTCTCCCCCAGAAGTGATGCCTTTTGATGAGTGACGCCTCAGATCGCCTGTGTCTTTAAGCCCCTTTCTTAGCAGGTGCTTTGATCAACTGGGGCTCTTTTTCACCTGTAGACTTTCTCTTCCCATGATAATTGTAAGGGGCCACCTCCCTGGTCTCTCTGCCATGCAGATTTTTGCAGACTGTCCTTTCTGCAAAGGTTTATGGTAAGGGTACGACAGGTTGCTTGCTGAGATTCTGTACTTATTTCACTATTTCCATGTAATTTGAACTTCAGGGCATTTTCTGTCTTCTAGCTATGCTAAGTCCATGCATCTTCTGTAGTTTTATTTGTATTTCTGTTTGGTAGTGTTTTATGTGACCACCTCTACCTTGTTTACTCAAATTCCTATAAACTGCTTTTTAAATCAAGCTGCCTGCTCCTCAGTTGTTTTTCTTGAGTATTTAAAGCATTTCCTCTCATTTTGAGTGGTTCACAAAATCTTAAAATGCTCAGTTTTGGTATTTTTCCTTTTGTGAATTATGGGATAGCAACCAGGTGAACAAAAACATCATGAAAGAATTCTCTGCTTATATGAAACAAAACAAGAACAAGTAAGACAAGATAAGTAAAGTGGAAGGTTTTTAAATTGGGAGAAATTTATTCTTAACTAAGCCTATCTGTCCTGCTTTTGCTTAGGGAATACTTTTCTTTTGTCTACCAGGTTGTTGATTTGGATATTAACTATATAAACCCAGAGGGAGTCACTGCACACACCTGCCCTGAGTCCATGGATTCTACTCTGACACCTCAGAGCGGCAAGCATATCCTTTCTACTGAAACCAGCCCTGGCAGGCACCCACTCCATGAGAACAAGGAAGTGACATCAAATACTGAAGCCCAGCAGTCCTTCACATCGCCTTCTAGTTCATGTGCTTCCAACTTAAATCTTTCTTTTGGTCTTCATGGATTTGAAAAGGAACAAAGTCATCTAAAGAAAAGAAGGTAAGGTACTCTATTTTAGAGGAAAATGTAGAAAATCAAAGAACCTTATAGCGGAAATTGGAAAATTCTATTTTATTTTCTATTGTCCCTACCATTTTTGTCTCTACATAAAAATGTTGCCCCTTTTCGGTTTCTATATTCCGTGATTTGAAAGTAAGACAGTTAAGGAAACTGGCAAAAAAACAAAATAGAAGAAACCCACAACTTTGGCAATATTTTCATATTTTAATGAAAATGCATATAATGGAAACTCCCATTTATGTTGATAGAAGTGAAAATTGTCTAAAAACTTTGGAAACTAATTTGGATATGCATTTTGTGACCCAGCAGTTTTACTTCTGTGTTTTAAGAGACATATGGATGAGTACTTATAGAGCAGAAAATAACCCAAATGGGGAATGAGTAGGTAAATTACAGTATAGTTACACTAAGGAGTGCTATACAGTAGGGAAAATGAACTACAGCTACATACATGACATGCATCACAGAAACACAAAGTTCAACAAAAAGTAAGGGACAAAGTACTTTAGTTAGATGTCGTTTTTATAAAATGCAAGCCAAACAAAATCAAACAATTTATTATTATAGGGCCAATACATAGTGCTTAAGCTATTAAAAAACAGACAAACATGATAACAAAGAGGGAAAAAATACCCAAATTCAAGATAGTTATTACATCCAGTGGGGAAAGTAGGGAATGAGAATGGAAAGGAATAAAAAGGGTTCAATGGTATGGCCAATGTTCACGTTTCAAGTTGGGTGGGATCATAGGTGTTTTATTTTTATGCTCTGTAACTTAGTTACCTTGCACATATTTTCAAAATATTTATTTGAAATACAAAAGTGTTACTTATGCAAAAGTATTATTAAAATAATAGTTTTGATATGATAGTATATATTTACACGTGTGTGTACACATGTATGTTTGTATTTTTGCATCTGTTTCTTGTCCACCCATTCATTGTCTATTTTCTTTAGGAAATAGACCAATGTCTGCTAATTTCATTTTATTCTGCTGTTCACTTTCCTTAGGTAATAGCTTATTTCTCTTCCCCAGGCCCAAGGCCTCTGATTGTATGCTCATTTTCACACATAAAATCTGAATATAGAATACACACACGTGAGTGTGTTTGTAATTATTTATCTACGAATGAGCATCCACATAGGTAGATAAGTGTTCAGCAGAGACGTAACTGGCCAGAAAGAAGAGCGAGGGAGAAGCAACAATCTCCAGGTGCCAACCCCTGTGCTGTACTTTACACGGATATACGAGCACTTGCGGTTGGAACACTTTATAAACAGGTGTTGGTACCAAGGGTAACGTCTGATACATAAATAATGAAAGATTTTCTTTAGATTCGTATTTTTTGGAATTATAGTTTAAAAGATGCTGAGTGGTCATGGCTATGAATTAAGTTGATGGGACATTTTGGGTTCTCCACATGTCTGTTTGCGACAAGAGGCGGTCAGTCTAAGCAAGAGTCTACAGTTCTGCAAGCACAGATTGAACTGTGTGTTATCAGTGCATTCTCGTGGGACCCTTGGGATCTGTCCAGCTTGTGATCCAGTCTCTAGAAGTGAATGAGCTCTTTAGGAATAGAGGCAGGAAAGGGTGCAAGTGGTTTCTTGTTCTGCTTATGCAAACATTTTCTGATGATGGTCCTGCTGCTGCAGCTAGAATTTTGCCATCTTAAAATATAAGAAAAAATTATCCAGTTTGAATAAAGGCAATTAGAAACCTCGGTAAAAATGTCACAGCTGATGGGGGGTGGTGGGAGAGGATGGCAAACAAGGAGAGGAAGATGTACTGAGAGAAAAACCTTCCAGCTAGTGTTGCGGCCAATGTCTCCTGCACATTCTGTCTCCTCTGGAAAATGTAGGAATGAGAAGAAAGGACTTGTGATCCCTAGCAAGCCCCACTTTGACCCTGGGATGGCCATAGGACCCCCCTCACTGGGTGTCATGGTGGGAGTGTGTAATACAAATGATAATGAACTTGAAGTGAACTATACCCCTTTTTAAAAATAAGCGAATCATAGGCTGAGAGGCAAGGAGGAGAAATTTGGGGGCACACAATAAAAACTGAGGTTAATACAGGGACAAAGCTGGCTGGGACCCAAGTTTTCTAAAGTTTAAAACAATATTTTGGTGAAAGTAGAATTGTATGCATAATATGTAACCATTATGTTATTTAAAATTAATAGGTATTTTAAGAAGTTACAAGGGGGAAATAAGCAGTGCAACACTTATTTTAACAAACTTTACAGCAAAAAATTAGTTGATAGAAGACAAATTTTGTTCTGTTCTAAAGTATATCTTTAAAACCATTTTTGTGTCTTGTTTTCCACAGTAAGAAATGCTTGTCACACCATGAGCCCCCCCCCTCCCATTCACATAAAGTTTAAATGTTTTATGAAATAACATGTGGAATGTATTCTGATATTTTTTACTCTATTCTATTTTAAAAGAAAATTCTGGCCACAACCTACTGAATCAATTTCATAGCCCACTAATGGGATTTTGAAAAATGGTATAAAATGAGAACCTAGAGTGATTCTGAAAAATAATGTCTATAATATTGAATATCTTAGATTAATAACTTAACAAAGAAAAACTGTAGCCCAATTTAGATGAAGAGGAAACGAACGGTTTTCAAGTATAGTATGCAAAATAAAATAATACTCACTAATCCATCTAAGATTTATTCATAGTGATAGAGAAATGCTGTATATACGTACCTGGAAATGCTTGTACTAAAATAGGATGTTCTTGCAGGCAACTGACTATTTGAACTAATTTTCATTAGTATAGAGATCACAAGTTGGAAGACAAACTCAGAGGCACAAGATATCAGCAAACCTTTGACCTCCTACCCCACCCCAGATCTCTTTCTACCCTCAGGTGATCATTGAATTAAGAAAACTACACACCACAGCACCGTAATTACATCACTATAACATTCAGAGCACTGACATTTACTGGGAAGTTTTTCTTAACACTAAGCTTTAGTTTTTTATGAGAAATACATATTTTTTTTGTTGTTGTTAATCCTCACCCGAGGGATATGTTTTTCCATTGCTTTTCACAGAATGGAAGGGAGGAAGAGAGAGAAACATTGATGTGAGAGAGATACATTGATTGATTGCCTCCTGCACATGCCTGATCAGGGGTGGGAGCAAACCACAACCCAGGTACGTGTCCTTGATCCAGAATCAAACCTGAGACCCTTCGATGTATGGGCCACTGCTCTAACCACTGTGCAGCACTGGCCAGAGCGATAAATAATTTTATGTACTCCAACGTATTTTAGTGTTGAATTAAAAGTGTGAAGTTCACCTCCAATTTATCTTTCCTTTATCAGTGCCAAGGTAAAGGGTCTCAACGTGTTCTTTAAGGAGAAAATTCCACTTTAGAAACCTCAGTGGTGCCAGGCCTGGCCTTTACTTACTTGCAGGTTTGCTGGTGCCCAATAGGGTCCATGAAAAAGTTCAAGGACCAGAGACTGATC
This sequence comes from Myotis nattereri, assembly GCF_964212035.1. Lineage (NCBI taxonomy): Eukaryota > Metazoa > Chordata > Mammalia > Chiroptera > Vespertilionidae > Myotis > Myotis nattereri. The sequence continues at coordinate 38,929,024 of NC_138079.1, forward strand.
TTAGTGTTTGGACTAGAGACACATATAGGACCATGCGTCATGTAATTTATTAAGTTGATATTCAGTGGCTATTAAATAGCCTATGTTTGTGTTTTTTTTAAGAAAAGTAACCCAAAAGAGTTATTCAAAGTTTTATTTTCTAGTTATATTTCATAATCAAGATGGTTTCATTATATTGTTTTTAAATTTTATCTTCAGAACTGTAACAACCAAAGAAAAATACATTAAAAAATGCACTGTTTGTTTTTTCATTTGTTGCTTTTTGTTTTATATACAGACAGCAGAATAGTAGTTACCAGAGGGGGTGGGGGTCAAGGGAGGACAAAGAGGGTAAAGGGGATCAAATATATGGTGCCGGAAGGAGATGAGGCTTTGGGTGGGAGCAAACAATGGAGTTTACAGATGTTGTTTTATAAATTGTACACCTGAAATTTATATAATGTTATTAACCAATGTTACCCTGATAAATTTAATTTTAAAAATTCACCGTACAGTGAACATGCCAGAAAAAGCTGTTGACCTCAGAGTTTGGTTTAAAATGTGAATGTTAAGGAATGAGCCAGGAATGTGGAAGGTCACATTCTTTCCTTTAAATTCCATGGTTATCACAGTTACACAAGGAGAGAAAAGCTTTATAGTTGAGCGGAGTTACTATCTGCTTCTGGGATGGATTTTCATGGGATGATTTTTAAACGTTTCATGATAATTTAATATGACACATTTGAGACCTCACTGGGTTCCTGCCTGACCTGGGTCGTGACAGCAACTCTGGGTGAGACCTTTGCACATCTCTCCTTCCCGGTGCCTCCGCCCCCTGAGCTCTCCGGCCCGGGGACACAGAGAGAACGCCACTCAGCATATGCTCACATGCAGATCCCCCAGAGCCGCCCCCCAAACAGCCCAGTGGCTCTGTTTTGTCTGCATTTTTAATATTTGAAGGGTAACTATTTGGGGCTTGCCATAATCACATTTACAAAACAGAAATTGGATAACACTAACTTGAACCAGCTTTTGTTTCTTAGAGTCCTGACATGGCTTTAGCTAGGTAGAAATGTTCACGTGGGGAAGCAACGTGTTGTTGAAAATGAGGATATTTGGGGGAATAAAAACAATAAAAACTACTTAAATATAAATTTTATTAGAAATTGGCCCTAGTCGGGTAGCTCAGTTGGTTGGAGCATTGTCCCAATACACCAAGGTTGTGGATTGGGGCCCTGGTCAGGACAGATACAAGAATCAGCCAAGAATGCATAACTAAGTGGAACAACAAGTCAGTGTTTCTCATTCTCTTTCTTTCTCTCAAATCAATAAATAAAAGTAAGAAAAAAAAAAAGAAGAAATTAAATGCGTAACCATTATACTTTATACCAGTGAAGAATTTGAATTCAGAGAAATAGAAACCAACTCTGTTGGCTTCCTTGGTTTTTTACTTATTTGCTTCCCTTGTGCTCCAGTTCCAGCCTCGATGCCCTGGATGCGGACAGTGAGGGGGAAGGGGCTGCGGAGCAGGCACACCTGTGCTACACGCCCGTGTCGCAGACTTCCTCCGGAACCGGGATTCCCAGTGGGGATGAATTAGACTCTTTTGAGACCAACACTGAACCAGATTTTAACATCTCCAGGACTGAGTCACTTTCTCTATCAAGTAACCTTCAGTCAAAGGTAGTCTGATTGGTATTAATGTGGCTTATTCTAAGCGGGGAAAATGTGTTGTCTGAATCTATCCATCTCTGAAAGACAAATGATGTTTTATTCACATGTATAAACTATTTTTTTTTGGAGGCCTCATGTGCTGGCTGATTGAGCCTGTCTTTTTCATCCTCCCCACTCTAATCTGTATGGTCCTTACTTACAAGGAACTATTTGTTTTCATCAGTTCAACACTAGTACATACAACCTTTCACATACTTGGAATATTTTACCATTGTCCATAATAATTCCTACTATCATCTCTTAAGCAAAGGGAGAAAAACTGGTAGTATTCAGTGGGTTTCTGATCAAACTTGTTTTGCTCACATAAAATTTTGCTTGGCCCGGGGGATGAGGTAAATCATGTTACTAAGTCAGATGATGTTTGTTTAGCATTCCTGCTGCACGAGCGAATCTGGAATCCCATCAACTTTGTCAATTTTTCCATAGGAGACAGATTTTCTCTCATTGGCACTTTCACATGGGATTTCATTTTGTTGTGGTTGTTTTTTATTTCTTTTTCTTTTCTTTAATTGAGTTTATTGAGATGGCATTAATTAAATTATACAGGTGTCAGGAATACAATTCCACAACACGTCAACTGTATTGTATACCCTTCCCGTCTTGCAGCGAAAGCCCGTTTGTATTTGGATATGCTTTCTTCCTGTTTGATTGTATTAGTATCCACTTTTTTCTTCTTAAATTGAGTTTTCTACTATAAAATAATGTGTGCTATGCCCAAACAGCTCTTTACCATGAACGCATGGCTGTTATGATAACACTTTATGTTTGTAGTAGAGTGTACAATATACAAACATGTTTTATGTATGCACAACATCTAGTTTTATCACAACTCCCCTTAGACGTAAGAGGTTTATTGTAATTGTTGAGCAGATGAGGTTCTGCAGCGGTGAGATGTCTTGTCTTGGTTACCCACGATGGTGAATAGTCAGAACTCAAATCCAGGCCTGAGTCCTCTCCTTCAGCTCTGAAGCCTGTAGAACTGTCAGAATCTTTTGAATCCAAAGATCATGTGATATTTCTGGATAGTCAGAAATGAGTATGCTTGTCGATGTAGATCCTTCTTAGTTTTGCATTTTGGATGGAATTGTGAAACGCTCATCATTATTTGGGATGAAAAGTAACGTCATCTTTGTGAAACAGTTCAGTGTTGTCCACTTTGAAGAAGAATATGTCCTTTAAAGCAGCGGTCGCCAACTGGTGGTCCGTGGACCACTGGTGGTCCGTGAGGTCCGAAAGGTTGGTGACTGCTGCTTTAAAGTATAGCTAGCCTTGCCTCTGAAATTACCTTATGTTACCTTTTACCTGAGGCATCTGGGTAATTCTCCAAGTCCCATTATTATAAAAAATGACAACCATCTATGACTTTGGGCGTTGGGCGAGGGCCCTCTGTGGCGAGCTCACTGTTAGGGTTATAGAAAAGCTTGGACTGGCCTTCCTGACATTCAACCCCAGAAGGCTCTCCCTAATAAGTCAGCCAGGGGGCCCACAGCTCAAGGCCCCTTGAAGCAGGATCAGACATCTATTTTCAACTTTGCCCCAGTCTCTTTATATCGAAGAACTTAGAGAAACCATGCGTTTTCACTTAGGAAGAACAGAAGAGACCAGTGCTTGGGAAGGACAGTTGCTGATGGCTCAGTTTTAGTAGTAAATTGTGCATTACTTTATTCAGCCCTAATTTCAAGTGCCATCTTACAAATGGATGGGTGGAATGGATCCTAAGGCAACTAGGCCTCTCTCTGGTGGATGGGAGTTGGGTTCCATGGATGGCTTTAGTGGTGTTCTATTGCATATTCATTTAAATTTTCTAGAATATGTAAGAAACCATGTTTTATCATCCTGCCATCTTGCATTTTCCATACATTAATGTTGTAACAGAAATTGTATGTAATTGGGATAACAAAATGACAGGTCATTTAAAAGGAATAAAGATATACAAATAAGTGAAATTCAAACGTCATCCCAGGAAGTGCTGGGTGGAAATCTATTACAAGGTAAGCATAGCCTAGGAAGATTTTTATAGTAACGTTATAAACTTAAACAGCTATTTGGAAGTTTTTTAAACCCTTCCAATTGTAAGTGGCTATCCCTCTACCTTCTAATGCTTCTAATTTTATGCTGTGCTACCTTCTTATCTCTTGTGAAGCATAGAGATAAATATTAATATAGAATTTTGATTAAATGCTACAGTGTAAAAGAAAAATAACTGACAATTCAGGTGAACAAAAGTCAAACTCGTTAAATATACAGAGAAAAGTCCTTTGACTTAATTTTTCACTTTTAACTAACTTGATTGGAATGTCATAATTGCATCCTAAAGTATATATAGGAACTATTCCCCAAAGCTTCAAAAAGACAATAAAAATTTAAAAGTTATGAGAGTCAAACAGAAACAATAAGATTATAAAAACAGATCCAGAGACAGAGAAGCATCAATCAGATTGCCAAACCTCAGAGGGAAGGTAGGGGAGGGTGGGGGCAAGGGGGAGAGATCAACCAAAGGACTTGTATGCATGCATATAAGCCTAACCAATGGTCACAAACACCAGGGCGGTGAGGGCATGAGTGGGAGGGTGGTGGGGAGGAATGAGGCGATAAGGACACATATATAATACCTTAATCAATAAAGAAATATATATATAATTTAAATTGGAAAAAAAGATTACAACAGAAATATTCAGGTTGAAACCTTTACAAAGATGCTGATTTAGTAACACTCATGGTGAACATATACTTTCAAGACTTGTGTAGCATTTTTAAAAAACTTTATTATGACCTCTTTTAGGAATCGCTACTTTCTGGAGTCCGCTCACGTTCTTATTCCTGCTCATCACCCAAAATTTCTTTAGGAAAATCTCGGTTGGTGCGTGATTTTACAGTGTGCAATGCAAGTGAAGGTGAGCATTATTTACCACACGTCTTCGAAAGCATTCTATTCCAGGGCAGAGTTTTAGTAAAAGTACGTAAAATATACAAGGGCAGCAGGCAAGAGTTTATTTTTACAATTGATTTTTCTAAGTTTAGCAAAGTCTTTTTTTCATTAGATAGCAGAGAAGTTAAAGATCCGATTTTGATGAAATTAAAAATTTGTACACATATCTCTGTTGATTCTTTGAATAAAATGTAGTCCTCAAATGTGTAAACTATAATTTATTCTAGGTTCATTATTGTGAGAGCTTTAGAGGATTTTATTTAAGTAAAGTATAAAAATTACTCTTCCTCTATATATAAATTGCTGAAATAATCTAACTCCTCAGAAGCAAACCATTACAAAATAGATTTTCTTTCATTATTTAGCAAGGGATTTTAGGGAGATGAAATAAGAATATATTTGAAACATGAGTAAATGTATCTTAAGGTTTTGTGTGGAAATGTAAGCATTCAGAAATGTAACTTTTATGCAATGACATTTTAATTTAAATATAGTATACCTACAGAAAAGGGTGTAAATTATAAGCATATACAGTGGGGCCTTGACTTACGAGTGTCCCAACTAACGAGTTTTTTGAGATAGCAGCTGTCTCTCACCCGATTTTTTGCATTGAGTTGACAGAGTAATTTGAGTTAATGAGCTCCTTAACGAAATCCTTAACAAGCTCAGTCTCAGAACGAATTAAACTCGTAAGTCAAGGCCCCACTGTAGTTTGATGAACTTTTAAAAGTGAATTCGGATAAAGAAATAGAGCAATTACAGGTAACTCAGAGCTGCCCTGGTAGCCCCTCCCAGTGACTGTCCCCGTTTTCAACTTGATTTTGAAATGTAATTATTTCATACTTCTGTACATAATATATTATGTAAGAATTGCATTTCAAGACATATTTGGAAGTGTTCATGCTACTCTGTAATATATAGCATTATAATAAAATTTTTGTCAATGTATTAGATAATGCTTTTTTTTGGTTATCCTTAAGAATCTTAAAAGATTCAGAAAACAAGAGATGTGCTTAAGTACTCTCAACTTCTCAGTGTAGAATATTTAAAATAGGATTTGTTTTACACCTTTTCTTTCCTTTTAAAATTCTTTATTACATTGCTATTTTTCATTTTATGCTATGAAGAATAGTATTGTAAGCATAATCTTTGTGCTTGGAGCTCCCATCGTAAACACAACCTTAGGTATGGAAGATATTCAATAAATATTTGTTGAACAAATATGGTAGTAAAGATACTTCAAATACAAAACAAGTGTTACTAGGTGTGTCCCCTGCACGCCCCCCCCCCACTCCCCCCCCCCCTTTCCGCCCAACCGCTGTCGCCCATTCTGGGAAGTTTTTTGGAAGAGGAGAAAGCAAGACTACTCATATGTTGTCCATGTTAATTTTTGGAATGGGAAGATAGAGAAAAGAACTAAGAGAAGAAAGGGTACACTTCTTTAGAGGACAGGAAAAGATGGATTGAATTTGCCCTGGATTTTTTTTATTTTATTTTAATAACATGAGTATTTCTAAGATCTCTAGCTTTACCTAATTTTAGTTTAGGTTGGGAGTCCTCTTAATGGCAGCTTGATAACTTTCCACTCAGAGTCCTAGGTAACGAATTCACTTTATACCATAGCTATTTGGAAAACACCTTTAAGTCTTCTATGAAATGTGCAAAATGGTGGCCTTGTCTTTATATCCGAAATATCCCTGATTTTCCAAGTCAGACCCTTTCAAGTTTGAAATTATTGAGCAGACGACTAAGAGGAAATTTATTTATAAGGGGAAAGAGCTCTCCCTCGTGAATTCTTTAATGAATAAGGAAGGGTATCTCTGCCTAACATACAATCTTTAACTCTTGGCATTTGAATTAGAAAGAATAAAAACTCACATCCTTTGGTTTTTCTGTGAATAAAAGCTTATCTTTAGACAGTATATTTTAAAACAAGGCTATTTGAATGAAGTTTGATATTCTCTAAAAGTTAAGAATTACAAACAGGTAATTTAGATTAAGGCTACACACTAAATGTATAGATTCCAACAGATACTCCTGTATGGTGGCAAATGTTTGGATTGACACCATTTATCTTAGTCACAACTATTGGATTATGAAGAAAAAATTAACTCTTAAGGAAGAAGGAGTGCTTTTAACTGTGATCAAAGCACAGGTGTGAAAATGTGGCCAGTTCAAAGATGTATTCTAATTTTCAGTGTTTAGTTTGCTTAATCAAGGGTAAATTGATATTTGTGGTGTTAGAAATCTTCTCTCAGTGAGTTTTGAGTAATCCTAAACATTTTCCCTATTTCAATAGACTCCGATTCTCCTTTTGCCCCCGTGAAAACTCCCATATATGAGCTATAATACAGTTATATAAAGATAGGATGGCCTTTTTGCCCTTTCTGTTTTTATTTGTGATCTCTCTTCCTTGTCACTTCCAAAGGGCTACTATTGTCATGTCTCATCGTTGTTTTTTTTTTGAACCAAGAGTACAATGGCAGCAACTTTATCACTTAATGCTTGTAGACATAAAATCCAACCCTATACGTAATTCCCTTTGGTACATCATAGGTTTAGATAGAAAGGGACATTGTCAATATTGTGATGATAATTATAACCTTACCAAGATGGACAAAAGTGTTCTACACTTAGGCATCCGAGGAGTGAGCTAAATGTACTTTTGGAAATGACTGTGCACTGATGGATGGAATCTTTTTAGACTTTGCCCAGTTGGCTGAGTCTGGTTCTGTTACTGTATTAGCTTGATTATTTTGGATAAGAAGCTTTATTCTCTTGGTACCTCTTGAACCTCAGCCTATTTACAATAAAGATACTGATTTGTACCCAGGAATTAATTTGTGGAACATTTAATAGCATTAAAATTAAGTCTTCTAATTCTTCAAAGAAGATTTTATGTTACCTACAAGATAGAATAAGGTTCAACATCGATATTTACACATTTCAGGGATATGTATTTATTAGTGTTTCTTCTTACATACCTGGCCCATCTTCTTTGCAATTTAGTTTTGCCTCTTCAAGCTTCTGGATTGTAATGGTAAAGGACTTGTCCCTGCTCTATAGATGGTGTGCTCCACAGTGGCCGCTCCCTCCATCAGTCTCTCTCACTGTCTAAATCAGTGGCTCTGCTCCATCCCTGTAGTAAGTACTCCAGTTCCTTCCGAAAACCAGATGGCGCTGAGCTGCTTGCATGAGCCTGTCCTTCTACCCCCCAGAAGTCCAATGGGACAGGTGGCCTTCCCTTTCCCATGAGCCACAAGGCGCATCTCTGAACTGGCTGCTGCTAGGATTTTGTAAAGGCATTGCAGATCTATTCAAATGGGCTCTTCCTTAGACTGGCCTTCAAGACTTTCTTTTTAGCTTTGCTTAAAAAAATAGCTAAGGCATCTATTGATTCTGTATGTTGGGAAATTAGCGTTACAAATAAGGGATGAAGCTCTGGTGAGAAATATAAAAAAAAGATAGAACTGGTTTTCTGCACTTCTGAAAACATTTGCTGCCCTTGCTGATGCTAACTTTGTTCATAGACTCATTAACTGTTGCCGTATTTTGGCCTCTTCCCCATTCCCTCCAAACTAGGGAAGTGGTAAAGATACCTGGAGCAATGACCTACTTATATAAAGAGACGTATTTTCTCATAACTGGTGGTGTACATAATGACAGAATAGGGTGGAGTGTGTGCATTTCAGACTAACATGTGACTGCTAGCTTGTCTGCCTTGGTTTTCATTTTATTTTCTGTGTTTTTTAGAGCAAAGAGCGTACAGTTTACCAGAACCGCCAGAAGAAAAAAGGTATTTTAACTTTTCCAAATTTCTGGAGGCACTGCTCGGTCCACCTTGGGAAATGTGTGCACATCATTTTGGATACTTGTTTAATGGTTTGTGAAGTTTCTGTGCAATGGGCCTGCCTGAATCCTTGCCTGAATCCTATGTATAGCTGACTAGCTGCTCCTTTCAGTCCCCAGATGTGCAGGCCTCCAGACTGGGGACAGAGTATTCTATTGGGTTATTGTCAAAGCCAAACACTTATAGCATACAGGACCACGGGGAGCAGTGTGAGGACCGCCTGCTTTAGAAAGGCATCGGGCCCTGGTCTGCTAGCTGACTTGGTTAGAGCATCATCCTGAACGCCAAGGTTGCAAGTTCAATCCTCGGTCAGGGCAAATACAAAAAGCAACCAATGAATGCATAAATGAGTGGAACAACAAATCTATGTTTCTTTCTCCCTCCTTTCCTCTCTCTCTCTAAAATTATTATTATTTTTTTTAAAGGAAAGAAAATAGAAAGGCATCAGGATTTGGCTAGGTAGGCCCGCCATGACAAGAAGCTTTATTTACTATGACAACAGGTCCTGGGCGGTCAGTTATAGAAAGTGCCTAAACATCTGTTACCTGTCCGTAGGGAGTAGTGTGTAGGAGTGTTAAGTTTGAAACAAAGAACACATAATGTTGAAAGTGCTTTAAACATCATTAGTTTTCTAATTGATATGCAGATTTGAAAGCTTTGTGCCTAAGCACCTCTCCTCCTCCTCCCCCAAATAACTGTCAATTGGAGTTTTGGAAGTTGACTAGGGAGCAGGCAAGACTTTGAGTTCTTTTGGCCTCAAGTAACTAACCATGCGTGAGCCCCACTGTGAAATAGCCTGGGGTTGTGTCAGAAATGGCAGAAATGTTTGGCATTAAGAGAACATATGAAAAAGAGAAAATGGTTTTAATTTTGGTGATATTAATGCTGAAACTCTGAAACCTTTTAATATATAGATCAAGGTAGACTGTTGTGATTGAAGTCTTGGAATAAAAGTATTAATAAGGAAAAGCCTCCTTTTGTTTATTCTTATATTTTGAGACCAAAATAGAAACTTTGAACTGAGAAAACCAGAGGAAGACTAAGAATGTCCTTTAAGAACAGGAAGTGAGGAAGGCCATATGGCAATGATGGTGGTGATGGCAGGAGCAAGATAACTGACCATTACTGGGTGTGTGTTTTTTGTGGTTTGTGCCGTTTGGAGCTGCTTACATTATTACTCCTTTTGAGCAATTTACTAATTCTGGAATTTGTTCATCATCTTGGTTGTCATTTTGATTAGCAGTCTTCCCTCTGCCATCTTTCTCACAATTGAAGAAGTACTGGACTGATTGTCAAGATTTTTTAAATAAAACATTTATTTTTCATTAGGAGAGGAAGGGATCTAAGGCTAGAAAAACCAATGTTTTTCCACATTTTCTGTCATTCTGTCTTTTATTCTTTCTATTCTTTATTGCCCCCTAATCCACATCCTGAAAGCATCTGACTTTCTCAGTCATATCCCTTAGTGCAGTGATTTTCAACCTTTTCCAACTCCCGGTACACAAACCGATTCCTTAAATTCTGTGGCACATGAAAAACATATATTTTTTGCCAATCTGGTAAAATTTTGATTCATTCACACTGGATGGCTATATTGTTGGCTATTGTCATTTTTTATTTTTAATTTGGTAGTCCAAGGGAAAAGAGGTCAGTGTCTCTGACTAAATAGTCAAGCATTGCATGTTTAGAAATTTCAGTGGCACATTGGTTGAAAATCGCTGCCCTGGTGTATCTAGTAGAGTAGATATTTTATCTCACCTGTTCTGTTCCTGATATCTTGTTGGATATGCCAGGAAGAGCCCTGGCCATACCTGTGGTTGGCTTTGCTCATGATGTACATATTTACTTGAGGGTCCTCCTACACTGGCATTTCTATGTATATTAATCACTTCATTTCTGAATGCAGCCAGGTAAATGGGGAGCTCAGTCCAGGCCTTGCAGGCTCATTTCTGCAGAGCTGACACACTACCTATCCTAACAGCTTAAACGCTGTATGGCATGACTCACTTACTTTATTGCCACCATCTGTCTTAAATTTACTGCATCTGTTACTTTCTATTAAGAAAATTTGAGCAGTTGAGTGTTCAAAGAAGTCACACTGTGTCAACTTTCAATTTGGATAGTGAGAACTTTTTAACATTTAGATGCCCAGTTTTAATTTCAAAAATAGGTTATAAATATAATAAATTAGGATTAAAATGTTCTTTATATATTTTAAATATCTACTTACCAATTAAAAAGGCAATACCAAGAGACTGAAGAATCGTGCTTGTAGAACTTTACTGTGGGTGACTCCACTGGGCATCAGATTGATAATAGAGCTTAGGCATTCTTGTTCTGGGATGTTGAAGGAGTTTAAATTATTTCCCCCAAGATTCTTATAAATTGAAAGCTATTTAAATTCTGTTGTGAAATCAGTTGAGGATCTTGCCCTTCTCAGTTCTTCACTACAGTACTTACTTGTTATATAGATTATTATTGTTTACATGATCATGTCTGAGGTCTTATCAGCCTTTGAGCTTAAAAATTAAGTGGTATAATTTTACGTAATTTTGTAGAAGTATGTAGAATACATGGTAAATTGTGGTGCATGTATACTTTTTAAATCAAAACTGAAACGTTGTTCTTGATATTCTCTTCTGTAGCATGGTGATTTGGAATATAGTTGGGTACATATTTTCTTTTATTTGAGAGAGTTTAGTTGTGTTCCTGCTGGGAAGTAGAAGAGAGGATTTCTTGAGTTCTAAATCCACATTGACCTCACCATTTCACCATCCTTTAATTCTGAGATTTAGTCTACTCAGCTTACTACTGTTCTCTTAGGTATTGGGTGGCACCTTTTGTGACTCAAATGTGTTTTTCTCCCACTCCCAAAGTGAGCCTGTTGAATATTATACCACGAGTTTTGAAAATTAGGATGCTTAAGACATAAGAGGTATGGAATTTTACAGGTTATATTCATCAGTCAGTTATCTAAAGAAGTGGCTGTGAAGTAGAAAGGAAATAATAGGATCTGAGTTCCTTTTGTTACTCTGAGTAGTTGTAGGATACATTCACTTCTACTCACCCTCTTTCCTTTCTGGCTTTTTCAACTATTCTCTCTAAGTAGCAAATCCAGTTTCACTTACTGTGCAGGATTTGAAAAGCAGGACACTGTCCTGACTATGCCTTTGGATCTGCATGAACAAGAGGCAGCTCTGAAACCATTTATTTATTTTAAAAAAACACACATTCATAAGTTTGAACTCTCCATTATCTAGTATAGAGGTTAAATAACTTAAAGTTTTGTTTAATATGTACCAGGTAAATACATTTTATATTTAAGTGTGAGAAGGGCCCTTAGAAATAATTTAGTTTAAGCCTGTCATTGATCAGATGAGAAAACTCAAGTCCTAGAAAGTTATCATTGAATGTATTTTCACGAAAGTAATCATGTATATTTTGGTGCATATCAATAATATGATTGCTTTTGAAAGTATTTCCCAGAGTTGAATGCGTTAGCCACTAATCTTCACAAATGAGAAGGTTTTTTGTGGGTTTTTGTTGTTATTTGACACGGGGGGGGCGGGGGGGTGGTAGGAAAGACTTTGGATATGAAATCTTTATTTTGGAAATACTCGGTCTACAAAAGTGTTATCTGGTTTGACAAGATATATACTTAGGTTGATATTTAACATATTCTCTCTTTCTCTGTTATATATTAGAAATATAAGACTATCAGAGAAAATGATTCCAGGGGAAATATCATTTTTCATAGCTGGGACTTATTTTTTTCATAAAAAATGGTTATATGGATTAGAGGTAAATAAATGATGTTCAGTGTGTTCATGGATTGGGTACAGTTGCCTCTAGCTTGCCTCTTATTTGGGGGAGTATCCACAGTTTTCTCTCCTTTGTAACCTAGAGAGTTTCAGGTTGCAAATAGCCTGACTGAGTAGGAGAGACGGAATCAGGAGGCAGACAGCCTGTTTCTCAGGCTGTATTGACAAAGGAAATATCTGTCTGCTGAGTATTATCTCTATGTTCCCAAAATACAGAAAATACAGTTTTTTATTGTTGGTTTTTTGGCTTCTCTGTGTTGGAGGAAAATTCTGTTAGTATAATAAACAGAGAGATGATTTTCAGAGTAAAATTACAAGTCTGAGTTATCCTTTATTTCTCCAGTATTTTATTATGAAAAAGTGTATACAGAAAAATTGAAAGAATTATATACTGAATACCTACCTCTACCACTTATATTCTGTAATTGTTAGTTGTTAGTCTGTGAGCTAGTTGCTTTATCTATCTACCTACCCATCTATAAGATATATTTAATAGTTTCTATCTTTATCTTTAGAATAACAATTAAAACTGAACAAATCTATATGTGTAAATATATGTATAAAGCATGTATAAATATATATGTGTAAAAGCATATGCTGTATTTTACCCTCTTTAAATCCTATAAGCCATGAATGAATACAGATTATTTTTTGTAGAATTCCGGAAGAAGAATGGGATAAATACATCATACCTGCCAAATCGGATTCTGAAAAGTACAAAGTGAGCCGAACTTTCAGCTTCATCATGAATCGGATGACTAGCCCTCGGAATAAATCTAAGGTAGTTAAGGTTTGGTGCCTCTCATGCAGAAACATAGATGGCTCAGTTTCTCAGCAATTAGTATAGTTTCTCCTCCCCCTTTAAAATCATTTACCTCAGATTTTACACATACTTGAACACCGGTATGTTTTATATGGAGTATTGCCTAAGTCAGTGGTCGGCAAACCCATTAGTCAACAGAGCCAAATATCAACAGTACAACGATTGAAATTTCTTTTGAGAGCCAAATTTTTTAAACTTAAACTATATAGGTAGGTACATTGTTATTAACTTAATTAGGGTACTCCTAAGGCTTAGGAAGAGCCACACTCAGGGGGCCAAAGAGCCGCATGTGGCTCGCGAGCCGCGGTTTGCCGACCACTGGCCTAAGTCATCAGAAATGCTAAGACAACTACATTCTGGGTAATAATATATGTTGGCATCATTGTACCTGTTGATTACAGCCCTTATATTCTGATAGAAATGTAGGGACTTTGTATGACTTCTCTAAGATGTTGGCTCTCAGCATTTCTCTTTTCTCATTTCCCCCCATTTTTCTGCTGCTGCTGCTGCTCTATCTGAAGACAAAAAGCAAGGATGCCAAAGACAAAGAGAAGCTGAGTCGACATCAATTTGTCCCTGGAACTTCCTCTGGAGTTCTACAGTGTTTGGTTTGTGATAAAACGCTCCTGGGGAAGGAGTCGTTTCAGTGTTCCAGTAAGTTCTCGGGCCTTGTACGCAGTGTCTTTATGCTTTGCTTCCCCAGACAGTAAGATCCCTGAGGCCAGGGTCATTGCTAAGCATATTCACATGGACGTTTGCTTTTGTGCCGCACATACAATTTAACAACTTAACAAGAGTGACCCACGATGGTTCGAGTCAGTACTTTTTATCCATAACCTTCCAGAACCCAAACTACATATATTACTGCCAACTTAATGTCTCCACTTGGGTGTCTAGAAACTTCTCAAATGTTACACGTCCAAAACAGAGCCCTGTTCTGCCTCCCCTGTGCCCACCTTCAAGCTGACCCTCTTCGTTCATGGCACCCACAGTGCCCAGAGCCAGTGCCTTGTGAACAGCGGCTTAGTAAATATTTGTGGAGTGAAAGAATTATTCAGAGCCACAGGATTCAGGCCCAGGCAGGTGAAATGCGTTTTATGATATTTGTTGGTGGCCAGAGTTAGGGGGCCGCATGGGGGTGGGATGGGAGCATAGGGAGAGAGAAGAGCAGGGGAACGTTTCCCTGTAAGTTTCTCTTTAAATTCCTAGGAAGTGATTCCATTAAGAATCAAACCGTATTGATAGTTGTACATCTCAGGAAAAGACCGTCCACACACGCCCTGAAAGGCAGCTTGCGTTTCCTCTGCACAGCTGGCAGTGTTTGATGGCACCAGCTCTACACGGGCTTGAGCTTTGCTCTCCTTGGCAAATACTTGATTTCTTTCTTTTATGGGATCTGAAATAGCATCAAGCCGTTCAGCTGTGATTTCAGTTGCTAATTTTTTTAGAAATTTGCTGTAAGTATTGCTGCGGGTTGTTTCTGGCTTGCCTGCCTGTCAGCGGTCGGTTATAAGTGGGTGTGACGGCACCCATTTCCTAGGGTGTCAGTCCGTGCTGTTCACAAGGCCGATCCCCACGGTGGATCCACCATCCACATCACCATCTTTCCCTCCCCTCATTTTAAGGTAAACTCCGCCAGGGGGTGATCTGCGCTCACCGCTCTCATGTCTTTCCCTGGCACTTCTTCCTTAGCCACCTGCATTTTGGCCTCCGTCTGTAGTATTTAACGGAAGTCCTGCTTTTGACGGAAACTTGGCATCGCTTTCTAGTCAGGGCTGAGAGTCTGTGCTCCTGTCGATGGCCCCTCCATTTAGGTAAACATTCTCTTTTCCATGGCACGCTTCCCTCCTGTTTACCACGGGTGTCGTCTCCTTTGTCCTGAGGCCCTCCAAACTCAGTTCTTTCGCATTTGTTCACCCCCACCCCCCCTAATTGTTTCTGTGTTAATAGTCGTGCAATCATTTGTTCTAAAATATGATAGTTAGGCCTAATCTTCCCGGATTAATGTCTTTATCCCTCACTTTCTACTTCCATATTTACAGCTGCCTAGAGAGACTGAGCAACCAGGTAGTTTGTGGCCACTTTTGAGAGTATGGAAGAGCTACAGGGATAATAAACCAAGACTGTCCCAGTCACACTGGCTCAGGGTGACCCTCGCTGTGGCCATCACCACCCAGAGGTTTCATGTGAAAGGTCGCCCTTCTTGCTGCACTCATGGTACAAGCTCAGACCTTGGGCACCTTGACTCCTCTTCCCCTTTGTCTCCCCGCCTCACCCCGGGCCCCACAAACCCCCATCACTCTTTCCTTTCCTGTCTCCCTGGGACCACTCAGGTACGTTCTCATCACCCTCTTTGGGACTGCTGAGAGCAAATTGCACTCGTTTCCCTCTCCAGGTATTTTCACGTACAATTTATTCTGAATACACTTACCACATCAGTCTTTGTACAACATCACTTTCATCAGCCCACATACACAAAAGAACTTCTCTCATTTTTGTTTGCTGGACTAAGCCCAACCTCTTCCGATGCCTGTGGTTCCTGGTCTGCCTCCTGCTGGCCAGTCCAAGGTTAGTTCCCCTTTCAGCCGTACAGCCAGGGGCCGAGCTGGGCCTGCTGTCCTCTTCTCCCTTCCCGTGGGTTTTCCTGCCTCTGTTCCTTCACTTATGGTTATAATCTCCCTTCTCTCAGTTTCCCCTTCTCTATGTCAGTCCACATTTCCCACCTCGTTTTGGAAATCTTCCCTGACTGCTGTGGCCTAAATTCTTACACATCATGTTTATGACCTATTTTCTCTATTCTTTTTTTTTTTTTTAATATTTTTTATTGATTAAGATATTACATATGTGTACCCTCTACCCCCTCTCCCCCCGCTCATCCCCTCACCTCCCCGTTGTCCGTGTCCATTGGTTAGGCCTATATGCTTGCATATAAGTCCTTTGGTTGATCCTTCCCCCTTGCCCCCACCCTCCCCTACCTTCCCTCCAAGGCCCGACAGTCCAATCAAAGCCTCTCCGTCTCTGATCAGTCCTTGTTCATCAGTTTATGTTGTTCATTATATTCCACAAATAAGTGAGATCCTGTGGTATTTATCCGCTCTCCAGTTCCATCGATGCTGTGGCAAATGGTAAGAGTTCCTTTTTCTTTTTCCTCTTCTTAAAGGATACCTTTCAGCATTTCATATAATGCTGGTTTGGTGGAGATGAACTCCTTTAGCTTTTTCTTATCCGTGAAGCTCTTTATCTGACCTTCCATTCTGAATGATAGCTTTGCTGGATAAAGTAATCTTGGTTGCAGGTTCTTACTATTCATCTCTGAATATTTCTTGCCACTCTCTTCTGGCCTGCATGGTTTCTGTTGAGAAATCAGCTGACAGTCGGATGGGTACTCCCTTGTAGGTAACTGACTGTCTTTCTCTTGCTGCTTTTAAGATTCTCTCTTTATCTTTTGCTCTTGGCATTTTAATTATGATGTGTCTTGGTGTGGTCCTCTTTGGATTCCTTTTGTTTGGGGTTCTCTGCGCTTCCTGGACTTGTAAGTCCATTTCTTTCACCAGGTGGGGGAAGTTTTCTGTCATTATTTCTTCGAAAAGGTTTTCAATATCTTGCCCTCTCTCTCCTTCTGGTACCCCTATAATTCTGATGTTGGTACGCTTGAAGTTGTCCCAGAGGTTCCTTACACTATCTTCGTATTTTTTGAATCTCTTTTCTTTTTTCTTTTTCGGTTGGGTATTTTTTGTTTCTTTGCATTTCAAATCTTTGACTTGATTCTTGGGATCCTCTTGTCTGCTGTTGGATCTCTGTAAATTATTCTTTATTTCAGTCAGTGTATGCTTAATTTCTAGTTGGTCCTTTTTCATGACCTCCATGGTCTCACTATACTCCTTGAGGGATTTATTAAATTTATCGGCGGTTTCCATAAAATTCTTGAAAAACCTTATAAACGTGGCCTTGAACTCTATATCCAGTCGTCTGGCCTCCTCCGTTTCTGCCAATTGTGACCTGTTTCTTTGTCTCCGCATTTTGGCTGCTTCCCTGTGTTGATAGAGTGGCCCTGCGCGCCAGGTGTCCTGTAGGGCCCAGTGGCTCAGCCTCCCCAGTTACCCGGGGTGGACACTCTTGGTGCACTCTTGGTGCCTTGGTTGTTGTAGGATCACTGGGAGGAATTGACCTCCAGGCCAATTGGCTGTGGGAAGCAGCTGTGTCTGAAGTGGGAGAATGGTCCCCCTCTGACCACTGGGTACAGTGGCTCCTGGATCTAAGGAGGTGCTAATTCAGCCCCTGCCTGAGGCCACACAGCAGGAGCCAGGAAGAGGCTCAGCTGTGAAGCAATGCAAGCTGCTGCGGGGCCTTGGGCCTTCTCTTGGAAGTTCCTGGTCTGCTTGGCTGGGCTGTAGTTAGGTACATTCATATGCAAAAGCCTCTGCCACAGCCTGGGTGGGGCGGGGTCTCAGGGAGTCAAAAGGGGCGGAGAAAGACGCTATGGCTGATTCTCCGCGCCCGGAGTCGCGCCTCTCAGTGTCCCGGTAACGGCTGCAAGCACCTCTGAGGGAAATCCGCCCTCAAGTTCGCCCGCTGCCGCCTGACAGAGTCGCCTCTCCCCGTATGAGACCTGGGTCCCCAGAGACTTCCCGGAACCGGAGTTCAGAGCAGTTGGGAGCTTGTGATTCAAAAAGACAGCCGCGTCCTCAGGTGCCACCCCCTTTCCGCGCGCGCGCCGCCGCCGCCGCCGCCATACCTCTGCACTCAGCCTCCGCAGCTCCTCTGGCTCTCAGCGTGCTTTTCTTTTCTTCTAGTTGTAGAAATTACACTCAGCCAGCCTTCCTGTTGTTTTGGACGATGTTTGCTCCGTCCTTTGGGATAATTTTCAATTGCTGTGTGGGGCGACTATTTCCCGGTGTTTATCTATGCCGCCATCTTGGTTTCTCCCCCTTCTCTATTCTTTTTAATACTGGGTTATGGACAACCTCTTTTGGCTTTTAACTACTAAAATGGACTTTAAGTTATTTAAGGACTATAATCACACAATTCTTTTGTATCACCTACAGCAGCCATCACTAAGCTGGGCCTTAGACACTCATATGTAGTTAATATATAATTAATAATATCTAGTTAGATACTCAGAAGTAATTAACGCAGGTTAGGGAGCCAGGACTTGCTGAAAAGTAAACTTTTGTAGTATAGAATATGTAGGTTCACACTGAGTTGCCATGGAAGTCTTAGTGGAAGATGGAAATGGCTGAAAGTACATAATAGGATATGTTCAGCTTTTAAAGTAGTCAATTTTTTTAATGTAATAAAATTCATAGAAGATATAAGGTTTAAGGAAAAGCTTGGAGTTATCCAAATTTACCACCTTGAGAACATTGCTACCTAATATTTTGATGGAGTCCCTTCTAATAAAAAGAGTCAACTTGTTATGCTCATGTTTTATTTGAGGATGCTATCACATGTACTAAGTTATTCCTTACTTAGTGTACATTTAAGTTTTTCCCAGCATAATGTTGCACATATTACTGTACACATCTTTGATTATTGCCTTAGATTAAATTCTAGAATCAGTATGAATATACACTTGATTTTCTTTTTAACCCACAGTTTTTTAGAAGTTTTAAGATTTACAGTTTTGGGGGTAGGGGAGTGTTAGAGTTTTAAACTTCATATTAACATTAAGGCTTTTTTTTACATTGGATAAGAGACTATGACATGTCTAATCTCTGCTGTTTTTGATAAATAATCCTATTGCATTGGTGTATTTTTGTTTTTAATCGTGAAAGTTAGTATTTCTAATCTTAAAAATATGATGTGAAACAAAATATGATGTAAATATTGAAAATCCTGGTGGCCCTAGCTGATTTGGCTCAGTGGATAGAGCGTCAGCCTGCAGACTGAAGGGTCCCAGGTTTGATTCTGGTCAAAGGCACATGCCTGGGTTGCAGGCTCCACCCCTAGTAGGGGATGTGCAGGAGGCAGCCAATCAATGATTCTCTCTCATCATTGATGTTTCTATCTCTCTCTCCCTCTCCCTTCTTCTCTAAAATCATTAAAAATATATTTTAAAAAATCCTGGTGTCCGCAATTTTTTTTTTTTGGTTAAAGCCTGAGTTGTTAGTTTTTCATGAAAATTGTATTTTTATAAGATTTTCCTTGTTTATAAATAGATTGCACTACTTATATTTTGATGTTACCTTCATTGCGGATTTCACTTTCATCAACATAAAATTAATTTCTAATGCCATTAAATGCCTTTTGCATCAAATTTTACTTTGTTTAAAGTTAACATTCTTCTTGCTTTCCTTTTCTTTGTATTTCCCTTACCTAACTCTGTGGTCTTGATTTGGGGTGTGCGTCTTCATTTTGGGGATAGGTGCTCTGTAATGTAACGGAGAGGCCTTGTTTTATAGCATTTTTTTTTCTAATTTGCGTTTACAGCTATCAGCTATCTTTTATAGTTCTATGCTATTTTCCTTGATGTCTGGTTTAGCCATTTGCTTTTATCTTTTTCATAGATTTGGCAAGCAGATATGCTCTTTTATTATCTATTAATACTAACGTTAGGGCTATGAAAGTCTTATAATTACATACTCTTTTATTTCCCTTCTATTTACCCTTTTTACCCCTAGCCTCTGTTAGTATACTAATTCATCATTAAATTATTGTTTTTATATTATGTGTATAATCTTTCAGAAATAGTTTTCTATTTCAAGACTAATTTGATATTTGTATTCAGCTCTGTGTCTCTGCTTACAACAATTTTTTAGCTGCGGTTCTTTGTTTAGACGGTTCCAGTGCTCATTTTGCTCCTTTAAAAAAATCTGATTTATTTCTGAACTCTTAGTTTTGATTCTGCTCTTAATACCTTTCTTAAGAAGGTTATTGGAGTGGTGTGTTTCCTGAAATCTTGTATATCTAAGGGTGTCTCTTTGCTTCTTTCACACACAAAAAGCAATTTATCTGGCCAAGTTCTTAGGCCAAACGTTTCCACCCCAATACTCTGTCAACACTGGTCCACTCTATCTGAGCATTTAAAATTGTAGCAGCAAAGTCTGGGGCCTGCTTGACCTTATTCCTTTGTGGGTGACCTGCTTTGTCTCCTTGAGGACTTTGCAATTTTTAATCATACAGATGTCGTCAGAATGTTTCTATGCAATAGGTGTCATTTAATTATTTTTTTTCTAGGAAACAGTGAGAGCGTTTGATCTGCCTTTTTTTGTGAGGAGCGGGTTGTTAGCTTTAAAAGAAGTTTTTGTCAGTTGTCGCTTTGACTATTGCTTCTGATCTAGTTTTTCAGATTTTTTCCTTGGAGAAGTGTGATCTCTGTTATCTGTCTTTTTTGTATGACACCTTCTATTTTATAATTATACCCTGCTTTTTCTCCACATTCTGGAGGAAACCTTTCAAGTTTAATTTCAAGGTGCTGCTTTGATGTTTCTGTCGCATTGATTCTTCACACACGGTTCACATTCTGCTCTCGACCTTCTCCCTCCTTGCAGTCCTGTCTCATCTCACAAAGCTCGTCTTCCTCTCCTGCTGCCAGCGATCCTCACGGCTTCCTCCTTCATGGCCGTTTGGTCCTATTTCATGTCTCTTTGGGAGAATACATTCAAAATACCTTTCTCTCTTTCTGGATTTAATAATACTCTGGCTCACTCTGCCCGTTTGTTTTCAGTATAATTTTGTGCTGGGGTAGCTCACAGCTTCTTTTTTTCTTTAACTTTTTTTATTTGCTTGTTCTGGAATGAGGAGAGGGCCTCCGGTTTCCATGTTTGCCAACAGGACCAGCTTGCGGGTCAGCTTGGGCCCTGCTTACTGCCCACTGAGTGGTGGCTGAAATGCCTCTGTAGACCCACAGGTGGGAGGGTGGTTGGGTTCAACCTCCTGCACAGTGTGGCTTTGATGGACCTAAATGGATGGGATAATTCTTTCTCATGAAGCTTCTGATAAGCCACAGGTTCCTGCATCTACACAGGGCATGGGGGTGGGTGGGACAGGGTGGCCCTGGCGAGTGGGAGGGGAGAGAGGGCAGGGAGACAGCAGCCTGGCAGGAAGCAGTCCCCACACAGGGGCAGTTTTCTGTGAGGATGACTTGGGTCTCTGAGCCCGTTGGCAGAAAGGGGCAGGCAAGGTGTTCCTTTACTTCTTTCAGGGAGATGAGGCCGCCTTGTTTCTTGGAGGAAAACACAGGCAGGCCACTCACTTTTCTCTTTTAGTTTGGCTACCCCTGGTTAGTCAGCATTCCTGTCGGAGCCGATGACATATTTTTTTCTCAGTGATGGTGTGACTTTTTCTTTCCATTTCCATAGGCATTCTACCTGGTGTGGGAGAGGGCAGTTGCAACCAGCCAGATATCAGAAATTGCTTACAATATAGGCAGATAATAGCAAACGGGTTCTCAGGCAGGCACAGAAGTGTATGTCATGCGTTAACTCCAGGTGTCATAATGGATGAGTTCCTCTGCAAAAGGAGAACAGTATCTCCAAGGAGATGAAACAACTAGCAGTGTGCTTGTGCTTGAGTGGTGGGGCTCCACATCATTTAGTATTTTTTTCCCTTATGATTCCTAAATATTTTTAATGTGAATGTGCTATTTCATAATGACCAGTAAAACCAGGATGTCGTCCTATTCATTTCTGATTACCTTAAATAAGACAGACACCTTTCTATCTCCTCCCTTTGTTACAGGCTGTACTGCAAATGTACATAAAGGTTGTAAAGATGCTGCACCTCCATGTCCCAAGGTAACCACTGTCATCTGTGCGTGTGCGTGTTTCTATCTGGCTCGGTTGCTTCATATTCTCTGTTGAGGTTGTGACTCTTCTCTTATTGTCCAGATTTATTTCTAGAATGATCACTGCGACGATAAAGTCACACATGCTCCAAGTGTAGGGTTATTCCCTTCGCTGTGTGCTCTCAGTGGGAGAGGGAAAGCGCGGTGTGGCCACCAGTGTTAGGCAGTGCGAGTGGGTCTGCCTTTCTCCTGGAACCTGCTTGGTTTACCAGAGTGAACGCTGATTATATGTAAATGAAGCCTAGAGCAGTAATCCTCACACATTAAACACCATCAGAGTCACCTGTAGGACCTGTTAAAACACAGATTTCTGGGCGCCACTTCCAGAATTTCTGACCCAGTAAGTCTGGGTTGGGCTTGAGAATGTGCATTTCTAACAAGTTCCCCAGAGATGCTGCTGGTCCCGGGACTATGCTGAGCGGCTCGCGGGACTAGAAGAGTGTTCTCTGTGTTTGGGGGTGGGCTTGAGTAGATGGGCACCTGTCATTCTATGCCTTTCCTTCCCACTTTGAAGACCTGTCAGGAATGCATGTAAGAAAGCATGATGATCTTTCAGAGGGAAACTTGGAGTCACAACCTCCATGTTTTTTTTTTGTTGTTTTTTTTTTAAAATTTATTGCTTAAAGTATTACAAAGGGTATTACATATGTGTCCATTTTATCCCCCCGCCCTCACAACCTCCATGTTAACTGCATCACACGCTGTGTCAGGCCACAGAGTTGAGGGCAACGTTTCATTGTGCAAAGTTATGTTATGTCCTGTAGGCAGGAGGAATAGCCAGGATAGAAAGAAACAAGTGGGAGAAAGGCATAGCTGATAGGAACTCCCCTTTCAGCCCAAGTCTGGACACGCGAGCTAGCGGTTTCTGATTCCTCTAGGCCAGTGGTTCTCAACCTGTGGGTCGCGACCCCTTTGGGGGGTCAAACGACCCTTTCACAGGGGTCGCCTAAGACCATCGGAAAACACATATATAATTATATATTGTTTTTGTGATTAATCACTATGCTTTAATTATGTTCAATTTGTAACAATGAAAATACATCCTGCAGATCAGATATTTACATTACGATTCATAACAGTAGCAAAATTACAGTTATGAAGTAGCAACGAAAATAACTTTATGGTTGGGGGTCACCACAACATGAGGAACTGTATTAAAGGGTGGCGGCATTAGGAAGGTTGAGAACCACTGCTCTAGGCTTTTAATAAAGCTGGGATATTCATGAGACTCATGTTCATGAAGCACACATTCATTATAACTTAGCATCTCATTATCATAACATTTTTCTTTGTTGCCTTTAATGTCTTTTGCTTTGAATTCCTCTTTGAAATAATGAAAATGATGTGATAAGAATCCTATCCTGTGTACTGTGTGGACATTCTTGTAGTTCATTGGTGCTTTGATCTTATTTTATGTGTTTCTGATGTTCTTTACCAGAAATTCCAAGAGAAATATAACAAGAACAAACCACAGACCATCCTTGGAAGTAAGTGATGTGGAAAACTAGAACTTTTCCAATTTCATACATTCCACACATTTTTCCTATGTAAAATACCCCCAACTTTTGCTTTCTCATTTGCCCAATTATTTCTTCTTTCAGAACAAATGCTTGGCATAATTTTTAGTTACTAGTATACAAAGAGATCAAGAATGGTATAAACTTCTATGGCAACCTAAAAGCCTTTGTACTACATTACTGTATGATTAAAAAAAAATTTTCAGTTACAGTTTACATTCTATGTTATTCTGTATTAGTTTCAGGTGTATAGCATGGAGTCATGATCTTTTATATTATGGAGGACTAAATGGAGGAGGTATTATGATTTTGCCTCAATTCTAAGATGCGATCTGGCATAACATGCACTACTGATTTAATAACCTTTTAGGGCAGTGGTTCTCAACCTGTGGGTCACGACCCTTTCACAGGGGTCACCTAAGACCATCGGAAAACACATATATAATCACATATTGTTTTTGTGATTAATCACTATGCTTTAATTATGTTCAATTTGTAACAATGAAATTGGGGGTCACCACAACATGAGGAACTGTATTAAAGGGTCGTGGCATTAGGAAGGTTGAAAACCACTGTTTTAGGGGAAAAAGAAACACTATATTAAATGTACATAATTTTATGTTTTCCTAGCAGTAGCACATATTTATCTACACCAGTACACACCACACACTTCTTAAGAATCACAAGATAAGGGGGGGGGGAAATCTTCAAGTTTGGAATTTATAGATTCTTATCATTCTCTGTTTTCTATTACCATAACAACCTGGTGTTTTTCTTAATTGTACTTGAGGCTGGAATTTCCTTAGCTCCTCTAGGATGGCTGTGAAATGTCAAGGTCTATCCAAGTTTTGTTTGCGTATTGTTAGATTTGGTTGTTCTATTTTTTTCTTGAATTATATATGAAATTTAAACAATTTCTCCTGAACATAATTGCAGGCTTTGACAGTTCCTTACATTGCATGCAAGAACCAGCCATACCATCATCTCTTACGTTTGAAATCCTTTGATTTGCTGTGAGAGATTAGTAATTTTTTCTGCCTCAAATGGCATTGTTTGCCATGTGATCGGCATTTTAAGTTTGTGGTCCCTTTTCATTTCAAGGCTGTAACAAAGTGTGACCCGTGTTTTTAAAACCCCTTGAATTAGGGGATAAGGAGGTATGCATCTTCATGGTGACATGGGATTGGGAGTGATGTTACACAAGGTTGAGCTAATGCAGTCAGTACAACTGTGACATAAATAACTGGCTGTTTTGACACCAGGAGTCCCTTTGACCTGAGCTTAAGGTACTTCTCGTTTTCATAAGGTTAAGCGTGAAAATAAAAAGCATATTAAATTTAATAAAATACCATCTATTCCCTCTCTTTACTTGGGAGTCACAAGACTAACGTTGAATCATGCATGTGTCAAATTCCTTGTAATATCCCCCTTTTGCTTGAGAAGGTGCGTGTGACAGCTATATTATAGGACTAAATATTTTCTCGGAGTTACAGATAGTATCCAGCAAATGTAAACGCACCTATGGCCACAGCATTTTAGAACTGACTCGAAAGGCACTGAAGCATTATTTAGTTTTCAGTATGTGAGACCCGGAGAAACAGGTCTCATTCTGATGAGCTTTTACGGTCCATGGGCTCAGCTTGGCTTTTATTTGTCTGAAATTCTTAGACCATAAAGACACAGGCTCCCCAGCGTCATTCCAATCCATTGACAGGCTCTGTGTGCGCGTGTGCTTGCTTATACACACACTATGCACTCTAGTCATAGTGCTAATGACACGTTGGCTTCTTCGAAGCTGGCTCCGGGGAGTGCAAGCAGTGGTTTATGAGAAAGCTGCCCCGGTGTGTTTCCCTGTTCCATTTTCTTGTTTGTTTGTGTTATCCCAGCCGCCCACAGTCTCCCAGTGGATGTGCTGGAGCAGGCCTGCAGCCCTGCCGTCAGGAGGGTGTGACATGGAAGGGACATTCGAAGCAGGTGTCGGGATGTGGAGGGAACTGGTTTCCAGGCTGAGCATGCGAAATGCTAGAAGCGGCCATTGAGTGTTCAGCTTTCTGGCTTTTAAGCGACTACCTGTACTTCTCGTAATTACTGCCCTCTATGAAAACACATGAAGCATCCATTCTGATTTCCAGATTCTTCATTTAGAGACGTCCCCCTGGCTGGTCTCTCCTTGCACCCTTCTTCCTCCATGCCCATCGGATTGCCAGCCGGGAGGAAAGACACCGTGGGGCAGGCCCATCCGTTGTCCAGAAGTGTTCCCGGCACCACCTTGGACAGGTAAGTCAGTGTGGTTTTACATCTTCTCACCCCAGAGCTGCTGTTGGGCTAACTCTTCTCCCTCTCTCCACTGCAGGAGGCCAGGCACATCCTTGGAGTCCGAGAGTGACGGGAACGCCTGGAGAAGCAGGTCTCATTCCGATGAGCTCTTACAGTCCATGGGCTCATCCCCCTCCACGGATTCTTTCTTAATGGAAGGTGAGAAAAAGATGTTTGCATGTACTGGTGTTTCTGTGAGCATTTGCCAAAAGGAATATTTTCTGAAGGATATAAGATTGAAAAAATATTCTTTGTTCTTTTTAAAAGAATTCTGTTTCATGGTGTCTCTTTGCTATAGGTATTTCTAAAAAAAAGAAAAAGAAAGTAAGAAAGAAAGAGAGAAAGAAAGGAAAAAAAGAAAATTTAGACCCAAAGAAGATTTTCATAGAGTGACCAAGGAAATATGATGTATTTTTTAGTAGACATATGTCATAAATATAATGATGAGAATGGCATACATTGTGTTTGTTATTCTTTTAAAAAGTTTTACAGCTATTAATGGAGTTGAAATAGGATTATAGATTAAAAAGATATATTTCAATTAGTTAAGAAAGGACTTGCTTGGAACTCTGGGATATTTATTGCCATCTGTTGCCTCCCACTTCTTGGGAAATAAAAACATTTTTTTAAAGAACATATTTTGTAGGATAGGACTTAATGTGGGGACTTACTTATCAAATCCAAGTTCTGTCAATAAGTGAAAGAAAACCGAATGAAAGGAGAGTCGTGACAAGAGAAAGGTGTGGACTCTGCCCAGGAATCTGTTTCTTTTATTTTAAACTTAAGACTTTAAATTCATTGTCATGTCATGTTTATTTCTCTGAGCTGGAATCATTTTTAGGTGTGTTATTTGGACAAACAGCACTTTGTTTTCTGGAAGGGTGTGTGTGTGTGTGTGTGTGTGTGTGTTGTCAAATTCTGTCAGAAAACTCTTGTGCTCACGTGACTTGAGTCCTGACACCATGTGTCATGTTTATATTAAGGACAGCAAGCCAAGTAAAGAGAAAATAAAGTGGACAAGAACAAGATTCAAATTTGAGTAAATAGTGCAAAACAGCCCAGGACAAAAGATTCTGTGTTCAAGATTCTGTAAGCACACATGGACTCTGAAGGTTACCAAAAGTAAAACTAAAACTAAAACAGAACGAGCCAAAACAAACAAACAATCTTCAAATGTCCTTTTTTTAGTATATACACAACCATTGTGTTAATATATGATTCTTTGCTTTCATGAGCGCAGTTTTGGTTTTCAGATGTCTCAACTCCATATCAACAGTATTTTGGCTTAGTTGTTTCTCTGTTGATAGCACAGTATTTAGTGTGATGAATCCATAAACGTGGGTACTGGTGAAGGTCTGTTTATGCTTCACATGTTACTCCACGTTTGACTTTTCCAAAACCACATTAGATGTCGTGGATTCTTCTCTGTGGAGTGACCTCAGCAGTGATGCCCAGGAGTTTGAAGCCGAGTCGTGGAGTCTTGTGGTGGACCCCTCGTTTTGCAGCAGGCAGGAGAAGGATGTCATCAAACGACAGGATGTCATTTTTGGTAAGCTTTTCAGATATGCTCCTTGGATGAAGCAATGTCATATGGAGGGAAAAACCTGGACTTTGAAACCATTCAGACCTGAGTTCAAATCCAAATTCTACCATTTTCTTTTTCTTTTTTAAGCAACTTTCTCAATGTGATTTTTATCTCTATATATATTTTTAAATATATTTTTATTGATTTCAGAGAGGAAGGGAGAGGGAGAGAGAGACAGAAACGTCAATGATAAGAGAGTATCGTTGATCGGCTGCCTCCTGCACGCCCCCTACTGGGGATTGAGCCTGCAACCCGAGCATGTGCCCTTGACCAGGATCGAACCCAGGACCTTCCAGTCCACAGTCCAATGCTCTGTCCACTGAGCCAAACCAGCTAGGGCCAAATGCTACCATTTTCTAGTTACTTAATTTCTGACAAATTGTTTAATTCACCCGGACCTCAGTGTCTCCATCTGTAAAATGGGAATAATGACACTCAGGTTTAAAATGTTGTGAAGATTAAATGAGGCATTGAGTGTACCTGATACAAAGCAGATTTTATTTCTTATACCCTTTTCAAGTTTACTTAAGCATGGCCTATGTACATTTACCTCTGCTATTATAAGAATCACGGGAAAATTTCACATATGTTGATGTAGGGTGGACAGGGCAATTATATATATGACACTGTAATTTTCCCGCACGCACCAGAGGTTGCCAGTCAGGTAAGCTGCAATGGGAGGGGCAGCACCTGGATTAGGGCAGCGTGTGACGGTGTGATGCGGTCCTGCCTATGGAGTTACACTCTGCTGACACTTACTATTTCATGCCATGTGAGGTGGAGGCAGTCTGAGTCAGGGGAAGTTCAATTATGCACTAGTTAGGAAAAAATGAGGTTGAAAAAATTTTCAAGTACAAAGTAGATGCTCAATAGTAGTTCCAAGAAGACACCCTATTTGAAAGATAAGACCAGCTCTTGGTTTTCACTGATCCCATGTGTAGGCAGACCTCGGAGATATTTCAGGTTCAGTGCCAGACCACCACAATAAAGCAAATAACGCAATAAAGTGAGTCATAATTGTTTTGCTGGTGGAGGATCTTGCCTTCAATCTGTAATAAATGCACAATAAAGCAAAGCACAATAAAACAAGGTATGCCTGTATGCAAGTGTGGCCCAAAGAGTCCCTTGGCAAATGAGGACCCCTTCTCTCCTGGGTGGTTATGCAGGCCAGGTGAGATGCTATGTAAGCGTGCTTGAAGTCTGTCCAGAGCTGCATTGGTGGGAGTTACTATGGAAAGGAAGATGCTGCCAGTATTTCTCATGCAATTTGTATTATACAGTAATTTTTCTTCACTTTCCTCTTGATTTCATATATTATTAAAAAGAACCTAACCCATTTTGGATGAATTTATCATGTAGGGTAGTTCACAGCATGGCCTTTGTGTCAGAAAGGCTTGGATTCTGGGAAAATTCCTTCACCTTTCTTCTTTATTGTCTTCTAAAGATGAGGGAAATCATTTCTACTTTGGGATCATGATAGATAGACTAAAGGATTAAATGAAATGATATGGTTATGTGTTTAGCACTGAAACATGGTAGGAAATAATGTAAAGTTAGTGGGTTCCCAATTAAAGAGATTTTTTGTTGCTGATAAAATAATAAAGCTACATTTAGATTTGTTTACCCTCCATGGCTAATATTTAATTAATTTATTTTTATTGTTGACATTTTAGATTCTTTCTTAAAACATGTGAGTTTGGAGAAACTAATCTAGGACTTGTGGTGCTTCTACAAATTGTGAATTACTATTTTCTCTCATGTTGCATTTTTAAAGTTGAGATTTAATTTACATACCATAAAGTTCACCCCTTTACAGTGAACCTAATGGTTTTTAGTATATTCACAAAGTTGTGCAACCATCAACTGCTATCTAATTCCATGGTATTTTCACGGCTCCAAAAGGAAAACTTGTACCCATTAGTAGTCATTCTCCATTTTCCCCTCCTACTTAGCCACATCCTCACCTCACCAACACTTCTTTATTGTCCATCTTTTTTTATTACAATTATCCTAGTATGTGTGTAGTCGTATCTTATTTTGGTTTTGATTTGCATTTCCTTGATAGCTAATGATGTAATTATTGGCCACTTGTATATGTTTGAAGAAATATCTATTTAAATATTTTGCCTATTTTTGAAGTGTGTTTATTGTTGTTGTTGTGAGAGTTATTTATATATTCTGGACACAAGTCCCTTACCAGGTATATGATTTGTAAATATTTTCTCCCATTTTATGGGTTATCTTTTTACTTCCTTGATGATGTTCCTTGATCATGATACATTGTTTTCCCCTAAAGAAAGTGGAATTTTAGAGACTAATCTAGTAATAGAAAGGGTCTATTATTATCTGCTTTCAGGAACTTTATTATATTTAATTCAATTTAATTCACCAAATTAATTGCACTCCTACTCAATGCAAAAAACAACCATCCTCTCCCCCAAACAACAACAACAACAACAACAACACACAACAAAACAAAACAAAACAGAAAAACTGAGACATACTAAGTTATATTTCAGAGAGCACTCAGGGAAGAGTAAGACCAGCTCCTCGCTGAAGGTACCTAAAGACGCTAGCTGGCTATGTCACGAGAGTTTCAGATACATTGGATTCTTAAGTATTGGACTTGAATTTATCTTCTTATATCTGGAAAAACAGAAAATGTTGATTAATTTAAGCTTGCATTAATGTTTAATTGATGCTGACTTTTATAGTGGAAAAAGGTTATTTTTAAATATTTCCTCTTTTTAATTTGTGTGACGTATAGTGTTTAGCTACTAATTTAGGTCCGTAGGGCTTCTTGTTTTAAAAGCCTGTTTCTGCTCCCGTGTTTCAGAGCTAATGCAAACGGAAATGCATCACATCCAGACCCTCTTCATCATGTCTGAGATCTTCAGGAAAGGGATGAAGGAGGAGCTGCAGCTGGACCACAGCACTGTGGACAAAATCTTCCCCTGCTTGGATGAGTTACTTGAAATTCATAGGCATTTCTTCTATAGCATGAAGGAGCGGAGGCAGGAGTCCTGTGCTGACAATGATAGGAATTTCGTCATTAACCGAATTGGAGATATTCTAGTCCAACAGGTAAGAGAGGTTTAAAGGTCCTAACCTCAAAAACGGAAAGGTTTGCAGATTCTCTACAGTATTAAACATCGATGGAGAACTGGAATTAATTTCATTTTGATTGACAGATGATTTTGATTGCTTTTCTTTTATTTGATGTTAGTTTATATGACTGATGCCTGAAAGTTTCATAAAGCCAGGGACTGGCCCTATCACTACCTCCACCAGGAGTCACAGCCACAAGTAAATCCCTTTATGAAAATTCTATTTAAACTTCTTATTGTGATGGCTTTCCAATAATGTGGCTCCCCAGTGGGCCTGTGACAGTCTTACCAACATCTTCAAGGCAAGCACTGGCTCGTTTTGGAGGAGGCAGATCTGCTACCATGAAAGCCTCAGAGTTCATGCCTGGGAAACAGAGGTTGTTCTATATGTCAAGCTTATTGAAACACGTATCCCACATCTCTGCTTCTCTCCATCAGTTAATTACTTGGCACCCTAGTTATCCATCTTTCTCCTTTATCTTGGCCAATGATTAATTACCTGTCTCTTGATCTATTTGTGATGTGCTGACAGAAATCAAATTCCCGACTGAGGGCTGAGTCCATGGTCATGGTCCCTTAGCCAGTGTACATGCCAGCCAGTGAGAGGTCCCCAAATGTTGCCACATAATCCTTTCTTCAATCTACAAAAATATTCAAACTATAAGTTGAAATCACGAAGACTACAAAAAGAATAAATTATATCAAATGTTTTTTATTTGGCTATTTGGTAATTGAATTAGTTCAGTATAATATAATCACATTAGATTACTGTCTTCCCTTTACCTCTTGACTACTTTCTTTTATTTTAATTGAAAAAGAGAAGTGATTGTGTTCAGAAGTACCATGGTTTTATACTTTTTTAAATAGTGAAATAGTTTATTCATATGCCATGAAAAGGCCAATAAAGTATCATGAGCTGCTTTTATAAAACATTTATAATATTGCTAAGAAGCAGGCCCATTAATAGACAAACAGAATATTCCAAAATTATTGTCTATTTATAGATTAATAAATAGGCAATTGTTTTAAGACTAGAGGCCCGGTGCACAAAAATTGTGCACTGGAGTGTGTGTGTGTGTGTGTGTGTGTGTGTGTGTATGTGTCCCTCAGCCCAGCCTGCACCCTCTCCAATCTGGGACCCCTTGGGGAATGTCCCAACTGCCGGTTTAGGCCCGATCCCTGTGGGATCGGACATCCCTCTCACAACCAGGACTCCTGGCTCCCAACCGCTCGCCTGCCTGCCTGCCTGATTGCCCCTAACCGCTTCTGCCTGCCTGATTGACACCTAACTACTCCCCTGCTGGTCCAATCGCCCCCAACTACCCTCCCCCGTCGGCCCAGTTGCCCCCAACTGCCTTCCCCTGCTGGCCCGGTTGCCCTCAACTGTCCTCCACTGCTGGCCTGGTCACCCCCAACTGCCCTCCCCTGCAGACCTGATCACCCACAACTGCCCTCCCCTGCCAGCCATCTTTTGGCTGTGGGTGCTGCCATCTTTGAGGGCATGGCAGTCAATTAGCATATTCCCTCCTTATTAGATAGGATATGCTCATCAGCATTGAGCTCTAGAAATCATGATCTTTATTCTTTATTTGCAAAGAATGTATTGAAATATATGAAAATTGCATTTTTCCTTTTGTGTTCAGAACTGACTCAATTTATAAACCATTTACTGAACTGTTATTCTCAGTTTTCAGAAGAAAATGCAAATACAATGAAGAAAATATATGGAGAATTCTGTAGCCATCACAAAGAAGCTGTCAGCCTATTTAAAGAACTCCAGCAAAATAAAAAGTTTCAGAATTTTATTAAGGCAAGTATTTTAAAACTCTATCATACAGTGGTAATCCAGTTTGGGAAAGTAGTTCATGCTTATTTCTTACGTAACCTCACTAAGTTTCACATCTAGATGCTGTTTTAGAAGGAAGTACTAATAAGTTTGTGGCCAAGATGGCAAGTCGTTTTTTCCATGTTAGTAAAATATTTCTTCTAAATCATTTTCTTTTGTAGCTTGTTATTTGTGAAGTCATGTCCTCCAAGCTTATGAGCACCTTTGCAATATCCTGTGAAGCTCTTTCATGCCCTGACAAGTTAAACATCAGAAGAATCATAGTATAAATAAGGACAGAATCCTTCCACTCCCACTGAATTAGCTTGAAGCAAATCCATGACTCATCATCACTTCATATGTATCTCTAAACAATATAATCTTTTAAAAAATTACAGAGACATTATCGTGCTTAGATAAATGAACAATAATTCTTTAATATTTTTCAACAGCTGGCTAATATTTGGATTTCCTGATTATTTCATAAAATTGAATTGCTTAAATCAGGATCTATCCAAGGTTCACAATTATATATGAGGGTTACATCTTTTTAATCTTTTTAAAATTTGAACAGTCCCCTTTCCTTTTTTTTTGCATCTAATTTACTTGTTAAAGAAATTTGTCCTTTAGCATTTCATGGATCCCAAATTTTTATCTAACATTTAAAAAATTCTATGAGATTCTCCTCCTTTTGTTTTCTTCCCACATACATGTATTTGAGAATTTGAAAACTTAAAGAATACTCTGAAATTTTTAGAAAAAATTGCCCTGATTAGAGGGAACTTTGAAGTTCCATGGTGAATAACAACACATAAAGAGGACGCCCTGTTGGAAAAATGTAGTTAATGTCAAACTCATACTCAAACTCTAACTTTGATTTCTGAGTATTTTTCAAAACTTTTGCTGTTCGTGAATCTTAACACTTATATGTATTGGAATTTACTCACATTTGGAATTAATTACAAATACATCGGAGCAACTTAAAACTTCTTGAAATCTTGGAGAGCTGGATTATTGAAATTAATGACAAAGTATACAAGTTAATGACAATCCATCAATTTTCAATTAATGTGTATTGTATTGTGTCTGAGTAGAAGTCCGCTGTTGCAGATTCTCTGTATTATTAAATTCACATCTATTTAGAAAATATGGATAGAGTTTGTGAATATAAAAATATATGTCTTTTTTTAAGCTCCGAAATAGTAATCTTTTGGCTCGACGCCGAGGAATTCCAGAATGCATCCTGCTAGTCACTCAGCGCATCACCAAGTACCCCGTGTTAGTGGAGAGGATATTGCAGTACACAAAGGGTGAGTGATGACTTCTGGGACAAACATTTGCCTCTTTCATTACTTTGAAACATGCCTGAGGTGTTGTAAAGACCTATAAATGCTTGTGGCCTCTGATTCATAAAGATTTCCATTATGGAAAAACTGTTAAAGCCTTAGGATTTGGATCTATTTTGAAAAGTTACCTTTTATAATGTGGCTTGGCCAATAGTCTAAAGTCCTCCAAGCAGCCCAAACTTTGACCCTGCCTTTCTCTTCTGCAGTCTTTCCATATCCAGATCTTCTTACTACCTCTTCATCCTCATCTTCCTGCTACCTTCCTGCTGTTTGTTGAAACATATGCGATTGATCCTAGCAACAAATGTCAACTCTCCTAAACAATGAATTATTAGATTGAGGATGATTTATGAAGGAGCTATTTTTGACCTTGTTAATTCATTAAGTTCCAGAGAGTAACATCTGGGTATCCCTTAAGGAGCTATTAATGCACATGGCTGGACTGTAAGCTCCTGCAGGGATCTAGAAGGCCTGTGTCTGTCTGGTTCACAGTTGGATCTTCAATGCCTCGTGCAGTGGTTGGTCAAGAGTAGCCTATCAATAAACAAACACATAGCAGTGCAATGAATGAATCAATAAAATTGCCAGCTCCAAATGTTCGCTTGTCAATTTTGAGTGTGTTATTATTGGGGGTTAGAGTGTTGTATTAACATGGGCTGGGTTTGTAGTTATGTAAACTTGCGTTGCTATTGCATATACTTGGTTCTGCCGCTCATTAGTTGGGCAAGTTAATTAAATGGGCCTCCGTTTTCTGCACTGCCAAGTGAGAATAATAATAATCCTCATCTTATGGAATTGTGAGGATCAAGTGAGATTGTCTCAGAAAGTGCCCAGTGCAGAGCCAATAAGTGGGAGCTGTTTTTATTCTCTTTATTATGATCAGTTGACTTAGAGATAATGAAAATGGTGTCCTAAGACACTGTGTAAGACCAATGAGATTTTGTATGCCAACTCTAAAAAAGTCAACTCTGACATTCTTTTTTGGGAAGGAGTCTAGGTGAGTAGGGGTCTAGGTGAGTAGCATCTATTCCTTGTGTCCTGTTTTTATGGATCCTTATAATATAACAGAAAATAGAAGCACAATATACAGAGAAAAACCTTATAAATTTTGTTTTCAGCAAAAGAATGAAGACAAAATCGAGACTTTTAGTTTGTATGATGTTCATATATACAATACCTCACAGACTCACATTTGTCAGATTGCATTAAGTCAGCTCCAACAATCATCCCATGCCACATTCCTGGGAGAATGAATAATAGTGATTCCCTAGCGTGTGTCAACCGTGATAATTACGACACATGGCTCCTCACACACGCCTTGGGTCCGACCTTCCCAATGGTCAGTCTCTCTCTCTGGCTGCTGAGAACATGGTTCACATGACTCTATTATGGCAATGCTTCTCAAACTTCATTAGGAGTTACCCTGCACCTGGGGATTGCTTACATGTCGATTCTGATTCAGTTAGCCTGAGACAGAACCCAAGGTATGCGTTTCTAACAATACTCCCCGGTGAGTCTGATGCTGCTAGACTTTGAGCAGCAAGCTATTGTAAGATAGTAATTTGTCCCTGAAGGTCAAGACTTTGAGCCTTTTCTTGGCCTTACCTCTTGTCACTCAAGATTGACTTTCTTTACTCAACTTTGCTACAATGAAATATGCTCTTTAGAAAGAACTTTGGTGGGGGGCAGGGTGTGTGCTGCTCAGTGGGCAGTAGGCGTAGTAAAATAGTGAGGTGTGTCCTTTCACGGGCAATGAGAAAGACTCTTTGTTGAAGATGAATGTCTGCATCTCTTCCTTGGCTTTTCTGACAGATCCTCATGTATCTAGCACATTTAGAACTCAAAACATTTAGGCCCTTTGGAGTCCTTGTTCTCATCCCACTTGGCTGCTGTTCCTTCGTGTTTATTTCTGCTGCTGTAGGCTCTAGAGAATCTTTGATTGTTCTCTGCCAATTTTTTTTCTCATCTTTTAGAAACTTCTAACCTCCTGAAACTTTCCCCTTCAGTTCATTTTGCCTCAATAAACATCAACTAGGTGGTTTTTTAAATCCTCAAATATAGAAAATAGCTACACTTGGTTTTATCTGGAGTTTCAGGAGGCTGATCCAGAAACTCCTCCAGAGCCTTTGCTTAAGATAATCCAGAGATAAGATCAGGTGGCCAGTGTTTTAAAGAATAACAACTAGACTCGGTGATCATCTCCTCTGTTGGCATGAGCCACTAGGCACAGTGCCATGGTCCGGTTTTTTTAGTTCAAAAAATGTTTAATATGTATTATTGACATATTTATCTTCCTGCTAATGCACTTGTAAAATGTAGTTTTGAGTATTATTTTTATGGAGGAAGGGATCCAAGAAAGCAATTGAGTCTAAGGCCCATTCAAGGCACCTTGAAGCTCTAATTTATGAAAGGACTTCAACCTAGGCCTGTGGCTTGGTTAAGTTCTGAGAAGCTTGGTGTGGGGATAACTTGATTACCTGTGTGTGGGAAGGTAAAAGGAAGGCCTAACTTAGTATACACAGTGGGGCAAAAATAGGTTTACAGTTATTCTGATGGAAAATAATTAATAAATAACAATCCAAGAATAAACGCTGTGTTTTGCATACTCACAACTGTAGATGCTTTTGCCCCACCTTGTTCCTATAGAAAATAATTAATAAATCATAATCCAGAAATAAACACTGTGTTTTGCATTCTCACAACTGTGGCTACGTTTGTCCCACCTTGTATATAAGACATTCCCTGCTCTAGGAGGAAGGTCAAACCAGTCTCTAGAAACCAGACATCCTATTTTCACAGTGTTTCAGCTGAAGCACATCTGATATGCAAATCTTTTATAGTTAAATATCTTAACTGTTCTTTTGGGAGGAGGGTGCACAGTGATAATGTGGTATTTGAATTTAATCCAACATTTTTGTTCAGAGACTTTTGCTGCTTGGATGATACATTTAACTGTATTTAAAAGTACAGGAAAACACTGTCTCCCTTAGCTCTCTGGCTTATTGTATCGCGTTTCTTTCTTTTTTTCCCACGCAGAAAACACAGAAGAACATAAAGACTTATGCAAAGCTCTTTGCCTAATAAGAGACATGATAGCAGCAGTGGATTTAAAAGTCAGCGAATATGAGAAAAACCAAAAATGGCTCGAGATCCTAAGTAAGATCGAAAACAAAACATACACCAAGCTCAAAAACGGCGATGTGTTTAGGAAGCAGGCACTGATAAGCAAAGAGAGGACTTTATTACATGACGGCCTTGTTTTTTGGAAAACTGCTACGGGCCGTTTCAAAGGTACTGTGGCACTCCCAGACCGATTTCTCCCTTTTTTCACACGTGATATTCATGTAACAGAGGACAGATTTTCAAAAGATAAATCGTTCAGAAATGTAGGCACAAGCCCTGGGTCAGTGGGAAAATTCCTGTAGGATCAAGTTGTGAACATTCATAGGCAATGTGGCCAGTCTACGAGCCTTTAGTGGCAATTTGCAGCTCTAAGCGAAAGCCCTTATGTATGTCTTGATTGCCCAAGTTTGTGATGTTTGAATCAAAGGAACTCAGAATTCTGCTAATTGTTGGCACACAAATGTTAATCTGGCAAATGTGATTTAAAGTGGGGTGGTACACCTGCACAACCAGCTCAGGACTGGGTGGGGAGGGGTGAACTCTGAATGTCACGTTCGGTACTGACTAACATATTGCAAAAAATAGACACGTTTACATTGCTGTAGATGCTTCCTCAGTACGAACAGCATTAACGTGACTCCACTAATCTGGTCTGAGTCTAGAACAGTTTATTCATATTCTTAGGGGCTGATTCTGTAGCTAGCATCTTGCCTGATCTAGGCTTTCTCAACCCTGGCCACACGCTAGAATCGCCTCTGGAGCTTAAAAAACTTACTACTGCTTATCTCCCCCCAGAAATTCTGAGCGTATTGGTCTGGGGGTGAAGCTCAAGTATAGAGGTGTTTAAAAGCTTGCAGGTGAGTCTGCTGCGCAGCCTGGCTAAGAGCCTCTGGTCTGCTCTCCTTGTTTTTAATGCACTCAGGTAAACACCGAGAGGTTGTTAATCCTATTGGAGGACTGTCAAGTTTCGCTGGTGGTTGCCACTAATGACCAGAATGGGATTTGTTGATCAGCAACTTGCCATGTGGCACCTCAACATTAACCACAATTAGAACATTAACCAAACTAAGATATTAAGCACTGGCTATAGATCCTGTGTGTCCAATCATTTGCTCTTGATCCATTTTGCAGAATCATTAGTTTGGTAGCTCTGTCAGAACTATCAGTGGTATAGAGAAGATGGGTTCTTGTGAACAATTTGTAAGGGAAGTATAGGATTTAGATGGAACGAAATAGCAGATTTTAATATATAATTTGAGGCAGAAGCTGCCCTCTAACATTTTTAATTAGCACTTCCTTTTTCCCATAAAGGAAAGAGCTTGCACCATTCTATTAAAACTTTTTGTTTAATTGGATATTTTTCTTCCTTTGTAAAAGTTACAACATTAAATTTGCTGGAGATTTAGCAATACTTACAGTGACACACATAAACATGCATACCTAAATACAGCTTGTCTGTTAAGTTATCTATAAAATATCGTTGGCTATCATAATGCAGGCATTTTTATCAAAGTTTCATAACTAGACAAAGTCTTTTTATTTTTTTAAATATTTAATGTCGGCATTTGAACTGTGGTTTGCTTCATTGTTACTAACAAAGCTTTTTTCTTTGAAGATATCCTAGCGCTACTTCTAACTGATGTGCTGCTCTTTTTACAAGAAAAAGACCAGAAATACATCTTTGCAGCTGTTGTAAGTATATGACCACGTGATGCATGTTTAATCCCACATCTCCTTGAAAAATTCCTGACATTCCTGGTGACATTATATAGTCATGGGTGAGAATATACCCCTGTTATATTCCCATTGTAATTAATGACTACAGTGTTTAGTAACAAACATCTAATGGGATTTAAGCAACATGATGAATGTTGAGTTATCACAGCTAGGATAGATAGTTAGCTGGCTCAGCAGTTTAACCAATTATGAATATATATATAATTTAATCTTTATTGTTGAAATTATGATATAGGTTCCCCCCCCCCCATTAACCTCTTCAATTATGAAAAGATTGCAGTAGTTTGGTACTGGCTGGTGAACAGGCACTGCCATAACTCCCTCCCCCCTGCCGTGACCCTCTGCCATCTGGTTCTCTAGGTCTTTCCTCCAAATACCCACCCCCTTGGCTTCCCAGAAACTCACATGTTAATGTTGGTCACTTCTGGTACCTTGCTGCCTGTCTTCTGTACCTGTTGCTAACCCCGTTCATAACTGTCATGACTTTCCTTCTGTCCAACAAGAGAACACCATCCTGGTATCTCCAGTTTAAAGATTCCTGTTATTTCTACTATAATGGTTACTAATGATGGAGGCTGTTCCTATAATAGTTATCTCTGTAGTATGCTATGTTAACCTCATTGCCAGAAGAGTAGATTAGCAATAAAGCCAGAGTTTTAGATCATTTCTTATGCAGCATCTTGTGGTCCAAAATGACTCATTTAGAGGAGGAAGATGTCATCAGTTAACTCCTTGTCAGCATCATGGAGCACCAGGCCCTGGTAGAGGAAAGAATCTGAGGTGCAGGACCAAGGTGGACAGCATGATGGTGTCTCTAAAACGCTAGTGATTATCATCCATTGACTGATAGGATGTTCAGGTATCATCAGCGGATACCATCATTTCCACCTGTTTTTGGCAAATTCAAAGCTTATGCTGCTCAGAGTAAACAAGAAGCATGCCTGCCCAGTGGGGGGTCCTGGGGAGGAAGAGGCTGGAACAGTGCCTCACCTGCCTGTCGGGGCTTGTCAGGTTGGGGCAATCAATCGGCTTCTGCACCGTTCAGCACATTGCCTCTGATCACAGAGTGTGCAAGTTGTATAAAGTCCAGAGATGCTCTCCCAAAGTGACACCAGCAGAAAACCAGAGGCTTTTACCACATCCCCAATTTCCTGATCTGTTTGAATTATATGTATTGCAAATGTCATGACCCCCTACTGATGTGTCCAGCAACCCCTCT
Source organism: Myotis nattereri (assembly GCF_964212035.1). Classification (NCBI taxonomy): domain Eukaryota; kingdom Metazoa; phylum Chordata; class Mammalia; order Chiroptera; family Vespertilionidae; genus Myotis; species Myotis nattereri. Next base: position 38,968,720 of record NC_138079.1, read on the forward strand.
CGGCTGTTACGGGGTTCTCTGAAAGAAAGCAGAGTAAATGAGTGGGCCGTTTGACCTGTGGTTGGCGAGAAAACACATTTACATCCCTGCTTTATAGAAACCAGGGTTCCTCAAAACCAAAGACCGAAAGAAGAAGCAAATCCTGCCTCCTCGGGTGGTACTATCGGCCAGACAACCAGATGGTGGATCAAAGAATTAGGAACAGCATATGGACAACGGTTTTGTTTATAAAACAACAGAGTATATGGATTGAGAACTAGCTGTGATGTTTAGCTTTTAGTATAACTTGAAGTATGGATTTGCCCCTCTTGTCTGACCTCTTGAAGAGTTATCTGTGCCACCCATAGACCACATTTACCATGAAATGGGACTTTAGGGATGCAACCCACCAAATGCCAGGTTGAAGGCAGCCACAACTCAGCTCTTCTGGGTAAAATGTGTTTGGCAACGGACAACAGTGAGATGGTGCGGATATCGTTTCCTGAAGATGTTAGCCTAACATGTAGCTGCCAGCTAAGCCCTTGCTGATGTCAGGAAGCAAAAGAGGAAGCATTATCCTTAAAGAGTCAAGTGCACCCTACTGTCAATCAGATGCTTTTTAGTTGCATCATATACATTTAGTTGGCACAGCCTATGTGTCATAAATATCTTATGGTTAATATCTTGAGGGAGTTGATGCATTGGCTAAGAGTATGCAAATATCTGTATTTCCTGGTTCTCACATGAGTATTTTATAAAGTTATCTTCATGCTAATACCCACAGGTGAGATTCTCTGTCTCTTGTACTATTGGACAAACTTCTTTAGTAAATGCTTGCCACATGTTACAGAAGACATGATGAATTTGGAAATGGCCAGAAGATAAACAGCTGAAAAATAGGAAGAGGATGGAATAGCTCCCCTAAAAGATAATTGTTTTCAAAGAGGACTCAGCTGGAAATGGCAGTAGGACTCAGATATATAAAATGAATAGGAAAAAAGCAGATGTGTTCACTAAATCCTGGAATGCTGAGTGTAGGAGGTTGTCTTGCCATGTAGATGTGCAAGTTGAAACGAGGAGGTGACCTTCAGGTCTTGTTATCACAGTGGAATCACAAATAGAATTGCTCACCCATAGACTCAGCCACCTTGTGGAATCACAGTGGATATATTGTAACCATGGGGCTACCAGTGGCAGCTCCGGTTCCTCTTCTTCTGTGGCAGAGGCCTTCCATGCGTGCCTGCAGACCTCCTCAGATGTGGTGGGGCTGTGGATGCTGGGAGAGCAAAGCCAGCACTAGAGTCAGCAGTGAGGCAATGAGCAGCATGTTCTGGTAAAGGCGTCGCTCAGTCCATGAGGGAGAAGCAAAACCACTTACTGCGACCTACACTATAAACAGGGATGGAAGCCACAAACCAAGGAAGAGTCTTCATATTTACCCCCAAAACATCAGCAGCATTCCTTTGGCTATTCTTCCAGCTACGGCTGCCTCACTACATTACTATATTCAGTGTCTCATTCATCTCTGAATTCCTGAGTCTTAGAGGGAACAGTGTTCACAGGAAATATTGGGAGAAGAGGTGACTTCATCATGGATTGGATGCCAAGTTGTATACTTTCTTCCTATTCCCCTCCAATAGAATTAAGCTAAATCTCATTCTACAGACATTTAGTGAGTGCCTGCTCATGCAAAGCACTGTGTCAGACATGAAGATGAATTAGACCTATTCCTGCCCACCAAAGGGTCCCCTGGTTGGTGGAAATAAGACACATTTACAGGTAGAACTGTGGAAGCTGTGTTGCTGCTCCTATGATAGCAGGAGACACTGGTTATGCCAGGGGGGTCTAAAGCTTGGCTGCCTCATTCTTGCCTGTCATGTTTGCATTCCACTCCTTGGTATCTGGGATTCTGTATCTGTCCCCTTATTGAAACAGTGTTGTTGTTAACTGTCAAATCCAAGGGACTCTTTAGGTCTTCCATCTCTCTCAATCTCTTTATAATATTTGATATACTATTTCCTCTCCCTTGCCTTTCTAGAAAAATTCATCCACCCCTGACTATGGCATTTTGATGTTTTTTCTTAGTGCTCTGATGGTCCTCTCTTTTTAAAAGTGGTCCTTTTACTTTATTTTATTTTATTTTTTGTTGTAAGGTAATTTTATTTACTTGCAGCAATTAAAGGAGTTGGGATTTATATCCGAAGCTCTGCCTCCCCACAGGGAGTCTTAGCGATTGCTTATGCACACTCTTTGGTCAATGACGGGTTAGTTTCTTTAAAAGGTGTCCTTTTAAACCACCAATTCTTGAGGACAAACACTTCCCTGTATCTTTTCTTCCCACCCTGTCTTCACCATAACTGTTCCATGGAGCTCTTGCCAACTTCCTCAGCTCTTGGGAAAAGAGTGAAGTGATATTAAGACTTACCTAACACGGTTGCTTTTCTTCGCTAACGTGCTCTGAAAGACCTCACTTTGGATGGGATGCTGTTTCATCTGCACGTCCTCCTATTTTGCGCAGGATCAGAAGCCATCCGTTATTTCCCTTCAGAAGCTTATCGCCCGAGAAGTTGCTAATGAGGAGAGAGGAATGTTTCTGATCAGCGCTTCTTCTGCTGGCCCTGAGATGTATGAGATTCACACCAACTCCAAGGAGGAGAGAAATAACTGGATGAGACGGATCCAGCAGGCAGTCGAGAGGTAACGTTTCCTTCTGTCCATCCGCTAGGAAGTGGCTGGTTCAATGGGGAGCATGCTCTAACTGTGTCTCCCTTGCATGAAAACTGCCTCAGCCCGGGCGGTCTGCTCCCCTGCACCTGCCTGTGATAGGCCCTCACCTGCAGCTCTGTCCTCCGAGCCTCCCTGCATGCAGCCCCCATCCTCCCCTCTGCCTGCGGCAACCCTACCCATCTTGGTGCAGCCCCTGTCCATCTCCTTCTCGAACACCTCTTTGCTTCCATTGGCTCTTTCTTACCTGAAATTCTTTAACATGCTCTCTGAAGCATTTATTTGGTGCTTGTCATAAACTGCCTTGTAGCTATAATCACTTTCTATGTATATATGTTATTTATTAGATTGGAAGCTCCTGGAGGGCAGGGACCATATCTTATGTTTCTCTGTGGACTGGATTCTGAAGAATCATTCAATAAACGTTTTTAGATTAGTGGATCTAAGTGCTCTAAGTCAATTTACTCCTCCTTATTGTGCACAAGCAGTTTTTATAAATGGGGGTGGGAGAGTGGGGGTGGTCATTTTTCATGGTAATTTGATTCATTAGATCTTGAATGATGTTACATAAAATTCCTTCATTGCCACTGTACCCCACCCAACCTGGCACCCTACTCCCATTCCCTATGCTGCTGGCTTTGAGGGCTGTTACATTACGCAAGGTCCTTTACATGCTCAAGAAAACCAAATCTCTTGGCCAGGGGGCATATTGAATTCTCTTTATGTTGACTTTTTCTTTGAATGATTCTACTGCCTCTCTGGTGTCTTTCTAATGACCCTAAAGGCACTTGGACTTGGTTTGAGTTGTCTCTCTTGACTGTTGTCTTTTAAAGTTGCCCAGAAGAAGAAGAAGGGAGGACAAGTGAGTCTGATGAAGAGAGGCGGAAAGCTGAAGCAAGAGTGGCCAAAATTCAGCAATGTCAAGGTACAGTGCTGGCACCTACGGTTCCCTGGTTGTTGTGTGTGTCCGTGGATGGTGAGAAAGCCCAGGGGTCATGAATGGGAAGCTATGACTGACTGATTAATCTAATTCTGTGCATGCAAGGCCCACTCTAACTACTCTCAAACAAACAAACAAAAAAACTGGCTCTGGGAGTGCTTAAATAAGGTGTATCTCTCCCTACTTCCTCCTTTGTGATGAAGAACACATATTTTTAAAAGCTGTGGTACATATATACAATGGAATATAACTTGGCCATGAAAAATAATGAAATCGTACCATTTACAACAGCCTGGCTGTATCAGAGGGGTATTGTACTAAGTGAAATAAGTCAGAAAAAGGCAAATACCATATGCCTTCACTTATATGTGTGATCTAAAGAAAAATATAAATGAATAAGCAAAATGGAAACAGATTTTTTACATACAGAGAACATTTTGATGGCTGTCAGAGGTGAGGACGGTGGGGGACTGGGTGAAAAAGGTGAAGAGATTATAAAGTACAGATTGGTAGTTATAGAATAGTCACCGGGATGTAAAGCACAACATAGGGAATGTAGTCAATAATGTTGTAATAACTCTGGATGGTGCCAGGTGGTACTGGAATTATCAGGGAAACACTTTGTAAAGTATATGATTGTCTAACCACTATGTTGTACACATGAAACTAATACAAAATAATATTGAATGTAAAAAATAATATATTTTTTAAATTTTTGCACGTGACACATATGAAACAGTAACTGTGAGTGGTGTGGCACCAGTGGTTCTAAGAACTGCTGTCCAGTGGTTTAGCTTTAAGGCCCAGCACTGTCAGGTCACAGTTGTATGACTGTAATTAAGGAACACAAGAGCTCTGGTCCTCAGTTTCCAAGTCCATGAAATTTGGAAATTAAGTCAACTCAGTGATTCTCATCTTTGGCTGGACCTTAGAATCACTGCGGGTAGGCTGTTCAAGGTCCTGGCGCCTGGGCCCCACCCTCAACCAATTCAGGGAGAATCTGTCGGGGGTGGGGTGCAGACATTAGTATTTTAAACTCTCCCAGGTGATTCTGAGGCAGAGAGATGGAGAACCCCTGGATTAGATGCTGGTTTGGTCCCTTTAAGCTCGAAGAATCCTGTGACATGCTGAGATCAGAGGAAAACGATGCATGAAAGTTGGTCAAAGAAATTGGAGGTTTAGGAATAGAAACATGAGCCACTGTGTTTGGTTTTGACCAAGGCGGGCTGGAGCCTTTGCATTGCTTTCCCTTGTGGGTTTCACTCAGTATGGATGAGCCGCCTCAGTGTCATTCCCCAGCTTAATGTTTCGTCGTAATAGAAAACAGCCCCAGCCAAGAATAGCTTTGCAAGCTTTTCTGAAATTAGGGGACTGGGAAAGGAAATGGACATTTATTGAGTACCCCGTTTGTAGGAAATGCATTGGCAGCTCAGAGAAGTAGGTCGTTTGCTGGAGGCCGCAGTCCCTGAATGGAACAGTTAGGGTTTGAACTTGGATCTGTCCCACCCACAAGCTTATCTCACCTGTTAGGCCACACTGCTAGCTAATCCGCAACTTCTTTGTCTTGTCACGAGGATTCTCATAGCTGCTAGGTTCCTGTGATAACCTTCTCTGGTAAATGCTATTTCACAGAACTACTCTGTAATCAAGACCAGCAAATCTGTACGTATCTGGAGGAGAAGCTGCATATCTACGCTGAGTTGGGAGAACTGAGTGGATTTGAGGATGTCCACCTGGAGCCCCACCTCCTCATCAAACCGGACCCCGGCGAGCCTCCCCAGGCGGCCTCCTTGCTGGCAGCAGCACTGAAAGAAGGTAAGTTGCTTCCGAAAGGACGTGGTTTGACCACTTCAGAAAACGTGTACTGAGTACCTACCATTGCTGTGGTCTTGGTGCTGAGGATATAGCACAATAAGACAAAGTCCTGACTCTCCTGAAACAGCGAAATGTAAGGAAATAAATACGTCAGGTTATGTCAAGTGCTCTGAAGAACAGTGAGCAGGATGTGGGGGTTAGGGAATAATGGGGTTGGGGAGGTTTTATTTTGGAGAAGGCGGACAGTGGAGGCCTCCTTTGCTATAGTGCTATATGAGCAGACACAGGGAATTGAGAACTCCAAACAGAATCTGGGAAAAGGATGTTCCAGACATAGAAACAGCAGGTGCAAAGGCCCTGAGGCAGGTGAGTGCCAGATTTGTCTGAGGAACAGCGCAGAGGACAGTGCAGGTACAGGGATGTGAGTGCTGGGAAGTGGCAGGAGATGAGTCAGCGTTAACTAGGCCCAGGTTACCTGGATGGAGGTAAGGACTTTGAATTTCATCCGAAGTGTGAGGGAAGCGTTGCAGAGTTTTGAGTTGAAGAGTGATTTCCTTTGTGTTTTAAAATAAACCCTCTGACTGCCGAGTGGAGAATGACAGTGTCTAGGGTGTAAACGTGGGAGTTGGTGGCTGAGGCAGGGTAGACGACAAGGCCATGGAACGCCAGGGTATTGGAAGGTCTGTGTTCATGGAATTGGACTCACTGAGAGTTTTTATAGTAGATTGTGGGGAGGCGGTCAATTGCACCAGGTGCTTAAATTGTTCAAGGCGTCTGTTGGTGACTGGCAACAAGGAGCAATAGTGAGTGGTGTAAGGGAAATTTTAAGGTAAAAAGGGACTTAAGGGGTGAGAAATGGGGCTGGAAGTGACAATAGGGCCAAAGAGCTTGGGAGATAAAACAGCCACCACCTGAGAGAGTGCTATTGTGCAGACCCAGGGCTGGTAAAGTACAGGCCACAGACAAAATGCGCCCCACCGCCTGTCTGTGTAAATAGAGTTTAGTTGGGACACAGCCACACCCACTGTGCACATAACATCGACAGCTGCTTTCTTGCTGCCGTGGCGAGGACGAATACTTGCAACAGAGATGGTATGGGCCACGAAGACTAAAATATTTACAATCTGGTTCTTTGCGGAAAATGTTTGCCAAGCTCTGCCTTAGCATCTCAACAGTAGCTGGAGGAGAACTTAGGGATCATGGAATATGAGACCGGTTGAGGGCACAGGTCTTCAGAATGGCACAGAGATGGTCTGACATGAGGTCTGCCGATGGACTTACGCATTCGTTCATCAAATGTGTATTGAGCTTCTACAGTGTGCACTGTGGTTGGTGCTCAGGAAACAGTGCTTTCATCAGAACTCCGAGTGATTATATTCCCCCTGCTGTACTTACATCCCCGTGGCTGTTTTTGTAACTGGCGATTTGTACTTCTTAATTCCTTCCCCCTTTCCACCCAGCTCCCCAGGCCCCCTCCTATCTGGCGGTCATCAAATGTTCTCTGTATCCATGAGTTTGTATCATTTTGTAATGCTCTAATACCTGGGTGATAGAACTTAGCATTGAACACGTGCTACCTTGCAGAGCAGTTAGTTACCTGTCTTTCTCTTGTCCAATCTGCGAACTCCCCTTACTAGTTATCAGATGCCCAGTAGCCCATAGAGCAGAGAAGGTCATCAATTTGATAAATTAAATCATTGGACACTGTTTTGGAAATATTTATAGGGTCCTCAAAATAATACTGTTCCACATGCTAGTTGAAAACCTTTTATTGTAAATAGAAAAACTTCACTTAAAAGTGTAGGTGCTTGTTTAAAGTGCAAATCCCCTTTTTTCTTCCCTGAGAATGTGATCCAGTAGGTCTATCATGAAGAATGGGAATCTTTTTAAAGGCATGTTTGGAGAAATACTCTTTAAAAAAAATGATTTGAGAGAGAAAGGGGAAGGGAGGAAGGGGGAGGGAGGGAGGGAGGGAAGGAGGGAGAGAGGGAGGGAGAGAGAAGCATGGATGTGAGAGAGAACATTGAACCTGTAACGTGGGTATGTGCTCTAACCAGGAATTGGACTGGCAAACCTTTGGTGCACAGGATGACACTCAACCAAAAAGCCACACCAGCCACAGCTGGAGAAATACTCTTTTTGAAGAATAACTAACATTTCAGAGTAGAAAGTCTTAAAATCCTAATGCCCAATATCATATTTAAATTAATTAAAATTTTTCAGCACAGTCATTTATTGAAAGTGATATATTTTTATACAAGTTTGGTTTTTTATTGAATACTCTATCATAACATGATGCTTAAAGCATTGATTTAGATTGCAGGTGGGCAAACTTTTTCTGTGAAGGGCTCGATAGTAAATAGTTTAGGCTTTTCAGGCTACTTAAACTTTCTGGAACACATTATTCTGTGTCTGTGCATGTGTATGTATTTTGGCTCTTTAAAAATGTAAAAACCATTTTTTTAATTTTTTTTTTTTTGCTCCTGGGCCATATAAAAACAGACACAGGCCAAGTATAGTTTGCCAACTTCTGGTCTAAATGTTAAAATACACACACACACAGGGTGGGTTTGTGGTTGTGAGTATGCAAAGCACAGAGTGTATTCTCGCATTATTATTTATGAATTATTGTATTATCTTCCACATGAGCAACTATAAGTGTACCCGAGAGGTACGTATACTTATTTTTAAACCTACTTTCGTTTTCCTGCTTCTTAGCTGAGAGCCTGCAGGTCGCAGTGAAGGCCTCCCAGACGGGCGATGCCTGTCAGTCCCCTGAGGAGGGGTGTGCAGAAGCTGCCTTGCCCGATGTGCCCAGTTGTGACGCGCCAGGACCGCCTACTGCTTGTAAGTGAAACGCGGGCCTTTGCTATGAGCCGACACACAGTCCCGTGTGTGTAGTGGTTGCATAACATGAAGGCAACGACTGTATTCCTATTTGAAGGGGTCGTAATGCATTTCTTAAAATTAGAAAAAACCCTGAAAATAAATACACTAGCTTTTACGTGTAATAATGACTCTGTTGTTACAAGGATAAGGACTGAAAGAATAGTTAGCTGGTGCATTGTTTTGCTGTTGTATTGCTGTTGCCCAGGCAAACTTTGTACCTCCCCCTAAACTTACTAATTTTTGATATAACTTATTGAATACAGTTTTAAAAGATATTTTCAGCCTTTTTTTTTTTTTTTTTTAGAAAACAAGACCTTTAACTTAATTTCTGCATCAGTGGAGAAAACAGGACTGAGCAGAGTAGGAACACACACACACACACACACACACACGTATGTGGTGGCGGGGCTAAAAGCAGTGGATGGACCTGGAGAGTCTTATGCTCAGTGAATAAGCCAGTCAGAGAAGGACAAAGACCATATGATTTCACGTATATGTGGAATCTAATGAACAAAATAAACTAACAAACAAAACAGAAACAGACTCATAGATACAGAGAACAGAGAACAGCTGTCAGAGGTGAGGGCAGGGGGCGCGGTGAGAAAGGTGAAGGGATTAAAAAAACAAACAAAAATGTCATAGACACAGACAACAGCATGGTGATTACCGGAGGAAAGGGGGCTGAGAGGAGGTAGAAGAGGGTAAAGGAAGGATGAATGGTGGTGGGAGGAGATTGACTTGGGGTGGTGAACACACAGTACAGGTCATAGATGATGTATTATAGAATTGTATTCCTGGAGCCTGTATAGTTTTATTAACCAATGTCATGCCAATAAATCCAATTAAAAATATTTAAAAGAAAACAACAAACAAACATAGCAGAAGTGCCAAAAGATTTTTGATTAATGTCATACACTTCAGGTTAGAATTTATTTATGAAAATACTGTTTCAATATTTTTTAAATACAGAAAAATAAAATGTAGAGAATTGATTTAGGTAATGTCTCTAAACCTAATTATACTGTTATATGTATAGTGGTAAGCTAAAGATTTAATTTTCCAAAGGTTACTGATATAAGAGCATGAAAAGATATTTACAACTATAATTTTTATTATGTTCAGGTGATAAAAAACTTTACTCCCACCAGGTCTTATATGTCTTTTAGTAGCTAGAAATTGGAGGATTAAATTGTCTTAGAATTTCTCTACAAACAACCATTGGTTAAATAAGATGAATGGAAGCGGTACAGTTTTAAAATTCTATACATTTTTTTTACTAGCATCAGTAATTATTTTCCCCTCTTCAGTTCTGCTTTATCTAATCCTGGGTTTCTATTTTCAGAACGCGCGCATATGTTTTTCATTTCGACACAGCCCAGATTCATCAGGGGAGTTGTACTGCCCTGGGTGATTTCCTCTGTAAAGAAGAACCTCATTATGCCATTAAGGAAGTTCTAGCTAAAAATACACGTAGGGATCTGCTGCTCTCAGACTCACCCTGGGACAGCTGGGAGGGGCCGTGTTCAGCTGCACAGCTGCTCAGAGCACAGGGCCACGCCTTCCCTCCCCGCAGAGCAGGCAGCGAGCGTTCTCCCCTTCGGTATCCACATCTCCCAGGACATCTGCCACCACCACCAAGAGGCTGGTTCTGATATCAGGCTTCCTGTAGAGGAAGGGCAGGGCACATGGGCGGGGTCCTGTACCCCAAAGACCTCTTCAGCTCCGGGCTGGACTGGAACGTGGTGCTGCAGAGTTTGATTCTCTTTGTAACATTGATGAGGACAAAATACCATCCCTGTGTGAGGGTCTACACCTGAAGGCTCAGCCCCGGGTTTGACTCTGAGGACTGTGTCCTTCTAAGTCAGGCCCAGGCCCACCTGAGGTTAGAGGCCAAGCAAGGCCCTCTGTTTCAGGCCTCAGTAGAGCTCAGGGGTGGGCAAACTTTTTGACTCGAGGGCCACAATGGGTTCTTAAGCTGGACCGGAGGGCCGGAACAAAAGCATGGATGGAGTGTTTGTGTGAACTAATATAAATTCAAAGTAAACATCATTACATAAAAGGGTACGGTCTTTTTTTTTTTTTTTTTTTTTTTTTTTTTAGTTTTATTCATTTCAAACGGCCGGATCCGGCCCCCGGGCCGTAGTTTGCCCACGGCTGGGCTACTCAGGTGGGAGAGTACAGTCTGCTCCCTGTAAAGTTCTGCAGACCCTCTCGTCCCCTCTGAGCTGACCGCAGGAACAGAGGGACCTGGCCTAGCTTCCCTCCTCCTGCCTTCCTGTGACCACCATCAGCTGCCTTCCCCATCGGGGGGTCCTTGTTCCTATGAAGGGAAGAGAGAGAATGGCCAATTCTTTTGTTTATGCTCTTGGCATCTCGCTAAGAGTTAAGAACAGTACCCAATAGTGGAACCACATTTTAGTGACAGAAAAGTCTTTATAAAATGTCCCTTCACTGTATACATGAACAAGTGTTAACTGGCTTGGGCGAAATGAACTTACTTTTTAGCTGCTATAATTTGAAGTCATTTCTGCTTAAATAAAAACTTCTTTGTATTAGAGGACTCTCGTTTAAACAAGGAGAAAACAGTATTTCCTTTATCAGAAATGAAGTTTCAAGATGGCACTGAGGAAAAAATATATAAACAGAGTCACAACGTATCTGTTTCATCAGGGTCCTGGATTGGGCCTGGGCCCAATGAAATTCTACGTGTGAAAGGGCTTTAGAAGGTTTTGTTTAATCAGTATTAGGTGAGCCTATAATCCCACCAACAGAGATTTAATGAATGGAGTGACATCTGTGGGTGGTACGTAAAAAATATTTCTGGAGTAGAAATATTTCTGTTTCTATAGGTGAAACATACAGTAGTAACAGTATTATAAATTCAGAGCATAAACAAGAGTTGCGAGAAAAAAACCCACTTGGAAATTGTTTTTAAACACCAGTTCCCCTCCTGCTGTGGGCGAGTCCCTCCCGCTAAGCCTTGTGTATGGCCTGCTGCTCTCCTGCGGCCACCGGGGAGCCGGGCGCAGACCCATGCCCCTGGCTCTGGGCCGGCCAGCCTTGCTCTGCCCCACGATGCCTGTTTTCAACTTCACCCTCCCCAGGCGGCTTTTTCCTATTCAGTGAAAGTGAGATGGAGAGTCTACCTTCTCGGTGTCACCACCGTCACACGAACACCTCTCTGCAAGAAGAAAAACAAAACGATGGATGATAATGGATGCCCTTTGTCAGTGTGGTACCCGTTAGCCTGTAAGCTCCCTGAGGGCAGGGTCTCTGCGCTATTTTAGCTATTTCAGCACCTCATACGAGCGTGTTCAATACATGTGATCTCACAGTGTCTGTTAATTGGAAATATGTGTCAGCTGTGTGCAAAAGAGCCAGGTCCGCTGGCTGATGTGTGACGATGTCCTTTTTGTTTCTGTCTCAACGGCACGCTTCCAGCACTAGTCACAGAAGGGACAGGAGGAAGAGGCTGTTGGGATGTGGACCCCGGGACCCAGGGTGTGGGAGCCGACTTGGCGGCCTCTGATGCAGGGGAGAAGGTATTGTGAACTGATTTGTTAGTAAATGGTACCAGTTACTTTGTGTAATAAAATCACCTCAGGTCCTGGTCTGTCCATGGCCCCGAGTGGTATGAACATGTTTTCCTGAATTGTTCTCAAGTTCAATATTTATATTTAAACTTTCTAACTTATTTCTCCCTAAAATGTTCTTGCTCTTTCTATATCATGTAGGTGTAAACAAAGAAACACTTGAAAAGTTATTAAAAAGATTGAAAACTCCAGTGTTTACTTGTGTGTCTTCTGGTCTCACTTTCACTTTCCGCGCTGAAGCCTCTAGCTTTTCACCCACTACATCCAGCAGTTCTTGGCCAAGGGATGCTCCCAGGCATCGGGGCTTTTACGCCACCAGGTGGCACTAAAGTGGCAGAAATAATTTTGATTTTGGAATATTCCCTCCCTCCCTCCCTCCCTCCCTCCCTCCCTCCCTCCCTCCCTCCCTTCCTTCCTTCCTTCCTTCCTTCCTTCCTTCCCTCCTCCCTTTTTCTTTTTCTGCCTGGGGCCTTTTCTTTTTTGACATCCTATCCACGTAAGTTATACACTCTTTTAAAAATTAAATGTGGGAAACTTCCTATTAACCCCAAATGAAACTGAGATGTCAGAAATAGAGAGGGACTAAGAATCCTAGGGGGCCTCCCCAGGATTGTCTGGGCTCAAGAGTTTAGCTTTATCTAAAATCGAATTAGGTACATTGCCAAATATCAATATGTGTTAATGTGGAAAAATGACATGTCAGATCTTTATATATGGAACATTTTATAGAGCATATATATTTTGTACAAATATACAAATGACTGAGAAACCAAATCCAAAGGTATTGTTAAAGATGGCTGTGGTTGTTTAAAACTTCACAGGCCAAAATGAAACTAGGAATACAGTATTTTACTCCTCTTGTTCTGACTGTATTCTTTCTCACACTTCTTTTTAAAGTGTTCTGCTTTCCATCCTTTTCAGTGAGGCCTTCCCTTTAAAGTCTGTATCTCCCAACTGCTTTTATGTTGTTAGAGAAAGGAAGGGGAGGGCTTGAACCCTAATAGTTTTCTCTTGATGGAAAGCTGAGGTGGCTGGATCCCACCCCTAAAGTCTTTTCCTTCCATGATGCAGTAGCAGGTAAGTGAGATGAAGTGTGTAGGTTCCTCTCTGCATAAGCTTATCTGGAAAATTTGCCATTAATAAGGTATTTTGATAAACTAAATGAACTGACAGGGCTGGATCACTTAAAATCAAATTTTTTGAAAATATACAATGTCTATTTTATAATAGAGACCTTAGTAAGGTAAGGTTTTAAAAAATTTTTTTTCTGAAAGAATTTTTAAATATTACAAAATAGCCTGTAAATCACCACCTGCATCTCTGCACATTGACCACAAGGTGGCGGGCCAACTCCATTAAAAAGATGATGTGAAACATTCCAGTCCTGCATCAAACTTCGGGTGGTTCTTGGAAATAAGTAACGGCCTGTTGCATAATTCATTTCTATGTTTGTAATTTTTATAGAATATAAAAACTGTATATCGAGCTATCATTTCATTACAAAAACCATGGGGTGTGGAGCAAGGACAGAACCAGGGATGCAAAGAGAATTCCAAACTCACTACAGAAGGGCGGTTCTTAGCCCATTACCTTCCAGAGGGTTGGGAACCGATCTCATGACTAAACTTCATCCCCTTCTCCATCCTTTGGTCTTCCCCTACTAGAGGTGCTGATGAATGACGACATCTTTAACTGGCTGTGGGGGAAGAGGTCTGGCTAGGTCATCAAGGCATCACCGGTCTGAACTATTGAATTTAACAAGCCCAACGTTACCTGAGCACCAACAGCTGACTGTTTCTTGTAGTTTCAGTTTAAAGCTGCTCAGACAAGAGCAATGGGAGACTAGAGGCTCTTGGAGAGAAGGAATCTGATGACCTTTCATAACATAAAGTGTGGGTGTCCATATCTATTTATAGAATGGAGTGAGTGTCCATTTCATACCAGGCAGGTATGTGGATATAGCATTGGATACACAGGTGAAATCTTGCTATTCATTGCCTGACCTTCTAGTGAGAAAAGACAGACAGTAAATGAATAGACAATTGTTTCATTCAACTCTGGAAGCCAGAAACCCTCATTATCCACATGTACCCTTAATGTGTGGGTAGAGAGACCCCATCCCCAGGGGCAGGTGGTGCCTCCTCATATCATTTACGGCCTCTGCTGTAATGGTTCTATGAGCATGGAGGGCCCAGGGAACTCGGAGAGGCAGGATCTGGAGCAGGTCTGCTAAGTGCTCCCCTTTGGGCCGCCTCTGGGTCTGGTTCCTTCTGCCCACTCCTGGCTGTTGGGCTCTGTGAATCTCAAACATTGAGACAGGGAGCTAGAGACCAGGCATGATGCTCTCTCGCTTCCAAATCTGGATCCAGAATGCTAGCGGCCAGTTTGGTCTGGGAGACAACTTCACTCGGCACAAGAGAGCTCGATGTACAGTGGTTTGTGATGGCAAATCTTGTCTCTTACCGAGAGCGTGCCGTGTTTCCTTGCCATCATCCCTGTAGTTTTAGGGAATGGTTGGGCGGAAGGATGGCTTGCATCTCAAATACCAAGCTTGCACAGAGGGGTTTTCCATTACGTGATTGTTAGTTCTCTAGGCTTTGATTTCTGGGGGGAGATGGAGTCACCCACCATAGAAGAACCCAGAGAGAGTGGAGAGCTTTACCCGAGGCCATACATTTGGGAACACTACAGAGCAGCTTTTCAGAAGTGGAGTGATTATTCATTTTCTTATGCTTTTGTGTATTTTAGGAGGAATATAGAAGTTTTCCAGGTTCCTCTCAGTCAGAGGTGAGTTATGCATACCTTAAACACACCACCATCCTCTCTTCTTTTGTGGATATAAATGCTTTTTCCAGAAATTGACACTTAGGATCTTATTTTTCAGATTATACAAGCGATACAGAATTTAACCCGTCTCTTATACAGCCTTCAGGTAACTATGCTCCTCTAATGTCTGACCCTGTGAATGTTTCTCTCCATGCACTTCACTTTATTTGATGATTCCCAGACTTTAAAAACTAGAACATTTGTGAGGCTCTGGGGTCCTCACAAATGATCTTACAGGAGTGCCAGCCCCCGCTGTAACGCAGCGAGGTGTGTTGGACTTCACCTGGTTTTGTAATCACAGGGCAACACCACTACTGCATTTTATACCGTTCTCTTCTGAAACCATAAAACAGTTCATATCTTTAAAAAATACTCATGACTATGACCTGGCTTGAAGTCTACAGTGAAACTCTTAGGTGAGTGTAGCAGACTTCACATTTTCTGCTGAAAACTTAAATTCACACCTAAACATTTTTCACTTCCACATGTTGGCCTTGGGCCTTTAGAGCAGTTAAATAATTCATATGCTGCTTCGTTCTTTGGTTTGTTCATCCACCCAACATGTACTGAGTGCTCTCGCTGTGCTGGCACACGAAGGCAGAAGGACCACAGAGCCTGCTGTCAGGTGACGTGCCGTCTGTCCGGGAAGGACAGACATAGCATCGTCCTTGCATTGAGAATTATAGGTTTGGATGGTCTCTTAGGGCACACACAAGAAAGGCTGAATGCATCTAATTGCTTAATTTGTGAATTAAAAAAATATTTTAAAATGATAGAAAAGCAATGGTTGTATTGTACATAAATTTGTAGGATAATTTGTAGGGTACAAATAAAATAACTTGTGATTCTATGGGCAGAATTACTGATGTCATGTTGGTGTGTATTCCTCCTGTTTCTTAGAATCATTTCACATAGAGTCTTGCAACATGTACCTTTCTGTGTCATCAGCGGTTCTTCTATAGCACGGTTTTTATGGTTACATAATGTTCCAGTCTATTAAAGCTATTTACCCAGTTCCTCATAATTAATACATTTGTATTAACAACACTCTAGTATTACCCTTAAACACTAATTTCTTTGAAGATATCTGAGTGTTTCCTTAGATTACTGGGACATTTTCTTTAGTTTTTTAATAGACCTTGTCAAAGTAATTAATCAATACCCCTCTCTACTTCTCAGTTTGAAAATTGGTCAAGATATCAGATTATCTTAATTTAAATTGTTTGGGTGACTGTTAAGGTCAAACATTTTTCCTACTGGTTTATTACCAGTCATACTTCCTATCTCATAGCTGTTGAATATGAAAATAAAATAAAATTGTCTGATTTTAAGTTTTCACCAGAAAACAAAAATAAAGTCATGCTACATTTGACTTTTTCTTATTTGTACTTCAACTGCATCAAGACTTCTTTCTCTCATGTTCCATTGATCATCTACCGATTCTTGCTCTGTGCCACTGTCTTAATTATTCAAGTTTTGGGTTACATTTACATATATGACAGTGCCAGTTGCCTGTTATTACTTTCTATGCTTATCTGTATGTTTTTTCATAAAGAGTTTTTGAGTGACTAACAAGTTTTTTTTCCTTTCTACTGAGATTGTTTAATTAAAATCTCATTATACAGGGTGGGGCAAAAGTAGGTTTACCGTTCTGAGTACTCAAAACAGTTTATTCTTGTATTATTACTTATTCTTGTATTATTTTCCATACAAACCTACTTTTGCCCCACCCTGTATTTATGAATTCAATTATGGAGAATTGGCAGTTTTGCAATGATTAATACTCATGTCTTTGAACATGTTAGTCATCTCTTATTTCATGCTCTGCTGGGAAGCTTTGTGATTATCTTCAAGTAGGTACTGTTTGTTTGTTTTTCTGCTAAGTTTATTTCTAGATGTTTGTCTCGTTGTTCCTATTGTGAAAGGAATATTTTTTTTATGCTTCCCCAGTGGTGGTTGCTGATAAGAAGGGTCTTGATTTTTATATGTTTATTTTGTAACTGGCCACTCATTGAATTTTATATTTTAACTAGAGGCCCGGCACACGAAATTCATGCAGGAGGAGAGGAAGTCCCCTCAGCCCAACCTGCACCCTCTCCAATCTGGGACCCCTTGGGGGATGTCTGACTGCCGGTTTAGGCCTGATTCCGGGGATTAGGCCTAAACCAGCAGTTGGACATCCCTTTCACAATCTGGGACCACTGGTCCTAACTGCTCATCTGCCTGCCTGTCTGATTGCCCCTAACAGCCTCTGCCTGCCGGCCTGATTGCCCCTAACAGCCTCTGCCTGCTGGCCTGATTGCCCCTAAGTGCCCCCCCCCCCGCCAGTCTGGTCACCCCTCACTGCCCCCCCTTCCGGCCTGGTCACCCCTAACTGCCCCTTCCTGCTGGCCTGGTTGCCCCCAACTGCCCCCTGCTGCTGGCCTGGTTGCTCCTCACTGTCCCCCCTCCCCTACCCACCCCCGCCAGCCTGATCACCCCACGCCGCCTGCTGTTTGGTTGTTGCATGAGGGCATCCTGGCCAATTTGCATATTCCTCTATTATTAGTATAGATAGTTTTTCTGTTGATTCTTTGGAATATTCCAGATAGAAAGTAAAAATTTGAAAGTAGTGTTATTATGGCTATTTTTAAATAATTATATCAGTTTTACTTTCTTGGATGCTGCTTTGGCTAGATTGAACTTCTGAAAATGTATTAAGTGATAGTGGTAATAGTAAGCATCCTTGTCTTGTTCCAGATTTAGTGGGACTGCCTTTACTGTCTTACATTAGACATGTTGGTTTGGGGTAGATGTTCTTAGAGATTGCATTTGTCATGTAAAACAAATATTCTTTCTTCTCCATTTTAACGAGAGGGGATATAGTCAAATATATATGTATCCTCATTACCTTTGGGGAGATAAGAACATTGAGTATCCTGGCGTGTGTTGCCTGATGAAAACACAAAGTCATATCTCTTCTTTTCAACTTTGAATGCATTCCTCTGTGGGTTCAAGGTTCAGAAGAGCCAGGTGACCTAAATGGTCTAATCTTTGCAACTCATTAGGTTGAAGTAACATGGATTCTCTTAACCAAAGATTTTGAGCTGGTCTCAGGATACGGGCTCTGAGAGATTTCTGTTCGTGGCACAGACATCTCTTGTGAAGCTGAGTTTCTTATGCATGCTTGAAGCTTTTACAGAAACATTTTTGGATTACATGAAAATGAAGTTTAGTGCTTGTGTTAGGAGAGTGGAGTTAGATGAGGTATTGGCAAAGCAGGAAGGAACAGCCACAGAATTACTCCAGCCAAGAGAAATTAGAAGTGAGCTGGGAATTTCCCTAAAGTTGAAAAGCAAGTGCTGTTTTCTGTCCTAATTATCAATGTCACCTTTAAGTGTGAAAATGAATACAATCCAATCTTCAAATTCTACCTCTCTGCTAAGAAGAAAATGGTCTCATCCGAAATGTAAGTAGAGGTGAGGAATACTTCATGGTAGCACTTAGTCTAATTGCAACCCTTACATGAGCGTTACCATTGCTGATGGTGGTTTTGACATGCGAAATAATTGGATTTTTGTTTGTTTTACTGGACTGATGGCTGAGATTTTGTTAGAATTAAATGGTGATGTGCAGGTTACAGTTTACCCACTAGGGCCTCACAGTCTTGAATGGCTTATGATCTCATACTTAAAGATCAAAGTAACCAGTACCTGTTCTCATGATCATTGTTCTCTTTGCATTAACTTCTTACATACATGAATCAAAGATTTGTGTGGCTCTGAAATTTTAAGAATTCTTTTCAAATTTAAAAACATGAATTTTATTTCAAAAGGCCCCAGTGAATACACTTTTGAATCTTATTCCAGGATAAGTACCAATTTAAAATATACCTTACTCCTTTAACCTTCAAAAGTATGCTGATCTAACAAAGAACTAATGGTCAAATCCCCATTTTCCCGCATCTGTTACATGGACAGTTTTAAAAATTCTTAGGAAAGAAAAATGTGAACTTACCCCTCAAAGAGTAATAATTTCTCATAATGAGTCAAAACACACACACATACCCAGTATGTGGCCATTTCCAATTAGTCCCCTCTGTGCTTCTTTGCACTTTAAGTGGGAACTTTTAAAATTAAAAGCTTCCAAGGGTATTCACAGATATATTTTTTTTCCTGTGGAATCCTTCCAAATCTTGGCAGTTACTTCCTGTGATGTGGCCAAAGTTTTCACAGGCAGATACCGTAACTCAAAATGTTTTTTTAATCTAGTTGGTAATCCTCTGGGCTTTAGAGTATCTATGTTTCCTTAACCATTCCAGCTTCCTGTTAGCAACTATTAAACACATGAATTTCAGCTTAATGCATAGCCTTCCTGCTATCATACAAAGAAATAACAGTAACAAGACTAACTTTACCACCTACATACTCTAAATATATTAACTGCTATTCCTGGGCATCATACTATAAAAAGGTTATTTACCAAAAGTCTACAAGTGGTCGAGTTTTATTTTTATGTCTTCATATATGTACTGTAGCTTAAGTAATTTCTGGCTTGAGACTCAAGTAAAAGATACTACCGGGTTTATATAGATTCTTAACTTCTCATGAATTCTGAGAGAGCGTGAGATTCAGCACAGGAATGCAGTCTTGTGAATTTATGCACTGAATTCTTATTCAGAAATGCTATCCAAAACCCAGCAACAAACCCCATTTCCGAAAGCAGGGGGTGCCTGTTGCTTCTTTTTTTTTTTTTTTCTAAGAAAAAAAGTGATTTATTTTTAAAGGAGAAGCAACTCAAAATAGTCATTCATTGTGTTCTTTTTTTTTTTTAAATTTATTGCTTAAAGTATTACAAAGGGTATTACATATGTGTCCATTTTATCCCCCCGCCCTAGACAGTCCCCTAGCCTCCCCTATTCCCCAATGTCTTATGTCCACTGGTTATGCTTATATGCATGCTTCTGTGCTTTATTCTTTTGTGTATAAATTCCCAGGCCCTACCACTGGGAAGTGTAGACAAACCTAGCTGATGTGCCAAGGCTGGCCTTTGGAGGTCGCGGAGAAAAAGGACAGCGATAGCAAGAGGGTAGAATTCGGTCAAGCCTTTTGTGTTGAGAGGTAGTTCCAACCAAAGTGCAGACAACATGGAGGCCTTCCCTCTCCCTCTCTGCCCCACAGGCCGCCTTGACTATCCAGGACAGCCACATCGAGATCCACAGGCTGCTTCTCCAGCCGCAGGACAGCTCTTCCCCGGGCCCCTCCTTCCGAGGCAGCCCCTTCCAGGACCCGGACAAGCACCGCAGCCTGGAGAAGCGGCGAGAGGAGCTGGCCGACATCCCCAAGCTGCAGCGCCAGTTCCAGCAGGACCAGCGGCGCTGGCAGCGCAGGTGCGACCAGCAGCGGCGGGAGCAGGAGGCCCGGGAGAGCTGGCTGCAGGAGCGCGAGCGGGAGTGCCAGTCGCAGGAGGAGCAGCTGCGCAGGAGCCGCGGGGAGCTGGACCTGCAGCTGCAGGAGTACCTGCAGAACCTGGAGCAGCTGAGGGCGGGCCAGCGCCTGGTGGAGAGGGAGAGGGGCAGGATGCGCGCCCAGCAGAGCCTGCTGGGCGGCTGGAAGCACAGCCGGCAGAGCAGCCTTCCCGCGGCCTTCTCTCCAGGAAGCCAGGAGGTACGGATGGGTCTTCAGAGCTTGCCCAGGCGGCTTGGAGGGCAGCCGCGCAGGGACAGGCTCACTCACCGTCCTGTCTCTTTGCTTCTTGTGTAAGCGCTCACGAGAGTTATTCAATATGCAGAAGCTTGGAACTTTCCCAGACGGTGCACATGCGTCTTGATTTGAAATATGGAAATGTGAAAGGCCTTGGTCCTGTGGGATCCTGGGCCCATTGTAGGTTGAGCCCTTACCCAAGGGTATGAACACAGAATCGCGCTGTCCCAGCAAGAGGAGGCTTGTCCTGGAGGCACCCCACCTTGAGCATGCTGATTTCCGTAGGGGAGGCCCCTCTTCATATGGTCTGGTCTTAGCCTTGTATACAGGCTTACCTGTTAGTAGGTCAGCTAGCTGTTAATGTGTAGTATAGGTCCTAAATTTAGCAAGTATAACACTGTTCTGTTATTCCACGCTTATGCTCCTTTTGTCATGTTGACAGAGTAAATTCAAAATCTCTTTCACTAGTAATGGTTCACAGGAGTCTACTAGCTAATGACTGGGCAGAATAAAACCTTTCCGAGGATTCTGTGTTCCACTTGCACCCTCTCTAACCGTGCTTGGCAATTCATTTGTCCTAAGAGTTTGCTTTTCTGCGCTATGTGCAAATCCATGCTTTTTTTTTTTTTTATTGATAGTATGTAATGCTGTAAAAGTTGATATGCTTAGAAGAGAATTCTGCTGCATCTGAATTTCCTTTCAAGTAGGCTACATTACATTTATTGCAAATACATGTGCGTATGAATATGTTTTCAGCTTTTTTATTTAACAAAAGTTAAAATGCTGCCTCTCTTAAAATAAAATGGAACATTTGAATGGCAGAGAGCACAACTGCTTGTGTGTGTTTTTAAGCATCTTATTGATTTGAGGGAGAGAGAGGGGAGAGAGAGAAACATTGATGTGAGAGAGAAACATCAATGCATTGTCCCCAATGTGCAGCCCGATTGGAGATGGAACCCACAACCTAGGTATGTGCCCTGACCTGGAATCAAATCTGGCAACCTTTTGTACAGAATGATGCTCCAACCAACGAAGCCACCGGCCAGGGCTGGGGTTTTTTTTTTTTGTCTGTTTTGTTTTTTTAAAGATATGCTGGGTATAGTGAATTAAAGTTTTTGGTACTAACTCATTAAAGAAGGCCTGGAAGGAAGGAGTCAAAAGTAATGTTCTTGATTCACTCTTATTAAAATGTTGCCTGCTAAATTCTACTAGGAATAAATACTTGATAAAACTTGTTCAAATGCCTGGAGGAATTATTGGTTGTTTTTCTTTTTATTTTCTTACACAGGTAATGGAACTTAATCGATCTGAGAGTTTACATTATGAAAATTCAGTCTTCATCAACGATGCTTTAGTACAAATGTCATTTAACACTTTCGACAAACCGACTCCACCAGCCATCCACCAGGATGCCACTTGCCCACCCAGTATATCTAACTCTGACTCGGAAAGGACTAGTGAAAATCAAGTAGACCTCAAGATAGGTGTTTCTCAGCCAACGGGTGAAAACCATGAACTATGGACAGCCGCTGAGTCCTGTCAGCAGACAGCCCCCCTCCACCAAAGCAGCGAGGATTCTTGTCAAAATGGTAATTAACACTTTAAGCATCATCTGTATCATTTCAACAAGAAGCTGTGCCTCTCAATGGTTGGCTCTTCTTTAAAGCAAATCAAAGTGTGTGTGTGGGGGCGGGGGGGCCTAGAATGGGAATAAATTGGTGCAGATGAGCTGGAGTTTGTGGCATAAACTTTTCTTTGGGGAAGTCTGGGGACTGCCACCACTTGTGAGTAACAAGACAAGCTAGACCAGTGGTCGGCAAACTGTGGCTCGTGAGCCACAAGCGGCTCTTTGGCCCCTTGAGTGTGCCTCTTCCACAAAATACCATGTGCGGGCGCACGTGTACAGTGCAATTGAAACTTTGTGGCCCATACACAGAAGTCGGTATTTTGTGGGAGAGCCACACTCAAGGGCCCAAAGAGCCGCATGTGGCTTGCGAGCTGCAGTTTGCCAACCACTGAGCTAGACCATGTTTGGAGGGCTTACAGGATGCCAGCAAGATGCTAGGACCAGACAGGGTTTTCAGGCCTGTGGGTTAAATGATAACTTTCTCTTTCTCTTAAAAGTGAAGCAACTTGCTATCTATTCCTCACTGTAGATCCTATCACATCCAGATACACATACTTGTTGACTCTCAAAATAAAAGATATGGACAGGGTTTGTGGTAGGACTTTATTGTCTATCAGGGCAATTTCCTGTAACGTTAGTGAAACCTGTATTGCTATTAAACGTCCAACATGAAACTGGTAACATCATTTGTCATTGTAAAAAAAAAAAAAAAAAGGTGTTGTGTCTCCATAAGTACCTCATAATAACACAATTTGCTAATCCCATTAAAGCATTTGCCAAATATCAGTGAAAGGCAGCTCGAGTTACCAACTCTACATGAATCCAAAAGATTTAAATCTAAGTGTGTTATAAATTGTTTTCCGTGGGATATGAGGTAGGGAATGAGAAGAACTTGAAACCTCTCTACCAAAAAACAGATGGCATGCAATAGAATAAACAAATGGTTGGCCACGTGGATGTGAACTATATCACTGACAGCAAAATGTTTCAGAAACATAAAACAAGCAGCCGTATAGAACTTCAGAACTGGGCACAGGCTTGTTTCCATGCTTGTTACAGATTCTAAGTTTGTCAGTAGGATAACTTTTTAGCCCTGGAAAGTTTTAAATCTTCTTTGAATTATTATTAATTTGAATTATTAATCCAAAAGATGTTGATTTGTAGCAGTGGATCATTCTTTATAGTCACTGCTATAACATTCTTATTTCTTGCCAGCATATAGGAGAGAGTTAAATATTGCTTTAAAATATCATTTCAAATATTTTTTAAATAAAATATATACAACGGAATACTCATTAGGATTGAATAAAATGAAGAGTCAGGAAGCATTTATGAAATGTAGCCACTTTAATATATTACTTTGCACCTTGAGGGTGATGGTGACCACACTGCAGAATGCCTTTTGTAGGTACATGTTGCCTTGCCGCTCTGTCGCATTACCTTGCCGTGTCCAGTGCCTCAGATGTCCTCGTTGGTGGGGTTTTGCATCCTGGCTGTGGCCTAATTCAGAAACTCAGTTTGAGTTAAACCACATTCAGCCTTTGTTTAAAAAGAAGAATTTCTCTCCTGCTTTTTGTGTATCTCCCATCTTTCTCTATGGCTTGTGCTTCAAACTAGAAAGCGTTAAACATTTGGCAGCACACTTGCAGGAGATAGAAAATGTACTAAGGAAATAAACAGTGATTATATACAAAACCAGGCCTCCACATGCTCGGAATTAGATGCAGCCAAGGGAAATGCTAAGAAAAAGTACTTCTGCTTCAGATATTGTGTGCCATGTAGGCCAAGGACACTCAGGCCATTGACAGAGGAGAAGAAAATCAACTTTGGCCTAAATCTCTTGGAACATCCTGGTGTGTAAGCAGGGATTAGGTCAGAAATGCAGTGTGTGCTGTTAAGCATGGAGTTTTGCAACTAGTTGAAAAACCCCTATTTATATTTGTTTACTTAAGCGTGATAAGCAGTTCCTGGAGCAGAGAAAAGAAAGTCAGAGATAAGGGGGTGATAGGGTAGTGAAATGAAAATTGGATATATGTTCTTCAGAGGCTTGTCAGGGCCAGATAAAATTGTTCGAACCTCGCCAGAGCCTTCACAGCTCATATAATTGAAAGTAGCACAAAATAATCCCCCGATGTTGGTCTTTGCGACCCTGCAGTGCTCTCCCTGCATCGTCTTAGGGGCGGCGCTGGGTTGGGAGGAGCAGGCTCAGGGTGTGCCGGTGGAGGGGACAGTCCCTGTACTGGCATCAAGGACAGCGCAGTGCCACTGTCCCTACTTTCACACCTGGCCGCTGAGTCTTTGGGTGAGTGGTCCCCACTCCTGAGACCCAGAGCTCACCAAGTTCAGGGTAACAAAATCTGTCTGTCACGTTCCTGTCGGTGTTTTTGTTAAATGTGCATTTAAGCACGATCCAATTAACACTGCACCGAAGGCATCTGTAGGCCGGCCCTACGATCAGCTGTCCTCAGGCAGCGCCTTAAGGACTGGCTTGTTCTACTGTCTGGTCCAGCACTTGGTGCGCATGGCCAGCTCAGATCAGTGGAGATGTGAATTTCTGGAACAGGATAAGCCGAATGGAAAAGTTTGTCTGTGAATAAAATTCTCAAATGTGTTTAGCTGTCACCCAGACTGGAGTTTTCATTGGTTTGTTCAACCCAGCCTCGCCAGACGTCTCACTGTGCTCCGTGTGCTCTGGTTGTGATTGGCTTCTGAATTGCTCTGTCACCACCACCACCAACAGGTGACACCAACTTCCAAGCACCTCGCTAAGGTTTCGCCTGGAGAGACTTATTTACCACACAGTCCGCTGAGATGGTTCTGTGATCATCTCCATTTGAGAGGGGAAACTGAGGTACAGGGAGGGTCAGTGACTTGTCCAAGGTCACACAGCTAGTAAGTAGCAGAGCCAGAGATGAACCTGGGGAAGACGGGCTCTGGAGCCCATGCTCTTAATCATTACCCTGTAAACTATTGATTTCTAGAAGGCGGTTTGGAATTAGACGTTTTAGAGAAGTTGGAGTAGAAATAGAAGAAATCAGGTTGTAATGCCTAGCAGGATGGCCAAGATTAAGAGCTGGGGGTGGTTGTTTTCTTTCTCTCTCTCCCTTTAATATTAGCATTTGGAAAACCTTTCTGAGTCTTTGCGATTGCCGTGGGCAATGCTTGCATGGGTTCTGAGCACCGTCAGACACCATAAATACTGTTAGCTTCACTCTGCCCGAAGACACCTTTTCATAAGGATAGTTTCTCTAATGATGCCTTATGATGCCCCATGTTACTTGTATAGTTTTTTTAGTTAAATCTTTATTGTTCAGATTATTACAGTTGTTCCTCTTTTTTCCCCCCATAGCTCCCCTTATATATATTTTTTTGAGGTAGCACTTGAGAAAACTTTACTTTGCAGTTTTGGAAGCTGTTTCATGAACAAAATTCTTGGATGTTTGAATATGATATCCAAATTGGAATTTGGCTTTATTTATAGAGGAAGGGACAGCTAGTCTAAGAACTTAATCTGCACTCCTCTGAGGGACACTAGCCACGAGTACAGAAAATGTGAAATTTTTAAACAACGTAGTCCCTGTGGGACAATTGCTATGTAATTGGCCCCATGAAATGCTCAACTGCATTACACTTCTTAAAGGCAAAACAAACAAAGAAACACTTTATTCCTATGAGGTTTTTTTTCTTCTCGCTTTAGAATTCTAGAACTATTTACTCAATGCATCTGTTAGTTTATGATGTTTGCCTTTTTCATTGATCAACATAGAAAACACATCATGGTGTGAAAATTAATCTGAAATCTTCTTATTCCCCATTTTCAGTTATATTTTTATCTGTATCTCAATTTTTGCAGGCTACCTGAAATGTTTCTCTTCAATGTAAAGCATGATGGTTTTGCCATGCATATGAAACAATTTAAATCAAGAGCCAAAGTTTATGAGTTAGTCATGTAGATATTGGAAAAAGATAATAACTTTATGTTTGAATTCCAAAAGAGTGTTTCCCTTTGCTTCATATTAGAATTTGGTGCCCATAAAAATATTTTCAAAATTCAAAGCATTGTATTCAGAATATTTCATCTTGGCAATGCTTTTTAAAAAAATACAGACAGCTGTGTTGAACTCTAAAGGACTTTTTTTTTAACATATGGAAAGAAAATAGAAAATTTCCCAATAAAAAGCCATGTTGTAGTTAGCATTTAAGTAAGTCTTTAAGAAGTGAGTATATGATAATTTCTGATGTTTTGCAACTATTCCATAATTCAGAAATGGCACCGTATTTATGTGGAAAGGAGCTTTGCCAAAGACCTTTAGGCAATTTCCCATAAAACTGAAACTGGCATTCGGTACTGTCAGCTTCAGTGACAAAGGTGTATTTGACAAGAAGGCGGTATGAGTTTGCTGGGGCTGCCATAATAATGTACCACAGACTGGGAGGCTAAAACAGCAGAAATGTATTTCTGCACCGTCCTGGAGGCTGGAAGTCTGAGACTGAGGTTTCTTCTCTCTGACTTCAATGGTCTTTCCCATGCATGTCTGTGTCCTAATTGCATCTTCTTCTAAGAATACCAGGCATGTTGGATTCGGGCCTTCTCTAATGAGGTCATGGGGGTTAGGATTTCCATATATGAATTGGGGAGTGGGGGCACACTTTAACCCTTAACATAGGATAAAATGATTATACATTTTTTTCATTGCAATATTTTTAGTTGTCATGATGGCTTTGATTATTTATAAATATACCAAAGTTGAACTATAATTTACCTACCTTGTGAGCTTTTTTTACTTGGTTAGAAAAGTGAGTTGAACTTTATTTTTCAAAAATGCATAACAGTGCAATTGTGATAAACATATGTCTATATGTTTATAGACATTGGTGTCTGTTATCAAGCCTGTGTCAACTCATAGGAATTAGGGCAGCAAGTATGGAATCTGTAGATTCATTCGGCCGCATTTCCAAACCAAGGCCTTCATTAGGAGCTTTGGGAATTTTGAGCTCTCTTTATGATCAGGAAGGATATTAGATGCCTTTATATTGGATTGCTTAAATGAAACCAGAGCTGAAGGGTTGGAAACGTTTGTTATGACAACAAATTATTATTTAGATATATTTATGGGAGTTTGTAGAAGTCAAAATTGGGAAATCATTGGGCATCTCTTTATCTTCTATGATCTTGACTAAAACTTTGGGTAACATTTTAAAGGGAACCATAATATTGCTAGCTCTCAGTAATCTACATCTTGACAAGAGTATAATGGATTGGGCTCAAAGGCTTACTTTTAATCTTTCTCACTGATAGTGTAGATGACTGACTTTCTCCTTTTGCAGATTTTGTACCAGGAAAGGGAAACATGCCATTTGCTTGTAGAGCCTGGTGAGCCACTGGTGCTGCCTGCCAACTTCCTGATTGCATAGTTCTCTGGGGGCAGATTGACTGTGTGAGCCAACTGGGCCAGGGCCATCCCGCCTAGTGCACAGAGCCCAGGACACAGCGGGAGAGCAAACCAGCAGGTGGGTGGATTCAGAGGCAGCCAGCCAGCCATGTGGCTGCCTGTTCCTCCCCACCCTGGGCTCCAGTTTGGTTTGAACAAGCTGCTGAAGTGGGAGTCCACTGAGTACAAAAGATTCCAGAGGTTAGGCCTGGCCTTGGGTTATCCTTAGCTTAAAACACACACACTTACACACTTGTACATATACACACATACATGCCATCTGTGGGCCACATATTAGACTGCTCTACTACAGTGTGGCTTTCATTCTCAAAGTGATTTAAGGGTTGGGTCTGGAAGGGAGGTTTGTAACTATTTACATACCAAACATACCTAAAGGATAAGGCATGCTCCTGTCAGTCTCAATGACTCGTGGGATAGTGATCCAAAACTGGTAAAGGAAGCATCACCCTGTCCATGGATCAAAATCTGGGGACTGTCTCCTTCCTCACCCTTTGTCCACCCAACCATGGAGATTCTATTTTTAGGGCTTGATTAAAATGTGGAGTGTTCAGCTGAGGACTGTTATTTTATATTTCCCTATGAAGAATGTGACCATGTGGTTCAGAGAGTGGCAAACTTTTTCTTAAAGGACCGCATGGTGAATATTTTAGTCTTTTGGGGCCATAAAGTCTTTCCTGCATATAGTCAACTCTGCCATGTAGCTCGAAAGCAACCATGGACAATGCGTAAAGAATGCGATTATCTGTGTTCTGGTAAAACTTTATTGATTGAAACAGGTGGTCTAACTTTGTTTTTCTCCACTTAAATTGAGGAGGTTATAGCCCTCCTGGTTTGGGCAGCACCTCTTATTAGCACTTACTGTAATTGGAATTAATTGCATGTGTAATAATTTACGTAATGTCTGTCTGCCCCACAATACAATCAGCTATGAGGGTAGAAAACTCCGTGTGTCTTCTTTAATTGCTCCATCACAAGCACCAAGCACAGTGTTTGGCATGTAGTGAACATTTGATAAATATTTAGGACATGAATGGAGGATAAGGTTTGCACACTTTGCAGAAATGAAAGCAACTCTGAGCTTGTGCCACACAGCTTGACTTGACTGAGGCATTGAAAGAGGTCAAGAAAAGCTAGTAGAGCTATGCGGTGTGATGGTGGTTCAGATGGGGCAGCTAGACAAGTGCCTCAAGCTAGCTCACTGAATCAAGGGAGTTTCAAACTTTTGTAAGATGAGTATATGTTTATTTTTGACATGCTGTATTATTTTATATTAGTTTCAGGTGAACAGAATAGGGGTCAGATAGTTATATAATTTATGAAGTGATCCCCCTGATAATTCTAATACACCCCTGACACCATATATAGTATTCCCTATGCTGTGCTTTACATCCCATGACTATTCTACAACTGCCAGTTTGTACTTCTTAATCCCTTCACCTTTTTCACCCATTCCTCCAATGCCCTCCCATCTGGAATCCCTCAGTTTGTTCTCTCTCTCTCTCTCTCTCTCTCTCTCTCTCTCTCTCTCATTTGTTTCTGTTTTGTTTCTTTATTTTGTTCTTTAGGTTCCACATATCAGTGAAATCATATGGTATTTGTCTTTCTCTGTGTGACTTATTTCACTTAGCCTAATACTAGACAGCATTCTTAAAATGTCTGGGTAACTGCAAGATTTCTTGCCTTTAATATCTTAGTGGATTCTAGGTAGCAGACTTTAACAATTACCAATTCTTCCTCATTACTATGGAAATAACTTTGTTTCCTGAGGTCCAGTCCTGTTGATCACTTTGGGATTGGCACTCTGTACCACTCTAGAGAGGATCTTTTTATATGAGTTATTTTTTTATTTAGATCATCATGTGTATAGTCCCATATGGCTATGCGTATCAAATAAAAACGTAGTGTTCTCCACAAAATGCTTTAATTTATTCTAAGCCAGTAGAAATGCATCCATTGCTGTCATTTTAGGAGGATAGCACATAAAAAATTTAGCATTTAATTCTTGTATTAATAACTACTAGTCAACTTATCTGTTCACTGTGGTATTTCTTTTTTAACCATAAAGTAGCTCCAGCACCAGTAAATTAAACATGCGTCGCTAGCTCAGCATCAATGAAACACTTTTGTAAACCCTTTTTCTCTTGCTAAATCCTATTTAACAGTCCAGTGTATCTCCCCAGGCAAAACAGTTAGTATTTGTTTAGGTAAATACACTTCTATATAGTGGGAACCAGTTTCCCTGGTAGACCTTCTACTTGTCAGCTTTCAAATATGGCCTGAAATATCACACTTTTTAAAAATAGTAATCTTAAAATTAAGTCTAGTGGCATCTTAAGAAATATATCCCTTTGCTTCACCTCAGACGAACTGAAAGGCACTTATGTGCTCTTGGCTGGTCAATTCCCAGACACAGCTGGCTGAGGGGAGAAGTCTCGGCTGTTCTTCTGCTCAGACCTCGAGCCAGATAATAAATAAGCTTGGGCCTGCGTTTTGATCTGCAGAGATGTTAAGTTGCCATGATCAATCACTGCTGAGTTTCCTTGGATAGGGAGCCGGGTATCCATTCTCTTTCTGGATGAGATATTAATTCAATTTAATTTGATATGTTAATGCTTGGTTTGAAAGTTTACCTAAGGAAAAATGTAGTCTTATGAGGTTTCCAGTTATGCCGATAGGATTCTGAGCCTTTTGCTGAACAATTTCACAGTGAGGCTGTGCAAAGTTATTTTCATGGGGACGCCCTTCCACAGTTCTCTCTGTGCAGCTTTCATTACACTACAGCCCTTTCTTCCTGCAGCAAAACATGCAGAATGTTTGGGTTAAATATGGAGTTTTTGGATCCTCCACCAGAAACACAGGAGATGCTGTCTCCGGGGAGGTGAGGCCATTTTGGAAGGAATGGTGCTCTAAGGCTTTGGAAGCAACATTTACAAGCAAAACATTGGCAGAGTTCGTTTTTATTTAATGACCTGCTTCCTACCAGTGAGCTTGGCATCCTGTGCAGTGATTTGCAATCAATTAATCATACAGAATGTTGTAACACCGCAAGAAGGGCATTGCCCTCCGAGACTCATAAATCCACCAGCAACGAAAAGAGGAATTGCATGCTCAAAGCCCTCTTCATGTGAAACCTAGAAGAAGAAGGTGGTTTTAACACTAAGGTATCTTCGGGAGCCTTGGTATGTTCTTGTAGATTCTGAATTTTGAAGCTCCTGTTTCTCAAGGATGGTGTGGCCTTCTCATGGGACCTCAGAATAGGAGTCTGTACATGTTTGCCTCATTCACATTAGACCCTGATCATGTAGATGAGAGAATCCTGGATTCTTCTGGATTACTGAGAGAAGGCTATGGTTTTGGTTCCCCACTCCTCCAAATTCAGGGCAGTCATGCTCAATAGAGGTAGGCCTTTTTTTTGGATGTCTTTGTAGGAATGATTCAGGAAGGCAGCATGTTCCCCTCTGGGGAATACACTTACATTTGCTAGAGGCAGATGGCAGAAGATGGGCTGGTGTGATATTAGCAGTCAAGGAGGTTTCACATACTTGGCTTTGCCAAAAGCTTCTGGAATCTGTGTGTTTAGGATCTCAGGCTTGTATTCTTGTCATTTCAGATGTGCCCTTAAAGTTAACTGTTAAGCTATGCTGAATTTTTTTCCTCTTATTTTAGCATAGTAAATATGGGGCTATTGCATATTCTTAAAATTACATAAGCTTAAGTAGCTTAAGTATATGTATATTGTGTTGTCTTTACTCGCTTCCATATGGTTCTATTTGGAGGATGTTCTTATAACAAGGATATGGAAGCTTGATGTATATTCCATTTGATTACGATGGAACCTTCTTTTAAGAAACTAAAGGTTTTCAAAGCTAGTATTACTTCCAATGAATAGGTTAAACGTCTGACTCTTGATGAATTTATTCCTACCAAAGTTGTGCTATTTTTGATTACTTGTTCATTTAGCCAGATTTGCATGACATTATACACAAGTAGAACCCATCCTATATTTTTAGATGCTTGGTGCTTCTGTTCAGCATGAGCTCTAAAATACATTCCCCAGGTTTTGCATGTGCAGACCACTTTTCATGGGCACATCGGTGGGCGGGAGAAGGCACAAGGAACAGTTTTGGCCAAAATGCGGTGGTCTGTTGTCTGTGTGTGGTCATGAGATCGTAGTTTGCATTCAGGCTCAAGTGTGAAGAAGTGCAGTTGCACACGGTATCTCCCTGGGGACCCTGCACTGGATCACACCCCCCCTTGGAAGGAGACCGCAGCAACACTACAAGGGGTCAGGTGTTTAGTTTTCTCTTAAGGTACTCAACTACCTACATAGATTTAAAAAAATTTAAAGTTATTTTATGCTGAACAAGCAGCCTGAGGTAAAGTATTGTGAAGGATCAAATACTAAATGCGTCTTTTATGAGCTCCCTCTGCTCGGAGAGGCCTTAACGAACATGGGGGATAGGGTGGGAGAGGCTGGATCTGAACTGTGTAAGCCTAGAAGCAAAGGAAGTACTGGGGAAAATCACATTCAAATTATCCTACTCAAAGAAGTTGTCATTGCTCCTGGTAAGAATATGGAAGATATTTGCAAATGCTGCTGCCAGTAAATTAAAATATTTCCTCTTTGTATTCATCAGATAAGAGACGTAGATATATTGATAGACAGAGATATAGCAGATGTGTTTGTCAGATTCAATCTCTTGCCTACTGCAGTACTTAAGATATTCAGTTACTCACCCACACATACCTGGACACACCCACCTATCCACATAGAGACAGAAGTAAATGTTTATTTTTATAAATCAAAGTGGGCTTAAAGGCAAAATATTTATTTTTTGAAAAAATGTATAGTATTTCTATAAATATATAGTTCTGCAAATTTATAGCACCATGGTAACGGTTATTGGTGATGATTTTCCTTTTTTTAAAAAGATGATTATTTTCAGGGTGTTTTTTTTTTTTTAAGAGACCATTGGCTAACTTTGAGAACATGATTCAAGAAAATTCAGAAAATGTATTTCATGACAGGCTTGATTAAATAACTGAATCAAGACTATCCCAGAAAATCCACTAGGGTTGAAACCTGCTTGGCAAATATTATTTTTGACCAAAATGACCAAGACTAGACATGTTTCTGTGAGGAAAGTAGGTGATGTGATATTTCCCTGTCATTCAAAGGTGAGAAGATAAAGAATCCACCTTCTCTCACCTCTTCAACCAAGTTTCATAAAAAATAGACTAAAAACATACTTTTCCAGTATAATGACCTTTACATGAATTGTCAGTACTTCACTTTTCAGTGAGGGATGTGAATGAATGAATATGTGAATGGATGAACAAATGAATGCATGAAAGAATGCAGTTGATTAATAGAACAATGAAGATGGTTGACTGGCATAATGATTAATACAGAGGGCTTGGAGATTATGTCTAGGTTCATATTCCAGCTCTGCCATTTGCTACCTGTGAAATTTCAAACAAGGGTTTACACTTACTTAGTGTGTCTGTTTTCTTATCTACAAAATTGGATTTCTGGTAGTGCCTGCTCTGTAGGTGGTAGGAGAATTACATAATACAAAATATAAAATACTTAGAATTTTGGGAGTACTCAATAGACATGGTTGTTATCAATGTTACTTCCATACTTTGTATTAAGAAAAGGGGTAATCCAGTAGGCGGTGCACTGGGTCACTTGAGCCACTGGACTGCTCCCCAAATGGTTGCCGTGGTGAGCTGAAAGGCTCTGTCTCATTCGGATATTTTCCAAGAAGGCATGTCTCAAAAAATGTTCCATAACTCTGCTGGCGCTTACTAGGTTTTACATGATAAAAGGTTCTCATAGTCAGGTAATATTGAGAAATGCTGGTTTGGGGACTACACAACTTTTTTAGAACTTTTATTGAGCTCGTGTGTACTGTGAATCTCCAGAAGTGGTACTTCCCAATCCCATTTAGCCACAGCAGCTTCCTCTCCAGCCCAGCATCTTGCAGGGTGACTATTTCTTGAAATACACTGGGAAAAACATTGAAGTAAATAGATGTTGAAATAAATTCATTGCCTGTGGCACATCCTTCAAATACATTTGTTTTCTCCCTTGGGAACAGTTGAAATCTAAATGACATATCCCAACACAATTTACCACATGGGTTGTCTTTTGAAAACTAAATTCAACATGATGAGTTTAAGATAGAGCTCTGTTTGCCTGGCCAGTGTTGCTCAGTGGTTGAGTGTTGACCGATGAACCAAGAGGCTTGATTTCCAGCCAGGGCACATGCCCAGGTTGCGGGCTCGATCCCCAATGGGGAGTGTGCAGGAGGCAACAGGTTGATATTTCTATCTCATCAATGTTTCTATTTCTCTATCCCTCTCCTTTTCTCTCTCTCTAAAATCAATAAAAACATTTTTAAAAGATAGAAAAATAAAGACAGAGCTGTGTTTGGCCCCCAGGTTAGCATTTGGGTCTATGGATAAGGGTTCATGGACAGTCTCCTTAGGGCTTGCCTGGGTCAGCTTTCTTGGTATTATCCAACGTGCCATGTGCTAAAGTTTTTTGTCCCTAATGCAGCATAGGGAGTTATGTGTTTGGGCCTAGAGCAGTGGTCGGCAAACTGCGGCTCGCAAGCCACATGCGGCTCTTTGGCCCCCTGAGTGTGGCTCTTCCACAAAATACCGACTTCTGCCCATGGCCATGAAGTTTCAATTGCACTGTACGTGCACGCCCGCATGTGGGAATTTGTGGAAGAGCCACACTCAAGGGACCAAAGAGCCATATGTGGCTCGCGAGCCACAGTTTGCTGACCAGGGGCCTAGAGGACTGATCTGGCCTCCAATCTCTCAGCCTTAGTCTCACACTATTCTGTCCAGTCTTACCCTGTGGTCCAGCCATCTGAAGTTCTCTCACTCATGCAAAAGGGCAGCTCCCCTACATATATTTCCTCTGTTGGGAATATCCTCTCCTCCATTCTTTATTCCAAAGCTGGTTAACTCTTACTCATCTTTCAAGACTTAGCTCCAGGTCACTTTGTTCCGGACTCTCTCCAGAGCCTCTCAGTCTGGGGCAGGAGCCTCTCCTGTGTGATCCTGAAGTGCCGAAGACCCTTTATTATTTTCCACCATATTTTGTCACTTTTCCCCTTTAGACTCCAAGATGTTTTTTATAATTTGAGATGAAATTTGCATACAGTGAAATGCTCAGCTATTAACTCTATTCAGTTTTTTGGAAAGAATATCAGGGCACAGAGTGTTTTCCTCACTCCCGAAAGCCCCCTTACACCTCCCTCCAACCAGTCCCCATCCAGAAGCAAATACCATCTGCTTTCCATCACCACAGGTTAATTTTGCTTATTCTTGAGTGGCATGGAATCTGCACTATGTACTTTTTTGTGTCTAGTCCCCCTGCCCCCCCCCCCAGCATATTATTTTTGCGACTCAACCATGCTATTGCATAAATCCATAGTTGGTTCCCTTTTACCGCTGCATAATCTTGCATTAGTAAATTTACCATTTACTTATACATTCTTCTTTTGATGGACACCTGACTTATTTCTAGTTTTTTGCTATTGTAGATAAAGCTACTGTGATCATTTTGCACAAGGCTTTTTGTGTATTATGTTTTCATTTCTCTTAGATAAATACCTAGGAATAAAATAGCTCCTAGAATAGGTGCCTGTTTAACCTTTAAGAAACTGAAATAGTTCTTGAAGTGATTATACCGACTATACACTTCCTGGGTGCTGGGGCGAGATTGTGTTCAACTCGGTCCTCTGGTGTTCGGCCCAGTGCAGGGCACGCACTGGGCTCTCAGTGCTTATTGAAGAATGAATGGATGAGAGGCTCGAACCAGTTTTTATTTTGACATGTCCTCAACTAACCAACAAAGAATGAATGCTTTATCATCAAAGGGATGAAAACGTGGCTAAATGTGGACTCATCTAGGCAGGCAAAAGTCAGGGGCAGTATGGCTCCCTTCCCCCTGCTCCCGGGGCTGAATTTCTTGTTTCAGGGCAGCAATACGTGCAGATGAAGCCAAGTATGTAGACTTACAGGGGACCCAAGGAGGGCCCTGATCACCAGTAGCTGCCAAGCTTACCCCTAGAGTTAAAACTCCCAACACTGCCATTCAAGATCCTTCACAGCCTACCTTCCCAGCACCCATTCCTTTATTCATCTTCGTAAACTCATAGCAGCCAAACTTGACAAATCTTTTTTTTTTTTTTTCCCTACAGCATCAAACTCCACCTGGAATACCTCCACAGGAGGCATCTCCTCCTTAAATATCCTGGTCAG
The DNA here is from genome assembly GCF_964212035.1 of Myotis nattereri. NCBI lineage: Eukaryota > Metazoa > Chordata > Mammalia > Chiroptera > Vespertilionidae > Myotis > Myotis nattereri. The sequence goes on from NC_138079.1 coordinate 39,004,533, forward strand.
CCTTTAAGGCTCAGGCCAGATGCTGTCTCTCTGAAGTCTGTCCTGGTCACCACATCTGGAAACTCTCCCTCTGGAGGGCCTCTGACGTGGTGCCCAGCAGTGGGCAGTACTCATTAGCCAGTGAGCGGGATGTCCTGTTTTCATTGTAATGGCCTGGGTTTGCATCTTCCTCCTCTATGAGGCAATGGGCTTTTTCAGGGCAGCGTGCTTTGTGGCCCTCAGCAGTCTGGAAGGAACGGGGGCCGCTGGTCACTAAGGAAGTAGCTGAGACTACTCTTCGTGATCCTTTCTTTTGCTGGCTGACTCCACCAAGGCAGGGGTGGGGAACTTTTTTACTGCCAAGGGCCATTTGGATATTTAGAACATCATTCGCAGGCCATACAAAATTATTTTGGGTCAAACATTTAAGTAGCTCACTTCTAATGCCTCGGCAGGCACAGAGCCTTATCTGGCCTGCGAACTGAACGTTCCCCACCCCTGCACTAAAGAAAGGTTAAGTTATATGGTAATGCTATGGCTCCTTTAGAGGAGGAGGAGGATAGTGTGCCAACTGGGGATTTGTATCTGCTGGTAGATAATTAAAGGGAAATTAGCAAGTTGCTTTAGGCTCAAGTGTTAGTCACAGGTCACATGTCAGAAAGCACAGATATTAACAAGTAGAGGAGCTTCATGTGACATTTGTATGCATAAGACAATTTAAAATTGGGAGAGATGGCTCTAAGGAGTAGAGCAGTTTAGTGTGTGATGCATATGTTCTTTTTTAATTGCTCTTTTGGTAAAGTCCCAATTTTGCCTCTGCTCTGCAAACTGCCTACTTCTTTAATTGTATTATTTATAAAAATACTTATTTTAAATGTAACTTTCAGAAATATACTCTGATAACAAACATTAATGTGAAAAGAAGGGTGTGAAAACCTGCATTGAAGAAAACATTTTCTATATGTGTTGTACTTTAAAAATTACCATCATTTTTGAATGGCATAAACTCAAGGCTTTAGTTGGAAATGATATTTCAGGGTTTGGCGTCTTGGCAAATGTTATTTCACAAATAAGAATTATAAGCCCTAACCAGATTGGCTCAGTGGATAGAGTGCTGGCCCTTGGACTGAAGGGTCCTGGATTTGATTCCGGTTAAGGGCATGTACCTAGGTTGCAGGCTGGATCCTAGGCCCTGGTCAAGGCATGTGCAGGAGGCAACCAATCTATGTGTCTCTCCCACATCGATGTTTTTCTCTCTGTCTCTCCCCCTCCCTTCCACTCTCTCTCTAAAAAAAAAAAAAAAAAAAAGAAAAAAATCAATGAAAAATAATGTTCTCGAGTGAGGATTAACAACAAAAAAAGAATTATGAAAATGTTTCACATTTTTTAAAAAAAGAATTTTATGTTGCTCTAAGAACAAAGTTCTTTGACATCTCATAGTTCTATAGTTGATCAAGAGAAAAATACCCTCATTTGTAGACCTTTCAAACATTGGATGCCTTCTTTTTTTGGTCGAGTAATAACATAATTATTAAAAAGTACGTAGAACTAATTAACTTGGGTGTGTTTGGTATAATTACTTGCCTTCTTCTGATTTAGGAAAACACTGGATTTTGTGTGCTTAAGAATTTGAACAGCTGCTTTTCCCTCTACTGAACCAGTAAGAAGTAAATGCATCATTAAAATTCCTTGGTTGATTTCCTGCATTATTCAGCTGGCAGAGAAGTGAATTCATTTTTTCTTCTCTCCGAGAAATGAGAGGCATAACTCTGTCAGTGTGGGTAGGCCGGGTCCTGCGGGAGGCAGTTTCCAGGAAGTCCACTCCTCCGGCATGGCACTAGACGGTCCTGGTCTCCACATCCCGCAGAGGAATTCGGTGCCATGGAAACATTGCCCGGTCCTTGTAGCTGGAGACCTGCGTGTCGTTTCATTTGGCGCACTTTTAAAAGCTTGTCCCTGCTTTTTAGCCGAGACTCCAGGATTTGAACATCTTAATTTGTTTTGATTTAAAAATTGAACTTGACATATTTTTTGTCTACCTGAATGTATTATGGACAATTTCAGACATGTTTAAAACTAAACAGAGAAGTCAAACAACCACTCACCTTCAAACATTTAGGTACTTTTGGCCAGTCATGTTTAATAAGCTAGACTCCTCCCCCCACCCCCCGCAAAACACACACCCCCTGTATTATTTTGTAGCAATTCCTAAAAATCATGTGTAAATGCTTATCGATCCATAACATTTCAGTATATATTTCTAGAAGATAAGGCTCTATTTTTTAAGCTATTATCACACCAAGAAAAAATTAACAAATATTCCATAATAATAACACATAGGCAGTATTTAAATTTCCCTTTCTCTCTTCATATATATGTATGTATATATGCATATGTGTATATCTTGTTTTTTTTTACTCAATGTCCATATTCATAAACGTAGCACCATTTTAAACTGTGGTATACTATCCCATTATATGAATAAATAAGTGCATCTTCATTACCCTACAAATGAGCAATAAAGATGTTTTCTGTTTTTTCCTATTACAAACTATTCTCAGTAAACATTCTTTCATACACATGTCTTTGGGCACATGAATGAGAGTTTGTTTAGATTCTAATGCCTAGAAGTGGTAAGGATGTCTTTGGTTTTTGCCGGATATTACTGATTTCTCTCTGAGGTTGTGTGATATCACTTTTAGCAGCTGTATAGGAGAGTTCCAGTTTCCTCAGCTACTCCCCAGCACTTAGGACTGTTAGGCTTCTAAATTATTGCCAATATCATGAGTATGAACTAGTAGCTCATTCTTGCAATTCATACTTCCCTAATTACTAGTGAGACTTGGTACCTTCTTTCCTACCTCTCCATAACTGATCAACAGTATTTACACACACTGAGCACATCGAATATCTATCAGCTTCATTTTCCTTCTTGGAAATTTCCCTTTCACGATCCTCTGTCCTCCTGTTCCATATGCCCTTGTTGCTCCCTTGGCCTGCTATGTGGCTGTTTTTACCCCCTCCCCCCCGGGCTTCCCTTCACATCTCTCCTGTGTTGGATCCTATGTCCTCAGTCCCACTCTCTCTCTGTAATGGCATATTTCTTTATTTGGTGGAGGATATCTCCAAATTCCCTAAGAAAAGGTGTAATGAAAGCATTTTTTCCCCCAAATTAGTTGAAATGTCTTTTGCATTTCATTTGTTTATTTTTCGCTACTTTTACCCTTGGTTTTTATAATATATCCGGGCTTAGAATTCTAGGTGAAAATTATTTTCCTTCAGAATTTTGAAAGAGTTGATTCTTCACTTGCCATGGTTGCTGTTGAGAAGTCTGATGCCATTCTGATTGTTAACCCTTTGTTTGTAATTTGTCCTCACTTTTTGGAAGCCTTTGGAATTATAGTTTTATCCCTTTCTGGATGAATTTTGTAGTATGCCTTAGTGTGGTCTTTTGCTAAAATCATTTTTGCTGGTTATGCATTAGGCTTTTTCAAGACTCTAGACATATTTGTCTTGATTCTGGGAAATTTTTTTCTTAAAAAATTGCTTCTCTTCAGTTTTATCTTACTGGAACTGTTTCTGGTTATAAGTTTGGCCTCTTGGATCCTCTGATTGTTCTGTTATTGTTTTTCTTCTATTTCCATTTCTTTATGTTTTTGTTCTACTTTCTGGAAGATTTTCTTATCTCCTAATATTGCATTAATTTTTAAAAAATCAGCCAGAATATTTTTAATTTCCAAGAGATATTTCTTGCTCTCTTATAGTTCCTATTTTATGGACTCTTGTTTTGTGGCTAAAATATCTTTTAAATAACTCTTTAAATATATTAATTGTTTTTTTGGAAGTTTCCTTCAGCTTCCTGTGTTTTGGGGTTAGGTCTGTCTCTGTGCTGGTTCTAGGCTCTCTTCCATAGTTACCTACCACTGTGAGGATTGAATTGAATGTTTGACTCAAGGGCAACTAATGTTAGTGTCTTAAAGAGAGAAGTCCTATAAAGCAAAACTGTCTTGATTTTCCATTTAATTCTCAGAAGACAGGGATTAGACTAAATAAAATTTTAAGGTACTTTCTAAACATGAGAATTTCAAATTGGCAATTCCAACGACTCTAATTAAATTAGGTAGAAATTTTGAATCAGGTATCCACTATTTCGTTCATCATTTTGGCAATGCATATTAACACCTACTATTATAAACTGAAATTTACTTTGATATTATTGGACTAGACATACTACTTTTGCTTCCTGTTTCTTTAATATTATATTTTCATTTTAAGTAAATTCAAAAAACTAAATAATAGGAATCCAAATTCTAAGAGAACCTTATTAATTTTCTGCCATTGTCAAATGCACCAGGGTACGAGATCTCTTCTGAATTATATTTCACATAGGAGAGATTAGATTATTTAGGCAAGAGCAAAGACCATACCTGAATTTGTATCATTTTTTATATATGTAGCTATAAACTCAAATGAACCGCATCTATTTTATGTATCTTTACACATAGATATAAATCCTTACATGGCACTTGCCAATGCCTTGTCATATAGTTGCATTAAAATTGATCTAAGAACACTCAGCATCCAGAGGAGGCTTCTAATTTATTGCTACAGTTTTCTGTTTATGTCAGATATATAGAAGCTATACTGTTTAATAACAGAGAACCCTTATAATTTTATAGCCCAACTATGGACTTTAAAAAATGTATCATGGAACATTTCACACATTGGGTTATCTTAAAGCAAATCTAGGGTGTTCTGTCATTTCATCCAAAAACTAGAGGCCCAGTGCATGAAATTCGTGCACGGCTGGGGGGGGGGGCGGGGGCGGTGAAGGAAGGGGTCCCTCAGCCTGGCCTCCACCCTCTTCAATCGGGACCCCTGCCTGTCTGATCACCCCTAACCACCTCTGCCTGCTGGCCTGGTCCCCTAAATGCTCTCCCCTACTGGCCTTATCCCCTTAACTCAGTGGTTCTCAACCTTCTGGCCCTTTAAATACAGTTCCTCATGTTGTGACCCAACCATAAAATTATTTTCGTTGCTACTTCATAACTGTAATGTTGCTACTGTTATGAATCGTAATGTAAATATCTGATATGCAGGATGGTCTTAGGTGACCCCTGTGAAAGGGTGGTTCGACCGCCAAAGGGGTCGCGACCCACAGGTTGAGTACCGCTGACCTAACTGCTCTCCCCTGCTGGACTGATCGCCCCTAACCGCCTCTACCACGGTCCTTGCCACTATGGCTTTGTCTGGAAGGATGTCTGGAAGATGTCTGGTCTAATTAGCATATTACCCTTTTATTAGAATAGACACTCTAGTATCTTTCTCTAAAAGACACGGACTCTTTTTCTTTTTCATCAGCACAATATCATTGTTACACCTAAAAAAATTAGTAATTTTACTTAAAATCATACTGTCAGTACTTGAATTTCTCTGATTGTCTCAATTTTTCCTTTGGTTTGTTTGAATTGGCTTCCAAATAATTTCATATATTGTATTTGGTTTGTTTATTTCTTAAGTCTCTTTTAAGGTTCTCCTGTCCTTTTTTTAAAAAAATCTTACAATTTGTTGAAAAGGCTGGGTTGTTTATTTAAAAGACTTTATTTAGGTGAAAACTATTTTCTGAAAAATTTCTTATATTCTGGATTTTGTTGTATCCCTGTGGTGTCATTTAACATAACATATTCCTTTGCCCCTATATTCGCTGTCAACTGGTAGTTTGGACTATGTTTGATGTTTGACTAGATACATGGTTTATTTTTTGGCATGAAAAAATCTTCATAAATAGTGTTGTATATTTATTGTGTTGTATATGTTGTCTATTTCCTATTTGCATTCATTAGGAGGCTTACCATGTCTATTTCTCTTTTTGTGGTATTAAGGTTGGTCTGTGGGTTCAGATGTTCTTAGCTTGATCCATTCCATTATAAAGTTTTCCATCAGCTTTTCTCCTAATCATTTTAGCAGCCATCGCTGATTACTACCAGGATCCCCTATAGACATTATAAACAGAGTTAAGAGTTTCTGAATTTGGGGACCCTCGCCTATTTTCAGTTTCTCACCCCTGATTTATTCTTGCATCTTGGTCATTGATTGTCTCTTTTTTAGTCTATAATAGGTTTATCATTCTCTAATGCAGTATTCCCCAAAGTGTGCTACATGAAACACAACACTGCAAAGTACATTATGAGAACATCCTGCTGAGTTTGGGGAATATCACATTCTGTTTTTTAAAATATATTTTTATTGATTTCAGAGAGGAAGGGAGAGAGAGATAGAAGCATCAATGATGAGAGAGATTCTTTGATTGGCTGCCTCTTGCATGTCCCATATCGGGGATCGAGCCCACAACCCAGGCATGTGCCCTGACCGGGAATCAAACCGTGACCTGGTTCATAGGTTGACACTCAACCACTGAGCCACGCCAGCCAGGCCCATGTTCTGTTTTTCCCTCAGATTTATAATACAGGTGAACCTGTTAAAATTCTGAGGACTCTGTCAATAACTTTGATTTATCCAGCATTTCATCAACTTACTGGACCACTCTATTCTTTTATTATTAATCGCTATTAAGAATCCTGTTTAGAAAAACATACTTTTTTGAAATAAAAAGAAACAGTGTTTGAAATGTATCTCAAAGAAGAGGGGGAAGGTAGAAGCAATTGCCCCATCCTCCCATGGAGCTTGCTGATGTGAAGGTCCTGATTCCTTAGCCCTGGCACCCTCTGGGGAGAAAGAAGAGTCTGAGAATGAATCAGAGTTCAGACAGCAGAGACACCTGGCACATCGTAACATGACTTGTGTTAATATAACCACTTCTTCACTGTACTGGTTGCTTCAGTTGCTGTGTTTCTTGTCAGCAATTAGCTTTATAACCAACATAGGTTATTCAAAATATGTTAATTACTGATAAGGAACTAAAGCCCAATTCTAGTAGTCACAAAAACAAAAAATTTGGTTGCTTTCTTACATTACAAACTTATACGTGCACACCACACACACGTGTGCACGCACACACATACACACACGCTCCCCAGAGCACACTTTGGTTATTTTATTTCAGGAGCAGTATTGGTACATGAGGAATAATAGAGGGAATCATAACACCCATGGAGAGTGTTGGTTTCAGATAGCAATTCCAGAGCGGTTCTCATGCCAGAGGCTCACATCCTGTCTGTGGTTCGCTACGGAAAATGGAGTTGAGCAAAATGAGGGACAGAGACCAATTTTCCTTTGCTCTAAAGACACCTCACGCTTTGTACAATAAGTGTTTTCCATTAGAAGGAAAATGCGCATTAGTGCTCCTGAGAAAAAATAGTGATTGCCAGTAATACCATCAGGAAACGATTTTTAAAATGTTTCACAGTATAAGCACGAATCAATCATTAAGTAGGGGAAACAACTTACTTTGCAGACTTGGAACATTAATGACAGCATTTTTTGAAGGTAGAGTTATTTTAGGAGAGTGTGAATTTTGAATTTAGGAACATGCACAAGGGATAGAGTATGAAGTGCAAGTCAGAATGCTTCATTAAAATAACAAGAACAGAGCCCAGACCCAGAATACATGAACCTCTGTCCTGTGAGTTTCGTTGGGGAGAGTGGAACAGGATGAGACATAGCTAAACGAGGCATCACCACTAATCTCAAGAGTAGACTCGGCATCCTTTCTGTCGTGCTGGGCTGCTGGTGCCTGGTCAGGTGCTACACTGTGGAGCTACACTCAGACCTTGGGAGTTGATTTTCGTAATGAAAAGTATATGGTGCTTTCAATAAGCTTCTGTTTAAAAATTATCATGATTTAAGATGCTTTTCAGGAAATGCGGACAGTGGCAAAGACTACATTAATTAAATATTTTTAAATGATAAACAGCCCTTTCTGACTTGTCACAGACCTGTTCTTTATGACAAGTTACCCTTATGTTGGCTGATCACAGAGGGAAAGGCCAAACCAAGTACAGGTCTCCACTGTGGGCGTTATCGTCCACTAACTAGGTGGCTTCCCAAATCCTGCCCTGGGGACTGTATGAGGGCTCAGCTCAACTATGTGATGTTGGGAAGATTGAAGCTGGAGGATGGGACATATGTCTGGAAACTACCCTAAGAACATTATTTTAAAATGCAACTTAGGGTAATAAATGTGCATTCCTTGAGCATAAAGCAGTTGAAAACTGCATGCATTTGTTGCACCTCTAGAAGATTATTTGGTGAGTCACCGAGCCAGGAAACAGATGTAAAAATTCTGACGTAAGACGCTTAAGAGGCCTGAATGATGATCCCTGTTCAATCCTTTATGAACTGAAGCCCAGAGGAAGGGAAATGACTAGCCCAAGGTTACATTTTGCCTTGTGGTTTAAAAGATTTCATTCAGTTCTCAGCTTAGAAGGCACTTTGTTCATTTTTAATATGGCACATGGGTGCATTTTACACCTTGAGTTTATAGTCTGGTCTTGAAAATAACCAATGATTCAGTTGGCGCAAAAGAAGGATGACGGTGAGCCAATGAAGGGAAGGCCAATCTTACTTCCGGCTGGTGTCAGCTTTTCAGGAGCTGAGTGCCATGACTATATGTCGTCTCAGACTCCAGATTCACACCCCTGATGTTCCAATAGCTGGTGAGCAGAGAAAAGTGTGAAAATGATAAACGCAAATGTCAACCAGCAGGTTGCAACTAAGGGCTAAAGACAGGGAGGTTGAGGGAACTGTCGCTGGGTGTCAGCGCAGAAGGTTTCCGAAAACTCCATAATGGGCCTAAGGAAATTTCCCATGAAGGATGAAGTTTTAGGATCAGAATAAAAGTTCAGTGTTAACTAGAAAAAACCCTGCACCAGGATTCTACTGCTCCACTTGGTTTAACAGGGCATTTGGACTTTTATGTCTTTCATCTTATGTGTTCTTATTTTAAGGACAACAATGCTCACCCTGTTTAATTTCCAGAGAAATGGGAAGGTAGTTCTTTTATGTCAACTAAGGGGGAAAGTTGTGTTGAGACACTAGATTGAAAAGTTCTTTGTAGTTTAAAGTTTGTTTTATTATAGTAGCGTTTGGCTTTTTATCGCCCAAATTATGACTGTATTACTATTTCTTTACTTATTTAAAAAAATGAGGTATTCTATTTTTATGTCCAGCAATGTGCCGGCATTTTGGTCACGAATCAAATAGGATGATTAACTTTACTCCCCAAGAATTCTGCTTTCTGAATCAGTGAGGTTTTATTTAACGAATGTTTTTTGAGTTGGAAGTTCTATATGATGATTACACTCTCTAAGGTAAAATGTGTGGAAAAAGGTGACTGACCTTGAGAAATATACAACTGCTGTGTTGGAGTTCTCTCAGGGTTGAAGTGGAGTAATAAAACCAGAAATCACAGAACGGTTTTCAATTTCAAAGACAGGCTGTCTGACCTTGCCTAAATAGTCTAGATAGAAACCAAGAAGGAACACGGAGAAGGAAATTGAGTTCCCCTCCAGGTGACACACACCACAACCACCTCCATTAATACATCTGGGATTACAACGTGTGCCATTCACTTTAGGGTCCCGCAACCTCTTGCCTAGAAATGTATTTCTATTCTTACTTGAAAAAATTCTGATCAAACTTCTATACCCCCTTACACCCATATGCACACGTTAATTCCCCACTCTTCCCCCAATCATTCTTGTTTTTCTGTCTCCCAGAACTAGGGATATGGCAGATAAAAGAATTCTTTCTGATGTATATTTGGCTCTTTTTGAACAAGTTTTCTCTTGAATCCATTAAGGGGACTTACCAGATACCTAGACTCACCAGTATTTTAGATTCCTTGCTAAAGTGTTCACACTCAGAGGAAGGAAACTACATGGATTACTGGCTTCTATCGTGCCTGGCATTGTCCCATTTGTCAGTAATCACCTCCTCACCGCCTCATTCAATGGGTGATTGTTCGTTCTCCATGTCCTATTCTTGTGCCCTGGCTGCCCATCTGCTGGCTAGGAGGTCGCACTGCAGTGTCTCAGGTGAGCTGGATGGAAGTGTTGAGGTTTGTGTGGGTTTCTCTTTTTTTAGATTGTGTAATATTAAACATCAGGAGTTCAACTGGGAATATTTGTTTTTAGAGGGGGAATGGCCTTCTTCATTCAACGGCTGGGAAAAACAGTTGAAATCATGAAAGTGTGTTGTGACCACACAGGCATACTTTGTCTCCTATTGCGGTGAGATAGGACATAGAACATTCTAGGCTGATTTATATTGCTCTGACAATGAGGGGGCGGGGGGAGGACATTTGTGTTTACCTGGTTAAATGAGGAGGTAAGACCAGGGACCGTCCCAGAGGAGGCACTCTAGACTCGGTGGAAGTCAGAGGCATCCTCAGTGGGCGTGTTTTCAGTAGTTAGTGAGTTCCAGTGTTCGAGGCCCAGGATCTGGATTTGAGGTCAGAAAATCAAGTCACTCCCATGGAAATGGATTGCTTTTTCTTTGTGCCCCAGTGGCATCTAGAGTCATGGATGACCTAAACCTTTGAGCAGAGTGTGGAGCGCAGACTCTCCTCCCCACCTCCTCTTCCCCCCCTCTCCCAGGAGCCTGTGAGGACATTTGCTCTTCATTCCTGCCAGGCCTTGCTTCTGCATTCTCTAACCACCAAAGATCCTTGTCAAGAGGGCAAAAGTCACAAGCATTTTTGTCGTCAGAATGCCAGCGGTTATGTGTATCCCTCTAAATAATAGAGACTTTGAATAAATGTGGCAAGGATTATAATGGCTTCTTGTTAATGACTGGAAAAAAAGCAGGAGGGCCCCCGGGCTACACATCTTCCCCACCTGTGTTTCCACGCACCCTCTGCTGTCTGCTCCAACTGGAGCTGGTTACTTGTCATTTTGCCACATGGCTGAGCCCCAGGGAGGATGGTCAATGGAACAAGTGCAAAGAAAATGATTTGCAGCAAGAGTCTTTCTTTTCTTCTAATCAAAATCCCCCTTTGCCTCCCCTTTAAAACCCCGTATTAGAGGGCTTTACCAGAAAAAAAGGAGGATAGACTATGCCCTGCTGTTGCTAGGTAACAGGAAAAAACCATAGTGATATTGGAACGATTTTCCCTAGGATCCTGGCTACTCTTGCTAAGTGATTTGTGTGGTGTTAACAGATTTGCATAATGGTGAGGCTAAAGGGTTTTCATCCTTCAACTCCTTTCTCCCCATCCCTTACCCACATCAACAAAATCCCAGATACATTATTTGTCTTGAGGTCAATTCTTGATTTTGAGATACTTGAGGGAAGGTGCTATGCAGATAAAAATACTATAGTTAATTGCATGTATCTAGAGTATGCACTGTATTTCTAAGATCTTGAATCATTTTTAAAAATAAATGGGTACCAACATGACTGGTGTGGCTCAGTTGGTTGAGTATCGTCCCATGCACCAAAAGGTCACCAGTTTGATTCCCAATCAGGGCACATGCCCAGGTTGGGGGTTCTGTCTCTGGTTGGGGTTGGTACAGTAGGCAACTGATCTCTCTCTCTCTCTCTTCCCCTCTCTTTTTCTCTCTCTCTCCCCCTTCCTCTCTCTCTAAAATAAAAACATATTTTAAAAAATAAGTAAATAAGTAATAAATAGGTATTACCCTTTCTCAGCAATAGCAGTGTTTTCACAGCCCACAAATGGTGACAAGTCTGTTTATTTGACACGTCCCTGGGAGTATTTTATGAAGGTTATGTTTAGCCACAGGAGACATTTGTACATACAACCAAGTATATCTTAATCACACTAATTAGATCATTAGATGCCTGTTTTGTTTCTTTCTCACTGGATTCTACCATTCTCCTTGTGGCTGGCTGAGTCATAGTTCATCTGCCTTGTGGGTCTCATGCTGACTCCCCTGTGACCTGTGCTGTCTGTCTGTTGCAGATTTGGACATCTCTGAGGCTGAGTTCCCAACACCCCCTGACTCAAACCCACCCGGCCCTGAGCTGCAGACGTTGCTAAATCTACAGACACTGACCAGGCAAGATGGGGAAACTGGAGATGGAGCCGAAGAAAATATTGTTTACCTCTAATTGTGTTGTCATTATTTTTCCCAACAAAACAGAACACTGGCATTTTGGGGAGAATTTTTATTTCCCTTTCCTGATATGTGTGTGACTGTGTCCAAATTGCTTTAAGAGTAATAGTTAATATTTCATGCAAGTTCCTTTTGGGGGGCATGAGTCTAATAATTAAATTATTGAAAGCAGCTCTGTGTGTGTAATGGTTAACTTACCATACCTAATTTCAGATTTCTGGAGGAGAAATTAACTTGAATAAGCAGAAATATCTTCAAAGTTCTGACTCTGGACTGAAATTGCACATTGCATTTTCTACTGAATCATCTGGTTTTTGAAATGCCCTTTAAGACCCAGATGAAGCAATTTGAACAGAAAGAATGATATTCATGATGGGCGAGCTTTCACAATCACAGCAGTTGATTACAGCAAGTGGCCTCCCTGCCCCAGAGACAGAGGAGGCAGTGGGAAAGGCCTTTCTTGCTTAGTTTTTCCATGCTAACTGCTCTTTGGGACATCAAAGGGTTGCTCCTGGTGGTGGCCTGTCACAGTCCCGGTGCAGCCAACGTGTGCTATTTGGACACTGTTCTGAGCAGGAGGCCACTCTGCCGTGGACACAGTCTGGACTCTTATGACCTGCGCCACGTGCTTCGCAGATGCACTTCCTCAGCCCAGTGCTGGTTGTTTTTCAAGCCACATCTTTCACGAGAGCCCAGAGGCAAAGCTCCAGCGCGGTCAGTGTTGCTGTAAATAGTGAAACTCCAGTAGTGCCCTCACTTCTCTCATCTGGCCCTGTCCTGCCAGGCCTGGGAGCACCAACTACCACTCGCTAGAAGCATCTCTCCCTGCAGTTCTTTAAGGACAGGAACTTCTCTCTCGGCAAAGCTTACTGCCTGTTTGTGATTTTCCACAAAGGAAAGCTGTTACGTTCTGTCCTCAGAGTAATATGGGTCTCTGTGTGAGAAAATAAACCAGAAAATGTTTTCAGCTTGTTCTTCAGAAATACTTGTACATGTTTCGGTCAGTGTCAATAAATGTCCTTTACCTGTCTATTTCACTTTGAAATTTTAATATCGTGTAGGACCATAGTAAAATACACATATCACACACAAATACAATCTCCCCTTATGAAAATGAGGTAAAGGAGGAGTATCAATTCACCTAGAATTGTAGCACTTCCCAGGAGGGAGCTACGATAGAAAGGGCAAAAATTCACCGAGATTCCATTGTTTGCTTGTTTTTTTTTCCCTAAAGTTGCCAGTTGAATATCTAGTTGATATTTTCCACCTAGGCAAGTTAATTCTTAGTGTTTTTTTAAAGGAGTCTTTTGGGGGGCACTCTTTTTCTGACTCTTTTTGCTTTGGGCCATTTTGGTCTCAATTCTATATAATAAAAGGGTAATATGCAAATTGACCCTAACAGCAGAGCAACTGGGAATGACTGGTCACTATGACACACACTGATCACCAGGGGGCAGATGCTCAATGCAGGAGCTGCCCTCTGGTAGTCAGTGCGCTCCCACAGGGAGGGCTCTGCTCAGCCACAAGCCAGGCTGACGGCTGCCAGCACAGCGGTGGTGGCAGGGGCCTCTCCTGCCTCCTCAGCAGCGCTAAGGATGTCCGACTGCAGCTTAGGCCTGCTCCCCGCTGGCAAGTGGACATCCCCCAAGGGCTCCCAGGCTGCCAGAGGGATGTCTGATTGCCAGCTTAGGTCCGATCCCCCAGTGGACATCCCCCAAGGGGTCCCAGACTGCGAGAGGGCACAGGCTGGTCTGAGGGACCCCCCCCCCCCCGAGTGCACAAATTTTTGTGCACCGGGCCTCTAGTTATATTATATTAAATTCAGAGACTAATTTCACAGAATGCATACAGCGTATTAAAATTTTAGTCAATTACTTCACCTCCAAGCTGAACTCCTACTAAATTATAAGATGCAGCTTCCATTCCTAAAGACATTTAGAGAAAAACAAACCTGTCTTTCCTCTCTCGCCAGCAAAATCTATTCCAGAATCTGTGTCCCTGGAATAAAAACCATATAGATATTTCAGTCTATATCCTTGCTCCAATAACTATAAATAACTTCTTTTTTTTCCCCTAACAGTGGATATGGAAATTACCACATGTGAAAATATATAAAAATGTTCCAAATCTCCATGGCACTCTTTAAAAATACGTGTGCTCCGTTGGTTTTTAAGCTCTGCAAAATCTGGGTAGATACCTCTACTTTATTCATAGTTTCTTCTTTAATTTTATGATTTTTCAACTAAATATAACTGAGTTTCAAAGCTTGCTTGATAAGTTCTTCCTTTTCGCTTTGGCCTCACTATGTAATGAGCTCAGATCTCAACAGAGGTCACTGTGTGGCTCCAACAGAAATTCCAGCCAACCTTCAGAGTAGAACACCCTATTTCCCAGCATAATGCATTTCCCCTCAAAGGATCTACTTTTCCTATGAACCAAAGAGCTTCAAGGAGACAGTCAGCTCTTGAGAGATTTGTTGTGGGGGAAACAGCAATGTTTTTGCTCTGTCCCAGGCTGCATGAGTTAAGTGCCATCTCATTTACAGCCTAAGCTCCTCTGCATTTCCTCAGGGCTGCATAGTGACTGCACTCATGCAGCACCTTCCAGCCCACCTACAATGGGAACCCTGCTCATTCAGAAAAGGGTGAAATAAAAATACTTGTTGCAGCGGTGTGGTGGCTGGGTGTATGCAGTAAGAGTTATGTAAGGTAAAGAAGGTAAGAGTTATGTAAGGTAAAGGCGAGCCTAATTAAACCATGGGATGACAGATAAAGAAGAAGAAAGGAGTAGGTACTCCTTCCTGTGACCTAGGTCCACCTTTCAAAGTCAGAATCGACCTGAGGTTATTAAGGTTCAACCCTCTCTGTCCGCAAGCAGTTGAGAGTTGTTCTAGGTATGCCACTTCACCTCCCGAGGCTCAGTCTCCCCATCTGTAAAACACGGATGACTACCCTATAGAATTGTTGTGAGAATTAAATGATTAATATATGCAGTGTTATTAGGACAGAGCCTGGGACTTAGAAATCATTAATATATGCTAGCTTTTATTATCATATCATTAAAAATCTCTTAATAATTGCCCAGTCTCGTCCCAGCCCTTAGGCAATGGTACCTGCACAGCCAGAAACAGTGAATAGAGAAGTCAGATGCCTGGAGGAGGCTTGTCATAAGACCTGGACTAGGGTTTCACAAGATTAGTTTCAACTTATTTGCATCCCTAAATCTCCACTCAACTTATTTATTCAATAAATATTTATTGACTGTCTGCTAAAGGCCAACCAATCTGTTAGGAATGAAGTTGAGATGAATAAGCCTGCAAGTTGTTGGAAAGGACAAACATGTGAACAGGTATGAAGAAGTACAGTTGCTGTGGGAGCTCATAGGGAGAGCATGGTGGGGCCAGGAATACACAGAATGGAGGGAGTTGTCCTAAAGCAGCAGATGCCTGAGGCTTGAAGGAGAAGTAGAGAGTCGGAGTGAGGGGGAAAGACCTTCTGAGCAAGGAGAGCAACCCAGACAAAGGCACAAAACAAAAGTCGTGAGAGAGATGGGAGCACACATTTGGAGGTACTGCAGGGCGAGTTCCTCCCCTGGATTAAGGTGTCCAGTGAGAACCGCCTTCGGTCTTGGCCTCTCTCGTGCACTCTTGGACTAGTGAGGAACACAGAAGTTTCTCTCAACTTGGTAACTGATCCGGTTCCAAGGCGAGCCAGGCTATCAGGAATGTGTGCTCTCCTCCTTCCCTCACCCTTCCACACCCACCTCCAACATAAAGGGTTGTGGTCAGATGGCCAACTGGATAGCTGCTTACTGGGCCCCAAGCCACAAGAAACCAAGAATAAAGGAAACCCTGGAACTACATGAAGATGCTATTAGAACAGAGGGGTCCAGAGGGTGCGTTGGGTGCTTCTGAGACAAACTGGTGACTTATATGAGTCCAAGCACAGGTTTAAGTGAAGGGGGAAAAAGAGGGAAAAAGTACATACTTTGCTCTTCTGATTTATTTTCTTTCTTCTTTTTTTAAAATATATTTTATTGATTTTTTTACAGAGAGGAAGGGAGAGGGATAGAGAGTTAGAAACATCAATGAGAGAGAAGCATCTATCAGCTGCCTCCTGAACATCCACCACTGGGGATGTGCCCGTAACCAAGGTACAAGCCCTTGACCAGAATCGAACCTGGGACCCCTCAGTCCACAGGCTGATGCTCTATCCACTGAGCAAAACCATTTAGGGCTGATTTATTTTTTTTTATTTTTTTTTAAATATATTTTATTGATTTTTTACAGAGAGGAAGGGAGAGAGATAGAGAGTTAGAAGCATCGATGAGAGAGAAACATCGATCAGCTGCCTCCTGCACATCTCCCACTGGGGATGTGCCCGCAACCCAGGTACATGCCCTTGACCGGAATCGAACCTGGGACCTTTCAGTCCACAGGCCGACGCTCTATCCACTGAGCCAAACCGGTTTCGGCTGATTTATTTTCTTATCTCCATTTTATTAAGGTGTTTTTTGGGGGTACGTGTGTAGAGGAACATATTCCTTTATTTCTTCATCTTGCTTGACTCTGTGTTGGTTTCTGTGTATTAATGACACAGCCACCTCTCCCAGACATGAAGGAGTGGCCTCATCTAAGAGATGGACCTTCCTGTCACCCCTGCCCTGGCCCTTGGTTGTCCCTGGAGCCTTTTGGCTGTCCAAGCAGCTTGTTTTCTTCTGTGGTGGCTCCAGTAGTGAGTGTGTGCAAAGAACTGCCCTGCTGTCAACATGGGGCTGACCTCAGGCAGCCTCTAGATTTAGGCTGGGAAGCCTGACCCCCAGGCAGCAGCTGTCAACACAAGCCTAAGTCCTGTTGGCCACCAGACCAGGAGATCTGGAGGTGTCTCTTGGGCGACAATCACAAAAATAAGGGTTTCAGACAAGTCAGTAAATTCCTTTCCGGCCACACCTAGGCGGAGAGAGGGCCAAGAGGGCATCCCAGTTTATTCCACCAGGGCCCTTCATGGGTCCCTAGGGTACCCACACCAGGAGCCGGCCCTGCAGGCCAAAGCTCCCGGACAAGCAAACAGGCCAATTTTTCAAAAAAGACTGGGGTGTATTTCAGCCTCTCTGTGCAGTGCCCTGGGGTGGTGGCCTGCCCGGAACTGTCTCTCTGACAGTTCCAGACCCATGGGACCTAGAGAGAGGGAGCTAGAGGGAGAGAGAGAGAGAGAGAGAAGATGGTACCCTCTGAGGGGGGAATGTTGCCTGGGGTTTCCAAAAGGGAGAGCACGAAACTGTGGCTCCTGAGTACTGGGGGTACAGAGGACATGCCCCAGTGTCCCTGAAGAGTTTCCCTAAACGCCCTGGCCCTCCGACAGGCCAGCGCTTTAGCAGCAAATTCTGTGGGACAGGAGTCTGGTGCTTTGCAGGCCGCCGGCTCTGCGCTGGGCCGGGCAGTGGGCCGCGGGCCATTTAAGTGCCTCAGTGCCTCCCAGCCCCAGGTGTTTGGGGGCGCCTCTCTCGGGTGCAGGTGGGAAGAGTTGAGGTGCCTGGTGGGAAGAACTTGGAACTTCTCACTCCTCCAGGAGGAACTGCAGGTTTGGTTTGTGAAGCCCCTCCCCCATCTGTGAGTCTGTCCGTGCCAGGGCTGGGGTTTCAGCCTCTCCCACCGCCTAGAGGTAAGGAGCTGCCCAGCTGGTCCCAGGTCTTTTTCAAGGAAACGGTGTGTGGCTGTAGATGCAGCGCCGCCACCTTGATCGCCTCTGCTTTATTTCCTGACTCACCATGGCTCCCGCCTCCTCTTAGCCTGCACGCCGGGCTCTGTGAAAACGGAACACGAAAACCAACCATGAGAAAGGAGTGGAGGAGACACATTAAGAGAGATCCCAGCATAATCTTAGGATGATTACCAGAGCTCTCCATGTTCTTAACTACCTACCTCCCATAAACCAAGTGTGAGAGAGGCAGTGAAAAGATATTTAAAAAGGCCAAACAGACTTGAGCTGTGCTTGCTAACCCCTCGGCCAGGGCCGCAAGGGTGTGCAGGCAGGTGGGCGTGGGGTGGAGGAGACACAGGCACTGCGTGGGGTTGTGCTCCACGGGGCTCCCAGGTTGGTGGAATCCAATGAGAATAGAATGGCCTGGAGTTATAGATCCTGCAACCTTGCTTCGGACCTAAGTTTACTTATCTGTGAAATGGGGTAATAATAATGGCCATGCCTGGAGGCATGAGAACTCAATGCATTAAGCTCCGTACAGTAAATGCCACAGGTAACCCCTCTAGAAATGACAGCAGCTGTTATGTGCTGGTGTAGGGGTAGGAAGCAGGTGAGCTTGGGCACGCTCAAGAACTAAAACAGCTGGGGCATGACTTTAGTTTTTCACAGCCCGACGTCCTTGCCCTGAGAGAGACGTCCGCGATCAAAGCCTGCTCTGCTGCTGTGCTCGGGGTAAGCGCTTCATGACGGGTACTGAGTGAGGGAGGAGTGGGTGAGCACCAGTCTGGAAGTCTGAGATCAAAGAGGCGGCAGAACTAGACCTAGAACCCTGATCCCGTTTCCATTGCATTCTCGGCCTCTGGCTTGTGAACTCAAAGCAATCACTTCAAGTTGATGATTGAATATCATTTTGGGTGAAGTGACTTGAAGGGGGACCACGGTCCAGTAGTTTTGTAGACGCTTCATGGCTGAGAAACTTCAACATGCCGTTAATTGAATCCTACTTGTGTGCCTACCATAAAACTCTTTGAAAAGCAGAAAGTCAGGAGTTTTAGACACGGCCAGCAGCCAAGAGTCTCACACAGACAACTGCCTGGGACAAAGCATGAACTTGGTGAGAAAATCGGATTCTACTTCCTTTGCTAATTTCACTAGATACTACAGTTACATGAGAGAACTGGCCCTCATTTCTGCAAGAACTCCCAGCCCCACCGCTTCTAGTGACCCCTCCTTTATTCATAAGCCTGGGGTCCCCTACAGGTTCCTGGTCTACTTGGCTCCTCCCTAGGCAATCTGGGGAGAAATTGTCCCAAGGCCAGTGTGCCCAGCTCCACAGAAGTCCAGTCACCGAGGAAGGTTAGGGAAAGTCCTCTTGTTCAGAGACACATTGAATGTCCTATTTTACATCATAAAAGGGATCTAATTTTTCTATTAAAATACTAGGTGTACCGGTTAATAATAGCAGATTTTGTAATCAAAGAAAACACAATAATTTCAAGAGAAACATCAAAAGTGCTTTATTCAAAGTAATGTCCATCGCTAGCTACACATTTCCCCCATCTTTCAGGTAATTTGTGTATATCGTCCCACTAGAACTTTTCTTGTTTTGAGGCAAACCATTCAGAGACCCAATTTTCCACTTCTTCGTACGTTTTGAAGTGCTGGTTTATACGTTTGAAAGTGCGTGTGCCATCGATCGGAAGGAGTGGTAATCTGAAGGAGCAAGGTCTGGTGAATATGGCAGGTGGGTTAATACTTCCCAGGCAAGATCTTTTAACGTGTCTTTAACTGGTTTTGAAGTGTGTGATGGTGAGTCATCATGAAGCAAAATTACTTTGCCGTGTCTTCTGGCCCATTCTGGTCATTTCACGATCAAAGCGTGGTTCAAATTGATTATTTGTTGTCAGTAGTGATCAGTATTAATGGTTTCACCTGGTTTTAGAAGCTCATAATACACCACACCTTCCTGATCCCACCAAACGCAGAGCATTGTCTTCTTTCCAAAGCCATTTGGCCTTGCAGTCGATGTTGATGGTTGACCTGGATCAACCCATGATTTTGTGCGTTTGGGATTCTCAAAATAAATCCACTTTTCATTGCCAGTCACAATTCAATGCAAAAAAGACTTTCTTTAGTGCCGTTGAAGCAACATTGTATTGATGAATTTTCAGTTTTCCATTTGTCTTTCATTGAGCTGATGTGGCACCCATTTTCCTTCCTTGAAAATCTTTCCCATTGCTTGTGGTCACAATTGTTTGCTGAGCAACATTTAATCTTTCTGCAAGTTGTTTTTGAGTTTGACACACATCTTCATCCAATAATGCTTGTAACTGTTGGTCTTCAAACTTTTTGGTTGACCTGGACGTTCTTTGTCTTTCACATCAAAATCATCACTTTTAAAGCGTTTAAACCAGCGTTCACGAGTATCTTGAGCTGGAGCATGTTCACCATAAGCTTCCCGAAGTATTCAGCTGCACTCTCCTTCAAAATAAAGTAATGAGTTAAAACTTCCCGCAAATGCTCTTTTTGGGCACGAAATTCGACATTTTTAAGTGTAAAAATATTTATGATGTTAACACCTTCAGAAAATTTGACATATGAAGTTTTGAAGCTTGTTGTCAATACAACAAAATAGCGTACATATCAAATCGCATATATATCAACGTATGTGTAACTCCATCTATTGAAAAAAATCCGCATTATTAACCGGTACAACTAGTATGTTTTTACTTACCCAAGAGTTTGTCTAAATTCTTTTCCTCTCCCTTCTCAGCTGGCCTTGGGTTGTTTGCCTATTCAAAAAGAAAGACGCAGTGAAGGGAAAAGGAGCTAGAACTCTGATGAATAGTTTACTTCTTGTTAGCAACCTAAGTTAAACATTTAATGACAGAAGCCAGTACGGACTGAATTGCCATTTAGGAGTAAGTGCCTGGCTTCATTTTTCTATGCTTTCTTGACCACTACTCCCCCCAACTACCCCGATGCCATGTATAATGTCTGAGCAGGTTTTCTGGATAGTCGTCAGTGGTTATTTTTATAACTTCTTGCATAACAGCTTCAGATATAAACACAAACATAGCTCGCATCAAGGAGAGCATCTATGTAGGCCACGGAGCTAAAACAGACCCTCAGAAATGTGCTTGACATTTCCTTTGGCAGCATTCATGGGCTCCTTGGAAAGCCTTGGTCCTCCTCTCTGCTGCTGGCAAGGTCTGATTTGGGTAAGACGGTAGCAGGTGCCAGCAAAGGACAATAAATCTTTAATGAAGGGCTGGAGAGCCAGAAGTCAGGAGAACGGCCTCCCAATGAATTTCTTTTTCACACTGGCATTTCTCCTAACTTCCCTACAAACAATAACTGCATGCTCCATCAAGGTAACTGTGGTCATTAATCTTCTGTAGCACAGGAATTTCTTGTAACATAAATGTAGTAATAGAATTTGTGTGTGTGTGTGTGTAATACCTTGAAAAATTAGTGTTAACCTGTATTCCTGGTTTGAGGCAGTTGATTTTACTACGGTGATGTGATCCCACAACTTGTTTTCTCCATGCAGATACCCTCTGTGCAAAGTTCTCGTTATATCTGACATTAGAATTAATGTAAACATATTTTGGTAATGGCCGTAGTTTCAGTCACTCGCTTTGAGGGAGATTTCAAATGCAGAGACTGAGCCTGCTAAGCATCGTTGCTATGGAGGCTGCATGAGAGTTGGATTAATTAAGGCCTTAACAGATGTTGTGAAGTGTGCAGAATGCACTGTTTTCTGCTAGTAATGAAAGAGAGTACGTGTATATGTGAGAGAGAAAAAAAATTGAGACAATCAGAGACAAAGAAGTCAGACAGATGTGCTTTGCACTGGACATGCAATATTTCCCCCAGTAAGAATAACTGCTGATAACTCTCTAACACTTCTCCGTTTTCTCCTCCACCCATGGCCGACAGAATGAGTGCTAGATAGGGCCAAGCAATCCGTTCATTCTGCCCTTTTTGTCTGATTTATAAGAGGCATAGGGATATGCAAAAGCATGTTCTTGATCAGTGGGTTGTCTGAACACTCAAAAACCAAACTGAACTGTGTGAGTGTTTTTTAAACTGCCTGGCAAGTTTGCAGACTGGAGCTGTATTCGTTATCTAACCTGCCGGGGTTATTGTCATCACTGAATTGGTAGCCAAGATAGAAATTGGCTGTCCAATGCCCTGGAGAAATTATCATAGGAATGCTTTCAGGATTAGAAAACAAATGACAGCCATCTAGATCAGATTTTATTTGGAGGACATGTCATTGTTTTAGTTAGAAATAAACTTGTTGGTTTTTAAAACACTATTTCTCTTTTCACCTGAATGATATTAATATTAGGTTTAGGTCTAAGTTCAGCAAATTAGTTTCTGTTTGGCTCCTGCTTAGTGGCCCCAATGAGGAGTGTCCCCATGTTGCCTCTTCCTGATAGACAGGAAGGAGTTAATGGGTTGAAATCATCCTAAGACTTTTCTGCTGGACTGGCAGCAGTTTGACACTTAGAACTGAAAGCTTTTGAAGCATGATCCTTTTTTCTTTGTCTCACATCTGGGAAGCAGTGTTGTCTGAAAATAGGCAATCAGAAAGCATCACAGAGGCACTTTGTTTCCTGGGGGACAGTGTCCTTGTGGCCTAAGTCAGCCTCTTCCCACCCTTAGACCATGGAGGTGAGTCAGAATAGAATGATGTAATGAGGAATTGCATAGCCTGAGAGGGAGAGAGATGAGATAGATAGAGATAGAGATAGAGATAGAGATAGAGATAGAGATAGAGATAGAGATAGAGATAGAGATAGAGACACAGACAGACACACAGAGCTATCAACCAAAGCTTGTTGTTTGATTGTACACTTATGCCCCTAAAGAGTAAGACATCTGTTCCCATGCCCAAAAAATGTTTGCCCAGTCTTGCCATGCCACTGATTACAGCCTGGTTCAGTCTACGAAGGGGGCATTTTTTTTTCTACTTTTTCTAATGAGGTGAAGGCTGTAGGTGGCACCCTTATATCTTGGAGGTCAGACACCTTGCACTTGTGTGCTATTGGGAGCTATAGAGATAGGGGAAGAGGGACAAATTGGATCAGTGTGCATTTATCACCGTCTGGGGGAAAAACCTCAAATATGCATCTTCATTTCTGCATTGTTTTCTCCAGATGTGACCTGTATTCCACGCAACCTCAAGCTTGATTGTTAAATCTGTTGTATTTTCCACCTTTCTTTTAATTTGAGATAATCTCTATTTATCTCATGGGAGAAAGCCCTTATGATGGAGGCCACAGAAATAGAAAGAATTAGTATTTGCCCTTTGAATCAATGGTTTACTTCTATCTCTCTGGTCACTAATAAGAAAAATGAACTTTTAAAAAATATTTTTTCTTTTCCCCAAGACATATAGATAAAGGGTAAATTATGTTCTGGGTCATTTGTTTCCTGAAGAAGATATTGGGATGGGAGAAAAAAACAACAGTGGTTTGATGCCATTCGAGGGACATCTGTTAAGTGTCTTAGTAAAAGAGCAACAGTGGAAACAGTGGAAACCAGGAAACAAATGAATAAAAATAGAACCAGGTTAGGGAATGAATTCAAGAGGAAAATCTACTTTCCCCCTAAATTGTCAAATTTTGAGAAAGGATTTTATTCTTTTTAAATGTTAGTATGTCTTCTTTCTCTGTGTGTGTCTGCATATGTATGTGCACATACACGCTACTTGTGGTCATTTTAATACAGGGTGGGGCAAAAGTAGGTATATAGTTGTTCATATGGAAAATAATGCAATACTTAATAAGAATTCAAGAATAAACACTCTGTTTCATGTATTGTAAACCCACTTTTGCCCCACCCTGTATACTTGCTGCTCCAGCAACAAACTTTACTACTTCCCTTCTATTGTGTCCTTCCAGGTGTTAGGATGAAGCCAAAAGAACCCAATAGTCACCATGCTGTACACACCACCCCAGCAAGCCATGAAGACAAGTAGGAAGCATAGAGACAGAGTGTACTGGTTTTCTTAATAAGCCAGTGGCCAATGGCCCAGAATTTAGGTCCTCTCTATTCATCCAACCATGAACCATGCATCACTATAAAGTCAATGAATATTTGCTGTGTCCAGGACTCTGTCTGATATGGGGGCACAAGATATCTATCCTAAGATACCTACCTCCAGAAGGTCACCATTTTTGGAGTCAGTCAAGACCTCTATCAGCAGTGAAAGAGCTGTGTAGTTCAAGCAGCATCACCAAGTAGTAAAGTCCAACTATGAAATGAGGAGGCAAGCATACAGTTTTAGGAGTTGAAATTAGTGGGAGGACTCTGAGAGTGAGGACAGACTTTGTGGCTGGCAAGTAATTTGGTGTTTTTTTTTCATCTAGTATGAAGATTTTAAAATTTTTTGTTTTAATCTTGTTTCAACAGGGGCAGACCAGGCCTCAGGAGATGTTTGGAAATGTGTGTAGGATTTTTGTTGTTGTCATGCTAACTGAGAAGAATTGCTGGCATTTAGTGGAGAGGAGGAGCAGGGAAGCTAAAGGTCCTGCAATGGGTGGGATAGTCCCATCCAAAACAGTTGTCACACTCCAAACCCCACTGAGAAACACTGATCAAATTCCAGCTTTTAGAGTATGTTATTTATTCACTACATGAGTTCAGAGGTGGGAAAGCATTTACAAACCTTTTGTACATTCTGAAAAGTGACTAGTTATAGATACTAGTAATTTGGTGTCTTGGTTTTTAACTATAGTTCAGATTTCTAAGAAGACTTTCATAAAAATTCAAAGAAGAGTCTTAGTGCATGCATTCTTAGAGAAACAATTTCCATAACATTGTCAACCAAAAAAATAATAGACCAATACAAAACCGCAGTTAATGAGGCTCTGACATTTTTATAAAACACATTCTAACTTTAGCTGATTTAAATTAAAAAGCCCAGCAGTGTAGCAGAGAGCTGATTGATTTGAAAGGCATGGATATGAGATAATGAGGGCTCTGCTGTGCTCTTCATGGTGAGGGGTAATAAATGATCTATTCCTGGCCCAAAGCAAAGAAGATGAGGCACTTTTTGTA
This sequence comes from Myotis nattereri, assembly GCF_964212035.1. Taxonomy (NCBI): domain Eukaryota; kingdom Metazoa; phylum Chordata; class Mammalia; order Chiroptera; family Vespertilionidae; genus Myotis; species Myotis nattereri. Next base: position 39,029,320 of record NC_138079.1, read on the forward strand.
TTTGAACTACAAAAATTTGCATTGCATTGAGACTAAAAGGTATTCAAATACTGCCTTTCTTCTGCTCACAGTAGCATATTTTCATATTAGTCTTGATAACGAACAGGAAAAGGACCCTGGTAGGCATCTCATGTGTCAAAGCCACGAATGGCTGCTTTTTTAAATTTCCCAATATGCTTTAGACATACCAGCCTTATAGACAGACAAGCAAAAATTGGTTCTATAAGTGGGTTGGTCCTGCCGTGACCTGTCAAACGTGGGAGGTTTGAAAAGCTCAGGTCAGAAAGTTAAACCAATCTGCCTTTATTTTGAAACGTGCCATCTGTTTTGGGAAGAGTGTTGACTTTGCATTTTCACGAGGGGCAACATAATCAGGAAACTGTGAGTAGGAAGACACAATGACTGATAACAGGGCTTGAGCCCTTCTTCATTGAACAAAACTCTCATTCTTCAGTTTTCCCCATCCATAAAATGGTCTAACAGTACAGTTCACCCTCTCGCCAAAGATTAATGAAGTGAGATGTAATGGACTTTAACCCAAGGAGTACCCCAAGATACCATTAAATACTTTGGAATGAAACTCCTCCAGGGTACATTTACCTGGAAGCTGGTTTGACAGAAGCCTTCTGGTAGCCCAATAAAAATTAACTGGGCAAGAGAACCCTTAATTTTCTTTCAGAAAAACTAGATGCTCATATCCTGTGTTAAATGGAGATAAAAGCACAAGACGGCTGTTCTAAGAGTCACATCAATAGACACAAAATTTGGTCACAATGAGGTTTGTCCTTTTTACCAAGTTCCATTCATTGGTCCAAAATAACTTTAGTTTTGACTCTTGATTAGAAGTCATTGCCTCTCAGAATCAGAGTGGGAACAAGTTATTGGGCCCCAAATGTAGTTCCTGGTACTTCTCTCGAGAGGATATGTTGCTCCTGAACATGTAAAAAATCATCTTCCCATCAGAAACCTGGAATATTGATAATGGCAAAAAAAGGTTGAAGCAAAACAGTCCCTTTGGTCCTTTGAAATGTGATGCATATTATCCTAATTAGACATTTTTTATTTTTATTTTATTAAAATATATTTTTATTGATTTCAGAGAGGAAGGGAGAGGGAGAGAGAGATAGAATCTCTCTGAGAGAGATTCATGGCTTGGCTGCCTCTTGCTTGCCCCAGGATCGAGTCCACAACCAGGCATGTGCCCTGACTGGGAATGAAAACCATGACCTCCTGGTTCATAGGTTGATGCTCTACTATTGAGCCACGCTGGCCAGACCTAATTAGACATTTTTAAACAGTTTAATGTGGAATAACTCGTGGAGTATTTATATTAATTCGCTCCATGGAGAAATACTTATCATTTTTAAGGTATTTCTTAAGTTGGTTGCTGTTAAGCTGTGTCTGAAAATAAACTCTCCTTGATTTTCCCTGTGGGATTCATCAAGAGGTAGACTTTCAGGCAGCTTAATGAAAGACAAGGGCCCATCAACATTGTTTAAGGAACTGTAGGAACTGTGCTAATTGCCAGAGGCTCTGCATGCTGGTCGGCAGCCTTGTGTAGCCCACTGGGGCACAACTGTCCCACCCTTTGCTCCAACCCTGCTTACAAAGGGAGAAAGGGCTTTGAGGGGGTGAGGGGTGAGGCTGTGGAATTCTAACAACTGTGAGGCACAAGCCTACTAATGAAATCATCTGGGCAACATCAGGTTACATATTAGCATCTAGGAATGGCTGATATAATTCCAGTGAGCAAAGTGCTTCATTGCTGGCCCTAGTCATACAGAGTGTTAGGGTTTATGCTACCAGCGGAGGCATTTCGCCTCCAATACCTTCAGCTGAGTGTATATTGAAGTTCCAAACTACTCCTCCAGGGGGAGAAATCTGAAGTTACAACTAAGCATTGGGAGTGCAGAGAAGTAATTTATGGTTAACTCATCCCAAAGTCATTAGATCAGTGGGAATGTGCCAGAGAGAGTCCTAGCCTTGTAGAAAGAAATTTAACTACATCATTTTCTCTACTTCATAGACATAGCTTAAATAGGATACAATGACAACAGGGGCCTCAACAGATCTCAGGTGAATTTGCAAAATGCAATATGGAGTAGTGGTTATGAGCCTGGGCTACTGATTACTACTGATATGACCTTAAGTGATTTACTAATCTTTCTGTGCCTCCATTTTTCATTTGTTAGTTGGGGATAATAATATTGCCTACCTCATAAGATTATTTTGTGGCATATATAAAGCTTTTAGAGAACTTTACCTGGCACACAGGAAACCCTCAGTAAACCTCCATGACTATATTAATAGCTATTATTAGAACTTACTTTCAGATACTTCATTTGTATGATAGCATTCATTAATCACACCACTCCCTTGAAATAAATATCTGATTCACAGAGGTCTGTTTAGCTGAGAAGTTAGAAGTGGATTGCAGACCCCTGACTAATTCTCACAATATCATTAAGAAATAGATAAGAGAATACAATATTTCAAAGAAACTACCAGCATTCTGCACAAGTATAAGCCACTTTCCACAAGTATAAGTGGAAAGCAAAAGAGGTTCTTCTAAAAGCATCACTGTTAGAGATGGGGAAACAGTGCCAGATCACCATTAGCTGGCTAGTTCTCTGGGCTCTCATGGTTCTTTTTCAGCTTGTTTCATGAACTTAGTGACTTCATCTGGGAAGTGCTGATGACTAATTTACCACCCCTAATAAGGGAGGATAAAGTAATGACAGTAATGAGAGTTACTTAAATACAGTAGTCCCACCTTATCCACAGGGCATACATTCCAAGATCCCCAGTGGGTGCCTGAAACTGAGGACAGTACTGAACACACACACACACACACACACACACACACATTATGTTTTCTCCTATACATAGGTCTCTTGATAAAGCTTATTTATAAATTAGGCACAGTAAGAGATTAATAATGACAACAATAAAATAGAACAATTATAACAATATACTGTAAAAAATTATGTGAATGTGGCTTCTCCCTCTAAAAATATCTTATTGTGATATACACACCTTTTTATTTAAATGAAGCACTTTATGGATTCTCTTTGGCATCCAAATTGTCAGCATCACTACTCTTGCACTTTGGGGTCATTATTAAGTAAAATAAAGGTTACTAGAACACAAACACTGCAATATCAAGACGGTTGATCTGATAACCAAGATGGCTACTTGTTCCCACAGAATCCATAAAGAAGACCATTTTGAATTCATAGGTTATATATGAATTGCTGATGGGTGGGAAGCGTATGTACGGTGTAGATACACTGAACAAAGGGATGATTCACATCCCAGGTGGGATGGAGCAGAATGGCATGAGATTTCATCATGCTATTCAGAACATTATGAAATTTAAAACTTATGAATTATTTATTACTTTAATTCTCCATTTAATATTTTTTGATCCAGGCTAACCACAGGTAACTGAAACGGCAGAGAGGGAAACCACGGATAAGGGGCACTACTGAATGACTTTTTGGGTTTTCTACTCGGGAACTTCCGCTAGAGTTAACATAAAAAACCTATAGAGCAAAAGGGAATGGCATTTGCCATTGCTTTGGTAAAAGCTATCTCTCAGGCAAGATGCTAATTTTAGTAGGAATATGACCTTTTTGTCCCAGTTTATTACATGTAATCAATAGGAGTGGGACACTGGTTACTCATATAATATACAACATTCCCAAGACTATTTCGGTTTCACTCTACTTCCCTGAGCCAAGATTAATATATCCCAGAATAGACTTAGAGAGGAAGGAGTCACTTCCTAAGAGTGGAGACTTCTGTATGTCTCATATTTGGGTGTCATAGGAATTCCCATTGGTTCTGTCTTCTGACCCAGAGGATTCTCAAGCACAATTTGTTAGGCCCAATGCAATGTGTTGCTGAATGAGGCATAAAATCCCCTGAATCTGGAATAGAGGCTAACTGTCTAGTTTTAATTTTTTCCCCTTGGGCTTAAATTTGTTCCCACAGAATCCATAAAGAAGACCATTTTGAATTCATAGTTTATATATATTGTCAAAAGAAAAAAAAGACACAAGGTGCTTGATTGACTCATTAATTGAGGCCGGTACCTTTTCCTGAGCTGATAATCCCAACAGAACCATTCCTTTTTGTCATAGATCTCATTCTCTTGAACCAAAATGAACTTGTCCCATGGCCCTTCTTACTTCTGCCCACTGTGTCCATGTTATGATAGTGTATACGGAGGTACGTTAGCTGCTTCCATGTGGTTTGTTTATACAGCATGGGTTACTCACTCTACTTGAGCTGAGCTGATAAACTCTGCTGATCCTAATGCAAACGGGGAGCCACACGTAGCAACTTGGAAGCCTGGGAGGTGTAGAGTCGGGAAGATGAAAGAGAGGAGTGGGCCTTTGATTTTACCGAAGGAAGTTGGCATGTTTGTGCAGATATTTTCTATGAGATGACATAACATGATTCCCAGTAGCAACATGTAATCTGGCTGCAGTGCTATTGGTATCGCTCAGCTTCCCACTGGGAAAAGCAGCAGGCGGACCAGGCTCAGCCAAATGCCTGCAGACATTTCGGCCTCAACTGCACCCAATGTGTCCTTGCTGGCTCTTTGCACCAAGTTCTGAAATCCATCTGCATGTGGAAGGAAATGTTCTCTCTCTGCTTCTGAAAGACGCTCTGCTGAAACAAATTGATATTCTCCTTCATAAAAGCTATTTGATGTCTCAGAAATCTAACCAGTCTTTTAAAAAAAATAATCAAGCTGTTTTATTTTTAATGAGAAAGTCTCCACCTGCCAAGAATTCTTTTTCAACCTGAAATTCAGAAACCACAAGCAAAGGAAGAGTTGTTCCAAGACTAAGACAAACCACCTCCCTGATTCGCCTGAGATAAAACCACCGGCCATCTAACAACACTGGTCAGTGGCAGACAGCACACTAAATCCAGGACCTCCAGGCAAGACAAGTCCAAGAACTGGGGGGGAAATGGGTAAATAGACAAAGGATAGGAGGGCATGCTGGGAGCTGAATTTAGTGACCAGGCCAGGGTCAGAATTGAGGCCTGGTCAGCATGTAAGGACTACCATCCCCTGAGTGCTCACAACATGCCAGACATTGTGTTGCTTCAGCACAGGCAGTCTTTCTGCAGGTACTATTATTACCCTCAGATTACTCAGGAGGAGGCTGAGGCTCAGAAAGGTTGAGTGATTGGCTCAAGGTCATTCTGTGGCGGAGTAGGTTTCATTCACCCATTGTCTGGCCAACTCCAAAACCCAAGTACGGTTTTAAGCGTATGCTCCATCGCCACTTGAGTTATATGTACACAAAACAGCTCACTGCAGGCCTTGTATGCAGGGTACCCAGAGCGTTTTATGTCTGTTTAAGGATCCCTACTGGGGGGCATTCTTAGTGTTTTGCTGTGAAATTCAATCCCAAAATGTTTATTATCCCTGAAAACTAGGGATAATAATAGCTAATATTTATTAAGCACCTACTAGCTGTGAGACATTATTCTAAGTGCTTAAAATGTGTGACTTTATCTAATTACTACAGCATGGTTGGTGTTATTTACTCCATTTTACAGAAAATAAAACTGAGTCTCAGAGAAGTAGTGTAACCTGTCCAAGCTCAAGTGATATTAGGTCAAATTATATGAAATTGCTATTTAGTGGGTCAAAAACAATCAAATGTAGGTCAACTTCATTTTAACTAGTGAAATTGGGACTTGAGTCCAGATCTGCCACCAAACTAATTAGCAAAGGAATCGTCTGTGTGGTGAGGTTGGATGCACTTGTCTTTGTTATCCATTAGAAAACAATGCCTCAGATCAGAAGCACTAAACCTGTAGAGACCGCTTGTGGTGTCTTTGCAGTGCAGGTACCCACATACGCTTTCTGAATGAACAGACACAAAAAGATGGTTGGTGTCTAAGTGGTGGCGTTGGAGCTCAGCCCTTGAACCCCACCTCTCTCCCCCAGCTTCTTGTTTTACACTTGATTCCTTCTGCTTCTTTTCAGCTCTGCCCTGTTTCTGCCCCTTGATTCCTGTCCTTGGATTCACCTCAGACTCAGGCTTGTACTATCATGACTTGTTTTGACCTGGCTCCTCCTCTGGATTGGCCCTGGGCATTAGGTTGCTCCATGTGACTCATGCCCTCTCTTGGTTCCCATCTCTTATCACACTCTAAACCTATGTACTTTTGCTCTTGATTTAACCCTCTGTGGCTTCTGGCTTCTGCTCTCAGCCTATCCCTGCCTGGGCAGCTGTTCACCCTGGGGCTGACCTTCATGTTCTCTTGTTCCCAGTTTTCCACACCAGCCACTTTTTACTCCCGATGATCCAACTTCCCTCCTTTTCCCCTAACTCACTGTGTGTGGGCTGGTACAGGGCAGACTTTGAAGGTGTTGGTGATAAGTTTGGAGACGGTAGGAAAGCTCTTTTTAGTTCCCATAAGTTGAAAATTCTTTAGAGAGTGGGCAACTCTTGTAAAATCCATGAGAAATTGGTGGCAGCTCTGGTAAAGAGTATGGTGGTGGGTGGGGAAAGAAGGGGGAAATGTAGGAATTAGGTTCTATTGGCTACCTGAGTAGGCAAATCACTTAAAAACTTAGTTCTTAGAAGAAACCATCCACTGGGCAAAAGAAACAAAGAGGTGATGCCCCTAAGGAGAGAAGTGGAAGGAGGAAGAAGCTGATTCCCACTGTTTAACTACAAAGGAAAATGTAGTAAGTCTTCCTTTTTCTCTAAGCAAAAGTAGGACTGGGGCGGGACAGTAGTAGTGACTGGCATGCAGAAGGGCTGTTGAGAGTTTTGCCTCTTTCCTTCCTTGTGGAACATTTCTTCCTCCTGGCTAACCTTAGCATTTGGCTTCATCTCCATGGCCAGCTATAAAGGGATGGAAAATTTTAAAGATCTGGGAACAAGGAACCAGAGGAAAGTAATTCTGAAAGATTTTAGCAGAGAGAAGCCAATCAACCTTATGGAAGAATGAAAAGGATCATAGTAGACATATTTGGGATGACTGGGAGGTGGCTAACAAACCACAAAGTGGTGTGTAAACTTACCTGGGGCTTTTTAATACCTGGCAGCTCTAAGACAAGGCAATTGATCTTATATATATTTATTTCCCTTCCTACAGGTCAATCATTCTTGCCCTCTCTGGGGTATAACTACATGGATGGGTTGTAGTCACACAAACTTGGGCAGGGCAGTGAAAGGAGATTTAGAGGATAATGGCAGCTAGAAATTTTACTTCTGAGGTGTAGGGGGTCAAAGAGCAACAAAGGCCAGAATCTGAGCCTATCCATGTGAGGCCCAGAGAGTTTGAACACCTCCCTTTCTATACTGATACCCTTCTTGGACTGAGCCCTTCCTCCAAGCAGGACTGGGAGAGTTCCCTTGAGCCTGACTCTGTAGAGGAAGTTGTAGGATGATGTAGTTACTTCAGTGAGCATAACATTGATCAGTGACTTAAGGAATGGGGTGTGGAGTCAGATGCCTGGCTTTAAATCCTAATTCTACCTCTTTCTACTATCTAAGCAAGTATCTTTATCTACTCTTCTGTTTCCGGAGGGGAAGTATAACTACTTCATTATATTCAATAATTGTATGTATGTACATAAAATGCATAAAGCTTCATTCATACAAAATCTGAAAAAAGTGGTAGGTGATGTAATAAGCATGGTGATGATGGTGATGATGCTGGTTCCTAATTTGGGTGTCAGGTTGATAGCAAAAAGAGATGCTTTAGTCTTCAACCTCAGAAGCATTCTTTTCCTATCTATATTTAACATTGTGATCTCCAGGTGCTCTCCAAAAACCATGGTTTTCCTGCTGATGATGGGGATTACAATAGACTCATAGATGCAGACAAGATGCGCATTTCCTCTTTTTCACACGGACTCCAGAGCAGTGTTCTTTCCCTTCCTGTTCATCCCACTCCTGGGGCAAATAGCGCTGCCTGGCCTGACCAGGAACACCTGAAAGAGGGCCCTGAGTACAGTCCAACCCCTTCCTCCATTCGAGTTGGAGGGGAAAGCACACTCTGACTACCAAAGTGATATGAGGAGGACCAACTGCATAATGACCTCTATATTATTTCCTGCTGAGTGCTATGTTATTTCCATTTAATGTATACCCTTTTAGGCAGTGGGCTTAGTGAGCAGAAGAGTAATTTAGAAGGGTCTGATTTTGAGACTGTTTCTCGACATGCCTCTAATGGAAAATATTTAGTGTGCACTTACTGGAAGTGATGCGTCTCAGTACTGTGGTTCAGTTGAATCACACTCATTAAAACGTGCTTGAGAGTTCCATATGCTTGTGGTTAATGAACACTATATTCCTTTAGTTGTTCTGTTTTCTGTCTTGTAATGTCCAGTCCTACCTGTGTTATATGTGAGAGAGGAGGGGTTGAGAGTGCTTTGGAGGCAATTGGTATATGAATCAAATTGACTGAGGAGTTAGTATGAGTCCATAAATATCCTTGAGCATGTTTATTTCATTCTGTATTCAAGGATGGCAATATTTATAGCTTGACTCAAAATGGATTACAATAAAGGATGATTATCTACGGAACATTGATTATTTTCTTATGTTTTTACAAATTGAACATATACACAACTCACCAGTATAGATACAACAGTCACATCTCTCCAGGATTATTAGGGATTTAAGTTCTCCACAGTAAGAATTTTCCAGATGACTGAAACTTACTCCCTTTAAGAGTGAGAGCATATTTATTTTAACCATTTAAATGAAATATTTTGAGTCCTGAAACATATTACTCTGACTTCCCAAACAGCGATTATCAGCACAAGTTTTCTTGATAAGTCAGAATGAGGATTAAAAACCATAATCATTCTACTGATCCAAGATTCACCTAAGTGTTCTGATGGCCGTGGGTGACCATGTAATTGGAATTCTGATTTTTTTTAGCGTATTTTTTGCATTTTTCTTTGCTGTAATTCTGTTGGTGTAACTTTGTGCTTATATCAGTAGGTCTACTTCTATGCTTTCTCCTTAATTCAGCCATGTCTACTTAATTTTGGACTAAGGAGACCAGCTCACCAATCTTAGTGGACTTTTAAATGAAGCAAGAGTAAATAGTCTCTGTGTGAGGATTTCTTTAGGAATAAAACACTTACATTTCAGCATATAGGCTTTGTGAGGTCTCTTTGAGCTATTTTAATAGCCTTTGTGCTTGTTTTGGTGTTCTGGATAAGGGAAGTTATAGGATGTCTGAATTCTAGGTGACTGAGATGTTATTGCAATCTTGAAAAAATAATCTATCACTTTAGCTTAGTCTGCCTGTGTGTCTGTTAGCTCCTCCAGTAAATGGTCCAAATCTTCCTCATTAGGCCAGCCCACATTAATTCCTCCCCTGATTCCCTAAGGGCATCTACCACTTTGATCTCTACCACCCAGTTAGTAGTTTATTGCACATAGTAGACCCCTGGAATTCACTGGAGATATATTTTAAATCCTTAGTGAATCCCCAAAATTGCAAATGTTATTATAACAATAATATCCCACACACAATGCAATAAAATGTGGTAGAAAAATTTAAGTGTTCCTTTAGACCCTTAATGACTCTATAAATATAGGACTTAAGTTACTTATAAAGTCAGTTGGATTTCATTTTAGGGCCATTTCTTACAAAGAAATAAAATTTTATTATTTTACCAACATTACTTACTGCATGGGCCCTGACAGAGGGAAGCAAAGCCCCATTTTGAGGGGGGATGCTTTGAGTTACACTGGGCTTCTATATTCAGCTAAGTGATTCTTTGTATATACTGGACTCTCACCTTGAATGTTTCAAGTTTGCATTCACAAGAATTACAATAGTCATAGACCAAGGATTGCCACCTCAGATGCCTACAAGGCCACATGAATGAGTGAAGAGGGACAGGTTCATGAATATATTCTATTGACATTCCAGTTCTTGTCTATTCCAAATGTAGCTTTCTATATACTGATTGTGGCAATAGCATCAAAGGGCATGTTCAAATGTAATTTAAGCCCCCTTCTCCTTGGTCTTTTGCATGTCTAGAGTCTGGAACTTGAGTTCCCAATTTCCTTGCAACTAGGAATAGACGCATGAGTGCTGGCCAGTGGAACACAGGCAGAGATCATGGGGAGGGCTGCCTTTTGTCCATTTTCATTCTTTCTGCCTAAAACATGCAAAATGCGTTTCAATCATGAACATGAAAACCCCACAAAAGATGGTAAAACAGGAGGCTGGAAGGAGGCTGTGTTTCTGACAACTCTGTGGAACCTGCTTCCTGATTTAAGCCAAAGTTTTTGAGTTCTCTATTACTTGCAGCTGAATATATTCCTGACCAGTTCACTGACTGTAGTTTTTATCATATTCTCTATCGTAATGAAACATTAAGCTGTGTTCTTTTATTCAAACATACTTCATCCTGTTAAGCATGTGGTCATAGTCTTCCTTTCCCCAGAGCTGTCACCACTCCCACCCTCCCATTTTTGGAAAAGACAAAACAAAACCCTGTCGTTCTCTCAATCTATTTCTCTTTCCTGTTTGTCTGAAGAGAAAAACTCCAGGTGAAAAGATGAATAGATGTTAGCTGACCTCTGACTCTGCTGGAGAAAGAGTAGGAAATAATGAGCACTTTGGTAAAATAGAAGATTCATACCCCATCCAAAGGGCTCTTGGGATGGGAATATGGACCCAGCATTGCCTGTTTTCCAAAAGGAAAACATATTTTATTTTTCAAGAGAAGCTAGAAACATAGATATTTGTGACATATCCTATTTTTTTTTAAAATTTGGCAGCTAATTTATGAGTTTGTAAATATTCTTTAAGTCAAAAATGTTTAGGACAAGATATACATGAATGCCTGGACAATTTGGCTGGTTGCCAGTTTGTATCTTCTGTCGAAGGGAAGCTCATTAAAATTGCATATTGGAGAACATCAAGAATCTACATGCTACATTAAATTCTTTACTGTTCCATCTATAAAATGTCATCTCTCCCACTCAATGTGAGCAATGTAAAAGGAAGGAGCAGGCTATATTTTTCCATATTCCTTAGGACATCCTCCCTGTGGCTGTCTGGTGGGTCTTTGTATGATATTTTTAAAGAAATGTGATACCCTGGTGCTCAACATTGACACACATTTATAGAGTGTTAACAGAGGGTACAACACCGTGAGAAACACAAAAGAGTGTGTGAGAAACAAAAGAGAAATAGAAGGAACTGTGACATATCCCTGCAGTCTAATGGAAGGTACCACACTCATGTGACCTAGTAAACCCAAAGACTATCAACTCAGGACAGGGAGTGTTGCACAAATTGCATACGTATATCCTGAGGGAATGAGAAGTAGATGTGTTATTACTTAGGGAAACCTTCTTGCAGGGTATAAATCTTAAACTGGATCTTGAATGGAAGGAGGACCCACCTTGCTGAAGTATAGCTACTCAGAGTCAAAACACAGAGCTTGTTGAGAAATGAGAAACCTCTCTCTTAAAAGAATTTGAAACAAACATCTTTTTTTCTTAGAGTGAAAAATCATTTCTGGATGAATTGTTTATTTTTATACACATAGTATGTTTCATGACAGGTGAAAATGGAAAATGTGAATGCTGAGAGTATGCCAGATATGTTTGTTAAACATTAAATGATTTCTATGGTAATGAATGCATGCTTACCGAGCTGTGAAAATTTCAAGTAAGATGAATTACCAAGTACCTTGTGCAGTTAACAATGCTGGGATGTTATCAGGGCTGGGAAGTTAAATTTAATGCTCTACATTGAACATTCAGCCAAACACCTAAAGAATGTGGAACGAAAGCTAAGGGAGCCACACATCTTTAGAAAAATCCCCAAACTTGACCAACAACATGTGCTTGCTTGATTCCTCAAGTTTCAGTAGGCCGAGAGCCAAATTTTCTGAATTCATGTCATACCTGCTAAGGCTTCCAAAACTAATAGTTCTTGCTTTTGTTTGGTACACAGTAGTCATGGATGATATTATGACAAGATGAGGAGGAGGTCAGAAATGGACAAGACAGCTGTTAGAAGTCCAAAGTGGAGCTTAGCTGACCTTAATAGATAGAGAAGGCAAATCAAAGAGGTTTGTGAGGTTCTAGTTGGTACACAGCACTGTGTTGGGTCTTGTGAAGGGGCCAAGAAATGTAAATGATCTGTGTTCAGGTAGCCTGCAACACAGGCATTTAAAAAATTAAGAAAATTCTCTATGGAAGCAGTCTCACCTCCTTTATACCATATATTAGCTGTATGACCTTGGGCATGTTACTTAACCTCTTCGAACCCAACCTCAGTGTCCTCATAAGTAATATGGGCTAGTACATCTTACCTCAGAGGGTATTGAGAGAGTTCAATGAAGACAAAGAGCTTGGTTGCTCCGAATAGAATCCCCACACATTAAAACTTGGCTGGTATCTTTGTGGCAATGACAGCTTGGCATCATGCAAAAGGCTAGATGAATTAAAGGTGATTCGTACACAATGATCTTATTATCCAAACAAATAGTTATAAACCACAATTTTGCTCAAATGGTACCCTTGATTGTGTTGTGAAGGTACTCCTGATGTAGCCTCTGCTTGGTGGGTGCAAAGCAGGCTATGGCCTGCTATGGTCTTGTATTTTTGGAGCCTAGCACTCTGTCTACCCCTGGGTAAAATGTGTTAACAGATGATGCCCCTGGGAATTTAGCTAGAACTGATTAGAAGGCATGTCACCAGAGTCTTCACACCCCGGAGTTCTAGAAGCTTGTAGCTGAGCATGATGAAGGTTATGCAGTCTAAACACCTTATTTTAAGGAAGAAGACATCTCTCTCCTCTGCTCATGCTCCAACATGCACAGCAAAGGTGGCAGGAGCAGCAGCCTGTGGAGTGGTTGGCTGTGTTGCTCATCTTTTGGGATAATTCTTCCTCTGCTCAACCCCTCCATCCCTCCTCCCATCACCCAACATTCCTCTTGCCTTTACTCTGTCAGGGCAGCCCTAGTTCCCACTGAGGACAGAGCAGAGGAAATGGGAGAGGATGGGCTTCGTGCAGGGGTTGAGCTGTCCCCCCAGGGAGTGTGGCTGCCCATTTAGCTTGGGATGGTTTTATAAAATTCTGGGTAGAGGAAGAAGTATAAACCAAGATGATTTTCTAAGGATGCTACTGATAATACAAAGGCCCAGGATTTAAAAACAAACAAACAAACAAAAACAAACAAACCGTTAGGAGAATGGGGAAGAATGAGCAAGTTGGCATTTTCCTTAGGATTGAGAAGCATATGAAACGAGTCGTCTTATTTGAGTCTGTGCCTCTCTAGCCACTCTGTGCTTTCTAGAAAAACAATTATGTCAGAAAATTTCATTAATTTTACGTCTTTGGGTAATTCACTGGCTCTAATTGGCTTTGAGAGTGTGGTGATTGCAGAGCCGCTGTGGGTAAGCACACAAATGAAAACAACCTTCTCTCAGTGTGATGAAATGTAATCGAATGATAACTCCAATTTTTAATAACCTCCAGAACATTAGTGCTCTGGGAGTGCAGCTATTGCTATTGGTTACAAAACAGCACATTACCCAAGTATGCATGAAGCACCATGGTAATGGCAATGGGGGCCATTGCATTTGCCTAGAAATAACAACAAGACAACAACAACAATAATAGCTTATAATCTGCTGAGGGTTGGGTACTATCCTATAATTTTTGTGTATTAACTCACTGCAACTTCACAACAACCCTTTGAGGTAGGTGCTATTATAATCTACATTTTGTAAATGTGGAAGCCAAGGCACAGAGATATTTAAAAGTTTACTTACTTTACATAACTAGGACACAGTAAAGCCAGTCAGAGAAATATTACCAACATCCCTTGCAATGATCATACATTAAATATATGGGTTTCCTACTCACTTTCTTAACTGCTTAGATTTTCATTTGGCTTCATCCTTTTCCATACACATTCCATGTGTTAGGTTGAACAATATGAAATTACATTTTTTTACAAGTCAAATATCATTGACTATTAGCAGTTTCAGATGGTTCAAGTTAACACTCCATGGCCCAGGGTCATTCCTAGTTAATCAAGTTAAGGAAGACAATAAACACATTCTATTTTCCGATCATGGTCATCTATTCAGGAGGAAGGCATGTGACCAACATAATCCAATTAGGGTGAATCTTACAACTCTTGCCTGGAATGTTAGGATAGTAGTTGTTATTCATAGACATAAGGTCCAGAACTCCCACAGCTTTAAAATGAAAATTATCCATGGAACTTTCATACTTATCATAGCCATGAAAACTATAAAGCATAGAGCTAGGACCTTGTAGGAACCACACTTGATCACTGATCTCCCTACTTTTTCACTTAGATGAGATAATCTTTTTATTTAAGGCATCTGAATTGGCAATTGATTTGAGTTCTTACAATCACAGTTTCATCATTCTTGAGTAGAGAGAGACAATAGAGGATTGCCACTTTGTAACTGACATAAGTGTCGGAGAAGCCAGAAGTTTGTGTGACCCTTTATATCTGAGTCTTCTGGCCCTTCAGCCAATAAGACACACAATGCTGAGATAAGCCTGTCTTCATTACACAATCTGCTTTCCCTTTTCCCCTGCAAGCCTTTGAACTTCATCTCTGCAGTTGTTAAAGGAACATCTGCTTGACAAAGATGCACAGTGAACTGAAATGTGCTTTTTTTACTGACATGGAGTCCCTCCTAAACCAAGATAGAGGAGCCTTAGACAGACGAGGCCCCTCGGGTTATGAAAGACAGTGTATAGTATGAAGTTTTACATCTAGTAACAGCTTATTTAGGAAAAGTAGGAAATGGGGAGTAGAAGCAGTGTCCTTTGTCTTTTGTTACGAATTTACTTTGATATCTATCATGTCCTTACTGAAAGGGTTAAAGAGAATAAAATGAGGCAAAGAAAAACTTATTGCGCTTTGCAGACATCTTGCAGCCTTGAGCACAGCATAGCTCAGATAACCAAAAGACACCTGGCATGGGAGGAACCAATGACGGACCAGACCCTGACATCAGCAGAGCGGCTTGCAGCCAGCAAGGATTAACAAAAACCTATCTCTCCCTGCTCTCTTCGCTGATGCCTTTCTCAGTCTCAGCCCACCTGCACCCAGGTGGTTGGAATAAAATCCTTTTTGATACATTATGGCCTCATGTCATAGGTGCGTGATCCTGGCCCACTCTGGACCTTTCAATTACCATGTAGTATTTTTCCATCTAGAATTAGTTGCCACCCATATTTTTCTCCACTTTATGGGAATTTGATGAGGATTAAGTAAGGACGACATCAGTGTTCTGGTTGCCCCATAAAAGGTAGACACTGTTGGTTGCCTACTGAAAATCTATCCCACCCTTCTATGTCCTCCGAACAGAATTGTAACTCTGTGCAGAAATCCATGAGTAAGACTGTTTCATGGTATAATGTGTAGCCTGGGGAGAGCCTTTATATGAACTAAAGGAAGCCAAAGCCAATTTTGAAGATGGAAATGATTGTCCCAATTGCTTACAGGCATTGTTTTCCTGGTAATTGATGACTGCTCTGTCTAGGAATATAGAAATTATGTATTCCTTTTTAAAAATATGTTTTTATTGATTTCAGAGAGAGGAAGGGAAAGGGAGAGATAGAAACATCAATGATGAGAGAGAATCATTGATCAGCTACTTACTGCATGCCCCTTACTAGGGATCGAGCCCACAACCTGGATGTGTGCCCTGACCAGGAATCAAACTGTGACCTCCTGGTTCATGGGTCGATGCTCAACCACTGAGCAACACTGGATGGGGAGAAATTGTGTATTTCAGTGGTAATATGAGTAACACTCTTTGATCATAAGTGGTTTAAAATATGAAGGAGCGCTTTCAACCTTATTCCACTGAGTGTTAGAAAACACATGCCATTCAAAATGGGACTGGGTCCCAGAGAGAGATCTTCTTTCTGGTCATGGGTAGAGATGGGAAATTAGGAAAAGATCTCCTGGAATTTAATGACTTATATTCATTTACAAGAAGTCAGGGTCCTGTAGGCTGAGGGTCTAAGTTGTGGAACAAAAGGGCTGAGCCTGCTGAGCTGCTGGTTTCCAGTCTCACTTCCCAACAGGCGACCCCCTCAGTACCCAAGACAGTTTTATTCTTGTGAGGCAGGCAGTGCCAATACTTGATTTCAGGTTGCTAAACTCACAGTTTTTCTGTTCACCCATTAGAACATCTGCGGTGAGGCTGAGGACACTGTCACCAGCTATGGAGGGAGCACACGCAAGACCTGGGAGTGAATGAAGTAAGGCCAGATTAGGTCAAGGATAGTCTGTAGGTTGCAAGCACTGGCCATGGTGCCTGGTGACCAAGGCAATTGGCACTAGAGAATGTTCTAGATGCCTTAAGTTGCATGGAGAAGAATGAGGCACTGGTCTTTCTGGTGAGGTGGGACGATCTGGGTGAGTAGGGAAGGAATATAATGTTCAAATCCTTCTTGGGGAATGTAGCCCCCTCCTGCCACACACACATGGAAGCTTTTGTAGGCAGTCAGGTAGAAAGGAACTACAAGGTTACAGGGGGAATTCAGCTTGCTGTCTGAGAAGATGCGGAATGGGGCCTCAGAAGCCCTCTCTGATTGGCCTTGGAGACAGTGGGGAGCAGTTATAAGTCCCAGAAATTTTCAAAGCACTGTCTGACTTTCATCATTTTTTGAAATATCTCCAGAATCAGAAAAGTAGTCACTGCAAACACTGATTTTATGTCCTGAACTAGGAAAATGAGGAAATAAAATGGAAACTGCAGTTTTATTGTGTGAAAGTCAGGCCAATTACAGTCATGTGCGTGAACGGCTCATCTCTTATCCCTCATGACTAGGATACACAATGAGGGTGACTCATGTAGAGCGCTTGATAGGGTGAGACTAACCAAGCGTTACTTGATTCCAGTAAAAAGGCTGTTATTTATGTGCTCGATGTGTATTACTTGTATGTCAGAGACATTTTGTCTGCGATGTAAATACTTTTAAGAGAGCTTTGCTGAGGAGACTTTAGTGCTTTATAGATCAGAATGGACTAAATTTCCTGACAACAGGGCTCTTGGCCCACCTTCGGGTCTGGATTAGGCACACCAGAAGCAGGCTCTGCTGTAAGCACAGACTCTCAGCCTGTGAAAAGATTGAAATTGCCAACAGCCCAGAGTCACTGGGAAATCATCACAAAGTCACCATCACACCAATAGCATGATAACTGGCTTTTCCTTAGGGCTTACTCCATGCTTGGTGCCGTGTAAAAGATTATATACATTGCCCTGTTTAATTCACACAATTGCCTTATAAGGTAAACTAGAGGCCCAGTGCATGAAATTCATGCACTGGGGCGAGGGGGGGGGCATCCCTCAGCCTGGCCTGCACCCTCTTGCAGTCTGGGACCCCTCGCTCCTTACTGCCCACCTACTCGTTGCTCCTTAACACTCGGCTTGCTGCTTCTTAGCACTGGGAGAGGCACCACCACCGCTGTGCTCGCTAGCCGTGAGCCTGCCTTCTGGCTGAGCAGCACTCCCCCTGTGGGAGTGCACTGACCACCAGGGGGCAGCTCCTGAGTTGAGCATCTGACCCCGGGTGGTCAGTGTACATCATAGCGACTGGTTGTTCTGTTTGTTCCACCGTAAGGGTCACTTAGGCTTTTATTATATAGATTATTATTTCTATTTTACAGATGGAAAAAAAGGACACCAGCATCACACAACTGATAAGAGGTAGAGCCAGGAGGCAAAGGCGGGTATGCGTGACCCCACAAGAAGCACCAGGCTGCCTGAGAAGCCTTAAGGGCACCCCAAACTCTTGAAGCCACTCTGATGGTAAGTCCTGACTGAGTGCTGTGGGGGAAGATCAAACTTTCCTTCACCCCAAGGTTCTTCTGGCTGGTGTACCAAGTAGACACGAGACAGATTAGCAAGAGAAAATAACCAAATTTAATACATACATATGTGTGGGAACCCCCCATTCATGAGAAAATCAGAGGCCCCACATGCAGGAGAGGTTCATAGATAGAAGGGGAACATGGGTATATGAGACATCCTAAGCCAGAGATGAGGTAATGCACTTCGGGTCTTCAAACAGTCATTGTTGATGATAAGAAGAGCAAATGTTTAGTAAATAGACATCTGTCCTGTCTACAGATAGGACAAAAGAGGTTATCTTTGATGATCTCCATTACAGTCAAGGCCCCTAATTCAAGTTCATCCGGGCAGTCAGGGGAGGGCAGACGTTTCTCCTGAGCCTGCAGCTAAAGTTGCCGTTAGCTCAAAACTGTCTACATATTACAGAAGCTCATCTTGGGGTGACAAGCTCCGAACGCCCACTGTGCCATACTGGATTCTTTCCCCTACATGACATTCAGTACCTGGTGTGGGTCTGGGGGGAGGGAGTCTCCTAGAATTCACATACCTGGCAAAGGAGGCCTTTTCACTTTTTGCCTCAGCATTTTGGAGAGGGTGACCTTTCCTGCCAGGCTTGCATGCACATCAGCCTGCAGAGCAAGGTGTCACTCTCTCTCAAAGAGAGAACAGGGTGTCACTCTCTGAGGAAGGCTGGTGTCTTTGAGCACCTCCAGCTCAGGCGTGGAACCTCTACACAGGAGCTGTGATTCCCAGCCAGTGTCAGTCACCCCTGCCAAACGAAGTGGCTCCTGTAGACTCAGAGGGTTGCCAATAAGATAAGAAATTGCTATCAGATTTCACCCTTGAAAGGTCTTCCTCCCTTTTCTCACTCTAGGATTGATTCATCTTGAGTTTCAAGATAGGGGAAGGTGAGGGTCAGGAGGAAATTTATAGGCCTACTTTCCAGGGCAATTTCCAATGTTTGGCTATAAACATTTTCAGGAGGGATAAAAGCAGTTACTTTATCACTACCCGCAGCACACAAATGGTCCCTGGGAGGGAGCAAAGCTGCCAGCAAGGGAGTGTGGGAAGGCAACCTAACACCTCTCTTTCCTATTTGCCCCCAGGGAGGGAGGGAGGCGGCCTGTTGAAAGTGTGAAGCACAAACCCAGCCTCCAAATTTGTACTTAATCTGGTATGCTCTTTCATTGCCAGCCCGAATCCATAACAATAGTTTCCATTTTCTCCCCATCTCCCAAGCAGTGAGCAACAAAGGAAAGATAATCCAAGAGCCCATGAAATGTTTTTATTGAAATCCTGTTCTCCAGAGAGAGATTGAGGAAGCAATTTAAGCAACCTTATTGCAAAATTAAAATGTATTCCCCTACTCCATGACAGGAAATGGGAGAGAGACAAGCCTATTAAAAAAAGCACCTCCCCCACCCACCCAAAAAATAAACCAGTTTGCAGGACTGGAACAATAAAGAGATGTTAAATAATTATGCATCTCCCTAGCTGGTTTGGCTCAGTGGATAGAGCTTCAGTCTGTGGACTGAAGGATCTCAGGTTCAGTTCTGGTCAAGGGCACATGCCTGGGTTGCGGGCTCAATCCCCATGGAGGGGTGTGCAGGAGGCAGCCTATCAATGATTCTCTCTCATCATTGATGTTTCTATCTCTCTGAAATCAATAAAAATAATATTTAAAAAATAATTTTGCATAAAAACAGCAAAAAACAGAATGAGACTCAAAAAGGATCTTTAAAAAAAAAGTCTACATAATATTAACTCAGAAGGGACCTTCTTTGGAACATTCTGCATTTCAAATTTTCTAATTAAAAAGATTCATCAAGCTGTGTGTAAAAGCCAGGAGGGGAAGTCCTTATCTCCAACACTGTACCTATGAGAGCGCTTCCGATGCTGTACTGTTGACAGTGTTATGAAAGCATTTGGCAGTGCTACCAGGAAGATTTCAGGTGCTTCATGTTTTGTTTGCATAACACTTCTTGTGTTATACCATAATTTAGTGGCATCTAAGTAAACCTGCTTATTAATGAAGCTGATTAAAAAACAGACACAACATATCACCATAACACAGCTACGTTTCCTCTGCTCATCCACATCCTCCAGCCCCATACTCCTGTGGCTGAATATTCTGCTGAGACTAAAGTCAACAGGAAGTGTGCCCTGCTGAGCTCTTTTATAGGGCCTTCCTTCCTTCCTTCCTTCCTTCCTTCCTTCCTTCCTTCCTTCCTTCCTTCCTTCCTCTCTCTCTCTCTCTCTCTCTCTCTCTCTCTCTCTCTCTCTCTCCCCTCCCTCCCTCTCTTTTTTCTGTTTTGCTTGGTTTGGATGGCTTATTGATGGCTAATCTTTCACTAGATCCTCCAGGCATTTCAGAACCCATGGATTTAGTGAAATTTCCACCGGAAAACCTCCTCCTGTGTTTTAATGCACAGCAGCATGCGGATTGCACCCTAGAGTGGGCTGGGGTGGGCAGAAATACTTGGAATATGTAGGTGCTGCAAAGCAAGGCTTTCCTCAGAAGGGCTTGTTTACTTTCCAAGACACACTTCTCTTCTCTGGCTGTGTGAGTACTGCTAAGTGCCTCTGTTGCTGCAAGGATGAGGGATGGAGTGGATTGGGGAGAGGAGCCCTCCTTCTGTCCCCATGTGTGCCGACCTGCTGGAAATGGAGCTTGTGGCCACTAGTATCAAAGTGTTGTCCATGAACGGTGGTCATGGGGAAGGCAGAGTACAAAGCCCCGGGCATTCCCTGACTGACCCCCTTGATGGAGATCGGTGAGGGGAGGGAAGAGGGATAAACAGATGGGGGTTGGGGTGGGGTGGGGCGTGGGAAGGGGTGGTGGAGTGGATGGAGGCCAACAAGGTGATGGCATGTAGAGAGGGGGATAGATCTCATCTACAAAGCCCTTGTCTCATCTCCCAGTCCTGACCTCTGGTGGTGGGGATGGGGCCTTCCCTCATCCAAACTTCCCCAAATCATGCCTGCAGATGCGGCAGCTCACCAGTGGCATCCACACTAGTCAGATAGAGCCCACGTGGCATGTGAACTCCCCAAATCTCAAAGCACACTGTAGAATAGATGCAGAATCAGAGCAATACCTGATCTAACCGTCCCGATTTCTCTCTTAAGAAGCTTTTAAGCCTTTAGGCAGAACGAGGTTACATAAAATCAAGGTAGTAAGCAGAATTATTCCTCCAGGCATGTTTGAGTCAGAAAGAGCCTGAATTTTAAAAATAAAAACTGCTGCCTGGCTTAATATATTCACTCCTCTAACGAGCCACCAAACAGCTATTGTACTCTCCCAGGCCGACGGACATATATCTTGCTGAGACACTTGCATCCAAAGTCAGGATATTGTCTGGGAAACCTGAGCCCACAGCTTGTGCAGAAGCCACCATCACCACATAATTCCTGCCAGAAGAATAGAAACCCAGGCACAAGGCAGCAGTGCAGGGTCCCCAAAGGACACGCTGCCATTTATTTCCAGCGTACTTATTTTCCATTACACATTGTGCAAGGGGCGATTTTGAATGCTATCTTACTTTCTTTTCATGTCCCTTCATTTACTGCACCCCGGGAGACAGTCAAAGTCTCCAGGCCACACTCTGCAATAAAAGCCCAGCAGGTCTGAAGGATACAGCATGAAGCTTCCCAGATGGCCAGGAAGTTCTGCTGACGGTACTAAAATTCAGGAGCTTCATCTAGCATCCCAGGCAGGTGTGTTTATTTAGCAAAGGGGAAGCTGGAAATGTTTCCTTTGAGGATGGCTTCTCTCCTTCCTGTGCACGGAGAGCTGGTGTATTTTCCTCCCAACTGCCTTGATCCCTGGCTTTGCCACTTCTGGGTCTCAGACCAGCTTAGGAGCTTTGTTTGGATTTGGAGGTCACTTTTCTCAGGATCTTTGTACCATCAAGAGTAAGGAGGGGCCATTTATGAACTGTGATCTGAGGGCAGAATCCTTTTCCACTCAGACAGAGCCTTTCCTGGACTGCCCCTGAGTGCACGATGACCCGAAACAGTCACACATTGGTTCCTGATGCTGAAGTGCAGGCACCCTCGCAATATATTCATAGCAAATAATATGTTTCCTCCCCAAAATAAACTCACAGCCCCACTTTCAAGTGAAGTGTCTCACTCTGCATGTCACTGAAGATACCCTTTTGTTTCTATGAATTTCTGAGTTCTCAGTTAAGGTTGCTTTGGTGCATTTTGGAAAATGCCTCAGCTGTATCAAAATCAGTGGTTCTCAAAATTTGTAAGTATCAGAGTCACCTGGAGGGCTTGTTAAGATAGCTTGCTGGACTCCTCCCTCAGATTTTCTGATTGAGTAGGTCTTGGGTGGGGCCCAAGAATTTGCATTTATAACTAGTTCCTGGGTACAGTGGATTGCATAGTGTTCCCCCCAAATGCATGCTCTTCCTAGGGCCTCAGAGTGGGTATCATTTGGAAATAGGGTCATTGCAGATGTCATTAGTGAAGATGGACTATACTGGAGTAGGGTGGACCTTTCACCCAACTTGACTGGTTCATACAAAAAGGAGAAGAGACCCAGAGACAGAGTCACAGGGGAGAAGTTTATGTGACAACAGAGACGCAGAATGGAGCGATGTGTCCACAAGACAAGGTGCCTAGAAGCAGCACCACAAACTAAGAGAAAGGATGGAGCAGGTCTTTCCCTAGAGCCCTCAGCGGGAGCATGGTCCTGCCTACACCTCAGTTTTGGACTTGCCTTCAAAACTGTCAGAGAATAAATTCTGTTGTTTGAAGCCCCTGGTTTGTGATAATTCATGTTGCCAGCCCCAGGAAACTAATATTCCAGAGATGCTGATGTTGCTGGCCCTTGAATTTCACTTTGAGAACCACTGGTCAAAATTAACCAGATCATCTCCTCTTTCTTCAACTCCTAGTTCTTTCAATATTCGTGTTAAATTTTCTCTCCAGAATAATTCCTACCTGCATCTGGCAGCATGTGCTTAATTCCCTAAGAAGCATTTTCACCTTCTCCTGATTCCTTAATACTTCCCTGTTTCTTGTTCCTGACCCTTTTGCCCCCATATAATCCATGGGGCTCTCTTCAGCTACACTGTGGTCAAGTCGGATCTCGGATCCCCCCAACCTGATAGAGAACTGTGACTTGTATGGTTGGGTTTTCATACACTCTAATAAGAGAGAGACACAGGTAGTAGGAAGCCTTTGCAAGAGACATCAGGGAGCTGGAGGGATGGGGTGGGAGCGAGGGGATTTTGGCCTCAGGAAGACAAGCATTAAGAGGGATTTATCTGCCTTCAAATATATGAAGTGTTACCGTGTGTACAATGCAGACCGCCTGCTTTCCACCCCTCCCTCCAGGAAGCAGCCAACGCCAAGCAGGCTTAGGAAGGAGACCTTCCAGTGGGCAGAAGGAATTTTCTGAGGTTGGAGGTTTTAAGTCACTGGAATGTCAAGGGAGAAGTTTAAGAGCAGACACCTCTCCATTAAATTTGCTTTAAGTCGGTCCCTTCCTGGAGCCAGGAGCATGAACAAGAGAGACTTCAGGGCGCTCTGCTCTTTGAGTCTACAGCCTTGCAAAAGAAGGAAAATGCCCAGTTGGGAAAAAAGTAACTCAAAGGGAAGAAACATCTTTTTATTGGTATATATATATTTTTTATCCTAGATAGGGAATCTGCTTGTATTTTTTTTTTCTCCTTCTTCTTTTAACTTCAGCTTTATGGAGGTATAACTGACACATAAAATTGTAAGATATTTAAAGTGTACATTGTGGTGATTTGATATATGTATACAATGTGAAAGGAACCCCCTCCTCGTAGCTAACGAACAAATCCATCACCTCACATGTTTCTCTTTTTGTTCTTCCTTGGTGAGAACATTTAAGTTCTACTCTCTTTGTATTTCTTCTTTTATATTTTTAATTTAATGCCCAGAAAATATCCTTTTGTGCTAAATTAAGGAGTTAGGTTAGTTAGAAGGTTTGCATTCTAATCCTCCGGTATTATCTATTCTTGTCAAGTCCAATTTTTCAACCTGTATGATGACACAGGCAGTGCGTGTTCATTTTCTATTGCTACATAACAAATGACCACAAATTCAGTGGCTTAGAACAACGCATACTTGTTATCTCCGAGTTTCTGTGGGTCAGGTGGCTGGGCACAGCTAACTGGGCCCTGTCCTTAGGGTCTCACAAGGTTGTAATCAGGGTGGCAGGGGGCTGAATTTCTTTCTGGATCTCTGGGTCCTACTCCAAGCTTACAGGGCTGTCAGTTGAATTCAGTTCCTTGTAGTTGTGGGGCTGAGAGCCCTGCTTTCTTTCTGGCTATCAGCTGGGGGCTACTTCTTAGGTCCTTGTATGTGACCTCCTCTCAGGTCCTATCTCAACACATGGCTACCTTCTTCAAGGCCAGCAGGAGACCCTCTTTAAGAGTGACAGGCATCACCTTGACCATGCTCTGCTGAATGGAAGACAGTAATGGGTTCCACCTGCACTCAAGGGGAGAGAATTATATAAGGGGTAACCCTTCGGGGGTCGTCTTAGATTTCTGCCTACCACGTGGAGATTGGGAAGGGGCTCTTCTGCTCTTGCTTTTCCCCAAGGACCCACTGCCAAGGGGGACTGCAACCAAAGGCTCATACTGCATTTGGGATTTATCCGATTAAATAAATAATCAAATGGAATTCCAATGGAATGCCGAAAGCTTGAAAATCTTTTTGACACACCAATTGTGCACTAATGCTCAATTAGTCAACTGTTGGACTAATAGTTCTTTAATCAAGAAACTATTAAAATCAGTGGTTTTCTTTAATAAAGAAAATTTTTTTTGGCAGTATATCATAGCCAGACTGCCCGCGTTAAAATCCCGACTCTGATTTTAATTGTCAGTTAGCCTCTCTGTGCCCAGTTTCCCCCATTTATAAAATGGTGATAATAATAATACTTCATGGAATGCTGCTGAGAATGAAATGAATTAATACATGTAAAGTGTTTAGGACAATGCCCGGCACATCATAAACACTGTATATGTGTTGTTGACTGTTATTTGAGTCAGGACACCAGACATGCCATTCACGTGCATGACACTCCCTTAAATTCTTAGGACTCTGAACATTTCTTGGCTGTAACTATGACTCTGCTTCTTTCTCTTCCGCTCAGACTGAAAGAAAAGTGACATTATCACAGGGCTAAGTTGTTAGTACCTCCTTTTAGCAGATAAAGAAATCGAGGTTCAGAAGTTGCCAATGAGAAGTTAAACCGAGAGTCAAACCCAAAGTCCTTCAGGCCCCAAAGCCTGTACTGTTCCGCTGCACAGCGCTGTCTGAGTGCTGAGCAACAGGAGAGGGGGAGGCACTGACGTGGCCCACGGTGCCCTCTGTGTGGGGAGAGGGGAGCCCAGCAGGCAGCACGGGGCCCCATCAACCGTGACCAACTAGGTTGCATTTCTGATGGATTTGACACCAAAGTGCTTTGCTGAGTATTAATTCTGCCAAGTACCACCGCTTTAACACAGGCCAAATACTGTCAGCATGAGTTCCTCATTTTTTTTTCTCAAATAAAATTTACCTTGTTTGTAAGACAAAGTGAGATAATTTTTGATAGCCTTGGGTAGATATTTTAGCACTTCTCAGATAATTAGTAGATGCTATAACACTTTACTCTTCTCATATAAAAAGTGTGGAGGCAGAGAGTAGGAGAGATTAGAAAGGAGACAAGCTGCAGGCCGCGAGGGAGACAGTGCTGATGAAGAGCTTGCGTCATCTGTGAGATGCTGTTATGATCCTTTGGATAAGAAACCTGCTCAACCCTGGAGCCTCAGCTGTCACTCCAGGATGCTCTTCCAACTTTTTCTCAGTTCACTTTCAGAAATTAGACAAAAAGTGAGTAAGCAGAAAGCTTCCTGATAAACAGAAGCCTACTGAACACCTGGTGGAGAAAACAGACGCACAGCCCAGTGATTGGCACTGGGTGGAAACTCAAGAGCCTTCTGAACATCATTAATTTCCAAAGGTAGAAGCTGACAAAATGGACTTGGAATCACACACACTGTTTCAGCTCTCAGCTCAGTAACTTAGCTATTAAACAGAGTCTTGTGTTGTCATTTCTAAGATGGAAATAGTAACATCAACCTTGCAGGTTAGATTAAATTAGACAATGATTCAATTAACACAGCGCGTGGCTCATAGAAAGTGCTCATTAATGGGGCCTGCTGTTTCTGTACTCCTGCTATATCATAACTATTAAGACAAGAATGACATATGAACAAATGTGGTCATTTCAGTGTAAGTACTGTTTAGAAAAGTCCTACTTAGGTAGAGTCCCATGCTTGGATTCCAGCATGTGGGAGACCAAGGAGTAGTGGGATCGGGCAGGAGGGGACATAGCCCAGATGTTATGTCCACATGTTATGTCTGGCACTGGGCACAGGTGGCATACAAAGAATTGTGAGTTTCAGGAATAACTGGGTGATGACATTGGAAGACAAGCCAGGAGTTGTCTCTTGGGTGCAATAGATGTGACAATGACACCTGCATGAGAATGGGGTGGGATTGGAAGGGAATCCCCGTCTATACATGTGTCGACAGGCCTAGGAAATGGTTGAAAGTGTAGTCTAGGGCAAGGCTGTGAGTAAGAGGCAGTGAGTCGAGGACACAGACTCATCAGTTTGGTACCTATGGCCTCAGACAAGTTAGTAAGCCTCTCTTTGCCTCAACTTTGTCATCTATAAAATCAGAGGCTAGTCCTTCCCACGCAGACTTCTGTAGTGATTAATGTGACAGCACACATCTGAAAACCTTAGCAATGCTAGGCACACAAAAATATTAACTCTCATTATTACTACCCCTATTATTCAGCAGAGAGTGGGGTTCAGCAAAACCAAAACAACCCAACAAACAAAGAATTAGAAGGCAGAAAGGTGGAATTTGCATCCAGATTTGAGATTCGACCTCCTGGGTATCACTGCCCCTCCTGTCCTTTTCAGAGTCAAGAATTCCCTTTATGTTCTGTCCCCTGTATGTCTGTCCACGCTCTTACTGAGACACATATTCTTGTAGAAGTGTGTCTAGAAAAGGTATTTTTAAGGTGCCTGCATCTTTTGTCCCTGGCAGTGGAGGGGGCTTTGAATGACTTTTGAAGGAGTTCAGAATTAGTCCGAAAGATCAATTGTTCTTTTAGGACCATGATATCATTACAAAAAGGCCACATTTGACCAACCAAGAATACAGTTTATTATTTCCCCCAGAAGTGAAAATTATTAGTTTCTGATTCCTTGTGGTCTTCCAAATGTTCCAAGTACAATGTATGGCTGAAAGCTAAGTTCAAAAGTCAATTTCAAAAGAAACCATTAGGCATATCCTGAAAGAAATCAATTGACTTCATTTGCTTGGGAAAGGCATTTCAGAACAAAAAGGCCAGAAAAAGGATGGTCGGCCTTTTGAAACAGACCAGTTTTTGCAGGGGTCAGGAGGAAAAGCGGAAAGGCGCTTTGCTGATGGCTAGAGATAAGTGTGAGGGGGACTGTGCAGGCAGCCTGAGCATGAGCCTTGTGTCTTACACTGGAAGCTTACCATCTAGGGAGAAAAATGGAAATGATTGTCCCTGGCTTTCAACTGAGTGCAACTGTAAAGGAGAAAACCTCACTTCTGTGTGTCTCTTTACTGTTTACACAGAACGCTTCACTTCTGACATTTCCGTTACCAAATGTATGGGGTCTTCTTCCCCCACTCCCAGCCCCCCCGCCCCCACACACCCCAAGCAATTCTCAGAGACACCAGTTAGGTGTCCTATAATTCATTTCAATTCAATCTGACACTGTCTACCTAGAGATTCCTCACTCTTATTACCCCTGAGACTCAGAGTTAGTAGATCTGAGTGCAGCCCAGGAACCAGGACTTTTATAAAGCACTCTGGTTGTTCTGATAGTCACCCAGATCAGGAAGCCATTGATTTGCATTGCAAGCTCCATTTCTCTAAGGAACTAAATGGAAATTAATCCTGTAAACAATGAATAGCTGAACATTACTGTCATCTAGACCATCTGACCCCCTCAACTTCTCTGGGATAAAGGAGACTAAAATGAAATGAGCTAGTGGTGTGGACACACTGTTTGGCAAGATGACAACATCTGGATTTGGAAGAAAAAACTACCTTTTTTTAGGAGGGCATCAGACAGTAGAAACCCAATTTGTTTACCTGTGAATAGGTGAGAACCCTTGGGACAAAGGCCTCATATTCTATAAAATCTGAGTAGTGGGCAGATGAGATTAACTCAGAACCCCTCCAATGTGCAGAATTGGAGAGTGAGTGAGGACTCAGGGTGAGAATGGCTGTATCATAGGCCCTTACTTCCCTCTTTCTGGCTGCTCCTATATGCCATGTGCAAGCAGTTCTCTTAGAACAGTGGTTCTCAACCTTCCGAATGCCACGACCCTTTAATACAGTTCCTCATGTTGTGGTGACCCCCAATTTCATTGTTACAAATTGAACATAATTAAAGCATAGTGATTAATCACAAAAACAATATGTAATTATATATGTGTTTTCCGATGGTCTTAGGCGACCCCTGTGAAAGGGTCGTTCGACCCCCAGGTTGAGAACCGCTGTCTTAAAAGATTTAATCTGCTCTCAGATGCTCTTCACTGTCTCCTCTCCATCTCTCTGGACCAGACTGAGTTAAACTCTGAGCCAGTTCTCTGCCAAGATCACATGCTCCTTTGCTTCTTGTCTCTGCTAGTGAATGGGGCTTTATTCCCAATGACCCAAGATCCTAAGCCCATATCAAGAACAACAGCTCAGAAAGGCACTGACCAAAGTCTGTGGCTCAAATTGTAATACAGTATCTTCCTGAAAACTGGGAAGAGCTGTGTGGAAATGGGCTGGGAAGGATTTCAATTATCTGTTGTTCTGGATGAAGGATTCTGTTGGTTCAGAAAAGGGACCTTCAGTTAGTTTCAAGACTATTTTTTTTTTCACAGATATCGGTTTTCCCACACAATCAGCAATCATCAGGTAGGCACACACTTACTTCATTTCCTCTGTAGATGGGTGAAGATACTCCCACTGGTTGAGTGCCCACCAGGTGCCAGGCACTGGGTAGAACTCAACATATTAATTCTGTTATTTTACCTTTCACTGAGGTCCTGGGAGGTGAAATGACTTGACCTTCCCATAGGGAGTACCAGTAAATGGCAGAGAAAAATTCAGACCCTGGTCTGTCCGCTTCAGTGCCCATGCTTCTTGTGTCTTTCATGACTTGAAGCACAAATGATGGATCAGGTTAAGAGAAATGTTTTAAGAGCTATGAAGATTGCTAACATTGTCAATGATAAGAGCGTTTCAGTAATATCCAAGTCCAATTCATTTTGTTCTTCTTGAAGCTTATTTGATTGTAAAACTATAAATATCAATTATTTTTCAAAATGCTTAGAGATAATGCATGCCTACACATCAGCGTCTACTGGTGGGCCTTGTTTTTTAAAGACATTGGGAGAAAAATAGAAAGTTATCCAATTATTTAGTGTGAGATTATTCTTGTCATGAGGATTTTGGTTTGCCAAAGGATTTCCTTTAATAAGAATGGGCTTTAGCAGCCCATCCTTTCTTGACCAGTTGTTAATTTGGTGCCTACTTCGAGCAGTGATTCTAAACCCCCATATACTGTACCCAGAGCTTGTGATGCAATGGCTCTGAGGTGAGGCCTGGGCTTTGGGAGTTTCCAAAGCTCCCAAGATGGATCTAATGTGTAGCCCAGCTGGAGAACTACTGATTTAGATTGGTGAGGGGAGGAGAAAATTAGGGGAGGAGAAGGCCAAAGCTAAAGAATGAGGAATCACTGTGGGGTAAACCAACTCATTCCAGTTTGCTATGGACTCTCCTGGTTTTAACACTGAAAATCCTGTGTCCCAGCAAACGACTCAGATCCAGGCAAAGTGGGACTGTTGGTCACCCTCACATACCACAGTGTATGTGGTATGTAAAGACAACGGTTCTCAAAAGACAGTCTCTGTCCATGGGAAAGGATGTTTGCAGAACTTTTCTCTATACAACACTCAAACCACATGGCTCTCACGTGGACGCACACATCCCATTCCATTTGAATTCTAGCAGAACAAAAGTGCATGTCTGCTTTCACCACAGGTACTCCCTTCACTTTGACCTTTGGTGCAGAGCCTGACTGTTGTCCACAAAGAGTCAAGCCCCAGTCTGGCCCTGTGGAGTCATTCAAGGCCCTGTTATTTGAGAAAAGATTTGCTGATAGGTCTGTTGTTTCCTGTGGCCTTTTGGTAAATAATTCCCAACACCTGAAGATTATCAGAGCTCTTTGAAGTGCCCTCTGGCTCTGATTCCCATCAATTTACAAGCGATGTGAGATAACTCTGAATTTACCCAAATTAATGTATAACTTTTAGAGGTACTCCACCCACTGTGAGCATCCTGACTGGCTTTCAAGGCATCTCACTTGCTTCTGACTTCCCACGGGCTCCGGA
Organism: Myotis nattereri; assembly: GCF_964212035.1. Lineage (NCBI taxonomy): Eukaryota > Metazoa > Chordata > Mammalia > Chiroptera > Vespertilionidae > Myotis > Myotis nattereri. The sequence goes on from NC_138079.1 coordinate 39,059,682, forward strand.
ATCTGGCCCTGGAGAGGGAGGCAGTCACTCCTGCTCACTGAGCATGTTTGGCAGCTTTCGCAGTAAACACCAAGGAGACCGGTCTCTGCTCTGACATGTTTCAAGTGTTGAATCAAACGTCAGCTTTCTGGTGGACCCTGCCTGCCCAGCCTGGGGCTGGTCTCCTGAAGGCCCAGCTATTAGCAAGTGACCTGTAGTCACAGACCCGAATGGCCAACATGGTCAACAGCATGCCCTGTGAAAAATGCCACATTTGGGAACACATGACAGGAGTTGCAGGGTGCTCCTTTGCGGTCTGCCTCATGTGTGAAGGGCTCGCTCCGTGCTAGCCAGCATGCCAGGGCAACACAGACAGGCCCATTCTTCATACTCGCAATAAGCATGAGAGGGAGGTATTACTACCAGTGATTTATAGAGGAGAGAGGAGGCTTGGTGAGAATGAGTAAGTTCCACGGCTGGTAAGTGACAGAGGTGAGAGATGACAGGGCTTGATCCAAGAGCACACATTCTAAAAAGGGCAAAGAGAAGATGTTAGAAACACAGCACGTAAAACAGATGAACTTAGACAGAAAAAGAAATTTAAAATATCAAGAGTGTAGCATAATGGTTCCATGCCTGGACATGGAGCCAAACTGCCTACTTTCAAATCTTGGCTCCGCTTATCTATAAAATGGGTTTGAATAAGTTAATCTAGTTAGAGTGGCACTGAGATCTGGTCTTATTATTAGCTTTATTGTTGTTGTTGCTATTATAGTATTATTACCTTCTTACATATCTTTGTTGAGGGCATACCTGAGCTCCTTGGTCCTGGGAAAAGAAGCCCTTCAGAGCAGAGCATATTTTATTTCCTGTCAGATCATGGCGCAGTTGTTTTCTTAAAGATTTTTTGAAAAAGGGAGTAAAGCTCTTCAAACCCCAAACTCTGCTAATTTTCATTAAAGAAATGTTGAAGCCAGGGCTGTGTTCAGTGCTTAACAGTTGATGCTGAATAGTTTGCAGCTGGAGAACATTTTGCAAAGGGAACTTTTAATTGGCCTCCACCCCATTCTTGCGTCCAGATTCATTTTATACTCATCAGAGCCACCTTGGATATGAAGAAACACCTCATCATAGGCTTAAACAGGCAGCTATAAATCATCTAGTTCAGCTTTCCCTGTTTTGGGAATCCCTTCTTTCGTCTCTCTTGGCATTTGAATGCCTCCAGTGTTGGGGCAGTCACCACCTCAAGATGAAGCCTGTCTCACTCTCCACTAGCTGTAAGTGTTACAAATTCCTTTCTGAGTAAATCTGAAATCTGCCTCCCTCTACCCACATCTGCAAATTGACTGCAGTCCGACCACTAGGCGACTGTTAGCATTGCCACATCCTCTTCCCCAAGAGGGAGATATCTTTTAAACTCGTTGTTTAGATAGTTGGCAATTTTGTTGTTTTCAAAATTTGTTTCATAGAAAATGCTCCAATCTTGGAAGACGGGTCTTAGTATAATGCGTGGAACAATGCGCTTACTGTGTGGACTATTTTTTGGACATAAACAACAAGCATTGCTTAACAGTTTTGTGCAAACATGTTCTAATGGGCTTAAGTATGAGATTTGGTGATTTTAGCCCAGGGCCAGACTGGCCACGGTTCAGGCTTCCAATTGAATCACTAGTTCATAATCACCTTTATTACCTGGCTGTTTAAGTTGTTTCCTATATGTGTGTCTTTTACCCATTCAGGTACTAGTGGGGCCTGATCATTTCTGACTATTTCCATTTTCAAGGTGGAATTGCTATTTTCAGTTTAATGTCTTTTTCTGAAACCCAGAAATAGAGAAGGTTTTCTGTGCAGGAATCTGCAAAGCCACTGCTTTCTAGGACTAAAATTAATTAGGAGAGGAGAATTGCTCTGGTTTAAAAAAAAAAAATGGGGGGGGGGGGAAGGGGGGCTATCCCGCATTCACACTAATAACAACGATCCTCTTTATAGTCACTTCCCTTCTGCAATGGACTTCAAAGCATGGCCCAATTAGATCATTTTTATGATTTTTGTTAAGTATGAGTTATGTGCTTTATTATTACCCCTGCTTTATAGAGAGGGAAGTGAGGAGGAGGGAAGCCTGGAGCACAGGGAAGGAGGAGGAGCTGGAATCTGGACCTATAACCTCATTCTAGCTATTTCTCGCCTTGTCAGTGTCCTCCTACCTGCCTATTCTTCAAAGGACATTTCATGTGACTTCAACTTGGTGGAGAAGTTTCTTCCCAACCACTTGTATGCCATGCAACTCTTGATTTGATTCGGGTCTTTTTTTTCCCTAGGTGTTATGGGCCTTGTGATTCAAAACATTTTGTTACAGCTGCCTATGCTTTATTTTTAAAATATGGAATGGAAGTTCCTTAAGCCAAGGGACTATGTAATCTATTTCTTGCAAAGCCCAAATAGCTCTTGCATAAGTGGTGGCTACACAGTGTTTACTCAACAAAATCTTAGCTGTCTTTCTAGGACTTAGATGGCAGGACACGCCACAGTAGGAATGACTGATTATTCATGCCTTGAATGTGGGCTTGGAGAAGAAGAGACTCCACCAATCAACACAATAATTTAGTGCCCTCCATGTGCAGGGCATTGTGTTATGTTGTGAAAACCATTCAAAGGAAGGCGGGATTCTGCCTCTGCCTTCAGGAGCTTCTGGTTTCCTTGAAGGGGAACGGACCCTACTGCAGAGGGCCTGGTCTACGCAACATGGAGATGTGGCTTTGACTCTCTGTTCTGTCACTTATGTGTGGTCTTGAGCAGGTTGTTTAGCTGCTTGAGCCTCTGGATTTTGTTTTGTAAAATTAAAATAATAACAATATAGTGATAATAAATGAGATAATGTCTACAAAACCGTTTGACACAGGGGCTCATACAGAGTTAAGAATCAATAAATAGCTGCCATTTAAACATTATTATTAAACTAGTGGCCCAGTGCATGAAAATTTGTGCAAAAGTAGGCCTTCCTTTCCCAGGCTTCTGGCACACAGGCTTCCCTCTGGCACCTGGGACCTGGGCTGGCTTCCCTTGGGCCCGGGCTTTGTCAGGAAGGACGTCCAGAATGAAGTCTGGAAGATGTCCAGTCTAATTAGCATATTACCCTTTTATTATTATAGATGAGTAAGAATGGCAGCCAGTCACTGTATTCTAAGGTGGGCACACAATAAGTAACCAGAAGACCTTATTGTACTGTTTTGTAAATCTCAAATGAAACAATGAAGTAAGTGTACACTATCAAGTCTTCTGGCTTCATAATGGTCATTATCTCTAGGCACATAGCCATGACAACAATGCATTGTTTCGGAAGGTTTCTTCTGACTCTTTCCATGTCTGACTGAGCAAAAAACAACAAATTACAGTGAGGAGAGATACCTATAAACCCCAAAGGTCACCTACGCTGCTCTCCTTGCCACCACACCAGCCCACAAGGAGGGTTCCACTTTTGGACAATGTGCTTGGAACAGAAATCGCCCCTTCTCGCCCCTAATTTCCTTCTGCCTCCCCCAGGCTAAACTTCTGGTTCAAATTCTGTGGTTGAGTTCCCCTGTGAGAGGCCACTAGAGCCTTTCAGGTGTGCAATAAATCTTCCACGGGTGCACACATTTCAAATCCCTACAGGGCAGGCATTAACCCCATCGGTGGGGTGTTGGTGTCTGTGAGTGTGCACGTACATGTGTGACAGGAAAGTTTTCATGATGCAAATATTTATGGACTTTTAACCTTCCTCTCTAATCTCAGTAGTGCCGTGGCCAAATCATCTTTTCACTGCTTTAATCTTTCTTTATAAATCACTCAGTGCCTCTTCCTGTTCCACTCCAATCTGTCAACCTCTTTCTTGTTTCTCAGGTGCCCTGAGTGGAGGGCAGAACTGTCCAGATTTGCTCCCAGGTTGTGTCTGGGTCCCACACAGTGTGGTCTGTCTCAGAGACGGCCCTGAGACCTCTAAGAGCAGAGGGCTTCCTCTCTAGATACACTCAAAAGAGACAACATTTCAACTCAAAAGAGACAACATTTCAATTCAAAAGAGACAACATTTCAATTCAAAAGAGACAACATTTCCATTTGGAGCCATCAGGCAGCAAATAAAAGACCCTTCAGGCTTTTTCACACAGAGGCTTCTCTAGGTTTTAATGTCTGAGAAACCTGTCTCAGACAGCTGGGCCGTGAGGGGCTCTGTGACTGAGATTGGTGGGGAAAGAGCACCTGATAAAGGCACCACACTTTTCAGTTTCTCTCTCCCAAGATCCAGCCACCGGTGATTTAATCACACATTTCAGGATGCTTTGCATCTTATGAGCTACAGACCTATACCTTACCTTGAAGTGTTTAGGAGAGGTTACTAATTTTGGAAATGTGATTGGTTGGGACAGAAATCATCCATCCACTCTTCCCCCGCCTCATCTCTACCCTCCTAACCTAAGCTTCTCATTCAAATTCTGTAGCTCAGTTCCCCTGAGAGTAGCCACCGAACCCTTTCAGATGTGCAAGCTGTCCTTACCCCTGTACTGGGATGCGGCAGTATAAGCCATACTCCAGGTGTGTTTCTCCGAGGCAGGGACGAGGTCCCCCGAAACTTTAATTGCTCCATTTATGATCATGCTCAGTTCTGAGTAAGTATCCCTTCCAGAATTGATCAAAACAGTCACACAGAGCAGAGGCAGCCATGGGCTGCAATACCTCATGGCTAGCTTGATGGGAGCCCATTGGGCACCTTGTAGAGTAGAAAGTGATTATGCTGAAAAGCATGAATGAGCCAGACCTCATCCAATGCTTCTTAGTAAACAGAGAGAGCCAAAATGCTTTCTGGAATCTTAAAAAAGAGTTGAGGGATAAAGTCTAGGAAAGCCAATATGTGTAGCAAGTATGTTTTGAACTGAGATGTGTCACCTAAGAAAAAGTCCGCTGAATCTCTACTAATGGAAGACATCATTTGGAGGGTTTCAACTTCTGTTCCATGATAGCTAACACCAATGAAGTTATCCAGTTATTTATGTTTTAGTTAAAGCTGAAGGAAGATTCTATGATACAGAAAATGCAAACACTTGTTCTGATTATTTGAAGAGGAAGCATTTTTAAAAATATATTTTTATTGATTTCAGAGAGGAAGGGAGAGGGAGAGAAAGACAGAAACATCAATGATGAGAGAGAATCATTGATCAGCTGCCTCCTGCATGCCCCCTACTGGGGATTGAGCCCGAAACCTGGGCATGTGCCCTTGGCCAGAATCAAACCTGGGACCCTTCAGTCTGTAGGCTGCCACTATATCCACTGAGCCAAACCAGTTAGGGCAGGAAGCATCTTTTATAGCAACTAAGTACTGTAGTAACTTACTGAGAAGAACCACCTTTCTGAGCAGGGATTGTGGAATAGATACAACACCTGTACTGCTCTCCCCAGGCTGGGCGTAACGCACATCAGGTATCACTGGAGATGGAATAACTACAGTGCTGGTAAACTTTAGATTTTAGGCAACAAATGGACAGAGTTCACAGTATCTCTGAAGGATGAAGGGTTTGAGAATAAAAGCAGAGGGGAAGACCTGTTAGCTCCTCCAGTGTTCTAGGCCAGGAGGGTTCCTGGGGGAGCGATAGACATTTATATCTGAGGTTCCATCTTTGGCCTGGCAGCCATTTTCATCACCTGTTTGAGGTTGGTTTCAGGCGAGGAAAGACTTGGGAAGTTACAGCGCAGCATTTCTGAAAATGTGCTCTGAGGGCTACAAATTCTATAGACTTGTTACTAAATGTAATAGAAATCTGATCATACAGACTTGGAAACACTGATTTAGACAGCTCTAAAAGCATTCCTTGGTGCATGTCTTCTCAGGGCCTTTTAAATACTGAGGTGCCCTGTGAACCTCCAGATGGAAGTGGGGAGGGGAGGAGCTTGGGTAGATACAGTCTAGTGCAGTGGTTCTCAACCTTCCTAATGCCGCGACCCTTTAATACAGCTCCTCATGTTGTGGTGACCCCCAATTTCATTGTTACAAATTGAACATAATTATAGCATAGTGATTAATCACAAAAACAATATGTAATTATATATGTGTTTTCCGGTGGTCTTAGGCGACCCCTGTGAAAGGGTCGTTCGACCCCCAAAGGGGTCGCGGCCCACAGGTTGAGAACCGCTGGTCTAGTGCATATATACTGCTCCAAAACGTATCTCACCATAAAACCCCCTACTGCCCAGAAATGTCCTGGGAAATCTTTTAGAACTGGCGCTCCACAAAATATTCTGTGACCCACCCGGTCTAGGTGACAAAAACCCAGGATGGGGAATTATTTCTCAGGACCCCAATTCTGGCTGTTTAATTTGAGCGTTTATTTACTCTCTCGGAGTCTCCGTTTTCTCCTCGGTAAGAATGAGCTCGTTTTAATGGTCCTCGAATCCTGTGCTTCCTGTGTGAGCATTTCATCACATTCATCTCTTTCTGACCCTAAGTGTGTCCTGAGGACTCCTTCTGGGGAGAGTCAACCCCCCTACCAGTGAAAGGCCCCCCAAAATGAACAAATAGTGGTAACCTACTACCACTTCTGTGGCTCACCCGTGCATTTATAGAACCAAACGGGTTTGCATTAAACCAACACACCACTAGCCAAGCCTTCCTGCAAAGAACATTTTATACTGTTGAAAGCTCTCTTGACAGATTGCTCTCAAAGAACATGAATCACACTTTGAACTTCAGATCCATTGCAAAACTCATCACATTTTCCACCAGGGCCAAGGAGAATTTTCAAGGTGGAGAGAGACAAAGTCATTTACCCTGGGCTGTTTGTCAGAATGATTGAGAAACTATTCTAGAGCAGATAGGACCTCACAAAATAGGTACCGTCATCATCATCACCACCACCACCACCACCATCATCATCAAGAGAGGGTTCCTTTTATAACATTCTTGCCAGACTGACTATTATAATTTAAAATGTTGCTAATTTTGGAAGTGAAAAAATGCTATTTCACTGTGGTTTTCATTTGAATTTTTGATGGTTGCATTTTTATAATTTTTAACTGAATTGTATTTTTAAAAATAACATTTCCATTTACATGTTAGGATCTTAGTATGTTTGAAATGAATAAATAAATGCCAGGAGAGTGCCCAGTAGTCCATGAGCATAGGGATGATGTTAAAACTATGGGGCAGATAACAGGGCAATAGAGTACACGATGTGTGTGAGCAACACTGGAATACCCCCAGATGCCAGGCACAGCCCCAGGTCTTTGCACTGCCCAGTCATTGTGCTAGCTGTGACATCTTCCACCCAGCACCGCTGCCCTCCTGCCTTCCTGAGCCCATCATGATTCTTGGAGTGGTCGTTCTTCTGGTCTGGGTGGGGGTGCAGGAGTCTTGAGCGCAAAATGTATTCTGTTTCTGCAGAGGTGGGATACACCTAATACTCAACCACTTTATTTAGCTTTCAGAATCCTCCCCCACCCCCCGCCCCTTATTTATCTTCTCTTCCTCATGTCTTCATGTGAATTTAGAATCCTCACAGGAGGGGAACAACATAAACAGCCATCTGTTTGACAGAGCAGAGGCTGATGCATGAATGACTTCCCTGAGGAGACCCAAATCCTCAGCAAACTTTGAAGTCAGCCTCTTTGCCTCATTTTATCCTTTTCACATCTTTTATTTCCCACATGATACATACTCCAGGGAGGGACACCGTGTATGTAACAGCAGGCTCATGGGAGCATCTTAGCGGTTCTGTGGCCCGGAAGCTGTGTGTGGACAGCCGTTTTCCTAATGGCGATGTGCTCCTTACCACTGGCCACTCTCCTACCAACCTCATTTTTCTCCTGCTTAAAAAAAGATTTGAGGTCGCAGCGAACCCCCTGTCTGCCCTCAAGATAAAGGAGACTCTAGGTTTCCTCCTTCCTCTGCTCTCTGCATTCATCAGTAAGTTTAGCATTTGGCTGAAAATTTGGTTCAAGGCTGATCTTTTATTTACAGGTTTCATTTTCCAATGTGAGGCCACAGAGTGATGTTTTCTGACTCAGGAGACTTAAAGGAGTGCTTCTCAAAGGGGCCTTCTTTCACAAAGGTTTGTCAGGCGTTGCGATTTCATAGAGGCATGATTTTAATCGCCCCCAGCCTGTGACCGTCAATGACATAGAGCCATTCTCTCCCCGCTTTTACCTTGGCAAAACCTGTCCACGGTTGACCTCGTCCTAGTGATGGGACACCAGAGAGCGGGGATGAGTTCTGCACAGCTCTTAGGCCTCCAACGTGCCCATGTGATGATGAGGACCAAGGGCATGCCCAGGCTGGACATGGTATGAGAGTCTAGTGGGATACAGATGGTCATACAGATGGTATTCCAGGTGCAGTTTGCACTGGATTGAGTAGTCTCCCAAATGTTTCTTTTATTATTCAAATTGACCATAGCATTATTCATGCTCCCGCTTTCTCTGAATCATCCATCACTAAGGATAAGAAATAATAGAAGTTTGCCCTGGCCCGTGTGGCTCAGTTGGTTGGGCACCATCCCATGCACCAAGAGGTTGCTGGTTCAGTTCCGGTTAGGGCACATGCTGTGGGCTTGATCCCCGGTAGGAGGCGTTCAGGAAGCAGCCCAGCACTGTTTCGCTCTCACATGAATGTTTCTCTCTTTCCCTCTCCCTTCCATTCTCTCTAAAAACATTTTAAATTAAAAAAAGAAATGGTAGAAGTTTGAAAAAGAAACTGAGGTTTGGGCCAATGTCCAAAACTTTCTTGTATTATTTTTAAGTTTTTCATGAAACATTTTTATTCTTAAATTACAGTTTACATTCAATATTAGTTTGTATTAGTTTCAGGTATACAGCATTGTGGTTAGACAATCATATACTTTACAAAGTGTTCCCCGTCCCCCAATATTTCCAGTACCCACCTGGCACCATATAGAGTTATTACAATATTATTGACTATATTCCCTATGCTGTACTTTACATCCCAGACTATTTTGTAACTAACAAGTTGTACTTCTTAATCCCTTCACTTTTTTACCCAATCCCTCAACCTCCCACCCCTCTCCAACCATCAGTCTGTTCTCTTTATCTATGAGTCTGTTTCTGTTTTGTTTGTTTATTTTGTGCTTAGATTCCACATAAAAGTGAAATCATATGGCATTTGTCTTTCTCCAACTGACTTATTTTACCTACCATAATACCCTCTATGTCTATCCATGCTGTTGCAGATGGTAAGATTTCATCCAACATTTTCTTTATATTTCTCTCACTTAAAAAAGTGTCAGTCACCTCATGGACCCTGACTTGGCTGACTTTGGAAGAGTGCCATACTTGTAGTTCACACTAGCAGAGGAGCAGGGATGGAAAGATGTGAAAAAGAGAAGCAGCAGGCCCAGAGAGCTGCTCATCAAGGTTAACTTGGCCAACCCCGGGCTCTTGACCAGGATGCTATATACTACATACCAGTGTGTGGCCTCTGAGAAGCACTACATTTTCCCGTTGCTAGTAATAGGAGCCATTATGGTACTTATCTCATAGGGTGGTTGAAGGACTGAGTTAACACATGTAAAAAACAGCATCAGATATGTAGTGAGGGTGCAATAATGTCAGCCATTCTAGTTATTGTTATGATGATGATGACCATCAGAGTAGCTCCAGGAAGCTGCAAGTGGAAGCCGCTGGTCTCCTCAAAGGAGAGGAGGATATTAAATGAGAAGGTGATTCATGGTACCATGAACCACTGGTTTCAGAATTACTGACCAACTGCAGCAGGAAACATGTTGCTTAACCTCCTTTTGGCCTTCACCTCGTAGCTGATAAAAACAAGTTGAAAATATCATACCTCTGCCCATCTCCTTGGTTTTCTACAAAAATAAAATAAATTTTACAGAACGCTTTGGCAAGGAGAATGCAAGCTATCATCATTGTGTTTTTCTTTTCAGCTGTAAGGCGCTACGATTTTTTCCCCTGTCACTAACACAAGTAAAATAGACTATTTTTTTTCCTTTTACTCTCTCTCCCTTTCATTTTTAATGGCTTCAAAATGTTTGGAAGTGAGAGTTGCTTATAAGGCTCATTGTGTTAAGCCAGATCATTTAGTCATTAGCTCACCAGCGCAACTTGTATCCAGAAAGGTACCAACATAGAGAAGCACTCAGCAGGTAGTCAGAACACAACACAAAGGAACGCATGAGGTCTTTGTACAAACAATAGCAGAAAACACCATCGGGAACAAAAATGGTCTGCCTAGGAAAAGGGAAACTCAGGGGACACAAAACACTGGAATGGCTGCCTGGCGGAGTCAGATTGCCTCTCTGGAACAGGGAAAAGAAGTCTGTCACTCACTGTGAACCTGTGCAATGGCCCTTGGTCTTCATCTTCTCAATCATATTTGCTAAAATTTGCTGGCTATTACCTGTGCTCTCAGTGCCTTCCCAAGGGGCCCACAGTGTCTTATCTCCTTTAATTCTTATCAATAACCCAATGGGGTGGGTATTATTATTATTTCCATTTTACAGTTAGCAAAGAGAAGCCCTGACAGGTTTAGTAACTTTCTGAAGATGATAGCTAATAAGTAGCAGAGCCAGGATTGCATGCAGATCCATGTGACTCTGAACCTCAGACTTGTAACTCTAATGCCATCTGCTTCCAACATTAACGAGTGGTACGTCCCAATAGCCGCTAGGGTACCTGTATTAAAAAGGTAATAAAAATATGCATCTCCCTCTCCGCACACCCCGCCCCCCTCCCCCCCAAAGGAGGTCATCAGCTGTAATAGGGTAGGGAAACATCACATCTTATATTAGAGTTGCTTCATAGCTTCCTTTCAATTTTGAGTTGGTGAACTGATGCCTTTCAGGATGAGACACTAGTTGAGGGAAAAAATATATCCTGGGCCCAGTATTTCCATGGTAAGTGAGCTAAGATGTGAGCCCACAAAGAGCTATGCATCACTGCACCGCAGCAAACCATAAATAACAATGGCAACTAATAAAATCAAATTCATGTGCACCAATGTGATTACTTGAGCGTTAGCCTTTCCAGGGGGAGTCCCGCACATCTGCTGCTGTAACTCAAAAGAAATCAGTCTCCTGGTATTTCTAGTGGGCAGGTTGGAGAGCTACTTTCTAAGAAGTCTGGAATAATCTTACATACTTTGGTGAATATGCAATTGACAGATAATTTATTTCCCATTCATCAACATCCTCAATGAAGGAAAATATTGGAGTGATTAATATGATGATTTCATGGGGGAGGGAAAGAAAAAAAATCAATCTAGAAACTTGGTATTTGGATAATTTATGGGCAGTATGGCACAAAAAAGGCTGCATCAGTTTTTGCACAAGTACAAGTCATGTGCCTCAGTAAGGAGCTTATAAATAAATATGAGGGCCTAGCAACCTTGAACTTCAAAATTAATCTCATCTGAAGCAATAAGGGACTCAGTTTCAAAGAAGAAAATCTAGGGCAGAATGCCCAGCTCAGAAGACAATCTGAAATTAAAAGCCTTTTCTCTTAGTTATTTTTATTTTTAAGCTTAAACATAAGAATACCAAAATTCTTCACATTTAATCTCTAAAAATTTAAAATAGATTAACTTTTATAGTGAAAAGGGCTTTAAAAATCCATCTAGTCAAACCTCCTCATTTAAAATATAAGAGAGATCCCAGAGAGCTGAATAGATTTATACAGTTATATGTCCGGTCAGCCTTCCTTTCTAGTCACAAGACTTTAAAAATAATCATAATTATAAAAGTGATAAGTGCTTATTGCAGCAAATGAGAAAAAACAAGACAGAAAAGCAAAATGAAAAAAGAAACACACACCTCACAATTCTTACACTTAAAACCTGTTCTGTTAATACTTGGATGTATTGCCTCTTTTTGCTATTTTCTATACATTTATATTGAGTTTGTATTTCACTAAATGGGATTATACTATCCTTTTTAAATTCTGATTTTGTTTTGGAGATTTTAAAGAAATTAAAAATAGCTTTATCGCTTCCTTATGACTATAAAAGTAATACGTGTTTATTGTAAGACATTCAGACAATACAGAAGTTATAATGAAGAAAATAAGAATCACCTAGAACTCCACCATCCAAAGATAATTGATAATATTGATTGACTTTCTTCCAGAGCTTTTTCTGTGGCACCCTTGTCACCCAAAATCCCCCTGCCTCACCAGCTTATGGGCTCATATGAAGTCTCGTAAAAATGAGCACATGTTCTGGCTCCATGCGGGATCTCCAGTGCTGCCTCAGGCTCTCCCACAGTCATTCCTGGGTGCACCTGAGGTAGCCCAGGGTCCCGCATACAAAATATTCATGGTTTCTTTTTTTTTTTAAATCCTCACCGAGGATGTCTATTGATTTTAGAGAGAGAAACATTGGTAAGTTGCCAGGAGGAAGGGAGAGAGGGGAGAGAGAGAGAGACAGAAAGAGAGAGAGAGAAAAGAAACATTGATTGGTTGCTTCCTGTATATGCCTTGAGACCAGGAATCAAACCTCAACCATTTTTGGTGTATGGGAGAACAGTCTAGCCAACTAAGCCACCTGGCTAGGGCAAAATATTTATGGTTTCAAGAGACTCTGGTGCTTCCTGGGCCTCCTTGGCTCTCTATATGGCCTGTTCAGAGTGTGATGCCTCTTTCTCCACCCCATGCTTTTGTAGGTTCTACATTCCTCTTTTGGGGAGGTCAGTGTGCTAAAAACAGCTTCTCCTAGCTCTCCAGTCTTAATGTAGATCATACAAACTAATGACTAAGGACATCTTGGCCTTAACTAACTTTAGCTCCCCGTGTAATTATTTTGGGTTAATTTTTGTATATTTTGAGTAAATTTTTGGCTGTGATGTACGGTATGGGTCAAAGTTATTATTTTGCATATGGATATCCAATGGTTCCATCAGATTTATTGAAAATACTATACATTCTCTATTGAATTGCCTTCACACCTTTGTCAAAAGTCAGTTGTCTTGTTATGTGGGTGTCTATTTCCAGACTCTGTATTCTGCCACCTTGATGATTGGTCTAGTTTGATGCCATTCCCACATTGTCATGATCAGTGTATTTTATTTTTTTTTTATCAGTGTATCTTTATAATCAGTCTTGAAATCAATTAGGGTTAGTTTGCCAACTTTATCCTTTTCCCCCACAAAATTGTTTAGACTATTCTAGGTCCTGTATATTTTTATGTAAATTTGAGAATCAGTTTTTTAATTTTTATAAGAAATAGTGCTGGGATTTTCATTGGGATTGTATTGAGTCTGTAGATCAATCTGAAGAGTGTTAGCATGCTAATAATATTGAATCTTATGACTCACTAGAGGCCCAGTGCATGAAAATTCATGCACTGGAGGGGGGCTCCCTCAACCTGGCCTGCCCCCTCTCACAGTCCAGGAGCCCTTAGGGATGGGAGGCAACCCAGCAATCAGGGGAAGGCAATGCCCCATCACACCTCTGCTGTTGCCACTGCCTGCAGCGCAAGCCTTAGCCGGCCCTGGTTATCTGAGCCTTGGCGGCCCTGAACAACTGGGGGGGCTGAGGGGACTGGGGACTCCAGAGGCAAGAGCGTGGAGCTGCCAGGCCCGCCTGGGGGCAGACCCAGCCTTGCCGCGCACCTGCTGCCCTGGCAGGGCTGAGGGGACTGGGCGCCGCCATCTTGTGGCTGTGGGCATCGCCATCTTTGAGGGCATGGCAGTCAATTAGCATATTCCCTCCTTATTGGCTGAGGGCACTGCCATCTTTGCGATGGCATGAGGGTCAATTAGCATATTCCCTCTTTATTAGACAGGATGAGCATAATGTAGCTCTTCATTTATTTGGATCTTTAATTCATCTCAGCAGTGTTTTGTATTGGTCTCATTTGTTCTTGGTTCCTTTTTCATGTCTTGTTTTGGAGTAATTGAATATTTTTAATGATTCTATTTTATCTCCTCTGTCTTAGTAATTATTACCTTTTGTTTTGTTATTTAAGTGATTGCTTTAGAGTATATGGTATTCATCTTTAACTTACCACACTCTGCCGTCAGGTGATATCATAGGACTTCACATGTAGTGTAAGAATCTTACAATAGTATATATTTTCATGTCTGCTCTCTTTAGCTTTGTGGTATTATTGCCATACAATTTACTTGTCCATCTGTTGTAACCCCACACTTCATTGATATTAGTTTTGTTTAAACAGTGAATGATCATTTTATTGATAAGAAAATAATCACATATTTATCCAAAGTAGTTACCACTCTGGTCCTCTTGTTTCCCTTGTGTAGATCCATATCTGATATTATTTTCCTTTTCCCTGATTGATATACTTTAATATTCTCCCAGTGGGGATTTGATGGTGATAAATCCTTTCAGCTTTGTACATCTGAAGAAGCATTTATCTTAACTTGGCTTCTCAATGATATTTTCCCCAGATATAGAAATCTAGTTTGACAGCTTTTTCCCTTTCAGTGCCTAAAAGATGTTGCTCTACTGCTTTGTTTTCCTGTAAGGAATTGGATATCATCCTTATTCTTGTTATAATGTGTCCTTTTTCTCTTGCTTCTTTGAAGATTTTTCTCTATCACTGGTTTTACTAAGTTGTACTTATTTGATTCTTGTGCTTGGGGTTTGCCAAGCTTGGAATTTGGGGTTCATAGTATTTATTGGTAAAGTTTGGGCCATTATTTCTTCAAACATTTTTTTTTTTCTGCACGTGCTCCCCCTGCCCCCGTCCTGATCCTCTGGGGACTGATTACATGGATGTCAGGCTTTTTGAAGTTGCCCCTCAGCTCACGGGTGCTCATTTTTTAAAAAAATTATTTTCCCTTAATAGTTTCTAGTGCCTCAAATTCACTAATTTTTCTTCTGCAATGTCCTATCTGTCATTAATACCATTAAGTATATTTTTCATTTTGTATATTGTAGGTTTTATCTTTAAAAGTTTGATTTAGGTTTTTAAAATTTTTTCTAGTCCCTCAATACAGATGAAGGAAAAAATATTCCATGTCTCTGCTTAACTTCTGAACATAAGGAATATAGTTCTATTAACTGTTTTCATGTCCTTGCCTGATAAATCTAAAGTTTGTGTCAGTTCTAGTTCAGTTTTTTTGATTATCATCCTCATTATGGGTCATATTTTCCTGCTTCTTTGCATGAAAGTTAATTTTTTTTTTTTTGGCTGTATTCCAGACACTGTAAATTTTACCTGGTTGGATACTAAATAGTATTTTTGGGTTCCTATTAATATTCATGAGCTTGTTCTGCGATGCAGTTAAGTTGGTCAGAGATAGTTTGATCCTTTTTAGGCTGCTTTTAAGATATTTTGGGCAAGACTGGAGTAGAGCTCAGTCCAGGGCGTACTCCCCACACTGCGTATCTAATGAACTGTTTGTGGGACAGGCCCTACTTGCAGTCCTTGGAGTGCAGGGCACTGTTGCTTCTAATCCTGTTGACGGGTCTTTCCTCTCCGTGGGCAGTTTCCATATATGCCTGTGCTGATCACTAATCAGCTGAGCACTCAAGGGAGGCCCTCTGCAGATGCTGTGGGGAGCTCTGACCTCTCCAGTGCTTCGTTCTGAGAACACTAGTTGCCTTGGTTTCCCCAGAATCTCAGCTCCCTGCCCTCAACTCAGGAACCTCCTGGGCTCCCTCTCCCTGCACCATGGTCTGGGAGCTCTCCCGGCAGTCAGCTGAAGCAATTTTGTAGGGCTCACTTCATTTGTTTCCTGTCTTTCAGAAAGTATCTTGAAAACCATTATTTAATATATATTTTGTTTAGTTTTCTTCCCTACTTCTTTTTGGTAAATTCAGGCAGGGGAGTAAATCTGATACCTTTTATTACATCTTGGCTGCAAGCAGAAGGTGCATTAGCATTTTAGAGGTGTTTTCATACAGATTGCCGAATTGCTCTCCAGTAACTTCAGTCAACAAAAGGCAGAGCGGCTGAATCAAGTTTATGTCTCTTCAATGACCGTTCTTTTATTAAAGCTGTGTCAGTTTGACAAATGGCAAATATTGTGTTTTAACTGCCATTCTTTGAATCACCATTGAAACGCAATGCACTTTTATCTCTTTATCCGCCATTCCCATTTCTTCTTTGGTGGGCTTTCCTGCTCACGGTCTTTATCATATCTTCTTTAGTTTCAAGGAGCACTCACAGGATCTGAGTCAGCACCAAGGGCAGAGAGGTCAGTCAAACACTTTAGATTTCTGTTCCAGAAAGGTGCTCTGTGTGCAGAGAGGCTGTGGAACAAGAGGAGGGTGGAAGGGGATGGAGAAGCTTAGCCAAGATGTTTTGAAAGCCAGAGAGCCTTTCCCTAACCCAGAACATTAACTAGATCTTTGTTAGCAGCAAACAGAGGTGTAATTACACTCCAAGAACCAAACTCTGCTCACAGTCCCTCCCAACAGTGAGCTGCCTGTGTGTTTGCAGGTGGTAGCCAGCATCTGGATTTACTCCAACCTTGTGGAAGTGGCTGTGGGGTTTTGGCAAGTAGAGCTGTGTTGGTCAGGTCTGCGATTAGTCAGGCCCTGGTCTGTTATGTCTACTTGTGCCAAATAATACTCCCTATTTATAATAAAGTTTCATTTATTTTTTGGCCCATTTCATTAAAAGAAAAGACTTTAAATTTGGTTGATTTCCCCCATCATCCTGCTTCAGAAGCAGATAGATCAAAGTAGACCCAGGGTTATCTGAAACTCCAAGTTTACTTCAACAAACTTTGAAGTGTTTTTTTTTTTAATAGCCTGCATGTCTTTGATTATGCTGAGTCTATACAAGTATGTGCAAGAATGCTTTCTATTAATCATGGCAATTTCCAAAATGAATAAATATTTTTGAATGAAACTGACAGTTATATTTGATTTGGCAGATCAACTCTAATAATCTGCAGATTGTCCAATATGAACCTTCTCAATAATCTTTAAGTATCTTGTGCACCAAATTAAAAGACAGAGTAATATATACACGTATGCATACAAACATATTCACACCTATCCCAGGGCCCTTTACCATGAAGAACTAGGAGATGTTCAAGGCTATTTCAGTGCATTAGACTGCCAGGGCTGCTGTAACAAAATGCCACAGAGTGGGTGGCTTAAACAACAGACCTTTATTTATTTATTTTTACAGTTCTGGAGGCTGGAAGTGCAAGATCAAGGTGCCAGCAGAATTGGTTTCTGGTGTGGCCTTTCTTCCTAGCTTGCAGACATCCCTCTTGCTGTGTCCTCACATGGCCTTCTCCGTGTGTGTGTGTGTGTGTGTGTGTGTGTGCCTCCCTGGTTTCTCTTCCTGTTCTCATAAAGGCATTAGTCATATTGGATTAAGGCCCCACACTTATGGCCTGATTTAACCTTAATCACCTCTCTAAAGACCCAATCTCCAAATACAAGGACATTGGGGCTTAGGGCTTTAACATATGATTTGGGGGAGGGGCAAAATTCAGTCCATAATATTTTGAAAGGGGGTTCCTGTGCTTTTGAGGGAGGTGGAAGAAATACAGAAGAATTGTGACTTAGTTTCAGGTCTCACGATGTTTCTAGGCAGAACATAATTAACAAGATACAAAGGGCTCGTTATTTCAACCCCTGGATAGAGACGTGGTGGTGGGTTTGGGAGAAGTGTTATCCTTGGGAACAAGAGAACTCACCAAGACACAGGGAAGGGATAGTGAATTCAGTGTCTGCTCTAGAGATAATATGGGATACTAAGGCTTTATTTACTTTCTTAAGGCAACTCTAGGGAGCTTTAAATAATGAAATGGGATTCTTAATTATTGCATCCTATAGGTTACAAGGTTTACAAGGTAAACAAAAGTCATTGTAGAACAGAAATATTCATTAAAAACTAACCAATTTAAAATCAGTGGCCACTCAGAGATCACTTCCTGCTTAACACTGGTCTCTATCCAGTGATGCATTGAGCTGGCTCATACAGGCTCTCAGAGTGTACACATCTCTTCCCAGCTCTGCATCCAATGACATATCATGGGTGTCATGGGGTTGGTCATGGTAGAGTATTTACACTAGACAATTGGAAAACACTATAAATTAGAGCTCTTTGTTTTTCTGAAAACTGGTTTTTCAGGATTTATCAGCAAATCACTGGATTGATTCATGCCTATTTAACAATATCTTTACTGGGACCACTTCTTACCTATTGTCTAAAATACCTGAAAGAAAATAAAAATTCAGTGTATATGAAAGGTAGAATGAAACTCTGTATATGAAAGGTAGACTAAAACCAGTTTTATGACATTGATGAAAGTGATTATTTTGCTACCCCAAAACATACACATAGCTATTGACAAGTAAAGATGTGAGAAACTTTGGTCAGTTATCAACCAAGGGAAATGAACAAAATGCATACTTAAATATAATAAATTATATATCAAAATATCAGGGAGTCCCTGGTGAAAAATAATAAAATCTAGAATTTTTTCTCACATATTCCTTTTACTTACAGCACAGTGGTCCAACCTGAAATTACAATGTCTTCCTAGATGCTGTCAGTTTTCTGAAAATATTCACCCCCCCCATTACTAGTACCTACTTAAACATACCATCTAAATTTTTATTATAAAATTTATTTTCACAATTTAAATATTATTTTAACAAAGTTCAAATTAATCTTTTCTTTGTCATTTATATTTTAAGTGAATTCAATTAAAGGGTTCTTTCTGATGTATCAATTATGCTCAGATAATAAAGTCACTGAATACTTGAAAATGTTTATTGAGCATCCATATATGCATTCATCCATTCATCCATTAATTCATCAAATAGTAATTGCATATCTACAATGTATTAGACCCTCTAAAAATTTCTGGGAATAGTGAGATGAATAAGACAATGTTCTCCTTAGGTGTTCATTCTAGAAAGGAGACAGATGTGTAATTAAATTATAGTCCAACTAGAGAGGAAGTGACAATAAAATTGTGTCCAAAGTCACAGCAGTTTTATAGTAAAGAGAGTGATTAACTCTGTGGTATGAGGCTGGGAACAACCTAAGATGAGGAAGGCTGAACTCAAGTGTCACCCCTATGGAGAGCTTTCCAAACCCCTGGTCTAGTTTAAATGTCCCTCATCTGTATTCTGACAGCACCCCATGCAAGTTCTGTTGGAATTGTCAACTTATTTTTCTGTCTTTCCATCTAGACTAAATGTATGTTGAGGGCAAAGATGGTTTTGTATCCCTAAGATGTGGCAAAAGCTCTGCTAAATGCTTGATGCTCAGTTGAGGTACAACGAATGAATGAATGAATGAATGATGAATGGCACTAAAAAGATGTTGCATAAGAGGAGTATCTTATCAGTTTGAGCTGCTATAATAAAACACTATAGACTGAGTGGCTTAAATAACATGCATTTCTCTGGGCTCTAGAGGCTGAGAAGTCCAACATCTTGGCTCTATGGCTGGGAAGTCCATACTGGCAGATTTAATGTCTGGTGAGAGCCCCCTTCCTGGTTCCTGGTTTGCAGATGTCTGCCTTCTTGCTGTGTCGTCACATGGCAGAGAGAGTGTGTGTGGTGGTGGGGAAGATCTTTGTCTCTTCTTATAAGGGCACTAGTATTATCATGGAGGCTCCACTCCCATGACCTCATTTAAACCTGATTACCTCTCAAAGGCCCCACCTCCAAATACCATGACATTAGGATTAGGGACTCAACATATGAATTTTGGAAGGACACAAACATTCAGTACATAGTAAAGAGCTGAAGAATTAATAAGATTTTCCAGGAGATTTGGGAATGCAGTGTGGAGAGTGAAGGCATTCAAACACAAGGAACCATAAAACAGCTGAGAGCATGACAAGTTTAGGAACTTCAGGCTGTTTTTGTTGTTAATGATATTTAGGACATAGAATAGTCAGAGAGAAGGTAGGAGCCATGTTCAGTAGCTCATATATTTTACACAATTTTTCTCTTTGCAAGAAATGGAAATTATTCAAGAATTTAAAGCAGAGACCATATCTATATTTTAGAAACATAACTCTCCTGGTAAAATGGAGATTCTGCCTCTTTTGTAGCAAGTCAAAAATTCTCTACCTACTGCATGAATAGACAGGCTTTTAAAATAGAGCCTCCTGGTGAAGGTCAAGCCTTGATTTGCCACCTCTTCCACCTCACAGGCCTGCCGTTACATCTCTCCTGTTGTCTCCCATCTGAAAATGCCCAGGGGCTACTGTATTTCCCAGCAAGATGGGGTTATCCTAGTGTCCCCAAATTTTCTCATTCTTTCCATCTCACTGGATATATATTTTTTAAATACAGGAGTACTTTTTAAGAGGAATTTTGAAGTCTAATTTAAAACTAAATATGAATACATTGGGAAGTGCACTGTTGTGAAATGAATGGTCTTGCAGACCCAGGGGGAAATATTGTGCACGATTCAGTGGGGCCCCGGGGCCTGTATCAGTGGGTTTCCTGGGCTTCTCACAATACGGGGTGTCTGAGAAGGGAAGGGTCTGCCCAAGTGATAATTGCATAGACTGGGAGCTTTGGTGAAAACTGGCTCCAGAGCAGCCTCACAGGATGGTCTGTTTAGAACAGCTACAATTTTGTCCCCCTTCTCTCTGACCCTGGGCCTTTCAACTGGATTGGTCACAGGTGTTCCCTGTGGTTTGCAGGGTTTGAGGGGCCTCATCATCACCACCCCAGTTCCACCACCCCAGCCCCTCCCCTGTCCCCTGTGCTTCCACTGCTGCAGTTGTGCTGGGCCTCCTGGACTCAGCAAGCCCCACAAGATCCTAATCACCCTGAGACTCTGAAAACGAGTTTGAAAAAAGAGCAGGCAAGCACATGTGCTTGATACCAGGTCCTTGTGTCCAGAAATAGCTAGATATCTAAGCAGGAGGGGCATGGTTTGCAGCTAGGGGATTAGGTTTGAATCTTGCTCTCCAGTGATGAGCTGTGGACTTTCAACCCCTTCCTGGGTCATGATTACAGCTTTACTATAAAGTGAGGAAGTTTTACTAGGAACTCTAAGATTTCTTCTAGCTCTTAAAATGTGTAATATTTTCAATTCTGGTTGCACATTAAACTCACCTGGGCAGCTTTGAAAGCCAACTGATGCCCAGATCACATTCCAGAGTCTGACTGAATTGGGTTGGGAGGTGTCTAAGTATAGGGGTGGATCCAGGTTGTGGGTCCTGAAGAGCATACAGTTTGAGAGCCCTTGCTAAGAAGAACAAAACAATATCTTACCTTTGTAAATTTTGCAAAAATATGACCTTGTGAACACATTGCTGGATCCCTCCCATCCTAGGACCTTGGGAGGGGGTCTTGTGCAAGTGATTGACCCTGAAAGTTAACTTTATTGCTTCAGAATAAATCTTAGGGTGCCCAGGCATCAGTAAGTTACAGAAACTCCCCAAGTGATTCCAGCGTGCACAATTCCAGTGTGAGAGATAGCAGAAATGCTATTTTCTAGGAAAGAGAAGCAGCAATCTGTTTCCATTGAAATCTTATTTGTTCATCAGGCCCCACAGTGGTCAGCACCCCACTTCTTTGCCTACCATCTCTGAATGTCACCTCAAATATTTCTAAGGGTTTTTCCTTTCCGGTGTAAGGATCTGAACTTGCTTAGCTCTCTGATTGCATGCATGGCTAATTACCTCATGTGTTACCAGGCTAAAGAGGGTGCATTCACTTGTACACATTACCGTCATATCAAACATGAACAGCAGTTTGCAGCAAAGAAAGTAGAGGTTTATTAGTTGAGGAAATGGCACCAAGCCCTGAGTCACAGGTAAGCAAGTGCTAAAAGATCTGGCTCCCTGATGGCTTCCAGGGATAGATTATAGAAGAGGGGAGGGGGATAATTAATCATGGTACCTAAAGGAATTGGGGTTGTGGACTCTACTGATTGGTTGGGTGGAGCCAGGGAAGGGAATCGTAGAACTTTGTCTCAGGTGCTTATGTCAGCCATGGCATTGTTCTGTCTGGTTTCGTGAGGGTGTGGTCTATGGGGTCACAGGCCTGAAACTGATGTTATCTTTAGCTTGACCAAACTCAGTTTCTGTGGTCAACAGACCTGAAGCTTTGTTTTTAAGACAGTTTGATGCTGACCAGAATCTATTTCCTAAGGACTTAATGATTAAGGAAGACAGTGGACGGAAAGAAAGGAGAAAGGGTCATGTTAAAGAAATGGAGTTTCTGCACAGTTGCATGTGGACCATAACATTTGGAGTTTACTGGTTCCCTCCTCAGCCTGAAACCTCACTCCTACCTTGAAGGGGAACAGGAACAGCAGTGCAGCTTGTGTGTGCACAGGGGAGCCTCTCACGGGGTCCCTGATGCTAAGGGACACCCTACTGTGCTCACGGGTCCCTTCCTTCTGACGCTCACCTTACTGACCTGTTCCCTTACAGAGTCACCGTAAGCAGAGAAAGAGCACACCCTCGGGGGATTTCCCGGGGGCTATATTTTTGCCTGGGGTCCACCATTTCCCCTCAATCTGGCTGTCTTCTACCATTCCTTCTCTGCTTTGCTCACTCTTATTTTCCCACAACTGGGAGATGACAATGCAGGGGGATGTAGACAGCAGTCTTGTTTCTCAGGTTCTTAAAGCACCTGTAGGGGAGAGTTTCAGAATAAGGATGTGGCTGACCCCAATGACTTTTGAACTTTCTAGTCTCTTAAGCTTATGGTTAAGACTGAAATCTGGGGTGAGCAACCACATTTGTCAAGGAAATATTTTTCTCCTCAGCTTTCTAGAAAGAATGAGGGGATTCTATGGAGTTAGACCAGGGATCTCAGCAAGGCTTGGAAGAACAAAGAATTCTCTTGGCTGAGGCAGAAGGGGGTTTCAGGAGTTGTCAAGCAGGTGATTGAGGCTGTGGTTGTCTAGAGAGGGCAGAGGGGCTCACGAGGGGTGAGTCAGAGGAGGCCAGGTGCAGAGAAGCCTAGGGGTCTGGAGTCTGCCAAGCCTCCCTGTGTGTGTGTTTTGGGGGTGGGGAAAATTGGGCCTGAAGCTAGGAAGATTTTTCCTTTCTACTTCTGGGGATTGTGAGTCACAGGGTTGCCTGCAGGGGATGGCCCCAAGAGAGTAAGGAGTCATAATATGGGTACCCTGTTAAGTTGGAAATTGCTTGAAGGAAGGGGCTGTGGTGTCTTTGCAAATCAGCCCCAGCTCATTTACAATACCTGATGCTCAGTAGGTGCCGATTGGGTATTTTTAAGTGAATGAATGAATGAATGAATGAAGAATGAAGGCCCTTGGTATTTTTCTGTTAATTTTCTCTTAAACACTATGGTAAAAACGCTCACATGCTGGCTTGCCAAGCAAGTAGAGCCTTTCTTTCTGGATACTGAAAGGGAGTATGTGCCAAAATAGAGTAATTTCCCTTCTTCCTCCCCCACTCTGTCTCCTCCTCCCCATCTCCCATAATAAAAGGTAACGTGGGACTCATGCAGGGTCCAAGCCAGCTTGCTGAGCAAGTTCCAAACACATGTGTCTGCCCTGGTCCTCTGGTAAACCTGTGCCTGAGAAAAGCCCACAAGGGGACTGAAAGTCTGACCTGTCCTTTTCTCAGCTCTCAAGTCCAAGGCTATAAAACCAGACCCAGAGCTCTAGACAGGGCATGCCCTCGGTGTGTTGAGCATATGCTCCAGCAGACAGAGCCGTCCAGACCACAAACTTTGTCCAAAATCAACCCCTCTTTCTAGGGGACAACTGTGAATAACCATTCCCATGCCAAAACTTAAGATTTCCAGGGCCTTCAACGGCTAATTAACATGCCCTGAGAGTACCAAGTACACTGCCATAAAAACCGATGGCCCTGTTGCCTACACTGACTCAGAGGGCTCCATGACTCACAGGATCTGTGACTCAGAGCACTCCCAGGCAGGTTTTAATGGGTTTCAGGAGCAGCTCCACTCACTGCTTTGTCTGAAGACAGGAGGGAGGCTCTGCCCAGGTGATAGCGGCCTTGACCTGGAGTCTACTAAAAACTGGCAAGAAAAATGCCATTGTAGCCTTGGAGTTTTCAGTGCTTGAGAAGAGCAGAAGCAAAGCCAGGGCACAGTAAAACCTCATTTCATAACTAGGTGGAGAAATTGAATGAGCTCATGAAACCCAGTAGAGAATCTCTGGCTTCTACAGAAAGCCCAGACCTAGTTAGAAAGCATAATACTATAAAGGGGATTTATTGTGATGGCTCAGAGTAGGACCTGTAGCCTCAAACCTCCTAGCTGAGCTCCTTCTAGCTGAGGGTTGATTCCTTGCTGATGTGCAACAAATTCTTTACCGAGTTATTATACTTAAGCAGGTCACCAAGATACAACCAGTGGCTCCTCAACATGCTTGCATTAAGCTGCCATATGGCAAGCCCTGTCCTCAGGAAGTTCCTAGTCTAGGTGGGGAGACACATTCACACACATTACGTTGACACTAGGGCAAGGGCCCTAAGGCAGATGTGCTTGAACTTGCCTGTCTCAGAATCATCTGGCAAGCCTTTAAAACAGATCTTGGCCTCCACCCCCCAATGATTCTGATTCAATAGGCCAGGGATCATGCCCATGCAGTTACATTTCAACAAATTCCCACTTTTGAATAGCACTGTTATAACAGAAGTCAAAAGTGATGGGGTTATTTACCAACATAGATGAGGGAGAGAATAATGAATTATTTTGTGGGTGGGATGGGGTAGGAAAGGGCACTATTTGGATGACTATCTAGGTAGGACTTGAGCAAGCTGCAGTTAATGAAGTGTTTTCGCCTAGAGAAAATATGTAACAGTCAGAAAAAAAATGCAATGTATATTCAACAAGCTGGTGAATGTGTGGGGGAAGGAAGGGTAATAGGAGGAAACGTTGGACATCGGTTTCTGGAAGACCTGGGTGTTCAGGCTGAGGAGGTCGGATTAGTCTGTAAATAACAGGGAGCCACCAGATGTTTTGAGGGTAATGTCATTAATTTAGTTACCTGATGCTCTGTGTTTGTGGATGAGAAAGATTAGAGGGAATGATGAGAAACAGGAAGAGCAGTTGGCAAGCTAACTTTTTAGAAATTGTTTAAGTGCTAAGGAGGCAGTCCGAAAGCCTAAACAAGGCCAGGTGGAGCAGAAAAGGGGATTCGGATATGAAAGACAAAGTGGAGGAAATATCATCAGTATTTTAAAATTAAATTGCATGTGGTAGACAAGGGAGAGGAACAAGTCAAAGATGGTCCTAAGGGATGCAGCCTGAGTACTGATGCAGTAGAAGAGTTAGGGGTTTTAGGAAGAAGAGGGATTTAATGAGGAAGATAATGACTTTGGTTTTGTACCTGCTGTATTTGAGGTGCCTGCAAGTTATCTAATAGCTTGCAATGCGAGCCTGGGTTTGGAAGAGAGGCTGGGTTTGGGCATTTATATTTGTGTAGAACACATAGAAGATTGTGGACACTAGGAAAATAGATGACCTCGGTGAGGCTGAACTCACGGAGTGAGGAGATGATGTAGGCAACAGCACCTTAGGGAATATCTACATGAGTGTCAGCAAAGAAGACTCAGATCATGGTCTGGAGAGGCCGTTGAATGTTGTCAATAAAAGCATTGAAAGATAATGAAGACAAATCTAGGAAGGGAGTGAGTCATAGTGAAAACTGCTAGACAAGCTGAGAGGAGAGACTATTGCTGTGTCTACTGGGGCCTTCAAGCTTATACTCTCCAAGGTGGGGCAGGATCCAGGCTGCAGAGAGTCAAGGAAAGAATAGGAGGTAAGGAAGCAGAGGAAGCGGGTCATGAGTGGTGACAGGAAGAAAATGGGACAGAAACTTGAGAGGGAAACATGTTCATGGGAGAGTTTGGTTGTTGTTTTAGGATCTGGGGGACCAGAGCGAGTATGTAGGCTGAGGGGAAAGAGCCAGTGGAAGAGAAAGATTAGAGGTAAAAAAGAGAGGAGATGATTGATGCCACAGGGTCTGAGAGGACACGAGAGGGTGGGACAGAAAGGTCTGCGACAAATGGCCACTTTATAACAAGGTCCTCTGGGTGTTCGGGCGATTAGATCTCTTGGATGGGCTCCAGGCAAGGCTCTCCCTTCGCTAAAGCAAGCACCGGGGCCGCCCTGAGGATCCCAAATACAGAGGTGTCTGCTCCTTCCCAAGACCCACCTCTCCACTTTCAGGCATTCACAGAGGACCAGAAGTTAAATTAGAGTTTCAGTATTCTAATTTTCCAACAAATTTATTTCCTTCTTGGGTTAGCCAAATCATGGAGTCTTTATCCTCACCTGGGTTCCCCAATTTAATTAGCCAACTTCCTCCTTCCCCTCTGAGGGCCAGAAAATAGACCTTGTTTCTCTCCTTCCCTTCCCAGCTTTTGCTTATCTAAGCTAAGGGCCCCACAGGAGCTTACAGCTGATTTATTTCAGCTGGTCCCTCATAGCCACAGTGACTCTGGGTTAACCTCCTTGGGCCCTCTGGGACCATTTTTAGGAAGGTTTGCTAGGTATTCTGACCTACTAATAGGTCCCAGAGGGGAAGTCCACACTGTCACAGTAGATCTTACTACCTAACACCTAGTGAAATCCTAGGCTTTGCTGAGCTCAGCCAAGATACTGCAGGAAACACAGGGGCTGGGGTTCCCAGAGAGAGTTTCTAGATCTCACAGAATAATGCTAAACAGACAGAGTACAAAGTTGTCTGCAACAGGAGGCTTTAGGGTTTTATTGTAAAATGGTCTCTTTTTTCCTAACGTTTTGGGGAGCATTCTCACTAAGCATGAGAAACACCGGAAATGTGTCTGTTTCTTAGAGTTTGTATTATTTTCAGATGGCATTATTAATTATGAAGCAAGCAAGGAGCTGTTTGGAGAAATATTACCAAAGGTGTTTTCCCCTTTGGTTTGCCTGGAGGGAGTGGCCAACTCACCTTGGCCTTGTTCCACGTGCTAATGATTTTTTTAGGGGCATGTCATTAGTTTGAGCGACAGAAACATGTTCTGCACCCTTCATAGAAGTACATTAATTTGTGTTCTTAAAACGTCTTCTTGGACATCAAGTTCTGTTCCATGCCATTTACACAGCCAGAGCACTGGAAATTGTAACTGTCTCATCTTTCAGGTTAAATTGAAGATGTCAGGGGGAAAAAATGACCAAACGTGATTATAAGTGTGACAAGTGGGACATGAACTTCTACTCTAAGACATTTAAAAGATGTTGTTATATAACATATATGAGTTTATTTTCTACTGCCTTTATTTTTCTTTTTAGTCTTTGAAACTAAAGATATTGATTAAAGTTATGAGAAATACAAATTTAGTAAAATAATAATGAGCTGTGCTGTGAAGAGCAAGTGCCGTGGCAGGTGGGTTCAGGGGTTAGAGCATCCGCCCACGCACCAAAGGCTCTCAGGTTGGAATCCCCATCAGGGGCACGTAGCTGGGTTGCAGGTTTGATCCCTGGCTCCCATCTGGGTGTGTGTGTGTGGGAGGCAACCAATCAATGTGTCCCTCTCACATCAATATTTCTCTCTCTGTCTCTCTCTCTCTCTCCCTCCCTCTACTCTCTCAGAAAATCAATGGAAAAATATTCTTGAATGAGGATTAACAACAACAAAAATGGAGCAAGCAATACATATTATTTCATGTGAGATGCGTGCTTTTGGTACAGTGGCACTGGTAATAAGTCTTTTATTTTTGGAAGTGTTGCTCTTAGCCAATCTTTATGTTGCAGTAATGAAAAATATTGTCTCTTCATGAAATATTGTAGTTATTTTGCCTGAGTGGGTGTGATTGTTAACCTAAGTGACTCTCCTTTCTGGGCAGGTTATAAGGCCAAGAAGCTGGACCTATTTCTGCAGTTCTTCCTCTTGCCCTTACACACATTGTACTGGGAAACAGAGCTGAGACGTGCAGTGCTCTGTGATCTGTCTTAGAGAAACAGAAAATACACAGACAAAGTCAGAAAGACCTGAGTTTCCATCTTAGCTCAGTCACTTTCTGCCTGTGTTATCTTGGATGATGTTTTTATCATCTCTGGGCCTCAGTTCCTTTAGCTGGGAAAGAGAGAAAACAATGGAACTCATCTAAAGCAGTTGTAGTGAGGGTTAGAGATAATGTTGCGAAGCTCACCAAATTCTCATGAAATGATTATTATTATTTTGTAGAATTACTTTAAAATCTATGCTTATAAATAAACTAGAGAACCTGTGCATGAATTTGTGCATGGGTGGGGTCCAGCTGACCTGTCCCGATGGGGCCAGTCAGGCCGGGTGTGGGGAGGGGACGTGAGAGGTTGGATGGCTGGCCCCACCCCCTTGTCAAACTCCTGGTCGAACTCCTGGTTGAGGGGACAATTTGCATATTAGCCTTTTATTATATAGGATCCTTTATATCTTTGGCATTGAGGGCCCAGCAGTGGCCTCTACCTGCCATCCAGATTAATGACTCATAACCTCAGCTACAAAACCATCTCATTATTGATGGTTTGACTCTCTGTAAGCAGTTTATGCCAAATCTCATTGATGTAGTATTCCTCATGATATAGCCACATTAAGCTCCAACCACACTCTCATAAGATCAAAGGACCCTGGCTCATTAATTAGTTAGAAAGCAATTTTTCCCTATTCAGTCAGCACCTAAGCTGGCCCTGAGAAAGCACCAAGGTTTATCTAGGGTCAAATGAGTTTGAAAATCCTACAAATAAGGCCACCCACAGGCTCATAGTCTAATGACAGGTGTCTGGACTCACAAGAAGCAAAGACCCACGGAATACAGAGCAGACATTCTCAGGGCTGATCTGAGAGCTGCTGCTTCCAATTCTCTGCTTTTATCTTTTTCATATATCTTGACACCCAAATCAGCACACACAGGTCTGTGTCCTCCGGGTGAAGGAAATGAACCCTCTCTGAAACACAGACAACTCTGCTGATGGCAGTAATGCAATGATGGATTACACTTACGTTTCTTCATGCTCTGAATCCATTAAAAGAGGGGAGTTGAATTCTATCTAGTCAGGACCCTCATTCCTTTCCTTAATTGTTTTTTAAACTACTGAAATGAAAAGCTGCAAACAAGGCACATACTAGCTATTCTTCCCCACATCAGCCCATTCTTGCCACAGTCCCATTTTCTGTCCTACAAAGTAGCCCAGCAAAACGGCGAGCCACACATAGATTGTTCAGACAACTGAAGAAAAATCTGTTAATGGGATTGATTCACAGTTCTTACAACAAAAAAGAGTGAAGTATGGAACAGCCAGCATGTAAAAGGATTCTTCCATGTCATTCTGAGTAATGAGATTCCAGTGTAGCTTCTTCCTGAATTGAAATCACTGACAGTGTATTTGCATATTCATTTTTGGATAGTTTGATCTAAAAACCAGTTCATGGAGGAAGTCAGCCTTACACCAGAGAACTGTAGGCACTTGAAAATAAAGGAAAAATTCTCTCCTAGCCTTATCTCTCTTCAACATGTTTATGGTCTTGAAGAAGAGGTTGAAAACCAAGTATCTTAGATGATATGCTTGCTGCCTATTAAAAAAATCTGATAAAGACTTGTGACAGGAATATTGATCTCTATTTGCAATTTTTGACTTTTATTCAACAAAGATTAGTTGAAGCCTTTTATATCATTGTAGAGATTTGAGTGGAAACCTTTTTATATCTGTTTAATACGGTCATCAATAGCCACATGTACTATATGAACTTAAGCTAATTAAAGTTAAATATAATTAAAGTTTTATGTGCTCAGTAGCACAATCTACATTTCTAGTGCTCAGTACCCACATGTGCAGCTCCAGGGTGTGAAAGTGGGAAGCACTGGTATGAGCGGACATTAATCTCCCAGACCGAGCGTGATGGAGAGCTCTGCAATGGTTAGTCAACTAATTATCAGCCAGTTGTAAAAACCTTTTCTCTGTATTAGTGTGGGACTTTACTCAGCCTGCATAAGATCCCTAAACAAGGCTAGCTATGGAGAGATAGGCTTGCAAATTAAAGTTCATGCATTCATAGTTCAAGACCTAGTTAAGCATAACTGTGTTGTGTGTAGTAGTCAACCCTTCTGAATCACCAAGTTTATCTAAATTTCTTGATTTAAAAATGAAAATTAAGTCAGGATTATCAATGGACCTGTCTTGGGAAACAATGTTCCCCCTAGAAAAGACATGCATCTGTTTCATATATTGATGTTATTCAATTTATAAGCAAATGCAGATTTCCCATCGTTTGAAATAACACAAGAGTTGGGTCAGATCTATGCAAAAATGAGTAAACAAAATCTCCAAAACTTAATAGTCTGCATTTTCTTATGATGAGTTTACTCTCAAGCCTAATGACTAAGTCTACCTTGCTTCCATGTAAAAAAGGATATGTGTATTTTATGAGTAAAATCTACTCATTGTTATTATCCATGTGTTCATTCAGAGATACCTCATAAGGAGTTAATGGATGTCATGTTTCCCTCCTTTACTACCTGCTTTCCTTACCCCATCTATCACCAGCATGATTATTCTAGTAGATGCCACTACAATCAACACTACAAAAGGAAGTTTGAAAGGAAAACAAAAATTCAAAGGATTAAATATGAACATCAATATTGATTATTCTATGAGCTTCATCTAAGGAGACGGTGGGCTTATTTGATGTGTATAAAGTAGCCAACTTTTAGAGGGCTTATCCTGTGGTTTCCTACACTCTGTATTTACTCATTATCACGGCAGCCCCATTTCTCTGATGAGGAGACGTGGAGAGGTTAAGCAGTCTACTCGGTTCACATCCAGGCTACAAAACCAGGCAGCCTAGGGCCGTGGTCTG
This sequence comes from Myotis nattereri, assembly GCF_964212035.1. Taxonomy (NCBI): domain Eukaryota; kingdom Metazoa; phylum Chordata; class Mammalia; order Chiroptera; family Vespertilionidae; genus Myotis; species Myotis nattereri. Next base: position 39,090,367 of record NC_138079.1, read on the forward strand.
TGTTCTTAACCATGAGGCTAACTGCTTCTCATTTGTGTCTTATGTCTACCTGAGCATCTGCTGGGCTGTGTCCTTTGCCCCAAGTACAGCCTGGTAGAGTAGGCTGGTTCCTAGAGCTGTGGTAAAGCTCAGAATGTAGGATGTGAGCCCTGGGGCATGTGCCATGTCTTATCCAGAAGGTGGGAGGTGAGCTGAGTATGCTCACTTCCATTCTTCCCTCACCTGGGCTGTTTGTGTTGCCCAGGTACAGAGAGATGAGGAGCCTCTATACCCACCATACTCCTCCCACCCCCCATGTCACCCCAACAACCTCTGCTTGGTCCTGGCTTTGGCTTCCTCAGGGAAAGCCAAGAGTGGTGTGGTCCTAGTCCTGGTAGCATACTATTTTGTGTGTGTGTGTGTGTGTGTGTGTGTGTGTGTGTGTGTGGCCTTTGTGTAGGCTGAAGGGCATGCAATATCTCTTAGGAACAGAAGTTGCCTTTGATAGGGTCCAGTTTGGGTCCATAGTCCTTTTGGGTAAGACAGGCTCTCAGTTCCAAAATACTTATGCTTTAAAACGCCATATTAACAATTAAAACCCAAGATGGAGTTTTAAAAGAAAAGTAGAAAAAAAAAAAGACTTTCCTTTGTAGAAGCACCAAATTAACCTATCACTGATAGTTGCTTGAACATATAAATGAAAGCACAATGTTATTAAAAGCAGTCTGGCACACTATTTGTCCAGTTAGCGGACACTCAGTTGGCTAGAGGCTGACTCCTTTATTGGGGGAAGCCAGCATGGATGGCACAATGCAGGTGCCCTCAGCAGTCCTGGTGTGTCTGTATGGCTGGGGTAGGAATTGACTCTCCCATCCCTTATCTGCAGCAGGGTGACTGACAGAAGGTAGGGTTACAGGGCCAGACAGAAGGAGAGAATGCTTTTCCTTTTCTGCCTGGGTGGTCTCTTTGTTCCTATCTTTCTAGAAAAGATGATTAGATACAGTTCTGGGGTGGGAAGGAACCTTAGAGATCATATAGACCCACCCGCGTTGTTGCTTTGTCAAAAAGAAAACTAAAGCTTGGAATGATAAGATGACATGCCCAAGGTCAGTTAAAGGTCAGAGATTAGGATCATGGATGTCATCCAAAGAAAATTCCAGTTCTGTCCCAGGCTACTAAGTGGAACCAATTTGTAATATAGCTTTCTTTAAGGTTTTCAGTGCTGTATCTTGGTAAAAGCCTTAGTATATGTTCATGCGTGGAGCCCTCCGGGCAAAGGGAGTGAGGCAAAGGAAGGTGTGTTTTTTTCTAAGTATTACTTATTATGGGCACTCTGCTACCTGTCTAAAGGGATTTGCAGTGGCTTGTAGTGAGATAGAGGCAGATTATAAAGTTACAGTATAAAAAAAGAAAAAATATGTAAAAGAACAGGGGATAATTTTATCAAACTCCTCAGTTAAAAGCAGCTAAGGGGAACAATATGAATAATTCATTTCTCATTATCTGTTGAGACATACTAATTCTTCAGGTGCCACATCCTTGGAGAAAGTTAGTTGGTTAGCTCACTATCATTCTCCACCGATTCTAGAGTTTTTTGCTTGTTTTTGTTTGTTTGATTTTTTTTAATCCAGCAATGAAGGGCTCAGGGTCCAGCAATGATGCTCTGACTCTTAATGACATGGTGTTGTTATGGCTGGTGGGAAGCGACAAACCATACGCACTCGGAGATTCAGAAAAGAACTGTTTTATTCGCAACGGTGCTGGCTCAGTCCCCTCCAGAGGCTGAGCCCCACGCCTGGGTTCTGACCTTCTTTTATACATGATAAGCTTCTGGGTATTCAGGGGTCTTTCTACACACGTGGCAGCCTGGGCGGTTGGCTGATGCAAGAAGCAAGCGAGATTACAGAAGTCAAGGGCGCGGTTATGGTGGAGCAAGTAAGGGGAGGATTACTGGTTTACCTTCTTAGTGGGAGTGCCCACAGGCATTACTGTCTCAGCTTCTCCATTGCTCTGAGACACTGTCTTCGTGGTGTATTACTTTGTCCCCATATTGAGGATCACAGCTTTTACCTGGGTGCATACATTGTCACCTGATAATTTAGTTGTCTTTAGAGACTGTCAGGGTCTTCTAAATACAGGACATGTCTTGGCACACCCAAGGTAGAACTGCAAGCCAGGGAGACCTCATTAGAATTCATTTATCTGCATTCAACAGCATATATTGAGTACCTGCTGCATGTTCCAGCTTTGCTGAGGAACAAGAGATAAGATGTGAGTTGAGCCTGAGAGGTACATGTGGGCCCACTGACTTATAATACAATATAATGACAAAATAAGATATGATAGAGCAGTGATCAGAGCAATGTGCTTTGCAACGTAACAGAAGAACAGATTCTGCCCAGAGGCATGGGAGAAGGCCTCCCAGGAAAGCCAGCTTTTTATTTATTTTTTCAACGAATAGTTAATAAATGTCTATTTTTTCCAGGCATTGGGTTGGGTGCTGGGATGATTAAAACAATCTTGGTCCTTATTCTCATGGAACCCGAAGTAAGAGGCTATGTGTAGAGGGAGAAGGAGACTCTTAGAGTGCATTCTAGAAAAAAATGAACCCTGTAAGCAAAGATGAAAGGGGCATAGAAGCTAAAGAATGACCAGATAATGTGAGAAGCATGAAGAAACTTGAACTTGAGTTTAATCCTGTAGGCAATGGAGAGATGGGGAAGGATTTAAGGAGGGGTGCAGCATGATCAGATTTGTACTTTCAAAGTTAATTAGCCACAAAGATTTAATTATATATATTAAAAAGAAAAAGCCATATAAGTACTAGAAAAAAAACATAAGCAAATATTTATATAATTTCCACTTGGAGGAAACAAAACTTCCATATTAACGTGAAAAAATTGCATCCATATAGAAAAAACTAATACATTAAAAAATGTAGAGTTTTTAAAATTGTATATCACCAAACAACTATTAAAAGTTAAAAAGACAAATCTTTTTTTAATCCTCACCAAGGACATGCTTAGAGAGAGGAAGGGAGAGAGAAAGAGAAACATCAATGCCCTGACCAAGGATAGGCATATGCCCTGACTGGGAATTGAACCAGCAACCTTTCAGGGCACAGGATGATGCTCAACCAACTGAGCCACTCCAGCCAGGCAAGACAAAAGTTTTTTAAAAGCTTTAAAAATGTTTAAAAACACAAGTTGGGGAAAATTTAATAGGCTTGATATAAAAATGGCCCATACACATAAATTAAAAAAACAAACACCTCTAGAAAATGGGCAAAAGAAGAAATTCAAATGTCCAACTAAACAGATAAAAAATGTTCACTTGCACAAATAACCTAAACAAATTATAACAGGTATATGCCATTTCTCAATTACTAGATTGCACAAAGATTTTTTTAATGCTAATGCCCAGGACTAGAAACAGAAGTTTTCAAGCACCAGTGTTGTAAATGTGGTTTAGAAGAGCAACTTGTAATATGTATCAGAATGAACACTGACTCAACAAATTTACTTTTAGAAATATACCCTAAGAAAAGAGGTCAGTTCACAAAAATCTTTGGTCCAAATGGTTCATTCCAATGCTGTTTATAATAGCACATCAAAATTAAAACTAAAACAAAAGCCCCAAATAGCAACAACAACAACAAACCCACAAGGACACAATGTAAATGCTCCACCATTAAATAAAGGATCAGTTAAAAACACGATGGCATAGCCACATACTCAGATGCTAGGCAGCCAAGAGAAAGGATGTGGCTCTATATTTACTGATATGAAAATTTGCCCACAATTGTTAAAGGAGACTAGAAGATTCTAGAGAACAATTGTAGCAGGATATTATTTTTGTAAATACATATTTTATGTACATACACATAAGAAAAAATCTGGGGAGGAAAGGTAAAATATTCAATGTTGTTATTTCTGATACATTTTTAAATTCTGCCCATATTTATTTTCTCATTTTTTTCATCTAACATGGATTAATAGAGGAAGTAAATCATTATTGCAATATACTAAGATGACTACCTCAAGTGCAGAGGACCAAGGCATTAGGAGGCCTTTGCCACAATCCAGGTAAAAAATGAGAAAGGCCTGTATTGTGCTTTAGAATCACCTAGGGAAGTATTAAAAATACTGATCCCAGACCAATACAAACTAATTAATTTAGAGTCTCTAGGGTGGGGCCTTTGACACTGGTATGTTTTAACCTCTGCGCTCCCACCTTCGCCACTCCACCTCCCCAGGTGACTCTAATGTGCAGCAAAGTTAAGACCACCGCGCTCTAGGGCCGTGGCAGTTGGAAAGGAGAAGAGGATTTGATGTTTCATGGGTGGGATCTCTGAGAAGGATATTATTCTTAAGGCACCCACGAAGCTGGCTTTACTGGGCTTCCTTTCATTCCATACGGCGTTCAAGGCCCAGTGTAGAGCCGAAGAGTGCAAAAGGCGCTGGAAAATGCCTCTGTTGGTCTCTCTGGGCTAAGGTGCTCTGGTGTGTGGCACTGGAGGCCGCGTGTATTCACCGCACATGTTGCAGGAACAAATGACCCAGGCCCTGCGTGTGAGCCGTGGGCACTCAGTCATGCTGGCAAAGAGGAGAACTATAACAGTGCTGAGAAAGGGCGACATTTCATGTACATGTGTGAACGGGACTGTTACTTACATGATGATTTTTCTTAGGAGAGGTTTTGTTTGAAAGCTCACTGGAGCTTGCCATTTCATTACTAATTGCTGTGTAGGTAGGTGTTAGCTCACATTCCAATAACTGAATGTTTCCAGCAACACTGCAATAGCTTCCCTGAAGGTTTAAAAATTATGATTTGCTTTTAATTACTACCCTTCTTAATAGGTGTTACTCAGACAGGAAGGAAAGCTCCACAAATTCTCACCAGTCTTTGATGGGAGAGGCTACGGAGGCAATCTGGAGAGATAGCTTAAAAGGTGTCAAGTAAATACAGGTGAATGTTAATACACGATGTGCACTGATATTTTTATCCTGTACAGCAACAGAGAGACTTTTGTATAACGGGGGAGGAATTATATCAGATCCTGGCTATGGCGACAGGATCTCTTGCTTCTTATTGGCTGAAAAAATAAATGAACGCCATTATAAACAGTATTAAAATATCAGCCATGCCTTCCATAATTAAACACCCCCTTTAAAAATAGAAGTCACACAATCTGTCTTTTATTCAGCTTTGACTTTTATCCCAACACGAGTGGTTGGAAATGAGCTCTGGTAGGAATCAACTTTTAGAAGCGATTTGACTGCGGAGCGAGAGCAGCCGAGTAGAGGAGGGGAACACGGCTGTACCTTCTCTCCCGCTTGGGGTCAGTGTTTCAGTAGATGCGAGAGCAGCTGGGGAAACAGGACAGGAAATGTCAGCACTCCTACCAGAGGTCAAGGGAGTATTAAGATAATGGGCTGCATCCCCGACCCAATGCTGACAGCCCTCTTCAAAGGAGATCAGGGGTGTAAATAGGGACTCAGAAGGGCTCCCAAATGGCACCGTGAGGTCAGGAGCCTTCAGGAGAGAGAATTCGAGGAGGGAAAGGTTCAGTGAATGGCTCTGAAGTTATCCTTCCAGCCAGTCTTTAACATCAAAGTGCATTTGTCTGCCCTAATTGGCAGGTAAAAGTGCTGTGCAGGTGACAACAGGCCTCTGGGAAGATAACAGAAATGGCTGAGCTTCAGATCACTGATCTACGTGCTTCACTGAAACTGGCCCTCTCTACATGGGGTGTTAGTCCCAGCGTGCCTGACCCAAAACCCCGAGGGCAGGGGCTGTGGGATTCCCTGTGTCGTCCCCAGACCCTGATGTGCCCATGCAGTGACTTAATCAACTTTATTGACACCGTCTCCTTTTTAATGTCTAAGGATATATAATGTGCTTGGTAAGGAAAAGTCAAACAACTCCAAAAGGTATAGAATGAGGAGCAAGCCTTTTTCTCTTCCCCTCTCTGTCTCCTGGACCCCCATTTTCCATTTCTCTCCCTGGAAACAACCACCATTGATCATATTTTAGACATTGAACTAGAGATCTCCCCCTCCTTCTCCTTCTTTTCCCTCTCCGCTAATTCCTGTATATAAAACACACATATGTGTATATAGCAGTGATGGCGAACCTTTTGAGCTCGGCGTGTCAGCATTTTGAAAAACCCTAACTTAACTCCGGTGCCGTGTCACATATAGAAATTTTTTGATATTTGCAACCATAGTAAAACAAAGACTTAAATTTTTGATATTTATTTTATATATTTAAATGCCATTTAACAAAGAAAAATCAACCAAAAAAATGAGTTCGCGTGTCACCTCTGACACATGTGTCATAGGTTTGCCATCACTGGTATATATAAATATGTAAACATATACACATAATATATATGCACACTTTTATATAGATGAAAGTCAGTTTACTTACTGTTCTCTATTCACTAAGTTCTCTTATGATCATTTATCAATAGATTCTGGAGATCATTCCACACCAGTATGTACAGAACCTGACTCACCCTGTGAGTGACTGTACAACACTCCCCTGTAGGGTGAACCCTAACGTGTCCAACCAGGCCCTAACTGATAGGCTTTAGATTTTTTTTAACCTTTGTCGATGCTGCCATGAATGTCTTTGTACAACTATTTTTATGTGGGAATACTTTTGAGGGATTAATTCGTGGACATAATATTTCTGAATCAGAGTATATGCATTTTTAAATTTAATTGGTTTTACTCCTAATTTTGGGTCAATTTACGTCCTATCAAGAATGTATGAGACCATGAAAATATTGTAAGTGAAAGAAGCAAGTCACTAAAAGGCCTCATGTTATATAATTCCATTTATAATAAAATATCCAGAATAGGGAAATTCAAAAAGATAGAAAGTAGATTAGTGATTGCCAGGGGCTAAAGGAAAGGTATAATAGGGCATAGGGCAGGGGTGGGCAACCTTTTTGTGAGTGCGTGCCAAAACCAGCAAAATCTCTGACTCAAAATTCTTCTGGGTGCCAACCCTAATTTTTTGAGAACATGTTACGCCTACTTGATATCTCTTAAGGTGTACGTATGTGAAGAACCTTGAAGAAATAATAAAATTCATTCGAGCGACAAAAACACAGTATATGATGATGAAAAATACATTTATTTTTTAATGTATACATGTTATGTAAAATTATTTATTTATCTGAGATGCACCTACACTGAATTTATCTGAGAAATAAAAAAGTCGATATTAAGAAAAAATTGTAAATGGAAGATTATAAGAGAGGGTTTTGTGTGCCAGCAAAAGTTACTGGCATGCCATGTTTGGCACGCGTGCCAGGGGTTGCCCACCCCTGGCATAGGGTTTCTTTTTTGGAGTGATGAAACATTTTGAACTTAGTGGTGATGGTTGTACAACTTTGAATATATTAAAACCCACTGAGTTGTACACTTTAAAAGGGTGAATTTTATGATAGGTGAATTATAACTCAATAAAGCTGTTCTTTTTAAAAAAGTACAAGGGTACCTGTTTCCCCCTCACCCTTGACAGTTTATGTTCATATTTCTTCATCATCATTCATTCTAATTATAAAAGTCTTTTTCCTAAAGTCTTCTATGAAAGTCTTCTTCCTAGAGCTAAAGAGTCAGCCAGCGATGTAAGGATTTGGGATGTCAAGTTTACATTCTAAAAACAATGAAAATGACTAAGATAGCAACAATCAAAATAATCAAGTTGTCAACAATTGCCAAGGAATTCAGCAGCCACATAGGAATGGGACCTAAAAAATTCCAAAAAGGTATAAGAAACCCATTTGTCTCAGCTGAAAGGATTTAGAAATCTCCCTTTGCTCACTTATGTCAGGACATTAATGCCAGGTTTTCTGAAGCAGAACCTAATCAAGCTCCAGAAGAAAATATATTGAAACCCTATGGAGGTAAAAAAAAAAAAAAAAAAAAAAAAAAAAAAAAAAAAAAAAAGGTATGGAAGCCAAAGAAAAAGTGCTGATTGTGAACACAATTCCATAGCTACTGGTAAGCAGAAAAACTACCCATGCCTGTCTCTCTTACAGTTAACTGGTATTTTCATCAAGATGGGTTTACTTTGGATTCCATTTCACCCCTTTTCACCTCTCACCTCTAGATTAACCCTGCCCAATTCTTCTTTTTCTAGGATGTCTTATATTTCAACCTGCTTGTGCCCTGGGGGATTAAAAGCTAAATACACTTTAACAAGAGTAATCCCCTGAGTGGACATGTTTCTGAGATTGTTCGGCATTTGATCACAAAGGAAAGAAGAGAAAGGAGAGGGAGGTATGAAAGCTAAGAAAATAGAGAGGTTGGAGATTTTCACCTTAGTAATAATTGATTGCTAAAGGCTTTCTGAACCAGTATTTGCATGAAAATAGGCCATTCTTAATTCCCAAGGATAAGCTCATTTTCTCTTTTCCTTTGAGAGACATTATGCCCAGAGGAACTGAGCTCTAGCTAGGAGGGCCTTGATGCATTAGACATTTCCCAGTTTTTGTGACTTTAATAATAAGCCAGCACTTACTAAACAGAACATTTAATATGTGGCAGTCACTGGTCTGGGCATGCTATGTAATTTCATATTCACAACGATCCTATGAGGAAATCATTATTTGGATTGCTGCTATGGACTGAATTATGTGCCCCCCAAATTCATATGCTGAAACCCAAACCCCCAATGTGATAGTATTTGGAAATGGGAGCTTTGGGAAGTAATTAGGTTTAGAGGTCACAGGAGTGGTGTCTTCATGATGCGGTTAGTTTCCTTGTAAGAAGGGATACCAGAGAGCTTGCTCCCCCTGCTCTCCACCACGTGGGGGCACAGCAGGTAGGTGACCATCTGCAGGTCAGAAAGAGAGCCCTTGCCAGCATCTTGACCTTGGACTTCCCAGTCTCCAGAACTGTAAGAAATAAATTCCTGTTGTTTAAGCCACACAATCTTAAGTATTTTGTTAAGGCTGCCCGTGCTGACTCATACAACCACCATTTTATAGGGGAGTTTAAGTAATTTACCTAAAAGAACTAGAAAGACGATGATAGGATTCAAACCCACATGGTCTGACTCCAGGGTCTGCATTTTCCACTACTGTGGTTGGTTGTCCATGATAAAGGCAATAGTGTTCTAGCTGCTCCTCTTTCTGCCATTTTGAGACTCCAATCATACCCTCATCTGAACTGGAAAAAGACTGTGTTTGTGCCTCCACTGTAGCCCTCTTTGAGTTACTTCAGAAAATGTGACCTCTTCTCACCTGTAATGGCTGGGACTTCTTATCATTTTTGCACCCTCAGTCCTACCTGGTACAGTGCCTGGGTAGGTATTTAATAATTCTTGATTTGAGTGACTATGTGTATAGCAGAGAAGAAACTGTTTATCCTTACAATGTTTTATGAATGAATCATTGTGAGTTTTTTGGAAAAATATATTGCAATATGGGAGGCTGTTTGGGTGCTAATTCAGCTAACCAACACACCTGCTTAAGCAGTTACCCAGGCCTCACCATGAGATTTGTGTTGTTTTGTGATACTCTGAATGGACTTGGAGTATGACAAAAGGAACACCAATTTTCTGTTTCACTTTTGGCTCCTTGCTCATAAAAGTCCTATTGCAGGTTGGATTGCTGCAGAAGCAGACTCTGAGATTATACCTAGTGTGCGGGATATTTATTAAGGAGTGTCCTTGGGATCCACACCTGTGAAAAGAAGGAGACTCTAGTAGGACTGGATGGAGAAAGAAGTGGAGACCTGATTCAGAGCCGGTGAAAGCCTTGGCCAATCGCATGGGGAGCTCTTGAGCTAGGATGGTCTTTTGGGTTGCCCCAAGTTGAGCCAGATGGTCAGGTCTTTATACTCCATCATAACGTGGCCACTAGATATGAGTTGCCCAGGAAGGGACAGGACCTTGGGCAAGATGGCTCATTGCAACTGAAGCATTCCCTGAAGGAGCTGACAGCTGAAGGCTGCCCGTGACAGACTCCCAGAAGCCAGGGCAACGGTCTTTTATCTCAGGGAGATCAGGGTGGGGTATCACAGTGTCCTCACATGAACATTACTTCAGAATGAATGTTTTGGCAGCACAGGAGCCCAGCATGCAGAGCATTCTCATTATTACAGAATGTTGCTTTCATCTCTCGAGCCAGATTTCCTTTTATGACTATTGGCAGATGCCCAAAGATCTGATGTCTGTGGAGGATCTTTTTGAAAGGTTTCCACATATGTTACCTCTTGTATGAGATTCCCTTCTAAGAACATTCCACCTCCCAAAGTCTAGCTTTAAACTTATTTTCTTATCTTTCCTTCACATCTCAGAGGAAGAGAGTTTCCTTCTCCCTTCTCAGGTTAATTTCCTTTCTGTATCTTTGACCTGATCTTCTTGACAGAGCCTTGCACTCCCAATGATTCTCTCCCAAGCCTCCTCAATCTCTTTCCTCTCGAATGAGGGTAGGGCCCTAGAATATTATCATAGGTGATAGGGCCTTTGTAGGGGAGTAACACAGCACCAGTGGCACTTTGGGAGGAATATTTTGGCAACCGTGTACAAGATGGGTTTTTGAAGCAGAATGATCTGCATCTCAGCTAGTGAAATACAGTTTAACACATCGTAAGCAGGATCTTCTAGGAAGCCCTAATTAGATAGCTATTGGTTGGTTGTTACTCTGTGTAGCCCATCATGCAGGGTTGCATTGGTAGCAGTCTCATGGTGAAGTAAAAGGGATGTGGTTTTAGGAGTTCAGGATTGATTTTGACTCTTAGCTATGTCACTTCCTAGGTGAGCTGCTCTCAGCAGATTATTCTTCACCTTTTCAACTTCAGTTTCCTCATCTGGAAAATGTGTCTTAGTAAGGCTTCCTCAAAGGATTGCCGAGAGGCGGACTTCCAATGAGATGACACAGCTAAAGACCTTTGCATGGCATCTGGCACACAGGAAGCCCCAGTACACATTAGCTCTCTCCTCACTTTAGCGTGATTCTATTAAAGCAGTTGGTTCAGAGAGAGCCCAGGGTCAGGAGCCACCTGATTCTTTATAACAGATGGGCCCAATCGCTTTCTAATTTTATACCTAAACCCAATGTCTGAATCTCCATCTTGCCTTTATTAGTGAGACATCACCTTCTCAAATGCAGTTGAGCTGATATACTCTGAGCTGGGTGAATGCAAGACTGAGCAAAACAAAACAAACAAAACAAAACAATGTGTAAGTAAATTTCAGAAATGCTTTCAGAGTTCCTTGAACTCAGATGGTCTGTGCTTATTCCATTCAAGGATGGAATGTTATTTCTCCACTGGCTACTGGTAGACTATGACAAGATGGTTTCTTAGCACTGAAAAGGGCCTAACAGGACCTACTGGTCATGTCAACCTCTCACAGTGTACCAATGATAATAACTAATATAAGATTTGTTCCTGCCTTTGGGATTTATCTTTGAAGAGTTAAAATTCTTATTCTATGAGCCTCTGAGAATTCATTTTAAGTCAACAGGCAAAGAATTAGCTACAAGGAAGAACAAAGCAAAAATAAACTTTATCTTGGGCAAAGAATTGGCCAGATCTCTTCTTTGTTTAAGTAGAAACTTCAATACCTGAGACAGAGAGTTTGGAGACAGCTGGATTAATGCTTGTACAGGCAAAAGGAAATAGAGTAAATATGTCTAATGAGACACGTATCTTTTAGTGAATTTTGAAAAATGACTTTGCTTTAAGGAAGTTGATTCTTATTATAGTTTGTTTTGTGATTGACTGAATTATTCTCTACCTACCACATCCCTTTATCTGTTTTGACACTAACTTGGCAGAGGGATGGAGAGGAAAGGCCACAGGCCCAGGTGTCAGGCTTGGGTCAGGATCCAGCTTTGCCATCTTCCAGTTGTGAGACATTGGGCAAGTTACACGATATTCTGAGTTCCTTCCTTCAACTGTAAAACGAGGTTTTAATACTTACTTCTTTGGATTATAGTGTATGTAAAATATCATAGGTACACAACGTGCCTGGAATGAAGTAGGTGTCAAAATTGCTATAGTTCCTCTCTCCTTGCCTTCTACTTCCCAAAATATCCAATGGTTGTTAGTCATGTGATTAGTATCAGTTGTTACCATTTACCTATTTGTTACAATTCCTAATGTGGAATATCCTATGCTCAGCCCTGCCATCAGCAAGTCTAGATTCAAAGATATGAAATTGCTCAGGCAGTTTAGTTCAATGGGTTTGGATCCAGGCTGTACCACTTATCAAATGTGTGACCTTGGACAATTTATTCAAGCTCTCTGTGCCTCCCTCCTTTTTCTTCATCGATAAAATGCAGATGTCAATACCTACCTGCTAACATTACATTGAGGATTAAATGAGTGAATATATTTGAAACAATTAGCATGGTCATGGCAATGGTAAGAACTATGAAAGTGTTAGTTGTAATTATTGCTGACTAGATGATGTGTTTGTGGCTGCCTTCCTACTCACGCACAGCCCTTCCCTCCAAACCCATTTTGTCCTCAAAATGATGTTTGTATTACATAAATGGAGCATCCATCCATGTCACCGTTGTTTGTATCAGGAATGGACATCTTATCTGAGCTAATAAATCAGAGCCCTCCCCTTGGTTTAGGAACAGTGAGCAATGGGTTTCTGACATGAAAGGTTGTGTAGACTCAGGTCTGAGAGCATTATCTGAGCCCTGGTGGGTGATTAGAGAAACTTTTCTGTTGAGAGAAGCAGAAAAGTGAGGCAGATATGAAAAAAAAAAACAGGAGCAATTGTATCACCCGTGAAAAATGGAGAGCCCTGGGAAAATGACTTGGCATTCCTGAGATCAGCCTGTGCTGAGTGCTCTGTGCTTGAATTCCTGAGAGCTCCAGATTCCTGCACTATCACCCGCCAATGCTCCACCCCTTCCTTGAAGAGCTTACACAATCCTCTCCTCTCCTCTCCTCTCCGTGCACATAGAGAAGCTGTGATAAAACACTGCACTTCAGCAGGAAGTGGTCTACATCAAGGGCCTACAAATGTTTTTGCTCGCATATTGCAGACTTCTGAAAACCTACTATCCCCGCATATTTTCTAGTTGATAACTTACAAGTTTTATTTTCATTTTGTGGGGGAGGAAGAAACCTTCCTTTATTCCCCAGGTTCCTTCAGCTGGTCCAACAACCACATAGTCGTGGGGCAGGTTAGCATGAGAAAGTAACCAAATTCAATACACATCTATGTATGGGAACTCTGCATACATGAGAGAGTCAGAGCCCATAGGCACTGTGCATGGGAAGTTCAGAGACAGAAAGGAAAAACGAGGATATAAGACATTCTGAGCTAGGGATGAGGTAAGGCAGCTGGGGGCTTCAGAAGGTAATTGTGGGGAGAGCATGTGTTCAGTAATTATTACTTTGCCCTACCATACACATAGGTAAAAAGTCATTTCTGGTTTTAACTCATATCATGGGCCAAGCTCCTAATTTAAATTCTTCTAGATAGTTAAGGGGGGAGCAGAAGTTTCTCTTGAGCCTGCAGGGTCCCAGTTGCCTTTACTTCAAAATAATCCTCATATTATAGAGGCACACCTTGGGGTGCCTTGTTCTGAACCCCCATAATATCATCTACCCTAGAATATAAGAATATGTTGATTGTAAGAAATTATGCATCATACTTATTGTTTTATGTTATATACAGCTAAGGAGGTAAAAATACTGTCAAATTGTGACCCACTATCATTGTACTCCAATTTCAGAGATATGAAAAAAGTAGTCTTCAGAATCATTGAAATGCAGTTAGTACCAAGGATATAATACCTTATATATTGTAAATATTGACATTTAAGAATAAAAGTGCTACATTCTTCTTATAAATGAATTCAAATAATTGAAGCACTATAAGGATATGATATTGATCATGGTCCAGTTAAAAAATATAGATGAGCAAGATCTACTTTAGCATTTGAACATTTTATCTTCCCCGCCCTACCACTTGATTCTATATTTCCATTCTATTACCCACACAGAATTTTATTCAAATGTAATATGTTATTATATAAAAATATATTAAAATATTTTATTGATTAATCCATCATACTCTTCCACAAGAAAAATATGTATGTGAATGGAAAATTTGTCTCATTCCCTGTATCTATAAAGCCTTAAAATCTGTGCTATGGAAGATGGTAGCCACTAGCCACCAGTGGCTATTTAAATTTAAATTAATTATAAACTAAATAAAATTTAAAATTCATTTCCCCATCATATTAGCCACAAATGCTCAATAGCCACATGTGGCTCATTAGTGGCTACCCTATTAGTGCAGATAGAGAACACAATCTGATTTGTGTTTTGCTTTTTTCTGTGTTGTTATCTTTTTGATGTAATATTGGATAATATTCCAGGTAGTACCCAGAGCACATGCAAACCACTCACCACCAATGGTCAGCCCAAATGTCTATGCCAGCGAGACTCTATATTAGTTTTGTTTTACTGTTGTAACAAATTATCACGAAATTCATGGCTTAGAAAACGTTTCATTATCTTACAGTTTTGGAGGCCAGAAGCCCTAAAATCATGGTGTTGGCAGGACTGCATTCCTTCTCTTCCCCAGGCCTTTTGTGGCTTCCACAGGCTACCTGCATTCTTTGACTCATGGCCCCTTCCTTCATCTTCAAAACCAGCAATGTGCCATCTTCAAATCTCTGACTCTGATTCTTCTATCCCTGTCCACCATCCTTTCCATTTATTTGGAAATGAAAATATAACCCCTCCTTGTGATTACATTGGGTCCACCTGGCTAAACTGGGATCATTTCCATTTCAAGGCCGGCTGATGAGCAACCTTAATTCCATCTGCAGCCTTAATTCCCCTTATTCCCTTTACAGGTCCCAGGGATTAGGACACTAGCATTTGAGAGGCCATTATTCTGCCTACCTCAAACCTGAAATCAGTTTGTCACCAAATTCCCCCCTAACCCCCCCTTTTTTTTTCCTGGATAAAAGCAAAAGGACCATTTGGTGTTATTATCATTCCACGTTGTTTGCCTGCCAACAATTCACTGAGCTCTACACCGAAACATATTTAGGAACAGTCTTGCTCAATGTGCTTACAAATATGATTATTGTTAACATTTTCAATTATTTTACATTTATTGAGCACCAACCATGCACTAAGTACTCTTCAAAACATACAATTAGTCATGGTTGATGCCTAAAGGGCTTACTATTTAAAAATTAGACAAGACTAAAATTAGACAGATGCAAACAGCTATAAATAGCAATGCTCTGTGAAAGAACTGACTCTCCCAGACAAGTCAGATGCAGTGCTGTATGTATTCTATTCTCCAAACTCATCTTTACTCCCATGAGACCTAGAAATGTGTACTCTTCCAGGAAATTCACATTGGAACTTTATGTCGACAGGAAATAAATATTGTATAAGCACCACTTACAAGCAATTTTTTTTTAAGTTTGGGACAACTGCCTTGCATTATTTCAGATCTTATGGCAAATAAGATCCTTTTGGGTTCTGTGGTTAGTAGGATTCATCTATGAAAAGAAAATACCTCGTAAAAGATGCAGCATAAAATTTAATTGCTAACTAGAGGAAGGATTTTTCAAAAGCTAGTATTGTGGGCCTGTCTGAATAGCTCAGTTGGTTAGAGCATGGTCCCAATACACCAAGGTTATGGGTTCAATCCCCGGTCAGGGCACATATAAGAATTGACCAAGGAGTGCATAAATAAGTGAAATAACAAGTTGATATTTCTCTCTCTCTCTCTCTTAAATCAATAAATATAAAAATAAAAACAATTATAAATACTAGTTTTGTGAAGGACAAGCCAAGCTCTCAGAGCCCCAGAATCATTTAGGAGACTGTTTCACACTGTAACTCAAGAGCAGCCAGGAAACCATTTCTCCAGTTGAGAAGATTGAACTAGCCATTGTGTTAGTGTCTCATGACAGTGATGGAAGTATAAACATGTACAGACTATTTGTTCCAAACCTCCAATTAGTTTCCCTGGCAATAACTTGCTCTGTGTACTATTTCCAGTACTGGCAGAGGTGAATTTATTTTATGCATGTGCCCTTTTAAAAACTATAGAAATGTGTTTATAATACCATTTAATATGCCAATATGTTTTGTTGGATAAACACTAGGGACAAAATCATTTTAATGATGAACAAACTGAGTCCCTAAGGTAAGATGAATTGTTTAAGGGCGTAAAACTAGTAGGATCAGAGACAGAGCTAGAATCAGTCACCTGGGACACCAGCTAGGCGTTTTTCTCTTTCACCTGATGCTCCTTTCCTGCCTCTCATCCTGACTCTTTCTCAGTCTGCTCCACCTTCCACCACTACCCACCTTTTGCCTAAAACTCTTTAAAATAAGGAAGAAGTAATCTACACTAATAAAAGAGAAAAATGGTAATTGGCGTACGGCGATACCTTTTTCATTGGCTAATCAGGGCTATATGCAAATTAACTGCCAACTAAGATTGGCAGTTAACTGCCAACTAAGATTGGCAGTTAACTGCCAACAAGATGGCGGCTAATTTGCATATGTAGGCACAATGCAGGGAGGCGAAAGGGAAAGCAGGAAGAAGCCCCCTGCCACTGACAGTGATCGGAAACCCAGGGGGGAGCTAAGAGCTGTGGGGCAGGGCAAAGGCGGCCCTGGGGCCACCTTTGCCCTGCCCCCAGCCATGATCGGAGAATCAGGCGCCTTTGCCGTCCTGGCCAGTGATAGCAGGAAGTAGGGGTGGAGCCAGCGATGGGAGCTGGGCACGGTCGAAGCTGGCAGTCCCAGGAGCTAGGGGTCCCTTGCCTGGGCCTAAAGCCAAGCCCACGATAGCAGTGCCCCCCGCTGCCACTGCAGGTCCCCGCTGCCTGGGCCGGACGCCTAGGCCAGAGGCGTTAGGCCTGGGCAGGGGCGGAGCCTGCAACCGCGGGGAGCTGGGGGTCCCCTACCCAGGCCTGACACCTCTGCCGGAGGCCTCAGGCCTGATCAAGGGGCCGATCCGGTGATTGGTGATCGGAGGGTGATGAGGGTCAACTCCTCTGGCTGAGGCATCAGGCCTGGGTGGGGGGCGGAGCCGGGGATTGGGGGAATATGATGGTCCCCTTGCCCAGGCCTGAAGCCTGGGTCAGAGGCCTCAGGCCTGGGCGGGGGCCGGAGCCAGTGATCGGGGGGGGGGGGTGGGGGGGGGAGATGGGGGTCCCCTGTCCAAGCCTGACACCTCTGGCGGAGGCGTCAGGCCTGGGCAAGGGGCCGATCAGGCGATCGGAGGGTGATGGGGGTCAACGCCTGAGGGCTCCCAGTATGTGAGAGGAGGCAGGCTGGGCTGAGGGACACTCTCCCCCATCCCCCACACCCAGTGCATGAATTTCGTGCACCGGGCCCCTAGTTTTTTTATAATGCCAGGTATCTGTTATTCAAATATTCTTCCAAGGTGCCAGGTGGATTGTGAAGGCATCAACCTATAGCTGCAAAGAAAGGCCCACATCATAATGCGCCCTGCAGAACAATGGCTCCATGCTCTCCTGTCAGGATGATTGATGAGGGTTTGAACACCCTCAACTGACCCCTAACAGTTAGCACTTTGGGCACAAGCCTGGGCGGAGCCTCTGCCTGTTCTCACCTCAGAGTATGAGGTTCCACTACAATGTGCCAACAACTACTGTGGGATGTGGATGTCTGGGACAGATTGATATCTGAATCAAGAATAACTTAGCGCTCATCAGGCCATCTTCCCAGAATTAGAGTAGTGGGTGGAGAGGCGGGAACATGACTTTTTGCTAGGCTCTAGTGCTCTAATTGTAAGGAGACTCCACAGCCAGTGTCGCCCTTTTCTACACTGTCACTTCAGGCTGAGCATGGGATCTTCAGCCTCACTGAGCCAGTTCTTAAACTGCTTGCTGCCATCTCCCTCTCTGATTGTTCAATGACTGCCTGGATTTAAATCTCCATCACTTACCACCTGTGTAAGAACTGGTTAGTTTTTAGGCCCTTCTATGTCTAGATTTCCCTACCTATAAATTATAGGTAATTTTGGTATTTATCTCATAGGATTGCTGAGAGGGTTCAGTGAGAGAATACAGAAAAAGCACTTAGAAAAAAATCAGGCAAATGATCAGTGTTCAATAAACAATGCAGTTTGATGGTTATTATTCATTTGATACATATTGATGATAGCAACTACTGTGTGCCGAGTGCTAAGAACAGTATGAGGCATGGCAATTAATAAGATTAGCCTGGATCTCAAGCAGCTTCAGAGACTCTTTTTTTTTAAAAAAAAAAGATAAAGATAATTTCAAAAAACCTGAGAAGCAGCTGTCAAAGTGGATGGTGAGTAACTGTTGGGGGTGGAATTTCCAAGCAGACCTCACAGAGGAAGAAAGGATCAAGCAGGGACAGGAACAAATTGACTACAAGGCAAAGATGGTATCTTATGTGTCTATTCCTAGTGCCTAAGACAGGGAGTTCCTGGTCCTTGGTAAGAGGCTAGTGACAGGAGATTCCTGGTTACATGTAAAATGCATATTGCTTGTGAGCAAAGTAGAGCAGCAAGGCCTAAGTTGATTAATTTATTATAAATTTATCTGAAAGTCAGATCTAAAATATACTTGATGAGAAGGCAGGCTCAGCCGGTCATTGAACATATTTTTCTGAGTTCTGTAAGGCAGCAAATTATAAATTTTCTACTGGCCACATTAAAAGAGGAAAAAGCAGGAGAAATAAAATTTAGTAATATATTTTATTTAACTCAGTAATTAAAAATATCATTTCAACATGTAATCAATATAAAAATTACCAATGAGATCTTTTACATTTTGGGGAGGGGACTAAGTCTCTGGAACCCAGTGTGTAAGTTTTGCACTTATTACACATCTGAGTTCATACTGGCCACATTTCAGATGCTCAATAACCACATGTAACCAGTGGTTACTATATTGGTATTGCAAATCTAAAAGTTTTAGTGATATTAGATATTAAAAGAAAATTATATTCTTGGAAATATTTTATCTCAAAAAATAAACTCAAACAGTTTGGAGAATGCAGTATGTGGCACACAGTTCTCTGATGACAGGATGTACTAAGACTGCTTCAGTAATACCCTCTTCGCAATTTTTAAATAAAGGCAAGTGCAAATCTGGTCTGAGGACTTGCTGGCCCTGGTGATTAATTGAGACATATGGGTGAGCATAAAGCAGGATTTCCTCCTACAATCAGTCTTCTGCGACCTTCATTAAGGACAGAGAGCATTTTAATGGATGAAGCCTTCACCTTTAATAAGCCTTTACTCTGTTATTTCCTATGGAACCATTCATTAGATTAACAAAACAATGGTAGCTGGCTAATGACAGGGCTGTGGTCAGAGCCCCAGGGACAGCCCATGTCACCATTAGTGCCTCAAGGCAAAATGTCACTAGGGCCACCACGGCCAATCCAGTCAAGAAGACATTGACCTATAATTGGATTCGGAGAGTTCAAGAGCTCAAGAGGTTACAGATGGGGTGAGTGGGTCCATGCTTTGCATCATCATGTCAGCTTAAGAAAAGGATGTTTGCGAGCATAAGCAGAGTGATACAGGCAAGGGTAAAGTCCAAATGATATCCTTGTTAGTCATTGACTACTTTAGGGAGGCATATTTGTTTGTTTATTGTTTACATATATTTTTATTTTGGGATTATTTTAGAGTTATAGAAGAGTTGTGTGGACGAAAAGGGGGCCACATGCTAAACCTGACACGCTCAGGGAGGTCTGCCTGGCAAGCTTTACAAACCCAGAGAGCTACAGTAACCACATAGGATGGCCTGAAATTAAAACTGCCTAACTAAAAGTGAGTCATAGTAGGTAGTCATATTCTAGGCTAGTAGGTCAATCTTTACCTTAACTGAGCCTGTCTATTGTCTTTTCTCACCCACAATAACATACCTTTGGAATGTCAAAGTAATCCTCTTTTCCCAGACCCCTCAAGGCACAATCTCTCACCAGAATGGAGGCCTCAGAACCCTTCATTGCTATCTTGTTTCCAGAATACCATCTCTATGTGCTGTAAATGTTAATTGTTAACTATCCCATACTCACCAATTATTCAATCTCAGAGATTTCCCCACTGTGCTTTTCCTACCTCCCTAATCTACCACCAATGGATTTCATATAACCTCCTTATGTCTTCCCCTTTGATTCTGATTATAAAATAAGTAAAACTGCCATTTTCCAGAGCAATTTCTTAATCTGTTGAGATTTTGCACCCAGGCAATTATCGTCAGTTTGGCTTAAATAAATTCATAAAAATTCTCTACAGGTTTGGATGTGTCTAAGGTTGACAGTTGCAAACATAGTGCACAGGATTCTCATATATCCTCACCCAATTTTCCCTTACATAATCAAGGTACATTTGTCAAAACTAAGACGTCCACATTGGTACATTATTATTAACCCCAGATTTTACATTGACTTTTAAAAAAACCTCAGCAGGAAGAATTGTGTAAAAAACGAAGTATCAAAATACCTTTTGATCTTTATTTGAAAAATAAGATAACTCCTATCTTAGAGGGAAGAATGATAGGAATGAAGGATGCAAGAGACAAAGTGATGACATCAACCTAGGAACTCACCTTCCCAACATAGACACACAGATGAACTTTTATTATTCAAATCAGATCAAAGCCCACTTCCTTATGAGGCCTTCCCCATCGTACACCCGTAGTTAATGTTCTAACAGTGGGGAACAGACCTCTCTAAAACTTTCCACATTGCATTGTCTGGCACTGAGATACTCAAATGCTGAAAGAAGGACAGGGACCTAAGTGTTCTAGGAGCAATTATTGCAGCTTTCCCTCCCTCGCTTCTTGCCACTGCCCAATCTGTGTTAGCCCATGTGCTTTCAGGAAGGCCCTATGAGAGTTCTATGCATGAAGAGTTTGCATTGGATCCTTTTCCTTTTGAATTCTTAGAAGGGAGCTATATATCTTTAAAAAATGTAGTTTAAGAATCATCATGGTTAATATAGCTTAGCATATTTAGGTAAAGTTATTCTTGCTCTCAAATGCACTCAGTGGGAATTGGGTTTACTCACTTAACTACTGACTTTCAACGAATATAATTTGAGCAACTGTCATGTATTTGGCACTGTGCTAGGCGTGCTCTGAGGGTCACTCCTATGGGAACACTGTTCCTCTGTCTCTACTAGACTCTAAGTTCCTTGATTATAGAGACTATGCCAACTGTGTCTTCTTTAATCTCTCTCATTCTGATATTTTCAAAGCCTGAAGCAGTCAGTCACCCAATATCTAGTAGATGCTCAATAGTGTTATTGAATCATTAATGACAAATAATTATTGAATAGATAGTTGAATGAATGAATAAATGAGTTAATAGATGAGTAATTCCTAATCACTACTCTTAAGGCTATTACACTCTTAGAGCAGCACAGAGAAGCACACAAATGATTATAATGCATAGTGAAATGAAGTAAGTACCATTAGAGGTGAACAATCTTTAAAAAAAAAAAAAAGTGCTGTTTAGTTTTAGGTGAGAATGCAACTCCTGGGAAAATAATCAGGGGCAAGTGTCCCTTGAGACTGTCCAGGAAGGATGGATAGGATGTCATATTCAGGAAGGGGATGGGGAAAGTGAAGACATCCTTGCCTGAGGGAGCAGAGCGAAGGAACACAGCAAGGTGGGAGGGAAATTACGAATACTTTATGAAGAACTTAGTTTAGATAGCTTATATGGCATGTGTAGGTGAGGAAGGGAAAATAAACAAGTTCCACCCCACAGGTCTGCGTATGGGCACCCTTGAATGCCTGGATTTGCTCATTTGGAGGTGATAACAGACACAGATAAATCCTGAGGAGAGCTGGCTTGGGGTGGGAGCAGGAAGATCCCTTTGTGTCAGCACATCTTCCAAAAACAAAATTGGTCTAAGGAAAAGATTCAAACTACAGGGAAGAAAAAAGAATTTGTGATAATACAATGATACAATTTAACATTAAGTTCTTTGATGAGAAGTCAGAATGATCTTATGTTTGTCATCCAGCAGTCTATACCACAATTAAATTACTATATCTATCCTGTCACTAAAATGCAAAGAAAGCCATCAAAGCATTTTTGTGAAATAGGCAATTTAACAAAATTGAACTTGTGGCTTTTGAACTTGTTGCTTTTTCTTTGTATGTTACACTAAAAGTTATGTGACGAAAGTGACTTGAGGTTTTTTAGCAGGAGCTGAACAGTCTACTTCATACTGTTAGAAGTGAGCAATTTGTGCTGAATTGCATTATAACTACTCAAGGGGTTCAAAGGGTAAAATATGAGCATCTCATGGGGGCAAAGCATTCTTAGTTACAGTGACAAAATCACCCATGAACGTCACATTAATGCCCTTTATTTCAAGACTTTCCATTGCAGTGGAATAACTCTATGCTTCTGTGAACATCTTCCTCGGAAAGGACACTGAACCACTTCACTGGGCGCTTCCTGTTTATTTCCGTTTGCAGGGACCTTCTGCTGCTCTGGCTGGGTGTCTCAGTGCCTAACTCTGTGAGCAGGAAAACCTCTCAGTTTCCAGCTCCGGGCTTATTGGGTGTAGAGATAGGGGCTATCATGGCAATAATTGCTGGAGTTGCTGTGTTTGCACATCTGCGGTGGCCTTCTAGATTGAGTTTCAGGCCAGAGTCAGGCAACCCTCCTCCTCCTTTATGTTCACTGTCACACCATTAAAGGAAATGAGATTATGGCACAAATCATCATTCACATGACTCCAGGATAGAAGGTTATGGAGATATTACAGAAATAATTCCATAGCCGCCATGGCCCCTGACAGTAATTACAATGTGACCACAGGGGATCAGCTTCTAATAGGCTTTTGTTCAGTCAATTCAGAGTCTGTTGTGTGCTCTGAGTTTGGGTAATTAAAGTTGTGTCTCAGAAGCCACATGTGGTAGCTCATAATTATGTAGGAGAGCCTGAGAGGAAACTGAGGTGACTGACACCCGTGTGGAGTGAGGACCAGGGGCCCTGGTGACGAGAAAGAAAGAAACCAGTCCCTCATTTGGGAACAGGGGGGTGGTGTTCACTCCACAGCCTCCACTGCTTTATTTATTTTAAAACAAAAATGAGTAATTACATCCCTTCCTGGTCCAATCCCCCATCCTCCGGAGGGACTTTTCCTAACCCTTTCCTATTGCCTCCAACAACAGAATGGTAGCTGACCTGGGCAATGAAGAAAATATAAATGGCTTATTTAAATGCCATAATGGTTCAATTATTTAATTATTTGCATGCTGAGTGATTTGCATAAAAGCAGGAAAAGGCCTATGTTGGAATTTGGCCTGTATTTCCCCACTCTTGCCTCCCTTCCCCCCTCACCCCCCTCCATTCTCACTGGAGAAAAGATCTCCAAACTTGGCCTCATTTAGGTTCTTGAATTTTAAAGAAATGTGAACTTTGGAAAGCTTAGATGTGTTATTTCAAGGACACAATATTGCAAAGGAAAACAAACCCAAAGGCCGTATCCCATTGGGCCATATTTCCTAAGTCAGCCAAGACTGGGTCCCAGAGTCTCTGGATTCGGCATGTAAGAGATGGCTATTTTACCGTTCAGTTTGCAATGTGAAATGTTAGTACAGGACATCTTTTATCTTAAACCTTTAGACGAGATTCTTGGAATATACTTCTAAAAGGCATTCGCTTTCTGAGGCTTAAAAGTAGAATTCTGCTTTATTCTAACATAAGACATCTTTTCCTCCAAGTTTTGCCAGGTAGAGAACAAACCCCTTCATTCTCTCAAACACTGGCGTCACTTTTGAAGCACAGTAAATTTATTCTTCACCCAACGTGGGAACAACAATTGATATTCACAATGCTGCCCTTTCCTAAGGCTTTGCCTTCATCAAAATGAAACATTTTTTGTACTGAACACCATATGGTGTTTGTGAAGAGTGGACACGCAGATGCTTCCTAATTAAAGCATTAAAGTTTGTCATGAGAAATGGCAGCCACAGATGATTTTGGCTGGGCGTGTGTATGGGTGGGGGTCGGTGGGAAGCGATCCCAGAGAGTGGGTGAAGTGGTAGGCTGACTCCCAGCTTTTTCCAACACAATCTCTGATTGGTCCTCGGGGAACATATAATGGCAAGAGGCAGTTAATTTGAAGATAATTGAGAGATTTCTTTCCTGTCTTCACACAATAAAATAAGGTGTCGGGGCCTCAGCTGGCACTTGCATTCTGGCAGGAAGAAAAGGGCCCAGAATCAGTCTGCTAAAGCTGCCACCTCATTTTCACTTCTCACACAAAGCTGGGGAAACCCCGTTCCTGGCCTCCACACCCTGCCCCCCAACCCACAATTCCAGCCACACACCCATGTTTATTGTTTCAACACATCAGACCATAAATAAGAGTTTCCAAAGAAAAAGGATATTAGAGGACTAGGGATGGTTTATTCTTCTTGGAGAGCAAGCACTGTGCCTCTAAAAACACAAGCCCAATAACCAGCCAGGAAAGGAGCAGGTTTTCTTCCAGAAGGTGAAATTGTGCATGGAATCGTTTTTCTCTCTCTCTTTCTCGGCATCCTGGGTACTATGTGCAAATCTTTCCAAACCACTAAAGTCCAGGAATACAGAGGGATTTCTCAGGTTAATTTACACACTCATCTGCACACCTTTGTGCAGAGAGGAGCTATAGAAGTATCTATCAGACATGAGGCATGGTCTTAAACCAGCCTCCACAATTGCCGCATTAAAGGGGAAGAGATGAATCGGAACAAGTAAGGGGCCTTTTCTCCCCTGAGGGATCCTTCTCTCTGACCTGCCTACCTTCCCAACTCCTTTCAATTCTCTTTTAGAGCAGCTCGCTTATAAATTCTAGGAAAGCCTTAAAGCCAAGTAGGTGGAAAAATAATCTAATTTCCTCTTTTAACACATACACGTGAAGAATGACTGGAAATTAGGATTACATAAGTGTGAAAAAGAATGTTGCCCTTTTCCTTAGTGCTGGAAAGCTTAACGGTGACAAGCTTATGGGTGTAACAATGATAAAGAACTTCAAAAAGTGAAAAGAGCCAGATTTATCCCTCATCAGTAAAGCCCTAAGAAAAAAGATTTGAGGGAGTGAGCACACAGGCAGAGAGAGGCAGGGGGCAATCTGAATGAGAAAGCCAGTCTGAGGAAGCCAAATTAGATGATTAACACAGGATGACTTGGGGGTCATTAAAGATAGCTACACAGCTGGGTTTGCTAATCTGATTTAACATATTTTTAAAGTGAAATATATTTTTCTGTTGTTCTGGTAAATTGGGGCAAAGTAAGTTTTTCTTCCCTCTGAGCAGAGACTGTGATGGTCTCCCCCGCAGAGGACTGTCTGTAAGTTTGTTCCCGGGGAGCCATAGTGGGGGGAATGTTGGTCTGTGTTGTCATTTCTGTGTTGTAATTACACAGAAAAGGCAGAATGGGAATAAGGTGCTGGGACCATGGAAAGAAAGAATAATAATGAACAATTTCTGTTTATCGAATGAGATCATAAAGAAAGCAAAAAGAGCCCTGTCCGGTGTGGCTCAGTTGGTTGAATGGCATCTGTGCACACAATGGATGCTGGTTTGATTCCTGGTCAGGGCACATGCCCAGGTTGCGGGTTCAATCCCCAGTGACTGGTGCATGTGGGAGGCAACTGATCGATGTTTCTCTCTCACATCTATGTCTCCCTCTTACTCTCCCCTCTCTCCCTTCCTCTATCTAAAATCATCAAAAACACATTGGGGGAAAAAAGAAAGCAAAGAGATAAGATCCAAACATACAGAAGATTTTGCCAACATATAAACCAACACATATTTAGTATTGAGAATAGATAAAAAATTAAAAATAAAAATGAAGTCACAAAAGAATAATAAATAACCCAATGTAAAAACCAGGTCAATGACAGAAATAGACATCTTATGGTAAAGGAAACACAAATGATGGATACACCCAGGAAAAAATGCTCAATTTCACAAGTAGGTAGGAAATGGAAATTAAACCCAAAGGAGAACTTATTTTATACCCATCAGATTGGCAAATGGTTAAGTCTGACATCAAGTGCTGATGCAGATACTGATGGAGGAATTCCTCATACCCTCTGGAATGAGTGTACTTGGTCCCACAACACTGGGAAATGATTTGGCTTTATTGACTCACCTAGTAACTCTGTTGAGGAGGAAACTGGTCCTGCAAGGAGTGTCAGGCCATAAAAACTGTGAACAATGCAATGCCCTGGGGCGGGGGTCGTTATCGCTGGCCCCAGGACAGATCAACGGATATGGAGGATATGGGGGGGGGACCCTCAATACCTGGGGGCCTTCCTGTAAGGCCATGAAAGGGGGTGGGGGGTGAGGAGAGACCATATCTGCAAGACAAAGACCCCAGCAGGTTATAAAAAATGAACCCCTCTGCATGTTACCCTGATTTGGAAATTATTTCCGGAGCCCCTCCCTTTCTCTAGGAAGCGTGCTTGGTATTTCTTTGGTCTTCTGCAACACTATTCCTGGACATACCCCCTAAGTAACTTCTGGCATATCCTCTAGAATGGTCATAACATACTATTTGTAAGAGATAAAAACATCCAAACAACCCAAAGTTCATCAATAGGCAAATTTAAGGCTAGATAGTGATAGAGTACTTTAAAGCAGTGAAAATGAATGTATCAGGACTATACACATTATGCAGAATCTCACCAATAATATTGAAAGAAACAGAAGAAAAAAAAGTTTTACAGGATTGCATACGTATGATGTCATTTTTTAAAAATATATATTTTATTGGCTTTTTACAAAGAGGAAGGGAGAGGGATAGAGAGTTAGAAACATCAATGAGAGAGAAACATCGATCAGCTGCCTCCTGCACGCCCCCTACTGGGGATATGTCCTCAACCAAGGTACATGCCCTTGACCGGAATAGAACCTGGGACCCTTCAGTCCGCAGGCAGGCGCTCTATCCACTGAGCCAAACCGGTTAGGGCTGATGTCATTTTTTTAAAAGCCCAAATCAAACAAATTGAACAATACATTATTTTAAAATAGTTGGTTCTAGTTATTTTCAGTGGTTATGTTTTTTCTAAAGTTATAGTGAACATAGAGGTGGTATTTGGGCAACAAGACAACAATGAGAGGTTCTGTGGTCTCATGCTTTGGTGGGAAATTATGCCTTGAGGGGGTCTAGAAAAAGGGGATTACTCTGACATTCCAAAGTTATGTTACCCTAGATGCAAAAAGACAATAGACAGGCTCAATTAAGGTAAAGATTGACCTTTGTCAAGGAAGATACCAGCCTAGGATATGACTACCCACCATGACTCACTTTTAGTTAGGAAGTTTTATTTTCCGACCATCCTATGTGGTTACCTTTGGTCTGAGTTTGCAAGGCTTACCATGCAGGCCTCCCTGAGCTTGTCATGTTTAGTATGTGGCCCCTTTTTCATCCATACTATATATTCACGGGGCATGTCGAAGGGACTCTGGAGCCAACTGGAAGAGCTCCCCATGGACAATGTGGGAACAATTTGAGCAACAAAATGAAGAAGTATTGGATTATAACTCAAAGTATAAAATAAAAGAAATATCCATGAATTCATACCAATATAAATAAATGATTATATACACCAATGGGGAGAAAAAACAAAGCTTTATTGCAAAAGAAATCCAAGTCATTTATTACTATTGTCTATTGATGAGACATGGTTATCAGACCTTCCTTTACTTTAAAGTGCAGTTTCCTTTCTTGTGTTGAAGGCTTTGTCTGTTAAATCCCGTGTCTGTGCCCTCTCGCAGGCTCTTTCTGTTTTATACTTTGTTCTCTGTGTATGAGTAAATTTTCATGCTTCCTTCCTTGTCTCCTAATTTTTTGTTGAAAACTGGACATTTTTAGGAAACATGTTGGTAGCAACTCTGGATATGATCTTCCCCTCTGGGGCTTGCTTTTGATGTTGTGTACTTGTGCATTTGGCTGGCCCATTATAATGCTGTCTGTTTCCCCTATGGAATGAACCTTATGATGTTGCTTCTCAGCGGACAGAGCCTTGGTCAGCACACTTTCACCCTGGGATGACAGTGCTGAAAGCAGGACTCTCTGTGACTGTTTAATTTTTCCCCTTTGGTTTATCTGCTAAGGTGTGTGTCTCACTTGATATCCCACCCAGATGATAGTTTCCTCTAATTGCTGACTATTTGCACTACTGTTTCTGACACTACCTGGTGCATGAGTTGCTCCTCACTCTCATCCTCTTAAATCCATCCCCTTTGCAGGGCCAGTCTTTGAGGTTTGTTCTGACCTCAGGTGGGCTTTTTATGGCTACCTCTTCCCCTTGTTCTCTCTGGCAAACTAGCTGGCCTACTGTTTAGTATGTTGTTCCCATAGAGGTCTCTCCCTCACTCTCTACAAATTAACCTAAATTCACATACCATTTTACAAATTGTAGAACATGGGATGATTTTATATAGTACATGGCTAACATTTTTTTTGGTTGATTATTTATAGGTTTCTATAAAAATTGATATAAAAAGATGAATAGATATGAATATAGGTATAGATTTATAAAGAGGGTGCTTTGTAACACGCAGTAGTGTAGATTCATGGCAGGTGACAAATATTGCAATATTTCCCTTTCAAAAACAAATAAACAAACCAGTTTAGACTTGCATGCATTTCCCAGGATGACGGTCTCTGCTGCTGTTTTTCCTTCCGCTGTATTGTCTCAATGTTCTAATTAAAGAACGTCACATCCATCTTCATCCTTTGTTTTTCCCCAGACAATTTGGATGAGAGGAGATTGTGCATTTAAAAATGATATATGCACAAACACATACACATACAGAGCACATCAAAACTGGAATTTCACAATATTGTCACTTAGATAAGGATAAAACAGCTCTTTACTTTCTTCAAAGTAAACCAATTTAAAAATGATCCAGAGACATAGCAAAAATTGTAAAGGTGGTATGAAAATGACTAAATTTGGAATCAAGGTGCAGACATCAGGTAAAAATTTTACATGGTACCAAGTCTATTTAGACAAAAATATAATTAAATTCGTTGTTTGGCGATAAGCATGACAGGAAGGTGCATTCAGAATTCTCCCTTGTAATTAGTTACACTGGACAGCTTAAAAGTAGGGGCCTCAAGCAGGCAACAGGGAAAACAATAGTTCCTCTTCTTCCACCCACACAGCCTTCTCAATTGTAGCTTCAGGTACAGCTAATCTTTCCCTTTTCATGCTTTGCAGAGCGCTGTGAGGATTAGCTTAAGTCAGCAGACAGCCTGGTTGAAGGAGGAGCATCTGGAGGCCCCCGCTGACTTACAGAGTGAGCAGGACAGCGGCCGGTTAGGGGGCACAGCAGAGCCACAGCTCAGATGGACCCAGATCCTCTGGTCAATTGCTGATGTTATCATCATTCTCAACTTTAGCTTCCAAAGAAGGCTCCTGATAGTTTTCAGGGGCTGGTTGTCACCTAGACCCTGGGTGGGCAACCTCTGGCACGCGTGCCAAACATGGCACGCCAGTAACTTTTGCTGGCACATGAAACACTCTCTTATAATCTTCCATTTACAATTGTGAATCTTTTTTTTCAGTGATGAATTTTGTTAAGTCTCGTAATAGGAATAGCCTGACGGATGAAAGTCGTAGCTCGTGCATATCTCTGAAGGTCGCGAAATATAAACCTGATGTAAAATCTCTGTCATCAGTGATGCAGTAGCAAAAGTCCCACTGATAATATCAAACGGAGTTATAAAGTTTTCTGTCTGACTACCAGTGTACATGCATACATTAAAAAATAAATGTATTTTTCATCATCGTATACTGTGTTTTTGTTGCTCGAATGAATTTTATTATTTCTTCAAGGTTCTTCACATACGTGCACCTTAAGAGATATCAAGTAGGCGTAACATGTTCTCAAAAAGTTAGGGTTGGCGCGCAGAAGAATTTTGAGTCAGAGATTTTTCTGGTTTTGGCACGCACTCACAAAAAGGTTGCCCACAACTGACCTAGACCATTTATGTATGTGAATTCAAAGCATTGATTTTTTTGGTCGTCATCTCTTTTGTTTTGAAGTGCTTCTTCAAAAGTAGTTTTCAAGTTTATGAATAAGTCAGATGGAACTGCGAGGGCAAAGATTGTTAACATTCCAGTTCTACACGGAATGGCAGCCTCACTCAAGGTCTCCCCGTGACATTGACGGCAAACATTTGTGTTTCACGTGCCCACGGGCCTCTTCATCCCGGTCTGTCTGACCTTCCCTGCTCCTCCCCTAAGAACAGGATCAGGTATCAAGGAAATGGACACATTCAAACCCCCATCTCCCACCAATTTAAAATAAGGAAGAAATTTGTTGAAATTGGTTGTTTGGCTATACGCATGACATAAAACAATCTTAAGCAAACTTGTTCAGAAACTTCCCTTCATCCCTCAATTTAATGCCATTGGTCCTTATTCCTCTCTCTCTTGCTTAACCAGTTTTGCCAGTGAGCTTCTAAGTGACAGCATTGACCGACACGGGTTTGACTCCTCCCGTCCTCATGCTACCCTTACAGAATATCTAAATAATTGGGCACAGTGAGGATACAGCATGGAGAAATGGAACCGGCAATGGGTCTAGGAATTTCTTGGTATAAAGGAAGGACGGATCACTGTTAGAATGAGGTATATTTGTGGTAATAATGCCTGGATTAGGATGCATCCTATAGGCCCCATCAGGTTCTCCTGGCCTCACTGTCCCCTGGCCCCTGACTGCTGAGGGAAAAAACTCCATGCAGGGCCTCAGGTCTCCCCCACGTTGTCAGCTCTTCCCCCACTTCTGATGCCATAAAATGCTGCACCCTTACAAGATCTGCTTCTCCAATAGAGGCCAGGTGACCCAACCCAGACATATAGGCGTGACCTCCCATGGGGTCATTGTGATAAATGG
This sequence comes from Myotis nattereri, assembly GCF_964212035.1. Lineage (NCBI taxonomy): Eukaryota > Metazoa > Chordata > Mammalia > Chiroptera > Vespertilionidae > Myotis > Myotis nattereri. The sequence continues at coordinate 39,121,256 of NC_138079.1, forward strand.
AAACCAGGAGAGGCAGCAGGCAGGCAGCAGCAGGGCCTTCCCTCCGTTCCTCCCTCTGATGTGTGATCTGAGGTTGGTGTTTCACACAGCTTATCCAGAGAGAGTCTGCACCTGTCAAGCCACTAGTTGCGTCACTTCTTGGCTTATTGTGACTCAGCAGCCGATGCAGTAGTGCATGCCCTGGCATTTGCTTCCCATCCTTCCCTCCCATCCTCTCCCTCACTCTTGCTTCCTGTGACTGTACTTCCCAAAGGAGCATGAGCACCTACACCTTAACCTCTTTATCTGAAAATGGTTTGGTGTTTGCCAAAGTATGTGATCCCTTCTTTTTTTTTCCTTCAGAAAATCTCAGAGATGGGATGTATGAGACTAAAGAAGATGGCTGCAGCTCTTTAATCCAATTTTAAATTTCTATCTCAGATTTGATCTCTGAGCTCAAATTAATTAATTTTGATCCTCTGCCTTTTTGTTTTCTTTCTTCTCTGCCTGAAAAAAATCTGACCTATTCTTCCAAGTCCAGGTAAATGTCATCTGGGGGAAGCTTTTCTTGCCATTTCTGCCCACATCTGCCATGCCAGTCTATGCTACCTCAAGCTAGATATGATAGAGCTACATCTATGTTTCCTTGAGTACTGACATTGTGTTCTTGTTAGTTGAATACTGTGAGTTTCCCCTTCCTCTGCCAAGTCTTCCTGATTTCTTTTTATCCCCAGGACTGGCCCATACAAGGTGTTTAACAATGTTGTTGTTATTGTTTTTTTTTTTTTTTGTTGTTGTTTTTAATGAAGGTGGTTCGAGTTCTCCTTTTTGCATCCATCATTGTTGCATCTATCTTAGTCGAAGCAGGCCCACCTCACCCTTGGACCAGACAGTGGCCTCTTAGCCTCCCTGCTGCAGTCTCCTTCTGACATTGCAATCTGCATAAACCACAGGCTGCTCCTTTCAGAATCGCATGCTCTCACCCAGATCCCCAGCATGTATAGAAGAGGGATAGTATAGTATAGAAATAACATAAATGCATGAAACACAGACAGGTAGTAATAGCACCAAATAAATGTTAGATACATCCTATCTGATGTAAATGCCTTTGTCTGGTAGCTAAGGTCCAGGTGAGCCAAACTCTTGCATCTTTATTCACCATACACCCTCTCCCATCTGGTCAGGCCTGGCTCCATTCTCCTGCCCGAGCCTGTGCCACTGTCTTCTGCATTGGAGTAACTCAGGACACCCCTGCACCTATCCAAAACCTACCCATCCTTTAATTTCCTGCCTTCATAGATGCTATGGAGTTGATATAACCAGACAGATTCCCCCTTATCTCAACTTTTATAAGCATGAGAGATGTGCCATCCAGTTTCTCAGGCTTGAGATCTGAACATCTTAGGTTTTCCCCATCTCTTTCTTCAATAACACTACAAGCTTTCCAAGGGCAGGAACCACATTCAATACTTCTTCAGTAATCCTATGCCCAGACCAGCAAAGACTCAACAAATATTAGCAGATTGATTCATTGCTACAGAAATTAGCCTGACCAAACCTGGCAGAAAAAGTTCACGATAAGCTACAGCCTGTTGGTTAGAAGGTGTCATTAGATTTTAAATTAAGAAAAGGGATTTTCTGTTATTTTTACTGACATCAGCATCTAAGGAGAAAAACATGGCACAGATTTTTCTATATGTCTAGAGAGAAATGCCACTATTTGTTATAGTAGTTCATTAAAGCATTCTTCTGTTGCCTTTCCTAATATATGCCATGAATCTTCACAGCAGCCAGGGTACACTTTTTTCCAATTAATTTTTCATTTTTGTTTTACTGGCAGTTTTTCTAATAGCCATTTCCATTTTTCTAAGTCAAGCACTTTAATTAAAGTCGGAATGAAAAATCTGATTAAAATCTAAATTGCCTCAAGGAGCTGTGATCTTCTGGTCTGCCTTGCACTTATATAATTTATGCCCCAAATCGCTACATTAGGACTTCAGTCCATTTTCCTGACCTCAGAGGTTTAAAAAAGGTCTGGAGCTTTGAACCAAATGATTCTAATTTGGGAGCAATTGCATACCTAATATCAAGAATCTCAAGACCAGCAGTAGGTTAGGGGGTGATTTTCCAAAATGATTCAATTTTGGAGCAATTCCAAAAGACAGGCACACAATTTCTTTGCTGTTGGTTGACTTTTCTATCCTAACCTGTATTTAAATAAAAGCAGTGCTCTTCCTAAAACTAATTCCAGTTAGTAGATGCTCTGCCACAATCCAGAAGAACTGATTAATTTTGAATAGATAAGTGAGTATTCAGGAAGAAAAAAGGTGATGTGGCCTATCTGGGATTACCTTTTTCTATTTTCCAAAAATCTTTCTGATGATACATTTTTAAAGGTAGTTTTTGAAAACCCAGAAAGATTAATATTGGATTGCAACCCACCCCCCACCCCCACCCCCCGCAAACGACAACAACAAACAAACAAAAAGAAAACCCAAGGGAAAAAAGAAAAAATAACCTGAACCACAGAGTAAATTGATAGATCTGAGTCTCACGGAGTGTCTCAGGTGGATGAACTAATGATTTCATAAAAAATGTATAAGGCCATCAGGGATATTTGAATTAGAACAAAGGCGGAGGGAATAAAGCTAACAGAACTGGGGAGCATTTATGTGAACGAAATTGAAGTTACTCTGGTGTCTTGTTTTTCAAGCTCAGCTTGTGGGGGTCAAACAGGGTGGCTGGGCCTATTGCTGTTCTCTGCAGATTGAAATTGGCTGCCGCGGGCAAAGGTCACCCACGGTATCAATTACTTGCTGCTACCTGGAAAATTTAATTTCATGCCCTGCAATAGGTCTGCTTTCTTCTCTAGCATGAATGGCAACTGTCCTCAATTGATAACAAGAATAACTCATTTCCTCTGAGTCATTAGACTCTAGAAGTGTCTCCATTCATAAAGGCCTCTGCAGATTGCTGGCCTAGTCAAAAGACCTGCTACACTAATATGCTCAGAGATTGGAATAAAAACTATGTGCTTTCCCTATTCTTAACCTTTTAAGGTGTTTTTTATAGTTTGTTTCTTATTTAGGTTAGTCTAAACTCTTGTGTACAATTCTATTTTTTTTGGAAAGAATTGTTGTGAGTTTATTTGAGCCAAACTGTTGACAATCGCTGGGAAGCAGAATCTCAATGGATTGGGATAATGCTCCATAAACTCTTGTGTACTATTGATATTTAGATTAACATAGGTTTCTCCGTGGAATTTCTCAAAGAAAGGAATGTTAGCAAACAAAAAAGTCTGTATTTCCAAACAACTGGGAATCTGGTTGAGGGAAAATTTGTATTTGGCTTATTTTTGCCTGGAAATATTGTTCAAGGTCTATAAGTAATTGCTCCTTCTTTCCTCCTCCAAATCATAGTCTTTGGAGAGATGAGGCAACAGCCATTTTGATAATGAGATGGATATTGCACTAAGAAGCTGATAGGAATATTAAAATAAGGAAGAAACAAAGAAAAAGCATTTGGTCTGCTTCACTAATGACCTGGTGCAAGCCAGAAGACGATAGTGCAAAACTGCCAGAAATCCTTGGTAGTAAATGACCAAAGGAAACATTTTTAGAAGGATCATATAGATGCTCCTCATTTTTTTGTTTTATCTTTTGTTCCCTTGGCCTTAATTCTAATTAAAAAATGTTCCTGATAGTTTCATCAGCATTACAAAGAAAGAAAAAAATTATAACAATTAAGTATACATTCCACAAAATCTAAGAATTTTGTAAAGCAGAAATAAAAAATTAGTTATGAATTGATGTTTCTTGCAGATATGTGTATGAGCATGTTTGTACCACATGCAACTACATGAAACCTTAACCATGCAGTTGTAAAAAGAGCCTGAGGCCTGCTCGCCTATACTAGAATCATAGGAGAACATAGAATGGACCTCACAGGCACCTCTTCCTCTCCAGATCACCCTGCCAATTCTCACCAATAAAACCAAACCCACCCTGGTCATAAAAGCTTGTAAGGGAAAGAGAAACATAAGGCTTTAGGTGTTAGGCATCTCAGTGGGTGGGAAATGGTGAGGAAATAAAGGAAGATGAAGAGGTGGGTGAGAAAGCTTCTCCTCTGGCCATTAGTTCCAAGAACAATGACTCCTCTGAGAAGAGCTGCCATTGTCAGAGGAAGCGGCACATGTTTCCTGCTGAGGGTCAGAGGTCTTCAATTTATTCCATCCTTTTTGATACAAAAGGCCATACTCTCCTCCTCCTTCTCCCCATGCTAAGAAATAAATGAGTTAACTAATCCTGTGTTGCTTTTGACTGATTAACCACTATTATGGCTATATAAATGATTTTTAAATGCAGTTGAGTAAAAAAATACTCTTAAAACAAAAACAACAATGGAAACAAAAGGCCTTTAAAAAGGAACAGAAGGAAAATTAGGGTTTTTGGTTCTTTAGACCTAAACAAAGAAAAATAAATTATAGATTTTCTAATGTGGTTCCCTTGTTATACAAAATGAGAAATTGAAACTCAGAAGCAAAATGACTTGCCCCAGTTCACATAACTTCTTAGAGTCAGAAGTGTTATTAAAATACATGTTTTTAAAATCTGGGGTAATTTGAATATCAAAATAAGTGATCATACTACCTGATAACCTATTGAATAAAGTAAAAATCCTGATTCTATACTGATGCGTATAAATAAACAAATAAATGGGAAGGTGAAGTTTTTCTTTAACTAGAATGGCAACTAATAAATATAGACAAAATGATTGATTTATGAAATTATCAATGGATGCTAAAATTAAAGAATGAAAGTCTTGATGAGAAACATGTTGTCTACATAGTCTAAAAAATAGTCTAAGAAAATTTCACCACAAATTACTTAATACAAATGAGGAAAAGTTGTTATAATGAAGAAACCTAGTGAACACCAATAACTATATAACCAAAGTTGGGATAAATATCAAATATAAATATCACCAATATTGGGATGAACTGACATCATGTCCCACCTGTTATGATGCACTGAGAAGAACACAATGTCACTTTTGTGGTGTTCCTGCCAAGAATGCACAACTAGAACCTGATTATAAGGATGACAGAGGCAAAATGCTCAGCGTAGTAGCTGCCCCTTAACAGCACATTAAATATTAATATCCAGTTAATAGTAGTTGAAGCATGGAACACAGTTACTCAAAAAAAATGTGTACTGAGCCAATAAATGAATGAATGAGTGAATGAGTAATAAGAGGTGTGGCCAAGCCTGTGAACTGAAGTCACAAATAGAGCTCTAAACCCACAAAATGGGCCTGACTGACACACAGAGCCATTTACTAAATGTGACTGAAGTAGGAGTTCTGGTGACAGCATCAGATAAGTGCATAAATCTCTGAGCTTCCTGAGATTTTTCAGCATCTCCTTTGCCCAAAGGTACCTTTCCTTAGAAATCCCCTGGTTAATGACAGAATTAATGTGTGAGGAAGGGCATTCGTGTTAGAAGTGGAAATTTAGACCCAGAGGGTTCAAGAGACTTCTGAGGGTTAAAGGATAATATTCCTCTGGGGCTCTGTGCCATCCCCATTAAAAAGTCAGGGCGACAGAGGTTGGTGGCAGGGCTAGAGGCACCCAGTGAAGAGTGTCTTCATCTGTAAGGGCAGAGGTTAACTACAAAGTTTTCAGGCTCCCTTTTTGGGGGGTGGAGAGGAGGGAGAGGTTCTTAAAAGCACTGCTTCAGCACATATGCACTGGCATATGTCACTGTGACAGGTAGACACATCTTAAAACAAACCTCACAAATACAATTCAAAACAAACGGAGTCTGCAAGAACTAGTTCCTTACATTAGCTCATCAAGTCTCTCCCCTTGTCAAGAAGAATCGGATCTCCAGGTAGAAGAAAAAATACTTGATCCTTTCCAGAAGGCCACATGAATTCCACTTCTTCCCCTTCCAGAACTGATAAGATCTCAAATAACTGCACCAGCCGGCTAGACCTTGCTTCGTTAAGAAGCTGGGAGATACTAGTGGGAGGCTAAGATGCCTGAATGGAGATTTTCAACTACATGGAGATACTTACGTTTGGTTTTACATCACACTCTCTTGCTCAGTGCTTGCCTCACCAGCTTGCTATGTAGACCAAACGAGACGTGCATAATGGAGTTTAAAACCACTGCGACGCTCTGTGCCATTGTGCTCTGTCCCATTCTTCAGGGCATTGTTAATTCATAATCCTTAGCCTCAAAGAGCTCTCCATCTGAATGAATTTACGGTCTGTATATTCAGAAGCTTTTGTGTGTGTGATTCTGATAAATAAAGTCAGCTTGAGCACTAGCTCTTGGATATGGGAGAGAAAAGAATGAAAATAGGGCCCTAGGCACAGGAGCTTGGAGTTCGGTTTAGCAGTTACCTGTGACTCCAGCCTCCCAAGCTTAAGGCACATTAGCAAAATTGCCCAAGTTCACCTCCTCTTGATCCTACTTGTCCATGCAGAGCTAGTTCCTGCTAAATGCCCCTCCAGTGTTTTGGTTTGTGCCAATGGTGTGGCTACTCTTCTGCCATCTCCCACTGGTGCTACCTTCTTCCTCTGCCAGGCTATGCCCTGGGTACCACATGCACAGCACAGTTGCACACCATGCTTTCTCTTGCTTCCTATCTGTACCACACTCTGTTGGAGCACTCATAGCAAGATAGTCCTATATTTTCCAGGGTTTTAGAGAAAGTCTTTGTTTTTATTTCCTGCCCATACTGTTCTCCACTGAGTCCCTCCCTGAGCCCAATAGTGCTACACCAGGAGCAAAACTAAGCATTGGTCCCAATGTGCACAGAATTACTCTCCCCTCCTCACAGTCGAGGCTTTACTTTAGGTCCCACGGGCTGTACCTGGCTTCTTTCCTCAATACTTCTCTCTCAGGAGACTCAGCCTCCCACGGTCTGTGCTGTAAACTAAATGGCTGTGTCTCCCCCAAGTTCATATGTTGAAATATGAACCCCCAACATGATGCTATTAGGAGGTGGGGCCTTGAGGAGGTGGTTAGGTCATGAGGGTGGAGCCCCCATGAGTGGGATTAGTGTCCTTATAAGTTCCTGCCATGTGAAGGTACAATGAGAAGATGGCCATCTGTAAACCAGGACCAGGGCTCTCACCAGACACTGGATCTGCTGGCACAAGCCTCCAAAACAGTGAGAAATAAATGTCTGTTGTTTAAGCCACAACATCTATGGTACTCTGTTCCAGCAGCCCAAATGGACTAAGGCTGTCTGTCCCACCAGCTTCCCCCTCTCCCCCAGATATCACAAGAAATGTCTGCTTAGACTTTACCTCCCTCTTTGCCTGCCCCGCCACACCTGCCTTATAAAACTGTCCTTGATTTTCTAACATTCATTCATCCCATAGATTTATTTGAAGACTATTTATTATATGAAATGTTTCCCAAGCTGTAAAATGAAATTGTGTTCCAACTCCAAGCAGTGCTGAAAATGTCCTGTAACTTAAAATCCTGTAACTAGAAGCATTTGGCTTATGAAAAGTTGAAGGACTTGTGACTATAATTTATCACATATATTCAGTTTTAAGAGATGATTTAAATCCAAACACTGAAATAGACTTAAAGAGCTTTATTAAAAATATTTACTCAAAATTACACCTTAATGAAACTGCAGTATATCATTTTACGTCTCTGAATCACAAAGTAAACAATTACAATTTGTAGTCACTTACCTAGTTCTCCCGGAGGTAAGCTCTGGGAGGAACTGGAGGTCTGCAGAAGCTGGATGGAGAGTGGTTCTGGGATTTGCTAAGAGTGACTGGGTAGGGGCAGAGGGCGGGATAATGTACTCCTCTCTTTTAACTTTCTCTATCCTCCACCCCCTTACCTCTCTAGTTTTCTACAATGGCCCTAATCTATCTTCATCTGCCTACAAAATACCTCCACTTGTGTGTGCTGGGTGGGATGGGGTGCTGGGAGGTAGAACGGGATTCAGAGAAGAAAGAAGGCATTTACTAGTAACACAAATTCCGTTTATTTTGAAAGTCTTTCAACACACTCTTCTCCCATCAGAGAGTCTGATGTGGGAAGGAGAGAAGAAAGGGGGGCACTCCCCCCAGTCTCACCCTTCAGAATTCTCTCTTCTCCCTACTGCTGCCTACCCTCCATTTTAACATTTAGAGATTCAGGCAGCAGGTCAGCCTCACTTAGGCAAACACCAAGTCTTTGTGATTTACTGGAATCAGGTCACTGGACTTCCTGTGCATGTGTTAAAAATCAGTGGGGATGTGACTACGTTGGGGGAGTGAAGAGGTCAGTTGGGGCTGTGGTGTTTGGGAAAGAGATCTGGAGGAGTGGCTGTGGCTCATGGTCACCGGAGGTCAGCATGAGAGCTCTCCCAAAGCAGGTGTTGGGAAACCTGTTTTGACTCTGCCAGTTCAGGGCTAGGTGTCCATCCTACACACCCCCAGAGGGCCCCCTTGGCCCTCGCACTGATCTCACTGCCTGTTTCTTGCATGACCGCCCTATGATACGGTAGGCCTCTCGACATTGCAGACTGCACCCTGTGTGGCACAGTGTCCCCAGCCCTTAGCCCCAGCTCCCAGGAAGAGCCCAGTAATGTTGCTTGTCTATGGATGAAGTGGCTGCCATATCGGAAAGGTCACTGGGCTGAGACTGAAAAGCGATGGGAATTCCCGCACTACACTTATCAACGGCTGGACACTCAGCCTCTCTAAATCTATTTTTTTTAAAAAGCAAAATGATTTTGATTTATCCATTTTACTAATGAAGTAATGGAGCAAAATGAGATAATGGATGTAAAGGGTTTTCATAGGCAGCATAGTGCCAGTCAGTATAGGATTTTATTATCCAGATAAAGCTTGAACAAAGGAAAGTATCATCTGGTTATACTATGGGGAGCAAGTCTCTGTACTCATGTGCAGACTTTTGTAATACTAGCTCACTAGCCTCAGAGTAAAAGCATAAAATGAATAAAATTACAATAATAAACAATGACGAAATAATAATACGTGAACGTTTTGTGAATATTGTATTTACAATGTGTCAGGAAATTATGCTGAACACTTGGCATGCTTCAACTTATTTAAAACTCTTTGCAATCATATAAAGTAGATACTATTACCCTCATTTCTGTGGGGCGTAGATGGTCATGTGGGCCAGAATTTAATCAAGATCTGTCTGACTCTGGAGTCCAGCTCCAAACCAGGCCACTAACCTGTCAAATAACCATTAGGACTAGTTCGATCCTCCTTAGAAAGGAGGTCTTAACTAAAGACAGGGGACCCTGTGTTTGAGCCTTGCTACTTGTAAAATTGCAATACAGTTGGTTTTCTTAAAGAACTACAAGGAATGATTATTTCTCAAGCATTAAGGGCATCCTAGGAGGATGTGTGGTGTGTGGAAAGGTGAGGCTGGCTCATAGACCAGGCCAAACGGCATTTGTGTCCTTTGCTTTCACTAGCATTAATCATGTTAATTTTTGGTTTTGTAAGACTCTTCTAAGGCCTAGGGGAGGTTCCATGCTCCAGAAAGGATTTGCATCGGTTCCAACCCAATGTTCGAGAGAGCTCCTCATGTGGAAAGTCTTTGAGTTAACTTCTCTGTTTAGGGTGTTCTCAACCATACAGGTGGTGTAAGTTGAAACCCCGAACCCACAGAATGACAAGCGTAAGCTGCAGATTTTCCTGGAAACTCTTTTTCACCACTCACAACCCAAATCAAGTCCTGCATAGTTCCTTGTCATCCCCTTTGCCAATACACCGTTTCCCCCTTTAAACTACACTTGGACTTTAGAAGCCCCAGATTTGGACAGGAATCTCAGCTCCACCTCTCTTCCTGACATAGACCCTGTCCCTTGCATTGTGGTTAAGACCCAAGGGCACCAAAACTTACAACAATCCTCAGCACCACCAGCATTGACTCCTGCTCTCACTCTGGGATCTAGCTCCCTATGGGATTCCCTTGACTTCCTTGTTTGTTATATATTCCCCAGCATGTCTAGGTATTTTGTAGTAAGAGGTGGTTTTAGACTATGTGGTCTGCTACATTGGAAGAAATAGAACCCCTGCCAATATTCTTACCCAAAATCTGGTTAACAAATAACATGAAAAAAGGAAAAGAAAAAAGACCTGCTACCTGAATGTGTCAGCAGCCCTACTCCTCAAATCAGAAGTCAGGACGGAGAACTACAAGTTTCTTATGAGTTCAAGGGATGGAGCATTAAACATAAGAACTGGTCTAGGAGGTCCATGGATATCGGGGAGTCAGGCATCACCGCCAGCAGGGCTGGCTCATCAAGGCAGATATGTGTCTGGAGACCAGCACGAGAGTGAAACTCCCACCGCCTTCCCAGCCAGCCTCTTTAGTCACCATCAGTCATCCAGTCTCCAAAGAGGAGGGCAGGGCAGGGCAGGGGCAGATGAGAATCCCCATCTCCTTGTTCTGGGGAAGGTCCCTGCCATGGCTTTGAGTGCCTCCAAGGACAGCGTCTGCAGAAACACACTCTGCATTCAAATGCTAAGTTTTTCTGCCACTCTCTGTCTTATAACAGGCTGGTAAAGAACTCGAAGAAATCGGCTCTTATCATAGGGCACAGACATTGCACACTTGAGTCAAACAGCCAGCTTTTGGTCACATGGCTAAACATAAGGTGGCAGTGAATGTTCTCGACTGAACCATATCCATTCAGTCAATCCCAGGTGTCTTCCCAAACAAGCAGGTGGACGGGCTCTGGGAGGCTTGACGGTAGTCGGGAGGGGAGTGGGTGGTGAGGAAGGAGAGCTGCCTTGTTCACTGTGTGCTGCCCTCAGGCTGACCACCGGCTGTGCTTCCTTTACCTACTGCTTACACAGAGTCACACGTGAAGCTCACTTGTCTCAATGAACTCTTCTTTTTACCCCCCCCCCGCCCCCCCCCCCCGCCCCGGGTTTTCATCTTTATTATTAAATCAGGGCCATACTGGGCTAGCTGTCTACGAACCGTCTTACCTCATGTGAATTCTTCGGCTGCAGGAGAAATGCCCCACAAAATTAATTAGCTCCAAATGAGTGCCACTGGGGGCACTGGCCACGTCAGACACACTCCAGCAACTGAGAACAAATGCGTACTTATCCTGGGGATGGAGACTTTGGCCTCCATAGCGCCATGCTCTTAGAATTTACATTTTCCCCCTCTGAGACTACCAGAGATTTTTAGCCATTGCAGAATCTACGCTGTATTTAAAGCTCGGACCTCTGGTTAATTTTAAGACTGGAAGGGTTTTTCTCTGCTCTCACCCCTCAAACCAAGGCCCAGAAAGGTCTGGTGATATACCCAGGATCACACTGCTCACCTGAGGAAGAGTCTCCAATTCCTAGAGCAGTTTTCTTCCCCCAGATCCTCAGTGCTTCCCAGAAGATGGTAACAGAGGAAGCAGACCAACAGCTGGAAAACATCCCCCCCCCCGCCTCCCTAGGAATAGTGGAGGGAGCGGTTATGGGGTCTGTCTTGCCTGCCATTGATTCGGTATAAATCCTTGAGCAGAGATGCCAAGCAGACTCCACTCTGGGCTCTGTTTTTCAGTCTTCAGCCTAACACATGCTGTGTCTGGTGAGGAGCTCAAAGAAACAAACACTAGCTTTTGATTTTCTTCGTAGGATTAGGTCACTTGGGCTACTTGTAAAGAGGGGACCAACATTTTATAGGCATGTAGCTTCTCCAACTCTTGTTCCCTTCTCTGTTTCTAAGGACGTCATAGCAATAAGGCCCATACCTACAGGTGCCCAAAGACCTTCATGTTAACTTTCCTGGACAAACAACCTCAAAACTAATTATCTTTGAACCCAGGTCAGGGAAATGTAAAGCTCCTGGAAAGTACAAGTATAAACCATCCATACCAGTCTCCCGGCTCATTGAGACACTGCAAACTCCTCATTGTTTATCCCTCTCTGGGAAGAGAGAAGTCTCAATTTTGGAGAAGTCCCTATTGTAAATATCTGGCAATTTTGCCTCCCCAGCTCCTGAATTCCCCAAGATATGTTGGAAGCAGGGCTTGTCTCTCACCTCACAGCAGAAGCAGGCCAGAGAGTGCCTCTCTCAGCAGCCTGGTTGCTGGCATGTAGAGTTGGATGCAATTGTCCTGGCCTTAAATCTGAAGTGAGCGATGTAGAGAAGTAGGGGGAAAAGATGAATTCTGGCCATACCAGAAACAGTAAGAGCTGCTTAACACTGGGGACTTCAGGGGCAGCTGCTGTGTCAAGACTTTGATTGTGTTTCTATCACCTGTGCATAGCCCAAGCCTAGTTCTCATGAGGACTTCTCATCAATTCTGCAAGTTATCCAGTCTCCTTCCAATAAATTCCTATTCTGTTTGAATTAGCTAGAAATAGTTTCTGTGGTTTACAACCACAAATCTTGACTAGCCCAGGCTCCTTCAGGTTGTTTGAATGGGTGGGTTTGAGGAGTGAGCTACGCGTATGGTATCTTGTTAAAAGGGAGTGAGAGAGCATGAGGACTTCATGGCTGAGGCAGAAGGACTTCTGCTTTTCCAGCTGCTAGCAGTGGGGACAGAAGGAGGTCAGTGAAAGACAGCAGGAGGTGGTGGTCTATGCTAAATCACCCATGTGACTGCTCCGGCTCCCACAACCTCAGCTTAAAAACAGGTACTGACAGGCATCCTGTAGATTTATTTTTCCAGTTCTGCCCTCTTTTCCAGCCAAAAGTCAGGCCCCACAGCTGGATGGAATAAAATGGTTATATTGGGAGACCTTAAAATTAGCCTGGTTCTGGATGTTTTAAAGTTGGGGCCATTCTGTGAGTAGAGAATGGATGCTTTTCTCTAACACAGCTGCTGGGGATAAAGTCAGAAGCTGTCAGCTCTGAGGGCTCCCCCGTCCCAGTCCTAACACTCCACTCACCCAAACCTCCAAACCCAGGCACTATACGCCGCCTTGTACCACAGTGAAAGACAACCCCACTCCGTCAATGGCACATTATCATGTGGCTTTCCTTTTTTTCCTCCATCACCTTATTCCTTCGCTCTTCCAAAGCTGAGGATAAATTATTTAACAAGTCTCCAGGGGTTAACTTTATGAGAACTTAAAGCCAGTGCCCATCTGCTATAGGTTAGGGCGAGCCAAATGCTGAAAGTTAATCCTTCTTGTTCCACTCTGAAAAACACCCAGCCACGCACACACACGTGCAATCACACACGTGAACAATCACAAACCCACACACCTACCATAGCACCTCCAAACCACATGGCCCACGCAGTAAAACATCAAGGCTCGACTCACCCCACCCAGGCCAATAAAAACTTAACTTTGCACTCTCCTATGGCTGAGCCTGTGCGTGCAGGTATCCCTCACGTGCCTGGGTAGGGGGGACTTTTCTGTTATCGAAACACTGCCAAGCTTTTCGGATGAGGGACTAGGTTCCATTTAAACATTCATATGCACCTATACCTTGGTAACACGTGCATTGGAGTGTAGAATATCAGAGATGAAAGGGGGCGTACACGAAATACATGCACATTATACTGTATAATTTTATAATTCCTCCACATTCTACTTAATTTTAATTTAAGGGGCAAAGGGCAGTTAATGCCATAGTTGTCGAGCTTTTATAGAAGAGGTGGGTTTGAAACTTGGTTCTGCCACATTCTTACTGGACCTCTTTAAGCCAGAGCTTACTGCCTTTGTCTGTGAAATGAGGGTTAAACATGGTATCTACCTCATAGTAGCATGTGACAACTAAATGAAATACCAAATCAAGTCTTAGCACAGGGTCTGGCAAACACAAAACACTAGTGTTAGCTAGGAAAAGGAGAGCTATTATTATTCTTCACCCCTGAATGGAGTCTATTTTGAAGGAGTTTGCTAATGCAACTCATTTATAAATTAATAATGTGGTAGCTTCTCATCTGAGAATCAGTTGCTATAACTCTGGTCAAAGGTAAATTAATTCTAATTAATTCTAATTAAGTTTAAGCCAAGCAGCCTTATTATTAATGGATAATAAACATGAAAGTTTTAAAAATATTTTTGATGTAACTAACTGTTTATGTAGAATCGGCCTAATATAATTTAGAAGAAACTGATTTCAAAGCAAGGGAACTTTTCTTAGGCCACAAAGCAGAAACAAAAACCCAGGTCTCCAACCATGAGGCCAACTTCAGTTTACTTCATCCTGTATCCAACTAAAAACCTGTGGCCCAATTTCAAACTACAAATTGGTACATTTATAGGCAGTGTCCTAAATCAGGAAACCTATTGGATTATATGTCCAGCAAGTCACCCCTATTCCACCCCAGCCTTTTTGGGGGGAACTCTTCCCTTTTCCCTCTATTCTCATCAGTCTCCCCATCCTGGCTGTTGGTGACTAAATTCATAGTATATGAATCAATCCTGGGCCACAGGTCCAAGGGTAGGCACCAGGCCCAGGCTGGCCAATAGGAATAGCTGTTTTTAGGAATGAAGTGGTTAGTCTTTTTCAATGGTGCTGCCCATTGAAGCAGAGAAAGCCAAAGTATAAAAAGAGAAAAGAAAATGGACTCACCATGAGGAAGAGATAGAAGAGCCAGTTCTTTATGGCTTTTGTACCTCAGATTCTAGTTTATTTTGAGATCCGCTGCATGCTTTCCCTTGAGTCTTTGGAAACACTGTTGGATAAGTGCTTTCCTGGTTTAAGCTAGCTTACGTCATTTATCAACTCCCTGCACATCCATGGCAGTTACATTCCAAGAAGTGGGAGCACTCGGGAATTCACACCATATTGCCCATTAGAGCATCCTCCCTCTGGAGAGATACTTTCTCATCCTTAGTATTGGCTCCTCCATGCTTCAAGTCTCTTCAAGACATGGATGGCATGCCTCTGGCCATGGCCTCGGAAGCTACCAGTTCTGCAGTGGTCTATCAGACCTCCCATCTACTGCTATTTCCCTTGCAAATGTCTAAGGATTTCTCCCAGGCCCGACAGCTTTCTGCTCCTTCTTTTCACTTCTACTACCATTGCCTTGAAGGCACGTTGGGCTTCCATAAAACTTGCATTTTATTACCAGTTGCATTCTCTCTTCTGCCATTTCTCCACAATGGCTCCAGCACTTGTGCCTCTTCTGTCAGCCATCTGGGACCAAAACTGTTCCTCCAGAACACAAGCAGCATGGCTGAAAGGGATAGCGCAGTGGAGCCAACAGCCAGCATTACGGACGCTTTCAACTAGGGAGCCTGGGCGACACAGGCTCGTCTCAGAGAGGAGGAGGTCTGTGCTGTGGGGTCTGCCGAATTGCCAAGCTTGCTCTGGTCCTCGGAGCACAGGGAAAATGTATGTTAACGATTACTAAACTGGAGTGTTCTGTGTGAATATGTAAATAAGTGTATGTGTATATAAATGTTTCAAGGAAAATATTTCAGAGGCAAATACATTTTAATGAATCAGCCCTTTGCCGCCTATGGGGAAATATATGTATTTGCAATTCAAACCATGTTTACTGGAGCAGGAGCTAAGAAAGATTATTAAAAGCTATGAGAAATATTGGGACTTAGCAAATATTTAGCAAGTATTTCTTGGTTGCCTACTATGTGCTATTTAGCAACACACAAAATAAAATACTTGGCCATGATGGAGTTTCTGTCCGTGGGCATGAAAGCCCCAATGGAAATACTAGCAATGGAAACTACAGATAAAAGTGTCTATTCAGTACCTTTTAACCCGAAATATTGTGTCAATGTGGTTTTTATACATTGCTTTCTACGTTCTAACAGACGATAAGCTCTGGAAGTCAAGGAACTGTGTCTTTTTATTCATCATTATATCTCCAGTACCTGATCCATAATTGGTCTCAGTAAATATTTGTTGATTAAATACATAAATGGCTCCCTCTTAAATCCTATGAGTTTAGTATTATTAGGCGAATTTAACAGATGGTAAATTAGGGATTAGATAAGTTAAGTAATTTGGCCCAAATCACAAAGCAAGAAGAGCCAGGATTCAAACCCAGTTGGGTTTCCATTACACCAAAATATTACCTCTGCCTGCATCCATTGGACTCAAGTTTTCCCAGAGCTCAGGCCACTCTTTAATCTAAGCTGGGCCTGTAGGGATGAACCTTAGCACTTTCAGTGCCTAAGATACTATTCCATGCCAACAGGAGAACCTGATCCCTGATAAAACTGTTAATTTTGTGTAACTTACATGTTCCAGGCTTCCCCAGCCCAACCAGAGATGACCAATAAGCTGTGGTGAATATTAAGTACCCAAAGTCCCTGTTTTTGCCCCAGTCTATAGCCTCTCCAGCATCTCTTTCCTTAATGAAGCCAACCACCATTCCATTTACCCACCTCCACTATGCACACACCAATACTTTACATTTTCAAAGATGCATTTACAGAGATCTCAGACCCATCTGCAAGCCAGTGGACAACTACCACAAGTCATCCACAGTTCCTATCTTCTGTTACAGCTTTTCATTGCCAACCTCTACTGTGCAAGTAGCTGTTAGGGGCGATTGCACCATTCCTGCTGATAATGGTGCCTTTTGGGAAAATAAAAATGATGACTCTTAGTTCTCCCAAAGCTTCCAGCCCTGAGGGCCCCAAGACAGACAGGCTTTTTGTGAAAGATCGGGAGAATGACCCATAGCCCCTATGCTCATATGTAATCTGACCCTGAAGCAACTCTCATGTGCCCTGAATCTCAGTGTCTTTCCATCATGTCCAGCCAGACTCTCTCCCGAGGAGCCCACAGCAGGCAGAGGAAACCTGCAGGGAAGAGGACCTTACACATGTTCAGGTGGAAACCCATGTGTCATTGACCTCTTAAATTTAGAATAAATAAGTTTATCACTAGGTTTTGCTATATGATGTATCATCTTGGATTCTCATACTGACAAGAATTAGCACACACCAAAATGTAAGCATATACCCTCAAGCACACACACACAAACTCCTTACAATGGAGGAAATTCAATTATCTAAGTATGTGTAGGAGAGAGAGAGAGAGAGAGAGAGAGAGAGAGAGAGAGAGAGAGAGAGAGAGAGAGAGATTGGGAAATTTCCTTCTTATGGACATGCCCATGTGTGGTGTTGTGAAGGAGCGGAGTCTGAAAGCACTAGAAAATGGCTGAGTCCGAGGGTCATTCAGGTGACCTCTTGAGTGTTATTTGCAGAGCCAAGTCGATGCAGTGTCATTCCTCAGAACCTCAGTTCTTCCTCTGTAGCTCAGGGTGGTTAGACTTGAAGCTCTGTTTGTCCCCACCCACTTTAGCCTTCTGAGATTCACATTGAGGTTGGTAGGCCAGGGCAGAGAAGGCTTTGGGGTAAAAGCAAATGCATTAGGGAGGAAAATGCCAAGAGGGGAGGTTTATGAGGTGGGAATAAGTTTATGACACAGCTCAGGACCTCACAGTGGCCTGTGTCTATAAGGGTAGCACTGTAATTATAAGGTATTTTAAAGGGAACAGTTCCAGCCAGAAATAATATAATTTCAGTCTTTTCTCCAGCTTCTCAGTGGCTGTGCACATGAACTTATTAAGCCCCACGGACCCAGAATGGGTTGTAAGTAGCATTGTATCTTGTAGGCAATAAAAGGAGCTGTGGCCACAGAGAGTGCTGCCTTTGTGCTCCCAGCATTACCCACGGCTCAGTGGGCCTCCAGGGGTGGTCCAGGCCTCCCTGGTTGTCTGCAGTGGGTTTCCAGGGCCTGTGGGTTGGTCTCCCAGTGTGGTCATGCTTCGTCAAGAGCTTTGTCTCTGCTTATGCTCCAGAAGGGATTTATAATGTACTTATGCGCCATCTTCTCATAGCTTGCCAGATTCGAATGCCATTCTAATTGTTTCCCCCGTGACATTGTCCATGCCCACTCTGTGCCTCACTTTGATGATGCTAAGTTATTGATAGTGCTGGGTAGCCTGGGTGTTCTCTGGTTCTGACAGAGTAGCCCGTTACAGTGTTAGCATCTCTGGTTCACCCAGATGTTTCATTACCATGGTATCCTGTGATGCTGAATTTCAGCCCTGCAACTGGGCCTGGCACTGTTCAGAAGTTATGTCTTCTTTTAATAGTAGTTGTTTTTCTCCTCTAAAGGCAAGTGTTGTTGTTAAGATATCATCCAGGCTGTGCTACTTTCTTGTCTAGTAAAAGGCCAAGAAAGGAAACCATGTAAAATAGAAACACTAGGTGTGGGTCAAGGTTTATTATTCAACATCAAGGTTTTGTTTTAGTGGAGAGACGGGAAAAGAACACACACATGCCCACCCAAATGGTTTATTAATAAGCACATTTGTTTTCGTTTGTTATTGGCTGTTATTTCAAAGGCTCTTGAAAAGCATGCACAGAGTCATATATTTTTAATGTAGTAACTCTGTAAAATTTTACGTTCCAATGGAAGTTCCTATCTACTGACTCAATTTTCCAATGAAAGAACCCCTAAACCACAACAACCTGAGATCCCTGGAACCTTTATTGTCAAACTTCTGGTCTGTTTGTTTGACAGTAAAATTTCACATCTTGGCTGACAAGCCTAGTACCAAGTTTTAACCCAGCACAACTTCAAATGCATGTGCTGTTCCGATTTGAGCAAGCCAGAAGACTCCGGCTCCTAATGGAAGGGCTGAGAGCCCTTCAGCCACAACTTGCTGCAATGATGCCAGCGTAGCTCTGCTTAGTGACCAATGAACTCAGATTCCTGCTACAGACCGTTTTCCTAGAGAAAACAGAATGCTTTTTAATTCACTCTTCATCAGTTAGGGCCCAAACATCCAGCCTCGTCCATTTAAATCATCTGTGCCAATAAATGCTCCCAGAAGCCTATGTGAGGCTCCAGTCAACAGCAATTCAGTTCATTCCAACAAGTCCTCCTTCAGAGGGCTACTGCTCCCATATTAATTCCTTCCTGCTTCTTTTTCCTCTGCACACCACTAGTACTTCATTCAAAATGAACCGTAAAGATTCTGTAACAAACCAACTCCAGATCGCATAATGGCTCCAATGTGACCAAGCTTACTATTTCTTGCTTCTATAAAGTCCAACTTTGTAGCCTGTGCTCCTTCACTATGTGACACACAGGCCCAGGGTGGCTCTGTCATCTCTCTCACAGGGCCCCTCTGTATGAACCCAGGACAAGAAGAAGGAGCATGGCCAATCACATCTGGGAGGTGTTTGAGGGTCAGGCCTGGAGCACCACCTACCACTTCTGCTCACATTGCTTTAGTCACAAGGACAAGGTGAACCATGGAGAACCACAAGGGAGAAAGAGGAAATGGAACTGTGAACCATTAGCTGGTCTCTGCCCCACCTCAGCTGTAGCCCTAACACTTAGCTTTGTAGCACTCCCTCCATCCCCATCCCCTAGAGATTAGGAAGGCCTCCAGTACAGGCACTGTAATAAAATCATGTCTCCTCCCCATACTAATCCTGGGCCCGGAGGGATGAATGGGTGACTATGGTCAGAAGGGACATAGTGCAGACACATTTTATGAATTTGGATGTCCTTCTTGTGAGGACAGACTGTGAGGCTGAGCAGAGGTAGCTGTTAAGGTCTTCTGCACAACTGAATAAGGACTCTTGTCTTTTCTAATTATAAAAGTAATATGCGCTACTTATAAAAATTCAGAAAATATTTTAGTGAAGAACATAAAAACCACCCATGATCTGTCTTCCCAAGAGATGCTAATTTTTTTTGTTTATGTACTCTTATCGATTTCTTATGTACATGTAATTTAAATTAATTTGTGTCTGCAAAACTGAAATCATACTGTACAGTGTGTACTATTTTGCAATTTGCTTTTTTTTTACTTAACAAGATATATTATGCATATCAATTCATGTAAATAAATACAGATTGGCATCATAATTTTTGGCTATATCTTATTTGATTGTACAGACATGCCAGAATTATCATGAGGTTGAGTAAGATGTAAAGGGTAAAGAACATGCAGTGATTTCATTTCCTCACCTTCTTCTGCCACATTTAAATGACCTGATGCTCATGGGATGGTCCAAGCTGGCAGTGCCTGATGGCAGGTTACCAAGGCTGCATGCTCACAGAAGAACTCAGGACCTAGCAGGACTGTTGTAGGGCTCCTGACACAAGGCCAGACACATTACTGCTCCACAGTAACTCTGATGTGTGGGTAGCATTGAGAACTGCTGATGAAAGGTCTTTGGATGCGCAGGATGGTCCCATTCCAACAGGAGCTGTGTTCTCATTTGACCAAGTGCCTCGCCAGTCTCTGTCCGATGAACATTCTGTCTCTTTTAAGAAACTGTGATCTCCATGGAGCCAGATGGTCCTGTTCCTCTGCTCTCCAGGTGTCTGATATTTACCCTGGAGCAGAGCTGGAGTTCCCACAGTTACATAAGCCAGGGGCACTCACAAACATGACATTAGCCAGGGAATATTTGCTAAGCAAATTAACAGTGTAAATAAGATTAGAGGGAGGCAGGGAGTGGGTTTAAATGTTAAAATGCCTGAGGACAAACTGTGTTCAAGCATCTTAGAAGCATCCATTGATACTTCAGTAATTTAAATTAATTGCAAAGGCATCATACCGATTGTACCAGGCCGTGCTTTGTTGACATATATATATATATATATATATTTGTATATGTAGCTGTAATACAGAAGCAGCTGCTTTTGATGATATACACATTTCACTTATATCTCAAACACCCTCAGCAAACCATGAAATGATATGACTGCTACAGCTAATGTCTTAGAAACTCCAAGCCACCAATTGTTCAGAGTACCTTGCATGACCGCCCCCCCCCCCCAACACACACACATACACACACATGTATATGGAACTTCCCAAAGGAGAATTTCATACATCTGTGAATCAGCTTAGGGACGTTGCCTCTTGCTGTCCCTGCTTTCTGAGTTCAGCCTTCGAAGGCCCCCGCTGCCCACTGTCATGACCTCTACCACCTGCCTTGGCCTGTGCTGCTTACAGCTGCACTTGCCTCCAGACCTGCCTCTCAGAGTCACATTCTTGCCTTTGACCTGCACCCTTCCCAGCAGACCTCTACCCGGCAAGGTTCAGCTAGTTCACCTTGGCCACCCCCAGCGCTGTCAGTCACGACAGGGCCACGACAGTTCACAGTCTCCTGTAAACCGAAAGGAAAATAGTCACTTCCTCTCCGTCACCTTCAGATGAGGGGGTCCCACAGCAGGGGTCCTCGGGCTCGATCATTACAAGGTTTATTGCAACACCTGTTTACACACCCACCTCCTGTTCTTCAAGGAATGGACAGATGCCACCAGGGTGGCAGGGACAGGAGGATTCCATCCGAGACACCACGCTGCATGTTCTAGACACCACACCCTGTTGCCAGGTCTGGCTGCCAGGTCATATTTATCTTTTTATCCCACATAGTAAATTCTCCCTTCACGAGTCTGCTTTATCTCCCCCCTCCCCACACATCCCCCTAGCACCTCCCCTGCAAATGTGTCCACATATATTTGAATCCCTTGTAAGAGATGGTTCAGACAGCAACTCACCCCACCCCCACATGTTAATCAGTTGTTACAAATAGATTTGGGGGATGGGGGATAGGATGGGATGGGGTAAAAAACGGTGGGGTGATATCAACACATCCCACAATCAAATACATGTTTAATAATCTCAGATTTTAGCCAGACAAGGCTCTTTGTGTGAAAATTCATTTTAGCATTTTCTTTAGTTGGTCTGCATCAGTGAAGTCATGCATTTCACAAGTCCAAGTACTTAGAAATGTCTAATCTAGGAGCACAAAGAGAGAAAACCCAAGTGTATTGGCATAATATTTGGAAATATTAAGGTGCATATTTTCCATTAAGATAATGAGGACATTTATTTAAATTGAAAATGATGAGAAATGACAAACACTTCCATGTGAGATTACTGTTTAGTACAAATAGTTCCAAAGGCCAGAAAGTGAATAATATATGTAAAATAACGCAATAATACAATTTGCTTCTCTGTATTTATCTAAAGGCACTTAATTCCCAGTTTGCTCCAATTTCCCAAATCTTTATTTAATATAATGAGTATTCCAAGAGAGCTATAGAAATGTATATTATGGTATAATAATACTAGAGGTCCAGTGCATGAAATTTGTGCACTGGCAGCGGGGGGTGGAGGGTGGGGCTCCCTCAGCCCGGTCTGCACCCTCTTGCAGTGCAGGACATCCCTCTGGCAGTCCAGGATCCCTCTTATAGTCCGGCACCCCTCGCTCCTTACTGCCCGCCTGCTCGCTGCCCCTTATTGCTGGGCTCGCTGCTCCTTAGTGCTGCCGTGGAGGTGGGAGAGGCTCCCGCCACTGCCACTGTGCTCGCCAGCCATTGCACTCACCAGCCACTGCACTCACCAGCCACTGCACTCGCCAACCATGAGCCTGGCTTCTGGCTGAGCAGCACTCCCCCTGTGGGAGCGCACTGACCACTAGGGGGCAGATCCTGCATTGAGCATCTGCCCCCTGGTGGTCAGTGTGCATCATAACAACTGGTCGTTCCACCGTTCAGTCGATTTGCATATTAGGGTTTTATTATATAGGATTATAACAAATATTACATCACTAATTATAGAAAAATAACTAGGGAAAGACTAGAATATTTTAGGTTGAGGTCTTTGAACATCTCTGCTGCCTTCTCTCTTCCCCCAAGGAAAGCTTTTCTAGAATGCTTAGAAAGTTAGGAAAAGAGTTACCTAAACTTTATCTTTGATTTTTTGGTTTTTGCCAGCTACAATCTTGCCCTATGTTTTCAACTGTTGCCCAGACTTGTTCATTTCAGTCTGTCATCCTATTGTGTAATTGTAGAGACTATATGAAAAAATTTTTAAAGGACTGGAAGACGTTTCTAAGAAACGTTTCCGCTATCACGAGGTAGAAGTGTTTCCATTAATCTTGGTGCTTTTCTGAGCGAGGGAACAAAGCTGAACAACAAGCAGAGGAACACGGTGGCTGTAGGCAGAAGTGTGAAGGAGGGACGCTACCCTCTCTGTTGGATGAGCTGATGTGTGGGCAAGGACTCCAGCACCAGATGCCATTTCAGAATGAGGTCAGCCATCCAAAGCCTCTGTGCCCACATTCCCAGCATCCCAGGGGAGAAGGATGTGGGTGTGGTACCTCGCCTGGATGTATGCCATGTTTCCAGCCAGTAGGGCCACATGCCGATGGGCACTAAGAATGCAGGTGATGTCACCACGTACAGCTGCTGTAATGTCCATCTGGGGGTTTTGCTCACGGCCTGGCTTAGGCCTGGTAGTGTAGTGGGCTGGCCCTGAGCACATTCTGTTGAAGTCTGAGCATGCTCTGTGCTTCCTGGACTCCTCCATGCTTTGCTTCTCCCACCCATGTTCCCCAAGTGGGAGGCTGCAGCTGCTGCTGCTCACAGCCTGTTTCCATGGTCTCTTTCCATGCGAATGCCAACAGTGGGAATGTGGACTGACAGCTGACACTGACTGGCTCCTTCTCTTGTTGAATGGAACGTATCAGGGGGCAGCTGAACTATCCCAACTTTTTAAAAAAACATTATCCTTCCAACTTCCAGATTTCTCTTAGAGGCTGAGAGCACAGGCTCTGTCAGCAGGCTGTGTGAGTTCAAATCTTACCGCCACCATTGTGTATGCTATGTGAAAATTAGGTAAATTATATAATCTCTCTATGTCTTAGTTTTCTTATCTATTAAAATGGAATAATAATATTGCTTAATTCGCAGGAGGATTATGAGAATTAAATGAATTAATATAGGTAAAGAATTTAGAATAAAACTTGACCTATAATGTGTTACCTATTATAATTTTATTCCTGGAAAGATATTCACTCCATAGCAGTGTTCTATGCCACAATTTAAATTCTATCATTTCTAAAAGCGGTGTTTATTAAGAATAGCTAACATTTGTTAAACACTACAATTTTAAGGCAGTACATTCACAAATTTCACTAAATCCTGTGAAATAGAAAAAGCAGAGGTTTTTGTTATACCTCATTGAGGATGCTCAGAGAAATTTATAATTTGTCTAAGATCACAGAGTTTATAAATACAGAGTCAAAACTTAAATTTAAGGCCTTTCATCTCCACATTTCATATACTTTCTATTATATCTAGCTGCCTCAATTTTTATCGATCTGTTCAATCATTATTTGTTGAGTACTGACTTGGCACTGAAATAGGTGAAATGAAATTGGGTTTGATGAAGAAATAGCCACCAACAAAAAGATTCAAGGGGAAAAACTAATTTACAACCATTTACCCAAGTGTCGTACTCCTCATTTGTCTAAAATGTAATTGTTATAAGTTGAATAATGCATTGGAACACCTTAATATTTAAAGAAACATTTTTAAAAAGGTGACCTAAATCAGTCAGGGTTTAGTCAGAAAATCAGAAGATTATTCTAAGTATTTTAGCAGAGAGGAATTTAATGAAGGAATCATGTGAGTACAAAACTATTATAAGGGTTGAGGGAGCGAAAGTTCCCGAGATCCTGTGCTGCTCTCAGGAAAGCACAAAAGGCCTCTAGCAGTTCTAAAACTGGCAAATCACAGGCGTTCACCTGGAAGTCACTGCCAGCCTCAGCCATGTCTTTCCACAAGTCTTCCAGAGGGGCAGCAGTGATGGCTGATTCTCTTCTGCCATGGAAATCTCACACCAGTGTCTTTTGTTGGCTGCATCTGAACAAGACTCTGCTGGCAGAAGAATCTGGGAAATGTAGTTTCTGGGCCTCTAGCTCTGTGGCACAGGGAATACACTTACCAGAGCAAGGATACTGCTGAGTATCAATAACATGACATAGTATTCCTCCCCTTTATTTGAAAATGCCTAGTGATGAGGCTGACTCTTTTCTTCAGATCTAGGAAACTAAACGCTGTTTCAGGGGGATGGGTGTCACCATTGTCTAGTCCCACCCAAGTGAAAGAGCTGAGCCTTTCCCCTTTGTCCCCATCTTAATGGCATTAAAACTCCCACAGCTGCTGTTTAGGATATTGCTGTTACACAGTTGGGCCCGTATAGTGGCGGATGTCCGTTAGTCTCAGAAGACCTTGGGGTTTGGGATGTTGCTATGTGTTAGGTGAAAACTATGTGGGTGAGTCAGGGGAGAGTCCTCACACTGTGCACTGCTCATGTGGCTTCAGCCTGGTGGTGGTTGTAGCCCTGGGAATGGCCATCTAGAAACAAACACCCAATCCCCATGCAATTTGTGCTGATCTCTCTTCATGCCAATTCTTTCCTCCCTGTGAGGTGCTCTGGTCCAGTCCCCCAGTCTTCACGTACATGCGCACCACCCCACTCTCCTCCCTCCTTTTTCCTCCTACCCCCAGTCCAATGTAAGACTCTAGGAATAGGGGCATTAGCCAGGGCGTCTCTCTTTCTTTTTTCCAATTGCAAACTAACACAATGCCCAATTTTCTTTCCATTCTCAGGGCTTTTCCTCTCTTGACCAAACATGGCTCTGACAAATAAAAATTGTTGGCTTTTAAAATAATTGTTTTTGGTATGGGCTGCAAGAGCTTACTTTGGAAGTCAAAAACTGCACGTCAAATATGTCTATCTAAAAGTATTTCTAGAAACAGACCCACAATTTATAGTTACTTGATTTATGACAATGACACAATTCAATGAGGAAAGAATTATCTTTTTCATAAGTCATGTTGGAACAATTACATACGTATATGAAAAAGTTAACCTTGACCCCTAAATCACACTAAAATATTAATTCAGGATGACTAATAGCCTTAAGTGTGAACTGAATTAATAAATATCATAAAAGAAACATAGGAGAATATCTTCATGGCCTTGGCACAGGCAACAATTTTTTAAAATCTAAAAATCAGGACACAAAAAGATTAATCACACAAAAAAGCTGCAAAACTGGACTTCATTAAATTACGAACCTACATCTGTAATATACTAGTAAAAAGAATTTCCATGAATCAATAAGGAAAAGAAATAACAGACTTTAAAAATATATAGAGAGAGACTTGAGCAGGCACTACAGAAAAGAGAATAGACAAAGGGCAAATAACCACATGGAAAAGTGTTCAACATTATTAGTCATCAGGATAATACAAATTAAAACCACAATAAAATACCATGGCACACCTATCTGAATACTAAGATTTTTAGAAGATGAACAAAACCAAGTGTTGGCAAGGCTGTGAGCAAGTGGAACTCTCATAGATTGCTGCTGGGAGTATAAATGGTGCAATCACTTCAGAAAATACTTGGCAATATCTACTTATGCTAACATACATTGTTTTCCTAGACATATGTCCAAGGGATATAAGTATTTACATCCAGCAAAAACATTCACAATTCTGTCTACAGAATCTTTATTCATAATAGTCAGAAATTGGAAATAACTCAAATATAATCAATAATCAACAATAGAATGTATTATATATATATTATATATATATAAATATATATATATAATATATATATATATATATATATATATATATATATATATATATTAGAGGCCTGGTGCATAAAATTGTGCACTGGGCCGGGGGGGTGTTCCCCTCAGCCCGGCCTGCACTCTCTCGCAATCTAGGACCCCTTGCTACTTACCACCCACCTGCAATGGAGGCAGGAGAGGCTCCTGCCACTGCTGCTGCGCTCACCATCTTTGAGCCCGGCTTTTGGCTGAGAGGCGCACCCCTGTGAGAACACACTGACCACCAGGGGGAAGCTCCAGCATTGACTGCCCAGTGGTGGTCAGTGCGCATCATAGTGACTGGTTGTTCTAGTCGTTCCGCCATAACAGTTGTTTAGGCTTTTATTATATAGACTAGAGGCCCAGTGCATGAAATTTGTGCACAGGAGGGGGGGGCGTCCCTCAGCCAGGCCTGCACCCTCTCCAATCCGGGACCCCTTGGGGGATTTCCGACTTCAAGTTTAGGCCCAATTCCACAGAAAGTCAGACATCCCTCCCACAATCCAGGACCACTGGCTCCTAACCACTCGCCTGTCTGCCTGCCTAATCGCCCCTAACCACCTCTGTCTGCTTGCCTGATGCCCCTAACTGCCCTCCCTTGCTGACCTGATCGCCCCTAACAGCCTCTGCCTCGACCCCCGCCACCGTGGCTTTGTCCAGAAGGATGTCTGGTCTAATTAGCATATTACCCTTTTATTAGTATAGATAGATAGATATCACAAGACATCAATTATGCAAATAAAACAACATTTCAATGACAAGGTAAATGATCTAGAAATGGAATATATATATATATATATATATATATATATATATATATATATATCACAATAAAAAAAGAATGAACTACTGCTCTACCAAACAACACAGATAAATTTCAAAGATGTTATGCTGACTAAAAGAAGCCAACAGAAAAGAGTATGTTCTCTAAGATTGGATCTATATTAAATTCAGGAACAAGCAAACAAGTCTATGGTGCTAGAAGTTAATCTAGAAGTTACTTCTTGAGAGTTGGTGAGGGTGGATGTTGGTTGGGAAGGGGCCAGGGGAGCTTCTGGAGTTTGTGGGAATAGTTATGTTTTGATCTGGGTGGTGATTACATGCATATATATACCTTTGTAAAAATCTGCCAAGTCATGCACTTGAGATGAGTGTACTTACTGTAGGCATGTTATACTTCAACTTAATAAGAAGGGAAAAAGAGCCCATTGGAGAAATTTAAAAGATAAACATCAAATATTTCTGTCTTCTTTTTTTATTGTAATAATTTTAATTCTTTTCCAAGAAATGTGTACACCTCTGACTGACTGGGAGAAGGGCCACAAATAAGAGAGCCTATAAATGAAGAGTCCACATTTGCTCTTTTTTTTTTGTTTTGTTTTTGTTTTTTGTTGCTGTGTATGGAGAGACATGTACCAGGCGAGGTGGTGGAAGGAAATAACACCGTCAGGCTGCCCTGCAGAGCCCCAGTGCCCTGCATAGTGCTTTACACACACAATAACAAACAAACATTTGCTAATTAAAAAACAACAACATATATTTTTATTGAATTCTGAGAGGAAGAGAGAGGGAGAGAGAGAGAGAGAAATATCAATGATGAGAGAGAATCCTTGACCGGCTGCCTCCTACACAACCCACATGGGGGATCGAGCCTGCAACCAGGCATATCCCTGACCAGAATCGAACTGTGACCTCCTGGTGTAGAGGTCAACACTCAACTATTGAGCCACACCAGCCAGGCACATTTGCTAAGTTTTGACTGAGACTTCATAAGCAGACTGGCCCCATTAAAGCCAAAGGAACCAAGTACAATTGCATGAAGGTGCACATGCTGATTTCACAAGGCCTCTAGAGTGGTCCAGCAGAGCAGTGTATTGGGCTCAGATTCACTCCTCTCTCCTAGTTAGTGCTCAGTTCCATGTGGTCAGGTATGGCTCCTTACAGAGCCCATCAGTTTGCCAGATGGTTGCCTCTCCACTCTGGGAAAGTCCCTTCCACTTAAAACTTCCTGGCATGCCTCTCACTTCCCCTCCTCTTCTGCTTGGTGGCCTCTGGGTAAACTAGACATGCTACATTTGAACAATCCTGTCATCCACAGGCAACCTTATCTCAGTCTAGCCACAGACTTAGAAGTACCTGCACTTTTTGTTTTGGAAAATCCATCCTGTGTCTACAGAATGAACATCCCCTCCCATGGACTCCTAATAAATATCTGGAACATCTCAAGGAATGAACTTTGGCTGACCCATTTGTGCACATCTTTGAAATCCCTCCCTTCTGCACTTTCTGCGGAGCTGGGCGAGTGGTCTGAAACCCTTGGACACTTTTGTGAACCATAAATTCAGGAAACTGTTAGTTTGGGGATTTGAGGAACAGATTTCAGGAAGTAGCAAGGGATAATCATGTTTTGGGTCATTTCATCATTGTCCATTCCCAAGAGTTTACATATGTTCTCTGCCTGTATCCCTACAGATCTGCATTTCCTGTTGGAAGGAAAGGAACCGAGTCAGTGTTCTATTTGCAAATGATATTAATCAAAATTGTATTTTAAGTGACAGCTCTTAGTAATATGGGGTTAGCTCCATCTCTCACAGAAGATCTATTCTGTCTGCTTAAATGTGAATGCAAAGCAATGCATGTCCTCTCTGCATAAAGAATCATCTCATAAATATATATTCCTCTCCCATATGACACATCTTTCCAGCCCATGTTGTGTGTGCATTCAGAGGAACCGCAAGCAGTAGCTTTGAGCTGTGTGACCAAGTTCATGTTATTTTAAGAATCTAAGGGTTTGACCTCAGCTCAGAGTCATATTTAAAACGGATAGACTCTATGTCTAGCAATTGTAAATGAGAATTCTTTGCTTGATGAGTTTTTTATTTAATCATTTCTGTGGGGTGGAGTAAATAGAGATAGTGGTAATTAGGAAAAGAATCATTCATTTTTCTCTGTGTAGAATTTACAGAAAAGTTTTTGGGTTCTAGGCTAGAAGTAGAATCAATCTGGTGTTTGAACTTATTTTGGTCAAAAATGTGACTATAGGGGAAAAAGGATGAGAACGTTTTTTGAGTGACTTCCAAAAGCATCTAGACATCAAAAGGGTTATATAAAACAACATTTTAATGATTTAATGCAAATGAACCAGAAATGGATATATTGTGTTTCCTTTAGAAGTACATAGGGTTTAAAATTAAAGGGAAAATGCTTTCAGATAGAGTTTCTGACTTTGAATCAAAATGTTTCAAAGTCTATGCTGGATAAGATGAAAACAGAATAGCTTGCTTTAAAAAAATCAATTACATATATATATATATATATATATATATATATATATATATATATATATATATACTTTTTTAACGCGTAGAATTCCATATTAGCTAACAGTGTTTAAATACAGATCATCTCTCCTCATTATTTAAAATGCTAAGGCTACCATGGTAACAATAGATTTCATTCTATTCACACTAAAAGCAACATTACAGTAACTTTAAAAAGCAAAAAAGTGTGAAATGTGGGTGTCAGCAGAAATTAGAAGGACATGTTAAGGAGGAGGTTGTGAACTCATGGCCCATGGCTGAATCTGTTCAACACTTGTGTTTTATTTGGCCCAGAGAACATTCAAAATGTTTTTTGAATTATTTGCCAGCATTTAAATATTAGTTAATGTGAGCAACAAGTTAAGATTTCTAGTTTCTCTTGATAAGTAGTAGATCTGGCTACAGCAACTCCAGCTGCTGCCTGGCAGCCATCAGCAGGAGCTGGGGCCTGTCTGCTTCTTTAGAAAGTGATGTCTTCAGTGGGCCAGCCCCTCCTGAGGCCACTTCAACAGCCACATGTCTTGGCCCCTCTAGGCTTTGAGTCTGTGATCCACACTGGGGAACAGAAGTAGAATGCAGCACCCCCTGAGATCTGTATCCTTTTTAAGAAAGATATAGAGCAATCTCTGCTCAGAGTTCTTCAAATGAAAAATCAACTCTGGATTATTTAAGGTTTGAATAATTCTCAAATGTAAGTTCTTTGCTTTATCAACACTCTACCCCAGGTTGCTGCTCATGGACCTTCATCAAAGAGGCAGGAAAACCAGAGAGTGCCACTACTCTGCTCAGTACTTTAGCTCTTGATTCCACTGATGAAAGAGATGACCCTTGAAACTAAAATCAAATTACAGAATTAACAGTGAAAATTATTTCTCCTATCTTCAGCCACTGAGAATTGGGAGCTATATAACTCATGGGGCTGTTTATTACCTAGAATCTTTGTTAGACACAAGGCAGCAATTGGTTCTGTTGGCCCAAGATTTTGGTTGGTTTGACATTGTTCTAAGAAGGACAAGATATGGAGAGCAAATATGGAAAATATGGCACCAACCAGTTACATATTCTGACCAAGGTGGTTGACCCTTAAATCAAGCCAACCATCTTGCTTATGTAAACTGGTATTATAAGAAGAGGTTATAAAGTGTACCTGAATCACTATGCAAACCCATCATCATGAATAAATAACTAACACTTGTAAACAGAAAGGCGTCATCTCATAATAGGCTTAGGTTATTCGCATTTGCCTCCTAACCTTGATTTGAGTAAAATGGCTAAGGCTATGCAATGTATCCAGTTATAACTCACAAGACAGCCACTAATCACATCTTAGAATGGGTCCACATAACAGAAGAATGCCACAGCCACAGGGTTTGGACTGGTGGCCCTTAGGTCAAGCTGATATGTGATTTCAGTAGAATTCAAAGCTGAAAAACAAAAGTTGATGCCTAAAGTTTGCCAAGATTAACCTTCCTGGCATAACAAGGCATAACAAGAGTCAGTGTTTGTTCACAAACTGATAGAACTCTATCCTTTCCATTGAATTTAAAAAATCTTAAAACATACATTCTTGTTAAATTTATAAAATCAAAAAGGATGAGATGCCAGCAGCTAATTCCAGCATGTCATAAATGCAAGAATTTCATCAAAAGGTTGATGGAACTTGGGGACTCATCAAGGGCTGAATCACATATGTTATTGCCTGTTGGAAATGGCTGGGGGCATTTCCCTAAACTTGAAACGGATGCATAAATGATTGCTTGCTGCCAGACAGCTGAGGTCATCTCAATCTACATGTTATTGCCTCCTACTGGCCAAACACCTGAACAGCCGTAGGCAGTTTTTCCTCCAATCTGACAATGGATTCTGTATGCCAAACCTTACACTTTGATGTATAAATCTACCTTGCCTTAGGTCAATTTGTGTTTAAAAAAAAAAAAAAGCAAGGGGTCCAGAGATTCAAGAGAGTCCTCTTGAATAACATGTAGATTGAGATGCCCTCAGCTGTCTGGCAGCAAGCAATCTTTTATGCATCCTTTTCAGGTTTGGGGAAATGCCCTCAGCCATTTCCAACAGGCAATAACATATGTGATTCAGCCCTTGCTGAGTCCCCAAGTTCCATCAACCTTTTGATGAAATTCTTGCATTTATGACATACTGGAATTAGCTTCCAGCAACAAACTCCTTTTTCTCTACCTAAAAGAGATGCGCACAAGACTTGCCATTGGTGCCACCCTGGAATGCTACACTTGTCTGCTCTAGTTGTGCAGATAACTGCTCTAGTTATGAAGAAAGATCTTGCTCTTTCTTGTGTTCAAATCTTACCACTGTTGCTCCTCAGTAAACCTCTTTGGCATCACCTCTTCTCTCCATTGTGTGAAGCTCAGTGAGAAGGCCGTCCTTGCTGTCCCTTCTCAGTGAGAATCCTGGGGGAGGCCAAAAAGTTTGGTGAAGAAGTTCGTTCCTGCCGAGACCAGTAGTTACAATTTGTTACCTTAATTGATGACATCTGTTTGTTTCCCCATTCTGGATTTAGTCAACAGATAGTTATTGACTATATACTCCAGGCCGGAGGTAATTCCTGAGGCCTGGTGTTTAAATTAGTTAGCAGCTATTTCTCAATATCTCCAATGGTGGAAAATGAAGCCCTCACTCTGCAACCCTTGCAAGTATATGATCGTCCACGTAATGATATACTTTCTCATAACTAGTCAAAATTTTTCATACTTACTCACTACATATCTATTGACTTAATAATGCTCATTAATTATTTTCTGTTCCAGAAAACACTTTACAAGAACATATCATGTATAGCAATCAAATCACCATTTGGATGTGCTTTTATTTTTCTTTCAAATGAGTTAAACCCATTTAATAGGAATATTTTTGGTGGGTTACTTGTGCTCAAATGGAGGGATAAGCTAATTCCTTTGTTATTGTTAACACTTTGTTCCACTCAGATATTCCAATTTGTTTTGTTGTTGTTATTATTACCAATTTATGACAGGTGGGCGGGGCATATCTCAGGGATGGTGCTTTCACTGTCACCTCTCCTCTTTGTCTCAGTAGTCACTGTAGTTGTCCAGAGTTGCAGAAGGATCACTATAAGGCAAGAGATTCCAACCAGCTAAAGATTCAGGTAAGGAATCACAGGGCTGCTATATGATGTCCCCACAAGACAGGGACATCATAACATCATGCTGGTATATGTGGCTCTGCTTCTCCATAATTTAGATCTACAGAGCAAGACTTTAAGAAGTATCTTTGGGCACCCAGAGGACTTTCCAAAAAAAAAAAAGACATCTTGCAGGGTCTTCCTATGACTCAAGTGCATATGGAGAGAGAAGAATATGGTAGGAGATGTTGGACAACAGAAACCTGGACACAAGAAAGGCTAGGAGAAGCATGAGAGAAGAAAATTCCACCACCCTCTCTCAGGAGGGGATGCTTGATTATCTGGAGATTCGCTGTGTTGTCATGGATCTGATGTACTGTGATGTAGTTAGCGAAAGCTAACTACTGGCGAGTTTGGTTGAAGATGAACCTTACAAAGAAATGTGATACACAGTATACTGACACATGTAATTGAGGGGAGAAATAAGTATCTATTAATTTGGACCTCAAGCGCCATAGTCACTTATACTTGTTTACATGATCAGGCTTTTTGCTAAAAGGTCACATGATAAGGGCAATTGAGACAAATGTTCAGGTGAGAGGTCCTGAAAACAATTTCCATACCACACAGCATGGAGAGGAAGAACACATTAAGCATATTTCAGCTTTGCAATCTGCATCCACAGAATTAACCCTGTGCAATAGTCTGGCCAGCTACCAAGAACTAGACTTAATTTCCCCCCTTGGGTATAAATTAGACCAGCACACGGGCGGCGGACTCCAGAGCTCAGCTCAAGCGCAGCTTGCCTGCGCCCCACCGTGCACTGCAGCCAGGCCTCCTAAGCCCACCAGCTAATTACGCTAACTTTCTGAAGAGAAAATTTCAAATGCATGGGGTTTGTAATAAATACAAGTGCAATGCTACTGAGATGGCAGGCAAGAGGAAGCATCGTACCTTTTCTAGAAGTCTGATATAATTTACAATTTTATATACGTAACATTTTCAAAATTATATCTACAGGGTATAACTCATGTCTTAAACTCTGAAATTACGTTGCATATTTACCTTGTATTGGGAAGGGCTGTTAAAGGAAAGAATTATGTTTATCTGACCCAGCCTAAAAATATGTTCAACCCCAAACCATTTTAGAAGCATTAGGTCAGTTCATATGAAGTTTAATTAGGTTAACTGCTC
Organism: Myotis nattereri; assembly: GCF_964212035.1. NCBI lineage: Eukaryota > Metazoa > Chordata > Mammalia > Chiroptera > Vespertilionidae > Myotis > Myotis nattereri. Next base: position 39,155,261 of record NC_138079.1, read on the forward strand.
ATTTTATTGAGGGGAACTAAGTCACCATCCTGATAGTGTTACCTTTTTTTTTGCATAGTGGGAAATGCAAGAGTAGAACATATAGTGGGAACAGAAAAAATTATATGGAAAAGAACCTCAGTAACCAGCGAGACACCCTAAACATAATCTAAAACATTGCTGTTGGTAAATGGTGTAGAAAAAGAGGGATTAACAAAATAGGAGTCAGAGATTTGGGGGCAACATCAACTACTTCCCATTGGTGCAGTTTCACACTAGCTATCATGTATATTGTGATGGCAGCTCTTTGTTCTTGTGGCAACCTGACAAGGACATAAGAGGGACTGGATGTGGAAACTGAGCGCGAGACAGCAGTGACGTGGTGTCAGCTGGAGGGGAGAGCTCCTTGGCAGCCTACAGAAGCACAGCCAGTGCCAGTCCAAATAACAAGAAATCTACCTGGGAAGAGAACCCAGCAAGCCTTTCTGAAGATAGCTGAAAAGAGAGAGGCTTGTACAGTGAAAGAAAAGGTTAAATAACGTTCAAGTTTGATGAATTAGAGCAGGAGGCTGAAGCCAGTCAATTGAGGTGACAAAGAGCCAAACTGTAAAACGTTAGTGCAGAAGAGAGCAATCAGATGCCCAGCAGTGCAGCGGCGGGAGGGGCTCTGAGGGGAGACCTGGGCGTGTGGTGAGCACAGTGAACCATGCTGCCAGCCCTGGCCACTCAGTGTGAAAGGGACAGTGGGTGAATCTAGCTGGGCTGTTCAGGCCTAAACGGGGGGCGACCTGATGAAAGCAACGGACACTATAAAACATTAAGGCATGGATGTTCAGGGAAAGTTGAAAGTACATGGGTGTACCTGGGCCAGAGGAAAAAAGGTTAAGTGGGTTTTTGCAACTCCATAGATACCCTTCCCCGCGCAATCTTATCTATAGATTGAATAAGAAGCATTATTTTTCCAATGCATGCCCATGGGAGCATAGGATGTCAAGTACTGTGGAAAGTCTGAGATTTTACTCTATTTATAAGCTATCACATTAGCTTGCCAGTTTCATGGATGCTGGTCAAGGACATGGATCAGAGACAAAGGCGTTACTTACAGAAACAGCTGTAACTAGCAGTGGTTCTCAACCTTCCTAATGCCGCGACCCTTTAATACAGTTCCTCATGTTGTGGTGACCCCCAACCATAAAATTATTTTTGTTGCTACTTCATAACTGTAATTTTGCTACTGTTATGAATCGTAATGTAAATATCTGATATGCAGGATGTATTTTCATTGTTACAAATTGAACATAATTAAAGCATAGTGATTGATCACAAAAACAATATGTAATTATATATGTGTTTTCCGATGGTCTTAGGCGACCCCTGTGAAAGGGTCGTCCGACTCCCAAAGGGGTCGCGACCCACAGGTTGGCGACCCACAGGTTGAGAACCGCTGAGCTAGAGGATCAGCATTTTCTTGTGTCAGTTCCCCGATCTCCAACTTCCACGGGGTGACAGGAGGAGGCCAGGTTACCTGAGTGGGCAGTGGGCTGTTCTGCAGGGGAGGAATCTTGAACCAAGAAACCTGGACCACGATAGTGGGCTGCAAACAAATATGCCCCCCACTCCAAATGGAGACATGATCTCTATCTTCCAAGACTGACCTCTATTCCAACGTTATGTTTGTGAGATCCAGCCACATTGTTGCAGGAAGCTCTAGATTAGATATTCTTCTTGCTGGTGGTATTCCATTTATGAACGTTCCACAACGCCATTTGGGTAATCTTCAGTTTCAGGTTATGATGGGTAGTGTTGCCATGAACACTGTAGTGCATGTCTTCTGGTACACAAACAGGACTGGCTTTCTCTTGGGGAGAACGGTTGGGTCCTATGGTATGCTTATATTTAGCTTTCCCAGGTGCTGCCAAACGTTTTTCCAAAGTGGTTGCAGCAATTTACACTCCTCAGAAGCTTATGAGAGGTCTGATGGCTCCACATCCTTGCCAACACTTGATATTTTCCATCTTTTCCATATTCGCCATCCTAGTAGCTATAAATGGCTATAAATGAGTGTTAAGCTCGGTGTGGTTTAAACATAAAACCATTTTATGTTTCTAGCCTCTGCTTTCAATCATGCTGTCAAACCCAACTTTCTCATCACTTAATGGTATCTTGGGAAAATCCCATAATGTTTAGGTCCTTTTCAGTTCTTAAAATTTAGTTTGGCTCATTTTAAATTTCAGGCTCTATCTGATTCTGAGCTGTTTCCCTTCAGTCCCGAGGAGTCTTGTGGCTTAAGAAGCTTGGAGAGGAGAGGCGTGAGGCCTTCTCTACAGACCACCAGCTCCTCTCTGTTACAGGGTCTGGTTTGAGGGCAGAAAAGAGGGATAGAGTTTTTAAATGCCTTGCTAATTAGTTATGTGGGCTCACAACCAACTCCTGCTGGTTGGTTGTATCTCTGGCCATCACTGGTGAGGTATAATGGGGAATATATTTGAAATTTGCCCCTAGTGCCTGGCCCAGAGCTTCAGAAACCCTTACAATTTCCTGAGCAATAGGAGTGTCTTTGATATGCTAATGAGATCTCTCTGGTGGGTTCCTAGATACATCAGGATGGAGGCTGGTCACCAGAAAGACCAATCACATGATTAGAAAATTCGAACTTATGTCCAGCCTGACTTCTGGAGAGGGGAGAGGGCCTGGAGAGGGAGCTACATCTTGTGGCAATGATCTAATCAATCGTGGTTGTTCAGCGAAAGGCCAGGAAAAACTGTAGGCACCAGTGCTCAGGGGAGCTTAATGGTTGGTGAATACACGATGTGTTGGAAGGGTGGTGTGTCCTGGTGCCACACAGAGAGGACAGGAAACTCCCCATTCCCTCCCAGACCTCACCCTGTGTGTGCCCTTTATAATCAACCTATAGTCATAATTACAGTGCTTTTTTTGAGTTCTGTGAATCATTCTAGAGAGTTATTGAACCTGAGAGGGTTGTGGGAATCACTGAATTTCCAGCCAATCAAAATTATAGGTGGCTTGGGGACCCCACATACAGCTGGTATCTAAAGTGAGAGCAGTCTTGTTGGAGACCATGCCCTTTAACTTGTGGAGTCTGGTGCTAACTCAGGGTGGTTAGCATCAGCATTTGATTGCAATACATCCCAGTTGGGGTGGAAATAGAGCCCCTGGTTTGTCATCTCTCTATGGCCAGTGTCCAGAGGCTGGCTCTATCATAGAGTTCACAGTGAGCTCAATAGAAGCCTGAAAGGCCTCTCTAGGAAATGAAAGATCTAGCTCCAGGTTGACCTCTTCCATATCCTCCAGCTCCCAACACCAGCAGCCTACCCCTCAGCCTTTTGCTGCTAGAATATCTAGAGAGCAGACAGTCCTGTAGATGAGAAATTGACAATGCAGGTTAAGTCCAGGTGCCCCAGGAACTACACAGGTGGGCGTGCAGAGAGCTCCAGCAGTGCCCCTTCTGCCCGCTTTGCCATCCCTCTCATGATGGTATAGGGACAGGGCATTCAGCCCACTGACTAAGTCAATGTCCAGTCTGAGACATGAAATGCCAGTCACCCCTTGTTGTAGGTGCTCCAAAGCCTTTGCAAATAGTGCTCTTGGGGCTTCCACACACCCCACTGGAGTTAAGGAAGGGAAGTAATGCCCCTGTCAAACATCCATGCCCCTCCCCCAGTCCCTTTATATGGGCTATGGTGGGATGCTGGACTGGTGACCATAGGGCTTGCTCTGCCAGCTATTAGTAAAACCTGCAGGGAGGTGACTCAGCCATTATTCCTGGGCAAACAGAGTCCTGTTGTGAATTAACAAACAACAAGCAAATAAACAAAGGTCAGGTCAATCAACCAATATATTTTGAGCACCTATTTCACATAGTAGACTATGGAATAAAGATGGAAGAAAAATCACAGGGTTAGTTGTGAGGGACCTTACTGGGGAGGATAAATATCTAATAAGAGATAGAATTCAGAAGTTGGAAATAGAGAGCAACTCAGTCCTCACCGGGGACTAGATGCAGTTCTGTATTGGAAGTTTATCAGGTTGCCCCCGCACCCCTCGCTGTAGCAGCACTAATTACAGGCAGGGGAAGGTGAACGCTGCATAACGAAATTGGATTATTTTTATTGTTTCCACAGGAACCGCACCATGTGGGGAATGTTTGTTCAGGGAATAGGCTGTGTTTTCTGTTCATTTCATCCAATTGTCCACAAGAGTGATTGAATTTTATGTCCTGCAACTTTAATACCACAAACTATGCTTGAAATACATTGACTTTAAACAGGACATAAATTTCAAAACTCCTGAGTTATCCCTTTGCACTGTCTTCCCATGTCCTTTGTTCTGTTATTATTTTTTGAATTGATCTTCTTTTTTGACCTCCCATTTAGCTTTTTGAAAACATAAAAGCTCCAAGGCCACTTGCAAACCCCTGCCATTGGATTTGGGCCTCGGCCTTCCGGCCTGGAGGTCACCCCAATGATGAGGAGTAGAATGCGATGGGGCTGGGAACAGGATAGCAGGAAGTGCAGAGTTGGGGATGGGAGGTCAGGCCTAACCTGGGCTCACTTTCAGGTGCCACCTTAGCAGCTCAGTGACCTGGGGAATTTGCTTATGCTTCCTGATCCTCCACTGCATTATTTGTACATAGCCATAAAAACACTACCTCCCTAACAGGACTGTCGGGAGGATTAGATGAGATAATGTATGTAAATCCCTCAGGGCAGGGCCTGACACATAATAGCGCTTAATAAATATGACAGGCTGTTCTGAACAGGGGGGTGGGTGGGGGTGGAGAAGGCATGTTCTTAGTAAATGTGTACAGAGTCATTACAAATTTTATAAGTGCTATAGCATTTTTGTGGACTGCGCTGTCTCCAAGAGGGATATATAGCTTTTCATTAGGTTGGAGGGCCTTCTCGGTGAAGAAGGAAATTATCTCATCAGGGTTCATGTTCTGCGGTTGCAGTGCCTGCTGATGTTGATTTAGCTCACTTACAAAGCCACACACCACGCAGCAGCGTTCATCGCCCTCCGCATTAGCTTATTAATCCTCCAGTTATTCCTCTATGGTTCAAGGGCATATTTGCTTTCCAGTGGAGGCACCAAGAGGTGAAATAACATGCGCCAACTGGGACGGAGAGGGAGGGGCCGAGCCAGCTCTGTTTCTCCTATGGCCCACCACACCTGGAGGTTTCACTTGCACTGAAGACGTTTGCTCCCTAAAATCAATGTCTTAATTGTAGGCATTTTATTTGCTAAGTGAGAAAGAAGCAGTGGGGGATACTAGAGTATAAACTGGCCCGGTAATCAAGGCTTTGAGTCCCTTCCATGCCCTCCCTGTGACTGGGTACCAAGAACCACACAACTTTCCAGCCCTCGTCCCTCCCCATGGCTGTACAATACAGGACAAGGCTGAAACAACCTCAAAGTTCCTTCCCAATGTGAACACTCCATGGTTTAAGCTTTTGGATAGAAGGCCCCTTCTAAGGGCCCTAAGATCATATTAAATGAGAAGAGATTTTGGTTTCACAGTTTTCTTCTTTGTAATTAAATAATAAGATGCAAGCTTTGAACCATTCCCAAGTGACAGTAGAGTACTGCTCTGGGCATCTTTAGACCCAAAGGAAGCACAAGGCAAACGATAAGAGGGGATCTCAACTGCAAGGTTGAGCATCCCTGCTGGGCCCACCCTGACCCTCGTGGCTTTACCCAGATGCTGTGGGTGGTGCCTCCTGCAGAGCTCCCTGGCAGCTGCTGCTCTGGGGGGTGCCAAGGACAGTGAGCTTATGGCATGGCTGCCTGGCCCAGCATTCATCTCCAAGGGTTCTTCTCAGCAAAGGCCTCTCTCCATCCCCCAGCTCAGGCAGATAGATGTACAGCTGGCTTACTCACGTAGCGCCCAGCTGTATGGAGCATCATCTCTCAACTGTTCTGGGAAAATGTGGGGGCTCAGATCTGTCCTCTTAACACCCTGACAATGCCCATGGTTGTCTCTTGGAGCTGCTCGTGGTACTGTGCACTGTTCCCCATGAATGCACCCATGAGGGAGATGCTCCAGGAAGCTACTGGCAGGTCTGAGTCCATTCCCCGTGCTTGGAGATTCTGAGGGAGGAGTCCCTGGACAATTCTGCAGAGGTTTTAGAGGCTGGGTCATTCAACTCCCCTGACCGCCCAACAGCCTGCTCTCCAAATACCTGACTGTTCAAATATCAATTTCTGATGGAAAAACGGAATGGGGATGGTAATAGCAGTAAAAATACTATTGTATGAGCATCTTGGGATTGAGCATCTTATGTGTCAAACACTCCTATTATTATCACCATCTTAGAGATCAGGAAACTAGAGACCTGGAGGAATGCCTTTCTCGAGACCACAAAGCTCATAAGTGGCAAAACTGGAATTTAAATTAGGGAGAAGGAAGGTACCCATGGCGGGGGTTGGTGCTTACTCAGCAGACAACCCCCACGGCCCCAGAGGGAGCACAGAGAGCTTTGTTTCAGAGACAGCGCTGGCTCCCGCAGGGCATGTGGGGGTGCCCTGCACTGTTTGCTCACTCCCTTGGGCACACCCTCTGGAAGTGCTCATCCAGCTCCCATTTGAGGGAATGAGGGAACTTGCAGGCTGCTAAACCCTGCCCACTGCTGGGGAGGAAAGGGGCCTGCCAGGAAGCTGCTGCTTTTCTGTGGAAAGGGCTCCCCATTATCCAGAATCCCCCCAACAAGGAGCTGCAGATAGCCCCTGCAGAGCTCGGCCAAGGGCCCCTTGGAGGAATTAAGTAGTGTCTATTGCACCTACTCTGTTCTAGCCTCTGCTTTCTCAATATTAAATGTTTCCATTGGTCTTCATATTTTTTAAAGTAACTTTTAAATAAATTATGCAGAAGTGCACACATCCAAGTATGCTGCTTGTTGACTTTGTTAACAAACTGAATGCACTTGTCCTAGTCAGCCCCCAGCCTGAGAAACAACATTAGTCACACCTCAGAAACCCCTCTCTGCTCCCCATCCTCAAAGATAACCACCTTCCTGACTGCTGCCACCACAGAGCAGCGTTGGTTGTTTTTGCGCTTTGTAATTATGCTATGAACTAACACATCAGTGCCCCTTTGTGTCTGATTCCCCTGCTCACCATCATGTCTGTGGGATCCACCCATCGTACTGCATGAAACTGCACTTTGTAAGTACTGCATTCATCCTCATTGCTACGAAGTATTCCATCGTGTGAATATAACAATTCGTTTATCCATTCTTTAGTTGATGCATACTCGAGTTTCCATCTGGGGACTGTTGTGAGCAGTTATATGCCTTAATTTTTAAAAAAGATTTGGTAAAGCCTTACCTGCTGAGTAATTAGGATTCTAGAATGATCTCCCCTGTCCTCAATTTAGTGTCCTGGATGCTTGGGGTTAGCAGGTGAAGTCAGTGAGCCCGGGGAAGCCTACAGTGCCAAGTTTATTTCAAACAGTTACTGCATGAACAAGCCTGGGTAGGAAGGCATATGGGCCAGTTCATGTCCTGAGGTGCTACCAGATACACTGTGGGAGCCCACGGTCTTCTGGTGGCCAAGACTCTTGCCAATCTCTTCTCTGTAACACAGAAAAGACCGTGTTACAACCAAAAGTCTTTGAGACAACTGGGGACATTGTAATTAATGGCCTAGGTCACTCAAATTTCATGACACAGTTGGAGGATGGGGATCGTGGCGTCTGTAGATTACATTTTGAGGTAAAACTCCGTGACCACAAATTCAGTGTTGTTCTCTGCAGTAAACATTTCAGGGAAGGCAGCACTGCAGGCAACCTTGAATGGCCAGCATTTTAAACTACATTTTTTAAAGTTATGGCATAGCTTGCAAGTAAGAACTACATAAACAAAGGATGTTCTAAAGGTTGTTGGTCTTTGGAAAATATCCAGTTACATACTCAACTGTATTCAGAAAAGCGAGATGACACCAACGGAGCCAGAGAATCTGATAACAGCAATGGAGTGAGGGGAAGAGCGCCAAAGAGGGAGGCTCCGGGACGCCTGCTCACTCTGCATCGTGCACACGCCATCTGAAACAGGACGCCACGTTCTGCGTTATCAAACTTGCATAAATTAATTATTCTTTCCTTGTTCCCACACCACTTTTCACTAAAGAGGTAATAGAAAATTCCTCTGGCCTAATGGCGTTAAAAACTTGTTTTCTGACTCTTAAGGAACACATGATCATTTTAGCAAAATTGGAGCGTAAGCAATGTATCAAGAGGAAAACAAAAACACCATAATCCCATACTCCACAGTCAGCCTCTGTCAACACGTGGTAACTCGCTCACAGTCATCTCGGTTTTCCTCCCTCTCTCTCTCTCTCTGTCTGTCTCTCTCTCTCTCTCACTGAGTCTATACATATGATCTCTGACTTGGTGGTGTGACTTAGGATTTTTTGACTTTTCAGTGCTGTGAAAGTCATAGGCATTCAGTAGAAACCATATTTTGAATCTTAAATTTTGATTTTTTTCCCCCAGGCTAGCAATATGCTCTATAATACTCTCTAGTGATGCTGGGCAGTGGCAGTGAGGTGATTTAGCCCAACTATGGGCTAATGTAAGAGTTCTGAGCATGCTTAAGGTAGGCTAGACTAAGCTTTGATGTTTGCTAGGTTAGGTGTATTAAATGCATTTTCACCTTACAAGATTTTCCATTTACAGTGGGCTTACTGGGACGTAATCCCATCATAAATTTCGGAGAATCTGTAATTGGATTCATATTGTATAATAGCCATTTAAATCCTCTTTGTAACTTACTTTTAGATTGTGAATATCTTCATATGTCATTTAAATAGACTTGAAGAGCAGGATTTTTGTTTATCCATATGGATGTGTCCAATTTATTTAGCTTCTTCCCACCCCATATTATGGATGATAAAATGACCTACCTTGCTGCTTTTTGGGTTCCACTTTATCGGTACATTCTCCCAAATTATGATTTAAACATATGAAAATTACTCTTATTAGTTCGTATGGAATGTGACTGTATACCCTCTTCCCTGGTTTCTCTGAGAGATGCAAAATTGTGATTTGTGGCTTTTCCTGTAGCAAACACGTCTGTTCAATTATGGTGAGATCTATTTACTAGAATTCTTGGGTAAAAAGCCCATGAACTTGCTACCCAGAGTCCAGCTGTCACCTAGGAGGGGGTCAGGGATTGGTATCCGGTGGGGCCGGATGCAGGGCCTCTCTGCTCATCACTCTGCAGCCCGAGCATCTCTCACAGGAGAAATGGAACGCCACCACATCCTCCGTACACCTGACAGCCAGATAGCATGTGGTGGCTAATGCATTACCTACACGGATACCAGGAGATTATCATCTGAGCTCCCCCCGCTTCCACCCCCCAAGCCCATTGCTCCTCTCATCTCTCTTCCAGGAGGTCCACTTCCTCCCCACAGTCCACAGCCCAAACATGGGAAACTGATACCCACATTCGAGTTCATTCCAGGGAGTCACTGGCAGGTTAGCAGCCCAGCAGCTGCCCCTGAGAGAGGGAGGAAGTTGACTTGCCAGGGAATTGGTGTGGGTCTCCATCTAGGATGAGAAGAGGACACAGCTCAGCCAAAGCAATAGCTCAGAGGGTGCAGGCTAGTCCTGGTGAGGTCTGAGTGACCCCCAGGAGTTCCTCCAATGTTGTAGAGGCTTTCAGGCCCCTCAGAGGCACAGTGGCCGCTGGGGAGGGCGAGCAGCAGAATCAGAAGTCACTCATTCTGCACAGAGGCCACCACACACTCCAGCTCTAACTTCAACCAGACACATAATAGTGCTGCAGGGACCTTTCTGACATTCCTGACCACACTGAATTTTCTTCAGTATCATTATAAAGGGCTACGTTTTTAACTTACTAGGCTTGCTCTCTGGTGTGACAAATACAATACACAGAATCTAGAACACCTTTACAAGTCAAATATTTTAAAATATCAAAACGCACAAAAATCAGTGCATCCATTGTATTTATTGTTGTCAGAATAAAAGTCATATAATAGGATTATCCTAACTTCCTGCAACCTCTAAATCAGGAATATAATATGCATCAAGTATTTTTTAGTAGTTGCTCCAGTGTGTTGCATGTGCTTATGTTAACCTTGGCAGCACTCGCATAAACTTTACATTAATAGAGTTACATGAATTTGATTTTAGAAACAATAATCTATCCTTGGAAGGAGTGTCATCACCTCTATGTACACAGTGTTCCTCTATAAACAATGCCCTTTATTTTGGCAACGTATCTTTCCTGCCATCTGCCTCCCAAAGCACTTGCCAGAGTTGCAATAATAAATTGAGTTACAGAGGGAATTAGGTGTAATGGAGGGGAAGGAAATTGATTGCTTAATTTTTATTAACAGAAAGGGAGAAAATTGTGGTGCCTGCTGTGACCCACAATGAAACAAAGGAAAGATACAGAGAGGTGACTCCAGGTGGCAGAGATGTTCCTGCAAACATTAGCCATCCTGTGGGGAGGCTGAGAGAGGCCAGCAATTCCGGTTGGGCGGAGAAGCCGGAGGGGAGTGCAAGGACACCAGGAGCCTGCGGCTGCAGAAAGGATGCGGACACCTGCGGCACCTTCTGCTGCAAGAAGTAGTTTAACTGACTACATTCTGCCTTTGGGACTAGCCAGGGATGGCGAACCTTTTGAGCTCGGCGTGTCAGCATTTAGAAAAACCCTAACTTAACTCTGGTGCCGTGTCACATATAGAAATTTTTTGATATTTGCAACCTTAGTAAAACAAAGACCCATATATATATATATATATATATATATATATATATATATATATATGTTTTATTGATTTTTTACAGAGAGGAAAGGAGAGGGATAGAGAGTTAGAAACATCGATGAGAGAGAAGCATCGATCAGCTGCCTCCTGCACACCTCCCACTGAGGATGTGCCCGCAACCAAGGTACATGCCCTTGGCCGGAATCGAACCTGGGACCCTCCAGTCCCCAGGCCGACGCTCTATCCAGTGAGCCAAACCAGCCAGGGCAAGACTTATATTTTTGATATTTATTTTATATATTTAAATGCCATTTAACAAAGAAAAATCAACCAAAAAAATGAGTTCGCGTGTCACCTCTGACATGCGTGTCATAGGTTTGCCATCACTGAAGGCTCTGCTCTTCTGGACTGGGCTTGGCCCTTCAGGACTAGGCTCGGCTCAGCTCTTTGGGGCTAGCTCTGCCCTTTGGAAGGTCAGCCCTTCAGGACTAGGTTTGCTCTTTGAGGGTAAGCGTGGCTCTTTGAGGGTAGGCGTGGCTCTTTGAGGGTAGGTGTGGCTCTTTGAGGGTAGGTGTGGCTCTTTGGGAGTAGGCTCTGCTCTTTGGGGCTAGTCTCGGTTGTTAGGATTAGGCTCTAATCTTCGTAATTAGGGTCAGCCTGGCAGGGAGAAATGGAGGTGTTTCCAGGGCAGAGAACAATATAAATATAGTGTGATTATAAAATAAGAAAACTGGTGTTATAGCTGGCTTGTAGAAACCAGCCTCTCTATTTTATAGTTGAACCTAATAAGGTACGGAAAGAGCTGATTGAAACCCTGGCGGGCCTCACCTTGGGGCAGGAAGACGACCTGAGAACTATCTCCCTTCCTCTCGCTGTAGGCATCCCCAGGAGCCTGGAAAATGACAGAGGATGCCTGTCCGCTTCCGTCACGGCCCTTGCACCTCAGCACAGGTGGTCACTGACATCGGTCAGTCACCTGGAGTTTGCACTAGAGCTGGGACCCTGCAGGGTTTCAGTCGACTCTTTCTGTACCATATGAGATGTGACTATAAAATACAGAGGCTGTTTTCTACAAGCCAGCTATAAACCCAGTTTTCCTATTTTATAATCACACTATGTTTATATCGTTCTCTGCCCTGTTTGTGGAAACACCTCCATTTCTCCCTGCCCCTGACTTCCCGAGTCACTGCTTCTAGCAACTCGGTTCCCCCAGAAAACGGGCAAGTCCCTGAACTGCAGCTCTCAGAGGCAAGCCTGGGCAGCGCCTGCGCCTGCGAGGGAACCTGCACATCTGCGTCCCATTAATTCCCCGTGTGGATGTGAGCCTATCAGGACACATGAGGCCGGGGCGTCTGGCTAGACTTCTCCTTCTCCATCTAAAATAACTGGGGTAGGAATTACATAAGTGATTAATGGACAGAAATGTAAAAAGAGTCCATTTTCTTTGTTTTAGTACATCAGGAGAACATACTCGTTGTTGAAAAGCCAGAAAATAGAAGTAAGCATAATAAAGATAATATAAGTGCCTATAATTCTACTGCATGGAGATAACAACCATCAATATTTTATTATATCTCAACAGCTTTTTAATGTATATAAGCTCTTAGAAATGGAATTAGCCCATACATATTCCTTTGTAACCTCTTTTTTTCCTTCAGCGGTATATTCTTGTTTCCATTTGATCAAATATACTTCCAGAGTGACGACGGCCTAGGCACTGGTGTTCTTCAGGGGCACGCGGAATCAGCCCTTTTGCAGTGCCCCAGGTTTAGAAGTTCACCAATTATTTTGAAAAGTGTTCCTCATTTAGACAACTATGATTACACGTAGCATTACAAATCAGTGGCCCTAGGCTTGCAATGGGATTCAGATGTCTGCTCGCTTAGCCATTTTCATAATTTATTTGAAGAATTTTGCTCAATATTCATAAAGCCAAATGTTCAGATCCTGTATTCGCCAGGCTGTTCTGGCCCTATCATTGTATGGAGGCCCTTGTGTCTGAGGCAGGGCTGGCGGCCGCGCCCCAGCTCTGGGAGGCACAATACAGGTAACGTTTCTTTGGCTCCACTCCCGAAACCTCAGCACACAGATGGTGGAGAACAAAAGGCCTGCGCGGCCCACCACGTTTCAGCTGTTCCTCCAGCCTTCTCCCCAGCCCTCCAGGGTCCGCTCCCGCTCCCCCTTCTCTCCTCCTCCTCTCCCCAGAGCAGCTCACCACTCTCAGGCTGACAAAAGGCCATGCTCAAAACACCCCCAAATATGGTCAAGCTGAGAGGGGAGCCATTTAATGTCACTCAGTCCTCTCATTAGACTTTGTCTTCACTCTCCTCTTCAAATGTCAGGGAAATAAAGTCCATCTAGGTGCCAACAAATCCTTCGGGTAGAACGGTTGCTATAGCAACTGTAGAGAGAAGCATTAACCCGCAAACCAGTCAGAAGGTGTTGGCTCAGAAACTGCTCTGCGTGGTGCACCCCCTTCTTTTGAAAGTAGATTGTTCTCTGTGACCCGGCATCTATTTCGTGTTCCTGTGTTTCGGGCACAATCCTTTGTTAAGGTATTTGATTTACTATAGAATTAAGACTCCGGGGGCTGGGGAAGAGGTGGGGTGGAGAACAGCTAAAAGACTGGAAAAATATAACAAATATAGGAAGATGATTTTTGAAAAGGGAGGAGGGGGAAGCTTAAATAGAATCAATTCATTCAAAACCAGGTGCAGAAGAATAATGTCAATTCTGTGCTCTGTGAGACGGTAACAGAAAATCAGCTCTATCTAATGTATAGGCTGGTTTAAAACAAACCTCATGTTATTATGAATATAATCCCTGCCTTGTAAGCCATGACATTTAACTGGGTAATTAAATAATAATTGAATAAGTCTGCGAGGCATAAAACCAGGCAGAAAGGCACATTCCCCTGAGGCAATTTTTATCAAATATTGACTTACTCTTCAATATTAATGATGGGAGTTTAATGTTATATTTTATATTTACATACTAACATTGTTTGAAAGACATTTTGTAATTTATAGGTTCTCAAGTAACACATGTGACTTGAATTAAAAGCACAAAGGAAAAATCTGGGGGATGGGGGATATGCAAAGGTGCGGTGCGGGGTTAGGAGGCAAGCCTTTGCTGCAATTAGTCCTGCATTTGCTGGGGTCTCTCACCTGTCCTGTCTTCTATATGCATTGCAAATACCTTAATATTCTTATTCTACAAAGACACTCGCTCTGTGCTGGGCAGACTTGGAGCTTCCTTTGTGAGCAGCCTGCTCTCCTTTCACGGGATTTCTGGAGGGCCAGCTAGAGAAGGGTATGATGTCCCAACCCCGGTGTGTGCTGGTCAATGGTTAACAACCAGGTCTCCAGAAAAAATGCGTGTGTAAACCTACTTAAGTTTATCCTAGATTTTACTGGTATAAAGGATATGTAGCATACAATTTAAGAATAAAATCTTCTTATTCTCTAAGTCTCATAAAGCCAGTTTATTTTCACAGAGCTTTTTGGTTTTGCTGAACTTTTATTAAATCTGTTGTCAAGGTATGGTGATAACCAATTTGTCAATTGCTTGCAATGAACAAATAATAATAAGTTCTTCGTGAATGTTGGGCCATATACTCATGTATGTTGAGTATGATGAAAGTAAAACATGAAAGCCTGGCCTATGTGGCTCAGTGGTTGAGCGTTGACCTATGAGCCAGGAGGTCCTGGTTCGATTCCCAGTCAGTGCACATGCTGGGCGGTGGGGGGGAGGGGGGGGAGGGCATGCAGGAGGCAGCCTATCAATGATTCTGTCTCATCATTGATGTTTCTATCTCTTCCTCTCTCAGAAATCAATAAAAATAAGTAAGTAAGTAACTAACTAACTAACTAACTAAATAAATAAATAAATAAATGTAAGTAAAACATGAAAGATGTGTTGGAACTCCACTCTGGTCAGTGATATGAGTGAGTTTTTTTGCTGAATTAGGTGGTGGCTTTTTAATATTTTGCTTTGAGCTATTCACAATGCAATAGCTACTGACACAACACACTTCAAAGTTTAATTTGTATTATTAACATTTCTATCGTAGTCTTAAGTCTAAATAATGGACAAAACAATAAATTAAGCCCTAATTATGTAGCATTTTCAATTTCTATTCTTATTCTAGCAGATTTGAAGATGCCAACATAATGCTATTAAGAAAAGAGTTAAGAAGAGATTAGCTATTTAGGAAATTTTTAATACTGTTTTTTTCTTCACTTTCCCCATAACTCTATGAGACACCAAACTTCAAGAGAGAGTGACACCAGAGAGACTTTTTTTTAAACAGAGGACAATACACGTACATGTGGTGTTTGCCT
Source organism: Myotis nattereri (assembly GCF_964212035.1). Taxonomy (NCBI): domain Eukaryota; kingdom Metazoa; phylum Chordata; class Mammalia; order Chiroptera; family Vespertilionidae; genus Myotis; species Myotis nattereri. The sequence continues at coordinate 39,170,335 of NC_138079.1, forward strand.
TTTTGTGTTCTATGAAGGATCCTGGTTTTTCTTGGTTTTCAATTTCCATTTACTCTTCCCAGAAGTTCAAAGTCATTCATAGATTTTTTTTTTAACATTAAAAAATGTACCTCAAAATTCCTTTCAAATGTCTCAGCATTTCTCAGAGAAAGCAAAATATCTCAGCATTTTTCAGCAAGCAAAGCCCAAAGCAATCATAAAACCAGCCAAACCTGTGGTTTAACTTGGGGTAGATTTTCCCATTTCTAAGGCTCTGGCCTTTGAAACCACATGATTTCCCGCTCTGGTTAAAAAAAAAAAATTCAGGAAGTTTCTCTATACATGCAAAGTTCAGAGAACTCTTCAGTCCCATGTGGGACACAATGCTGTTCACCTCTCTCAGAGGTCAGCCATATTATGTTGAGCTCTATCAACATATTATAAATATGGATTATAAAATGCAGGGTGTGTGGATGTCAGAAGATGTGATCCTTTTAGCTGTGCAAGCAGATGATACCAGAGTAAGAGATATACTGTGTGCCTTTGTAATAAAATAACTTTTCTATTAACTTTGTTAATCTTCTATCATTGGGGTAAATTGTATTCTACATTTGTGAATATAGAAATTTAGGAAAATTGAAAACAATTACAATTGTATTTTTGAAGAAATATTTTTCAGATGTGTTGAATTTTTTCCTGTGTATTTTAATTTCTATTTATTTTGATGTCTTAATGATTTAGGCTTATCATGATAAACAGCCATCATATCATCATCATCATCATCAAAGCTATAAGACAATGATGTTCTCAAGAACAAACAATCTAAGTATTGTTTGATGCTGCCTTAAACTGATCTTAGACCAGTGAGTGTACTTTGTGAGGTCCCCTTCCTCTAATCCCTTCCTCCCTCCTCTGCTCCCTCCTGCCCTCCCTCTCTCCCTCCCTCCATCTCTCTTCTTACTCCTCCTCCTTTTGCTTCTTTTTCCCCTTCACCTTCCCCTTCTTCTTTCTGTTATTCCCTAAAAGCTGATGCTTTCCATTGTTGTCATTAATTAATTAAGCAAATAATTATTATGCCCAGAACTATTCTAGGTTCTGAAACTTTGACAGTGAACAAAACAGACCAAGGCTTTGTCCCCATGGAGTGCATATTCTGACAGATAATGCCTACCTGTCTTTTTTTTTTTTTTTTGTCTTCTCTCCTTTCCTTGTCCTTGTTTTGTCTTCCAAACCAATTAAACTTATAACAAAACAAAATGATGCTTGCAACTCAAGTAAAATACGCTCTGACCAAGGGTGCATGGGTCTAGCCCACGACTCATGAAGTTTAGAGCGTGTACTACATAATATGAGTTTTTAGGTACTGAGAACTCTGACTTCTGGTTTCTCAGTGGTGTGCCAGATGGTTCAACTTATGAGACAATGACCTCTGGATGAATGCCATTGTATTTGATTCCGATGACTATGCCTCTGAGAGAACCATTTCCCTCCCTTGCCCTATGGAAAAGGACAGTGATATGCTACATAAACTCTTATGAACTTTTGCTTAATATTCAAAGAACTCTTGGAATGTCTACTACAAAGAGGTGTATCCTGGAGCCTGCTCTGCTGGTGCTTTCTGAGTTGGTTTGGTGTTGAGCGTTAATTCCAAGTGGAATCATAATGTACACACATTACAGAGCCACACGGCACCCTGCAGTCCCACTCCAACGTTGCCTGCACTCCAGCTCAGAGAGGAGTCTGATCCCAAGGCCAAAACCCTACTCTTTAAGTTGCCCCATGTTGGGGAACAGCCTGCCAGCTGCCAGCTGGTCAGTCAGTCCCTATGGACACGGAGCCTGGAACAGGGCAGCCTGCCAATCTGCCACCTGAAGGCTGTCTTTCTTTGCTGACATGGTCACTGATTTTTTTTTTCATGTGTTTGGTTTTCTCATGTGTTCAAGTATGGCCAAAGGGAAAAAATAGTCTTCAGTTAATCCAAGTGATCATGCACAGGAGAGAGAAAACAGAATCTTTCCCTGGCTGCCTTACCGACTGCCATAAATTGTCCTCCAACATGTGTAGAGAGAGGAGCCAGAGTTTCCACAGAAGGACTCCAACCAGGAAACCCTGGATGGGCCTCCCTTTTTCAAGAACTACTCTCTGGGTTGTTTGGGGTCCTCTTGCCAACCCACACCCATGGCAGAAACTGGACTTGTTGTTGCTTTTAAGATGTTGACTGCAGACAGAAGCTAAAATGCAATCCCAGGACTCAGAAGGGAGCAGAGCTTCTAAAAAGTGAGTCAAAAGTAAAGGGGCTCACACACGCTCAGTTACAAAGGGAAAAAATTGAAAGCCTCTTAAAAATACCTTCAAAACCAGACATGACAGTCTATTTCTCTAAGCCTTTTACCTGTAAGTAATTAAAAATGACCAGCTCCCCTCTCCCAGAAAGTACGTGGTGTAATCCTACAATCTGAGAAGGTGAGGTTTTAATTATGGAAAGGCAAGGGGAGGAGAAGGGAATCATGGGATCCTATTTTCTTTCCCCAGCACCTAAGTTGCTGAACAGCACGCACTGCTTCAGTCAGGAGGGATGCAAAGACTGCCACCCACCCTAGCTTAAGACTTGGTGGTACAAGATATGAGCCTTTTTTTTCTATGAGGGCTTAGGAAGAGAAAGGTTCACAACTTCTCTGCAAATACAATTAAGGTGTCAAAGACAAATACCAGTTCTGAATGTGGGCAATAAATCTTTCATCTGGGCCAACCTTTTATCAAATGGCACGAAAGGGGCCTCTAATCCCACTGATTTTGAGTGAGGCCTAGTGGTCTCAGAGTTTGAGGAGGCTGATGCTAACTCACCTGGAACTCTTCTCAGCCCAGAGCAAGTCAGCAAGATGAATGGAATCCTGCAGAGCTTATGGCAGATCGAGGTGAGATGGGAAAAGCTTTGCTCCCATATTTGAACCCTGAAGTCATTAGTAAACTTGAAGGCTCAAGTTGAAAGTTTTAATTTGCACATTTTCTCATCTCCACCCCCTAGCTCCCACCTTTGCACTCTTTAAGTACAGGTAAGAGGGAAACACTACTGAAAGGTGATACCGAATTTTCACTGAAGAGAGGATATGCTGCTATAAGGGAGGAAGAACACACTTGAATGAAAAGATAGCTTAGCTCTCAGAGCCTATTGCATTTGCCACCTATACAGATGAGAGGCGCTTGTGAAGGAGAATGGAGGCAGCTAGGGGACTCACTATACCTGGGGAGGAGCCAAACTCGGCTCTGGTTGGCTGGGAGAGTGACGGGAGCAGTCGCAGAAAAGAAGGAACCTGAGTGTTTAACTTTTGCAGGGATGAAGTGAGCATTTGACATCCCTGGGCTCCCCAGGACAACCAGCAAAGAGGTCCTGAGAGAAAGGCTGAGAACAACGATAATGATTCTACACATTCCACTCAGTGGAAACACAAGGTTGAACTCCACATTCCCAGCCTGTTTGCTGAGGGCTTTACCTCACCACAAACTCAGCCTCCAGTCCTGCACAGACTATAGGTTGTGCCTCTAGCATCAACAAATACACATTGGATGAAGAAATGAATACGAAGGTAGCACGGAAGTAGCAGAAAGAACATGGACTTTGGAGTCTAAGAGACTGGGGTGCAAATCCTGTAGATCTACTTATTAGTTGTATGAGTCTGCAAGTCTCAAACTCCAAACCTCACCTAAAAATAAGAATCACAACACCCACTTCTACTGCTTGTGGTGAAAGCTAAGTGAAATAATGCCTGTAGAGCATCTACTAAGGTACTCACTTTGCATGAAATTGGACCAATGCTAGTGTTTCATCCACTGCTTTGCATTTCACTGGGGGCATCCACCCACTGTCTCACTATTTCCTTGAGCATCTCCATAGGGAGGGACACGCGGCATTATTCAGAGCTTCTGGCTAGCTTACCCAAATCTTCAGATCATCTACTACTATGAGCATGACAAAGACACATTTACAAATTATTCATTGTATTTAGCAGGAGCTTTTAAAATGCAGTTTACTCTTTCTACAGATGTCTGAGCCATTCCTGCCTATGGGACATGGTTGTTTAGTACTTTTTGTCTTTCTTTTTTTCGTGTTGCCAGTTGTTAAAAAGCTAGTAATGCTTTTCTTGTCAGGGGAATTACCATCTTTTGCGATTGGATACCAATCCTCTTCAAAGAAGCAGAACAGTGGTCTGCAACCCCAAAGTGGGTCCTCCCCAGAGCCTGACCCCCCTGGCACTCTGACCTTGGACTTCCAGCCTGCAGAACTGTGAGAAATAAATTTCTTTCTTTACAAGCCCCCTAGTCGATAGTGCTTTGTTATAGCTGCCTACACTGACTAAGACACAGAGTTAGGGGCCTCCAGTTTCAAGGAAACCTATAATTAGTTCAGTGACCAGTGCATTGGCAGATGTAATCATTGTTCATAAGATGTGTGTATTACATAGGAGTTGCAGACCAGGGGCAGATCAAAGTGATCAGAAATGAACTTGCCCTAATTATCTGAAAACTTGTGACTTCTTAAAACATCTCTTCATGGCTCCCTCCAACCACCACCACCTAAGAGAAAATATTAGTCCCTGAACACAGCATACAAAGCTCTCCGCGACCTGATCTGACTGACACTCCAAACTCAGCTGTCCCTACTCGCTGTCACTGTCTGCTCAATGCAGTAGGAGGATGTCGCAGAGGAGGGTGACAGCTCTAGTGGCCGGGCAGAGAGAGGCAGGTCACATTTCCCCAGCACAGACACTCTGCCCTCTGTGAGGGCTGCAGGAAGGCAGTGAGGACAGAGTGGTTTATCTGGTCCTCTGTTCCCCCGGCTGTGAGGCAATTGAAGACAAGCCAGTTGCCTTACTGTGGGCTTTTTATTGCTTATAATTTACGTACAGTGAAATGTGCAGATCTTAAATGTATAATTTGATCTGCTTTGACAATTACATACTCCCATGTAATACACACATCCCTACCAAAATATAGACTATTTTCATTACTCCAGAAAGTTTCCTCATACCCAGAGTAGTCAACTTCACAGAAAGTAGAAGGGTGGCTGCCAGGGGCTGGGGGGAGGAGGAAATGAGGATTTAGGTATTGGATGGTACGGAGTTTCAGTTTGGGAAGATGAAAAAGTTCTGGGGATGGATGGTGGTAGGTTGCAGAACAACATGAAAGCACTTAATGCCCCAAAATTGTACACTTAAAATGGTCAAAATGGTAATTTTTAGGTTATGTGTATTTTACCACAATTAAAAAAAAAGAATTTTAAAAGTGTCCTCATGCCTCTTCCCAGTCAATTGCTCCTCCTTCACCTGCAGGGACAACCACTATTTTGATTTCTCTCACAAATATTCATTTTATCTATTATGAAACTTCATACAAATGAGATCACACAGGATTTACCTTTTTGTATCTGGCATCTTTCAGTGGAATGTCTTTGAAATTGATCTGTGTTGTTGTATGTATCAGTAGCTTGTTCCTTTTTATTGCTGAGTAGTATTCCATTGTATGACTATACAAAGTTTATTTATTTACTCTTCTGCTGATAAGCACTTGAGTTTTTATCCAATTTGGGGCTTTCATGAATAAAATAGCTATGAACATTCTTATACAAGACTGCTTATGAGTATATATTCATTTCTCCTGGATAAATACTTATCAGTGGAATTGCCAGGTCATAGTTTTCCAAAGTGGTTGAGTGATTTTACACCCCCACCGTCAATGTAGAGGAGTCCTCATTGTTCCAATTCCTGGCTAACACTTGGTGTTAGTCTTTTTAAATTTATTTTATTTATTTTTTATTGATTTCAGAGAGGAAGGAGAAGAAAGAGAGATAGAAACACCAGTGAGAGAGAATCATTGATCGGCTGCTTCCTGCATACCCCCTACTAGGGATAGAGCCCAAAAGCTGGGCATGTGCCCTTGGCTAGAATTCAACCCAGGACCCAGCAATCCACAGGCCAATGCTCTATCCACTGAGCCAAACTGGCTAGGGCATCTTTTTAATGTCAGCCCTTCTTGGGAGTATGTAGTGGTATCCCACTATAATTTTAATTTATATTTTCCTGATTAATGATGTTGATAACGTTCCATGTGCTAATTAGTTATCTATCTTCATTAGTGATGTGTCGAAGTCACTTGCTCATTTTATATTGGATTGTTTGTCTTCTTATTATTGATTTGTAGTTTTATATACATTCCGGGTACAAGGTCTTTGTCAGAGATATGTATTGCTAATATCTTCTCCCAGTCTATGGATTATCTTTTCATTTTATAAATGCTGTGTGTTCAATGAACAGGGGTGTTACTTGTGATGAAATCTAATTTATCAATATTTAGTTCTTTTTTCAGTTCCTGTAATAAATCTTTTCTCACCTACTATAGTTTTAATTTTATAGTTTAATCTGTGACTCAGCTTGTATTAATTTGGGCAATAGTATGAAGTATGAGTAAATGTTCATTTCCCAGCACTATTTGTTGAAAAAAGCTTAACTTTCCCCATAGACTTGCTTTGGCAACTTTGTAAAATCAATTGTAAAATCAATTCATTACATACATGAGGGTCTAATTCTAAATCCTTTATTCTGTTCTATTAATCTTTGAATTGTCCTTATGTACTAGAATATCTTTTGGGAGGGGGAGGGGAGAGAGTAGAGGGATGGAGAGAAAGGATGAGAGAGAGAGAGAGAGAGAGAGAGAGAGAGAGAGAGAGAGAGAGATAAAGGGATTGGTTGCTTCCTGCATGAGCCCCACCCTGGGCCAGTGACCCAACCTGCAAGCAAGTCAGCTAGATGCTTTTGACTGGGAATTCAACCCTTCAGTGCTCAAGCCAATGCTCTAACCACTGAGAAACATGGGTCAGGGCCAGAATATTTTGATTATTGTAGCTACAGTAAGTTTGGAAATCAGGTAATGTGAGTCCTTTAATTTTGTTTTTCTTCTTCATGATTGTCTTAGCTATTCTAGGTCCTTTTCTCTTTCAGATAGATTTTAGAAATAACATTTCCATTTTAACAAAAATCTTGTGGGATTTTGATTTTGATTGCATTGAATTATAGCATAATATGAGAAAAATTATCTTACATTATTTAGTCTCCCACTCCAGGAAAACATTAACTCTCTCCATTAATTTAGGTCTTTTTACTTTCTGTTGTTGTTGTTGTTGTTTTTTTATATATATATAAAGGTATTATATGTCTTTTGTTAAATTTTTACTAGTATTTAATTTTTTTGAGCTATTGTAAATGTGATTTCTTTAGATTTAATTTCCATTTGTTTGTTGTGGTTATTACACAGAAATGTAATTGATTCTTTCATTCTGATCTTATATTCTACAATTTGCTAAATTCACTTATTAGTTCTAATAGATGTTTCATAGATACCTTAGGCTTTTCTATGTAAACAATTATGTCATCTGCAAAGACAGGGAGCTTTACTTTTTCTCTTCTGATCTATGTGCCTTTTATTTCTTGCATATTGGCTAGGGTCTCTAGTACAGTTTTGAATAGAAGTTATGAAAATGGACATTGCTGCCTTGGTCTGAATCTTAGAAGAAAACATTCAATACATGTTATTCTAAGTATGATGTTAATTCTAAATTGTTTTGTAGATTCCTTTATCAGATTGAGGAAGTTTCCTCCTATTCTTAACCTCCTATCCTTGCTAAGAGGTTTGGTTATAAATAGATGTTGAATATTGTTAAATGCTTATAAACAGAAGCCCATATAAACATAACCATGTTTATAAAGCAAAGCATGCTGAATTTATCCTTTCTGAGGGAACCCAGTGTACCCATTAACTTAGTTTTATCCAATCTCACAAAATCTCTCCCAAAGCAACCTCATCTTCTTGCCATGAAACAGCACAGACCAAGCAAGTCCTCTGCCTTTTATCCTTCCTTCTACCCCCCACTTTTCCAATGAAGGCTGCAGAAAGCCACACACCCAGACTACAGGGATTCCTGGCTCCATCAGCAGCCATCCAGAATTCATGAATCCACAGTTAGAGCTCAAATTTTTATGCTGCCCATGTATTTCACTAAGTTGAAAAATGGGCATAGATAAAGGATAAATGCAGGCAGGGGCGAGTAAGAAAAGCTGGCCATTCATTGCTGCAAATTCTCATTCTTGTGCTCAAATCATAAAATCTCCTTTTCTTCATTATCCCACACCCTGCCTCCCCTAAACATACACATTCACTCGATTTTTTGCCATCTGTTCAGAAATGTAAAATCTTAATGCTTTAAATAGATTAGAAAAATCTCTAAAAGGCTTAATAAAAGTGCTTAGCTATTTAACGGATGAATAGGACACTTTGTGAGGAAAAGATGGCTGGCACAGTACTGTCATTATGTCCCTCACCATCACGATTTTGCACCTGCCCATCTGCTCAGGCAGTGCTGCTGGCAGTTGGCAATGCACTCGGGTGCCATTTGAAAGACCCACAACTTCCAAGCAGCTTTCTCTCTTGCTTTCATCATGATGCCTTTTTGATTATTCTCCCATCTATTCCCATTGCTTAGATGCAGTCTTATTTCTTTTCCCACCTTGCCAAATGCTCACTTCGATCAATCTCCATTTGCAAGTGATACCTGAGTAGATTTTATGTTGCGTATAAGTTAGAAGACACTTCAAGCCGTGGGAAGAATCAGGGTTAAGACAACTGAGGGGCCCATGTACAACCTGATGAGCCATGACTTGAAAGCAGTGCAGCGGGCTTGTCAACAGCAGGTTCTTAGTGGTTTTATGAGGGTTTGACTACCACCTCCGTCACTGGTGGCTTTGTGACCACAAGTCTCATTCAATTAAAAGGAGCAGGAATGGCTACACAATTTGCAGGGCTCAATGCGAAATGAAAATGCAGGACTCTTATTCAAAAAGCAGGAAAAAAAAGTGCCCCTACTGAAATATCAACATTTATTCTTTCTTCTGTGGTTCTGAGTGCAGGATAGTTGCTGGGTGACCGATGATATGCTCTCACAGATGCCCGAGGGCCTCTTCCTGTGACTTGGCACCTGTCCATGGCCCACTGGCTGTCAGGTTGCCCCTCCTGCAAGCTGTCAGCTGGAGGCAGCGAAATCAAATTAGGTATCTCCCTTCCTCATGGGCCTGCCGTCCTACCCACAGGAGACAGGTTGTAACCTCTTCAAAGGGACTCACTTGGTACCGGCATCAGGAGTGGGCAGGAACCTCTCCCCAGCACATGAATGCCCATGGGGCTGGCTGCCAGGTTGGGGACAATTACTGCCATGCTATGTCCTACCCCAAGACAATGCACTTGACCCCTCTCCTCCTCCAGCCTGGAGCTGGAGGGCCTCAGTGGTTGTCATGCGGGGGCAGAGAGGCTGAGCATTGTCTTGGGTACCAGAGCGCGGGGCAGTGAGTGGCTGAGAACCTGTGGGTGGGGAAGCAGGGAGGAGGTGGGAGGGAGAAAGACAGTTCAGCTGAGTCCCTGAGACCTTGGCACATGCTCCTTTGTTCATTTGACTTCACAAGATGCAAATTTCAAAGATAAAATTATTAAGAATTTCAGAGAAATGCAGATTATTAAACCCCAAGAACAGGGCGAGGGACCCTGTATAACTGTGCTGGTGGCACACCATGAAGCCAGCCCTTGGTATAATGCCTGAAGCAGTCAGAGCCAATAAATATAAGTTGTTGTTGTTAATATCATTAACTAGGTGGTCTGTATGGGGTAGAATATTCATTACATATTTCAGGCATATTTATGGATGTGGATATATTGGTGTCTGAAAAAGCACTAATAAAAAGAATGCTCAATGCTAGGAGGGTGTGACTCAGCTTCCTAGAGAGCTGTTGACCAATCCCAGCACTGGGCCTATGACCTCAGACTGACCCAACAAGCAGGCAGTGAGGTACTTGTAATTATATTAGTGTGATTCAGAAATGCCAAAGAAGCCACACAGGTTTTTGGTAGAAAAAAAATGAGTTTTCCAAAGTCAGCTGCTAAATCCAGCTCAATGTCAGCTCACTCTTTAAAAACAGTGATATGATGAAAGTCTAGTCATCATGAATTGAAAAGTCTTTTGTGTGTCTTCTTGACCTTTTTGTAGTTTCATTTGACATTGCTGGGAAAGGTGACTTTGAACAGCTAATCTAAGGAAACAAACATATGCCTGGGTAATAACCATCTTGGCAGCAACTGTCAATCAAACTTTTGCTAAAAGCAAAGTGAGCTAAATGCAAGGTGAGATGCCAGCCGCCACACACCATCAACGCCCCCAGACTTTGAGGGCCTGCTGCAATGGAGTCAGGCTTTCCCTGCATCTGTAAAGGTGAGTTCACACACTTTCTAAACACATCTCAGAAGATGTGGGTCGTCTGGGCAGCAGTGCTCATACCTCCTTTCTGTGCACATAAATGTGTACACACACTGTCTGAGTGTGCTGAGTATGTTTGCACAGGCTTTTGGAATGTTTGGGCCAGGATATAAAGTGACTGCCTATCACTCAGAAGGATGGTTTTCCACATCCAGAAATCAGGGAGGCATAAATGGAGCTGTCAGAGAAGAAAATCTGTGAATATCAGGAGACATTTGAAAATACATAGGAAAGGGCATCAGATAGGAGGGCAGACCTTTCGTTTCCCCACCCAAATAACTCATTCACAAATAATTTTCTGTCCCTGTAAACCCACTCTGTTGAGCTGACATTTTTCATGCTGAAGTTCATGACCAAAAAATTTCTGGTCTGCAGAACTGTGAGTATAAACAATGCACAAGCCATTCTGCAGTATCCTGACCTGATCAATAGCCAACCATCACAACTATAATTGAGCAACACCTGCTATGTGCCAGCTACTATCTAAGTCTTTTACATGAATTAACCTACAAACAGATGAGAAAACTCGTTGAAAATAATATGCCCAAGGTAATGGCAGAGCAGGGACTAGTAGTCTTCACCGTGCACACTCTCACCTACTAGGCCCAAGTTCAAATTCTGATAGTGAAGAAGTTTCATTTAAAGACTATGCCCAACTACAGTGACATAGGAATTATGCTTTGATGGTGTTTTTACAGTTGAGCTTGTTACTTCTAGGTACTTAGTACACTATTCATGTAATGGTCACTTGTTTTGTTTTTGTTTTTAAACACAACAAAAACAAAACAAAACACTGTATACAAATGGAATTGCAGCAAAAGCTAAAGCCAGGACATAATGTTTCCAGCTGTGGTGGCACCAGCAGGTACCTCCCCTCATCTCAGGAGCACCCTTGGATGATATTGTAAAAGGACTTGGGGCCACCGGAATCACTCCAACTGCTTTATTAAGAATGGTTGTAGAGAATGTAGAAGTGAGACCAGTTAAGAAATGGTTATTATAATGCTGGCTTGGACCAAGGTGGCAGCATTGGAGATGATGAGAAGTGGTTGAATTCCAGATATAAGGTATTTTGATGTTCAAGTCAATAGGATTATTTGGAGGGTTGAAGTGGGCTGTTAAAAATAAAAGAGAAATCCTGAATGACTCCCAGGGTTTTGACCTGAGCAATCAGAAGGTTGAAGTTGCCTGTAATTGAGAAGAGAAAACTGCTGAACGAACAGGCTTTGGGAGGGACTCTCAGGAGCTCAGGGTTGAATATGTTAGCACTGAGTTGTCCATTAGCCATCCAAACAAGGAGGTAAATTAGGCAGTTAGATACATAACTCTGGAAATGAGGGCAGAGGCCCTGCTTGGAGATGTAATTTGGTAGTTTTCAGTATGTAAAGATATCTGAAACTGAACGTGCATAATGTCATCACTGAAGTGCATAATGACAGGAAAGTTTAGGCAGTGCTGCTCAAAATATGATCCACTGATCCACAGCTGCATCACCTGGGAACTTGTTAGATATGCAACTGCTTGGGCCCACCTACACCTTCACCTATTGAATCAGAAACTCCTGGGGTGGGACCTTTACTGCGGTTTTAGCAAGTCCTTCAGGTGATCCTTTGCCTACTTAAATACTGAGAACCACCGGTTTAGAAATTAGGAAGATAAGAGGAGTCTAATAAGGACCCACCAAAAAGGAGAAGCAGAACCAGAGGGTGCATTGTGTTGAAAGCCAATCCAGTGTCACATGCAAAAGAGAGTGACTCATGGAGTCATAGGCTCCTGAACATGGTCCAGTGGATCAAACAACAGGAGCCCATTGGTGTCACCTGCAGGGGAAATTTAGGTGGAGTCCCCTGTGGGTACAAACCTGGTTGCATGGCTCTATGATGTTAAAGGAAGAGGAGAGGAGGGGGATTGGAAACCATAAAAATAGATCTTTGGAGGAGTTTTGCCTCAAAGATAAGGGGAAAAAATTGGCAGTATCTGGAGAGGGGAAATAGAGTTAAGAAAGAGCTGTTTTTGTGGTTGTTGTTTGTAAAGAAGGGAGCTATAATAGCATATTTTCATGATGTTGGAACAGATCCAGTGCAGAGGAGGAGAGTGAGAACTCAGGAGAGTAAAGCAGTTTCAGGAGCAATGCCTCTGAGTAGGTGGGGAAAATGGGATGAATGCCCAGAGGAGGGGTCTGCTCAGTGAGATGGGAAGGAGGCTTACAATGGGCCAGACATAGGTGGTGGGCGGATCTGGGGGTGACGATTTTGGAGGTTCTATTCTGCTTGCTTCCCTTTGCCAAGTCATTTAAGAAGCAAGGTCATGATCTGAGGATGAGGATGATAAAGGAGTTTATTGGTTTTGGAAAATGAAAGAACCAGGAGAAAGAATACAATAGCAAGACAATGTGAAAGGCCCACAGAAGTCATTCAGTTTTAATAGACTTAGCCAGAATCAAGGTGATGAATTTTTTCGAAGAAGGCTTCTGAAAAAAATAAAACTGGTGAATTGTATCACACATACACTCTCACACACACACACACACACAATGATACACAGAGGGGGGACCTGGGCTCTGGAAGCAGATACTTCCATCTGAGCTCTGGCTTTCCCATTCCTAGCTATGTGTCTTTGGGCAAGTTATTCATTTTCCTCTTCTAAATATATTTCCATGATTCAAGTGCTTTGCTGAGAACATGGCATATACTAGTACTGAGTAGATGCTATCTGCTGTTACTATGGAGCATTGGGATTAAGGATGGACAAAAAGTGAAGGAGAAAATATAAATACCTTTAAGCATAAGAATTATAGGGGGAAGTTAAGAGAAAGAGAAGAGACTGAGGAAGAAGAGAATATGAAAAGGAAAAGTAACAGAAAAAGAAGAGAAAATGAGAAAGGAATAGTGGAATTAAATAAAGAGGAGAGGAAAAGAAAGAATTATGTAGACAGTGAAAATGAAAAACATACAAATAAGAAAACAGAAGAGGAAAAGAAGGCAATGCAAAGATAATACACAACTTTAAAATCATCTCATCAAACTATTACCCAACCATATTTTTGATAAGTACATGATGAGTTTTAGAGCATTCATGTGTGGTTGGATGGTGTTTGGACAATGTACATATTTAGATCTTGGAGTCAATGTATTATAATCAAAATCTTGAATTGCAATACAGAATCCTAGGCTTTCATTAGTGAATGCTCTGGAATCCTAAGATGACCACATCACACTTCAGTAAGTCACTTGATAGCATATATTTTCTATTTTTAAAGGCCCTTTCTGCCATTTTTCAGGCAGTAAGCAAAACACCCTTGGTATAGAATGAGGCCATTCCCTATTCACCTTAGCAAGGTTCTGTGAGCACCTTTCTGATGGGGAGAAGTTGTGGAACTCAACTCATCCCAAGTTCTTCAGCAAATCAGTCCTGGCCCCACATGCCACACTCTCAGGAATCTGGGAGGGATGTGTAGTAAATATGTAATTACTTGTGCTGTTTTCCACAGCACAACTTCTCTGGACTCTTCTAATAACGAAAGGGCAGGTTAGGGCTCTGAACTGGAAGGGTTTTTCAATCTCAGCACTTTGGCCCTAAATACTTCTTAGCATGACCTGTGTGCCATTTTGAAACTTTTTACAGGTAGTAAAACATATACCAGAACTGTAGATATGCAGGAAAAGTGAGTTTCTTCAGCCTTTTTGAACCTACCTGAGCTTCATTTCCATTTTGAGCTCCTCTTCTATTGAGTAGAAAAACCCCAAACTCAGTCAATTCAGGTTTTCTGGCCCCCTTTCCTAGGATTGTGTCCAAGTCCCAGGTGATTGCATAGTACTAAGGCCTGGAGGTGGGGGAGGGGAGAGGGAAGAGTGGGAGGAGAGTGAGTCTGAGTCATCTTTTCAGGTTAACAGTCTCTGTTGTCCCATCCAAATATGTTACATCCATCCAAACAGTACTTTTTAGCCATTTCCTGCTCCTGGAAATATTTGGCTGTTCTCCCACAATATTAGGAGCCTGAGGAGATTGTGGGGCTGCTCAAGCCTCCTTCATTATTTCCTTTGCTTATCCCTGGACCAGATGAGGGCACAGGTCCCCCCTCCACTAAGAATCCTCGGACTCAGCTGGGACTCCACCAGGGGTTGTGGAGGGACCCCTTGCAGTGACCACTGGATTGGCACCTCCCTTCCCTCAGTCTGGTGACCTTCTCTAGTCCAGGGCTAAGGGCTGGTGCTGAAGGGAATGGAAAACAGCACAACTAATTACATATTTACCCAAATCTTTTGTTTATGTCCTGGGCCCAGGCTTCAGAAGGAGAGAAGCTGAGAGTTGGATGCCTTTGTCCTCCCTGCTCGGGCAACTACATCCCTTCCCAGAGGCAACAGAGACAGATGCCCAGGTGCTCAAGCTGGTGCGAAGGCGGGTTAATGTGGGAGAGCTTAGAGCAACAACTGTTGCCTCAGATTTACCCTGCCACGTGGGCATGTACACCTCACTCTGAGAATTACTCCTCAAGTGTTTCACCCCGAGTGCCGAGACAAGCGCAATGCCCAGTGCGCCATGGTGCTTGCACTTGGGTGAGCGCATGTCAATGGTGAGGAGCCCTCGCCCTGGAGGGGCGGTGGTCCTGATGGCAGGAGTCGGAGGCAAGAGACCCCAAGCAGGGAGTGCAACACTCTTACAAGTTCTGGAATCTTGCTCAGAGCACATGTTCCAGTCCTGGGGAAATTTGCTCGTACATTTCCACGTGATGGAGTCTACCTGGGAGGCCCCATCCCACTTGGCATCCTCCCACAGCAAAGGGGCCCTGCTTGAAAACCTCATTTTTCTTACAACAGATGCTGGGTTTCAGTCCAGATGCCTCAGACATGTTTGCAGTGTGTGCGCGGTGCTCTGGCTGGAATGCAAACAGAGCCAAAAAGTGCTGGGCGAGAGAGCGAAAGCCCCCCCGCTCCGCACCGGGCCCTTTGAACACATTTGTTTTCTCCTGGAAACTTGGCTGGAGGCAGCATGGTTACCAAGTAGAGCGGGTAAGGGGCTAAGACCTGCGTCTGGGTCCCTGATAGCTTTTCCTGGGAAAATGCACTTGAGTGTCTTAGCGGAACTCTCCCGTATCTGGGATAGCAACTTCCAGCTTTCATCAGCATAAGAATCAGCTGGGGCGCCTATCAACAATGCAGATTTCCAAGCCTCACCCCCAGATGTGGGGTGCAGCCCAAGAATCAGCATGTTTCTGATTCACACGTTCCCACACAACATATTGAGAAACAGTGGGGGTAGGGAGGCCTTTGGTGGCCTCATGAGCCCAGTGATAAGGACCTTGGGTTTCTCTCCAGCCACCTGACTGTTTCCCTCCTATAGTTAGTCCTAAGCCCCAGAACCTGCCTATTCTCGTCACTACAGTCAGGTGAATACAGATGCCTCCTACACTTGCCCAACCCTTCCCTGTGAACAGGAAACAGCACGTGGGCAGCAGTGAACAGCGGTGTCCTCAAGACCTCTCAGGACAGGTGACATAAATAAACTGGAAGAGGTAACCCATTGGCTTGCTTTTGCAACTCGGAGGCACTTACTGGTCCGTCTTACGCAAGCTCGGACTGACGTGTAGGCTGCCTCACCTGCTGGTTGTTTCTTGAGTATTTCTGTCTCCCAAATAAACTATAACTTCTTAGGAAGAGGCCACCATCTTATTTTTTCTTCTGTTTACCCCACAGTGTCTATTATGTCATTGGTGTTCAATATAGGATGAGAGTTTCTAAATTGTAATCAGGTTGCTTTCAAAAGTTCATTCTTAAGTCAGTTGTTTGGATCTTGTTTCTCATTAGGACAATGTTATAAAAGATAATTATGTTCCAGGGCAGCCCCTAAATGTCTATTTAACCAGCAATGCAACCAAACTATAGCTCTAATAGTACTTCAGAACCTAAAATCATCTATAGCAATTGTTTTTATAGGAAAATCTGTTCCAGATTCCAACAGAAGATGCCAGCAACTCATTTTCTTGGCCACCGTTCCAGGACAGGACTGACCATTTGCAGTTGACTCCCCGTGTGTGCACACAAACACGGGCCTGGCTTTCAGGATAGGGCTCTGAAGGCGGGGAAGGGATGGCACGGGTTCCTATTGGGAGATGGAATGAGCAGAAAGGGCCAGGGTGCTCCTGTCAGAAAGCTTTCCAGTGAGCCTGCCCGAGCCAGGAGGAGGGATGTGGAGAAGATGAACTTCAGAGCTGTGGGTGAGGGAGTGATCCAGAGGACACTGCCTCCCTTGGCTGTGGACGCAGAGGCCAGTCAGGCTGTGGCGGCAGCCATGGCAGTAGCAGCACAAGCTGTGGCAGCCCCGTTGGCCAGGCTCCTAGCTCAAGCCTGTAGATATGTTGGGGAGGTGGTGTTGTTTTGATAATTTATTGCTAGGTACAAACCACCCACAACAGGGTAGCTTAAGACAATAACCATTTTATTTGCTCAATATGGGCTTGCCAGTGGTCAGAGTGTGTCTGCATACAGCTGGCAGAGAGGCTGGGGTCTGGACTTGGCTGAGCACTAGCACTCAGGACTCTCTCTCTCTCTCTCTCTCTCTCTCTCTCTCTCTTCTCGTATTCTCAGGGCTTCTCCTCTATGCGGCAGCTCCACCAAACCTTTCCATATGGTTTCCCCAGCAGAGTAGCCAGATTTCTTACATAGCAGTGCAGGATCGTCAAGAAGCAAAAATAGAAACTGCCAGTTCTTCTTACAGCTAGTTTGGCCACTGGGACAGCCTCACTTTTGGTTCACGTGGTCACAGGACAGCCCAGATCCAAGGGAGGGGACTGCACAAAGGCATGACTTGCAGGAGGCTACTACAGTCACCCGCTTCTGTGGCTGGGGCCGTTCCATATGTGTGAGCTGCTCCAAAACCAAGAGTATTTAGCTGAAGCTTCTCCATTACAACCACCACTACCATCGTGCTGACATTCCTAGAAGAAGCCTCTCAATAACTTCTTATTCGTCATTTTTTTTTCATGTCTAAAAGATAGATATGCCTGCAAAATCTATCTTGTCACTTCTTCCTTCATGTCTTCTAGCCCATTCTTGCTTTTCCTAGACAGGTATCTACTTTACACAGGTAGCGTTCTCAGTCTTAAGGCCATGACATATTGATGAATTACAATGGGCTTTGAGGCATGCCCAGATAATAGTACATTTAAGCCCCAAAGTTTGCAAATAGTTTATTATATTTAAACAGTCAGGTAAAGTAGATTCAAAGCTGGTCCTATAATAATGCTCCTCTCAGATGCATGTACTTACCTGAGGGGGAGAGAAAGAGATGGAGTTGGTGTTAGTGCTCTGGGAATTGTATATAACCCTGGCAGAAACAAACCTAGCTGCTTCCCCAATCGCCTCTTTCCTTCAGGCAAAACTTCTCTTTTACTTGGTGTGGCAGTATGCCCAGCCTCTCCTCCAGCTAAGTATGGCCATATGACTAAGTTTTGGCTAACGAAACAGAAGGGGAAATAGTGTCTGGAACTTCCAGAAAGGTTGGTTGAGCCTTACTGTGGATTCCTTCTTCCTGTGGCCTGCACTATGGATGCAATGGTTGGATTTCCAACAGCCATTTGGTGTCACGAGGTGTCTTTAAAGTAGAAGCCGCACTCCAGGATGGTAGAGTGTAAAGGTAGATGGCCTCTGGGTTAGTGATGACCATGGGGTTTCATTCTAGCCCTGAACTCTAGAAATAGACATAGAGTTCTAGATCAAGATGGAGTTAGAGAGGTCCTTCTAAGCTATTGTTATTTTGGTTTTCCTGTTACAATTAATCCTATATTATGTACCTGGTCATAGCCCATTATAAATGCCATCTGTTATGTGTATTGCATCAGAAAAATGATTAAGAACCACTTGTCAAGGTCACAGAGAATGTTCACCCGTGTTCATCAGCTCTTTTGTCTAATCAATCCTTAATAGGTTAATGAAAGTGTTGCCTCTGCTGGTCTATAATGACCCTAGGTAACCACTGACCTTCTTCCTGTCTCCATAGTTTTGTCTTTGCCACAACGTCATCAAATTGGAATCATACAGTATGTAACCTTTTCCAGATTGGCTTCTTTCCCTGAGTAAATTGCATTTAATATGCATGTCTTTTCATTGATTTATAGCTCATTTCCTTTTAGTGTTAAATAATATTCCATTGCCTGGATGTACCACAGCTTGATTATCCTACTGAAGGACATCTTGGTATCTTATGTTTTAGCAATTATTAATAATGCTGCTATAAACATCCATGTGTAGGGGTTTTTTGAATATGTTTTTATCTTCTTAAGGTAAATATCAAATAGAGCAGTTGCTGGATTGTGGGTAAGAGTGTGCTTAGTTTTATAAGAAGCTGCCAAACTGTCTTCCAAAGGTGTTCTTGTTGCTCCCCATCTTCTCTAGCATTTAGTGTTGTCAGTGCTCCAGATTGTGGCCATTCTAATAGGTGTCTAGTTATATCTCCTTGTTTTAATTTCCCTGATGACATATGATGTGGAGCATCTTTTCATCTGCTTATTTGACACCTGTATCTCTTCTTTGGTGAGAGATCATTTAAGTTATTTGGTCCACCTTTTAATTGGGTTGTTTGCTCTTTCATTGCTGAGTTTTAAGAGTTCTTTGTATGTTTTGGATAACAGTCCTTTGCAAATATTTCCTGCCAGTCTGTAGCTTGTCCTTTCATTCTCTTGATATTGTCTTTCACAGAGCAGACATTTTAAATTTAATGAGATCCAGCTTATTTTTTTTCATGGTTTATGCTTTGGTGTATCTAAAACATCATTGCCATGCTCAAGGTCACCTACATTTTCTTCAGTGCTACCTTGGAGTTTTATAGTTTTACATTTTATAGTTAGGTCTATGATTTACTTGTTTTTGTGAAAGGTGTAAGGTCTGGGTCTAGATCCACTCTTTTACATGTGGATGTTCAGTTGTTCCAGAAAAGTTCCTTGAAGAGACACTATTTTTTTCATGGTATTTTTTCCATATGTATCTCCATTGACTAGCATGGTGCCTGACACAGAGTATAAACTTAATATTTGTTGAATGAACAACAAACCTCCAAATCTTCCCCGAGGCACATAGCTTCGTTATAGTAGTCATGTGCCTCATACACCTTGATATCTCTTTAAATTTTCCTAAAGGTTTTCCTTCTTTTTTTTTTGGTTTATGATTAAGACATTTTTTTCAATTTTCTTTTTTTGAATTATGAAGGTGGATATTCACCACAACAATTTAAATAGTAGAACTGATCCCTCATTTCTGTTTTACTTATTTTTTCACTTGGGACTTTCTGAAGATGATAAAAGGATTTGATGAGAGTGATCAGACAGACACTCTGAAATACAAGCCAATATAATTTAGATATTAATTGTATGTAATTAATAAGAAGGTATACCTTGAAGTCCATATCAGCCCCAAACCCCTTCTCACTGAAACCAGAGACAACCTTGGTGCCATCTCTGGGTTGGTCTGGCCTGGAGTCTCTTGGATGCCCAGGGGTGATCTTGGCTCAAGCAGCCTCACCTGTATGGAATGTCTGCTTCTTGCTTCAGTGTCCTCATTATTAAATTTTACTTTCGGCTTATAATTTGTCCGAATGCAGGTTTAGAAGATTATATCTTTATGAATCAATGTCTACAGATTTCGTTTTCTTCTAATATGTTCCACAAAATACTGGCCATTGCTCAATGATATAGTAGCTATCTGTTTCTCTAGCTTGAGGGCTCATGCTAGTTTTGCAAAAATTAACACCCTTTGCTCTGGTACCAGTCTGAAGCTCTGCCCATGGGAGGAGCCCTTTACCCACAGGTTGGAAAGAAGCTCTTTCTGCTTGAACTTTGAACTAAAAAGGGAACAGTGTATCCCTGAGGACCTGCCTGGCAGGGAATGGAGTACACATGGGCAGCCTTCTCCCTCTATAAGGAGGGTCTTCAGGTAGTGCTAAGACCAGGAAGAATGTGTGTGTGTGTGTGTGTGTGTGTGTGTGTGTGAAAGAGGTTGTGCCTTGCCCAGCTGGTGTTGCTCAGTAGTTGAGCACCGACCTATGAACCAGGAGGTCATGGTTCAATTCCCAGTCAGGGCACATGTCCGGGTTGCAGGCTCAATCCCCAGTGTGGGGCATGCAGGAGGCAGCCGGTAAAGGATTCTCTCTCATCATTGATGTTTCTATCTCATTCTCACTCTCCCTTCCTCTCTGAAATCAATAAAAATATATTTTCAAAAAAGAGTTTGTGCCTTTGAAGCTTGTGATACCTACATCCTTATACCACACTAGAGGCCCGGTGCACAAAAATTTGTGCACTCGGGGGGAAGGGGGGGGGTCCCTCAGCCCGGCCTGTGCCCTCTCGCAGTCTGGGACCCCTCGGGAGATAACGACCTGCTGGCTTAGGCCTGCTCCCGGGTAGCAGAGGGCAGGCCCAATCCCTAGGTGCAGCCCCTGGTCGGGCTCAGAGCAGGGCCGATTGGGGAGTTGGGGCGCTGCCCCTGTCATGCACAGAGCAGGGCGGATTGGGAGGTTGCAATGCCACCCTCAGTCACGCTCAGGGTAGGGTCGATTGGGGGGTTGGGGCACCGCCCCCTGTCACACACAAGGCAGGGTCGATGGGCAGGTTGCGGCGCCACCCCCTGTCACGCACAGAGCAGGGCCAATCAGGGGGTTGGGGCGCTGCCCCCTGTCACTCACAGAGCAGGGCCCATCAGGGGGTTGGGGAGCTCCCCCCTGTCACGCACAGAGCAGGGCCGATCAGGGGGTTGGGGAGCTCCTCCCTGTCACACACAGAGCAGGGCAGGTCAGGGGGTTGGGGCGCCGCACCCTGTAACACTCAGGGCAGGGCTGATGGGGGGGTTATGCTCTACCCCATCACACACAGAGCAGGGCCCGTGGGGGGGGTGCAGGGGGGTTGGGGCGCTGCACCCTGTCACACACAGAGCAGGGCCTATCAAGGAGTTGGGGCACCACAGCCTGTCACACACAGAGCCACAGGGCAATCAGGGGGTTGGGGAGCTTCCCCCTATCAGGCACAGAGCAGGGCTGATGAAGGGGTTGGGGCACCTTCCCCTGTCATGAACAGAGCAGGGCCGATAGGAGGTTGTGGCCCCGCCCCCTGTCACACACAGAGCCGCAGGGCGATCAGGGGGTTTGGGCGCTACCCCCTGTCACGCTGATCCTGGTGCTGGGAGGCATATTACCCTTTTACTATATAGGATAGAGGCCTGGTGCACGGGTGGGGGCCGGCTGGTTTGCCCTGAAGGGTGTCCTGGATCAGGGTGGGGGTCCCCACTGGGGTGCCTGGCCAGCCTGGATGAGGGGATGATGGCTGTTTGCAGCTGGTCACATACCCTTCAGGTTGGGGGTCCCAACTGGGGTGCCTGGCCAGTCTGGGTGAGGGGCTGAGGGCTGTTTTCAGGCTGGCGGGTGACTGAAGCTCCCAACTGCTCCTTTTTTTCTTTTATTCTGGGCCGGCTTTAGCTCTCAGGCTTGGCTCCAGCTCTTAGGCCTCTGCTGCTGAAAGCAGGTTTCTGGCCTTTGTTTACCTTCTGTATTTGAAACAATGTTGCGATCCTGCTGGCTGAAGCCCAGGACTAAAGCAGGTTTCTGGGGTTTTGTTTAGCTTCTATATTTATAACATAGTTGCTTAGAGTTGCAGCTCAGAGGCCGGCAGCGACAGGCGGGGAACATTGGAGTCCTCCATCACTGAAGCAAGCAAGGCTCATGTTCGCTTCCAGCTGCCTGGCTGCCGGCCGCCATCTTGGCTGGCAGTTAATTTGCATATTGCCCTGATTAGCCAATGGGAAGGGTAGCGGTCGTATGCTAATTACCATGTTTCTCTTTTATTAGATAGGATAATGTACATAATATTAATACTTCTTAGAAATGCTTGTTTTGTTTATGTTCATGTCCAAATATGGTTCAACTAATCTACATATATAAAAGCCTAAGTGACCAAATGGCCGGTCGACCGGTCTCTATGACATGCACTGACCACCAGGGGACAGCCACTCAGTGTACAGGATCGGGCCCCCTCCTGTCTGGATTGGGCCTGCGGGGATCAGGCCGAAACTGGCTATCCGCCATCCCCAGAGGGGTCCCAGAATTGCGAGAGGGTGCAGGCCAGGCGAAGGGACCCCACCGGTGCATGAATCCATGCACCAGGCCTCTAGTAGTATATATTTCTTTAGTGCCCATCCTTCTGAGTGCTATCTCAAGTTTTAAGATTTTGGAAATATAATTGTGCCTGCTAATTTAGTTGTCCATCATATTGCACAGAGCTTCATGTAAATGGGGTGTTTAAAAAACAAATTTTATGATGAAGATAACTTAGTAGCAACTTCATTGACAGACACGGAGCTGCCTTTGAAGGAGGGTGGAGGTTTCAGTGCGGCTCCACTGCTGGAGTTTCTGACTTCAGGACGTGTAGGCACTTTGGAAACAGACAGAAGCACAATGTACAAAAACGTTTGGTCACACTTTCCAAGGGATCAACTGAACTAGCAAAGAGTATAAACATCTCAGCTGATTGGCAATGATGCTGCTGACGACAATGATTTCAGTCTTGTACTTGGAGGAATCTGAACATTTCTTGGAGATAAACACATCTGGACAGGCTAGAAGCTAATTATGTATATAAGAACTAGCATCATGCGCCTGTCCCAAAAGAAATCTAAAGGGCTGGTTGAGATTTCTGAGCAGGTCTTCAAGAAGTTGAATATCATCTGCCTTTCCTTTTGCGTACCTTTATTGTTTATTTGATTTCTTTTCATAGAAATCTGTATCGTCACTCCAACATGTGCAAACACACACACACACACACACACACACACACACACACACCAGCCCTCAGGTCTAAACATATTTACTTCTCAGCTCTTGTCATACAGTTAGAGCTGGGAAAGGAGTGCCAAACACGTGCTAAACCCTGCAAGCTGATTCTGCACCATCAACAATGGCTTGGCAGTGACAGTGTCTGGGACTAAGGGTGGTGGGGCTTGTTGGGGCTGTACCCTTCAAGGAAAGGCACTGGCTACCCTTTGAACCTTAGTCGTTACCCACAAAAGGACACAGCAAAATTTGCTTTGGGCCTTGCTGAGTTTTAGAATCTTTCAAAATGATAATCAAACATTAAAATACAAATGGAAAACTCTCAACTATTGCCACATGTGTGAGAATGGATGTGAAATAATTTTCTCCATTTTGATGCTGTCAATTTTTTCGCATATTTTAAAATATTTGCTTTTAGTTTCTTTTCAGCTTGCTTCCAAAGATTAGCTAACTTTCACATGCCACTTTCCCCAGGCTTCCAATTTTGTAAGAGCTCCGAATAAACTCGCTGCACAGTAACGAAAGCTGTGAGAGAACAATTTTATTTGTAGCATCTCCTCTTTACCAAGTTGTCACCTTCCCTCGTAAGAAAACTAGTCTCAAAGGCAGCCCGTTACCTTTTTTACTATGTTGACCTTTTGAAGGGACCAAGATATTCATCATGGAATTATCATCCCCTTGGACCACTGTTTGACAGAACAATTTAAAAAGGAAAATCAGTGTTTGAGGGGTCAGTTCTGCAACCTTAAACATCATTTTTTATTTAGCCTCAGATCTCCTTTAGAGATGGAAAGTGACTTCATCAGCATACTGAGATCTAAGTTCAGCATTTTGTTCCAGAAAACGTTCATCTTGTTCTTGGCTTTCTAACAGTGATCTAATGCTGATGGCTATATTAAAACACACATACACACACACAATTTAAAGAGTCTTGTTTCATGTTTGGAAAACACTGCAGTTTTTGATCATGTACTTAACTGAAATGCTCTATCTTAGTACAAGGGATTGTAAGCTTCATACTGAAGAGATTCTAAAGATCTCCACTGAATGAAAAGGCCAGGATTGCCCTAGCTGGTTTGGCTTTGTGTATAGAATGTCAGCCTGCAGACTGAAGGGTCCCAGGTTCGATTCCAGTCAAGGGCACATGCCTGGGTTGTGGGCATGATCCCCAGAAGGGGGCGTGCAGGAGGCAGCCAATCAATGATTCTCTCTCATCATTGATGTTTCTCTCTCTTTCCCTCTCCCTTCCTCTCTGAAATCAATAAAGTTATATATATATTTTTTTTTTTTAAAAGGCCAGGATTATCCAGGTAAGTTCCAGACCTGTTCTCCTGCTGGTAAAAACACGACAGTGCAGCCTGTTAAATAAAATAACACTGGTCTTGATGGACAGGACTGAGGGCTCTGCCTCAGTGGGTTAGATTCTAGAGCAGGGGTGGGCAAACTTTTTGACTCGAGGGCCACAATGTGTTCTTAAACTGGACCGGAGGGCCGGAACAAAAGCATGGATGGAGTATTTGTGTGAACTAATATAAATTCAAAGTAAACATCATTACATAAAAGGGTACGGTCTTTTTTTTCAATAGTTTTATTCATTTCAAACGGGCCGGATCCGGCCCATGGGCCGTAGTTTGCCCACGGCTGTTCTAGAGCTTACTAAAACATGGATTGTGAGCCCCATCTCTGTAGTAGGTCTGGGATAGGGCCCGAGAATTTGGATTTCTGCCAAGCTCTGATGCGATGCTGATGCTGACCACACTTTGAGAACCACTGGCCTAGAGCTTGGACAAGTAAGTGCCTATCAGTGGTCAAAGGAAGCAGACTGGGAAATGTCAGGGCCTGGAATTAGATGCACCAAGGAAGGGAGGGGACACACGTTAATGAGGAGGTCAGGTTTATAGGTGGTGTGAGAGCGGAGAAGCTGCAAAGAAAGTGAACAAGCACTGAGATAGCATGTCTGCCAAGGAGCTCAGTCCAGGGATGAGGAGCTCCAAAGAAGGCGTCTAGGCAGCCAGGTGGGGGTGGAGCATGGACATAGGAGATATCAAGGTGTCAATCACTCAGCTGGGAGTCAGGGAAGGGCTCTAAGCCCAAGGGGACAGCTGCAGTGCAGGACCCAGATCCTCAGGGTCTTGCAGAAACCCAGCCGATTGCCAAAAAGGAATTTAATGTAATATTAGGGTAATTCTTGCTGCTGTGATAGAACCCCCCCCCCCAAGTTATAGTGCCTCAACTTGTGAGAATTTCTCTCTTGCTCCAATAAATTTTAAACCAAGCATTCTTGTATGTTAGGCCGCTCTCCTCCAAGCAGTGACTCAGTGACCCAGGCACCATCCAACCTGTGACTCCTCCATCGTCAAACGCGACTTTTAAGGTCACCGACAGGAGGGAAAAGCATCGAGAATCACACATGAGAGGTTTGTAATAGGCAAGGTCTGGAAGGGGCACTTATCACTTCTGCCTAAAATCCGCTGGTTAGGAACTGACCGCATGGCTACAGCCACTCCGCACATCTGTGCATCTAGGTTTGTTGGTCAATCTCTGCAGGACTCGGATGAAGGGGAGCAAGGCAGAATTCGGGTTATGAGGATTCAGAACAGGAGGAATGTTCTCCCACCTACCAGTGTTCTAGCTGGGGCGTTAGCTCATTCCGTCTCCTCACTGCGCTGAGCTTGCGGGTGGGGAGCAAAGAGGGACAAAGAGGCTGTGGACCTGGCAGGGCCTAGAGACCAGCTTTTACTAAATACGCCCGAGGGAGGTTGTCTTCTCTGAACAAACCCTCTCATCTAAAAATACCCCACCAAGGAACTCCATCTTTTCCTACAGCGACAAAAGAAGACGAATGTGTTCCCCATCTTCCATCTTGTGAATGAACCCATCCAGAATTTCCTGGCTAGATCAGTGTTATGTTTCTAATGTGGGTATCCATTTCTTGCTTTGGGTGTACTTTTAGAATTTGGTTGTGTTATTTGGAAATGTTCACTTAAAAAGCCAACCACTGAGCTTTCTCTATTGAGCAATTTAGGGCAGATCTCCAAGGATGACACAATGGCACATAAGAGGCTTCGAATGGACTAAAACACCGAGGACTATCTGTTGGGGGAAATGAAGACACAGTGGGAATATAACCTCACAAACGGAATCGGAAGTGTCTTAGTCAGTGTTCCTTTCTCACCGCGGCTCACAAGTGGCCTCCTCCCCGCTTCCTTCACGAGCCTTGAAAAGCAATGTAAGTTCCGAGAACCTAAAGCTCCAAAACACGCAAATCACAGAATTATTCTAGAAGGATTTCTTAAATGTTCAACCCCTCAAAAAAGAATCACACCAGTGAAGTGACTGAGGGATGATTTGATGCTAGGCAGGGTGTGGGACGAAGGTGTGATCTGTGGGCTTGTCAGTGGGGTGTGGCCACAGCGGTCTCACTGATGCCTTGTGAGTTTTTACTGTTTGGGTTTTTGTTTTGTTTTCTTTTTTTTAAGGTTTGAGCTCTTATTATTTGCTGCTGTTTATGTTTGGGGAGGAGAGTAATAACTTGGTTAAAGCATTAATGTACAAGTGTAAACATATCATACAAAAATATTATTGCAAAATAACAGTGTTCTTGTGAAGTTATGCTATCTAAACCTCAGACAAATCCTTAATAGCAATTCAGCCAGACCTCAGTCATTCTGGATAAGCAATCTTCTGCAATACTTAGAACAGGGAAAGTGAGAACATAACCCTTGAGGTTTCTCACAGGAGGGAAAGAAGAGAGTTCACAGGCACAAACATTTTTCACATAAAGATATGCTGGAGGAGAGCGAGGGTTTAATGTTTGACCAGGATGGTTCTCAACCCCAGCTGCACTTTAAAATAACCTGGAGAGCCCTAGCTGTGTGGCTCAGTTGGTTAGATGTTGTCCCATGCACCAAAAGTTTGCTGGTTCGATTCCCTGTCAGGGCACATGCCAGGTTCTGGGTTCAATCCCCAGTAGGGGGCGGCAGGAGGCAGCCAGTTGATGTTCTGCTCTCACATGTTCTGCATTCACATTGATGTTTCTCTTTCTCTCTCTCTAAAAATCAATAAAAATATTTTAAAAAATAACCTGGAGCCTAGCCAGTTTTGCTCAGCGGATAGAGTGTCAGCCCATGGACCGAAGGGTCCTGGGTTCAATTCTGGTCAAGGGCACGTACCTCCGTTGCAGGCTCGATCCCCAGTCAGGGCTCGTGCGGGAGGCAACTAATCAGTGTTTCTCCCTCTGTGTCTCTCCCCCTCCCTTCCACTCTCTCTAAAATATCAGTGGAGAAATATCATCCGGTGAGGGTTAACAAAAACTAAAAATACCGCAGAGAGCTTTAAAAAACAAAACAAAACAAAAAAAATGCATGGGGTCCCCCCAGACCAATTAACACTGAATCTCTGGGCAGAATATGGGCAGTGGTGATTTCCTAAAGCTCTGAGAACCACTGGCCTGGGAGATTCTCTCTCTTGCTTCCCTTGGTTCACTTAACCTATGGATGAGAGAGGAAGGGGGAAATGCTCTAACCAGGACAACGAGGGCACCCTGGCAGCCTCACTGGGAAGGGAAGGTGGAGTGGGCTAAGTGCCATTGACTTCCTCTGGTCCCACAACCAGGAGAACCTTCACCTCCTCTGACCTGTGCATGGGTCCTACTAATGGTCCTCTCATCTTCTTTCATTCTGTCCTGAGGATCTCAAGGTTTCAGGCTGCAGGGAACCCAGCATCCAGTTTCATTATGTCACACCCTGTCTCCTCTCAGCAAGGTTATCAAGCTGGGATCGCTGGCTTTAGCCTTAGAGTTGCTGCTGACTTTATGCCATTGGCATTCATCTGTTTGTTTGTTTAATTATTTACCCCACAAATATTCACTTTCCTAGGCAAGGCATGGCTTAGTGGTTGAGCATCGCCCTATAAACCAGGAGATCACGGTTCAATTCCCAGTCAGGGCACATGCCCGGGTTGCGGGCTCGATCCCCAGTGTGGGTTGTGCAGGAGGCAGCCGGTCCAGGATTCTCTGTCATCAATGATGTTTCTCTCTCTCCCTCTCCCTCCCTCTCTGAACTCAATAAAAATATATGTTTTTTTAAAAAGAATAGAAAGTGTTGACCTAATGGAGATCTGATGCAGGAATGCGATAGAAGGTAGAGTTTGAGAAGTTCTGCTCAACCCAAACCACTACATGGGATCTTGAAACCCTACTTTGTCATTTTCATGGTAGAATTTTTATCCTCTCTCAGTGCCCATGTTTTGGTAACTGTTCTTCTCTGAATGACTCTCACTCTAACATCAGCCTGAAAAGTTTCTAAAAATTTCTTCATAGGTGTCTTCTGAAAATACTATTTCTTAATTTGAGGTTAGGTCCGGGATGTTGCCTTAACCTATGATACCTAGCTTTCCTTGTATCTCTTGGGAATGGCACCTATCAGGAGCTGCCCTGGTCTCATCCTTCTGCAACATAGTAATCGTGTGAATGGCTTTTAGTCATGTCTCTGGTGGCAGATACAGATGGCCCAGTGTCAAGGGCCCCAAATCTCAGCCAGCTGCCTACTGACGTCTCTCTAGGGAAGAATGCTGAGGCATGAACAGTGTAGAGTTCTGTCTGTCCCCAGATGTGAAATCCATGGTTCTGGTGATTTGGGCAGAACTATGGATGTATGAACACCAAGCATTCTTTTTGCCTCTATACACAAAAGCCTGAAGGGAAAATGACCATCTTCCCCCCAGTTTCCTAGACCAGCACCATCTAATAGAAATGTAATATGAGTAAAAAATGTGAACCACATATGTAACTTTGTTTACTAGCAGGTGAAATTAATTTTAGAAATATGTTTTCTTAACTTGACATATCTAAAATATTGCCCTTTCGCCTGACCAGAGTGGCTTAGTGGTTAAGCATCGATTCCCGGTCAGGGCACATGCCCAGGTTTCGAGCTCGACCTCCAGTAGGGGGCATGCAAAAAGCAGCAGATCAATGATTCTCTCTCATCACTGATGTTTCTATCTCTTTGTCACTCTGCCTTCCTCTCTAAAATTAATAAATATATATTTTTTAAAATATTGCCCTTTCAACATTTAATATTAAGCATTTATTAAGATATTTCACATTTTAAAATATGTACTAAATCTTTGAAATCCTGTGTGTATATTATACTTAGAGCCCCACATTTCAACTGCTCACTGGCCACATGGCTACCAAATTAGACCGCACAGTCCTGGACCTATATGCTAATATTAACCTTGAAGTTGTCTCGCTGATGATGAAAGAACAAAAGTATTAAAGGAAGTAAAGAAGCTAAGGCAAAAGGAATGAGATTCCTTAAAGGAATTTGTCTCAGCATGGAATCTATTAACATCCTGTGTCAGACTCACCTGGAATACTTTTCTTTTTAATAAAAATGCAGAATCCTGGGTTTGACCCTAAATCTATCTAATTAGAACCTCTAATTTGGGTCCCTGGGAATCTGCATTCTAAAGCTCTTGCCATCATTCTATCACACAGTTATTGCTCTGGCACCCAGTAGAGAAGACACAGGCACGGGCCAGCTCTACTCATAGAGCAGCTATATGTTCTTTGTCCCTAACTTGTTTTTAAGTTGTTGAGCCATTGCTTTAAAAGTGGGATATCGCACACACTCTTGCACACATGCACAGATTCTTGGATACTCTCAAAAAGTCAGAACATCTATACAGCTGGAACCTGCATATCCACACGGCAACAACTGGCTGAAGTGAGCACTGGACATTCTCTAGACAGGACAAGGGCTAACCAGTTTGTGACTGTCCCAGCCTAGCCCATTTCATTCCTGATGTTACATGCTAGGCCCCACCCCCACCCCACCCCCAGATTTTTACTAGTAAAAGTGTAGACAGGCATACCGCAGAGATAGTGCGGGTTCAGTTCCAGACCACCGCAATAAAGCAAGTATTACAATAAAACGAGTCACAATCATTTTGCTGGTGGAGAGTCTTGCCTTCAATTTGTAATAAAAAAAAAAAGCAACATCTGTGGAACACAATAAAATGAGATCTGCCTGTATATTTTTTTATTTTACAGTAATTTTAGCTTGCCGCAATAATAGTTCAGAGACTTTCCATGTTATGGGAGTTAACATCTTCCATAACCATGGTGCATTCATCCAAACTAAGAAGGCAATGTTGGTGAGACTATTACTGAGACTGCAGATTGCATGTAGAGGTCACCATTTCTCCCACAGCCTCTGTTGCAGGGTCCAGCCTGAGATTCTGCATTGCAGTTAGCCCCAGAGCCGTGTGAGTTTACCATCCCCAGTCTAGCACGGGAGACCTCAGCTGTCTACTGCCAGCCTCCTTTCTTCCGGACCTCACCCATGTCCTGTCCGACTGGCAGGGCCGGGAGACTCCTCCCAAGTGGTAGGCAACCTGTACTCATAGAGGACACACTTTAATTCCACCAGCTGCACTGGCCGTACAATCACAGCTGCACCTGAAAATTGGAGAACAATCTTCACACATCCAGTGTGGAAAGAGCTCTTCATTACAGGTGCCTTTGAGGCACCCCTGCACTCACTCACGGCAATGCCCGTGGCATCATCTTCTAGTGAGACAGCATATGGTTTATCTATGAAGATGATGTGACTACCGTGTTCCGGTGGGACATGAGGTGCTGGATTTGTGACCACCCAACTGTGTATGCATGTACTTTTCTCAAAGACCTATCTAACCCAATGCCTTTTGGGGTATGTGGAAATGCTTAAATACATCCTATCTGAATCCCCCATCCTAAGCAGTGACATTTAGACATACAGAACTTTCACTTTCCTTTCTGGCTCTGCTTAACATGTAAATTTTCTTTCAGTCCAGTAGGACTAACTCTCTTGAGAAAGTGCTTTTATTTCTTGGCCAACCTTTCCTCGAGCAGAATTCCAAGTTTGCAATGCCTGAAACCACTAACTAGCATATATGCTGATTTGCTTTAACTGCAAGAACAAATCCAATTAACAAATCCACAAGGACTAGGGCTGGAATGGAGCCATTCTTCCAGGTGGAAACATCTTCTGTTACACATGCTTCTTGTACTCTTCACCCTTAGTCCTCCGATTGTCCAGATAACCCATGGCCTGACTGAGAGAATTTGGAATCTAATAAATCCATCTTCACAAACTCTGGGGATCAATGGCCAACATGTTCAAAGATTTTTCTTTCTAACCTTTATCATCTCCCTTTGATTCTGACACCTGAAATCATTTAATAAACACTTTAAAGCAGTGGTTCTCAACCTTGGCCGCACATTAGAATCACCTGGGAATCTTTTTAAAATCCTGATTTCTGGGCCTCATTCCAGAGGATTTTAAAAAGAAATCAGGATTTTAA
Source organism: Myotis nattereri (assembly GCF_964212035.1). Taxonomy (NCBI): domain Eukaryota; kingdom Metazoa; phylum Chordata; class Mammalia; order Chiroptera; family Vespertilionidae; genus Myotis; species Myotis nattereri. Next base: position 39,201,818 of record NC_138079.1, read on the forward strand.
AAAGATTCCCAGGTGATTCTAATGTGCGGCCAAGGTTGAGAACCACTGCTTTAAAGCAAAAGTGTTTTGCCCACAGTGTGGTTCTGGAAAGGAAGCTATACGACTGCATAAGAGCCAGGTCCAAACTCGAGGTCAGTGCGTTGGTCTGGGCTCAGGTGATTGTGAGATGAGTGTTTTCCAGCTTCAGCACCTGTTCCTGCAAACACAGTCACTCGGTTCTTGGATTACAGTCTAGCAGTCTCACCACTGTGTTTTGTTGTCTGAAAGGAGATAAGACTTCCCAAGAATGCACGCACTGTTTACATACAACACACTTTCTTTTAAAAGCCTCAGTTCACTTCCAGTTTACTGGTTAGTACTTGATCTTCCTAGAAAAGTTAGATCTACCTGCACACGACAAGGAAATTACCTTGGAAAATAAGAGCTTGGATGTATAAGTTTTAGCTTTTCAAAATATTTTCAAACCTACTATTTCATTCCATTGTCTCAGTGGCCTTGGGAAAAGAATAATATGCTGAGGAAGGACTATTGTGGTTTGTCAGATGGGGAAACTTCATTCCTAAGAGGCATTAAATAATTTTCCTAAGGTTGGGCACCTTCCTGGCAACAGTCGGAGATAGAAAATTATGTTTGTCTCAAGACTTCTAGTCCTTTGTCATGGGGCCCTTGGGCCCCTTGGGCCTTTGTGATTTCTCCCTTCTTCCTGGAAAAATGCTTCACAGTTTGGGACATTTAAAGGTGTTTCCCATTATAAGACTATTTGTATCTTAATGGGATTCAGAGCTTTCAACGGAAGCTCCAATAGTACAATTCACTGCAAGCCAGTGAATGGAAGGGGAGCCAGGGGCAGCAGCCTTTCCCACTCTTCTGTGTCTGCTTGTTTCCTTGTTTATTTGTTTTGTATTTGGAATCTGGAGACAACAGAAAGGGCCTCTCTTCAATACAAGGTGGCAGGATAATGCTAGTCTGGTGCAGACATGCTCCTTGTTAATCTTTTTAAAAAATATATATTTTATTGATTTTTTACAAAGAGGAAGGGAGAGGGCTAGAGAGTTAGAAGCATCGATGAGAAGAAGCATCAATCAGCTGCCTCATGCACACCCTTACTGGGGATGTGCCCGCAACCAAGGCACATGCCCTTGACCGGAATCAAACCTGGGACCCTTCAGTCCGCAGCCCGACACTCTATCCACTGAGCCAAGTGGGTTAGGGCTCCTTGTTAATCTTATAGAAATGAATTCTCAGTTCTTAGGCTCAGCCTCCAAAGTCAGAGGCAGTGACGAATCCTGATTAATGAGCTTCTTAGAGTTGTGGAATCAATTAGATTAAAAAAATTAATTATCCAAAGAGCCTGTTGATTCCAAGTTTACATTTGCCTTTGTTTTATTTTTACTAGCTAGACAAAGTCACCATACCATTGCAAAATAAATAAATAAAATCATTGTTCTAATTCTCTGTTGAATGAAAAGTTAATGGTTGTACCCTAATTCCAAAAATATGCTTCTTCAATTAAACAAACAGTGTTGAAATTAGGAGAAAGAGAGAGAAAATGCCACAACTTGAATATGTTCTGCTCTCATTATTACATTTCCCCATGTCTGCCTGGCTCCCTCTCCCTACGAGTTTTCCAAGGGTCCTCATTGTCCCACGACCTCCCAACACCTGAGGTCTCTCTTACCTCTCTTCCTCGCAGTGGTGTCTTTGGGGACCTGGGTGATGGGGTGGTGCCATGCATTCAGTCTCCAGAAACAAGTTGTCTTCATGTGGTTTGCATGTGTTCATAATGACATGCTTGGAGTATGTCAGCCAGTACCATCTGGGGCTCCTGGAGGAGTGTCTGGCAGCCCAGGACAACTTAATCTGAGGCCAGAGGATGGGGTAATATATTGGACAATTGCAATTCCCCTTTAGGCAGGGAGACTCTCTGGCATGATGTCTACATCTGCTAAACCCATTACAGTCCCTACTCCTCACGTGTATTACAATGAGAATAGCCATCAATTTGGCTATGTCATAGCCCCTTTCTGACCACTGTTCTCTGGTTTGATCCAGGCTGTATCCAACAACATATAAGGATGTGTCAGTCTCTAGGTGGGCCTCCTGGTCAACCTTCTACCTGCTTATGTTGGAAAAGTCAGACCAGATCACTTGGTACTAAATTGACAGTCCCTGAAATGTCTGAGCCCTAATATCACCCTAGAGGCTAATTGCTGGGGAAAGGGCATGTGCCCTAAATTCAGCATATCTGGCCCCTAACACTTAATGTCTGCACCAGTGCCTCTCAATCTTTAAAATATACAAGAATTACCTGGAGAGTCTGTTCAAACAACATTCTTGAGTCCCATCTCCTTTAATTCAGTTTCAGTAAGTCTGAGGTGGCCCCTGGGAATTTGAGTAGTGCTTTTCTAACCCTTGCAACAAAGAGTATGGCCCCCATACCACCAGCGCTGTTATCACCCGGGAGCCTGTAAAAATCCAAGTTCTTGTATCCCATCTGGATCCACTGAATTGGAATTTGTGGCCTTGAAATTTGACATGCTCTAGTCTATCTCATGCATTTAGCGCTGAATACAGAGTGGGCATATCATGGACTTGGAAAGATCCTTAGGAGTTCAGATGCTCTAGGTTAAGCATGTCACACTCGCCGCCCACTGGCCACATGCCTCATTTATTTGGCCCGTGTTAGCCTTTGAGTTTGACATGCTTGCTCTAGGTTCTTGCTTTCAAAATGATGTTGTTAATTCTATAATGCTTTGCTTGTTGACTTTCTATGAATATTCGTGTCTTTCACCTAAATTTTAGTAACCTCGAAGGGCAGTGGCCAGGTCTTAAAATCATTTCGTAAAATACCCTGCATATAGTAGGCATGTGGCAAGCATTCGTGGGCCAATTGGTTGACTGTGACAATATTTTGAAGACACCCCATAAAGTGAAGGTGTGGTGTGTTTTATTCATAATGAAGCTGTATTGCCAGCTGTGGCCTGTGTTTAGTTCTTCACATAAACTTACGCAAGCTGAAGCACAGGCTCAACTTTGTAGTGTCTGAACTCTCACTGGCATAACACCCCTGTTCTGAGAGTGTGTTGCTTATTGTGATTATGGGCAAGGCATCCACAGTAAAGAAAGAGCTGGCTGGGAAGCCCTTGGTCCTCTCAATTCCATGTGGTGCTGGATTTGAAAAGTTTTACTTCAAGAAATGCCATAAACTCTAAATCAGGAGAACTTTGAAAACAAAGTACTCAAAAACAGTAACTGGTGTTGTCATGTCTTTACAAATAGACTTTATTATCATTTTTTGAACATTTTGTTGAAGGACAACGATCTCATAAAAGCATCATGAAACCTTAATGCTTGAATCAAAAATACCTTCCAATACTAGCTGGCTTGCTCTCCCCCAAAGCTAGAGACTTGGCTCTTTCATACTCCTGAGGGCTGAACAAGCAGAAAACATAGTCAACAACAAATATTCGTTGATTGCCTACTAGAAGCAGAGAGGCCCACGGACCAGCAGCATCAGCAGCACCTGGCAGCTTGCTAGAGAATTGAAATCTCGGGCCCCAGCCCAGACCTCCCAGAGTCAGGATCTGCATCCCAGTGAAATCACTTCATGAACTTTAAAGTATGAGAAGGACTGGCGAGAAGGCCTTTCTAAGAACAGGATGTAACATTAAAGTTAAGACCTCAGTGATAATAAGGAGCCAGCTGTTTGGCTGGTGGGGAGCAGAGCAATCAAGCACAGGAAATACACAGTACTGGCCCAAGACGCGGGTGGGGAAGAACAGAAAGAAGGCCAGTGTGGGTGGAGCAGGGCAGGAGAGGGGCAGGAGGGTAAGAGAGGAAATAGACACCATAAACAGGAGATTGGCCTCTCATGCCCTGAAGCCACTGTTGGGAGTTTGGATTTTTCTCTAAGAGCAAAACAAGGCACCAACGGACTTCAAGCAGGGACGATTCAGTATCTAATTCAGATTTGAGATACGCTTTTGAAAAAAACAAATTCCCAGGCTTAGTTGATGCATTGGATGCAGGGAAGGATTTGAGGGAGTGGGGTATAAGGGAAAGAGAGAGCCTGAGAATAACTCTTTGATTTGGGGAAGTTTATCGCACTATTTGCCATGATGGGGAAGACTAGAGGAAGAGAGTATAGGGTGAAGGCAGTGGTGAGGGTAGAATCAAAAATTAAATCTCAGATGCCTTGAAACATGTAGAGAGGGGAGGCTGGGCAGCTAGATACTCAAATCTGGAGATGAAGGCAAACCAGATCCAGGGATGCAAATTTGCAATCTCTAGACTCCGAATACCATGCTGTCCTCAATTTTAAGTTACAGGCAAAGGACTGTTTGGCAGAATATTCAAAACCTAGTTCTAGTGACACTGAGTCATTTTCGATGTTCTGCTCCGTGTTCCGTGGGAATACAGAAGCTTCACATTTTCAGAGAGCCATGAAGCCAACAATCTCATTGTTGCTAATTACTCAGAGGTAAACAGAAATGGACTCTGAGCATGCAATGTTCTTGGATCCTACTTATCCTTAATTTATGGATAACTCTCCTAAGTGTGTTTACTCATTCTTCCAGACCAAAGCAAATTAGAATTACCTTGTTTAATTGTGGCCTTGTTTATTGGTTGCGTCTCCCCCAGCAGGTCTGCTCAGGCAGGCAGCCCCTTGCCTGGGTTGATCTCTGTTGAACTGTATGTACTCCCTGCCCATGGAAGCAAGCCTGGCACAAAATGAATGCTCAGGAATAGTTCTTCCGAGTTATGGCTGGTGTGGCTCTATTGGTTGAGCAGCATCCTGTGCACCAAATGTTGCTGGTTTGATTCCCCATAGGGGCACATGCCTGGGTTGTAGGCTCAGTCCCCAGTAGGGGGCATGCAGGAGGCAGCCGTTCACGCTCACACAGATGCGTCTCTCCCTCCCCATTCCTCTCCCTCTAGATTCAATTTTAAAAATCTTTAAAAAGTAATAATTCTTTGAATAGAAGATGAGAGTGGAGGGAGGGTTCTCAAGACATATATAGAAAAACAGTAACAAGTAAAGGCCTGACATCCAGGGAAGAGTTAGAAAAATTGTTAGAGCTCAATAACTCTAAGACCCTGAGACATTTACCCAGGAATTTTCCCAGCACAGCTCGTAACTCAACGGCCCTGACGTCATTGCTTACCCATGGCACAGTAAAATTCTCCACGCTCACGGCGATGACCCTGAGTCATCACGAAGAGGTTGAAATATGTTCTGTCACTAGATTTAAAATGTCAAGAAATATGAAATACATCTTTAAAACCATTTTCGCCAAATGGTTAACATGCATATTTCTGACCTGAAGTCTTAGGATAACCCAGCAACACATATAAATGGAAAATCTTATCACCCATTGATACTATCTGTCCAAATGAGGCAAAACTACATTATTCTTTATAAACAATTACCTTTTGCAAACCACAGTCATCTTGGTTTAGCGATGCCCCTAATTACCTATGACGTCATTTGAAAATTAACAGAATTCTTCTCCTGGAAAAATTACAGACTCTCATTTCATGCGAACAAGGACATGCTCCTTCTAAACACAGTTAGCACTGCACACAGGACTTTGGACGTGTCTGCTAGAGAGTAAGCAAGCATAAAGCCCACCTGAGGACAGAGCAACAAAGGGATTGAACCCACGTGTGCAATTGGAAAAACCACGTGGAGAGCCTGTTGGTAATGGATGGAGGCTCAGCCCGCTTGGGAACACAGCTATATTCTTGTAGGTGCTCCAACACGGGTGCTCAATAAGCAGAGGAAAGAACAGATAAGAGATAGTTCTTCTTTATATGGAAGGGTAAGGATTAGAGTTCAAGTCTCAGGCAGCTCCATTTCTGTGAGCTTTTCCCTATTTAAGGGGTCAGAGTGGGTGTTTTTAGGTGGCCATCTCTGAAGAAACGATGGAAAACTTGTCCTGACATCATGGAGATGCTGGTGGTGAGTCTTGGATGGGAGTCTAATGCCAGGTTAGCACAACCAAAATGAAGGTCCTCTTGAAATATAAAATTTGTTGTCTAAGTCATTTTCCTCCATAGTCTCTCTCTCTCTCTCTCTCTCTCTCTCTCTCTCTCTCTCTCTCTCTCTCTCTCACACACACACACACACACACACACTCCTTGAGGGCTGAGACCGTATCTACTACAAAATATCTAGGCTGCACTTGGGGGTTGAAGGTGACATAAGGATTTGAAAAACAGTTGTTTATTTCTGTTGATCTGACTCCTGACAGTATTTTAAGACGATTTGAAAATAAAGATGTTTTCAATTCAGAAACAGCGAAAGCTGTGTTTGTGTATTACAGGGCAATTGCCCAACATTGGGATGTATTTCCACAACAGCCCTGCCAGACTGGCATTAGGTACCAGCACCAGCTACAAACATGCATGACATGCAGTTCAGCATGACTTCCTCCCCAGCCAAAGTGACTCACTTAAATGAAAAACAGCATCTAGCAAAGAACTACATTGAGGGGGAAAAGATCTGTCAACTCCCAATAAAAGAGGCCCACTGTAGCATGAGCTGTAATCATCATAAAAGGTAATGATAATAATCTCCAGCAAAACTTCACAGACAGCTTCTGTGCTAGCACCACAGTAAAGCACCTTAATGGATCATCTCACCTAATCTTCACAACCCCGTGGGAAGGTACTGCCAGGTCTCCAGGTAGGAGACTCCTGCAACAGTTTAGGTGAGAGAGAGGGGTAGCAGAGTGGGTGGTGAGGTGTAGAGACTGGAAAACCTGCCTAAGGTCCCAGGACAGGTGGATGGGGGAGGCAGTGGCTGCTACTCCTGGACTCCCTGGGATTGGCACGGGATGGGGCTCCATGGTTTGTATATTGAATGGTTTGGTTCCCCCATCGAGCCCAGTTATAGCTCACCAAAGTAAATAAAGTGTAATGTGGAAAGCAGACAGTTAGAAGAGCAAAAAAGCCTTTTGTAAAAGCTGGGCCAAAATATCCATTTTGTACACATCAGAAATAGTTCTTTAAATATTAAAACACCACCAGATACACTGGCATATCTTAACAGCTACTCAGAAAATAGAAGTTTGATAAGAGAGAGCCACCACAACCAGGAGGGAAAAAAGTCTGAAACCCTAAACTTTTGTGAAATTGGCTAAAGGCCACATGTCAGCATTTTCACCTCTGTTCCCATATGGCAGGAGGCATTTCACACTGCTTTCCATAATTTCAATAAATCTGGTAAGTGATATGAGTGCTCTGCATGCCAAGAGACATATAATATGCGTATCAAAATAGATGTCTAGGTTGGTCTGTGACAAGAACCAGATTTCAGCAGAAAAGAACAAATCTGGCCTGGCTTTGGTTCAGCGAATGGGTGAGCACTATCCAGGATCACTTTCTGCTTATTTTCTTTTTTTCCTTAGTTTTTAAATAATGTTTCTCCTACATTTGCTTATTCTCTACAAACCCTTGACCATCTTGATAATTTCTTCTTATTAACATCCCCTCCACCACTTACAGCCTGACGGGGCATTGTTGCCAGCCGATGGTACAGAGAGAGCACGAGGACTTGGGAACTCATTCATCCGCTCAATAAATATTTAGTGAGCTCCAGCTCGGTGCCAGGAATTGTTTCAGGCATTGACGATACCATCGTGAACAAAAGAAAGTCCCTGCTCACATAAAGAAGCCGACAGTAACCAAATGAACAAATTCATAGGCAATATGTCAAGTGATGATAACTAATATAAAGAAAAATAAGGCAGGGTAGGATGGATAGGGAGTGATTGGGGGTGTCAAAGGCCTTGATGACACATTGTGTTGTGTCAGAGACTATAAGGAAATAAGGCAACAAGTTGTAAGGGAAGAGCATTCTAGTGAGAGAGCATGACAAGTGCAAAGGCCCTGCAGTACAGACTTGTTTATATTCAAGGATGAGTAAGGAAGTCTGTGAGGCCGGAGCAGAGTGAAAGATGGGAGAGTAGTAAGAAAGAAGGTCAGAGAGTTAGCTGGGCCTCAGGGGCCTACCTAAAGACTTTGAATTTATTCTGAGTGTGATGGGAAGCTATTGGTGGGTTTTGAACAGAAGAATGAGGTGGTCTGACTTATATTTTCAAAGTGTATTCTGGCTCCTGGTAGAGAATTAACTGAGTAGATGGGGTTTGGGCAAGGGTGGAGGCAGGAAGGCTCTTAAAAAAAGTTATCCTAGTATGACAGTGACTGCGATGTTTTCAAGGCAAAGACTAGTGTCTGCTGATAGATAGATGTTGAGTATGAAAGAAGTTAAGATAATTTCAAATTTTTGGAACATCAGTTACGACTATAAACTTGCAAATAAAATAGATTGCCTGCAACAACCAAAAATAGTCATATCCCAGCTGACGACCCATCTTGTGTCATAATTTGTGCAAACACATTTCATAACAACAGCCAAGGTTCGGAACCCGGAGTGTGATGCAGCTGGGGCTGATCTCTCATCAGCCCCAGGTTGTACGGGGCCTTCCTAGGAGACATGTTCCTTTTACATTTCTATCAAGTCATTATTAAAAATGAACATGGGCAGCTCTTCTCTGGAGTCATTTTAAAGGGGGCAGCTCTACATTGAACGGTCCTGTTGTAACATGATCTCTACAGATAATTCAGGAAAGATAAAGATATTTTCAAGTAAATTTTTTAAATTGCCCATTTGGCCCTAGGAGGGATAGAGCATAGACCTGCGGACACCAGGGCCCCGGGTTTGATTCCGGTCAAGAGCATGTACCTCGGTTTCAGGTTCAATCCCCTGGTTGTGGCTCCTACAGGAGGAAACCAATCAGTGTGTCTCTCTCACATTGATGTTTCTCTCTCTGTGTTCCCCCACCCACCCACACACACACTCCTTTGCACTCTGTCTGAAAATCAATGGAAAAATAACCTTGGGTGAGGATTAACAGCAACAACAACAAAAAAACCCATTTGAGTGTCAGCCAGGCAGACCAAGCTCTGTGGATACACTGCTTTTGTTTCTCCAGGGAACAGCACTGCATGTGTGTGTGTGTGTGTGTGTTTTCAAGCAGAGGAAGTAGAGGTGAAGACCTTTGCCAATGCTTGTCTACACCTTAACTGAGCCTGCAGCTTATAGGCTTGTTCATTTTAACGTCTACAAATCGCCTAGAGCTCCTTAGGGTGGGTCCTGTACACTGATTATTCAGATTTGACTGAACTTGGTTGTCTCGGCTGGCCTGGATTTTCCCTCCTGCTGACTGCATGCCTGGAAGTGAGCAGGTCCCGGAACCACCTAGCCCAGCCGTGGGCAAACTACGGCCCGCGGGCTGCATCCGGCCCGTTTGAAATGAATAAAACTAAAAAAAAAAAAGACCGTACCCTTTTATGTAATGATGTTTACTTTGAATTTATATTAGTTCACACAAACACTCCATCCATGCTTTTGTTCCGGCCCTCCGGTCCAGTTTAAGAACCCATTGTGGCCCTCGAGTCAAAAAGTTTGCCCACCCCTGGTCTAGCCTCTTCTCACCACTGTGACCTCCGCTGCTGAGGACCAGACGACAAGGGTGCAGAAGGTGCGTTACCTTTCTAACCATCCTTACTTCCCCAGGGGGAGGACTGTGAAGGGAAGCTGAGGAGCACCCCGAATTCCCAGGAGCTGGTTTTTCCTTCTCTCCCCAAGTGAAGAGGTCAGCATAACACTTGCAGGGTGGCGGAGGCAAGCTCTCCCTAAGGGAGCTTCTCATGTGGCCTCATATACCTGTCCCTTGACCCGTTTTTGTGCTTTGTCTCAGAAAGTGCGGACATGGGGTAGGAAATGGTTGGGCAACCTCGGGAGCTGGACCCCAGGTGGAAACGGAGGCTCTCTCAGGAGCAGCATGTGCTGCTGAGACTGACTAGGGCTGGTTCCACTTAACGAGTTCTGAAACCACAGCGGCCTGAGGGAGAGACGATGGTGATCCAGTCATTGAGAAAACCAGAAAAGAGGTGGCTGGGGTGGCTCACAATGGGCTCCAACAGTGTGACTGTTCCTGGGGACGTTGACAAGGCGACATGTATCTCAGGAGCCCTCTGCCCATCATCTGAGGGGGAAGCTCTTAAGGACACCTGTTCACCAGGTTATATGCCAATAATGTAACCCAAAGGTCTGCTTTCTGGGTAACTTTCAAGTCTTCTGGTCTTCTGAAGTCACAACCTTTACACACCTTTATAATGGCTTGATCTCATTCCATCTGACATCCTACGGGCAGCCCAGATTCACCCCACCCCCACCCCTCTTTTCTCTAGTATTTTTTCTACCAGGGGGTTGACATCCCATTGAGTCCTGAAACAGTTCACCCAGTGACTCGTTCTCCGCTCCCTCCTGGCTCATAAGCATCACTCTTAGATCCTATAGCTGCTGTCTTGCTTGGTGCCAACTCTGGATACTGTTATTTTCCCTTCATCCCTCTAGAACCCCTCAGGAAGGTACCCTGAACTGCAGACATATACGGAAATTCAGGAGGTGAAGAAGAGAATTACAGCATAGTAGAAAGTCCAAGTAAGCTTAGCTTCACTTCCCTGTCCTAAAGCTCCTCTCTCCTGGGAGCCTTCTCCGTTCTACTTTGTGGCCTATCCTGGACCTCCTGGAAAAGCCAAAGTTCTGTTTTGTCTAGTAAGAAAAACAATTAAGTTCTCTTGTTCAACTTGAATCTAGACTCCAGCCCAGGAGTGCTCATTGCCTGTGACTGCAAACGCTCATTAAGCCACAGTGGACGTGGGATAAAGCGCTCGTCTTTCCAGACTCACAGTGTGAGCTCTGAATCGCGACCCCATACTGCTTTCTGACTTTCTCCACTCTCCAGGCTCAGCAGGGAGACAGACAAAAAAGGAAAGCTGGGGAGGAAAGTCCCTTCCTCCACCTCTCTCCATGGGGCAGAAGTCACCAATGAGGACCAGACATTCCATCCAAGGCAGCACATCCCATGCCTGTACACACTCATTAGGTCTCTGCCCAGGCCTTTATTCATCAGGACTCCGGTCACGGCCAAACTGGGGATGCAGACCGGGTCTGACTCTGCTGTCTCTTGTACGAACTGCTCAGAGCCCAGGCAACTCCCGGGGAACTGCTGGAGTTGTCCTGTTGGCGCTGCTCAGCGTCCTGCTACTTTGTCCCCTGGATCCCTGCTCAGTTCCCCGTGCTCAGCTCCACAAGTGCGTGAATGCTTACACACACAAACTGAGCAAGTGTCTACAGCGAACCTTTACATAGAACCAGAAAAGCTCCCTAACCCATAAAAGTGTCCTGGTGAAAACCAGCCCCCTGAGGCCCAGGGATGCCCAGGCTGCGGCCTGAGTGCTGAATGGCCCCCGTCCAAGGCCGGGAGGCCCGGATCAGCAGACAGGCGTCCTTGTTTGTGGTCTTTGTGAGGTTTTCACAGTGAGGACCTTCATTCAGGTTGAGTACAATAATCTTTCACGATTCCCATAAATCAGAAAACTGCAGATGTCAAAGAGGGTTACGTCGCTCTGGGGGCTCCTGTCTGGAGTTTAAGAAACAGAAAAAAAGACATATTATATGCAGTGAAGGAAGCGGGGGGGGGGGGGGGGGGAATGTTATGAATTGTGTCCTGAAAAATTCAGCTCAACAGTTCTAATAGGGCCAATATTTAGGCTACAGTGTTTGGCTGGATCTATTATGCAATTCATCTTCCCACTAGCAGACACAAATGATCTGACCCAGAGCCAATTTCTTTTTATGGAATTAAATTAGTCACTATTTATAAGCTGAAGAGGTTTCAAAAAGGCTATTTCAGGAGGGTGCCATTACTTTTTCCACTAGTATGTTTGCCTTTCGATCATTCTGGATTGCTTTTGTTCGATTGTGGTTTCTGGGTAAAATAGTGGGCACTATTGGTAAGTTTGGGCAAGATAATTTTAGCTGTCTGAGGACTTGGATCATTCATCTTAAAATGGGGGTGACAGATTGGGAAACTTTACTCTGGGCAAGGATATGTGGCTTGGAGGCCTGAGTCATCTGTGCAAATTTAGCGACATGTTACCTGGATGTCAATTTTAATTCATGGCAAAAAAAAAAAAAAAGGAAGGGAAGAGGACTTTGTTTCCCACCATGGCTTGGATCCCTTTCCTGTATTTCTTTCCCCAGTGAAATTAGATCTAAAGAGAGAGGTGCTGAATCAAATACCTAATTAAGTACCTGATGTGACAGAGAGATGCCAAAGTTACGTAAAGACCCAATCTTCAGCCTCCTACCCCGCTTTTCTGAAATCACCCATCTTTTCTCACTCCCCTTCATTCAACTTCATCGTCAGCAAACAAATTCTGGCAACCTAAGGGAAGAACGACATAGAATTGTAGAGTGATCAGCTGAATGATCTTAGCCATCATTTAATTATGCAACCAACTTCTACAAAATGGGAAATAAGAAAAATAGAAAGCTTGCCCAGGACCATGAAAAGAGTATGAGAATTCGGGATAGAAGTTGGCTCTACAGACTGTGACCTCTCTTACTTCTATCCAAAAGGTTACAGTCAAAGGTTCGGATTGGTTTGAGAGGGTGGGAGCTGGACATGGAAGGATGGGTTTAAACCTTCCACTCTTCCTCTTCACCATTCCTCACAGAGGAGGAAGCCATGCCAAGAGAATGCACCAGCCCTTCTTCCGTTAAGCACCAGGCTGCGGAGCTGCTCTGCCAGCTCCAGGAGCAAGAGTTTCTGGGACATTTCTCCCTGCTCATCTCTCCTCCTGGCTCCTAACTGGACAGTATTGTGTTCTCCTGGTACTCAGAAACCAGATGCCACTTATGCCTCTGCCAAAATGCCTTATTTGTATCCAGATTGCATCTAAATACTGTAAGTTATAAGACTCAGGAAAGAAGTGGCAACTCTTTTAACCACAGAAAAAATAGCAAGTGTCTCCGTCACTCTCATCCTCCCAGTATTTTCTTTAACTGCCATTACTGTCTCTCCAAGGGCCAGCTCTGATCCGGGTCCTCCCTCTTGCTCTCTGCTCAGGATTCCCACATCTTTCCGCTTCCACCAGACAGAGACCCAAGAAGCTGCCCCATTTATCCCCTCAGAGTTATGTGATAGATTTCCAATGTGCAAAATAAAGAGCTATGTTACGTAGATACAATGTTTTATTTCCAATAATGCATTCCAAAATGCTAATTGCTAACAATAAATCTGCAAACAGTGACTCAAACCAATTTTGTCAGAAAGAAATGGGTTCTAGTGTGAAATCTGCCACTAATTATGTGTATGGTGATGAGCAAATGACAACCTCAAATTAGTACTTTCTCTTCTGTAAAATGGGATGACAAGAATTGAGTGCCATTTATCGAACCTTTCCTTGGTCTCTGGACAATGGTGAACCTTAGATGAACAAGGTGAGATGCCGACCTTCAGGAAAATCACCAAGAGAAATATTGCCCACTCTTGCACTAAGAGTCAATATCCCCAAACATTAGAATATTATATCTTTACTAGAGGCCCGGTACATGAAATTCATGCAAAGAGAGGGGGTCCCCCTCAGCCCAGCCGGCACCCTCTCCAATCTGGGACCCCTTGGGCCTAAACTGGCAGTTGGACATACCTCTCACAATCCTGGACCGCTGGCTCCTAATCGCTCATGTGCCTGCCTGCCTGATCACCCCCAGCGGCCCTCTCCTGCTGACCTGGTCACCCCCAACTGCCCTCCCCTGCAGGCCTGGTCGCCCCTAACTGCCTCTGTCTTAGTCCCCACCACCATGGCTTTGTACAGAAGGAAGTCAGACATCCGGAAGATGGCCAGTTGACCCAGTCTAATTAGCATATTACCCTGTTATTAGTATAGATAAAAAAGCTACTTTTAGGGTAAAAAAAAAATCTATATTGTACTTTAATTAGAGAAAATTGAGAATTACTTTAAAAATCTTGCATAATTTTCCAATTATAACTAAATAAAGTAGGGCACAGGTAGCAAACTTTGATACTGTAATATTAGAGGCCTCTTGCTATCAGGAGGGGACTTTGGCAGTGGCTTCTGCCAGAGAAGTTAGCAATGGCCTAAAGGAAGAGCTGGGCCTCTAGGTTGGGCGGTACAGATGTTTGTGTCAAGGGAAGGGGCCGTAGCAGAGAGATACTTTGAAGAAGGGAAAGGAAAGCAGGTGGTGGCTGGCCCTACACAACCTGGTGTCTGGCTGCCTCTGACCTCTTCCCCATCAATCCCCCTGTGGCTCACCACACTCTGGCCCCACTGGTCTTTACACTGTTCCTCAGCTACCACAGACTCTGTCTCGGGGCCTTTGCACTTGCTGCTATATTTTCCTAGATTATTCACCTCAGTATCCACAGGGCTCACTCCCTCCTCCCTTCCTTCTGGTCTTCCTTTGAATGTCACCTTTTCAGAGAAGCCTTCCCTGTCCATGTCCACCTCCACCTCAGCTGTCCCCCTCCTCCTTTACTGCTTTTGTTTTTCCAGTTATCATCATTTGACATGCTCTATATTTTACCACTTTTTTATTGCCTGTCTCCCCCTCCCAGAATGTGTGCTCTGAAAGAGTAGAGATTTGTCTTTTTTGCCCACTGCCAGACACCTTGCTCCTCGAACACCGTCGGACACAGAGCAGTCTTTTCATTAGTATCTGCGGAATGGATGAATGTTGCTCTCTATGGAATTGGAAATAACCATCAGCCTTCTTCCCAAATGTTTTCAACTCAGCATACTGATGGATTTTTCCCATGGCAACGGAGCTTTGATTATCATAAAAGCCAACTGGGAAATCCCATCTGCTTTACCAACATTTGCTCTCTTTCCAAGCCTGTTAGCATCCATTTCATAAACCAAGAAATAGACTTATTTGCAAAATTTCTGCAGAATAATCATTGAGATTGTCACAGCCATATAAAAGCTCCTTATTCTGCAAGGATTCTAAAAAGAATGTTTTGTCATTGTATAAGTGGCCTGCATTCCTAGGCAATTTTATAAATAATGCGCTTTTTTGAGCCAAGTTAGAAACTACTACCCCCTTGAAGCAAGTTCAATGACTTTGCAATGTCATGGGCAAGTATTTAGCTTTCACCAAGTTGGTCCTACATTTCTGCAGTGAATGCTTTTCCTCAGAGACATGAATTTTTCTCAGGGCTTCCCAGCAAGCTTAGTAGGGCTCTCTGGGGACAAGCATCTGCCTACAGGGTCACAGGTGCAGGCACTGAGAAGATGACAGGCCAGCTGGGGAGAGGCAGGTCCACTGACTTCGTGGCACACGCCACCAGAACCAGACCGTGTTGGGGCCAAAACCACCTCTTAGCCTCTCTACTTGGAAACATGAAGATTCCCTGGGTCCTTAAAGTTAAAAAGATGGGGAGGGGGTGGGGGGAGAGACCGGTTATGCTAGAGAGCATAGAGTTTATTTTAGAATTCTAGAATCAAAGGTACCACAAAGTTTCCTCTTGCCCTGAGTCCTGTCCCACCCCTTCCCTGGCCATCCACAACTAGGAGAGACTCACAGGGTTAGGAGAGCTCCATGCTCTCCCATAGGGTGAAACAATTCCAGTCCAAAGGCCTACCTCCTCCCTGGGAATTAATGCTCTCCTAGCTTTAGTATAAATCTCTAGTCCAGGGAACAGTTTCCAAGGCAGTGTAAACCTTTCTAAGGGATTTATGTAAACCAGCTAGTGACCCAAAGTTTCTTGACAAAGAACTCCCATCCCCGGGAGGGAGGAGGGCTCTGCTGGGCTCACAGAGCTTTCCAATCGCATCTGCTCAGCAACAGCAAAGGCAAGGAGCCCTGAAGGGGCTTTCTCAGCCAAGGGGAGCCGCTGGCCTCTTGTTGCTCTCTCTGGATCCTGCCAAGAATGACATCATCTGGATTACTAGCTGGCCTATCAGCAAACACTACCCCATCCGTCACATCAAAGCTGCCCCACATGTGTTCGTGCTGGTCAGGGAGCCAGTTTCCATCAGCCTCATGCCCTGCTTTGAAAATGTTCGAGATGGTCTCCTGGACTGAAAAAGTCACTGCTGGCGATATTTCTTAAACATGGAGGAAGGACTCAGCAGGCCCCCGTGATAACAGCATATCACTACAGAGCTCTGGATATACCTCTGGTCAAGCTATTCCTCCTGAAGCTAAAACACAGAACAAAACAAAAGCAGTATTTGTGGTAAGCACCTGGATTAGCACAACCAACCTGTAAGATGAGAGTCACGAAGCTTATAAAGAAGTGGGTATTCCTTCTCCTCTCTGTTACATACATACACCAGCCTGTGGACAGGGTTGTGAGGATTAATTAATTAATTAATCAAGGTAAAGTACTTGGAGCAATGCTAAATTTGGAGCGTAACGCTCAATAAATGTTAGCTTTTATTATTAGACTCTATTATGGGTTGAATTGTGTCTTCTCCTCCCCAAAAACGTTATGTTGTAGACTTCAACCCCAGTACCTGAGAAGATGGCCCTACCAGAGATAGTCTTTAGAGAGGTAATTAAGTTAAAATGAGATTACGAGGGTTGGCCCTCATCCAATACAACTGCTGTCCTTATAAAGGGAGGAATGTGGACACAGGGACAGACAGCCAAAGAGGAAAGACCATGTGAAGATCAGCTATCCACAGGCCACAGAGGAGGCCTGGGACACATCCTGCCCTCACAGCCCTCAGAGGGAGCCCACCTGCTGGTCGACTGTGGCCCCCAGAACTGGGAGACAGTGCGTTTCTGTTGTTTAAGCCACCGGCGTGGTGGTACTTTGCTATGGCAGCTAACGAACCTGAGCCCTATTCTTAAATTCTGAAGCTGGTCCTTTCTGAAAAAGTTGAGGTGAGAGCACTTATCAGAAATAGGCGCATCGGCCTCCGGCCCAAAGGAGCTGCAGGCAGGCGCTTCCAGCTCGGAGCCGTCTCCCTGCGGCACAGGCCCCCATGGTGGGTCCTCCCCCAAGGGCAGAGCCGGCACCTTGCTGTTAGTTTAGACCGTGTATATTTTACCCCACGGTGGCACATTTGGAAAGTGACATTTGCCCATAATAGCTGTGACCTGGCACCAGCACCACCAGGGAATGAAAATGCCCAGCTCTCCCAGAAGCAGATGCTCCACAGAATGAGCAGATGACAGAATTCAAGGTGACATTTGCTGGGATGTTATGTGAGCTCATCCTGAAAACATGTGGCCAAATAAATTGGGTTTGTTCGGGAGATTTGTTTAAACCCCAACTGGAATCTAATCTCTTGATCTGAAATACAATATGGTCTTATGGGAACAAATGTCTCAGCAAAGAGGTTGGGGTTGGGAGGGGGGACAAAAAGGAATAAAGAAGAAAAAAGCCACCATTTCTCTGATGTCATCTATGGTTGCCTAAGAGTTAGAGTAAGTTTGAGTCCCACCAATTGGGTTCTTTCCATTATCTAAATAGATGGATTTCTCACGGTGCCTCTCATACTATTTAAAACAAGGATCCACTACTACCTGGTTAGCAAGAGACACTCTCAGAGACGTCCCAGCAGAGGTAAAGGCAAGAACCTCCAGTGACAGTCCCTGCCTCTCCCTTCACCTGGACTATACATCTCTTGGGAGGGGCTGTTAGGTCCAAGCAGCATGTGAGCAAAGGGGTAAGTGTGCCTGGGGTTGAAGAAGCCTGATGTCATCTCACTCAGGGCAGATCAGGCCCCATGACTTGAACTGATAAGCACCTGCCATGGTCATGGGTAAGAAGCTAGTCCAAGTGAGGTAACCTTTTTTTTTTTTTTTTTTAAAGAAGCTTGGTTTTCAAAGGTTTTGCAGGAAGAACTGCATGCATGAAGTTGGAAAGCATCCCAAAACGCTGGTTATTTCCAGGATAAAAGAAAATGCCTCTAGGAGCAGCATCTCTCAGTTAAGGAGGTCTGGCCAAGTGGGGGGTGGCAAAGCTTGTGGGAGCATAACTCCTTCTCCCCTCCCACCACTCTGTCTCTCCTGGCTGGGGTTCACGTTGGTAAATTTATTGCTTATGTTGTCATGTGAAGCCAGAGAGTAGATGAGCAGGATCAATCCCTGTGTCCTAACAGATTTAGGGAAGAGGGTGTGGACTAGGGAGAGTAAATCATTGGTTCTCAACGCTGGCTGCACATGAGGATCACCTGGAGAGCATTTAAAACTCCCTTTCCCAGTTTTAGCTCCAGATACCCTGATTCAAAAGGGCTGGGCTGGGCTGAGCATATCATTATGGTAGTTTTTAAAAGCTCCCCAGGCAACTCTACTTCATTGCAGCCTGGGTTGACAAGCAATGAAGTAGATCCGCACCTCAGGCAGTGAAGTAGCAATCCAGAGAGACCATTTCCCTGCTCCTGGATGCAGCCCTAGCCCAGCTGCCCTCACTGATGGAGAACTGATGGAGAAGCTTCGAGAAATGAAGGAACCCAGCCCAGCTGAGGGGGAATCTGAGGGCCTGAAGCTTCCAGGGGAGTGTCCCTTAGTCAAGTCAGGGTCCCACTGGAATCAGGAAGCCTGCAGAGACTGCCTTCAGGGCAAGGGTTGAGGGGAAAGGAGAGTGTGGAACTTGTTATGCAAGAAAAGGGACACCCAAGGGTTTTGCCAAAAAGGGGTGTGGGGGCTCAAAAACTATGATTCCTTCCCCTCCCCCCCCCCCCCCCGCCCTTCTAAGTTGTCCTAGGCTGGGCTAACAAACAGACACAGTTTAACAGGAGAAAATCAGAGTTTAATATATGCGCATGGAGAATTCACATAGGCATGAGAATTCCATGAGAACTCCAACATTGGGTATATAAGACATTTTTGGACAAAGGAGAAAGGGAGGAAGGAATAAGGTGTTAGAAGTGAGAATTGGCCATATGCAGGGAGTTGAGGAAGAGTGGAACACACATGAGAGGCAAATTTTATGACTCAGAAACAATAGGATACGGGGTATCTAGCTAACAGGGCCCTGGCCTGAAGCCTTCTTTCTTACCATGCTTCAATCAATTGGGCCAAGGCAACATCCTAGATTAGCTTTCTCTGTCTGAATCTCTTGGGCAGGAAAGAAGGGAGGATCAAAGTTTCTTTCTGAGTCTTGTTACTTAATAAACAGCTTAAAAGCAATATCCCAAAATGGCATCTTCAGGTGGCAAAACGTTGGTCCTTTCATCAGAAGGTAGAAGTGGGTGTTAGAGAGCTGGGTCTTAAGCCAGGTGGCGAGAAGGTGCTCAGTCCTCTGGGGGAGCCCGAGAGGAGACGCTGCCCGCAGCGGGCGGCGCTATGGGCCCTCCCTTCTATCCCTGCACCACAGCCTGTCTGACCGGGGGCGGGTCACAGATCACAAAGGCACAGTGATGGTGGCTGTCCTCCCCATCTTGAGAATAAATAGGACCCTATTTCACCGTTGATGGTGATGTTTTTGCATATGGTTCTATCATGACATCAGTTGCAAGTTATTTTTCTGTTTGTTTCATTTTTCCCTTCTGGAAATTGAAGGATGTGGCATGTCTTTGTCGTCTCCCAAGCCCCTTCTGGAGGCTGCCCAGCCGTGGGGTTTAAGCTCCCCACACTTCGGTGTCACAAGAGTTGACTATGCTTGAAGAGTGGTCACTCCAGCTAACAGAAAACAAGGACAAAGATGGCCAGCTTGGGCAGGCTTGGTAGTTCCATACGGGGCTGAGTCTTGCCTGGGAGATGCCCTTCCTTCTGAGGTAGGGTGTAGGTGTACATAAGCCATTAATGTCTCAGATGGAAAAGGAGCCTGAAGGCTGTGGGTTGCAGCCTTTACTTCTAAATTGTGTTTAAGCCCCTTCTCAGGGAAACAAAACCAGATTGGCTGTTAAATGCTCAGAAAGGATTCTTGAGGAAGCGCCTAATCCAGTTGCCTTTGTCAGCCAGGCCGTTAATCCTTGAGCTTCTCTAACCTTGTGAATTCGGAGAGGGCTGGATTGAAAATTTCTTGAAGAGAGAGATGCTTTTGCCAGCTGCCGAGTCAAGGCGGTCTGTGTCCTGGAGGTGCCACAGGGGTTGTGTGAGTGCCTCTGGTGGTCCTCTCTGTCACAGGGAGAGAGCTGCCGCTGCCCCAGACCCTCCCCGGAGCCCTCCCGTTCTCCTGGAGGGTGTCAGTGGTGTGTGCCCTGTCTGTAGGGGCTGAGGCTGGGATGGCTGGCAAGGGAAAACTGGGTCCTGGCTACTCCTGCATCAGCAGTTTCTCCAACCAGATCGTGGCTTTAAAAAGGAAGCACTTCCTATAACTGGTTGGAAGAGACACTCAGGAATAATTAAAAACTACATAAGAGCAGGGGTGCAGGATCGACTCTTCCAGTAGCTAATTCTGAAGGAGACAAAATTAGCTTTGCTCAATTATTGAGCTCCTGATGGCTGCTCTTAACTACCAGTGGCCACAACTTCAGAGGGGAGAGAAAACCCACGTAAATGACAGCTCTGGAGAGGGTGTGGGCCAAGAGGGTGCTACTAGGGACAGACAGCCTCCTCCTGCTCTACTCCACTTCCCTGCAGTCAGAGAGGTTTGTGCCACACTCTGCCCGCCACGTGGCCGTGGTCGGCTTTGGAGTCTGGCCCAGAAACATCTCCTTCTCCTTTATCTGGTTCATGTCTTCTCCTCCTTCAGATCGTAGTTCAAAAGCCTCAAGCTCTCAAGAAACCTGCGCTGCCCTCCGTAATTTACCCCCTTCCCACCCTGGGCATCTCTCCTTCAGAGCACAGACCGCGGTTTACTGTTTTCTTCTCTGTTTCTGTGCCTTAGTACACTGGAAACACCAGGAAGCCAGGACCTGTGTCTGTTCTGCTTGCGATCGGATCCCCTCAGTTTACACAGTATCTGGCCCAGAGCAGGTGCTCAATATTTAACTGACTTATGCTCACAATATGAACGTGTGTGTGCCTACACTTTATGAATTCTTCGGTGCACATAGATGCTACCCCCTCCCACCCAAACATCGGCACACACGTTGTAGGCTTTCAAGCACTGATCTCTCCCCTGTGAGTGAGTATGGGTCATAAATAGAGCCCCAGCCAATGCCCTGGGATATCGTCTCAGGAAATAAGCCAGCCCTTGCCCACCTGGCCTTCCACTACTATCCCAAGCCCCAGTGTCAGTTAATAACCCTTTGGGGCCACAAACAGAGTAGAAGAGGAATGACCTCTGGGGATATGGAGAGAGATATGAAACCACAGGACTGTGCTTTGGGAATGCAAAGTATTAGAATAAATCCTTAAGGATCTAATCTCATCCTTGGAAAAACTATTCCAAAACCATATGGGCCTCTGACAAGTGTTGGCTCCACCCCCACTTATTAAAGCCGGCTGCTGGCCACTGAAGGAGGGACAAGTCTATTCGCACATTCTGTGTCAATAGGCGAACAAATGCACTGGGGAATAGGCCACAGACTATTTCCAGGGAGTGGGACCTCATGGAATTGGCTCCATCCACACCCTCCAGGGAGGGAGGGGGCTGCAGAAGTGTCATTAGCAGCTCAATGCAATTATCTTGGATCACAGGGGAGAGTGGTGGGCTGAATGGGGTTTGTTGAGACTCAAGCAGCTGGGTATTTAATATAGATTGGAATATGGACTGGGTCCACAATGCACATAGTAGAATAACTTGGGCAAATCAATTAACCTTACTACCTCTTTCTTTTTCCTCAGGTAAAATAGCAATGAAAATGGTCTCTATCTCAGAACTACCAGAAGAATTAGTGAAGTAATCCATGTAAAGCACTTTGTCTTGCATATAGAAAGTGCTCAATAAATATTAGATATTAATATGATTAAGAATGAGGCACAAGTCAGAAAAGAAAATCTATACAGTTCTAAACACCCAATTAGCCCTTCCCAAGTGATTGCATAAATGAAATACTGTACTATTATGCATGTCCTTTTATCAAAACATCTTCCTTAAAATATGCTTACCACCCCTGTGCCCCCTGGGCCCCATTTGCTTTCTTTCAGGCTCCATGGTAACTGAGGTCTGGGTGCATCTTTTCAAAGCTAATGGTTGCTTTAAAATTATGCATTTGAGAAAATTATTGGGAAAGAACATTTTGGGTCGTTTGGATACTATGAGTCAGGAGAAATTTGAGTTCATAGGATTATTGTCTTTTGTGCTATTGAAAATTCTGGCAATTCATGAGAAATCTCTCTAAAGGTATATTCAGGTTTGGAGGAACTAAAGGCTAGTTCCTCTCAATGATTTGTCTTTTAAGACATTCCTTAAATGGTTTGCTTTGTTTGAGGCTCTTTTAAGAAACCACATGTAATTACACTCAAGTATTCAGAAGGTTAAGCCTCAAACTAGCGAATGCCAAGAAATTCAAGGTTCTGATTGCCACCCCATCTCTAATTCAGCGCGGGCCTTTGTTCCTCCCCTAGAGCATGATGCCTTCAGAAAGGAATGCAGCCGCAGTGTCCATGGCTTCTGGCTTTGCTCTGTAGCATTCCTTTCCATTATTCGGGCAGGTCTTTTGATATTAATCTATTCTAGTATTATTTATAAACAGTCCTGTCTAGGGGAGAAAGCACAAACATATTTTAAGACAGCCACTACTTGCTAATGACAGGGTGTCATGAGATTTTTCAAAGTCTAATGATGAGTCAGGTCAAAAAAGTTTCTAAAACCCAGTTTTCAAAGGTTTATTATTCCTTATTTTGACTTACTCTCTTCTAACATGTGTATTCTTGCCTCCTGCATGCAGAAATATTGCTCTTATTAATCATAGACTAGATCGCATTGGATTTAATATTCTCCCAATCCTTGCAGACCGTTGGGATCCCAGAGCCTTTTCTTCCCTACAGGTGCTTAGCATATAAGGCAAAAGATGAAACAAATAAGGTCATGCCTACAGGAAAGCAGACTTGACACAGCGTGATTTTCAATTAAAGACAGAATGTGTAATTATTTCCCATGACCAATCTGTATGCTGGCTTCTCCTGAGTTTTTGGTGCTTGGGGGCGGTCAGATGAATCCTGGTAAAGTGGCTAGTAAAGCAAAGGAAGGCTAGTGAGAAAGGTTTCATCCACTCATCTAGCAACTAATTAGCAATGTCTGGCCAGAACCAAGTACTGATTTAGGCACCAAGAATACAAAAAAATGCCTTCCTTCCTGGAGTTCATACTGCAGAGTTGGGAAACAGACAACAAATGAATGGCGAGTATGGCATTCAAGTGTTTGCTGTGGAAGTGATATGGAGAAAAACACAATGATAGAGAGTTCCGGGAGCAAGAGACAGGTGATTACAATTTATAATAAGTTCGTCAATAATATTTGAGCAAAGAACTGAATAAATGATCCATGTGGTTATCTGAAGGAAAAAGCATTCGCATTCGCAGCTGCCATAAACCAGCAAAGAAGAGGCCAGCAGGACTGGAGGGAGGGAGAGGCCAGAGTGACAGCAGTACAGGATAGGTGAGTGTGGAAGGAACAGAGGGTTAAATCAGGCTTCATGGGCCCTTTGTGAGAACTTGGGCATTTAATCCAAGTGAGATAGAGCCATTGCAGCCTTGTGAGCAGAGGTGATGGGACCTGACTTTTGCTTTAATATGACCCCCTGGATGCTGTGCTAAGAATGGGCTTTATGGAGGCAAAGGCAGAAGCAGGGAGACTAGTTAAGGAAGGATGTTAAAGACTTGGACCAGTGGTCTGAGAGGCAGCCAGATCCTGAATTATTTTAAAGGAAGAATTAATGGTATGTGCTAATAGATTAGGTGTAGGTTGTGAAAGAAAGGCAGGAGTCAAGAATACCTCCAAGATTTTTTGGCTTGACCACCAGAAGAAAATGTAATCGTTATTTTTTTAAGATAGGAAAGAGAGTGGGAAGGGGGTGAGGATTGGAAGACGGATGTGTTAGGTTTCCAATCCTGTTAGACATCCAAATGGAGATGCTGAGTAGGCAGCTGGAGAGACAAACCTGGAATTCGAGGGAAAAGGCCAGACTTGAGACATATTTTTAGGTTTTTATCAGCATTGGATGATAATTTAGACCCATGAGACTGGCTGAGATCGCTCAGGTAGTGAGTGTAGGTAGAAAAGAGAAGATATCCAAGGACTAAACGCTGTGGCATTCCAGCATCTGGAAGCCTATACATGCTGCTCTCCAGACAATTGTGCTATTCATAAATGTCTTAGACCTGTGCGGCTCAGAAAGCTCCTATTTGTCAGGTCAAGCAATCTAACATTGCCTGTCCCTAAATATTCTCAACTGGAGTGCTCCTGTAATAAATTAATGCTTAACACTAAAATTACAGATAATGCTAAAGTTTTCCATCTTCTTTGTACTGAAGGAATCTTTAGTCATTGACTTTCAGAAGCAACTTTCAAAAGCTTCTTTATCAGTGACTAGGTTAGTGCTACAAATCCAAGCAAAGACTTTTTCATTATGTGCATGAATGTAAGAAGACCCTGTCTCAAAGCCAAGAGTACTAGTTATCTATTGCTACATGATAAGTTGTCCTCAAACTTAGTTGCTTAAAACAACCAGTCATTGTTATCTCTATTCCAGTAGGCCAGGACTCCAGGCAAGGTTGAGCTGGACTCTCTGGCTCAGGGTCTCACTTAAAATTATAACTGAGGTATTTCTTAGGACTATGGTCTCATGTGTTGGCTCAACTAGGGAATGACCTGCAATGGGTCAGAAGCCACCGCTGTTCCTTGCCAAATGGGCTTCTCCAGTTTAACTGCTTAGAGCAGCTGTGGGCAAACTACGGCCCGCGGGCCGGATCCGGCCCGTTCGGCTGTTCTATCCGGCCCGCGGAGCCGAAAGAGCGGAGGGTTCTCTTGCTCTCCCCTCCGCTCCTTCACCAGCAGCAGTGCTAACATGGCAACGTCAGGAAACACGGCTGCAGCTCCTTCTTCTGAGTCCAGTTTAAGAACCCATTGTGGCCCTCGAGTCAAAAAGTTTGCCCACCCCTGGCTTAGAGAAAGCTATGAGAAGATCCAGAAACAGTGACAGCCAGTCATGTTACCGTCTTCTAAACCAATCACAAAAATGACATCCCATCATGTTTCTTGTATTCTGTTAATTAGTAACAAGTCAGTGGGCACAATCCATATTCAAGAGGAAGGGACCAGCCAAGGGTGTGAAAACCAGGACGGAGGAATAATTGGGGGCCATCTTAGAGGTCTATCTATCACAAATAGCATGGGTAATTTTTAACGCCAATGAATTCAGTTCTACACCATTACTTTCTGTAGTATAAAAGCATCTTCTAATTCAAAATTATGATTTCTCTTTAATATTAGTTAGGCTATCTCAATGTTTTTTAAACTGCAAGTTGCAACTCCTTAGTGAGTCATGAAATAAACTTAGTGGTCATGACCACCTTTTCAGAAATAAGACAGAGTAAAGCAGAAACTATTGTAGTGCAGGGCATGTAAAAGGTTCTGAAGATGTACCAGGTTATGATATTAATTATATTTCTTTTTAAGGGTCATGGTCAAAATTTGTGATTTCCACAATATCATTAAATAGGAGTGGGCCACCAAATATATTTGGGAAAAACAGCCATCCCTACACTATGCAAAGGAAAAAATGTCAGGAGAAAAGAAGCCCAGTGCACTCAGGTAAACTAAATAAAACATGAGCTTGCACTTCATGCTTATAGACGCCGGTTCCCTCATGGGTCTGTAAAGAGTAATCAATAAGAGACCGTAAAACCCTGAACAGACATGACAGATATGACATCTTGTCTCTGCAGAGGCAAAGCAGACACACCACAAACTGATGAAAATACTCTGCACAATGCTACCCATCTTGAAAGGTCAAAAGCAAGGATTTCTTTTTTGGACAAAAAGCATCTGTGAATGCCTAAAAACAGTAGGCCTGCTCAAGACAGATAAGGCCATTTTTCAGCTGAGCAGCCCCTTCCCTCTCCAGGGAGACAGCCACCACAGACAAATTTCCCTGCCACAGACAGAATGCAGCCAGGACTCTTCCCGAGGCCTTGACCTGCTGGGAGCCTGACATCTGGTCACGCTGCGCCTGCCTCCTCTCCTTATCCAGCTCCTGGTCCATCTAGATGTCCAGGCAGCTCCAACGTTAGCAAAGATTGCAAATAGGCAGGACACAAAAGACTGTCCAGTTTCATCACCCCTTTCATTTGCCACGTCCCTTTTAAGATCAATGCTCAGATTCTGCTGGACAGACAGCAAAGCAGTCTTCCATCCCTCATCCATCCTTATCAGCCAGACAGCAAACAAGCCAAGTTTCAGTTACAGAGTCCAGATTTGAAAAATACATCGTATGCCTGATGTTTCACATTTTCCACAGTGCCGCGCTGCAGCCCTCCCGGTTCCATGCGAGAGTGCTTCAGATCACATGAAACCCAAGCCAGGAACTGGGGAGACACGCCGAAAGGCAGGGCGTCTTGGCTGTGTTGACTTTGGGGAGGAACGGAGGTTCAGTTAACAGCATGTGCAACCCATTAACATTGGGCTCTGCGGGAAAAGGCAAAGAGAAAGAAGAGAGACAGAGGTGGAAGGGCTCACTTCATGGTTTTAGTCAAAGCTTTAGGCTCCCCTGATTCCTAGAGATGAAAAGAGCTAAGCATTTTGAAGGCTTTGCTTGAAGTGAATTTGGAAGTATTTCTGCATTTTCACTTAGCATTTAATAGTCATAGTCTAAACAATTTCATTTAAAGTTGGATGATGGTCCAAAAGACTTATTATTCTATCCATCTCATTTGTTATAGATACATAATCACAGTATAGGAGCCTGAATGTTTAATGTTGTTTGCTGATAGGGTATGTTATTAATCAGTTAACTCCAAAATAGCTTTGACATTAACTGGGGGACAGAGTCTAGGTCTTCAACCAATTAAAAGTTGGGAAAGAGGATAATTCTACTTTGCTAAAATATGACTCACATTTGTAAAAGCTTCTAATGTGATAAAATCTGAGAAACATAACATGGGTTTGTTTGCCATGATGTAAAATGGAAGAGCCGAATCACCCTTAGATTTATAAATATCTGAAGTAGTGTCTTCATAAATTGCTATTTGTGGTCTCATCACAAAAACAAGATGTGCAAACAGGGAAAAGCTGTTCCTTCTTAAGTTTGGGTCCCTTCTTAAAGTACTTATATTAATATTAGATTCATATTTAGATTAATATTAGATTTAGATTAAGAAGCAGACTGAAAATTTTAGCTTTATCAGAGAGGGATGCATTGGCCTACAATTAATAGGAAGCCCAGCGAATGAGAATTTAAACCAGCAGGGATTTACTTCGCTCACACAACAAGTAATCCCAAAGTAAGCAATGTCCAGAGCTGGCCACTGTGTTAACAAGAACGTAGGCTCCTTTTATCTCAGAACATCAGCTTGTTGCTCCGCTATTGCAAGATGGTGGCTACACATCCACCCATCACATCCACATTCAAGGCATGAAAAATAGCAGATGATGACATTAGCAACCTCTGGTCCTTTTATCACTTGAATGCTAACAACTGAACAGAAAGTCTTCTGTTTGTATCTCATCCTCTCCAACTCTGTCTCATGACCAACCCTAGCTTTGAGGGAGGCTGAGAAAGCAAGTACTTAGCTTTTTCCATTCTTTAGAGTGGAGGCAGGTAGGAGAGAAGGGCCTTGGGAATGGATGTGGAGTCAGCAGGGAATTCATCAGCAGAAATGCCATTGATCCAGGGAAGAGAGCATTGTCAGCTCTGGAGCCTAATCCGGGACCACGGCTACCACCCGTATGGAGAGCAGAGATGTGCACCCAGGTAGGTAGAAATATAAATAGAACTCTGGACTTTTCAAGGCCAATGGGGACGTTTAGTACTATTTCTGTATTATTGTATAGGACTTAAACAGCTATTCAGTCAAACGATGAAGACTCCATGTCAAAGTTACAAACTGAAAGTCATGTAAGTTATAAACCAAAAATGTTATATAAAAAAAAAAATCAAGTTCATGATAACGCTTGTGTGCAGCAAATAAGATAGACATGTTTTAATGAGAAGTGCTTTACACCATGACATTTCTTACAATTATTTCTTACATCCTTCTCATCTATGCATTCATTCATTCAAATAGCAGCTCAACCATTGAATTATTCAACTCAATCACTCAAGAAATATTTATTTGTGCCTTTTGCCAAGCATTTATCTAGGTGATCAATTAGTGAGATACTTCCTGTTAACAACTCAGAGACTTTTCATTTGTAACCTGTTAACAAGTTGGGAACTTTTCATTTGTAATCTAGGCAGAGTTGTGGCCATAATGTAGCTTTAAATGCCTTTCTTCACATATTATTATTCCTCTGGTTCTCACAGTCTTTCACAAATTCTGATAAATCAACACCAATGTGAATTATGTCAAGGAAAGTGAGAAATAGGGCCTAACCTATGTTATTTGCACCGTCCATAGGGACCCTTGATGAGATAGCAGAATCAC
The DNA here is from genome assembly GCF_964212035.1 of Myotis nattereri. Classification (NCBI taxonomy): domain Eukaryota; kingdom Metazoa; phylum Chordata; class Mammalia; order Chiroptera; family Vespertilionidae; genus Myotis; species Myotis nattereri. Next base: position 39,230,127 of record NC_138079.1, read on the forward strand.
AACATTGAAACCACTACCCATTATTGAACAGCATAGATCAGGGATGGGCAACCCCTGATATACGTGCCAAACATGGCACGCAAGTAACTTTTGCTGGCACACGAAACCCTCTCTTATAATCTTCCATTTACAATTTTTTTCTTAATATCAACTTTTTATTTTTCAGATAAATTCAGTGTAGGTGCATCTTAAATAAATAATTTTACATAACAAGTTATCTTAAAGACCATAGACATGGATTGACGAGAGAGGGGAAAAGCAATTTCTATGCCTCTGCCTTAACTCTCCCTGCCTTCCTAGATCTGACCAGTGTTTTGTTTTCATCCACATATGCTTGTGAATCTTTGTTCTCAGTGATGAATTTTGTTAAGTCTCGTAATAGGAATAGCCTGACAGATGAAAGTAGTAGCTCGTGCATATCTCTGAAGGTCACAAAATATAAACCTGATGTAAAATATCTGTCATCAGTGATGCAGCAGCAAAAGTCCCACTGGTAATATCAAATGAAGTCATAAAGTTTTCTGTCGGACTATCATGTACATGTATACATTAAAAAAATAAATGTATTTTTCATCATCATATACTGTGTTTTTGCCACTCGAGTGAATTTTATTATTTCTTCAAGGTTCTTCACATACGTACACCTTAAGAGATATCAAGTAGGTGTAACATGTTCTCAAAAAATTAGGGTTGGCACCAGAAGAATTTTGAGTCAGAGATTTTGCTGGTTTTGGCACGCACTCACAAAAACTTTGCCCACCCCCGGCCTAGATCCTCAGCAAAGGGAGTAGTGACCTTCAGTGGCGTTGGAAAAGACACACTTTGTGGAGGAGCAGCTGGCTATTACAGGACAATTTGGGAACTAATAGAGATAACCTTCCTTTCCCAAGCATACCAGAGGGAGGCGATCCTCAAGGAGAAGGGGAAATTGATCCTTGGGGTGGCTTTTATAAGACAAGGCCATAAATTCTGACACATTCCTCCCACGGAGAAGTGAGGTTTATGTCCCCTCCCCATGAATCTGGGTGGGCTGTTGCCTGCTTTGTCCAATGGAGTCTGGTGGAAGTGACATTATATGACCTCCAAGGTTAGGTCATAAAAGGTCATGAGCCTTCCGCTTGGCTCACTGGCTTGCTCTTGGAATCTGAGCTCTGCAGAAAGGCCGTGTGTAGGTGCTCTGGTTGACAGTCCCAGCTGAGCTCATCCTTCCAGTCACCCCAGCCCAGGCACCAGTCATTTACCTGAAGAAATTTCCAAATGATTTCTGTCCCCAGCTGTTCTAATCAGTCCCAGATGAGGCTCCAGATACTGTAGAATAGACACAAGCCATCCACCATGTCCTATCCAAATTCCTGTCCTGCATAATCTTGAGTAATATAAAATGGTTGTCACTTGATGCTACTGACTTTTGAGATGATTTTCTCGGTAGCAATAGATAACCAGAACAGCTGGGTTACATATCTGATAGCCACCTGCTCTTCTCTAGTATCCCATGTTTCACATTTTCTGCTCTATTAATGTATTCAAGTCCCAGTAAATGATGCCTATCTTCACCATTGTCTCCATGTAACCATCCTTGCTAAGGGCAATTTGATTGCATCAGTTTCCAGTGAAGTGTGTACTATATGGAAAGCATGTTAATAAAGTTCCAAGTCAGCCTGCCGAAGGGAGGAATTGGTATATTGGTCAAAAGAAAGACTGCCATTCCCATAACACCCTTCTAAGGGGTTAGTTCAGCAAAAATCACCCCAAATGAGGCCCACTATTTGGACCAATTGAGGTTAAATCAGGAACTAGTACCTGAACTAAGAAAAGCTAACAGCAAACCTTAAATTGGCTGACAGTCTGTACACTAAAGGTGGCCACGAGGAATGATGATGGCTAACTGGTCCAATGAGACTCTCTCTGGGAGCATCTGGTAAAGAGAGAGGGAGGAAGGGAGGGAGGGAGGGAGGGAGGGAGGGAGAGAGAAAACATTTGGGAGTTGATAGTAGAAGGTAAATATGTAAAGATACACAGAGAAAGCAATAAGCAGAAGTACTGAGATAGTAAGAACCATCTAAAAGAGACACTAAATTCACAAGTAAGCAGTATCTATCGGATAAAGAAAAGGGAGGCAGGCCTGTTGCTGGTGGAGCAAAGTAGGAACCTGGTACTAGGGATTAGTGAGTGCCGATGCAGACCCACAGTCACTAGAGTTACTGGAGTTGCATGTTATCCAAGTCTTTCTTTAGGGGCATACCTCTCAAATATAAAATTGTTCTGAATTTCCATTTGATCAGTTGGTGACAGGATGTTTTTTTATTTCATTTCTAGGAGTCAATGTAAGTATAAAGCACACACTGTACCTGCTCCCTGCACCCCCACCCCCCCCCCCAATTTTCCGCTCAGTGAAGTTATGCTGTCGAGGACTTTAGTGTGGGTTTGATAAGATGCTGTAGGTGTCCCCGCGCCCCACCTCTTGCTGACACCATTGCCAGAGCTGAATTCCACAAGCTGCAAGCTCCCAGCAAGCAGCAGCTGTGGCCCTGGCCTGGGAAGCTGACTGGGTCTCCTATCTCCGTCTGGTTTCTATAAACCAAGCGTAGGCCTGGCACAGGGTGGCCCAGGAAGGGCCACGGAGGCCTCTGGATGACTCCTCAAACCCCCTCACAGCAGTAGTCAGCAGTTAGCAGACGGGCGGGGGAAATGCCACAACCTGCCAATCTGATACAGCGGTGGAGACAGCGTTACTGGGAGAGTCTGCTATGGGGAGGCTTTGAGAGGGAGGCCAAGTAGTTTTGAGACAGTATTTGCCCCGAATTGAGTTCAAGCTGACACCTCAGAGTACAGGCCAGTTCATCTCCAAGGATTTCCCCAAAGCAGCACCCCAAGTAATCCATAAAAGAGCCACAGCCCTGTACCGGCAGCTTCAGAATGAGTGCTCCTGGCGCTGAGCTGAGCAGACCAGAGCAGTCTGTTGCCAGCCCCAGGCCCACAGCAGCGGAGCTGGAGGGAGTCCGGGCGTTCTCCCGAGGTCCCCACAGGAGCAAACTCCACCATCACTCCTCCACCCACAGTGACCAACGGCAACACCGATTTCACAGAAGTGTCTGCGCCAGCCTCCTGCTCCCTGTGGGCCTCGCTTCCAGACCCGGCTGCTTGGCGGCCGCAGACGCTCCGGAAAGTGACAGTGCCTGGCTAAGGACAGCACCTGTGCGTCTGCAAGTGCTCAGTTAATGGATGAAAACTATTTGCCTAGACGTGCTGGTAACCAGGCTGGCGGCTTCACAGGAACAAGAAAAAGAAGCTCAGAGAAGAGCCAGCGCAGCTGGCGGCTGCATGGAGGTCCGGGAAACGGGGAGTGCCCCTGGCTGCCTACAGGCCACATTTCCATGTAATAATAACCAAGAGGTGGCCCTGGAAAAAAGGAGGGCAGAGCCTACAATATGGGTCCAGGGCACCGGATCAGGGGTGATTAGGAGGAACCAAGGAAGGGGCAGTGGATGTTTTGGGCAAAAGGGCGACCTGACAGGTGTGGGAGTGCCGCATGTGCACAGCGGTGTGGGGGCTCCGATGGCTCCCGTCAGCGGGTTTAGTAACGTGAGATGTGCTTCCAGGACTAATGGGCATGGTTGTTAGATCCTTTGGCAACAGTGCTCCCTTTACAAATGTCCTTGGAGGAAACAGAAACCCTCTCCTGAGTTTGCTTTTGCTTTTATTGACTCTGTGCCCCGGTCAGTCGCGGCAAGGTGGTGTGGATCTAGGGTGCACTTTCGCAGTTGTGACCAGAAACTAAATGCTGAGTCCTCGTGGAGCAGAGAAAGGAGAGTCGGGTTTGCAACCTGGCTCCGGTGCATGAGCCTCGATGGCAAGGGCTGGGGTGGGTGGAGGCAGGAGGTGCTGCTCTCGAAACAAAGGGGCCCCTGGGTGAGTTTGTTCTCAACGCCTCCTACTCTGCAGCTTCCCTCTACACAGGGCCTATCTGGCACGCCCTTCCTCAGAGGATAGAAACCCACCTTACTTAGGTGAGAGCAACTCACACTACAGAGGCTACAATCCCTGAGAGAGCAGTTTCTAAAACAAGAATTCTAGATGGGAGGACTCCCTGTACCCATCTGCCCCAACTCCCATTTACCTAGAGATGTCCTCCCAGGAGATTTCTGCTGGTGAAACACGGAGCTTTGTTCCAGAGGGAGACCATCGATGGACTGCATGTGAGCACCAGTTCATGGTGACAGTCTTAGAGCCATACACTATGTCCCTCTGCTTTTTCTTCTTGCTGCTCACTAGCAAGGGCTGTTTTTCTTAGCCTTTGCACTAACGGCAATGAAGTGTGTGGTGTGTTCTACAGGCTCTGCCACCAAACCAAGCCAAACAGTTGTTGAGAGCGCTGTCTAGACTCACACACACTGCCTTGCTGTGCTCACTTATGTCCAGAGAACCTCTCCCACCACCTGCCCAGCCCAGCCTCTTTCCTGAGCATCATCTTGTCTGCCCAATGCATATGATTTAACCAGGCCATCTCTGACTCATTTTTAATTGTTATTTATACTACCCGCATTTACAATGAATAGTAAAGAGGAATTCTTTGGGAGTTGAGGTAGCAACCCAAAGCAGATGTTTAAGACCTCACAGAAGAGATGCTTAGGGCAGTTGACCTAGAAAATGATATTCTATGTCTGTGAAGAATGAAGCAAGTAAAATGAAGAAGTCAGAGAAAATGAAACAGCTAGGGACAGAGCCCAAGAGTGGGTCTAACAGTATTAGATCCCTGTAACTCTCTGGGTGGAGAAAGAGGAAATGAATCACTTGGACTTGCCTACATGGTATTGCACATAACATGAGAAATTCTGAGAGTTTCCTGGACATAGAGCCATTTGATTCTCATGGGAATCCTGGCCCCGACAGCTTGTCACCAATTCACAGGCCCCAAAGAGGCTCTAAAACACAATGATAGACCTGAATGGGCCTCTCTTGTCAGAGTAAACCTTGTAAAAAAAAATGTAGGCAAGATTTTCCTGGTTAGGATACAACCCTGAAAGTAAGATAAAATTCTGAATCCTCTCCTGGCACCCACACCCTAATAATATTCTTATATCCCAATTTGTGCTAAGGATTTTAAAAAGCTCACAGCTGAATGACTCAGACCCTCTTAAGTTGAAAGGGCCATGGGCTCAACCCCAGGGCAATAAACAACTGGGCTTGGGTGCTCCATCCCAGCTCTTCCAGTCCCTGCTTGCTCCAGCCCTAGAGAAGCTTGTCCATGGCAGGGATGAGTGAGCCTGAGGTCTTAGGTAAACAGCTGACAACAACTGACATCTACTGCAACGGACTCTGCCAGGTGTTTTGTACTTGTGACCTCCAATGCTTCCAATGTCCCTACAAGGTTGGCATGTCTATCTCAAGTTTTCAGATAAAGGCACAGGTTCAAATAGGATCAGTGCCTTGTCCAAAGTCCCACAGTAAGTAGCAGGGCTAAGCTCCTGTCCTAGGTTGAGGTGCCCCAGAAGCAGACAGTGAGACAAAGATGCATATGAAGATGCTTTATTGGGAGGGGTTCCTGGGAAAACTGGTCAGGGAGTGAGGAGGTGGGACTAGGCAGGTAAAGTAGGTCAAGTAAAGATGCAACATCCATGACAGTCTCGAAAGTCAGCTCTGAGGACAATATCAGTCTCAGAGCAGATCCAACCGGGGGCAAGAGAGCTGGAGTGTTTATACCCCTAAAACAGTCAGTGCTTGGCTAAGGACAGTCCCCAGGGGATGTAAACTGGTAGGCAGTTCCCTGTCCTGCCGGCAGATTGTTCCAACAGTCTGAGAGAAAGCAAAGAGAAACAGCATTGGCTGCTGGGAAGAAAGCAGACTGAGAGCCGAGTGCTTGCAGATGGTAAAGGGACCAGGGATGCTTCTCCATGGGGACATACCCCTGCCACAGACACAGTGGTAAAGCTGTGGGCCTTCTGCCTGTAGGGGCTGCCATGTGGGGCCCTGGCCACAGCACTGCAGCTGGGCAGGGGCTGGCAGGGCCGGGGGCTGGCAGGGCCTGTCATAATGCTGTCATAGGGGAGGGTCAGGAGACCCATTTATTCCATGCCACATGGTCACAAAGAGTCTCGATTTTAATTTTTTGCTTCTAGCAAAGATAAAATGAGAGAATGGAAAGATGTCATCATTCAATTTTACATTCCCAGATCCAGACTGTCTCTAATGCACTATACATGAACATCTTCTATATTTCCTACATTTATCCTGTAATTAGCACATTTGTATTGTGTGACACTTTCTTCTGGAAGGGGACATTTTGGGCCTATTTTTAAAATTTAATCAATAGATTATAAATAGAATGTAGCAATTATTTAAATCATAATAGTCATGGTATTCTCTTTATAGTCATGATCATCAAATATTTAAAGTTACATCATTTTTTCTATAAATTTTTGATATTTCACATCTGTCAAAAGTTTTTCAATCATATGTTTGTTGTGTAAAAAACAACAACAAACTATGACATTCCTTATTAAAAGCACTGTTTTCTTAAACATAAATACTATGAAATATGCCACGATTTTTGTTAGTCTGTTTTGGCATCTTTATTTATTGACAAATTGGAAACCTTGACATAAGAGGGAAGCTGAGCCTCTCTCGAACCCTGAGAGAGCTGCAGAGAAAGCCGCTGCGGTGACACACAGTGGTGGGACTGCTCCGGGCCTTCTCCCGGGAAGAAACACCACCAAGATGTCTGTTTCCCAGGCAGGAGGTCTCCCATTCGTGCAAATGGCCACCAGCCGTAGGCTCTTCAGGAGCTGGTTGGGAAGTGCAGGAAGGTGACATGCTCAGCAAATGTAGGGTGACTGAATGAGAGCATGGAGCATCCAGAAGCACTGTGGACTGTGGGGAACTGTTCCTGAGCAGTCAGAATTTGCAGAGGCTGAGCCTGAGCTGCTGTAGGTCAGAAGGCAGCCCTCAGCCTGTCCTGCAGCAGCCTGGAGGGCCTCCAGCTGAGACCTCCCCAGCGGCCTGGCCCGGCTCCAGAGCTGTGCGCTGACCCTTCACACCCTCCTCAGGGGGGTGCCTTGGACATCCAGGCTCTTCATCCGACCTCAGAGGCTAGAGGGGCCGCCCGACTGAGGGGAGTGTAAGAGTACATTAGACATTATTTATGGCAATGGTCTCCAAACTTTTACTCCATATCTGTATTGTTTTTAAAAACTACTTAAAATATCTCCCCAATATTTGCAGAACAGAATTTTGACCCAGATCTTTCAGCTGTTGGCTGACAAGGTGATGTATGTATTACTTTACCCAGATGGTTATATCAGATTCACTGGCCCCTGACTGAGTGCCAAGAACTTTGCTAGGGACTGGGATCCAAATATGATAGAACCTACTCCCTGCCTTCCACAAGCTTATGGCCCAGTGGGGAAGTAGTCCATACAGCTAAGGCAAGGGTGGGGGTAGGGGGCAGAGGAGTCAACCCAGGAATGGACAGTAGGTCACAGAGGACCCTCAAGTTAGAGTGAAGTTAAATTCAGCCAGCTTTAAAGAGACTGAATATGTCTGGCCAGTGTGGTTGAGTTGGTTGAGCATTGGCCCATGTACCAAGAGGTCACTGGTTCTATTCCCAGTCAGGGCACAAGCCCAGATTCCAGGAGGGGGCATGCAGGAGGTAGCCAATTGATGTTTCTCTCTCTCTCTCTCTCTCTCTCTCTCTCTCTCTCTCTCTCTCTCTCCCTTTCTCTGTCTCTAAAATAAATAAAAAACATTTTTTTTGAAAAGAGACTAAATACTATTATCATCCTAATCACCTAATGTACTAAGCAGTGGTCGGCAAACTCATTAGTCAACAGAGCCAAATATCAACAGTACTTCTTCAAAATAAACTCACCCAGCCCGAAAACCGACTTCTGCGCATGGGCCATGAAGTTTCAATCACATTGTACACACACCCACACGTGGTATTTTGTGGAAGAGCCACACTCAAGGGGCCAAAGAGCCTCATGTGGCTCACGAGCCGCAGTTTGCCGACCACGGTACTAAGGGAAGGGGAAATTTGCAAGTCAAAAGGCAAAACTTTCTAAGATGTAATAGGAAGGTATATTTAGACTTCAGGCAAGGAGCTTGGTTGGGGTAGGAGTCCTTGCTGAATGAAAGCAGAACTTTCTACCAGTCTGCACAGACCCAGTGAAAGCAACTCCCAAGCTATATCATCTCTGATGGCTGAAACCTGATGTGAAGCTTGAGGGCTGGGAGGCAGGGACAGGGGCCAGTGTGCCTCCTTGCCCCTTGTATGTGAGCTTTGCCCTCAGCCCTCCGAAGAGAACCTTCAGAGCAGAGTAAGTCAGCATTGCTTTCCCCTCTAGATCAACTGATGCGCTATAAGGCTTTCCTTTGTGTTTCTGATCTAGTAGGCAGTTTAGACAGATATGAGCAGAGTAAGAATGATAGGCCAGGTACAGAAGGTCACAAGGCCAAAAGCCCCGGGTGCCTATCAATGACCCAAACTGGAAATACAAGTATTGTAGGGTGGGACCTCATCCCCAGGGTGGCCTTTCCTCTCTGACATTTTCTATCACTGGTCATGTGGTTCAGATCTTCCCCTGACCTTTCCTCCCCTAGCATGTAGATGCCCTTAAAGGAACAAGGAGGGGCCAGAGAATAGCCTCATAGAACCCACACACAAGCCCGTGCATGACTATTCTTTTAAGCATTAAGCCCTTAAGACAATGAGGTTCTGACCCACATCAAATAACCTTAGGGACAAAGCCTCAGATTTGTTGACCATAGAGACAGTTTTTGTCAAACTAGAGATAACACCAGGCCCAGAAAAATCAGCAACCAGACAAGGGATGCCTTGGCTGACATCAAGACCAGCTGCAATAACAAATGACCTCCTGCCCTGGCCCCGACCAATCAGTAGAGACCAGCACCCTGAAAGGACACCTGGTAAAGATGCTGAGTATTCCGTTGAGATCCTTCTCTGCGACCTCCCTAAAATTCCCACCTTTAGAAACAGATAAAACTTTTGAGGTGAAGGACCCAGTGCAGCTCTCTCTCTGGAGCACACCCACACCTTTCTCCTCTCCTTCCCCCAACACTCATTTTCTTTGCCTTTTTCCCTCCTGAGCTCTAAGGGCCCTTCTTTTGCCTCTGTAACTTGCTCCCTGAGCCCACGCAGCCTAGCTGGCTCACTTCTTCCACAGCTCACTTCTTCTACCTCTGTGACTTTCTAAAAAAAATTTTTCTTATATTTGAGTTCTTTGGCTCTGAATTCTTTTCTTAGCTGAACTCAAGAACCATGGTCTGACATCTGGTGCCATTTGTAGTTAACACTTTCACCCCTCTCCCTTTGCTCTCTTGTTTCCTTTACCCAAAGCTTGCAGTCCCCTGGCTTCCTGGGTCTTCTGCTGTGTCCTGTGAGCTCCTAGCTGTACCCTTTACCATTCGGTCTCGGCCTCCTCCCCATGCCCTGCCCTACAAAGAAACCTTATTCAAAAGCATTAGAAACAGCAGATTTGAAAATGGCGGAAGCCTCACTACAAGACAGGGGGAATCTTCCCATTTGTTCGAGCAGCCACTTTATAAGTCTCATCACTTCTCCAGTGGGAGCTCAGGCCTTGGAATGTTAGTGACTTGATTTGGGCAGACTTTGTGTTGCTCAGCTATGAAGAGCTGGTGAGCAATTCCAGGTTAAAGTGACTAAAAAATGAAGCCATTCCTTTACTCATAATTATTTTTCAAAATTCTCTGTCATTTAAATTGTCTTCTCAAGTCATCTGAAATAATGACATTTTACTGTACTGTTAACATATTTGCCTCAGAAAGGTAGAAACCATGGAGCAAAGAAATGCTGATTCCTGCCCTTTGCTGACTGTGGCAAGAGCTGTGTTTCCAGGTAGCCCCATGGATGAACGGTTCTAGAAATGGAGTCTCCCCAGTCATATAGTCAGAATGATTTGGGGTATAGACTGTTCAAATTCCTGCCCTTCCCTGCCCCTACCATGGATGAGTGGGAGGATGGGGGCCATTCTGATTCTGGGAATGGCACTTAGGAATTTACATTTCCATAAATGTTCCTGGCCATTCTGATATATAATCAAATTTGGGAGTCATTCCTTCTGAGAATATAATTAGCTTTTCTTCCCAATTCAGAAATTAGCTATTTTTTGTAAAACTTGTGGACTCTCAGACTCTCCGGAAGCCTGTGTTTTCCCTCCAAAGGGAGCTACCTGCTGGCTCCAGCATGTCTCCCCAGCTCGGCTGCATGCACCCTCCACCTCCCTGTCCCTGTTCACAGCCAAGCACGTGGCTCCCTGCCCAGCTGCTGGGCAGGTTCTGACTGCCCAACAGCTCCACAGCTACCTCTTTAAAATTCTTTATCCGAATGTGCAGAAATGACCATTTGGAGTCACTATCATGTTTCTTGGCTATGTGACACTCATCCGAAGGGATCATGTGTGGAGAAAACGTGCTCCTTTGACAGAGATGTTATTTCACTGGGTTTCCTCTTTCAAAGGGTTCCCCTTTTATCTGAACTATCAAATTGTTCCTAGTCCCATAAAAGCAGGACAGCTATTGTAATGGAAATTTATATACACAGTGTAAATGCTGAACTTGTTTGTTGTTTGAAAGAAGCTGCCAGAGACTAACCAGATCAGGTGTGTCCTGGTCCTTCATTCAGGCGGAGAATTCAAAGGCTAGTCTTGAAGCGAATCTCTCCTCCCTCTTCCTTATTCAGGTTACAAAGGCCACCGAGGAGGAAGCGTGTGCGTCAGACCAGCTGAGCACAGAGCAGACCCGGTCTCCTCACCTTGTCTGAGTCCAGAGCTCCTCTTTGGCTCTGAGTGCCTGGCTTGCCAATGCTTTGAGGTAATAATCACATTCTTTATCTCCTGGGAGAGCTCACGGATCCTTTTTCAAATAGGACACTTCTTTTGAATTTATTTTTCCTAGGTGAATTTCTGCCCCCATCTACCATATTTCATACAAGATTAAGAACTACCTCTGGGACACTCTAGATTGAACACCTAAAGTGCAGGCTGTGGGCAGCAAATCATGAGTCATTCCTAATTGAGAAAGTTTCTGAGTGGCCACCACAGAAGATAAAGGAGAGCAGTTCTGAATTTGGCAAAAACTTAAAGTCACAGTAGAAATAGAAGTGGTGATACATGAAGCACAAGTGTTTAAAACATATTAAAGATAATCATAAATACAATCATAGCTTAAGAGGACTTTTAATTCACGTGTCCCTCTTGCTAAAACTTACAATTGCATATATTAGCCACACTGCCCAATATCTGTAAGCAAGGTGGAGACATCCATGTTTCTCATAAAATACAATGGAAAAAAAGAAATGGGAGGCCATAGGGTATAACAATAGGCTACAAACTGCGAGATCAGAGTTCACACCCCTACTCCATCATCACTGTGTCTTTGCACATGTACCTCAACCCCAGATGTATTTTTAAATGAAAATAGTGAAAGAAGGCAGACTGGAAGGGATGTAGGGATAACTTCGCCTAGTCTCATCTTTAAAAGAAAAAGAAGCTGACTACTAGAGAAGTTAACTGACGTGACCAAGAGGACTCAGCAATTATTAACAAAACATGAATAAAATCCCATGCTTTCAGACTGTTAATCAATGCTCTTTCTCCTTGTGCCCTCAGTTTTATCACCCATCACATGGGAACATTAATGCTTATCCTACCAACCTCATAAAAGCCTTAGAAAAAATCAATTGAGGTAATATGTGGGCTGGATTGAATTATCTCTAAGGTAATGTGACACTCAAAGACCATGCATTGGTTCTTTTCTAATCTTCCTTATCACAATGAATGGCCCCACCATCCATTCTGTTACACAAAATAAAAGCCTTGATACTTTCCCTTCTCACACCCCCAAATCCAATTTATCACTAAATCCTATTGAGTTTCCTCCTAAAAGGCATCTGGAGTCTGTCTACTTTTCACCATGTCTGACTCACTACCCTTGTCTCAGTACCACCACCTTTCACTAGGACCCCTGCAGCAGCCTGCTGATTGGTCTTTCTTCATCTACTCTTACCCCCTTAAATGAATTCTCAGCACAGAAGACAAAGGGATCTTTAAAAATTCAATCATGGTCATGACCATCCCTACTTAAACAATGACTTCCATTGCTTTTTAAACAAATCAAACCTCTTAATCTACTTACAGTGTATCAAAAGTATAAAATATTAGCAATGAATTTAGCAAAAGAAGTACAAAATTTATATTCTTAAAACTACAAAATGTTGCTGAAAATAATAAAGAAGACCTTACTAAATATGGAAAGACATTTCATATTCAGGGACCTGAAGATTTAATATCATTAAAATAGCAATACTACCCAAATTGATCTACAAATCCAGTGTTACCCCTCTCAAAATCCCAGCTCTTTTCTTTTCAGAAATTGGCAAGCTGACCTCAAAATTTATATGGAAATCCAAAGGACCCAGAACAGCTAAAACAATTTTGAAAAGGAAGAGCAAAGTAGGAGAACTCACACTTTCTGATTTCAAAAGTTACTGCAAAGTTATAGTGATCCAAACAATGTGTTAATGGTATAAGGATAAATAAATACATAAATGGAATAGAATTGAGAGTTAAGAGATAACACCCTCACAAATATGACCAATTGGTACTTGATAAGAGTGCCAAGACAACTTAGTGGAAAAATAATCGTCTTTTCAACAAATAGTGCTGGGAAAACTGGAAATTCATATGTAAAATAATGTTAGATCCCTTTCTCATAGCATACACAGAAAATGAGTCATAGACTAAAATTTAAAACAATAGAACTCTTAGAAGATAATATTGGAGAAAATCATTGTGACCTTGGGTGAGACAAAACCTTCTTAGATATGACATCAAAAGCACAAGTGATAAAAGAAAAAATAGATAAATTGAACGACATCAAAATTAAAAACTTTGTGCATCAATGGATACCATCATGAAAATTAAGAGAACTCAATCGAATGGGAGAAAATATTTATAAATCATATATTTGATAATGGGCTTATATCTAAAATATATAAAGAACTCTTCTAATTCAGCAATAAAAAATACAAATAACCCAATTTAAAAATGGGTTATGAGTAAGGATCAGTCCAAGCAGACTATAAGTCAGTAATTAAATTATAGGGTTCTTAAAATAATAGTGCTCTGGAAATCCAGAGAAAGAAACGTGTGCAGGCCAGAGGAACAGAGTTTGCCGCTGTCCTTTTGAGGATCATTAAAAACACCATCTCAGCCCAGTCAGCATGGCTCAGTGGTTGAGCATCTACCTATGAACCAGGAGGTCACAGTTCTATTCCCTGCCAGGGCACATGCCCAGGTTGAGGGCTCGATCCCACGAAGGGGGCATGCAGGAGGCAGCTGATCAGTGATTCTCTCATCATTTATGTTTCTATCTCTCCCTCTTCCTTGCTCTCTGAAATCAATAAAATATATATCTCCCCTAAATTAAGGACACTTAAGAGTAAATGGTTTGCACTTCTCCTCCCCAACCAGAGGGTAAATAGCTTAAATCATCCTACTCAGAAATCCAATTAGTGCCATTTGCCAACCACAGTCAAGAACAAATGAAGTTAAGGGAATAAATCTCATTTTGGCACATCAGCATAAAACCAATGAATATTCTATTCAGATCCTCCCCTAAGACCTCTCTTAAACTCCCAGCCTTTCAAAACCCTCATAACTAAGGTCCCAGTGTGTGCTCTCCCTCTCACCTTTTTCTTCCCTCTCTTCTTTCCCTACAGGCATGCATCTCCTAAACTCTATGGGACCCCATGAGGCTTTCAACCAGGGGAGCAGTGGGCATCAGCAGCCCGTCCCAGGCTAACTGCCTGAACCTGTTTCAAAGTTGCCCTTTTCTCTGACTTCCCAGGGAGCTAAAGCAGCCATGCCTAGGCTCACCTTTGCTTCTCCCATCCTAAGACCTCCTTGTTTCACTGTCTCCCTGAGTGACTGTGCAGGATTATTCCCAATGTTTTTATGAATGACAAATAGCAGGTGCTTCCCCATAGACTTACTGTGAAGGAGACCTATGTTAACCACTTCAGCCTTCACAGCAGCCCTGTGAGGTGGCATGAGTATTATCATCCCCCTTTTACAAGTGAAGAGACTGAGGCACAGTGATATTAAGTGACATTTCAAGGTCACAGAGCTGTGGGAGGCAGGCTCGGGATTCACATCACACAACCCGAGTCCACAATCCATATGGCAGTCACCATTCAGTAATGACCCTTTTCTGACACTCCCAGTGGTGCTAGGTTTGGATAAGATCACCTGGCCCTGGTCCTGTGCTCCCCAAATGTCTCTTTTGGCCAATGCAAAGCTCGAGTTTCAGCCCAAGGGTAGTACATGATGAGGAGGAAGGATGCTGGCTGGATGCAGGCTGCAACAGGTGCACAGGCCTCCAATGAGGTAGAACTGGCCCCAGCCCTGACGACTCTGTGGACAACTAATGAGTTACACAAATGCAGACCCAGCGGAGTGAAGCCTGGGAGATATCCTCTCTCTCTCTCTCTCTCTCTCTCTCTCTCTCTCTCTCTCTCTCTCTCACACACACACACACACACACACATTCACACACACACACACTCACTCGCACTCACCTGCGGCATATTAGAACTTCCTCTATCAGCCACATTTACAAATGAAGGGAAAAAAACAAAGATTTCTGATTGGTTTGCAGCTGCCAAAGGGTGAGGTTTGTTGGCAAGCAGTGAATAGAGGACACACTGAGATCCTGGCTTTGTCAAAAGTCAAGCAACCGAGGGGTGCGAGTGTGAATGTGTGTGTGCATGTGCAGGGGTCGAAGCAGGGATTGCGGTACCAGAGGAGTACGTAGCACAGAGGAAATGGATCCACACATATCAAGGCAAGAAATGCGGGCACAGTGATTAGGAAAACACAGCCATTCTGAAGTGGAGGCAGAGATCATGTTTCTCTTTCATGTGGAGCCAAAAAAAACTTCAGCCCGTGTTGCTTGTGCCTGAGAAAGCCCCAGTCCCAGGGGACACAGATAAGTGTGGACACAACAGCAGAAAGGGCTGTGCTTTTAGCCTCAGAGCCACACCCACACCCACACCCAGATGAAAACTGGAGGACCTCAGCTGGGCCGGGCCTCACCTTGGGGGCTATCTCCTTCAGGGGTCCCCCATATCCACACAAAGCCTAATAAATGCTATTTTTTTAAAAAAATATGTTTTTATTGATTTGAGAGAGAGAGGAAGGGAGAGGGAGAGGGAGAGAGAAAGAGAAATATCTATCAATTGCCTCCCATAGCACCCCAACTGGGGATCAAACCCATAACCTGGGTATGTGCCCTGCTCGGGAATCAATCTGGGGACCTTTCAGTGCATGAGATGATGCTCCAACCAACTGAGCCACATTGGTCAGGGCTGATGAATCCTATTGGAAGACCCCAGGGCTTCCTTAAAGAGCCCCATTAGCCTCAAGAGAATCAGGTAGACCCTCTGCTCTTGACCCATCTGCCATGACACAGAATTGCGGGGGCCATGGCAAGTGGTCTAGGAATGGCTAGTGATGAGGAAAGAGGGAAAAAATGAGAGAGACACACAATGAAGAGGACATGAGCATAAAAACACCTCCCCCAAATGGGGATCGTGCATAGCACTCCTGACCTAGGGTCTGGCCATAATCTGTTTCTAATGACGTGAGTTAAAGCAGGGGGCAGAGAGGGGGTTCTAGGGACATTCGGGTCACTGGTGAGGAGAGAGGTCGTAAAGAGGATATTCAGCTATAAGTGTCTGAGACTGCCTCCCAAGCCTCCTCACTGCCCACTCTGAAAAGAAATCATGTGTCTTCCACTCAGCCTTTGTTTCCTGCCTGGGACTGTTACAGAGACAAGAGGGTTGAAATGGGCAAAATGAAAGAAAAGTGGGGTAGAATGAAAAGCTGGCAGATTCCCATTGGAAAGGAGAGAGGATAAATGTGATCAGGAGGCTTAAAGGGAAGCAGAGGAGGGAACCACAGCCCTGCCAGCTGAGCTGAGGCTGCTGCAGGGAGAGGGAGGGAGCGAGGGAAGGGCGCTGGAGGCAGCTGCCTCCTGGTGAACGCATGTCAAGGCAGAGGAGACTGAAAGAAGTTACACTCTGGTCATGAATTTAATATCCTTTTTTTAGATTTGGGGGTGGGGCATGAGTGTTTGATTTGTTTCACATTTCATTGTCTCATTTAAAAAAAAACACCCAAAAACCTCAGTAAACATTTAAATTGCTTTTCAATGAATTTGGGTGTTGGATTGGACTCTTCAAAGGAGACACAAGGCCATTTTATTAGCATTTCATTTCATGGCCTTAGAGATGGAGGAACGTGAGCCAAGGCCGAGTCCAGTTCACACTACGAGCCCTAAGGCTGGGCTTCCTTGGGGCGTCCAGGAGAGGGAGCCCGGGAGGCTGCCAGTCGCAGCCAGAGTCCCTCCTCTATCGCTCCCAGAATCGCTCTATTTAAAAAATAATGGGGGGGGATAAGGACACATATGTAATACCTTAATCAATAAAGAAATTTTTAAAAAATAATCCGTTTTTATCGATAAAACAAGATTAAGTAAAATGTGTTTTTTTTTAAAGAAAAAGAAGACTCTTTGGCCGAAATAAAGTTTGAAAATCAATGATTTAGTCCATGTCCCTTCTCTCATTGAGAAGTAAACTAGTGACTGGCCCAAGGCCCAGTGGCTTAGTTCACCGTCCAGCGGTCTCTCCACACCTTCCTGCCTTTAGACATACAGATATTCCAACTCATTCCTGTGCTCCACACCCTGTGTGGGAGCAGGAAATTGAGGCTTTCTTAGGGATATGAAGAAGAAAAAAATCTAAAACCTTCTAGATCTAATATACACAGATGCCACTACACTGACTAGAGCCCAGCTAACCGGAAAGAAACAGCGCACCTCTCCCCTGGCCCTCGTCTCCACTCCGAGAGCAACAACCTCTGGTTCTATGTGTTGGCTTCCTTTGCTCCCTGGCTGAGTGCCCACCTTCGCCACCAGCTCCCGCAGCTGCTCGAAGGCGCCTGCACTGTCCCTCGAGCATCTCAGGTCCAGCAGCTGGGACCAGCCAAACTTCACAGTTAAATAAGAAACAGAGGGTTAGGCTCGGAGAGGTGACCTGCCCAGCCCAAGGCCACTCATCCCCCACCTGACTCCTCTTGTCACCTGCTCTCTGCACTTTCTGGAAAGCGGTGTGCTGAGGCCACCCCTGCCCCAGCTGCTGCTAATTATCCTCAAAGATGCTCTCGGAGCAAAGGATTCAGCACAACTCAGGAACCCGGTTTTGTAAAAAGGTGAGACTGTTTTGAAACACAACCAACATGTGCTAAACAAAACTGCACCATTTAACACACCCATTATGAGGAAAAGAGCAGCAACAGTCAAAACAGCTTTCTTCACACTGAAAAATCCAAAATAAGCAGGCAGCACAAACCAAATTTGAAATGTATTGATTTCATTTCAGCCAACATCAATCAGTGAGTGAAGTGATTATGTCCAATTTTAATGTTCACATATGACCAATCCAAAAATATCACTTTGGACCCTCATTTTGGGGTACCTTGTCCCTTACCTTCCTTACCAGTACTATGGCCAGGGTAGCTTTTTTTCTCTTTAGATTCTCTGTGTGCCAATCTAACCCTCCAGCTGACGCCGGGTGCTGGGGACTCACCGGCACTGAGTTCACAGTCCAGTGCGGGAAACAGAGCCTGACCAAGCAGAACGTAGTGATGGTCACAGCGTGTTGAGATGTGCTGAGCTGTGGCAAAGAAGAGAGTGGTTGATTCTGCCTCAGGTGTCCTGAAGATTCTCTGCTCTTCCCCGCTCCCCCCCACCCTCCCTTCCCCCGGCCCAGAGGGCTGAGTTTTCCATGAGTGGTGGGTTCTCTGGGGGGTTAGGGCAGAAGAAATAACATGTATAAAGGCATTGACTTATGAGAACATAGGGTCCAGTTTAGAGAAGGCCAAGAGAGTCCGTGTTGCTGGAGCAACATTGGGCATGTGATGAGTAATCGAGGGAGGTAAAAATGAAAAGATAGGTGGAAGTAGATGCTATTTGTCATGTTTAAAAGATTCAGCTTTATTATGTGAATAATTTTTAAATATATGCATTTAGTTTTCTTCTTTCCAAATTACAAAAGTTATACAAGTCATACATACTCATGAAAATTTTAAATGTTTAAATGGCAGGAAGAATCACCCATAATCCTACCTCCAGTGAGGATCACTGTTAACATTTTCACTCATCTTTCACACACACACACTTAGGACCAGATGTGCAGATGACCTTATAACTTGCTATTTTTATTTAACCACATGTTGCGAATATTTCCCATCTTTGATTATAGCATATTAGATCATTTGTAATATTTCCATGTCTTTATAAAACTATAAATAGCATACATGTACAACTCTGTTTGTATAGTTGCTCATCTATTGCCATAATTTAAAAATCACAATTTCTGAATCCAAGTGAATACACATTATAAGATCTTTCATACTTATTAGCTCTCGAGAAAGGCAGCACCATTAACTTAACATGAGGAATTAACTCGCAAGAGGAAATTTTCTCATTCCTTGCCATTATTAGGTCTTGCAATTTTTATAATGTTTGCCAGTTTGTTGACCAAAACTGATAGCTCATCAATATTTAATTTTTTTTATTGCCACAAGGGTAATTTTTTAATGTTTATTGACCTGGTATTTCTTCTTTTATGAAATGCATGTCCCTGTCCTTGGACCATTTTTCTTTTTCTGGTTTATAAAAGCTCTTTATACATTACTGATATAAATTTTTTGTCTGTTGCAAATGCTTTTTCCAATATGTCAATTCTTTGTAATTTAGTTTAGATCTAAAGAAGTTTTTAAATTTCTACATAAGCAAAACCATCCATCTTTTATGCTTGGAAGGGCACTGCCCTCTCTGAGGTCAGATAACTACCTTTATATTCTTCAGTTTAACTATTTAACACATGATGAATGTATTTGATGTATGGGGTGAGTCGAGAATTTAATTTACCCCGGAATAGGCTGAATAATGGCCACCCAAACATATCAGGTCCTAATCCCTGGCACCTGGCAATCCCAAGATCTTGACATGGGGAGACTGTTTTGAATCATCTGGGTGGTCTCTAAGTCCAATTCCAGGTGTCCCTATAAGAGAGAGACAGGGGAGACTTAACACGGAGAAGAGAAAGAATATAAAAATGGAGCAAGGGTTGGAGTGATACAGCCACAAATCAGGAGAGGCCTACGGAGGAAGCTGGTCCTGCCCACATCTTAGTTTTAACAGTGAAACTGATTTCTGACTTCTGCCCTCCAAATCTGTGAGAGAATAAATCTGTTGTTTTCAATCCCCAAGTTTGTGGTCATTTGTTACAGCAGCCACGGGAAACTATAAGACAACATCCCACCAAATAGTTTTCTTGAAACAATATATATCCATCATTTTCTTACTTGTCCGAAATATCATCTCTATCACATATGAAATATTTATGTGTTTCTGAGTTTTTCTTTTTTATTCATCAGCCTCTTCTTGTGTAAGTAAACACTATTTTAGTTATGTCTTTTTTTAAAAATATATATTTTATTGATTTCTTACAGAGAGGAAGGGAGAGGGGTAGAGAGTTAGAAACATCGATGAGAGAGAAACATCCATCAGCTGCCTCCTGCACACTCCCTACTGGGGATGTGCCTACAACCAAGGTACATGCCCTTGACCGGAATCGAACCTGGGGCCCTTCAGTCCACAGGCTGATGCTCTATCCACTGAGCCAAACTGGTTAGGGCTAGTTATGGCTTTTTAATTTAATGTCTGATAAGTAGCCCTTTATTGAATTTTTAAAGAAATGCATTTATTATTCTTAACTACGTAACCTTCCAGATAACAGAAAATTTAGAATGACCTTTTCAAACTCTCTAAAATTTTTTATTTAGGATTAAAAACATGAAATTTACAAGTTAATTTGAACAGAATTTACCTTTTTAAAATGTTACTTTGTTCCCATCCTATTCTATATTATTAAAATTCTTGTTTTATGTCCCACAGTAACTTCCAAAATTTCCTCATATAGTTCCTATGCATTTCTTAACTTTCTACCTAGTTTATCTGCCCTTCCTTCCTTCCCCTTCTCTCTCTCTCTCTCTCTCTCTCTCTCTCTCTCTCTCTCTCTCCCTCCCTCCCTCCCTTCCAACCTCCCTCCTTTTTTCTTTTTTTCTGTTGCTACTTACATAATTTTTTTTGAGCAGAGGGGTGACATATGATTTCTTCTTTGGCAGTTAATTTAAATTTCAAGCTTTGTTTTGTTATTTTCTTAGGCTAATACTGAAACTCATTTTTAGGTTCTAACAGATGCCATGTGGGTGGTGGCAAGAGGCAGTACAGTTATGGTGTGTGGGGGGGGGGGGGAAGGGGGACAGCAACGCCTGTAATTTTTAATTAGCTCTTGATAATCAAGAGATTATTATTTACATATTTTAAAATTGGGTACAACAGGGCCTTGTGACTTTTAAAAAGAGAAAAATAAGTCTCTAAGAGCCACAGTTAGAAGCGCTCCTATAAAGACCTTCTTGAGTTCTAATCCATTGTCGTCAGCCCTTGGCTTT
Source organism: Myotis nattereri (assembly GCF_964212035.1). Lineage (NCBI taxonomy): Eukaryota > Metazoa > Chordata > Mammalia > Chiroptera > Vespertilionidae > Myotis > Myotis nattereri. The sequence goes on from NC_138079.1 coordinate 39,250,739, forward strand.
AGATTCAGGAAGAAAACTGGCCTGTGTCAGTGTGGGTTCTGAGCGTCAGCCCAGCCTCAGCGATGTCCTATGTGTGCCCGGTGCTCTGGCTCCCAAGCCCAGGCGTGAGGAAAGCTTTAAAAAGAGAGCTAGCCTACCAGTCCGGTCTGAGAAATAGCCCTCTCGTCTCATCTTCCAGGCCAAGAATTTGGTGAAGACCTGCCCTGCAAAAAGATAGACGGAAGGAAGGTAACAGTCCATTTTGGTCTGTAAGATAAAAGGGAAAAAAACAACAACAACCATCTCTACTTCATTTTCACCATCCTAAACAAATAGAAAATGCTGAATCCGATGGCTTCCAGCCCCGGGAATACAATGAAGCAATACTTAATGGCACCTCAAGTTGAGCATCACATTAATAATACTGATAATTAATTAATGATTCTGATAATGACTGGTATATCATTTTTATTAAAATGCAAGCGCAATCTGTAAAAAAAAAAAAAGATGTTATCTTCTTAGCTAGGCAGACTTTTTATTTTCTTTAACTAATCAACGCGCTGCCAAGGAAAGGAGAGCATTCTGCCAGAATCTAGACTGGAAAAAAAGTCCTCAGGCGAGTTTATAAAAACTCAAGAAAAGTGATACATAATAAATTAAATATACTGAAATAAGCAAAGTGTGACTATTTAGCCACTTGACTATTTTAATTTAAAAGGGAGCTATGAGATCAAGGCTCGCTCACACAGGATGGAAAGTTTAAGCCGTGATTGGCAGCCCCAGAAGCTGTCCTAAATTGCTCTTTTATTCAGGGGCCTGGCAAACAGAACATGGCGCCCACACGGCCTCCAGCTGGAGGCCAAGCCAACCGTTCCTCGAGGGCTGTCCCAGAATCTGTGTGGCTGGGGAACTTGGACAATGAGCATGGCTTCTTGCAGCACCTGAGAAGCCTGCCGGCACCAGATGACAAGCCTGAATCATTTTGTTTGGGTCCTGGGTTAGGCCAGGCCCCTCTATGGAGACCAGTTCCCCCGAGTCAAACCCAAAAGAGATGAGTGTAAATACATCTAAACACTAACCATTCGGTGGACTGAATGGGTGAAGATGAGCAGCAGATCCAGATCCCGAGGCAGCAGCTAAGGAAAAGGCCCAGAGAGGCAAAAACAGGCGGGGGGGTGGGGGGGGGGGGTGCGCACTGCCACACAGAGAGACGCCTTCAGCAAAAAGAGCCTCTTGTGTCCTTGGGAAGGTCGTTCTCCCTCTTGGGCCTCAGTTTCTATCTCTGTTTGAAACCCTGCTCCTTGAAATTTATGTAAAATTGATTCTATACCCCCAATTCTGTGTCCTATCAGAAGTCCAAGGCAGTCTCCCCAATAAATCTGCATGAGTGGAACAGCACAGCTCACACCGTGTTGTTCAAGGGTCAACTGTATGATAGTCTGGCAGGTGGTGCTAGAAGATATTGGGTAAAGCAGCAGATTCAAGTACCTAATAGTGTAAGCAAGAATATGGGGGGGGGGGTAGGAGGCACTTTGTAAAGTATATGACTGTCTAACCAGTATGCTGTACACCTGAATCTAATACAAAATAGACTTTTCTCTCATAGTAGCAGAACACAAACATGCTTAATAGTTCTATAGCTCTTTCTACCTAATAGCTTACTATTTGCCAAAATTCTTATAAACCCTCTATGTTTTCGTTCTTTTGAACTGCCCCAATGTCTCTTAGTAATGTAATAGAAACATGCAGAACAACTTTTTCTCAATAGGTTTTTAAATAGGTTTTAGAATATTTCATCTCTGATATTAATTTCATATGAAGCAGAAGGAAGCACAAAAAAATTCAATGTGTCCTCGATGTGCACCAAGGGACCAGGGGCAGTAACAGGGTGAGGACTCTAACGACCAAACCTGCATCTTCTTTGCCATCAGGGAGAAAATTTTCAAGTTTCCTGGCAGCAATTATCTGCACAAGCAGATTTCTATCAGAGAACCTAAAATGCTTTCACAGGCAAGAATGCAAACTCTCAGGGGACATTCACAAAGGCAGGCTTTTTTTCCTGGTAAGCTCTGTAAATTCGGTGGTGGGATGTGGGGAGAAGTATAAATGGGAGGGAAGAAAAGTTTTCTTAAAAGCATTATTTACCGATGGAAAAAGCACTGATTTCATCAGAGCCTTGTAAAAACAGTTCGGGTCTAATGTCACAGGAAATGTAATTGAGTCTTGCACACGTGAGTCTTAGGAGAGCAGGTTTTCGGTCCTGAGGCTTTCCTGTAAGCAGTGCCCTGTGGTGTGGCCTTCAGAACCTTTGACACTGGGATGGAGCCTGGGGTTGGCGTGCTCTGTGCCTCACATTATCTTCCTTCCCATCTGTGCACAGTGTGCTAAGCTGGGAGGAACTGCAGGGCTCAGGGTTAAAGTGTGACCAGCCATGCTCTTAGGTGCAACTCTCGCTGGTCAGAATGTGCCAGGCCCGCCCTCTTTGGTTGCTCTGTGGTTTCCTGACTTGTATTTGGACTCATTAAACTGAGATAATAGGCACTTATTAAGCTGTTCAGACACTGGGGCCATTGGTGCACCTCCTTAACCATATCTAGATGCCAGGAAACTTTATGAAGGGTGACAGCGGAAATCTTGCCTAATTTCTTTTTCTTTGGAAAATAATTTAATGGTAAAGGGAGATTTTACTTTATGGTATATATTAGACATATTACATATATTATACATTTCTACTTATACTATTGACTTATATTTCCTACATTACTTTACTTTTTACAATTAGAAGATATCCATGAATTCTGATGTAATTTAAAATGCATTTTTAAAAGGTTGAATGTCACATTTATAATAGACTTTTTAAAAATAGTATGAATATGTTCATTTAAAAGAAATCTCAGAATACACTGATATAAAACCTCTATTTTAGACCATCCATAATCATACTTTTTGGGGGTAACATCTGATAATATTTGGATGTATAGAATTTCATCTTTTTCCCCCTATAGATACACACATATATAAAATAATATTATATATACTCTTTTGAACTGCCTTATGCCTTTTCACTTAAAAATAGATTGTGAATATCTGTTTTGCATATTATTTTTAAGGTGACAGAGCATACTGTTACTAGCCACCACTGTCAATTCCAAATTTTTCTAATGTATATATTGGAGATAATAATTCTAGTCCATGCCCTTTCATAGGATAAACCCCCAGATAAGGAATTACTGGGTCAAAGGCATGTCTTTTCAAAGGTGCTCTATGCCTATTGCCAAGTTGCCCCCCAGAAAAATTGTGCCCATTTATCCTCCCTCCAGGAGGGTCTGAGAGCCCATTTTCCCATGCTCTAGATCAGTGATGGTGAACCTATGACATGTGTGTCAGAGGAGACACGCGAACTCATTTTTTTGGTTGATTTTTCTTTGTTAAATGGCATTTAAATATCTAAAATAGATATCAAAAGTATAAGTCTTTCTTTTACCATGGTTGCAAATATCAAAAAATTTCTATATGTGACATGGCACCAGAGTTAAGTTAGGGTTTTTCAAAATGCTGACACGCCGAGCTCAACAGGTTTGCCATCACTGCTCTAAATGGTTCTCAACCTTCCTAATGCCGCGACCCTTTAATACAGTTGCTGGTGTTGTGGTGACCCCCAATTTCATTGTTACAAATTGAACATAATTAAAGCATAGTGATTAATTACAAAAACAGTATGTAAATATATGTGTTTTCCAATGGTCTTAGGCGACCCCTGTGAAAGGGTCGTTCGACCCCCAAAGGGGTCGTGACCCACAGGTTGAGAACCGCTGCTCTAGACCAATGCTGGTATTGTAATTTTAAAAAATCTTCAATTTTATATCAGAAATAAAATGACATCTTGCTTTTATTTAATAGGCAAATATAACATGGTGATCATTATTTCTATTAAAGAAGTTATTATAGAAACTAAACATGTTTCGTTTATTTTTGAAAATTTGTGTTTCTTCTTTGGGGATAAGCTATTTATATTCCCATTTATTTTCTTGTTGGACTGTTTAGCCTTTCTAATGCAGTTGTAAAGGTTCTTCATGCATTAAGAAGACTGCTTACTTGTCTTTTCATAATGCTGCAAAAACTTCTCAGTTTTAAATTTCTCAACTTGGTTTACAGTCTTTTTTACTTGCCTAAGTTTGAATGTTACTTTAGTCAAGCCTGTCATTCTATTCTTTATGGTTTTTACCACTGGTGACATTGGCAGCACTGCTGACTGAGGTTGCTTGTTTTATGGTATATCTCCTGGCTGTATAAGCTAAAGCTAAGTCGGTTCAGATGCCCAGCTGAGCTCTGAGTATGCTAAATAACTTTGGTAGAAGAAGAAACAAGGTTTCTTCTAGAATTAGAACAAAAATCCTGAGTGTTAAGAGCCCCAGGAATATTCAAAGATATCCAGAGACATGTGTAGTTTTATGTGTATAGTTTTACTGAAGAAAAACTTTATAAAGTGCCTCTTAAATGTTGCTGAGACATCGGTGTGGCAGAATGTATTTTCTAGAGATAGCCACAACAATCTCTCCCCTCCCTTACATCCTTCTTAGCATGTGACTTTGACCCTCCGGCCTTGGAGAAGTGGGGTCTGTGTCCACTCCCCTTGAACCTGGACACTGCAGGAGAAAGTGACTTTAGAAGTCGGGTTATCATTACCAAAAGGCAATACAGCTGCCTCCTGGTTCTCTTGGGACACTTGCCTTTGAATTTCTGGACATCCAGATAAGAGTCTGAGGGCTGAAGCCACCTTAAGAGGAAGCCCAAACAAGTCCAGATAAGGAGACCACACAGAGAGACCCAAAGTAAAACCCATGAAGGGAGAGATGCAAGCCTCCAGCTGCTTCAGCTTCACCCTCCCACCCCACCTGGCCTAGCCTCATCTCCTTCCAAATCCAAGAGTCCAATAAGAGATATGAACAATGTAACTATTGGTGCCCCTCCCATAGTTCCTGGCCCTTCTCACCTCTGAGCACACCAACCTTGCTTCCAACCACCAGTACCTGTGTTTCCCAGCTGAGAAGGGCTTTCTCTGACACCCTAAAGTCCCTTCCACATGTTTCATCAGGAGGCCAAAGTGCTATCCCTTCCCCCTGAGCCAAGGGGGAAGCCCTGAGCCTATGGGGACTATAGCACATGGTATGTAAATACCACCTTCCTTTTGTTGCCTTGCTTCCTTACTCTCCTGGCATTTTGTGGTTTTGTTTTATCTAAGATTAGAGGCCTGGTGCATGAAAATTCATGCACTTGGGGGGGGGGTCCCTCAGCCCAGCCTGCACCCTCTCGCAGTCCAGGAGCCTTGGGGGGATGTCTGACTGTCCTTGTGGCCATCAACCGGGCTTGTGGCTGAGCAGAGCTCCCCCTGTGGGAGCAGCTCCTGCATTGAGTGTCTGTCCCCTGGTGGTCAGTGCGTGTCATAGTGACCTGTCCTTCCAGTCATTCCGCTGTTAGGATCAATTTGCATATTACCCTTTTGTTATATAAGATTAGTTCCCAACCAAGCTACATGCACTTAAAATCCTTGTCTCAGGGTCTGCATCTTAGGGCACCCAAACTAATTTTTTTTAAATGGACAGAAAATTATCATGCAGTATGATAAGAAAAATATTGAGATATTGAGATAATATATAAGAAGGGACTCTGACTCAGCCCAGGGTGGGCAGAGCAGGCTTCCTGGGGAAGGTGATGCAGGGACGGGGGACAGGGTCTGAGGGGCACCCGGAAATAGGAGTGAGGCAGGCTCAGCATAGAGGAAATTCCACCCGTGTGACAAAGGCCTGGAAGTGAGGACCAGTGGGGTATATTAAAGGAAATGGAAAAGGTTCAGTGTGGCTGAGACATGGGCCACAAATGCTACAGAGATGAGTGATGAAGCTGGAGAGGTAAGAAATGAATTGATAATGATGGACCTTGTTTTCCAGGCTGAGAAGTATAGAAAAATGTGCCTACCTTGAGCAGAAATTTTAATCATTAGCATTTCTAGGCTTTCTAGTATTTAGATATGAAATGTGGGACTTGGATAATCTAAGCATTTTCTTATATATTTTTCTTTAAAACGAATTCCATGCATCTTGCTCTGCCCTTCCTTCTGGTACTTTTTCTCCTTGTACCAAAAGCTGGGCCCTTGTCTTTAAGCCTCTGGTTTAAAGCTAAGCTTTTAAGTGTGGGGATTATGTCCCTTCGCCTTTGTATCCCTCATAGAGCCTTGTATGAAGCACTGGTCATGGTAAATGCTTACTGCATCTTGGTGTCTTACTAGTAACTTGCCCATCCCTTTCCTCCCTCTCTCTCTTTTCCCTCCTCCCCTCTCTCCACTCAGAATTTCTTTGCAATCAACCCACATATATGAATCACAGTAGCATCCCCAAAGGGGAAACCCCCTCCAGCAACCAGCTGGCCCAGCCTCATTCCATTACCATTGCCGAGTGGGAAGATCCCCATTACACAACCGTAACACAGCCCAGTGCATCTGAGCACTCCTCTCTCATCTCTCCACACTCCTCCAAGTCCTCATCTTTCCCATCATCTTCCATCTTGTTTTCCTTCTGCTTGAGGATCTGATTCTTTGCCTTCAAGTCCCCCTTACTGTCAAGTGCATGTACCCTGGCTTTCAGAGTGAAGATAAGTAGTTTTCCCATTAATGAGATCCTGAGGACATGAAAACTCCTTTTGTGCTTAGAGAAAAAGCTTAGTTCAAGATATAGAGGAATACAGAGTTTAGTGTGAATAATACAGATCCTTTAGACCAGGATTGGACTAACTTTCTCAGTAAAGGATAAGATAGTAAATATTTTTTAAAATCAAATTCTAGCTTTATTGCCAGATATAAAATATCGAGAGTGAAAAACACAGAATAATTTTCTGTTTTTAATTGAGATAATTGATTTGTAATATAGTGTTAGTTTCAGATATACAACAGGATTACTTGATATTTGTACACCTTGCAAAATGAGCACCGCAATAAGTCTACTTAATATCTGCACCAAATATAGTTATAATTATTTCCTGTAGTTAGAACTTTTAAGATTAAATGTTTTGGGTTTTGCAGGCCATAAGGTCTTTGTTGCAGCTACTCAACTCTGCCTCCGTAGTAGAAAAACAGTGATAGCCAATACCCAAATCAGTGGCCACGGCTGTGTGCCAGCACAGCTTGACCTACAATAGCAGGGTGGGCTTATCTGGCCCAGAGACCGTAATTGGCCAACCCCCAATCAGACCAAGTCTCTCACAGAAATGAGAACACTGACCCCAGAGGTGATGAGTTCCAGATTACTCTGACATTAATGGCAGTGCTGGGCTGAGGACTCTGGACTCCTAACCCTCTAGTCCTTAAGACTTCAGTCTTGCTTCTTCTACTTCGACTTATATATCTAACCAACACTTACCCTCAGCCAGTTTGTCCCATCTGATAGTTTGGTAGATCCTAACACTCAGGAACTAAAGACAGATATAAAAGCTTTGAAGGTTGTAGACACTTTCCCAGGAATCCTGTAATTTCTAATACAATCTATGTCTGCTTTTGGAGTGGTCAAGCTCCAGCTTCAGTGGATAGTGTGTGTGTGTGTGTGTGTGTGTGTGTGTGTGTGTGTGTCCTAATCTATAGCAACCTATCCCTTATAGATAGGGAAGAATATTGACAAATAGTCAGATGGATCTTGCCCCAATTAAAGAAAGTTCCCACTCCCACCTATCTCCCTATATCAATTTTTCTCAAAACTTAATGGGCAGTCTATATAAGTTTGGTGAAAAAAATGAATAAAAGTGTTAATAGAGGAATACAGAGAGAAAAAGAAATCACTCCATTCATTATGCATGAACCAAGAAAGCAGCAATCTTTCATAGGTTCTTAAAACATCTCCATGAAACAGGAGGGAGGGATTATTTTTCTCCAAACCATCAGAAACTGTTGATTATAACATCTTACATAGCATAGTAGGGGAGGAAAACTATTTCCTGAGAGCCTGTTATGTCGGGAATTTTGATTGGATGATTTTAGTTAGTTCTCATCACTTCCCTGGGAGATCATTGTTATCTAATTTACAGATAATGAAACTGAAGCTCCAAGAGGCTAAATGTTTTGAGCAAGGTCATAAACTAGTGAGCTCGCGATTTCAAACCAGCTCTATCGGACCCCACACTCCCTGTGCTCTCTGTAGCATGACCTGGCCTTTCTACTCTGACAAAGTCAAGGAAGAAACACCTCCTGCACACTGAGATGACCACAATGCTTGTGCTGAGAGGGAAGGAAAAGGTCAAATTCATTATTTTGAAAACAAGAGTTAGTCCCATTTCAAAGTTATGGACACCACAAGCCAGAGGATTAAGGCTCCACTAGAAGTCCCAGGTGACACCAATAAATTACTTTTGACCACTCAAGTGTTTTAAAAGTCTTTATCACTCTTCAAAACTCTCAGCTTACATTTTTGGCCAGTACATCACATTGATTTAGACATTTTGGAGAGATCCAATGTGGACAATAGACTTTGAAGATTTAAATATAAGGTGTGTGTGCTGCTCAATGCAAGTGTTCCTAGCTGAACTCTCATAAGGAGAATGTTGTGAATGCCATTGTAAATATTAACAAAATATAAAATATTTACCAGAGCACAGTGGTCAATAGTGCAGTTTTTATTAGTTGCAATCATAAGTAACATTTTTAGAGGTAGTGAGAAATTTCTTTTCCTTTATGATTTAAATCCAGTAAAGAATAACTAGAACATTTTGGAATGCAAGTCTTTAAGATCTGTGTTACAGTGTGTGGGGAATAAAATGGCCTCACTCTTATTGTTTTTATGCAACTTGTTGGAACTCACACATTGATTTTTATGTATAACTAGTTAAAGTCTTATTTTTTCCTTTATGGGACACTGATCCTGCCTGTGGTTTAATGGACTACACATGATGCATTGTTTTGAGTTAACTGGTAGCATAGATAGCCTAAAACAAGTCTTGTCTTGAAGTCTCTATTTTACTTTGTGCAGAGGTAAAAAGATGCTAACTTATGAATAGTGATAGTGAGAAATAACCACTGGATTATTTAAGCAAAGACGCTCTAACACAAATAAAAACTAGTTCATCAAACTGCTTTGCAAATGTAAGATTTCCAAATTGCCTTGATCTGACTAGGTGTTGGGCATTGTAAGACATAACTTAAGTCTATTGTATTGTTATATAAAAGAACAAAGACAATCAAATTATCTGTGTTTTTCTCTATGTAATAGGATAATGTCATATTCACAGTTTAAATATTATAATGGATATAAAATGCTAGGGAGTTCTGATACGTAGTCACTGAAATGGCTGTGGTTGCTATGGTTACTATGACTTCTATTAGTATGACTGTCACCTCACAGCGTCATTCAGTCAGTTCATCAATCAGTCACTATGGTGCATAGAGTGATGCAGGTTATTCGGGGGGACATCATAGGGCAAGACAGAGTTTCTGCTCTAAAAGGGACCACAGTTCAGAAAACCCTTCAGGAAAACACAAACACTGCAATTCTTCCTTTCTTACATTGGCAGTGGTCAAAACTTTCCAATTCCATTGTCCAGTTACCAGTCCCTAAAAAATAGAGAGAATAGTTGTAAACCTCCAAGAAATATGTTTTGGGAACTCCGAAACACAAACTGTTTCTTAAGCCTAAATTGAATAAGAAACTGTAATTCAAAACATTTCCAAATGGTGGCTCTGTAAATCATGCACAGAAATAAACTGCTTCCTTTGAAGGCAAAGACTTTTGATGTAGTGACCATCTAAGGATAGACTACTAATAGGGTTATTCCAAAGACGTTGTCCTTCTCAGTCTCGTTCAATTGTTCATCACTGAATACAGAAACTTACCTGAAAAGTGGACTCCTGGCCAGTTAGGATCACTGAAAGGCTAGCCATATTGTGTTGGAATGGAAGCATGACGTTAATGTATATCCAAACTGGTCCAGAGTGCTCACTGACCTTGCATCTTTCCATCTATACTCAAATCTATCCCATCCCCATCTCTTTAAAGGGATTGTCCAGCCCACATACACCTCGGAAACTTCTCCTCCTTCTCTTGTCTCTCTAGCTCCCATCCCTCGCCACAGTACTAGACTGGATACCCACTTGACCCAAGCAAGGTCAATTCTGTTTACTCTTCCAGTGACTTGGAGATGCAGAGACTGAGTCAATTAACTGTGGGGAGTAGAAACAGAAGATCATTTAGACTCAGGGAATGGGACAGCTACCGGCAGGTGGCCATGGCAACTACCTGGAAGTAGATGAGTGAATCAGAAAGAGGGTCTGCAGATAAAAACGAGAGGAGCATATAGAGACAAGGAAGAGAGATGCAATCTCCCAGTGGTTTTCCAGTTCCTAGGAGGCCTGCTGTCTTTCCTGAAAGTGTGTTTCCACAGGATTTCTTTGCATTCTTTGGTCAACTCCCTACTCACTTACGCTTCCTTGAAAGGATTTCAGTTCCCAGAAACCAAAAGCTCCCTGGCTAAAACATTCGCTAGCCACTCTGGCAGATTATCTTGAACTAACCATCGCCTGCCTGGTCTTCCAGAGGCGTCAATCATCCTCTAGCTTAGGGAGTGCCTGACTGGTGGAAGTTGTTTGTTGTGGATGAGACCTGGGAAAGAGGCAGACACAGAAACTCGTGAGAAGTAAACAGTGAGTAACACTAAGGAGAAGATCAAAGTCCAGTCCTGCTAAACAAGAAGGTGGGGCACCGTGACTGGCTTTGAAACACAGGTTGTCTTTTCTCGGCTGCATTAGATAGGCCTTTGGTTGTCTCAGTAACATTTGCAACAAGAATTAAGGAGTTTCTGTGGCCCAGCCCCATTCCTTAATTCCAAGAGGAAGATTGACATATGCTGACCCCAACACACACACACACACACACACACACACACACACACACACTTTTATCTGTTTTAACATATAACAAATCATTATGGAGTTTAAATTAACTGTTGTAGGTAAGTCGTAAGAAAGTCTTCTGTGAAATGGAAACAGAATCATTCATGAATAAACAGTGTTCGTATTCCAAAAGAGACCTATGGACCAAAAGAGAAGGAAGAAAATGATTTCAATGTTGTTTTTATGTGTGGTTTTTTTATACCTCTATCGAGTGTATAACTTGAAAGTTAGAGTATGGTTCAGTGGCTTTCCTTTTCCTTGGACTTGGGATCAAGGAGCTTAATATTAGGAAGAGAGATGAGACAAGTGCATAAAGAGACCCATACTACAAGAAAGTGACAAATGCCGTAAGAGAAGCACAGATAGAGGTGTGGGACTTTGGGAGAAGGAAAATATCCTTTCCATGTGGGACAGAAATAAGGGGGACATTGTGATGAAGGGCAAGACCAAAGGAATAATTTTGGCAAACTAGTGGGATTGTGGAATAGACATTGTGTGGGCCTCAAGCCTTGACAGGAATATTGGGAGCACAGTACCTCTGATGACTGCCACAGAGAAAGCTGGGCTGGGTCATCCCAAGGTATGTTGCTGTAGCCATATCTACTCTGGGAACTAAGGACAGAATACAGTTGTTAACACTTCTAAGTAAGAGCATAGGAACTGGTTGCTATCAGGAAAAAGAGGGATAGCTTGTGGGCTGTGGTCATTTCCTGGGGATGGGGGACGGGGGGTGGGGGGAGTGCAGAGGGCGGGGTGGTGAAGGCCGGTGGGTAGTTATCCAAGCCCTCAGAGCTGGAAATTAGAAGCAGATGCTGCACATCCCCATAGACCCTGCAGGCTTCCCCACAAGCACCTGCACATTTAGGAGGCTAGAGGAGCAGGGCTGCGCGGGAGTGCGCTCCCACTGCTGTGAGCTCATCAGGAGATTATTTAGAAGTGTCCCTGCGGCTGCCTCTGCCCGGAGCCCACAGGGTTCGCCAATCCAGGACAGGTGTCTAGGTTGGCCTCTGGGTTCCCACACTAAGAGATTTCCACATTCTGTGCCACAAAACAGGGGTCAGACTCTCTCTAGTCAACGCTGTTTCCACCCATGGTCCAGGGAAAGGAGGCCACATCTGTGCCATTCTTGGGATGGGGTGGGGACTTCCTTGTCCCCATTCATGAGAACTGGAAAGGTTTTTTCCTGAGAAGCCAGTCCTGCCTCCCTCCCTCTGACTCATGGGGCCAGACACCTGCCATTCCCACATCGGTTATAAAACCTTTTCCTCCACGCCACACGGCTGCTCCGTGTGTCACCAGGAACCACGCAGCCTCAGCTCTCTTTCCCCACTCTGCTCCCTCCTTATCTCTGGGCCTTGAAGGTCCCCCCTCCCCATTTTTCTTTTTTTTTTTTTTTTTTGGCCTTTGAATTCAACCTGGTACTTTAAATTCTTTTATTTTTAAAGCATTTTTATGCATTAAGACTGGAGTCGAGGGTTTCCCAAGCAACTCAGGGCACCATCTTGGCTGAAAGTCCTCCTCAGCTAATAAGCGACAGAGCTGGGTTTCAAATCCAGGTATCCGTTTTCAAGAACATGTTTCTTGCAGAGCCTCTCAATAAAGTCGAAAGACTTAGCCACCATGAGTTTTTACAAAGGAGGATGGAGGTAAGCTCATGGAATTATTACCCCCGAAGGCAGTTAGAGGGTAAAACCATCCATTAGAAGAGGGTTTAGAAAACTGCACAAAATGAAACTTCGCAGTGGGTTCAGGTATTCTAGAGACTGATCCCGACTTTATGAACTTGGCGTTGAAGGCAGCTTGCCTCTCACAGTGCTCCCATGTGTGAACAGGGGTCTACCCAGCCTGGTAAACCTGCGCCCTTCTGACTGTAGCAGGAAGGAATCACTGCTTACAGGTGCTGTTTCTCATGTACAGATCCTCTCGTCTAAACACGCACACATTCATCTGCCTGTGAACTTCATACACACACTCCAGGGTAAAGACAGTAAGACAATGTTAAGAGCACGGGTTTTGCTTTGGGAAGAAGTGAAGTTTGTTATGCAACCTGGAATGTCTATGGGGACAGACTACAGAAAAAATGTGAGCCATGTTCCTAGAAAAAGGGGGATTTGCTCCCACCCTCCTACAGCCTGCCATAGTTTTGACGGCAAATTTTCATGTACTAGGCAGCTGAGTCTCATCCCAAACTATCCATCGTTTCCATTTCCACTAATGCTGTAATTGAGTAGTGATTGCGTATTGATTACACTACAACTATTCATTTAACTGACTTGGCTAGAAAATGGAGTGCTTGGTTGAGTGCACTTCCTGTTCCTACATAATTTAGGAGGTTAGAACCTGCCTTTGAAATTCTTCCTTATACACATGTAGACATATTGATTGACCTAAATTAATAAACAGTTGTCAAGTACAAAATATAAAAGCATGGGCGTTGGCAACAACTTGGGTTTCCATCAAGGCTCTACCTCTTGTTGGCTTCATGACCTTGGGAAAGTTATTTAACTCCTGAATCTCAATTTCTTCACCTGTAAATTGGGGATGATATAAACTCCATTTCCTAGGATTATTGTGGGGATTATTTTAGATCAAGGATGAAGAATGCTTGGCATGGGTCCTGATGCAGAGTTTGTGCTCACTAAGCAGCACCTATTATTGCTATTATTGTTATGAAACTGAAACTGCCTCATTGCAGAGGAGGCTCTCAGTGTGACAGGTCCATGATAGACTCAGAGCAACCCACAGCAGAAGTCACTTGGAAAAGGAGGGGTCAGAAAACAAAGCCAGTGATTGGCCTATGGATTTGCACAAGAGAAGTGGGCAAGTAGAGACTGGATGCAGGCACCCTGGCGGGTGGCTGAGCTTACACTGCTTGAGTCAGTGCCCTGAAGCCCATGTGGTTAGTTGTTGAAAGAGAATTCCTTGTCCCTGTAAGATGCAAATCCCCAAGAGGTTCATTTTAAGAGCCATATTTTTGGACTGGCTGCTATAACCCTGTGGTTGGAGCTAGGATTGTTTTTCTGTGTGATTATAGCCTGGTAAGAAGAATCATGGCCTGGAGTCTAGTTAGGATTTAGACTGCTATCATTGATGGAACTCCAGCTAATGAGCTCTCACATGCAGGACGTGGTTTCAGGCAGATCAGGAGACATTTACTCTTAAGAAAAGTCAGTCGCTCTTTGTCCTCTCCAGTCCACCCTCCAAAGCCCCTCTCTGGTTTCCCACACACAGTGTTTGTCCCTCTGGGCATTGCTTCTCAGGAGGCTGGGAACAAAGAGATTGGGTCTTCCAAGGTCACCAAACTTATCTCTTCTCCTTCGCTGCACAAACAGCTTGTGTGAAGGCCACCCAGACTTTTGCAATCAAAGAGAAGCTTGCAGGAAAAGGATATGGCCAAGGCTGCTTATATTCTGCCAAGATGAAGCTCAAGTTGCCTCTGTGGGAGAACTTCCCTGCCATTGCTAACTAAGCACCCTGCCTGCCCAGGGGGCCAGGGGTGTGCAGGATTAGGAGCTACAGTCCCAAACCACTTTCTTGCCTCTGTGCAATGTTCTGAGATCAGTCAATCTATTCATGGATCACAAGTTGAAAACAAATTTGCATTAGCAACAGAGCAGCAAACAGGAAAAAAACCCACAAAAAAATAAAACTTGATGACCTATAGCTGTGATTCTCAGAGTTTGACCTGGACTAGTAGCATCAGCATTACCTGGGAAATGGTTAGACATACAAATTCTTGGGCCCCGCCCCATTCCTGCCTACTGATGCAGAAACTCCGAGGATTCTGATGCATGCTAAAGTTCAAGAACTTCTGGCTCCGAGAAACCCTGGCAGTGGGATTAAAGGAAATCATCCTAGAGTCTCATGGAAACCAAAGTGTGGCTAAACAGGTATGCCTGTTTCATTTCCCACCTACCACTCCCTCATAATGACCTAAGGAGGAGCCTGTGGAGGTAGGCAATGGTTTGGACAGAGCAAATAGACGAGAGGGACATACTTGAGGCTATCTGAGTGGTGGTTAGCATCTGTTTCCACTTGCTCATTTATTAATTAATGTTTTCCATTCCATATACATGGTTTCTGCTTATCCTTCAGAAATAGCCATCATTATGTACAGGGTTCTCAAACTGGCAAGGTGGAGAAATGATTCAGAACAGGCCGAGAAAGAGAAAGAGAAACAGCAACACTACAAGTCCTGAAGGTTAATGCCAAAAGCCAGCAAATCCCATCGATATGGCTCAGAGGAGAGAAGATTGGTTGGAAAGGGAAGAGAAGCTGAAAAAGAGAAAATAGCTGGAGAAGTGAACACAGACAAACCCACTCCAACATTTACAGGGCCAGGGGCAAAAAGGACCAATGAAGATCCATATACTATGTGTCTAAATGCTTCAAAGTTATAAATCAAATGAACAGACTATAAAGTAAAAGATGTACTATCTTTCTCCTTTGACAAACATACCTTTATAGTACACTGAAAGTCCAGGGTTGGTAAATTTAACTCGCCAGAATTTCAGAATGCATTAATGCAAGGAGAGTGGTCACCAGACCCACACCCTTTCTCTTCCCATCCTGGTTAGTCCCCACATCCCTGGGGGGTTCATTCACATGCACAGATATGCTGCCTGTGGGTGCAAGCCCCCTTTATACCCTCTGCAAACAGCCTCCTGTGGCTGCCACTCAGACCTAAGAGGAGCACCTTAGCACCAGAGGCTGGACCCAGGGAAGATGCCCATAAAGGCTAAGCATCTTTGTGTCAGGAGACCCTGCCTGCTTACTTGGAGCAGGCCTTGAAAAGGAGCAGGCTCTAGGTGGGCATGACCCCATAGCCTGTGTATTCTTCAGCTCATGGGCAGAGGAAGATAAACAAGAGCAGTTTCCCTGAAGTGTGGGTCCAGGACAGGGGCTATCTTGCTCAGGTCTAGCAATGGTACTAGGTAGAAAAGAAAATGTCAAGTAAGTAAGAGAGGGGAGGAAATAGCAGACGATAAAGACCTCAGAAGAACAGCTTCAAAAAGTGGCTTTTACTGTTACCTATACCATAAGGGACCTGATATTCTTCTGGGCAGCAAGCTAGGATTCTTCCTCTAGGTTGGCTGAACACCCACAGCACAGAGAAAAGTGAATGCCCATGCCTGATTCATGTTTTATTTCACCACCTAATTACTACTCAGAGACTAGCAACACCTTGTTTTCCTGTGATAATAACTGTTGATCTGTCATAACTTCCTATGCTGCACATGGACAATGAAGGACAAAAGGAGGGAGGGAGGGAAGAAGGGAGAGAGAGAGGTAGGAAATTGGTTAGTTAGTTAGTTAGTTAGTTAGTTCGTTAGTTAGTTATGATGACAGACCAAAAGTTTCTCTGGGTGAAATAAAAGAGTATTTTATCAGATAAACAACTGAAAAGCAACTTTACACAGAAAATTGGTAACTTTGTGCAGCATTTTGGGCTTTATGATGTGGGTTGGTTGTTACTTGGCTTAGCTTCTGATGTTGCATAAACTTCATTTGAAGGTTTCTCTGGCCAACTGTTTTGATGTAGGTTATTTGAGTTTTGTTGTTTGCTGTTTAGCACACATGAAATATGATGCATCTTCTCTGAGAATGTTTCATTTCCTGGGGCTGGAAATGCAGTGGGATTAGGTGACCCACTCCATTTCAAACCATGTGTTCATAGTACTGAGGGCAATCTCGATCACAACATTCTCATGCTTTCAACCTCTAAAGTATTGTTTCTTGGAAGAAAAAATTACTTTCTAAGGACAAAATCAATAGAAGATAAATCACAAAGGAATCACAAAGAAAAAATGGATAGAAAAGCATCATGCAAAAAAATTAAAAGGCAAAGCAAACTGGGAAATGGATATGTCATAAATATAACTAAGGGAACAATTATGAATATATAAAAATTAGGGGCCCGGTGCACGAAACTCGTGCACTGGGTGTGGGGAGGGGGGAGTGTCCCTCAGCCCAGCCTGCCCCCTCTCACATACTGGGAGCCCTCAGGCGTTGACTCCCATCACCCTCCAATCACAGGATCGGCCCCGTGCCCAGGCCTGATGCCTCTGTCAGAGGCGTCAGGCCTAGGCAGGGGACCCTCATTTCCCCCCATCACTGGTTCTGGCCCCAGCCCAGGCCTGATGCCTCTGGCCCAGGCATCAGGCCTGGGCAGGGGACCCCCCAGACCCCTCTGATTGCTGGCTCTGCCCCTTGCCCAGGCCTGATGCCTCGGCCAGAGGCGTAGACCCCCATCACCCTCTGATCGCCTGATCGGCCCCTTGCCCAGGCCTGACGCCTCCACCAGAGGTGTCAGGCTTGGACAGGGACCCTCATCTCCCCCCAATCACTGGCTCTGGCCCCCGCCCAGGCCTGAGGCCTCTGGTCCAGGAATCATGCCTGGGCAGGGGACCCCCATCTCCCTCTGATTGCTTGCTCCACCCCCCGCCCAAGCCTGACGCCTCTGACCCAGGCTTCAGGCCTGGGCAAGGGGACCATCATATCCCCCCAATCCCTGGCTCCGCCCCCAACCCAGGCCTGATGCCTCTGGCCCAGGCATCAGGCCTGGGCAGGGGACCCCCAGCCCCCCGCCCAGGCTTGATGCCTCGGCCAGAGGAGTTGACCCTCATCACCCTCCGATCACCAATCACCGGATCGGCCCCTTGACCAGGCCTGAGGCCTCCGGCAGAGGTGTCAGGCCTGGGCAGGGGACCCCCAGCTCCCCGTGGTTGCAGGCTTCGCCCCTGCCCAGGCCTAACGCCTCTGGCTGAGGCGTCCGGCCCGGGCAGCGGGGACCCGCAGCTGCAGTGGCCCCACGATCGTGGGCTTCGCTTTAGGCCCAGGCAAGGGACCCCTAGCTCCCGGGACTGCCAGCTTCAACCGTGCTCAGCTCCCATCGCTGGCTCCACCCCTACTTCCTGCTATCACTGGCCAGGGCAGAAAAGGCACCTGATTCTCCGATCGTGGCTGGGGGGCAGGGCAACGGTGGCCCCAGGGCCGCCTTTGCCCTGCCCCCCAGCTCTTAGCTCCCCCCTGGGTTTCCGATCACTGTCAGTGGCAGGGGGCTTCTTCCTGCTTTCCCTTTCGCCTCCCTGCATTGTGCCTACATCTGCAAATTAACCGCCATCTTGTTGGCAGTTAACTGCCAATCTTAGTTGGCAGTTAATTTGCATATAGCCCTGATTAGCCAATGAAAAGGGTAGCATCATACGCCAATTACCATTTTTCTCTTTTATTAGTGTAGATTTGATGCACATATTTTAATAATCATCAATTATTTAAAAATGTATCAATTATTTAAAAATGTACAAAGGGCAATGGCAGAATATTCACAAAAGAAAATTTATAATGACTAAAACATATTTTAAAATATCCAAAAAGAGGTAATATAAAAATGAGATGTGTTGATTGATAAAACTTTCCTGAATGAGCTTTACAAATGTGTCAGGAACCCTAAAAAACATCCATGCAATTTTTTCCTAAGAACGTATTATAAATGTGGGATGATGTTGATATAAACAGGCGCTCTGTGCAGCAGTATCTGCTGTAGAAGGTAAGAAACAGAACTGTGTTGTCCCCATCAGTGCCCAGCTGTGCTCTGGAACTTCCACCCTGGAGCCCAACTCTGGAGATTTCATTCTTTCCATTTTTCTCTCTGTCTCACTTAGCATCAATCTACTGGATACATCTTATCAGTATACAAATATGTTGTGTTCCCCAAAATTTTAAATCCTTTTTTGACACCACATCTCTGGCTACAGCTCCATTCCTCTGGTTCCCTTTATAGGAAAACTCAAAAAAAAAAATTTATTTCCACACGCACCCTCACTTTCTCACCTCCCATTCACTCACTGACTTGCTCTCTCTTGATGACATCCGAGATGACCTCCATCTTGCCAAGTCCAATGGGTATGTTACTTTCCTGTCCTTAAACTCTCAACAGTATTGCACATGTTTGGCCATGACCTTCTGTGTCTTTCTTTGGCTACCAGGACACCACATTCCTGTTTTTCCTTTTTTCCTCAGTGGCCACTCCATACCAAGCTATTTCCTGAATCTTTCTTCTCCATCCACCTTCTAAGGCCGAAGCTCCTTAGGTCTCAGTTCAGAACATCTTCTCCATCCATACTTATTTCCTTAGGTGTTCTCATCTAATCCCATGCCTCAGCTGCTGTCTTACAGCAATAAATCCAAAATTTATGTCTTCTGGTGTGAATCTCTCACATGAAGTCTAGACTCATATAGCCAGCTACTTAGTCAATATCAACATGTGTACCTCAGGCATCTCACACAGACCTCTTAATTCTACCCCCGCTCCCCAAAACAGCCAGGTCTCCCTCTGCCATCCCTATCCCTGGCACCGGAAGTCTTGCAGCATCATTTCCACCTCATTGCATTCATAAAGGCCAGGTTATTTTCAAGAGGAAGGGAACTACTTGTCTTTTTGTGGCAGGAAGGGTTGCAAAGTTCTGGAAGAGGATGGCATGTGGCCATTTGGAGAATACAATCTGCCAAATATGTGACAGAAAAACACAACTAAGAGGAAGTGGCTGTGATCACTAATAAAGCCAACATACACCTTCAGTGTTAATGGGATGGGGCGGGATCTTGCTATAATGTCACCTGTGATCTGCAGACCCAGGTAAACTGGGCACTGATTTAGCCATCTGTTCAAGAAATAAAAGCAATAACTTCAGTGTCTCAAAACATGTATGCACTGGAGATGCTTCCTAGAGTGTAACTTACCTGCCCACGGCTGCCTCCAATCTTGTTTCCTCCCTGTGCTTCACAGACAGTCAGAACCTCAATTTCATTAAATTAGAGAAAATATAAACTTTCAGTCTTTCCCTTTAATCTGAGACTAAAATATTTGGACAAGTACCTACAAAAACTCTGATAAAATCTATTGTAACATCTAATATTAGACATGCATAGACTTCCCTCTGTGGTTGAAAAGGAAGGGAGAGGGAAGAAGGAAGGAAGATCACTGGACATACAAAAAGTAAGTTGTTGAAAACAAAAGACTATTCTTAAGATATACCAGCCCCACCCACCAAGAAACAATATGAGCAGTTACAAAAAAATATGAGACGCATGGGTAATCAGAGGTCTGAGGAGACGTAAGTGGAGACTATTAAGGATTGCTTTCGGAATTTAAAAAATTAGCAAACTCAAGATGCAATGGAGGCAATAGAAGTAATAAGCAGTAAGCTTGATACTGAAGTAATAAATGAAAGTTGTAAGATGAGAAATTTGTCCATTATTTACAGGGAAAGGATAACAAAATTTACACAATGAGTCCATGTATAAAAGCCCTAAGGATGAATGCAGGGAGACATTTTTTCTCAGGAGAGAACAGCAACTATGTCCCTGCAGAAAGATTTCACACTTCTGTCAAAAGCATCCAAATTATTTGGGAAAAAGAGACCCCCACCTAGGCATTCTCTGGTGACCTTATAAACCCTCACTTAGACTTTGCACTTAAAGACTGCAGGTAGTGTCAGATGGGTACTAGACTCACAGAGGTGATCACTTTGTAAGGTATATAAGTGTTGGATCACTACATTGTACACCTGAAACTAATATAACATTTTATATCGACTGTTATTGAAAAATAAATTTAAAAAAATAAATAAGGACTATGGAAACCCACAAATATTTGCTACATAAAATGAATTGCATTCAAAATGGAAATAAATTAGATTATAAGAGTTTCCTGTAATACTAAATCACACAGGTAAAAGGGTCAAATAATGGCTCTGAATCCTGACAACTATTTAGAACAAATAAGGTAACTTGATAAAGTGGCTGGTTACACAATAAATAATCCAGAGTAAAAATCGTTCCCTGTTCTGGACAATATGGCAAAGTAAACTCGATTCTGAAAACTGCTGGGAAGTCGAGGGAAATCAGGGCCCCCAGGGCCTAACATAAAACCACTGAGAAATCCTTGGGGAGATACGAGGTTCTCGGGTCATGACTGTGGATTGGGCAGAAGGGGGCTGGCAGCCACCCACAGGGGGCAGGATTGGTGACTGCTTTCTAATGTTTGCCTTTTATTTGGGATCTTGCCTTGCTTTGTGCAGGTCAATGCTTGCTTTATTACCCCAGTGGGACAAGAAGAGTCAGGCTCAGCCCAGTGCCAGCTATGCCAGGAGGAGGTGGTGGGACAGCTCCATGGCAACGTCACAGGCTAGCTGAGGTGAAACTGAGAGGGGCAAGTACGTATATGCTGGCCAACCCTGAAAATACCCTCCCCACCCAGATCCCCGTGAAACACTGCATGTTCCTGTCTTCACAGAAGACCAGTCATGTTTCCAGGGGAACAAAGATGAGCACACTCATCATTTTCTGACTGATAAATCCCGAGAACCTGTGTCATCTAGGATTTTCTCTCCTCAACTCAGGATGGCTGCTTGACTTCATCTGTAGTGGAGAATGGGTACCAGAAGCATATTGGGATGTTTGCTGTCCATACACAATGTGCTGCTCCACTTAATTCAGTGAAAGCAAGAAGTCTCCTCATCTGGGTGCTCATAATACCTATCACCACACCACATACACACACACCACACCACCACCACCCTGCACCATCACCGCCATCATGCTATACCTGCACCACCAACATACCACACCATACACACTACACACACACATCACCATCATCACCACCCCTTCCCCACACCATACTACACACATGCATATCCCACACCGCACCCCCCCACACACACACACACATGCTTCTCATTTGAAGATTCCATTTGTCTGCAACATAAACCAATGACTTACAGTATTTTTAGGCTAGTGTATAATCCTGAGACCTGTGAACATTCACTCATATTTGTTAACTAGAATGAAAAAGAGTTTTAGCCCTAGCTGATTTGGCTCAGTGGATAGAGCATCAGCCTGTGGACTGAAGGGTCCCAGGTTCGATTCCAGTCAAGGGCATGTACCTTGGTTGTGGGCACATCCCCAGTAGGGGTTGTGCAGGAGGAAGCTGATCGATGTTTCTCTCTCATCAATGTTTCTAACTCTATCCCTCTCTCTTCTTCTCTGTAAAAAATAAATAAAACATATTTAAAAAGAAAAAGAGTTTTAGCTGAATATAATAGAGAATGTGGGTGGGTGCAGAAAGTCACTGTTACCTCTACTTATGTTGTTTAGGAAGCAGAATGATGCCCTTCCGACTGTGGAACGGCTCAGTGCCTTCCTGAATCACTACTCCCCCACAACAGATCCACACTTTCAGATTCACTCCCTCTCACATCCTGCCGTAAGATATTTCTGAAGGCTGAGCCATCCTCTCCCTTGTCAAGTCAGTTTTCTTAATAGCAATGCTTTGTCAGTGGTTTCTCTAGGATATCTTCCTCCCACTGGCCCAGAGGAGATGAGGAAGGTGCATGTGTTTGACCTGGAGTGAAACGGAGCTAAGTGGACAATCTTCTCACTCTGGCATTTGACCATGAACTTTTCTTATGTCCACAAAATCATAGAGGGTTCTGTCCATGTCCCAAGTCTCTGTTGAAAGGTCTCAGGCAACTGTGTAGGCTGGATCCAGTGCCTCTGTGAGGAATCGGATTCTCACGAGAAGTGTCTAAGAGGCCAACTGGAGGAAGCTCAGCTCCAAAGTTGGCTGGATCATTCTGGAAACAGCATAGATGCCCAGGCTGGCAGGGGAGCAATCTCCCTTTGACCTCTGACCCACTGCACCCAGGTCTTAACCAAAATGAAGCTGATCTCTGAGTTGCCCCTAAAACTATCTCAAGGAGAGAGAAAAGTGGGGAATGGAGGGCAGATGTTCTAAGCACCGGCACAGTAATTAGTCAAAGCTGCCTTTAGGCTTCATTTCTTGGGAATGTCATCCAAGAGGGTAGCATTTCGGAACTCTGAGAACCCTGATTGTGCTTTAGCCTTCATTCACTTGACGAGGCTCCAGTAGGATTTTCCTAAGCCCTGTGTTTGGGGGATTTTTTTCCGTAGGGATAGTGTCATACATTGGGGTCAGGCACTAAGGACATTCACAAAAGCCTATGTGATTTGTGACATTTCTTAGCTTAAGGGGCTGCCTCTTGGAGCAAAACCTGCCAGCCACATGGGTCATGACAGAGTCAGAGCAGACCAACAAGGGGGAAGCCCAGGGTATGACCTGAGTTCTAATCCCAACTATTCTCTTCCTCACAGTGAGACCTTGGGGGAAATTACCTGAGCTCAGTCTGCCTCAGCACCCACCCACTCCCAAAAGGGAATAATAATAGTACCTATTTCCAGAGTTGTTGTTCAAATCAAATGAGATAATACAATTAAAATGGTTAGCATAGTTCTTAAATCACTGTAAATATGTAAATGAATCCTAGCTTTTAATGTTCAACAAGTACTGGCCAGGCTCCTGCTGGATGCTGGGATGTGGAGCAAGTGAGAATGAAACATGTAAACTCCCTTCCCCTGCTCTGCTGCCTCCCAAGCCTTGTCTTCAGGGACATCTGGTAGGTCTGGGTCCAGCAAAGTGGACCAGAACATTTAAAGGGTGAGAACCTCCTACCAGGCAAGCTCCTGAACACCTCCCCTTCCCAAATGTACTCCCCATCACTGTTTCCTGCTCAGGCTTCAGGAGGTATCTGCCCATCTCCCTGGGCCCACCTCTCCCTTGCAGGTGATTGTCAAGTTGAACAGAGTTTCCTGCCTCCCCTCACCTCCCCATCTCTGGCAGACAGTTTTCAAATGATATTTGGCTGCTTGGTAACAGCGAAAAGGGCACACTCCAGGCTCATAAAGCCTTCTCCTCACTCCCCTCACCCTTGCCAAATGGCAGAGAGAAAGACATGGATGCATGTCAGTGACAGTGGTCTTGTTGGTGGCAAAATGGTGCTGAAACAGTGTTGGGTATTAGATGGATGGAGTCAGACCACACTTTCGCTCAACATCCTCGGTACTTGAGTTCTGGCTAAGAAAGAATTCAGAACTAAGACTCAAACTGTAAGAGCAAGTTTATTAAGAAAGTCACAGAGGTAGAAGAAGTGAGCGGTAGAAGAAATGGGCTGGAGAAACAAGTTATAGAAGCAAAAGAAGGGCCCTTGAAACTTAGGAGAAAGAGAAGCAAAGAAAAAGTTCCTGGGGGAAGGGGGAAGGGAAAGTGGGCATGCTCCATGGAGAGAGTGGGTCTTCTGTCTTGAGAGTATTGATCTGGAGGTTTCCAGGAGGATTTCAACAGAATACTCATCAGCTTTCCAGGTGTGTCCTTTAGGGTCATGTTCTCCACTGATTGGTCGGCGCTAGGGCAGGGGGTCATTAGTCAATGCAGCTGGTCCTAAGGTCAGCCATAGTGTCACTTATCTGGTTTTGCTGCTTTTCTGGGCCTAGAGCTGAAACCCAACTGAGGCCTAGATGTATTTGATTCTAGTCAGAACCTCATTGTCCTGGGGGCTTAATGCTTGGGGCCGTTTTCCAGCCTCCTTGTTGATTCACCCTCTAAGAGGTCTAACTCGCATGACTAACAACATGTCAGGGGAGGAAAGGTCAGGGGAAGGTCTAAACTGCATGGCCATCAACATACTAGGGGAGGAAAGGTGACCCTGGGGGAGAGGTCCTGTTTTCCCAGCTCTGTCCTGGTGACCTTCTGCACCTGACCACTGTCCTTGCTCTGCTCATGTCTATCTAACTGTCTCCCACAGTCTTGCTTTATGTGAAGCACCAAACACAAGTTCCTGAGGATCGGTATTGCCCATCACTGAATGAGTCGAGGTCATTTCACCTGAGAAATTTCAATGCAGTGGGTTTGAGGCCCAGATAGGAGTATTTTTCAAAAGTTTCCTGCTGATTCTCATGAACAAACAGATTCCAGTAGAATCGAAGAGACACACAGCTCCCTGGGACTGCTGGTTGCTGCAGTCCAAGATCACCACTAAACATCTAGGCATGAAGGATGGGTTCCCTCCCATTCATTCCTTCAGTCATTGACACCAGAGAGAAGGGACAGAAGAGAGGTTAGCAGGACACCCTTCAGAAAGAAGTAGGGTAGGTGAGGGATACAAAAGAGGAGGATCTCCCACAGCTAATGGGGAGGGTGTAGATTTCCTTTGGTCACAGGGCTGACCCCACCATTCTCAATATCCCTCGTGACCTCAGGCCTCTCAGGAGTGCCCATAAAGCAATTTACATAAGCCAGAGATGGCCTGTGTATTGGAAACTGCCTTAACGTATTCTTTTAGTCAAAAGCTCTGGCCTTTGTTTGAAGTCACAGGACCCCAGCCCTCCTGGCAGATCCCAAGGGAGACAAGTGATTGTTGAAGAATGCGCTCTGTGCCCTGGCCTCTCTGCCTGAGCTGCAGCTGGCCCTCTGTGGGACTGGAGGCTGTCATTGCCCGGGGGACGGCCATGGGGCTGCGTCTCCCAGCAGGTGTGCCAGACAGGCAGCAGGAGTCTGCAAAAGACAGGGCTTTGTACAGGGCCTCTTCTTGGACCTCGAAGCTGATCCAAGCTACATTATTATGAAAAGTTATTAACTGATATTCAGTTACAGGATCATGGGCTGAACAAAGAACAAGACCCAGTGCAGCCGAAAACCATATGGCCTTGGAGGATGCACGCACCTGCAAGAACAGGCAGGCCTGGCTAGAAACCGTCATCAATTCTAGGAAAGCCATAAAGTTTGGACTTGCTTCATGGCACTTTCTAATTAGCTGCACGGTGAGTTTTCTCCACTTCCTTATAAAGGCCTGTGCGCCCTCTCCCACCCCTGCGGTCTCCCAGGGCAGCTGGGAGAAGGTTCCCACCTGACTCCCAGCCCTGAGGCAGACCACAGCAGACATCATAAACAGGAAAACAATGTTTACCTCTGGATCCAAAACAAAGTTAGAGAAGAGACTCTTCGGAAGTCTATTATCATGAAGAAATAATCCCAAAGGGGGGGGAAAGCATAGTGCTTTCAGATAACAAACAGCAAGAAGCTAGGAGCCATTCCTATTGATTAAATGTAGAAAAATGGTTAAATCAATTATAGAATATCCACCCAATTGAATAGGTAAGCAAAGAATAGAAAGATAAATGCAAATGCTATGTGATGCATGGAAAAAGACTTACCATGTAACATTCAGTAAAAAAAAAAAAAAAAAAAGTAGATGCAAATGTAGCTCTGCTATACTTGTGCCGGTAAAGTTATGTATTCACAAGGCTACGTAGCATAAGGTAATGCGACACGGAACACAGCTTGGCTGACCATGGTGGTGGGATTGTGGATGGTTTTCCCTGCCTTTTGCTTAGAATTTTGGTACTGCTTAGGTAATGTTTGTGTAATGCACGCTTGCAAATAAAATAAAAAGGGAAATAAGAGTAATGACTATTGTTTTAAAAAGCAGGGAGGGGGCAGAGGAGAGCAGACATTGTGGCATGAGCCAAGCCTAGGCCCAAGTTTCCCAGAATGCAGCCACATAAAGTGACTTTTGTGAAAAATTCACTTCCACCAGGGCTGGTCCCCATAAGAAAGAAGACAGATGAATAGTGCCCTGGAAGGGAGCAGAGGTTTCCACTGGCTTCTCCGACAGTGAGATGCTGAAGTCATTGGCTGGCACTCAGCAGGCTGTGAGCTCGTCAGGAAGATAAACGTCACTTGGGGGGCAAACAAGGCCCCCAGTGCCTGGGTGGATGAATGTGACCCAACAGCTGCACGCAGAATGGCAGGGGGAGATGTGCAAAGAAATCCCAGGAAGCGGCCCTCAGCTTTCTCCAGTCTGGGCGGCCCCTTTTCGGGGGCGGGCTCCCCAATGCTTTATCAGAAGGCTTGGCCACCAGCCACCTGGCTACCGGAATGGCAAAGGGGCCATGCGTGGGCCCCAGCCCACACCGTCCTTTGCAAAAGGACTTACCTTATAGAAACTCAGAATTCGACTCATGGTCAATTAAAATATGTATTTCTACTGTCTTTGGATTCATAGACATCCGGAGTCGGGGTGGAGGAGGGAGGGAGTCATTCTCCTGAACTTGAGGATTGGATAAATATGTCTTCTGTTTAAAATTCTAGAGGCTCATCGCAGCGGGAAACGCATCTCGGCTGGGTTTTCATTCTCCATCGCCCGGGTGGGAGCAGGGCTGGGAGGAAGTGATTGTGCATTCAGAGGAGGACGGAGTGTGTGGGAAGGGTCAGGGGGAAGCACCCGCTGTGTGCTGCAGACGATGAGACAAGCTTACAAAATATCTCCTCTTCCAGGCCGGGAGGGAGGCGGCCACATGATATTTCCAGTT
Source organism: Myotis nattereri (assembly GCF_964212035.1). Classification (NCBI taxonomy): domain Eukaryota; kingdom Metazoa; phylum Chordata; class Mammalia; order Chiroptera; family Vespertilionidae; genus Myotis; species Myotis nattereri. The sequence continues at coordinate 39,277,872 of NC_138079.1, forward strand.
AAGGGAAACACATCAATGTTGCAGACACAGCCTGGGACAATCAGGGCTGTCATTCCTGGCGGCGGCCAACGGAAGGGAGGGCGCAGGAGGGTAATGAGGCTGCCGAGAACGCGGCTCAGAGCCTGGAGTCAGGAGTCGCTGATAAACACGACATAAATGTTTGAGGGGCCAGGCCGCATGGCACTCAGCTTTGATACCTGAGAAGCATCCAGACTTGCCCTTCATAGGAATCCGCTCAGGGCTTGTGAAATACACCTGTGATTCCCACACGGATTTTTTTTTTTTTTTTCAGGCTAATGTGCTTGCTGCCTCCCGGCTGCCCTGCACATTGTAACTGCCGCCTGCTTGTCTTCTTTGGAGGAATGGGTACTTTGGGATGCCTGAGAGGTGGGGAAAGTAGTTTTACTCGTGGCAGCATTCTGGTCACTCAAGGGGATATTGAATCTGGGGGGCAGTTACCACTTCCTGGACAAAGGAATCGAGAGATAAAAGTCTTTCTTAAGCCCTACAAGATTCTCTGCTCCCAAGCATCTTCGATCTTGTGAAGTAACCTCTCCCTTGCTCTCTTGTGGTGGCATCTGTGTGCATCAGACAGATGGAAGATGCAATCTGCACAGGGATTTCCACTGGAAGTGGGTCCGAAGGAAGAAATCCCACATTCCCAGAACACACTGCTTGTTCGCTCCTGCCCTTTGGTCCAGTTTCCCCAAACTTTTGCATCTTGCAGCTGAGCACATGAAGAAAAAAAGAAACTAGGGAAATCAAATGTCAAACACAACAGATTTTATTTATCCTTATTATTTATCCTTTCCGAAATGGAGATTGTGTCCTACACTTGGCAACATTAAGCCATACAAAGGAAACGGGTGACCTCAAGACAGGCCCAGATGAGAGGGCATTCTTTCAGATAGTACTCCTGGCCTTAGCTGAAGTGCCCTGACCCTATTTGCAAATACCCAACTCCCACCCCTTGCTCCAAGGTCAACTTCTAGTGCCCTGTCCTCCAAGCTTTCCCTGATAATCCAGTCCTGTGAGGACGACAGGTGTCGTAGCACCCTGGGTAAGAGCACGGACACCGAGGCCAGATGTGCTGTATCTGCCTCTCAACAACTCCACCAGGCGTCTGTGCAGCCATGGGCACGTGGCTCACCCACTCTGTGTCCTAGTCTCCTCACAGATAGGGATACAGATTGCATCTACTGCTTAGTTTGTTGGGGGCTTTTTTAATTAAATGTGTCAATACATGTGAAGCTCTTACAAGAATGCCTAGCATATAGTAACCACTCAGTCAGCATTAACTACTATTATTATTCTCATTACCTTTTTTAAAATTTTCACAGGGTTATCCTGATGTTCTTTAGTGGCACACTCATTTCTATGGGGATTCCCCTCCTCCCCTTTGAATTCTTCTTATTTGAGCCATATCCTACCTTCTGTTCTGTAAGGGAAGATTGGGACCTTATTCTCTTTCTTTCTTTCTTTCTTTCTTTCTTTCTTTCTTTAACTCACCTTACTAGGTGAGGGATTGACTACTATGTGAATGAAGCATGAAAGACAGAAACATGAAAACAAATCACAATCTTGTCCCTGCCTGTTGGGGTCACGGTGTAGAGATGGAAACTAAAAGAAATATCACAGAGGGGATGAGTAATGAGCAGATTATGTGAGGAGAGAAGGGCATGAAGTAAAGAGAGGAGAAAGGATCCATGTGTGTCACAGGTTGGGGAAAGACGTGTGGAAAGGAGGGTGCCAGAGTCAGGTGTGTGTGTGCGTGTGTGTGTGTGATATGTACTTTTTCAAATAGGCATATAACACATATGTACTGAGCTCCTGCCATGTGCTAAACACCATGCCAAAGTTCTACTCTTGCCAAGGAGAAAGGAGAACTGCCCACCAGTACCCTCTCAACCTCCACTCCCTCCCACCTCTGCTCTGGGGGAGCCGCGCCCTAGCCCAGAGTCCCTATGGCATTCTCCCGCACAGGCAGTCTGACATTGCCCCCGAGCTTCAGCAAGAATGAGCGCTCCCAAGAGGGGCCTTGTGCCTGCTCTCCCTCTGTGCCCAGTGGGGGAGGTTCCACCCTTGAAGATACGATTTGAAGATGTGGGTGTGCACATCTGCCATAACACCTCAGGAATAGACTGGATACCCAGAGTGTCAGAACTAATGAGATCACACAAGATCATCTGGCTGAGCCTGAAGGGGTTCAAAGCATGTTACCCCAAAATATGCCACTCTGGTTTAAGAATTATTTTGATCTGAAGGCATTTGAGAAGAAGCAGACACAATGAAAATTCTCACCTTCCCCTCTCTATCAGAAAGAACAGGAGAATTGTTAATCATCAGAGACAACTCTAGACACATTAGCCCAGAGATGGACCATCCACAAAACATTCATCTTCCACTAGAGGCCTGATGCACGAAAATTCATGCAAGAGTAGGCCTTCCTTCCCCCAGCTGCCAGCACTTGCTTCCCTCCAGCATCCGCGACCTAAGCTGCTTCCCTCCTCCGGCTGCCCGCAGGCACCTGGGACCCAGGCTGGCTTCCCTTTGGCCCTGGTTTCATCTGGAAAGATGTCCGGTCTAATTAGCATATTACCCTTTTATTATTATAGATTAGTTTCCCCATACATTTACCTTCCCATAGTTTGCTTCAGCTAAAAGCCTACAGCTCCCCTCCTTTGTCTTGTCACTTCTCTACAAAGATGCTATAAAAACCCAACTTCTAACCATCACTTGAGTTATCACCACATTCTGTTGTGTAGATGCTCACTTGCTCACATTAATTAACTTCTGATTGTTTTTTTCTTTGTCAGTCTAATATGCAGAGTCCCAACCGCTGAACCTAAAGTGGAATGAGGGGGGAAAAGAACCTCCCTCCTCCTGACTCCCTATTTTAGAAACATGAAAAAGGATGGGGACACAGGACGTGCCTCGCATCACACAGTGAGCCTGTTGCAGAGCTAAGGCCGGCAGCCAGGCTCTTTGCATGGCTTTATCCTATGGGAAGCACCACTTCCAAGTTCACATGCTGTTGTGTTCGTCTCTCTGATCTCATTTCCTATATTGAAATTATATTGGCTATTACCAAGTAGACTGTCAAAAGCACTTAGGAACTCTTTTGACCATGACCCACAAGAAGAAATAAACCTGTATCGTGACCCAGTATACATTCATACACGCAGCTGAGTCTGTTCAGGAGACAGTGCCGCCTGAGATGCACAATGGCATTTTCTATTGTTTGGTTGGGTTCTCTAAGTTGAAGTCATGCCAGACAATTTGAGAAACATTGACTTGGGAAGTGTCTTTGTGTGGGAATCATGCAAAAGCCAACACTGAGGTGAGGACTTATGAGCAGGAAACTACTCAGGAGGTGAGTCTTGAAAACACACCTGAGGGGGCAAGAGAATGAAAGGGAAGAGAGAAAAGCCGCCGTCACTTCCCGAGGCAAAGTGAGGCTCAGTCCCACTAGGTTGCTCTGAGAAATGTCTACAGTGAATCCCAGAATTATCCCAGCAGAGTGGGGGGCCTGGGATATCTATCCTCAGGCTCCTTTGGCTCCTTGTTGAGGACCTCCTCCAGGGAATATTAAATCCACAGGACTTCTACACTGTTCTGTGCAGGCTGAAAAGGCCCCCGGTGCTGTAGGTGAGCTCAAAGGTAATGGAGGGGACATGGAGTGGGGCGCCATGCAGCTGCTCCAGAATGTGGCATGCGGTCTGAGGCTGTTGTGCCCACCCCATAAATCATCCTGACCCCATTTCAAAATGAAAAAGCCAAACAAATGCCAAGTTAGTAGGAAAGAAAGGGTTAAGCAAGAGAGTTGCTGTTAGATTCAGACCCAGAGAAAATGCAAAGCACTTCCCTCTCATTTTTTCACTTAGTTGTAATATTGCTGACATAAAGAAAAGGTGAGGAGAAAATTAACTGCAATCTGTAATCAAACTGTGTAGAATATTGTTGCTTGAAATGTAATGATCTGAAACGTCTCTGACGATAAATCCAGACAGTTAGTGGTATGAGATTTCACCTACGGATTTTTCTTTCTCTATTTTGGATTTTCGACTCACATCCCAGCCATGGGTGTATACAGTTGGCCACCTCCATGAGGCTTGGGCCTGCACAATGGCTCAAGAAGCCAAACAGAAGGCACTATTATATTTACAATCCAAAAGGAGTTTGAGGTCTTTGAAGTTGAACGGCTTCATGTAATTATTAATTGTCATCATAATATAACTATGCCTGGAGAGACAAGCCTGAAGGAAAAGTGGGCTTTCACCAAGGGCCGAGCCCTCACCTTCATTGATCAAACACACATTTCAGAGTTCCCATCCTGACATGTTCACAGCCCGGCATGTGCAGTCCATCTGGAGCATGTGGTCAGTGTAGGCAGACAAGCTGCCGGGAAAAGTAGCCTGGATATTACCCATGCTTCTGCCCATAGCCGTTTGACCTTAGACAAGTTGCTTAATTCCCGGAATTTCTTTTCTGTATATTGTGAAAGCAGTTTGAAGACTCAGAAAGGACTGTGTCATAGACCTGAAAAGGGATCAAAAACAGAGAATCACATCTTCTCTAGTGATGTAACTTGGGATGTCCCACTTTGGTCACTGCCTTGACCCTTTCAGTCCATCTTCAGATGTAGACACTATACAAATAAAAGCAAACATTTGAAAAATACCTGAGTTTTGCAAAGGGATTTCTCTTTAATCCAGCTTGCCTTAAGCTCCCTAGCAGATCTGAACAAATGGATGTGTTTCTTTATCCTTATTCCCATCATCATTGCCATCATCTGCTACCTTCGCACACTATGGAACACCTAAAGTGTACAAAGCATTCTGCTAGGAAATCAGTGGGGATTCAAAGGCTCATAGTCATGGTTCCCAAGAGGATATAACTGAAAGATAAAAATCATATGTGTAAATAGAGACATAGCAACATGAAATATCATGGGCTAAGGACCAGATTGGTGGTCTGAATAGTTGGTGTGATCACAAGTTAGAAATGTCCTCCTCATATATAAGGCCCATACCCTGTGCTTTGAACCCCATTTCCTTCCACGTTCTTGGGAACTATACCCTATCCACCACCCTTTACCTTTCCAATACATACAATCAGTTCCTCTAGCTGGATACTTCCCATCAGATCTTTAAGAGGCTTTATTTTCCATTTAGAACAAAATCTGCACTGAGTTCCTTTGAGTCTCTCCAACTACACCATTTTCAGGCTAATATCTCAAAAGAGTCACCCCACACACTCCATTCCTTTCCTTATCACTCACTTCTTAGCCCCTTCCACTCTGCAGCAGCTGTATCGGGGCTGCGAGGGCCCAGCCCCTTGCACAAATTTGGTGCATCTGGCCTCTAGTAATATATAAATGTGAAAGAATCATGAATATAAATGTTTATAAAGTGAATATGTCCTTATAATCACCATTTGGATAAACAGAACATCACCAGTACCTAGAAGCCCCCAACCTTAGTGCCCCCTTCCTGTCTCCCGAGAGGTAACCACTAGTAGAGGACGCTGGGGGAGTCACCCAGAACCTCTCCAGGCCTGAAACATTCAGTACCCCAGGTACTGGGAGTGTTAGTAGCTGACAACTCTAAGCCTAGTCCCCCTCCAAACCTCCTCGGGAGGAAGGGTGCCTTACTCTAGTTGACACACCCACCTGAGGGCACCCCACGTCCAATGACTGGTTGGTGTGGGCATATAAAGGCCTAGGCCAGTGATGGCGAACCTATGACACGCGTGTCAGAGGTGACACGCGGACTCATTTTATTGGTTGATTTTTCTTTGTAAAATGGCATTTAAATATATAAAATAAATATCAAAAATATAAGTCTTTGTTTTACTATGGTTGCAAATATCAAAAAAGTTCTATATGTGACACGGCACCAGAGTTAAGTTAGGGTTTTTCAAAATGCTGACATGCCGAGCTCAAAAGGTTCGCCATCACTGGCCTAGCCCCTACATCCCAATTCAATTCAACTCTAAGGGCCATAGCAGTCCCGGAGCTCCCATTAGTTAGCCCAGTGATTTCCAACCTTTTTCATCTCACAGCACACATAAACTAATTACTAAAATTCTGCAGTGCACCAAAAGAGATATTATATACTTTGCCAATCTGACATAATAAAATAGGTATAATTTTGACTCATTCACACAGGAGGGTTATTGTGTTGGCTGTTGTCATTTTATTATTTGACAAATAAAGGAAAGAGAAGTCAGTGCCCCTGGCGAAATAGTCAGGTATTGGATGTTTTAAAAATTCTTGCAGCACACGGGTGAAAATCGCTGGATTAACTGAAGCCTTTGCTGGAGCTTCATCACAGTTCACCTCCTTCCGCCCTGTGCAGCTGCCTCCATTTTTTCACAGGTGTTGACACCCAGAGCACACTCCCCAATAAACTTTCTACACAAATCTCTGCTTCCTGGGGATTCCACGCTGTGGTACCGCCAGCGGCTAAACTCCTAACATCATGGATTGTTCTATGTAATGTTGAACTTTATAATAAGGAATCATAATAAGGTGTACACTTTTGTGTCTGGTTTTTGTGCAATATTATGGAGACAGGTTTATATATGTATTGTGTACAACAGTAATTTGCTTTTTTAAAATTGGGATACAGTGGTCTTTAAATAAGTGCTCCACAGTGTATTTACATGTCTACTGTGGATGGCATTTTAGGTCTCTTTTAATGTTTGGTTATTATGAATAACTAGAGGCCCAGTGCATGAATTCATGCACCAGTGGGGTGCCTCGGCCTGGCCTGCAGGATCAGGCTGAAACTGGCTCTTTGACATCCCCTGAGGGGTCCCAGATTGTGAGAGGGTGCAGGCCAGGCTGAGGGACCCCACCAATGCACAATGAGGGGCCAGGGAGGGACGCGGGAGGTTGGCCAGCTGGGGAGGGACCATGGGTGGACTCCAGGGCATGTCCGGCCAGTCTCGCTCAGTCCTGATTGGCGAGATCCCAGCAGCAAGCTAACCTACTGGTCGACTGTCTGCCCCCGGTGGTCAGTGCATGTCATAGTGAGCAGTTGAGCGGCCTTAGCATATCATTAGCATATTACACTTTGATTGCTTGACCAAACGACCGGACGACCAGACACTTAGCATGTTAGATTTTTATTATATAGGATGCTGCAATGGACATTTGTGGATGGATCTTTTGGTTCACCCATGTAAAACTTTCTGTTGGGTATATATCTAGGTGTGTAATTTCTGTTGCAGAGGTAGAGTTATATTCAGTTGTAGGAGGTATTGCTAAGGAGTGTTCAAAGCATTTGAGCCAGTTTATACTCCAATTAACAGAGTATGAGTCTTCCAGTTGGATTTGCCATCTGGGACTTTACAGAAAAATGCTGCTGATTCCTGATCTAAGCCAAAGAATGAGAGAAGCAAAAAAGGTAAGTCCTAAGACCGAAAAGCACCTGCTATGTCTTTAAGGACAGATAACAGCAGCAGTTTGTCTAGACGGAGGAGATTGGGTAGAAAAGTATGGTTTATATGAGAGGCCAAACAAACTTTTCAAGAAGGTGACCTGAGGCTTCACAGGCTCTCTGGTCTCTGCTGAAGCTGATCCTCTTATAGCTCAAAAGCAGCCACAGGTGATGAGTCAAGCACAAGAGGGAATATGGGGAATATGTGCCAAAAAAACTCTATTTCAGGACACTGAAATTTGAATTTTACATCATTTTTGCATTGTCACGAAATATTACTCTTCTTTTGATTTTTCAACCATTAAAAATTATAAAAACCATTCTTATTTCATACAATAAACAAAACCAGGTGATGAGCCAGACACGGCTCACAGGCCACAGTTTGTTGATGCTCTTTGTAGATTGTGGAGACCTAAATAAAAAATATGAACATTACTTGATAAACAAAGTACTTAGGATTTTTGAGGAAGGGCATGATGTGTGCAAATCAGTGTTTTAGGAAAATTGAGGTGGTAACAGTATTTGGGATGGATGGAAGAGGGAGAGATTAGAATGGGGTAAGCAGTTTCAAGGTGGCCTAGGTAGACTTAGTATGGACTAGAGAGATGTTACCTCTTGGGGACAGTGAGAGCGTAACGAAGAGGATGGGAATGAGTGCAGGAAGAAGTAGAAGAAGGATCTATGACTGATGGGAGAGAAAGAAGGAAGCATCAGTGTCTGACACCCGGGTTTTGAGCATGGGGGAATGGATGAGTGAGAGTCTGATGTTAAATGGTAGAGAGACAGTAACGGCTCAGCATTTAGGGCATGGGCACTGATGCCCAATGCTTGAGTCTAAAACCTGGCTTTTTAATTCACTAGCTGCAATGTCTTAGATTCCTTCTCTAAAACAGGATTAATAACAGCCCCTACTTCTTGAGGCTGTTATGAGGATTAAATAAGTCAATACATATAAAGGGCTTAGAACAGGGCCTGGTACATAGGATACACTAACAAGTGCTAGTTCTTATTGTTAATCGTATAATCTCATTTTTAAAATCACAAAATAAAAATTTTAAAGAGAGGAAGCAAGTTTAAGAGGGAAAGTAATATCTGGTTTTAGACAAGTGCATTTCACCTCACCCCAGGCAGCAGACAAAACAGCACTGAGAATGGAAGCTCAGAAAAGCCAAGATGTGTGTTCGCATAAATATAAACGTATGTTCATGTAGACAGCAACTTGATTCCATGGGAGCTGAAGATCAAAGATACAAATATAAAAACGCATATGTGTCAAGGTCTTAAGCTCTGGTTGAATTTCTTTTCTGTCTCAGTAGCTATGAACCCTTGGTTGGCTTACTTAACATCACTATACCTAATTTTCCCATCTTTAAAATGGGTATAACCATAGTACTTACTATATGGAGTGATTGTAAAGGTTTTAAAAAGTAAACGTGAAGCTCAGACAGAATCTACCACAAAATGAGTCTTCAATAAATGTTAGCTTTATTATTAAGACTACATTTACAAAAACTAGAAAACAGGGAAGCACCAGGAAAGGGAGGCCCAAAAGGCGCAAAGAAATCCACCCAGGGAGATAGTCCTTGCAGGACTTCCCTATCTCCTTCTTCAGTGCATTGCATCAGGATGAAGAATGATTTTATGAGAAGAACTTGTTCGACTCCTGTAAGGTCAATGGCAAAATCCCAAACTTCCCAATTAAATGCAGTTGACCTAAATCTGCTGGATGACAATGTCTTTAGGAACAGCCCCCAATGTTCTTTAAGTGGCATGGATGGGGCTGCCTGGAAAATCCTCTGACTCACACAACCCTCCTCCTTAGTGGGACTCGAATAAAACCCCGCAGTTGCTCCTTTTTAGTTCAGGCGGAGGGGCTGCCGTCATTTCAGAGAGCACTGGCTCTGCCTGCAGCGCTCCCATTTAGCTCTGCATCACATCAATCAGGATCTTACATACAAAGTTGCTCATCCACTAATCCACAGTGACTGAAGGTTACTTCTCGTCAAGCTTCTTAATTTGCTGCTTAGAAAATTACTTTGGGTGTAGGCAATTAGTGTTGCATACTTTTGAGGAGAAAATTGCAGCCGAGCTCATTCTGCCTGCATGGGTCAGGGATTTCCCCAGCACCCCATTCAATCCTTCCCTTTTCTCTTTTTCTTGGCCCCTATTCAAACAGTCTGGCTCCTTAAAAGTTCCGAGAGCCACATTTAAAATTCATCCCAGCCACACTTGGCAAAGGAGAAGAACTTGGGTAGGAGAACATAGATGATGATCTTCCCAAACAGGATTGGCTTCAAGAAGGTTTTCCCTGTCCTTGCTGATTGGTAACCTCCACGTATGGGTTTTTCAGATCTGTGAGTGTTGGAGTGGGGTAGGTGTGGGGGTGTCTGGGCAGGGAGTGGAGATCGACTTAGAAGTTTTTCTCAGTAATCACAGCCTCTCTGGTATCCTCTTAGTCCTTTCTGGAAAAGACAAGGCAGAAATCTCTGCTGGGCCAGCCAAATAAAAATCACTGACAGGGAAGCCAAAGGGACACAGTCAGTCTTAGCTGGAGGCCACCATGAAGGGACTCTAGGCCCTATAGGAGCCAGTACCTTTGCCTTCTTCACTTGTAGAGGTAACAGTACCAGCCAGAGGCTGCCTAATGCCTCTATTACTTGACCACAGGTACACCATGAAAATATTGCTGACTATCCCCTTGGACTCTGAGTAACTGCTTGGCCCAAAGACTATCCTCCTGAACACCCTAGTGGTGGGGACTAGAGTTGCAGCTGGTGTGTTCAGGGTACTCCTCTGGTATTGTTAGCCCCAGATTCCATGGTTCCTGGCTTTCATGGTTCCTAGGACACAGTTCTTTACCTGAGACATGTTCTTCACCCCAGACACTCAATGAACACTTTGGTGGCCCCTTTACCTTCACCCAACATGGAAGATCAGTCTTTTGGTGTCAAAACCATCCTGTCCTTTCTTAGGAGGAAGGCCCAGGACCCACTGGGATTATAGAAGTAAGCAGGGTCCAGAATGCACAATGAGTAGTTTTTATGACAACTCTGGTAAAACCCAGCAGGAATGTCCTCCAAGTGACCCTAATGTGTGATGTCAGTGGGGTATATTCTCTCTTACTGCCCACAACTCCTTTCCCTTGTCCCTGCAGCTTGTTTCCATGTCCTTGATTTTTTTGTACCTGGCTCCTGGGCTGTGAAATATGCCTCTTACAGCCCTAGTATCTTTACCAGAATAGAAAGAGTATCTGGGCTAAAAGTAGACTCCCCAAGATTTAGTCCCTGGAGGTTTCCTCTGTAAAGAGTATAGTATTTATTAAAGGAAAGAGACTAAAAGTGCCATCTATCTCCAGCTATGTGGGGATGCCACTGAACTGTAATCAATAAGAAGTACAGCCTTAGTGAGTGGAACAACCTTTTCTCCCCTGATGGATTATTATGTTTCTAGAAACCAGTGGGACCATTATGCTAACAGGGCTGGGTCTGGATTCTATAATGCTTGGAGTGGTTTACTCAGTGGAGTCTTTCAGTCCTACAATTAAGTCTTCCCCACAGACCTACCTCCTTCCCCCCATCAACTCATAAATCTGACGCTGTTTTGTCTGAAATACAGCAGATTTGCTTTCGTTTTCATTTGAGTTTGAAGTGGGAGGCTGCAAGGGTGAGGTCTGGACGCTAAGAGTAAGTATAAGCTATAATTATATTTCTTCACATTATGCCTTTGATTATGTTTTGATTTGATGGATTGCATACCCCCTACTGCACACACCAGGATTCTTTTGACAAAACTAAATACACATATTTTCATTAACCTTCCCAGTGACTTCCCACAAATACCTTTTGAGAAGTCTCCCAGTGTTCCATGAGAGCCTCTCTTGATAAAATCTTACCTCAAAGCCACAAAAGTACTAGTAAGAAATAATCTCCAGAGACCTTGTGAAATTTCTTGACCATTTGGATTGAGACAATCCTTTGCTTTGTTCAAATACCAGAATGGACTGACAATTGCCTCCCTAAGATAATTTCTCCTTTGACTAAATGTGTAAACATGGAATCAGCAATTTATTGGAGCTTGTACAGTGATGACCTCAGGGTCCCCATATCTGAGTCCAGCAACCACTTCCTTGTTACACGACCACAGATCAAATCACTTCCTGTCTCAGTTCTTATTACTATAAAAATGATAAGCAGAGAATTCCATTTGTGCTCAAAGTGGCCAATCAGTATTCAGAACTGGTAGGCTAGGATAACTATTAAGAAACACTCCAGCCTGGCTGGTGTGGCTCAGTGGTTGAACATTGACCTATGAGTTAGGAGGTCACAGTGCAATTCCCTGTCAGGGCATATGCCCGGGTTGCAGACTCGATCCCCAGTTGGGGATGTGCAGGAGGCAGTCCATTATGATTCTCTCTCATAATTGATGTTTCCATCTCTCTCTCCATCTCCCTCTCTGAAATCAATAAAAATATATTTAAAAAAACAAAAAACAAATACTCCGATCTGTTAAGTACACTAATTATTATTTCTAGCATTCACTTGCCTTGAGTTGATAGGCATGGACTATGTTGTTTTAGAGACTGAAAGCAGAGGAAGAAAGTTGAGAGCAGTTGTACATTTATTTGAGTTCTTCAGTGCCCTCATCTCTGAGAGAGCATGGAGAGACAGGTGACACGGAAGCGATACTGTTCCTCATTCTCCTCTTGGGCTGGTGTTGGGATCCCTGGAGAGTGGAGTTAGCACAGTGCTTGGAGAAGCTGGATGTCTGAGAGACTTTGTGAAGACCCTGGGCAGTGACAGTGCTGCATTAGGCCTAGCAGTCCTGGAATTGAGAGGAAAGCCAGTCTCTCCATTGTCACATGGCATGTGGTCCCCTCCATCCCTCAACACCTTGAAAATTGACAGCAACATTGGAAATAAGAAGACAGCATGCCAAATGAACATGGGCATTTATACATGCACCACTGGTGCAAATGGTAGGACAGTGGGCTGAAGATACAATTCGTAGCACATACTGAGGGACGGACTATGGCTCACATGCTGTTCCCAAGAAATGGGAGATTCTCCTTTGGAGTACCAAGAAATACCCAGAAAGAAGACATTTGAAGGAGACTGAGAAAAGTGGGAAAACTGCAGACTCTTCATTAGCAAGTGGGGAGAAGAAACTCAGGATTATTGATGTCATTGTGATTTCATTTTTAGAAAATAATAAATCAAAATTGCTTTAAATATTTACTCATAAGTATATGGGTTCCAGTCTTTTCCATTTTTCTGTATGTCTGTATTTATGCCAATACCTCACTGTCAGGTTTACTATACCTTTATAGTGAGTCTTAAAATCTGGTAAAATAAGATACCAAAAATGTTGGGGGTTTTTCCCATAATTCTTTGGGTTATTCTAGGTCTCTTATATTTCCATATAAATTTTTGGATCATCTAGTCAATTTCTGTTAAAAAGCCTGCTGAGATTTGGGTGGAATTTGACAAAAATGCAAACAAATTTAATGAAGAAAGCATAGTCTTTTCAGCAAATGTTGCTGGAACAATAGAATATATATATATATATATGTATATATATATATGCACATACTAATAAAAGGGTAATATGCTAATTAGACCGGGTTGACCAGACATCTTCAGGTCATCTTGTTCTCTTTCCTGACAAAGCCATGGTGGCGGGGGCCAAGGCAGAGGCAGTTAGGGGTGATCAGGCTGGCAAGGGAGCAGTTAAAGGAGATCAGGCCAGCAGGCAGAGGGTTAGGGCGATCGGGAAGGCATACAGGTGAACAGTTAGGAGCCAGCAGTCCTGGAGTGTGAGAGGGATGTCCCGGATTGGAGAGGGTGCAGGCTGGGCTGAGGTATCTCCCCTGCTGTGCATGAATTTTATGCACCGGGCCTCTAGAATATATATATATATATCTCAATCCTCTCATGATATACAAAAGTTAATTTGAAATGGATCATGTAAGAGCTAACACATGACACTTATAAAAGAAAATATAAGGGTGGGCCAAAATAGGTTTACAGTTGTGAGTATGTGAAAGAATTTATTCTTATCTTACTATTTATTAATTATTGTTTATTTCATATGAACAACTATAAACCTACTCTTGCCTACCCCTATATAGTAGAAAATCTTTGTGACCTTGGGTTAGGGAAAGATTTCTTAAACAAAGCATAAAAAACATAAAAGAGCTAATTGATAAATGGTACTTCATCAAGATTTAAAACTTTTGCTCTTAACTAAGTTACTTAAGGAAATGAACAAGCAAGCTACAGACAGGCAGAAAATATTTACAAAACATATATCTGACAAAAGACTCTTGGAACTCAATAAGAAGAAGACAAATGATCCAATAAGATAAATGAACAATAAAGTAAATAAGTTCGGCAATTTTCCAATGAAGATTTAGGAACAGCAAATAAGTACATGCAAAGATGCTCAATACATTAGCCATTAAGGAAATGCAAATTAAAACTAACAGTAAGTTACCTCTATACATCCACTAGGAAGAATGAAACTAAAGACTAACAGTAACAAGTGCTGTCAGGGATGTGGAGCATCTGGAGTTCTCATAGATTGCTGTCGGGAATGCAAAAAGATAGTCACGTTGGAAAACAGTTTGGCAGTATCTTGTACACATACGTGTAACCCAGCAATTCCATTCCTAGATATTTAGCTACAGGAATTGAAAATACATGTCTACACAAAGGCTTATCATTTTCTAATGTAAGAAGGATATCTTAGTAATGTTTGTTGTGCTATTTTTAAAAAGCTAACATTTTTCTTTAAATAATTTTACTTTTAATATTTTGACTGACTCTGAATTTTTTTGTTCCCTTCACATATTTCTTGAAACTTAGCATACCTATTATCATAGACTGTTAGAGGATATTATGATTCTTGATGAATTAGAAAAGGGATTTCGGACTCCAAATTGATGCGTATTTTTGCTAAGTAACAACACATCCTGCCACCCGGACCCTGAGAAGGTCCTAGGTTTTTAGATGATGTATGTATCATGTTGATCTTAAACAAACAAACGGTCAGATATTTGTCCAACAAAATGGGTTCATTCGGGAACAACAAAGAATTGCAATTCAGGACATGCCCTCTAATGGCGAACCACAGGCAACCCTAGAGAACAAAGAAAAGAACATTCTTTTATAGCGGAAAGAGAGAGTTCAGAGGGACTGTTGTAAACAGAGTCCATTGGAGGAAACTGGGAGTTCAAAGTGTAGTGGTTTTCCATTGGCCGAGTTGTAACAGTGACTAAGTGGTTACTGGGTGACGAGATTCTCCTTCAGTACTAGAGAAACATCTCCCTTTCGAGATGGAGCAGTAGGGTGTGAGAGATCCCCATGAGAATCTCCCAACTCCAATTTAAATACAATTTCTGTTCATTAATTTTCATAGTTGTCATCTCTGGAACTCCTCAAAATCTTAACAGGCCAATTATGATTTTCACTTCCTTTGATTTTTCTTTCAGATTATGTTTACATGCTGCCTTTACATGTCTAAATATTTAACCATGTGAACAGAGCCTTCTTTTAGTTTTTTCTTGACCATTAGATTCTCCATAGCTACAAATCTTGACTCCTGACATCTCTATGTGCAAAGAACAATGCTCACATCAGCAGTCATTACTCTGTGGTTTCAGAAGAGGTCAGACAAGACAATGAGCTAAAAGTCAAGGTAACAAAAGAACAGCAGATCTGTAGTGGGCCCTCTTCACAAGCCAGTGAACTTGATTCTTACTTATTAGGAGGTGAGGAATCTGGGGCTATTTCAGGAATGCCAGCAATTTTGCCCTAAAGCAACTTTTATCTTCTTGCCCCTCCCCATGCTTGGTTATAAACTGGAAACATAGAGACCAATTCCATGGCTGCACCTTATCAGAGAGCCACTATACACTGCTGAAATAAACCTTCTATTGTTCTTTTTTCTGGAGGAAAAATACCCATCCTCCCAACTCCCCTAGAAGAGCCCCAACTTCTCATTTTCAAGACTGTTTGCTCCAGCTGATGCCCTCACTAAAGGGAATGTCTTTGAAATCGTAAACAAAGGCCAGAGTAGGAAAATGAGGGACTCCAGCCACAACTTCCTCAAGTAATAATTCTTTCTGTCTTCCCCAACTCACGCTCAAATCCCAACAGAGATGGGGTTTCCTGTGGCTTTAAGAAGTTCCTTAAAAAGGTGGAGGGAAAAATTATATATAATTTCCATTGTATCTAGTCACAAAAAAGTAATTGTGTTTCCCACCCATCTTTCCTTTTAAGTTTTTAACTGTTAATAGTGGGAATTAATATGAATTTGCCACAACAATAAATTTTATGCTTTATTCTTCTGGAAACAACTAGCTTATTAAGGGTTCAGCCTAGTTACCTCAGCCTGTGGGGGGTTTTCAAATAAAGAAACCCTCCAAAATCCTCATGTTTCCACATATGCAAAGATCAAAGAAAGAATCCCATTGTCTCCTTCTTAATTCTGTTTCTCAAACCATAGCCTGAGCAGAGCCATCTTTCATTCAAATTCTCTCCACATATGTCTGAGGTTTAGGGTCTGTCGTCTACGAAGTTTAGAGATTTGCATGTATTTTACTGTGTTTTCAAAAATTAAGAGGCCAAATTCCCTAAGAGCAGTTACTGAGACTTGTTTAAGAGTCCCTCACCTTAGGAAAAGAAATCACTAGCACAGTTGTTCAAACAAAACGTGTGCCAGTTTTCTTTATTTTATAATCTTATAAAAATGTTTTACTTACACCATGGGATTCTGAACATGTTTATGAACATTTTCCAAATGTTTTGAAGTCCAGGCTTGGGAGCCCAGTAATTGTCAGTTGATGGCTGTGGGGGAGCCATCATAGGACATGAGAGCACTACACCCGCTTTCCCCTTCTCTTCCCACTCATGAGGACTGGCTCTCCAAGACTCTCCGTGACCTTGGCGTGCTTGGCTAATTTTGAAGACCAGTTTTGATTTACGAAGTGCTCCCCGGGCAATGTTTTACAATGAGCTGTCTGCATGGCCATCGGCCCTCTGGTTTCCAGAGTGTTTTCCCACAATAATAAGAGGGTGAGCACTTGGCACAAAGTTTGGAAAACCTGGGATGTTCTATTAAGTCCAATTTTCTAGTTAATAGGAATTTATCTCACATACTATTCAATCAATAAACACAAATTTATTGAGGGCTTCCTAATTGTCTAAACACATAGTACTCATGAAAGTACCATTAAAATCAAATTTTAAAAAAGCATCCTGGGCAAGATTTACGTATCTTTCAATGATTCAAAAATGCATGGGAGTTCTGCAGCATTTCAGGCTCATTTTGTGGAAGCTGCATTATCCCAGTTCTTAGCACAGACTATGGAAGCACCCAATGCTAGATTTTCCTAGATGTTAACTCATGTGTAACTCATTTATGGAGCTCAACATGGCATTCAGAATTGCAGCAGGCTCCCAACAAATGATAATGTGTTTTTACAAAACAGATACATGTGGCTGTAATTATTCAATGTACAAAGCATTCACCTTTAAAATTCCTTTGCATGGCATTTAAAGACTAAAGAAATTTACATAATTTCAAATTACACCTATAGATTTATGAACATACTTGTGGTGCAGCATCTCCTTTCCCTCCTTCCAATATAGTCAGCCATCTACCCTCCCCCACACACCCATGCACATATACACAAACTTCCTCCCAAGAAAGCCGAGTCAAAAGAATAAAATGAAGAAGGACCTGATTGCTCTCCTATGGTCATTCTGTCTTCCCTCTAGAATCAAAACGTGCTGCACATGGTCCTTCAGATCACCCAGTCCAATCTCATTTTATGGATGAGAAACCAAGGCTGAGAGAAGTTCAGTGATTTGGCCGGGAGTCACAGAGTTCATTAACACCAGAGCTGAGACTAGAACCCAAGCTAGGAGCCTCACATCACAGCTCCTACTCTTTTCTCTAATTTCTGCTCTCACACCTGGGAAGATAAGGGCTTCTTTACTTAAAGACCTGCAGAGAAGACAATTTTACAGCCTGCCTAAGAAACTCATTTTTCAGATTCCATGAGGCACACTCTCATTAAAGCCTTCCTCTAGTTAACCTAATCAGAGCTGTCCATGTTAGAGAAAAACATCAGGTCCAGATGGAGATGGGTCAAGGTAGTCACTGTGTTTCAGCGGTTCTTAACCTGTGGGTCGCGAACAATGAAAATACATCCTGCATATCAGATATTTATATTACAATTCATAAGAGTAGCAAAATTACAGTTATGAAGTAGCAATGAAAATAATTTTATGGTTGGGGTTCACCACAACATGAAGAACTGTATTAAAGGGTCGTGGCATTAGGAAGGTTGAGAACCACTGGTTAATACAACACACTACTTCTTCTACTTAAAATGGTCAATAACCTAAACTTCTAGGTTGCTTTTTTAACAAGCTTGAATATTCAAAATTCTTTCAACTTTGTCTCTAAATCCCTGTGTTTTATTCTTTAATTATCTTTATAGATTCCTCAGAACCCACCCTACATTCTTAATGTCTCTCTTGAACAGCCTACAGACTGAACTATAGGCTTGTACCCAGGCCCTGCCTAATGCTGCCCTTTGAAGGAAGATAGCGCAGACTAAGAATTACAGCTGGTTCATTTAACAAAATCTTAGCGCTTTCCTTTGATAAGAAGAAAATTCCCACAAGATTAAATTATTTCCTCTTCTAGGCCTGTGTGCTAAAGCAGCCATTGATTTGGGGCTGTGAGTGGAAGCATACCATTTCCATCATTACAATGATTGTAGCAACAAGCTTAATTTTTAAAATACTTAATATATGACTTTTTAGAGGCCTGATTTGTCTTTTCTTTGAGGTGGAAATATTTGTCACAATCTTGTTTTGCTGCCCAATAAATCAAAATGTGGAGCCTCTTGTAATAAAAATAGTTGCTTTGAAGTATAACCTTACATGTCTAATTTCCTACCAGCAATAATGAGGCTTTATCCAGCCATTTTGGGGGTCTGGGTTTTCTTCTTTTCTTTTTTTTGTCCTTTTGTTTTTCTAACATGTGGGCTGCCTAATGACAGGATTTTGTATTCCAGATGTTTTGGCGAGAGAAAGCAGTAAGTGACGGGTACACATCTCAGACTTCCATACCACCCAAGTGGCTGTTACGTCACTGGCCGGTGTGAGCCTATCCAGACTGTCTCCACCATGCCTCCCTTTTATTTAATGTTGCTAACCCTTTAGTCATCAACACAAAATAACAGAAATTCTTTTATGCAGCTAATATTACAAAGACATCCGAAGAAGGGGGAAAGAATCTAAAACCACACAGAAGTTAAAACCCATGTGGTTTTAATAAGAAGAAAAGAAAGAGATGGTTTAATTAAGTAATAAGACTAGACTCCCTGGTGGTTAATAAGGTAATTTGCCACATGATTAAAGGTATATGCAAGTGGAATTTCTGTGGTAACGTTCTCGCTCAGATGGATGCTTTCTGGAAACTGGGATTGTTAGTCACTTGGCGGCTCTGGCTCTTGTGAAACAAGAGAAGCACGACAGCAGTCACTTTGTAAACCCCCTCACTGTTATCTCAATCTTTTCAAAAAGACAGAGGAAAAGGAGGACCCCGTGGGAGCCCACAGCCAGCAGCAGGGCAGTCGGATTTCAGAGTGCACGCCTCTCTGTTCTCAACACCAAATGCAACTACAGAAGCGCCCAGAGGCCCTCAAGGAAGCAGACCGGGCCCTGCTCTGACCATTCTCTGGAATGGATGCATAGATGCTGAAGGCTTGACAAACTGAAGCCTCCAGGACATGAGCTCAATTCAAAAATGCTTCCATTTATTTACTCACCATCTATCTTCCCAGGTCTGTCTCTCTTCCCTCTGCATCGCATTGGCGTGTCGCCATTGCTTCTTGAAGTCTCTTCCCTCCCTGGGGAATTCTCTCTTAGCTTTGCATATATATATATATATATTCAGGTGCGGGCCTGGTGCAAACCACCCAAAGCCTCCACTGCTGGGTAAACAGTGAAAACTGCATCGCTGCTGGCAACAATGGGGACACTTGTCCCAAGTGCTCTGCCTTCTGGGTTCCAGGCTCCTGCCTACTGTGTCTGCGTGACCCTGAGGAAACTCACTGCTTCTTGTCTGCTGGATGGAAGCACAATAGTTCACAATGTGCTGTAGACTCCAGGTGCTGCACACACAGGTCAGATTACTGTCTCTATCTTCTCTCCTCAACATCCTCTAAGTGTCCCCAGAAGGCCTCTTGTCAGCAAGAAGGTCCCTGCCAGCTCTGATAATCTATAATTCTTCATTCATTCATTTATTCATTCACTTTTTCAACACATACTATTGAGTTAGGGCTTACAGTGAATAGCAAGGCAAAGTCCCTGTCCTCATGGAGTTTCCTTTCTCAGAGGATGGCAATCAATAAACAAGAAGACAATCAGGATTATTAGAAAGTATCATTAATGCTATGAAGATAACTAGGCTGATGTAATGAGGAGTCAAGGAGGTGAGAGCTCCTTTAGACAGGGGTCAAAGAAGGTCACTTGGATGTGAGGCATTTCAACTGCAATGCAAAGAATAAGAAGGGGCTGACCCCACAAAGAGCAGTAGCAAGAGGCCCATTCCAAGGAAAGGCATGAGGTCTTCGGGCATAAAGTAGCTTGAGTGGTCAAGGAACAGAAAAGCAACCAGTGGACCTAAGACAAAGTGAACTGCTGAGATGAGGTCAGACAAACAGGCAGGGGCCAGGTCATGCAGAACCCTGCAGATCGTGGTAACAATATGAATTTTATTCCAAGTGCAAGGGGAGCTATAAAAGGCTTTAAGCAGAGGTATAATGTGATCTGATTGTTAGAGTATCACTCATACTGATGTATGGAGAATGGATTTTAAGGGACAAGATGGAAGAAAGACCAAGAAGAGAATATTGAGGTAATTCGTATTGGCAATAATGATGACTTACACAGGAAGATTGCATGAAAAGAAAGGAGTAGAAAAATTTGAGATAAAGTTTGGAGGCAGAGTTGAGAGGGCTTACAGAGGGTCTTGGTGTAGATGGTATGCACACTATCAGGATAGATCAGACCACCATGGGCACAGAAGGTCAAACCAGAAAGAAGAGGAGGAAATGCAAAGGAGGCTTTCTCTTTTGTGACCTGCTCTTCCCCAGGAAAACTGGATTTGTGGGCCGCTGATTAGCCCCCTTGATGTGTATTGCTACACAAGGGGAGGTGATGTCTTCTAATAAGCCATGTCTTGACCACATATGGCTAGGTAAATGAGAATCAATATACCGATTCCCTTGAAAGGGAACAGGAAACCAACGTGTTCCAGACACAAAATCCTCTTGTTTCAGGCGGACCCACAGACGCCTCAGTTCAATTAGTGCAGTCTCCATCTAATCAGAACTTAACTCAGACATCTTAAAACCACTTGGACTTTTCCTAAAGTCAAACAACTACACCAGGAAAACCATGAGAATTCCAGTCCTTTATTCTCTCTCTCTCCTCTCTCTCTCTCTCTCTCTCTCTCTCTCTCTCTCTCTCTCTCTCTCTTCTCTCAACTTTTTAGTTTGAAATAATTACAGTAACAGGAAATCGCAAAGATAGCACAAAGAGTGCCCATGTACCCTTTACCTAATTCCCCCAATGGTTACATCTTTCATAACTATAACAGGATATTAAATGCAAGAAACTGATATTGGTACAGTGTGTGTGTGCAGTTCTATTCCATTTTATTACTGTGTAGATTTCTGTAACCACCACCACATTTCAGATACAGGTCACCACAAAGTTCTACCGTTGCCTATATTTTACCAGTTCAAATGAAGTATAGAAATCTTACCTCTCTAAGCCCCCTTGTCCCCAACACATTGCCACTATTTCCAATATAATTGTCTCTACATACTTCCGCTACATACATTAAAACCCACATCAGACCATGCTACCCTTTTTGTTTTGGCCGACAAATATAACTTAGAAAACCTAAGAGGAGAAGGAAAGTATGTTGTGTTTATTCATATTTTACTCTTTTCATGGTTCTTTCTTCCTTCCAGATTTTTCAAGATTCCTTCTTTTATCATTTCCTTTCTGTTTCAAGAACTTCTATTAGTCATTTGTGTAGGATTGGTCTGTAGTGACAAATTCTTTTAGTTGCTTCCCCCCCCCCCCCCCCCGCCTAAGAATGTTTTGATTATCCTGAAGGATAACTTCGCAGGATATAGAATTCAGAGCTGACAATTATATTCTTTCAGCTCTTAAAAATGTGCTACTTCATTCTGGCCTCCATGGTTTCTAAGGAGAACTCCACTGTCATTCACATCGTTTTTTACTCTGTCAATAAAGTGGGATTTCCCTCTCCTTTCTTTTAAGACATTTGGTTTTGTCTGTAGTTTTCTAAAGTTTGATTATAATGTGTCTTGATATGAACTTCTTTAGATTCATTATGTTTGAGATTCTCTGAACTTCTTGAATCTTTTTACTTCCCAATTTTTGCCAAATTTGGGGAGTTTTCAGTTCCTATTTCTGCGAGTACTTTTTCAGCCCCTCCCTCTTTCACCTCTCTGGGACTCTGATAACATGAAAGGCCAGAACTTTGTTATGGTCCCACAGGCCCCTGAGAGTTTCTTTTCATTTTTTTCTGTGAAGTCTATATTTTCTCTGTTGCTCAGATTGGTCACTTCTATTGTTCTCGCTTCAAGTTCCGCTGTCCTCTCCTTTCTGCTTATGAGCCCCATTACATTTTTTATTTTGTTACCCTATTTGTGGCTTCTAAAATTTTCACTTGGTTCTTCTTTAGTTATTGTTGTTGTTGAGATGATTTTTTTTATTATTTCAAACATGTTCATAATTGCTTGCCAAAGCATTTTTATAATATCTGTTTTAAAATTCTTGTCAGATAATTCTAACAGATGAACATTTCAGTGTTGGTGTTTGATAATTCCTTCATATATTTTATATATATATCATTACCCCATTGTCAGAGGGACCTTTACACCAAGGACAAGCCTATCTGTGCATTTCCTGTGAGCCCCAGGAGATTTTGGTCTATCCTGGGTTTTTGCTGTATAACAGGCATTTTACAGTGGTTAGGAGAACAGACTTCAGGGTCTGATAGACTCAGATTCAAATTTGATGCTACCACTTATCAGCTCTGAGACCTTGGGTACATTTAACTTTACAGCTTCAGTTGCCTCATCTGGAATGGGATATGAGTACATGTCTTACATTTGTGGGGGAGGGGAAGGAGAGGAAGGATCAGAGTAAATAAGATGATGTTTTTGTGATGGGTACAAATTGTTCCACAATATTTGAGGAATGAGAGCATTCAAACAAAAAGTTATTATTGTCAAAGATAACATATACACAGAGCATATAAAATATATATGTACATTTCTAAAAAAATAAATAAATAAACACCCACCATCAAAACAGAATAGCCATGGGCAAGAAATAAAACATTGCTAGTACTTTGTTTAGCATTAGGCTAGTACCTTGCCTAATGCCAAACAAATGGCTAGATTTACCAAAAAACTATAGGAATCGAATTTCAGATAAATAATAATTTTTAAGTATAGGTTTGTCCCATATAACATTTGGAAAATACTTTTACTAAAATATTATTTATTATTTATCTGAAATTCAAATTTAACAGCTGCCCTATATTTTGTCTTGATATTTTACTTATATGGGTTACTTTCTATCACATTATATCCCATGTGACTTTCCTCATAAATATTTCTGTGTTTTTCCTTATGGTTTTACTATCTGTGTATTGATTTTGAAATGTAGAGTTTAGTTTTGCCTGTTTTGGACTGCCATGTTTTTGTTGTTGTTGATCTTGTTTTTTTATTTTTTTGTTTCCTAATTATGGCAAATCCAGATCCAATTCTCAAGTGTCGTGAGCAGTCTAACATCTGTCAGGTTTTAGGGTTCCCAACCCCTTGACCTGGTGATCCAAGGACAATCGAGGAAATCTGGGGAGAGGCCTCCGGTTATCACTCTGCAGAACCCACTTCCAAAGATGCTTCCTGCCAGACCCACAGAGCCTTGCCAACAGCAGGTGGCCCTGCTGGTGGCCTTAGTCCCTTCATGCCTAGCTGGCCTTGGGGACTCATTGCTTTTGGATTCCAGCACCCATATGCAACCTTGAGCCATTTCGTTCTAAGCTCCAGCACCTTGTGGAGTGCTGGGTGCATATGAACTCCAGTTTTAGACTTTGGGAAGGTACCAATGACCCCTCTTTCCTTACCCTGACCCCTGGAGAACTCCAGTCTCCTCTGCCTTGAGCCATTCTTTCTCAACCATTGTGGGTGGGAAGGTGGGGGAGCATATCTTCTACTCACTGGTTTCATGAGGAGGTTTGTGGCTCCAGGGAGAAGTGCTGGATGATTTATAAAGCCAATGGCCCATCACTACCAAAGAGCTGGTTTATCCCTCCTCAGGGAAGAAGACTCAGCCTTTAGAAGAGCAGTAATGGCCTCCCATCCCCCAGGAATGAAGAGCTTGCTGCTTCGGAGCAGCAGAGATAAATAATGTGGTCATATTTGCATATGCTGCTACATCAGAGTCTCAAAAATGTACATATAAAGCACCCATCTCAATGCCTGGAAAATAATGAGAGTCACTAAATATATAGCTTGTGTTATTTTTTTGTACAATCTTTTCTTGTGCACCAGGCTTTTCTACCTACTTTGCAAAAGGTCAGAGACTACCATGCAAGGCCCAACCGAGGCAAAATACAGTGTCCCCTCTGCCATAGAGACAGTTTCTTTTTTAAT
The DNA here is from genome assembly GCF_964212035.1 of Myotis nattereri. Taxonomy (NCBI): domain Eukaryota; kingdom Metazoa; phylum Chordata; class Mammalia; order Chiroptera; family Vespertilionidae; genus Myotis; species Myotis nattereri. Next base: position 39,302,100 of record NC_138079.1, read on the forward strand.
TCAGATGCAAACTAGCAAAAATTAACATGAAATACACACCAAAGGGAGAAAACAAATGGTGGCAGGGCAGCATGCAGCCTGAAGGGCAAGGATGTGGGGGGAAAGGCAAGGCTGTCTTGCCCTCCTCACCTTGAGGGGCAGGGAGTTAATGGGCCTCTGTATGCCAAAAAGGGTCTCTGGCCTCTTTCCTGCCACCTGGCAAGTCCCTCCTCCCCAGCTGCCTAAGTCTCTGCCCAGCTGAGCCCCATGAAACAGCTCCAGAGACAGCACAGCGTAGGGAAGAGAGTCTGCCTGACCAGCCCCCCGGGAGAGCTGACCCAGTCAATATTTGTGGACTGCCACATTGACTGCTGTCTGTCAGCTGATGACACAAACAAGGGCAAACAGTCACAAATGGCCTCACTTGTATTTGACAAGGATCAAGGCCATTAAGAAATGCGTCAGAGAACTGGACTATAGTTCTCTTAACAAAAGTCCTGACATCCCACATCTGCAAAGAAATCTTCCTAAAACTGGGAGGAAGAGCTGATCTTATCCTAGAGATCCTCTCTGTCTGGCAAAAGTTACAAGTGTTATCAGTAAGGGCTTTGGTCTCACAAGGTTTCTTGTGTTGTTATCCGACACTGGGTGGCCAAGTGAAGGACCTATCTCCAGCCTCTATCTATGCCCTTCTGGTTGCCCCATCACCTCTGTCCTCACATTAGGGGAAAACAAGGGACACGAGGGCTCTCTGACTAGCCTAGTGATTGTCCTGGATTGTAGTCCCCCAGATTGCAAGTCAAAAATGCTTCTGGACTCAGCAACCCTACATGACATATGCAGTGGGCTTGCAGGACCAAGATAGCTTTAAGTATGAAGGCCTCTAGCAGAACACTTCGGTCTGTGTAGGAAGAAGATTCTTCCATTCATATTGAACCAGCCTTAGAGACTCTTCTGTTTATTCATTTGTCATATGTAGTATGAGTTCAGAGACCTATTCAAGATTTCAAAGGTATATCCTTTCTGGTTTTGTTGTTGTTATTGTTGCTCTCGTCCAAAACTAAAATTATAAATTCTTCCTATAGAAACCCAAACAACTTGCCTAAAAAATGCCACTTTCATGGCAGGTGGTGAGGACTCAATAGAAAACATCATGGCCCAATCCTAAAGTCATTAATGAGAGATCCTACTCTTGCCTAAGAGATGGCAGGGGGTGTTTTGTTAAGAAACGTTTGGGAATTCTAGCTCAGTCAGATTGACCAAAGGGGAAGAAGAACTTTGGGCCGCCGCCCACACATCCACTCATTTGTGGAGAAGAAGGTCCCTTGCTGAGGCTGGAGGCTTTCCCTGAAGTTAGAACTCGCCACTGACCTCCCACTGTGTGGGCCAAGGGAGGAACTGCAAGAGCTACAAGGAAAGACTCTGCATGGCCCCAGCAGGCCAGCCTTGGCACTGGCCATTTCACCAAGTCCTCCACACCCATTATCCTCACCGCCCCAAGGGCTGTGACAGCATCCCATTTGCATATGAGCAGGAAGAGGTTGGACAGGCCATGAGACTGTAGAACACACAGCTACGGGCAGGGCTCCATCTGGAACACAGGTCTTCTGATTCCACAGCTCATGTTTCTCCTTCATTTCCCTTCTCCTTACAAATGTATTACCAGTTCGTGGAGAAACTTTGCAAAGTACAGAAAAACATGACATGGAGAGCCACTGTTACCACTCACAAGCAAGCACTATTTACATGTTACTGCATTTTTCTACTTATATTTACTTACGATCATTGTAGAAAATTTGCAAAGCACAAAAGTATATAAAAGTAAAATCTGAAATCACAGAGATAAATTGAAGTGCATTTCCTTCCAATATTTTTTAAAGTACATTTAAAAACAATAGAATACTCCCTTTTCTATATACTTCACTTCTAGTGAAGATCATACTAGCTGCACATGCCACCAAGTCTTCCCACGGCCTTGCCACCATTGGCTACGGGTGGCCCTGTTGGCAGTACTAACGCAAAGAGGACTTTTGGGCAAAACAACATCCCCTCCTTTCTCCAGACCTCAACTTTATTTTTGAGACCTCCCAGCATATCTCATGTTTGTTCACTAATTATCATTGTATACTTTTCTCTTAGTCCTTTTAACTGGTTCCATTGTGGGAAAAATCATTCGAGGTTGGTGCTCTAACTGCCCCTCCTTCCATGAAAATCCAAGACCCCAGTTGGTCCCCTTCTGTACGCTCTGTCCCAACCTGGGGCAGTGCTCTGGGCAGACCTGGAGGAGGCTGCTCTTTCTCACTCTCTGAGATGTACTTGGATACCCCAGGTTCAAGGGCAGCACTTCCCAAACTTCAATGTGCACACAAATCACTTGGGTTCTTATTAAAAAGCAGATCTTGATTCACAACATCTTTAGTGGGTCTAAACATTCCCAGGCGAGGCTGCTGCTGCTGGCCCCAACACCATGCGTTAGGAGCAGTCAGGAGCAAGGCCCTAGAACTCCTCTGCGACAATAACCTTTCTGCCTAAGCCTTTGAGTCTGACCAAGGGTCAGGTAGGAACCACTCTGTCTTCCCTATCCAACTTGTCTCCTTTTTCTTTTTCTTTCCCTCTTCGCAAATAAATTTATACAGATAGATGCCTGCAGGCTACCCACTCCAATTTACCCATAATCCCAGATATTTCTATATAACTCCTCCGCCACCCCCTTCCACATGCTCTCTTCCTCATTCCCTCTCCCTCCCTCTGTTCTATTGTCAGCTTTCCCTAACCCCAGATTCCCATAAACATCACTGGCAGAGAAGTTTAGTTATCTCTTTATCTGCTCTTGTCCATCAACAAAGAGCCTCATCTCATAACCATAATGACACCAGAAATTGTACTCCTCACCCAAGGCCATTTTCTCTCTTAAAGGAGTTATTTTCCAGCTCTTAGAATCATTATGTTCCCACCAAAACAGAAACAAACAAGCAAAACATCCCACTATTGCAATAAACATTTTTGACACATTTACTTTGTTTGCATTTCTGAATATTTCCTTTTCAACATAGACCCCTAGAGTTGCAACTCCTAGATCAAAAGAGATGAAAACTGTGGGCCTCTTGATACATATCAGTTCCCATTCTTCATGCATGGGGCCACACTGCCTACCACTGGGTCTTTGTGGTTTAATTTGAGGGGCTCTGAAAAATGGAAAGATGCTCTCTGCTCCTAAATAGTTCTAAACTGTGTCTTTCATGATGGCCGGAGTCCACACCATCCTGCTTCAGCCATGAGTGCAGAAGATGTTGTGAAATACCAAAGTTACAATTACCCAGGTGAGACAGGAGACCACACCATTAGGAGGCATTGATGCTTTAACTCAGAGCTCTTCCTCCAATAGAGGAACCTCTTACTGAGTCCAGAGTGCTGGTAAGTGTGGTTGTATTGTTGGGGGAGGGACAGGTTGTATATAAAGATGAGAAACAGTGTAAAAGGGAAGAAATATGAAACATGGATCTTGTTCCCTAACTCCCAACTCTCCACCCAACTTTGCATGAAGCAAGGGGCCAGGAGGGCAAAGCAGTAAGGGCAGCTGTGGCTGTCATCCTATGATGGGAGAAAGTAGAAGAGTGAACACTAACCGAGGGTCAGAGAGGCCCACCACCCACCTACTCTGCCACATAATTCTGCCTCTCCCAGTCAGGAGATGGTTGAAGATTCTCTGGCTTTCTTTACCTCTGAACTCCAATTCTACTCTCCTGGCTCTACAGATTGCTATACACTGAGAGGCTGTGCCAAGGGGGTGACATGGGCACTTTTAGAACTTCCCAGAGCTTCGGGAATTATCCAACATAAAATGTCTTTTCCTTTATAACTTCAAAGAAAGCCCAGGGTCTCTGTGAGAAGCAGCCCTGTCCAGTCCTGATGAACACTCGTTGGTTCATCAAGAGCAAATTGTGCAAAGGAGAACACACAAAAAAGCAATTAATAAAATTTAGGGAATCAAAGTGGCATCAGGAGCTTTACATTTTATGGAGTGTCCTCATTAAAAGAGAAAAACAATGAGCCCTCTGACCGGGAGCCACTCCCTTGAGGCCGGCCACGGTGGCTCCCACAGGCTATTATCTCAGAGCCTCATTTCCAATTCGAATGGATGCCACCTGTCTTGTTTCGGCCTGCAATGGATGGTGTGTTCTGGTTTAAAAGGCAGAAAGAAAAAGGCTCGTGTTGTGCTTTTTACTTAGCCAGGGTAGCATCTGTTTTCAGCCACAACAGGGCTGCTGGCTCAAGGACATATGCCAGGATTTTTTTTCCCAATGATGATTTTTTAAATTCCCAGAAAAGTTCCCACTACAGCTTTTTGAAGGCATCTCTGCCTTACATCCTCAGCCCCTTGGCTGATCAGATGGGCATTTTCAGGTCCAGTACCTACCCAGTCCCAGGCTGTGGGTTGGTGTCATCAACTAATCAGTCAATTGTTCACATGTGTGAAGTCTAGATACCTGGAACTTTTCAGAAGTGATTTCAGTTCCCATGCGTGAAAAGATGGCTGCCAGCAAAAGTCTTTCTAAGCACCCTTATTTTTGTAATTAATCTTTTTGGCCTCATTTTTAAAAGAAAACCACATAAGCCATTGATGGCTTAGTTGTTGTGCCATTGGTGGCTTAGTTGCTGTGCTATTGGTTCAAAAATCAATCTTTGAAGTGTTTGTTTTAATTCAACAAGATTAATTAATTAAGGCGAGACTAATGCAAAACACCTCCTTGGCCATGCACAGTGAGCTGCAGTGTATGAAGACACAGATAATTCTGGAACCACATGACATTAAAGGGTCACAGGGGGAAATTTCCCATCTCACACCTTTTGTTACCCAGCACCTTAGAAAGACATATCCCAAACCTGAGTGAGGGGGCCCCTTTTCACTCCTTAGCTCCTCCATCACATTGCTGCGGCATCGAATGATTGAAAGCTTGCAGTTTCCTGTCTGAAGCACACCAGGGAGATAGATGTTGTCTGTTGATTCCCTTGGCAAGATGAGTCTTCTCAGTCTTATCTTGAGAAAGAGGTAATAGCTCATGCCCAAGGATATATCTCTTGGGGAAATGGGAACAAAATCAGTGCCAGACTTTTCACAAAGAGACATGAGAATACCAGGGTGTCCAGCCCTGATGGAGACAGGCAAGGTGGGCAAGGAAATAGCACCACCAATAACAACCTCAACAGAAACCAGAGGGCAACAATTATAACTGCCATTAATGGAGCACCTGCTTTGTGTCATGCACAGATATGATTTCTATGTTATAAATGAAAAAACCAAGGCTCAGAGAGGTTAAGTAATTTGCTCAAGGTAACAAAGCCAGTTAATGTGAGAGTGAAGAGCATGCGTTTTGGCCAAAGACTTGGGTTGAAAACCCAGCTCCAACGCTTAGTAGCTAAGTGACGTAGGGCACACCACTGAACCTCTCTCTTTCTGCTGGTTAATCTGCATTTGACACTTTATAGCAGCGGTTCTCAACCTGTGGGTCGCGACCCCTTTGGGGATCGAACGACCCTTTCACAGGGGTCGCCTAAGACCATCGGAAAACACATATATAATTACATATTGTTTTTGTGATTAATCACTATGCTTTAATTATGTTCAATTTGTAACAATGAAAATAGATCCTGCATATCAGATATTTACATTATGACTCATAACAGTAGCAAAATTACAGTTATGAAGTAGCAACGAAAATAATTTTATGGTTGGGGGTCACCACAACATGAGGAGCTGTATTAGAGGGTCGCGGCATTAGGAAGGTTGAGAACCATTGCCTTATAGTAATAAAGGGTCTGAGCTTTTAAGACTCACCCCTCACTCTCCTTCTTCTGCTCCACATCTGGGCAAGCTTACTAGAAAGCCTGGATGCTCCCTCCTTTGGTGCTGGCTGGAAATTTAAACCACGCATGGGAACCTCACTCTGGCCCCCCCCCTAACCACCACAAAAATGCCAAGCCAATCAGTCTTCTTCCCGTGCTCTTTCAGGCCAGTTCACACTTGCTTGGGAGCTGCCATGCTCTCCTAGAAAGCTTCATTGTGTGAGTTAAATCTTTTCATACTCTTAGGGGCTGTATGGTGTCATCAGTCTCAACATCCAAATAGAATTTTGTGTGGGCTCCATCCTGTTTCTTCAGTGTCCAGACCATTCTCTCCATCCCTTTATCTGCTTGTTTACTGGAGAGCTATTTGCAGAGCATCATCAGTGTCCCTTGCCCTCTGGCCCATGGGATTAGTTAGAAAGGAGATCAGAGGGGAGAAGAGAACTAGATTGGGATGCTCTTCCCCACTTCCTCCCTGATGCCACCCTTCTGGCTGCTGTGGCACCCCCCTCTGACAGTGGCTCCCACCGGGCATGCCCTCTTCCCATGCCAGCACTCCCTTTCCTCCTCCTGTCCCTTCAGCACTGGGGGTGGTAGTAGTTTACCAAGGCTGCATCTCTGATTGATCAGTTCCTTTATTCCTGCCTCAACCCTATAGGGCATCATTTCATTAAAGTTTCCTTATTGGAACTCTCTGAATTCAATTCTGCTTCTGACTCTCTAAGCCTCAATTCTCACACTTGTAAAACAGAGATAACTAATAATACCTCGTGATACGACATCACAGGATTGTTGTGGCGATTAAATAAGATAGTTCAGGCAAGCACCTAGCAGACTGCCTATACATGCTAGGTAAGCTATTTTTGTTATTGCTTACAACAGCAATAATAATAATGAACAGTGACACTGGAATTAAAAATCCAGGTCTTTCTGCTTGTAAAGTTCATGCTTTTCCCATCAAGGTACACTTCTTCCATCTGTAGAGAGGTCAGACATTGCCTTTCCAGCCCATCTTGGAAATATCATGTTTAGACTGTCACATGAATTAAATCATTCCTTATTCCTTACTTAAACAAAGCTCTCCAGCTCAACAGATTTGTCAGTTAAATGGGAGCTCGCCAAAAGAACAAAGTGTACTGTTTTCCTTATAACATCTCAATGCCAGACATGATTCTATGTTTTGAACCCAGCAGGGACTTTCTGGAACATCAACTTGTCAGGCAGCCAATGAGAATTCAATATACATCATAGTAATTAATATTCAAATGATAGGCGTTTGTCCCACATCCATTATCAGAAACCAAATATTCATTAGGCAATAGACATGACCTTTATAGCTGCTAAACATGTGTGACCATTGCTCACGATCCTTTCCATCTGCCAATGCTCAGAGACACAGCTTAGAGGAAAGAGAAAATGTAGAGTCCTTAAAAATAGTCAGGAAATGTGACTCTCACTTAGAAAGACTCCCAGGTCAATGTGACACAAATACTAGATTGTGCATGTAGGCGAGGAAGGAGGTGGTACAGCTGTGGGAAAGTAAGGGGAGTTGGGTGACTATAGAAATCACCTGGGTTTAAGAAGTCATCCTGCTACTAAGGACCGCCACCCACCTTCCCAGGCATTTTTCTTATACTTGTCTCCTGTCCTCCCTGGGTTCAGAAAGCAGTGAATTAAAGAAGCAGTGCTTTTTATAACTTACCTACTTGGGTGAAGGGTTCCATCACTGAAATCACTTTAAATCACCTCTCCAGGGCACAATCTCTCAATAAATGAGTCATGTACAAAAGCCTGACACTGGACAGAATGGCAGCAAGATAGAACAAAGAACATGGCTTTGAAGCAGAAAAACCTTGGTTCAAATCCTGACTGCCACTCATTAGCTGTGAGCTTTTGAACAAGTTATGCAACCTCTTCCTACCCCTTTTTCTTTAGTGAATGAAGATAATGATACCTACTTAAAGGTTATTTTTAGAATCATGTCAAATTTAGGAAAAGCACACAGCACAGATATAGTATCCTATACAATAAAAGGCTAATATGCAAATTGTCCCCACAAGTAGGAGTTCGACCAACTGGGAATTAGATGTGCACTGACCACCGGGGGGGGCGGCTTGGGACATGGTGGGCCTCAGCAACATGGCGCTGGCAGCGGGCAGCAGCCCTAATGGGCCCCAACAAGAGCAGGACTGCAGCAGGATGGTGGAGCAGGTAAGCAGGTGGCGCCAGGCCAAGGCAGGTGCAAGCGGGGCACCAGATCACCCTGCTGGTCAGCCCAAAGAGGGCGACCGGCAGTGGTGGCAGGGGTGGGGCTAGCAAGCTGGTGGTGCCAGATCAAGGTGGGGTGCCAGGTGGGGCTGTGGGGTTGCAAGGCTGGGGGTGTGAGCTGGGGCTGCGAGGCTGGGGGCGCAAGCTCGGGCCTGATCTCCGCAGGCCACCCCGAGCAACCCCACCCATGAACAAATTTCGTGCACTGGGCCTCTAATATGTTTAATAAATTATAGCTGTTGTTACTATTGGCCTCTACATAAATAACTAGAGCACAACTCAAGTAGATTCCATGGGAAATTGTTCATATATGACCCCCCCAGAGCACCATCATGGGAGCCAAGATACCAGGAGTCCAGTCTAATATATTGCCAATAACTTCCTATGATGTGGCCAAGTCAAAGTATTTTAGATGCTAATGGGGCCCTTCAGCTATTTTCAAAATTTCAGAGAGTCCAATGGAAATCACCTAACTGCTAAAGCTGAGGCTGCATGCGCACTGCGTTTGCTTTCAGAAGGAACTATCTCAGAGTCACATACTTACCTTGATTGTTCTCATTTTGATCTGATATTCTAATTGACACTACATATGACTTTAATTATCATAACTGAGAAAATCAATGAATTATTACTGAAAAATGATAAGGTTTTGGTAGGAAGCTCTGATGAAATACATGAAAGACATTTGAAAAGAGACCTTTGTTGATAAAAAGTCCAGATTCCATTTCCTAAGGTACTTTTAGCTCTACCATATTATATTTCTATTATTCTCCTTCCTGATTCTCCAGAAAATTTTCCCATAGGAGAAGAGTAAAGAGTATTTATTTTGATTCATTTTCCCTCACTTCTCCTCACCACACAAATGTTTCTGGTCATATGACACCAGCCTCGGGCAACCGTCTTTATACAATGGACTCTTTCAATCCTTTTATCATCCACAGACAAACAAGGATATAAACTACTGACTTATTCTTTCCAAAAAAAATATGGCACATACTCTGGGCCAGGTACTGTCTAGATAATGGGAACATAACAGTGAACAAAACAGAAAAAATTCCCTGCCCTTATGGAGTTTACATTCTGGTGGGAAAAACAGACAATAAACCAAATCATCAAGCAGACAGATAATATACTGTTAGTGACAAGTGTCTCAAAGATGAGAAACAGGCTTGGTAAGGTTGGAGAGATAAGGCAGTCAGGGAAAGGTAGGGCAAGGAGGTGAAGCCTGAATAAATACTTGAGGGTGAAGGACAGATGTGTTGATAGCCGAGAAAGAATGCCAGTAGAGAGTAGAGCCAGAGAGGGAGTGAACTTGGCTCCGCTGAGGGACCGTTGGCCACTGTGGCTGGAGAGGAGCCAACTGGAAGTGTGTGGCAAAGGGAGCTGAGAGGTGGCCATGAGCCAAACCCTGTGGGGCCTGTGGACCATGGTCAAGACTGGATTTTATTCCAAGTATGTCAAGGGAACCATTGGAGAGTTTTAAAAATGGAAGGGACATTTCCAAGGATCTCATCAACAGCAAGCCTGGGGCAGGGACACCAGTAGCATTCTGAGCCAAATAGTGAGAGCGTGGGACTGCCAGAGCAGCGGAGTCTGCTGTCCCCGTGTCCCTGGATTTGAAAGGAGCTTTTCCTCGCACTAAACAGGGAGTCTCTGCCCTGCTTGGAACCCTAATGCTGCTCTTCAACACTGGCAGTGGCTCAAAGTAATTACATGTAAAGACCCATTTTTAATATGATAGTAATGAGTATTAGAGGCAAATGCAAAACGCATAACTGAATCACATAGATTTTTTTTTTAATATATTCCATTGATTCTCCTAGAGAAGAAGGGAGAGGGACAGAGAGTTAGAAACATCCATGAGAGAGAAACATCAATCAGCTGCCCCCTGCACACCCCCTTCTGGGGATGTGCCTGCAACCAAGGTACATGCCCTTGACCAGAATCGAACCTGGAACCCTCCAGTCCGCAGGCCGCGCTCTATCCACTGAGCCACACCAGTCAGGGCGAATCACATAGATTTTAAACTAGAAGAGTTCCTATAACTCACGGAGCATCTATTTCTCTATCTAGGCATGTCTAGATGCACCAGCATATGAGTGTTGGCTGGCACAAAGCTTCTTCATAACGACAGGGGATATATCCACTTAGCAACACAATCTCATTTTTCTTGCCTGTCTGCTTGGAACAAGGGCCTGGACATCCTTTCTCAATCTACAATGTCTGCCCTTCAGATACTCACTGGGGACCCCAATTTTGAATGGTCAGCCATGGAGCTTCTATTACAATACCATATTTGAGAGGTTTTTCAGATTTCACCATCAAATCATTCCCAGTGTCAGCAGAGAGTAAATATATGTCTCAGAATGTCTGGGGATATTGCCTGAGTGGTGTGCTAAGAAAAGAAATTTCTTCAGAGATCTCATCATAAAAATATTGTTGTGATTTTCTTTGTTATATACCATACATCATAACATATCCATGTTTGCTTTAAAAGATAGGATTTCAAAATACCAATGAAACTGCTCAAATGTCTGTCCTCCGCCCAGCCCCACATTTGAATGAAGCATCCTCAACTGTGCCCTCTGTTTATCATGGGCTGTGATCCTCCCTGGCATCCAAGTTGGTACCTGGGAAGACATGCCAACTAAAGGCAGTCATTCTTCAAGTCAGGCCGCCAAGACTTCTGCAGCCAGATGAGGCCTGTGAGTTCCCTTTGGAATTCCTTCATATCAGTGGGACTTCAGATCATGTTGAGCATTTTCAACTAAAAATCAATGTAAAAAAACAAAACAAAATAAAAAAAGCAGCCCTATTACTAGCTGGTTGTTTATAATAACCCATACAACAAATTCCTCCCAGCACTCAGGAAATTGTTCCTTATGAAATGTCATGCTTTTTAAAAATAAGAACTCATGAATCCCACCTTTTTCCCTTTTTTTGCTTTGACTGAAACTCAATTCAATATTAGTAGCATTCCTTTGTCTAAGTTTCTGGTATAATTATCCCTCAAATGCCACCACCCCACCGCACCCTATATTAATCGGCTTTAGGGATTTTATTTAAATGTCTTTCAGATCTATTGAACCTTTACATTTCTTAATGTGAGCCATTCCAAAAATATTTGCTAAGCAGACAATTCCATGAGTGCAAGTCTGTGGAAGAGAGGGTTGTTTATTCATTCAGCAAACCCTCCCAGAGCTCCTCCTCAACCAGGCCCTGGGCTAGCCTGGAATGAGCCAGAGGGGCATGCAATTTGTTTCTTCTTCCTTTTCATTGGGGAGAGACTAAATGGCCTCTGTCCCCTCTAGTCCAATGTCCTTATTGTCTTTCCTTTAAAAAAAAATAGAACTTTACCTTTAAATTATTTATTCTATATCCATAACCAGCCTTGAAGGATCTTATTTTGGAGCATGTCTTCCCAGGCACCCGCCTTCCCCACTCTGCCTCCCAGAGGAGCCACGCTGAATTTTCTTGAAATTCATGCTGTATAAATTGACATTTTAAAACCAATGCCAACTTCAAAATGCCAACACTGTGGGGAGAACTAAAGATTAGGGAAGAATGTTTGACTGCTGTCTCTGGAAGCCACGGGTTTGGCTGTGAAGGCTTCCCTGCATACGTCATGGCCCAGGCTGGAACACCAGACCCAGGAATGCTTGCACCCAGTTCCACAGCACTAACTACTTTAAACACTTAAGAAGCCAGCTCTCAGATGCCCCCAAGGAGGCAAATACCAGTGAGGCAAATATCACCTGCTCGGCTTCCAGAGCCTTGCTCATTAGATAATTTCCTCGTTCCAGTCTTAAGTAGGTGTGTGGCCCCCCTCTCTAGCTACCAATATTTAAAAAAATCTTTCCATTTCATTCTAAAAATATTGCCAGCCTTTGGGAATGGTGAGAGCCTCGGCCACATGCCCTTGATTTCCAATGTGCTCCACATGGCTTTGCGGTGCATGTGCAAACCTTCCTCTACCTTCTACCATCTGAACGTCCACTCCCTACTACATCTGGGCACCTAAGCCATGCTCTCCTCCCACCAGCAGGAGACTCCCTGGGAAGATCTCACTGCCCACAGAGCAAGCATCCGGACATGACAGGAATGGCACTCCAGTCACTGCTGATCGCTCTGATGGGAGCCTGAGAGAGGGTTATAGAACCTACTGAGGTCTTTGTCCTTCTCACTCCCACACTGTTGCGCACATTCATACCTGCATTTTCCCTAGACAATGCCTATCGCTTTGAAAAGCCCAATCCTCTGTTACATCACATGGATGATTGAAACGCAGTCTTATTAAATTACTTTCTAATTAATTGACTCTCATGCTGCCAAGCCAGATCGCTAAAGGCTGAGTCCCTTCACTGTCTGACTTGCTTATTACTCAGGCCAACTCTGGCAAACTGTAAACATCTATAAAGACAATGTTGAGAAGGCCAGAGACCAGCGTGGAACTATTCCTGATCCAGGTTCTACATTGGCTCTTGCGTATGTGGAGGTTAACACTGGTATCGATTTACACACAGAGACAAGTTGGGAAACCTTTGTGAACCAGTCTCCCCCAGGTTTGTCATGCTTTGCACATGGAGTTCATTCTATGCATATTAGCCAATGGGAAATGTTTCTCAATGTGTGCATTTAAATCTGTATTGATCCTGGACAGTCCAATAACTTCTCCCATTAAAGCAATTGGGATTCCCTCAGGCTCAGCTTCACCCCCATTTCAGGACCAACCCAAGCCTTAGGCCGAGAAAAGAGAACCATCTCTGGGGTGGTATAGCCTTTGGTTCAGGGGCTCATCATCCCTGCCGGTAACTTTCTTCAGAAACATCTATTCTACTTATTGTACTTTGACTCATTCCATGTCATCACCCATCTTTAATTAATCCCTCCTGTCTCAGAGGAAGAGGCCCTGCTCCTCCTTAAAGCCATTTACAACCTGAGGTCCCCCCATGCCACCAGCTCGGCTTCCAGAGCCTTGCTCGTTGGATAATTTCCTCTCTCCAGTCATGAGTAGGTGTGTGCCTCCCCCCCCACCCCCTCTAGCTACCAATATTTTAAAAATCTTTCCATTTCGTTCTAAAAATAAAACTCCCTTGGTTCTGCCCCCCCATCCACCGGAGCTCTTTCTCTCCTACTCTTTCCCAAGATGATGAGGTTTGCCACCTCCTCTTGTCACTTCCCGTTCTCTCCTCAGCACACTGCCATCTGTCATCTGCCTCCAACGCCCCAGAGAACCAATTCTCATGGACTTTAGCAGCGGCTCCCTACCCCCACCTCCTCAGCCCACTTTTCCTCCTCATCTTGCTGTCACACTTGACCTTGTTGGTTATGCCCCCACAACTACCTCTGGCTTCTAGCTCACCATTTCTCCCTGGGTTTTCTGTCTTCTGATCATCCTTTCTCTGTGTCCCTCTACTCTGTGCTCCCTCTTCAGCTTTTCCCCCCAAATATTGATTCTGCCCCTGACTTGCTTCTCTTTTTCATTCTAATTGCTCTTCCTAGAGACAATCAGACACAAATCTTTAAATTCAGACACATTCCCTTTCCTATTCTGGGTTTGCTGTTTATAAAGCTGTTAGACCTGAGGAAACCCCTTCACCTTTCCAGGCTTCAGTTTTCTATTCTATAAAATGAGGGCAAATGATCACTTCATAAGTTATGTAAACGTCTAATCACTAAGCTGTATATATGACACTAATGTAAAATTGAATGTCACCTGTAATTGAAAAATAAAATACACAAAACTGTAAAAAATGAAAATAAATAAGGGTAAATGATAACAACAACAACAATAATAATAATCACTCTTTCATGGACTTGTTGTTCCAAGCATGCAAAGAGCCTGGGCAAGTGCCAATATACAGAAACGCGGTACATGGCAGCTATTTCCATTTTATTATCACCTTTATTGTCATGACCCCCAGAGTGAGTTCCTCTTCTCATCCTCTTCCCTGACCTTGGTTCATGCACTTGACTCATGTTATTCACCTGTACATCCCCAGCCCGGGCCTCTCTTCTGAACGCCAGCCAAGGCTGCAAACCATCTACTAGAGACCTGCTCTGCGATGTCCAAAAGCGCCTCAGCATATCCTGTTATGGGCTGGATTGTGTCCTCCTGACAGTCATATGTTTGAGCCCTGCCTCAGAATGTGATGGTATTGGAGATGGGGCTTTTAAAGAGGTGATTAAGTTAAAATGAAGTCGATGGAGTGAGCCCTAATCCAATCTGACTGATGTCCTGCTAAGATGAGGAAATTTAGACACACACACAGAGATACTGGGATGTGCTCCCAAAAGAAACACCGTGTGAGGACACAATGAGAAAGAAGCCCCCTGCAAACCAACAAGAGAGGCCTCGGGAGAAACCAAACCTGCCCAGCACCATGACTTGGGCTCCTAGCTGCTGGACTGTGAGAAAACACCCTTCTGCTGCTCAAGCACCCAGGCTGTGGTGTCTTGTTATGGCAGCCCTGGCAAGCAGTCTGCGTCCCAAGATGCATCCCCTCTCTTGGTTGATCAATGACCACCCTTCCTTCTCCCTCATGACCCACATCTAATCCATCTCAGAGGCCTGTGGACTTTAATTTCTGAACAGTTCACAGTCTGTGCCTCACCTTTCTTAGCTCAGGCCCACATGATCTTTCATCTGATCTATTGCAACAGGCTCCCACTTAATTGGTCTCTCTCACCACATTATTTCTCCGTTGCAGTCTACCCAATATGCCAGTTAGATTAATCATTATATAGCATAGGCTTGTTTGTATCTGCCTTCAGCAAAAAAAAAAAATAAATAAAAGTCTGTTGTTAACTCCCCACTGCCTGGTAAAAGTTCCTCAGCCTGACACCCGAAAGCATCCACAGTTTGGCTCCAGCTTACCCATCAGTCTTGTGTCCTGCTATTTCCTTCCTTAGGCCTTTGCTCTAGTCGAACAGGAAAACCTACTGCTCTTGAAAAAGGGCTCCATCCTGTTTGGCCACTCCCCATTTCTCACTGTCATATTTTCCCCTTTAAGTTTCAGCTCAAATTCCACACTACTGAGCCTTTCTTCCTTTGTTCTCTATCGGAGGAGTCTTGGCTTAGCCCCGGACAGCCCTCATCATGAAAGCCTATGTCTCCAGTGTGTCCTCCTGCTCAACCGTAAACCCACGGAGGGCCGGGCAGCTGACTCCCTTTCACCTGTGTCCCCCGCGGTGCCCAGCGCAGCACCCGGCACATCTCTCCCCCACCGTGTGGATGGATGGGCAAATGAAGAATATCGGCAGCAAGGTCATGAAGACACATAGGCCTGACACCCTCCATAAGCCAATCTCCAAAAAAACAACTGCTCTTCCTGATTGCACTCTAGAAAATTGGGTGTTCGTTCAATTAGCCAAAGTGGATCACTAGTCTATACTATATTCTGGAATTTAAGCACCAAAGAGGACACAAGTAACCAAAAATGTTTAAAAAGGAAAATTGCGGGAGAAGGCAGGAGGTATCCTCCGGCTTTGCCCTGGCCCTGGGACACTGTTGTGTGACAGCTTGCCACGTCTATTCTAGGAGACGGAGACTCTGCCAGATAGTTATTAACTTGCTTGTCTATTTTGGCAAACAGATATAGTCCTGCCTCTCTTAAAACAAGAAAATGAGCTTATCTAAACAAAGCCTTTAAATAAATTGCAGGAACACCTAAGACTCAGAGAATATAAGATCACATACTTATTCATTAGAGATAGTCCTGGGCCCTCTGAGCCTCAGCTTTCTTGTCTAGAGAATGAGGTAATACCTGCTTCTCTCATGCCAGGTACTTGTGAATCCAACCAAATGAATACGTCATTTGAAAATTATAAAACCCATATAAATATATTACTTATTTGACAAATATTTTCTATCTAATAACTGTGAGCTTCTTATCTAAATATAGTAGTTCCTTGTCATCAAATAACTCAGTACGTGTTCGGACCAATTAGTCTCCCACCACCACCAAATTTCTGTTACTAAGTGTGAGTGAGAATGTGATATAATTTACCATGGGCCTGCCACACAGTAGGTATGCAATAAATCCTCATTAGATTAGTTAATTGGTTAGTATTATATTTTTTTTCTGATATGCTTCTAGTCACAGTGGCCAGATTCACTTCCCTTAGTTCTGTGGTCTTTCTACACATTTTATGGAAAATAATGGACAAACCAGGCCCAGCACAATGGACTGAAATGTTCTGTCAGCCCACATAGGGTTTCTCCTCTACTCCTTAAGAGCTTCTTGGCTATTTTCTGAGAGTAAGTCTGGAGTGGAAGGTGGGGAACACCTGGAGCTGAGGAATAGCAGGGAGGAGAGGTAAACATGTGCACAGGACTTGGAACAGAAGACCTGAGATGAGTCTCTAGACCAGCCGGCCCGTTTGAAATGAATAAAACTAAAAAAAAAAAAAAACGACCGTACCCTTTTATGTAATGATGTTTACTTTGAATTTATATTAGCTCACACAAACACTCCATCCATGCTTTTGTCCCGGCCCTCCGGTCCAGTTTAAGAACCCATTGTGGCCCTCGAGTCAAAAGGTTTGCCCACCCCTGCTCTAGACCCTGATTCTTTCTACTCAGGTGTCAATTTCCTAACATAAAAAAAGGAGTGATAAGGTTTGTTATGTGGCAAATAAGATAATGCCAAGCATTCTAATTATTTTCACATCATAAAAGGTGTAAATAAGGAGCCCTGAAGTTAAGACATTTTTTTTCTTTGATCATCAGAGTATAAACATGACCCTGGTTCTTAAATGAGCATCATGTTCTTCAACATATTTTCTCAACAGGAATTTTCAGGGCACTGCCACATCTATTCTAGGAAAGGGAGACTTTCCTAACAAGCAAATTTTTCCCTTAAATAGACGCACTCAGGGGAGTCAGGCACAGTGCTGGGTGCTGCAGAGCCTTCCTGCATGGAACATTCCAGTCTAGCTCTGTTCTGGCTTCAGTCAAAGCTCTGAGAGCCACCCTCTACCAAGCTGAGTGATGATGTACAGATAGCTGAAGGCAGAATATATTCTGGGAAAATAAAACTGTGAAAAATAGATGCGTATCTCATCACACCATATGGCCCTGTGATCGGATGCCTCTCTCTGTGCTATTGATACAAAAATAGAGCATTACATATACTTATAATTGTGAGGACTTACATCATTAAAGAACTTAGAAATAGAAATGATCTCTTGTTTGGGTTAGAAAGAGCATTGAGGGAAAAGTAGATTCATCACCATATGGATAATCTTACTTCTAAATTGCATTTTAATGGAAATGAAACTTCAAACTTCATTCCCTTCAGTGCGACTTCAGTGGTTCTCTCTAGCTTGAGCAAACCAGATTTCTAGCTGCTGTCTGTTTTCTAGGGAGTTCACACCACCTAAAAGCCTTTAAGGTGAGAATATCACATAGTGATATGTTACTCCATATACACAGAGAATCCTTAAACACTGGCACTAGGAGTACATGATTCTTTTTGTAAATAAAGTTAGTTTAAAATCAGGCTTCCCCTGATTTTAAAGGTAATCTAGATATTTTGAGAGATAAATAAAAAATATTAGAGTGTCTGGAATCTCAACACCCAAATATAACCACCATATATTATTTTATATCCTTCTTATCTCTGCATAATAAAGGGTTATAGTCTTTTTCACTGGCCATCCACACAGTGAAGGGTTAGACATGCATGGTCACTGGGCCTTCACCTAAACGTCAACATCTAGGCTAAATTTTTCATCTGAGCCCAGAACTGTCTCCTCTCCATATTCCTCCATTATTTTAATCTCCCGGGACTGAAATCTCAAATTTATGTCTTCTCCCTTCTCTATGGAAACTATCTAATTAGTGACCACAGCTTGTTTTTATTCCACAATACTGACTATAGTTCCACTGTCAACTAATTAAATTAGACGCTTTTACCTTTCTTACAATTATTGAAAAAGGCCCCTTGATGATTTCCTCAACTCCAACCAATGACTGTTACCTTCCTATCCCCTATGTCAAATTATTTTTCCTCAAAAAAAGTCTGATCATATTACTCTGACATTCAGAAACCTTCCGTGTCTCCTCATTGCTTACTGGATTACATCTGAAACCTTCACCTTGGCCTCCACAATTGACCCCAATATATTTTTACAACCTCTGCTCTCCTCCACTCTTCTACACAAAATATCAACTACAGACAAATGTATTTATTTATTCTCTTCTAAATAAAGTTTGCTCCTTCCATCCCTCATACTTTTTCATGGGCCACTTCCCCACCAGAACTGCCTTCAAAACTCAATCCTAACTCCCAACACCAAGTCAGTTCCTACTTCCTTAATAATGAGGTTCTTCAATCTCCTTTCTAAAAGTATCCCATAATTATTATTCATAAAATTCATTTGGTAATTAACCACTTACTGCCTCCTATCTCTTCAGTTATTGCTTTCTATTGTTAAGTGCTTTATTGTTATTTAATTTTTCATGTTTTAAATCTTGTATCTTCAATTTGATTGTTTACCTTTTCTTTAGGGACAAGCTTACCCTTTTTGTATCTCACAAAGCATTTAAAAGTAACTTGCACATTGTAGAAGCTCAGTAAATGTTTATTGACTCAATTTATTGTCTAGATGCATTAGGAAATGCTTACCTCTAATACTTAAGAGCCATTTAAAGTCATCACTTTATATACTTTCATTTAACATGCCTTCATGGTTATCCTCAGTTTTGGGAAAGCATGCATCTCCAAAATGTGCATCTACCATAATTTGTGATACCCTGCATCACTCTTCCTGGCTTCATGTACCAATATATGCCAGATTTGATCTTTTACTTTACCATTATACTGATTGAATGTGATTTCTAAACATTGAGAGTAGAGAGCTAGATTAATTTCACTACGTATGTGAAATAAAATTTTTCTTCCTGTCCCAACTCTATATAGATCTTACTCAATAAAATTGTTTTTTTTTCAAGTGAGCTAAGTGACCCATTGTTATTTTCATGAAGTATTATTAAAAACGTTTTACAAAGGAATGAGTGTGATATGTTCACTGGCCTATTTGAAAGAAGCTAGATAGCTGCAAACCATGCAGTCACTAGCTGTTATCCTCATATGCCTTCAGTTTTTCAGACAATTAGTGACTAGTAGTCACCTGCTCTCCTCCACTCCTCTACAGCCAACTTCTACCTCCAACTCACACCCTGCCCTCTGTAAAACCACACTGAAAGTGTGAGTTCCTTTGGTCCAACTCACTAAATATCAATAAGTCAGGCTGAAAAGTAAGTATCTTCTTGAGCTGATAGCTGTTGATTTGCAGTGGCTGCCAGGAGTGCAGAAATAGGAAGAATCCTGAAGCCAAATCCCGGCTCAACAGGAAGGGCACATGAGCGATGTCTGCTGTGGGCACAAGAAGCATGTGTGTTGGCACCTGAACCATGAATTTGCTATCTCTGGCCTAAACAAAATTTAAGGCTCTGAGGTCCTCAATGGTCAAGATTCTGCTGTATTTGTCTTTATACCTATCTATCTCTCCTTTCCCTTTCACTCAGGCTTAGTCTAGTGTCTGCCATGAAGTTGGCACCATTTGAGAAGTTGCACCATAGCTGCTTAGATGTATCTGTCCCTAGAGTGGACATGTGTGCTCTTTGTCACTCTCAGTTTGCACTTACCCTTCTGAGAGAAACTGTCCCCATTTTTATTTCGAAACCCATTCGTCTCCTATTCTCAGTCCATGTGATTCCAGGGCAGACAATTCTACTCCAAGCTCAGTGTGTCATGTGATTCAGGCCACCCAAAGAGACGACTGCATTTCTCAATAATTGGCTTACAAAGGGCATATTGCAGTATGCCATTAGACAGATATGAGCAGAGCAAGGACGATGGGCATGGTGAAGGTCACCGGGGTGTAAAGCCCCAGGTGCCTAGCAAAGGACAATTGTTGGGCAGACCGCAACCTCAGGGTGACCTTTCCTCCCCTAGCATATCGCTGGTCATGCAGCTCGGACCCCTTGACCTTTCCTCCCTAGAGATAACATCTAGGCCTCAGTTGTATTCCAGCTCCAGGCCCAGAAAAGCAGCAAAACCAGACCAGCAACCCCAAGGCTGACCTCAGGACCAGCTTGCATTGACTAATGACCCCCTGCCCTGGTGCTGACCAATCAGTGGAGACCTAGACCCTGAAAGTACACACCGGGGAAAGCTGTTGAATATTATAATGAGATCTTCTCCTGGGACCTCCCCTAAAAACTCCACCCTTAACGAGGACCCAGTGTACTCTCCTTTCCACTCCTGTACCTTTTCCTTCTCCCTCCCAGCAGGTACATTACCATTACCTTCCTCATTCCCAAACTCCAAAGGCCTTCCTTAACCTCCATTAACTTGTTTCCTAAGCCCATTTCTATAAACTACTTCTTCTATCTTTGTGATTTTCCAAATAAATGTTCTCTTATAGTTTGAGTCTTGACTCTGAATTCTTTCCTAGCCAGAACTCAAGTACCAAATTTGCTGAACCTAGGTCTGGTCTGACCCCACCAATCTAGTACCTGGTGCTGTTCTCACCACCCACAACAATATGACCCTATCAGGCCAATGAGATACCTTGAGATTTTTGCTCAGGTATTTGTCAGAGAGAGAGCCACTCTTCTTTCTTGCTGGATTTGAAGCTAACCCCATGCTCTGACTTAGAATTGGGAGTTTTAAGCTAACAAAAAGAAAGACCAAATCAAAATATGATTCAAACAAGTCATGATTACATCAACTCAGTAAATGTTTATCATTTCTGAAGTCCCAACTACCTCTCATCAATAAATTTCCTTTTCTGCTTAAACCTTTTTGAGTTTTCTGTTACTTGTAACTGACACAGCACCCCTAAGATAAACCTTTATAAAGGGCTTTCTTTGACTCCTACTGACTGTAAAAATGGTAATAATACCCACTGAAAAGCGTGAGAAAAGGCTGCTTGGGTGGTGTTTAAGCATACCCTGCCAATAGAAAACAATTCAAAAGCAACAGTTTGGAGAATTGACTGCTGGTTGGGTGTGTCTTTTGTTTTCTGCCACTGCTTTCTTCTGTGAGTGCTGATAAATGAGAATGAGATATTTACCTTTTAAGTGTTTTAACAGTAGTTCCATTTGGGAGATTGGTGGCTGAGTCACAGTCAGAGCAGTGTTTGGGGGCAATCTCCAGAGCAAGAAGAGAGGCCTTCTCTAGAAGTAGGACTGGGCCAGGCAGCTGTGGGAAAAGGTGCCACCTGAAGACAGTTCCAGGTCTCTGAGCAGAGCATCCCCATGCTCACACACCTTGACTGATTCCCATAGGGGATGAAGAGGGAGGGGGAAGGGGCCGTGGCCTACTAAGTCAAAGAGGCAGTTCTCAGGAGGAAGATTTCTCATGAAAGTGTCTACCCTCGCTGGATCTTGGCAGCATGGTTTCATTTCTTGAGGACTGGATCCTGTCAGAACATTGCCCAGAGGGCTATGCCCATTGCTTAGCGAGTATCTTTGACATTATTAACCTTGAGTAACTTGAAGAAACAGTAGAGTCTTGGCCACGATCCGATTCTCTTCATCTTATGTTGATATTTTCCCCAACTAAAAATAGTAGCTTCCTACTTCCTTGAGATCAGATTCACAGAGTGCCTTAAACATCAATGTTGAAATGTTGCAGCTCCAAGAAAATGAGTCTGTTGTGTCTCAACAGAACTGCTGTCTGAGACAAAACTATCGCTGCAACGCCCCCACAAAAGCCTGCAGGAAAGGGTCACACAGCTTCCACAAAGGGGAAAATCCGCCAAGAGTTCCTGTCTTCTCTCTCTTTTTCCCCCTTCCCTTTGAGCTCCGAGCTATGAATATGTTTAAAAGTCCAAGTGACGATGCCAGTTCTGAATGGTCCTTGATCTTCGGGACAAGTTCAAAGATATTGAAAGTTGGTCTCTGAGGCTGATGAGAAAATGATGCTTTCTACTTTGCCGCTGAAAGAGTTTAAAGTCTGTGGCTTTATAGAAATTCAAAGGTGAGAACAAAGAGGGAAGTATAAGATTGTTCCCTGACCTTGGGAAGATATGGTTTTTTGTGGGGGGTTTTTCCTGTTGGCAAATCAATTTCACACAGCTGTACCTTACAAACAATTAGATACACCTAGAAGATCAGGCTGGAATGCCAAGAAAACATCCCCAGGAGAGAAACAGTAAACAATTCTGACCTCATGTGCACTGATTGGATTTTTAAATTCTGACATCTTTTCACATAGATTTTAGTAAGATAAAACTCCAGGCATCTGAACCATATGCCTAAGCGGTTTTTCAATGCTGCTGGTCTGGGCAGCTGGCAAAGCATGATCTAGGACTGATAAACCATCTGACAAAAGCACTTCAGAGGGATCTACGGGCCAGGGTCTGAAAGATGTCTGAATTTTAAAAAGGTACTAATTGCTCAAAGGATGAAACAATTCCTCTGAAATCTAACCCAGTACCTTAATAGAACCCAGAGCGACACAGAGGGTCTCAGGGAGAAACCTACTTGCTTTCTAACTCCTCCTGGGAAAGAGGCAAGCACACCCTGTAAGCATGAGGGGACATAAAGGAATGCACTGACAGGGACCTCTCAGGCACTGATAAATCCTTCAAGAACTGGAGCAAAAACTGAATTTTAGCAACTGAGCAAAGAAACAAAAGGGCAAAAATCTGAGCTGTCTGTCAATCCAACCCTTCCAACAGCTGGCGCAGAGAACTGTCAGGAAGGCAGGGAAGGACTGTGCCCAAAGGATGTGGAGAGGCCATTTACACACTCAGTACCTCCAACCCTCCATGGAGAATGGAATCCCACAACTGGGGTCTGCCTCTTGGGCACATGCAGTTATGGGTTCCATGTCAGCAATCAACAACAGCCTAATGAGAATCTATCAAACATATAAAATCCTATATTACTTGGCAGTGAAACCAAGTAAAGACTTAAATGGCCAGATGCCATCTGAACTAATGAGGGCCTGGGGACTTGAATGCCCATTGCCACAGTGCTAGATAGGGGGCATTTCAAAGATTTCCAGCTCTCCTGTGATCATTTATCATTCCTATTGTGTATCTACAGAACTTGGAACTGGAAGATAACTAAACAACTCATTACCTAACTCACAAATATATGTCCAAATAGGATCCTCAGCTCTTGATCCCCATTGCCAATGACATTTGTGATAAGAACAGATAAACTAAATCAAATAAAGAAGGATAGTTTCAAGATAGCTATTCTGTGTCCCAAATGGACAATTAATATATGACTGCTGTCTGCAAAGATAAGATCTAAACAAATAACAACATTGAAAACATCCCAAGCCTATTCAGTATGCATACATCCATCTCTGGTGATGTCTCTGGGAATTAATTGAGTATAAAATATTGTGCAGAAACGGGGGTTCTCAGATGGTAATGAAGAAGGATAATGGTTTTACAAAATACAGCAGTGAGCCCAGGGTCCCATTACCCTTCCCTCAGTCCCCTTCTTCTCTGCCTCTTCCTTCTGCAGAGACAGCAATGCACAACCAAGGGAGTTGCTGAGATTACTAAGCAGAAGATAAATTAGGGCTGTATCTGTATGGCCTGCAGCCCCACAGAGCTCAGGGGGAGCTTCTCTCAGAAGGTAATGGCCTCATTACTGATGTGATGGTGGCAGCAGCATGTCTTCTATAAAAGATAAAGTGGTATTGTCCACTCTTCATAGGGTAAACTAAACTCCTTTGAGCATTTTTAACAACTCGAAGATGGCCGTATTCCCTGCAAGCAAAAGTTTCAGAATGAGATTATGCCAATGCCTCACCATCCTGTCTCAGTGGCACAAGAGAGGCGACCAGTCACGTGGTGTCTGTGTAGGTGTCTCTCCTGTCTCCAGAATATGCTGGAACTCAACCTTCTGCTTGGCTGGGTTTTGGAGTTAGAGCATTTTTGTATGTTTGTTTTGAGAGGGAGAAAATGATATTATTACTTTTAAAGCTCCCTGCTATGGAGGTCTTGGCACTTCTGAGTGACTTATTGCTTGATGGGCACCTTCTATGTGCCAGGCTCTACCTGTGCTTACTCCATGTACATACCTGATCTCATTTAAAGACAATGATCTCTTGAGGTAGATATCATGCCATCTCATTATACAAACTGATACTCCATGAAGCCAAGTTTCTTGCCCAAGGTCAATGTCATAGAAATGACTGAAAACTTGGAAGCTCAATATGCATCCTTTCACTATCCCAGAGCCACCTTTCCAGAACTACAGCTTTGCTCAACACATCAGAACCCGAGGGAGCTGCCACTGTCACATGGTCTGTGGCAACTGAGACCCGTCTGCAAGGTCCTCATAGACGCAAGACGGGAATGTGTCTGCATTTGCCCAACTTGTCAATCAAGTGCCTGTCACTCCTCCCAGTCACTGAGCACGAAGGACAGCAGGGGCATCTTTTCTTCCTCTGCCTGTAAAACTCCACAACTGAGCCTCAGTGCGTAACTGGCTGGTAGGAGTGGCCAAAAGATCTAGAGCTTACTAAGAACATTCCAGTGGGCTTTGAGCCACTCATGGGATCAGCTCCCTGGTACCCACTGATGACCTTCCTACTTGGCCTCTTGGGAAAGAGGTAAAGGTCGAAGTAATCAATTTTGTCACATGTTAGAAGGTTCTAGGGATCACATAGCTGCGTTCAAATAGCATGTAATCATAAACTAAGACACATTTCCGGATTATTTCTGAATTTATACGCTCTGGTGAGTGCAGAAAATTAAAGTCTGGAGAGAACCATGTTGAAGAACACTGGTTCTCAACATTACAACAAGCTGACCTCATCGCCATCTCTGTGCCACCTGTAATTCTCTCACTGCACCAAACCGATACTATGATTACATCACTAGGTAGCTGAAATTTAATCAGATTGGAATCTGTTCAGCTTTTCTCAAATCTCTGTTTCCTAATTTTGCTAGGTATGTGTTCCACAAGAAATCATTCTCTTCCAAAATAGCTGGAGAGGCAGGCAAGGTCAAGGGTCACCAAGTCACAAAGGGCTCTTCTCAAACTTCCCCACCCAAATCTCCCCAGGACAGGCTGTCAGCACATCACCTGGAGGGCTAGCCTTCAGCAATGGCTCTTTCACAGTCTCCTGTTTTATATTAAAACTTGTGGCAATTTTCTATGTTTTACTATAAGTCCACATATTTGAATATAAAAATATTTGATATTGCTTATATACTTCGAGCTGCAGCTTCAAGAAGATGCATCCTGTGCATCCAGTGCTTCACGTGCCAGAATCTGACGTCCTTGGTTCTTAAAAATCAGGGCAAAGGGAAGGAACAGGGAGAAACAGAAAAGGGGAAGCTGTCTGGCTACCGAAGCTCAGAGTTCAATGTACTACAAATTGATAATGCAAACAAACCCCAGCCTGCCCTGTTTTAAACACGGCTGTGTAATGCATGTGAGCTTTGCTGTGCTGGCAACACAGCCACCGCTCCACCGAAAAGAACAATTGTCATAGGGCTACTGAAGGGCTCATTTCCCAGGCAGGGCTCCTGGGGTGCAACCAGAAAGCTGACTCATCGGAATGCTGCTGCCCTGACCCAGCCTGGAAATCCCCAGGGAACCTTCCAGTCTTCTCTCCTTCCTCAGCCTTGACCGGGAGGGTGAGCGGCCCACTTTGTTCTCTGCTACCATGTCTCATGTGCTCTCAGCTCAACAGAACAGGCCTTGCTCCTGTTGGGGTCCCTGTATGGAATGGGCATCAGGGTGTGGGAGGAGGGGCCTCCATGTGGTGAGGTCCTGTTACAGCACTTCAGCCTGTTGTCACCAGGCCTTATCTGGCCATGTGTGCATATTTATGAGGATGGTTGTCACATACCAGGTATGTGGGCAGTGAGTGAGGTAGTGCTGGCTGAGCAGGACTCCTCATAGGACAGATACTCATGTGGGGCCCATAGAGGGGTGGGACCGCAAAGAAATCCTGGAAGGTTCTGGAAGGGAAGTCAGAGCCTGAATGACCCTGAGTGGTGAGAGAGGGAAGGCAGTGCTGGGAGGGTCCAGGAACATTCTGGAGATTCTGAGAAGCTATATCAGAGGTAGTGCTGGTCCTTAAAACCCCTTCAGAAAAGCTATCAATCTTCTTCTTTTGCCAGACCTCCATGGGCCACTATGGCTGACTTTGGCTCTCACATTAAGCATATTCTATATCACGATAATTGTAGAGCAACAATTTTCCCTCTCCTTTTATATAGAGGGGAAAACCCCAGCAAATTTAACAAAAATAAAGCTGAAATAGTTTCTATAATTTTTAAGTAAAGGAAATTGTATACGTGGGAGCTAAACGTTGCTTCCACCAGAATCCTAGGAGATTGTAAATGTCTTCTGGTGTGAAGATGAAAATCAAAAAAGAAGGGAGGGACAAAGAAAAGGGGAAGAGATAATAAAAGGAAGAGAAGAATAACTCAAGGGTGGGTGGAAGAGAAGCCATTTCATAGTCAGGCCTTTAAGAGCAAATAAACTTTAAGATTTCATTCACCCTATCAGAACCTGAAAAGATTAAACGTGAGAGTTAAGTATAGATCACAGAGTTGGATTTTGTACTTTCCCTGTGTGGGCTGGGAGAAAGTGGAACTTGGGCCTATGAGGGCAATGCTAACTCATCTTTCCAGGGTACACACTCTTCCCAGTGCTTCCATATTTGAGTGCTCACAACCGTAGGGGGAAAGGGGAGAATATCACTCTCCCTGCTTTATAGATGAGAAACCTGTGGCCCAGAGGAGTTGAGAGCTTGCCCAAAAACACACAGCTAGTAAGTAGGGGCCCAGGATTTGAGCAGAGGGGGTCTGACCCAGAGCCCACCCTCTTCACCCCCTCTGCTGCTCCAGGGGAGTGATTCTTGAGTGTGTGTTCACTGTTTCTCTCAGGAATGGTTTCCCAAAAGCAAGGTTTCAATTTTTTTTTTTTAAAAGGTAGAGAGAAAGTTCAAGCAGGTTTTGGAAAGCAAACTGAACAAGGACCTGAGTGTGGGAGGGCTGGTGAGGCAGCCCATCAATAGGAATGCACCCAACACTATGGAACCATACACTAGAAACCATTAACATGGGGCATTTTATGTTATGTATATCTTACCACAATTTTTTAAAGATTCTACTATGGAACCCTGGGGGTGCTTTGCACAGGAAAGATCATCCAGCCCGTGTGCAAGGTAGGAAACCCACTTGAGCAGATGGAGTCCTGTGTTGGGGAGTTGAGGGGGCTGCTCAGACCACTGGCTTCTCCTTACCTCTCCTTTTCTGTCATCACCTGCCACATAGTCTATGTACATGGTCGCCAAGCCTATTATTTGCAAAATCATGTGATTCACCGTTTCTTTTCTGCCCTTGTAGTCTCCATCCTCTTACACAATATGCCTTCTAACTCATCTCCCTGACGCTATTTTCCCTTCCCCTCCAATCTTTCCAGCATGCCTCTGCCATTCGGATATTTCTAAATGACCTCTTTTCCCATACCCAATAAATTACAATAGTCACCACTTAATTACTGCATTGTGTCTAACCTCAATACTCGTTAGGGCTAGGCAGCCACCCTTAGCAGCAGACCTGGCTTCCTGTTGCTTTCGTGCACAAGCTTTCATCTGTAGCAAATCCGACTCTCCACAGTCTCCCCTCTGTGCCTCATGCTAAATTTTCCCATCTTGAAATAGAGGAGAACCCCGAGTTCGTCTATTCAAAAGCAACCTGGAAGGCCCATGGCCTGGCCTTTCCTGTCATCAGTCTGAGCCCTGGGTGGAGGCGTGAGTCACTCCGCTGGGAGGGAGGGAGCCTGCCATCGTCTGCAGCTCAGCAGGGCCTTGTGATCCCTGTTGCCATTGCAGAGGCAAAAACTCTCTGTGTGTTTCCCTGCGGTTTACGGGGGAGATGGAGCAGCATCGTGGTATTGGTGGAGTTGGCTTGTGAAAGTAAAGAACCTATTGGACCTTTTCTCTCTTCTCCACAATTAAAGCCTCTCCTCCTCCGGGAAGCCTTCCCTGGGTACTCTGAGACTTTGTGTTCTCTGCCCTCTCTTTGTTCTGATAGCAATTCTAACCTGTAAACACTTAGCAGAGGTCTCTATACTATCTAATACTGTTCCTTAGTTCATTTGTGTGAACCTTACCTTTCCCATCAGGCTGTGGGTGTTTTTAGAGACTAGGAGTCCTATTGTCTATGTCTCTGACTTTCACCACATCCCCAAGCACAAAGCTGGGCACATTACAAGTGCTCAATGATTACCATGGATTGTTGATCTGGAAACAGAATCCTAAGGTCTCAAAAGAGCACCGGATGTCTATGGAGAGACAATGCCCTACATTGATCCTCCTGGAGAGACAGGTGTCTCCAAGGAGACACAGCCCATCCCAGTGAGCCACCCCAGTTCTCTGTTAGTGCCTAGCACTTCCCTAGGCCTTCTCTTTTCAGCCTTGAGAAATGACTAGCATGGGCAGAATAATCAATCATTCTGGGATTTTATATCAACACTGAATCATAAGTGGGGAAATCCAAGAAATTTACTTTTCTTTTTCACATGAGATGTTTTCCTCATTTCAAAGTGGGACTATTGGAGGTTTCCTAGCAGCCCAAGGCTCTGTAAAGATTAAATATCATATAAAATTCCAACAGCTTGCAAACACAAAATGGTACACAGATGCCCAGTTACTCTGACTTAGAGATGAAAGGAGACTATTAGGAAAGTTGGGTCTCCTGGTGCCTCTCACAATCCATGGAATTTGTGGCAACATTTAGCTACCTCTACCCAGGAAAAAAACCTCTGCAAAATAGACAACAGAGTCTCTATGAGCCTAAGAGAACTCTATTAAACATTGTCCGTAAGTCCTGACAGAAATAGATGACTAGTCAGGAACCTGTCCAGGTAAGCCCACAACCTGGCAGGGCTATATTTGATGGCTCCCAATTGCTTGGAGGCCTTACTGAACGTTGGGGTTGGCTTCTATTGAAAACACAGAAGGGAATGAGAAACAATCGAAAAACACTCCTTCCAGCCCTGGCACAATAGCCCTTTGTTTTGTATATTTTCTATGCAAGAACATGGCAATTATTTTCTGAGCCAACTAGCTTGAGCAATAAAGTGTTTCAGGGTGAAATGCAGAGATGCAATTAGAATATTAAAGCTAACGAAACTAATAGTTTCAAATTAAGCCCATATACAATGGTGACACCACAAAACTGCCTTCCCTTTTTTGCTATCTTGGGGAAACATCCCAGATGTAGCAGGAAAAATTAGCTGCCTTTTCTAGGAGTTGAAGTGGTAAAAAGCTTGGTGCACAGAATACACTTCACAATTTTTCAGTGCTCTGAATGAAGCTTTTATGGCCGGAGGGCAACCTTCCCCAGGCGGACCTTCCTCTCCAGTATGTAGCAATGAAATCTTGCTGGCACCCTACAGACAATGAATATCCAGGTCTCCTTTCCTTCTCATTCTTTGCCTCCTGCAACCACACTCTTCCCTTTGTGACACATGCATCACTAAGGAAACCATGGCAACATTAGGGCTTTTTTTGAGCATAGTAACAGCTCAAAAGAGAGAGGGATGGGTTCAGCTTATTGTTTGAAACCAGAAGTACGAGTTGGTGAATTATTCTTAAATATTCCATAATCTGAAGAAATTGCTAGGTAATTAGAATAATTTGCAAGATAGTAGTTACAAGTTACTAACTGCAGTGTTGGTTTGATAAAATTTTCACCAAGTCTCTGAAATTTAGGAGCAATACGGGTTTAGTTGGTGGGTAAAATTCCCAGGTGAGAAGAATCTGGTCTGTAAGGTGTGGCTGCACTTTTGAGTCTGCCAGGTAACCTGTCTGGCTCTAGGAGCAGTGCCTCCTGAAGTCCCAGGGCTCTTTGCTGACAACTTTCACTGTTTACCATTTTGTCCTCTTATTGAACCACCACGCACAGGCTGTCGAACTCAGCTGTCTGTGGGAAAACTGTACCAACCACATGCTTCAGCAGAAGGTATACAATATATTGCTTATTTTGCATCTACAAGGCTAAGCAATGTGGAAAACACCAAGCCCTGCTCAGTCACTTTCCATAGGACAAATGAAGATGTGTCAATGTCACCTCAGACCAAATACATATCAATTTATAATCAGTTGACATCCTATATAATAAAAGGGTAATATGCAAATTGACCCTAACAGTGGAATGACTGGGAACAACCGCCAGGACACTCAATGCAGGAGCTGCCCCCTGGTGGTCAGTGTGCTCCCACAGGGGGAGCTCTGCTCAGCCACAAGCTGGGCTGACAGCTGTGAGCGCAGTGGCAGTGGCAGGAGCCTCTCCCGCCTCCTCCACAGAGCTAAGGATGTCCCATTGTGGCTTAGGCCTGCTCCTCCCTCTGGCAGCCTGAGGGCTCCCAGGCTGCCAGAGGGATGTCCAACTGGTTGACATCCCCCAACGGGTCCAGGACTGCGAGAGGGTGCAGGCTGGGCTGAGGGACCTTTCCCTCTTCCCCTCCACCCCCCCACCACCCTAAGTACATGAATTTTTGTGCACCAGGCCTCTAGTTCAAGAGAATGAGAGACATTGGCTTGAATCTTAGAGCTGAATGCAACTGAATGTGCCACCTTGGTTTTCAAAAAGAAGCCAGTTCTTTAACAGAGTGGTGTGGCTTGCCCATCTGAAGTCATGGTATGACAGACTAGCTTTCTTTCTGCAATTTAGTTACTTTATTTTTAAAAGTGGACTCCTTAGTAAGGAAACTTCTTTGTAGGAATATTTCTTTTGCTTCTTTGTATTCCCTTCTCTATATAATATAAGCACTTTCCTATAGTTAGTACCTAATACATATTTCCTGAAAGAACAAGTGGATGAATGAAGAAGGACAGTTTAGGATGCCATGTGTCTGCCCCCCAAATGAGAAAAATTACGTATAATCACTTTGAAAGTTAATATACAATAAGCATAAAAGTTGTATTCATGATAAGGTAATGCAATTATTTTATTAATGTCCCAGAAAAATAAATGTGTCCAAAGAACATTTATTTAGTGAATGCAATCAAACAACCAGAAATACATTGAGACAACAGCTTGCCCAGGTGTTTGGTGGCAGTGACTGGCTAGTTCAGTTGACCCAGTTGGCTGTTTTGTGGTCCACGCCCCACTGTCTCTTAGTGGTGACCCAGCATTCCTGCTGGGAATCAGAAAGAAAGGAAAAGGGAGTCCGGGCTCAGCTGTGCCATGGTGCGGGCAGGAGAATACTGGCCGAGAGCTAGGAGACCTGGATCATAATAACATCTCCTCTACAAACAAAGCTCCTTTTCATCAGGTCGGCCTTGGCATGAAATTGTTTGGGAAAGTTCTGTTCTCAGAGGGAGCAGAGGGATGTGGAGCAGGAAGCCGATGGCAGTGGAAGATCAGCCAAGTTCCAGAGTTGTACACGGCTCTGTGCATGGGTCCCATCCTCAGACCTGGGGAGGGGCTTCCTGGCCATTGCTCAGTGATGCTCCATGCCTGGCCATGGCCATTGGGGTCCTACCCCTCAAGCCCATCCACTGGCCAGAGCCACAGCAGAGGCTGGTCTGAGAGAGGTTGGACCATTGTCTGCTTCCCAGAGCCCTCGCCATCCTTCCGTTCCCTCCTGTCTATGACAAGAGGCTGGGAGCCAGTTTTCTTGCCTGAAGGGAAACCAAAAGATAGAAGAAGAGGGGTTTTTGTCTGCTCCTGGTGGCGCCACCAATGGCAGCAGCACTGTGACCACAGCAACTGTGGGCTCTAGCAGCTCCCAGGTGACTGTGAGTTCTAGCAGAGTCAGCCCTGGTTTCCCCAGCATCAAAGTGTGGCGCCCTGAGTTCCTGTGCAGAGGGAACAGCATAGACCCAACAGCAGCAGTGCCCACGGCAGCAGCTCAGCAGAGAGCGTGGGCTTACAGGGTCCAGCCCCAGGTCAAAGCCAGCATCCTGACCTCTGGGGAGCATCTGCCTCACCTGCTGCTCACCCCCTCCCCACCCCATCCAGCACGTTTCTAGCCTTTTCTCTCTAGTAGTCCTCTCTGTTTGAAGCACCCAGAATAGTTTCTCTCTTCCTGTCTGGGTGTTGACTGATACACCTCAAACAGCCCACCCCCTCCCAGAGCGGGCTCAAAGGCAGGGCGGCCACAGCCTGCTCCACCAGAAGGTGGCCAAGGAACGGTGAACTGAACGGAGGAGCACGCTTCACAAATGTTTTAAATCATGAAATCTGACCAACCATTGTGCAAACCAACCCATTACGACATGGATTTACGGTGGAGGCTCTGATACGCCACCCAGATGCCACCTGAGGAGTGAAGGACTTATGCCCCTAGCCGCTAGGATTGCCCCCCAAAAAACTGTCCCCAACTGTCAGCCCTCTTCAGAAATTGCCTTGGCTGAAGAAAACTGGCTCACCCAAGGCCATGCCTCCCTCCAGCGGCAGCCCACACCTGGTGACATGTAAAGGCCCAGACCCACGTTCAGCTACGAAGGGCCATCCCAGAGCCAGAGCTTCCCATGGAGTCAGCTGAGCCCTTCACTAGGACTACATCGCCGCTCAGTGGCTCCCTCTGCCCAGTCTGCTTCTTTCCCTTCTATTCTACGGGAGTTTACCCCAAGAGTTGTCCCTTATAAATTTCCTTCATGCTACTCTGCCTCAGAGTCACTGCCCAGGGACTTGTATTAGTTTGCTGCCGTACAAAGTACCATAGACCCAGTGGCTTAGAAACAGAGGTGTGTTGTCTCACAGGTCTAGAGCTCAGAAGTCCAAAATCAAGGTGTCAGAAGGGTTTGTGCCTTCTGAGGCAGGAAGGGAAGGGAGGATCTCTTCTAGGCCTTTCTGTGGATTTCTGTCTTCATGTTCATATGGTGTTCTCCCTATGTGTAAGTCAGTCTCCAAATCCTCCCTGCCCCCATTTTTGTGTGGGTTTTTTTAAATTGATTTTAGAGAGAGGAAGGGAGAGAAAGAGAGAGAAAGAAAGAGACATCAATGAGAGAAACATTTTTCCTTTGACTCCCACATGCACCCCAACCAGGGCTCAAACCTGCAACCTGGATATATGCCCCTCCTGGGAAGGGAACCGGCCACCTTTTGGTATATGGGATGACACTCCAACCAACAGCCACACCAGCAGCGCGAATTTCCCCTTTTTATAAGGACACTGGTCATATGGACTAGGGCCCACCCTAACAACCTTATTTTAACTTGATTGCATCTGCTAAGACCCTCTCCAAATAAGGTGCTGGGGGTTACAACTTTAACATATGAATTTGAGGAACCTCTCGCAACCACATTCAATTACGTTTCAACAGGAGGACAAGGGACATGGGCTCGGGGGCTTTCTGAGCCTCTCCAAGATCCCAGCCCAGTCACACCGGCTCCTCTCTGAAAGGGCTGCCCACTCAGCAAGCTGAGAGAAACAAAGATGCTCAGCAAGGTTGCATACAGGCTCCTCAGCACAGGTCGGCAAGATTGAAATCAGGAGGGACAGAGTCTGGTTCCCAAGCTGGAGGGGAACCTGAAATGGGGCGCCCATTGGGAAACCTGCATTTATAAGGAAGCTATTTATTACACATAGCTGGGTGATGAGACATGTGTCTGATAGATTAACCTCCGCAAGGGTGTCTGGGAATGTAACGTAATTAGCTTTTCGTGTCCTTTGTTCTCAAAATTAATGACAGTATGACAATGAGTGGAGGTGGGAGGAGGGAGAGGCAGACAAAAAGATGATAAATGTTTCACTAGAGAAAGATGGAATTTGTTGTTGTTGTTTATTTATGGGTAGACTATAATGGCATCAGGGAGGCTTTTCTTGTTCTTATCACCTTAGTTTCAAGCTCAAAATGCAAAGACACATTGTCGTGAAAAGCATTGTTGTAGTAAGGAGCCGTAAGCATCAAATTCTGTGAGTAGGGGCAGGGCAGCAGGAAATGTGGGTTACAGAGAAATTCATATAGATGCGGAGCCAGCCTGCACTTTGGAACTCAGGGATATTCTTATTCAAGTTGGCGTTGCCGTCCATATCGGCAGCCATCAAAACCATGTTTGGATGGGGCACTGGGAGGGGCACAAACAGGCAGGGTTACTACTTGGCTCCCCAGCCCCAACTCCCAAGCACACTTGCCACGAAAACATCAGAAAGCAGCGGAGGTCTGAGAATCAAGTGCAAATGTGCTCATGTGCCAAGAAAACCTAAGACGGCGATTTTCACAGCATATTGGGGCTTGGCCAGGTTCCAGAAACCATCAGCAAAGTAGCCTGCCCTGATACTTCAAAGGAAGAACTCGCACTGATAAATCCTGCCCCGCACTCTCCGAGGCACACACTTAATCTCGAGGCATATAATACCACAACAGTGAGTCACCGGGCTGGAGCCGTAGGCTGCTCCCCGGGCCAGGCAGAGAGGAAAAAGCCTCTCACATCTGTTGTCTCGGGCAATTCCCCTCACTCCTCACAACTGCACCAAAGCAGAGAAATAAAAACTGTCACAGGACAAGTGAATTACGGCCTGGCTTACCTGTAACAGAGCCCCTGACAGAACTCTAAGAACTCAGACCACCATTTGTCATTATCACATTTTGATAAAACCCACCAGACAGGGAGTACAGGAACCTGCTTTATTCCTCAGATTGAGCTCGGAGATCTCAGGGGGACCTTTCAGCCCCGAGACATGCTGAGAGCTTCTCTTTAACAAACACACACACTCTCACACCTTTCTCAGGAGGTCTGAAATCTGGAGCTTCCATCTTCTGCATGTATTCAATATAAATTGAAATTCAGCAGATATTCAGGAGAATATCCAAGATAAATAATATCAAGCTTGGGGGTCATGGAAGAGAAGAAAGCACCAAGGGAATGCCAAGGTCAAGGATGAAGGCCTTTGCTTCTCCGTGAGTGGGGAAAAGAAGAAGAATTTATTTGCTACAAATCCTGCGCTGTCTGGATGCTCGTGGGCGCTGGCGGTTCAGGCAGGCAGCAGACTTTTTCCCATCTGGTCATTTAGCAATGGTCTGCGGAAGGATAGTGCGAATTGTCTCAATCTTTTCTTGAAAAAGACAAGCAAGCCAACAAATTCAGTGATTGCATAAGAAGCTGGAGGCTATGTCTTAGGAGACTCATTCATTTTAGGTGCTTACATGTGGCCATGTTGCATTTGGGTGGGTTTCCGGGCACCATTACACTTCCCCTCCATCCCACTCCTGCTCTTTTCTTGAGGCAATTATTATGCATGACTCCCACGGGTCCACACGTTCCAGATGACCTGCACAAATGTCCTTTCCAACCACGCTTCCCGGTGTAACTGGATTCTAACTCTCTCAGTTCTCATTGCTCTCTCCTGGGGTACCGCATGCAGTCAGATTACATGGCACGCATCTGAGAACAAGCTCCACGCCACCTCTGTTGGTGAAGAAGAAAATTAGGAGCCACCAACCTGTCTATTTGTAGGTGCCAATAAAACCCAGCCGGCACCATTCCTTGGACTTTTCAGAACTTTATTCAGCAAGGCTGTTTCAGGAGGGGTGGCCAACAGTGTGGCCTTGTGCCGGTAAGGACCGCCTTTTCATCACCTAAGTAATAAAGCCTGTTATTATGGGGGGCCCTCAATAATAGTATTGAGTAATTCCATCCACATTAACCACCCCAAGTGGGATAGAGAGCGAAACTTTGAGAGCATTCTGTTGATTTGTCAAAGGAAGGAGGCTCAATTCTGTGCAAGGAGTGCTTGAGCCCCTTAGGGAGTGGCTCAAACCACAGGCAGGGGTGCAGGAGGAGCACAGCTCTCCACTAACACCTCTGCACCCAGGATCCTGTTGCCTGTCAGGGCAGACAGGGGTGGGCCTGGATGAGGCCCACAGATGCCTGGTAGGAAAGGGACCTTGAGGCAGAGACGGGTTCCTGACGCCTATGCAAGGAGACTCGGATCCAGAGTGTGCACTGGGGATCCGGGCCTCATTGGGAAGAAGAGAAAAGCAGTAAGAAAGTTTCCAGCACTGGAACCTTCTCCAGAACATTCTTTCAATGACAGGGGTTGTCCTGGGCAGCTCTGGTGGAGCCAAAGGACCACCTAATTGAAATCAGAAAATCAGTTCCCCATTCAAACTCCATTACTTACTATCTTCTAGAACATGAGCAAATTACTTGACTTCTCTGGAGATTCATTTCTTATAAAGTTCTCATAATGACTAAATTAAAAGGTATACAATGTTAATAGGTCATGTTTATTATGCATTTCCTCTAAGCCAGGCACAGTGCTCAGGAAATAAATACCCCAGGGTTCAGATGAGAAATGGAGTGAAGCACAGAGATGAAGCATTTTGTCCAAGGCCACACAAAGTTAAAAGACAGCAGATGCCCAAACGTGTTTTGGTTATTATTTTAGAACAATGAGAATTTAGGCTACCACCATAATTTTAAAAATCCAGTGATAATATTTTTTGGTTGTTTGTTGACCGAACAGGAAACTTATAGAAAGGTTCGCCTAGCATAGCCATTGTTGTGTGATAGAGGTGGGAGAGCAGTAAACTAGCGGGGCATTTTGCCACTGTTTGCTTTGTTTTTGCTGTTAGTGGCCACAGCCCTCACAGGCACCTAAAACCCAGAGGGCTTCCACTGCTGGCCACCTGTGAGCAGCGCTGAGGCTGAGCAAACTGGAGGTGAGAATGGGACACAGAAAGATGGCATGCGGACACCCCAGGCCTGAAGACAAATCTTAGAAAATACACCAGCCCTTTACAGAAAAAGCAGGTTTCTGTTTCACAAAGGGAAGACAGGCAGGAATTCCAGGCCAGCTGCATAAACGGAAGGAGGAGCTCTTCAAGCCAGTGAGGTTTCCGTCTCCACAAGCGCCCGAGGGAAGGGGCAGAGTTAGCAGTTCTGAGCAGGGAGTCTCCCGCCTCTGTTCTGCAGCACCAGAGCCAGGCCTCCTAAGCTCGCTCGAGAGCCTCGCTTCTGTCTCCGTGGTGAGGGAAGGGTGGGAAATGAAGAGGGAGTTACCTCAAGGCTTCCTTCTGTTCCAAAATTCTGAGATTCTTAATCATACAGAAGAAGCTATCTTGAACCTGCTCTAGGGAAAGTTATGAGAACCCAAAACAACGCTCCGTGTTGGCCAAGCACGATATTCCCGACACTTCAGAGTATGCACTTTCCGTCTCTCTCCAAAGAGGCTTGAGAAGGAGGCATTCCCAAATTCCTACATTTTTCTTCCTTCTCTTCTCCTGCTCCTCCTTCATCTTCTCTGTCATCGTCATCGCCATCTGCGTGCTTAGGGAGGGTGTTTGTTTAGTTTGCTTGTTTCTACGGAAAGTGCCTTACATAAGCCTCTGCTCCCGGATCGCCTGGTGATGGGAAGCAAACCACGAGTCCCAGCACTCCAAGCACCTCACAGAAGAGCTGGAGCTGCGGAGCACCTGCCCACACACGGAGCCCTGCCCACGCCGCTCCAAAGGGGGCCCAACGACAGCTCCACACTAAGGGGGTCTTGCAGCACAAATGGCCATGTTCTTATCATGTGACCCCACCTCAACTGGTCTAGCTCTAGGAGCCTGAGCGAGGAGCAGCCATTCTCTGAGTGCCAGACACGAAAGTCAGGTCCAGCAAAGACAATGGGGATAATGAAACCACTCGGGTTCTGTCTCCTGAAATCTAAGTGAGAATGAGAGAAGGAGAGGGGGGGAGAGAGAGAGGAGTTGGAAGGAAACAGAACTGAGAGACTTTCAGCAGAAACCGAGAGCAGCAAAAGCCGCAAGCAGGAAAAACGAAGGATCAGCAGAGCTAGGAGAAGCCGGGAGTACTAGAAAGTAGGAACCAAGTAACATATGGAACAGAAGAGGAGCCACTTGGTTATGCAGTGGCATGAACAGCAGAAAATTAGAAAAGTCCTGTCCCTCTAGGGCAGCGGTTCTCAACCTGTGGGTCGCGACCCCTTTGGGGGTCGAATGACCCTTACACAGAGGTCGCCTAAGACCGTCGGAAAACACATATATAATTACATATTGTTTTTGTGATTAATCACTATGCTTTAATTATGTTCAATTTGTAACAATGAAAATACATCCTACATATCAGATATTTACATTACAATTCATAACAGTAGCAAAATTACAGTTATGAAGTAGCAACGAAAATAATTTTATGGTTGGGGGTCACCACAACATGAGGAACTGTATTAAAGGGTCGCGGCATTAGGAAGGTTGAGAACCACTGCTCTAGGGCGACAAGATAATCCGGTTCCTAGAGTTGCTTTTGATCCTACTTTGTCTCCCAGCCCCGCCATCCATTCTCCATAAAGACTTGGTTCTGGGATTTCCCAGGAGGTGTGGGACAGATTCCTGGCAACATGTATCCATCCATGAATGAGTCTCCATTTCTTCATTGTAACCTGAGTCAGTCTCTCTTTCTTATTATCAAAAATGCCTAATGAATATGAAATGCCACATGGACTTATTGACTGAACATTGAATTTCTAGCCTGTTCACAGCCCACTGACACTGATGCTTCTGTCTGGAAAAGTCCAGGGCTCCTCTTTCATTTTTATTGCATTGACTGCTTACCTGATTTTATAATGCTCTAAACCTTTTACTTCCACAAGGGCCTTATCCCCTCTTTAATATACGTCTCACACCATCTCTAGCCACCCATAACTCAAAGCTCTGGTGCTGCTACTTCAGCTACCACCTTACACTGTACTTTTTCAACAGGTTTTTTTCTAAGTACTTTCCCATGTGATTTCAAGTGTCCGATCTCTTTTGAACCTTGCAATGGCCTGAAGAGGTAAAAGTAATAATACCTCATTGTCCAGTGCTATACAACTTCAAGACCAGTTTCCCATCCATAATCTTATTTGACAAGATCCATTTAACAGCCCTGCGAGTATAATATTCTCAGTTTAAAGGGGAGGAGACTGAGAATCGGGGATGACGAATAACCCATTTAAGTTCACTCAACACAGAATGGTTTCCGCTGGGATTTAGGGCCTCCATGCCCTTCTTAAAATGTGGTGTCGTCTGTTTTTTCCACATGGACACACAGGACACATAGATGTGCTCACATGGCATTGAAAGTGCCTCATTTCTTGTCTCTATATATCAAGTCAAAGGTCCCTTAGGTTTCCTCTGCGATCTGCCTGCATGGCCGGGCTGCCACTGCTACAGCAACGAAGGGTGGCCTTTGACCAGGAGACTCACCTTTCTCTTCCACAGATGTGTGTAATCCATCGATCATATCCATTTGGCTCATAGAACTGTTTCTTCCCAGTCACTTGATTTATGTATGTGTCTCATAACCCAGGTTACCTGCAGCAAAGGCCCAACATAAAGAAAGGGCCTTTTTTCTTTTTATACACCGGGACATCAATACTTTCAGAGTAAGGAATTGAAAAGCAGCCTGCTTTAAATACATTGTACCACTTCAGCTTGTGGGACAGAATGTGGAGATCATTTTGGTTTAAGAGGGAGAGACTCAAATTGTTATTCATTTTTATCATTTTTATCTATAATAAAGGTAGTTGCTCTAGTGATAGCACATGGAGCTCATTGTTTTATCATTTCTTAAATAAGAGCTGACATTCCCTTCTTCCTATTGTTTGAAGACCAAGGGAGTCTAAACATGGTTTGTCCCTGTCTCTGTTCTTCCCAGGCACACAGAAGGCTGGTACAGTTTCCAATGGCAAGTCTGGTGATGCGAGCAGCATTGTACATGCAATAAAGTAAACAATATGTGAAACAGCATGAGCCGGGTTCTGGAAGGCTCCTCCACGGTGTCTGAACTGCTGCCGAGAGAGGCATCCAGATACAAGTCAGCAAATCCAGGGCACATGGGCTCCACATTATCCATCAAGGCTTTCTTGCTGGTGCCAGACATATCCTCAGATTCTTCAAAACACTGTGTTCTAGGCACCTACTTGGCAGTAGATCAGACCTGATTACGAGATGAATCCCACTGGCTATTTGAAATTCAGATGACTCCTAACAAACAACACTGCCCAGGTTTGATCTTGGTCCCACAACAACTGAGTCCAACTACGTGGTTCCACCATAGCTGAACTCCATGGCCAGCACTGTGAAGGCAGTAACTCAAAAAGTATCCATCACCCCATAAATTAAACAGATGTGCACTGTAACACTTAACTACCTGTTCAAATTGGGGGCCCTATTTAGAGCTATGCAAGGGCCACACTCCAATAATAGAGGATGTGACTTCCCCCAAAATATCATGTGGCTCACATCTCTGTGCCTTTGCACACTCTTGTTTCCTCTGCCTGGAATGTCCTTTCTCTTGCAGGTGACTTACAGACTGCTCCTGATCCTTTAAGACTTCAAGATCAAGCATTATCATCAAGCCAGGCCTCACCTCTAGATAAAAACCCTAGAGAACCATGTGCACCAGGAAACTTGGGCAAATGTTCACAGCAGTGGGTGAACAGCCAGTGGGAATGGCTGAATTGTGGTATATTCACACAGTGGGATACTGCATGAAAACAAATCAGAGATGAATGAACATTAATGCAGTTTATAAACACTGTAGAGTGTACCAAGCAAAGATGAAAAATAACATATACTCTA
Source organism: Myotis nattereri (assembly GCF_964212035.1). Classification (NCBI taxonomy): domain Eukaryota; kingdom Metazoa; phylum Chordata; class Mammalia; order Chiroptera; family Vespertilionidae; genus Myotis; species Myotis nattereri. The sequence continues at coordinate 39,342,722 of NC_138079.1, forward strand.
TGATTTTCTACATATGAAGTTCCAAAACAGGCAAATTGAACCATAATGTTTAGGGACATATAGGTGGTTGAAGTATACAGAAAAGGACAGCTGTGATCACCATTCTAAAAGCCAGAATAGAGCAGTCTCCTGTGAGAGAGGAGAGGTTGTTGGGAGGAAAGTAACACGAGGGCTTTGGGGCACTAATGATGTTCCATTTATTGACATGGATTATGATGACTCGGTGTCTATTTACATTGTATGCACTTTCTATATGCATGCTATATTTAATGATTTTTTAAAGAGGCAAAAGAAAAAGCGAGTTTAGAAGTTGTCCAAACAGAGGCTCATGATTAAGAAATGTCATTGAAAATGCAGCCATCATTTTCCTGACTGGAGGGTCCATTTTAATGGAAGGAGGATCCCTCATGCAGCCACTCATTAGTAAGAGAATCCTCCTCCATGAATGTAAAACCGACCGCGTTAGTAGAAGGTGAAAAAATATAAACCTTCCTGTAGTATACCGTCTCTACTGGAGCATTAAATATGTTTATAGAAAAAAAAATGATTTGGTATTTTTTGAGGGAGGACCCTAAGTTCTAGCCTGCCTGGAGCAGAGCCTTCAGAACTGTGGTTCAAAGCGTTTGCATTTTCCCTCCTGGGATCAGCTCTTCCACGGAGGCACATTTTAAAGCTGTTTCTGGAAGCCAGCCTTGGCTGGCCTGACTGTATGTAATCCTTTATGTTTTCAAATAAGAAGGAGTTCATAAACCTCCTAGAAGTTGGGGGATAGAGAGGTGCACCAAAGGTAATTACATTCTGCCTCCTTTAGTCCCCCGTGGCTGCAGCTGGACATGGTCCCCTTCCTTGTGTCCCATCCTGACGTGGTGTGCACCGCTGTCTGCGTGTTGAACAGCTGCCGGGCCCTCCGCAACAGCTGCTTCCTGAGGCTGTGTGAACGACACTGACAGCCCTGGCACCCCAGGGTCTCAGCTCTAGGGTCTCTGACACGCTCCCAGGTGCAGGTGGAAATTACATGCTCAGAGCTCGAGATTTGCTTCCGGCTGCTTCCCCGTGAACCAGAGATCGGTATTTTATGGAGAAGCTCTTGTTCTCAGAGGTGGGTGGGAAGGAATAGATCTATTCAGCGGAGGGGATTGAAATGTTGCCCATGAACTAAAGAATCTGAACCAAACCAGGTAGCAGGGGTGGGGTAGAGCAGGGGGAGAGGGGGAATCTTGATGAAAAACCTAACCACGTAGCCCACCCAGTGCACTGCTCTGGTTGGGCTGGTGGGATGCCTACAGTAAAGCGAGGAGTGCTGAGAGTGGGGGCGGTGGGGTGAAGTTGTTTCGTTTTAATTTCTGGAAGAATTTACTGAAGTTATTAAATGTAATGTTATATTGAGGAGAAGGATTTTGTCAAAAGAGAAGGAAATCTACTGGAAAAACAGATACAGAGCGCTGTACAGAGACAAAGCGAGTGAAGAGGCACAGAGCACAAAGGAAACAGAGATGGAGGGAGATGCCGGAAGTGAGGAGAGACTGAACGAGACAAAGACAGTGGGCAGGGCCCCTCCTGGCCTGTGTTCATTTTTTAAGTGCGTGTGTGTGCTGCACTTAAACGCACTTAATCACCGGCATGAATTGCATACTTGCACCAATAGCCTTGTTCTCACTCCCCCTAACTGCTAATGGGCTGTAAATATGGCCTTTAAAAAAGGAACCAGGTTTGATGTGGATTTGAGTTCACCCGCGTTAATATAATAATATATAATATAGCATCATCATAATAAAGGGAGACAGGTTAGCTGCCTTCTGCCAGTGACTCACTGACTGCACCGGCCCGGCCCAGGCCCACGGACAGAGGCACGGCCCTGCTGTGGGCAAGCACAGGCTTTTCTCACCCAGGTAACCTCTCCAGCAACGGAGGGAGCTCCGTTACTGTTTGGTGAGCAGCTGGGTCCCAGGGGACTCTTCCAGGCAATAAGCAGCTTCAGCTGGAAAAACCTAAACAGCTATAAAGGGAGGGGCTGAGGAGGAGGGGAACTAATGAGCTGGGAGCAGCAAGAGTGACAGCTTAATTAACTCCCAGCCCAGCTCATCCATGGTACCGCAGGGCTGCCCAACCCAACCCAGAGCTCCCTCCAGCTGGGGTTAAAGTTACACTCCGTGTCAAAGGCCATTGGAAAGAAAGCCCTGCCCAGGACAAGAGGGAGAATCAGTGAACTTCACAGAGAAAAGGTGGCCGCTCCTCCCGGCACAGTTCCCTGGGTGGGCGATGTGAAGGGACGCAGGTTGGATTGTCTGAACTAGACTGAAGGAAGTCTGAGTCTGGCCATGTGGCAAAGCAAAGGATGGAAACATCTGCCTGAGCCTGGAGAAGCGATTTGTTTTGACTACTGCATCTGCTATTGTCCTTAAGGTTAGAGCCCCCGGGGCTGTGAGAGGACAGTGTCCTGAACCTAGAAAAGTTTTCTCTTCTGCGAGTGGCTGGGAAGCCCTGTGTTCATGGCCCCCGTGCCACCTGGCCTTTTCCCACTCAGGACAGGGAGCCCGGGGATCAGTGGCCTCTCACACATTTCACATCCAGAGAAGAGCCTTTGTAATATCTACCTCCTCTCTTTAGCAAGATTATTTTTATCCAAATCTAGAAATAAAATTTAAAGAATAACATGGCCAGGAAAGGCAATGAGAATTTTTCTGTATTATACTTTTTAGGTACAATCTTGCTGAACAGAAGGAAGGAAGGAAGGAAGAAGGAAAAGTTAAGTTTGTCTATATAAAAGAAAAAAGCACTATTTATTCAAGAGTCTTATATTCATTTTACAGTGTGAACTTTGATCCTTTTTTATAATATGATATATTATTTTATGTAAAGAATTGTCTGACAAAAAAAAGAATTGTCTGACAACTTCTAAGTAAATTTTAATAAAATCAAAATGTCTGCAAAAAGTACAAGTCAGATAACTGTGAAATGATACAGGCATGGTGATATTTTATATAACAGACTTATTCTTTAGTTTTGAACAAATAATAGTAATTTAAACATATTGTTCACATTCAGTAAAATGTTTCATGTATGAACTAAAATTTGCACAACAAAAATACTATACCCCACAGGTTTACAGTCTCAAATCATAAACCCTCAAATATTCACACAGAATGACAGAAATGAGGTCCTTCACATTTTGTTTCTTTATCTTTTGCAATCATCTTTTGCCTCAAATCTCATGTTTAAATGCGGGAATATGCAGAATGAGGGGGCTGGAGAAACAACCCACTTGTGATACCCACTCCAATGAATCCAAACCATCATGAGCTGATGCTTGGAACAAAAGCGTGTAACTTATTCCCACACAACCAGGAATTCTTTCAATTTACTTTCATATCAAATATAACGCTTATTAAAGGGTAAATAATCAAAACAAGCTAATTTGAAGCATACTTCTATCCTTAAAACTCAACAATAAACCACACTATTGTTTAAAATTTAGATCATTAAAAAAATTTTTTTCAAGGAAGATATTTTATCAGGGCACATGGTGATGGTGAAAGTCAAATCCCATGTTAGTCCGTTTTGTAACTGTTTTTAAATTCTTTACAGACTTGCACTCCCTGTTGCTGGCATGGGGTGGACCTCCCCACTGCCCTGCGCTCACTGTGCCTCTGCCTGTTATTCATGCCCACGACCACAGCCCCTGGGGTAAGCTGAGTGGGGCAGCTCGGGCGGCTCCAATTATGCCTGACCAGAGTGAGAGAGAGGAAAGGTACTTGGCAGAAGCCACATTAATTGAGGTGCTGCTCTGTGTCAAGCCCTCTACCAAGCATTTTCCTTTACAATGGTTCTTTCATTTTTCCCAACAACTCCTTGCGGGAAAGGTTATAACCCCAATTTTTGGAAATGAAGAAAAGCAGACTACAAGCCATTAAGTGGCTTATCCAATGGCCCACTGCTTATAAGTGGCAGAATCCGGATTAGAACTCAGATAAGGCTAGAAACAAGGCTCAGGTTACCTCCCAAAGGTGAGCATCGCAGATTCTGTGGCATCCGCAGGAGATGGTCTAGGCCAGTGATGGCGAACCTATGACACGTGTGTCAGAGGTGACATGTGAACTCATTTTTTTGGTTGATTTTTCTTTGTTAAATGGCATTTAAATATATAAAATAAATATCAAAAATATAAGTCTTTGTTTTACTATGGTTGCAAATATCAAAAAATTTCTATATGTGACACGGCACCAGAGTTAAGTTAGGGTTTTTCAAAATGCTGACACGCCGAGCTCAAAAGGGTCGCCATCACTGGTCTAGGCCCTTGATTCTAGACGAGTCTCAACTGGGCTGACTGGGCACTTCAAGTCTCTGCCACGTATCTGCTCCATGCCAGCAGGCTCCCTCAGGAATGTCCTCATGGAGATGACAGAAACACAAGAAAGAGCAAGGCCTCTCGAGTTGTAGACTTAGAAGCACCATACTTGCACCTCTGCTTCATTCTATTACCCAAAGCCAGGCACATGGTCAAGTCCAGAGACAGAGGCAGAGGACACTTCAAAGTTAAATGCCCAAGGGGGTGGATGCAGAGAGGGTGAAAGATCATTAAACCCATCAGCAAGACCTATCAATTCTACCTTAGAAATACTTTCCACACCTGTCCAATACTCCTTCTATCTTATTGCTACCACCACTTCGGTTCACCATGATCTCTCTTACCCATCACCACCTGACAGCTCTGTCCAAATCGTTCGTGTCCATTCCTTCTCAGACCACTCTCAATGCAGCAACGAGAATAAACTTAAAAAGAAAACCTGCTCTGACCACTCATTTAATTAAGTCTGCCAAATGGTTTCCTATTGTTCTCAGGATAAAGGTGAAAACCCTGACTAAGGCCTGAATTGTTTTCAATTTTCAATTCAGGGGTTATTTTAAAGCAAATAGGTGAACCTGGTGAAAGGGAGAAAGAGAGTGAAGAGGGAGTGTGGGAAAGAGAGGCTTTGTAATGACTTCCATGTGAGGACAGCCTGGGACCCCTTCCTCCAACCTCATGTCCTTCCATCCTTTCTTTCACTTTATGGTTGGAACACATCATAATTCCCCAACTTGTACACTATTTCAAGCCTCTGGGGTCTTACTTGGACTGCTCTGTGTCCAAGTAGAGTTCTCTATCCCTCCTTTTGGTACGGATTCAAAACCCTCTGCCTTTCTCCTTTCCTTCTTCCAGGGAAAAAGAAGAGAGGATAGGAGGCCTGAAAAGTAGAGAGGAGAAGAGCCCTGATTGTTTTGGCTCACTGGATAGAGCGTCAGCCTGCGGACTGAAGGGTCTCAGGTTCAGAGAGAGAGAGAGAGAGAGAGAGAGAGAGAGAGAGAGAGAGAAGGATGAGGGAGAGAGGATGAGGGAGAGGAGAGCTGGCCTTTGCTTAAAATGTCCTCAGTCTGATTGAGGTATGTTCACTGAGGTCGACCCCTTCCAATTCTCCCATCCACACTCGTCTTGTATACTTGTTTCGTCTATCTCCTTTCATTCATCCTCTCTATATGTCCAAACCATCTCAACATACATTTCTCAATCCTCGACACTACATCTTCTTTCACTCCACAATGTTCCCTAAAATTAACTTAGTAAACTTTACTTAAAGTTTTAAGTCAACTTCACACTGTATGTGCACGCCCGCATGTGGTATTTTGTGGAAGAGCCACACTCAAGGGGCCAAAGAGCCGCATGTGGCTCGTGAACCGCGGTTTGCCGACCACTGGTCTAGGGTCCCCTGGCTGCATATAAATGCTCAGAAGACACACTGAGGGGCCCACTGCTCTAATGAGTACAAATTCACCTCTCTGGGTTCTTTCCTGAATTCAAGTAAGTCACCCCTTCAACATCATCGCAGAACTAATTCTTTATCAACAAAGGGCTTCCGTTTAACTCAAGGAGGTAGAGAAAGGTTGTCAAAGGGTTTTCTTCTTCTTCTTCTTCTTCTTCTTCTTCTTCTTCTTCTTCTTCTTCTCTCTCTCTCTCTCTCTCTCTCTCTCTCTCTCTCTCTCTCTTTCTCTCTCTCTCACACACACACACACACAGACATATTACCTGCCAACACCTGTATCTTGGGCAAAACTGCAGGAGTATCACATTAAGTTCTAGAGACTTTCTCATGTGGGACCGTGCATATTACACATAGCTCCAAAGGGTTGGTGATTCCTTTTTATGTCCTCTTTATTAGTAAAGCTTAAGGGTAACATCTTGTGTCTGTCTTCTTCCTGCTACATTAAAACAAATGATAATCTAGCTCTCCGAATATCCAGAGTTCGGCTGAAGTCTTGCTTATTGGTTAGTATTGGTTACTATTCATTTATAACCGGTATATTTTCCCTACAGGGTACCTATGGCAATTTCCAGAATCAGGCCACAGAAAGCTTTGAATCACATAACTAGTGCAAGATTTGGCAAAAATGAACCTATAATCATGGTCTTTGTTCTCCTCTTTACTTCTGGGAAGAGCTATTTTGTTTCCATCTGTTGTCTTGCCCTTGAGTATGATAATATATAAGTTTATTTGCCCCCACAAGAAGTCCTGAAGTGGGCAGCCCAAGGCTATACTAACAGTTCCATTGCCATCAGGGACCCAGACATTTTCATCTTTCTCCTCCATCAGACTTAGCACATGGCTTGCATCCTCAAGGTCACCTCATAACTAAGATGGCTGTTGGAATGGCAGCCATCATCTTTACTTTTTGAGAGAGAAAAGGGAGGTAGAGGAAGAGCAAAATGGGACTTTTCCCAGCTGAGGCAGCATTCCTGAGGATTTCTAGAAACCTAACCAATAGCTCCTACCTGTAGGGGACTAGACAATATCTCCCTGTATCTAATAGCACTCCCCAGAATGAAGACAGAACTCTGCCAATGAGTAATAGGGGAGACTCAGTACTGAGTAGGCATCCAGAGTCTCTGCTACAAACTAGGTGCCAGCCCCTGGGCTAAGGACTTCTGAACCCCAAGAAAGAAGATACCTACTAAGAACATCTCCCAGTTAGCCACGGGGCTAACATTTTAAAAAACAGAGCCTAGCAGTCACTTCTACCCAGGGCCTGTCATGCAAACTGCACTTTGGGGAGAAGCCTGCACTGAACTACCTGCCTCTGCAGTGGATTGCTGGCTGCACTGGGTTTCTGCCATCTGAGCCAGTCCTTATAGAGGAATGTCTGGAATATTATTTCAACCAATAGGACTGAGGTTTTCCCCATCCAACTGGAGCTGCACAGCTATATCCCCATCAACAACTTCATGGACAAATCAGAGCAGTTCCATTCTGACCAATCATTAAAGCGCCCTTTGGACCAATCAAACTGTAAGGATTTGTAGTCCTCATTTGCATGAGGACAGACCAGTCAGGGACAGAGGTGGGAAATTCTGTCTCTATAAGCCAGCTCCTCTCTGGCTTTGAAAGCACACTCTCCCTTTCCACTGAAGACTGGAGACTGTTTCCTTGGCTGAGCAAAAACACCAAAGATGTCTCACTAGAGCAGCCAAGCACTGCATCAGCGAGGAGGAGCGAAGCAGAGCCATCTAGTGTAAGAGGGGCCTGACCCCAGGGCTGCTTCACAGCCGGGCTACATCACAACTGAGCTGTTTTGCACTGAATAAAGTTTCCTTCTTCACTGCACCTCAAATTGGGGATTCCTGTTGGCATTGAATTGTTACCAACACCACTGATTGACAGACTTGATATACGAGCCCCTGCTTCTTCCTCAAAACACCTCTACTAGCTTTATGCCATTAGAACAAGAAAAGTCTTAGAGATTGTCAATCCAACAATCCAATTTTATTTTATCTAGCAATTTAATAGAGCTTATGCATTTATAGAAGTTTTCCAAAATATCATCTAATTCTCAAAAAGACACCCTCCTTAAAGCAAATAGTGTTAATTTGGTTTTCCAGAGAGGAAACTGAGATCTAGAAAGATTTAAGTGATTGGTTCAAAGTCACACAGCTATTAACAGTAAAATAGGTACTAGCGCACAGATCTCTGACACTTGGCCCCACATTTTTTTGTCTTTCTTAAAAGAATTTAAAGATACAGAATATTACAAATATCTAGGCATGACTCAGAACTAACAAAGATTTTTTATTCATTTTGCTCCAGAATATTTTTTTCTTTCAGAGTAAAAAAAAAAAAAAATTTGCCAATCACATTCCCCTTGCTCCCCAGAGATAATCAGTATCATTAATTTTGTGAGTGTCACCATCCTGGTAGATATTTATCTTTTAATTTCTCATGTGCATTCATAAGTATGTTGTTGTTTTTGCAGGTGTTTTTCACTCAACATATTTTTAAATTATATTAGGTTAATGCACATAGTTCATTTACTTTAATTGCAGTGTGATAGTCTATTACATAAATATGCAGTACATTTTTTGTTTATTTCTACTTTCCTGCTATAGATTTAATAAGCATATGAGGATATATTCTAAGAGCTTTTTATATATTTACTCCCTTGATCTTCATAACAAATCTATGAGGTATGATTGCTATGATCCTGTTGTACATAATGAGGAAACTACAGCAAGAGCGAAGTTAGAATCTGTTTAAGTTGTTACAGCTGTTAAGCAACAGAGCTGTTCAACCCCAGAGGAGCTGAATCCAGAACCCCCACCCTTGACTTCTATCCAGTGCAAATTGTCCCCACCACTCCTTATCTCCAACCCCCATCTCTCCCATCTCTGTCATATAAAAGTTTTTAATTCAATAGAGTGAAATCTATGAATCTTTTTCTTTACAAGAAGCATGTTTTGCTACTTTAATAAAAGCCTTCTTATTCTTTAGGTAGTGAAGAAAATCTGTATTTTCTTCTAATTGCTTTATAATTTTGTTTCTTATGTTTATTATTGTTTGTGACATGAGGAAGGAAGCCAATTAAATTTTTATTTTCGCCGAAACCGGTTTGGCCCAGTGGATAGAGCGTTGGCCTGCGGACTGAAGGGTCCCAGGTTCGATTCCGGTCAAGGGCATGTACCTGGGTTGCGGGCACATCCCCAGTGGGAGATGTGCAGGAGGCGACTGATCGATGTTTCTCTCCCATCGATGTTTCTAGCTCTCTGTCTCTCTCCCTTCCTCTCTGTAAAAAAATCAATAAAATATATTTAAAAAAAAAATTTATTTTTATTTGGAAATTGTTCCAGTACTATAAAGGTAATAAGTTCTATTTTCCCTACTGGTTTTCTTAGTACCACTTTTAGCATATATGACGAAGTTCCATATACGTACTGATCTATTTCTTAGAGTGCTATGCTATTTCACTGATCTATTTTTCTAGTCTCAGTTTTCTTTCCATTTAATTCTCTGGCTTAAAAATAATGTATGTCTGAACCTGATACACTCTATCTGCTCATATAATTCTGACTGTCCTGGAGCTAAACACAAACTTGAAAGTTTGATAAGTGCTTGACCATTCTTCAGCAAGATAGGCTAGAAGGCATGTGGTCTCACGCTGGAGATTCCACTTGCACTGCTGAGGGATCCTCCGAAGTAGAAGGAAGAATCAATGCAGAGGTAGTGAGTGAGCAAGAAAGAATGAACTCTGGGTTCTGCATCCACAGAGGTACCCCACTGCTGACAGCCATTCTCTAACATCTGTGTAAATCTCAACAGCACATCATTCAAAATCATTGGTCTTTAGGTTGACCAAATAGTGCAGTTTTTGGTAACACAAGTTCATCAAGAAGTCTGAAAAAAATATTCAGTTCCAGAGCTTAGAGAACAAGACAATTTTAAAATCACATTGCTTTTTATAATTGGCTACGTATATCCAAACTACATAATGATCTGCAGTTTATAGTATTTTGCAGGGTTCAGCTGTCTGTATATATTTATGGTCTAGGTCTGGCTCCAGAAAAGTTCCCTCTGGCACAGTTACACACCCTGCAGGCAGAGAATGTGAAGATAGATCATGTCTGCACACACACCCGGAAGTAAAGAAAGATAGAAAAGAAATAGACACCTCACAGCAAGCCTGAATTTGGCTGTAGCAGTCTCTCTTCTCTGCCCACGAAAGGAGACCCAGGCCAGTGACAGGGGAGTGAGGAGGATGAGGCCAGGCCAGGAACTGGTATCTCATGGAGCCATCGTCCCAACCCAAACATAATGGTTAGGAACATGAACCATAGTCTTATTACTATTAAGAACATCATAGGCAGTCCTGACAAAAATGTTTTTTAACTCAAACCACTAGCTGTATTTTTCATATTCTGTAAATCATAAAGTAACTGATGTGTAGAATTTTTAAGCTCCTGCAAAAAAAAAAAAAAAAAAAAAAAAAAAAAAAAAAAAAAAAAAAAGGACTCCTGCATGGCAGCTTTGAGAATATGCCACAGTCCAACAGATTTTTTCAATATTAAAATGTATTTTTCCACAGACAACTTGACTTTCCTGGACCAATAAAGAGTGAGGTTTGGGGAGTGAGGAGGAGTAATTCTAAGGTCGTACAAACTGCCTGGCTCTGCTGGTGAGGTTGTTTAAGAAATGGCAGGATCCTGGCTGCACGGAGCCAGCATTCCGCCTTCATAGTCGCTCTATTTTCTGGTCATTCTCCCTCCATCCCACCCCCACCTTGTCTTTTCCCAAATGAAATTTTATGGAAGTGAAGAGTGATTATTTTTAATCATTCAAGAACACTTGAAGATATTTCTGAACTGTAGCTTCTAATTCTTATAATGAAAATGACATGTTGCTCAGATTAAATATGAATAAAAATGCAATCAACTCTATACCCAAGGACATTTACCTCTTAAAAGTTTTTTTTTTCTCTCCTGTCTTAGAGCTGACATGACTTTTCTGATCTTCACCAAACAAAAGAATTGTTTTCAAAAGAGCAAGTAATCCAGGCTACCCATTTGCTCAACGCAAGATGTTGAACAGAGAATGAAAGGAGAACTCCACCCCTACAACCAAATCGGAACCTCCCTGTAACAATCTCCTCCAGGCCCCTGTCTGGGATCATGTTTTAGGTGAAGCTGTGTTTTAACAAGATTCTCCTGCTTCACTCAGTAATAAGCCACCTTGGACAGGGTCCAAGACTAAAATACCATGTATTGTATTATGCATAATAGTGGGTCATGTTTATGCAAGGCCCCAGTGCAATTGTTCATAAATTTTTATTTCTTTTCATTCTATTTCTTAGCATGCAGACTTGACTGACATGCTTACATCCATTGCTCTGTTTTTCTTGCTTTGTTGTGGTTGTACATTTTAATGAAAACTCTTTTTCTGGAAAGACATCCAGCTCTAGGCCGGCTCTATGGAATCTATAGATTTTCCTCCTGGAATAGAAAACAAGAACTTGGAGTCAATTGGCCCACAAATACATTTGCTAAATGAGGCTTTCCTCGAATGTCACTCATTCATTCAACAAGTATTTACGGAGCACCTCCAAGCTGCAGGCATTGTGCTTGTCTGTGAATACAATCATGAATGAAACAGATGCACAGGGCCCCTGCCTGTGTGGTGGGTGCAGTCCAAAGGGGGAGAGCAGCAAATATCTAATTACCCATTGTGGTAAGTGGAGGTAGAAAGAACGGGAAACTCTGACACAGAACAGTGCAGTGCAGAGGGCTGCCGCTTAGGCAGAATAGCCAAGGAAGACCTCTTAGAAGTAGGCCATGCAAGCCATTCCTAAGAGATCAGAGAACCCCACCATCCAAAGGGGAAGGGGAGAGGAAGAGTGTATGCAGAAGACAGCAGATGGGAAGGTCCTGCAGGGTGCTCAGACCATCCCCGCTCACCCTCCTGCCCATCTACCCCATAGCCATTCATAGGGCAAGTCCGGTCCCTTTGCCCAACTAACATGCATGGTGCTGTCTCTTCAATGGCCTCCTCAACCACTTCATCTGTTTCCCACGACTTACTGCTTAAACATATGCTGGGTTGTATTGTCCTCAGATGGTTCCTGTGGTTAAATTTGTCTGCCCAACAAGTTTTGTAAACCCACTGAGGACAGAGGGCGTGTGCCCCTTGTCCCCCACACCATGCCTGCCGCAGCGCTGGAGCGGAACTGACGTGGGCTGCATTGAAAGGAACTGAAGATGTTAGGCCTGACAGGGCAGGTGAACAGCCGTGGCTAAGCTGCTTTTCTATCTGCATCTGCTCACATTAGACGAAATGCAAATAGATAGGCCCCATCTCTCTCTCTGTTCTATTTAGCATTCATATGACACCTTTCAGCACAGAAAAATGAGTAAGTGGAACCAGAAGTGGTCATTCCATGTGCTCATCCCCCCGCCCGGCTGCAGCCAGGCATCTGGTCCCCACCTGCCCCTCACACGCCCCTCCTCCCAAAGGGGCAGGCTGCAGGCACCACCGCGCTGCTTTCAGCAGAGTTCTTCCCACTGAGCCGCACACTGTTGAAAGAACGCATTGTCTGTGCTAAAGGGAGAACGCGGGTAGCACATTACAAATCTGAGCTGTTAAGTGATAAATGAGCAATGAAAAGCGTCCTGACATCATTAAGGTGTTCCTGAGCATGCTCTCTGCTCAGCCTCACCCTCATGCAACCTCGAGAATACCGGATGGCTTGTAAGGTGACCAAAGCCTGGCTTAGAGTCACCAAACTGGGCAATTTCAACCCCAGGGGGCTTTTTTAGATTCTGCCCATTGGGAACACAGGCATTTTATAGAAACTGTTAAACTTGCGTCTTTAAACTTTTTTAGAGGGTAGGACTCTCTTCAACCACATGAAAGTGAACTTGGCTTTTCACTGCTCAGAGTATTCCCAGAGTTTGAAGCAGTCCCAGGGTACCACCTCCTGCCTCAGGTTCTGGAAGCCTAACCCTAACACCCCCACAAGGCACACACACCTGGCCAGCCCCTCTGTAGAACACACCACACCCTTCGCATCTTCCTGGCTCAACCAGGACCCAGCACTGATGGAGACTCCTGAACAGACCACCTGCTGGGCGACAGAGCCATTTATCTGACATGTATGAGATGAAATTTGTCAGGCCCACAAAGGGCATTCCTCTAAAATCCTTTAAAGTGCATCATACTGGAATGCTACAGGCGGGTAGGGGGTGCTCTGATCTACTAATGCTGTAGAAGTCTACATATCAAAAGAAGAATTTGGATGTGGGTCAGCAAAAGCAGTTGGGGGAGTGGGGCTGGACTCATTTCCTCCTGACTCAATCATGACTAATTGGCTTATAAGGATCTCATGGTCATTGTGGTAAAAGAAGGTACATAATTCCACAAAAATATATTGTGACAATATGGAGTGGAGTGGGAGGGTGAAGGCGGGGGGGGGGGGGGGTCTTCCTTCCACCTCTTACTATCTGTGTGACCTTGGGCAAGTCACTTAGCATTTTGATTTCCCTATCTGTAAACTAGGGGAAAATAATGGCAGTGATCACATAAAATATGATGAGGATCCAATGATGGCAAAAGTACATGCTCAGCACAGTGTCTGGCACATGCAAGTGGTGGAGTAAATATTCACTACTTATTGCAGACCTACTTAATATGTCATACACTGAACTATGTGCTTTTATTTAGTTCTGTATTTAATCCTACAACAACTCTCAAAGGTAAGATCTGTATTTATGATCACTATACTATCCTGCTCACCTTGTTTTCCTATGAGAAATATTTTCATGTCAGTGGCTATTCCTGTCTGCTATTTCCCCTTGAAAAATTGCTCCAGGATGGGTACTTCCTAAGGGGAAGCTTTCTCCATTAGCTAGACAGGAGGGGAAATGTAAGGGCAAGCCTTGACCCACCATTACCAAGAAATCAACCGTGGAAGTGAGTCATCTTTCTCTCGCCACTGGGCTGGACTTGGTGATTAATGGGAGTCATTTAAGATTAATACCCTTTCTTGTTCAAGTTTTGAAAATTAAAGCTCTTGGAAACGTGAGCCCAGAGAATGAACAAAAAAGAAGGAAGTAGAACAATATTCTCTTTCTAGTTGCCTGCTTTCAAAAACTCAATCTCCTTCTGCCAAAATGTAGAGAATCGGAGGTCCCTTGTCTATGTCACGCTGCTTTCCTTGTTTTCCTCCTCATCTCCAGAAGGACATTAATTCCAGCCAAATGGTTATCATGGATCCTCAGCACAGTTTCCAAGTTACCAAATGAGACAGTGGAACAACTGATTGTACTGGCACAGGCCAACGGGGGGAGATAAAGGAGGAGCATGTGGGCCCCAACAGCTATTGTTGCTGTCTTTCTTTCAAAGCGTGAGTGCACAAGTTTGCTGGCCCGAGCCCTTGAGAGTCTTGGGAGAGAAAAGATACCTCAGCCAGTGTCTTGTCAAGGCCAAGCTTCTCAGGGCTCAGTCCTGTCCTTGCCACCTTAGCAGAGCTGACACCACCTCATCCTGAAATACGCCCCAAGACCCAGCCACCAAGAGCACCCTCCCGCCCCACATGTCACCACCAGAGCCAGGCCACCGAAGTGATCGTGAATGATATTTCCTGAGCACGTTCCACTGTGGTGACAGGGCTCCTCAGTCTTCCATTTAGATACCAAAACGGGCATTCAAAATGGAATTCCTGTTTTCTGGTTTCTAAAGGAGAAAAACGCTGAAGCTGGGAGATGTGGAGAACCTCACCTGCAGCTGCACTGCGGAGAGTGGCCGGGCCAGCATCTGAGCCCCCGCTCTCTGTCTTAGACCCTAAACACATAGCTTGAGGGGTCTCGCATGCTGCCAGGGTCAAGAGCTACTTGACTAAGACAGAGAAATGAGCCTGTGATCCTATAATCACATAATGCCTTGTACTGCAAACTGTCCCTTACAAGTGTCTTATGCCTCCAATTAGATTATAAACTCCCAGGAGTGATAAGGTTGAACAGGAACAAAGTCTTACAGTCCCTTGGAACCCAGTCCTTCAGTACCGGCAGCACCATAGAGTGTATGCACCTGGAGTAGACACTCCACGTAATAGGCGTCAGGCTCAGATTGTGGACAGTGACTGCACGCTGCTAGCACTCAAGGCAGGCTTCCCGTCAGTTCTTTCACTCATTCTATGAGGTCGGGGTTGCTATTATTATCCTGTTTATAGATGAGGAAACACAGGCACAGAGAGGTTAGGGACGCACCACTGGGAGATGGCAGAACTTGAAGTCACAGCCTAGCTCCAGAGCATGGTCTAATCCAGCAGTTCTCAATCTGTGGGTCGCGACCCCTTTGGCGGTCGAACGACCCTTTCGCAGGGGTCGCCTAAGACCATCCTGCATATCAGATATTTACATTACGATTCATAACAGTAGCAACATTACAGTTATGAAGTAGCAACGAAAATAATTTTATGGTTGGGTCACAACATGAGGAACTGTATTTAAAGGGCCAGAAGGTTGAGAACCACTGGATCCAATGTGATATAAAAGAAGATTGGGGAAGGGGCAGTGCAAGGGAGGGGAAAAAGGAGAAACCATACACAGGAAGATAGACAATATCAAGTGAAACCAAGTGTCCTTCTGACTTTCCTTATTGTTGTTAATCCTCACCCAAGGACATTTTTTTCCATTGATTTTTTAGAAAGAGAGGAAGGGAGG
This sequence comes from Myotis nattereri, assembly GCF_964212035.1. NCBI lineage: Eukaryota > Metazoa > Chordata > Mammalia > Chiroptera > Vespertilionidae > Myotis > Myotis nattereri. Next base: position 39,358,230 of record NC_138079.1, read on the forward strand.
GAGGGAAGGTGACAGAGAAAATGAAAAACATCACTGTGAGAGACACACCAATTGGTTGCCTCCTGAATGTGCCCCCACCAGGGTCAGGGATTGAAATTGCAACCTAGGTATGTGCCCTTGTCCAGGAATCCAACTCCCGATCCTGTGGTACTCAGGTCAACATTCTAACCACTTAGCAACACTGGCCAGGGCCAAACTGAGGGTCCTTATGATTTTGATTAAATTTAGCTTTAAATCATAATTCTAGAAATCATATTTCTCTCTCTCCCCTCCCCCCCCACACACCCAAAGACCTAACTTTCCCCCCAGATAATCAGAAACCTCAGAGACAGGCTAAAGATAATATCTTGACCTAAGTTATTTTTCAGTTCTTGAGCCCAAGTTATGACTCAGTTCTTGATTCCTAAGGTGGAACAACCCCCTAGCTACTTTCCCATGAGACTGGACAGAAGGGCATGGGAAAAGACACCAGAGCTGTCCCCAAGACCTGAAGAAATTAATTAGGACCGTCACCCCACCTCAGACAAATCAGCTCCCAGCACGTCCCAGAACCCCTGCCCACAGTGCCTTGCAATTTTGCCCCATATATTCTGTAACCTACACGCCATTGGAGAGGTTGGGCTTTTGTGCATTAGCTCCCTATTCTCCTGGATGGTGCCATTCATTTACAAAATGGATGAACTCCTTCTGCTGCGTTAGTTTGCTAGGACCATCGTAGCAAAGTAGCATAAACTGAGGGCTTGGACAACAGAAACGTGTTGTTTAGACGTCCAAAATCAAGGGTCAGTTTCATCTGAGGCTGTGAGAAGGACCCTGTTCCAGTGGGTTAATAAGCCAGAGCTCCACAGGTGTGGGCAGGAACAGCTCCCCTAGACTTGAGACTTGGAGTTCCCTGGAGAGCAGCTCTGGTGCCTTCAGGGGAGGCTGAGTCAAAGCTCGGCGGAGCCAGGGCAGGAAAGGCCAGGCTCAGGCTTTCTCTAGGCCAGAGATTGAGGTCCAGGCCTGCCCCCCGCCTTTTCCTGGCAATGCCCCGCCCCTGATTGCACAGCCTCTCATCAATAAAAATCCAAAAGCGTTAAAACACAAACAAAAAAACCCTAAACAACGAAAACCGCACACACGAAAAAGGGTAACCTTATGTTGTCTGTGAAAAGCCTCAAAAAATGTCAACAAGTGCTGAGTCAGGAAATTCTCCCCTAATAGCTTTTGTTGGAAATGTTTAACATTTCAACTTTATCTCTTCTCTTTTTTTTTTTTGGACAGCTCCTCAGAGGTATTCAAACACAACAATACCATCATTCAGGCCTTTTGGCTCCCAGAGGACTCCCTTGGAGCCGAAGCCAACTGAGAGCCACTCACACACTCGGGGAGCTGGTTTCCTCCAGCCCCTCTGAGCAGGGGACAGGATGCTGCATCTGATATACGCCTGCCCTTGCCATCTGGCACCAAAAAGAGCATACATACCCTAAGTGGGCATTGCTGAGCAGACATACCCCAAAAGCTGAGGTTTCATCTCTGGCAATAGCCAAAGAAATACCAAGGAACCTCCACAATGAACTTTTCAGAAGCCTGTGGTCCCCCTCACCTAGCAGGACAGTAGTTCAGCTGAGGAGGGACCACAGCACTCCTTCAGCTCTCCTCACACCCCATCTCCGCCTGGGGCCCAGGCCCTGATTCACTGCCTCCCTGTGCCAACTGCTATCCCGTGGTTCTTAGCTCCCGAGCACCTGCACTGCTTCTTCATTGCAGTGTCTCCCATGTGGGGCAGCCATGTGCTTCTGAACCAGACAGCACACGGGGAAGTGGGGAAGTAGAGCAGGTAGGGAGCGAGTACCCAACGGAAAAGGAAGTAATACAGCTTGGCATGACCTGAGCTGGTTGCTGGCCTAATTCATATGTGCCTTCCTTAATGAAACACTATCTTTCTGGTCAGACAAGTGAAGAGGCATCTTCCAACACAGAGCAATAAATAGCAAGGAAAATAAGGCATATTCCCTTTTCATCACACTCAGCCCTAAAGGCACAGCCGGCTCCCCAAGGGGATTCACAAACTTCCAGGTTGGCATCCACTGTGCCTTAGTCCACAAAGTCCACCCTTCCCAATAGCTTGAGTGGCATCAATGAGCCCATTGTGCTCATATGTACTGAACAAAAGAAGAGCCGGTGCCAGCGGTAATCTTTGACCACCCAATCATCATGGTAGAATAAATAATGCATCAATATACATTGATTAGGAAATGACATATTAATTGTCCGAACAAGGTGAGGTCATCACCTCCAGAGGTGAGCATTAAAAGAAGAAGCTGAGCCAGCAACGTTTGCCCTTTCCAGCATGAGCATGAAACTTCAGAGAAGACACAGCAGAAAGGGCCGGGCTCAGGGTCCAGACACGGACTCAGAGCACAGTGCAAAACAGACAGGAGCCACTGCTGGAAAGGCTGGGGAGACTGAGGCGTGGGCATCAGTCATGCAACACTGAGCGTTTTCACATTTCTCATCTTGAAGCATGTTAACGCATGCATTGCCTGGTGGAGAGGGGGCAGGGAAATAAGCGTTCGTTGGGCACCTGCTCACGTGTGCATGCTCACTGACTATAGTCCTCCTAACTCCACAAAGCAGGTACCGTCATTCTCGTCTAACAGATGACATGACAAGAGGGGAAGTGACTCATACTCCAGGACCAGTTATGTAGTCAACATCCATTTTCCTTGCTAAAGGACGTTTGAGTCAGTCAAGGCCAAGGAACACTAGAGTGTTCCTTGTGAGTATGGAATCTTTGGCAGCATAACCAGGTCCATGAACTTGGGATGCAAAAGAAAAAGTTTATCTTTCCCCCATCACATGCTCTGTGAGACCCCTTTCCCCATCCTTACAACATCCTGGGTTCACCCCATAGCTTTCTGGGCTTCTTCCACCTATAAGAACAAGTCTCATTTGGGCACTGAAGAACTTTTCAGGATATAAAAAGCCTGGCTCAAGTCAAAACTCCTCTCTCCTTCCATATTGAAGCTTTCCTCTGCTTGTAGCTGAGCACTGACTCTGCTAGGGTGAAAAGTGGTGAGGGCTGTGAGAATATTCTCACCTGTCACTCCTCCCCCCCACTTCTGGGTCTTCCCGGTCAGAGCAGGGTTGCAGGACCTAGCAGGTGCTCAGAGCTTTTGCTTGGTAGTACTCTTAGCAGTAATCTTTTGAGCCAAGCATTCTGTGTCACAGCATTCAAATGCTGCCTGTCAGGACCCCCTCAAGAGGCCTCCGCTCTCCGCATTCCTGTGATATGGCTAAAGAACAACCCGGCAGACCACTTGGGAACACCCACAGCTCTGCCCTTGCTCCTAGCTTCTCACCTTTCCCCCTTACTCTCCCAGGAAGTCCTCTTGCTCAGGGTCCTCTGAAGGCACTGAAGCATCTATTGGCTAGTAGGAAGCTCACACATACTTGTCCCACCATGGTGCGGAAACAAGCTGCCCACAGCTGATCAATGTTTTTCTCTCTCTCTCCCTCTTTAAAAAACATAATTTAAACCATATTTAAAATAAAATAAAAAATAAGCCCAAGGGGACTGTTCATCAGCTCCTTAACTGTTTCACTAGACTACGGATGCAATTTTTCCACTGTCCTCAGTTTGGGGACTTTAGCCACAATTTCAAGACATTTAATTCCTTCAGGTTACAGAATGGATAGACACGTAGTACTAACGTGACATGGATTTGCAGTTAAGCAGGAGTGTTTTACAGGCCCACATTTTAACACTGTGTGAGGGAGGGAGGGGAGAAAGTATGGTTCACATGTGGGCAGCTTTAAAACCAGGCTCTATTCTGTGATAGGAATACATTTCTGGAATCACATCTGTAGAGGAAGGAGACACCAAGTCCCTGCTAAGGGAAACTCCGCAGAGACTTTGAGAGAGAAATTTGCTGTTTCCTTCAACTCAAAGGGTGTGGTGCTGCCCCGAGGCCCCCAGTCAGGAGGACAATGCCCTCATGTACAGCACTAATACTGGGTTAGCAGCAGCTAACTTCCACCTGGAGGAGAAGCCCTCACTTCCTCTTAGGAGAAGCCAGGTGTGAGGAGGCACTGACATTCCTGTCCCAGCTTCTGTGGCCTCCACTCGCCTGGCCTGCCACCATCTGCAGACTCCGCCCTGCTCTGGTCTCTGGTCAATAGGGAGGTAAAGACTTCTATCTAATACCTGGGCACACAGAAGGGCATAGAGAAAACAGGACTCACCTGGAATCAGAGGACCTGGATCTAAGTTCTGATCTACTTAAATTTGTTGTAAGATTTTTAGATGTCAGTGAATTTTCTGGGCTTCCTCTGGAAATTGGAGGTATGAAGAATATCCGTTTACCTACCTCAGTGGGAAATTGAGTGATTTAATAGCATCACTTGGAAACTATAAATTCTGAATTGTTAGTGGTCCAAGATCAGGCTTAGAGTAGGAGAATCATGGTCTTTGTTTCTGGTTTAATATCAAAGCTCTTAGAACCATGGCTCTGCCTGTACTGACAGACCAAATAATATTAATAACAACAAACTTCTGAGGAAGGAGAAGTCAGTAACAACAACTATAACATAACAATCTAACATTTGTTGAGCCTTCCTGTGTGCTAGGTACTATGCTGAGTGCTCAGACTCATGGCCTCCTTCATCCTCACCATGCCCCAGGAGGATCATTATCACACCTAGGATTTTCTAGTTTTGCCTCCAGCCTGAAGCACAGGCTATAGGAGCCTGGATTTCTGAATGCTAATACATCCCATCTCCCATTGGGAGGCCCTGCTCCACCTTGTGGGACCTCCTTGATGTCAACCAACTGCACTTTGAGTTTTCACCTACTCTCAACATGCCAGTGGGGTTTTTCAAGCACAAGCACTAGGATCTGAGCCTGCGTCACCATCCCTATGCAGCCCAGGGGTCCACCACTCACCCCTGAGAGCTCAGCACACTTGGCCCTTGGCCCATGAAAACTGGGTTCCTGTGGTCTAGTCATTGCTACATAAAAAAAAAAAAAAAAAAAATCCCTAAAGGTAGTGGCTTTAAGCCACACAATAATTTTATTATCTCTCTTGTTTTATCTGGAACTAGAACTTTGGAAGGGCTCAGCTGGATGGTTCTGGTTTGGGATCTCCATGCCACTGTAGTCAGATGGTGGTTAGCGCTGGAACAATGGGGGAGTTGACACAGCTGAGGACTGGCCAGACATCTTTCTCTTCATGCAAACTCAGGGCTTCTCCATGTGACTTTCCCACATGGAACAGTTGGGCTTCCTCCCAGCATGACAGCCTCAGGGCCATACTGCTTACATGGCAGCTCAGGGCTCTAGCAGCAGTGTTCTAGTGAGCTTGGCAGAAGCTGCAGCATCTCTTATGACCTAGACTTAGAAGTCATACAGCATCCCTTCTGCCATAGTCCCGAGCCTCCAAAGAGAAGAAACATGGACCCCACCACTCTATGAGAGGAGTGTTCAAGTTATGTTGCAAAAAAAAAAGCATGTGAGAAGGGAGGTATAATTGCAGCCATCTTTGGAGAATACACTCTGCCTTATCTACTGAAAATGAGGATACCCTGGTAAATCAGGCAAACTCAGATCCCAGGGGCTGCAAGAGCACATGGTCCCAATGTCCCTACTCTGCGGCAAGGGGAGGACTGCGTTTGTTCACTCTCTTCTTATGAGGGCTTTGGTTTCCCATTCACTTCTCAGTTTCTGACTGAAACTCTGGCCCTAGCATTTTAAAATGCAGGCCTCCTCCCCCTAGTACCTGGCAACCCCTCCTAGCCCGACCCTGGTCCTAATGTTTGAGACACTGACCACAGTGGACACGCCATCATTCTAATCCACACTTGGCAAACACCACTGAGAGGACCCACTGCCACTCCCCCCTTTTGCCCCTCCATTTCCTCCTGCAATATCCACTCTAGCCCAGACTGAACTCAGGCTCCCTCCATGGCCTTGGAGTGGGCATGTGTGTCACCACTCCTCTGAGGGGAGCCAAGTCCTTCCAGCGGTGACTTCCTGAGAGTTCCAGCCTTGTACTGGTCTCGGCTCGCTGATCCCTTCCAAGGCATCATGGAGGTATTTATTTGACCTATTTGTGTCACTCTATTTATGACACCCAATGTGAGTCTCACCAAAGAAGCTAGGCCAACTTCAAGGCTGCTCAATACCATGACATTTAAGCAGGACACTTCCAAGCATGGGCCAGATGGGACTCAGCTCTGCCGTTTGCTAGTCAGTATAAACCCTGGGCCAGTCACTTCACCTGGATCCCCGTGTTATGGGGATACTAGTAAGAGAATTGCTGTGCCTGTTTCACAGGCTTATCCTCAAAAAATGGTATACTGTATGAGATGATTTTGAAGACTGTGGCATGTAACATGCAGTAGTAATTATTATTATAACAGTTGTCCTAACTCTGCTTCTGTATTCTCTTCCTATGCCTACAGGGTCAGCCAAAATATGCCCATCCCCTCTTGGCCGGCCTTTTCAAAGCCCAAGCAGTCATCCATTCATTTCCTCCTTTGTGCCCTGCAGAGTGAGATGGGTTGGCGAACACCACGCTGCCCACTCTTTCTCTGCCCACACTCTCACAGGTGGGGTGTGGGCTGTATCAGCCTCTGTTGAACACCCACTAACGCCAGCCAAGGATGGAGTGATCCAAGGGTGGGCCTTGTGACCGGTCCCACACATACCGTCCCAACCACACTGTGCTAGTTGGAACAGTGAGGCTCATAGCAGAGCCTTTCACCAGCCATGCAGAGGGCCTGCCTGCACTCACCTCCCTCCTGCCTCCTGGGGTGAGGCCTGAGCCCATGAAGACAGGCCAAGGCTCCAGGCACCCACGACTATACACCGTTGAGGGAGCAGAGGCCTAGACAAGCTCCTCCTTCCTCCCACGAGGTTCCTGTGGGTCACGCCTGGGACAGAGTCCCAAGGACACTGCTTTTCCGCCCGTGTGAACAACGCCTGGCAAGAAAGAACCCTTTCAAAGATTCCATCTTGATGCTTCTGGGCTCCAGGCTTTTTGCCTTATCCTCAGCTTTCCCACACAAGGAAAAAGGATGCTGGCCCAGCTCTGAAGATCTGGCCTAGTTGTGAAGCAAAGAGGCTTATTCCTCACTGCAGACTTGCCAACAGTGCTGGAGGGGGCTGAGGGAAGGGGTGATAGAACTGTTTATCTTCCAAGAAAACCCAGAGGGCACACACAGTCACAAGATTAGACTGGGCAGCTGGGCTGCCAGCAAAGGGGTGGCAAGAGGAGAACCCGCCTCCCAGGCCACCGTGAATCAAGGTTTTAAAACTTTTATAGACATTTATCTTTACTCCTCAGAGTAGCTTCAGGGAGAGGAAGAGCGAGTGACAGTTTAATCTTTCTCTTTGCCAATCATTATTCCCTCCTCCCGCCCCACCCCCGCTCCGGCCCGCCCTGCCTGGAGAAGCCAGCTGGTGCGAGGGCTGGGCCGGGCTGAGCAGGGGTTCATGACAAGCAGCTGGAGGGCCTGACACACAGCCGGCACTCTGGGAATGAAAAGAAGGCAGGGAGGAGTTTTTTAACTGGAGCCATTTGGCTGACTGTTGGGCAGAGGTGGGTGGGCTGGGTGGAAGGAGCAAAGGGAGAGAGAAAAAACAAGTGAATAGGCCTGGAAGAGTGGGAAGGGAGTGAGACACACAGAAAACGGCCAAAGCACACAAGAGAGGGAGTGAAGAGCCTGTCCTCAGAGGAAAGAGAGAGTAGAGGGGGAAAGGAGGAAAGAATGGAGGAGGTGACAGAAGAAGAAAGTCCAAACAATGGGGGAAGATTAAAAACAAGAAAGAGGCTTGGGATGAGAGGCATTCGAAAGAGATATGACATTAAGAGAAGCAGGCGGAGAGGAAGGGAGAAAGCCCCACATTAGAAATGGGCGGTGCCCTAGAAATGTTTTTACAATATGCACATTTGAAACTAAAAACTCATCTCCATCCAAAACACTGAATCACATGTTGACCAAGTTCCTCATGTGACCCCCACCGCAGAGCTGCTGGCAGGACCCTGAGAGAGAGCACCGCCTGCCACGCTGGCCCTGGGGTCTCCCTGGCCCACCCGTGCGCTGGCCCTGCTGCAAATGCCCAGGCTCCCAGCCCTGTGTGCGCATTGAAACTTCCAGGAAACTTGTCAAAGCCCTTCAGCCTGGGCCCTGCTCAGACCAGCTGGATACGGCTCTCTGGTCGAGGAGACAGGCCAGGTTTGAAAGCGCCCCAAGGTGATTCTCAGGTCTAACCAGTTTTACATCTCAGATGTAACTTCTACCATAATGTATAGTTCACCTCTGAACAATGTGGGGGGTAGGGGTGTCAACTCCCACATAGGAAAATCTGACTATACATTTTGACTCCCCCCCAAATTTAGTTGTCCCTCGGTATCTATGGGAGATTGGTTCCAAGAACCCCCACAGATACCAAAATCCACAGATGCTTAAGTCCCTTCTATAAAACCCTGTAAATCAATGCATACCGTCGGCCCTCCGCATCCCTGGACTCCCAGCGGGGATTGGAAATAGTACAGGTATTTACTAAAAATATCCACACGTAAGTGGACCTGCACAGTTCAAATCCATGTTGTCGAAGGATCAGCTGTAGAGTTCCATGAGGGTGACGTGGGCTTTCTGACCATCATGAATAATGGTGTTTCTAAGGGAAAATGAATTTAGATTTTAACCCCAGGTGTCAGGCTTCAACCAGCCCCCGGAGCCTGCATCCCACCACCCACATACAGCCAGGCCCACTCAGCCAGGGAAGGTGGGGGCCCAAGAGGCTGGTGGGGCTTTCCCTGACCGGGTCCCCATAGGAAACATTCCATAACTTGAGCGTTTACAAGCCAAAGGGAAGGGGGGTTGGGGGGGGGGGCGGGGAAATGTGTCGACAATAAATAACAGAAGGATGGGAGCTCTACAAGAAACAGCAGAAACTTCACATTAATAAAGAAGACACACGCCTGGAAACGGCATGGAGACGCAGCTTAGCAGTTCCACGCTATGTCGAGCCAGGATGTCAGGGAAACTGGTTTGTAAAGCTGTGTTAACTTGTGTCAGAGCCGACAGACATAACGGGTCATTCCGATCGCACAAAGGCAGCCAGTTCTCCTGGGAGAAAGATGAGGAGCACAGGGAAAGAGCCCTGAGTTCTGCGACCTGTGGGCCCTGAAGAGGTTCCACGCGAACCTCGAGCACCCCACCCACCTGCGGGCAACTGACGACTGGGTCCCTGTCCCCCTTCCTGCGGACCCTCGGAGATACGCAGATTCGCACGCGGGGAGCAGGATGCTGCTTGGGAAGAACAGCCGGAGAGACAGTTGGCAGCAGCACAGAGCTTCGTGAAATCCTTGAAGCCAACAAGACAGAACAGAACAGGCCAGAGGGTACAGCCAAGAACCTGTTGTTTCTTCACCTCTTCCAGCATCGCACAATGTAAAGCTAATCAAATCACTGAATTACACAAGCAAGGGCCCAGCCGGGATTATGTAAATGGAGGCAGTGCCTGGTGACAAAGCGGGCTTCCCCCAATTCCCTACCAAAGGGACTCCTCGGTCAGCAAACAGGGGGCTGGGGCCCCGGTGCCCAGGCTGATGGACCCCTGGGCCTGCACAGAACAGAATCGCAGCCTGCCGTGGTGGCTGTTTCACAGCAGACAACTGGTGTGGGAGAGGGATGCAGAGGCCTGCGCATCCGTCTCCCTCTCTCTTGCTCCTTTAGGAACAGAACAACTCGTTGCTGTGCCTAAATTATTTGAATTCCTTTGTGAGGCAGGCTCTGCAGTTACCAGGATCTGAGACCTTCCCAAGCTCCCCCAGATGGGGGGTTCATATGGGCATACAGGAGGGAGGAGGGACAAGGAAAGAAGTAGCCCAGCAAGGGACACTTGGGACACGCCCCAGGGTACAAAGTGGCTCCAACAACCTCTGCAGACAGCAGCTCCAGGGTCTGGTCCTCTTGTCCCTCACAGTTAGGGCTGCTGCTCCCATCGTGACAATCAGTCTCCATTCAGCTTCTACAGCTTCTGAAAGACCTTGTTCTCTGCCTCAGGGCATGCACCTACTCACAGCTTCTGTTCCTCATGCATTTGCTCACTTGTCCTCTCCCTGGCTTCTGTACAACTCTAGGGTCTTGCATTCAAACAGAGACTCTGAGACACCGGAGGGGCTGATTAGGTCAATTAATTACTTTCTTTCAGGGCAGAAATCTCACTGCAGTCAGGCACCTTCCTCTGGTCCAAGCTGCTAAAGCCAGGGTAGACGGTGACATTGTGCAAAGCAAGGTCGCTTTGTCAGACGGGTGTTAGGGACAGGCAAAACACCTTGCTCAGGGAAATCCTCAGCCTGCCCTGCTCCTCAACTTTCCTTTCACAAATGTCTGATGTCAATGCTCCTGGCAACACACTAAGCTGGCATAAGCAAAGCAGACACAGGAGAGCAATGCAAAAAGGAAAGCCATCATCCAGCTGGTGTGGCTCAGTGGCTAAGCATCGGCCCATGAACCAGGAGGTCATGGTTCAATTCTCTGTTAGGCACATGCCCAGGTTGTGGGCTCAATCCCCAGTAGAGAGGATAGGGGGACATGCAGGAGGCAGCAATCAATGTTTCTCTCTCATCTATGTTTCTCTCTCTATCTCTTTCCCTTCCTCTCTCTAAAATCAATAAAAATATATATTTTTTTAAATAAAGCCATCAATCACTGTCTAATACCAAACAGCAATGATTCTGGATTCACCTATCATATAGAGTTGTGGTGAGGTCGAATCAGGTACAAAGGGAAGCAAAATAGGATTTTAAGAATAACAGCTAACAGTTAACAAGTTCTGGCTCTGGGTCAGGTTCTGTGCTAAGCGCTCAACTATCCCCAGTGACATCCTGGCATCACTATGGGGCAGGATGGCACGCATATTTGCTGATGACCCCAAAGTATTCCAATCCCTTCTCCTTTAACCGCTGGTGCAGAAGCTGAAAAAAGACTGCCAACTTCCCTCACAGGCGAGGGAGCTGTGGCCTTGTTCTGGCCAATGAAACATCAGGGAAATTACCTGGGAGCTTTAGGGAAAGTTTTCCCTTTTGGGAGAAAAGGAAGCAATCCTAAAACATGGACCTTCCCCCTATGTATACCCTTTTTTTTTTTTTACCCCCTTTTTAAAAAAATCCTGCTCTCATCTCCCATTTCCATCCCCTGCTTCCTACTGTGAATGAAGACAATATAAGGAGAGGCTGCAGCTGACTTGTGAAATGAGGCAACAAATATGAAAATTAAATATGGTGAACTTGTTAGAAGGGACCTCGTAAGACTGTTGACCGCTGAATCAACACCAGCTGCATATCTCAAACTGATACCAGAAGGATTATTACTACTCCCATCTTACAGATAAGGAAACTGAGATCCACAGTGAGTAGTAGCCACTGTCTAAGATCTCAGCCACAGAAGGGCTTAGTCAAAATTCAAAACCAGGCCTGCGGATTCCAGAGACCTAACCATCCTGACATACTCCTCTCTGGTCAGAAGAAATCTTAGAATTGGAAAGTCCATATTTGGAAGGACCCTTCAGGACTCTGTGGCCAAATCCTTTTAATTAATTGATAAGTGGTTAAAGGCTGGGCCCAGGTCCGAATGGCTCCACCCTCAGGGCTGAATACTGATGGGCCAGAATGGCTCCACCCTCAGGGCTGAATTCTGATGGGCCACGCAGGGTTCTTCATGTTGCTTTATGCTTTTCCTTCCTCTCCTGAGAAAAACAGGAGCCACAACTCCCGAACGGTAAGGTGGTGGCCTGTGCATTGCCTTAGCTCAGGATTTATCATCCTGACTCATCCCAGACCACTGATGCCACAGAAACCAAGACAGAAGCGAAGACAATAGCATTGTATGTCGGAAAGTTATCATGGTGACCATATTACACTCCGATGTATTTAGACTATATTAAGCCAAGATATCTTACACCAGAAAATGTTACCTGAGAAGGACCGTTATTAGTGGCTTTTGCAATATTCACTCTGGAAGCCTGAGGCACAGCCCCTTAGGGAGAACAGTATTGCAAGGAAAAGCAATGGCAGACCCCATCCCCAAGGCAATTTATATTATTAAGCTGCTAAAAAAAAAGAAAAAGAAAAACTAAATAAAACAAAACAATTTCCGAAGGATCTCAAGAAAGCAAAGAATTCTGTTTACACATAAATTTGCCATCTTTCCAAAGGGTGTTGGGCATATGGAGACTTTGGTTTTGAAAACCCGGGTCCAAGAATCATTTCATTCTGCACTCTGGCTTCTTTTCAAGCATCTCTTAACTTTCCCAAAAAACTGCCAGCATCTTATGATTGATGCACTTCTGGAGATTCAGCTGAACTTGTCTGTTCACATTATCCAGCTGTTCTGTGCCTGTGGTTTTTACTAATGGTCGTTATATTTGATCATTCCCGCCTTGCCCCTAAACTTTCTGGCAGTGCTCACGAGAAATGCAGACTGCAACTGGTGCTGAGAGCCTTGCAAATTTAGCAAAGTTCATGTCTTACACTTAAAATAATGTGGGACAAAGGTAGGAAATCAGAAGAATCCTGTGTTCGTTTATCCCACCAATATTTATTGAGCACTTACTGTGTGTGGAGCTCTATTCTTAGCACTCTAGGCTCATGATCCCATTTAACAAGGACTTGAATGTATGCGTTGAGCACTAGTATTTTACTCATTTTATTGACCTGGAAACTAAGGCTCAGCAAGATAGAAGAACTTATAATTTAGAAAAAAACAGCTGGTAATATGTGCACATTTCTGCGCGTGCAAATTCCAACATAAAGCAGAATATATTAATTAAATGATCCAGATGTCAGGGCTTAGCTAAAGAAGAGACTGCATTCAGGCCTCATAAGGAAGGCTGAATTTTAGTGGGAGGTCTAGAAGATAGATAAGATTGCAGGAAGAAAGGAAGAAAGGAAAATGCCAGGAGAAAAAAAATGACTTAAGTAAAGGTGTAAAGGCAGGAATATATAGAACACATTTAGAAATGGTGAGTCATCCAGTTTAGCAGGAACAAAGGACATGGGTGTAAAGGTGTGAGGGCTGGTTGGGTAGGCTGGGCAAGGGTCCTGGAGGACCTAGAATGTCAAGGCAATGACACAGGCGAGAAAAGTGGCAAAATACACACACACAAACTGTCAATTGTTCAGGGGAGGAGTGAAGAGTCAAGAATGATTCTGATGCTGAGTGTCATCAACACACATTCAGGCAGGTGCAGTGTCTGGGAGGAAATGTTGAGCAAAATAATAATAATGTGAAGAACTTCTGGTTCAAAATGGTCTCAACCTCCCCAATTTCCCACTAAATATATATACAACTACACATTAAAAAAAAATAGCACAAAAACAAGAACTGGATTGCCAAAATATGGAAAGAATTTTCATCCACTGCAAGATGGTGAAGGCGATTCAGAGAAGCAGTGAGCGGCCAGGCTGCTTGCTGCGCTGAAGCGGAGAAGCCCATCCAAGACACAGAAAGGAACAGGGCTCCTGGCCCTTCCCCACTGTCTGCCCTTTCTCAAAGGCCAGGTCAAGGCCAAATGAAAAAGTGGGTAACTGCCCCTCTATTGTACGAGTGTTTCTAAGGCGCCAAGTGAAATGACAATCACGTGTTCTCCATCTTGTCCTCTCCCGCTACTCCCATCCACCCAAATTGTCTATCCTGTCTCCTTCTCTGGTCTGAAAACAAAGAGCAGGAAACTGAATGAATCTATCATGATGCGTTGGCATCCTAGGGGGTGTCAGCCCTCACATTGAAGCTATCTTAGCAAGAAAAAAAGACTAACAAATCTAACAGCCCTGTGTGCTGGAGTTGTAAATTTCCAGGAAATCTCCTGGTTTCAGAGCGCCAGAGAATCAAGCAGTGGGGTGAACGATCGCCGTTCTGTACAACGGACTCACAAAATCTGTCTGCTGGCAAACCCTGAATCCAGAGGGAACCTGCCTAATCCACGGATTAGTGAACAATAAACTAAACAAGCGCCCTGTGCAAACGTGCCAAAGCTCAAAAGAAAAGGAACCATCTCCTAACGATCAAGAAGATGAATATACACCTTCGAAAATGATTTACTATTGGAAAAAAGAGAAAATATTAGGGAACGTTTGGGCATCTTCAGCAGGATCTGGGGATATATAGCCTGTCTGAAACGGGAGCAGAAAACAAAAAAGCTGAACTGAAAGAACATGAGATGAAAAGACAACAGGAGGACAATAAGCCCAGATTAGAAGGTTACTAGGTGAGATAAGGAGGCTGAAATTACAGTCTGAGAAATGAAGTCGTCACTGAAAACAGTAAAGTAGACAATGGAAAATCGAATTAGTAACAAGTTGAGTAAACTTGAAAAGCTCTCACAGAATATGGGGGCGAGGGGGGGCAAAACAAATGTTTTGTTTGTGTTGTTTTTAATAAACTTTTTCAGACAAAAAATAGATGACGTCTGTAGAAGACAAAGAAAGAATATTCTATCCACAAATGATAGGTGCTACCAAAGACAAGACCAAAACACAGTAGAGCCACAGTGAGCACAAGTGTAATTTGATGCCATAGTATAACTTTCTCATATAGAAAATATGCATCATTTCTCTGTGTCTCAGGGTTTTGTCTCTAAAATGGGGTTTTAAACAATATGCAGAGAGTTTTTATAAGTAGTAAAGGAGATTTTATATGTAATGTGCTTGGCTTTAATACTAGAACATGGTAAATTCTAAGTAACATCATTATTGTTTTTTACTCTATTAATAGCTCATACAAATGACAGCAAATTAAATAAGTAAATAGATAAATAATGAAAAGCGTAACGATTTAATTCGTAAAATAAGAACTATGAACAGGATATAAACATAAAAAACGTTCACTTTATTAAGGAATCAAAGAAACTCAAATTAGAACAATGAGCTGCAACTTTTCTAAGAACAGGTTATTGCAGATTTTTTTTCTTTTTTTAATGATAATGCTCGACTGTGAGAAGAGTGTGGTGAAAAGACTCTCTCTACCTTGCTCGTGGAACTCCAAATGGGTTCAACCTTTCAGTTGATATGTGCAGAGCAGGAGGATAAAAGCGTTCATATTCTTGCTATGGGCTGGAGGTTTGAAGCCCTAATCCCTAACGTAACTGTATTTAGAAATAGGGAGGGCCCATGAGGAGATAAGAGTTCAGTGCGGTCATAGAGAAGGAACTCTAATCCCGTAGGGCTGGTGCCCTTAGAAGAAAAGGAAGAGAAACCAGAGCGCTCTCTGCCTTTGTGAGGAAACGGCCAGGAAGAGAGTGCTCACCAGGAAATGAACCAGCCAGCTCCTTGACCTGGGACTCCCAGCCTCCAGAACTGTGAGAAAATGAATGTATGTTGTGCATGCCATCCCATCTATGGTATTTTATTATGGCAGCCCAAACAGACAAATATAATTCTTTAAGCAGAATTTCCACTTAGGGGATTCTATCCTGAGGGAATAATCAGTGAGACTGACAAGAATTTATGGATGTGTCCTACAGCATCAGTGAAGTTAAAAATAACCTCAATGTCTAACAAGAGAAGAATCTTTAGGAAAATGCAAAATGCACATGATAGAGTATTTTGCAACCATTAAAACCAAATTTTAAAGCTGATTTAATGTTGACAAATAATTATTATATAGTATTGATATAAAATAGCAAAAATGATATCAATCAATATGATCCTCATTTTGTCAAATTATATATTTATTAAGTATGTACGCATGGGAAAAGGGAATGAAAAGATATACAGTAGTCCCCATATCCATGGGGGACATTCCAAGACCCCTAGTGGATGCCTGAAACCACAGAGAGAACCAAACTCTATGTAATGCTATGTTTCTTCCTATACACACATACCTTTTTATTTAAAGGAAGCACTTTATGGCTTCTCTTTGGCATATCTGAATTGCCAGCATCACCATTCTTGCACTTTGGGGCATTATTAACTGAAATAAGGGTTATTTGAAGACAAGCACTTTGAAACTGTGATGGTCAAGCTGATAATCAAGATGGCTACTGAGTGACTAAAGGGTGGGAAGTGTATCACCTGTGGAGACTCCGGACAAAGGGATGATTCACATTCCTAACAGGATGGAGCAGAACAGCTCGAGATTTTATCACATTACTCAGAATGTCACACAATTAAAACTTACAAATTGTTTCTGGAATTTTCGACTTGATATTTTTGGACCTCGGTTGACTGTGGGTAACTAAAACTACAGAAAACAAAACAGTGGATAAGGGGGGGATTACTGTACACCAAATATATTAACAGAAATATTATCTCTGATTGTGGAATTACAAACAGGGATTTTTTTTGAGATGTTCTAAATCTCCAGTAATCATCCTGTATTGTTTTTAAAATCATAAAAAGTTAAATTATTTCAAAAAAAAAGACATGTAAATACTACTTCTGCCATTAGCTTAGAACAGTCTTTAAAGAGAACCTCATTTCTTCATGTTAGCTCGTTTCCTTCCTGTAAAGTTCTAGAGATACTATAATTGACCTGCATTCATAAAATAATACGTGTTATAAAGAAATTGACACTATGAACAACATAAACTGATGAACAAAAATAGATCCAGAGACACAGAAACATCCAACAGACCATCCAACCTTAGAGGAAAGGCTGGGGTGGGAGGGGTGGGGGGGAGAGCGG
Organism: Myotis nattereri; assembly: GCF_964212035.1. NCBI lineage: Eukaryota > Metazoa > Chordata > Mammalia > Chiroptera > Vespertilionidae > Myotis > Myotis nattereri. The sequence continues at coordinate 39,374,907 of NC_138079.1, forward strand.
GGCGGGGGGGGGGGGTCAACCAAAGGACTTGTATGCATGCATATAAACATAACCATGGACACAGACACTAGTGGAGAGAGGGCATGTGCTGGGGAGGTGAGAATGGCCGGGAAAGGTCAATGGGGGAAAAGGGAGAACTATGAAATAATTCAAATAATAAAGAATTTAAATTTTAAAAATAAAGAAATTGACACTAAGGATGCTGGCATTGTTACTCTGTTAGTGACTCCTAAATTATCTTTTTATGTATATTTTATTGATTTTTTTACAGAGAGGAAGGGAGAGGGATAGAGAGTTAGAAACATCGATGAGAGAGAAACATCGATCAGCTGCCTCCTGCACACTTCCCACTGGGTATGTGCCCACGACCAAGGTACATGCCCTTGACTGGAATCGAACCTGGGACCCTTCAGTCCGCAAGCCGACGCTCCGTCCACTGAGTCAAACCAGTCAGGCTCCTAAATTATCTTTTACTGACAATCCCCAAACACATATGCATGGTTTCCACTTAAGGGTTCTGTGATAGAGCCTAGCAAAATTCTTGCTTTTCTCTTTAAGAAATGTCAGTCCAAAATTACATAAGGCTCTTTGAAATTTCAAATGTTGGAAAAAGTACTCTAAGTAAGCATGAGTATGTTCTTCAAAAATACACCATAAGGACACCAACATGGAAAACATTTTGTGAGAGAACAAACTTGTTCTGTATTATTTCAGAGGGTGGGACTAGAATCAGAGGAGGAGGCTAGGGGGAGGAAAATTTTAATACAGAACAAGGATTCCTTAGCAATTAGAGATTCCTTGCAAAGTAGAGATCCCTCCATCACCAATAATGTGAATAGCAAACATAAGTCCACTTGTTTAGAAAACGGAAATAGCTGAAAAGTAATTCCTGTGTTAAATTTGAACCAAACTAAAAGATGGACTGGATAATCTTTAAGGCAAAATAACCATATAACTTATGTTCCAAAAGGAGCACTTTTGAGAGAAAAGAAGCAACATTAATAGCTACACAGGGACAATAGGGCCAACCTAGTTAAATTAAAATTTGTGGTCATCCTTCTCTAGGGTCTCTTCTAACTCTTAGGCACTAACGAAAATCCTACATGCATAAACCTTAAGTCTTTCATTCATGCTTCAAGGGCTAAACTCTTCCATGCCCACGTTTTATTGGTTTAGTGGATTAATGTAATAGTCAGACATTCTGAGGTGTAACAATCTTTCTCTGAATGGCTGGGGATGGGAATGTGGGTAGACATGCTGAATTTCCCCAATAATTGGCCCCTGGAGAAAAGAGAGGAGTGAGCTGAGTTAATTGGAAGCCTACAAGGCATATGGCACTGGCAACCCCAGAATTATTTTGAGCTGCAGTTAGCATACCTGGGTGATTACTACTTGGATATCTCAGTGCTTCCTAAGCATAGCTGGAATGTGTGGCTCTGATTGGTTTTCCAGCTGGAAATGTTACAGAAGCAGGAAGATTTCGGCTTTTGTGTGTCTTGTCGTATCCTGCCTCTGCTTGGCAGAGGATCTGGTCTGACAGTCATGTACATCACTTCCACTGTGCTCTGGGCTCAACAGACGTAATTTAGAATGAGTTCCAGCAACATTCACAGACTCTCCCCAGCAACAGACAAGCCCGTGAGCTGATTCCACATGATTTTGTGGTCTCTCATGACTACAGGGCCATCAGCTAGGACAGGGTGAGAGAGAAGATGTAAAAGGTAGGCTTTTGTAAACATCCATTGATGTGATATGATGTTAAGGGTTCCTGCCTCTTCTGAGCATCTTCCCATTGACCTATCGAAAGCACCATTGGGCTAAGGTCCCATATTCCCATAATTTCCCCATGGGAATGCATTTAAGAGTATTATTCTGCAAGACAGGAATCTATTAGTTATCAGTCCTAAAGTCAGACTATAACCTCTCCCAAGGCAGAATTTCTTTTTATCTTTTTGTGTGTCCTGGGGGTTGGCGAAGAGTGGGTGTTTGATACATGGTAGGGGGAAATGGTGGTGATGTGGTAGTGATGATAGTAATGATCATAATGGTTACTTTTTAAAGAGAACTTACTGTTTACCCTACAGAAAGGGAAGAAAAGCCAAGACAAGGAGTCAGGTACAGTTTGGGAGGGAAATAAGCCCCACAAGGACCCGGAGTTGCCATCACGGGCAGAGCAAGCTGCGGCTGCACAGCAGTTAACAGGGAGCAGCCAGAAGGAATGGAGCCTTGATGGGAGTGGAGCAGGATATAGAAAATGGAGAAGAGCCTCTGAAATGGAGACTGAGCAGAGCTTAAGGTAAATCACGCGTGATTAGGAATTCTTCCTGAAGCACAGAACCGGGGCATATTTCCAATAGCCACGAGGAAGAGCTCTTTCCAGAGAGGCTTGTGCATCAATTAATTAACGATCCACTTAAGTTGCAAAGAAATTATACATATCCTTGGACATTCTTACCAAACTCTGGCAATTGGGAAGCAGGGAAAAAAGAAAACATGCAAGTTGCCTAAAAACTAATGACGGTATCTTCTACTCTTTGCACCTTTACGAAAGCTTGCACATCCTTTGGGTGTTTGTAGCATTAACCCAGCACAGGTGGGCAAAACTGAGCTGTTCCACGGTCGCCCTTGACCAGTTAAACCAGCTCACCTCCAAAGCTTCCAGAATGTCAGCCAGTAACACAGCAACACCAGACGTTCCTAGAATGAAGCCTCAGAGGAGCAGTGCCCACCCCTGGAGCCTCCCCAGGAGCTGAGCTGAGCTGAGGCGGAGGGGACAGCAGTCACTGGGCAGGTTTGGAAAGCAGTGCGAGGGCAGGTGCATGCTGCGAAGCCAGAGATGCACTTCCCAGGCGCCTGGAAACACAGCTTCAAGCCGCGCAAAGTAGCCAGCTACTGCTGGAACCTGAGTGCCACTGGCAGACAAGTGAGGCTCCAGAAATAGGTCATGTGCAGGCTCCTTTTCAGCAAAAACTGAGGATTATCCAGAAAATCCAACAGGCCAAGTAGGAACGGCCTGTGATGACAAATGATGATGCAAACGGATGCTGTTCTGGCAAACTGAAAGACAACCCACACCTGAGTGTCTACTTAGGAAAGCTCAGTGTGCCCCCGGTTTAACTGCAGAAGGAACTTCATGAAAGACACCAACAGGTAATGACCTTCATTAAATGTGCCTTCTCAGGCAGAAAGAGCTCGGCACTAGGGGTCAGGATCTAGTTCCCACCCAGCCACCAACTGGACTTTTGGCAAGTTCATTTACATGCCCACAACAACCAAGTAAATATGTCTTCCCCTCTGGCTCCAATTAAGTTTTGCTCACTGGAGTATTGAACTTCTATGAAAATTATGTGGAAGCTAGAAAGTGGAATTCAAATGTAAGGTATTGTTATAACTTAATTGAAGATAATTTTGTAGGATAAAAACTAAACTAAATAATAGTGTCATAGGCTCAAAGAAGCAAAACCGAAAATCCTTTCTAATGTTTCCAGACAAAGAAAACAGTTTCAGATTCTTTGTCTTCTAAACAATGCCTATCACCATGAACAGAGCCAGCCAATTGGTCTTCCTATAACCCTTCTGATGCTTGATCAGGCAACACGGCTGGAACTGCGATTTCCACTCCCTTTACTCTGAGGTTCTCATCTCTCCTTCCCCTCCTGAATGCTGGACACAGAAGAGGGTGAGTGTAACCGCTGGCAAATGAACAATTAGGGGAATGCTAGATCCTGGAGGGCAGCTACCACCCTCTCACCGCTGATCAAGCCCAGAATCGGAGAAATTCCTGTAACTTGCATGGTAAACCTGTGTCAAGACATCAAACACAGGTTTTTGGTTTTTTTTAATGCAGTATTGTTTTCCTGTAATCTTCAACATTTTTACTCGCATATATTCCCTTTCCATAATTGAGTAGTGAAGAAAAAATTTATAAATATTCATGCCTCCATGGCTCAAAAAAAAACAACAACAAGCAGTTCCATGAAGGCCTGTAGACAGCACACATTTAAGCACAAATGGGGTGGGGATAGAAAGCTGTGGGCCTTGGAAGGACTTGAGAATACGTGGGCTCTGCCTGTACAAAGACCAGCTGCTCCAAGCTCTCCATTCGCTGGCATAATTTGCACTGAGTGCCTGGCACAGACAATTTAGCTCTAAAAATTTCCCTTGGTTATCTCTTTGGGATTTATCATCCATGTATAAGCTCGGGAATCATATCACATAAAACTGGACTTTGCAAATTTGAAACTAACCAATATCGTTTTTCCAAAGCTCTCAGAAAAATAAAATGGATTATGCAGGAAAATTTTGTAAATGGAAAATATTGCATATACAGAGTCTGAGGCAATCCAGGACATTTTAAACCAGAAAGCAGATGGAATGAGAGCAATATAAATTAGTGTAACTGTATTTTGCCAACTGCAAAGTGACTCTAACTCCAAACAGAGCTCTTCCCAACCTGTTGATTGCATGTGTATTTGTTTTTAATTACCACTGGGTAGAATTTGGTGAGATGTTTGGAGTTAGAATTATAGAATCTAAAGATCTAGAGAACACCAAATATGGCCAAACCACCCATGGAATATCAAACTAAGGAAAATAACACAGAAAATACAAGCAAGCTATTTCCATTGGGAAACAATATTCATGCATATGTTATATAAACCAATTAACAAAACTATGCATGTGGCAGTTTGTAAGAAATGCCTTACACTGAAAAAAGTATATTAAATACTAAATAGAAGGGCAAAATTTCATGAGCAGTCCTTCCTGGCCTGGCCCTCTCAACATGACCCGTCTCTTGGATGTCTTGGCAGCTTCTCTGGTTGTCAAAGTCCAACAAAGTCTTATCCTGGCCGGTCCACTCTAGGCCATCCAGGCTCTGGAGGATTTGTGCAAATTACACTGCCTGGAGTAAACCCACTCATATCAGAGCAAACTAGCCAACTCATTTATGAAAGAGGAGGGAGAGGTTGACACAGATTTTTTTTTTTAATTTTTATTTTTTGGTAAATGTTGAAGTAATGCAACTTATCCAGCCACTGAGTAGGCTGGCTAGAACTGGCACAAACTCCAAATTACTCTTGCATACACTGTCCCCCTGCCTGGCCATGAACACAGTCAGGCAAGGTCTACGGGTATGCCCGACACAGATTTTTTACTGCAGTGCAAACTACAGGAAAGAAACAGATAATCTGATTACTTCTTGGAGAATCTGTCCCTTCTCCATATTCCTGCCAAGATGCTCAGGCCTTGAGCCATTTTCTTGGGCTGGATATGAGCATGGATAGGATTTCACCAGCAGGCTGTTGTCAACCAAGGCAGCTTCAGGGGACTGTTGCTACAGTAAATTCACCAGATGGCTCCCCAGCCCACTGACCAGCTAGACTCCTGTTTGGACATGGGATCTTGCTCAGTGTCCTAAGTCTTGACTGGCTCTGATTGCCAAAGCCCAAGTTTTTAACAACGGGCCATCTTGAAGTATGGATGAGGAGAATGGAATGACGATTTCCCTGCATCTGCAGTCTCTCTTCCCAGCTGCATCATAGAGGGGCGCACAGAACTGCATATTCATGATAAAATGGAGAGGCGCGACAAGGTGTTTGCTGCATTCTTACTTTTTCTTTGACATACAAGACCTCTATACTCTTTTATCTCTACCACACAGACATTTTCATACCCCCTGCCCTGTGTCAGGTCTCACACCAGCTGCTACTAGCAGGTAGAAAGGCTCAGGGAGGAATCAGCATCTGGAAATATGTTAATTTTGCATGAAAGTAGAGGATGATAGCAGAAATTACAGAGACTGCAAACGGAGGACATCTGTTCATTACAGAATTTAATACACAGCAATAGCATAAAGTGACGAGCAACGTGCAAAGATCTCCACCCAGAATCAAAGAGGGCAGGCACCACCAGAAGACTCGAGAGAGACAAACCAGGGAAATGAAACTGGCTGCACTAACTCAAATGTAGAAGAGAAGGTGAGAGGGATCAGAATTCCCAGTCCCAGTAGAGCAAAGCTCCAGCCGTCTTTTATCCCTGGAGAGCTCTGAGAAAGGATGTTAGGACTAATCCTTTGGAATCTCAGCATGAAGAATGGAAAGATAGCACTTCCAACACAATATCCATGTGCAGACACTCAAGCAAATGCAAAGACGTGAACACACTTCCATTCATAAACTGAGATGGTGTGCTGGGACCATTTCTAAATCTCATTGAGGACTAGTACTAAACATAATGGTACTCAACATAGTTTGCCATGGGCCTCTGCCCTTCACAGCTCCGCTAACCTCTCTGCAGTTGTTTTTGTAGTCAGGGAGGTTCAGGCCACCATGGGAACGTCTAGGAAGCTGGCCAAGATTATTGCCACTGTGACAAACATATACACTTAATTAAAGGAGTGATGAGGGTAACTATTACCCTAGAAATAAGGAACCGCATAACATGAGTACTAACCCCAGTGCTGGAGATTTGTAAACTACACATCCTGCAAAGTTTCTGGCGGAGAAAAGTGTGTGGGATTGTAGACAGAAAACATAACAATATTCACTTACCTTGGAAGACAGTTGAGAGAAAGGACTAATAAAAATTATTACAAATCACTACACACACATAAAGTTCTTTATAATAAACACTAATACTTTAATCCCACATTGCTTGTTTGGTAGGCTTGAAGCTTAAGTAAAAGTTGAGCTGAAAGAGTAAGAGAAGCAAACTTCGTATTCTGTCATTTTCTAGGTTTAAGCAAGACAAAAGAAAAAAAAAGGAAAAGAGAAGAAAAGAAAACCCAAGAAGTCCATTTTTAAATTGCTGCTTATGTAACAGGAGCCTGAGAACTACACCAGAATTTAATTGAAGGAAAAGTAACTGTAGGGGAATTGCTTGGAAAACTGCCAGAAGGGTTTTAACAGCTGGAAGTTGAAAAGTGATTAATTTTGACAGCAATAAAAGCCTCATGTTCATACATAATTATGCTTAGATTTGTGGGCTGCTGGACTTTTTTTCTATGCACTATTAACCTTCTGCTGTCCAAGCTGGAATTTAGATACTTTAAATGAATCCTTATTTTTAAGTTGAATAATAATTTCTTTCAATGGCTTTGACTCACCTCAAGACAAGGAAGACTTGGGGGAGAAAGAGTAGAATAACTGGGGTAGGTCCAAATACTCTTCTAAGTATTCTTAGAACTTAATGGAAATAAAGTCGTTTCATTTATCCCTATACGGAAACAATCACACACACACACACACACACACACACACACACACACAAAGAAGTTCTGGAAAAAGGCATGCTAAGCAAAGAAAAAAATGATATTTAATAATTCCTAGCAAAGGACATAGAGATGAATCTATAAGTGAATACGGTACTATGTTACTACATTCAAAATACTGCATAGATTAAGAAAGTAATGAATTAAACCAAGTTCAAGAGCTGGTAGTGGTACTAATTTGCTACAAAAGCTTAGACCAGTTTCAATTTCTCCATGACTTCTCTGTTCCTCAGATAGGAAGAGAGGGATGGAGTAGATAATTTAGAAGATCTAAAATCTAATTATATTAAATCACCTGCTCTAGGATTAGTCACATTCTAAAGTCTTTTTTCTCTTGATCACCTTTACTATCCTGGCCAACCAGTTTGACCAGATAAAGTAAAACTTTGGTAATATGAAATATTTTCAAATTAATTAGAAATAACTAATATTTAATAATAGTCATTAAATCAATTATAGCAGTTTCCAAGGCATGATTCTAAGAACTTTATAAATTATTATATGTTAATCTACTTAATGCCTCTATATGGTAGGTTGCTACTATTACCCTTTTTACAGAAACTGAGACAATAAAGAGGTTACATGATTTCCCAGAGTCAACAGTCACCTCATGAAAAAGCAAAGATTTGGGAGCTCTAAATATCCTATTGTTCCCAAGCAAATACATAATATTGTGGACATAGTCAATTCACAGCATTAATGTTGAAATAGAAAGAACAATGACCCTAACTCAAAAAAAGTGAATTTAGTTTTAGCTCTTTGATTTTCTCAAATACCCTGGACAATCCACCAATTTCTCCATTTCAATTTCCTTAATTGTAAAGTACAGAAGTTGTCTAAATTCAAGATTCTCAAAGTGTGGTACCTGGACCAGTAGCATCAACCTCACCTGGTAACTTGAAAGCAATGCAAATGCTTTTCTTTTTTATTTTTATTTATTGAATTTATTGGGGTGACATTGTTTAACAAAATTATACAGGCTTCGGGTGTACAATTCTATAATGCATCGTCTGTATATTGTATTGTGTGTTCACCACCCACGTCAAGTCTCCTTCCGTCACCATTTATGCCCCCTTTATCCTCTTTCACCTCCCCTTAACCCCTTTCCCTCTGGTAATCACCATATTGTTGTCTTTGTCTATAAGTTTTGAGGTGGGGTTACTTAATCCCTTCACCTTTATTCCCCAGCCCTCTCCTCTGACAGCTATCAGCCTGTTCTCTGTTATCTGTGAGTCTGTTTTTACTTTGTTCGTTAGTTTATTTTGTTCATTAGATTCCACACTTAAGCAAAATCATATGGTCGTTGTCTTCCTCTGAGTATCACTTAGCATAATACTCTGCAGGTCCATCCATGTAGTCAAAAAGGGTAAGATTTTCTTCTTTTTTATGGCCGATTAGTATTCTACTGTGTAAATGTAGCACAGCTTTTTTATCCACTCAGCTTGAGCCTCACCCCAGACCTAAGGAATCAGAAACTCTGGGCATTCATCTGTGTTCAACAAGCCCTCCAAGTGAATCTGGTAGATCCAAGGTTAGGGAACAACTGGCCAAAGTGATCACTAAATTACCTTCTGATTCTCACATACTGTAGTTCTATCTAATAATGTCACTGGATTCAAACTGAGGTGATTTTAGAATATTTAAATTCTTCTTCCCTGATTCATCAGACACTTGGGCCTCCATTGCCAATGGACAGGATATCTATTGTTGGCTGACAGGGATTATTGTTTCTTAGACCTCATCATAGCATTGTGGAATAGAAGGCAGAAGGGAGTCGTGATTCTAAATAGAACGATGTCATTATGAATGTTTTCTTTCTTTGAGCAGAAGTATAAGATTGAATTCTAGAGTCAGAGCCTCACCATATCTGAGTTCTTAATCCAATGCCATGCACCACATGGGGCTTAGTGAACCCTTGTTGCTGCCTCAGGCAATGACATCCACGCTGATTAGCAATCTACATGGCCTACAGTTGCTCCCATATCCCCAACAGCACCAAAATCTAAACCAACCTTTCTCCTCTAAGTCAAGGGGAAGGCAACCCCAGAGAGAATGTTGGATTTACCTCTTAGTACTCCATTGCCATAGGGTTATTTGGCAGAAAAACACAACTCACTTGGAGTTGGAAGCCTGGATGCCCCACAAGAGACAATTCCAAGTATACTCACGAGCATCAAATTTAAATGGGCCTTTGCCTTGTCCTCATTAAGTAACCATCCACTGGTCAGAAATAATAGAGGAAGACCCCCTGAGTTTTTTGGTCAGCCATGATATACACATGTCCAATGCATCATGCTTAATAAACTTGCCTCTAAAAGTAGAACATGGGGTGACCTCCTGCCCTGATCTAGAAGACTATTACCAGCAGGAGAGCAAAGACTGGTGTCTGTACTTCCTTTGTATTTCTCATGACAACTCATTAACATAAATTGCTGTTTGTTAATTAATCTTTTTTTAAAGATAAAACCATAAGAAACATACAGATAGAAATGCAAACTCTTTCAGAGTTAAAAAAAATTTTCTGAAAAAAAAAATGAAAACTTTGAAAGGAACCATTTCTATATTGAGAGTAAATGTGACCACATAAAGAAGCATGAACTTGCTTGGAACTACAGTTACACTACAGGTTCCACTTTCTAGGGTGGAGTCAGCCTGAGACTTACATGTGGAATAACTCTGCTCCTTTGTTTTATGAGAATGAAAAATCCCAAACATTTATTCTAGACCATCCCAGAGACTAACAATTTTACATTTGTCCATAATAAATATGAGAAGGGTTGAAAAAATTTTACAAGCCACTTCCTTATCCAAGTCTAGTTAAAATGATGTGTTAGCAGAGATTTTACATTCTTTCATGAAAAGTAATCTAGGTACAATTTTACAGTTCTGGACACCTGTGTATTGTTGTGACCTCATAAATAAGTCAGGCTAACATTTTGATATTTCTTCTGGACTACACAGTACAACCTATGAAGCAGGAGCTACTATCATCTCTATCTTACAGACAGAGAAACTGAGGCACAGAAAGATTAACCCAGCCAAAATTATAAAACTAGTACATGAAACAACTAAGACTTGAATCCCTGGCTTCAGAGTTCATGCTCTTAGATAACGGAGTCACTCTTGTTTATTTACTCCCTGCACCACTTAGAAATGCTTTTGGTGGTGTAACCAAAACACCAACTTAGAGTGGCCTTAAAAAATAGGAATTCCTTTTGCTCAGCAACAACTCTGGGAATAAGCAATTGCTGGAGGGGTTCAGCTGCTCACAATGTCCTCGGGACCAAGACTGTCCTCTCCATGTTCCTGATCTTAGCATCCTCATGGTCATTGCTCTTCCAGGCATCACCTCCTCATTACAGGGAGCTCAAAGTCTTGAGAGACTTTGTCTTTTCATTTGGGAAACTAAGCCTACTTCCATAGTGTTTCCCTTACATCTCGCCAGCCAAAGCAAGATCACATGCCATCCTTCAATCAACCAAAGGCCAAGCAGAAGGTTATTATGTCTGGTTCTGACTAATCATGATTTATATTTTGGGACTAGGAAAGGGCCTGAATCAGTAGGTCTTACCTAGCTCCTGAATAAATTGGACTTCTTTTAGTTGGGAAGAAGAGTGTGCTGAAAGGGGGATGACTTTGGGTGGCAATAAGCAGTGCCCACCATTCTCTCCTACTTTGGCGTTTAGGTTGCTCTTCCTTGTACAATACCCAGCTTCTGGGAAGGCATTGTGCTAGGAAGCGGGAAGAAAGATAAAAGACAATCTCTATATAATTGGTACTCACTGAAGTCTTCATTTGAGAGAATCAATCTCATACCCGATTTTCGATAAAGACATGAAAGAATTTATATCATATATATGGCTAAGTTGGCAAGAGGCTGTCAAGAGAATCCAAGAGGCCTTACATTCACTATGAGTACATAGCAGGTAAGAGAGAACATGCCCCAACGTACCATCTTTAGACCATAAAATGACAGACAGGACAAGCTGATAGGTATGTGCTTAAAAATAGACTAGTGTGTGTATTCAGTATTTTGGAGGCATTCAGCACACAGAGTTGGTTTATACCCATACATAATTATGGTATTATCTGAATGTCTCCAAGTCTCACTTGGCACTGAATATGGATAGGATCAGGCAAGAGTAATGACTCAGATTTCACTGGCACCTGCCCCTAAAAGTCCCCTGAAAACACCCCTGCTCTGTGTTTGTGGGGGTTCCCATTGGGTTCACACATATGCATACAGACAAATCCAATCCCTTGGGCTGTCCCCTGCTCAGATTACCAACCCTGGGACTTCCAAGTACTACACAATGGCCTGGAGCAAAGCAAGGGATGCAGCTCTCTTTCCTCTCCTCTCATTCCTTGCCTCCACTGTTAGAAGGGTCTGGAAGTAGTGCTGCTGTTAAGTTCTCTGTGTCTGAAACACAAACATGTGTTCATAGGGTTTGGCCGGGCACAGATTCAAGTGATAATGACTGATAAACTTACTATCTCTTCCCTTCCTCAAATATTATAGCTGGCTATTGCATCAGATCGTCTTGTCTGGCTCTTTCTTCCCTTAGGACAACTGACTAATCTGTTCTAGAAACTTATTCTTAGGAAATAACCAGACCCATGGCCAAAAATATGTGTAAGAAATGATTTACGGAGCTCTTTATAATGATAAAAATATCTTAAATTTTATCTGTATGAGACTGGGTAAATTAATTATAGCACATTCATTTGGAAGAGTAATATGCATCCATTTAAAACGATGAGGTAGATCTATATTTATTAAAATAGGGAGCTATTCATGATATATTGTTGAAGTGAGAAAAAGTATGATTTCATTTTTGTAAAAATATAAACAGGTGCTTGTGTGAATGTATGTGCATTAATGTGTGTATACACACAAAGAAAATAGGAATTATCTTTGTGTGTCAAGATAAGAGTATTTTTACTGACTTCCTTACCTCTTTCTTGCACAGGATGAATGTTTTTACGAGAAACATGAATAATTTCCACAACCATAAAAAGATAAAGCCATATTCATTTTGCAAAATAATTAGTTTAATGAAATAGCCTTTAGCAATGGATGCACTCATTAGGGTGAAAGTGTGGACGGGTATAAAACCTCCATTTAGTGAGATTATTTAATAAAAGAAAGCTCTGAACATTTGCTTGGTAATGTGGAAGAAGCTGCTGGGTAATGTGGAAGAAAATGAGTCTTGACAGAAAGATGATTAGAACCGGACATCTCCAGAAATGTACTGTGACCCTGACTGGCAGTGCAATACCCCCAACCTTGCTGCTCCTGGAAGCCTGAGAAACTGAGATTTCTGGAAGGCTATAAAGGACACATGGAGCAAAGCAAGCACACGAGCTCTTTTTAGCTTTGCTTCGTTTTTCCAAACGGTTGCTTCTCTTTTTCTAGTTGATTTGTAAGAGCTCAGAGCTTAAGAACACTTAGGCATTCATGTTACATATTTTTTCTCTATTTGTTTGTCTTTCAGGCATCTGGTAGAATTGTATACCACACAGAAGTTCTCATGTTTATGTGATCTACTGTAACAACCCTTCTTTTATGATTCTTGGCTTTCGTATCACACTTAGACATGCCTTTTCTAACACCAAAGACACCAAATTTTGTTTAACTTACACATTTTCATCCTTTACAATTAAATATGAAATGAATCAAGATTTATTTTTGTGTGTGGCCTGAATGAGGTATTGATATAAATAATTTTCCCCAATTCATTTAACTATCCAGCCTTTCCCTTATGATTAGAAATAAAATCTTTATCATATACCAAAACACAACAAATGCACAAGGGTATACACATATGAGTCCTTGGGTCTGGTTTGGACTCCTACTTTGATGTGAGATCAGCTGCCTGCCTATCCCTGAACAATGCCATTCAGTTACAATGATTACAGCTTTAAGATGTGTTTTTATTTCCTGATAAGAGAGTCTCCCTCATTACTCTTCTTTTTCAAAAAATATATTAGCTGCTCTTAGTGATCATTCTTCTGAATAATTTCATTTTTGTCAAATTCCAAATACTCCAATAAGACTCCAGTAAGATTTTATCAGAATAACATTAAATTTATAGGTTAATCTGTAGAAAAAGAAGTAATACTTGCAATGGGAGCCTTCCTTTAGTCTCCATAAAGATTTCTTCATATTGTTCCTGGATATTTCTTGAGAAACTTATGAATAGTTGATTTTCTTTGTTCTCTCCTTCCTCTTCTTTCCCCTCCCACCTACTTCCCAAGTCTGGTCACAGGTATGGAATGTCCTTATCAGACTCACAGTTGTCCGACAGGTTTGTATCTGCAGCTCCCAGGCAAAGTTCCACTTCCCACAGCCTTTACTCCTGTCTTCTTGAAGTGGCACCTTCCTCTGACCTCCACTATCTGGTTTCTGGTTTCAGAGAACGTATTCAGTCCTTCTGATTCCCAGCACACTGCTCCCAGGGCTCTTATTTATTTTCTACACAATGCTTACTTCATAGAGACTGTAACTAACATTGCTTTTTTGTATTACTTTTCTTTTTCTGCACAACAAATTACCACCAACTTAAAACAACACACATTTGTTATCTCACAGTTCCCATGGGTCAGGAATCTGGGGATGACTTACCTGGGTCTCACAAGGCCGCCACAGGGAGTCAGTCGGTGGGTTGCATTTCTGTCCGGATCTTGGATCCTCTAACAAGCTCAGAGAGTTGTCAGCAGGATTTAGTTCCTTGTAGCTGTAGGACAGAGGGCCCCACTCTCTTGCTGTCACCTGGGTGCTGCTCCGCAGTTCCTTGCATGTGGCCCCTCTCAGGCCCTCTCACCACATGGGGACTTCCCACCTCAAGGCCAGCAAAGGACTCTCTCTCTCCCTGAAATAAAATCACAGGGGTGACATCCATCACCTTTGCCATTCTCTGTTGGCTAGAAGCCAATCACGCTACCACCTGCACCTCAAAGGGGAGAGGATTATTCAAGGGTTTGACTCTTTGGGGTTGCTTTAGGATGTGTCTGCTACACTCACAGGTCTTTGAGCATTGCCAGCACCCCACTGCTTTCCAGGCACTTCTTTCCTGAGATTTGGGCTGTTGACCTAAATATAACAAGATGGAAATAAATAAATAAATAAATAAATAAATAAATAAATAAATAAATAAATCTATAATAATAAAAGCATAATATGCAAATTGACCAAATGGCCAAACAGCAGAACAACCATCTGGACCACCACGCTATGACTCATACTGGCGCCAGGCCAGCCAAGGCAGGTGCGATGCGATTGGTCCCTCCCCGCAGAGGGAGGCCCAGGCCAGTGGCCGGTGGGCTGATCAATGTGGGGGGGAAAGAGAGGGCTCCCTGATCTCCTCAAAGAGGGAGGCTCAGGCCACCCTCTGTGGGGTGATCAATCGGGGGGCTCCATGAAACTGGGGAACCGAGGATGTGTGGCGGAGGACACAGGCAGCACCAGGCCAAGGCGGGTGCAGGTGGGGGACGGGGCCGCGAAGCTGGGGCCATGAAGCTGGCAGCCAGGGGAAGGAAGGCCTACCCTTGCACGAATTTCGTGCATCAGGCCTCTAGTAAATACATAAAATAAGATGGAAGCCTGAGTGGGGATAAGAGACAGAGGGACAGGGAGGAAGGAGAGGGGGAAATAGAAAGAGAGGCACTCCACTCCCCATACAGCACTAAAGTTTTCTGTTTGATACCTGCTCCAGGTCTCCAAATCGTGAAGGCAAAGTAGAAGTATGACAGAAGCTAAAAGCTACATTGGTTATTCTTGGTCCTCTCCACCTGCTTCGTAATTGTCAGTTCCTTCATAATTCTGGAATTAGGTGGTTAGTTACTTTTCTTTTTTCTTTTTTTTAATATATATGTGTATTGCTTTCAGGAGGAAGGGAGAGGGAGGGAGAGATAGAAACATCAATGATAAGAGAGAATCACTGATTGGCTGCCTCTTGCATACCCCACAACAGGGATCCAGTCCACAACTCAGGCATGTACCCTGACTGGGAATCGAACCATGACCTCCTGGTTCATAGGTCAATGCTCAACCACTGAGCCTCACTGGCAGGGCATTGGTTAGTTACTCTTCAATGTCATAATTTTTTATGTTTTTGTATCTAGGCTAGCAGGAAGGCAGGGGAAACTGCTAGTTTCATGATGCTTTGAACCAGAAATCTTAACCAAGCCGGTTCCCAGCAGGCTTCCACTCTGTGTTCTTGAGATGCTGCTGCTGCCTGATTTCTGGGTGTTTGGGGAGCAAGGTAAAGGGTGAATGCAACACATTGGATAGGAAGCTCCCTGGGTTTATTGTGAAACCTCAGGGAAATCAAAGAGACAGCTGGTCTGTGTCTTGGGAAGCTCTGGGTGTCAGAAACATATCTGGATGACTGACGGTCGTTTCATCTTCAAATAACCCAGAGAAGGAGGTGTTGTTAACCCCCACTGCGGAAGAGGCTAGATGAATAACTTCCCCAAAGTCACAAATCTGTAAGCGACAGAGCCTGACTCCAGAGCTCTTTCTGGCATGCCATGCTCTCGGGGTATGGGGACATCTCAAACGGGGACTCTCTATTCTGCCACAACTTGTCCCACATCTCCCTGAAGCAAGGCCACACTAAACAGGACATAAGCAAGTCATAGTTAGACTTCCACCCTGGCTCCTGTCAGATAGGTCCTTAAGGGGCAGTACAGCTGGGTAAGTTTTAAAGAGCAAATAATAAACAAAGCAGTATGTCCCCATGCCCCTATGCCAGCCGTGGGCAAACTACGGCCCGCGGGCCGGATCCGGCCCGTTTGAAATGAATAAAACTAAAAAAAAAAAAAAAAAGATCGTACCCTTTTATGTAATGATGTTTACTTTGAATTTATATTAGTTCACACAAACACTCCATCCATGCTTTTGTTCCGGCCCTCCGGTCCAACTTAAGAACCCATTGTGGCCCTCGAGTCAAAAAGTTTGCCCACCCCTGCCCTATTCCTTCATGCCCCCAGGTCTCCACAACAATGTACAGCTCCTACTGACCACAAACCCATTCCTGCTGACTGCCAGAGCTACATGCCTGACTGATAACTGAGTGCAAGTAATTACTGAAACTAACCCCGCACATACCTAAGTGTTTATCAATTATCAAAGGTCAATATCTCAGGCATAGTAGCCTTATTAGGCCCAAGATTGAGGCCTGCCTTGAGGCCATTCCCGCAGCAATCTTGGGCAAGTCACAAAATCTTGCCAATAATCCATTTCCTCTAGAACAGTAGTTCCCAAAGTGATCCCCTGGCCAGCAGCATCAGTATCATCTAGGAATTTCTTAGGAATGTGCATTTTTCAGCTTTACCCCAGGCCCACTGAATCAGAAACTCCGGGGATGGAGCCCAGCCATGTTTTACCAAGTCCTGGTCATTCTGATGCACACTAATGCGAAGGCCTCTGCTCCAGTACCTCCCAGAGCTGTGAGAACTAAATAGCATACTAGGTTCTGTTCTGTCACCATATGTGTTTCCGTAGCATGGAATACCATCACTGATGGGTACCAGAGGAATGATGTCAGTGTAATGTGAAAATTGCACATTAGACTGCACATAATTGCACATTAAAATTTCACATTGTGATGTGAAAATTGCACCTAGATTTTTATCATATCATGGGTGGGTTTTCCTAAGCAAGGGGAGCAAGAATGGCAGGAGTGGAATCCTAACCTTCATTGGAAATGGAAAAGGCCTGAGGCTCAGCTGCTGCACCATCAGCAGGAAGCCTTTCGCTATATAATCCAGAAAAAGTTAAAATGAGCACCTGTGTCCGCTGGTTCCCTCCGCCAATAGGTGCACTACAGCCTCATGAGCTCCCCGCTTGTGTAAGGTTGCCCTGCCTCCTGTGCCCACTGACTCAGAGCTCCATTTCCGCCCCTGCCAGCCTGGGGCTGATTAAACAGTTACCAGCTTCTCAGCTCTATTGCTTTTGTGCACACTAATTCCCCCTATAGCAGCTTCTAGAATCTAGACACTCAGCTGCTGCCAGCACCGTCTAAGTGACCTCCCCAGGTAACTGTGATTATTGTGGTTGATCAGAGTTGCATGACATTTGAATGCTCTATTTGGGCCCTATTTTCCCCTTATATCCTATTATTGTTTTATACCACGTTTTGCAGACAGCAAGATTTTCTGGGAAGTGTTGTTTTGTGTTACAGAAAAAAAAAAAAAAAAAAAAGCCTGTATATGTGAAGTCCCTGGCACACAGTAAAACCTTAATAATCCTTCGTACTAGTCCAGGTCTACCATACTTTGTCCTTGAAATGCTGACAACGGAGCCAAGAAAACCCAACAGTGACAACTCCAATGCAAAGGAGACCATGAGAATTCTGATAATGAAAGGGTGACGTTCTACCCTCTCTGGCCAATATTTTTAATGACATTCATTTGGAGCAATGATTCATTGGAGCAATTCTTCTGATTTCTTTTTGTTTTTCTATTTCTAGTTTAAGCAGCTTTTTCGAAGAATGGGGCTATTTTATCCACTTCTGTGTACTTAAATCCTTAATTATTTTCAATCTTTTTCTTTGAGACTTTAGAAGATTGCGCACTAATTCTTAGAGAGAAACAGCCAAGTGGGGAGTAATTATCTTGGCCACAAATCTCTGATGTTTACAGAATATGGCACTCAGACCTGAAATCTCCCATCACCCTTGCTGGCAGGGCCCAGTTCGGTCTCCTCCGCTGACAAGAATGGGAATTGAGGTCTGGCTCAAGGTCTAACAGCAAGATGCTCTGGCCATGAAAGCCAGCCAGGTGTCCTGGCTCCTCACCCAGCATTCTGTCTCTTAGTGTTTACTCGGTAGTCATGCCCTGCCTTATGAGGTCACTTCCAAATTGTTTCCTTAAACGTGGGGTCTGTAGGTCAAATTCAGGCCACAGACATGTTTTGTTTGCCCATGTAGGACCTTAAAAATTGGAAATTTTCACATTAAAAATTATTTCTAGCTTCACTTGAAAATTCAGAACATCTGGCAACACAGAGCTAATATCCACATATGGCAACAGCTGAGCTGAAGAATACCTTCCCCTTTCAGCCAGGACAAGCTCATCCAAAACTGCCACAGGCTCTCTCCCTCCTCCACTCCCCGGCCTATCATCTTACACACACACACACACACACACACACACACACACACACACACACACCTGTCCACACAAGCACACACATTCCGTATTAGCTGCTAGGGCTGCCATAGCAAAGTATCACAGACTGGGTGGCTTAAACAACACAAATTTATTTTCTCACAATTCTGGGAGTCCAAGATCAAGGTATCAGCAGGGTTGGTTTCTTCTAATCCCTCTGTTTTTGGATTAGGTCCCACCCTAATGACCTCATATTAACTCAGTTTCCTCTTTAAAGACCCTATCTCCAAATCCAGTCACATCCTGAGGTGCTAGGGGTTAGTATTTCAATATGAATTTGTGAGGGGGCCTCACCTCAGCCCATAACATATTCTTCCCTCCTTTTAGATGACCTGCTTGGCCCCCAAGGCACTGGAATCTGCAGCTGTGACAAGCAGTGGCAAACTTTGGCTTGCTTTTTAACTTTTCACAGCTTTGTGTCAATTACACAACCCCCATATAAAGTATCTTAATAATAAAATCCATAAAGTACTTAAAATCCAGAAAGGGCCTCAGTGATGATCTACACCAGTTTTTAAACAAGTTACAGAACCTTCTAACAACCCTAGTGAACAAGGAACCGATATATAAAATCGCTATGCTTTGTTCCTATTCTCCAAAATGGCTCCTGAGGGAGCTCCAGAGATGCTAGGCCTCCCTGTGTGACACGTGACTTGAACACTGCTGATCTAATTCAAATTTCCAGTTTATGTATGAGAAACCCGAGGCCCATCCACATGCCCAAGACCACAGAGATCTGAGTACCAAGTAGGACCAGATGCCATGCCTCCTGACTTCCATGGTTCCTTCTCTCTGTGCAACTCAAGCAAGGTCATGGCATCAGACCATTGAATAATGTCTCTAAGAAAGAGAAATCCTGCTATTTTATTGGTGGAAGTTGTAGCCTGAAGCCTAGGTCTGGGAGTCAGGAAACCCAAAACTGTGCTTTGCCAGGACTGGCTGCACAACCCCAAGGACAAAGGCTTGACCCCTCTGCTCCTCTTCAGGAACAGCACACTAGGACTAGAGTCCATGGGCTTTCATGTCCCTTCCTATGTCAAAATGCTAGGACTCCAGAATGTTACACTGACAGTGATGCTGCCCCTCTTCACTTTTCATCTATTGGCACAGAAGGATTTCATGATAACGTCTTGCCCCAGAGGTAAAGGATCCAGTAATGGACAGGCTCACCCTTCCACACTGAGTCCTGTGTCTGCTGAGCACAAGTCCACCTCAAGAGCACTACTCTAGCTTGCTATAATAGAAAGGAAAAAAACGAAGATGAAAAAGACATTCTACAGAAGTAGCACCATGTGACCCACTCTCATCTCAGTGATGGGAACCAAGCATTCGGCACCGCAGGGAAAGTGGAAGCAGGAAACCTCTCCAGGTGCGCCGGCACAGCCGCGGAGACCGTGCCATCTTGGGTGACTGTCGCCGGCATCCAGAGACCAGCTACTAACCCGGCAACAACGGCTCTCAAGCAGCGCAACTACGTGAACTCAGAGGAACTCGGCTTCTCCCCACAGAAAGCAGATCCAAGCAACAGCGGCCTCCTGATCTCCACACGCTCTGTCTGAGGAACAGCTGCTGTGGGTGAAGCCTCCCTCCACCAGCCAGAAGAGCCACAACAGCTGTGAACAGCACCCATCAGAAGACCCGCTAACAACAGAGGAGCAGCTGCTACCACAACCGCCCAAGGAGCAACCACAGCCCGAGGAGCCACTGCCACCTAGGGAGCAGCCACTGAACGACTCAATATCTATATACGTCAGTGAGATCAAACATGGGTAGACAAAGAAATCCCCAAAGGAAAGAAAAGGAGGACTCACCAGAAAAGCAGCTAAGTGATACAGAGGCATACAACATGACAGAAAAAGAATTCAGAATAAGGGTCCTAGAGTGCATACACCGGATGGAGGAAAAAATCGACAACTTATCCAAGAAGCAAGAAGAAACAGATGAAAAAATCGACAACTTAACTAAGACCCAAGAAGAAATGAAGTGCGATATAGCTGCAATAAAGAACACCATTGAAAGTATCAACAGTAGACTAGGAGAAGCGGAAGACCGAATTAGTGAATTAGAAGACAGGGAAGCAAAACACACCCAAACTGTACTTCAGTTGGAGAAAAAAATTAAAAGACAGGAGGAGAGCCTAAGGGAGCTTTGGGACAACATGAAACGAAACAACATACGAATAATAGGGGTGCCAGAACAACAGAAAGAGGAACAAGGATTAGAAAACCTATTGGAAGAAATAATATCAGAAAACTTCCCTGAGGTGGGGAAGAAAAAAGTCACACAAGCCCAGAGAGTCCCAAGCAAGGTGAACCCGAAAAGACCCACACCAAGACACATCATAATTACCATGGCAAATGTTCAGGACAAAGAGAGAATCTTACAGGCTGCAAGAGAGAGACGGAAAGTTACATACAAGGGATCTCCCATTAGATTATCAAATGATTTCTCAACAGAAACACATCAGGCCAGAAAAGAATGGACGGAAATTTACAAAGTGATGCAAAGCAAAGGACTGAATCCAAGAATACTCTATCCAGCAAGGCTATCATTCAAAATTGAAGGGGAAATAAGAAGCTTCACAGACAAAAAAAGGCTAAGGGAGTTTATCACCACCAAGCCAGCAATGCAAGAAATGCTAAAGGGACTGGTGTAAAAAGAAGAAATAAAAATCCCAGAAAGAAAACAGCCACACACACACAAAAAGAAATGGCTACAAACAAGTACCTTTCAATAATAACTTTAAATGTAAACGGGCTAAATGCTCCAACCAAAAGATATCGAGTGGCTGAATGGATAAAAAATCATGACCCATACATTTGCTGTCTACAAGAGACCCACCTCATTAGAAAGGACTCACACAGACTGAAAGTGAAGGGATGGAAAAATATCTTTCAGGCTAATGGAAAAGAAAAGAAAGCTGGGGTAGCAATACTTATATCGGACAAAATAGACCTCAAAGTGAAGGCCATAACAAGAGATACGGAAGGCCACTTCATAATACTAAAAGGATCAATACAACAAGAAGATATAACCCTGATAAACATATATGCACCCAATGCAGGAGCACCCAAATACATAAAAAATCTTCTGGAAGATATCAAAGGAGAGATCGACAACAATACAATCATAGTAGGGGACTTTAATACACCACTGTCATCACTGGATAAGTCCTCTAGACAAACAATCAGCAAAGATACAGCAATACTAAATGACTCACTAGATCAGATGGACTTAATAGACATCTTCAGAACACTTCACCCCAGTGCCACGGAATATACATTCTACTCAAGTGCTCATGACACATATTCAAAAATAGACCATATATTGGGTCACAAGCAAAGTATCCCCAAATTCAAGAAGATTGAAATCATAAAAAGCGTCTTCGCAGACCACGATGGCATAATATTAGAAATAAACTGCAATAAAAACAACCCAAAATGCTCAAACACCTGGAAGCTGAATAGCATGCTATTAAATATTGATTGGGTTACCAATGAAATCAAAGAAGAAATTCAAAACATCCTGGAAACTAATGACAATGAAAACACAACAATCCAAAACCTATGGGACACAATGAAAGCAGTCCTGAGAGGGAAGTTTATAGCTCTACAGGCCTATCTCAAAAAACAAGAAAAAATGGTAGTAAATCAGCTAACTCTACAACTCAAAGAATTAGAAAGAGAGCAACAAGAAAACCCCAGAGTGAGCAGAAGGAAGGAGATAATAAAGATTAGAGCAGAAATAAATAACATAGAGACCAAAAAAATAATACAGAAAATCAATGAAACCAAGAGCTGGTTCTTCGAAAGGATAAACAAGATTGACAAACCTCTAGCCAGACTCACCAAGAAGCAAAGAGAGAGGACCCAAATAAACAAAATCAGAAATGAAAGAGGTGAAATAACAACAGACCCCACAGAAATACAAATGATTGTTAAAAAATACTATGGACAGCTCTACTCCAGCAAACTAGACAACCTGGAGGAAATGGACAAATTCCTAGAAAAATACAACATTCCAAAACTCAATCAGGAAGAATCTAAAAATCTCAACAGGCCAATAACTATGGAAGAAATTGAAGCAGTCATCAAAAAGCTTCCAGCAAACAAAAGCCCAGGACCAGACGGCTTCACAGGGGAGTTTTACCAAACATTCAAGGAAGAACTAAAACCTATCCTCCTCAGACTACTACAAAAAATTCAAGAGGAAGGAACACTTCCAAGCTCATTCTATGAAGCCAGCATCACCCTAATACCAAAACCAGGTAAAGACAACACAATGAAAGAGAATTACAGGCCAATATCCCTCATGAACATAGATGCCAAAATCCTCAACAAAATCTTAGCAAATCGGATCCAGCAGTACATCAGAAAGATCATACACCATGACCAAGTAGGATTTATCCCAGGGATGCAAGGATGGTACAATACCCGCAAATCAATAAACGTGATACATCACATAAACAAATTGAAAGAGAAAAACCACATGGTCATATCAATTGATGCAGAAAAAGCATTTGACAAAATTCAACACCCATTTTTGATAAAAACTCTCAGCAAGGTGGGAGTAGGAGGATCATACCTCAACATAATAAAAGCCATATATGACAGGCCCACAGCCAACATCATTCTCAATGGACAAAAACTTACACCATTTCCCCTAAGAACAGGAACAAGACAGGGATGCCCCCTCTCACCACTCCTGTTCAACATAGTACTGGAAGTGTTAGCCATTGCAATTCGGCAAGAAGAAGAAATAAAAGGCATCCAAATTGGAAAAGAGGAAGTAAAACTGTCCTTATTTGCAGACGACATGATATTATACATACAAAACCCTAGAGACTCCATCAAAAAGCTACTAGACTTAATACATGAATTTGGCAATGTAGCAGGATACAAAATTAACCCCAAGAAATCTGAGGCATTTCTATACACCAATAGTGAACTTTCAGAAAGAGAGATTATAAAAACAATCCCGTTTACCATCGCACCAAAAAAACTAATCTACCTAGGAATAAACTTAACTAAAGAGGTAAAAGACCTCTACTCAGAAAACTACAGGACGTTGAAAAAAGATATAGAGGAAGACATAAACAGATGGAAGAACATACCGTGTTCATGGATTGGTAGAATCAACATCATTAAAATGTCCATACTACCCAAAGCAATCTATAAATTCAATGCACTTCCCATTAAAATACCAACGGCATACTTCAGAGATATAGAACGAACTCTCCAAAAATTCATCTGGAATAAAAAAAGACCCCGAATAGCTGCAGCAATCCTGAAAAAGAACAAAGTAGGTGGGATCTCAATACCAGATATCAAGTTGTATTACAAAGCCACTGTTCTCAAAACTGCCTGGTACTGGCACAAGAATAGGCATATAGATCAATGGAATAGAATAGAGAGCCCAGAAATCGGCCCGAACCAATATGCTCAATTAATATTTGACAAAGGAGGCAAGAACATACAATGGAGCCAAGATAGTCTCTTCAATAAATGGTGTTGGGAAAATTGGACAGATATATGCAAGAAAATGAAACTAGACCACCAACTTACACCATACACAAAAATAAACTCAAAATGGATAAAGGACTTAAATGTACGACAGGAAACCATAAAAATTCTAGAAGAATTCAAAGGCAACAAAATCTCAGACATATGCCGAAGCAATTTCTTCACTGATACAGCTCCTAGGGCACTTGAAACTAAAGAGAAAATGAACAAATGGGACTACATCAAAATAAAAAGCTTCTGCACAGCAAAAGAAACCATCAACAAAACAACGAGAAAACCCACTGTGTGGGAAAACATATTTGCCAATGTCATATCTGATAAGGGCCTAATCTCCAAAATCTATAGGGAACTCATACAACTTAACAAAAGGAAGATAAACAATCCAATCAAAAAATGGGCAAAGGACCTAAATAGACACCTTTCAAAAGAGGACATTCAGAAAGCCAAGAGACATATGAAAACATGCTCAAAGTCACTAATCATCCGAGAGATGCAAATCAAAACAACAATGAGGTACCATCTCACACCTGTCAGACTGGCTATCATCAACAAATCAACAAACGACAAGTGCTGGAGAGGATGTGGAGAAAAAGGAACACTTGTGCACTGCTGGTGGGAATGCAGACTGGTGCAGCCACTATGGAAGACAGTATGGAGTTTCCTTAAAAAACTGAAAATGGAACTCCCATTTGACCCTGTGATCCCACTTCTAGGAATATATCCCAAGAAACCAGAAACACCAACCAGAAAAGATATATGCACCCCTATGTTCATAGCAGCACAATTCACCATAGCTAAGATCTGGAAACAGCCTAAGTGCCCATCAGTAGATGAATGGATTAGAAAACTGTGGTACATCTACACGATGGAATACTATGCTGCTCTAAAAAGGAAGGAACTCTTACCATTTGCAACGTCATGGATGGAGCTGGAGACCATTATGCTAAGTGAAATAAGCCAGTCAATGAAGGAAAAATACCACATGATCTCTCTCATTCATGGATAATAGAGACCATTATAAACTTTTGAACAATAATAGATTCAGAGGCAGAGCTGCCTCAAACAGATTGTCAAACTGCAGTGGGAAGGCCGGGGAGGGTTGGGGGGCAGGAGGTAGGGGGGTAAGAGATCAACTAAAGGACTTGTATGCATGCGTATAAGCATAACCAATGGACATAAGACACTGGGGGATAGGGGAGGCTGGGGGACTGTCTAGGGCGGGGGGATAAAATGGACACATATGTAATACCCTTTGTAATACTTTAAGCAATAAAAAAATTAAAAAAAAAAAAAAAGAAAGTGGAAGCAGAAGGGTGGGAAGGATTGGTGTGCTACTTGGGAACTGTAATTACAGAACTCCAAAGTTCTATAATTGCTCTCCAACCAACATTCCAGTGACAACAAACGTATTACTTCATGAGGTTGCCTGTCATGGACCATGCAAATTCTCATTTAGTTATTAGTATCTCATTTCGAGCCAAAACTTATGACCCCAAACATCCAAACTTTGGTAACCACCAACACCCATGTTCTCTTCCTGTTCTCAGACTTAGAGCAGGCCTACATTCCCCACCCCCCTGCAATTAACTGTAGCCAGAGACTGAGTTCTGGCCAATGGAATGTGGGCCAGGCGTCATGCATCTCTCCTAGGCCTGGTCTGTGAGACTCTTCCACATGTAGTTCTGGCTCCTTCCTCTGTCAGAAGAATGGAAAGGACTCTAGAGACACAGAAGAGAACAAGATCTAGGTCCCTGAATGACCACATGGAACAGAGTTGCACTCCGACCCTCATCCTCACTGGTCTTCAATGTGAGCAAGAAATACACTTTCACTCTGATTAGTCATTGGGACTTGGGAGCTATGGGTTTTGGCATTATTTACTTTGATACATGCATCCTTTGAAGTGCCAGACAAGGATACTCCTGTCTACTTGCCAGACCATGAAATATTTGAGGATCTCGAAAGGTGACAAGATGACAATTCTATCTTCTCCCTTAAAATTTTCCTCCTTTTGACTTTCTCTGATCCATGCAACTCCTCCACATGCTATCCTGAACACATTGGATCAGGGCAGGGGTTTGCATCAAAGAAGTCATTGGGAGTTTTTATCTGGCAAAAATTTCCAAAAACCTAAGCTCTTGGTAGATCAGAATGGGTTTCCAATATAATCAGTATATTTGGAAGAAATGTCATTGGGGACAGAAGGATGTTTGAAGAGACTAGAGTTTCTCTACCCCCAAGCTGGAAAAATATTACCCAAGCCCAAACAGCCTTTCTCAACCAGAGTTCTATTCAGAGTTAAGCCTCACTGTCCTACGAGATCCATTGCATCTAATGCATTTACTTTTCTCCTACACATCTAGAATGACACGTGTTATTTAGCATCCTTAGGAGAACTTTAAAGATCATTTCTGACTACTATGGTTTAGATGAGCAACTCCACTTAGGAAAGGCTGGTTGGAGGGAGGGAGAGGAGAGAGTGAGGAGAGTGAAGGCATTGAAGGATCCTAGAGAGCAAAGAGAAAGGCACAGGGGAGTCAGCAGAATGCCAGGGAGATGTGGCCAAGGAGCCTGGGCATGCTGAGCGGGTGAGTCTCAGGGTGGCAGCAAGAGCCAGCAAAGAGGCAGCATGACAAGTCACAGGCACCTTCACAGAGATCCTGGCTACCCAGGCTCTTCCTGAGGCACCCTTCCAGGAGGACTGAGGCTGGCTGAAGGAGGGTTCTCCAACCTGGAACCTGCAGGAACCAATTCACAATTAAGGATTTTTTGGGGCAATGAATGAATTGAATACCTTTGAGTTCAACTCAAGGGCTTCCTAAAATTCCAACATCTTTTTCAATCACTTTAGGCAAGGTATTCAGAAGACCTCAAATGACTAAGTGAGGTACTGTTCGCCAATGCTACCTGTCAGCAAAGTCTTGAGAGTTAACAGCTCTTCCCCAGGCTGTTTTTTTCTTGGAGTTGACAGAGGACTCCTCCAAGGTACTAGTACAGCACTTCCTCAAGCGCAAACCCAGTCTTTGGACCTCCTGGAAGATCTTGCTGGACCACCAGGGTACTGGAGACAGATTGTGGTTTTTCCCTCATTTTATGTTTTGTCAGAGGTATCTCCTTCCTGATGTAATCAGCCTCCGGAACTTTACCCAAACAGCAATTTTGCACTAATGGTCAGAACAAAAGGAGTCTTGCTATAGACTCCTGAAGGGGCACCATTACCTGTGAGCAGGGCTGGCAAATCCATTGTTGGAAAGAAGTAAATATTTGGTGGGGAGATGAAAAAGAATGAAGTTAAATTTTTCAGGTTTTTGGTTGTGTTTGTTTGTTTGTTTTTCAGCAAAAGCAGATATTTAATAACTATAAAGTATTAAATGTGGGAATTACAGTCATCTTTAATAAAGTGTGCACAGCACTCATAAAATATATAATTATATGTATAACTTGAGAAAGATTCGTATGTTGTCTTCATCCTGGGTTTTGCATTTTAAGTGGGATGTGGGAAAACAGAATCAACCCAAGTTATCTAAGGCCCTTGAGAGAAGATTAAAGAAGTTGATATGATTTTATTCTGTGATGAGAAAGCCAAGAAAGGGCTAATTTACAAATATCTTAAACATTAGTCTCAGGACACAGGCCTGCTGAATGCACCTCTTCCCAACTCAGAACACTTGAACTCAAATTCTGGCTGAGAGCTATTATTTTAAGTGGGAAATAGAGTCATCTGTTCTCCCATCCACAGATCCCCACATTGGTTACCCACTTCACTATCTTCCCACCTACTTTCTCCTGGGATCCCCATATTGATTACTCACTGCACTATCTTCCCACCCTGTCCATTAAGTTAGCATTATGGCTAACTCCCCAAACCCCTCTACCCAACCAATCCCCTGGGTCCTGCCAAGTTTAATGCCCACTAACCTGCTCTTCTGACCTTCTGCCTCTGCCCCGTTTGGGATCCTCTTTACTTCTTGCCTGTAGCTTTGTAACAACTTTCTAACAGGACTCCTGTAGCTTCCCCATCCTCACCCTCCAGCCCACTTTTCATACTGCCCAAAGCTCCCACCCAAAATATAAATCCAAGGGTACCTATTGCTCAACCAGCTTAAACACCTGCAATGGACTTTCTGCAGGTTTAGAGATTTTCAAAATATGTAGTATTTTTTTAAAATCTGCCTTAGCTCCTTTTTGCATCCCATCTCCTTAGCATTGTTCTCAAAGCCCCTTTACAACCTGGCCATACCCACCTCTCCCTTCATCGGCCCTCACCTGCCCCCACTCCGCTCCAGCCATATCAGATGCTCACAATTCCTTGAACATCTGCATGCTGCCCTGCCTCTCTTCTTGCTAATTCCTAGGCCTGGAATGCATTCTTGTCTCCTCCATGTGGTGAAATCAGGGTCATCTTTTATGGCCCAGGTCAATCATCTCCTCTCTTTGGCCTTCCCAAACCTAGGCAGAACTCATCACTTCCTCCTGTGGTCCCCACATCGCTTGGCTCTGAAATGGTAAGTGTCACATATTATAATTTTTTGTGTACATTTTTGTCTTTCTTACTATATCGACAACTTCTTAAAAGGAAGAATCGTATCCTATTCATTTGGTTTTTTCTCTAATACTTAGCACAGTGTCTGGTATATTGTAAAGGTTTGATAATTGTTGAATGAAAGGATAAGCTCCCAGTTCAAAGATTCTCTTTTTAGTTTACCTAACACATCCAGCCTGACAGTGTTCAGCTTGGATTGGAACAAGAGTCAGGACCCCAGGAGCAGGTTAACGGGAAGTGAGCTACAACTGCCCATAATGGCCCCTGCTGGGCATAGTTTTACATCCCATTGTCTGGATCAAAGCTAGCAGTTTCTGCCCTGTTTGTTCCTATGTGTCATAACTAGAGCAAAACTCCTTCATCAGCCAGTCTGGCCACACCACGAACAGATGAGTTGGGAAGAAGGGACTGCCTGGTTCTTTTCAGGTTCCTATGGATATAGTGCCACCATTGATCCACTGGGATGCATCTGCGTGGGCAGCTGCCACTTCTGGACTGTAAACACACAATGAACAGCAGGCGGGGGAGGAGGGGATAGGATGGGAAAGTGGGGGAGGGCAAGAAAGAATTGAGAGAAGGCATATGGGCAGAAGAGCGGAGGGAGGAGGGTTTGGTATTTGCTCCTACAGAAGATAGAATGTATTTGATAGCTTCTCGAAATGCTAACGGTTTTTAAAGTTCCTTTTGCTAAATATAAAATGTGAAAATCATGAGTGGAAGCTTGCCTTCCTTTCTGCAGCCATGGCCAAAATTCCTGGGTATATTTTGATCAGACATTTCTAGACACATCCTCCACAAACGTGATTAGACAGCCTGTCATCCTGACATGGGCTTAACGAAGAAGCAAAATCAGGCAGCCAATCTGCAAAAATATAACATGGTGTCTTTTTCTCCCTTTTGGTCATTTCTTTGATAAACATGGACATTGATGCATGCAATAAAAATAATAGCACTTTATATGGCTAGTACTTTTTAGTATATAAAGAAATGTTCCTGCCAGGCCGGTGTGGCTCAGTGGTTGAGCGTCAACCTATGAACCAGGTCACGGTTCGATTCCTGGTCAGGGCACATGCCCAGGTTGCAGGCTCAATCCTCTGTGTGGGGCATGCAGGAGGCAGCCGATCAATGATTCTCTCATCACTGATGTTTCTCTCTCTCTCTCCCTCTCCCTTCCTCTTTGAAATCAATAAAAATATTTAAAAAAAAAAAAAAAGAAAGAAAGAAATGTCCCTTAGGGCGTCACAACAACCCAGTGAGATATGCAAACTGGATATTACCACCTTGTTTTCTGATGAGGACTCTGAGGCCATTGACGAGATAGTCTATTGTCCCAGAGCTACTCGGTGGAGGCAGAGTCAAGACTCATACCCAGGACTTCAGTTTCCAAGATTGGTGCTCTCGTCCCGTCCCTACACCCACCACCTCACGCCGTGCCTGACTGCCAGCTAAACCACAGGCTGCTTCTCCATTGTAGCACAAGTGATAAAGAAAGAGGAGATGGATGGTTTGGGCAGGGGTAGGCATGTTGACAAGGTTTTTATAGTCTCCTGGTTTTTTAAAACCCCACATTAGAGTAAATAAATGCATGTCCAAAATAATCAAACCACTGGCTTACAACTTTTCTATCATCATTTCCTCTGAATGTATGACTCTGGCTCTGTTGCCAATACACTCAAGACTTTTGAATGTGGTTCCTTCACTGATTATTCTCTCAAATCCAGGTCATGGTTGCTGTCTCTTTGGGGACTGTGAGATCAGTTCTGTGAGGCAGTCCATGATTGCTCTCCATCCACAGGAGCCACGGGGAGCCTCTGGATGCAACTGGATGTCTCCTTTTTGACCAAGTTTTATCACTTTCTCAAATATCTGTGTCTGTGAGTATAGTGATGGCAATACATTATGTTTATGGGACTTTACAGTTTATGAAGAGCTTTACTGTTTCAGAGGCCCTACCCCCTACTCCCTCTCACCACAAGGTTCCCTCCCTGGCCGTGAGGATGAGGCAGATCTCACTATTTTAATTGTATAGATTAAGGCAGGGAGCCTGGAAAGGCTAAGTACATGGTAATGTGCCTATTTAACACAACTAGTAAGTGTTGGACTAGGAAATACTAAATCCTAAACTTCTAAACCCAAATCCAGCCCTCTTGCCAGTGGGCCTGTGGTTTTGTTGCCCTCTCCCACACCCTCCACAAAAACTGATGAGACAGGGAAGTCCACCACCACTGATGAACAGAACTCAGAGCACATGCTGGACTGTTCTTATCTGCACCTCCCATAAGAGAGTAGGAGTTCTTAAACCTATGTCCATGGGTTTAACTGATGATCCCTTCTAATTGAATGGTTTTTTTCCTTAGAGAGAAATTGTATAATTTTAATCAGATATTCAAAGAAATGTAAGAGATTAAAAATCACTGCTCTGCTCTGTAAACTCATCAAACTTGGTATCTACAAAGCCTACCACAGTGCCTTTCACATAAAAAGTGCTGACTGCCTGGATGGATGGATGGATGGATGGATGGATGGATGGATGGATGGAAGGATGGATGGATGGATGGATGAATGGATGACTCTGTGTTTTTCTGTCAAGCTCTAATTCCACAATTGACTGAACTATTATGCAAACTGAATGATGCACTAGACAGGACCCAATTAGTGGGACAGAATTTTAGGGAGAAATATTTGAAATTGAGAGAAAAATCTTGACTCTCAATGTTATTAAGTGTGATGTGACTGACTCATACTCTTAATTTTTCTTCCAGTCTTCTCACCTATCTACCCTATCACCAAGCAAAAAAGGGGGCTCACATATCACCAAATTCAGCAGAGCATATAAAGAAATTATATAGCATGAGCTCCATCACTGGCTGACTACACATCCTACATTTAATAGCTATTTCCATGTCAGAATTTTAAGTCTACCAAAAAAAAAAACAACAACAAAAAAAACACCCTAATTTTAAATGGAGCATATCAGAAAATCACAACTCAACAAAATACAATATTTTTTGACAAATACTGGGTAGCCAAGTTATATATGCACATTGTGGTTTTAGAGACTGTCCAAACTATGAGGTGGTTTGAGATGTCAGTCCCACATCCCTCAGTGCTGGACTGATTTCAAGAAGATAATTAAAGTCAATGGTACCTGGCACATGAAATAAAACACCCACCCTCTACTCTCTGGGTCTGGTAGATCAAAGATAATAAGCTTGTCATAAACCAAGATAAAGGGCCACCAGGGAGTGGCACTCCCCTCTCAGATTAAAATGTTGTCAGAATGGTCAAGGTAGACACAGGAGGGATAAACATGCCAATCGCCCCTCCTACCTAGACTGCACAGCCTGGAAGGAATCCTGGCCAGGCCTTTCAACATGTTGGCAAGAGCCAACCCCTGACAGCCTGGAAAAGAGCAGAGAATGGAAGCAATGTGCTGGAGAACAGTGCTCATCTGTCCTGCCAGCACTCAGCCTCGCCATGGCCAGAATCTGTCACTGGACATGTCCATGCAGCTATCGATAAGCTGAGCATGAAAACTACCTGGAAGCAGGCTCGACTCTAGGGTTTGGTGTTAAATACCAGAGGATATAGAGTGTCCTGCCAAGGACACACTTTTACAACTCTGCATTCCTCTACGAGCGATGTGTATTCTTTTCCTTGTCAGATTGGAAAGAGGCGACAGCCTACAATCAATGGATTGAATATCAAATCAAAAGTCCTAAGGTCTGGTATGTGTTTTTAACTGGTGAACAAAAGACAACAGAGGTTTCGGGACGTCAATTCAACTTATTTCTTACAGCATTATGATAAGAAGAAGAAGGAGAATTCTTTGTAGTTTATCTCATTTCTACATTATCTTATCTTCACAACTCTGAGAAGTAAGCAGAACAGGTATTATGGTTCCTAGTGTCTGATATGACATTAAAGATCAGAGACTCTGAGTAGCTTGCCCCGGTTCACATAGCAATTTCTGGACCAAGGTCCCATGTTCTGTGACTCCAAGTCCAGGGTTCTCTCAGACATAGTCTTCCACTAGACAGCGGTTCTCAACCTGTGGGTGGCGACCCCTTTGGCCGTCGAACGACCCTTTCACAGGGGTCGCCTAAGACCGTCCTGCATATCAGATATTTACATTGTGATTCATAACAGTAGCAACATTACAGTAATGAAGTAGCAACGAAAATAATTTTATGGTTGGGTCACAACATGAGGAACTATATTAAAAGGCCAGAAGGTTGAGAACCACTGCACTAGCAGATTGTCAAGGCTCTGCCCTCTCTTTTACTGTTACTCAAATGGTCCCTTAACTGGCCAGTTGTCTTATAAATGAAACCCCTTTATAAAGAGGACTTCTTAGCAATTTGATAGATAAATCCTTTAAGTAGATAATGATCTAGAGCAGTGGTTCTCAACCTTCCTAATGCCGTGACCCTTTAATACAGTTCTTCATGTTGTAGTGACCCCCAACCATAAAATTATTTTTGTTGCTACTTCATAACTGTAATTTTGCTACTATAAACAATATGTAATTATATATATGTTTTCTGATGGTCTTAGGCGACCTCTGTGAAAGGGTCATTCGACCCCCAAAGGGGTCGCAACCCACAGGTTGAGAACCGCTGATCTACAGTAAGCTTTATTTTTAGTAATTTAATTACAAAATACATCCACATTTATTATTAATATGTTGCTTTATGCCTTTAGAACAATATTCCAGTCTAGTCTAATAGCCTATTAAAAAAAAAAACTTAAACATTTGAAAGAAATTATTTAAGGAAAAGTTTTCATTATTCATTCAGTTCAAGAAATATTTATTGAGTGCCTACCAAGCACGCACTGTCCAGGGCATTAAGAAGACAAAAGTGGGAGAAACTAAGATGGCGGCATAGATAAACACCGGGAAATTGCTGCTTCCCGCAACAATTGATAAATGCATCAAAAACACAAGGTGGACATCATCCAGAACTACAGGGGGGCTGGCTGAGTGTAAATTCTACAACTAGAAGGAAAGAAAAGCACATTGAGAGCCAGAGGAGCTGCGGAGGTGGAGTGCAGAGGTACGGGGGCTCACGCAGGCGGAAAGGGGCTGGCACCTGAGGGCGCGGCTGTCTTTTTGAATCCGGAGGGAGACACAAGCTCCCGACGGCTCTGAAATCCGGTTCCGGGAAGTCTCTGGGAACCCAGGACTCATACGGGGAGAAACTGGACTGTCTGGCAGCGGGTGAGCTTGAGAGCAGCTTTCCCTCAGAAGTGCTTGCAACCATTGCCGGGACACTGGGACTCGCGACTCCTTAGGGCAGGGCTGAGGCTCCACCATAGCTGCTCTCTCCGCCCTTTGATTCCTTGAGACCCCGCCCCGCCCAGGCTGCAGCAGAGGCTTTTGCATATGAATACCCTGGCCATTTGCAACCTGTAATTACCTAACAAACTGCAGCTGGGCAAGACAGACCTAGAACTTCCAAGAGAAGGCCCAAGGCCCCACAGCGGCTTGCATTGCTTCACAGCTGAGCCTCATCAGGGCACCTCCAAACTCCAAAAAAGGAAGGGGAATCTGCAGTTCTCTTCATAGCTCCTGCTGTGTAACCTCAGGCAGAGGCTAAATTAGCACCTCCTTAGATCCAAGAGCCACTGTGCCCAGTGGTCAGAGGGGGGCCATCCAGATCACAACTCCTCAGATCCATAAGGGACACATTCAGGGGGCAGACTCAGTGAGCACCAAAGCTCCACTGAAGCAAGTCTTGCCCCAGAAGGGTGTCTCCAGCACAGAAGTTCTCCCAGTGCAGACACAGCTGGTTCTCACTGCCAATTGGCCTGGAGGTCAATTCCTCCCAGTGATCCTACAACAACCAAGGCATAGCTACAACAAGACTGTGCACAAAGCCCACAAGGGGGTGCACCAAGAGTGTCCACCTCAGGTAACTGGGGAGGCTGAGCCACTGGGCCCTACAGGACACCTAGCACACAAAGCCACTCTATCAACACAAGGAAGCAGCCAAAATGCGGAGACAAAGAAACAGGTCACAAATGGCAGAAATGGAGGAAAGCAAATGACTGGATATAGAGTTCAAGGCCACGTTTATAAGGTTTTTCAAGAATTTTATGGAAACCGCCGATAAATTTAATGAGTCCCTCAATAAGTATAGTGAGACCATGGAGGACATGAAAAAGGACCAACTAGAAATTAAGCATACACTGACTGAAATAAAGAATAATCTACAGAAATCCAACAGCAGACAAGAGAATCCCAAGAATCAAGTCAAAGATTTGAAATACAAAGAAACAAAAAATACCCAACTGAAAAAGAAAAAAGAAAAGAGATTCCAAAAATATGAAGATAGTGTAAGGAGCCTCTGGGACAACTTCAAGCGTACCAACATCAGAATTATAGGGGTACCAGAAGAAGAGAGAGGGCAAGATATTGAAAACCTATTTGAAGAAATAATGACAGAAAACTTCCCCTACCTGGTGAAAGAAATAGACTTACAAGTCCAGGAAGCGCAGAGAACCCCAAACAAAAGGAATCCAAAGAGGACCACACCAAGACACATCATAATTAAAATGCCAAGAGCAAAAGACAAAGAGAGAATCTTAAAAGCAGCAAGAGAAAGACAGTCAGTTACCTACAAGGGAGTACCCATCCGACTGTCAGCTGATTTCTCAACAGAAACCATGCAGGCCAGAAGAGAGTGGCAAGAAATATTCAAAGTGATGAATAGCAAGAACCTACAACCAAGATTACTTTATCCAGCAAAGCTATCATTCAGAATAGAAGGTCAGATAAAGAGCTTCACGGATAAGAAAAAGCTAAAGGAGTTCATCTCCACCAAACCAGCATTATATGAAATGCTGAAAGGTATTCTTTAAGAAGAGGAAGAAGAAAAAGGAACTCTTACCATTTGCCACAGCATGGATGGAACTGGAGAGCGGATAAATACCACATGATCTCACTCATTTGTGGAATATAATGGACAACATAAATTGATGAACAAGGACTGATCCAGAGATGGAGAGGCATTGATTGGACTGTCGGGCTTTGGAGGGAGGGTAGGGGAGGGTGGGGGTAAGGGGGAAAGATCAACCAAAGGACTTACATGCAGGCATATAGGCCTAACCAATGGACACGGACAACGGGGGGGGTGGGTGAGGGCATGAGCGGGGCGGGGGGGGGGAGGGGGTAGAGGGCAATGTGGGGACAAGGACACATATGTAATATCTTAATCAATTAAAATATATTTTAAAAAAAAAAAAGAAGAAGAAGACAAAAGTGGTCAAGACAATGTCCCTTCTGTAAAGAGTGTAAAAATGAAAGAGGAAGTCGAATAAGAACAGGTAAATGCATATGTTGCATGAAGAACTTCACTGGGATAAGGGCAGAGGGTCCCAAAAGCACAGAGAAAGGACACTCCACCTAGGACTGGAGGTCAGAGAAGGCTTTCCAGAAGGAATAACTTCAATGCCAATTATTTGGGAGAATAGAATTTTGCAAAACGTTTCTAGCCTCATCTGTAACTCTAGGGCCACTGAGGAACCCTGACCAACATCCAAGCACACCGTGCCCTTTCCCACTTCTTTGCTTTACCCACATTATTTCTTTAGCCAGAATACCTGCTCATGAATTAATTCCAATATCCTCTTTTTCATCCTTCAAGGCTCAGTCTTTGCCTTTTCTAGAGAGTCTTCTTTGATCTTATTTTAAGAAACAGAACTAAAACTAACTTGAAAAGATTATAAACACAAGATTCAAGTTCTATTATATTTCCCTGATCTTTCATAAATCCTAAGCCCCTCAGCTATATTTAGTCATCAAAAGAGCACTATGTCCATACTGTACAATACAAGTGTTACTGGGACAGCCGGGGGTGGGGAGGGGGGGTGGGGGAGGAAATCATAGCCATTTCTAAATCCTTCCAAGACTTGTATTATTACAATATCTTGATCTTCAGCCAAAGCCAGAGGAGGAAGAGATAAAGTTTCCCTTTCTCTCTGTTCCACTGGATCATTGGGGTTTGTGAGGTAGTCTGAAGGGTAACCACCATCTGGATCCTTGGTCAACTGGTAGCAAATTTGGGTGAAAATATGTCAACAGTACATTGTAGAAGATCTCAATGTTTTCACTCTAAAATTACATACTGGCTCTTTTGGTCATCAGTAAATCTTTACAAATGGGACCAAAACAACTTTCTTTGGGAATACCAAGAGAGAGACAATATTCATATTGTAGAGTTTTGCAAACTCTCCGGATATCCTAACAATAAGTTACAGATGTGTAATCCTAAATCAAGAAGCTAAATATAACACAGATTCTACAAACGGTAATTTTCTATAATTTGAGGAAAATATTTGGTAGCTCAATTCCCCCTAGAAATGGCTGGCCATGCTTCTGCTTTGTTAAACATCTGTCAGCCTTTCTTATGGACAGGAGCATCCAGAGAAGAACAACAGATTTATTTTAAAAATGGAATCAATTTTAAAACTATAACTTGAATTGCACTCTGGACATGTGGGCATTATTTTATAACTGAGAAGTATTAGGAAATCAAGAAACCTATATTCATATTTGCATTAATTCTATTACAGTAATTCTATTTCCTGATTTTCATATCTTGTGTTATTACCTTCCTCTCCTTTATTTTGAAAAGAAACTTTATCAGTTTTCCTGTGGCATACCATTTTATCTCTTCGTTTTGCTTGCAATAAGATATCAGCCTAATATTGGCAGAGCAACTTACTATAGTGATTCTTTGTTCCAGAAGAAAAAAATGCATGACTGGTACATTATTAAAATAGACAAGGAAGTGTGTTTCACATTGGTTATTTACTTAGTGAATATTGTCATGGTACCAGGTACTTTACAAAAGACAAAGTGAGGTAATCATGCAGCACACTTGGATCTTGCATTCGATATGAGGATCTCTGGGTACTTACCCAACACTGACTCATAAATCAGCTCACCTCAGATAGGATGCAAATGTTGTTCTAAATATATAGTCAGTTTTATGGAACCTCCATGCCACCAAGCACTATGCAGACTGCCTTGTTGAATCTCTGAGGGCTCTGAGGAAGGGTGAAACCAAAATGGGGATGGGTTTATGAAAGATGGTAGGTACGTTTTAAAGAAAAGCAGTAAAAAGAGGCGGCGGGGTGGGGGGGAGGGGGGGAGCCTAACAAATAGAAGAGAAACTGGAAAACTGAAAGCTACCACAGTGAACTTCATAGACAACTGACAAATAACTTGGGTTCTAAATCAAATGCATACTTCATGAGTCAGAGTAAAATGTTTACTTATCTCAAACTTGGCTCTTAGCTATGTCTGAAACTGGGTTTTTTCCCTGCACAGGAGATCATTTCTCTAAATTTTTTTCAAGATATTAATAGTCTGAATTGTATTTTTATATTCACAAAGTTGAAATCGGCTCCATCCTAAACAATAATCACATAGAATTTGCCACATGTCATCTTGATATGAGATATAAAATCAGGAAAGAATCAATTCAGACCCTTCTAAATTGTGAATTTGTGGAAAGATAGGAAAAAATCAGATTATGTTTGCGAGGCTTATCAGGTAATGCCCCAAGCGGAGCATGCCTGTGATGGGGCAGAGCACAAAGGCAATGGGCAGCAACCATTCAGGGGTCCCTGACATTGGAGACACACACTGCTTCTCTAGACCTTCATGGAGAGGATCCTTACATCTTTCTCCTGGGAAAAATTTGATGATGCCTATGTTCAGAAATAAAATGGAGGACAGAGACCCAATAGGTAAGTCTTCCAATTACTGTTTCAGAACCAGGACCCAGGGACCATGCATGTACAGGGGGTGGCGGGGTGGGTGTCTCAGCTGCTATTCACTCCCAGGGTTCAGAGCTCTCTGTGCCTGGGCTGGTGGCTTGGGCCTGAGGGAAGTCTGTGGGTACAAGCCCACATTGTACCCACTGCTGAAAGGTACACAGTCTGGGCACTGCACAACCTGGTAGAGTACCAGGCAAGATACCACTCTCAGGGAGGACTGAGGAGCTCTGGAAGGCAACTCATTCTAAATGGGAAAGAAGCCAGGAATAGGGCTGAAGAAAGGAACAAAGCCTTGGCATTCAAACAGGGCAGTGGGAGGAGTCAGCGTGCAGTAATCGCACCTTTACTCCACCCCAGCCCAATGCCACGCCACAAATTTAGCTCCTGGGGAGAGAGGACATCATGGCCAAGCCATAAAACAGCTGTTTCAATAAATGCTTTAGCTCAATGGGGCCCAGGCCTCATGCTGAGCACAGTGTAACACAAAGAGACTTAGCCTTCTCCCCGATTCTGCCATATAGATCATTGCCCAGCTCTGTACCCTAAGATGTAGTCCCAGAGAACAGAGCAGAGGAGCTGTAGCCGTAGGGATCAACCTCTCTCTAAGGACCCCCAGAATTACCTGAAGGGGGAAAGGGAAAACTTTTGGAGTGCTCAGAAGAGATGTTTTAGAAAATAGGGTATTTTGGGTGGTGATTCAAATAACTTCATACTTCTGAACATTTATAATTTCCCCGCATTTGCAAGTTTTATTATCTGTTTCAGAACCAATAAATGCAAAGAGATTAGTCACTTGTCTGCAGAGCACATGAGGAGCAGAACAAAGGAATGGGGCGGGGGGGGGGGGGACGCTTGTTGGGAAAAAGGGTAACAGGCTAAGGTTTTAGGTCCTGCATTAAGAAAGAAAGCAGAGTTGTAGACCCTGAAAATCCCCAGTAGGGTTTGCTAAGAAAAATAATAGAAATATTTTAAACATTGAGGTAGGAGAGGGATTTTCAAATTTCATGTAGAAACAACCATTTAATGAGATCTATTCTCCCATTCAACCAATGTGCTTTTTTACAAATAAATAATTCTTATCTATGTAGAATTTGGCCATGCAGATTTTTTAAAAATTTCCTACATACAGATGCCCAGTGATGCTCTTTGACAAAATGATCATTCCAAGTCCCTATAGGTCCTCAGTTGACAATACTTCATAGCCATTAGTTGAGTTACTAGGTAGGCTTGCTTTAAAGTCATGGGATCATAATTCTTCTGCTATTGAGACCCTTTGTGGGGATTCAAACAGCTCTTTCTAACCATCAAGACCAATTAGGGAGGTGATACTGTGTTCCGAATGGAAATGGCAGAGGTCTCTCTGGCAGATCACACAAAAAGGAACCCACTAAAAGCAAAAGGACCTGTAGTTGTGTCTACCTAGCAAAAGCACTCAGTGGAAAGCGAAAACATAGAGACTCTTGTCTTGTTTGGTTTCCCTCTAAGAACAGTAATGTTCATGATGAGGATGCTGTTTATGCACCTTACTCTTTCTGTTGCCTGCATCTCTATGGTATAACCAGGGCTCTTCTGGTTGAGCTCTTTGCAGCATCAATGCAGCGTCTGTGGATGGCTGCCCGTCTCTCTTTGGGAATCGGGACCCCTACATGGCAGGAACCACAGCAGGGTTACTTGAATTAAATGCACACACTTCAATATTAAAGAAACAAATCTACTATGTTACAGTTGTTGTTGTTGTTTTGCCAAAGAAGATGTCTCTTTTCTTTCTACCCTGTTTCCTTCTATTTCCTAGTTCACTGTTCGGGCCTCACTTACCTTTTTATGATTGTTCTCCTTTTAACTGGGCTGCCAGGACCCACAGCAGGCTGCCTCCACACTGCTATGCAGAGAATAGGAGGAAATGATGAGAGCCCTCAGCCTGCATTTTCACTCCTTGGCTGAATCTCTCTTTCCCTCTTTGCCAAGTCTCTTGACTTCCTCCCAGGGAACAGTGTTTTATGCTTTCAAAGCACTCCCATATTCCTCTCCCTGTCCAGAGGGTTAGCCTTCAGTGAATTACTATGTTCAGATGGCAAAGATTCCATTTTGATTATGTTGCCTGTTTCTAAACAGAAAATAAGATATGTTCAGAAATGCACAAGGACATTATGGGTAGCATGGCATCTTTTAAAAACATTTTTTAAAATTCCAGTTCTTCCACAGTTGTGTGAAATATAACCTGTCTTGACTTCTGTCTGTCCGAATGACTTTGATGGCCTTCATACAGAATTAGAGCAAGAAGTAGAACATGAGACAAATGGTACAAACTTCCAGTTATAAAATAATATAATAATAAAATAATATAATTTATAATAATAATATATAAATAAATAATATCATGGGGATATAATATACAGCATGGTGGCTATAGTTAATACAGTATAGTTAATACAGTACTGTGTTATATATTTGAAAGTTGCTAAGAGACTAGATCTTTCCTACAAGTTCTCATTATAAGAAAAGAAATTTGTGACTATGTATGGTGATGGAGGTTAGCTAGACTTATTGTGGTAATCATTTCACAACATAAATATCAAATCATTATGCTGTACACCTGAAACTAACATGGTATAGTTCAATTTTATCTCAATTTATTTTTAATGTAGAACATGAGAGAGATCTACGATGAGCAAAAGGGAATCTGGTTAGGATTCAACAGGGACCCCTAAGGATGTGATCTATAGAATCTTTTTTTAAAAAAAATTGTTTTTATTGTTAAGAATATTAAAATGTCCCCCATCTTTCTCCCATTGACCCCTCCACCCAGTTCCCACCCCACCCCACCCTTCATTACATTTGATCTATAGATTTTATCTATCCATTGACCCATCTCTCTGTCTACCTATCTACCTATCTTTTTATATTTTTTTACACATATAGTGGGAATCATGTTATCAAGCATTGCATTGCTCTGCCTGATGGACACAGGTTAAATTTCTTGCCCCTCACTCCCACCCTGGGTCATACTGAATTTCTCTTCTCCATGCTGTCATTGCAACCTATGTGGGTCATAATAATTACTAGCACTTTGTATTGTAATTGCTGCCCAGGAAGACCTTAAAATCCTTTATTTATTGATTGATGTATGGATGAGAGAGAGAGAGAGAGAGAGAGAGAGAGAGAGAGAGAGAGAGAGAGAGAGATATCTGCGGTCCCACTTATTCATGCATTCGTTGGTTCCTTCCAGTATATGCCCTGACCGGAGATCAAACCTGCAACCTTGTTGTATCAGGATGATGCTCTAACCAACTGAGCTACCCAGCCAGGGCCTGAAATTCTTAAAGACAAACTCTTGCTCTTTCCCCCATACTCCTGTACTCCAGCCTCTCCTCCCACCTTTGTAACCTGGAAGAACACAATGAGTAGATGCCGACAGATACCCCGCCACAACAAGGGGGGAGCCTGTTTGAGAATGCAGGCAACTGATGATGTGAAATAAGGGATGAAGATGAAGAAAGACTTCCGGAGGGCAGAGACAGTCTGATGCACTGGGGTTTTTCTTATCAATATTAAGATGACTTCCAGAAAAAAAATCTTACCATCCACTTTACTCATCTAGTTTTCTCTTTACATTGTTAAGAAAAAATAATGTAAATAATCATTTAAAAAAATCCTAGTTAAAAAAAAAAAAACACATAGGAAACCTGACAATTTGTACCCGTTTCTACACGGCTCTTCTCTGTTTACTTCTTTCTTCTCTTTGGTTGATGTCAAGGGTAAACCTAAATAGGTACACTGTTCAGATTAATGAACTAGGCTGTCTGGCTCTTAATACAGCCTTGAGGTCTCAGGCACATCTTGGTCTCGCTTATATGAAATACAATCTTCTAGAAAACAAAGGCAACTCAATTTTCCTGGCAACCTCAGAGACATGCCCATCAAATTTATTCCTATTTAGTATGTGTTTCTTAATTATCCATCTGCAAGACATTAAAATAGTTCATTATGATAAGAGGTTTCATTTGGATGTTAATTTGCAAATAAAAGTCAAGAAGAAGTTTGTATAAATTATTTTTGTAAATATATGTACATAAAATATCTTTTAAAATTTTAACCAACCAGTTAATAAAATCTCCTTGGGAAGAATATCCAAAGATAACCACTCTGCCTTGGAATAATTTTATCACAGTCCATCTTCTGTGAGCCTCTTTAGTAATCTAAAGGGTGAGATTAGACCCTCATTATGAACTACTTATATACATCATTTGAGATGATGGGAAAGTAATTTGAAGAATTCGGAGCCTGGTAATGAGTTTCCTTTGAAGTTGGGGAGGGGTGGCAGTGGGAACCAAATTTAAGATAATTGCTGGTTGTCTCCAAGGAGTCCAAATGTTGATGAAGCTTCTGTATTTAATAATTAAAGATGCTAACCTCAGAGAAAGACAGAGGGACATTGTTGGTAACCCCTTGACATTTCAGAAGCCTGCACCTTGGTCTGACAATCTACTGTCTAACTTCATCCTCCTCTTTACTCATTACTCCTCATTGCTCTGTGTTTGCTGGGCCTTCCACCATAAGCAGTCAGAACAATTGAAAGCCTGAAGAATGAAAGAAAACCTGCTTAGGAAACTTGGACTCTGGCAGCATCCCACACTGTGGTTATAAAACATCCACCTTTCTGCCCGAGGTGCGCTTCTGGAGAACCAGGGTAATGAGGACACCTCTCCCATCCCTGTTCAGGAAATCAACAAATGTTTGCCCAACTCTTTGAAGTTTATACGCTCTACATCTGGGTTAAGTCTAGTTACTACACTCACAGGTAACCTTTTTCTAGGAGAAAGGTGCAACTCTGGGTGTGGCTTTCTCTCCCCCTTCATTCAAATCTCTGTTGTTAGACTCATGAGAACTTTACTCCAGTCAATCATGGCACGCCTGAAATGTTCTCCCAGGATCTACTACCAAGAGACCTCAAAGTCCATTTCCACATTTGGCCTTTCTAGCCTTTCATCTAATCAAAAGTGCCTCTTGGCACAGCTGTGTGGGTTAGGGGAATTATAATGGAAAGTAGAAATGTGCTCATTCCTCATGCTAATTCCCAGAGTATCCCTCTGTCCTAGAGGCGTTTTACAGCTGTGCCCACAGAGCAGCCAGAAGTAATTGAGAATGAAGAGCAGCATGCCCACAGATTATCCAGAAAACAAGGTCAAAGTCATGATCTCATCTTAACAAATTACACTTGCAATGACTATTTCCAAATGAAGTCACATGCTAAGCTGCCTTGGGTGAGGACTTCAACATATAACATTTAGGGGGATGCAATTCAACCCCTAAGAATAAGTAAGTCAGTGATTCCCAAATCCTGCTCCAGGGCTGAGGCAGATGGAAAGTGCAATGGCCATGTCAGATCAATTTCTCCCAGATCAAGTTTCTTCTGTTGTGTTGTAGTCCTCACCATGTGACCCTGCCTCTTGTAGAGAGTTCCCTGCACCCCTTCACATACTTTGCACTGGCCAGACACCTGGTCTACCACTGCCTGCTCTTCCCCAACCCAAAGAGAGGACAGAAGAAAAAGCTAGTGGGAATGGTGGTGGGGGGGTAGCTATTCCTATTATACCATAGGAGCTCTTAAAATCACTGAAAATGAAATAATATAAAGGAAACAGTATTTACCAGGATGAGTGAGATTGTGCAGCCCTCTGAGGGCATGTTGAAGTAGCAGATATCTCCCTGATTGTTTTCATAGGAGAACAGATCTCACTAAAGGATTGTGGTTTTGCTGAGTATAGTTTTCAAGGTGGGGGAAGCATTTTATTGGTCAGATCAATCAAATCAAGGCTGAGTTCTGCCACCAGTGTTCATTCTCTGTCCTTCCTCTACTCAGTGACAACCACCATCACCCTTAACAAAGGTGGGTATACATATTACCAGTGTGAATGTAGATACAAAGTATGTCATAGCCTCAGGCACCCACGAGTACACCCTGCCCAGGGTATTCAAAAGTCAATGAAATGACACCAGGAATGATGTTTCCCTTTGTATTGACACAGTCAGGGAATACTGGATT
Organism: Myotis nattereri; assembly: GCF_964212035.1. Taxonomy (NCBI): domain Eukaryota; kingdom Metazoa; phylum Chordata; class Mammalia; order Chiroptera; family Vespertilionidae; genus Myotis; species Myotis nattereri. Next base: position 39,419,249 of record NC_138079.1, read on the forward strand.
TTTAGCACTGAATATGATTTTTTTTTAATATATTTTATTGATTTTTTTACAGAGAGGAAGGGAGAGAGATAGAGAGTTAGAAACATCGATGAGAGAGAAACATCGATCAGCTGCCTCCAGCACATCTCCCACTGGGGATGTGCCCGCAACCCAGGTACATGCCCTTGACCGGAATCGAACCTGGGACCCTTCAGTCCGCAGGCCGACGCTCTATCCACAGAGCTAAACCGGCTTCGGCCTGAATATGATTTTTAAATGTACCTTCTAGAAGATGGACATCTGGGCTCCATTTCATATTATTGAACATAAACCTTCCATTTAACAAACTTGCAACAGCTAAGCAAGCATCTGACAGATGAGAGATTTACTCTAATTTTACTTTATCATTCCACATTCAAAAAATTTAACTATCTTTCTAAATACATATTTGATTTGAAAGCTATTTACCATGTTTCTCAGGAAGGATGGTGCTACTTCCTGTCCTTTATGTCTGAGATAATGATGAGAGGAGATGATAATCTGTTTTCAATGTCCTTACTTGACAAAAATAAAAATTGGCAATCCTAAAGTGATTGCACACACATGTATTTCCTTTTACTTATTTATTTTTTGTTTATTAGACTGTGATATCCAGCAATCTGTAAGCACTAGTTAAAACTGGGAGAGAGAGGGGTAACCTTCAGAGATGGTTCAGATGATACAACCTACTGTAAAAGACTCTTAATTAATATCTGAATAGACCTAATCAAAAAACTCCTCCTGAATATCCAGCCCTGGCTCACTCCAAAGAACATTATTTTTTAATCCCACCCAAAACCAGTCCCTTTGTGATGCCAGGGTCTTTATTTCTGCTCATCATCTCTGCCTGCTACCCACAGGCTTTATGCAAACTACAATATTTATTTCTCTCTGTCCGTGATTGTGGGCTGGTGAGTAGGCTGTCTCGGACTGTCTAGAGAGCAGGAAGCAGATGGAAAATAAATACAGTTGAGGAGTTCTGGGGGCAAAGCTACAGACAGGAAAAGAAAGCCAAGAAATAAACAAACAGGAAGGAGACTGATTTTTCTGCCTTTCATCCCCAGCTCTGCTAGATAAGACTTAACCAGCGGACATCAGCTGGGCTCAGTTTCAAATTCTACTCGGCTTCTATTCCAAGGTAGCTTTTCCCTTTGAAAAGTCAATTTCTACATTTTTTAAAAAGGATGTTAAAATAAGCTCTTAATAATTGTTCCAACTCATTTCAAATGCTATAATCATTATCACACTAGAGCTGTATAGTATGGGAGAATTTGAAATCAATTCAACACAAGTATTGCGCATGCATACATAGTGCACATATGTTGAAGGTAGAAACACTGACCTAGATGGGTCTTAAGTATATTCAAGCAGAGCATCAGGCCCAGGTTCAAGAAAAACTTCTAAGTGGTTGGAAACCATGACTGCATTGCCTTCATCATTCTACCAGTGCCCACTGTTCCTCCCTCTTCCCTTTCCCCTCCTCAAACCCAGCTTGAATGACAGAATCTAAAACCAATCATTCACACCTCATAATAAACATAAATCAAAGCATTATCTCCGACTGCAAGTCATTATTCTTTTTTTAATATATTTTATTGATTTTTCACAGAGAGGAAGGGAGAGGGATAGAGAGTTAGAAACATTGATGAGAGAGAAACATCAATCAGCTGCCTCCTGCACACTCCCCACGGGGTATGTGCCTGCAACCAAAGTACATGCCCTTAACTGGAATCGAACCTGGGACCTTTCAGTCCACAAGCCGACGCTCTATCCACTATGCCAAACCGGTTAGGGCTGCAAGTCATTATTCTTATTGTAAATACTCAAAGACAATTCCATTTGATTTTCCTCAGAGAATTTCTTCCTTAAAACTTCCTATTACTGTGACATGTCTGCAATACTCCCCTCTGCCCCGCTGGACCAAATGCCTTTTTCTTGGGGTTCGCGTAGGTCACTGGTGTAAGTAGGGGTAACACTCTGGAGCTGGATTGCCCAGGTTCAAATTCTGACTTCCCCACTTGCTAGTTGTATATGACCTTGTCATTGCCTCAGTTTGCTCATTTGCAAAATGAGAATAATAACAACACTACCTTCTTCATAGGATTATTGTGAAGATTAACTGTGGTAAATGGTAAAGTTATTGGGACAATGGCTGACACTTGAAGATTGGCTTGTATTATTACTTTCATTGTACAGTCATAAATTATTGTGAACATATTTTTCTTGATATTAAAGAAATAACATTTTGAAAGCAACTAGCTCAGCAAAAAATAATAATTTAAGAAATCTTTTATTTCTGAATGTCAGCATCTTTTGACAGAATTCTGTCTCCATGATCATTTTATATTATATAAAACTATCTTGGTAACGTTAAAAATATATAGTATTTTAAAGAATTTTCAGGTAGAAATACATGTAGGACAAGAAAGTGTCTTAAATGTTCATCTTTTTCCAATAGAGGCAATAATCATCTGTTGCTACTGATCTAAAACCTTAATACATTCAGTTTATCTTCATTCAATATATGCCTTACTTTCTACAAAATCTGTTTCAATCTCTCTCGATTATCAATTTTAAAATGCTTTGAATAGGAAGTTTCTTGAGGAGAAGAAATGCCATTTAATAAGTTAGCAAAGGGTAAAATAATTGAGTTCACCTTAAAATAATTTTTACAGCATGGCACACTGGCCACCAAAGAAAGAAACGTGTCTATTAAACAATGTTTTTTGGCTTTGTCAAGCCACGTCCTATATTTTCAAGATCATATTGTCACTTTAGAAAATTTAACAAGATGCACTCAAACAAATGCATTTGGATGTTAAAGGAATCATAAGGATCTGTAAGGGGAATAGGCAGATTGTGCCTCTAACGTCATCCAGTAGGAGTACATCCTGCATGGTCTTTGCAAATAAGGCTGGCTGTGGGCAAGGATTAATTCAGATGTCAATTAACTGCATTTGTACTTTGCAGTAAATATAAACTTGTGAAAGTTTAAAAAAAGTTGTCTTCTTTCTAATGTTTTTATTTGTAACTGTGAAGGAGAGTCTAGTCTGAGGAGCAGCACAATAGCTCAGGTCAGAACATTTAATTATCTACGCAAGGTGTTTTATGGATTAACTGTTAAGTGTTTTGATAGTGTTAACTACTTGATACGTGCTCATGAGACATGTCAAGGAAGCTGGTATTATTTATTCACTTTAAAAAATATTATTCTATCTGCTCTGTAGAACCACCTTAGCTCTCATGATTTAGAGGGACCAGTTTTTAAGTTGTATTACAACTTGACAATGTCCTCCATATACAGTAATCATCATGTTTTAATTATAAAGTCTTGAATTTTCAACCATAACTGCTGAGTCAATCTTTAGGGTCTGCATTATGATCAGAGAGAAGGTAATCTGCTTAAAGCCTTGGGTTTGGCTGGGAATCACCAAGGCATCATAAGCCTGTGAGTTGTAACAGAGACATTTTAATAGTTACTTTAGGAAGGAAGATCAACTGGGGAACTAGGAAGAAAAGCCAGGCTGAGAGGGAAACGTAGGCATGATGACTATATTTTAAGCTGCAAATTAAATCCAGCAGTTGGACCGAAGACCTTTAAGTACTTTAGAAAAGACTTAAGAAATTATGGACTTTGCAATTACTTTGATTTCTAGCTTCCTGACTCTAAACGTATTTGGAGTAAGCTAGAAAAAAAGCATTTCAAATATCTCTGTCCTAAGGAGAAAAAAAGGCCTGCTACATTTACCCAACTTTTCACTGAGAACAAGAAATTAAAGACTACTTTCATATTGGGCTACAGAGGCCAGCTTTATTCCCACCATGGCCTTGACTGATTCAGGGTTTCTGCACAGAGCCTTGAACCTATATCTCCATCACATTCTTGGCCTCTACCTATAAAAATGAAACTAAAACAACTCTTTTATACCTTACAAGGAAGTCGTAAAGATTAGAGTTAGAACATTAAACTTCAAAGATGAAAGGTTCAATATAAATTCCAGCATTATTGTCAAGAGGGCAGTGTGAACTGATAGAAATGTGCTGCTTAAGCAACTCCTACCTGCCGGCAGATCTGAACTAGGATGACCTTGATATGCGGGGGGAAGGGCAGGAGCGCCTTGGACTGGGAAGCACATTATCTCAGGGCCAATTCTTTTTGTAATATCACTTAATTGTCCATACTGGGTAGCTCACCATAAAGACTGAATTCTGCAATTTAATGCATACCTGCTACTCTACTCCCTCCCCCCTAAAGATAAACATGTGTGCACCTACAATGTGCGAGGCTGTGCGAAGGGCTGGAAATATAGGAATAATAAAGCATGGTTCTTACCTCTTCAGAGCTCAGAGTCAAAATAAGAGAACTGTGCATTCCCTATATAGTGTAGAGAAAGGTAAGTCTGCCCAGAACTTAGATCATCCCAAAGCAAGACCCACCCCAAAATAACTACCCAATAACTGTGTAGCTGACTTCCATCAGCAATGATTGTATTAGGTCATGACATTTACTGTGACAAATCTGAGTTTCACACATTTTTTATGTTCCCAAATCAAAAAGCTATTAGTGATACTTGAATCCAAATTATTACTGAAGGTATGTTTAAAAGGGCCTAACATTATAGTCCCATCACTCTGTGCTCTGAATCAGTAAGATCAGTAAGCTCGAGGGGTCCTTCATCCCAGATGACATACTTAGACCAAATTTTTGATAGCTGGCTAGGCTCAAGTTGATGTTCAGTATTGCCAGGGTATGGAGAAAAGAATACTTCTCTCTCTCTCTCTCTCTCTCTCTCCACATACCAGGGACAGCAGGCTTAATTGCCCTACTTTTGCCTTGGTCCCTGTATTTCTCCTATTTGGTGAAGAATAAATGAATGCCAAGTTCAGGTGCTGCCTCAGGAAGCTCATAATCCCAGCCTAAGTCATTTGAAGCAGTTAGTTACCCCCCTACTCTGTCGTAAAAATCACTGGGCCCTGACCTCCCTTGGAAACCTAGTCCCAACAATCTGACCCATTGAAGTTGGGAGCACCTTTCCTATATGGAAATAGAGTAATTGGTCAACATGTTTTCTAACAACCTAAAGAGAACTGTTTACATGCCTTTAACTTTCCAACCTCTATCATCGGAGCTTGGCTTTCCTCAAAAGAAATCTAAAAACTAGTGATTTTCTTTCAAAATTTCTTCCAGTTTTTCTGAGCACCTTTTTAAGAATACAGATTTAAGTGAGCTAGGAGAAAATGAATATCCATTTCCTCATCTGTAAAATGAGACAAGATGATTCCTGAGGTTCCTTTTGCTCAAGGATCTTAATCCCTGAGAAGCTCTGCACAAGAGTCTAAAGCAGGGATTGGCAAACTTTCTGTATATAGTCAGGTAGTAAAGGTTTTAGGCACTGTGTTCATAGGGTCTCTGTGGTTACAACTCACAATGCCATCGTAGGGCAAAAGCAGCCATCTTATATAATAAAAGGGCAATGTGCATGCAAATCGACAGAACGGCAGAATGACTGGTCGCTATGATGCTCACTGACCACCAGGGGACACACTCTCAACACAGGAGCTAGTCCCTGGTGGTCAGTGTGCTCTCCCATAGGGGGAGTGCCACTCAACCTGAAGCCCTGAGCCAGGCTCATGGCTGGCAAGCACAGTGGCAGGAGCCTCTCCCATCTCCACAGGCAGCGCTAAGGATATCCGACTGATGGCTTAGGCCCACTCCCCACGGGCCCAAGCTGTCAGTCAGACATCCCCTGAGGACTCCCAGACTGCGAGAGGGTACAGGCCAGGTTAATGGACGTGCCCCCCCCGCCCCCCACGCCGCCATGCATGAATTTCGTGCACCGGGCCTCTATAGACAATAACTATATAAGTTTTATTTACAACTACAAGTATACATCTGGATTTGGCCTGACTCTGATCTAAGGAAAAAAACAAGCTCTTATTTTATACCTCAATGCCACCCTTCCCATGACTATATCCAGGCTCAGATTTTCTGAAATGACCCACAACCATTCAGCAATTGGTAGACCTGGGATTCCTAGATATATAGCACACATCCAAGCACACACAAGAATGTGCATGGGCATGGAGAGCCAAACTTGAAAAGCAGAATGTCTTTTGTTTTGTTTTTACATCAACTCACTCTTGGTTTTCAGGATGAGTGGAGGCCTACATTTTTGCTTTCTATGCTTTTCAATGAGACTCAATTTTGTAATTTTTGGGCCATGAACATAGAGTTAATGAATGAAGTGCTATAGTTTCTTACACTCAAACCATGGCCCATGGACCTTGAGCTTCAAAACCACCAGGGACCTTGTTAGAGAAGCCAGATCTTGGCCCTACCCCAAACCTACTGGATCAGAATCTGCATTTGAACCAGATCTTCAGATGGCTTGTATGAACATTCTATTTGAGAAGCATTGCTGTTTGCAAATATAAGCCAAGGTCCTAGCAAGAAACAGATGTCGACCACAGGTGGAGCAAAAGGAGAGTTGTGATGAAGGGACTTCTTAAGAGGGTGTGGCCAGAGTAACATAAACACACACAGGAATGGAAAGAAACCTTTGGACTAAGCAACACCTATAGCCATTACAACCCCTGGGGCTGAGGGGACAGGAAGGAGAAAAAGTGATAGCTGAGCCCATTTTTAAAAAGTGATAGTTTTCCCAGCCAGTGTGGTTCAGTAGATTGAGTGTCATCCATAGACCAAGAGGTTACTGGTTCAATTCCTGGTCAGGGCACATGCCCAGGTTGTGGGCTCAATCCCAAGTAGGGGGTATGCAGGAGGTAGCTAATTGATGTTTCTCTCTCACATTGAGTTTCTATCTCTCTCTCCCTTTTCTTTCCTCTCTCTCTCTAAAAGAAAAATAAAAACATATTTATTTTAAAAAGTGATAGCTGAGCACTGGGACCATCGAGGAGAGGCTGCCTGGTGGAGCTGTTATCAAAGAGGAAATAGCAACTTCTGGAGACACATCACCAAAGCAGGGATCAAACAGAGTAAAAATACCCCGGCCTCTTTCCTCCTACACCCACATTTCTGATGGTGCCTCCCATTGTCCAAACCCAACCAGAAGACAGTGCAAGGGAGCTGTGGGGGGCACCCTCAAGAGCCAGGCTCCCAGGGCACAGAGCTGAGAATGAGGGAAGGCTTCAGAGAATGGCCAGCACAGCTAGAGAGTGCTTCCAGCTGGGTTCAGCTCTCCTGGGGCTCTAATTTGGTGTCCCACCAGCTGGTGGCTACCATCTGCCATTTCTCCTCACTGGTAGCTCAATGTCCTTGGTTAACACTATAATGCTGACTTTCTCTTTTATTCAGAATTCAAAATTCCTCAACTTCTATCATTGCCCAAACAAAAACACCACTAAAAAAAAAAAACATATGTATCTCCATGCCACCTCAAGAAAAGCACACCTCAAATTGTTTCTTTCTTACTGTCATCTCCACATCCCAACAACATTATAACACACCTTTTTTATACCATTAAACAACCCAGACTGTGGGAGGACTTTAGCTGGCAATAAGTGTGGCTCAGAAAAGCTGGCCTCCCTCTTTCTTCTACCTGCAGCAAATTCTCAGAGATAGTTTTCAAACCAGACTTCACATTGTTTCCTAATGTACACAGTGGACCAAGTTATTTATTTATTTATTTTTTATTTTTTTTTTTTTGGACCAAGTTATTTCTTAGCAAAATATAAGAATCAATAGTGTTGAAAAGAGTAAAAGAAGGAAGCAACAAATAGACATGTAATGAAGAGTCCTCATCATAGTCACCTGTCCTAGGCAAATCACTTATTTCAGCTTCAATACATAAAAGGGAGATACTATGATGCAGTATCTCATAGAGTTCAAATGAGATGAGGCAGAGAAAGCATTTGAATGGCCTATTAGTTGTAATTATCATTACTGTGGCAGATACTGAGCAACATTTCAGATGCTACTAGAGAGGTTTTCATCATTCAAACCCAACTTGCACCTCTAGGTCATTGGGAAAGGGCCAGTCAGACATGCAATCTTTACTGGGGGACAGAGTGTCTGCCCTTTTCCTATCAGGCCAGTCTGAGTCACGTGGGCAACCTAGAAAAAACAAAAGGCCCTCTTCCTCTCCCTTGTGGGTCTGACAACAACAAGCCTGGGGAGGGAGCTCCTTCTCCTAGCCTTCTGGCCTCATCGGATCCGCGGCTCTTCAGAGGCAAGGTGTCTCCCGAGTAGAACCACAGCACCCCAGTCCCCACCTAGGCTGCCCAGGTAGAACCACAGGACCCCAGTCCCCACCTAGGCTGCCCAGGTAGAACCACAGCACCCCAGTCCCCACCTAGGCTGCCCAGGTAGAACCACAGCACCCCAGTCCCCACCTAGGCTGCCCAGGTAGAACCACAGCACCCCAGTCCCCACCTAGGCTGCTCAGGTAGAACCACAGCACCCCAGTCCCCACCTAGGCTGCCCAGGTAGAACCACAGCACCCCAGTCCCCACCTAGGCTGCTCAGGTAGAACCACAGCACCCCAGTCCCCACCTAGGCTGCCCAGGTAGAACCACAGCACCCCAGTCCCCACCTAGGCTGCCTAAAAATCTCAAGTAGAAAGAGTAAGCACTGTATCACTTCCCATTATCTTTTGAGTTATTGTCCATTTTCTCCTAGGAGAGGCTTTTGTGAGGGGTGTTGAGGAGGGGCACTGACAGGAAAGAAAATGCTAGGGGTGGAAGTTCCCTCCACATGGTCCCTGTCTTTTTTGTTTTCAAATAATGCTTACCAACTATTTACTTGCCAACTCCTTATACCTCTCTCTACATCTCCCATTATCTACTCTTATAGCCACCAATAATCCCAGCCTGAAGACAGACAGCAAAGTCGCGTTTCATTGGGCACTTTGTTTTGACAGCAATGGGCACACAAGGGCACACAAAGCAGTACTCTGAGAGCCTGCAATGCAAGGCAAAGCAGCAGGAACAAGGAAAGAGAAAAAGGAAGAAATGGAGGAAGGAAAAAAGGAAGAATAGTATGGCAAAGTTGCAGTTTGATATTTCTAAACAGTCCTGAAGTAGTCATCAGGACAAAATACTGAAAATCATTGTATTTCTTATACATATTTTATGAGTTAAAATTATTTTTATTCTAACTTATATCAGAGGAGACGCTTCCATTCTCATTGTGCTTGTACCCCAAATTATAAAAAGAACTGTGACCTGGGTTGCCATGCGAAGGCTGGGCAGGTCTGATGTAGACCACAACAAACCCTGATGGCCCTATGGCATGCCGAACACAATGGCAAAAATGACTCAGTAGAAATCACCCGCCAAGCCCGCCAAGTGCTCAGGGCATCCGGCCATCATATCTGTGTTTATTCCACCCAAACAACAAACTCTCGTTCCCAGGGTAGGCAGGTGGTATTTCTTTTTCAAAAGTTCAACACTTATCAGCCACAAAAATTACCTGAACCCAGAGGAATCATACTGCTTGCTTTGTTTCAATCAAAGCTCTCTTTCAGAGTGTGCCTTACCAGGTCACATACTTCCTATGTGAAGTAAGGAAAACCCAGACGAAAAGTGTTATTCAATGTGTGTGCAGAAATTGCAAAATCCGGGTTTCTCAGCACAGCTCCAAGGAGTTGCCACAGGCACCAAGTTTATTTGGGAACTTTTGCAAACACATTTGACTCATTAAGCATGTTTTCTTTCCTACATTAGTGTGCAAAAGTCTCAGGAAAAAATTACTTAGTGGGAGGGTGCACTTGAGTGCTGCTTAAAGAAGGTTTTCTCACAATTACTCCAGAAAGAGGAAGGAAGGTACACAAAATGGGAACCACACTGATAGGTTGTTTCCTTCAACAGTTTTTTGTTTTGTTTTGTTTTTTACATCTTTTGATTTTTTGTGTGTGTGTAGCCTTAACCAAAACATTAAGGTGAATTGTGGGGAAATCACCAGACCACGAGTTTCATGGTATTCTTTATTGTGGTAAAATATAAGTGAGTCAATTTTACTATTTTAATCATGTTTAAGTGCATGGTTCACTGGCATTAAGTACATTCACATTGTTGTGCAATCATCACCACCCTTCATCTCCAGAATTTTTCATTTTCCCAAACGGAAACTCTGCACATATAAAACAATAACTCCCCATTTCCCTCTACCCCCAGCCCTGGTAACCACCATTGTACTTTCTAGATATGAATTAGATCTTCTGGTTATCTCATGTAAGTGGAATCATATAACAGGTATCCTTTTGCGGCTGGCTTATTTCACTTAGCATGTCTTCAAGGTTGAACCACATTTGTAGCATGTATCAGAATTTCATTGATTTTTAAGACTGAATTATATTCCATTGTATGTATATCCCACATTTAGTTGACCTAGTCATCTGCCTGATTGACATTTGGGTTGTTTTCATGTTTTGGCTATTGTGAATAATGCTGCTATGAACTTGGAGGTACAAATATCTGTTCAAGTCCTTATCTTACATTCTTTTGGATATATGCCTTCTGTGTGATTTAATTATCTTGACCAAAAGCTTTCCCCTATCAGAGAAGACCATTTTTTGAACCTAGTGTATGTCTTTGAAAGAGCTGTCATGAACCTGGTGAGAGAGGAAGTAGAAAGCTCCTCTTCACCCCAGCTAACTTTAACCCTGACAACCAGTAAAATGACACAAGTTGCAGCCAAGACACTGCCATGTTCTTACTTTGATACTTTTAATGTTACAAATTTTTTTTTAATTCCTAGAGACTCTTTTGAAAAAGTGTCTTCACCATTAACATGCAGGGTGTGACTTCCCGAACAGCAATCCGGTAGCAGGAGAAAAGATGGCTGGACTGGGTAGTGGAGCAAGTCTCAGGGGGCCACCTGGGTGGTTGATGCTCAAAGTAAAACTGAATGATGTTTCTTTGATAAACAAAGTCACCCAGAACAGAGAGTTCAAGATCAGAGAGGAGCAAAGATAGTGGCTCCTGGATGGAGGAGAAACAGGATTAGTGTGGCTCCTAAGAGTTGCAGATATAAAATAGCCAAAAGTATGGTGTTTCTAGTGCAGCTTCAAGAGAAGAGCTGTCCAAGTCTGGCAAAAGAAGTCAGGAAGCATAATCCTTAGAGAGAACCCCACAGTGAAAATGACAATTCTCACAGGAGCTCAGCCAAAAAAGCTCAGGAGGAGTGCAACTGGTGTCCAAGCAGAAAAGACTTCTTGTTCCAAGTCAAAGGTCTCCAGGCTGTGTCAAGGCTGCAGGCTAGAGAACAGAAGTCAGGTGGCGTCTCAAGAAGGCCTGCAGTCCCAAGAGATCCATCCAGCACAGGCATGAAAGAGGAATGAGAACATGTGGGGATTTATGCACTGCTTCCAACAGCTAGCCATGCTATGCGAGTTGAACAAGACTTGGCAATCATCCTTCTTGGATGGGTCACCTCAGGCCTCACAGCTCACTCAGGTTCAACCATCCACATGAGCCAACTGTTTATGTGAGGCCTCTGCAGATCACAGTGTCAGGGAAGAAGGGGTGGGAGGAGAAAGTGGCTGGACCCAAGGAGATTGTGGATAAAAGGACACTTTCTCACATTCCCTCAAAACCCAGTTTCACCTTCAGATGGTATCATCAGAGGATGACACCAGATCTTCCCAAGACAGAAATGGCAGACACAGTTCCTTCTGATCCATCTGAAAATCCCCATCTGGCATTGATTTCATTAGTTCACTCAACCAGTAGAGATGCTCTCACTACATGCGAGGCAGGGCACCACAGCTGAGATGCAAATGAGAATAAGACAATTCCCTGCCTTCAGGAGTTCACATTTAACAAGGAGACAAATAACTTTAGAGGGAATTATAGAAGAAAGTGACCAGGGCTATGAAAGAAAGAAATTTGGAGTGAATTAAGGGCACATAGGAAAATTTATACCCAAGAGGAATGTATAACCCAAAGCAAAATCACTCAACAAGTTTGTATTAGTTTGCTTTTGCTGCTGTAACAAGTTACCACAAATTTAGTGGCTTAAAACAACACAGCTTTATCATCTTAGAGTTCTGGAGATCAGAAATCCAAAAATGGGTCTTAGGCGACTAAAATCAAGGTGTCGGGCAGGGCTGCAATCCTTCTGGAGGCTCCAGCAGAGAATCCATTCCTGCCTTTTTCAATCTGCTTCTCTGGCCATGGTCCCCTTTCAACAATAACAGCACTCTAACCTCTGCTTCCTTAGTCACATCTCTCAACTCTGATGCTCCTGCCTTCCTCTTATAAGCACCTTGTGATTACATTGAGTCTACATGGATAATCCAGGATCATCTCTGATCCTAAGACCCTTAATTTAATCACACCTGCAAAATCCCTTTGCCATGTAAAGTAACATATTCATAGGATCCAGATATGGATATGGATATGTATATGTGGGGGGTAGGGAGGGGGAGAGGCATTATTCTGTCTACTATGAAATTGACTCCTAAAAACTAAAAATATTTTACATGAGTAGATCATATCATTATTATCCTTGTGAATGGAAAAAAAAATCCTCATTTTTTTCTTCATCTTTTTTTCTGGGAGAAAGAAAGAAGTCACACAAGTTTTCTTCTATTTGAAAACTTGCCACAAGTCATCTAAATCATATGTTAAAATCATTGTGGATAAAATCAGCAAACATCGGACAACTTCTGCAAAGCCTATACTCTTTCATCATTTACAGTTTCTCCAAAGTGTTCCTACAAGTCACAGTGAGGATCCCATGCTGATTTCCTCGTACTCTGGCCTCATCGCTCCGTTTCCCTGTTGGTAGAAACTAGTGGTAGAAGCTGCTCCCCTGAGCAGACTTGACTTTTCATGAACTATTAAAACATACATTAATCAACTTGATCTTATAAACTAGGCATCAAAATAGAATTTAGAACTATTACCTGAAATTATTTATTTCTCTATGTATAAAAGCACAAATTGAAAGTCATACGTTTTCTAATACATTTATTATTGTATTTCTATAATTGTGACATGAGAAGGGGAAAACAGAAAAATTGTAATCCAACCGGAACCAAGAATAAACTTGGAATAATGGTATAACCTGAGCAAAAACCTCAGCTCTGGACTCCAGATCCAGTGCTCTTTGCACTAGCCAAGCAATATTTTCCATGTCATTCTTCTCTTTGAGAAAAAAAATGGGGGGGAAGAAATTCACTTTTAGACAGACACTGAGTTTAAATACTTGTCCTGATTTTTCTTTTCCTTAAAAATCCTCCCACCGATAGCAATAATTGGGTTCCATAAAAAGTCCATCCTGTTGGTTGATGTTTGACTCTGTGAAATATAAACAAGTTTCAACAAGAGGACAGAGAATATGTAATCAATATACCTTGGCTCCCGTTCAGAACGGCCAGACCTCTGGCACTTGATCTCTTTGCAGAAAATGGATATTGGAAAGAAAGATCACACTTCATTTAAAAGCAGAACAACAGATGTAGGGGCGATGGTGTCAGGGAGAGTCAGTTACATATCTGATGAAAGTCTTTGTGAATCTCAAATAATGACAATATGGCAATCCTTTTATTTCTCTCTGGAATTCCCCAGAGCAACTCCTCCAGACACCCTCCCCCTCCCCACCTCTCCCTCCCAGCCAGATGGCCTCAGCAACTACTGTACAGAGGAAATCCAGGCCAGACCCACTAGCTCCCTTCATGTTCCCCCTCACCACCTCGAAATCATTCACTCTTACCTTCCCTCAGCTTCTCTTCCTTCCCCCTCAGTTCTCATCCCTTCATCTCTGTTCAACTGGCTGCCTCCCCTTGATCTTCTGACAAAGATCCAGATCTCGGCATGGATGCAACTCATAAACTGTCTCCTGCCTCAGTGCTGTTTGCGTAGTGCTCTCTATCGCAGCCACACAGCTCACCAAATCTCTCCATTCCTCTGCATCCACTGTTCTCTGCCTTCAAGCCCAGCTCAGCATTGACCCCTGAAATGGTGCTCCAACCACTGCCCTTCCCAGGAAAGGTTAATATAATACTCCTTGCCTTGTGGGGAAAGAGCCCCAGGCTCTCCTCCCATGGAGCTCTTACACCCAACGGTAGCATCTTCTGTCCACCTCTCTGTCTCCCTCAGAAAGTCCCCCAATGGAGAGCTCTTCAAGGGCAGAGACTGCAACGTTCTCTCTAAATCCCCAGCAGTTATCACAATCCTTGGCACTTGTAGACACCCAATAAATGTTTGTTGAATGATTAGAAGAATATTCATGGTTTTCCAGTTAAAAAAAAAAGAAGAAGAAGAAGAAGAAGAAGAAGAAGAAGAAGAAGAAGAAGAAGAAGAAGAAGAAGAAGAAAGGAAAACAACCTACAGCTCTGCTACCTTCTGGAACTGCTACCTCATTCTATATCACTGCTTCCCTTTCTCACTAGACTTGCCATAACCCAGTCCTCGCCCCTTTGCAAGCTGATTTCTGTTGCCAACTCGCCCTTGGGTCTGCTTTACTGATGCTGGATTATGTCCTACTCACCTCCTCTAGGGCTGTTTCTCATTCCCATTGTTCTTGTCCCTCTGCGGGGGTGTCTGATGACTTTTACATTCCTATATTTTGGGTCACTGCCTTCTTCCAGCTGAAGTCTTTAGTTGGCTCCTCTGCCTTCCCAGCTTCCCATTCACCCTCTTTGTCTCAGCCACATCCTCCTACCCCAACTCTCCCACTGCCAATTTCATAAAGGCTCTAGCCTCCTGGGTCTCTCCAGAACCTCAGAGTACATGGCCTGGGAGCATTTGTGAATTGAAACAAGCCTCCTCAACACCAGACCCTAGAAACAAGACAGTAACTAAATGAGGAGATGCATGTCTGCCCTTAGCACAAGGCTTTAGACGCTTAATGAATGTTAAGGTTAGGGTTTGGGTTAAGGTTAGGGTGAGGGTTAAGGATATTGGAAATTATATTATTTAGCCTGTTATTTTGGATTTCTACCAAGTGGCCTCTACATTCTTATCACATTGGATGAAGACTTTACTGCCACTTATAGCTTTTTAAAAGTAAAATATAGGCAGAGACCAAAAATATATATATTTGTTATAGTAAAGACCTAGTTAAGATTTTGACAGCTTTCAGTTTCTTTTTAAGAAGGTATGTTCCACCCTAATATTAAATACTCATGTTAGATATATGCTCTGTCATGAATTGTCTCCTGTTTTATATTTGGGAATAATGCACTCAGCTGGAAAGGAGATACCTTTGATTCTCATGTCTATGAAGAGGGCACACATGTCTAGATGATTCTAGGGCCCTTTTTGTTTATGCACACCACCAATTTCTTAGTGATGGTTTGCCTTTAGTTTTGTAGATACACAAATAGCGACTGTCACTGAACACAGAGACCCTTTTTAAAGCAGGAAAATAATCATTTTCTCCCCCAAAACCATATTTTACAGTCAGAAGACAATTGTGAGCACACATGCTCTTAAATAAACTGACACACATCCCAGCTAATAGATTAGTCCGCATGGAGAAGGTGTTGTGGGAAGAAAACCTGTGATTTCTCAAGCAGGTGCTCTGCCTGTTAATATAAAGATCAGCCCTGGCTCCAACCTCTTGGGCACACTGCCCACAAACACTTCCCATCTCTAACACGGTTGATTCTAAGATAGTTTTGCAAAATGGGAGCCTGGTTTACATGAGGAAACCTAAGAACAGTCAGCTCAGGAGCCAGAAGGAGCTCTCTGCGGGGAGGGGTGTTATTTTTTGTTTGTTTGTTTTCTTACATCTGACTTTTCTAGTAGAAGATAATCATGCACTAACACTTCATGCTTTCAAATTTCCACGTCGCAGTCAACCATTGTTCTTCATATTCCCTCTGTAAGTGAGTACTGCTACGGGGCCTGAGGAAACAGAGACCTACAGGAATTAACTGGCTCAGAAGGGAGAAGGTTTGCACACACATGTAGGCATTCACAGGTGCTACAAATTCACATGTGCACACACTCCTCACTCCTTGGCACCTTCCTTAGCATTCAGAGCCTCACCACGATTCCTTCCCCTCTCCTTTCCTGTATCTCCTAAGCTGGTCTTTTAGCCCATACAGCCTGCCCTTCTGAATACCAAGTTCAGCTTCTCTAGAAATCACTTTACTGAGAGAAGGGGCCATGGGAAAGTTTGCTCAGAGCTCCAGAAAAGGGAAACTCATGGTCTGTTTTTCTATTTCACCAAATCACCCTCCTCAGAGCAATAATATAAAGGATGATATTGGGAGAGGGGGGACATTTACATGACAAAACACTAGACATCCCACATTCTTGTGGAAGAACCTACCAGTGGAGCTTCCGGGTTGGTGAGCACATGGAGGTCCTGGGAGAGCGGGGCGCGCAGAGAGGGCTCGGAAGGTCCGCGCCCTTCCCCATGCCTGGCCTGTGCATCTCTGCCCTCTGGCTGTTCCTGCGTTAGAGCCTTTACAGTGAACCTCCATAGTATTCTATCTGTACGGATAGCATTTCTAGACAAGGGTAATCCACACTCTTTTCCAAATAGGATTCACAAAAATATCCAATGTGGCTCCTGCCAACCTGCCCTGTGTTTCCCCTTCTGGATTCTCAGTGAAGACAGGTTCAGGGTCAGCTAAAGCGGCTCCTTGGAATGGGCTGGAGGAGCAGGATGCTCCCCTGGGGACCAGGTCCCCAGAGGTCCAGCACCAGGCTTCCTCCCAGCGGGCGCTGACCCTTGGTTTAACGATTCCCTGTGTAACCCTTCAGTAATCCCACCTGCTTTCAAAGACACCATCCTCATTGTTCCCAAGTCCCCAAAAAAGAAAGGATTAGGCTCCCACTAACCCAGCAACTCTCTTGTTCTGGCACCTTAGTAAGTAAAGGGTTTCACTTCCCTTCCGTAAGAGGAGCGAAGCCTTCCCTCCCTGCAGGGGAGATGGTCGCCTTCTGTAGCACCTTTCCTCCAGAGAGACGGCTTCTCTGAACAAAGACCCGACTGTGTCCGGTATGGGAAACCACCCCTCGCTGGAGTGTGGAGCACGCCCTCCTACAAACCCAGACATGCACAGAGTTCCGCATCTCACCGCAGGAAGCAAGACTGGTGGCTTCAGGCATCATTAATCATTTTGAAGTGATTATTCTTAAAAGGAAAAAGAGGGATGCAGGTTGAGTTAAGTCATGCCCATTAAAAATTAGCCTTCTTCTCCTCAGAATAGCATTTCCCTGGTTCCATGTGGAATGTGAAGAGCCGGTTGGGCTGACAAGGGCTGAGGGATCTGTTGCCTCCTTAATTAGGACTCACATACTTGGGATATGACATGGTCAGAGGGAATACCTTAGAAGGAGTGCCGAATGGTAGGATGGTGGGGGGAGGGGTGCTTTACTTCCTTTATCTTCCTGCCCAGGGGCACACACACTTAGGGGGAGGACACAGCAAGAACAATTTGACTGTTTTGCTTCTTCCAGGAATCTTCTTTTTCCTCCATTGACATGTCGTTAAAAGAAGCTTGGGACAACCCAGCTCTGTGCTCTCATTCAGGTAGGTTAGCATGAAGCGCTCTCTCCCTCCCCCATCACAAGGCCTTCCAGCCAGGCATGGGCCCAGGGACCACTTCCCTCCCTGGAAGGGCTGCCCCTGAGGGGGTGCCTCCCGAAGAGGCCAGAGCACCAGCCAGTCCTTCAATTTTCATTCTCACAGGAAACACCCCCAGACTTATGTCTTTGAAGTAGAATTGTTTCTCTAACAAAGGAAAAGTGATAACTAGAAAATGAAATCTTCAACTATCTTTCCTGAGAGATTACATTTCCTGCTGTACTGAGAGGAAATTCACTTACATAAAATTGGATTAATATTTTTTTCTCTGAAGCCTCCTGGTCTACCAGAAGCATCTTCTCTCTTTCTGAACCCTTGGCTATTTCCCAATCTTCATTTATTCCTTAATCAGGACATCTGGCTCTGGAGTCAAGATGGGAAATCATAAAAAGAAGGCAGAAAAGAGTCTTCCCTTTCGCCCTTGTCTACGTTGCCTCCTTACCCCCTAGGCCTGCATATGATTTACACCATACAAACCTAGACAGGCCTTCATTTCCATCCCAGCTCACAGCCAAGTCCCATCATTTGCTTTAATTTAAAGCTAAAAATGGAAGCGATCAGGAGACTTGACAAATTTCATCTTAGTGCTCTAAGCTACATATTTTAAAACGTAATATGTGTTAGTAAATTAGATTTGTTTGTTTTTCTGGGTTTGGCTTCTTAAGCTCAATTTTGTGTATACTGAAGAGGAACCTTTTAAATTTGCTCTGAGTTACAGTGAAAAGACTCACAGCCTGGGCAGGTGAGGAAGATACTCACATGGGAGGGGAAGCCTGGCATGGGGTGTTGGACCCCAGACCAGGTAAGGTTAATGTCCACACGGAGCATGGAAGGGACAGCCGGGCATTGGGAAGTAAGAACCCACATAAGGCTAGAAAGGCATCCTCTTCTGGGGACTGGAGTTTGGGGTGTCAGAGCCCAAGTAGTCTGGGGAGGGGCTTCATGTGGTGAGTAGAAGTGACCCCAGAATGGGGGACAGAGCCTGTGAATCTAGAGGAGGGGGCCTGCCAAGAGGACAGGACAGCACAGAGATGGGAGATTGGTTACATACTGGAGGCATTTTAGCCTAGCAGAAAGGGAGAAACTAGAAGGAACCCTGTGTGTTGCTGAATTGGAATTGAATATATTGATGTGAATAAGTGGTTTTCAATATACATAGAAATAACCAAAAATAAATATAGCTCTGCCCACAGCAAGGGCCTGGGAGCAATGACAATGAGCATATCTAGTGCCTAGATATTCACTTCTAAATACCATCTTCCACTAAAAGAAACCAGGGATCCTTGTAGAAACAGCTGATTCCAAAGCTGGAACAAGGAAAGTACAAGGTAAGTGGGATATCTTGCCATGCCAGAAAGCAAGGAAGAGTTCAATGAGCAAGGTAGAACTATCAAAAGGACACAGAAGCCAACTTGAATGGGCTCCCATTGGCCAAATCAGGGACAATCTGAGCATCAAAAAATTATAATAGCAACAGATTATAACCCACTGAATAAAATGGGAAACTAGAAGTCCATTCTGAAATAAACAAATAAGTTGAAAACTTGATGAGGGACAAAATATTTATATTGTTTCAAAGTACCTTCCCACAAAAAGCTTAAGAATTACAGAGGAGCAAAGGATAAGTTTACACTGGGGAAGCCTAGCAGACTCCATCATAATCAAGTGATCACAATGGACATTATCGGTATGGAATAATTGAAAATTCTGTACTACCTGGGAAGACCCAATGGAAAGAACACAGAATCGTTTCTATATCATTGCTCTCAGAAGGCACAGCCTAAATCTAATCATAAAGTAACATCAGACAAATCCAAAGTTAAGGAAATTCTACATTGTCACTGGTCAGTAATGTTCAGAGGTGTCAGGTTATTAAAGATAAGGAAAGACTGAGGACACGTTTGAGACTAAAGGAGCCCAAAGAAATGTGACAACATAATTCAATATGTCATTTCAACGTACGTGGAACCTTTTGTTATAGAGAATATGACTAGAACAAGTGGTGGTCTGAGGATTAGATGGTAGTAATGAGTCACTGTTACTTCCCTGGTGTGTGTGGTTGTGTTGTGGTTAAGGAGGAGAATGTCTTAATTTGTAGGAAAGACCTGTAAAGTGATCAGGGTGATGGGCATTATGTGACAACTCATTCTCACATAAGTCAGAGGTAAAGATTATTTATATTGCACTTCCAACTTTTTTTGTAAGTTTATCATTGTTTCAAAGTACTTTTAAAATTTAATTTTTAAAAGTACTCACTCCTAAGCACCTGAAAGGGCAGAGACCACAGAAATTTATTCTTACCCAGCACCTGGCATATGCCCAGTCTAAGTGAGTGCTCAGTAAATATTTGCTGAATTTAAATGTTTGAAAACTCTCTGAGATACAGAAGGAGCACAATAAAAGAGTTTCCATTCAGGCTTATGTATTTACTTTTAAAACACTGACAGGGTTTATTATGTGCCAGACATTATTGTAAATAATTTACAAATAGCCCTATAAAATAGTACTAAGAATATCCACATTTTACAGAGAAAAGAACTGAAGGACAGAGAAGTTACTTGGCCTGCGCAAAGGCACACAGCCCATGAACAGTAGAACTAAGCGTTGAGCCCAAGCAGTGGGGCTCAAAAGTCCATGCTCTTAGACACATTTCGATGATGCCTCTTTAAGATCCCACCAGCAGAAAATTTAAGATCTTTGCCATTCAAAATATTCCATTCTCAACTCTCCAAGTGTATTTTTTTGTATATTCTAAATTTACAAAATAATGCCATAGCCTTTATTTTATAATGTATAGAATCAGCCCAAGAGAAACTCATTCCAGAGCTTTGCAGGCATGTCTTGTCCACCAGCTTTGGTCTTCACATAAGTCTTAATCACTCAAGAAAATCTTTGGTTCTTAATTATACCAACCACTGTTTATGTGGCTCCAATTTTTTAGATTTTTACCTGCTATGCACTTCCCGTTCTTCTATTGGCACTAGGATTTTAACCGGGAGTAGATATATCCTTGGCATATCATGGTACAGCTAGTTTTCCATATGACAAAGAAAGTCCCATGAGCCACTGGTCAAGGTCTTACATTATGACACCTCACTGTCATATTTCCCTTTAGGCATTGAATCAAATGTGCCTCCCAATGGAATGGATGTGCCTATAGTCCTTATCAAAAAAAAAAAATTGAAGATACTCTGCCTTATATAGCCTCCTCCGCCTTACTTTCTCCTTCCCATGAAAATAGGTCTTATGTCCATTTATGTTCTTCTTGGGGAGGGAGCTCTGTCAACCCTAAGGATGCTTCTCCATTAGACTCCTCTTTATAGCAAATGGTTAAAAAGTAAATCCAATAAATCAATACTTTTCTTTATAATTCAGTATAGCAAGTTACTTCATAAAACTATAATAGGCATGACACAATGAGTTCTATTTCATGTGAATGGCTTGACAATTCTTGTCGCCTATGATATTATCACAGGAATGTATCACAAGTTTCAGGTAGGCTTAGAGAAAGTTCCGTGTTGCCAAATTGTGTTTTTATCTTCAAATAATGTTAGGTATTGGAACAAGATATTCCATTTGTTGTGCCCATTCCTAGAGGGGTGCAAGCACCAGGGATAACACTGGAAGGAGGAAAGCTTTCATTCCATCATAGGTGCTATTTCCTTTTATGAAATAGAACTGTAATCTTTTCCTGTACTTCTCTGTGCCTATTTCCAAACATCAACAGGCACAGTTTACTCAACGAATAAAATCTATATGTGAGTGAGTGTATGTGTCCCTCCGCTATCTTATCCCCATTGCAAAACCACAGTTGCAATGGTATCAGTGCACCACCCACATTCCCTCACCATTATCGCTCAGTGCACACCTGCCCAGATTCCAACTGCAACCTTAGCCTTTCTCTGACCAAAGGTGTGTTCTTATTGCCTGAAGCCACTGTGCTGCTTTGGAGACAGGTAAAGTTTTGTGAAATGAATGTCCCCAGGAAGAGTCCTCAACCCATGACTGAAACAAGTTGGAGCAAAGTACCCAACTCCCTCGCCCCTCAGGTAGGAGGACTTTGAGAAAGTGTTTTCCATATGATGCCAGAGCTTCCCCAGAGGGACTGAATTCCAATCACTCACAGTGGTATCTGGCTTGATAACACACCCTTTTTTGGTGGTCTTCTCACTTCCCCATCCCCATGGTGTTCCCTCAATTAACTAGTGCACTTTCATCCGTGCCTTGGCATCTACTCCTGGGGAAACCCAAACCAAGGCAGTCACTCACCAAAGAATATGGACGTTGATCAAAAGCCACTGGACAACAGCTGTCCTGCTGTCTCTGTTGCTGACAATTCCCCCACAGTAGAACTTCAAAGCACAATTCGTATCCAGACCTTAATGTTTCTCCACTTCCTCTTAAATCACTCCCCTTTCCCCTGCCTTCTACCAGCATGCAGCATGTCAGTGATAGGTTTCTTCTTCCCTAGTTCTCAATAGCCCTTACCCAAAAGATTTACTTTCCTGGCAATCTGTTGTCAGAGATGCCCACTGTTGTGGCATCGGCCCTTTTGTTCAATTGGCTCTTATAACGGTGTCCTTACTCTTCTTCTGTGCACAGCAGACCTAACCTACCATATGTTTATTTCCACCAGGGTCACCCTGCCATCTGGACGATGGAAGCTGATGCCCCAGGGAAGACATAACCATAAGCCAATTTACATTAAGACACAGATTCTAGACATGCAGTCAAAGTGTGGTCACAGAGCTGACTCCACCGGACAATGCCACCAGACTCTGATTTATTTCACCCACAATACGTGGAGGCTCCCGTGTCTCGTGGACAGAGGCAAAGACCTTATTCAGGCTGCATGACTAATCCGATTGTTTATTCCCTCGCTGTGCTCATCTTGATTTGATCTCAGTGCACAAGTCCAGGATAACAGTTACAAGTGCCCCTTCCTCGACCCTATCCAATTCCCTCAAGGCTTGGTTTGAAAGGAACCCAAAGATACTGTACCTATTGATCAGCTTTCTTTTTTATGGTTGTTCTTGGCATTTCTGTGACCATTAAAATTTGTTTAAAGATTAAAGGGCTGATCACAGTCATAAAGATTAAAATCACTTAGTGCCAGTTTTTCACCATCTCTCTTGTCCTCCAAAACACCATGGGGGACGGGGTGCAGACTAGCTTTTAGTGACCTACTTTCTGCCCACTGTCTTAAGTTTTTGCTCTTGCTTTTTCTTTTCTTTTTTCTTTCTTTCTTTTTTTTCTTTTTGACATTGGGTATGGAAAGAACCTGTCAGTATTTTCAGCAATCATCTCCCTTCACCACCCTAGTGCTTCATACACTATTACCCAAATATTCCTCTAGAGCCCCAGCAGCGGGGGGTAGAGTGCCCTCTCAGCAGTCACCATTTGCTAACTCCATGAATCCTCTCTGCTTCGTGAGGATTTGAAGTCCTGCTGGGAGGAACACTGGTATTCCCTGTGCCTTGGTGCTGATAAGATACAGACTCTTGCCAGTACAGCTTTCTCACCGCCCACAGCCCTCTGCAGGAGAAGCACTCCCATGCATCAAAAGCAGCTTTACTGATAGGTTTACACACACACACACACACACACACACACTTCATTTCTTTCATTCAGCCTGAGAAGTTTTCACAAGCTTGGTCCAAATCTAACTTTAATAAAAACCCTCCAGGTGGTCTCCTGGGGGCTTAATTACATTCCTAGTATCTAGCATAGTACCTGACATAATAAGGGCTCATTAAGTATCTATGTCTTTATCTACCTATGTGTATGTTTAAATAACACACCAGGACAATTAAGAGGCATCCAGCAGAAAAAATGCCATTGGTAAAAAAAAAAAAAAATTGAAAAGAGAGCATTCCTTTAGGAGAATTGGTGCACTGAATGAACAGAGTTAATGTCTTCTTCTTCCCCCACAGCTTGATTTTCTGGAGAACTTCAAGTCTGGGGCTAATTCACTAGTAAGTATATTACAAAAGCTAGAAAGATACAATAGGTTGTGAAAAGGGTGTAAGAAAGAGACATTCTCTGACGGTTCTGTGTGGTAATTTGACCAAGGGGCACCAACAGCCATTACTGCTATAATAAGATGGGCATCGTCCTCTGACGGTCCGTTATTATAACAATTGATGAATTCTCTGTCTCCTCAACTGCTTAGAAAACAGGACTATGTTAGGTTGTTTTGCATCCCCAGTGCCTGGCCCAATTCTCCTGCATGGTAGGCATTCGATGATCGTTTGGATTGCTGTATCCTGGGAAATAACCATGTAATGTGTGTCAACATTTTTAGAGGCCTAAGCACTTACTTGTACAGGGTGGTCTTTTCATACACAGGCTAAAAGGTCTCTGTAATTCCAGGACTAAATTAAAAACCAGCTAGAATCCCCATGGGGCTTAGAGGCGTTAGGCAATGACAGAGGGGCTTAGGAGTGGGGAGGCCCAAATTTCCTGCCTTGAGTGGAGACACTCTGAGGACAGAACTTACCTCCGGAGCTCCTTGCTGGATCAGGCTAAAGCTATTGTCTGAGGGACTTTCTGGAAATCATACCCTTCCTGTCTGCCTCTTCCCCATTATGCTTCTCTCACTCCCATACCAGGTTCTCCTGGGAACACTCCCTTAATAAATCAGTAACTCATGGGGAGAAGCAAGTTAGGATAGAAGGATGGATTCAAGTTAGGCTACCCATGCACACGATATCCCATGCCCCAGCTCCCTCTTCCCCTTTCCCTCATCAGTGAACACCAGTCCTGCTAACCGCTCTCTACCAGATCTCCCAAAACCCACCCAGTTTCCATTTCTACTCATTCCCCCCTAAACCCACCACTTGCTGCTTCCTACATACATATCGCCACCCTTGAACTTTGACTTCTCCTGCTGCCCGTAATATTCTTTCCTGCCACCATCAAACCTCTGTGGCTCATTTGATGGACCCAGCCTCTCAAATGGGCTGAGCATTTACCCGATTCTGTCTCTAGAGCAACATGGGAGAATCCACTGTACCTCTTGGATGGCACACCTGCCCACATGAGCAGACATCAGACAAATAGGGCACCTGTTAAGGAGAGGCAGATTCTAAACAGGGGAAAGGTACAAATAGGAAAGAAAAGGTACAAATGGAGAGGCTAATGTTATGGAAGGAGAAGGTGTAATGAGGCCATTTCAACTCTTACTGAGAGAAGCATCTCCACTCAGACAGATTCTAAATTACAAAATGACTTTCTTTGTCTGTCCCCATCCTCTTTCTCTACAAGGAACCTCTCCTATTGAGTCCATGCTATGGTGAAGGCAACACCATGGCTGCCTTTTAGTCACCTGAACTTGGATAATAATAATTTCACCTAATCGGTATAAGTCCTGATCTCCAGAAAGATGGTGGCCCCACTACACTGGCTTAGAAGGTTACTTGATTAATTCAGCTTCATAGGTCACTGCAAAGTCAACAAGAATAGAAACAGGCTAGAGGATCCATTCTTTCTGGGGTCACCTGATACAGTCATGCAGTTCTTTCCTAATCCTCTCAGTCTGTTTTGGTTCCAAAGATAGAAAGCCAAGTGGTATTGGAATCTATGTTTCTTTCTGAACAGTGTTCAATGTTCATCATTTAGAACTTCCTTCACTTTATATTTCTAATGGTAATATTTACAAGGAAGTGCAGCCAGTTGGCCTTTTGGTCAATTTCCCAGCCCTGCCATGTCAATTTTTAGAGAGTATGACCCCCCTACCCCCCATTGCACACACACACACACACACACACACACACACACACACCCCTCTGACTAGATAGCAGGTCCCAGGACTCTGGCTCGAGGCTGTGTTGATTAAATCAGAAGTGAGCACCCAAACCAAGACAGGCTTAGACCAGGAAACAGGACTTGGAAATACCAGGGGATTCAGGGGGTCTCAGGAGTCTAGTCCAGTGGTCGGCAAACTCATTAGTCAACAGAGCCAAATATCAACAGTACAACGATTGAAATTTCTTTTGAGAGCCAAATTTTTTTTTTTCACAGCAAAATAAACGGATCTTTAGAGAGCCAAATTTTTTAAACTTAAACTATATAGGTAGGTACATTGTTATTAACTTAATTAGGGTACTCCTAAGGCTTAGGAAGAGCCACACTCAAGGGACCAAAGAGTCGCATGTGGCTCGCGAGCCACAGTTTGCCGACCATGGGTCTAGTCCAGCCGTGGGCAAACTACGGCCCGCGGGCCGGATCCGGCCCATTTGAAATGAATAAAACTAAAAAAAAAAAAAGACCGTTCCCTTTTATGTAATGATGTTTACTTTGAATTTATATTAGTTCACACAAGCACTCCATCCATGCTTTTGTTCCAGTCCTCCGGTCCAGTTTAAGAACCCATTGTGGCCTTCCAGTCAAAAAGTTTGCCCACCCCTGGGTCAATCTCTGTTGAGTACTTGAACTAAGAAATGATATAAAGCTGAGGCTGGGGCAACAATGCTAGTTCAAAAGAAAATGAAAGGGAACATGCTAGTGAGAGAGATGGGCAACAGTCATGCAGAGAGAGAAAGCGACGGGCAAGTACGCAGCCCCAGTAAGGCAAAGCAATTAGCCAGCTATACCGGTACCTCCAGATGCCTGGCTAAAATACCTGACCTTGGGTTCCATGACATATTCCAGGTTTTTCTAACAAATTCCCCTCTTTGTTTAAGTGAATTTGAATAGATTTAATTCCAGAAAGGAAGTGGGGGAGAATCCCTGTCTAAGATAGGAACAGGAAGGTATGGGACCTTGGTTTTAGTTTGTTTAAATACCACCACAGAGACAGGGGACCATTCAATTAACCAGTGATTTCTGACTTCTCAGCATTATACTATTCTCCTTTCTGTGTTGATCAGGACAAAGTGCATCTACATTTAAAATAGATGATGTAGCCCCTTGTCACTTTGGGAAATATTCTTGACTTAGATAACAGAATTTCTGATTTTCCAGAGAATTCAACAGGGTCATCTAGACTTTCAAATTATCATATCTAGTAACTGTTACTGAATTATGAACTGATAAATTCATACCGCCTTATAAAACATTGCAGATGAGAGAAGGCGTGGAGAAATAGGCTCATATCCCTTCTAAGTCGGGATCAATTTCAGAAGAAACTCAGTAGTGCCAAGAATAACGGATTGTTCTCCCTGTGATGAAATGCACTTTCCAGCAATAGTGAGCCCTTCCCACCAGTACTGGGTTACGATGTCAACATGACTTGGTTATTCTCGTGCCAACATGAGGATTGGCCTCGTTACTCAAGTGCCAACATGAGAGCTCAGACCTCAGTTTCTCTTCCAGGAGTGAGAGCATGACCACCCTGATGAACACGATAGCTCCTGCTGCCAAACACCCTCCGCAGGAGGCTGCTAACCAGTGCCACCTGCGCCGAGCTGCAGGGCTTTCTCCTCTGAATTTGGATGTAGTGTTTTACACGTACATTTGAGTCGTTCGCCAGCCTTTGGCAATTTCCAAGTTTCCCACAGATTAATGAAAAATCCAGCTGTTTCCAACTCTTTGGAACAGAGCAATATGTGATAAAATGAAGATAGAGGAAGCCTTTATCCAATTTCTCCAGCAGTCAGAGAGATTTGGAACACATTGGGAAGAAAAATTGCAAGCTCAGTTGTTCAAAGATTTTTCAAAAGGAGAAGAAAGAAAGCTTTGTATTAAATTTCTGAGAACGCCTTTTATTTACCAAACAGAGAGGGCTAAAAAGCTATTCTTTGATTAATCAGGTATGAGCTCATGCTGCCTTCCTAATTCAGCCTGGAAGTAATTTTAGTGAAAGGTGAGCAGCGATGGCTAACACAAAGGGCAGGGCGCTGGGACAGTTTACCAATGATATGAGAACAGGTCTCAGGGCAGCTGCTAAATGAAGCTGCTTTGTCAGCCAAAGCTCCTCCACCTATCCTTGCTGAAGGACCATTCTTTTTGTTTGTTTGCTAATTTAAAATCTTTCACAGAATCTTTTCAACAAGTAGTGCTCAATTGGATCCCCATAGGCAAGAGAGAGAGAGAGAGAGAGAGAGAGAGAGGGAGAGAGAGAGATCCACACTTCCCACCCTTCACAAAAATTAACTCAAAATGAATTATAGACCTAAATGCAAAATCTGCAACTAAACAATTTCTAGAAGATTCACTATGACACCAAAAGCATGACGCATAAAGAAAAAAATGACAAATTGAAATATATCAAAATTAAGAACTTCTCTGCTCTTCAAAAGACACTGAACTGTCAAGAGAATAAAAAGGCAAAACCGTCTGAGAGAAAATGTTTGCAAAGCACATACCTGATAAAGGACTTGTATCCAGAATACATAAAGAACTTTCATAACTCACTAAGAGGAAAACAAATCTATTTTTTTTTTAATTTGGCAGAGGATTTGAACAGACACTTTACCAATGAAGATATAAACATGGCAAATAAAAAGATGTTCAACATCATTAGTCAATACAAATTAAAACCATGAGATCCTAAGACAAAGGCTGGAATTTGAAAAACTGACAATACCTATTGCTTGCAGGGATATGGGGCCACTGGAACTCTGACACCTTGCTGATTGGGCTGTAAGATGATGGCACAGCCCCCTTGACAAACAGGTTTGCAGTTTCTTATAAACTTAAACATGAACTTTTCATATGACCCAGCAATCCCCTCCTAGGTATTTACTCAAGTGGAATAAAAACCTATGTACATGCAAAAATCTATGCACAAATGTTTATAGTGGCCTTACTTGAAATTGCCAAAAACTAGAAACAACCTGAATATATCTTAACTGGAGAACAGATAAATTGTGGGATAACCATGGAATACTACTCAGCAATAAAAAGAAACAAACTGGTAATATGCACAACATGGATGAATCTCAAATGCATTATGCCAAGTAAGAGAAGCCAGACTCAACGGCTACATAAGGTATACAAATATTGAATCATTATATTGTACACCAGAAAATAATATAACGTTACATTGTCAATTGTGGCTCAAGTTTTTAAAAATAAATAAATTTTAATAAAATAATTTTTAAAGGCTGCATAATGGATAACTCCATCTATGTGCTATTTTTGCAAAGGCAAACAAGTGGAAGAAAATAACAAACCAATGGTTTCCAGGGGCTGGAAATGGTGGGAGAGATTGATTGACTACAAAGGGGCAGGAGGAAATGTTAGGGGTGATAGAACTTTCTATAACTTCACTGTGGTTTGGCTACAAAACTGAACATAAGTGCCAAAACTCACCCTAAAAGGGGTGACTTTTATTGTGTATAGATTTTACCTTAATTGTTAAAATGGGAAACAATCCTTCACAGACTGATACTATTGCAAAATAAATAAAATTAATTTCTAGGGAAAAAAATGATACAAGAAAGGCCTACATAATAAAAGTCCAAATTTTTTATCATTAGATTCAATAAACATAAAAAATTTTTGTCAAAAGTTGGTAGGAAGGAGGCAGGCAGGCACAGATGGGACACAGACCTGTGCCCACAAGCATGTAAATGTCCTCAGAAGACCCAGGGAAGCCAAGGAGGCACAGAGGGAGGGCTGGTGGGGAATGGGAGAGAAGTTGAAGGAGGATGGTGAGACAAAAGGGGAGTGGCCGTGAGAACGAGGAGATTCTTGGCAGAAGAGGTCATCTGAGTCATTTTAATGACCCAGGTGAAGGCTGGCCGGACTCCTCAGTTGCACAAGCACACTCAGGCCATGAGGCGATGCCTTCAGACATCATCCTTTTGTAAGATTAACAAGGCTGTTCAAATAGTAACTATCAATCACATATGCCTATTAAAATGCCTCGTTCATTAAAATTAAATTAAATTAAATAATTAAATTCAGTCTCAAAAAATATCACTTTCCCATTGCACTAGCCACATTCTGAATGCTCAGTAGCTACATGCAGTGAGTGGCTACATGATGAACAGCATAGTAGAATTCCATCATCACAGAAAGTTCTGTTGGCCAGTGCTACTCCAGAGAGCTGTGCTAGTCCTCCCATCACAGAACTTCTTATGCATGTCTCTGTGAACACAGTCCATGAGAAAACATGTAGCTATACACCCAACCAATTTCCCCAGCCAAGGCCTTTCTTGCCCAGTGCAGATCGGTGGGGACCTGGCCCTCTGGTGCCCGCTCTTTCCTCACAGAGGCAGAGGAACTGCTTGCTTTCCGTAGACTAAGGGTGCCATTGACATTTGGCTCCCTTCAAACTATAAACATCTAACAAGATCCAGATGCACAAGTAGTGGATTTAAAGTGCTGTCAATATGGACACTAGGGCCTGAAATGAAACACTTGGCATTTGATTTAACTAAAATGTTCAACTCACATTTTATTGGTTGAATAAAATGTGAACAGCAAATTTTTAGGTTGGAGCCTTCACAAATGTGTATGTGTTTGTATGAATGTGTGCATAATGTTTTTCAAGACAGTCAAAAACTGGTCTTCCAAATAAAGCTTCAGAGATAATGATCATTTTTAATGGGCCCAAAATGTTATATTCGTGATAAATGTGTTGTCACACAAAATCCTTTCCTGAGTTGAGTGATAAAATAAAATTGCTGATAAACCACCATGTCTGAGAAGAGTGAAGACACGGACAGCAGAAGAGATTGGAATTGTCAGAAAATAGGAACCTTCCCAAAGATGTGACATCATCTCCCAGTGTTTTCCTCAGGAAGGGCTGGCGGAAACGTGCCAAGACGCAAATGACTGACTTAATGAAAAGTGAAACATGGCAAGCTTTGGAGCTGAGGAGAGGGGTTAGAAAGCAATAATGGTTATATTAAATGTTTGACTCAAGATAAGCTCGACAGTTTAAAAAACACACACACAAAAAAACTTGCTTTTCCCAATCAACAAGATCATAAAATACACTTTCACTCTCTGACACCAATTTTATCTCTTCCCTTCCTGTTTAAAATGTAAACATGGGAAAGTGGAGACTTACTTTTCCCTATTCCTCCCACTAACTACAAACAACAACAGAGCCTAGACATTTTATAGAACAAATGTGGGAGAGTCTGAAAGGTGGAGATAAAGCAAAACTGTCGGGGAGCTCAAGACCCCAGGAATGAAATGGTGGGAATTTCCTGGGTTGTCTTTTTACCTCATGTGTCTCAGACTGGGAGCTGAAAGAGCTGCCGAAAACGCCAGCGAATGTAGGCCGACAACATTAACAACAAAGGCCTGCTCTCTTTGGCCAAAGGACCAGGAAAGCAAGACAAAACTTTTAGACAATGAAAGTTTAATTGCCTTAAACCAATCAACACCATGGAAAATAGTATGGCTCAACCTCAAACCTGTGCTAATGGGAGCCTGGACTTTCACCCTCTGGAGGGTGTAATGTGGCGCCAAACCCTCACTCCCAGACACAGAGACCATGTGGAAAGCCTGGACTTCCACCCCGACCCAGCAGTAAATAGTGAGGCGTCTCTCCCTCCCCTGCTGGAGTGGTGGCAGGGGAGACTAGTAGACAGCCAGGATGTTCATTGTTACCCTTGGCACTAGCAGTGCTGTCCATGGGGACCATGTGGGGAGCAGTAACAAGGCATTCCTGCTAGCCCTCCCAGCCAGGGAGGTATCAGCAAAGGCCAGGTGGGGTGTCAGCGCCTCCACACAGTACAGGGAATGTACTGGAGTGCCAACAGAGGATGTGGAGAGATGGGATTCTACCTGCTGATAATGAGGTGCTTCCTCACCTCCCCTTGATAGAGGGGTGACAGAGGAAGCCGGCTGAAACAGAAGGTTTAAGTAAGATTTAGAACATTACAACACAATACCCAAAATGTCCACGTTTTAATCAAAAATATTCAAAATACCAAGAACCAGGAAGATCTCAAACTGAATGAAAAAAGACAATCAACAGAGACCAGTACTAAGTGACAAAGGTGTTTGAACTATCTGACAAGATTTTGGCAGCTATCATAAAGTGCTTCGGCAAGCAATTATGAACATGCCTGAAAAAAGTGGAAGAGTAGAAAGTCTCAGCAAAGAAATAGAAAGACTCATTAAAGAAATTTTTTTAAAAATTAAGAAAAACCAAATGAAAATTTTAGAGCCCTGGATGTCCTTCAAATTTTGTTATATCCACAATGTGGAATATTACTTAGCAATAAAAAGGAATATGTTTTTGGTACATGCAGCAACCTGGATGAATATCCAGAGAATAATGCTGAATGAAAAAAGACAATCCCAAAAAGTTACATACACTAGAATTCCATGTATATAACATTCTGGAAATGAGAATGAAGACAGATCAGTAGTTGCCAAGAGTTAAGGACGGGGTGAGAATGAGAGGGACGTGGATGTGGCTATAAAAGGGCAAGTTGAAGGATCCTTGCGGGGATACAAATGTTCCATATCTTTAAACTAGACTACTATCTTATACTATATGCAAAAATTAACTCCAAATAAAATAAGACCTGAGAACATAAAACTCATAGAAGAAAACATGGGTGATAAGTTCTTTGACATCAGTCTTGGCAATGGTTTTTTGGATCTGACTGTAAGCAAAATAAGCCAGTCAGAGAAAGGTAAGTATCACTTGATCTCACTCATATATGGGATCTAATGAACAAAATAAACTGATGAAGAAAATAGATCCAGAGACATAAAAACATGGAACAGACTATTGAATCTCAGAGGGAAGACGGGGAAGGGTGGGTGGGTGGGAAGAGAGCAACTGGGGAGCTTGTCTACATGTATGCATATAATGGACACAGACAATAGGGTGGTGAAGGCCTGGGGTGGGAAGTGGGGGTGGATCAGAATAGGTCACTGAGGGGAAAACAAGGACATGTGCAATACTTTCAACAATAAAGATTTAAAAAATAAAAAAATAGAAGCAAAGGCAAAAATAAACAAGCAGGACTACACCAAACTAAAAAGCTTCTGCACAGTAAAGGAAACAATCAACAAAATAAAAAGGCAACCGACTGAATGAAAGAAAATATTTGTAAATGATATATCTTATAAGGGGTTAATATCCAAAATATATAATGAACTAATACAACTCAACAGCAAAAAAAAAAAAATATCTAATTTTAAAATGGTCAGAGGATCTGAATAGACATTTTTCCAAAGAAGATATACAGATGGCCAACAGGTATGTGAAAAGATGTTCAACATCACTAATCATCAGGGAAATTCAAATCAAAACCACAATGACATACCACCCAAATATGTTAGAATGGTAATTATCAAAAACAAGAAATAATAAGTGCTGGTGAAGATATGGAGAAAAGGGAATGCTTGTACACTGTTAGTAAAAATGTAAATTGGTGTAGCCACTATGGAAAACAATATGGAGGTTCCTCCAAAAAATTAGAAATAATACTGCCATATGATTCAGCAATTCCACTTCTGGATATTTATGCAAAGAAAATTAAATTACTAATTCAAAAAGACATATCCACCCCCATATTCATTGCAGCATGTTTACAATAGTTAAGATATGAAAACAACTTACGTGTCCATCAATAAATGAATCAAGAAGATATTATATATACACATGTGTATATATATATATACACATACACACAAAAAACATACATACCTGGTAATACTATCCAATCATTAAAAAGAATGAAATCTTGCCATTTGCAACCATATCATGAACTTTGAGGGTATTTGCTAAGTAAAATAAGTCAGACAAATACCATATGATCTCACTTATATATGGAATCTAAAAATATATATATATAAACAAAAAATCAAGCTCATAGATACAGAGAACAGACTGGTGGTTGCCAGAAGTGGAGTGTCAGGGGTGGGTGCAATAAAGTAAATACGTCATGGGGATGTCATGTACAGCATGGCGACTATATTTAATAATATCATATTGCATATTTGAAAGTTCCTAAGAGAGTAAATCTTAGATGTTCTCATCAGAAGAGAAAAATTTTGTAACTATGTATAGCTACAAATGTTAACTAGAATTATTGTGGTGATCATTTCACAATGTATACAAATAATGTACACCTGAAACTAATATAATGTTACATGTCAATTATACCTCAATTTTTTAAAAATGTTGTATAGGTTGATGGTATTAATGCCAATTTCCTAGTTTTGATGTTGTACCTTGGTGTTGCAAGCTGTAACCATTAGGGGAAACTGGGTAAGGAGTACATGGGATATCTCTATATTATTTCTTACAACTGCATATAAATGTATAATTATCTGAAAAGAAAAAAGGTTAATTTTTAAAAGCAGAAACAGCACAGCTTCTAAGATAGACAATTTCATTAATTATGATCAAATATCTAGTGATTTAGGATTCATTTCCCACCCTCCAATCTAATACTCATTAAAGTACAATACCCACTGATATGAAATTGCTTTACTGACAATTGAGTACAAAATTCATTCTCCATCCAAGGAAACACAGCTCTGTTTTGCAGACAAAGGACAGAAGGAGACCTAAGAATAATGAGCTGCACTTCTTTTCTGGGCACCCAATAATACTTATAATTCCTTAGGCACAAAAAGATTTATTAAGTAATGCATTAATTCAAAAGCATTTATTATATGTCCTACCATTTGCCTAGGTTTATATTTGCTTCATTTAATATTTCAACTCTTTAATAACAAGACAGTTTGACTGGACAATCACTAACTCTCCCCTCCTCCCACCCTCAGCTCTAACATTTATAACTCCAGATCCCACTCCCACAGTCATCTTAGAACAAACTGTTATTAATAGAATAGTACCTTGTGACCAGAGAAAAATAACACCATTATTTTGTCATTAGCAGGTAATGTCTGTCCCTTTAAATCAATATTACTGAGGTAGTTAGTGCTGCACAAAGCCTGAGTAACACAGATGGGTTACTGGGCAATGAGAAGGTCAGAATTGTTTGGAAATTACCATTCCTCTTTTTACTCATTTCCTACTGCCCAGAACCAATCTGTGTGTCGTTCTTGGAAGAAAAAAAAAATGATGGGCCACGGAAATTGTTTTTCCATGGCTCTGGCAACTGTACGCAAGACCTTAGAGGTGGAAAATTGTGTTTTCTAAAAGGCATGGGCTTTCTCAAAAAATGCACTCGGGGATTTTAGCAGAACAACTGCCTCCAAGTCAACTGCAATGAAGACAGTGAGAACTTGGTGAAGGCCTGTGGGATGGGGCTGGGTGGAGGGGGCAAAGTGGGGGGAAATGGGAGACATCTGTAATACTGTCAACAATTTTTTTTACTTAAAAAAAAAAAAAAAACAGTGAGAACTCACTTTGTGTTGTTCAAACCCTATCATAAGCATCACAACTTTGGAATTGGGATCCTATCCTAACCATACTCGAATCCAAATTTCTTTGTGGGTGAGAAGAGATGAAATTCGCTGTTACATCTTATGACAAGAAATGTTTATAAACTATCTTCAAAGACTCCTTACAAGATATAACAGCCCTTACTCAACACAACATTTGGATGAATTAAGTGTAAATAAATATTAAAATGGCTATTAAATTTCCATTCAAATGCATACACATGGATTTAATACTAATAATTAAAAAAGAAAAGATGGCAAAACACATGCAGAATTTAGCCAAACACAAAACGCTTGAAAAATAAGTCAGATTCTCTGAAAACATAGAGCACTACTAGGCATGCTCATCCCTGGTGACAAGAAACTGAGAAATTGAAACTCAGTCCATTTAAATAAACTCTCTGCTCTCACCCGATGCTACAGTTCATTCCTGCCAAGGGGCCCGGTGGGCTGGCCCCTTAGTGCCAAGAACAAAGCATGGGTCTCCACATGCCTCCCATTCTGTCAGGGCCTCGTGTTCAGATGCCACCAGGGCAGAATTTTATCTCCTCCACCTCCAACCAGGGGACATGTTCAAGCAGAAGTCTCACTTGCTTTTAATCCTTATCTTCTTACCACTAGTTCTTGAAGGGCATTTCAACCCCACCCCCCGCCCCTTTGAGATTGAAATGACTCACCAAGCCTAGAACTTTAGGCTTGTACCTATCCTGACCTGGAGTCCCTTCAGTGACATTACAAAACTGAATATAATGGTGTGATAAGACCGAAGCCCCAGCACTGCTATCCAATCAACAGACCAGGGCAGACAAGGACGGGGGCTGCAGACCTGCCACGCACAGCATCAGGGGAACATGTAGAGGACAGGCATGCGTGTAGTTGGCCCTACCAACCCTTAACCCCACTCGCTTCTGACAGGGTCAACACAATTGCAGATACTCGATATTTGTAGAGAGCTCCACAAGTTATAAAAGATTTGCCTCCACATCATGTCTTCAAATCTTCACAATAACCCTCAGATGAAGTATGGCCACTCTCAGATGAGGCCATACCAGTAACTCAGAGAAAAAAACCTGCTCAGGTCAGTGGGTAGTGAGGCGCTCAGGACTTGAGTCCAGGGATTCCCAGCGCACGGTTAGTGCTCTGTCCACCATCCCGCCGCTGAGGCAGAGCGGAGCCATTCAGAAAAACCCAGAGCTGCTAGGTCACCCTCACGCATGCCCAATGCCTTACACACAGAACTTACATCAGCTTTAGAAGACCTCATGCTCTCCTGAGCTCTGCTGCTCAGATTCAAACAGCTAAGCCAGCATCTCCCCACCATCATGACTTCTTTAGTGTTTTAATTCTTAAACTATATGGACCTCAGTGTTTTTATGTGAAAAACAGAATATTCTGAACATTTAAGTCTATTTTCCACTGTAGAAGATCCCAAATACCCCCATAGATATCAAAGCCATCTCTGACAAAATATCTGCCGAGATGTTTTAAAGAATCATGTTACCCGATTAACTGACACTTTTTTGCGTTCTTTTTAAAGATGAGCAAAAAGAAGTAACTATATGAAGTTTTAGAGAATTCATATAGTATTCTCTTTCATTAGTAAGAAGATATTATCTCATCCTTGAATTCAAACCTGGGCCAATAAATTACGTTGAGATGCCCCTATTCATCCATTGTATCTCATATTTCATGATCATTAGAATCCAAGACTATAACTCATTAAAGCAAAGTTTTTTGTTTCATATTAACTGATAAAATAGTTCCCTACAAGTCATTTGAATGTGGAACACTCTAACCTAATCTTTGTCAAAAAGCCAAACCAGCTGATTTTGTGGGTATCAAAAACAGGTTTATTTGTATAATTTATAAAAAATATTTTAATTGCCCATCACTCTTGCATACTTTGGAAATAGCTTATTGAAACTAGAAAGCCAAATATTGAAAAACAACCAGACCTATAGTTACTGTAAATCCTGGCCCAAATAAAAGCAGTCAGATCAGCAAAACTCAAGCGAAAACAAACTCAGGAGAAATTTTCAGCCCATTAATCTATTTTTATGACAGAGTAATAGATCCAGTAAACTGAAGAGAAGCAAACAGCATACTATGTCTTAATTTAAGAAAGGCTTTTTTATTTAGTCTCATACAGCAGAGATTAACGAATTAGAAAAATATTCAGAACACAAAACTACTTGGTAGGTTTTAACCCATATAGCTAGCTGGAGGATTGGTGTATTAGAGCCAAGAAGTAGCTATGAATAGGCAACTCAGCAAAACAAAGAGCTTTTACATTGTAATCTGTGGCATGAGTATTTTGTGTGATAGCGCTCTCACTAGGTTTGAGAACACCACCCTATTCAATAGAAAAACCCGTCCCTTGGACAGGGGTCCCCGGAGTGATGACACACAGCCCTTCTGCCCTTGAGAGATTACCTGGACACTGGATTATAGGAGAGGAGCAGGAGGAAGAGGATATGGGAGTGTTGGGGTCGGGAGGTGCGGGGGGACAGGGTTGGGTAAAGGGAGGATAATGCCAGCAAGGAGAGTTACTGAGGAAGAAAAGAATGAGTAGGATGAAAAGGATCTTTGGGTCATAGTGAGGTATAAGTTGAAAACAAATCAATGTTACATACCTAGAAGGGACTCTGAAAGGTCCCTTGCATCAATCTCTGGTGAAATGAAAAATAAAATAAGGATACTATATATAGTGGTTTTTTTTAATAGAATGCAAAGGCTATCCTTTATTGTGAACTCTCTCTTCCTCTCTCTCTCTCTTCCTCTCATTTATGTGGTGGTCAGAGTGGGTGATGCGCTGATACTTTTTCAGGGCCCTTACTTACCAAAAAGAATTGTTAGTAATTCTGCCCGTCTTCAAAATCATTTTAGAAATTGTATTGGTCAGTAAAATCCGAAAGTCTAGAAGTCACTGGCCTAGCCCATCCTTTTGTCCTTTTCACTAAGTAAGTGGGTCTCAGCGTCCAGGTCCATTGGATTTGGAAGTTGCCTGACAACTCAGACAAAAATTCAGCCTCAATATGCTGTGGCTGGTCTGGGACTTGCTCAGTGCCAAGCGGCCCACCTGCCTGATATTTTAACTGACTGGAAAAGGAAGGTGGCATGATGCAGGCGTATTCTGGGAATATCAGAAGACCGAGTTCGCACACAAAATTGACAAGGGAGGACGTTAACTCACATCCCTGTGTCAGACACCAACAAATTACAATAAGGAGAGGCCTGGCCCGCAGAGGACACAGCAGGAACTGATTAGTTAGGATTAAGGTTCTTGTCCCTAGACATGTGCGGTAAAATATTGCTTGGATCAATTTTATTTGGCTCCTTTGAGGAAGCCAAATTAACTTAAACCAATTGTTAGAAGAACTGCCAGTTATGGATACTGGTCTAAAATGTCCACCCTGAAGGCTTCTTGGTGAAAACATTTAAGAGCCCCTTTGATAATTAAGAATTCCTCCAACAATTGAATTCATTTGGAATCACACCTTGGTCGGTCCTAAACTAATTATTATAGAAACTTCAAACAGGAAAGTCCTACTCAAGTTCTCCACCCTCTCCCTGCTCCCAACTTCCAGATCCTCAGTTCAAACCAGACGATGAAGAAAGCGCTAAGCAGCGGTTGGGGCCTCACTCAGGCGGTGCCTTCCAAGGAGTTTAGACCTCTTAGCACCAAACTACTGTATTCTCCCGGCACTGCAGGAGCAAAGAGCGTGCCCTCACGGGCAAAAGGACAAAAATAATCCTCGAACCCAAGCTGACCGAGTCACATTCAGGCAGAATCACCTGCTAGCCCTCTTCACACACACACGTGTGTGTAGACACACGAATACGTGCTTTTCATTACATGATTTTTGTATCCTCATTTCCCTTAGAAAAGCCTCTGCCCCCGAAACACACACTGAGCTGCATGACACATGCATAGCTGTCAGTCACCCGCACGGACTCTGGTGGTCAGCAGGCGTGTGCAACACGTTGCTACACTAGATCACCCAGTGACAAGGTGCCATTAAGAAGCAGAGAGCACTGCCTGGAAACGGGGGCCCTGCCACTCAGCACTGCCACTCAGGAGCTGGGTGACCCCAAGCCAGTCATTTACCTCTCCGGGCCTCTGTTTCTCGTCTATAAAAAGACGGAAGCAGGAGGCTGGCGCTGGTCACTTCCCTTGCCGCCCTGCCGTTCAAGGTTCTGGGCTGCTACAAATGACTTAATAACCACCGGCAGCTAAACAGGGAACACGCACCCAGCCAGGGGGTTAGCAGAATCTGTGGCTGACCGTAGCCAAACTTAGACTTTAATGTGAGGTTCTTTTTACAGTGAGTTTTGGAACGCACTCAAAAACCAAAAGGAAATTGGATTCCAATCCCTAAGTCAGTCCAGCAATCGTTTTCCAAGGGCAAAAGACGAAACCTGCAGCCTGGAGAGAGCAGGGAAGGGCGTGGCTGCTGCGTGCCTGCAGTCAACTGCACAGGAGTCCCTGTCCCTGGGCCCTGGCCACAGGCTCCGAGGGGCCAGTCCATTTCCCAGCACAGTCCCTGAGAGTGGCCCGGACCCGGCGCCCAGCTTCCCTCGGGGCACCGGGGGCTCTCTGCCATTCCAGTCTGGAGCTGCCACCCTCACCCCATGCTACAAATATCAAGTTGCCCCCCAGACCCAGTAAAACATCAGCATTTATCAGAATACTGATGCGTCTTCAGAAACAGAGAGACGTGCTCACCAAAAGGAAGAAAGCCGGTCTTTGAACAATGTGGCACAGCTTCGGGGCCCGCCTGGGGTGAATGGGAATTAAAATAATCAAAACCACTGGTAATAGCGTGCTCCAGGAGCAGTTCTGAAATGCAGATTACCCACTCAGTAGTCAGCTCACTAATGGCATTAGATAATATGAAACACAAACAGCAGAAAAAACCATCTAAGCCAATTACCCTGATTATGCTTCTGACATCAAAAGATATGGCAGATGAAGCTAAATTTCCATATATTAATATTTAAGCCAGTATAGAATAGAAAGTAATGCACATAATGAAGACCCACTAGACATGAGTACACAGAGCTAAACTCTCTAATCAAGCAAAAAAAAAAAAACAATTTTCTAAATGATAATTAGCAGTAATCATGTTCTTTAAATGAAGGATATTATAAAGAACAAACTGCAGTATTTTTTAAAAATAAAAATTGTTAGAATTCCCTGTCCTAGCTACAGTGCGTTAGATATAATCAACAGAGCAACAGCAGAGGAGCTCTCAGCAGATCTTATCAATAAATGGGCCAGCAGAGAAACAGTTATATGTGCGACTGGTGTGACCCAAAGTAAGGCATTTACCAAAGAAAGACAAAGCTGGCTAGGTAGCATGTTCTATGCAAGAGAAAGAAAGGAGGGAAGAAGGAAGAGGGAATGTAACAGGAATAGGAAGATGAAACTGGAAATCTACTGCTCCCAGCCCTAGCTGGTTTGGCTCAGTGGATAGTGTCAGTGTGTGGACTGAGGGGTCCTGGGTTCAGTACTGGCCAAGGGCATATACCTGGGTTGTTGGCTCGATCCCCAGTGGGGGGTATTCAGGAAGCAGCCAATCAATGACTCTATCTCATTGTTGATGTTTCTGCCTCTCTCTCCCTCTACCTTCCTCTCAGGAATCAATAAAAATATATTTCAGAAAAAAAGAAATCTACTGCTGCTAAAATATTTCATTGAAACAATATACAACTCTGTCCAGGCCTTTAGCTGGCTCTCTGCTTTATTTCCCGATTTGCAAATGATCATTCACAGGGGGCAGGCAGAATTCTCGCCCAGAGAGCAGTGAAGAATGTGAGTGGCATTTGTCTTACTACCTGTGTTGGTATTATGAGTTGAGTAAATAGGGGGGGAAATGGCTAATTAAAGCAACAGCATAGATTCACAATGACCTACACACACACACACACACACACACCATCCACAAAGTATTGACAACTCCTGGTACACAGAGTATTTGTAAGAACAAAGCAGGGTTAGCTCACAGGACAGGACCACTGAAGACAGCATGATCCCATTGTGCCCCTCACACGGACCTCATCACTCCTCTCTGCTCTGCAATGGAATGAAGAGCTGAGAGGAATGATGTGCAAAAGACTGCCATTACCTGCAGAATGGACCACGCACAGAACACTGAAGCGGCTTCCCGAACATCCCATGGCTGGTCCCTAGGACCACCTGGAAGGTGCTCAGAAACAATGTGTTTTAGTCATTGCCTCTAGGAGACACTTCAGATGAGCTGCAATTTGAACCTTGCACAGGAACGAATGCCAGTCTGGGAAACCAGCTCTGGTGTGTGATGCATATTTGATTCCTGAGGTTCCAAAGAAATTTCTATCTGAATTATCACACCAGTGAAGTTCCCGTAATGTCAATTTGACAACAAAGCCAGGTTTTATTATGGTTTCACATTTAACCACCACCACTAACAACAAAAATAGTACCCGTTAAAAATAAAACCCATATTAAGTCAGTCTGAATTTTTAAAGCACAAATAAAAATTTCAGGCTAATTCATACAATGCCAAGTGCCCATGTATTTGCCTTCCAGTTGCCTCAT
This sequence comes from Myotis nattereri, assembly GCF_964212035.1. Lineage (NCBI taxonomy): Eukaryota > Metazoa > Chordata > Mammalia > Chiroptera > Vespertilionidae > Myotis > Myotis nattereri. The sequence goes on from NC_138079.1 coordinate 39,460,636, forward strand.
AAGCCTGAGGCAGGAAATCTTGAGGAGAAAACTTTAGCATCAAAAACGCAGAGAAACGTGCTGGCCGGTGTGCCAAGTGGTTAGAGAATCAGCTCACTCACCAAAGGGTCACGGGTTCAATTTCTAGTCAAGGGCCCAGGCCTGGGTTGCAGTTCACTCCATCCCCTTCCCCTCTGTCTGGGCATGTGTAGGAGGCAACCAGTTGATGTGTCTCTCTTACATCGATGTTTCTCTCTCTCTCTCTCTCCCCCTCTCCTTCCCTCCCTCCCACTCCTTAAAAACAACGGAAAAAATATCCTCAGGTAAGAATAAAAGAAAATTAAATTTTAAACAAATCCAGGGAAACCATGAATGAATGTACTTAATACACACTTAAAAATGCTAAGGATTGCCAACCTGTGCGGCTCAGTGGTTAAGCATTGTCCTATAAATCAGAAGGTCATGGTTCGATTCCCTGTTAGGGCACATGCCTGCATTGCAGGTTCTATCCCCAGTGTGGGGCGTGCAGGAGGCAGCCGATCAATGATTCTCTCCCATCAATGATGTTTCTATCTCTCTCTCCCTCTCCCTTCCTCTCTGAAATCAATAAAAAAATATTTTTTTAAAAATGGTGAGGGTGGTAAATTTCATGTGAGGTGTATTTTACCACAATAAAAATAAAAATAAATAAAAAAAGGGAAAACCATTCCAGCAAAACTGAGGCTGAAAAAGAAAAGATCAACAGCAGGGGGGGGTGGGGAGGATAAAAGGTAAAGGGGTGACGAGAAGGATTTCACTCTTGGTGCTGGGCACGCAGTGCAATGTACAGGTGATGTATCCTAGAACTGTACGCTTGACACCTATATAATCTCATGAACCAATGTCACCCCAATACATTTAATTTTTAAATAAAAAAGCAACAGAGGTGAGAAGTAAATTGCTGCCTAGGGCGTGAAACAGTACTATCGCAGAGGTCCCCACGGGACCTAGGGTTCTAGCCTATTACTTTCTGCCTTTCTTTATTCACATAAGCAGCCCACATAGGCAGTGGTTGACTTCCCAGTAACAGCTGCTTTTCAAACAACTACCTTGTGCTGACTGGAACTTCTGACCCAGGTAACTCAGACCTCGTACTGAGGGTGACCACTGTCAGACCCCAGAACTTCCCTTTGAAAGTTACTTCTCTTTACCAAATTGCCTTCCTCACTCTGGGATGTCCAGCTTTTTCTAGTCTGCTGTAGATGTCCTACCATCTGCCCCCAGCCTTGAGCAGAAAGATAAGGAGACGCATACTTCCCAGCGAGTTGCGTTACAGGTTGGAGGGAGAAACAGGGCTGCGTTTTGATGAGCGGAGGATCTTCTGGACAACACAAAGTAGCAAGGTCACCGGGAGCTGGAACAAGAACCCCAACGGAGGCTTTGAAAAATAGCCTGTGTATCCTATTGAGATTTCACATTGTATTTAGAATATTTATTCTCAGCCCTAAATATGGAAGAGCATTTTGTTAAAAATTTAAAAACCTGGAAGACTAAAATGATAAATAAATAAGGTCCTCCTGTTGGACCTAAAATTGCTCAGACGAGCAATCTGCAAAGAAAAGGAAATTATAATCACTTCTCGGCCTTTTGGCTAAGATAAAGTGTAGAAAAGGAAATTATAGCCCCTCGGTACTCACCGAGCACCTACTATATGATCAGCAATTTTCTCAGTGCTGTGGGAAATAGGTGTAGGTAAATGACCAGGTCCCTTAAGAAGTCTGCTTTCTTTGTAGAAAAGCAGACTAATCCCACAGCCTTTACTGATGCAAGATACTTTGCCACGCCATACAGTTTAGCTCCTGTCCTTCAGTGCTGTAGAAGCTTGGTGATGGGAGTGTCTGCCACAGTACGTCCCTTCCTTAGTATATTGGCCTGGCTGTGCAAAATCACTGAGGGAGGTGTACCTTCTATTTAAACCTTGAGAAAGAGCTGTGCTGATGGGGGGTAGGGGCGGGGCGGGGAGGATTGACATGTATCCACAGTGGCTCTGACTGAGTCTAAGTCTATTCCATGAAATCTGTGGCAGGTCATGTCTACTGAGAGCTTCTGATTGTGAAGGCATCCTTCCCACAGCCTCAGGCTGAGGAGGCAGCCACCCTTCAGGTTGCAACCTCACATACTAGTATCCCTCTCAGGGCCCTCTATTCAATAAACATTTAATGAGACCTAACAGATATTGTGGACTCAGAGATTCAAGGTTTTAGTTCACAGTCTAGAAGGAAGGTAGACAAGTCAACAGTTGCAGCACTCTGCGTAAACCACCCCAGGGGGAAGATGTGAATCCTGCCTGCAATAGTGCCAGGAAAAGTGGGAGGGTTTTCTAGGTATACATAAAATGGAAAAATCCCTAATGAGCAGATTTGGCTTTAAATTTGTTTTATCTATGAATCATTTTAAACTAGAAAAAAATTATATAATAAACACCCACGCATCTACCACTCATATTTTATAGTCGGTTTGTCCACATACAATAATTTAAATATCTTTCCACCATAAAATGGTATAAACAAAATTAAAAGCAAGTGATAAATAGAAAGATCTATTTGCAAGCAATATAATAAAGGTTTAATAATTTCAATATGTGAAGAGTTGCTATAAATTAGTAAGCAAAATAGTAACATCTAACATAAAGATACACATGTAGCCTGGCCGGCATGGCTCAGTGGTTGAACATTGACGCATGAACCAGAAGGCCACAGTTTGATTCCCAGTCAGGGCACATGCCCAGGTTATGGGCTTAATCCTCAGCGGGGGACGTGCAGGAGGCAGCCTATCAATGATTCTCTCTCATCATTGATGTTTCTATCTCTTTCTCCCTCTTCCTTCCTCTCTGAAATCAATAAAAATATCTTTTAAATAAAGATACTCATGCAATTAGAAAAATTCTCAGGAAATTGGAACCATTAAAAAAACACATTAGAAAATGTTTATCCTTATTAATTAGTAATAACCACAAATATGCAAATTCAGATTGCAATGAGATACCACTATTGAGCACTGGTAAGAGTGTGGAGAGATGGCTGTTCTCATAAACGCCTAGTTAGGAAGGTACATTGGGTTATCTTTCAGAAAAGCAACTTTGAAATATATGTATAAAATATTTAAGTACATACACTTTGACCCAGTAATTCTATTTCTGGTAATCTTCTCAAATTAAAAGATCAGGTTTGGGAAGATTTATATACAAAAAAGTTTATTGTAACATTATGTATAATTGCAAAAACTGGAAACAATTTAAACACCCAAAAGAAAGGAATAGCTAAATGAAGTTCAGAATAGCAGTAAGGGGTGTGTGTGTGTGTGTGTGTGTGTGTGTGTGTGTTTGCATGCATGCCTGCTTAGGTTTGGGTGCTCACGATTTTTGATTCAATCAATATGTCAATTAACGGTCCATTAATACTACATTCTTAAAGAAAACTCCCCCTTTTTCAGCTCCCTGGAGTGAGTTTATTATCCTTGTAACCACATGAATTGCCTCCCCCCAAAACACAGCCTCATTTTACAGATTTTAAAAGTGAGACCCCTCCAGGGTCAGACAGCTAATAAGCAGTGTCTATGACTCCAGAGGCCACGTTTCCACTCACAATCCTGCCTCCCAAGAATGTTGCTCCTGAAACAACCACCAAATGATAATGAAGCTTCTCATTTGTTAAATAATGAGCTTGACACAGAGAAAATTATATGCTTAATATTATCTAGCGGTGAATCACAAACTTTATTAATAATAATTCCTTACGAATGGGGAATCACAGCAATTTGCCTTTTAACATTGCATTAAAAAACAATGTAATAAAGTTTTATTTTAAGTGAACTGATTAAAAATGTCAAGAAAGGTAGTGTTTATGAATAAAGAAAAGTCGTGGGGAAATGAAAATCTGAAGGCTTTATTTATACATTGAAGAGAAGAAGAAGAAGAAATAAGCAATTACAGAAAGTTCAAAGGGGATGATGGTAGATGGTTTGCCCGGCTATTTAATTAGAAAAATCTGCAGACGAGGACGCTTATTTTGAAGCTCTCCATGAATACAAATGAGCTCGTCACATCACAGCAATGTCAACCCAAGAGCAGAGTATTTTAGTATTTCCATGCTTTTCAGGGAGAGAGAGAACTGCTCTCTAAATACAATGACATGCCACTTATTAAGATTCAGATGCTGTACAGCCTCAGCTTTACAGGGAAAGTACCACAGGGTATCTGAGCACGAGCAGCAACCAACATAGCTGATATGTCAGAAGGTACACTGTCAACAACAAGCTCACTGTGGCAAAGAAAGGGGCCAGCTCACTGGCCCGGTTGTAGGAGTTTATAAAACCAGCATCGAAACCAGTAAGAGACGGTGAGAACAAACTAGAATATTTCATAGAAAAGCCAACAGCCCTGCCCACCTCAGCTTTTCTCTGAGTATATACCAATGAACATACAAGATTGGCACAATAGCTGATTTTGAGTAGCTCTTCCCAAGTTCTTAGTAAATGATCTCTAAAAAATTGAAATAGAATATCACAGAGAAATATGTATTGGAAACACTAATATATGTCCTCTTATAGGGTCTCCTTGGGATAATAAAGTCTGATACCAAAGAAAAATAGTTAACTTTGTTTTATACTCAATTCTTATGGACTGAATTGTGTCCCTAACCCCCGGCTTGACTGTATTTGGAAGCAGAGACTTTAAGGAGGTAGTTAAGGTTAAATGAGGTCATAAGGGTGAGGTCCTAATCCAATAGGATTGGTGTCCTTATCAGAAGAAGTGATACTAAGAGGACCCTCACAGAGGAAACATCATGTGAGGACATACAAGAAACACCTCTACAAACCAGGAGGATTGAGGCCTCACCAGAAACCATCGCTGCCAGCACTTTGATCTTGAACTGCCATCCTCCAGAACGGTGGGAAGATAAATTTCTGTCATTTGCATCACCCAGTCTGTGTATTCTCTTATGGCAGCCCGAGCAGACGAATAGGCCAATATTTCTCGAACTTCGCTGAACACAGAATATTCAGGTCCCAGAGCCCATGGTAACATCTCTGAAACCACTTGAGACTGTGTCCAGGATAATTCAAAGAGCTGGGTTATAGCTATCCACCCCCCACACTTGATTGACAACACTTAACAACTGATTGTATTGTCATCTCAATATTCACTGTATTTATTAAAAAGATAATTACTAGTAAGAAACATATTTATCAAAACTCTTTATAATGATGCTTTTTGTAACAATGCTTAAAAAATAATCTTCACTTATCTGAAAATCTCTATTATGCAGCACTGCTCATTAATAATAATATTTATTAGCACTACCTCTCAGCACTTACTTAGTCACTGTACTAAATGTCACAGGCATTAGCTCATGTGGTCTTACCAACAGCCCCTAGTGACAGGTACACACCTGACAAAGGGAAAAAAGAGTATGTTGACCAAGGTCACACAACTACCAAGTGGCAGATCTGGGACCCAAATCCAGGTCCTCTGAAGCCACCACCCACATTCATGCTCACACTGCTTTGCATTGCCGTATTTCCCGTCTTGGGGAACTGATGTAAGTCAAACTGATCAATTCCCCCAAAATAGTCAGTCCTTTTGATAAACAGTGGCAGCCTTTAAACATGAAAGGTGAGAGAGAATATGCATATGTCAGGTCAGAATGAAAGCAAGTCTTTATCAAATTGTGCCACCTATTCAATACTGATTAATAAACACAAAATAATAGTCTTACAATCTATCCCTGAAAGCTGGGTGACATCCCTTTTCTCTGTCCTCAGGCTCACCAGCAAACATTTGCAGGAGAGGTTAACTCACAGGCAGGCAAAAGGAAACTCTAGCAGCAGAACAAGCTAGGCTCCTGCTTGCACCAGGCTGTGTTTTCTGTGGGGCATATGGCCATGCCCAAGAGAGCTCTAGGAGAAAGCTACTGGGCTTAACGGATCCTTATTCTCATTCTTTCAGGGGTGATGGGAACTGAAAAATCACTTTTTAGCCAGCCATGCATCTTGAATATAATTCACATTACCACATATATATATACATATATATATGTATATATATATATATATATGATAAAAAAATATTTTTTCTAATATTCTTTATGCTAATTATCTAACTTTCTGGAGTAGATTTCTGTAATAATATATGGAGATGCTATAGCCATCTCTGAAGTAGGGATTCCTCAGTTGGGTGATGCAAATGCTAATAACTATTTGTATCAGTCAAGGTTGTCCAAACAGAACCAACAGAATATGTATAGACTGAGAGATTTGTTTTAAGGAATTGGTTCACGTGATTGTGGAGGCTTGGGGACTCCAAAATCTGATGGAATAGGCTGGGGACTCAGGGGAGAGTAGAGTTCAAGTCCAAAGGCAGTCTGCTGGGGAACCCGGAAGAGCAGATGTTGCAGATGAAGCCGGAAGGCGGACTAGACTGCTGGCTGAATTCTTGCTTGCTTGGGAGAGGTCAATCTCTGTTCTATTAAGCCTTTCCACTAATTGGATGAGGTCTACCCATCATGGAGAATAATCTACTTTATTCAAAATCCACCTATTTAAATGTTAACTTCATTTCCAAAAAAACTCCAGAATAATGTTTGATCAAATACCTGGGCCCTGTATCCCACTCAAATTGACCCATAAAATTAACCATCATACTATCCCAATAATAACTACTCATTCATTACATTGTTTATACTGAAGTATTTTAAATAAATGCCTATACTGTACTCATGAGAGTAGAATAAACTCCTATAACAAATACCTACTCCCTAAAAATTTGGGGCTTAAAAGAATAAGGTTATTTTTCTCTCATGTAATGAACAGTCCTGGGTGTGGGGCTCCAGGTCAGCTGCTGTCTTCAGCACCAGCTCCCAAGGCTACTCTGGCCACTGCAGACCCGGGTCTGGGAAGGGGCATGGTGCACAGAGATTCTGTTGGCCAGGCTGGGAAGTGGCCCACATCACCAAAGGAGAAACTGGATGATGCTGTGTGTCTGTGTGCCCAGGAAGAACAATGGGATGGCTGTCAGTCACTGCCACACACGCAGTGTGATTCCTGATGGTACCAGCAAGTAGACGTGCCACCGAGATACAAATCCACATTAGTATGCCCCACCCCCCACCCCCCTTTCCTCCTTCAGAGCACTTACCTCTCTTGAAATGCTCTTGTTCATTTACCGGTTTGCTTATCTGGTGTGCAGCAGTTATGAGGCGTCAGAGTGGTGGTCCCCAGTGTGTGGGCACTGGGTCAGGCTGCACAGTGCTCATCCTGGCCCTCCACTTCACTGCTAAACTCTCAGAGCCTCTGTTTCCTCGTGTAAAGATGGGCATAACACCTGCATTGCCTGTTATTGTGGGCTATCCAGGCAGCCCCACTGCAGCACTAATGAATCTGTCCCTAGCTGCCAGGAGAATGGACAGCTGGTGGCTTTGCCCAGGGTCACACCCTTCCTGGGGGCATCGGACATCCACTGACCACTGAGGGGCATAGGAAGATGTAAAAGCCCCCTGAATCAAGATGGGACACCTCTGAAGGGCCTTCCCAGCCCCCAGCTCACTGCAGAGACTGCTGCTGCAGCCACATGGCAGCACCACCCTCCCTCTGCCTCTGCCCTCCCAGTCCTGCTGCCCGCACCGCCCCTTGACCCCAGGTGTTGATCTCAAAAGCATTCCCCCATAAACCTCCTGCACACACAGCTCCTTCCCAGAGTCTGACTCCTGGAGAACCCGACTAAGGCTTGTGGGGATTCAAGGAGGTGAGCCTTGGGAAGCCCGCAGAATGGAGCATGGCACACAGTAAGCAAGTCCATGCGCATTTGTTGAGTTGGATGATGCTTTGTCCATTTTGTAAATAAAAATATAAAAGAAGAGAAGTTAGGAGAACATCCATAACTGCATAAACTTATTTTTCTAAATTATATTGAAAACAAAATTCAAAAGAAAGCAAACTTAGGTATTTAATGCCATTTCTTTTTATAACAAGAAAAATCCTATTGTGTGTGCTTCTAACTGCCAACTATGCAAGAGGAAAAACTATGAAATCAAAGACTATACATAGTGAAATCTTTTATTTTGTCCTTATTTTATATCAATTATGTTATTCCTTCAGATCAGTGTGACACATATTGAGATAAGAGAGACAAGCGATTTTATCACCCTACTAGTGGCTCAGTACATGAAATTCGTGCAGGGGGCAGGGGGGTGTCCCTCAGTCTGGCCTGCACCCTCTCCAATCTGGGACCCCTTGGGGGATGTCTGACTGCCGGCAGTCGAACATCCCTCTCGCAATCCGGGACCGCTGGCTCCTAACCACTCACCTGCCTGCCTGCCTGATCGCCCCTAAACACCTGTGCCTCGGCCCCGCCACCATGGCTTTGTCCAGAAGGATGTCTGGAAGGTCTCTGGAAGGTCTTCTGGTCTAATTAGCATATTACTCTTTTATTAGTATAGATGTCTTTCAGGAAACCTAAGGGCTGATTTCTCACAATTCCTCAGTTCTGACTCTTACTGCAAACGTAGCTGGCACAAAATCTCTTACATCTCTGCAACCTCACCAGCACCGATGTGACAGACACGCAGATATCTGGGATAGTGCCTTGTCCCGCCTCTCAGGCCATTCGCATAACCATTCAACCCAGGTGGCTTCTTCCTGAGTGCACTACCTTCACCTTCAACCCTGCTCACCTGCGGTTTTAGTCTCACAATAGAATCATACTCTAAATATGAAGGAGACAATAAAGTCAGTGTCTAGACCCCACCCATAATTTTTAAATAATTTACTCCTCAGATCACTTTAAAAAGCAATTTTAAAAAACAACAATCTAAAGGAGGTCACCTGTCAGCGCCAGGTGTGGAGGGCACTCTTGCAGAAGCCTTGCATTCATTTCCCTCCTGTGCAGATACGCGTACAGATCCCCTGGAAAGAGGCGCAATTACCAGCCTCTGCCAGATCAATCTCCTTAAATTGAATGTCAAAGAAACGTCCTGGGAAGTCATTTACATGTAGCCCACTCATCGCCCCTTTCGGATGAACTATATCAATTCGCCGGGGAGCATAACCTTCTCAGAGACACATTTACATTTATATAAGGTGGAGTGGAAAATAATCGTGCTTCTCTGAGAGAAAAATGACAGTTGCATCAAGGCGTCTTCTACCTTTTTATGGGTCACTCATAACCCTGCTTACATCTGTGGAGAGGATGCCTGGAAAGGCAACGCTGTTTATGGCCAGCGCTGTTTGAGCCATTCACCAGGGCTTTCACCTTTTCCCTTCTTACAAGTACACCTTGCTTAAGTTTGGTATATGTTGCCCCCCAAAAAGAAAAAAAGTATCATGTGGCAAAACTTTCATCTTAAAAGGTTTCCTCAGAACATTTCCCCTCTGAAAGTCTTAAGTAAAGATTGAACATTTAGCCCTAGCTGGTTTGGCTCAGTGGATGGAGCATCAGCCTGCAGACCGAAGGGTCCCAGGTTCGATTCCTGTCAAGAGCACATGCCCAGGTTGTGGGCTTGATCCCCAGTAGGGGGCATGCAGGAGGCAGCCTATCAATAATTCTCTCTCATCATTGATATTTCTATCTCTCTCTCCCTCTCCCTTCCTCTCTGAAATCAATAAAAATATAATTTTAAAAAAGATTGTACACTCAATGGTTTTATAAAAGACACTGAATAAATACTATTATCTACATGTGACATTCATTTGCACTATATCTTATGATCTATTGACATAAAGCAGTTTATTGGTCAATATCAGTGGCCAAAGGCAGAGACAGAGGTCAGGTTCCAGCCATCTGGAAATCTATTATCACTGGACTAATGCACAAACCTTTCATCTCCACAGATCTGGTTTCAGCTTCATCAGTTAAAACTGAGTTGGGTGGTCTTGTCTTACCCACATTAAAGACCCATTATGCAGTTTTGCCTCACAAAGCACCATTGGTCATGGGCATCCATTAGTATAAGCCAACCTTAGGGAAAAGTCCAGTTTCCTAGACATGCCTCCTTCTCTGATCACTTATTCCCTGCTCTGGATGACCCTGGGCAAAATTATAAAGTAGGCAGTTAGTATGGGGTTACTCTCAGTCTATTAGTCAATGGTGTAGAATGGAAATAGACCGAGGAATGGAGCAAGGGACAAAAGACCTGGGTCCTGTCCCAGTTAGCCTTAAGCAAGTCACTAAGTCTCTGCGGCTCAGGACCATCATCTGTGAAATGGGGCTAAAAACCACCCTTACATCTTGAGGGTTCTGAGAAGGATCAAAAGGGCTCATGGCTATGGAAGCTATAAATCATTTGTAAATGACAACCACTATTTTTGGGGGGCCCTCCGTTCTACATTCTACATTTCCCATATGTGTCTCCCCATTTACAGAGACCCAGTGTCCTCTGATTACCTCTGCTCTTACCCGAGTCCAGGCTGTTATTAATCGTACACCATGGGCCTTTCCTGCCTGCTGCATCCCAGTGATATTTCCCTGTTGAGTTCCCCTCCCCACAAGATGCTAGGTGTCAAGCTGAGAACCTGCTCCCCCTGTGCTTCAGAGCAAGCGCTGCCGTGCCAAGCACTTATTGGAGACCCTACATTTTCCAAAGCAACTTCAGTATTGGCACAGAAGGACTAGGAACTCACAGAAATGAAGGGACAACCTTTGTCAATTTTCCAAACCAGAAGAGGGCCTGATGACTTCATACCACTCTGGGCCCAGGCCTAGAAATCCAGGGCCAGCCCAGTCCTGGGAGAAATAAAGATGACTTCCATACATCCATATCCCAAACTCCTGTGAGTTGTCTACATCCCCAAACCACAGGAAACTCTGTAGACGATATGTCTCACCTGTGATCATAAGAGATTGGCCTCAACTTGGAACTTTCTACCATTGCCAAGTGGATTGCTATTCCCTTTACTCCTCTCATATTACCTCAGATACATCGATCGGTTAAATTGGAACCAAAGACTCTTTTAAGCTAGCTCAAAATTATCCCCTTGTGGCTTCTTGATAAATATAATTCAAAAAAAAAAAAAACACAACAAAGAGATTTCTTCACATATCCCTCAATGCTTTTGAGGCACTTTTCTTCAGCCACAATTTGGCTTATTCTCAGGAAATTCAAACGAGAATTAATATGGTCCTGAACCAAACTTTTAGAGGAGAACTCATGCTGCCCCCAAATCATATTAAGGTAAGTGTCTATCTCACTGAACGGAAATGTTTTTATATAAGGCCCTGCGTGGAATGCCCCAGCTGCTGCACTTCCCACCCCCTCCCTTGCCCCCAGAAAGAACAATGCACTCAAGGTCATCCTATGGGGGCAAAGCTCTTGGGACAAAAGTAAAAAACTCTCCAACTCCCTCACCTCAGCCCTACCCACCCCAAACATATACCCACTGCTAATCCAGGTTTCACAAATGAGATCATTTCTCAGAAGACATTAAGGAGAAAAAATCACAAGGAGCAACCCAAATAATGGTTTAAAGCCTGGTGAGGAAGCCAAGGGCAGGTTCAGGTTCAGGGCTGGGGAGGGGTGGTGCAGGGGTCAAGAAGAGAAGAGGAGGCGTTAGGGCTCCTCTTGCATATAAGGACCTGAAGGCTTTTTTAGCAGCAGACACAGCTCCCTACCCTCAATCTTCCTTAGCCAAGGGGTTTTGTTTTTGTTTTTTGCTTATTTTTAAATAATAGTTGACATACAATATCCTATTAGTTTCAGGTATACATAGTGATTAGACATTTATATACCTTACCAAGTGATCACCAGAGGAAGTTGAGTACCCATCTGGCACCATACGTAGTTAGTACAATGTTATTGCTCATATTCCCTGTGCTATACTTTACATCTTGTGACTATTTTGTAACCATTATTTTGTACTTCTTAATCCAGCTGAGGGCTTTACTGAGCATTAAAAAAATAAAGTGGCTGGAAGCATATTAAAATTTTAGAATTTTATATCTCCAGTCCCGAGGAATGGATCAATAGGTCTGGATTTGGGACTTTGCATTTTTAACGGGTACCACAGGTTTTTCTGAAGCAGGAGACCAGAGAAGCTCACCTTACGATTTTCTGGCCATTGACTTCAGGACATTGAGCAAAACCTACAGTGAGTGGCTTGGAAGTGAAGATGCTGGGCTTTATGAATGGGACTCTCATGCCGGCATGATCCCAGGGGAAGGTGTGTGTGAAGATGCTCAAAGAGAAGGGTGTGACTTGAGAAAATCAGCTGGTGTGATAGCTACACTTCGTGTCTGCATAAAAGGAGATGCTACGATGCTCAACCATTATTTTCAGAGGGTCTTAAAGATGTATTCTTTGATCCCTGCCTACTTAAAAATTTGGACTTAGGACAAAAAATTGTCTAAGATCAATGCCCATAAGTAATAGCAATGAACAGCTGTAAAGAATGACTTTATCTTGCCTCAAAGTGAGTTGATATAGGCATTTCCACCCTTGCAGAAACACCATTTCTGTAGTTTTATTTAGTCCCATAGATATACTAGTAAGCAGAGTTGACACTGTACTTTGTGTTATACAAGGAAGGGATACTTAAAGCAGCCCTATAATTTTTTTAATAAAATAAAGTAAATATCTATGTTGCCTACTCTATTCTGTTGACCATCTCAAAACAGAGTGCTTTAGCATGGATTTCTTTTCTGGGAACTTTGTTTTGAAAGCTATTTTTCAATATTCCAAAAAGACATTTCTAGTATTCAAAAAAAGAAATCGTACTTTTCTCTGAGTTAAGACCATATGGACCAATATTGAATACTTGCAGTTACTTGAGTATGTTAACAATCTTTTTAAAAGATACAGAGGTCCTTGATAGCAAGCCGTGGGGGAAGCCTCCCTGCAGAGGAGCAACTCACTCTTCAGCTGTATCCTGGCAACTAAAGGTGGCTTAATCAGAGTTAAATTCATTTCCCAATTAAAAGCCTTTAAAAATGTTCTGCTCAAGAGCTATCTCTGGAAGCACAAATCACTACATCTGTCATTGAATCATATGCAATGTCAGGTTGAATTTTTGTTTTTTAATGATTTTATTTTGGTCCCCCCAAAAAATTAAGGCAAGAACGAACACAAGAAAGGGAAGCTGTCAGAAAAATGAGCACATTCCAAAAACCAAATAAGCTGTCTCCCAAAAAAGCATCACTTTCTTGGTTGTTTATCATATGCTCAAGTGATTTGCATATTGTTATTTCAGGTGGAACTTTCCATTGCATTTCCATTCTCTCTAGAGGCTGTTGGTACCACCTCCGCATCCTTGTTGCTATGGAAACCATGTAGGACAAGGAGCAAAGGCAACAAGGCTTTAAACAAAAATATTAACGAAGGAATCATCTGGAGAGAACATGAAAATTGCTTTCCATCAGGCAAAATATATTGAGAAAAATTACCAACATTTATAATCTGCCCTAAACAAATAATTACCTAGCAATAAAGATACTTTCACCATCTTTGTTGAACTGATCTTATTTTTTAAACCTGAATAGCAATCATGTTATACAGCTTGAATTTTATTTACTTGCCCTCTCAAGTGTTAAAGCCTTTAGCTTATCTCATATAAAAAGAGATCGGTTTAAAATTTGCCATGCTAAATTGGTAAAAATCATTTTAGATTCTTCACATTCATGGAGAAGTTTCCCTGGCTCAAGTAATCAAAAGTAGTAGTGAACCTAGAAGTCATTATACACAGCTTTGAAATGTGTGTGACCTTTGAAAACCATCTTAAACTCTACATTTTTGTTCCCTCCTCTGGAAAATAAGATGACACCACTTATGATCTAATAAAAAGTTTGGCACATGATTGGCATTGAATAAACGCCAGCTAGCACGGTGGCATTGCAGCTGATTCCCTCAGCACACACCAAGTGAATGGCGGAGACCGATTAGAGGAGCGTAGTGGGTGGCAAGACAGTTGAGAGAACAGGATCCAAGTCTGGTCTAAAAACTGCTGTGAATAATCCATAAAGTGGGTTATCCATATGATCAAATACTGACTATCCATGGAAAAGAGCTTCCCCCACCCATCCAAGATAAAGGCCCTGGTGGACACAATAATTCCAGGTTGTGGTTTGACACTGAGCACTGGCAATGCTCACGCCCACAAGCTCAACTAGCACAGAAATATCACATTATAACATCTGCCCTGTGGCAAAGGCGATTTGAGAGTCGTGCACACTCCTCCCTCCTCTCCACCAGCATCCAGACTGCTGAATATTTGGTGCCAGTGGTTACAGTTGATTCCATTTCCAGAAATGCAAGGCAGCTGGAAAATATTTCTCCTCCGGGGGAAAAACCTACACTGTTACTATCTCTTCAGTAACCACAGGAAACCATGATGATACGTATAGAAATCGATTGTAATGCAATGTAAAGCACACAATTCACCAAACCCCAAACAGGAAAAACATCCATGTTGGAGCTATGGCATGAATTTACCCACAATTCGCATTGTCGTTTGTGATTACTGGCTATAGTGAAAACTGCTCCCTTTTCTACAAGTGTAGCTGGGTGAATTTAGACATTTTTTTGGATATGTAAACTTAAGTTTGTTAATGTAATCCTACTCAACTTCTTTAATTATTTTACCAAAAATGAGAAAATAAGCTGACTCTGACCCTCACACTTCTGCTGCCCTTATTTTTATCATGTTAAATGAGTTGAAGAATTCATTTAAAAGGTTTAAATAAATCACACTTAGCTCCATTTTTTTTAATCTTTTGATTTAAATTAACAGTATTTGCAAGAAAAACCTCTGTTTATAGGAATCTACAACGTGTCCTAAAATGTGGTAAGCATTTTATTACATTTTCTTGTTAAATCCTCACAACAATACCGTGAAGTACATACGTTGCTATTTTACAATGAAAGAAACCAAGGCTAGGAGAGCTAGTACGTTACTTGCCTAAGGGCATAAAACTAGAATTGATCGAACCAGGATAGATCTTTTGATTTCAATTCCAGTGCTCGTTCTTCCACCAGGACATCTAATTGAACTTATCCAAAAGTCGGAAGCCAAGTTTTCCAGTAACTTGATTAAGAGTCATCGTTACTGCCCTAGCCAGTTTGGCTCAGTGGATAGAGTGTTGGCCTGTGGACTGAAGGGTCCCAGATTCAATTCTGGTCAAGGGCACATACCCAGGTTGTGGGCTTGGTCCTCAGTAGCGGGTGTGCAGGAGGCAGCCAATCCATGATTCTCTCTCATCATTGATGTTTCTATATCTCTCTCCCTCTCCCTTCCTCTCTGAAATCAATAAAAATATATATATTTTTCAAAGAGTCACCCTTATTTATCTTTGATTGCCATGATGACACATTATTTTTTCTTCCACAAAAGTCTATGTCAATGGTTCCAACTCTGAGAAGCTTTTTTTAAATTGATTTAAGAGAGAGAGAGATTGTTGTTCTTCTTATTTATGCATTCATTGGTTGATTCTTGTATGTGTCCTGACCAGGGATCGAGCCCACAACCTTAGCGGATTGGGAAGACTGCTCTAACCAACTGAGCTACCCGGCCAGGGTAGGGGAGCTTTTTTAACACAGATGCATAGGCTCCCACCCTCTGGGGTGAGAACGGGCATCCTATATATAGTTTTAAAGTACACCACATAGTTGAAATGTGTAGCTAGGACTGAAAACCACAGCTTTAAAATACTATATTTTTTTGAATCTAAGAAGTCATTGATTGCAAGTCACAACCTGATTTCAGAGACATTAAAATGGGAACAACAGTTAAAAATAATATGAAGTCAGAGATTGTAAGTCCCATCCTAGTTTCAGGGATGTTAAAATACGAACAAATGTACATTTCAGAATTGTTTAAAAAGAGAGAGAATTTGCCATATAAGGTGAAGAAAAGTAAGACATGATATTGGGCTCCTCGATTACATAAAACAGAGAAGTTAGAATAAAATGATTCATAAGGCTTTGTGATTTGATGATTTTATATTCAGGGGGAACCCCCCCTCCACCCCACTCCTCAGAGCTCAACATCCCCCAGCCCCTGTTCCACCATCCCTGTCCCACTGAGATTAATAACAGACTATTCAGCTTTCTATCTCATGTTAACAAGTGTGGACAGGAAGTACGAGAGAAAGATGAGTTAAATGAGCATTTGCATTTCTTAATCCATATATGATAGGATAATATGGAGCCATTTAAAATCATGTCGTAGAATAAGAGTATTGTGGGGAAATTCTCATGATACATTAGTAAATAAAACAAAGATTCAGAACAGGCATGACTGGAGAGATACACATAAAGCATTGCATCAAAGTGCTGCAATGACAATTTCCATCATCTTTATACTTCTCCAAAGTTTAATAGCAAACATATATTATGTTAAAAATCAGAAAAAGTGTTATTCATATATGGAGTAAATATGAATGAGTTATTATAAAAATTAGAATAACTACATGAAAATTTCCTAAGAACCAATATTAAATAAAAAGTAAAAGAATATAAAATTGTAAATATCATATAATTAAAAGTATTTTTCCCATGCATAGAAAAAAAGACTACAAGAGAAAAAAAATACAATAATATTACCAAGTAATTATCTTCATGTGGTGGAATTATGGATCACTGTTAATATTAAAATTTGAATTATTGAATATTATTCCTTATACTCTTAACTTTTTTATGAGAAAATATGGCTTTAACTTTGCAAGAACATAAAAACTACTCACCACTCATATTTAATAGGGTTTACATGTGTCAAATTTAACTCAGATTTCTCTATTTTTAAGGAATAAAATCTAAGTACAGTTAAAATCCTACCCCTCCTTCCGCCTCCTCCCCTTTTTTAAAGTTAACTCTTATTCTGTAATTACTATTATTATGTATATGCATGTTTTAGAATTTATGCTACTTACATGTTTTATAAACCACATATCTTATTTTTAATATGCAGAGTAATATACTATACATATTCTTTTGTCATTTTTTTCACTTTAAGATGTTAATATGTGTAGATCTAATTCATAGATTTTCACTGCTATATACTATTCTATTGTCTGAATATCTGGTACTCTACCCATTACTCTGTTCCACTGTTCCTCAAACTTCAGCATGCATCAGAATCACCTGGAGGGCCCCACTGTATAATCTATATACAGACGTCCTTGGGCTACATCGGACTCAACGTACGTCATTTTGTAGTTACATCGTCATCTCCCATTTATTTATTAAAAAAAAAGTTCCATCATTTCGACATATGTACATATGTGCTTTATGTTTTTTATTATTTATTTACCACAACTAAAGGTCAGGAATTGTTATTTTTCTTTTAAATTTTTTTTACTGTTTCACTTCATTACCGCTGTGTATGTGCTCCATGTGAGTGACTTAGGTGCTTATGTAGGGGGGTTCTGACTTACAGTGAAAATCGCATTACATCGCACTGTAGGGAAGGATCTCCGACGTAACCTGAGGACCTATTATATATAAAAGCCCAGTGACCAAACAGCGGAATGACCAGAATGACAGGTCGCTATGACGCTCACTGCAGTGGCCAACTGGCCCAACCCAAACCCTGATTGGCACCCCCAAACCATCCATGGTCCCTCCCCCCAGCCGGCCCTGCCCCCGATCACCCACCCCCACCCCAATCGGGGGCAGGGCCAGCTGGCCAACCACCTGAGGGCCCTCCTCATGGCGGGCCCTCCTCCTGGCCGGCCCTGCCCCCGATCCGCCCCCATCAGGGCAGGCCAGCTGGACCCCACCCATGCACGAATTCGTGCACCAGGCATCTAGTACTTAAATAAATGAGCATGGCTGTATTCCAATAAAACCTTACTATGACATCAACATTTGAATTCCATATAATTTTTACATGATATAAACATTATTTGCCTTTATTATTTTTAAGCATTTAAAAAAGTAACAACTATTTACAAGCTACACAGAAACAGACAGCTGGTTTGACCTGGGGCTACAATTGGTCAAGCCCCTCCCCTAGTCAATTGAGGGTGAGTCTACTTTTTGCAATTACAAGCAGCACTCCTGGAACATCTGATGGAGAGAGAGTCTTAGAGTAAATGTTAGAAGTAAAATAACTAAATCATAGAAGAGATACTATACATCTCCAAATTTACTGAGACTTGCTCTACAAAGTAATGGTACAAAAGCTGCCTTCCACCAATAAAGGTGAATTGCTGTTTTTGTAGGTCCTTGGGAACACTTGGTATTAGCAGGCCTTTTGATGTTTGCCCATCTGCTGGATGTGAAATGGTACCTGCTGTTTTAATTTGCATTCCCCTGATCATTCCTGAGGTTGACATCTCTTCAGTTGACCATTTGCCTTTTCCCTCCTCTGAAATGCCTCTTCATACCTTCGCCCATTTTCAACATTATTGATGTGGTGTCATTTTATAAATTCTGGATACATATTCTTTGGTGAATTTTAGAAATTGAAAAAAAAAAAACAATCTGACATTTATTTTTTAGCTCAATTATAGTGTTTTGTCACACTCAAGTTTAGTAATTTTAATGTAGTCAAATGTATAGATCTTTTACTTTATATGTTCCTTATATATTTTAAGAAATCCCTTTCTATTCCAATGTGTTAAAAGTTTAATCTCCCTTTCTTTTCCCCTAAATTTTCTAAGTTTTGACTTTCATATTGAGCTCTTTAATCCACTTGGGCTTTATTTTTATACTAGTGAAAGATATACATCTTTTTTTCTTTTTTATCCTAGAGGCAAAGATGTGGAAACAAAGTTAATGGACTACAGGGTAGTGAGTAAATAATGAGTTGCTGCGATAGGATACCCAAAATACGTTCTAAAGGCCAGAAAATATCTGCTGGGAAGCAAAATCTTCAGCCACATTCGTTTCTTAAATGTAACCTTTTTTTTTTAATTTATTGCTTAAAGTATTACAAAGGGTATTACATATGTGTCCATTTTATCCCCTCGCCCTAGACAGTCCCCTAGCCTCCCCTATCCCCCAGTGTCTTATGTCCATTGGTTATGCTTATATGCATGCATACAAGTCCTTTAGTTGATCTCTTACCCCCCTACCTCCTGCCCCCCAACCCTCCCCGGCCTTCCCGCTGCAGTTTGACAATCTGTTTGAGGCAGCTCTGCCTCTGTATCTATTATTGTTCAAAAGTTTATAATGGTCTCTATTATCCATGAATGAGTGAGATCATGTGGTATTTTTCCTTCATTGACTGGCTTATTTCAACTTAAATGTAACCTTTTGATAAAATATGAGCAAAAGCTTTGTAAAAGAAATTTCTTGCCCTCCCCACCCCACCCCCCACCCCCCAAAAAAGAGATAAAACCAGAGTGATTACTTCAAAAACAGGGCCTAGTGTCTGGACAGTTTTCCATGTCAACAACAGTGGACATGTTAACAAGTCCATGATTTCTGAACCTGAGGTCGTCTACCTACACAGAGGAGCAGAAAATCAAGTGAGGAAGCCTGGGCCGTGGCAGACGGGGAAGGCGGGCAGTGCTATCTGAGTGAAATCAAGAGGGAGTGAGCATGGTCAGCTTCACTATTGGCTTAGTTCAGAGAGCTCCACAGGAAGTAAAATTAATAGGCAATATAAAGTCTCACAGAGAATAAAGCACTCATATACCTCAATTGCTGTGTTTTGCTGAAATATTAGATTGAACCATGTGAAGTTGCCGTTCTTGTAATTTATAGAAAAGGTTGGCTATCTTTACTTTCATATAGCTCAATTTATTAGAAGAAGAGGAGAGTGCCAAGTTAATAATTATTCAGGAGTTGTGTGCTCCCAAACTCGTCAGTAGAATGGAATTTCCAACTCGGGTTCAAAGAAGAAGCTCACTGGTGCTGGAGTCACTCCCTCTTCCCACCCAATGTGACAGCAAGCGGCAAAAGAGGAAATTAGCTGCCTCTCAGACGGAAGGAGAAATCCCCGGGGAGACTTGATGACTTCTTTCTCCAACTGATAAAGATTATGGTCTCAGGACTGTGGTTTCAGGTGTTCCTTTCCCTAAAGCTCACCTCTCCGATGACATGAATAATGCTTTTCGCAGAAATGGCATCCTGTTCTGCTTACTCACACTCCGCTGTTCAGTTTGGTCACCCAGGATATGAGATAATTAAACTACTGAAATTAATCTGTTTTACAAAACAAACAAAGCTCCTTGGGTCTTTCAGAAAGAAGCAGCAGAGCAATTTGTTTTCTCCCATAACATCTAGTGAGGCTGCCTTCTGAAACCATGTTCTTCAATCTGGCTCTTCCAACTCTTTCATAGCAAACCCGTGGCTCAACACTCACATCAGTTCATCGTCCCAGCTGTCAGCTGGGCAGCCAGCTTAGACTCTGACACATTCCCTCTTCTCCAAACACACAGTATGTGTTTCTGATACTTCACTGGGTTTGCCATTCTGAAACTAGGAAAGTAGATTATATTAGTGTACCAAGGAAATGTGAGGGAACCCAATGAGCTGTGAATCTTTTGACGAGAATCCCAAAGTACATGCATTAGGTTAACTACCGTCAGTCTCAGATTTTCTTGTTTTCTTTTGTTCCCCCATATTTTCAACACTGTCTCAGACTGCTCCATTACGGTCATGGCTAATTAAATGAGAATATTCTAAATGAAGGAAATTGAACTGGAAGCTTTTAAAATTCCCTTCTCATCATCTAATTATATGAATAGCATTTATGGGCAGCCTAACTCCAGCTAATTCACTCTCTGAATCTTTAGCTATCATACAATTTGAACATCAAACCCTAAAACCACAGGGTGGGTATTTTCCATGGCTCTGGTGATATATTCTTTTCAAGTTTCCCTAAACCATGTTCTGCCAGCAGACTGCTTTAAGGCTAACCCCGGGTAGCCAGAAAGTCTTCACAAACCGCATTCAAATGACTACTGTTGTCCTGCCTACTTTGAGCATTCCAAGATTTTCATCTTCAATGGCTCCAGATAGAGCCACTCAAATTAAACATGGTTGAGAAGAGAAAACTTGACAGGAAATTATAGGGTTTCTGTAGTCTCCCCAAAATGCTGGCTCCCTGACATCGCATCACACTAGACATTAGCTCTGTATCCAGCAACTATACAGAGAGCCTTACAGTGACAGAAGATTCATCCTTCAATCTATCCATCAAATTTCCCCACTTCTTGTACTCCTCAACATCTTGCCAACCATCCTTGCCCATTTCTACATCTACAGTCTTAATAGGGATCCTGCTGACTTACCACAATGTCCTTTCAATAAGCCCACAAAAAAGACTAGGAAGAGCCACTGTCAAAGCAGCCATATCTCCTGAATTGCACGAGGGAAGATTCTTGGGTAGCATGTCATAACTCAAGCTGGATGAAGCAAAAATCCATGGGTAGAAGTGGCTTCAGAGGTCAAATGATGTCATCAGCATTTCAACTCTCCATTGTGTGGGTTTCATTCTTACCTTCATCTTCGGGATCCGCAAGATACAGGTCATTTGCATAATAAACTAAGGGATTCCTCGTTTTCCCCCAGCAGACAAAGAGGTCTGAGCAAAATGGCCTGGAAGGAGTCAGAGCTCAGGGGCAGAGAGCTTGGTTATAATCTCAGCTCCCTTACTCCTCTGTTGTGTGTCTTGAACAATTTATTTCACCTTATCTGTAGAATGTCACTTCCTCTATGAAACTTTCCCCAACTTTCTTCTCCTTCTTCATCAAACTAGTCACTTCCTCCCAAATACTCACAACATGCTGTATGGCACTTACCCTGACCAGATACTAGAGTGGTAGCTCTTGGAGAATAAGGATTCTCTATTTCTTTGTGTAGGACACAATGGGTACAGAATATTCCATTCACTGGTAGGATTAGAAGATCTCCATTAATCTTTGAAGTCACGTGATTTATATTATCATTCTACCCAGATTTATCCTTGCCTGGCTGGACCAACCTCCTCTGTGTCCTTCTCTTCTCTGGAGCAGCTCCCCAAACCCAGTCTCCACCTTTGAGGTTTTCTGGACTAACTTCTACCCATCTCCACATCCAATTCCCATTCCTCTGTGTTACTATGTTCCATATGATCCTAAGTACTCCTTCTATTGGTCGTGTGTGTTAAAAATGCCTGACATGAGGCCTGATCTTGCCAGTCTTTCGGGGTTTTCTTTATGTTTGTTTATATTTTTATTGATTTCAAAGAGGGAGGAAGAGAGATATAGAAACACTGATGATGACAGAGAATCATTGATTGGCTGCCTCTTGCACACCCTACAGTGGAGTTCGAGCCTGCAACCCAGGCATGTCCTCTGACCGGGAATCGAACGGTGACCTTCTGGTTCATAGGTCAACACTCAACCACTGAGTCATGCAAGCCTGGCTTAAGTCTTTCCATTTTTGAGGCTTCATGCCTGACTACTGCAAAACCATCTTGGCTTGCAAAGTGCTAAAAATCAAAGGCTATGGTTCCATCTACACATTGCCCCAAGCATATAGCTGTCTCATAAATGTTTTTAAGGATAATGAATGGCAATGACATTCAGACTGATTATGTTATTCTGCAGTATATGCTCCAAATCCAGATGAGCACAAAGTTCAATTTAAAATGTATAATTCGGTGAGTCTCAATAGGAGAAGGCAGCCAACAGATGTATAGGAGGTGGCAGGGCTAGTAGTTTGAAAGAACATAGTCAATATAATCATATAATGTTATACATTTGGAAAATGTCAAACAAAATTAACTTATTTAAAACAAACTATACTTCCATTCATGGATACTTCCTATAGTGTGGATCTTTTCTTAACCTTTCACGACACCCTTTGATTTCAGATACGGCAACTAAAGTTCAAAGAAGTTAAGTTACTTCCCCAGGGTCAAACAGCTAGGACACAGCAGGGAAGACTTGAACTCAGGGCCGCTCTGCATTCCACCACACTGCTTCGCAAAGAAAGAGGCAGCCGTGTGGCGGGCCCAGCCTTCTGGGATTTGCACTCTGTCATTCTCCCTCCCTCCTTGATCTCAATGGGGAAGGGCCTTGCAGTATACTTTGCAGTTTCAGAAAAAAACTTTTTTGTCTCATAAAATGGGGTGAGAAAGACTCTTTCTCTAATAATAATAAAAAATAATATTAATAAATTCTCTAGGGACTAGGGTGCAACTAACACCCAGTCTCACAGAACAAACCCCAACACCCACCTCCTTCCTTATGCTGAAGAGCCTACATGCCTCCTGGCTGCTGCCCAGAAAACAAAGCGGTTGGGTGCCCTGGCAGCTCCCCTGGTCTCTCGGCTCTGCTCACTGGCCTCTGAGAAGCTGGACAGTCTATGCAGTTGGTCCTCACCTCATGTCCTCTCGGTTTTTGGAAACTGTGACTTGAAGCGAAATGACATAATGAAACCAATTTATACCTAATTGATGGAAACAAGAGTTAAGTTCCTATGGCACATTTCTGGTCATAAAACATCCCCAAACTCCTAAATAGAAACCCAAAACACTTTTAACATTAAACATTGAAATAAATGTGTTAATAAAAACAAGTAAGATCATTCTTTTCTAGCCTGCCTATTCCAGTTCAGGGTCCTGGGTGGCCTAGCCTCTCCCGGCAGCTTAGGGCACAAGGCGGGCACCCACCCCGGACAGGGTGCTGTCCCACTAGCACCACTCACACCCACGCTCACTCAGACTGGGACAATGTAGACACGCCAGCTCACCTCACAAGCACGTCTTTGGGATGTGGGAGGAAACCAGAGTCCCCGGAGAAAACCCACGCAGACCTGGGAAAACCTGCAAACTCCACACAGACAGTGGCCTGCAATGCATGTTTTTTTCTCATCAATGTTATTACAAAACAAGATTGAAGGCAGCGAGGTTATTCGAAGACCTGCTGTACTTTTGAGCCCCCCCTACATGGCAGGCCTACTCCAGACAATGTTGCTAGTTTCTCATTACAGTGAGGTCATCAGAGAGCTGAGTGGAGCTTGTTGAAATACAGTGGTAATTAACAGGTTATCTGAGTCCCATCTGGTAATGGCAATTCCATTGAATCAATAAAATCTCATTTTTACAAATATATCCTGGCACCGTGTGCTCCCCTTCGTGACTTGCAATTCAACGTCTCGTTTCACACTCCATTCTGTGTGATGATTTTTGAAGAGCGGCTTACATCATCCACTCCTCGATGTTCAGAATCGCTTTCAAGAAAAAGCTTTGGGGTGAGATTTCACACTTGGCAAATTTAAACACCACCGTGGAGGCATAGAAAGCAGAAACAAAAATAGTTTTCAGGGCAAATTAGGTCATGAATTTTGTTCAGATGTGGAACTGGCCTCAGAGAGCCCTTGCTACGGACGTTGTAAACAAAAGAAAGTGCACATCACAGAGGTCCCCCAGAGTATGCCGAGCCCGGAATGACGACAGCCCGAGGCTCCATCAGGTAGCAGTCCCAACTGGGGCAGGAGGACATTTTTGAAACATTCCCCGACAGGTTTTTGTTCTTAAAAAATTCTTCTAATCATTACCCCCTTTCACTTTCCTTCTCTTTGCACCTTCCCTACCCAACCGCATTTTTCCTCTTTTAAAACTGAATTTGAGGCTGAGATTTATGACCTAAACCTAAACTCAGCAGTGGTTCTCAACCTTCTGGCCCTTTAAATACAGTTCCTCATGTTGTGACCCAACCATAAAATTATTTTCGCTGCTACTTCGTAACTGTAATGTTGCTACTGTTATGAATCATAACGTAAATATCTGATATGCAGGATGGTCTTAGGCGACCCCTGTGAAAGGGTCGTTCGACCGCCAAAGGGGTCACAACCCACTGGCTAAAGAGTGGGCAAAATACAGTCAGAACAAGTAAAGCACCTGCATTTCTAAATCACAATTTTTAAAACTCCTAATGGAGACAATAGTCTTGACAACCAAGACTCTTCTGATTTGCAAAGGGCAGGCTCTTTTTTTCTTTTCTTTTCTTTTCTTTTTTTTTTTTAGAGCAGTGAAATGGGAGAAAGGGAGGGACGAGGGGAAAGAGAAAAGAGGGAGAAGGGAGGGAAAGAGAGGAGCCAGATGGGAACCGGGCAGGCTCTTTAGCAGATAAAAGATTTTTCTGAGGTTCAAGTGCCAAAGTCCTAAGTAATCAACATATAAATTTATTCATAAATAATGGTCTAGAGGGAAAAATTTTCTCCACTGGGAAGAGAGGAGATTAAAAATCTTTCTGGATGGGAGTGGAGTGCTGAGAAATGAGAGAGGAGAGCAATAGTGTTTATTATCAGACTCCTCAGCCCTGCCCTACAACAGCCCCAGCTGCCCCTGACTCTGCCCCATGCCTTATATGCATGCTCTCTCCCAACCCTCCGCCCCGCACCCTGCCTCAGTTACATTCTGGGAGGCGATCCCTGAGCAGAGGGGCCTGTGCTTGAAAGCCCATGCAGCAAGTGTTCCTAGAGACCGTTCACCGGCCAATGATCTAGGAGTTAACATGAAAGAGCCTGTGACAGTCCCACACCCACAGCCTGGGTGTAGAAGGGCAAAGAGAGGGCCAACTGACCTGAAGGGGTCTCTTGGTTGGAGCAAGAAGGACATAGTGTGTGGAGTGAGACTAGGGGTGGAGAGCTGGTGGAGAGAGGCCATGTGAACACAGCAGCAGAATTTAGGAAGGATTGAAGCCAATAGCCTTTAAAGACCAGAGTGCCAAGGGCATCTCATTAAGTGCTCACCCACCCCAGCCAGAGGATTCCCCCAACCCATCCTGTAAATGCTGCCAGACCTTTCCTGTCGGTGAACTTAGATGTCACCTGCAGGATGAGGAGGGGGCAGAACTCTGTCGATGACTGGATTTAGCAGGAAATGACTGGGTCCTTGCTAACTAGACTGTTTCCCTTGAATCAACAAGAATAAATTTTCAATGACCAAGGAGAGTAAGTTCCAACTGCTTGTGAATCCTTACCCATTATCCTATGTAATAAAAGGCTAAAATGCAAATCGACCAAACAGCGAAACAACCGGTCACTATGACACGCACTGACCACCAGGGGGCAGAAGCTCAATGCAGGAGCTCCCCCCTGGTGGTCAGTGCACTCACACAGGGGGAGCACCGCTCAGCCAGAAGCCCTGAGCCAGGCTCACAGCTGGCAAGTGAAACAGTGGTGGTGGGAGCCTCTCCCACCTCTGCGGCATTGTTAAGGATGTCCGAGGGCTCATGGATTGCAAGAGGGTGCAGGCCGGGCGGAGGGACCCCCACCCACTCCGAGTGCACAAGTTTCATGCACTGGGCCTCTAGTATCCATCATAAAGAACTATTATTAATTAAGCCAGCAAAAATGTTAGCTTTCACCAGAACAGTAAATAAATCCAGAAAAGGAGTGAAGGGGGAAATCTGTGATATCATTGCTTTTTAATTTCTACAACACAAAATAATATAAACTGTAGTAGCATTAGAACACTTGGAAATTTAAGCGATAATCCCGTCTCTGAATACATGTCATTTTTTTCATTTTGCTGGTATTAAAAGGTTCTATTCCAAGAGCTGACTTGAATATTAGAATTATCTTTAAATCTTCAAAATAAATGAGGTGAAGCATTTCAAAATGCAAATCTGATTGTGTCAATTCTCTCCAACATGCAACTCATGAGAGAGGGAGCTGACCTGCTTTTGCTCACCGGAGTAATCCCAGCACCCAGCAGGGAAGCTGGCTCACCCCTCTTTTGTTGAATGAAAATGAAAGTAAATGAATTGATGTGATGATGATACTATTATAATAACCTGGTTATTGCCTAACAGGAAAGGAGTAAAGGGGAGACTAGATGACATAGGCCTGCCACTTGTACAACTTTGCCAGGAAGCTACAGTTCACATTCTCCAAGTCTGTTCCCTGCAGATCACTGATAGAATGGACTGGACAATAGACACATGCCCAGTAAGGTCCGGGTGATGTGAGAAGATGCTGACCTGTCAGTCACACCTGGGAGTGGTTTAATTGGCCAGAATAGGTGTGGCCACTGCAAGGACATGAAATCTGAGATACTTAACTCCTGAGCAAAGAGAATTCCCTGTCTTGCTCTCTCTTGTGCTCCTGGCCCTCTTGCTCTCTTGGGATTCCTGTTGCAGGGGGCGTGCTCCCCTGGGTTTTCCCACGTAGCTCACAGCCATGTGGGACCCATACATGGACGGTGATTAGCCTGATACTAGATTGGACCCAGCTCCACCATAGAACACATGCTCTGGACACTGGCTTTGCTTTTGGCTCTACTGAACCCCCAGCTGCCCATTTTCTAGTACAGTGGGGCCTTGACTTACGAGTGTCCCAACTAACGAGTTTTTTGAGATACGAGCCATCTCTCGGCCGATTTTTTGCTTTGAGTTGCGAGCTAAAATTCGGGTTACGAGCCAGCTTCAGATACCCCACCGCTAGTTGGCGCAGCGAACCAGCGAACATCACAGTGAACGCCACAACATCAGCCCAGCATCACGTGTCTCACTCGTTCACTTTTTGATTTGACATACAAGTAATTTGAGTTACAAGCTCCGTCATGGAACGAATTAAACTCGTAAGTCAAGGCCCCACTGTACTGGTTTAAAGACAATGGGGCTTTGCAAACAAGGGGTGTAAGTTTACACACAAACACACACACACACACACACACACACAAACTTAGTCTCCCATGTGAGCCTTAGAAAATTCCTTGTCTGAAGATATTGCAAGAAACCCACTCCCACTAATGGCAGAGGAATTCCACCCGCCCAATCCTCCAGCAACAATGACATTGGTGAACTAACTCTCTCATTCTGGCTTTGAACCTCTGTAACCAAAGGAGTCACATTTTCTTTCCCAGATGAAGGATGACAAAGAACCCCTTGAGTTTCAGTGTTTAAACTGATGAATCTTTGCAGTAACTAAGAAATGATTTAATGTTTCTGTTCTATTAACTGCAGTTATACTCTGACAAATATATATATATATACCGAGGTTATTTAATACAGTCTTGATCTCTGGAATCTAATTAATAGGCTTGAAAGTTTGAACTTAGAACTGAGGTAAATGCTAGAGTAGGAACAGGTATAATTCCTTCATGTTGCAATTAAAATTTATAGAACTGGCTGTGTTTTGTTCCTAAGGAAAAATACATATGGAAAGAACATCCCACTAAAATAGTTGAATGCAAATGAACACACTTCCTTTATTTCCCCCCCTCCCCCCAGATTGATCTGCAGAGGAATTAATTTATGTCCATGACAAAACCTTTTCCCTGAAAAGAGTAGCAAAAGCATATGCTTTGGGTTTTTATCGCCTGACCATTTGGTCATCTCCATATATTTTGTTGCACAGAAACATTTTGATAGATTTATGACTATCTATGTAAACACCTTTTACTCCAGCAGTTCTCACATTATCAGCAATTGGAGGAATTTAAGATTCTCAATTCTCTACAAAATATGAGCAAAAATACTGCAAATTCTGCTTCCTCACCTGCCAAAATCTCCCATGTGGTAATTTTAAAGTCTTTATCAGCATCACCATGAACTACATAACAACCTAGTCTTCCTAAAAATAAATGCACAGGGGGAAATTCCTCTCAATGATAAGCAAACAGCAATTATTATTCCCTGTTATTAAAATGCTCTCGGTTAATTGCACAGATACCAGCAGAGAGATTACCTTAAAAGGCTAGATACCAAAGGGGAGTTAGAGTTTTGAACCTTCTGGTCTAATTTAGAGGACAGTTTACAGAGCGATTCAGTAAATATTTGTGAGGAACCATTAACATTGAGTAAACAATTCAATGCCTGCAAAGAAAAATGCATTTAAATAATTGTGAAAGAATCTTCTTTGATAAATGCTGTAAAGGAATTATTTTGAAATGAAAAGAGCCTAAATACATTCACCGAAGAATACTACCAACCACATTTTCTAAGCTTTCTTTGTTGTATACACAGTTTATCATTCTGGACTGTATTTATAAGAAGCACATGTTCCAAAAAAATAAATGAAAAAAAAAAGCTGCTGTTTTCACTCAGGGATTATTTTACAGGGAATTCAGTGAGCTCAGCCCTTTCTTAGCATTTTTCCTGTTTCAGTCCCAAGAGACGTGGGATTTTACCTTTGTCCTGTGTGCTGATAACACACCACTTGCCAAGGTTTGATACTGTACTTGCATTGACAGGGTGGAGGAGGAAAGAGCCAGGAAATGAGGACGTTCTGAGGTTCCTCTTCGCCTCCAAAGGACAGAGAAAGCTACCCAGTGAACATGAAACAACTTGGAAGGCTTCCTGGCTCAATTAAAATCCGACTTTGATGAAATATTTTGTTTCAAGAGAAAAATGGTGTCCCTCTGGTGAAAACCGTTTAGGACAGCTGCTACAGGGGAAGCAGGTGCTTGAGTCTACCCTGAGGGTTTCAGAAATATTAATATTTAAACCTTTCACATTTCACTCAAGTTCAGGGCCACTTCCTAACGCCTGGAGGAAGACAGAACAAGAAAGTCACAAGCCACAAAGAGGGGGGAATACCTTCTAATCTGATGTGGAGGGGGGTCTATTGTCTGCACCCCAGCTCCGCCTCTGTTGCTGTGCCGTTCACAAAGGCACTGCGTTACAGTTCCAAAGCTGGCTTCCTCCTCTCCCATGGCAAAGACATAACATGTCATCAGAGGCAGGGTTTGCCAGGACCATGATTTGTTTGTCTAGACTGGTCATTGAACTCTGTTTATTACTAAACATCATGTGGAAGTGGCAGCTAATCAAAGGGGTTTCTGGGAACCTGCACGGCCTGTCTTCCCGAGCACAGCCAGGATGGCTTGGGGACAGTCTTCCTCCTCCAAGTCCATAGCCTGGAGGGGCCAGCATTTCCCAGGACCTGGAGGCTGACCATTAGACTAACCTTTCCTCTTTTTTGACCCAAGACCTGACCCCAGGTCATTTGTAACCCTCAACGCCCCTCCCCACCATTGTTCCAGTGGGCAGCCCTTAAGAACTCTGTTCTGGGCTACTGCATGGAGAGGTCAGGAGGAATGACTAATGATTAACATCTGAAAATGGAAGAAGAGAGAGAGGAAAATGCTACCCATCATAGTAAAATAGTCTCCCAAAAAGAGCAGAGGACCCCCAAAAATGCATATAAATAATAGCTTCTTTTCAAAATGCAAATGTGGCAGTTAAAAGTACTCTTCCGGTTCGGTGGTAGAAGGACGTGTAATTAGCAGATGCACGGGGATCATTTTAATGGATAATTGTTAGCTTAATGTTTAATGAATATATAAGTTCTCTAAAAGATCTGATCTGGAAGATAAACGGAGTGGAGATTGACAGCTTTCTTTAGAAAATAATGCCTGACTTGGTTCTTTAAAAAGCAACTCTGCTGCCTATAAAATTAAAACTGCTTTGGACAAATATGGTCTCCCCTGCAACATTTCTGAAATGCATCGATTGTGTTAAGGAAGACTTAGGAGCAAGACAGCTACTAAGCTCCATGGCCTAAGGATAAAGGTCTCTAGCAAGAAAGGCCGAGGCAACTAAGCCATATGAACTTTACACAGCTACCTGGGGGCAGGTTATCTAATCTGTATTTCACTCCGGCCTGGAATTGAACGCTATTACACCAAAGGGATGTTCAGCAGCATAAAGTAGCACTTCCAAAGGACGTCTAGCTTCTGCATTACGACAAGTTAGTGGTCATTCATCAGACACAGAAGCCTACCGGGTCCAAACCCCCAGAAACCTAGACCCTGGCCAGGGCCTCCAGGCCCTTCCTCGCGGACGTCTCGGGAGCCCAGCGGGAGACTTGGCCCTAGTCCACTCTGTCCACTCTACCTGCATCCACAGGATAGAACTAGAGACCCATCAGTCCCAGAGGGTCCCCACAACCACGGCCTGCAAGTTCCTGACAGCCCAGAGAAATTCCCGGGGAAGGAAGGAAACCAAGGCTCCTGGGCCCCATCCTGACCAAGGCCCTGGGACGGCTTCTGAAACCTCAGGAGGACAAAGAGGACTTAATGGTGTTGCCCCGACGCGCCGGGGGTGATGCTGCCATACACCAAAGCCAGTGAACAGGGGCCTCTGTCTCGGCTTTGGAGAAAACTGCCAGTGAAGTCAGCTGCCCCAGTATTACCAGCATCCCCGTCGTGGAGATTAAAAGGGTTTTGTGATTACAGTAATGAATGCTCCATGTGTGTCTAGGAATGTGAGCCCTCTTACACAGCTAGTTGGGGTACACTCCGAGGTACACCCCAAGGGCCTCTGCTTTTCTTTTTACTCCTTCCCCACCCCTATTCGGAAGGTGCCTATCATGCTGAAACGCTGGTTGAATTAAATGGAATACGTTCGGTGGAACTTTTAAAGCTTCAACACAAAAACAAAAAAAGCAAATAGTGATTGTACCCAAGTTCTCACAACAAATCATTTTCTTTAAAGGTTGAAAGGGATATCGGATGACAGTAGAAAGAGCAGATGTATGAGAAAGGGGCTCCGCCACCCAATGTAGACATTGATTTTCTCTCTTTTTTTTAAAAAGAAGTCTTTGCAGAGGGGTACCAAGTTATAATTTAACTCTCAAGTTAACTATAGGTCCCCTTGTCTTTCAAGTCCCACAAGCACAAAGGGCTTTAATGATCTTTTAACGAAAGCGAGAAGAAACAAGCCATGTGACAATCGCTTCCCCCGCTGGCACAGCTACCCTGGCCACTCCAAGACGGGCCTGCGGGACCTCGAGCCACAGGCCCATTCACAAGAGGAGCACAGGAAACTCTCAGCAGCCCAGACAAATTTAAGTTCGACAAACACAGGAAGGGTACTAGCTTGAGAGGTTCCGATTATACAATTCAAACCTGATACATGTGATTAATAAATAATTTCAATCCTAAAAAGAGAATAGTAGATGTTTAGTTAAGTCAGTTCTCCGTTTCAATTAGACCAAACCTAATGCATAAGCATCTTCTTCCACCACAATGAAGAAAATGAAAAAGAAAATCCATGAGTACTCATAATAATCTAGTGGGAAGAGACACCAAGTAGATTTTAAAAGGTGCCCCTCAGGAAGGCGCTCATCTCTTAAAGGAGACTAATGGACACATGTAATTTGTATATAAACTCATCCTTTAAATGCAACAGAGGACTTACTCCTTTATAAGGAAAAAAAAATCCTTTTAATAAAGAGGACAGTGAGCTATAGGATTGTGAATACTTTTTCTTTATTTTTTTTCATATTTTCCAAGTTTTTACACAAAGCCCAATTTTACCTTTAAAATTAGAAAAAAAAATTATTTTCTAAATTTAAGAAATCCTGTGGTAGACTCTAAGGCAGTGGTTCTCAACCTGTGGGTCGCGACCCCTTTGGGGGTCGAATGACCCTTTCACAGGGGTCGCCTAAGACCATCGGAAAACACATATATAATTCCATATTGTTTTTGTGACTAATCACTATGCTTTAATTATGTTCAATTTGTAACAATGAAATTGGGGGTCACCACAACATGAGCAACTATAAAGGGTCGTGGCATTAGGAAGGCTGAGAACCACTGCTCTAAGGTGAAGAATGATCTGAAGACTCTGAGCTGGCCCATTCCCTGCCGTTGGGTGAATTGGAAACAGGCAACGGGGCAGACACGGGCCCCACGGATGCTGCCCACCTCGCCCTCGGCGACAAGCACCACACACTGGGCAATCCTGCACTCGGTCCTGCTTGCTGGCTCTGTGATCCAGATTCCTAGTACATCACGTTTTGCGTGTGTCCGTTGGCCCCTGTGACCAGGGTCCTCAATCTTCACACACTGACCAGGAATGTGGCTCCTGACCCTGACATTTCACTCCAAAATCCTGTCTAAAGAAGGCACCCAGGCAGCGAGGTCTTAAGAAGGAGAGCAATTCCCTTTACATTTCAGCATAAAGGAATACCAGGAGGGGCTTCACCAAGTGAACAGAGGGCATGCCAATGCGGACAAATAGCAGAAAACGCCTGTTTCCATGTCCTCTTTCTGCACGTGTCACTTAGTAAAGACAGATCTTTACTCTTTACTCGCTGCAGCTTTGGGTCTTCATCAACCTCAGCATCCAGTTGTATTTCTTTTTATTTTGACAAAATGCCTCTCACCAACTCACCCCCAGGGCAGCACTGACACCTTCCTGAGTGGCCATACAGAAGCTCATGGCTGTGGGTGACACTGGCACTGTTAGTGCTCGGCACATGGGTCCTCCTCAGAGGTTTCCTGGGTCCTGAGCCTGAGCACCAGAGCATGTGGCACCTGGTCGGATCTGGATTGTACAGGCACAGCTCTCAATCTTCCCACGTTGGCCAAACCTTCAGGGTCAGGCTGTGAGGGGTGGAGCTGCCACCCAGGTCATCAGAGCGGCGCCAGATTGGCGTGTATGGAAAAGGAGGGAGGAAAGGAAGAAAGGCCTGTTACCCAGCCAGGCATATGAACAGGGTTACGTCTGGCCTGTAGGACTGGCTACATAATTTGCAGAGCCCAATACAGAATGAAAACATAGGTCCCTTTTCCCAAAAGTATGAAAAATTTCAAGACAGTCACAGCAGCGCATAAACCAAGCATGGGGCCCTTCTAGAGGCAGTGCCCTAGCTGGTCCTGCCAGCTATCGGTGGTAAAGTCACTGGGCTCTGTGTCCGAATAAGCAGCAAATGGGCCAGAGAGAGGAAAGTAATGAAATAAATAAACTCACAAGCAAACTATCAAGAAGTCAAAAGCTCTACATCCCAGGTCAGCCTCTTATTTGCAGATAGCTCAAGGCATGGTTCAAATATTTTTCCTGTTTTTTCATTTGGGGCTTTAATAGTGACCAACAGCACAGTGATCTGACTTGAATTTGGCAGCTCCTGATTCTAGAAGTGGAGAGCATGTTAAATATACCCCCCATCAAATTAAAGAGAATAGTCTTCATTATAACAGAACTGGATGGAATTCAAATAGCTTTGAAAAACATACAAAAAAATACCATAGAGCCATAATTTTCTCTCCTGGTATATTCATGTTCAGATAGAAGTTACTTCTGAAATTTATCTTTTTCTGGGCAGCCAAACACAGAAATAAGAGCCTTCACTTCCTGGAACTCTTGAGCCAACCAGGGCCCAAGCTCCCAGCTGGACCAGTCCTCCCTGAAGAGTTTCAGGACCTCCTCTTGCCAGCCTTCCTGGGAATTCTCCAGGCTCCTGTATTCCCACAATTACCTCCAGGTCTTGGCAGAGATCCCAACAAATAAATGTATGTACATATTTTAAAACCAACTATTTTCTTTCTTTTTTTTGCTCAAAATGTAGTTGGAGCTGAGCTTTTAAATAAAATTTGTAGGATTCAGGATTTCACCAAGCTGGATCCTCCATCTTTAATAAACTACCTTTAAAAATGTCCAGGCACCAACCCTGCAGCTTACTGAGCCCAGAAACTACTTTGCAATGTAAGTCACTCTTTTAGGAGAAAAGAGAAATTCTAACGCTGGCACTAAAAACGTCCTGCCGAGGTGGGTGAATAGTTTGTGGAGCTATAAAAACATACCCAGGCCCTGTGTGAACATATCTTTGGCTTTCAAACATTTGAGCCACATGGCTATGAATGGTCTGGTGTGCACACTGCAGAGTCCTACCCACTCACACATCTAACCCACATTCACCCATGGTTCCTCCTTGGGGAACTAAGCAAACGCATGAAATCCCTAGGGCTCTGGCTGAAAGAGGCACTTCTTTATTCTGAGCATTTTATGTGGAAACGGGAGGGAGAGAGAACAGATTGGTTGACAGCCTACTGTGTGCTCAGTTCTATGCGAAGTGCTTTCACAAGGGTTGGTTCATCTTGTCTTCCCAAAGTAAGTCCCAGCTTAAAGATGACTGGCTTCCCACAGGTCACACAGCTGACCTGCGGTAGAGACGGGGTTCGCTACCACCTCGGCAGGCCCCAGAGCCTCCTCTTTCCACTCCATCACAGTGGGGTTCTGACGTTTCATGAGCCAGAAGCAGGCTTAGAAGCTGAGCGGCCGACAAGGCTAACTGTAAGGGAAGGGCTGATGTGGAGCACGGGAGCTCATAACTTGTCTTCTCCGGCCCCTGGGAGGAGTCCAGCCCCCAAAACGGAATACAGGACTGGAGGCTGTGGCATTCAGAACATTCCAGGAAAGCAGCTAGACAGAGCAACAGGGTGTCCTCACTGGCAAGCAGAGCCCAGGCTGGAGGCCTGGAGCAGGCACTGGCAGAAATCCACGTGGTCAGGCCAGAGGCAGCGGCGCCATCTCTTCAAAGAAGACACTATGGATTGTGAACCATGAGAAGTGGTGCATCCCCAGGTGACAAGCCCACTGTGTGCTCAGTTCAAAGGCTAATTCTACTCTTCATTGACTGGTTGGCCTTGACCAAATGACTTGAACTCTCTGCCTCAGTGTCCAATACCAAACTAAGAGCTTTCAAGGGTTGAAATTATTTAATTTTTGACAAGCACTTGGAACAATACCTAGGACATAGGGAGTGGGAGAAAATGGTTAGACATCAGGCATCAAGTATTTTCTGCAGCAGATCTGAGACCCCAGAAAGGTCTCTTAACTCCAAAGAGGCAGAGACTTCTGGGGAGGCCTTGGAGTCCCCCCTCCAAGTATAACAACAGCCCCACATTCAGCAGCCCCTCCCGCAGACTGTTCAGTGGTCTTCGTTCTGAGGTGCGGGGAGGGGGTAACATCTGCTTTACGACCCAGGCAGACCGGGATCCATGAGCAGCAGCTTGAAGACTGTGTGCCATCCAACATTTCCCGCGACAGGATCCCGTCCCTCCCCTGGGGTTCAGCACTAAGAACACTCTCCTGGTGCAAGTGGGTCCCTTCTCATCTGCTGCTTCTAAGAAAAAACTATCAAGTCGCTGAGGCTGAAATGTACAAATCCCAGGGAACCATCCACTCCTCTTTGTGATCATAATATAATGTTCGGGTGCTGCTGGGGGATTTGCCCTCCTCCACACCAGTCCCTGGCCCTCCCCCAAGGGAGCGCCACCCTTCCAAGAGGGAAAGCTTCCCCAGCAGGGAGCCTATCAGCATTTCCATCAGCTGGAGAACTGCTTTGCCGCTAAGACTATCAGGAGATTAATGGTTCCATTTGCAGCTGCTGAGTGGTGTTCCAGGGAGCCGTCCCTCCTGCTGTTTGCCCCTGGGTTGGCCCCGGGATCTAGGGTTAATGGGGCAGGTAGAGAAGCCCTTTGTTTCCCCTTGACTGGGTGTGTTAACACTGATCTGTTACTCTACCAGTCTCTAGGCTTTCATCTCAGTCCTGTTCTGATGGAATGTTCCTCTCCCACCTGCTCCTATCAGGCCAGGTATTGAATATCTAGAAACTGATAGCTTCAATGAATGCCCAGTTTGTGTCTTCCAAGGACCCAGTCCTCAAGGAGGCAGATATCTGCAGCAAGCCTCAAACAATACGAACATGCAGCAACACCCGGCTTACCAGAAGGGCTGCTATCTTTTGCAGCACTGATAGTTCCGTCGGCACCTTTGCTGGGGACGTGAGAATTCATAAGATTAGACAAGGGTTGTGTCTTGCTTGTTAGTTTCTTGGCAACCTCCTTCTCCCACCTACTCCACCCGCTTGTGTTCGTTCCCTGTACACTACAGTTCTAAGACCCCTTTCATACCTATGACTTAATCTTTTTTTTCCTTCTTTAATCTAAAAGTAACACTCTTGCCTGGCCAGTGTAGGTCAGTGGTTGAGCGTCAACCTATGAACCAGGAGGTCATGGTTCAATTCCGGGTCAGGGTACATGCCTGGGTTGTGGGCTCAAGCCCCAGTGTGGGGCATGCAGGAGGCATCCAATGATTCAAACATCAACAGCATTGATGTTTCTCTCTCTCTCCCTCTCCCTTCCTCTCTAAAATCAATTTTAAAATATATTAAAAAATAAAAGTGACACTCTTACTCCATTATGTATTCTGTTACATTTTTAACTTGTTTACAGCAGGTAAGTAATTTACTTTCTGCCCATATTTAACATAGCTTTTGAATTCTGCCTATGTTGCTTGTTTCCTTACTGTCCGCATGCCTAACACATATGTGGGTGTTGCCTGTATCTCATAAGCTACTAGCTTGCTTGCATAGTAATGTATGTTTAACATATAAGTTTCAAACATTCCATTTGTTTTTCCTGTATTATTTGAATATTCTCAAATAACTTCATCAACATCCATTATGGATATCCTAAATAAAAATGTAGATTACAAAATGGTATACATAAAATGATTGTAAGTAGATAAGAATATGAATTTACATGGATAGCAATTGGAAATAATATGTAAAAATGAAAAAAACAGGCCAGGATAGTGATATCATGAGTAATTTTTGTTTTAAAACTTTAATATGTTTACGTATTTTCAATAGCATCATTTTTAAATAGGCAAACATTCCATATATATTATAAAGTACTTCTTTTTTTTACTAAGAATTCAGATAATAAGTATCTAGCTGCAAAACCTACCTAGGTTTAAGGAATCTGTGAAGTAAACTGAACACTTAGACAAATGTATGGTCCCTACCTCATTTATTTCCCTAAGAAAAGGCTTTAACCACAGGTAATTTACATATTTTATAACACAATTTTTAAGCAATACATTTCGCTATGTTGTTTGCACTTACTTGAAAGTAGCTACTGAATATCACCTGGTTAGTAATGCATTAATTTTCTTCCTACTTATAAAATCTCATTTGAAATCTCAAGATAATATTTAAAAATTGAAATAACTTGTATGTGTCTTCAGTAGAATTTTTCTATTTATACAACCTACTAAGCCAAAAACTAATACTTTGGCATTGTGTGTGTGTGTGTGTGTGTGTGTGTATTTATTACGTACTGAACAGTTTTCCAGAATGCCAATAACTCTCAGCTATGATCCACTTTAATCTCTCACATTTCTATTTATACTATGAATCAGTTTTGCAAAAGAGACAGAGCTTTAAAGTGGGACTTGGAACTTCCCAACTCTTAGAACTTAAAAAAAAAAAATATCTGCATTGTAAATGGAAGAAACAGTTAACTGGTCTTCAAGACGCAATGCTCAGAAATGCACCTCCTTGGTTTCCAGCTCAGCACCCGCCCAGCCCCGTGCAGGCTGGTGAGAGCTGAGCTCCCCTCTCAGCAGAAGGCTCCACAATTTCGCTTCTCTGTGTGATGACATGAATAGATAGAACCGTTCAAATCTTATCTTTTGGATTTTGCTGAACGGCGCAAGTTGAAAAGTGTGCAACTTGAGCAAGGACAGACATCTTGAGCTTGAAATTTTCAAATGCCACGGCAAAAAATTGAGAATGTTCTTGATATGAGTAAGGGCTATCTCTGTAAACTACTCATATGCTTAGGCAACTCAAAGTACCATTTAAACACAAGAATAATTTTTCCAGTTAAGTTTGGGCCGGTTCAAACAGAAAGTTAGTGCCCCGGCTAATGTAGATTGTTCGCTTTAAATCTTCTCACTATGTCTGCATGTAGTGAGGAAGAGAGGTGAGTCCACCTAACTAGTGCTGAATCATTAATTCTGGTAAAATCATAATGCAATTTTGTTTGCTCAAAGCCACTCTTTCAATCACCATATGTGTGTGTAAAGAACATTACAGAGGGAGAGAGACTTGTTTTAGACAAACAACAACTCTCACTGGAACTAAATTTAATACTAATTGGTTAATGATAGTGAACATGAATTTCATATATGTGAAAAATAGTGATGAGACTTATCTATTTTGTAAACCAATGGATCTCATGCATACAGTACAGCATTGTCATGAAAGTGCTTCCCTTGGACAATGGTCCTAATGGGTCTGCCATTGCTTGGTACTATATTGGAATTCCTGTCATAATTGCTTTTAGGGCCACTTCACACCAAGAAAAGAACATCAGGATATTATAATGGAGTCTTGTTTAATCACCTCCTTTATTCACTGAGTCTGATTGCTAAGGATTTTGCAAGAATCATTTTACCGTCTAAGTACAGACATTCACCACCATTGAGTATACGCAGAGAAAATGCCAGCGTGGCAAGAGGACGTACGCTCTGCTTCGCAGCTACTTTGAAAAGAGGACTATGTCCGCTATGCTGGGCATGTTGGCCAGTAAATGAGGTCCCTCATCTCCATGCCGAGAATGAGGGCCCTCTCCCCGCAGAGTGGAGTCATCTACAGTCCCTTTCTCAGGAGGGTGGGACCACGGAACTACTGGGAGCAGAGGGCTTCTTGCCAGAGACCCTGCCTCTGTGGAGCTAAGATGCAGCTTCCTGGGGCCTGCACCTGCTTCAGTAGAGTCTGTGGGGTGTTCCCTGCAAAGTCCCAGGATTTTTCTGCCTGTTTACTCATTATGCAAAGTAGAGCCCCCGCATAATGGAGCCCAGTATCCCCTCTCCACATGCTGGGGGCCCAAAGGGAACCCAGGTCCAATGAAAGAATGAGGTGACCCAGTGCCCAGTGCCCGGCAGATGGAGTTTTCATAGGCTGGAGACCATGTTTCTCAACCTTCCATTACGGCAACAAAAACAAACACCTAGAGGAGCTACTGAATAGGGACAGCTTGTTTAAGCTTGAGCCAAAGTGTCACATCAGGGGTCAGGAAAGTGGCAAAATTCGTTTCTATTGTTTCCAAGCCCCGGTAGCACTTAATTTACAACTGTCCCAAGGACTGGATAAGCAGGCTCCGTTCACAGCACAAACCCTGCCTCCACACAAAACTGTTCTTCATCTCAGGGTAAAGGAATCCTAAAGGCAGAATCCCAAAGACCAAGCCTGCACCAAAGTCTTCCCCTACCAGGTTCTCACTGCTGAGGCCTCAGCTCCTCACCCATCACTACCTGGAGAATCAGAAAAGGGTTTCTTCCAAAGACGTCCACCCCAGTCTATCACTCCCCCATTCGAGGACTCTGTCTCCCCCATCCCATATGTCATGTAAAATGTACCCCTTTTTGGGTGCAGTGGGAAAGCAGCTCAAGGCTGAGCTAATCACACTGTCTTCCACCATTCAGTTAACTGGACCCCGGCATCCAACACAAACCAGTTTCCTTCCACTTGTTCCCTCTTCTACCTCCACCCAGAGGATGGCACTCCTTTCCAGCAAGTTCTACTCCAGGCCTGAGCTGAACTCTCTCTGTGGTTTCCATGTTACAGAAAGCAAGGCACAGGTCGACTCCTAGGTTTTACCTCCTGCAGCTCCTGCTCAGCCTCTGAGCCCAGACTGGACAGCAAGGCCCGGGCTCTGCCCCAGGAACTCCCCCGGAGAGAGTGCTGGGAACAGAGCAACTGCTGAGCCTCCCTGAACTCCCACCTCCTCCCAACCATGCATCCTTCCTTCCATCCCTCTGTAAGTTACGCTTTCCAACTTTCTGACTTTCTCAGTTTCTTCCCCTGGGAATAAGCATTCAACATCCCCAACAGGAGCACTTCAAAGCAACCCAGAGTCACTATCTATTCTATCCAGTAAATATCCAATCTGCCAACCCACCCACACAAAGACAGACATGTGTAACGTAAGCCTATTTCCTTGGAGTATGTTTAAATTCCAAAAATATCCATTGATAAATATCGGTGGAGAAGCAAAGCTCTGGATTCCCCCCCTGACCTGACAGCATGCTAAAAAGCATTAAGACTAAGCCCTAATGATGGATAGATCAGTAACTCAACAGGGCATTCCATAAACACTGGGATTATGTTCAATTTTCCTCTGGTTACCACTAAGGTCATACTACCCCTTACCCCGCAATGCTTATTCCTCCACTTTTCAAACACACCTGCCATGGACTTCTCGTCTCCAGGCCTATAGGCTGCACACTTGTTTCAATGCCCTTGACAACCCTACGACATATGGCTGCACTGGTGTGTAGACACAGATATGACGTCTTTATCCCCCAGGTTTAGAGCCTACATTTACTCCAGACCAATGCTACTCACACCTCCGTGTACATCAGAATCGTCTGGGGGACTTGTCTTGAATGTAGATTCCTGGGTCCCATGTGCTTTGGATTCTAGGAATCTTCGTTTGTAACAGACCCGTGATTCTGAGAAGGGCTCTTTGAGAAACACTCCTACTTGTGTCTTAGGTTGTTTTACTACATTGTAACTCTCTTGAGGCCAAGGATCACTCCTGGTTCTTCTTTGCCTCTCCCATAGGCTTTAGTACTGTTTCCATCATGCAATGGGCCCTCGATAGACTGAACAACACTGAAAACTGTCATTACATTGAGGTTTAGTACTTCATATCACATAGAGTATGTTGCACTGACCCGCCAATATTCTTGTGCCTGTTGTAAGACTGACAAACAAGAAGCTGTTTAAAAAAAAACAAAAACAAAAGAAACTACTGGTGTGTCTGGAGGAGTTACGTGTGCGGTGATGATCAATGCATCTTTCCCCAGTTGCCGGTGACTCTTCACCTAAGAAAAACTGTGTGTGTAGCCTGGTCATTAGCTTCTCTGCTGGAGTTAGTGACACGTTAACTTTTAGCAAGCCATTAGTTGAGAGATCACAGATCACGTACCTACTTTCCCATTGTTTAATCTCTGTCCCCAAAAATGCACTCTCACATTCCTTTAGGATGAAATGGCTCTTTAAAGCACAGTGGCCCAGCCCCAACCCCAAGCTCTCCAGCTGAGGGATTGTAAGTACCATTCCCCAATGCCCTAAAGGAGTGAACGAACTCATGGGAATTCTCACTGCAGAGTTTCCCGGCTACTCCTGGCCATGGGATGTGAAGTGATGCAGGTGGGTTACCCCAGAAACACCAGTGTCCATCCCAGGCTCCAGATGACAAGAGGGGAACAGACAGCCCAGACCAGAGGCACCACTAAAATCTGGAGAAAGCCTTATATCTGCTTTTTATTTTACTTGGTTGTAACTCTTTAACTTCTACTGGAATTCTTATTCTCCAGTAACAGGTGTATATTTTAAGGCTATCAAAATACTTTGTTCTAATTTGTTTTTACTTTAAATTTAGGTGAACAATAGGACCATGGGATGTTTCAAAGTTTTAGTCCACATCATTGAGCATTTTACAAAACTATCCTAATGCTTCCACAGAATGCATCACATTATACTCAGAATTAAAGCTAACACCTGTTGAATTAACTGTGCCAGACACTGTTGGGAGCAAAAGTGGGTTTACAGTAGTGAGTACATGAACAGTTTATTCTTGTATTATTATTTATTATTATTGTATTCTTTTCCATCCAAACAACTGTAAACCTACGTTTGCCCTCCCCTATACTGACTTAGGAAAACAAAACAACATTCCTATATGGTAGGTGCTACAATTATCTCCATTTCACACATAGAGAAAATGAAGCTTAGAAAAAGTAGTAACAGAGTATATTTATGCAGGGCAAGACTTCTATGTGGATTATTCAGTCACCGCCAGGCCAAAAGTCATTCTCCTGAGGACTTTTATTCAAAATTTCTAGCACAAAAATCAGTCTTCAGGAAGGCACGTGTGTTTTAAGTAAGCACAATTTTTTCAAAGAGGATGCCACTGGTATTCTGATAGGACATTTCTTCATTGTTCAGGACTATCAGACTATTCAAAGATGTTCAGCATCCTTAGTCCCAGGACATGAATTGCCAAGGCTACCACATAGTCATTGAACAGCCAAAAATATTGACAAATATCCCCCCTGGGAATGCAGGACACCCCTGCTTAGAATACCTGGGAGGGACAAGGTAAGATTTTAGCTCTGATCCTGTGTAAACCACATTTGGTTAAAACCCATGGCCTCCCAAGAATGGGGCATAGATCAGCAACGCTCTGATGGAAGGAGCCAGGGAGAGAGCCAGGGAGGTTGGTTTGATTCGCCCGTGGCATGAGGAATGGTCATGTTTGACAGCTGTATTGCAAGGTAGAGAGGAACAAACATGAGTGTGAAGGTCCGGAAGACCTGGCTTGGCATCTGACTGAAAAAGGCTCCCAATGATCAGCACAAATTAACTTCTCCAACATCTCAACTCCCTCATCTGTAAAGTGAGGTAATACCTACCTCAAAGAATAAAATCTAATAAAATAGCTGGTGTACCTGGAATTAGAGCACCGTGTTGAGCACAGAGAAGTTCTAAACAAATTTGAATTCCCTTCCCCCTTCCCTCCCTTTGCCACTGAGCCAGAGGTCAAAGATGTGGTTTCTAGTCTTCACCCTGCTGTGTGACCTTGGCCATCTCTTCCTATCTCTGAACCTCAGGTTCCTTGCCCATAAGAAGAGATGAAATCAAACTGTTTCTAAAAACAACTTAGAATCTAACACTCTGGCCTGATTATTGGGGGGATGGAGCACGTACCGAGAGCCAGGAGCCGGGTCAGGAAGGCAGAGAGTGAACGAGCAAGAACGGCCACATGAGCGAACCCACTCCAGGCCACCTGCTAAGGACAAGACTGGCACCTATTACATCAACGTGAAAACCGGCGCCTTAATAAAATGCCCACCTCGCTTGCCCTTGAATCCACTCCTTGAGCACCCTGAGGACACTAGAGAAGGACTGAGCCCAGTGGACCCTGTCACTCCACGGTGGGACTCACTGAAAACAGCCCAGGTCTGACCCATGGTCTCGGGCACTGCTCCAGGAGCTACCCCTGAGCCACAGGGGGCCTGCTTGTGGCTTTTGGAGCCAATCACAAGGGGTAAGGCCAGTGAGGACTCCTCCTAAAGGCCTGCCCGCCCTCAGCCATGATAAAATCATGAGCCTGCTGAAAAGAGAGCTAATGGCCACCTCCCTCAGCAACCCCTCCCACAGCCATCCCTGGGAGGCCTGGGACAGAACCCAAATTTTGCCACCAGGAAGCTGCCTCCTGGGATATTGATTTTAAGCTGTTTATTTAGAAACTAGACTCAGAAAGAACCTTTGACCTTTCCCCTTTCCTGTCCTAGAGATTCAATAGAAAAACCTGCTTCAGGAAGGAATGTTCACTTTAGCCTAATTTCAATTAAGTGTGGTAAATCAGAGCACTTCGGACATGGGCCTGTTAGCCGGGAACCCTGGGGTCCCCCGTTTCTGAGTTGCCTAGCAAGGATTTTCCTGCCCCGTGTCTTCCCCTCTTCCTCAACTACCTGTAAGTCACCCATTCTCACTTCTGAAATCTAAGACCCCATCCTCCCCTTTCTTCATTGTCCAAAAAATGTTATATATACCCAATGTTGCTTCACCTGCTTACATGAACTTCTCATGCTCGTATATTGAAATTTTTATTTTCTCCTGTTAATTCTCTTCGTTGATTTGATCATTAGCCCAGTAAGAAGAACTTAAAAGGTGGAAGAAAAAATATACATATATATATTTTTTTAGCCCCCACATCCACCAAGCAGACGCAGCCACACACAATCATGTGGGGCTTCGCAGCCCTGCTCACAGCTCCTTTCTCTGCACATTTCTTACTTTGTTCATATGGGTAAAGTCCTAAGAAGCCGTGGTGGGGAGGGGAGAGAGTGGAGTAGTCCACCGTCCCTCCAAATCCCCAGTGGTGAGTGAGGGCCACAGCCCTGGGGCAGACAAGCGCCCACCCTACACACAGGCATTAATGCCGCCGACAACCTGATCTCTAGGCGGGCACTGAGCGGGTGGCTCCCTGCCCTGCCCACCCTGAGCCAGGAGGAAGTTTCCAGGCAGAAGTTATTTAATTATACAAGCAATTCCCAGGTTCTCAGGCAGTTTGAACCCAGAGGCCACCTGGGCTGCCAGGAGGCCTAAGGTTCAATTAGTGCAAACCTCTCAT
Source organism: Myotis nattereri (assembly GCF_964212035.1). NCBI lineage: Eukaryota > Metazoa > Chordata > Mammalia > Chiroptera > Vespertilionidae > Myotis > Myotis nattereri. Next base: position 39,505,243 of record NC_138079.1, read on the forward strand.
TTACAGGAAAAAAAAAAAAAAAAAACAAGTCCCAGGGAGGAGGGATGACTTGCCCAGGACTGCAGTTAGGGCAGAGCGCAGCCCAGTGCTCCTGCTCCCAGGGCCAGCGTAACCTCATTTGCAGAAGCAAGGAAAGCTAGCGGTACCCCTTAGGCTCACTGGATTGCACCGAGGGCTGAGAAAAGCAGGCAGCAAGCCTAAAGACCAATGTTACATGTCAAGTTTTTCTGTCTTCTTTTGGTGATCGGTTTTCAAGGGAATTTCACTCCTTTGGGAAAGTATGAGAATATTGAGGCTGGCAGGTCACTGGTGTTCTCAAAAGGTCTGGCAACAAGAATTGCCCAGAGTGGGGAGAGGGGAGAGCAGATAAATAGGGAGAAGGAGGAAGAGAGGGGAAGGAGGGGGTGAGGGCAGTGGGAGGAGGAGAAAGAGAAAGGGGAGGAAGAGCGAGGGAACGGAGGAGAGAGGCTAGCACTGTGTTTGCTGTGTATCTTCTATGTGCCATACACTTCAGAGCCACTAACTCGTTGAGCCCTCACAGCTCCGGGAAGCAGACACTATTAGTATGTCCATTTTACAAAGAAGGGGGGTAGGAAGAAGTATAGGTTGCTTGGCCAAGTCAGACAACTAGGTAGGTTTCATTACAAATGAGAAATTGGTGAACTGCTCAGCACATCAGCAATTACTTATTTAAACCCATTTCAGGGAGCTTCAATATTCCTATACCTTCAGTTCTAAAACAAAAAAAAACAAAAAAACCTACCATCTACAAAAAAAAGTGATAGGTCCGTAGTCTCTTCTAAAAGGCTGGTAAATGGGTAAATTTACCTCTTAAAAACTACAGACCACAGAGAGAAAGTCACATTTTCACACTGGACCTCAAACCACAGTATTAAGTGACATTTAGTAATTATTATCCAACAAATGTGCTAATGTGCTGAGGGGGAGCCTCCCCGTTCGCCACCCCTCCCGCTCCCTCCCTCCCCATCAGCATCACCCTGGGCTCTTCCGCTGAGGGAACCGCCACAATAGGAGCCTTGTTTCTGATAAGAGTATCTGTCACTGACAAAGAAGAGGCGATGTGCTTTTTATTGAGTCGACCCCCTTAATGAGCAATACACAAAAGATCATTAATTATAAGCCCTCCTCTGTTCCAGGCCCATAGACACATTTGCATCTCCAAAAGCTCCACTCAGCCCTTATGAAAAGGTTTGCGCTGGCTTTTGTGGGGCTGGGTAGGAAATGGCTGCACCCAAAGACACCTGCCAGCCCCAGCTCTCTTTTTATTTATTTGTTTGTTTGTTTGTTTGTTTAGGAGGCTGCTGGGAGGTTCCCAGGGAGGTTTTTGCCTTTTTTGTTTTAATATATTTTATTGATTTTTACAGAGAGGAAGGGAGAGGGATGGAGAGTTAGAAACATCCATCAGCTGCCTCCTGCACACCCCCACTGGGGATCGAGCCCGCAACCAAGGTACATGGCCTTGACCGGAATCGAACCCAGGACCCTTCAGTCTGCGGGCCGACACACTATCCACAGGACGCATATTTACTAGCAAATAGCACAAGCTCCCGAGCCCAGGCCGCAGGGGAGGATGTCCACAGGTAAAGTGGCAGCACCGTCCTGAAACAACAAAGACCAGTGGGGGGAAGGGGGGAGTTTCCTGCCTCTCGTGCGTTTTTTGTCACAGCACAAACATCACCTAAACCGAGAATTTTGCTGAGTTTGGGGACCATGTATGAATGAAAAGAAAAAGAAAACGTCCCGTTTGGCGTAGCTGTGCTCTCCCTGGGAAATGTGGATTAACTTGTCGAACTGAAACAACTTACTGAAGCCGCTTCCTCAGATGTGCTTTGTGGGCTCAACCCACTGGGGCAATCCTCATGTTTACATTTCACATGACACAAAGTCTCATAAGATTACTTGTTTCAAAAGAACGATGTGGGCAGGCCTGTTCTCCACCGTGCGAGGGATGTGCTGTATGTTCTGAAAGAGGACACGCTGTATAGGACTCCTAAGCCCACTTTGATTTGGAAATGGATGGGGAGGAGGGTTGGGGGAGGGACCCTACCTGGTGAGCACCTTCTTGGCCTGAAAAAGTGAATGAACACATCAAATGTCATCAGGGAAGTACAAATTAAAATGATGGTGAGCCCGGCTGGGGTGGCTCAGGGATGGAGTATTGACCCAGGAACCAAGAGGTCACCGGTTCGATTCCTAATCAGGGCACATGCCTGCCGGGTTGCTGGCTTGATCCAGGGTAGAGGGCATGCAGGAGGCAATCGATGGATGATGTTTCTCTTTCCTTGATGTTTCGATCACTCTCTCCTTTCCCTTCCTCTCTCTAAAAATCAATAAAAACGTATTTTTAAATGACAATAAGATACCACTATACAAATAGTAGAATAGCTAAAATCCAGAACACTAACAACCCCAGATACTAGCAAGGATGCGGAGCAACAGGAACTCTCATTCATTGCTCATGGTGATGCAAATGGTGCAGCCACTTTGGAAGATAGTTTGGCAATTACACAATTAAACACACTCTTGCCATATGGTTCAGCAATAGTGTTCCTTGGTATTTACCCAAAGGTTATGCTACGCAAAAACCTGCATGAGGTGCTTATAATACCTTTATTTATAATTTCCACAACTTGGAAGCAAGATGCCCTTAAGTAGGTAAGGAATGGATAAACTGTGCTATAGCCAGACAATGGAATATTATTCAGCAATAGAAAGAAATGAGATACCAAGCCATGAAAGGACAAGAAGTAACCTTAAAGGCATGCATCTAAGTGAAAGAAGCCAATCTGAAAAGGCTATGTGCTACATGATTCCAACTATATGACATTCTGGAAAAGGCAAAACTATGGAGACCCTGAAAAGAGCAGCTTCCGGGTGCTGGTGGGGGGTGAATAGGTGGAGAACAGAGGATTTTTGCCACAGTGAAAACACTCTATATGATACTATAATGATCAATACATGTCATATACATGTGTCCAGACCCATAGACTGTTCAACACCAAGAATGAACCCTAACGTTAATTATGACTTTGGTGATAAAGGTATGTCAATGTAGGTTCATCAGTTGTAACAGATGTACCACTCTGGTGGGGGATGTTGTTGATCAGGGTGGCTATGCATGTGTAAGGGCAGGAGGTGTATGGGATATCTCTGTACATTCCTCTCAATTTTGTTGTGAACTTAAAACTTCCCTTAAGAAATAAAGTCTTATTTTAAAAAAATGTTTAAATCTTTGAAGTTATGTCAGTTGACCATCTTTCTTAGGTTTAGCAAGAGCACTCCCAATAGACTTAGACAGAATAAGCAATTGAACAAAATCCATGCGAAAGTGTATATATATATATATATATATATATACCCAAAAAGAACATGAGGCTCACAGAAATGCATGCTGTACAGGTAAACTGGGGGCCACCTTAAGCTGTCTGGATAATTGAGATGTATACGGAAATCTCACCCTCAAACACAACAGAATACAAAGCACGTGGAGGTACTGAGCAGAGGAATTAAGAACACAGGCTGGGCAAATTGCTTAAACCTTGCTAAGTCTTAGCTTCCTCATCTACAAAATGAAAATAATACAGTTACCTCCTAAGGTTGTTGGCAGGATTAAGTGCAATCGTGTGCTAACAAATTTTCAATACATCTAAACTATTAATCATAATAATCTTGATGAAACAAAATAATCCGAGCGATAAAAAAAACATGAGCTCACAAAGGAATTGATTCAGGTTGGACAGCATAAGGACATCACCCTCAGTTTGCCCCTCCTGCCAAGGCAGGCATTCTGATCTTGGGATCTATGTAGCCTTCAAACTCCCTGAAACTAATGCAAAATCTTGTGTATAGGTACGTTCTTCTAAGAAAGGAGTCCATAGTTTTCATAAGATTCTCAAGGGAGTCTGGCACCTTCCCAAAATCAGGAATCCCTGCCCTGAGGTATAGCAAACTCTTACTTTAAGTCTTGTTTTCAAATCTAAATGTACACAAAACTCCCTTTCTTCTTCCTCTTTTAGTTCAGCCGACACATGCTGCACGTTTCAAAAGAATTTCACTAAGAATCTAGGGAGAAATTAGAGAGGGAAATAAAGCACATACAAAAAAAAAGGAACATCAAAGTGCAGTGCACTTCACGGATGCTAAGACCAAGACAGTAGAGCCGCACGTTGGCTGGGCCTGCTTGCAGGTGTGTGGGCCCATTCCTTCCCTCGCAGCTCCTCTCTTTTGTCCCTTGGAAGATTCACTTCTTTCTTCTACTAAAACATGGAATTCTTTTCCAGAACATCCCATCTGCTTGGATTTTTTCTTATAGATACAGACCACTGCTTCTCCCTTAACAGAACTGCTAAAGGAGAGTTTACTAATAACCAAAGGGGGGTGGGACTCATTCAATCTCTTGGTGACTAGATGACTAGGAAGAGATGCAAGGGAGATTAGAGAGAATTCAGGGAGAACAAGAGAAGGAAAAGAAAAATCATGTTAGAGCCCTATACTATCAACAACAAAAATTTATGTCAATAAGCAAGCGCGCCATGATCAGTTATTGAGTCCTTAACGTTAGTGAGTTTTAGAGGCTTTCCTGAATAAGATTCTTTCTCTGGGGGAAGGATCAGAGGTAGGTAAGGAATGCAAAGATATTAGACCTATGAGATCCCTGAATATGCTCTCCCTCCCTTCTTCTGTCATTCAGTCTGAAAGGGAAGGGTGGGGAAGGAACATGGAGAATAGGGAAGTTTCTGAAAAACGCTGGGCTCTGGACTAGGCTCTAGAAAACTGAAAATGGAGAGAGTTGAGGTCATATCTTCAAGCAGCTCTTCTCTAGGGAAAGATATAAACGATAAACAAACATTATTCAAAGTGATAAGCATGTTGTGAACTGTGCGAGGGGGAGCCAGAAGAGGAATAAGGTTGGGAAAAACACATCACCTATTGAAGACCAGATTCTCCTCATTTAAAGTTATTTCTGGGGCCTGCCCTTTCCTATCTACAACTACCCTGTGTTCCTCCTGCACCCAGGCCGACGTTGACATGAAAAACTTTTCTGGGATCAAAGCATTTCATGGTAAAATGAGGAAGATGAAAAGGAGAGGGTTTTTTTCTCCCCCTCCCCCACCCATCCAATAGTCTGAGCTCATGCAACTGTGGTCTTTCCTTTGCTTCCAGAATGCTTTCTTCTGCAAAATTCAGAAATCTGTGATACAGAACCTACTTTGCAAGAGTGTAAAGAAATCTCAGGGTGTGAGCTTTATAAAAGCAGGAAAACTATGGGCACGCAGTCTGATTTCTTAGACCAACTTGGCACTAATCGATCTATTACTAACAGGATGTTACTTCTCAGCTCTACTTCCTAGCCCAACTTCTGTCACCAAGGAAGACAAACCTTTGTGCGTGGGCCCCTGTCCAATTCTACACCGAAACTGTCCTCTCCACCATCACAGGACCCTCTTGGAGTGAGTCACTGAGAGATAAAACCCTTGGGTGACAACAGTTGTGGGTAAGGGAAAGGTAACAAGACAGTTACCAAGTCCAAGGTCCCCCAGAGGGTAAAGGAGAGGGATGTGGAAAACCCTATTTACACTGGCAGGAGGTCCAACTTCCCACACCTTACTGAAGAATATCGATGAGTTTCAAACAACTTACTTAAAAATACTGACCTGCCAAAAATGATTTTTTTTTACTGCTTTACTAACCCATTTTTAAGGAAGGAAATGGAGGTTTCTCTGGGAATCTGTGCTGCTGCATGATTTCCATGCTGTACCTCTGAGGGGACTCCAGAACCAAATCTAGTCTCACCCCTGGTTCCTCACTGATGAAAGTCAGAGCTATAGCATGCCTATTCTCTCCAAGCTAAAGCAAATACGCTCACTAAAATCTTGGTGGGACTTCTTAATTTGTAGGAATGTTTTGTTTATTTAATCATCTTCAAAGATCTTAGTGTAATCTCTAGAAAGTTAAAAACATGTTTCTGTATTTCTATAGCCATCTTGTGTGGTTTTGAGAATGGGTCATTCATTTTTAAGCCACGTTCCCTCCTAAATTAGACTGGCTCTCCTCCAGATCCATTTTGCAAGCAAAAGTGCTTGCTAGATGAACCATTGGTGGGTTTAATAAAGTCATGTAAGCGAGTATTCAAGTACTTTAAGGGGCTTCGTCAGGCACTGCGCCATAGTAGCTGAGTAGCGCATGTTTTATGGAAAATGAAGGACAGTGTCCATCGGGCACAGCAGTCACGGCAGCCGACTCAAAGTCAGTATCATGGAACAGTTGCTGTTGCCATCCCCAGAGCCAGAGTCTGAGGACCAAGATGACATTGTGAGCTCAAGCTTTGAGGTCACTCCCTCTACTTTAGACACTAATAAGTGGCCTAAAGAAATCTGTAGGGAAAGCCGTGGGTTGAAAAGATAGCAGCTCACTGAAGGCTGCCTGTGGCCTGAGAAAACAAAACTTTCCACATTTCTTCCTTATTACTAAAGGGAAACACGAGCACTGCAAGAATGAAACTGCTTCTTCAGTAACTAAAGGATTTGAAATAGGAACTTAGTATAGCCTCAACTCAGCATTGTTATTGATTATAAAACAACATTCATTTAAAAACCATTTTGCCTATATCAATCATTGATTATAAGAGGCCACACCTGATTTCAGAAACACTAAGCAAGCATTTATTTATATTTTTATTGAGATACGTTTTGCACACATTGTGTAAATTTAAAGTATACATATATTGATTGGAGAGATTTAAGTTGCAATATGGTTGCCATCGCAGCATTAGCTGTGGTCACATAATTATTATTTCTTGCAGTGTTGGAAACAATTAAGATCTAGTCTCTCAGCAAGTTTAATGTTTATAATACAGTTTTGTTGTCTAAAATCATCACACTGTGTATTTGATTACAAAGGGTTATTCATCTACTAGTTACAAGTATGTACCCTTACTAAACAGCATCTCTCCTATTCCCCCACCCTCCAACTCTGGGCAACCACCATTTTGTTTCCTGCTTTTGTGAGGTGTTTTATAATTCCATATATAAGAGATACCATACAGTCTGATTTATCTCACTTAAGATCCAATCATGCAGTTACCAATGGCAAATTTCCTTTTTTCTCATCTATATATATATAAAAGGCTAATATGCTAAGTGTCCATCCAGGTAATGATGTCACATAGCAATGCCCAGCTACCTTTCCCTAGCGACTAGCCTCCTTGCAGTTTCTTCAGCCCAGGGACATGACTTGCTTTGTAGCCAGGTGGAAACATTTCACACTTTAACCAAATGTCTGTGTATGTTTTCCCGTGCCTCATCTAATTTGATCCTCACAGAAGTCCTGGAGTAGGTAGATAGGAGACTCGGTGGAATCCCATTTTCTTTTCATTAGCTGGAAAATGGAGATTTAGAAAGCTTAGCAACTTGACCCAACTGAAAAGAAGAAATGGTGGATCTTGAAAATGACTTCAGATTTTCTCACTGCATAGAATATAGTCAAACATTGCTGCAGTTAAATATTTTACCCTTTGTTCTCCCTGCGTGATCTACAATAACAATCTGCTTCATGTTGATATTTACTGCTGTGTTGCTGACAATTACCTGAAAGAGAAGTTGGGCTGCTTCACTGGGCTGGAAAAAGTTTAGCTACATCAGAAAGCAGATCTAATTAAGCAAGTTTTATATATATAATATACATATATAGGCTAAGTTGACTCACACGTGCATGATTCATATAAAGCTCTCGCTGGCACCAATCACATGCGTGTGTTTTGATCTGTCATTGTCGATCATGAATTTGGTTGACACTTCTATTATAAAGAATGAATAGCAATATTAAAATATTCCTTCTAATTAATTTCCTTTCAATGTGCACAAATTTGTGTACAAGGCCACTAGTAGTTGAATAATATTCCATTGTATATATGTACCACATCTTCTTTATCCATCTATTGATGTTTCCATTTCTTGGCTACTGTGAATAATCCCGTAGTAAACATGGGAGTGCATAGATCTCTCTTCAATAACCTGTTTTCATTTCCTGTGTATATATACCCAGAGTGGATAGCTAGATCATATGGCAGTTATATTTTCTTATTTTTTGAGGAACCTCAAGACTATTCTCCATAATGGCTGAGCCATTTTACAATCTCACCAACAGGGCACAAGGGTTCTCTTTTCTCCACATCTTCACCAACACTTGTCACCTCTCGTCTTCTTGATGATAGCCATTCTAACCCATGTGCGGCGATAGCTCATCATGGTTTTGATGTGCATTTCCCTCATGATTAGTGATGTTGAGCATTTTTTTCTTAGGCCTATTACTACTTGGATGTCTTCTTTGGGAAAATGCCTATTGTAGGCTGCCTTTTCATTTTGTTGATTGGTTTTCTTTTTGTTTTAGGGTTGTTTGTTTTGTTTCTGTGCAGAAGCTTTTAAGTTTGATGTAGTCCCACCTACTAACAAAACAACCTTTGGAGGACAAACAGACTGTTAACTAGTTCTAAGAAAAAGAGCTTTTCCTTTAAAAGCTGTCTTTTGTGAGTCTTGGATTCTTCCAGCAATAAATGTAGTGCCAAGCTGTTAACCCAAAGATTGGAGCCCTCCGCACCTCCTCCAGTGTCCCCCGTGGAAATCTTGTTCCTGCTGGAAGCCCTTTTATCAACACATCAGCTGCTCCTGCCGTGTGGGCTCCAAACACCACTGTCTAAGGAACTACCTGCAAACACCAGAATGGCTAATCCCCAAAATAAGGTGTTAATTGGTCTCTGGGTGATTCCGACTTCATGCACAATAACCCTTTTTAATGTTTCTTTACAACTGTAGAGGTTCTGCCCTCACTGCTGGTCCAAAGTGCTGGGCCTCTTACCTGGGTTTCTTTTTTCTTTTCCTTCCTTTCAGCTCATGTTTTAGGTAAGGAAAAAGGGAAATGAACGTAGTGAGAAATATAATGGGTCTTGCTCTCTTCATCTGACAGTAATTACAGGGTGTTAAACCCAAAGTAAACCGGGCTGCACAATGTCCTCTGGAAGAACCGAATTAGGAGGGAAGTGTGTCATTCCTGAAGTCTTCATCAAGAGCTCAGGAATCCTGCCGCTAAATAATAAGCACCTCTCAGTGCCTCCGGCCCAGGTGCCCAGTTCATTGCACTTGGGCCAGTTTCCCTGGCTGTTGGCTGTTTACCTGAGGCGCAGATCCAATCATCAACTTGCTGACATTAATCCTTTGTATCATCTTCATTTTCATCTCCCTCCTCTGACCTGCAACTACTTCTCCGTGTCAGCTCAGAATCTGGGCCGTGTGAGCCCTCCCTGAGCCACTAAAAATGAAGCCATGTGGCTGTGGGGCCACCAAAGGGTAGGAGGCCCTCGCAGCACCACCAGCAGGGATGGCTGTCTCTCGGTCCCGCTCCAACCCTCCCCTACCCTCCGTTCCACCACCCATTGCCACTACTTCTATGTAAGGCCTTTGCTGTAGCATGAACAGAAACAACCTGGGCTTTTTATTAATTTTCAGTTGAGTAGATGGCCCTGGAACAACGAAGATTCTAGAAAGTGCAGTTCCTGTCCTTTGCTTGCGAGCTGGGCCAGAGCAGAGTCAGAGGAAAGGACTGGTGATGGCGATGGTGCTTCCCCCAAACGCTCCAGCAGACAGTGTTGGCCTGTTCTTGTGAGACCCTCCTGGGACCATGTGTACTTCCTGATGGGTCTGGCGGCCGGGCTGCCTCCGGTGGGACTGGCTGGGAGCCTGCGGAGCGAGGGTCAGGAGACAGGATGCAGGGTCCATGTGGGAGCAGAGGCTGCGCCGGCCCCGCGCTGGGAACCGAGGCCTCAGACATTACTTCACATCTCAGCGGAATGATGCAACGGTGGCTCTGCGGCGGGTTCTGGTAAACAGCTCAGCGTTTGGTTCTCGGTCCTCAGTGATATTCTTGTCACCAGGCCAACGGCTTCATCAGAGGAATGAAGCAAGGATCCTTACCTAAAACCGTATTTTGTTACTGGTAGTAAACAGTAATAATTATAGGCTCCTTAAACCGATCACTGAGCAAAAGCCAGAAAGAGGGGGGGAAAGTGGCACCACCTTTCTAACAACTCATCTCCCTAAAGATTATTTTTAAGTCCTTGTCTATGATTCAGTCAACAAATATTCACTGAGCAGTTTTATGGGCATGGCAGTATGCTGGGTGTTAGATTTGCTGCTCGATGATGAATTTGACACCCTCCTACCCTCAAGGGATGTGCAAGACATTATAGAGGCCAGGCGTGCACATAAAAACCAGACCGCCCTAAATACCATCACAGGGACTGGAGCTGGTGGAAGCAGAGGCGAGTTCTCGCTGAGGGCGGGCAGTCGGGATTGGGCTGTGTTGAGTTATCCTTGTGTGTTACACTCAGGGGTGAGTAATTCATCTCTGCTATTATAAGTCAACTCTATCCCTTCCCCATGCCCGGACATAGTAGACTATGTATTTTACATAAAAATCTCACCTGGTCTAGTCTTTATGTTGCTTCCCACTATGATAGATAAAAAAGAGGGGGAGGAGGGAAAACTCTAAAATCATTTAGAATGACATCCGATAATAAACCCCATGGTACCCACAGAAAATCTGAAAAACATTCCTCCAGTGGGACTGGCTGGGAGCCTGCAGAGCGAGGGTCAGGAGACAGGATGCAGGGTCCATCCGGGAGCAGAGACTGAGGCAGCCCAGCCCTGGGAACTGAGTGCTCAGACATTGCTTCACATCTCAGCGGAATGATGCAATGGTGGCTCTGTTGGATAGCTCAGTTGGTGAGAGCATCGTCCCAATGCACCAAGGTTGTGGGTTCAATCCCCAGTCAGGGAATATACAAGAATCAATGAATGCATAAATAAGTGGAACAAGAAATCAATGTTTCTCTCTCCCTTTCTCTCTCTCTATAACCAATGAATAATTTTTTAAATGAACTACAGCTGTCTTCATTTATTTACCATAACTCTCCTTCTGCCCTCTTTCAGCAATGCATCCCAGACACACCCCAATTCCCTCTCCCCAGTGCCTAAAACATCTCCCAGAGGCATTCCCTGAAGACCCTACCCAAGAGAGCTTCCCCCTCTCCCCTGAACCCTTTAACTCATTAAATACACCACTCTTTGTAATGTGTATTTTCTTATTATCTATCTTCCCAACCAGACTGCAAGCTCCTCAAGGATGATGGTGTACCCAGTGCTTAGCAAAGTGCCCAACACAGGAGATGTGCACAAATTATTTCACACGTGAATGAGTGAGTGAACAAATGACCAGTAGTCCTCCTTCCTCTGTAGACTGTGGTTGCCGCACCAATAAAATGAAAGAATTCTACGCAAGGACCCATGATTATCTATAATTCTATGACTTGGCACACTCAAACCTAGCTCCTCACCAGAAAATGTTGAGCATCTCTGATTTAAACAGAGTTTTCCTAAAAGAGACATAAAATAGGCAAATTGACGGAAAAACATTGGGTGTTTTGGTCCCATTTTTTAAGAATCAAAAATGCTTAAATACATTTTGTGCTTGCTAAAAAGCCAGGGAACTAGAAGTTTCTCCTCACACACAGGCAGACTGATTCAAACAGTGTGGGCAGTCAGAGGCCCTGGCCTAGCCCCTCCCGCTGGAGGCCACTAGCAAGAAGATACTCGCAAAACACTTTCTGACAGAGTCAAAATTGCCTCTGTGCAAACCCACAAGCTTGCATGAAGTGCCTCATCCACCCTAACCCTAGCAACGCCTTATGGATCCAAAAAGTGGGTGGTCTCAGCCTCTGCCTCCAAGCCCACCTCAGGCTCAAACAAACCCCGCGTTAGTCCAGAACACAGACGCCAGAGGGGCGGGATGGATCAGAGATGTTGGGAAATGCAGTGGCTTTCTTTCTTTAATCAGCAGGAAGCGTGAGCTTCTGTTCGGGCCAGGCGGTGGGAGGGAAGCACTGCAAGTAATTTCGATCTGAAGCTGTGGAGTAGCCCATGTGAAATGCATTGGTGCTGTCATTCTAATTCACAGCAGACCCGGTTCCAAATTTTGTTTTTTAAGTCCATCTTTTTCTGTTTCCTGTTAACAAAGAACATGGGGTTATTTAAACACGATTCCGCTGGGTTCTCCCAAGTGTTGATAAGGCTTGGAATCCTGCTCATCTCCTGAGAAAAAAATCTGAAGTCCTAATTAAAAGTTTTGTTCTCACAATCAAATCTTGAACCTGTGCCCTCTGGCTCCACTTCTCATATAGTAACTCATTTCGATCTTCCTTTAAAAGAGAAGTTGACGGTGTGTGGGAGGAAGCATTATGAGAAGATTACGGACTATTATTTCTGATTTGAAAGGAAATGTAATTTGCTTCAGAGACTGTCTGAGGCATACCTGTCTGCCCAGCCCCTAACATGGGACCCGGGACATACCTGGCAGTCAATGCACACATGTTATATTACATTTTTTCTGAATTAATCAAAATTGTCCCTCTCTAGGGCTAGCTAAATAAACAGAGGTGGTTTATTAAATAGATTAGGTTTAGGCTCAGGTTGAATCCAATGACAAGCAACTGGAACTGGATCTGACTCTGGGTGACTTGGTATTTTTTTATCATTTTAAACAGATAATTCGTATCCTGTTGTTTTGGAAGGCTGCCCAAAGCTGCTCTACATATATGGAAACTATAAAATGCAAATTAGGGCTTTGACGAACCACCTGCTTATGTCCCTGAGCAGACTTTATGTTTTCTAAACTAAAATACCAGGACTACATGCCCTAACTGGTTGGACTCAGTGGATAGAACGTCGGCCTGTGGAATCAAGGGTCCCAGGTTCGATTCCAGTCAAGGGCATGTACCTTGGTTGCGGGCACATCCCCAGTAGGGGGTGTGCAGGAGGCAGCTGATCGATGTTTCTCTCTCATCGATGTTTCTAACTCTCTATCCCTCTCCCTTCCTCTCTGTAAAAAAATCAATAAAATATATTTTTTTAAAATAATAAAATACCAGGACTACAGACCTGGATTTTCAGAATTGGAACAGCCCCAGAAATCTGAAGCCAGGACCCGAAGCCTGCAGTTAACTTACAGCTTTCTTAGCTACACCTGAACCCTTTACTCATGTTCCCCTGCCCCAACACACACACACACACACACACACACACACACACACACACGCCATTCCAAAATTTCACATTACTGGGAAGAACAAACATATTTTATAAAACTTAAATATAAAAAATTTAAGCCACTATAAAATTTTAGAGACGGTTGGTATTTGAATGCTTTCAAATCTAGTCCACTTATAATTTAGAAAAAGACACACTCAAAATTTAAACATTAACGCAGTGGTGGACTCATCCAGGCAAACTCCTTTTATTAGCAAAAATGAGAGTCTTACTTCTGAATCCTTTGGAGACCACAGAGAAATTTCTGGAAGGGTAACGGTGTGAGCACCCTTTTTTGCTACCAATACTGTCAGGAGTTACAGCAAATTGTATTATAAAAGTGTCCATTGCAAATAATACATCCGTGTTTGGAAAGCTTTGGGTGGAGGGAGAAGTAGGTGGAAAGGCGACCTCTGTGGCCATAGCCAGCGAGGGGAACCAAACTGAAGTTTCCCCAGCCACTCTCCAGGCTTCTAGAAGGCTCTCCGCCTTGGACAGGTGGTTACGTGAAACAAGGAGGAAAGGCAAGGCTGAAGGAAGTCCTTGTTCATCAGGAGAAGAACCTTCCCTAAGGCGTATCCATCTCTTGATTACTCACCCGTGGGTTCCGCGGGTGCCTGGCACCTCCCCCAATGTTAGGGTGCTCTTAGGCCACTTATGGTTCGGGGGAGACAACAGGTGAAATTCTAGTAGCCTGGCTTCCCAATCTTTACAACTAAAAGATTTTTGTAGAAGGAATCTTAAAGTCAAGCCAGATTCAAGGCCTTTCGGATAATATGTTGATCTAAATCATGCCTGACATGTCTGTTCCCTTTGCCTTTGCATGACGAAACGAAGCCAAACTAATTGGATCTTGTTATTCTATTTTGCCATTTAATATTTTTCAAAGATTCATATTTTGAATGGATGTAGGAACATTTTTTGGCCCAAGAGCAGCACCCTCTTGTAGGTATTCTCCCAGTGGCTCAACTCATATCCCCCGGGTGTTCCATGAAGGAGCCTTGGGCTCTAAGCAAGACCAGAGAGCTCGCCAGCCCCCCCCCCTCCCCCCGTGCAATAGAGAGGTCATCTCACTCCAAGAAGAGGCAGCAGGATGCAGGGAGTGGAAAGGGGATTTTAGTGGGTGACAGAAAACACCGCCCGCTGAAGCACTGCAGCCTGCCCCTCCTCCTCGCCCCCTCACCCCTTCCTCCTCTGCCTACTCCTCCTCCTTTCCCTCCTCCTACTCATCCTCATCTGTGTGAAGACAGAGGAGCTAATTTATCAGACCCCTTCCAGCACAGGGTTGGGGCGAGTTTTCCCCTCCAGTGCACCTCCTTTCCTCTTCAGATTCACCCATGAGGCTCTGTGGGGCCTGCAGGCAGGCACATTCCAAAAAGGATCTTGAATATTTCATTGTCAGGAGAATCCTCATTAGCTGGCTTCTGCACTCACTCTTTTCTCCAGCTCTCACGTGAAGGCAGGACTAGCTAGCCTTTGTCCCCTTCTAATTTGCCTTCTCCACCCCTCACACCCCAAACCCACTGCCTCTGGCACCCCTGCTGAGAACAATAGATGGGGGAGAAAATATTTCCGGGATTAGTCTCATAACTCTTTCATTGGCTTCCCTGGAAATTCTCTCTCCTTGAGCATGTCAGGCATGGGGGAGCCTTAGAAGATCATTCCTGACTCAGCAGCACGTTTCTGCAACGTGCCAGCTGGATCATCGAAAAGCTATTCAGCTACCCAGGAGGAAAGGCTCCTGGCCAAACGACAGGTTAACTGGAAGAATATAGTGCAATCCTCAATCTTAGCACCAGGTACAAAGCAAAAAAGGCCACTTCCTGACTCCCAGAGTTGTCAGTGTCCTGAGTGGATTTTTTACAGATTCTGTCCTTGCCTGCAAAGCTTCCTAAGGAAAGGCTGGGGGGCGGGGGAGATAACCCACTGTGTGCTCCTTTGTGCATGTCTGGGAAGAGGGAAGTCACACGCCTTCCTGTTTCTGAGGGAGCAGGCCCTGGGAAATATGGTTACTTTTCTCTTGTCAGATCCCCGTGCATTCAGTCGGGCTGATAACGTGAGCCTTTAGATTTTCGTGTGAACACTCACCATTCATTGTCTTTTCTGCTTTGGCCTCCTCCATATCTAAAAGATCTTATCATTACTTTCCCATTGTATTTGTGTCTGTTTTTCCTTCCCATGTAAAGCTTTACCTGGTGTCAATTTATCAATAATAACAGAAGCCACTGTGCTGAGGGCTTTCTATACATTAGCTCATTTATGTCTTGACAACACTACAAAGTAGGTGATTTACACGCTATTTACAAATGAGAAACTAAGGTTTGGGTAAATTAGGACTGTCACTCAAATAACACAACTAGAAAGTGGCAGTCAGGATTCAAACCCTGCTCTGACTCACAAGCATTGCTCAAAGCCACGCAATAAAACACAGAGAGCCCAGGGAATGTGCACTTTCTCTGATTAACACCCATATCTGAGCACATGCTACAGAGTCTGAACAGTGTCTACTGCTACCTCGCCAACTCTCTGAAGATGATGACAAAGACTACGATGGCCATGGCACTTTCTGCAAAAAGGCACAATACAAAAGGAATTTAAGAATTGTTAGAAACCTTGAGGCCAGAAACACGCTTAGTTCCTAATACAAAGCAGGGTGCTAAACAGGTGCCTGATTAAATGCTTTTGATGATGAAAGAGAATTCCTCGGGCAATGGAGGCAGATCAGTGAGGTGAGGAGTATTAAATGAGCCACCCCCAGGGGGCAGAAACAGGGGTGCCATCAAAGACAAGGAGACAAGCCAGACAAACATAAAACCAGCACAATTATGAATAGAAAACGGGAGCCTTTGCAAGTCTGAGGGATGGTAGAAGGTCAGAGATTATACCAGAAGTCCCTCTTCTGTTGGATTCTAGTCTTCAAATCTCTACGTCTCCCCCTCCCCAATACTACCCCTCCAGCAGCATGGACTAGTAGACAGAAACCAGATTGCCTGGGTTTATGGGTAGGAAAATAAAAAGCCCCAGGTGCACAGAATTGATTCAAGAAGAACTGCAGTACCTGACACGGTTTTAGTGTTCCATAGGGCAGTGGATGAAGTCGCTGGCTGAGAGGGAAGAAATGGAAGCGGAGGTCGGAGAAACAGAAGCGTTGGCATAGGTGCTATGGAGGCGGTGTAGAGAATAACTTTTCGGGTGTGGTGGTTATTTGAGAAGTGGAAAATGCTAAACACAGTCATTTGTTCCTTCAGTAAATACTTTTAAGCAAAAAGTGTTTTTTGGCTTAGGCAAAGAGATCTGGCCATGAACAGGCCCATACCCTCATGCAGCTTCAGGGGTGGGTGGTCATAGTGGCTGGGGTGACACTCGCCATTACTCTTTATAACACTGTACAGTTGGACAAGCACTTTCACATTCCATTATTTCATCCAACCTGACAATGTTGCTTTGGAGGCCAATGTTGGGAAACTCATTTTACAAAAAGAGAAAACTGAAATTGAGGGATTAGAAGATGTGCCAAAGGCTCCACAGCTAGATAATGAGAGGCTAAAAATGAGAACTCAGGGTAGTGTTTCTCACAATGAGCAAAGGGCTGGATGGGCAGAAGGCAGCTATTGTAGGCACTAAATGTCTCTTTGCTCTCTCCTTCTATCCCTCCCTCCCCTGTCCCTGCCTTTCTTTAAATTAAACAAAGTCCTCTCTTCATATCTAATTTCGTGATCTGGACTCGGCTCCAGCATTGAAATGCCAGTTCAAGCAACTTTGGGCTCGGGGGCAACCAAAGACAGCAGCCATCAATATTTAGATGAACACTATATGGTACATGAACCCAAATCCTCATGCACCCAGATTTCCTTGTCCCTTGAGCTTTAGTAAATTTGGTTTAAACCACCCATTTCTAAAAACAGTGAAAGTTCAAAGCCCTCCCCTCAATTTCTATGAATTCCTGGAGCTTTAGAGTCTTATTTCCTTGTATCTGGTTTCTGCATTCGCACCTGCTGTCTTCTTTGGCCCCAAACTGAAATCCAGACCCCTTCACTTGCTTCCACACCAATCCGATGGTTTAATCAAATGTACAGATTTGCTAGGGGGTGAGGAAAGGAGTTTGAGGATATGTCTAATTAAACAACACAGAGCCCTCGGCCATCTCACTATCTCCACTCTCGCCTCCCCATTTCCTCTCCCAGTCCTCCCCTTGTAAGCTAAGTGAAGTCCTCTTCTTATTTCACACAATTCAGTGTATCAATCGCATTAAGTATCCTGAGCTTGCCCCTGGGAGGGGTCTTATCCTCTACTCAGAGTGGCTTACCCAAGCATTTCTTCCAAATAAGTATAGTATTCCCTATTAAGAGACATTAAGGAAAACAAAATGTTCTACATTTTGTGACATAATAACTCTCTGAAGTAGACATTATTATTCCCACTTTGTAGATGACAAACCTGAGGCACAAAAACAGACTAAGCCAGCGGTCGCCAACCAGTGGTCCGTGAGGTCTGAAAGGCTGGAGACTGCTGAAAGCCACCTGCCCACATTTTTATAGCTGATTGCAGCTCTAAAGTCTAAGCCCCGATTGCAACAAAGATCTGTCTGACTCTGAAGTCCAAGTTTTTTGTAAGACACCATAATCTTAAAGTTGTCCCAGAAAAGTCTAGATCAGCGGTTCTCAACCTGTAGGTCGCGACCCCTTTGGGGGTCAAACGACCCTTTCACAGGGGTCGCCTAAGTCATCAGAAAACACATATATAATGACATATTGTTTTTGTGATTAATCACTATGCTTTAATTATGTTCAATTTGTAACAATGAAATTGGGGGTCACCACAACATGAGGAACTGTATTAAAGGGTCACGGCATTAGGAAGGTTGAGAACCACTGGTCTAGATGAAGGACCAACCTTGGAAGAAAAAAAATTGAAAAGGACCACTTCCTTCTATATTCAGGAAGGAGTTGCCAAGCAGGAAGTTATGCCTATAGAGATAATTCCCTGTGCATAGCCTGGTGAGAGTAAAGTCTAGAACCCAAATTGCTTTTTTGAAATGGTCTAATACAGATACGTCTGTGACTTTCTGATCTGAGGAGTTTATCTTGAAGTGATATTTATTCCAAGTACCCGAAGTACTTAGACCTTAACATTGTTCACTTTAGAAAATTGCAGTAAGACAGCATCGATAGATCTTGAGAACATTATGCTAAGTGAGATACATCAGGTGGAGAAAGACAAATACTGTATAGCACTTATACATGGAATCTAAAAAAGCCAAACTCATAAAAGCAGAGAGTAAAGTGTTGGTTACCGGGGTGGAGAGGGAGGGGGGATAGGACAGATGTGGTTAAGGGTAGAAACTTGCAATCAGTAGTAAAGAAGTCCTAGGGATCTACTGCACCGTAGGGTGAGTGTAGACAGCAGCACTGTATTATAATCAGCAAACTTGCTAAGAGACTAGATCTTAATTATTTCAAATATTAAAAAGGAATTATAATTACATGAAGCGATAGGGGTGCTGGTTATTGCTACAATGGCAATCACATACAACATATAAATGTATTAAATCAACATGCTGCACACCTTAAACTTACACAAAGCTATATATGTCAAATATATTTCAATTTAAAAAGAAAAGAAAAAATTACTGTGGAGACAGACACCAAGGAAAATGAAGTCATGATTGAGGAAGCATCATTCAAAAGTCCAACACTGACTGTAAGGATGGTAATGGAGGGCTGCATTTAGCTCCGGAAATGAACCAGCCAGCCTCAGGACACTCTCTTCCTGCTGACACTGTGAATCTAATCGCCTGTGGGAAGCTGCCTAACCCAGCTGATGTCTTTGCAACACCTTGCATGGCAGCCTAGAACCCAGAAATGAGGTCTATACAAAGGGGTGAATATTGCATTTGACTTTGGGGTTTAACAAAAATTGTAGAGGGAAATCCTAAAGGGATTTTTTCCCATCTTATCACCCCATATGTTTGACAAGAACACATCATCATCATCAACAACAACAACAACATCAGCATAAGCCAGGCACTGTGCTAGGCACGGTAGGTATATAGACAAGTTAAAACAGAGTTGTTGCCCTCACAGAAGTTCTAGTCTAGAGGGGAGGGAGATTTTAATATTAAAAAATCACAAATATGAGCATTAATTGCATTAGTAAATTCTAAATATTTTACTCATTGACTTGTTTGACTCCATAACCCTGGGAGGTAGATAGAATTATCCTTAGTATTATCCTCATTTTATGGATTAGTACATTGGGATTCAGAGCAGTTAAACACCTAGCCTAAGGTTCCATGGAACTGGGATTTGACCTACTAGTAGGTCTAAATTCAGAGCCACCCCACTGCATTCTGGCTCCACTGAAAAGAAGGACCTAAGATGAGCCTTTTAAAGTTGGATTATGCGATGTTAAGGCATGTTAGTGATCGTGGGAGACAGGGGAGTGATTGCTTATCCACTGAGCCTCATAGAGCCTTTTTGGGGACCCCTTACAGTTTCTGCCATCACATTCCACCAGGTTGTGAATATGAACAACTTTTGGATTTTCTTATCCTGAGTTCTCCTTTTTTTTTTTTCTTTTTCTTTTAAGGAAGGGTCTTTATTTCACATAGAGGAAGAAGGAAAAAACAAACGAACACCAACACAATTTGCAGGGCTCTGTATAGCAGAGCTCCCCGAACTTTTTCTGTGAACAATCAGATAACAAATTTTTTAGGGTCCTCTATCTCTGCTGCAATTATTCTGCCTCTATTGCAACTATGAATTTGTATCATGAAAGCAGTCATTGGCAGTAAGGGAATGGAGGGCATCACATCATTCAAGTAAAATTTTATTTATGGCTACTAAAATCCGAATTTTATTTCACTTTATTTTTAGTTACAAAGTAGTATCCTAAGTTCTCCTTCAAAAAGGGATGCTTTTACAACCACTTTGATTATTCCCTTGATTATTTGATTTTTATCCTTCTTTCCTTGATTATTTTCTTGATTATTGTCAACCAGGAAATGACCAAGAGTCTTAACATGACAAGTCCCATATGACCTGACCACTAGCATCCTCTCCAGCTCCCAAGATGAGCACACCATCCTTTCAAGACCATATCCTTACATTTAACTGCCTGGGGAATTTTTTTTTAAGCTTAAAAGCTTTCCCTGCCTACTTCAGGCATTTCCTTTGTGTTCTGGCCTTTATGAAAACTCTTATCACCAGGTGAACCCTGAGTTTCTCCAGGTAAGAACTGTGTCATAGCCACCTGCAATTCTAGCACCTAAGAACAGGCACACAGTAGGCACTGGATAAATGCTCTGTGGATGAATATATGAATGAGTGAAGGAATGATTGGATACCCTGTGAGTCAGGGCTCTGGCATTCCTGGCAGGCACAATTTCTAAATTCCTCCTAAGCCATTTCACTTAAGCGGCTCAATAAGTAGCACCACAGAATATTAGCTCTGCCATGTTTCTGAAATACACTCTTCCAACACTTATATTTTACAGATCAGGAATGGAGGTTTATTGCCCATGGTCACTTCTACATTACTCTCCACTTACTCCTGAGTCACTCTTGGTTCAGATGGTTCATTCTTCTAACTGCGAGCTCAATGCAATCCCAAGACATTTTTTAAATTAAAATTAATGACTGATCTACAAAGAAGCCTATTAGTGTCACAATCACCCAGGGGCACTTGAGAGACACTCTGGCGGGTGGAGGGAGGCAGAGGCAATGAGGTCATCGCGGTGTCTGTGTTTATCAATGGGGATCTCAGTTCCTTCCCTCCATGAAGACTCTCTGCACTTAATGGGGGATTTTTAAAGCCTGTGGTTTGCAACAAGATCCATCACTGTTGCTTCATTTGAGTCTATTATTCCTTGCTGCTCATTGCAAGAACAAAGTGGAACTTGAATAAATGTAGGATGATACTGAATAAATATACATATGGTGTAGGTAACGCAATTAACCCAAGCATAGATGATGCAACTAATACTCAACCATGTGTTGTAGTCAAGAATTTGGCAAAGCCTCGCCTCAAAAAGTTCTTATATTGTTGAATTCTTTACAAAGAGGTTTTACCTAAAAATAATAATGTGAAAG
Organism: Myotis nattereri; assembly: GCF_964212035.1. Taxonomy (NCBI): domain Eukaryota; kingdom Metazoa; phylum Chordata; class Mammalia; order Chiroptera; family Vespertilionidae; genus Myotis; species Myotis nattereri. Next base: position 39,526,487 of record NC_138079.1, read on the forward strand.
GTGTAAGTCTGCTTACCAATCAAGAAGCAGACAGATCTCACTGGCTGCCCATGGCTGTTTGGCTGTTTTTCTTCCCTTTAGAAAGCAAGGGTTTTCAAAACAGGATTCATCTCTTTACATCTTGTATCCCCAGTGCCTCAAACATAGTAGGAGCTCCATAGATGTTTGGTGAAATAATAAGTCAACAAATAAAAGAATGAGTGTTTGCCTACTGTAGTCATTAAGATTAGGTTCAGTTGTACATGAGTGAAAACAAAATGAGAGGTTCGAACAAGATTAAGGTTTCTATCTCTTTTACACAAAAGAAAGGTAAGAAAGCCTGATTAACATGAGAGTTCCACAGCCAGCAGAGACCCAGGCTCATTTTATCTTTTTGCCTCCTCCTTCTACACTCGAGGTTGCCTCAAGATCAAAGGTGGATGCCATAGCATTAATCAAGTCAGTGATGAAGGCAGCCAGAAGAGGGGAAAATGCACCCCACCTAGTCAAGAAGATTTTTTTTTAAGCTTAAGTAATTTTTAAATATTTTTTCTCTTTTTAAATTGTGGTAAGATATAAATAAATAGATTAGATGTAGACATAAATACCTCATAAAGTTTGCCATCTTAACCATTTTTATGTGTATAGTTTAATGGTACTAAAAACAATTATAATGTACAACCATCATCTCATCCGTCTCCAGAACACGCTTGATCTTATAAAATTGAAACTCTGTGCTCATTAAACTCTGACTCTCCATTCCCCTTCCCCCTTGTCCCTGGCAGCCACTATCCTAACTTCTCTGTAAACTTGACTACTCCAGGTACCTCATATAAGTGGAATCATACATTATTTGTCCTTTTGTGACTGGTTTATTTCACTAAGCAAAATGTCTTCAAGATTCATCCATGTTGTAGCATGTGTCGGTATTGCCTTCCTTTAATTTTTTTTATTTTCACTGTTGACACTATTACAGATGTGCCCTACTTCCCCCCTCTTTGCACAGCTCCTCCTCCTTTCTTTTTTTATATTCCATTGTATGTATATGCCATATTTTGTTTAGCCATTCATATCAATGGACATTTGGGTTGTTTTCATTTTGGGCTATCAAGAATAATGCTGCGATGAACACAGGTATATCAACTAAATCTCTTTTAAAGAGCTTGACTGGCCATCCTTAACTATAAGAGAGTTTAAGGAAAGTGGCCTTTATGTGGACACATTTGCCATCCAAATAATGTATTTCCCAAGTAAAAAGAGGGAGAGGATATTGGGTGGGCAGCTAGCAGACCATGCCACTCTGCTGCAAAGTGACTGCTTTTCTCAGAATAATCCCATCTGCTCCCATGTCTGAACAGTTTGTCTGTGGGTTAAAGGACAATCTCCAGAAATCCTCTCCCTGTGAAAGAGTGGCATGTTCAGCCCGAATAATAATTCTGCTGAACAATTTTCCAAGCATTTTCAAATATCTATGCTCTCATCTCCAGACCCACACACAGTTGCAAAGACCTATTTAAGCTGGAAATTCACTGGCATTTCACTCAACAGATCAGGAAGGGTAATTATCCTCCCATTGCCCACCAGCCATGCAGCTCTCCCTTCTCACTTCGCTTTTCAACTCAAACAGGTGTTCTTCCTGTAACCATTAAGAATTTTTAACGTGATCATTTGTATTGTGGCGCTCCAAAGGAGAGGTATAGACCAGAGCACTTGCAAATGTGTTTGTCCTTGGAACTCTTTCCGTCTTTTATGGAACAACTCCAGATAAGTGTACTGAGCACCATATTATGGGAAAGAGCCGGGAAGCCTGGACACTCATAAACACCTTCAGGTCCCTCTTACCTTTGCCGCTCTCCAAATCATCTCAGTTCTGCCTCACGAAGTCTCTCATCTCTCCTTCCCTTCCCTTCTCGCCTGTTAAATTAATTAAACAAGGACGTCATTAGACTGAGTTGGTTCTAGTAAGTTTGTTAGCAGCTATGACATAAGCAATCCAAAACCTAAGCCTGTAAATGCCTCAAGGTTAGGAAACAGAAAACTATGGCCAACCAATCACAGTCAACTAGGCCTTCCCCAATAGGCAAACGCCTAAGCTATATAGCCAATCAAATGAGTTTCTTGCTTTGCCTCCTTCCCTTTTTACTTTATAAAAGCCTCTCTCCCCCAGCTCCTGTCGTTGGACTGCTCCTAACCACTTTTGGTTCCTCATACCTAACTGCAGACCTTGCATTTAGTAGAAGATGTCCATTAAGTTTGCTGAATTGATTTGCATTAGATGACAGTGGCTATGCCTAAAAATTGGAAAAAATAAACAAATGAACCCACAAATAATGGTCTAAAGAGCTTTTTGACTAATTGCTATAGTTCAAAACACTCCATATGGACCATCAAACAACAGTCATAATGATCAACATCTCTTGTAAAGACTGGAAGTGAAAAACTATTTCATCCCACTCATCTTCTGTCAGAGATGCTGAAGAAAGTTCTAGACTCAGGGGTCAATCGTTGCCTTATTTTTTTCATTGCTGAAGCAATTCTATGCCAGACACAAAAGCCTCCTTGTCTTAACTTGTTGCCCCTTCACTCTAAGAAACACTAGTGTTCTTTTCACGTCTTAGCCACTGACCCCACACCATAATTAAAACCCAATCTGAAATTTTCCCAGAGTTCAATGACTCTCACCTAAGTGATAGACTTAGATATATAAAAATATTTCCTTTAAAACACAAAAATGCCATCAATATCTGTGAGGGTTTGATGAGAGAGCAGGGGAACAGAGATGGTTTGGGAGAATTACAGAATAGTAACTGATCACGGAGATAACAAAAGGAAAAGAGGATGCCTGAGGGAAATTGCTAAATCAGGGCTTTTTCTTTTTTGCTTTTTCTCTTGCTCTGCATTTTCATTAATTGCTGTCTGGATTAGAAAAGGTCATAGGCCTAATTATACCTGTGGACACCACATAATAGAGGCATTAACATGGTGCCCAATGACCCGCCAAGAGCACCTCCCCGCCAGCCTGAAAGTTCCCTAACCAGTCAAATTAAAAAGTCCATGAAATGTAAATGACATTTGAGATGTTTTAGGTATGAGGATGATATGTTTTAAAAAGACAAAAAGAGAGAAAGCCCATAGCTCTCAGAGATACACATTGAAATATTTACAAATAAAAATATGATGTCTGAGATCTTCGTCAAGCTACTTCTGTAGGGGGGAGGGGGGGCGGTAGGGGAGAAGGAATAAATGAAGCACAATTGCCCCTTTACTAATAATAGCTGGCTCCGGGTGATGGGAGAATGGGGTCTGTATACAATGCTCTCCTTGTGCATGTGTGTTTGAAATTTTCTATAATAAGAAGTTTCTAAAATACCTTGGGTGTCTTCTTTTTTAGAGACCCCCTAAGAAAGCCAGACTTTTGATACCCAGAAACCTCCTCCTTGAGGCCAGGAAACCAATATAAGTATGTTGGTATTATCACACGCTCTTTGTTTCTAAAACATTAAATGTTGAACTCTTTATCTCCAGAGAAAGAGAAGCTAGGAGTGAGGTGGAGAACCTCTCTCACACCATAAAAACATTAATCACATCAATGTTTTTTCCTCACTTCTAATCATGTACCCCATGGCCTGCCAGATGTTAGCCAACTGATTAGTTTCAGAAGAATTTGTAAAAGTTTACTACTGTTATCATCAGCCCAAGGCCCTGTGGGCAATGCATTCTAAATAGGAACAGACTGAGATCTGGTTATAATTCTATGTTCAAAATAGCTTCTTCTCAGAAGTCACATCCACAGGCTTCCTAGGAAACGTCCCTGTTTGGGGTTTAAGGATTTCCTTGTCCAGGAATCTGGCTCTTGAGGTTCCTCTTAGTTGGCTCACTTCTCAGCCCTTTTTGTCTTCTTTCACAGCAAGCAGGGGAAATTACTCTTCTGGAAATTTCCTCCAACCCTTCTGGTTTCTCCTTCCTTTCTAGAGCAGCACAAGATACTGTCCTTAGAGTCTCCTGCTATGCCCACTAGTCAACTAGGGCACTCATCCCCTGTCAATCAGGAGTTCTTGCCAATCAAATCGAGTAAGATCAAAAGGTATCGGTGTGGCACTTTCTGTGCACCCAGAACTTTCCTGTGTCCTGGAAAAAAAGGAGAGAGAAGAATGAGCTATAGACAAAGGGGTCGTGGTGGGGCGTGAAGGGAAGAGAAAGGAAGAAAAGGAAGAGAAGAGGATAAGGAGAGAACAGAGGGAGAGGAAGGAAGGAAGGAAGAGGAAAAAGAAAAAAATGACCTCCTAATTGACTATGTTCCATAACTTTTGGACATGAGAACATGTTTTTTCCAGAAACTACTTCCTCAGATTCACTAACACGGAACTTCGAGAGAGAAAGAACTAAGCACAGCTTTCAAACTATGCTCTGTGGGTTGGGTTTCTCTCCACCGTCAGTCACCTTGAGTTCAGAAGGCCGCTGCTGTAAGCGGGACCGTTGGTGGAGGCCGCAGCCACAGTTGATGATTCCATTGACTCAGTGGGTGACTAGATCGTTTTAAACGCCCTTTGTGTCAGCACAGGCCATTTGTATATATCAGGTGCAGAAGGAGACGCTGCAGCCTCCTCAGACCAGCCTCGAATGCTCTCCCAAACGGACAGAGTGCTGTGATTTGTTAAGAAAATTTGAACACTACCTGGTAAAGTTCTTCCTGGATAATGGGTCTGGATGTCGGTTTGAAAAATGTCCCATGTGCTTGTTTCATTTTAAAGTGTGTGGTTAAGAGACTTTGGCATGATTTATTTGTTGGTTGGGCGTGTGGTGGAGTAGAGGGAAGGGGGCAGAAATTATATGACAATTTAAAACATAACAGATTTTGTTTGGCACTCCTTGGTGGGAACTTGAAATTGAATACAGTAGCAAAGTCATCTGTCAAGGGCAGCTTGCTCTGATGTCCAAGAGAACCTCCTTAAAAACTTATACGTCATCAATGTAAGAAATAAATGACATTTTCATTCCTTCCATTCTTCATGTCTTGGGGATATGAGATGCAAGGAATGAGATCTTGGATTGTAAATCATGGTGACTGGCTGTTAAATCTGAGACCAGGCCCATCGGTTAGTCTGCATGTTCAGCATTGTTCATTTCCAGCTCCCTCTTCCCACCCTCTCTCAGCTCCCAGCCTACCTCCACCCCAGGCTTGTTATTCACCTTCATTTATCTTGGTAAGAATGACATAATGGGAAATTGTTAAGGCTTGAAGGAATTGCAAAGAAATGGTCAACCCAAAGAGCCAACATGGTCCTGCCCCCTTTTGGGGACTTGTGATAAAACCAAATGATAAATGAGGGAGAGGAGGAGGAATTGAATTAAACCAGCAAGTTTCTTGCACATACTGGGAAAAAAAATAGATATTTTTTCGCAAATCTGACTCGACACTGGCATCTACTTGAAAGATCTTAAATAACCTGCTGCTCAACTAAGATGAATTCCAGCCTATGTCTGTCCGTTCCCCACCCGTAAAAGAAGTCAAGATTATAAAGGCATACCAAGGTTATGGAAGAAAAATAAAGTTGCTTTATTTTACATAACACCAGCATAAATGTGGTCTTGAGTCCTATTTAGAGAAGTGTGTGTATGTGTGTGTGGGAGAATGTAAGGAGAGGAATAAGTTGGGTCACCCTGGCCTTTTCCAGCTGCCGGGGATCCCTGCTCCACTCAGTCCTGGACACGGTCAAGCTCAGAACCCAGGAGGGGCAATGGTAGGGGGAGGAGCCATTATCTCTTTCTACAGTGTCAGAGGGCACATTGCTAGTACACCTCCCCAGGGCACAAGCAGGGTGGGGCTGACTCCTCTGAAACCTCTTTGCAGACAGAAAACAAAGTTATTTCAGTGGAGAAACTGACACTGACTTACATTGGTTCCGGCAGGAAACTGACAGGAGAGTCGGTTTTTACAAATGAACAGTGGGTGCTGTGGCCCTTGAAATGGCCTGGAGCCATCAGTCATTCACAACCTCCGCATCTGAATGTGACATCTCCGTGAGCAGGAGCTTTGCAGAAATTTTATTTTTACATGTGATTTTTCAGCTACTCTGAGAATAGCAAGAGGTCAAAGGAACTCAAAATAATGGGTGGAAAGAAATGGCAATAAATTGAAATACACATGAAATTGAAGCACAGCTGGTAGATGATTGTGGAGTTACTCTCCAAGTCCAGGCCACAGAATCAGAGTCCTCAAAAGTCCCCAAGAAGCTGAGCAGCCCCCAGACCCACCAACAGCCTGTTCTCAAGACCAGGAAGACTCCAGCTACCGGACTCTTCAAGTCAAAGAAAAAGCACATTTCTCTACAACCCATTATTCCATCTGTCCTTGTTCTGGATGCTCACCTTGTCATGTCACCAAAATCATAAGAGATTGTCCAACCATCCAAAATTCTAGTTTATTCCTTAAGGGATAAACATAATGGCCAAGGTAACTGGACTTCTCATGTCAACCTCTTAGAACCTTCTGTTCTCAGCAGGAAAATCAAAATAACAGCAAAAAAGCCTATTGGTGAATATAATCATCACCAAGAGAGTTGAACTTAAGGAATATTTTTATCAAGATATTACAACTTCCAGAATCACCTTTTTCCTTTAAAGGAATTCATCTGATACTTGGACTAGAATTGGTCTTCCTTCATTTGAGTTAACAGCCAAGAGAATTGTGGTTAGTATACCCCAGATCATCAAGCTGAGAAGAGTCAGGGATTTGGAACAGACAATCAATCTATATAGCCAAAAAAATTCTCTCAGAAGACCAAGTGAGAACAATGTACAATGTGAGTATAATCATGATTATCATTAAGAGTTCACTCTCTGGATGCAAATCCAGGCTCCACCACTTACCCAGCTGTTCATAAGTTTCTTTACCTATAAAATGGGATATTAAGGTTGCTGGGGAGGTTCAATAAGCTATAAAACAGCAGCACACAATGCCTGGCCCACTGTAAGTGTTCAATACATGTGAGCTAATATAACCATCATCATTTGCCGTCTTGATTTTGCCATTTTCACCTTATACACTCTCCAGCTTGCTTTGGATTTCTCTCTTTTATGAAACTATTCCCTCAATTTAAAAATATAGGTCCTACTGACTCATTACATTACCTAAAATTTTCTTATAAAATATAAAAATAATTAAAATAATCAATTGGAAAGGAAAGGAGAAGAGACATTTTCCAGTACCGTTGGCTGGTGCCATGAGGCGTGGGTGTTTCACCCAGTGGCGTGGAGGAAATCAAAAACCGTCCTCTGAGTAAGGTCTCCATGCTTCCCGGGAGCCAGGGAGTGCAACCTGCCTGCCATCACGTAGGCCTGATTAGCTCCTAAGATTATACCTGACTTGGTCTTATCATTGCTTCATCCTCAGTCACCTCTGCAACTCAAAGCGGAGAGAAACATTCTCTGGCTTTCTCCAAGTTTGGGGTAATTTTATTCAAAGGATCTTTGTTTCCATAGGAACCACTCTTGGGTGTCCCTGTATGTTGCTTGGCGTCCTTACTCTTGAGTGTCCAAGACCCTGTAACCCATATGCTCCTGGGATAAAATTATTTTGAGTAGTGATGTGCTTCAGGTGCTGATGAGTACAAGAATAGCCCCTGGGGGGACTCGGGAAAGGATTCTGAAAACAGAAATGGGAACTAGAATCTCTTTTACCACAAACAAAATAGATAGTCACCACCATAGCCATCAAGTACTTATTACTACCTTTACCTTTACCTCTAAAATAAAAATCTCCATACCTGTCTATCCAAAATGTCCACTTACGAATTTGGCATGTATAAGGATATTCAGTGTGGTATTGTTTCTAATGAGAAAAAATTGGAAGAAGTCTGAGTAAATTATAATCAACTATTATACAACCATATTTTAGAATACCATCTAGCAGTTTAAAAGAATGACATAGAGTTTCACATAGTGACTTGGAAAGATGTTTAAAAGATGTAAGAAGAAAAGCAAGTTACTGAGCAAATATAACCCCATTTGTGTTAAAATATGTATACACATACACCAAACAAAAACAAACATATTTTATGTGCGCATATCCTATATAATAAAAGGCTAATATGCAAATTGTCCCCTCGACCGGGCGTTCAACTGGGAGTTCTACCAGGGGCGAGGCAGGCCGGCCAACCACTACCCCCCCGTCCCAGGCTGGCCCCACCTGCAGCCCCTTCCCCCGGCTGGCCCAGGCTCACCTGATCAGGGCAGACCAGCTGGACCTCACCTGTGCACAAATTCGTGCACTGGGCCTCTAGTATACACATAAATATAAATGCATAGAGATAGGAGGGAAAGGGAGTCTGATTCATTGGAAAGAGAAGAATGGTACAATTTGGCAGGAGGGCTTTGATTTTCCTGTATTATTTGATTATTTTACATAAGAATGTATTTAAATATGGATTTATTCTCAAGGAGTTGTTAAGGAAATTTAATTAAATATATAATCTCAGTTGGATAAAAATACTATGTATAGTCTCAATGTCATTTACAGCAGGAGAATTCTCCTGGCATTTACCAGCCCTTTTACAACCAAGAGTCCATTGTGTTTGGCATAGGAGAAAAGCCTGAGGCAAAGATTTACGGGAAGGGAATCGGAGGATCACATATTTTAAGGAAATCAGGTTTAACCATCTGGTCAAATTATAGATAACCCATCACCTGTTGAGAGTCACAAATTATTTACTAAATATGAATCTACCTACCATGCAGGCAAAGATTAATTTGCCAATCCCAGAAGCGGTTCAACCCCCATCACTGCTCTCCCACTAACAATGCCTTTATTGAGTAGCTTTCCTGTTCTCTTAATGTTTATCAAATGGAAGCAAGGAGCATAAGTCATATCTCACACAGCAGGGTAGCCAGCAGGCAGTAGGGAAGATGAACAATTCACATAAGGTTTTCATAAACTGAGAACTGTTCATTCAATATCCTGTTGTGGAATACAATAAAGAGATGATTGAGGCTGTAAACACAGAACTAACTGTTGTTAGATTGTAACATTTATATTGATTAGCTTATTTTTTAGGCCATTCAGCTGCAAAATCTCAAATATTTTCAAAGATAACTCTTCTTGATAAAGTGTTAAAGAGACATTCTGTATAGAGTTCACACTAACGTCTGAAGGATACAAATGTAAGCCTTTCCACCCCACACACCCCCAAACAAAGAAAGCAGGGAGTGAAGAAACATCACTTCCATGGTGAGTAGCAAGCTTCTGAAGCTCATTAACCCAGGATGCCGTCAAGAAAAGTCTGAATAAACCCTAAGGACACAATGGGCATAATTGCTTTCATTATTTCCAAAGTATTTTAACATTTTCTGTTGTTGATATAACAACCCTACGGGATAAGCAAGCAAATGATAGTGTTCCCATTGCACAGATGCAGAAATTGTGATAGATTGAAAGCCCAGTATCTTATGGCTAAACTGACAGGGCCAGAGTTAGAATCCAACTAAGTACATTGACTCCCAAGCAAGGTCTTGAAAATTACTTAAGTAAAATATCAATTTCCTAATTGGAAAGGGATGCTTATCCTCCAAAAACAATGTGACTGGTCATTTAGTCAAGTCCTGTAAAAATGACCTCCTGCTTAGCGTGAGCCTTCAGATGCCCTTAAAGAGAAATGGACCCAAAGCCCCATTCTGGGCATGCTCTTGTTGGGCTGGTCCATGCTGCAGCTTCAAGTTGTTTCAATGAGTTCCAGCAAACAATGGTCACAGCCCATGATGTTTCCACGCAAGTCATTTCAAGGTCAGGACATGTGGACACCAGAAGCACATCACACAGTGGGTACTGCCTGCTTTCTCATTGTAGGACCCCTGGGCTGCTCACAGGCTCTCCAATAAATCTCAGACTAAGAGCTACGGACTGTACTGATTAACCTTTCAAACTTTTCCACCAAGATGACACTCCACATCCTATTAGTCATGTTTATCTAACTCTCTAGACCTTAGAAATGCCCACTTCCTGGCTTTGGAGAGGACTAGGGTTATCTAGTGACATCACCCTTCCCCCTGTTCAGGAAAGCTTTCCTTCCTGGGAGAAGTGACTGGAGGTTGTTATTGCAGGATCAATGACCTGAATATAGGGGAGCAAAACTCCCTGAGAGAATTAGATTCAAGAGACTTGAAGCTTCCCAGGAATCTGAAAGAAATGGCATTTAGGTTTTCATGGCCCACTAGAGCTGGTTAAAAGGTCAGAAATAAAAGGTTATTGACCTGGGAGATTTTCTTGAGAGGAGGAGGCCCCTGGGTCCCTCCAACTTGGGGATCATAAAGGAGCTTGCAGGTCACTGACCCTGGAGAAAATAAAATGAGAAAATGACAGGAAAATCTACTCTGCATTTTATTTTATTTTTAATAAAGTAAGTTACCAGGTGATGCAGAATATACTAGCTTTAATTTTCATGTAACTATGGAGAAATGGAGACCTCACTCTGCATGTGTCACTGAATAATACAGCATCTTCATGCCCATTATTTTCTTCCATTCTCTGGGATTATTTCCTCGGGATAAATTCCCAGAAGTGGAATTTACTATGTCAAAAGTATTAACATTATTTTTTATTCTGGGTACAGAACATCCTATTGTTTTACTAAAGAGTTTATCAATGATAAGTGCACACACACACACACACACACACACACACACGTCCGCACACACATATATATGTACTAGCTTCAGAATAAGTTGTTGTATTGATTTGCCTTGGGTCTTATGTTCAATTTAATAACTTTTTCATTGGTACTTCCTGAGGTCCACACAATTCAGTTCCTGGTCTCCAAGTAAGTAAAGAATTGTATATTTGGCTGATTCTCTGTTAGCTCCTAACATTATCCCATTGTCTCACAACCAGGAAACAGCAAACATAAAATTCTCCTTAGCTTTGATCAAGACAAAGTGCCAGTCATCTGAAACTGCATTTGACAGAGTGGATGTACAATGGGAAGTGAACTAGTAAACTGGGTCATGAAATTGGAGAAAAGGAAAAAAGAAAAAGTTCACTGATCAAAAAGCCGTCACAGCAAGTAAGATTAAACGTCTCCAGACATGACACTGGACACCCTTTCCGAAAGATTAGTCTTGCGGAAAGTGTAGTTGTATATTCCCCTAGAACGTCTGAAAGTCCTCCAGCTCAGAATAATCAGGAGGCTGTGAGAATGCCACTTTCCCTCTGAATCCCCAGCAACCTGGAAAAGCCCTGTTCTTGACAATTTATTACACCCAGCCTGGGCCATTAACATGCAGCTTCACACACTTCTTGGAGTTTGACACTGGTTGAACTTGTTTTTCTGGTCCCCTGGGGCAAAAACAAGCAATAGCCAACAGTAATTTCACATTGTAAAATGTCCTTTCCTCTCCCAAACGTCTCCCCCAACCACCAGGCGATACCTGAGCTCATATTCCGAAGAGGAATGGGAAAGGGGATTTAACACAGCTCAGCAGCCAACACTTCCCAGTCAAACAATGGGGCCATTGGTCATGGACAGTTGACCACCAATAACCGGACAGAGACCAACAAATAACTTTGCACAGACCTCTGAGCAACTGTTCTGGGGAAATGACTTGGGGCTGAGTTAAGCTTCAATCAAGTGACTTGTTAAGGCATCTTGGTCAGCCACCATTCTCAAACCTGTGCCTTTTGATGGTTTCTGATCACTGCTGAGTCCAAATTCAAGTTCTCCCTTCAGCACGTTAGAAATGCCAAGGGGCAAAAGGTAAATCTACTTCATGTAGCATTATACAAACAACCTATCCGCCATGCAGGTATCGTTTCTGCAGCAGCCCATCCAGGAAACTCGGTGAGACAAAGTCATTATGTGTTTGTTCCCAGAATCCTTTTCTTTCCTAGGGGCTTAAAAAGAAGTGGTCTTTGCTCACCCAGCTCTGGTCTCTGTGCTTTTATGATGCAGAATGAGGGAAATCCATAGAGAACTGGAGGGAAGAAGGAATGGAAGAGACAGGAAACAAAAAGGATGTGGGAGTTTTTTGTTTTGTTTTGTTTTTTTAAATATATTTTATTGATTTTTCACAGAGAGGAAGGGAGAGGGATAGAGAGTTAGAAACATCGATGAGAGAGAAACATCGATCAGCTGCCTCCTGCACACCTCCCACTGGGGATGTGCCCGCAACCCAGGTACATGCCCTTGACCGGAATCGAACCTGGGACCTTTCAGTCCGCAGGCTGGCGCTCCATCCACTGAGCCAAACCTGTTAGGGCAGATGTGGGAGTTTTTGCTTGTTGGTGTTTGGGGGTATTTTGTGTTTGGGGAGTGTTTTGTTTGTTTTCTTGGCCTGGGAATTAAGAGTCAGGGAGAGAGATGGGGAAGGACCACTCCTTTCTGCAAAGATTGCTGTAAGTGTGGATGAAAGGAAAAGACAAGACTTTGAAGATATTTAGCATAAATTAAGAGTATATTTCCCTGTGTACTTTTGCAGTTGCTCTGGATATAAGTTAAACATGAAGTTGCTATTGGTTATATTTTTCTGTTGAATGACTGTTTCTTTAAACCACCCTTGAGACTGGGCCACATGGGGCCCCTGTTATAATCAAGTTATCCTTGAAACCAGTAGTGGCAAAGCAAAGCTCAAATAGGATCCTACAGTCATGACTAATCAGAGCCCAATTCAGTACAGAGACCTATATTTTCCAACATTGCTCACTATTATCTATTCTTTTTTTAAAATATGTTTTTATTGATTTTTAGAAAGAGAAGAAGGGAGAGGAAGAGCGAAAAACATTGATTAGCTGCCTCCTTCACCTCCTGCATGCCCCCTAATGGGAATGGATCCTGCAACCTGGGCATGTGCCCTGACCTGGAGCTGAACCAGCGACCTCTCGGTGCACAGGACAATGCTCAACCAACGGAGACACACCAGCCAGGGCCATTCTACTGTTAAGAAGGACACCTGCATTATTGCTATCCCTTGATGTACTTGGAAGATAAAATTATGCCAGCCTGACATTGACCATATCATTACGCTGATAAAAGTGTTCAATCAACCAGCTGTCTGCCTTGGAGTAAACAGAAGATCAAGATGATTAACTGGAATTTTCTTTTCATCTGGACATTTGCTGTGAGAGGTCACTGACCTTTCAAGTGTGAAAACCCTAGTAGGTTAGATACAAGGCATGCTGGTACCTCAGTAGGAAAATATGCTAAAACTAAAAGGACTAAGAAAGAGAGATGATGGGATGGGTCCCTTGGGGGAAAGATGGCCTACAGTCCAAATCAGTGCTCCCGAAGGACAGTGAGCTCAGACTCAGTGTTGTATCTGGAGTATTTCACATCCTGACTGAATCATTTTTAACACCTTCCCTCTTCTCCAAACAACAAAATTGTATTTAGTAATAATTATTAAATAAATCAAATAACAATAGCCATAAGAGAGTTAGCATATGTCTGCAAATATAGAAAATAGTAAAATACATTAAAGTATATAAAAGGGAAAAATTAATGTGTTAATACTTTCTAGTGTATTTCTATTTCTAATTTCAATGTTTTTTTTTTTGAGAAAATAAAAAAAGTTCATATTGATCTGTTACAGTAATGAATCTTGCAGTTTGCACTATTTTATTGGTTAAAATTTTAAACACTAATTTAAAATTCCAAGTGATCATGTTCCTTCATGTTTACAATCACTATGCTATCATTTTTATTTTGAATCTACTGTTTAAGTGTAGGAATATATGGTACCACAGGGGTTAACTTGTGCCCTAAGGGAGCTCAAATGACTCTGAATCATTGCAAATTTGGGAAACAAACATATGTCTGATTCCAACTGTGTTGTGGGCCAATTGTATATAGGAGTCCTCAGAATTAAATTCCATTTTCATGGAATGCATATTAATGACGATAATAAGATGTGTATTACAATTGTATTGAATTACAGTGTGTATTAAAGGACAATGATAAAAATGTGCCCATTTGACACTTACATAAGATTATTAAGTGTCTATTGTTTAGAATTTACTTTTTGCACCCTGGGGGAATTGCTCCCAGTGGCCTCCCCTTAAATTGTAGTGTGCAGGCTCAATTCGGTGCTAATATTGTCTGTTTTGATGTCAGGAGCACAGCTACAGAAATCTCCAGATTGTTTCAAGGTGAGGGATGCAGAGTCTAAATCAGAAAGTGGACACACATGATGGGAGGGGGAAGGCTGCAGTTCACCAGGCACTCAGGACTGACTCCACTCCTTTCCTGCTCACAGGTATAGAACGTTTATATGAAAAGATGAGCATTGTCACTAATTATCCAAGAAATGCAAGTTAAAATCACAATGAGACACCAACTCACACCTTTCAGAATGGAAATCATCAATAAATCAACAAACAATGTGTTGTCAAGGAGGTGGAGAATGCTGGTGCAACACTGGTGGGAATGGAGATTGCTGCAGCCTCTATAGAAAACAATATGGAGGTTTCTCAAAAAATTAAAAATGTAACTGCCTTATGACCCAGTGATTCCACTGCTGGGAATATATCTAAAGAAGAGCAAAACAGTAATTCGAAAGAATATATGCACCCCTGTGTTCATTGGAGGATTATTTACAACTAGGGGCCCGGTGCACGAAATTCGTGCACTGGGTGTGGGTGTGTGTGTGGGGGGGGGGGGAGTGTCCCTCAGCCCAGCCTGCCCCCTCTCACATACTGGGAGCCCTCAGGCGTTGACCCCCATTACCCTCCAATCGCAGGATCAGCCCCTTGCCCAGGCCTGACGCCTCTGACAGAGGCATCAGGCCTGGGCAGGGGACCCTCATTTCCCCCCATCACTGGTTCTGCCCCCAGCCCAGGCCTGATGCCTCTGGCCCAGGCATCAGGCCTGGGCAGGGGACCCCCAGACCCCTCCGATTGCTGGCTCTGCCCCTTGCCCAGGCCTGATGCCTCGGCCAGAGGTGTAGACCCCCATCACCCTCCGATCGCCTGATCGGCCCCTTGTCCAGGCCTGACGCCTCCACCAGAGGTGTCAGGCCTGGACAGGGGACCCCCATCTTCCCCCGATCACTGGCTCTGACCCCCGCCCAGGCCTGAGGCCTCTGGCCCAGGAATCAGGCCTGGGCAGGGGACCCCCATCTCCCTCTGATCACTTGCTCCACCCCCCGCCCAAGCCTGACGCCTCTGACCCAGGCTTCAGGCCTGGGCAAGGGGACCATCATATCCCCCCAACCCCCGGCTCCGCCCCCCACCCAGGCCTGATGCCTCTGGCCCAGGCATCAGGCCTGGGCAGGGGACCCCCAGCCCCCCGCCCAGGCCTGATGCCTCGGCCAGAGGAGTTGACCCTCATCACCCTCCGATCACCAATCACCGGATCAGCCCCTTGACCAGGCCTGAGGCCTCCGGCAGAGGTGTCAGGCCTGGGCAGGGGACTCCCAGCTCCCCGCGGTTGCAGGCTCTGCCCCTGCCCAGGCCTAATGCCTCTGGCCAAGGCATTAGGCCTGGGCAGGGGGATCCCAGCTCCCCGCGATCTCCCGCTCTGCCTCTGCCCAGGCCTAATGCCTCTGGCCGAGGCGTCCAGCCCGGGCAGCAGGGACCCGCAGCAGCAGCAGCGCCGCGATCTCCTGCTCTGCCCCTGCCCAGGCCTAACGCCTCTGGCCGAGGCGTCCGGCCCGGGCAGCAGGGACCCGCAGCGGCAGCAGCGCTGCGATCTCCTGCTCTGCCCCTGCCCAGGCCTAACGCCTCTGGCCTAGGCATCCGGCCCGGGCAGCTGGGACCCACAGTGGCAGCGGGGGGCGCCGCGATCGCATGGGCTCCGCCCCTGCCCCTGCAGGATGCCTCAGGCTGAGGCGTCTGGCTTGGGCAGCGGGGACCCACAGCTGCAGCAGCCCTGCGATCGTGGGCTCCACTTTAGGCCCAGGCAAGGGACCCCTAGCTCCTGGGACTGCCAGCTTCGACCGTGCCTAGCTCCCATCGCTGGCTCCACCCCTACTTCCTGTTATCACTGGCCAGGGCGGCAAAGGCGCCTGATTCTCCGATCATGGCTGGGGGGCAGGGCAAAGGCGGCCCCAGGGCTGCCTTTGCCCTGCCCCCCCAGCTCTTAGCTCCCCCCTGGGTTTCTGATCACTGTCAGTGGCAGGGGGCTTCTTCCTGCTTTCCCTTTCGCCTCCCTGCATTGTGCCTACATATGCAAATTAGCCGCCATCTTTGTTGGCAGTTAACTGCCATCTTAGTTGGCAGTTAATTTGCATATAGCCCTGATTAGCCAATGAAAAGGGTAGCGCCGTACGCCAATTACCATTTTTCTCTTTTATTAGTGTAGATAGGCAAGAGATGGAAGCAATTCAAGGACCCATCAATAGACGTGTGGATAAAAAAGTGATGGTGCATATATTCAGTGGAGTATTACTTACCATTAAAAAAATCTTACCATTTGCAACAGCATGGATGGATCTAAGGAGTATTATGCTATGTGAAATAAGTCAGAGAAAGACAAATATCATATGATTTCATTTATATGTGGAATCTAAAGAACAAGATAAATGAACAAACACAATTGAAACAAAGTCATAGATACAAAGTGCAGACTGATGGTTGCCAGAGGGGAGGGGGTTGAGGGATTGGGTGAGAAAAAGTGAAGGGATTGCCCTAGCCAGGGTGGCTCAGTTGGTTGGAGTGTCATCCTGTGCACCAAAAGGTGGTGGGTTCGATTCCTGATCAGGGCACATGCCCAGGTTGTGGGTTTGATCCCCAGTTTGGGTGCATGTGGGAGGCAACTGATCAATGTTTCTCTCTCTCTCTCTCACCTTCCTCTCTCTAAAATCAATTTTCTTTAAATGAAGGGATTAAGAAATACAAATTGGTAGTTACAATAGTCATGGGGATATAAAGTACAGCATAGAAAATATAGTCAATAATATTCTAATAACTCCGCATGGTGCCAGGAGATACTGGAAATACTGGGGAACACTCTGTAAAGTGCTTTTCTAACCACTATGCTGGACACTTGAAACTAACACAAAATAATATTGATTGTAAACTGTAATTGAAAAATAAAATTAAAAAAGAAAAAGAATTGGGTGTTTAATTTTCTGCTAAATTTGGTCCAAACAGCTCAGGACCACGTGGGTGGGGCCTGCCTCTGGGGAAAGTCCTTTGACCTGATGTCCTTGGAATGTCCTTCAGGCAGGTCATTAATGCCAGGTGATCAGTGGAAGCCTGTGGAAGTCCTTCCATCCTTGCAAGGGTGTTCACATGGTCACTCTAAAGTTGGGTTATTTAGAAAGTGAATGTTAATTTGGGAAGTCCTTATCTGCCTTTTTCAGGGAAGAATTGAAGAAGTGAAAAGATGCTGTGGCTCACCATTTCCTTGGCTGCTTTGCGTTGGGTTTTTGATGTGGCCACTTTTGAAAAGTTTGCACGCATTTCCCAAGTTATTATGTGACTGTAGTGCTTCAAAGATCACCTGCTCAGCAGGTTCCGGAGCAAACCTTGAATTTTAATTATTACAACCACCATTTATTGGGCACTAACTATATTCTAGGCCCTGTGTTAAGCTATAGCTATAAAACTAATAGTAATAATTGTTCTTTTCGGTGCAGATTTACAAAGAGAGAGTTCCCCGTCACAAATAAGAACAGAAAATAGCTTAAAGGAATTAGTCATCATCCCAGCTGATAGATATAATCATACCAAACTATGTCAGAGTCAGGAAGTACCACAATGTTAAGAAGATTACAAAGGACAAAGATGACTATAATTACTTACATTAAGTATAATTGAATCGCATAATTCATTCTCATTACTTAAGTTCCTGGCTAAGAATGGGATGCTACTAGAATCAGGAATGGCCTATTGACTTCACTCTTTCCCATTCAAAGATCATTTGGGAACCAGGGGGCCTGACATTCAATGTGGCAAATAAGACTCTCCTGGAGGAGAAACTAAGATGGCAGCATAGATAAACACTGGGAAATAGTCGCCTCACACAATTGAAAAATATCCCAAAGGACGGAGCAAACATCATCCAGAACAACAGGAAGGCTGGCTGAGTGTAATTTCTACAACTAGAAGAAAAGAAAAGCACGCTGAGAGCCAGAGGAGCTGCGGAGGCTGAGTGCAGAGGTACGGCGGTGGCTCGCGCGCGCGGAAAGGGGGTGGCACCTGAGGACGCGGCTGTCTTTTTGAATCACAAGCTCCCGACTGCTCTGAACTCCGGTTCCGGGAAGTCTCTGGGGACCCAGGTCTCATACGGGGAGAGGCTGGTCTGTCAGGCGGCAGCGGGCGAACTTGAGGACGGATTTCCCTCAGAGGTGCTTGCAGCTGTTACCGGGACACTGAGACGCGCGACTCCGGGCGCGGAGAATCAGCCATAGCTTCTTTCTCCGCCCTTTTGACTCCCTGAGACCCCGCCCCACCCAGGCTGCGGCAGAGGCTTTTGCATGTGAATGTACCTAACTACAGCCCAGCCAGGCAGACCCGGAACTTCCAAGAGAAGGCCCAAGGCCCCGCAGCGGCTTGCATTGCTTCACAGCTGAGCCTCTTCCTGGCTCCGGCTGTGTGGCCTCAGGCAGGGGCTGAATTAGCACCTCCTTAGATCCAGGAGCCACTGTACCCAGTGGTCAGAGGGGGACCATTCTCCCACTTCAGACACAGCTGCTTCCCACAGCCAATTGGCCTGGAGGTCAATTCCTCCCAGTGATCCTACAACAACCAAGGCACCAAGAGTGCACCAAGAGTGTCCACCCCAGGTAACTGGGGAGGCTGAGCCACTGGGCCCTACAGGACACCTGGCGCGCAGGCCACTCTATCAACACAGGGAAGCAGCCAAAATGCGGAGACAAAGAAACAGGTCACAATTGGCAGAAACGGAGGAGGGCAGATGACTGGATATAGAGTTCAAGGCCACGTTTATAAGGTTTGTCAAGAATTTTATGGAAACCGCCGATAAATTTAATGAATCCCTCAAGGAGTATAGTGAGACCATGGAGGACATGAAAAAGGACCAACTAGAAATTAAGCATACACTGACTGAAATAAAGAATAATTTACAGAGATCCAACAGCAGACAAGAGGATCCCAAGAATCAAGTCAAAGATTTGAAATACAAAGAAACAAAAAATACCCAACCGAAAAAGAAAAAAGAAAAGAGATTCAAAAAATATGAAGATAGTGTAAGGAACCTCTGGGACAACTTCAAGCGTACCAACATCAGAATTATAGGGGTACCAGAAGGAGAGAGAGGGCAAGATATTGAAAACCTTTTTGAAGAAATAATGACAGAAAACTTCCCCTACCTGGTGAAAGAAATGGACTTACAAGTCCAGGAAGCGCAGAGAACCCCAAACAAAAGGAATCCAAAGAGGACCACACCAAGACACATCATAATTAAAATGCCAAGAGCAAAAGATAAAGAGAGAATCTTAAAAGCAGCAAGAGAAAGACAGTCAGTTACCTACAAGGGAGTACCCATCCGACTGTCAGCTGATTTCTCAACAGAAACCATGCAGGCCAGAAGAGAGTGGCAAGAAATATTCAAAGAGATGAATAGCAAGAACCTGCAACCAAGATTACTTTATCCAGCAAAGCTATCATTCAGAATGGAAGGTCAGATAAAGAGCTTCACAGATAAGAAAAAGCTAAAGGAGTTCATCACCACCAAACCAGCATTATATGAAATGCTGAAAGGTATTCTTTAAGAAGAGGAAGAAGAAAAAGGAACTCTTACCATTTGCCACAGCATCGATGGAACTGGAGAGCGGATAAATACCACATGATCTCACTTATTTGTGGAATATAATGAACAACATAAACTGATGAACAAGGACTGATCCAGAGACGGAGAGGCTTTGATTGGACTGTCGGGCCTTGGAGGGAAGGTAGGGGAGGGTGGGGGCAAGGGGGAAGGATCAACCAAAGGACTTATATGCAAGCATATAGGCCTAACCAATGGACACGGACAACGGGGGGGTGAGGGGATGAGCGGGGGGGGGGGGGGGGGGCGGGGTAGAGGGTACACATATGTAGTATCTTAATCAATAAAAAATATTAAATAAAAAAAAAAGACTCTCCTGCATCCCCGCTCCCGCCCCCCTCCCCCTGCCCCACTCCCACCCACCCACCCCCTCCACCCACCCACCCCCTCCACCCACCCACCCCCTCCACCCACCCACCCCCTCCACCCACACATCCCCTCCACACACACACACCCTCCACACACACACCCCCCCTCCAGAATTCTGGGACAAAGTAAGACTCTGACGTTATAAACTACAATAGACTTTTCCTGGGTGAGAGGAATTGTAGGAAACAGCTAGAAAAGCAATCATCTGTATGATGGTGCACTTAAGCAAGGCTGTGTGTTAGGAAGAATGCAGGATCCAGCCAGAGATCTGTATTTGAGTCTCCATTCATACCTAACCGGTTCTGGCCCTTAGCAAGGTCACAGCCTCACAGATTCCTGCCTGTGGGATAATGATAAGGACACTGTCCGGCTAGCCTTGCAGTTCACATGTGAGGATTCTGAGATGATGCCTGTGAGCGGCAGGCCATGGAGTCGGTACATTCTGCCTGCCACCCCAAGTGCAGGCTCATGACCACAGTTTTTTTGAGCAATAGATAATATCAAATTCAAAATACACTTTATTATAACAATTATTTCAACAAATGCAATCTGCTTCATTTTTTAATTGTCTTTATGAGAACTGGTTTAGTCATTTCACTGTCATGCAATCTGCTTTTAATCTTGCTAAGATATTCCACTGGGCCGAACACGGACGCTAGAAGGCAGGCAAGCAGTGGGAGGCTGGACAGACCCCGGTGCTGCTTCAGTCCCACAGGACTCTGAGAATGAGGCAGTTAGGGTAGAGGGGGCGGGGGTGGAGGACAGTGAGGGGGAACAGGAAGGGATTTCCAGCTCTGAAAATACCCCTGGCCAGGACAGAAAGCCTCAGGGCCTTGGATACCAGCAGAAAGGCATCGATTCAGTGTCAGGTGGAGCCCACCACCAACTCAGCCCCCAGCTCTCTGCTCTTTCCCAGGAGGCCAGTGGGAAAACCCACCTTTTGGGCCATCGGACGTGGTGCATTTTGCTGCAGCCCAGGGCCTGGAGAGCAGTGTCAACACCAGAAGAGCATGTTTACTTAGGTCGTGGCAAAGCTGGCTTCACCACAGAGCCGATATTTGCTTAAGCCTCAAAGCTTATTAGATAGATTGGGAGGCAATTCGCTTGCCCTGTTTACCACTAGGCTGTCATTGTTTTGGTGTCTGTGTGCCTTGTTTTCTTCTGCTCATTTGTTTGTGTGGACAAAGGGAGATGTAGAGCATGTGTGTGGGAGGGGGTTCTCAATCAATTATTTAAGAAGGGATCATTTCAGCCCTCACTGGTGGCTCAGTGGTTAGAGCATCAGCCCACACACAAGGGCATGTACCTGGTTGCAGGTTCCATCCCTAACTCTGGTCAGGAGGCAACCAATCAATGTGTGTCTCTCACATTGATGTTTCTCTCTCTCTCTCTCTCTCTCTCTCTCTCTCTCTCTCTCTCCTACCTCCCTCCCTTCAACTCTCTCTAAAAATCAATGTGAAAATATATCCTTGGATGAGGATTTTTTTTAAAAAAAGAATTGATCATTTCAAATAATCTATCCTATATAATAAAAGGCTAATATGCAAATTGACCAAACAACCAGTCACTATGACACACACTGACCACCAGGAGCAGACGCTCAACACAGGAGCTGTCCCCTGGTGGTCAGTGCACTCCCATAGGGGGAACACCGCTCAGCCAGAAGCTGGGCTCACAGCTGGCCGGGCACAGCAGCGGTGGCAGTCAGACACCCCCCAAGGGCTCCCAGACTGCACCAGGCCTCTAGTTAATATAAAAACAAACCTTTGTTTTGAAGGAATA
Organism: Myotis nattereri; assembly: GCF_964212035.1. Classification (NCBI taxonomy): domain Eukaryota; kingdom Metazoa; phylum Chordata; class Mammalia; order Chiroptera; family Vespertilionidae; genus Myotis; species Myotis nattereri. The sequence goes on from NC_138079.1 coordinate 39,548,332, forward strand.
GGCCATTAGCTAAATTGTATTTCTGGTTCTAGCATATCTCAGCTTGTGAGAATTTCAACCACATTCATATTTTCTGATTTCCATTTTGCTTTGATTCCGTTGAAAGGAAGAGTCAGTCAGGAGATCACTGGACTTTGATTATTCATCCAATACTATGTGCTCAACACAGGTATCCTAGGAGCTCAACAGAGGCATTGGATTTGGTGGCCCCCACGTTTTGGGGAAGCCCCACTGTGATCAGCTACCCGAGCATGGTCATCTCTAAGAGCCTTCTCGGGGGCTGGGACTGAGGAGAGAGCCTGGAGGGCTGAGGACACTCTCACTTTCATGCTATTAATCAAGCTCCAATGAAACACATGCTCTGTCTGCAGCATGGAACCACGGTCATTTCCCAAAAATGTGTAAGACACCGTCCCAATCTCAAGGAGATTGAAGTCTCCTTGTGGGCTACAAAAGAAATACCTATAATTGAGAGAGAGAGAGAGAGAGAGAGAGAGAGAGAGAGAGAGAGAGAAAGAGAGAGAGAGAGAGACCATGTGGTAGGAGGCTCATCGTGCTCTAAGTCAGAATGTTTTATAAAGGCCAGTTGCCATATGAGCCATAGAGCATAAAAAGCTTCCAGGAAAAGGTGGGGCTTGAGCTCGGATTGTTTTATGTGTCCCTGTAACTACTGTCCTCCTCAAAGTTCACTTTCTTCTACCCACCACCTTAATCCACTAGAATCCACCTCTCAAATATTGTCTTAGCAACCGTTTACTGATTAACACCAAACAGGCTGACATGAATGCTGCCGCCAGAATGCACCCCTCTGGCTCTGGGCTGCTCTTACACCATCACAGAGTTGTAAGGTCAGAAGAGTCTATAGAGGTCACCTCGTCGAAACTCTTCCATTGCTCGGGTAGGAGACATCTGGGGACAGGTTCTTCAACTCCTAGAAGCGTAGACCGGTGCCTGTGGAAGTCTGGCCAGCACATCAGCCCTGTGCCTGTGAACAGGCAGGGATGCGAGGACACAAAGCCACCTGAGCAGTCTCTCTGGTGCGAGCAGAACACAATCACTGCAAAGATTTAGGCTGTGCTAATGCCAAATTGTGTTACTACGGCCAGACATCGAATTATCCCTCCACCAGACCAGCCACACTGTAGTCTGCAAGCCTAACGCTCAAATTCAGTGTGGAGGTTCGGGAGTTCTTACCCAAGCCAGTTCCAGCCCAACTCAGAACTCAGGGGCAAAGACTGAGCCTCATTCGTGTGTGCATCTCTGGGCCTAAGACAACACCTGACGCTCTATACACAGCTCCTGTGGCTTCGGTGACCTGAACTGAGTTGCGTGAACTAAACTGAACTGAATGACACAGAATGAGGTATCCTGAGTGAGAGTAACGTCAGGGACAGGAAATGTGACAATGGCTGGAGGAGAGAAAAAGATGGTAAACCAATTCCCCTCCTCGGGATCTCTCCCTCCAGAGAGAAATATCCATTCATAGATATGGTGAGATAAAGATATTGATTTCATCTGGAAATAATCATCTCCATGTAAAATAATAATATTAGAACAATTAAGTTACAACCAGTAAGTTTAGGTATGAGATTTGATTTTTTTCTTTTTTTTGGAAGAAGTAGAAATTGAGCTGGTTTCAAAGGATGGATAAGACTTTGCAATCAATACATGGGTAGAAAAAGCAGGGAGCAGTGTGAGGGGACAATGCCAGAGGCAGAGGAAGAGGGCCAGGCCAGGGCAATATCACCGCACTGAGAGGAGATGGGTTTCCAACACATAAATAGAAGAATGTTGATGGCAGCAGACTAAAAAAATTAAATAAGGGCTGACTTTTTATTAAATTTTCTTTTCTTTTTTTAAAATATAGTTTCTATTTATTTCAGAGAGGAAGGGAGATGGGGAGAGAGATAGAAACATCGATGATGAGAGAGAATGATTGATTGGCTGCCTCCTGCATGCCCCACACTGGGGATTGAGCCCCACAACCCGGGCATATGGCCCGACCAGGAATCAAACTGTGACCTCCTAGTTCGTAGGTCAACACTCAACCACAGAGCCACGCCGGCCGGGCCTCATTGAATTTTCAGTAAGGAGGCCAGAGCTGACCGTAGCAGGAGAAATATAAGTGGAGTAGTTGGATTGAGTCCAGACTGCAGTGGGTGGAACAGAAGCCGAGTCAGAGTTGCCCAGAGGAGACCTGCTTTTAGGTCACTTGGTGCAAGTAGCCTGAGTCAGCCTACGGAGGGGCATGGAGCAGAATGAGGGAGGGTTCTCTCCCGTAAGAGAGCGTTGAGTTCCTTCACAGGTGGCACAGCAAGAGCCAGTTCAGTGGGAGAGGCTGGGGATGCAAGAGGAAGAGGGACGATTTGTCTTCGGAAAAAAAGAGGAACAAACCTATAGCAACACATCCTGCACCTCAGCAATCATCCTCTAACCACATCCCACACATCGATTTTCAGGAAAAGAATTAGTTTTGTATTTTTGCCGTTCAAAGAATGTCAAGACAAGAAAACTCACCCTTAGTGAGTGGGTATTGTGTGTCAGGCTTTGTACCAGGAACTTTAACACTTAGTGGATCATTTAAATGTCTCAGATGCTCCGCTGGCTACAGGGGGTGAGCTGCCAGCTGGGCGACACCTGGTCCCAGCTCTGTGAAGCTGGAGTTCAGGGCATCAGAAATGCTTGCACAGAAGGGTCCTGATGGAGCAGGCAGCACGCTGCCATCTGCCCACTGAACTTTCTAAGATGGTAAAGAAAGAATAATCAAGTCCCTGGCATTCCCCCAGGAACTTCCTTCTCCAGTCGTCAACTTCTGTTAGACACCTTGACCACCAATAGTATCTTCCTTTCTTTCATGTTGTAGAAGAAAGTAAAATACCCTAGGTATTCACAACTTGCTTATTCACTGAACGCTTATTAAGCACCTATTATATGCCAGGCTGCATCCAGCTTGCTTTTGCTGCATCCCAGTTCACCCCAAAACAACAAGCACACATCATTTCTCACAATTCTGCACGCCCAGCTACAAATCACGGATTCTGATGAAGATGGTGGTGGCACAGAGCCAGGAGAGGCCTCTACTTGGGGAGCTCAGGAGAGGGTCTGAAAAGAGAAGCACTTGGTGGAGGTCTCAAACCTCAGACAAGGGGAAGATGTTCATCAGGCAAAGCGGGGGACGGGGGGGGGGGGGGGGCACTTAAAGAAAGGGAACCAGCAATGTGAAACAATGGGGTGAGTTAGGGGAACTGCCTAAAACTAGTGAGACAAAGTACAGGGTGAGGTGAGTCTGGAAAAGTCAGATCTTGAAGGATAATAAGCAAGGCAGGGCTGTCTTTGCAAACTAAGGGAAAGACAGTGGAGGAGAGAAAGCATCTTTGAGAGCTATTCTGAAATAAGAGAGAGGGAGAGGGAGGGAGGGAGGGAGGGAGGGAGAGAGGGAGAGAGAGAGAGAGAGAGAGAGAGAGAGAGAGAGAGAGAGAGACCCAGGTTTTGGCCTGATACAGTACCACTAGTCGGGATGGGGGATGTAGTCAGAGAACAGGAGTAACAGTGATGGATTTGTGGTGCATCCTGGAATGGCTGTTCAGTGGGTGGTTGCACACTTTGGTTTGGAGCGCAAAGGGAAAGTTCTGGGCTGGAGAACTCAACTTGCAAGCTGTCGGCATAGGCAGTGCTTTAAGGATATTAAAAAGAATAGAGATCTTAAATCATGGATCATCCCAGCTGGTAAAAAAAAAATTTTAAGTCATTTATTTTTTAAAACAAACATCATTTTCAAATTCTTTTCTCTCCCAACAAAGGAATTAGCCAAGGGTTTGTTTCAAGACCAAACAAACAGGGGGAAGCCACTGGCTTTCTTCATGAATGCAATGGGCAATTCCTGGGGCTCTGAAAAATACAGCTGCCGTTTTGCCAATAATTTCCTGTGCCTGTGTAAACAGTGCCATATTCTCTGAAGCCCTTTCCCCTTTCACAAAGGTAAACTTTGCTTGGCCAATAAGTGGGGGGCAGAACAATGTACTCAGCCTGCACATTCTTTCTGGGTAAGACCAGGGTCTTCTAGCAGCCTTCAGAGAGTAAATGAATCGGGTACTTACTCGCTGGAGAACTGGGTTAGAAACATGTTACGTACAAGCGGCCAGACCTAATTAGCTGTTACTACTGAGGAGCTGATGAAGACCGAGGAGGGGGAGGCAGACGGACCCTCGCCACCGAGTTCTCACTGTGGCATTTCCCCACGCTGGCGACTGTTCGCTGCTACTGTTCCAGGCACATCCTGCGACTCCACGAAAAGGGAAAGCAGACGCAGTACGCTGGCCACCCCACCAAGTGCCTTGTAGGGATTTTGATTATTTTAAGCTGGTTCTTTTTAAGAAACAAAAGACTCAAAAAGAAAAGTTTGACCTTCCCTGTTACCTGCCGAAAGGAATTCAGGTAGAAAACCCGCTCAAAGGAAGGGAGCTCTCACCTCAGCTTAACCTGAACCAGTGGTGCAGACAGGAAGGAACCCAGCAGCTGTTTGGTAGACTCCGCCTCTGTGCCCATTGTTTCCCAGTGGCCCCAGCAAGAGTTTGCTTACCAAACATCTGCTCTTTCTCCTCTCTCCATGAATGGTCTACTTCCTCTTCGAAGTCCCAGACTCCTGCCTCCCTCTCCTCAGTCCAGAACAGTGTATAAGCTTCAACTGCCCAGTTTGCCCTGGGTCCTATAATCTTATGGAACCCCTGCATGCACATATGTAATAAGTATGGTTATTTTCTTCTATTGATCTGCCTCATATTCATTTGATTATTAGACCATGCAAAAGAAGTTAGAAGGGTAGATGGAAAATTATTTTTCCTTCGTGACACCAAAAAATTTGGAGAGTACTGAAAATTAACCCCCTTTTAGGGAATCAAAGTAGTAAAGAACCTTATTTAACTTTATTTAAATCAGTGTTTCCCCACATTTATTTGGCCGAGGAAACTTCGCTTCATAGCATTCTAATTATGATCTTATGGTCTTATGAAAAACCAAAATGCATTTTGGGAAATACTGTCTTCTGGGCTTTTGGATACCGCTCTGCGGAGTTACTAGAGCCTCCTTCTTGGCATTTCTCTCAGGGCTCCCTTGGGTTTGTAAAAAGAGGCAGCGCATTCTCCCATCCCCACAGACCTGGGGAGAAGATAGCAACTCTGGGCCGTCCTTCCCAATGTAAATTCTGAATGTGAGTGGTCAAAAACAGCTGCCTCTCCTCCCCCCGGACTTGCCCTGCTCCGGGAGAGGTTCCTATTGAGGAGGAAATCCACCATTTCCTGCCCAAAGCAGTGCTTTCGGTAAAGTGGGCCTTTGACCTACTGAATTGGGGGTCTGTCTTTGGAATTATTCCAGGACCCAAGAGAAACTCCTCTCAGAAAAGATTCTTTGTCTTTGAGTAGTATCCCTCCCGGGAAAAATAAAAAAACAAACGCAGTCAGATTTTTGTAGCCTTATTTTCTATTCTATTCTGTATATTAGATCAAGAGGAAACACTCTTTAAAAAAACACACACACACACAATCCAGTTCAGGAAAAGTAAAAATGTTTATGGCAGTTTTTTGCTCTTAGATATTACATCCCATTTTAATTCAGGAAATGCAACATCTGCATCTGCTCTTAAGGATTCTCTTTTTATTTCCTCATCACCAAAGTTTTTTGAGGCTGGGGTGGGGGTGGGGGTGGGGCGGCTAAAATGTCAGGCATAAATTTGCTTGTACCTTGGAACTAACTTTGTGTAAGATGAGACCAGGTGCTAAGGGAAAGTGCTTAAGAAAAATGAAACTGTGAGGGGAACTGAGAAGGGAGTGTCAGTTAGCATCAAAGTTCAGCCGTAACAAATAAACAAACAAGAAAATAAATCATCACAATGACTGAATTGGTAGAGTCCAGGTGCTGGAGAAGTAGGAAGAGAAGGAGAGGGAAAGAGGGGTATCTGAGTGAATCGGAGATGGGCCTGTGATGGGGGGAGGTGACAAACATTATATGAAGAGCTGACCTTTCATTTTCACTCACAACATGTAAGATAGATGGCAACATTCTTATTGCATCACTTACCCATATGTGTAGGGGAGGCTGGGAAGTCATCTTTACTCTTTCTTCTTGGGTCTTTGACTTGTTGCTTCAACTCACGCGATATCATCCTCCCTGCGCTCACTTTCCAGACCTGCTTGGATGTCCCGACCCACTGGAGACCCAGGTGCCACAGCGGAGGAAGGTTGATTGGGTTACTCAACTCAGGAAGGCCTTTCTCAAAGCACATACAAGTGTATAGGGTTTATAGTGAGTGGTTACGATTGCTCTCAGCTACAAGTAACCAATAAAGCGGTTTAAATAGACAGGAAGAAGTCTAGAGCAGCAGGTTCTCAACCTTGGCTGCACATTAGAATCACCTGGGAATCTTTTTAAAATCCTGATTTCTGGGCCTCATCCTCTGGAAATTCTGTTTCTTTGTTACTAATGTTGTGGCCCCACCCAAGAGGTTCTGGGTTGGCAGGAGGTGCTCACTCTTACACCCCTGTCCTTGGTAGCTTGCTTGCCTGCTGCTGCCATTGTGGCCCCACCCCATAACAAAGAAACAGAATTTCCGGAGGATGAGGCCCAGAAATCAGGATTTTAAAAAAAGATTCCCAGGTGATTCTAATGTGCAGCCAAGGTTGAGAACCACTGGTCTAGAGAGAGGCAATTGTTGGTTTGGTTCAATACCTGACCCAAGTGAGGTTGATGCCTTCAATTGTTATAGGCTTTCCCAATGTAGACCTCACATCTACATTCAATCTTTCGTTTAGGGTCTAAGAAGAAGGAGAAGGGCATAGGTGCAGAGGTGTCTTTCCCTTTGATCAGAAGAGAGAAATGTTTTCCAGAAGCCGCCAGCAAGCTTTGACTTAGCATTCATTGGCCAAAACCATGGAACATAGACATGTCTACCTTGAAGGAAGGCTGGAAACAAGGGTGAAGTCTTTTCAGCTTAAAAAATGGAGGCAACAAGAAGATTGGGTAGGTCTATTGGTTGAGCCAATGATAAGCATCTGCCACAGAATTATTATCCATTAATTTTATTTTCACTGGAATCTCATTCCTGAAATTAGATAGAGGGCCCCCTCCTGAGGCTAGTAAAGCCACATTCTGCTCATCACTACACTTGACCACTTACAGTTTAGTGATGTGTTTGTGAGTCAGTGGTATACACTAACTTTGTTCCCACTTAAAATAAAAAACCTTTAAATTAGTTTAATTTTTTAGGCCCACTCATGTGCTCCAAAAACCCTCAAGTTTCTTTGGTTTACATCAAAGTCCCATCTAATTTGCTCCCAAGAGGAAACCTACCACAATAGTGAAGTTGTATATTTCCACAGGGATTTTCCCTAAACAGTTAATGAGTTGTGACTTCCTTATATGTACATGCAGGCGAGACTGGTGCACTCCACGCAGGTAGACAGAATTCGAACCAGATGGTTCAAGGAAAGGAAACTGGATTAGCAGATCATTTCAAACACCTCCATGTGTTGACTGAAACCCATAAGGGGAATGACAAAACATGTAGCTTATTTTCTCAACAAACTGTGCACCATATTGAATGTTGAACATTAAATTGAGGGAGGGGTAGAGCAAGCCCTGGTTTTTCTTTCCTTGAAAAGAAAAGAAACCATAAGCCTAGTTTTGCCTGATTCATGTATCCAGAGGGGGACAAAAAAGAAAGAAAGAAACGCATGGCTGATTCATAAACTCATACCACTGAGGGACCCTGTGGTAATCCTATAGCAATGGCATTTGAATGAATCAGAGGTGGCAGGGGTGTGTCTAATTTCCATGAGTTCCTGTATGGAAAGCAAATCCTATTTTGCCTGATTTTCCAGTTTAAACAATAAACCATAGGAGTCTCTCATCCTCACCCTTAAGCCAACTTCATTGAAAGGGGTGGAGGGGGGGTGATGCAAATTGAGGCACTTTTCAGTACTTCGGCCCCCCAACCCCAGTTTAATTAAAGCCCAATTTGGTTGAGGAGTAAACTGGTATTTAAAAATCAGGAGAAAATCTAGTTCCAGTAATTAAAGGGATTTTCTAAATCTTGTCCTCCATGTTAGAACACCCATTTTAATAGTTAATTAAAGACTCCTTAACCATCCTTTGAAGGAAATTTGAAAAAGAAAAGATTAGGGACCCGCCACAAAGACATCACTGACAACGAGGACTGAAATTCTTTGTTAGGCCCTGTAGGGAAAACCAGGTCTTCCTTCATTCACCTAAAATACTTTGGGCAAGCAGACCTTTTTTTTCTTTTAACAAAAAGATGTACTTATTTGCCATTGTGTTGCTGTGGGTAGCCTCGCAAATGTCACTGCTGTTCCACAAATATAAGCCAGCTGGCAAGTCACCCGTCTACCCCTGCCATTGCAGTTAGGGTAGCACACTTGTTTCTTTGGTTTCCCCAGTGGTGGCTGGTGCCAAAATGTCAAACTCCTTATGCAGAGTCTCCCTGCTTCCCTCCCCACCCCCCCCCCCCCCCCCAAGTACGGAGAAGAGCAACAGTCCCCTTGCAGATTCCACATGCCTCTCATATACTAAATGGGTTTTAACTGGTTAGATCAGTGGTTCTCAACCTTGGCTGCACATTAGAATCACCTGAGAATCTTTTCAAAATCCTGATTCCTGGGCCTCATCCTCCGGAAATTCTGTATCTTATTTGTTATGGGGTGGGGCCACAAAATTAGTAACAAAGAAACAGAGGTCTTCAAACAGAGGTCCTCACACCCTGTGGATCCACCAAGACTTTCCAGAACGTAAATATGCTAAATGGGTCATTGGAGGGAATCAATTTCTGGATCCTCAGCTTCTTTCTATATGTGTGTCCTTTTTTCTAAAGCTGCCTGATAAACCAAATCACACTTGGAAAACAAAGCCATCCCTTCACCCTGCCAAATCTTTCTATGGTGGGTTATTGACCCATCAAGCATCTTAGACATGTGGGTTTCGTCTTTGCTTGGTGTCTTGGTTCCTTCTGTTAAGGATGAAACTTGATCTTTGAGGGAGGTTCTGAATTCAGAATAATCAATGCAGTATAAATTATGACCCTTGGATGTTCCCTAGAATTGCCAACTTTCATAAGATAAAGCCCAGAATAAAGAATTCTATTTAAATTCTTTCTGATTCAAACAGCATTTCAGGAAGTCACTTAAAGCCTATTTGAATCAGGCAAAAAGGAGACATATATAAAACCTTAGAAAATCAATCAATCAATCAATGAATAAATAAATAAATAAAAATATTTGAGCCAGGCCTGTGTGGCTCAGTGGTTGACCTAAGAACCAGGAGGTCACAGTTCAATTCCATTCAGGGTACAGGCCTGGGTTGTGGCTCAATCCCCAGTAGGGGGTGTGCAGGAGGCAGCTGAACAATGATTCTCATCACTGATGTTTCTCTCTCTCTCCCCTTCCCTTTCTCCAATCAATAAAAATGTATTTTTTTAAAAAAAATCTATCATATTTATTTTAACTACAGCCAATTCTCATCTTATTTCAAACTATAACATGCATGATATTTCTACTTCCTATTAACAAAGAATAAACTACTTTAAATCCAGAATAAAATATTTTAGATGTCTATTTCACTTGGTGTATCTTTCCAACATAATTCAGAATGCTTACAAGTTTTGTCTTTGCTCTTCTTGAATAAGATTCTAAAAGTATACTTTGTCGGTATAATGCCCTGAAACACCTCTAAGTTAGTTAATTCTCTGAATAAAAGGATGTCTTTTCAATTCCAAAATTAATAAAATTTCTTGCTTGATATAATTTTAACAAGTAACCTATTGATTGACTGAATCTTTTTTGACTTCTCAATTGCATAGTTTGCCTTTCTGTCTGATGATGCCATGTGTCATTGTGCAGAATGGAGAGGCCATCTGGCAAGAGCTGTTCGGGTAGATAAGGAAGAATGCCGGTATTCTTACAGAAGCGATGCTCGATATTGAGGTATGTTGAACGCTGTAAAAATGAAAGCTTCTCCAACAACAAAAACAGTCTCCTTCAGATGCAAGTTTCATATCTCCCTGTCACATCTGTGCCGTCTCTGCACGATGGCGAGTGATTCTGACATAGCCTTCCTTTGCCCTCGGAGTCCTCCCGGAGCTGAGTAAGGGACGTGGATAATTCTCTAATGCAGGGTAAGCAACATATAATTTCAGAAATGAACTGGAAGCCCCTTTTCAAACGACAGCACAATTGTCTATGAGCTTTCTTTTATTACAACACATCATTACATTATTTTGTAATTACATCTTTTCCAAGCCTTCTGTTTTGTCTGCTTGACTAAGAGCTCCTCAAAGGCATGGGCCATGTGGGCCTTATTTATCGTCATATTCCCAACAGCCAGCACAGAGACCGACACAAAGTGGGCGCTTAGTATACATTTGTTCAATGAATGAACGGAAAACTGACTGAATGAATAATGAAAGAAGGAAAGAATTCAAGATTTGAATCCCTGTCTTCTTCTGGACAAGGGGGTCTGGTAAATCTAAGAACCATCCTAACATCATCTCTCGGTCCCACTGGTTATCATGACCTGTCTGCACCGCAGCGTGACAGGCAACGACTGGTATTTCTAGGTCTTAGACATTTGCTCTGCCCGGTATTTTCTGAAGAGTTGAACTAAACTTTATAGCACATTCAATATTGAGCTTAGTTTCACTTTTTATACTTTGATATTTAACATCCCCTTCTTCCAAAGACTAAATATTTTCCTTCTGGTGTGATGACCTTCCTTACATGTGCATTTTGCCCCTACTTCTCTTTGCTGTCACTTTTAAAACACACCAATACTTCTGGTCTTTACTGCACACTATAGTTCTAATTAAATTTCACTTTTAAAAAGTACATATATTTATTTGTTTCTCTCTCTCTCTCTCTCTCTCTCTCTCTGTAAATTTTTCCCAAGACTTCAGGTCTAAAAGCTGTCCTGGACCCCTAAATCTACACTGAGTCCCCATGCCACTTCCTCAGCTGGCCTGCCTTCCACTATCTTTAAAACATTCCTCGAATTGCTCCTTGCTGAGATAGATGCCCACTCACACACCTTAATCTTGACTTATCTTGACAGTTGCAATTTTCCCATATATGGTCCACATACCTCCCTATTGTCTGAAGGTCTACAGATGTAAGTCCTGTCTGTTCCACATCCAAGACGTGCGCAGATCACTTCCTTGTTGTCCTTATCTCCTCTGACATTTGGGACTTCTCCAGCCCAGCTTCTTTCTTCAAATCTGAGGTGGCTCTTCCAGTGGTTTCATTCGAGCCAGTGACACGTGTGGAGACTTGTGTTTTGTTTTGTTTTTCCCCTGGCTCTGCTACTGACATGATAAAACGCTGGAGAGAAGGTATTGAAGTTGACTCTCTCCGTGAGAATAAAGCAAGGATTTAAAATACTTGGCATTCATCCACTTTGGAGCATAGCTCGAAGGATGAATGCGTCCGTCTATAACCATAGTAAAGAATTTATTATTATGGCTCTCTTTTAGCAGTACTATAATTTTACTGATGATGTTAATGAAGCTTATAATAATATAAAGAAACACATTAGCTCAGAAAGGCTCCATTATCATGGTCTTTAAGAACTATCTGCCTACTACGCTCCCTACCTTCTCTAAATCCTACGGGACTTTTTTTTAAGCAAGTATCAAACTGCCCAGCAATTAAGTTTTCTCTTACTCCCTGTGAGTTCGCTCAGGCCAGTGAGACTGTAAGACCCTTGGAAATAAGGCTCATGCGTGCTCCTCCTCCTGAACCTCCTCAGCACCAGCTCCCGGACACTCAGGGTGGTTCTCAGCAACACTTCTGCAGTATTTCATTCGGATGGTTCTCTTTATCGTTGTGAATAAAGGATGTCTTATGACTTTAATGAGATTGCACTGTCGAAAAATTATTAAGTTTAATCCCCTTTTTTGTGGATCTCTGGATATACAAAAGTTGCCCCAAGCCCTCCAAAGACCTTGAGCTCAGTTCCCAACAATCCCTGTGTATCCCGTGGGATTTCCCGAGATTTCCCTGCGCCTGCCCGGCTCCTGCTCCCAGGTGTGGGTGTCCCAGGTGTGGGTGCCCCCGGAGCAGGTCTCTTTTCCACTCACCTACGTTTCCTGGCCACATTCCTCGCCACCCTTCTCACTTGTGTAGGTCAGCCGTGAACGGGCCACATTTATCTGAGACATAGGCACAAGGACACCCCCACCCACCGCCGCAGGCCGCAGGACAGCCGCGGGGTCGCGCTCCTCTCGCTGCCTCCCACCCTCTTGCTCCTTCTCTCTCAGGAAGGTAGGCAGGTCGGGGAAGTACATGTGTAGCCACCCGAGTGGCCGAGTGGCGGAGGGAGCCCTGATTAGTAGCGTTGGCTGATCTTCGCGGTGTCATCAGCACCACCAGGGCCGGGTTCGGGTTCGTCACTGAGCGGTGAAAAGAGGTGTGTGCAATCCGCTCCTGGGAGCAGGGGGAGGCTGGCTCCGGTTTGGGGTAAACGTAGGCAACTCAGAACTCTCCCAACGCTTCTGTGAAAACAACTCATGCAAAATAAACATAGAGTGGGCACTTTTTATTTACGTATTTATTTATTTTTGCATCTCACTTTAAAATTTTGACTTGGCTCCCTGGCTATATACATGAAGGACCAACTATCTCCCTCAAAGGGTAGCAGAAGGTCCCTTTCCGGAGACGGTCTGGCTCCGCTTGTGAGAGCATTTTGCTCCAGTTTCTTCCATGCAAAGCATGTGGGGTGGTTTTAATGAAAGGCGCTTCATAAAAAAATAAATAGTACCTTCAGACCATTCATGCAGGCGACTTCCTGGCAATCCCTGGAAGTGTGGACTGGCCCATAAGCTAATTATCCTGTAAATTTCCTTTTCTTCCCAGTGTGGAGGTGAGATCTAATTTGAAAGATTAAAATCTTTGCATGATTACAGTATATAGTAATTGTTAAGCTCTGTAGTTACATGCTCAATAGCTACTAAGTACAAAGAATTACAAGGTGATTTGTGCCTGTAAGATAAATTCCAAGAATTTTGCTTTTATAAAAGGCAAGGAAGTGGAGGTGGCAGACCCACAGATGTACTAAGTGAAGCAACTGATCCTGAATTTCAGGAAAGAGGGACTTAGGGGGCGGGGGTCTCTCAATTCACAGACAGGCCAAGTGGCAGAATGCCTTCCGGTGCATTTCTTAGGTTGTGCTAAACGTTATTTACATAAAAGCACTGCTCAAGTGGGTGAAGTTATCTAAGGAGTTTTTAGCCTAAATTCCTGGAGGGTTTCCAGATGTCTGCTATTCTCAAAGCAGAGAACCAAACTATGAGTTCATTACTTTCAAACACACTAAAAAAGCACAAAAAGCCAAGTCTGATAAACACGACAGCAGTAACATGAGATTATATATCTGTAAAAAAAAAAAAAAAAAAAAAAATTAAAGGACTGAAGAAATAATAAAGCTTCCAGTATCTATGTTTCCAACTCCACTACTATTTGGTTTTGTGCCAGCCATTCTTTCTCTACCTTAGTAGATCACACCGGAAAATCCACTCATTAAACAAATATTTATTCAGCACCCAGTGCATACCACGCTCCTGTTCTTGGCACTGGGGACATGACGATAAATAAAACGGATAAGGCCTTTGCTCTCATGGACTCAGAGTCCAGCAGGAAATAAAGATTACTAATACTTTCAAGTATGAATTATGATTACTAATACCAGCACTACTTACAAGTCCTGGGAAAGAGAGTGGCAGCACACCATGGAGCATGTGAGCATGTGGGGTCTATCGTCGCTCAGGAGTCAGCATCGATGAGGAAGTAATGCTCAATCGGAGACCTGAGACCTTAAGTATGAGTACGCATTAATAGCTCAGAGACGGCGGGTGGGTTGGGGGCAGTCTTTTCTCCAGGCAAACAATACAAAAGGAGTTTCCAAAGATATTGCCTTTTAATGCCTTTCTCCCTCCAAACCATGAAGATCCCCACATCAGTTAATTTGTTGTAGCTAAGATTTCTTTATTTTTCTGGTTATAATGTTACTGGTAGCTGCAGGTATAATTCTAAGAGAACAAGAAATATCAGACCTGATAAAACTGGGCCTAACTGAGTCACTAGAAGGAAAATGCAGAATGGCCTGGGAGTGGCTGTTTCAGCCCCCATTCTGTGGAGGCGTCCAGGAGCCTGGCTTCCCTGGTAAAGAGAAGGAGACACGTGGGCAGGCCAAAGAAGGCGGGCTGGTGGACTGAGGCAAACTGCGCTCACATTGCTTTAGACTCCTCAACTGAAATTGCCTTCAGAATTGGTTTCTGAGTCTCCTTCATTTTTACTGCAAATGACCTTACCCAGGTTGATTAAGAATCTTATTCACCTATTTGAAGAGCGTTCCAATGATAAAGTTTCTCTCATCTCAAGGACTAAAGGATTGCCACATGCATCTGTCCATATCAGTCTATATTCCCAAGACTTTAAGACTGAAAACCAAAGTAGAAAGGAGTTTTGGGGTAATAGAACATTCTTGGGAGAATTATAGGGCATTTAGGCCCGACCAGTGTGGCTCAGTGGTTGAGCGTCGACCTATGAGCCAGGAGGTCACAGTTCCATTCCCAGTCAGGGCACATGCCCAGGTTGCAGGCTTGATCTGCAGTGGAGAGCATGCAGGAGGCAGCCGGTCAATGATTCTCTTTCATCGTTGATGTTTCCATCTCTCTCTCCGTCTCCCTTCCTCTCTGAAACCAATAAAAACATCTTTTTTAAAAATAAGGCATTTTGAGGGGCCTGCTTTGACAGAGTTCAGGTGCATCTGCATACGTTGGTTCTGGTGGGGGTCCCTGTGAGCAGGTGTGCCCTCCACAACCAGGACCACCGAATTCGATGGCCCTGCTTCTCAAATGTGCATTTGAAAGTCCATTTGGAGCCCTTACTTGAAATTCAAATACCCAGAATTGCTTTTATTTTTTTAAAACAACTAAGAAAAAGTTGCATAAAATCAAGGTTAAACTAAAATTACTGAGGCTGTGCCATATGAGATTTAACAAAGTTTTGTCATAATTAACTATGTGCACACAATTTTGAGCACTGCTTTTTCTGATGAAATGTGAACTAGTCAAATCTACAAAGGTGTTCTACCATTATTTAGAAAATTATCACACTGTGATCCTTTGAGTATAGAATAGCGCTTATATCAACATACATTTGTTCAGAAATTCCTAAGGTGCTCATTTTCTGAGGTAGAATCAGCAGCATGATTAACAGTTCATTTAAAAAAAAAAAAACACTTGGGCATCTCAGCAACAATGAACTAATGTCTTTGGTAGATCAATAATTTTTCTAATCACAAGAAAGCCAGTGCATCAGAAAAGTCGTCAGCAAAAGCATGAAAAGATATATGCCAGCTGTTTCTGGCAGCCTTTTACAGAGGGGACAGAAGAAAACAATAAGAAATCTTTGCCATATGTTGGGAGATGAGTGGTAATGGAAAATATTCATAAACAAATGACTAACACTTGTCTGTATGTTATTCAGGTGCACAGCTAAAACACATCCATCTCCTTAGCATCGACTTTTCTGGATGCAAATTACTCTAAGGCGCAGGCAGCCATTTCTAGTCTTGTCATTCCTTATGCAGGCTGGACTGTCATTGATGTCAGCAGTTTTGCTGTATAAGCACTTTAAGATAAAATCTGAACATCTGAATTAGCATAAAACATTCTGTACAAAGTAATTTACATTAGAGGCTTTCCTTGTCGATTTCCAAAATGGCGTTGCTGTTGTCTTGTATTTGGAATCAGCTTAGAGCTCTTTCCCCTTCTCTCTAATCCCATTTCCTTGGTCCTTGGCCTGGCATTGCTCACCATCCCCATCAGGCCGGCTATTTCTGCTGTGCTTTCAAAGGTCCAGTGTTAGGTCTGATCAAATAATTGAGTTGATATATCCTCCCCTGGGAACTGACCTTTAGACCACTTCCCAACCAACATTCCCTTTCGCTTAGTCCACATTCCACTTGCTGAGACCATTATCTTTCCCCTCCAGACTTTCCCAGGATCCTGACCCGCCCAGAGAGTTCCCTGCTGAAAAAGCCCGCCTGGAGTCCTTTAAAGCCTCTGGCTCCCCACCCCTGGGGGCCGGTGCCATTTTGAGGCTCAGCCCATCTGGTCTCCAGATGACCTAATAAACTTATACTCCCTAACCACCTTGGCCTTGTGCGTTCCTCCCTCGGCCATCCTAACACCCACTGTTTGATGCAGGAGGAAAGGGATCACAAAGTCTGACCCCCCAAGGGTCAAATCAATCTCATGAAGAAATAACCATTTCTTTTGCTTGTATTTACACAGGTATGATAGATTTATTTCCCCCAGGAATTCACTGTCTTCTCCAGAAATTCAGTTTTACCAGAGCAAGAAGCAGCTGAGCAGACACAGTGGGCATTAAAAACCCTGCTAGGTAAAGAGAGCTCAAGATGCACACAGCCCTTCCCGGATGTGAGTCAGGGCAGAAGTTAGTCAGCCACAAACCACACTGTGGCTTTCACAATCTGGTCGGGGTTCAAACACCTGAGGGAGACATCCCAGGCCTTCTGGGTGAGCCAGGGGGGCCCGCATTCGTGGTGGTGGGATCCCAGGTGACTCTGGGTCTTGCCCATGTGTGCAGGTAGCCATAGCTGTGCAGGCTCTTTAATTTGTGCTGCTTTGCTGAATAGGGACCTAACACAGGTTGCCACATCTCTTGCTTTTAAAAAAGTCTTTTCTTATTTCTTTTTTTATTAAGCTAAATAACTGAAGCCCTCAACAATGTCTATAACTAGGTTTGTGGTTCACAAGGCCACAGCACTGTGATTGAGAGTTTGGCTGGCTTTTGTCTGTAGGCCAGCCTTAAAAACTTGTCACCCAGATGTTTCTTTTTTTTAAATTGAGTTTATTGGGGTGTTAACATTGGTTAACAAAACCATACAGGTTTTAAGTGTACAACTCAACAAAACATCATCAGCACACTACATCGCGTGCTCATTACCCCAAGCAAAGTCTCTTTCCGTCCCCATTACCCCATCTTTGCCTACCTCCAGCCTCCAATCTTGAGGTGAGACAGCAGTTCTGTTTAGGTGAGCAGAGAATTGACAACTCAGTTCTCAGAGGAAGGGATATGACCCACTGGGGAAGTATGGAAATTTATGGGAGTATTTTTGATTGTTGCTCTGACTGGGAAGCACCATTAGCATTTAGAGGGGAAGCACTCTGCAGAGTGTGGGGTATGGTCCCCCTGACAAAGGATTTTCCCACATCCTGCTCTGATTTTAAATGAATGCCCAACTGCATAAGTGAAAAACTTGATAAAATTATTTGAGCCTTATATCTAACTCCATTTAACCTATAAGCACAAATTATTTTTTGACAGCTTTAATATACATTGAATTTTTCAAGAATAAAATTACTGTGTGTAAATACTTGTTTTGTTTGGAATTTTACCAAGAATTAATCAACTTTCTGGTAGACCTCTGATGACAATGTATCAGTCTGCATATGTAACTGTCACATTCAAGTTTAGATAAATACACTTACCTAGCCCTTATTTCTTTTTTCTTAAAAATATTGGGGGTTTTTGTTGATTTCAGAGAGAGGAAATGAGAGGAAGAGAAAGTTCAATGATGAGAGAGAATCATTGATCAGCTGCCTCCTGAACGCCCCCTACTGGGGATTGAGCCTGCAACCCTGGCATGTGCCCTGACCAGAATCAAACCACGACCTCCTGGTTCATCGGTCAACGCTCAACCACTGAGCCACACCAGCCGGGCCACACTCTTTTGTCATAAACTAGAGGCCCAGTGCACAAAATTCACACACGGGTGGGGTCCCTAGGCTTGGCCAGTGATGAGGACCAATCGGGGCCAGTCCAATCAGGGCCGGGCCGGAGAGGAGGCAACAGTTGCCGGGCCAGGTGCAGAAGGAATGGACACTGGATGCTGCCACCATCATCAGCACCCCACCACCACGGGGTTAATCACCTCCCCCACTCCTCCTTCCCTCGCTACCACCCCACTACCATCGCAGCTGGGCCGATTGGGGCCTGCCAGCCAGGGGGAGGAACAGAGCACAGGGGGTTGGCCGCTGGCCCCAAGGAGGGAGCCAGCCCTCGGCCCCCCCTAAGAAAGAGGCTGCATCTGCAGCCACCCGCCCCCCCCCCCCCGGTTCCCCATCCCAGCCTGGGGGCTGGCCCCAATCAGGCAATTGGGGCCTGCTGGCTGGAGGAGGGACCGCGAGAGATTGGCCAGTCAGGGGAGGTTGCTGTGGGAGCACACTGACCACCAGGGGGCAGCTCCTGTGTTGAGCCACTGCCCCCAGGTGGCCAGTGCACATCATAGTGATCGGTCATTCGGGTCATTCTGGTCACTTAGGCTTTTATATAGAGAGATTATTTTCCTTTCTATTATAGTTTGTACTGGATCCCATGTGCCCCACCCAGATCCCCACTGCAGGGATCCCCAGATGCTAGAGTGTTGACAGCTGACAGCCCACAGCTGAGTGGCAGCAGCCTGTCCCCACACTCCCTCTGGTCCCACGTCATGGCCGTCCCTAGGAGCTGTCTGCATCCACTGACTGGTCACCAGGGGGTCCTAAGGCTCTGATTGGGCACGATTCTGCAGGATCACCCCAACTCCAGAGCGCCTGTGGGACCTTGGAGTCCTTTGTGGGACTGCTCAAGGCACAGCCCAAGCGCTTCTCTGCCCAGTCCTGCTTCCCTCCCACAGTGTGGATCCTGAACGCAAGGCCCGTCTCCTTCTGCCCCCTGATGCCACCATAGTGCCCTTTCCTAGGGTGCCTGGCCCAAGCGGAGTTTTGAACATTGGGTGGTACATTATCTGGGGATTTTAATTTAGGATAGCAAAGAGGGAAAGTATAGAATATCTGTAATTAACAAAAGAGACAGTGTATCTGATGGGCATGGAACCTGTGTGCTAGGTGATCCCTTCAAGGCCCCTCCACTTCAAGACCTTCCCCTTTAGGGCAGACACACTGCTTGCCCCCGATGGGCTGCAAATAGCTCGCAATGACACTTGATGCAACTGTTTCTCATGCACTTGACTAAAAACATAAAAATAAAAAGCGGTCCTGTACAGGATCACTTCATATCAGCACTTTTTTCCGTATCACCCACCCACCGTGCCATGTACTCCTCGTAAGGACTTGCTGTATGTGAAGCGACCAGCAAACCCAGCAGTGTGTGCCTGTGTACATTCCCGAGGACTTGCTTGCAAGCGGCCATGTGCATCCTTAGCTCTGAGAGACCATAATAAGCCGGCTCCACGGCACCAGGCGCTTTGTCCTTGGAGATTTTTTAGATGAAATACAGTTTTAATTTAATTCTTAATATCATAGAATTGCAGTTCTTCAACTGAAAAAGATTCGCAAAGCTGGAGGGTGTGTGCATGTGGGGGGTGTGTGTTTGTCTGTCTGTCTGTCTGCGGGTGCCCTGTGTGTCTGTGTAGGAGAGGGTGCTTGTCTGCGGGTGCCCTGTGTGTCTGTGTAGGAGAGGGTGCTTGCTGGGACCATAGAGAGGGACAATCCAAAAGCAAGAGCAGTGAGTACTTCTGTTCCTCTGGTCTAACCTTCTAAACAGGCCGCTGTAAAGCGATGATTCAAAATGCTCTGAAGGGACTTAATTTCCCCTCATGCCAAGAAAGTGTTCTTTTATACTCAAAAAAGCAGAATGAGACTTGCAGTAGCCCCCCCTTCTCCATGATTTTGCTTTCCAAGGTTTCAATTAACCACGGTCATCCGTGGTCTAAAAATATTAAATGGAAACTTCCAGAAGTAAACAATTCATCAGTTTTATTTTTTTTTTTTAATTATATTTTATTGATTTTTTACAGAGAGGAAGGGAGAGAGATAGAGAGTTAGAAATATCGATGAGAGAGAAACATCGATCAGCTGCCTCCTGCACATCTCCTACCGGGGATGTGCCCGCAACCCAGGTACATGCCCTTGACCGGAATCGAACCTGGGACCTTTCAGTCCGCAGGCTGACGCTCTATCCACTGAGCCAAACCGGTTTTGGCAAATTCATCAGTTTTAAATTGCTTGCCGTTCTGAGTAGCATGATGAAATCGCAAGCTGTCCTGTTCTGTTCTGCCGGGGTGTGAATCAACCTTTTGTCCAGGTACCCACGCTGCATACGCTCCCTCCCATTAGTCACTCAGTGGCCGGTCCAGGTTATCAGATCAACTGCTGAGACGGGGCAGTGCTTGTGTTCAAGTAGCCCTTATTGCACTCAATAATGGCTCCCAAGAGTGCTGATGCTGGCAGTTCGGATATCCCAAAGAGAAGCTGTAAAGCGCTTCCTTTAAGTGAAAAGGTAATCACAGTACAATAAGGTAGATTTTTAAAAGAAGAGGGACCACATTTACATAATTTGCAGTATATCATTATAACTTCCTATTTTATTACTAGTCATTATTGTTAATCTCTTACTGTGCCTAACTTACAAATTAAACTTTACCACCAGTATGAATGTGTAGGAAAAAACCATAGTATATATAGGGTTTGGTACTATTTAGGATTTCAGCCACCCATCCACTGGAGTTCTTGGGGGCCAGGATAACAAGGGACTACTGTATTTAGCTGGTTCTGTGACTCCATTCAAATCGATTATTGATATACTTCAGTGCGCCGAAGTGTCATTAACTATCTTTTTTAAATATACTTTTAGTGATTTTTTAGAGAGAGAGGAAGGGAGAAGGATAGAGAGAAACATCATCAATCAGCTGCCTCTGCACACCCCCCACAGGGGACCAAGCCCAAAACCCAGGCATGTGCCCTGACTGGGAATCAAACCAGTGACCTCTTGGTTCCTGGGTCGATGCTCAACCGCTGAGCTACACCGGCCAGGCGTCATCAGCTATCTTAGTCACTGGACATTCAGCACAAAAATACAGATCAGTGTCTGGAAGTTTGAGCCCACTCCTTCCTACTGGCATGCTGCCTCCAGGCTGCCCAAGTGCTAGAGGCTGCCGAGACACTCAGTGTCTTCTTTAACTTCTTCACCTGTAATACCGGGATACGGGCCAGAGTTTCCACCTCTGGTTCCTCCTAGGGGTGTGGTGATAATTAAAGCAATAATGTTTTTCAACTACAGAGACATTCCAGATTAAAGACACTACATAATTGAACACATTCTGCTTCTAGTGACATAGCTTGATATAATTGCAAGCTAGGAAAATAAGATTAAGCCAGGTGTCCCTATTACAGGAGTGCAGTAATGCCATATGCCTCACTCTCCCTGACTTAAGGCCTGCTGCCTCGGTGTAAAAAGCAGCCCCAGTGCTCAGGAAAGAGGGCATCAGGTTGAGAAAGAAATGCTTTCATCCATTCAATTTCCATTTTATCGACCAATGTGTATAATTCTATTCAAGATTCAAAGATAAATGACACAGCTATTTGCTCATCATGTCACTTGTACTTTGAGAGAGGATTTATAAAAATATTCATGTTGCTATTAAAGAAAGACAGGAAGACTATGTAAGGTCCGCCAGTTAACCAGCTAAATGCTATCTGTGTTCATTTTCTTCTCTCCCATGTATTATTGGCACATATGTAATTGGTGACACATCTGTTCTGCTGACCACCACATCAGCTCTTAACTGAACATCTTACATCTGACATGGATCCCAGCACATCGCTGCGAGAGGTTTAGCAGTGCCAAAGCTACAAACCGCAATGGTGGTATCGAATACATTGCAAAAGATATCGAGAAAAATAGTTTGGAGGTCTGAGCTCTTTGCCAACAGAATGTACTTCTGTTAAAAAAAAAAATACTTATGAGAGATTGTATTAAGATGTTCTATTCATTGCCAAGCCACTGAGAATATGTTTTCTGATTTCATCCATTCAAATGTGTTTGGAGTTCCAGGTCTAAACTGGCAAAGGAACCAAAAAAGGCAGTGAGAAGTGAAGTCAAGTGTCTATTAGGCAACTTGGATTGAAGAGACTGTCAGAATGTGAAACAGGAAAGAACAAGGACTGGTCCTGGTTGGCTATATCTGCTGAGTGAGTGATACGTAAGCGTGGTCAGGGTGCCTACTCCATGCCTAACGTCCAGCTCCCTTCCAGAGAAAAAGAGAACACAATTAGAAAAATATTCACATGGCGAGAACTCAATGACATATGAAGAGAAAAATGCAAGTTTCAGATTAACAGGTGGAGTACGATTAATCCTCCTTGCTTCAGCCTATGACCAAATTCATCAGAAACCAAGCAAGTATGGCATTGTGGATCAACTATGCTTGGACCACAAAAATGTAGAGGCCAACAGGAACCTCGCTCATCAAGAATAACACCCTCTCTGCAGAAGATGTCTCCCAAATTTCAAACAGTTCTTGCTTAATAGCTCTTAAGCATAAATCATTCTTAAAGGCTTTCAAAAATTTGGTCCATAATAAATGGCTTAACTGTGAAGCTACCTTGATTGTTACTTTCCAAAAGCTGGGTAGTTTAAAAAAATTACCTTCCAGTAGGGAGTTAACATGTTCTCATCATTTTTCATTTGGGCCTTTGGCACATTTCTGGGGGACCTTCTACCCTAAGTCCCCCATGATGATCCAAACCTCATCTCCAAAAATGCTTCTTCAAATTCCCTACAAAATATTCTCATTCAGAACTATGACTACTAGGTTAAATAACAAGTTGAATATTTATTACTATTTTAATCAATCTAGTTTTACCATCGCACTATAAAAGGAACAGCCCAGTTACTTAGATATTTTAATTTCGGAGAAAAGAAGTTTGAAATTATTTTTATCAAGCTGAAACATGAAAACTCTCCAGTCAACTTTTTCTGGATTTAAAAAAAAAACTTTTTCTTCATCATCTGTCATTTCCCCTGCACTTAAATTCTAAGGATGAATTTGCAAGAGGCATGAGGCTGTCAGTGGTTCTATTTTAGCTCTTCAGTAACATTTCAAGTGGATGAAGGACAGCACACTGACAAGGTTTGCCTTCATCTCCTGCTGTTAACATTTCCACAGAAGGGGCTCTTCGTCATTTAATAACTCTCAATCACAAATAACTTTATGACATAAACAAGGAGGCTTCAAACTTTTTTTTTCCCTGTGACTAATATGGTTTCTTCTCCTCCTTCCTTAAGACCTTGCAGTGAATCACAGAGACGAGCTAAAGGCTGAAAATAATGCGTCAGCTTTTTAATAAGCTTTTATTGTCACCACAGAAAATTAAGCATAGGTTGAGAGTCAGGATTCCAGGTCAGCTGTAAAGCCCTGACTGGTAATAGTTCTGATCCCACGATATTGTGAGAGCTTTGTGTTCAGGCTAGAGCAGTGGTTCTCAACCTTCCTAATGCCGCGGCCCTTTAATACAGTTCCTCATGTTGTGGTGACCCCCAACCATAAAATTATTTTCGTTGCTACTTCATAACTGTAATTTTGCTACTGTTATGAATCGTAATGCAAATATCTGATATGCACGATGTATTTAGGCGACCCCTGTGAAAGGGTCGTTGGACCCCCAAAGGGGTTGTGACCCACAGGTTGAGAACCGCTGGGCTAGAGGGAGAGTTCACAGAAAACCTGTGTCTAGCTAGCACTGACCGGGAACCTTCCACTTCTCGGTTGTCCCCCATTGAGACTATTTTCAGTCATTTCCTGCCCTCTTCTAATTGGGTTGAGGGACCTGCAGGCAGGATGGAAGCTGTAGCCTGCAAAGCTGGTCCCGACGGAAGGTATCAAGATATTGGTATCTATTAGTGGTCTTTTCCAAAGCAGTGTCCTGTGGTTGCCTTCCAAAAGTATATACCGGAAGCAGAAAGCTGGCCTTAAAGAAAGGCATTGCTAGGGGATCAGGATATTAATAAACCGAAAGTGACCCGTGTGGGTTTCCTGCTGCTTCCAAAGCAGGAAGTTGCTTGCAGATACATTCAATCAGCATACTTTCCCTGAGTAACATTATAGCAGATGGGGGGGGGGGGCGTGCGGGGGGGCGGGGATTGGAGGAAAAATAACTGTAGAAATCAGGTGCTTCATATTTACTTCATAACAATGCTCAAAGGCCTCCTTTGGGCAGCCTTGAATAGATGCAACAGCCATGTTTGTTCAAACGATCAGAAAGGATGGGCCCTGGTGCTATTACAGAACCACGTTATTTTAAAATGCACGTTAAATGGCTCCCAAATCCTTTTATTGAAAATCCGCAGATAAAAGAACTAATTTCTTCTTAAAGAAACCAAGACTCCTTTCTCCTCAGAGAATAAGCTATTAGAGCTGGTAAAACATTAGCAAACAGCCCATTCGAGCTACAAAGAGAAGTAATGGTTTGGTGTTGTTAGCATGGAGAAGTGCCATTACCTTTAAGGCTTTGTTATGGAAAACTGCAGGATGCGTGCTGTTGCTATTAACCAGGAAGGTTCTAATTGGATATTGGCTCATTTATGAGGCAGAGTCAGGAAAAGCTGTTGCCCAGGTGACTTGTAACAAAATGAAATAAGCAGATGCAATGTGTCCTGAAATTACCACCAAGTTTTCCTGAGCTGTTCGAGGCTGAGATGCTCTGAAAATTCCGCCTAAAATTGCAGCTTTGTTGTGAACGGAGCAATCATATCCCTATGCTCCTGGAGATTGTTGCCAAACACTAAGGAGTTTTCAAAAACACATAGTCATCTCCCCAAATATAAAAAGGAAAGCGGAGAAACTAGCCATCTGAAACGGAGATGCTAAAAGCTGGGCCCTGGAGAATCTCTTCCCTTCTAAACCCTTCCTGTCAGCTGTACCTATCTGCTTTGCCCCCATGAAATCATAGGGCCATCCTGTGAGCTGATAAGCGGGGGTAATTTCGATCTTAGTCTTCAGTTGTCACCCTAATGAGTTAGTTTGGATTCTCCAGGAACAGACATCAGTAGAGGATTAGAAAGCAAGAGATGCACAGGGAGAAGGGCCCTGAAGACTACGTGGAGAGGACCAGAGAAGGGGGCGAGCATTCAGCCCACAGTGCAGGTCTGAGCCTTATGCAGGAAGGGAGGAAGGATAGAACACTTTTCTAAACACGTTTCCCATTGGTAGTGAGGCTCCTGCGTTGGGCATGAGCAGCTCCATCTACTCACCTGTCTCGCCTCACCTTTCTGGAGGCTCTATCCAGGTTAGTGTCAGAGACCCTCTCATGCCTCTCTAGGCCCACCTGTAGACAAGGGTGTCTGTGTGTACGCCAAACCCAGAGAGAGGAGAGATGGGCAGATCTCCTCCTTTCTCTGGCTCTAATTTCCCTCTTTCTGCTCCCCACCTGGTCCCTCCTTTCCAGGTGCAATTACAGCAGCCCCTCCCACCCTCCTTTCCTCTCTGGTTCCAAGAAAGCGCCTACATCTCAGAGATGCAGAGGGAGGAGTCATTCGGAACTCACCCAATGTTGAACATCAGAGCATGAGCAGTGCCATGCTCTGCTTTTGAATGTGGTTTCGGGGGGATATTCAAAGATTGCACAGGTAGTCACTGCCCTAGACCCCTCCTCCTAACAGCCTTCGTTCTAGTTTGCTGGGTAGCACAGAGCAGCCAGCAACATGTACCCTCATGCCCACCCTCATTGTGCTTCTCTACCCCCCGGCCTCTCCACCCTTAGGAGTCCCAAAGGTGAAAGGTGCCTCTTCACAGAAAATTCGAGGAGCGCCCTGACTGGTTTGGCTCAGTGGATAGAGCATTGGACTGCGGACTCAAGGGTCCGGGGTTTGATTCTGGTCAAGGGCATGTACCTTGGTTGTGGGCACATCCCCAGTAGGGAATGTGCAGGAGGCAGCTGATCGATGTTTCTCTCTCATCAATGTTTCTGGCTCTCTATCCCTCTCCCTTCCTCTCTGTAAAAAATCAATAAAATATATTTGAAAAAAAAAAAAAGAAAATTCGAGGAGCCCTGCCTCAGCCCAGACAAGCAAGGCCATCCTTCTGTCACCTAAGAGGAATGCGCCTCCCCCAGCTCCCTTTCATCGGCTCTAGGAGAACATTTTGAAAGACCCATTGTTCTTCCCAGATTGTTTGGTTTATCTGTTTAAACATTTCCACTTTACACCTGGGATTATTACCCCTTCCCTATTTTTTTTTTCCCTAGCAAGTAAACCAATGAATGAAGAAATGAATTTCTAGCCACATATGGGCATTTCTACACCCATGCTGCCATTTATAAAGTAAGCTTTCTGCTCAGAGAAATCCCTGGAAAGGAAAATAAAAATATATTAAATTTTGAATGCTAAGTATTGTGGAGGAAAAAAATTTGCAGACATAAAAATCTCTGAGTCAGCACTTACACTGTGAGTGCAGATAATCATGGGTAGGTATTTGCCAAGATCCAGACTGTCATTAAGTTATGAGTGATTTGTTTCTGACAGTGTGAGTAGTAAGTTGGTGGCTTGGAATGTGGGACATGCATCCTCCTAGTGACGATGTTTTAATTGGTGGTTGGGTTCCCCTGTTAGCCATCATGACTCCACTACCTGAGCCTTCACTGGTGCTGGCCTGGTTCCAGGTCCTGGGACAATGAATGCAGCAGTGGGAGGAAGTCTCTCTTTCCAGCACACGTCCACCCATGATAACATTTAAAATATATATATATATATACACACACATACATACACACTAGTGGCCTGGTGCATGAAATTCATGCATGGGGGTGGTGTCCCTCAGCCCAGCCTGCACCCTCTACAATCTGGGACCACTTGGGGGATGTCTGACTGCCGGTTTAGGCCCGATCCCTGTGGGATTAGGCCTAAACCGGCAGTCAGACATCCCTCTCACAATCCAGGACCGCTGGCTCCTAACTGCTGGCTCCTAACCGCTCACCTGCCTGCCTGCCTGATCACCCCTAACCACTCTGCCTGCCAGTCTGCTCACCCCCAACTGCCCCCCCCCACCAGCCTTCTCACCCCCAACTGCACCCCCCACCAGCCTGATCACCCCTAACTGCCCCCCACCAGCCTGCTTGCCCCCAACTCCTCCCTACCCCCACTGGCCTGCTCGCCCCCTACTGCTCCCCCCACTGGCCTGCTCAGCCCCAACTGCCCCCACCCTCCGCCAGCATGCTTGCCCCAAACTGCCCTCCCCTCCTGGCCTGATCACCCCTAGCTCCATTCCTTGGTTGCTGGGCTGACCCAGGAAGCCAAGTCTTCCCACCTCCTCTCCGGCTCTCTGGCCAGGCTTGGCTTCCTGGGTCGCCCACTCTCCCGCTCTCCGGCTGGCTCTGCCATCTTTATCACATCAATTTTCATATTCCCTCCTTATTGGCTATGGGTGAAGTGATGGTTAATTTGCATGTTACTCTTTTATTAGCTAGGATATATATATATACTGTATGCTTTATTAAAGCATTTATTTGAGCCCTGGCTGGTGTGGCTCCATTGGTTGGGTGTTGACCCATGCACTGAAAGGTTCTGGTTAAATTCCTGGTCAGGGCACATGCCCTGGTTGTGGGTTCAATCCCAGGTAGGGGGTGCAGGAGGCAGCCAATCAATGTTTTGCTCTCACATCAATATTTCTCTCTCTCTCTTCCTTTCTCTCTCTAAAAAAAAAAAAATCAATTAAAAAATCTTTTTAAAAAATTTATGTGATATCCCAAAGAAACTTATTTTTAATGTAATTGGGAGTTGGGGCATTTAGTAGACATTTTTAAAGAGCAGTTTTAAGTCACAGCAAAAATGAGAACAAAGTACAGTTTCCCCTCACCCCCCACCCCACCCCCTGCCACACACACACACACACACACACACACACACACAGCCTCCCCATCTGCCAACACCCTGCACAGTGGTGAATTGACACATCACTATCACCTGAAGTCCCTAGTTTACATGAGGGTTCACAAATGTATGGGATTACAAATGTATGACATGCACCCTCCGTTACAGGAACACAGTGAACAGTTTCATGCCCTAAAATTCTTCTGTTCTCTACATATTCATCATTCCCTCCTCAACCATAATATTTTGAAGTAAAATTTTGCCTTTCTCGTTCTTCTTCCACCTGCTATGACCCACCCACAGGCCCTCTAACCCCTGGGGTTCCCCTGAGTGTGCCTCAGCGTCTGAGTCCCCCAGGGTCCCTGATGAAGCTTATCAGCATTCCCAGCCCCACCCACCCTTCAGAGTGGCCCGATGATGTGGATGTGTGCATGACCAACAGCCCCCCAATGGGGCTCAGGTATTTCCATTTTGAAAAAGAGGAGGTTGAACCCCCGGCACCCCTTGCACAGGTGCACTCTCAGAAAGTCCCAGGAACGGATGTGAGGTGAGCCCCCCAACATACCAGACACATCTCCCTGAGGGTATCTTCAGCCGGCCTTCCTTCCTTCCTTCCCTTCCGAGTATGCAAAGGATTTCAAAATTCCAAGATTCGTTCTCTCAGAATGGTCCTCCTCCTCGCAGCAGTGCCTTGGCCAGAATGTATGTGGGTGGCTGAGTGGAACAGGACTGTTTGCCACTTAGAGGTGATATACATGTTAGACCCTCGGAGAGAGACATTTTAGTTCTCACTTTGCAGGTGCCTAGTGTATGTCTACCAAGAGGCTGATTTCATCTGCCTTGTGGTTACAATGTCAGCGTATCTTGTGGGGGAAAGATCCTCTCAGCCTTGCTAGGGTGTCTGATACACACTCCCAGCACCGTCTAAACAGTGGGTGCAAAATAACTTCCCATAACAAAACAAATCATCTGATAACACAAGAAGGATTAGAGACTTTGCTGAAATTCCAACTGCCTTTCCGCGATGCAGTCCCGCATCTTTGTGCAGATAAAGATTATGGTTGCCAAGGAAACAGACGAGGGAGAAAGGCAGAAACTTTGTCTCGTTTGGCTTCCCCCAGACTCACAAAGCAAGACCGGCTGTAAGCAGAGCTGCATGAGATTATGGTAGATTTATAATTTACTTAGTCAAATTGCTTTTAATTCATAGTCAGGCCTCCTGGTACATGTTTTTTTCTCTGAAAGTTAGGTCCTGCGCATAGTTGTCCAATGTCTGACAAATAACAGAGCTTTAGCATTCATTGTCTGTGATTAAACTCAAATGCAGGACAGATGGCTTGTCTGAGTATGTGTCAGACGGGCAAAGCACCTAAGATTTGTGACAAGCAAGACCAGGAATTAACTGCTACATTTTCGCATTTATTCATACAATCATGTGCGCCATGAACATGGCTGTAAAACTTATTGAAGTGTTCTCACTTTATTCAAAATATTCCCAAACAAAGCAACTGCTCTCCTTTTGGCAAACCAGATGCCCTAATCTCAACCCCATTAACTCAAAATCCATTTTTCTCATACTATATGTATTGTGTATATTTCATTTACTCTGACATTTGACATGAAAACAGTATCCTCTGAAAACCCAGCTTACCCAGAGCCCACAATGTTGGTCCCTGTTTCATTTTAATTAAAATAATTTAAAATAATTATTTTATTCAACAAACATTTGTGGAAGTAAAGACCAAACGAATGAGAACGGGCAAAGGCAATAGTAAGAGAGTCAGCCAGTGTCACTTGTGTTTTGGCCAGAGACTCAGTGTCAAGCAGAGGGATGGGGAAGCTTTATGGTGGGGGAAGGAGGGACAAGCTCCAGGTGTGCCCTGATTGGAGGTGGGCTAAGGGGGGCTCCTATGATGGCCAGGGGTGCATATTTAGTTATTAATCAAGTCATGGCTGTTTCGTGCTCATTGTTTTGGGGGTTATTGTGTGGCTTGCTGGACCAGTTGTTAGAGACAGTGGTCTGACTTCCTGCAAGTCTGGCTGGTAGATCACAGGCTGACTTCCTGGGCTGGTTTCTGCATGTTGTGGGTCAGATTTCTATTTTTATTAGGGTCTGTCCAGTGTGCATTTGCATATTCAATCTCTTAGCCCATAGTCATTCTACATACAAAAAAAAGTACACGAGGCATCAGTGTACAGCTCAATGAACGATTGAGGGTAACAACCGCTCAGGGGCCCGCATTCATTTTTAAATTCTGCACATTCTTTTCTTCAGAAACCCGTGGTCAGGGAGCATTTTGAGTTGCTGAATGGACTCTTCCCATGTGCTTCTTTAATCCTGGTGTCCGGGTGGGGCTCACCAGCTGCAGGCCTCCTCGGACCGTCTCAATGACGTCCAGTCTTCCCAGACACAGCGGACGGCAGCCCAGTTCCCACAGTCAGCCCCTGCCCCGTGAATCACCTTCCTCCACATTCCTGGACCAAGAGGGGCAAGTCAGAGGGCATGCCTGGAAATCCAGTTCCACCGCTCTCTTCGGGCAACAATAATCTCCCAAAATCTGTTCCTTCATCTACAAAATGGGGCTAAGACTCATGCCAGCTCTCCGAGGGTTGCCGTGAGGATGAAGTAAGGCAATGGGCATACAAACTTTTTAACACAATCCCTCTCACAGAATAAACACTCAGATTTAGCTATATTGGGGGTATTTCTCCCCATGTTTAAAAATGACAGCTGAAAATTATTGAAAGCCCATGATGTGCCAGGCACTGAGTTTGGTGCTTCCTCTTAAATTTATGATATTATTAAATCTTTCTATTAGAGAATATTAATCATCCTTATTTTACAGAAGCTGAGGCTCAGAGATGCTAAGAAACTTCTCTATCCTCACCTCCATTGGTTGTGAGAATTAAATGGGATTGTAAAGCATGTCCTTAGTATAGTCCAGAGCACTCTGTACTCACTCTGTCGACAGGGCTATTATTGAAAATGGCCCTTTGGTTATCCACCATCACAGACCCTATGCAGCAGTTGCCCATCCAACATCTGTTCTCCCTTTCATCCTTACAAAATCAGTTTCGTGTGAGGTGGCAATGGGCCCCATTTTCCTCAGTCTCCCTTATTTCTTTGGAAGTTCATGTGGCCTAGTTCTGGCCAATGAGAAATAATGGTAAGTCTCCTAAGTGGGCCTTTTGGGAAAACTATTATTGTCCCCCCAAAAATGGACTTCATCTGGCACATGCCTTTTCCCTTTTGTCTGTCTCCATCCTTGCTGCCTGGAAAGTATAAGGACACCACCAAGTAGAGCGGCCGTCCAGGGGGGCAAAGTGGAAAGAAGATCCCAAGCCCCCGATGGCCCACTCGGGGTCCTGCCCCAGCCTGGATCACCAGCCTCCAAATGGTTTCCCCACTGTGCTTAAGCCACCATGGCCAGCTTTCTACTACGTGCAGCTGAAGGCAATCCAAACTAATACAGGCACTGTTTGGGTGATCTGTCTGAATTAAATAAAATTTCCAAATGAATGGAAATTAAGAATTTGAAGTATCTTCTTTCCTTCAACCTGTGTACACGTTTCAATGGAGATGACAAAGAACTCCAGAGAATGAAAGGTTGGTTCCCAATGGTCTCTACATGAATCGTTCTCAGTCCGAGAAATAACATCAAAGCTTTTCCTGAACATCTGAGGGTCCGATTCCCATTTGCACTCTCCCTTCCTCCCCGTCACACGGTGTCATACATGGTGTCACCAACAGGGTTCCCATGGGTCCTCAGCATTATGCGCTGTGGTGTGAGGACACGTGTTCCCCAGGCTTGGCTCCAGGCCAGCCTCACCCAGCACGGAACTCAGCAATGCTTCCGTAAAACCTGAGGCATCTGTCTGTCTGGCATCTTGGTCAAAGTTCAAAGGCCTTACTTGCACTCAGCCTACTTGTGAGCTCTCCCCAAGTTCTAATTAGGTAGTTTCTTTTCTACCCAAAAAAGATTATGCCCAGCATTACTCTGCATGTTAGAACAGCCAGGGATCTGACCCAGGTGGTAAAGGAGCATCTCACTGTGACACAGTGACCACAAGGTGGGGGCTGAGGCTCCATCAGCTTTAGGCTGAGCCAACTGGGATGGCGGCTTTCAACTTGGAGGAAGCTAAGTGTACCAACGGGGTTAAACTGGTGGTTCTGTGCTGTTATGGGGAAATAGTATGTCCACATTTCCACTTACTTTAAATGATTTCTCAGGCAAGGTCAGATGAAGAGGATTGAACTCCAGTCAAAATATAATCCACGAGGAAGACAAAAACTAAATTCCTTCTAACATAAAGTAAGCTGCCTTGATACTGCATGGTACATGACTTTTTATATTCTAAGCTATGAATAACCCATATTTTGCCCTGCTTAAAGAAATATCCTAAATGGCGAAAGTGTTTCATTATTGAACGTGTAAAATTGCTTTACTAAAAGTATGTGACTTGATGGTGAAATAAAGGACACTCAAAAATATTTGAAATAATCCTTCTTTCGATTAAACTAGAAAAGGTGCACATTTTCAATGGCTACAATTATATCATATTCAAATAACGATACACACACACAATGAAGAGAAAATCTCTAATAATTTATTTGACCTTCAGTTTCACATTGTGAAAAAAAAATAACAGTTTTACAAAACCTCAAAAATGTAGTAGCAAGAAACAAGTACATATGAACATGAACACTTCACTTCTTCAACTTACACAGAGTTTTGTACGTGAACCACATACTCAATAGCCGCGAGAGGGATATTATTCAGCTCTAATCACTCTTATTCAGACAGGTGTCAGGCCCAGAGAAAAGGGGGCTACACAATTATACCAGAAGTGGAAGGCTGCCCTTTGTTATCCGTTTCCACAGCAACCCGTCCACAGAATGAGAAGAACCTTCTCTGTCTTATGCCAAGGTTTTTGTGTGCACTGTGCTGTGAATTGTATTTGCTTCAAAGTGTGGGACGTTTCACAGGGCGAGAATGGTCAAGTAGTGAGCCCAATGCGTACATCAATCCAAAGAGCAGGAGTCCAGAAAGTTCCCTGCGGGCTGGGGGCCCACCCCGGCCACGGCTCCCCCTGGCTCACACACACTAATTAATAGAGGATTCAAGGACAGACCACAACTCTGAAACAGCTGTAGAAAATTCATCCTGCTTTCAGAAGCCATGCAGCGACACACATCTCAGCCTATTTGCATCATAAACTACAGAGCTGGAACTGCTACAATACAGTATAACGCCACCGGACCATGCATGCCGCCATTGTACAATTAGACATTTGCATTGCTTACAACACATCTAGGAGCGAAAGACCGCCTGCCGGAAAGTACTGTGATGCTTTTATTCCAACGGCTCATTTATTTTGGTCCAACGATAGCCCACGTACTCATGGCATGGACGGACATGTACAATTAGTCTAAAGTTTTCAGGTGCAGAGAAATGTTAAGGATTTATCTGTCATTAGACAATGCAAACACACTCACAATGTAAAGGGTTGTTATCAGTCTTAAACCTTATTTTCTAAAGTACAGTAATGTGAGATACATCAGTGAAAGCAGTGCCAGAGTTACAAGCTCCGGCCTTCCCCAGACACCTCTGAGGAAGTGCCTCTTTGAGTCTAATACTAACACCTATCACAGCACATGTTTAGTTTAGTAAACAAGCCCACAAACTAGCAAAGAATGTATTCACAACCAATTCCCAACTATCCCGGAAAACCTCAACAGCGGCTACTGCTCACAATCGTGTGGTGTTTTGTGACCAAATGTGTCACTTTTGCGCACCAGAGTTCTTTCAGAGACTTACCTGCAGGTGAGCACTAGGGCATACATTGTACCAATGTTCACATTTGTCTTGGAGAGCTTGTCACCCTTGCTGAATTGTTCAGCAAGAATAACAACGAATCCAGGTCCAGCAAATCGGGTGACTGAATTAACTTACGTCGGTGACAATGCAGTGTTTCCCCCGTTAACTGTGGTTATGGCAAGGCCTTCTCGCAGGGTAATAAATAAATAAATATATAAACTTTGGACTATGTCTTTACCTGTGCCCTATATACAGAACTATTCCATAGAATTTTCCAGGATTTCAGGATATCACACAAAGGAAAAAAAAAAAAAAAAAAAAAACCTGCGAAGCGATTTGGTCCTTTCCAAATTTCAGTAGCCGAGACTGAAAGAGGTGACGCAGGTGGGAAGAGAGGGGGTGGAAAGAAGCCTTCCATCGCCCCAGGAGCCATCAGCATGCCCAGAGCCCATGAGACCCCATGAAAAGTTGGCGAGTCTAAGAAATGTGACCTCCATGCCTTCCCTACCTCTGGGGTGTAATTTAAGTTTCTGTTTTGTAATCCTTCCCTGTCTTGACATTTACAAAACCCCTCCCCTTCCCATCCCACCCTCCAGTTATATTGCAAACTGTAACTCCAAAGTTTTCCTTTTTGTGCAGCAGAGCACATCACAACAGCCACGAAAATTGTGCAAAACATACAACCATCACACACGTCCAAACACGTGAACACAACTGTAAGCACTGTTTCAGCATGCAGGCATCACACAATAAATAGCTAAATCTAGAACACACTTCTTACCAGCCCGGGGAAGGTTTAAAGTCACTTATAAATAGAAGAGATCGTCTACCAACAGCTACCAACAACGCCCCCATTGTTCGGAACCTTCCCGGGGAGCACAACCCCGGGGAGACTGGCGGAGCCCAGGGCTCCTCTCTACAGCCAGCGCCAGCTTCCCTCCCGGCCCTACAGCCGGCTTTCAATCTCCAACAGCAGCTGGCGAGGAGGCTTCAAGCTTGCTCCTCAGAGAGAGGTGACAACCATTTCAAATTTTACACATAAATGGTGGAGCCCATGGAAATCAAATGCTGAATATGGTACAGCACGGGAAAGGGCCCGGCTTTTCTCTCCCTTTGAGGGGTTGATTAATGCTGACATTAATACACAATTACAAGACAAGGACTAGATCACAGGTTCATTCATTCATAGTTAAACCATGTGCTACTTGCACTGAAAATCCCACCCCTCCCCCAGCCCCTTCCTTCATGTCCAGTTAGAGCATTTACAAGGTGCAGCCAATCGTACAATCCAGGTCTTGTAGCAACTTCTTTTCCTTTTTATTGTTTTCTTTTTCTTTCTCTTCATTAAATTTGGCCTCTCCAAAACAGAAATCATTTCTTGAGCTAAAACAGAGGGAAAAGATTTTTGTTAGTAACCTCAAAATCTAAAAAAAAAAAAAATTAATTAAATTAAAACTCAGGACAGAGCTGGCCAATATTGCTTCTAAAGGTCTTAATTACATGTTCAGTAGGAACTGTGCAAAGATATGTGAGGTGCTTGTCATAAATGCACACACACATGCATGCATGCATGCAGATGGCTGGCCCGACACAATGGTGTCAAAGAGGGACCCCTACTTCTGTCCTAAACATGTATGTTCAAATTCAAACCTATACGTCCAGGTGCTGCTATCCGTTGCCATCTTCTGCTTCCAACACCTGCAATTCCTCTCCGTGGCAAAACAGAGCCACCGTGCAGCAATCGCCAGAGGGTCAAGATTCCTGTGCAAACCCTCCTTTGCCCATTTACTGTAAAGGATTCCAAATTCAATTTATTCCCCATATAGACGGCAGACGTATTAATCCTCTCATTTAAATGCATCTCTGCTATTCATTATGGCAGAAATCAGTCTCGCTTCTTTTCGTATGACAACATCCCTGGCTTCAATAGCCCAAGGCTGGCGTTTATTCTCAAAATGCATCAGTCCACACTTGGGAGGCACCAGCTCTGGTATGCAGTGTTATTACCTATGGAATCTACCAACGTCAAGTGTGAATACAATCAAGGTGCCACAACCAGGAAGCCTGCACTTTCATGGGAGCTGGCGTTTCCTCGCACCACCCTCCCTCCCCATTCGTTCATGTCTAATTTGATACAGGGGAATTTTACAGGTGGTGCGTCTTTCACAGGCTCACCCTCATGAAGCCCATTTCCAGCCCTGGCAGGAATCTGCATCCCGACTGCTATCACTCTAAGGACAAAGGGAACTCAGGAGGGGCCACTCATTACTTGCATTAAATTCTTCTTGCTTTTGTGTGTTTAGGGCTCTGATTCATCTCTTTAGCTGTTTCTTTAGGCAGTTTCATAACAGTGATTCAAGCTTTCAAGGCATTCTTTAGACTACGGTGTCATGCCCCTACCCCCACCTCCTTATAATCTATATATCAACATCAGGCCAAAAGAATGTATCTTGAAATAATATAAAATTTCAAGATGTTGCCTACTGCGGGGGGGCTTGGGGCGGGGGGTGGGGGTGGGGGGGGGGGAGGAACTAACAAAAGAAAAGGAAAACTCTAAAAAGGGAAGAAACAAAACAAAGCAAAATCTAAATGCTCTCAGGTTGGGGCCACACAGCACCATGAAAATGCAGACTAATCAAAAGTAATTTCCTCTTTGTCCATCCCACCCGCTGTCAGAGCAGCAGGAATCAGTTAAAATCTCCTTGATGGATGAGCTTTTAGACCAGGGCAAACTTTCTGTTAACACTGTATTAATTCCTTTAACACCCCCATTTGGAGAGCAAAGAAATGTCCGGAAGTTTTTGCGGCTTAGGACTGGGACCTACACAGCACCTCTTCTCACTCCGTGTACCCTAAGGGGTTTAACACTGCCTGCCTGCAGTAACCTTTAGCAATTTAAACCAACGCCCTCCCTGTGGGAAACTGCAAGGGTGGCTCTGATCAGGCCCAAAGGCGACCCCCTGGCCCCGTCACATTTCGTTGTTATATGCTGGACTCTGGCTGGTAGCACCAAGGGTGAAGAAGATGTTATTTCGCCTAGAACCTAACACTCTATTTGCTCCGTTTCTCTGGGACCAGAAGTGTGTGACAGGGTTCGAATGTTCGGGACAGGATGAATTCAAGCGTCTGCATACTCTGGGCTGAGAAAAACAAGGCACCAAAAATGAAGTCTAAAGAGAACAAGAGTATAATAGTCAAAGACACCTCATCTTCCCACCACACACCAAGCTAATTCCATTGCCAGCCGAGGTCTAAATGGATGGGAGGAAAGAAACCTAAGGCTATTGACTTGGACACTGAATATATGCCATGCACTGGGCTGGTATTTTCGGGTCCCCCACCCCGTTTAGCAATTTATCCAAGCCTGAACTGGGAACAGATCTTGGGGGAAGTATAATACAAACCACTCATTTGACAAAGGAGCCCAATCCAGTAAGGCCCAGACTCCAGCGCAGAACCAGAACCAGAATGCACCTGTGATCTCTCTCTGCCTCAGCTTCCTTACCTTGCTCCAAGGGTGCCAACCATTCCACCAGTTACCATTCTGAAGTACCGCCACCGCTGGCAATTTTTATGGCTCCCCTGTGCAAACAGAATCGGTTCTGGACTAACACCCAACTTAGTGCGCTGTTAATTGATGCTTTACCCTCGGAGGTTCTTTAAAACCAGCTTTAGAGGTGAGTCATGCATTCGTATCACAAATGAAATAACCACTTTCAGAGCATTTGTTTATTCAGGATTACTGAGATGCCAGCACGGCTGCAAAAACCAGTTTGGTGTGGGACGCTGTTAGCCAAGTCGCTCCCCAGAGAGGCTCCTGACCGTCCCTGCGCCTCTGAAGGAGTTTCATTCCGAGGAAACATTACATTGCTAAGAACTCTACTAACTGGAATAGGCTGGAGGAGATAACTGCAGAAATGAAATAAATAGAAAGATTAAGTGTGAAAGCGAGGCCAGTTTTCACGGTGTTTTTAAATGAGCGGTGAGAGATGAGGAAAGGAAAGACAAATGAGTCAAAACCCCACTTTGCTTAGCTTGCCACGACCCCTAGCTTCTTTTTTTTCCTTTTCAAAGTTTCCTTCAAAGGTGTGAAACCTGCTAGAGAAAGCAGAGCCAAAAGTTTCCAAGTAAGGAGTTAGTTTTCTGCTGTAGTCCCGCCGAAGCAGAGTTTTAATTTTATTCTATTATTAGTGATTGTAATGAATGAGCCCATGAATCACCAACACACTGTGTGCTCTGGGCTGCCCGTAGGCCTGCCGAAGCCATTCCTGGGGCTGATCCTCAGGCTGCCTAACAGCAGCAACCCGGCCATCAGCTTGCGAACACTGAACTGTGCAGGCCTATTAGTTATCTGAGCCAAGAGTATTATATACTCTTAAGTACACAAGACAACCATTATGTACTCAGATATATGACACAGAAACACAACTTTTGTTGGCGCTGACAATAGGGTCAGCCTGTCTGATTAACTCTGAAAGGCTGCTGCAAGAGCAGTTTGGATGGCTCAGAGTGTCCACACGTCAGACCAGCGCATACAATGCAGGTGCAGCCTTTCACAAGGGCAGACCTAAATTTCCCTCCAGAGTTAACAAATTTGAGGAAAAATTAAATAACCTAATAAATACTTTTGGAACTAAGAATAAATTTAAACACTGCATTTTTCTTAAACCATATTTCATTCCAGAAAGGGTTTGAGGAAGCAAAACTTACATCAACAAGTATCTCCTGGGGTGACACCGATATGGAGTCAAGTTTATGAAGTGGCAGATCAGCATGATGCTCGCGTGCATACGCTCTGGAGTCAGGCTGCCTGGGTGCGTCTCTGGACCAAGTCTTGCGCCTACTAAACTCTATGACCTTGGACTCTATGACTTAACCTCTGTGCATGAGGTGTTTTCATCTATGAAGGGCTCTAGTAATATCTCACAAGGCTGCTTTGAGGATTAAATGAAATGATCCACGTGAACACAGCCCAGCTCCAGACACACAGCGAGGGCTCCCTGGATACTAGTTGGCATCATAAGCGTAGGTCAGGGTTTCTCAACCTGGTGCACATTGGAATCACTGGAAACTTTCTAAAATGCTGATCCCTGGGCTCCACTCAGATCACATGAAACCAAGTCTCCAGGCTGGGCAGCTTTTGCAAAGCTCTTTGGGAGATGCTGAGGCGCAGTAAAGGCTGAGAACCACTGGCTTACATATGTTAGAGTAGGGAGCGGGGTGCAGCTGTGGCCAATACAAGTATTTAAGTTGTGGGATACAAGTTCTTCTATTTTTATAGTTTTTGGAGTACTTCTATAGGATAGGCTATATGGACCATGCTTCACTCCACATGCAAACTTGACAGCTCGCTTAATTATATGCATACTTACAACTTAACTGGCTTACCTCGTGCTCACTTTCTGTAAGATGTACTGCGCTTAAGAAGGCAGGTGCTTCCAGGTGCTGACAAACGCGGTCGGGATCAGGGAGTATGGGACTGTGGTTATGCTGTTCCACACATCCAACGTTGGATCGTAGCAGTCCAAAGTTTTGCATCGCTGAATGCCAAAGTATCCTCCCACCACGTAGAGTTTGTTTCCGGAGGCCACAGCGTGACAGCTCATGCGCTTTGCTGTCACGTCTCCCACCTTGGTCCACTGGTAAGTCTCACTGTTGAATTTATAAGCAGAGCAGGCGGAGAACTCTGTATCTCCCCCCATAATAAAAATCTGGTTACCCAGCACAGCTGCTGCCGTGTAACGCCAGGGCTGGGGACAGGTGGCCGGCACCGTCCACCTGTTTTCACATTGATCATAACACTGGACCTTGGGGAGCTTGTCATGACTGACGCTGGTACCTCCGAAAGCAAACAGCTTGAGCTTAGCGCTCACTACTGCTGCATTGCTGACGCCTTCTCGGAGTGGGGCCACCATGGTCCATTTGTTGGTCGTGGGGTCGTAATGTTCCACTTGCTTCAGAGAGACTGAGGGGGAGGCTGGGAGGCAGCCGGTTGCGGCTGTGTGCCCCCCGACCACATATAAGCAGTGCTTCAGTTCAGCAGAGCCATGGCCAAACCTGGCTACCAGCATGGGGGCGGCTTTGGACCACTCCTCGTGCAGGGTGTCATAAACCCAGACATCTTTCGAGACTCCGTTTTCAGACCCCCGACCCCCAGTAATGTACACTTTGCAGCCAATGGCGCACGCACTGAACTCTTTTCTTGGGCTGGGGATGTCGGCCTTAGGGATGATCTCTTTGGCCTTCTGGTCTACTAGGTACAGCTTGTCACACATGAAAGTCTGCCCTCCCAAGAGGAAGAGGGCATGGCCAGTCTTCCGAGGCCGGGCACAGAGGCTGGTCACCACGCCATCGTTCTGCAGGATCTTCAGCTTGCACCTGATGGCCTCCTCCACAATCTCCTTGCTCTTCCTCTGCTTGGTGATGAGTTCCTCCATGGCCACGTTCTCCATGAGATAGATGGCTGGCAGGAGAGCCAGCCTCACCGTCTGCAGCAGCTCCGGGAGGTAGCAGTAGCGCTTCTTCAGGTCGTAGCTGATCCAGTTGATTGCAGACTCGTACACGAGCCTTTCATCTTCCGTCTCCAGCTCTTCGCTGGACAAGAGCTGCACTACCATGTCCTGGGGCAGCTGGAGGAAGTCTTCATTCTTCCGGATGGTTTGGAAATTGCTGAGACACATTCTCCAGGAGAGCTCGTAGAGCTTGGTGCACTGGTGCGCGTCGGACAGCAGCAGCATGCCCAGGCAGTTGGTGGGATGCAGGTTCTTTTCCAAGAACTCGGCACAGGCATCCCGGATGTCTTGAAACTCCAGCATGTCGCCAGCTTCCAGGAGCGATTCTGCGTTTTCTTCATTGATGATGACCCGGGAGGAGTATGCATAGTCGAGAAGCAGCTCCAAGACTTCTGGGTGGATGGAGTTGTCAAAATTGACTTCACTGTCCTGGCTCTCCTTCAGGCCACCACTGAACATGGCTTCAAAGTAGCGGCTGCAGGCAGCCAGCACGGCCCGGTGACAGGGGAAGGTCCTATTTCCCGCATGGAGAAGGACGTCAGTGAAGAGGCGCTGCTGCCGAAGAAGGTTCAGGTGAGTGAGGACGCTGTCCGCGTAGGAGGACTTGTGGAACAGGTAGATGTTGATGGAGCCGCTGCTGGCCCTGGACTTGCGGTTCTCATGCACACTCACTGACATTTTGTTTCCACTCCTGGAAAACAAAACAAAACCACTGAGGGGTGCTCCCCACGCATAAAACAGCAGAACAAAGTAGCGATCCTTTTGGACAAAGAAAACAGAACTGCTTTGCGGTTAGCTCTGCTGCCTCCTGTTCTGAATCATGGATGGCCATTCCTGTACCAAGTCAGAGACAACTGACTTGGTCACCACGCCACCTATAAGGAGAGGCATTCACGGCCATACTGTTGAGCTATTTGAACTGTACACTGTTTAAAAAAAAATCACTGCTTGAAAGCAGGTTCATCTTGGAAAACCTGACTGCCAACTTTCAGGATATTGAAGTCCTTGAGAACTGTGTGTCAGCATAAGCCAGGAGGAGCAAGGTCTCATTCTCCCAGCTCCCTGTCCCTGTCCAGCTGATTCACTGCGGGCCACTTCAAATGCCAGGCCTCCAGCTCTCGTAACGCCAGGAGAGGCACCAGCTATAATGCCCTATGCAACATAAAGCCATGTGTAAAACAAATACCTGCTAATTAATTCCATTAAGAATTCCTTTGGTAAGATCCGGTCTCCCTGCAATATACAATAAGTAGGAAATGTAGTAACATTAAAGTCACAGGCTTAGGCAACTTCCCCAATGATAGGATCCCTATTTAAAGTTACAGATCATTTCCAACCAGACAGCTCTACCAAGACAGAATGCTAAAGGTGGCCTAGTAGACACATTACCATATATTGATCAGCAGGCTTTAGTGAAAACACAGAATAGATTCCGACCACAATCACCACCCATCTTTCTTGCTCTGGACAGCTTCCAAAATGAAGGTTTAGGCACATAAAATGAAGAATATTTTTTAGCATACTCATGAGTACTGTTTTTCTGTTCTTCCTGCTTTATATCAATTCTTGGAAAACCAGTTGCAAGAACAAAGGAGCTATCTGCCCCTCTCCTTTTTTTTGTTTTTTGTTTTTGTTTTTTGATTTGGTAGTGCATCACCAGGACCATTCTTATGTATCTGCTAATGCGGCATCTGCAAATAGGGATTTCGAGATGCAAACATTGCCTTATCTAAATCAAAAATACACACACACACACACACACACACACACACACACACGTGTGCGTGTATGGACTATGCATGCACGTGTATTTTGCCAACCATTGTTAATTTCGGGCCACCCTAGAATTTATTTGCTGACTAAAGTGCTCTTTTCCTCAGCATCTAAATTGAAATGCTAGCAGAATCTAATGCTATCTTTGGCTTACCGCAGTAAGTAAATTGTAGGCTAAAGATATAGGAAATCCCTATCACCAATCTTCAAAAATTGAATCACATGCTTAAAACACACACACACACACACACACACACACACACACACACACCACTCTACCTCTCTTTCACTTCAAAGGAATAAAGGCTTTAAGCACCTGCCTGTCAAAGGATTCCTAAGGAAGCTGTTTATTCCAGGAGAGTAAACTGGGTGGTTACAGTATCTATTCCAAGCTCAGAACAGCCAGTCCTTATAGCACAGCTGAAACCCACGGCCTGCTTATTTCCTTCAACCATGCAGATATTTATGTTTAATTTATATCCCAGGAATTATGAATAAATGCAAATGAGTAACTTACCCAGATACTAAGCTGCCACTTCCCTGACCAGCTGTGTCACAGAAAACAAAAGCAGGTGCCTAACTTGCCCTTAACACACAGGCCACATACCAGGAGGTGATGCAACTTGTTTTCCTTTATTTGCAGCATGTAACTTTTCATTATGAGAAACACGGCTCGGCTTGGTGGGAGAAAAGCAGCAACCAAGTCCCGGGCTCTGGTGCTACAAAGACTTTACAAACACCCATCAGTCTCCTATTGGTCTCCTAGATATAACAAATGGTAGGGAGCCAAGTTTCACCCCCACCTCAAGCCAAGCCTCTACAAGTCTGGTCCTTTTTCTCACCAGTGCTCGATGCTGCAGAGAACAACGGGTGTGATCCTATGTGAATGCACCAGGTTTCCAAAGAGTTAAAACATCTACGAATTATTATCACTGAAGCTCTGCCACTGTGGCTTGTCATTTGAATTAGCACATTCCATCTGAAGCACGTTGAGGAAGATTTTAAGATCAAAAGATGCTA
Source organism: Myotis nattereri (assembly GCF_964212035.1). NCBI lineage: Eukaryota > Metazoa > Chordata > Mammalia > Chiroptera > Vespertilionidae > Myotis > Myotis nattereri. The sequence goes on from NC_138079.1 coordinate 39,591,184, forward strand.
TAAAAACTTACAAAAATTCCAAATGAGTAGCTATAGCTTTGGTGTTTTTAAGCAAATGCTTCCAAAGCAACCTCAAAAGCTGTCTCCATTCAGGCTAAGAGCAAATGCAGCTCTGGCTGAAGAATGAGGGACCTATACACAAGGTGCATAAGCACCAGAAGCACATGGGGCAGGAATCCCAGGAGCCCAGAACACGTTTCCCTGAGCATTAAATACCTGATCATGTCGAACACGACTCACAACCAGGCCCACACTTAGGAAAACGGAAGAAGACCTTAGGATCTGCATCTTTATGCATCCCGTGTTGATGCACCTGCATTGTCCAGGTTGGCCCATAAAGCCAGAGGAAGAACCTAGCCCGCCATCGTGGATAACATCCAGATGGAGAAGCATGTCACAATCAAAACCTAATATCCTTGCAGCAATATTTGATTAAAATAAAAAGTATACCTTAAGACCCACGGGGAAAGTTGCTTTCTGGTTTAAAATTAGCAAAGACCCAAATATCATCAGGAATCATTTATATAGTCACTAAGCACACCTTCAACATAAAATGAATCATCCTTCTGGCATTTTCTAAGCCCCCAGAGAAATATTTGCATGCCAACTAAGTGTCCAAAAAATGCACACATATACTTAACCTGCACCTACAAAGACGATGAGAAAGGGCTGCCATTACCCTGAACATCAAAAGGGCTTCTAGGTACAGGAACTTCCGTTCACTTAAAGCTCCGGACCCGTGTTCTCTGCCTCCAATTCTGTGTCCGTCCTCCGCCCCCCCCCTCCCCCGCCCCCAACCCCGCCGTCACATCTCTTTTGGTTTTGAACGTGATCTCAATGCAATCAAAGGGGAAACTAAGCAGATTTGGGGGGCATTTACGTTATTGGAAACAACATTATGAAAAGATCTCGTTAACAAGAAAAGCATCTCACCATGCAGTCTCCTAAAACACTCGCAATGCTCTTTTTCACAGGCTGGCCGGGTTTCAGAGCGACAGCAAACGACAAGCGGAACAAGTTCAATGGTTCCCCTCCACCCCGCCCACCAATTCCTGTCCTTTGGAACTAATAATGGTACACTAATGGCCAAATACTGTACTTGCATGAGAAGAAATTATTTTTTCAGGAAAAAAAATCCAGTTTTCATTCATTTCCTAGATATTTCGCAAAAGTGAACGTGTCCTCACTTCATGTCTGCGCGTGGCCCCAATGTTCCCTCTGCCGGGGAGGGCGCAACGTGGGCCAACAATTCCGCACGCTCGGCCCTGGAGACTGTGAAGTGCGAGGCAGCGGGAAATCCACCCCCCGGGAAGCGCCGCTTCCGAAGGCGGGGGGCGGGGGTGGGGGAGTTATCATTCCCAGGCCGCGCTCCTCGAGCCCCCACCGGCTCTCCGGGGCGCTGTGCCGCCAAGGGCAGGCCCTTCCGGCGGTGCCCGGCTTCTGCTGGCTGTGGGAGGGCATCGGAAAACACGGAGGTCTCCACCCCAACAAGAGCGCCCCATCTCCGCCTGAGTCGGAGCTCCGGACTCGGGGAGTACGCACACCCCTCGCGAACACACCCCCACGGGCCAAGCGCGTCCTGAAACCCGCGGAGCCCGCAACAGGTCCGGGGCAGTGGGGGAAACTTACAGCAGTGGCGACCGGCCTCAGGGAACAACTAGCTGGGCTCTGGCCTCGGCCACCGGACGGGGAGGCGACGAAGCGGACGTCTCAGCCCCGGGGAGCGGGAGCGACTGCCCGGGCGAAAGGTCTGCGTACCGGGCGCCGGCCGTGGAGGGGAACGCGCCCGGGGCGCTGGCTCGGGCCGGCGACCGCTGGCGGTTCGCCTCGGCCTCGCGATCCCCACGCCGCGGACTCTGTGTCCGCGACCCGCGGAGCGTCTCCCGAGCGAGTCCCGGGAGGGGAGAGCAAGCCCGCGGCTGCAGGCGCCGCGGAAGGAGGCGGGCTGTGCGCGGGGGGAGGGAGCTAGGGAGCGCCGAGCGCGCCGGCAGCCGCCTGGCGTCTGGACTGGTCTCCGCACCGCGCGGCCGCCCGCCTCCCCGGCTGCCCGAGCAGTGTGCGCCGGCCGCGGTGCGCCGGCTATAAGTGGGGCGGCGCGGAGGGGCGGGGAGGGGCGAGGGTGGGTGTGCTGTGAGTGACACCAGGAGAGGGAGGGAGGAAGCGCTGGGAGGCAGCCTTCGGAGGTGGAAGAGGAGGAGGAGGAGGTGGAGGAGAGAGCTGGAGAAGAGCGTGTCGGGGGAGCTAATCGAGAAAGGAAGCGGGGGTGGGGCACTGCGGAGAGTGGAGACAAAGCGGACGCCGTATCTCAGCCATTAGCGAGCAGCTGCAGCCCTCGGGGCCCGCGAGTGAAAAGTTTTCCCGGGTCGGAGTGTCTGAGCCACCTCGGCCCAGCCGGTTGAATGGAGAGACCCTCGCAGGGGAGCGCCGCCCCGGGCTGTGCGTTCCGCGCTGCTGGAGCCCCCGAGATGCTCTAGAAAGGGTGGCGAGGAGCGAGCGGGGGCCCGCGGCACGCGCCCTGGGCGCGCACAGCCCGCGCGCCGGAGGGGACACCCGGAGGGAGGGCAGTGGCGTGAGAAGGGGCACAAGTTTGGACTCTCCGGAGACCCTGTAGGTGGGCAAAGCCGGCGGTAGTTTCTCGCTGGCGGCAGGGCCAGACAGACCCGTGCCCCAGGCGTTTCCCCGGCCCCCCCCCCCCCTCCCCCGGCTCTACCCCTGACCCGTGGGGCAGCCACAGGCGGACTCTGCCCCACGCGGCCCGGGCCCGGCGCGGTCCGGGGGGCGTGCCCACGCGCTTCGCAGCCAATCGCCGAGGCCGCTTGATTCAAAGCGGACGGCTCAAAGGAGCCGCGGCGCCGCCCCCTCTCTCTAGGAGGAAGCCGGCATCGCCCTCTGGGCTGGACCCTTCCTGTCTCCTGTCGCTCAGTTGTGTTCGTTTGGAGTTCAGCGAAGAAATGACCCGGCACACACGTGTCTGAGGCGCCGCGGGCCAGGAGAAAAGAAGGCTTGTCTTTCCACTGGGAGCTAAAAAATCCCTTTAAAGAAATTAGGATTTGGAATTAAATCTCTAAGTGAACGGTAGAGGTGACCAGTCCGGCCCCCTTGTTTTACAGGTTAGGAAGCGGAGGCCCAGGTACATGGAAATCGTCCAGCCCGAGACCGCACAGCCACTCGGCGGGGCCCAGCCCTGCAGCTCAGGCTCCCACACCGCCACCTCCCAGCTTCCTTTCCGGTGCGAGGCGCAGAAATGAGCCCTACAGGCTACGGCGGCACCGCCCGGCTCGCCCAGAGCCCAGAAGCTGCTGAAACCCAAACTGTCCGTTCTTGATTCTAACCCCACTTTTCTTTCCCCGCGGTTTCTCCTGGTATTCGCGCTGAGAAATTTCGCTCCTTGCAAACAAAGAAAGACAGTGCCCTCTGAAGTCCTTTGTTAGCAATAAGTCAGCAGCCTCACCGTGAGCCTTTACAAATCTGTTTCATATTTTAAATGTGTACGTAGAGTCGCAGCGCGAGGCTGCTTCACAAAGCCAGCGGCTGCTGGATCGGCTCGCTGTGAGAACCACGTGCGCAGACCCTGCTCCTGCCGGAGCCGTGGGTAAAATCCATGGAGACCAAAAGAATGGAAACGCTGTGGACTCCGGAGATAGGTGCTGGAAAGGCGGGAGGTGGAGATGTGTACCTATTGCACAGGTCTTTTCGAAGCTTGCTTCTGTGGCCTGCGGCAAGGTGTGGGGGAAGCAGATCAGGGTGGCCTCAAGGCGCTCTATAGGAATGTATTGTCTGCCTAGGACTCGGTGATGGCGAACCTATGACACGCGTGTCAGAGGTGACACGCGAACTCATTTTTTCGGTTGATTTTTCTTTGTTAAATGGCATTTAAATATATAAAATAAATATCAAAAATATAAATCTTTGTTTTACTATGGTTGCAAATATCAAAAAATTTCTATATGTAACACGGCACCAGAGTTAGCGTTTTACAAAATGCTGGCAAGCTGAGCTCAAAAGGTTCACCATCACTGGAGGTGGTAGGTCAAAAGCAAGCCAAATGTTATCGTCTTTGTTTGGGAGGAAATATTCTGTTTAAATTAAGAGATTAACATTTCCTCTCTGTAAGAAATATTTCCTTCTACTGCAGTCTGGTACCATATCTACCTAGAACTTCATTCACCGTCCTAAGGTGACCCTGCCTAGAAATAAGCACAGCTCAAGGCCTGGCTGGTGTGGGTCAGTGATTGAGTGTGGACCTATGAATGAGGAGGTCAGGGTTTCATTCCCCAGCAGGGCACATGGCCAGGTTCTGCCCCCTCCCCAGTGGGGGGCATGCAGGAGGCAGCCTATCAATGATTCTTTTTCATCTTGATGTTTCTCTTTCTCTCTCTCTCTCTCTCTCTCTCTCTCTCTCTCTCTCTCTCTCTTTCTCTCTCTCTCCCTCTCTCCCTTTCCCTCTTTCTTCCCTCTCCCTTCCTCTCTGAAATCAATAAAGATATATTTTAAAAACAACAACAACAACAAAAAAAAAAACACAGCCCGGCCAGCGTGGCTCAGTGGTTGGGTATTGACCTGTGAACCAGGAGGTCACAGGTTGATTCCTGGTCAGGGCACATGCCAGGGTTGAGGGCTCTATTCCCAGTGTGGGATGTGCAGGAGGCAGCCAGTCAATGATTCTCTCTCATCATTGAAGTTTCTATCTCTCTCTCCCTCTCCCTTCCTCATCTCTGAAATAAATAAAAATATATTTAAAACACACACACACACACACACACACACACACACACAGCTCAGGTGGTGGAGTGGGGATTTTGTCAGAGGAGGCCACTGAGCTAGGAACAGGCCAATCTCTGCTGCATCTGCACCACCTGGGCACAAAGTGTCTTTAACCAAGGAGACCACAAAGCTTACTTCTCTTTGAAAATAGCTATGCCTTGTGTCACCATCCACGGATGCCAGTTTCCTGTGTCTACTTCTACCTACTGTTGCTATCTCTCTGTGCTTCAAGGAAAGAGAAGGAAAAAAGTTGTAACCTGGAACATCTTGAAATGTATTCAGTGACCATATACATTTGCTTCATCTGCCTCGGGGAGATAAGCAACATGAGGCAGGGAAAAGAAATTAGTGTAAGTAGGTTTTAAAATGGGAAAACATTTTCCCGCTGAAACACACAGGAACTAAACTTGCATTTGGGGGGAAACGTGTTTGCTGCCAATGACCTCCGACAAAGGGCACACTGGTTGGCTTGAACCAACGTGTGAAAAGTTTTCAGCCAGGATGCAGGGGCTAATGTTTATTTCCCAGCTGAAAGTGATTTGCAATTTAGCATATTTATGACCACAGCAACAAAACCTGTGTGATTTCTCCAACATTTCTCAGCCAATCCTAAAAGGTAATCTTTGTCACTTCAGCCACAAGGAAGAAAAAACGAGCAAGTCTTATATCTGCGAGAGAAGACCTCTTCTAGACAGGCCTGTCTGTGGTCAAACTGGATGGCGGTAGTCAAAGCAGATAGCTGAGCCACAAACAACTCAGGAAATGCTACCGACATCCGTGCTATTCAATGGCCACCACCTCACGCAAGATGTTAGGCCAGTCCTGTACGCCCCTGGGAGCTGGTCTTGGGCTCTGCCTTGTGACACCAAACCAATGTCTCATTTTTAATGCTATTAAGAAGCTGTGCCCAAGGCTTTGGCCTTGTTATCTCCCCTAACAACGTTATTTTGTTAGGCTGCAAAATAAGCAGCATGGGGTTAAATGTATTAGCTGCCTTCAAACCTAATTTATCTTCATTCTTTCCTAATTTACACTCGGGCTGAATTAATGAGAATGATTTAATTAACATGGTGCGACCATGGTACCAGGGACAGACAGCCCGAAGAGTGGGCTGAGCAGCTGCCGTCCTGCCTCCCTGGGTCTCCTGAAGCCCCACCCGAATGTCCGATGTGCTCCCTGCCCGTCTTCCAAACGCCTCCTCTTTGTTCTACGATCCGCTTCCGGCATCTGTGCGAGGAAGGTGGCACAGCGTTCCTTCCTTCCTTGTGTTATTGGTGAGATGGGTTTCAAGGCCGTGGCCCATGGAGTCGGTGTGGCTGAGGGGCCAACTGCCCACACAGATCTGTGTTCTTCTCCCAATGAGGAGGCTAGCCCCTATTTTGTAAAACTACTGTTTGGAATTCTCTGCTATTTTTTACACGGCCTCTTATTCTTAAAAAATAACTTTGCTTTCTAGCCTGCTTTAGCCTGCTTGAATAATGAGGAAGATAAACGTAGCTGTCTGACCTTGTAGGCCAGAGACTAGATACGCCCATACTCTCCATGCCATGCCAGGTGCATTTTTTAATTGGCTAGAACTGTGTAGTTTTCAAGGCCACCAGCCAGATAACCACTAAGCACAGAGGGCTGGATCTTTCATAAAAAGGGAAGTTCTGCTTGTAGCTCTGCTTAGAATTTGAATTCGTTTTCTCTAAACCCACCGCGGTGAATAAAGTGTGACTCCAAACTCTCTGAGCATTGCTTGATTTTTTCCGGTTCTCTGTAACACCTCGAGTCGGGTTCGTGCTGGGAAGTGGACACCCAGCCAGGGCCGACATCCCTCTGGCTGCACTTACGTCCTGGGATCCACACGTGTGGAAGGAGAGGGAGGGGAGGAGGACGGGCAGAAGGAGGAGCCGAGCCCGGGTCAGTCTCAGCCAGGTGGGACTGACCCTGCAGAGTGTCCCCAGAGCAGGTGAGGCCAGGTTCCTAGGGCAGTGGTCCCAGTTTCTGAATGCAGGCCGCCCAGGAGAGGGACAACCTTCAGAGGCGGTTCTAGAGAGGGCAGACAGCTGGGTGTCTTCCGCTGCCAGCACCCCCAGCAGCTGGGGGAAGAAGTCCTTCTTTCTCACAGGAATACAGGTCTGGAGGCCCAGCGGAGGACCCACTGCCACACCTCACCCTAGCACAGATGCACAAATGTGGGGAAATGAGACCTCCGTTCCTATCAGCAAACCCCTGACTTTCAAAAAAAGGGGATTTTTTAAAAGATAAGGATAAGGGGGAAAGTAAGATAATTGATCAAGAAGTCATGAGCAGTGTGTAAGTCAGTTATTTTTCTCTCTGGGGACAAAAAGGGGAGCTTAACTGATAGTTTTCTAAATTTTAGTTTTCCACCTTCAGTATTTATGCCTTTTTTAACTGTACTTGTGTGAAATATCTGTTATGATACACCTCGAGAGTATTCTTACACCTGTATCCAAATGGGCTTGGCCAGATTTAAATTTTTCAGTTGCTTCCTACATCCTTTACATGCATTGTGTTAATTAATTATGGCATGGATTATGGCATGACTTTTAAATTTCAAATTCCAGTTGTTCAGTGCTGATAGCGTATACAATGCACTTCTCTATCGTGACTTTTAATGGAAAGTTTTGTGTATTTGTGCCCTGTCTTTGCTAAGCTCCACCGTTGTATGGAACTCCTCTGTTCAGAGCTGTTGGGGCTGGAAAACCCATTCTTCCTTTGAGACTGTGTCACCTTTCACAGTCCCAGGTGGCCTGGCAAGGGGTGGGCAGGTTACTGGCTGCTCACAGGACTGCAGAGGGACACACTGAGTCGCTTTCCCTCAGTGACCATTTACTCTGTGAAGTCTGGCCATTAGTAAGTCAGTCCAGGCTGCTTATGTCATTTCTACCCCAGGACCCTCAAGACAATGATCTTCACAGCCTGTCGTCAGTTTTAGACTTTAGGGTCAGGATTTTAAAGCACCACGTATTATTTTCTCTCTAATTACAAAAGCAATGTGTGGTGCAAATTTGGAGTAAACAGAAAAGTAAAGGAAAAAAAAATGAACCATGAGCCCATCACTTGGAGAGAATGACACTCAACATTTAAACTCTAGTCTTTCTGTGTCCACGTAGTATTTTTATTTTTAGCATCTACGTGGTTAAGGGCAGAGTCTCTAAAACCAAGCCAGAAATCCTGCTTTTACAGTTACTAGCGGGGTGTTTGGGAGCAGGTATTGTTATCTCTTGGTGCCTCAGTTTGCCAGATTGTAATATGAGACAATGACAGTATCAGGCTCAGAGGATTGCTTTTCAGATGAAATAAATTAGCATACGTACAGCACATAGAGCAGTGCCTGGCTTGTGCTAAGTGCTATATGATGCTTGCTTCTATGATTCCTTAGTAAGGAGAAGGGTTCTACAATCCCATAACTATTTCCTAGTAACTCCTAAATAAAAACGACTTGAGCCCTGGCCGGTGTGGCTCAGTTTAGTTGAGCATTATCCAATCAATATTTCTCTCTCTCTCTCTCTCTCTCTCTCTCTCTCTCTCTCTCTCTATATATATATATATATATATATATATATATATATATATATGACTGGAGTCCTTTTCAAAGTTCCCCTTCCCATATCTGCCCCGTAGCGCTGAGTAAGGGGCACGTCCTGCCCTGAATGACTTTACGCTCTGGGAGTGTGTATTTGGGAGGCTCTTCTTGCACACCCAGGAGCCTGACAGCCTGTGCAGTAACTGCTCAGATTCATGCAATTAGCCTTTGTTTCCTTCCATCTCTCACGGATACCGGCTTCATGGTTTGTCCTGGGGCCTTGGGTCTTCAATTGATGATGGAGACACGACTCTTCATTCTTCATTACCTTACAAAACCAAGCTGCTGCGGAGGGGAAAGCATTTCAGAAATCGCGCATTTACAAAGGAAGGCGCCGCCAAGGCAGGGCCTGCCAAGACACAGACATGGCCTGTTTCCTGCCCGATGTCTTGTAGGGCGCTCTTGGTAAAAGCTCACTCACATCCATCCGAATCGCACCTGGGGTGTGGCCTTTCACAGCCCTGGGGCATCTTAAACCATCTCCCCACTCCCCCATTTTCCATAATCTTTTGGGTGCCTGGAGGCTCCTGGATCTAAACTCTTAATTTGCTCTGAGTAATTACATTAAGAATTGACCCTTGTTCCGAGCAGTGAAAATGAAGGTTTTGTTTGGCCTATGTGCTTTGCTTCCAGGGCAAGATGCCAAGTCTCTGAGCATGTCTGGGCATGAAGAAGGGACCAGAAGAAGGGACCTTTGTGGTCCAAGAGCTGGTACCTTTGAATGAATATTAAAAGGATTTTATGGCACTCTGGGAGCACAGACTTGACTCGCTGCACACAGTTCAGCTCCGACGGGAGTCTGAAAAACAACCTTAGGAAGCTGCCCATTAAATTAGCAGAATGAAGAGAATGAGAAAGAGGGGTGCTGATGTGTGTGTGTTGCCTTAAAGTTCCCAGGACTGTTTCTCCTCATCATTTTGAAAATATAGCATGAGCAAGGATAGACTCACATACACAAGAGTTCACAAAATTCCCTCAGCCTCGTGAGTAATTTTAGAAAGCATTCACTATAAAATCCCAAATAAAGACTGGCTATTTCTGTATCTGAGGATATTTGGAAATATTAGGAGGAAATGGTAACATTTCTCAAAATTATGTATATTCAAATAGTTATAAATCAGTTTTTCTACCCATAATTATCTGAAAAGTTGTGGTTTTATTCATTCATTCGCTCAGCCAATCAATCAGTCATTCACCAAGCAAATATTTATTTATTGGTATCGTATTAATACTTGGTGCCGGGTTCTTCCCCAGTTCCTTTAGGTTTCTTGCAGCCTTTCCCTGTGATTTTACAATGTGCAGGCTTGGCGAGCCATCAGCACACATGTATTTGCATTTCAAATGTGTCTCCTTCCAACTCTGAAACCATGGAAAGAAGTCATATATAGGGAAACTTGAGAGGAATGAGGAGAAGAAAAAAACATAAACATAGGGGAGAAAAAGAGCTCCATGTCTGTCACCCTCCCTACACTGTTCGTCTAGAAGAGGACCAGGAGAATGAACGCAGACCGCCTGGGTGGTGAAATGGTCTTCAGTTGCCAGGTTTCACCCAAGGATTATAAATGAAGCCATTATTGCCTTATTAAAAACGTGCCTGTTAAAAATGGCAGCGTGGCTCATAAGGACGTTGGCCAAGAAAGGAAAAGGCAAACCTCACGGGCAGGAGTAGGGGGTGAGTGTCAGCATTCCACCCTCCTTCTCCTTCACAAGGACTTAAGCTTTCACCACGGTCTGCGCTTTGTGACTGTGGGGGAAGCATCCCGGGTTCTCAACACTGTGGCAATTTCTTCTGTGTCTTTTTAACAGGAACAACAAGTTACACTCTAATCCAGCGGTTCTCAACCTGTGGGTCGCGACCTCTTTGGCGGTCGAACGACCCTTTCACAGGGGTCGCCTAAGACCATCCTGCATATCAGATATTTACATTACGATTCCTAACAGTAGCAACATTACAGTTATGAAGTAGCAACAAAAATAATTTTATGGTTGGGTCACAACATGAGGAACTGTATTTAGAGGGCCAGAAGGTTGAGAACCACTGCTCTAATCTTTCAGAAGGTGGCTTTCCAGGCAGGTCCTTGATCAATTTTGGCAGAATGCCTTTCAATTTCAACAGAATGTCTTTTCTCTGTCTCAGTTGCATATTTCAGAATTCCGTGCACAATTTTGCATAACTTAAAAAAATATAAAACATTTGTCAAGTCTCAATATTTTTGTATATGTCCTGCCACAGACAAAAGGCTTTCTTGCTTGTTTTTTTCTGTTTTTTCCCTTGGTGGTTACTAAAAAGTGAAAACGCTGCCTTCAACAAAGCCAGAAATAGGACACTTGAGCATAGGACCCAGATGCAGGGTTCTACAGGCCACAGTGCAGAATTTGGGTGAAGCAACAGTGCCCTCTTCTGGCTACAAGAACCAATTACAGAAGAATTTGACAAAAGTCAACGTAAGTCCGAGATCTGTGTAGCGCCCACAGTTAACAATACTGTACTGTGTGCTTAAAAATTTGCCAGGAGGGTAGGTCGTATACTGTGTTCTTGTCACAATAATAATAGTAAATAAAAATGGCAAGCGAAAACTTAGAGATGATGGATATGTTTATGGCATAGGTTGTGGTGATGGTCCCACAGATACATGCTTATCCCCACACTCATAAGTTGTATACATTAAATCTACACAGATTTTGAATGTCAATCATACCTCAATAAAGTGGTTTTTTAAAGTAAAAAGGTAAAAAATAAATGCAACCTATTGAAAACGAAAGTGAACATGGTGTATAAAGCCCTATGGAGTCTTTTGAGTCATTATACCGCCTAAAGTCTATGTTTCAGATGAGCAATGTCAAGTGTAATCTTGGGTCTAGCCCAGTGATGGCGAACCTTTTGAGCTCAGCGTGTCAGCATTTTGAAAAACCCTAACTTAACTCTGGTGCCGTGTCACATATAGAAATTTTTTGATATTTGCAACCATAGTAAAACAAAGACTTACATTTTTGATATTTATTTTATATATTTAAATGACATTTAACAAAGAAAAATCAACCCAAAAAAATGAGTTTGGGTGTCACCTCTGACACGCGTGTCATAGGGTCGCCATCACTGGTCTAGCCAGCCTGCAACAATGTGATGCCACTCCTTTGCTCCACAGACTGGCAAGCAGAGGGCACACCTGGACCATCTGTCGCAGCACAGATGGGTCCATCCCAACCGGCTGATCCGGTGCCAGGCCTCTTCTGCATACGATGCTAATACCAGTTGTCCTCCAGGGCTGCTGGACAAGACTCATTTGTCCACCAGGATAGTCTTGGAGCTATTAAAAATGACTAGAATCCCTAATATTTATGTAGTCTGATCATGTGCTGATTTCATTTCATCCCCACAGAACCCATACTGGTTTTTATTTCACTAGAGTTGAGATTCTAACCACTGACATACACTGCCTCCTCTCTTTTCCTGATTAGCTATGGCCTCTGTCTCTCTGTACCCTGGAATGCCCGCTTTGGACACCTGGCACCTATGTAGTGAATTTACAAGAGGAGAAGCTATGAATTGCTTGGTTTATTTTGCTTCACACTGACAGGTCTGATAAAAGTGTGACAAATGAGAAGCTGGAATTAACTAACTAAAATTAGGAGAGTTTTTTTTGTTTTGTTTGTTTGCTGGCAATTAACTGTTTTGTTTTTAAGGTCAACAAGACTTTTTTTCTAATACAAGCATTAGTGCTAACACTTACCTTCTAAATACTGCTTTAGCTGCATTCATACCGATGTATTGTCTTTATTTTCATTCAATTGAAAATACTTTCTAATTTCCTTTTTTAAAAATAGGTTTTGATTGATTTGAGAGAAAGAGAGTAAGGGAGAGGGAGAGAGAGAGAAACATCGCTGAGAAAAGAAAACTATCGATCGGTTGCCTCCTAGGAATCGAGCCCAAAACCCAGGCATGTGCCCCGACCAGAGTCCAACAGGCGACCTCTCAGTGCATGGGCTGAAACTCTACTAACAGCCACGCCGGCCTGGGCTCTCGCAAAGCATTTTAAACAGATTTTCAACTTGAGTAAAGTCCAGATGATTTGGTTTACATAACCTGGAAATCCCCGTTTCCAGAACATTTTGCTTAATCAGAATTTCTCTGGATGCCTCACGAAGTAGAACCACATCGAGAGCCATGGATTAGACCAGGGGTGGGCAAACTTTCTGACTGGAGGGCCACAATGGGTTCTTAAACTGGACCGGAGGCCGGAACAAAAGCATGGATGGAGTGTTTGTGTGAACTAATATAAATTCAAAGTAAACATCATGACATAAAAGGGTACGGTCTTTTTTTTTTTTTTTAGTTTTATTCATTTCAAACGGCCTGATCCGGCCGCGGGCTGTAGTTTGCCCACGGCTGGATTAGAAGAAAGTTTCCCCAAATCTCCACACAAGGAAAGCCATCAGCACATGATGAATGAAGCTTTTGCAAGCAGCTTGGGTCTCCTTGGAAGCAAGGACCATTCCATTTGTGAACGAACCAGCATCTCTGAGCTTTTCCTCTCGAGATAAGAAGTGTTAAGTTACCCCCAAACCAAGTCACCCAAAGGTGAGTTCATTTATTCCTGCTCCTTGGTGATTAATTGGTCTGTGTTGCTTGGTCCTGGAAATAATGAGACTTAGGTAACGGGAAACCAGAGCCTGTCTCCCAGTGGGAAGGGTCACGGTCGGCAGTGGGTTGCTCATTCTTACCGGCCGGCACAAGTCCTCCTGGCCTGCGATTGGGTTGGCAAGTCTGTTCCCCAGCTCTATGTAAAACTACCCTTATGCCATAAAAATTAGGCACTTTCTAAAAAGTCTAACCTTAGCCCTAACCGGTTTGGCTCAGTGGGTAGAGCGTCAGCCTGTGGACTCAAAGGTCCCAGGTTCGATTCCAGTCAAGGGCATGTACCTTGGTTGCAGACACATGCCCAGTGGGGAGTGTGCAGGAGGAGCTGATCGATGTTTCTCTCTCATCGATGTTTCTAGCTCTCTATCCCTCTCCCTTCTTCTCTGTGAGAAATCAATAAAATATATTTTTTAAAAAAGTCTAACCTTAAATTATTTTGCTTGGTCTAATACTTAAGTCTGGAGTGAGGAGTCTACACAGAAATTAAATGAATGCTCACTTTTATGTCCACAGTTAATACGTGTACATGAATCAGCTATAAATAATAATTAATGTCCATTTATAATCACTCTATGGCTTAGAGAGTGTGTTGAATCCTCTTGATCATGCTGTGAGGTGGATTCTATCATTATCCTGTTTTGTTAATAAGGAAACAGGGGTAACAATGTACTGTCACTTGCCCGAGAGCCCACAGTGGGCGGCAAACTCCAAACCCCAGGCTTTCTGATTCAGAACCTGCTTTCTTCCTCGTTTGTGGGCCTACTGATCAGGAAACCCACATGTGCAGCAAGCAAGCAGCTCCTGTGGGCAGAATGGCTTCTAGCCTCCATGTGTTTTCTCAGTCAAAGGATATTAACATTAGAGCAGCTCTCAGGTTAGGGGAGAGCCTGCACACTGTTTTGCATTGAAGGGGGTCCTTACACTTGGTAGTGATTATGAAGCTTAGGACACGAACTTAGAAATGTGAAAAAAGCAATTCTATTTTTCTAGAATAAGAACTTCATCCTATATAATAAAAGGGTAATATGCAAACTGACCCTAACAGCAGAATGACTGGGAATGACTGGTCACTATGACACACACTGACCACCAGGGGGCAGACGCTCAATGCAGGGGTTGCCCCCTGGTGGTCAGTGCGCTCCCACAGGGGGAGCTCTGCTCAGCCACAAGCCAGGCTGACGGCTGCCAGCACAGTGGTGGTGGCAGGAGCCTCTCCCGCCTCCTCAGCAGTGCTAAGGATGTCCGACTGCAGCTTAGGCCTGCTCCCCGCTGGCAAGTGGACATACCCTGAGGGCTGCCGGGCTGCCAGAGGGATGTCTGACTGCCAGCTTGGGCCCAATCCCCCAGGGAGCAGGCCTAAGCCAGTAGGTGGACATCCTTCGAGGGGTCCCAGACTGCAAGAGGGCATAGGCCAGGCTGAGGGACCTTCTGAGTGCACAAATTTTTGTGCACCGGGCCTCTAGTTTTTATTATAAGCCCCTAATCCACTGTTGGTGGAAACTTAATTTGCAACCTCCCTTGCTCCTCCCCCTACTTTTCCATGAGGTTGTGTGCAGATTCCAAAGTGCTCTGAGGAGCCAAAAGGTCAAGGACGGAGGCCGAAGTGGTCCTCTTCATCATATGATCCACGATGGCACCCCCACCACGACACCCGTCACCCCTTCTGACTTCACGGGATGGTTACTGAGCTGTCCCAACCTCCCTGCCCCTCGGTGTCACTGTGCTGTCCCGCTCCATGGCAGGGGCTCTGCTGGGCTGCCTAAGGCCTTTCGGCCTGAGCGCACCGCACAGCGCTCTCCCTCTGAGGCCTGGCCTCAGCTCCAGGCCCGTCCCGTTAGGAACAGGGGGAAAGCCTCCTTCTCAGGAAACGACCCCCCTCTCCCCCAGGGACACAACGTCCTTTTTCTGTCAGTCATTGCTAATGCCCACTTTGCTTTCCTGAAGTGGAACTTATAGCTAACATAGTCTACTCTATTGAATATAACTTCACCACGCTCAATAAAATCTCTTAACTGTAATATAAAGGAGAAACAAATGGAAAATTGTAGTAGAATCCCATGCCCTTACGCGTGTAAATGTCCTAGCAGGGCTACACTAAAAAGCATTCCAAAGGAGCCAGGTGGTTGCACACGTATGAAGAGTCATTGTGAACGTGCATTCCCAACTGTAGACTGGAACTGGGTGATGCACTGGCCACCACGACTCACATTGCATTGGCATCATGATTTTACACCGTGATGAGAATTCTTGCTAAGGTCCCAACAAAACACAGAAGAGTTGTCCCTCAATTTTAATAGTAGCCCCACTCCTGGGTAATTCAGTGAGTACTGAGACACCATAAAAATACTGTGTGTTTATAGATAAAGTGGGAAACCTCCACTCCTGGCCAGGACAGAGTAAAAGGGGCCAGATTCACCTTCCCTCCTGAAATAACTAAAACCAGACAAAGTATATGAAACAAGGGTCTTCAAGACATTGGGTCATTAGGCAACAGAAGCCAACCCAGCAGGCCAATGTCCAACCTCCCAGCAGGACTATTCCTATAGGACCTCCATCTAAAACATTAGGTACATCCTTTCTCTTTGCTTGAAAGTCCAGGTATATATTTACAATGTACTGAGTGAAGCTTCCCAGGAGTTGTAGTAATGTTGATATTGACCTTATAGATACTTTTGGCTAAAACAGCGGTTCTCAACCTGTGGGTTGCGACCCCTTTGGCGTCGAGCAACCCTTTCGCAGGGGTCACCTAAGACCATCCTGCATATCAGATATTTATATTACGATTCATAACAGTAACAACATTACAGTTATGAAGTAGCAACGAAAATAATTTTATGGTTGGGTCACAACATGAGGAGCTGTATTTAAAGGGGCCAGAAGGTTGCGAACCACTGGGCTAAAAGAAATAACTTTAAGTGCTGATAAAGTTCCTGGAATTCTGTCATGATTAAGTTGTCCTGTTAGAATTGGTGGGATTACACACTGTGCTGGCCTGGGAGGCATGGGAAAGCACACTATACATCACTTAAGCGAAAGTCCGACCATAAACATTTATTGAGCACCTGCCATGTGTCTGGTTATAGATGGTCAACAGGACACACCTTCAGGGAGCTCAGAGAGTAGGAGGGGGTGCTCTAGTCTAAGGGTTCTTTTTTTAAAAAAAATATATATTTTATTGATTTTTACAGAGAGGAAGGGAGAGAGATAGAGAGTTAGAAACATCGATGAGAGAGAATCATCGATCAGCTGCCTCCTGCACATCTCCTACTGGGGATATGCCCGCAACCCAGGTACATGCCCTTGACCGGAATCGAACCTGGGACCTCTCAGTCCGCAGGCCGACGCTCTATCCACTGAGCCAAACCGGTTTCGGCTAAGGGTTCTTAATCAGCAATAAGACCACCCCGTGCCGAACATCTCAATTTCCTCTGAGACAAAAGATAGAGCCCTAACTGGTTTGGCTCAGTGGATAGAGCGTCGGCCTGCGGACTGAAAGGTCCCAGGTTCGATTCCGGTCAAGGGCATGTACCTGGGTTGCGGGCACATCCCCAGTAGGAGATGTGCAGGAGGCAGCTGATCGATGTTTCTCTCTCATCAATGTTTCTAACTGTCTATCTCTCTCCCTTCCTCTCTGTAAAAAATCAATAAAATATATTTTAAATAAAATACATTTAAAAAAGAAAAGATAGAGATGTCACATATCCTGTGGACACCCGCCTGGATGGCTCCCGGGAGTAGAGGGTGAGCTCCCCCTGGGTCCACACTCAGGCGCACGCTTGTGGACCCAGGTGTCGCCAACTCACACTGGAGCCCGGAACTGAGGGTGAGGAGCCAAGACACCTCCGGAATCAGGCCCATTAAACACCTCTGTCCCCAGGAAGCAACAGGGTTTTATACTTTGTATTTTAACTCTTGATATCAATAACCCTTACACCAATGCTTCTTAAGCTTACATATGCATAAAACTACTTGGGGATCTTGTTAAAGTGCAGATTCTGATTCAGAGGTGTGGGGTGGAACAGAGATTTGCATTTCTAACAAGCTCCCAGGTGTTGCCATGCTGCTGAGCTGCAGGCCATACCTGAGTAGTGAGTGAGGCCTTTCAAGATACAGTATTAGTGAGGCCATTGGTAGCCACAGAATCACAAAGATGCTGCCATGAGTTACAAGAACAGCTCTTTCCTCTCCTGGGACTGTGGCTCCTTGGAGAGAAGGTTAGCTCTCCTTCCTTAGGTAAGGGGATCAAGGGTAAATAAGTACATTGCATAGACTGTAAGAGAATGATAGGCTCTCTAGGGAGGTCAGGGACGGCTTGCGGGGGTGGGGAGTGACTTCTGAGCTGGGTGTGTCAAGAGTTCAGAGAGTGGAGCGGAGGAAGACACAGGAGGTGAGTCGCTCACGCCAGCACGACCCACCCTTACAGGTGAACTGGAAAGACATGACTGAGCATCTATTTCAGACGCAGTCCTCTGGCTGCTGTGTGGGGAATCAGCTAGAGGAGGAAGGCCAGGGAGACAGCTGAGGCTAAAGCAGTGGTTCTCAACCTTCTGGCCCTTTAAATACAGCTCCTCATGTTGTGACCCCCCAACCATAAAATTGTTTTCGTTGCTACTTCATAACTGTCATGTTGCTACTGTTATGAATCGTAATGTAAATATCTGATATGCAGGATGGTCTTAGGCGACCCCTGTGAAAGGGTCGTGCGACCGCCAAAGGGGTCGCGACCCACAGGTTGAGAACCGCTGCAGTGGAAGACAGTGAGGGTCTGGGCTAAGCAGAGAGCAGAAAGCAGGATAGCCATGACCTGTGGATGCGGTGCCTCATGCCCTTGATGGACAGTCGCGGGAGGGGGAGATGAGAACATCGCCGTGCAGGTGCGAGGCTGGGTGGGGTTAATGTCTTAGAGGTGGGCACCAGCGATCTGAAGCTGGAGTCTGACCTGGAAGATGGATCTGGATCCCACATGTGAGTGGGGGGGAGGGGAGGAGGACGTGGGGGGTCCTCCCGGGAAGGCTGGAGGTACAGTGGCACTGATGCCCTTTTAAATCAGCACCAGCACCAAATATCGGTTAACGTAAGGACATAAAATCACAGTTGTTTATGCCCAGCACTAATAAGGGCTGTGATGAGAACATCAAGCTTTTAAGAAGGTTCTAACCAACATCCAGATAAGCGTTGGAGATACAACCGTTAAAGCGCTGGAATTTTTTAAACTTTGAATAGAGTGTTAGGTGATTGACCATTGATTTCTCAGAATCAATAAAAATCTGCATTCATTATTGTGTAGCAAAGCCAGCTAGAACTAGTCAGCAATCAGACTTTATGCTAATTCACACAATTAGGCACTGCACTGTTATTAAATGCAAGTGACTTGAAGCAATGAAAAACAAAATCAGAGTTTTAAAGGGGCCGAATTTCCTTTCCACAGCAAAGCCAGCTTGTACAATGATTACTCTTGTGGCTTTGTGTGTTATTTTCCAGAACTCCTACCTAATAGATTGTTTTTTTGTTTTTTTAAAAAATATATTTTATTGATTTTTTACAGAGAGGGAGGGAGAGAGATAGAGAGTTAGAAACATCGATGGGAGAGAAACATCAATCAGCTGCCTCCTGCACACTCCCCACTGGGGATGTGCCCGCAACCCAGGTACATGCCCTTGACCGGAATCGAACCCGGGACCCTTCAGTCCGCAGGCCGACGCTCTATCCACTGAGCCAAACCGGTTTCGGCAAATAATAGATTGTTTTTTCATGGAAGTACATATCGCACTGATGGCTTTCTTGTTGTTGTTGTTGTTGTTGTTATAATTTCAATAACTACTCTGTAACTTAAGATATGCTATAGTTTGGAAGAATTTATTTTGAATATTAATAAGGGAAACGTCCTCAAGGCTGCATGCATACTCTGAAATAAGAAAGAGAAGCAACACTTCCTGTCTATCTTGACTCATGTAGGATAAGAGATTCCAGCGATGTAATCACAGTTACTGCACTCTGATGTACACATTCCGTCTCTTCTGGTCAAATGCATCATCTACTGAACTTGTGAGCAGCTAAGTTGATGTTCTATGGAAGCATTCATTTTAATGATTTCTTAAATTCATTCCACATATATGTAGTGAGAACATGTTCATATCCAAATTGGTAACTAAAAGAAAAATGATCAGTTAAAATGATGACTGTCATTTGCATTATTTTTACATGCACAGTGTCATTTAATTCTCAAAATTCTGTGTAGAACCCGGCCAGTGTGGCAGGAGGTCACAGTTCAATTCTGAGTCATATGCCCAGGTTGTGGGCTCAATATCCAGTAGAGGGCGTGCAAGAGGCAGCCAATCAATGATTCTCATCGATTTTTCTGTCTCTCCCTCTCCCTTAGTCTCTGAAATATATATATATTTTAAAAGAGCAAGTGAAACAGTTGCCACTTAAAGATTTCAATCTTCTATTTGCTTTTAAAAAAATTATGTGTAGAAAAACAAATTTTTTTTATCTCCATTTACATTCCTGCCCCTGTAAATGGGGTCACTGGTTCTATTCCCAGTCAGGGCACATGCCTGAGTTTTAGGCTCAATCCCCAGTAGGGGGCGTGCAGGAAGCAGCCCATCAATGTTTCTCACATTAATGTTCTTCTCTCTCTCTCTCTACCTCTCTCCCTTCCTCTCTCTCTCAAATCAATAAAACAAATTTTTTTAAATCAACACCCAAATCACTAACAAAATATCTCCATTTACAGATCAGACCACTGGAGCTTAGAAAGATCAAGTGACTTACCTGAGACAACATAGCTGTCAACAGCAAATTTGAGACTCCAGCTGGTTGCCTGCTGCATGATGACAATTGCATAAATATTCTAGGGTTAAACAGAGGGTTGTTTTTAACTGTTCAAAGAAAAACATATTTAGAGATAGATGACTAGAAAAAGCTACTCAATAGCTAGTTCATTAATCACATCATGGATTCTGCAAATAGAAATGAAGCCTGAATGAAGCTGGGCCACCTCGGGGCTGGTCTGGACAGAGTATTGTATGCAAAAGCAACAAGAAACCAACCAACTCCAAAAATGCCTTGCAACTTAACGCAGGAAGTCCCTCAGAGAAGCAGCCAAGGGGGACCACACTGATGACACACGGTGGAACATTCTAAAGTCTTTTCCCCAAAGTTGCCCTCATCTCAATAGCTGCTCCCTGACATTGTTCTTCCCCCAAAGACCCCTCAGCACCCCTCTCTCAGCCCCCACTGCCCCTTTGCTGGCCACCCCACCTCCAGTGCCTTCCAGGGTTCACTTCTTTCCACGGTCACTGCACATCCCTCTACTCCGAGTCGCGTTAGCCTCGCTCCCTCTAAGGCTCTTTGACAGTTACCCCTCGTCAGGACAGTGATGGGACCAGGGGCAACACAGACCTCAGGCTGACGTGGGGGGAGCGGATGCATGAACTTTTGTTGTCCTTGTCACATAAACTTATTTTATGTCCCCCAGTGGCTTCCATCTCCTTTCCACATCCACATGCCCTGTTTATCCAGCCTCATCTCCGCTCTAGCCACTTGGCTGCCTTGTTCATCATCAGCCAATCCCCAGCCTCAGGCCCTTTGCACGTCCTCTCTTGCATACAATCCGTACTTTTCCATAGATAGCCACACTGGGAGGCCTCTCCTTTTATTCAAATCTCAGGGTGAATGAGGCTCCTCTCTCTGAGCTCCTAGTCTAAGATAGCAGCTTCTCTCTCTCTATCCCTTTCCCCGCTCACCACCTCACACTGTTGGTTGGTTTATTTATTATTTATATCTCCCATTAGGAAGCAAATTTTGGGAGGAGAGGGACTTTGTTTGGCTCTCTGTGAATCCTCAGCACCTAGAATGTTGCAGGGGACATGCTAAATTCTCAGTAAACATTTGTTAAATGGATGGGTAGCAATTATTCATCAAAATTGTTTTAGAAGGCTAATAAACCCTCCAGGTAATGAAGACTGTATTGGCCTTTTCAAACTTGACTAATTATTTGTGTAGTCACCTGTTTCCTAAGGAATCTCGGTGCCTATGGGCACCTTCGGCTGCTCTGGCCACTGCCTGCGCCTCACCTGTGCTGTGGTGCCTTCGCCCCCAGCCTTCCTCTCCGCGTGTTGCATCTGAAATCCAGCTCTTTCTGTCCAGTCTCCAGCGCAAGCTGCTCGGTCTCTTTGAACCTTTTCTCCCTGAAATCTTTAATTCAGATATTTACAGACTGTCTACTTAGCTGATGGCAGGTCCTTAGTTTCCAGAAATGTCAACTGTCTGTGAGCCTCCAGGGCCTGGTGCCCTGAGACACAGAGGACCCCAGGGCCCTGGCCAGCATCTCCAATGTCTGTGAGCAGCGGGACCTGCTGCACTGGGGGCTTTGGTCCAGGCGCCCCCCGTATCGTTAGGGCATTTTTGTGAGCGAGAAAATGGGCTCCCAAGGGACTGTGTTTAATGCCAGCATTCACAAGCGAATTGCTCCTCCAGAGTGTCCCTGATGCCTCCCTCACTGGTACTTTCCTGGGGGCAGCGCCACCTATATCAGTAATGTACGAGAAGCAAAGCACCCTGTGTGGTAGGGAATTTGGCCTTGCCCTTGCCCTTGTCCTGAGGTCATCTGTGTCACTCTGGAGAGAAGGGAGCCTGCCTGTTGCACTCCGTGTGCTTGGTCACACATCCATGTCAGGGTGGGAACACCTCCCAAGGAAGACGGAGCTCTGATTCCGGAGCCCTGTTTCCGGAGCCCTCCCAGGCTCGTCTCTTCCTCTGGCTGATTTTAATCCGCATCCTTGTCCTTGACATACCATAACCATGAGAGTGTCACAGCTGTCTGTGGGCTCTGGCAGTCCTTCCTTCTAGGGAATTGTCAAAACTCAGGGCGGCTTCAGGAAACCCCTCCCACAAACTCGCAGTTAGTGTCAGAAGTGAGGGCAGGCCCGGGGACGGTGCCTTCCAGCCCTGCAGTGTGCCAGCTCTGGGTGCACTCGCGCCTGGCGAAGACTGGGATCTGCCCCACGCTGTTCCAAGTCAGTGCAGCATGCATCCTTCTTTGTCCATTTAACTTTTAAAAAATACTTGTTTATTCTCTTAATTTTTCAATTATAGTTGACATATATTGTATTAGTTTCAGGTGTACAACATAGTGATTAGACAGTTGTATACCTTCTGAAGTGATCACCCTGATAAGTCTAGTACCCACCTGACACCACGCATAGTTATTACAATATTATTGTTTATATTCCCTGTGCTGTACACTACTGTTCTTATCATTGCAATCTTAATCCCTTCACCTTTTTTTACCCATCTCCCCCAACCCCACAACCATCAATTTGTTCTCTGAATCTTGTTTCTGTTTTATTTGTTCCTTTATTTTGTTCTTTAGGTTCCATATATAAATTATATTATCTGGTATTTGTCCTTCTCTGTCTGGCTTCATTTACTTAACATAATACCTTCTAGGTCTATCCATATTGTCACAAATGGCAAGATTTCTTTTTTATGGCCAAGTAATATTCCATTGCATATTACACTTCTTCTTTATCCATTTGTCTATCAATGAACACTTAGGTTGCTTCCATATCATGGCTATTGTAAATAATTTTGCAATGAACATAGGGGTGCATATATATTGTGGATTTCTTTGGATAAATACCCAGAAGTGGAATTTCTGGATCATGTGGTAGTTCTATTTTTAATAGTTTTTAAAATATATTTTTATTTATTTCAGAGAGGAAGGGAGAGGGAGATATATATAGAAACATCAATGATGAGAGAGAATCATTGACTGCTGTCTCTTGCACACCCCCTACTGGGGATCGAGCCGGCAACCCAGGCATGTGCCCTGATCGGGAATTGAACCATGACCTCCTAGTTCATAGGTTGACACTCAACCACTGAGCCACATTGGCTAGGCTATTTTTAATATTTTGAGGAACCTCCATATTGTTTTCCATAGTGACTGCACCAATTTACAATCCCACCAACTGTGTACAAGGGTTCCCTTTTTTCCAAATGTTTGCCAGCATTTGTTGTTCATTTATTGATGATAGCTATTCTGACAGGTGTAAGGTGGTATCTCATTGTGGTTTTAATTTGCATTTCCCAGATGATTAGTGATGCTGAGTATCTTTTTATATGTCTGTTGGCCATCTGTAGGTCCTCTTTGGAAAAATGACCATTCAGGTCCTCCACTCATTTTTTAGTCAATTGTTCTTTTAGTGTTAAGTTGTATGTTAATATTTCTTTACATCATATTTAAAAGCTTTCATGGATGAAAGCTACTTTTAGAACAGGAGGAAAGTATGTCTTTGGTACTTATGTAATATTTATGTAAATCCCAAGGTACTTGAGAAATATTGAATTTCAAAATGATTTCCTAGCACAGTATTAATTTTGTCAGCATAATTAAGTCACCTGCTAAGACCTCACAAAGTTCATAGCAAAAGTAGGAACAGAACATGCAATGCCTGATTTCTCCCTCTGGCCACTTAGCCATGGTCAGGGCTTGGGGCACATTAATCCTAGAACACACTGGAAAGCACATGGTCCCCAGAAGGAGCAGGTGGAGGGGCTGAGCCAGGAAGGAACAAAGGAACTTGTCTGCCTCAGGAAAATTACAGAAATGACAAAGGGGGTGCCCCAGGCAAGTCTGAACTCAAAGGGGTCACAAGGTGCAATATGAGGTCCTGGCCAGCAGGAGATGAGAAGCACAAAGAAGAAAGCAAGGGTGAGGAAAGACACGGAGGCCCTTAGTAAATGTAAATACAGAGGAAACGTGGGGGCGGGGATCCTAGCCGTGAGGTGTAAGCCTCTGAGAACTGTGGCATAAGCCCAGCTCACACCTGCTCTGGGAAAAACCAGGATTGGTACTAAATCCTTTTCTTCCTTATCTTTTCAATCAGCCAACACTTAACACTCAGGACCTTGACCAAAAGCCAGCGTTGCCTCACTGTCATCTGAGCATGAACAGCTCTTCCTCAGCCCAGGAAATTGCATTTTGATGAGAATAAGTGAAATCTAAACCTTAAAAGCTTGATAAATATCTGGAATTTAGTATCATACCTCCAAAGTCAAAGAAGGCTCTTATCTTAGGAATAATGTTCTTTTGCCCCCTACGGTGAAGGGTGGGGTGGGGGGCAATGCCCAGTAATTTTCTGAGCATGATTGATGGAATGGAGAAAAAGGTGAGAGCCCAAAGGCAGAGAGGAGATTGCCACAATGCAGAAGCAAAGGGAGAGGAGAGACTCTGATCTTTGTCAAAGAAACCAGGGTCATTTGAGACGGAAGCAAGAGGAAAGGGCACGTGTGGTACAGAGGCCTTCACCTAGCTGGGCCCACCCTTGCCCAACAGCCATTAAGACTGGATTTTTGTCCTGGCCAGTGTGGCTCAGTTAGTTGAGTGTTGTCCCATGCACCAGAGGTCGATGACTCAACTCCCGTTCAGGGCACATGCCCAGGTTTCAGGCTCAGTCTTTAGTAGGGAGCTATAAAGGAGGCAGTCATAGGTGTTTCTCTCTCATCAATGTTTTTCTCTCTCTCCCTCTCTCTATTTAAAAAAATCAATAAAAGTATATTTTTAAAAAGCCCTGGATTTTGCCCTAGCTGGTCTAGCACAGTGGCTAGCGCGTCGGCCTGCAGACTGAAGGGTCCCGGGTTTGATTCCCAGTCAGGGCACATGCCCAGGCTGCGGGTCTCAATCCCCAGTGGAGGGCGCGATGTTTCTATCTCTCTCTTCCTCTCCCGTCCTCTCTAAAATTTATAAAAATATGTGTATTTTTTTAAAAAAGCCCTGGATTTTATTCCAAATGGTGTGTACAGCCCCAAGTAATGAGTTGCGATCAGTCGAAGCCAATCATGGCTACTCTGTTGTTTTTACCAAGCAGTTGTTTTCCCAGCCCCCTTCTTCAGTAGGGTAGCTGTGTGACTCAGTTGGCGCCAATGGGATGTAGAAGGAGGCCTGCTAAGAGGTTTCTGGGAAATGTTTTTCTTTTCTGTTCAAAGAGACCAATATGGCTGATGCCAGCCCCCTCTTTCCCTTCTCTTCCTGCCTCCGGCACAGACCTTGATGCTGAAGCTGCTGCTCTGAGGGACAAGACCAGAGAGTCGCAGAGACACCAACTCTGACCTCATAAAGCCACTGAGTTGAGCCAGCAGCTGCCGTCTCCAGGCTTCGTGCATGGTAGGTGAGAAAAAGTAGAACTTGTAGCTCAAGCTACCTAGGTTGTGTCTGCTCTCCCTAGCAGCCACTGAATGCAGCCTTAATGCAAAAGTCTTTTTCCAAGAACATGCCTTTTAATCTGAATTATTGCCTCTATCACTGATAAAATCATATTTTACATTATTACTGAAAAAACACCACAAACAATTAGTTTCATTGTCTTAGAGCTTATGGATCCCATCAGAGAGGTCTCTGATCCTCCAGGCTCCATGAACTCCAGTGTGGGAACTGAACGAAGCTAGAGATGCGATCACAGCCAGGGCAAGAATGATGAGGCATTGCCTGGAAGAAAAGGGCCACCTCAAGAAAGCAAGACCATGGGAAGCGGAAAGGCAGCTGGGCACAACCAACATCCCTTTAGCAGCGGGAAAATGGTGGCGAGAAATCCATTTTCGCCATCCCTTCATGCCAGGCAGTGGCAGACTGAGCTCGGGTAGCCATGTCTGTTGGTGCTGATGGAGTAATCGGTCCCCTCTCTGGCTCTCAGCATGGCAAGCCCAGGGCTTTAGTAGAAGCCAATTGCACTTGTAATAATACCATTAGGTTTCCATGGTCTCCTGGAAGCTGAAACTGAAGGCCAGTCCTTGACCCCAAGAGTTATCCTCTGAATGGGAATGAGAATGGGGGGACATCCACAGGGATGCACAGGGGTGGAGGAGCAAAGCCGGGAAAGGGCCAGTGCTAGACAAACCAGCTGAGGACTCGGGTCTTCCTCTACCTTAGCAAGTCTTTTCTCTTTGAGTTCTGAACCCCATGACATATTTTGAAACTGACTTCTAGTTAAAGGAAATTCAACACATAGAAATCCAAACCTACAACACAAATGGGAAGATCATGCACATTGTAGATGGAGAGTTCATTTTACATACAGCAGGGTTTCTTCATAACATGAGCTTTCTTGGTACCTTTACTCCAAGATTTGAATTCAGCAGAATTTTTCAGCCACATGTCCATGGGCAATCATAATACTTTGCATGCATGTAAATCACTTCATACCTTACAAAACATGTCCACACATGTTGGCCCTCAAGACAACGCTACTTAATCCTTACAACAACCCTATGATCTAAAGGAATAGACATTCCTTTCATAATCATATATTTTTGTTGGAAGAATAAATACTCACTTCAAGAATAGTTTTACTCTTAGCTGAGTATAAAATTGATATATATTTATTGCAGAAAATTAGAAATTCAGAAAAATAGAAAGAAGTGGGAAAATTTTGAAGCCTCCCAAAAATATAATTTTAAGCTTCTCTTTTTAAAAAATAATTTTTAAGTTGAAATATAATTAACATAAAACATTATATTAGCTTCAGGTATACAACATGATTTGATACTTATATATATTGCAAAATGATCGCCACAATGTCTAGTTAACATCCATCACCATACATAGTTACACATTTTTTCTTGTGTTAAAAAATTTTTTTAAATACATTTTTATTTATTCAGAGAGGAATGGAGAATGAGAGAGAGACAGAAACATCAATGATGAGAGATAATCATAGATTAGCTTCCTCCTGCACACCCCACGCTGGGGATCAAGTCTGCAACCCCAGGCATGTGCCCAGACTGGTACATAGGTCAATGCTCAACCACTGAGCCATGCCAGCCAGGCTTGTGTTGAAAACTTTTAAGATCTACTCTCTTAACAACTTTAAAATATACAATATAATATTATTAACTATAGTCACCATGCTGTACATTACATATCCATAAACTTTTTTTCTAGTCTTTGTACTGTGCATGCTATTTTTACACTAGAAGCCCAGTGCACGAATTCGTGCATGGGTGGGGTCCAGCCGGCCTGCCCCTATTGGGGCCAATCGGGCCAGGCCAGCAGGAGGGGGAGGGCCACGGGCGATTGGTGGGCGGGCCCCATCCCTTATGGGGTGGAAAGGGTCGATCAGTAGCAGGGCTGGCCAGGGGGAGGGGCCATGGTTGGTTGGCTGGCCAGCCCCAACCCCTGGTTGAACTCCCTCTAGAACTCCTGGTTGAGGGGACAATTTACATATTAGCCTTTTATTATATAGGATATGGATGATAATACTGATTAGACAATTTATTTTCTGGGTTTTTTTCACTTAACATAAATATTTTCTCAGAATATTGTTGCTCTTACTAAATGTTATTTCTTATGATTGCACACTGTAATT
This sequence comes from Myotis nattereri, assembly GCF_964212035.1. Lineage (NCBI taxonomy): Eukaryota > Metazoa > Chordata > Mammalia > Chiroptera > Vespertilionidae > Myotis > Myotis nattereri. The sequence goes on from NC_138079.1 coordinate 39,618,551, forward strand.
TACTTCATTATTTCTGATAAGGAAACACTTTACTCATTTTGGATTACTCTGTTGGTGTCATTTAAGCAAAAATCTAAATGAATTATGTCATTATAAATATACAATCTATTGTTACTGGACAGCCGCCTGAGTCAAAGAAGGCTGGATCTCCGCTCCTCGGCTCTTGTCATGCTCACAAGAAAGAATTCAGGTGAGTGACAGAAAGCAGTTTTGAAGCAAAGCAAGTGAATTCATTAAGGAAGCAAAACAAGCGAATTTATTAAGAAGACATTTGGCACCCTAGCTGGTTTGGCTCAGTGGATAGAGCATCAGCCTGTGGACTGAAGGGTCCCAGGTTCCATTCCAGTCAAGGGTACATGTCCAGGTTTCAGGCTTGATCCTCAGTAGGGGGCATGCAGGAGGCAGCCAATCAATGATTATCTCTCACCATTGATGTTTCTATCTTTCTCTCCCTCACCCTTCCTCTCCGAAATCAATAAAAAGACCTTAAAAAAAAAAAAAAAAAAGCAAGGTATGGCAAGTGCCATATATGAAATAGATTTTTTTAAAAAAAAATACACTTGCCATAAAGCACAAGTGGGCAACTCAACTAATCTGAGTGCCCCACCAGATGGGGGTTCAAGGGTTTTAAATGTTTCCCCTATAGGTTTCAAGGTTTACTGCCCAATAGACTAGATTTCAAAGTTCCCCTTTTACATTGCTGTGGCTTCCCCAGAATTTATGAGAACATTTGGCAATTTTATCTTGGGAAGTCCCAAAACTGCTACTTCTTTGTTCAGTGGGTGAAATAAACTCTTCCCCACTCCCCCTCCACTCCACCTTCCCCTCCTTCTGCCTTTGCAGCTATCTATTCTGCCTAACATTCCCCCCTCAACTGATACCTTCCAGATGCTTTGGGGGATTTTGCTATTTGTCCCCCCAGACTTCATCTGTCCTTGGGTTTCGCTGGCACAAATGGCATTACTTGGGTCTCTGTTCTCTATTTCCTGGCCAGGATGATTTAAGCTATGTATTCTCTGGTCAGGTAGGAGCGGTATAAACCATTTTCTCTCAGTGTCCTTGTTTGGGGAAGATAAGGTCTTGTGATTCACAAGCTGGTTTCAAGCTACCCAACTGTTTGGCCTTGTTTAATTTTCTTTTCTCAGTTTCCCCATTCCCTTTGCCCAGGAATTTTCCTAGTTTCTTACTATCCTGCCATACTACCAAGCTAATCATTCTCCCCAGTATTGAGATTTCCCACTTGTCGATTCCTCTGTGTTGAACATCTTTCTGTATAAATCTTTATCTGTATCTAAGGTAAAATTTTTTACACTAACTTACTAGAAGTGAAACTCCTGGTCCAAAAGGAATACGTGTTCTAAGGTGCCTAATTGCAAAATTGCTTCCCAAAAGGACTGTGCCAATCTGCACTCCCAAAGTGTCCTTTTAACCACACCAGCACTGAGTGGGCATTTTAAAAAACACTTATTTAGCCCTGGATGTTGCACAGTGGTTAGACCAGGTGCTTAGAGCATCAGCCCATAGATTGAAGGGTCATGGGTTCGATTCCTAGTCAAGGGCACATACCTCGATTGCAGGTTTGATCCCAGTCGGGGTGCATGTGGAAGGAAACCAGTAGATGTGACTCTCTCACATTGGTCTCTCTTTCTCGCTCTCTCTCTCTCTCTCTCTCTCTCGCTCTTTCTCTCTCTCTTTCCCTTCCTCCCTCCCTCCCTCTCTCCTCCCCTCTTCCCCCTTCTCCTTCTCTTCACTATCTCGCTAAAGATCAATGGAAAAAATATCCTCAGGTGAGGATTTATATATATAGATATATAGATATATAGATATATCTATATATAGTTACTGATATATATACAGTAACAAATTGTGTCTCACTATTATATTAATTTACATATTTTTGGTTACCACTGAGGTTGGTACATCTTTCCAGAAATTTATTCCTGAATGATTTGGTCCTATGTCAGAACAGGCCTCATTTTCCTCACAAAGGGGGAAAAACTAGCCAAAGTTAAACCGTTTCCCCAAGGCTACAGAGAGACTAGAATGGCTAAGTGAGGACTGACTCTAGCTCAGGCTTTTTGAGGCCTGCTGAAGTAATTTCCCCTTTCTACCACCACTACTTTTGTTAACCCTCAGTTCTACTGCAACATTTAACAAAACAAGTACTTTTTAAAGCACTTCTTTCAAGCTCATGAGCTCCTCGGGCAATTTACAATTGAGTAACCTGAGGCCCACAGATCAAACGGGCATCTGTTGCAGACCGAGAATCCATTGTGCCATTCGAACGGCGACCTGTTTTTAATTGTGTGCAGTCTGATTTCTCTGGGGCTCATGCTTTAATGCTGACACCCCAGAGATACACACGTTTTGAAACATAATGGGCAACTAGAAGCACAACTGAGACGTCATTTCTAAATAGAACTGCTGGGAGTCAGAAGTTGCAGAGTCAGGCAGGGCTGTGGCTTGCAATCAGTGAAAAGAGATAAATCCTGTATCAGGCAGGAGAGATTAACTAAGGAAAAACAAAAAGCAGTGAAAAAAAGTAGTGGTGGTAGAAAGGGGAAATTACTTCAGCAGGCCTCAAAAAGCCTGAGCTAGAGTCCTCACTTAGCCATTCTTGTCTGTCTGTAGCCTTGGGGAAACGGTTTAACTTTGGCTAGTTTTTCCCCCTTTGTGAGGAAAATGAGGCCTTTTCTGACATAGGACCAAATCATTCAGAAATAAATCTATGAGCGTAAACACATTTAAGGAAGACCTACGTAGAGAAATAACACACCTTTGCTTTTAAATTTAAAAGTTGGATTATTTAAAAATGCAGTATTGAATAAATGGTGCTGACACAATCTGTTAACCATTTGGTAAAGAATAAGAGAGAATACCCATGTCAAGAAATAGGCCAAAATCAGTTCTGGATAGATTTGCGTTAAATAAAAAAATAAAACCATTAAAGAACTAGGAAAACACAAATGTAAGTGAAGCCAAAAGCTAGAATCTGATCTCAAGCTGGGAAAACTTAAGCCAAAGAGGACTCCGTAAACGAACAGATTGAGAGAAACGGATTTTAAAACTTCTTTTTAAAAAACCGGGGAGGGGAAAAGAAAACTTGGCAAAACAACTGAAATTTTCCAGCTCATCACCCAAGTTAAAAGGTAAACATCAAACTGGGGAACAAGGCAGCGTGGACGCAGCAGAGGGCTCTTTGCTCTGGAACTGTTACTAATGAGAGAACCCAGCGTGCATGGAAGCCAAGGCGCTTACATCGTCATGGTGGGAGTGTACGACATGCACCATTACACCCTTTCTGAAGAGCACTGGGGACAGTATGTATTCAAGTCTTAAAAATAGCCTGGCTGGCGTGGCTCAGTGGTTGCGTGTTGGCCTATGGACCAGGAGGACACGGTTCGATTCCTGAAGAGGGCACATGCCCGGGGTTGCGGGCTCAGTCCCCAGTGTCGGGCATGCAGAGGCAGCTGATCGATGGTTCTCTCTCATCATTGATGTTTCTGTCTCTCTCTCCCTCTCCCTTCCATTATGAAACCAATAAAAATATTTTTAAAAAATATATTTTATTGATTTCTTACAGGGAGGAAGGGAGGGGGATAGAGAGTTAGAAACATCGATGAGAGAGAAACATCAGTCAGCTGCCTCCTGCACACCCCCTACTGGGAATGTGCCCGCAACCAAGGTACATGCCCTTGACCGGAATCGAACCTGGGACCCTTCAGTCTTCAGGCCGAAGCTCTATCCACTGAGCCAAACCGGTCAGGGCAATAAAAATATTTTTTTAAAAATAAAATCTTAAAAACAAAAGCTCATGTGCTTTTATCCAGTAATTTTACTGCTAGAAAAGAATCAGAAACCTATAAAATGATTTTTACTTAAGATTTATCATATTTATAGTGGTAAACATTTCTGAAAGTTTTAAATGTCCCAAAGTAAACTAGTTCAGTAAACATGGTCTATCCATCAAGACATATTTTAAATAAATATTTAATAAAAGGGAAAATGTTTCTGGTATTTGAAGTGACAACAGTATATAGAGCAGGATTGTAATTTTATGCAATCAAAAGTACATACATAAACAGTGGTAATAACTGAATATAGTTACAGATGTTTTTAGGTTGTTTTTTTGTACTTTTCTGTGCTTTCCAAACTTTATTTAAAAAATTGTGTGTGTGTGTGTGTGTCTGTGTCTGTGTCTGTGTGTGTGTTTGATGTGGTGTTTGGGAAGATTTGTAGAATAGTAGCCCAGTGGACTATGTTCTAGATCTCCATCAACCCCTCCCACCCCACTCCTCCCGACACACATGTTAAAAACATCGTGTGGGAACCCCACAAAGGACTATAAAATGGAGACTACACAGGTGAGTTACTAGCTAAGCTTTCTCAATGGAAATTGGGAAGAAGTGAATAGCCAGTTTGATGAAATCATTTCTTCAGAAAGCCATAAATATTACAGAAAGAGATAAGGACATAATGACCACAAGATCAAAGGCCCCATGGAACAAACCCACTAGCAAGGAAGGGGAAATTTATAGTCTGAATTCTGGTTCCTAAGCCAGTTCCCTGTGAGTGTCCAGTGTAATGGCTCTTTAAATTATATCTGCAATTTTCTGAGCGGTTCACTTACTTTTCAAGTTTGTAAACCAACACATCAACATTTCCCAGTCAATGGGATAGCGTTCTCCAGGGAGCTATGAAAATATACCTTGCATTTTAAATGCAATAAAAAGCATGACAAAACATGCCTCTGTTCTTCATAGCAGTGAAGTACCACATCTGCTCATAAAAAAAAAATGCATTATACAGAGTTGTAAGGATGCCAGATACTTATTACAGAGGACTGTTTTATTCATTTAGCCCAATTTTCCAGATGTTTTATTACTTGGAGACAGGAAAATTGCTGAAACTGGTGATTGAAGCCCATTTATTTCAAGGAGCTTGTCTGCAAGCCATAGGAAGCATTTGAGGGACAAGTGATTTATGACAGGCCACGGGGCAATGCTGAAGGGAGCTGTCTTCTAATCAGGTCACAAATAACCCCAACAAAGGACAAAATGCCCAATTTCAGTAACACCCAGCTTTATTTACAAAAATTGCCTCTGAGGCAAGTGCTTAGTTGTCATTTCACATGCAAATGTTATGGTCGTAATTGGAGCAATTTCCATAATAGTGGGTCAAGTTGGCAGTGACAATGAACATGGCCCAGGTTGGCTGTGATTGGAGGCCTGGTTCTCATTGTCTACAGGGAGGAAAATTCTCCCTTGGACCAGTTGGAATTCTTGTCCTCATAAAGACAAGATCAGGGTCAGCAGGAGCAGGTGTCGCTTCCCCTGCCCTTTCCCCAACAATATCCTCCCTCCTCCACCACACACAATAGCCCTGGGGCATGAGGGTAGCTGGCCCTCACAGCCACAGTCATTGCCGCTAACTAGAAGGCACCTCACTGTGGCCAATTCTCTCCTCCTATCAATCAAAGCGGGGATCTGAGGGGGGAGTGGAATTTTTAGCTTCCCATCTCTGAAATCAGCATCTCTGTCTTTGCTTCACACATACATGTAGGAAAAAGCTCTCAGGGCATCCTGGAGATGGGTTCTCAGGCCAAATGGGCCACCTTGGCAACTGACCTAAGCCATGGGTCCACATGAGAGTGTCACATAATGTGTGGTTGCTGTCGTTCCTCCTAAATGACGGCACTCTGGGCAGTAGAGACAGTGGGGTCCGTACATCATCTCCATGGCAACCTTGCTACCAGGTTTATTGCAGTAAAAGAGAGTCTGAGACCAAATTCTAGCAAATATGCCCGTGTGTGTGAAAAGGCAGATGTAAGCATGATCATACAGTTCATTCTTGTGAGTTGGGGAAAGGCCCCATCCCTTTCAGGCATTCCAGCCGGCTCTTGGCTCGAGAGTCCCTCCGAGGAGGAACAGTACTTTCAGGGCAGGACTAACCACCTTTCTAGTCGGGTCAGGAAGCAGAGGCCTTGGGGAGGAGGAAGAACCCAGGTCAAGTGGGCGTCTGAGGGTCCAGTGCGGCCCCAGAGGCTTCGGGCTGGGCTTGTCGGTTCTCACACTTGTGTGGGGAGGGCAGCAGGGCCCGGAAGGTCTGTCTAGTTCTAGCCAGCCACAGGGTTCAACTCTGCACTTCACCAGTGCGGAATCATGCTGGTCATTCCCTCTGCTAGTTAATAGCCCTCTGTTGTTAGATTGCAAAACCAGTATCGACATCCCTAGTTTTGGGGGGTATCTTTTCGATGGGGGTACTTCAGAGGCTCACAGTCATCCCTGAAGGGGGGAGTCCTCCTTAGGAGTCCTCAAATACTAACTGCCCCCACACATGTCACATGGTTAGTGACCACAGGTTACAGGACATCCACTGTCCACAAGGGGTGGGTTGGGAAGGGACAAAGGCCCTCCCTTGGACCAGACGGCCCTCCCGGTGCTCCACGAAGGGGTGGAGCCTGGCTTTTAGATATCCAGCTGTAAATGCCTTGATGTGATCTGTTGGGAGGCTGGGGAAACAATTACCTGAAGGTGGTGTGTGTGTTTGGGCCGGGGGCGGGGGGGATGGGGGGGGGCAATCCCAAGAGCTGTAGGGAGGTGCCTCTTCCAGCAGCTACTTTTGGTTTTCTCTGAACTTTGTCCTTTCAATTCTGCTTTTTCCTTCTCGGTCCTTATTCTGCTTTCTTATAGCTTCTTGCTCATCTTTCTTCTGGATTGGGGGTTAGGGAGGGAGGGGAAGGGGAAGCAGCTCTCTCAGATTCAGGCCTACAGCAGTAGCTGTCTCCTTTGCCAGATGAGAGAATTTCACAGAGGCAGCCTGTCCTGGTGGGATGAGAACAGAATGTGTCGCTAGGCCAAGTGGAGTTTAAATCCTGGCTGTTGGACTTCCTGGCCGTGCCTTTCTGAGCCTCACTCTCCTCATCTGTGAAATAAGACCAACCCTATGTGCCTTGCAAGGCTGTCATGATGGTTGCAGAACCTGTGTGTAAGGCGGGGTGAGGTGGTATATAGCAGGGCTTTTAAAAGGAAAGCTCCTCTCAGCCCTCAGGAGCCGCCTGCTGTAAGCAGAGTGCCTACAGAGACACAATACACACAAGTCATGAGCAAGCATAGGCAACTATAGTGTCAGTCATTAGATGTTCAAATTGTTTTTAATCTTGAGTAATTTAATCAACAAAGGGTCATGTCTCGTTTCTTTTTCATTGTACACATATTTGAGTGCAGAAAATAAGGTTGAACTTTTGTCCATATGTTCATTAACCAACTGCATCTCCTTATTTGGACACATCCTCTGGCAATTTTTCTATAAAATGTTTATTGGTCTATATGAACACTTTATATAGGAAATACCAGTATATTATGCCATTACTAACTGTATTTGCCAAAATATTGTTTTAAAGTTCAAAGAGTACATTTTAATTTGGGTTACTTTTTTGACGTGCAAAAGTATAATAGATTTTTTAAAACTACTGACTTTTTCTTTTTATGAGCATCACCCAAATCTAAGCTGAGAGGGAGACAGTGTCCTCTGCAGAAATTTAATAACATTCACTTTTGATTTCTTCTAGGTTTCTAAAACTTACCTCATTAATAAATCTGGAATTCATTTTGGAAGGGCTGAGATAATTATCTGAATTGATTTTTCCCAAAGGAGCTCATCTATTGTTCCTGTGTCATTTATTGACTATCCTTCTCTTCTGCTCCATCCTGTGGTGCCTCCTCCAGCGTGTATTAAATTCTTCTATCAACTAGGTTTGTATCAAGCTATCAATTCTATGGCATCGACCTGTTTGCCTCTTCCTGGACCAGCACCATGCTGACTGTCAAGTGTTGATAAGCAGAGTTGGGGGATGGAGGGTGCCAAGGGAGCTGGCAGAGAAGAGAGGGAAGGACTTTCAGGATAGGCAGTGGGGTCTGAACATAAACAGGATAAAGGGGAAGTTCAAGGCCTCATATGAGGGTCACAAGTAACTAATTTGGAGTCTGGGGAAATGAGTAAGGGACTGAGGAAAAGAAGAATGAGCAGGTGGTGGGGGATGCAGAGTGTGATGGGCTGGAGGCCCAAGTAACAAGAACTTACCTCTGCAGTGCTGGGCGGGATCTACAGCTGTGGAGGTGTTTATTACTGTCCCCAAGGGCTCGGGCAGCACACGGACACGCTGATGGTAAATGCCAACTGTAAGAAGGGATGACAGTGCCACGAGAGCTTCACCAACCGAGTGCGCCAGGGCCAGTCGGAATAATAGGCGTCTCCTCATTCATCCTGCCCAGATGGGACTTCACCTCTGTGACCCCCCTGGAGGACTGGCAACAGCCCAAAGGTCCATCCAGTGGTAAATGAATAAACACATTGTGGTATATCCATACAATGGAGTACTAGTCAGCGATAAATAGGAATGAACTATTGATACATGCTGCAACACCATGAACCTCAAAATGATTATGCTAAGCAAAAGAGCAAGACCAACGTAGAGAACGTATGATTCCATTTCTATAAAATTCTTGAAAATGCAAACTAATCTTTGTTGATAGAAAGAAGTAGGCAGTTGGCTGACGAGGTGGTGAGGTGGGGTGAGATGGGGATGGGAAGGGCAGGGACAGGAGGAAGGGGCGGAAGAAACATTTGGAGATGAGGGAAATGTCCCTTTTCTTGCTTGCAGTGATTGTTCCACGGTTACTTAAAACTTACCAAACTGTACACTTTAAATATATGCAGTTTATTGTATGCCAATTGAGCTCAACAAAATTGTAGGAAAAAAATCACCCTTCTCTTACACTTGCTGATTCTTATTGAATGATCTGGGTCAGCACACAACCATCGGTGTTTTCCCTAAGCTCCCAAGGTGAGCCTGATACAGAATGAGGTGAGAACTCCTGGACCTGGTCATATCAGAGCTGCTTCTTGGTTCTCAGAGTCCTTCAAGGGGTTGACCAGAGGGCTATCTAGAGAGCTAGTGTTTGTCCAGATGTGTATCCAGGCAACAACACAGGACTGGAAAGTTCAAAAAGTTTAAGTCCCAGACTAGTTAGAGCAAGAACAGAATCTTTCCTCATGCCCCAACCTTCATAAGGTTGACTAAAGTGACTCCATTTTATATGGTCCCTAACTCCACTCACTCCACACAGCCTTACCTTAACTATGCACAAAAAGCAGTACCACCTGGAGTAAAGCATGCAACTCAAAAACAAACCAGTAAAAGGATTAGAATAAAAGGAGAATTTTTATTGTATTTGAATACTAATCAAGATAATTTTTGAAGCCATAAAAGGAAGATTGACAAGTTAGATCTCAAAAGAAGTTAAAATTACTGTAAGACAAAATATCTACACTAATAAAAGAGAAAAATGCAAACTGGTGTCACTCCGCTACACCCACCAGCCAATCAGACGAGTATGCAAATTAACCCAACAAAGATGGTGGTTAATTTGCATATGCAGGCACCAAACGAAGACTGAAGACTCCAGCTGGAGTGAAGACTGAAGACTGAAGACTGAAGACTGAAGAGGTTTGGCTTCTCCGCTGCGGCCGGACCACAGGCCTGGGTCCCGGGTACTGGAGAAAAACCGGTGCTGGCAGTCAGGGGAAGGAAGGCCTATTGCGCGAATCTTCGTGCAATGGGCTTCTAGTCATATAAATAAAGATAAAAGAAAATTGATGGCCCAAGAGGAAATATTTTCAATATATAAGACAGATTAATATCTATAATTTTAAAATCACCCATACAAATTATTAGAGAAAGTAAACAACCCAAAAGATACAAAGAGGCTCTTACTGGAAGATACAAAGTAGTTATTTTATTCAAGCTGACAAGTAATTAAGCACAAATTAAAACAGCCTACAGGGGTAGTGAACACACAATACAATATACAGATGGTATATTAAAAAATTGTACACCTGAAAACCTATTTAATTTTATTAACCAATCTCATTCCAATAAATTTAATGAAGAATATGTTAAAGTCACACAAAAAAAATAAATAAATCCTATATAATGAAAGGCTAATATACAAATAGACCAAATGGTGGAACAACCAAACAACTGAACAACTGGTCACTATGATGTGCGCTGACCACCAGGGGGCGTGTGTGGAACATGGTGGGTCAGGGGAAGGAAGGCCTATTGCGCGAATTAGGCGAATCGGCCATGGCAGGTGCTGGAGCAGGTGAGCCAGGGTGCCAGACCAAGGCAGGGCGCCGGTCACTGTCATCAGGGCAAGCCTCTGGTGGTTACTGAAAATTCTTTGCTGCTGCGTGCCACACTCCCACCTGGTGCTCGCACCTGCTGCCAGCGCTGGCCCCACTGGCACCTGCAGCCAGTGCCGGCGCCACTGCTCGCACCTGCTTCAGTGCCCAGCACTGGTCCCGATCACTCGGCGCCATCAGCGGGTGTGAGTGGTGGCTGCTGGCCCTGATCACCCCTGAAGGTTTCTCCAGCTCCCCCTGCTCCTGAGGGGCGATCGGGGCAGCAGCCACTGCTCGCACCTGCTGCTGATGCTGGCCCCAATTGCTCTGCACCGGCTGGTGCATTCAGCATGTGGAAGTGGTGGCGGCGGGAGCAGGGCTGCCAGCAGACAGGGGACGGGGGGGGGGGGGGGGGCGTGGTGGGAGGGGCCAGGCAGGTGTGTGTGTCTCTGCATGGGCAGAGACATCCTTCCCATGCCTTGAGGCCCACAGTTTTTTTCCAGGTGCACGGATTCATGCACTGGGCCCCTAGTAAATAAATAAAGTACTTAAAAAGCAGCCTGCTAAATTGAAACAGATTAATAATATTGTGAGATGAGGTTGTGGAAAATGGACAGTCTTACACTTTCACATGTTTTGGAGGGAAATTTGGCACTAACTATCAAAATTTTAATTGTATACATCCTTTAAGTGTTTGTAATTTGTTACACAGCAATAGATAATAAATACCAATTTTGATACCTGGAAGTGGGGTGCTGCCATAGCAAACACCTAAAATGTGATGACTTTGGAATTAGACAATAGAAGCTGGAGTGGTTCTGAAGACAGGATCGGGGAAGCACAGAGGACCTTGAGAAATGCAGAAGCATGGACTCAAGGAAGCTCACCTAAAGAAGAGTGAGGAAAGCCTTCCTGGAAACTGGAGCACATGAGATCCTGTTCTTTCTGTCATGGAGGAAATATGAGCAACACAATGGCCTGCAGCAATGGGTAAAGTACAAGCTGTGCATTTGTGTCTAAGATTTCCAGCTAGAGTGTTCAAGGTGCCTCCTAACTTCATCTTTCTGCTCTACAAAAATGTGAAAGAAGCAAGGTAAGCAAACATAAAGGAGCCATGACTTGATTTTTTTTTTTTTAATTTCCAGACTCTCTAGGCAGCCAATGACACTGAAATGAAGATGTAGCCTTCAGGCGAAGACCAAGTTCAGGTGCTCTCCCGAAAACCTGGTCTAAACCGAGGTTGTGATTGTAAAATCACTTAAGACCTCAGTGTGAGTGTGAGAACAAGAAAAAAAGGCCTTTCTTTTTCTTTGCTGCAGCCTTCCACAATTTATGGGAAGCATCTGGTAATTAAGCCCCAAGATTGTTACCTCCTCTGGTTCAAACAGCCCCTCTATTCAAACTGCAAAAGACAAGATAAACTACTTTCAGGCTACATTCTTGTATACATACCCCTCCTCCCTGCTGGTTTTACAACTCAGGGATAATTAGTAGAAAGTTCCCTTCTCCCCACCCCTTCAAACAGGCCTCTTTCAAACTCTTTGTAACTTTCACTCCAAGAATGTTTTGGCTTGTGAAGATACTGATAAAGACACCTCCCTAGGACATCTGCCTGGACTGAAAAAGCAAATAAACTTTTCAAAGACAACCCCTCTGATGTCTGCTCAGTATCAGCCCCCAAGTCCCCCTCCCTCCCTTGTCACCTAGCAACAGCAGCCAAGGTTTTAAAAGGGGGAGCAGCTTTTGTTCTTTCCTCTTGTATTGATTAGCAATGCACTGGCCCCTTCCCTTGGGGGAAGTAAAAATAAACTTCCTCTGTGCATCTATTTCTTCTCTCAGTTGTGAATTCTTTCACAGCCTGGTCAGGAGCCAAAACACCCTAACACTCCAGAAGCTCTATGGTGGTGCCTCAGAGAATCTGTCAATGAGACAAGGTCATCTAAATATTTTTAGGGTATGCCTGACAGATTCTTTCATCTAAACTAAAGGGTTTCTAAGGATGCTATCCCTCAGCAGAAGCTCAAGGTAGAGAAGGGCATACCCTGAAGATATTGGTGGGTGTAGTTTTTGTCCAGAGGCCTGAACGTCAGTGAGATGCACAGGGAATCAACAGTTTTTAAGAGAATGATATCAGCAGAAACACTGCTAGTTTGAACTGAAAGGGATAGGAATAGTACCAAAAAAAAAAAGGTCTTTGCATCCTCAAAATTCACAAGTAGAAGACAGACTGAGAAATCTCAGCTGCAAACACATACTACTTTTCATGAAAAAGGAAAGATGAATCAGAAGGCAGAACCAAAAGCCCAGAGAATGGGGTCAAGAGCCATAGAGATTATTTCCAGGCTTTGTAACCTAATCAAGGAACTTCCAACATTTGCCTGGCTAGATTCTGGAATTGCTACAGACCCCTTGACGCCTCTTTTGAGCGGAACTGTCTGTCGTGGTTATCCTCTGTCTGTCCCACGTCGTAGTTTACATGCATGGGGGGCAAATAACTTGTCTCTTTAGTTCACAGGTCTTCAGATTAAGAGAACTTTACTGGAGGATAGTTGATACATCCAACGAGACTTATCCATACCAAGAGCTCAGCTAGAAGCCAACATTCTGGACTTGAAGCCAAGGTTCTGTAGGGATGAGACGTTGGAGGTTCTTGAGAAGGGAATGTGGTTTGCATGTGGGGGGAATATAAATAATTTGTGGTCAAAGAATGGACTCCTCACTTCAAGTTGAAGCCTAATTTTCCTCCCCTGAATGCAGGCTGTGCTTAGTAACTCGTTTCTAAGGGATAGAAGGTGGAAGAAGTGCCACTAATGATATTACGTCTTCCTCTATATTCTCTCTCTCTCTCTCTCTCTCTCTCTCTCTCTCTCTCTCTCTCTCTCTCTCTCTCTCTCTCTCCCAGAAGCCAGTTGCATGTTCTGAGTATCCACAAGAAGCCCTATGGAGAGACACATGTGGCAAGTAACTGAGGCCTTCAGCCAACAGCCAGCAAAATAAAAAAATAAATAAACAAAACAGGTCTCTTACCAACAGGCATGGAAGTTAGCCTAGAATCAGACCCTCCAGCACCAGCCAAGCTTTCAAAGAAAATCCTTCAGATGACTGCAACCTTTGGAGAGCTTCTGAGCCAGAATCACTCAGCTAAGACTCCCGAATCCCTGATCCACAAAAACTGTGAGATATTGATCATCTTATAATTTATTATTTGTTATTGTTTTAAGCTCCTAAGTTTTGGAGTCATTTCTTCCACAGCAATAAGTAACTGATGTGCAGGGTAAAATAATTTAACATATGGTAATTTCATATGAATCGGAGATTGAATCTTGGAAATGTGGGAGGCAGTTAGACAGACATAAGCAGAGCAAGTGTTACCGGGAAACCACCGGGTGGGCTCGGACTGCCTGTTGCAATGTCCAGTAACGATCATATAAGGCGTTAATTGAGCAGGCCAGCCAACCAAGAAGACAGGGAGCTTACAAGCACCCAAAACCTGTTCTACAGTAAGGTGCAAGGGACAGGATATAGGAAAAATGGGGCTGGGAACAGAATGCAAATGCATGCAGTCCTGGACATCAGCAGGCGTCGGCCATTGCTCTTGGTTGTCAGACAATGATGATGGCTTGGCTCCTGGTGGGGTCGGCCTGGTCATGCTTTACAGTTCTGCTTGCGTGTTGGGTACCGTATACATTGTCCGCAGTTGAATCACCTCCTCCATCACATTGTTTAGGATCAAAGGGAGTACAGTGGGGCCTTGACTTACGAGTGTCCCAACTAATGAGGTTTTCGAGATACGAGCCGTCTCTCGGCCAATTTTTTGCTTTGAGTTGCGAGCTAAAATTCGGGTTACAAGCCAGCTTCAGATACCCCACCGCTAGTTGGCGCAGCGAACGTCACAGTGAACGCCACAACATCAGCCCAGCATCGCGTGTCTCACTCGTTCACAACTGATTTGACATACGAGTAATTTGAGTTACGAGCTCGGTCACGGAACAAATTAAACTCGTAAGTCAAGGCCCCACTGTACGAAGGTGCACTGGCCTGAGAAATGAAACTTAGGAAAAAAAAAACTTAACCCTCTGTTCCCACACAGATATGTATTCCAGAATTTCAAACTGATGTGATTATCCTTTAGATTAACTCAGATGCTCTATCTATTAGATTACGAGTCCCCCCTATCACCAGGAGGAAGGGTCAGGTACAGAAGGTCACCAGGGTGGAAAGTCCCAGGTGCCTAGCCAAGGACAATTGGACCGGAGACCTCACCCCCAGCGTGACCTTTCCTCCCCTAGCACATGGCTGGGCATTCCGCGTGGACCCCCTGACCTTTCCTCCCTGGAGATAACATCTAAGCCTCAGTTATTTTCAGGTCCAGAAAAGCAGCAAAACCAGACCAGTGGCCCCATGGCTGACCTCAGGACCAGCTGTATTGAATAATGACCCCAGCCCTGATGCTGACCAATCAAATCAGTGGAGATCTAGACCCTGAAAGGACACATCTGGAAAACTGCTGAATATTCTATTGAGATCTTCCCCTGGGACCTCCCCTAAAATCTCCATCTTAAAACCCTTAGGATGGAGGACACCTGAGCCTTTCCCTCTCTCCCCTCTCCCAGGTGAATTACCATTACCTTTCTCACTCCCAAGTTCCTAGGGCCCCTCCTTTGGCTCTATAACTTGTTTTCTCAGCCCATCTCTTCCATGAACTACTTATTCTACCTCTGTAATTTATAAATAAACTAGAGGCCCAGTGCACAAATTCATGCACAGGTGGGGTCCCTCGGCCTGGCTGGCGATTGGGCCGATCAGGGCCATCTCGCTTAGTCCCGATAGGGGCTGGCGGGGGGGTGGGGGTGGGGTGGGGGTGGGGGAGGGACCACGGGAGGTTGGCCAGCCGTGGGAGGTTGGCTGTGGGAGTGCACTGACCACCAGGGGGCAGCTCCTGCATTGAGCATCTGCCCCCTGGTGGTCCAACGATCAACCAGTTGTTTGGTTGACTGGTCGTAATGGTCACTTAGGCTTTTATATATATAAATGTTCTCTTATAGTTGGAGTCTTGGCTCTGAATTCTTTCCTAGCCAGAACTCAAGTACCAAGGTTGCTGAACCCAGGTCCAGTCCGACCCCATGGTCTAACACAGGGGTGGGCAAACTTTTTGACTCGAGGGCCACAATGGGTTCTTAAACTGGACCGGAGGGCCGGAACAAAAGCATGGATGGAGTGTTTGTGTGAACTAATATAAATTCAAAGTAAACATCATTACATAAAAGGGTACGGTCTTTTTTTTTTTTTTTTAGTTTTATTCATTTCAAACGGGCCAGATCCAGCCCGCGGGCCGTAGTTTGCCCACAGCTGGTCTAACACCTGGTGCTGTTTCTGCCACCTACTAAGAAACACTATGCTGTGTTAGCTTCCAGCTAACAGTAAAAATTGGCAGTAAATGGTACTGCAAATAAAATATATGAAAAGGGAAGCAGAGTGTGACATGAAGCCTTGCTTTTATAAAACTTTAAGCATGCCCCATAAAGTTTATTCGAAGTCTTTTCTTACAGCTTTTCCTCAACATTTCAGAATACGTGCTAACAGTAGTAGATCTGTTGTTTTGGCCTAATATCAGTGTCTTTCTCTTGAGAAACAAAATACCTCTTCCCCTGTTGGGGAAGTTGGGATCTCTAGTTCATATTGGTCATGTGACTCCACTAGCTCTGCCTTGGGGGTGGGAGTGAAATCAAGCTTGGCACTTGGTATCCTTTACCAGGACCAATATGGTTGAATGCAGGACATAAGCTTTCTGGAGGGGTTGTACTTGATACCCAAGGAAGAAGGAGCCTGTAGGAGAATTAAGCCAATGCAGGAAAACTGAGTTGAAAGGTAAAGGTATATAAGGAGTGGAAATGAAAGGAAAGGGGTTGGCAGGGGAATGAGGGTGAGGGAAGACTGGATTAGAGGAAAGAGGGAAAGAAATTTTTTATCCCTGCCACATTGGATAGAATTACATTGTTTCTGCGTGCTCTAAATATGCTACTTTATCTCCAAATATTATATACTAGAGGCCCAGTGCATGCAAATTCATGCACTTGGGGGGTGGGGGGGGGGGAGAGGGCGGTCCCTCAGCCTGGCCTGTGCCTCTCTTACAGTCCAGGACCCCTCTGGGGATGTCCACCTGCTGTTCTTGGCCCGATCTCCCATGGAGTGGGCCTAAGCTGGCAGTCAGACATTCCAGCCCAGGAGCCCTCAGGGAATGTTCAACAGTCTGCATTCTTAGCGCTCCTTAGTGCTGCTGTGGAGGCTGGAGAGGCTCCCACCACCACTGCTGCACTTGCAGCCCTCAGCCCAGTTTGTGGCTGAGCGGAGCTCCCTGATGGGAGTGCACTGACCACCAGAGGGCAGCTCCTGTGTTGAGCATCTGCCCCCTGGTGGTCAGTGCATGCCATAGCGACCAGTCGTTCCTGGTTAGGATCAATTTGCATATTACCCTTTTATTATATAGGATAGAGACCTGTCTGAAATACATACTTACCTTGCTCTTGGGAATTTATTATAAACAATTTCTTTTTTTCTGGAGTGGGGATGGGAGTGCCCAGTTTCAGACACATAGGGCTGAGTCACTATGAAACTACCCAATTTTAAAACTATTTTGCTTTATTAAATCACCTTTAAACCAGGCATCACTATAATAACTGCCCAATTAATGAGTTGAATAAAATATTTGACACATTTTCATTCTGTTCTGTAATAGAGTCATGGTCATAACTTTTTTTGAAAATTATACTGACAATATGAGTCCCTCATTATAAGTATATTCCTTCTTTGTATCACCTGCCTATTAACTTGGTCCACGGTGTCCTTCTGAAGTTTTAGAAAGTCTTCTATCCTCACCCCCATGATACTCTCTCCCGGAATACCTTCGGCATCGTTTTCAGCCTCCCACCTGTTCAAAACGCTGCCCTGGGGAGTTCTGGTGGGAGGCTTTAATGAAAGCTGAATGCGTATGGCAGAGCCTGGGCTTATGAACAAGCACATGAAAGCACCGCCGCAGGGACCTGCTGCTCGCGGTGGGGTTCCCGGGGCGGGGGGTGATCGCGGCTTGGGCGCTGCAGGTTCAGGGAGGACCTGACCTCAGGCGCAGGGTCCGGGCTCCGGCTGCGAGGAGGTGGAGTGCGGGCGGCGGCCTCCCGGGTCCCACTCCCGGGGGCGGGATCGGGGCGGGGCGCGCGGTCAGCTGACCCGGTGACGCCCGCGCCGCGCTTCCTCCTCGGGGCTGGGCCGGGCTTAAGGTGCGGCTGGGGCCGAGCCCGGCGGGCCCCGGGGAGATCTGCCGAGCGTCATGGAGCTGTGCGGGCTGGCGCTTCCGAGGCTGCCCGGGCTGCTGGCGGCGCTGGCGCTGCTGGCGGCGCAGGTCCCCCGCGCCTTCGCCACGCGGGGTCCGGCGCTGTGGCCCCTGCCGCTGTCGGTGCAGATGGCCCCGCGCGTGCTGCACCTCTCCCCCGACGACTTCCACATCGCCAGCGACCCCTCTTCCAAGGCCAGCTCCTCCTGCACCATCCTGCAGGAGGCCTTTCGGCGGTGAGTGCCCCTGCCCCGCGCCCAGCGGCCGGGGCGCCCGGGACCGTGCGCGCCACCTTGGGGCGCGGTGCTGGGCGCGGGCGGGGGGACACGGGCGCCTCTCAGCACCTGCACAGGCGCCGAGCCCCGAAGGCGCTCTTGTCCCCATTTCACAGACGAAGAAACGGTCTCCGAGCCGGTGAGACTTGACCAAAGTCTAGCAGGTGCAGAGCCAGCTCGGAACCGGAACGACGCCCAAGCGCTTCCCCACCCCCCTGCCTTCGCCGGGTCAGCCTGGTGCCCGGGGACCCTGGTTCGCGGGTGGGACCCTCAGTGGAGCAGGTTGCCCAGAGTCTGTGGCCATGTTCCCCTCGGAGGGAATGAAAGGGTGGATGGAGGCGGGGAGAGGGTGAGAGGAAAGTTCAAGAGGAAGAGGAGTGCTTAAAGCCTGGGGACCCGGGTTCCTCAAAGTTGGTTGTTATTTATAGGCGGCTCCCCAGCCACCCCCAGTCTGGTAACAGTTGGGATGGCGGAAAGCGCTTAGGTGGGAGCGCACTGCCTAGTACACCCCTTCCCTTCCCTTCCTTTCCCTTCCTTTCCCAAAGCCCTGTTCCAAGACGCTTGATGTTCTCACCTAATGACTTTGGTCAGCCCGCCGCGGCATCTGACTTTTTGTTTCTCAGCAGCTGTCACGTGCTCCCAGCTGCCGCGTCCTCCTTTAGCAGCTCCCAGGCCGGGTGAATGGTGTAAAGGGGAGGCCGCCCACAGCCTAGCTTTGCTAACAGCACACAAAGCAGATTGCATTTGGGGAGATGGTTCATGCCGAATGCTGTCTCCTCACTGCGGGGGTGGGGGGGTGGTGGGGGGTGGGGTGTAGGTGAGTTAGTGCCCTGAAGGGTTGTAACCAGATGCTCTAGCTACTGTCTCCCGCCCCCCACCGCCCCCCCCGCATTTTGTGTCTGTTTCCAGTGGGTATTGTAGCCGAATTGTACCGGCAGGACACCAAACAGTTGGTGGAAAAACGCAAAACTAGCTTAAGAACACCTGCTGGCCCCAGAGGCTGATAGCAGAGGGGCCTCATTCTCTCCTTCAGTTTCGTACAACTGGATGGTATTGTTACCTTCATTCTAGGCACACCCTAATGAGCCTTTACGGTCATAGTGGCTAGAGACCAGGTGAAGAGGTAAAAACCAGGTGGTTGGTTGCCTTGGGGGTATTGAGAAGGGAAAAGAACCTGAAGGTCATCTAAAGGAAGATCACAGCTGGGCACACATCCTCATACTGGCTTTGGGACTTGGTTTTTAAGGTTGGAGTTTCCTCTGGGCCATACCACTAGTCAAACAAGAACTTGGTGATAGGCTGAAGTGAGGTGAGCATGCAAGAAAGCATGGGTGACAAGTCAGCAATGGTGAGGTAACCCGGACTTGAATCAGCTGTGTGATGGTGTAAAAACAAGGCTTGGCATTCAGAGGCAGCCCAGGAGTTTGCCTAACTCATCGTGCCCTGGGTGTGAAGCAGCTGTTAATTATACCCTGCCTTGTTAGGAAGCAGCTTGTAAAACAGCCCTGTGGCTAAGACTTGCAAGCATTCAGGTGAGCGTTCTAGGAACTCAGGAGGGGCAGTGTCTATTTCAGAGGAAAAGCATGATGGGTTGGAAAGATTTAGAGGAAGTGATCCAGAGCTTCCAGCCGTCGGGAACACACACAGCCTGGCCCCAGATTGTTCAGAATCCCGTGGCTCCTGTCTCTGCAAGCCCGACTTCTGTAACAGACTCTGCTTTGGAGCAGTCTGCCAGCAGAGAGCTTGGTGCTTGCTCAGCTTCTGGAACCAGGTCCGTCACATGCTAGTTGTTTTTTAAAGATATATTTTTTTTTATTGATTTCAGAGAGGAAGAGAGAGGGAGAGATAGAAACATCAACAATGAGAGAGAATTATTGATTGGCTGCCTCCTGCATGCCCCCCACTGGGGATCGAGTTTGCAACCCCGGCATGTGCCCTGATTGTGAATTGAACCCTGACCAGGAATGGAACCCTTACTTCCTGCTTCATAGGTTGATGCAAAACCATTGAGCACCACCGGCCAGGCCTAGTCATTTTTTAAATGAACAAATAGCTTCACTCTCAGTTCCTAAAAGGCTGGATTAACCCACATACAGGCACATCTCAGAGATACTGTGGGTTCAGTTCCAGCCACAGAAATAAAGCCAGCCTTGCAATAAAATGAGTTGTAATGTGTATGCCTTCAATTTGTAAAAAACAAACAAACCAAAAAAACTGTGAAGCACAAAAATGAGGTATGCCTATACCTTGGATACCACTGCTTCTGAGCCCTCTGAGTTTGCTGCTAGAGTTTTAATACCCAGGGCCAGTATTTTCCTTATCTGGGACAAGCCAACACCTAATTTGGTAAAATATACATAAGATTACCATTTTAACCATTTTTAAGTATAGATCAGTGATCTCAGTTTCCTTTTGAATCTGTCCAAGCCTTTCTATGAAAAGGGCCCTCAGCGCCTTCTCCATTCCCTTCGCACTGGTTACCTTCCATACACTTCCAAATTCATCGGAACTTTCCTGCCTCTCCTCACTTTTGAAAAACACAAGACATTCTTACACATAGATAGCATACACAGCCTTCTGGCTTATCAACACCTATATAATATTTAGCCCTGGCCAGTGTGGCTCAGTTGGTTGGGTGTCATCCCATTCACCAAAAGGTTGCTGGTTCGATCCCTGGTCAGGGCACATGCCCAGGTTTCATGCTCAATCCCCAGTCGGGGCCGTGCAGGAGGCAGTCCATGGATGATTCTCTCTCATCATGCTGTTTCTATCTACTCCCTTCATCTCTCTGAAATCAACAGAAGCATTTTTTTTAAAAAGCGAGATGCCCTTAAAAAAAAAAAGCCACAACAAATACTTAAACAATCTAATCTTTTATCATAGTTAAGTGTTTATTTAATATCCTCTTTCTCTGATACTTAGTAATAGCATATGTTACATTTTCAAGGCCCTAGTGAGAATTCTGTGGTCTGGCAATGTTTCTTGGAGGTTTATGTATTTGCATACTTTTGTTGGATGATAACAGAACCCTGACTCAGTCTGGCTTAGCAAGAAGAAAGCCTATTATCTCACACATCAGGAAGTCCAGAGGCAGGGAGGATTTCAGGCACAGCTAACTGGCCCACCAGGATCCTTAGGAAATCAGTATTCTTTCCACCTCTGCTCTGCTGTCTTTAGTGTGGGTGCAACTGGTCCAGGTATCACATACAAAGTTTTTTTCTTGTGGCTCACAGAGGAGAGGAAACTTCCTACTATACCTCCTCCCCACCCCATTACTGGTCAGAACTGGCTTGTTCATGCCAGAGTTTGGATTACCATTACTGGTTTGATTATTGGCTCTTATTGGGGACTTCACATGAGTCACCTGGGAGTGTGGGGAACTCTGCAAATTCCCATGCCTGGATCCTACTCTCCCAAGACCCTGATTCTGAAGGTCTGGACATCAGTATTTTCAAAAAGCTTCCTCGATGATTCCAATGTGCAGTTTGGGGTGAGGGCCTCTAGTTCAGGGGTGGGGAACATCTGGCCCGCTGGCCATCTAAGGCCCTCGAAGCTGTTTGGTCTGGCCCTGCCAAGGCATTATAGGTGAGTTAATTAAATGTTTGTCCAAATATAGCAGGCTAATTTTTAAGTTGGTAATTTTGTGTGGCCTGAGAATGGTGTTATAAATATCCAAATGGCCTTTGGCAGAAAAAAGTTTCCCCACCCCTGCTGTACTTGGACTAATAAGGAGTAGCGTGGATTTGAGGGGTCAATGACAATGTCTGCTACCACATATGTATTTAAAGCTTCAGTGGTTTACAGTTTGTTTGAATTTATTTCTCACACAGATATCATAACTATATTTTTGGAGACCACCTGTTGTATCACCTCCCTGCTAAATTTCACGTTAAAGCGGACATACAGCAACTTCTCGTCTCAGTTGTCCGCGACTCAGAATGTGAAATGTATCCCAGTATTTCTTCAGATGAGTCCTGTGAGTACCTGTGTAATGTGAATGTGTTTTTAAAGCTGTTACAGATTTAAGTGCCAAAAGCAGTCTTCATGCCATGAACTATTGTGAGTTATTGGTTAGTGCACTTATAATTCCTATTTTTAAAATTACCATTAAAATCTGATAAAAGTGCTGTAAATGGAGGAAATAAATCCAGCATAACTCCAGCACTCAGTTTACCACTGTTATTTCAAATTTTGTAAAAAAGCAGTTAAACATTTTACAAATACATAAACATGCTAATGATACGAAAATGGATTTTGTACATGTGATTTTTGTATTTTGCTTTTTTTTATATAACATTATAAACATGTATTTTACTAAATGTTTTTCTATTTCTGAGACACCATTTTTAATGGCTAAGTAATGTCTTGTTACTGGATGTGCCATAACTAACTTGGTTAATCCCTTATTTTTGGACATGTAATTTCATAACTTTTATTTTGAAGACAGATCTATGCTTATATTCATGATCTCTATTTATAATATAATTTGACACAAAGATAATGCAGAACTCTGGGAGAGGGGAGGTATTTCCTTTGCTCAATAATATAATCAATATGTAGCTACATGATTTTTTAAAAATCATGTTGTTAATCCTCACCCAAGGATATTTTTCCATTGATTTTTTAGAGAGAATGGAAGGGAGGGGAATAGAGAGAGAGAGAGAAAAATCAATGTGAGAGAGACATATTGATTGGTTGCCTCCCACAGGAGCCCCGACCAGGGCCCGGGATCAAGTCTCAACTGAGGTATGTGCCCTGGACCAGAATCAGAACCTGAGACCCTTCAGTCCGCGGGCTGACACTATCCATTGAACCAAACTGTCTAGGGCTAGCTACGTTATTTTTTTGTTGCCTAAAATATTCTCTATGGCTTTTCCGTAATTGTTTTAGAAGCAATTGTGCAGGCCTTTCCCGTAGGGTGTGCTGAATGGGAATAGTGTGGAATTATATCAAGGAATCAAAGAGGAGCAATATTGAGGACGTGGGTGACACAGATTAGTGCAGAGAGAGCAGACTGGTGAGCTGGGTATAAAAATAGAAAGGATACTGTATATGAGAAAAGAGTGACTCCTCTGTCCTTAGACGGTCCCATCCTCGTGGTATAGATGAGATTTCTTAATACCTTTCTCTTCAATGCTGCAGCCGTTCTTGGAAGAGAAACAGGGTAATTTGCCAACATTAGCCATGTGATTTCATTTAACAGTCAGCACTCAGACACTATATATGAATTAGGTTTTGCAATCTGAAGAAGATAGAAATGGTCATTAAATTATCAAGGAATCTTTGCTGATTGTTAGTAATACAAGGACATACATTCCAGAAAATAGAGACTGGAGAGTTACAGCTTATCTTCCATTCAGTTTTGCAAACCCTTTTGATTCTGAAAAGGGAGTTTCTTGAGACAAGCTGGTTATGAAATTTCCTCATGAAAGGATAAACTAGTTTTAAGTCTAAACAAGTTGATGATGATGATAAAAGTAACACACACAAACGGAAATAAGTTATCAGCGGTTGTTCCAGTGTAAGGAAATGTCAAAGGAAGTGACAGGTGTTACGGCATTCTCTCCTAGTAAACACTGCACCCCCTCAGAAACAGAAGTGGACTAGTTTCTACTGTAGAGAAATATTTACATATATCAGGGGTGTTTGATACAGTTTACTTGTGTGTTTATGTGTCAGTAGGAACACACACAGAGCAATCCTGTATTTTCATGTTGTAGGTATTAAAATGCCTATGAAAAGCCTGATGTTTCTTCTGAGGACAATAGAGGGGGTTGAGTGGGCATCTCAAAGGAGACCTATAACATTTCAGAGTTTTTAAAGGAGAATATATTGATGTTCTTTGTATGTACGCCCTTTAAAACAAAAGTGCAAAAGTACAGGAAAGGGCCGTGGCTAGTGTGGCTCTTTTGGTTGAGCGTCATCCTGTGCACCAAAAGGTTATTGGTTTGATTCCGGTTAGAGCACATGGCCAGGTTTCGGATTCAGTCCCCAGTCGGGGTGTGTAGGGGAGGCAACTGATCAATGTTTCTCCCTCCATCTCCCCAAAAAATCAATAAAAACATACATTTTTTAAAAGTACAGAAAGGGATAACTGAAGAGTCAAAGATGCCCCTCCCATTTCAAATCAGGGAGGTAATCATTGTTAAAACTAAATTTTGGTTTTGAAATAAATATTGAAATTCTGTAGCTTATGTGTTCATTTAGAAAACAGTTTCTCCTGCTTTATAATTGTGGTTTTTGCATTGAGTTGAATCAAAATCCTTTTTAGTATCAGCCAGTCCTCAGTTTATTGGAAAATAATTGGCATCAAGTACATGCAACATGATGATGTTTTTAGATGACTGTGCTATTTCTGGGAGATCTCAAACTATCCATAACATGGCAAAACATGTTTGTTTTTTAACACAGTGACCAATGGAACTGTGAGCTCTAGGTATAACTTGATATAGCTGGAGAGGAATCGAGATTAGACTGTAGTCATAATAGTGGTACTGTACTGAGCTTGGACTTGAGCGAACTCATCACTTGGTCTTCCGATAGAAAAGGCTACCTTGTCCGAAGACCGTCACCTGAAAGGGCCACATGATTACTGGCTGTGATAAGCCTCTTTCCGTACCTGCAGCCCACCGTCTCGTCTTTGTCTGGATGTGGTGGTGGAGGAGGCGGAGGGTGAGGATGTAGCCCAGATAAATATTGAGTCATTAGCCTGCAGCCCTGGAGTTCTTTACTGTTTGCATCAGTCACCCGTTAGTTTTCTGTGCTGTCTGGTGCTTTGCTTTACCTGTGGGGGCCCCACCCCAAACTGTAAAAACTATGATGACCATTGGGGCCACCTTGGCAGAGTATGATTTCAAGGACTGAAAGATTTAGGCCCCCCGCCCCCCACCCCCAGGCCTAGTAGCAGCCAGTTGGAGCCCCTAGATGAGTGTGAGCTTTTTATTGTGTGGAACAAAGCTGAATTGAGCTAACGTTAGTTAGGAAGTGAGTCTTAAGGCAGATTTAGGGTGTTATTTGGGAAAGGTCGGTGCAGGGCAAGCAGAGAAGCACAGAAGGAGAAGGAAAAGAGTAGAGATACGTCTGGTCTTGTGGGGAGTGGAAGATTTGAGTGATACCAGAGGCTGCACAAAGGAATTATGGGTATTGAGGAACGTTTGCACTTTTGACAAAGTCTCAGCTTAACCATAAACCCTACTCGGTTGACGGGCAGTTGGAGGTAATAACTCTCCTGGAGGGAAAAATGAGGAATCATGGAGATAACACCGAAGATCCCGACCTGAACAACTCAGCTGGCGAAGGGGGTGCTGTGACTCGGAGCTGAAGAGCAGAGGAGACAGGCTGGTGGAGTGTGTGGAGCAGGACCGAGGGAAGAGTTCAGTTTGGGGCATGTGGCGTCAAAGGAATCTAGGAGACATCTAAGTGACGATGTATGGGAGGCAGCTGGAGAAACAGGTCTGGAGCTCAGGAGAAAAGATTGGTTAGAAATACCAGTTACTTGTTTAGAAAGTTTATTGTGTGTCTTTGAGGGATTAATACACTTGTTTTTTAATTCCTAATACAGATTCTTTAGTTGTAAAAGAACCCGTGGCTTTGCTCAAGGCCAACAGAGTCTGGGGAGTATTACGAGGTAAGATCTCTGTCGTTTCATTGTTACTTTCCAGTAAAGAAAGATTTTCTGTTGGTGCTTTGGGAAAGTAAGCACAGCAGAACTTTGCTTCCTTAGACACTTGACAGAATGGCTTGTTGAATATTTCCAAAGTGATTTCAATTTGACCTTTTAAAAAAGCTTGAGGATTATTACATGCAGTGCTGTAATTCATTGATGCTATCAGAGCTGGAATGTTCCAGGGTTATACATGGCCCCAACCTGATCTGATTAGGGGACTTTGTTTCACTGTCACTTCTTGCTGCCTTTCCCCTCCGATTTTATTTATTTTTGGTTGTTTACTAAAATAAAAGTTCTCATATATTTATTACTGAACCAACCTACTAGTACAGTAGCATACAAAGAGAAAACCATATTCCCGATAAAAATATGTCCAACTGTTCATATAGTGGTGATGTTTTCAACTTGATATGGTACGATGCTAAAGATTCTGACACAGCATGAATACATGTGCCATCTCACGTGAGAGTCCTTATAGCTCAGCCGGGTTCTTCTCCAGTGTCTTCTCTTGGGAGTCATATCTGATCTTACTACCAATTTTTATCTGAATGCCCTGGGGAATGGGACAGTGCTGCTTCTCTCTCTTGGCCAGGAATCACTTGATTCTGAGGGTCTTGTGAGAAAACATGGTAAGGAAGAGTCACTAGCACACACCAGGAGCCACACAGGCTGGGCCCAAATAGTAAGTTTTAAAAAGGATCATTTTCTTTAACGTGAGCTAACCAACCAAAGTTACAGGACTTAAAAATAAAGGCAGCTTTGGGTTTGACTCAGGTTGAGCATTATCTCAAATACAATAATCACATATAAATAATCAAATAATCATCATGTTTTATAGTCATAATAAAAATGGCATGATCATATTATTTCAAAATAGAACATAAATAGATCAATATATACTTACTATAAATGTAACTGCAATCATTACCATCTAGATCAGCGGTTTTCAACCTGTGGGTCGTGACCCTCTCACAGGGGTCGCCTAAGACCATCGGAAAACACATATATAATGACATATTGTTTTTGTGATTAATCACTATGCTTTAATTATGTTCAATTTGTAACAGTGAAATTGGGGGTCACCACAACATGAGGAACTGTATTAAAGGGTCACGGCATTAGGAAGGTTGAGAACCACTGAATATCATCCTATTTAATAAAAGAGAAACATGGTAATTAGCGTACGACCGCTACCCTTCCCATTGGCTAATCAGCGAGATATGCAAATTAACTGCCAGCCAAGATGGCGGCCGGCAGCCAGGCAGCTGGAAGCTAACATGAGGCTTGCTTGCTTCAGTGACGGAGGACTCCAACGTTCCCCGCCTGCCACTGCGGGCCTCTGAGCCTGCAGTTTGAAACATTGTAACAAATATAGAAGCTAAACAAAACCCCAGAAACCCGCTTTCAGCAGCCAGGATCTCAGAGCTGGAGTTGATACAGTGTTTCGATATTATAGAACCCAAACAAACCAGATACCTGCTTTCAGCAGCAGAGGCCTCAGAACTGGAGCCAGAGCTAAGGCTGGCCCAGAATAAAAAAAGAAAAAGAAAAAAAGGAGCAGTTGGGAGCTTCAGTCACCTGCCAGCTTGAAAACAGTCCTCAGCCCCTCACCCAGACTGGCCAGGCACCCCAGTGGGGACCCCCACCCTGAAGGGTGTGTGACCAGCTGCAAACAGCCATCATCCCCTCACCCAGGCTGGCCAGGCACCCCAGTGGGGACCCCCACCCTGATCCAGGACACCCTTCAGGGCAAACTAGCCAGCCCCACCCACGCACCAGGCCTCTGTCCTATATAGTAAAAGGGTAATATGCCTCCCAGCACCGGGATCAGCATGACAGGGGGCAGCGCCCAAACCCCCTGATTGCCCTGCGGCTCTGTGTGACAGGGGGCAGGGCCACAACTTCCGTATCCGCCCTGCTCTGTTCATGACAGGGAAAGGCGCCCCAACCCCCTGATCGGCCCTGCTCTGTGTGTGACAGGGTAGAGCCATAACCTCCCCATCGGCCCTGCCCTGAGTGTGACAGTGGCGGCACCCCAACCCCCTGATCGGCCCTGCTCTGTGGGTGATAGAGGGCTGCGCCCCAACGCCCTGATCTGCCCTGCTCTGTGTGTGACTGGGGGCGGTGCCCCAACTCCCCTATCGGCCCTACTCTATGAGTGACGGGGGGGAGATCCTCAACCCCCTGATGGGCCCTGCTCTGTGCGTGACAGGGTACGGAGCCCCAACCCCCCTGATGTGCCCTGCTCTGTGCATGACAGGGGGCAGCGCCCCAACCCCCTGATGGGCCCTGCTCTGTGCATGACAGGGGGTGGCGCTGCAACCTCCCGATCCGCCCTGCTCTGTGCATGACGGGGCGGCGCTCCAACTCCCCAGTCGGCCCTGCTCTGAGCCCAACCAGGGGCTGCACCTAGGGATTGGGCCTGCCCTCTGCCACCCAGGAGCAGGCCTAAGCCAGCAGGTCGTTATCTCCCGAGGGGTCCCAGACTGCGAGAGGGCACAGGCCAGGCTAAGGGACCCCCCTCCCCCCCGAGTGCACAAATTTTTGTGCGCCGGGCCTCTAGTGTGTGTGTGTGTGTGTGTATATATGTGTGTGTGTGTGTATATATATATATATGTAGTTGAACTTTGGTTCTTGAACTTAATTTGTTCTGGAAGGCTGTTTGAGAAGCTATTTGTTCGAAAACTGAATCATTTTTTCCCATTACAAATAATGTAAATGGAATTAATCCATTCCAGACCCCTAAATGATTCCATTTTAACCTTTCTCAATCGCTGTTTCTCACTGTTTCATGAGCACTTTCATGCCCTTAGCAACATCAGCACTCTTGATGGCCTCTTTATGCTTTAAAATTGCTAATCATCGATTTTGCCATGCCATACTTGGTAGCTGAAAGGTTCTGAGTGGGCCAAGGTCGAGCACCTATGACATGAGGCCGAAATTTATCAAAAGAAATTTTAATTCAAGCGCCAGGGTGCAGGCGGGCTGAGTCCGAGAAAAAAGTCCACCCCCACTGAATGGGGGGCAAGGCTGTTATGAGCTTCTGCTGGCTGCAGGCAGTTTCTGCTGACACACAGAGCTTAACTGGCGGGTCGGTCCTCCTAGTGTCAGGTATAAGTTGCGACTTTTTAGTTTTATGCTGGTTTTTGGGCCTTTTTGCTCTTTTTAAGTTTAGGTACATTCTAAAGTGTCTATATTTTATCATACCTCTTACTCATAATGCTAAAAATTTATTATGAAATTGGCATTTTGTTTTATTAAATTACTATTCTTTTCTGTGTCTATCATTCAGACAAAACAGGCTATGGGAACAATGAAAGAAAACATCTTTATTTATAGCAACAGGATTTTTTTAAAAAATTGAGCTTTGATTTTAGAAAATATGTAGAGGGTAAAGGTATAACACTATATACAGGGTGTCCCCAAAATGTATACACATGTTGAATGATTATAAAGTGTTTATTAACATACAGTTCATTTTCAAAATTTAAAGGAATCTACAGTAAAGAATAATGTTTTTGGTCAATGCCTGTTTTCAAACATGACCGTTCTGGTCCAGGCACTGCTGATAATGCAAAGCATTGGAATCGCAAATAATCAAGAATTATTTCGTTTGTTATTTGTGTGCCCTCAGTTCGTCCACTGTTGCTGTTTTTGTGCCGTAAATGTTATCTTTTATGTAGCCCCATAAAAAAGTCTAGTGGATAAATTTTCTTTGTTCAAAGTTTAGTCTGGCTTTGTCCATTATTTCAAATCAGTTAAACCTGAAAAGGAATGAAAATTCAGTGAGTTATCATCTGTTAAAGTGTGTATATTGTGTCCCCCCCAAAATGTATACACACTTTGAATAACTATAAAGGCCTTATTTGTGCTTCAACTGGATTTTCAAACTTTCAGTAGCATTTTAGGATGAATTTCCTTTGTTCAAAGCTTAGCCTGGCTGAAAATAAAGAAACATAAATTGAACTAGCAGCTGTAAAGTTTGTATACATGTTTTGGGACACCCTGTATTTAATTTTATTTGCTTTACCTGGTCATGGTTCTGTGTTTGGATAATATAACTTTTATTATTTCAATTTGTTATTTTGTAAATTATGCAATAAATTATAAATTTTACTTTCCCTAGGTTTAGAGACCTTTAGCCAGTTAATATATCAAGATGCATATGGGACTGTAAGTATGATTATCATATGTTAACATTTTTGGATAGACAGATTACTACAAGAAAAATGCAAGCTTTTTAACTATTTATTACCTCTTGAAGATTTCTTCTCCCCAAATATTTATGTTAGCTGGTAAATGTAAATTTCACACTTTTTTTTTGGCTCTAAATTAATATATTGTATCCAATACTTGCATAGATAGATGTAGTCTTTTTTGAGCTCATGTCAAGAGAAATTTCTGAAAATAAGTCAAAATTTATTTTGTCTTACAGTTCACCATCAATGAATCCACCATTAGTGATTCTCCAAGGTTTCCTCATAGAGGAATTTTAATTGATACAGCCAGACACTTTCTGTCAGTTAAGACCATTCTTAGAACTCTGGTAGGTAATTCTTTTAATCCATTGTGCATTCTGAAGATGTGTCCTTTTATGTTGTTACTTTATGTCGGTTATGCTATTATGTAGGCTGCAGTGGGGGATTCATTTTTTATGTACTAAGTGTGAGCACTGGGCTCTCTTCTCTCTCCCTTGTGAAGTATATTTCCTCAGCTGAAGTAGAGACTCCCCTAGGGAATCACCCTATTGTTTTCATGGCGGGGGGGGGGGGGGGGGCGGAGAAGAGAAACTCCCCAAGTTTAGCCAGGATTAAGAGAAAGACAGTTTTAATACTGCCCGTTGGCTCTCTTTGTGTACTCCCATTTGTCAAACTGTGGGTCCAGACTTCTGGTTAGGAATATGTGGTCACTGTACCTCTAGTTACTGCCATTTTGTGACCTCCACTGACTCTTTTTTTTTTTTTAAATATATTTTATTGATATTTTACAGAGAGGAAGGGAGAGAGAGAGAGTTAGAAACATCGATGAGAGAGAAACATCGATCAGCTGCCTCCTGCACATCTCCCACTGGGGATATGCCCACAACCCAGGTACATGCCCTTGACCGGAATCGAACCTGGGACATTTCAGTCCACAGGCCGACGCTCTATCCACTGAGCCAAACCGGTTTCGGCCCACTGACTCTTTTTATAGTGACATAAAAGTCTGGGAACTGCATTGTACCCAGGGAAATGTTCCAAAGCAATATGGAACCTCGGGTGGTCAGAGCTGGGTGCCAGGCTGACAGTAACTGTTTTCTCCTGTGGACTTTTTATTGGTTCATCCCTGTCATCACTGCCAATTTGTAGCAGTGGGAGGATTTCCTCCCACGTTTTTCTGCACCTTCACTTGATCATTTACAAACACACCATATTATTATTATTTTTAAATATATTTTTATTGATTTCAGAGAGGAAGGGAGGGGGAGAGAGAGAAACATCAATGATGAGAGCGAATCATTGATTGGCTGCCTCCTGCACGCCTCCTACTGGGGATCAAGCCTGCAGCCCAGGCATGTGCCCTTGACTGGAATGGAACCTGAGACCCTCTAGTCTGCAGGCCGACGCTCCATCCACTAAGCCAAACCAGCTAGGGCCACATACATATTATTAAAAAGTTATTTTTACATTTATATTAATACCCTGATTTCTTTCCTCCAAAAGGCATTAGTCACTTTTTAAAAAAATATATATTTTATTGATTTTTTACAGAGAGGAAGGGAGAGGGATAGAGAGTTAGAAACATCGATGAGAGAGAAACATCGATCAGCTGCCTCCTGCACAATCCCCACTGGGCATGTGCCTGCAACCAAGATACAACATGCCTTTGACCGGAATCGAACCTGAGACCCTTGAGTCCGCAGGCTGACGCTCTATCCACTGAGCCAAACCGGTTAGGGCATTAGTCACTTTTATGGGAAAAAACAGTGTAGTATAAAAACTTCACCCAATATAGATATATATATTTTTTTAATATATTTTATTGATTTTTTACAGAGAAGAAGGGAGAGGGATAGAGAGTTAGAAATATCGATCAGCTGCCTCCAGCACACCTCGTACTGGGGATGTGCGTGCAACCAAGGTACATGCCCTTGACTGGAATCGAACCTGGGACCTTTTAGACCGCAGGCCGACGCTCTATCTACTGAGCCAAACCGGTTAGGGCCAATATAGATATTAATAAGATAAGTAGTAATCCCATAATTTACCAAAGATCAACGTTAAGTTTTCATGTCTCATTTATCTCATTTTAGACTTAAAAAATATACTAACAAATAATGTGACTTTTTAAAAAACTTAAATGGGATTATACTTTGCTATCTTTAAAATACAGTTATGGACATCTTTCAATGAAAGAATATATAAGATCTATATCAGCGGTTCTCAACCTGTGGGTCGCGACCCCTTTGGGGGTCGAACGACCTTTTCACAGGAGTCGTCTAAGACCATCGGAAAACACATATGTAATTACATATTGTTTTTGTGATTAATCACTATGCTTTAATTATGTTCAATTTGTAACAGTGAAATTGGGGGGTCACCACAACATGAGGAACTGTATTAAAGGGTCGCGGTATTAGGAAGGTTGAGAACCACTGATCTATATCATCTTTTTAAACAGTTGAATGTTCCATTTTATATACTGTGATATGTGCATTTAACCAGTCTCCTGATGGACATCTAGGTTAATTTATTATTATCACAAAGAGCACTGCAGAGTAAGTGTTCCTATATTTGTACACTCATCAGGATTATTTCTAATAATGTGAATCTCTGGGCTTAAAGACTACATTTTATATTTGGTACGTCAGACTGCCTTCTAGAGAGGTCGTGCCACTGTATGCTTGGCCAACACTGGGACACACCTTTGCTACATTCTTTGCTAATCTGGTGATGAAGTCTATCTCCTTGTTTGAATTTGCACTTCTTTGATTTTTAGTTATTATAAGCCTCTTTTACTTACTAGCTATTTGTATTTTTTGCATTGCAAACAAGTTAATTTTCAATGCCTGTTTTGTCTTCTAGAACATTAATTCCTTGTTGATTTAAAAGCTCTTTAATGTTATATTTGTTTATAGATATGTCAATGGTACTTTTATATACTTGCTTATATTTTAATATTTTTACCCATCATATATTGTTTTCTAAATTTGCTTTTTAAACTATGTTAATAGTATAGTGTCTTTTGCTTGTAAGAAGTTTTAATTTTTTATGAAGTATTACCTTTCAATCTTGTCTTTATGTTTTTGACCTTGGGAGGTATTCTAAAAAAAGCCTCCAAAACAAGGGTATAAATATAAAAAACAATTTCTTTTAATATTATATTTTTTCCTTATTAAGTTTTTGATTCAGTTAGAATCTAGTGTATTATGGGTGATTATTTTATTTTCATTTTCCCGCCAATGGTTACCCTGTAGTCCCAACATCATTTTTGAACAATCTACAGTTTCTCCACTGCCTTCAATATCATGACAAGCAAATACTAAATTTCATAAATGCACAAATCATTTTCTGAACTCTCAGTCTGTCCTACTTACCAGTTTATCTTCTTAGGCCAGTATAAATGGTTTTAATTTCTATAACTTTAGAAGTTTATTTCTTTTTGACATAATTTTAAACTTACAGAAAAGTTGCGAGAAGAGCGCAAAGGACTCCCACATACTGTTTTCCCAGACAACTCAATTTAAAAATTGTATCAGATTTGCCTTATTCCAAGTTGCATAGAAGATGCCCCAGTACCCTTTAATATTTCTGTTTGGATTCCCTAAAAAATAGCACTTATCTCAATAACAACAGTACAACCATCAAAAACTAGGAAACTGACATAGTACTACCATCTAATCCCCAGGCCCCATTCCCATTCCATCAGTTGTTCCAATAATCCTTTATCGGTTCAGCATCCAATGCAGGATCAAGGATTGCATTTATTGGTCATGTCTCTTTAGCCACCTTTAATTTAGAACCATTTATCTATCCTTGTATTTCCAGACCATGACATTTTTTTAAGAGTATAGGACAATTACATTGTAGAATATACTTCAGTTTGTCTGTTTTCCGCATGATTAGATTCAGGCTGTGCATTTTTTAGCAGGAATAAGGCAGAAGTGATACTCTGTTCTTCTCCCTGCATGTCATTTATTCCATTACTGGTAATGTTAACTCTTATAACTTGACTAAGATGTCATCTGCCAGGTTTCTCCAGGGAAAGTTAATTAAAAGGTATTTTGTATTTATTAATAAGTAATTTAGTATCTTGTGGAACAATATATATTTTTTAAAGCTTATAACTTTAAGAACAGAATATTTTTTAAAAATATATTTTATTGATTTTTTACAGAGAGGAAGGTAGAGGGATAGAGAGTTAGAAACATCGATGAGAGAGAAACATCGATTAGCTGCCTCCTGCACACTCCCTACTGGGGATGTGCCCGCAACCAAGGTACATGTCCTTGACTGGAATCGAACCTGGGACCCTTGAGTCCGCAGGCTGACGCTCTATCCACTGAGCCAAACCGGTTAGGGCTGTGGAACAATATTTTGAGAGTACAAAAAATTCCTGTTTTTCAACCAGCATTTACCCACTAGTTTTAGCACCCAGATGATTCTTGCCTAAATTAGTTATTACTAAGTTGGCTGCCAGGTGGTGATTTTCTAAATTCCATCATTCCTTCTATGTTTATTAGTTGGCCTGGCATCTATATATATAAAAGCCTAAGCGACTGGCCGACTGGCCATGAGCTATGACGCACACTGACCATGTGGGGCAGAGACTCAATGCAGGAGCTGCTGAGTGACAGCAACTTTGCAGAGTGCTCTCTTGCACTCCGGACCCCTAGGGGTATGTCAGACTGCTGATGTCGGACTGCTGGTTTTGGCCCAATCTCCACAGGCCAGGTCAAGGGACCCTACTGGTGCAGAATCTGTGCATTGGGCCTCTAGTTTTACTGTAAGATAGAGTTTCTCTAAAAGTATTCATTTTTAAATCAATCTGTACTCAGGGATTACTGTGTTGTTGTTTTTTTGAGGGGACTGGAGTCTGTTACTATCCCCATTTAATAGTCAAGTTGTTTCAGTGTTGGCCAGCAGGAATCCTAGCTGGCTCCTGTAGCCTAATGGCATGTCTTCTTCAATCTTTGAGCAATTTCTTACTTTTTAGCACATAATATCCCAGGCTTACCTTTTCTCTTTCCCAGTTCTGGACTCAGACTTTTCTCTAAGCAATACTTTGTGAATGTATTTTGAAACCAAGACCTGAGCTGTAGGTGTATTCATTGCTTCTAGGCCCTCTCAGCAGACAGAGCTATAAAACATATGTGTGTATGTTTATGTTCATTTATGTGAACAAATACATACATCTTTACCTATTTATATATATCTATATCAGAGGCTGACAAACTATAGCCCAAGGACCAAATCCAGCTAGTCACCTATTTTTGCAAATGAAGTTGTACCGGAATAGAGCCATGTCCATTTGTTTATATATTGTCTTGCCTTACAACTGCAGGATAAGTGGCTCCAAAATAATATTTACTGTCTGGCCCTTCATGTAAAATGTTTGCCATCTCCTGATCTTTATTAAAAACCACGAGGAACTCCCTTCTGACAATGCAAATCCTGCCATTACTCAACATATTCCTTTGTATAATTCCCTTGTACGTGAGCTATTTCCCAAATCCACCAGCAAATCCCTTCGGCCCTGATGAAGGAGAAGGCAATCTTTAAATTTGATTATCTAGCAGGGCAAATATCCCACTTTATTGTTTTTTACCTTTTTAAAATAATCTATTTGCCCTGGCTGGTTTGGCTCACTGGATAGAGCAGTGATGGTGAACCTTTTGAGCTCCGCGTGCCAGCATTTTGAAAAACCCTAACTTAACTCTGGTCCCGTGTAACATATAGAAATTTTTTGATATTTGCAACCATAGTAAAACAAAGATTTATATTTTTGATATTTAAATCAACCAAAAAAATGAGTTTGCCTCTCACCTCTGACATACGTGTCATAGGTTTGCCATCACTGGGATAGGGTGTTGGCCTGGGGACTGAAGGGTCCTAGGTCCAATTCCGGTCAAGGGCATGTACCTTGGTTGCAGGCACATCCCCAGTAGGGGGTGTGCAGGAGGCAGCTGATCGATGCTTCTCTCTCATTGATGTTGCTAACTCTCTATCCTTCTCCCTTCCCCTCTGTAAAAAATCAATAAAATATTAAAAAATAATAATAATCTACTTATATTTTATATAAACACTATAGACCTGGTGCATGAAATTCGGGGGTGGGGGGTGTCCCTCAGCCCGGCCTGCAATGACGCCAGCATCCCGCGCCCCGGCCGGCCACTGGCCAGAAGCCCGCCCAACCTCCCTCCCTCCATGGGCCGGGGTGTGTGGGAGGCTGGGGCTCATCGCCGGGGTGATGCCGGCAGCGTCCAGCACCCCGGCCACTATGGGCACGGCCATATTTGTGACGGGGTGATGGTTAATTTGCATATTACCCTTTTATTAGATAGGATTATTAATTCCTCCAGAGTAAATATGTCAGTTTCCCCTAAAACTTCTGAGATTTTGATTAGAAGTGTATTGCATTTGTACCATATTTCTCTTATTTCTAAGGAATGGTTTGGCACTCAAATCTTAGAATGGTGGAAATTACAAGCTCGGAACTTGAATGAATGCCTCCTTTTTCTTCATAGCAGTAGGAGCAGCCAAGAACTATTTCCATTCTTGGCTGATCCCCAAATACTTACTGGGAATGTATAAGCTTGCTCCCTTCTCATAGAGCTCACTATTTAGAATGAAGACAGATTCCATATTGGCTTTTCTATTTGAAATATGGCATGCCACATAAAGTATATAAGAAATAGGGTTTACACTGCTTCCACATTCTTTCTTCACTGAAAATTTTAAAAGGAAGCAGACACATTGGGAACAGTCCTGAGTGGAGATATATAAATTGGATTGTGTGTTATATCTGTGATATATAATTTTTTAACATTTTTTTTTGCAGGATGCCATGGCTTTTAATAAGTTTAATGTTCTCCACTGGCACATAGTCGATGACCAGTCTTTCCCTTATCAAAGCACCACTTTTCCAGAGTTAAGCAACAAAGTGAGTAATTTATGTTGTAGTCTGTTTACAAAAAGTTTTGGTAGCTTCATTAGAAATTTGTAGCTTTAATGTTTCTGATGGATAGAATTAAAGTGTAAAAGTTAGATATTTGTGGTTTTAAATGTTTTTTTACTAGGCTGTGACTTAGCATTTTATTTTTTAATTTTTATTTATTTTAAAAATATGTTTATTGAGTTCAGAGAGGAAGGGGAGGGAGAGAGAGAAACATCAATGATGAGGATCACTGATCAGCTGCCTCCTGAATGCCCCCTACCGGGGATCAAGCCCACAACCTAGGTATCTGCCCTTGACTGATATTGAACCCAGGACCCTTCAGTCTACAGGCCAGTGCTCTATCCACTGAGCCAAACTGGCTAGGGCTGACTTAGCATTTTAGATCCATAAAACTGTTCCATTTTTATAATAGTTATTATAAATGTAAACAATCTGAAGGGGCTATATAAATAAAATTTTAAAACCTTAATGAATATAGGAAACCTTGACACATTTCATGATTCTCATACGGTTAAGAAATTATATTTATCAGGTAGTCCAACTGTTTATTTGTTTTAAACAATTATTTTGAATTCTCTAAATGACTTTCTTTTTCTCTCTGAAAAACTACCAGAAGTAGAAAATTGTAGAAATCAGAACGCCTTCTTAGAAAATAATGGTAGTCTCAGAGTGTTCAAATTGATTGTATTATAGACGAGTGGAGATGGGAATGAGCTTCAGTATCATCTACTTTAATCCCATATAATCCAAAAACAGTAACTGAGAAGCTATATGCCTTTGTCCCCAGTTGTAGTTAGGAAGGGGCAGAACCAAGACTCAAAATTTCATTCTCTGTCCCTAATTCCAAAGCTTTCTCCAATGTTACAACACAGTATAGGCTGAAATGCTAGCAGCAAGCACTCCTGTTGTGTTTGCTTTTGTCTTACGTTTTATTATGGAAATTTTTAAACATCCACAGAAGTAGAATTTAATGAATTTCCATGTCCTCATCACCCAGCTTCAATAGTCAGTACAAGCCAATCTTCTATCACCTGTACTTCCCCCGCCAGTATTCTGAAGCAAATCTAAGACGTCCTATCTCATTTGTGCAGGGGCTGTTTAAAAGCAACAACAAAAAACACCAAAACATTATTGCAGCTAAAAAAATTAAAAATCTAGACAGCCATTTCCCAAAGTCCTTTCTCTTAAAAAGAAAAAAAAATTTGCATTGAGGTACAAGTAAGGTCCATACATTGTGGTCAGTTCATATAGAAAGGAGAACAGGAGTGGGATTAGGGTGGGGTGGGGAAGAGAGAGAGAGAGGCTGGTTGCCTCCTGCATGAGCCCTGATGGGGAGCAGGGAGCAAACCACAACCCAGGTACAAACCCTTGACCAGGAATTGAATCCACGACCCTTTAGTAAGTTCAAGGGCTGATGTTCTAACTGCTGAGCAATACCAGCCAGAGTCTATCTCTCTCTCTCTTTTTAAATATGTATTTATTTTTATTGATTTCAGAGAGGAAGAGAGAGGGGGAGAGAGATAGAAACATCAATGATGAGAGAGAATCATTGATTGGCTGCCTCCTGCATGACCCATACTGGGGATTAAGCCTACAACCTGGGCATGTGCCTTGACCAGGAATAAACCATGACCCCCTGGTTCATAGGTCAATGCTCAACCACTGAGCCACCCCAGTTGGGCTTTTTTTCCTTAGAATTTGTTATTTTTTGATGAAGAAATTAATTTGTCCAAATAGTTTCCCATAGTCTGGGTTTTGCTAATTGCATTCCCATAGTGTCAGTTAACATGTTCTTCTGTATTTACTTTAAACTGGTGGACTGGATATTAGATCTAATCTTGATTAGACACAAATTTGATTTGGGGGATGGGGCAAGGCTAATTTTAGGAGTTGAGCATTTATATTTACATATTACATATACATTTATATATTACTAGAGGCCCAGTGCACGAATTCGTGCACCAGTGAGGTCCCTGGGCCTGGCCTGCAGGATTGGGCTGAAACCGGCTCTCCAACATCCCCGGAGGGGTCCCAGATTGCTAGAGGGTGTAGGCCAGACTGAGGAACCCTAGCGGTGCACGGAAGGATGGGGGAGGTTGGCCAGCTGGGGTGGGACCTTGGGAGAGCTCCAGGGTGTGTCCAGCCTGTCTCGCTCAGTCCCGATTGGCCGGACCCCAGTAGCAAGCTAACCTACCAATTAGAGCGTCTGCTCCCTGGTGGTCAGTGCATGTCATAGCGAGTGGTTGAGTGGCCTTAGCATATTATTAGCACATTACACTTTGATTGGTTGAACAGATGACTGGACACTTAGCATATTAGGCTTTTATTATATAGGAGGATATTTATACCTTGAGAAATGTGCTACAGTAATACCTTTAATGGACCTTTATCTTTAGTTACAACCAGTACTGAGTTCTAATTTTTCAAGTGACCTATAAAGAAACTGAGGGTAACCTTAAAGAAATAGCTGGTCACTTACCAGAGTGTTTCTGGGGAATTTTTAAAGCTGATAGCAATTAAAGTGACTTTAAGAGAAATAGTTATGCTTTGTAGTAACCTGTAAACTTTTATTCTAAGCTGCCAAGGGCAGTGTATTTCATTTTCAGAGGTTTCACTTTGGAATCAAACATTTTATTTCTGTATTGTATGGTTACATGAGATTGACACAGAATAATGGAAGACATTCCTGAAACAAGAGGGGTTGTTTTATATAGATCTATCAGTAAATGTGGAATTAATCTAAAGTATGCTGTAAGCTTATGGAGATAAGATATGGTAAGTAATTTAAATGAGTCATGCAACGTCACATGGAACTATTTAATACATTGTGATACTGAAAAAAATCAGCTATGAGATATCAAATTGCAATCAGGACTGTTAACAGTTTTCAGGATGCATTTCATACATTTAAATTTTAATCGATGTGGTTTTTACAGGGAAGCTATTCTCTCTCTCATGTTTATACACCAAATGAAGTTCGTGAGGTGATTGAATATGCCCGATTACGGGGGATTCGAGTCATACCAGAATTTGATAGCCCCGGACATACACAGTCTTGGGGAAAAGGTACGTGTTTTATGAGTTGCAAAAAGTGAACATTTGAGGTCCTGCATCTCTTATTTTATGACTTGGTGTTGGCTCATTTTGTTCTTAGTTGTGATTTACACAAAAAGTAGCACTATTGACAGATAACAATTCAGTAACTATTATGTGTCTGTTGTGAGCAAGTTCCTATATCTAGGCACTGCCCACAGTATAAAAACAGGATAAAGGAAAACACATAAAGTGACTATGACAAGTAGAAGTAAGTGAATTCAAGAAATGGTTTATCACCCTAGCCAGTTTGCCTTAATGGATAGAGCGTCGGCCTGCAGACTGATGGGTCCTGGGTTTGATTCTGGTGAAGGGCACATGCCTGGGTTGCAAGCTCAATCCCCAGTAGAGGGCATGCAGGAGGCAGCCAATGATTCTCTCTCATCGTTGTTTCTCTCCCCCCCCCCCTCTCTCCCCCCCCTCCCCCTTCCTCTCTGAAATCAATAAAAGACAGACACACACACAAAGAAATGGTTTTATGGATGAGCTAACACTTACAATGCTTCTGAGAGATTAAAGAATATATTTGTGTTTCTGGTGGAGGGAATCACATGAGAAAAGGCAGAGTAGGAGGAATTTTTATTACAGGGTGGTTAAGAACGGGCTCTGGAGCCAGACTGCCTGGGCTTGAATCCTGCTTCTGCTGCTTATAACTGAGTGACCTTGGACAAATTACAGAACATCTCATCCTCAGTTTCCCCATCTCTAGAATGGGAATGTTAGCAGTCCTTACCATGTAACTTTTTGAGGATTAAATAATGAATGTAAAGCACACAGTACAGCCACTAACATTTATAACTGTTCAATAAATACTATTAGGGTAGAGATGGAGAATAGTGGGAAATAAATCTGGAAAAGTGCAATGGAGAGGTCTTGCCTGAGGAATATGGTCTCTTCAGGATATGTAGAAACCAGTGAAAGTTATAAAGCAGAAGAGTGACATGAGGGAGCCACACTTCAGGAAAACCAAAGTGAAAGTGACAGATTGGAAGGGGAAAGATACTGAAGTCCTAATGGAAAATAATGTACAGAACTGGGAGACATTTTGGAAAAATAATCCATAGAATTTGGCAACTTACTGGCTTTAGGAGGAAGGGGAAGAGTTACAGACTGGGAGGATGGTGGTGCCCTTACCAGAATACAAAGATCAAGAGAAGCTCCTGAAGGAGCTTAGGGAACATAAATTTAGTTTTTGTTGGATTGTATTTGAAGTGCAGATAGGATAGTGAAGTTGAGCTTTTAATTGTGTTGAGCAAGGAATCTGAAATATGGATGGAAGCCCAAGAAAGAGTTGGGGCAAGCTGAAGATTTGGGAATCATTAGTCAAGATAATGTGAAGTGGGTAAAATCTCAGAGGCTGATGGAAAGGAAACAAAGAGGTATCGGGATAGGATTCGGGAAACAGTTCTCCAACAAAAGAAAGTATGGTCATGTGCTAAGCCATATCTTTGTAATCAAATTACTTTTTAAGGAAAGAATCTTCTTGTTTTTCCCCAGGCCAGGAAGGTCTCCTGACTCCATGTTATAGGTCCTATCAGCCTGAAGCTTCTGGACCTATAAACCCTACTTTGAATACAACTTACAGTTTCCTGTATAAGCTCTTCAAAGAAATCAGTTGGGTTTTTCCAGATCAGTTCATTCATTTGGGAGGAGATGAAGTGGAATATGATTGTTGGTATGACGATTCTTTAAAACCCTTATTTTCTTTAACCGTTGCATTTGAAGTAGGTTTAAAGGCCTCCACATGGAAAGGAAAGATTTGGGATATTATCTCTGCTTGCACGGTTTTCATTCGGCAACACAACTCCTGAGATGGTGAATTTGGGGTGGTATGAGAAAACAAAAGCTCTTAGGAAGGAGAATCAAAATGCAGAAGAGAATGGAGACTTAACAAAAAAAGACTATAGTGAATGAAAACAGCTTTAGTGAAAGGGGGCAGTGAGTAAGTGAGGGGGATTTTTCAAATAAAAAATCCTCTTTGCAAATAGCCATAAATGGAGGAGAGAGGCAGGAGGTAGGGAAAGCCATTTTTACAAGAAATCAGCTTCTGGAAAAAATTATTTGTTGTGGAAAACAAAGATAACTCATAACTAAGTTTTTAAGCTTATTTTTACTCTATAACTAACAGTTTTAAATTGGCACAAATGATGGTAAGATGTACACTGCTTTAAATAGATTGGGCATATCAAACTAATGAAATTTTAATTGTTCTTTTTTTTTTTTTTTTAAGGGAGTCCAATCCAAATATCCAGACTTTCATGAAGCAGAAAGGCTTTGGCACTGATTTTAGTAAACTAGAATCTTTCTATATTCAAAAGTAAGTTACTTGAAAGCCTACTTAATTTCATCAATGCCTTTTGTAAAAGTTTTAGCTATGACCAGTACTGCTTTATTTTCTCTCCACCCCTTGCTAAAGTGTAAATGTTGTATACCTTGCATGAAAAATCATAAAGAAGGAAGCATGATCCACTGCTTTCTTCAAATCAGTTAACATGGTAACTAAGCCTTTTGCAGTAACGACAGGACAGCAGTCATGTGTTCTAGGAACTCCACTGAAAGCCCTTGGCTACCCTATGAAGTCCTCACCACCATCCAGCCCCTGTAATTCATTTCCAGGACCATTTTTTTACTTTATATCTGTCCAGTATGGTAGCCATGGCCACATGTGGCTATTTGCATTTAAAGAAATTAAAAATTCAGATCCTTAGTCACATTAGCCACATTTCAAGTGTCCGATAGCTGGATGGTGTTGGTTAGTGGCTCCCATATGGG
Source organism: Myotis nattereri (assembly GCF_964212035.1). NCBI lineage: Eukaryota > Metazoa > Chordata > Mammalia > Chiroptera > Vespertilionidae > Myotis > Myotis nattereri. The sequence continues at coordinate 39,661,026 of NC_138079.1, forward strand.
AAGGTACACAGACAAGAACTCTTCCACCACTGCAGAAAGGTCTACTGGGCAGTGCTGTTCTATACCAGGGACCAGTACACTTTTCTGTAAAGGCCAGAAAGTAAATATGTTAGGCTTTGTGGGCCACATCTGGTTGCACTTTTTTTAAAAATTTTGAATACTTTACAAATGTAAAAACCATTCTTGGCTCATGAGGAACACAAAAACAGGCTGTAGTTTGCCTGCACTGGGCAAGCCCAGATTCTAGTCTTTTCCTATTTAGCTTTTTGTATGATACATTCTATTTATTTATTTTTTTTATCCTGCAGAGTTCATGGCATTGTCTAAATATCAGGAAATACTTATGGACTGATTGTCAGCAACTGTTAAGTGTTATTTAGGTGACATTATAGTCTAGATCAGTGGTTCTCAACCTTCTGGCCCTTTAAATACAGTTCCTCATGTTGTGACCCAACCATAAAATTATTTTCGTTGCTACTGTTATGAATCGTAATGTAAATATCTGATATGCAGGATGGTCTTAGGCGACCCCTGTGAAAGGGTCGTTCAACCCCCAAAGGGGTCACGACCCATAGGTTGAGAACTGCTGGTCTAGATCATAGTTTCTAAGATACCCATGAAATTACTAAAGATTGTTGTTTGTACATTTCCCTGTTAACTTCCCTGTCTTCCTATTTTGGGCGCATGCTTATTAGCTCATTCATTCAGCAAATGACTGTTAAACCCCTCTGCTGTGTTAGCTTCTGAGCCATGTTCTAGGGAGGAGGAGCCACATGCTTACCACCAAATTTAGCAGGTTCTGCTATAAAGCTGTGCTATATTGAAAGGACTTCTCAGTGTTTCAGTCCTTGGTAGAAAATATGCATGCTTTCAACATGTTAAGCTTGTGATCTGAAATAACTTTTTTCCCTCCCACAATGGTAGGCTTTTGAATATTATTTCAACTCTAAAGAAGGGATCCATAGTCTGGCAAGAGGTTTTTGATAATAACGCAAAGGTGAGAAGTATGAAAACTACATTTGATTCTGATACTATGACAGGCTTCATGTTCTAATATCTCCATTCCCCAACACTATAGGGAAATTAGCTTCCTGTTCCATTTAAACTTTTATTAGGCAGTAGCTGTGCACTGAGGCCAATATTAATGGTGTTTGTTTCTTTTCTTCCATTTACTTCACTCTTTCAGGCCTCCTCCTCCTCTTTTCCCTCATCCCCTGCCATCCATTAATCACAAATGGGAGTACTTTGAAGCTCCTTTTTTTTTTTTTCCTCAGGAAAGGGCAGAACAGATAAGAACAAATGAGTCTTCACTGCTATTAAGGTAGTTTTAGGTAAAATTGCCAATGTACACTTTATTTTACATGGCATCTCTCTAATTCTTAGTCAGAATTCTTTATTTTCCTTTGGGGCAACTGAGAATTTGCAACTCCAGCAATTAGTATGAGCTTTCCCGAAGGGCTGTTGGCATCCTCATAGTCTGAAAGTAAAACAATAGTGTGGTAGGATGGGACTAAAGCCTTGGTTCATTACACCTGTATGGTGTCATAAATAGGCAAAAGTTAAGTATCCAACCTGAAGGTTAACGCAACTTCTAAATTTAAGTCTCGCCGAAACCGGTTTGGCTCAGTGGATAGAGCGTCGGCCTGCGGACTGAAAGGTCCCAGGTTCGATTCCGGTCAAGGGCATGTACCTGGGTTGCGGGCATATCCCCAGTGAGATGTGCAGGAAGCAGCTGATCGATGTTTCTAACTCTCTATCTCTCTCCCTTCCTCTCTGTAAAAAATCAATAAAATATATTAAAAAAAAAAATTTAAGTCTCTATAAGAAATGGCATTTGACACTAACTGAAGAGGAAGGGTAAAGATGACAATGTTTAAGTATTTCAAGGATCTTAAAGTTAGTTTTCTAGTTACAAGTCTTGGACTTTAAATATCACCTACTGAATTTGCTAGACCTAATAATATATATTGCAATTTTTAACTTTAATAGCTTCAGCCAGGCACTGTAGTTCAAGTATGGAAAGAGCAAAATTATGCTAAGGAACTGAGTTCAATCACAGCAGCTGGCTTCCCTGTGATCATCTCTGCTCCGTGGTACTTGGACAGGATCAGTTATGGACAAGACTGGAGACTATACTATGCAGTGGAACCTCTCAATTTTAGTGGTAAGTGAAGCAACATCATTACCCCTCTTCACTACCCTCCCCTCCAGGAAATCCTTACCTCGGTATTACCTACTAACTCTCCTCCCTTTTATGTTTGATCCTTGGTTTTGTGTTTACTTAAAAAGGAAGGCCTCAGTATTATTTGAAATGTGAAACCAAATCCTTACCTAAATAGAAGAACTTCAAAAGTGGATTCCCTTAGATTTTATCTCAATTTTCACGGATGAGTCTTGTTACTCTCTACATTTTTTCAGTCCTCACCTGAGGATATGTTATTACTGTTATTGTTTATTTTAGAGAGAGAGGGAGGAAGAGAGAGAAACAGCGATCAGTTGCCTCCCGTACACACCCTGACTGGGGATTAAACCCACAAACTAGGTATGTGCCCTGATTGGGATTCGGTGTTAGGTAGTTGGTCTCGTTTTTACTACCAAGAGACAGATCCCAAAGACAGGAGTGGTGGTCACTAGTATTCCAATTTGTGTTCCCTGGTACACTATTCATAGACAACCAGGGGAAAAAATGTTTCTGGTGCCCAAATCAGTTTGCAGAAAACCAGTATAAAATGGTGTCTTTAACACTGGCCACCACATAGTTGACACTTGCTAAAAAGCACTGTGTGAACCACAGGGTCGGGGGCAGGAATAAAGTTTGCCACCTTTTCTTGTGCCACTACCATGAAATCTGCCAAGATTCTGCTGACACAGGAGAAAAATGCAGCCCCGGGATAAAGATAGAGGCAATACTGACTTATCCTTCTGTTTCTAAGCCTTAAGCTGCAACTGCTAACGTACATCAATCCAATGATTTTAACGTAGGTACTCAGGAACAGAAACAACTTGTCATTGGTGGAGAAGCTTGTCTGTGGGGAGAATACGTGGATGCAACTAACCTCTCTCCGAGGCTATGGTATGGAATTTAAGTGATCACATTTGAATTAAGGTGCCTTCGTTTTCCTTCATCCAAATCGGAAAGCGTTAGGAATTCTCTCCCGCCACCAGCGCCGACCCCCCCCCCGCCAAACACACACATAAGACTTAGATACTCACTTCTTTAAGAATGAATGAATTTAAAATGCTTTGGGAGACATATGGTTTACATTTTAGGCCTCGGGCAAGTGCTATCGGCGAGAGACTCTGGAGTCGGCAAGATGTCAGAAGTTTAGATGATGCCTACAGAAGACTAACAGTTCACCGCTGCAGAATGGTCCGGTAAGTCTGCTTTTCAAGCTGGGATGTTATTAAGTCCAGGGTGACTTTTAACCTTATACACTGTTAGTTTGCTTCTTGGGTATTTTTGCTATTAATAGAAATGTATATAATCTAAGAAGTAGTGACTTAATTAGGGAATAATACCTATAAGAAGAAGATATATTTGGACTTAACAACTGTTTTATAGCTGTGTTAAGTTTGGACCTCCATCTTGAATCACTTTTAACAATCTTTTAAAAATAATAAATGCTATGGTTGGTGATTCTGATTTAAGCTACTAAGTTTTTAAGATGGAAATGAGTGATATCAATCTAAAACATCTTTTATTTATCCTCTATCTGTTCTACAGACGTGGAATAGCTGCAGAACCTCTTTTTACTGGATATTGTGACAATGTGTTGAAATGATTTGAAACCAGGAGGGGAAAAGGCCCAGAGCTGTCTACTACAATCAACTTGGTTTGGAAATCATGTAAAATTAAGATCTGGTACACTGTGTATAAATAAAATATCTTTGTATTGATTGAACTGCTATCTTACACATTACATATACAAGACTGGCATATTTTTGTGAGAGAAGCTTAAAAAAAATAAAAATATAACTTGGTGATATTACTCAATATATTCCAAAGGGCTGTGTCTTTACTGACAGTAATGACCTCGGTATAGTTGAGGTACATTAACTCTCAACATCAAAGCACATTTCTCATGACATAAAGTAGAATGGCAGCTATGATGCCACTGTCAATTTTAAGTAAGATTTTTCAGTCACTTAAAGAATGTACTGAAACAATTTATTTGTCCAATAAATAAAGCAATAAAAATTGTTCTTACTAAAAACGAATAGGTAGGTGCTCCTGAACTTCTCCCCAAGGACCTTGAAGCACTCAGGTCAAGCCACTTCTTCGGTTGAGCAGCGTGCTTTGGTCTTGAGGATTCATGGCTTGGTAATTAGAGAGTTCTAAGGTAAACGTAGCTGAGCCTGATGTTAGCGTTCGAAGCACAGTTGAATAACCCTAATCAAAACAATTTAAATCAGTTACCTCTTCTAATTTAAGCCTCAAATTTCTCTTCCTGCCACTTATCTTTTGACCATTACCAGAAAAGGTGATTAAGTAACTTAACAATATCACTTCTTCAAATGGTCACTGAATAATTTTTCTCAGGAAAAATTTGAAACGTGGAGGACAGAAAACACGGATGTGTTTCGGGTGTCTTCCCTGGTCCCGGCATCTGGTAAGATGACTGCCAGCACTCAGGTGCTTGTTCTGGAGCAGAGAGGCTGGTGGTGGGAGAATTGACACTTGCCTAAAAACTGGCAATTGAAGAAAAAGGGTAAGAACTTGGAAGGGACAAAATGGTAGGCTGGTGCCATGTTTTGGTTTAACACACCTCTACCACCGTGGAGGACTGGAAAGGACCCCCATGCTGCTTGAATCTCCTACAATTTAAATTCAAAGTCCTAATAGTTCCCGATGGCTGAAACGGGACCTTAAAGCCCTGATGCTTCTTTCAGATGTCACTGATTCTCTTTTTGCTCAGCCTATCTGTCCCTATATTAAGAACATGTGCTTTTCAGTGACAGGGTACCTACCATGGTCTCTGCTAAGGGAACAAACCCAACAACAACTCTGTTGTCCTGACGAGTCTGGATCTGCTGGATGCTCCCTCTTCTCTGTGCCAGATCCGCCAGGACAGCGCTGAGGTGGTCTCTGGTCACGGTGACCTCCAGGTTCATCAAGGGCTCCAAAATTTGCTTATCAGCGGTCTTCAGAGCCTAAAAATATTAAAGACTGCCAATCCATTTCTAAATTGGAAGTCAAATTTCTGTTTAAAAGTTTCCTTAGCTAGCCTGGTGTGGCTCAGTGGTTGAGCGTAGACCCAGGAACTAAGGGGTCACCAGTTTGATTCCCAGTCCGGGCATATACCCAGATTGCAGACTTTGTCCCCAGTAGGGGGTGTGCAGGAGGCAGCTAATCCATAATTCTCTCTCATATTGATGTTTGTCTCTCTCCCTTCCATTCTCTCTAAAAATCAATGGAAAAATATCCTCAGGTGGGGGTTAACAAAAACAAAGTCTGAATTTTAACTTCTAGGGTAGAGATATTAAGTTCAGCCTTCTTAAGTCAGGAGCTTGGGGTTAATTTATAATTACGGATTCAAATAAGTTAATTTTATAATTATGGATTCAAATAAGACTATAGAAAACCAGGTCTCACAGTGTAAAATATTAGAAGATGGTTATAAAAGCAAGTATTTTAATGCAAAATCAGTCACCTACAAGGCTAAAGCATCCCCACACTAAGGAATGCATGGAACCGTTTCTTGGCATATCAGGACCCTTGGGGTTAATCCGGCCCCAGTAGGTATTGGGTAACCATGCCAAGATGACCAGATTGCTTGATGCTTTGAGAAGGGAAGATGCTTATCCTGAATCTATTATGCAGCAATTCTTGATTAAAGTAATCTTACTTGAATAAATAGGAACTCCAATATTGGAACCAATATTAGATCCTCAATGTCCTTTAGATTATAGTTCACCTTTGGCCAAGCTGACCCCGGAAATGTCTTCCACTCAAATCTACTATGCTTGTTTCTACCGGCTATGTGTCTGAGGTAGGGAAAGCAGAGCTGCCACTTAAGGAAACTTGACTATTTGTCAAAACCAAGGGATATTTCATAGCTAGCTATGTTAAACAGTGATTTCTTAGGTCCTCTTGCAAATAAAACCCAGTGATTAAAAAAAATCAAAAATTCTCCATGGTAAAAACTCTCATTGACTACAAGGCTCAGGAAGCAAAGACAAGGCTGGCACTACAAGTACAGCTGCTGTAGATCAGAGTCCACTACTGTCAGAAGAGTCCCTTAAAGCAAAAAGGATTAGGGTAGTTATATACCTTCTGTACACATCTTGAGACACAGGCAGAAATCATAGTTGAGGAGGTACCAGGATGAATCATCAGTGAATGTAAAGTAATCGCCACATCTTGAATTGGGGATCCAAGCAATGGTCCTAGGCAAGGGGGAACATTTGTATTAGGACTCAATATACAGTGAGTTGTAACTGAGAAATGTAAAGAAACAGGGAGAGGGCGTCCAAATCAACAGCTCTTCTTGGATGTACAAGGTGGGAGGACAAAGGACAAACTCCTGCTCCCAAGAATGGAGCGAGGGCAAATGCAGAGGGTCATGGCTTCCTGGAGCAAAGACTTACTAGAGAAAACGCCCCAGGAACCAGCACCAGGGTAAGAACAACGGAGCTGTCATTGACAAGTGACTGGAGGCCTGGTGTGGACAAGCCTGGGGGGGGCTGTCATGAAGGGGACACAATTCTGTGAGATCTGCCTCCAGGAGCTCAACCAGGTTCTCACAGTAACTATCAGAGAAAAGCCTCCTGGTGCTTCGTGGGGGAAGAAGAAAAATAATTTTGAAATACAGTTAACCCTTGAAAATGCAAGGAATTTAGGGGAACTGACCCCCAAGCAGACAAAAACCTGTGTGTAGTTCTTGACTCCTTCAAAACTTAGAGTTGGCCCCGTCCCCTTTGCATCCTTGGATTCCACCAACTACAAATCAGAACAGTGCTTCAGCCCTGGCTGGGTGGCTCAGCTGGCTGGAATGCTGTCCTATACACTGAAAGGTTGCAGGTTCAATTCCCGGTCAAGGCACATACTAGGTTGCAGGTTCGATCCTCAGTTGGGGCATATGTGGGAGGCATCCAATCAATGTTTCTCTCACATCGATGTTTCTCTCTCTAAGATCAATTTAAAAAATCCTTGGGTGAGGATTGAAAAAACAACAGTACTTTAGACTTCAGAGCACTCTTTTCATTTCTAATTTATTGATTTTGAGAGAGAGGGAGAGAGGGAGAGAAGAAAGGAAGGAGGGAAAGAGAAACATCGAATTGTTGTTCCACTTAATGCATCAATTAGTTGACTCTTGTACTAGTATGTGCCCTGATTGGGGATCAAACCTGCCACCTTGGTGTAGCCAGACAATGCTCTAACGAACTGAGCTAACTGACAAGGGCCACAGCACTCTGTTCCTAACAAGGCCTGCACTCAGGGGAACCTGGTTAACCAAAGCCTAACCTGCAAGGGTATCATCATCATCAGAGCCTGATGGGCGAAGTGCCCTATTCCAGTGCACTCTAGCCATCCTGTCCCACCTAAGGGGAGTGAAAAAAAACTAAAACACTTGTGCAGCTGACAGTCCAGAGCAGGGGTGGGCAAACTTTTTGACTCGAGGGCCACAATGGGTTCTTAAACTGGATCGGAGGGCCGGAACAAAAGCATGGATGGAGTGTTTGTGTGAACTAATATAAATTCAAAGTAAACATCATTACATAAAAGGGCACGGTCTTTTTTTTTTTTTTTTTTTTTTTTTTTTTTTTAGTTTTATTCATTTCAAACGGGCCGGATCCGGCCCGCGGGCCGTAGTTTGCCCACGGCTGGTCCAGCGGCACAGGTTCACTAAAGGATGGAGACCTAATCCTAGGACTGTAGAAGGCTGCCCATCCCCATACCTCACTACATCACTACTAGTAAATACCTGTTTACAGCAGTTCCTTTTACCCAGTATACCATGACTGGCTATCAAGAAAAAATTACAAGGCATATTAAAAGGCAAAAAGCACAATTTAAATAGAATAAGCATCAGAACCAGACACAGCAGGGATACTGGAATGATCAGACCTGGAATGTAAGTCAACTATGACTAATGTGCTAAGAGCGCTGACAGATAAAGCTGACAGCATGTAAGAATGGATGGGCATGAGAGCAGAGATAGAGGGAAGTCCTGATTAAGACCCGAACAAATGCTGGAGCTCAAAAGCACCTTCACAGAAATAGGGATGCCTCTGATGGGCTTACAAGTAAGTAGATGGGATAGACTGAGGAAACTAGTCTCCAAGTCAGCCCTAGCCAGGTGGCTCAGTTGGTTAGAGAATTGTCCTGTACACCAGTTTGATCCCCAGTCGGGACGCGTATGGAAGGCCACTGATCGATGCGTCTGTCTGTCTGTCTCTCTCAACCCCTATTTCTGAGTTATATATCAGCAGAAACCTCCAAAACTGAAAAAGCATACTGAACATAAGACTAAAAAAAAAAAGAACAGAATATCCAAGGACGATGGGATAATTATAAAAGGCATAACATATACATGATGGGAAGAGAGACTGAAATAATCAGTAATATTGGGAGTGACTGATTGTGGTATTCATGCTTACTCTTATCCAAGGTACCTTACCTTGGAGGCATGCACTGTGAATTCCATTTTCAATGGCTTCTTGGGAGCCCTTCAAAATGTCTTCACTAATACTTGCAGCATACTCAATAACTGGCACAACAGATGATGTTTCAGTTGGCTTTGCTTCCAGTTCAACAGTCACAAGGTGCCGTTTATCTCCTAAAGTTCTATCTAAGGTATCTGTAAACGAATATACAGAGATTTGTTCTGAAAAGGTGTCAAGGTGCCACAACTGGGAAAACTGCAATCAACAAGTTCAAGCTCTCATGGAAGACAAAGTGCGAGAAAATACTACTAACAATGGCACTAAATGCAGTATAAAAATGTCAAAGTACTCGTAAGTAGTTCTACCAAGAAAATATCTGCTTTCACGTTTATCAATGCTATAAGCCTGCTCTGAATCACCAACTAATACTGTTTTAGTTAAGATGCTCTGAGGCAGATGATCACACAAATTTTGATATGCAGATTATACTCAAACTTTCAGAAACATCTCTTATGTGACTGAAATTCTAATCACAGAAGTTTTATTTAAAAGTAAACATTCAGAGTGCAAAAAGTCATCTAATGAAAATTAAAAGGGCATTAACCCTGATAAAACGTACACAGTTAAATCTCAGATATTCTTCTAATATGTATTTGAAGTTTATGCTTCCCCCCAAACTAGTGAAATGTCTTTTTGTAAAACTGAAGATTTCAGAGATACTGAAAATAGTATCTCTCATTAGCTAACAACCAATAGCTGTCACCAATCTGCAGTATTTTACTAAAACAAAACTGCTATATTTATATGACTATGTAATGCAGTGATTCATGGTCCAAATTCAAAACAAGTAATTATAGTCTACAATTCCTCTTCTTAATTTTTTTTTTTAAATTCTCACCCAAGGGTATTTTTCCATTTATTTTTTAGAGAGAGAGAAAGAGAAAGAAATATTAATCTGAGAGAAGCACATGATTGCTTGCCTCCTGCGTGAGCCCTGACCAGGGCCCCGGGCCAGGGAGAAGCCTGCAACCGAAGTACGGGCTCGACTGGAACCGAACCTGGGAACCTTTGGTCCGCAGGCCAATGCTCTATCCACTGAGCCAAATCGGCTAGGGCCATAGTTCCTTTCTAAGCTAACATTTATATTGTGAATTATTTTATACTTACAGATATGTGCATAAGCTGAAAATAAAATGAACATTCAAGAAACCTATAATTACTAAAGAAAGAGAACATTACCAGTAACCTAGAAACCTTCTGAAGCAACCACTATCATGACATCATATTTAATCATTACTATGATTTTTTTTAGAGTTGTATCACATATGTATATATCCCTAAACAATATAGTTTATTTCTGCTTCATTCTGAACTTGTTTATTGTTATGTATACTGCAACTTGCTTTATTTTGGCTTCACATTAGTGGGTCATACAGGCTGATATGTGTTGATAGAGCCCATTATTTTTTATTGCTATATAATATTTCATTGTCTGATCATGGTACCATTTATTTACCTATTCTTCTGTCCACAAATAGTTGGGCTATTTTTTCACTTACCTTTTTTTTTTTAAAAAAAAATATTATTATAGCGCTATTGTGAAGATTTTTATGTCTTTCCATGCACATGTATAAGCATTTCTCTAGGTTACATACCTAGGAGTGGAACTGCTGAATAGTATGAACAGGGTCAACTCACAAGAAGGTTGCCAAATTGTTTGCGTGGTGGTTATACAATTTAGACTCCCATAGGAATTTCCAAAGCACAACATCTCACCACTTTGCATTGTCAGATTTTAATTCCTCCCAATTTTGTTGATATAAAATGGTGTCCCATATTCTTGCATGATCCTAGTCATTACTGAAATTGAGAATCTTTTATTTAATATGTTCATGGGCCTTTTGGGTATCATCTTTTGTGAAATATCTGTGCAATATTTTTTGCTCACTTTTCTACTTTGTTGTCAGGTTTTTCTGATCTTTAGAAATTCTTTATACATTTTGGAAACTAATCTTTTATTAATTTATATGATGCAAATATCTTCCCTTAGCTTTCGGTATATCTTTTTGCTTTATCATCTATTCTAATAAACAAATTAGTAATTTTAATAACATCAAATTTAGTAAACTTTACTTCAACATTTCAATGTTTGGTATTATGTAAGTCCAACCCCATCCTGGTTAGTAAAGTTATTCCCCTATATTTTCTTCCCAAAATTTGAAGGTTTGCCTATAATAAAGTTTATGGTTTTTAATTTTATTTTGGTATATATTAGCACTTATTTCCTTTATATTTTGTGCTCTGAGGAATATTTTGCAGCTCTTCTTTCATATTTAGGTTTTTACACTCATTTGGAATTGACTTCTGTGAATGGTATTAAGTAGGAATCTAATTAAGTCTTTTTCCATATGGATAATTATCCCAGGACATTACTGAATAGTCAGTCCATCCTTTCCTATTGAGCTGCAATATCACTCTGACATAAACCCAATTCCCACATTATGTATGAGTCTGTTTCTAGGCTTTCTGGATTTGTTCTACTGGTCGATTTATAGCTTGATTAGTATCATGAAGACTATGGCTTTATAATAAGTATTAATGTTGGATATACTTCTTTGGGTAGAATTGATAGCATCATGATATTTAGTCTCCTTGTCTATGAAAAGTATGATTTTCCATTTTCTGGATGTACACAATGCCCAACTGCCCTTCATTATCAATAGTAATTTGATCATCAGTCAAGGTGTGGTCCAATTGTGCAGCATCCAGTTACTTTTTTTTTTAACCTTGTAACTAATAAGCAATCTGTGGGTAGGTATTTTAAATACATGCAAATATGCTACTCAACCATGTACCCAACATTAAGCATTCACAATAGTTGCAAAATGACTATTTTCCTGCCTCCTTGACAACTAACAGCACTTGGCATTCCAGTATAAGGAAGAACCCTCTCTTCTTCCCCACGTATTTATGACTAGAGATTCCTGAATTCCTACTTTTCCTCAGTGGTCTATAATTACTGTATTTAATTATCCTGGTATTCAAATTAACCCAGATTTGGCCAATGGAGCCTCTACAAGTTGGTTCCTGTGTCCTTATGACATGCCCTCATAATTTTTTGAGCATTTCCTTTCCTTCTTACACAAGATGATGTTCCATTGCCTGCTTATTTTTGATAATGTCTTGTTCCTTATCAATACTTTCCTTTCCCTTTTATTTCTTCAAAAAACAATATACTTATTTTATATTCTGCATCTGATAATTCCAATTTCAGAGGCCTTTGCTGGTCTGACGAATGTTTGTTGCTTCAATTGCCTTTTTGCTCATTGTGCCTTTTCTCATGATTTTATGATTTTAAAACTTTTAAAACTGTGACTTCATATTTGTTTTTCTGTGGAATTTTCTTTGAGGCCTGGGCTGAAGATACATTTATGTAGAGAAGCCCTTTGTTTGTTGTCACCAGGTTCCTGGGAATATTGCCAAGCCATGAGAGCACTATAAACTAAATTCTTCTTGGTTTGGAGGTTTTCAGGTCATTCTGATTCTATAAATTTAGGCTGAAAGCCATCAGAAGCCTATGGTTACACATTCTTAGAAATTCTGCCCCTTGCCCCCAGAGCCAGTTAGACAAGTTTTCTTTTATGAAGGAGATTTTCCTTGTTAATTATTTCCACGAGGATGTGGCCCTCATATCTAGTGGCGTTGGTGCTAACTTATTTTCCAAGGTTCATGCTTCAGTTTCCTTTCAACCTTGGAAATTTCCACTAAGTTCTAACCAGCTCAGACATTAATTTTAAAGGTGTTATTTATATTTTCCCAGCATTTTTAGTTTTTCCAGGTATTAAGTTCAGAAACAGAAATATATGTGTCATTTGCTCCTTTAGTCTATTCATTTAGTTTTTAAAATTTTTGTGAAAAGTAATCATTTGCTCTTTTTAGAAATTACTGAGTAGCTAAAAGCACCTGGTATATTAAACATCTTTTCTGTATATATTTTTTAACAAACCTGTCCATGTTTTCTCCTAGGAAGAACAGCAATAATGTCATGTTCTTTTGCTTAAGGGAAACCAAATTAACACTATGAATCATGAATTCTTTCATTCTGGGACAGAAATATAAAAACTGCATTTTTTGCCCTAACCGGTTTGGCTCAGTGGATAGAGCGTCAGCCTGCGGACTCAAGGGTCCCAGGTTCGATTCTGGTCAAGGGCATGTACCTTGGTTACAAACACATCCCCAGTAGGGAGTGTGCAGGAGGCAGCTGATCGATGTTTCTCTCTCATCGATGTTTCTATCTATCCCCCTCCCTTCCTCTCTGTAAAAAAATCAATAAAATATATATATTTTTAAAAACTGCATTTTCATCAGTATAGGATTACCATTTTATTAAATAGTGAAAATTATTTTCCACTCACTTTATAGAGTAAAAATAACACATCAACTTCACTCCTCTATTTCCTCCTTTTTTAAGCTATGTGCTTCAGTTTTGGGTTTTGGGTGTGTGGTTACCATTAGGTTTATGAAAAAGAAAGCTTCATCTATACAGTAGTCCCTTTTCTTTGGAATGCATCTGATCCAACTACTCATTCTGGAAGTGAGGACTAGGATAAGCCACCAACTTCCATGGCTCATTCTATTCCATGACACTGAAAATCACATCTGCTTGATGAGTCACTCATCCAGTAGATGTAATGAGTGATAATGGAATAGGGCTGTTTAAAATTTTAAAACCCTAAAAACAAACAAACAAACAAGAAAACACACATATAAAACCTGTCATACTAGTAACTGTGAATCCTGCTTACAACTCAACAAGAGATTCAGAAGACAGATCCTGGAGAGAAAGAGATAAACAAAAACAGAAGATGTTTTATTTTTTACCTGTAGCACGAACTGAATTTAGGATGGTCTCTCGGTATGCCACCTGAAGAGGCCCTAGATAGGTTTCCAGTCCATATTCCCTCTTGATTCGGTCATGAATAATATCAATATGTAATTCCCCCATTCCACATAAGACAGTCTTGTTTAAAAAAAAGAAAAACAAAAACAAACATCAAGAAAAAATGTTTACCACAAAATACTATATAAAGGAATATCAGTCTATGTTATTTTTCATTAATTACAAACTGAGTTTCTTTTGCAATTTTTTTTTTTTTTTTTGCTCCTACATCAAAACACTGTTTTTAACTTTTCTGATTGGAACTATTAATTAAAAGTGAATTACTAGGCCATTCTCTTTCACTATATTACCATTCCATGATACTTATCAGCTGAGCAAGTGGCATCTACTGAGGCCTACATTTCTCAACTATAGAGCTAAGCTCTGGCCAATGGGATCTGAGTGTAACTGATGTTGGCAACTTCTGGGCTATGCTTTTAAGGAAAGAAAAAATCTCTTAAGGAAAAGGTAGGAAACTGTTTTGAATGTGGATGAGGGCAACATCTTATAAAATGGGGAAATAACCTTTCTCCCAAACATCCCCAACCATCCCGGCCATCTTACAGCTTATTGGGCAGTCCAAATTTCCAGACTAGTTTCGGCCTTTATGTGACAGAAATTGACTTTTATTTTCTATGAACCAATGTTATTTTGAGCCCTTGCTAGAATAGCCAAATTTGTATCAAAAGCAATCAAGACATGCATTTTTTTTAGCAACAATGGCTATTCCTAAAGAAGGTTCTTATGTATGAGAAAGAGTATAGGGCAAGAAGTCCACATTTGCTCCATTTTATTCATTTGCCATCTCTGTAGTGAAGAATTTACCCAAAGAGAGATCTGGCTGTTGCCCTCAGTGACTGAGAGATTATCTCTAGGTCAAGATACTACCTGATAGAAATATCTTTTCCTGTTAGGGGGCTCTGTCTACCAGCTAGTCAAACAATGTGATTTACAGACAGTCCTCGGGTTACGTCGGACTCAACGTACATCGTTTTGTGGTTACGTCGCCATCTCCCACTTATTTATAAAAAAAAAAAAGTTCTGTCATCTTGACATATGTACATATGTGCTTTATGTTTTTTATTATTTATTTACCATATGTAAAGGTCAGGAATTGTCTTTCTTTTAATTTTTTTTTACTGTTTCACTTCATTACTGCTGTGTATGTGCTCCATGTGAGTGACGTAGGTGCTTATGTAGGTGGGTTCCGACTTACGGCGAAAATCGCATTACATCGAGCCGTAGGAACGGATCTCCGAAGTAACCTGAGGACCTACTGTATAATGCAGGTTTTGTAATAGCCGTATCAGTTTCAACCTGGAGAGTAAAGGTACCAACCCAAACCTATAGGAGGTGCTGTAGGATAAAGGTCAACACACAAGTAGTATGTGATTGAGCCAATCAGAAAGAATACATGCTCTCTTACCCACCCCCCTCCTGCCCTCCCACCCTCCCTGGCCTAAGCATAACCAATGGACATAAGACACTGGGGGGTAGGGGAGGCCAGGGGATTGCCAAGGGCGAGGGGAAAAAAAGGAGACATATGTAATACTTTTTGTAATACTTTAAGCAATAAAAACAAAACGAAAATAAAATAAAATAAAATAAAATTTAGTTTACTTCATTTTTATACTGTCTCTATGTGATTTCATATTTAGTCTATAGCTGTAATGTAAATGCTCATAAGGATTTGCAATCAGTGTTTCCACTGTCTCACTGAACACATTCACATGAATATTTGGCACCACCCTGAGTCAACATGTCTAAAATGTACTTCATTGTGACTCAAATCAGCTGCTCTTCTTTACTTCCATTGTTCCTTAAAGTCAACATCAAGATAAAACCTTATTGTCACTTTGTTGGTTTTATCTCTTTTGTGGACTGTCTTTAATCCAAATCCTATACATATTCTCTCTATAAATGATCTTTTGTTCTATTATACACTTCATTTTAAAATAATTTACCCACTGTGATTGTTCATGTATAAAATTTTAGTGTTTTCAAATGTATTAGATACATAAAAAAAAAAAAAGAAAGAATACATGCATCCCTATGTTCACAGCAACACAATTTACAATAGCTAAGATTTGGAAACAGCCCATCAGCAGATGAGTGGATTAAAAAACTGTGGTACATCCACAAAATAGAATATTAAAAAAGAAAGAACTCTTACTATTTGCAACATTATGGATGGACCTGAAGAACATTATGCTAGGTGAAATAAGCCAGTCAGAGAAAGATAAGTATCACATGACCTCACTCATATGTGAAATCTAATGAACAATATAAACTGATGGAAAAAAAAAATAGATCCAGAGACATAGAATCATCGAACAGACTATCAAACGTCAGAGGGAAGGCAGGGGAGGGTGGGCAGATGAGAAGAGATCAACCAATGAACTTGTATGCATATATACATAACCCATGGACACAGACAATAAATAGAGTGGTGAAGGCCTAGGGTAGGGGGTGGAGGCAGGCTGGGACAGGTCAATGGGGGAAAAAGGGGACTTTCAACAATAAAGACTTTAAATAAATAAATAATAAAAGCTAATAGCTAATGTAAGAGAGAGAGAAAAAAAAGAACTTTCCCAGACTTTGCATCTCTTCCTTTAGTTGATTCTAATTTATATCCTTTTGCTGTAATAAAACTACAATGGTAAGGAACAACAACAAAAACGACAGTGTGTGATTGTTATACTTTAATGCAAAGTTAAAGAGGTAAATTATTTGGAAAAAAGCAAGTTGTAGAATAATACAAATAGAATGACTTGTTATATATGTACATATATATTTAGAAAAAATATACTGTGCTTTAAAAAACAGAACAACAAACCAATGGATGTTTAAAAAGTGTGAAAGGCTATACAGTTTTTAATGGTTACCTGTGTAGAATAGGATTGAGAGACAGGAAAACGTTAATTCTTTAACCTGTATACTTGTGTGTCATCTGATATTTTTAAAATATATGTATCGGCATTTTTTATCTTTTTAAGCAACTTTTTCTAAAATCTTATGTAAACTTTACCTTGCCCACCTAAAAAGATACAGAATAAACATCTGTTCTTCTCCAGGTACAGCCCAATTCTGTACCTACTTTAGAACTCTATTTCCTCCCACATTGCTGGGTTGAAATATATCACTTCTCACCCATCTGTGTCATTATCATTAAGAGACCCTTTGAACCCTCCCTTTAGTTTGCTGCTTCTATAATCCTTAGTATAAGAGATTCAAGGCTTTGTCTTGGGGTTGAACCTCATTTGAAAATTTCACAAAAGGTTCTCTTCTGGATGGTCCAAACGTTGCAAAGTAGTTTATACAAGTGAGGTATAATTATTTTAAGGAATTAAGGAGAACTTGTCTATTTAGATTGATAGTCAACATAATAATTACAAGTTTATTA
Organism: Myotis nattereri; assembly: GCF_964212035.1. Classification (NCBI taxonomy): domain Eukaryota; kingdom Metazoa; phylum Chordata; class Mammalia; order Chiroptera; family Vespertilionidae; genus Myotis; species Myotis nattereri. Next base: position 39,677,975 of record NC_138079.1, read on the forward strand.
TTATGAGAACCAAAAAAAAGTTTCTTTTTCAGGGGCATAGACCTATCAATGTTTCAGATGTACTTACTTCAACACGCATGCTACATTACTGACAGATATCGGATTAAGTAACAATACGCCTACCTGTCCAGAGTCAGGATCAAGCCTCACTTTTAAACTGGGATCTTCACGTTGAAGGCATTTCAATGCATGATCCAAATCTGGTGGATAAAAACAACAACATGGTTGTCTTTACATTTCATTTTTTAGATAATGAAATATCTAGTGAGGAAACATTATAGTGAGGAAAATATATGAACAAGCAAACAAATTTTGAAAAAAGAAAATTTCCAACAGCCATACATGCTTTGTAGAGAGTAAAATAAGGTGGTAAGATAGAGATGGGAGGTTGTTTGAGATTGGGTGATCTGGGAAGGCCTCTCCAGGATGATTTGGGTAAAGACATATAAAAAAATAAGCAACCTTCTTAAAAAATGGTGAAGAAAAAGAATTCCAGACAGAGGAAATGGCTGTGCAAGGAGTAACTGGCTATTGGAAAAACAACAAGGAGGCCAGTGTGTAGTGTGACACTGGTGGGCAGCTGGAGGCCATGGTGAAGAGTTTGGATATGCAATAAGAAGCCAGCCACTGAAGGGTTTAAGTGGACAGTAGCATCATCTGATTATACTCTGCAAAGATCAATCAAAGAGCTGACAAAAAAAGCAAAATACCTTCAGAAAAATAGGCAATAATGAGAATCAGATAAAAGGAAGCTAAATTACATAATGAATAAAGACATGGTAATGTAATCACTCTATGATAATCACAGCCAAAGAGATGAAAAAAGAACATATTATTTTCATTAAATACACGATCAAAAGTGATACTTTAATACAATCATTAAATGATACATATATCCTACCTCTTTATAAAAGATGTTAGAAGTTCTACAAAGTGTAGCTGAAGTGAAGAGCTGAGCAATGGATTCATGAACTACCTTATTCCACACATTGAAACTGTTATTCTGTTTTTATTTTTGTTTGGGTGAAAGATGAGGGTTCAGAACAAAGGAGGAATATCCAAGAAATGAGGCCAGGCAAGAAAGATTCCAAGTAACCTCCACTCTGTTCTGCTGCTGCCAAGCTAAAAGACTGCGTTTACCAGACTCCTTTGCAACTGGGTAGCCATATATCTAAGTGATGGCCAACGACGTATAAGAAATCTTAAAAGGACCCTAGCCAGTTTGGCGCAATGGAGAGGATCGGCCTGTGGACTGAAGCTTCAGGTCCCAGTTCGATGCGAGTCAAGGACACATGCCCGGGTTGCGGGCTCGATCCCCAGTAGGGAGCACGCAGGAGGCAGCACATCCATGATTCTCTCTCATCATGGATGTTTCTTCCTCTCTGTGTGAAAACAATAAAAATATACTTAAAAAAGAAAGAAATCTTAAAAGAGAAAGGGGCACATCTTCTTCCTCCCCATTCCTCCTTTCTGCTGCCGGGAACTCCATGAAGCCCAAGGCTCCAGCAGCCATCCTGAGATGACTAAGGACAGGAGTGATGCACTCAGAAGCCAAGACAAAAGACTGGAGGCTGGGTGCCCACTGTGGACTCTAAGCATAAGGCTACCAACTCAAGGCATATTTCACAACAGAGAGAAACAAACTTTTTTCATTAAAGCAAATGTTATTTGGGGATTTTCTGCTATATTTAACCAAATCTAATTGAAAGTGACATAACTGGAATAATGAGCTACATATATCATACCAAAGAGTTTGGGTTTCTGCTTTAAGTAATGAAAAGCCACTGAAGAATTCTGAGCAAATATGCTAAAAAACAAAGTATATAACGATCAGAAAGGCCAATCGACATTAACAAAGTATATAAATATCTTCACTGAGTTTCGAAAGTTGATCAAGAAAAAGTAGCAATTTTATAAATGGTGTTGAGAAACTGAGCCAGTTATGAACTGGCTACTGACTAATTGAATACACTGGAAGGGCAGTCCTGAGGTCAATTACCTAGAGTCCCATAGGTAGCACTATAAGAACAAGACTAAGGGCTAAGAATATGATATGAAAAAAAATGGCCAAGATATAAGAAAAGAAAAAATAGAAGGAGTTTGTAAAAATCAAAACATCTTAAATAAAAAGCTAGGCCAATCACAAGAAATACTTACCAATAAATGCTGATAAAATTAAACTATTTTATCTAAATTATCAGGGCATTCATTAATTAAGACACCAACACTGTGTGTACCTGGCTGCTTAGCTACCGAAGGGGGCTCTATGGTACAGAAGAAAACAGGTTCTGGGATCTCCACCCCGGCCAACAGAAGCCTCTCCGTTTCACTGCTGTGTCTCTGCTTCTTTTCTCCCTCCCTTTCAGCTCGACGAGCTGCAGCTAGTGCGCTGGACTTGGATGAGACAATGGTGTCTCCAGTGGCCGTCTGCAAACAAAGAAGATGCCTTGGAATAAAACAGGCTGTAAGCAAGCATTCAGCTTCCACCAAGATTCACGAAATAAGAAAAAATTTAATGTGGCACTTTATTTTCATCAGTACTTAAAAGAGAGACAAATTCCTAAAACTCATTATAACTTTGCACAGGCAAATCTAATTTAACCTGTGTAAGAATTCTATCCAAAATACTGCTGTAAAAAGTCTAACAATAACACAACACACCCACAATATATATCCAAAATTCATCTGACAAAACAAATGTACCTTCCTAAATTTTCAATCATATGTAGACAAGTGAGGTAGAAGTCCATTACTGTGTTTTACCACCAGTAAAAATTTATTTCTATTTTACAAAATCCTTTAGTTAATTCTTTATTAACTAAAGTATGCAATTAAACAGAGTACCCTTGACCATGCAAAAGTGACAGTAGCTTCCTTATAGACTTCAGTTCTTTTTTTAAACTATAATTTTACTTTTAAACTTACCTATTAGGGAGTTCTGTGCCGGTTTTTGTCTCTGTAAAGATATTCCTACTGAACACTAGCCCAGATTTCTGTAACTCTCTCAAATACATACAAGTTCTGCCTTCAGATAGACAGAGAAGCCACTGTGATGCTAGAAGTCCAATTTCCGGACCATGGGAATTTTCTGTAAAGGATTTTACATCTTGCAATTTCATAAAGAGTTTAAAATGTTAAAAGTAACAATGTTTATCCTAAATGCCAAATATACCAAAGTTTCATGAGTAACTGCACTTGATTTAATACATATAAAAGTGAAATGTCCTTAGTTTTAACCCATATAGACAGCATATATAGACAGCATCACATATTTTCATCCTATAAAAGTGATGGAGTGCCTAAATTCACTGGTCTAAGGACTAAGAACAGAGAAAAAGACAAAAATCCTTGCCCTCATGGAGACTTCATTGTCAAAATATCCTAAGTTAATACCTCACCGGTTATAAGGTTAGATGAAATTGTGTGCAGTGATCAAAATAAGAAAAAAATCCAATAGCAATAACAATGTTTTATATAATCTTAAAATATATGTATGCATACATGGATAGTATATTATTGTACTTGGATTTGAACTTTATATGAATACAATCCATACGGTTAATAGTTTTCTGCAATTTCCTTTCTTTCTATTAAATGTATAAGAGTCAACCATTTAATAACTATGCTACACAATATTCATTATTCCACTACTACTGATGGACATTTAGATTTATGGGGGTTTTGCTATTATAAAATACCTACTTTCAAAAATCTTTATTGCTGAGAATATTACAGATGTCTCCCCCTTTTCCCCCTATAGTCCCCCTCCACCCAATTCCCAGAGAGAGCATTTCATCACTTACATGTTTAAGTCCAACAGTCAAAGCAATGTTACCAGCAGTCAGTGAAGGGATTTCTACATGTTGGTCAGCAAATGGCAAAAGCAGACGACTTATTCTCTCCCTGTAAAACCATGATTTATATTAGTAGAAGTATTTTTAAAGAAACAAGTACAGTTTTAGAAAATAATCTAAGCTTCTACTTACGTGCAGTTTCCATTAATATTATGGACGGCCAACTGGGGTTTTATCATGCCTGAGTAAATGCGCATAAACACCAGCGGTCCCCGCTGCTTGTCATGGAGAACTTTAAATGCCAGTGCACATAAGTCACCCTTATACCACTGCCTGTAAAAGTTAAGGAGACATTCCAAAAAGCCTTTAAAATACACTTCCAATATATTTATCCAGATCAGATCATAATCGCTGCACAAACTTAATCTTGATGTACTCCAAATAGCCTTCACATCTTCTAGTTTAGCTGCCCAGATTGACTAAACAATGTCAGTACCCCACTTCCTCCACTGAATTATTAATTCCTCAAAACTAAAAACAATGGGGTCTCTTCCAAATATTACCTCAATTTGCAAATAATTCCATAACCAAGAGTTCCCTCCTCAAAAAAATATTCCGAGGAACATCACAGCACTTTCTCAAAAAACCTGTACAGAGTAAACAGATAAGGACTTTCCAATTGCTGTTTGTGCACTCTCCTCCCACTTTCTCTCCAGTCACATAACCATATAAACATATACTGCAAATCTGAACTTGTTTATAAGCCAGCATTCTTACAGAATAATGTCCTTAAGTTGGTGTTCACTGATAGGATTTTGTGTACATTTTTCTTAGGAAAAGCTCTCTATTTTCATTACTTTCAAAGGAGTCCGTGGCTCAAAGTAGGTTAGACATTTCTATTACAGAAATTCTCCAATACGATTCCTCCAGTTTTTAATTTTATTCAATAAATCCTTATATAGAAAGCTTACACAAGGCACTGTTCCATATACTTTTTAAACATTGACTCATTTGATTCTTGTAACAATCCTCTGAGATAGGCCCTACTCTCTGCATTTCACAGATAAGAGGTTAAGCAACTTGGAAGAGGTGGAATTTAAATCCAGGTAGAACACAGTCCATGCTCACAATCACTTCGTTGTAATGCCTCTCCAATTGAGAGATATGAAAAGTGATTAATTTCCTAGTTAAACGTATTAAAGTCCAGTTTCACCTGCCATTTTACACAACACTCAGATTTTAGAGGATTTATTAGTAAGTACAAAGTTGTTAGTGGCAACAGGAGTCAAACAATGATCTTCTTTATAGCCCAAAGTATTTTGAGCTTTTGAAAAATCTTGAAATCTAGAATAGATATAAAATATATTTATCAGACGTTCCCAGTATACTACCTTTTTTTTAAAAACTCAGTTGGCAGGGCCAACATATGTTTACACAGCAATAACTCCACATTCTTAGCTCCACCTGTAAATGCAGCAGGTTACAAGAGATAACAAATGTCCCTTCCGCCAAAACCGGTTTGGCTCAGTGGATAGAGCGTCGGCCTGCGGACTGAGGGGTCCCAGGTTTGATTCCGGTCAAGGGCATGTACCTGGGTTGCGGGCACATCCCCAGTGGGAGATGTGCAGGAGGCAGCTGATCGATGTTTCTCTCTCATCGATGTTTCTAACTCTCTATCCCTCTCCCTTCCTCTCTGTAAAAAATCAATAAAATATATTAAAACAAAACAAAAAAAAAACAAATGTCCCTTCCAAGTGAAAATGACTATGACACTATGTTATATGATTTACAATGATATTTTTCACCAATGTTATTTAAAAGTGGTGATTCGAGGCTATACATTTTAACCTATATACCTGCATACTTACAGAAACTCATAGTTGCGCTCTTCAGGTGAAGGCAAGTACATAGTAATAGCATCTAACAAGGGCTGGACCCCTTTGTTTTTCAGGGCACTTCCACAAAGCACAGGTACCGCTGTCTGAGCAAGCGTTACTCTGTGTATTGCAGTCTGTAGCTAGAAAGCAAAGGTATAAATAAGTATTTTATGTGACCATAAGATGGTCACATATATGCAGTATACTTGTCTCAACCAAAATATCTCAGAATTAGATGTTTTCTTAACCAACCACATAAAACATACTTCCATCATTCTTTATGGCCTTATTCTTTGTTTTTCTTTATAATATTAATTACTACCTGGTATATTAGATACATATTTATTAGTGTATTGTCCATCTCCCCTTCTATTAAGTGTAAAATTTATAAGAATTATAGTAAGGTTCAATGAAAAAACTGCTAAATCCCAGAAACTAGAAAAGTGCTTAAAACAAAGTAGGTATTTAAAAATATTTATTGAATAGATGAGTTCATATATTTGTGATTTTACCTTGATAATCTAATAAGCTGGTAAGAAATTAAAAATATAAACATGAGTAACAATTTTTTCAAATGAAATAGATCCATATTAAATATAATCTAAAAGAAAATGAGAAATCAAAGTAGAAAGAAAATTTTGAAAGACCTCAAAAACCAAGAAAAGCTTGGGTGTACCTGCAAGCTACTGATAAGAGAAATGGTGGGTCAATTCTACTTTAGACTGTAAACTCTTTGAAAACAGAAGTCATGTTATGTGACTGTAGGGCAAAATAACACACTTAAGCACTCAAATACTACACAATAAAATATGTCAAAATTATGCCATTTCATTCAAAAGAAAAATATTTTTTTCTACCTCAAGTAATTTCAAATGGCTCAAAATTAATCTATAGATCTTGTGTTTTTCTTTAATTCTTTTTGGGGAAAATAAGTGAATTTGCTGGGCTCATCTTGGATCCCACTATACATATTACCACTTAAAAACACTTTCTTTAGTAACTCTTATGTTTCATCAAGGAAAATAACGAGTAAGTTTGCCAAATTCATGGGGGAAGATTCCTGGCAGGAAAAAGAAACAAACACAAAAAAACAGGAATGCCTTAAAGAAATCTGTCATAATTCAATTATTATCTGTACTTTACTTGCCTAGTCTCTGGTTTAATGTTTTTCAAAACAAAACAAAAGACCTGCAATGAGTTTCCACTAAAAATTAAAAGAGATTCAGAAAAAAATATTCTGATTAAAATGATTATTGTAGATTGAAAAACCAGGAAATTTTAAATAAAAAATTTCAACCTCTGATTTCCCTAAAAATACTTATTAAATGGTTACAATGAAGAGAAAAGGTTGAGAATTAACAATTAACTTCTCCTGAATCAATACAAGTAAAAAAGATTCCACTTCTAATTTTGTAAAATATAACCAAAAATAGTTAATCATGCCATTATTAAGTAGCTGTGTTAGTGGCTTTATCTCCATGATCTTCTAATTTTTGTTTAAGTCAGCATAGTTTCCAATTCTATTCAAAGTTAGAAAAACAAAAACAACACAAACACAGAAAGCGAAGTGCATCCAATTAGTAAAACTTGGTCAAAGTAAATGAAAAATAAAATTTACCTTTTCAGCTGGGAGCAAATCAAAATTTTCACTAAATTCTCCTAAAACCAATTCAGCAAATTCATCATCCAAATCTGCAACCTATAAAGAAAGACTTTAGTTCTATGACTTGTATTTGTTGTCCAACTATTAACTCAAGCCAAATACTCTAAATATACATTATCCAAATATTTCAAGACAGTTCCATGGTCTAACTTATCCACGCCAAGGACATCTTCCTATCTTCTAAAAGAGAGTTTTCTTTCAAAGGAAAGGAGACTGAAAATTGAAGACATGCTATTATGAGTTTCCTAAATTCATGGGAAGCCTGAGCCAGATTATGCATAACATTAAATTGCTATCTACTCAGAGTGTTCAAAAGAAAATGCACAATTTGTAGTCAATGATAACATATACAATGGATTGCTATTTTTAGCTAAATTTGGGGGTCTTAGTTCATAACAAAGTTTTATTTGAAACTCCTCTAATATTCTGAATGCTCATAAGATCTGAGAAAGTCAAACAAAAAAGACTAATCTTATTATAACTAATCCTGCGCTGAGAAAATATATTTAAGTTGGGATAGTAGACATAATTTCAATAATAAAAATGTATTTATCTAATTCATGTCCTTTTCATAATAATTTGCCATTATAAAACAGAATTCAGCTGACAATAAAATTAATAAAACAGTTTCAAAAGATTATAATAATATAACATTTATCTAATTCATGTTCTTTTCATAATCATTTGCATTATAAAATAGAATCTAGCTGACAATAAAATTAATAAAAGTTTCAAAAGATTATAATAATATAAAGGAATAAAACTTGCAAATTTGAGGAGAAAGCAGCCTTTTTAATAGCCAACTACTGTAAAAGTATAGCAAACTACTAGAGCTATCTCATATAAATGGAATCATACAGTATTTGTCCTTCTGTGATTGGCTTAGTTCAAATAGCAAGTTTAATGTCCTCAAGGTTCATTAATAATGTATCATGCCAGAATTTCCTTCCATTATAACACTGACTACTACCCTGTTGTGTGTATATACCACATTTTATTTATCCATCCATCTGTTGATAAATACCTTCCACCCTTTGGCTGTTATAAATAATGCTGCTATGTACAAGGATGTACAAATATCTCTTTGAAACCATGCTTTCAATTCTTTTGGATATAAACCCAGAAGTGGAATTGCTAGATCATATGTTAATTCTATTTTCAGTTTTCTGAGGAACCACTATACTGTTTTTCACAATGGCGGCACCATTTTCATTCCCACCAGCAATGCCTGGGGTTACAACTTCTCCCCATCCTTACAACAGTTATTTTGTTTTTTGATAGAAGCCATCCTAAAAGGTGTGATGTGGTGGTACTCTCTAATTCTACACACACGTATGTATTCCTTACAATTAGCTCTTCATTACCTACTGATAGAAAATTTGAGCCTTTAATGTCCTAGAGCATATGCAAGTTTATGTTGGTATCTCAATGAGATTATAAAATCCTCCTTAGGTTTATTCTGATAGCCCTTTTGTATAAACAAAATAAAACCTCAAAGGTGAACCAATTATGTACCCAATTATTGATTAATAAATGTTAATTCCACTTTTATCCTTTTTATGTGCCCCCCCCACCCCCCCCATTAGAGAAGCAGTATGAGCTCTAGCTCTAAACAGACAGATTTGGGTTCAGATCCCAGCTCTGCTATTTATTAGCTATATGACAACTTATTTTACCATTGTAAGCCTGTTTCCTCATCTGTAAAATGGGGATAATATACACTGTTCGGAGGGTTAAATAATATATGTAAAGCACTTAAGTTAGATCATAAGTCTTCAATAAATATTATCCATTAATAAAATTAACAATGACCATTATCATGTTCATAATAAAGTTGAAAATTACTACATGATGGAAAAGAATTACTTCAAAAATAACTTCATACAAAAGATGAATGAAAATAATTAATTATAATTTTGACCAGTTTAATTTAGAAGTAAGGAAATCAAAGAGTTCAGACTCAAATGTTCGTCTTTACCATAAAATTAAGGGAGTTTATTTAAGATATGTTTTACTTACTGTTTTTTTAAATTTTTTTTTATTTTTATTTTTTATTTTTTTTTTATAAAATCTTTTTTTTTTTTAATATATTTTTTTTATTGATTTTTTACAGAGAGAAGGGGAGAGAGATAGAGAGTTAGAAACATCGATGAGAGAGAAACATCGATCAGCTGCCTCCTGCACACTCCCCACTGGGGATGTGCTCGCAACCCAGGTACATGCCCCTGACCGGAATCGAACCTGGGACCTTTCAGTCCGCAGGCCGACGCTCTATCCACTGAGCCAAACCGGTCTCGGCAACTTACTGTTTTTTAAACTAACAATATCATATAAATATTACAAATAATAACATTACTATTTTCATTTAAATTTTGAGGGTGACATGAGGTCTAAAATTATATATCAACTATAAAATGATGGTTTTAAAATTTTCTAAATAATTTGACATCTGGTCAAGTAAAAGACGGACATACACTCTGACCTGGCAATTCCACTCCTAGGTTTCACTCTAAACAAATTCTTACATATGTGCACAAGGACATACATACAAAAATGTTCACAGCAACACTGTTTGTAACAGAAAAAAAAAAAAAAAAAAGAGGTAACCACCTCAAAGTTTATCCACAGGAAAACAGACAATAAATTATGGTATAATCATATATTGGCACACTACTAAAGACTGAAAATGAGTGAAGTATAATCACACGTAACTACATGGAAGTATCTCCAACACAATGTTGAACAATGTAATAAAATACAAAAAGTATCATTCCATTTATATAAAGTTCAAAACCATGAAAAACTATGTTCTTCTGTTTTATATATTTTTTGATTTCAGAGAGGAAGGGAGAGGGATAGAGATAAAAGCATCAATGATGAGAGAAAATCATTGATTGGCTGCCTCCTGCACACCCCCTACTTGGGGATGGAGCCCACACCTGGGCATGTGCCCTGACTGGAAATCAAACTATGACCTACTGATCATAGTTCAACACTCAACCACTAAACTACACCAGCTGGGTGAAAAACTACGTTCTTTAAGGATATATACATTTGTGGTAAACTATTAAAAAAAGCAAATGAAAGATAAACTCTACAGTCAATACAGTGGTTGGGAAAATAGATAATTAGTGGAAGGGGGAGAGACGAACAGGAAGTGGCACATGGAGATTCAAGAGTATTGCTAATATTCTAATTCTTTAGCCGGGTGGTGTTCATTTCATTATTCTTGTATCTTACATTTTCCAAATGTAATTTTATATTACATTTCACAATAAATTATTTTTTAGAGTTTATAAATATTTATGCAACTTTAAACTCAAAGGATTATTTTACTTGTTCAATTAAGGCATTCCTTGCTTCAGTAGCCTCCTTCAGCAATTTAGGATCACTCTTTTCCAAGAGGGGTTTTCTCTCAAAGTCTTTTCCATCATCTGAACTGGGATCCCAGAGAAGTTTTTCTTTATTTACTACATCCACCACTCCTTTGAAAGTTTTGGCTTCACCAATTGGTAACTATAAATCAGAGTAAAATTAACATTATTAAATGATCACTCAATTAGAATGGCATTGGAGATAAATCGTATCTTTCCCCACTTTCCCCCAAATGTCCATTATTATTACCACAATCTTACCTATTTTTTAAATTTATATTCCAACTTCTTCCAAAAATGATTTGAAGTAGCTTCAGAAATGTGTATGTCACAATAAAATAAACTGATGAGGAAACTGAGGAGTTGTTACTATTGATTAACCAAATATTAATCAACCAACCTGTAAAAGCAAAGGTTTTGCCTTCAACTTCTCTCTGATGCTTTCAACTGCATAATTAAAACTGTAGAAAACAAAATAATTAAACAGTAGTTAAAAATGTTAAAGTTTTAAAAACAAGTTTAAGAATGTTCTCTAAAAGTATAACCCTTTCCGTGGCTTTTAATGTTCATCACTTCAGTTTCCATAAGACATTTTGAAAAAAATTTTAATGTCAATTCCAGATAAATAGTAATTGAATATCTACCAGAATCCTGCCACATGGGTATTTAAGGTATTATTTTTGTTAACTTCACCTTAACTAAAATTTGAGGTTAAGGTTACCCGAACTGATCAAGTTCACAGATAATAAATTTCAGTTTGGATTCAAATGCAAGATTTGTTATTACAAGTCAAGGATTCTTCTAATAACTGCATTTGCTATTACACACAGCTACCAGCTTTCTTCCAAAAGCCAGCCTTTCTATATTTTTATCTCAGGTATTCTTAATGTTAGTTGCTATGCTGTTCATTTCTGTGCTAACAGTGGGGTTGGCTACGTATGGCACATGTCATCTTTGGCACATGCGCTGACTTATTCTGGTCCCAATGTCTTTGACAACCAGCCTAGTATCCACTCACTTTGCTCCCTGTCATCACAGGTGCTATAACTCAGCAAAGGCATCTACCTCAAGGCCCTCCAAACAGAAAAGGGTCAGAGCTTAAGCCTCACACATTTTGAAGGTTGTACTTTTACTAATCGAGACAAAAGTCCTTTAAACCAACAGCCTTTAGAAATCCTTCAAGAATTACATAAACAGAGCATACTGTGTGGTTTTAGGAAGAAATAGTTCGTTTTGTTCCTGCCACTCTCACACCACCCTCAGACCAGCATCTCTCCCTGTCAGATTTCCCTAGAATCCTTTATATTCTTGATTGTCTCCCCTTAACAATTTCTCCAAATCTTTCATATATTCTTGATTCTCTGAATTCTGTTCTCAGAATAATGTATCATTTTGGATTACCACTCTGTAAGTCTCTGAGCATTATCACATTTCAGCATTCACTCTTTGCACTATATGCAGGTCTTAAACATCTAATTCTCCTCTCCCAGTTCCCTTCAATGGAGAGCATATTACCCAGTAGGAGCCAAAGAAAATCAGGGGACAAGGAAGAACGCTGTTCTCTGAGGCAACTACAAGAAACAATTTGCTAACCTCTACCTTTAACAAAGACAGGGAGCACCATAACCTTCAGCAGTACATACAGGGACTACACCATACAGCTCTAAATAGAACCAATGGAATCAGCAAGACATCACTGTCAGGATCCTAGAAAATACAGTCTCCCTACATTAGAATCAGGATGGTTCATCATCTATGAGCTCTATATTAATCTCACAGTATTACTTAACCTAGGAATTAGCGGCTTTCACTTCTTTTTAAGGGGACTGAATAGATTTCATGGAATATTTATTCTCTATATGAAACAGGTATTTTTAAATTTAAGTTACAGTCCATTAGAAGCTCAAATTGAATTCTTACTTTAATAAGCCAAAGAAATATACTTTAAACAAATTTTAAACAAATACCTTGCTCCACTTTTGTCCATCTTGTTTAAAAAACATATTCGAGGTATTTTGTGTTTATCGGCCTGCCTCCATACTGTGAGGGTTTGTGCCTAAAGCAAAGAGCACATGTGGGAAAAAATAACTGTTACTACACATGGAATAAAGAGATCCAAGACTCTATTATAACATGGAAATGGGCCTTATTCTAGCATGGAATTATTGCCACTGCACTTACACTTCGAGACTCCTATCAGGTTAACATAGCTAAGAATGTAAGGAAGTATGATGAAAAAAAGTAAGCTTCAAACTTAGAATAATGCTTTGGGTGACCTAGGTTACCACACAAAGAGAATTAATACCTAGAAGTTAACGAGAGAGAGAGAGCGCAAGAGAGAATGGGAGCTGAACCATGAGAGCAAGTTGTAGCTATCATGGCACTTCATTTCTAATACTTTAGCATATATTTCCTAAGATATGACATTCTCTAACATAACCAATTATAATGATCACATTCAGAAGAATTTAAGTTGACACAATACATACACTCCATATTCAAATTTCTAAATGATGTCCTTTGTAAGTTTTTTTGTGTTTTTTTGGATCCAGGATCAAGCTAAAGTTCAAGCTCTCTCCCTTGGTGTCAATTTGTCCAATTTTTAAAATTTTTTTTTATTGATTTCAAAGAGGTAGGGAGAGGGAGAGAGAGATAGAAATATCAATGATGGGAGAGAATCACTGATCGGCTGTCTCCTGTATGCCCGACACAAGGGAACGGCCCTGCAACGCAGGCATGTGCCCTGACTGGGAATCGAACCCTGACCTCCTGATTTATAGGTTGACACTCAATCACTGAGCTATGCTGGCCGGGCCATTTGTCCAATTTTTAGGGATGTTAATTTTGATCACTTCATTGATACTATTTTTAGTAATTTTAAGATTAGAAAAACCAATGTGAGTTCTATATTCAACATATATCCATTCTTGAGATTACAAGACAAATGAGGTACCAGCTAAAGATAGCATAACTGATCCCACTAGCAATAATTTAAGTCCATTTTCAAGACTTAGTCAAGAAGTTTTATATTAACTTTGGGAGACAATTCTTCATGGGCCTCTCACATTTCTGCATGTTTTGTTCCGAACGGCACTGACGGGTTTTGTTCTAAACTAGATTTTCCAGGATGTTTGTATAATGAACATTAGAAAGATAGAAACAGTGTCTCCCCCCAGAGCAAAAGGCAGGTTTGCTTACAACCCTGGAAGGAATGTCTCTCTCCAGCTAAGAGCAGGCGTGCTTACTGCCACGGTAATATAGCTGCATTTTCTAAGCACGGGTTCCTCTGTGGTGCAGCTGTCGCCTGACTCCCTTTGGTCACCCACTGGGACTTAGGGCTTGGGGTACCAGCACAAGACAGTGCTGATATTCTGGCTATTGCTATTTCTGTGACTAATAAAGTCTTTTGTCTCTAACTCAGGAGTCTTATATATTCTGCCAAAATCCATAAAACTATGGCAGGCTAACTTGTTAGCATAAAAATAAGGTAGAATCTCAGACCTTTCACAATTCAACACTAGCTTTGATATTTCCTATAGAAAGGCAAACATACTTTCCTTTTTATGAAATAGCTGAAGTCACATCTCAATATTAAATTCCAACTTCCTATAATTATAATTTGATTTACATCAGCTTACCAAATAAAGGGTTATAGTAAACTAAATCTGAAACCTTCTACTTTTTAAAAAAATCATGCTGCTCTATTTTTATTTTACTTTGGCATACTTTTTACCTCTACGCCGGCTGAGGCATCAAACACAGCCACTGCACCATCCAGCACCCTCAGGCAGCGCTCAACCTCCAAGGTAAAGTCCACATGACCTAAGAAGAGATGGAACATATAACACTTAAAACCTTAAAACAAACAAACAAACGTGTTACTCAGCAATCCCACTTTGGGGATATATCTAAAAGAATTGAAAGGAGAGTATAACAAAGATAGCTGCACACCTATGTTCATAGCAACACTATTCACAATAGCCAAGAGGTGGCAGCAACCTTTATGTCCACTGATGGATAAATGGTACAGATACAAAATTTTTTATATATATAAAATGTGTTATCTATCTACAATGGAATACTATGCAGCCTTAAAAAGAAAGGAAATACTATCATATGCCACAGCATAAATGAACCTTGAAGGACTTTATGCTAAGTGACGTCAGCAAAGTCACAAAACAACAAATATTGTATGATTCTACTAATATGAGGTATATAAAGTAGACAATTCCATAGCTATAGAATTAGAATGGTGGTTACCAGGAGTGGTAGGAGACAAAAAAGAATAATTGTTGAAAGGGTAAAGAGTTTCAGTTCTACTAGATGAAAAAGTTGTGAAGATGTTTCACAATAATATCAATACACTTAACACTACTTATCGTACACTTAAAAATGGTTAAGATGATTAATTTTATAGGTTTTTTAACACAATTTAAGAAAACACATACACAAACAAAACCCTGAAATTTTACAGCATCACTGCTAGAACAGCACCATACCTGGTGTATCAATTAGATTGACTCTGTACCCCTTCCAATCAAACGTAACAGCAGCTGATTGAATAGTAATGCCTCTTTCTCGCTCTTGAGCCATGAAATCTGTCACTGTGTCTCCATCATCAACATCTAACCAGGAAAAAGATGACATACTTAAGCTTAACTGCAAGAGCATTTTCTTGGTATCTGATGTCTACCTAACAATTTAATTTTGCTTTAAAAAACTGTTCATAAAACATTTGGTTTAATATTTAGAGTCCTTAATCCTTCTCTAAACAAATCCTTATTCTAGAAAAAACTCTTTCAGCATGATTAGCAATTTTCCCATAAAAATAATTTTTCTGTAACAATTGGGTTTAAAACATACTAAATATTTTAATTTTACTGAACCATATACTTCTTTCATTTTTTCCTAGTTTAACTTTTATTTTTTAACTTTTTATTTTTTAACGTTATTTAAGTTTAACTTTTAACTTCTAGCTCAATAAGTGTTAAATGGAACACTGTAGAGAAAAATTCCTCCCAAGTGATCCTTTTTAAACCCTTCTTATTACTAAATTTTCTAAAAAGGGGGGTGGGGTTGGGTGGGAGGAATTTATTTTTACAAATCCAAATAAAGTCTTGGTAGGACTTCTATAGCATAAAGTCATGAATAAAGTTCATCCTGATAACCGAAAAGTAATCTGCAGTATAATAAATTAAAAATAAATCCCCTCACCTTTTTCACCCAGCACCTCAAACCCCTGCCCTAAAATTCTTAACATATATTTTATCCTGATTGAATTTATACAGTAAAATAAATGAAAAAAAGGACTTCCAGTCAAGATGGCAGAGTAGGTAAATACTGTTTGCCTCTTTCCATGACGTCAAAATTACAATTAAATTCTAGAACAACCATCATCGAGAAGCACCTGAGGACTAGCTGAACAGAAGCCGTATAACTAAGGATATAAAGCCATGTTGAGACGAGTGGGTGGGGAGAGACACAGAATGGGCAGGTCCCACACCCGAAGTGGTTCCCCGAGGAGCAAGGAGTCCCAGCTGAACACGACTCCCTAGCCCAGGGCTCCAGTGCCAGCAATAGGAGTCCCATCACAACAGCTGTGAAAACCAGCAGGGACTGGGTCCGAGTGAGGAGGACAGCTGGAGACCTAGGCGTCCTCTTGAAGGGCCCACTTCCACTCACTCACTCACAAACTCATCTGCCCTGGGCTCCAACACAGGGGCAGCAGCTGGAAAAGCATCAGGAACGCCTGGGAGGAACTGAATTGGCTAGCTTTAGGGTGAGCGCTGAAGGAGCTGGGGTCTGGAAAGCTCTTGGAGATGCAAGCGCTGGCAGGCGCACTGTTTCTT
The DNA here is from genome assembly GCF_964212035.1 of Myotis nattereri. Taxonomy (NCBI): domain Eukaryota; kingdom Metazoa; phylum Chordata; class Mammalia; order Chiroptera; family Vespertilionidae; genus Myotis; species Myotis nattereri. The sequence continues at coordinate 39,694,532 of NC_138079.1, forward strand.
TGTTGAGCCCACTCCCAACCAGCAGGTATAGCGCAGGCAGGAACCGTATCTGTGCTCTCCATTAACCTGGCTCACACCGCTTGCCCTGCCCTGGTGATTACCTGAGACCTGCCTCACCCAACTGGTGCACCCAACCAGCTCTTCCAGCGGCTTTTTTAAACGAGTGGTTCTGCCTTGGTTCGACCTGCAGACTTTCCTAAAATCTCTCGAAGGTCCAAAACTCCAAACAAGCAGCAGCTGGCCTTGGTGTGCCTTAAACCTCTGGCTAAGTGGCCCCAAGCCCGGCCCAAATGGTGCCTCTCAGCTTGCTCTGTAACTCCCATCCGGTGACCACAGTCTGGCATAAACAGTGACCAGTCTTGCTTTGGAACACAGCTCCACTAAGGGACCACAGCCCAGCACAAGTGGCTGCTGGCCTCAGCTCACAGCGTAGTGCCACCAAAGGGCCCCACGCCCAGACGTAAGCCCAGACTATGGCAGACAGCCTAGGTTCACAGCACAGCCTCTCCAAAATGCCGCTAAGCCCAGCACAAATGCCAACCAACCACAGATTAGTTTGTAGCTCCTACCAGGTAGATCCAACCTGGGCACAAACTGCAGCTGACCTCGTCCAGCACCAAAGTCTCTCCCAAGAGCTTCAAGAACCAGCACATCTGGCGGCCAGCTTCAGAACACACCAGAGCACTACTCACCCCGCTCCACAAACAACACGCAAGAATGGTGGGCTCGGCCATCACCAGAGCCCCACTAACATTTCACCTAAAAGAACTCAAAAAGAACAACAAAGCCCAATGTAAAAAAAAAAGCCCAATGTCAGAAGGAAGGAAATAATAAAAACTAGAGAAGTAAATGAAACAGAGAACAAAAAAATAATAGAAATATTAATGCAGTAGAGAGCTGGTTCTTTAAAAAGATGAATAAAATTGACAAACCACCCTGACCGGTTGGCTCAGTGGGAAAAGAACATTGAGGAGGACTGGAATCTTCCTTTGAAATGCACTCTGAGAAAAGATTACAAGAATCCAGAGAAATGGTTCTCAATACAGTGTACTTCAAAATCCCCGCAGAGCTTTGGAAAAAGATACTCGTTTCCACTTCTGGTATTAGGGACCTGATGACCTCCATTGTAAATTTCAAAACAAACTGTTTTACCAGTAATAAAGAAAGGCACTTCATAATGATAACAGGGTTGATTCATCAGAGAAACGTAACAATCATAAATGTGTATGAGCCAAATACACCATCCAAGCATCGTACCTCAGACTTGCTGAACATCCAGGCCATACCAGACTTGTTGAAGCTTAATTTCCAGAGTGGAGTAAGGGCATGGTTATTTAAAAACAAAAATAGCTACATGGGGTGTGAAATGTGAATGCCTGATCAAGAACAACAGTTTTCGACATGTTATAATTAAAAAATAAATCCAAAACTTAGGTAAAGACTAGTACTACTGTGGAGTGAAAATTAACAAAACCCTTTATTTCTCTGCATGATCATTTGACCTCTGGTTAACTTTTTGGTTCTTTTCTTCTAGAAAACAGAAGTATGTCAACTGCATAGGCTAGGCACACAACTTTTAGGAGAAATTTTGATTGGTAAGCTACACCTGAATTAGAAGAACTGTAAATGGATTATATATACCTGATGGAGATACATAGCTTTACGTTTCCCTGAGTAGGCCATGGCATGTCCCTTGTGGGAAACCCTGAAGGTAGTCCAGGGAGCTGTAAGAAGAGATTCATTTCTAGAGGGCATAAGTCTTCTAAGCCAGAGTGGATCCTATGAATCTTGTTACCTTGCAATTAAGCAATCACTGTTGGCCAAAGACGACAGCTCCCCGATATCCATGAAGGCTGCTTTTAGAACTCCTACAAAAGAAACACCTCTTGCTGGTGTGCTGGTAAGTGATGGTTTCTGCCCTCCAGCGTGAATAGACCAGTAGCCCACACTGTGGCCTAAGACAGTCTCATGAGTCCGAATATTTAGTTGAACCTAGAAAGACCCTTTTGTGGGTGTAGCAACTACCTTATTTGTATGTTGTGGTTTAGATAATAGTGCCTCCATGCCGTACTCAAGATCTCTGGGTTGACTTCTTAATCAAAATATTTTCCAATAATGTTTTTGCTAATGGGGGATAGGGAGAGGAGGAATCCATTCTAACCTCCCAGTGATCTTGTGTATCCAGAATAGTACAATATTCTTTCTGTGGTGGTAGTTTTGCCTGCATCAATATGCGCCATAATTCCAATATTACGGATTCTGTTTAAAAGGGAGGAAAAAAAAGACATGTGTTATCAGGTGGACATTACTAAAACTGTAAAACCCAAATATGCTGTGCAAATTTTGAAGCTGGTATAAAAACTAGAAAAGTAGAAAATGTATCACGACCACAGTATTCTGACAAAATAAGTGTCAAAAGAACTAACTACAATCTTATAAATATATTTATTTCTATGAAAAGTTTGCTCTTCCTACATTAAAATTTTTTTCTTTCAATTGTGAAAATAGCTTCTAAAATACATAACATGTACTTATAATAAGGTAGGGCAAAAGTAACAGAAATGAGAGCATTTACTAACAATGCTGATTAATGGTTAAGCCCATGAGAGAAACCTATAACTTTTCATGGTAGCCTACGTAAAAGACAGTATCAATGAAAAGACAATACTTACTTAGCTATAGGAGGACTGATGATGGAACGAAGAGATTTGATATCATTTCCTATTAAACCTAATGAAAAAAAGGTTTAAAATTAAACTGTTTAGGAAATTTTCCTTTAATTTACAGATGAAAGAAATTAAAGTAATTTTAAGCAAATACTGTAATTCTAATTAAAGTAAAATCTAAGCTAAATAGAAGTCTCATTTACCTAAAAATTATTTTCCTGAAATTTCTAAAGGCTATATATGCAATAAAACAACGTAAAGTTTTTAAACATCAATTTCTAAATCACATCCTTCGAAAAATATAGATTTACCCCAATCTCTGCCACACCTACAATTCCATAATAGACCTGCAGATTAAGAATTAATGCTCATAAAAATTATCTTAAGGCAGTATATCTTGAACTAAAGAAAAATATAAAATGCAGTCCTATAAGCCTGCATTATCAAGAGTTGAAAAGATAAGCACGCCTCATAACAGCTGATGATGAATTCCTGTACAACTTGGAACTACCTTCTTCCTTCAGCAATCCCAAGGACAAAATACCTTTAGAGTCAGGCTGGGAGGTGCTGCTGAACAGAAGCTACTATAATAATCCAACACTTCTAAAAGGCCAAATAGCATTTCTGGAATAAACAAGTCCATAATGTCTTACTCTGTTTAACCCTATGTTAACCAGAAATATACTAGAAAATTAATTTACAAAATATTATATTTTATTGATAACATTAAAACAACAATGCACTTGCATTTATTTTAATCTAGACCTTCCTGCTGTTTAAACCAGTCTTCCCAAATTTCTATAATAAGAATTGTATTATATTTTGGAAACCCCATGGAGATTTGAAGCTGGAAAGATAATCTGTATTGCTACAGATAATTTTGCATGAGCAAAATACAGCAACTTAGATTCACATCAATAATGCAGGCCATTAAATTCACATGCCCTTACAAGTCACAAAGACAATCAGTATTTTTACTCTATTTTTCCCACGTGACAAAGATGGGTAATGAGAAGAACAAAAGAATGAAACTAGTTTCATCAAGTCTCCCATATGCTTGCTTACTTCAAACATAAGAAGAACTTTCAGAATTGGGAGCAGTCAGTTCCTCGGGCTCCCAGCTTTTATTTTTTCTATTTTTTATTTTTTTCATAGAATTTTTATTTTATTTTCAATATACAAAATAAATCTATTACCAGATTGTAGATACAAAATAATTAGCCATTTACATGCAATAAACATTAATATTTCAAGAAAAATGATTTTAAATATTACTGAGACTATACACACACAGTATAATATCACGAAAGTTGTAGGCAATATTAAAAATCTGCAAATAACTGGATTACTTCTATTATATTCTAAAATATTTTTTTCTCTGGCTCTATTTTTGTTCATCAGTTTATGTTGTTCATTATATTCCACAAATGAGTGAAATCATGTGATATTTATCTTTCTCTGACTGGCTTATTTCACTTAGCATAATGCTCTCCAGGTCCATCCATGCTACTGCAAATGGTAAGAGTTCCTTCTTTTTTACAGCAGCATAGTATTCCATTGTGATGTACCAGTTTTTTAATCCACTCATCTGCTGATGGGCACTTAGGCTGTTTCCAAATCTTAGCTATTGTAAATTGTGCTGCTATGAACATAGGGGTGCATATATCCTTTCTGATTGGTGTTTCTGATTTCTTGGGATATATTCTTAGAAGTGGGATTATTGGGTCAAATGGGAGTTCCATTTTTAACTTTTTGAGGAATCTCCATACTGTTTTCCACAGTAGCTGCACTAGTCTGCATTCCCACCAGCAGTGCACAAGTGTTCCTTTTTCTCTACATCCTCTCCAGCACTTGTCGTTTGTTGATTTGTTGATGATAGCCATTCTGACAGGGGTGAGATGTTGTTTTGATTTGCATTTCTCGGATGATTAGTGACTTTGAGCATGTTCTCATATGTTTCTTGGCCTCTTTCAAAAAGTGTCTTTTTAGGTCCTTTGCCCTTTTTTGAATGGATTGTTTATCTTCCTTTTGTTAAGTTGTATCAGACTCCCAGCTTTTAATAGCCTATTAGCTACCCTAAACTATCCCAGATAGAGAGTTAACCAAACTACTTCTCAAGAACCTTCAAAATAAATTATTCTGGTAAAGCTCTATTGGCAGAAAATACTTTTGTATAAAAACCAGAAATGTACTAGAAAATCAATTTTCAGCAAGAGCACTCTACAAGTAGACTCACCTGCTAAACTTTTGAGCCAGCTACTAAAGCTGACTCAACCCTTCCCTTCATTCGGCTTATTAGGATGACCAGCAGATGAGGAGCATGAAGAAGTCTACTGGTGTTCCCTCCTGACATCTATCAGAATACTCCCTACTCCTAATAATCTCAAGGAAATAGCCAAGAAGTGAAAGGAGCCACTAATTTCCAAAATGGTTAGAGCCCCCTAATAAGGGAGACGCTTACAAATGAGAGAGAGACTGGGGAAGGGGAGGAGAAAGGAGGAGAAGGAAGAGGAGGAAAGGGAGAGAGGACGAGGAGGGGTCAATGAGAGAAAGAGGGAAGAAAGGAGACGAAGAGGTAGAGAGAAGCAAGCAATGTAAGTAAAATGAGAAGAATCTAACAGTATTACCTGGCAGGGAACTGTAACTTCTTCCAAGAGGCACAAGTGGCTTTATTCGTTTTAAACTTGCTCTCATTCTAGAGCAATACATATTCTAGTGAGGAGAAAAAGAAACGACATTAACTTTGTCAGCATGACTCATTACAGTAGTTTTAACATCGTAACTATGCTTTGTCAGAGGACAAAACACTTTAAAACTCCTTAAAGCAGTCCCAATTTATTAACTCCAATTCTTTTTAAAAGTGACAACCCAAATTATACTACAGGAAAGACAAAGAATAAAATTAAGACTAGTTTGCTATTTTAAGCTGACCTTAGACGCCAGTTCTCCTAGACCTGCAGCATTATCATCAGAGAACTTGACAGAAAGACAAGCTCTCAGGACCCACTCCAAACAAGGGAACCAGATGCTGTGGAGATGGGGCAGAACAATCGGTGTTATAACAAGCTCTCCAGGTGATGCTGATAGCTACAGTTTGAGAACCAAGATCCTGAAGTTTCCAAAGACTCATTAATGTTAAAAAGGTCTCTCACCCTGGCCCCTCCTTCAACTGCAAAGAGCTGGTGGGGGTCATGAACTCTAAAACTCTCAAACTATTGGATGTTTTCAGGATTTAAAAGAGTGCCTACAGATTAGAATCACCTGGAAAGCTTTTAAAAAACATTTGGGCCCTAGGTTTCGTTCAGTGGATAGAGCGACTGCCTGTGGACTGAAGGGTCCCAGGTTCGATTCTGGTCAAGGGCACATGCCCAGGTTGCAGGCTCTATCACTAGTTGTGGGGGAGTGTGCAGGATCCTCTCTCATCATTGATATTTCTATCACTCCCTCTCCCTTCCTCTCTGAAATCAATTAAAAAACAAACAAACAAAAAAACATTGGGGTGGGGGAAGAAGGGGCTGGCATTTTAAGAAGTTGCCCAGGTATCTTCGAATGGTCCCACATAGATACTGAATATTCTCCATCCCAATTTATACTTGGACCACTAGATACACATTTAATGGCTGACAATGTACTTGGAACTGTTACAGTTAAGAGTATGTAATGACTTGGGGCTGCCACAAACTGCCTTTTATATCATCATGGAATATAAAAGCTTGTGCCTTCTATATTATTTCTTCATTAGTTACCAAGTTGCTAGCAATAAAGCACTATTATCCTAAGAAAATATTTTAAAAGTAAAGAAGAAACTCAAAGCTATTAAAATTTTCACCAAGGTAATGATCAAGGTAAGACAGTGTGTGTAGTCTGAAAGCATTAGCAATGAAAACACTGGAGAAAAACTGTAATTGTTTGGGCCACTAATGACCTCAACATGGAATACAGAAATAGATATTCTTCAAAATGCTGCAAAGATGATTTTAAAGCAGTAAAATGAATTTATAAACTAATGATAAGGCATGCTTCTTCTTGGTTACAGGTTCTCCCATACCTGTAAACAAGAGAAATATATATATATATATATATCTCCTTTGGGAAATAAAGTAAATGAAGTATATTTAATTTTACAAGAAAAACTTACACAAATGTGCAAGCTGGATATTTTCTTATGATTCACTGCAAATATCCTCAAGTTGGACAACATCTTGGCCCTCTAAACTGTTATCCTCTGAAAAAGAAATATACAAGATTATAAAACTAAGTTTACATATTCCATGTCAGTAATATATATGTAAGGCCTATGTAGATATGTGGTGAAAATGTATTACTTTTAAAAAGTAGGAACAATATTTTTAGCTATCAAAAACAATGCATTTTTCAGAAAATGGAAATTCTGACTAAACATGAGGAATACAGTTCCAAGCTTAAAATGTTCCTTGTTCTTTTCAACATGCTTTTAATTCTTCAAAAAAATATATAAAGATAGTATAGAAAAAGATTTATTTAAATTATAAAAATATATCATACCAACCAAAATTTTTATGTAAAATGTATAGAATTAAGTATAGAAAGGTTAAACATCTACCTACATGTTGGTAATTTTTCATTGGTAATATAACTTTTTAAATTATCCGTATATTCTGATTTTTTCTACCAAAAATATGTAAAAAAATATACAAAAGCAAGTCCTTTTCTAGCAAGTCCTCTTCTATAATTATAGAAACTAAGCATCTTTAGTTTTAAAACATTTACTAAATATGTTAGTAAATGTTCTCTATGTTTCGAGTACACTATCAAAGCTATGAGAAATGCATGGAAGCATTTGATTGGATGGAGAGACAAAAACAGATAGGGTTAAACCAGTGTGCCCAATATTATGTAAGAAGCCATGTCAAAAGACTATTATTCCTCTTAAATTTGCTTTTTTCTGTATCTTAAGACAGAAATATTCACTATCCATATTCAGGAAGTCACCATATCCTTTTGATTTTACTTCCTAAATATATCTTGAATCCACTCCCTCTTCTTCATTTCTAACGCCAAAGTGCAGGATGTTTGCAAAATCATGCATGTTAGATCTCTTCTAAAATAGAACAATGGATTCTAACATAACAGAACAGAAAAAGTTCACTAGTATGATTTGCTTTCACATGGCAACTAACCTTTAAGAAACTATCACTAGTCAAAGCCTACTACAGCGTCCACAATTTTCTGAAAAGATAATTAAAATAATCTTTCCTTTCCCAATCATAAATACATGTATGTATAAGGCTGAATCTTCTTACACTTCAACCAAAAATTTTTTAAAAAGATATATAGTAACATAAAGCAGAAGCAGGAATGAGATGCCAGCTGTTTTCTACTACATCAGACATTAAAGCAGTGGTTGTCAACCTTGGCTGCACATTAGAATCACCTGGGAATCTTTTTAAAATCCTGATTTCTGGGCCTCATCCTCCAGAAATTCTGTTTCTTTGTTTTGGGGTGGAGCCACAACATTAGTAACAAAGAAACAGAATTTCCAGAGGATGGGGCCCAGAAATCAGGATTTTAAAAAAGATTCCCAGGTGATTCTAATATGCAGCCAAGGTTGACAACCACTGCATTAAAGAGACTTACAAAATTGTAAACCAAAGTAAAGCACTCTTCAAACTATTTTTGTTTTGGAAAATGGGCATTTTTCATAAAACTTATTACTTACATTAACATTTAATGGACGTATAACTTTTTAATGAGTGACTAAAATATTTTAACGTTTTGCTTTAATTTCTAATATTTGAATATCAATTATAACCCATATAAACAAACCTCTCTAGAGTTCTGAATCATTTTTAGGAGTGTGAAGGGTTCCAATAGACCAAAAATTTTGAGACACTTACTCCAACACCGTGTTTCCCAAAGAGAGTGCCCATCATTATTTTAGGTTATAGACCAAAAAAAAAAAAAATTGTTTACTAAATAATTAGAAAAAATAGCCAACAAATCCTGTGATTTTATACACAGTGTTGTTTAAGGTGATGTGATGAAGTTAAATTAATTTACATAAGACAATGTATGGGGAAATGTTAAGTAAATAATATAGTAAAATATGAAGTAAATAACACAGGTGACATTCATCTATGACCAGTCTTACAAGGTAGTCCTCAAATCACTCAAGTGGGAAATGCTGTTTTAATCCACATCTTGTCACTTCCTTCCTTAAGGTTTTTATCATACATCTACCCCAGCTCCCTTCACAGCTCTGCACTCTCTATTCCCTGCTCTACGCTGGGGAGCTGTACCAGAATTCCCCAGCACGCCGTGCTCTGCCACCTTTACACCCCTAAAGTCGCCGCCGCCTGAAAGCGTCCTGGAGTTCCCAAAGCCCCTCCCCGGCAAATTCCTACTCAACCTCCAAGCTCCTTGGAAGCCTTTCCTAATTCCCCACAAAGTTTTAATACTACCCTCTCGGTGTTTTCATAACACTTGGAGTTTATATTCACTCATGACAAATAGGGTATTTACACGTTCTCTCCACTACTGTGAGCTCCCCCAAAGCAGGGCTCTTCTACCAGCAGTGCCAGGCACAACGCCTCGTTTCTCTGACCTATAGCACTTACGGCACCTCGGTGGTTTTCTTCTTCCCCGTGGGCAGAAGAGTGGTATCTTACCAGGGTTAACCATTGAGTTATTCATCCTTGGACTGGAGAATGCTTCAGTGCTCACTAAAAGCTGTTTAACACCCGATGGCATAAGAAGGGCTGTTGCATCCTTGAAGGTCAGCGGTGCCCCAGGCGGGCAAGGTCTTAGGCACGCGGAGCCGCGCCGAGGGTTCGGTACCCACCTGGCGTTCAGGCGCATCCCGGAGGCCAGCGTTTTCCCTCCAGGCTGTTGTGAGCGGGAGTCCGGGCCGCGCAAAAGTCTGCACAGACCGCAAGTCGCAACGTCCGCCTACCTCGGGGAACGCCGTGGTGCCTCTAGAACCGAACCTATATCCTCTCGCTTCTCCCCACTACTGCCCCGACACCTGCAGCACACTACTTCCGGTGGTGCAACACTCAAACGCCCCCCGACCAACAACTTCCGCTCTTCTCGCTAAAGGCGGAGAACAGAACTCGGAACGAATGCGTCGAGCTTTCGCTGGAGTCGGTCGTGTTAGAAGCGTCCCTTTCCTGTCGCGAGTTGCGAAGAGGTGGTTCGCGTGTCTCTGAGACCCGAGAATTGAGAGCTTCTTCGTCCCCGGGGGACTGCACCCGGCGGCCCGGCGGCCGTCACCATGGTGAGGAGGTGGCCTCGGGCGCTCGCTACATGGGGCGTCAGAGATGGTGGGGTCTAGGGTCCCTGGGGCTGGGGTCAGAGGTGGTAGGCGGAAGTGAGGTTCAGCTGGAGGGAATGAGGATAGACCTCGAGGGGTCGGCTCCGTAGGATGAAAAGAAACCTTAACACTGGGGACACAGAATGGGGTATTTGCCAGAGCACAAGCTTGAGAGCAAGACGGGATCACTCTTTTAAATTTCTGGTTTCACTATATGTTGCGGGGCCATCGGTGCCAGAACCTAGCGATAACCCTACGCGGTAGGCATTAACCCCGCCGCCACCTCATTTCACTGCTGAGGAAGCTGAGGGCATGCCTTGGCACTGGCCGGCTCACAGCCACGCCTGGCTGCCAGATCTGTTTCTGTGCAACATAAATTCCACGTACCTTGCACCTGGTTGCTGCAGTTTGTGTGCTAGCAGTTGAAAACACCACACCTTGCTACTTAGCATTATTCTCCGTGGAGTTGGCTTTGTGTCATTATTTTATTTTTGCAGTATTAAAATCCAAATGGACTGGGGCTTCATATTGAAGCAGAATTGGCATATAAAATAGGCAGTTAAAAAGCAAAGGGGATCTCAGACATTGCTGGTGAAATGCAAATAGTACAGCCACTTCAGAACATTGGACATATGTCCAAAGAGGTATATGCATGTTTATTCGCTAAAAAGTAGGAGGAAACAGGTATCCATCACTGGACCGTAGATAAACAAATGGTGGTCTGTCCATACAATGGATACTACTTGGCAGCGAAGAAAAGGAAGTGCTAATACATGCAACACGTGGGGAATCTCCAAAGCCTTATGCTAAGTGAAAGAAGCGAGATGCAACGAGTAGATATTGTAGATTCCATTTGCATTTCATTCTGGGAAAGGCAAAACTAGAGCAAAAGAAACCGGATTGGAGGCAGTAAAAGAGGAATGACCGCCAAGTGGCACAAGGCAACTTTCTGGGGGTTGGAAATATTTTCTATCTTGATTTTGGTGCTTAAACAACTGTATAGTTTGTCAAAACTGACGACTGTGTGAGCTCCGGAATCAGATCATCCCTTTGGTATAGTTAAGTGGATTTTGGGCAGTTCCCTTCAGTGAACAGTAACTTTCACTGAGATTATTAAATGTATATCCTGATGCCTCATATCATCCAGGATCAAAATTTATTTAACATATATCATGATAATAGATAATACAGCAAGTGTTACTTAAGGAAGAGAACATTTGGGTGAGATAAAATCTTCTATATCTCATATGTTGCTCAAAAGAAATTAAAGTTAACATTTCTTGTATCATGATAGCCACAAAACGAGTATATTGAGTTACACCGGAAGCGCTATGGATACCGTTTGGATTACCATGAGAAAAAGAGAAAGAAGGAAGGTCGAGAAGCTCACGAACGTTCAAAGAAGGCGAAAAAGATGATTGGTCTGAAGGCTAAGCTCTACCATAAACAGCGCCATGCCGAGAAAATACAGATGAAAAAGACGTAAGTGATCGTTTGTTGTAGCAAGTTAACATCTTTTGAGTAAGTTATTAAAAATGGTAATGTTGAATCTTTTCCCTTTTTGGTAGTATCAAGATGCATGAAAAACGAAACACCAAACAAAAGAATGATGAAAAGACCCCACAAGGAGCAGTACCTGCATATCTACTGGACAGAGAGGGACAGTCCCGGGCTAAAGTACTCTCCAATATGATTAAACAAAAACGAAAAGAAAAAGCGGTAAGCAATAAAAAATTAAGTCTTTACCTTTTTTTTGTTCAGGAGAATTAAAATCAAATTTGAGGGGCTTGATTTGTTTTTTCAGTTTAATTGTAAACATGAAGTCCAACTATTCTCACTTAGATGTAGAAGTCTTTGTAAATTTCATTTTGTGTAAAATGTTTAAGTAATATAATTGCTTTCTCATCAGCCAGCAAGCATATTTTAGTATTAGTTTTCTTGAAAATTTATTAGAAAACAACGAATCTTTAGTTTTTAAAAAATTATTTAAAAACAAAAAGCAAGCAGTGAATCTCAAATTTAGTATTTTAACAGCTTCCTAAACTTGACAGCTCCTAATACTGTGCTTTTGTGGAGAAGGAGACAACCGCTGCTTGTTTATGCTGCCATGCAGTGTGTTAAAATTGGTTTAAAAGTTAGATAGTGGAGCCCTAGCCAGTTTGGCTCAATGGATAGAGCACTGGCCTGTGGACTGAAGGGTTCGATTCCAGTCAGGGGCACATGCCTGGTTGCGGGCTCGATCCCCAGTGAGGGGCGTGCAGGAGGCAGCTGATTAGTGATTCTCTCTCATCATTGATGTTTCTGTTTCTCCTCCCTTCCTCTCTGAAATCAATAAAAATATATTTATAAAAAAAGGAAAGGTTGGATAGTGAGAAACATCCCCAAGTGATTGAACACAAATAAAAATCCAGCAGTTCTTAAAAATTTTTTTCTGGATTGTGCTTAGCATTAAATTCTGCTAAAAACGGAGGAAAGGCATAGATGCTACTTACACATCTGGTGGTAGATCAGTAGAAATCCAGGAAGCAGTAGGATATGTGGTAACTATATTTAAAGAACTTTCACAGTTTCCAAATTTCATTTTTAAGATGTTACTGCGGGTTTTTTGTTACGTAATTATCCAAAATGAGAATGGTAGAACTTTAGAGACTACCTAGCTAACCCCTCCGTATTTTACAGATGAAGAGATTGGAGTCTGGGAGGTTGTAAATCATCTGCATGGTCACGTGTCTGTGAATTGGTAGAGTAACCTCTCAGACCTTTGCGTTAGTAATAAGTCCAGAATTCTTCCTACTGTCTTGCACTTCTTCAGTTTTTTCACAGAATTTAATGTGCATTCTAGGGAAGTACAAAATATCTGGTGATGCATTTTGTCTACTAATGCATTCTAAAAATCCATTTGAGGTAGAAATACAAAGATAGGTTAAAAGACAGTCTTCCAGTTTTACACTTTAGTAGTAAGCACATATACTGCCTAAGAAGTCATTGCCTTAGTACAGGTGGTATTTTTCATCCATAACAAAGCTTTAAGATTTTTAGCTTAAGCAAACCATTTTATTTAATAATGTACCTATGATATGTAAACTAGTTTCAATTATTCGGGGGTTTGTAAGGAAACAGTGCAGACCTCTAGAAAACATTGGAGCCATGATCTTGTTGGTTAAGGAAAACAGTGAAGTATGGCTTTGTACAACTAAAGCGTGCGTGCGTGCGTGCCTTCTTATTCCCATTGTCTTTTACTAACAATGTAAATTTTAACTGTGGTCTATTTTTAGGGAAAATGGGAAGTCCCTCTGCCCAAAGTTCGTGCCCAGGGAGAAACAGAGGTATTAAAAGTTATTCGAACGGGAAAGAGAAAGAAAAAAGCATGGAAGAGGATGGTTACTAAAGTCTGCTTTGTTGGAGATGGCTTTACTCGAAAACCACCTAAATATGAAAGGTTCATTAGGCCAATGGTAAGTCCCTTGCAAGAGTGCAGTGGCTTAAAAATTAGTTCCTGTATTAAACTAGATAAAGTACATTCGTTTCCTGAAATTCCTAAATTGATATAAAATACTAGTATAGCTTGAAAGACATTTTAAGATTGTCTTTGTTATTTTAAATTTTAAAGGATTGCTTAGGACTTTTCCACTATCATCAAAATCTTGTCTTCAGTTTCATAAGAGATTTGAGATGAAAAAGAATTTCCATTACGTTGTCAGTGAATCTTCACTTTTAAAAATGCCTTATTAGGATCTTCATTTTCCACATGAAGTAATTTTATTCATTCAGTAAGTGATCTATATGCCTGACTCTTGTCTGAGAGCAGTTAAAAAACTTGAGTAGGGCTGTTTTCAAGAGTCAATTCTGGTTTACTAAGGTGAGTAGCTTAATGCTTGAAAACATTCAGTGTGCAAACATTGCATTAAGCAAGTTTAATGTAAAAGTGGGACTTTACTTTCTTATTGACAGCAGTAATGGTCAAAACCAGTCGACCTATTTCTCCCCTTCCCCTCCAACCCCCCCCCCCCAACCAAATATAATTGAAGATACATTTTTACAAAAGCCTTTAAAAAGACTGAATTATTCTCCCAACTGGGTACCCAGCCTGCTTAGAGAAACAAAGAATCAGGGGAAAGTTGGCAGTGTCACTCTAGCTCTCAACCTGAATTTTTAATGGATTAAAATGTCAAACAGGCTGTTTCTATAAATAAAGTTCTATTGGAACACAGTCATGCCTGTTGATATTGTCCATGGCTATTTTTTTTCTGCAGAATTTGAGTAGTTTTCAACAGAGACCATATGGCCTGCAAAGCTTAAAATGCTCAATTTAGGTCATTTATGGAAATCATCCCATCCACCAATCTCTAGATTCCATCATGGACTCCCCTTAATTGATTTCATATTCATAATCTTCTAAATACAATTTGGTGATCTTATCTGTTCTACAGAGAGAGGACATGCCAGTCAGGTTGTTCTAGACTCAGTAGCTTGGCAGATACATATTTTATTGTGAATTAACCAGATGGCATTCTGAATGGTTCCTTGCCAGCTTGATTAATGAGTCCTTTACTAAGAACTTGATTTAGTATCATTTGCTGCCTACCTCTATTTAGATTTAGTATCATTTGCTGCCTACCTCTATTTAGTTATCGCATTCAAGAGACTGCAAAGTGTTGTGGCTTTTTAACATGCCACATTCCTAAAGACCACATCGAGGTGACTGGGTGACTATGGTCTCTTCCAGTCCTTGAGCAGTGTTACCATCAGTGCAAAGAAAGCTAACAACTTTCATCATGGAAGTTAGCTGAGGTACGTAAAGACTTGGAATCAGAATGCTTAAATTTGATTCCATCCATACACCATTTAACCTGTGAACAAGTCATTTAGCCTGCTAATCTTTTTTTTATTGTTTTAAAAAAAGTAGGGTAATTGTATTTATCCTGTAACTGAGATTTTTAGTCTGTAGAATTATCTATAGGGTAATTTATTCTGTAACTGAGATTTTTAGTCTGTAGAATTGCATTTTTATTTGATGCCTTAAGATTTTACTTTCAATTCTTTTGTTTTTTGTTTTTGAGACTTGGAAAAGATAAGCAAAAAAAGACCATTACTCATTGTTAACCTTTTGGACTCAAACATCCTTGCATTTGACTTACTAGGGCTTACGTTTCAAGAAGGCCCATGTAACACATCCTGAACTGAAAGCTACCTTTTGCCTGCCAATACTTGGTGTAAAGAAGAATCCCTCCTCCCCACTTTATACAACCTTGGGTGTTATTACCAAAGGTACTGTCATCGAGGTGAACGTGAGTGAGTTGGGCCTTGTGACACAAGGAGGCAAGGTTATTTGGGGTAAGTAAATTTGTTAGTATGGGGATGCTGCTCTTGTAATCCTAAAAACAAATTTTCAAGTTGACATAAAGTACACAGCAAACTGTAATGTGGAAGACATAGATAAGTTCACACTTGATGTAAAGCAGATTTATATCTTTAGGAAGAATACTTTTTGTAGAAAAAGTAGTTATGAATATAATTTAACTTAGTTTCAGTTATATGAGATGTACTACATTGCTAGACTTTGATGCTATATTTAAAAAGAAATTAATTACCAGGGAAACAGATGCCAAGATATGGTTATAACTAAAAAATATTGGAATATAATAAATTAACCGTGAGTGGAAGAAGGAAAGCATTTATCAAACAGCCACACTCTTTCAGTCGTAATGAAAAACTAAAATGTCATGTAATTATAAATTCCTTTTCCTCATTTTCTTGCTTTTCTGCTTTTAGTGCCCAGATATTCCTAAACTTGAATGTTCTTTGAAAGGGAAGAATCCTATATAATAACAGGCTAATATGCAAATTGTCCCTTTGGCCAGGAGTTCAACCAGGGGGTGGGGCCGGTCAGCCAACCACCCTGGATCGGGGGCGGGTCAGCCAGACCCCACCCATGCACGAATTCATGCACTGGGCCTCTAGTATCTTCTATAACTCTTAAAAGTAGTAAATTAGAAATATTGGGGCAAAGGTTATATTTTTTAAAGTTTTTACTAGCTAACATCCCTCTTTTTCTTCATTTTGTTTCCTTAGGAAAATATGCTCAGGTTACCAACAATCCTGAAAATGATGGGTGCATAAATGCAGTCTTACTGGTTTGACAGCAGTTTCATACAAGTAACTTTGTAATTGTTGAAGATTATGCACCAATCAGGAAAATTCCTTTACTATGATGTTTCTGAGTGCTATCAAACAGCTAACATGTCTGCAATCATCAAGAGAATTATTTATTCTATTGTAAAGAACATTAAAATGGCCCAGTTTTACAAATTGGTCTTTATTTTGGGGTCTGTTTATCACTTAGGTGCTCATGAAATTGAATGATTAAAAAAAGCAATTATAACAGTTTCCTACTTCATCAATAACTATCTGTTTTAATAAGTGGGTATTCAGCAATGCAGATCTAACATTTCTGGAAAGCCAGTGTAGTTAACACCTTTTATCCTAAGAGTTAATGCACACTTAATATGGGGCCTACGCTATAAAACTGTCATCTAAAACCTCACCTCATTATTTATTCATCATTAGACCTAAAAATGTAGCATTAACACAACTGGTAATGTTAAGTTTATAAAGTATTCACATTGAAGGCATACGAGAAAAGGTACACTACAGTAAGTCGAATTCAGAAGAAATTTAGATAAATCTTTTCTCCTGTAATTCTTAATTTCTTCAGACAGTAAGTCAGTAGTTAGTATGTTAAACATTTTCTTCTCTTACCATATATAGTAACACCTACTTGGAACTGTGCTTTCTACTTGCAACATGAAAAACACCAAAATGTTTATACTTTTAGCATTTTCTGTATTCTGAACTCGGTAGTACAGTGGGGCCTTGACTTACGAGTGTCCTGACTAATGAGTTTTTGAGATAGCAGCTGTCTCTCAGCCGATTTTTTGCATTGAGTTGACAGTAATTTGAGTTAACGAGCTCGGTCTCGGAACGAATTAAACTCCTAAGTCAAGGCCCCACTGTATATTTCTATTTTTAGAGTCTGAAATTTGTTTAAATCCAGAAAAAATGGTTTTAAAAAGAAAAAGACTGCACTGATGCCCTTAAAAGAGAAATATATTTGTAATCACATAATATAAAAAAGATGTTTTAGGGTAATTGTCAAAGCACCTTTGTGATATGAATTATGTTGGTGGCTTTGAGCTTTAGGGTGTCTATATATTAATCTATAGTCGTTTTAAATTGTTTATTTTTAAAAATCTGTTCTGAAGGTACAACCAGTATGAACAAATTCTGTATCCAAATACATCATCAATGAAATTAGGGAAAAGAAAAGGGAAAGAATTTCAAAACACAGACCAAGAACAATCACAAAATATATGTTTAATTACTACTTTTAAACTAAAAAAACAACTACCAAGAAAATTTCAGTAAGACCTGCTATTCTAAATATTGTAATATCTTTTCTAAGTTCTATAAACAATAAAAGGTTTAGAACACAGGAAAAGAAAGGCTGGCTAGTCCTTGGGAATGACTATCCAGTATAATACAATTACTTCACAATGACAGAAGCTTAACCTTTCTTACAATTAGTTTTAACATGATTTTGCCACTAATAGAAATGAATGACTTAGGTTTTGGAAGGTGAAAGAAAACACTGACTAAAGGTAAGCACATGATGCTACAGAACTGAGATATTTTTTAAAATAAGCAAATTAACTTATACAAAGCCTGATATTGACAGAAACGTAACTCGTCACATCCATGAAATATCGGATAACACCTTGAACAATATTGATGTTAGTGGACATACCAGGCAGAAATATATTTGTAAAATACTGTCACATGGATGAGTAATGTCAATATAAATTCTTTATTTACACTTTAAGATTCTGTTTCAGATTGCTGGTGTGACCAAATTTAGAAGGTAATCCTTAAGGGTAAAGCAGAACATAAGAGCAGATATCAGATGCTACGTAAACTCTCAATCTGATGCAATCACAACCCACCAAGATAATTTTCTAAAGTCACTAAAACCATTTTAGGTAGCATGGTGTTCTGGTGGTCAGCAAAAAGTGAACCATTAATCACTAGTAGTTGTCTTTCCTGTGATAATTCTCTGTACTTAATGGGAAACACCATGAATAGAGACACAATTTAAGCAAGTGACTGATAGTCTGTCATGCTATTTGATTTTATAAAAAATCATAATAGACCCTCATCTTTAAAAGCTGTAGAAGAGCTTTATAATAAATTCTTAAATATACTTATTTCTGTGATGTCCAGCAATTGAGTAAACTTAAAAGAACTAAAATTTTGTTAATAACTGCTCTATATTACACAAGGAAATACATATTTACACAAACTAAAGTGAACTTCCTTCTCCACGAATAAGACTTCTAAACAAAACAATCCACAAAGAATTACAGAATGTGACTGGATACTCAACAACTGGACTAGCTGTTTGAAATCAAATTTCTGTCCTCTAGTTCTGAAAGTTTTACTAACGATTTGCAAAAACAAGTATCTAAGTTTTATTTAGTTTTCTAGTTGATATATTTTGTTATAAATTCTATACTCACTGAGTATAGAACTCATTTACTGAAAAAGCATGTTACTGAATGTGAATGTTAGGGTTTTTCATGTGACTCACTTTTCCTCCTTTACTATCTATAAGCGCCAAAATAACATTTTTCTGCCAGACAACATGTAACAAGTTTTCTTGTGTGCTGAACAAAAAGTTTTGAAATTGCCTAAAATGCACATCTTGTTTAAGAATAAACCAAACTAGTTCAACTGTTAGTCCCTGGCAATCACATGAATAACCATTTCTTTTTGTAAACTCAGTAACCATATTCACACATCAAGAGTTGTCAGTGATTTCAACCTTCTTAAATTCCACCTTTTTATAGAAAGTATTTTGAAGAGAAAATGAATAATCCCAAGTAAAATAAGTGTTGGATTTTTATAAATTTAAAATGGAAAGGTTAAGAATAAGAACTCACTAAATCTTAATCTTTAATTCCCTATTTGTGGTTTTAACAAATGTTTTTCATACAACATGTAAGAACGTAAACGTTTGATAGGGAATTAGTACTACTCATACTTTTTTCTTTCACTTATTTAGCATTTTTTTTCTTTTTGAGAAAACAGCCAAAGTGCTGTAATTTTCATTTAGCCCGAAATCTGGCTTATCCCAACCAATAGTTAAAGAAAATTTGGGGATACAAGTACTCAAAATTTTACAATGAATAGGAAGGTTTGCCATTTTGCCTGCTTAAAGAACTTGGATCTTTCTAAAGTACCAACATCCCCCTGAAAAATGTAATGACATAACTTGACTGTGGACTAAAAAACATTTAACATCAATCCTTAGCATTATTTGTCAAATAATGACAAAAAGTTCTAACTCATTTTTTCATAATGAACCAAGCCTGTTTTAAAAACAATCTAAGTGGTCTCAAAGCATTCTTCAACTTAAGTACACATCTGAGTACACATAATACTTCCAAAGAGCGGTGTTATTTCGAGTTTCTCTTTGGATCCTAAGAATAACCATTTTGTTCATTTCTAAATAAATTACTCTACAAAAATTAACAATTGAGGGTTTTGTTGTTTTTAAGTTTTCCTGGGCAAAGGCCTTTGCTATGGCAACACAATGAACAGGCTGGCTTGTAACTTGTCCTCAAAACAAATCAAGAGTAAAAGCAAGACCGAAGGGACAAAGCCTCCAATTTGACTTAAGCTCTGGTAACAGTTCCTCGGGCAGCGTTACTGCTGTCATCCAGATCTACGTGGGGCGTAGTTTCACACCTACCCAAAGTGATGCCGAGGGCATCAGCTGGCAGGCAGGCAGGCAGATTTTTTGACAGGATTCACTCTGTGAGGGAAGTGGATGAACGCTGAGAGGAATATAAGATTCTAGAATAAGGGCAACAGCAGGATTAAGGAGAACTCTTAGGAAGGGGCCTCTTCTAATGTATATGTGTTAACTAGGTGAAGACAAAAGTATAGTCCCCAACTTCAAAAGAAAATTTAAATAATTATATTAGTACCTACATGCCAGAGTTAAATCCCTAGCACTACTGTTAATATTAGATGTTATAAGGAGTGAGTTGGAAAGTTTGTACCTATTCGGAAAAGTCAAATGAAGAAACTGCATCTACACTACAGTGAATTAAGAGGCCAAAATACTGCCCTCATAAACCTTTGACCAAAAATTTATGTATTTGTGCTCTCATTTAGTCGAAATTATTCTAATTTACTGCCATTTTTGTTTAGGCATGCCTACATTTTTTAAAATGGTGATTAGTTTTGATAGTTAAGCTAAAACTTCTAGAACACTCCCCAAGTTTACTATTTAAAACTCAAGTGTAAAAGATTTCTGTAATCCTCACAATGAAAAGCCTACTACTTTGTTTTTTAATTTATATATCCTGAAATACTAATAGTCACATGGCCCCAACTACTAAAGAAAATACAGTATGATCTGGTTTCCCCAAATCAAAACATGGTTAATAAAAATTAAAAAACTGTATTTACTCAAAGTAACCTGAAAATTAAAAACAATGATGAATCCTAAGTCCTAAGAAGGAGGGAAAAACAGCATCATAAATAAGCTCAAAGTGAAATTTTGGAATTTTTGTCCTGTGCCCCGTGCTATTTATTACCATATCTTAAAAACAGTTATGTTACAAAGAGGATCTGTGATCTGCATTTCTTCATTCAGGTCAGCTTGGCTTTCTTCTTAGCAGGTCCTTTGTATCCTTTGGCCTTTCTTCTTAAATTCCGCCTGTCTACAACAGGCACTTCCACTTCTATTTCCTCTGAGCTGCTATCCACAGTTTTTTCTATTGATTGTGTAAACTGATCCAGTTGCTCAGAAGATGCTTCCGACTGCTCCTCTGACTGGTTCTTCTGTCCTGCATTCTGTGAAAACTGCACATCTTCAAGTTCAACCTCTATCAAAGAACTATGAGGAACAGCTGGAGATGTTTCCTGGGGCTCGGACACCCCCTCTTCAACCTGGTCTTCCAATGAGGAAGTAGTATTAGGTGACAAATTTTCAGAGATCGGTTCCTCAGAAAATTCAGCTACCACAGAGTTTGGAAAACCACTGTCAGATTGTTCTTCATGTGGGATAGTGGCAGCATTGTCTGAACTCCCAAAATGTGCCTTCTTTCTTGGAACTTGTGGCAGTTTCTCTTCTGTGTGCCCCTTTCCATCAGATGGGCCTTCGTTTAACAACACTTCTGAGTCAGTTGCATTTGAGGTCTAAAAATAAAAACCTGGTGAGCAAACTTCTGCAATATAGACCTTATGTAAATTATTCTTAGAAACCAATATGTAATGATACTAAACTGTATTTTAAAGACTTCAGTATTCATTACTTTACTCAACCATCTGTACATATTCTGAGTACAAGTCAATTTCTTCAAAATTTTCTTTGATAATTTGCATACATTAAGTTCTTGCTTTAAAGATATCATAAAAAGAATAATTTTAACTCAAAAAGTACTTAAGATATTTTAAACTTCATATCAAGATTTTTCAAAACTTTTAGCTCAAAAGTTTTTATTTTCTTGGTGTTACTGGAGCCAGAACCAAGAGTCCCTTGGAACTTGACACTGTCACCCCATTAAATTTGACTATGGTTTTGTTAGATGACACGTAAGGGCAATGGAAATTTTATTCATTTATTTATCCTAGACGCTAATAAAGTAATTCTATACAATAGTTTTTTAGCTTTACATTTAAATATTCAAAATAAAAAATTAAATTTCTTTTAAGACGAGATCGGGCGCGTTCAGGGTGGTATGGCCGTAGACAATTTCTTTTAAAATAGTCCAAGTTTTTCCCACTAATCTGATGTCTAACTAATTAAAACAAATTAAAATGATCATGTAAGCAAATAGGTACTCAAATACTTGGCAAAAATTTTTTTATCCATTTTTCTAAGCTTTTACCTACAAAGTAAAACTCATTTTGTAAACAAATCTGGTAAGAATGAATAGGTTATAAAGATTTGAATTTATGAAACATTACTGATTGCATCTTTGTAAAATACTGAATCTAGTATAAAATTTAATTTTTCTAAAGGACTGTACATGTTAAAGGAGGAAAATATACATACTACTCTGCCCTTGCCATGTCACCAACACTAGAATATGTTAACTATAAAATGTTAGGTTATCCCAACCCAGTTTTCTCAGTGGTTAGAGCATCAGCCCACGGACTGAAAGGTCCAGGGTTCAATTCTGGTTGCAGGCTCACTCCCTGGGGCTCATGCGAGAGGCAACCAATCGATTTGTCCCTCTCACATCGATGTTTCCCTCTCTCTGTTTCTCCCCCTCCCTTATACTCTGTCTAAAAAATCAATGGAAAAAATATCCTTGGGTGAGAATTAACAAAGCAAGCAAAATATTAGGTTATTTCCCTCTTACCTTATCCTGTGCAACAGCCTCGGGGGGGTTTGAAGATTCTACCACCAGCGGAACTAGATTTGTAGGGTCTTCACTGGAATTAAAAGGCTGCAATTTAAATTCTTCATCTAAAACTTCACTAGTGGAGTCCTCCTCTTCAATTATAAGAGAGGTCTTAATAGTATCATCCATTACTTCACCATTCATAGGCTCTACTTCAGATTCCTACGGGGGGGAAGGGGAGGAATATGTCAGGACGTAATTACAGACTCACTTATTTGTCATGTAATGTGGGTCCATTCTCAGTCCTATCTGTCAGGTACCAAGACTCAAGATAAATTCTACCACATTATAGGGCAGGGGTTAAAGAATAGTGTTATCGGGGAAAAGGGGAAATGTATGAGGCAGGGTCAATAAAAGAAAAGAATCCATAAGTCCCCCAAACTCCTCCTGTTCTCATGGAGAGAGAGGACAGGAACTGGATACACTGGACACAGTGTGGGTCTGAGATTCAATAATGAAACCCTGCCCCTTCTTGCTCTTCCTTCTCAAAGGGCAATCATGGGAGGAACCTTTTCAGTAAAAAGGCACCAGAGAGGGTCTAGATGTGGTGCCACCTCTTTACAGAACACCAGCTGCTCAGCACTTACCATCTTTGGAGCCTGGAAGTGAGTTTACCCTGCCAGGGGGAAGGAACACTAGCAATCCTGTGGGAAGCTGAGTTTGGCTACAGGTTCCTGCAGGGATAAAATGAGCCCCCAAACTCAGTTCCCTGTCTAGTTAACTTAGCGTCATTTCTGAACAATCCTCCTCCTTACCTCACATTAAAATATAGAAAAGTGATCTGATAACACAAACCCTGCAATTTCTAAAAATCTTCCAATGTTTATCAATATACAAGACTTCTATTTAATGTCTAATATTTCTAATCCTACTGATATTCTCGTAATTAGAAGGCATTTTATTACCATTTTAATAATAAGAAAACTGATGCACTCAAGTGTTCAGAAATAGATTTGGCTGAATTATATAGAACCCCTGAAATCATATAAAGAACATTTCCCACAGGACTATTGAAATCAGGGCCATAGACATACAAAATAACTTGCACAAAGAAAACAATTATAATAAAACTCATAAAAGAACCAATTAGTGCAGAAGACATATCA
The DNA here is from genome assembly GCF_964212035.1 of Myotis nattereri. Classification (NCBI taxonomy): domain Eukaryota; kingdom Metazoa; phylum Chordata; class Mammalia; order Chiroptera; family Vespertilionidae; genus Myotis; species Myotis nattereri. The sequence continues at coordinate 39,718,071 of NC_138079.1, forward strand.
AAAGGAAGAAAATGAGAACAATAGAGCAAAAGCTTTAAAAAATAGAATTCTGGTAACTAAAAGTGAGAAGTAACAGAAGAGAACAACTCAGTCCAGCCAGTTTTAGTTTTGGGAACTGAATGAAAGACAAGACATTTTTTACAAGGCTCAATACAGAAGTGGTAAGAAAGAATAGAGATTGTGCTAAATTTAAGATGATAGAAGACATTTGTCTAAACAGAAATATTCAGAAGGCAAGTAACATTATGAGACTACACTCTGGATCAATATTGAAAGTCTACAGTTATTGGTCATCCCCTCATTGAACCATTAGATTGGATGCATTTTCAAAAGAGAGAGGATGAACCAAAGAGCAGAAAGTCAAGAGCTCAGTCTTTTAGATGAAAAAGCAGAACAGTCAAAAAATAAATAAAACAAAACAAAACTTAAGAGATAGGAAAACCAAGAAGTTAAAATACAGTAGTGTTAAAAAGCAAGGGAGCTAGAGAATCTTGAAGAGAGAGTAGTCAATCTAGGTCAGAAAATCCACTGGAATTCAATGGAAGTGGCACTGGTGACCTATAACAGTATGTGCTCAATGTATTGTTGGACAAATGAAACTGGTTAAATGAAGTATGTACAGTTAATATTAAGTTTTTAAAAGAGAAAAAAAGCACAAATACATATATGCCCGTAAGCATCTAGGTCATGATGGCGAACCTATGACACGCGTGTCAGAGGTGACACACGAACTCATTTTTTTGGTTGATTTTTCTTTGTTAAATGGCATTTAAATATATAAAATAAATACCAAAAATATAAATCTTTGTTTTACTATGGTTGCAAAGATCAAAAAATTTCTATATGTGACACGGCACCAGAGTTAAGTTAGGGTTTTTCAAAATGTTGACACGCCGAGCTCAAAAGGTTCACCATCACTGGTAGGTGCACATAAACCTTTTTTATTTTTCAAATATAATTTACATTCAATATTTTTCTGTATTAGTTTCAGATGTACAGCAAAGTAGTTTTAAAAATCATGTACTTTACAGAGTGGTCCTCCGCTGCTTCAAGTACCCACCTGGCCCCACACATATTTATCACAATATTATTGACTATATATCCTATGCTATAATCTACATCTCTGTGACTATCTTGTAACTGCCAATTTGTAGGGTTTTTTTGTTTTTTTGAGATAAACCCTTCTCTATTTTGTTTAAAACAACCACCACCACCACCTTAATATTTACTGATAGCCCTTCCCCCTCACCCCTCCTTTTGGGCTGGGGGGTAGATAATGGGGAAATGGCCCCCAGGGGCGGGGCTGACCATAGAGCCCCTTGGAGAGGTAATGGAACCCAAGTCCCCTCCCCAGGGGACGGGGCGCCTGTAGTGTATGAACTGGGGAGTTAACGGGACTCTTGAACCTCTTCTTGTACCAACATATATGCCCTTGGCCATCAAGGGTAAACAAGCATATGGGGAGGGGATTCCTACCGCTCCTCTATGTCCCTGCTCAGCCCCCGTCTCAGGAACTGAGGGCGAAGGAGCAAGAAAGTGGAGAAAGGGTGGGGGTAGGGTGTCACACAAAGGAGTACTGGTTATTAATGGCTCTGGGGTGGCCCCCTTCTTTTCCATCGCCCCCTAGTGGTAACTGCTGGAGCTGCACCATTGGTGTTGCTTCAGGGACCCCACTAGATCCAGGGCCTCCCTGGACCTCCATGCCTGGTGTCATGGCCTCTTCCAATTCAACCATGGGGACCAACTCAACCACAGGGACCAGCTCTTCCTGGATCCCTCCACAGCCCACTTTCTCTTTCTCTTGCCTCTCTTTGGCTGCTGTGGCTGTTGCTGCTGCCACTTCTGACATCCCCGACGCCTCTTCTGCCCCAGGATGTGGGGGATCTGTCCATGAAGGGGGTTCAGGGGGTGGGGGTGGGTCGTGGGAGGTGTTCGGTTACACAGTCACTCGCTCCAAAGGGCATGAGGGTGGAGGAGGCATCGGGGTAGCATCGATCTCCCTCGCACACCCCTGCATGGTTCCCGGCCTGCTCTCGGCCTCCTCACTTCTTGGGTGCACGGTACCTCCTCCCCTGCAGACCTGCTCTGCTCACCCTGCTGCTGCTGGGAGGACACAACATAGCTGCCAAAGACAACATCACTGGGGCCTCCAGACTCCAGAGGGATGGGGTGCACCCGGAAATGCTTGAGCATATCAAAAATGGACTGGAACCACAGGTGCTGGGCCCGGCACTGACCCTACTCATTCAGTGACAGACGCAGGTGCTTGGCCTTGCCCTGGAAGTTGAAAGTGAGGACATATTCGCCCGCCTCGTCTCACTCTGACGTACCAGGAAAACACCACGGGAGTCGGTGCCTCCGGCCAGTACTAACTGGGCAGCCTTGAGTCGAGAGAGCATCCCGTGGTACCAAAGAAATCCTGAGAGGGGCTGCTCCCCCTCACCTCCCTCTATTCCCCCTGGAACAGGAATGACCCTGTGGCTGTTTCTGGAGTGTCCAGTGGTGGGTAGCGGGTTGAGAGGGGATGAACTGTCCCAGCTGGGGGTTCCTCTTCAATGGGGATGCGGGGTGGCAACTCTGGGGGAAGCAGTTCCATTGAGTCAAAATGGGAGGCAGCAATGGAGGCGGAATTAGGGGAGATGGATGCTGAAGGGTAGTCTGAGAGGCCCCCATATGCCCCCTGGGACAGGCAGTCGTTGCTCTCACTGGGTCCCAGCAGTAGATCCTGGCTGGGCAGACTCTCTGAGTGATTCAGGCCGGGCAGTTCCAGGCTGTCTGTGTTCTCTCTTGTAAGAAATGAGGCTCCAGGGGCCACTGGGAGGGTCATGGTGTGGGGACTGGTAGCAGGGCAGGGCCCGGGGCTCAGGCATTCTTGAACGTCAGACACCCAGGCCTTCACATGTAGAGCATCAGCTGTCTCCAGGATATACTCTGAGGAGCCTTCCACCTTAACCACAAATGTGTTCTCCCGATCAGGCATCTCCAGCGCTGTGGTCGCCCGCACATCCATGATGGTAGAGCAGGGAATGCTGAGCCAAGGCCGAGATGCCTTGGGTGGTACAAAGAATTCCAGGCGACTTCCTCCTCCTCCTCCTCCTCCTTCACTTCAAAGCAGTAAGCGACACTTCTGCCACCGAGGCTGCCCTCCTCCCCCTGAGGTGGGCCCCGCTGCCCCTCCGCCCCGGCCCACTCCAGCTGGGTCAGGGGCCGCCTCTTCCGCCCCCATGAAGCTCAGCAGCTCTTCCCTCTGCACCATCCCTGCCCCATCCTTCAAGGTCCCTCCTCCCGACTGAGTCTCAGCCTCTCAAAACGGTGAGTCCATCTGTCCCCTGGGGATGTTCCACCACTAACCAGCCCCCTGCCAACAGTCCCAGCCGCACCAGAGGAGTTGGAGGTGCTGTTTCCGCCTAACACTGGGGGGCCTGATGAGGTCTCCAGGGGCCCGGCCGGGGAGGGAGGGTCCACGGTCCCCCGCCCCTGCAGGATGCCGCGGACCGAACCTCGGACGGAGCGACCCACTGAACGGAGGGAGAAGCTTTAGCTTCGGCTTCGAGGAGGAGGTTGCAGACGAGGAAGAGACCGAGGAAGGGAGGAGGTGGGCCAGGTCCTCAGACGATGGAGAAGGGCTCGGCACAGCCAGCCAGAGGCCCGCCCGCCCTGCAGCTCTCAAGGGACAGGTCATGTGGCGGGATCTCCACACCGGGACTCAGAGGGGCCAGATGGGTGGTGAGAGGGAGCCAGAGGCCCAGGCCACCTCAGCTCCAAATGCTGCAGGAAGAGCTCAGCGAAACGGCAGGAGAAGGCAGCCTTGCCCCAGGCCCTGCATACTGGGGGTGGGAGGCCAGGTACAGGCGAAAACGGCGGGCAAAATCCAGGGCAACGGGACTCACAGAACTTCCGCCAACTGGGGGAGGGGGTGGTGGCAAGGGAGGAGGAGAGGGGAAGGCCCCGTCCTCCAGGGAAGGGGCACCATTCATGACGGTCCCCAGGAGGTGCAGAGGGGGAGCCTGTGGGGAGGGGCAGCAAAGAGGAAAGCGGCCAGAAGACACGGGTGAGCGGCAGCAGCTTTCCCCGTGGGAGTCTTAATAACCTCTGTCACAGATGCGGAAACGGAAGCTCAGAAAGGTTTCAGGGACTCGCTGGACTGACCTCAGCCACAGCCTCTCACTGCCTCAGCTCTAGGAGGAGCTAGGCCTACAGAGCTCAGAGACCCTGCCTCATGTATCCAACTCTTAGGGAGGCTGCTCCTTGAGGAGGGTGGACGGATGATGGATTGAAACAGCAACTGTCTTGGAAGCTGACCCCAGGGCCCAGCACCCAAGCCCTGTGCGAAGAAGGCCTGCAATGGTCACAGGCCACTTCTTTGCTGCCCCTTCAGTCTGGAGCTCAGAGGCAGCAGCACCAGGTGAGGAAAGGCTAGGAGGTCGGGTCAGGGCGAGTCTTTGCTGGCCACGAACTAAATAAAACCTAACAGGGAGCGGGGGATCCTCGAACTTTTCACCTCCCTCTTCTCTCACTGGGGAGTGTGCCCTAAAGGCTGGCTAGCCTGCTGGTTAAGGCCATGGCGTATGGAGTCAGACTTGGGATGAAATCCAATCTCTGACACCTATTAGCTGTGTAATCTTGAACAAATTATATGTCCTCTCTGAGCTTCAGTTTTTGTATCTATCGGGAGAATTAAGTAGAACACATCAGTGCTTGACACAAAGTAAGCACAAAATAAAGGACCACCATTATTGCTATCTTTGTGGGTTCCAATCTTCTAAAAGAGAAATTAGAGAAGGAAGAGATTTCCCGAGGTCTTACAACTGGCAAACAGCAGAGCTGGACATAGAATTTAGCGCTCCTCCCCCCTATTACACTGGATAAATGACTGGCACCAGGACTGGGGTGAAGATAGCTCAGGAAGGTCTCCCCAAAACCTCAGACTCCTATTGCGACCCACAGTCAGCACCCCTCCCCTTCCTCCTTGGCCTAGGCCCTGCACACTCAGGTGGCTCCAAGCACAGGAACCATCCCAAACCAACGCGAAGAAGCCAGGAGATGCCGGAGTCATGGAGCACAGGGGACCCGAGCCAAGGGGCACGGACACAGAAGAGAAACCGATCTCCAGACAGAGGCCACCTCCACGCACAGGCCCACCCCACCCTCCGCGCCACAGGCGGACCCAGCGCCCTCGGGCCCGCTGACCCTGCGTCTCCTGAGCTGGTGACTCAGTTTCTCTTCTGTCCAACAGGACTCAGACCATCTGCCTGGTGCACCTGCCTCTTGGCTCAGTTCTGATAGTCCCCGAAGGGCGGGCGGCGGAAGGTGCAGGCTCTGCGCCAGGCTCGGACCTCCGGACCCGCCGCAGCCCACCGACCCGACCCGACCCTACCCCCCAGGCACCCTCCACCCACCCATTCCCCGGGACCGCAGTCTCTGGGGGTCACCCCGCCTCCTGCTCTCTCCATGCCGAGCGCCCCCCTGCCTCGGGGGCCCCCACGCCCGCTTCCACGCAGGGCTTCTCGGAGGACCCAGCCGGCCAATTTGTACAGTTTGACCCCATCACCTTTTTCACCCAGCCCCCTCACCGCCCTCTCCTCTGACAACTGTCAGTCTGTTCTCTGTTTTAATTTAGTTTATTTTGTTCATTAGGTTCTGCGTATAAATGCAATTATACGGTATTTATCTTTCTCTGCCTGACTTATTTCACTTAGCACAATACCATCTAGGCCCATCCATGCTGTCACAAAAAGTACAATTTTGTTCTTTTTTATGGCTGAATAGTATTCTATTGTGCATATATATGTCCACAGCTTTTTTTATCCAGTCATGTATTGATGTGCACTGGGGTGGCTAGACCACCTTCTTAACCACAGCCTATATAATAAAGGAATATGCAAATTGACCGTCACTCCACCACAACGATTGCGGCACCCACAGTGGAGGGGGCGGGGGAGAGAGGGGTCCCGTAACACAAGATGGCTGTGCCCACAGCAGAGGCCGAGTTCCCGCAATAAGCCTTAACGAGCAATCAGCAGCTCCACTGCCCCCCCTGCCCCCATGGGGCTTGACAGGGGACCTCAGGCCATGCCCCCTAACCTGGGACAGGGGACCTGAGGCCACGCCTCCTGCCAGCGGAGCTTGATGGAGGACCTCAAGGTACACCCCCCACCCCGGCACCAGGCCAGGGGACCCCAGGCTACACCCCCCACCCCAGCGCCAGGCCGGGGGACCTCAGGACACACCCTCCGCCCAGCGGGGCTTGACAGGGGATCGCAGGCCATGTCCCCCACCTGGCAGGGCTTGACAGAGGACCTCAAGGTGTGCCCCCCTCCCCGACCTGGGCTGGGGGACCTCAGGCCGCACCCCCCACCCCAGTGCCGGGCCAGGGGAACCTGAGGCTGCGCGCCCCCGCCCAGCGGGGCTTGACAAGGGTGGGACCGGCTGGGTCTGGATCTAGCCCAATGGGGGAGGGTGCCCGGCCAGGTCTTGGTCTCGCACGATTTTGAGGCGCACGTGGGTGGGTGGGGACTTGACTCTGGGTCCCATGGTGCGCCCCAGACTCTGAAAAGATTTTCATATACATTTTACTAATTTTCTTTCATCTCTGACTCTTCTATTATAGAGAAAGGGCAAATAGCATTATTGAAATACTTCCTCTAATTAATCCCCTTTTATTGTGCACAAATTTTCTGAACCAGGCCACTAGTATAAGAATACTCGAGCCCTAACCGATTTGGCTCTGGATAGAGCATCAGCCTGCAGACTGAAGGGTCCCAGGTTCGATTCCGGTCAAGGGCATATACCTTGGTTGCGGGCACTTCCCCACTGGGGGGTGTGCAGGAGGCAGCTGATAAATGTTTCTCTCTTATCGATGTTTCTAACTCTCTATCCTTCTCCCTTCCTCTCTGTAAAAAGTCAATAAAATATATTTTTTTAAAAATGTGACCGTTGCCTAAGTGAAAAAGAGTTAAAAAAAAAAAAGAAGAAACTTGAAATGGATTAAAAACTGAAATGTAAGACCCAAAACCATAAAACTGCTATAAGAAAACATAGACAGTAAAATATCGCACATTTCTCTTAGCAATATGTTTTCTGAAATATCTTTTTGGGTAAGGGAAACAAGAGAAAAAAATAAATGGGACTACATCGAATTAAAAAGGTTTTGCACAGTAAGGGAAACCATCAAGAAAACAAAAAGACAACCTACTGAATGGGAGAAGATATTTGACAATGACATATCTGATAAGTGGTTAATATCTAAAACTTATAAAGAACACAGATAACTCAACACCAGAAAAGCAAATAACCCAATTAAAAAGTGAGCAAAAGACCTGACTAGACACTTCTCCAAAGAGGACATACAGGCCAATAGATACATGAAAAAATGCTTAACATCACTAATCATCAGAGAAACACAAATCAAAACCACAATGAAACACCATCCCACACCTATCAAAAAAGTTATCAATAAATCAATAAACAACAAGTGTTAGAGAGGACGTGGAGAAAAAGGAACCTTCTGCACTGTTGGTGGGAATGCAAATTGGTGCAACCACTATGCAAAACAGTGGAGGTTCTTCAAAAAATTAAAAATGGGCCCTAGGCAGTTTGGCTCCATGGATAGAATGTTGGCCCACAGTCTGAAGGGTCATGGGTTCGATTCTGGTCAAGGCACGTACCTCAGTTGCAGGCTCGATCCCCAGCCCTGGTCAGGGCACTTGCGAGAGGCAACCAATCGACGTGTCTCTGTAACTTCAATGTTTCTCTTTCTCTGTCTCTCCCCCTTCCTTCCACTCTCTAAAAATCAATGGAAAAATATCCTCAGGTGAGGATTAACAAAACAAAAAATTAAAAATGGAATTGCCTTATGACCCAGCAATCCCACTTCTTGGAATGTATCTGAAGAAACCTGAAACGTTGATTTGAAAGAATACATGCACCCCTATGTTCATTGCAGCATTATTTACAAGAGCCATGATATGGAAGCAACCCATTAGTCTCTTTTTAAAATATGTACTTTGTTTTCCAAATTTTCTACAAGAAAAAAAGTTATTTAAAAACAGAGTTTCAAGAAATAGAGGGAAGCTAAATTGGTGTAAATTAAGAAAATAAAATGGGTAATGTAGTTTCACTTGTTTAGCTGCTGGCTGGATTAAGAAAGCAGGTAAAAGATTTTTAAAGAAACTTCAGCACATATGAAAGAAGAAATAAGGAATCTGTAGAGAGAAGATTAAAGCTATTTAAGAAAAAGAACAAGAAATTAATAGAGAAGAAAAAAGAAGGTACGGATAAATATTTGAGGAGCTGAAGAAATCAAGTGAGATAGTTTACTTAGTCACAGAGGATTTTCCTGTATGTTTTCTGGTGTTTAAAAAAATGAATTTAGTTATTTTAGCAGGAATTTGCAGTCAAATATGTTTTTTTTTCTAGGAAACTCATTCATATCCTCCTAATCAAATTAGGATTGCAATTGAAGACCTGTTGGACCTTAAAGTATTCCAACTGGTTCCATAAGGTAGATTAAGAAAGTTAAAGTTTCGTTTACTTCCATTCATTTTATTTATGGAATAAATAGTGATCTCCTACCTTTTCACCATCTTGCTTCTCCAGATGTGACTGGATTTTAGGTGTTGAATGAGCATCTTTATCACTACTTCCGTCCTCAAATTCAACCACACTCTGTGAATGTTCTTCTTCTAGTAATTCTTCTGAGCTCTCTGATGTGTGTGAAGTAGACTCCAATCTAAAAGCAAAACAAAATTCTTACATGTTTTCTTAAGGATGAATATAAATTTCAGGAATCTGTTAATAAAGTAACACTTCAGAGAATCAACTAAGTGTTGTTCAGTCAACAATTTCAAATTTTACAGGTCCAAGACCAATCTCTTCATCCTATAAATTTGTTCTTTCCTACCTTGTTCTCCAGTTCAATTAATAACATCACTATATTTTCAAACATGTAAACAAGACCTTTCCTTTATCCATATCTGATAATATCTTATTCTATTAAAGTAAACCCACATCCTAGTATACCTGGGACCGTACAGTTTAAAGCTTTTATCCCAGCATTGGCATATTATAAAGCCCCTTTTCTTTCTCAAAAAAAATCAATTTGGACCATAAATGATATGGTTTAGTTCTACCTCCAAAATGCCTTTCAAACATATCCCTAACTTACTATTACCATTTTCAGGTCCCAATTCTCTCTGGAGAATTCTCACAGTAACTTCTTCCCAATTCATCTTTTCTAGATAGACAGATGATAGATAGATAGATAGATAGATAGATAGATAGATAGATAGATAGATAGATAGACAGACAAAGAGTTGGGGAAAATAGTGATGTGAAAGAAACATTTATCAGTTCCTCTCATTCAAACCTCGACCAGGATTGAACTCACAACCATGTGCCCTGACTGGGAATCGAGCCGGCAACTTTTCAGAGCTCAGGACAACACTCAACCAACGTAGCCACACCAACAAGGGCACCCAATTCATCTTAATACTTATTCTTTAGTAAGTTTTTCAGAGCTGTGTTTCTCATATACATATCTGTACCTGTGACAGCCCCACTCAGAAAACTCTGATAGTTCTCTATGGCTTAGAGAATAAGGGATATCTCCCTTTAAAGCCTAACAAGACCAGACCCTTATATTCTTACCTCCTACTAGATACTACTGAAACAGTGAGAAATTGTAACCCACCCCACCGTTCTTTTTGACACTGTTTCTGTAAATGCTGATTCTGACTAATATGTAGCTTGCAGATGAAGAGCATGTTTGTTTAAGAATCCTAGAAACTAACTTCAGACGAAGCAGACTCTGCCCTTCAGTCTTCCCAGTTCTGGGAAACTTGCTAATCTTTAACCATAGAACCAGGATGATGCAGAACCAGAACGATGAACCAGGATGACGCACACCAGACCATCACTTCACCAGTTTCGAGATTCATATCGGATGGACTGTGCTGGCCTGCATGTACAGAACTACTCAACTCCCTCACCGTGATTCCTTTGTTCTACTTTCCCTGTTCCTCCTTATAAAAACCTCGGTCTGCACTGAGGTGTTGAGATGGGCTTTTGACAAAGAATCCCCTATCTTCTCAGATGACCAGCACTTGAATAAACCTCTTTCCTTTTCACCAGCATCTGTCTCACGAGTTTGGCTTCTGTGGCAGCAGGCAGTTGAAACTTGGTTTCAGTTACACTACCATTTACCTTATATATCTGTATCAACATTCCTCTTCGTTTTGTGCCTTTGTTCATGTTATTCCTGTAGTCTAGTTCTGCACATGCAATATGGTAGCCGTAAGACATGTGTTCCTATTTGTTATTAAACGTAAATGAGATAAAAAAAATTCAGTTCCTCAGCTGCACCAACCACACTTCAAGTGCTCGAATGGCACATGGGTAGTGGCTGCCATACTGGACGGGCAGACACAGGACATTTCCTTCATTACAGGAAACTCTCTGGACATCCATGGCATAGAGCCAGGCTCAGCAAACTTTCCTTTATGTTTTGTGGGACATGTGGTCCCTGAATAACTACTCAACTCTGCCACTTAACTCAAAAGCAATCATAATAAACCTGTAAACTAATGAACATGGATGTGTTACAATAAAATTTTATTTATATTGGGTAGTGGGCCTGAATTGACCTATGGACCACAGTTTGTGAACCCTTGGACTAGAAATCTTCTCCCAACTCTGCTTGTTTAGTTACCACATCTCTGAAGCCCTGGCCCAAATACCAAACGTCTCCATCCCCTCCATTAGAGGCAGTCACGCTCCCCTCTGCATCACAGCGTTTGCACTTCTATTATTAACAATCACAATCTACCTTGCAGTGCCCTTAACCTGAGCCACAGACAGATACATGTATTAGAAACCACTAGGCATTCTTCAAGGGCAAAGATAAAATTACGTTCTTCGTAGTGTCTGAGTAAGCATTCAAGCATATAGCCTCACTGTTACTGTTCTGTTTATGAAAAGCAAACCGAATTCCACATCATTCTGAGATGTTCAATTTAAAATACATTGTTACATTTCCTTCTAAAAAGGATATTACATCAAAATGTGGCTCCATGAGAAAACCATAATTATCTAAACTCTTATTATTCTTTTCACAAATTACTACATTTAAATATCTATTTATATTGCCTTTAACATGAATTTTTTACAAAAATAAAATATTTACATGCTGATGCAATTACACAAATGAAAAATTATTTACATAAGGAAATTAGTATAGACACAAAATTCTCTACCCGAGTAAAATAATTTCACAGCTAAAATGGCAAAACTATGAATGGTTGATTCAAGAACAGTTGGTAGGACTAGTAGGGTAGAAGTGTAGTTTAAATATAAAATTAAAAATCTTGTTTTCTTAAGCTTCAAAGGAAGATTGAGGAAAAGTTTTGACCCATGTGTTCTGTTGATTAAGAGGAGTTGACTGCACCATTTATAGTTATCACTAATTTATGTTATATCCAATACCCCAGTGAAATGAATCCGTTATAATGTAAAACTGAGGGTTTTTAAAATTAACCACACCCAAGCATTACTAAAAATTACAGCTACTGTCAAATTCAAAGTTGGTGATAATGACACATTTGGGATAATCAATAGAATATTCTCCTGGATTTTCATGCCTATGAGATTAAATTATAAGTTTATTCCACTCTCTTATTAGCAAATTCTCCCTATAACATTGTCAAAGTGACACCACTGGTAAGTGTAACCAATTATCTTGTAGAAAAATTCAAATACAAACTCCTATACCAAGGTCATTTGCTATATGAACAATATAATAATACTAAATATTAATAATACACAAATAAGAATAAACAAAATAATGAGGGTAAAATAAACAATACTTTACTTAATTACTGAAGCTGTAGGTGAAGTCTCAGCTATCTTTTCATCTTCCCCTTGAGAACCACTAAATTCAGAATCCTGAAACCGCTTTCCAATCTTTGGCCGCTTCAGATGACTACTTCGAGTCCGAGTGGAAACTGGTGTTTTATCATGACCTAAGAAAAAACAGCAGCCATGCAAGAACTGTGCTAGTTTACATATATCCCCACCATTACACACTACCTTTCTCTCATATCAGACTTTGTTAATATTCATCTCTCACATTTCCATGTTATCTTGAGTTTTACAAAGTGTTTTTTGCATTTTCATTTATATTCTCTCCCAATAATCTCTGCCAACCTTATGACATAGTGTAATTTTAATATATTCTCCCTACATGATACATGGAAAATTATTTGGCTTAATATTAAAATAAAACATTAGTTGCACTGCATATGTGGGAAGATTAGATTTTTCTACTTTTCCTGGTTTCATGATATATGACCAAAACTAAATGAATCTGAGTATGACTGGGGAATTTGGACTGCAATATAGTAGAAATGGGGTTTGTTTAATCTTGGGAAATAAACAAGGCAGATGTTACTGTCTGTATATTACAGGTAAGAAAATGAGGAAGAGAGGTACTATAGCTCACTCTGTTCACACAGCAAAATCAGTGGAAGTGGTGGCATGAGACCCAGAAGTAGACTTTAGAGCTGGGTAAGTCTTCACTTGCTCTAAGGAACACACACACACTCACACACACACACACACACACACACACACACACACACACACACCCCCCTAATTCCAAGTGTCTCAAACACTTTCTAATAGATCGGCTGGATTTCTTACCTTCAGAAGTGCTTGCAAAGGCATCTTTTAGAGAATCAATCTAAAACAGAGATACAGATTAAAACCAAATGTTGTAGATCATTTTTTCTCCCTGTGGATCTACTTTATTCAGTGTCAAAGAAAATCTTTAAAACATTTTCAAATAGCACTTTTTGTACTCACTATTCAATTAAAACTTACGGAAGAAATAAAAAGGCTATGGTACAGCCCAGTTTATTATGAGCCTAAGAACTTATCAAGCCATCTCATGTCTTAGTGGTAAGCACTGGAGTTTCCAGTACTGTCTTCAGCTACCTTCTCTTTTCAATCCATGCTTTCCCTTTGTCATTTTATCGACTACCTTCACTTCAATATCTATACAAGTTAATTCCCCCAACTTCCAAAGCTCTATTTCTAATAAGATATCTACCCCCCTTGTGGATGTTCCATCTAATTTCACATCCAACCTGTCTCAAACTGAACAATATCATTTTAATAATCTCTTCCCCATAGTATTCCCTATCTTGGTTAAGTGACAGTAATAATTCAGTCTAACCAGAATGGCTGTGAGACAGTAATGACTTCTTCCTATCCCTCATTCAATCAACCACAAAGCCTGTCAATTCTGACTTTAAGAATCTCTCAAAACTGCCCCCTCCTTTGTATTGCCAATGCTTTAGTTCAGGCCTTTCGCATCTTCACCATGAACTGTTCTAATAGCCTTCTCGCTGGCATCCCTCACTCGAGCCACACGCCGTAATCCTCTCCATCCTGATGACAGTGGTGCTTCCCACCTGTAAATTGTGCTACTCCTCTGCATTACAAAAAATAAATGTAATAGTTTATCGCTTCCTGAAATACAAACTCCCAACTTTCCCAATACCAAATGCTCTTCCATACCAAACATGCCATTTTCTTTTACACCTCTGTGTTGTTGTTTTTTTGTTTTGTTTTTTTTTAAAATATATTTTATTGATTTTTCACAGAGAGGAAGGGAGAGAGAGAGAGTTGGAAACATCGATGAGAGAGAAACATCGATCAGCTGCCTCTTGCACATCCCCCACCGGGGATGTGCCCGCAGTGGGGGATGTGCCCGCAACCCAGGTACATGCCCCTGACCGGAATCGAACCCGGGACCTCTTAGTCCGCAGGCCGACGCTCTATCCACTGACCCAAACCGGTTTCGGCAACCTCTGTGTTTTTATACATGCCATCCCTTGGAATGCCCTAGCAACATTTGGCACAGAACTCCCACACACCTAAATTTTAAAGGTCATCTCAACTCAGTTACTACTTCACCAATTCCAGTCCCTGCATAGAGTTAGTCATACATTCTCTTTTATGTACCTGCAATCACCTGCTGCATGTATGCTCTATTAAGGCCATTATTATCCTATAGTGTAATTGTTCACTTATCTGTTCTAATAATGGACCATCTGCTTTTCCCGGGCTTAACAGACCCATAATTTATATGCCCAGCACTTGCCAAGGTACCCACTTTACTATATAAACTGCTATCCAGTCACACAGTTATCAAAACTCTACAATATTATAGGCACCTACACTTCAAGGTGTGTTTATAGGACACACACAAGGGAACAATTGTGATGGATAAGATAAAGATCCTGTGTTCGAGAAGCCTATAGTTCAACTAGACAAGGTTAAGACATAGATAAAGATGAATAAATAAAAGGTACAAAAAGTGAAGTACATGTAATGTTTTCTGTCCAAAAATAGGAAAAAGCAAATAGAAATACCATCATCTAAAGAATAAATCATGTAGTGATAATCATTTCACAATGTATATGTATATCAAAACAAAGTTGGACACCCTAAAGATATAAAACTATTTGTCAATACCACCTCAATAAAGCTAAAAAATACATCATATAGTAAAAATAAATAAATAAAACTACTTCCCCATGTGGTTACTGATAAAAAGAGAGCTGTAATAAATAGCTTAATATGAGAAATATTTTCCTTGAATTATTAAACTATTACTATAAAGAATATGAAGTTCTAAAATAAAAAAAATCTAATTCATGCTGCCAACCTTATGACCTGGTGTAATTTTAATATATTCTCACTAAATGACACATTGAAAATTATTTGCTTAATATTAAAATAATTAATATCACTGCATATATGGGAAGAATAGATTTTTCTACTTTTCCTGGTTTCATGATATCTGACCAAAACTAAGTGAATCTGAGTATAACTGAGGAATTTAGACTGCAATATAATAGAATTGGGGCTTATTATAAAGTCTGAAGTTCCAAATGTAGAAAAAAATTTAAAAACTCTAATTCTTTATATATAGTTATTATTTATATTATCCTTAAAAACACTTTGAAATTCTTCACTTATGCTAATTAAAACAGGAAATAAGAGGAACAAATAATTCCCCAAAGCATGTGTCTCTGAAATACACCTGACTTTACATAGGCAAACTCAACACTCACAAAAGATATATCAGATACCGTGTACAAAACAAATATAACTGTAATAAGCGCCACCACAAAGAAACACTACATAAAAACAGACTTCTAGAATCCCAAAGATGGACCCATATTTTAACTAATATCAAGTAAATTCTAGGAAAGTAGAAAGCCACAGTAATGGGAATTGCCCTTCTAATTTCAGGTTACCTAGTATTTGCAAAGTGCATTTCATTCTACAAAGGCCTAGCATACACTTATTAAAACTTAGCCTCACAGTTCCCACAATAACTTCATAACCTTTGGCCTACTACTTATTCCACTTCTAGAAACCTATCTGTGCAAGGAAATAATAACATATGCACAATGATGCATGTACAAATGTGTACATACTATATAATAAAACCCTAATATGTAAATCAACCGAACAGCCTAACAACCGGTTGCTATGATGCACACTGGCCACCAGGGGGCAGACGCTCAACACAGGAGCTGCCCCCTGGTGGTCAGTGAGCTCTCACAGGGGGAGCGCTGCTCAACCATAAGCCAGGGTCATGGCTGGAGAACGCAACAGGGGTGGCGGGAACCTCTCCTGCCTCCATGGCAGCACTAAGGACCCATAGGGTGATGTCTGACTGCCCCTAAGCTGGCAGGCGGACATCCCCCGAGGGGTCCCGGACTGCGAAGAGGGCGCAGGCCAGGCTGAGGAACCTCCCCCCAGCAGTGTGTGAATGTCATGCACCAGGCCTCTAGTTACATTATAAATGTAAAACTTAGTATGTTAAGGAAATAAATGATGGCATCTATAACAATAAAAGCATAATATGCTAATTAGACCGGACAGCCAAACGACCTTCCAGAAGTCCTTCCAAATGACCTTCCAGACAAAACCAGGGCTGCAAGGGCCGAGGAAAGCCGCCTTGGCTGTGAGGGCTGAGCCCCTTGCACAAATTTCGTGCATCTGGCCTCTAGTTTACATATAATAGCCTAGTGTGCTGCTGTTTAACAATCATATTTAAAAACAGTAGAAAAATAGTAATGCCATGAAAAATGCTTAACATGTTATGTTATGCACCCTTGTAGCCTCCAAAAAAATGTTGTGAGAAAAGCAGTTAGAATTAGCATGAAAGAAAACAAAAATAAAAGGTATGCAGATACATGTATATTATATGCAAGATATTAACAGTTGCTATCTCTGGAGAAGGGGGATTACAGACTTTCATTTTCTTCTATATTATTTTATATGAATTCCAAATTATTTTTCAAAGAAAATTAAGTCCTTAGTAACCAATTAAAAGATGCCAGAAAACGAATACAGTGGAAATTACGTAAGTCTGTTGAATGAACAATAACATTTAAAAATTTAAATATTCACTGAATCTATTTTAAAGAAACAAAAATTATTTCCTACAATAAATATACAGTGTACCTACAGTTAGCTGCATCTCACTAGACTGACTATCTTCAGTTCCTGCTTCATATTCTGGAACAGATGCAAGACCATATCCTCCAGACGTAGTTCTTTTAGCTTCATTTGGAGGAACTGCTGTGTGTAGAAGAATTTTACAAATTGTAGCCCAATCAGTATTCGGTTTTAATAACATTGTTCTGACTTTCACAAAAGCCCTACAGAGCAGCATGAATAGAAGGGTGTTGAAAATCTAGGTGTAGGATATCTATATATATATGTCCTATCTAATAAAAGAGAAACATGGTAATTAGCCATACATCCGCTACCCTTCCCATTGGCTAATCAGGGCGATATGCAAATTAACTGCCAGCCAAGATGGCGGTCGGCAGCCAGGCAGCTTGAAGCGAACATGAGGCTTGCTTGCTTCAGTGACGGAGGACTCCAACGTTCCCGCCTGCCGCTGCCAGCCTCTGAGCTTGCAGTTTGAAACATTGTTACAAATATAGAAGCTAAACAAAACCCCAGAAACCTGCTTTCAGCCAGCCAGGATCTCAGAGCTGGAGTTGAAACAGTGTTTCGATTATAGAACCCAAACAAACCAGATACCTGCTTTCAGCAGCGGAGGCCTAAGAGCTGGAGCCAAGCCTCAGAGCTAAAGCTGGCCCAGAATAAAAAAGAAAAAAAGGAGCGGTTGGGAGCTTCAGTCACCCGCCAGCCTGAAAACAGCCCTCAGCCCCTCACCCAGACTGGCCAGGCACCCCAGTGGGGACCCCCACCCTGAAGCGGGTGTGGCCAGCTGCAAACAGCCATCATCCCCTCATCCAGGCTGGCCAGGCACCCCAGTGGGGACCCCCACCATGATCGAGGTCACCCTTCAGGGCAAACCAGCCGGCACCCACCCATGCACCAGGCCTCTATCCTATATAGTAAAAGGGTAATATGCCTCCCAGCACTGGGATCAGCGGAGCCGCGAGGCCTCCCAGCACCGGGATCAGCATGACCGGGGGCAGCGCCCAAACCCCCTGATCGCCCTGCTGCTCTGTGCGTGACAGGGGGGAGCTCCCCAACCCCCTGATCGACCCTGCTCTGTGTGTGACAGGGTACGGAGCCCCAACCCCCCTGATGGGCCCTGCTCTGTGAGTGACAGGGGGCAGTGCCCCAACCCCCTGATTGGCCCTGATCTGTGTGTGACAGGGGGTGGCGCCACAACCTCCCCATCGACCCTGCCTTGAGTGTGACAGGGGGCACTGCCCCAACCCCCCAATCGGCCCTACCCTGAGCATGACTGAGGGTGGCATCGAAACCTCCCGATCTGCCCTGCTCTGTGCATGACAGGGGGCGGCGCCCCAACTCCCCAATCAGCCCTGCTTTGAGCCCGACCAGGGGCTGCACCTAGGGATTGGGCCTACCCTCTGCCACCTGGGAGCAGGCCTAAGCAAGCAGGTCGTTATCTCCCGAGGTGTCCCAGACTGCGAGAGGGCATAGGCCGGGCTGAGGGACCCCCCTCCCACCCACCCCCAAGTGCACAAATTTTTGTGCATCAGGCCTCTAGTATATATATAAAAGTCCAGCAACCAAATGGCAGAATGACCAGAATGACTGGTCAACCAGTCGCTATGGTGCTCACTGACCACCAGGGGGCAGACACTCAATGCAGGAACTGCCCCTTGGTGGTCAATGCAGTCCCACAGTGGGAGTGCCACTTGGCTGACCGGGATGAGTGGCGCTCCCACAGCGGGCTGATCCCTGCAGGCCACACCCCTCATCAGTGCACAAATCTGTGCACCAGGCCTCTAGTCTTATAATAAAACCTTTCAATTATAAAGAGTCTTAAATAATCATCTGTATTTTGTGACTTTGAGGAGAGATACATGAGACTGTGGACTATCTTTGATCTCCTGATGCCTATTCTATACTGTTTCAGTATCTCTGTTTATTTCATACACACCAATTATTACATTCTGCTGGGCTATTCTCAGTGACTCAAATGTTAATATTAATACATAACAAAATATCATACTTTAGGAAAAAGGGTCTGCTACTAGAGAGATCACATCACAGCACACCACTGCTCTGGAGTATAAGGCACCATTACCATCAGGCACTGCTATTTTTAAGTGGGACATGTGCTCAAACTAAAACATTCTTACCTGTAATTTTAAGTGTTTCTCTCTGTAATGCTCTGGTGACAGGTATTCTCTGGTACCAATGTCCAACACCTTCAACTTCCCAAAGGAGTTCATGGTCTCCTGGATACTTTTCAAAGTACTGCTTGCAAGCTGAAAAACATATTTAGAATTTTCTAGAAATCCAAAATATCAATTATTTTAGAAAACAGAAAGATAGAAAGCTGCCAACTCACTTAATGGGCTAGCATAACTTTTTGATACCAAAACACCAAAGCAACTCAAGAAAATTATACAGTCATCTCATTTACATAAAAATTCTAAATGAAATTCCATATTAAAGTTTTAATGTGATCAAGCAATAAAAATCCAAATAAAAGGTGTGTTTAACCTTTAAAAAGAAAATTATTAAATTTTATTGAGGGACATAAAAGAAGAACTAAATAAAAGGATTGTTAGATTCAATAGTGTAAAAACACCAATTCTCTCCAAATTATTTTGTAAACTTGATGCAATCCTAAACAAAATCCCAACAGTTTCTTTTTAATGGAACTTTACAAAACTTGGTCCTAAATTCAAAATGAAAGAACAAAGAGTGAAGTACTGAGGAGTTCTTCCTATAGTGGGTGAATTTCCATTCCTCCCCAAAGTTAGTAAAGCAGTAATCTATGTTCAAATTATCAAAGGGGATACAAGGATTCATTCCATTCACATGTATGGGTCTAGAGAAAAACTGTAATTCAAAATGGGGATGCAACATTTGGTTCTTGTTTTCTAGATTTTTAATATTAAAAAGAGAGAGGAAACCTAGAAAATATATTTTTAGTGAAAATAAACATCTGATGGCAAATTACGTTTTATTGAAGTTTTCAAATAAATTACTTTCCAGGATTAAATCTTACTACATGAAGAAAAAACAGTTGTTTGGCCTTTATACAAATGCAAATATAAATTTATAAAGATAAATATGAATAGTTTTTAAAATATCACCACATAGTACAGCCTTACAATGGAATACTAAACAGCACTGAAAATGAATAGAGCTATGTAAATCCACATTAATGAATCTAATAAACATAAAGATGAGTAAAGAAAGCAAACTAAACAAGAATTCATACAGTACCTTTCATTTATATAAAGTTTTAAAATATTAAAAATATGACATATTATTGGAGGATGTACATATATGTCTTAAAAGTCTAAGAAATGCATGAGGAAAAATGCCAAATTGAGGACAATGCTTACTTCAGGGAAGGGAGTAAGCTAATTAGGTAGGAGTGCAACTGTGTTGGCAAAGGATCCATTTCTCGTAGATGGTACATGCTAGTGGTACATAAGTATTTACCTTTTTATACTTTCGTATATGTCTGAGGTTTCTTTCTTTCTTTCTTTTTTAATTTAAAAGCTACCACAGACAAATAACCCCCCCAAAAGTGGTCAAATAATATAAATAGACATTTCTCCAAAGAAGACATACAAATGGCCAATAAGCACATGAAAAAATGTTCAACATCAAATGCAATCCAAAACTATTAGAGGCCACTTCGCACCCACTCAGATGACTATTACAAAAAAGGCAGATAAGCCCAAGCAGCTAGTGTTTTAGTGTTTACTAGGTAATGGAGAAATGGGGGAATGGACGGTGCCTGGGTTTGTTACTGGTCAAGGGCACATGCCTGGGGTGGAGGTTCAATCTTCAGCCCCCATCAAGGCGCATGCAGGAAGCAACCAATCTATGTGTGTCTCTCTCATCAATGTTTCTCCTATCTCTCTCTCTCTTTCTCTCTTCCCCCTTCCCACCCTCCCTTCCACTCTCTCTAAAAATCAATGGAAAAAATATCCTTGGGTGAGGATTAACATTTTAAAAAGGTGAATTTTATGGTATATAAGTTAAAGCTCTACCTGACCAATGTGGCTTAGTGGTTGAGCCTTGACCTATGAACCAGGAAGTCATGGTTCCATTCCCAGTGAGGGCACATGCCCGGGTTGTGGGCTGGATCCCCAGTGGGGGGTGTGCAGGAGGCAGCTGATCAATGATTCTCTCTCATCATTGATGTTTCTCTCTCTCCCCCTCTCCCTTCCTCTCAGAAATCAATAAAAAAAATATTTAAAACAAAAACAAAACAGTTTAAAAAAAATTAAAGTTCATATCTTTTAAAAAGCTACCATACCCCCCAATATATATATAATATATACAAAAATTATATATATAATATACATATTATATATATATAAATTATATATATGATATATAGTGAGATAAGGACACATTTGCAAAATTAAGCCATAGGGCAGTGATGGCGAACCTATGACACGCGTGTCAGAGTGACACGCAAACTCATTTTTTTGGTTGATTTTTCTTTGTTAAATGGCATTTAAATATATAAAATAAATATCAAAAATATAAATCTTTGTTTTACTATGGTTGCAAATATCAAAAAATTTCTATATGTGACACGGCACCAGAATTAAGTTAGGGTTTTTCAAAATGCTGACACGCTGAGCTCAAAAGGTTCGCCATCACTGGCCTAGGGTATCAAATAATCAAAATTTATTTAATATTGTTATGTGCACATTTACAATATTCTACAGAAACTAGTCAGAGACAAGTTTAACACTTTTCACTTATTCCATTTACCTGTGTACATTATAGAGGACAGTGGATACCGCAAGCCAAGTGCATCTTCTGTAAAGGAATCAACGAAGTCCTCCAGCATAAGAAGCCCAAAATCTTTGCCTCGATAGTTCTTCCTTATAAACATTGTATCAAGAACTGGCAGTTGGTAGCTTTGGGTAAGAAATGAGGCACATATGCTTCCTGCAATCATAAGAACAGAAAGCCAACAATTTTTCACACTGAAAGACCTATATGTACATACTTTTAGAAAACATGAGTTAACAGTCTTTCTAAAAATGGTTTTTCAGTGGATATAAATGGAGTGCTATCCCAAAAAGTTCCCTCCATCCCTTTTACGGCCAATCCATCCCTCCTGGGTCTCTGTTTGATTTCTGCCACTACAAAATTGCTTTTACTTTTCTAGAATAACATAAATGGAATCTTACAGTATGTTTTCTTTGTGTCTGGTTTCTTTCTCCCAACACAATGATTTTGAAATCGAGTACATGCTATGTCTATCAGTACTTAATAGTATGCATGATATGGGTTAACTGAAATACATTTATTTACTATATTTAAAATTTATTTTTGTTGTTGAGGTTATTACAGATGCCCCCCATTTCCTCTCCCTTTGCCCACCTTGGCCTGGCTCCTGCCATTTGAGTTGTTTACAATTTGAGGGGCTATAAATAAAGCTGTTTCAATAATCTCTTTTTAAACACTTTTAAAGGGGGTGCTATAATAACACTAACAAAAAGTAACCTCACAGGGTGATCTGATCAAAAATTCCAAACTGGGCAGGTCATGGTGGGTAGTCACACCCCAGGCATATAACTTCTCTAGTGAGAGGTCTATCTTTGCCTTAAGCAAGCTCTGTCCATCGTTTTTTGCGCATCTATATTAACATACCTTTGAAATGCTCATTTTCAGAGCCCTTAGAAGCCTCACTACCCTCAAAAGAACACATAGTCTTACTAGCCTATAGCTCAATCCCCAACTTGTTTTTCATGTAATCTTCCTTACATTCCCTCCTTAATCCAAATGCATGAAAGAAGCTGAAAACTATCATTCTGGGAAGCATTATTTTTTGTTGAGATCTTGCTTCCCAGCACTGTTATCAGTTTGGAAAATAATGCAATAATTAGTAAATTATAATACAAGAATAAACTGTTTCATGTACTCACAACTGTAAGCCTACTTTGGCTCCACCTGTACATACTCATTTCAAAAAACCATGCTGATTCTCTTCCTTGCCCACACCTTAAATAGTTATACTTTGTATAAGGGTTATACAAAGGCAATCAAATAAAGGGAAGAAAAACTTCACGTTACCAGAGATCGTCAGACACGTCAATAGCTGTAGACAATAGCACAATTACCTAGTACAGCAAAACCACAACTGCTACCTTAGGTGAAGTCTTCATTACATTAAATTTATTGCACATGGTAGTTAAATATTTATATTCCTCTAAGTTTCCTCTTTGACCACCTTCTCTTTCTATATGCTCTCTCTGGGTAATTTCACCTACTCCCAGGGCTTCTACCATTTATCCAAATACTGATGTCCACGAACCTTTAATTTCTGTAATTCCTGAGATTTATTCCAATGGAAGACTTCATGTAAATGTACCAGTAAATAGTACAAAAACCACATGATCATTTCAATAAGTGGAGAAAAAGTATTTGATAAAATCCAATGCCTTTCATGATAAAAATACTCAACATCCTCAACCTGATAAAGCGATTTATGAAAAACCCACAGCTAACAACACACCTAATGGTGAAAAACTGGATGTTTCCCCTATAAGATTAGGAACAAGGCAAAAATGTTCACTCTCACCGCTTCTATTCAACACTGTACTAGAGGTTGGGTAATTAGTCAAGAAAATAAAATAGAAGGCACCAGGTTGAAAAGAAAAAAGTAAAATTATTTTTGCAGATGCCACAACCTTATGTATAGAAAACCTTAAGGAATCCACTAAAAATTCATTAAAACCGACATGTAAGTTTAGTAAGGTTGCAGGATCAACATACAAAAATCAACTGTATTTCTATATACCAACAATGAACATTCTGAAATTGAAATTAAGATAACAGTTCCTGCCCACTGGTGTAGCTTAGTGGTTGAGTATTCACCCATGACCAGGAAGTAACGGTTATTCCAGGTCAGGGCACAGGCCATGGTTTAGGGCTTGATCTCCAGTGGGGAGCATGCAGGAGGCAGTCGATCAATGATTCGCTCTCATCATTGATGTTTCTATCCCTCTCTCCCCTCTCTCTGACATCAATAAAAATACTTTAAAAAAAAAAGATAATTCCATTTACAACAGCATCAACAATAAAATTCTTACGAGTAAATTTAACAAAAGAAGTGCAAAACTTGCAAACTTAGAAGTATAGACATTGTTAAAAGAAATTAATGAGCACCTAAATAAATGGCAAAAACAGCTCATGTTCATGAATCAGAATACATAACACTGTTAAGATGTCAATACTCCCCAAATTGACGTACAGACAAAATCCCAGCTGGATTTTTTTCCTGAAACTGAGAAGGTGATCCTAAAGTTGATATGGAAATGCAAAGTACCACCACAGGAACTCAGGTTCCTTCTATCTGTGGCTTCCTCATCCCCTAGGTCCTCGAATCCTTTATATTCAGCAGACAAACTATGAAAAGGAATGCATCTTAACCACTTTGACCTGATGTCATACATATCATTTCTTTAATTACTTTGGGGAGAACTAAACACACAGCCCCACCCAACTGTGCAAGTGACTAGAAAATATAATCTCTGACTGGGCAGCTGCTGACCAATGACTAGAATATAGAAGAGGAAGCACAACTATTTGGTTAGCTAGCAGCCTCCGCTAACTTTCCTCTTCTTTTTATCTCCTAACAGACTAACACTTCCTTTTGAACGTAGTATATGTGCTGCAGAAGTGAACACACCTCCTTTTTAACTTTTAGGAAATCCATGATCACATCTGAGCAGGTAGCTGGCAGACTCCCTCCACAGTTATGTTTGTTTGGTTACCTCAGGCTGACTTCAGTAACTTACGTACATCCCCAAGCCAATATTCACAAACACACATACTCACTTGATGCGGTTTTGACAGATCTCATCCTTATTTTAAAAATGTGTTGACTTCTGTGGCTCACATAAACATCCACACCTCCCCCATGTGACCCGACTTACATTTCTAACTGTGTACTATCCCTACTTATGTGTTCCACAGGCACAATGAAGTTCACATGTCAAACTGAACTCAAGTATTACCAAGTCCATTCTTCGGTATTCCCAATCTTAGTTCATAGTTTCCCACCTAAGCATCCAAGCCAAAACCCTCAAGATTCATCACTGGTTACTCTTCTATCCCTTCCCACACAGGCAATGGAGTCCCCACAAAAAAAGCTCCCTCAAATCGGTTTCCTTCTCTATCACTACTGCCACTTTCCTGCTAGAAGTACTTCTTCCAGCTGGAGTACTAAGCAGCTCTTTTAATTGACTTCAGAATACAATACACATATGCCAAAGATCACACAACAAACTAGTGTATAAAACTATTTTTTAATAATCTGACATCTATCTAATCCAAAAAATAAGTCCCTCACAGCAATCTCTTACTTCAAGCAAAAAAGAATTTATATAGTTTCTTAAATTTCACTGTACTGTAATAAGATTTAACCTCATAAACAAAGCCTCCTTTTTTATTCCAAGGCTATTTTTATATCCCAACTATTATCCCCATATACTGATTTGCTATTTAATTAAAAAATCGTAAGTAATAGCATAAGGCTTTCACTCAACTAGACCTGTATTTAATAAAGATTTTATCACTCTGCTGGTACAGTTCTTTTTCCTGATATGTAACAAATATTTCTATCACAAAGTGTTTTAGTATATGTTATGGGACGTTTTTCCAAAATATTTTATGTTTGGGTTTTCTTTGTAGAAAAAAAAAAATAGTTGCCCTAACCGATTTGGCTCAGTGGATAGAGCGTCGGCCTGCAGACTGAAGGGTCCCAGGTTCAATTCCGGTCAAGGGCATGTGCCTTGGTTGTGGGCACATCCCCAGTAGGGAGTGTGCAGGAGGCAGCTGATTGATGTTTCTCTCTCATCGATGTTTCTAACTCTCTGTCCTTCTCCCTTCCTCTCTGTAACGAGCCAATAAAATATATTTTTTTTAAAAAAATAGTTCCACACTAAATTAACTGGTTACTGATTCAAAGGCTAGTATAGTATAAGCACAACTAATTCCATTATTATGGAATTAGCATAAAGCAAGAAAGAACAAAAATTAATAGCCAGGGTGGAAGGCAATTAGCAGAGAAGCACCAGAGGATCATGGGTTCAATTCCCAGTCAAGGGCATGTACCTGGGTTGCAGGTTCTACCTCCTCGGTCTCTCTCTCTTTGTCTCCCCCCTCCCTTCCACTCCCTCTAAAATTCAATGGAGCTCGGCCGGAGTGACTCAGTGGTTGCGCATCACTCTATGAACCAAGAGGTCAGGTTTGATTTCCAGTCAGGGCACATATCCGGGTTGTGGGCTTGATCCCCACGGTGGGGCGTGCAGGAAGCAGCTCATCAATGGTTCTCTCTCATCACTGATGTTTCTATCTCTCTCCTTTTCCCTTCCTCTCTGAAATCAATAAAAAATAAAATTAAAATAAAATTAAAGTCAATGGAAAAATAATCTTTGGATGAGGAATAACAAAAGAAAAAAAAACCCAAAAACTTAACTACCAGAATAAGCAAAAATAAAGGCCAGGTCTCAGAGGAGAGGAGGAACCCCAGTTGCACATAAAATGAAGAGGAACACACTCCTGGAGTCAAATACTGATCAGAAACACTAAAAGGGGAATGCTATGCCCATTAACTGTGTGTCTTTCATCTAAAGCAAACTCTAAACAAAAAAAGCATAAAGTAATATATGATCAAAATATCTATGAGCTCATTTCAGATAGGAAAATCCCCTGGAGCCAGTGTGAAAAGGAAAAAGCCTCCAATTCCCATAGGAATTATCGCATATAAAATAAAGCATAAAGAAATGAAAGCACACCTCAGCCATTTTAAAACATTTTAAAAACAAAATGATGCCTTTTATGCAATGCAGCAGTAAGCTTCCATTTAACAGACATTATTATTCTGCCCCTATATAATGACATCTTTCTGGAGTTAAATGAATCACTAATTCTATTTCAAATTTATACAAGAATAAAATAGAATATTAAAGGAGAACCACAGTATTTACTAAATAACAAAACCATTTTAAACTCTAGATCATAATATTTTATTCTTGAGAAAAAGTGGCCTTCCTTTTATTGATGGTATGCATAATCTCATGATAAATATGTATTAACTATGTGATTAAGATAATGGCTAACTGTTCTTCAAATCAGCAGTGAATTTCATATGATCCTTACACTGGATCTGACCAGATGAGCTAAGTCTGGAAGGTTTGAAATGCAAAAATGACAGAAAAATAATACGAGTGTTCTCAGTGAAAGGTCTTTTGGTTAAAGTACAGAACAAGACCAACTTTGTTATTTGGTTATTTATTTACATGGAGTAAGCAGGTTAGATCTTTCTGGCTCCAGTACAACTAGAGAGCAAATGAACAGGAAAACAGGTAAAACAAGATGAAGCTGCTCTAGTCGCTTAGGAGGAGGGTATATTTGGGTCTTAGGATCAGAAATCCAAACTTTAGAAGATTTCACAATTTCAAAGCTGTTCGGATTCTCTAAATACTGTATACTGAAGTACTTTGTTTTTCATGGTAATTAACAAAGCTGCCTTTAATATATCAGGCTAAATCAGCAGCACTGAGCAAAAAGGGCTATGCATTTGATCCACAGGTAAAGAAGAATTAAATATTCCCCCTAAAATACTAAGTAAAATCACCTCAATTTGCACTCGAGATTCATTTAAAAGGGGTGTTGATACAGTTGGGGTTTGAAAAGGAGGTTTCCATTATACACAGTTTAAATAACTTTTAAAGACTCACCTGTAGGCTTAACTGAATAAAACCCAATGGCCTCTCCTTTCTTCCACAGAATCTTAGCATAATCAGTACTGCTATGACACAGGAATGGGATCTCATTTCTCTCCATTTCCTGTTTTCTATAAATAATTCGATTCAGAACATACAGAACCACTCTCTCCCCAAGAGTTCTCACCTACAAAGAGAGTCAAACACCAGGCACAACAGTTATAATATGCATCAACTGAGAGATGCTGTTTACCTTGCTCCCTGCTTCGTACCGGCATTCGAAGCACTTTGAATATGTTCAAAATGATCTGTAAAACATTTTATTATCACAAAGGCAAGGCTAATCATTCATACCAATAACAATCCATTTCTACACACATATTATGCATGAATACTGCCTCTCAGCAGAATTCTAAAACTGGCAAAATGAGTTTCCAGTGCACCAATCCCCAGCATCTCCTAGTTAGCAGTGCTTTCTTTCTGCTTCCAGCTGCCCATAGCAGGGTTCTCAACCACCCTAATTGCTGCCTCCACCACTTCTACTGCTTCAACCCTTTTCACCGCTTTTCAGCTTCCACATTAAAAATAATAATGGGGGGTGGGGGGAAGAAGGCTTCATGTTATCCCCTGAAGATTTTAAGACCAATTACCTCATTTGATGAGCAAAGACATAATAATGCTCCTTGGAAAGGAATTTGTCTCACCCTTTCCAGGTAAAATGTTCATTTAACAGTTGTGTTTTTGTTGTCTAACTATAAGGAATAACCCCCTGCCCCTTCGGCCACTCACACATATACAGACCAGATGAGGGATGATAGTGGCACCAGGGAAGTCTAGTGAAAACATACTTGGGGAAACCACAGAATGGAAACTGAGCCTCACTTCTTATAGGCAGGGCTACATGGTCACCAGGACCCCCCTTACCAACTTTCTGGCATCAAACAGTGGGGTTTTCCCAACAGACACCTTTCACTGCTAAAAACAAGAATTCTATCCATAAAGACTCCTTAAAGAAAAACAAGAGTGCCTTCTAATTAAGTAAGTGGAGAGAGAAAACATTAACATACACTCTACTCTCAAAAACATCTCTAGTGGGAGATCTCCAATACCAAACACATGACATGACAAAGCTTGTTAGCTTGCAAAGTAGGGAACCTTTTTTCGGCCACAGGCCATTTGGATATTTGTAACATCATTCGAGGGCCATACAAAATTATCAACTTAAAAATCAGCCTGCTATATTTGGTCAAACATTTAATTAACTCACTCCCAATGCCCAGACCCTACGATTTCACAGGCCTTTAAGGCAATCTTTTACTAGCTTGAACAGCTCTGATCAGCATAAAATTCTTCCTTAGACTGAGCTAAAATTTATTTCCCAAAGGTATTCTGGAGCCACACAGCCTACAAATATCTGAAGACAACCGTGAGATTCCCCGACATTCCACACCAACTCTAAACAATGGAAGGAAAAGACGAATGCAACTTTGGGTGCTTTTGCCATTCCTGTCCTCCTCCTTGAAATTGCTCCAATCACCTGATACCTGTCTTCATGATGGGCATGCAGACACTACAGATATAAACACTAAAGATATTGCTAGGACAGTGGGGCTTTTCTGCATAAACTTAAGGTTTTTAAATTAGCTTTCTTGCCTACCTTCATTTGCTTCTAATTAACACCCACTCTTTTTCCTATGTGCTGCTGTTTCAGTTTGGGCCTCATGGTATACGTGGTGCAGTTAATTTTTTGACCCTATGGGTACTACTCTACATTTATCCCTATTTATTTTCATCATGTTAAATCTTCCCCTTTTTTCTTAATTCTGCCTTTCACAGATTGGTTCTCCCATTCAGCACTGTGGCATGCTGAATGGACATGCATGCCATCTATGTCTTCCTCTAAGTATTTTTATGAAACTCAGTGATTAGGACAGAAAAAAGAAAAAAAAAGTTTTGCGGTATGCTGCTGAGAACCTCCCAAAATGACCCTATTGATAAGCAAGTTTCCTTCCTGGTCAGTGTCTCCTAGAGACAGAGAACCTAAGCAACCTCACACAGAGAAGAACTAGCTTTATCTCCACCTAACAAGGAAATCAGAAGCTCAAGTCGATATGGGTCACTACAGTTCAACTAACCCATAAGCATTCAATCTTCCTCACCCAATTCTCACATACCTTTAGCACAATGAAACTCTAAGGGTTTAATAAAACCTGGTTACAATAAAATGGAGAAGAGCTCAATAACTTCAAAAACTATAACTGTTTATAGGAAACATAACTGTGAAGTGGCCTCAGAAAGAAACTTTTAAAATTACAAGATCGTATTACCTGCTTAAGCCCTTCTCTAGAAGGGACAGATGTTTTTACAATATCATCAACAGCCCACCACTGATCAGCCAGGTAAAGTGCCACAGCTAAAATAGAATAAATGATTAACATTTAAGTTTTAAGTCTTACAGTGTATAACATTACTATTTGGTAAGGTTATTATATAGATACCCTTAGGTATACCCATACTTTTATAATACAATATGGCCCCATTTACACTATTTTTATTTCACTCATTAAACATTTAATAGTAAGCAATTAAGAATTATATTTTCCTAAATTTAAGTTTGAAACACGTTTTCTTTCTTTTTTTCAATTCCTTCATGTAACTACCTTTTAATAAATTTCTAATTGTTTGGAGAAAAACTCCTCAATTTTAAAGATTAAACAAAAAAGAGACCTGTGAGTGAGTCCTCAGGTGAAAAAAGAGCAAGAATTTTCTGGGTCTGATCTCCACCATAAAGAGGTACAAAGCCTACATTTGACAGGCTAATAGGAATCTGAAATGACAATTGATTAAACATTAGTGAAGAGTCTGTGAAGAAAATATCACACAAAAACACCATGATTCTACCAAAATATTAACTCTTTCTACATTAATGTTAATTATATACCTTCATTTCATATACAATATTTCTAGTCTCAAAAAAAAAAAAAAAGTAGCCCTAGCTCAGTGATGGCGAACCTATAACACGCGTGTCAGAGGTGACATGTGAACTCATTTTTTTGGCTGATTTTTTTTTTGTTACATGGCATTTAAATATATAAAATAAATATAAAAAATGTAAGTCTTTGTTTTACTATGGTGGCAAATATCAAAAAATTTCTATATGTGACACGGCACCAGAGTTAAGTTAGGGTTTTTCAAAATGATGACACACCGAGCTCAAAAGGTTCGCCATCACTGGCCTAGCTGGTTTGGCTCAGTGGATAGAGCATCAGCCTACGGACTGAAGGATCCCGGGTTCGAATCCAGTCAAGGGCACATGACTAGGTTACAGGCTCGATCCCCAGTAGGGGGCAAGCAGGAGGCAGCCAATCAATGATTTTCTCTCATTGATGTTTCTATCTCTCTCTCCTTCTCCCTTCCTCCCTAAAACAATAAAAATATATTAAAAAAAAGAAAAAAGAAAATCAGAATTCCCTTTTGTGGGAAGTTTATTATGTTGCGGGGGGGGGGGGGGGGCAGGAAATGAAAGTTTATTTCAATAAATATTACTGTGTTCTAGCCAAAAATCTAAATAAAAACAAAAGAAAGATATGGTCCATAAAGTCACTAAAAGACAACTATAGTTTACATCTGTTATTTAGACTATTGGAGGGGATGGGATTCTATTTTCTAGTAAAAGACACCAGATAGGTAATTTTTTTAGAGAGATATACAATACTTTAAATTTTTTCTGCCTTCATTAATCCAATGCTAATTCCTCATTTATAGAAAATATTACAATTCAGAGAATTATAAAATATTGGTACTACAGGAGACTTAAAGAATCCTTTAAATCAACATAATTTTCCAGAAGAAAAATCTGAGGCCTAGATGTTAGAGAATTTGCCTACCATCAAGTTCACAGTGGAATTCTAACAACATACACAGCTTACCAATTTGAAAGTTTTATTTTAATATTTTAGAAAAGGGGAGGTTTGTGACATAAAAATGTATAATTTAGTGGTTTGCTGATATTTTTATTTTAAAAAATTCTTATATCACAAACTATAAATCTAAAGAAAATTTGAGTTAGCTCAAATTTGGAAACCAGCCTTAGAAAAACTGATAAACTACTTAATTTTAAAGGCACAACACAAATATTAAACAATAACCTGTAGAGTTTCTTTTTAAAACCTGATCATGTTACTATACTAACCAATCATTATTTATGCATTTTACTGATGTCTTCTCATACAAATTTTAAAAGTTTACTTAACACTTTAAAATGACAAAAAATAAAAGGATATTAATTCCATGTATGAACTCAACTGAAAAGACTCATAAAAAGCACTGCAGAACACCTTACCGTTATATTGAGAAGAGAAAAACACTCAGGATTTTCAGGGTCTCCACACCTTAGATCTGACATATAATCTTCAGCAGAATTTTCCAGTTCCTCATGACTGCAATTATCCAGCATATCCACAGGGAATGCCATCCTCTTTAACAAACAACATGGGACAGAAATGTTTCAGAATATGAAATGCTAGCTTCCTTTTCTCATAGAAAAACTTTATATTGTAATGTTTTATTATAAAGAGTTCTTCACTATACCATGTCAGACTACAACTTGGCCTGCTGATTTAACAATGTACATAAAAAGAAAACTTTTAAACATTATTCATCTGAATTAAAAATAAAATAGGAATTAATAGTAATTCTTTTTTTTTAAATATTTTATTGACTTTTTACCGAGAAGAAGGGAGAGGGAATAAGAGAGTTAGAAACATCAATGAGAGAGAAACATCGATCAGCTGCCTCCTGCACACCCCCCCCCCCCCAACCAGAGATGTGCCTGCAACCAAGGTACATGCCCTTGACTGGAATCGAACCTGGGACCCTTCAGTCCGCAGGCTGATGCTCTATCCACTGAACCAAACCAGTTAGGGCAATAGTAATTCTTTAAATGATATAAATGTATTTATACAGGCATAGGATATATATATTTGCATATACATACACCCACATAAATATATCCTCATACACCTGGCAACATTATAAGTCACTATAAAAGGACAAAAGGGAACTTTTTGGAATAGAAATGCTGTATAACTGCATCATAGTGATGGTTGCTCCACTATATAAATTTACTAAAAAAAAATAAAAAATTAATCACTGAATTATACAATAGCAATGGGTAAATGTTGCAATATGTAAATTCTACCTCTCATACATAGAGCTGTTAAAAAAAAAAAAAAAAGCCAGCACTTTAGTGAGTAAACACTAAACACTTTCCCACTAAAGTCAGGAAAAATGACTCCACACTGTATAACATTATATAGGTACTTGCCAATGCAATTAGCCTAGAGGCATAACAACTGGGTATGGGTGTATGTGGAAGGAACTATACCTCAATTTGCAAATAATATATTTAATTGAAAAACCCAAAAGAATCAATGGAAAAACTATTCCAAACAGTAAGAAAATATACTAAAACAGGATATAATTACACAGAGAAATGAAGCCCTCATATATACAATAATAACCAGTCAAAAGAAATCAGGAATGGAAAAAATGCAGTAAAAATAGGTAAAAGACCCCATTTACAGTGGCTAGAGCATCAGCCTGGGGACCAAAGGGTCCAAGGTTCAATTCTGGTCAAGGGCATGTACCTCGTTTGCAGGCTCCTCCCCGGCCGGGCCCTGGTCAGGGCTCACACAGGAGGCAACCAATCTATGTGTTTCTCTCACATCAATGTTTCTTTGTCTTTCCCGCTCTCTTCCACTCTCTAAAAATCAATGGAAAAATGTCCTTGGGTGAGGATTAAAAAAAAACAGTAAGCTAAGCAGAAATATGCATCTTAATGAGATACAAAAAGAAAAATCAAACCCAAATCTAATGAAGCCATCAATCATGTGAAATCACATCTTAAGTATACAGCCAGTCAAATTTAGAATAACCCAGTTTCTTCAATACGTATACAGCATGGAGTTTAAAGAGTGGGAACTATTGTAAATTAAAAGACACTTAAGAGACATACTAATCAGATGCATTGTAGAGAGGATTCTGATTTGTGTACTCTTGAAAATTTCCATGATAAAAAGTTAAATAAAAAATAAACATATGCTCTATATCTAAGTCTGAGCTACATAGGTCTTAAAGGAAATATAAAGTAAAATAACTTGTTATAAAAATTCCCTATTTCATATTTACCCAAAATAAAAACAGCAGAGCCCAACTGCTGTATTTGTCAATAATCTCTTCAATCTTGATTTAAAAAATAATAAAGGGAAAAGGCAGAAGAAAACTGAGAAAATAAAAATTACTTTTCTCTGAAGTAATTCTTCAGAGAAGCATTTTATCACATCAAATCTTTTTTATCACAACAAATATATTAGTAGGTAAAAAAGCTGAAAATCTAATGAAAATATG
Organism: Myotis nattereri; assembly: GCF_964212035.1. Taxonomy (NCBI): domain Eukaryota; kingdom Metazoa; phylum Chordata; class Mammalia; order Chiroptera; family Vespertilionidae; genus Myotis; species Myotis nattereri. Next base: position 39,751,736 of record NC_138079.1, read on the forward strand.
AGATAAACATGTAAAAGATAGGACATATAACAGCTACATATAGTTATATATTTTTTAAAAAAAATTTTTTAATTTATTTTTTAAATCTTCAAACAAGGATATGTTTTTATTGATTAATTTTAGAGAGCGAGGAAAGGGAGGGGGGGAGAGAAACATCGATGTGTGAGACAAACATTGATCAGTTGCTTCCTGTACATGCCCCGACCAAGGATCGCATCCACAACTTTTTGGTATACAGGACAATGCTCCAAACAACCGAACTACCTGGCTAGGGTTAAATATATTTTTCTGAATTTTCAAGATATGATGATAATGAGAAACTTATTTTTTACCATAATCTGAAATCCTGGACCTAAAGACTTTAAAACGTGGTGTATATGATTGGGAACCTAATTTTATACAAATATATATTTTAATCAAATTGATTTTTAAATTGTGTAAAATAAAAACCTGGAAATAGAACACACAAAAACAGCCCATCTATTAGTAAATATGAATGTCTAAATAAAAGGAGAAAGTAAGAAAAATGTGTGAAACATTTATAAAAGCAATACCACAGGATTTCCAGGCAACTTATAAAAAGAAAAAGAAAAAAACAGCAACTATGATTTTCAAGAGAGATCAACCAGGAGCTTATGTAAATCAGATGTTATAGTTAGAAAAATATAAAAATAAAACAGCAGAGCTCTATTATGAAGCTTATTTGTTATTTTGGGCAAATTTTTGTATCTCTATCAAAGTCAATATTCAAGAGCAAACTAAGGAAACAGAACATTACGTTCTAGTCAGATCCAACAATTCTAATGAAGATTAAAATTTTAGATGAAACCAAAAACAAATGGTCAACAGCAGATGAAAAAAGCATAATTAGGACACTAGTTAACTGTTTTCTTCCTCTCTTATAGACAACAAGATCCCAGCTTTGTGTCTAAGTAAAAATTAAGAGCATTAAATATACCCTACTATTGACTAGATGAAGCTCAAGAAGGATTAATATCACAGTATTCTCCTTAAACCAACTCGAAAGACTCTCTTGAATATTAGCCACCAAAACGAGGTAGGAATGAAACACATTTAAACATTTCATTTGCTAAGAGTAATCATGAGTTAAAGCAGGGGTGGGGAACCTTTTTCTGCCAAGGGCCATTTGGATATTTATAACGTCATTCCTGAATCATACAAAATTATCAACTTAAAAATTAGCCTGCTATATTTGGTCAAACATTTAATTAACTCACCCCTAATGCCTTGGCAGGGCCAAACCAAATGATTTCAAGGGCCATATACCCCTGCCCTGAAGGATAAAATATAAATTAACATATGAGGGCTGCTGCTAAAAATTTGGTATACAAAAGCATTGTTGATTACAATCACATAAAGATAATATGGCATTCTAGACAAAGAATACAAAATGGACATATAAGGAAAAGGAGCCTGATAGAATAGCAAATTGATGGGTCATTTTCTTTTTCACCTACTATTACCACAACATGGTCCTTAAAAGATTTTAAATACTATCATGTTTAAATAGCATTTTCTTCTTTTTTTTAGTCTTATTTATTTTTTAGTTTTAGTTTTATTCATATTGAATAAAGAGCCTAGCAGTATAGCCCAGAATAAGAGAATGGTTGTGAATAGTCAGGGGTGTCATGATTCCTTATCTAACATGCTTTAACTATGTCTGACTCGTCCTGCTAGTTTGTGGCAGTGCGAAACTGGAACACAGGCCAGGTGTCCCTAAGTCATTGATTCTTCCTCTATCCTAGTGTTGGCTGACCTTCAATTATCTGCATACCACCATCAAAATGGTTCCCGTGTGTCAAGTGTCTATATCACTACTTAATATGTATGTTCCTCAATTCACTTTTTTAAGTGCACACCTCTCATCCCATCCCCCCTTTTTAATTTGGTAAAATCCTATATAATAAAAAGCTAATATGCAAATTGACCAAATGACAGAATGACCAGTCACCTATGACGTGCACTGACCACCAGGGGGCAGATGCTCAACACAGGAGCTGCCTTTGGTGGTCAGTGCTCCCACAGGGTGAGCACTGCTCAGCCAGAAGCCGAGCTCACAGCTGGCGAGCACAGCGGCGGTGGCAGGAGCCTCTCCAGCCTCCATGGCAGCGCCAAGGATGTCCGACTGACTGCAAGAGGGTGCAGGCCAGGCAGAGGGACGCCCCCCCCCCAATCGAGTGCACGAATTTTGCACACCACACCTCTAGTATACACATAACATTTACCATTTTAACCCTTTCTAAGTTTAGTTCAGTGGCAGTAAGAATATTCACACTGTTATACAACCTTCACCGCTCTCCCTTTCCAGAACTATGTACCCATTAAATAATTCCCCATTCCTATTCCCCCTAGTCCCTGATAACCATCATCATTCTTTCTGTATCCATGAATTTGCCTACTCTAGGAATCTCATAAGTGTTATCACAATAATTGTCTTTTTTACTAGTATATTTGCATTATTTCACTTATTTCAAGCTTCATCCATGTTGCAGCCTATATCAGAATCTCAACTCACTTTAAAAAAAATTTTTCATTCACTTTAAACTAAAAAACCTACAAAACCACCAATTTGATATATTAGATTATACATTTTCCTAATCAGCCTTATGATTTCTAAGTATCACAATTTAAATATTCACCTGAATACAACTTAAAGCCCTCTCCTAAATCACCAGTAGTATGTCAGCACACTTTAGAAAATATTACTATCTACGAGATTGCTTACCATAAGACTAAAGGCAAATACAGTATGACTAAATTAATTAAAGTGTAAAACAAAAATTCATTATCTTTCATTCTTAGACATTCTTATACTGAGACTTTTCAATAGAAAAATAATTACTTCTAGGTTTACTTAGTCAAAGATTATTCTTATATATAAGATTATTCATATATATATATACACACATCTATATATATAAAAGCCAAGTAACCGAACAACGGAACTACTGGAATGACCAGTCGCTATGACGTGCACTGTGGTGACCAACCAGCCCAATCGGGGCCCCGACTGGCCCTCGGCCAACCTCCCATGCCGCCCCCATCCTGCCTGGCCCTGATTGGCCCCCATCAGGGCAGACCAGCTGGACCCCACCTATGCATGAATTCGTGCACCGGGCCTCTAGTATATATATATAAACAAAATGAAACCATATCCTGTGTTCCTGAAGTCCAACAATTTAAATATTCTGAAATTTGCATAAAGAACATTATGGGAGGGGGGGACTTTACTTAGAAGTTATTTCTGAATATACTTTGACAACTGCTTGGCTCGGTGGCTCAGTTGGTTGGAGCATCCTCCAGTACACCAAGTTTGTTTCCTGGTCAGAGCACATGCCTAGGTTTCAGATTTGATCCCTGGTCAGGGTGCATATGGGAGGAAACTGATATCTCTTTCTCCCTCTCCTTTTCCCTCTCTTTCTCTCTCTCCCTTACTCCAAAATCAATAAACATATCATCAAGTGAGGATCAAAAAATAAGTAAATAAGGACCTTTTTACCTTTAAATATTAGTAATTGTTTATTTTTTTAAATAATGGTTAAAAGCAAAGAGAGGACCCAAATAAACAAAATCAGAAATGAAAGAGGTGAAGTAACAACTGATCTCACAGAAATACAAAGGATTATGAAAAAATACTATGAACAACTCTATTCTAACAAAATGGACAACCTAGACGAAATGGACATATTCTTAGAAAAATACAAGCTCCCAAAACTCAATCAAGAGGAATAAAAAAACCTGAATAGGTCAATAACTACCGAAGAAATTGAAGCAGTGATCAAAAATCTTCCAGCAAACAAAAGCTCTGGTCCGGATGGCTTTACAGGGGAGTTCCACCAAGCATTCAAAGAAGAACTAAAACCTATCCTCCTCACACCATTCCAAAAAATTCAAGAGGAAGACACACTTCCAAGCTCTTTCTATGAAGCCAGCATTATCCTAATTCCAAAACCAGATAAAGATACCACAAAAAAAGAGAACTACAGGCCAATATCCTTGATGAACATAGATGCTAAAATCCTCAACAAAATTCTAGCAGATCAGATTCAGTATTACATTAGAAAGATCATACACCATGACCAAGTGGGATTTATTCCAGGGATGCAAGGATAGTACAATATCTGCAAATCAAAAATGTGATACATCACATAAACAAACTGAGAGACAAAAATCACATAATCATATCAATTGATGCAGAAAAAGCATTGGACAAAATCCAACACCCTTTCTTGATAAAAGCCCATACCTCAACATAATAAAAGCCTTATATGACAAACCTACAGCCAACATCATACTCAATGGGCAAAAACTAAATTCATTTCCCCTAAGAATGGGAACAAGACAGGGATGCCCACTTTCACCACTCCTGTTCGATACAGAACTGGAAGTGCTAGCCATAGCAACCAGACAAGAAGAAATAAAAGGCATTCAAACTGGAAAAGAAGTAAAGCTCTCCTTGTTTGCAGATGACACAATACTATACATAGAAAACCCCAAAGACTCCATCAAAAAACTACTAGACTTAATAAATGAATTTGGCAATGTAGCAGGATACAAAATTAACACCCAGAAATCTATGGCCTTTTTATGCACCAACTAGAGGCCCGGTGCACGAAATTCATGGGGGGGGGGGGTCCCCTCAGCCCAGCCTGCACCCTCTCCAATCCGGGACCCCTTAGGGGATGTCCGACTGCCGGTTTAGGCCTGATCCCAGGGATCAGAAGCCTAAACCGGCAGTTGGACATCCCTCTCACAATCTGGGACCACTGGCTCCTAAATGCTCACCTGTCTGCCTGCCTGATTGCCCCTCACTGCCCCCCTCTGCCGGCCTGGTCACCCCTCACTGTTCCCCCTTGCCAGCATGGTCACCCCCAAATGCCCCCCCTGCAGGCCTGGTTGCCCCATGCAGCCTGCTGTTCAGTGGTTTGGTCGCCCCTCACTGCCCCCCTGCCGACCTGGTCACCTCACGCAGTCTGCTGCTCAGTCATTTGGTCGGCCCTCACTAACCCCCTTGCTGGCCTGGTCACCCCCAACTGCACCCCCTGCCGACCTGGTCGCCCCACGCAGCCTGCTGTTCAGTCATTTGGTTGGCCCTCACTAACCCCCCTGCTGGCATGGTCGCCCCATGCAGCCTGTTCCGTCGTCCATTCAGTTGTTTTGGTTGCGACGGTCGCGTAGGTTTTTACATATATAGATAGAAGATAATGAACTCACAGAAAGAGAAATGACAAAAACAATCCCATTTTACCATTGCACCAAAAAAAACTAAGATACCTAGGAATAAACTTAACTAAGGACGTAAAAGACCTGTATTCAGAAAACTACAGGACATTGAAAAAAGAGATAGAGGAAGACATAAACAAATGCAAGAACATACCATGTTCATGGACTGGTAGAATGAACATCGTTAAAATGTCCATACTACCCAAAGCAATATATAGATTCAATGTAATCCCCATTAAAACACCAATGGTATATTTCAAAGATCTAGAATAAACTCTCCAAAAATTCATCTGAAATAAAAAAAGACCTCAAATAGCCACAGCAATCCTGAGAAAGAAGAACAAAGTTGGAGGGACCACAATAACAGATATCAAGCTATATTACCAAGCCACGGTTCCCAAAACTGCCTGGTACTGGCACAAGAACAGACATATAGACCAATGGAACAGAACAGAGAATGCAGAAATCGACACAAGTCATTATACTCAATTAATATTTGACAAAGGAGGCAAGAGCATACAATGGAGCCAAGATAGTCTCTTCAATAAATGATGCTGGAAAATTTGGTCAGATACATGCAAAAAAATGAAACTAGATTACCAACTTATACCATACACAAAATAAACTCGAAATGGTAAAGGACTTGAATGTAAGACGGGAAACCATAAAAATCCTACAAGATTCCATAGGCAGCAAAATAGCAGACATATGTCGTAGCAATATCTTTACCAATAAAGCTCCTAGGGCAATGGAGACTAGGGAGAAAATAAACAAATGGGACTACATCAAAATAAAAAGCTTCTGCACAGCAAAAGAAACCATCAACAAAACAACAAGAAAGCCCACTGCATGGGAGAACATATTTGCCAATGATATTTCAGATAAGGGTTTAATCTCCAACAACTACAGAGAACTCATACAACTTAACAAAAGGAAGATAAACGATCCAATCAAAAAAATGGGCAAAGGACCTAAATAGACACTTTTCAAAAGAGGACATAAGAAAGCCGAGAGAAATATGAAAACATGCTCAAAGTCACTAAACATCTGAGAGATGCAAATCAAAACAACATTGAGATACAATCTCACACCTGTCAGAATGGCTATCATCAAGAAATCAACAAATGACAAGTGCCGGCAAGGATGTGGAGAAAAAGGAACCCTCGTGCACTGCTGGTGGGAATGCAGACTGGTGTAGCCACTGTGGAAGACAATATAGAGTTTCCTCAAAAAGTTAAAAATGGAACTCCCATTTGACTCAGTAATATCACTTCTAGGAATATATGCGAAGAAATCAGAAACACCAGTCAGAAAGGATATATACACCCCTATGTTCATAGCAGCACAATTTACAATAGCTAAGATTTGGAAACAGCCTAAGTGCCCATCAGCAGATGAGTGGATTAGAAAACTGTGGTACATCTACACAATGGAATACTATGTCGCTATAAAAAAGAAGGAACTTTTACCATCTGTAACAGCAGGATGAACTGGAGAGCATTATGCTAAGCGAAATAAGCCAGTCAAAGATAAATATCACATGATCTCGCTCATATGTGGGATATAATGATCAACATAATTTGATGAACAAGAACAGAGACAAATGACAGGGGAGGGGGGGCGGTTAGAGAGCAACCACAGGACTTGTTTGCATGCATAATAGCATAACCAATGGACAAAGACACTGGGGCGGTGGGAGCTTGCCCGGGGTGGGAATGGCTGTGGGGTGAGGGGGGTCTTTGGGGGAAAAAGGAGATATACTAGTATGTAAAACTTTAGACAATAAATAAAATTAAATATTGGTTAACTTAAGAGCGCATAACTTACTAGCCCTATGGTGGTTCTGCTACAGTTTAGAGAGGCCAGAGAAGGGTGGTCAAGTTCTGGAGAAAATTATGTTGCTATGGTAAATCACGTGCTTCTCCTTTTTTGTTGTTGTTGTTAAGCTTGTATTCTATGTTACATAACTGTAAAGCTGTCAGGTCAAATTTTGTCAAGCACTTTATTCTCTGCCCATGAGATAAACCAAAAGGCCTAACTGGATTCTACATGAATGAGAAAGCTTAATGTTGCCTTCAGTGAACTCTTCAAAAATGTATACAGAATGGACAATGAAGTGTAAAAAGTGTCCAAATTAATTAATTAAGTAAAGCGTATGCTCATTAATCCTGGCTAACTTACATAAAAACATACTCAGATCACTTCCTTATGTAAGAGTTCTAAGATATCCATCAGCTATTTTACATCCATCTTTTAATAATTTCACTTTTCCTGAAAAATTATATAACTATTTGAAAGAATGACTATTTTTTTAAGTCCTCACCAGAGGGTATTTTTTCCACTGATTTCCAAAGAGAGTGGGAGAGGAGAAGGTGGGGAGAGAGAGAGAAACATGGATGAGAGAGAGATACAACAATTGGTTGCCTCCTGCATAAGGCCTCGCCAGGGCTGGGGAACCTGCCACCGAGGTACAAGGTATGTGCCCTTGACCAGGAATCGAACCCGAGACCCTTAGGTCCGCAGGACAACGCTCCAACTGAGCCAAATGGGCCAGGACAGGGCAGAATTACTACACTTAACAATAAAATACGAAAACAAATTAGAAAAATAATTCCTATCATTGTGATTCATTCCCTATGTGATGTTAATTACTAGATGTCAACTACACTCTTAAAAAGGGGGAACATATAAGTTCAATTACTAAATTATTTCAAGATTCTTATACATTATTGCTATTATTTAAGAGTTTTAGGGGAAAGGTTAGATTTAAAAAATATGGCAATGTTAGAGCTGAAAAAGTTCTTAGAAAACAAATAATTATCTCAACCAATCCAAGTCATGATCTTACCTCTCCTGATTGCTTCCCCAACAAAGAAAATAGGTTAGGTATCCAGGCAACATAACCGTCAATGCTCTCAACCTTGTACACAAAAAGCCTGTTTCTGAACCTTATTATGATTCTTCTGATTCTTCCCTTTTCTTTTCTCCCTAACATCATTTCTTCCTTAACTAACCTAGCTCCTGTACTACATCAGGTCAACTGATCTCTGTCTTACTTAGCTTCTTACTTCCTCTGTTCCTATCCTACACAAGGCCCTAAATCCTAGATTAATCCTTCTCCCCATTCACAGCTCAGTTTTTTAGTACAACAAAAATGAAACCACTTCTGGAGCAGACTGCTACGATGATCAAATCTCAGGTGGGCTCAACACTGCTCAAAAATCCTTTTGGTCTTCTGGGAAATGAAAAAGATTTGGTTACATATGGTTAAGGATTGCCTACAAGTTTATGGGGAATGGAGCAAAACGTTAAATGGGGTTCATACCTGCTGCCTGTTTTTATTTCAAGTAGAAGCCCAAATCATCTTTTGAAGTAACCATCACTGAGCCAACAGTGCTATATGTACTTCATGACCCAGATTACTGAACACTGTTCATAATCCTACAGTTTACAAACACAGGAAAGCCAAACTAAGAACTATTTAAATGAATACAACATAAAATTTTGTCCATTTCAAGATTAGACAATCTAAAATTCATTATTTTTTTTTTACTTGACTCATCATACAATAGAGCTGATTTTATAGTGTTTTATTAAACTTAACATGGGTTTGATACAGTAAACTTTAAGGATACAGAAGTCTAAACAATATGCAATTATAGACTAGGGGCCCAGTGCACAAAATTCTGGCATTCAGCGGGGCCTCTCAGCCCGGCCTGTGCTCTCTCGCAGTCCAGGAGCCGTTGGCTTAGGCCCACTCCCTATGGCTTCTGGCACATTGACCACCAGGGGGCAGCTCCTGTGTTGAGCATCTGCTTCCTGGTGGTCAGTGTATATCATAGCAACCGGTCATTCCACCATTTGGTCAATTTGCATATTGGCCTTTTATTATATAGGATATAGGATAATTTTAACACAAAGTATCACAGAGGCTTGTCTCTTTTAGAACCCTGAAGAAAAACTGATTTTTCTTTTAAAAACTGTTTTTGTTTTAAAAGAAATACATCTAGCTCAAAACAAAGCAAAAACAAAACAAAACTTGGTGCTTAATTTTCACATAATGTTTAGGAAATATTCCCTAATATTTTCACTACACAACTAAGACATGTAACCAAGGGCTGCTGGTATCATATCAACTGGAAAAACAGCAGCCTCCGAGCCACAGGCTAACCCAGTGGTCAGCAAACTGCAGCTCGCAAGCCACATGCGGCTCTTTGGCCCCTTGAGTGTGGTTCTTCCACAAAATACCGACTTCTGCGCATGGGCCACGAAGTTTCAATCGCATGGTACGTGCGCGCCCCCATGTGGTATTTTGTGGAAGAGCCACACTCAAGGGGCCAAAGAGCCGCATGTGGCTCACAAGCCGCAGTTTGCCAACCACTGGGCTAGCCATTCTCTTTCCTTTCAGGTCCACTCCAACTCTGCACTTCCAGCTGTGGCCCCATACACTTGCTCTTGCAAACTCAGGTGGGTTTGCTTACCCAGATCAAATAAAGTTCTTTTCTTACCTCTCATTGGCAGCAGTAATATCCTTCTTATCTGACTTCAATACATATTTACTAAGCAAATGAATAAATAATGCATGACAGAACAAAAATTTGTATGGTGGGGGTTGGGGGTGGGTGGAGTGATTGAGCAGAAGAGAAAAAACGAGAAAGAACTCATGGACCTGGCAACAGTATGGTGATTGATGGGGTGAGGGTGGGGATTTGGTGGGTGAGGGTATAGGGGTGATAAATGGTGATGGGAAATAAATAAAACCACACACTGTTGCTAGAAGGAAGCACTGCCACGGATGAAAGACACGTAAAGTTCTGCTGCTAGATGAAAAGCAATGGACTGTCTTTCAACAGGCAGAGATAGAGGAGAAGGCCCTCTAAAAAGAAAGAATATGCTAAACGAAAGCCAGAAAGCAGGCTGAGAATGGCAAGTAGTTGGATTTACCAAGAGAATTAAGAGCAGTATGTGAAGATAAGTAGTGGAAGGGATGCTAGGACAATAAACTGAGGACAGAACATTAAAGGCCAATAAAACAGTATAGTTTTACGAACCAATTTCACTCCAATAAATTCAATTAAAAAGATCAAGAATACAAACTAAGAGTTGGGACTTTATTTGATACGCAAGTAGGATTCAATTTAAGGAAAGAGACTTTCAAAGCTATGTTTTCAGACAATTTAACCAACAGTGTGTAGAATGTATTAATAGGAAGAACTGACAGGAGACAAGCTGAGAAGCTCTTAAGATAAATATCTTGTGCGTACTTCTTCTTTTAATATACTTATCATGACAATACGACTTATTTTTCTTCATCTTTCTCCCCTACCAGGCTCAGACTCCAGGGAAGCATAATCCATTTTTTCCAAACATATAAAAAGTAGGGATGTGTCAAAAGATCTCTGATGTCTCTCCTAATAACTTATGTGTCTACACTTGAAGAAGTAATTTACAAAGAGGTGGTATCATCAAAAATTAATTTATAATCGTTTTTTAAAACTCAGTATGTTTTATGACACCATTTATTCCTGGATGAACTTGCACCAGGTATTATGCTCAGCATCCTATATGATAAAACCCTAATATGCAAATTGACTGAACAGTGGAACGACTGGTTGCTATGACGTGCACTGATCACCAGGGAGCAGATGCTCAATACAGGAGCTGCCCCCTGGTGGTCAGTGTGCTCCCACAGAGAGAGTGCCGCTCAGCCAGAAGCCGGGCTAACGGCTGGCGAATACAGTGATGGTGGTGGGAGCCTCTCCCACCTCCACTGCAGACGGGGGTAAGGAGTGAGGGGTCCTGGACTACGAGAGGGATGTCTGCCTGCTGGCTTAGGCCCAAGGGGATCGGGCCTAAGCAGGCAGGCGGACATCCCCCAAGGGGTCCCTGACTGCAAGAGGGCACAGGCTGGGCTGAAAGCCCCCCTCCACCCCCCCCCCTCCGTGAATGAATCCGTGCACCGGGCCTCTAGTTCTACAATATTATCTCATTTAGTCTTCAAAATGACCCTATAAGGCAGATATTCTTTTTTTCTTATATTTTTACTAGAGGCCCAGTGCACGGATTAGTTCACTGAGGGGTGGGGGGGGGGGGACTTTCAGCCCAGCCTGTGCCCTCTTGCAGTCAGGGACCCCTTGGGGGATGTCCGCCTGCCTGCTTAGGCCTGAACCCCTTGGGCCTAAGCCAGCAGGCAGACATCCCTCTCGCAGTCCGGGGCTCTCACAGTCCAGGACCCCTCGCTCCTTACCGCCTGTCTGCAGTGGAGGTGGGAGAGGCTCCCGCTGCCACCACTGTACTCGCCAGCCGTTAGCCCGGCTTCTGGCTGAGCGGCACTCTCCCCGTGGGAGCACACTGACCACCAGGGGGCAGCTCCTGCATTGAGCATCTGCCCCCTGGTGATCAGTGCACGTCATAGCGACCAGTCGTTCCACTGTTCAGTCAATTTGCATATTAGGGTTTTATTATATAGGATTGATTTTTAGAGAAAGAGAGAGAGAAACATCAATATGGGAGAAACATTGATTGGCTGCCTCCTGCACACTCTCTACTGGGGATTGGGCCTGCAACCTGGGCATGCACCCTGACCAGGAATTGAACTCGCAACCTTTCAGTGTACGGGACAATGCTCAACCGAGCACAGTGGCAGAGCTGAGGCAGGCATTTCTAAACACGTTCTCACAATGAGGAGTCTTGGGTGTGGAGAGGTTAAGTGAGTTACCCAAGTTCACCCAGCTAGTATGTGGTAGTCAGGCTCTAACCCTAACCAATCTGTCTAGCGAGGGATTTAACCTGCTGGTCAGTTTCCCAGGTCAGGAAATCCATGATGCATCTAATGATACAATTATCATAGAATATATCAACCTTAGGAGTTAGATTTTTAAGTCTTGCAATATCCATCCAGCCAGTGTGCTCAGTTGAGTGTTGTCCCATGCACCAAGAGGTCACCACTGGTTTGATTCCTGATCAGGATGTATGCCGGGTTGTGGGCTCAATCCCCAGTAGGGGGCGTGAAGGAAGCAGCTTGATTGATGTTTCTCTTTCATCAATGTTTCTATCTCTCTCCCACTCTCTTCCTCGCTCTCTAAAGTCAATAAAAACATATTTTAAATAATATTTTGCAATATCCTCTCTTTAGACTTTAGATGCCTGTTCTAATCACTATGATCCATTTTCTTCAGCATTGTTAAATGGTTACTACACAATAAATACAAAGCCGATTGTTTTAAAGTTAAAAAATAAAAGAGAAACATAAAAACTGACAAAGTAAAATGCCTATCAAATATTTATTGGAGAGATTACTATAAAATACAGCTAAGGAAAAAAATGAATCCACTAAATTGCATTATAGTTTTTAAATTATCCATTACTGAAGGACAGAGACAAAGAAAACCTTGAAATTCAGATGATACTAAACTTGATATGAACCATGGGCAGTCTCTGATATAAAGTGGTGCAGGCAATGCATACGGTCTTGATTTGCATCCTTGATTCCCAAAGGCCAATCAAACACAGTACAGGTATTTACAAAAAAAAAAAAAAAAAGTAGATTCTCTTAGCTGAAACCTGTGTTGTGCAAGGATCAACTGCATTCTTTTACAAAGGAGGAAGGAAACTGAGGCCCAGAGAGATTAATTACCTGAGAAGTCAGGCAGCTACAAAAGCTGGGGTTCAAACCTATGTTATGCCTATTTGGCTTGAATTGTGGAACTACACTGATTTTGAACAACTACTGTTAATTTAAGAATCAAAATTAGTCCATCAGGAATATGAGGATCCGATCCAAACTTGAAAACACTGGCCCTATATGTGTAAAAGATTTTAGGTCGGAACCAAGATGGCGGCATAGGTTAACGCTGGAGATTGCTGCCTTGAACAACCAAATCAAAACACACCTAAAAGACGGAACGGACATCATCCAAAACCACAGGAAGGCTGGCTGAGTGGAAACTCTACAACTAGGAGGAAAGAGAATATTATACCCAGACTCAGAGGAGGCGCAGTGCTGAAGTGAAATACTCAGGTAGGGAGTGCGCACGGAGCGGGCTGGCGGCGGAGGGTGGGGTTGGTGCTTGGTGCTCGGTGCTTGGTGCTTGGTGCTTTCAATCGGGAGGGAGTCTCAGATTCTGAGCTCCAGATCCGGGCGAGTCTCTAGGGACTCAGACTCAAACGGGAGAAGCAGGACTGTCTGCCTTCAGTCGGAACTCGAAGGCAGCTTTCTCTCTGAGGTTTGCAGCGGTTGCTGGGACTCTGTGAGGCAGAGCCCCTAGGGACGGAACTGAGAGCCGCCATAACTGCTCTCTTCGGCCCACCCTGTTGATCCCGAGCCCGAGCGACCCACCTGCCCCGCCCAAGCCCTGCGCAGAGCCATTTGACAGATAGCCTCAGGCAAAGGCTAGATTAGCACCTCCCTAGAGGACAGAAGTTTTCCCACTGCAGACACAGCTGATTCTCACAGCCAGCTGGCCTGGAGGTCGAAACCCCCTAGTATTAACTACAACAATTAAGGCTTAACTACAGGAGGACTGCACACAAAGACCACTAGGGGGTGCACCAAGAAAGCATAAAGAATGCGGAGACAAAGAAACAGGACAAAACTGTCAATGGAGGATATTCAGTTCAGAACCACACTTTTAAGGTCTCTCAAGAACTGTCTAGAAGCCGCTGATAAACTTAATGAGATCCTCAACAAATCTAATGAGACCCTCGATGTTATGATAAAGAACCAACTAGAAATTAAACATGCACGGACTGAAATAACGAATATTATACAGACTCCCAACAGCAGACCAGAGGACCGCAAGAATCAAGGCAAAGATTTGAAATGCGAAGAAGCTAAAAACACCCAACCGGAAAAGCAAAATGAAAAAAGAATCCGAAAATACGAAGATAGTGTAAGGAGCCTCTGGGACAGCTTCAAGCGTACCAACATCAGAATTATAGGGGTGCCAGAAGATGAGAGAGAGCAAGATATTAAAAACCTATTTGAAGAAATAATGACAGAAAACTTCCCCTACTTGGTGAAAGAAATAGACTTACAAGTCCAGGAAGCACGGAGAACCCCAAACAAAAGGAATCCAAAGAGGACCACACCAAGACACATCATAATTAAAACGCCAAGAGCAAAAGACAAAGAGAGACTCTTAAGAGCAGCAAGAGAAAGAAACTCAGTTACCTACAAGGGAGTACCCATACGACTGTCAGCTGATTTCTCAACAGAAACTTTGCAGGCCAGAAGAGAGTGGCAAGAAATATTCAAAGTGATGAATACCAAGAACCTACAACCAAGATTACTTTATCCAGCAAAGCTATCATTCAAAACTGAAGGTCAGATAAAGAGCTTCACAGATAAGGAAAAGCTAAAGGAGTTCATCACCACCAAACCAGGATTATATGAAATGCTGAAAGGTATCCTTTAAGAAGAGGAAGAAGAAGAAAAAGGTAAAGATACAAATTATGAACAACAAACATGCATCTATCAACAAGTGAATCTAAGAATCAAGTGAATAAATAATCTGGTGATCATAATAGAATCAGGGACATAGAAAGGGAATGGACTGACTATTCTTGGGGGGGAAAGGGGTGTGGGAGATGCGGGAAGAGACTGGACAAAAATCGTGCACCTATGGATGAGGACAGTGGGTGGGGAGTGAGGGCGGAGGGTGGGGCGGGAACTGGGAGGAGGGGAGTTATGGGGGGGAAAAAGAGGAACAAATGTAATAATCTGAACAATAAAGATTTAATTAAGAAAAAGAAAAGATTTTAGACTCTCAAATTCCTTATTAGTACCACTTACTACTTTATCAATCATAGTGTAACAAAGAGTCACATTTATTGACTTTTGCTCTGCTCCTATTCGTTTCTAAGTGGAATTCTTCCCCGACTACTATACCATTATCACTCCTTGTCAGGCCTCCAATAACCTCTCAATGGATTATTTTCATTCTCACCCCCGATCTTAACAGGTCAGCCCAAACTGACCACTTTCTGCTGCTTCCAAGTTCCTCTCCTTCCTTGGACAACACTCTCTCCCAATCCTACCTCTTAGTAGTTTCCCCCTCAGTTTATTTCAGCAACTGAACCCTCTCCTCTGCACAAACCATAAATGTAGCCCCCAGCCCCCCAACAATGCAACCTGGCACTTTGTTAAAAAAAAGTAAAATTTGCTAAATGAATTTGTTCCCAATTCATATTTACAAAAACCTTTGTGCACTTATGTTTTATGGAATCTTTAACATTTTAATCCACGATACTTTACTAAACTATAAACTCCATGAGGATGGGGTGTATTTGTTTTTGTGCCCCATACATACTACAGACACTCCATGTTTATTGAATAAATGAAAGCTACCTTTTGTGTAGCCTAAAACTAACATTTATTGGTGGAAGTAGTAACTAAAGTGACATTCTTTTTTCAAAAACAAAGTATATGGTAAGTCACAAACTTTCTGGCCCAAAGAATGGGTTGGGCTAGATAAGTAGATCCCTCCTACAGAGCAGATAAATCCGGTATAAAGTCTCACATAGCAGCTTTAAAATTCAACGAGTCTAATAATTATGGTATGATGTCTTTAGCAAATGATCAGCTTTTCCCTGATTCTTTTTAAATCATCACACCTTTTCCTTAATAAATTCAACCCTCAGTAATTTCATTGTTGTTGGAAAGAATTGTGAAATACCTTTACTACCAATGAAGCATACCAAATTTAGAACTTAATTTCAGGGTTAAATATACAAAGGATCAGAGCCTAATGACCTGTAAAAAAAAAATCACCTTAAATACAATCGTGCAACTTCTTTTTTCAATTTAGAATAAAAAAATCTTAGAAATGAATAGAAACATTACCTAATCAACAGTCCTTTCTACAGAATCCTTGCTATTCTTCAAACATCTGCCCTAATACTCAATCCTCTTATGTTCTCACCTTTAAAAAGTAAATCTTTTTGCATTTTTAGGCAGATGACTGAACATAACACACATAAGGCTTAAAAGGGTTATGTAGGTAGGTGCTAATGGATAAAAATGTTAGAGATTTTTTTCTTTTCAATTTCTCAACCACTGGAAAAACAATGCTCAAAATCTCAAGCTATGGTAAAGATAAAAAACACAGCAAGATCACTTACAAACTTAATTAAATACAACAGTACCAATTCTATAAACCTCTCTGATGTGTGTATTAACAGAATCAACGTAAAATGTGTTTGACTCAGTGGTGAACTTGCCCAACAATCTCATTCCCCATCGACTTAGCATAGGTCCAATCAGGGCACCTTCAGTCTGTAGCAGACAATCTTTGCTTACTGAATTTCTCTAAAACATGACTCATCTCTCAATGTGCAAGGCCCCTTTCACCTCCATAATTCTTCCCACAGAACAAGCATGTCATTAATGAGAGGCATAACATTTCTTCGAAGGATGGTACATGACATGAATCACTTTGTTCGCAGAAGAAACATTGGAAGAGTCTTCAACTAATCAGAAAAGAAGTTTACAGTAATTTAATTAGGAGGGTAACATTAAAATTTTACTCTCAAAAGCATCTAATTATAAATATTTTGTTTTCTCCAAATCAGTTAAGTCCTTTGTTTGATGAATTTTGTACCTTTATTAAAGAAACGATACCATTTATAATGATTCGAATCCTATTTCAAAGGTCAAACTAATTCAGAACTTTTTAGAATCTAAAGTCCACAGGTAAAGCATTTTAGGTTATAATTACTCATGCAGCAGGATAATGTTGCTACGCCTAGAAGATATTTCTAAATTCCCCAAGCCAATCCTCAACATAAATTCAAAGAGAGTAATACAATGTATCAGCTACGAGCTTTCTGTGAAAGATTGTGATGTTTTATCTTTGTTTGCGCTGGAAATCTTCACAAATAGACTTCCCAGGTTCCTCTCACCATCTCATTTCCTGGTCCTCTCCCGCTTACCCTCCATTAAAACACACACACACAAACACCTTAGTCTGGTACATATTAGTCACTAAAAATATTTCCTCTTGTAGGAGGAAAACAAAATACTGTTTGCAAAGATAACCTGTGCAAGCAGAGGATACACTCATCAAACCCAGATCCATTTCGGTGAACTCCTTCCAGGGCCCAGATACGAGTATTACGCAACAGCCACCATTCCAGCTTTTAATCCCTGTCTGTGATGCCGTGGCAAAATACAAATGGCACGACCATAATCCGCTAGAGGTACTTACGTACATGTACGACCTAAATTAAAACAGGCATTGCCAAATTCTCAGGAACCTTGAAAATGACCAATGGTGTCACAGTTCAGAATCACAACTACAACTTTTCCTTCCTGGTAGCCCAATGCCCTCCAAAACCCTCCCAGGTGAGCATTTCCATGGAGGTTTTGAAAGGATCCCCCTGAGAGGGGGGAGGGGCAGGCATCAGGTGGTTACCCTCAAATCTCCTCCTTGTGAGGCACCCATCCCACTTTCCAGAAGCTGAAAAGCGAATCCGACGCCTCATCATTTCTCCCATAGGACGATCATGGGAGTGAGTGTAGGCAGACCCCCGGGCCCTAAACACTCCATCGGATCTCCCCGGGCACAGGCCTGGAAACACGGCCCAGGGGCAGCTAAGAATCAGACAACATAGCAGCGAGCTGCATTCTGGAGAAGCCACACGCAGCCAGCAGCTACGGGTCTGGGAGGGGTCAGAGCATCTCGGGAGGCCGCCTCCGCGCGGGCGGCGCCGAAAAGCCTCGGCTCCGCACCTGAGCAGGTCGGGCGCCCCCGAGCCCAGGATCCGCGCGAGCGGAGAGGCGCCCGGTGGGGAGGCTGCAGGGGAGGGGGCTCCGCAGGCACCGCCGGGCCGGGAACGCCTCCGGGGCGAGCGGAGGAAGGAGAAGGAGGCATCCATCCCCCACAAAATGGTGGCGCCGACGCACCTGGGCGCCACACGCCCCCTCTTCTCCCTCCGCCCCTCGCCCCGGGGACCCGGCCGCCGCGGGCAGCAGGACGCGCGTCCCGGGCCCCGGAGGCCGGCGTGGGCCGGCGCCAGGCCGAGCCCGCCGGTGGCGGTCGGCGTCGCTGTCCGCGGGGGCGCGGGGCCGGCGGGGGCCGGGGCCGGACGGGACAGCTCGGCCTCAGCCCGCGGCCCCGCCGGGCACGGGCGGCACTCACCTCGGACGCGCCCGCGGAGCCGGGATCGGAGGCGGAGCCGCGGGAATGAATGGAGCCGGAGCCGGCTCGCTGGCGACCCCGGCCGGGCGCTGGCCGCCAGGGAGGGTGCGGCCGCCTCCCCCTCGTCCGGGACGCCCGGCTGCTGGTCGGCGGGTCGGCCGCAGCCCACCGAGCCCTCCGCGGGCGTGACGCACTCGCGCCGCCGCGCCTCGAGCCTTCGCAGCCGCGCCCACCGCGGATCCCCCCGCCCGCGCGCCCGCGCCGCGCGGCCCCTCCTCGGCGCGGGGACGCCGCCGGCCTCCCTCCGGGCCTGGCCGCGGGCAGGTGCGGGCGCGGGCTGCCGGGAGGGGGGCGCACGCGGCCCGCCTCGCCCCCTCCCCGCCCCGGCCGCCGTCACCGCGCCGAGCGGACGCCCCCCCCCGGGGCGATGGCTCGGTGGTGAAGAGTGACCTTGGCTTAGAGACCCAAATAGGTGCGGGGGAGCTGCGGGGCCGCGGCGCCGGACTTGCGTGTCCCTTTAACGTCCACCTTTGCAGAACCCGCTCGCACCCCCGGACGGGCGAGACCATCCCGGCCTCGGGTCAGGGACGCGGCCTTCGCCCGCCACCTCCTTCCCGAGCCCCTGCGCCCCTGGGGGGAGGCACCCGGAGGGACGCGGAGCGCTCCATTCACCGTGGGGACGAGCCCGCGAGCCCCGATTCCATCTTGAGCAAACAAGGACCCACCAAATGCCCGTGTCCACCTTTCCTCTTCCACGATCTAGTCCACGCGCTCGAGCCCAGACCCAGGAGGACGCCGGCTCCACCTTCCTGCCCTCCCCTGTCTCTCCAAGGCTCCTGCCAGCCCAGCGCCGGAGGCCCTTTGCTAATGACACCCCCGCAGATGAAAAGATTCGCTCTGAAGTAGTTAAAGCAGCGGTTCTCAACCTGTGGGTCCCGACCCCTTTGGGGGTCGAGCGACCCTTTCACAGGGGTCGCCTAAGACCATTGGAAAACACATATATAATTACATATTGTTTTTGTGATGAATCACTATGCTTTAATTATGTTAAATTGGTAATGAAATTGGGGGTCACCACAACATGAGGAACTGTATTAAAGGGTCGCGGCATTAGGAAGATTGAGAACCGCTGAGTGGATTTCTTAGAATTAATGCATGTCATGGGTTTAAATGTTTAATAAATGTATTGAGGAAGAGTATTGTATGTAAGGATTTTAAGACTTCCTTTCATAGTGCATAAACTCTGGAAAATAAACTCAGCTCATCCAGTAACTTGAAATTGTTCCTTTCATTCCTAAGAAATATTTAGCGATCACAATACCAACCTTTTACAAATTTACCTCAAACAATACTTGTTGATAGAGGTTTATTTGACTCAGATATTTAAAAAAAAAAAAAAAAGCCAATAGGCCTTTCTGCCTCGAGTTACTCAGAAGAATTAATCTCACATGTTACAGGATGCGGCTTTACATGTTTAAGAAAAACCATTTACGTCCCTCTTTGTCTGAGATACATTAAATCTTGCTTGTGTGTTTACCCATACTCAGAATCCATGAGCTCTTAGTGGACAAAGAACTAAAAAAAAAAGTCTTTATCAGATTGATACATGCTGTAAATCACAACCAAAATATTTTGAAATAGGTTTTGAACCTTTTGTCTGAAAAGTTTTGCAGAAAGTTCTTAAACTTAAAAGTTAAAAAAAGAACAACAACAAACAAAAAAACTGAAGTGAGAGGCAACAAGCTTTTATTTGAAATCAAAGAATAGCTATTCCAGAAGCACTGATTCAGACAGAAACCCAAATAGTGTTTCAATTACGGGGTGAAGAAGGCAAAGGGTTTTTGTGAGAAAAGGATGGGAAATAATTACATGAATAGAAAGAAGGAATTTCTAGTTGTGCTAATAAGCTAAGTTATTCTTTAGCTGTACATGGCTGTTTACTGATTCTGAAAAATGTCTTTATCAGTCCTCATAGTCAGGAGGTCTGTTTTCTTGGCAAACAGTTGTTTGGGATACAATGTTGCTTTAGGCCCAGTTCAAACATTCCAAAGGTGCAAGGAGTTAGAGGTGCAATGCAGTTTCTCCAGAATGGCTGCCCGGACTCCTTTTTGAAATGGCCCCATTAATGCCAATTTCTCACAGAGTAAAAGATTATGTTTCATATGCTTGCTTTATTTTGTTAAGTTACAAGTAGAAGGAAACATGTTAAGAGTTCTCCTTGCATTTTTTAATATATGTTTTAAGGCGATTGGGACCATCTTAAGAGAAGCTTGCCACAACACTACATTTTGGAGGTCGCTGGTACAAATGACCCAGAAGAGAGCCCTTAAATTGCGATGGAAAGAGGAATTCCTAATGGCTAAATAATGGCTGTTTCTCACTGCTAACACATTACCAAGCACTTTATTAACTTCTTTGTGGAAATTAATTCATTTAATTCTTACAACCATCCTTCGAGGTACTTACTAATGTTATACCCAGTTTACCTAAGAGGAGATTGAGGCACACAGAGAAACTAAGCAATTTGCCCGTAGTCACGTAGCTAATAACCTGGCAGTTTGGCTCAAGCGCACACTCCCTTAACCAGTATACTATACCACCTTTCATGGGCACAAAATCACATGCCATATGATTGAATTTTACTTTCAAAGTCCTAAAACATACCAAATACCCAGTGTCTTCATGTTGAAAAGATTTCTTATATTTAGTATTATTTTCCTGGACACGAAGAGAGAATTAAACCCTAAGAAAGAAAACTTGTAAGACTTCCTTTGATATATATTAAGCAAAATTGTATAATCTGTTTTTGAAAACCAAAAAACAAAAAAAACAAAAACCACTTTTTTTTTTTAATCCTCACCCAAGGATATTTTTTTCTATTGACTTTTAGAGAGAGTAGGAGGGAAGAAGGAGAAAGAGAGAAAGAAAAAAAACATCCAAGTAAGAGCAACACATTGGTTGCCTCCTGCATGTGCCCCGACCTGGGCAGGGATGAACCTGCAATGGAGCCCTTAACCAGGAATTGAACCCCTTTGATTTGTGGGCCAACACTCTAACCGCTGAGCAAAAGTGAGGGCACTTTTCACATCATTTAAGGGTAATTGCTCTTTAAGTTTTTTTGTGTGTGTTTTTTTAAGGTTCCGGAGCAGTTAGAAGTTTTATGAATATTTATTTAGTGAATGGAAGAAACACATTTCCTTAGAAAAGATTCATCACCACCTTTGACCCTCCATTAGACTTAAATGGGTAGAACTAGGATCCAATATATACAGCATATGTTTTAAATTCATAAAATCACAGTGAGAAGGTTTTAATGACTGAGGCAGCCCAGGTACTTCTAACTAGATCTGAACTATTAGTCAATTAGTTAACTAATTAGCTAATGATGTCAGCCGTAGCAATGGAGAAATGAGAAGGCAATCTTTTTTACTTTCACTGAAGGAAGAAAAGGGACTCCATATCCTGGAATGCTTTATTTCTTCCTCTGATATATAAAAAGTCATAGAAATGCTTTGGGGATTAAAAGCAGTATTAACGGGGGTTTTCTTTGTCTGCAGATTTCAAATTCCTGGGTGATACTACGCACTAAAAAGTACCCAAAGAACAAGAGAAATAACAGGTTTGAGAAGCCAGTTACATTTGTTTCCTCTGGTTTAGTTCGGTTTCCTACGAGGTAGAAATTTAAGGACATAGTATTCAGTAAGTTTAGTTTGGGTTTAAGAGAAATAACATTGTATTTGTCATATTACTAATGAAAAATTACATACAGCCCTAGCGGGCTTGGCTCAGTGGATAGAGGGTCAGCCTGCGGACTGAAGGGTCCCAGGTTCGATTCTGGCCAAGGGCACATGCCTGGGTTGTGGGCTTGTTCCCCAGCAGGGGGTGTGCAGGAGGCAGCCGATCAATGATTCTCTCTCATCATTGATGTTTCTCTCTCTCTCTCCTTCTCCATTCCTCTCTGAAATTAATAAATATATTTGAAAAGAAAAATTACATACATATTACATAGATGGCAGATACTGCAAGTTGCCTAGTCAATATCCACCCTACCCTGTTTGACAGACCCAAATTTGCTCAGGGTGGCCATGTGCCAAGTTAAAACTGTTTCCTCCCAGGCTCCTCTTGCAGATGGGGTAGCCAGCCATAAGATCATTGTGGCCAATGAGATGGATGGCTTCGAAGAAAGCTGAAGGAGAAGCTTGGCTATCCCTTTGCCTTTTGCCATTTGTACTGTTTTCTTTCTTTCTGCCTGGAAGGAAGACTTAAGTTTGGGATCAGCCATCTTGTAACCACGAGCTGACAATGAGAATGAAGTCCATGTGGTATGAAGTATGCCAGAGCCAAGATTAGGAACCTGGGACAACACTGACTTCATGGAGCTGCCACATCAGTCCCAGGCTGCCTACCTCTAGTCCTCTCTGTGACATGCTATCAAACGCAGCCCTAACTAAAGTTCAGAGTTAAACACTGTCTCCTTGAGATAGCTAGTATATATACTCTTGTAATATTGCTATACTATAAAAGTGGTATTCTTTGATTTTGCTGCCGTCTTAAGTAACGGCACTTTGCAGAAATCAGTGCTCTCTGTGACTTGCCTTCTAGTATTTGGTGAAGAAAACACACCAATTCCTGACTATGAAAAGAATATCTTACATTTAGTCATACAGTACATTTGATTGTACACATTTCACATATCACCTCAGTGAGTCTCTAATATCACTGTGAGAAAGGAGGATAAGTAGCAGTAGTTGTCTAGAAACAAGTTACTGGCCAGAGTTATCACCATGCCAAGTACATAAAGAATACACAGGAAAGTATAATTCTGTTTTTCATTTTTAATGAAAAATAAATAGAAGAATCAGGTTGCAGATAGGCATTCTAAAATTAAAATAAATAGTATGTACTGTATAGAAAGCAACCTACCAAGACACATCAAAAGTGATGAAAATGTGAGTCTGTTACCCACAATACTACTACTGGGAATTTTCTGAAGGAAACTTTTAGGAAGAAGAAACAGGTTATGTGTGTGAAAATGGCACTGAAGCATTTTTTAAAAAGAAAGCCAAAATATATAAATCCCATGAATGTCTAATAATAGGTACATTACGAGTAACCAAAGAAATAACACATTTTTGCATATCTTATTGCAGGCAATCAGATGTGTTCTTTTTTCATTGCTAATGGCAACTGGCCAGACTTACAGGGCAGCTACACACTCTCTCATAGGCTGGCATGGGACACCCATCCAGAGGCAGTGTATCCTGGTCACTGTTGTCACTGCTGCTGGATTAGATTTATTCAACATTTATATGTCAGACATTGTACTAAATATTTTACTTACGTTACCTTCTTTAATCCTCACAGTAGATACTATGAGGTCTCTACTATGTCCTCATTCCAAAGATGAGGAAACAAAGGTTTAAAGTGGTGGAGCAGGAATTTGACCATTGTTTTGAATTACTCTAGACTTTAGAAACTGGCCTACAGACTTAACTTTACTGCTTCTCAATTAATATATAACCAGCTCCGCAGACATCTTTTGAAATGTTGGTTATGCCAGGCACTGTGCTAGATAGACCCTGTGGTGTGATCATGGGAAGAATGGGACAGGCAGAGATAACAAGAAACGTGGACAAGGACTCCAGAACAATGGCTTACCGGCAAAACTGAGAAGACATCTAGGGCTTTTCAGCAGTGTGTGGGGAGTCCAGAAATGAGGCTGGAGAACCTAGTGAAACAGGCAGGACCTGTTTCTAAAAGTTATTCTTTTAAAAAAGGACTGATCAGCCATGGTAAGGCGTATGGGCTCAATCCCACACGCAATGGAGAGCCATTTAAGGAGGTTAAGTTTCAGAGTGGCATGACCACATTTGCATATCCGCAAATTTTCTCAGGCTGCCATGTGGAAAATGAATTGAAGAAAAATAAGACTGGAGGCAGCGAGCCAATTATGGAACTGATTAATGAATCTAGGTGAGAGATGACAATCTGGTCTAGAAGTCACAGTGAGGATGAAGAGAAATAAATTTTAAAGCTCAAAGGTGGAAGTAGAATCAACAGGATTTGGCAAAATGTGCAATGTGATGGAGAAGGCAAGCAAGACTCGTTTCTGGCTTGAACCACTGGGTAGATGGTGGTGCTGCTTATTGAAATAGGAATCACTACAGAATGAGGACTTGGGAGGTAAAATCATGAATTCCATTTTCACTATTTTGAGCTGTATGTGCAGGGAGACACCCACGTGGGGACATCTGAAATAGTGAGATGTTTACAAATTGGAGTTCAAGGGAGCTATCTAGATTGAAGGTTTAGACCAGGGGTCCTCAAACTTTTTAAACAGGGGGCCAGTTCACTGTCCCTCAGACCGTTGGAGGGCCGGACTATAGTTAAAAAAAAACCCAACTATGAACAAATTCCTATGCACACTGCACATATCTTATTTTGAAGTAAAAAAACAAAACGGGAACAAATACAATATTTGTATTTACATGTGGCCCGCGGGCCGTAGTTTGAGGACCCCTGGTTTAGACAGTCATCAGCATAAGATGGAAATTGAAGTCATGAATGAGTGAGCTTGTTTACAGAGAATGATAAAACACACACACACACACACACACACACACACACAGCAAAATGTAAAAGGGACCTTAAGAAAGTCCTGTATGGGAAGCAGAGACATGGCCAGAGAGGAGAGGGGAGGTATGGTGTCATAGAAGACAAGAGAAAGGGGAGTTGAGTCATCAGTGGAGTTAAAACACTCCCTTTAGAATTTATCCAAAGGAGATAATTAAGGATGAGGACAAGGATTTGCCTACAGGAGTATTTCATTACTAGAGGCCCAGTGAACAGGATTCATTCACTGGTGAGGGGCATGGCCTGAGGGGATCAGCCCACCATGGGAGCACCACTCATCCTGGTCAGCCGAGCAGCACTCCCACTGTGAGAGCACACTGACCACCAGGGGGCAGCTCTGTGTTGAGTGTCTGCCCCCTGGTGGTCAGTGTGCATCATAGCGACTGGTCGACTGGTCATTCTGGTTGTTCCGCCATTCGGTCGCCGGGCTTTTATTATATAGGATTGTTGGTAGTGGGTGTGGAAAGGACAGAGAAGCCTGACGAGATAGGTAAATAAATATTGGTACATCCATACAATAGAATGTTGTGTAGTCTTTAAGTCACATTTCTGAACAATATTTAATGACATGGGGAAATGTTAAGTAAAAAAGACATCTATTTAAAAAGTATGATCCCACTTTTGCTTTAAAAATTATGCTTACTTGTACAGGTACATTCAGAGAATATAGAGACCATAAGGAATTATATTGAAATATTCACACGGAAAGTTGGAAAATGGATTAGAAAGAGGCCAGACTGAGTAGTAGGACAACTGGCTAGTAATTTTGTATTTTGTTTATAATATTTTTCTCATTTTCTATGATGAACATATAGTTCTTTCACAATAAAAAAAAAAGTGGTGTTTGGTTTTGTTTTTTGGTTAAGAAATCTATGGCATATAACCCATAATATGTAGTGATTAAGGATTATATTATGGGAGCTAGGTAACAACATGGAATAATGTGTGTGCTAGCACATTAAGTTATAACACATTATATTACTTTTTAGGAAGAATCAGGCTAAGAACTGGAAAAAAGAGCTCTCAAAGCTAAACAAAGCCACACACTAGTTAAAACGGGTGGAGACAGAGAGTCAGTAACGACCGCAGTCGGGGAAAGAGCTGAGCTCAATTCTGATCTGTGCGGTGGAGACTGGGTGTTTCAAAAGTAGACCGAGGGGGAGGGGGTCAAAAGGAGGGGATTTGAGCAGAATTAGGAAAGCGGAAAGTTACAAAGAGCAGGTAAGGGGGTTGGTTTAATGCCTGCTAACTGCAATGTATCCAAGTGAGGTTTCCACCTTCCCACAGAGACTGGGAGACAGAGTCCCTATTCTTCAGAGGAATGGCTTCCAGATCTTCGAGGGACACTTCTGGGTTGTCAGCGATACATACACATTTTAAAGGGACAGAGGAAGAATTTACAATTGTAAGTTTTTTTAAATAAATGCTCTAAAAAGGGGAGGTCGAGAGCCTTTGGTCTGGTGTTGCTGGACAAATGGCAATCATTTTGGCAGCCTTGAGCTTTTCCAGACAGAAGCATAAGGAGGCTAGGCCATTTCAGGGCCTCAGGTTGCTAGAAGCCACGCTAGAGTTTTGCCAAGTCTCTCCGTGAAGGGGATTCTGCGTTCTCAGGGCCAACATGTCCAAGTTCAAAAAGTGGAAACAAACAGGAGATGCTGAGCAGGTCCTCTTCCTGCACAACCGCGTCAAGGCCGCTGCCTCCTTCGTCTCCTCGTAAATGAGCGCCTGCACTTTAGTCCTTGCCCACTGCCTGAAGAGTCAACTCACGGAGGAAGGGAGGGCGTGGTAACACCACCATGGTGTCCTTGCTGCTGGTCTCTACACCCAGCGGGACCTTGCACAAGGCCACCCACCCATGGGGACCATAAGGAAAGGCTGAGATCCTGCCTGGGCTCTGTGTGCAAGTCAAGCACCTTC
The DNA here is from genome assembly GCF_964212035.1 of Myotis nattereri. Lineage (NCBI taxonomy): Eukaryota > Metazoa > Chordata > Mammalia > Chiroptera > Vespertilionidae > Myotis > Myotis nattereri. The sequence continues at coordinate 39,778,669 of NC_138079.1, forward strand.
ACTCTAGGCTTCACCAGCCAGAGGGAGGGGCACCTTTTTCTAATGTGTCTCTTTGAAGGAGCACCTTTTTAACCAAACAAAGTGCCCTTCTACGCTAAGGTGTCCTAACCACATTAGGTAAGGGATCTTCAACACTGAAAAGTAGTGGAGCCAGGATAATTTGAGATCATTCTTTCTGGGGCCCTATAAGAAGACATAACCCATTTTAAATGGAAGTTGTATACCATGTTTCCACTTGTGTTTACTAAGGATAGAGAGGCATGCCCCTCCTGTGGCTCAGTAGTTGACTATGAACCAGGAGGTCACAGTTTGATTCCTGGTCAGGGCACATGCCTGGTTGTGGGTTTGGACCTCAGTAGGGGGCGTGCAGGAGGCAACCAATCAATGATTGTCTCACATTGTTGATGTTTCTATCTCTCCCTCTCCCTTCCTGATATTAAAAAAAAAGATACATTTAAAAAATAGAGAGAGGCATCATAGTCACACACACATACCCCCATCCACCCTCCTATGCACCAATCCAATACCCCCAACCCTACCGCCAGCTTCATTTGCTGATTGAGAAAAATATCACAAAGCTGAAGGCAGCAACATTACCCATTGGCTTTCTTCATGTCCGCTTAGCTACCTGAACAAGGGATTTGATGAACAGCTAAATTCTCTCCTGCAGATAATGCTAGAATTAAAAATGCTTTCAAAGTAAAAATAAACATATGGAAGCAATAGGCGTCCTAATGAAGAAAATAAACATAAAGCAAAGACTCCTTTACGTCACCTTCAAAACCAAAAATCAAACAAACAAAATTCTGTGAAACTCTAAATACTCCAGCTCCACTAGGATAACTAGACTTTAAAAAAAATAAAATAAAATAAAAAGATCAAGAAAAACACTTGATTTCTTTTATACTGAAAAAATAACAGAAAAGAGATGAACTTTCAGTCCACATCCAGCTTTGAAAGGCGTGTCCTGCCAAGGCTTAGAAGAGGGACAGTCTTCTGCCTCCCCCACATCAGGCTGGAACAATGCACAATGTCTCTCAATTCTATAGCCTGGCCTTGGTTTGAAAATGCTACAGTGGGCCCGATTAGAGCTGGGGTGGGGGAGGGGGCGGGGCCTGGGTGGAATGAGGTCTTCCGTGTGGTACAGGCTCCCTGCGCCCGTCCTACTGCAGTGCTTCTCCAGCTTCAGAGTTTTTTTTAAAAAGATTTCTTTCTTTTTTTAATGCGGAGTCCTGATACTCTTCCCTCTGAAGATTCCAATCCAGGAGATCTAGAATGGGACCAAAGAATCTGCGTTTTGAATCAGCACCAACAGTACTATCTTTATCAAAACTCTTGATAAAGTGAGATGATCAATGAACACAACTGAGAAACTAAGGCAGCGGTTCTCAACCTGTGGGTCGCGACCCCTTTGGGGGTCGAACGACCCTTTCACAGGGGTCGCCTAAGACCATCGGAAAACACATATATAATTACATATTGTTTTTGTGATCAATCACTATGCTTTAATTATCTTCAATTTGTAACAATGAAAATACATTCTGCATATCAGATATTTACATTATGATTCATAACAGTAGCAAAATTACAGTTATGAAGTAGCAACGAAAATAATTTTATGGTTGGGGTCACCACAACATGAGGAACTGTATTAAAGGGTCGCGGCATTAGGAAGGTTGAGAATCACTGAACTGTGAGACAACAGAAGTGTCCTACAGCTATGGCAAAATAAAGGCACTTAAGCTTCTGATTTTTAATTTTATAGTAAGGTTTAACATTTGCAGGAACGTTCATAAGGTCTCTAATAGTCATCGCACAATTCAATGAATTTTTAATGAGTAGACACCTAGGTAACCACCACCCAAATCAAGATATGGGCCATTTCCAAAACACCAGCAGGCTCCCTCATTTCTCCTCCCTGTTGATACCTCTCCCCAGAAGTAACCGTTATTCTGTCATCATTGATTTGCCTGTTTTTGAATTTCATGTAAATGGAATAATATAGTGTGAACTCTTTTGTGTCTGGCCTCCTTCGCTTAACATTATGTGTCTGAGACTTATCATGTTGTTGAGTACAGAAGTAGTTCTTTTTTTTGTTTCTGTGTAGTATCACATTGTATAAAAATGCCATGATTTTTTTGCCCCTTCTATTGATGGATGTCAATCATTTCAAGATTCTTTGGTATTTCCATATAATTTTAGCATCATCATGTCCATTTCTGCAAAAAAGGAAGTTAGCTGAATTCTTGATAGTGATGGCATTGACTCTGTAGATCAGTTTGGGAGGTATTGCCATCTTGACAATATTAAGTCTTCCAATACACATCATTAAATTGCCTATTTCTCCACTCATTTCTGTCAAGTTTTGCTACATTGTACTTTGGGACTCAGTTTTAGGGAAATATATGTGCATATTTATTATATCTAATTGATCCTTATATAATTATAAAATGTCCTGTTTATCCCCAGTAGCTTTCTTTGTGTCAAAGTCTACTTTGATATTAGTATAGCCACTCCCGTTCTCTTTTGCTGTTTGCATGGTATATCTTTTTTCATCCTTTTAATTTCAACCCACTTACGTGTTTGAGGAACAAAATCTTTTTATATGCTTATTGGCCACTTGAATATCTTTTTTTCTGTGCCTGTTCAAGTCTTTGCCTATTTTTAAACTTTTTGTCTTTTTCTTATTGATTTGTAGGATTTTTTTATATGTTCTGGGTACAAGTTCTTTGTAGGATATATTATGGCAAATGTCTTTTCCTAATCTTAGATTCTCTTTTTACATTTTTAATAGTGCTAGTGAATAGTAAATGAAGTTCAAGTTATCAAAGCTTTCTTTCATTTATTTTCATTTTTCTTTTGTGTGCTGTTTAAGAAATCTTTGCTGCCCTGGCTGGTGTGGCTCATTTGGCTGGGCATTGGCCGGTGCACCGGAAGGTTCCTGGCTTGATTCCCCAGTATGGGGGCCTGCAGGAGGCAGCCAATCGATGCCTCACATCCATGATTTCTTTCTCCCTCTCCTTTCCTCTCTCTCTAAAAATCAATTTTAAAAATCTTTAAAAGAAAAAGAAATCTTTGCTTACTTGGAGTGTTTTGTTTTGTTACACAGCATTATTATGGCAATGACTGATTAATACATTACACACTGCCAACTTGTTCTCCAAAGTAGTTGTACTCATACTCAAATCAGCATTCCATTGCTCCTTATCCCCCCCCCCTTGTCACACTTTTAAGCTTTTTACAGGCTGATGAATACAAAATGTGTGTTACTGTGATTTGAATGTGCATTTTTCTAATTACATGAGATTAAGAATATTTTCATATTGATTGGCCTTTTGGATTTATGCTTCTATTTATTGATTATTCATTTCTTACAAATAAATATTCTTCTGTATGTTTGAAAGATCCCAGAACAAGTTTAAAAAGAAAAGCAAGGTGCAAGCAATGGATATAGGGATAAGCACACGTGTGTGCTCACATATGTGTAATACACCCACATCTATATGTTTTTATAGGCATAAGTTATTTTTTGAAAAAAACATGAAACAATAAAATTGGAAGAATTATTTAAAAGATAGTTATAGTGAACTATAAAGCCAAAATGACAAAATTCATTTTAATTTGTCAAACATATAAGGGAAAAATTTTTTTACTGAAATAAGCATAAAGCTCTTGACTTGCGTGTGTGATGAGGGGGAGTGGAGGCGTGGTGGGGGGGGATGTTTAAAGATTGCTAGAGTTCTGGTGGAAATCAGGGGAACTCAGAGAGTCAGTCAGATGGCCAAACGAGATCACTCTCAGGCGGATTCATGTGAAGTCTTTGATCTCTGTCTGGTAAAGGGTTTCAAAGGAAATGCCCCTGGGGCATAAGTCAATGGACTAAATCAGTAAAACTTCTACCCTGAGTGCCAGCATCACCTGAGAAGCTTTAAAATAAGGGCCTAGGCCAGCCGTGGGCAAACTACGGCCCGCCGGGCCGGATCTAAAACTCAAAAAAAAAAAAGACCGTACCCTTTTATGTAATGATGTTTACTTTGAATTTATATTAGTTCACACAAACACTCCATCATGCTTTTGTTCCGGCCCTCCGGTCCAGTTTAAGAACCCATTGTGGCCCTCGAGTCAAAAAGTTTGCCCACCCCTGGCCTAGGCTCTGTCTCAGACCAATTGAAACAAAGTGTCTGGAAGTGGCTCTGGGAGCTGTAGTGCTTTTTAAATGAAAATATAATTGACATATAATAGTAGATTAGTTTCAGGTATACAACATAACGATTCAATATTTGTATATATTGGGAAGTAATCACCACAATAACTCTAGTTAACATCCATCACCACACATAGTTACACTTTTTTTTTCTTGTTACGAGAACTTTTAAGATCTACTCTCTTAGCAACTTTCAAATATATGATACATGGGAACTATATTTAATAAACAAAATTCCTCTGGTATTCTTACTGGCAGACAAGGATGAAATCCCATAAAGTAGCTGCGGATATGGAGAACATCAAGTTACACGGTTTAGAGAAATACTTTTTATTTTAGGGTGCACTGTTATTACAATCAGTTTTTAAAAATGTAAATGTGATGAAATTAGGAAAAAGTTGATTTATGATAAGTGACATCAATAGAGACAAAAGTATAGCTTTGAATGGTTTGTATCTCAAAATATGGTTATTTTAAACAATTTTCATTCCAAGAGCATTTATTGAGACTCTATGACATGCAAAACCTTATCCTAGAATTGTGAGATTTCTCTTTACTCGCTGCAGAAATGGCTCTTACCCTCGAAGTTGTGACTGTCCAGTTGAGAGACATAAATAACAAATAATAGAACCAGGCAGAAGTAACGCTAAGGGAACCCTGAGAAGGTAGCTGCAGGGACTGGGAATAGGAGGCTTTTCCAGGGAAACCAGGGTTTGCACTCCGCTTTGGAGGATGAGCAGAATTTCAGTAGGTGGGGAAGTTGGGGTGAGGGCAGATTCCAGGTTTTGGAAGGGGAGCAAAGCCTAGCAGTGAAAGTGCATGTAATTATTTTCTCCTGGGTCGCTGCAGTGATGGGTCGCCTGGCTGATCTCCCCCCTGCTGCAGCCTAGGCCTCTCGCCAGCACCTCCCACCACATACGTCTGCCACAGTTCTCTTATTTTCATAGAACATTGGGCATTTCAATGAGATTTTAATACTTATTAAGCTGTACCTACATAATATTCCCTAAAATTTTTATGAGATTTTTTTTATTATGAAATCAATATATGCTTTTGTATCAAATTCAAAAAAGAGTATACAATAGGAAGTGAAAGACCCCCTCCAATCCAAACCCCAAAGGTAAGTACTGTTAACAGTTGGGGTAGATATCCACCTCTGTCTGTCCGTCTGTCTGTTTGCTTCTCTCTGCATCTAGTACATGTGTATAATACACATATACATACATGTGTATTATAGTCTTCATATTTATACACATACCAGACTGTTTATATGTACATACATATATATTTATGTGTATAACACATATATACATACATGTGTATTATAGTCTTCATATTTATACACGTACCAGACTGTTTATATGTACATACATATATATTTATGTGTATAATACATATATACATACATGTGTATTATAGTCTTCATATTTATACACATACCAGACTGTTTATATGTACATACATATATATTTATGTGTATAATACATATATACATACATGTGTATTATAGTCTTCATATTTATACACATACCAGACTGTTTATATGTACATACATATATATTTATGTGTATAATACATATATACATACATGTGTATTATAGTCTTCATATTTATACACATACCAGACTGTTTATATGTACACACATATATATTTATGTGTATAATACATATATACATACATGTGTATTATAGTCTTCATATTTATACACGTACCAGACTGTTTATATGTACACACATATATATTTATGTGTATAATACATATATACATACATGTGTATTATAGTCTTCATATTTATACACGTACCAGACTGTTTATATGTACACACATATATATTTATGTGTATAATACATATATACATACATGTGTATTATAGTCTTCATATTTATACACATACCAGACTGTTTATATGTACATACATATATATTTATGTGTATAATACATATATACATACATGTGTATTATAGTCTTCATATTTATACACGTACCAGACTGTTTATATGTACACACATATATATTTATGTGTATAATACATATATACATACATGTGTATTATAGTCTTCATATTTATACACGTACCAGACTGTTTATATGTACATACATATATATTGATGTGCATACATATATATGTGTGCTCATACACACCATATATGTGAGTATAGTAAACTAAGCAATTGTTTATATATATTTACATATGTACTTGACATATTTATAGCGAATTTAATGTCTCTAAAAAGAGTGTGTCTATTTCTCTACACATGTACATATAGGTTTGTATGTATGTGGGCATGTGTGTTTACTCTCAAATGTGTGTGGATTTTTTAATTCAAAAATTAAGTGCTCCTTTTGCTGATTGCCCATCACATACCAAGTTAAGTCCAAGCTCTTAGCATGTTGTCCCAGGTCCTTTGTGGCCAGTTCACTGCCTGTCTCCATCTCCAGTCTCCTCTTCAGTTTCTTTGGCCACTTTTCAGAAGGATCTACAGTGGGAGAGCAAAAGGAAGAGTGCTGGGGTCCTTACAGCAGTTATTTTCAAGATAAATATGTTGGCATGACTTGTTATGGTGATAATGATAAGACCAAAGGGGAAGCAGTGTGAAAGCAAGACAGTGAACATGCAGAGAGGAAGTCAATGCCTGTGTTATGTGCTCCCTAACCCACTCCCAAGAGACAAGACCCTGCTCATCCCAGACTAATACCCCCAGGCCAGGACTTGGCCCTGACACGGCTGCAGTCACACTGAAGGCTTAATAAAACGCTCATAGTTCCTCACTAAGCCCAGCTGTTTCACATCTCTGTGCTTTCACACATTTTCATTCTTCAAGCTGGAATGCCCTTTGCCACCACAGTTCACCAGGTCAACTCTAATCATCTTTCAAAACTCAGCATGTGTGAGGTTGTTTTTTTATATGCAACTAGAGGCCTGGTGCATGAAATTCATGCAGGGTAGGGTCCCTAGGCCTGGTCAGTGATCAGGGCCAACCGGGGCCTTCCTTTGTTCTGCACCGCCCCCTGCTGATCAGCGCACATCATAGTGAGCGGTCAAACTCCCTGTCGGTTGAACTCCTGAGGGAACAATTTGCATATTAGCCTTTTATTATATAGGATGATTTGGAAATAAGGCTACCACAGGATAAAACAAGCGAACAGTGCCCACCATGGATGTGATTAACTTCCTGGAGGAGAAAAACAAGCAATTGTGTATAAATGTGTGACTGAAGAATTTGGGAACTCTCCAATTTCAAAAAAAGGAGAACGTAATGTTGGGTAATTTCAGGGAGAAAACATGAAAATAACTGTAATTTAATAAATACAAACACAATTGTATTTGCCTTGTTCACAGTAAGCTCATGGGAAGAGAAGGATCTGGTAAACCCAGGAAGCTGTGGGGGAGAGGAGGTGCTGGCCGATATATACCATAACTTTCACAGATGACTATAGTCTAGCATATGAACCAGTTACAACTTGTCTTCTATTGGTAGAAATTCAGATGGTTTCCAATAGCTAGCCATTGTAAACACTGCTCAATGGGCATCCTTGTCCATGTCTCCATAAGCTTGTATTTTCTAGGGTACATGTTTAGGAGTGGTTACTTATTTTTCAAATTCTGATAATTTACATATATTCCAGAATTATTCTTCCTTCACTCTCATGAAATGTACTAGGCCCCAACAAATACGTGAATGTTTAGCAAAAACATTGTCTGTGCAGTGAACTGAGCTGATCTGTTCTGTGAAATAAAACCTTACGCATCACATTAGCAAACTATTATTGTGGTCATCTTGCAGGGTCATTCAAAGCGATTAAAATCACTTCCAGGCTCCTCTGTGGCCGGTTATTCCCTTCTGCTCTGCTGACGACATTATAATACTTGTTGGGAAATTTTTGTGGCTACAAAAGCAGTAGCAGTCACTATTCAGGGAAGATGCTGGCAAACACAGAGCTGCACTGTCCCAAGTCTAGAGATCAAGATGGGCCATCAGCCACAGAACTGGACTTCACAGGACAGGGCCGCGTCGATTGCAAAGCAAATGCTGGAAAGGCTCCAAAGCTCCTTCCTGGGGAAGTCTGCGTTGCCTAGATGCCCCCGAACTCCCGTCCATTTGGAGCGCCTCCGAAAATATGTACTGAATTTTCTGCAATTCAATTGGTGTCAGAAATCTTGCCCCAAGAAATGATATTCAGGGGAGATCACCTCTAGTTCTCCAATTTTTTTAATTTACTGGTCATGAAGGTCTTACTCTGAGACAATATTATTGATAAACTACTCTGGTTGGAGTGGGAGGAGGACTTTTAGAACTTTAGTTTCTTGAAGGAACTGATATCCTTATTTCTTCCCAATGGTGAGAGCCATGTAATAGAACATGTTTCCCTGCCAGGAAGCTCAATGCCCAATTTAAATTACAATCATGGCATCTGTGCTACAGATTACCATTAGCACATATGCATTCTATTTCTCCCTTGGCCCTGATTTATTCCTCTTTTCCTAATGTACTACTTACATCTCAGATGCCTGTCTCCAGCCCAGATCACTCTAAAGAGACTCAGAATTAATCATCTTATCAATATCTCAATTTAGATTTTCACAAGAATCTCAAGCTCAAAATGTCTAACACTGCACTTTATTGTTCAATAACAAAACAAACAAAAACCCAGCTCTTTTTTTCACCCTCTGTATCTGTCAGGATCTGCCAGGATATACTGCAACAGCTAAGGATCCCCAGCTCGCCGTGGCTTAATGTAACAAGCTTACTGCTCACTCTGTCTCATGAGTCAGGGCTGGGGTTCTGCTCCACTGGGTCACACTGACTCTAGGTCGCAGGCTGACAGAGCAGCCACTATCTGGAACATTCTTGGTCACCACAACCCAGGAAAAAGAGCCATGAAGGGTACCATCCTGGCAATTTGATGCACATCACCTTTGCTAGAGCTGAGAACTTAGCCCTATCACCCAACCATAGAGGGCAGGAAGCACAACCCTACCATGTGCTCAGAAGACAGAGAGTAGAAAAATGAATAAGCAGCATTAGTAACCACCATGCTGTCCGTAGGACAGACTCCCCAGAAGCAGATTCTGAGATGAGGATTCATGTGAAACCGGATGAGTTAGGAAAACACAGTAAGGGTAGGTGGAAGAGATACAGGGAAGAGAAGGAAGCAAAGCAAGAATTTGACATCAAAGTCCCATGGAGGGCAATTTAGGCTCCACTCCATGGGGCTTCCTGAGACAGTCATACCTCAGAGCAGTCTGGACCAGGGCACGGAGGCTGGCATACTTCTACTTCCGCACCAGGAGTCCTTTGCTAGGACTCTCCCCGGGAGATGTAAATCCCGGGTACGTCTGGCTCCCCTTGCAGGTGTTGGCTGTTGGAAGTGAGCCCGGCCAGCATGGCTCAGTGGTTGGGCATGGACCTATGAACCAGGAGGTCAGGGTTCGATTCCCAGCCAGGGCACATGCCCAGGTTGCAGTCTCCATCCCCACTGGGGGGCGTGTAGGAGGCAGCTGAGCAATGATTCTCAGCATTGATGTTTCTATTTCTCTCTCTTCCTTCCTCTCTGAAATCAATAACAATATATTAAAAAGAAAACACAGCTTGAGAATGGTAGAGGGATCCAGAAGCCTAAAGGTGGAGCATTGACATCTGCCCGCCCCCCCCCCCAACCCCCAGTAGTAAATCAGAGCATCCTACAACTTCTGTCTCCCAAGTATTCCCCAAATTGTCCTATTTCTCTCCACTCCTAGTTGCCCACTCCCTCAGGTAGCCCTTGATCCCATCACCCTTGATCTTCTCTGCAATCAGGATACTGAATTGCAGCCTTGACATCTCTAACCTCGTCTTCACACTCGAGCCAGATTGCCCTATCTGAGTCAAGTGGCCTTTGCCTGGAGACATCTCAAATTTGTCACGCCTCCTTTCTAATCAACGTGCAATCCCCACTTTGCAGATGAGAAAACTGAGCCTCAGAGAAATTAAGTAACTTGCAAATGGTCCTTCAGTTAGTAGCTGGTAGAGCCAGGTTATAAATCTAGTGCATATTAACTCTAAAACCTTTCTCATGTATTTCACTGTTTCTAGATGATGATTAATCTGTGTGCTTTACCCCGTTATTTCCCAATTCTATTAGCTTCAAACTCAATTTGTTTAAAGCCAAATTTATCATCTTTTTTACCGCCCTTACCAAATGTCCTGTTCTTGAGTTCCCAATATCAATAATGGCCTCAACATCTTTTGGCATCACCTCGGACTCCTCTTTCTGTTTCTTGTTTCGTAATTTCCACAGTTATTTTACTTCAGACTTCTAATGCCCTTTGCTGCAGGTAGGGCTGGCTTTATGTGCTCCAAGCTGCAGGGTACAGAGTACCTGACAAGTACCCATACGTGGGAGGTCCTGGATCCGGGCCCAACGAGGGCTCATTAGCAGTGGATATCATTCCAACGATATTCTGTGCCAAGAAATGAGATCAGAACCCAGGGAACGAAGCCAACGTTGGCCAGTCAGTGAGCAAGGCTGGAAGTTCTTGGACACAGTTACACGCTAAGGGAAAGAAGCCAGTGAAGAGGGAGAGATTGACTGATGATGGAGATGAAAGAAACAGTAATAGATGGAGCAGGGTCCTGAGCGGCAATAAAAGGGACCACCAAATGGCTCTTTGAGGGGGGCTGTGCTGATGATTGAGGTATTGTGAAGAAGGAGGCATATAGGAGGTGATAAAACAGTATTGAAAGGTCTTAAGGTCTTAATGAAACTTCTGTCCCCTATACCCTGGAGGAAACCACTTTGAACTAATTCAGCTTTTTTTAAAAAAAACACACAACAAAATGTAAACTGGCATTTATCTTCACATTTCTAAGCAATATACTTATACTTCTATTTCTTGATTTATCAACTTGAAACTATTAACTTCCTATCACGTAGATGATGGTTTAGTCTGTTCTTATCACCTCCTACTTTCCCTGTCCTCCAGGATTAAAAAAAAAAAATCCTACATAAATCAATAGTCAATGTCTTATGATTGTATCGTGCACAAATTATTTATTTATTTATTTAGTGAGGAAGGTAAAGGTCATGTGCCTGGGGGGGGGGGGAAGGAGGAGGAAAAAGGCTCTCAGGAGGGGGAGGAAGAGCAATGCATCTTGTACAAATTTTTATTTTTCCTGGAATTAATAATTTTTAAAATTCTGTTTTTTATGTACCTATCTTTAATGTTTTCTCAGGTAGTCCATTCACTCTGGCAAATATTCTCAGGTTTTTTTCTTCCCCACAAGGCTCAGGCATATTAAATAATTTTTCTTTTTTCTTGGAGATTTCCCTTCAGTAACACTCCACCCTCCACTGCAGTCTGGGTGGGTTACCCTAAAGCCTGCACACAGCTGTCACCCTGAGAATCCCCTTTGCTATCAAACGATTTCTCTTCTGTTGGGTTTCCTTTTCCTGGATCCAGTGATTGCTTTTTGAGTTTATGTAGTATCTTTTTAAAATCAAATTTATCGGGATGACATTGGTTAACAAGATTATGCAAGTTTCAATGTATAATTCTATCACATCATCTGTATAGTGCACTGTGGGCGTGATATTGTTTCCCTCAGTTTGCTCTCTGCAAAGCTTCCAAGGGAGGAGAGACTCTTCACCTACCCCTACACTTGACTCATGGTTTGCCTGGGTAATTTCCAAGGCATTACTCCATTATCTTCTACTATCCAGTGGTGTTGACAAGTCTTATGGCACTCTGATTTTTACTATACTATATGTAACTCGTTTACCTTTCTGAAAGCTTTTAAGATTGCCTCTTTATTCCTGATGTTCTGAAATATAGGGGATGTACCTTCTGGTGGATAATTTGCTATGCATGATGCTAGACACTTAGAGGGCTCTTCTAATCTGGAGGCTCTGTGTCCTTCCGTTCTGAGAAATTTTCTTGCATTTCTCCTTGGGAAATTTTCTATCTTGCATTTAAAAAAAAATTATTCCTGATCTTCTGAATTGATGCCCTATGCCCCGCCCCTTTCTGTTCTATTTTCTATCTTTTTTATTGTATCTTCCACTTGCTGGAAGATACCCTTGACTTGACTTTTCACCTCTTCCATAAAAATGTTTAATTTTAGCTTTCATATTTTATAATTTCCAAGTGTTCTTTGTGGGTCTCTGTTTACTTTTTCATAGTATTCTATACTTGTTTTATGGATACAAAATCTTCTATTGTGTTTCCAAGTATGTTAGTTATTGGTTGGCTTTGTTTTCTTCTGTTCTTGTTCACTTCCACCAGGTTTCTTCTTTTCTGTTTGTTTTGGTCTATATTTTCATGATGGGGGCTTCTTTTGTTGTTGTTAATCCTCACCCGAGGATATTCCCTCCATAGAGAGAATGGAAGGGAGGAGGAGAGACACAGAGAGAGAAACATTGATGTGAGAGACACAAATCGATTGGTTGCCTCCTGTGGGCGCCCCCAACCCAGGATTGAGCCTGCAACTCAAGTCCGTTCCCCTGACGGTAATTGAACCCAGGACCCTTCAGCTCAAGGGCCGACTCTCTCCCCACCAAGCCCAACCAGCGCGGGCATGATGAGAACATTCGCCAAATGTCCGTTGTTTCTGCGGTAGCCAAATGCCATTTGAATATCTATATGAGTCCTGACCTGAAAAACAAAAACAAAAAAAGAAAAGATACTCAATGATGAAGTTGAAAGAGGATTAGTACGAATAATATATTTGTGGGAAGATTCCTATGCAAAGTCATTAAACCAACTTTTGAGCCATACAGAAAGATATTTCAGTATCTTAAGAAAGGTAGAGAAACACACCATCTAAATAAGGAACAAATAACAGGCTATAACTAACGAAGGGGTCAAGTGGAGTCACAGCTTCAAATCAGACAGAATAATATAGGAGACATTAGCCTAGGACCAGCGCCTTTAAGATGTAGAACTGAATTAAAAGGGCTCATAATGTTTCACTAGGAACTTATGAAAAAATCAAATCCTAAGTCCCAGTAAAAAAAAAAATCTCTCTGGTTGATATACACCCTTCAATGACTGAGATAAAATAAGAGCCCAGTTTGCTTAGACGGTAAAATTGTTTTATGGCTGTTCTTTGACCTAGAAAGATTGGAATTAAGGTGTGGTGTTTTTTTAAGTAAATCTGATCCATAATATTAATATTTCTTGTTCTAAGATTAAAATATATTAGTTTTCTAATGTTTTATAATGAATTACCACAAACATAACGGCTTAAAACACACATTTTTTATTTCACAGATTCTGAGGATCAGGAGCCAGGCTGGTTCTGCTCCAGCTTCCAAAAGGCTCCCATTAAAGTGCCGGCCGGCTGCAAGTTCAACTGGAGGCTCCACTGAGGAAAACCCACTTCCAGGCTCATTGGGGTTGTTTACAGAAGTCATTTCCTTGCTATGGGGCTTATTTGGGCTGCTGTAACAAACTACAAGAGTCTGGGTGGCTTATAAACACAGACATTGCTTCCTCACAGTCCCATAGGCTGGAAGTCAGAGCTCAGGTGCCAGCGTGGTCGAGTTGAGTGAGGGCCCTTCCCCAGGTTGCAGACTGCTTCCTTGTAGTCATGTCCTCACATTTCAGAAAAAGGGCAAGAGAGCTCTCTGGGGTCCCTTTAAAAGGTACTAAATCCATTCATGAGGGCTCCACCCGCTCATGACCTAATGAACTCCAAATGTCCTACCTTCTAATCCACATGGGGGGTTTGGATTTCAACTTATGAATTTGGGGTCGGGGATACAAACATTCAGTCCATAGCAGGCTTTGCCAACAGCTGCTTGTTTCATCAAGCCCATCGCTCATGTATTTTGTCACAGAACATCATCATGGGAGTAACATCCCATCATCTTTTCCATGTAACACAGCCTAACCAAGGGAATGACGTTACACCACCTTTGTCATATTTCTGCAGTACATTGGTTTAGATTTGAAATTTGAGTTAAGAGGCATAAGAGAGTTTTAATAAGTTTGAAAACTACATTGAAACATTTAAAATAGCTTAACATTTATCATACATATATATTCAATGTGTTACAAATATTAGAATTATTAAAGTACTTGAAAGGGTGTCAGCCAGCCTCCAAAGGTAGCCATAATCAATTCATGCCCGCCCTATAGGTGCATTTTGCGCCTCATAACAAGAAGGGGAGCTTATTTCCTCTCCCTTTAAATCTGGGCTGGCCTTGTAACTACCTCTGACCACAAGCGTGTGGCAGAGTGACATTCTGGTACTTAGACCCAGGCTGGACAAGGACTGGCAACTTTCTACCTCTTAGAAGGCTCTTTATTGGAACCCAGCTGCCAAGCTGTAAGGAAGCACATCATATATGGAATTGCAGAATATATAAAGAGCCCTTAAAACTCAATAAGGAAAAGACAAAAAATAAAATGGGCAAATTTTTGAATAGATATTTCACTAAAAAAGACATACAATAGCCAATGAGCACGTTAAAGGATGCTCAACATCATGTTATTAAATTAAGACCACAATGAGAAAGGCATTCCACACTTGCTAAAACAGCTATAATAAAAATGTCAGACAATAACCAGTGTTGGTGAAAATGTCGAAAATGAAAGCTTTGTGCATTGCTGAAATACTAGTAAATGTAAAATGGTATTCGCCCCATTGGAAAACAGTATGGCAGGTTCTTAAAAAGTGAAATGTGCACTAAGCATGTTTTTTCCCCTGACATTTTGACACCCTTGGCTTATAGACCGAGGGAGTCTGTTCTTCCCAGGTCCAGCAATTCCTGAAGAGAGTAAACAACTTTTCCACATGAAAACCAACACACCTGAAGCATTGCTACCTCCTTTATGGAGCCCTCACATGCAGCACCGGTACCCTCCTGCTCTAGTGATCCCAATGCCAGCTGCCACACAACCAGAGACAGGCCCTCTGCCCCAGAGCCCACCAAAGTACTTCAACTAGCCAATCCCGAGCCTGCTTGCCTGGCCTCTCCTGTTCCCGCCGCAGAAATCGCAGTGAAGGCTTTGTCCCCGTTTCCCCTCTCTGCCTCCTGACCAACACGGTGCTGGCCTGTGTGGCCCTGCATGGTGTGGCGTGACCCTTTCCCCTGGGCACTGTAACAGACCATCTTCCCAATGGAAATCACCTCTTGATCATGAATTTAAAATATCCAGCTTTTAAAACAGTAAGCTCGCCACATGATCCAACAATTCCACTCCTCTGTATCTACCCAAGTGAAGTGAAACTATTTCCCCACGAAGATTGGTACATGAGCCCAAGCGGCGTGGCTCAGTGGTTGAGCATTTGACCTATAAACCAGGAGGTCACAGTTTGATTCCTGGTCAGGGCACATGCCCAGGTTGTGCACTCAGTGCACAGTAGGGGGTGTGCAGGAGGCAGCCAATCAATGATTGTCTCTCATCATTGATGTTTCTATCTATCTCTCCTTCTCCCTTCCTCTCTGAAATCAATAAAAAAATATTTTTAAAAAAGACTTGTACATGAATGTTCGTGGCAGCATTATTAATAATAGTCAAAAAGTGGAAACAACCCAAATGTTTATCAACTGATTAATGGAAGCACAAAATGTGTTATCTATATATATATAAGGCTAATATGCTAAATGTCTCTCCTACCGTCTGACCGGTCACTATGATGTGCACTGATCACCGATGGGCAGACGCTCAATGCAGGAGCTGCTGAGCTGTAGTGACTTGGTAGTGGCGGTTCTCGGGTGACACACCCCGAAACCAGAGAGGAGGGAGCCTGATTCCTCACGGGGCTGCGCGATTCCACTTTTGGCTGTGGGTTATGTTGTTGCTGGGGCACTAGCACCCTGAAACTGGTTTACTGCACACTTGCGTTTGCGTTTGACACCCTGTACGACAGCAACGTTGCAGAGTCCCCTCTCGCACTCTAGGACACCTCAAGGTGTGTCGGAGAGCCAGTTTTGGCCCAACTGAGGGAACCCACCTGCCGGAGGGACCCCGCAGATGCCCTTCCAGCCACCATGCCACCCCAGATGTGGCTGGCCAGGGAGGAACTGCGGGAGGTTGGCTCCAAGGTGTGTTCAGCCCTTCTCGCCCAGTCCTGCCCTGCCAGCCACCTTCTAATTAATTTCCTTTCAATGTGCACGAACCCGTGCACAGGGTCACTAGTAATCATATAATGGAATACATATTCAGAAGTAAACAAGGTTTGAACCACTGATAGACGCAAAAACACAAACAAACTTAAACATAATTATGCTGAGTGAAAAAAGCCAGGCATGAAAGATCACGTACAGTATGATTCCTTTTATAGAAATGCACAGAAAAGACATTGTATATATATTTTTTAAAAAGTATGTTCATGATTGTCTGGGGAAGAGACAGGAACAGACTTTATTTTCTTTAAAAGAAGGAAGACCTGGAGGGTAGATAAAGGGTGGGTCACTGGTAGGATCTGCCACCGCTGCCTGACTGGTTTTACTGTTGCTGATCCTGCTTTCTCCCCGTGACTGCCAGAGCCCTCATTCTAAACTCAGAGGGTGTTACTCTCTTGCTCAGTACCTCAGTGGTCATCCATGGTCATCCATGGCTTTCAGGACAGAAATCCAACACCTGACTCAGCACCAGGGTCCTTCAGGCACTGGGCCCACCTCTTTCTCATTGCATCTGCCTCCCCTCTCTGTCCTGTACCCCCTACTGCTCCTGCCACCTCTTCAGGTCCCTGAATCAGCAATGCTGCTACAAACCCACACACTCGATGTGTTGTCTTTCCCCTTTCCTTCCTAGCTTAATCTTAGTTTTCTTCAGACTCCAACAGGTTATAATTTCTTCCCAGAAGCCTTTCTGGGCCCTCTTTTCTCTCCCCTAGTTTCCTTCTAATAGACGTAAACTTCTCACTCTAAATTCTTGTCACTGATTTGCCGGGCCATGGGTCCTCAAAGGCAGAGGCCATGTTTCACTCAACTCCCTCTTCTCAGCAGGCGAACCATCAGTAAATGCATCCTGAATGAACCAGCCCCACCTGGAATTGTTGCTCCTTTGTAGAGTAGATCAGTGTAGAGAGGGGTCCACGTATTAGGTATGAAGAGAGTAATAAATATGTGCTGAACGATCAAAATGAATGACAAAACAGCATCTCAGATTTAAGGTCATTATATGTATTTTTTTGCAAATTAATATACCGCATTCCATAACATATATCATTCCATATATTCTCCTTGTGAATATATCTAACAAGAAGAATCAAGTTATAGGAGATTTTTTCAAAAAAGTGAAGGAAGGTGGGGCGTGGAGTGCGGAGGAGTTCAACTCTTCAATGCCTAGCTTTCCGAATTAGGGAGCTAACGTCGCTCTCTTCAATATTTTTTGTCAATTTCAGAAGCCTGGTCTTATGAGGCCAGTGAATGTTTGAAAGCCCTAAAATGAGAATTGATGAAAATCGGATTTGTTGGTACTTAAGCCCAATACTTTTCAGATTTTGGTGTAATTTATGTGTTAGCGACCTCTTGTGGTAAACTCTGTGTACTTGCTCCCTCAGCACCTAAAACACACCCACACTCACACACACTCACGCATGCTATTTGGGGAATAAGTACTAATGTTAAATGTTAAAAATGTAGAAATACGGATGGCCAATAATTATATAATTTTAATGTTTAAGTAATTTTAAATACTAAAGATAGTTTTTATTTTAAAAGACATTAATTTAAGACATTTAAAGGATATGTATGTGTTTGTGTGTGTGTGTGTGTGCGCGCGCGTATGTTTACTACAAAGTTTTAAAGAGAGTTATACCCAATTTCAGGATGAGAAAAATAGGTATTTCTGTAGGTTTGGTGAGAGTGGACATTGACACAACAATTAGTACAACCACTTTTTGGAGAGAACTTACACGTTAAAGTTGCTTTAAAATGTCCACATTTCCTGACTCAATAATTCTACGTCTAGAAAATCCAACAAAAATAGTTGAAGATAACAAATTTTACATATTAGGATTTTCATCAAGTTGTATAGCAGAAAAAGAAAATGTGCAAAAATAGGAGAGTTAAATAAATTATACTATTTCCATATAAAGGAATATTACTTAACATTTGAAATTGTGTTTTCAAGTACTATTTATTGACATGGAAGAATGCTTATAATATAATGGTAAGAGTAAAGCAGAGTAATACATATCTATTTATTTATATTCACATAACTATGGAAGACAGATGAAAGTAGGACAGGAAAAAAAGAAAGAAAAGAACAAGAAAAAGAGAGAAAGGCTGGAAGGAAATCTACCAATATAGTAACTATTTGAATTATTTCTCTGGAGAAGTGCTATGGTTCATTTTCAGTTTTTCTTCCTAAAGTTTTGTTTATTTACCATAAATGTAGACAATGAACATTATTTTAAAAAATTAAACAAATATATAGTTATATATTTACTATAAAACATTAGCTTGGACTTTAAATCTTTTACCTAGCCAGAACCCAATATTATATTATATATATATATATTGTTTTAAAACTAGCCTTCCCATTGTATGTTTGGATATATTTCTATGCTAGTACTTAGACTTATGCATAGGCAGACAGACGTGAGCAGAGCAAGGATGGTGGGCCAGGTACGAAGGTCATCAGGGTGGAAAGCCCCGGTGCCCAGCAATGGACAATCAGTTGTAGGGTGGGACCTTGCTCCCAGGGTGACTTTTCCTCCCCTAGCATCCCCCTAGCCTTTCCTCCCTAGAGACAACATCTAGGCCTCAGCTGTACTTCAGCTCCAGGCCCCATAAACAACAAAACCAGCCATGGTTGACTGTCAGGACCAGCTGCATTAAATTACGACCCCTGCCCTGATGTCGGCCAATCAATCCGTGGAGACCACAACCCTGAAGGACACACCTGGAAATCGACTGAATATTCTATTAAGATCATCTCCTGGGACCGCCTCTGAAATCTCCGCCCTTAAAACCCTTAGGATGGAAGACCAGTGCGCTCTCCTTCCAGGGAGCACACTCTTGCCTTTCCCTTCCTCTTCTCCTTCCCCCTCCCCAGGCACATTAACCTTTAGCTTCCTCACTCCCGAGCTCCAAAGGGCCCTTCCTTTACCACCATAACTCATTTCCTAAGCCCATTTCTTCTAGGAATTACTTCTTCTACCTCCGTAATTTACCCATTAACTGTTCTCTTACAGTTTGGGTCTTGCTTGAATTCTTTCCTAGCCAGAACCCAAGTACCGAGGTTGCTGAACTCAGGTTTAATCTGACTCCACTAGTCAGACACCTGGTGCTGCTCCCCACCGCCTATAACACTGATAGTTTAAACTCACTCAAACGAATATGCATTTTATTTGAAGAAAAAGATCACCATTTTAAATTGAAAATGTATTTGCTGTTATCAGTTCAGATACATCCTTTCAGGGATGTATCTAGTTCCATCAAAGAGGATATGAGATGTTTGATGAGTCAGCCATTTCCTCTGTAATGAGAATCTAAGATTACATCTTAGAAAGCTGTTAGAAAGAACGAGCAGATAAAGACCTGGAGAGCAGGTTGCTTCTGCCTGTAGCTGCTGTGGCTCTGATAAACCCTCAGGCTCCTTGTTTGGGCTCAACTTCTTGAAGCTTCAAGGTTAGAATTCAGCAGTTAAACAAGTTCCTTAAAGGAGAAGGTTGTATAAACCCAAAGCAGTATGGTTGCAACTGATAAAAATATATATATATAATTTAATGCATTTTCAGTGGAAAGGAGAAGTAGGAGCTCCTCAAAAATTTTAGGTAGATTTTAAAAATTAAAACACACACACACACACACAGAGTAAAATATTCAAGCAACACAAAAATGTTGCCCGCCTACCTCAGAACCTTAGTCCCATGCTCTCTCTCTCCAGGGGAAGTTAGCAGTTATGGATGCATTATTCCAGAAGTATGTTATGTGTATAAAAGTAGTGAACATGAACACGCACATATCTGTCCCTCTTTACTAAAACACAAGTGACAGTATACCACGTGTATGCATATTCTTTGGCACCATGTGACTTTCTTAAATCAAACAGTATATCTAGTATTGATGTATATATATGTGTGTATGTATATATATGTGTGTGTGTATATATATGTATGGTGGGGCAAAAGTAAATTTACAGTTTTTTGTATGGAAAATAATACAATCATTAATAAATAATAATACAAAATAAATTCTTTCCCATACCTCACAACTATAAACCTACTTTTGCCCTCACCCAGTATATGTATTTATATACATACTAGGGGCCCAGTGCACAAATTCGTGTGCCTTGAAAGGAATTGTGGGCTGTGAGGCTGCAGTGGGCACAGGGGTGGGTCTCGGCTCATCCTCCACACCCCCATCTGGCCCCTCCCGCTGCAGCACCGGGCCCATCTGCTGGCAGCCCTGCTCCTGCCGTTGCTGCTCCCATGTGCTGACGGCACCAGCCCTGCTTGCAACCGGTGACAGCACAGAGCGAAAGGGGCCGGTGCGGTCAGTGGGTGTGAGCGGCAGCTGCTGCCCCGATTGCCCCTCAGGAGCAGGGGGATGTGGAGAAGCCCTCAGGGGTGATCAGGGCTGGCAGCCACCACTCGCACTGGCTGACGGCATCGAGCGATCAGGACTGGCGCCGGGTGCCAGCAGCAGGTGTGAGTGGGGCCGTTGCCAGCCATGGGTGCTAGCGGCGGCTGCCAGCCCCGATGGCCCCTCAGGAGCTGGGGCAGGTGGAGAAGCCCTGAGGGGCCATCGGGACCAGTAGCCACCGCTCACACCCGCTGACAGTGCGGAGTGATCGGGGCCAGCACTGGGCACTGGCAGCAGGTTGAGCAGCAGCTCTGGCACCAGCAGTGGGTGCGAACAGGGCCAGTGCTGGCAGCAGGTGCGAGTGCCCAGTGGGACTGCGGTGCACGGGAGCAAAGAATTTTCAGTAACCACCAGAGGCTGGCCCCAATGACAGTGACCGGTGCCCTGCCGTGGTCTGGTGCCCCCGCTCACCTGCTCCACCATCCCACTGTGGCCGATGCCTGCCATGTTCTGTGCGCGCCCCCTAATGGTCAGTGCACATCATAGCGACTGGTTGTTGGGTTGTTTCACCGTTCGGTCTATTTGCACATTAGGGTTTTATATATATAGATATGTATACATCTGAATATACAGTGTGTATATGTGTGTACATATTTTGAAAAAACATAATGGTACTTCAGTAGAATTTGAAAAGATAAGTTGGAAAATTTGACATTTCTGGCAAATTTATATATATATTAAAAAATACTTCTGCTATAGAATACTTATAAATGCTAAATAAAATACAAACGAATTCTTAATGCATGCTTAACAGGTAAAAGTGAGGGAAATGAAACAAGGGCAGGAATCCTGAGAAATGAGTGAATGCTGAAGATGGTGGCTCTCCTGAAGGCATCTGCTCATCCCTGTACCACAGGACACCTGTTTTGCTTGGTTTTGTTTTTAAATGTGGTAAAATACATATAACACAAAATGTACCATTTTACAATTTTTAGTTTACAACTCAATGGGATTAAGTACATTCACAATGTTATGTAACTATCACCACTATTTCCTAAACTGTAGCACCTAAAAACAAATTGCAACCATTAAACAATAGGTCCCCGTTCCTCCTCCCTGACTCTATGAATTTCTCCATTGTGGCTACCTCATATAAGGGGAATCATACAATCTTTGTCCTTGTGTGTCTGGCTTTTTTCACTTATCAGAATATTAGCATGTATTAGCCATGTATTCATCCATGATGCAGCACAGTTCATTCATATTGTGGCATGTACAGAACATCAATCCTTTCTTATGGCGAAGTTACATTCCATTGGATGTGTGCACCACATTTTGTTTTTCCGTTCATGTGTTGATAGACATTTTGGTTGTTTCTAAGTTTTGGCTTTTGTGAATAATGCTATAAACATTGGCATACAAGTATCTGATTAAATCCCTGTTTTCAAATCTTGGGGGTATGTACCTGGGAGTGGAACTGCGGAGTCATATGAAAAGTCTATGTTTAACTTTTGAGGAACTGTCAAATTTTTTTACTGTAACAGATTATATTCTAACCAGCAGTACACAAGGGTTTCAATTTCTCCATATCTGCTGACATTTGTTACTTTCATTTTTGTGTTTTTTAAAATAATAGTCATTGCTTTTCGGCCTTTTAGCTAAGATCAAGTGTAAAAACAATAGCTATCCCAGAGGGTGTAAAGTGATACCTCATTGTGATTTTGATTTGCATTTCCCCCCATCATTAATGCTGTTAAGTATCTTATTGGGCATCTGTATATTTTCTTCAGAGAAATTCAAGTCCTTTGCCCATTTTAGATGTTTGTTTGTTTTTTGCTGTTGAATTACAGTTCTTTATGTATTCTATATATTAACCTCTTATAAGATATATGATTTGTATATATTCTTTCCTATTCTGTGGGCTGTCTTTTCACTCTCTGGATAGTATCCTTTGATATACAAAAGCTTTTCATTTTGATGAAGTCTAAATTATCTATTTTTGTTGTTGCCTGTGCTTTTGGCATCATATTCAATAAATCATTGCCAAATCCAATGTCTTGACGATCTTCTCATTTTCTTCTAAGATGTTTATAGTTTTATGTTTTACATTTATGTCTTTGATTCATTTTGAGTTAATTTTTGTATGTGGTAGAAGGGTCTACCTTCATGATTTTGCAAGTGGGTATCCAGTTTTCCTAGCACCATTTGTTGAAAAGAGTGTCCTTTCCTTGTCGAATGGTCTAGACACCCTTTCCCTTCTTCTCTGGAATCAATAAAAACATATTTACAAAAAAAACCCTCATATTTGTGGAGGAGGAAAGTTCCCCATGAAAATGTTTCATAACAATTTTTAAACAATCACTGTCATAAATAATGTTCTTGCCAATTTAAATTGTGAAAGTCCCAGCCTCTCTTCACAGCATTCAGCCTTTCCAAGATAATAATCCCAAACTCATTTTATGAGGCCAGCATTATCCAAATTCCAAAACCAGATAAAGATACTACATAGAAAGAAAATTATAGACCAGTATCCCTGATGAACATAGATGCAAAAATCCTCAACAAAATATTAGCAAACTGAATTCAACAATGCATTAAAAAGATCAAACACCATGATCAAGTGGGACTTATTCCTGGGATGCAAGGGTGGTTCAATATCTGCAAATCAATTAATGTGATACAGCACATAAACAAAAAGAGGGATAAAAATCATATGATCATATCAATAGGTGCAGAAAAAAAACATTTGACAAAACCCAGCACCTATTTGTGATAAAAACACTCAGCAAAGTGGAAGAGCAGAAAATACCTCAACATAATAAAGGCCTTATATGACAAACCCACAGCTAACATTATACTTAATAAGGAAAAACTAAAGCCTTTCCCTTAAGATCAGGAACAAGACAGGGATTTCCATTCTCTTAATCAACATAGCAATCAGACAAAAAGTCCTAGCCATAGCAATCAGACAAAAAGAAATAAAAGGCATCCAAATTGGAAAGGAAGAAGTAAAACTGTCATTTGCAGGTGACATGATAATGTATATAGAGAACCCTAAAGATTCCAACAAAAAAAACTACTAAATGCATTCAGTAAAGTAGCAAAATATAAAATAAATATTAGAAATTGGTTGCATCTTTATATACCAATAATGAACTATTAGAAAGAGAAACTAAGAAACTAATCCCAGGCCAGTGGGTGTGGCTCAGTGGTTGAGGGTTGACCTATGAACCAGCATGATCCTAAGGTCATGGTTTGATTCCCAGCTGGGGCACATGCCCAGGTTTCTGCTCAATCCCCAGCAGGAGGCCTGCAGGAGGCAGACAATCACTGATTCTCTCCCATCATTGATGTTTCTATTTCTCTCTCCCTCTCTGAACTCAATAAAAAAATATTTAAAAAAAGAAAATCCCATTTATAATTGCATCAAAAACAACCTACAAATAAATTTATTTTATTTTTTTATATATATATTTTGTTTTATTGCTTAAAGTATTACAAAGAGTATTACATATGTCTCCTTTTCTTTCCCCCTTAAATTTAACCAAGTAAGTAAAAACCTCAGAAAATTATAACACATGGATGAAAGAAAATGAAGATACTAATAAATGGAAGCACGTACCATGTTTATGGATAGGAAGAATTAACATTATTAAAATGTCCACACAACACAAAGCAATCTATAGATTCAATACAATTCCTATCAAAAATACCAGTGAGTTTTCCAAAGAACTAGAAGAAATAAACCAAAAATTTGTATGAAAACATAATTGACCCCAAATAGCAACAGCAATTTTGAAAAAGAACAAAGAAGGAGGTATCACACTACCTGATATCAAATTATACTACAAGGAGGCCATATAACCAAAAAACACGAAATTGACATAAAAACAGACTCATAGAGCAATAGAATAGAATAGAGAGCCCAGAAATAAACCCACACCTATATGGTCAATTCATCTATAATAAAGAAAGCAAGAACCTACAATGGGGTAAAGACAGTCTAGTCAATGGGAAAATTGGACAGATATATGCAAATTACACTAGACTACCTTCTTACACCATATACAAGAATAAACTGAAAATGGATTAAAGACTCAAATGTTAGACTCAAAATCATAAAAGACCTAGAAGAAAACATAGACAGTAGAGTTTCACACATTTCTCATAGCAATATTTTTTTCTGACACATCTCCTTGGGCATGGGAAATAAAAGAAAAAATAAACGAATGGGACTACATCGAACTAAAAAGGTTTTGCATAGCAAGGGAAACCATCCACAAAATGAAAAAAGGACCTACTGAATGGGAGAAGATATTTGACAATGATACATCTGAGAAGGGGTTAATATCAAAAATTTATAAAGACAATTCAACACCAAAAAAGCAAACAACCCAATAAAAAAATGGGCAAAAGACCTGAATAGACACATTTCCAAAGAGGACCTACAGAAGGCCAATAGATACATGAAAAGATGCTCAACTTCACTAATAATCAGAGAAATGCAATTCAAAACCACAATGAGATACCACCTCGCACCTGTCAAAAAGGTTTTCAATAAATCAATAAACAAGTATTAGAGAGGATGTGGAGAAAAGTGAACTTTAGTACACTGTTGGTGGGAATGGAAATGGTGCAGTCATGATGGAAAACAGTGTGGAGATTCCTCAAAAAGTTAAAAATGAAATTACCTTATGGCCCAGTGATTCTAATTCTGGGGATTTATCCAAAGAAACCCAAAACACTAATTTGGAAGAATATATACACCCCCATGTTCATTGCAGTATTATTTACTGTAGCCAAGATATGGAAGCAACCCAAGTGTCTATCAATAGACAAATGGATAAAAAAGCAATGGTACATATATACAACGGAATATTACTCGGCCATAAGAAAAGAATGAAATCTTACCATTTGCAACAGGATAGATGGATCTAGGGCAGTGGTTCTCAACCTTGGCTGCACATTAGAATCACCTGGGAATCCTTTTAGAATCCTGATTTCCGGGCCTTATCCTCTGGAAATTCTGTTTGTTTGTTATGGGGTGGGGCCACAACATTAGTAACAAAGAAACAGAATTTCTGGAGGATGAGGCCTAGAAATCAGGATTTTAAAAAGATTCCCAGGTGATTCTAATGTGCAGCCAAGGTTGAGAACCACTGATCTAGAGGGTATTATGCGAAATAAAATAAACCGGACAGAGAAAGACAAATAGCATATGATATGACTAATATGTGGAATCTAAAGAACAAAATAAATGAACTAATAAAATAGAAACAGATTTATAGATACAGAGAACAAACTCATGGAGACCAGAGAGGAGGGGTATTGGGAGATGGGGTAAAAACAAGGTGATGGGATTAAGAAGTACTAATTGTAGTTACAAAATAGGCATGGGGATGTAAAGTACAGCATAGGAAATATAGTAAATAAATATAGTAAATAAATATAGTAAATAAATATTGGAATAGCTTTTATTGGTACCAGGTGGGCACTTGAATTATTGAAGGGAACGCTTTGTAACCTATATGAATGTCCATCCACTGTGCTACACACTTGAAACTAAAACAAAAAAGTGCTGAATACAAACTGTAATGGAAAACTAAAAAAAAATAAAATAAAAATAAGAAATATGTCAAAACAACAACCTACCTTTATACACTAAGGAACTAGAAAAGAAAAGCTAAACTCAATGCTAGCAACAGGAAGGAAGTAAAAGATTAGAGGCAAACAAAACAGAGAAGAGAAAAATCAATGAAACCAAAAGTTAATTCATTGAAAAGCTCAACGAAGTCAACAAACCTTTAGTAAGTGGACTAAGAAAAACAAAAGAAGACATATTACTAAAACCAGATACAAAAGACACATTACAGTCATTCTACGGAAATAAAGAGGATTATAAGAGAGTACCGTAAACAATTATATGCCAACAGATTAGATAACATAGATGAAATGGACAAATTCCTAGAAACACAAAATCTACCTAGACTAAATCATAAAGAAGTAGGAAATCTAAATAGCCTATAATTAGTAAGGAGATCGAATCAGTAATCAAAAATATCCCTACCAAAATTAATTAATTAATTAATTAGCTAATTAATTAATAAAATAAATGCCTGTGCCTGATGACTTCACTGCTGAATTCTACCAAAAACTTAAAGAATACCAATTTTTCTCAAACTTTTCAAAAAAATTGAAGAGAGGGAACATTTCTAAACTCAATCTATGAGGTCAGCCTTACCCTGATACAAAGCCAGATAAAGACATTACGAGCAAAGAGGACTACAGACCAATATCTCATAATCATTGATACAAATATTCTGAAAAAAATGCCAGGAAGCAGAATTCAGCAGCATGTTAATAGGATTATACACATGTCTAAGACCTTTAGCAACTTCATGAGATAAAGAGAAAGATCTGAGAGATTTCTAAGATACTTGGGGAATTATTTGTTTCCACCTCTAGATGGTGCAAGCTGAAAGTAATTTCTCATTTTCAAGGTTTAGCTCTGTGAGATGATTTGTAATACCTTGGGACTTACTTTTTCTG
Organism: Myotis nattereri; assembly: GCF_964212035.1. Lineage (NCBI taxonomy): Eukaryota > Metazoa > Chordata > Mammalia > Chiroptera > Vespertilionidae > Myotis > Myotis nattereri. The sequence goes on from NC_138079.1 coordinate 39,805,890, forward strand.
CATAACCATATTTAAGAGATTTCTGAACTTATTATAATTTGCTTAGTTTAAAATTCTTAATACATTTATAGGAGTCCTAATAAATATGAAAGAGATATTTCACTAAATATTCCTAATAATCATTTTCTATCAGATTCAATTGATTAAACTTCTAATGAAAAACAATTATATTAAACAATCTAATATATATTCTAGAAAATAAATCCCATTCACCATTCCAACAAAAAAATTAAGATACTTAGGAATAAACTTAACTAAGGAGGTTAAAAGACCTGTACTCGGAAAACTACAGAACGTTGAAAAAAGAGATAGAGGAAGATATAAACAAGTGGAAGAATATAGTGTGCTCATGGGTTGGTAGAATCAACATCATTAAAATGTCCATACTACCCAAAGAAATTTATAGATTCAATGCAATCCCTATTATAATACCAACTAGAGGCCCGGTGCACAAAAATTTGTACACTGGCGGGGGTGGGGGGGTGTCCCTCAGCCCCACTTCTGCCCTCTCACAGTCTGGGACCCCTCGGGAGATAATGACCTGCTGACTTAGGCCCACTCCCGGGTGGCAGAGGGCAAGCCCAATTCCTAGGTGCCTGCCCCGCAGCCCCTGGTCGGACTCAGAGCAGGGCCGATCAGGGGGTTGGGGCACAGCCCCCTGTCACGCACAGAGCAGGGCCCATCAGGGGGGTTGGTGAGCTCCACCCCCCCCCCACGGCCACTCACAGAGTAGGGCCGATAGGGGAGTTGGGGCACCGCCCCCTGTCACACACAGAGCCACAGGGCGATCAGGGGTTTTGGGCGCTGCCCCCTGTCATGCTGCTCCAGGGGCCAGGAGGCCTCGCGGCTCCACTGATCCTGGTGCTGGGAGGCATATTACCCTTTTACTATATAGGATAGAGGCCTGGTGCATGGGTGGAGGCCGGCTGGTTTGCCCTGAAGGGTGTCCTGGATCAGGGTGGGGGTCCCCACTGGGGTGCCTGGCCAGCCTGGATGAGGGGATAATGGCTGTTTGCATCTGGTCACACCCCCTTCAGGGTGGGGGTCCCTACTGGGGTGCCTGGCCAGTCTGGGTGAGGGGCTGAGGGCCGTTTTCAGGCTGGCAGATGACTGAAGCTCCCAACCACTCTATTTTTCCTTTTTTTTTTTTTTTATTCTTGGATTTATGGCTGTCACTGGAGCTGAGAGCCGGCTTTAGCTGTGAGACCTCGCTGCTGAAAGCAGGTTTCTGGCTTTGTTTACTTTCTGTATTTGAAACTTTGTTGCGACTCCAGCTCTGAGATCCCGGCTGACTGAAAACAGGTTTCTGGGGTTTTGTTTAGCTTCTATATTTGTAACAATGTTTCTTAGCAGCTCAGAGCCCAGCAGCGGCAGGCGGGGAACGTTGGAGTCCTCTGTCACTGAAGCAAGCAAGCCTCATGTTCATGTCAGTAGCCTGGCTGCCAGCCGCCATCTTGGCTGGCAGTTAATTTGCAAATCGCCCTGATTAGCCAATGGGAAGGGTAGCAGACATATGGCTAATTACCATGTTTCTCTTTTATTAGATAGGATGACATATTTCACAGACCTAGAACAAACACTCCAAAAATTTATATGGAACCCAAAAATACCTCAAATAGCCATAGCAATCTTGAGAAAGAAGAGCAAAGTTGGAGGAATCACAATGCCAGATATCAAGTTATATCACTACTTGGTTTATAAATTAAGTGTCCAACTTTTTAGAACTCTGAAGGTTTTACAAGGGTATGATAAAATGCCTTGAGATTTAATCAATGCCTTTAGAACCATCTGCCAATTCATACATTACCCATGTGAACTTGGTTTTGTTTTATAAAGATGTTAGGTTGCCTGATTTTTCCCTCTTGGTTTTTGAAGTTAAATAGATAGGGGGTATTTGTATATAGCTGTGGGTTCCTGGAGGGGCAATGTTTTCATTCAAGTGGAGTCTCTGTTAGAAGTATGGCCGACTGGAGGAATAGATATTTTTTGGAAATGGGGTGGCTCAAAAGTGGTAAGACTTTTCTGGTAGCAAGTTATGGAAACCCAGTTTGATTGCTTGATACAAGAAGAAATTCGTTGACGTGTATATGTAAATGGAGACTGGGGAAAATGAGCCTCAGTGACCCCAGAACCAGGGACCTGGATGCAGCTGGGACTCTCCCTTGCTCCCATCTCTGCTTCTCTTTTTGAACCATGATGCCTCACTGTGTCAAGTCAGCTTCTTCCGAGCGACTGAAAAGCTAGCTTCCAGCAGCTCCCATAATCCATAAAAGACTTTGAGGGGAACCCAAGTTTTGCCATCCCAAAATGTGCCTTTTGGGATATTGACTTTTTTTTTAATATATATTTTTATTGATTTTTTACAGAGAGGAAAGGAGAGAGACAGAGAGCTAGAAACATCGATGAGAGAGAAACATCGATCAGCTGCCTCCTGCACATCTCCCACTGGGGATGTGCCCGCAACTCAGGTACATGCCCTTGACCGGAATCGAACCCGGGACCCTTCAGTCCGCAGACCGACGCTCTATCCACTGAGCCAAACCGGTTTCGGCGGGATATTGACTTTTTAAAAATATATATTTTTATTGATTTCATAGAGGAAGGGAGAGGGAGAGAGAAACATCAATGATGAGAGAGAATCCCAGATCGGCCACCTCCTGCATGTCTGCCACTGGGGATCGAGCTCGCAACCTGCAACCCAGGCATGTGCCTTGAACAGGAATGGAACCGTGACCTTCTGGTTCATGGACTGATACTTAACCACTGAGCCACGCCAGGGCCCAGCCCAACCTTTTAATCAAAGTGTAGGTGCCTTTGACAACCAGCCTGCATCCTCCAAGACACACTATTAGCATAAACTCAGGTATGGTGAAGGGGGATTATCATGAATAACAAAATATGCTCCTCTTACCCTTGCCACTCAGGAAGTTATAAGGCTTTTAGAAGCTCTGTGCCAGGAACTGAGGATGAAATATGTATATATATATGAGAAAGAGAGAGAGAGAGAGAAGGAGGGAGAGAGAAGAGGAGAGATAAGGAGAGACAGAAAGAAATAGTGTAGAGACTAGCTATAGTTATAAGAAACATTAATCGTGCTCTGTTAACTGTTTTGTTCTGATTAAAGAAGACATATTCTGATCTGGCTGGGAGTTGTAAGCAGGACCTGAATTAACCTTGGAATGCAGCCCATTCTCATCCAAGGACTGCCTATCATCGTGGAAAGATTAGCCCACATTGCCTGTAATCTGTAACCATTATACTCATTTTAATTCCTTTTGCATACCCATTCTTATTCCTTTTGCCTACTTCCTCATGTAATCTTTGTCTTTCTACCAGCTGGCTTATGGGGGGCGGTGGGCAGAGCAGATTTTCATGTATGACCTGCTGCTCTCCCATACTGCTGGCATTATAGGAATAAACACTCATATATGATTCAACCCTGTCCCTGCTTAATTGGCTCAAGTAGTGACAGGCAGCTTGGACTCACTGGTTGTTTGGTTTCAGGGGAAGTGTGAACAAACAGGGCAACAGAGTAGACCCGATGAGCTCCTGGGGCTACATAGCAGGCCTGGCAAGTTACTGAAAGCAACCACACAGGTTGGTCTGGTCATAAATTCCTAACTGGGCAGGTCATGGCCGATAGTCACATCCCAGGTCTATTGCTTCCTTAGCAAAGGTCAATCTTTACCTTAAATGAACTCTGTCCATTGTCCTTATGCAGCAAGGACAGCATATCTTTGAATATCAGAGTAGTTTTCTTTTCCTGCCCCTCAAAAGGTACAACCATGGTCATGGGAGCACAAGACCATGAAACTCCTCATTGTTATTGCCTGCATACCATCTCCATGCGCTATAAATGTTAAATGCTAGCTACCCTATACCCACCAATGTAAGAAGTATGGTTCTCCACTTAGTATTTTATCCAACCCTAGACATTTCTTCACTTTCTCCTGTCTCCCACCACCAATAGAGTCCAGGTAACATTCATTACATCTTCTTTGATTCTAAGTGTATAAAATAGACTGCAAAACTGCCCCTCTCAGGAGCGTATTCTCTATCGGTTGAGATCTTGCTTTCAGGCATGTCCTCAAAACTTTGGTTCATACATTTTTATAAAGCTTTCTATAGGTTCGGCTTTTTTTTTTTTTTTTTTTTCCCCAACAGGAGGAACTTGTTCCTTTCCTTCTACTCTATCTGAAGAGGTGGCATGGAGTCTGTGTGAAAGGCAGGGCCCCCTGGAGGCCAGTCCCCTGCACTACCTGAGGGGCCAAGAGGATTGAAGAGCACCTCTCCTGAAGGGACTGCATGCACACCACCCAGGTGGGGCCAGCAGGAGGGTCGCCTCCTAGGGCGTGAAGCACTAGAACCCACTCTCGACATTAAAAGAGAGGCTCGGGGCTCCGGAGGGCTTGTCCGCCTCAGGGGGCTGCTGGGCTCTAACAGAGCAGAGTGGTTGAACCTTGTTTTAGTGAAGCCCCACCTGTGATCTGAGCTGCTCCAGGCGGCCGCAAACCCCAAGACTGAACATGAAACTGTCTTCTCTGTGTGAACTGGGACCACTAGGAAAAGCATCCAGGGCTTTGTTTTTCCCTTTTGTGAAGGGAGAAATGGGTCAAGTTGTTGATAAGCACTGGCGCTGACTTGACACAGGAAATAGGAACTATAGGGAACTATCCAATTCACATTTATAAGACTGTATGAGGAAAGGCAGACGCTGCGAATTCCCTTTCACTGATGTGGACTTGCAGGTGGGAAACTCTAACTCGTGGAAATGCCACTCTGCTTGTCATTCCTACCGGTGAGGCCCGCAGGCTCTGTACACAAAAGGTAACGGTGCCTCCCTGAACCCTACATCTGAGCGGCTTTCCTGTGGGTACTAATTCACGAGGGAGTAGATGAAACACAGGATAGTGCTGTGAGAGTGTGCTTCTATTTAAAGAAACAAAACTTTTCTAGGTTTCCTAAAAGTAGACTACAACATCCAGGACTGATTGTTATTATTGGTTCTGAAGGGTTTCAGAACAGGCCTCCCCAACATGTGCCACTTTGGCGTGTGAATTATTTTGAGTTGAAGGCAGTTAAGACTCTGGTGGCGCATGAGAAACTTTCACCTCTCCCTTAAAGAACTTAAATTTGGAGGTTTGCTCTTAATAAGAGTTATTACCAGAAACAAATTTTAAGACCTATCTATAGGGCAGGGAAAACATCTAATTACTGAATATCTGTTCTTTTTATCGTTCTGCAAATGATCTTTCTCTCCCCTGAGGCCCCAAGAGATCTTACCTCATCCTTAGCGCAGAATGCCATATACACCTCATTTTAAATTTCTGTCTCTGAACCTCACTTATTTATGGGGTCTCTGATGCTCTCCTATTGATTTGATTATTAGTGGAAAGTTTATTTCTCCCCCACAGTTCCATAGCAATTGTCTTCTTTATATTATTTAATATTTTTATTTATTTCAGAGAGGAAGGGAGAGGGAAAGGGAGATAGAAACATCAATGATGAGAGAATCATTGATCAGCTGCCTCCTACATCATCCCTACTGGGGATCGAGTCCGCAACACCGGCATGTGCCCTTGACCAGAATTGAACCCAGGACTCTTCAGTCCCCAGGCCAACACTTTACCCACTGAGCCAAACCAGCGAAGGCTACTGTCTTCTTCCCTTGGAGTAAAAGTGTGGACAATGAGAGGGTGCATTTTAAGCCATGATTTGATATTTTCTAGTCAAACCACAACTTTTTTGGCTTGATAATATTTTTTTTTTAATATATTTTATTGATTTTCTACAGAGAGGAAGGGAGAGAGATAGAGAGTTAGAAACATCGATGAGAGAGAAACATCGATCAGCTGCCTCCTGCACATCTCCTACTGGGGATGTGCCGCAACCCAGGTACATGCCCTTGACCGGAATCGAACCTGGGACCTTTCAGTCCACAGGCCGACGCTCTATCCACTGAGCCAAACCGGTTTTGGCTTGGCTTGATAATATTGTTGGTGATACGTAAGTTCCATCTATAGGTATCAAAGGTTTAGTACACTTCCTCCCACCTGAGCTAACAGATGACATGCCTGCTCAATAACAATGGTGCTTTGTGGCTGGTTCTCATAATCAGATTTTCCCCCAAAAATGATTCCAAGAAAATTTATCTGGCATGTGCCCTATAGTCAGGAGCTATTTCCTTACCCATCTTCTTCTATCATTGTTGTCTTTCTTTTCTGTGTATCCTGTTTTTCCTTTCACCATTTCTCTGTTTCACACAGAGTCCCTTCACTTATAATGTTAGGAGGCCTCCAGAGTGATGGCATTTTCTCCATGTTGAGTTTTTTGTTATTGTTTGCTGTTTTTGTTTCCTTCCAGGTCTAGACATTCAACATTATGTGAATCTTAGCTACCAGTGTCTTGAGAATGATGGGTTCATTCCCTAAGAAACTGACACACATAAACTCAAGTCACAAGAAATAGCATAATTTATTATTATTAGTTTTTCTCTTTGAATTTTAATCTTTGGGACTTACGGCACTGTAGTCTTGCAGGGGTCAGAGCTTATCCTAAATCCTCACTTTCTTTGGTAAAAAATGCAAGTAATGGAAAGATAAAGGTGAATTAGCATGCCCCGTTAATGGAGAGGAGGGCTATTTTACTAATTACATTTGTAAATTAATGAACATGATACATACATCAAAAAAAGGATAAAAATTATATTATCATTTCAATAGATTCAGGAAAGCATTTGGCAAAATTGAACATCCTTTTATGATAAAAACTCATACAGAAGGCACATGCCTCAACATAATAAAGGCCACATATGACAATCCCCCAGCTAATATAACTCATGGTGAAAAGCTGAAACGTTTTGTCTAAAACCAGGAACAAGACAAGGACACCCACTATCACCACTTCTATTCAATTTACTATTGGAAGTCCCAGCCACAGTAATAAGACAAGAAAAATAAATAAAAGGTATCCAAGTTGAAAGACAGAAGTAAAACTCTCATTATTTGCAGATAACATGATGCTATATATAGAGAACCCTAATGATTCCACCCCAAACTACTTGAACTAATAAATGAATTTAGTAAAATTTCAGGATACAAAATCAATATACAGAAATCTGTTGCATCTTATTTTATTTATTTATTTTTTAATTTATTGATTTCAGAGAGAGAGGGAGAGAAACATCGATTTATTGTTCCACTTGTTGATGCATTCATTGGTTGCTTCTTGTATGTGCCCTGATCAGAGATCGAACCTGCAACCTTGGAGATGAGAAATCTGTTGCATTTTATACATCAATTACAAAAAAACAGAAGGAGAAATTAACAATCCCATTTGCAGTTGCATCAGAAGCATAAAATACCTAGAAATAATTTTAACCAAATAGGTGAAAACCTGTACTCTGAAAATTATAAGACACTGAGGAAAGAAATTGAAGAGGATAAAAATAAATGAAAGGAAATACTATGCTAATAGATTGGAAGGATTAATACTGTTAAATATCCTTACCATGCAAAGCAATATACAGATTTAACTCAACCCCTATTCTCCTCAGAACTAGAAATAATCCTAAGCTTTATATGGAACCATAAAAGACCCAAATAGCCAAAGCAATCGTGAGAAAGAACAAAGTGTGAGGTATCACTACCCCTGATTTCAACTGGACTACAAAACTATAATAACCAAAACAATATGGTACTGGCATAACAACAGATATATAAATCAATGGAATAAACAGAGAACCCAGAAACAAACCCTTGCTTATATGATCAATTAATCATGACAAAGGAGGCAAGAATGTACAATGGGGTAAAAACAATCCCTTCAATAAGTGGTGTTGGGAAAATTGGATAGATACATGCAACAAAATGAAAATTAGTTGCTTGGGGTTTTTTAAAAAATGGGCAGAGGACTTGAATAGACATTTTGCCAAAGAGGACACTCAGGTAGCCAACAGACAGGAAAAGATGATCAACACTACTAATAATTAGGAAAATGCAAATCAAAACCAAAATGAGATAACACTTTACACCTGTTGGAATGGCTGTTATAAAAAAGTCAACAAATAACAAGTGCAGGCGAGGATGTAGAGAAAAGGGAACCCAAATGCACTGCTGGTTGGATTGTAAATTGGTGCAGCCACTACAGAAAACAGTATGAAGATTTCTCAAAAAATTAAAAATGGAGCTGCCATAAAACCCAGCAATTCCACTTCTGTGTATTTATCTGGAAAAAAGACACATCACTAAGATATGAAAGCAAATTAGGTGTTCATTGATATATGAATGGATTAAGAAGACATGACATATAGATAATGGAATATAGATAATGGAATATTACTCAGCCATAAAAAAAGAATGACATCTTGCCATTTGCTACAACATGGATGGGCCGAGAGGGCATTATGCTAAGTGAAATAAGTCAGACAGAGAAAGACAAATACTGTATGATTTTACTTATATGTGGAATCTTAAAAACACACACACAGAAATAAATAAACAAAATACTCATAGATGCAGAGAACAAGCCTATGGTTAACCATGGATGCAGAGAAAAGAAAAAGAAAAGCAAGCAAGCAAAGGAGATAGTGCACAGGGATTTTCCTATTTGAGATGGGCTAGTCAGGGGAAGCCTCTGAGATGGTGACATTTGGGCAGAAACTTGAATGAAAGTGGGGGAGATAAAAGTTGAATTAGAATGCTATTAATAGAGAAAGGGGTGTTTTGACAAAAAACAGCTTTCTCCCACCCCATCTCCATTTGATGCTGATCAAAATATATCACGGGCCATTTAGTACAAAAAAACTAAAAAACAAAACACAAATGTAATATACTGGTACACAGACACATAAAGGAATGGAAAAGAGAAAATTAAAGACTAGAGAAAACAAAACTCTGATTATTTGGATATGGTGGGAACAAAGTCTCATTTTCTAACTGAGAATGTATCCTTGTCTGTGCATCTGAGTTCTGGGGTCAAGAAGAAAGTACTCTTTTTAGCAGACCCCTCGTTTTTGCTGCCCAACAGATCGATGTACCTTCTTCCTCCATTTTCAATAGTGTAGGTATCTGTTCCATTGATTGGCTCTCATCAAGTAGGATCTGATTTAACTGACAAACCCTGTCATTCGCTACAGGCTCCTGCGTTTGAAGGCTTGACTGGGGGAAGGATCCACTTCCAAAGTGGCTCACACACAAGCCTGGCAAGTTAGTGCTGGTTGTTGGCAGGAGTCCTCAGTTCCCCACCACAAGGCCCTCTCCCTCCGGCTCCATGGCTTCCCCCGAGCAAGTGATCTGAGCCTCAGGTTTTGATGCAATGAAAGGAGTTCCTGCTTCGGCAATTCTCCTGGCCTATTTCCCACTCGCTCTTGCCCATGGGAGGAAAAGGAGTTCCCAGTTGGTGAATTTGGAGTCCGTTTCTTTGGAGTTGTTTTATTTTGGAGCAATCATTTTCCCAGGGTGCAGGCATTCTAATCTGCTTTTGGCCAAGAGTAGGGGGCCAGCTCTCTGGGAAGTCCTTGACTTGTCCAGCTATGCCAGTGACTTGGTGGGTAAGGCCATCTCATTGGGGCGAATTGGTAGTAAGCCCAAATGGCTGTGGATGTGAAGTCATGATCTCCCATCAGCACTTCCAGTGATATTGTGAGCGCCATCGACATGACTATCATATTGCCTACTTCTGAGCGCTGGAGGGGAAGATAGGGCCTCTTTAAGCCTCAAAAATTGCTGGAAAAGAATAAAATTAGAGTATTTCAGCCAGTTATTTGATGCACTAAATTGCTTCTCTGCTGGCTAAATTTTAACACCCTCAAGGCTTAGGGTGTTACTGTGCTCAATTCTTTTCCTTAGAGCCTCAGGCTTCTTCCAGAGCAGGGTCTCAGTAGGGAAGGCCCAGGGAGTGGGAAATAATCATTTTTTCTTCATTATTCTTACCCTCAAGTCCTCTCACTTGGTTTGGCAAATGCCTAGTGGTTGTAACAATGTGAGAAACACGAACTAATTAAAATTTTTCTTGCAGACTTGTGGACCTCAATCCCTACTTCCTCTAGTAGTAGTAGTAGTAGTAGTAGTAGTAGTAGTAACACTTACTATTTTTTTAAACATATTTTTATGGGTTTCAGAGAGAGGAAGGGAGAAAGAGAGAGAGAGATAGAAACATCAATGATGAGAGAGAATCATTGACCAGCTATTTCCTACACTCTCCCTACTGGGGTTGGAGCCCGCAACCTGGGCATGTGCCCTGACCAGGAATCGAACCATGACCTCCTGGTTCATGGGTCAACACTCAACCACCGAGCCACACTGGCTGGGCAGCACTTGCTATTTTTGAGCCAACCATTGAACCATAAGCGTTACATGCATTGTTTCTGATCTTTACATCAGTCCTATGATATAGATACTATTTTTGTTTTACAGTTGGCAATAGTAAAGTTCAGAGAGATTAAGAAATGTGGTCCAAGTCACACAGAACAAGACTGGACCCCCATCTGTCTGACTCCAAAGCTCATGCTCCTCCTAGTTTGTTATATCTCTTTGAGGACCTGCCCTGTCTCAGCTTTTTGGGGGTGGGGAGGGCAGTTAAGGAACAGGAGGTTCTTGTTTTCAAGGCTGACTGACTCCTCCAAGGACAGGATGGTTCACAAATAACCTAGAAATTCAGGGCAATGTAGGCTGAGAATTCTACTTGGAGGTTTACCCTTCCACCACCGCCCCCCCCCCGCCCCCCACAAACACCCAACCAAGCTATGAAACTGTTACTGTACCTATCTCAGTGCCAAGCGGCCATCTGTTCAACCAGGAGGTGCCATTATCTTTATGGTTCTTTAAAATGGCCATTGCCTGAGCAATAGAAATTGAATTTGATAATGGAAGATGGGATTCTGGGTCTCGGAGGGGCCATATCTACGTTGCTATTTTGTCTTTCTATGGCAAAAGGAGTTGAAAACAACTCTAACATTGAGAGGGGAAAGCAGCAATTCCCTTAATAGGTGTAGTAGGCAGAACAATGCTTCCCCAAAGACGTCCATGTTCTTCTTCCTGGGACCTGTGAATATGTTACCTTACTAGTGGTCAGCAAACTGCGGCTCGGGAGCTAAATGCGGCTCTTTGGCCCCTTGAGTGTGGCTCTTCCACAAAATACCGACTTGTGCGCATGGGCCACGAAGTTTCAATCGCACTGTACATGTGCACCTGCACGTGGTATTTTGTGGAAGAGCCACACTCAAGGGGCCAAAGAGCTGCATGTGGCTTGCAAGCCGCAGTTTGCCGACCACGGACCTTACACAGCAAAGGGAGTTTTCAGATGGGATGAAATTAAGGATGTTGCAGCGCAGGAGATTATCCTGGATTATCTGGTGGTCCTATGTCATCACTGGGTCCTTCCCAGGGAAAGAGGGAGGCAGAGGGTCAGAGATTTGACAACAGAAGCAGAGGCTGGAGTGATGGGACTGCTTGCTGGGGGCTAGGAGCCAAGGGCTGTAAGAAGCCTTCAGAAGGTGGAAATAACAAGGCAGCAGATGCTTCTTTAGAGCCCCTGGATGCAACAAAGCTCTGCCGGCACCTGCATGTTGGCCCAGTGAGACTCATTTCAGACTTCTGACCTCCAGAACTGTAAGAGAATACATTTGTGTTGTGTGAAGGCACTAAGTTCGCGATAATTTGCTGCAGTAGCAATAGGAAACTAATACAATGGGATACTCTCTACATTTCTCGGCTTAATCATTTATGCAGTTGGCCATTAAGCATCCTGTCAGAAACTCTGTGCCAACTGGTGACCCAGCCATTTAAACTTTTCTCACACAAGAGGCAGGATGGCATAGGATGTCTGGTGTAGCACTTTATTATTGTAACAGTGTCTTGGGAAAATGAGCTTTACAAATCCTGTTCCATATTTTTTCTTTTTTAATTACATTTTACTTCCAATATTATTTTGTATTGCTTTCAGGTGTACAGCATAGTGGTTAGACAATCATGTACTTCACAAAGTGTTTCCCCTGACATTTCCAGGACCCCCCTGGCACCCATAAAGTTATTGCAATATTATTGGCTAAAATCCCTGTGCTGTACTTTACATCCCAGGGACTATTCTGTAATAATCTTGTCCATACTGATAAGACAAGAAGTCTTTATAGATGAAAACCATTTCGGGGAGACCACCGAGACACCTGCATATCCTCTTTCTTACTCTGAGGTATAATAAGTACAAGCAGTGGCAATGTAACTAACAGATGTCACATGTCCATGCCCTGCTTGTGCTCTTGGAAAACAAAGCATGCCCTATCACCACTGGGACACCCTCTCCCCGCCCGCTCCCCTCCCCAATTCCTGAGTCAGCTATTACTGATGGAACTCTTCCAATGCTACAGGAGCCAAGGTGCAAAAAGTCAATGACTTCTCAGCAGGCTCGGAAGGAACCGTGCAGCGAAGGCAAGCTCCTCAAAGCTGATGCCTCTGTAGGTGTGGCCGGTTCATGACCCTGGGTTGGGACACCAGTGGGGCAAAGAGCATCTGAACTCTGCTTTCAGCGGGACACTTTAGAAAGTTCCCTGTTGATTAAAGGCATCAACCAGCTAAATGCCAGCCAGCAGGATAACGATTTAATGAACCTTCCTACTGAAGCTGGTGGAACCCAAAGCAGTCATTTCCTGGTAGAAACCTAGACCACAAAACAAATCCAATTGATTTCTGCCCACTCCTCCGGAACACCCGCTGTGAAAGTCGGAAAGAGCCAACCGGTGCTAGCTGGTTAAACCGGGATCCTCAGGAGGGCTGCAATTTGCCAGTGCTTCTGGGGGCCAGGTCCCCCTCAATCCTTGTGGCTCTGGTGCAGGTGTCAGGCCACTTCCAGACTCTTGCTCCCCTCTGTGCTCTGGGCTGTCTCCTCCATGAACATCAGTGAGAGTGCTTCCATTCATTCATTAAAGGCTGCATTTCATTTCTCTTAATGGGTGTTTATGCAACGCCCCACATCACGGCTAAGTCCCAAAGGAGGCATTCCTGCTTCAAGCACTGAAAGTGATTTGCTAATGCTTGTCAGAATTTCAGAATTTCACATCAAATTAGTCAATCAAGTCACCAGAAGAAGATATTAGAGGGATTTTGGCGTTTCCATTTTACTGACAGGACTGGAATCTGCTTTCCTTTCCACATATTCTCTGAGCCCCTCCTATGTGCTGGCATGCTTTGAGAAAGCGAACTATCCTAGTGTGACTGTGTGCCATCGGGACCCCAGAGCTGCGCCTCCGTAGTTTCCCAGATTGTGCACTGTTCGGGATTATTTGCATTTCCAATATTTCATCGGCAGAAAGATTGCAAAATGAACTTTAATGAAAACTGAACTCTGGGTAGGCATTCTGCCAGATGTCTTATTTAATCTACAGATAACTGCGTTTGTGTCTTCTGATAACCGGATGCTGGTTTATCAGGGAGTCACATCTGTGAACCATAAAAAAATAAAAATAAATAAAAAATAAAAAAGGAATGGACTGGCAGGGAGAGAGGCCCAGGCCACAGCGCAGGGCTGATAAATTCTAGGCCAACCCAGCGGGGTGGGGGTGGGCGGGCTCAGGAGACTTTGGATAGACACGGCCAGGCTCTAGTGCTCTGCTGTGTTTGGCCACTGGCTGAGCTCTACACAGGAGGAGTCTGGCCTTATCTCAAATGATGTGGCAGGTCCTTGGAGCTGGAGGTCGTCATCTCTCTGTGCCCTTCATGGCTGGGGAGCAAGTCCTTTCTTGAAGGGGGTCTGAGCGGCACCTCCTAAGTGGCACAACTCTCCGAGGGAGGCATTGCTGTTCCGAGTAGGGAGGCGAAATTTACCTCTAGCCTCTAGAGCAGTGGTTCTCAACCTTCTGGCCCTTTAAATACAGTTCCTCATGTTGTGACCCAACCATAAAATTATTTTCGTTGCTACTTCATAACTGTAATGTTGCTACTGTTATGAATTGTAATGTAAATATCTGATATGCAGGATGGTCTTAGGCGACCCCTGTGAAAGGGTCGTTCGGCCGCCAAAGGGGTCGCGACCCACAGGTTGAGAACCGCTGCTCTAGAGTTTTACGTGACCGGGAGCCCCCAGAAGGAAATGAAGACCCAAGGAAAGGCTGAAAGCTATATGTTTTCACATTAGGATGCACAGAGGGGGTATTGTGGAGAAGTAGCTGTGTGGGGAGGCTAACATTATTAACAAGGCCCGTTCGTATCCTCCTAGTCACCGCTTGTCCTTGCCGATAAGAATGCTGCTTTCCTTCCGTACAGGGAGGGCATTTTCTCCGGGGAGTTTTTATCTCCTGTTTTCAGGAACAAAGGGGGAGATTAGAATGCCCTTCTCCCATCTGCTGTTTTTCAGGTGCCTTTGGCTCAAAATAATCTTAATGACAAAGTGGCCTATTCTGGCTGGCATATCCTGCCAACCTTCATATGCCTATTTCACAGAAAACTAAAGCATTTGGCTGAGATTATATATCTAGTAAGCAGCTTTGTCCATAATGTTCCACAACCTCTCTAACCAGACTAATGGAGATTCGCTGCCTAGGGCTTCTAACTGAGGAGACAAACTAGGTGATAACCAGTACTGGGCACAGAATAGGTGTGCGAAAAACAATAACTAAATGTGCTTAATTACATCAATGTAAGCCTATGTGTTTCAGTAACGAGGGCAGTGAAGGTACAGATGCTCCAGTGCTGTGTTATTTATTCTAAAAGAAGTCTTCCACTGGCCTTTAGAGTTCTTTAAGGTTTACCACTCACTCTCCTTAAAGATCAGTCCATTATGTTGTAAAAACCTGAGTAGGGCACACAATAAGCTTTGCTTGGTCATTATTATCTCAGCTTAGTTTTCAAAACATTTTCTGTAAAATTCATTTACACTTGGCTTCCCTTTTGTGGAGGATTCATTTATTCATTCAACAGGCATCTATTGAGTACCCTTGTGACAGTAGAAACTAAAATTAACAGAAATTTCTGCCTTCCCGGATCTTACATTCCCGTGTGGAAGACAGATAATGAACACAACAAAAAAGTAAATTAGAATGAATTGTGCCAAAAAGGAAAAAGACAAAAATAAGAAAGGGGAATAGCAAATGTTATGTTATATAGCAGGGTCACAGGAGGTGAATTATATGACATTTTAGGTAGGAGGGCCAAGGAGGTCTCGTTGATAAGGTGAGTTTTAAGTAAAGACCTTAAGGAAGTAAGGAGTGAGCCATGTAACTATTTGGGGGAAGGGAATAAGTAGAGAGAACCACATGTGCAAAGGCCCTGATGTAAGACAATGACTTATATGTTCAAGGAACAGAAAGGTGGCAAGTAGAGCTGAAATGGAGAGGAGGTGGAGAGGAAGAGGGAGTAGAGTAGGATATAAGTTCAGAGAGTTAACAGTCATGCTAAATACGGTCTTGTAGGTCATGGTCAGTACTTTGGCTCCTATTCTAAATGATATGGGAGCCAATGGAAGATTCTGAGTGCAGGGGTGACATCACCTGATCTTTAAGTCAGTGGCTTTAATAGGATCTCTGGCTGTGGGGTGAAGAAGTAGCCCTGAGAACTAGAGGAGAGAAAAATACAGAGATGAGGCACAGAGCACTATGGTGCTGTGTGCCTAGCCACAGAGAGGAGCCGCGCCAAAGAGGGAGGGATTCTAATAAAAAGTGGTGAACCCTATTTTAAAATCCTACATGGGGAGATCTTCATTCATATTCTACTTCCATTACCAAATTTAGCTTATTATTTAGTTTAATTAATATTTCAGTTGACAAATTCTGATGTTGGCAAAGATGGGTGTGAGATGGTTTTGGTTGGCTGGCTCTGAGCAGACTCCATGAACTGCCTTGGCAAACAAGAACTTCAAAGGGTTAGAAGGTAACATGTGTGCTCAACATGAAAGAGAGTGAATGAGAAAACACCTGGAAGATCATGCTTCCTCTGGCTGGTGTGCCTGCATCTTGCAGCCTGGACTAAAAACGGCCTTCCCTCTCTGAAAGGATTACTTGCCTTGCCCTATTCTTTTCCTTCCTATGTCGATATTCTTGCTTCCCGAGGAGGTCTCCAAGGCAGGGTCAGAAATGATAGAAAGCAGGTATGTTTGCAGGCTGGCAATTTAATCTGCTCTAAATAATACCCCAGAGGTTGTAGTTCATGCCTTTATTTTGACAGAGGCCCTGAGTAAATGTCACTTCCTCAAACTATAAAGAAATACACATATAATAATCAACTGTTATCTACGACTGAAATGAGTAAAGTCCACATAGCTTGGAACCAATTAAAAAACATTACTGCTAATCTCTAACCAAGAATCAGGAAATTAGTTTAGATCAGACAAAGAATAAATGCAAACACAATATATTACCTTTGAAACTGAACAACTTTGCTGAATTATGAATCCCAGAGAAGACAGAAATGATGTTACCTAAATATAAAACTTACTAGAGGCCCGGTGCATGAAAGTCATGCATGGGTGTGGTCCCTAGGCCTGGCTGGCGATTGAAGTGTGAGCATCTGGTGTGGAAGGGCAGGTCCCAGCTGACCTCTGGGTCCTGGGCAGCATGGTGCACCCACCTCTGCCTGAGTCATCGGCCCCTGCCCGGCTCCCTCAGCACTGCTGGTTGCCATCTGCAGGGCAATCAGCAGGGTGATTGGGCCCCACTGGCACATACCTTGGCCTGGTGCCACCTGCTCACCTGCTCTACCATCCCGCCACAGTCCCACTCTCATCAGGGCCCATTGGGGCTGGAAGCGCCTCCACTGCCACCCGCTGCTAGCGCCACATCACCAACACCTGCCATGTTTTGCGCCACCCCTGGTGGTCAGCGCACGTCCTAGTGAGTGGTCGAACTCCTGGTCCAACTCCCAGTCGAGGGGACAATTTGCATATTAGGCTTTTATTATATAGGATGAGCTGTAGTTTCCTACCATTCTTGATGACTGACACTAGCAAACTGATAAAAAAACATATTTACATAAATACTCTAAGAGAATTGAAAGACAAGAGAGTAAATGAAAAGGACAGTAAAGGAAACAACTACTACAAACAGTGATATTATTCAAAGGCTGTTGATTGGATTCTATTTGCAAAATTCATTTTGAATTAATAATAGTAAGCAAAAAATGAACAAGACTCTGAGAATTTACTAGCATTTTTAAAAGCTCCAGCAGCTTATCTGCTAGTTAAAGATAGCAATGATCATCTTAACTACTTGCACTATTTTTTTAAAAATATATTTTTTATTGATTTTTTATAAAGAGGAAGGGAGAGGCATAGAGAGTTAGAAACATGGATGAGAGAGAAACATCAATGAGTCGCCTCCTGAACACCTGCTACTGGGGATGTGCCCGCAACCAAGGTACATGCCCTTGATTGGAATCGAACCTGGGACCCTTCAGTCCGCAGGCCGACACTCTATCCCAGTGATGGCGAACCTATGACACGCGTGTCAGAGGTGACACACGAACTCATTTTTTTGGTTGATTTTTCTTTGTTAAATGGCATTTAAATATATAAAATAAATATCAAAAATATGTCTTTGTTTTACTATGGTTGCAAATATCAAAAAATTTCTATATGTGACACAGCACCAGAGTTAAATTAGGGTTTTTCAAAATGCTGACACGCCGAGCTCAAAAGGTTCGCCATCACTGCTCTATCCACTGAGCCAAACCGGTCAGGGCTACTTGCACTATTTTTATGCAAATAACATACAGGTATTACAAAATAAAGTTTTTCAAAAAATTACTTGTAATGTCACCGCCCAGGGAGAATCTGTGAGCATTTTGGGGTATTCTTTTCAGAGTGTTTCCTATATAGTCATAGCCTTTGGGACAGAGAGAAAAAAAATGAAGCAGCAGAGATGAAAGAAAATATTGAGGTGGTTTGAGAATGGTTCAAGGATTTTTTTAGAGATATATGTAAATAATTGGCAAGCTAAATTGTTTTCAGATAATTGACAAATGTAAAAAACCTGCAGAAAAAATAGTAAAACCTAGAGGACAATGAAAGCATCACAGAGAACAGGTGGTGGTGGTGCGGGGGGTGAATGGTTCACGTGTGAACGTGACCAGTGCTTTTCATGACATGCATGGTGATCCATTTGCAAGTCACAAAAGCAATTAAGTGGTCGTGGCCAGTATTAAAAAGGAGGAGGAAGGCCCTAACCGGTTTGGCTCAGTGGATGGAGCGTCGGCCTGCGGATTCAAGGGTCCCAGGTTCGATTCCGGTCAAGGGCATGTGCCTTGGTTGCAGGCACATCCCCAGTGGGGAGTGTGCAGGAGGCAGCTGATCGATGTTTCTCTCTCATCGATGTTTCTAACTCTCTATCCCTCTCCCTTCCTCTCTGTAAAAAATCAATAAAATATATTTTTAAAAAAAAGGAGGAGGAAGAAAATAGAATAAAACTGGAGGCATCACAATGCAGCTTTGAAACGTTCATCTCACGTGTATGTGTGTATACACTCTGAGTGGCCATGAATGATGCACCTCCTATTCTGAGTTGAGGTAAAAAATGTTTACATGTCACAGTATTAGGCTGAAACCTTATAGAACAAAGAGCAAGTGGAGAAGGGATTCCACCTCCAGATGATAATCCTCTCCAGTCCAAAGGGGAATAAGAAAGGAGAAAATCATTGGATCCAATCAGAACCTTATGTTCTGATGCCAAACTGATGGGGCCCAGCTAATGGAGATGGATTGACCTGCTGACCTGCTGGATGCACCATTAATACTTTAGAGGCTCCTCAATGAAAGAACTGCACTCCTGGATGCGTCGGAGGCTTCGCTCCTGCTCCTGTAGCAGTGGAAAGATTGTGCTTCCTCTGGCTGGTGTGCCTACACCTTGCAGCCTTGACTAAAAACTCCCTTAGGTTTAAGGGGTTGAATGCGCCGCTCCTGGAGTCAGTGGTTCTCAGTTAAATGAAATCATAGCAAGATCTGCAATGCGGGGGAGGGAGAAGACTGTCCCCAGTTGGAACATAACCCAGTGTGTTATCAAAATGCACAGGGAGCAAGTACAATGTGCTGTCTGGGTGAGTGGTAGAAGCACTGCCATCAAAGACAAAGAAGGGCAGGGGTCAGGGTATGAGTCATTGAGTCCTGGAGACCTTGGGCTATTAGCTGTAGTCAAATGTCAGCCCTGCTAATGCTACTCATTGATGACCCAGGCCTCGGCCATGGGTCAGCCGTCCTTCTGCCTTAAGGATCATGTGGTGGGCATGTTGAGAGGACTGAGTGCCTGGGTCCATGTGAGAGGAACAAATGGCAGAGTTCACACATACATTGTGAAATTCAGCGCTGCATTAAGGGGAGCTCTATATCATTTTTTTTTAAGTTATACATTAAGAAAGAGAAAATACAAAGTCATCGTCTTTATAATTTTTCCTCTTCATGTGAGAGCACAGGAAGGAAACATGAGCCTCAAAAAGATGATGTGGTATATTTATATATACAATGAAATATTATTTAGCAATAAAAAAAATAATAAAATCTTGGATGGACCTAGAGCAGCCGTGGGCAAACTACGGCCCACGGGCCGGATCCGGCCTGTTTGAAATGAATAAAACTAAAAAAAAAAAGACCATACCCTTTTATGTAATGATGTTTACTTTGAATTTATATTAGTTCACACAAACACTCCATCCATGCTTTTGTTCCGGCCATCCGGTCCAGATTAAGAACCCATTGTGGCCCTGGAGTCAAAAAGTTTGCCCACCCCTGACCTAGAGGGTACTATGCTAAGTGAAATAAATCAGACAGAAAAAGAGAAATACTATATGATTTCACTTCTATGTTGGAATCTTAAAAAAAAATCAAAACAAATGAACAAACAAAGCAGAAACAGACTAATAGATACAGAGGAAAAACTGATGGTTGCCAGAGGGGATGGGGTATGTGATGGGTAAAAAAGGTGAAGGATTAAGAAGTAAAAACATCCAGTTACAAAAATAAATAAGTCACAGAAATATAATGTACATCACAGAAAATATAATCAATAATATTGTAATAAATTTGTATGGTGACAGATGCTTACTAGACATATCATGGTGATCACATCATCTATAATAATAAAAGCATAATATACTAATTAGACCAGACAGCCAAATGACCTTCCGGACATCATTCTGGATGTCCTTCCGGATGAAGCCGCGGTGGCAGGGGCCAAGGCAGAGGTGGTTAGGGGTGATCAGGCAGGCAGGCAAGTGGTTAGGGGTGATCAGGCAGGCAGGCAAAGTGGTTAGGGTTGATCAGGCAGGCAGGCAGGTGAGCAGTTAGGAGCCAGCAGTCCCGGATTGTGAGAGGGATGTCCAACTGCCAGTTTAGGCCCGACCTATGGGATCGGACCTAAACCAACAGTTGAACATCCCCCGAGGGGTCCCAGATTGCGAGAAGTTGCAGGCCAGGCTGAGGGGCCCTGCCCCCATGCGTGTATTTTGTGCACCAGGCCTCTAGTATGATATATATAAATGTAGAATCATGATGTTGTACACCTGAAACTAATATAACATTGTATGTCAACTATGTTTTAATAAAAAAAGTTTTTTATTTTATTTTATTTTATTTTATTTATTTATTTATTTTTTAAATATATTTTATTGATTTTTTACAGAGAGGAAGGGAGAGAGATAGAGAGTTAGAAACATCGATGAGAGAGAAACATCGATCAGCTGCCTCCTGCACATCTCCCACTGGGGATATGCCCGCAACCCAGGCACATGCCCTTGACCGGAATCGAACCTGGGACCTTTCAGTCCGCAGGCCGACGCTCTATCCACTTAGCCAAACCGGTTTCGGCTAAAAAAAGTTTTTTAAGTGATTACATGAGCTATTAGCCCTACAAGGGATATGAAAGAATAGAAAGTGCATCTGACTGGAGAGATCACACATGGTTTCCAACATCTACAGAACAAATCATGGCAATATAGGCCTTAGTTATGTGGCTCTTGTCCATGCACATCTTCTTTCTATTGGTTGATGGTTGCCACAAGGAAGCTAAGACAACTGCCTCTCCCTCCCCAGAGGCTCTGTTTCTCCTCAATTACCCGTGTAGGGACCCAGGTCTTAGTCCTCCACTGTACCTTCACATCTGGGAGTAATCTGGCATTGCAGAAGCGTCCTGTCCCTATATCAAAGGCACTCAAGAGAATCAGGGTATGCAGAGGTGAGGGAATCCTAAATGTAAATGATTCATTCAAGTCCTTTACAGATTGTCTTTCTCTCTCTCTCTCTCTCTCTCTCTCTCTCTCTCTCACACACACACACACACGTTTACACTGCCTGAACTCCTTCCTTAGAAGCACTGCTGGAAAATGGACAGACATCTGCTGCATTCTAATTCTGGTTGGATCCCTACTTGGTACTTACTGGATTAGGTCAGGGTGGGGAACCTTTTTTCTGCCAAGGGCCATTTGGATATTTATAACATCATTCTCAGGCCATACAAAACCATCAACTTAAACATTACTTGTAGCCTGCTATATTTGGTCAAACATTTAATTAACTTGGCAGGGCGGAGACCAAATGATTTCATGGGCCTTATAGGGCCCGCAGGCCAGACATTCCCCACCCCTGGGTTAGAGCATTTGAAAGATCAGGGGAAAATCCTAAACAGACAGAACAGAGATGCTTATAAGACCCCTCTTGCTTGGTCTTAGAATGACAGAGGCATTTATTAAGTCAATATTGGTTGAGTCCCTATGGTGTTGCAAGGCTTTGCATGTAGAGAACATAAACTTCTTCTGTTTCAATGATGATTTTTGTTGTATGATAATTAAACCCCACACTGTAAGGCAATATTTCTTCTCTCCCTCTTCTTGATGAAATGGTTTGTGCTTGGCTTCATGCGAGCTCCTTATCGAAAGCTGGGCTGACAGGCCTCAGGAGCATTAAGTAACCACCCCATTGCTCCATCTCCCACTTATCACACTGATACGAGAACTCAGATCCAGGAACCCTGGGGCTCTCAGCCCCTGTGAAGGTAATTGCTGGGTCCTCAGCGAGCAGTGCTGGCAGCTAAATTGCACACACAGCATGTCGCCTGCAAGAGCTCCTGAGTGCTCTGACAACACTCTAGTCTTATGATGCCTCTATTCTGCAAAAGGATCATTGCCAAGGTCAGATGACTGGCCTTGTTATCACTCAACAACTCAGCGGCTACCCCAGAAATAGACTTCTGCCCAGTACTCCCGACTGCCCTGCAGGAGCATAAAACACTGCAGAACCCTGGGGCAGGGAAAGAGGTCACCCATGGAGTCCTGCCCCTGATAAGACATGAAAGCTCACCTGGCCCCTGGGGTCATAATGGTCCTTGCAACTTGGGGTATGCCATCCTCCTCCTCAAACCCATCTCAGCTCCAAAAGTGACCCAAGAAGGCAGTGCCTGCTGAGCAACATTTGCTCTGTCTCAGAGCAGAGTGGTGTTCCAGGAGAGTAATCTAAACCGGGGGTGGGGCTGGGCCCCCATGGCACGCACTCAGGCTGCAGGAAGAATGTGACCCACTCGCTGGCCCACTCGCTGAATGATCCACAGAGCAATAGCACTGGCCGCAGAAGATGGCCGCCCAGGTGTTGGCTGGCGTGGAGGTACAAAGCAGGGGCGTGGGATAGAGGCTAAGATGCTGCAGTGAGACTCCCTGAGTTCAAATCCCAGCTCTCCAGCTTCTATCACTTATTACCTGTGGGACATTGGGAAATTTACTTCACTGCTTCTGCCCCAGTTTCTTCATCTGCAAAATGTGGATGATAATAGCACCTACCTCATAGGGGCCATTGTTAGGATTAAATGAGCTGAGATGGGTGATGTACTTAGTACCTTGCATGTAATAAGTATCATTAACTGTTTACTATCAGGCATTTACTCAAAGGGCTATTAGAGGACCATTAAAAATCATGGTTGTAAACAGTGATTGCTGGTAAATGTTTAACAAACCACTCTATGGGGACAAACCTGGGATTTGTAATGTTTGCTGATTTCCATGGTTTAAATATTCCCTCCATGGCTGATTTTAAGAACAAAGAGTTAAGAAAAAGTGCTGATAGCTCTCAAGAACCTGCACATCTTGGGTTATGAAGCCCAGGTAATAACATGAAAGATGCTATGATATAGGTATTATGTGAAAAATAAGAATGAAATTAGAAATACAAATGAGTACTAACTATGTAAAAATCAAGTGTGTGCAAAGAAAAAGTTGCCATGAAATACAATAAATACTGACAGTGTTAAGAGTGATGGGAATGTAATTAATTTCTTTTACATATTTTTTGTTCTCCTTAAAGTGTTTATGTTATTTTTATAGTGGAAATTTTAAAGTAGAACTAATTAAACACACACACACACACACACACACACACACACACAACCTTTCTGTTATGGAAAACACAAAACATACACAATAGTATAACTTACCAATAATTATCAATGGTTTGCCCATCTTTTTTCATTTTAATTGAATAAAATTTCTTTCACTCTATTTATCCCAAAGGTCATGCCATTTTACCCCAAATATGACAATATAATACATAGGACATTAAAAAAAAACCCACAGAAACAACACACCATTATCATGTCTATTATGTTTAATATCATCTAATATTCAGTCCATATCAGATTTCCCCAGTTGGGAAAGATGTCTTTAATAGCTTCCTTGAATCAAGGTTCAAACACAGAATTGGATCGTTATTCTTTTAAATGTCTTTTATTCCATAACCACTATCCTATCTCTTTTGTGTCAGCAATTCATTGACGAAGCTGATAATCTCTCATGTAAAATGTCCTACATTCTAGATTTGGCTGACTGCTCCCTTATGGTTACCTGTAGTTCCCGTATATCCCGTAAACTGCTGGTTAGATCCAGAGTGATTCAGATAAGAACCGTCATGGGTGGTGCCTGGGTTTCCTATTGCATCAGGGTAGGACACACATAATGTCTACTTGTGCCACTCTTAGTGATGCTAAGATTGATCTGTTTAGAAGTGTAACATTTAAAAACAAAAATTAAATGGGAGAAAATAACTGGAAGAATGCACCTAGGCAGAGGATAAAGAAGTACAGGGTCTTTATTAGTCAAGAGAAGGTGCACTGCTGTTTATGTGTCAAAATTCGTGCACAGAAGGGAGCTACGGGCCCTTGACCCCATGGTTCTCAGCCAGCTACTCTTCTGCAGTGGTACAGCCCCTCTGACTGAGTTTGGTGGCTCCTGTATCATCGAAAGGAAATATGTTCTTACAAAACTTGGGAAGTTGTGACAATTTTAATCAGGCTTGGTGAATATTTTGCAAAAATAATTCTCTGGTTTGAGTCCAACCCAGAGTAAACTGATTTCAGCAAATCATTAGACAAGGTCTACCCTAAACTCCTTTAGCTCCATTGAGTGTTCCTTGCTCATAATAATAACCTAAAACGGCCTCCCTACCCAGGCTCCCACTTCCAATTCATCCTTCATGCCGTGGCTACCAGACTTTTAAAGTGCAAATCAGACCAGTTCCCTGTCCTGGATAGACTTTTCCACGCCTTTCTGTGGCCTGCTGGAAAAACTTAAAACTCTTTAATTTGTTACCTAAGTTCCTTTATCATCTAGCCTGTGCCCACCTCCCTGCCTTCTTACTCATACTTGCTTTTCTTTTCTCCGTATGTCATGACTCCATCGAGTGCTCCGGTACACTCAACCCCATGTTATTCTTCGGATACTATGCTCCTTTGAAGCTCTGGGTCTTGGAGGTGATCACACCCTTTCCTTTTGTCTGCTTGGCAGTTTTCCACCGTCCCTGAGACTCCTATGCCTGGAAATTGCAGTAGTCCCTTGTAGATTTTCCATCTTTATTGTTTTCAAATTTTCTTCCGGGTTGTTTTCTTTCATGATAACTAAATAGAATAACCCTCTTGATGGAAGCACCTGTGCATGACTTCACGCCCATTCCTGCCACCAGCTCAAGCTGCTTCCGTCTCATGACTTCCTGTCTCTTTGGACGGAGTCACTACACAGGGGGCTTAAACACCAGAAGATCACCTTTTCCCTTCAATCGTGGTAGCAAGACTTTGACCAAATCTGAAATTACGGGTTGTATGTGAATGTTGTTGGGACACACACTGCTGCCTAGAGTTCATATCAGTGCCCATGCACTAAGCTTGAGGACCTATGGTAGAGGCTAGGACTGTGGCTAGAGTCCAGCTCTGACCCTACTTCCAGGCATATTTCTACTCCTGGGAGTGTCCACCACCCCTTGGCCACTACCCCTCGAGGGCAGCAGAGGGCTGGAACTCGTCAAGAAGGCTCTGCGGCCCGGGTGCCCATGTAGCAACATGGCAAAGTGGGCACTGCCATCGTCCTCCAGTCAAAGCATATTTATTACATAGAAGGAGAACACAGATAAGTGGCTGGAGTGATACACTTGAAGAGTTAAAAGTATTCACTGATTTGAATAATTAATGCATTAATTGATAATGCAGAAAATGTGTTGACTATCCACTTGTTAGAATCATTTTCAGAATAGCAGAGAATCATTTAAGGAAATGAAACTAAGGCAGGAACATTTAAAGAAGAATTGTAATTATGCTAAGTGAAATAAGCCAGTCAATGAAGAAAAACTACCACATGATCTCACTCATTCATGGATAATAGAGACCATTATAAACTTTTGAACAATAATAGATACAGAGGCAGAGCTGCCTCAAACAGATTGTCAAACTGCAGCGGGAAGACTGGGGAGGGTTGGGGGGCAGGAGGGAGGGGGGTAAGAGATCAACCTAAGGACTTGTATGCATGCATATAAGCATAACCAATGGACATAAGACACTGGGGGGTAGGGGAGGCTAGGGGACTGTCAAGGGCGGGGGGGGGGGAAGGACACATATGTAATACCCTTTGTAATACTTTAAGCAATAAAAAAAATAAAATAAAAAAAAAGAATTGTAAGAGCTGTCCTGGGAGATTTAGCCCAGAGGAGGAAGGAAGACCTGCCTATTTGGGGACTAGCACAAAGGGAGCCTTTAGCAAAGGGAAATTTAGAAGAGGCATTTATTTCCCCTTAGTTTCCCTTAGGCAGATCTGTAAAGTATTACAGTTTTGTGTGCAAAGTGGAGTGAGCCTTGAGAAGACACAACCAGATGCTTCCCATACTTGGCAGGTCAGAAAACGGCTGTGGATGTCAGCTGAAGGGCCAATGTGGCTGCTTCAGATGATAAAACGCTCACTGTACCTGGCCCCTCTATGATTTGATCTCTGATTCCCTAGCCTCCCAGGATGGAGGGCTGTGAATCATTTGGCTGCACAGCTTCCTGTCTACCCTCTTCCCAGTTCATTGATTGGCCTGAGTGCTTAGCCTGAAATTCCCACTGAGACAACTGTGTAAGGGCTGCTCTTTACTCTCCTGCTCTTTCAGACACAAGTAGCACTTGCTCAGTTCTAAAAGATAAGCTCCGTCCAACCGGCATGGCTCAGTGGTTGATCATCAATCTATGAACTAGGAGATCATGGTCTGATTCCCGGTCAGGGCACAGGCCCGGGTTGCGGGCTCGATCCCCAGTAGGGGTGTGCAGGAGGCAGCCAGTCAATGATTCTCTCTCATCATTGATGTTTCTCTCTCTCTCTCTCCTTCTCCCTTCCTCTCTGAAATCAATAAAAAAATAAAATAAAAGATGAGCTCCAAGATTCATAACATTAATCTACTCCAGCGATTTTTAACCTTTTTCATTTCATGGCACACATGAACTAATTACGAAAATTCTGTACCACACCAATAAATATATTTTTTGTTGATCTGAGCAAAAAAAAGTATAATTTTGATTCATTTACACTGGACAGCTATTGTTGTGTTGCTGTTGTCATTTTTTTAAATTTGACAATCTAAGGGAAAAGAGGTCAGTGTCCCTGACTAAATAATCAGCTATTGCATGTTTTCAAAATTCTTGCAGCACACCCATTGAAAATCACTGATCTAGTCTATTGATCGTGATTTTCTGATTACCTTTTCTGAGAAGACATGTTACTGTGTTGCAAGGTGTGGAAGCTTCTGATCATTGTAGGAAACAGAAATTGCAATAAGTTATCTGCCCAGCCCTAGCCGGTTTGGCTCAGTGGATAGAGCGTCGGCCTGCGGACTGAAGGGTCCCAGGTTCGATTCCGGTCAAGGGTATGTGCCTTGGTTGCGGGCACATCCCCAGGGGAGGTGTACAGGAGGCAGCTGATCAATGTTTCTCTCTCATCAATGTTTCTAGCTCTCTAACCCTCTCCCTTCCTCTCTGTAAAAAATCAATAAAATATATTAAAAAAAAAAAAAGATATCCGCCCAGAGAGAGGTACCATGTTGTGGGGAGCAGTGTTTCCTAGGTGCCTGCCACCACTTCCCCAGCCTTCCTGCCCTTGGCGGCCTGCCCATTTCGGGTTTGGGCTACTACCAAATGTGCACTGCTTACTGCATCACGCCTGAAGCACTTAGAGAAGTGACAAGGCAGGGGAGAGGAAGAGAGGTGGGATTGCTCACTCATGGTCTCCACCAGCATCCTCCAAATCTTCCTGGAACAAAAATTCAATTTCTATAAATACTTGTTTCTTGCTATGTAAATGTGGCTTCAAATAAATCCCTCAACACCTCTTCCAACCATAAGGCTGTCCCTAAATACTTTCTGGAACGAAATCCTGAATCAGGTGGCAAACTGACATAGCATTCTTCCCCAAGAGAAGTCTTATGAACCAGCATGGTATGTTGGCATCAATGTATATACCAATATCTGTTTTTTTCCTATTGTAGGCATATACTAGTAAAAGACTGCATTTCCCAGTCTCCTTGCAGTTGGACAGGGCAGAGTTACTAGTTGTGCTGGCCAATGTAATGACTAACTTCATTCCCAGGCTGAGACAGTGAAATGCCCAGACTCTTGTTCCAGTGAGGCAATTGTGGAGAACGCCTTATGCTGAGATGGAAGGCCCACAAAACTGAAGCAGCCTGGATAACTCAGTTACCACGCAGAGGACAACTGCCCTAGAGAGGTACCTGGGCCCACAAAGGACTTTGCATGAGAGAGAAATAAACTTTTGCTATGTTCAGCCTCTAAGAGTTTAGGGGTTGTTTGTTACTGCAGCATAACTTAGCCCACCCTTACTAATATAAGAAGTAATGTTCCACAGAGCAACTTAATTTTCTTCTGATCCCATCCTTCTTCTCTTTTAGTCAAATACTATCTTCCAAGCTACACCTCTCTCCTCCAGTTCTGTCCAGCCCAAGCCCAATGCCTCTCCCAGGCCTTTCTTCCACAGTCAAACCATGCTTAGACCCTGTTCAGTGTAGAGTTCATGCTTAACCACTCAACCCTGAGGACACTGCAGACCCAAGAACAGTGGTTCTCAACCTTGGCTGCACATTAGAATCACCTGGGAATCTTTTTAAAATCCTGATTTCTGGGCCTCATCCTCCGGAAATCCTGTTTCTTTGTTACTAATGTTGTGGCCCCACCCCATAACAAAGAAACAGGATTTCCGGAGGATGAGGCCCAGAAATCAGGATTTTAAAAAGATTCCCAGGTGATTCTAATGTGCAGCCAAGTTTGAGAACCACTCCCCAAGAAGCTTTCTCTGCCACATTAGCCTAAACAGGAAATTCTGATGAAGATTTACATGAAACAAAAAATTTTAAGCCCCATGGAGAATTAGCTTTGTGGACAAAAGGGACCACATGCTGACCTGACAAGCTCAGGGGAGGCCTGCATGGCAGTCTTGCAAACTCAAGGACCTACAGTAACCACAAAGGATGGTCTGAAATTAAACTTTAACCCAAAAGCAGCTATTGTGGGTAGTCACTTCCTAGGCTGGTATCTTCACTGACAGGTCAACCTTTACCTTAACTGAGCCTATCTGCCTTTTTTTATCTATGATAACATCCTTGAAATGTCTGGGTGTTCGCATAAAAACATTCAAACCTGTAAAGAATTTTTGTGAGTTTATTTGAGCCAAACTGTCGACACATGCCGGGAAGCAGAACCTCAACGGATTGAGATAATGCTATCACCAATGGATTTCATGTAACCCACCTACGTCCCTTCCTTTGATTGCAATGTATAAAAATAGACGAGAAACCGCCTTTCTCAGGAGCACTATCCCAATCCGTTGAGATACTGCTTCCTGGCAACTGTCGACAGTTTGGCTCAAATAAACTCACAAAAATTCTTTACAGGTTTGAATGTTTTTACATTAACAGTTTTATTCCCAAGAGAAGAGGGAATATTTGACTCTCTTCACTGAATAGGTATCTGTACCTGGCTCAATTGTGAAGTAGGTCAAGTCTATTTTTACTAGGGGAAGAATTACTCTCCCCTTTTCCCTGACACCTAAATGTCAATCTTAGGGCTCAAAATGTTGGTGTAAAACTCATGGTTGCCTTTCCTTTTTTCTGCAAAGTTAACATCTAAGTGCCCAGAGGCTCTGCTACTGACCCAAACTTGAACTGCCAAGCATTTGCACAGAAATGGCCAAATAAAATGTCTCCTTGGCCTAGAAGCCAGGCCTCTTGTGACCTGCTCTATCAGTCTGTCCGAAGCTTCCACTCCCAGGCCACCACTGCTGGGAAGAATGCTAGGAACTAGCTGGATCTTCATTCTCTCTAATTACCTCTGAGTTGAGCCCAACAAGATAAGCAAAACAATGGATCCTTAGATGTGCTTTCAGAAACCTAACAAGGTGACTTTTGAAGTTAGTGAAGTAGCTGTTACTTGGATGCTATGTCCACTTGTTATTTTAACTTAATTAGAAGGAAATAACAGAAAACCTCCTTGGCTAAATATGTTAGAGCTTCAAAGACCGCCCTGAGGTGTAAAGTAGCCCTTAGAAAGCACCAGAATGTTTTCCCCCTACCCTTGCCCTGGGTACACAAGAGTCTTTATCAGCTATAGAGAGGCTGGACAGCAGTTAATGTCAGAAAAGCCTCTGTGGAGTGTGTGCAGGCGAAGAGGTGCCAGGGAAGACACAAAGCTGACCTTACCTTCTATAGGAAATGTGCCTGAGCGGCATACCCTATTAGTTACCTATCCAGATCCTATGTCCATTCCCTTCTCTTCTTCAAACCTTTTGGGGTAGTAATACTTGGTGCTAAATCCTACCTAAATATAAGCCAGTCATGAAATACTGTTTCCTGCTTTCTCAGACTCACTTGCAGAAAAGAATGGCCTCATT
This sequence comes from Myotis nattereri, assembly GCF_964212035.1. Classification (NCBI taxonomy): domain Eukaryota; kingdom Metazoa; phylum Chordata; class Mammalia; order Chiroptera; family Vespertilionidae; genus Myotis; species Myotis nattereri. The sequence continues at coordinate 39,836,030 of NC_138079.1, forward strand.
ATGGCCAATGAGATATAGGGGGAAGTTTGCTAGGGGAACTTTAGGGAAAATATTTTGCATTTGTAATGAAATGGACCAACATGGCTGGGATTAAATTCTGCATTAAATGTAAAGATGACACTTAGTGACATAGTAGCCATTTTGTGATCATTAGGCCCCATGAGGGAAGGTTTCAAGAGAAAGGTTAAGATGCTAGGGACACCCTCCCTCACCCCCGGACTTCTGGCTATATGGAGTAACAGGGACCAGATTTATCCTTTAACTTGAAACGAACATCATAAAATAAGAAAAAATATATGAAATGACAGATATCAAGACACTAGAACATCAGGTAATGAAAAATAGTGATATATAAGAGGCTTGAAAAAAAAAAAAAAAAGCTAGTCCTATGATGACTCCAGATTACTTCCTGGACAGAGTTCCCCGGCTGTGAAGCAGGGAGGGGAATCCAGGCAGAGCCCAGCACTCTCCGAGTTGAGGTGATAGAGCCAAGTGTTTGAGGAGACCACACAGCTAGAGTTTGTAGAACAGAGAACCACAGGAGAGAGAGCTACACACAGAGAGAAATTCAGAGATCTGCAGAGGTCCTCCTTGAGTTTCAGCCAAGTACCGGTCAGCACATGCATTTATGAAAATTACTTAGGGCCAAGAAAAGGACATTAGAAAGTATGTAGTTTGAACTGAATTTTAAAAAAACTACAACATATTAAATGTTATGGGATGCCACGTAGGCAATACAAATACATAGGGGGAAAATCATAGCACTAAACATCTATATTAACAAAGATGAGAGACCTTTGGTATAAGCTTTCATCTTAAAAAACTAGAAAAAGAGCCAATGAAACCCAAAGTAAACAGAAGAAAGGAAATAATAATAAACATCTAAACAGAACTCAATGAAATAGAAAACAGGAAAAAAAAATAGAGAAGATCAATGAAACCAAAAGCCAGCTCTTTGGGAAAAACAAGATAATTGATAAATCCTATTAGGGAGAAAAAGAAAGAAGACACATTATTAAAACCAGGAATAATAGAAGTAATATCACTATGGATTCTAAAATAATAATGGAATATTATTAATACTTTTATACAATAAATTTAATAGCTTAGATGAAATAAAAACTTATTTCAAAGACACAAATTGCCAAAGCTTACAAAAAAAAGTAGGTAACCTGAGTAGCTCTTTGTCTATTGAAGAAATTAATTTGAAGTTAAACATGCCCCAATAAATAAAACTTCAGTCCAGATAGCTTTACTCACAAATTCTACCCAATATTTAAGAAAGAAAGAATTCCAATCCTACAGAAATGCTTCCCCCAAAATGTGAAGATGAGGAAAATTCTTCCTAACTCATTCTCTATGACCACCATTATCCTGAGACAAAAGCCAGACCAAGACATTGCAAGGAAAGAGAACTATAGCCCATGATCCCTCACAAATATAGGTGCTAAAATCTAAACAGGTAATAGACATGAGATACTGGAAGCCGGTCCATCCTTGCTGCTTGACACAGTTGCTGCAGGGAAGAAACATCTGCACAGCATATGTCTCAAGGGACCTGGCGTATATGGCATACTGTTCTTAATATGTTTGCTCCCCTTCTTGGCGCTATGTGTTTTAACCAAGGTCATCTCTCCGAGAAAGGTTGTTTCCCCAGGTAGGGATTTTTCCCTAAAGTTATTGAGGGAATAAAATCCCTTAACTAAGTGCCAGGCCAGTAGTTAATCACTTTAACTATGAACAATCACCCTTAAGCTACATAATCTTTACTTCCTGGAATGGAGATAAGAAACACCCTAACCTTTGGAATAGAAATTGACAGGATTAAAATCAACTGGTATAAATACAGATGTAACAAGACAAGAAAAGACAGAACCTGGCGACCGAACCTGGCTGGAGAACCTGGAGAACCTGGCTGGAGAACCTGGAGAACCTGGCTGGAGAACCTAGAGAGAGAACATGGCAAGAGAACCCGGACAGAACTTGGCTGGAGATCCTGGCTAGGCTGCTGATCAACTGAACGCTGTCTCCGTGTCATTCCTTCTTCGCCGACTCTGTCCACACCTTTGGGGACCCCTGGACCTGCTGGGGTTGGACCCCAACAATGAGATTGGCTTAATATTTGAAAAATCTACCAAGGTAATTCATTATGTAAAGAAACTAAAAACAAAACAACTGTATATAATCATCTCAATAAATGCAGAAAGAAACACTTAACAAAATTCACCATCTCGTCCTCATAAACTCCCAGCAAACTAGGAATAGAAGGACTTTTCCTTAGCTTATTGAAAGTCATTTATAAGAATGTTCAGCTGACATCATAATGATGGAAGACTGAGTGCTTTCCTCGTAAGATCAGGAACAAGGCGAGGATGACCGTTCTCAACACCTCTATTCAATGTTGCTTCTAAAGTTCCAGCCAGTGCAATCAGGGAACAAACAAACAAACAAATATAGAAAGCATCCAGACTGGAAAGAAATAAATTAAAATGTCCATTCACTGACAATATGATCTGTAGAAAGTCCAGTGAAATCTATAAAAAAGCTATTTAAGTAATAAGTGAGTTTGGCAAGGTTGCAGAAGACATGCACAACATATAAAAAATCAATTGTATTTCTATATACTAGCAATGTGCAATCAGATATTTAACAATTTAAAAACAATACCAATTACAATAACATAAAATATATGAAATATTTGAGGATAAATCTAACAAAAATGTTTAACATCTATATACTGCAAACATTATTGAAAGAAAAATTAAGAGACGCGAAATAAATGGACAGAAACTGTGTTCATGGGTCTGAAGACTCAATTCAATATAGTTGAAACACCATTCCTCCCCAATCTATAGATTTGATGAATCTCAACTAAAACCCCAGAAGGCTCGTAATGCCACTCACCAAATAGCCAACCATCTTTGAAAAAAAAAAAAATTGTAGGATTTATATTACCCAGTTTCAAATCTCATAAAGTTACAATAATCAAGACAGAGTGACACAAAGCTAGACAAATAGATAAATGGAACAGATGGGAAGACCAGAAATAAACCCATACATATATTGACAACTTATTTTTCACAAAATTACCAAAGGAATTTAGTAGAGATAGTCTTTTCAACAAATGATATTTGAACAACTGAATATCCATATACAAAAAAAGTGGTTTATACTTGACACCATATACAAAATTTAACTCAAAATGGATCATGGACCTAAATGTAAAATCTAAAACATTTTTTAAATCCTCACAGAGGATATATTTTTATTGATTTGAGAGAGAAGAAAGGAAAAAGCAAGAGAGGAACATCAATGTGAGAGAGAAACATCAATCAGTTGCCTCACACACGCACCCTGACTGGGGATCAAACCCCCAACCCTTCGGTTAACGGAACAATGTTCCAACCAGCTGAGCCACTGGCCAGGCTTTAACAATTTTTTTTAAAGCTTCTAGAAGAAAATGTAAGAAACTTTTGTGACTTTAGTCTACACCAGATTTCTTAGACACAATACTAAAAGCATAACCCATCAAATAACTGACAAGTTGAATTTTATAAAAATAAAAAACATCTGCTGTTTGAAAGACACAGGCAAGAGAATGAGTAGACAAGCCACCTACCGGAAGAAAATATTTGCAAACCATGTATCTGATCAGGCATTTCCAGGATACATAAAGAATTGTCTAAACTTGACAATGGGGAAACAAACAACCCAGTAAAGCAATGGACAAAATTTTGAACAGACACTTCACCAAGAAAATGTATGTAAATAAGCACATAAAGATAAAATCATAGGAAGCACAAATTAAAACAATATGATACCACTATAGACCTATTAGAACAGTGATGGCGAACCTATGACACGCATGTCAGAGGTGACAAGCGAACTCATTTTTTGGGCTGATTTTTCTTTGTTAAATGGCATTTAAATATATAAAATAAATATCAAAAATATAAGTCTTTGTTTTACTATGGTTGCAAATATCAAAAAATTTCTATATGTGACACGGCACCAGAGTTAAGTTAGGGTTTTTCAAAATGCTGACACGCTGAGCTCAAAAGGTTCGCCACCACTGTAAGGTAACTCCATCACTGTCTTAGAATGACTAAAGGGAAAGAATGACATACCAACTGTTGTCAGGAATGCAGAAAAACTGGAACGCTCCGATGCTGCTGGTGGGAAGGCAAACGGTGCAACCATGTTGGAAACAGTTTGGCAGTTTCCTTAAAAAAAACAAAAAACCAACACACCCTTTTATCTACCATATGCTCAAGCTATTCCATCCCCACTGATATGTACCAAAGAGAAAAGGAAATATATGTCCATACAAATGTTTGGAAATATATGTCCAAACATTTTACACACAAATGTTTATAGCAACTTTAGTCATAATAGTAACAAACTGGAAACAACCCAAATGCCCTTCAATATGTGGACGGGTAACCTGTGAGACAGCCATCCAGCGGAATACTACTTAGTAATTAAAGGGAATAAAACTATTGACACATGCCACGTCATGGGTGAATCTCAAAATAATTATACTGCGTGGAAAAAAAATGAGACAAAATGAGTATATACTACTGGTTCTATTTGTACAGAAACCTGGCCAACGTGAACTATAGTGACAGGAAGCAGGTCAGTGGCTGCCTGAGGAGCGTGGAGAGAGACGGAGGGAGGGATTGTCAAGGGGAATGAGAGCCTTTGAGGGTGGTGGGCATGTTCACTGTCTCGAGGGCTGTGATGGTTTCACGGGTATGTGCAAATGTCCAAACTCATCACGCTGTGCACTTTAGTTATGTGAAGTTTATCTGGTGTCCATTGTACCTCTATAAATCTGTAAAAAATAAAAAGCTCTCTCTCTCACACTGTCGAACCAGTTAACCAGTGGGCTAGCTTTCTATCGGGAAAAAAATCTAATAATTACACCAGAGGAAGTTATTTTCCCCCATAGTTGCAGCTGGAAACAAAATTTCCTGCTACCTCTATCCGATGCCTTGGCTTACACAATAAAATCACAGAAAATTTAAGCCTGAGGGGACCTTGGGGATTAGCTGTTCAAAGGCTCCTCCACCGACCTACCACTTCCTTCTTCTTCTTCTTAACAGAGAAGGAAGCAAACCCGGACAAGTGGAGGGACCCCCAGCCTGCGAGGACCCACAGGACCCACAGTGAGTGACTCCAGAGCAAGGCTCCTCCCAGAGTGGCTGCTGCACTCTGCCATTTCCATGTTCAATGTCAAACATTTCCTTAAACCAACCAAGAGAAACCATGCAGAGTGGAATTTTATGCTTACAAGGGTAATTACCGAGAGGAGCAATTGCATGTTTTATAAATGAGGCAACAGAGCCTTGTAGTGCAGGAGAGAAAGGTGATATTTTCCCCTGGAGTCACAAAGCAAACATTAAACGCTGGTCTCTCGGGGCGAGCACAGGAAAGCGATCCCTCCTGCCCTAAATAATTCTCCAACACGGACTCACTTCCAGGAGTCAGCCTCCGCCTCTGTCCACTGCTCCTGCCAGCGCACGTGCCTGGCATAGCATTAGCCGTGTCAGTCCTTAAATTATGACTTAAAACTGAAGGGTAAAAATGCAGTCACTCGTGCTAGCTGACATTTTTTTTAAATGGCATGTCTTTTTGTGTGTGGGACAAAACTTCATTTATTTTAGTTGGGCTTAGTCATGAAGAGCTGGAAGTTTATTTTAGTCTGTAAAGGTTCATATCTTTGAGCAAAGGCCAAACAATGAAAATCCACCTGTGGTAAAATGAGAAAATGAATACCTCACCAGGCCGTGGGTGACTGAAACCCTCGCTGGCCCCCGTGCCTACGTGTCAAACAACAGTTAGGATGCAGCTTCCATCTGGGTGGTGTTTAACTTTATTTTTCTAGAGCGTGGCACCAGCAGGTATACCTCACGGAACTCTCAGATGAAGGAGGCCGATGTCTACTCTTCTTCCTTTGCAGGGGTCCCGGGGGATGTGGGAAAGTCAAAGCAACTTAGGGAAAAGCTACGGATGTGACGAAATTTTGAGAAATGTGAATGAACTATGAGGGAAGATGAAAGGAACTGAAATCGCTCAGCCTCACTGACAAGTTAAAAGGATATTATTTTCGCCCTAACCGGTTTGGCTCAGTGGATGGAGCATCGGCCTGCAGACTCAAGGGTCCCAGGTTCGATTCCGGTCAAAGGCATGTACCTTGGTTGTGGGCACATCCCCAGTAGGGAGTGTGCAGGAGGCAGCTGATCGATGTTTCTCTCTCATCGATGTTTCTAACTCTCTATCCCTCTCCCTTCCTCTCTGTGAAAAATCAATAAAATATATTTAAAAAGAGAAAAAAATAAAAATAAAAAGGATATTATTTTCCAGCCTTCCTGTCCAGATTCTGCTAGAATCGTTCATGACATTAAGTACCTCCCATGGCAGACAGTGGTATTTGCCTCTCCAATAGCCAGTCCAGTTTCTTCCCCACAAGCAGGATCACAGTTTTGTTTACAAGGGGCAGTGTGCCCAGCAAAACTCCTTCTCCTCATTCCCTGCGGCAAACGGTGGCCACTGGCACTCAGCTGATGGATGGGACATAAGCTAAGAGTTTCTGGGAAAGCTTTCCCCCCTGTCTTTCTGCACCCCTCCTCCACACCTTCTTCTTCTCTGTCAGGTGGACAGGAGGCCTGGAGGAGCAACACCCACCTGGAACATAGGTAACAAGTACGAGGAAGACATACCAAGCAGCCACTCCCTTCCTGAAATGCTGCTGTGTCTCAGGCATCTCTGTCACACACGTCCAGAAGGGAACTCAGGATCTTTCCATTTCTACCTCCAGAACATTCTATTGTGGTAAATGGCATAAAAAAACTGGAAGCTATGCCCTCACTCCCAAGTTCCCAACCAAATATTTCCTTACAGACCCCTTGCATTCCCTTTTTCCCCCTTTTTCTTATTGTAGCAAAATACACATGACAAAACTTACCATCTTAATGTGTAAATTTGGTGACAGAACACTCATAATGTGTACAAACATCTCCACTATCTTGTTCTAAAATACTTTTATCACCCCGAAAGAAAGCCTGATGCCTATTAAGCAGTATTTACTGTTCTTCCCTACTCCTGCCTCCCGGTAGCCATTATTTGTTGTCTGGCTCTATGACTTCAACATAAACACAGTCATACAATATGTGGCTTTTTCTGTCCGGCTTCTTTCTCATAACATGATATTTTCAAGGTTTATCCGTGTTGTAGCATGTACTAGTACTTCATTCCCTTTTGTGGCTGGATAATATTCCATTATGTGGATATATCATATTTAGTTTATCTATTGATCAGTTGAGAGATATTTGAGTTGTTTCTACCTTTTGGCTATTGGGAATAGTGCTGCTATGAACATTTGTGTACGAGTTTTTGTTTGAACCTTTTTTTAGTGCTGTTGTTTTTTTGAGGGCAGGTACTTATGAGTGTGTGGAATTGCTGGGTCATATGGTAGTCTACATTTAACTTATTGAGGAACTGCCCAACATTTTCAACAGCAACTATACAATTTTATATTCCTACCAAAAATTAGAGGGTTTGAATTTCTCTACATCCTCATCACACTTGTGTTTTGTTTTGTTTTAATTACAGCCATCCTAATGAGTGCGAAGTGGTATCTCACTGGTTCCTAATATATTTCCCTAGTGACTAATGACATTGAGCACGTTTTCAAGAGCTTGTTGTCCATTTTTATACCTTCTTTGGAGAAATATCTACTCACATACTTTGTCCATTGTTTCACTGATTGGTTTCTTGTTCCTGAGCTGGAATAGTTCTTTATGTGTTCTGGATATTAGACTCTTATATCAGATAAATGATTTGCAAATATTTTCTCCCTTCTGTGGGTTATCTTTTTGCTCTCTTGGTAGTGTCCTTTGATGCACAAAATCTTTCATTTTGAGGAAATCCAATTTGTCTATTTTTTCTTTTGCATATACTTTTGTCATCTTGCATTCATGTTTAATTAATTTGCAGAGCAGAGTAATTTAAATACTTATACCTGATTATCACTCCCCTGCTTAACACCTTCAATACTTTCCCATTGCACCTAAAATAAAATCTAGAATCCTCTCCATGGACTACAAGGCTCTGCATAATGTGGCCCCTGTCTTTCTCTTTAGTCTCACTTCCCTCACTTTCTTTGTTCTCAGTTTCTCAAGAATGGCCGGCTCTCATTAATCCCAGGACCTTCTCACACGTCATGGTTCCTGCCTGGAAGGTCCACCCTCACCTCCTCTGTGTTTAGATTCATCCTTTAGGTTAAGTGTCGCCTCCTTAGGAGCCTTCCTTAACCCCTGGCCCCGAACTTGTTCCAGCTTGTGAGAGGTGGACTTTTACAAGCTGGATGTTCAACAGCCATTATTAGAAATTAAATTATAAAAACACAATTAAACGCAGTATACAAAAACAAATGTAATTAACACTGACACTCATTACATCCTAATTATTTTATTACATTGCACAATTACCCCTGCTCCTGAGGCCATGTGTGAGTACAATGGACTGGTCTGCTCCTGTGCATCTGGGTGCAGCTCTTGCTCTGCTGACAGAGACGCAATCAGCCATGGTGGAGCGCTGGGCGAAGGCTGCACGGGGTTTTTTTGAGCAGGTGTTACATTTACCAGCACACCACCATCCCGTCTCCCATTACCTGCTGGCTCAGCACCCCGCACTTTTCGGTTTGTTTTTCCCATGCTTGTAATCTTTTACTATTTGAAATAGTGTTGAATGTCTGTGTTTCTCACAAGAAAGTGAAGTTTATGAGGGAGGCACTGGGGTACTTGTTGCTCCCTATTGATCTCTGTATGCCCAGCACCCAGCGTGGTTCTTAGCACATGATAAATTCCTAGTAATTTTGTTGCCAGATTGTCAACAAGGCCCAAGAAACAACCTCCAACATTTTAAATATAGATGGATTGATGGCAGGGATTCTAGGAGAGTTTGGAATTTTCCATTTCACTGACTGGGCTACCTTGAGGATTTAAATATTGATGATCATTTAATTATGTTCTAAAGTTTACCAGGCTTAAACCTTTCTTTGCTGCCTTTTCAATCAAGGGATGGCCAAAGGCGATTTTCACCTTGGCTGTCTGTACAGGCAAACCCTGCGTACCGGTTTCCGAATGTGGGTTTGCAGGGCACAGCTCCGACCTCTGCCCGTCTCCACAGTGTTCGTTCTCCCCTTGCATTTTCTCACTGGTCTTTTTTAAAGGCCCTCAGTCATATTTGATTAAGGGCCCACCCTGCTCCAGTATGACCTCGTCTAACTCATATCAACAATGACCCTATTTCCAAATAAGGTCACACTCTGGGGGTTAGGACCTTAACATGTCTTTTTTGGAGACACAATCCAACCCATAACATCCTGCACACGTTTCCCGTTTCACGCAGTGCATGTCCAGTGCGTTACAACCAACTGGACCCAGCAGGTTGCAGCTGGTCTATGCAGCTTCATGGGATCAGTCTATGGGGCAGGCTCTTTGCTTCCTCTTCCTCCAAAACTTGCCTTCGCTCTCAGAGGAGGGAGTCCCCGGGACCTCAACATGACCCCAAGCCCAAATACAATCATTATGCTTTTTTGTTTGAGGATTTAAAGAAAACAACCCCAGGACTTAACTGCCAGGGACTGGGAGCCGGCATCAAGGCCCACAGACGCACCTTGCAGCTCTTGGCTGGGATATCTGAGAAGAGGGAGTGATATGTGTACCAACCCTACGGAAGCATGGAAACGCCGACAGTGATCACAACCCTCAGGACACCACCAGTGAGTGACACAGGAGTCGGGGAGAGCCAGGCCCAGCTCTCCCGGAAGGCTTTTCTCTACAGAAGCAGATTGTGTTTCTACATCCCTCTGGGGATATTTGCCCTCAGTAAGCATCGATATAGATTTAGTGATTGTAGAGCTAGAAAGATCCACATAAGTTATTTGAACCACTTTTATTTTATAAAACCAGGAGTATGGGCTCCCTCCTGGTTGGGTGCTCAGGCCCGAGGGGGTTCAATCTCTGGTCACGGTGTATATGGGCGGCAACCAATCAATGTTTCTCTCTCACATTGATGTTTCTCTTTCTCCATCCCCCACCTTCCTCTCTCTCTTAAAATCAATAAAAACATCCTCTGGTGAGGATTTAAAAAAAAAAATAATCTAAGGGAGGACTATAGAGAGTGGACAAAGGGGCAGAGGACCTCATGATTTCCTTGTTATACTGTACTTCAAAGAGTGTCATTTAGCATGGTATTTAGAATTATGAAGGCAAATATAAAAAACACAGTGAAAAGATTTGAAGATGATTGCTTCTGGGGAGTGGAAATTCTTTAATCAGGAAGGCGTTGGGGAGGTGACTGATATTTTTTGTTTTAACCCTGTACTTCTATTTGATTTTTTAAAACTTTATTCATGTATTACATGGCCTACAAAGTTTACAAACACCAAACACATCCCTGACCCATATTCTTCCCTGTTCCCACAAGGGGTAAGAGCGTGACTGCTGTAGGAGGTCAGAGGGGCAGCTCAGGTCCAGAGCATCAAGGGATGCCCACCCCCTGAAAACTAGAGTGCCCCGTGTAATATAGGAGAGAGATTGGGCCAGAGGTCAGTTATAATTACCGTGAGAAAGATAACTGTCAAGGATGGTTGGAAACTGTGTTAGCAAGCAGACACCTTGTCTTCTTAATAGAGAAACATACTCGAGAAGACTTATTATGTCGAGAAGTCTCATTACATTCCGAGGGTTGCTTGATAAAGAGGGGATCCAATGAAGGGCCTTATATAGGCCTCAGAAATATTTCAGTCAGACCACGATAGCCGGGTGACTCACCCTGCTCCTTTAATAGCTGCCAGAGACCAGCAAGCTCTTTCTGTAAAGGGCAAGATACACAGTGTCCTCAGCTTTGCAGGCCACCTCTGCCACAGTGAGTCAACTCGGCTGTCACAGAGCTGCCTGGGTAGCATGTAAGTGAGCTGCAGAACTTTACCTGGATACCTGCAGACAAGGGCTAAGCCAGCACTGCCTGCCAGACAGGCTGGGAGGCTGACAAGTACCAACTCTCCTTTCTCTAACTTTCTCCATTTCAGTAATTTTTTATAATGTCTTTAAACTCTGAGAGAGAAAAACTGACCTGATGTTAGTCCTAGATGATAACACCAGCATTAGGCAAATGGAAACATCGTAAAGCCAACAGCTGATCAGCTCCCAAGGAAGCCTGCATGCAAATCTTTCGGGGGGGGGGGGGGGGGGGCGGGGCGCGTATTTTTCATAGAGGCCGTGGGGCACACCAACGAGGCATGTATGTTCTTGGGCCTTTCAGAGAGAGCAGAAATTCCTTTCTTCCTCCCCGAGCCCCTGTGGTTTTGGTCATTATTGTTACATCCTCTTTGTCTTGACTTAAATGGTATCCATTTGAGATGCAGCCTTGTAAGCACCCTGCGGACATGCAGCTTTCCTCTGAAAAGCATTGGCTGTGCCTGTGATCGCTGGGAGAAAAAGGCTGCCTGCATCCAGCGTGAACTGGTGCTGAGCTGGAACACACAAAACGCACAACTGACGAACTGCATTCGCAGAGAGGAGCGACCTGGGCTCTGTCTGCGGGGAAAGAGCCCTGGGCACCCTGAAGGGTGTCGGCCCACACTTGCTAAGATGCTTCCTACACTCAGCCGCGGCCTCAGGAGAGGGCGTGGTGCTATTACTGTACAATAAACGAAGCCATTTTCCTTATCCCCTCAGAGTCATAGAGTCCAAAACGCAATGTCAGAGAAATGGCACGGGGCCGGGTAATTCAGGAATGGGAATTGCTCACTTTTCCTAATCCCCAGTATTAATTGCACAAACCTTTGCCTGGGATGTTATCCTGGGGTGACCCAGGCTGTGTTTTGAGCCAGTGACTCCCTTTTAGAAATTCATATTCTATTGGCCCAGAGGACTGGCTTCTCATGGCTCTCTGGGCCCAATGGGTCTTGTAAATCTGAAGGGATTTAGACCATTCATGTACTCACTAACCAGCCAGGTGCTCTGCGAAAAGAAAATGTATTTATTTAAGAAAATCTATTCTGTACTCACTGTGTGCTAGGCATTGTTCTAAGTGGTAGGAAGTTTGTTGTTAAAACAAAATCCTTGCCTCACTCTAATGGAATGTAAACCATCTGGGACACAGTGAGGGAACACACAAAAGAAAGAAACAAACAATGAGTCAGGAGGCGATAAGAGCTATTAAGAAAAATAATGTAGAACAAAGGGATAGAGACTTCCAGGTTTGGGAAGGATTGGTAGGTTAGTGAGGTGGGATAGCCAGGGAAGCCTTCTTGGCAGCAGTGATATTTGAGCAAAGACTTAAATGTGAGAGAGGAAGCCATGTGGATACAGAGGGAGGAGTGTTACAGGCAAAGGGAACAGGGACTGCAAAGGCCTGGGCGGGGAAGGGGGGTGGGCGGGGTGGGGGGTGGTGGTCAGTCTCAACTGTAGCCATGGGATACAATGTACAAAGGCCACGGAGCGATGACGTGGAAATGCAGGTGCCACTGGAAGAAGTTATTGCTTACAGTTCCTGAGGACAGTGGGCCAGGTGGGGAAGAAACAGATTTGGTCAGGAAGCAGAAGTGGAGAGAAGAGGTGCCCAGTCCAGAGCCTTGACAGGTTTCCAAAGGAAAGGGAGGCAGGGCAGAAGAAACAGCTGACTGGCTAGTTTGAATAATATTGGTGGCTGTGGCTACAAAGGTGACCTCTAGTGGCTCGGTACCTGGCCCTGGGCTAGTTGAGGGCAGGGGACATACTGGCTGGGTATGTGAGTTAGATAAGGAGGAGGTTCAGACCATGGGCTGCAGTTCTCAGGGAGAGATGTAAGCAACTTTGAGTGTTAGTTTGGCTCTATGATGAGTAGATGCCAAACAGACAAATACAGACTCTAAAAAAACACAGAACATGACCGTGTAGGGCCTTGCAGATCAGGTTAAAATTCCTAGAGCGCACAAGCTGGGTGTACCCGGGAGTGGCAGGAATCCTTCCACTCACCACAGATGGGTCCACTAACCACAGTGGCTATGGTGACAGTCACCAAGGTGAGCACCAACTGCTCATACTCAGTTTTTCAGGTAAGATTCCCACCAATTCCTGATTTCTTTTAGGCTAATTTGTGCAGCTGGTTACAAGTCTTATCTGATCACTCCTGGTGTTACTTGGTATGTGTTAATTTTTTTTTAAATATATTTTATTGATTTTTTACAGAGAGGAAGGGAGAGAGATAGAGAGTTAGAAACATCGATGAGAGAGAAACATCGATCAGCTGCCTACTGCACATCTCCCACTGGGGATGTGCCCGCAACCCAGGTACATGCCCTTGACCGGAATCGAACCTGGGACCTTTCAGTCCGCAGGCCGATGCTCTATCCACTGAGCCAAACCGGTTTCGGCTTGATTTTTCATTCAAGTCCAATTTTTTGTTTCTGTTCCAAGAAAATAACAGCAGAATTTGTACCGGTGGGCTTCCTAGAGCAAGATGGATGATGGCCCAGATGCCAGGGGGTCTGTTCATCTTGATTTGTCATTAAGCATTCATTTCATGGAAGAATGCTTCCTGAGGTTATTGCTCACATACAAGGACAATCTAAGATCCATTCTGTGAACTTACAGATGCTTTTTTAAAAATTGAAGAGGTTATCTCACAACCTGGCTCTCTGACCGGCTCTGTCTTTTGTGTTCATTTGTTTTCACTGCAATTAAAAACCACAGCAATTATCCAAATATGCAAAAAACCTGAACTGGCAAGACTAATGCTTGAATCTTGGAAAATAAACATTTTGCTTTCCACTTGCTGTATTCCAGCTTATTTAATCTGCTGAGAGCAATAAGGCAACATAAATTATGTTTTCCAAGAGCTGTCTCAGCTCAGGTGACCAAGAAAAGTCAGTTGTAGATTCAGTCACAGAAAGCTCAGAATTTCACTCATTTGGCAAATAATTACTGGGCCTTTGCTGTGTGCCTGGCACACAAAGAGAGCATAGCACTAAATGAAACAAACTTGGTCCCTGCTCTCATGGAATGTAAGTCTACTGGGGAGACAGACGTCTGAAAAAGGAAAACACCTGCCCCAGTCGGTTTGGCTCAGTGGATAGAGCATCAGCTGTGGATTGTAGAGTCCGGGTTCAATTCTGGTCAAGGACACATGTCTGGGTTGCAGGCTTGATACTCAGTAGGGGGGTGTGCAGGAGGCAGCCAATCAATGACTCTCTCTCATCATTGTGTTTCTATCTCTCTCTCCTTCTAAACTTGCTCTCTGAAATCATATATATATATATATATGTGTGTATATATGTATATATATATATGTATATATATAATAAATAAAAAGAAAAATGAAAAACACCTATTACATATATAATTATAAGTTGTGATACATGCCATAAAGGAAAAGTAAGGAGAGGGGAATATGATTTAGACTGTGGAGGAGATATCTAAGGAGGCCTCTTTGAGGACAGGTTATTTGACCAGGGACTTAAAAGATAGACAGGAATGTCCAAGTCAGTGGCATAGAATTCCAGTTCATTATGCTAAAACATTCTGTAGGTCAAGATTTCAAACCAGGCCTGGTGGCAATGACCTATGTCTGCTCCACAGTGTTTAGGGTCTCAGCTAAGAAAATGTGCATGCATATCTGGGAACAACTCAAACAGCTCGGCTGGAATCATTTCTGGATTCCTCACGCACATGGCTGGTGCTGCATGGGCTGAATAGTGGCTCCAAAGAGATCTGTCAAGTCCTAATCCCCAGCACCTGTGAATATGACCTTATTTTCAAAAAGGGTCTTTGTAGATGTGATTGAGATAGAGATCCTGAGGTGAGAGCATCTTGAATTTAGGGAGGGTCCTAACGCCAATAACCTGTGTCCTTGTAAGAGAGTGGAGAGTTAGGGAGAGGAGAAACACAGGGGCGGTGGTGTGAAGATGGAGGCAGAGACTGGGGTGTCTACACGCTGGGGAGCACCAAGGATTACTGGCTACCACCAGAAACTAGGAGAGAGGAGTGGAACGGATTCTCCCTCCAAGACCAGAAAAAAGCAGCACTGCCAACAGCTTGATTTCAGACTTCTGGCAGACTTCAGAGCTGCAAGAGGATGAATTTCTGTTGTTTTAAGCCATCAATTTTGTGGTAATTTATGGTGGCAGCCACAGGAAACTAATATAGGCATCTAGGCTGAGAGGGCTCAAAGGATGAAGCAGCTCCCTGTGGCCTCCTGATGTGGTTTCAGCTTCTCACAGTGTGGTGACCAAGAGCATGACTGTCAAGAGACAAGCAGAAGCTGTAGAAGACACGTTAAAATCACCTCCATCACAATTAGATTCAAGGAGAAGGAATATAGACCTCATGTCTCAGTCAGAGGTGGGTCAAAGAGTTTGTGACCAGGTTCTGAAACACCTCAAGGCATTGGCCACTTGTAGCAGGGAGTAGAGTTTTCACAACCTGTACTGTCCATGCTGTCAGCCACTAGTCCTGTGCTAATTAAATGTAAATGCATTTAAAATGAAATAAAATTAGAAATTCAGTTCCTCAGACACATGAGCTACCTTTCAAGCACTCATGTGCTGAACTAGAGAAGAGTGGCATAAAATGAAACTGCTCACACAAAACCTTACTGAGTATTTAAAGGAGTTTGTATTTTTTCTAACTGAACTAGAACGTGCCTAATATGCTGTCTTGTACTTTGGATATTGATGAGAGGACTGAAAAGAAACAAATTTATTGTGGTTTGTTGGTATGTTTGTTAGTAAAAGGTTTGCTATAAGAGACAGAATCCAAAAATAACGCAGGACCAAATTAGAAATCTATTTCTCTTTGTTTACATGAATGCAGGCTGCTATGGTGACTCTACAATAATCAGGAACCCAGGATCTTGGTTGAGGTTTCTACCTTATTATCTAAGATGTCTGCTTTGGTCCAGCTATTATATCTGCTTTGCAGCTAGTAGAAGGGAGAAAGGGGGAGATGGAGAGCTGTTGCCCCTCACATCCGATGACCTCACCTCCAGATCCTTAACTTAATTACATCTGCAAAAGCAATCTCCAAATAGATCACATTCACAGTTATGGGGTGAGGGCTTAGACATCCGCTCAATTTAAAGACATGCCTCAGAAAGTTACACATTAAACTTCCATTACATCTTATTGGCCATAACTTTGTCATATGGCCACATCTACCTTGCAAGGGAGGCTGGGAAATATAATCTTTATTCTGGAAGCATGTGCTCAGCTAAAAAGGAGGGTTCTATTACTATGGAGGAAGCCAAGATGAGCTATGAGGGGCAGCAACTATCAATCTCTGTCATTATCATGTGCACTTAAGCATTTCCCACTAGCTAGACCCTGAGTTCCTGCAGGAGAGGGGCTAGTCTTATGCATCTTAAATCCCCAGCACCTAGCATATAATAACTCATCACTGATGATGTGCTGACTTGCATGCTTGCTCAATTGTAAGGTTGTTTTTAATTCCAACACTTTTTTTTTCAGAAAGATTTATTTCCTAGAAGCCACACCCTCTCTTCCCCTCCACTTGCTGGGAGCATGAGGGGACTTTTCTCCAGTCTCCATCCCGAGAATCTGGTGGGGCTCCTGGAGATGAACAAAAGTGAAGGAGCCCCATAGACACTCCCCATCCCCACCCCTGGAACTTCTAATTCTCAAGCTCCTTTACCCTGAGCCTCCAGCCATGTGTCACTTACAGTGGAAGTGTTGCGACCGTACTGGCCCCAGCTGTGGACTCCTGCTCCTGGTAAGGTGATCCTCTGTACTTGCCCGCCTCTCCGATTCTCAGGGTAACGGTTGCCTTGTGACCTCAGTTCTCTGAGTTGTTGATTTTCAGTTTGTTCAACTTTTTTCTTATTGATACAGTGATAAATTATTGATACAGTGAGATAAATTGGTAGCGGGAACACAAAAGAGAGAAAAGGTGAGGAACAGCCAGGAGAGGCAGGAAACACAAGGAGCTCCACCTTCCTACAGCCACCCACTTCTTCCATCCGGCCACCCAATTCCTGCTGCCCTTCAGCCTCCACAATGGCGGTTTCAACTCTAATTGTTCATTAGGATCTCCTGGGAGCTTTTGTAACTCCCTGCACCGTCTCCTTAATTAGAAGCACCTGAGGGGGCTCCAACGTGCAATTGCTGTTGAGAACCAGTGATCTGACGGTTGCTACTCAAAGGGTGGCACACGGACTAGCAGCACTGGCACCACCTGGGCTTATTAGAAAGGCAGCTCTCAGGCCCTCACCCAGATCTACCAGAACGTATTTGCATTTTAATAAGATCCACGTGTGATTTCTATGAGACGATCTTCCTACACCCGCTGGTCCTCATGAAGAAGATAACTCCCTGGACAGTGCGCTGTGAGCCAGGTTTCCTGTTGACCACATGATGACAATGGAGAAGTCCAAAGCAGCCAGCATAGCTGGTGTGCCTGCTGTGACTTCCCAAGGACAATATATTAGAAATGGAGAGAATCCCATCTTCCAACAGGGGTAGGGGCCCTTTAGTCTGAAACACCAATACTGGGTTCATTAACTTCAGGATTCACAAGAGTGAAACACTCTAATTGAATAAATTATCATCTAAGAGTTGGGGCTAACTTGGAGGCCGGGGTTGGAAGCAGGCAAAAGAGACTTAAAGTGGAAAAGCAGGTAAAGTACAGGGCCAAGAGGAATGACCACTGCAGGTAAGCAAGTGAGGGGAGGAAGACCAGAGGTCGGCAGTTCAGCGGGGAGGAGGAGCCCACAGTGAAGCTGGTGGACTCACACAGGCATGCCAAAGTGGGCACTAGAGAGGAAATGCAATGAATAGCCCAAATACTAACTCCCCCTGAACCACATGGATGCAGTCACTCAACCCCGGCTTACTGTTACATAAGCTCTGGTTGCCACCTTCCCTACAAGATCTCAGTACTTTGTGGAATAAATAATAACAGGTTTGTGTCAGGCACTTGACTGCTCACCAGGTCAGGTGCATAAAGCACAGGTGAAGTGCAGAGGCTAAGAACGTGGGCTGTGGAGCCACATAGCCTGAATTCCGATCTCAGCTCCGCCACTTACTAGCTAGTAACTTTGTGCAAGTCAGCTGACCTCCTTGGAGTCCTTCCTCATCTACAAAATAAGAATGATACTGGCAACCACCTCATAATGTAAATGCAGAAAGGATGGGAAACAAAGAGCACCAAGCCTGGCACAGTGAGATACAGGCACATACACACGTACGCACACATATACATGGTATATTATTGAGTATAATGTAAGTGTATGCTGGATAATATACACAAGGAGCTGGGCCTGATTCTCCTGACTCTTTCTGTTTGAGGGTTGTCCACCGTTCCATGTTACCTGTCTCGGTTCCTTCAAGAGCACTCAATGAGAGTGAGAACACTTAGAAAGTGATCTTAACCAAATCATTGTGCAGACCTTGTTGGGTCCTGATTTCAAGAAATCGGGGATACAAAGACATATTAGGTGTGATAATGGCATGGTGGTATGTGAAAAATATTTGACCATTTTGACCTGCAGAAACAGTAATTCCATGTGGCTCAAATATGAACAAAACAGGCACCTGTTCAGCACTTTCTTGCTCACCCAGACCAGAACATAAAGCACAGATGAGTGCAGGGACTAAGTGAAATAATGTGATGTCTAGGATTTTTAAAAATATATATATTTTTATTGATTTCAGAGAGGGAGGGGGAGAGAAAAATCAATGATGAGAAAGAATCATTGGTCAGCTGCCCCCTACACACCCCACACTGGGAATCAAGCTTGCAACCAGGGCATGTGCCCTGACTGGGAATTGAACTGTGACCTTCTGGTTTATAGGTCAATGCTGGGATCTTCTTTTAAAACTAGAGTCCCAGTTCATGAAATTTGTGCACTGGTAGAGACCCTAAAGGCTCCCGGCTGCCAGCCAGGTACTCCCTCCCTTCCCTCGGCTGGCCCCGCCCACTGGTTGAACTCCCTGACACTGGTCAAGGGGACAATTTGCATACTATGCTTTTATTATATAGGATATTCCTGAGGAACAAAAGGGAGGAGGTATAGACAAATAAAACAAGGTCGTCAAAATATTAATAATTGTGAGGCTGGTTGGTGAGAATGTGGGGTTTCATCATACCATTCTCTCTACTTTTGTGCTTGTCCAAAACTTTCCATAATAAAAAAAATTATTTTAAAGTTTTGTTTGATGCTTTTTGACTGTGTATCAGTATTTAGGACTGTGGCAGAAACCCAATTCAATCTTGCTTAAGCCAAAGGAGGGATTTAATTGGGCTGTGTGATTGACCAGAGGGCAGGGTGGAGTTGGTCTCGAGAAAGACTGGATTCACTGCTCGATTACCTTGACATCTTCTGTCCTTCTCTAGTTCTTGGTGCATTAACTTCCTCGGCTGATACAAACTTGTCCAGGTGGTGTGGTAGAGCTGCCCACAGCTAGTAGACCCATATCCTTGGGCTTTGTAATAAGAGAGGAACAAGCAGTTCTTGTCCCAACATGTGCCCACTCCATAGACCAGTCACTGTGGCTGTGGCTGTGAGGGTCTGTCATTGGCCCACCCCGGTCACCTGACCACCTCTGAGCCAGAAAGGCTGTTTTCTGAAGACTCGGGAGAGGGAGAAGGGCTGAGCAGACAGAAACAATAGCCGCCCTTATAAGGTTTCCAGTTATTGGCTCTAGCGATTAGATTACAAGCCGTCTTTGATCACAGATCACGACTTTTTCCTTCCCAGTTGTTTGTTTTCTCTCCAGTTTTTACTTTAACGTTTTATAGACCTGGCCCCAAGGCTTGTGCAAAAAATAATTAGCAGTTTCCATCTCTTCCCCCATTTTCCTTCCTTGGAGGCAAATATTTTCAACTCTGAACTGGATCTTTTGGTCTTACTTCCACATATATAAATGGCATCCTTGTATTGCTATACTTGGTTTTGCAATTGGAGGCATTATCCACTGATTCCCACCATGGGAGATGATCCTGAGGTCTTTCACCCACACCCACACTCCCCACCCCACTTATTTGTCCTTCCTACGCCCCCCAAGTTCCCAATAGTATCATCTTGAGAAGATCAATATTTAACATTCACATGCTAGATCTTACATGATTAACATTACAGTATTATGACTGTGCAAACACTACCTCCAGCTGAGCCACAGCTCTACAACTTTTTGTTCTCCTTTGAGTTCATAAGTTTTTCCCATTGACATTCAGTCCCTAATTGTCCAATGGTCCAATTTTCCTCTAAAAAGGTGCATTCAGATTTATGAGGTCTCTGAAGCTGTCTGACCCAATCTGAACTGGTCGCCACCCCTGCTAGTACCCAGGTCCCATCCTGGGGTGTCCCTTCACCACCACCCCAGGGTCCTCTTTCCTTATTTCCTGCAGAATTGGTATTACTAATGACAATTAGTGAAACTACCTATAAAGCTGGATTAATAATAACCCTGAATAAAAATAACTAGTAGTCATTAAGACGCTATTAAATCATGGGTGAAATTATTGCAATGAAACTCACCTGTTGCATGTAGCTATTTAAAACAAAGTAATTAAAAATACTATAAAAAAATGGGAACTAATACCCTTTAGGCAGATACATTTGTTAAATTTTCTTGGTCCAATTTTTTTTTTCAGTATCCACCCACGGTTGAAGTAAGAACTTGAAAGTATTTATGAGCTGACACATAATTCTGTATCTGTTTCACATTGGCATTCCTGTAATGGCTTGAAATAGTGAAGAGTTAGAATGATATGGCTCTCTGATTTATCTTTTTAAACATTTTTTTTAGGACTATCACATTGAAATGTTCATGAAATATTCCATCTGGGTAGAGTCTGTCTCACCAGCATACATTTTTGCTTAATAAAATTAACACATGGATCTCAACTTGAGACTTCACGACTGTAATTTCAGGTTAACTGCATCCCCAAAATACATTTGTTTTTATTACATTTTATAACATAGTTCCAAATAAGGCAGCGATTTGGTAAAAAATAAGTTTGGGGGACTTATAGTTATGGAAATGTATCAACTTTAGTAATATTTCAGAAAATAGAGTTAGCCAATAATGTAGAAAGGTATATAAGGCAAGGCATATACAATATTTCTGAACTTCTGATGACAGCATTACACTGTCTGAAGGTATGTGTGCCTGTTGCAATATTTGGTGCTTTTTAAATGCTAACGTGACCTAATGTTTACAATGTTGAAGAAATGATTTTCAGGAAAGATATCCTAACAGTAGTTCTCAAAGTGTGTCCAGAACAGCATTAGCCTAATCTGGGAACTTATTAGAGATGCCAATTTTCCTCTCCCTTGACTCATCCCACTTCATGAGAAAGGGGGCAGGGGGTAATGGAGCAATTTCTGTGTTAACAAGCCCACTCAGGGATTTTGATGCAGACTAATGTTTGGAAACCATTGTCCTAGAAAAACATTGTATAAGTTAGGGATTATAGAGATCTGCTTTTAGTAATAGAGATCTGAGATAACAGTAATGTACATGTCAGTTTTTTTCTCCCATAAAAGAAGACTGGAAGAAGGTAGTTTGGGATGGTTCAAATGTCACATTTTTACTCTATTCTTATCCCTTGCATCCTCATGGTTTCAAAATGGCTGCTGAAATTCCAGCTATTACAAACACATTCCAGGCAGCAGGAAAAAAGTAAGGGAATGGGTGGAAGACAAGCTAGGTAAGCCATTGAAGCGCATTATCAGATGCCCCACTCAGTGACTTTTTCTCTTTGCCACACCTAGTTAAAAGGAAGGCTGGAACTGAACAGCTGGTCATATTGTTCAGAATAAAACCACAGAAGCCAGGGAGAATAGGTACTAGAAGGAACTAGCAGCCTTTCAGTCCTTCCTTGAACGGAGTCAGTGATCCAAGTTACACCGTTGAGAATATCATTCTGAAAGAGCTCTTCACTACCATACATTAAAACATACTGTTTGCCCTGGACGGTTTGCTCAGTGGGTAGAGCATCGACCTGCAGACTGAAGGGTCCCAAGTTCAATTCCTGTCAAGGGCACATGCCTGGGTTGCAGGCTCGATCCCCAGTAGGGGGGCGTGCCGCAGGCAGCCAATCAATGATTCTCATCATTGATGTTTCTATCTCTCTCCCCCTCTCCCTTCCTCTCTGAAATCAATAAAAATGTTTAAAAACAAAAAAAAAATATTGTTTGATCTGTTAGAGGAATGGCTATAACCTTGCTTTAGGCAAAGTCTTTGATCACGTTGAGAATCAAAACAGCCATATATCAGAATAAATAAATACAATTTATTTCACATAGGTTGAGGCTGTCATTGATTTACACCAACCAAGCGTCCTATATAATTCTTTGGGTGATTTGCAACATATAGTAAAAACAATCAGTAAAAATAATAATGATAATAATAATAATAATAATAATAATAATAATATAGAAAACAATGCATTCTCTTCAGGATTGTAATCCCACTCTTGAAAATGCCTCCTAAGGAATTGAATCAAGGAAATGAGAAGCTTTATGTATAAAGCTGTTCACAGCATCATTATTTATGACAGCCAAGAAGAAAAAGGTAAGTAGCTTAAAATTCAAATGTTCTACAATAAAGGAAAGACTGCGTGAATTATAGCCATAAATATCATGTATTAATATGGGGAAGTGGTGCAACTATGTAGGCAGTGGGAAGGGAGATAAGAAGATGCATGTGGATATGGATAAGATTAGAAGAGCAGTCAGAGAATTAGTGTTTTTGTCAGGCTGTTAGAATTGTGAATACAAAGGGTTTCTGTTTAAATTTCCTTTATTGTTCTCTGAGAAACAACAGCCACAACAACGAAAGTAAAATAAACTTACCCTGATGGCTGACCATGGTTTTTCTGATGCCGTGTGTCCTCTGCATGATTCAGGGCGAGGTGCTTCCAGGAAGGAAGGCGCTGCGGCTCTGTGTGAAGAGCACCCCTGCCGTCCGGGGAACAGTCTTCCTGTGGGTTTTGCACATCTGTATAAGTTGACCCACTGATCACCTGTCTCTGAAGTGATGCTCCAGCTGTTTGTTATGCATCATCATAGGAATAGTTTTCCAGTGATAGGCATGAATTTGCAGTCACCTGCTCTCTTGCCGGGGCCATAATCAGTTTCATGAAACTAGAAGCCAGTAGTTCTAGTTTAGATGTAACTTGGTAGATACCAAAGGAAATTAAAAAAGATGAAACTGATTATCTAGGAGTCAAGCCTATAGGTCTTTAATACAATGCTGGAGAGACTTGCTCACACTCCCCACCACTACTAAAAACATCCAAATTCTTCTGTGAGATTACTATGATTTGTATGATTGTCCAGCTTGGCAAGAGCTAGAACTAACCCCTGGTGAAGAGTAGGTGTAAATTTCTTTATGTTGAAGATTCCTACAATAGGCTTACTCCTTGAGATGGATAATTTATGAGTGTGATATGCACGCTCCTTGCCAGCTAGGAAGGCTGGTGGCTGTCATTGCTTTAGAAAAGGTGAAAAAGGAAAACAGGTGAGGGGCTTTTCAGAGCGAGGGCAGGGGTGTGTGGATGAGCAATGCCAAATATCCCTCGGACCTAGTAGAGCTGGAGAAGGTCATGTTGGAAGGACAGAGGGAAGCTCATCAGGAATTACCTGCCAACCAGGCCTGAGGACACCCGTGGAGCCAGGGTCCTCATGTCCACAGGGCTCACAACCTGGCAGGAGTCTTGATGCAGACAGGAGTCTGGCTTTTCCAGGGATAAAGGGCTCACGATGCCTTATTAAGAACTTCCACAAAGTAATCCAACATCCACAAATATTTATCTAGATAATTAATCTTAGAGAAACCAACCTGAAAGAGGATGAAGACAGGGAAATCCTGGAAGATCTTTTGAGACTTTGCCAAATTAAACTATTCATGTTTGTGTGCCTATGTTCTGTATATAGTACACACACTGAGTTTCTTCTACTCCGAAGTGAAACTGACTGTGGTCTTCGCTTACTGGGCAAGTGTCAGAAACTGAAAGAATCTTTGTGGGGAAATAGCACAACCAGAGAAAGACAACACCATAAAATGTTTGAAGAACATTTTATTTTACAATCCTGGAGCATTATCATCTGGTAGCAGCATACACACAATGCAATGCTGATCTATTTAAAACTCGTGTCATGGGAAATACATGTTTTGAAAATGGTAACACTCGCACAGTAGGAGACTTAAAGGTCAGCTGATAAAAATGTTTAAAAAAATCAAAACTCTCATTCCATCATCATCAACAACCACAAAACAGCTGTAACATTCATCGGGTACATTCATCCACTTTACATTCGCAAAGATTGTCATTTCATCGAATATATATCAAATCATCACATTCTGGAAGGCAAGATAAATCTTCAGGCTTAACTCTACAAATTTAAATATTTATATAAATATTTCACTTAAAACAACCAAAACATTAAGAATAGCAGCAGCATGGGTCTTTATTATAATATTACAGTAGTTTGTTCTGTGATATATTTATATTTTTTTTAGTAGATCTTTCATTATTAATATTATTTGATACACTTTACAAACCCCAAGGTCCTGGTCTCATCACCAAATAACTTAGAGTGTAGATTCAGTAAATATGATGCAAAGAATAATGATAAAACACGGACTGCAGGACATCCTCCAGACCAGAGGGGATCGCGCAGAAAGGCTGTAGGGAAGGTCAGGCTGGGAGGTGTGTAGGGATTCTGCAGGGTCCCTGAGGCCAGGGCATGTTCTGACCGGCTCCCTGAAGGTTAGATAGTGAATCCTGAGAAAAGTTTCTGTGGAACAAAAGGCACTGCCACCTTTTCATGGTTCTGTGTTTCATCTGAACATGGAATTAGGCTGATTAATAACTTGCCAATTTCCCAAGGAACATGAACTAGAATCATTCCTCCTGAGAATCAAGACACTGGGCCAGAAGGTCGACACTTGTTTTTCAGTATTTGCATTTATTCTGATGACCCAAGGCTTAAAAACCAAAACTGCATCAGGACCTTGTGTACTTTAAGCCTGGATGAAAGGAAAAGTACTTCAATTCATTGTCCCAGTCTAAGCCACGGGACCAACTTGCTAATCCTATTGGCTTAGAAAGAAGCCCCACATGGAGTGACTGAGTTTCTGCATACCTGGATTTGGCTCCAGGCATTGCCCCTGCAATTGTGGCTTCTTTTTATATTGCAAACGTTTTTTTTCTGAAAAGGCAAATGGTTAAGTCTAACAATAGTGTTGGATCTATGTCAGCTTTATTGTAGGCTGCTGTTCTCTGACACTTCAAAAATTTGTTCCTATATTCAAAACACTTCATAGCTACATTATTTACAATAGCCAAGATCTGGGAACAGCCCAAGTGCCCATCAGTAGATGAGTGGATAATAAAGCTGTGGTACATTTACACAATGGAATACTATGCAGCTATAAAAAAGGAACGCCTACCTTTTGTTACAGCATGGATGGACCTGGAGATTATTATGCTAAGTGAAATAAGCCAGACAAAGACAAATACCATATGATCTCACTTATATGTTGACTCTAATAAATAAAATAAACCAATGAACACAATAGAACCAGAGGCATGGATACATGAAACAGACTGACAAGAGTTCAGAGTGGAGGGGAATGAGGGGACTGGGTGAAAGAAGGTGAAGAGATTAGCCAAAGAACATTTATGGATAGCCCATGGACACGGACAGCAGTGTGGTGAGGAGGCTGGGTGGAGGTAGGCAAAGCCAGGATAGGCAATCCAGTGCTCACTTCAAAGACCAAAGTGACAGCTTGTCACAGTCACTCACACTAACGACCTGATAAGGATGCTCTGCACAACTCAGCTCTGCCCAACAGTTACTTATCTTTAAGAACAAGAACTTGGTAATTGTTTTCTGAAGAAGAAAGTAATTTGAAGCAGGCAGGGGGAAGAAAGGAAGAAAAGTGAGTCCAAGGGAGACAATGGTGCCACATGGCAGTTAGTATCATAAACTTGAAAACAAGCAAAGTTCGTTTCACAGACGTTTTAAAAAGTACTTAAATACTTCAAACTTCCAAATAGTCTCACACGGGTATTGATTACTACATCTTTATGTAGTCCCTGAGGCTGACACTGAAACATAAGATCACCCAGAAATTTTTTTAAAATATATTTTATTGATTTTTTTACAGAGAGGAAGGGAGAGGGACAGAGAGTTAGAAACATCAAGGAGAGAGAAACTTCGATCAGCTGCCTCCTGCATGCCCCCTACGGGGGTGTGCCCGCAACCAAGGCACATGGCCTTGACCAGAATCGAACCTGGGACCCTTCAGTCTGCAGGCCGAAGCTCTATCCACTGAGCCAAACCAGTTAGGGCCACCCAGAAATTTTTACCAGTCCCTTGATTTTCCAAGACATAAAAACCCTGCTCCTATCCCATTTCACCTCCAGCACCACACAGTTACATTACAGTAGATGTATATTTGACTCATTTGGTAGTTGTTTAAGGTGTAGGTTTTACAAAATATCTTTAATCAATATTCTTGCTATGTCCTTAGGAAAATTAGCTTGCTCTCTCCGGATCTAAGCTAAGAAGACTGCAACGAACTTTCATAATTTTAAGTTTGGGTTCCACTTGGACAGTTGCTGGAGAAGAAATTTATTTTAATGGCCATGATAATTAATTTTGAAAGCTGTCATATTTCATATAGTCTTTTCAAGAAAATTCAGTGATTCTTGCCCTAACTGGTTTGGCTTAGTGGATAGAGCATCAGCCTGTGGACTGAAGGGTCCCGGGTTCGATTCCAGTCAAGGGCATGTACATTGGTTGCGGGCACACCCCAGTAGGGGATGTGCAGGAGGCAGTTGATCAATGTCTCTCTCTCACGGATGTTTCTAACTCTCTGTCCCTCTCCCTTCCTCTCTCTAAAAAATCAATAAAATATATTTTTAAAAAAAGAAAATTCAGTGATTCTCAGTTTGGTAGTTCCATAAAACAAAAGCATACTAATTTCATTATAAAGAAACTTACATGTAATGATAATCTATGAACTTGAAGACTTACGTTCAATGTTCTGGAATATAACACTTGGAGTATTAATCAGTTCTCATTTTTAATCAGGAAATGTGCTTTACAGAAACAGTTGAATTAAAAAGGAGGCCATCCTGACACCACGTGTGACACGATGCAAAATCCCTTTGTTCCTCTTCAGATACCACATGTCTCAATCCCCCTGCTTACCCCGAACACCTCCCCAACGTTCAGACACTACAAATGCCACACCCACAGAGTCTCCCGACCCTGAATTGAATGAGTGAGGCACCAAAAGGTAAATTATGCTTTGGCAAGTAGGAAATTGGACGATTTTTTGAGCTCTTCTGAGGTAGTGAAGTCTCTCCTTCTAATATTCTAATGGTTAGAAAAAGTTGAATGACTTGAATTAAGAGACAAGTGGAATATTGGTCACTGTACTTAAATGCTATTCTGAAATGGGAGGTTAATATGGGTGATCACCACACTCTAAAACTTACTCAGCGGGATCCAGGTTGTTATGTGGCGAACTTAAGATATTAAAGTTGCTGTGTGAGTAGGGAAAGACATATTCCCTTGAGAGCATTGTATAAGTCATTAAAACTTGGACTTAATTGCTACACATTTCTAAAAAATTGTCTGACATACAGTAGGAGATCAATAAATATCTGATGGCTGTTTAAGAACTCTGATTTATCTCAGTGAAATTACAGGCAGAAACAAACAGGCCCAGCTGGTGTGGCTCAGTAGTTGAGAGTTGACCTATGAACCAGGAGGTCGTGATTCCATTCCTGGTCAGAGCACATGCCCAGGTTGCAGGCTCGATCCCCAGTAGGGGGCATGCAGGAGGCAGCCAATTAATGATTCTCTCTCATCACTGATGTTTCTCTCCCTTTCCCTTCCTCTCTGAAATCAATAAAAAAAAAACTTTGGTTTTTTTTTAAAGAAACAAACAAAAGTACTCAACCAACTGCAGGCTAGTTGTCACCAAAGGCTAAGTCACTTTCCCTTGTGCATGGAATTTTAGATCCCTTTCAAACAATGAGAAAGTTAAGCTCATATGGTACTGGATTTGGGATAGTATACAACTCCATAATAACTCCATTTATCAGATGCCTTACTTCCATCATGATTTTATCATGATGAGATTGTGGGATTTTTAATCCATAAATAACTTTTCTGAAGACAAATTGATCCACTCTCTCTGTTGTTCTTCAAGCTTTTCTGCCAAGCATTTAATCAAGACAGGGTCCACCTTAGAATCAAATTTATTAGCAAACCAATGCCCATCTTTGATAAGCCACCTCAATTCTGCTGCTCCATAGATACACACACTTCGGCGGTGAGAGCCAGTACAACTGGGATAGAAAAGGCCTTCGTGATAATTCCACTTGACAAGGCGGGTCTTGCTCTGTAGGTCAGACACATCCTTGGCTGACCGAGAAATCTCCCCAGGGATTCCTGGCACCCGAATTAAGGTAGCCCAAAAATGCTCATCAGGCGAGTAGGTGTCTTCAGACCAGGCAAAGAAGTCTTTAACGAGAGAGCTGTTGAAAACATATTTAACAAATGCTCGACTTAAAACAAAGTAAGCACTGCCAACAAATATCTCAATGTTATGAGGGGGTGCCTCTTTGGAGATGTTTGTCCTTACTGGTAGCTTCACATATTCATACGGCATCTGTCTGAGCTCATGGTGATAAGTGAATCTTTCCGTTTTACTGTGAGGGGGTTTCACCGTCTCTAACATATTTGCTCCATTGAGTTTCTTCAACTCTGACACCAATTCAAAGTTTGACTTCAAAGGAAAGTCTTGCCCACACAGGTTGATAACGTATTTCCACTGAACTGAAGACTTGAGCAGGTCTGACAAGCAATTTAAATCAGCTTGGAGTCTGGAAATGTGGGCATAATGCACAGTCTCTAATTTGGAAGCAATGAAAATATTGGAGAAGCACTTAGCTAAATTGTTCATGGCGACTTTGAAGGTGTCGGGTGACTTACGGTCATAATGGATGCAGTAAATATTGTGCTGGTTGTATATAGCATGGATTAGCCTTTCAACCATAATTGCATCTTTGTGAACCACCAAAGAATAGGCAATTGGGAAGCTTCTCTCTTCCCTTGAAACGAGCTTTTGATGGTACCTTCTTAGGATCTGGTAAACGTCACAATTGCTGGTCATTGCCACGACGTCATCATCATCCAAGTCGATGATGTCTCTTCTTCTAATTTCCAGAGTCTTGCCAATTTCCAGAGGCTCCTGTTCATAGACACCCGAACAGTTAACTTTATACCGGACTTCGTTGTTAACATGGGTGTATCTGTTCCTTACAAAAGGGGAGGTGCTGAGGAAGTGCTCCACCAAGTAAATGCCTCTCTGAGGGAAGAGGAGTCTTCCTACATTTAGAAGCTTCAACAAGGAGAACAGCCACAGGGTTAAAAACAGGATGAAGACTTTCTGCTGAAGGGGGTATTTAATACAACATCTGAGTATCTTCATTCTGTAAGAGGCAAAAGGAGTAATTCAGTGGAGACATTCAAATAAAATTACTCGAACAGACACAGACAATAGGGTGGTGAAGGCCTGGGGTGGAGGGCAGGGGGTAGGCTGGAAGAGGTGAAGAGGGGTACGGGGGAAGGGGACATATGTAATACTTTCAACAATAAAGATTAAAATAAGTTTCTTGCCTTGAGAGAATCCAGAAATAAGGACATGGAACTATGTAGAATGGTGGTATTTTGTGGGATTCTGTACTAACTATATCTAATTTTGAGAGATGTTGCTTACCAAATAGAATGCAAAATAATGTAAACTACTAAAATATAGGGACTATGTCATTTTACTGTATATTGTCTGCATTTCTGCTTGGCATATTTGGGGAGGGAGTATTCTGGGCAAAGGTCTCGAGAGATGAATGTCATTAAGAAATCTTTGGAGAGGCAAATGGCCCACTTGAGGCTAAAAGGAATATTTTTCTTGATTTTACCTTCAGATCCTGATTAGATGGACATCTGAAGTCAGATGGGGAGAATCCTGTGAATCCCACTACTATAGACTGAATGGGTCTCCTCCAAAATTCATATGTTGAAACCTAATCCATAACTGTGATGGTATTTGGGGGTGGGGCTTTTGGGTCATGAAGGTGATTGGGTCATGAGGGTGGAGCCCTCATGAATAGGATTAGTGGCCTTATGAGGAGAGACCCCAGTGAAGACATGGCAAGAAGTCAGCAGTGTGCACCTGGGAGAGGGCCTTCCCCAGAGCCCATCATGCTGATCTTGCACTTCCAGAAATTTCTGTTGTTTACCAGCCACCCTATCCATGGTATTTATAGCAGCATGCATGGACTAAGACGACCTTAAAAAATAAGAGCAGTGGGAAGTCACCCAAAGGAGCTATAGTAGGTATTAGGACTGTAAAATTTTGTACAAATTATACAAATTTGGTAATCCTGCCCATTTCTTTATTTTTTATTTTGTTAGCCTCCATTTCCTCACAGGGTTTAGCAATTTAGCCCTCCCTTATGGTGAAAAGAACATGACTCTCATTGAGCGTGAGGGATAAAAACTACTTGGGGGGGGGGGGGCAGTTAGGCAATATCTCTCAATTTTAAATGTATCTACCCAGAAGAGCTCACGTGTGCAAGGAAGGTGTGCACACAAGCAGGTTCCCTGCAGTGTTACTTGTTCAGCCTAAAGAATGAAAAGTACTAAAATATCCCTCAACAGGGACTGATTAATTACATCCACACTCTGGGAAAAAGACAACCTGCATGTGCCCCTGTGGAACAATTTCCACCATGTCGTGTGAAATAGAAATAAGCAAAAGTCAGAACTGTGTGTAGTGTGCTCACATGTGTATAAAAAAAAAGACCATACACACAGGTGTCTACACACAAAGAGCACATGTTGGCAAAGCTTTCCCTTCTCTGTCACCACTATTCGGCTCTGCCGTTGGAGTGAAAATGCAGCCTCCAGACAATGTGAGAGTGGGCATGGCTGTGTTCCAATAAAACTTTATTTACAAAAACAGAGAGCTGGCTGATTCTGGCCCATGGGCCAGTATTTCAGGAAGATGTAGAGACACACTGCTGGGAACAGGAGTTGCTTTGCAGGGCAGGGTGGGCCAGGGTAGGAGGGGGATTTACTTATCACTGAGTAGCCTTTCATACTACTTGAACTTAAAAGACGATTATATCGCTTTATTAGGTAAAAGCAGCCTAATGAAGGGGAGGGCACAGATATGCTATTTGGGGAGCAGCAGGATCCAGGGAGTACTACCCAAGGTTTGAGGAGCCCAATGTAATCTCCTAATACATCTCAATAAATCTTAAATGAGAATGTAAACTTCTACCAATTTCCTTAGAATTAGCAAGACATTTTTGAACCTGGTTTATTTTTGAAGATTGTATAGCTAAACTGAAAAAACTTTTGCTGAGAATAACATTTACTCATTTACATCCGCTTGACTCACTCTCCCTTGAAGAACATCTATGGACAGTGAGCTGCCCTGCAGAATCCGTGTCCTCTCCGGCCACATCTCAGTGTCTCTCTGTGGGTTTCCCCGGGGTCCTGTTCTCAGCTCACTGCTCTTCTCACCCATACTCTTCCTGGGTCTTTGGATTTCAACTTCCACATACACAATGTCAACACTTTATCTCTAACCCCACCTCTTGCCCACGCCTCCAAAGTGAACAGCCGATTGTTGGAGAGACATGTCCACTAAGATGTCTAAGGCACTCAACCTCAAGGAGTCCAGAATTGAACCTGAAATTTCATCTCTTCTGTTTTCTGTCTCAGTTTATAGTGAGACCATCCACTCAATGAGCCAAGCTTGAAACTCAAGAGCCATCTGACTCTTCCAGTTTCCCATACCCACATTAACAAATCACCTCATTAACATGCCTCAAACCCAGTCTTTCTTCTTCATCCTGTTACCACGTCCAGACAACACCTTTGCTGACTCAGAACCCAGGTCAAAGGAACCCCAATCAAGCACATGGCTCAGAGTCCCTTACCAGGTCTCGGCCTTCTCCTCCACAGTGAACTGAGCAGGGTTCCATCCACTCAGTCTCAAGTTCCTGCCAGTTGTTGGGAAGTGTGGGAAAACTGACTCCCAGTGAACAAGGCAACACAAACTACAACCCTAGAAACCCAAGCACACGTTCGGAATTAGGTGTTGTGCCTATGGATGCACTTGATCTGGGTGTTGTGATAAACTTAGAAGATTAATCAATCCCAAATCAATCAATCTGTCTCCTCATTGTCCTAATTCATGGTAATTAGGCATAAATAGCAACTTACATAAATGGCTAGAATTAGAATGAATCTTACCCAAATGAATTTTTTGCTTTTTCTTTTCTTACTTTATTGGTCCATGAAATCTCGAATTAGCATTAGTTAATAGTTCCCCTGATAACCACAGTGACTACAATGAAAAGCCCTCACATTTCTAAAGAGGTTTACAAAGGCTTCCAGAGCTGTCATGTCATTGAACATATCATTTAATTACCAGCTTCACCCTTACGTAAAAAGGCTCCTGGTCCCCCCACCCTTTCCCGGGGGCCCCCTCTGCACCACCTTCCCCTGCACCTTCCTGAGAATGAATGCCTGGAGCACACACTTCTGACTCCACCCTGCTGCCTGGGGAGGCTGAGTGGGGCGAGGAGGCCTGGCTGCCTGCCCAAAGAGGGAAGGTCACAGGGCACCCGGAAGGGAGAGGCGGCAGGCACGCTCTGGGTCCCATGTCTGAGCCTCAGCAGTGAGGGACCAGAGTCCATTTTAAAGGAAGAAGGAGTGGGAGTTGGACAGCCCAGGCTGTCCTTCCAACCATCATGGCAACTAGTCGTTCTGGCCATTCCACTGTACCGGTCACTTAGGTTTTTATTACATAGATTACAAGTAATCTCCCACCCATGGGAGAAGGGTATTTCCCCTCCCACCCACCCAGGGAGAAGGAAGCCTGACCCAACATGGAGCCTATCCCCACATGGGTTCAGTTCCTGGTGATGACGGCAGAACTGAGAAGAAAATGACAGTGAGGTCTGATCACCAGAGCACAGCTGAAATAGGGTCTATTTCAGTGGTTCTCAACCTTCTGGCCCTTTAAATACAGTCCCTCATGTTGTGACCCAACCATAAAATTATTTTCATTGCTACTTCATAACTGTAATGTTGCTACTGTTATGAATCGTAATGTAAATATCTGATATGCAGGATGGTCTTAGGCGGCCCCTGTGCAAGGGTTGTTCGACCCACAGGTTGAGAACCGCTGGTCTATTTGGATAATTCAATAAAAACCCAACAGGATGTTGAATGAAGCTTTTCCCCCAAATCATCATTTTCCCCAGCCTTCCAGGTACTGTTTACAGCCTTAAGGGAAACAGCAGGCACAAAGGTACACCCAGCTAAGTAGTTATAATTGCACTCAGGGCTAAATGGCACAGCCATTAGCAGCTCCTCAATGCACTCTCCTTAAGTCAGCGATTTCAAAATCCAGACACATCGCAGAAGCGCATGCTTCCTTTCCCAGGGAAGGAGAGGGGTGGTAAGTCGTGAATGGGAGGAGGAGACTGGAAGAAAGGTAATGAATACGGTTTAGCCTGGGCACCAGTAATGAGGGACCCACAGGCCATATCTGCAGATTAGGTGACCTCAGCCCCCTCCAGGCCCCTCCCTTTCCTGCTGCCTCTCTGCACACCTGCAATTCCTTCCAGAAACTCCTACAGGTTGGAGGGGGGCACATGGAAGAGAGGAAAGAAAGTGCCTGTGTGGGCTGCAGGATGCCACAGACCTGGGCTTGATGCCTGGAGAAACAATTAGCAGCTGCAAGACTGATCAAACCAACTGCACAGCCCGGTTTTCTGATTTCAAAGTGGGGATTAGCACCCCTCCCCCCAGCTGCTGTGAGGGTTCAGGAGACCCTGTGACAAGAGTCACCCCACAAGCACAGGTGATCAGGCCTCTTTTTTTTTTCCCATGCCCAGCTTGCCAGACTCTGAATCTGGGAGGCTGTGCTGACTTTGCCGGTTTTTTTAATGAAAAGAATTCACTAGGTAATTTTATGTAGACGACGTTAAGGAGATAACTGACTTTTACTTTTCTGATCAAAGTGAGAGGTGGAAATGTTTTAGGGAAGGAGAAAGCTGAGGAGAGCTAAGAGCTCACTTGGGGGGGGCGGGGTGGAAGAAGAGGAATCCACATGGGATCCTGAAACCACTGGGTTCAGCTCAGGACAGGCCCCTGCACCCCTCAGGAACGGCCCATTGAGCACCTGGAGCCCGGACAAGTCCCTCGACCTCTGCATCTTCATTGGTGTAGGGCGTTAATAATAGCAGTAACACCCGAGGAGTTTGGGGCTGACCGAGGGGATGCACGCGCAGTGCTTAGCACAGTCTAGAATAGATCGTGACCGCCTGGTAAATGCCAGCCGTGGTTCCGTCCCCTCCTCCCCATCACCTCCACCCTCAAGCCCAGACACTGCTGTTTCTCAGTGGTGAGCACTTTTTTTTTTTTTTTTAGATCCCCCCCCCCCAGACTTTTGGCATCTTTTCGTATTTTTCAACCTACTTTCTATTCCCCCTAAAAGTCTCAACATAAATTCAATATTTTGGAATGAATAATGCCAGAATGCCTCCATGTAATGCTCTTTATTAATTTAATAATATCACTATTATTAATGTAAACTCATTCAATAGAGTTGTTACTCAGGACACTGTTCTAAATGCTCTGCATGTAAGAATTCAACCCTCTCAACAGATCAGTGAGGTAGGCACCACCTTTATGCTTCCTACAAGACAGTAAACCGAGGCACAAGGAGATTGAGAAGCTGCCCACGGCTACAGGGCTAGAAACTACTTTAGCTGGAACTTGAACCCAGAGAGTCTTGTTCCAGAGATGCACTCTTAACCCTTTAGCTAATACTGTCTCTTGGCATCTAAAGAAAAACTCTATTTTCCACAACAGTTTTGGTCCCTGACTAAACTCTTTCATTACTATGTCTCATCTAACTGTCCTAAAGCTGGAACAGAAATGAATAGCAAACCATGTTTACCATGTTTGAAGTCCTGAGCCTTCCACCCGGTTAGGGCTTGTTTATTTACATGGTGCAGGAGGCTGGGCCAATCCCTGTGGGAAGGGAGAGATGAGTCCATCTCCCAGCCCAGGAAGCCACGGAAGGAAAAGAAAGCTAGCTCGTCCTAAGAAATTCCTGTCTCATGTCCTGTCTGTTTACCTACTGACTCACCTGTTTTCGCAGGGCAGTGAGACCATTTGGGCTCTGAGAATCACTAATTATTTCAGAAAACTTCTGGATGAACTCCCTCTGTGTGGAGACTGTATTCCCTTTGTGGGCCACCTTCAACTTCGTAAACTTTGTATCATTATGTCAGTGTGAAAATAGGATTTGAAGAGTTTATTGACTTAGAAGTGTTAAGATTTTGTTTCTTGCTGAAGTCTTACAAAGAATCATCACTTAAGAACACTAATATAAAGATGAGCTCACTAAACAAACAAACAAACAAACAAAAGAAAAACCCCTCATCCAGTTGAATGAGCTAAGGTCCTTCTACTGAACGTAGCTCCTTGATTTCAACAAAGCCACTGGTTCTCTTTGATGACATGCACATCACCGAACTCAGAGAAAGTTTTGGAACACGACCACTAGCGCAGGATGGCCCAGCCAAGATGAATTTCCTCCACCCCCACCCCCTCACCCCCAGCAGCACCCGAAGAGTCTGCAAAGGAGCAGGAAGGCAGGTCTCTTGCCCAGAACCTTACGTTCTCATTGTTAGAGGAAAGATTGCAACAGCAAATAATTATCCGACTGTGAGCAGGAAACTATAAGGAGGCAAAACACAAGGTCATACAAATTGAGAACGAACAGCCCTAAATAATAAGAGAGGGTAGTTTCAAAAAGCAAAGGAAAAGGCTTTCCATTCTCTGTTTATGAAAGTCAATATTTTCGTTAAATAAATAGAAGTCAGAAAGTCAGGAAAGTCTCAGAGGAAAACACAACTCCTTAGTAATCCACCTCCCCTGCGTAAGGACACTCTGTGGGTGGTGTGTCCTTCCAGACTGTTTTCAATACACCTTGTTGGGTGGTTTTTTGTGTGTGTTTTTTTGGGGGGGTGGGGGTGGGGATCTTGCTTTTTAATAAGAAGTCTCGCTATATAGCACCGTCTTATGTTTCTTTCATTTCACGGTATACCATGAACGAGTCCTAACCTAAACTGGGACTTTAAATTGTTAGAAAGTGATTTCGAACAGAAGTCAACATACTTCTCATAGGAAGAAGACATTTAAAGAACAGCATTTCCTTTTCTGAGCCTCGTCCACCAAGGCTTAATTGATTAATCCACACTTCCCGATAAGCCTGGGAGCAAAATTTTAAAACTGACAAGGACTTTAATGGTGATCGAGTCCAAATTCTTCCTTCTCTAAATGAGGAAGCAGGCCAAACCATCATGTAACACCGTTCCATTCTTGGGATGCTGGGAACATGTTTTCCCCATTACATACATGGTTGTACATCCACCTGAGCCCCTCAAGGGATTGGACAGAGCAGGGACCTCTAGGCCCCATATCCAGGCCCCTCAGGGTAGCGTTATGTCCAGCCGGACTCCACAGCCCCCTCCACGTAGAGGGTTCTGGCCAAAGTCAACACAAGTCTCCATGCTGCCCGAGTCACTGGGCACATACCTGTCCCCTCCTAATGGTCTATACTGATCACTAGAACTATCTACATTTTCTTGTTTATTCCACTCAATACACCTATGAGGTAGGTACTATCGTTATCTTCATTTTTCAGATCAGGAAATTGAGTCTCAGAGGATATATGTAGAGGAGCCAGTATTCTCAACTATGGTCCAATTTTAGAGCCTACACTTTAAAAAAAAAATTGTTTTATCGATTTCAGAGAGGGAGAGAGAGATAGAAACATGAATGATGAGTGAGAATCATTGATTGGCTGCCTCCTGCACACCCCCTACTGGGGATCGAGCCCCTAACCCAGCCATGTGCTCCGACCAGGAATTGAACAGTGACCTCCTGGCTCATAGGTCAATGCTCAACCACTGAGCCACACCAGCCAGGCATAGAGCCTATACTTTTAACCACAATGCGAGGCTGCCTCTCCAAGCTCTTGACAGTAGCAAAACCCATCCAGAAAGTATTCTGAATCCACTCACCCCTTTCCACTCCATCAGAACCTCTCTGATCCAAGGCAGCATCTGCCTACATATGAAATAACCTCCTCACTAGCTTCCTTTGCTTCCCTCTAATCCATTCTCTGTACAGTTGCCAAGAAGATCTTTTAAACACATAAGTCAGATCACTCCCTCTCCCTAGTCTCACTCCCTACACTTGCAACCCTCCCCTGGGGTTTCATTGCACTTAGAATAAAATCAGAAATTGTTCCCACAGCCACAAGGCCCAGGTTCCTGTCCCTGCCCTCCTCTCCGGCTTCATCTCATTCTGCTCATTACACTCTAAGCAACACCAGCCTCTACAATTTCCTAGGACACAGCTTCTTCCCTGCCTCAGGACCTTGTACCGCTGTTCCTATGTTCAGACGGCTTTCCCTTCGGCCCTGGCCGGACGGGCCCCTCCTATCCCTCCATGTAGGAGGAATGTCCTTTCCTGGGGTCCTCTCTGATCACCCTTCTCGAATCGCTCAAGTCCTTGTTTTCTTCTAAGCACTTATCACAGTGGCAGTTACTTTGTTAACCTGTTTATTTCTGTCTCCTGGACAGGCCTTTGTCTGTTTTCTCAACATGCAGGTTTTATTTTAGGTTAATATAATAAAGAAG
The DNA here is from genome assembly GCF_964212035.1 of Myotis nattereri. Lineage (NCBI taxonomy): Eukaryota > Metazoa > Chordata > Mammalia > Chiroptera > Vespertilionidae > Myotis > Myotis nattereri. Next base: position 39,873,868 of record NC_138079.1, read on the forward strand.
TGAAAAGACTGTTTAGTTAAAAACTAAACATCCTGCCCTGGCCGGTGGCTCAGTGGTTAGAGTGTTGGCCTACACACTGAAAGGTCACAGGTTCGATTCCAGGTCAAGGGCACATACCTGGGTTGCAGGTTCAATCCTCCCAGCCCAATCCAGCATGTGGGAGAGGCAACCAATCGATGTGTCTCTCTCACATTGATGTTTCTCTCTCTCTCCTTCTCCTCCCTCCCTCTCTCCCACTCTCTATAAAAATCAATGGAAAAATATCTTCCAGTGAGGATTAACAATCCACCACCATCAAAAATCTAAGCAAACTTAGCCAACTGCATAGAACAGTAAAAGCAGATGCTTCAGATTGTCACACAAATTATAATGTTACAATCATCAGAACGTGTGGTGCTGTGCTAGAATAGAGAGATCAATGAGATGAAATTCGGAAGCAGACCTGGGAGGTAACGCTTTTATCTATGGCTGTGGAAGAGACAGCCAGTTCCCTTGCAAGCCCATCCTTCCTTTCTTCTGTAATAAGAGACCCCTATATTGCTGTAGCAGAAACGTGCCCCTCTAAAAGCCTTTCCCCAAAAGGAGATATATGTACTACTATTTGTAATACTTTAAACAATAAAATAAACTTTTTTTAAAAAAAAAAAGACTAAAGTCCTAAATTCCTTCTGGGGGGGAGGGGGGAAAGTCCAGTATAGAGGACCAGCCAGTGAAATATAATGCCAGTATCTGGGAAAGTTCTTTAAAAAACCTAATCTGGGGGCAAGTGTGCCATGTTGTTATCTATTCCCCTTCGTCCATTTTTCTGCAAAAACTCCAACATGACGGCTAGCATTGTAGCTGCCGTCTCGGGACCACAAAGCACCAGGTCCAGCGAATATCAGAGACCTCAGCCCCCAAACCTCAAACCACTGAGGCAGCAGCAGCAAAGGCCCACTCTGCATTCTTGTCATATGAGAAAAACAGCACCCGTCTATGTTTAAGATGACCATATGGAAAGAGTAATGCTTCACACACACACACAAGCTTAAATTTAAACCAGGCTAACATGTCCGCTTATACAACAGTCCAATCCCATATATAGCCAAGCGCAAAATTATGTGTCTCGGATGATGCTGAGCATGTCTCACCCATCTGTATGTGGAGGCAGATGGAGGCTTTGGGTAAACATTGGGAGGAAAGCAGACTCCAAGATTCACCGAACCAACTCTAACGTTAGCCTGAACGGTGCAGCCTGCTCACCGAACCTCAGGTAAGCACGACTCAGCTTATGGCAACCCTCCTTTGGTCCGGTTCTGGCCATAGGCAGGCGGCAGGCCACATGATTTCTGAAAGTCACTTACAGGTGAGCAGCCCTCTGCAGAGCTTGTTGGAACAAGCTTGTTACAAAGAAAAGATATCCTTGTCGTGTAGGGTGAACCACATTGAGCAGCTGTGAGTCACTCTCTCGTTCCTCCCCTACCTGCCCGACCCCATTCCTCGCCTCCCTGCCACACACTTGACCCGTCCCACGCCCCCCATCTGACCCTCCTGCTTACCTGTGTGTACAACATAATGGGTTTGGAATGTGAAGTTCTGAATTTCAGTCCTGACTGCCCTAACCAGCCGTCACTAATCTTGTTACTTCCCTGCTTCCTCATCTGAGAGAGGGCCCAGGGGCTGACTCACATGGACACTGTGGGGACAGAGCTCACACATGGGCACATTCCGGCAGGAGGGCAGACTGGCACACGGGCTGCATGAGCGTAAGGGGTGGAAAGCATTTAAACAGCAGCTGGAGGAGGAGCACCAAGTGTCACAGAGCGGGGGCTGTTCCAGCGGGGACTGGACTCCATCCTCAACATCCACCCCCGTGTCTGCATGCAGAGACGGCCTCCCAGAGGCAGCCACGGGGGTCAGCCCCCCGCAGGATGGTGCAGACGCCCCACCAAAGCCTTCAGCATTCTCACCATCAAGGGGGATCAGCTGGCTGCCCACTGTGCTATTCTTACGACTTTTTTGTAGGTTTACAATTTTTCAAAATAAAACAGCTTTCTTTTTGTTTGCTTGTTATTTTGTGTGTGTGGCGGGGGGTGTAACGGGGACTAAATGCCTTTGAATGTCCCCACCTTGTATGAGGATTCAGACGTCCATTCTGACATTCTGAGCAACACCAACTTACACATCTTTACAAGCCTGGTGCCACTGCTGGCCTCTCTACAATATAAACTTCCTGAGTATTACCTGCTTAACGTCTTTGTTATAAAATAACTTTCGTTGTTCCATATTTATGAATTAGTTGATCATATATGCATGTTTCTATTATTTTATTGTCATAAAATATATAACATCAAGTTTACAGTTTTGACCAGTTTTGTGTGTACAGTTCTGTGGCATTAAGTACATTCACTGCTTTGCAGCCATTACCACCGTCCATCCACAGAGCTTCCTCTTGCCCAACTGAAGCTCAGTACCCATTCCACTCAAACGCCCACTTCTCTCCTCCTCCCAGCCCCTGGCAACCACCATTCTACTTTCTCTTTCTATGAACGTGACTACCCTGGGAACGCCATAGAGGAGAAGTCAGACAATAGTTGCCTTTTTGTGACTGGCTCATTTTACTTAACACAATGTCTTCAAGTTTCATCCATATTCTTCCATTTAAGGCTGGGTAATACTCCATTGTATGTACAGACCACATTTTGTTTATCCATTTGTCTGTCCATGGGCACGTGCAATGACTGCTCCCATCTTTTGGCTCTTGCGAATAATGCTGCTATGAACATGGGTGTTCAAGCATCTGCCATGTCCCTGCTTTTGCTTCTTTTGGATACCTAGCTGATCTATATGCCTTTATGCTCACATAGCCTACTTCTACCCCTCTTCAATTGGTTGCCCATCCAGCAAACATCTCCTGCGGTCCCACCATGTGCTAGGCAGGCACTATGCTGATGCTGGGGAGGTACAACTAGGAACCGCGCTGCCCAGGAGAATACAGAAAGAAACAGTGAGGCCCTGGGCGGCTTGAACACAATCTCAGGAAGCCCCAGTCATTTTGTGACATTCCAATTTCACTGTAGCGACAGCTCCCCAGAAAAGGCCACTAGCTAGCAGTTGGAAATGCTTCTTTTATTCAGGGATTTTCCTGCCACGATGTTGACTTTATGTTCCTTCTATCTTAGGATCCCTCCCCTGGTCCCCATCCCTTTCTTCAGCTCCAGAATCTCCATATGATTCTTTTCAAAAATATTTTTTCATTGATTTTAGAGAGAGGAAAGTAGAGGGAGAGACAGAGAAAAACATCGATCGGCTGTCTCCTGCTCATCCCCTACTGGGGATCAAGCCCGCAACCTGGGCATGTGCCCCGACCGGGAATTGAACTGGTGACCTTTTGGTGCATGGGATGATGCTCAACCTACTGAGCCACACTGGCCAGGGCTCCATATCATTCTACTAGTATGTTTTCATGATCTAGTCTTCACACTTTAATTTGTGTCTACCTGTGTGTCATCCCACCTCTCTCCTGACCCATCGGATGCTACAGCCATCTGCCTTTGCCTGCCTCAGAACAGGGCAGGGTGGGTGCCAGAAAGGCCAAAGGGAGAACCTGGTGGAAGATGATGACTAGCAGAGAGAGCCTCTCCTTGTCGCATCAAGGTGGGATGTGGGGGAGTGAGAGGGGGGTGGAAAAAGGATGCAACAGTTTAAATACTCCAAATATGCTGCAGAGATGCAGAGGAGTAGAAGGAAGAGAAAAGAAACCTGGGCAAGGACCTGTGCTGAGACTGTTCTTCCTGGTCTGTGCACCAGTGCCCACCTCTGTTGCAATCTGAACGAGCAGCTTTGTCACAGGCTGTCCAGATCTGGCAGATGACCGTGAGAAATGCCAGGGTTCATGGAGCCTCCGGAAACAACCCATCCAAAAGCAGACAGGCCACCTGTCCAGGCTGAGCACAGGCAGCCCTCCTCCCAAGGGACTACCTGGTCTATTGCTCCCTTAACTAGATCAGAACACAACAAAGGGGGCAGACAGAGGAGGGATGAAAGCAAAGAGCTAGAAGTGAGTGTTCATGGACGTTTACCTGAGGTGACAAAGTGCTCCACTGGCACCAGACACGTTTTCTGTTTGCTGCGCAAGGGAGAGCCCATCGGAAGGGGCTGGGTAGCATCTTGGAAGAAGAGAGTCGTCTTGGATTTTTTGGGAGATTTTTGCTGTTTGGTTTAAGGCTCCTCTTTCCATGCAGGGGGAGGGAAGAGAGGGCTCCCGCAGGATTAGATGAGGGTCATGAATAACAGTGTAGAATTCCAGGCATTGCTTCATGCTCTAGCAACCATGGCTAAAAGCACTCTTGCCATAAAGTTGTTTTGCTTTTGCCTTTTAAAGTATTTTTTGTGCAATTACATCATCTGGTTGTACTCCTTTAAGAATCATGTATGACAGATTGCTGACAGATATATGAAAAGATGCTCACCCTCACTCGCTATAAAGTAAATGCAAGCCAAAACCACAATGAGATACCACCTCACACCGGTTAGAATGGCTATTATCAACAAAACAGGAAGCAACAAGTGTTGAGAGGATGTGGAGAAAATGGAACCTTCACACCTGCTGGTGGGAATGTAAATTGGAGCAATCTCCATGGAAAACAGTATGGAGGTTCCTCAAAAAATTAAGAGCTACCATATGACCCAGCAATCCCTCTTAGGATATCTACCCCCAAAATTTGAAAACACTTATTCATAAAGATATATGCGCCCTTATGTTCATTGCAGCACTGTTCACAATATGTAGGACATGGAAACAACCCAAGTGTCCTTCAATGGATGACTGGAAAAGGGGGACGTGGTTCATACATACAATGGAATACTACTCAGCCATAAAAATGATGAAATTTTCCATTTGTGACAGACAACATGGCTGTATCTTGAGAGTATCATGCTAAGTGAAGTAAGTCAGATGGAAAAAAGACGAGAACCATATGATTTCACTCATATGGGGTATACAAAACAGAAGTCAACAAACAAATGAACAAACTCACTGACACAGATAACAGTATGGTGGTTACCAGAGGGGCAGGGGGGTGGAGGGAGAAAGAAGAAGGAAAAAGTGAAGGGGGTCAAATATATGGTGATGGAAGGAGTCTAGACTCTGGGTGGTTGGTGAGCATACAATGCAACATACATATGTCTTTATTAACTCATCTCACTCTAATAAATTTAATTTTAAAAATCCTAAAAATAAAAAAGAATCATGTGTGAGCAAAACTGTACATTATAAAATAACTGAATCTCTTGGCTAAATGTGGACTTGAGTTCTAGAGCTTGGGAGAAGGGAGTGTGCAGTGAAGCGGAGAGGACAAATGAGGCACAAGCTTTACTTCCTATTATTTTGAAATTTCTGAATTCAGCTTCACCTGACTGCACATAAGTTGAAAATTACTTCTGTGTCACCTACAAAAAACATCTCAGTTGGTGGTATAAACATAGGAGGGAGAAGGAAGCCTCCAGCACAAACAGCTCCTGAGGAAGTGCTGGGATGATGCCGCGAAAGGCGCGCCGCCTGGGCTGGGGTGAGAGCAGCTCTCCCCGGTGAGGCTGTGAGGGGGCACATGAGAACAGCAGGACTTTCAGTGCAAGCCACCATGGGACTGATGACAGCTACTCTGATGCGAGGCCCGCAAGGACTGCCAAAGATGCCCAGTTTTCAAGCCTCATTAACTGTGGGGAAGGCCTCTAACAAAAATCCTCGTATTGTTAATTCCTCAGGCCAGGACATCAGCGGCCAGTTGGCAGAGGACATTGAAGGTTTCTATGAAAAAGGACAGAAATAGGACCCAAACAGATCTGGACAGACTTGGATCTAGTAAGAGCAAACCTAACAGAGATAAAGGCTAACACTGAGGTCCAAGAAATTAACTGCACCCGTCCCAGGTGGAGAACTGTGGTGCAAAAGGAGCATCTATGGAGAACAGCTGTGTTTTGGCTGACTCCATTATTTGGAAGAATCTGTTTAGCATAAGACTGCCAGACGAGTTTTCCTTTTAAAGGCAGCAAAACCAAATCTAAAACCAAATCAATGTGGTTCTCCCAGAGTGAGGATCACAGAGCTGCAGAACCCTTAAGGGATCTTAGAAAGAATCTTCCACCAGTTTAGACCTTGGGACAGAGGAAGGGATGGGTTTGTGTCTGGGCACAATCTTCTACCAGTTAAGCAGCACAGTGAGAAGCTAGTGACCAAAGAGGGAAATGAAAGGGTAAGACCAAACGAGTAAAAATTCAAGGGGAATGAAAGCTGGCTCCAAATATTTTTAAAAATATAGTTTTTATTGATTTCAGAGAGGAAGGGAGAGGGAGAGAGAGATGGAAACATCAATGATGAGAATCACTGATTGGCTGCCTCCTACATACTCCCTACTGGGGATCAAGCCCGCAACCAGACCTGTGGCCTGCCTGGGAATGGAACCGTGACATCCTGGGTTCATAGGTTGATACTCAACCACTGAGCCACATCACTGGGCTTGGTTCTAAATATTAAAATGCAGGTTGTTGGGCCCAGAGGTCCCAATTCAGCAGTCTGTGCTCAGAATTTGTATTTTCCAGGTGCAAATTAATAAGTTCCCAGATGATGCTGATGCAGCTGGTCCAGGGACCATACTTTGAGAACCACTGCTCTAAGTAAATATATATATGACAGAAATGGGACCCAAACAGATGTATATATATAATTTTTTTTTTTTTTACTAAGACACAATGGCCTATTTCTTAGTAAGCCCAATTTAGGGAAACTTTATTGGTTTTAAAACTCCACACCATTGGTATTTAAAATTATGCTTAAAAGTTCCACCTTTACTTTCTGACCCTTAGCGTTTCTTATTAGTTCAGCTTCATAAAGCAGACTTCTGTTGCTGCTTCATTTTCTGGCATTTTATATAACAGGCCATTTCTCTCTGGTCTTCTTCCACTTTTCCTTATTTTTCTAGTATGCTCAGCAGAACAAGCTTCAAGACACATTAAGATGTGACCTGCTTTTAACAAATGGTATCTGGCTGTCCCACATCTTCTAGAATAGTAAATATTGATCCACTCCTTTCCCCAAAGCCCACACCAAGCTCACCATTCCCAGGGGCCCATTAGGGTTTGAAGCAGCTGCATTTAATTCCTCATTAATTTTGTTTGATCTTATGTACTTGAAGCTTCAGCCTTTAGATCTCACAAGGAAAATTACCAGCAGATGGAAATGCATATAAAGTGACATGGAAAGCAATGCAAATTAATACAAACCATGCATCTCTACATTGAGTAGGAAAAGCCTGATATCTGCTTGGCTCCTCTGCACTGTGGTGAGCGTCACGGGACCCTTTTATTACAATTAACTTAATTTTGTCTTATTTATTTTGTTTGTTACAGCTAATGTTAAAGAGCATCCGGCACCTGATACTTGTTGACATGCTAAGTGAAAGATGCCCCTGCCTGTGAGTTAGGCAAATGGGATCCTGGCCTTAACTTTGCTACTGTTCGACTCTGAAGGGCTTGGACAGGTTCTCAAAATTCTCTAGGTCTCAGATTCTACATCTGGAAATGATGGAAACGACATCATCATAATACATCCACCAGCGCTAAGGCTTACTGAGCACTCACTATGTACCAGGCACAATGCGCGCGCGCACACACACACACACACACACTGTACATGCACCATACACACACACATTGGGCATTCATGATGCACATGTGCCTACCTTGTGCATACATCATACAAACATTCATACATTGTACAGACACTGCACATACATAATGCACACATGCAATCCTCACAACAGCCTGCAAGAAGTCACCGTAGAGCATGTACCCCTTAGGTGTGGTGCCATTTCAGAGGCCAGGAGACCAGGCAGAAAAGTCAGGGAGCTTGTGCAAGGTCATGAGCTAGAGCAGCCGTGGGCAAACTACAGCCCGCGGGCCGGATCCGGCCCGTTTGAAATGAATAAAACTAAAAAAAAAAAAAAAAGACCGTACCCTTTTATGTAATGATGTTTACTTTGAATTTATATTAGTTCACACAAACACTCCATCCATGCTTTTGTTCTGGCCCTCCGGTCCAGTTTAAGAACCCGTTGTGGCCCTCGAGTTAAAAAGTTTGCCCACCCCTGAGCTAGAGAGTGGTGGGGTCACTCCAGAACCACTCTCAGCCACTCTGCAGCTCTGTTGTGTGAATTCCATCAATGTTTCTCCTAAGCATTAAATTTGCATATCTACGAAGTAAAACTTCAAACTTCATAGACATAAGTGCTTCAAAATTTGTCTTAGTAAGAAGTTGAAATTTGTTATATGAGTTTGATATCAAAATGCCAGCATGACCAGGCTGTTTTTACCAAACGCTCCCAGAGTGGAAGGGGCTGCAGACATCCTGTATGTTCACCCCTCCTTCCCACTCGTTCATTCCATTCACAGATCAATGTGTGCGGCTCTCTCTTCTTAAAAAAGCCAGCACTTGCCCAGCTAGTGTGTCTCAGTGGTTGAGCATTGACCTATGAACAAGGAGGCCACAAGTTCAATTCCTGGTCAGGGCACATGCCCAGATTGTGGGCTCAATCACCATTAAGGGGTGTGCAGAAGGCAGCCAATAAATGATTCTCTCTCACTGATGTTTCTCTCCCTCTCCCTTCCTCTCTGAAATCAATAAATATATGTATTTTAAAAAGCCAGGTCTCTGTCCCACCTCTCATTCAAAGGGCAATTTCTAGGGAGATAAGTGTAGCCCCCCACTGCACGCGCGCACACACACACACACACACACACACCGCGATGCTCACTCCCACTGCAGACGAGGTGGAGATCCAGCACCCCCTGGTTTTCCTCCACCTCTTCCCATGAAGGCAGGGGCTTTTTTCCAGGTCCACACCCCTCCCCCACCCACCGCAGGCTTAAAACAACAGGTGACCCCCAGCTCTTTGGAGGGTAATCTGCAGCCTGCTCTATCCAGACATTGAAGTATTTCTACTCTCAAAGCCTAGAAAGCAGCTCAGACTTAACAAAACCCAACTTGTTTTTCTCCCCAAATCCGCCCTTCCTCCACTGTTCCCTCTTGTGTACATGGTAGCACCATATACCCAAGCGCTCAAGCTTAAATTCAGCAGTGTCACCCTGCACTCTCACACCCTACACAAAACTAGTCACCAGGTCTGCCTTCAATCCACCCACTTGTGTCATCCCTGCTGCCACAACCTCAGCCTAGGCCACCAGGCCTCTCACAGCCCGAAACAGCCCTGTCTACTTGAAGGGCTGTTGAGTCCATTTTCCACACGGCCCCTGCAGCTTTGAATTTAACTCTCACCAGGATACTTTCAGATGTGAAACACTCCTGAGGATCAATTCCGCAAGATGGCCCAAAGATCTGGCATCATCTAGCCCTGGTACCTGCTGACCTCAGGTGTTGCCATTCTCCCCCAGGTCACACTAGCCGGGTTCAGTCCCTGCTCTCCCCTCCTCAGTCTCAGGGCACACCCTTCCCTGGGCGAGCACACTCCCCCTTTAATCCTCTTCCTCCTTCCACTTGGTTTATGCAGCTCCTACTCATCCTTCAGGTTCTAACTTCAATCTCCCCAAGAAGGACCCTTGCCTTCACCCCAGCACACCTGTGCTCCCCCAGCACCCAGGACGGCCGGGCACACAGTACGTGCTCCATACATTTGGGTTGATGAAGTGACTTTTCATCCTTGCAGTACATAATCCTGTCTCCCTGCTTTTGAGGCTGACATAGTTTTACTTCCAGTCCCTGGTGCTAATAGCCCCAGGTCCCCAACACCAGCGGCCCCACTGGCTGGTGGTTCTCAAGGGAGAGGGAGCAGAAGCTGGGCACTGTCTGTATAGTCTTATGTCTCTACCTGCCCCTGCCTCCATGACCCAAGTTCATGCCCAGTTAGTTCCATAACGATTTACTGCCCTATCCTGAGGGTACTTAGCCTGGTGGACTCATTGCCCAATTACACCATTCACCACCACCCCCAAACCACCTCTCTGCAGACTGTGTGGCATTTAGCAAATAGCTGTAAATTTTACCTCTCAAAGGAATGGGTTCAAGTAATAACCAGGAGGGGACACTTCTCCCCCACTCCCAACGGAACTCTTCAGTCTTTCCCAGAAACATTCAGTGCCACACAAACCGATTCTGTGATTCTTCAACTATGTGTTTCTCTGCAAATGCAAGTTAAACAATGATTCAACAGCATCTTAACTGGTCATTTCTCACAGCGAAATGGATCCTTAGAAAGTTCCATATAGAAACTGCTCTCTCAACGATTCGCTTACCTTTAAGGACTTTACTTCCTCACGGCACTACCAACAAGATCGGTGCCAAGGACGGGCTCTAGAATATTTGATAGGCGGCTTCATATAAAGGGCATGTGTGTGCATGTAAGATAAGGTCAAACGGGTGGCTTTCATGTCTCCCAAACAACGTGGACTTATATAGTTTGCTGCTTTTTCATTTTGAGGACGCGGAAAAGTCAAGTGCCTCAAGGCTAAAGCCAGCTCTCCACTGGCCCAGCCGGGCTACAATACCCGAGTTTCCTGGGCTACAACCCCGTGAAAAAACCTCCCGCAAGCGGGACAGTTGTTTTGTTCTGCGATGAACAAAACAACACCACCCGCGAGCACCGTTAGCCTAAGTGCAGACCGTAATGCCGACTCGAATGCACACCTCTTGGCTCGGGGCCCCGGAGCTCCCAGCCCGCCGGGACGGCGCCGCCACTTCGCCGGGGGACGGAGGACTCCCGGCCAGCTCCGCCGCGCCGCGCCGCGCCGACCTTAGAAGCGCAGAAGATCGTCCCTGCCCAGGGCGCCGCGGGAGGTCAGTCCCGCAGCCTCCGGTGCCCGAACTAGGAGGAGACATCCCCACCCCCAACCCACACACCTTGTCCTATTGGGGAAGCCGGGGAAGCAGCCCGTTCCCGCGGGCGCCGCCTCCCTCTCCCTCCCATTCGCCTCCCGCCGCCTGGGGGCAGCGTGGCCGGGCCCCGCAGGTCCAGGTCGGAGGAGAGGCTAGCAGGCGGGTCCGCACACACGGGCGCGGGGACCCCGTCCTTGGGCTCCCCTCACCTGGGCGGGTCTAGGTGACCCTCAGGCAAAAGGACCAAACGGCGGGCTCCGGCCCCGGGAAGGGGCGCATCCCGGCAGCCGCGTCCGCACCCGGGGAGGCGGGGGTGGGTGGGGGGGGGGAGCCCAGGGAAACCCTGGGACCCGCGCGGCTACTCGGCCATCCCGCTCCGCATGCCCGGGGGCCGGGGTGTGGACACGCGGACCCCATCTCCCAGGACGCCCTCGCCCTTCACGCGCCGGCCGCCCGCACCCTCCGCCCTGGTCCCCAGGGAACTTCCAGCGTCCGGCCTCCGCCCGGGGCCCTGAAGTTCCTGCGCCCGGCGGAGCCGCCTCCGGCCCCGGACTCGGACTCCGCCGTCCGGTGCCCGCACGGGCCTGGGACACCCGCAGGCTCAGCTGAGGATCCGGGCGACTTCCCCGGCCGATCCGCGCCCCCGTCCCTCGAGAAGGACGGGCGCCCAGGTTTCCCCGGGAGGCAAAGTGAAAGTCGCGAGGAAGAAGGGTCCGGACGTCCCGGCCTCCCAGCGGCTGGGACAGGGGCCCCGCACCCGCCGCCGCGGGGCAGCCCCACACCTCGCCGGCCGGCGAGACCAAGTCGACTTACGAAAGAGAGCGGGCCGCCCCGAAGCGGGGTCCCCTCGGCTGCAGAGGTCGTCCCGCAGGGGGCCTCGGCTGCGCTCCGGCTCCCGGCCCCTCTGCTGCCGCCGCTGGCTCCCGCCTCCTCCGCCACCTCGGCGGCGCGCCCTGCCAAGGACTTGCTCTCCCTCCGCCGGGGGTGGGAGAGCGCCGAGCGGCCCCCGTGACGTGGAGGGGAAAGGAGGAGCGCCGCCGCCGCGCTCCCGCAGAGGGAGCTCCCGGCCCGCGCTCCGGGGTCCCGGCCCCGCGCTCCGGGCAAAGTTCCCAGGCGCACGCGGCGCGCTCCGTTCGGGTCCAGCCGCAGCTGCCCCGAGCGTCCTCCAGGTTCGGCTCCCTCCCCGCGTCAAACAGACCAGAAACCCGCGGCCTGAAGAGCTAAGCGACTTGCCCCAAGTTGCTCGGAGCGGTCAGAACGCAAACTCAAGTCTGCGTTTTCTTGCTTCCCCCCCAAGGCTGGGCTCCGCGAGGCTCGGCTTTGCGGGACTCGCCCGCTTCCATTGGTAAGATAACTGCCCCGGAGAAGCAGCGTGGGAAGGGGGAGCTTTATGCCCAATAAATAGACTACAAAGTTGTTTTTTTCAATCAGTGCCTACATGCCAAATAGACACCGCGGCTTCCTCTTGACCCGCAAGCGGGGTGAGGGTGGCGGGCCGCGCGGGCGCGGTATCCGGTACCAATCTGCTCACCCCAAAACTGCCTGAAAGCAAGCACACGCCTACTTAGCCGATTGGGCAATACCCATCACTGGGCCCGTGTAGCGGGTTCCTCTGCATAGGCTGGCTTTATTAAACGGGCGCTCTGCTCTGCGCTGTGCTCGGAATTCATTCCTGCACCCGCAGGCGCCCCCGCGGAGCTCCCCCACTTCGAGGGCCAGAGCTCCTAGGGTCTGTGGTCTGCCTGGTGGGGCAGGGAGCGCACCCGGAGAGCCGTTCCCAACTGGTTTCTTTACTCCCTCCTCGGTCTAAGGTGACTGAGGGCCTGCTGTATGCCTGGCTGGATGGTGGGGAGCTGGAAAGGACCTGGTAAATCGGCTAGGAGTCCTGAAAGGGATCCCATCGTCTTTACTCCCAGGATAGTCTGTCCACAGTAATAGAGACTCTGAGACTACCCTGCCCTTTAAAAAGTTCCCTGTTCTCAGGGGGAGCAAGTAATATCCATTTTACAGGCTTGTTTTCAAGCAAATCCTAGTTTTGCACTCATCTTTTTTCCCAGTGGGAACTCCCCTCTCTGGACGAGTCATTAGAAGTCACCAATTCACCCCTCTGGTCTCCCTCATTTGCACATCAGGATGATGATGGCGACAGTGATGGCGACGGCGATGACAAAAACCACGGAGGCTTCTATTATCCATCAAAGGTGCTAATTCTAAGCAACTTATGCAGATTAACTCTCAGTCCTTACAGCGTTAGGAGGGAGGTGCCATTTCTATTCTGATTTTATAGATGAGAAAGAGCGAGGCAAGTGAGGTGAAATAATTTGCCAGTAAGTGGCAGGCCAGAACCCAGAAGCAGGAGGTCTATCCTGGTGTCCGTGCTGTTAACAACTGAGGAAACTGAGGCCTCCAGGACTGGAATCCAAATGGTTCACCAGCCACCAGCAGCCCAGCTCACAGGGGCCTCCAGTTACCTCAGGAAGGCCGCCATGAAATCTGCACACACACTCCCAAACAGGTCCATGTTATTATTTTAATATATCATATCATAAAGTGGTTATCCATTTAACTCACTTGCTCTAGTATCTCCAACTCCCAGACCAACCTTTTTGTCATAAAGAGAACTGTTTCTAGGATGGGACTCTAAAAACACCACTAACATGAATTCTGTAAACTTTGTGTTAGATTATTCTACACTCAGACCATACCCAGCGCTCTCCCTGTCCTGTCCACCCACTGCCTTCACTTAGCCCCTTCCTTCCCTTGAAACCGCCCTCCGATCAGCGCCTGGGTCTTCAGAAAGCAGTTACCAGAGGCTGGATGGTGGCCCCAGAAGGCCTCTGCTAGTACCACAGCATGCTCAGCATTCCCAGGGGAGTCTCCCAGGACTGCTGTAACAAACTCCCCAAATTGGGTGACTTACAACAGCAGAAATGTGTCTTTCATGGTTGTGGAGGCCAGAAGCCGAAACCAAGGTGTGGGCAGGGCTATGATCCTTCTGCAGGGAAGACTCCTCTGCCTCTGAGCTTGTGGTGGTTGCTGCCCGTCCTTGATGTTCCTTCTTGCAGCTGCGTCATTCCCATCTCTGCCTTCACCATTGCTTGGCCTTCTTTTCCTGTGTCTCCTCTGTGTCCAAACTTGTCTCTTCTATAAAGAATACAGGACATTGGATTTATGGCCACTCTAATCCAGTATAGCCTCTTAACTTGATTACATATTCATACATATATGAATTTTGGAGGGACCTTATTCAACCCAGTACAATGGCCAAAAGTCATTCACTGTTAATGAAAATGTGTTGCTTGAGTTGAGGATGCAAAGAAATATAAGTCACAGTCCCTGCCCTCAAAGAAAGACACTGTAGCTACAGAGGTAGTCCCTGCACCCAGAACATAACTAACCAACAAGATAGGGGATGCTAAGGGCCAACTGACTGGGACAAAAGGCAATTCATGGGCCAGGTTTGAAAGCTCCTCGGGAAATTCTAAAGTGAGCCCAGGCTGGAAGCCCGCTGAGACCCACAGCACTGCTTTGGAGTACTCTGAGTGCTGCTAGGCGGTGCTCCAGTGGCTTCCAGCTTCTCGTGTCCCACGGCTGGGATCCTTGATCCCCTAGTCTGAAAGGGACATGTGCAGTTATTGCGTTATATACAATAACTCAATTTGGGGAGAACTATAGTCACTTTCTCTATTGTGGAAAAAAGTGTTATTTAAAGCAACTGAATGTAATCTCTTATACTTCATGGCTAGACCAGAAAACACTTCACGAATATTTTAATAATGAGAAAGCTGAGGCCCCCTGGGCAAAGCCTAGATGGGCAGGGGTGAGTCACAGAGAGTCAAATGCTATGCTTATAATAAAATAGGAGGAAACAGGAGAATTTTGACTTCCTATGGCAGGCCTGGAGAAAGGTGATGGGTGGCCCAGGAGAGAGAAGGGGAAGATGTGGAAAGAAGCTATAGAAGTGGTTTTCAGCCTGGCTGCACATTAGCATCGCCTGGGGAACTTAAGCAATTACTGATGCCCAAACTTACTCTCAAAGATTCTACTGTAATGGGTACAGGGATGTGTGTGAGTGATGCAGCAGGGTTGTTAATCAGTGGTTTAGAGAGAATTAGGGAGACTGAGCAACTTCTCATAATAACAATATATATGATTTATTGAGTAACCACTGTGTGCCAGCCAGTGGGCTGCTCACTTTACACAGATTATCTTATTAAATCCTCACAAACAAGGTTAAATAACTAGTGAGTGGGGGAGCCAGGATGTGGGCCTAGAGCCTGCATTCATATCCACTGTCCTATACACCTCAACCAAGGCCGGGTCTGAAGGGAACATCATCAAGGACCGAGTCCCTGCGGGAGAGGCCACGTTTAGTCATTTCTAAGTCGTGTGCTGTGCTGTAACTCCTTCCCCTTTACCACCAAGCCTTCGGGGAAGCCTGCTCCTGCTCCACAGCAGCTGGGGTGCATGGTGCTTCGGGAAAGGCCCAGGTGGGGTGGGATCAGCATGAGGCAGGGGCATGTGGGAGGTGGTGACCGCACAGTGGCTGTGCTGAGAGCTGAGAGCAATGACCAGGGACCGAGTTGATCAACAGGCTGATGGATTTTTCTCAGAGAAAAGCAGCTACAGTGGGAGAACATAAGTCTATTCTTGGGAGAAAGAATAGAGCATAAGTCTATTCTATGTAGAGAAACCAGGGTACCTAAAGTGGGGGAGTGTGGTGAGCCGGCACGGCCATGGCATACTCAGCCCCAGGGCGCCTTATGTGCCATGCCAGCTCAGCTTGGTTCAGTGACCCTGAGTGGGGGCGGGGGGGGGGGCGTTGAAAGGATTGAGAAAAGACAGACAAGAGAGTGAAAGCTGGGTCTCGGTGGGACACTGCTCCCTGATGAGGAGACATCGCCAACGCCCACACGCCCTGTCTTTATTTTATAGCAGATGCCACGAGGCAAAGTAGGGGCGTGATCAAGTTGTTTACAGCATTCTCGTGAGTTCCAACCCTACTCAACTACATGCACCTGAACTCTAGCACACAGGCACGTGGGGCTACGTGTTCGGACCATAGGTTCAAGCTTAATTGTGCTGGGAGGGCCCTGCCTTCCAGCTGGGACTTGCACGTGGCAATGAGAGGACCCTGTCCTTTCATTAGTCCGAGGTTTGAACCTGGCCAAAACACTGTAGCCGCGCCCTATATATCCCCCTTTACTTTTGTTTTTAAACACGACCACTTACATTATCAAAAAAACTCTAAATAAATTATTCAGCATCATCAAAACAGACTTCTGGCTATTAACAAAACCATAAACAGCAATGTTACCAAGAGAACAAAACTCTGGCTAAAAACTCTGGCTAATAACAAAGCAATACCAATGCAAAATCAAGCTACAAACATGTTAACATTTTCAGGATAAACAACATCAACCACAGCCATCTTCTGCTTTACAGTGGCTTAAAACCTAGGAGATTTCCACCTTATTTTATACCTCCTAATTACACCGCTTGCTTCTTGCCGCTTATTTTCTACTGTTTATTTCTATAGCTTATTTCTCTATTCCTACAGCTCTTATTTCTACTTATTTTCGCTATTTCTACTAATTTTCTGACGTCTACCGCTTCCACAGCTTATTTCTTACCGCTTATTTTCTAAAGCTTATTTCCTACCGCTTAGGTCTCTATTTCTACCACTTATTTCCACCTATTTCTCTGTTTCTACAACTTACTTATTTCTCTATTCCTACTGCCTACAGCTTATTTAAGAGATCTCTTATTTTCTACCACTTATTTCCTAACGTTTCACTTATTTCTATTGCTTATTTTCTACTTATTTCTTACTTCTACAGCTTATTTCTACCGCTTATTTTCTACAGCTTATTTCCTACCGCTTATGTCTCTATTTCTACCACTTATTTCTACTTATTTCTCTATTTCTACAGCTTATTTCTCCTTACCTATCTTTAGCTTAACAACTTATTTTTCTTATTTTTGTTTCTTTAAGCTTACTCTCTGCGCGCGCCTTGGAGCCTCCTTTCAGGGGAGGTTAGTGGCTTTTGCCCTGTATGTTGACTAAAGGGCTCAAGTCACCCCACTTGGCCTCTAAAAAAAAAAAAAAAAAAAAAGGAGGGCCACAATCCCAGGGAGCTAGGGGCTCCCAGGCATGCATTACTGCACATAAAATCATTTGTGGCACAGAGCTGGGCTCTTCCAAATTTAACTGCCTGCCCCTTAATACATCCTAAATATCTCTCTTTTGGGGTCGGAGCACTAAGAACCAACATTTTCTTAAACCTCTTCATTTCCATCACCAGCATATATTTTGGGGCCATTTTAACACAAAGAAACAGTTTTGTTTTGTGCTGTTTAATCTCTTCATGACAGATAATGTGTGGGCTGTAATGAACAGAACAAAGAGGCTGTGCTGAGAGGCAAGTGTTGGGCGATTGGTGCGGCTCAACCCCCAGCTAGGAAACTCGCCTTACCACTTCCTTGCCTCCGGCTTTGAAGGGACAGGACCCAACTTCCTATCTCATCCAGGTGTCTTGTGTACAGAAATGTCAACTGCCTTTACCTTTACAAGTACCACTATTCACATTACAGCTTAAAATGTCTGCACCCATTGTTTCGATTTTAAAGCCCCTGTCAAAGTAGCCAAAATGAAGGAATATGAACTTAAAATTTGCCCCAGGAATTTAGAGGTGAACCATGCAGCAGCCTGTGCTCAACAGGCTGAGTTGATCTGACATGGCTTCAAGTTCTGTTGCTCTTATTTAGGTGGGAAAGGAAAAGGGGATGTGAGAAGATGATGATCGAGCTTAAGCAGAAACTTACCACATTTCTTGGCCTTCATGTATTTAAGAAAGATATATCCCTGGTTTCCTGTAAAATCGGCTTCAACAACAATGAGATGAGGAAAATAGAAGGAAAGGGAGTCCAGAGAAACAAATGTGGAGGTCATGTGCTGAGTACTGAAAACCCAAAGAGACTTGAAACCCAGGTCCTATGGGCACATGCATTAACTTAAAAACAACAGGATTGCCCAAGCTGGTTTGGCTCAGTGGATAGAGTGTCAGCCTGCAGACCAAAGGATCCCGGGTTCAATTCTGGTCAAAGGGCACGTACCTTAGTTGCAGACTCCTCCTGGGCTAGGCCCCAGGCCCTGGTCAGGGCTCAAGCACGAGGCAACCAATCAATGTTTCTCTCACATCGATGTTTCTCTGTCTTTCCTTCTCTCTTCTACTCCCCTAAATATCAATGGAAAAAAGTCCTCAGGTGAGGATTAACAAACAAACAAAAAATAAACAGGATAGTCTCCAGGAAAATTGAGTTTAGGCAATATCTCGGAGGAATGAGCTTTACTCATTCTTTATACCTGGAACTCCCTAGATTGAAAAAGGGAGCCCACGAGCAGACACCAGTGTGTTCGCCCTGAAACTTGTCCAGTAAGACGTCTGCATTCCATTACCCACCAATGAGCATCGCCATCTTCCCTGATTGCCTGCCATTCACCAAAATGAGCAAACACTGACTCCCTCAGGATGTGGAGGTGGAAGGAGCCTCTCTCCCTGGTTTGCAGATGGCTACCTTTTCACTGTGTCCTCACAGAGTCTTCTATCCTTGCAGGTGCATCCCTGAGGTCCTTTTGTGTAACTAAGTTTCTTCATATAAGGACAACAGTCATGTTGAATTAGGCGCAGCCTTATTCTAACTTAATCACCCCTTTAAAGGCTCTATCTCTAAATACAGTCACATTTTGAGGAGCTGGGGATTAGAACTTCAATATATGAATTAAAATATTACATATATATATGTGTGTGTGTATATATATATATATATATATATATATATATATACACACACACATATATATATATATTTTCATTTCAGAGAGGAACGGAGAGGGAGAGATAGTAACATCAGTGATGAGAGAGAATCATTGACTGGCTGACTCCTGTACGCCCCCTAATGGGGATTGAGCCTGTAACCTAGGCATGTGCCCTGACCAGGAATCGAATCTTGACCTCCTATTTCATAGGAGCCCACACAGGCTGGGCTCAACATATGACTTTTGAGGGGAAACAATTCATCCCATAACAGGGATGAAAAAAGTTTACGAGCGAGTCAAAGTTAAAGATGATTGGGACATGAAGCTGGAAGGTTATATAGGATCACAGAGTAGGCGGCCTTGAATTGGACCTAGATTTTCCTCTTGAAGCAGCAGGGAAGTAAAATAGATCTTTAAGAAGAATTTGGCACAGTGTGCCACAGGTTTTCATAAGGAAAAATGGGGGTGGGTTAGGATTGCCGATGCACATTGTCTAAACATGCACTGATAAAGGACTGAAGCCAGGAGGGGAAGTGGAAGGGACTGAATGAAAGAAACTGAGGAGAAAGGGACAAGACGTATGCTTGGACATCAGCCACCAGGCCAGCGGAAGTCTGTACTATAGTAATTCAAGCCTTAGAAGGAAGTTTTATTTTGTAATTTTTGTAACAGGATTGTAACATTGAGGCTCCAGCTTTCTAACACCGAGGACTACCTTACGAAGTGGTAGTAAGGAATAGGCTTCCTTGTTGAGTAAGGAGTATCTGGAGGTGTTCAAGAAGTGAGTTTTACGGAAAGGATTCAAGTATCAGGCAGAAGACTGGATTTTTAGATATTCCCGGAAGTCCCTTATAAGGCTCAGGGTCAGAAGCTTGAGGGCTTCATTTAGGACCCAGAATAGGCAAAACATCTAGCAAATCCCCAAATTGCCCCGTCTTCTCTCCTGCATGATCTGGGTTCAGGTAGCTCTCGTCCCTGAACCCTAATGGGAGTAGACCTTTTTGCTGTTCAGTTTGGGCAATACTCAGTGTGCCTCAGGGCACTAGGTGTTATGTCAGTTTCCAGTCGGTATATAAAATTTTAAAGGGGGCTTAGAAAATTAAGTGTAAGAATTTGATCACTAAGATGAAAACTTAGAATTGCAAGATTTCTTGTAGTATAAATTTAGAATGTATGACTTATGTAAATTATAATCACTAAATAAAATACCTTTTAAAGTTGTTCTTAAAAATATATTTTTAAATTACAAAAGAAATGTGGTGTGTGTTTTTTAAGTTGAAAGTAAACTGCAAAAGTATGCTTTCACCAGGGATTAAGAAGCACAAATTGGCAATTATAAAATAGTCGTGGGGATGTAAAATACAGCACAGGGAATACAGTCAATAATATTGTAATAATTATGTATGGTGCCAGGGTGTACCAGACTTATGGGGTGATCACTTTGTAAGTTATATAAATATCTAATCACTATGTTGTACACCTAAAACTAATATAATATTGAATGCCAACTGTAGTTGAAAAATAAAATTACAAAAATATCCTTAGGGACCATCATTGCATAGTTTTATTTGCAGCATTCCAGACCTTTTACTCAGCATACTCTACCCCCTACACACTTATACATACAAATACACATTTCATAGCTTATAAAGTACATATACCATACATAATATATGTATACTAGAGTCCCCAATGCATGAAATTCGTGCAAGAGTAGGCCTTCCTTCCCCCGGCTGCTGGCACTGACTCCCTCTGGCATCTGGGACCTGGGCTTCCCTCATAACCCCGGCTTTGTCCAGAAGGTGGTCTGGAAGGTCGTCCGGTCGGACGTCCAGTCTAATTAGTATATTACACTTTTATTATTATAGATTTATATGGTTATTTTTATACGTGCAAAGGCATATAATTTTTATTCATTTAAAACCAGTATTTGTTTTAAACATTTCCTAACAATTTGCATCTTTCATTTACTTATATGTACAAGTTCCATGTTAGTACATATATTCCCAAAGGACCCATGTTTTAAATATATCCTTAAGTAATAAAAGCCAAATAGACCACATCATGTAGACTATTCAAGAATTAGAAAAATAGAATATTCTAAGAAAACTATGTTGGAACTAGAGGCATGATGCACAACACTTATGCACTAGGGATTGGAGGGGCGGGGGGAGGTCCCTCAGCCCGGCCTGTGCCCTCTTGCAGTCCAGGATCTCTCGGGGGATGTCCACCTGCTGGCTTAGGCCTGCTCTCCGCAGGCAGTCAGACATCCCCGAGGGGTTCTTAGTGCTGCCTCAGAGGTGGGAAAGGCTCCTGCCACCACCGCTGCGCTCGCCAGCCGTGAGCCCAGCTTCTGGCTGAGTGGCGCTCCCCCTGTGGGAGTTCACTGACCACCAGGGGGCAGCTCCTGTGTTGACCTGGTGGTTAGTGCATGTCATAGCAACCAGTCATTCTGCCGTTTGGTCGATTTGCATATTAGCCTTTTATTATATAGAATAATGAAACTCTTTTCAGTTCTCAAACATTATAACTTGAAGGGTTATTCTATCCTGAACATTTTCAGTGGACTCTCAAAGGAAGAAAAATAAAATGATCTATGTCTTTATACTTTTATTAATAGGTAAATCTTCCAGGTACTTTCTTTTCAAAAACTTAAAATTTGTATCTGAATAGAAAGAACACACATATAGAACCCATTCAAAATTTGCCAAAGGGTCCATGTAGTTAAAAACTCTTTCTTTCCCCTTAGATCCCCAGCCCCATAACTTTTCTCCTCACAGGTAACTGTTAATGATATTTAAAATTCTATACACTTAAAATAAGAAATATAAAAACAACACCATCATATCTCCTCTCCACCTCCCCTCAAAATTCTAGCACTGCTAGAGTAATTTTAATTGTAATTAAGAAGTTTATTTGGGAGTCTGGGATGATGATGAATAATAAATGAAGAAGAATATGGTTATCAAAGGATTAGACATACCCTTGAGAAAACTTATAATGCTCTTGAATATATCGATTTAAAAAAACCTTCATGAAAATGTAGCAAAAGTCAAAGATGAAATAATAAATAAAATAATCAGCCCCAAATCAACACTTGATTCATGTTTTTGTTCTCAGACTCAGCACAGTTACAATTCTATCTACGCTAAATTTTACAAAACTTAGAGTAAATCTCTTTAATAATTTCAAATTTTTATTTCGAGATAAATTTCAAAGTAAATGGGTAAAGGTATTGGGACTTGACTTCTTATTTGAAGTAGATTCACTTTAGCCAGGCCTTTTTTTTGACCAATGACCACTCTTGCTTGTATCCTTACTTCCCTTAAGGAATAACTGTTATTTATACAAAGGCAGAGGTGTTGATCAAAAGATTCGTTTTAAAGTTATGTTGGTAAAAAGAAAGCCAGAGAGTCAATATGGTTTACTTCAAAAATGCCTTTATTTGAATTGATGAACAAAAATAGACCCAGAGACATAGAAGCATGAACAGACTGTTGAACCTCAGAGGGAGGCAGGGGAAGGTAGATGGGAAGAGATCAACCAATAAACTTGTACGCATATATGCATAACCTATGGGCACAGACAATGGGGTGGTGAGGGCCTGGGGGTGGGGGGGACAGGAGTGGGTTAGAAGAGGTTAATGGGGGATCAAGGGGACCTATGTAATACTTTCAACAATAAAGATTTTTTTAAATGCCTTTATTTGAATGGTAAAAATGTATTAATCTTACTTCAGTAGTTGAAGTTATGTTTTTTCTTACAACAGTAAACACACATCTTAAGTGTGTATTAAAATAGGCCCACCAGACCACAAAGATGAAATATGAACGTTAGTTAATAATATGAACAAATACCTAATACATTATTAAGAAAACAAGGCTTTAGAATGTTAGCTCTTCACACTCCACATAGAACTTCCAATGCTGATCCATTATATGGCATGGGAGATATTCTTGGTCGCTGATTAATAGTATTTCATTTATTTGTAGATAATGTGGGATGCTTTGCATTGACTCACTGGAAGTTCCTGTTTAAATAAGTGTCAACAAATTAAAATCTGCCTTTTAAAAATAAGATTTAAATTTATTGCAAATCCCAGACCCTCGTCAAGTCTGTGAGCACACATAATAGGCTTTCTGACCACATCACTCTTCACCCCATTTTCTATACCCCAGATAAGCTGTAAATCAGCACTGGCTGCTCTTGGGGAAAGAAGCCTGTTTGCAGTCTGAGTCATTCATCCTAAAACTGGCTTCTTCATCCTCACTGACAGTCTCAGAAAGTCCTTTCTCAGAGGGCTATATGAGCTCTATATAATTCAGCAAATTGAATCTTAGTCCACAGACAGCACCAATATGGGTGTGACCTTTGCCAGGCAATTTCAGTTAGACAGACCATGTAGTCCAAGAGCTCTGTTTGTAATTCTAAGCAATGCCCAAGTGTTTTCATAATTACACACCTGTGTGGGCACTGGGTTCTTGTGATGCCCAGTAGCCATTAATCCATCTAATGCTGACCCCACTCTAATTTGCTTCTGAAGAATCATCCCTTTCCCTTCACTTGACCATGTGCTTCTAGTGGAATTTATTTAGATCTAAGCCAACCAGTGAATAGGCATTGACTTAAGGATGAAAACATGACCCATTCAGAGTGAAGTGAGATGCAAGAGATCTTTGTTGGTTCTTCTAGGAAAGAGTTCCATATTCTTCCCCTCTGAACTTGAATCTGGAAGCATATAGCTCTGGGATAATGAGAGGAGAGACTGTTAGGATGGAGCTGAGAAACGAAAAGCAGAGAAACTGGTGCTAGTCATGCTGTTTGAAGCCCGGCTTAAGCTGAAGACCTCTTCCTGGACTTTCATATACATGAGTCCATAAAATTCCTTTTTTCAGAGGAAGAGGGTTAAGTGAATTTAATTTGGGTTTTAAACTGTCACAACACAAAGAATTTTAACTTTTTTTACACATGGCCCATATCTAAAACATAATAATTCCCTTATAGCAGCCTTGTTTTGTAGACTTTCTGAAACAAGGCATTCCACAAAGGTTGGGGGTGAGGGGAATTCTTCTTTCAAAAAACCCCACAGCTTTAAATATTACTTAAATTCCTTAAGGTTAGCTTAGCTTCATCAGATGAAGACTAGGTCTTTTGCACACAAAAAACCTGTCTTTCCAGAGTGGCCTTTCCCCAAAAGCCACAGACCTAAATAAAGGGACTAGGTGAGAGGGCCAGGAGCACCTGATGACCTTCACCTTATCTGTAACAAGAAGTCATCACCATGGTGTTCACATAGAGATCCCAAACACTGAAGTTTTGCTTCCATTCTGGCCCTGACAGTCACAGTAAGGGTAGGAAGTTGAAAAAAGGAATAAAGCAGCATAATTCAAATATTACATATAAAATGTTTAAATTGAATATTTTTTAATAGGAGATGATTTTATTTGGGGTACATTAGTAATTGTCACCACCATGGAAAGACCCTAGAAAAACTAAGCTGTTGTGATCTGCAGAAACAGGAACTGACAGGTGAAACACTGTGATACCAGGAACATGCACACACATATAGACTGAAGCAGCCTGACAATACCTGCTGTTTCTTTCTTCCAGTCCTCACTTTGGGGAGGATTAAGTGGAGCAGTGCTTGGATTCCTAGTTCTGCTTAAGGACCAGATTCGCCTGCCTCTAGAGCCTGAAGGAAGCTCTATCACTAAAAGAATTCTTGTTAATGAGAAATAAGAATCCTGAGAAATAGTTATTAAATCCCTTCATTGGTCAAGTAATTATCATCTTCTTTGCAATGATAACCATGATCATCTACTTGCAGATTTGCGACAAAGAATTTTTTCATCGGGAGCTGTGAAGACAACCAATCTACCACACTGAAGTGCAGAAGTTCTTCCCACGTTCATTTTCACTTGAGGTAGATTCCCTAGGCAAAATGCCTCTGAGATCTGCAAACAAAATTTCTAGACAGTCGCATATTCAGCAGCCCAACGACTAGGAAAATAGCCACTGATGTAGACATTTGGTTCTTTCTTGCCCCTCATCTCCAACAAGAACTGCAGAGCTAAGAAACCATTCTACTCCCTCTATTCATAGCAGCACAATTTACAATAGCTAAAATCTGGAAACAGCACAAGTGCCCATCAGTGGGTGAGTGGATAAAAAAGCTGTGGTACATTTACACCATGGAATACTATGCAGCAATAAAGAAGAAGGATCTCTTGCCCTTTGAGACAGCATGGAGGGACCTGGAGAGTATTATGCTAAGCAAAATAAGCCAGTCAGAAAAAGACAAGTATCATATGATCTCACTCATATGTGGAATCTAAAGAACAAAATAAACTGATGAACAAAATAGATCCAGAAACATGGAAACATAGAACATACTGCCCAATCTCAGAGGGAAGGGCGTTGGGGGTGGGGGGAGGGGCATGGGTAGGAAGAGATTAACCAAAAAATGTATATGCATAACTCATGGACACAGACAATAGTGTGGTAAATGCCTGGGGGTAGGGGCAGGTGCAGGGTAGAAAAGAGGGGAACATCTGTAATACTTCCAACAATAAAGATAAGTTTAAAAAATTAATTAATTAAAACAAACATAAAACCAGTATGAAAAACATGATGAAAATAATGAAAAAGAATTAAGAGTTGTAAATAGGAGCTGAACACTCTGCTGTTATCAAACACCCATCTTCCTCAGGTGTTTACGGTTTAAGAAGTTCTTAACCACATAAAACAGAAGCACCTGTGGATGTCTGTGCTCTATTACTTATACTTTTACAGAGAAATGAAGCACAATAACAGCACCGAAATGATGAAAACCCTTTAAAGTCACTTATTTACAACAGATTATCAGTAAGTCAAGGGCCATTTTTATGTTTTTAAATGCCCCTGATGGAAAAATTCTTTGTCACAAAGCTAGAAGTAGATGTTCATGGTTATCATTGCAAAAAGAGTCTATTTTTTCCTCAAAAAGCATGTTCTATTTTCAAATGAACAAATGATGTTAAGCCCCCATGAAAGAGTTAGCACTTTTCTAATTTGCCATGTCTTTGGATTTTTGTAAGGTACCACAAAAATAAGTACAAAAGAATCCTAAATCAAGAAGGTTCAAACAAAACTCTAACAGCAGCCTACAGAATGTCAGCAGGGACCTGCCTGTAGATTCCTAGTCCCAGATCAAGGTAGTAAGAAGTGGGTTCTGGCACTTCCACCGTTCTCAAATTAGCATTAATATTTTAAAAAATATCTAAAGGAAAGATAGTCCAGAATTTAGTGACAAGAAACTGTTTACATTGCCAGCAACAGAAACAGCAGTTGAGAAACCATTTTTTTACTTCATGCTCACTGAGCAGGGAATTGTGGTCCCTCTGAGGAAGGAGATGCATGGCTGGGGGTGGAAATGCATGCCTATTGTTAGGACGCACTACCCATGGCCTATCCTGTTTGGACATGTTTTCTGAAATATATTGTTATAAATTTTTTCCCATAGCTTGAAGCAAACGCCCTGCACCTGCAAAAGATAAGATACACTCCCCAGCTGACTCAGGCGCTCCCCTTTGCCTGAGTTGTGCTATCTCCCAAGGACATCCTGTTTTCAGGCAGCTACCCAGCTGGCTGGTGCAACCCTGACCCAGTCCATATATAAGAGAACATAAACACTCCCTCGGTGCTGATGATAGGGAATATAAGACATTTTGGGAGGGCTAGCAATCTGAATCTGTGCCAGTAACCTAATGTACATTCTTGATAGCCTACATTAAGTCACTGTCCCTTTCTTCACAATCTGGTCTAGCAAGACCTGTTTTCCTAATTACTCACAATTTACAAAGGAGCCATAAACAAAGAATGTAACAGCTTAGCTCCAGGGGAGGTCACTGACACCACCCAGACCCGTCATTCAGATACAGTCTAAGTTCCCCATCTAACTGACCCAGGAGAGGCTGTGGAAGCCCACCACAAAAGCCTGGTAGTTAGGAAACAGAAAACAAACAAACCGAAGGGTATAAAGGGAAAGCTTCCTTCATATTCACTCACTCAGGATTTG
This sequence comes from Myotis nattereri, assembly GCF_964212035.1. Taxonomy (NCBI): domain Eukaryota; kingdom Metazoa; phylum Chordata; class Mammalia; order Chiroptera; family Vespertilionidae; genus Myotis; species Myotis nattereri. The sequence continues at coordinate 39,900,607 of NC_138079.1, forward strand.
GAGAACTGACCACCTGAGTCACTATTCTAGTACATCTGAAAATAAATGGGTTTATCCTGGATCTCCGAGTACTCCCAGTGTATTTTTCGGTCACCTGGTAAATTCTGTAACACTGACACTGACACAATAGTCTCAGCCCACTGTGAGAGAATATAATAAAATTTCTTAAACTCTCACACCTCTTGGCCTGGCTCCTGTTGGCATGTACCTATCACATATCACTAGAAAATCTGAAGAACAGATAACCTTTGTGTATAAAGAAGACCTACAGTTCTGCTTTGAGATTAGAATCTAGGAGAAGAAAGAGTTTACTTGGCTTTCCTGAGAGAGAAGAGAAGAGAAGAGAAGAGAAGAGAAGAGAAGAGAAGAGAAGAGAAGAGAAGAGAAGAGAGGAGAGAAAGAAGTGCCTGTGAGCACTAGAGCGGGTGTACTTTTGAATCAAAATAAAGGACTGAATGTATCAAGTTTTCCAATTATTATCTGCATAAGAAATTAGATACTACTGGTCACTTAAAGTAATAGGTTTAGAGTAATAGGTCAGGCTGACTGCATAAGAATCACTTTTTAAAATTCAGGTTCCTGGACCCTATGCCAGGAACCTGAACTAGATAGATCTGCAGTCAGGGTTAGGAATCAAATACCATAAATTACTACACAAACTCCTTTTCCTTTCTTAAGGCTTTTAATTTCACCACAATTGCTGTTTTACCAAATTTGTTTCTCCCAAATGATAAAAAGCACTTTTGAAGCTGTCTTCAGAAAATTAGGGGAAATGCATCCTATTCTGAAGCCAGTTTTGGAGACAAAGGAGGACCCTCAGAAGTTAGGGTGGATTAGGTATCAAGTTAGGAGAGGAAATTACTTTGAATTATTGGGGTTTGTTGTAAGGAAGGGAAAATCCCTACAGCACCCTGGTTAGGGGCGTGGTGATAGTAATCCCCGTTTGGTTCACGACTGGTTATCTCAGTATTATTATCTTCTGCTTTTTACCTCTTCTCAGTCTACTCAGTGGTGGCGAACCTTTTGAGCTCGGCGTGTCAGCATTTTGAAAAACCCTAACTTAACTCTGGTGCCGTGTCACATATAGAAATTTTTTGATATTTGCAACCATAGTAAAACAAAGACTTATATTTTTGATATTTATTTTATATATTTAAATGCCATTTAACAAAGAAAAATCAACCAAAAAAATGAGTTTGGTGTCACCTCTGACACGCGTGTCATAGGTTCGCCATCACTGGTCTACATTGTCCCCAACTAGTCTGGGCAAGGACAGGGAGAAAAAAGAGGGAATACTACAGCAGAGAAGGGTAACTTAACATTAGTTAAGTTTTCCAAAAATGTGTGCTGCCACTTTAAGATCATTTCAAAATCTGCAGCTAATTGGCTAAGACTACATTCTTTTCAGTTTTCTCAGGCTAAGGTTTATTTCATCAGATAAATCGTATTTGTTTACACTAATAAGCAAAGATTTATTTAAGTATATTTTTAGAAAATATGAAAAACTAACCAAATAATGACATTAAAAAAAATCTACCCAAAGTAGAGAGAAAGAAATTGTGAGCAGAGGGTATAATTTCCTTAATTATCCTAGAATCATCTGTGGTTAAAAATCAAGTGCTATAAACAAACAGAAAACAGCAAGTGTTGGTGAGGGCATGGAGAAATTGGGAGCCTTGTACATTGCAGTTGGGAATGTAAAATGGTTCCGCTGCTGTAGAAAACAGTGTGGCTGTTCCACAAAAAGATATAGCATGGCTCAGTAGCTAGAGTGTCGGCCCGCCCCTGTCAGGGGCATGTGCCTGGGTTGCAGGTTCTATCTATCCCCACCCCAATCCAGGCATGTGCAGGAGGCAACCAATTGATATATCTCTCACATTGATGTTTCTCTCTCTCTCTCTCTCTCTCTCCTCTCCCTCTTTCTCTCTCTCTCCTCCCCCTACCCCTTCCACTCTCTCTATGATACATTCAGAATAGGCAAATCCACATAGACAGAAAGCAGACTGGTAGACCCCAGGGATGGGGGACTGGAGAATGGGGAGTAACTGCTGCGTGGTATGGGGTTTCTTTTTGAGGTGATGAAAGTGTTGGAACTACACAGAGGTGGTGACTGTACAACACTGTATGTACTAAATGCACTGTGTATGACTGTTCATTTAAAAATGGTCATTTGAATGTTATGTGAATTTCACCCGAAAGAAAAAGACGACAAAAATAAAAAAGAGGAATGCTTTCCCAGTAGGTTGGTGTGTGTTGTTCCCATAACTAAGAAATGGGTGTGGGTCTGCACATACCTGGAAGACAAGGTTGATGTTGCTGAGGTACCAAGTTTGGTTCTGGAGGTATGGGTACTTCTTCAGAAACACACTTTAAAAGCTCCTTCCCCAGATATGTTACCTGTATATAATTAAGCACAGAATTTAAAAACTATATAATAAAAGGCTAATATGCAAATAGACCGAACGGTGGAACAACTGGAACCAAAACAACTGAACAACCAGTCACTATGATGTGTACTGACCACCAGGGGGCACACATGGCAGAACATGGCAGGTGTTACCCGCGGCAGGATGGTGGAGCAGGTGAGCAGGGGAGCCAGACCAAGGTGGGGCGCCGGCTACTGTCATTGGGGCAAGCCTCTGGCGGTTACTGAAAACTGCTCCCACCTGCCACGGTCCCGCCTGGCACTCACACCTACTGCCGATGCTGGCCCTGCTCACACCTGCAGCTGGCACCAGAGTTGCCACTTGCACCCGCTGCCGGTGCTCGGTGCCGGTCCCAATCACTTGGTGCCATCAGTGGGTGCAAGCGGTGGCTGATGGCCCTGATCGCCCCTGAGGACTTCTCCACCTCCCCCTGCTCCTGAGGGGTGGTCGGGGCAGCAGCCTCTGCTCGAACCCACTGACGGCGCTGGCCCCATTTGCACCTGCTGCTGGCACCAGTCCCAATCACTCCACGCCATCAGCGGGTGCGAGCGGGGCCAGCGCCGTCAGCACATGGGAGCAGCAGTGTCAGGAGCGGGGCTACCAGCAGACAGGGGACAAGGGGCCGTGGCAGGAGGAGCCGGGCAGGGGCATGGAGGATGGGCCAAGACCTGCCCCTGTGCCTGTGGCACCTCACGGCCCACAGTTCCTTTCAACGTGCATGAGTTCATGCACTGGGCCCCTAGTACATTTTATAAGGAGCAAATTGTAACTTTGGTAAAGTATTGACTGTTATATATTATGAATCGGTAAACTGCAACCCACAACCAAATTCAAGCTGCCACCTTATTTATGTAAATAAAGTTTTATTAGAGCACAGTGACACACATTTGTTCACTTAACATCCATGGTTGCTTTTGTGCTACAACAAGATCAAGTAGTTGCGACAGAAACTATATGCTCATGAAGGATAAAACATTTATTATCTGGTCCTTCACAGAAAATATTTGTTGACCCCTGTTGTATATGATTACTTCTCTTATTCATTCACTTATTTAACAAGCATTTATTTGGCACTTGATACTTTAAAACTTTTTTAAAAATTATGTTGCATTAATAAAGTTTAGCCACAAAAGTAATGGTACTTTTTAAGAAATCAGATACTTAACTGATTAGATTAACAACATTTGGGTCTATACATACAAGTTTGTTTGTTTGTGAACTCAGCTATTGTTTATCACTCTGAAAGGTTAGAGCTTAGAAATATCTACAATGAATGGGCTGAGCTAGGGCAAACTGGCAAACACCTACCAGAAATATTCTGGGCCTGTCTTTGGGTCTTCCACTCTTAGTTCTAGGGCAGTCTGATAATATACCCCAGAAGCTAGGTTCACTGTAGCTAAACTTACATCGTTTTAACTTGAACACGACTTCCTCCAAGATGCCTTCCTAAACCTTTAACTCAAGTAATGACTCTCCTCTAGGCTCCCATACCTTCTGTGCTCATATTTTTGTCAAGGCACCTATCACATTTAAATGAAATTATGGGTTAATGCATCTGTCTGCATTAAACTATAAGCTCCTTGAAGACAGAGTCTGTGTCATACTCCACTTCACATTGTTCCTGGCAAAACTGGGGGGAGGAGGGGACTCTGAAGTCCTAGATCTTAAGCAAGATTCTTAAATTCTAAGTCTGTTTGTACATTTATAAGATAAGCACCTTTGGCTTATTAAATTGTTGTGAGGATTACAAGAGATAACATATGAAAATCATTTGGCATACTGTCTATCACATCTTCAATAAATGCTTGTTACTGAACAGAGTGAGGAGGACCTAGGGAATCTGGCAGGATTAGGCACCCTTTGGGCTCAGTCCCATGACCAAAAGAAGCCTGGTAATGGAAATGAAACAGACCTGGCTATTCAGTGTGCTAACCCCTCCTCACTTGCATTGGAGAAGGGCAAGGCACCAAATGCCATCTGTCAGTTCTCCAAACAACCAAAATTAGAAACTATGGATTTTGTTCATATTATGCCCTGACAATATACAATACACCTTATACACTCACCAATGTGGAGGCTCAGTATGTTTTCACCTATATCTCAGATTTAAAGTACATTTTTATCATTGGTGCTAGGTAATCTATATATATAAAAGGCTAATATGCTAAGTGTCCCTCCAACTGTCTGACCAATCGCTCCTGCTCCTGACTCACCAAGAAACAAGTCCGTCAGGAAGCTGAGCCACAGCCATGGTTTTTAAAGGTACCAGAAATACACCCGTGGAACCATGGAACCAGAGGTGGCAATTCACCGAATTATAATTACTCTAACCAGCCACAATGTAAAACGGTTGGAGAAGCTGTATGCTGACTTGACCAGAGGTACAAAAAAAAGAATCTCAAAGTGAAAGGACCAGTTCAGATGCCTACCAAAACCCAGAGAATCACTACAAAAAAACCCCAGTGGGGAGGGTTCTAACACTTGGGATCAGTTTCAGACAAGGATCTACAGTGACTTCATTGACCTGCACAGCTCTTCTGAGATTGTTAAACAGATTCCTTCCATCATACTGAGCCAGGAGTTGGAGGCTGCAGTCACCATTGCAGATGCTTAAATCAACTGTTTAAATAAATTGACTATCAGTTGTTAACAGCAACAACAAATCCATTGAGTTTAAAATCTATTTTCCACAAGATAGAGTGATTTGTTGAACAAGGATAGTAATAAATAGATCTCTAAATGAGCAGGGACTAGGTCACTTCTGGAATCTGTCCATCTCACATTAGTACCTGTGCTCCAGTTGGCTAAAGCCACCCCATCCTAATGTCACAGTGCAACACACTGCTCATGTGTTTGTAGTGATGCTGGTGTAAACAAATCTACTGTCCTGCCATCAGTGTAAAAGTACAGCACATACAATTATGTACAGTATATACTACTTGATAATGATAATAAATGACTATGCTACTGGTTTGTGTATTTACTGTACTATCTTATATAATAAAAGCCTAATATGCTAAGTGTCTGGTTGGCCATTCAACCAATCAAAGCGCAATACGCTAATGATATGCTAAGGCTGCTCAACTGCTCGCTATGATGTGCACTGACCACCATGGGGCAGACAGTCGACGGGTTGACCAGTCGCTATGATGTGAACTGATCACCATGGGGCAGAGAGTGGACTGGTCGACCAGCTGCAATGATGTGCACTGACCACCAGAGGGGAAGATGCTCTAACCGGTAAGTTAGCTTGCTGCTGGGGTCCAGCCAATCGGGACTGAGCGAGACAGGCCGGACACGCCCTGGAGCCCTCCTGCCGTCCCTCCCCAGCTGGCTAACCCCCCCCCCCACGCCCCGGTCCCCAAGTATGCACCAGTGGGGTCCCTCGGCCTGGCCTGTACCCTCTTGCAATCCTCCCCCCCCCCCCGACCCACCTCCCTGTCCCCAAGTGCATGAATTTCGTGCACCGGGCTTCTAGTAGAAAAATAATAAAGTACATCTGTCTATGACAAACTAATTCCTGGACTAATCTCATTAGATGCAAATCTAGCTCATATGCCTGCCCTGACAGAGGCTGGGTTCATAGGGTCTTGGGCTACATAACCTCCAGCAATCTCAGCAACTTCACCGTCCAAAGCCCATTTTGATGAAGGGTACCTGATGTGATGCAACCTTCCCCCAGATGAGGACAGGTAAGAGAGTTGTAGCTCAGGGCAAGGTATATTCTGTAAGTTGTTGTGTTCTTACTTTTCTAAAAGGTAGAGCTAAAAGGGTGCTTCACCCTGAGGCCACAGGTAGAGCAGAGATCCATTATTCCTCAGAAACCAGTCTATGCTGATGCCCTAATATCATATTTAGGAAAGAAGTGGGGTGTGGGAAGTGTGCATGTAGGTGTTTCAGGTGGATGGATAATTCAGGCAGCCACTATTCTGAAAATGTAGTGAATGAGCCAAGTGAAATGATCAATTAACTTTATTTTGGTTAGGTCTCTGAAAATAAAGTATGGTATCAACTGTCATTAATTGCAGTAACAAATGTTTCTCTATACCTTATGTATTAACATGCATCAAGAAAAGAATATAAAACATAACCTGCCTTTGAATATTGAAGAAGTGTTCAAGAATTTGTTTCCCTCCTGGGACTGCATTTTATTTCAAAGTACCAGGCCATTTTTCACAGATCTTCAGGAAAAACATTTATTAGTATTGAATAATGAGAATCTGTTCATGGATGATCAAATGACTATTGTAATTTCAAGTTTTAAGAAGCAAGTCTTAACAACTTTCACTACTCCAAGAGGATGAAAGAGAAAAGAAAAATTATTTTCCATCTTAGGGGGAGCAGAAAGGCAAAGTTCATTTCTTTAAGTTCGCTGCAAGATAAAAACACATTTGGGCTAAGAATATTAAAATATTTCTAAGGAATTCAAAAGACAATATAGAAAAGAGTATCAAAGTGTAATTATAGTAACTGCTTTGGAAGAGCTGATCCTGGGGAAATGACGACAGATACCTTCCTCACCTACTCGCCATCCTGAAGCCTCTCTTTCCACTTCCCCCAGATACCCTATGCAATTAGAGGCAAGAGAAGAGCAGCAGGACTTTCACATTATTTATGTCTTTAGGACTCATACTTCAGATGTTTGTATTTTAATCCTCACTGGAGGATGTTTATTTAGAGCAGTAGTTCTCAACCTTCCTAATGCTGCGACCCTTTAATACAGTTCCTCATGTTGTGGTGACCCCCAACCATAAAATTATTTTAGTTGCTACTTCATAACTGTAATTTTGCTACTGTTATGAATCATAATGTAAATATCTGATATGCAGGATGTATTTTCATTGTTACAAATTGAACATAATTAAAGCATAGTGATTAATCACAAAAACAATATGTAATTTTATATGTGTTTTCCGATGGTCTTAGGTGACCCCTGTGAAAGGGTCGTTCAACCCCCAAAGGGGTCACGACCCACAGGTTGAGAACCACTGATTTAGAGAGAGGAAGGGAGAGAGGAAGAGAGCAAAATATCCATCGGTTGCATGCTGTATGTGCCCAGACTGGGGACTGAACCTGCAATCTAGATATGTGCCCTGACTGGGAATCAAACCCGAGACCTTTTGGTGTATGTGACAATGCTTCAACCAATGGAGCCACACCCACCAGGGCTAGATATCTGTATTTTAAAGGGGCCCACATCTCTAACCATCTCCTCCTGAGTAGAAGCTGGACTCACAGGAGGTTTAAGTTATGACACACTGGGAGTGTAATTAATGGACTGAATGAGACTGTCCAGATAAACAATCTCCATCACTTTCTGTATTCCTACCCCAACTTCTCCATATCTTGATATTCCTAATCATAGGGTGTGAGAAATTTTTTTACAAAGTGTGTAGGGTGAGGGGGAAACCATAGAGAAAAGTCAATGCTATATCCAAAGGAGTACATTCATGAGGGTAGAATTCAGACAGGGAAGTGTCACGATGGGAAGTGTGTTTGCAAAAGAGATCTGTCAGTGCTCCTTGAGTCACTGCCCAAACGACAGCTTACTTTTTATCTGCATAAGTCTCGTCCAGGGCTTGAACTGTCATTGCCATTCTTATGATGTTCATATTGCACCTGTATCACAGAAAGGCATTTTCCCTGTGGAAGTGGGCCATTTTGCTGCACAAGAATACATCTTTGCAGAAATTCATAAAGGCAGCTGAATGATTCTGAGTTCAGGGCAAGCTGTTTCCAGGAAAAGGAAGTGGGCCTCCCTTGTGTGTGATATTGTTGTAAATGTAGAAAACAGTGCATAGGGAATCAGATCAGGTTCTAGTCCAGTTCTGGCACTTACTGGCCTTGAGGCTAATCAGGTCACTAACCACAAGCAATACTGTTTCACATCCACGAATAAAGATAATAGTTGATCTTCTGACTTCTTAGGACTTTTGTGAAAGAATATACATAAAAGTGTTTTACACACAGTGCTATGCAAGTCCTAGCATCTCCATGTTGGAAAAATATTTAGAGACCATTGGCATTATTATTTATTTTATACATAAGAAAACAGGTTCAGAAAGGTTAAATGATTTGACCTAGATCAGTGATTCTCACTCCAGGCTGCACATTAGAATCGCCTGGAAACCTTTTAAAAAATATTACCACTTAGTCTTTAACTCAGACTATTAGGTCAGAAGCTAAGGGCCTAAAGTCCACTAGGCACTGGTAGATTTAAAAGCTCCCCAAGTGATTCTAATGTGTAGGCAGGATTGAAAACTGTTGCCCACATCATATAACTTATCAAGGGTGGTATCAGGAACAAGCATGGTCTCCTGTCTCCCACAGAAAGAGAGATCACTCTGCCATATCAGGATGATAGCTAACAGCCAGGAGACTGTCAGTGACAGCAAGTAGTGATGCCCAATGGGAGTAAGCAGGATTCCCGTGGCTAGGCCCAGCTGCTTGGGTAGGAAGTATGAGTCATCTCTTGGTCTTGTGGCTCTGTCATTCTGTCTGATGCAGGACAAGACCTAGTTTTATGGCATTTCTTGCCTGACAACTAACCATTCCTGGTCCCATAGCCTCACCAACATTCTTAAGACTAGTCAGTTAAAATGTTCATATTTACCAATGTAACAAAAGTTCCCTTCATCAAGAAGTGACTGTGAATTCAGGAGTTACTTCAAGACAAGAGGAGGTAGAGGCAATTTCTGTGGTAAATTTTAAAAGAGGCTTTTAAAATAAACTAAGTAAAGCAACTCACTGGAATAGAGTTTCTTAGTCTAGAGCAGTGGTCGGCAAACTGCGGCCCCTTGAGTGTGGCTTTTCCACAAAATACCACGCAAGGGCGCACACGTACAGTGTGACTGAAACTTCGTGGCCCATGCGCAGAAGTCGGTATTTATTTTGTGGAAGAGCCACACTCAAGGGGCCAAAGAGCCGCATGTGGCTTGCGAGCCGCAGTTTGCCGACCACTGGCTTAGAGTATTTACTAGAAGTATATGCATGGCCTATAGAAATTTTAAAAACTGTTCATGTTTTTAGAACAATTTTTTAAAAATATAATCCTGTTCAGGAGAAACTAAGATGGCGGCATAGGTAAACACCGGGAAATTGCTGCCTCCCACAACAACTTCAAAAATACAACTAAAAGACAAAACGGACATCATCCAGAACTACAGGAAAGCTGGCTGAGTGTAAATTCTACAACTAGAAGGAAAGAGAAAAGCACACTGAGACTCAGAGGAGCTGCGGAAGCCACGCGTGCGCAGAAAGGGGCTGGTACCTGAGGACATGGCTGTCTTTTTGAATCGGGAGGGAGTCACAAGCCCCCAACTGCTATGAACTCTGGTTCCGGGAAGTCTCTGGGGACCCAAGACTCATATGGGGAGAAACTGGACTGTCTGGCAGCAGGCAGAACTCTGAACTTGAGGGCGGCTTTCCCTCAGAGGTGCTTGCAGCAATTACTGGGACACTGAGACACGCGGCCCCTTAGGACCAGCCATAGCTGCTTGCTCCGCCCTTTGATTCCCTGAGACCCCGATCCACCGAGGCTGCGGCAGAGGCTTTTGCATATGAATGCCCCGGCCCTTTGCAACCTGAAAATTACCTAACAAATTCCAGCTGGGCCAGACAGACCCAGAACTTCCAAGAGAAGGCCCAAGGCCCCACAGGAGCTCGCATTGCTTCACAGCTGGGCCTCATCAGGGCACCTCCAAACTCCAAAAAAGGAAGGGGAATCTGCAGTTCTCTTCGTAGCTCCTGCTGGGTAACCTCAGGCAGAGGCTAAATTAGCACCTCCTTAGATCCAAGAGCCTGTGTACCCAGTGGTCAGAGGGGGACCATCCAGATTACAACTCCTCAGCTCCATAAGGGACACACTCAGGGCGCAGACTCAGTGAGCACCAAAGCCCCACTGAAGCAAGTCTTGCCCCAGAAGGGTGTCTTCAGCAAAGAAGTTCTCCCAATGCAGACACAGCTGATTCTCACTGCCAATTGGCCTGGAGGTCAATTCCTCCCAGTGGTCCTACAACAATCAAGGCTTAACTACAACAAGACTGTGCACAAAGCCCACAAAGGGGTGCACCAAAAGTGTCCACCTCAGGTAACTGGGGAGGCTGAGCCACTGGGCCCTACAGGACACCTAGCACACAAAACCACTCTACCAACACAGGGAAGCATAAAAAATGCGGAGACAAAGAAACAGGTCACAAATGACAGAAATAGAGGAAAGCAAACGACTGGATATAGAGTTCAAAACCACGTTTATAAGGTTTTTTAAGAATTTTTTGGAAACCGCTGATAAATTTAGTGAGACCCTGGAGGATATGAAAAAAGACCAACTAGAAATTAAGCATACACTGACTGAAATAAAGGATATTATGCAGAGTTCCAACAGCAGACAAGAGGATCCAAAGAATCAAGTCAAAGATTTGAAATACGAAGAAAGAAAAAATACCCAACCGAAAAAGAAAAAAGAAAAAAGAATCCAAAAATATGAAGATAGTGTAAGGAGCCTCTGGGACAACTTCAAGCGTACCAACATCAGAATTATAGGGGTACCAGAAGAAGAGAGAGAGCAAGCTATTGAAAACCTATTTGAAGAAATAATGACAGAAAACTTCCCCTACCTGGTGAAAGAAATAGACTTACAAGTCCAGGAAGCACAGAGAACCCCAAACAAAAGGAATCCAAAGAGGACCACACCAAGACACATCATAATTAAAACGCCAAGAGCAAAAGACAAAGAGTGACTCTTAAGAGCAGCAAGAGAAAGAAACTCAGTTACCTACAAGGGAGTACCCATACGACTGTCAGCTGATTTCTCAACAGAAACTTTGCAGGCCAGAAGGGAATGGCAAGAAATATTCAAAGTGATGAATAGCAAGAACCTACAACCAAGATTACTTTATCCAGCAAAGCTATCATTCAGAATTAAAGGTCAGATAAAGAGCTTCACAGATAAGGAAAAGCTAAAGGAGTTCATCACCACCAAACCAGTATTATATGAAATGCTGAAAGGTATCCTTTAAGAAGAGGAAGAAGAAAAGGAACTCTTACCATTTGCCACAGCATGGATGGAACTGGAGAGCGGATAAATACCACAGGATCTCACTCATTTGTGGAATATAATGAACAACATAAACTGATGAACAAGGACTGATCCAGAGACGGAGAGGCATTGATTGGACTGTCAGGCCTTGGAGGGAAGGTAGGGGAGGGTGGGGGTAAGGGGGAAAGATCAACCAAAGGACTTATATGCAAGCATATAGACCTAACCAATGGACACGGACAACGGGGGGGTGAGGGCATGAGCGGGGGGGCGGGGTAGGGGGCAACGTGGGGATAAGGACACATATGTAACATCGTAATCAATAAAAAAAAAATATATATATATATATATATATATATATATATATATATATATATATAATCCTGTTCAGATAATCTGTATGAGTACCTTATATCCAAGATTTGCACTAATATTGATGTCCACATTTGCATTTGGCTTCACTATCACATAGATGTTAAACAATACAACCTAACTGACATGACTAATAAGAAAAGATCGGAAGCAATGTGATATGTAAATGAAGTACAGAGTGAGGGCTAAATGATGTCAGTCAGTTATTCAAAAGCGAGAATGCCATAGTTCTAGGAGAGAAAGAGTAGGAGACTTGAGTCATCAGTAGGCACACTGTAACAGAGGCATGTCAGGCTCAAAAGAACTTAAGCTACAGCAATTAGCACCATATTTATACTGAGCATAGACTGTTTCAGCAAAATAATATAATCTATCATAAGTTTAAGAAACGTTGTAAAAAAAGGAATTTCCATGAGTTAAGTGTTAATTACTAATATGCAAATATGATTTATGAACCCATGGAAAGGATTGGGCAGGGTGAATTGAAAGCAGATGGCCAACTGACTCCAGGGGTTGAAAGTTAAAAAAAAAAAAAAAAAAAAGGACAGAGACAATTTAAAATGCACTGATATAAGGAATTGAAAGAGTTCTGGAAGCACCTGCCACAAAGGTCTAGGAGACCAGAATGCTGTATTTAGGGACACAGACCAAGAGCAGGGGTTATGAGAAAGGGTGAGCAGGGCTTGGACAAAAAAAGAGGAAACTCTGCCTCTTATTAGTGCTGTACTGAGGCTCACTGTAATAGTGAGTGGAGGCTGAAGACATCTGCAGTTCTGTGAAACAGTTATGGTGGATGTCCAATTTTCACACTTTCCTGGGTGAATCATTGCAAGACTGTCCCTTAAGTGGTGCCATAGACATCTGGAAGTGGCTGGTCACTGGACCTCAAGGGTGTCAGTCATTAATAGTTTCAAATTGGTGGTCAGACTGGGCTTATGAGTCAGAAGACAGAACTGAGAGGGAAGCTACTAAGCCTGGGAAGTATGAATGAAAAGAAATATTTCTTTTTTGGGGAGCTAGCAATTCATAGATAAAACTATGTTCAAACATAAAAATGAACCATAACTTCTGTGGGTCTTAAGGCCCTTGCTGGTTCCTTCTGTCTTTAGGAGAAGATTCTGTCAGAATGCTGATAACATATTAATAAATTATTAAAGTCAACAGTGGTTCCAGATTTTCTACATGGAGTCACAAGGACCTGAAATCACTTGGTGTCAAGAAAATTGGGGCATTCAAATTTCTGAGACTACGTGAGGAGCAAGGAAGGAGGCCCTTCCCCCAGGGAATTCTGGCAAATAGAAGTTGTGGGAGAAAGCATGTAGCATATTGCAAAAGGGACACCTGGGGACAAAAATGAGCTTGGAGAACTTGCAGATTTCTTTATAAGAAAAAAAGTAAGCACTTTTATCATTTTTAAAAAAATGTATCTTTTCATTTGAGCATGAAGTGAAAGATGACCCACCTTACTCCAAGCATAATTCCAGGTCACATGGCTGTCACCTCCTAGAAGATCCTTGAGCCAGGTGACTGGATTTTGATAAATCTGACCATTTTCTACCTTAATTTTACCACTCAATAAAACACTGGCTTTGTGGGTAGTCTCCTGAAGAAAAAAAATGTTAATATTAAAATATAGATGAAATATGTGAACTTCTGTTTCTGACCATGAAGTAACAGGGACCAGATTTACCCTAGCACCTGACGCAACCAAAAAACAAAATATATGAAAACAATGGTTTAAAAATCCTTAAAACTCAATAAAAAAACAAGAAAACAATAAAAAGGAACAAATGATTTGAACAGACATTTCACTAAAGAATAAATATGAAGGCAAATAGCACATGAAAAGATACTCACCATAATTAATCATTAAGAAATGTAAATTAAAACCACAACACATATACTATAGTACATATACATATTTACACTATATGTTAGCATGGCTAAAGTTAAAAGACTGATCATACTAAGTGTTGGCTAAGGAACTATAACTCTCATTGATAGCTGGTGGGAATGTAAAATGTTACAAACTTTGGCAATTTCTTAAAAAGTTAAATATACACTTACCGTATATAATTTTGCCATTCCACTCTCAAGTACTTACCCAAGAAATAATGAAAGTCTGTGTCAGACCAAAACTGTATATCAATGTTCGTAATAGCCTTTTTTGTAACAACCAACAATTGGAAACAATCTAAATGTCTACCACAGATGAATTAATAAACTGTAGTATCCTATATAATAATCCTATATAATAATAGAGGAATATGCAAAGTATCTGGGACACCCTCACATCATGACCATTCAGCAAGGTGGGCGGGGCTGTGGGGCTGCGGGGCGAGACACCGGGTCTCCCGTGATTTTGTCCCACCTTGGCAGATTCCCCTGCGGCCCCACAGCCAAATCCTGAGGCAGACCTGGGGTTTACTAAACTTCACTGGAGCTTCTCCCCACACCCCACCCCCTGCCCCAGGACCGCGCTGCCCGCAGCAGGGCCGGCAGCCTCCTGACAGGCGGGCCGGCGGCCAGGGAGAGCCAAGTGGGACAGGGCAGCAGGGAGCCACGGAGGGGTGGGGCGGCCAGAGCCAAGTTCCCGGGGGTCTGAGGAGAGCACTGACAGAAGCCCAGACTGCAAAGGAAGAGTAAGCGGCTACGGGGAGCTCTTCCAATCCCCCTACACGGACACCCTACCCCAGCCCCTGCACCCCCGGGGGAACGCGGAGGCTGACTGGACGGGGAGAAGAGAACCAGCCTCGGGGGTAGCCGCAGCCCACACCTCCGACTCCCAATCTCTTCCCCTGCCACCCCTGCCAGGGGCGCCCAAAACAATGGCGACGATCCGTCAGCGCCCCTGAAACACCCAGGACTTGCAGCCCGCCACTGCTGGGCCCCCTCCGCTGGGACCGGGCATGCCTCTCCTCCCTACAACTCCAGACCCAGGTGGAGGCAGGCCCCAGCAGCCCCCCAGGGTCAGACCCATTCGCCCTGATAGCAGCGACGCCATCTCTGCAGTGGAAGTGCACTGAACCTCAGCAGGGGCCGCGGTTAAACCCACCCTCCTAGCCCACCTGGCTCCGCCCTGGCCCGGCCCCCACCCCACTCCAGGAGATTGGAGCCCTGCACTGAGCACCTACAGCTGTGAAACGGCCACAGACAATTTAAAGAATGGCACAAGTAGGGAGGTTTGAGTTACTCCCCCTTCGGCCTCGCTGCCCCCTAGTCTCCCCTTACCGCCCCCCCAGCCAGCACCTCCAGGGATGACCACCACTACAGGGCTGCTGGCCAGAGCCCGCCCGAGGCCTGTGGAACCGTCTGCAAAGCTTTGATAGCTACAGTCCCAGGAAACAATCATGCCCTCCTCCCCTAATCAGCACCTGCTACTTGCAAGGGTACCCGAGAGCTTAAAAAATAACAATCCTTTCCCATTTAGACATCACTTACTTGATGAAACATTTCTAGGTTTATTAGCTCAGAACCTCCTCATGACAACCCAGTGAGGGAGGCAGAGAAGAGATTACAATTCCCATGGTATATGCGTATGTATTCAGAAATGAAGCTCAGAGAGGAAAAGTGTCAAGCCCAGTGGTTCCCAAGGTGCAGCACACCCCCCCACAGGGGGGCAATTTTATTTTTAAGTGGGGGCAATTTGAGAATGAGTTAACAGTGAATTTTCTGCATTTCTTATAGTTCTAGGGGGCCTCATCTACAGCGTATCCTACATAATAAAAGGCTAATATGCAAATGACCGAATGGTGGAGTGACTGGTCACTATGACGCACACTGACCACCAGGGGGCAGACACTCAATGCAGGAGCTGCCCCTGGTTGTCAATGTGCTCCCACAGGGGGAGCGCTGTTCAGCCAGAAGCTGGGCTCATGGCTGGCGAGCCAGCGGCAGTTGGTGGGAGCCTCTTCCTCCTCCATGGCAATCTAAGGACATCTGACTGATGGCATAGTGGGCCTAAGCTGTCAGTTGGACATGTCCTCAGGGCTCCCTGACTGCGAGAGGGTGCAGGCCAGGCTGAGGAACCCCCCCCCCCCACCCCAGTGCACGAATTTCATGCACCGGGCCTCTAATATACATATAATGAACTAATACTCAGCAATGAAAATAAACAAACTACTGATACATGCTACAATAGGGATGAATTTCAAATAATTATGCTCAGAAAAAGAAGCCAGACAAAAATAAATACATATGGTATAATTCCACTTACATAGAATTTTTGGATATGCAAACTAATGTATATGGACAGAAAGCAGACCAATAATTGTCTAGACATTGGCATGGGAAGGGAGCAGGTGAAGGAGGTGTACAAAAGGACACACAGAAGCTTTGGGGGTTGATGTATATTGTTTGTGGTCATGGCTACATAGGTGTATACATATGTCGAAACTTGTCAAACTGTATACTTTAAATACGTGTATTGTATTGTATGTCAATTATATCTTAATAAAACTTAATATAAAAAGTTGTATTAAAATTTAATTATAGCTAATCCAGAGAATTAACCACAACTATCAAAATATGAGTTAATGAAACTAATTTACTAAATAAAATGTAATTTGCTCTGGCTAATCTGAGGTAGGTACTACTTAGCAATAAACTGGTTGACAGACAAGCAAATAGGAACATTAAGGAATCTGAGATCAAGCTACTAATTTGGTCTTTAAATTATAGTTTGAAGCTTTAAATGTTTGGGGGTTTTTTTGCTCCTAATTTATAAGTAAAGCTTGCTAACTAGGAAAAGCCCAATTACCCAGAGATGGAAAGGGTTGGAAACATAGGTCATTCAGATTAAATTCCTGTTAGCCTGGACTGATATCTGTTGGATGGTCATAAGAAAGAAAGCATTCCTGGACTCTGCAATCTTTGCTACTCTGAATTCCTCTTTCAAAAAGTGAAAGTGGGGAGGGAGGAGAAGAAGCCTCTTTGTCAGCATTTCTAGCAGAACCTTTTTTCCTTTCCTTTACTTTTATGCATATGTGATATTGTTTTAAGTGGGTCAGATTTATGCAAACTCCAAGTCACTTTTTTTTTTTTGTAAAAACAAACTCAGCCCTGGCTAATTTGCTCAGTGGTTAGAGTGCCCGCCCTCTGACCAAAGGGTCGCAGATTTGATTCCCGGTCAAGGGCACGTACCTCAGTTACAGGTTCAATATCCAGCCCCAGTCAGGGTGTACAGGACGCAACCAATCTCTCTCTCTCTCTCTCTCTCTCTCTCTCTCTCTCTCTCTCTCTCTCTCTCTCCTTTCCTCCTTCCTTTCCACTCTCTCTCTCTAAAATCAAACAAGCAAACAATGGAAAAAATATTTGGGGTAAGGATTAAAAAAACACACACAGAAAAACAACAAAGTTTCTATGGAAGATGAATTTATACTTACCTTTTATCAGGGGAAGCTTCAGCAGTACGCTGGTAGTTTCCAAAATTTTGGAATCAAAGCCAGCTCCAGCTTACTATTTTTATGTTGTTCTTAAATCCTTCCTGGTGCAATATAATTTCGGTCTGAGAGCCCACAGATACTTGTGACTAAAATGTATAGGGAAATTCTAGAAGCATTATTTCATTTGCTAAGAATACAATGGTTATGGTCCCTCCATTCAAGAAGCCTAGCCAAACCCCATTTCACTAGTTGGAGGTAAATGCCTACACTATGCAACAGCAAAATTTATTCACTTTTAAAATTTAGATCATTTTAGAGAAGAAAAAAAAGATACCTGTGTTTTGAATTCCAAAATGTTATTTCCTGGATTAATTCTTCCTAGTGCTATCAGATCCTTTATCTGCATACGCTTCTTTTTAGGAGCTGTGCTGTAGTTTAAAGGCTTTTTTGCAGTATGCTGAGGGCCAGACCCAGAGGAGGAGGTTCTCTGACTGTCATTTGCATGTGGAACAGCAAAAGCTGAATTTTTAAGATATGGTTTCATCTGATGCCCCATATCACTGCCTAAGTCATCAATATCTTGATGTGTCAGGGTTTCTGATGTCCCCCTAGGTGGTTGCTGGGAAGCTGTTCTCTTGTTTCCTCTTTTTAGATCATAATTGGAAAGAGTCTGACCACAAATACCAGTGGATGAATGGGCATTTGGGACAAGTACACTTGTGGTTTCTGATGTATTTAATGGGCCAGTTAGTGCTGAAGAACTATAGGATTCATGACCTTTGGTTGTATGTGCTGTAAGATCATTTTCTTTTTGTAAATATTCTGCTTGAGCAATAAAAGCAACAGGTTGGGATGGTAATTTAATCTTCTTAGTGCCATCTGAAGGTCTGGATTTTGAAAACTCATCCAAGGAACAGTCACTGACATTTCGTCTAGAATTCAGCTTAATTTCAGAAAAGTCTTCCCCTCTCACTGTCTCTAAATTTAGACAAGTGTTGGTATTTTGGCTGTCATTCCACATTTCCAGAGACAACTGTGATTCCTGTATGCTTACACAAACAGAGCTGGCAGGAGAAAATGAACCCGCTTGGGGCTGCACTGAATTTTCCAGGCTGGTGAGCTCTTGGCTGTCCTTTTCACAAGAGATCTCTGAGCTGGATGGCAGTTTCCTCAGACTAAGACCAGAAACAGATGTAACATTCTTATAGTTTTGAATTTTCTGGCTTATTTTTTTCTGTTTTTTTGCCACAACTAAAAGGCTCTTCTGTCTCATGGCCAAGTTAGCCAGTTGTTCTCTCAGGACACCATGCTTAAATGATTCTATGGAAACCCTATAGTAAGAAACAGAAGAGACAAAAATACAAACAAAGTAAAAAGCTTTTTTAAAAGCAGTCATTTGCACTTTAAAGATACTTTCTTTCAATTTAAATTTGACCCCCACAAAGTACACAAGGTTCTGTCTTTGTAAATGCATTTTCTTTGAGAGGAAACTGACTCTTAAGGTAAGTGAGTTTGCCGTTCTAAGGAGGTGGCAGTGTGGTTATCCACATTTATACCCACATTTATATTCAGATCATTATTTAGCAGTTGTGAGTCAACCCTAAAAGAGAAACAAAACGTGGGTAGTCTCTCCGGATATCTACTAGTCCTTTACTTGGAAGCTAGCAATTGGTGGCCGAGGAGGAACACCATTCTTTACATTTCAAGTTTGGTTACCTATTTACAGTGGAAAAGTGTATAAAGAAGTAAAATTTGGAAGTTCCACTCAAGTTCCCTTAATTTTAGAAGAGTGAGATTGTTTTGAGAATAATTATGCCTGAGCTAATCTGAGAAATTCAGTTCAACAAGTAATTACTGTAATTGTACTGAGCATTTTCAAGTCCAGAGGGACTACTCAGACAAGCATTAACCGATATGCCTCCCCCAAACCAAATCTCTCAGGGGTGGAGGACTAAGTGGGAGAAAATGGCTCGCCCACACCTCTGTTTTTTGTTATATTCCACAGTTACCACCTTCTGGACATCCTGTGACACCTTGTTTCCAGTAGTTCTCAATCTTTTTGTTCTCAGGATTATTTTGTACTCCTAAAATTTATTGAGAAACCCAAAGAGCTTTTGTTTATATGGGTTATATCTATGAATATTTACTGTTTGGAAAATAAAACTGAAAAAATTTAAAAACACAAGAATACCCAAGCACACATTCCATTCACTATTAGAGTGATGATGTCATCACACACTATGTGGCCTAAAAAAAATTCCATTATACACTCATGAGAGAATGCGAGCAAAAAAGGGCAAATAACATTTTAGTATTCTTAAAAAATAGTTCTGACTTCATAGACCCCTTGAAATAGTGTCAGGGATCCTTAGGAACCACCCATTTAAGAGCAGCTGTTTTAAGAAAAGCAGTAAAATAGATATCTGTTTTTTCTGTCACAGTTTAGAGTTGTTGCTGCTAAACTCCAAGTATACTGGGTATTAAAGTAGATGTAAGTGTAAGAAACAGAAAGAATAAATCAGATTAACAACTGATAGCATAAAAATGCAAGAAAATAAAGAAAAAAGAATTTAACAATATCACATTTTAAACTATGTGAAACAGAGGCTTCAGACAAAATGGCAGCATAGGTAAATGCGGTACTCAAATCTTTCCACAATCATATAAAAAATACAACTAGCCCTGGCCGGTTTGGATCAGTGGATAGAGCTCCGGGCTGCAGACTGAAGGGTCCCAGGTTCGATTCTGGTCAAGGGCATATGCCTGGGTTGTGGGCTCTATCCCCAGTGAGGGGCGTGCAGGAGGTGGCCAATCAATGATTCTCTCTCATCATTGATGTTTCTATGTCTCTCTCCCTTTCCCTTCCTCTCTGAAATCAATAAAAAATATATATTTTAAAGAAATAATAAAATAAAATAAAAAATACAACTAATCTTTAGAACCATCATTCAGAACTGCCTGAAATTTAGCTGAATGGAAGTTCCACAACTAGGGAATTAAAGAAGCCCCATAGAAACCAGTAGGAGGGGTGGAGGCATGGAATAGGTTGGTGTGGCAGGTTTTAATTGGGAGGGATATCTTGGCTACAGAGATCCCCCCTGAGGAGTGAGGGATGCCAGCCCCATATCAGACCTCTAGCCCAGGGTTCCAGAGCTGAGAAAAGAAGTCTCTATAACTTTGGGTTGTAAAAACCAGCGGGGATAATGACTGAGTGACATGGAGGCTGCTGGAGTCCTGGGCAGTTCCTCTTAAAGGGCCCACTCATTAACTTATTTGGACTTATTCCCTCTGAGCTATCCCATTGGGGCAGCAGCTTGAAAGGAACCAGGGACATACAGGGAATAACTAAATTGTCTGGCATCAGTGCAAGAGCTGGGGAGACGCTTTCTCCCAGACAAAAGTGCTGGCAGAGGCCACTGTTCCTTTGCTCAGCCCTTCCCCAACAGAGCCGACAGACGGGTGCCAAGTCTGAGTCTCCATCAATTTGGATCACATTTTTCGCTCCATTCTGGTGATTCCCTGTGACCCTGCCCTACCCAACTTGGGGGCTTATCCAAGCCATTTCCAGTGGCTTTTCCATACAACTGTCCTCTCTTGCCTCAGAGGACAGGCTTCCCTAAAATCTCTCAAACAAGCAGCAACTGGCCTCAGTGTACCTCTTATCTCTTGCTAAGTGGCCCCAGGCCTGGCACTAGTTGCAGCCTGCCTTGGCTCAGAGCTTGGCCTCTCCTGGGTACCTCCAAACCCCAAACAAGTAGCAGCCATCTGCAGATAACTCTGTAGCTCATGCCAGGTGGGCCCAAGCAAGGCACCAGAACCTCCCTGGAGGCCCCAGAGCGAGTGCACTCAGTGGACAGCTTCAGACCATACTGAATTACAACGCTACCATCTCCATGAGTGATACACTCAAGGAAGCTCCCATAAGACTGTCAGGTAATTTTTTAACAGAAACTTTGCAGGCCAGAAGAGAGTGTCAAGAAATACTCAAAACAATGAAAACCAAGGACCTACAACCAAGATTACTCTACCCAGCAAGATTATCATTTAGAATTAAAGGTCAGATAAAGAGCTTCCCAGACAAGAAAAGTCAAAGGAGTACACTGCCACCAAACCAATATTACATGAAATGTTAAAGGGTCTTCTTTAAGAAGAAGAAGAACAAAAAAGATAAAAAATATGACCAACATAATGGCAATATCTATCAACAATTGAATCAAAAAATAAAAATAAATGAACAAGCAGAACAGAAATAGACTCATAGATACAGAGAACATTTTGATGGTTGCCAGATGGGATTGATGGGACGGATGAAGAAGGTGAAGGGATTTAGAAGTATAAATTAGTAGTTATAGTATATTCATGGGGGTGTAAAGTACAGCACAGGGAATATAGTCAATAATATTCTAATAACTATATATAGTATCAGATGGGTATGAGATTTTTCAGGGAGCTCACGTAGTAAGTTTTATAATGTCTAATCACTGACGTGTACACCTGAAACTAATGTAATACTGTATGTCAACTGTAATTGAAAAATAAAAAATGATTAAAAGTAAAAATAAATTAAAAAATAAAACTATGTGAAACAAAGAGTTCAGACACAAAATAAAAGTGTTCTTTAGTTTGTAAGATTTTAAGTCTTACAGCAATTTTAATAAGGATTTGTAAATCCTTATTAAAACCCACTTGAAACCCTAACTGATCAGGAATTTCCAAAATTCTAAGTATCTTGTTAATCAGAGGACATAAGAAAAATTGAAGCTAGCCTTCTCCAAAGTCCCCTAGAAAATGCCAGGTGGGCCCAGGCAAGGCACTGGAACCTCCCTGAAGGCCCCAGAGTCATTGCACTCAGTGGACAGCTTCCTTTATTCAATTCCCCATCTGTAGGTCTTATAAGCTCAGTGGCTTTATAGAGAGGAATTTATGATACTTATTCACTAAAGATTAAAGAAAAATGGGGATAAAGATAGATTTATAATAAAAATAAAAACTGATTTAAAAATAAGTTCAGAAAAAAATCTGAATATGCAATGGATGCCAAAGGATTATAAGACAAGAATATAAAGGAAAAGAAATATTACATGTGAATAAAGAATAGGGTCAAAAATATATCTGCATATTCATTGCAGCATTATTCACAACAGTTAAGACATGGAAACAGCTTAAGTGTCCATCAATGAATAAAGAAAATGTAACACACATACAGTGGACTATTACTTAGCCACAAAAAGAAGGAAATCCTGCCATTTGCGATAACATGGATGAACTTTGAGGGCATTATGCTAAGTGAAAGTCAAACAAAAAAACAAATACCCTATGATCTCACCTATATATGATATATCTATAGATATAGATATAGATATAGATATAGATATATAGATATATAGATATTCCGAGAACAGGAGGTGGGGGGCAGGAGGTGGCTGATTTAAGTGAAGGTGGTCAAAAAGTACAAACATCCAGTTATAAAATAAGTAAGTCATGGGGATGTAATGCACAGCATGGTGGTTACAGTTAATAATACTGTATTGTATATTTGAAAGTTCCTAAGAGAACAGATCTTAAAAGTTCTCATCACAAGAAAAAAAATAGATAATGCCCAAACAAGAAAATATCCTATATAATAAAAGCCTAATATGCTAAGTGTCCAGTCATCCGGTCGTCCGTTCAACCAATCAAAGCATAATATGCTAATGAGATGCTAAGGCCACTCAACTGCTCTCTATGACATGCACTGACCACTAGGGGGCAGACAGTCAACTGGTTGACCAGTTGCTATGTCATGCACTGACCACCAGGGGGCAGACACTCTGACCAATAGGTTAGCTTGCTGCTGGGGTCCAGCAGATCAGGACTGAGGGAGATGGGCCGGACACACCCTGGAGCCCTCCCACAGTCCCTCCTTGGCTGGCCAACCTCCCGTGTCCCTCCCCAGCCCTGATCATGCACCGGTGGGGTCCCTTGGCCTGGCCCTCGCCCTCTTGCAATCCAGGACCCCTCAGGGGATGTCAGAGGGCCGGTTTTGGCCCGATCCCACAGGCCAGGCCGAGGGACCCCACTGGTGCACAAATTCATGAACCGGGCCTCTAGTATAACATCTTTCTCAACCAAGGATGAGAAGCCCTAGCCAGTTCCGCTAAATGTATAAAGCGTCGGCTTGTGGACTGAAGGGTCCCGGGTTCAATTCTGGTCAAGGACAAGTACCTCAGTTGCAGGCCCCAGGCCTGGTAAGGGCTCATGCACTGGTAAGGGCATGTGCAGGAGGCAACCAATCAATGTGTTTCTTTCACATGGGTATTTCTCTGTCTTTCCCTCTTTCTTACACTATTTCTAAAAATCAATGGAAAAATATCCTCAGGTGAAGATTTAAAAAAAAAAAAAAAGGATGAAAAGAGGTAGATAACCCATATAATCAGGATAAAACTCCTTAAGAACCCTGAGAACTTAGAAGTACATAAAACAAATAAATATACATAATTAAACTGCTTAGGGGAACAACATCTGCAATAGCAAAAAAAAAAAAAATTTGCCGAACCAGTTTGGTTCAGTGGATAGAGTGTCGGCCTGCAGACTGAAGGGTCCCAAGTTCCATTACAGTCAAGCGCATGTACCTTGGTTGCAGGCACATCCCCAGTAGGGGGCGTGCAGGAGGCAGCTGATGGATCTCTCTCATCAATGTTTCTAACTCTCTATCCCTCTCCCTTCTTCTCTGTAAAAAATCAATAAAATATATTTTTAAAAAAATTTAATGTAAAAAAATTAAGTTTACTAAGGAAAAAAATTTATTTTGGGGATTCATGACCAGAAAGACTTTCATAAAATTTTTGGCTGTAGACAAGTTTTCTACAACTTTTGGTTTCCTGAATATTTCTAGTAATGAAGAAAAATATCTTTCTCGGAAGTACAATTCCCTGTGGAGGTAATAGATTAGATAAAGCTATTTTTTGGTCCTAAGCAACAGTCTTAAGAATTTGTATTCTAAGAAATTCTAGGCCTAACTATTATAGCTAAAAATGTATAAATTCTAATAACTCTAACACACTCCTATTTTTTCCACTCACCTGTATTTTTTAGCCAGATCATCCCTTTCTGCCTTCTGTTTGGCAAGCACATTATCCATAATCTCTTTTATCTCTAACATCTTTTCCGTGTATTGTTCTAGAAACACAGTAATAAAGTAAAAAGTCAGTTAACTGAGAGATAGCAAATGTTGAATTTGGTCACATAGGACTCAGCCTTGCTGTTAATTTTAAAAAGTTATTATTTCCTTACCCTTTTCCCCAATATCAGTGGTCCAGATATATAAATCAAGGCTTAATGACTTACATTACCATATGGAAGTACCCTAACATCTATAGGTAAGAACACTGTATCAAGAAAGAGCCAGCCAGCTTGAGTTCTAATCCTGCTACCCTATTGACTAGTCTGAAACGGGGCAAGTCACATGACCTCTATGGTCAGCTTCCTTATCTGTGAAATGAGGGGGGTAAAGGAAGATAAATAGGAAGGTAAGTATTTTGCCTATTAAAATTATTTACTTTTTAAATGCAAAAAAAATACATTATCGTTGTAAAAAATAATTTCAAACAAAATGAATGTTTACCCAGAGGAAAAGTAAGAGTATCCCACTCACCCCCCTGCTTCACCTCTATTTTACTTTATAAAAGAGACTGCTGTAAATGCTTTGTGGTAGTGTATATATTTGTGTGTACATATCCTATCTAATAAAAGACAACAAGGGTAACTGACCCTACCTTCGCTATGCTTCGCATTGGCTAATCAGGGTGATATGCAAATTAACTGCCAACAAAGATGGCAGTTAATTTGCATACATAGGCTCCAAGTGGTGGAGCCAAGCCAAATGGCCCTGAAGCTGGCTGAGCAGTGAGGCCTCACGGCCCCGGGATCAGCGGAGCAGCGAAGCCTGACGGCTGGGGGCGGGGGGGGGGGGGGGGGCGGGGCTCTAGCCAGAGCCCAGCCAGAGCAAATGCCTGGGTCCCAGGTGCCAGAGGAAAACTGGTGCCAACAGCCAAGGGAAGCGAAGGCCTAATGCACGAATCTCTTCATGCAACAGGCTTCTAGTTAAATATATTTATGTAATGTATTGTTATATATATATTTAAAATATAAAACTACATATGTGTGTTTAAAAATAATAATTGTGTGTCCTGATCAGTTTGGCTCAGTGGATAGAGCGTCGGCCTAGGGACTGAAGGGTCCCAGGTTCGATTCTAGTCAGGGGCATGTACCTTAGTTGCGGGCACATCCCCAGTGGGGGTTGTGCAGGAGGTAGCTAATCAATGTTTCTCTCTCATCGATGTTTCTGACTCTCTATCCTTCTCCCTTTCTCTCTGTAAAAAATCAATAAAATATATATTGAAATAAAAAAATAAAAATAATCTACACTAATAAAAGAGAAAAATGGTAATTGGCGTACGGCGATACCGTCTTCATTGGCTAATCAGGGCTATATGCAAATTAACTGCCAACTAAGATTGGCAGTTAACTGCCAACAAGATGGCGGCTAATTTGCATATGTAGGCACAATGCAGGGAGGCGAAAGGGAAAGCAGGAAGAAGCCCCCTGGCACTGACAGTGACCGGAAACCCAGGGGGGAGCTAAGAGCTGGGGGGCAGGGCAAAGGCGGCCCTGGGGCCGCCTTTGCCCTGCCCCCCAGCCATGATCGGAGAATCAGGCGCCTTTGCCACCCTGGCCAGTGATAACAGGAAGTAGGGGTGGAGCCAGTGATGGGAGCTGGGCACGGTCGAAGCTGGCAGTCCCAGGAGCTAGGGGTCCCTTGCCTGGGCCTAAAGTGAAGCCCACGATCGCGGCGCCCCCCGCTGCCACTGCAGGTCCCCGCTGCCCGGGCCGGACGCCTAGGCCAGAGGCGTTAGGCCTGGGCAGGGGCGGAGCCTGCAACCGCGGGGAGCTGGGGGTCCCCTGCCCAGGCCTGACACCTCTCCCGGAGGCCTCAGGCCTGGTCAAGGGGCCGATCCGGTGATTGGTGATCGGAGGGTGATGAGGGTCAACTCCTCTGGCTGAGGCATCAGGCCTGGGTGGGGGGCGGAGCCGGGGATTGGGGGGATATGATGGTCCCCTTGCCCAGGCCTGAAGCCTGGGTCAGAGGCGTCAGGCTTGGGAGGGGGGTGGAGCAAGCGATCAGAGGGAGATGGGGGTCCCCTGGCCAGGCATGATTCCTGGGCCAGAGGCCTCAGGCCTGGGTGGGGGCCAGAGCCAGTGATCGGGGGGAGATGGGGGTCCCCTGTCCAAGCCTGACACCTCTGGCGGAGGCGTCAGGCCTGGGCAAGGGGCCGATCAGGCGATCGGAGGGTGATGGGGGTCAACACCTGAGGACTCCCAGTATGTGAGAGGGGGCAGGCTGGGCTGAGGGGCACTCCCCAACACACACACCCAGTGCACGAATTTCGTGCACCGGGCCCCTAGTAATAATAATAATTGTGCTGTCAGTTCTTGCTCTTTATTCTTAACACTTAGAGAGGGCTATATAAAATTGAAGGTCACTTATAGATCTATATAAAGTAAGTTTTGTAATAATTAAAATTTTCCTACTTTCTTCTATTGCCTCCTAAGTAAAGGTATCATGCACTCCCCCGGCCCCATCATAAACCCACAGGATGTACACATAAATACCAATTATGTCCAAATACAGAGTCCCAAGTAGGAAATTGAAACTTAGGTTTGATATCCTTTAAGATCATCTTTTAAGATCATCTGCTATTCATTTCACTTTTGGTACTGTTCCCTTGTGTTTTTGACTAATTTTTTAAACTAATGCATATTTTCTATATAATTTAACTAGAGAAAATCAGTAGTGAGAAATAACATGAAGTTCATGGTTGGAATTAGTTCCAGAACCTGCCTTTGCAAATTAGACAAATGATTTGATAATTATAGAATAAATGTTTCCAGAGTAATTTTTGATTCCTCAAAAGGGTTAGTGTCACAATGTGATGCATGTGCTAACAAAGGGGGGAATGTCTATGATCATTAAGAATTTAGCCTGGCCAGTGTTGCTCAGTGGTTGAGCATTGACCTATGAACCAGGAGGTCATGGTTCGATTCCCAGTCAGGGCACATGCCACCGTTGAGGGCTAGTTCCCCAGTAGGGGCATGCAGGAGGCAGCTGATCAATGATTCTCTCTCATCATTGATGTTTCTATCTATCTCTCTCTGTCTCCCTCTCCCTTCCTCTCTGAAATCAATAAAACTATATTTTTAAAAAAGCTGTGGTACATTTACACCATGGAATACTATGTAGCAGTAAAAAAGAAGAATCTCTTACCCTTTGAGACAGCATGGAGGGACCCGGAGAGTATTATGCTAAGTGAAATAAGCCAGTCAGAGAAAGACAAGTACCACATGATCATATTTACCTGCATCTTCGGGGGTTCTTATTTCAAACTCCAATAAAATTTCCTGTTTTTCTTCTATATCTTGTAGAATGGCACTTATGGTCTGATGCTATCAAATAAAAATATTAAAACTTCATTATAAGAAAGTAGATATTTCTCTCTGATATGCAATTGACAAATGCACAAAAGTGCCAAAGAAAGTGTTATTAAAAATACTCATTTCTCTTTATATTCAAAATGTACTCATGCTTTGTTTAGCCTTAAGTGTATAAATACTGCACATTTGAGGGAAAAAATAAACTGAAATATATCTTGATTTAAGCAGCAGTTCTATTCCTGGAAAACAGAATGTAAGAGTAGCAACCATTTAAAGAATCATAATTTTTCATTGACTTCTGTCATAATTATAGGTGTAGGAGAAAAAACAATAACTCAGCACATAATATTTAAAGATAACATATACAACAAGTTCACTTTAAAGCCTTATGACTATCATTGCACCTGATTAAAATATCACATATGATATTAGAAATACAAAACATTACTTTCAAAAACTCAGAAAGGGGATTTAAGACCACATATTTATACCCTTGTTAGTATTAATCTTCCTTCCTGGAACGTCTTCAATTTATTCTGCCCAGATCCCTCCCTTCTTATGAGAGATGGAGTAATAAAAGTGAACTCTTGAACCAAACTGCCTGGGTGTGAATTCTGACTCCATCTCTTCCTGGCTGGTAACTCCAGCAGGTCATTTATCCTTCCTGCTTGAAATGAGTAACATATGTGAAGTGGGTAGGACAGTACCAGCACAAAGTACGAAAGAGCTCAATAAATACTGCTTATTATTATTATACTAGTGGCCCGGTGCACAAAAATTTGTGCACTCGGGGGGCATCCCTCAGCCCAGCCTGCCCCCTCTAACAGTCTGGAGCCCTCACAAGATGTTCTACTGATGTCCCTGTGGGGAGTGAGCCTAAGCCACAGTCTGGCCTCCCTCTGTGGAAGGCAACTGGCCGATCAGGTATATAGATACTTTCTGAAGGCAGCACAGACTCCGTCCTTATTTCTTTCCTCTGTGGTTGGAGAATAGGGTACTAAAAGGTGGAGACAGAACTGTGGCCAGGCCTAGGGCTCTTGTAGGCAGCAGAAAGGAGAGGGCTGGGGAAAGTCTAGACATGGTTTTCTTCAATTGTCCTCCCTTCCTCTGGGCCCCTCACTCTGTTCTTTCCTTGTCGTGGTGGACGCTTGGGCCTCGGACTGACAGGAGCCCAGCGATGGTGGAGTTCAGCCCTCTCACTTCTCAGCTGAACATACAACCGCCTCACATTACAAGTGGAGCTGTTTTCAAGTGGCTAAAGTGCTGGCAATTCATGCCTCCTGGCCTTTCCCCTCTGGGGCTTCCTCCATGGGTCAGTTGCAAACTTCACCAAGACACTCTGCCCTGGTAGTTCTGCACCGGCCCCTGCACTCTTCCTTGAGGTCTTTGGGTCCACAGTCTGAGCTCAGGGAGGTCACCCAAAGCCCGTTGCCCTGGACAGGTGGGGCAGGGGGCTAGCTTGAAGAGCTGGAGGAAGATGGCAGAGTAAGAGTTGGTATGAACCAGCGTCTGCTTAGCCAGACTTCCTAAGCTCCCCACTGGGCCCAGGCCGGGCCCCTTCCCCACACCAGGAGGATCCCAGTTGAGGTCCCCTCCCTGCACCCAGCACTCTCCTCCCTGTTCTACCCCTGGGGGAAGGGAGCAGCTCACCTGCTCTGGACCCTGCCAACCTGGCAGGCTGAGGCACAGGAGGTGCAGCCTAGGGTGCTGGTGGCTGCGAGCCTTCTCCCCCACCCTGAAGCGTGGGGCGGGGTTGCAGCAGCTCACAGCCATCCCTGGCACCATGCATGGAGAAACCGCTCTCCACTGGGCCACCATCCACCTGAGACCTGTGGGTGTTGGGGTGCCCTCAACGGGCTCCCACTGGCCCCACTGAAGCCAGTCTCGGCTTGCCCGGCCACCCCCTGCACATGCCCCACGGGTCTCATCGCCCTCATGAATCGCCGTGGTCCGGCCGTCCCATCCCAGGAAGTGGCCATCCTGATCACCATGGCTCACTCCCCGGTGCAGTTGGGCCTGCCCAGCAAGCATGTAGGCAGGAGCTGGGCCTCTGAGGGGAAGGAGGATGCATGCCTGGCCAGGGTAGAAGTGGGGAACTTGGCGGTGTAAACACAGCTCACCCCCACGTTGTGCCAGCCCCTCGTGCTGCATTCCCAAACCCCTGGGTCCCCTGCCCAGCACTGTGCTCTCGGGCCTGGGGTGGGGGTGAGGGACGTGGAGCACTGTCCTGAAGGCAGCCCTTGCTGGCTTGGAATCACAGTGGTCAACCAGGGAGGGATGCGGGATGCAAAATTCCGCCTCTCTCTCTCTCTCTCTCTCTCTCTCTCTCTCTCTCTCTCTCTCTCTCTCTCCTCCCTCCCTCTCAGAGTGGGCCCCATGTCTCCGGTGGGCAGGCGAGGGCTCTGGGCGAGGCAATCTGCACCAACTGCCTTCGCCCCACCCCCGGCGCATTGGGACGTGTCTCGGGTGGGCGGGCTTGGGCTCCAGCGACGCATCTGCACCACTTGCATTCACCCCAGCCCCTGCCCGACCCCGGATCGCATTGGGACATTTCTCCAGTGGGCAGGCGAGGGCTTGGGCAAGGCATCTGCACTGATTGCATTGCCCCAGCCCCCCGCCCGCCCCCAGATCGCATTGGGATGGGTCAAACTGCACCGCTTACCTTCGCATCAGCCCCCACCCCTCGGGAGGGCGGGGAGGGTTCCGGTGCAGTGATCAGCACCGCTTGCCTTGGCCCCAGCCCCCTGCAGCCCCCATGGCAAACGGGGCCTGGATGGTGGCTTACGCTGTCCTACCCTGCCTTCAGTATGCAAATTAGCCGCCATCTTTGTTGGCGGTTAACCGCCATCTTGGTTGGCAGTTAATTTGCATATCGCCCTGATTAGCCAATGGGAAGGGTAGTAGTCGTACGCCAATTACCATGTTTCTCTTTTATTAGATAGGATAAAACCCATCTCACACACAAAGCCTCTTAATCCACACTGGTTTTTCCTTTCTCAGAATTACTTAACAATTTCAGGGCTACAGAATTTAGGATTAATATGCATGTCTTACAAATTCTATTTCTCCATCAAGATAATGAGATCTTGTCATCAGGAGCATAGTTTTTATATTTACATGTGGTTTCCACACGATTGGATATAAAGTTGTTGCTCAATAGATAACAACTGAAAGACTGGCTCATATTACCCATCCTTTAATATATTCCCAATATACATTAATTTTTACAATGTGTAGGTTCTCAAAGCCTTCTGAAGTATGTCGCTCTGAAATTATACTTTGGTGTCCAGAAGGGATATGGAAAATGCACATAATAAAACCATCCAACTATGTGGAAAAACAATCTCATTGCTGTCTTTTATAAAATGAATCAAAACTAAACTCAAAATATAAACATGCAAAACAAACAAACAATGAGATTTACTTCTTTGTACATTGAATGGCTATGGTAATAAAACAAAGGACTGAATTTGTGTCCAGGCTAAGCCTCTACCTATAGATTCAAATAAAACAACTTCTGATGCTGACTTTCCTTTGTTTGCCTTATATTGTTCATGCAAGTAGTCTCAGCCACCCTTGGCCATAAGCTTTCACTCCACACTAGTTCCATATTCCACCCTGGAGGATCCAACACAATCTTCCCTCCAAGACCCCCTTCTTAGTCCTTCATTATTGCTTATATTAAAACACACACACAACAAAACAAAAAAACCTAACCTAGAACTTGTCTTTGAAACAAACAGCTTTACAGTTTATATTCTGCTTACTATAAAGCTTCACTATGATTTTATTCCAGACTTTCGATTTTTACTGTGGCAGGATCATCTTTGCCTCTGACACCTCTTAAATTTTGTATAACATAGCACAGTGGCATATGATAGGCTCTGGAGCCAGACTACCAGAGTTTAATTCTGGGATAGCTACATAAGAGAAATGTAATTTAAAAAAAATGTTTTTATTAATTTCAGAGAGAAGAAGGGAGAGGGAGAGATAGAAATATCAAGGATTAGAGAGAATCACTGATGGGCTGACTCCTGCATGCCCCGGATTGGGGATTGAGCCCACAACCTGGATATGCACCCTGACAGGGAATCAAACCAAGGCCTCCTAAATCAGGGTTCACCCTCAACCACTGAACCACACCAGCCAGGTTAGAAATGTAATTTTGGATCAAGTGACTTAAGCTCTCTTACTTCAGCTTCCTCATCTATAAGGAAGAAAGTAATGACAATAACAGAACCTACCTAGAAGGGTTATTACGATGACTAAATGTGTTAATAAAGTACATAGAGAGACCGGAAACCAAGATGGCGGCATAGGTAAACACCAGAAATTGCTGCCTCCCACAACAAATTCAAAAATACAACTAATAGACAAAACGGACATCATCTATAACCATAGGAAGGCTGGCTGAGTGGAAATTCTACAACTAGAAGGAAAGAGAAAAGCACACTGAGACTCAGAGGAGGTGCGGAAGTGCAGAGGTACGGATGCGCACGTGGCAGGGGCTCAGTCGCAGCTGTCTTTTTGAATCGGGAGGGAGTCACAAGCCCCCAACTGCTATGAACTCCAGTTCTGGGCGATTCTCTTGGGACCCAGATTCATACAGGGAGAGACTGGACTGTCTGGCAGCGGGCAGAAATCTGAACTTGAGGGCGGCTTTCTCTCGGGGGTGCTTGCAGCGATTACCGCAGGACACTGAGACGCGGGGCCCCTTAGGGCAGGGCTGAGGATCAGCCATAGCTGCTTGCTCCACCCTGCTGATTCCCTGAGACCCCGCCCCACCCAGGCTACAGCATATTCATTTTACATATGAATGCACTGGCCCTATGCAATCTGAAAATAACCTAACAAACTGCAGCTGGGCCAGACAGACCCAGAACTTCCAAGAGAAGGCCCAAGGCCCCACAGCAGCTTTCACTGCTTCACAGCTGGGCCTCATTTGGGCACCTCCAAACCCCAAAAAAGGAAGGGGAATCTGCAGATCTCTTCGTAGCTCCTGCTGGGTAGCCTCAGGAAGAGGCTAAATTAGCACCTCCTTAGATCCAAGAGCCAGTGTACCCAGTGGTCAGAGTGGGACCATCCAATTACAACTCCTCAGCTCCATAAGGGACACACTCAGGGGTAGACTCAGTGAGCACCAAAGCCCCACTGAAGCAAGTCTTGCCTCATAAGGGTGTCTTCAGCACAGAAGTTCTCCCACCGTAAACACAGCTGACTCTCACAGCCAATTGGCCTGGAGGTCAATTCCTCCCAGTAATAACTACAACAATCAAGGCTTAACTACAACAAGACTGTGCACAAAGCCCACAAAGGGGTGCACCAAGAGTGTCCACCTCAGGTAACTGGGGAGGCTGAGCCACTGGGCCCTATAGGACATCTAGCACACAAAGCCACTCTACCAACACAGGGAAGCATAAAAAGTACGGAGACAAAGAAACAGGTCACAAATGACAGAAATGGAGGAAAGCAAATGACTAGATATAGAGTTCAAAACCACACTTTTAAGGTTTTTCAAGAACTTCCTAGAAACCGCCGATAAATGTACTCAGACCCTCAAGAAATCTAGTGAGACCCTCGAGGTTATGATAAAGGACCAACAAGAAATTAAGCATACACTGACTGAAATAAAGGATATTATGCAGAGTTCCAACAGCAGACTAGAGGATCACAAGAATCAAGCCAAAGATTTAAAATACAAAGAAGCAAAACACACCCAACCTGAAAAGCAGAATGAAAAAAGAATCCAAAAATATGAAGATAGTGTAAGGAGCCTCTGGGACAGCTTCAAGCATACCAACATCCAAATTATAGGGGTACCAGGAGATGAGAGAGAGCAAGATATTGAAAACCTATTTGAAGAAATAATAACAGAAAACTTTCCCTACCTGGTGAAAGAAATAGACTTACAAGTCCAGGAAATGCAGAGAACCCCAAACAAAAGGAATCCAAAGAGGACCACACCAAGACACATCATGATTAAAATGCCAAGAGCAAAAGACAAAGAAAGAATCTTAAAAGCAGCAAGAGAAAGAAAGTCAGTTACCTACAAGGGAATACCCATACGACTGTCAGCTGATTTCTCAACAGAAACTTTACAGGCCAGAAGGGAGTGGCAAGAAATATTCAAAGTGATGAATGCCAAGAACCTACAACCAAGATTACTTCATCCAGCAAAGCTATCATTCAGAATTGAAGGTCAGATAAAGAGTTTCACAGGTAAGGAAAAGCTAAAGGAGTTCACCACCACCAAACCAGTATTATATGAAATGCTGAAAGGTATCCTTTAAGAAGAGAAAGAAGAAGAAAAAGGTAAAGATACAAATTATGAACAACAAATACAC
This sequence comes from Myotis nattereri, assembly GCF_964212035.1. Classification (NCBI taxonomy): domain Eukaryota; kingdom Metazoa; phylum Chordata; class Mammalia; order Chiroptera; family Vespertilionidae; genus Myotis; species Myotis nattereri. The sequence goes on from NC_138079.1 coordinate 39,934,640, forward strand.
ATCTATCAACAAGTGAATCTAAAAATCAAGCAAATAAATAATCTGATGAACAGAATAAACTGGTGATTATAATAGAATCAGGGGCATAGAAAGGGAATGGGCTGACTATTCTTGAGGGGGAAAGGGATGTGGGGGATGCGGGAAGAGACTGGACAAAAATCGTGCACCTATTGATGAGGACGGGGGCGGGGGGAGGTGATGGCGGGGAGCTATGGGGGGGAAAAAGAGGAACAACTGTAATAATCTGAACAATAAAGATTTAATTAAAAAAGTAAAGTACATAGAGGACAGCTTGCCATATGATAGGTACTCAGTGAATGTCTATTATTATTGTTATTATTATTATTATTATTATTATTTCTGTACTTATTTTATGACAGAGAAGGAGGCTGCCTACATGCTATGATCTGAAGGTAGTTCCAAGGTAAAATGATCTCATTTCCTTTGTGACCACAGAGTTACCCCTCACTGGAAATTTTGAAATTTTCAATATTTAAAACCAATTTTACATTTAAAGTCCTCATATTTCTTTTGAGTTTTTCTTTTTTGTGAAATTGGTTTTCTGCTATATCTCCATTTTCCGAGGTGTGGCATCTAAAACTATATATATTTTTCCTGAAGCAAATACCCTACCCATAGTTAATAACAATAGTGTTTTTTCATAATGTTCTAATCTTGACATGAAAATATACCTTTAAGTCACATTATCATGTAAATGCTGGACAAAATACAAGCTTTAACACACACACACACACACACACACACACACACACACACACACACACCTAAAAATGGAAAAGGAAAGGAAAATTCCCTGGTGCCAGAAATTAAGCTAGCAATGGTCCATGTGGGATTTGGAACACAGGTATTAGGGGTTAGGTTTTTAATGCCCATGCAGGAATAGGAGATAAACTCAAGCCCATTTGAGGAGGGAATTATAATGCAGTTCCTGCATAAAGCTAGTGGCCCAGAGTGGGTACGTTTTAGGTTAGATTAAGGGTTAGAAAAACTTGTCACCCATCCAGGCTTTAGGTAGAAACCTACTTTTGTCACACATGTATATGAGAACTATATTTATACAATGTGTAGTTAGCAAACCAAAAAGGGAAATTAGCATAAAAATTGGTGTGCAACTGACAAACTTCTAGGACCCTTTCAAAAGCAAATTTTAAATAGGAAGCCTACACTCACCAAAATTCCCACAGTAAACAACCATCACTGAAGTGAGATTAGAATAAAAAAATTACAAACCACATGAAAAATCATGTTATCATGAAAAAGAGTCAGGAGGAGAGTTTAAAATTCCTTTAAAAATGTTTGAAAATATTTTATAAAGTAATATCAATATTGTAAGGCAAGAGCAGAAAAGTCTTTTTGTTTGCTTTATTTTTTAAAAAATATTTGAAAAGTAAACAATTTCTAGAAATAAAAAAGTCATTAAAATTAAAGACTCAATATATAGGTTGAATAAATTATAAATATTTGAGGAGAAAAATAATGAATTGAAAGAGAAATCAAAGGAAATCACCCAGAATATAATACAAAGGGTTCAAGATATAGAAAATAAAAAACATATTAGGAGACACAAAGATGGGCCTAACAGACATCTAAATAGGAGTTTCAAAAAAAAGAGAATACTGAGGCTGGAGGAGAGGCAATATTCAATGATATAAGGGCTGAGAGTATCTAGAATATCAATGAGAAATGTCTTCAGATAAAGGAGCATGCCTAGTCCTGACTATAATTAATAAAAACACATCCATATTTAGAATGTAAAAGAATAAGAGAAAAATTTTTAAAACTGAAAGATTAAAAAATAGATTATCTACAAGGAAATGAAAAGTTGACTTTTCATTTATTACAACAGATACCAGGAAACAATGCAAAATATTTCAAAGTGCTGAGGCAAATACAATTTAGCTTTGAAATCGACTTAAAATATTTAGGAGTAGCCTTTGCCAGTTTGGCTCAGTAGATAGAGTGTTGGCCTATGGACTGAAGGGTCCCCAGTTCAATTCCAGTCAAGGGCACATGCCCAGGTTGTGGGCTCAATCCCCAGTAGGGGTATGCAAGAGGCAGCCAATCAATGATTCTCTCATCATTGATGTTTCTATCTCTCTCTCCCTCTCCCTTCCCTCTCTGAAATCAATAAAAACATATTAATAATATATTTATATAAGGTATAAATTAGATGATTAATCATAATTTGGGTTCAATGAATGACATTTTCCCTCTCTACACTAATAGAAAGTATATAAGAGAAGCCCGATCAACATAGTCTTATTCAAAATGATATTTCACTGAGGATACTACTTTGCTTAAGAAGTAAGTTAGGATCTAGTATGCTTTGGTTTTTTATCAAAGTAAGGATATATATCTTATCAATTAATATATATTTTATTGAGAAACTAGTATGTTATTTTTGCAAAAATATACCTTTATATGAAAGGTTTCAGATATAGCAAACACTATTGATCACTATTAACCATGTGGGATCCAGGTTGATTAAACCAGATTGCTTTCCTCTTCTCTATCTGAAATTTGGGGTCTTTTCTCGTATGTTCCCTAAATACACACTATGACTGCGGAAGTGTCTATGGGACAAGAAGTAGCCAAAGAACCAAACCTAGGTGTAAAAGACAGCAGCTAACCTATAGCTCTTTATCAGTGCAGATAACTGAGAATTAACCATACAACATACCTTCTTGGCTTCTTTTGTTCAATTATGCTACATTGTCTTATGACAGAAAACATTTTCAACCTGTGTGTCCTTAAAACGAAAGGAGTGCTGCAATAGCCAAAGTTTGGCTGGCCCAAAGAATGGCATTTTCTAGGAGAAGGACAAAGGACTTCAACTTTACTTACCATATGAAGGCTTTCTCTTGTTTTTTCTTGGTGTGAAAGAGAAGGTGGATCAACAGTCTTTAAGCCATCACAAAAACACGGTTTGTGTCTTTTGGACTGGACAGTAGGAATTTTTACTTTAAAAAGTAAAATTAGAAAATATAATAAGAATGTGCAAAAATTCAGCTTAATTTTATCAGTTGTAATGGTGAAAGGAATAGCTAAATTAAGTCTACAATTATATTAATGTTGGTCAACACCTTAATGTTTATTATCAATTGACTAATTATAGCTAACATTTACTGAATACTTACCACATGGTGGATATCATACTCTTTCCCTGAATCATATTTAATCTTCATATGAATTCTGTGTGATAGGCAGTTTATTATATTTTACAGAAGAGGAACGTGAAGCTTAGAGGAATTCAGAAAGTTGTCTAATTGTCACATAGCTAGTACTGAAACCAGATCTGACTTCAAAGTCCATGCTCTTAATCACTATGACTATGATTTATTGTCTCTGTATAGTTCTCTCTGACTCTTCTCCCATTCTGGATTCCCTTTCTCCATATAACCATATAAACAAGTGGGAATAGATATAGCACTTTATAACAGAGTGCCTGATAACGCCAAATGAAAGGCTTCTCTTAAGTTGAGCTGATATAATTCATGGGATCCAAACCTTCAGATAGAGCTGTGGAAAGGGATAGAGCAGTGATGGCGAACCTTTTGAGCTCGGTGTGCCAGCACTTTGAAAAACCCTAACTTAACTCCGGTGCCATGTCACATATAGAAATTTTTTGATATTTGCAACCATAGTAAAACAAAGATTTATATTTTTGATATTTATTTTATATATTTAAATGCCATTTAACAAAGAAAAATCAACCAAAAAAATGAGTTTGGGTATCACCTCTGACACGCGTGTCATAGGTTCGCCATCACTGGGATAGAGACATGGATGTGGCTCTAAAAAAGGCCCTAACCGGGGGACTTACCCTATAGTCGCAGACTATGGAAAGAAGAACTTTATATACATGTGATTTAATATACTAGTAAAATATGACACAATGATTATTCCTGGCTCTAACCAATAATATCAATTATATAATTCCTCCCTTGAAAATCAATAGTTGGTAAGAATGCTGGTAGGCTGGGGAGAAATGTGTGTCAGACTCTTCCTAATATTCCCCTTCATAAAGAGAGAGGGCAGATTATGTTCATGGTTTCTACTTCTATGAGTCAAGACTCAAGCATAAGGGAAAGGGTAGAATAATTCCTTCTCCTCAATACTTAATAAATTGTGTTGAATTGCCTATTCTCTGAATGGTCTCTCCAAAAGACGGAAAGCTCCTCATGGGCAAGTGCCTGGTTTGCATAGCAGGTATTCAACAAATATGTTTTCTAAATTAGTGTTTACTAAATGCCTATTTCTTATAGACAATCCATTATATTATAGTATTTCAACTCAAACTACTACTATAAAATGGTTCATAAAATTTTGCCTGACTGTACATTCCCTTGAAATATTTTTTCACTATTTATTACACACATACCCATATAATATGTTTGCTTAACAAATTCATATTATAGCATTAGAATATTAGATTCTTTAAAAGCTGGCATTAGTCCAACTTTTATATGAATCATTACAAATTGTGAAGTAATGAAATCTTTAGTTGCCAATAGTTCAGTAGTATAATATCCTTTTCCAGCCCCACTACAAGTAAACCAATGTGCATTGCTTTAGTTACATCTCTATGTCATACCCAATGTTAAAGAGATTCATGTTTATTTAATGAATGGTACGGGTTTTATTTCAATTGTAACTCCAAATCAAATAGGATCATATTATTTATAAATTAAACCAAGTTTGGAAATGCTACTTTCTAAAAATATGGTTTCTCAAGAGTTTAATAAGCATACAAAACATCTATCCCCAGTTATAAAACAACTTACACTACAAATATAAAGATTTTATTTTTCTAAGCAGAGCTATACACCTATATAAAAAGGTAAGCAATACGGACATACATACCAGTGGCTCTAGCTTTACTCTCATCTCTATTACCAATCTCAGTAGCACCATAAGATTTTAGCAGCTCTCTCATTTTTTCATCATCTGCTTCATCTAAAGCAGTCTTCTGTTTTTTATTCTTTTTATTCGTGTTTGCTCCATGCTGTAGTAGAATCTCAGCTGCCTAGAAGACATTTTTCCAAAATTATCTCTATTAACATCTTAGATTAATAATTTCTGCTTTTATTATAAGACACCATTACCAAGCATTAAAAGTTATTTTTAAAAAAGCTTTCAAACTCTGGCCACTTATTAAATTTGATATGACAACTGCAAGTGGACCCACTAATTTTACCTGATTTGTTCCCACAGGAAAACCAAACATGATAACATAGAAGTAACAGATATGCAGCCTTGAATCTAGTAAGAGGCAGACAGGTTTTATTTGATATCTCTCTCTCTCTCTCTCTCTCTCTCTCTCTCTCTCTCTCTCTATATATATATATATATATATATATATAATATTTTTATTGAATTCAGAGAGGAAGAGAGAGGGAGAGAGACATAGAAACATCAATGATGAGAGAGAATCATTGATTGGCTGCCTCTTGCACACCCCCTACTGGGGATCGAGCCCCCAACCCAGGCATGTGCCCTGAACTGGAATCAAACCTGGGACCCTTCAGTCCACAGGCCAATGCTCTATCCACTGAGCAAAACCAGCTAGGGCTATTTGATCTCTTTAACAGAGTGCCCTGTTCACCCTCCTCCAAGCTGATGAAGGAAGGGGTAGAGAAGGGAGAAGAGTCACTTCAGGACTATATTATATTATAAACTTTATTATATATTGACATTAGACATAGTTCTATTTGGACTATATTTCAGTAAACTTAATATCCAATCTAATAATGTCTATGCAAATATGTGTCCTAAATAACTGATTCATAGTCACAAAATGTTAAAGATAAAAGGGAATGTAGATATAATTTATTCCAACCCTATCATTTTATAGACGAAAAAACTGAAGTCAGAGATTGTGGCATTTTAGGGGCAAAATAATATAAATAAGATGTCTCTAAATAAATCGAAATTATGTATTAGAAGTCAGTTTGCAATCGGTCAAAGTTAAAAATAGTTACTAATTAGTTTATGGTATAAGTCAATTAGTAAAAAACAGCCAGTGATTCCACTTGCATGAGGCAAGCAAGTGACTCCAACCACTGAAAAACTTTCTAATTAGGAAAAGATGGTAAGGTTTTGTTTAAACAGAGATATGCTATGTGTTAGGAGCTTTTCTCTTTCTGCTTGTGTTCATGGATGAAGAAGCAGAGAAATTGAGGAGCAAATGGCCAGCTAGAAATGGCCCTTATTTGTTCCATCAGCCTAGAGATAGCACAACATAAAGAAAACACATTTATTTTTATTTTTTAAAATCTTTATTGTTTAAAGCAGCGGTTCTCAATCTGTGGGTCGCGACCACTTTGGCGGTTGAACGACCCTTTCACAGGGGTCGCCTACGACCATCCTGCATATCAGATATTTACATTATGATTCATAACAGTAGCAACATTACAGTTATGAAGTAGCTGTAATTTTATGGTTGGGTCACAATAATTTTATGGTTGGGTCACAATATGAGGAACTGTATTTAAAGGGCCAGAGGTTGAGAACCACTGGTTTAATGTATTACAGAGGTCCCATTCCGCCCCGCACCGTCCCCTTCTATCCTACACCCGCCCCTCACCTGAGAGCTCCCCACCAATAACAATACCACATTTATCTCTCTTGCTCTCTTTTTTATCTTTCTAGTTTACCTATTAGTAGCCTATCTCAAGATAAAGAAATAAAGATAAAAGGGACAAAGTCAGTCAGAAATAAAATGAGCCAATGATAGAAGAAAGGTCACACAGAGAGAAAGTTCATGAAAATATGAGGAAAGGTGTTAATAATATATCCATGTCAGGGGAACTAAAATATCATGAAAAATACCATCTTCTTTTCAAATAGAACATTTCTCTTAAAATAAATGCAATAGATTTATTGGAGTTTCCTCCAAAAGCGAACTGTCTATATCACCACTTAGGTGATATAACAATAGATCAAACAACAGCAAACTATAGCCCTCACTGGCCAAATCCAGTCTGCTGCCTGATTTTGTAAAAAAAAGTTTTATTGGAGCAGCTATAACCAGTCATTTACATATTGTCTATGGTTGCTTTTGCAATATAACAGCAGTTGATTAGTTGCAACAAAGACTGAGTGGCCTAGAAAACCTAAACTGTTTATTATCTAGTCCTTTATAGGAAATACTTAACAACCTCTGCTCTAGACCAGAGCACTATCTCTAGTAGGATTTTCTGTGATGACAGAAATGTTCTAATCTGCAAAGTTCATAATGGTAGCTACTCGCCACATGTAGCTACTGAGTACTTGAAATGTGACTAGTGCAACTGAAGAATTGATTTCAAATTTAATTTTAAGTAATTAAATAGACACATGTTGGCTAGTGGCTATAGCATAAGATAGCACGCTCTAGATGAAATTCCTTATTTCAAAGGTAAAGATATTATCTCTTTCTCAAGCAGCTGAACTCGGCCTAGAATTCACGTTTTCTATTATCAAACTTGGTGCTTTATCCACTAAACCAAGCTCCCCTTCTGCTACTTCCTATTGGTTGATCCCTTCCTCCCCTGCACCCCACCCTCTACCCCCGCTGCCTTCCCTCTGAGGTTTGACAGTCTGTCCATGTTCCTATGTCTCTGGGTCTATTTCTTGTTCATCAGTTTATGTTCATTAGATTCGACTGAGGTGTCACCTCACACCTGTCAGAATGGCTACCATCAACAAATCAACAAACTTGACAAGTGCTGGTGAGGATGTGGAGAAAAGGGAACCTTAGTGCACTGCTGGTGGGAATGCAGACTGGTGTAGCCATTATGGAAAACAGTATGGAGTTTCCTCAAAAAATTAAATATGGAATTGCCATTTGATCCAGTGATCCTACTTATAGGAAAATACCCTAAGAGACCCGAAACACCGATCAGAAAGAATATATGCACCCCTATGTTCATAGCAGCACAATTTATAATAGCTAAGATCTGGAAAAAGCCCAAGTGCCCATCAGTAGGTGAATGGATAAAAAAGTTGTGGTAGCCAAGCTGGGTGTGGCTCAGAGGTTGAATGTCAACCCAGAAACCAGAAGGCCACTGGTTCAATTGCTGGTCAGGGCATATACCTGGATTGCAGGCTTGATCCCCAGTGGGGTGCATGTAGGAGGCAGCTGATCAATGATTCTCTCTCATCATTGATGTTTCTATCTCTCTCTCCCTATCCCTTCCTCACTGAAATATATAAAAATATACTTTAAAAAAAAGTTGTGGGTCCTAGCCAGTTTTGCTCAGTGGATAGAGCGTTGGTCTGCGAACTGAAGGGTCCCGGGTTCGATTCTGGTCAAGGGCACATGCCCGGGTTGTGGGCTCGATCCCCAGTGTGGGGCGTGCAGGAGGCAGCCAATCAATGATTCTCTCTCATCATTGATGTTTCTATCTCTCTGTCCCTCTTCCTTCTCTTCCTTCCTCTCTGAAATCAATAAAAATATATTTTAAAAAAAAGTTATGGTACATTTACAACATGGAATACTATGTAGCAGTAAAAAAGAAGGATCTCTGACCCTTTGAGACAACATGGAGGGACCTGGAGAGTATTATGCTAAGTGAAATAAGCCAGTCAGAGAAAGACAAGTACCACATGATCTCATATGTGGAATCTAATGAACAAAATAAACTGATGAAAAAAATAGATCCAGAAACATAGAAGCATGGAACAGACGTGGAATCTTAGAGAGAAGGCAGGGGTAGGAGGGTGGGTGGGAAGAAATTAACCAAAGAACTTGTATGCATATATGCATAACGCATGTAGAAGACAATAGGGTGGTGAAGGCCTTGGGGGTGGGGGAACAGGGGCAGGATAGAAGGGGGCCAATGGGAGAAAAAAGGGGATATGTAATACTTTCAACAATAAAGATTTAATTTAAAAACTATGAAGAATTTTAAAGTCTAGATTTGAAATTCAGTGTTACTAAAAGAATAACCCTAGTAATTTTCTTACGATATTTTTACCACACTGCCCAATTAAGAAAAACAAAGGAGAAAAATATATAACAAACCTCCAAGTAACAAGCTATTGTGTTTTTAGTCATTTCTTTGAAACCTCAAATCCACTGTGTAATTCTGAGTTAAATAAAGTCTAGCTGTCACATATATCATCACTATAATTAGAGTTTTTATACACAATAGCAAATCATTTAAAACCATTAAAAATGGAATGTATTAGATTGATAGCCTGTGTTTACTCTGAACCATTTCATTTTATTCTGATTTATATGAATTATGTGATGAAGAGACAATAGAAAAATGAGTCATTAGCAAATAGATTGATTTTTCAATCATTACACAATGTCTTATCTTCATTTGTAATTTTAAGGTTTTAAAAATAATTTGTCTTAAGGAATCACTTTAGTTCTCAATTTAAAATATCTTCATTTTCTTCACTCATTTTTCTAAAAAAGAGTAATAGGAGCCAAATCTGATGTGCACTGTACCTTTAAATGATTATTTGCAACAGCATCATGTAAGGGCAGAATTCCATCTAGATCTTCACAGTTAACATTAGCACCAGCTCTTAACAACTCCACAATTATATCATCAGCTCCCTCACTAGATGCCTTATGCAGTGGTGTCCAACCTAAAAATGGAAAAGGGGAAAAATTAAAACAAGCTGCTGCTGACATATACTCATTATTAAGTTTGCTTGCATTAATGACATTAACATCTACATTGATTCAAATGTACATATTAGTGGAAAAAATATTGAAAACTGTGGCCTTAAAATGTGTTTCATTTTTAAAAACAAATTGATCTCATAAAAAAATATTTGCTAGAGGTGCCAAAACAGAAGCATAATCATAATGGGACCAAAGTAAATATTAATCATGTCAATTTGTTTCAGCTCAGATATTAAAAGATCATCTCTGACTTTTCTACTTGTATCCTTTCATTGTCACATTTTTCTTTAAAATGACATGTCATTCCATCAATTTTTGAGTTTTTCCCTCTGGAATTCCTCACACAAGATTCTTTCATGCTGAGCAAAATGTTAGATCAATTTAAAATTGGAGGTTTAAAATAAATTAAGGGAGGGGAAAAGAAAGGAATAGTAGAAAGACAGGAGGAAAGGAAAGAAGGAACAAGAAAGCAGGAAAAATTTTGCATTCTCTCCAAAGTTAGGGAATGGAATTAGGGCCTACAAAGAAAAGGCCTAAATAAAGTTTCCCTTACTTCCCATTCTATATACTCTTGCTGAATGCTCCCAAACGCATGTTGAAGAAGAAAGTTATTTTAGCAATTGGTGAGAACCAAGATAAGTCTTACTATTCAACTTATATGTCACTAAAGAAAATTGTTCAAAGTTAATTATTACATAGTAGCCAGATCCAAAACTGGGGTTAGGGGCTGTGAAATGTGAGTTCAAATTTTAAATACAATTAAAAGAATCCAAACCTGCATTATCTTTTAGATTCACATCTGCTCCAGATTCTATTAGAACTTTCATCAGAGACAAATCTCCTCTTCTGACAGCCAAATGAAGTGGGCTTTCCCCCCTGGTATTCCTCTTATTGATCCCAGCTGTTTTCATTTCTGTAAATTTGCCAAGTAAAACTGAGGCTTCTTTTCTGCCAAATGCTGATTATAAAGGAGCTTAAAAAATACATACCAACTTCTCAAAACATCCTAAGTAGGGTGTACTACACAGAAATATACATCTATTAATATAACTGTTACTATTTTAAAATATAACTAACACAGTTCTTCAACTTGTGAAGAAATTATAGTGCACTTAAGCATTACTTCAAAGTCATTCTAGCAATTCTTCAGTCACTCTATTATATGTTTGATTAAAACAAATAAACCTGTTTCAGTTCTATACTCATTTTACCCTCAGTAGTCCTTTAGCAATAATTTTTTTCTTAAAACAAATTGTGATTTTATAAAAATTCTCTTTGTTCTACAGCTATTCTCTCTATCTCAATGGGTCTGTTTCTGATCACATAAGATGCAAGAACCAAACTATGGCCTATTGGTTTTTTTATTTTTCTTTCATAAAAAATAAAGTACAGTATCATTATTTAAAGATTCTTTTTTAAATCTTTTCTTTGCAACACAAGTTAGACAGACTTATAGGTTGAAGCTAAAAACGTTGAACTAACCACATTTCTCCCCAAACCATGCAAAAATGATAGTAAAAGATATATTGAAAAATGTCATATAAGAACAATAAAAGAGGAAAGAATAAAAAGAAGACTTCAACAAATTTAGGGGAACTGGAAAGTCACTGATGGAGAAGAATTGACTGACAAGGCAGAGTGGGAAATGCTCCAACCCAAGTGCCTGCGAAAGGAATTTGCAGAGGAAGGGAGCCAATCTGCACCAGGCACTCAGCACTTGGGGGCATCAGGTACCATGAAAGGCAGTATGTATAGAACAGGGCTGGAAAAAGCAACACTGACTGTAAAAGTATGTATATAGAAAAGTTAAGACTCCAAGTTGCCTTTCCCAACCCCAAAGTGCCTGGCAACCATTCCTCTTAGCCCAGGCCCCCATCTGGAGGTTCACTTTCTGTAGAAACTACATCAAAGAAGCTTCAGACTAAGACACAAGGCAAAGTAGAGAGTTGGGCTGATTAAACAGTAGTACTCAAAGTGGAATCCCAGATCAACAGTATCAGTTTCACTTGGGAAATGTGTTAGAAATGCAAATTCTTCAGCCATCCTAAGCCTACTCTGGAGGGCAGACTTTAAGATGGCTCCTAATGATCCTTACTTCCTCATATTTATAGTCTTGTAACAAATCCTCCTTGAGAAACTTGCTTCTAATCAATAGAATAACTTAACATTGAGGGTACTTAATTTCCTTATCTATATATATAAAAATCCAGTGGTCGTAACGCCATAACGATCAGTGCACTGAGAGATGCGCTCGGGTGGGTGGGGCTGCAAGTGTGGCGGGGCAAATGCAGGCGGGCGGGGCTATGAGTACAGAGAGGTGCACACAGGTGGCTGTGGCCATGCAATTTCGCAAGCTGGGTTTCTAGTCTATATATATAAAAGCCTAAGCTGGATAACTGGCTGGTAGCTATGACATGCACTGACCACCAGGAGGCAGACACTCAATGCAGGAGCTGTCCCCCTGGTGGTCAGTGCGCTCCCACAGCCAACCTCCTGTGGTCCCTCCCATGAGACAGCCCTGATCAGGCCAATCACTGGACAGGCCAAGGGACCCCACCCGTGCACAAATTGTGCACCAGGCCTCTAGTTAGGTTATAAAAGATTATAACATATTCTGTCTTGCTAGTTGACTTCCTCTATCACCTTCAGCTTGTATGTTTTAATGAAGCAAGTGGCCACCTTGAAAGAGCCCATGAAACAAGAAACAGGATGGGCACAACCCTAAAGGAACTGAATTCTGCCAACAATCACATGGGCTTAAAAGTGGCTTCTTCCCTAGTTGAGCCTTCAGATGAGACCCCAGTCCTGGCCAACACCTTGATTGCAGCCCAGGAAAGATCCTGAGCAAAAGACCTGGCTAAGCCATGCCCTATTTCCTGACCTACAGAAACTATGAGATAATAAAGGTGTGTTATTTTAAAATAATTTGTGATCATTTTTCATGCACTAATATATAACTAACACACCTACTGAATTAGAATTCCTGACGGTAGACCCCAGCAATGCTTTAATGGCTTTCCAGGTGACTCTGATGCAACGTAAGGTTTGAAAAGCACCGCATTAAATCATCAGATCCTTACCCAGTCCTGTTTCCTAAATGTCAGCAACCAGACATAAATTTCAGAGCAAGAGAAAAAAAAGTCTATAATGGATGGATCCTTTGGCTATGAGAGTCACATGGAAGATTAATAGTTTCATGTTCATCTTCCATTGACATCCGGACAAAATTTCTAAATTTCTTAAGAAATTTGCACTCAGAAATTGTTTATTGGAAGAAAAAGAGATATTACATATATTTCATGTGTTATATGTATATTTTTTAAAATGCAGATTACAAGTTTGAATGGAAAAATCTCTCTCAGTAACTGTTACTGTGAATAATATAAATCTCGCATTGTTCCTGGTATGTTCGTAGCAAAGAAGGTAGGCATGTGATAAACATTTTGGTGCAAAAACTCAAAAATTGCTCAATGTTACTCTCATTGTAAATTTCCCCAGCATTTAACTGAAATTTGAAAATAGCCGTAACCGGTTTGGCTCAGTGGATGGAGCATCGGCCTGCGGACTGAAAGGTCCCAGGTTCGATTCCAGTCAGGGGCATGTGCCTTGGTTGTGGGCACATCCCCAGTGGGGGGTGTGCAGGGGGCAGCTGATCGATGTTTCTCTCTCATCGATGTTTCTAACTCTCTGTCCCTCTCCCTTCCTCTCTGTAAAAAATCAATAAAATATATTTTTTTAAAAAGAAATTTGAAGGAGAAACTAAGATGGCGGCATAGATAAACACCGGGAAATAGTCGCCTCCCACAACAATTGAAAATTAGCCTAAAGGACGGAGCAAACATCGTCCAAAACAACAGGAAGGCTGGCTGAGTGTAATTTCTACAACTAGAAGAAAAGAAAAGCACGCTGAGAGCCAGAGGAGCTGCGGAGGCTGAGTGCAGAGGTACGGCGGCGGCTCGCGCGCGCGGAAAGGGGGTGGCACCTGAGGACGCGGCTGTCTTTTTGAATCACAAGCTCCCGACTGCTCTGAACGCCGGTTCCGGGAAGTCTCTGGGGACCCAGGTCTCATACGGGAGAGGCGGCTCTCTCAGGCGGCAGCGGGCGAACTTGAGGGCCTCTTTCCCTCAGAGGTGCTTGCAGCCGTTACCGGGACACTGAGACGCGCAACTCCGGGCGCGGAGAATCAGCCATTACTTCTTTCTACGCCCTTTGACTACCTGAGACCACGCCCCACCCGGGCTGCGGCAGAGGCTTTTGCATGTGAATGCCCCAGAACTTTGCAACCTGATAATTACCTAACTGCAGCCGGGCCAGCCAGACCCGGAACTTCCAAGAGAAGGCCCAAGGCCCCGCAGCGGCTTGCATTGCTTCACAGCTGAGCCTCTTCGTAGTTCCTGCTGTGTGGCCTCAGGCAGGGGCTGAATTAGCACCTCCTTAGATCCAGGAGCCACTGTACCCAGTGGTCAGAGGGGGACCATTCTCCCACTTCAGACACAGCTGCTTCCCACAGCCAATTGGCCTGGAGGTCAATTCCTCCCAGTGATCCTACAACTAGCGAGGCACCAAGAGTGCACCAAGAGTGTCCACCCCGGGTAACTGGGGAGGCTGAGCCACTGGGCCCTACAGGACACCTGGCGCGCAGGCCACTCTATCAACACAGGGAAGCAGCCAAAATGCGGAGACAAAGAAACAGGTCACAATTGGCAGAAACGGAGGAGGCCAGACGACTGGATTTAGAGTTCAAGGCCACGTTTATAAGGTTTGTCAAGAATTTTATGGAAACCGCCGATAAATTTAATGAATCCCTCAAGGAATATGGTGAGACCATGGAGGTCATGAAAAAGGACCAATTAGAAATTATGCATACACTGACTGAAATAAAGAATACTTTACAGAGATCCAACAGCAGACAAGAGGATCCCAAGAATCAAGTCAAAGATTTGAAATGCAAAGAAACAAAAAATACCCAACCGAAAAAGAAAAAAGAAAAGAGATTCAAAAAATATGAAGATAGTGTAAGGAACCTCTGGGACAACTTCAAGCGTACCAACATCAGAATTATAGGGGTACCAGAAGGAGAGAGAGGGCAAGATATTGAAAACCTTTTTGAAGAAATAATGACAGAAAACTTCCCCCACCTGGTGAAAGAAATGGACTTACAAGTCCAGGAAGCGCAGAGAACCCCAAACAAAAGGAATCCAAAGAGGACCACACCAAGACACATCATAATTAAAATGCCAAGAGCAAAAGATAAAGAGAGAATCTTAAAAGCAGCAAGAGAAAGACAGTCAGTTACCTACAAGGGAGTACCCATCCGACTGTCAGCTGATTTCTCAACAGAAACCATGCAGGCCAGAAGAGAGTGGCAAGAAATATTCAAAGAGATGAATACCAAGAACCTACAACCAAGATTACTTTATCCAGCAAAGCTATCATTCAGAACTGAAGGTCAGATAAAGAGCTTCACGGATAAGAAAAAGCTAAAGGAGTTCATCACCACCAAACCAGCATTATATGAAATGCTGAAAGGTATTCTTTAAGAAGAGGAAGAAGAAAAAGGAACTCTTACCATTTGCCACAGCATGGATGGAACTGGAGAGCGGATAAATACCACAAGATCTCACTTATTTGTGGAATATAATGAACAACATAAACTGATGAACAAGGACTGATCCAGAGACGGAGAGGCATTGATTGGACTGTCGGGCCTTGGAGGGAAGGTAGGGGAGGGTGGGGGCAAGGGGGAAAGATCAACCAAAGGACTTATATGCAAGCATATAGGCCTAACCAATGGACACGGACAACGGGGGGGTGAGGGGGTGAGCGGGGAGAGGGGGGGGAGAGGGTACACATATGTAATATCTTAATCAATAAAAAATATTAAAAAAAAAAAAAAAAAAAAAAAAGAAATTTGAAAATAACAAAATCTGGGAGAAAATGGAAAGGAAACAAAGGGGACTTATACTAAAATTCTTTATAAAGTACACTGTAGTTAAAGTTGAGTATTTCTTAACAGCTTTATATTTAATTAAAGCATTGAGTATTAGTTGTCTATACTAATCATGGGGTAATATGCTAATTAGACTGGACATCTTTCAGACATCCTTCTGGACAAAGCCAGTGGCGGGGGCCAAGGCAGAGGTGGTTAGGGGTGATCAGCCGGCAGGGGAGGACAGTTAGGAGTAATCAGGCTGGCAGGCAGAGGCAGTTAGGGGCGATTTGGCTGGCAGGAGAGCAGTTAGGGGCATCAGGCCAGCAGGCAGAGGCAGTTAGGAGCCAGCGGTCCCGGATTGTGAGGGGGATGTGCAGGGATTGGGCCTAAACTGGCAGTTGGACATCCCCCAAGAAGTCCCGGATTGGAGAGGGTGCAGGCCGGGTTGAGGGACTCCCACCCATGCATGAATTTTGTGCACTGAGCTTCTAGTTTATTAATAAAATATAATGTCATTAAGAAATACTTAGGAAGAACCAAGATGGAGGCGTAAGGTATAAACCTGTGTGTGCTGCCTCCCACAACAACACTGAAACTACTACAACTATAAGACAAAACAGCTATCATCCAGAACCACGGGAAAGCTGGCCAAGTGGAAGTTCTACAACTAGAAGGAAAGAAAGAAGCGCATTGAGACTGAGTAGGAGGTGCAAAGGCACCAAGAACAGAGGTACGAAGGCGGGCTGCAACTGGATGCGAGGTTTTTTCCCATCAGAAGGGGATATAAGCTCTCGAATGCACTGAGCTCGTTTAAGGCGAGATTCTGAGGTCCCAGGCTCCTAAAGGGAGAAACTGAACTGTCTTGCAGTGGGTCAGAAAGCGAGGGTGGCTTTCTCAGAGCTGCTCACAGGGATCACTGTTGCTGTGGGGGCGCGGCACTGCGGGAGACACGGAGTCGGAGTCACGGAGATGTGAGGAGTTGTGGAGACGCTGACGACAACCATTGCTGTTTGCTCCGCCCTGGTGATTCTCTGAGACCCCGCCCCACTCAATTTACATCCCCACCCAAGCTGGGCCAGTGGCGCAAAGGAACCACCTGCACTTTTGCAGCCTAACCCAACAAACTGCAGCTGGGTCAGAGAGCTCCAAAACTTCCAAATACCAAACAAAGAGGAGAAATCTGTTGATATTGCTGTAGCTCCTGCTGGGTGGACCCACACAGTGGTTGACTTGGAGATCCAGGAGCCAGGGTACCCCTGGTCAGACACCAGATTTCAACTCCTCACATCCATAAGGGACACACTCAAGAAGCAGACTCAGTGAGCACCAAAGCCCCACTGAAGCAAGTCCTGCTCCATAAGGGTGTCTCCAGCACAGCAGTTCTTCCACTATAGACACAACTGGTCCTCACAGTCTGCCAAAAATGTGGAGACAAAGAAACATGTCACAAATGAAAGAAATGGAGGAAAGCAAACTAATGAAGGACATGGAGTTCAAAACCACAGTTATAAGGTTACTCAAGAATCTTCTACAAACCTCCGAGAAACTTAGTGAGACCTCCGAGGAACTTAGTGAGACCTCCGAGGAACTTAGTGAGACCTTCAAGGATCTTAATGAGAAGGCCAAAAAAATGGAAAAGGACCAGTCAGAAATTAAACATACACTGACTAAAATTAAAAATAAAATACAGAGATCCAACAGCAGACTAGAGGATCCCAAGAATCAAGTCAAAGATTTGAAATATGAAGAAGATAAAAACACCCATCCCAAAAAGCAAAACGAAAAAAGAATCCAAAAATATGAAGATAGTGTAAGGAGCCTCTGGGACAACTTCAAACATACCAACATCCGAATTATTGGGGTGCCAGAAGAAGAGAGAGACCAAGATACTGAAGGCATATTAGAAGAAATCATGACAGAAAACTTCCCCTAACTGATGAAAGAAATAGACTTACAAGTCCAGGAAGCACAGAGAACCCCAAACAAAAGGAATCCAAGAAGGACCACACCAAGACACATCATAATTAAAATGCCAAGAGCTAAGGACAAAGAGAGAATCTTAAAAGCAGCAAGAGAAAAACAGTTAGTTACCTACAAGGGAGTACCCATACGACTGTCAGCTGATTTCTCAACAGAAACCATGCAGGCCAGAAGGGAGTGGCAAGAAATATTCAAAGTGATGAGTAGAAAGAACCTACAACCAAGATTACTCTACCCAGCAAAGCTATCATTTAGAATTGAAGGTCAGATAAAGAGCATCACAGACAAGAAAAAGTTTAAGGAGATCATCACCATCAAACGAGGAATATATGAAATGCTAAAGGATATTCTTTAAGAAGAGGAAGAAGAAAAAAAAGGTAAAGATAAAAATTATGAACAACAAAGTGACAACAAATAAATACCTACCAACAAGTGAACCTAAAAATTAAGTCAGAATAAACTGGTGAATATAATAGAAGCAGGGGCATAGAAAGGGAGTGGACTGACAATTCTTGGGGGGAAAAGGATGCGGGAAGAGACTGGACAAAAATCTTACACTTAGGGATAAGCACAGTGGCAGGGG
The DNA here is from genome assembly GCF_964212035.1 of Myotis nattereri. Lineage (NCBI taxonomy): Eukaryota > Metazoa > Chordata > Mammalia > Chiroptera > Vespertilionidae > Myotis > Myotis nattereri. Next base: position 39,952,781 of record NC_138079.1, read on the forward strand.
GTAAGAGCATGGGGTGGTATGGGAACCAGGTGGAGGGGAGATATGCGGAAAAAAGAGGAACATCTGTAATAATCTGAACAATAAAGATTTATTAATTTAAAAAAATTTAAAAAAGAACAACCACAATAGAAAAAAAAAAAGAAAAAGAAATACTCAGCTGGTCCTGGCCCGTGTGGCTCAGTGGTTTAGAGCATCGTCACGTGCACCGAAGGATCTCAGCTTCAATTCCCAGTCAGGGCACATATTCAGGTTAGAGGTTCAATTCCCAGTTGGAGTGTGTACAGAGAACAACTGATCAATGTTTCTCTTTCATATCAATGTTTCTCTCTCTTTCACCTGCCCTTCCTTTCTCTCTAGAATCAATAAAAAAACATATCCTCGGATGAGAACAAAAAAAAAGAAAAAGAAATACTCAGCTATCTACCTTTTTATGTGGCCTGTCTTTCCTCTCTAGATTTTTGGATCTTCTCATTTTTGTTCAGAAATTTCACAGTGAGATGTCTTGCTTATGGTACTGGACACTTTGTGGGCCCTTTCAATATGGAAATTTCTGTGCTTTATTTCCTTTCTTATTTCTTTTATTTCTTTTCTATTTTCACTGTTCTCTCTGGATATCCTGGAGTGATCTAATTTTATTCTCTCTATTTTTTCTAGTTTTATTTTTAGGAGACTTGGAAAGCTTTACCTCCCAACTCTGCTATATCCACATATATATATATATATATATACTTAAAAATCCTATTATATTTTTAATATCTAAGGGCTCTCTGTATTGTTCTTCATTCCTTTGTTTCTATACCTTTTTAAGCAAGTTTAATATATCCTGATTCTTGAATTATTTCTGTTTCTTCTGGGTTCCTTTAGTATGTTTAGATCACTTTGATGTCTCTTTTATATTGGAGTATTGGGGTTTTCTACAAACACTTGTTGATTTTTGGCTATCTGTTCTTATTTAAGTGAGAGAAACTAAAATGCTGACTGGAAATCTGTGAAGGGTAAAAGGAGTACAGCAGAGCTCAGGGCTTGGTTGAATTCACCCTTGGTGATCAAGAAGTAAGCTGGCCTTTATGTTAGGGAATTGCCAGATGTATTTGGAATTACCTCCTCTTGGGCAGTTCAATTTATTAGTTTAAAGATACTTACTCAGGCACTGTGTTAAAAAACAAAACAAACAACAACAAAAAACCACCAGAGATGAAACACAAAAGAAATGTATTATTTCAAAGTTCTAGAGATCAGAAGTCTAAAACCTAGGTGTCAGCAGGGCTACACTCTCTAAGAAAGAATCAGCATTTCTTGGCTTCCTTGGATTTGGCTACATCACTCCACTACTTCCAGCTTCACATTGTCTTCTCTCCTGTGTGCCTCAAATCTCCTTCTGTTTTTCTTTTATAAAGACACAGTAGTAATTAGATCCAGGACCCACCAAATAATCCAGGATGATCTCCTCACCTTAAGATCTTAATTACATCTGCAAAGTTTTTTTCTAAATATTCACTCTTTTATATAACACTAGAGGCCTGGTGCACAGATGCGTGCACTGGTGGGGTCCCTCAGCCTTGGCCTGCGGGGACTGGGCCGAAACTGGCAGTCTGACATCCCCCAAGGGTCCCAGATTACAAGAGGTGCAAATCCATGCACTGGGCCTCTAGTATGCATATAAGATCTTTGGTTAATCTCTTCCTGCCCTCCCTCCACCCCGCTTCCCACTGAGATTCATCAGTCTGTTCCATGTTTCCATGCCTGTGTGTTGAGCGTCTGCACCCTGGTGGTCAGTGTGCATCATAGCTACCAGTCGAACGGTCATTTAGGCTTTTATAATATAGATAGATAATAGCATAGATTCCAGGGCTTAGGGCATGGACACATTTTGCAAAGCCACCATTTAACTCACTACAGGAGGAATATATAAGAAGGGCTTCAGTTTACATGAGACAGGACAATGGGAGAAGGTTTACAGAAAATGCCTAATCCAGTGTTCGTCCTACCACTAGTATACTAAACAGAAAATAAATCAACTTTTTTACACTTAGTATTCAATTCGAAGTGGTCCAGCCCATTGTTCATCACAGAACTAACTCCAAGAACTATCAAAGGGTAGTTAGCTTGTCCATACTTCCAAATACATACAGTTCATTCATATGACACCAAAAAACTAGTGGCTATGCTTTTTTAATGTTCGTTATGTTAAAAGGGCTCAGTGGAAGTATCAGAGATGAGACACAGTTCACCCACAATGTCCACACTCAATATTCTTGCTGTTTATCTCCTCTAAAATAACAAATTAGAAGTCAGAGGCAGAAATATCATAAGAATATATCTGAAGACTAATAAATTCTCAAATGTTGCTTTACAGTAAAACCATCTAAAATATCGTTGAAATAATTTTATAATATAGTGAATGACAAAAAAAATAAACAAGTACATCTGAAAGTTTAGAATTATTCTGAAACACAGTGGATTCCTGGGCCTGGCCAGGTAAACATTTACTTATACAAGTAAAGGAATACAAACCTTGGCTGCAGGCAGCTTTTGATAAATTTTGTTCTTGGATGTTAACAGGTATGTGAATCTCTGAATCTATTCTATCTTTTTTCTCCTCACAATTTCTTACAGTGCTTTCATCTCCATTGATATTATTAGTTAATTCCTCATCTGAAAAACAAACATTTTTGCAGTATCAGTGTGGCAATTCTCCTTACTGGTTAAATGACTAGTCATGTAACTATTCCAAGTTTCTATTCCTAGCAAGAAGAATTTAGAAATGGTTTTATATAACTAATGTAAATTAGTTTGCTAAATGCAATTCTGATGGGAATACAGTGAATTGCTGAAATCACTGGAGCTAACAATTTCCTGCTGTAAAAATGTTGTTTATTGATACTAAGATAAGTCTATACTAAAAATGAATATAATAATTGATATAAATACTGTTACTTCTGTCAATATCAATTTAGCAACAATCTTTGATAATAATGGTTGAACTTTTAAGGTAAACACAATTACTTAAATAATTAGCAGCATCCCCCAAATTATAGCCTTCATGTCCTCATTCTTGTCAGTTTGGGCATAGGTTGAGTGAAATTCAGTTGGAAACTTCTATAAGTAAATCTATAGGAAATGTGTACAAATCTAGCAATACTACAAATACCTGGTTTATGAGAAATTTCCTTCTCTTCTCTTTGACTAACTTGTGAGATGTTGGTCAGTTCTTTATTCATATTGTCAATGGAATGAAAATCTCTATTAAGTATGATTTCACTCTCTGCAAGGTCTTGTCTCCTTTTTTCAACGTTAGTTGTTTCTATTACTTGAGAATGAACAACTGTGGATAAAGGCCCATTTGAAAAATTTGGTTTTTGGCCTTTGTCAGTGTAATTCCTTTTAGTGCCTTCTTTCTTATTCACCTTTTCCACAATATGTGTATTTGTTCGATTCATTAAAGAAGTTGGTATGCTGGGGCTACTGCAATCCTGAGGCCTTTGAAATTGCTCCACATCAGTCAACTGGAAAACGTCATGTGTTGAAATTGTTCTTGTACAAGCCAAGGAAGTATGCTCAGGACTGTCTTGTGAGTGAACAAAAGAAGTCTCATATATATATTGTTCATAATTTGCAACGTGTGGTTCAGAAACGGCTGTATTATCTAAATTAGAAAAATTAACAGCCTCCTGTTGTGGAAGTATGCTTAGGCCACCTGCTTTTAACTTATTGTCCTGTGAAAAATGGTCTTTAGAAGGTAAAGACTGTTCAAAATCCATTACTTCTCTATTTGTTATATTCTCTTTATCATTATAGTGATTTTTGCAACTTGTAGAACATATCATCTTTTTAGACGTTATAGTCTCTTCAGAGGTACAGCAATCAACATGAATATCATTATTAAAATTTTCCCACTTATTAAGGTCCTCTTTTTTTTCATCTGAGTTAGTGTTTTCATGAGATTTATAAGGACTAATGTGCTGTTGTTCTTGAGTTTGAGCCTGCTGATCTGTAGTAACAATGGGTAATTCGATTTCTTTATGTACAGAAAGTCCTGAGAAAGTAACAGCTTTAGCTTGGTCACTGGATTCTAATTCCAAGGATTTTATTTCTTGACTTTCTAATAAATCCAGGCTCTGGGTATGTGTCTCTTTGGGAACTGAATGAGTGTCAATATTGTTACTTAATCCATTTTCCAGGCTTGCAAGAGCTGGGCTAAAAGGTTTACATGACTCTTCTGGAAGGTCATAAAGGGTTTGGAGAATATGCTGCTGATCAGTAACCAATCTACTTCTTCTGGAAGAAGACACAGCTACGGTCTTTCTTGAGTTTCTTTCTTGGATTGCCTTATGCACCTGAGTCCTTTTATATTGTTCATTTCTTCTTCCTTTATATTTGGATGCATTTGTGCTGGAATCCTTGACATTATGGAGATTGTTTTTTCTGAGTCCTGTAGAGTATATTTGGTTAACAGTTGATTGCTTATGCTTGAAGTTGCCAAATTTCGTGCTTTTGGAATTTCTTGGGTAATGTTCATTTACATCTTCTTTCTTTATAAATAAACCTTTTTTGCTTCCTTTATCAACTTTTATATGATCTGGCTTCTGTCTGTTGGAATTTTCATCACAAACAAACCCAATGCAATTTTTAGAACTGAATTTTGGTTTCTATAGAAACAAAATATATAGTTAGCTTTAATTTTCAGCTGTAGTTCTATACTCAATTCATTCTGGATTGTTCATAAATTAAACTATTATTCCATTCAATTTTATAATTTGATCTAATCACAGGGACTGCTGAGATATATACAACCTGATTCTTCAGAAAAAGTAGACTAATGGAAGAAAGGCAAATATAGACTCAGTGTGTGTACTAATCTTTATTTTCTGCTGTACATTTCAATTTTTGCCAATATTTTAGCACTACCAATCTTACTAAATATAATTTAAAAATCTTAATCTACTTAATATTTATAGGCTCTCAAAATAAATCAGATAAAAGTTTCCTTGTAAAGGAAACTTAAGAATTTTTTAGAAACACTCTTCTTTCCCAATTGTTATACAGATAGAGCTAGAATTAAGAGAGTTTCTTCCTCTTGTATCTATGAGAGACTGTAGGTAGGGCAGCAGAAGAAGGATTTTAAAAACAAGAAGACATATCTGCTCCCAAATTGGTCTGCATGGAAAGATTATTGTGGGCTGCTAAGATTAAAACAGGAACAATGCTTCCTGCTTACTGCTTCCTGTCACTCATCACAACCCAAGCACCAGATGAAGAGTAACTGCCCACCATGTAAAGTTCGAAGGGATGGGTTGACGCCTTTGACTCTTGTACTGTGTTTAGGCCAGAGGAAATTTGACATGGTTGATAACCCTAATGGCTCCATGAAGAGGAGGTAAAAGGAAATGTCCACCAATACATTAGTGTGCCCAGATATGCTACATTTACTGCTTCCCAAATTAACAACCTAGAACCCCCTGATTCTCATATAATTATTCCAAAGTATCTTAAAAGCAAAGGTGAAGTCACTGTTCCTGATGCATGCTTCAGTAACTTTTCTTTCCTCTTTGATGATGCATTCTAAAAAAAATGGTTTTTTTGCTAAACAGAGATATACCTTTGGCTGGGGTGCATCCTCTACACCTAATGGATCAGTGCTATCCTTTTGAGCTGTAAACAAAAAGAGAAAAATCAAAGAAAACAGCCTCCAGTGGCCAGACTCAGGACTCCTAAAACACACAAGTCCCTTGCTATGAGAAAACTAGGTAGAATTAAGCAAAATTATACAAACATTTTCTATTAAGATTGGCATAATCTTACATAATATTACTATAATTTCCATATGTATCAGAAACCAAAAGCTATCTTAAGAGAGAGCTGAGAAAATTTCTGTGGGTAAAGCAAAATTGACCTTAAAAATTAACTGAAGACAGACACTATACTGTGGAGTATTTTTATATTCTCCACAGATATATCTAGATATTTAACTGTGTAAAACCTACTTTTATAAAGCAAAAAATTATTTCATAATTAATTGAATTATCATTTCCTGATGTGTTTGCTTAATAAAGTTCAGTCTGTTTCTCTTGTTTTCCAGTGAGATTAGGTTACCAGAAAGAAGTCTTTTGCTCTAAAGAACTTATTAATTGCCCCTAGGTGGCTTTTATCAATGAAGTTATTTCTTTACTATAAAAATAGAGTGCTTTGATCCAGATCTTAGTCCTTAGTCAATGACATTCAACAATTAGCTCTTGAGAAAATTACACACATATTATCTCTTGAGTGGAAAGAATTTGTTTTGTGGTTTTTTTTCAAAGGACTGATACTAATTATTCAACAAAAATTTACTGAATGCCTACTATGTATATGGTACTCTAATATTCATTACTAGACAAAATAAACATCCTTTCCTTCATGGAGCTTAGATTCTAATGGGGGAAGACCAAAATAAAAAATAAGCAATTGTCCAATGTGTAAGATAGTGTTAAGTACCAGGAGAAAAGGATAAATATTAGTACAATAGGGTAAGAGGGATTGAAATGTGGTAGTTCTAAAAACATGTTCATAAAATTTTTGATACCCTTCCATTCAAGAGGTGGAGCTTAATTTTGTTCCCCCTGAGTGTGAGCCTGACTTAAGAGACTCACTTCTAACAAGTAAATATGTAAATATAGCAGAAGTTATTCTATATCAATTCCAAGATTAGGTTGTAAAAAGCCTGTGGCTTTTGTCTTGGGTGCATTCTCTCCTGGAGTATAGGACTTTCTCTGAGCCAGCTTTTAGGTCATCAGCAGCCCTGGAAAAGCTCAATTGGCAAGTACCTGAAGGCACCAGCTGACAACCAGGGCAGGAAAATTCAGTTTTTGTTTGTTTATTTGTTTTTTTTTACATATAGAGTCTTTTTTAAAAAACAAATTTACTTTATTTCTGTTCTGGATCCATGAGAACTTTTTTTAATTTTATTGATTTTTTGCAGAGAGGAAGGGAGAGGGATAGAGAGTTAGAAACATCCATCAGAGAGAAACATCGATCAGCTGCCTCCTGCACACTCCCCACTGGGTATGTGGCCGCAACCAAGGTACATGCCCTTGACCGGAATCGAACCTGGGACCCTTGAGCCCGCAGGCCAACGCCCTATCTACTGAGCCAAACCGGTTAAGGCTACATATAGAGTCTTAAAAGAGAGAGGAAATTAAAGCCCCTTCTTGTTTCCAGATTCTCTTAGAAACTGTGCCTATTAGGTGGCTCCTGGAAAATATTTTTCTTACAAAAATAAATAAATTATATGACAGATGTATTAAGGAGAACATCAAGAATATGCCATATACTGTTGAACCTCAGAGGGAAGGCAGGGGAGGGTGGGTGGGAAGAGAATAGCCAATGAACTTGTATGCATATATGTATAACCAGTGGACACAGACAATGGGGTGGTGAGGGCCTGGGGGGAGGAGGGAGAATGGGAAAGGGATGGAAGAGGTTACTGGGGGGAAAAGGAGGGCCTATGTAATACTTTCAACAATAAAGATTTTTTTTAAAAAAAATAAATTTTAAAAAGATGTATTTAATAATCTAATAAATTCAGAATATCTTAAGGGAAAAGAAGAAAATAATAATCTTGTTATTGACAACTGCGGAACCATTTTTTTTGTAGTTTAATTTAAAAGTGTAATGGATGAGAGGGCAAAAGTATAGTCATAAGAAAAGATTCTTAGGGAATGGAAATAAACAATTTTGGCTATATTCATTGATAAAGATACAGCCAAATATAATTTACATCACATCATGCTATTCAGCCAAAGGATTATGGAGACTGTCAGAATTTTATAGAAGTTTTCTTAACTGTCTGTAATGTACAATCTTGAGAAAAGTACATCTGCTATTATCATTCTTTGTTCTTTTAGAGTCCTTCATTTATATGCATTAGCAAACGAGTGAGTTTATTAAAGGAATGGAGCAAGGCCTCGGGTGGTATGGCTCAGTTGGTTGGAGCATCATCTTGTGCACCAAAGGATCGTGGGTTCAATTCCCAGTCAGGGCACATACCCAGGTTGCAGGTTCAATCCCAGGTCAGGGAGTATACCAGAAGGCAACCAATCCATGTATCTCTCTCACGTCGATGTTTTTCTCTCTCTTCCTTCCTCTCTCTCTAGAATCAATGAAAAACATAACCTTGGGTGAGGATTAATATATATTTTTTTTTAAAAAAAAAGAATGGAGCAAGGACACCATTGGGTGGATTTTCTCAAAATGTACAAGGAAAATAAATTTAATTTCTATAATTTTAAATTAAATTTCTGTAATTCTCTACTGACATGGTGAACAGATATAACAAGGCAGTTTAATCTTACCTGAAGTAAGATGTTTTTGATGTTTAGGAACATATCTCTCAAGAAGATGCCTCATACGTATACCTTGGGCCACATCCAAAGCACACTTTCCATTGGCATTTCTAAATAATGGATCAGCTCCATTGAAAAGAAGTAACTCTGCCACCTAGAGGAAGATTGTTCAAATGAGGGAACATGTACAAAAGGTACATTATTGTAAATGTGTGCTAGCATACAACTCTAAGCAAATCAAATATTTCTTCCAACAATACAAAGTTTGGGTTTACCTATAATATCTTGCCCAATAAAAAATTTAATATAATTGCTACTGAACCATAATTTGTTGATATGCATATCACTTTTCTTACAAAAAATTAGGGAGGGAAGGAGGGAGGGAGGGAGGGAGGGAGGGAGGGGAAGGGAGGAGAGGAGAGGAGAGGAGAGGAGAGGAGAGGAGAGGAGAGGAGAGGAGAGGAGAGGAGAGGAAGGAGAAAAAGAAAGAAGGGAAGAATGGAAAAAAAGAAGGGAGGGAGGAAGGGAAATATCTGCATTTCAGCTGCTCCTGAAATGGGGCTAGATATACCAAGAATGAGGACCGGGTTCTGCAGCAGTAAATGTTAGTGTAACAGGCTCCAGGAGATAGTTGTCTTCCACCTATACCTGTGATGCTGCTGTTCTCCTCAGAGTGTCAGAGAGAAACTGGTCAATCTTAATCTGTTACTATCCTTAAGGAACCTCTTCTGTGAAGCTCTTTCTGACCTTCTTTTCCACTGCTGTCCTAGAGAAAAATAAGCTCTCCCTTCTATCATGTATATATTTTATCTTAGTGCCCAATATACTCTATATTATACTTATTTCTTTTCTAAAAAACATATTTTTATTGACTTCAGAGAGGAAGAGAGAAAAACATCAATGATGTGAAAGAATCATTGATGGGCTGTCTCCTGCATGCTCCCCACTGGGGATTGAGCCCGCAACCCCAGGCCTGTGCCCTGACCGGAAATAGAACCGTGAGCTCCTGGTTTATAGGTTGAGCTCAACCTCTGAGCCACGCCGGCCGGGCTATTTCTTATATATCTGTCTAAGTTTTTAAAAGGTGGGACTATGTTTTTCTTTTAAAATTAATTTATTATGCCAGGCAACATAGCCACAGTCCTTCAGCCAACAGCTTTGTGTTGCCAGAGGAGGGCAGGGGTGCATGTGACTGTCACCTGCTGTGTGAAGGGGGTGCCTTTGGCAGCCAAGGGCAAGGAATAGGGACTCCCTGGCCTGGGGGCCCCACTGCTCCCACTTTCTCTTCATAGTTGTCCTGACCTGCACAATGAGTGCCAACAAGGTTCAGCAGATGGAACTGAAAACATTACATTCTATATATGAAGGAGATGAAAGTTTCAGGGAATTAAGTCCAGTTTCATTTCAATATGGGGAGAAAATAGTGATCCCAAAGCTTTTTAAGCTTTGGATCTTAATAGAGATTTCATGGACAGATACATACACCAAACACCTCCAATTATATCTATGAATGATTTTTTTAACACCACCATATCCTCAGTTGTAAAGCAGAGCATATTAGCCAAATTACAGGAAGCAGTGGAGGTCAATCTCGGCACCACTATGACCTGCACGTTGTTCAAATATGCCAAGAACAATAAAGAATCATGGAGAATCACCATCCCGTTAATTCTACAGCATCCATAAGCAATATCACCTCAGTTGAAACTCCTAATAAAGTACCATCAAGTAAGAAAAAAGACAAAAGAGAACAACTTTCAAAAGCTCAGAAATGTAAGTTGGCAGATAAAACAGATGACAAAGGAGAACTTCCTCCAGGAAATTCTATCTCCAGGATGGGTTGATGTGGTGAAGCATTTAAGCAAAACTGGCTCTTGAGGTGAAAACAGCACTTGGAATTAGAAACAAGGGAAGAACATCCTTTAAAAAGTAAGCTGGGTTCAAAATGTCTCATTACGCTTTTATAAAACAATTTTTGTATGTTTCTTACGTAAAAATGTTTTAACCTGAAAATTCATGAAGAGACTTGGTTGTATTAAATTATTTTCACAAACTTGCTGTAATAAAAGGTGAAAATGTTACTGTTTAGTATACTTTAGAAGCCTTTTCAGCTGTCAATGGACAAATATGGAGGATAATGAGTAACTAATGTTAATTTATACCATCTTATTCTGGTGGATGTGATAATTTTTTAAAAAAGCATGAAAATCTTTTTTAAAAAATGTCCCAGTGGGATAGATACTGAGTGGACAATTATTCCACAGCATAATCCATATTAGGTGGTTTTTTGTCTTAATAAATTGTTCATCTCTTCTTTCTCTTAATTACTGAGGCATAAATTGCTTCAGAGAAATTTAAATACTAGTATTTGAACTTTACACATAATATTATTTGTAGTTTCTTTTAAATTTCCAATGGTGAACTGCTTCTCTTTAATAAATGAATACTTGTTTATAATTTTGGCTTGGGTCACAATGTTTGATCATGAAAGCTTTCCATGGTATGTGGAATAGGAGAATATAAAACAAATCTGCCAAATACTTTAGAAAGCATCTGAATAGAAGTGCTGATTCTTATTTAAAACATTTCTCTTCACTGCACACCAAGATGGGAGTAAAAGATGCCTTGACATTTAATTTTTGTACAGTTGGAGACTTTTTTTGCATACAACAGAACTTTATTAATAATGTTCGCAGAATGTACTCTTATTCTGGCTAATCATCTTGAAAATTTGCAAATACTTTTCCATCTGGAGAAAAAAAAAGAACCCAAAAACCCACCCTGGATTAATTTGAATTAAGGTCAGGCTTATAGAAGACACTGGTTTTAATAAATTTCTACTTATCTGCTATTATGCATTTTTAGTTGTTTGGTAACTGATGTCTTCTAAATGATTTAAAATAAAAAACACATTTAAAGTTTTGTTTCTTTTCAAATGTCCAAAGGTATTTCTCAATCTGAGCATCTTTATAATAGAAATATTTCAAATGCCAAACTGTACTACATGCTTGATTTTTTAATGATTAATAGAGAAAACTATTAGTGCAGTTTTACCAAGGAGTTACTAATGTCTTTGTGTGATTTACAGTGATTCTGTATCTGCTCCATAGTCTGTAAGAAGTGGTTTAAACTTCATAATGTAATAAAATAGATCATCAAATTTTGTAAGAGAGCTCACTCCAGACACACATGGAATGAATAATCATCATGTCTAAGGAATATCTTTTCAATATATGTGAATCCCAATACCACTGTCAACCAATCTCATACACACATATACCTCAGGACACTTTATGAAATAAAAGCTTTGTTAAAATCATGACAGCTTACATCCACTCGCCATGCCATTTCTTTTACTGACTAACAAAGTAAGCCTAATGAAAGAGGAATCAAGGTTTATCTGATATAACTTGTTCTTAGTGATGCCTACAGATTTTCAAAGACCACTATCTTCTTGTCTAAATGTCTCCTACCATCTGTTAAATGATTTGTTCCAGATTTTTCTCAGGAACCACACTGAACTGATCTGTAATTCTCAAATTTTACCTTTCCCTCATTTAAAAAATGTATTTTTGAATGTATTTTATTGATATAGAATTCACATGACACTCAATTCATGTAAAGAATACAATCAGCCCTGGCTGGTTTGGCTCAATGGACAGAGCATCTGCCTGGGGACTGAGGGGGTCCTGGGTTCGATTCCAGTCAAGGGCACATGCCCAGGTTGCAGGTTCGATCCCAGTGGGGGGCATGCCAGAGGCAGCTGATCAATGATTCTCTCTCATCATTGATGTGTTTTTCTCTTTCTCTCCCTCTTCCTCTCTGAAATCAATAAAAATCTATTTTTTAAAAAGAATACAGAAAAACCTAGATGGCGGCATAGGTAAACATCGGAGTTAGCTGCCTCGAACAACCACTTCAAAAATACAACTAAAAGATGGAACGGACATCGCCCAGAACCACAGGAAGACTGGCTGAGGGGAAATTCTTCAACTAGAAGGAAAGAGAACAGCATACGAGACTCAGAGGAGGCGCAGTGCGGAAAATACAAAGGTGCGGAGGTGCGCGCGGAGCCGGCTGGTAGCTGAGGGCGCGGTTGTCGTTTTCAATCGGGAGGGAGTCTCAGATTCTGAGCTCCAGTTCTGGGTGAGTCTCTAGGGACCCAGACTCAAACGGGAAAAGTGGGACTGTCTGGCATCAGTCGGAACGGGAGGGCAGCTTTCTCTCCGAGGTTTGCAGCGGTTGCTGGGACTCTGTGAGGCAGAGCCCCTAGGGACGGAACTGAGAGCCGCCATAACTGCTCCCTCCGGCCCACCCTATTGATCCCGAGCCCAAGCGACCCACCCGCCCCGCCCAAGCCCTGCACAGAGCCATTTGCCAGATAGCCTCAGGCAAAGGCTAGATTAGCACCTCCCTAAAGGACAGAAGTTTTCCCACTGCAGACACAGCTGATTCTCACAGCCAGTTGGCCTGGAGGTCAAATCCCCCTAGTATTAACTACAACAATCAAGGCTTAACTACAACAAGACTGTGCACAAAGACCACTAGGGGGTGCACCAAGAAAGCATAAAAAATGCGGAGACAAAGAAACAGGACAAAACTGTCAATGGAGGATATTGAGTTCAGAACCACACTTTTAAGGTCTCTTAAGAACTGTCTAGAAGCTACTGATAAACAATGAGATCCTCAAGAAATCTAATGAGACCCTCAATGTTATGATAAAGAACCAACTAGAAATTAAGCATACACGGACTGAAATCACGAATACTTACAGACTCCCAACAGCAGACCAGAGGAGCGCAAGAATCAAGGCAAAGATTTGAAATGCAAAGAAGCAAAAAACACCCAACCGGAAAAGCAAAATGAAAAAAGAATCCGAAAATACGAAGATAATGTAAGGAACCTCTGGGACAGCTTCAAGCGTACCAACATCCAAATTATAGGGGTGCCAGAAGATGAGAGAGAGCAAGATATTGAAAACCTGTTTGAAGAAATAATGACAGAAAACTTCCCCTACCGGGTGAAAGAAATAGACTTACAAGTCCAGGAAGCGAAGAGAACCCTAAACAAAAGGAATCCAAAGAGGACCACACCAAGACACATCATAATTAAAATGCCAAGAGCAAAAGACAAAGAGAGAATCTTAAAAGCAGCAAGAGAAAGAAACTCAGTTACCTACAAGGGAGTACCCATACAACTGTCAGCTTATTTCTCAACAGAAACTTTACAGGCCAGAAGGGAGTGGCAAGAAATATTCAAAATGATGAATGCCAAGAACCTACAACCAAGATTACTTTATCCAGCAAAGCTATCATTCAGAATTGAAGGTCAGATAAAGAGCTTCACAGATAAGGAAAAGCTAAAGGAGTTCATCACCACCAAACCAGGATTATATGAAATGCTGAAAGGTATCCTTTAAGAAGAGGAAGAAGAAGAAAAAGGTAAAGATACAAATTATGAACAACAAATATGCATCTATCAACAAGTGAATCTAAGAATCAAGTGAATAAATAATCTGATGTACAGAATGAACTGGTGATTATAATAGAATCAGGGACATAGAAAGGGAATGGACTCACTATTCTTGGGGGGGAAAGGGGTGTGGGAGATGCGGGAAGAGACTGGACCAAAATCGTGCACCTATGGATGAGGACAGTGGGGGGGTAAGGGCAGAGGGTGGAGTGGGAACTGGGTGGAGGGGAGCTATGGCGGGAAAAAAAGAGGAACAAATGTAATAATCTGAACAATAAAGATTTAATAAATAAAAAAAAGAGCTAAAATTAAAAAAAAAAAGAATACAATCAATGTTTTAAGTATGTTAAGAGGGTTGTGTAAACATAACCTTATTTTGGAACATTTTCATTCCCCTTAAAAGAAGCCTTTAACCATGATCTGTCAATTCACTTTTCCCCACCGTCTACCTCCCATTCCTAATCTTCTTTCTGTATCTATACAGTTGTTCTATTATAGATATTTTTTTAAATCATACAATATGTGTTGATGGCTTTTTCACTTTTTAGAAATATTATCTTCTAGTATCTCCTATTTTTTTTAGTATCTTTCCAACATATAGTCAATGCCTGTGGGACAATATATTCAAGTTTATTCAACTCTGGAATGTTTAAGAAGCTCACCCTCTCCAGCTTCTCAAACCAGAATCAGGTTCCCAGGGCTCCTGTCACATCTAAAATATATGAGCAATCCAATACCTAGGGCGTATGCCATTTTTTTCGAATCATCTTTGCCTCACCTATGAGATTCCCTAAGGTAAGCCTAGATCCTCATCTTATGCTCTCACAATTCCTACTCTACCCTCCAACACAATTTCCTGTCCCACTTTGATTCTCAAGGCTTTGGTTCTTAAGTCAGTCCAGAACAAAGCTGGAGTTTTATACTTCACCCAAGAGAGACTGGGTGAAGAAACTTGTTGGCTTACCCCAGATAAACTGAAGGGGAGGGTAAAAAGCAGACAGACTGTGACTTCACCCCACCCTATTATGTTTTAGCTTTTAATTCTCATGACCCTTCTCTAGATTTGTACTCCTTGTCATTCTCTTTTATCTGGCCATCAATCAGGATATGCCATGGTGCCAGGAATACACGAGTCATGGAACACAGGAGTTAGCAAAAGGGAAAGTGGTAAGTAGTGAGCCTGTGTCTTTGGTCCCTTCTACTTCACTGAGGGAACAAGAGAAGGTTACATATCTGTAAAGGCTAGTGGGAGATAGCTAATTCTAGCTTTTGATGTGGAAATTAACTGAAGACTCATCACCAGCTAGAGCAAAGGAAGAACTGTGAAAGAAAAGAGCTCACATTGCCCAAAAGGAGAAAGGGTTCCTCACCAGAAAATGTCAGCCCTGGCAAGAGGAGAAGAAAGAAGTGTTTTGGCATTAAGTTTTCACTGCTGGAGGTCAGCTGTGAAGAGGAGGTAAAGGGCAGAGAGAGGGTGCATACCATTACCTGTCTAAACCTGTATTCTTCTGGCCATTAAATTAGGTCCCAGGCAGAATTCTTTCCTCCCAGCCCTCTACACAATGTTCAGAAATGATCACTTACTAGCAGGTGACACATTATCCAAAAAAGCAAAATTACCTAAAGTACTGTTTCACACTAGGAAGAAATAGGCCTATCTATCTATGACCATAGCTCCCAGCAGCCTTCCACAGCTCTGTGTTAGGCATTTCTTCTGAAGGTATACAGAACAGATCTTCCTGAGCCCCGTTGTTAGCCCTCTTTCCTATCCTAGGAGTTTTGAACCCAGGGGGAACTTCAATACTGAAAAAAATAACAAGGTATTTTCAGTAAGTGTCTCAGCCCTGTAATGCAGTGCCTGAACAACAAAAAAAAAATCAAGAAAGCTCACAGCATATTCGATTTCTGAAATAAACTATGTGTGCTAGAAATCATAATCTTTATTCATATTATCCATTATTACAGTTACTATTAATCAACTCATATGGAATTACAGTATTTTGATATTTAACCAAGGTACACTTATGCTGGTGTGTATTGCCTGATCACTAAACCTATGGAGGTTCTCATGTCTTATGACAACTATGAAACTGATACTAGACTCCATAAAACGATATGCCTCCTATCAGGACTGGACATCATCGTGTAACACTTTATAGAAGGAAACATTTTCTTGAAGCTATAAAGCACCATACAAAATGAGTCTAAAAGTGTCCAGCTGGCATGGCTTAGTGGTTGAGCATTGACTTATGAACCAGGAGGTCATGGTTCAATTCCTAAAGACACATGCCCGGGTTGCAGGCTCGATCCCCAGTGGGGGGCATGCAGGAGGCAGCCAATCAATGATTCTCTCTCATCATTGATGTGTCTATCTCTCTCTCTCCCTCTCCCTTCCTCTTTGAAATCAATAAGAAACATATTTTTTTAAAAGGGTCTAAAAGAAGCACAAGTTTAAAAAAATATTATATATAAACCAAAAATGTTCTAAAGTTAATCAGAATTACACACAGCCCAGCCGACATGGCTTAGTGGTTGAGCTTCGACCTATGAACCAGGAAGTCACAGTTCGATTCCCAAAGCCACATGCCTGGGTTTCGGGCTGGATCCCCAATATGGGGTGTGTAGGAAGCAGCCAATCAATGATTCTTTCTCATTATTGATGTTTCCATCTCTCTTTCCTTCTCCCTTCCTCTCTGAAATCAATAAAAAAAAATTTTTTAAGTTACATGTAAAATGTCACCTACCATATTAGGGACAATAAATCCATATACAGTAAAATTTTAGAATAATTTTGAATACTGATTAGCAGAATGATCTAAAATAATTCCTATTTTCCTATTGCTTGGTGCCAGAGCTTTTTAAGATTTGCAGAATGTAGCATTTGCTCCACAAACGAAAGCATCACAGTACCTTATAACGTCCACTCATCACAGCATCATGTAGGGGAGTGATTTGGTCCTTTCCTTTGACATTTACATCTGCTCCACCTTTTACTAGTTCACTTGCTGTCTCATAAAATCCCCTTACACTAGCTTCATGAAGTGCTGTCCAACCTATTATACAAAAAGAAAATGGTACTTGTCTATATTTGGCATCTTAATACATCTTAATAATGTTTTGTGCTTAGCCTTAAAATAAAAACTCAAATTCTAAGCTGTTTCTTTTTAATTGTTTTATTGCTTAAAGTATTGCAAAGAGTATTACATGTCTCCTTTTTTCTAAGCTGTTTCTTTAAAAAATATTTTTATTATATGAGATAAGATAATCTCACCATGAAAACAACCTGTATTATTTGGTGAATTCAAAAAATCTGAGGGATAAATCAAATTTCTACCCCAACTTTGTTGCAGAAAAATATAAGAGAAGTAAAGTATTTAAAATTATTCCTGCCTTCTTCAAATAAACAGGCTGTAAGGAGGGTGGGGAGTCATTATTAGCTCAGAAAACATTTGTTGGCTGCAGGCTACTTTTCTGCAAAAAAGAGGGAGAAAAGCTTTATTTCTAGCTCAAGGTACTTCCATTAAAGTAACCCAACTGGAAGGACTACATAGAACCAGTTTAAAATTATATATTTCTTTTCTCCTTATTTGCAAAAAGCTATTCAAGGTAGTTCAATTAGCAATCCACAAACTACTCTAAGAAAACCATTCATCCAGACGAATGTTCTTTTTCTCTGTTAGCCAGAGACAATGGTATAGGTTATAAAGATTTATTAAATTCCATATGATTGATGTAAGAAAATCTAAAAGTTGCATGTTAAAGATGTATTTCAGCTCTGGCTGGTTGCTTAGCGGTTAGAACATCAGTCCACAAATCGAAGGGTCTCGAGTTGGATTCCCGGTCAAGGGCACATACCTCATACCTTGGTTGCAGGTTCCCCAGCCCCTATAGGGGTACATGCGGGAGACAACCAATTGATATGTCTCTCACGATGTTTCTTTCTCTCTCTCTCTCTCTCTCTCTCTCTCACTCTCTCCCTCCCTCTCTCTCTCTCTCTCTCTCTCTCTCTCTCTCTCTCTCTCTCTCTCTCCCCTCCCCCCTTCTACTCTCTCTGGAAATCAATGTCAATGGAAAGAATATCCTTAGGTGAGGATTTCAAAAATAATAACAAATAAAATATAATATAATAAAATATAATTTTTTCCAAAGTGTATTTCACTCTTTTTAGAACCTTCTCCATAAACGAGGGTTTCTTAGTTTTGACACTAACATTTTTGGGTTGGATAATTCTTTATCGTTCTGAGCATTCTACCAAAGGCCAGTAGCACCCAACCCCTTCCCAGCTGTAATAACTAAAAACGTTTTCAGAAACTGCCAAATGTCCCGAGAGCCAAAATCACCCCAGTTATAGGAGGAATTTCTCTTAAATAGAAAGCCTAGAGTAAAAAATAAAGGACACCAAAAATGGAAAACATATAGTTAATAGAGGTTTTTTTCCTATAAATTTCCTTAACAATGTACATGGCTATTTAAAGCAATAAGTAATATTGGCCTATAATTATAACATTACTAGAGTCCTGGTGCATGAAATTCGTTCACTGGGGAGGGAGGTTTCCTCAGCCTGGCCAGCGCCCTTTCGCCATCCAGGAGCCCTTGGAGGGTGTCCAACTGATGGCTTAGGCCCATTCCCCACTCTCAGTCAGACATCCTTAGCATATTAGGCTTTTGTTATATAGGATAAACTTGCTTATTTAGACTTGCTTTCTGATTTAGCTAAACTTTTTCCAGCCCAATGAAGCACTCCAACTCCTGTTTCAGGTAATTGTCAGCAACACAGCAGTAAATATCAACACGAAGCAGATTATTATTGTAGATCATGCAGGGAGAACAAAGGGTAAAATATTTAACTGCAGCAGTGTTTGACTATATTCTGCACAGTAAGAAAACCTGAAGTAATTTTCAATGTCCACCATTTCCTTTTCAGTCAGGTCAAATTTCTAAGCTTTCTAAATCTCCATTTTCTTGCTAATGAAAAGAAAATAGGGTTCCACCGAGTTTCCTATGTACCTACTCCAGGACTTCTGTAAGGATCAAATGAGATGAGGCACAGGAAAACACACACAGACATATGGTTAAAGTGTGAAATATTTCCACCTGGCTATAAAGCAAGTCATGTTCCTGGGCTAAAGAAACTGCAAGGAGGCTAGTTGCTAGGGAGAGGAAGCCGGGCATTGCTACGTAGGTCCTTACCTGGTGCCCACAGCCACCGTTTCCAAGCTGGGCTGGGTTGTGGGCTGCATTTTGCACCATGGGGTCCCAGCAGCATCGGCTGTGATTTCATGGGCTGTCGCTCTGGGTGGTGGCAAGGCCTGTGTCCCACTTTGGGGAAGCCGAGTGTTGCTTTGTGGGTGCTAGGTCTGTGGTGCCATTTCTTTGTAAATGGCCAGTGTGTGTCATGGTAGCTCCTGCACTGAGCATCTGCCCCCTGGTGGTCAGTGCACATCATAGCAACCAGTCGGACAATCAGACACTTAGCATATTAGCCTTTTATATCTATAGACTAGAGGCCCGGTGCAGAAAAATTTGTGCACTGGAGGGGAGGGGTCCCTCAGCCCAGCTTGCCCCCTATCACATACTGGGAGCCCTCAGGGGATGTCCTACTCACTGCTCCCTGCTCCCCTTGGGGATAGGACCTAAGCCACAGTCTGGCCTCCCTTAGTGGGAGGCGACCGGGCTGATCAGGGGAAGGCATCAGCCCCATCACCCCGCTGTTGCAGCCACTGCCAGTCACCACAGCCACCAAGGTGTTTTCATCAACACGGACTCCAGTCCCTTTACCATGAAAAAATGACAACTTTCTTCAGGCATTTTTAAGATGTGTCTTTCATAGGATATGACATTTCTTTCTTTCTTTTTTTATCCTCACCTGAGGATATGTTTCCATTGATTTTTAGAGAATGTGGAAGAGAAAGCGAAAGCGAAAGACAGAGAGAAACATCAAAGTAAGAGGAACACGTTAATTGGTTGCCTCCTGCATGAGCCCTGA
Organism: Myotis nattereri; assembly: GCF_964212035.1. Classification (NCBI taxonomy): domain Eukaryota; kingdom Metazoa; phylum Chordata; class Mammalia; order Chiroptera; family Vespertilionidae; genus Myotis; species Myotis nattereri. Next base: position 39,972,560 of record NC_138079.1, read on the forward strand.
CCTGGGCTCAGGCCAGGAGGAGCCTGCAACCTAGGTACATGCCCTTAGTCAGAATTGAACCCAGACCCAGCAGTAGGCAGGCCGAGGCATTATCCACTGAGCAAAACCAGCAAGGACAGGATATGACATTTCCTAACCCTCCAGCAGCGGACCTTCCTTTTTTTCTCCAGGAGTGTGGTAAAAAACCCTAGATCACCTACTTGGATTCTTATTACCCAAGTTACGAAGAATATTACCAGTGGCATAGAGGGAGCTAAGCCAATGAGCAGTCAGAAAAGGTGTTTCCTCTGTAGTTCACACCAATTGCTGGCTTGGCCCCTGCCCAGGCCTAATGCCTTTGGCTGAGTCATTAGCCATGGGCAGGGGACCTCCAGCTCCCTCAATCGTAGGCTCAGTCCCTGCTCCCCATGATCACTGGCTCTACCCCTGCTCCCCGCCATCACCAACTCCCTTCCTGCTCCCTGCAATCGCTGGTTCCGCTGCTGCACAGGCCTAATGCCTCTGGCCAAGGCCTTAGGCCTGGGCAGGGGACCCCCCAGATCTCCGCAATCTTCCGCTCTGCCCCTGCCCAGGCCTAACGCCTGTGGCCCAGGCATTAGACCTGGACAGGGGACTCCCAGCTCCCCACGATTGCCGGCTCCACCCCTGCCCAGGCCTAGTGCCACGGGCAGGGGACCCCCTGCTCCCCACGATTGCCGGCTCCGCCCCTACCCAGGCCTAATGCCATGGGCAGGGGACCCCCTGGTCCCCGCAATCACAGGCTCCTCCCCTGCCCAGGCCTAACGCCTCTGGCCAAGGTGTTAGGCCTGGGCAGGGAACCAACAGTCCCCCGCGATAGCCGGCTCCGCCCCTGCCCAGGCCTAATGCCTCTGACCAAAGCATTAGGCCTGGGCAGAAGACCCCCAGCTCCCACCATCGCTGGCTCTGCCCCTGCTACCCGCGATCTCTGGCACCACCCCTGCCCAGACCTAAGGCCTCTGGCGGAGGCCTTAGGTCTGGGCAGGGGACCCCCAGCTCTCTGCGATCTCCCGCTCCACCCCTGCCCAGGCCTAACGCCTGTGGCCGAGGCGTTAGGCCTGGGTAGGGAACCCCCAGCTCCCCAAGATCGCCAACTCGGCCCCTGCTCCCTGCGATTGCCAGCTCCACCCCTGCCCAGGCCTAATGCCTCTCACTGAGGCATTAGGCCTGGCAGGGGACCCCCAGTTCCCCACAATTGCGGGCTCCGCTCCTGCTCCCCACCATTGCTGGCTCCACCCCTGCTCCCCACCATCACGGCTCTGCCCATGCCCAGGCTTAATGCTTCTGACCGAGGCGTCAGGCCTGGGCAGGGGACCTCTCAGTTCTGATTGCAGGCTCCAATAGCCGATAGCCACTGGGCACCTACATATGCAAATTAACCGCCATCTTTTTAGGCAGTTAATTTGCATATCCCACTGATTAGCCAGTGGAAGGCGTAGCGATGGTAGGGTCAATTACCCTGTTTGTCTATTATTAGATAGGATGTGACAGTTATCACACAAAGGATAGGGAAAGTATGTTCAATGTTCATATATTTTATATGAAGTATTAAAATATTAACTCTAAAAAGACTGTGGAATATTAAAGATGCATATTGTAATCCCTATACTATCCACTACAAAATAATGCAGAAAAGGATACAAAAAAAACAAATGAAGCTCACAAGGGACAATTAGCAAAATGGCAACCTAAATCTGACTACTTATATTAAGTGAAAATTAACTAATCAGCCCAATTAAAAGACAAAGATTGTCAAAATGCATAAAACAGCAAAAGTGCCCTAACTGGTTTGGCTCAGTGGACAGAGTGGCAGCCTGCAGACTGAAGGGTCCCGGGTTCGATTCCGGTCAAGGGCATGTACCTTGGTTGCGGGCACATCCCCAGTGGGGGGTGTGCAGGAGGCAGCTGATGGATGTTTCTCTCTCATCGATGTTTCTAGCTCTCTATCCCTCTCCCTTCCTCTCTGTAAAAAATCAATAAAATATATTTTTTAAAAAATAGCAAAAGTGTATGCTGTCTACACGAAATACATTTTTTTAATTTTTTTATTGATTTAATCAATAGAGGGAGAGATAGAAACATCAATGATGAGAATCACTGATCAGCTGCCTCCTGCACACCCACTACTGGGGATTGAGACTGCACAATTCAGGCATGTGCCCTTGAGAATCGAACCCAGGACCCTTCAGTCCACAGGTCGACACTCTATTCACTGAGGCAAACCAACTTGGGCCTGTCTGTGTCGTTATATTTAAAATATATTATGTGTAGGAGAGAGTGTGAGAGCATGAGGGAGTGATAGAGTGTGTGGACGTGTGTGGAGTGTGTGTGTATGAGCTAGGGACAGTTAGATTCTGCAGGTCTTCTAAGGGGCTGCTAAACAGGGCAGTCTTAGATGGCGGAACCCCGCTCCCTGCGTGGACACTCCTGGGCGGCCAGCACAGGCACAGCGACCACGCAATCTTGGGAAACAGAGCTGCTTGAGACTAGGATCCTGGTCTCAGCACCACTCAGTCTGGTCTCAGACGCAAACCAGGAACCTGCAGCCACTGGGTACAGAGATCTGCGACCACAGCTACAGACCCACAGACACCAAGAGTCCAGAAAACCCTGCGGCAGATCCGTGAGTAACAGAGCCCATCCCGCTCCCTGCAGGCTCGCAGGCAGCGCCATAGGAACTGATAGACCCACCCCTTGCCCAGGCCTCAGGGCTGCTACAGGAACTTTAGCCTGTAAGTGCGCAAACACCGGGAACTGGTCCTGCGCGGCGCTGGCTACAGGTGCCCTGGCCTGGGAGCTAACGCGTGAACACTGGGAATGGGTGCCGCGTAGTGCGGGCCCCAGGACCCCGATTCTCCAGGCAGGAGGCAGCACCAAGCACCAGTGACTTGACTGTGTTTCTTATCACCTGCACCTGGGATCCCTGATTCCCTGTGCATTCATACTAAGAGCCAGTGACTCCAATTCTTAGTACATGGGCACACAGGGACCCTGATTCTCAATGTGAGGCCGCACAAAACAACAGAGACTCTGATACTGGATTCTTGGGGAACTCTGACTCCTGGCGCACGCCAGGGGGCTCTGATTTTCTACACACTCCAGGGGGGGTCTCTGTTTTAGCACAGTGCAGGCAGGGTCCCTGATTCTAAGGGTGTACACGAGGCCACATTGAGGGCTGGTAACACTGACTCTGAGCGAGCCTGGTTCCCACCAACCCACCACAACCACACATCTTAGCGTCAGAGCTCTTCAGTGACACTAGGGTGGTGCGAACCTCCCACTGCACACAGCAACTCGACGTTTGAACCATCTGGAGATCATCAGAATGGGGAGACGACACAACCCCCAGAGGAAAGAAAATGAGGAGTCACCAAGAAAGGAAATTAATGAAATTGAAGCATGCAACATGACAGAAAAAGAATTCAGAGTAATGGTTGTACAATTCATTCACCGGATGGATGAGAAAATCAACAACCTATGCAAGAATCAGGAAGAAATGAAAAGTGATATAGCTACAATCAAAAACATCATGGAAGGTTTCAACAGTAGACTAGAAGAAGCAGAGGACCTAATTAGTGAGTTAGAAGATAAGGTAGAGAAATAAGCTCAATCTGAACAGCAACTAGAGAGAAAAATTAAAAAGAAGGAAAAGAGCCTAAGGGAGCTTTGGGACAACATGAAATGAAGTAACATACATATAATAGGGCTGCCAGAAGGACAAGAAGAGCAGCAAGTATTAGACAATCTATTTGAAGAAATGACAGAAAACTTGCCAGATTTGGGGAAGAAAAAAGTTACACAAGTACAGAGAGTCCCAAGCAAGATGAACCCCAAAAGACCCACACCAAGACATGTCATAATAACGATGGCAAGTGTACAAGACAAAGAGAGAATCTTAAAGGCTGCAAGAGAGAGAGAGTTACCTACAAAGGATCCCCCATCAGATTATCAAATGATTTCTCAACAGGAACACAGCAAGCTAGAAGGGAATGGAAGGAGGTATACGAAGTGTTGCAAAGCAAAGGACTGAATCCAAGAATACTTTATCCAGCAAGACTATCAATCTAAATTGAAGGGGAAATCAGGAGCTTTTCAGACAAAAAAAGGCTAAGGGAGTTTATCATTACCAAGTCAGCAATGCAAGAAATGCTAAAGGGAATGCTGTAAAAAGAAGAAATATAAAGGTAAGAAAGAACACAGGCACAAAAATAGAAATGACTACAAGCAAGTACCTTTCAATAATAACTTTAAATGTGAATGCATTAAATGCTCCAATCAAAAGACATCGAGTGGCTGAATGGATAAAAAGACATGACCCATATATGTACTGTCTACAAGAGACCCACCTCAGAACAAGGGACTCACACAGACTGAGAGTGAAGGGATGGAAAAATATCTTTCAGGCAAATGGAAATAAAAAAAAAGCTGGGGTAGCAATACTTATATCTGACAAAATAGACCTCAAAGTGAAGGCCATAACAAGAGATAAGGAAGACCACTTCATAATATTAGAGAGGTCGATACAACAAGAGGATATAACCCTTATAAACATATATGCACCCAATGCAGGAGCATCCAAATCCATAAAAAAACTCCTGGAAAATAACAAGGGAGAGATCAACAACAACACAATCATAGTAGGGGACTTAAACACACCACTGACATCACTGGATAAATCCTCTAGACAAAAAATCAGCAAAGAAACACCAATCCTAAATGACTCACTAGATCAGATATACTTAATTGACATCTTCAGAACATTTCACCCCATAGCCGTGGAATATACGTTCTTCTCAAGTGCACATGGGACATCTTCAAAAATAGACCATATTGGGTCACAAGCAAAGTCTCCCCAAATTCAAGAAGATTGAAATCATACCAAGCATCTTCTCAGATCACAATGGCATAATATTAGAAATAAACCACAATAAAAACAATCCAAAAAACTCAAACACTTGGAAACTGACTAGCATGTTACTAAATAATGATTGGGTTACCAGTGAGATCAAAGAAGAAATTGAAAACACCCTGGAAACTAATGACATTAACAGCACAACAATCCAAAATCTATGGGACACAATGAAAGCAGTCCTGAGAGGGAAGTTTATAGCACTACAGGCCTACCTCAAAAACAAGAAAAAATGATAGTTAATCACCTAACTCTACAACTCAAAGAATTAGAAAGAGAACAACAAAAAAAGTCCAGAGTGAGCAGAAGGAAGGAGATAATAAAGATCAGAACAGAAATAAATGACATAGAGACCAAAAAAACAATACAGAAAATCAATGAAACCAAGAGCTGGTTCTTTGAAAGGATAAACAAGATTGATGAGCCTCTAGCCAGGCTCACCAAGAAGCAAAGAGAGAGGACTCAAATAAACAAAATCAGAAATGAAAGAGGCGAAATAACAACAGACCCTTCAGAAATTCAAAGAATTGTTAAAAAATACTATGAACAACTCTAACAAACTAGACAACCTGGAGGAAATGGACATATTCCTAGAAAAATACGATCTTCCAAAACTCAATCTGGAAGATTCTAAAAATCTCAATAGGCCAATAACTATGGAAGAAATTGAGGCAGTCATCAAAAAGCTCCCAGCAAACAAAAGCCCAGGGCCAGACACCTTCACAGGGGAGTTTTACCAAACATTCAAAGAAGAACTAAAACATATCCTCCTCAGACTATTCCAAAAAATTCAAGAGGAAGGAACACTTCCCAGCTCATTCTATGAAGCCAGCATCACCCTAATGCCAAAACCAGATAGAGACAACACAATGAAAGAGAATTATAGGCCAATATCCCTCATGAACATAGATGCCAAAATACTCAACAAAATTCTAGCAAATCAGATCCAGCAATACATCAGAAAGATCATACACCATGACCAAGTAGAATTTGGGGATGCAAGGATGGTGCAATATCTGCAAATCAATAAACGTGGCACATCACATAAACAAATTGAGAGATAAAAATCACAGTCATATCAATTGATGCAGAAAAAGCATTTGACAAAATTCAACACCCTTTCTTGATAAAAACTCTCAGCAAGGTAGGAAAAGAAGGATCATACCTCAACATAATAAAAGCCATATATGACAAACCCACAGCCAACATCATAATCAATGGGCAAAAACTAAAACCATTTCCCCTAAGAACAGGAACAAGACAGGGATGCCCCTTCTCACCACTCCTGTTCAACATATTACTGAAGTACTAACCATTGCGATTAGACAAGAAGAAGAAATAAAAGGCATCCAAACTGGAAAAGAAGAAGTAAAACTGTCCTTATTTGCAGATGACATGATACTGTACATAGAAAACCCTAAAGACTCCATCCAAAAATTAGTAGACTTAATAAATGAATTCGGCAATGTAGCAGGATACAAAATTAATGCCAAGAAATCTAAGGCATTACTTTACACCAATAGTGAACTTGCAGAAAGGGAGACTAAAAAAAGCAATCCAATTTACCATCACACCAAAAAAATTAAGATACCTAAGAATAAACTTAACTAAGGAGGTAAAAGACTTATATGCGAAAAACTACAGGACACTGAAAAAAGAGATACAGGAAGACATAAACAGATGGAAGAACATACCGTGTTCATGGATTGGTAGAATCAATATTATCTAAATGCCCATACTACCCAAAGCAATCTATGGATTCAATGCAATCCCCATTAAATTACCAACAGCATATTTCACAGATCTAGAATGAACATTTCAAAAATTCATCTGAAATAAAAAAAGACCTCGAATACTGCAGCAATCCTGAGAAAGAAGAACAAAGTAGGTGGGATCTCAATACCAGATATCAAGCTGTATTACAAAGCCACTGTTCTTAAAACAGCTTGGTACTGGCACAAGAACAGACATATAGATCAATGGAATAGAATAGAGAACCCAGAAATTGACCCAAACCACTATGCCCAATTAATATTTGACAAAGGAGGCAAGAGCATACAATGGAGTCAAGATAGTCTCTTCAATAAATGGTGTTGGGAAAATTGGACAGATACATGCAAAAAGATGAAACTAGACCACAAACTCATACTATACACAAAAATAAACTCAAAATGGATAAAGGACTTAAACGTAAGACGGGGAACCATAAAAATACTAGAGGAATCCACAGGCAGCAAAATCGCAAACATATGCTGAAGGAATTTCTTCTCTGATACTGCTCCTAGGGCAATGGAAACTAAAGAGAAAATAAACAAATGGGACTACATCAAAATAAAAAGCTTTTGCACAGCAAAGGAAACCATCAACAAAACAACAAGAAGACACACTGCATGGGAGAACATATTTGCCAATGATATCACCGACAAGGGTTTAATCTCCAACATTTATAGGGCACTCGTGAAACTTAACAAAAGGAAGATAAACAATCCAATCAAAAAATGGGCAATGGACCTAGATAGACACTTTTCGAAAGAGGACATACAGAAGGCCGAAAGACATACGAAAACATGCTCAAAATCACTAATTATACGAGAGATGCAAATCAAAACGACTATGTGGTATCATCTCACACCTGTCAGAATGTCTATCATCAACAAATCAACAAATAACAAGTGTTGGAGAGGATGTGGAGAAAAAGGAACCCTTCTGCACTGCTGGTGGGAATGCAGACTGGTGCAGCCACTGTGGAGAACAGTATGGAGCTTCCTCAAAAAACTAAAAATGGAACTCTCATTTGACCCAGTGATCCCACTTCTAGGAATATATCCCAAGAAGCCAGAAACACCAATCAGAAAGGATATATGCACCCCTATGTTCATAGCAGCACAATTCACCATAGCTAAGATTTGAAAACAGCCTAAGTGCCCATCAGCAGATGAGTGGATTAGAAAACTGTGGTACATCTACACAATGGAATACTACGCTGTGGTAAAAAAGAAGGAACTCTTGCCTTTTGCAACAGCTTGGATGGAACTGGAGAGCATTATGCTAAGTGAAATAAGCCAGTCAGAGAAAGATAAATACCACATGATCTCACTCATTTGTGGAATATAGAGAACAACATAGACTGATGAACAGGGGCAGATCCAGAGACAGAGAAACAGCAATCAGATTATTAATCCCCAGAGGGAAAGTAGGGGAGGGTTGGGGTAAGGGGAAGAGATCTACCAAAGGACTTGTATGCATGCATATAAGCCAAACCAATGGACATGGACAACAGGGGGATGAGAGCATGAGTGGGGGAGGGGAGGATGGGGGTTAATGGAGGGGATGATTACACATTTGTAATTCCTTAACTAATAAAGAATTTAAAGATAAAAAAAAATTCATCAAATGGTATATTTAAGATTTGACATTTCACTGTATAAAACTTTATCTCAAAGAAAAAACTATTTAACTGTAATTAATGACATTTATGCTGAGGTCTTTAGTGGTAAAATATACTGTCTATAACTTTCTTTGAAATACATCAACATAAAGATGGATTGATTGATGAACGAAGAGATTGTTAGACGGGTAAATGTGAAATAAGATGAAATAAATATTGGTCTCTATCTTCTGGTTTTTGACACAGAGCTCCAAAAACCATTGTATACAGGAGTGCTAGAATATTTTGTTCTAATATTTAGTTTTTGACCCATTTCCCTGGCCACTGCTACTTCTGTACATCTTTCATTTTATCATCAGCCTCTCCCAAGTTCAGTGTACCATTAGCTTCTTTCAGCTTTTGACCTCATTTTCCACTCAGATATGAGGTGCATAGTAACAATGCCCAGGCAAAGGCAGCAAGCCAGTCTCAGGATCCATCCTTCTCTGTAATGTCACTGCACACAGCCTACCCGATGGGCCCCAGGCAGGCATAATCACTGAAGATGAAATATAATACTCTTCTCTTGCTCCCTCCACTTCCCACTTCCCTGGGAGATGATGTTGAAGAGTACCTGTGCAGGAAAATTACCTGGAAGCTTTTTGTTTGAGACTTGCCTTAGGCTCACTTTACCATACTTTCATAGTAGTAACTAATCTAAAACTACAAACCACTTTCAAAATAACTGTGGGTGGTAACCCCAACTTACCAGCATAACTTGGTTGATTAACATTTCCTCCTTTTTCAATACAATGATGAACAAGATGAAAGTCATTGAGAAGAGCAGCCTTATGCAGTAAATTCTCTCCAAAAATGTTTCTCCGGTTAATGAGAGAAAGAGGTATGTTATTCATCTTCGTTTTTTCTAAAAAGAGGGAAGGAACAAAAGAAACCAAAAAATAATAATCCGTACTTGAAAATCAGGAGGAATACAGATGATACAGTGAATCCAGTCAACGGAATAGATATACACTGTATTATGAAAGAGTATTTCATCGATTAACCCAACTATAACATCTACATGAAATAAGGTGAAAGAGACAAACATTAATTTGAAGTTATAAATCATCTGAGCAGTTTATGTTGATTGAAACCCATGAAAGGTGCATATATGAGAAGATTAACAGATTTTCCTTTTTTTTAAACCTTTATTGTTGAGAATAAGTTTTTAATTTCTTGCTTCCTCTCTTCTCCTGGCACCACCATGATGTGCATGTTGGTACACTTGAAGTTTTATCTGAGGCTCCTTACACTATCTTCTTATTTTTGGATTCTTTTTTTCTTTTTGTTGTTCTGATTGGGCATTTTTGGCTTCCTCATATTCCAAATCACTGATTTGATTCTAGGCATCACCTATTCTACTGTTGATTCTTCATTTCAGTTAGTGTATCCTTCATTTCTGACTGGTTCTTTTCTATGATTCCAATGTCCTTTGTCATGGTGGTTTTTTGTTTGTTTTGTGTTTTTTTAAAAAAATATATTTTATTGATTTTTTACAGAGAGGAAGGGAGAGAGAGAGAGAGTTAGAAACATCGATGAGAGAGAAACATCGATCAGCTGCCTCCTGCACATCTCCCACTGGGGATATGCCCGCAACCCAGGTACATGCCCTTGACCGGAATCGAACCTGGGACCTTTCAGTCCGTAGGCCGACGCTCTATCCATTGAGCCAAACCGGTTTCGGCACTTTGTCATGGTGTTTTAAGTTTCACTAAGTTACTTGAATTTCTTCCTAAGTTCCTTGAGCATCCTTATAATCATTGTTTTTAACTCCATATCTGGTAGTTTGCTTGTTTCCATTTCATTTAGTTCTTTTTCTAGAGATTTCTCCCATTCTTTCACTGCAACATGTTTCTTTGTCTACACATTTTGCTGCTTCTCTGTGTTTATTTCTATGTATTAGGTAGAGTTGGTATGTCTCTCAGTCTTAATAGAGTGGCTTTGTGTTAGGTGTCCTGAGGGTCCAATGGCTCATCTCCTCAGTCACCTGAGCTGGGCACTTTAGGTGCATCCCTGTGTGGGCTATGTGCACTGTGCTGTTGTAGCTGAGCCTTGACTGCTGTTGGCATCACTGGAAGGAATTGACCCCTAGGCCAATTGGCTGTGAGGACCAGCTGTGACTACAGCAGAAGAGCTGCTGTGCAGAAGTTGACATGGGGCCACCTGGCATAAGATACAGAGTGATCTGCAAGAAGGCTGCTACTTGTTTTGGGTTTGGAGGTACTCAGGAGAGGACAAGCTCTGAACTAAGGCAGGCTGCTACTAGTGCCAGGCCTGGTACCACTTAGCAAGATGTATGGGGTGTACAAAGGTGGCTGCTTCTTGTTTGAAAGATTTTAGGAAAGTCTGAAGAGAGGAGAGTTGTATGGAAAAGCCACTGGAAACGGCTTGAATGAGCCCCCAAGTTGGGTAGGGTAGGATCTCAGGGAATCACCAGGATGGGATGAAAAGTGGGAACCCAGTTGATGGAGACTCAGATATGTCACCAACTGTCAGTTCTGTTGGGGAAGGGCTCAGCAAAGGAACAGTGGCTCTGTCAGCACTTTTGTCTGGAAGAAAGCTTCTCCAGAAGCTTTTGCACTGATGCCAGAGAATTAGTTACTCCCTTATGTCCCTGGTACTTTTCAAGCTGCTGCCCCAATGAGGTAGCTCAGAGGGAGTAAGTCCAAATAAGTTAATGAGTGGGCCCTTTAAGAGGAACTGCCTGGGACTCCAGCAGCCTTCATGTCACTCAGGCACAATTCCTGATGGTTTTTACAGCCTGAAGTATGGGGACTTCTCTTCCCAGCTCTGGACCCTGCACTAGGGGTCTGTTATGGTGCTGGGACAGCTCACTTTTCAGGGATGACCTCTATAGCCAATATATCCTTTTTATGTAATTAATATAAGTCAGACATCTAAGTTTTAAAAGGGTTCTAAAACTATTCTCTCCAGTAAGTATAGAAAAAATACCAGCCTATGAGCCAAAAGTTCAGGATCAAGTCCTAATTATGCTACTGATGAGCTGTGCATAGCTGGGAAAAATCCTTAACCTACCTCCTTGAATTGCCGCATCAGTAAAATGAAAACATTGAGATAGATAATCTTTAAATCTTTTTTAGTACCAGAATTCTATGTTTCTGTAAGTAACTGCTTAAAGAAATAAAATGTTCCTCACCTTTCTGTCTCTTAATTTTTCCATTTTTCCAGATTTGTTCTTCACTCTTCAGTCTGGATGAATGCATATTCTTCCTTTTACCTTCAATCATTAAAGCAGTACCCTGCATTCTTGAAAAACACATTTTTTAAAAATTTATTTTTTAAAATTATTCTAATGTTCTCTATGACCATTCACAGAGAGCCATATCAAATTCTGACTAAATTTTTAAAACTCAAAGGTATTTTACTGAGCTGTTGTCAAGCAGCACAGCAATTTTAAATAAGGAGATGGCTCCTGAGAAAACAGCGGATAAATCTGTGGCAGGTATGCTAGTCATTATAGTTTCTAGCCTATTCTTTGTGGCACCTGTGTGCTTCTCTCCTTTAGGGGAAGTCACCTGCAAGTGTATTCTGAGTCTCTTGCCCCTCACTCTCCAAGTTGACATGCGACTATCCACTCTATTTACCTTCTAGGGAAAAAGAGGCAGGCTCTTTGCAAGAAAAAGAACTTGACATGTGGTATGGCACTGATCAAAAGCTGCAAAATATTGGCATAAAAGCAGACATGCAGATAATAGGAAGCCTGTAAATAAACCTAATCATGCATTAATTTATGATAAAGGAGCCAAGAATGTGCAATGGAGAAAAGATAGTCTCTTCAATAAATGGTATTGGAAAAACTGGACCGCCACATGCAAAAGAATAAAACTGGATCATGATCTTACACCATACACAAAAATTATTTCAAAATGGATTAAAGATTTGAGAGTATGACCTAACACCATAAAGCTCATAGGAAAAAACATAGGAGTAAGCACTTTCACACTTGTCTTGGCAATTATTTTTTTAAATTAACACCAAAAGCAAAGGCAACAAAAACAAGCAAGTGGAACTACACAAACCTTCTGCACAGCAAAGGAAACCATCAATAAAATGAAAAGGTAACCTACTGAATGGAAGAAAACATCTGCAAATCATATATCTGATAAGGGGGTTAAAATCCAAAATATATAAACATACAAGTCAATAGCCAATAAAATATGATTTAAAAATGGGAGAGGTTCTGGCCAGTGCGGCTAAGCAGTTGAGCATTGACCCAGGAACCAAGAGGTCACCAGTTCAATTCCCGGTGAGGGCACATGCCCAGGTTGCGGGCTGGATCCCCAATAGGGGACATGTAGGAGACAGCTGATCAATGATGTTTCTCATTGATGTTTCAATCTCTCTATCCCCCTCTCTTCCTCTCTCTCTAAAAATCAATTAAAAAAACATATTTTTTAAATGGGAGAGGAACTAAAAGGACCTTTTTCAAAAAAAAGACATCCAAATGGCCAATGGATGTACATGAGTTATATGTAAAGGTACTCAACATTACTAACCATCAAGGAAATGCAAATCAAAACCACAATGAGATAGCACCTTATACCTGTGGAGTAGCTATTATCAAAAGACAAGAAATAGCAAGTGTTGGTGAGCAGATAGAAAAGGGAATGGTTGTGCACTGTTATTGGGAATATAAATTGGTGCAGCCACTACAGAAAACAGAACGGAGTTTCCTAAAAAAAAAAAAAATTAAAAATGAAACTACCACATGATCCAGCAATTCCGCTTCCAGGTATTTATCCAAAGGAAACAAAATCACGATCTTGAAAAGCTATCTGCACCTTCATGTTCATTGCAACATTATTTACAATAGCCAAGACATGAAAAACAATCTATATTGTTGGATGACTTGATAAAGAAAATGTGGTATACATATAGAACAGAATATCATTCAGCCATAGAAAGGAAAAAAAAACAACAACACCTTGCCTTTTTTTTTTTTTAATTGATTTCAGAGAGGAAGGGAGAGAAGGAGAGAGGGAGAGGGGGAGAGAGAGTCAGAGAGAGACATCAATGATGAGAGAGAATCATTGATTGATCGGCTGTCTCCCACAAACCAGGCATGTGCCCTTGACTGGAATCTAACCTGGGACTCTTCAGTCTACAGACCAATGCTTTATCCACTGAGCCAAACCAGCTAGGGCAAAACCTGTCATTTTTTACAACATGGATGGACCTTGTGGGTATTGTTAAGTGAAATAAGTCAGACAGGGAAAGACAAAGACCATATGATCTCCTTATATATGAAATCTAAAAAAACTCCAAACTCATAGATACAGAGAACAGATTGGTGGTTGCAGGATCAGTGGATAAAATGGGTGAAGGTGGTCACAAGGTATACACTTCTAGTTATAACACAAATAGATCTTTGTATATGGTGACAAATAGTAGTGTAGTTTCATGTTTTGTATGTGGTTTCCAATTTTCCCAGCACTATTTATTGAAGAAGCTTCATTTTCTCCATTGTATGTTTTTGGCTTCTTTGTAAAAAATTATTTGTTCACATTTATTTCTGGGCTCTCAATTCTGTTCCATTGGTCTATGTGTCTGTTTTTCTGCCAATACCACTGCTGTTTTGATTAGTGTCTCAAACTAATTGTAGTATAATCTGAAGTCAGGGAGTGTGATACCTCCCACTTTATCCTTTTTTTTTTTTTCTTTCAGAATTGCTTTGGCTATTTTGAGTCTTTGTGGTTCCATACAAATATGGTGATTTTTTTTTTTAGCTCTATTTCTTTAAAAAATACCATTGGGATTTTGATGGGGATTATATTTAATCTGTATATTGCTTTGGGTAATATGGCCATTTTAACTATGTTGATTCTTCTAATCCATGCATATAGAATACCTGTCCATTTCTTTGTATCTTCTTTAATTTCATTTAATAATGTCCTGTAGTTTTCAGCATATAGGTCCTTCCACCTTTTGTTAAGTTTATTCCTAGCTATTTTAATTTTCTTGCAACTGGAACTGTTTTTTCCATTTCTTTTTCTGAAATTTTATTGTTAGTATATAGGAATGCAATAGATTTTTGTATATCAATTTTGAAAGCAACAAATGAACAAACAAGAAAAACCAACATACAAAACTCATAGGCACAGATAATAGTATAGTGGGAAAGGGAGGGGTAGTAAGAAGTAAAGGGGGACAAATATATGGTGACAGAAGGAGATCTGACTTTGGGTGGTAAACATACAATGCAATACACAGATGATGTTTTAGAATTGTACACTTGAAACCTATACAATTTTATTTACTAATGTTCACCCCCAAAAAATGTAATTAAAAGTTGAGATATACACATAAATAAGTCCAGCCCTGCCGGTGTGGCTCACTGGTTGAGCATTAATCTAGGAACCAAGAGGTCACAGTTCAATTCCTGTTCAGGGCACATGCCCAGATTATGGGATTGATCCCCAATAGGGGGTATGCAGGAGGTAGCCTATCGATAATGTTTCTCTCTCGTCAATGTTTCTATCTCTCCATCCCTCTCCATTCCTTTCTCTCTCTCTCTCTTAAAAAAAAAATTTAAAAATACATTAGATAGATAGATAGATAGATAGATAGATAGATAGATAGATAAGTCCTGGGGATATAATGTACAGCAGCAACTATCCTATATAATGAAAAGCTAATATGAAAACAGACTGAACAGTGGAACTGGAACAACCGAACAACTGGTCACTATGATGTTCACTGACCACCAGGGGGTGTGCACGAAACATGGCGGGCATCAGCTGCAGCGGGATTGGGGAGCAGGTGAACAGGGGCACCAGGCCAAGGCTGGGAACTGGTTGCTGTCATTAGGACAAGCCTCTGGTGGTTACTGAAAATTCTTTGCTCCCATGTGCTATGGTCCCGCCTGGCGCTCACACCTGCTGCCAGCACCAGCCTCACTAGCACCCTCTGCTGGCAACGGAGCCACCATTTGCACCCACTGCCAGCGCCAGCCCCGCTCACACCTTTAGCCAGTGCCAGAGCCTTCACTCGTACTCGCTGCTGGCACCCAGCACCAGTCCTGATCTCTCAGCGCCATCAGCAGGTGCGAATGGCAGCTTCCGGCCCTGATTGCCCCTGAGGGCTTCTCCACCTCCCCCTGCTCCTGAGGGGCGATCGGGGCTGGCAGCCGCCACTCACACCCACTAACAGCACTGGCTCCACTTGCACTCGCTGCTGGCGCTGGCCCCAATCGCTCCGCACGGTCAGCGGGTGCAAGCAGGGCTGGCGCCATCAGCACGTGGGAGCGGTGGTGGTGGGATTGGGGCAGCAGGCAGAGAGGGGACCAGTGGCCACAGTGGGAGGGGCCAGACAGGAGCATGGAGGATGGGCCAAGACTCGACCCTGTGTCTACCGTAGCCTCGGGGCCCACAGTTCCTTTCAAGGTACACAAATTTGGGCACTGGATTCCTAGTAGTTAATAATACTGCATTGGATTTTTGAAAGTTGCTAAGAAAGTAAATCTTAAAAGTTCTCATCTCAACTCAAAAAACTGTAACTATATATGGTGATGAGTTATCTAAAACTTACTAAAGAAAAACAAAACAAAGAAAATTAGTGTTAGACTGAAATACAAGTCTCCATTACTTTGTCTTAAAAATAAAAAAGTAAAAGAGACACTGGGGGAGAAACCAAGATGGCGGCATAGGTAAACACCGGAAACTGCTGCCTTCCACAACAACCTCAAAAATACAACGGAAAGACAAAACAGACATCATCCAGAACCACAGGGAGGCTGGCTGAGTGGAAATTCTACAACTAGAAGGAAAGAGAAAAGCACACTGAGACTCAGAGGAGCTGCGGAAGTAAAGTGCAGAGGTACGGAGGCTCAAGCGCGCGCAGAGAGGGGCTGGCACCTGAGGACACAGCTGTCATTTTAAATCGGGAGGGAGTCAGAAGCCCCCGACTGCTCTGAACTCTGGTTCCGGGAAGTCTCTGGGGACCCAAGACTCATACGGGGAGAAACTGGACTGTCTGGCAGCAGGCAGAACTCTGAACTTGAGGGTGGCTTTCCCTCAGAGGTGCTTGCAGCAATTACCCCAGGACACTGAGACGCGGGGCCCCTTAGGGCAGGGCTGAGGATCAGCCATAACTGCTTGCTCCGCCCTGTTGATTCCCTGAGACCCCGCCCCACCCAGACTGCGGCAGAGGCTTTTGCATATGAATGCCCTGGCCCTTTGCAACCTGAAAATTACCTAACAAATTGCAGCTGGGCCAGACAGACCCAGAACTTCCAAGAGAAGGTCCAAGGTCCCAAGCAGCTTGCATTGCTTCACAGCTGGGCCTCATCTGGGCACCTCCAAACCCCAAACAAGGAAGGTAATCTGCAGATCTCTTCGTAGCTCCTGCTGGGTAGCCTCAGGCAGAGGCTAGATTAGCACCTCCTTAGATCCAAGAGCCAGTGTACCCAGTGGTCAGAGTGGGACCATCCAATTACAACTCCTCAGATCCATAAAGGACACACTCAGGGGACAGACTCAGTGATCACCAAAGCCCCACTGAAGCAAGTCTTGCCCCAGAAGGGTGTCTTTAGCACAGAAGTTCTCCAACTGCAGACACAGCTGATTCTCAAAGCCAATTGGCCTGGAGGTCAATTCCTCCCAGTAATAACTACAACAATCAAGGCTTAACTACAACAAGACTACGACAAGACTGTGCACAAAGCCCACAAAGGGGTGCACCAAGAGTGTCCACCTCAGGTAATTGGGGAGGCTGAGCCACTGGGATCTATAGGACACCTAGCACACAAAGCCACTCTACCAACACAGGGAAGCATAAAAAATGCGGAGACAAAGAAACAGGTCACAAATGACAGAAATGGAGATAAGCAAACAACTGGATATAGAGTTCAAAACCACACTTTTAAGGTTTTTCAAGAATTTTTTGGAAACCGCCAATAAATTTAGTGAGACCCTGGAGGATATGAAAAAAGACCCACTTGCCGAAACCGGTTTGGCTCAGTGGATAGAGCGTCGGCCTGCAGACTGAAAGGTCCCAGGTTCGATTCTGGTCAGGGGCATGTACCTGGATTGCGGGCACATCCCCAGTAGGAGATGTGCAGGAGGCAACTGATCAACGTTTCTCTCTCGTCGATGTTTCTAACTCTCTGTTTCTCTCCCTTCCTCTCTGTAAAAAATCAATAAAATGTATTTAAAAAAAAAAAAAAGACCAACTAGAAATTAAGCATACACTGACTGAAATAAAGAATAATATACAGAGATCCAACAGCAGACAAGAGGATCCCAAGAATCAAGTCAAAAATTTGAAATACAAAGAAACAAAAAATACCCAACCGGAAAAGCAAAAAGACAAAAGAACCCAAAAATATGAAGATAGTGTAAGAAGCCTCTGGGACAGCTTCAAGCATACCAACATTATAGGGGTGCCAGAAGAAGAGAGAAAGCAAGATATTGAAAACCTACTTGAAGAAATAATGACAGAAAACTTCCCCTACCTGTTGTAAGAAATAGACTTACAAGTCCAGGAAGCACAGAGAACCCCAAACAAAAGGAATCCAAAGAGGACCACACCAAGACACATCATAATTAAAATGCCAAGAGCAAAAGACAAAGAGAGAATCTTAAAAGCAGCAAGAGAAAAAAAGTCAGTTACCTACAAGGGAGTACCCATGCGACTGTCAGCTGATTTCTCAACAGAAACCATGCAGGCCAGAAGAGAGTGGCAAGAAATATTCAAAGTGATGAATACCAAGAACCTACAACCAAGATTACTTTATCCAGCAAAGCTATCATTCAGAATTAAAGGTCAGATAAAGAGCTTCACAGATAAGGAAAAGCTAAAGGAGTTCATCACCACCAAACCAGCATTATATGAAATGCTGAATGGTATTCTTTAAGAAGAGGAAGAAGAAAAAGGGAAAGATAAAAATTATGAACAGCAAATAAATATCTATCAACAACTGAATCTAAAAATCAAGTGAATAAAAAATCTGATGAACAGAGTAAACTGGTGAATATGATAGAACCAGGGGCATGTAAAGGGAGTGGACTGACAATTCTTGCGGGGAAAGGGGTATGGGGTTACAGGAAGAGACTGGACAAAAATCGTACACCTATGGATGAGGACAGTGGGAGGGGTAAGGGCAGAGGGTAGGGTGGGAACTGGGTGGAGGAGAGCTATGGGGGGGAAAAGGAGGAACAACAGTAATAATCTGAACAATAAAGATTTAATTAAAAAAAAGAGACACTGGGGGGTAGGGGAAGTCAGGGCAAGATCAAGGGGAGAAAAAAAAGAGAGAGATGTGTAATACTCTTTGTAATACTTTAAACAATAAAACAAAATTTAAAAAAAAAAGTTAAAGAGTTTTCTAGCTTAAAAAAAAGCAACTGCAAGATACAAATTTACCAATACTAAAAAGTAAAGTTCTTTACTTGGGGTAACTATACACTGACTCAATGTCCCAAGCATAGATTTATCTATAAGGTCTGTTGCATACCTGGTAGATAAATATAATTTCATAGCATACCTGAAAGTCTCAGTTGAAGAGTTTTTTGCTTGACTCTCACAGCCAAGTATTGTGGGTAAAATCTTTTCTGGTATCTTATACATGCCATCTTTGTGCTTTGTATATTTGCCTACTTTAATTCTGGATGATCTCCTTAACACAGATGGAGGGTCCTGGTCAGAGCTATTTTCCACTGGACTTGAATTCCTCTTATTATTTAGTGGATCAGAAGAGATTACATTTTGATCAACCAATGTCTGCAATACAAATGGATTTGGATCTTCTAGAGTCTGTAATAAAATATAAATAAATACATATTCAAATAATTACAATGATACAAAAATATTAAAACTAGGAGAAATAAGTTTTATCTTGTCCTTTGAGTACATAAAAATGCCTCTTACAAGTTGAAAGTATAAAAACCCAGACATATGTGAATATAATGAAAATGTATGTAATCCTATATAATAAAAGAGAAACATGCAAATTAACCATCCCTCTGCTATGCTCAAGCCACGCCCACAAGCCAATCAGGAGGGAGTAGGCAAATTAACCCAACTAAGATGACCGCAGCCACGGAGCTGGAGTGAGCAGGAGGCTTGGGTTGCCCGCGGTGATGGAGGAAGCAAAGCTTCACACCTGCCCTGGCCAGCCCTTGGCTCCACTCAAGGCTACAAAGTTTCAATTATAGAAGACAAATAAATCCCAGAAAAAAAAAGAAAAAAAGGAGAGTCTGGGAGCTTGGGTCTCCTGGGGGCATGGCCAGCCTGAAAACGGCCATCAGCTCCTCACCCAGGCTGGCCAGGCAACCCAGTAGGGACCCCCACCCTGAAGAGGCTGTGGGAAGCCTGAAAACAGCCCTCAGCCCCTCACCCAGGCTGGCCAGGCAACCCAGTAGGGACCCCTATCCTGAAGGGGGGTGTGGCCAGCCTGAAAACTGCCCTCAGCCCCTCACCCAGGCTGGCCACATCCCCATGGGGTGAGGGTCCCCACTGGGGAGCGTGGCCAGCCTGCAAACAGCCATCAGCCCCTCACCCAGGCTGGCCAGGCACCCAGCAGGACCCCACCCTGATCCGGGACACCCTTCAGGGCAAACCAGGCCTCTATCCTATATAATAAAAGGGTAATATGCAAATTGACCCTAACAACAGAACAACTGGGAATGACTGGCAACTATGACACACACTGACCACCAGGGGGCAGATGCTCAATGCAGGAGCTGCCCCCTGGTGGTCAGTGTGCTCCCACAGTGGGAGCTCTGCTCAGCCACAAGCCAGGCTTATGGCTGCCAGCACAGCAATGGTGGTGGGAGCCTCTCCCGCCTCCTCAGCAGCGCTAAGGATGTCTGAATGTAGCTTAGGCCTGCTCCCCGCTGGCAAGTGGACATCCCCCAAGGGCTCCCAGGCTGCCAGAGGGATGTCTGACTGCCAGCTTAGGCCCAATCCCCTGGGGCCTAAGCCAGCAGGTGGACATCCTCCAAGGGGTCCCAGACTGTGAGAGGGCACAGGCCGGGCTGAGGGAGCCCCCAAGTGCACAGAGTTTTGTGCACCGGGCCTCTAGTCCTATCTAATAATAGACAAAGATGGTAATTGACCATACCTTCGCTATGCCTCCCATTGGCTAATTGGCACGATATGCAAATTAGTTGCCAACAAAGATGGCGGCTAATTTGCATACTGCAGGCAGGGCGGAACAGCAGGAGCCGCCATCCAGGCCCTGTGTGCAGCCCCGCCCTCAGCCGGGACCCCCGTGTGCCGCCTAATCCCCGCCCCCAGCCGGGACCCCCGTGTGCCGCCTAAGTCCTGCTCCCATCTGGGACCCCATGGCGATTAGAGAGCAGGAAAGTGCCGCCCACAGGCAGCACCCAGCAGGGCCTGACCCCGGGTGCCCTGCAATCCAGTGATCAGCGAGCAGGAAAGGGCAGCCTGCAGGCAGCCCCCATGTGGGCCTGCTCCTGGGTCGCCGTGGCATCCCAGAGCAGGAAAGGACGGCCTGCAGGCAGCCCCCCACCCTGGCCACAGCTCAAGGGAGAGTATAACACACAGTAGAGGCCAGGAGTCTGAGAGATCAACAGAGAGGGGTGCCTGCTCCAAGCCTCCATGGTATGACTGGGGGCAGGCTCCCAGCAGACATACACACACACACACACACACACACACACACACACACACAAACAGCAACTGCTCCGAGCCTACGTGGCATGGCTGGGGGCAGTCCCCAGGAGACACATACATACACACACACACACACACACACACACACACACACACACACGGGATGCCTGCTCCGAGCCTCTGCTGCCAGACTGTGGCCATCGGTAGGACATCCACTGAGGGCTTCCGGACTGAGGGGCAGGCTGGGCTGAGGAAACCCCACCCCCCAGTGCACGAATTTTGTGCACCAGGCCTCTAGTATATATTTAAAAGGCTAATACGCAAAGTGTCCCCTCAGGAGTTCAACCAGGAGACTGGGAGTTCAATCGCTCTCTATGACATGCACTGACCACCAGGGGGTGGTGCAGAATGAAGGCCCCGGCCAGCAGCCGGCAGCTGGAAAAGGAAGGCCCTGGCCAGCAGCTGGCAGCTGGGGAAGGAAGGTCCCAGCTGGTAGCCAGCAGCCAGGGAAGGAAGGCCCCAACCTGCAGCTGGAAGGAAGGTCTTGGCT
Source organism: Myotis nattereri (assembly GCF_964212035.1). Lineage (NCBI taxonomy): Eukaryota > Metazoa > Chordata > Mammalia > Chiroptera > Vespertilionidae > Myotis > Myotis nattereri. The sequence continues at coordinate 39,994,061 of NC_138079.1, forward strand.
GGCAGCTGGAAGGCCCTGATCACTGGCCAGGCCTATAGACCCTACCCATGCACAATTTGTGCACTGGGCCTCCGGTTTATATAATAAAAGAAAGTGCATATTTAATAGCCTAAGTTAATTTTTAGCTTCTGTATTTATTTATTTTATTTTATTTTTTAAAGTATCTTTTTTTTAAAAATATATTTTATTGATTTTTTACAGAGAGGAAGAGAGAGAGATAGAGAGTTAGAAACATTGATGAGAGAGAAACATCGATCAGCTGCCTCCTGCACATCTCCTACTGGGGATGTGCCCACAACCCAGGTACATGCCCTCGACCGGAATCGAACCTGGGACCTTTCAGTCCGCAGGCCGATGCTCTATCCACTGAGCCAAACTGGTTTCAGCTTAGCTTCTGTATTTAAATGTACACTATATTTTTTAACTTCAGAGCTATTGGGAATACCAAGTAAGTACATTTATGGAGATACACTTTTTATTGTGTTAATTTTTTTTAATGTAAAGTATTATCATTTAACCAACCCATATATGAAATAAACTATATTCTTATTATGGTTTAAAATAAAAATTAAAAATAAATAAAAAAATAACAGCCTAAGTTAAGCAGAATATAAGTAAAAGTTATTTTTATCAATTTCATCCTTAAAATTTAGTGGCAAACCTTGGTGCTTTTTCACAGGAAACAAGTAGCATAGACACATACAAAAGGTAGAGATATCACACTAGGCTAGATCTATGTTCTATTCAGCCTAGATATTTTGTTATTTGACAGCAGTAGTTAATGATATTTTATGGAATAATATATAATTATTATACTGATTTTAAAAGGTTAACAGTATATTACGAATAGCTCTAACTTCCCTCCTTAATAATGCATTATAGATTTAACTTCCATGATGAAATATATTTTTATAAATATCATGTAAAGCTTTCCTGAATTATTTATATATCCAGATTGCAAAGCTTCTCAAGGTAACAAGATCCATATTTTTATTACAGCTATGTAAGAGTATTTAATTTTTTTTGTTCTAAATCAATCTTCTTTCTAATTTTATTTATTTTTTGAGTGATATATTTAATCCTGGTTTCTTTTAACATTAAATTAATAATTTTCATTGGTAGTAGTTTATATGTATTGATTACAATTATCTATATATATAAAACCCTAATATGCAAATAGACTGAACGGCGGAACAACTGAACAACCAGTCGCTGTGACTTGCGCTGACTCCAGGGGGCACACACAGAATATGACAGGCGTCGGCAGCAGGCGGCAGAGCGCGAAACATGGTGGGCATTAGCCACAGCAGGATGGTAAAACAGGTGAGTGGGGGCGCCAGACCAAGGCAGGGCGCCAATCGCTATCACTGGGGCGAGCCTTTGGTGGTTACTGAAAATTCTTTGCTCCCGTGTACCGCGGTCCCGCCCAGCGCTTGCTCCTGCTGCTGGCGCTGGCCCCGCTCACACCCACTGTCGGCACTGGAGCTACCACTCCCACCTGCTGCTGGCACCCAGCGCTGGACCCGATCACTTGGCCCCATCAGCGGGTGCGAGCGGCAGCTGATGGCCCCAATCGCCCCTCAGGGCTTCTCCACACACACCCCCCCCCAACTCCTGCAGGGTGATCAGGGCTGGCCACCACTGCTTGCACCCACTGACGGCACTGGCCCTACTCACATCCACTGTTGGCGCTGGCCCAAATCACTCCACACCATTAGTGGGTGTGACTGGGGCTAGCGCCATCAGCACATGGGAGTGGCAGGAGCAAGGCTGCCAGCAGACAGGGGACTGGGGGCTGCAGTGGGAAGGGCTGGGTGGGGATGCAGAGGATGGGCCGAGACCCGCCCCTGTGCCCACAGCAGCCTCACGGCCCACAGTTCCTTTCAAGGTGTATGAATTTGTGCACTGGGCCCCTAGATAAATATAATATTCAATAAAAAACCAATAACAATGATTATTTAATGTCACTGGGACAAAACTCATTGCACAAACAGGCTACAGCATGGATGGACTAGAGAGCATTATGCTAAGCGAAATAAGCCAGTCAGACAAAGATAAATATCACATGTTCTCACTCTTTTGTGGACTATAATGAACAACATACACCAATGAACAAAAATAGATCCAGAGACAGAGAAGCATCGATCAGACCGTCAAACCTCAGAGGGAAGATAGGGGAGGGTGGGGGTAAGGGGGAGAGATCAACCAAAGGACTTGTATGCATGCACATAAGCCTAACCAATGGACACAGACACCAGGGGGGTGAGGGCATGAGTAGGGGTAGGGGGGCAATGGGGAGATAAAGACATATAAGTAATACCTTAATCCAGGGGTCCTCAAACTACAGCCCGCGGGCCACATGCAAATACAAATATTGTATTTGTTCCCATTTTGTTTTTTTACTTCAAAATAAGATATGTGCAGTGTGCATAGGAATTTGTTCATAGTTTTTCTTTAAACTATAGTCCAGCCCTCCTACGGTCTGAGGGACAGTTAACTGGCCCCCTGTTTAAAAAGTTTGAGGACCCCTGCCTTAATCAAAAAAGAAAATTAGCAAACTAAATCAATTATTCAAAGATTTCTTCTTTTTACTTTTTTTTTTTAAATATATTTTATTGATTTTTTACAGAGAGGAAGGGAGAGAGATAGTCAGAAACATCGATGAGAGAGAAACATCGATCAGCTGCCCCCCGCACATCCCCCACCGGGGATATGCCCGCAACCCAGGCACATGCCCTTGACCGGAATCGAACCTGAGACCTTTCAGTCCGCAGGCCGACGCTCTATCCACTGAGCCAAACCGGTTTCGGCTCTTCTTTTTACTTTTAAAAAGTTTTTTTCTTGAAGACTTGCTAAGGTCATGCCTACTCTATCAATACCAATCATAATTTCCTACACTTTATTCATACTACCTCATTTCAGATTAGAATACGCAAATGTTTTAATTTTCATGCCAGGTTCCTGTGATTAGTTTCTCTTTTTCTGAATAATTTTTAGTCCTATTATGTCTGTTTTGAGATTTTTTTTTTTTACCAAAATTACATGTAGTCTTTTATCCTAGGTATGTATGTTGCAGTATGACCTTAGTATCATGTTATTTAAATCTTCCCAGGGATGTTCACAGGAGCATTTTGATAATAGCCAAAATAAAGAACAATAATCCAAATAACCATAATTAGTGAATCGGTGAAATAAATTACACACACACACACACACACACACACAAATCATGCAGTAGAATGACATGCAGCAAATAAAAATATTTAAGTTGTGTGCTACATTTGCTGAGGCAGAAAGATAACCAAGATTATTGTTAAATTTAAAAAACAAATTATATGTTTACATTATATGTATTATAGTCCCATTTACATAAAATTATATAGACTATGCATAGAAGTAATCAGAGATACACTAAACTGTTAATAGTGATTATCTCTGGAAAGTAGAATTGTGGGAGACTATATTATTATGTATTGCTGTAATGCTTAATTTTTGTATAATGAGGATATATTACTATTTTAATCAGGAAAACAGTAATGATTTTTTTTTAATTGTCAACAAGGAAAAGGGACTTGGCAAGTGGTAGGCCACTGAAGGGTCTCCAGGCATGATACTGTAGGCACTGTGACACCTGGCAGTATCCTCAGACACAGAATGCAAAGTTCTCCTGAAGCCAGGCATACTTTTTCCCCTCTCTTAGCAGCCCAATTACATATATTTATGTCCTGTTAAGGATAAGTATCTCATCTCCACTGTGCACCCAGGTAGACATAGTGACTTTCCTAGGTAATAGGGAAAATTCTGGTAAAGAATTCTCTCTTTCCTGTATGTAAGCAATCTAATGATATGTCTTTGCAGGTCTTCTGGGGAGAAACTGATCTATTTTAACTTTTGCCCCCTTGAAAACTCAACCCTAGGAACCTTTAAAAAGATTACTAGCCTAGCTGGTGTGGCTCAGTGGTTGAGTGTCGACCTATGAACCAGGTCACAGTTTGATTCTCGGTCAAGGCACATGCCAGGGTTGCGGGCTTGATCCCCAGTGGAGGCCGTGCAGGCGGCAGCCAATCAATGATTCTCTCTCGTCATTGATGTTTCTATCTCTCTCTCCCTTCCTCTCTGAAATCAATAAAAATATATTTAAAATTAAAAAAAAATAAATTACTATGCTTCAAAGTCAAAAAGTCTTTTCTGAGTGTTGATATTTGTGTAGAAGGCTTGATTTTAAAATAAAGTATACGGGCAATGTAGACTTCTTAAAAGGCACTATAAAAGGCAAAATCAGACTCATGCTTGCACTTACTTGCTGCACTGAAGGATGCTTGTCCTGCAGCTCGGCTAACTTGGAATCTTGTTCATATGGTGGAGTAGAACAAAGAGACTCAAAATTCACCTCTGCTATTTGTGTACAATCTTCATCAGTCTGGTCCTGCAGCTCGGCTAACTTGGAATCTTGTTCATATGGTGGAGTAGAACAAAGAGACTCAAAATTCACCTCTGCTATTTGTGTACAATCTTCATCAGTCTGAGACATGTTGGGCTCTATTCCTAAACATTCATTTCCAGCACTGAGACTGCTGCTTCCCTCTTTTCTGTGACAAATGGGTCCCACCGTGGCTTCTGACAATGTGTTAATGGCTGCTAACAACTCAGCTGGCAATGCATCATCCTTTGTGTTTTCTAGTAAATCTCTGTGACATGTCAAAGGTATTGATAGCGAATTCAAAGAGTTGCTCAATGGGCTCATCAACTCTCTAGGTTCAATATCATTCATTATTCCAAACAATGTCTCCTCCTGAGTGTTTGCTGGTGATGTCATTAACTTTTCTAAGGCAGAAACAAAAGTTTCAACAGAGCTTTCTTCATCTTTGGTTTCTTCAGAAGTGATGGTTAATGTGACTTCCTTTCCAGACTCAAAAAATACATTTGGTGCTGCTAAGATCTTCTGCGGCTCTATTAACGAATTCTCCTTGACAGCAACCGTATCAGATACTTCAATAGCAGTACCTGAGAGAAGGCTCATTTCAGGAGAATCTCTGTCTGCATTTAGCTCCTATGTATTCAAAAAAGAAATTCCATCAGTACAGTATATACAAAGAAGTGTTTAAAATGAAAACTTTATAGTTTTCCAATTTATCATGTCAGTAAGTTATCACCAAAAAATTTTAACAAATTTCCTCCCCTTCTATAAATAAAAATAGTCTAAAGGGAGACATATGTAATACTCTTTGTAATACTTTAAGCAATAAATAATTTAAAAAAATAAAAATAGTCTATACTACTTTCCTATACCAAATCACTAATGAACAAATGGCTAAACAAACAAAAGTAGACCAAGGGTAAAATTGGCTGGACCATAATTACAGATGGCAATTTATCTGTTCAGCTAAGTTTAACTGTGCTAAAAGAAGATGCAGAGATGGCATGGATAGTTAACAGATTATCTCAAAATTTCACTGCAGTTAATGGTTGTCAAAAACTTGGTCATAAACCTATTGAATTTTTAAAAAATTATTAACCAGGAATAAAATTGGTATACTTTCATCTTCTTTTTATTTCCCACCTCTTTATGAATATATAAATGTGAAGTAAAAAAGCCAAAAGACAGGTCAGAGGAACAAAGAGGAGAAATGAGGGCACAGTTCTATGTAAATATTACGAGCCCTGCCTATAAATAAATGGTTCTGAGTTGTGAATTTTTTAAACAAAAAAACACAAAACTTATATTTCTGAATGACTATTATTTTTCAAAATCATCACCTTAATAGGTTACACCCATTCTCAAGTATTTCTAATGCTCAAAATGTTGTTAGACTTCCTCTGTTGAAAGTACTTTCAAACTTTTTATAAGCCATTAAAGTAAACCACTCTCAGTATTTTAAAAGAACGGAACTTCTTGTCAATACTAAAAACCATTTATTTGCTTGACCTTAAATAACAGAATGGGTTTCAATAATGTACTATTCCTAAAAATCAAACCCACCTTCCATTGTCACACCACTCTGATAAAATGAACTGTAAATTGTAAGCCCTTTAATATTCTGATTTGAAAAGAAAAATGAAAACTATTTATTCCCTCTCCTCCTTTTCTACCTGCCACAATTTATTTTCTTGCATACATAACACACAAAGCTTAAGAAGATATATTTATTTTACAGATCTAGAACAAACTCTCCAAAAATTCATCTGGAATAAAAAAAGACCCCGAATAGCTGCAGCAATCCTGAAAAAGAACAAAGTAGGTGGGATCTCAAAACCAGATATCAAGATGCATTACAAAGCCACTGTTCTCAAAACTGCCTGGTACTGGCACAAGAACAGGCATATAGATCAATGGAATAGAATAGAGAGCCCAGAAATCAGCCCAAACCAATATGCTCAATTAATATTTGACAAAGGAGGCAAGAACATACAATGGAGCCAAGATAGTCTCTTCAATAAATGGTGTTGGGAAAATTGGACAGATATATGCAAGAAAATGAAACTAGACCACCAACTTACACCATACACAAAAATAAACTCAAAATGGATAAAGGACTTAAATGTACGACAGGAAACCATAAAAATTCTAGAAGAATCCAAAGGCAACAAAATCTCAGACATATGCCGAAGCAATTGCTTCACTGATACAGCTCCTAAGGCACTTGAAACTAAAGAAAAAATGAACAAATGGGACTACATCAAAATAAAAAGCTTCTACACAGCAAAAGACACCATCAACAAAACAACGAGAAAACCCACTGTGTGGGAAAACATATTTGCCAATGTCATATCTGATAAGGGCCTAATCTCCAAAATTTATAGGGAACTCATACAACTTAACAAAAGGAAGATAAACAATCCAATCAAAAAATGGGCAAAGGACCTAAATAGACACCTTTCAAAAGAGGACATTCAGAAAGCCAAGAGACATATGAAAACATGCTCAAAGTCACTAATCATCCGAGAGATGCAAATCAAAACAACAATGAGGTACCATCTCACACCTGTCAGACTGGCTATCATCAACAAATCAACAAACGACAAGTGCTGGAGAGGATGTGGAGAAAAAGGAACACTCGTGCACTGCTGGTGGGAATGCAGACTGGTGCAGCCACTATGGAAGACAGTATGGCGTTTCCTCAAAAAACTGAAAATGGAACTCCCATTTGACCCTGTGATCCCACTTCTAGGAATATATCCCAAGAAACCAGAAACACCAATCAGAAAGGATATATGCACCCCTATGTTCATAGCAGCACAATTCACCATAGCTAAGATTTGAAAACAGCCTAAGTGCCCATCAGCAGATGAATGGATTAGAAAACTGTGGTACATCTACACGATGGAATACTATGCTGCTGTAAAAAGGAAGGAACTCTTACCATTTGCAACGGCATGGATGGAACTGGAGAGCATTATGCTAAGTGAAATAAGCCAGTCAATGAAGGAAAAATACCACATGATCTCACTCATTCATGGATAATAGAGACCATTATAAACTTTTGAACAATAATAGATACAGAGGCAGAGCTGCCTCAAACAGATTGTCAAACTGCAGCGGGAAGGCCGGGGAGGGTTGGGGGGGCAGGAGGGAGGAGGGTAAGAGATCAACTGAAGGACTTGTATGCACGCATATAAGCATAACCAATGGACATAAGACACTGGGGGGTAGGGGAAGCTAGGGGACTGTCAAGGGTGGGGGGAAAAAAAGGACACATATGTAATACCCTTTGTAATACTTTAAGCAATAAAAAAAAAGGAGAAGAAAAATAAAAGAAGATATATTTATTTAGCAGTAATACAAACTATAATTTTCTCTGAAAGATAAAAGGAATTTAGAAGGAATTCAAGAACCAGATCCTATCCATTCTTAAAGTCACAGTTCAAGGTCTCCCTCCTATTTAAAATCTTTATAGCTATTAAATCCAAAGCCATAGATGTAATAAAGTATACACACTTTGAATAACTATAAAGGCAATGTTCGTTAAATCTAAAAAGAAAGAAACATCAATTGAACTATCAGCTGTTAAAGCTTGTATACATTTTTTGGGACACCCTGTATATTGGACACTGCCCTGAAAGAATTTAATTTCTAACTGAAGATTAAGTACATAAGACATAAAATAAAGTATAAATAATGTCAAAAATACTGTATGAACTCAAATGAATGGCATAAACCATAGAGTGGCCTAATGTATTACAAGATCGTTTTCTGGAGAAGGGAAGAGGAGGGAGTCTGCAGCAAGCTTTCGTGATTGTTTTAAAAATGCTTGGTTTCTTTACCATAAGAATTTTCATAGTATGAACATTATAAATCTGAGACTTTAGGATACAGTGTTCTCCAAACTTCTTTGTTCAAAAAAATCCTTTTTCTCAAAAGATCTATTAATTTTATAGGATGCAAGTGCTTAAGAAATACTGATATAGTCAGTGAATAACGAATGCTAAAGAGAGAGCAATTTGGTCAAGATCAACAGAATTATCTGAGAAAGAGCCATAGAGGAAAAGGGACTTGAGCCTGAAATAAAAAATTTGTGAAGGAGTGAAATAAGGGAGAAACACATATTATTAAGCACCAACTAAGGTCCAGACATCATGAACTATCATTGCTCTGTCCTCACAATCCTGTGAAATGGGTATCTACACATACCACTGTGAAGTGGAATTCTACACATATAAATAACACACTTGGAATGCACACCTATCTGGTTCCAAATTTTATGCTCTTTCTCTTGCTTCCGGGTTCTTGACTTGAACAAGTCCCTGAAGCAGGAATGTGTAAGGTACACCTGAGATCAAGTAAGGTACAGGTATAGTAGTATTGACCAAGGAAGAGTCTAAATGGGCTTGAGGCTTTAATCAACATAATTTTTTTTAAAAAAAAATCTAAACCTCTGATCTGCATGCTTCATCTCAGTTATGTAGACCAACCTTTGCTGGGTGTGGCAAAACTTCAGGATTTTCAGCCTTAGGCCCTAGAAGAGAAAAATATATGTTTACATTCCAGTTTTATTAAAGTACTAAAACCATACATACCCTCACCTGGCATTTCTTAATCATATAACTTGAAATGACTCCCTCAGAAATATATGTTTTCTAAATATTTTCTAAATGTTATACAATTTGACATAAAAGTATCATTATGTTGCCAATAAAGTTTATAAAAGAAAATTTTGCCATTTCTTTAAAAATATTTTACATGAAGTCAAGTAAAATTATAATTATTTGGAATTATTTTAGCTAAAAGCCAACCTTTCTATTTTGGCTGAGCTATTCTGTTTATAACTACGAGGTGAAAAATCACATCTACTTTCTGAGTGTTCTTATCCAGTATAGGTATTATAATTTAAAGAAATTCATGCTGTCAAGTTAAGCATGAAAAGGAATGCCCATGTAGAGTCAGGAGGTTGTCCTAAATGTGCCTTCACCATCAACTCCTCACCTGGCCTGCTGCCTCTGAGATTAGCTGGCTGACAGCAATTCACACCAAGTTAAGGAGGATCAAGAAAAGAGATATTTCCCCTCCTCCATTCCTCTTGCCTCCAACCTGCACCAGCAAGGCCCTGCCACTCTGACACACTTACGCAGGAATTCAGGGCTCACTGGCATATGTTTGAGTCATTACTTTGGTTTCTTTTGATTAGGCAATATCTAGACCTAGAGTGTAAGCAAGTAATTATCCACCAAACCTCAGAATGCATCCTCACAAGCAAGACAGGTTTTTCAGGGGGAAAATAAACATACTGAGCTTATATGCTCACTGAGCTTTACAGCCTGCAAAAACCTGTAATTATTATTATTTGCTTCACCTTTGCCATTTGAAGAGGAAACGCTATGAAAATCAGCTAGGAAGATTAATATCATGGTATTCCAGTTCCTCGAAGAATGATGAGCAAAAAGTCATAAGAATAAATCATTTCTTATCCTTGCATTAGAGTCCTTTGTGCCAAGCAATAATGATATATAACACTATCAATATCTTTGTTTAAAATTTTATAACTCTGGTTGATTAAAATGTAATACCAATAAAGGAATACTTTAAAAACAATAGATACATCTTCAATCATCTTTGCAAGGAGGTTTTTGTTTTTAATAAACTCTCAAATCATTTGGGGTTAGAGTTCAAAAAGAGAAAAAGAAGTTCATCCTCTTCCTCCTTCTCTGAATTGTAAAGAAAGAATCTCAGTCATCTTTTATGTTGTTTCTAACCACCTCAATATAAAAATGATCATTCTTTTATGCCAATAGTTACTATTCTTAAAACTTGATAAATTAATGTAATGAAGTGTATTATTATAATTTGATTACTATGTTTAAAAACACATTTAGAAGGAATTCTCATTTTCCAGCAACAAAATTTACTTAAAACAGTTTTCACAAATAAAAAAAGTATTTTTCTTGAGTTCTTGTCTCTCCTTTAATAAATTATTAAAAGATTTTCTACTTATCACTTGAAAAGATAAAATGTACTGTATAGGAAATAAATTCTAAAGTGCCAAATGAAAAGAATATGCTCAGAGAAACTGAATTTTAACTTATAAACCAACTATTTTAAGGCCAATGTTATCATATTCACTAAAGATCATTTACTTATTTTGGTTAGAATTACTCTGAATCGGGAGGGAGAAGATAGAATTGTATGAGAACAGAGTCAATTATACTACCTAACAATGTAATTGTTTCTTTATATGTAAATTAACCCACAGTCTCTAGAATGATAACAAACGGAACTTCCTGTTCTGAACGCTCTGAAGAGTAAAGGCAAGAGGGAGCTGCAATGAAGTGTCAGAAGGGAAGGGAATTATTTCTGAGTCTCAAGTCAAAGAAGCTTCATGGCATCAAGAAACGCCATGAAGTTATAATTCCGAAGTTAAAAGTCCCATGGCACTTTTAAAGGAACATTCAGTAAAATACTTGCGACTCAGAAGTTCAGTGAGTGCCTTATGATGCTATTCGTGTGGCAAAAGTGCAGATACCAATAGCATCATAAGGTATAACGGCTCTCAGAAGGCCAAATGAGTAGGAGGTTGGAAGTGTGGGAAATGCAGGACATAGTGAAACCCTGTTTTTCTGGTACCGAGTATGAGAAAAATGAGAATAGATCTTTTGCCTAACTATTGCTGACCCTCATTATCATGATCAAAATCCAAAGGAGAGAAAGGCATACCCAAGGCATGCTATCATCCATGTCACCTCTCTCTCAAATTGTTCAAGACACCCTATATAATAAAAGTCTAATATGCTAAGTGTCTGGTCATCCAGTTGTCCATTCAACCAATCAAAGAGTAATATGCTAATGATATGCTAAGGCTGCTCAACCACTCGCTATGACGTGCACTGACCACCAGGGGGCAGACAGTCAACCAGTTGCTATGATGTGCACCGACCACCAGGGGGCAGATACTCTGACCGGTAGGTTAGCTTGCTGCTGGGGTCTGGCCAATCAAGCCCTCCTGTGGTCCCTCCCCAGTTGGCCAACCTCCCAAATCCCTCCCTGGCCCCAACTGAGCACCAGTGGGGTCCCTCGCCCTAGCCTGCACTCTCTTGCAATTGGGACCCCTCGGGGGATATCAGAGAGCCGGTTTCGGCCTGATCCCACCGGCCAGGCTGGGGGAACTCACTGGTGCATGAATTCGTGCACTGGGCCTCTAGTACTTACATAAAAAAAAGACTTCAATCTCTAATATGGTACCTCTGTAGCTTCATGATTGCTCCAGTTTATCTATAAATTGCATCTTGTAAAAGATGCTAAATAGGTTTTCACCACATTTGGAGGGCATGTTTGGCATAATCTGAGTTATATTAGGCTATTTGCCATTGATTAGACATCTGAAAAACCACAAAGGCTTTTATACTTGGAGAGAAACATCCATTACTATTTGTATTTATATTTGTTTAATGGTCAATTTATTAAACGTCTGTTTAATCTGAAAACTACTGTTTCTTTAATATTTCAACATTAATTACAAACTTAAATTCCCTTAAATAATTTAAACTGCAAATGTAACATGTTTGCTATTTCAAACATATTAACTATTAGACAAAACACACATGAATACAATGGCCATAAAACTTATTAGTACTCTTAACCTAATTCTATAACAATACATTGGTATAATTCATTCTACATTATTTCTATATCTGTTCCTATGCTTTCTTATGATTGAAGTTATTGACTAATTTTTTTCTTGGCACATGAGACATTTCCCTCAAGACAATTCAAAATTGAATAGCCAATTATCTTGCTTTACTTTAATAAACTTAAACTTCACAAAAGGGGAGAAACCAAGATGGCGGCATAGGTAAACACCGGAGATTGCTGCCTCACACAACCACTTCAAAAATACAACTAAAAGACAGAACGGACATCATCCAGAACCACAGGAAGGCTGGCTGAGTGGAAATTCCACAACAAGAAGGAAAGAGAAAAGCATACCAAGACTCAGAGGAGGTGTGGTGCAGAGATAGGGTACAGAGGTGCAGAGGCACATGCGGAGAGGGCTGGCGGCTGAGGACACGGTTGTCTTTTTCAATCAGGAGGGAGTCTCAAGCTCTAAGCTCCAGTTCCGGGCGAGTCTCTGGGGACCCAGACTCATACTGGGAGAAACTGGACTGTCTGGCATCAGTCAGAACTTGAGGGCAACTTTCTCTCGAAGGCACTCGTAGCGATTGCTGGGGCCTCTGAGGGCAGGACTGAGAGCAGCCATACTGCTCGCTCTGCCTGCCCTGTTGATCCCCTGGAACCCCACCCCGCCCAAGCCCTGCATGAAGGCTTTTGCATATGAAAGACCCAGCCCTTTGTAATCTGAAAATTACTTAACAAACTGCAGCTGGCCCAAGGCCCCAGGGCAACTTGCATTGCTTTACAGCTGGCTTCTGCTGGGTAGCCTCAGGCAGAGGCTAAATTAGCACCTCCTTAGATCCAAGAGCCAGTGTACCCAGTGGTCAGAGTGGGACCATCCAATTACAACTCCTCAGATCCATAAAGGACACACTCAGGGGGCAGACTCAGTGAGCACCAAAGCCCCACTGAAGCAAGTCTTGCCCCAGAAGGGTGTCTTCAGAACAGAAGTTCTCCCACCATAGACACAGCTGATTCTCACAGCAAACTGGCCTGGAGGTCAATTCCTCCCAGTAATAACTACAACAATCAAGGCTTAACTACAACAAGACTGTGCACAAAACCCACAAGGGGGTGCACCAAGAGTGTCTACCTCAGGTAATTGGGGAGGCTGAGCCACTGGGCCCTATAGGACACTTAGCACAGAAAGCCACTCTATCGACACAGCAAAGCATAAAAAATGCCGAGACAAAGAAACAGGACACAAATGACAGAAATGGAGGAAAGCAAACTACTGGATATACAGTTCAAAACCACACTTTTAAGGTTTTTCAAGAATTTTCTAGAAACCGCCAATAAACTAAATGATACCCTCAAGAAATCTAGTGAGACCCTCGATGTTGTGATAAAGGACCAACTAGAAATTAAGCATACACTGACTGAGATAAAGAATATTATACAAACTCCCAACAGCAGACCAGAGGATCGCAAGAATCAAGTCAAAGATTTGAAATACGAAGAAGCAAAAAACACCAAACCGGAAAAGCAAAATGAAAAAAGAATCCGAAAATACGAAGATAGTGTAAGGAGCCTCTGGGACAGCTTCAAGCGCACCAACATCCGAATTATAGGGGTGCCAGAAGATGAGAGAGAGCAAGATATTGAAAACCTACTTGAAGAAATAATGACAGAAAACTTCCCCCACCTGGTGAAAGAAATAGACTTACAGGTCCAGGAAGCACAGAGAACCCCAAACAAAAGGAATCCAAAGAGGACCACACCAAGACACATCATAATTAAAATGCCAAGAGCAAAAGACAAAGAGAGAATCTTAAACGCAGCAAGAGAAAGAAAGTCAGTTACCTACAAGGGAGTACCCATACAACTGTCAGCTGATTTCTCTACAGAAACTTTGCAGGCCAGAAGGGAGTGGCAAGAAATATTCAAAGTGATGAATGCCAAGAACCTACAACCAAGATTACTTTATCCAGCAAAGCTATCATTCAGAATTGAAGGTCAGATAAAGAGCTTCACAGATAAGGAAAAGCTAAAGGAGTTCATCACCACCAAACCAGTATTATATGAAATGCTGAAAGGTATCCTTTAAGAAGAGGAAGAAGAAAAAGGTAAAGATAAAAATTATGAACAACAAATACACATCCATCAACAAGTGAATCTAAAAATCAAATGAATAAATAATCTGATGAACAGAATAAACTGGTGATTATAATAGAATCAGGGGCATAGAAAGGGAGTGGACTGACTATTCTTGGGGGGGAAAGGGGTGTGGGGGATGCGGGAAGAGACTGGACAAAAATCGTGCACCTGTGAATGAGGACAGTGGTTGGGGGGGGGGGGTGAGGGCAGAGGGTGGGAGGGGAACCGGGTGGAGGGGAGCTATGGGGGGGGGAAAAGAGGAACAACTGTAATAATCTGAACAATAAAGATTTAATTTTAAAAAAAAACTTCACAAAGGTTATTTTTTATGATCTAATGTTTTGCCCAAGAATGCTACCTTTAAGTTTTATGTGGCCAATGTTACAAAAGCTTTTGTGCTATCATTATTATATACTGACCTATTCTGTTAGCATCATTGCAAATTTATGCCTGCAATTTTAATATCTTATCATGACTAGCAGGACCATCTAAGGCTTTAATTTCCTAAGAGATGAGGGACCTAATCTGTGTAGAAAAGTCTCCTTAACTGAATATCAAGTTAGTCTGCCATCTTGGGATGTAATTAGACCCCACTTATTACATGTTTTTATGTGTGGCTGCTGATGCTATGTGGTCTTCCCTTTTCTCGGTACAGTTCTCATCCCAGGACAACTTGACTTACAATTCTGTTTTCTTTCTTCTCTACTTACACAGTCACAAACAAAAATATCCTATGCTTTATAAACATTATGTATTTAATAGAGAAAACAGAAAGCACATGTATTAACAGGTTCCTATTTCTTAAAGTCATTAAGAAGTCTTAAACACTCGACTATAGTTGCTTTTCTTTTTGCACTGAGACTATGTGGTACACTATTAACATTTTTAAAAAATATTTTTTACCTGGCTGATGTGGCTCAGTGGTTGTGGGCTGGGTCTCCAGTAGGGAGTGTGTAGGAGGCAGCCGATGAAAGATTATCCTCATTGGTGTTTTCTATCTCTCCCTCTCCTTTCCTTTCTGAAATCAATATTTTTGAAAATGTATGGCAGCAATATATACTAGACTAGCCCAGTTGTAAATAAATATATCTAATTAGACTAAGACAAATTTACTTTATATGACTCTATCCATGAAAACATACCTTGAATGCTTTCGTGGTTCAGTGAAAGTTCAGCTTCAGGAAATGACACCGTGAACACTGGACAACTTTTTCTGGTTTTAAAGCATAAATCAATTAATAAAGAAATAAAAATTTTTAAATGGAAAGAAGAAACACTTTCTCATTCAAATACAATTTAAATTATTTTCTTCATTTAAAGGAATTTCAAAATAGGATGTTTTTATTGCTACATTATTCCAATCACTTTTACAATTACTATCAATTTGTTAACATTAATATTTCAAGTGCTGCCCTATTTTGTTTGGCTCAGTGGACAGAGTGTCAGCCTGCGGACTGAAGGGTCCTGGGTTCGATTCTGGTCAAGGGCACATGCCTGGTTTGTGGGCTTGATCCCCAGTAGGAGGTGTGCAGGAGGCAGCTGATCGATGTTTCTCTCTCATCAATGTTTCTAACTCTACCTCTCTCCCTTCCTCTCTGTAAAAAATCAATAAAATATATTTAAAAATAAAATAAAATAAAAATCTCTTTAATGTAAGCTACTATCTCATATTTGTTACTCCTTTTAATCTTTTTGTTTTGCTAATCCTCACTCAATATTTTTTCCATAGATTTTTAAAAATATGTTTTTATAGATTTCAAAGAGAGGAAGCGAAAGGGAGATGGAGAAAAATCAATGATGAGAGAGAATCATCAATTGACTGCCTCCTGCATGCCCCTTACTTGGGACTAAACCCACAACCCAGGCATGTGCCCTGACTGGGAATCGAACTGTGACCTCCTGGTTCATGGGTCACCATTCAACCACTGAGCCACACCAGCCAGGCTCCATTGATTTTTAGAGAGAGTGGGAGAGAAGGAGGGAAGCACAGGGAAAGGAGGGGGGGGAGGAAGAGGGAGAGAGAGAGGAAGAGGGAGAAGGAGGAGAGGGAGAGAGGGAGAGAGGGAGAGAGACCTACGTGAGAGAGACACACATTGATTGGTTCCCTCTTGCACACGCCCAGACCAGGGCTAGGGATGGAACTTGCAACCCAGGTACAAATCAAACCTGTGACCCTTCAGTGCATGGGCTGACACTCTAACCACTGAGAAACACAGGCCAAGACTGTTTTCACTCTTTTGCCATATATTTTGTTTGACATATATAATAAAAATCTGATCTTAAACAGACATGCAGCTGAAAAAGGAAGGAGGCCCTAACCGGTTTGGCTCAGTGGATAAAGTGTTGGCCTGCGGACTCAAGGGTCCCAGGTTTGATTCTGGTCAAGGGCATGTACCTTGGTTGCGGGCATATCCCCAGTGGGGGGTGTGCAGGAGGCAGCTGATCGATGTTTCTAACTATCTCTCTCCCTTCCTCTCTGTAAAAAATCAAAAAAATATTTAAAAAAAAAAAGAAAAGAGAAAGGAAGGAGTATTTTAATAGTCTTTTTAGATAAAATGAAAGCAATAACTTCCTTAAAGGTAACTGAAAATGTAGATATTGAATCAAACTCAATGAACTTTTTGTATTGTGTTACATTATAACACATAGAGGCTCAATGCACGAAATTCATGCATGGGTATGATCCCTAGGCCTGGTCAGTGATCAGGGCCCATCTGTAGGGCAACCGGCGGAGTGATCACACACACACCCCCCAACCGCTGGCACCCACCTTGGCTGGCCTGGGGGCAGCTCCTGTATTGAGCATCTGCCCCCTGGTGGTCAGTGCACATCATAGGGACCAGTCATTCCACAGGTCTTCTGCCGTTTGCTCGATTTGTATATTAAGCTTTTATTATATAGGATTACTGATTTTGTGACATCATGCATTGGTCTTTTAGAAAATACTGAGTTATGCAAATCTTTTTTTAAATCTCATTCAAGGATATGTTTTTATTGATTTTTAAAGAGAGAGGAAAAGAGAGAGAGAAAAACACTGATGTGAGAAAGAAACCAATCAGTGTGTCCTGTATACACTCCAACCAGGGATTGAACCAGAAACCTAGGTATGTGCCTTGACTGGGAATTGAACCTGAAACCTTTTTAGGTATATGGGATGACACTCTAACCAACTTTGCCAGCTGGCCAGGGCGAATCATGCAAATCTTCTATGTGTTTCATTATAAAATATCAAAAAGATCACCTTTATAAATATTACCACTGATCTCACCAGAAAACTTTTAAGTACTGGAAAGACATCAATGTCAAAGTGGTAGACAGAAGTTTTCCTAAACTCTAATTTTCTCTTGAAAGCTTGAATTTTTTCTTTTGCAACAAATACCATTAGCAATTTTCCTTGAAGTGACTGGGTTACTTCATTCATTTTCAAGAAAATGTCTGACATATAAACAAGTGTGAATAACTGGTTTGTTAGTTATTTTTTCAAATTAAAAAGAAAAGTAAGGCTAGTTTTCTTACAATGCTTACAATTCAAACAAGTGCTCTATTAGAGCACTTCAGTACTATTAGCATACTTCCCGCTTCATTTGATTTAATAAAACTAATAATTTTTCTGCTTCAACAAATTCATTAAGTGAAAATGGCTGAGGTTTTTTTTTGTTTGTTTTTAACTGCTAGTACATGGCAGTGAAAAATACTATGATTATTAGTGCTATTTGGTGGCACTGCCCTGATTCTTACCTATGGCTCCAGAATTTTACCCATTTACTTTAGGACTGTAAGTGCAAACATAAATACCGTGCAATAGGCAATAATGTGTTGGTATTGTTATGAAAATAATTTTGACCTCACAGACTCTCTGGAAAGAGGCTCAAAGATTCCTAGATGGTGCACAGACCATACTTTGGGAATCATTGTTTTAAAAGAACTAAAAGAGTAAAGTCTCCTAAAGTAAATAGTTGTATGAAATCTAATATAATAAACTTTACAAATTCTTCTTTCATGCTATGCCTTAAATTCCCTTTCAAAATAATATTAATAAACAGAATCATTTAATCTGATTCAACCTCTCTTAAGAAATAAAACTTACTGCCCAGACAGTGTGGTTCAGTGGTTGAGCATTGACCCATGCGCCAAGAGGTCACTGGTTCAATTCCCAGTCAGGGCGCATGCCCAGGTTGCAGGTTCGGGCTCTAGCAGGGGGCGTGCAGGATGCAGCCAATCAATGATTCTCTCTCATCATTGATGTTTCTATCTCTCTATCCCTCTCCCTTCTTTTCTCTCTAAAAATCAATAAAAACATATTTTTTAAAAAAGAATACTTTAAAAAAAATAAATTTTAAAAAGAAATAAAACTTGAAAGTATTTGTAAAATTATATATATATATATATATATGCTGCTAAAGGGGCAATTATTCAAAAACATAATTCTAAAACGAAAATGAAGACTTTTTTGATGTGCAAAATGACTAAGTATCTATAACATAATAAAGCCAAAAATTAGTATGCTTACTCTAACAGAACTTGATTTTGTTCCATTTCATCTTGAGGTTGCTAGGGAAAAAAAACACAGTAGTTTTCCAACTGATGAATACTAACCCAATGCAACACACTAAAAATTTAACATTTAAGGTGATTCATATTATTCTTTCTTAGCATTTTTTTATTGTAGTAAAATACGTCTAAAATAAAATTTACAATTTTAACCATGTACAGTTCTGTGGTACATATATATTCACAATGATGTGCAACCATCACCACCATCCATCTCCAGAAGTTATTCATCCTCTCCTACTAAAACTCCATACCCATTAAACACTAACTGTCCATTCACCACCCCACCAACCCTCAGCATCTACCCTTTTACTTTTTGTCTCTATGAATTTGACTACTCTAAGTAGCTCATATTAAAAAAATACTGCAGCCCTAGCCAGTTTTGCCTAGTGGATAGAGTGCTGGCCAGCGGGCTGAAGGGTCATGGGTTCAATTCCCGGTCAAGGGCATGTACATCGGTTGCAGGCTCAATCCCTGGACCCAAGTAGGGGCACGAGTGGAAAGCAACCAGTCCGATGTTTCTCTCTGCCTCTCTCCCTCCCTTCCACTCTCTCTAAAAATAATGGAAAAATATCCTCGATGAGGATTAAAAAGAAAAAAGAAACGAAATACTACATATATTTGTCCTCTTATGAGTGGTTTATTTCACTTGGTATAATGTCTTCAAGGTTTATCCATGTTGTAGCATGGCTGAAGAATATTCCATTGTATGTACCATATTTTGTTTACCCACTCATTTATTAGTAGACACTTTGGTTACTTCCACCTTTTGGCTATTGTGAATAATGTTTCTATGAAAGTGGGTAAACAAATATATTTCTGAGTCTCTATATCCACTTATTTTAGGTATAATTGCAAAAGTGGAATTTTTGGATCCTATGTATAATATTTTGTGAGATCACTATACCATTTTCCACAGAGACTGCAACCATTCTACATTTCCCACAAGCAATGAGTAAGAATTCTGATTAAGAGAGAATGTCGCCCTGGCTGGTTTGGCTCAGTGGATAGAGTGTCGGCCTACAGATTCCGGGGGTCTTGGGTTTGATTCCGGTCAAGGGCATGTACCTTGGTTGCGGGCACTTCCCCAGTGGGGGGTGTGCAGGAGGCAGCTGATCAATGTTTCTCTCTCATCGATGTTTCTCGCTCTCTATCCCTCTCCCTTTCTCTCTGTGAAAAATCAATAAAATATATATTTTTAAAAAAGAGAATGTCACCTCCCTACTAGGGCTTAAAAAGACTGATACTGATACACACACACACACACACACACACACACACCAGCTTCAGCTACATATATAATAAAACAGGTACTATATATACATATAAATCTCTCTACGAGTGCTGGCCTTGCCAACCATGATCCTTCTTCTATTACATGGTCATCAAACAAGCTTGTGATTGTTCATTTCCTTCAAGGTTCTCATTAATGTTCATTTAAACCAGTGGTTCTCAACCTTCCTAATGCTGCGACCCTTTAATACAGTTCCTCATGTTGTGGTGACCCCCAACCATAAAATTACTTTCGTGGCTACTTCATAGCTGTAATTTTGCTACTGTTATGAATCGTAATGTAAATATCTGATATGCAGGATGTATTTTCATTGTTACAAATTGAACATAATTAAAGCATAGTGATTAATCACAAAAACAATATGTAATTATATATGTGTTTTCCGATGGTCTTAGGCAACCACTGTGAAAGGGTCATTTGACCCCCAAAGGGGTCACGACCCACAGGTTGAGAACCGCTGATTTAAACTGATTTCACCTTTACATATGGGTAAGGATGGAAGGTGAAAGCTGCAGAATGGAGAAGGAAAGTGAGATTCAACCTGAATTCACACCTCTCAGATAAAGAGTTCCACAGGTAATATCCGTAAGATTGAATTAATCATTATTCCCTGTTAAACAAGTATTTTCTATATGATCAAAAATGGATTATAATAAAACCAGTGATGCCCCTGTACTAATCAGCATTCTCCAGAGAAACAAAACCAATAGAATATGTACATATGTATAGAAAGAGATGTATTATAAGGTATTGGCTTCATGGACTGGCAAGTCCAATCTGCGGTGTGGGTCACAAGGCTCAAGACTCAGGAAAACTGATGATGCAGACGAAGTCCAAAGGCTGTCTGCTGGAAAATTCTCTCTTGCTCAGGGCAGCTGTCTTTTTGTTCTATTGAGACCTTCAACTGGTTGGATGAGGGCCACCTACATTATGGAGGGTAATCTACTCTACTAAAATCTATTATTTAAATGTTAATATATAGATTTATTAACCCCTTTGGGGGTCAAAAACATCCTCTCAGAAACTGCTATACTAAACATTTTCCATGTAAAGTTAAAAAACTGCTTTCCAAAAAAATATGTCACCTAGAAATATAATAAAACAGGTTCTATATAGGTGGGGCAAAAATAGGTTTACAGTTGTTTGTATGGCAAATAATACAGGAATCCTATATAATAAAAGCCTAATATGCTAAGTGTCCAGTCGTCCAGTCGTCCATTCAACCAATCAAAGTATAATATGCTAATGATATGTTAAGGCCGTTCAACCGCTCGCTATGACATGCACTGACCACCAGGGGGCAGACACTCTGACCGGTAGGTTAGCTTGCTGCTGGGGTCTGGCCAATTGGGACTGAGTGAGATGGGCCAGACACGCCCTGGAGCCCTCCTGCAGTCCCTCCCCAGCTGGTCAACCTCCCAAGTCCCTCCCAGCCCTGATCGTGTACCCGTGGGGTCCCTTGGCCTGGTCTGTGCCCTCTCGCAATATGGGATCCCTCAGGGGATATCGGAGAGCCGGTTTCGGCCCGATCCCGCAGGCCAGGCCAAGGGACACCACTGGTGCACAAATTCATGCACCAGGCCTCTAGTTAATCAATAATAACACAAGAATAAACTGTTTCTCATACTTACAACTGTAAATCTACTTTTGTCCCACCTTATATATATCAATGAAAATAAATGTTCAAATAAAATAAAAAATAAAAATTTAAAAATAAAAACTGTTTGCTATATAGCACCTGTAAATAATAAGGAAAGGTATTGCAAGACCCAACAAAAATGATGAATATGAAATATTTTTAAAGATGCTGCTTATATATTTTTTTTATTTTTATTGATTTTTTTACAGAGTGGAAGGGAGAGGGATAGAGAGTTAGAAACATGGATGAGAGAGAAACATCGATCAGCTGCCTCCTGCACACCTCCTACTGGGGATGTGCCTGCAACCAAGGTACATGCCCTTGACCAGAATCGACCCTGGGACCTTTAAGTCAGCAGGCCAACACTCTATCCACTGAGCCAAACCAGTTAGGGCAGATGCTGTTTACATTTTTATTTTACTTTTTAAGAATAATGTATTGGTTTTTTTAGAGATTGAGAGAAACATCGATGTGAGAGTGTAACAGCGATTGGTTGTCTCCTGCACACCCCCTACCGGACACTGAGCCCACAACTCAGCCATGTGTCCATGACTGGGAATCAAACTGGCAATCTTTTGGTGGACAAGACAACGCCCAGCCAACTGAGCCACACCGGCCAGTACCTGCCTATATTTTTAAAAATTAGTACAGTGTATAACAAACCAAAGATCCTCGATTTCTACAAAGTTTATCCTTATGTAAAATAGTCCATCATTTCTAAAATATTCAGTTTTGAAGTTGAAATATAAATATTGTATGAGTACTAAGGAACAATTTATTTAGAAATCCATTTAGTAATTTTTTGGAATTTATTTAGAAATCAATTCAAGGTATAAAGCAATATATTTTATTATTTGAAAATAATTATGGGAAAGCATCTTTTCTGGTCTCTCCATTTCTTTATTTGATAAAATCAATTTCTTTTTTTCTTTTTTTTTTTTAAATATATTTTATTGATTTTTTACAGAGAGGAAGAGAGAGAGAGAGAGAGTTAGAAACATCGATGAGAGAGAAACATCGATCAGCTGCCTCCTGCACATCCCCCACTGGGGATGTGCCCGCAACCAAGGTACATGCCCTTGACCGGAATCGAACCTGCGACCTTTCAGTCCACAGGCTGACGCCCTATCCACTGAGCCAAACCGGTTTCAGCGTGATAAAATCAATTTCTTTCATATAATTTCTTCTCCCCTCTCCCCCCCACAGTGGACTTTTCTTTCTCCCCCGACCCCCTAGAGCAGCGGTTCTCAACCTGTGGGTCGCGACCCCTTTGGGGGTCAAACGACCCTTTCACAGGGGTCGCCTAAGACCATCAGAAAACACATATAATTACATATTGTTTTTGTGATGAATCACTATGCTTTAATTATGTTCAATTTGTAACAATGAAATTGGGGGTCACCACAACATGAGGAACTGTATTAAAGGGTCGCGGCAATAGGAAGGTTGAGAACCACTGCCCTAGAGTGACTTTTTATTTCAAATTGACCAAGTGTAAAGGTTGAGGGAAAGAGACCCAAGTCTGTCTGTCTCCTTGGCTGAGGCCCACTTGCATTTCCATCCATGGTTCACACAAGCCCCCACTGGCTAATGTCACAAGGGTTCTGAGTGTTGGAATATAAAGAAAGAACAACTGTGGAAAAGTGTTGGGGTCTGTTTTTTAAGGTGGGGAAAGAATATTCCCTTCCCCTAATGGTTTATTTTCATAGAATAAAAATAAAAATGAGAACAATATGTATCAATTTTTAAAATAATATTAAAATTCACTACAGATGTTTAAACATTTTGGTTATATGGTCTAACTTTTACTGCAGACAAAAAAAGAGGGATAGGGGAAAGTTAAAGGAGGTATCTATTTTACTACCAATGAATTCCCATGAAGGTGAAGAAAAGAGGAACAAATATCAAATACTTCATTTATCCTTCTTCTTCTAATTTTACAACAAGCCCATACAGCAGATGACTGATTTACTATCTGATGTCCAACCTTTGAAAGATATAATCATTAACTCTTTTTTTAAAAAAATATATTTTATTGATTTTTTACAGAGAGGAAGGGAGAGAGATAGAGAGTTAGAAACATCGATGAGAGAGAAACATCGATCAGCCGCCTCCTGCACATCTCCTACTGGGGATGTGCCCGCAACCCAGGTACATGCCCTTGACCGGAATCGAACCTAGGACCTTTCAGTCCGCAGGCCAACGCTCTATCCACTGAGCCAAACCAGTTTCGGCTAATCATTAACTCTTAAAGTCCTGTAAAGCAATTGTTCCAAGCTGGTTGATTATCAGAAATTACTTTGGAGTGTTTCAAAATGGAGATTCCTGCCCTAACCGGTTTGGCTCAGTAGACAGAGCATTGGCCTGTGGACTGAAGGGTCCTGGGTTCGATTCTGGTCAAGGGCATGTACCTTGGTTTCAGGCACATCCTCAATATGGGGTGTGCAGGAGGCAGCTGATTAATATTTCTAACTCTCTATCCCTCTCCCTTCCTCTCTGTAAAAAATCAATAAAATATATATTTTAAAAAATGGAGATTCCTAAGTTCCACTCAGGTACAGGTGTTAAGGGTCTATATTTTTAAAAAGCTATCCAAATGAGTCTAATAATCAAACTTTCAAAATCACTGTTCTGCGGTATAATCTAGAGCCTGGTACAATATTCTCATAGCAAATGCTTCTGAAATAAACTGATAAAATTATTTCCCATTTCACAATTACTGAGACTAAGGAAAATGTTTTTCCCTTAACTCAGAAATTGCAAAATGATTTTAAACAAATTATTAGAAACTAAATATAGACATTTCAGCTTTAAGAAAAAATATTTTATGTTAAAATGTTCTTTTAATCAGAGATAATTCAAGTGAGACACCTTCCTAGGTACAATATTAAATAGATCCTCAGGTCAAATCTTCCCTTCCATTCCTTAAGACTTTATAGGTATCTCTGGTTAGCTAATTTATTTATGCCAAGGTCAAGGTACTAACTAAATCACCCCTTACCTTACCTCAAGGTGATTACATTACAAAGCAAATAAAAATGTGTGTATATAAGTGTGTGTACACACACATGCATTCACACACACAGAACAACAGAAAAGCCTTTCAGTGGCCCATACCACAAATTCTACCACACAGACTAGTATCTTCTTCACAAATTTAAGATGACTCTGACATATCATGGAGATGAAAACTGTAATTATTATATTCTAATATAATTCTAACCTCTTACAACATTCTGTTCCTCCCACTTCCACATCTCTACTGAAAGAGAAAAATAAAGAGGAAAACGGAAATATTTTAACACCTCCTCCTAAAACAACTGTCTTTCAATAAATTTGCAACAGAGAAACAGAATGATTAGCTAAGAACGGAGAAAAAAACTGATAAAAGAAAGAAGCAGCAAAATAACAGACAAAAAGAATTAATCATTAGTAATTTGTCACTCTTTAAAGTAGCATTTCCAATTTTTAACAAGTATGTATTTAATCAATATGCTTACACACCTGTAAGACTGCATCCTCATTAAGCACAGGCATAGTCTTCTTTTTACTTATTTGCATTTGTGGATCCTCTCTGAGCTTCAACCCAAGTTGAATCTCAGGAGAGCATGTGCCTAGAATGGAATATAATCACAGTCATTCATAACAGTTTTATTGCTCTGACAATGACTCAAGGATTTAAAGATAGTAAAAAAAAATGTCATTAAAGGTCATTTTCTAAATTATAATTTCCTAATTGTCACTTTTATGAATTATGGTTTTTAACTTATTAATTAGGAAGAAACATACACATTACAGTAAATAAAATAATACTTGATAGTTACTTTTTTTCAGGATGAATGACGCAAAGGATATAAATAGAAAATTATATAGACTTAAATCCCACTAGAAAGAATACTTTCCTTTTAAAAAAAATTTTAGGTCTTTTTAAAAACCCATCATGCTAGTATATAATTCAAAAAAAGTCCAAATTTCTGTTTCAAGATGGCAAATTGAGCCCATATTTTAACTTTCTTCCCTTCCCAATTCCTAAAAAGAATCCAAAGAAATGATTAGGTTTTAAAAATCTAAAACAGCAATGGTTTTTGTTTTTGTTTTTTTTAAAAAAAAAAAAAAGGCAGGGGTGGGGGGTGGGGGGAAGATACCCTCTATAGATTAGAAGATGAAAATAGATTAAATAGAAAATATTAGTAAACAGCTGGTCACTCAACATAGAAAGGGAGGGGCTCCTTCAGAAGTAACTACTAGTATATGGACTTTTTCCATCAGCATCCCTGAAAACTGCCCAGCTCAGGAATCCCACCAACAAAGATGCAAGAGCGTAGATTAGAAGTTCACGGTGGTACTGAGCTTGCTGTTTGTATCCAAGAAGCTTAGGATGAATGGTGTAGCCAGCTCCTCTGTGTAGGAAGATATATTCCTGCCCAGATATAGAAATGGACTAAAAGCTAAGGTTGGTAAAATAATGTAATAATGGCACAGAAGTAGAAATAGTCAAAAAGATCAATGAAACAAAACAAAAAAAAGTGGGAAACAGACATATATATCTAGGAATTTAATATGTAACAATATGGTATTTTAAACAGTGGCACCAAGAAGAATTATTCAATAAATAATATTGGGAAAATTGGTTAATCATTTAGAAAAAAATAAATTTAGAACTACCTTCCCATAGGCCAAAATATTCCAAAGAGATTATTTGTAAAAGCTATAAATATAATAAGTGGAAATAAAGAGAGAAGAAAATACTTTATAGTCTTGAAATAGGTAAACTATTTCTAAATTTGAAAAAACTAATAAACCTTAAAAAAAAAAAAAAAAAAAAAAGAAGAGACTGCCCTAGCCGGTTTGGCTCAGTGGATAAAAGCATCATCCTGTGGACCAAAGAGTCCCGGATTCCATTCTGGTCAAGGGCACATACCTGGGTTGCAGACTCATCTCTGGGCCCTGGTCGGGGTGCATGCAGGAGACAACCTATTGATGTGTTTCTCTCACACTGATGTTTCTCTCTCTCTTCCTCTCTCTCTTCCACTCTCTCTAAAATTCAATGGAAAAATATCCTCGGGTGAGGATTAAAAAAAAAAAAAGTTAAAAGAAAAAAGACTGACTTTTACTACATAAAAACTTAAAACTTCTGCAATACAAAACATATCATGAATAACATGAAAACATAACTAAGAAACTGGGAAAACCTATTTGCAATACATATGACAATTTTTGTTATATTTAATATGTAAAATGCTCTTATAAATCAATAATAAAGATTAGGAGATATATAAGCCAAGTCACACCAAAAAAAAGTATGAATGATCAAAATTAATATATGCCTAAATAGTCTTTAAAATTAAAATTAAAATAATCAGATACTTTTTATTTATTAGGTTTGCAAAGACTGAATATGTCCTATGTTGGTTAGAGGGGAAAGCCATTTTTCTAGGGGTCCATAATATCAAGATCTGACACATGTCAGATCCTTTAAAATCAGAATACATTATTTGAAAGTTAATTTAATTTTAGCTAGTTATTTATTCTAAATAAATAATTAAAAAGTAGGCAAAGGTGTAAGCATTAGAATATTCATATTTGTTATAGTATTGAGAAACATCAAAAATATAATCTATTTATTAAGTAAGAGTACATTCATACAAAATAATATGTAGCAATTTAAAAGGTTAAGGTAGATAAATATAACAAAATATGAAACATGTAGTACAATAGCAATCATGATAAGAGATATTTATGTTGGCATACAAAAGTCTAGAAGGATATACAAATACTAAATGCTGGCAATTATTGGGAGTGGAACTGTAGGAAAGAATAGGGGATAGGATCTTCAATTTTCTACATAATATAATTTTTTATTTTTAAAATGTTTTATACTTTTAGTAATTAGCAAAAATAATAAAAGTCTATTTGGAAAAGGAAATAAAAGAAAAAACTTGGATAGAATATTAAAGCAGACCTCTAACTTTTTCCTACTGGCACTTTATACATCAAAGAATACATTCTGAAGACCAATATTACTCACTGTCCCTTCCAATTACAAGTAAGAAAAACCACTCCAAGACGAAACTGTAACTTGCCATTGTGGTATGAGGTGAAGTAATGTACAGTGAAAAGACATTGCAAACTATACAAAGATCTTCATGGTGTTTAGGAAATTTTTCTTCTATACTCATTTCCAGACATCCTCCAAAATGAAAATTCTCACAAGAAGAAATAATACAAGGAGATAACCTACCGTTTAAACACCAACTGCAGAACTGAACTTTTTAAACAGTAACAATTAGTGACAGGCTTTTCTAGACACCATTTACATTGATCTAGAAGTGGACTCAGGAAGTATGAATTGGCAGGTGACAGGCATTTTTGAAAAATATATAACTAGACTTATTGTGTGACAATGTTAACTGCACTAATGTAATAGACTGTTAACTAGACTTACTGTAGTGATCATTTCAAAATATATAGAAACTAGAGGCCCGGTACATGAAATCCGTGCATGGAGGGGGGTCCCTCAGCCTGGCCTGTGTCCTCTTGCAATCCGGGACCCCCTCAGGGGATGTCGGGTCTAAACCAGCAGTCGGATATCCCTCTCGAAATCCGAACACTGTATGCACCAGTGACCATACTTTTCATACAGGTGAAAGGCATCTTGCTGTTTGTTGTATGGGCAGCTGCATTTTTTTGCCCTCATTATAAAAAGCAGTACATAACATGATCCTTCTGAGGCAGTAGTACAATTTTCCCTATCTTACGGGTAGAAAAACTGAAGCAGAGAGAAGTTAAGTAATTGGCTTTGTCACACAGTTATAAGTGTCAGAATCAGGGCTGACCACAAAATGTGCAAGCCAGAGTCCATGCATGTCATCACTGCATCATCCTGTTTTTTCAGTGTTAGAGTAGCCTTGCCAGGTTTTAATTTTTAAATCCAAGAGACTGTTCCCAATATATAGGGTATGGTCCCTAGGCCTGGCCGGCAATCAGGGCCATCTGTGGGGCAACCAACGGGCACGGCGATGGGGGGGACCCTGCTGGCACCCACCTTGGCTGGCAGCCTGGCGCCGCCCACTGGCCGGCCTCACCCCCTGATCACTGCTGCCAGTCACTTCCCTCTGGGGGGGCGGGGGGCCAGATGCTCAATGCAGGAGCAACTCCTGCATTAAACATCTGCTCCCTGGTGGTCAGTGTGCATTATAGTGACCGGTCGTTCTGCTGGTCGTTCTGCCATTCAATCTATTTGCATATAAGGGTTTTATTATATAGGATACTGAATCATTATTTTTTACACTTGAAAATAATATGAGGTTATATGTTACTTATACCTCAATAAAAAATAATAAAATGAAAATAAATAAAAAATATATACCAAGGGTATCTGCAACTTAATTTTGACTGAAAGAATCAGACTGGTTATTAAAAAGTACTATTTACTGCCCTGGCAGTTGTTGCTCAGTAGTTAGAGCGTTGGCCTGTATACCAAAGGGTCGTGGGTTCAATTCCCAGTCAAGAACACGTACCTGGGTTGCAGGTTTGATCCCCAGCTCCTGTTGGGGTGTGTGTAGGAGGCAACCAGTCAATGTGTCTCTCTCACATTGATGTTTCTCTATCTTTCTCCTGCTCCCTCCTCTCTCTAAAAATCAATGGGAAAAATATCCTTGGGAGCGGATTAACAAGAAAAAAAGTATTTACTTTTGCAGCTTCTAGGGTTAAGCTATAGAGTTGGGGGGCAGAGAAGAGCTATCTCAGTACTACTACCATATCTCTGTTGTAAACATCTTCCAGAAGTATAATCCCCATTGCTGTCCTCATAGTAACAGACCTTAATAGACCTCAGGATCTATTACAGATGCCTCAAAGAAACTAACTCTGTGTAAAGTTAAAGAACAAGACTAAATGTAAAAGGAGACATTAATGAAATAATAACACCTGCGAAATTAAATGGACTACTTAGTGAAAAGAATTATTTCTCACCTTTGCATATTCCACTTATATCAGGATGGAGACTGAACTCAGATCTAAGAGATGTGTCTTGATCAAAGAGCAACCTTTCAAATACCAAAAAGAAGGTACAGATTGTTATCATGTTTCCTAAACAAAGACTAACAATTTAACTGTCAGGTTTTTTCCTACAGTTTACTGTCAATTTTATTTTGTATTGGTTTAGGGCTGTGGTCGGCAAACTCATTAGTCAACAGAGCCAAATATCAACAGTACAATGATTGAAATTTCTTTTGAGAGCCCAATTTTTTAAACTTAAACTATATAGGTAGGTACACTGTTATTAACTTAATTAGGGTACTCCTAAGGCTTAGAAAGAGCCACACTCAAGGGGCCAAAGAGCCGCATGTGGCTCGCGAGCCGCAGTTTGCCAAACACTGGTTTAGGGTGTACAGCTTAGACCAGGGGTGGGCAAACTTTTTGACTCGAGGGCCACAGTGGGTTCTTAAACTGGATTCAGAAGAAGAGCTGCGGTCGTGTTTCCCAACGTTGCCATGTTAGCACTGCTGCTGGTGAAGGAGCGGAGGGGAGAGCAAGAGAACCCTACGCTCTTCCGGCTCCGCGGGCCGGATAGAACAGCCGAACGGGCCGGATCCGGCCAGCGGGCCGTAGTTTGCCCACGGCTGGCTTAGACGTTAGACAATCATATACTTTACAAAGTGTTCCCCTCAATATTTCCAGTTCCCAATTGGCACCATACAATATTATTGACTATATTCCCTATGCTTTCCTTTACATACCTGTGACTATTTTGTAACTGCCAATTTGTTCTTCTTAATCCCTTCACCTTTTTCACCCAATCCCCAGCCCCTTCTCCCTTCTGGCAACCATCTGCATCTATAAGTCCGTTTTGTTTATTTTGTTCTTTAGATTCCGCATATTCGTGAAATCATGTAGTATTTTTTCTCTGACTGACTTATTTCACTGAGCATACTCCCCTCTAGGTCCATCCAGTCTGTCGCAACAACAAACAATCCAATTTAAAAAAGGAGCACAGGCCCTGGACTGTATGGCTAAGTGATTAGAGTGTTGGCCCTCACACCAGAGAGTCAAGGGCATGTACCTGGGTTGAAGGTTCAATCCCTGGCCAGCACTGTCACATGCAGAAGGCAACCAATCGGTCTTTCTCATACTGATGTTTCTTTCTCTCTCTCTCTCTCTCTCTCTCTCTCTCTCTCTCTCTCTCTCTCTCTCATCTTCCTCCTTCCTCCCTTCCACTCTCTCTAAATGTCAATTGGAAAAAAAATTCTCGGGTGAGGAGTAACAAAAAATTAGGACAGGATCTGAGACACTTCTCTGAAGAGGACATATAGTTGGGCAACAGTCATATAAAAAGATGCTCAACATCACTATCAGAGAAATGAAAATTAAAACCACAATGAGATATCACCTCACACCTGTCAGAACGGCTACCATCAACAAGTGATAAGTGTTGACAAGGATGTGGAGAAAAGGGAACCCTCATGCACTGTTGGTGGGAATGCAGATTGGTGCAGCCACTATGGAAAACAGTATGGAGTTTCCTCAAAAAATTAAAAATGAACTACTTTATGACCCACCAATTCCACTTCTGGAGATTTATCAGAAGAAACCCAAAAGATTATATGCATCCCTATCTATGTTCACTGCAGTGTTATTTAGAATAGCCAAGATATGAAAGCAGCCGAAACCGGTTTGGCTCAGTGGATAGAGCATCGGCCTGCAGACTGAAAGGTCCCAGGTTCGATTCCGGTCAAGGGCATGTACCTTGGTTGCGGGCACGTCCCCAGTGGGAAGTGTGCAGGAGGCGGCTGGTCGATGTTTCTCTCTCATCGATGTTTCTAACTCTCTATCTTCTCTCCTTTCCTCTCTGTAAAACCTCAATAAAATATATTTAAAAAAAAAAAAAGATATGAAAGCAAACCAAGTACCTATCAATAGACGAGTGGATAAAAAAGTTGTGGTACAGATATAAGATGGAATATTACTCGGCCATAAAAAATGAAACCTTAACTGTCATTTTTTTATACCTAAACTTGCTAGCATTCTTAGTTATACCACTATTAATATGTTGGGATGTTACTTCTGAGATTAGGTTACAAAAATTCACTAGCTTCCATCTTGTCTTCCACTTACTCTCTTGCTTCTAGATGCTCATGGAAGTCAGTTCGCCTTGTTGTGAAATGCGCTGTGGAGAAGCCTATGTGGCAAGAAGGTAAGAGAGGAACTAAGGCCAGAGAGGAACTAATTCTTAAAACCACCATGTGTAAATGGATCCTTCTCATGAACCCTTGAGATGAATGCAGCCTTGGGAGTCCCTGAGCAGGATGATTTAGTTAAGCAACTCCCAGATTCCTGAAGCACAAAAACTACAAGATAGTAATGTTTATTGTTTTAAGATGCTAAGTTTTGGAATAAGTTGTTATACAGCAATGGAAAACTAATAAAGAGATTTTAGTTACTTTTCCCCAAGTGTCTCTTTTTACAGTTGTTTTGTTCAAATCAGGATCCAAACAAGGTACACATTGCATTTAGATGCTATGTAAGTCTCTTTTTAAATCTATATATTACCCCCAACCTCCCCCACCCCTTTGCAATTTATTTGTTGAAAAAACTGGGTTGTTTTTACTGAAGAGTTTCCCACATTTTGCATTTACTGACTGCATGTTATTTAATATGTTCCTCTATCTTGTATATTTCCTGTAAACTGGTTATTAGACCTAGAGGTTTGATCTAATTCAAGTTCAATTTGGGGAAGCATATGTGTACTTCCTACAGAAGATAATGAAGTATATGTCGGGAAAGGCAGTCTTCTGCATGCAGTCTTTCAACTACCTTTTGGCCTCGAGCTTGAAACACTTTCTTACAAAGAGACAAAGAGTTCTCTCAGGCTGTGCTGGACCTATTACCTTGTGTGAGAATACCTTTCCTTGTTTCAGACTCAATGTGTATTCCTTTGATTTAAGTGTGTGTCACTTGGCACCTGGCCAATCCCACCACTATATATGTCTTCTGTGGGGAGAGGATGAAGTTCCTCATTCTGTGGCACAAGAGGGGTGTGGGCATGCCAGTGGCCATGGGGGACCAGTGCCCACTATTGAAGCCAATCTTGCTCTGTCCCTTCTCTATGTGAGTGAAGTGTTGTTCCAGCACTGTGTTTTCATCGGTGACTCTGATACCAAGATACTGTGGGTAGAAGTGTCTGGATTTCTGCTTCTGGTGATAGGCAACAGATGCCACTTGCTCAATATGATGGTTGTAACTCATTTTGTGATGTTAGTGACCACTGATTGACCCTGCCTAGGTCTATTCATTATTAGGAGTATATAAAATGGCAATATTCTACTTTATTACTTTCTTCATTTATTAATTGAAATACATATTTTTAAAAACTTTCACTCATGCCCAGCTGGTGTGGTTCAGTGGTTGAGCATCAACCCATGAACCAGGAGGTCAGGGTTCGATTCCCAGTCAGGACACATGCAAGGGTCATGTAAGAGGCAGCCGATGAATGATTCTCTCTCATCATTGATGTTTCTCTCTCTCTCTCCCTCTCCCTTTCTCTCTCTGAAGTCAATAAAAACATATTTTTTAAAAAACACTTTCACTTATCAACTATACAATTACCTTCCATCAAGCTATGTTAACTCAGCCAAGTTACTTAGTTACAGTTTGCATAGGAAAGGCAAAATAAATGCCTGCTTCTTTCTTCCTTTCTTCCCTCCTTTCTTTTTATTTTATGTATTTTATTTAAAAATTTTTTATTGATTTCAGAGAGAAAGGGTGAGGGAGATAGAGATAGAAACAAAAATTGCCTCCTGCACCCCCTACTGTGGACCGAGCTCACAACCTGGGCATGTGCCCTTGACCTAACTTGAACCCGGGACCCTTCAGTCCACAGGCTGACGCTCTATCCACTGAGCCAAACCAGCTAGGGCTGCTTCTTTCTCTTTCCTTATCAGTTTTCATAATATTTAAATATGTTTTTAAAGACCATTACAAACTCATTGATTTAAATCCACTGCTGTTATAGTTCTTCTCAATGTTCAAACTGTCCCATTTTTAGCTAGTGATAGCTTCTTCAAAGTGGCTCATGGGTTTTTTGACATGAACCCACTTAGATCAACCCCCAATGTGACTAGATTTGGAAACAAGTCCTTAAAGGAGGCAATTAAGATTATAAGGTGTGGGGAGCCGCTATAGGGTTAAGCCTCCAACTGACCTGTTGGCAAAGTCACAAACAAGTCCCAGCTTAGAGGGCACAGTCCTGTTAGCATAATTAGGCTTGACCTTATAACTGCTCCCTAGATCTTATCTGGGAAGCTAATGGGCTGAGGGAAGTGCAGCAAGAACAAAAACAAGTGAAACTCACAAGAACAGTGTAACTATGGTAACCACTACCTTGTTTACCTCTGACTATAAAATAAAGGCTCAGCTTGCCTCGGGATCTTTCTCTGTGGCCTCAGCCAGGCACAGGAAGATCCACGGAGAGTAAAGAGAGCTACTCCGTGTAAAACATTCTTCGCTGACTCCATCCACACCTTTGGGAACCCCTGGCCTGCTGAGGCTGGACCCTGGCAATAAGGGTGGGGCCCTAATCTAATATGACTGGTATCTAATAATCAAATTAGAAGAGAGGGATACACCAGGTATGCATGCACACAGAGGAAAGACCATAGAATTAATAAAGCTTCAGGCAGCTGGGAGACCATTTATGGTCATTTAAAGTTCCAGAAGAGAAGAAATTGGTACAGAAAAAAATATATATGAAGGAATTATAACAGAAAACTTCGCAAGTTTGGTGAAAGCCATACATTTATAGATTCAAAATCAATGAACCAAAAACAGGAAAAAGTCATGCCTAGGCACATCATAATCAAACTGCTAACAACCAAAGATGAAGGGAGGAGGAAAGAAAGAAAACAGACAAAAAAGATGATATACTACATATATAGGAATAGTGATTTAAATTGGAGAGGGGCTTGCCTTAACCGGTTTGGCTCAGTGGATAGAGTGTCAGCCTGCAGACTGGGGGGTCCTGGGTTCAATTCCGGTCAAGGGGATATACCTTGGTTGTGGGCACATCCCCAGTAGGGGGCATGCAGGAGGCAGCTGATCAATGTTTCTCTCTCATCGATGTTTCTAACTCTCCCTCTCCCTGCCTCTCTGTGAAAAATCAATAAAATATATTTTTTTAAAAATAAATTGGAGAGGGGCTTAACTACAAAGGGGCAGCTAAAGGGAGTTTTTCTAGAGTGATGGAACTGTGTGGATCTTGATTGTGGTGGTGGTTGTAAGATTAGTCAAAATGTTTCCTGGACACCAACAAGAGCGATTATTATTGTATGTGTATTCTATATAATAAAAGTGTAGTATGCAAATTGTCCCCTGGACCAGGAGTTCTCTGGGAGTTCAACCAGGGGATGGGACTGGCCAGGGGAAGGGAGGAAGGCCCTGGCCAGCAGCCAGCAGGCACTGGGAACCCCACCAGTGCACGATTTCGTGCACTGGGCCTCTAGTACATAAACAAGCCAGAAACCTGGGTATCATCCTCTGCTTCTAATGAACCACCATCTCCTGCCAAATCTACTCTCTAAAGATTTCTCAAATTTGCCCTTTTCCCTCCATTCCCATTGTTTCTTAGTTGAGCTCTCATCATCCCAGTCTGTTACTACTTTGATAAGCCCTTGTAAAAGGTGATACCCTCTCTAATAGTACCAACTTTAATCTGGAAGCTTGTTAGCAATGCAGAATCTCAGATCCCTCCAGATAACTCCTGAATTGGAATACACATTTTACCAGGATTCCACAGTGATTTACAAGGGCATTAAAATTTTAAAAGCCCTAGTCTAGCCCAGCCAGCGTGGCTCAGTGGTTGAGCATCTACCTATGAACCAGGAGGTCATGGTTCGATTCTTGGTCAGGGCACATGCCTGGGTTTCGGGCTCAATGCCCAGTGTGGGGGGGCATGCAGGAGGCAGCCAGTCAATGATTGTCTCATCATGGATTTTTCTCTCTCTCTCTTCCTCTCCCTCTCTGAAAACAATAAAAGTATATATCTTTTAAAAGGAGTGGTGAAAGTGGACATCCCTATCTTAAAAATAAATTAATTAATTAATTAGTTAATTTAA
Organism: Myotis nattereri; assembly: GCF_964212035.1. NCBI lineage: Eukaryota > Metazoa > Chordata > Mammalia > Chiroptera > Vespertilionidae > Myotis > Myotis nattereri. The sequence continues at coordinate 40,029,853 of NC_138079.1, forward strand.
TTTAAGGCCCTGGTCTAGGACATGCTGGAGTCAACAGAAATCTGAAAAGGCTGCTCCTCCACCTAACATTTCACAGGGACACATGTGGGATATCTGAGGCCTTAGGAGACCTCACCCTACCAGGCTCACCGCCCACCACCCCCCACCTCGGCATCCGGCACTTCGGTAAGCGCTAACCGTACATTCCACCACACACAACACAATGCCATGTCCCACAGCCAGGCCCTGGCCTGGAACACCTCCTGTTCTCCGTCTGGCTAATTCCTACCCCGTCCTGGAGCCTGGACTCAGAAATAACCCCAACCAGCTCCGACGGCCACCTGGGCTGCGATGGCAGACTCCGAGCTCCTCAACCACCCGGGCTGCCCGCACCGCAGGGAGATTGTGTGCACGTGTCTGTCCTTCCAAAGGCAGGGGCCCCAGCTCTTTTATCCTTTCCCCGAATCTAGCACTGAACGCGACGTGTGTCCAAGAAGGTGTTGGTGGACTACACTGCCGCCTTCTTTGATTCTTAGGGAATTCCCGGTTTCCAGCCTGGTGGTATCCGGTTCTCCCATCACACACTCTTCTCCCGAGAGATGATGTTAACCGTCTCCTAGACCCGAGCTACAAGCTGCTGGAAGCAAAATGCATTGCAGCTGTGTAGACCTACTACGTTTTGGCCTGTTTAAAAGGACTTACGGCCTCAGGCTAAGAGTAAAGGCTTTTTTAATTTTTATTTTATTTATTTTTTTAATGCCATAAAGCCAGCTCCTGTAAAGCTCGTTTTGTCTTAAGTTGGGGGGTTGTGGCCTTGTTTGTTTACGAGTTCTCAGCTCAGGCCTGGCGGCCTCACAAGGCCTACGGACTCTGGTCTGGTAATGTCTCCCCACCCGGCGCCGGTGCGGGCCTCAGGGCGGTCACCCGGCCCAGCACCGGGGGCTGATGGTCACCTTCTCCAGGGCAGCTCCTCGTCCTCCAGGTCACTCTCCGTCACCGACCCGTCTATCACCGTTTCGTCGCTGTCCCAGTCTGGGGCCTGGGCGCCTTCCTCCATCTTCACCTCGCCCTCCAGGTGTCCCCTTCCCGCAACCAGAAGGCTCTGTGAGCGCCTCTTTACGCTGTAAGTTAAAAACAAAATTCGTGGCGGGAGCCTGGCCTTGCACAGCGCGCTGAGGAGGTCAGAGGAACCAGGAGGGTCGTCGTGGCAAGGCGGTCCGGCTGGGCTGCCTGGCCGCGCGCCGCCGGCAGGGGGAGCCGCGCGCCGCGTGCGCTCTACCCCCTCCCCGCGCGTGCCACACACCCCCGCTCACGTGGCCGGAAGTGGCCGCTGGCGCGCGCCGGCTCCGGCTTTCCCGTCCGGGTAGGGCGTGGCCCGCTGCCAAGCCGCCTGCGGGTTAGCTTCCCGTCCTCTTGGCTGGCTGGGCGGTGTGGGGGCTGAAGTTGCGACAGTGAGGCCAGAAAAGCAGCGCCGCCGCAGGCAGCCGGCCGGCCGAGCGCGCTAATGCCATCGGCCGGGGGGGGGGGGGGGGGGGGGGGGGCGGAGTCCAGGGTGGCATCACCTGCCGGGCACCTGAGGCTCATGCGACCCAGACCCCGGAGGAGCGAACTGTCAGCTCCTGCAGGACCCGGCAGCCCCAGCCTGGCGTTCTGAGCGTCCTCACATGCACCGAAAGGTTGCCAGTTTGATTCCCGGTCAGGCCACATACCCAGGCTTCAGGTTTGATTCCTGGGAGACAACTGATGGATGTTTCTCCCTCTCCCTTCTTTTCACTCTCTAAAATCAATAAAAAAGATATTTTCTTAAAATTTCCTTTTACATAACAGTAAAGTTATTAAGAAACAGTTCACCTGCCAGCTTGCCTAAAAAGATTTTGCCAAAACACATAAATATTACAACAAAACAAGAGCACCACCACATATACAAATCTCACTGTTGCTCTCTTAAACTATTTGGAAATCTAGTAGAAAATGGCCTCCCCTGACTTCTATTCTGCATCACTATAAATGGTTCCTCTATGGTTCTTTGGGATGCATTGTAGCTGTCCCCTCCAACATGTACAGCCTTGATGGATGTTTATAAAATGTTAACCAAAATTTACACTGTAAGTCCATTATGGGAAATATATGCAACCCCAAAGAATCCTGTATTTTTCTTTTAAAATTGACATGAGGAAATAACCTGGGTGGAATTTAAAATTACATAAGAAGATATAGCATTGGTCCGTGTACAATAAAGGAAAGATACATTGGATTTAGCTCAAAGCTCTCTATTGCTTTGGGATAATATTGTTTATTTTATTACTTTATCTTTTTCTTAAATAAAAAAAAATAGGTGTGTGTGTTTCCTTAATATCGTGGTTTTGAAATTGCTATTGTTTAGACTTACAGCTAAAAAAAGTCTTGAGTAACCCAACCATCAATTATTGGTTGAGCAATAAAAACTATTGAAAGCAGTCTTTGTTTACAATCCTGGGTAATAGGTGCTCCCTCTCCTCTGTTATTAACTCTGCATTTATTGACCACTTCATATGAACTAAACAGAGATGGTACAGATAGTACCTCTTGTCTTGGTCTGAGCTCCTTGTCTCAGTCTGAGTTCAGTGATAGACAAGTTAACCCAGTATTACAATGCAGTATGTTAAATGGGAGACATAAATGGTTTATAATATTATATCAATATCTTTTTAATATGAACACGATGTAGTAATGTTAGTTTGTGTTTGTTCTCTTTTTTTCCATGTTGATAGAGGGTTATCAACTTCCTTCATCTTTTTTAAAAATATTTTTTTTAATTTTATTTTATTGTTTAAAGTATTACAGATAGTAGTACATATGTCTCCTTTATTTTTTTCCCTCCATTGACCTTCCCTCGACCTCCCCTATACCCCAGCACATGCCCTCACCCCACCCCCCCATGTCTTGTGTCCACTGGTTATGCTTATATGCCTGCATACAAGTCCTTCGGTTGATCTCTAATATATGCACTTAAAAGCATAGATTTCTCTCTAAATGCCACTTGAATAATATTTCACAGGTTTGAGTATGTTGAATCTTTATTATCATTCAGCTCAAAAGATTTTTCAAGCTGTGATTTCTTCTTTGACTCATGGGTATGTGACAGTGTACTATTTAATTTTCAAGGTATGAGGCATTATTTTTGTGATTTATATCTTAATTCCACAATAGTCAAAGAGTACCTGACTATTCAAATGTTAATTGACTTACTGCTAGGAAAGATAAAGAAATTAGCAGTCTTATTTTTTATTGCATATTCTTTTTTTTCCTTTTTTTTAAAAATATATTTTATTGATTTTTTACAGAGAGGAAGGGAGAGGGATAGAGAGAGTCAGAAACATCAGTGAGAGAGAAACATCAACCAGCAGCCTCCTGCACACCTTCCACTGGGGATGTGCCCGCAACCAAGGTACATGCCCTTGACCAGAATTGAACCTGAGACCTTTCAGTCCTCAGGCCGACGCTCTATCCATTGAGCCAAACCGGTTACGGCTGCATATTCTTTTTGTACTCCATAGCCATCACCTAATATTTCTTAGTTATATTATTTTTACATTATCAAAAGTTATATTTAGGAGGAACCAAGATGGCGGCATAGGTACACACCTATACTTGCTGCCTCGCACAACCACATCAAAAATACAACTAACAGACAAAATGGATATCATCCAGAACCACAGGAAGGCTGGCCGAATGGAAGTTCTACAAGAAGAAAAGAGAAAAGCGCATTTGAGACTGGTAGGAGGTGCGGAGGTGTGGAAGTGTGGAGGTACGGAGGCACGCACAAAATGGGCTGGCAACTGGGTGCGCTGTTCTCTTTTTCAATCTGGAGGGAGATACAAGCTCTTGATTGCTCTGAACTCCAGTTCCAGGTGAGACTCTGGGGACCCAGACTCATATGGGGAGAAACTGGATTGTCTGGCATCAAGCAGGAACACGAGGGCGGCTTTCTCTCAGAGGTGCTTGCAGCAATCATTGTTCCTCCGTGGGGGGCAAGGGGGTGGGGGGAAACATGGAGAGGCGAGGACCTCTCCAATGCAGGGCTGACTGGCAGCCACTGCTGTTTGCTCCGCCCTGGTGATTCCCTGAGACCCCTCCCCACCCAATTTACAACCCCATCCAAGCTGTGTGCAGCAGCTTTTGCATATGAATGGCCTGTGTGCTCACTGCCTAAAACCTAACAAACTGCAACTGGGTCAGAGAGTACCAGAGCTTCCAAAAGGCTTGACAGCAGCCTGCATTGCTTCACAGCTGGGCCTCATCTGGGTACCTCCAAACCCCAAACAAAGAAAAGGAATCTGCAGATGTCTCTGTAGCTCCTGCTGGGTGGCCTCAGGCAGTGACTGACTTTGCACCTTCTTGGATATCCAAGAGCCAGTGTACCCAGACGTCAGAGTGAGACCATACCGGCTTAAAACTCTTCACATCCATAAGAGACACACTCAAGGGGCAGACTCAGTGAGCACCAAAGGGCCACTGAAGCAAGTCCTGTCCCATAAGGGTGTCTCCAGCACAGCAGTTCTCCCATGTAGACACAGCTGGTCCTCACAGCAAATTGGCCTGGTGGTCAATTCCTCCCAGTGATACCAACAGCAATCAAGGCTTAACTACAAGACTGTGCACACAGCCCACAAAGGGGTGCACCAAGAGTGTCCACCTCATGTAATTAGGGAGGCTGAGCCACTGGGCCCTATAGGACACCTAGCACACAAAGCCACTCTATCAACACAGAGAAGCAGCCAAAATTCAGAGATAAAAACACATGTCACAAATGAAAGAAATGGAGGAAAGCAAACTACTGGATATAGAGTTCAAAACCACGGTTATAAGGTTACTCAAGAATCTTCTGGAAACCTGAGAAATTTAGTGAGACCCTCAAGGATATGAAAAAAGACCAATTAGAAATTAAGCATACACAGACTGAAATAAAGAATAATATACAGAGATCCAACAGCAGACTAGAGGATCCCAAGAATCATATCAAAGATTTGAAATATGAAGAAGCAAATAACACCCAACCAGAAAAGAAAAAAGAATCCAAAAATATGAAGATAGTGTAAGGAGCCTCTGGGACAACTTCAAGCGCACCAACATCCGAATTATGAGGGTGCCAGAAGAAGAGAGAGAGCAAGATATTGAAAACCTATTTGAAGAAATAATGACAGAAAACTTCCCCTACCTTGTGAAAGAAATAGACTTATAAGTCCAGGAAGCACAGAGAATCCAAAACAAGAGGAATCCAAAGAGGACCACACCAAGACACATCATAATTAAAATGCCAAGGGCAAAAGACAAAGAGAGAATCTTAAAAGCAGCAAGAGAAAAAACAGTTATTTACCTACAAGGGAGTACCCATATGACTGTCAGCGGATTTCTCAACAGAAACTATGCTGGGCCAGAAAGGAGTGGCAAGAAATATTCAAAGTGATGAATAGCAAGAACCTACAACCAAAATTACTTTATCCAGCAAAGTTATCATTCAGAATTGAAGGTCAGATAAAGAGCTTCACAGGTAAGGAAAAGCTAAAGGGGTTCATCACCACCAAACCAGTATTATATGAAATGCTGAAGGGTATTCTTTAAGAAGAGGAAGAAAAAGAAAAAGGTAAAGATAAAAATTATGAAGAACAAAGTGACAACAAATACATATCTATCAACAGGTGAATCTAAAAGTCAAGTGAATAAAAAATCTGAACAGAATAAACTAGTGAATATAATAGAATCAGGGACATAGAAAGGGAGTGGACTGACAATTCTTGGGGCGAAAGGGGTGTGGGGGTGCGGGAAGAGACTGGACAAAAATCATACACCTATGGAGGAGGACAGTGTGGGGGTAAGGGCATGGAGTGGGGTGGGAACCGGGCAGAGGGGAGCTATGGGGGGAAAAAAGAGGAACAACTGTAATAAACTGAACAATAAAGATTTATTTTTAAAAAAGTTATATTTATAGTTAAATACATTTATATACTTATAGTTATGCAATCATAGTTATATAATCATAGTTTTATAATAATAATTTCTGTCAATTTAGGTTTCGTTTTATATTTAAATTGATATAAATTTGCCAGTCTTTTTACCACGTTTTCTCCATACATGCATTTTTGAATTTCATTCATTTCCTGGATCACTGAATTTTTTCAACAAGTAACATTTTCAAGAGCATTCATAGGTATTGTACCCACTGAGTTTCTTTTTACCTTTAATATGTCTGCCTTTTGCCTTTATACTTGAAGGATAACTTGCCTGGTTTTCCATAGATTTAGATCACATACATTTTCCTTCCAAAAATGTGTACATTCCTCCATTTCTTTCTAACATTAGACTCCCTTTTGTCCTTTTAACACTATTCCTAATCATCTTTTTGTTAGCTGGATTTACCCACCTATAAATTTTTTAAAAATGGCTCATGAGTGTTATATTCCTTAAGTATTTTCATATTTAAGAATTTCTACTAGCTGCATTTAAAATTGAGTTAAACCTGGCTGAGTATAATATTCTTGGGTCATACATTTTCTCAGAACTTGTAGACACAGCTCCATTGTCTTTTGGTGTTAAATGCTGCTATAGAAAAATCAGAGATAAACATATTTTTTCTCTTATGATTTTGTGCCGGGGATCTGAAGAGTTCTTTATATATAAAGTTTAGCAACTGAATCAGACAATATCTTGATTATTTATCTTTCATTTTTTTTCAACTATTTTCTTTTTCTTTTAAATTTCTTTATTGATTAAGGTATTAATATGTGTCCTTATCCCCCTCTTTCATTTTCTTTTTCTATTCCGTAGAGGTGGTATACCTATCACTGTTGCGCTGTTGGACCAAAGCTAGTAACCGCCGTCTACCTCCAGATTTCTTGTCTTGATATAAGAGGGGAAAAAATGTTTAAGCCTCTCTGTAAGTTAAATTCTCCATTACTTGTAGTTGAAATGTATCATAAAAATGAACACTTGAAACCTATATAATCTTATTAATCAATGTCATCCCAATAAATTTTAATAAAAAGAAAAAAATGAAATGAATAATTCAAAAGCAACTCCTTCATAGATTGATTGCCCTAGTGCAGAGAAATACTTCCTGGTATGTAGGGAGTAACACAAAATGGAAAGTCTAGTAGTTATGCTGCCTTCAATTGTTTTCTAATCACTCCACATGTACTTCCACAAGTTGAAGTCCTTAATCATGGAAACCATATCTTTCACCTTATTTAAAATTTCCACAACCCTTGCTTTAGTAGGTCTGGCCAATTAGAAAAGTACTTTGTAAATACAATATTCTTTATACGAGGCACTAGAGCTCCAGATAAGTTACACCCTCAGAATCTATATACATTTTCAGAAAACACTATCCTTTGGAACCAAACAAAAAAACTAATGTGATTCACTAAGTGACTCATCCTAAGGGAGAGCTTATAGATGTGTGGTTGCAGAAAATATAGTCATTGGTCAAAAGATTAAATTGGCTCTATACCTCACTCTACACCAAAAAATAGAATCCAAAGGAATCAGAGATCTTAATGTAAAGAACAAAACCAAACAAGTACTAAAACACCGATGAATTCTTTATAACCTGGGTGTGGGGAAGGTTTTTGAACTATAATTCAAAATCCAAATGTAATAAAAGACTACATTTTTTACAAAAACTTTATGTAGCAAAAATCACCAGAAGCAAAATCAAAAGATAAACTGGAAGACAATACTTGCAAAATATATCACAAATAATGGGCTAATAGTCATAACAAGAAGCACATCTCTAATATAATATCAAAGAGAGGAGTAACAGTGACATAGATTAGAGCAGCAATTTTCAACCTTTTTTGTCTCATGGCACACATAAATGAATTACTAAAATTCTGCAGCACACCAAAAAATATATTTTTTGCTGGTCCGACAAAAATAAAAGGTATGATTTTGATTCATTCACAGCTATTGTGTTGGCTGTTGTCATTTTTTTATTTGACAATCTAAGGCAGCAGTTCTCAACCTGTGTGTTGCGAGCCCTTTGGGGGTCGAACAACCCTTTCACAGGGGTCGCCTAAGACCATCGGAAAACACATATATAATTACATATTGTTTTTGTGATTAATCACTATGCTTTAATTATGTTCAATTTGTAACAATGAAAATACATCCTGCATATCAGATATTTACATTACGATTCATAACAGTAGCAAAATTACAGTTATGAAGTAGCAATGAAAATAATTTTATGGTTAGGTGTCACCACAACATGAGGAATGGTATTAAAGGGTCGCGGCATTAGGAAGGTTGAGAACCACTGATCTAAGGGAAAAGAGCTCAGGTTCCCCTGACTAAATAGTTAGGTATTGCATGTTTTAAAAAATCTTGAGGCACACCATTGTGCCTCTTGCAGCACATTGGTTGAACACGCTGGATTAAATTTCCTCTGCCTTCCCTTTGCTACAGGCCTTTATTATCCTCAAGTAGCACATGATGTCACTTATATGTGGAATCTAATGAACAAAATAAACTGATGAATGGAGTGAATCCAGAAACATGGGAGCATGGAACAGAGTGTGGAATCTCAGAGGGTGGGGTAGGGTGGGTGGTGATCAACCAAAGAACTTGTATGCATATATGCATAACCCATGGACACAGACAATAGGGCGGTGAAGGCCTGGGATGGGGGGCAGGGACAGGCTGGAGGGGGTCAATGGGTGGAAAAGGGGACATATGTAATACTTTCAACAATAAAGATTAAATTAGCCAAAACCGGTTTGGCTCAGTGGATAGAGCGTCAGCCTGAGGACTGAAAGGTCCCAGGTTCCATTCCGGTCAAGGGCATGTACTTGGGTTGCGGGCACATCCCCAGTGGGAGATGTGCAGGAGGCAGCTGATCGATGTTCCTCTCTCATCGATGTTTCTAACTCTCTATCTCTCTCCCTTCCTCTCTGTAAAAAATCAATAAAATATATTTTTTTAAAAAAGATTAAATTAAAAAAAAGGAAAAAAAAAGAGAAAATCGCTGGATTAGAGCAACCTGTAGGCAAACAGGAACACATTAGCATTCACTACCTAATTCTCGCTCCTTTTAGGATTTAATAGTTAGATCTTATGGGCAGAAAGTTTGGAATGCTTAACTATCTATTGACAGGTTCTTCCAATAGTCCAAGGTCTTAAATGTGATGGGCATAATAATTTCTACCAATATTAAAACAAAATGTACACTCTATTTTTATGACATATAAAGAAATTTTAAGAATATTTTTTTTGTTAAATATTCTTTTTTTTTTAAATTAAATCTTTATTGTTCAGATTATTACATTTGTTCCTCTTTTTCCCCCCCATAACTCCCCTCCTCCCAGTTCCCGCCCCACCCTCCGCCCTCACTCCCCACCCACTGTCCTCATCCATAGGTGCACGATTTTTGTCCAGTCTCTTCCCGCATCTCCCACACCCCTTTCCCCCCCAAGAATAGTCAGTCCATTCCCTTTCTATGTCCCTGATTCTATTATAATCACCAGTTCATTCTGTTCATCAGATTATTTATTCACTTGATTCTTAGATTCACTTGTTGATAGATGCATATTTGTTGTTCATAATTTGTATCTTTACCTTTTTCTTCTTCTTCCTCTTCTTAAAGGATACCTTTCAGCATTTCATATAATACTGGTTTAGTGGTGATGAACTCCTCTAACTTTTTCTTATCTGTGAAGCTCTTTATCTGACCTTCAATTCTGAATGATAGCTTTGCTGGATAAAGTAATCTTGGTTGTAGGTTCTTGGTATTCATCACTTTGAATATTTCTTGCCACTCCCTTCTGGCCTGCAAATTTTCTGTAGAGAAATCAGCTGACAGTCGTATGGGTACTCCCTTGTAGGTAACTGACTTTCTTTCTCTTGCTGCGTTTAAGATTCTCTCTTTGTCTTTTGCTCTTGGCATTTTAATTATGATGTGTCTTGGTGTGGTCCTCTTTGGATTCCTTTTGTTTGGGGTTCTCTGTGCTTCCTGGACCTGTAAGTCTATTTCTTTCACCAGGTGGGGGAAGTTTTCTGTCATTATTTCTTCAAATAGGTTTTCAATATCTTGCTTTCTCACTTCTTCTGGCACCCCTATAATTCTGATGTTGGTACACTTGAAGCTGTCCCAGAGTATAGAGTACACTTGAACTCTATATCCAATAGTTTGCTTTTCTCCATTTCTGTCATTTGTGTCCTGTTTCTTTGTCTCCGCATTTTTTTATGCTTCGCTGTGTCGATAGAGTGGCTTTCTGTGCTAGGTGTCCTATAGGGCCCAGTGGCTCAGCCTCCCCAATTACCTGAGGTAAACACTCTTGGTGCACCCCTTGTGGGTTTTGTGCACAGTCTTGTTGTAGTTAAGCCTTGACAGCTTAACTACAACCTTCATATTTTTGGATACTTTTTTCATTTTGCTTTTCCGGTTGGGTGGTTTTTGCTTCTTCGTATTTCAAATCTTTGACTTGATTCTTGCAATCCTCTAGTCTGCTGTTGGAAGTCTGTATAATATTCTTTATTTCAGTCAGTGTATGTTTAATTTCTAGTTGGTCCTTTATTACAGCATTGAGGGTCTCACTAGATTTCTTGAGGGTCTCATTAAGTTTATCAGCGGTTTCTAGAATATTCTTGAAAAACCTTATAAGTGTGGTTTTGAACTCTATATCCAATAGTTTGCTTTTCTCCATTTCTGTCATTTGTGTCCTGTTTCTTTGTCTCCGCATTTTTTTATGCTTCGCTGTGTCGATAGAGTGGCTTTCTGTGCTAGGTGTCCTATAGGGCCCAGTGGCTCAGCCTCCCCAATTACCTGAGGTAAACACTCTTGGTGCACCCCTTGTGGGTTTTGTGCACAGTCTTGTTGTAGTTAAGCCTTGATTGTTTTAGATAACACTGGGAGGGATTGACCACCAGGCCAATTGGCTGTGAGAATCATCTGTGTCTGCAGTGGGAGAACTTCTGTGCTGGAGACATCCCTCCGGGGCAAGACTTGCTTCAATGGGGCTTTGGTGCTCACTGAGTCTACCCCCTGAGTGTGTCCTTTATGGATCCAAGGAGCTGCAATCTGGATGGTCCCACTCTAACCATGGGTCACACTGGCTCCTGGATCTCTAAGGAGGTGCTAATTTAGCCTCTACCTGAGGCTATCCAGCAGGAGTCGGCTGTGACGCAATACAAGTTGCCCTGGGGCCTTGGGTCAGCTGTAATTTGTTAGGTAATTATCAGATTGGAAAGGGCCAGGACTTTCATATGCAAAAGCCTCCGTGCATGGCCTGGGCAGTGCCGGGTCCCAGGGGATCAACAGGGCAGAGTGAGCAGTCATGGCTGCTCTCAGTCCTGCCCTCAGAGTCCCTGCTTCTCAGTGTCCTGGCAGTCGCTGCAAACACCCCGAGATAAAGCTGCCCTCGAGTTCCGACCTATGCCAGACAGTCCAGTTTCTCCCGGCAGTCGCTGCAAACACCCCGAGATAAAGCTGCCCTCGAGTTCTGACCTATGCCAGACAGTCCAGTTTCTTCCGTATGAGTTTCGGTCCCCAGAGACTCGCCCGGAACTGGAGCTCAGAGCCTGAGACTCCCTCCAGACTGAAAAAAAACAACTGTGTCTTAGCCACCATCCCTCTCAAGCGCCTCTGCACCTCTTTACCCTACCTCCGCACCGCACCTCCTCTGAGTCTGCACGCTTCTCTCTTTCCTTCTAGTTGTAGAATTTCCACCCAGCCAGCCCTCCTGTGGTTCTGGATGATGTCTGCTCCATCCTTCAACTGCATTTCCAAAGTGGTTGTGCAAGGCAGCAATCTCCGGTGTCCACCTATGTCGCCATCTTGGTTTCTCCTGGAGTTTCTTTTTTATACTGATTTTAAATACCCTAACTTCCACAAATAATATGCCTCTTCTGTCTGACAAAGATGAGATTTTTAGATATCAGAAACATTTGTAACTCCACCTGTACAGCTTCTTGAATTCCTATTTAAGTGTCCATTAGCTTTCTTGTCCTTTCTTTGAAATACTTTTGCAAGAAATGTCTGTTGATTTCACTTGATTAGTTCTTACCTAACAGTTTTTACAAATCATGGTTTCACTATTGTTAGAATCATCAACAAATATATGTTGATCATTTCCCATGTGTAAGCTATAGTACTTATGTTAGGTTTGACCGAGCAATTGAATTGCTACTCCTTCCCCGGGAACTGGCTTTTCAGGTCATTTCACTATGGACATTCCCTTGGACCACATTTCACTTGCGGTGACCACATTCCATTATCTCCCATCTGGGTATGCATAAAGAAGTCTCCGCCCAGAAAAAAAAGTCCGCCAAAAGTCCTTTACCAGTAAAAGCCACTGACTCCTGTCACTGGGTGCTGCAGCCATCCAGGCTCAGCCACCTGGTGTGCAGATGATCAAATAAATTCATAATCCCTTACCAGTCTGGCCTCATGTGTTCCTCCCTCAGGGACCTAACGCTTACTAGCTTAAAAATGTTGATGGTCACCTGGCCAGCATGGCTCAAAGGTTAAGTGTTGACCTATGAACCAGGAGGTCATGGGTTCTATTGTCAGAGCAAGTGTGCAGGTTTCGGGTTCAGTCACCTATAGAGGGCAGGCAGGAGGCAGCTGTTCGATGTTTCTATCTCTCTCTCTCTCTAAAATCAATAAAAACATTTTTAAAAAATGGTTCACTTCACTCTTATCAACTGAGACCAGGAGAAGGTTTGTTATTGAAGGAAAAAAAGTAGTACTCATACTTAGGTCAGAATTTTTTCTTCTTTACTTTCTTTCTTGGTCTTTCACTGACTCCTTTGTGAACCAGTCATCTTAGCCAAGAATCCCTAGATAGGCTGTTTCTATGTTGTGAGGGCATCTCCCCCACCCCACCCCCTTCCCCGAGGAGAGTAAATTCCTTTAAAAGAAAAAAAAAGTATTCCAATACAGCTCATACCTACTCCCGAAATGATTTTACAAAGCCGGGGAAAGGCCTCAAGAGAGGAATGGGGAACTGTAAAGAAGTAAACAAACACACGGTTAAACACTGAAAGCAGTCTCGTGTGTACCATCTCCTGGAGAGGCCTTTGCTCCCAACTTTACGAGAGACTCCAGCTACTTATTTCAGTTTAGAAAGTTTTAGGATGAAGAAGAAGTTTTAAGTAAAGTAGTGAAGTAAGGTGCAAAATGAAGAGGACTAGTGAAGAAGACTTTTAGCCCATGTGAGATGTCACCAGTAGAAACTTCAGATCTCCTGCCAACCTGCTCATGAGTTCCTCACTTTTAGATCTCTCATATTTTACAGTACTTTAAGATTTTTGCTTAATTAATTTTTCTGCTCCAGTATCTATGTTACCTCCATTCTCATGCTCACAATCTTGGGTCTACTGGCTGGAATAGCCTTCTTTCAAAGCACTTCCTCCCCTTGTTCAAAACACACCACACTCCAAACTCCCTGCCCTTTTTTTTTTCATTGGACCCTCACTCAGAACATTTACCATGTTATCTGGGAATGATCTGTTCATGTAAATTTTCTTGTGCAGCTCTGTACCTTAATGCCTAGCCCTTTGCCTAGCATAGAGTAGGTCCTCAGTGAATATTTCTTGACCAGGGATTGATAATCACAGTATGTGCCAAAAGCAAGTGACCAATTAATCACTTGAAATGTACTAAACAAATTATCCTTGAGATTAAAATAAAAATAGAGCTCTGTTGGTGTGGCTCAGTTGTTTGGCGTATCCTCCTGTGCACCGAAGGGTCACAGGTTCGATTCCCAGTCAGGGTACATAATCCGTTTGTAGGTTCAATCCCTGGTCAGGGCATGTACAGGAGGCAACAGATTGATGTTTCTCTCTCACATCGATGTTTTATTCTTTCTCCTCCCTCTCCCTTCCTCTCATTCTAAAATCAATAATAATCCTATCTAATAAAATGATAATATGCAAATTAACCGCCACTCCATCACAAAAGATGGCGGCGTCCAGTCCTCTCAGCCCCACTGGAGTCCCCCAGTCCCAGGGGGGGCGGCCACTAAGAGCAAGCAGCGTGAGCGGCCTGGTGGAATGCTTGCTTTGTCACCATGGCGACGAGGCAAGTGAAGGGCCTCTGGGCAGTAGGCACGGAGCGGCAGGAGGTGGGGGGGAACACTTGCGTCTTCGCCCTGGGGACAAAACAAGCCTTCCGCGCCCAGCTGTGGATGGGCATCTGGGCTATGGAGAGCCTCTGGGCATTGGGCACAGAGCAGCCAGGACCTACAGAGAGCTACTGGCCACGGATTCATGCACAGGGCTATTAGTAAAAATAATTTTAAAGCCGAAACTGGTTTGGCTTAGTGGATAGAGCGTCGGCCTGCGGACTGAGAGGTCCCAGGTTCGATTCCGGCCAAGGGCATGTGCCTGGGTTGCGGGCACATCCCCAGTGGGAGATGTGCAGGAGGCAGCTGATCGATGTTTCTCTCTCATTGATGTTTCTGGCTCTCTATCTCTCTCCCTTCCTCTCTATAAAAAAAAATCAATAAAATATATTAAAAAAAAATAATTTTAAAAAAGTAGAAAGGCCCTAACCAGTTTGGCTCAGTGGATAGAGCGTCGGCCTGTGGACTGAAGGGTTCCAGGTTCGATTCTGGTCAAGGGCATGTACCTTGGTTGCGGGCACATCCCCAGTAGGGGGTGTGCAGGAGGCAGCTGATCGATGTTTCTCTCTCATCGATGTTTCTAACTCTCTATCCCTCTGCCTTCCTCTCTGTAAAAAAATCAATAATATATATATATATAAAAGAAAAGTAGAAAGATTGTGCAAGACAAGAAGATTGCCTAACACTGGAAGATAGAAATTTGAACACAGCTGGGAACTGTGAATCTTGATATTATGAAAGTCTGTTACAATGGAGCATTAGGAGCTTAAAAAATCATATGTGGTAATATAAAGCAGAGCATATTATGCTAATAGAAAAGACAGTAAGTGGAGTGGCTTAGAGCATGTGCTTAGAAGCCAGATTTCAGCATTCATATTCCCACCCTGCCATTTCTAAGCTATGGGAATTTAGGCAGGTTACTTAATTTCTCCTTTTATGTAGCTTCATCATTCGTAAAACACAGATGCTACTAATGCTTTCCTCATAGAACTGTTATGAGAATTAAGGAAGCAAATATAAATAAAGCACTTAGAAAAGGGCTGGTACATAGAAAGAGCTTTATTATTGTTGTTGTTGTAATTCCCTATCTTAAAGCAGGACCTATGACAACAAAAAGAAGGAAAAGTGAAGAGGGGCGGTCTAACATGTTTACACAGTAAATGCTAAGCACAATGGGAATTAAGGTTGCAGTGTGGGTCATTCATTACTTTAAAAGAGGCTCTTAAAATTGTATTTCTTTGCTCCGAGGGTAAACCCACAAGAAGGCACATAGATTCCACTGATCCCATCCCTCACACCTCTATGTCCTGTCCAGGACAAATTTTATGATTTATTATTAAATACAAATTATTAGTTAAGTGCAATAAAGATTCTTTTGAAATACACTTTGGAAACCATACAGAAGTTGTTTTAAGAATATAAACCCAGCCCTGGCCAGTGTGGCTCAGTTGGTTGGAGCGTCATCCTGTACATCAAAAGGTTTCTGTTTCCATTCCCCGGCAGGGCACATACCCAGTGGTGGTGGGTTTGATCCACGGTTGGGGTGCATACTATCGATATCGTCCCTCCATTGTCCCCCCCACCTCCAACCGCACCGTCCCCTGCCAGTGTGGGCAGTTCTCTGAAATGTGCCTCTCCAGTGTCTTCTCTGCATTTCCTCCGCCCTCCCTTTGGTACAGGCCTTTATTATCTCTTACCTGAAGTAGTGCAATAGCCTCTCCTAACTGGTCTCTCCACACCTGGTGCTTCCACCCTCCAATCCTATTACGTATTCCATAGGCCTGCCTCCAAAGCATCAAGAGTTACCCATTGCCTACTGGGTTAAAGAACCTGACACCACCAATACTGCCCTACCCCACATTTCTTGCATATCTCTCACTACGTCCCTGTGCTATCCCTACATTACAGCCAGGTCACACTTAGTACCTTTTTACCTCCCTACATATGATTCTTTGTTTAATATAGATATGACTATGCATTTTAACTATTGAAATCTTAACTATCCTTTAAGGACCATTTCATATGCCACCTCCTTTCCTGACTCCCTCAAACACACTTTATCTCTCCCTACTGTGAATACCCAAAAATTTCCATGATATTCTGTGATTTGTGAAAATTTATTAAGAACAGGAATTGTAACCCATTCAGTGTTTGAATAAAGCCTTGTATGTATTTTGAAACACAGACCCTAGAAAATACTACCTATTCACACGGTGGGAGTTTTTTGGGGCTTTTTTTCCATTGCTTTTTAAAGAGGGTGGAAGGGAGAGATGGAAGCGGCGGGGTGGGGGAGGGGAGGGAGGGAGAGAGAGAGAGAGAGAGAGAGAGAGACAGAGAGAGAGAGAGAGAGAGGGAGAGAGAAACATTGATGTGAGAGAAACACATCTGTTGATTGTCTTCCAAATGAGACCCAATCAGGGCAGGGGATTGAACCTGCAAACTCAGGTACGTGCCCTTGCCTGGGAATTGAACCCATGACCCTTTGGTGGCACTCTAACCATTGTGCAACACCAGCCAGGGCCACAGTGGGAGTTTTAATAAACCATTATCCTGCTAAATTCTCATAATCCTTGTAAAATAGATATTATCTCCTTTTAAAAAAATGGTTAAGCAACTTGCTGTAGACCACATAGATAATAATTGAAAAAACTAGGATTTGAACTCAGATCTAAAGCTTATGCTGGTTCTACTATACTCCGCTGCTTCAGTATGAGACCTTTATTCGTATCTCTTGACCAGATACTTTTGGAATGCCCATTATGTGAAATGCACCATAGTTGACACTGAGATAATAGCGACAGACCTGAAACCTTTATGAACCTTACATCTCTTTACAGAATAGATGATCAATAAATATTTGTTGAATTGATTACAGTGAAAGGCATTTTCATATTGAAGAAGACTGAGGTAGACTAACCAAAGATTGCAATATTCTTAGTCTGATCCAAAGGGAGAAGAAAGGAACAAAAAAGAGAAAGATCTTGTAAGTACTAAGAGCCCAGAAACTTTGTCATACTGTTAATGTCCCTAGAAGTCCAAAGGGCCAGCTGTCTCAGAATTAGTTACAGATTATACAAATGTTTACTAATATAAAATCAAATAAAGATTATGAAGGTGTTTCCACAAAGGTTTTAGACCAAGGTTTGGAAAACTTTTATTCCCAAACTTTGCTGAACTGAGAACTCCAATAAGCACATAAGTTTAAAAGCAAGCAATAAAGAAACTCTAATTGTCTGGTTTTATGTTTTGTTTTTAATTTCAGAAAGAGGAAAGGAGAGGAGAAGGGGAGAGAGAGAGAGAGAGAGAGAGAGAGAGAGAGAGAGAGAGAGAGAGAGAGAGATGGTGGAGAGACCAGTGTTGGTTTCGGTTTTGGATATTAGTCAGCATGAGGTTTGGGTTGCACCTCGCTGCCATCTTCCCCTTTTTATATCGCCCTTTTCAGGGCCACCTCCACTTCCCCCCATCTCTCCCCTCTCAGTGATTGAGCTTTAGATCCTCAGCCTGGCTCGCATCTAGCTTCCCACTCCACTTCTCCCAGTGCGCTCATTGCAGGGAGACACAGGTCAGCTCCGGGGTCTCAGAACACTCACTCCACCCGTCTTCGCCAAGGCAGCTTCGAGGTTTGCGCCCCCAGGGCCCGTTGACCAATGGGCAAGCCCGAGTGCTGGAACGCGACTCGCTATTGGTTGGCCGAGCCATGGTGAGAGATGGTGCGGTGCCCGTTCTCGCCAAGGGTGAGCGCTGTGGGCGGTTGTTAAGGCGACCGTTCGTGACGCAGCGCCACCAGGCCGAGCCGCCCGCAGATGATTGGCTGGCCGATCGGACGATCCTTTCTCATTGGCCGCGGGCTCGGCAGGCTCCGAGCGTGCGTAAGCTGAAGGTTCCTTCCGCTCCCCGTCTCCGTTGACTGGAGACAGGCGGAGCGCCGGCCGCGGGGTTCGGTGACCTCTAGTGAGATCAGGAGGTGAGGCGGGCGGTGGCCGCGGAGGGGATCGGGACGGCGGGGAGCGGGGTAGCAGTGGCCGCGGGGTGGCATTCGGGCCGTGTTGGTGGCCGTTTTCGAGCTCTGCCAGGCCTTGGGAAGGGGCAGGTGGCATCTCCTGTGGACCAGACGAAGCCGCGGGGGTGGCTTTCCGGGGGGGCAGCCCTGTCCCTCGGGGACTAGGATTAGATGTCCTTGAGGCGCGGCCGACCGCGGCCCGACACCTATGCCGGGGGAGCCCGGGAGCCAGGCTGGGCCTGAGCGGAGGGCGGCGGTCAGCGGTCGGCGGGGCGGACCAGCGTTTGCCGGCCCTGCTCGATCGCCTTAGGCGGTGCTCGCTGCGCCGTCTCGATCATTGAGATGAAAGGGTGCCCGGAGGGTGACCTGGGAGGCCCCTCGATTCGAGAAATGTTGGGGGATGGGGGGCGCCCCGGCCCGCAGCTCGCGGAGTGCGCGCTGGAAGGTCCATCCGGTGCCGGCGCCCACGCCCAGGCGGTGCTGTTCGTCAGCACCTTCCTCAGTGATGTGGCTTCATTTTCCCGGCGCCAACTCCGGGCCGGGGAAAAACTGTGGGTCTGCAGAGATGTGTTCGCTTATTGCCAGGAGAAACGGGTTGAAGATGCGGAACCCAGGGACTTAAAGGATTCTTCTTTGCTTTCTTATTCTTATGTATGTATGTATGTATGTATGTAAGCGGCGTAGGCTCCTTATTGCCGATGTCCTTTAGTCCAAACCTTTAGGTTTTGCGGAATTATATTTGGCTTTAATTAGGAAAAACCTACGATGGAGGTTCAAATATCGCACGGTCAGATTTCTGCCGTAGGAGAAGGTTGACGTGTACTCCATCTTATATGGTGTATTGAACTATTCCAGGGCTGGAGGACATGCCTTCTCAGGTTTGGTGCTGAAAAGTTATAGGGAACATTGCTTCCAGGCCACGCTAAATAGTCGTGCATAATGTCAGCATCTTCCGATGCAGAAAATGTATTTTTTGTTTGCTCGTGAATTTGTTTTTCACTCCATGCAATGAAAGACGTTGTATGATTTAGAGGTGATCTAGCAAAGGCCTGGAGTGTACATTGGGGTGGATAGATTGGACTTCAAGGACCTGTTTGGTTGTAGTGTCTTTTCCAGATTTATGATGAGCTTGCCAGTGAGGGAAAATGGGAACTAGTAACATGAAGGTTTAAAAAAAATTGCGCAAAGGTTACACCATTAACATGAAAACTCAGCGTGTGGCACGAGCATTTCAAGATAAAGTGTGTGCGGGTGTGTGTGCTGTTTTTATTCTTGTATGATCCAGTTTATAGTCCACGGATAATCAGATATACAGGATGGGTCAAAAGTAGGTTTACTGTTGTTCGTATGGAAAAATAACACAATAATTAATAAAAATATAATAATAAGCTCTGTTCCACATATTCACAACTGTAAACCTACTTTTGCCCCACCCTGCATATCAATATCCTTTTAGGTTGATCCATATGAAATTGCTGATATTTGAAATTTGACTTTTTTACCTACAAAAATAGCAGTTTCGTATAGTTCCACTTAATACGTTGTCAAAACTGTGGAGCTCTAGCTTTATAAGTGAATAAAAAGATGTGACTTACAAGCAGGTAGCATATACTAGAATTGAGTGTAGAATCCATGCTTCCTGATTTCCAGTGCAGGAAATTATATTTTCTCCCTAGGATATTAGGTTGTATGCTAGATCCTGTTGGAACTAAAAATGGCTGAGAATAAGACAAAGTACTACTTAACTTCAAAGAAGCAACATACACAGCAATTAATTTGAGAGCAGTGTAAGCTAGTGTATAATCAAATACTGGAATGTGTAGCACAGGTGGAGTGCTGAGGGGGAGGAAGGAATTAGGATGCCAAAGCATCCTTTTCTGCAGTTGGCCATGGTAGGTGGTTTCGGTAGCATACTGGAGTAGAGCTTGAGGATTCTATTGAATTTAAATTATCCATTCTTTTGAAAAACCTTGTGAAATGTTTGTATCACACTTCAGTCCAAATAAGCAAGGCATACATTGCCTATTTAACTTGATGTTTAAAGTAAATTTTATTTTTATTGCAGCATGGCATAAATACTGCCTATTGAATTTGCATGAGCCGACCTGTAGCCTGCTGGTGCCACTTGCAACTGCTGATGAAGGTGTAAGATTGGATTCCATGGCATTTAAATGCTTTGCATAATCACAGAGAAATGGGGAGGGTGCTTATGAGAAATGAGTTTACAGTTATGGTTACTTTTGACACACCTTTGTATATCCCATTACTCAGTTTGTATTTCCAAATAGGTCAGGTTCTCTGTGTTTAGGTATGGTTTAAGGGATCATGTGTAATTCTTTTCCTGAATGTTGCAAAGATGACTTTACACCCAGGAAAGAAATGTCACAGAATTGACAGTGCTACCATGAAATCTTTTTGAGGGAAAATATAATGTGCCGAATATATAATTATAGGTTAATAATGCTAAACTGATTTGTGATCAAATTGGGGTCCCTTCTAGCTAGTGGCTCATATTTTAATTCAACTGAATTAACTTTTTAATAGTGAAAGATATGTTGACTTGATAGGGATTAACCGAAATTGAAGGGTTTTGGGAGAGGAAGTGTTACAAATCATTTTAACCTGGTTTTGACTCCCCTTGATTTTTTTAGATTGCTTTGCAGGTGTGTTTTTGTTTTGTTTTTTAATATAAGAAAGAAGTTATGTGATAGAAGACCATCATGAAATACTAAGTCTTTTGTGAGACTTTTGGTTGTAATGAAGTAGGGTTCAAATCTAAGATATGATTAATAATCTCCAATACCTTAAGGCCAGGTCCCTGCTAATTTAATAGAAAGTATTTACGTTATTGTTCATTTTCCACAGTAGAATATAAAATGTAGCCTCATTCTCCACCTCATCTCCCTGTAATATATTCCCTGAATACTCAGCACTCAGCCTTTTGACTGGGGGCTGAGAATGGTGGGGGATTATGTTCAGATCTTGGTGACTTAAAAAAAGTTATCTTTATGTCTGTTTCAAGATGTGTCAATAAAATAGATGCTACTGCAGTTTAAGAATTTATTTTTAATCAAGCAGATATTTGTTGAGCAACTGCTATATATGAGTACAAGTGCTAAGAATAAAATGAATTAAGACACAGGGGAGAAGGTTGAAAAAACATGAATAAACACAGGCAGATGCATGACACGTTTATATGTCTTAGTGACTGCCAGATTTTTAAAATGGAGATCCACAGTACAAAATACATGTAATATTAGAAGCCAGTACGTAGTCATGTATGTATAGTTTCATGAAACAAAGTTTCGAGTAGTAATGCCTACCCATACTATATTTCTTTCCCAGAGCTATTTTTTTTCTATTTTATTTTATTTTAAAATGTTTTTTTTCTGACTCAAAATTGATTTCTTAATTTAATTGATCCAGTGACTTGTACTTAGAAAACCATGTATGGTTTCTATGTAAAGAATATAAAGGAATGCAGTGAGAGATGTTTGCTTTGCTCTCTTTAGATAGATTTGGTCCCTTTATATATATTAACTAGAGGCCCAGTGCACAAAAATTTGTAGCCGAAACCGGTTTGGCTCAGTGGATAGAGCGTCGGCCTGCGGACTGAAAGGTCCCAGGTTCGATTCCGGTCAAGGGCATGTACCTTGGTTGCGGGCATATCTCCAGTGGGAGATGTGCAGGAGGCAGCTGATCGATGTTTCTCTCTCATCGATGTTTCTAACTCTCTATCTCTCTCCCTTCCTCTCTGTAAAAAATCAATAAAATATATTTTAAAAAAAAAATTTGTGCACTTGGGGGCGTCCATTAGCTCAGCCTGTGCCCTCTTGCAGTCTGGGACCCCTCGGGGGATGTCCACCTGCTGGCTTAGGACTGCTCCCCGGGGGGAGTGGGCCTAAGCTGGCAGACGGACATCCCTCTGGCAGCCCGGGAGCCCTCGGGAGATGTCCACTTGCCAGTGGGGAGCAAGTGTAAGCTGCAGTCAGACATCCTTAGCGCTGCTGAGGAGGCGGGAGAGGCTCCCGCCAGCACCGCTGTGCTGGCAGCCATAAGCCTAGCTTGTGGCTGAGCAGAGCTCGCCCTGTGGGAGTACACTGACCACAGGGGGCATCTCCTGCATGGAGCGTCTGCCCCCTGGTGGTCAGTGTGTGTCATAGTGACCAGTCATTCCCAGTTGTTCTGTTGTTAGGGTCAATTTGCATATTATCCTTTTATTATATAGGATGCTTTCTTTACCTTAATTTTTTGCCTTTTTATTTTCTGTCTTCAATGAATTAATCATTTTCTTAGTTATCACCATAAATGTGAGATTCATTTGAATTTTTGCTATTGTCAATCAGCTTACATTTTAAATCTTAATTTTAATGGATTTTTATGAGTAGTCAATATTCTGTATCATAAGCATTAATTTTAGAGTAAGAAGTAAGACTTGCAAGTTCCTATATTAGAGTTCAATGACTGTATTAGTTTTTTGTTGTTTTTTTTTAAAATCAGAATATCAAAATTGTGATTATTTAGCCAGCAAACATGGGGAAGTTTAATCATAGTAGTGGTAGATCAAAATTACCTATGTGTTCTGTGGGGAATTTTTGAATGCTATAGACCAGGGGTGGGAAAACTTTTTGACTCGAGGGCCACAATGGGTTCTTAAACTGGACCGGAGGGCCGGAACAAAAGCATGGATGGAGTGTTTGTGTGAACTAATATAAATTCAAAGTAAACATCATTACATAAAAGGGTAGGGTCTTTTTTTTTTTAGTTTTATTCATTTCAAACGGGCCGGATCCGGCCCGCGGGCCATAGTTTGCCCACACCTGCTATAGACACATACTTTGGTCAGCCATCCTTTTCTTTCAGTAATGTAGCATTTTGATTAGCTATAAAAGTTTGGTTTGGGAAAAGACTTTTCTCTGGTAATGACAATATTAGGAAGTTAAACATCATTTGGCTAGTGACATTATGCTATATATTGGATGGAATGTTAAAGTGTAATGGGCCCTTTCCTTGAGGGGCTTTAAACTAAGATCATTTACAGGACACTCAAGGAGTAGATTCTTTGGTATTTTTACCTTTTGCATAACCAGAATGTGGAGAAGGAAAAGTGTGCTTATATGCATTTTACATTAGGGTAATTAGAAAATTAATATGAATAGTTGTTTCTCACTTTTGTTTTGTGCTTTATTGCTCTCCTTGGCTCAGATAATATCAAGGGCTGAGATATTTATTTGTTTTGACCTTAAATGCCTGAATTCATACAATTATAAGAAATAGTTGTTCTTAAGTTAGTTGCTAGTAAATAATAGAGGATATAAGTGTTGTGAGTAAGAAGTAATAGCAGTCATCTTATTTTGGTTTTTATAACTATTTTCCAAAATTATAAGGAGCACTATCAAATAGTGTTATTCAGATGTATAAGATACTGTGCATACAATAGCAGGGTTTATAACATTTTTTTTCTAAAAATACAGTCAGCTGTGTACTAATTATTCATACTTGATATTCCTTTCAGGATCCAAGTATTCTGTAGCTACAATGTTGTCAAGACTTTTCCGAATGCATGGCCTCTTTGTGGCCTCCCACCCCTGGGAAGTCATAGTGGGAACAGTGACACTGACCATCTGTATGATGTCCATGAACATGTTTACCGGCAACGATAAGATCTGTGGTTGGAATTATGAGTGTCCAAAGTTTGAAGAGGTTTGTGAAATTAATTCAATATTTGCTCAAGAAAATTACACTTTCAACTTCTAAAGAGTATCTTATCTTCTATTAGAGACCATATAACCAAAAAATTGAGTAAAATATTTTGGTATTTATGAACTTAACCTCAAATTTTCATTTACTTATGTAGTATGAAAATGTATTTGGCACACTCTTCTTTTGCCTTTCTCTACACAAATGGGTGTAATTGGCTCTACTTGAGAAATACAGCTTTTATAACTGACTAACAATGAGTGTTTGGCTTAAACAGTGGATTGTTCAAAAGTGGATTTAATTTTTTAAAAATATATTGTTATTGATTTCAGAGAAGAAAGGAGAGGGAGAAAGATAGAAACAGTGATGAAAGAGAATCATTGATTGGCTGCCTCCTGCATGCCACCTACTTGTGATCCAGCCCACAACCTGGAACCCTTCTGTCCGCAAGCCTACGCTCTATCCACTGAGCCAAACCAGTTGGGGCAGATTTAATTTTTGATTAGCATATTTAATATTTTTATTTGACTTGTACTGTGCCTATACTTATATTATCATAATATGTAAACGAATGATACTTTATCATAATATGATGCATACAAAATAAAAATTCTTATTTTTGAGTGCTTATTTTAAAAGCTGAAGCTATTGTGATTTTTTTTTTTTTGTCTCTCCCAATAGGATGTTTTGAGCAGTGACATTATAATTCTGACAATAACACGATGCATAGCAATCCTGTATATTTACTTCCAGTTTCAGAATTTACGTCAACTTGGATCAAAATATATTTTGGGTAATCATTTCATACATTTAACTTCTTTGTGTGCCATCAGATTTTTTTGCTTGCTGTGGAAATACACCTGGTCAAATCATGTGTATGGAAATGTATGTATTGCTTAATGTGTGCTGCAAGCATTTAATAATTTACTTTCTTTTTATTGGGAGTTAGACTTTCTAGTATTTAAGACCTTAATAATCTGGAGAAAATAATAATTCTTTTAGAATATTGATAAGTCTGTATGTTTTTTTATGTGTGTAATAAAGGATGAAATTTTTCAGTTTGTTCAATTTTGTCATTTTAGGTATTGCTGGCCTCTTCACAATTTTCTCAAGTTTTGTATTCAGTACAGTTGTCATTCATTTCTTAGATAAAGAATTGACAGGCTTGAAGTAAGTATTTAAAGCATAAATATACTTTTTTCAAAATATTTTTATATTTTTTCAAAATATAGTAAGAACTTCTAAAGTTGTAATATAAATTTTCAGAAGTTTTAGAAAATACAAGGAAAGTTTTCATGCAATCTTTTAGCTATTTTTAAAACTTGTTAACATTTTGGTATATATCCTTTGCCACTTTTTTAATACTTAAAGAAAACTTCTGAGATCATCTATAATAATAGAAGTGTAATATGCTAATTAGACCAGACAGCCCAACGACCTTCTGGACGAAGCAGGGGCTGCGAGGGCTGAGCCCCTCGCAAGAATTTTATGCATCGGGCCTCTAGTCTATATATATACTGCTTTATAACTTATGCCTACTAAATCGTTTATCAACATCTTTGCATTTCCTTAATACTAAACTAAATTATTTGTAGTGGCTGTCTAGTATTCCTCTGTATAAATACATTGTAGTTTATTTACTTAACCCTGTATGGCTGGATTGTTAGGTTATTTTTTTTATTAATAAAAACACTGTTGAATGTCTTTGAAGCTAAATTTTTGTTTATATTCATGGTTATTTTCTTAGGATACATTCTTAGGAATGAGATAGTGGCTGTGTAAATTTTAAGTACTTTTGAGTGCTATGTTTTGCAAATTTACCCTCCAGTAGGATTGTTTAGTTTATCCTCCCACAAGTCATGATAAATGAAAGAAAATTATATTTTTTTCTCCCCCCAACCCCCTATGCTAAATCAAGGCGACATTGTTTACTAAAGATGCTGTTTGGTATAAAATTAGCAAAAAGTATTTCTGAATAAATATATTTACACTTTTAACAAATGTTTTGAATAACTAAAATGTTTAGCTTTGTCAAAGGAATATAGGGTATATACTTTTTCTTAGCAAAAAAAATTACACATAAAATCATACAATGTAAGGGGGGAAAAGTTTTGTTTTAGAAAGAATTTTTTAAGCCATATTTTTCCCTCTGTTAAATGCACCTCATTATCTTGTGTGTTTTTTTTTTTCTCCAGTGAAGCTTTGCCCTTTTTCTTACTTCTGATTGACCTTTCCAGAGCAAGTGCACTAGCAAAGTTTGCCCTCAGTTCCAACTCACAGGTAAGTTATTTATGGCACAGATGTTAATAGTATTCCTTTTTTTTTTTTTTTTTTTTTTTTTTAGTTTGTTTACATTAATAAGAAGGGTTAATAGAGTTTCTTCATAGTCCAAGATTTAGGAATTGCCTACAATTGTAAGTTCAATTATCAAGTCCTAAGACTGGTCTTCTTAAGTGGCCTAGGAATGGTCCCATTTATCTAACAACTCAATTATAATTCCATAGCTTCTGGAATTTGGAATCTTCCCCATTTTCCTTTTTGAAGGTTTCAGAAATTAAAGTTATATTTTGGACTTTTGGATAAGTAAGAGTACGTACCTAATAAAATACAGGATAGGACCATGGAAGAGAGTCTCAGTAGATTTATTTCTAACTTTTGAAAACTAGCATTATTTCCAACCTAAAGTTTTCTCTTGGTGTTCATTAGTCACTTTAAAGAACCTAACATTTTAACAATCTTTCATTGGAGTATCTGAGTATAATAAAATAGCATGTACTAAAAACAAAAAAAGAAAAGAAAAGAAAAAACATGTATTTCTGCCTTGATTTTATAATTTGAGGAATAGTTATGATCTTTTGAGCCAAGGATATGATTTAGGTTTTATAATAATAACATGGTCTCCAAAATTTTGCAACTAAGAGCTTTTGTCAATGGTAGCCAAAATATAAAATGTTGTAAAATTATATGAGATTTAAATGGCAGGATTAATGCACCACTTCATAGGAATCTTTGCAAGAAATATCTTATTCAGTGGAAAGGAAAAGCAGGGCACTATATATGTTTTTTGTTTGTTTTTAGTCCACTGTACTATTAGTGTACTTTGTATTTAGAATGCCTATTAGTTGTATCATATTGTATATTTTATTCTTCGCAAATAAGTTAGATTTCAGTGGAAGCCCTAGCATGCTCCCTAACATTTTTTAAGTTGTTTGGGCCTTACCCTCATTGATGTGTTTGGTCTTTGTTTTAGGATGAAGTAAGGGAAAATATTGCTCGTGGAATGGCAATTTTAGGCCCTACGTTCACCCTTGATGCTCTTGTAGAATGCCTTGTGATTGGAGTTGGTACCATGTCAGGTTTGTAAGCAATTTTTAATATAGTTCAAAGTAAGTTTTTATAAAGAGGGAAAAAAGAACATCTTAGATTGCATTGGGTTATTATTAAATCCTGACTTTTAAGAGTCTGATAACACTCTTAAATTTGATTGTGTGAGTACGTGGGTATATTTGACCTCTCTGTCTGTTAGTTTTAATATAAACTTAGTAGTAGCAGGTTACTGATTCATTTTTCACTCTTGCCGTCTTTTTCAGTGCATCTTCCTTTCCGTGACTTTGTCTGTGGTGCTTTTGTTCTTTGCTTTGTTTGTATTCGAAGGCTTTTCTGGAAAGCACCTTCCAGACCCTGCTGTTGCCTATATGTACTAAATTAGTGACTTGGTTCCTTATGTATGACTGTCATGTAGAGATAGTATAAGAGTCAGGAGTTGTCGGCCCTGGCCAGGTAGCTCAGTTGGTTAGAGCGTCTTCCTGGTATGCCAAGGTGTTATGGGTTTGATCTCTGGTCAGGGTACATAGAAGAAGCAACCAATGAATATATAAACAAGTGGAACAACAAATTGATGTTTCTTTCTCCATTTCCCTCTAAAATCAATCAAATTAAAAAAATTTTTTTTTTAAGTTGGGAGTTGGTTAGAGATTGGATTCTCCTAATAGGATGGTAAGAAGATTTAGTCTGACAGTATGTAGTATATCTAGTTGGAGAGGAGAGAATTAGATGTTAAATATCAAACACAGGACTCTGTTATAAAGGACAAAAATTATGGTCTGGCTTGGAATTTTGCCAGAATGAATATATCGTGCTGTTGTGGAGGTTTTCTAAATCATTGAATAATTTTCTCATGTAGGCCAAAATGTAGTTAACTCCTGTTACCGTATATTTTCTAATACCTTAGTGCCCTTAATAAGGGGCTTCATTCTTTCAGAAATAAATTATCTAAGTTGTTTTTTTGTTAATCCTCACCTGAGGATTTTTTTTCCATTGCTTTTAAGAGAGAGTGGGAGGGAGGGGAAAAGGGGAGAGAGGAGAGAGACATCGATGTGGAGAGACACATCCATCTGTTGTCTCACACACTCCGACCGAAGCTAGGAAGAAACCCAGGTACAAGCACTTGACCAAGAATTGACCCCATGACCCTTCGGTGTATAGTCTGAGGCTCCAGCCATCGTGCCACACCAGCCAGAGCAAATTAAGTTGTTTTTTTTAAATATATTTTACTGATTTTTTACAGACCAGCTAGGGCTAAATTAAGTTTTAAGAATAGTTAGTTGTTATTAGTTGAGGTCTCTTTACTAGGTAGTGTATAAAAAATATAATGTTTCCTTTTTATTTTAGTTTTTTATTTCAAGAAAAACGATCTTAAATATAATAATGTTACCTGCAGTAAACCTTAATATGTCAAGAAAAATGATCTTAAACATAATAATGTTACATGCAATAAACATTAATATCTCAAGAAAAACGTTTTAAATATGATGTTACATGCAATAAACACTAATTATTCAAGAAAAATCTTACATATAATATTACATGCAATAAACATCAATATTTCAAGAATAAAAGGATTTTAAGTATAATAATATTACCAAAACTTTACTGACATAGTATGATATCACAAAAGTTGTAGGAAATATTAAAAATCTGCAAATAACAGGATTCTGTTATATTCTAGAATATTTTTCCCCCTTTGGCTCTATTTTTGTTTATCAGTTGTTCATTGTTGTTTATTATATTCCACAAATGAGTGAGATCGTATGATATATCTTTCTCCATCTGGGTTATTTCACTTAGCATGATGCTTTTAAAGTCTATTTTGTCAGATGTATTGCTACTCCAGCTTTTTTTTTTCTTTTCCATTTGATGGAAAACTTTTTTCCATCCCTTCATCTTCATCCTGTGTGTGTCTGTTGTTTTGAGATGGGTCTCTTGTAGGCAGCATATAGTTGGGTCATGTTTTTATATTCATTCAGCTATCCTACGCCTTTTGATTGGAGCATTTGATCCATTTACATTTAGGGTTATTATTGAGAGATACTTATTTATAGCCATTTTAATTCTGTATGGCTAGGTTTCTCTCTTTGTTTCTTCTCAGCAGTCCCTTTAGCATTTCTTGTAATGCTGGCTTGGTGGTGGTGAACTCCTTTAGCCTTTTTTTTTTTTTTTGTCTAGGAAGCTCTTTATTTGACCGTCTATTTTGAATGATAGCCTTCTGGATATAGTAATCTTGGTTTCAGATCCTAGCTTTCCTTTACCTTGAGTACTTCATGCCATTCCCTTCTGGCCTGTAGAATTTCTGATGAGAAATCAGGTGTCAGCCTTATGGGAACTCCTTTGTAGGTAACAGTTTTCTTTTCTCTTGCTGCCTTTAAGAGTCTCTCTTTGTCTTTAATTTTTGGCATTTTAATTATGATGTGTCTGGGCGTGGGCCTGTTTGGGTTCTTCTCTTTTGGGGTTCTCTGTTCCTCCTGAACTTGTGTGACTTTTTCCTTTATTTGGTTAGGGAAGTTTTCTGCCGTTATTTCTTCAAACACCTTCTCTATTCCTTTCTCCCTTTCTGCCTCTTCTGGCACACCTGCTATTCTAATATTGTTACATTTCACATTGTCCCACAGCTCCCTTAAGCTGTCCTATGGTTTTTTAATTGTTTTTTTTTTCTTTTTGGTTCTCGCTAAGTGATATTTTCAACTCTGTCTTCCAACTCACTGATTTGATCCTCAGCTTCCCCTAATCTGTGTATTCCTTCCAGTGTGTTCTTTATTTGTGCAATGTCATTCTTTATCTCAAACTGTTCTTTTTTCATAGTTACTATATCTTTTTTCATATTGTTGAGCATTTTTAACATCATTTCTCTGAACTCTGTTTCAGATAAATTTCTTATCACTGCTTCATTTATCTCTTCTGGAGAATTCACTAGTTCTTTCATTTGGAGGTTGTTTCTTTGTTTCCTTATTTTGGTTGTCTGCTTGGGTTTGTGACTGTTTTAGGTAGATCCTCTATAACTCTCAATCTCTAGTGCAGAACAGTGTTAAAGGCTGTTTCTGACTAATTGGATCAGGCTAAGACTCAAAGCCTCTTAGACCGACTCTGTCTACAGATAAATAGGATTTGACTTGATTTGCCCCCAGGCAATTGTCCTCAGGTGTGATGAGTTTTTTCCAGCAGGGTTGGGGCAGTTGCTTCTGCCTGGAGGCTAATTGTTATTTTAATCTCTTAAGTGGCCTCAAGGCAGATGTCTATATGGGAAAGATGTCCTTCACTGTGTAAGGGAATGACCCAGCCCAGTGTCTGCCTTCTGAGCTCTAACCCCGACTCCCCAGTCCTGGGTTCTGCTCTCACAGCTCCAGTTCACTTCACCCTCCCTCTGCCAGAGGACAAGGTGGATGGCTCCACAGGGAATTTTTGTGTGTTGGTCCTTTAGGAGGGTGCTTGAACTTTCAGCTGCCACTCCCTGGCAGACAGCACCCCACTGCTTTTCACAGCTAGATGTTATGTTGGTACCCTCCTCAGTTTGGTGCTCTCTGCTGGGGAGCCCAGCTTTGGGATTAGATCCCGGAGTTCTCAGTGGCACCCCCCACAGCTGAGATATCTCTTCGAGACTTCAGTTGCCATCTGTGGATGCCCAGCCAGCCCTTTCGCGCCTCCACCCCTCCTCCTACCAGGCTCTATGCAGTCGCCACCTTCAGTCGTTGGGTATCAGGGTTCTCTCCTGTGAGTTTTCCATTGATTATTCAGGAGGCCTTTCCGTATTTCAGTTGTAATTCCAGCTTGTTCCTGGGAGGATGTCTGTGTAGCATCCTCCTACTCCGCTGCCATTTTTAATCTTCATTTTATTCTAAAAATATAATGTTTCTTAAAACTTTCTGAAGGGTCAATTTTGTACAGTTATTTAATTTGTCATTCAACAAGTTTTATTTTGCAAAGAGGATATTTTTAAAATATTTTTTTTAAATGTACCTTCTTTAAAATTTTTTTGGTTAAAGTTCTGAGTTTTTGACAAAAATATAGTCATTTAACCACCACCACAATCAAGAAAAATGTTTTTGATTAGGTGAAAACATACCTTTGATTTTATTCAAGCAAAAGCATATAAAAAGATGAAGAGGATCAGCCAGGAGCTAGTAGTTGGCCATGAAACCAAGGATTAATCATTTGAAACTTATATGGAAAGCAGTGGAAACTAATGTGGCAAGTATGGTGATGAGTTTGTCACAATAGGTCAGAGAAGTAGACAAAAGAAGTGATTAGGTTTATAGTTGGAGAAGCCAGTCAGGAGACATTTACAGCTATACCAATATGGTATAATGATCAGAGATTTGGCTAAAGGAAAAGGACAGGTTTAACACATTAATCTGTAGAGTTAGGAAATAACCCTTTAGAAAGCCATTAAAAAGGAAAAAGTCTTTGCTTTCTGGACTATATAGATAAGTGCTCTTTGTATGGTAGCAATGCCTGGAGAACCTACGGCAACAGCAGTAGTTACTGTTGTACAGAGGGAAATAGGAGATCGCCAAGATGTAAAAAGCATTGGTTAAGTATAGTTTTCATGGTCTTGGGTTTGAAAAGATTAAATTTGACTGTTATTTAAAACATAGGTTATTCATAATCCTTTTGTTATTGCCATTTTGTATTCTCTTTAATTTCTATATTTGGGAGTAATTGCTATAGATTTTTTTTTAAATACAATATATGGTCTTGTTTTATTATTTAGTCATGATGTATTGCAATTCAGAAAATAAAATAAAACTGAGTTTTTTGTATTATATTTGTTGGCAATTTTTGTAGGAAAGGGGAATTTTTAAATTTATATTTTAAAACATTTTTATATTTAATATGAGTGATGTTTTTGAAAAGTGAGGGAGTAGGATTTGATTATATAAAATCTTTTCCAACTCTATAATTTTGTTACCTTCTATTTGAGAAGATTACTAAATAATATCTTAAACAGTTTGAGTTGCCTTTTTGCATCATATCATTTTTCAAACAGAGCAATAAAATTAACCAAAATTATAAAAACATCAATAGGTACTACAGAGACTAAATTGAAATGAGAGTTCAGTAGTACACATAAAATACTTACTATGAAAACGACATTTTTATTATGATACTATATCAGGAATCACTTAACTGGCAGCAGCATGTTTTACATTTAAAAAAAGTCTTTGGTGCTGAAACCGGTTTGGCTCAGTGGATAGAGCGTCGGCCTACGGACTGAGGGGTCCCGGGTTCGATTCTGGTCAGGGGTATGTATCTGGGTTGTGGGAACATCCCCAGTGGGAGATGTGCAGGAGGCAGCTGATCGATGTTTCTTTCTCATCAATGTTTCTAACTATCTCTCTCTCCCTTCCTATCTGTAAAAAATGAATAAAATATGTTAAAAAAAAAAAAAAAGTCTTTGGGCCCTGACCTGTTTGGCTCAGTGGATAGAGCGTCAGCCTGCGTACTGAAGAGTCCCAGGTTCGATTCCGGTCAAGGGCATGTACCTTGGTTGCAGGCACATCCCCAGCAGGGGTTGTGCAGGAGGCAGCTGATTGATGTTTCTCTCTCATTGATGTTTCTAACTCTTTATCCTTCTCCCTTCCTCTCTGTAGAAAATCAATAAAATGTATTTTTTAAAAAAATGTCTTTGGTCCACAGGTAAATTGCTTTTATGTTAACAAGTAGAATTGGACCAGTAATATAAAACTGAAGGGTTTGCTCCATTAGATATCCTTATTTCAAAACAGTATTTTTAAAAGGGAGATTATCAACTGTATATTAAATGCTCCCATAATGCCTGGCGTTGTGATTTTGGGGACATGGGAGAAGACAGTTAATTCCTCTGTGCTCTCAGGCCTGGCATCACCTCTGAGTTCCTAATTCTTTTTCCAGTAGATGACAAGGAGGTAACATACTAACATTTTCATACATTTGTCTAACTATGGGAAGAGTCCTTGTGATGTATACAGCATCAGAAATGCACATACTTCATTAATTATACATTAAATTTTTCTCTTTCCAGGAGTACGTCAACTTGAAATTATGTGCTGCTTTGGCTGCATGTCAGTTCTTGCCAACTACTTCGTGTTCATGACTTTCTTTCCAGCTTGTGTTTCCTTGGTTTTAGAGGTAACTACAGTTCTTATACAACATTACACACTTGATCTTAGCCAAAAGGCCGAGAAGCGATATCTTATACAACATTAATAGACGAGTAATACTTCTCATTGTATCACTTCACCTAAAAAAAATTAATGCCTTCTAATGTAACACTGACTTACTTTGTAGCTTTCTCGGGAAAGCCGCGAGGGTCGTCCAATTTGGCAGCTCAGCCATTTTGCCCGAGTTTTAGAAGAAGAAGAAAATAAACCGAATCCTGTTACTCAGAGGGTTAAGATGATTATGGTAATTACATCGCTTTCTTCTCCCTTCACTATCTTCTGTTCCAGTGTCATACTCTGCTTTTCAGTTTTATTTTTCTTTTGTCATCCTGTAATTTTTGGCTTTCTCTGATTTTCCTCTTCCCTTTTCTTAACTTGTTTCTCAGAGGCTCCTGGTCTTTCTTAGTGTCTCTCCCCTAAACAGATTTTTCAAGTTCCTCCACTTATCTCTCACTGAAAACCTGTTCTTTGGAATGTGTTCAGTAGTTCAGTGAGGCCAATACTTTAGTCATGGAGCAAGCTTGGGGTTTTTCATTCCTGTACGGGGAGGCCAAGGAAGATAGTATATCTTGTTATTCAGTTGCTAAGGATGAGAAGCTTAGGTTTTATTGATATGAGAAGATACATAATTTTTTAAAAACTTTATTTCAGTCTCTAGGCTTGGTTCTTGTTCATGCTCACAGTCGCTGGATAGCTGATCCTTCTCCTCAAAACAGTACAGCAGAAAATTCTAAAGTTTCTTTAGGATTGGATGAAAATGTGTCCAAGAGAATTGAACCAAGTGTTTCCCTCTGGCAATTTTATCTCTCTAAGTAAGTTCCCTGAGACCTACTTTGCTGTATATTAATCTTGGTACTCTATGCTTCTGAAAGTTTAGGTTATGCCTTTATATTTTTGAGTAATTTAATTTGCTTTCTTTTATTTAGAATGATCAGCATGGATATTGAACAAGTTATTACCCTAAGTTTAGCTCTCCTTCTGGCTGTCAAGTATATCTTCTTTGAACAAGCAGAGACAGAATCGACACTTTCATTGAAAAACCCCATCACGTCTCCTGTAGTGACCCCAAAGAAAGTGCCAGATGATTGCTGTAGACGGGACCCTGTAGTGGCCAGAAATAACCAGAAAGGCCATGCAGTGCAGGAGGAGACAAGGATAAACAAAGAAAGAAATGGTAATTTCTTAGTCTCTTCATTCTCTATTCTTAAAATGCTGATTTGTCAAGAAGTTGAGTCAGTTTTAAAACTTACGTTCGGTGTAGTGAATTTTCTTTTGATCTCTTGAACAGTTGAGGTTATAAAACCCTTACTGGCGGAAACTGACACCTCACACAGAGCTACATTTGTGGTTGGTAATTCCTCCTTGCTCGATACTTCACCGGAACTAAGGACACAGGAACCTGAAATCGAACTTCCTAAGGAGCCTCGGCCTAATGAAGAATGTCTACAGATACTTGGGAATGCAGAGGTGAGGAAAATAAAATAAACTCAAAGCTCGATATTTGCCTTAAGAAAAGGAGCTTTTTTAGTAAAGTAAGGAAGTTATAGCGACTAAGTACCTACTAAGTTCTAGGCACTCGTTGCATGGTTTGCAGGTATTGGTCTTATTTATGCCCCACAGCCTGTGAGATTAGTGGAATTATCCCCATTTTTTAGATGAGCAAGCTGAGGCCCCAGGAGGTTTAAGTATTCCCCAAAGTAACACATCTAGGAAATGGTAAAATTGGGTTCACGGGTTCAAGATTTACTGGCCTAAGAGTCAGTGGTCTTTCTACTTTATTACTGCTGATCATAGAGATGAGCAACTATTGTATTCTCATATGTGTGGTGAGGCCTAGAAAAGATTTAACATAGAAATGAGCCTCAAAAATTGAAGAAAACTTTTTGTTTTTAAAGTAAGCTTGTTGCTCATGAGGAAGTTTATTTTCCTTTCTGAGATTTTAACCTGGTTCCCACCTACATGACCATATGAGTCCACTCATGCTTTAGTGGGATATTGTGTTCTAGACATACCTGCTTCATCTGGTTCATTAATTTATGTACAAATGAGTGAGAATAGAGTTATGTTTGTTTTCTTTACCACTTTCCTTTCCCATTCCTATTAACATGCATATCAATATCTCAGCTGTCTTCCTGTATATAGGGTTAGCAAAACCTATAGGATAAATATCAGAATTTTTAAATTATGGATATTTTCCCTGTGGACCTTCCTTGCTAAATTTAGTGTTTTGTTGTTACATTTGTTTAATTGTCACATTTTTATGGAGAATTGTCTTTCATTTTGATTATCTTATTTGTTCCTAAATTATCTTTAGAATTCTGTAGTCCTTTAGGTTCTCCTCTTGTGTTAGTTCTATTGAGAGTATTATTTGCATTAAATGGTTTATTTAGTATGAATAATATGAAGTGCAGTTCTTCAGTCTTTTGTCATCACTCTCCCTCAACTCCCTCCTGTTTTTATTTTTTTATTTCTTTAGAAAGGTGCAAAATTCCTTAGTGATGCTGAGATCATCCAGTTAGTCAATGCTAAGCATATCCCAGCTTACAAATTGGAAACTCTGATGGAAAACCATGAACGAGGTGTATCTATTCGCCGACAGTTGCTTTCCAGAAAACTTCCAGAGCCTTCTTCTCTCCAGTATCTACCTTACAGGGACTATAATTACTCCTTGGTATGTTACTTTCTTGATTTGAGAAGGTTTGCTTTGTAACTTTTTAGTTTTATAGCTTTGGTCTTTAGCTTTTTAGTTTTGTTCTTTTGTGTGTGTGTGTGTGTATCTTTATTGATTTCAGAGAGGAAGGGAGAGGGAAAGAGAGAAACATCAATGATGAGAGAGAATCATTGATTGGCTGCCTCTTGCAGTCTCCTACTGGGTACCAGGCCCACAACCCAGGCATGTGCCCTTGACCAGAATCTAACCTGGAACCCAGTAGGCCGCAGACTGACGCTCTATCCACTGGGCCAAACCAGCTAGTGCTAATTTTGTTCTTGACTGGTCTTTTATATTTACATAGTTTTTATAAAATATTTTCCTTTTTTAGTAATTTTACTGTAATTTTGTATTCTACTTATGATATAGGTCATAGAAATTAAAAATATTCTTCCTGTTTTATAGTCATTACTCAAATATTTTAGTATCTTAAAGACTTTTTTTTTAATCAGAGCTGAGATTTCTTTAAAAATATATTTTACTGATTTTTTTACAGAGTGGAAGGGAGAGGGATAGAGAGTTAGAAACATTGATGAGAGAGAAGCATCGATCAGCTGCCTCCTGCATACCCCCTACTGGGGATGTGCCTGCAACCAAGGTACATGCCTTCGACCAGAATCGAACCTGAGACTCTTCAATCCCCAGGCCGATGCTCTATCCAGTGAGCCAAACCGGCTAGGGCTCTTAAAGACTTTTTAAAGAGTAAATAAAATTTTTGTTGAAAATTACACTAAAGGGTTAAGTGAAGAAAGTTATTAATGACAAGAGTGTTATATTTGCAGTACAGATTTTCATTAGGTATCTGACTTTACTTTTAGGTGATGGGAGCTTGTTGTGAGAATGTTATTGGATATATGCCCATCCCTGTTGGAGTGGCGGGACCTCTGTTCCTGGATGGAAAAGAATTTCAGGTTCCAATGGCAACAACAGAAGGTTGTCTTGTGGCCAGCACTAATAGAGGCTGCAGAGCAATAGGCGTAAGTTGGCATTTATATATTTGCCTGTTTTAGGCTACACTCTAGGCAGGTGATGGGAAGAGATTGGGGACAATAAGGGACACCTTTTGGGATAAGCAGAAGTGTTTTCAGAATTAATATGTGCTTCTGTAACATACTCTGCATAGCTTGGTGGGGGTGCCAGCAGCCGAATCCTTGCAGATGGGATGACGCGTGGCCCAGTGGTGCGTCTTCCCCGTGCTACTGACTCTGCAGAAGTGAAGGCGTGGCTTGAGACACCGGAAGGGTTCACAGTGATAAAGGAAGCATTCGACAGCACCAGCAGGTGTGTGTGTGTGTGTGTGTGTGTGTGTGTGTGTGTAAGTGCATTTATGTTTATTTCAGAACCAGTGTATCTTTTTTGATCACTAAACATAATTGTTAGCATATTGCCAGCTTAAAATGATCTAAAATATCTACCTTTAATTCATTCATTCAACATTAATAATATTAATGCTTGGTTTGGGGTAGGGGAGCAGAATGTTAATCCTAATGAATACCTCTATAGAGGTAACTTAGAAAACTATAGTGTGAGCTGGTAAGTTTATGTGTTGATTTTACAACACTTACTTCGATCAGACTGTTATTTGCCCTAGAAGAGCTTTGACTTAGCCTTGCAAGTAGGCAAAATTTCATTCATTCAACATTAATAATATTAATGCTTGGTTTGGGGTAGGGGAGCAGAATGTTAATCCTAATGAATACCTCTATAGAGGTAACTTAGAAAACTATAGTGTGAGCTGGTAAGTTTATGTGTTGATTTTACAACACTTACTTCGATCAGACTGTTATTTGCCCTAGAAGAGCTTTGACTTAGCCTTGCAAGTAGGCAAAATTGCCTGAGAACATGATTTTGGAACCAGGATAGAAGTAAATATTAGTATAGTAGATTTTCTTTGAATATAGAAAATTAAATTTATAATGAAGCATAAACAATACAAATGATAACCTTGCTATAGTTCAAGCTTATATGCTTGTTTTTGCTTGGACTTTTAAAGTTTATCTATGATGAAACGATTGTCTATAGCCCTCCCTTCTTGTAGCATATAAGAATGAGAGAGTTGATATAATATTCTAATATAATGTTTAAAAAAGAAAATACATTAATAAGTAATCTCCATGGGGTTTCTCTTACAAATAAAATGAACCAACAAAACTAGATTTTTAAGATAACTTCCAACTTCTTAAAAAAATACTTGCTTCTTTTGTTGACAGGTTTGCACGTCTACAGAAACTTCATATGAGTGTGGCTGGGCGTAACCTTTACATTCGTTTCCAGTCCAGGTCAGGTGATGCCATGGGGATGAACATGATTTCAAAGGTGAGCATGGGTTGACTAGAACAGAACTTGCAGGAGTGTCCCAGCAAAGGGGAGCTCAGAGACAGAAGTGGGGCCAGCCTCACTGTCTATGTAATGCCCTCCTGTACTTTGAATATTACACCACATACATGTGCTGCTTACTCAAAGAGTTAATTGATTGACAGATTTTTATTGAAAAGTAAATACTGATTCATGTAACTCATTATGTAAATCAGACATTTATTGATTGGTGGTGTTTGTATTTGATATATTTAATTTAGATTTGGCATTATACACATTCTGGGTCTATTTAGAGGGCATGGGCAGTTTAGGAGTTAGCACTTTAAAACTTTGTCTTGCCGAAACCGGTTTGGCTCAGTGGATAGAGCATCAGCCTGCGGACTGAAAGGTCCCAGGTTCGATTCCGGTCAAGGGCATGTACCTGGGTTGCGGGCACATCCCCAGTAGGAGATGTGCAGGAGGCAGCTGATCGATGTTTCTCTCTCATCGATGTTTCTAACTATCTCTCTCCCTTCCTCTCTGTAAAAAAATCAATAAAATATATTTTTAAAAAAAACAAAAAAAACCTTTGTCTTATAAACCTTGAAAGTTGACCTCTTCTGGAGACTTTAAGTCTTGTGTTTAAGAGGCCAAGCTTATGTACATAGTACATTTATTTTAATTACCTCCTATAAGAAGCTTGTGTATGGCTTACATTTTATTCTATTGGTATTTGTTATTTACCAGACACAAATGTAACATGTTAAAGTCAGTTAAGTTAGTAAAATTTATTTTTTGGTTTACCTGTTTATAAGTACTATTTGGAAAGAGAATGGACAGTGACTAAATGCATACCCTTTAAAAATTGCCAATAAACAGTATACAGAGGTTCCTAAAACAATTAAAAATATAATTACTATGATATAGCAATTCCACTTCTGGGTATATATTCAAAATAATTCAACGGAAGATCTCAAAGAGATAATTGTACACCCTGGTTTATGGCAGCATTATTCACAATGGCAAAAGGGTTGAAGCAGCCCACGTCTCCATTGATGGATGAATGCATAAACTAAATGTGGTGTACATATGCAATGGAATCTTATTCACCCTAAAGAGAAAGGAAATTCTGACATGCTAGGTAGGCATGAACTGTGAAGTTCCCTTGCTAATTGAAATGCTCTGGTTACAGAAAATAAGTGTGTATGCTTCCCATGTAGGAGGTAGACTGGTAAATTCATAAAGATGGAAAGTAGGATGGCGATTGCCAAGGGCTGAGGAGAAAGGGGAATGGGAGTTATTTAATGGGTAAGATAAAAAGAGTTCTGGAGATTGGTTGTACAACAGTTGGATATACTTAAAACGATTAAACTGTAAACTTGAAATTAATTACAGTGGTAAATTCTGTGTTATATGTATTTTAGCACAATTGAAAACTATTTTTTTAATTTCCCACAAGTACGTTTTAGGTTACTGAGGTGTGAGTTAACTGCATTAATTTCACTTAATTGGAAATCATTAGAAGTCTTATTTATATTTCGTGTAATATAAATTCCATCAAGTTTCCATTTACAACAAGATTTATTTAATGTCTGACCTCTCCTTCCAGGTTTAGTAAACTGGGCTTTTAGTAACAATTTAACAACCATAAAAAGGAATTCATTAAACATTGATCATGGGTTGGGTAACTTCCTCCCCCAGTGACATGAATATGAGTATTATATTCTCATTGAGTATTTTTTAATATTCTCATCTACATTCTAATTTTCAGTCACTACAAAGAAGTTTGTTTTCATACCTAGAAAGAACCATTAGGAATCTATACCTGATTGAGAAATTACTTTTGTACTCAGTTTCTTTATAGTTATTGTATTGGAAGTTAAGATTATTATAGTTACTATACTTAGTATTAGCACCAGATATAAATAAAGCCTCTGATCTATAAGTAACTGTGCACTTTAATGTAATTTTTCTTCGTTTGTTTGTTTTGTTATTGTTAACAGGGTACAGAGAAAGCACTTTCGAAACTCCATGAGTATTTCCCTGAAATGCAGGTCCTGGCAGTTAGTGGTAACTATTGTACTGACAAGAAACCTGCTGCTATAAACTGGATAGAGGGGAGAGGAAAGTCTGTTGTTTGTGAAGCTGTCATTCCAGCCAAGGTTGTCAGAGAAGTGAGTGATTGGATAAATGTTCTATTAGTTTTATATAAAAATTGGAGAAAGGAATGGGAACATTCTAAGTTTAATATACGGGGGTATGTTTTCGTTAAAGATGACTGTTTTATCATATCTTGCCCATCTGTCCATGGCATTCATAGGAGCTGTTACTCTTTTAATTGAGGACAGGGCTTGAATGGGGCCCTATCTAAACTTCCTTGTTTTCTGGAGGCACAGAACGATAGATATGGGGAACACACCCCTGAATCTTCTGGGGGAGATGTAGAATGTGCACAACTCTGTTTTCTAGGTGTTAAAGACTACTACGGAAGCTATGATTGACGTCAATATTAATAAGAATCTGGTGGGCTCCGCCATGGCCGGGAGCATCGGAGGGTACAATGCCCATGCGGCCAACATCGTCACTGCCATCTACATTGCCTGTGGGCAGGTGAGGGCTCCAGCCGCCACTGCTTTTCTCTTTTGTTCTCCGTGAGAGAAGTTTATATTTTTCCTGTCTTTTCCCCCCCAGGATGCAGCACAGAATGTTGGTAGTTCAAACTGTATTACTTTAATGGAAGCAAGTGGTCCCACAAATGAAGATTTGTATATCAGTTGTACCATGCCATCTATAGAAATAGGAACTGTGGGTGGTGGGACCAATCTGCTTCCACAGCAAGCCTGTTTGCAGGTATGAAGTGACTTCAAGTCTAATTCTCACTGAGATTCTGTGTTTCTACCTGACACTGCATGTGACTCACCTCTGTATTTTAGTTGGTCTTTTCATTCTTTTGTTTTCCAGCAGCCTAGTCCAAGTATGTATATGTTCAGGCATATGCTTAAATAGAGAAAGTAGATTAAGAGGCAAATAAATGTTCATGTACTCTGAGTAAGTACACTGCCAGCCAGGCCGTGGATGTATGTTAACTATGGTCTATACATTGTAAATCTTGGAAGTTTAGTGGAGTCTAGTTCGATTCTGCTGCCATTGTAGTTGCCCTTAATTTAGTTGATTGGGTAGGAAATTGTTGCCATGACTTGAAGGGTGAGTCCTGCTGTTTCTCTCTCTCGGACTGCAGATGCTAGGTGTTCAAGGAGCATGCAAAGACAATCCTGGGGAAAATGCCCGGCAGCTTGCCAGAATCGTGTGTGGTACAGTAATGGCTGGGGAATTATCACTGATGGCAGCATTGGCAGCAGGACATCTTGTCAAAAGTCACATGATTCACAACAGGTAAGACTTAAAGATTTATTTAACATGTTTTCCTTGTACTCAAAATATGCATTAGAAAAACTTAGTATTCAGCCATGGCTAGTTAGTTGGAACATCATTAGTGGCTCAGTTAATTGGAGCACCATCCTGTGCACTGAAGGGTCATGGGTTCAATTCCCGGTCAGGGCACATTCCCAAATGTGGGTTCAATCCCTGGTCAGGAGGCAACCGATCGATGTTTCTCTCTTTCTTTTCCTCTCCCCTCCCCTCTCTCTAAAATCAATAAACATATTCTCAGGTGAGGATTTAAAAATAAATAAATAATAATAAAAACCTAGTACTCAGCTACAGTATTTCTAACTTAAAATTCTGCATTCTTGACATTTTGTATATCTCTTTGTCTTTTTCTCCATAGGTCAAAGATAAATTTACAGGACCTCCAAGGAACTTGCACCAAGCAGGCCGCTTGAATAAATAGCCTGACGGTTCTGAACTGAAATACGGGTGTTGGGTTCTAATGGACTAACATAAAATCTGTGAATTAAAAAGCTCAATGCAGTGTCTTGTTGAGGACGAATAGATGTGATCGGTGCGGCGGCTGCTTGGTGTTTGGCTCTTTCAGAAAGGTGTGCGGCCCTGCCCATGCAGCTTCCTCAGCTCTGAAGACAGCTGAGTGCTCTCCAGGCTGTTCTTCGGGAAGACCGCTCCATGGACATTCTGCTTGAGAGCGCCACAGGTGGTCATCAGCAGCTCGCTTCTGAGAGAGCACACGCTGGAAAAGAGGGTTTTCTTTTGATGAAATTCATGGAGTTCATGGTGTGAGGTTGGCCCTTCTTCCCCAAACCCCCCACCACCAAGGGTTGAAAATGGGTTTTTAAATTGCACTGTAGCTGACAAAACTCCTGATTTCGTAGTTAATTTATTAAGCCTGGGTTGTAGAACTTTAAGAAATAAGAACTAAGTTTATTTTTTGTAAACTAATACTTCATTTGGTGCTGGTCTATTTTGATTTCTTTTGGGGTAGCCAACATGATTCTTCAGAAGATGACCTGCTTTCTTCAAGGGAATATTACTCTTATTCCCAAACTACAGAATCATGTGCTAAGCAGTGCTAAATAGTTCTCAATCAAGAAAACAAATCACTGCATTTATACCTCTGCAGGCTATTTGCTCAGAGAGATCTCTTGTCGAAATGTAAATGTTTGTCTAGATTGGCTATAACATATCTTTGAACATAAGGCTTTAAGAAACAGAATTTTGTGCTCTTTATTAAAGATACCAGAGCTCTTAATTTTGCTTAGACTAGTGATTTTCAACCTTTTTCATTTTATGGCACACATAAACTAATTGCTAAAATTCTATGACACACCAAAAAATACTTCTTGCAGATCTGACCCAAAAAAGGGTAT
Source organism: Myotis nattereri (assembly GCF_964212035.1). Taxonomy (NCBI): domain Eukaryota; kingdom Metazoa; phylum Chordata; class Mammalia; order Chiroptera; family Vespertilionidae; genus Myotis; species Myotis nattereri. The sequence continues at coordinate 40,072,890 of NC_138079.1, forward strand.
AATTATGATTTGTTGACATGAGACGGCTGTTGTTGTATTGGCTATTGGCAATATTTTATTTGGCAATCTAAGGGAAAGAGGTCAGTGCCCTTGACTAAATAGTCAGGTACTGCATGTTTTAAAAATTCTTGTAGCACACCGGTTAAAAATCGCTGGCTTAAAAATGACTCTGTTTAACAACATACAACTCTGTGACCCCTCTCAAAACTCAGAGAGTGGAAAATAAGTTTGAAAGAAAAAATACGATTTCATTCATCAACTTTAATTTCTTAAAAGAAAAATTTATTTAGCTGAAAATCTAGTTTCTTGTAAAGAATTGTATAAAATCTACATATGTTGTAATAGAACCTCATGCTAGGAATTTATTAAAGTGTTCAATAAATAAATAAAAATCAACTTGTATACTGATAAAACACTCTAAGCTTAGGCCAGAGACAATAGTGTTCTTTCATGTTGCCAGGAAACCCTGGCGTGCTTGTGGAGCCTAATGCAAGGGGAAGTCAGGTTTCAGAGCCAGTGAAGGGAAGGTGCCGTGTGAATGGCCCTGGAAAGTGCTGTGTTCCTGTGGCCAGGAGGTTGGTGACTTCATACAGGGCTCTTGGATGGACCCATAAAAGCTCTTAGCTTTCTCAGGGGGTCAGCAGAGCTGTGGGATCTTCATTTTTTTTAATGTACAAGTTTTGTATAAGTAATAAAGAACTCTTTATTTTGTATTACACCTAATGCTTCAAGTGTTGGTCTTGGAGAGCTGATGGCTTGTGTAGAAGATGGACTCTGAGAAACATTCCAGCAATGCCGTGGCAGCACGGAGAGCCTCTGAATGATTGTGTCTGCAGTGTTGTGGAAATTGTCTGTAAACTTGAAATTGCTTCTGTTGCGACCTTTCAGCCAGTGACTTATTTATCTGACCTTTTCATAGACATGGCCGTGAAAAATACGTTGCGTCTTCATTTTGGTGACTATAACCAATATCGTCTTGCTAAATTAATGTTTTGTACAATTACTACATTGTATACATTGTTATACTTTTTTCCAGTTCCAGTAAATTATGAAAAGGAAGTTAATACTGTGTAAGCAGTAACCTTTTTTGTTTGGATTAACCCTCAGCCTGAGGCCTGGAAGCTTGTAAAGTCTGGCCAGGGTGGTAACCTATTTCACGCTAGGTGTCATGACCATTCATTGTTCTCCATTGTATTCTCCAACTCTGCAGCGTTAATGGCAGGCTGCTGTTGCATGTATATTAAAATTATCTTCCTTATACTTAGAGAATTGGATCAGTTGAGATTTATCATTTCAACTCAACCACTTTTGGATATCAGGGTGTGAGGGTTAGTTGAGAGGAAGAGGGCATAAAGATTGGGCAGCCAAAACCAACTAGCCATTGCAGGTGTGCTTTGAAGCTGTTTCCAGCTGAACTGGAGAGTATAGCGTTGGCCTCTCTAAAAACTGATTCCCATTTATTTTCAATTGACTACACTTCTGCTGTAGTTAAGAGGTGAAAAGTATGTGTGAGCCTCTAAGAACAAAAGCCCATATAATAGAGAATCAGTTTGAATTTTTCTTCCCAGATGACATGTGATCACTTGTAGAGCCAGTCCCCCTCTCCTCCCCAACTCCACTCCCAGATTGGAGCGAGTTAGCTAGGTAACAGTGAAGGATTTTCATCCCCTTTCTGTGGGGGTGATTTCATGAGCAGTGATTGCATGTGGCAGGACAGAACTTTTTCTCATCTTAGGAAAGGATAGAGAAATCAAGAGGAAACATTCACACTGTTCAAGGGTCTGAACTCAAATGAGGATGCAGAGTTGCAAAACAGCAATACAAATCACTGTATAGAAGGTAAAACAAGCAGTAAAATTAGCTACAGAAAACATTTTTCAAGACCAATGCTTCCCTAACTGTGCTGGCCAAGACTAATTAATAATAAAGATAATGGATAACCTGTACAGTGAAAACCAGGAGATGTTATGTTGTAACATTCCCATTTCCCCCCACTGTAATGGAACATGCTTCCCACACTCCCATTAGTTTTCTTTTCCTCCTGAACAAATGTAAGAGCTGCTGAGGGAGGTACGGGCACTCTTGCATCGGGTAACAGTTGCCCGGCTTGTGCTAACAGCTGCAGTTAGGAGGTAGAACACAGAAGAGGACATTAACTCGGTGCTTCTCCAACTAGAGTACGCAACATACTGGGAAGAACTGTCAAAACAAATTGCTGCCCTAGCCGGTTTGGCTCAGTGGCTAGTGTCGGCCTGCGGACTGAAGGGTCCCAGGTTCGATTCTGGTCAAGGTCATGACCTTGGTTGCAGGCACATCCCCGGTAGGGGATGTGCAGGAGGCAGCTGGTCGATGTTTCTCTCTGATCGGTGTTCTAACTCCCTCCTTTCCCCTCTGTAAAAAAATAAAGTATTTTTTTAAAAAACACCAAACAAATAAATTGCTGAGTTATCCCCAGGGTTTCTGATTCTCTGGGTCTGGGTGGGGCCAGGACTTGGATAGTTCTATTGATGCTGCTTTTGCGCTAACAGTTCTGGGTTTCAGTATGAGGTACCTGGTATTACTGAGTGAACAGTATTAGAAAATCATGTTCATTCAGAAGCACACAGTTGGAAACCTCTGTGGAAAGATCAAGTGTTGGTTAATAAGAATTAGAATTGCCCTGACTGGTTTGGCTCAGTGGATAGAGCATCGGCCTGCGGACTGAAAGGTCCCACATTCAATTCCGGCCAAGGGCATGTACCTTGGTTGCAGGCACATCCCCAGTAGGAGGTGTGCAGGAGGCAGCTGATCTATGTTCCTCTCTCATTGATGTTTCTAACTCCATCCCTCTCCCTTCCTCTCTGTAAAAAATCAATAAAATATATTTTAAAAAAATAAGAAAAGAATTAGAATCCCTAGAGCAGCGGTTCTCAACCTGTGGGTCGTGACCATCGGAAAACACATAGCATATCAGATATTTACATTATGATTCATAACAGTAGCAAAATTACAGTTATGAAGTAGCAACGAAAATAATTTTATGGTTGGGGGTCACCACAACATGAGGAACTGTATTACAGGGTGGAGGCATTAGGAAGGTTGAGGGCCTAGAGAGATACAGTAACTGATTAACTAGAAAGTATATTTGGATTTGGTGTTACCCTGCCCTCCACCTATGACCATCCTTCCCTCTCAACACTAAAGGTCTGCATATCTTCTTTTTAATTAAATCTTTATTGTTCAGATTATTACATTTGTTCCTCTTTTTTCCCCCCATAACTCCCCTCCTCCCAGTTCCCGCCCCACCCTCCACCCTCACTCCCCACCCACTGTCCTCATCCATAGGTGCACGATTTTTGTCCAGTCTCTTCTCGCATCTCCCACACGCCTTCCCCCCCCAAGAATAGTCAGTCCATTCCCTTTCTATGTCCCTGATTCTATTATGATCACCAGATTATTTGTTCACTTGATTCTTAGATTCACTTGTTGATAGATGCATGTTTGTTGTTCATAATTTGTATCTTTACCTTTTTCTTCTTCCTCTTCTTTTTTTTAATTAATTTATTTTTTTAAATATATTTCATTGATTTTTTTACAGAGAAGAAGGGAGAGGGACAGAAAGTCAGAAACATCGATGAGAGAGATCGATCAGCTGCCTCCTGCACGCCCCCCAGTGGGGACGTGCCTGCAACCAAGGTACATGCCCTTGGCTGGAATCGAACCCGGGACCCTTGAGTCCACAGGCCGACGCTCTATCCACTGAGCCAAACCGGTTCAGCCTTCTTCCTCTTCTTAAAGGATACCTTTCAGCATTTCATATAATACTGGTTTGGTGGCCGAAACCGGTTTGGCTCAGTGGATAGAGCGTCGGCCTGCGGACTGAAAGGTCCCAGGTTCGATTCCGGTCAAGGGCATGTACCTGGGTTGCGGGCACATCCCCAGTGGGGGATGTGCAGGAGGCGGCTGGTCGATGTTTCTCTCTCATCGATGTTTCTGACTATCTCTCTCCCTTCCTCTCTGTAAAAAATCAATAAAATATATTAAAAAAAAAAATACTGGTTTGGTGGTGATGAACTCCTTTAGCCTTTCCTTATCTGTGAAGCTCTTTATCTGACCTTCAGTTCTGAATGATAGCTTTGCTGGATAAAATAATCTTGGTTGTAGGTTCTTGGTATTCATCACTTTGAATATTTCTTGCCATTCCCTTCTGGCCTGCAAAGTTTCTGTTGAGAAATCAGCTGACAGTCGTATGGGTATTCCCTTGTGGGTAACTGAGTTTCTTTCTCTTGCTGCTTTTAAGATTCTCTCTTTGTCTTTTGCTCTTGGCATTTTAATTATGATGTGTCTTAGTGTGGTCCTCTTTGGATTCCTTTTGTTTGGGGTTCTCTGTGCTTCCTGGACCTGTAAGTTTATTTCTTTCACCAGGTGGGGGAAGTTTTCTGTCATTATTTCTTCAAATAGGTTTTCAATATCTTGCTCTCTCTCATCTTCTGGCACCCCTATAATTCTGATGTTGGTACGCTTGAAGCTGTCCCAGAGGCTCCTTACACTATCTTTGTATTTTCGGATTCTTTTTTCATTTTGCTTTTCCGGTTGGGTGTTTTTTGCTTCTTCGCATTTCAAATCTTTGCCTTGATTCTTGCGCTCCTCTGGTCTGCTGTTGGGAGTCTGTATAGTATTCGTTATTTCAGTCCGTGTATGCTTAATTTCTAGTTGGTTCTTTATCATAACATCGAGGGTCTCATTAGATTTCTTGAGGATCTCACTACATTTATCGGCAGCTTCTAGACAGTTCTTAAGAGACCTTAAAAGTGTGGTTCTGAACTCAATATCCTCCATTGACAGTTTTGTCCTGTTTCTTTGTCTCCGTATTTTTTATGCTTTCTTGGTGCACCCCCTAGTGGTCTTTGTGCACAGTCTTGTTATAGTTAAGCCTTGATTGTTGTCGGCAATACCGGGGGTGATTTGACCTCCAGGCTAACTGGCTATGAGAGTCCGCTGTGTCTGCAGTGGGAGAGCTTCTGTGCTGGATCTCTAGGGCGGTGCTAATCTAGCGTTTGCCTGAGGCTATCCGGCAAATGGCTCTGCACAGGGCTTGGGCGGGGCAGGTCCCCGGGGATCTACAGGGCGGGTGGAGCGAGCAGTTATGGCTGCTCTCAGTTCCGTCCCTAGGGGCTCTGCCTCACAGAGTCCCAGCAACCGCTGCAAACCTCGGAGAGAAAGCTGCCTTCGAGTTCCAACCGAAGCCAGACAGTCCCGCTTCTCCCGTTTGAGTCTGAGTCCCTAGAGACTCGCCCGAATCTGGAGCTCAGAGTCTGAAACTCCGTCCTGATTGAAAACAACAACCGCGCCCTCCGCCGCCAGCCCGCTCCGCGTGCACTCCGCACCTGAGTATTTCACTTCAGCACTGTGCCTCCTCTGAGTCTGGGTATAATATTCTCTTTCCTCCTAGTTGTAGAATTTCCACTCAGCCAGCCTTCCTGTGGTTCTGGATGATGTCCATTCCGTCTTTTAGTTGTTTTTTGAAATGGTTGTTCGAGGCAGCAATCTCCGGCGTTAACCTATTGCCGCCATCTTCAAGGTCTGCATATCTTTAATGAATGGAATGACTGCCCCAGACAGACATCTACCCTCTGTTGATTATGAAATTCCTTGCTTTCCTGTCACTTGAAATTTGAAAAGGTAAACAGGACTTAGTGGATAGGGTAGGGGTAGGGGTAGGGAATGGTTGAGGGAGCAATTCTGTTTCCACTCTAAAATCACCTGAGATTGTATGTTGAAAGTGTTGGACACCATAAAGCAAATGCAGAGGCTTGTTAGTCCTAAATGATGTGTTATGGATGAACCTACTCCAAGCTAACTCTCAGCTGAAGATCACACAGGGGCCTCTACCTCTCTGACCATTTCATTGTTTGGACTTGGGCTGTAGCCTCAAAGGACTAATGAAAACAAGGTTTGGTGCACTTCCTGCCTCTCTTCTGATATATCAAGTACACCTTGCGAGAACCTGACCTCATTCTTAAACTTACATTGCTCTTCTTAGTAGCAAAATACACTCAGATCTGTATAGAGCATCGCACTCACCTCTGGCCACGGCACCTTCAACAGACATGGATGCTCTCACACTGCACAACCCTTGGGAAGTAGTCAAGGCTTACACTTGGCTTGTACACTTGGTGTAGCCTGGATAATTGCAAAGCTCTTGAGGAAAGGGCCTACCGAGGACAGAATCCAAATATTTTTTCTTTTTAAAAATATATTTTTATTTCCGACAGGAAGGGAGAGGAAGAGAGAATCAATGATCGGCTGCCTCCTGCATGCCCCCTACTGGGGATCAAGCCCACAACCCAGGGATGTGCTCTTCACCAGAATTGAACCCGGGACCCTTCAGTCCACAGGCCAATGCTCTATCCACTGAGCCAAACTGGTTAGGGCCAGAATCCAAATCTTGAATGCCCCATCAGAAAAAAACTTTCAGAAACACCTCTAATAAATGTATTTCTTGATAGATTATGTTGACATGTATATTATCCAACAAAATCAAAATATACAAATAAAAGTTGAAGATTTTTCTGTACTCCAGTGGTAAATCTTGCCCCCATTTTCCTCCAGACTGAGACCTCTTCAAGGCAGGGACAATGTCTTGTTACTTTAGTATAGCACCTTAAAGTTAAGGTACTTGATGTTGAATACATTAATATAATTAGGACTTATTCCAACATAAAAATAAGTCATTTACAGTGTTGAGCTGGAAGTCCTAGAGAGCTCCATTTCAGTCGTGCCTGTCACTACTAACTGTGAGACCTATTCACTTCACGGTTCTCTTAGTTTCCTTATTTGTAAGAGACAGTTGTCCTTATCTTACTCTACACACACTATAAAATGTTATATTCTCTCATATGTGTACAGCATTTTATTAGCCGAAGGTGAAATATGAGGCATTTTTCTAGTGGCTGTGATAAGGATCTCATGTATAGTTTAGGGAACAGCCTATGCCTTCCACAGAGCACCCTCCTGGTTCTGGGCAGAGTTGCTTAGCCATTTGCCTCTCTTTTATCATGTCTCCTCAGGAACTGCAAAGCTAACTAGTTAACTCTTTGCAGCCCAGACCCTGTGGGCTGTCACAGCATTTGCTTTACAATACCTTGCACGTTTGCCACAATCCCTGGCTGGGAGATTCAGATCTTTTTATAAAGCCTAAATCCTAGGGGAAAAGATAAAGGTGTCCCTCTTCCTGGATCTCATCCTTTTGAATTTAAAATACTGTTCTTAGACAGCTCACCCTCCTCCATTTATTCCTCCTGTTGTCAAATATGTACCTTCTCATTGAGATAAAAATCTCTGCCCCTTTCAGTCCCATTTGCTTCTTTTCACAACCTATCCATTTTTTTTTAAAGTGAGGGTTTGCTTTTTTAATATATAGTTGACATACAATGTGTTAGTTTCAGGTGTACAACAAACTATCAATTCCCCCGCCCCCCCCCCCGCCCCCCCCCCCCCCACTAATTTGCTGCCTCAAATATACATTCCATTGAAACTGCTTATTTTAGATGGGGACCTATGTTCTGAGGCTTACAAGCTAGTTGGACTGATAAGCTTATTAGTACAGCTGCTAGATTAGTACAACAAGCAATATTATAGTACATTACTTTGGACTCTTATCCGCAGTTTCATGTTCAGTGGTTTGTTGCCTGCAGTTCAAAAGTATTAAATGGAAAATTCCAGAAATAAACAATTTAGTAGTGTGATAAAATCTCATGCCATCCTGTTTTCTTCCACCTGGTACATGAATCATGCGTTTGCATAGTGTATCCTCATTGTATGTTACCTGCCCGTTAGTCACTGGATGGCTGCCTAGATTATCAGGGACCACATTCACATAACTTTTATCTATATTATATATATACTAGAGGCCCGGTGCACAAAAATTTGTGCACTCGGGGGAAGAGGGGTCCCTCAGCCCGGTCTGTGCCCTCTCGCAGTATGGGACCCCTCGGGAGATAACGACCTCCTGGCTTAGGCCTGCTCCCGGGTTGCAGAGGGCAGGCCCAATCCCTAGGTGCAGCCCTTGGTCGGGCTCAGAGCAGGGCCGATTGGGGAGTTGGGGCACCGCCCCGTCATGCACAGAGCAGGGTGGATTGTGAGGTTGCAATGCCACCCTCAGTCACGCTCAGGGTAGGGCTGATTGGGGGGTTGGTGCACCGCCCTCTGTCACACTCAAGGCAGGGTCAATGGGGAGGTTGCGGCGCCACCCCGTCATGCACAGAGCAGGGCCAATCAGAGGGTTGGGGCACTGCCCCCGTCACGCACAGAGCAGGGCCCATCAGGGGGTTGGGGAGCTCCCCCGTCACACACGGAGCAGGGCCCATCAGGGGGTTGAGGAGCTACCCCCTGTCACTCACAGAGTAGGGCCGATAGGGGAGTTGGGGCACTGCTCCGTCACCCACAGAGCAGGGCCGTTCAGGGGTTGGGGCACCGCCACTGTCACACTCAGGGCAGGGCTGATGGGGAGGTTATGGCTCTACCCCATCACACACAGAGCAGGGCCCATGGGGGGGGGGGGTTGGGGCGCTGCTCTCTATCACCCACAGAGCAGGGCTGATCAGGGAGTTGGGGCGCCGCCACTGTCACACTCAGGGCAGGGCCGATGGGGAGGTATGGCTCTACCCTGTCACACACAGAGCAGGACCCATGGGGGGGTGGGGTAGGGGGGGCGCCACACCCTGTCACACACAGAGCAGGGCCGATCAGGGGGTTGGGGCGCTGCACCCTGTCACACACAGAGCCGCAGGGCGATCAGGAGGTTGGGGAGCTCCCCTGTATCAGGAACAGAGCAGGGCTGATCAGGAGGTTGGGGCGCCTTCCCCTGTCACAAACAGAGCAGGGCCAACAGGGAGGTTGTGGCCCCGCCCCCTGTCACACACAGAGCCGCAGGGCGATCCGGGGGTTTGGGTACTGCCCCCTGTCACACTGATCCCGGTGCTGGGAGGCCTCTCAGCTCCACTGATCCCAGTGCTGGGAGGCCTCCCGGCTCCGCTGATCCCGGTGCTGGGAGGCATATTACCCTTTTACTATATAGGATAGAGGCCTGGTGCATGGGTGGGGGCCAGCTGGTTTGCCCTGAAGGGTGTCCTGGATCAGGGTGGGGGTCCCCGCTGGGGTTCATGGCCAGCCTGGATGAGGGGATGATGGCTCTTTGCAGCTGGTCACACACCCTTCAGGGTAGGGGTCCTCACTGGGGTGCCTGGCCAGTCTGGGTGAGGGGCTGAGGGCTGTTTTCAGGCTGGCGGGTGACTGAAGCTCCCAACTGCTCCTTTTTTTCTTTTCCTTTTTTATTCTGGGCCAGCTTTAGCTCTGGCTCCAGCTCTGAGGCCTCTGCTGCTGAAAGCAGGTATCCGGTTTGTTTGGGTTCTATAATCGAAACAATGTATAACTCCAGCTCTGACATCCCGGCTCGCTGAAAGCAGGTTTCTGGGGTTTTGTTTAGCTTCTATATTTGTTACAATGTTTCAAACTGCAGGCTCAGAGGCCGGTAAGGCAGGCAGGGAAGGTTGGTTTCCTCTGTCACTGAAGCAAGCAAGACTCATGTTAGTTTCAAGCTGCCTGGCTGCGGGCCGCCATCTTGGCTGGCAGTTAATTTGCATATCTCCCTGATTAGCCAATGGGAAGGGTAGCGGTCATACGCCAATTACCATGTTTCTCTTTTATTACATAGGATAAGTGTAAGCAACCGTCCGACCTGTAGTTATGATGCGCACTGATCACCAGGGGGCAGATGCTCAACGCAGGAGCGGAAACCACTGGCATGGAAACATGCAACGGACTGATGAATCTCAGAGGGGATGGGGGAGGTTGGGAAGAGGTTAACTAAAGATCTTATATGCATACTAGAGGCCCAATGCATGAATCATGAAAGAGTAGGCCAGCCCCCACAGCCCTGGCTTCATCTGGAAGGTGGTCCAGATGGTAGTTCTGATGTCTAGCCATTTGATTTGCATATTACGTTTTTATTATTATAGAGACCTGGTGCACAGATTTGTGCACTGGTGGGGTCCCTTGGCCTGACCTGTGCCCTCTCGCAATCCGGGATCTCTTGGGGGATGTTGGAGAGCCGGTTTCGACCCAATCCCTGCAGGCCCGGCCGAGGGACCCCACCAGTGCACCAATCCACGCACCTGGCCTCTAGTATTTTATAAACATGGTAGTAACTACTAAGCAGCTACAGTTTGAGATGCTATCACTTCCATTTCTCAAGTTAAAAACTCCTGATTTTCCCTCCTCATTTCTATCATTAGCAAGGTAATTATTTACAAGTAAAAACAATGTTAACAGTTGATTTATTCCACATCCAAACAAAACCAGGCACCAAGTACCACTGCTTTTTCTCAGATGTGTAAAAGAAAAATGTTCAAAACAGCCCTCAGGGACTCCCACTGCTGGCAGAATAAAAATCAACTACTTTGCATAGCCTGCAATGTTTCTCCCTGGAGAACTTCTGTCTCCTCCTAGTTTTCTCCCTTGCTGCAGTCCTGTAAACTAACCCTGACAAGCCAAGGGACTTAGTTAAAGCTTAAAGCCCAAAATACTTGCCACCTTATCATTATTCCTGTCTTACTCATTCTCATGTATCTACCACTCAATAAATGAGAAATGACTTATTATGGCTAAATTCATGTAGTTAAATATGTGTGGACTGGCACTGTAGTTTCATTTTAGAAATTTCCAACAATATATGTATGCTTCCACTGTCTAGCAATTAAAAAAAATTTTTGGACTATGACACAGTAAAAAATTCATTTTAAATTGTAACCCACTATACACACATATTTATACATATGAAAAAATATTCACAAAGTATTTACCTTTATTACATTCTATGTACTTGATTATTCCATTCTGTTTTAAGAAAATAATTGGACCATAACTCACTAACAGTTTTCCTGATACCTAGCTGGGCTACAACCTAGTTTGAAGAACAATAAACTGGAGTATTTCAAGCTACCTACTCAGAGAGTTATGAAGGACAGTATAGTGGGGTTAAGAAAAACAATCAAACAAGCACATTTGTCCATAATATTTTAATACTTTTCCACTTTTAAATACTGGTTTTAATTTTGCGATTGTAACATGGAAGATCCAACTTTATTATTTTTTTTAAAAAAAACATCATCAGGATCATAAAGCTATTATAGAATAGTTACACTCTATACACTCCCAAGGTACTTTAAAATGATTATGTTTTGAGTTTGTAGATGAACAATAACAATAATCCACATACATCGTCTGTATAACTTGGACTAAATACTGGAGAAAATGTTTAATTGGACAAACAACTGATAAATTTAAAGATAACTAGCACAATTTCACGAGAACCAGCTCAGCCCTACTAAAAACTTCTCAAAGAAATCGACACTGATGTTGTGTAGGTGTACAAATTAGTTGATGAAACTGAACAAATGGGAAACCTATTCTTCCTTTGCCTTATTTTGTATTCTAACACCTCTCTCAGTCAACCTCCTCCTAGGTCTGGCTGCCCCTGTGGCGATCCCAAACCAAGAGCTGCTATGATCACCCTCCACCTCAAAACCACGAGTCCTGAATTCTAACTGAAATACTGTGCTCTTTCTCTTGAACTGTAGAGTGGGCACTCAGGGAACAAAATCCCTTATCACCAATATTTTTAAAGTTTCTATCATAGTACAAAAAGAGTAACTGAGTAGAAAAAAGAGTAAAAAGATAATTTTTTTTGGCTTGGGGAAGAGAAGTAGAAAATAACTATGGATGAGAAAACATCATGTATATTCAGAGTATGTAGGAATTAGCCAGACGGAATTCTAGAGGGTTTGAAAATTGTCTAAAGGGCTAGTACCTATCCAAATTATAACCTGTTTTAAATTCTTTTCATACTCTCCTACTCATTTCTAAATCTGGTTGGACAGGATTAACTCTAGTAAAGTACCAGTGCAGTTATCTAAAGGTAAAATGTATCTTTTTCTTTTCCTTTTTAATACAAATATTTTAGAGTAATCATTTTATTTACAGAATTGCAAAAGTATATCATTAACATTTAGTGCAAATGCAACTAATGATAATTAGATTTAGATACTGCTTTGTAAACTTTCCATACCTCTGTAAAACAAAGCTATTTAATTTAGTTACGAAAGAGTTACTTGTCTGTGTTCATGATAGTTACCAGAAAAAAATGGCAAACAGAGAAACATTTATAGTGGGCATATAGAACTTTTTTTGAAGATTCCATCAGCATCTATGGTGAATATACCTTCCCTCCCCAACCCTCCCATACTCCCACACCCTGACCCACAGCTGATTGTAAAATAAAATACACATTTGAGGTATAAACTTTTCTTTTTTAAACATCATAATATAAAATGTTAACTGGTGATGTAGTAAACTGATAGAATTTGTCTTATTTGCCTTATTAGCATTACCACCATAGGCACTTTTCCACGTAGTCAAATTATGAACAGCATTTTTCTATAATAAGGCATATTCCATGCACATCATTTAGAGAAAAGTAAATTAAAAAATAGAAAAGATTTATGGAGCATGAAATCTGCGTGCATGTAATGTAAGCATATGTTTTATATGTATTTCCTCTCTGTACAGAATAATAAATACCACTACATTTGATGCAAGTAATTCACCTCCAGGATTGTGCATATGAAGTGACCAGACTAATCCCATCATTAAATTATCACCTTGCATTTATCATTAAGACTCCAATACCACATATGAAATATATACAAGACATGTTTCACGTGACATGACTTTCTGCTTTACAAAATGGGTTGGATTTCTGTGTTTCTACAGAGATGAGTAAGTCAGCAAAGCATCTACAAAATGCCTCTGATTTATGCAAGCACGTTTGTGTAGAAACATAATGAAGGTTTTGAAGTGGGCAGTCATTTCTACTTTGATGAGTATAACTCCTTGCCTCAACTTCATGCTTCACGGTTTTTCACAGAGGCCTAAAACTAATAAAACTAAAAAAGGATTTTACATTTAAGTTCTTATAGCCACTAAGGAAAGAATTTCAGTCTGAATCACATGGAATACGTTAAAGCTCTGCTGAAGTTTCTGATCAAAAGGCAACAGAAGCATTGCTCACATTTCTATGCATATCTTGCAATATATCTTTTAAACTAACCCAAATTAGAAAAACTAAAAAAAAAAAACACCTGTTACTGAGTCCTAAAAATATTGAATCAAATGTCAAACTCAGTCTGATTTGCTTTCACAATAACTGCATATCCTCTTACAAATTTCATTAAAAATTCTGAGTTCATTTTATCCTGACCATTTTTCCAGAAAGCAGTTTATACCCACAAGATTTATACAGATGTTTCTGTTCAAAGGCAGGCAGAACCAATTTAGAAATTGCCAAATTCTGTTTCTAACAAACTGAAAAAAAGAGAAAAAAGCTATAGTGTACAGAATACAACTAAAAATACAGGAACTATAAAGATAACTGGGGTTGTAGAAGGGGGAGAGGAATAAAGCTTTTCATTCTTTCTCCATCAGAACAAAGGTTCTTCATGGGAGTATGAATATAGAAAAGGCAAAATCACAGGTTACTGACAGCCCTCAGTTATTAAGACACACTTTACATTACTACATGAATCAGTACAGAAATCAGCAGCAATGAATTCTATGATTACACAAGCAAAAAAAAAAAAAAAAAAAAAAAAAAGGCTGAAAAATTCTAGACACAGACTGAACTGCAGGCCTGAAAAAAGAGCCCCGTCCAGGTATTTGGTGCACAGAAAGCACACGCCCCATGAGCATTCCACTTTCGTGCTTTTGTGCACAAAACCTGATACAACTGAGGATCTTAGGCTGGACCATGTACTAAATTAAAAATTCTAAAAATGTTTCCAAAAATTAAAGCATCAATTCCTAGTTGTGATTCAAAGCTGATTTTTCTCTCTTTTAGGAGCAAGCAAATAAAAATATAGCCATGCTCATGTAATCTCACACGTATTTATAGTCATAGCTGAGCGTGGAGGCCTAGCAGGCCACAGCTGGGTTAGACGGTCAGCTTTGCTATTGCAACGTTTCTTCATTTTTGTGCACAAGGTCAAGGTGTTGGGCCATAGACAAGGCTGTAGATCCTACGTTCCAGCTTAGAGCATTCAATTTGTGTGTGTGTGGTTTTTTTAAAGTTTTCCCTCCAACATGGAATGTCACACAGCCTTGTTTCAGTCACTGTAGGAAAAAAAATGACAAGTTAAAAATTCAGCAATATATTGCTAACAACTGCAAGACTACCAGAATAGATTCCCCCTACCCTCTGAATTCATGGAATGCATAGATTCTCTCTTAAAATTTATCTTTAAAGGATTTTCAACTTTAAGAATATAAAACTGTTCATCAGAAGGAACAGAAAGTATAAGGAATCTCTGAAAGCTGGAAATGTAAAAGGGTAATGTGCTTACTACAGGTAAACCAAGAGGGAATCAACCAAAGGTCTCTGGATTTGTACCTCACAAACTGGCATTTCCTTCTTGGCATTCAATAAAAATTATGCTATGTAACTTTTCAAGAATTTTAAAAATTTACTTAGGCTATGAAAAGACTTAAAAAACAAACAGGCACAGACATCATCAAATGTGTTTAAGAAATCTGACTACGAGTTTTGAAAATCTTTGGACCTTATTAACTTTATGGAATTTCTCTAAAGACGATGCTGATTAATGACAGTTATTTCTCCATCACCAAAGTTAAGAATGTTAGCTTTCTTAAGGTTACAGTGCTAGAATCCACTTCATAGATACATCTTCGTTATTACGAAACAAACGTTACTTTAGGTGAACAAAGATTTTTACCACATGTTAAGGTTAGAATTTAGGTTCTTTGTCAGAAAGAAGCTCAATCTGGATTCAAGGCCAGTGCTAATTGTTGGCCAGTGAGTCTTTTTTTTTATTTCTATCTTTACATACATACACAAAGGTCCACAAACAATGCTACCTCCTCCCCCTTGAATTTTTTTCCCAAGGGATTTCAACCACTTCCCTCCTAGGTCCACTAAAGAAGAATGAAGACACCGCCCCCCCCACCCCCCCCCCACACACAGTCAGTCAATAAAACAATGCTCCAAATCAAACAGTTTAGAGGCAAATGCTAGTAATGTGTGAGTGTATATATTTGAAATGTTTAAGAAATTAGTCCTCTCAAACATAGTTGAGAGCATGTTCTATACAGGGGTGGGCAAAATAAGGTTTACAGTTGTTTGTATGGAAAAGAAGACAATCTACACTAATAAAAGAGAAAAATGGTAATTGGCGTACGGCGATACCGTTTTCCTTGGCTAATCAGGGCTATATGCAAATTAACTGCCAACTAAGATTGGCAGTTAACTGCCAACAAGATGGCGGCTAATTTGCATATGTAGGCACAATGCAGGGAGGCGAAAGGGAAAGCAGGAAGAAGCCCCCTGCCACTGACAGTGATCGGAAACCCAGGGGGGAGCTAAGAGCTGGGGGGCAGGGCAAAGGCGGCCCTGGGGCCGCCTTTGCCCTGCCCCCCAGCCATGATCGGAGAATCAGGCGCCTTTGCCGCTCTGGCCAGTGATAACAGGAAGTAGGGGTGGAGGAAGCGATGGGAGCTGGGCACAGTCGAAGCTGGCAGTCCCAGGAGCTAGGGGTCCCTTGCCTGGGCCTAAAGCGAAGCCCACGATCGTGGCGCCCCCCGCTGCCACTGCAGGTGCCCGCTGCCCGGGCCGGAAGCCTAGGCCAGAGGCGTTAGGCCTGGGCAGGGGCAGAGCCTGCAACCGCGGGGAGCTGGGGGTCCCCTGCCCAGGCCTAACACCTCTGCCGGAGGCCTCAGGCCTGGTCAAGGGGCCGATCCGGTGATTGGTGATCGGAGGGTGATGAGGGTCAACTCCTCTGGCTGAGGCATCAGGCCTGGGTGGGTGGCGGAGCCGGGGATTGGGGGGATATGATGGTCCCCTTGCCCAGGCCTGAAGCCTGGGTCAGAGGCGTCAGGCTTGGGCGGGGGGTGGAGCAAGCGATCAGAGGGAGATGGGGGTCCCCTGGCCAGGCATGATTCCTGGGCCAGAGGCCTCAGGCCTGGGCGGGGGCCAGAGCCAGTGATCAGGGGGAGATGGGAGTCCCCTGTCCAAGCCTGACACCTCTGGCGGAGGCGTCAGGTCTGGGCAAGGGGCCGATCAGGCGATCGGAGGGTGATGGGGGTCAACGCCTGAGGGCTCCCAGTATGTGAGAGGGGGCAGGCTGGGCTGAGGGACACTTCTCCCCCTCCCTCCCACACCCAGTGCACGAATTTCGTGCACCGGGCCCCTAGTATTTAATAAATACGTGATACAAGAATAAACTATGTGTTTTGTATACTCCCAAATGTAAACCTACTTTTGCTCGACCCTGTATATAACTGCATTCTGATTTTATCCTGCTTAATACATGGTTATATTTTCTGCCCTGCTTAGTAAGGCTGGGTGTGGAGGTGAAGAGAGAAAGCAGATAGAGTTGAATACTTAGTCTTGGTTAGAGCAAACAGCAACTTTTTAGAAATATTTAGGCAAGGTGACAAGTCTACTGCCATTGTGTGGCATCAGGTTTCTGGTTTGACAAATATGGTGCAGAAATTATGTGTCCAGATCTAGTCATAATAATCCTAAGTACAAAATAGTCTAAAAACAGTCAGCACATTTATGCAATGCACTTATGCCTGAAGAAAGAGAATTCCTCAAAGGTCAGGCTGTATTCCAAAACACTAAGCATTCAGATCAGTAAAGCCAGAATCTGTTTAACATTTTCAGGTCACCTTTTTCCTGGGAAAATCTAAATATCTAGGACATCAGTGCAATAATAACCCTTGTGTTAGCATCTGATAATAGATTTAGCTTTTCAGGTCTTTTAAAAAAAGACATACTATAGCCCTAGCTGGCTTAGTGGATAGAGCGTTGGGCTGCAGACCAAAGAGTCCCGAGTTCGATTCCGGCAAGGGCATGTACCTTGGTTACAGGCTCCTCCCTGGCCTGGGCCCTTGTCAGGGCTCATGCAGGAGGCAACTAATCGATGTGTTTTTCTCACATCCATGTTTCTCTCTGTCTTTCCCTCCTGCTTACACTCTCCCTAAAAATCAATGGAAAAATATCTGAGGGTGAGGATTAACAAAATAAAACAAAACAAAAAGATATACTATAGACAGCTTCAGAAACCAGATTTAATTAAAGACATCAGTCATATGATTGGCTATATTATTTTTATCTACTCAAGAATATAAATTTCTCAGCTAATGATTTAACATTCAGTACAGAAAAGAATGAGAAGATGTTCATGTATACTCACTGCCTGTAACTTATACTTTGGTAATATCTATTACAAATTTTTTTCAATTGATTTCAAAGAGGTAGGGAAAGAGATAGAAACATCAATGATGGAGAAACCAAGATGGCGGCATAGGTAAACACCGGAAATTGCTGCCTCACACAGCAACTTAAAAAATACAAATAAAAGACAAAATGGATATCATCCAGAACCACAGGAAGGCTGACTGAGTGGAAATTCTACAACTAGAAGGAAAGAGAAAAGCACACTGAGACTCAGAGGAGGTGCGGTGTGGAAGTGAAGTGCAAAGGTACCGAGGCACACACAGAAAGGGCTGGCAGCTGAGGATGCGGCGCACCTGGAAAGGGCTAGAAACTGAGTACACAGTTGTCTTTTTCAATTGGGAGGGAGTCTCAAGCTCCTGACTGCTCTGAACTCCAGTTCTGGGCATGTCTCTGGGGACCCAGACTCATACAGGAGAAACTGGACTATCTGGCATCAGTCGGAACTTGAGGGCGGCTTTCTCTCAGAGGTACTGGCAGCGATTGCTGGGACACTGACAAGTAGGGCCTCTTAGGGTAGGACTGAGGAGCAGCCATAGCTGCTTGCTCCACCCTGTTGATCCCCAGAGACCCCGCCCCACGCAAGCTGTGCACAGAGGCTTTTGCATATGAAAGGCCTGGCCCTTTGCAATCTGAAAATTAACTAACAAACTGCAGCTGAGCCAGAGAAACCCAGAACTTCCAAAAGAAGACCCAAGGCCCCACAGCAGCTTGCATTGCTTCACAGCTGGGCTCCTGCTGGGTAGCCTCAAGCAGAGGCTAAATTAGCACCTCCTTAGAGATATAAGAGCCAGTGTACCCAGTGGTCAGAGTGGGACCATCCAGATTACAACTCCTCAGATTCATAAGGGACACACTCAGGGGGCAGACTCAGTGAGCACCAAAGCCCCACTGAAGCAAGTCTTGCCCCAAAAGGGTGTCTCCAGCACATAAGTTCTCCCACTGCAGACACAGCTGATTCTCACAGCCAGTTGGCCTGGAGGTCAATTCCTCCCAGTGTTACCTACAACAATCAAGGCTTAACTACAAGACTGTGAACAACGGTCACAAAGGGATGCACCAAGAGTGTCCACATCAGGTAATTAGGGAGGCTGAACTATTGGGCCCTATAGGACACCTAGCACAGAAAGACACTCTAACAACACAGGGAAGCATAAAAAATGTGGAGACAAAGAAACAGGTCACAAATGACAGAAATGGAGGAAAGCAAACTACTGGATATAGAGTTCAAAACCACACTTTTAAGGTTTTTCAAGAACTTCCTAGAAGCTGCTGATAAATTTAGTAAGACCCTCAATAAGTCTAGTGAGACTGCTGATAAATTTAGTGAGACCTTCAAGAAATCTAGTGAGACCCTCGAGGTTATGAAAAAGGACCAATTAGAAATTAAGCATACACTGACTAAAATAAAGAATATTATACAGAGTTCCAACAGCAGACTAGAAGATCACAAGAATCAAGTCAACAATTTGAAATACGAAGAAGCAAAAATCACCCAACCAGAAAAACAAAAAGAAAAAAGAATCCAAAAATATGAAGATAGTGTAAGGAGCCTCTGGGACAACTTCAAACATACCAACATCCAAATTATGGGGGTGCCAGAAGAAGAGAGAGAGCAAGATATTGAAAACCTATTTGAAGAAATAATGACAGAAAACTTCCCCTACCTGGTGAAAGAAATAGACTTACAAGTCCAGGAAGCACAGAGAACCCCAAACAAAAGGAATCCAAAGAGGACCACACCAAGACACATCATAGTTAAAATGCCAAGAGCAAAAGACAAAGAGAATCTTAAAAGCAGTAAGAGAAAAACAGTCAGTTACCTATAAGGGAGTACCCATACGACTGTCAGCTGATTTCTCAACAGAAACTATGCAGGCCAGAAGGGAGTGGCAAGAAATATTCAAAGTGATGAATACCAAGAACCTACAACCAAGATTATCCAGCAAAGCTATCATTCAGAATTGAAGGTCAGATAAAGAGCTTCACAGATAAGGAAAAGCTAAAGGAGTTCATCACCACCAAACCAGGATTATATGAAATGCTGAAAGGTATCCTTTAAGAGGAGGAGGAAGAAGAAGAAAAAAGTAAAGACACAAATTATAAACAACAAATACACATCTATTAACATGTGAATCTAAAAATCAAGTGAATAAATAATCTGATGAACAGAATAAACTGGGGAATATAATAGAATCAGGGGCATAGAAAGGGAGTGGACTGACTATTTTCGGGTGGGAAAGGAGTGTGGGGGGTGCGGAAAGAGACTGGACAAAAATCGTACACCTATGGATGAGGACAGGGGGAGAGGCATGGGGTGGGGTGAGAACCGGTTGGAGGGGAGCTATGGGGTAAAAAAGAGGAAGAACTGTAATAATCTGAACAATAAAGATTTAATTAAAAAAAAACAAAAAAAAGAAACATCAATGATGAGAGAGAATCATTAATTGGCTGTATCCTACACTCCCCACACTGGGGATCGAGCCTGCAATCTGGGCATGTGCCCTGACTGGGAATCAAACCAAGATCTCTTAGTTCATAGATCAACACTCAACCACTGAGCCATGCCAGCCAAGGTTCTATTAAAAATTTAAATGCTGCCCTGGGCAGTGTGGTTGGAGCATCGTTCAATGCACCAGAAGGTTGTGGTCTCAATTTCTGGCTAGGGTGCATGCATATCAGAGGCAACTGATTGATGTTTCTCTCTGTCGCTCTCCCTCTCCCTTCCTCCCTCTCTAAAATAAACAATAAAAATAAAAAAACAGCCGAAACCGGTTTGGCTTGGTGGATAGAGCGTCGGCCTGCGGACTGAAAGGTCCCAGGTTCGATTCCGGTCAAGGGCATGTACCTGGGTCGCGGGCACATCCCCAGTGGGAGATGTGCAGAAGGCAGCTGATCGATGTTTCTCTCTCATTGATGTTTCTAACTCTCTATCTCTCTCCCTTCCTCTCTGTAAAAAATCAATAAAAAATATATTAAAAAACAAAACAAAAAAACAACAACAAAAAAAACATACCCTTGGGTGAGGATTAAAAATAAATTTTAAAGAAAAACATTTAAATGCCAACACACATTGAGAGTTCACAGAAACAGAATTATACAAATGTTCTCCAATGGACCAAAAGATGCTCAAACTCATTCATAATATGAAAAATACAATTAAAACTACATGGCAAGAGTACATTCAAACAATGAGACTATATAGCCTTAAAAAAAGAGGCTCCCCATTGAAATGTAAAAACCTTCAAAATAATAAAGTGCAAAAACAAGATGCAGAACAGTGTTTATAGTATGTTACATTTTCTTCAATAAGAAAAGAGTATCTGTGGGAAGATTATAATTGTATTTGCTTATTCAGGCATTAAAAAAGCCTGTGGAAAAATACACAAGAAACTAGTAATATCAGTTAATACACTTTTCTGTGTGTGGAGGACAAAACTAAGTGAATAGGGGATAAATTTTACTGTATCTCTTTATACTTTTGACTTTTGAACCATGTTAACACATCACTTATTTACAGATAATTAAAGATTCTGGTTCCTTGCACAAAGATGTTCAATGCAGCATTATTTGACAGTAAATATGAAACCAAAATAGATGTTACCATTGAGACTAGTTAATAAATTCTGCAACATTTATATAACATTTTAAAACAATGAGATGGTTGTATATGTCTCATATCTTCATATGGAATAATAGTTAAAATTTATTATTAAGTAGAAAAACAAGCTGCAAAATAATATAAACGTATTTTTTAAACAATTAAAAATACATATATGTAAGTACATATATGTAAAAATCTGGAAGAATATATCACAAACCTAATAGTAATTTCTGCAAAGGGAAAGATATAGGGAATTTGTACTTCTGAAATTCTGCAGTTCCATAATATTGAAATTTCTTTAAATAAGCAGGTATTATTTAACATAAACAGAAAGATAAAAATGTAAGTTTTAAGGCTATAAAAACAACAACTCTTTACCTGGGAACATCATAAAACACAGAAACAACTTTCAACAGTTAACTAAATTTTAGTATCTGCAGCAGGGGTGGGGAATGTCTGGCCTGTGGGCCGTATAAGTCCCACAAAATCATTTGCTCTGGTCCTGCCAAGGCATTAGGGGTGAATAAATTAAATGTTTGACCAAATATAGCAGGCTAATTTTTACGCTGATAATTTTGTATGGCCTGCAAATGATGTTTTGATATCCAAATGGGCCTTGGCAGAAAAAATGTTCCCCATTCCTGGTCTACAGAGTCATGTTAGTCAAAATTTAAAAGGATAACATCTATCTTCCAGTACCTGTTAACACTAGAACAAAATAGGTTTTCCTGCTGTTTTCTCCTGGACGTAAGAAGTAAAACGTTTTAGAAACTTTGGATACTCTCGTTTTGCCACTGCCCTTAACACTGAGGCTGGTGCCCATCCTCCAGGGTTCACTACGAGTTAAAGAAAAATTAAAATGTTAAGATACAATTCTCCAAATACACATGAAGCACTCATTTTGTTCCTATGCTTTAAAAAATTTATGATGTTGGAACAATTGGCATCTCTTAAAAGTCTTGACCATTAATCCTTCATATTAACTACCAAACAAGAACAGAGAGCAAATAAGAAAGCATTTATTACCTTTCTAAATTGTTCTTACTTCCCTAAGACATATTTAAATATTAGTATAGCTACACTTTAGGTTGAGGCAGATCTTTTCATTAAACTCTACTATAGTCAAACTAGAGGCCCAGTGCACGAAATTCATGCACGGGTAGGGTCCCTAGTGGCTGCTGGCTGCCAGCTGGGGCCCTTCCTTCATTCTGTGCCGCCCCCCTGGTGGTCAGCACATGTCATAGCTGGCGATGGGACTCCCGGTCAGTTGAACTCCTGAGGGGTCACTATGCATATTAGGCTATTATATATATATATATATATATATATATATATATATATATACACTATATATGTATATATATACATATATATATATATACATATACACTATATATGTATATATATACATACACTAGAGGGCCCAATGCACAAAAATTCGTGCACTCAATGGGAGAGGGGTCCCTCAGCCCAGCCTGAACCCTCTCGCAGTCTGGGAGCCCTCAGGGGATGTCTGCCTGCTGTGGAGGTTCCCACCACTACCGCTGCGCTTGCCAGCCGTCAGCCCAGCTTCTGGCTGAGCAGCGCTCCCCCTGTGGGAGCGCACTGACCACCAGGGGGGCAGCTCCTGCTTTGAGCGTCTGCCCCCGGTGGTCAGTGCGCGTCATAGCAACCGGTCGTTCCGCTGTTCCGTCGATTTGCATATTAGCCTTTTATTATCCTATATAATAAAAGCCTAATATGCTAAGTGTCTGGTTGTATATTCTTCCATTCAACCAATCAAAGTGTAATATGCTAATGATATGCTAAGGCCACTCAACTGCTCGTGCACTGACCACCAGGGGGTAGACAGTTGACCAGTCGCTATGACGTGCACTGACCACCAGGGGACAGATGTTCTGACTGGTGGGTTAGCTTGCTGCTGGGGTCTGGCTGATCGGGACTGAGCGAGACAGGCCAAACATGCCTGGAGTCCTACCGCGGTACCTCCCCCACTGGCCAACCTCCTGCATCCCTCCCCGGCCCCGATCGTGCACCAGTGGGGTCCTTCGGCCAGGCCTGCGCCCTCTCACAATTTGGGCTTAGGGACCCTCCTCTCCCCCGGAGTGCACAAATTTTGTGCACCAGGCCTCTAGTATGGGATAATAACTTACTCAGGCATAACTATCTCTTTAAAGAATACTAGCAGTTATGGTCCTGTATAAAGAAGGTATGAGGATTTGGATTTCAGTAACTACTATAAGTAGGAAATGGGTTTAGTAATAAGGAACCAAAGCAACAGGACTGTCCAGCAGCAGGTCAATATAAAACAAACACGTAAGTAGCAACTAATAAGGATTAGGGACCAATCAGTGATGAAAAAAATGAGCAAGCCTGACAATAAGAAAAAGAACTGCTAAAAAAAAGAAAAAGAAAAAAAAAAAGAACTGCTAATTTCCTTTCCCACTGTTGTTTACATTTCTAATTCCATGTACATTCTTTTAGGTAAATACTTAATAAAATGGTTCTTAAAACCAAGGATATGTGATAGTGGTCTTAATATAAAGTTTTAAAAAATATATATTTTTACTGATTTCAGTGAGGAAGGGAGAGGGAGAGATAGAAACATCAGCTGCCTCTTGCATGGCCCCCACTGGAGATCGAGCCTGTACCCAGGCCATGTGCCCTGTCCAGGAATGGAACCATGATCTCCTGGTTCATAGGTTGATACTCAACTACTGAACCACGTCAGTTGGCCTAAAGTTTTAAAATTTACCTATCTAGTCCAAGCTTCAAAAATTCTAATATAGTAGTAGTTCTGGGGTGGAAGGCAGGTATGTATATTTCCTGAAAGTTTGGTATACATCTTTCCAAATTAAAAATTACTAATCTAAAGGATAAAAACTCAAAAGGCATTTGTAATGGTATTTGTCCAAAGGGTTAGTTATCATGTAGATCACACTAAGAATATCCACATTACCAAATAGCAAAAACAAACAACGAAATACATACCATTAGCTACATATGTAATCTTGCATAAAATGTTGTCCCTGCTAATCTTCTGGTTTCCTTCTGGTGGGCTAACCAAGGTTTGACAAATCATAGCGATATTTATTTTGGCACGAACACATCGATTGTTCAGCTGCCAAGACAAAAAATAAAAATTAAACAGCAGTATAGCAGATACCCAGTATTTTGTAATCTCTACTAGTCTAATAATACTAACTAAGTAAGCTGAAACCTCAACTCATCAAAATATTCAACAAAATCTTACAAGGATCAAACAACACATGCCAAACTGATAAGATATCAGAAATGATCTCTCCTTCTTTTATGTAGTAAATGGAGCTAAATCGAGGCAGCAACCAGAGGTTTTGCCAGTAGTTGATCATGACTTAAGAGGCAACTGTGAGAAGTATTCTGCATATACTACCCATCAGTGCTGTCTCACCTCATCTCAGAAACAAAGGAAAAGAGACCTGCTGAAATGTTCACAGCCATGACTACTGTTCTTCAGATAATACACAGGCTAGATTATTCTAAGAAGCCAAAATAGCACAAAATCTAAGAATTATCAACTCTAGTATCTGTGTGTCTGGCATGTGTTTTATCATTTTTGTACTGCATGTATAGTTAGCTTTATATTATACAACTGTACGCATTTATACAATGGACTTACAGGAGCACTATCATGATCCACAGAAAAATTACAAACTATCCAAGTTTCAGGGTCATTTTCAGTCAAGGCTGGTATCTTTCGAATGGCAGAAAGATATAATACATCTCGCTGAGAAGCAGGCCACACTCTCTGTGGAAAAAGTAAAAATCATTTGAAAATTTGAACAATTCTTTATTCATTTGTAATATGGAACTAACAGAGAAACAAATGTAAAATCAATAAGTATCTTAGTTGAAGGTAAAAATCTGTCCAATTTTAAATGAAAAGCATCTGAGAATACCCACCAAAGGATTAATTATGGACAGTGAGTAATGGCTTTGCAGAACTATAGCAAAGGAATAGTGTTCTGCTATTTTTATTTTTTTTAAATTATAGTAATTTGCTATTTAAACCATTTTTAAGTATACAATTCATTGCCATTAATACATTCAGAATGTTATGTAAGCATTACCACATTTTCAAAGAACTGTTATCATCCCAAATAGAAACTCTGTACCTATTAAGAAATGACACAGCATTACACCCCCTTCCTCAAGCCCTGGCAATATCCTGCTTTTAACTATAGTATTAAACCTCAGCTTAAATTGTTCAGAGACTTTAAGCAAAGATTTTAGGGAAAGACGACTACTCTTTTGACATCATAATCACACTTTAAGAATTCCAAATCAGGTAGACAGAATCTTTGAGTTTTATGGTATACAGGAGAAACATATACTGTTGGAATGACACGGTACCTAGGTCTCAGAAAACTGGGGCTTTTGTACTCTTAAATGAGAGAAAATATGCCTTGTCTTTTCTGATTGTTGACTATAAAAAGTAGCCAACAACTTAGTGTCAACACAACACATATCATTTGCAAAGTGAAATGGTTTATATTTTAAAGATACAAAATTTCATGCAGTCAACAAAAGTAGTGTTGGAGAAATGTATGTGAAACTAGTAATAAATGAAAATTTAATCATGTTAGAACTAATAAATGCAAATCCAAAAGGAGGATGATGAGAGAAATTTAAAGAATGAGATGACTTAAATATTAGAAGATGAGTAGTCCTCTTTAAGACCATATTATAAAAGAAGCCAAATCTAAAGAAAAAGATGTCATAGTGTTATTGGATTTTGTTGAAAAAGAAATATGCCAGGATTTTTTAATTCAAATAATTATAATTGTAACTTAAATTTTGTTATGTATGATCCATTATTTTAATAATTTTTAGATTTATTTTTCAAGAAATAAACCTAATACAACCTATATAATCCTCCCTTCTGTCTATTATTTACCAAGTGAAATACTGGCAGCAGATTGTTTTCCTGGATCAACTATCATCAAATAATAAGATTCTTCTGATTCTAAATTATTGGCTATTTATCTTTATTCTAAATTATAGAGCAATTAATTGATATTTTAACATCTACTAAATTTCAGATTACACTTAAACCCTGCACAAATCTGTATGTTGAAATAGAATCTTCATTTTTACACATTTCTTGAGCAGCTACCATGTAAAATGAAGCCTAGCTTATAGTCATCCTTATCTAATAAAAGAGAAACATGGTAATTGGCGTACGACTGCTACCCTTCCCATTGGCTAATCAGGGCAATATGCAAATTAACTGCCAGCCAAGATGGCGGCCGGCAGCCAGGCAGCTTAAACTGAACATGAGGCTTGCTTGCTTCAGTGACGGAGGACTGCAACGTTCCCCGCCTGCCTTGCAGTTGAGAAAACATTGTAACAAATACAGAAGCTAAACAAAACCCCAGAAACCAGCTTTCAGAGAGCTGGGATGTCAGAGTTGGAGTTGATACAGAGTTTCGATTATAGAACCTAAACAAACCAGATACCTGTTTTTAGCAGCTGAGGCCTCAGAGCTGGAGCCAAGCCTCAGAGCTAAAGCTGGCCCAGAATAAAAAAGAAAAAAGAAAAAAAGGAGCAGTTGGGAGCTTCAGTCCCAGCCTGAAAACAGCCCTCAGCCCCTCACCCAGACTGGTCAGGCACCCCAGTGAGGACCCCCACCCTGAAGGGTGTGTGACCAGCTGCAAACAGCCATCATCCCCTCATCCAGGCTGGCCAGGCACCCCAGTGGAGACGCCCACCCTGATCCAGGACACCCTTCAGGGCAAACCAGCTGGCCCCCACCCATGTACCAGGCCTCTATTCTATATAGTAAAAGGGTAATATGCCTCCCGGCACTGGGATCAGCGGTGCTGAGAGGCCTCCCAGCACCGGGATCAGCGTGACAGGGGGCAGCGCCCAAACCCCCTGATCGCCCTGCGGCTCTATGTGTGACAGGGGCGGGGCCACAACCTCCCTATCGGCCCTGCTCTGTTTGTGACAGGGGAAGGCGCCCCAACCCCCTGATCGGCTCTGCTCTGTGCCTGATAGGGGGGAGCTCCCCAACCTCCTGATCACCCTGCGGCTCTGTGTGTGACAGGGTGCGGTGCCCCAACCCCCCCACCCCACAAGCCCTGCTCTGTGTGTGACGGGGTAGAGCCATAACCTCCCCATCGGCCCTGCCCTGAGTGTGAGAGTGGCGGCACCCCAACCCCCTGATCGGCCCTGCTCTGTGGGTGATAGAGGGCAGCGCCCCAACTCCCGCCCCTCCCCCCCCCCCCCACGGGCCCTGCTCTGTGTGTGATGGGGTAGAGCCATAACCTCCCCATCGGCCCTGCCCTGAGTGTGACAGTGGTGGCGCCCCAACCCCCTGATCGGCCCTGCTCTGTGTGTGACAGGGAGCGGTGCCCCAACTCCCCTATAGGCCCTACTCTGTGAGTGACAGGGGGGAGCTCCTCAACCCCCTGATGGGCCCTGCTCTGTGAGTGACAGGAGGGAGCTCCCCAACCCCCTGATGGGCCCTGCTCTGTGCGTGAAGGGGGGGAGCTCCCCAAACCCCTGATGGGCCCTGCTCTGTGCGTGACAGGGGGTAGCGCCCCAACCCTGATTGGCTCTGCTCTGTGCGTGACAGGGGGTGGCGCCGCAACCTCCCCATCAACCCTGCCTTGAGTGTGATAGGGGGCGGTGCCCCAAACCCCCAATCGGCCCTACCCTGAGCGTGACTGAGGGTGACATTGCAACCTCCCAATCCACCCTGCTCTGTGCATAACAGGTGGCGGCGCCCCAACTCCCCAATCGTCCCTGCTGAGCCTGACCAGGGGCTGCACCTAGGGATTAGGCCTGCCCTTTGCCACCCAGGAGCAGGCCTAAGCCAGCAGGGCGTTATCTCCCGAGGGGTCCCAGACTGCGAGAGGGCACAGGCCGGGCTGAGGGACCCCCCCACCCCGAGAGCACAAATTTTTGTGTACCAGGCCTCTAGTCCTATATAATAAAAGCCTAATATGCTAATGACATGCTAAGGCCACTGAACCGCTTGCTATGACGTGCACTGACCACCAGGTGACAGATGCTCCAACCGGTAGGTTAGCTTCCTGCTGGGGTCTGGCTGATTGTGAATGAGCAAGACAGGTCAGACATGCCCTGGAGCCCTCCAATGGTTCCTCCCTGGCTGGACAACCTCCCATGTCCCTTGTCAGCTCCGAACATGCACCGGTGGGGTCCCTTGGCTGGCCTGAGCCCTCTCGCAATCCAGGACCCTCTTGGGGGATGTTGGAGAGCCAGTTTTGGCCCAATCCCGCAGGCCAGGTGGAAGGACCCCATTGGTGCATGAATTCACGCACTGGGCCTCTAGCCTATATAATAAAAGCCTAAGTGACTGTTACAGTGGAACAACGGTTGCTATGATGCACACTGACCACCAGGGGGCAGACGCTTAACATAGGAGCTGCTCCCTAGTGGTCAGTGTGCTCCCACAGGGGGAGCACCACCCAGCCAGAAGCTGGGCTCACGGCTGGGGAGCGCAGCTGCCACAATGGGAGCCTCTCCCCAACTCCGTGGCAGCTGGCGAGGCAGACCGAGATGAGTGTGAGCAGCGCCTGGCCCCAATTTGGGCTCCTCCCTGGCCGCCTGTTGTTTGGCACACTGCTACATCCCCCGAGGGGTCCCGGACTGCGAGAGGGAGCAGGCAGAGCTGAGGAACCCTGCCCCCAGTGCATGAATTTTGTGCACTGGGCCTCTAGTTAGATATAAAATGCCTCAGGTGAAAGACTGAGCTTAAGAAATACAGAGCAAATCGCAAATATTTTCACATATTCAGCTCAATTAAAAAGTCACTTGAACCTTAGCTGGTTTAGCTCAGTGGATAGAGCATCAGCCTGCGGACTGAAGGATCAATCCTAGGATTGATTCCGGTCAAGGGCACATGCCTGGGTTGTGGGCTTGATCCCCAGTAGGGGATGTGCAGGAGGCAGCCAATCAATGATTCTCTCTCATCATTGATGTTTTTATCTCTCTTTCCCTCTCTCTTACTCTCTGAAATCAATAAAGATACATTAAAAAAATAAAAGTCACTTGAAAAAAAAAATGAAGTACTTATTGAATCATTATATTTCATATATAACATAATATTACTTTTTGTGGATCTCTTCCAAGTTTAATTTATTATTCTTTATTTGAAATACTATTTGGGAATTTTCAGAAGGGGAAGAGAGTAGAATAAAGTAAGATGAATATTATTCTAAAACTTTAAATGTAGATCAGCAAAGGAAGAAATGAAGTAAAAGGGAACCAATTTAAATGACAATGCTTCTGTGTGCTCTGGTGTATGACCAACTTCTCAGTAGTTATGCTCAGCAACTTTTCATTGTTTTTAGATAATCTACTTAAGATCATTTTCATACCTATGAGTCTTAACACAGGCAAATAACATACTTTTCCACTTCCCTTATTATATTGATGTCATAGGAAACTATGATTCACTTTCATATTCGATAACTATCAATCTCCCATAGACTAGATGCTAGAAAAATATTTGCATTCCTGAATTATTAATAAAGCCTTTAGATCTTTTCTGGCATTTAATTTCCTGTCAAATTTTATTTTAGAAAATTTGTATGTCTCAGTTTGAATTATAGTGAAATCCTTTAGGGATGAAAAAACATTTACCTTGTGCGTTTGATAAATGATGATTGCATTATCAGCTAATGTTTCCACCACATGAAAGTTTTCTATAGTTGCTGAAATGAAGGGAAAATATTAGTAGCCAAAAAGACATATTGCTTTTCCCTAGAAGGTGATTAATTCACTTATACTGAGAGTCAATTACAAATGAACATTATAGTAGAATGGACAGGACTCTGCCCCACTTGGGCTAAGTTCAAATGGAAGGTAGTTAATACCTAGTATTAGGGCTATAGGTGGTGGCTGTGGGAGCTGATCACCAGGAAATCTCATTTTCCTTTATCCAACATTTAGCTTCCACAGCAAGAAGGCGATTCTATATCAACACTGCATTACTCAGGCACAAATTATTCCCCAACACTATGACCCCTCCCTATAATCCCTAATTTACTGAAGCTGAATAAACTGCTCTATCTAGGTTTAGGTAACTGTATTTACTGGGAAGATTGTCAAACTGTCATTGATATACGTCTTATGATGTTCAAAAGTATCTATTTATGCAATCTGGTGTCTAAGGGAAACACCCCCTGCCAAAGTAGCTAAACAAACCACAGCAGGATTCATGTAGGATTTACCAGGGAAACAAAACAATCTAGGAGAAAAGTAGATAAAACAGAAACCTTAGTTTTAGTCCTGGCTTTTACACCTACTAGGTCTGTGGCCTTTGACAAGTCACTTGACCTATCTGAATTTTACTTTATTACTTGTCTATGCAAAATTGTTGAGGTATTAAATCAAATGCTAAAAAATACTGCAAAGCATTTTATAGTGTGAAAAACTTTATTTAAATATAAAGTATTATCAGTCCCCTATATGATTCTCCAGATATTTTCTACATTGACTTTGCAAACTAAAGATCATATGAAGAAAATCAGATTGGGTTTGATATTAAATTCTAAATAATAATTATATTAATATACATTAATAATAGCAGCTTACTTTCCCAATCATTGCGAACGTCAACATTCCAGAAGTAATTGCAGACCTCGTGTCCTGTAACTCCTTTAACTGCATGGGTAGCTTTTAAAGGATCCAGAACAATCCCATTTTCTTCTACTTCTCTTCTATATACCTATACAGGACATAATTAAAAATCTGTTTAAAAATCCTAAAGTAAACATTTGAAAGCATGTTTGCAAATTTAACGGCTTTTTAGGATTTATGAAAATCTCTTTATGGAACATAAACATTCTGTTAAAATTAAGTTGAAAATTTTAAATTATTAACACATTAAAATATTTAAAACTACAAATCCAAGGCAAATTTCAACTATGAAAAAATATGCATAATGATGAATGACTAATTACTGTGAGTTATTAAAAAATAAATGTATCAATTTAAATCAGGTATTATTTACTAAACATTCTCAAAGACTGTTCAACATGGCAAAAAAGGACAAATAAACCTGGTTAAAACATAATCTCTTTAAGGATACTGATTTAAGGCGGCTGTGTTCACTAATATATCCCCAACATCTAGCATAGTATCTGAAACCCAGTAAAGCAACTATCTGCTGAATCAATGATTGAAAACTAAAATGTAATAAAGATCTATGTTCTCTTGCTTTAAATAATAAGGTCGTGTACTGGAGTGCTGATTAAAACTAGTTATTTCAAAATTATTGTGGGCTTGCTACTTTAGAGAACGCTGTAGTAAGTTCTTTTTTAAATCCTCACCTGAGGACATGATGAGAGGGAGGGAGAGAGAGAGAAAGAGAGAAGAGACATGGATCGGTTGCTTCCCATATGCGCCCCAACCAACTGAGCCACCTGGCCAGGGCCTGTAATAAGTTCTTTTGACAAGTGATTAAACAATGTTACCAAAGGAAGAATCAACTTTCAATTTATGGAGTGCCCATGGAGCCAGATACTACTAGGTATTTCACATGAACTTTCTCTTTTACAATCTCTCTCCCCAAACTCCATTCCCTATACACTTACTTATTTGCTATTGGGTCTGCTATTTTCCGAGTCATCTGAAATGGAACTCTGTAGACTTTTGGTTCTTTCTCTCATACTTCACGTACGCTATTAAGATTATTACCAATCTTCTATAAAAAACAACTTGACTTTTCTACTATGGTTACTCTTTTAGGTAGACTTTCAACATCTTGTACCCGACTTTCTCAAGTGGTTTTCTTGGTCTCTTGCTGCTTCCCTATCAGCTTACTCTTCTGAAAATGCTACTTTGCATAGTGGCTTACCTAATGCTACAAAGGGTAGACTATTCTCTTTAGTGGGTTATATTATAATCCAGCCCTAATTTCTCTTTCTAATGTTGTGGGTTGTAGGAGCACTTATTTTCTACTTAGTCCCTTCGCTTCCTGGAACTTCCCTAAGGGAGAAACAGTGACTTATCTGCATAGTGAGTACAGAGGGAGAACTAGGCAGATGTGGCTCAACCCCTTCTGCAGAGAGCATGCATCCTGGTCTGCTTTTAAGGCTTGCTCTTGTGGGAAAGGCCTCTGATTATACAGGTATCTCAGAAACATGTTTAGAGGTAACATATTAACAAGACATTGTGACAGTTGGTCTCCATGTTGTAATCCAATCAGATCATCAGAATTATAGCATTTCAGTATCTCATTTGCCTGTCTCTACTACCTTATTTCTTACTAGAGGCCCGGTACACGAAACTCATGCACTGGGGGTTGGGGGGGGGGGGGTCCCTCAGCCCAACCTGCACCCTCTCCAATCTGGGACCCCTCAGGGAATGTCCGACTGCAGGTAAACGGGCAGTCGGACATCCCTCCCACAATCCAGGACTGCTGGCTCCCAACTGCTCGCCTACCTACCTGCCTGATTGCCTCTAACCACTTCTGCCTGCCCGCCTGATCACCCCCTAACCACTCCCCTGCCAGCCTGACTGACGCCTAACTGCTCCCCTGCCGGCCCAGTTGCCCCCAACTGCTCTCCCCTGTTGGCCCGGTCACCCCAACTGCCCTCCCCTGCCAGTCCGGTTGCCCCCAACTGCTCTCCCCTTTTGGCTTGGTCCCCCGCAACTGCCCTCCCGTTGGCCTGATCTCCCCCAACTGCTGTCCCCTGCCAGCCTAGTTGCCCCTAACTGCCCTCCCCTGCAGGCCTGGTCCCTCCCAACTGCCCTCTCCTGCTGGCCTGATCACCCACAATTGCCCTCCCCTGCCGGCCATCTTGTGCCCACATGGGGGCGGCCATCTTGTGGGAGGGTGTGATGGTCAATTTGCATATTACCTCTTTATTATATAGGAGGATTTGTTCCCTATTCAGGAGGAGAGGAAATTCCAACACTTAATATTGCATCCCATTTGCTAGAATAATTCTGGTCAACATAGTCTATATAAAACTGAACAACAAATTAGCTTTCAACAGTGAAATCAGTCAGACAGAAAAAGACAAATACCATATGATTTCACTTATACGTGGAATCTGAAAAATATAGATGGCCCTGGCCAGTGTGGCTCAGTTGGCTGAGCGTTGTCCCGTGTACCAAGGGGTCCCAGATCCCTGGTTCGATTCCTGGGCAGTGCACATACAAGAATCAACCAATAAGTGGAACAACACATTGATGTTTCTCTACCACCCCCCACCCCCCTTATTCTCTCTCTTTCTAAAAAATCAATAAATTAAAAAATATTTTTTAAAAGAGAGAAATATCCAAATAGAGAGCCATCAGTTAATTGTAGCCTGTTCATATTTAAACCACAAAATTTTATTTCTCCATGGCTTAGGCAAAACAGAATGGTTTGTGCATAGATTTGATCATTAAGAAATTATATAAAAGCTAAACCAGGAAAGCAAAAAGACATTTTATTTATCAATATCTGGTGCTTCTTTGATCATATGTAGTAATGTGTTTAAAAGTAATTTTTAATGTTTGTTATCCTTATTCGTATCAATGACGACAATATGACTAGAATAGAGGTGCAATTAGCAACCTATAACTTTTCACTGAGAATTACCTTCATTTCTCCTTCTTCTACAACCAACTGCCAATTGGCATCTCCACCTACATCCTGTAATGAATACGTCATGTGGTTCTGCACCATCTCTTCAACCTTGAAAAGAAAAAAGCAAAGCTATAAGAATCCACCTCCAATTAATAGCTATGACATAATCTCTAAGAAACAATGATACTCACTTTACTTCAGTTCTGAAATGATGCTCTTAAGAGAGCTAAGCAACCAAATGCACAAAGGTTAGTAGGTATGAAGAGTTTAGTCTACATTCTAGATATAATATCTAGGTTAATGACAGGAGGGAGAAATATGGAAAGATGCTTTAATCAAATAACATGCTGTACACTGGGCCTAAGGTGCATCAAGTGACCAAAATAAGCATTTTCGGGGGGGGGGGGGGGTCTTTCCTTTACCATAATGCGCTTCCTTACAGAGATGAAGTCTTAAAGCATAAATTCATTAAACTCTAAGGATAAAAGGAGCATGAAGAGACCATCTAGTCCAGTGTTTCCATATTTAAGACTACAATTGAGATACTAAATACACCAAGATTTCCCTACAAAAGGTAATAAAACTTTGGATATTTCACTGAAATGATAAAAAGATTGTTGCTGAAGGAACTGGCTCCTTTATCATCTACTCAGACACTTTATCTAAACTCTATGTTCTAAATTTTTACTCATTATTTTGTTTTATGTAGTAAATACATTAGAGAAGGCAGGGAGAATAGAAAAATATGTACACTGTACTTGGATTAAAAATGTATCCCTAAGTTTAACTACATATTTTACATAAAGTCTATGGTGTTCATTAGGGATAAAAAACAAGAACCAGGTTTACACATATTTTTAAAAAATATTTTTTATGGATTTCAGAGAGGAAGGGAGGGGGAGAGAGAAA
Organism: Myotis nattereri; assembly: GCF_964212035.1. Classification (NCBI taxonomy): domain Eukaryota; kingdom Metazoa; phylum Chordata; class Mammalia; order Chiroptera; family Vespertilionidae; genus Myotis; species Myotis nattereri. The sequence goes on from NC_138079.1 coordinate 40,107,342, forward strand.
AACATCAATGATGATAGAGAATTATTGATTAGCTGTCTCCTGCACACCCCACATTGGGGATTGTGAGCCGTGACCATCTGGTTCATAGGTTGACACTCAGCCACAAAGCCATGCCAGCCAGGTTACAAATATTTTGAAATGAACAAATACAAAATTAATGATTTGGGGGCAGAAACTTAAAATTACTAACCCTGGGGATGTAAGTTTTATACACAAAAGGATGTGATCAATATGGTATTGTGGCTGTACTTCTGCGACATCAAGCTTTCTAGATCTCAGAATGCATCTTTGGTTACTGAAAGCAGGATGCTGTAAGTATCTCCTTAATTGGCAGTGATCACAAAAAAGTTTTTGATAAAAATACATGCTGAGATTCTATAATCTATTTTTGTATTAAATAAACACTAACATAACATTTTATTTCTTTACTCATTGCTGAAAACAGTGTGAATGATATTGGGTTGCAGACCTGAGAGAAAATTTAAAATGTGACTAATATTATAAAACATAACTTCAGGAGCTGCCTGGAAAAACCTGTGTGCCTCTGTAATTTTGAAATATGCTTTAGAAGGTAAGGATGACTAACGTGGGACTCCCAAGCTACAAATACATTCAAACTGTATCTCATTTCCAAAAGAGAACAAAGAAAGTTCCAGTTAGTATCCATAAATAAAAAAGTCACAGTAGCACTGCATTCACTGTCTGTTTTACATCCTGATATGGAAAAATGTTTACCTTTATTAGATCCTAAGATCTTAAAAATCTTTAGATTTGATATGTACTTTTTAGGTCGGACACTGGGAGTTAAGAACACCTTTATTTAAGATTCAAGGCAAAAAGAAATGTTTCCCCCAACTAAGTCCTACTTATAATGGATTACTTGTGAAAGAAGAATGTGAAGGGTTTTATTCTAGTAAAAACAGAGTTCTGCTTAAAAAAATATTTACCGCCATTTAGCTCTTTTGTTGGAAAGTATGCAGGTAACTGCGTTTTTGTTTGGGAGGTTATTCCTGAATTAGCAATTTCAAAAGTTTGAAAAGTGATCTATTTTGGTCCAAAAGAAATCAGATTCCACAAATATAAATTGACAGAAGGTAACATAAGTTAAAGCAATGCAAAGTCAGTCAAAAAAGTCACAGAAAAATGGCAAAAATGCGAGAAGCAAAAATATCACTTTTAGTGTATAAGACTGGCAAAAATTAACTGAATTATAATATTCAGTGTCAGTATAGTAAAAGAAAACTGACCTGGGAATACAGTTGTGCCGGGAGCCGGTCCATGCTTGCTGTTTCAAAGGACCTGGCATATATGGCATACTGTTCTTAAAATGTTTGCTCACCTTCTTGGCACTATGTGTTTTAACCAAGGTCTCTGAGAAAGGTTGTTTCCCCAGGTAGGGATTTTCCCCTGAAGTTAGGGAGGGAATAAAACCTCTTAACTAAGTGCCAGGCGGGTAATTAATCACTTTAACTATGAACAACCATGCTTCATCTACATAATCTTTACTCCCTGGAATGGAGATAAGAAACGCCCTAACCTTTGGAATAGAGATTGATAGGATTGGAATCAACTGGTATAAATACAGATGTAAGAAGACAGAACCAAAAAAGACAGAACCTACACGGGACCTAGAGACAGAAGAACTTCGCTGGAGAGAACATGGCAAAAGATCCTGGACTGAACCTGACTACAGAAATTGGCAAGAGAACCTTACTAGAACCTGGTGACTGAACTTGGCTGAAGAACCTGGCTACAGAATCTGGTGACCGAACCTGGCTAGGGAACCTGGAGAACCTGGAACCTGGCTGGAGAACCTAGCGAGGGAACATGGCTACAGAACTTGGCTGGAGAACCTAGAAAACGTGGCTATGATGATCAACTGAACTCTGCCTCCGTGTCCTTCCTTCTTCGCCGACTCCGTCCACACCTTTGGGGACCCCTGGACCTGCTGGGGTTGGACCCCAGCACAGTTGGTTCAACTTTTTTAATGAGCAGTTTGGTAATCTAATTTAAAATTCCTAAGTGTGCATGGCCTTTATCCTAACAATTCTAAGAATATATTCTAAGGAAATCTATATATATAAAAAAGGCAGCTACCGTGACGGCCATAACGACCTAACAACCGGTCACTATGACACCCACTGTGGCCAATGAACCGGCCAGATCAGGGGGTGGGGCCGTGAAGTTGGCTGGCCTGCCCCTGATTGGACTCTCCCACCCTGATCAAGAGCTGGGCCTGCCGGCCAAACGTCCCCACCCCCTGCCCCCCCGCCAGGCGTGCCCCCATCAGCCAGCCCTACCATGATAAGCCCGCAGCCCCTCTGATGGCTGGCTTGCCCCTGATCGCACCCCTCACCCCAACAGGGGGCAGGGCTGGCCAGCCAATCTCCTGCAGCCCCTCCCGTCAGGTCTCACTCCAGATCGGCCCTCCCCCTCCCCCATCAGGGGCAGGGTCGGCTGGCCAACCACCTATGGCCCCTCCCACCCGGCCGCTGCCCCCCCTTCCCATCGGCACCCCTCACCCACCCCATTCGGGGGAGGGGCCAGCCAGCCCACTGCCCCTCCCCATGGCCAGCCCACCTCCAATCGGCCCCCAACCCTAATCGGGGGCAGGGCCCGCTGGCCAATTGCCCATGGCCCCTTCCCCCAGCCGGCCCAGCCCTGATCAGAGGCCCTGATCCAGGTCGGCCAGCAGGCCAACCTCCCACCATCTCCTCCTCCCGACAGGCTCAGTTCCGATTTGCCCTGATTGGGGCCAGGCCAGCCAGACCCCACCCGTGCACAAATTCGTGCATGGGCCTCTAGTAATTTAATAAGTGTACAAAAATGTATATATAAAGATGTTATATATACAAGAATGCCCATGTAGCACTATTTATAATAGCGATAAACCTAAAATAAACTAAATATTCAATATCAGGTGAGAAGGCAAACCCAGTATGCAATCCATAAATAGGTAAGTAGATACAGACCTTTATTTATTACTGAAGGGAAGATGGACCTAATTATATGTTTAAAAAATAAAGCTGGTTACAAAATAGTATATATAGATTTAACTACTCTGGTAGGAAAAGACAATTAAGGTATGTTTATTTATCATATGAGCCTGATTATTTCTTTTTATTTTTTTATATATTTTTATTGATTTCAGAGAGGAAGGAAGAGGGAGAGAGGGATAGAAACATCTGCAATGAGAGAGAATCATGGATCGGCTGCCTCCTGCAAGTCCCCCACTGGGGATCGAGCCCACAACCCAGGCATGTGTCTTGACCGGAACTGAACCCGGGACCAACGCTCTATCCACTGAGCCAAATCGGCTAGGGCCTGATTTTTTATATGCACGAGAATATCAAGTGGTATAGTATTTTACTTTTATTTACTTTCTAGTTCTGCTACAATTAGCATGTATTACTGTACAGTAAAAAAGGGAGTAAAATAATTACCACAACAATGTGTTACTATGAACATAAAGTAGAAAAGCTTTACACAGAATTGTTTTGCAGTGATGTTCACTATAGATTAACCTGCAGCTGTACTGCCCACCCTTTGATGTTATTTTTTCAAAAGATGATTTTTTTTCTCTCTTTCATTTTGAAATGACATCTTTAGTTGGAAACTGTGTAATGCAAATAAATGTGACCAAAAGATCCATTTATAAATCCAAGTCCTTTCTACTTTCTGTACACTTTGATTTAGAGCTACTTCATTCCCATTTTCTGCTCAGAAGATAGATTCATGATTTTATGTTAATTTCCTAGTAGTTTCACTTATTTTACTTGAAGTTATTTTTCAGGGCATCTCATAATTCTATGTTTAATTATACTATCCAATCAGAATTATGAACATAATTTCAACAAGAACAAAGCGGTCATGAGCTGAGACTTGTACACAGACGCCAAAGCTAATTAATCACATATTAGGGAAAAAAACCCTTCAGAAAGACTTCTCAACTTACAAACAGGAGATACACAAAAAATTAGGTAAAGAGTTAACCTATGACTTGGGAGACATCTTGTAAAAAGCTGGGCACCTACTTTTCAGTGACATATTCACCTGTACTTGAAGGCTTTCAGCTGTTCTATCTCTCTACAGCCAGGGTCCTGATCTGGGTTCTGAAGCCCCAATTCTTAGGCACTTATCAGTGGCTTGTATTCTTTTCTTGCTCTCACTTACATTTTCTTTCATCTATAGCCTGTTTGTTCCTATATTTTAAGGGAAAATGGTGACCAGTACTGATGGGTTTTAGTTAGTTTTGGCTCCAGGTGATTTCTGATAAATTGATACATCTCTTTCTCAAAAATGTTTAAGAAGAAAAAAACTGCAAAAGTCTGAAGAACACAATTTGATTTTAGACTTATTGTTCTTCACTGCATAGCTAAAAAACTAATGTAAACTTTATTCATTTGTGTAAACTAGTAAGAATCATGCATTATTATGCATTTTAAAAACTTTTATTGAAATACTCTGATAAGAGAAAAAATGATATAGATAATACTGATTAACTCGAAGAAATTAAGTTATTATATTATTAAAAGCTCACTTACTGAGCACTGACTACATGCCAGGCCCTAGGTAGACCTGAGTCCTAGCTAGAGCACAGAAGTGCAGCTAACCACAATTTAAACTTGGGTCACTTTGGGAATTCAAGTTCTTAAAAATAAAATAATTTAATCCAATAAAATTCAATCACCAGAGAGATACAAAGTTGAATTGCAAAGATAAAAAAAAATTTTCCCCCAACTAATGCTGATACTAAAATATATTGTTTTAATGACTTTATTATGAGAGCAGAGATTGCAAGCATCTGGCTTCCTGTCTTAAATTTCTAAACCCTTACTGATGATACCAAATAATCAATTAAAACCAATTTCCATAAATTTAGTATAGAACCGAAGTATTAATTTATAGTATCAAACGGTAATGTGCATAAGGAAAGTACAAGCTGTTCAACAAATATTATTTAAAAAGTTATTTCCCTGTTGAATATAATTATATGTTAAATTAGATTAGAAGTGAGGCTGCTGAATCCTGCTTTTATGCTATAACCATGTCCATCAAAGTTGCTGAATCCTGCCTGAATAAATCAGATATTACATAATACTTAAAAACTATGTACCTTCAATTGTTTCAATTCAATTTACAATCTTTCAGGAATACCTCCTATATGGCAAAATTTCAAGCTATTCACAGTAAAAGATACAAAGGGCACATGCATGCTTGATAGAGGAACTACTTAGTAGAAAGGAAGGCCTTTTTAATGCTTATAACTATTTAAAATTCAGAACGAAAACAAGTGGCCTAACCAAAAGATTTCTCGGAACTGGGAAAGCAGGCTGAAATATAGCACAGAAAGACTCAAGTCCACTCTATACATTCATACAGTACCTGGGAGCTGAATCTGTGAACATCGTCAGAGGCACTGACTAGATCAATGGAAGACATGGAGGAAGAGCGACTATAGGGCTACCAGAGACAGACAAAGAAAAAACCAAGTAATCAGAACAAAGGCACAACAGAGCATTCAGTACCAACTTCCAAACACAAGATAAAGAGAGAGAACAAAGCACTATAGGAAACAAGCTCAGCAGCAAGTGCTGAGTCCATGCACCTATTATGTGTTATGCTCCAAAATCTTTCTAAAATGAATGCAGCGCTTTCAACAATGTAAAATAATACCACTTAAACCCAAAGAAAAAATAAACTTAATGTAACTGGCTATGCTTTTGGCTATTTTGGACTAGTCATTCCCTGTTACCCCCTCTCCCCCCACTCCTTTCCTCTTAAATGAAAAAGAAAGAATATAATCATAAGATTTCTGTTTTGGAGGATGCATATGGAATAAAACATACAATACCAAAAAAATCTCATTAAGTTCAAGAAAAGGAAGGAAAACTTATACAAGATAGTTTCATCAACAGTGAAGAACAATACAGCATACACTTGGAGTAAACTCTGACATTAGGCTTACCTTTTGGACAAATCTATGAGTCCCCACAGAAGAAAAGGCATCTCCAGATGGCATAGATGTGGGCCAATGTAACCTGACCTTTTCGCTCTGTGACTAAGAAAACATATAATGTTAAGAGGCAAAGGCTTTTAAGTGTATTTTGCAGCTAAAGAATGGTTAATATAACCTATAACCTGAAACTATCAACATTTAACTACTGAACACTTCAGAACTTATGTAGTTGGCAGTTAGACAGACATGAGCAGAACAAGAGGACAGGCCAACTACAGAAGGTCACCAGAGCAGAAAGCCCCAGGTACCTAGCTATGGTCAAAACTGGGAAACCAAAGACCTCCATCCCCAGGGTAACCTTTCCTCCCTGGAGCATATCACTAGTCATGTGGGTTAGACCCTCTAAGAGGGACAGAGAACAAAGGGACAGGAGAATAGCCTCATAAGACTCCCATACAAGCCCTTGCATGATTTCTCCCTTAAGGATTAAGCCCCAGGACAATGAGGTTCTGACCCACATCAAATAATCTTAGGAACAAAGCCTCGGGTCTGTTGACCACGGAGACAGCTTAGGTTAAACTAGGGATATCTAAGCCTCAGTTGTGTTCAGCTCCAGGCCCAGAAAAGCAGCAAAACCAGACAAGCCATGTTATAGCTGACATCAGGACGAGCTGCACTGACTAATGACCCCCTACCCTGGTGCTGACCAATCCCTGGAGACCACAACCCTGAAAGGACACATCTGTAAAGCTGATGAATATTCTACTGGGATCCTCCCTGAAACCTCCAGACAAATACCCTCAAGACTGATAACCCAGTGCTGCTCTCTCCATGGAGCACACCTATGCTTTTCCCCACCCCCAGGTCTGCCTTCCTTGCCTTTCTTTTTCATAAGCTGCAAGGGTATTTATTCTTTTGCCTCTGTAACTTGTTTCCTAAGCCCATTTCTTCTGACTCACTTCTTCTAGCCCTGTGACTTTCTAAATAAACTTTTACTTGTGTTTGAGTCTCAGCTCTGAATTCTTTCTTAGGCAGAACTCAAGAACCAAGGTTGTTGAACTGAGGTCCGGTCTGACTACACCAAGCATGCCAAACTCGCAGCCCACAGGTCACATGTAGCCCACAACGAATATTTTTGCGACCCAGCCAATATAACCGAATGTAAGAAACATTTTAATAAAAATTTCGTAACTTAATTTTTACAATATCCTGTAATACATAATCTACATATATAAAATGCTAAAAAGCCTAAGCAACTGGCCAACCTTCTGGTAGCTATGATGCGTAATGACCACCAGGGGGCAGACACTCCAACCGATAGCTATGATGCACACTGACCACCAGGGGGCAGATGCTCAATGCAGGAGCTGCCGAACTGTGGTGACTTGGCAAGTTCTTGGCAGCTGCGGTTCTCGGGTGATGCACCTGGAACCAGAGAGGAGGGCCCTTTGTATTCAGCATGTCTCTATTGAAATAATCCTATGTTTCTATGAAAATCGAAGCTTTTGTTTTTTTGTGGCCCACATAAACTTAAACCTTGTTTATTTGGCCTGTGTTAGCCTTTGAGTTTGACATGCTTGGACTATACCAATCTAACACCTGATGCTGTTTTGCCACCAACACTTAGAAATATTTGAATCACGAAACTACTCTAACATTTACTTTATGTGTCCCAATTCAATCTCTTCTTTTGGACCTGACAGTTACTAACTTAGCCCAGGGATCTTTTTTTTTTCATTTTGTTCCTAGTCGGACTCTCCAATGCCAACATGATATCATTTACCATAAATCAATCTTAATTTAATATTGCTGATTTTCTTATTCAAACTCTGCCCAAATTATTCCAATCATTCCACCTCATAAGGCTCCTGCAGGGCTGTATCATTTGAATCAATATCAGTGTTTGCTTCAGTCACATTCCAAAACACGTCATGTCTGTCTTTGCTCCTTTCCATAAAGGTATTCATCTTGTCTTCATCTAATCATTTTATTCCTGTTAAGCTGCCACTTAATCTCTTTCTCCCTCCTCAGCTTCCCTAGTTTCTTCTCATTCTATAAATATCTATTAAATGTAATGTACCAGAAACTTTGCTGTTCTGTGTGTGTGCTCATTTTCTAACTATGTAGAAGACAACTGGTTATTTCTATTCAATACGATCTGAACACAACAGCAAAGATCTCATTTCTCACTCACCACTTTTTTGTATAGCTTTCCTTATGTTGGCAAATAATGTAAAACAAATGTAAACTCAAAACTGTGTCACTGAAGACTACCTATGTAGTGGTTGTGTTGTTGAGAGCCCTGTGTAATAGCTAATGCATACAATGAGGGAAATGATCTGAACCTTTGGAACTGATTTCATGGATTACTGATGCTTACTCCTCTATAGCATTAACATACTGTAATCATCTGTCATAATGACATACCTAGTTATTAGGCAAGTAAAGTCATGGGTCTGTTTAATGCTTGTTTTGTAGAGGACTACCAGAGTACCAAAAATAGTTTGAAATGAAAGGAGTTGATAGTCCCATGAATATTTCTTTTCTCTAAAGCTTACAGAAGCTTTCATAGATTCTCTTTAACTCCAACTCAACTAATGTGTTGATATTTAGAGTAGGATTTTAGAGCCAGAGGTATGATTTGAGTCATCTTGTCTAAGCCCTTGTTTCACAGATCAGGAAACCAAGGCCCAGAAAATTTAAGTGATAAGTTTATAGCTTTATAGTTTGCCAGTGGCAAAACAAAGTTGTCATGACCTCAGTTCACTACTCTTTCTATGATAACACATATTAAATAAAAACAGAACATACACACTAAAAACAGTGTAGGCGAAAAACCCTAAAAAAACAAACACAATGATGCTGCTTTGGGTAATACGTTTGGCATCCAAAATTAGAAGTCATTTAAGAACTAAAAGTTCCCACTCTTATTGAGTGCTGTGTAGCATCTTTGATATTGCTTATCAAAAAAATAAGCAATAAGCTTTATAAACTAATGTTACATGAACTTTTTATCATGAGTTATAAAAAAATAATGAAAAATGAACATGAAAAGCAGCCACTATTACAGGTGATTTACCTTCGGGTAGATAGACTAATAAATGGGCATAATAGCCATGACTGCGTTAGCAATGGCAGGAATGAACATGTCAACTTTTTTTATGCAGGTAAATCTGTAGTGTACAACTGATATACATATCGTTTATTTGTAAGATGCTTCAAGTCCTGGGAAAAGTAACTAAAATTCACCCTTAAATACCATCTAGTGTTAATACTTGGCAACTGCATTGTTGCAGAATTGAAGGCAAATGATCAAATTAATCTTGAAATTAGAGTTAAAGGATTTAAGATATGCTTAGTTCCACTTCCACAGGAGACTCTGGGCATAACTACTGTGAATTTAATGATGACAAAACACTAAGCAAAGTTAAAAGTGAGGAAGCAATTGAAGGTTACGATAGTGAAAGCAATAAAGGAGTTAATAATAAAAACTGAATGGTACCAATGGAAGGAAAACAGATTCTTGGTAATCTTCCTTTTGAATTTATATGGCACTTGGTGGTAAAAAGAAGTTCAAAGAGACTGTTTTACTCAGAGTAAATATATACTTGATATTAACAGGATCATGATAAAGTTGGATATTTCAAGGGCAATAGAATATTTTATTTTAACTTCATGTTAATTATGCATGCTTCATTTTTTATTTTTTAAAAATATATTTTACTGACCCTTTACAGAGAGGAAGGGAAAGGGATAGAGAGCCAGAAACATCGATGAGAGAGAAACATCGATCAGCTGCCTCCCACACACCTCCCACTGGGGATGTAAGGCACATGCCCTTCACTGGAATCGAACCTAGGACACTTCAGTCCATGGCTGACGCTCTATTCATTGAGCCAAACCGGCCAGGGCTGCATGCTTTCTTTAAACTATCATTGGTCTTCTTTCCATTGCTTGGAAATTGATCAATGGAAGAATGACATGAAGATTCTCCTACGTTTTTGACTCAATGCAGATACAGTTCATTTTCTAGGTTATCAGATATTTCAGTTTTCAAATTCTATTTATATAAAATAACATACATCAAGAAATAGCTAGTGTTAAATTTTTTACTGGCAAATATACCTGTTCTTCTATTTTATCTTGTCTGTCAAGAGCAGCTTCAACAGCATCAAAGAACTCTTCTTCATTAATCAGACTGTTTGGACCTTCCTATTTGAACACACAGAAAAAAAAAAAAAAAAGCTGGTTTAAGAAAGTGGAAAACACTGATAATTCTGGCATTAACTCTAGGGAAAAGTTGAAAAGTGATTCAATAAACATTTCTGAACCAGTTAGTACACTAGGTAATATATAAAATATGAGTAACATATGCTTTGTGTAGAATCATGAGTATAACAATTCAATCACTCAGTACTCATATACTTACTGTATATTGACCAATATTGTATTAGGGCAATAATCTAGAGTAAGAGGTTGGTGAACTATGACCCATAGGCCAAATCCAGTCCACTGCTTACTGTTGTATGGCCTTTAAGCTAAGAATTTCATTTTTTAAATGGTTGGGGGAAAAGGAATGAATAACAACATTTCATGACATGTTGCAATTACATAAAGCTAAATTAAGTTTTAATGGAATATAATCTTCATTGTATTCATATGCATTGTCTATGCCTGCTACAGTGACAGAGTTGAGTACTTTTAACAAATACTTGGCGACAGAAACTGTATAAAATTGAAGAAAGGTAAGTACAAAGTTGCAGATGTACAGGCAATGAGCAGTACAGATTGGGTACTGAGCGGGATCTTCCTAAGCAAATAGAAATAGTTAATGGAGAAAGAAAAATTGAGCTGGCTGATGCTTGAGAGCCTGGTTAGATTGCAGAGCAGTGGTTCTCAATTGCCTGGAGAACTTGTTAAAATGAAAATACCCAGGACCCCATACACAGAAATTACTTCTCTGCAGGTCTTGGGTGGAGCTGGGAATATGCATGTTTAATAAGTCCTCCAAGTGATTCTCATGCAAAGAGAACCTCAGCTGTATCAGAAAATAAAAGTATAAAAGAACAATATCAAAATGGAAACAAACATGGTATGTTCCTGCTGTGATGGAATAAATAAGTGGACTGTAAGTTGAATAATGGCTTTACATTATGGTAAAAGTAGAGGCTGGAAAGGTACACTTCGGTTTAAGGCTCCCTAAATTTTTTTTTTAAATATGTTTTTATTGATTTTATACAGGAAGGGAGAGGGAGATAGAAACATGGATGTGAGAGAAATATCAACATCAACTGGCTGACTCCTGCATGCCCCCTGCTGGGACCAAGACTGCAACCAGGGCATGTGACCTGACTGAAAATTGAACCAGCAACTTCTTGGTACAGGGATTGATGCTCAACCAGCTGGGCAGAGTCCCCCCCCTCCCATACACCCCCCCAAATTTTTTTAATCCTCACCCGAGGATATTTTTCCATTGATTTTTGGAGAGTAGAAGGGTGCAGGAGAGACAGACACAGAGAGAAACATTGATGTGAGATATATCGATTAGTTGCCTCCCACACAAGATCGAGCCTGCAACCGAGGTATGTGCCCTTGACCAGAATCAAACCCGGGATCGTTCAGTCCACGGGCCAACGCTCTATCCATTGAGCCAAACCGTCTAGGGCTCCTAAATTTTTAAATATAAAAATAAGACACATGAATGACTGTTGGTGTCTCTATAATCTTACCAGTTAGACTGATAACCCAACGTCATCACTACTCCATGAAAAAGTATCTAGCAAAATCATTCCATCCCTGTCACAAGGTGGGCTACACAGGAAGGGTGGGAGAAAACCCCTTGGCACAGGCATATGAGGAATCTTGATTTAATGCAATAGTTCTTTTGGAGTTATGAGGACTCTCTCATAGCTCATTTCAAAAGAAAAAAAAATCCACAGAAACTTTTTATTCAGCTTCAACATACACACAGAATAGTGCATACTTCAATAAATTATCACTAAATGAATTTAAACATGTAATGACCTGTTGAATCAGGAGAAGAACAGTAACAGCATTCTAGAGGCTATCCTGAAGGATTCCCTGTATACAGTTAAAACATTTCAGCCGATCCGGTTTGGCTCAGTGGATAGAGCGTCAGCCTGCGGACTCAAGGGTCCCAGGTTCGATTCCGGTCAAGGGCATGTACCTTGGTTGCGGGCACATCCCCATTGGGGGGCGTGCAGGAGGCAGCTAATCTATGTTTCTCTCTCATCGATGTTTCTAACTCTCTATCCCTCTCCCTTCTTCTCTGTAAAAAATCAATAAAATATATTTTAAAAAAAACAAAAAAAAAAAACATTTCAAAGGCACTTAAATAGTAGTAGTATCACTTTGGTCTTTGTTGATATGAGAAAAATAGAAAATATCCAAAATCTACTCTGAACATATTTTCTGGTGATTTTTGAAAACTCTATTGATCATAACCACATCTACACTTTTAAAAATTATAATACACATTCAACCTATGCAATCATGTCAGCATCTCAGGAGTCTCCCAATTGGGAAATTCAGGATTAAAAAGTTCTGCTTTTGGGTGGTGAACACACATGAAATATACAGATGATGTATTAAACAACTGTACACTTGAAACCTATATAATGTTATTAAGCAATGTCAACCCAATACACTTAATACAAAATTTAAAAAAAAATACTTTGATAAGTGAAATGGGCAAATAAGAAAGGTACATTTTTCCTTTGATGGCAAATCTGAGAACTTAGTAATTGCATAAAATTTCTTTTATTAAAAAACAAATTTAAAAAACCCACTTTTATTTCACCTTCTTACCAAGGAAAAGAGCTATTTGTTGCTAAATCTATGGGACACACTCCACAGTCTTGACCTCACTTGCCCTATGGGCAGCATTTCTAATGACTCTCTTTGCAAGGATCTCTGCCCTTGGATTCTTAACTTCCTAGTTCCCCTCTACTAAGCACTCTTCTTGGGCTCCTGTGCAGACTCTTCCTCCTTTGTCTATCCCTTAAATGTGGGTGTTCCTTAGGATTCCACACTTGCTTTCCCACAGCATTTTTATTCATTTCTAAGAGTTCAGTCATCATCTGATAATTTCCCAAATTCATAGCCTGTCCATTCCTTTCCTAAGTGGTGTTAGATCTTTACATCTAATAATATGTAAGACCTCCTCAGATGAATGTCTCAACTCATGTGGAACATGTCTAAAACCTGTTCTTCCTCTACCTGTGCACCAATAGGACGAAGGCAGAAATCTGGGCCTGTTCTTGGATTCTTCCCTTTTCCTTCATTCAGTCACCACACCCTTCAATTCTACTTTACAAATATCTCATTTTTCCACATCTATTCCTATTCTCCTAGCCTAATTTAGACTATATTCAATTCTTATCTGTTATACTGAAAAAAATCTCCAAGTCCCTGTCACAACTCTCAACTTCAATCCACTCTCTTCACTGCAGGAAGCAAGAATAATTTTTCTAAAATGTAAATCTGAAAACCCTATTTGCTTAAATCCCATTCCTGAGGATCTGCACTATTCTCAGACCTTTTTATCCCTCCCTCCTTCTCATTGGGCTCCCAGCTCCATTGGTAAGTTACTCTGGGGCAAAATGCTTTCTCTTGCTTTGGGTCTCCAAATGTTTTCTTTTCTTCTAAGCCTCTACAAGGAACACTCTTTCTAGGCTATTTGCCTGGTTGACATCTACTCAACCTACTTATTCTTAAGGTTTCAGCTAAGATGCTGTTTCCTTTAGGAAGCCATGCCCACACTATTAAAAGTGCTTTATAATATATATTATTCTATTTGCCTGCTACTTAGTTTATATTACCATTAACATATACTCAGGAGGGGCCCTCAGGCAGGATCCTTGTCTGCTTTGCTCCTTGCAATCTCACCCCACCCCACACCTAGCACAGTGCCTTGTGCAATAAGTCTTAAGGAATGGATTTAAGATTATAAAGTAATTTCTGAGGCTATAGATGACAAACATTTAAACTTTGTTCAATAATAAAAACATCATAAATGTTGAATAAGAACCAAAATAAAGTCACATTTTGAATTAGTGTCATTTTAAAAATCCATGCAAGCATAGTACTGACACAATATAGATGGTTCAAGACTCTAAAACAGTGATGGCGAACCTATGACACGCGTGTCAGAGGTGACACGCGAACTTGTTTTTTTGGTTGATTTTTCTTTGTTAAACGGCATTTAAATATATATAAAAAAATATCAAAAATATAAATCTTTGTTTTACTATGGTTGCAAATATCAAAAAATTTCTATATGTGACACGGCACCAGAGTTAAGTTAGGGTTTTTCAAAATGCTGACACGCCGAGCTCAAAAGGTTCACCATCACTGCTCTAAAAGGAAGGGGGAAAACATAAAAACAGGCCCTAGTTTATTTAAAAATTGCATATTTAACTTCATATCACAAGGAGTTGGTGAGAAAAGGCTGAAGAACCCTTAACCATGTTCTTCATTAAAAGAGGGCAGTACAGGAGTAGAAAAGAATGATTTATTCAACAACACCATTAGAATAAAAGATTACCATATTATACCATAATTTTTAAAAATCCAGGTATATTAGTAACATATTTAGAAAAGACCATTAAAAAAGGAAAAAAGGAAATAGATAATTATTCGAGAATGCTTTTTAAACATGATATCAAATATAGAGATAAGTGTATCAAAAGACTGAGAGATTACATAAAAGCATAAAACTTTTATAGAGCAAATTTTAAGTGACCAATAAACATTTCTTTAGAAAAGCCTAAATCAATTACATCAATAAATAAAGCAATTTTTTTAGATTTGAAACTAGTAAACACATATACCTAGCACAAGGCCTCTCCTCCCTCCATCCCACTCTTATTCCCTGAAAGAAAACTGGTTTGACAGAAGTGGAAGTATATAACTATACTTATATATTGCTGAAAGTAAATAACTTAGTACCATATATTGATAAATTAAAAACATGGGCTTTTTGTGTATTTTTCTATAATCTTCCTATAAGAAACATTTATTTTATTTATAATATGAAAAAAAATAAGGTAACCTAAAATGGCAAAACAATATGCTTAGCATCAGAATAAAAATTAAAATTATAATAGCTTATATTTCAGTAATTTAGTTTATTAAAGCCCCAGAGAATAGCTAATTATATATATTTTTATACATTCTAGAAGAAATGAATTGACAGCTTAATAATTAAAAAATATTACAGTTCAAGTCTCATCATCATGATTTCTACATTTGGAAATCAATTCCAGCATAAAAAATATTTAGTCAATAGCAGCTGAGTTTTTTTCTTTAATCAATTCCAACATTCAATATAGTTAATAAAAACTTTTTTTCTCAATCAGTTCCAACATAAGAAATACTCAGTCAGTATCAGTTTTTTTTATTCCCTTCTAGAATAAAAACGGCAAGATTTTTTTCTTCTATTTTCTTAAATATAGTCTAACTATAATTATTTTAAAATATATGTATTTTTTATTGATTTCAGAAAGAAGAAGGGAGAGGAAAAGAGATAGAAACATCAATGATGAGCGAGAATCATTGATAGGCTGCCTCCTGCATGCCGCCCACCTGGGACTGAGCCTGCAACCCGGGCATGTGTACTGACTAGGAATCGAACTACAGTGACCTCCTGGTTCATGGATTGATGCTCAACCATTGAAGCATACCAACAGGGCTAACTATAACTATTTTATAATCCTATCTCTATCTCAATGGTACCCCTTGCCACTCTATTTAAAAAATGTTCATTTTACCCTGGCTGGTTGGCTTAGTTGATTGGAGCATCAACCTGCACACCAAAAGGCTATGGGTTCAATTCCCAGTCAGGGCACATACCTAGCTTGTGGGTTTGATTCCCTGTTGGGACATGTACGGGAGTCAACAGATTGATGTTTCTCACATCGATGTTCTCTCTCTTTCCCCACTTCTTTTCTATCTAAAAAACAATAAAAACTAAAAAACAAACAAACAAAAACACAACAAAAACATATCCTCAGGTGAGGATAAAAAAGTAATAAAAAAATTTTCATTTCAGGAATATCAACAATGTTAATGACAATTACCATATATATTTCTTATATATTTTTCTATAAAAACGTGATGAAAAATAGTTTATAAAATTTTAACTATGCATGTATATGGAAGGAAGATTTTATTAATTGCTCAATAAAAAAAATGAGGAAAGAAGTTGGTTTCACACATTCCAAACATAAAGGCAAAGTAATTATAATAGTTCATGCTCTACTGTGGATAAGACATCATAGTATATTGCACAAACTAAGATCTTTTTTAAAAAAATATATTTTATTGATTTATTACAGAGAGGAAGGGAGAGGGATAAGAGTTAGAAACATCGATGAGAGAGAAACATCGATCAGCTGCCTCCTGCACAGCCCCCACTGGGGATGCACCCGCAACCAAGGTACATGCCCTTGACCAGAATCGAACCTGGGACCTTTCAGTCCGCAGGCTGACGCTCCATCCACTGAGCCAAACCGGTCAGGGCAAACTAAAATCTTTTGTCTGTATAAAGTACTCAGGTTTTCCCTCCATAAGTTGCTTTTATTTAAAAAAAAAGTGAGTTAGAAGATAAACATTAAAAATCATCATCTTCACAGGGGAGATTAACACTTGTCTTATACAGTGGACAGGCAAAATAATAAGCCTTTTAAAGCCTATACTAAACTTTGTAGGCAATACCAAAAATTCTATTTCAAAGTAAGCCTAGCATTTATATATTATGATATATACATTTAATTAAAATAAACATAGAAGAATTATATATTTAGAACCTTTAAAGGTTACAAAAGTATAATTTAAAAATTAATCACTTTTGTGATAGGCATGCCTATGTGTTTTCCTTTCTAAGATCAAAATATAACTTCATACCTCATAATCAGGTCCTCCAAAGTGGGATTTTTTCTTAAGTTCTATCATGGCATTTTTGTATGCTTCCTCTATTCTTCTTCTTTTCTCCATTTCCTATTTCAAAAGAAAGTAAGTGAAAAGTCAAAATAAAACACCCACCCAAAACTGACAATATTATGTGCTGACAAGCGTGAACAGCAACGGGAATTCTCATCTATTGCTGGTGGGAGTTTAAACTGATATAACCACTTTAGAAAACTGTCAATATCCACTGAAGCTAAGCATTTATCCCCATGAATTAACAATTGTATTCCCAGGTATATGCCCAAGAGAAATGAGTGCATATATCCATCAAAAAATATGTACAAGAATGTTCCCAGAAGCTTTATTCATAATAATAAAAATATAAAATCCTAATAAACTTCTATCAATAGGAAAAATAATCAAATTAAAGTCAAACAATGAAAATTCATCACACAATGAAATACTATACAATAATAAAAAAAGAATAAACTACCACTAGATGTAACAACATGAATCTTAAGTCATGTTAAGGGAGAAAAAAGACAGACACAAGAGTGTATACTGTATGATTTCATTTATGATGTTCACGAATAGACAAAACTAATCAATGATCATGTATAAGTTAGAATTGTGGTCACCTCTTAAGGTGGTGGTAGGGGATGAAGGAACCTTGTGCTATAAAAGTTCTTTCTTGCCAAAACCGGTTTGGCTTAGTGGATAGAGCGTCGGCCTGCGGACTGAAGGGTCCCAGGTTCGATTCCGGTCAAGGGCATGTACCTGGGTTGCGGGCACATCCCCAGTGGGAGATGTGCAGGAAGCAGCTGATTGATGTTTCTCTTTCATCGATGTTTCTAACTCTCTATCTCTCTCCCTTTCTCTCTGTAAAAAATCAATAAAATATATTTAAAAAAAATTCTTTCTTTTTTTTAAAATATATTTTATTTATTTTTTACAGAGAGGAAGGGAGAGGGATAGAGAGTTAGAAACATCGATCAGCTGCCTCCTGCACACTCCCCACTGGGTATGTGCAACTAAGGTACATGCCCTTGACCGGAATCGAACCTGGGACCTTTCAGTCCACAGGCCGACGCTCTATCCACTGAGCCAAATCGGCCAGGGCTAAAAGTTCTTTCTGTATGTTGATCTGACTGGTGGTTACAGGGGTTTATACAAATGTACAAAAATCATCAAGCAGTGCACTTAAGATTAGTGTAGTTCACTATATGTATTACCATATCTTAAAAAATGATCCAAATCAAACCACACAGCTCAGCAATATTAAAAAGACTTAGGGAAAAGTGAAAAAGCATGCGAAATTACACATATGTGAGTCTACTAATGTAAGCAAACATCTTAAACGAATAGAATGTTTTTAGGCAGTGTGGTTAGATATGATAATTCCTTAGTGAAGGTTAAAGAGACTAAAGAAAAAAAGTTTTAAACTAGTCTAGATGAGTTGAATGATTCTCTTGAACCATTAGTCTAATAGATTTAAGGGGTTCTCCTGTTTTCTCAATACATTATTTTTTGTGTGCACAGGGAATCTTCTAAAAATTCAATTTGATCCACATTGGTATAGAGTTGAAATCTTTCAATATAGAATAGTTTGACTCCTGAATAATAATGAAGTGGTTGTACCTTAAATGGACGTTTTTATTGCCTGTTTTTAAAAGATACATATTTTGTCAGTCAATATGGCTACTTCACTTGAGAATTCTGAACAATTCTCTTTTCGTCTAAACATGGGGACCGTTTTAAATACACAGTGATATTCAAATTGTATGGCCATTCTGCCATTACATCAGTGTTGACATTGCTTTCCTAGTGTCCTGCTTTAATTGATAAGACCTTCAAATTCTACAAGCAATATGACTCACTGATGAAGAAGATTCTGACTGGCCCTAGCCAGTTTGGCTCTGTGGTTAGAGTGTCAGACCTTGGACTGAAGGGTCTCAGTTTCTCTTCCGGTCATAGGCCTCAGCTGCAGGCTCGCAACCAATCAATTTGTCTCTTTCATATCAATGTTTCTCTCACTCTGTGTCTCCCCCTCCCTTCCACTCACACACACACACACACACACACACACACAAAACAATGGAAAAAATATCCTCGGGTGAGGATTAACGAAACCCCCCAAAAAACAACAACAAAAACAAAAGATTCTGACTGATGTCTAGTCTAGTATCCAGAGCTGAAATACAGAAAATAGTAAAATTCTTCTAATTCTGCTACTTAACACCTCTGGACAAGTCTCCGGGGCACAATTCTTCTTCTATAAAATGGTGGCATGTTTCAGTTCTAACATTTTACTATTTTATTGATGTTGAATTATAAACAGAAATACTAAACAAATTCACTAAGCCGTACTTTACACTAGAAACTAAATATTCATATTGTAATATTATCAGTGTTGCAATTTAAACAAAGGTCAAAAGGTGAACAGTAAGCAAATGTTTAATGAATAATATAATGTCTGTTGAATGATATCTCAATGACCTTGGAAAATACACATAGTTATAAATGCAATAAGTTAATATTTAACTTTATAAATTTGTGTTTGTTAGTTTATACAGCTTAAATGCAGTTTCATATGTCATACAATAAAGCTGGGTAATATTAAATGGCTTATCACTCCCAATAAAGCATTGCTGTTATTACAAAAATGTTATTAATCAAGAATGCATATTGTACAGTTACTGAATATTTAACTGATGAATCTCATTAGGAAAATGAGGTTAAGATGCCTGCAAGTTTCAGAAGTACACCTACTACTTCTATCAACTCCAATACATTTTCCCTAACAAGTTAGTTTGGTTTAAATATTCAATCCATATATAAAACTTAAATGATTATTATTTAACAGAAAGAAAAATAGTCTTACCTTATCCATTCTCTTTTGCCAGCTCTCCTCACGTTTTACCATTAGTTCAATACAATGAGAAAGTGTAGCAAGGATTCCAGCAGTAGTTGCTTTAAAAGTTATTGCCTCTCCTTTAAAGTCTATACCATTAATTCCTTTCGGTGTTACCTGTGGAAATACTAAAAAAGACAGTTTTCCACTGAAAATCTTTCTAGTGGAAAAATAATCCTTCACAATTTAAAATTAAAACTTGTTTAGAAAACTAGCAAATCAGCCCTGGCCAGTGTGACTTAGTTGGTTGGAGTACTGTGCCATATACCAAAAAGTGCAGATTCTATTTCCAGTCAGGGTATATACCCAGGCTGCAGATTCGATCCCTGGTTGGGGCATCTGTAGGAGGCAACTGATCAATGATGTATCTCTCTTTCTCCCCCTCTTCCTCTCTCTAAAATATAAAGTAACAAACAAAACCCTAGCAAATCAGAGCAGGCTTTCAGAATATAATTTCCTTCCTGTTGGCTAACATTTAAAAATTTCCATTCATACTCTATCAGCAAAGAAGCTTATGGCAGCATATGTATTTTCAAGTCCTTTTTTCTGGATTCTATTTCCTGAAATCTACTTGCTGTGCTGCATTTAGTGAATAAAGTAGTAGGAGAACATATACAAAACTCTAAACGACCGGTTGACCGTTTGACAAGTTGCTATATGATGTGCACACAGGAGCTCAACACAGGAGCTGCCCCCTGGTGGTAGGTGCGCTCCCACAGTGGGAGCACTGCTCAGCTGACAGATGGGTGCCAGATGCTGGGCTCACAGTTGGAGAGCACAGCTGCAGTAGCGTGAGCCTCTCTAGCCTCTGAGGCAGCAGTAACAGGCAGTGGCAGGTGCAGCAGGGCCAGGATGAGCGGGAGCGTATGGTGCCCGGCCCGGGCTCAGGCTCCTCCCTGGCCGCCTGCTGCTTCACACACTACTACATCCCTCGGGCCGAAACCGGCAGTCCAACATCCCCCGAGGGGTCCCGGGTTGCAAGAGGGTGCAGGCCAGACTGAGCGACCCCCCAGTGCAGGAATCCATGCACCAGGCCTCTAGTCCTATCTAATAAAAAGGGTAATATGCAAATAGACTGAATGGCAGAACCAAACCAATCAAAGCATAATATGCTAATGATATGCTAAGGCTGCTCAACCGCTCGCTATGACATGCACTGACCACAAGGGGGCAGACAGTCAACCTGTCGACCAGTTACTATGGTGTGCACTGACCACCAGGGGGCAGACTGTCGACTGGCTGACCAGGGGGCAGACGCCCTGATCAGAAGGTTAGCTTGCTGCTGGGGTCTAGCCAATTGGGACTGAGCGAGAGGGGCTGGACACTCCTTAGAGCCCTCCTGCAGTCCCTCCCCGGCTGGCCAACTTCCCACGTCCTTCCCAGGCCCCAATCCTGCACTGGTGGGGTCCCTTGGCCTGGCCTGAGCCCTCTTGCAATCTGGGCTGAGGAACCCCCCTCCCCCAAGTACATGATATAATAAAAGGCTATATAATAAAAGGTTAATATGTAAATCGACCTAACGGCAGAACAACCGGTTGCTATGACGTGCACTCATCACCAGGGGCCAGATGCTCAACGCAGGAGCTGTCCCCTGGTGGTCAGTGCGCTCCCATAGGGGGAGCACCGCTCAGCCAGAAGCTGGGCTCACAGTTGGTGAGTACAGCAGCAGTGGCAGGAACCTCTCCCACCTCTGCAGCAACACTAAGGATGTTTGACTGATGGCAGGGAGTGGGCCTAAGCCATCAGTTGGACATCCCCCGAGGGCTCCTGGACTGCGAGAGGGTGCAGGCCGGGCTGAAGGGCCCACCCCGAGTGCACAAATTTCATGCACCAGGCCTCTAGTACTTTAATAATACTCTGACAGTTTGCAGGACCTAATTATGGCAAGACCAATGCACACATTAAATAATTTTAAAAAAATATATTGTTATTGATTTCAGAGAGAAGGGAGAGTGAGAGACAGAAACATCAATGATGAGAGAGAATCACGATTAGCTGCCTCCTGCATGCTCCACATCTAGGATCAAGCCCGCAATCCCGGCATGTGCCTTGACCAGGAATGGAACCATGACTTCCTGGCTCACATAGGTGGATGCTCAACTACTGAGCCACACCGGCTGGGCTAAATAGTTTTTTATGTTTACATTTCATAATATTAATTCAGAGTTAGCTTTGAATGAAATGAGAAAAAATTTTAAAACTCACAAGATGCAAACAGGAGAACATACTATCTTATACTATTAGCTAGTAAGAAACCACTGCAATAGAACTCATAAGTGATACGGTACTTCCAACTTTAAAACCTCGTATGTAGATATGACAGTAAAGGTATAATCTATAAAAAAACAAATTAATAAACTACTTCATCAAAATTTAAAATTTCTGCTCAAGCCGAAGCCGGTTTGGCTCAGTGGATAGAGCGTCAGCCTGCGGACTCAAGGGTCCCAGGTTCGATTCCGGTCAGGGGCATGTACCTGGGTTGCAGGCACATCCCCAGTGGGGGATGTGCAGGAGGCGGCTGATCGATGTTTCTCTCTCATCGATGTTTCTGACTCTCTATCCCTCTCCCTTCCTCTCTGTAAAAAATCAATAAAATATATTTAAAAAAAAAATAAAAATAAAATTTCTGCTCAAGGCATGGTTAAAAGAATACAAATTGCAGTTATATGCAATTAATAAATCTAGTTATCTAATATATAACATGGCTATAGTTAATATACTGAATTGAATACTAGAAATTTGTTAAGACAGATTTCAGATGGTTTCATTACCAAAAAAGATAACTATGTGAGATGATGTTAGTTTTCCCCACAATAATCATTTTGCTATCTATACCAAATCATTACATTGTACACCTTAACTGGGAGAAAATCTTTGTAAAGCCTATGTCTGATAAAGGACTTGTATCCTATATACATATGTATAGAATATACATTAATATAAAACATTAACATAGCGTATACTATAATATAGTATATTATAACCTCCAGAACTCAACAGTAAGAAAATATATATAATCTAATAAAAAACTGAACAAAAGATTTAAATACACACTTCACCAAGGAAGAGAGAGGATGGCAAATAAACACATACAAAGATGCTCAATACCATTAGTTACTAGGGAAATGCTAGTTAAAAACCACAGAGGGATACCACTATACACCTATTAGAAAACTAAAATTTAAAAAGACTGACCATGCCAAGTGTTGGTCAGGATTTGGAGAAATTGGGACTCTCTCATATATGGCAGGTGAAATAGACTTCAGCAGTTTCTTGAAAAGTTAAATGTACTCCTACCACATGATTTAGCAATTCCACTCCTAAGTACTTACCCCAAATAAATAAAATATATGTCCATGAAAAGACTTGACATGAATGTTCACAGCATTGTTATGTATAATAGCCAAAAACTATAATCAAATCAAATGTCCATCAAAAGATGAGTGATGCCCTAGCCGGTGTGGCTCAGTGGACAAAGTGTCAGCCTGCAGACTGAGAGGTCCTAGGTTCGATTCCGGTCAATGGCATGTACCTTGGTTGCGGGCACATCCCCCATAGGGGCTGTGTGGGAGGCAGCTGATCGCTGTTTCTCTCTCATTGATGTTTCTAACTCTCTATCCCTCTCCCTTGCTCTCTGTAAAAAAATCAATAAAATATATTTTAAAAAAAAAGATGAGTGAATACACAAATTGTGGTGTATCAACACAAGGAAATACTACTCCCCAATAAAACAAATAGCCCTAACTGATTTGGTTCAGTGGATAAAGCCTCGGCCTGTGGACTGAAAGGTCCCAGGTTCGATTCTGGTCAAGGGCATGTACCTTGGTTGCAGGCACATCCCCAGGAGGGGCTGTGCAGGAGGCAGCTGATGGATGTTTCTCTCTCATCGATGTTTCTCTCTATCCCTCTCCCTTCCTCTCTGTAAAAAATCAATAAAAAAACCAAAAACAATAAAAAGAAATCATATACTGATACATGTGATAACAGCGATGAACCTCAAACTAAAAAAGAAGCCAGGCCAAACCCCACCACAAACTGTGTAAGTCCATTTGTATTAAATTCTAGAAAATGCAAACTAACCTACAGTGATAGAAAAGAGATCAGTGGTTGTTTGGGAAGAGAGGGGGTTAAAAAAGGGGATGGAGGAAACTTTTTGAAGGTGATGGACATGATCTTGATTGCGATGATGATATAACATCAAAACTTGCCATATTGTACACTTAAATAAGTGCAGTTTATTGTATGTTAATTATCTCAACAAAGCTGTTAAATATTATAAACTACCATTTTTTATTAATAATCAACTTACAGATTAAAGTCATTTGTGTCCTAAATAAGACCACGTGTGCAATTGTAATAATGGGTTCTTCCTGTTGCATTATCCTACCACTAATGATGTTGAGGGCCTTTTCATGTGCTTATTGGCCATTTGTATATCTTCTTTGGAGAAATGTCTATTCAGATGTTTTATCCATTTGAAAACTGCGATATTGTTCTACCATCAATTCATTAATAGTTCTTTATATATTTTAGATACAAATCCCTTATCAGACATGTAACTAGAAAATGTTTTCTCCCATTTTATGGGTTATTTTTTTCAGTTTTTGATGGTGTCTTTTGAAGCAAAGATATAGGTCAATTTATAGTTTTCACTTCTTTTGTTGTCTATCTAAGAAGCCTATGACTTAGCCAAGGCCATTACAATTTATTCTTATATTTACTCTAAGATCTTTATAGTCTTAGCTCTTAAATTCATTTTGAGTTAATTTTTGTATTTGGTGTGAAGTAGGGGGTTAAACTTCATTATTTTCCTGTATGGATATCCAGCTGCCAAGCATCACTTGAAAACTATTTTTCCTCATTGAATTGTCTTAGCATTCTTATAAAAAACTTGTTTACTTGTTTTTTACAAGAATATAAGGGTTGCCCTAGCCATTTTGGCTCAGTGGATTGAGTGTCGACCTACAGACTAAAGGGTCCCAGGTTTGATTCCGGTCAAGGGCACATGCTCAGATTGCAGGCTCGATCCTCAGTGGGGAGCGTGCAAGAGGCACTAATCAATGATTCTCTCTCATCATTGATGTTTCTATCTCTCTCCCTCTTCCTTCCTCTCTGAAATTAATAAAAAATATATTTTTTAGAAAAATAAGAATGTAAGAGTTTACTTCTGGACTCTC
Organism: Myotis nattereri; assembly: GCF_964212035.1. NCBI lineage: Eukaryota > Metazoa > Chordata > Mammalia > Chiroptera > Vespertilionidae > Myotis > Myotis nattereri. The sequence goes on from NC_138079.1 coordinate 40,132,318, forward strand.
AATTCAATTCCACTGATCTATGTCTTCTCTCCTTATGCCAATACCTTACCTCACTGTTGGATCTGTGCTAAGTTATGAAATCAAAAGTGTAAGTCCTCCAACTTTCTTTTTTAAGACTATTTTAGCTAGTCCAGGTCATCTGCATTTCCATATGGATCATAGGATCAGCTTGTCCATTTCTGCAAAAATCCTACTTGGGATTTTGGTAAGGGCTGCATTAAATCTATAGGGCAATATGGGGAATACTGAATTCTTAACAATATTAAGTTTTCTGATCCACGAACATGAGATATCGTTCCATTTATTTAGATCTTATTCAGTTTTTCACATTGCTTTGTTACCTTCAGAATGGAAAGTTTGTGCTTCTTTGGTTAAATTTATTCCTAAGTACTTAACTCTTTTTAATGCTATTATAAATGAAATTGGTTGCTGAACTTAATTTTCACATTGTTCATGGCTAGTGTATAAAAATATAATTGATTTTTTTATATTGATTTTATACCCTAGAATCTTGTTGAACTTATTACCTCTAATACTTTTTAGTGGATTCCTTATAACTTTTCTCTATACAAGTTAATGGCATCTTCAAATAGATATAGTTTTAATTATTCTTTTTAAATTTGGATGTCTTTTCTTTCTTTTTCTTGCCAGTTGTTCTGTCTAGAGCCTCTAATACAATTACAATGTTGAAAAGTGGCAAGAATAAAATGCTGCCCTGGCCGGGTAGCTCAGTTGTTTAGAGAGCGTTGTCCCCATTATGTCAAGGTTGCGGGTTTAATCCCCAGTCAGGGCACAAAAACGAATCAACCAATGAAAGCATAAATAATTTTAACAACAAATGGATGTTTTTTTCTCTCTCTCCCTTACTCTCTCAAATCAATCAATATAAAAAAACAATAAAAAAGAATGCATGCACTTGTCTTGTTCTTGATCTTAGAAGGAAAGCATTCAGTCTTTCACCATGAAGTGTAATGTTAAGTGTGGGTTTTTCATAGATAACTTTTTATCTGGGTATTCATTCCTATTTGTTTTTATCATGAAAGATAAAGATTCTGTCCAATGATTTTCTTTTTTTTTTTTTTTCATTTATTTTTTTTATTGCTTAAAGTATTACAAAGGGTATTACATATGTGTCCATTTTATCCCCCCGCCCTAGACAGTCCCCCAGCCTCCCCTATCCCCTAGTGTCTTATGTCCATTGGTTATGCTTATTGTCCAATGATTTTCAACATCTACTGAGATGATCTCTGGTCTTGGCCTTTATTCTATTGATAGGATTATTACATTAATTGATTTTTAAGAATGTAAACTAACCTTGCATTCTGTGGTAAATCCCATCTGGTCATAGTGTTTTTACATGTTGCTGCATTTAGCAATATTTTATTGATGATTTGTAGCTATACTCATACAAGATATTGATCTGCAGTTTTCTTGTAGTATCTTTTTCTGGCTTTGGAATCAAGGTAAAACTGGCCTCCAATTTTATTTTTGGAAAGAATTTGTGAAGAACTGGTATTAAGTCTTCTTTAAATGTTTGGTTACTAATGGATCTATTTATTTATTATTGGTCTATTTGCATTTTCTATGTCTTCTTAAGTCAGTTTTAATAATTTTTGTCTTTTTAGGACGTTAGACCATTTTGTTTAAGTTATTGTATTTGCTGGCATATATTTGTTCATAGCATTCACCTATAATCCTTTGTGTTTCTGTAAAGTCAGTAGTAATGTCCTCCCTTTCATTTTTTTTGTTTTTTTTTTAAATATTTTATTGATTTTTTACAGAGAGGAAGGGAGAGAGATAGAGAGTTAGAAACATCGATGAGAGAGAAACATTGATCAGCTGCCTCCTGCACACCTCCCACTGGGGATGCGCCCGCAACCCAGGTACATGCCCTTGACCGGAATCGAACCCGGGACCCCTCAGTCCGCAGGCTGACGCTCTATCCACTGAGCCAAACCGGTTTCGGCTCATTTCTGATTTTAGTAATTTGATTCTTCTCCCTTTTATCTTTATCAATTTAGCTAAAGGTTTATCAGTTTCATTCTTTTCAAAGAACCAACTTATAATTTCACTGAAATTCTGTATTGTCTTTTTTATTTTCTTTCTTATTTCATAATAAAGGTTTTCCAGCTACAGAGTTCCCTCTAAGTAGTGCTTCAGCTGCAGCCTTTAATTTTGGTGTGGTGTATTTTTGCTTTCATTCACCTCACAGTACTTTCTAATTTCCTTTGTGACTTCTTCTTTTACCCACTGGTTATTTATGAGTGTGGTAATTTCTACATATTTGTGAATTTCCCAAATTTGTTATTGATTTCTCATTTCAGTCCAATGTGTTTGGAGGACATTGTAGGATTTCAATCCTTTATATTAATTAAACCTTGTTTTATGGCCAAGCATAAGGTCTAGCCTAAGGTTCATGTGCTATTGGGAAGAATACATATTCTATTGTTGGGTGAAGTGTTCTGTAGATGTCTACTAGGTCTGTCTGTTTATACTACTCAAGTAATTTATTTCCTTGTTATCTTCCTATTTGTTCTGTCCATTATTGAAAGTTGGGTACTGAAATCTCAAACTATTAATACTGAATTGTCTTTTTTTCTCTTTTCAATTTGGATAGTTTTTGCTTCATATATTTTGGGGCTCTACTGTTACATGCAATTATGTGTATAACTGTTGTATCTTTTTGATGGATTGACCCTTATATCCTCATAAAAATCTTCTCTTTGTTTCTAGAAACATAAATTAAGATGATATAGAATATAACAAGAAAATTTACATTAGAAGTAAACAAGAAATTTGTTCATTGAAAATTTAGGGAACAGTGCTTCCACCATGACCCAGAACTCTTGAGGTCTTTAACTAAGGAAGGTGTTCGCTTATCCAAAAACTTCTCCTCTGGTCTAATCTAAAGGTAAATTACTTTGCCTTTTTTTTCAGGTTAGAATCGTTGCAAGTTTTACTCTTGCTCTATTCTACCACCTCCCCCTCCCCCCCGTAAAATCCTATTTTTGTAATGTTTACTAGCTAGTCCTAAATTTTTAAGACTTTAGCATACTCAATACCACAATATGTGACTTAGACCTTAATGATGAGACTCATTATAATTATTTGAAGATTCCATTACCTTGTAGCCAATGTTTCCAGAATCCTAGCACCAAGACCCTAACTTACTTCTAGAGGTTAACCATAGGAAGATACTTTCTACCTATGATGATTAACAAAAAGTTAATTTCCATTAACCCTAAGGAAGGAATTTTTTTAAACAGTGACTTCCACAAGTGTACTGAAAATGTGACTCATTATTTTAAAAAGTATGCAGACAGCTTGTGTAGGATATATCTCTAAATGACAGCAATACCCCTATCTTCCATTGCTTGGTTTCAAGCCTCTCTTCAAAAAAGAGATGTTGGGGGCTTTCCTCAATGTCTGGAGGTCTAGCTATCTGTTTACATTAAAGAGTTATGACCTGTAAACCCTGTATGCAATAGCAGTTTATTTTAACTAGTGGAATTCATCAAAGGGTGACCTGGTAGTGAGACAGCTTTTTCATAATGGGCCCTTGAAAATCTCTATTTATAGGTCTTTCTCTATGTCCACTCAATGTCTCCAGAGTTTTTAACTTTGTATCAGAAAATATATGTCTGGTTGACAGGCATTCTGCAAACAGGGTTAGAGAAGGGAGCTAGGGATTGCATCTTTCAGTATGTAAACTTACATTTAGTCCCTGGCTACCAGAATTCTTGGAGATAAGCAGAATAATGATACTCTTAGATTTCAATAATCAATAGGTACATTTCCACTTAATCACTTTATTGATAGACTGATACACCTATCTTTTGCTGTGCCAGGTATTCCTGAATCTGTAACTCTTCAGTTCAATTTCTACAGGAAATAAGCTTCCATTCTCCTTTGCAAAATGTAGGCGTGGTAGTTGAGAATACTATGTGGAATGGAAGACTAGATCTGTGAGTTTTACGACTTCTTTCAATAATTTTTCCAATATGCAAACAAAATATTTTTCTAGTTAGGCAGATTCATTGTGAAATTAAAATGCAACTGGGGAAAAACCTTCCCAAATTAAATGTTTAGTTCCATAAAAATACATAAATCTACATGATTCAATAAGGTTCAACAATGTAGTCCAAAGTTATAAGAAAACTTTGTAATAAGCTAGTATTTTGCAAAACTGGGAGGGAGCTAGGTTATAAGAAAAAAGTAGAGAGCCATGATGAAACTAAGAAATAAAAAGGAAAAGTGGGGTGGGGTGGGAGAGAAGCATTACATTTTAGTGCCAATATTCAGATGGAATATTCTCATATGATATTTGAAATAGAAAAGTATTCCCATGCATGTAAAAGTTGTTGTGTTTTTTTTTCTTAATCCTCACTCGAGGATATTTTTTCCATTGATTTTTAGAGAGAGTGGAGGGAGGGAGGGAGAGAAACAGAGAAAGAAAAAAGAAACATCGATGTAAGAGAGACACATCGATTGGTTGCTTTCTGCAGGTGCTCTATCAGGACCAGGGACCGAGCCTGCAACTGAGGTATGTGCCCCTGACCCTAATCAAACCCAAGACTCTTCATTCCACGGGCCAATGCTCCAATCACTGAGCAAAACCAGCCAGGGCCACCCATACAACAGTTTTTAAAAATTATTTGAAAACATGACACAGCTACAGATTACTTCATAGTTTTCATAACTTCAGCAAAAATAAGCACAACTGCCAAACCGGTTTGGCTCAGTGGATAGAGCGTCGGCCTGCGGACTGAGGGGTCCGGGTTCGATTCCGGTCAAGGGCATGTACCTTGGTTGCGGGCACTTCCCCAGTAGGGGGTGTGCAGGAGGCAGCTGATCGATGTTTCTCTCTCATCAATGTTTCTAACTCTCTATCCCTCTCCCTTTCTCTCTGTAAAAAATCAATAAAAATATATTAAAAAAAAAAAAAGCACAATTAGAGTTAACTTATTTTTTTCCACAAAGGCTTATTTGTAACTTTAAAAAATTTTAGGCATCCACTCTAGTTTTTTATTAGGACATGTCAAAACAGAACACTGACTATTAATCACAGTTTTCTGGTGTTTAAGATTCTATATATGAGTGATGCCATGTGGTATTTGTTTTTAGCTTAGTTCTCTTAGCACAAAGCCCTTTAGGTTGGTAACTGTCACAAAACAGAGGTTTCTAATGAACAATTCAGAATTCCATCTAATGAGTTAGCTATTCTAAATAAAAAAAGGACCAATAAACTGGTATATGAAATAAATCACTTTGTTCCTGGTCTATAAACAATTGTGCCGTGAAATCAGAGCTATTACAATAATTTTCTTTTAATAACACTGATTATATACTTTTCAACACCAGTTTATCAAGTGGAGAGAAAAAAAGGGAGTTCCCCCTCAACCCCAAGAAACATTTTCAGTTCTAGAAAATGATTCTACCAAATAACACTGCAATAAGTGGGCCATTGTCTGGAATTTAGAATGAGTCTTTGTTAGATAATTAGGAGCCATTATTACTTAAAGTAAGAATGTGTCTTTTTTCACAAGAAACTTTCATTTCCTTTTAAAAAAATTATTCACTGAGGGCTCTGGTTAGAGTCTGATTCCCTGTCAAAGACTTGTACCAGGGTTGCAAGTTCTATCCCTGGCCACAGTTGGGGGTTCCAATTGATGTGTCTCTCTCACACAGATGTTTTTCACTCTCTCTCTCTCCTCCCACCTCCATCATTCCATTCCACTCTCTCTAAAAACCAATAAAAATACCCTTAGGTGAGGATTAATAAAACAAAACAAAAAAATAGCCAAAAAGTCATTTAGATAGTTATTCTTGTTATATAATTAGTGATTATGTAACTTTAGAAAGTGTACTTTATCCAGCTGAGGGAGGAAAATGTACTACTTACATTTTTCCTTATTGCCATTGGTATTATGCAAGAAGTCTCCATCAGAACGCGTTGTAGGAAAGTCATCTTCATCATCTTCTACCACTAAATAAAATATATTTAAGGATATTAGGATGAAAGAAAATAGAAATTAACCAAGTTATTCTTAGGTTCAATTGAGTCAATACATTCTGGATTCTTTTGAGTGCAAGATCTAATTCATTTTTGTATTTTCAGTGCTTATCAAAGTATGCCCAACAAATATGCTGTAGAATTTAATACATTATTATAAAAACTGTATGCATTCTCATTTGTGTGAGGGATGGTACTAAGATATGAGTTATTTTGCCCTTTAGTCTTCCTACCTCTTCCTACCTACCTTGGGGCAATCTCATAATTCCATCAGAAGACTATAATGGCTGAGCAGGACTGTAAAAGGATAACTTCCATGCAGAAAATACCTTAGCTTGCTTCTGGGAGTTCCTAAATTTACCATTTCTAAACATGCAGGAAAAATATAATGATTTACAGGTGTGATTATCGATTTTCATTCATCCCAGTGTGTCTGTGCCTAGAAATCCTTTTAACTTATCCAATTCTATAAAGATCAAAATCCTGTGTTCCCCTCTGTTTATCTCTTTGTTCTATTCACTTTTTTTTTTTACTGCCTAACATACTTTAACCTTCTGCACTATATATTGCACTTTTTTTTCTTCTTTTTAATGTATTTTATTGATTTCAGAGAGGAAGGGAGAGGGAGAGGGAGAGAAAGAGGGAGGGAGGGAGGGAGGGAGTGAGAGGGAGAGGGGGAGAGGGAGAGAGAGAGAGAGAGAGAGAGAGAGAGAGAGAGACCGACCGACCAATGATGAAAGAGAATCACTGATAGGCTGCCTCCTGCATGCCCCCTACTGGGGATCGAGCCCGAAACCCAGACATGTGCCTGACCAGGAATGATACTAGTACTGTGACCTCCTGGTTCATAGGTCAACCCTCAACCACTAAGCCACACTAGCCAGGCTATATATTCCACTCTTAATGTAAATTTCTAAACCTCAGCCCCCAATCTTATTCTCTGCTTTCTATCAAGTGCTCTTAGTAAGGCTTCTTTATTGTATTATCTTTTCAGAAACACTCTTTTTGTAGAAATAATCTTCACTCTAAACTGTTGTACTTCTTGATTTTATCTCTTTACAAGGAGTAGCTCATCCATTTTAGTTGTCTTCCCAATAGATGCAAAGCCCATTCCTATTCCTTATTCCCTCCCTTGACTAAATGGTAGAAATCACCATGGAGAATACCTTTATTCTGTATTGCCATTTCTAACTAGTGGGCTATTTCATTTTTTTATAATTATTGGGCTAGTTCATCACTTCAAAATTTTGCTACTTATCTTTAACAGCTTTTTTAAACCATAAGCTGCTATTATCTACTAACACTTAATATTCAGCCAACTGACACCAATATCTGACACTGTTTTTTCCTAGTCTATCATTCCTATAGACTTCAATATCCATAATGAAGCCTCTGCAGATACCTAAATCTCAAGACTAATCAAATCCCAAATTCTGTGGATCGTTATTGTCTCATCAATCATTTGTAAATATGGTCAATTCTAGAAATTCATTAACAGCACATTGCTGTTTTTAAATCAGTATTCATCATCAGACAAGATTCTGATCCTGATCTTGACTCACTACTACTCTGATTAACTGCTCTTAACCATCTGTATGCCATAAACGCCTATAGACGCAAGTGGCAGACCTTTTTAAATTAAATTCAAAATATCGTGGCAGTTAACTGGTTAAACACTGAGAGGCTTGCACTTCACTCTTATCATCATCAATACCTTCTTTGGATTACTGAAGATTCACTTTCATGTCCCTAACTACCCAATAGCTTGTATCACCAAACAGGGATTTTCAACCTTGTTTTTCAAGCCCAATACTCAATATATAAAACTGATGAAAACAAGAGCCTCTCTGGCTAAAGACTGGCCTTTCCCCTTTCTTTTTAACCAAGTAATCCTTTGTCCATTCTTGAGGCACCTTTAAGGGATATCAGACAGGGATTGAAACCACTGTTCTAATATAAATCCCCTATCTCAATCAGATCAGTTTCCCGTACCAACACAAACTGATTATGCTAAATCCCATCTCTGGATATTACACATTCCTGCTTTCTGTATCCCTGCAATCACCCAAATTAATTACATTAATAATACCAGCTATTATTTGTTTTTGTTTTTTTGCTGTTAAGCACAGTGCTAACATATATAATTCTTATTTTAATTGTCACAATTGTATGTGCTGGATATAACATCTATTTTACAGTCAAGGAAGCAGATATGAAGAAATGTTTCCTCAATGAATAGAGTATTTCCTTTAATGTGGTACATATGTCTTATTTTACAATCAAGCAGTATGCTTAGGCTAAAGATAATGTCTTCAACTTCTGTAATCCCAGAGTATCTAAGACCTACAGGATTAATTAAATCTTACTGAAGAATGTGTGGGAGTGGTGGAGGTCAAGGTTAAGATGGCCTTACTAGCAATTCTGATAAAACATTTTATATGGAAAAAACTGATCATCACCTAAAATAAAGAGAATTTGCTATTACCACTTCAATGACACATTTACTGAAGAACAGTAATTCTTAAAATTCACAGACTTGATAATTTAATGAAAGTGCACCTACAGAGATCCCTAAGACATAGGTCAGCATCTCTGATCTACAATCAAAACAGAAAACTAAGGTCCATGTCCTTATTTTGCCTTTATCCAACATGTATTCTTAAAACTGTCAATATTTCTAAAAAGAGCAATTATAGAAAAAACAATTGTTATAGGCAGAATTGTGTACCCCTAAAATCCATATGTCAAAGTCCTAACTCCCCCATAGCTCAAAATGTGAATGTATTTGGAGACAGTGACTTTATGGACATAATCAGTAGGCCCTGATCCAATATGACTGATGTCCTTATTAGAGGAAGAAATTCGGACACAGAAGAAAGATGACATAAAGACCCAGGGAGAAGACGAACATCTACAAGCCAAGGAGAGAGGACTCCAACAGTCCCTTCCCTCATGGCCCTCAGAGGGAACTAACCTTGCCAACACCTGATCTCAGACTTCCAGCCTCCAGAACTGTAAAAAAATTAATTTCTGTTGTTTAAGCCACCCAGGCTGTGGTACTAAGGCAGTAGTCTACCACTGTTATCAGTTATTCAAAATGAATAATGTTTAAAATCATTTTTCAACTTTTCTACACAACCTGGTTATAACTGCAGCCCAACTTCTACTCCTCTCGCTATCACTTTTGTCTTTCAAATGGTATATACTTTTGATGTGGATCATCTATAATAATAAAAGCATAATATGCTAATTAGAATGGACAGCTTAACGACCTTCCAGACGTCCTTCCGGATAACCTCCCGGACGAAGAAGGGGCTGCGGGGGCTGAGGCAAGCCACCACAGCTGTGAGGGCTGAGCCCCTTGCACGAATTTCGTGCATTGGGCCTCTAGTTTAAAAATAAACAAGGAACCCTAGCTGGTTTGGCTCAGTAGATAGAGCGCTGGCCTGTAGATTGAAGAGTCCCAGATTTGATTCCCAGTCAAGGGCACATACCTCAGTTGCAGGCTCAATCCCCGGCACTGTATGGGAGGCAACCATTTGATGGGCCCCTGGCTGATACCATAATCAGCAGATGTCCAAGTCTCTCTCACATCAATGTTTCTCTGTCTCCCCCTATCCCTTCCACTCTCTTTAAAAAAAAAAAAAAAAAAGGTAAAATAAAAAATAAACAAGGAATCCAATTCAGATATATACTGATTTAGTTTAAAGGGATATTTTCAAGTAAATGAAAGTTGATGGGTAATGTTTAATTTGGTAAAAAGGCTACATACAGTCAGCTTTCTGTATCTGTGTATTCAACTAACCATGGACTTAAAATAATTGAAGAAAGTTACATCGTTGCTGACATGTACTTTGTTGCTAGGCCTACAATGATTTTGTCTGTACTGAACGTGAACATACTTTTTTACCCCTTGTCATTATTCCCTAAACAATACATTATAACAACTATTTATATAGCATTTACATTGGATTAGGTATTATAAGTCATCTAGAGATGATTTAAAGTATATAGGAGGATGTGTGTAGGTTATATGCAAATATTACTCCATTTTATATGAGGAACTTGGACATCTGCTGATTATCTATCAGCTGGGGGTTGGGGGTCCTAGAACCAATCCCCTGTTCATACTGAGGGACTATTACATATATATACGTATATGTGTGTGTATATATATGTATTTTAATGAAGGAGAAATAGCTCAACTACCTTTATTTTTAGAGAAATAAACATCCAATGTTAAAGAACCAAAAACTTAAAGTGTATCAAACATAAAAAATGTCAAAGCTACTTATTTTGTCTAAATTTTAAGAGATATGGCCTTCTGCTTCTGGCCAAGACAGAATAAAGGAACTGAATTTACCTCTAGCATGAAATTAAAACCTGGACAAAATATATGAAACAATGGTTTTCAAGAACACTGTACATTTGGCAAAAAAGATTTGGTAAAACATTTTATATGAAAAAAACTGATGATCACCTATAAGTGGCAAGATCTGAACTCTATGAGTATCCCACTTACTGCCTTGGGAGAGATTCCAAGCTGTAGAATAAGGAGGAACCCAGGAGAAGCTCAGTAGACTCTCTGAGGTGAAGAAATGGAGCTGAGTCCAGAGAGACAAAGGCAACTAGAGTTCACATGAGAGAATACTAGAAAGGAGACAGCTGTATAGAGAGAGAACCCAGAAGATTGAAAGAAGGGTCCCCTTGAGTATTCAGCAGAGTGCTGATAGCACATACAAATGAGGGAACTATAGAGGTCAGGGAAAGAACCAACTAAGAGGATTCCAGGAAAAAGTTTCCTTAGACTACTTGATGTACATTACTTGAAGATATATGGTGATAAATTAAATGTGCATACTATAAACTTAAATAGCCACTAAAATAACAATTATAACTAAAAAGCAAACAAAGGAAATAAACAAAGAACAGAGAAGACAAAAGAATCTGAACTCGGATCAAACACATTTTAATAAGATCAAGAAATGAAACCATGGCATGCAACTTAGTTATACTGTGAATAAAAGTAGTGCTATTTAGCAATAATTTGCCTTCACAGCAAATAAGAAAAAAACTGAAGAACAGATGTTGACAACAGCAGTAATATATCTTCAGCAGTAACAAAGGAAAAGTTCAAAACTCACATTATAAGTTAATTGAAGATTACATTTATTAACAAAACTCACTATATTCTTATATGTATATGTAGCTCAATTATTGATTTCCTCTTCCATAAAACAGAGGTCAGAGAAGGGAGAGTGATAAAGAGAAGAAGATGAAAAGAGAAAGACAGAGAGGAAGGAGGGAAAAAAAAAAAAAGAGGAGAAAGAGATCAATTGATTCCAGACTGGAGGATTTAATATAAACATATGCCTATCTCTAAGATTCATCATAGGGTAAATATATTAGACATAATCATATAAAATGCCCCATATTACTAAGATGACAGATGCTATTTTTTAATAAAATAAAGAACTTAAAAATCATTTAAAAATCTTCATTGGAATCTAGTATGTATGAGTGATCAGAATAATTAAGATGTGTTATTCAAGTATACAAGTTATATAGACACTGAAATCTGTTACATTGGGGGTTTGCAGCAAAAGTGACTATTAATTACCTTTATCAGTTAAAGACATTACCCTTTAAGATCAAGAGGCTTTACATCCATTCATTCTCCAAGTAAAAATAGTGGTAATAGCCTAATTAACCTTTATCCCTTTGAAGTTCATCCTTGGAGACAGCATCAGCACAGGCATCAAAGTACTTCTGTAGAGTATCAACTTGTCTACATAGGATATCTCTAAAGGTTTCCATTTCAGCCAATTTCTCACGTAAACTGTGGCCTTTCTGCAAAACACAAAAAAGGGGGTGGGGGATGTAATCTAAATGAACAAAACTGTAATTTATTTAGTCCTATTGTATTTCATCACTTTTTAAGGTCTATATCTTACTAATGAGGGCCACTGGGTAGGGAGAGCCATCAACTTGAAACTGATTAACAGTGACCAGATAGTGATAAGCCTGAAGGAAATAAGGGACAAATAAACCTGACAATTTGCTCATGTAAAATTTAGTATTTTCAAATGATTGACATTGTGAGAAAAAAATTGTCAAAGTTTTCTATATACACAATGGAATACCATGCTGCTGTAAAAAAGAAGGAATTCTTACCATTTGCAACAGCATGGATGGAACTGGAGAGCATTATGCTAAGTGAAATAAGGCAGTCAATGGAAGAAAAATACCACACAATCTCACTCGTTTATGGATAATAAAGACCATTATAAACTGAAGAACAAAAATAGGTACAGAGGCAGAGCAGCATTGAACAGACTGTCAAACTACAGCGAGAAGGCTGGGGAGAGTTGGGGGTGGGAAGAGGGGGGTAAGAGGTCAACCGAAAGACTTGTATGCATGCATATAAGCATAACCAATGGACATAAGACACTGGGGGGTAGGGGAGGCCGGGGGAATATCAAGGGGGGGGGGGGGAGGAGACATATGTAACACTCTTTTTAATACTTTAAGCAATAAAAATAAAATAATTGTCAAAGGCTTTAAAATGGGAAAAAATATTACTGGATATCCTTTCAAAGGAATGGTGTGTGCTATCTATGGAACCTTTAGCATTTATGGAATGTTGTCTAATCATACAGAAGTCTTTGATTTCATTACATTTGGCCTATTTTATAACTCTTTAAGTAGTAGAAAAATAAGAGTAATGGAAATGATTTTTGGCCAGATATGCAAATGAACCTTGTTTGTGGAGATACACTAGTTTCTAATCTGTGGATACCGAACAGTTCTGCATATATTAGCAAAATCATTTTGGCATTCTTCAGATTCTCCTTTGAACCAATTTATTTTTACGTCTTATCTATTAATGAAAAAATCTTTGATGTGTTCATTTTCTATTTGTATGAGTCATAAATGTTAACCCTTAAAAAATTATTCTGAACTTAAAATAAATTACATTGTAGAGAAGTTCTTTTGAAAAAACTATTAAATAAGTTCTGTTCACAACATTCAGTAATAAATTCAATTTATGAGGCCTTAACTTAAAGCATTCAAAACCACAAACCTTGAATGAAGAGGTGGATGTTGCAGAATAGCCACTTGCTCCAGACACCAGTGACACCATTGAACCATGTCGACGCAAGCTGGATTCAGATCCATAACCAGATTCAGTCTAAAAAAGAAAGTAAACTACATGAAAAAAAAAAATTAAATAAAAACTACTTAATCATCACAAGAAAAAATTGTACCTGTGTGAGATGATAGATGTTTAACTTATTGTAATCCCTTCACTATATATGTGTGCTTGTTGTACACCCTGCTGACATATGTAAATGCTACAATCATTATGTTGTACACCTTAAATTGCCACTAGGATATGTTAATTGTACCTCAATAAAACTGGAAAAATACTTAAGAATAAACAAGAGTTCTCCAATAAAGTAATAAGGCTGTTATAAAAATTGGATAGGACAAAGGCAAAAAGTAAAAATAATAGGAAATGGGCTAAGATGTCTTGAACCACTTTAAATCCTTTTTGTAGTACAAAGAAATAAACAGTAAATTTTAAAAAAAGTAAAAATGAGGAAAACTTGCAGTACTATTTCTTTATAGTACTATTTCCAGTACTATCATTTATCACTGTCTCAATGAAACCTCTCCTATTACATTAGGCAGTTTGCCTCTGTATTCTCAACCATTCTTCACATAACACAATTATAGCATTTACCGTATACTTGGTTATATTTAGATTTTATAATTACTATGGAACTTGGTTCTTCTGGAAAAAGACTGTATCTTTTTCATTTTTGTAGCCACCTCAATAGTTCATGTCACACAAAAAATTCTCAACTTTACCAGTCTGTTATGAAAAATAATTGAACTCCAGGATATTGGGGTATACTTAGACTTAGCACTGTAATAATCCTATATAATAAAAGCTGAATATGCAAATTGTCCCCTTGGGTGGGAGTTTGACTGGCCGGGAATTCGACCGCTCGCTGTGATGTGCACTGACCACCAGGGGAGGGCGCGAAACACTGGCAGCAGGCGGCACTAGAGGTGCTGCCAGCCTTGATGGGTCTGATGAGAGCAGGACTGCAGTGGGATGGTGGAGCAGGTGAGCGGGCAGCGCCAGGCCAAGGCGGGCGTGAGCGGGTCCCCGACTGCCCTGCAGACGGCAACCAATGGCAGCAGCAGGGGGCAGGGCCGCCACCTGCCTCCCAGGCGTTGAGGGAGCTGGGCAGAGGGCCTGGCCCTGATAGATCGCCCCATAGACGGTGACCAGTGGTGGGGCTGGGACCAGGCCAACACAGGTGAGAGTGGAGGCCCCGAATGGCAGGGGTTGGGATGAGCAGGCGGTGCCAGGCCAAGGCTGGGTGCCAGGCGTGGCTGTGAGACTGGGGCTGTGAGGCTGGGGGAGCAAGCTAGGGCCTGATCTCCACAGACCACCCCAAGGGACCCCACCTGTGCATGAATTTTGTACACTGGGCCTCTAGTACTTTCATATAATTCTGATGTAGTTGTACTCTTCAGAGCATCAACTTTATATTCACCCTCCCTATGACAAATGCAGTACCAATAAAATAGACAAAGGAATTGTACATTAAAAAAAAACCTTCCACGTACAGTTAACCCTCAAATTTTTGGACAATTTAATGGACTTTGGATGTAATAGTCACATTCTGGTCTGTATGTCATACATGAAAATTAACACCCTGTTAATTTTAAAATTCTTTTAACCAAGATTTGCTTATAATTAACAGGTTATTCTTTTGTTATTAATTCACTGTCATTTTAAAAATATATATATTTTTATTGATTTCAGAGAGAAAGGGAGAGGGAGAGAGAGAACAGAAACATCAATGATGAGAAAGAAACACTGGTTGGCTGCCTCCTGCATGCCCCACACGGAGGATGGAGCCAGCAACCTGGGCATGTGCCCTGTTGATCAGGAATCAAACCGTGACCTCTTGGTTCATAGGTCAACTCTCAATCACTGAGCCACACCACCAGGCCTCACTGTCATTTTTAAAAACATAAATTTTATTAATTTCAGAGAGGAAGGGAGAGGGAGATAGAAACATCAATGATGAGAGAGAATCATTGATCGGCTGCCTACTACACACCCCCCGCACCCCCTGCCCTGGGAATGGAACCAGCAACCTGGGCATGTGCCCTGACCAGGAATCAAACAGTGACCTACTGGTTCATAAGTTGACGCTCAACCACTGAGCCACTCCTGCCAAGCTCACTGTCATTTTTAACAAATTTTAGAGAATAGACCATATGTTGGAAAAAACACTGTAGTAATTTTGCTGACATATATAAACATTACATATCTACAACTATAGTATATATATTTGAATCCAAGAGTCACTACTTGCAAACAATGTTCGGTCAATGATTAGCAGGTAATCACAGTGCATCACACACAGTAATTGGTTCTGCTGTTGCATGGTGTAACTTTCTGCAGCAGTTTTAACTTGTGTGCTGGCCAAGTTCCTACGTGCGCTAAGCCACGGCCCAGCCATGTGGCATTTACTTACTCGAGTTGACTGATGATTGCACAAATGTATTAGATCTATTCAGTATAAATTTAAAATTATAGTATTACATATAGAAAACTTCTCTGTGAAATTAAACTTTTCAATCATTTTAATTATACAAACATGTCTACATAAGTAAAAATAGGTAAACTAATTTGTCAATTTTTTATCGTACACACTTGGAAAACATACTTTATTATATAACTAGAGGCCTGGTGCACAAAAATTTGTGCACTCGGGGTGGAGGTCCCTCAGTACGGACTGTGCCCTCTCGCAGTCTGGGACCCCTTGGGAGATAACGACCTGCTGGCTTAGGCCTGCTCCCGGGTAGGAGAGGACAGGGTAGGGCCGACTGGGGGGTTGGGGCACCACCCCCTGTCACACTCAAGGCAGGGTTGATGGGGAGGTTGCGGTGCCACCCCGTCACACACAGAGCAGGGCCAATCAGGGGATTGGGGTGCTGTCCCGTCACGCACAGAGCAGGGCCGATCAGGGGGTTGGGGAGCTCTCCCCTGTCACGCACAGAGCAGGGCCCATCAGGGAGTTGGGGAGCTCCCCTGTCACTCACAGAGTAGGGCCGACCGTGGAGGTGGCGCACTGCCCCATCACACACAGAGCAGGGCGGATCAGGGGGCTGGGGTGCCGCCCTCTATCACCCACAGAGCAGGGCCGATCAGGGGGTTGGGGCGCCGCCACTCTCACACTCAGGGCAGGGCCGATGGGGAGGTTATGGCTCTACCCCGTCACACACAGAGCAGGGCCCGTGGGGTGGGGGGGTTGGGGCACCGCACCCTGTCACACACAGAGCCGCAGGGTGATCAGGGGGTTGGGGAGCTCCCCCCTATCAGGCACAGAGCGGGGCCGATCAGGGGGTTGGGGTGCTGCCCTCTGTCACACTGATCCCGGTGCCGGGAGGCCTCTCAGCACCGCTGATCCCAGTGCTGGGAGGCATACTACCCTTTTACTAAATAGAATAGAGGCCTGGTGCATGGGTGGGGGCTGGCTAGTTTGCACTGAAGGGTGTCCTGGATCAGGGTGGGGGTCCCCACTGGGGTGCCTGGCCAGCCTGGATGAGGGGATGATGGCTGTTTGCAGCTGGTCACACACCCTTCAGGGTGGGGGTCCCCACTGGGGTGCCTGGCCAGTCTGGGTGAGGGGCTGAGGGCTGTTTTCAGGCTGGCTCCCAACTGCTCCTTTTTTTCTTTTTTCTTTTTTATTCTGGGCCAGCTTTAGCTCTGAGGCTTGTCTCCAGCTCTGAGGCCTCAGCTGCTGAAAACAGGTATCTGGTTTGTTTAGGTTCTATAATCGAAACTCTGTATCAACTCCAGCTGGGAAGCCGGCTGAAAGCTGGTTTCTGGGGTTATGTTTAGCTTCTATGTTTGTTACAATGTTTGAAACTGCAGGCTCAGAGGCTGGCAAGGCAGGTGGGGAACGTTGCAGTCCTCCGTCACTGAAGCAAGCAAGCCTCATGTTAGTTTCAAGCTGCCTGGCTGCCGGCCGCCATCTTGGCTGGTAGTTAATTTGCATATCGCCCTGATTAGCCAATGGGAAGGGTAGTGGTCGTACGCCAATTACCATGTTTCTCTTTTATTAGATAGGATGGACTTTCGGCTTTAATGGACAGCCCCTTGCCCGAATTATTATATCGTGATTTTACCGTACTTGAAACATGTTCATGTATTTTAGATTTCTGATTACTTCCTACTGCTATTTTTTAAAGTACTGTGCATGACATTAACCCTAGTCTCTAAATCAGGGGTCCTCAAACTACGGCCCACGGCCACATACAAATACAAATATCGTATTTGTTCCTGTTTTTTTTTTTTTTTTTTTTACTTCAAAATAAGATATGTGCAGTGTGCATAGGAATTTGTTCATAGTTTTTTTTTAAACTATAGTCCGGCTCTCCAATGTCTGAGGGACAGTGAACTGGCCCCCCGTTTAAAAAGTTTGAGGACCCCTGCTCTAAATTTAAGAGGTAAAATAACATCTAATTATTCTTGGCATACACATAATAAAACTCAATCATCCCATTAAAATAGTAGTTGTTTAGATTACTTGATTTTCAAGATTAAGAGTATGAATCATTAAAATTAAGTGCAATATATTGTAGAAAGTATTTCCATTGACATTTTACATCCTCTGTGCTCTCGTTCCTAAAAATCCATTACATTTCCTATATAGCTGTTGGCTTAGCCCTGACATTATTCTAACTCAGTGATGGCGAATCTATGACACGCGTGTCAGAGGTGACACGTGAACTCATTTTTTTGGTTGATTTTTCTTTGTTAAATGGCATTTAAATATATAATACGCCGAGCTCAAAAGGTTCACTATCACTGTTCTAACTGGACAATGTTTTTCTAGGTACAGAATATCAAGCTTTTATACTGATTTAATAAATAAAATTGTATTATTTTTACGTAAATAATATTAACACTAGTTTAATACACTTTTCCAGTTCAGTATTACTTCATTAGTTAAAGTTTATATTCTAGGAAGGAGGAGGAGGAGAAGGGAGTTAGAGGGAAAAAGGAGCTAAAAAATTCATAACCAAAATAGCAAAACAACTCATTAAAAAAATATATCTTCAGGCAAAGACATTAGAAATTTATCCATGTGACAAACGCAGCCTCTTAAAATTCAAACTTTCAGCATATACAAGTCACCAAACACCAAACAAAATGATAATTGTTATGCCCAGATTTCAAGATCCCCCAAGACAGACCACTAGGGAGCCGAGTCTGATGCAAAAGCATACAGTCTTTTATTCAAGCCCGGGACTTGGTCGCCCCCCCCCCTTACCCCCCGGCCCACCTCCATTACTGGATGCAAGAGAGAGCCCCGAGTCCCAAGGGAACAAAGAATTTATAGGGCTTGGGGTTGGGGGGTGGGGGCACACTCTGACCACTGATTTGGCTGATTCCGGTTGGTTGAGTGAGGGCCGGGGGCTAGGGACGCAAGGGCAGGGTGCAGCTAGGGTGTGGTTACACAAAGACAGGGGGGTGGCTAGCATACTCTTGGCCTTGGGCTAGTTACCCCCGCTTACCCATTGGCTGAGATAAGGGCAGGCTGAGTAACTGATACATTCTGCGGCTTTTTCTTGGAAGAGGGGATAAGGACACAGCTATCAGTCCTGTTCTGTCCTTGCAATAATGTCATACTTTTAATGATGCTTATTTATAAAACACTATATTTATAAAAGTTACTGCAATATCTTAACTCAGAATTTTCTAAAAAGTTACATATTAAGACTAGATGGATTCAAACCTCTTCTCCAAACCTTACATCACTATACACCACTCCACATCTCAAAGCAAAGCAATGTCTTAGTGATGAGGCCAAATAAATATTTTGGTACCAGGAAAACTATTAATGAAAGGATAAACCACTTTACTGTATGTGCATTATACCTCAAGAAAATTGTTTGTTTTTTTAAAGGTAAATCTATTCTATGACAAAAGAAAGCTGGCCAGGGTGCAGTAGGGGCACTGCTACAAAGAGGTACAAAAAATTGGGGTGTGTGTGTAGGTTACAACTGTCAAAACTCAATTGTCCAATTAAAATAGATACATTTTTAAGAATGTTGAATAGTATCTCAACAAAGTAGATTAAAAAAAAAATGGTAAGCTTGTTTCAATATAACAGAATCCAGAAAAAGATCATCTATATAATAAAGAGCCAGGGTCATAATGACCAAAGGCTCAACCAGACCGGAAGTCAGTGCTGGGTTGCCGTGGCGACCCAGCACTGACTGGGGCCGTTGCAGGCGCCCCAACCCAGCACTAACTGCCTAGGGGGGCTGCGGATCAGGTCCGGAGAGAGGCCTGCAGAGAGAGGGGCAGGGTCTGATCCGTGTAGCCTCTGTGGCAGCCGTTGATCAGAACTTGCCTCCCTTTCTCTCCTGGCCTGGCCAACAGCCAAGCCTCCATTTCTTTCCAGGCCTCCACCAGGGCTGCTGATCAGCCCCCGTTGATAGGCCCAGAGATGCTGACTGGCATAGAAACTGACCAATCAGAACCATATCTGGGTGAATGTAAGGAGCCAATGGCTGCCTAGGAGGCGGAGCTTTTGACGCTGACTGGCATAGAAACTGACCAATCAGAACCAAATTGGCCAGCAGGGGAGAGCAGTTAGGGGCGAGATCAGGCTGGCAGGGAGGGCTGTTGGGGGTCAGATCAGGCCAGCAGGGGAGGGCAGTTGGGGGCAACCAGGCTGGCAGGGGAGGGCAGTTGGGAGGGAGATCAGGCCAACAAAGGAGGGCAGTTAGGGGCAATCAGGCAGGCAGGCAGAGGCAGTTAGGGGCGATCAGGCAGGCAGGCAGAGGGGTTAAGGGGAATCAGGCAGGTGCGTGGTTAGGAGCCAGCAGTCCCAGATTGTGAGGGGGTGTTCAGACTGCCGGTTTAGGCTCAATCCCATAGGGGTCCCCGATTGGAGTGGTGCAGGCTGGGCTAAGGGAATTCCCCCTTCCGTGCACAAATTTCGTGCACTGGGCCTCTAGTTCTAATTATAACAATCATACAGTTTACAAAAGAAAATAAGACCTTTTATCAAATAATATCCTGGAATAAACATACTGCGCTAGTTTCTTTACCTAAAATGGTTCCAGTTTCTTATCATTTTAGACAATAGCACTAAACTTTCTAAGTGTAGCATATCAACACTGTAATTGTTGTACTGGTTTGATAGTTTTTCCATTGAATTTATATATAAGACTGGAATTGAAAATAAGAATCTATCTGTAATAGGTTAAAAATATAAGATACTTCAGAAGTAACTTATCTTAGATACCTATGTATCATCCACTTCTAAACAGAAATGAACCTTAACTATCCATTTCAATACAAATGACCCCATAATTTATAATCAAAATTTTATTATTTGAAAAATATTCAAAACCAAACAATGTGAAGTATAAATCCAAATAAATCTACCCTCTCCATTTCTTGCTTCATATCAAAGAATCTTAAACAGAGCAAAACAATTAAAAGATCTTGAAACAAAATATAAACACACTACAAAGCTTTAATAAGTGTGTCTTCACTACCAAACATATTTCTTATATCCTTGCCTATTTTTTCAGGTTTCACTATTTCAAAATAAGTAATACGTACCTCTTTACAACAAAGACATGATAGAACAAGACTCTATTATGGTAATATTGACATTTTACCTAATGGGCAGTAAAATGTGGATGCTAAGAGTTTAGTGTAATTGTATTTCCGCCTCTAATAAAGTTTCACTTAAATAAATTCCATCATAAATTATATAAATCATTCCCAGGAAAAAGAAAGTATGATAACCAATTCCAATGTTACAGAATTTAAATAATAAAGATTCCATTTCAGTCAGTAAGTGCACTGAGATAACATTGAGTGAAATGTTTAACAAATTACACACACAGACACACACACACACACACAAATGAATCCTCACTGTTTTTAAAAATTAGTCATTCTGGCCGAAACTGGTTTGGCTCAGTGGATAGAGCGTCAGCTTGCGGACTGAAAGGTCCCAGGTTCGATTCCGGTCAAGGGCATGTACCTGGGTTGCGGGCACATCCCCAGTAGGAGATGTGTAGGAGGCAGCTGATCGATGTTTCTGTCTCATCGATGTTTCTAACTCTCTATCTCTCTCCCTTCCTCTCTGTAAAAAATCAATAAAATATATTTTTAAAAAAATTAGTCATTCTGGAAATGTCTGTAATTGTGCAAATGATGCTGCCATTGTGTAAAACATTCCTGATAATCTGACCACAACATTTAGCCTAATTTTATGACATAGCTACAAAATGGAGCTATCTCAAATCACGTTTAGGAGTCACAGAATAAAAATAAAAGAACTGTCTCATAACTTTAAAGGAATAACTTCAAAATGTTTAAGTTTGATCGGCTTTCTTATTCACAGGACATGGTTCTGTAGTTTTGTATTTTTCTCAAAAATCTAATCTATCAACAAAGATGCTGATATCTTTCAATGGTTTATATTTTTAAAAAGGGTGTTTTAAAAAGTGTACTCATTTATGGGCATTTACCTACCTGAGCAGTGTAGGTGCAGCCTTGTCTCAAGATTCAATATTTTATAAACACTGTCATGGGGCTGAAAATAATTCTAAAAGAGAAGTTGTAAAACTATTCTGAGAAGTGGCAATGTTGCTGACAAATCTATTGTTGCTTCCCAAAATGTCCTCTTTGAAGGCAACAATACTCATCCTGTATTTGTAAGATCTACTTTTTGAAGGTCAAGTGGGTGAGGGAAACAGAGATGAAAATGGAAAGATAGTAGTTTATGGTCACAACTGATACACTGTTAAGTGTTCTTAAAATTAGAAGATGCTTCTGAATCTCATTGGTATTTTTGTTAATAATACTTTAAAGACATGCTGGCTTTTAAAAAATTCCACTCACTCTTCTACAACAAAAAAGTTGAGTTTACTTATAACCCCTAATCACTAATATAGTATTTTGAAAACACCAAATTCTATCTAAAATTAATAGTGAGAAATTCAATTACAGTTACCGTAGGCAAAAACTTTCTTTCCCAAATTTGTGAGTTAGTAAGCAGTATTTCTTAACAGGTTTGGCAAAAACATAAAATGTCATTTTGGTTCAATAAAAATGTACTGAGTATATCTTATATAGAACAAGGTTTACTTCTTTTAAATACTACAGTAATGAGACCAAAAAGCACAATCTTTTGGCCACTAGAGGGGGTCAGTAGCATTTTCCAAATAGCAGTATACTATTTGGAAAGCTGACCTTTAGATCAGCGGTTCTCAACCTGTGGGTCGTGACCCTTTCACAGAGGTCGCCTAAGACCATCAGAAAACACATATATAATTACATACTGTTTTGTGATTAATCACTATGCTTTAATTATGTTCAATTTGTAACAATGAAAATACATCCTGCATTATCAGATATTTACATTATGATTCATAACAGTAACAAAATTATAGTTATGAAGTAGCAATGAAAATAATTTTATGGTTGGGGGTCACCACAACATGAGGAACTGTATTAAAGGGTTGCAGCATTAGGAAGGTTGAGAACCACTGCTTTAGACTAATTCCTTTACATGTTCTGTACCCTCTATATCTAGACTTTTGGAGAAAAATGAAAAGCATGATAAATTAAATCATGTAGTTCAAAGTTATGAATTTAATAAAATACCAAAAATGTCCTAAGAACTGATTTGAAAAAAACTCAGTCACAGCTAAATCTTATAGTTTGGTTTAATCATGTGGAAGATAAACTTACATATAATCATTCTGCACAGTCTGTTCATTAGCCTATCGTTATACCAAAGCAGGGTATAAATTACAGTAAAAATGTTGGCTTATAATTTTTAATGGTACCTGGCTTTTGAAAATCTTATTCTTTTCCTTAGCAATGCTCTCCAGCAAGAAATACAACAACAAAAAAATAGAGACAGTAATTAAGTAACTTCCTCAGGGTTTCAAAAATTATGTTATTAATGGCATAGTTCCCCCACCCAAAAAAGTACATTGTCATTTTTCCATTTTAATTATGGAAAGAGAGAAAATATAAGATTAAATGTTAATATAAGGACAAAGGAGCATTTTCCAGAAACTGAAATTCTGAAACCTGTTATAAAGCCAAATAAGCTTCAATATTATTATTTTAAAGCAAACCACATGAGAAGCAAGAAACTATAATCAGGAGAACAACCTAATCGATAGAGTTGTAATTTAAAATATAAGTTGCAAAGACAACAATTTTATTCTGTCTAGGTCAACAGAATATTTGAGATAAAATCTGGCACAATAATTTCATACTTGGAAATATTAAAAATCTCATCTATTTAGCCTTTCAAATATGTATGGATCCCCCCAAAAGAAGCAGTATTTTCTGAAATAGGAACTGTATTTAAAGGGCCAGAAGGTTGAGAACAGGGGCTGTCCATTAAAGCCGAAAGTCCATCCTATCTAAGAAAAGAGAAACATGGTAATTAGTACGACTTCTACCCTTCCCATTGGCTAATCAGGGCGATATGCAAATTAACTGACAGCCAAGATGGCGGCCGGCAGCCAGGCAGCTGGAAGCGAACATGAGCCTTGCTTGCTTCAGTGATGGAGGACTGCAACGTTCCCCGCCTGCCTTGCCAGCCTCTGAGCTGCAACTCTAAGCAATATGTTACAAATATAGAAGCTAAACAAAACCCCAGAAACCTGCTTTAGTCGCCAAGCTTCAGCCAGCAGGATTGCAACATTGTTTCAAATACAGAAGGTAAACAAAGGCCAGAAACCTGCTTTCAGCAGCGGAGGCCTAAGACCTGGAGCCAAGCCTCCGAGCTAAAGCTGGCCCAGAATTAAAAAAAAAAAAAACTAAAAAAGGAGCGGTTAGGAGCTTCAGTCATCCGCCAGCCTGAAAACAGCCCTCAGCCCCTCACCCAGACTGGTCAGGCACCCCAGTGGGGACCCCCACCCTGAAGGGTGTGTGACCAGCTGCAAACAGCCATCATCCCCTCATCCAGGCTGGCCAGGCACCCCAGTGGGGACCCCCACCCTGATCCAGGACACCCTTCAGCGCAAACCAGCCAGCCCCCACCCATGCACCAGGCCTCTATTCTATTTAGTAAAAGGGTAGTATGCCTCCCAGCACTGGGATCAGCGGTGCTGAGAGGCCTCCCGGCACTGGGATCAGCGCCCAAACGCCCTGCGGCTGTGTGTGTGACAGGGGGCGGGGCCACAACCTCCCTATCGGCCCTCCTCTGTTCATGACAGGGGAAGGTGCCCCAACCCCCTGATCAGCCCTGCGGCTCTGTGTGTGACAGGCTGTGGTGCCCCAACCCCCTGATCAGCCCTACTCTGTGAGTGACAGGGGGGAGCTCCTCAACCCCCTGATGGGCCCTGCTCTGTGCGTGACAGGGTACGGAGCCAAAACCCCCCTGATGGGTCCTGCTCTGTGCGTGACAGGGGGCAGCGCCCCAACCCCCCAATCGGCCCTACCCTGAACGTGACTGAGGGTGGCATCACAACCTCCCAATCCGCCCTGCTCTGTGCATGACAGGGGGCGGTGCCCCAACTCCCCAATCAGCCCTGCTCTGAGCCCGGCCAGGGCCTGCACCTAGGGATTGGGCCTGCCCTCTGCCACCCGGGAGCAGGCCTAAGCCAGCAGGTCGTTATCTCCCGAGGGGTCCCATACTGCGAGAGGGCACAGGCCGGGCTGAGGGACACCCCCTCTCCCTCCGAGTGCACAAATTTTTGTGCACCGGGCCTCTAGTCTATTATAAGGATGCAACTACACTGCAGAAAAATGCTTTATGTAGGAAGGCAATAAGTAAATTATAAAGGTGTAATAATAAGCAAATGAGCACTAAAATCCAGCACAATAAAGTATTAACAAAACTGTGTTATAAGGAGAAAATGATGTTAGATTGGGAAAAAAAATAGAATATAAACTTTATCTCCAAAATATTTTGAGGTAAAAACATACAGAGAATAAGAAGGAAATACACTAAAATGAAGAGTAATTGTCTCAGTTATAAATTAGTTTTATGTCCTGGCCAGTTTTATTCAGTGGTTGAGCACTGG
Source organism: Myotis nattereri (assembly GCF_964212035.1). Classification (NCBI taxonomy): domain Eukaryota; kingdom Metazoa; phylum Chordata; class Mammalia; order Chiroptera; family Vespertilionidae; genus Myotis; species Myotis nattereri. The sequence goes on from NC_138079.1 coordinate 40,157,453, forward strand.
CTCGCAGACCAAAGGGTCACAGATTCAACTGCTGGTCAAGGGCACCTCGGTTGTAGGTTCCCCAGTGTTGGTTGGGCGCTTACGGGAGGCAACCAGTTGATGTGTCTCTCTCACATTAAGATTTCTCTCTCCCCTCCCTCCTTCTCTTCCACACTTTCTAGAAATCAATTGAAAAAATATCCTCTGTTGAGTTTTGTATTTTTTTTCCTTTATGAGCAAATATTACTTTTAAAAACCATAGTGGGGAAGCAATAAAATCTAACTAGTAAAACTATTTGCAGGAATGGTTTAGACTTCCTAAGGACTTTTAGATCCAACTGTATGGAAAAGATTTTTTTAAAGGAGGTTGACTGATCATTTATTTTTCAGTATTCAACCATGCATCCATGAGAACAGCTGAAATTAACTAGAAAGAGGAGTTTATAAAAAAAATAAGGTTGTTGCTTTTGGAATAATACTGTTACCACTCACTGATCAATGTTCTCATAATCTACTTACTTTTTTTAAAAAAATATATTTTATTGATTTTTTACAGAGAGGAAGGGAGAGAGATAGAAACATCGATGAGAGAGAAACATCAATCAGCTGCCTCCTGCACATCTCCTACTGGGGATGTGCCCGCAACCAAGGTACATGCCCTTGACCGGAATCAAACCTGGGACCTTTCAGTCTGCAGGCCAATGCTCTATCCACTGAGCCAAACCGGTTTCGGCTGCTTACTTTTTTAAAATGCAAAATAAGAATGAGGCCTACACTGAAAGGCTTCCAGGAGGATTAAATGATAACAGTGTCTAATTATTCTTCAAAGGGATGGTACTGAAAAGAACAAGGGGTTAGGAAATGAACAGTGATATGAGCATTCCTATCAATGACCATATCTGGTTTATCAAGAACATGGATGTGATGGAAAAATGACAGAATTGTTTTCAGCTAGGATAACATTTTAACCGGCAGGACATTGATTTATTTTGCTACCTATTCGTATTATTCCTAACCCAATGTTGTGTTTCATCCCTCAATTCCAAACAAACCTAGAATATTTACCAGGCAATAAAGACAACATAAGCAAAATATTTTAGGCTATTAGCGAAAAGATATACTTGATTAAAATTAGTTTTATATTCTTTGTTTTTAAAAAATTAGATAATTTTAGGTAAAATTAGAAAATAGTTACCACTGCTGTCAATATGTGTAAGCCATGCCACCCACCATGACTTCTCCACATCAAATTAGAAAAAGCAGAATCCCATCTGTCCCAGTAACTGTCAGAAATCCTTCTAAATAAACATTCAAATACAATATTGAAACATTATAAAACATGACTTTTGTAGCATAACTTCATTTTTTAAAAATATTTTCTGTAGTAACTATATGGGAAAGTTATTCAACTCTAGTTAACTTCCATTTTTACTTGATCTCTCTTATCTAAAGAAACATTTTGCAAGCAGATTACAGACTAAGGCTAGAGAAGCAAGCTGAAAAATCTAGTAATATTTACCTAAATTGCTAGTAACAAATAGGTGGTAAGCATTATAAAAACTTGCAAATTTGGTAAACATCATACTGAGTTATACAATACTCACAGAACATTGTTTGTATAACTGCCAGTCTGACCCTATCCAAATAAATATACAATTAATGATAAATGGACCAAGGGTGGCCAATTAATAGTAACCTGGAGTGAAAAGGCAATCAGATTTTTTTCAAGGCATTTACTTTTGGAAATGCTCAGGGGTCCTCAAACTACGGCCTGTGGGCCACATGCGGCCCGCCTAAAACATTTATCCAGCCCGCTGGGTGTTTTTGCCGCCGCTGTGTGCATAGGAATTTGTTCATAGTTTTTTTTTTAAACTGTAGTCCGGCCCTCCAACGGTCTGAGGGACAGTGAACTGGCCCCCTGTTTAAAAAGTCTGAGGACCCCTGGATTAGGGAGTTAGTAGTAGGAGTTGAAGCTGAAAAGAAGCCAAAGATAGGAAAAGGTCATGACAAACCAAGGAAGAAGAAACTAAGAGGAAGATGGGAGAGCAGAAGTTATGAATAAACAGGTACTATAAAAAGAGAGAACAACAGAAGCTACTCAGGTGAATGGAGAGTAACTGAGTTCTATTAACAATTAACAATTAAGATCAGAGTTAAGTATACATTTTGGGATTTCTGTGCAGATAGGCCATTCTAAATTTTCTTGGTTCCTGGCAGAATTCCTATTTATCAACTAGAGGCCCAGTGCATGAAATTCATGCACAGGGGTGGCGGGGGAGAGAGGTCCCTCAGCCCAGCCTGCAACAACGCCAGCATCCCGTGCCCTGGCCTCTGGCCAGAGGCCCCTCCCTCATCACGGCTGGGGCACGGGACCCTGAGCTCACGTCGCCCCCAGAGGCCCCTCCCTCCCTCTACGTGGCGTCTAAATACTCCAGTGTGCATTTCCTATGAATGAGGCTAGAACAGCTGTGGGCAAACTACGGTCCGTGGGCCGGATCCAGCCGTCTGAAATGAATAAAACTAAAAAAGAAAAAGACCGTACCCTTTTATGTAATGATGTTTACTTTGAATTTATATTAGTTCACACAAACACTACATCCATGCTTTTGTTTCGGCCTTCCAGTCCAGTTTAAGAACCCATTGTGGCCCTCAAGTCAAAAAGTTTGCTCACCCCTGGGCTAGAACCTGATCAACATCCTCAATAGGGCCTTTCTTCCCTGTGGCTAATTTGGGCTTCCTCATACTGTGGTCTCAGGAAAGTTGAACTACTTTCATAGCTTTTAAGCAGCAGCATTCCAAGCAGTCAGGCGTCCCGCCCTGCCCCGGCTGCTCTGTGCCTGCGTGCGCTGCCCAGAGGCCCTCTGCAGGCAGGGCGGAATGCTGGTGTTGTTGTCATGGCAACAACGCCAGCATCCTGGCCTGGCCACCACCATCTTTGTTATGGAGTGACAGTCGATTTGCATGGGTTGGTCTGTATTCCCCATAACATAAAAAAAAAAAAAGCTTAATTAAAACGAACAGACCCATGACATCAATATCTGCGGGATCTTTTCCGATTTTCAATATTTACCTTATCTGAAAAGACAACTATGTTTTGCTTTAGTAGATACTGCAAAAACTGTTTTTCAAAGTGTTTGCATGTAATTTATACCTGTTGCTCCACATCCTCACCAACACTTGGTATTAAGTCTTTTTTATGTTAAAAACCGGGTAGATGGTAGTACCTCACTCACTGCAGTTTAAATTTCAGTTTCTCTTATGACTAATGGAATAGAGTACCTTTTCATATGTTTATTACCCATTTATTATTTTTTTAAATATTTTTTTACTGATTTCAGAGAGGAAGGGAGAGGGAAAGATAGAAACATCAATGATGTGAATTATTGATTGGCTGCCTTGTGCACACCCCCACACTGGGGAACGCAACCCAGGCATGTGACCTGACTGGGAATCGAACCATGACCTTCATAAGTTGATGCTCAAATCACTAACCCATACCAGTTGGGCCCATTTAAATAACCTCTTATAAAGTGACAGTTCAAGTCTTTGGCTTTTTTTCAAAAATTAACCTTTATGAACTTTTTTATTGATTTGACAAAAAATGTTATCAAAGTTATATCTTAACTGGCTACATAGTTAATATGATTAGCTACCTTAGTATCTTTCTTCTTTCTCCACTGTTGTAGGTAAATCCTGATTCCTTTTTTTTACCACTGTGGCAAACACCTTCCTCAGATAAAAGAACCTGGCTGAAAACTATAAATTACTGACATCTATTCCCTTTTGAAGATGACATACATTTTGTTTTGTTAATCCTCATCTGAGGATATATTTTCCATTGCTTTTCTGAAGAGAATAGAAGGGAGGGGGGAGAGAAAGGGAGGAAGAGGAGAGAAACATCAATGTGAGAGACACACATGAATTGGTTGCCTCCCGAACGCTTTCTGACTGGGATGGGCCAGTGAACCCACAACCCAGGTACATGCCCTTTGCTGGAAACTGAACCTTGGACCCTTTGGTGCTCCCACTGAAGCTCTAATCACTTAGAAACAACACCGGATAGGGCTCAAGATGATAGACTTTTAATTAAGTATTTAGGTAACTATGGAAGCACAAAGTGCAGATGTTGATTTAGGTGAATTTAGATTTCAAAAATTGCAGGTAACAAAAACTAACAAAGATATTTTAAAAGCCCTTGACAGGTGAATTGTTTTTATTCTAGAACACTAAGAATATTAAAGAGGGTTGATACCATGTTTTCTTCCTTTGACCCATCAACTATAAAAGTCCTAGTAGTGTAACCCTAACTACATTTCAGTGTTTAAAAAAATATATTAACCATGTATGGATTACTGCAAGCAATTTAACCATTAACTCCCACTGTTAGGAACTAAGCAATTCCTGATCTTAATGAGAGAAACATGCAGAGACATAATGAAGTTTCTTTGCTGGTTAATAAAGTTCAGTTGTGATCCCATGTACCTGGGTTTTTCTTCAACTTATCTGACAGCCCTGATGACTCTGGCAGCTACTAGATTGCACTTCCCTCAAAAACTAAAACTCCTGAATGTAAAATTTGATTCCATCTTCTTCTTTCCATCAACACTGTATAGTGCAAACAGGTAAATGGAGAAATGGTTCTAGTCCAGGGGTGGGCAAACTTTTTGACTCGAGGGCCACAATGGGTTCTTAAACTGGACCGGAGGGCTGGAACAAAAGCATGGATGGAGTGTTTGTGTGAACTAATATAAATTCAAAGTAAACATCATTACATAAAAGGGTACGGTCTTTTTTTTTTTTTTAGTTTTATTCATTTCAAACGGGCCGGATCTGTGGGCCGTAGTTTGCCCACGGCTGTACTAGTCCATTGATCTCATAAAATTACTTACAAAACATACACTAAAAATAGTACTTTAAAAAGTTGTATTTACAGTCTTAAGCCTTTACAATGAAATCAGATTCAAAATGCAAACCTAAGTTTATATGCTAATCATTTATAAAGCAAATAGTACAGAAAGAACCTGTAATACCTGTTAAGAAAATTTTCCTTAAGTATAGTTGATTAAAAATGGCAAACAGAGATAATGGCTTTACATGACCTTGATATTTAAAATGCTAAGAAGTAACAGGTATATTTTGCCACCTAGCTATTTTAAAACAGTTTTCTAGTAAGGTTACGTCCAATTTAACAAAAAAGAAATGAAGATGTTAAGTAAAACACAATTAGAGGAAAAGCAACAAAATCAAGCTGACCCCAAGGCAGCAAGCACGAGGGGGGGGGGGGGGCGGGCGCACACGTGGAGATTTCATTATGGCAAATAGCAACACAATTTTTAAAAGATCTTTACAATGAGTACTAGGTACATTTAGAAGTCTCAACCAATAAGAATCTTTAGGTAAGAAGCTTTTTTCACACCCATTTCAAGTAAAATGTACAAGTTATTTTCGAAAATTGTTTTCTACATTATTTCCTCATACAGAAATCCTTTAACTTCTCAGGTTGAGAATAAACCTTTCTTCTGAAAGTAGTCAATGGAGCTTCACATATGAATTAGTAGGCCTTCACAAAGGATAAGAACAAATCCACAAATGTTAAATTACAAAACAACTTCCCATTACATAAAATCAGCATCTGTAAGAATTACCATTTGGATTCTTTCTCCCTAATTGTGCACTTTCCTATGACTCATCATGTATGGGTAATTTCCAAAATGTGAGAGGAGAGTGTGTGGCCCATGACCACCAAAATTTCAGAATCTAATAAGGTTGCTCTCTTATGGACATAAAGAAATGTCATGATTACCACAAACTCTGTTAGAACCAAAAAACTTAACTTTTTCAACATGATTCCTAAATTTGATAGTGTCAGGAGAGCCTTTCTGCTAGTTTTTTTTCTTTTTTTTTCTGAGGGTGGTGGTGGAAGTGATACTGTTGTAATAACCTGGTAATTATTTAACAGCAAAGAAGTAAAAGGAAGGACTATATATAGGCACATCATTGATACAGCTTTGTGAACAAGCTGCATTTAACATTCTCCAAGTCTATTCCCCGCTGATTGATGGAGGAAGGTACTAGACAAAGGCAGTTTGGAGGCATGCCCAGTAAGATCTGAGTGACATGGGAGGCTAATTGCCCATTAATCACACCTGGAAACAGGTAACTGGCCAGGATGGCCATGGCCACTGCAAGTGCACAAAACCTGAATAATTACAAAATAGATCCAGAGACATAGAAACATGGAGCAGGCTGATGAATCTGAGAGGGGATGGGGGAGGGTGGGAAGAGATTATCCGAAGAACTTATATGTATATATGAATAACCCATGGACACAGACAATAGTGTGGTGAAGGCCTGGGTTGGGAGCAGGCTAGAAGGGGTCAAGGGGGGGAAAAAGAGGACATGTGTAATACTTTCAACGATGATAAATTAAAAAAAAATGAATGATGAAACTATTTTAAAATAACCCCAATACCACTATCACACCTAAAAATACATAATTACTTAGTATCAAATATCTCATATTCAAATGTCTTCAACTAACTTAAGCACCTAAATAATGCCCAAATGCTGAAATGATACTAAATCTCTTTTACTTGGAACAAAACCAAACAAAACCTGAATATTTAAACTTCTCAACGAAGAAGTGAGCTCTTTCACATGCTGGCCCTCTGCAGGGGGGCTGTGCTCCCTTGTGCCAGGAGTTGGGCTCCACATACGGACTAATGGACTTTAATCAGGCCCAAATGCTTATCACACCCGGCTGCAACATGGAACGGAAACTCTGGACACTAGCTTTGTTTCTGACTTTACTGAGCTCCCAGATGCACCCCTCCCAGGGCTGGCTTAAGGGACAGGGGACTTTGGAACCTGAGAAATTTAACTCCATGCCAATAAAGCCTTTTTCCACATTCCACCCCCCCCCCCCGTGGGGGCTTCTGAAAATGCTTCTTTCAGCAGTGCCCCAAGATCCTTGCTCCCCCAAACAACAGGGGAGTTTCATCCGCCAGCAACAGAAGTACATTTCTTTCATGGTAAGAAAAAACTGTGTTTAGTCAAAATCACATGTATTATAATTATAAAACATTCTAGGCATAATCCTATAACTCTTTTAAATAGTATCAATAGCCCTAGCTGGTTTGCTCAGTGGATAGAGCATTGGACTGCGGACTGGAAGGTCCCAGGTTCAATTCCGGTCAAGGGTACATGCTCGGGTTTGCAGGCTTGATCCCCAGTAGAGGGCATGCAGGAGGCAGCCAATCAATGATACTCTCTCATCCTTGACGTTTCTGTCTCTCCCTCTTCCTTCCTCTCTGAAATCAATAAAAATGTATATAAAAAAGTAAATAGTATCAATAGATGATTTATGATATTTCCTTGACAAACTAATTATGCAGAAAATACAGAGGTTCTTTGATAATTCAGAGACACATTTTTATTAGAAAAGTATTAACTGGATCAAAGAAACAACCATCTTAACTTTACATTCATACAGCTTTTTCTTTTTAAATAATTTTCACAAACACCATTTCATTGACCTCAAGACAACATGGGTGATGACCAAGAGATTTAAAAACAAAAAAAATCCCACGTCTTAAAAATCATTTATTTAGTGTTGCCTTAAATCCAAGGAAAAATGTAGAATATGAATGGACTCCACACAATAAAACCAGCACACTATTTCAAAATAAAATTACTGGTCTGGTATACTGTGTCCCTTTCTATATTTTAAACTGAAATAGATCTTTCAAATTTAAGAATGACCTCAGGAATATCTTTCTTCCACAGGGGCCAGTCTAATGTCACAATGAATTGTGCAATTTCTAATATACTGAGAAAAGTTATATAATAGAATCATATTTTAAAACTTTTCTTATAGTGAGCAAATTACTCTGAAATGAATACCAAGGACAAAACAACAGAGCTACACAGAAAATATAGAACTCTACATTGTAATTTTGTCAGTAATTATTCTAATACCAACTATAAAGATTAAAAGAAAAAGAAACCCACTTCAAAAATCACATTATTTCCCCCCATGTTTTAAAATACTGCAAAATTATTTCAACAGAAATTTTATGTGCTCAACGCTTTGCTAATTACTACAAAGAAGTTGTATAACTGAAACTTTAAGAAGCTTATGGTTTAAAATAAACACAAGAGATATGAAGAACATATTAAAATGAGAATATTGAAATTTAAAAAGCCCATGATTTAAGCCAACAAAATACATTTCAAATACATACATACTTATAGGATGACAGAAGTGCTTGCTGGCCAAAAGCTCTGGTTCTTAGGTCAGATAGACCTGGGTCTGAATGTTGGCTCCTTCACTAATTAGCAGTTTGATTTTGGACAAGTTACTTAACCTATGTCTCAATTTCCTAATCTGTAAAAATAGGATAATAATGTTAAACTCATAAGTTTTCGAGACTAAAATGAGATAATGTATATAGTTTATTACCATATCTGGCATATGTTAATTCTCAAAAATGTTAGCTATCATTATCATCATCACTACATTATTGTTAAAAAGGTCCTGTAAGATAGAACTGCTAGTGTGTGTGTGTGTGTGTGTGTGTGTGAGAGAGAGAGAGAGAGAGAGAGAGAGAGAGAGGGAAAAGTGGACTAGTACACAGAAGTTATTATAATGAGCGTAAGGGCCTCCTGGAAGGAAAAGAACAGAAACCCTGAACTTCTTCCAAATATTACAAATTACTCAAACCTGTCAGGTAATAGCAAAAAAAAGACAACGAAAGCCCATCTGATGACATTAAAAGAGAAAAAGACAAATCCGCTATTCCAAGTGTCCTGTCCAACCATCATAAGGACATATGGGACCATGAGAAAGTAACTATGAATTGAATGAGTTGGAATGATGAAAATCCAGGTCAACTTTAAAGTACAACACTCTTGGGTTATCATAACGGGGTTATTTTGCTTGCTTGCTTGTTTGTTTGTTTTTGTGTTTTTTTTTGGGGGGGGGGGGGAGCGCACTGTCATCTTTCCTTCTTTAAGTAACTTACCAGTGTCACAAAGCTATTACATAATAGTGCCAGAATTCAATCCCATATTTGTCAGACCTCAGAATCCAGTATTCAAACACCAAATAATACAATGGAAAGCAGATGCCATGGGCAGAAAGATGAGTTCATATGTGTCTTGCATATATATGGTAGAAATCAGATGATATACTATAACCTGCACAAGGTAAACTTATGGAAATTATTTTTAAACATAGAAAGCGAACCAACATAAAACTGAATCCTAAGAAACTAGAAGGTAGTATAGTCTCAGACAAGTTACTTAATTTTAATCTAAACCTCAGTTTTCTCTTCTGTAGAACAATACTTCCCTCATCTCTCAGGACAGTAGGAAGAAAATAAAGCACATGAAGTACAAACAATAGCTAGTACTTCCTGATCCTCAATAAACAGTAGAGCTCCTATCATCATCATCACCATCATCATCATCATCATCACCATCATGCCTTAACAATTTGATATTAATTTTGAATAGCAATACAGCAATTCATGCTTAAATAGTAAAATTAATAAATGTAGATTCCACATTCAATGTTCTTTAGTGAGATTGAAGAATGAATTAGAAAACATCTCACTACCTCATTCCTAAAAAAAATAAAATAAAAAATAAATTGCTGATTATATTTGGTGATAGCATTTGAATTTTCTCCCTCCATGATAGTTTAATAACTCAATTTACTTTTATAATTCACATGCAATTTACATTTACTGATATGTTGCTTAGTTGGCATATATCACATATTTTACATTAAAATTAAATAATTAAGTATTAAGAATAACAATTACTATTCCTTCTTTCTTGTCTATGAATAAACTATCTTTAGAAATCTGAAAGAAAACGTTTACAATGTATCTGGAACTTGCTGCTGACTCTCTTTTCTAAGAACTTAAATTCACCAAAAATCTGTTACCTCAGCTTAAGTCACAGTGCTCTGAAAGAGACCCAAAGATTATATCTATCTGTTGTTCAAACAAATCAATCATATGGAAGAAATATATGCTTCATGTATACGTCTTCATTAAAAAAGAAAATACAAACTGGAAGTATGCTAGGAAAAACAAGCAAAATAAAATGTGCTTAATTAAACAGAAAAAAAATAGCCCTGTAATCTAAATCAACTAAGCCTTTAGAAATCATCCCAGTTAAAAAAATAAAAATTAGTTCTACTTAATAACATCTTTAATCATTAAGAGGGCTGGCCCTGATTAAATTCACAAACTAGGCCATTCTCCTTATGTGCACATTTAGCAACTCTCACTGAATGCAGACCTCTTCATCCAGAAACACCATGGTATAATTTAGTGAATTTAGTTGTAGCTCCAAAGCCCATTCTTTTTTCCACTATGTCATGAATGGGAAGATATATCAGCCACTGTGGTAAATAACTTTATATATATTATCCCATGTATTCCTAACACACACTAAGAGATGAATTATCATACCAAGGGCCACATATGTTATACTTGGCAGAGGCTGCAGTGTCTGATTCCAGGTAGGCCTGGCTCCAACGCAGTGAGAATCTGTAATTCTCATCTCTTTTTATTATTATTATATTTTTTATTTTTCATCTCTTTTTTAAATAACAGAAAACTGTTCCCATTTTCCCATTTTTAGACTCTTTTCTAAATTAATACTAAGATAATTAAGATTCACAAAATTTTTATTTATTTTATATTATTTTTATTTTAGAAAAAGGAACACTGATGTGAGAGAGTTGTCTCCCGTACTCACTCTGACTGGGGATCGAACCTGCAACCTGGGTATGTGCCCTGACCGGGAATCGAACCTGTAACCCTTTGGTGCATAGGATGACACTTCAACCATCTGAGCCACACCAGACAGGACCACAAAATTTCAAAAACCAATATAATACTAAAGCTAAAACAGAGATTAAAAGATGGACATCACCACCAGTTTTCTTTAGGCTGGGAAAAATTCAGAATCAATAATCAGACAATAAAAGCTAATGCATGATCAATATCAAGAAGAATGTGCCTGTGGTATCCAAGGTCAGACTGGTTTTTCTTGCTTTGTGTGTGTACATATTTTGCACCTCTCAACCAAAAAAGGCGTTTCAACTACAACTCTGTAAAACCCAAATGAACAAGTATAGGCAAGTATGTGAACATGTGCAAAGTTCCCTTGAAGTCACTCAGGAGTGGCATGGTAAATTTATAACTTTCCTTATTCCTTGGTTTACCATGGTATACTGAATTAACTAATAATGCAGATTTATTAATATCATAGCAGAAGTCAAAGACTAGCTTTAAACTACAAGAATGTGGCGCATATATATATATATATTTTATCCTAAAGGTTTATTATGAGATATTTCCATACTTACCAAAAAAATGATTTGCAAATGTTTACACTAAGAATTTATCCAAAATAGTTATGATGAGCCTAACATTGAAGTTTTTAAATATTAGGGTTTTACAATCCAATGTTATTTCAAAAATTCTTTTATCCAGATCATGTAAATGGCATTTATTATGAAGCAAATCCTAAATTGGAAAATCAAGATTTGGTTTACTAAAAAGGGCATATTTTATTTTAGTTAACAATTAAAAATATTTATCATAGAAAAGTCCCTTAGAAATAAAAGTATTTCACAAATTTAATTCTGTACTGCTTTAATTTTACCACCCAAACAATGTACAACTTTTCAGTCAAACACAATATATCTCAAGATGGACAAGTAAACACTGGAGACCCTACCTTGTGCTGTTCGATGGCATCTATCCACTGTTGTCTGTGATCTGGATCCTGAGCACGAAGATACCACACACTATCATTTACACTAATATCAAATCGACATTCATCAAAATCATGGGGCTGTAGAGAAAAAAGTAGAAAGTGAAAAACAAAACTAATTATATTCTTAGAAGTATCATACTCTACAGCAATAAACATAACCCATTCTGGCTGGTGGGACACTCTTGCTATTCTTTTGTTTTTCTACTCAAGTAACTTTTTCGTTGTTTCTTTTTTTTTTTTACTCCTCACCTGAGGATATTTTTTCCATTGATTTTCAGACAGAGTGGAAGGGAGGAGGGAGAGAGAGAGAAAAACATCACAAGTGACACACTGATTGGTTGCCCCTGTATGCGCCAAAATGGGGCCAGGAATAGAACCTGCAACTGAGGTACATACCCTTATATAGAACCTGAGACCCTTCAGTTCACGGGTTGATACTCTAACCACTAAGCAATCCAGCCAGGGCTCAAATAACTTTTTTGAAGAGTCCTCAGATGAAGAGTAACAACAAGGGTAAAGTTACCAAACACTAAATTTCATTCACCATTCCTACAAATGAGGTGACACAAGCTATAAATATATTTCAAAAAAGTGTTTTTCATCAAATGCTTTTAGTTAGCTAAACTAATGGAAACATTACTGAAGGCACAATTAAAAAAGGTTCAAAATAGACCAGCTGGGGTGGCTCAGTGGCTGAATGTCAACCCATGAACCAGGAGGTCATAGTTCAATTCCCGGTCAGGGCACATGCCAGGTTTCATGTTCAATCCCTAGTAAGGGGTGTGGAGGAGACAGCTGATCAATCATTGATGCTTCTATCTCTCTCTGTGAAATCAATAAAAAAGATATTTTTTTTATTTAAGAAAAAGGTCCAAAATAAGTCTTAGGAAAGACATTACATTTTTTCTGCCTCCATTATTCAAAAATAAATTCTCATCATGAAGAGTTTGATTTCAAAAAACAAGTTATTTTTATATTCTATCACAAAATAGTTAACATTTTCTCCAAAGTATCTCAAATTAACTTCTAGGCTTTTGTATGTCTTTGATAGTAACAGTCAGGAGAGCTTTCAATGAAAAGCAAAGATAAAATGAATAATACATCAGACTTATGTTAGATAGTGGAAACTGCCTGCTTTTGAGTCAAAATGTAAACACAGTGAAAATGTCAACTATTTGGTTTAGTGTTTTACATTATTCATAAGAATGTATAAAATTAGTATCTTAATTTTTTGCCCAATAAGTGAATTACAATATTACAGAATCACATCATTGTCTACTGGATAGAGTACAGAGATTCATCAATGTAACAGTAAACTGATTTGCTGAAGAAAATTTACACTTCGCATTTCCAGGGTTTATTGTTTATTCTCTTCCCCCTTAATAGCATCAATCTTTTATCTTTATCAATTTATTTAGCAAAAATTATAGAACTCCACAATGTTCTTTAGCCTATGAAACTATTTCTTTTAAGATTAAGACAATAAACCACAGTTCTGACTGGCTAAAGTATACACATTAAACATTTCCTGAATCACTATGTGCTGGCCTCATATGACTACGAGAGGCCTGGTGCGCGGATTCATGCCCTGGTGGGTCCCTTGGCCTGGCCTGCGGGGATCAGTAGACCTCCACACTGCTGCAGTCTGGCCTTACCCGCCAGCTCATTGGGCTCCAGCCTGCTGTCTGAGTTGAGCCCGCACAGCACGAAGTAGTGTGCAAAGCGGCGCAGGGTAGAATTCTGAGCCCGGGCTGGGTGCTGCGCCGCTCCTGCTCATCCCACTCCACTGCACCTGCCCCCAAATGGGGCTGAAAACAGGGCAGATTGAAAGTGTATATAGGCTACAGCAATAGTTCTTCTTCAGAAAAAATACAGTATAATTAAATTTTCTATTCAGTTGTACTTCCATGATACTACATCCCACTCAACCAGAACTGTGGTACTACCAAAATCTATCCTAGCATATTCTCTAAAATTCTTTAGATTATTTCTTAAAATTTCTGAGTTTCCTGATTTTTTATGTTTACCCCATAGCCTGATCATAATGGTATATATCTCAGATAAGTTCACAGAAGTTCATTTCAATAATAATAAGGTCTAATAACCACAAAAAAAAAAAGCTGAACAAGAATACCTTCTCCGTGGATTATACAGCAATTTTAATACAGTTAGTGTATGAAAGAAAGATTAATAATAACTACCTTTAAATTGTATGATTAGGACTAATTGCCTTAATTTGTTTGCCTATATATTTTTCTATAAATCACATGTAATACTTTTGTTAAAAGACAAAAGTGCTGACTGATACTTATGGAAGTAGTTTGTAGAGTTGAAAAATCACCATTTTGTCAATCATAGAAAAGACTGGGTGGGATAGGCACCATAAATAGTTGAAAAATCATAAGGCCCTCTTCCCTGATCTCTAGACTTTCACTCAGTTGCCTTCTCTATTATTTTCTCTTAAATGCCTATGACGCATCTCAATATATCTAAAACTGATCTGATATGCCTCCCTCCCCAAACTTCTCTTGCAGGTTTCTGAACTTTCGGAAATGGTAACTACCAACTGCTTAGACCTGAAATCCTATGACTCCTCATCTTTCACACCCTATAAGGAATCCACCAGCAAATCTGCAAATCTTGTCAGCTCTACCTTCAAAATGAGTCTGGAATCCAATCATTTCTCATAATCTCTACCGTTACTACTGTGGTCCAAGCCACTATCACCTTTCACCTGAATTATTTGCAATAACGTCCTAAGGCTGTCTGATTCTGTTTTCCTACTTCCATCTCAGCATTTGTGACTCACATTATACTTCTACTGAACAATCATGATCTAAACCATTCATTTTTACCTATCTATGTAAATAACCAACCAATGACATATTTATGCACACCTATTATTTACCAAGCACTACTCAAGGCACTGAGAATATAATGGAGAGGATGAACTGCTATGATCCTTTGCAGAGATCACATTGACCAAATAATCACACACAAAATGTAAAACTTCAAATATAACAAGCCATAGTTAAGAAAGGTACACCATATTGAGAAAGCCTATAATAAAAGGAAGTAACCTAGCTAGGGGAAGGCTTCCAAGAAATAATACTTCAGCCAAGAGAAGGATGAAATGAAATGAACAAAGAAGGCCCTAACAGGTTTGGCTCAGTGGTTAGAGCATCAGCTTGCAGACTGAAAGGTCCCAGGTTCCATCCCGGTCAAGGGCATGTACCTTGGTTGCAAGCACATCTCCAGTAGCAGGTGTGCAGGAAGTAGCTGATCCATGTTTCTCTCTCATCCATGTTTCTAACTCTCTACCCCTCTCTGTAAAAAAAGAAAAAAAAAAATCCTTCCCAAGGATATTTAAAAAAAAAAATGAACAAAGAAGGAAAACATTCAGCATGTAACCTGGTTGGAGTGGCTCAGTTGGTTGAGCATCCTCCTGTACACCAAAAGGTTGCTGGTTCAATTCCCTATCAGGGCAAATACCTTGGGTTGCGGGTTCAATTCCCAATTGGGGCACATAGGTGGTAGGCAAACTGCGGCTCGCGAGCCACATGCGGCTCTTTGGCCCCTTGAGTGTGGCTCTTCCTAAGCCTTAGGAGTACCCTAATTAAGTTAATAACAATGTACCTACCCATATAGCTTAAGTTAAAAAAATTTGGCTCTCAAAAGAAATTTCAATCGTTGTACTGTTGATATTAGGCTCTGTTGACTAATGAGTTTGCTGACCACTGGGTTAGGCAACCAATCAATGTTTCTCTCTCTCCCTTCCTCTCTCTAAGCAATAATTGGGGGGAGGGGAGGAGTGCATGTAAAGATCCAGGGGCCCAGCCGGTGTGGCTCAGTGGTTGAACTGAGTGGGGAGGTCAAGGGGGCATGTAGGAGGCAGCTGATCAATGATTCTCTCTCATCAGTGGTGTATCTTTTTCTTTTCTCTTTTCTTTTCTTTCTTTTTCTTTGTTTTTTTCTTGATAATCCTCACCCGAGGGTATTTTTCCATTGGTTTTTAGTGAGTGGAAGAGAGAGGGAAAGACAGAAACATCGATGTGAGAGAAACACATCAGTTGGTTGCCTCCTGCATGAGCCCTGACCAAGGCCCAGGTTGGGAAGAAGCCTGCAACCAAGGTATGTGCCTTGACTGGAATCAAACCTGGGACCCTTTGGTCTGCAGGCTGATGCTCTATCCACTGAGCAAACTGGCTAGGGTTCATCAATGATGCTTCTATCTCTCCTTCTCTGGAATCAATAAAAACATCTATTTTTTAAAAAAAGATCCAGGGCAGGAAAGAGCAAGCCAGATAAGATCCTGAAATAGGTATATAACGTGATTGAAGGTGACACAGTGAGAGGGAGTCCCCTAGAGATGAGAGTTAAGAAGGCAGGCCCTGGCTGTGTGGCTCAGCAGTTAGAACATTAGCCTGCCCACTGAAGGTTCAATCCCCAGATCCGGTTTGGGCACATTCAGGAGGCAACCAATCAATGTGTCCTCTTACACTGATGTTTCTCTTTTTCTCTCTCCCCTTCCCTCCTGCTCTCTCTAAAAATCAATGGAAAAGCCTGGCCGGCATGGCTCAGTGGGAGCGTCCACCTATAAACCAGGAGGTCATGGTTCGATTCCCAATCAGGGCACATGCTGGGGTTGTGGGCTCGATCCCCAGTAGGGGGTGTGCAGGAGGCTGCCAATCAATGATTCTCTCTCATCATTGATGTTTCTATCTCTCTCTCCCTCTCCCTTCCTCTCTGAAATCAATAAAAATATATTTCTAGAGTTTATAAAATGTCTTAAATATATTTGCCAGTAAAAGCCTGTTTCTAAAGGTTATAAAATGTCTTCATAAGTTGCCAAGCTAAAGCTAATTGCTTACTTATTAATTTTCATTAGAAACTGAAGTTTTAAGGGTTAAAATCTCATCTGTAGGAAAACTTCTAAGGTACAGTGTATGGGCAAACATGGTTATAAATTAAACAGTCAGGGCTATGAAAAAGCAAAGACGACTGCTGGGTTCTTCCCTGCTCTCTGCTTCCCCATTTTTCAGCTTTTGCATTTCTTCATGCATCACAGTATCTTTAAACTAGACTCAGATGAAGGAATTTAAGAGCTGACATTACTGAAAAGAAACATCTTATACCATTGCCAAGGTTTGATAGAGTCACTTCAAGAAAACGCCAAGTTGGTAACTCCTTCTTTTCACAAGGAGCTCCCAGGAGACAGACACTTTAAAGATCAGTTGACTGCCATCTGGAGATTTTGTTTATTGAAGACAGCATCAAATAAAAGACACTCTCCAACCTCATTGGACGGAAACTTATCAGGTACCTAACTGCGAATGGACATCTTACTCCTGTCTACAGACATCAAAGACTCTTTGAGGAAAAGAAGCTGCCAATACCAGAGGTAGACAACTATCCCAAGACATCAATAAGGCCTGCATATATACAGATTGATACTGAACTCAGCAAACATTTTGTCTTACTGTCTTTACCTGATTGCTAATGATATTAGTCACAATAATATATTTATTCTGAGTTTCTCTATATAGTCAAACTATTTATGATTACTGAACATGTATAAGATAATTGTTAATACTCTTTTCATGACTTATGTAAATGTTATACTAGATGCTAAATATTAAAAAAGTGACAGAAACTTGACCATGATATTGCACAGGACAGAAATGATCAGAGTGTAGTTTTTACTCAATGAAGGCCATTAAAATCTTGAGATAGCATGGGTACTTGGGCTCAGGATCCCAAGAATGCCAGATAAGAAAAATGCAGCACTGACATCACCCTGCTGCCCCTTATGTGATCCCAAGGACCCCAGTTAGCCACAAGAAACACCAATAAGAATGTCACCAACCCTCCACTTTCTGGCTTTCCCACTCCCACGAAAGCAGAATTTTACCTCCCTTCTAACTGCTTGCTTCTCCAACCCCACATGGAAAATTCTGCAAGCCCACCTTTTTGCACAAACCCACTTTGTCCCCAACTTATAAAAGCAGCCAAGCAGAGCCAGACCCTTGAGCCAGTTCAGAGAACCTTCCTTTCCCCTGTGCTGCCTCCCTGTGCTTGAGCATACACTTAATAAAAATCTGTCTGGAAATTTCTTTAAGGTTTCCTCTTGATGTCTCTATCTTGGGAAACCCAAGAACCCTAATACTGGTAACAACCTGATGCCTGCCATTTTGGGGAAAAATCTGACTCCCATGGTTACGGTACTGCCTCATCTTCAATGAACAAGATGCCATCGATACTGAGACTTTCTAGGAATAAGCCTTTCCTAGCACTGTGAGACCACTCTATCTGACCAAAATATTGGTCATCAATGCATCCTTCAGATTAATGTATGACTAAGGGGAAACTGAAAAAAAAAGAAAGAAAAAAAAAGAGAAAGTAACCTCACAGGGTGATCTGATGATAAATTTGTAACTAGGTAGGTCATGGTGGTAGGCATGCCCCAGACATATAACTTCTTTACTAAAAGTTTATCTATGCTTTAAGTAAGCCCTGTCCATTATTTCTGTACATCTAGGTTAACACCCTTTGAAATAACTACCCTGAAGAGAGCACACAATCTTATTAACTATCAGTTAATCCAATTCCTGACTTGCTTTCTCCCACCTCCATGTAATCTTCCTTACTTTCCCTCCTCAATTTCAAATGCATAAAAGAAGTTGCAAAACTGTTATTCTCAGGGAGTATTTGAGACCTTGCTTCCTGGGTATGTACTGTCAGTTTGGCTCAAATAAATGTTTATAAAAATTAAAAAAAAGAAAAAACAACCACCAAAGTTCTGCATGCAAATATAACAACAACAAAAATCTACAAAAAGAAGTTTTTCCTGAGCAGACGCAATGTACATGTTCATTAAAAATTTTCCTTTGCCCCGAATAAGCCATGCACTATTATCATTGTCCATAATTTAAGATAGGATAACTATATTTAAATCTACATAAATTAGCATGGTACTCTAGAAATACTAATACTTAGTAAACAATAAAGATAAAATTTCATTCCTTCCTATTTACACATTAACCATCAACATATTATTTTCAAAGAGTCAAATATGTAACTAACGAACATGTGGCAATATGCAAAAAGGAGGCGAGGAACCTAGGAAAACACTTCAAGAAAGTACATTTCTACACACTATTCTGTCTTCTAGAATGGATAATGTTCTACCTTAAGAGAAATAAAATCCCCAAATAATAAACTAGATACAATTTAAAAATACACTATAATGTACCAAATACCAGTCAAAATAAATACTGAGCCTTTACATTTAAAATATTTCTTTTTAAAAAAAATTTTTTTTTTTATTGATTTCAGAGAGGAAGGGAGAAAGAGAAGGAGATAGAAACATCAATAATGAGACAATCACTGATCGGCTGCCTCCTGCATGCCCCACACTGGGGATGGAGCCTGCAACCTGGGCATGTGCCCGGACCAGGAATCGAACCATAAACTCCTGGTTCTTAGGTCGACGCTCAAACACTGAGCCACACTGAACGTGCTCAAAATAGTTCTTTTAAAACTGTCCCTAAGAATGGACAGTAGTAGTTCAACTCTTAGCACTTCCAAACAATTCCTCTATAGGTTTTTCTATCTCAATACTCAACTAAGCTTTTGTTTTCAAACTTGGAATATCCAAAAGGAGCAGAATGTATGAAAAATAAAGGAAAAATACTATAAGATTTTTCTTAAATGTGTAAAATAAACATATGTCAGATTTAGATATCAAAACAGATCCAAAGTGCTTTCTACTTTTATAAGCAATATAAAGTCTATCATAATGTGAATTCTCTTTGAATGTATTAGTAAAATCTAGATTAAGTTTTAACATACCCATTTTCAGAATTTAACTACAAACACTACCTTCACTGACCTGCATTCAAGGTATGCTGACCACTCTCTATTAGTATGCTATTTTTAGTATATCCAGGCACTTCTGATCCCACTAGTTGAGATATATGCTTAACCGGTCAGTTGGTTGTTCCCAAACCTGATTATGCCAGTTTACTTGTTATACTTCTTACATAATTTAAGTAAACATTATGTAAGTGTATGAAATACAAGTACAAAAAGAGGTTTGTTCCTACGTAAACTAAGTTGAATGTAAACCAAGTAATTATTCAGGAAAGGTGAGTCAGTCCTTTAAAAGGTATTGAATTAGATAAAGGTAAGACATCTGTAAAATATTAGAAAATCATTACAAGTCAGAAAGAACCTATATTTAGAGGGTTTTTTTTAAAGTATCTTTAAGCTTTTATTCTATTTTAGAGATATCAAAACTGGAAATTACAAAGCATGCATTATGAATATAGTTTACACAAGATCAACTTAACTCCACATTCAAAGACATGGTGTTAGCTATACATAAAAAATTTGGTAAGCATAGATTTATATATTTTGTTAAAATTTTAAAATGCCGACATACGTTTGTTTTTTGTTAATTCTCACCCAAGGATATTTTTTTCATTGCCCTTTAGAGAGTGGACAGGAGGTAGGGAGGGGAAGACAGAGAGAAACACCGATGTGAGAGAGGCATCACATATGCCCCAATCAGGGTCAGGGATCAAACCCACAAACCAGGTACATGCCCTTGACTGGGAATTGAACCCAAGACCCTTCAGTGCAGAGGTGGACACTCCAATCATTGAGCAACTTGGCCAGGGAAAGATATGTATTTTTTTTATTTTCCTGCTTTACTGTAGGGAGGCGGCTATAGGGTTAAGCCTCAGACTGACCTGTTGGCAAAGCCACAAACAAGTGCCAGCTTAGAGGGCACAGCCCTCTTAGCATAGTTAGGCTTGACCTTGTGATACTCCCTAGATCTTATCTGGGTAGCTAATGGGCTGAGGGAGATGCAGCAAGTGCTACCAAAACAGTGAAACTCACAAGAACACTGTAACTATGGTGACCACTACCTTGTTTACCTCTGGCTATAAAATAAAGGCTCAGCTTGCTGTCTGGATCTCTCTATGTGGCCTCAGCCAGGCACAGGAAGATCCACCTAGACCCAGCTTATTCTGTCTTTTCTACATCCTTCACCGCCCCCGTCAGGCTCACCGAACCCTTGGCTGAGCTGGCCCTGCACACTTTACTATTTTTAATAACCTACCAATCTCAATGGACATGAATCCTTCTAACATCCTTTTTTTTCCTTTTCTGAAGGCCTTACTTAAGGGCTTGCTATACCAACTAATTATTACATGTCTATATAAAATAATAGCATGTAACAATAAACATTCTAAAATAGCTTTATGGAAAAAAAAGTATTAGATTATATACTCCACAAGGGCAAGAATCTTTTACCTATTTTGTTCACAGATGTATACTAGGTAGGTAGAATAGTTCCTGGTGTATAGTTGATGCTCAGTAAGTATCTGTTTAATGAAAGACAACAGAAACTTACCGTGATGACAGCCTTGCTAAGACAGATGGATCCTCTGCAGCCATACTCTGTCTCATCTTCAGATTTGTAGTAACTCAAAGTATTATTTTTCATAACTACCCAACGATCTTGCCATCCATGAATGTAGTTTGTCCACTGGGAATAGAAGAAAGGCGGGGTGGAGAGGGGTGGGGGGAGGAAAACAAAAAACAGTAAGTCAGTATTTTAGAAATCCAAACTTTCTAAAATAGCAATCAATCTGATTTTAAAACCAAAATGTTAAAAGTTCTAACGTAATAATAATTAGTAAAAATAACAAGTGGAAAGTTGGTATTTTCTAGATTGTATAATGATTTTCAGTAATTTTTTATAAAATAAATAGATCAATATAATATAATATTTTCTTCTAACATTTGAGGAATAAAATAGAAGCAGATTTCAGTTTAAAATTCTGCTTTGCCTCTTGCCAGGCTGGGCACATGCCTGGTTGCAGGCTTGATCCCCAGTAGGGGGCGTGCCGGAGGCAGTGATGTTTCTCTCACTGATGTTTGTATCTCTCCCTCTCCCCCTTAAAAAATAAAATTCTGCTTTGCCTCTGCACAGCAAAGGACACCAACAAAACAAAAAGGCAACCAACCAAGTGGTAAAGATATTTGCATATGATACTTCCGATAAAGGGCTAATATCTAAAATTTGGACAGAACTCATATAACTCAACAACAACAACTACAATTCAATTAAAAAATGGACAGAGGATCTGAACAGACATTTTTCCAAGATGACAAACAGATGGCCAATAGGCATAGGAAAAGATGTTCAACTTCACCAATTACTAAGGCAATGCAAATCAAAACCACAATGAGATATTACCTCATACCCATTAGATCAGCTATTATCAAAAAGACAAAAAATAGCTCTAACTGGTTTGGCTCAGTGGGTAGAGCGTCGGCCTGCTGACTCAAGAGTCCCAGGTTCGATTCTGGTCAAGGGCATGTACCTTGGTTGCGGGCACATACCCAGTGGGGAGTGTGCAGGAGACAGCTGATCGCTGTTTCTCTCTCATTGATGTTTCTAACTCTCTATCTCTCTCCCTTCCTCTCTGTAAAACATCAATAAAATATATTTTTTTAAAAAGACAAAAAATAGCCGAAACCGGTTTGGCTCAGTGGATAGCGCGTCGGCCTGCGGACTGAAAGGTCCCAGGTTCGATTCCGGTCAAGGGCATGTACCTGGGTTGCGGGCACATCCCCAGTAGGAGATGTGCAGGAGGCAGCTGATCGATGTTTCTCTCTCATCGATGTTTCTAACTCTCTATCTCTCTCCCTTCCTCTCTGTAAAAAATCAATAAAATATATTAAAAAAAAAAAGACAAAAAATAACAAGTGTTATAGAGGATGTGGAGAAAAGGGAACCCTCTTGCTCTGTTTGAGATTATAAATTGGTGCAGTCCCTATGGAAAACAGTATGGAGGTTCCTAAAAAAATTAAGAATAGACTATCACATGGTCCAGCAATTCCTCTTCTGGGTATTTATCCAAATATGAAAATACTTTTTTGAAAAGATATATGTACCCCTATGTTCACTGAGGTATTATTTACAATACCATGATATGAAAACAACTTAAGTGTCCACTGATGAATGAATAAAGATGTATGTGTGTGTGTGTGTGTGTGTGTGTGTACACGCACAACACTACTCAGACAAAAAAAATGAAATATTGTCATTCTGACAACAAGATGAAATATAATCAGATGGTGTGGAAAAGAACAAAAAATATGATTTCACTCATATGTGGAATGTAAAACAAAAAGTAACAAACAAAACAAAAACAAACTCATACAGATAACAGACTGGTGGTTACCAGAGGGGAAGGGAAGTGGTGGAAGGGTGAAATGGGTAAAGAGGGTCAAATATATGATAACGGATGGAAATCAGACTTTTTGGTGGTGAGCATGCAATGGAATATAAAAATATTAAGTTTCAGTTGTATACCTGAAATCTATATGTTATTAACAAACTAGAGGCCGGGTGCACAAAAATTTGTGCACTCGGGGGGCAGGGGGGATTCCTCAGCCCGGCCTGTGCCCTCTCGCAGTCTGGGACCCCTCGGGAGATAACGACCTGCTGGCTTAGGCCTGCTCCCGGGTGGCAGAGGGCAAGCCCAATCCCTAGGTGCAGCCCCTGGTTGGGCTCAGAGCAGAGTTGATTGGGGAGTTGGGGCGCCGCCCCCTGTCATGCACAGAGCAGGGCGGATCGGGAGGTTTCGTTGCCACCCTCAGTCACGCCCAGGGTAGGGCCGATTGGGGGGTTGGGGCACTGCCCCGTCACACTCAAGGCAGGGTCGATGGGGAGGTTGCGGCGCCACTCCGTGTCATGCACAGAGCAGGGCCAATCAGGGGGTTGGGGCGCTGCCCCCTGTCATTCACAGAGCAGGGCCCATCAGGGGGGTTGGGGCTCCATACCGTCACGCACAGAGCAGGGTCGATCAGGGGGTTGGGGAGCTCCCCCCGTCACGCACAGAGAAGGGCCCATCAGGGGGTTGAGGAGCTCCCCCCTGTCACTCACAGAGTAGGGCCGATAGGGGAGTTGGGGCACTGCCCCCTGTCATACATAGAGCAGGGCGGATCAGGGGGTTGGGGCACCGCCCTCTATCACCCACAGAGCAGGGCCGATCAGGGGGTTGGAGCGCCGCCACTGTCACACTGATCCCAGTGCCGGGAGGCCTCGTGGCTCCGCTGATCCCGGTGCTGGGAGGCATATTACCCTTTTACTATATAGGATAGAGGCCTGGTGCAAGGGTGGGGACCGGCTGGTTTGCCCTGAAGGGTGTCCTGGATCAGGGTGGGGGTCCCCACTGAGGTGCCTGGCCAGCCTGGGTGAGGGGATGATGGCTGTTTGCAGCTGGTCACACACCCTTCAGGGTGGGGGTCCTCACTGAGGTGCCTGGCCAGTCTGGGTGAGGGGCTGAGGGCTGTTTTCAGGCTGGCCAGTGACTGAAGTTCCCAACCTTTTTTTCTTTTTCTTTTTTTTTTTTTACTCTGGGCCAGCTTTAGCTCTGGCTCCAGCTCTGAGGCCTCTGCTGCTGAAAGCAGGTATCTGGTTTGTTTTGGTTCTATAATCGAAACACTGTATCAACCCCAGCTCTGAGATCCCGGTGGGCTGAAATCAGGTTTCTGGGGTTTTGTTTAGCTTCTATATTTGTAACAATGTTTCAAACTGCAAGCTCAGAGGCTGGAAAGGCAGCCGGGGAATGTTGGTTTCCTCCGTCACTGAAGCAAGCAAGCCTCATGTTAGCTTCAAGCTGCCTGGCTGCTGGCCGCCATCTTGGCTGGCAGTTAATTTGCATATCGCCCTGATTAGCCAATGGGAAGGTAGCGGACATATGGCTAATTACCATGTTTCTCTTTTATTAGATAGGATGTTACCTTAATAAAATTTTTTTAAAATTATACTTTGCTCTTTGTGTGTTTTCATCCTCCCCTGCTCACCACCTCATGACACTTAAATTATTTTGGTCCCTGCTACAATTAAGATTATTTAATAGAAACGTAAGTTTGGTTTATATAGTCTCTCATTCTCCTACACCTAGTACTACATGAGATCTGTTAAATCAACGGAAGTATGAAGCTAATCATGGCCAAAACTACTTTTGTTGTAAGTTACTCCTATAGGAAAATTTATGGTGTTCATAATTACATCAAAGTAAAATACTAGATCATTACTCTATTAAGTCTATATCAACTTCATTTTTTTTCCTCTACAGAACTCAACATTTCGTGTTTCATACAGTTAATTCATTTTCCAAGTTTCTCTGAAGATCTATTTTTCAAACCCAAAAGCAATATACTAATACAAAACTGGTTTTTCAAAAACATGCTTGGAATATCTGTTTCCAGTACCTATAAATGGTTTCTGTGTTGCTAAAGTTTTTCTGCACACTGAAGAGCACAATCAATAAACTTGCAACGGTGGAAATATAACCTCTATGGAAATTCTTGATTTTGCTTATTTTCATGTTCTGGAGGTTTTAAATATAGACAATTCCAAAACTGTCTGCCAAAAACAAATTCAAAATTGTTAAAAATATACATACTGCATTGGCTCAGGCTCTTTACCCATTGAGAAATCTTTACTTTCCTATTCCCTAACTCAGCATGTTTGAGATGGGGCTTAAATCTTCTAAGCCCCATCATTACAACTCCTCCCTGAGCGGTCATTCATGCTGGCAATTTAACTCATTATTTCCTACGGGCTCCCTAATCGTCATTCCCTTATTTTTTTTTTAACTCCCTATGACTTACCACCACTTATACTGAAAGTTGAAATAATGATTCTTACATACAAAAAACTCAACTCACCTTCTCTCTCAAGGTACACTTTCTCCCTAAGTTCCCATTTCCTTGACTTCTGGACTATCAGTCAAAGACTATATCCTTGACTTCTGCAGTCATTCAGACTCAAACCTGACTGAGGGTTTGTTTATTGTGTGGACAGAGCAGTGGATACACAATCAGAGACTCAATTACTTTACTAGTTATATGAGGAGTTTTGAAAAGTTATTTAACTTTTCTGAGCTTCAGTTTGTTTATTTGAATGGCTGAATAAAATCATGATGACCCCTACTATATTCATAGGAATACTCAATTCCTGAGGGTTCCTTCTCAATCTTTATAGCCCATTACCAACTCCTATTCATCTTTCCTATGTATTAAACCCTTAAATTTGGCTACTCTTTTGTATTTTCAATTAATCCAATTAAATTATCAGGTTCCTAGATATCTGAGAAGGCTTAATAACCTTATCTCTAGTATCTTCTGCTTTTTATTTCATAACTTACATAATCTTACTTATTAAGCATATTTGCTTACTTATCTTACATGTTAATCTCACTGAATGCTCAGTTCCGAAACTTACATGAACAACTCCCCACTGCCTACAACACAAATTGTTTAGACTGGCAATCTTACTTAATGCACTTCACTTTCAATTATTGCCCTTCAGAAGGCTAGTAACTGTGTGACTATGGTTAGGTTACTTATCTATTTCTCTGTCAAAATCTACTTCAGAATTGTTAAGACAAAGTAAGAAGAGACTTAGAACATTGCCAAGCACATGGCACTTTCTGAATTGGAGGCAGTTAGGCAGGCATAGCTAACGAAGCTTAACCTTCAGCGCAGCTCACCTCTTCCAAAGTGACAGAAGGGGCCCTAGCAATTTTGTGTTCACAATTTCATATCATTTCTTTACAGAACACCCAATGAAGTACATAAGCCTCAGGACCCTTTAGTCAGTAATATTAAACTGCTATCATACCTAGAAGGCAGATTTTTGCCTTTCTCTACCCTCATAAGATACCTTCACTTTTTCCTGTTTAACAAGTAGAGACAAGGAAATACGCTAGACACTACAAACGAATCGAAGATTTCTGTTCCCAAGCTATATTTTCAAAAGAGAAAATAAATCTACATTTAAAATAAAAAGAATCAAGTTACAAATAAAATGCTATGGGAATACAAGGGAAGGAGAACTGAATGGTTGGTGAAATAAAAGAATAACACCAAAACCTATTGATCTAGGTTGATCTAAGTATGCAGAAACACTGAAGTTATTTACCTACCACAGAAGTGGCCAAATACTACATTTCTACACATTTAAATATCAAAGAGACAGTCTTCCGTTTTTTCTGTATTTCCATATAGTATGCCTACTATACTGCTCTGAATACTCAGAGCACTAGTGACTCCCCTAGTCACTCCAATCCCTCCAAAATGATCAATAGGTCAGAAGTACAGCTTGTTTTGTCAAATACCACCACCACAATACTAATTTGAAAGTCTGCTTCTCATCTAATGAGAAAAGCGATGAAACTACCAGAATCACTCAGAAGCAAAGAGCCCACTTCATAATAATTCCATCTGAAAATTTATACCTATTACAAAATGAATTCAATACAGGTTCTTAAATTACAAGACAGTTAATCTAGAGGAACCCTAGAGAGCTTCACTTTACTGAAAACCTTTCACTGAAATTCCAATAATGAGCACAATATCAACACACACCATGATTTTTCTGCTATGCAAATAAGAATTAACACTTGTTAAGCCTTTGTTCTGATACATTCATGCCTTTCTTAGGCCTTTTCTCACTAGCCTTCTAGACATTATAAACACCTAATATGAAACAATTCCAAATGCTGTCCAAATGCTTAGCCAAAGTACGTATACTGGAAGCAGGGTGATTTCTTAATAGTTGCACATGACCTAGTATCTTATGACCAGCTTGTTGAGAGACTCGCCCCAGCTGCCCTCCTTTCTCCAGGTTAACTACTGGCTCCAGCCATTTCTAAAAGTTTAACAGGAAGGGAGAAGGAAGTAAAAAAGCACAATGTGGATCTCCTCATAACTTTAAGAAAAACAAACAAACGACACCACCCGCTCCCCGCCCTCCCCCCCATACTATCAAAAGATTACCCACCCTCCTCCTCTCTTAAAAGGAGCCTACAAAATGACTTTTTGCTTTGCTAACATTTTGAAAAAGAGCTCTTAAAAAATACAGGAAAGGTAAGCTGTCGTTTCCTTACTCTGGCCCTCTGACTGCAAGAATGTTTTTTTAAATAATGCTCTTCTTCCTGGACTAAAAGTCGGTCTCCATTCCAACATGTTCCAAGTTACTATGAATATGTTTTGTGCCTTTCACGCTATCGATTCAATAGCTCTTTTCTGAACAGGGGTAAATGGCGAGGGGAAAAGTAAAACGTCCTCCTCATTGAGATCTCTCCCTACATCTAAGCTGGCATAGTTTTCCCCCTCACATTTCAGCAGCAAGTCTAGCTGCGATGGCTTCTGTGTAAACAGCCACGTTCCCAGAATCCCCCAACCCTACTCCGCTTGGCATCTCTGCACCAACCTCTTTCGAGATCCGATGTGCACTGTTCCCAGACCCAGCTGTTCTGACACCGCTGTTGCTCAACCCGGATTCCTAACCCCGGGACAGCTGCCACCCTGAGTCCCAAGTCATGGTGCGCATCCTGCCCCCTAACTGGATCCGATCTCTGGCGGCAAACCCCCCGGGCAGACAAGGAGGACAGTGCCCTGCTCCCCTTTATCCCGCTCCATCCCTCGTCGGGGCATTCCTGCCGCAGAACTCAGCCTCGCACCCCAGCACCTTCCGCAGCCGCCGCCCCGGGACGGTCCGTGCCCCCACCCAGCCCCACCCCATGCCCTCGGCGGCGCGCCTCCGGCAGGTGAGTCCGGGCAGGGGGCTCACCTTGCTCAGGACCCCGCAGCGCTCCACAGGCGGCCCGAACTCCGTCTCCGGATCCTCCTCCGAGCCCGACGAGTTCCAGCTCTGGTTATCCGACATGGAGGCGCGACAGGCGAGCAGGAGACCGGCCCCTGCTCCGTGAGCTGCGCCGGAGGCGGCGCCTAGTCCCCGGGGTGAAATGTCGGAGGATGGCGAAGGGAAGAGCGCCCGCTCCCGTGCTGGGGGGTGCTGGAGGTAGGACGAAGTCCGCCCCGCGCGCCGCCGCCGCTGCGCCTGACACCGAGCGGACCGGGGAAGGAGGACGAGCGGCGAAGGAAGCCTGCCCTTCCAGCCGTCAGCCGCCGCCGCCGCCGTGACCCCTGCGCTGCGACCGGCGCCGCCACCCGGACTCGGCTCCGTCGATGCCAATCTCAAAAGGAGAAGAAAAGGGGGAGGAAGAGGGAAGAGAAAATCCAGCGGTATACACCCGGGTCCACTCACACCTCCGCTCCCGCCGCCATCTTCCTGCCTGGCCCACTATTTACCCTCCCCTCCCTCTTCCCTCCTCTTCGTCCTCCCATTCTCCCCCGGCTCCCCGCCCCGGCCCCCTCCCAACGTCTGACGCTGTACGTCGTGGGCTTGGGGTCCCTCCAGCACCCTACCTCCGGCCCTCCCGCGTGACGCCAGGGAGAGAAGGAGGCGGAGCGGAGGAAGGGGGAGGGATGGGGACGCCGCTGTACTGCATTCTGGGAAAGACCAGCTCCGACAGCCGCGTGGCCTCCTGGGAGTTGTAGTCGCGATCGTGAGTCCACTGGTGAGTGTTTGGCGTCGGTCGGGCTTGTTGTCCTGGGGACGGTCAGGCAGTGGATGGGCTTCGTGGGATAATTGCGTGGCCGGTTCCCTCCGCCGCGCTTCTCTCTCTGTCTAGCGTGTTTATGACGAATCCGTCGGGCTTGCGGGGCGGACGAGAGAGAACTCTCCGCTGAGGATGCCGGGCCTTCCTTCCATGGCGGCTTCCCGAAAGCCGGGGAGCATTTTGCCGCTTGCCCGGGCAAGTGTGCGGGACTCTTCCGCCTCCACCCAGGGCCAGGGGTTTGCCATCTCCAGTGACAAGGGGGTTTCTTTCCGCCAAACTACCTCTGCAAGTTTTGAAAGCCCTTCTCGCTCTTTAGAAATTAGACTTCACACTTGACGTTTCCCGCCTTCGAAGGAAAAACCTTTCAGTTCCTTCTCACCAGAGCAAACACTTCACGTTGTTAGATTTCCAAGAGTTTTACTTTGTGGAGAGTAATTTTGAAGGTGTCAGAGAATAAATCACGTTGTAAGAGTTTTTAAAGTAAAATAAGAATGTGAAGTAATCGCCTGGAGTTTTTCTTTAGTTGCAAATGAGTATCTATCTCCCTGAGACTCAGGTTAACCATCTCTGCCGACCTACCGCTCTCTGAAAGACAGAGAAGGTTGGTATAGAAACTTTATTGTAAGAATGGCCCATGTCATATAGCGTCTAAGTGGCAGAGTTAGGAGTTGAATACAGATCTGTATTATTTCCAAGACGATACCCTTTTCTTTGCTTCAGAATACCTATATAAAAAGAATTGTGTAAATAAGTAATGTCTACTATAGATAAATATATCGGAGTAACTGTTTTTAATTTCACCTAATGATTTGAACATCATTTAGTTATGCTGTCCTATTTAATCCCAATGTAGAATTTATTATTTCTATTCTATTTCTATGTCTGGTATTTCACATGAAGAAACTGAACCACAGAGAAGTTAAGTAACCTTCCGAAGGTCAGACAGCTAGTAAAGAGCATAGCTGCAGTTTGAGCCCAAATATCCTGATTCCAATTCTCATTCCCATCCCACTAGAGTTCTTCAATTCCTCTTCTATCTCCCTATCTTCCACCTCCGCTTTTATCTCCACTAAGCATCAATTCCAAAGCCTGCATCCTAGCCCTCTACTCCCCCTGTCAAGACAGAAGCCAAAAAAAAAAAAACCAACCAAAACCAAAAAACAAAGAAAAAACACCAGATCTGCTGGAATTGGTAATGTTTGTAGTTTTACTGATCAGCAGGTAGAGGAATGAAGGGGAACATTTATTTGTTTCTGATGCTAGAAGTATAGCAGGAGAGGATATCCCAAGTTGAAACTGAAAACACTAATTTTATAAAAAAATAATGCTATATGATAAAAGGGTAATATTGCAAATCGACCGACCGGCAGAACGACCAGTTGCTATGATGCACACTGACCACCAGGGGGCAGACACTCAATGCAGGAGCTGCCCCCTGGTAGTCAGTGCACTCCCACAGGGGGAGCGCCATTCAGCCAGAAGCCCTGAGCTGGCAGGAACGGGCCTAAGCCATCAGTTGGACATCCCTCGAGGGCTCCTGGACTTTGAGAGGGTGCAGGTTGGGCTGAGGGCCCCCCCCCCCCCCCCCCGCAGCCCCGAGTGCACAAATGTCATACACTGGGCCTCTAGTATCCTATATAATAAAGAGCTAATATGCTAATTAGACTGAACAGTAGAATGACCGTCCTGATGACCTTCCAGACGAAGCTGGGGCTGCGAGGGCCAGCTGGGGCTGCGAGGGCTCCTGTGGGATTGGGCCTAAACTGACAGTTGGACATCACACTCACAATCCAGGACTGCTGGCTCCCAACCGCTCGCCTGCCTGCCTACCTGATTGCCCCTAACTGCTTCTGCCTGCCAGCCTGATCACTCCCTAACCACTCCCCTGCCAGCCTGATTGACGTCTAACTGCTTCCCTGCCTGCCCAATCGCCCCCAACTACCCTCCCCTGCTGGCCCAGTCACCCGCAACTGCCCTCTCCTGCCAGTCCGGTAATTCCCTGAGAGGTCCCAGATTGGAGAGGGTGCAGGCTGGGCTAAGGGACACCGCTCCCGCCCCCCCGCCCCCCGCCTGTCTCTCAGTGCACAAATTTCATGCACCGGGCCTCTAGTATTTATACAATTTAGTCCTTATAGGTTCTGTATTTCCACAGTATTTTTTATGTTAAATATGTGTTAAGTAGTCCTTTTTAACTAATCTGGGAACTTAACTGGGTTTTTTTTTATACCACTTTTCCAAACTGAAATGTAACTGGGTTAAAAGTTGGGGGTTTACATAAGAAACATGATTTTGCAAACTTAGAAATAGAAATACTAATATATGAAACAGCTAAAAATCCATGAAAAGCACAGTCTAAAAATTAGAGTACAAATAAGCAAAGTACAGCATGTGAATAATACAGCTGATTTTTTTTTTTTGGCCCTATTTTAATGTCAAATAATCTGGATGGTGAAATTATGAGCCATTTGAATTTTCGTCTTTATGCTATTTTGTATGATGAAAAGAATATCTATATAGGTGTATGTGTGTGCATGTGTATATGTATATGTATCACTTGTGGTAGAAGAAAAGGTAATTATAAGTGATATTAATTAGGTAAGGATTAATCTCTTTTTTTTAAATCCTCTCTCAAGGAGTGATGGTATTTTTTCCATTGATTCTAGAGATAGAAGGAGGGGGTGGAGGAGAGACTGAGAACATCTACTAGTATGTGACAGAGACATATGAATTGGTTACCTTCTACATGTGCCCCCAGCAGGGGCAGGGATTGGACCTTTAACCCAGCTACATGCCCTTGACTGGGAATCCAATCTGCCACCCTCTGGTATGCAGGCCGATGCTCTAACCACTGAGTCACGAGGGCCAGATCTAGTTAATCTCTTCACATTCCCAGTGTTCTAAATTAATTTTTAATTTCGAGTTGTTAATGTCCCTGTGTTTCCATACATTCAGGATCAGGATAATTGATGATTGCAACATTTCTTTTTTTTTTTTAATAATTTTTATTTCTTGAAGCATTACAAAGAGTATTACATATGTCTCCCCCCCCCACACACACACACACACTTCCCCGACCCCTACCCCCCAGAGTCTCACGTCCATTGGTTACTCCCATATGCATGCATATAAGTCCCTCGGTTGATCTCCCAACCCCCCCCCCCCCCAAGCCCTCCCCAGGCCTCCCACCGCAGCCCGACAGTCTGTTCGATGCTGCTCTGCCTTGATGGCAACATTTCTTAAGAATGCCACATCATCGTCTTCAGAGTTTTTTTCTCCAAGCTGCTGACACCAATTCTTCATCTTTTGATGCATAGGTAATGACAATGATGTCACAACTGCTACCTTACTGACAAGGATTATGTGAGACATCCCAATTTTAGTGATGTTAAAATGTGAAAAGCCCTGGCCCGGTGATTCAGTTGGTTGGAGCATTGTCCCCTACACCAAAAATGTTTTGGCTTCAATTTCCAGTTAAGGCACATAACTAGGTTGCGGGTTTGATCCCACGTGGGCGCACATACTTGAGGCAACCAATTCATGTTCTCTCTCTCTCTCTCTCTCTCTCTCTCTCTCTCTCTCTTTCTCTTAAATCAATGAAAACATATCCTTAGGTGAGGATTTTTTTAAAAGTAAAAAATGTGTGTCTCTGAAGCAATGAAATATGGTTCTTGCTTTTCCTTTTTAACTGTTTCCTCATTTTCCCCCCTGAGAGCACTATTTATGATTTTCAAAATATACACATGTATGTGGAGAGAGAGAGAGAGAGAGAGAGAGAGAGAGAGAGAGAGAGAGAGAGAGTCTATCTATACTATTGTACAAATTCCATTTTAAATTAAACGGGTAAGAGGGAACTGTGCAATTTTCTCTCTCCTCATTTCTCCCCTTTCCCTACATTTTATTGTTTATATGTGTTGTGTATTACTATTGTCTGTTACTGTTTTCCCTCTTCCTCTATTCCTCCTCTACCATAGCAGTTGTTGGCGGCAATGATGGGAATAGTTGAGGAGGGAGCAGGTGAGAAGTAGAAGCTGGGAGAATAATAAGCTATAATGGAACTTTTGTAACATGCCTTACATCCTGTTTTACTTGGCTCACAGGGATAGAGAAGAGAAGCTTATGTTATGCCTATTAATAATTGTGACTTCAATCCTGTTTCCCACCCCAGCATTCCAAGCACCTCCAATCTTCTCACCATTTTTTTAGGCCCTGTGATTTGTATTTATCTCCTGGCCTCGAATCCAGACTTGATTTCTTACATCTCAGCCTCATATTTTTATTATCCTCCAAGGGGTATTATTATGATTCTAAATGGTTAGCAGCATTAAGTTAGGTTATCCATTTTATGGAGATGGATATTTAAGTAGGCATGGCCATATTCCTTGCTTGCTTCTTCTTTGTTCTGTTCCTAATCACCAACCCTCCATTTGGAGTGAGAGACTCTTTAATTACTTCAATTATTATTGTACTAGAGGCCGGGCGTACGAAATCGTGCGCAATTGTGGTCCCTAGGCCTAGACTGTGATCAGGGTCATCTCACCACCACTCATCCCGGTTCCCTGTTCGCCATCAGCTATTGGAGCCTCCGGACCAGGAGGAGGGACCAAGAGGTTGGCCGTTCGGCCTGCTCGCCATATTCCACATTCGCCATTGGCGATTGGAGCCTGCCGGCCGGGGAAAGAAACTGAGAGGTGGTCAGTGCACCTTATAGTGACTGGCCGAGCGGTCATTCTGGTCATTCTGCCATTATGGTTGCTGGGCTTTTATTATATAGGATTATGCTCCTACTTCGGAGCATAACTATGTTACTTGATCCATAAGATAACTCTGCATATCTTATATATCTTAGACTCCCTTGTGTGTTGATTTTACCTTTTAACTCTCCAAGGACAGATGATATCATAATGCCCTGCATATAGTTACTTAAAAATATGTTATATCCCACAGAAAGTTCTAACATTCAGCAATAAGACAGTGATTTCAGAAAAGGAATTTCAAAGAGGTATAAACTATCCTTTTATTCCTTTTCCTATTGTATAGAGGAGAGCCAAGCTAGGTATGTTCCAAGCAGAAATATTGTTTTTCACTGTTGAATAAAATTGAAATTGTATTTCATTATCATACACACACACACACACACACAAACACACACACACACACACATACATATTTGGTTTTGTGGGGAAAAAACTTGTCAGGACTAAGTGTTTCATAATTTCACTCTAACGGTAAAAAATCCACAGAGTATACATCTATGGTAGATGAACAGTGATATCAGTGTCCACTCTGTATGTACACATTTTGTTTTCATTTTCCCCCCCAAGCTTTTGAATCTCTTTTAACTTCTTTTGCTGTTACTATTGAGAAATTATTTTGTTAATACGTTAAAGTCATACTGTATAACACAGTGTGGTATTTTTAAGTATTAGTAGAATCCTTATGATAGTTAATTTTGTAATTGTGTTTGCTTCCTCTTTTTCTTCCCAACCCTTTCATTGTTTCACTTTTACTATAATTTCAGATCCTCTTCTTAGTCAAATAAGCTGAAAAATATTGTTATAGAATATACATGTTGCTGTGGTGATACAGTTTCTGAATAGACAGTTTATCTTCTTCATACTCATGAAGTTCTGCTATATGATTGATGATTCTGATTAGGGTGCTGTAAATATGAGATATATACACCACATCTTCCATAGATTCATTGTTTTGTAACATTTTTCTATCTACGAATACAGACAATAATTAAGTGTATAAAATTGATATGTTTTTAACAGTTGCATTATTTTTAGAGATCGGGTAAAGATTTAAAAGACAGTAAGTATTCAGGAAATATTTACAGATGAATGGAATAAGTTTAGTTGGTTGATGATTGAAGGGAAGCTGTAGGAATTGTAATTAACAAGGTCTAGGAGAAAAATCACTAGCATAGTAAAAATTAATGAGAAACTAAAGAACCAGATTCCATCATAGCTTTTTGTAAGGAAAAAGGACCTACCCAATGTAAAATGTTGTTTTAGGTTTATTACATTTAGTGTTCACTCTTCACAAAAATCCTGCAGGATAGACATTATCCTTATCTTACATATAAAGAAATAAAAGTTCAAAAAGTTAAATAAGTTGCCCATAGTTAGTGAATAGTTGCATCTAGACTTTGGAACTTCAGAGACTAATAGTATATTAGTGGCCCGGTGCATGAATTCATACACATTGAAAGGAAATTAATTAGAAGAAATATTTTAATATTGCTATTCACCCTTACTCTATAATAGAAGTGTCAACCAAATTCACAATCGACAATGACAGATCGAAATGTGTGTGTAATTGGCACCAGCGAGAGCTTTGCATGTATTGTGAATGCTCAAGTCAACTTAGCCTTT
This sequence comes from Myotis nattereri, assembly GCF_964212035.1. Lineage (NCBI taxonomy): Eukaryota > Metazoa > Chordata > Mammalia > Chiroptera > Vespertilionidae > Myotis > Myotis nattereri. The sequence goes on from NC_138079.1 coordinate 40,193,106, forward strand.
TATATATGTAGAATAAATTTGCTTAATTAGATCTGCTTTCTGATTTAGCTAAACTTTTTCCAGCCCAGTGAATCACTCCAACTTCTCTTTCAAGTAATTGTTAGCAACACAGCAGTAAATATCAGCATGAAGCAGATTATTATTGTAGATCACGCAGGGAAAACAAAGGGTACAATATTTAACTGCAGCAGTGTTTGACTATATTCTGCACAGTGAGAAAACCTAAAGTCATTTTCAAGTTCCACCATTTCTTACTTCTTTTCAGTTGGGTCAAGTTTCTAAACTTTCTAAATCTCCATATTCCGGCTAATGAAAAGAAAATAGGATTCCAGCGAGTCTCCTATCTACCTACTCCAGGACTTCTGTGAGGATCAAATGAGATGAGGCACGTGAAAACGCTTCACAGACATTTGGTTAAAGTGTAAAATGTTTCCACCTGGCTACAAAGCAAAACGTGTTACTAGGCTGAAGAAACTGCAAGGAGGCTAGTCATTAGGGACAGGAAGCTGGGTGTTGCTACGTGAAGTCATTACCCGGCGCCCACAGAGACCGTTTCCGGGCTGGGCTGGGCTGTGGGCCACATTTTGCGCCATGGGGTCTCAGCAGCATCGCCTGTGATTTGGTGGGGTGTCGCTCCGGGGTGGTGGCGGGGCCTGTGTCCCACTTGGGTGAAGCCGAGTATTGCTTTGTGGACGCCAGGTCCACGGTGCCGTCTCTCAGTAAATGGCCAGTGTGCATCACGGCAGCTCCTGCGTTGAGTGTCTGCCCCCTAGTGGTCAGTACGCATCATAGTGGCTGGTTGGATGGTTGGACACTTAGCATATTAGCCTTTTATATATATATAGACTAGAGGCCCGGTGCACAAAAATTTGTGCACTCGGGGGGAAGGAGGGTTACTCAGCCCGGCCTGTGCCCTCCCGCAGTCTGGGACCCCTCGGGAGATAACGACCTCCTGGCTTAGGCCTGCTCCCGGGTGGCAGAGGGCAAGCCCAATCCCTAGGTGCAGCCCCTGGTTGGGCTCAGAGCTGGGCTGATTTGGGAGTTGGGGCGCCGCCCCTGTCATTCACAGAGCAGGGCGGATTGGGAGGTTGCGTTGCCACCCTCAGTCATGTTCAGGGTAGGGCCGATTGCGGGGTTGGGGCACCGCCCCCTGTCACACTCAAGGCAGGGTAGATGGGCAGGTTGCATCGCCACCCCCTTCTTGCACAGAGCAGGACCAATCAGGGTTGGGGAGCTCCCCCCTGTCACTCACAGAGCAGGGCCCATCAAGGGGGTTGGGGCTCCATACCCTGTCACGCACAGAGCAGGGTCGATCAGGGGTTGGGGAGCTCCCCCCTGTCACGCACAGAGCAGGGTCGATCAGGGGGTTGGGGAGCTCCCCCCTGTCACTCACAGAGTAGGGCAGATCAGGGGGTTGTGGCGCCGCACCCTGTCACATTCAAGACAGGACCGATGGGGAGGTTATGGCTCTACCCCATCACACACAGAGCAGGGCCCTTGGGGGGCGCTTGGGGCGTCACCCTCTATCACCCACAGAGCAAGGCTGATCAGGGGGTTAGGGCGCCGCCACTGTCACACTCAGGGCAGGGCCGATGGGGAGGTTATGGCTCTACCCCATCACACACAGAGCAGGGCCCGTTGGGGGGGCGGCGCCGCACCCTGTCACACACAGAGCAGGGCCGATCAGGGGGTTGGGGTGTCGCACCCTGTCACACACAGAGCCACAGGGCGATCAGGGGGTTGGGGAGCTCCCCCGTATCAGGCACAGAGCAGGGCTGATCAGGGGGTTGGGGCGCCTTCCCCTGTCATGAACAGAGCAGGGCCAATAGGGAGGTTGTGGCCCCGCCCCCTGTCACACACACAGCCGCAGGGTGATCAGGGGTTTTGGGCACTGCCCCCTGTCACGCTGATCCCGGTGCCGGGAGGCCTTGCGGCTGCACTGATCCCGGTGCTGGGAGGCATATTACCCTTTTACTATATAGGATAGAGGCCTGGTGCATGGGTGGGGGCCTCTGGTTTGCCCTGAAGGGTGTCCTGGATCAGGGTGGGGGTCCCCACTGGGCTGCCTGGCCAGCCTGGGTGAGGGAATGATGGCTGTTTGCAGCTGGTCACATACCCTTCAGGTTGGGGGTCCCCACTGGGTTGCCTGGCCGGTCTGGGTGAGGGGCTGAGGGCTGTTTTCAGGCTGGCGGGTGACTGAAGCTCCCAACCGCTCCTTTTTTCTTTTTTTTTTAATTCTGGGCCAGCTTTAGCTCTGAGGCTTGACTCCAGCTCTTAGGCCTCCGCTGCTGAAAGCAGGTTTCTGGCCTTTGTTTACCTTTTGTATTTGAAACAATGTTGCGATCCTGCTGGCTGAAGCCTGGCGACTAAAGCAGGTTTCTGGGGTTTTGTTTAGCTTCTATATTTGTAACATAGTTGCTTAGAGTTGCAGCTCAGAGGCCGGCAGTGGCAGGCGGGGAACATTGGAGTCCTCCGTCACTGAAGCAAGCAAGCCTCATGTTCGCTTCCAGCTGCCTGGCTGCCGGCCGCCATCTTGGCTGGCAGTTAATTTGCATATCGCCCTGGTTAGCCAATGGGAAGGGTAGCGGTTGTACGCTAATTAACATGTTTCTCTTTTATTAGGTAGGATACTTTTAGCACATATAAAATTGATTTTAGACTTAAACCCAAATTATACTACAGTGATATTTTAAAACATTTGAGCATCTGTTAGAGCCAGATTATATTTTAGTATGTTGCATAGTTTTTCTTTAGTTTGACAATTTCCTAAAAGAAAATTCATCCATATACATTTTTAAGTTGCAATAATATGTAGCCAATTTACAGTTTTTTTTCTATGAATGATAACCAGTGGAATATGTGTGCTAGCAAATCTATGTTCTAATTACTCGTAAATAATTTAAGTGATCTTTGGAGCCTGTTGCAGTTTTTCTTTTATGTAATGTTGTTAAAGTAATTTTTGCTTGTTTGTTTGTCTGTTTTTAATTTTCACCTAAGGATATGTTTTTATTGATATGAGAGAGAGAGGAAGGGGGAGAGAGAGAGAGAGAAGCATTAATTGGTTGTCTCCCATACACCCCCAACCAGATATCAAACCCCTCAACCAAGGTATGTGCCCCAACTGGGAATCAAATTCGCAACCTGTTGGTGTACAGGATGATGTTCCATCCAACTGAGCCTCCAGCTTGGGCAGGAATTATAGTTTGATTTAACTCAATATATATGAGAAAAAATAGTGGTTGGAATTTATCATCATTTTAATTTTTCATATTTTTGAGTAATCTATAATGATAAAAGCGTAATATACTAATTAGACTGGACAAAGCCAGGGCTGTGAGGGAAGCCCGGGTCCTGGGTGCCTGCTGGCGGCCAGCGGGAAGCCCAGGTCCCAGGTGCCAGAGGGAAGCTGGTGCCGGCAGCTGGGGGAAGGAAGGCCTACTCTTGCACGAATTTTGTGCATTGGGCCTCTAGTTTATTAATAATCTTGAGAAGTAACAAAGGTATAGTGAACAACAACTTTATTAGAAATTGTAATAAAAATGGAAACTTGACCTCGCCAGGTAGCTCACTTGGTTAGAGCATCATTTTCATATGCCAAGGTTGCTGGTTCGGTCCCAGATCAGGGCACATATAAGAGTCAACCAATGAATCTATAAATAAGTTGAACAACAAACCAATGTTTCTCTCTCTCTCTCTCTCTCTCTCTCTCTCTCTCTCTCTCTCTCTCTCTTTCTCAAATCAATAAATACAAATTTTTTTAAAAATCAGAACTTAGTATACTAACTCAAAATTTTATTCCATATTCCCCTAAAATAGGTACTATCCTTGTAAAGCCGGTAGCTGCTCATCAACTTCTATGCATGATTCTAGAACTATCCATCTTTAAATAAAGATTCTAGGTTTAATATGCATCGTTAGTACCTCTAGCTTATCATCACTTATGGTTCTTTATCTTGCACTTAGGTTGTCAAAATGCAATAACATTGCAAACTTGGACATCTCATAACCTTGTTAAAGAGAAGGCAACCATTTTCTTCCCCTGTAATTGCAAAACATTTTTATTTTTATATTTATAAACATCAGTTGGAATTATAAGTTCAATGAAGTTTTCATTTCTACGTCACCTATTCCCTTCGTATATAACTTAACCATTTGTTTACTTACAAACTCTTTTAAGTAACTTTTACTGCAAACATAAAGGATGAAGGAACACTGTCATACATCCTATCAGCAAAATGGGGTGTTCCAAGTTGTTGCAAATACTCTGTGAGGAAGTTCTTTCTGTTGAATGACTAATTGGATGGGAATGCCATACTTGCTTTTTATTCTTAAATATGCATTGTTTGCTCATTGATTCTTGAGTGTCAGAAAATATATTTGAATCATCTGAAAATTCATAGTCTAGAATTTGCTTATATGGTCAATTTCATCATTATAGTGTAGAATGCTATTAATCTCTATATTCATCTTCTGATTTGTCTAGTAATGTGAAATTCTGTCAATTGTCTTCTCTTTGCTGGTTCGAAAAATTCAGAACTTTCTACTGTATTTAACAAAAACTACTAAAAAAACAAAAACCTGCAAAAATGGTGTCTCTATACCTCACTTATACTTTCTTTCAAAGATGTGATACTGTGGGTAAAACATAATAAAACTGTAGGATGATAAATAGTGATGATTTCTTTTACTATTAGATCATCCATCTAGGTGATTCTATTATTTCATTTTATTATTTTATTTTTAGCTTAACTCTTACAGATAATTGATGAGTAATGATTACATAAATCCTAGGATGATAAAATAGATCCATATAGAAATTTTTCAAGATAAAGAAAAAGCAAGATATGAAACATTAATGCTTACAAGTGAAGTTGCTCAAAGAAACTGAAAACTAAAATTGGGTTTCATAGATTCTTGTGGTACACCAAGGGTTAATATAAACTACATTTCTTAATTTTATTTCATAGCCAAACCTGAACTATTTTGTATTTCCTTCTATCTCAGTTAAAAGGGTTAGCCATTGTAATTCATTCCAAAATAATAATTTGATTAATTAAAGTACTTATCTTAAAAATCAAAGTACAGTTTAATATATTAATTACTAGTTCATTTATCTTTGCTTAATATGGTGAAATTTTTGCCTTAAAAGTAGTTGTATAAAAATTCATGTATAAAGTATAATAAATATTTGCCCATTGGGACATCTGAATAGGCCATTTTTGTTAGTTGGGAATACCTAAAATAACAGAATTTTCCTTTCTTTCTTTTTTTTTTTTTTTTACATAAGGAAAGCATGGCTATCATGTAGATCCCATGATAGCAAGCATTTCACAGTAGAACCATACTCTATAAAATCACCATCTGTAGGAATCGTCCGAAACCAGGTGAAATCAGGGGGATCAATGACTGTCATGTAGTAATATTTACTTTAGCCCTCAAGCGGATATGTGAAAAGATGTGTGCAAGTAAAGAAATACTGGTGAACTCCAGGGATAAAGGCCTTCTTCAGAAAGACCTTGCTGCTTTCTAGGGACTGTTGCTAGTTTTTTATGGGATGAAAACCCAAGCTATTTTGTGATTAAGATTAGTATAGTGCTTGATACTGCACATAGAAATTAAAAGAGGCATATAATTTAAACAGCTTTTTATAGGTCCTATTCTTGAAAAAGGAATTGGGAATTTTTGAAGCCTTGGAAAGCCTTTGTTTTCTTCCTTAATTGGGGTTATTTTGGAAAAATAGGAAAACATTAAAATATATGCAGTAGGAGGGTAGGAGGGAATGAGGAAGGCAGTCCTGCTGCATATCAGGGACAGAGAAAACCTTCGAAGCTTTAAAAGGACTGGCGAAAAGGAAGCAGGAGTAAAGTGTTCACACAGAATACAGGAACCTGGTCTAGCTCCATCCTTTGAAGGACAGGATGTGCCTAGGCCAGTGATGGCGAACCTCTGACACGCGAACTCATTTTTTTGGTTGATTTTTCTTTGTTAAATGGCATTTAAATATACAAAATAAATATCAAAAATATAAATCTTCGTTTTACTATGGTTGCAAATATCAAAAAATTTCTATATGTGGCATGGCACCAGAGTTAAGGGGTTTTTCAAAATGCTGACACGCCGAGCTCAAAAGGTTTGCCATCACTGGCCTAGGCACATCATGGTCAAACTGTTGAAAAACAAAGATTAAGAGCAAAACTTGAAAGTAGTCAGAGAAAAATGGCATTATCACCTATGGAGAATGACAATTTGAAAGATCATGGTCTTAACAGAAAGAACAAGAGGTTAGAAAACAGTGGAGCAATTTCCTTACGTATTTTACTACTATATACTTTATTGGGATAATATCTAAATTGGTGGGTAATCATGAGGAATAAATGCGAGCATACTTCTTAAGTATTTAGTACCTACCTGACATATAGTAAGTTTTCAGAAAATGCTAATTATCATTAATCATACATATTTTTAGCAAAGTAACCAACTTCTTTGGAATTTAATATTTTTTATTTTCATGTTTCATTTTTTTCTAATTTTAGAGAAAAGTATTTTATATTTAAAGTTTTTGTTTAGTTTTTCCTATTGTATCATGAGAAAGGAAGAAGCCACTGACAGTATTGTAAAAGAGAAGTCCCTTTGCTGCTACTTTCACTTGTACAAAGACAAGATTTAGGAAGCTCTCATTTTCAGAAAAAAAGTCTTTTTATGTATAATGCTGCTCTTTTATTGTCTGTGTTGCTTTAGATGGAAATATAGGGCTTTTTGAATTACTGATTTTTAGTTGTTATTAGGTAAGGCAATGCATAGTAGAAATGAACTGTTTTAGATGCTATGATTATTGAAGAAATTGCCCTTCAGATTTGCAATTGATCCCCAGATATATTTTTCTCTGTGCAGTGTTTATTACATTCCAGGATACTAAAAAAGCCCTCATCTATAAATGTTTCTGTCAAAAGTTCACAGTTTTTAGAAGTCTGAATGAACATCATATTTTCATAACTTTATTTTAGTTTCTTGTCATTGTTTCATATTTTCATTTGAAGACTAGAGAGTTTTCAAAATCATGATGTCATTTAAAACTAAATTTAGACATAAGTTGTGCCTTTTATTTCAGTACTGCCACATATGATATTTTATCACCATTCATTCCACTTTTATGTTACTTTCATTATCAGTCAACAAAACAACTATAGTTCCATCGTTTTGGGTAAGATTTCATTCATTTTCTGTTTTACCTTTTTATGTTTATATTAAGTGTGATGGCTTTGAAGCCAGACCGGAAATACAGTCCCAGATTTTTCAGACTTTATCTAAGGTACCTACTAAATCTGCACCTTACTTTCCTCTTCTCTTATGAAGATTAAATAGAATAAATGCACATGAAACACAATAAGATTCATGTTAGCTTTTATAGTTATTACATTTAAAAATACTTAACTGAGGTGTTACCATTAATTTTATTCCTTTCTGAATAATAATGTGCCCATCATTCACTCATTCAACATACATTTATTAAATAAAGGCTGAGTGGCCTATTATTACCCCCTTGAAATCTGTACTTTAGTTGTACTAAGTTCTGCAAAAAAATATTGCCTTATTTTCTTTCACAGATTCTAGAAGAAAAACCTCTCTAAAATCAATAAAAACATACTTTTTAAAAATCTGTTAATATAAGCATTTGTCAAGGATTTACATTTTTAAAAACTATATCTTTATTGATTAGAGGGAGAGAGAGAGAGATCAATGATGAGAGAGAATCATCAATCGCTTGCCTCCTACACCCCCCCCCCCCCCCCCCGCCCCGGGATTGAGCCTGAAACCCAGGCATGTGCCCTGACGGGGTTATCGAACCATGACCTCCTGGTTCATGAGTCGATGCTCAACCACTGAGCCATGCCGGTTGGGCAAGGATTTGCATTTTTAAAAAAATGCATGTTCTAAACTAGACTTCTAGAAATTTTCTTGGGGTATATTCTAGGATTTAATTTAAAACTTTACTCTGAGAACTCCATCTATTCTTGGAAGTATATTAATTTGATTTTTACATTACAATGCATATGTTTGTTAAGCTATATTAATATAAAGTATATAAATATAAAAATATAAAATAAGTATAAAATAAGTATAAAATAAGTATAAAAATATAAAATAAATAAGCTATATTAATATAAAGTATAAAGTATCTATACATATTCTAGATAGTAACATATGTGATTTTTAAGTCAGTCATGCCAAACACATTATGTTGGTGCATTCATACAATTAAGAGTTATGAGATCAAACTCAACATAAGCTGTTAATGTTGAAATTTTATGTGTGTGTCAGATTTGGTTACCTTAATATAGTCATTGACTTGAAGTAAACTAAAATATAACTGCTTGGTACCTTGACTTGAATTTTAGGATCATGTCGATGGTAAAGCCTTAAAAGCCATGAAGAATAATCTCTTGTTGGTTTACTGAGTTCCACAAGATCCGAGATGGGAGTTGTGAGGCATGGGAGCTGCGCCAGTCATTTGTTGTTTCTGACTTCTTAAAGTTACACCTTACGGCCGAAACCGGTTTGGCTCAGTGGATAGAGCGTCGGCCTGCGGACTGAAGGGTCCCAGGTTCGATTCCGGTCAAGGGCATGTACCTGGGTTGCGGGCACGTCCCCAGTAGGAGATGTGCAGGAGGCAGCTGATTGATGTTTCTCTCTCATCGATGTTTCTAACTCTCTCTATCTCTCTCCCTTCTTCTCTGTGAAAAATCAATAAAATATAAAAAAAAAAAAGTTACACCTTACGTTTTGTGTGTGTTGGTGGTGGGTGATTTTTTTCCTTTTGTCTTATTTAGTAATGATGATTTTTCTATTTTTTCTCAATTATATGCTCATGTTTGCAGCCAGGCCTGTAGTCTTAGTTACATTTTAGAGAAATAAGTCAGAATGAATGTGAGGAGAGAATCCAAATTGTTGCATGCTTATTGTGTTTTACTGTGCTAGGGGGCTCTACATATTAAACATTTAATCCTCAAAAATCCTGGAAAGTGTTACAGACCAGGAGACCAAGATTTCATAGACCTTGAAATCACATAAATTGCCCCCAAAGACACAGCTAATTAAGCTTCAGAGTTTACATTTAAATCTAGGACTATCTGGCTACAAATGATTTACTCTATCAAAATGCCTCTTGAAACTGAACTCTTTATTAAGTCTGTAGGTTAAAATAAGCAGTTAGCATACTTAGCTCTCATTAAGGAAAAAATAAGTATCAGTAAATCTGGACTATTTCTTTTATGGGCTAATCTGTTTAGTTAACATAAGTCATTTTTTGTGCAACAGATGATAGTTTAATAAGTTATTCTAGCTCAGTGTTTTGCAAGGTTTTTTTAACCCATGTTCACAAACATTCCCTTTTCTGTAGGCTATGTATTTACTAGTATGCTTTTACATTAGTGATAAACATATATGAAGAAATTATAGGAGAGCTCTACAGCATTCTTAGAACAAAGACTTAAGGAAAAGTTTGAGGTTTTACTTAAGATTTTATTTGCCAAGGGTTAGGTTATGAAAGTGCTTTAAACTCCCGCCAGAGACTTTTGGCACTATAAGAAATCAACAGTGGATCAAGAAATGATATAAAGAATAGGACTCAGAAAAACTGGAACAGGGTTGTGGGCTTGATCCCCAGTAGGGGGCATGTAGGAGGCAGCTGATCAATGATAATGATCATTGATGTTTCTCTCCCTCTCCCTCTCCCTTATTCTCTGAAATCAATAAAAATATATCTTTTTTTTAAAAAAAACTGGAGCAGTTTGTCAGAGGGGATTCATTGAAAGGATCATTTTTTCAGGATAGGAAAATAAAATAATATTTTGTACAACTCTTTCTGTACAATTTATTAAATTTATTTTAAAAATATTTTTCTTCCACTACTGTAGGACACAACACAGTATAGTGATACAAAGTATAATAGCTCAAATTTTCCAATTGTAGTATATTATTCTGGCTTCTTATATAATTTATATTAAAATGGTAACATTTGAGGTTGTAAAACTTAAAAAAATTGTTACAGTACGAAACTACTATAGAAAAATCCTTTCTTCCTTTTCTAAAAACATATATATTCAACTATCCTTTAAGCTTTGTGCACTTTACTATATAAACTAAAACAAAAGTAAAAAAACAACAACAAAAAACAAAACAAAAGTAGTCTGTTTATTATCACTTCTGTGTAAGTAAATATTTTTGCTGGCTTGACCTAGTACCCAAAGAAAGAACCTCTTAGCATAACTCCTTTTTGTTAATGAATCAACATCCCAAGAAACAATCAACTTCTTAAGATGTAAATTTAGTTTATCACAGTTGTCCTGAGTGTGTTTATGTCTGAATATAAACAAAGTTTTCATTGTTAAAGAACCCACCAGATTTTTTACAAAATATGCAACTCATCATCAGAATAGGAACTTCACTTTGGGTCATTTACCTTTGGATCAACACTTTATTTGATGTGTTTTGTATCAGGATATTTTCCATTCTGTACTAAAGAAGCAAATAGTTTCAATTTGTTATTCTATAAGAGTGAAATTTATATCTCTAAGATTAAGAAGAGTAGTTGTTTTTTGTTGTTGTTGTTTGTTTGTTTTTTACTGCCTCTGTCTCATTCTTCTTTGGAATAAGTTACATGACTTAGAAAACACAGAAAGGAAAAAGGCAATTGAAAAGAATATGTGCAATGGTTCTCAAAGAGTAGACCTTATGTCCTCGGTGAAAACTTGAATTTTCTTTTACCTTACATCTCCTTGGTTTAGGGTCTATGGGGTAACATTATTTCAGTTATTTCTCTCAGTGATACATGCACATTTAAAATTAAATAATCCATTCTGAAGTAATTTTAAAATTTTTATACATCTTATTTTGTAAAGACATTAAAAGTTAAAGGTCCCTAGCTGGGTAGTTCAGTTGGTGAGAGCATTGTCCCCATACACCAAGGTTTCGGGTTTGATCCCAGGTCAGGGCACATACAAGAAGCAAACAATTAATGCATAAATAAGTTGAACAACAAATCTCTCTGTCTCTTGCTACCTACCTACCTCTCTCTCTTTCTCAAATCAAATTTTTAAAAAAGCTAAAGCTAAAAATACAGTTGTTCCCATAATATGAGAATTGTGGGAGCCCTAGCTGGTTTGGCTCAGTGGATAGAGTATCGGCCTGTGGACTGAAGGGTCCCAGGTTCCATTCCAGTCAAGGGCATGTACCACGGTTGCAGGCTCCTCCCTGGCCCCTGCCCTGGTCGGGGCATGTGTAGGAGACAGCCAATTGATGTGTTTCTCTCTCTCTTTCCCTCTCTCTTTCATTCTCCCTAAAAACCAATGGAAAAAATATCCTTGGGTGAGGATTAAAATAAGTAAATTTTTTTAAAAAAAATTGTGGGTATATGGCTTGAGTGTATTTGAGCACACGTGTATAAAGTAACTGAAGAGAAACAGAACATAATGTGTTAAAAATCTTTGAGTTGTGGTTTTTTATATTCTTGAAAATTAAAAAATTTTTTAGATGAAACTGAAAAAAGAAAATTGTAAGTCAGACATTAATTTGAAAATGACTACTTTAAAATTAGGGTAGTATTCTTTATTGTATTTGAATTTAGATAGTAAAAAGAACATTTCAGCACAATCTAAAATTTTGTGCTCAGTGCTTAATCTGTTCAAACATTAAATATTTGAACATTTGGAGGATTTAAAAATATTTGTTCTTAAAACCTATATAGATTTTCTGGGGGATTATTTGGTTTGGTTATTTATAATATATTAGAAATAGGAAACAGGCCCCACCTAGGAAATTCCCTATAGTTTAGTTTTTCCCCCTCCTCCTCTTCCCATCTCCTTTCTTTTCCTGCTCTATTCCTTCTCTTTCTCCTATTAGTATATGTTGTATAATTTCTGGTAGATTAATTCTAGGTGACTTTGTTCAGTATGCTAAGTGCTGGTGATATTATTTATGTAGTTTTGTGTGGGGTTTTTTTATAGGTAGGCCGAACCCTAGCACACAAAAACTTCTTTAGAATCTCTTCTGAAAATTTCTAATTTTCCATCCTTACTACCACCCGAAACATCGGTTGGCCTTATATTTTTTAAGTGGTAGCCTGAATAGTCAGTGGTAGAATCAGACTGGGAAGAATTTGAATGTTTCCAGAGAAAATGTGCTTTTAAACAATATGCTAAACCACAAGAACCCAGAGTTCTTTCCTTTGAGTTATGCATTACTGTTTGTGCTTCTGGGTTGAAGTGAAACAGATTATTCAGTAATGTCAAGCCATAAAAATGTTTGACCATTTTTTAAAAAATTTTGTTTATAAAGTCAGTTATATCCATTCATAGACTTTGGGACTTTATATGTGATGGTGCATAGTAATCATAGGACAAATACTTCTTTGGAAGAAAAAGAAACAAAATTCATCTGTATGATCTGTGAACTTTGGCATTTTGTCGAGGATGCTTACAGTGTATCCTCTTCCCTTATATAGTCTCTTTATCTTAAAGAGAAGGAAGTAACACAAGTGATTTGTCACAGCTCTGAAAATCTGCTTAACTTAAATAATAACTATTGATTGAGTTTATCATGTAGCAGACACCATACTAATCCCTGACTTTATGTGCTGCCCTCCTAAAGTCATTTGAAGTAGTATTAAATCTCCCTCCCAGGAAAATAGGGAAAATCTTCATTCTTTGTGATATTATGTGATTACCTCTGCTAGAAGCTCCCCCTTTCAATTTATGGATTTCTAGATAAAGGAATTCAATAAGCACTAATGCGATGAATAGAGATACTAGGACTAATGAAGGATTTTAGAAATTTGAAAATAACAGAAATACTAAATAATAAAAACAAAAGCAGGCTCTCCACAGTCACATAAATGAGATTACAAAAAGAAACTGATAGTGACCCAAGTACACCAAAACTTAGTATGTTGTTTATTGCCGTTCTCTAATTTTCTTAGATTTAGATATATTTGGGAAGTATTTAAAGAAATTAAATTTAACTAAGCAACTTAATCTCCCAAAGGATAAATATAAACTAGAATCTTTTGAATATTAATGGAGCCTAACGAGCATTATATTATGTAAATTCAAAATATTCTTACATTTTAATACAAGTCCCCAAAGCATTAATAAATCAACTTAACTATTAAGTGTCTTAGGAAAATAGGGTTGTAAAATTGGAGTATGAGGGTAGACAGGTAACAAGTAACTGGGATACAGATTCTTAAAGATTAGGGGTTTATTCTAGAGTGATATGGGGTCCCATTATATAGTTTTTAGCAGAGGAATAACATGACCTAACTTGTGATTTAAAAGAATCATTTGGGCTACTATGTTGATAATTCAATATAGAAGGAGAAGAGCAGAAACAAGGGACTATTGAAGAAGCCATTGCAAAAATCTAGGGAAGGGATAGTAACGATAGTTCAGAATTGAGTGAAAATAATGAGAAGTGATAAATTCAAAGTACATTTTGAAAGCTGAGCTCACAGGATTTCCTGACAGTTTGGATATGGCGTGTGTGAGAAACAACTGGGTCAGGAATGGCTACAATGTTATTTGCATGAGCAATTGGCAAGGATTGGAGTTGTCTTCAACTGAGTTGAGGAAGACTGCAACTGGGCCTTGTTTGGAGGATAGAGGCATATGAGAAGATCAATTTGGACATATTAAATTTGAGATGTCAGACATGCATTTGGACTAGAGTTCAAACCTGGAAGTCATAGCTTGTAGATGATAGTAAGCCTATGTCCATGAAACTGGACATAAATTGCCTAGTAACTGGGCATCAACAAGGCAAGATGATTGCTGAAAACTAACTTTGGTAACGATCACAATTTTTCCTGGTGTTAGTATTGCTGATAGCCTAGTTCTGCTGACCTAATTAAGGACCAAAACCAATTCTTCTTAGAGATTTTGGCCTAAATAGTATACCATATGTGAAGTAATAAGCATCCATTAAATGTTTCTTTTCCTTTCATACATTTCATCATTTAAAGGACAAGGCAACTTAAATACAGGATGTCTGCATTTAGCCTCTCCACTCTTCAGTAGGTTTGGGGAAATTATGAATGGATTACATTTACCTGTTTTACTAGAAAAAAACCCCAAGTACTTGGGTTACTAAAGAATAAGGCAAAATATCAGATACTATTAGGCTAAATGTGATCATTGAGAAGAAATTCAAATGATAAAAAATAGAAAAACAATCTATATTCCCTTGGGCATTGAGGAAAAAACATCACCAGTGGTTCCTATACTTTGGGGCACATTGGAATTAGCTGGGCACCTCTTAAAAATACTGGTATTTGTTCCTACTCCCAGATCTTCTGATTTATTTGGTATGGAATATGACCTAGGCATCAAGAGTTTTAGAATTTCTCCAGGTGGCTAATGTACAGCAAAGTTTGAGAACTACTGTGATGTACACTATTTGTTTTCTAATGGAACTATCTCTAATAATCACATTATTTAAATTTCCTTTCATATTTTTTTCATTCTTTGCTGGTGCCACAAATGGAAGCAACATTGATATAAGGTCCTCTTGTAAGCATTATGCCAAGTGAAATAAGTCAGATAAAAAAAGACACACACTATGTGATTTCATTTATATGTAGAATTTTTAAAAACACACACACTGAAGTCATAGATACAAAGAACAGATTAGTGGTTGGGAGGGAGGAACAAAATGGGTGAAGGTGGTCAAATGGTAAAAAATTCCAGTTACAAAATGAATTAAGTTCTTGGGATGCAATGTACAGCATGGTGACTATAGTTAATAATACTATCTTGCATATTGGAAAGTTGCTAAGAGATCTTAAAAGTTCTCAGCACACACAAACAAAGCACCCATTCGCAATGATAGCTTCATTAGACTTGAAAAAGACTTGGATTCAAATCACAGTTACTTTGCTTATTAGCAGAATTATAATAGGCAATTCCTTTAACCTTCCCGATATTCTGAATTCTTTTCTCTAACATGAGAATAACCAAATCTACTTTGCATGGTTATTATAAATAGTTTTTAAAGCGAATGTATGTGAAGGTAAATTATAAAAACTATATAAAAATATTAAAGAATTATTATTTGAAAAGATTTTTCTTAACCTTGGAAGTGATAAAACATTGTAAAATGTAATAATTTCCTGAAAGTGAATAGATTATTATTTTTTCACTGCCATAAGAATAAAGCTCTTCATACAGCACCTAATAAGTGCTATTAATTAAACATGTTTAGTAGAGGAAGTGTTGTTATGTATTTATTTCCTATAGAGTGTGTTAATATGGGAAAAGGTGTGTGAAACTCAGGCCTGGATTTCAACACAGAGGTCACTTATTAGCAAGTGTGTGTCAGTAGACATGTTCTAAGTCTCACGTTTCTCTTCTCTTCGTATTGGGGGTAATAACCTCTCAGGGCTCCTGTGTGAGGTTCCAGGGTAAAGCACCAAGCATAGTGACAGGCACAGAGCTTGCAGGAAATGTTACTTCCTTGTTCCCCTCCAAGAGAACTATAACACTGGAATAGTAATTTTAAAAGCTGAATAATGATAATTTCTCAATAGCTAAACATTCTTAACCATCACTTTTTATTTGTTTTGCTGATTTCCATATCGTTTTAACTTTGAAGTGTCTACCTCCCCTCCCACCATCAATGCTTTGAAAAGCAGTTTTTATTTTGTGTGCTTTCTCAGGTAATAAAAGAAGCCATTTTAACATTAAGTCTACACCATGGACAGCACAAAGGAGAAGAATGACCATTACAAAGATGATCTCCTTCTTAGGATGGGACTTAACGATAATAAAGCTGGGATGGAAGGATTAGATAAAGAGAAAATAAACAAAATTATAATGGAAGCCACAAAGGTATGTTTCTTGTTTCTTTCAATGTCTTTAATATAGTAACTTTTATACTTTTCGTTTAAATGAAAATCAGTAAATTTTAAATATCCTTTTAATTATAATTTTAATTTATAACATTGTTAAGCTACGAATGGGCATGGAATAATCTTCTTTCTATTCAGTTGTTCTTGCCATCCCGTTTTCTACTTCACGTATACCTATTATGCATGTAAAAGCAAAATATCATGCATGTATTTTTTTGCCCTTTTTTTAACCCCAGGAGGAGAATATTGTGATTGTTGTGTTTTTTATTTTGTTTCGGTTAATATAACTTGGAGGTCTTTCTGTGTAAGTACTTAAATATATTCATTGGTCTTTATGCTACATGTGGATATAATATAATTTATTGAACCAGTCAGAAATCTAAATTTAGTGGTGGACATATGTCGTTTCTAGTCTTTTGTTTTTACCAGTACTGCAATGAATAACCTTGTATTTTATAACTTTACATATGTGCAAATGTAACTATAGGAGAGATTCCAAGAAGTGGAATTGTTCCAGCAAATGCAGATAGCACAAAGGGATACAGCATGTGCAGTTTTTATGAATTGCCTAGTAGCCCTCCATTGTGGTTGTATCAATTTACATTTCCACTATTAATATATGAGGGTATGTATTATCTTGCCACAATGTGTCCACACTGTGTGTTACTAAACTTTTGGATTTACCAGTCTATGGTAACATAGTATAGTATTTGTATTTCTCATGTCTAAAAGCTATTTGCATTTCTTTTTATATGAACTGCCTCTTAGCCTTTGCACAGATTTTGCTCATGGTAGTTTCTCCTGAGCAGAAGATTTATGTCTGCTTCTTTTTATATTGAATCAGTCAACTATATATGGCTCCTCCAAGACCATGAAAGAATTCTTTTTTTGTTGTTGTTAATGCTCACATGAGGATATTTTTCCATTGATTTTTAGAGAGAGTGGAAGGGAGAAGGAGAGACACATGTGAGAGAGACACATCAATTGGTTGCCTCCTGCACCCACCCCGACCAGGTCCCAGGAACCTGCACCTGAGGCACATGCCCTTGACTAGAATCAAACCCAGGACAACACTCTACCCACTGAGCCAAACCGGATAAGTCTGAAAGAATTCTTTAATAGATTTTCTTCATACCACCTTTTTTGGTTTCATCTATATTTCTACAGGGCCCAGTGCACGAAATTTGAGCACTGGGGTGGGGGGGGGTGGGAGGGTGGTCTCTCAGCCCCGCCTGTGCCCTCTCACAGTCTGGGAGCCCTTGGGGGATGTCCGACTGCTGTGGAGGTGGGAGAGGCTCCTGCCACCGCTACTGCGCTCACCAGCCATGAGCCTGGCTCAGGGCCTCTGGCTGAGCAGTGCTCCCCCTGTGGGAGCGCACTGACCACCAGGGGGCAGTTCCTGCATTGAATGTCTGTCCCCTGATGGTCAGTGTGCATCATAGCAACTGGTCATTCCACTGTTTGGTCAATTTGCATATTAGTCTTTTATTATATAGGATTATGAATATCCATGCAGTAAGGTATAAAATTTAAGAGAATTGCCTCATTCTTAGGAAATGCATGCTGATATTCACAGCAATTTACTTCTAATCGTTTAGGAAGAAATGGGGAGAAAAGGTGTGTGTGCGCGTGCACACACGCCATCAAATGTTGGGAAGAAACCAAATATTGCAGGAGATTAACAAATGCTGTATCTGGAAGAGGACATATAGTGATCATTGTACTATTTTTTTTTTCAACTTTTAAAGGTTTATAGATTCCAAAATAAAAAGTTGAGGGAAAAATAATTTTAGTATATAAAATGTAGATACAATTTTGAAAGTTAAAAGGATTATGAGATGAAATAAGCAGATACAACATATGGACTCTGATTGGATCCTGATTAAACAAATACATAGGTGAATTTGAAGATGGAATGGATACTAGGTAATATTAAGGAATTATTATTCACTTTATTAGTTATAAAAATGTTATGATTATGTGGGGAAATAATCTTATTGTTTTTTCTTTTTTAAATATATTTTTTATTGATTTCAAAGAGGAAGGAAGAGGGAGAGGTAGAAACATCAATGATGAAAGAGAATCATGGATTGGTTGCCTCCTGCATGCCCCCTACTGGGAATCGAGCCCACAACCCAGGCATGTGCCCTTGACCAGAATCGATCTGGGACCCTTCAGTCCACAGGCCGATGCTCTATCCACTGAGCCAAACCAACTAGGGTAAAATAGCCTTATTTTTAGAGATGCATAATGTAATACTCTATGGACTAGCTAAATGTCATTATATCTGTAATTTAGTTTACAACAGGTCACTTAAAAAATCAATCAAGGTAATATGACAAAATGTTAACAGTTGTTAAATATCAATGATAATTTTGTACATCTGTTCATTGTACTAATCTCTCAATTTTTCTGTTTGAGACTTAGTAGAAATTTTCATCATACAATTTTAAAAAAAGAAATAAACCTGGTTTTCAGGTTGAGAGAGAATATTACAGTTATCTTAGACATCTCTATCAGATCTCTCTCTTCTCTGTGTCCCAGAACCACTTATTAAATAATCCACCCTTTTTCTACTGATCTGCCATCCTTTTTCCCGTCCCACTGGATTATATTAGTCATTGGGAAAATGCAAACTAAAGTTACAATAAAGATTTTTAAAAGTTAAAAATGGGACTGCCATTTGACCTGGTAACCCCACTTATAGGAATATATCCCAAGAAGCCTGAAACACCAATCAAAAAAGGATATATGCATCCCTGTGTTCATAGCAGCATTATTTACAATAGCTAAGATCTGGAAACAGCCCAAGTACCCATCAGTTGATGAATGGATAGAAAAGCGGTGGTAGCTTTACACAATGGAATACTATGCAGCTGTATATATAAAAAAAATGATCTCTTACCTTTTGAGACAACATAGAGGGACCTGGAAATAATTATGCTAAGTAAAATAAGCCATTCAGAGAAAGACAAATATCACACGATTTCACTTATATGTGGAATCTAATGAACAAAATAAATTGACAAACAGAATATATCCAGAGACATGGAAGCATACAACTGATGATTCTCAGAGGGAAGAGGAGGGCAGAGATTAACCAAAGAATTTGTATGTATGTGTGGATAACCCGTGGACACAGATAATAGTGCAGTGAAGGCCTGGGGAGGGTGTGGGATTGAGGAGGAGGGGTTAATTGGGGGGGGGGGGGAAGGGACATCTGTAGTACTTCCAACAATAAAGATAAATTTTATTTAAAAATTCCAGAACAAACTAAAAAAAAAATTATGCCATTCACACTATTATAGCCTAGAATGGCTATAATAAATAAGGCAGACATGGATGTGGAGAAATTGGAACTCTCACACATTGCTGGTGGGATTGTAAAATGATTCTGCCACTTTGGAAAATAATCTGACAGTTCCTCAAAGGGTTTAGCGTGGAGTTACCATATGACACAGATTTCATTCCTAGGTACATCCAAGGGAAATGAAAACATGTATACCCACAAAACATGTACACATACATTCATTGCAACATTTTTTATAATGACCAAAATGTAAAAATAATCCAGATGTCTATCAGCCTGATGAGTAGATAGCTATTATGTTCAGCGATAGGATGATAGGTAATTTTCTGAAAGTTATTTTCTTTAACGACTAACATTAAATTTTTAAAAATACTTTTAAAGTAAAAGTGAAGGAGGTAACTGATGATCCATCTGACTAAGGCCTTGGATATGACCTAAGGATTCTGTCTAGGGACACATTGTTATTTTTTGAGTGCAGATATGTACTCATCTTGGTTTATACTGTGCTTAGTACTGCCTCACAACAATTCTATCATTTAGGTAAGTATAAATTCATTTTACAGATAAAGAAACTGAGACACAGAAAGTTAATTTTAGGTTTGCTTAGCTAGAAATAGTTAAGCTAAGTTTTGAATTTAATCATTCTGATGCTCTCTTACTCTTAGCCTCCAGGTTAAACTACAGTGATGCTTTCCTTCAGACATTTTTCTTATGCTTTGCTTTGCTTTCCTACATAGGGATCCAGATTTTATGGAAATGAGCTCAAGAAAGAAAAGCAAGTAAACCAACGAATTGAAAATATGATGCAACAAAAAGCTCAGATTACCAGTCAGCAGCTAAGGAAAGCACAATTACAGGTATTAATTTATTTGCTAAAGAAAGTGAAAGCTGGTAGAATAGGAATTGACCGTTTAAATGCATCATGCTCATGTCATAAGAAAAAACAAGGTAAAATGTAAATAAAATGTTCGTTATACTGTAAAACAAAAATTTAACAAATATGTATACTTTGTTAAAATTACTCTGCTTTACATAAAGATCCTACACTTAGACATTGTCACCTTCATCAAACAGATGAGTGAAAGGTTCCTTAATTAGGTTAAATAACTTGCCTAGTTATTTGACAAGTAGTTGGCAAAGTTAAAGCTTATATTCTTTTTATTATATACATACTTGGCAGCTAGAGGGGCCACAGGATTAATGTGCCATATTTTCTACAATGCTGATTTTGGAGGAACATATTAACTAATTAAATTAAAAGGTAATTTAAAACATAATTGTGTGATAGTAAAAGAAAAAGTCACATAAAGGGTAGAATGTCTAATGTGCATGAATTTTTAAAATAAAACACAAAAATTCTAAAAATTTGGGGGCTTTTGGCTTCTTCAGGATCTTTGGGAAGTAAATACTTTGTTTCCTCTGGTATTAAAAGTTATTTCAGGAGAAAAGTTTGATAAGAACCACACTGCCAGGGACCATATGGTAGATTGACAACTTAAAGCAGTCAAGGTTCTGCTAATAAAACTAAAGTTTAATTTTACAAATAATTTTATTGTTGATCAAATCTGATTCAATTTTAACAAAGCACTTTACAACATAATGATAAAATAATAATATTAATTTGATTCTTGTGATAAGGTTAAGATCATAAATTTTATGTCTTTCTTACCAAACTATAATGTGTCATTTAAAAAAAATATATGCTTTCCCAGAGCACAAGCTAATTTTTATCTTCTGTGTTAAGTGGTCTGCCTCCATGATAAAAGGTGATTTGTCTACCAAATCATCGTTTTTATTGCTTCATAGCATGCCACTGTATGGAGGTACCATAATTTATTTACTTTAACCCACCTTGGTTCCAATTTTTTTGTTTGTTTTATATACATCCTTGTGATAATCATTCTTATTTACATGTCTTTTTGCAGGCTCCTATACCTCCCCTCTGACAGCTGTCAGTCTGTTCCCTGTATCCATACCTCTGTTTCTGTTTTGTTCTTCAGTTTATTTTGTTCACTAGATTCCACATATAAGTGAGATCATACGGTATTTGTCTTTCTCTGACTGGCTTATTTCACTTAGTATAATAATCTCCAGGTCCACCCATGCTGTGGCATAAGGTGATTGTCTTTTTACACATTCGTTAGCTACTAATATTTCCTTTTTGTGGCAGTTTCCTCTTGTATTCTGTTAGGACGTAGGCTAAGTAGCTGGTACAAGAGACCCAAACATATAATGGTCTAAATAAGATACGAATTTATTTCTCTCTCACATAATAGGTAAGTAATCCCAGCTGGTCAGGTAGTTCTGATCACCATAGTAATTTTGAGAACCAGTTTCTGCATCATGTTGTTCCATAATTTCAAAATGTTCTCCTTACCAGGATTGACAGACCTGGATTAGCTCCCTAGTAAGGAAGAAAGAACAAAGGAAAAAATAAAGGCAAATAATTTGCTGATACACGACTGAAAAAGAAGTTGCGCACATTATTTCAGCTCACAGTCTTTTATAAGAATTTAAGTTCCACGGTCACACCTAACTGCAAGGGAAGCTGTAAAATATACCTGGGTGGCCATGTGCAGCTAAAAATCTATTACTATAGAAGGGAGAGAGAATGGATTTGGGGGTTCAACTAGCATTCCAAAGCAATATCCTCTGTCTACATTTCTAGAGGAGCAGGTATCTTTTTTCTCTTGATTGATAGATATTATCATATACTAAGGATTTTTTAATCTGCCACTTGTTGTAAATATTTTCCCAGTTTGTTGTATTTTAATTTCACAGGGTTTTTCCCCCTATATAATTTTAAATGTCTATATAAACAAATCCAACAGTATTTTAAAAAATTTCCTTAACTTAGGTATTGTGCATAGAGGTTATTCCTCACAAATAAGCCTATCTGTTCTTTTAGTGTTTGTATAGATTTTTTTTATACTCCAATATTTAGTCTCTTTGGAATTTGTTTTGATGTAAGGTATGAAGTATTTTTTCCTTAAATAGTGAATATTATATTTTTCCTAAGTGGTATTATTTTCCCCAAATAATGATTCTCTTGTCCCAACATCACTATTGAATCATGAGCCTTTTCTCTACTGAGTTGAAGAGGCATGTTTATATACTAAACTCTCATTGTACTTGGACTTGTTTCTGGACTCTCCTGATCAATAGAATCTTTTCCTTTATCAGTACCATGCAATTTTAATTATTAAATTACAATAATATAATTTAATACCCTCCTTCACTACTCTTGTTTAAAATTTTTTTATTTTTCTCATGCATTCTTTTAAATAAATTTAAGCATCATCTTATCAAGTTTTTTAAAAATCCTATTCTGTCCACATTGATACTGTTTTTAAATTGATATTAATCCTTATGCAATTTTTTTTCTAGACCTTTTTTTGATGAGTTTTATAGATCTATAGCCTGTGAATATCTTTAAGTTTTAAAGATATAATACAGATGAGTGCTGCAAAATAATATTTTGCTGTTCATACTATTTTTAAGGCTCATATTTTAAAATATGCTAATAATTTCAAGGAATAGAGAATACCTGTATATGTTGAGCAACAGAATTTCAGATTTTGTTACAGTTTTAGTTGACTATTTCACAGGAGGCTCTCTGGCATCTTTTGCAAGGGGAATGACAGGAAATGTGTTTTATGTTGATTGTTAAATTGTTTTGTTTGTTAAGCTTCCTTTAAAAGAAGTTGTATAAATGGGAGGGGATTGAGGAAGTCCTACGGAATCTAGAAGTTCTGAGAGAACAGAAAAGTTTTCATAGGAAATGTGTTTCTATTTTAGAGTCATAAAATTTCTGAATAGTAGATTTTATTATGTGTGATAAGATAGTATGAACTATTGCCAGTCAAGCTGAGGTAAGTAATCTCTGTAGGCATGAACTCCCATAATATGAATTCAGATACTCTCTATGTATTCCCCACCCCATCCCATCCTCATTAGATTTCTTAAAGGCACATTTTTGTAGCTGCTAAAACATCTTATTATAGAATGGGTTCATAAATTGAATAGACAAACATCATATTATAGTAAATGGCAACTACACAGGAAATCACTGCATTTTTACCATTTTAACACTTGATTTTATGAATTCAGATTTGTTCAACAATTGTCAGAGCAATGCTCATTAAGAAAATGAAAAACAATATTTCTGAAATACTCTCCTAGATGTAATAGAAAAAGGATTTTAAAAACTTAGACATAATATGGATATCAAACATACCGCTAGCTTTATTTCAGTGATGAAAACTTTTAAAAGTCTATTTTAGGGCAGCATAAAATAATGGAAAGAGCACAGACTTTTGAGTAACCTGATTTCCAGGTCTAATTCTAACATTTACCAGCTGTATGAAGGGCAAATTACTTAATTTTATTGAGTTTTAGTTTCCTTATCTATAAAATGGGAGTAATAATCATTAAGTCAGAATTATTTTGACCATTAAATGCATTTACAGTAAAAAGCACTTAAAATATACCCTTGTCATTTAATATACTCAGCAAATGTCACATCTACTCTTAAAATTATAGATAATATCATTAAGCCCTTACCACTTTACAATAAGGGAAGTGGGGAAGAGAGGATAGTTACACTGTCATGTAACTAATTAGTGGCAGAGCTGAGACCCAGACGAAAGCCATTCTTCTTAACCTCTGTGACACATACTGGATCACGAGTGTGGCAAAAGGGATACCGTACAGACATGTTAGAGATTCATATCAAAACTTGAAAGTCATTTGGAAGGAAAAATGGAAGAAAGAAAAACATGAGTGAGGATTTCACTAGAAGAAACTTGAAAAAAGTGGTGGCCATTTGGTAGATGTTGATAGAAAAGAGTTCAGAGAAGGGTGACTAATGAGAGATAGTAAAGGAAAATGGAATGTCTGAGTCATCAGTGGGGAGGTTTCCTTTTGGCAACTATACACTTGCCATGAGCCCAGAAAAGTCAATAGGTTGCTGAAGAA
Source organism: Myotis nattereri (assembly GCF_964212035.1). Classification (NCBI taxonomy): domain Eukaryota; kingdom Metazoa; phylum Chordata; class Mammalia; order Chiroptera; family Vespertilionidae; genus Myotis; species Myotis nattereri. The sequence goes on from NC_138079.1 coordinate 40,217,291, forward strand.
ACCGCCCTATCTTTAATATATGAGTCCGAGGAGAATTTTTCCCATTTAGTTTGCTTTCTATTATCTTTTTCCTTTCCAACGATTCTGGGTTAAGATATTTCAGATGCTGCTCTGTTATTCTCAATTGACTCATATCTTAAGCATATTTTCTAGATTAATATAGAGTAGTTTTCAAATCTTTGTTTTTATTAGTTTCCATGACTTGCTTATTTCTTTTTTTTAATGTCAAGATGCTATTCTCTAGTGTAAAATTGAACTGGAAGAATGGTTGTTTTAAGTCTGGATAATAAATCAGATTAATGTTGAAAAGTTTCATTTATTAGGCATGGTGTCTCACTGCATGAGATCAGCCTTCCCCTAAATTTTTCTACAAATACTACTTTCTCTTTTTTAACCAGAAATATATATATATGTATAAATTTTATTCCTTTTTTCCCCTCCCTTTCTTTCTTAAAGTTCTTTCTCTGTCTTATCTGAGATAAGGTTTCTTCTTAGGTACTAAACTCAGAATTTAGTATCTAATACTATTAGTGCCACAGTAAGAACAGGAAAACTAATAAGGAAACATTAAATTCTGCAGTGCAGAGGACAGAGATTTAGTTAAGTTTCAGAGAAATATCTGAACTGATACTTAAAGGCTTTGTGACAGGAAGGGCTTTCTCAGCATAGAAACGGCCTGAAGAAGGCAAGAGCACTGCAGATTGTTCAGTGGATGCAGCCTAAATAGGATCAGACTCTCTAGGAAGTCTTAATATGACTGCTAAAGACAAATGTGATTCCGTGTGATTGTTTCTAAAAGAGAAGTTGCAGTCCTAACCTGCAGCTAGTGGGCAGCTAGCGTCACTATAATGCTGAGAAGCAACGCTAGTAGCAAGGCTGAAGGCCAATGAGGGGAAGAGCTAAATTATACCCTTGTAACTCTCCACCTTTGAGGAAACCTGCCATGGGGATTTCCACGTGATGGAAATGGCTTTTATTCCGGAGATCACCATATTTACATATTTATGGCTGTTTTCCCTCAATTTAAAAAAAAATATTTTTATTGATTTCAGAGAGGAAGGGAGAGATAGAAACATCATTGATGAGAGAAAAATCATTCATCGGCTGCCTCCTGCACTCCCCACATTTGGGATTGAGCCTGCAACCCTGGCATGTGCCCTGACCGGGAATGGAACCCTGACCTCCTAGTTCATAGGTCAACGCTCAACTACAGAGCTACACTGGCCGGGCTCCCCTCAATTTTTTTTGTTTTGTTATACAGCTAGACATTGATCCTTTTAGTAATCGGTTGCATTTATTGAATTTGTACCATTTGCCAGCCACTCTTCCATGTTCTTTATGTATTCCATCTCACTCAATAGCTTTCTAATCTCTTTTCTCATAATTTTACTGGTTTTATTGACTTTTTCTGCGTGTCGAACATCAGAAAGGTCACACAGCCACCCCCAGCTGGTGGGAGAATGAGAAAACGCATATTTAGCTTTTTCAGCCTCTATGGTAGAGGTCGCAAAAAAGGAACACTTGGGAATGGGTATGTCTGCTACGTAAACCCTTTCCTTACTGCCCTACTTTGCTTATTTTTATCCCTTTTCATTGACCCAACTCTTTCTCTCTAAAGAAACAAAAAGATTCTTTAAAGATTAAGATTTTTTTACTGTTATATTTGACATATATACTGAAATTTTATGAAAGAATAATTACACCTTAAATTTTTAATTTGATTTGTATCAAATTTTAGCCTTATAAAAGCAGTTCTACAGAGGGAATGTTTACATATGCTTTAGTATAATCTTTTGTTGCTCATTTCCTTTGTTGCTATTTTAAGATATGAATATTATGAATCGGATAGGAGTAGTTGTTTATTTTACCTAAAGTGAAGCTTTTAGTTACATAAGTTGTTCTCCAAATTTATAAAGCAGCAGAGTCATTTGATATAAGCAGTTGGAATAGTTTATTCTTCAATAAATACTTATTAAGTACCTCTTATACTTATGGGTATTGGGACATGTAAGAGTTGATAGGGAATGATATTTGAGAACAGACTACCTATATTTGTGAAAATTAAAGTAATTATTAGCCTTAATAAACAATATAGACAGGTAGGTGGGTGGATGGGTGGGTGGGCAGATGGATGGATAGATGAAGAGAGACAGAAGATACTTAGTAAAATATTAATGTTATGATTAGTAGTGTAATAATATTATGTTGTCAAAAGTATGTTAACTTTTTAAAAATTAAGGTTGACAGATTTGCAATGGAATTGGAACAGAGCCGGGATCTGAATAATACCATAGTGCACATTGACATGGATGCTTTCTATGCAGCGGTAGAAATGAGGGACAATCCAGAATTGAAAGATAAACCCATTGCTGTAGGATCATCAAGTATGTTGGTAAGTAGGTAAAGACAAAATGGAAATTTCATAATATATTCAAGTAAGCCTTACTGGTTTATGCAGGGGAAAGACTTTATTGAATTCTACCAGCTTAACTACGTATTTTTCTGATTGCTTTATGTGTTCAGTTACTAAATCCTTTCAACATCCCTTGAGGTACAAATTATTGTTTCCATTTGACAGATAAGAAAACAAACTTAGAGAGATATTTAATAACTTCCCTAAAGTTCCAAACCTGGTAAATGGTAGAGTGGCATTGTACTTTCTGTTGCAAATTATATTTTTCTTAAGTAACTGTTCTAGCTTAGAAGAAAAAGGAAAAACGTTATTCTAAAGCAGGGCTTTGCAAGCAATGGCTTGCGCACCAAATCCAGCCTACTGCCTCTTTTGTAAATAAAATTTTACTGGAACACAGTCACACCCATTCATTTATTATTGTTGTTACACTAAAAGGACATAGTTGAGTACTTGCAACAGAGATCATATGAACTGCAAGCCTAAATAATTACTATCTAGAAAAGGTTTGCCAACCCATTCTAGAGTAACATATTTATTAATGTAGTACTGTAATTAAGTCGTTTTTCCCATGATTTGGAATCTTTGCTTTTCTGATTACTATGTTGCTCTTCCTTATTTCCACCCTAACCATAGAAGGCAAAGATCAGAATAACTATATGTAACTTAAAATGTGTTGGGAATTAAAAGTAGTAACTGGAATGGTTGGGGTTTTGTAATAAAAAAAAAAGACCACACGTGTGTGTGGGGGTAAATCGGGGAAAAAGGAGACATATGTAAAACTTTAGACAATTAAAAAAACACATCTATGTTTTCCAATGGTTAGAGCGTCAGCAAGCACACCGAAGGGTTGCAGGTCCTTGGCCCCCAGATTGGGGTTCATGCGGGAGGCAACCAATTGATGTATCTCTCTCACATTGATATTTCCCTCTCTCTTTCTCTCTTTCTCTCCCCTCCTTTTTCTCCCTCCCTCCCCCCCTTCCTTCCACTCTCTCTAAAAATTAATGGAGCCTGGCTGGAGTGACTATGATTGACCTATGAATCAGGAGGTCACGGTTCGATTCTTAGGACACATGCCCGGGTTGCAGGCTCGGTCCCAGGTGGGGGGCATGCAGAAGATCAATGATTCTCTCTCATCATTGATGTTTCTAACTCTCTCTCCCTCTCCCTTTCTCTCTGAAATCAATAAATATATATTTTTAAAAATGAATAGAAAAACTATCCTCCTGTGAAGATTAACAAAAAAATAAAATTATATATATATTATATATATATTATATATATTATATATATTTCATATATATATTATTCATATATATATGAAACACTTTCTAATGCCTTAGATAGCTATAAACCTAATTCCTACTACGTTATTATTTTATTACAAAACTATAATCTGTACATTATCTCTGCTCCCATGAGTATGCAGGCAACTAACAGTCCTGGTCCAAAACAGTGTTTATTGAAAGGATACTCACCTTTCCCATAAATCAACTAACACTTGAAAAAATATATTTAATTTCATTAATCCTATCTAATAAAAGAGAAACATGGTAATTAGCCGCACGTCCACTACCCTTCCAATTGGCTAATCAGGGTGATATGCAAATTAACTGCCAGCCAAGATGGCGGCCGGCAGCCAGGCAGCTTGAAACTAACATGAGGCTTACTTGCTTCAGTGACGGAGGAAACCAACGTTCCCTGCCTATGTTACCGGCCTCTGAGCCTGCAGTTTGAAACATTGTAATAAATATAGAAGCTAAACAAAACCCCAGAAACCTGCTTTCAGCGAGCCAGGATCTCAGAGCTGGAGTTGATACAGAGTTTTGATTATAGAACCGAAACAAACCAGATACCTGCTTTCAGCAGCGGAGGCCTAAGAGCTGGAGCCTCAGGGCTAAAGCTGGCCCAGAATAAAAAAAAAAGAAAAAAAGGAGCGTTTGGGAGCTTCCGTCACCCGCCAGCCTGAAAACAGCCCTCAGCCCCTCACCCAGACTGGCCAGGCACCTCAGTAGGGACCCCCACCCTGGTCCAGGACACCCTTCAGGGCAAACCAGCCAGCCCCACCCATGCACCAGGCCTCTATCCTATATAGTAAAAGGGTAATATGCCTCCCAGCACTGGGATCAGCGGAGCCGCGAGGCCTCCTGGCACCGGGATCAGCGTGACAGGGGGCAACACCCAAACCCCCTGATCGCCCTGTGGCTCTGTGTGTGACAGGGGGCGGGGCCACAACCTCCCTATTGGCCCTGCTCTGTTCTTGACAGGGGGAGGCGCCCCAACCCTGCTCTGTGCCTGATAGGGGGGAGCTCCCCAACCCCCTGATCGCCCTGCGGCTCTGTGTGTGACAGGGTGCGGCGCCCCAACCCCGCCCCCCCCCACGGGCCCTGCTCTGTGTGTGATGGGGTAGAGCCATAACCTCCCCATCGGCCCTGCCCTGAGTGTGACAGGGTGCGGTGCCCCAACCCCCTGATCCGCCCTGCTCTGTGTGTGACAGGGGGCGGTGCCCCAATTCCCCTATCCGCCCAGCTCTGTGCGTGACAGGGGGAGCTCCCCCACCCCCTGATGGGCCCTGCTCTGTGCGTGACGGGGGGGGGGAGCTCCCCAACCCCCTGATCGACCCTGCTCTGTGCGTGACAGGGTACGGAGCCCCAACCCCCCTGATTGGCCCTGCTCTGTGCGTGACAGAGGATGGCGCCGCAACCTCCCCATCGACCCTGCCTTGAGTGTGACGGGGCGGCGTCCCAACCCCCCAATCGGCCGTACCCTGAGAGTGACTGAGGGTGGCATCGCAACCTCCCCATCGGCCCTGCTCTGTGCATGACAGGGTCGGCGTCCCAACTCCCCAGTCGGCCTTGCTCTGAGCCTGACCAGGGGCTGCACCTAGGGATTGGGCCTGCCCTCTGCCACCTGGGAGCAGGCCTAAGCCAGCAGGTTGTTATCTCCCGAGGGGTCCCATACTGCGAGAGGGCACAGGCCGGGCTGAGGGACCCCCCCGCGCCCCCCGTCCCCCCGAGTGCACAAATTTTTGTGCACCGGGCCTCTAGTATTTTATAATACTATATACTTATGTATATTAAATTATGTATGTATGCATATATGTGTATATATACACCCATGCAAACATACACACATACCATAGTCATGTTAAAGATAACCCCACTTTTAAATTCACAAAATATTTACTTTCCTATAATTTTTGCTTGTTTTCCTATAATTTTCCCTATAAAAATTGCTTGTTTTCAAATTCAAAATGATTATCTGTTACATTTAAACAAAGATTACTCCCCGTGTATGTTGACTTAATAGATTTCTCTTCTAATGAAATTTGAAGCATAATTGTTTTTGTCCTGATAAACTCTTAAAAAATATCTATACAGTCATGGTGGTGATGATACACTTTTCATTATTATAATCTGTTACAGTTGGAATTCTTTTTTAGTGAATTGTAGGCTTTTTAAAATGTTTAAGTTAGTACTCATAGTTAGAACTTAGACCCTGTAGCAGTTATTTATTGCTGCGTAGTGAACCCTTTCAGGACTTAGTGGGCAACCATTTATTTGCTCATGTTTCTGTAATTTGAGCAGATATGATAGGGATGGCTAATCTCTACCTGGGTTTGGCTGGAGCTATTTAGCTGGGGCTGGAAAATACAGAATGGCTTCACTAACATGCCTGGCACGTCAACTGACTGAGCTGGTGGGAATGGCTTCCAGCCATCCAGCTTTCCCCTCTCTTGGTGCAATTTATTTATTTATTTATTTATTTATTTATTTATTTATTTATTATTTATTTATTTATTTATTTATTTATTTATTTATTTCACCCCTCACCCAAGGATATGTTTTTTTTTTAATTGGTTTTTAGAGAGAAGGGGAAGGAGAGAGAGAGAGAGAGAGAGAGAGAGAGATACAGGGATAGAACCTGCAGCCTAGGTATGTGCCCCAACCCGGGATCGGACCTGCAACCTTTTGGTGTATTAAATGGCGTTCCAATCAACTGAGCCACCAGGCCAGAGCCCATGGTGCATTATTATTTAATATTCTAACCATGTAGGTTGCAGATCCCACAAATGCAAAGGCTGCTGACTTCATAATGCCTAGGCTTCATGACTCATAATTTCACTCCCTCACATTCTTTGAGTCAAAGCATGTCAAAATGCAAGTCACTTGGCATGAGGAACTAGAACCCACCTTTGATAGGAGGAACTGTAAAATTTTGTAGCTATGATTTATAATCTACCACAAACCTAAAAGTTAAAGGAAGTCATATCTAAAATTTAGTTTCTGCTTTACCTTAGGTCTAGCGTTTATATAGATCCCTTTAGACTTATTTATATTTAAAACATTGGTTTGTCTTTTTAGTGCCATCTGCATTTTCTGTTCCAGAACACTGACCAAGGATTAGCGTAGTTTTGAGTACTATTAAGATTTTTTAAATGCCATTTAAAAAGTAATTAATGGGAAGTTGATGTTATTATTGTGAAATAATGATTCCATTTGATAGATTCTGTTTTGCATTCTTTGACTTTTCACTTAATGTTCCAAAAAAAGATTTCATTTGTGATAAATTTGTATGTAGTGCTATGATCTACCATATTCTCAGACTGTTGTCAGCTATCATCTATAAGATTTAGTAATGTTCATTTTACTTTCAGTTTTTATTTCCATCTCCTAGTCAAAATTTTTTCACCAAAAAAGATATTTAAGCCTTAAGAAATAAAATTAACTTTTAAAGTTCTTTTAAGCTTTTATCACTTCATTTTGGAGACCTAATTTGACTAACCATATATTAGACCTTTTGAATTTGTTCTAGATGAAAATTTTCCAAAATCCTAAATTGATCAAATTCCAAATCTGTACTATTGTACCATACTATTACTTTCTATATTATTACTTTCATGTAACATCTATACTATTTGTACTATAATATTACTTTACATTTATACTTTACTATTATTACTGGCTAGGGTGAGGGGCCGTGGGTGGTTGGCTGGCCGGCCCCGCCTCCTGGTCGAACTGCCGGTTGAACTCCCCATCGAACTCTTGGTCGAGGGGACAAATTGCATATTAACCTTTTATTATATAGGCTCACCCATTATCATCCAGACTTTGATATATAGTACCATATTGTGGGTATGCCTTAAAACCAATGAAGTTTAGTTACTGGAAATGTAAGGGAACCTTTTTATTATCACAGTCTTGCTTATTACCTGGTGTCATATTATAAATATGGAGACAGCAGTGGGAGAAGGTCATGATGTCATCATGCTATGATAGGATAAAATAAAAGCTTGATTTGAGACAGTGACCTAAAAAAGACATGTCCTTGAGCCCTGTCCTAGTGGCTCAGTTGGTTGGAGCATCATCCTGTACACCAAAAGATTGCAGGTTCACTTTCTAGTCAGGGAACATACCTAGGTTTCAGGTTCAGTCCCTAGTCAGGGTACGTATGGGAAGCAACTGATCTATGTTTCTCTCTCACATCAATCAATCTCTCTTTCTCTTCTCTCCACTTCTATAAACATATCCTTGGGTGAGGATTAAACAAAGAGAAATATCCTTGAATTGAAAATGCACATCAGTAATGTGTTTCTTTTGAATGTATCGATCAATATGTTCATTTCGGTTTGTATATTTATTCCCAAGTGGTCCATTTTCTTTCAGAGCACTTCAAATTACCATGCAAGGAGATTTGGAGTTCGTGCAGCCATGCCAGGATTTATTGCTAAAAGGCTCTGCCCACAACTTATTATAGTGCCTCCAAACTTTGACAAATACCGAGCTGTGAGTAAAGAGGTAAGTCTAATGTCTCACCCCTCCCTACTTATGCATAGCCTTCACTGACTTCCTGTCACCTATGAAGTCAAGTCCACATGCCTTCACACATCAGAATTTTGCCTTAGTTTATGCCTTTAGTCTCACCTCCTACCACTTATTCAATCTATATATTAAATAACTGAGATGTATATGGTATCCAGAATACACCCTTCTATTTCCCAATTCTTTCTTTTTTCACAAGTTTTTTAATCTGCTTAGAAAACTCTTATGTCCCCAGAAAACTTTTAATTGCTCTAATAATAACCCAAATTAACTTTAGCTTTTTTTTTTTCTTAATCTGAACTGTACATTTTCTTCTGGAATCACCTGATATTTATAATTTACAAAATCTACTCAAGTCATTAATTTCAACCTCTTTTCTGAATAATTTTTTATCAGTGTTTTTATTTTTTTTTTATATTTTTTTTATCAGTGTTTTTAAAACAGTAGCAAAATTCACCTATTTTGATTAGCTTTTAATAAGCTTGAAAATCCTTCAAAGACTTTGTAAGAAAGAATTGTTTTAACTCCTACTGTAATTCAGTAAAACTTTGGACAGTGTGGTAATGAGAACAAAATGTTTTTAGTTATATTTAGTGTAGTTATTTTCATGTTAGAGAAATCTTTAAATTTGAGCAGGATTTAGATAGTTTATTTGCAGATAATGTTTTTTTATGTGTAAATGAACTATAGCATAAATTCATTATAAATACATTAATATTTATAGCTTGGTTTAAAAGTTTAAGGAAAAGCCATTTTTGTTTTATCGAAAAGAATGGGATAGCTTTGACTGTTGTCATAGCCCAGTACTTGATGTTTATTGGCACATTCTATTCTTGTTCTTATATCCTATGTAAAGGAAGTTAGTGAGTACTCAGTGCCTCTAGGGAGTAATTCTCATTCAGAATAATCTTAGTTGGCTGCCAACTACAGACCTTCCAGAATTTCATTTTCACTAGAAAGATTCTATTTGAGTACATCATAAAAATGGTTTCCTCTACAGGAACAGAGCTAATTAGGTACTCTCTGAGCAAAACTTGGCCAAGTTTTATGTCACTATTTTCTAAAATTACCTTTTCTAAATTTACTCAGCTGTTCATATTATATTAAGTTAAAAAGCTTTCGTTTTATAAATCATCAAGAAGGGCTTTCTCATAATGCATCAGACAGCTTTTAAATACTAGATGGAACCATAACGTAATTTAGCAAGTATATTATTTTGGCAACCATTTCCTCTAGTTTCAGCTAATACTTCAATGGTTAAAAAAGATTGGTTTCATGTAATAAAACTGTCTTATATAAAAGGCACTTCTAGAATCATATAGAGATTCAGACCTCTTTACGTATGTATTTCTTTTGTCCCAAGATGCAACTCCAGACTATTGTCCATCATTTATTACAGTCACAGACACTATAGATTTTGTGGTCTTTTCCCATTATAAATCCTGATAATTGAGCTTTGTTTTCTTGAATGGATACATGCATTAATGTGTATATGAGTGGAGTTTTATGTGCATGTTATAATTAATTGAAATAGAACTTTCTAAAGTAACATAGTACCTTTAAATAAGATTATCCTTTTAAAAATATACAAAACCATCATGAAAGGTGGGGGAGAGGAGGTTTGTATTTTTCCCATTTCTATTTTTGATCAACTTCTTAAAATTTAGTTTCTTAACCGTTTTTTCCTACCAGAATGATGTACGATTTATTTGAATCACTTACTATTTTTAGATACAGGTGGCTAAACAGAGATTGTATCAAATAAAGCTATTTCATGGTCTTCTACCTTCATGATCTATTTTAATAAGAAAGAGAATTTGGACAAATGTGCCCTGGCGGTAAATTATTTATTCCCTAAATCCATGAGCTATTGATTGTAGGATCGTTACTATGGTTGCAAAGTAAGAATATTAATTTTTCTTATCGGCTGTATGTGACAAATTTTGCTATGGCTGCAAAACTTAAACCATTTTGTTCCTTTTGAAGGTGAAGGAAATACTTGCTGATTATGATCCCAATTTTATGGCCATGAGTCTTGATGAAGCCTACTTGAATATAACAAAGCACTTACAGGAAAGACAAAAATGGCCTGAGGACAAAAGAAAGTATTTCATCAAAACAGGGCACGCTCTAGAAAATGGTAAGCAACTTATCAGAACAAACAAAAAACCCTTTGAATTTGAATTAACCCGTTTAACTTATTAGCATGTATAGGTTATAGGAATAGCTATACATTTAAATGAAAACTCAGAAATAAAATATACCAGTGGGTTTTCTGAGTTAAATGTGTGGAATGTTGCCCTGGCCGGCTAGCTCAGTTAATTAGAGCATTGTCCCAATACGCCAAGGTTGCAGGTTCCATCTCCAGTCAGGGCACATACAAGAAGCAACCAAATGAATGCATAATTAAGTGGAGCAACAAATCAATGTTTCTCCTCTCCCCCTCTCTTTCCCTCTCCCTCTCGAAAATCAATAAGTAAAAATTTAAAAAAGCATATGTGTAATGTCACTGATACACCAAATAAGATTGCTAAATCTCTAGACTTTAAAAGAGTATGCAGAGTCCCTGAATAAATTGATTTTATAGCAGTCTTTTCCTAAAATCTAACTAATGAGGGGTTGGAATAAATTGAATCTGAAGAGCTTATCTGTTTAAGGTGGCCTTTTGTTGTAGTTGCTAAATGGAAAATAGATTTTAAAAAGTTTTGCTTCAAACATATCAAATCATTGGGTGGGTTGTTTTTTTTTCATCATTCCTAAATCAAAAACTCCAGCTCCCTTCTCTGCCTTGGACCTACTTTTATTCTTTTATATATGATGAGTCAGAAGTTTCATGATCCAAAGCATTCTTTTTAAAAGGACCCTTTATTACCTATCCAAAGTGATATCAAGAAACATGCAGATATTATGCACACTGCTTTCAACACTCTGTCAAAGGTATGATTATTTCAAATGTCTGAGCTACTCCTGGATTCTTGAACAAAGTTCATCTGATGAAAAGGTAGAAACAGAGAAGGTTTGCTCACAACCCACAGCTACATTCCCTTTGCACAACTCATTGATTGCTTTGAGGGGCGAGGGGAGAGGCGAGAGGGGAGAGGGGAGAGGGGAGAGGGGAGAAGGCATAGGCAGTGATGGGGAAACCTGTTTGTAATTTTCCCTGAAGCAAAAATGGTGAATTCTTAATGGCATACAATTATAACTCTCACATTGTTTGAGTCTCAAATCTTTGAAGCAAGTTTAATGTGAACATCAAATCACAACTTCATTATCTTCTTTATAGCTCTAAGGGGTAAGTCTCTAATAAAAACATTAAATAATAAACAAACATAATTTCTGGATGCAGAGGCTTGGAGCAAAACTTTTTTTTCTTTAGTTTAACTATATTGTTTGGGGAAGTGGCACAAAAAGCCTGATGCCACTTTGCTTCCAATCTCACTTTGTTAGTTCCTTACTTTTCACAAAAAAAGGGGGTGGGGGACATTAAATGGTGATGTCAAAGCACCCCCTCCTATAACAATTACTTTCATATATGTTTTTAAAAAGTTACATTGGGGCTAAGATAAATGTTTTTATTCTCTACTGATGTTCTTTTTATTTATTATTATGTGTCCAAACTCACAATGAGAATGTAAATTTTTAATACCTATTGCTTTTAACATACTTATTTACTTTCCTCTTCATGAGTGTCTTACTCTTAAGCAATTTAAATAGTTCAGTTTGTTTTGGTCATTGTGTAACTCCCTGTGGGCTGGACTTTCAGGCATAGCTGATTTTACTTTATGCCATGGGAGCTGTCAACAGTGAGTTGGAGCCATGCAGGTGATTGATATATCTTCCTCTAAAGTCCAAGACAGTTTTTTGCTGTCTGCCCCTTTCCTAAAAGATGTGGTCTTTGAAAAAGTATTGCTAACTACTATGTATATATACAAATGAAATAATCATTATGATTTTATGTTTATTCTGCCTTATAAGTCCAAATAGTGAGTGCCAAGGAATATGTAAAACTGAAATACTGTACATTTTTAGCACTTGCCATCCCAATGGGTGCTTTAATCCTAATGTTTCAGATTAAACCTTAGTTTTATACTCTCATCACCTCAGTTGTAGGGATTATACAGATATTTCTTTCAGAAAGTAAATAAGAAGCCATTTCAGCATTTAGTTGCTCATCCAGGCCTCACAGAGAGTAAACAGACTTAAAGGGTAACTATGCTATTTAGCAGCAGCTCTGACAGTGAACCTGAAGGCAGCATGCGTTGCTTCCTCCTGTAGTGTTCTATCAGAGTGACTCCCTTAGGGGCAGGGTGGTAGAGCCATGAGGAAGGTAAACGTGGCATAAGGAACTCTGCAGAAGGGGCTTATGAACGTGGCAGGTACCTTACTTGAGCTGAAGTTTTTCTGCTCTCTTTACCTTGACTTCTGCTCATCCACATGGGGAAAAAAAGAGTCTCTAGGTAAATACCATTCCAACTGTGTCACAGTCTTACTCCCCTCTGAATTGCTTTGCAATTTAAAACCAGAACATGGGAAATGAAAGGAACAGAAGCACATAAATAACAGCTAATGTAAGTTCGAAAATAAGGCTTGTTTTGTGGATGGCCTGGGAATTCAGATTTGGAAAACATCTGTCTGTAACTTAATTCATATATTAGACTTTAAAATTTGAAATGAATCAGGTGTTGTTATATTATTTATATTTTCTTAAGAAATCTTCCTAAAAGGCCAAGTTTATTTTTAAAGTAATATGCATTCATGTGTCTTGAAAATAGAAATTTAATTTTTGCTTCAGCATTTACCTTAATTTGGAAAACATATCTTATAAAATTGTGAAATGGGATTTGAAAGCTCTGTTGTTAATCTTAGTTATTATAAGTATATTTAAACTGCATTTCTCCTCCATTAAGCCTAGAAAGTAAAGTCTTTAATGGATTTGTTCATGAGGACATTTTTAGTACTAGTATAGATTTAAGTATATTTTGCAGTCCACTTTAAAAAATGCAAGTTAAATGAGGTAATAACCAGAATATTTTTACTCTACTTTTTAATAATATTAGTTTACAGCCTATCCTATATAATAAAGAGCTAATATGCTAATTAGACCGGATGATGGAACGACCTTCCGGAATGACCTTCCAGAATGACCAGTGGGCTGGGGGGGCAGGGCCATGAGGCAGCCAGGGCTGCGAGGGCCCACCGCCTTGCATGAATTTCGTACATCGGGCCTCTAGTTGATGATAATAAAGGCTTCTTTCCCTTAACCTTGGACAGTGGTTAATCTGATCAAACATTAAGAATTTGAATATTTTCATGGATATACATATGCAGATATATAGACTACAAATAAAAAATAAAACACCAGAAGTAGTTTCTATTTATCTCAAATATGCCTTTAGTAAAAATGATACTTTATAAACAGGCATGTCAAAATTAAAATCATCATTTGAAGAAAATTCAAATTATGTCAACATTGGAAATGTTTCTTTCATGAATGAAGAAAATTTAAGTTTATTTTTCCTCTAAAAACGAAACTTATTTTTCAGAAATTTATTCTAGATTGCTTAATGTCTTTTGCCCTGATTACTAAATCCTAATTTAAGAAATTTCTTTTTCCCATTAGAGATGAATAAACAACAACAACAAAAACTTTAATTTTTTAAGAAAAAAGTAGTATGAATCTAAACCTAATTCTGGGTTTCAATTAACTTAGGTATAAAAATCAATGAGTTTTACTTAAGGTATTTTTTTTTAAAATGTATACTATGGAAATGGGAAATATATTCCTTTTAAGAAAACCTTAGAATCATTGTTTTCTTTTTAAAACTGTTATAAAATATAAATGATGACATTTCTGATCTTGGTTCTTAGAAACAAAACTAAACTAGATTTATTTTGTATTAAGAAAGAATATAACGAAACCTGATTTATGAAGTATATGCTTCTTAAAATGAAGATGAATTACTGTTTCTATTTATAATTTAGATAAACCACGAAAGGAAGTTAATAAACTGAGTGAGCATGAACGATCCATCTCTCCATTACTTTTTGAAGATAGTCCTCCTGATTTGCAGCCCCCAGGAAATACTTCCCAAGTGAACGTTGAAGAACAAAATAATCCTCAAATACTTCAAAACTCAGTTGTTTTTGGAACATCAGCCGAGGAAGTGGTAAAGGAAATTCGCTTCAGAATTGAGCAAAAAACAACACTGACAGCCAGTGCAGGTACTTAAACAGGATATTGATGGCTACAATAGTTTTAATTTTCAGACTGGCTAATTCAAATGTAATATTAGTAGTTTCTCATTATAAAGTATAGAGTAACATTTTACTTATCCATTTTTTGATTCATTTTCTAACAACCTAACCTATTTAGAATGCCTAGAACCTATAGATAAGTTTGAATTAAGCCAAGAAGCCTTTAAGCCCAAAGAAAAAACTGTTATAAATCTCATGTAGCTTTCCCGTTTTTAAGTTCAAAATATATTTTAATTATTTTTGGACATAGTACTTTTTTAGTTTTCCCTTAGAAGACTGCAGTTCTTCCAAGGTTACTGTGCAGGAGAGACCCCAAATGACCACAAGGGAGTGGACAGAAGAATCACCAACTCATAACTATCTAGAACCATCCAGTGAAGGGAAAAAGAGCTTTACATAGGTCAGTAGCACATAGGGTAACATCACTTAGCATAGAGACTGATATTTGTCATAAGTGCCCTAAATTATTTTATAAAAACCATCTTATGTTGAGGTTAGTCTTTTCTTTCTATGCCAAAACATGAGAATAAGTAATAAAATTTAGGAAGATGTATATAAACAATGAAATGAACTATTTAATGATTATATTAGAATATTCCTATTTCAATTTATCTTAGTCATTTAGACTCCTCTATATTATAAAACATCTTTCTTAAAAGTAGTAATTTAGCCCTAGCCAGTTTGGCTCAGTAGATAGAGTGTTGGCCTGCAGATTGAAGGGTCCCAGGTTCGATTCTGGTTAAGAGCACATGCCTGAGTTGTGGGCTTGATCCCCAGTAGAGGGTGTGCAAGAGGCAGCCAATCAATGATTCTCTCTAATCGTTGATGTTTCTATCTCTCTATCCCTCGCCCTTCCTCTCCGAAATCAATTAAAAAAATTTAAAAAAATAAATAAATAGCCCTCATTTTTGCTGTGAAAATAACTAACACAATCCTTTTTTAAAAAAATCATAGGAAGCCCTGGGGAGATAGATAATTACTGTTATTTTTATTATTTATATATTTACTTATATACTTAACAAGGCATATAATTATGATTTTTTTTGCTAATATCTGGGTATTCTCTTTCAAACAGATGCATTTTTTATTTATTGAATTTATTGGGCTGACATTGGTTAATAAATTATATAGGTTTCAAGTGTACAGTTCTATAATGCGTCATCTGTATGTTGTATTGTGTGTTCATCCTCAGTCAAGTCTCTTTCCGTCACCATTTATCTCCTCTTTACTCTCTTCTACCTACCTCTACTGTTGCCTCTGACAATGAGTGTTTTGTTTTGTTTTGGTTTGGTTTGATTTTTGCTTAATCCCTTCACCATTTTTTACCCACTATTATGTTTAAAATAGCATTTCACATCATTTCAGATTTTTTGTACTTAACATTATTATTTTTCTGTATTGTCATCACATATTTTAAAATCATACATATCAACTTTTTGAGTCATCAGAGTGTTCTTCTTTTAAGGCATTGCCCCAAACACAATGTTAGCAAAAGTATGCAGTGATAAGAATAAACCAAATGGACAATACCAAATTCTCCCCGAAAGACAAGCTGTGATGGACTTCATCAAGGACTTACCCATTAGAAAGGTGAGATTTTTATATAAAATGTATCATACTCTGAGTTCTGAAGAGATACTATTTAGTAGGATAGTAATTGTTAGCTGAAAGGTTTTAAAACAGTAGGTAACAAGAACTATACTGGATGATTGAATTTGAAGAAATCTTTCTATTAAACCCTTAAATTGAGGTTTAGGATCTTATTTGCTGCGAAGTTTTAAGTAAGTAATAGATGGCAGACTTTTCAGTGTACCCTTGCCAAGGAAAATAAAAATAAAAGGGATACTGGTAAGAATCCTTTCAGCTGTGACTCATATACAATCTTAGTTCTAAAGTACAGGTTGCTTCCTGATTAATAAGTATGATACTTGAAAAAGATTTAAAATTTTAATTGTTTTGACAAAAACAAACAAGTTAAAACACTTTACCATCTTTAAAAAATGGTAAAATGATCCCTTAGGAGTTATAGAAAGGAGACTACATTTTATTTTTAAAGTTTATAGATTTTTCTGCATATTTATGCTTCGTAAACAATAATTGCATATACTTTTTGATGTGCTAGGACTTGCTTTTCTCACAACATAATGTATATGAGTGAATTTAAATAAAGCATTTCTCAATGCTCAGAAGAAAGGCTATATCAAAATATATAATGTATAATGATTACTGACTAGCTTAGTATATAAGGTGTAGCTATAAAGCAGTATTTTCCAATCTGGTTTTTAAGGTATGAGTAGGTATTCTATAAAAAAGGCTCTAGGGTCAAATAACTATAAAATCTACCACCCTTATGAGTCACAAAGATACTAGTATATTAAAGATTCATAAGTGTGGCAGTGAAGATTTCAATTCAAATTTGTTTATCCCACCATTCCCTAAATTTGCCTGACTACAGAACTCCTTATTTTTTTAAAATTATTTTATTTTATTTTATTTATTTATTTTTGTTAATCCTCACCCAAGGATATTTTCACATTGATTTTCAGAAAGAGTGAAGGGAGGGGGAGTGACAGAGAGAGACAAACATGGACGTGAGAGAGACACATCGATTGGTTGCTTCCCGCATGCGCCCTGGCCAGGGCTGGGGGGGCAAATCTGCAACCAAGTACGTGCGGGGCCTTGCCCGGAATTGAACCTTCAGTTGGAGGGCCGATGCTCTAGCCACTGAGCCAGATCCACCAGGGCAGAACTCTTTATTTTAATGCTTTTAAAATTTTCATGCAATTTTAAATTTAAGTTTTCCATGGAACACTAGTTTAGGAAATGTGTCCAAAAAGAAATTAAAGCAGTTTTCTTATGAAGATAGTTATATTATTCATGTTTTTTATTGATTATAAAAGGTATAATGAGATTATAATATCAGTTCTTGCTTTAACTTAAAAATGTATTAATAATAAATATTGATTCTCTTCTAGGTTTCTGGAATAGGAAAAGTTACAGAGAAAATGTTAAAGGCCCTAGGAATTATTACTTGCACTGAACTCTACCAACAGAGGGCATTACTTTCTCTTCTTTTTTCTGAAACATCTTGGCATTATTTCCTTCATATTTCCATGGGTCTAGGTTCAACACACCTGACAAGGTATCTATATGTATATTCATTCTGCTTTCTCTTTTTCTTTCCTTTTTTTTTTTTTTTTTTTTTTTACTTTATTTTTATTGTTGACACTAATAGTGTTCCCATTTTCTCCCCCTTTGTCAACTTCCACGCAGCCCCTGCCCTTTCCTGCCCTATGGCCATTACCATAACTATTGTCTATGTCTGTGGGATAACAGTTTTAATCATTGAAGTGGACCCTATAAGGATAACATGTTGTAAAATTATTTTAGGTTGGTTCAATTTAGAATATAATTTTAAAATTAGAGTCCAACGACTGGATGTGGGAGAAAAGGAAAAGACGAATAAAGAATCCCTTCTAGGCTGTTGGCTACAGCAATTGGATAGATGAACAAGAGAATGATAGGCACTTTCTTTTCTGCCTTGTGCTTTGTTTAGAACATAAGAATACTAGAACACTGGTGGTCTAGGCCATGTGTAAGCATATTAACATCTTACCTATCTACATTATTTGGGTGATAGTTTTATTTTTAGATTTTAAAAACTCACTGTTTTTCATGATATATAAATTTGGTACATTAAATCCTCTTGTTTGACTTAAAGGAACTCGGTCTTTGAGAAAGCAAATAAAACTTAAAGGAACTCGGTCTTTGAGAAAGCAAATAAAACCTTTTTTTTCTTCATTCAAGGGATGGAGAGAGGAAAAGCATGAGTGTCGAGAGGTAATATTTTGATATTATTGTTCATAATTTATGCTATTTTAAACTAACTTTTAATTTTTAGGAAAGTATCACTGAAATTTAAAAATCTATTTTCAAACCTCAGAACAATTTTCAGCATGTCACACTCCTGAAGTAAATGTCCCAGTACACTGCTGTATTATCTTCACTTGCTATTCTCTCAATGGAAAAAAAGTACACTGCAGTTATTTATTTTTTCTTCCCCTCCCCCCCATCCCTGCAGTTATTTTTTTAATGTTGTTTTTTTCCCTATTCAGTGAAAACCAAGCATTTTAGGATTCCAAATCTTAATATCTAGACTTTATAAGAAAAATTATACTCAGCGGTTATTTGGTAAATTTAAGACATAACAATGGAAGTTCTTCCTAAAACTCTTCAAATATTGGTGAATGAGCAGAAGCATCAAATAATAAGATATTGATGAAAGAGCTTAGAGATTATCTGTTTCATTGGTTTACAATATTGTTCAGACGTCAAATGAAATCTTGATGGAAACCTTATTGTTTTGGGGAATATGTCATTGTTGAAAAGTCCCTCAATTTTCTCCTCAAAGCACCAAAGTTCCACTGAGACATTTAAGAACCACTGACCTAGTACAGAATTATATTAATACTAGTTATATTAATGACTGAAAAAAATTGCTTTGAGGCTTAGATTTACATATAAGCACTTAAAGGAAAAGAGGGGAAATAAGCATCCAAGAATGAGATAGTATTGTCCTATTTAATGAACTGTGACTATCCGTTGGTGGTTTTAATCTTCTTTTAAAAAATTATAGAGAGCCCTATCTGGTTTGGCACAGTGGATAGAGCGGCCTGCAGACTGAAGGGTCCTGGGTTTGATTCTGGTCATGGGCACAGGCCCAGGTTGCCGGCTTGATCCCCAATAGGGGGCATGCGTAAGGCAGCCAATCAGTGATTCTCTCTCATCATTGATGTTTCCATTTCTCCCTTCCTCTCTGAAATCAATAAAAATATATTTTAAAAAATTATAGAGAGAGCAAAAGTATAAAACTACACTTTTACTGCCCCAGCTGGTGGCTCAGTTGGTTGGAGCATTCTCTCATACACCAAAAGGTTGTGGATTTGATTCTTGGTCAGGGCACATACCTAAGTTGTGGGTTCCATCCCTGGTCGGGGCATATACAGGAAGCAACCGATAAAACTGATCCATGTCCCTCCTTCACCCCTTCTCCCTCTTTCTCCCCCTCCCTCACATCAAGAAAAACATATCCTTGGGTGAAGATTAAAAATAAAAAGTACACCTTTGCTAATCAGCTTAACTATCTAAATGATCTTCAATTATTAAGTAGATCTTAAATGCTTTTCACTTAATTATATCTTAATTCACCTGAAAACTTTATTCTGTACTGCAGGAAATATAACTAAATTATCCTGAATTATATTTTACTTTGTGCACCAAAATCATTCTTGTCTTTCTAGGACATTCAGTGAGATAAGTAAAGCAGAAGAACAGTACAAGTTGTGCCAAGAACTTTGCAGTGAACTTGCTCAAGATCTGCAGAAAGAAGGACTTAAGGTACTTTATTTTAGTGTAGTGTTCTTAGTTTTAAGTTTTTCTAGTAATAAAATGCACTTTAATGCAAGAATTAGACTTTGAATACAAAGTGGGAAATGTCAGATAAGAGTATTCTCATCACCAGCAAAGAAATTTAATTCTGACCCTTAGTTGAAGCCTGTGATAAGGTCATTCTGTGAAGAAGCAACTTATAGGGTAGAGTGGTTCCAGTATAACTCCCGAGGAGTTTATACTGTCTCAGGAATACATTTGAATAAGTTCAAAATCAGAGTTATATTAATATTAGAGAATAAAGCAAAGGGAGAAGGATTTTCCTAGAACTGTATTAACATTATAAATGCCTTTTCAGTCATCTTTACTGTTTTTCTCTTATAGACAGTGACTTTCTAGAGTAAGCATTTTGTTTCAAGGCTCTAATGCAGGTTGTTTAACACATTGAGAACAAAATCTGGAAGGCTTTGAACTTTGTGTTTATAATCTTCACTCAAAACAATATGTATTTACTGTTTTTCCAATACTCTCAAACCAGTTATTCAGAGTTATTACAAAATGTAATGGTGATTACCAGAGGGAAAGAGGAGGTGGTGGGAGGTAGAAAAGGGTAAGGAAGAAATAAATGGTGCGGGAAGGAGACTTGACTTGGAGTGGTGAGTATACAATACAATATACAGATGATGTATTATAGAATTGTACACCGAAACCTATAATTTTATTAACCACTGTTACCACAATAAATTCAATAAAAAATTTTAAGTATTAAGACATTATCACAAAGCATAGGATAATTAATTGATGAGTATTTTCTTATCATTTTTCTCTGTCATACTTTGATTGTAAAAAGAATTGATTTTTTTCAATGTTTAAATAATTTTCTTTTTAATCCTCACCTGAGGATATGTTTTTATTGACTTGAGAGAGAGAGAGAGAAACATCAGTGTGTGAGAGAAACATTGATCAGTTGCCTCCCATACACCCCAATCAGGGATCACACCTGCAAGCCAGATATGTGCACTGACCAGGAATTGAACCCAAAACCTTTTGGTGTATGAGATGATGCTCCAACCAACTGAGCCACCCAGCCAGGGCCATTAAATAAACTTTTAATTTTAGAATCATTTTTAGATTTACAGAAAAATTGCCAAAATACTATAAAGAGTTCCAGTATACCCAGTTTTCCTCATTATTTACTTCTTGTATTGCCAGAGTATATTTTTCAAAACTAAGAAACTGACATTAGCACATTGCTATTAACTAAACTGCAGAATTTATTTTTCCATTAATGTTCTCTCTCTGTCCCAGGATTCAGTCCAGGGAACCACATTGCATTTAGTTGTCATGTCTTCTCAGTCTTCTGTAGTCTATGATAGTTTCTCAGTGTTTCCTTGTTTTACATGACCTTGATTGTCTTGAGAAATAGTGGCCAGATACCCTGCAGAATATCTCCCAACTTGCGTTTGTCAGGTAGTTTTCTTTAGATTAGACCATGGTTATGAGTTATAGAAAGGATATCACAGAGGTAAAATGTCCTCATCACATCCTATGTGGTACAGTAGTCCCCCCCTTAGCTGAGATTTTGCTTTCCACAGTTTCAGTTATCCACAAACTGAAAACATTGAATGGAAAATTCTTGAAATTAATCAAATCTTAAGTTTTACATTGTACATCGTTCTTAGTAGTGTAATGAAATCTCATGCTGTCCTGCTCCAACCTGCCCGGGATGTGAATTATCCCTTTGTCCAGCATGTCCACACTGTATATGCTACTTGCTGGTAATCACTTAATAGGAGTCTTAGTTAGCAGATTGTTTATAAGAGAGAGAAAGAGATCACATTCACATAACTTTTATTACAGTGTATTTTAATAATTGTCCTATTTTATTATTAGTTATATTGTTAATCTCTTACTGTGCCTAATTTATAAATGAAACTTTATCATGAGTATGTATGTATAGGAAAAAACATAGTATATATAGATAGGGTTCAGTGGTATCTGCAGTTTCCGGCATCCACTAGGCGTGTTGGAACATTTACCCACAGATAAGGGGGAGCTACTTTATTTGATAGCTACATGATGTCATGGGAGATGCTAACCTTCATCCCTTGGTTATGGTAGTTCTCCATTGTGAAGTTACTATTTTTCCCTTTCTATTCACTATTCTTTGGAAGTGAGTCAATAAATCTAATCTACTCTCACTACCTCCAGGAGGTAGTAAAATATATGTAACATAAAATTTACTGTTTTGACCATTTTTAAGTGTACATTTCAGTGGCACTAAGAACATTCATACTGCATAGCCATCAGCACTGTCTATCTCCAAAACTCTTTCATATCCCAAACTCTGTACCCATTTAACATTAATTTTAAAGGGAGTTCTAACATGTAAATTGTTTAGCATAGTATCTGTCGTATACTAGGCACACAATAAGTATGAGCTAGCCACAGACCTTTTCACTGAGGCTCTATTAGAAAGACTTTTTTCCTTCCTTTTTAGATACTGAATTGACCTCTAAAAGAGCTTGGTGAAAAAGAAAAATGATTACTTAACTTTGCCCTTTATATAAAAGTCTCTTATAAAAATTCATTTGGAGAGGAGAGTAATAATTATTGGTTAAAATGGGATTTTTTAATTACTTTTGGATTTCAGTTATTCTTTATGACAATTTTATTACTATGTTTTAGAAATAATTGATTATACTTTCATATTATATGTACATATGAGAGCTTTATGAGTTTTTCTAACCTGTAAAATAACTTTTTTTTCCAGAAGTTAGCAAGCCATATGTAATGTATTCTGCTTATTATAGGGTAGAACTGTTACCATTAAGCTGAAGAATGTGAATTTTGAAGTAAAAACTCGTGCATCTACAGTTTCATCTGTTGTGTCTACTGCAGAAGAAATATTTGCTATTGCTAAAGAATTGCTAAGAACAGAAATTGATGCTGATTTTCCACATCCCTTGAGATTAAGACTTATGGGTATGACTTTTCTTTTCTTGCTTTTCCTTAAATAACTAGACTTCCCTAAAGAATCAACTTTGGAAATATTCTCACCTCCAATTTATTTCTTAAAACTGTTTAGGAATTTATACTTACGCTGCTGCCATTTTTCTTAATGCTTAGAACCTGATGCATATGAAGCTATGATAATTAATTTAATTCCAGTAAGAACCAATAAAAGTTGTCCTTCTCCTTACAAATATTGAAATCCTTGGGGCTAGGCTTTTCAGATTTTAGAAAACATACTGAGTATATTTTGTAATACTCCTTTGAGATCGGAGGAAACACTTCATGTTCAAACACATTAATATTTTTGTAGCAAAACAAAAAATATTCACACTGAGTCGTAAAAACTCTAAAGGGTTTATTATAAGCAACCATATGTTGCTTGCAATTTATCTGGGCTTTTTGGATTTCAGAATTACAGATGAGGGACTAAAGCACTATTTAGCCACCACATGGTAGGAAAAAAATTAAACAAAAACAACAAAGAAACCATGTTTCTAAAGTGAATTGGGTAAGAGAATGTTTATGGATAAGCACCCCAAATGCCAGCTTAGTATATTACTAAGAGTGGGTCATTAGCCATATTTTCATATATGAAAGACAGCAGCTGCAGAGTTCAATTAAATAAAGTATATTAACTAAAAAGAACTAAGAATAGATGTTAATAGCAGCTTTATTCATAATTGCTAAAACTTGGAAGCAACCAAAATGTCCTTCAGTAGTAGGTCAACAGAGACTGTGGTACATCCCTACAATAGAATATATTTAGCCATAAAAAGCCCAAGCTATTTCCCTGGCCGGTGTTGCTAAGTGATTAGAGCATTGGGTTAGACCCACGCACCAAAAGGTCTCGGGTTCGATTTTCAGTCAAGGGCATGAACCTGGGTTTCAGGTTCATCCCACCCCAGTTGGGCACTGTTCATGTTCAGGTGGCAGCCAATTGATGTGTCTCTCTCACATCAATGTTCCTCTCTTCTCTCTCTCTCTCTCTCTCTCTCTCTCTCTCTCTCTCTCTCTCTCTCTCTCCTCTCTCTCTCCTTCCTCCCCTCCCTCCCTCCCTCTCTCTCTAAAAAGCAATGGAAAAAATATCCTCAGATAAGGATTAACAAAATAAGAAACAAAAAGAAATGAGCTATCAAACCATGAAAGACATGGAGGAATCTTAAGTGTATGTTATTAACTAAAAGAAGCCAATCTGATAAGCCTACATACTGTATTATTCCAACCATATAACATTCTGGAAAAGATATGTAGACACTAAAAATATCAATAGTTATCAAGGGTTGGTGGGAAGGGAGGAATGAACAGGCAGAACACAGAGGATTTTTAGGGCAGTGAAGCTATGCTATACGATGCTGTGAAGGTAGTAGATACATATCATTGTACATTTGTCAAAACCTATAGAATGTGTAACACCCAAAATGAATCCAGTATAAACTATGGACTTTGACTGATAATGTTGTGTCAGTATAGGTTCACTGGTTGTAACATATGTACAGTTCTGGTGGGGGTTGTTGATATATGTGTATATGAGTACTACCCCCACACATATACACATGGGAACTCTGTACTTGTTGCTCAGTTTTGCTGTCAACCTAAAATTGCTCTAAAAACTAAAACCTATTGAAAAAAAGGAGCTAAAGTATCTATGTAGTTGACTCCCAACTAGTTACTCGGTATTTATTAAATGGTATCATATGTTAAGATGTTAATTGAAAGACCCATATAATCATCTAACTCAAATAGATACCTACTAATTAGTAATACCCAGTTTTATAAAGGAAAGCATATATTTCAACTCAAAATGCCAGCTTCGGAAAAACATCCTTTAATTCAGAAAATATACAGTGTTGCTTATTATTTATCTCGGAACAGCCTTTTGTAAATATGTCATAACAGTACTTGCAAAATGTGTTTATGAATTATGAGTGAATTGGCTTTTAAATTTGAAATTGACTAATTGTGCTTGGTTTAATTTAGGTGTGCGGCTCTCTAGTTTTCCCAGCGAAGAAGATAAGAAACACCAACAACGGAGTATTGTTGGTTTCTTACAGGCTGGAAACCAAACCCTGTCAGCCACTGGGTGTATAGAGAAAACTGACAAAGATCAGTTTTTAAAACCTGTAGAAATGTCTCATAAGAAGAGTTTCTTTGATAAAAAACGATCGGAAAGGAAATGGAGTCACCAAGACACATTTAAATGTGAAACTGTGAATGGACAAGGTGTACAGACATCACAACCATTCCAAGTTTTAAAGAAGATGAGTGCGAATTTAGAAACATCAGAGAGTTCAAGTAACAATCAGATATTTACCTGTCCTGTTTGCTTTAGGGAGCAAGGAAGCATCAGTCTGGAAACCTTTAATAAACATGTAGATGCATGTCTCGGTGGACCTTCGGTGAGTGAAATGTTCTCATGTTCACATGTTTCCTCTACAGAAGTTAAGAAAGAAAATGTACATTGTTCTTTTTCACTCTGTGAGAAGCAGGATTCTGAAACCCATCAGAAGAATACAGAAATCACTTCAGAAGATTGTGTTGAGTTGGTAGAGACTGTATGTAATCCATCTGAAACCGAAAGTGTAGATGCTTTAAGTAATAAGCTCAGCAAAGAGGAACATTCTAGTCTTCCAAGCACATCGTTTAATATTGAACACTGTCATCAGAATTCTTCTTGTACTGTATCATTACAAAATGAAGATTCCGGGTCACTGAGGAGGCAAGAAACCCTCCAGCCTCATTCATATGAAGTGATAACAGACCAGGTTCTAATTTGTCCTGTTTGTAACCTAGAGCAAAAGACTTCAGATCTTACCCTGTTCAATGTGCATGTGGATATTTGCTTAAATAAAGGCATTATCCAGGAACTGGAAAAGGATAAAGTTAATCTAGTAAATCAGCCCAAAGAAAGCACCAAAAGTACTGGTAAGTTTACAGTAATTTTAAAGAACTTTATTTTCCAGGAATGTTTTATTAAAATTGAGATCATTGTTAAACCTTAAACACATAATATTAAAGTGACAGTTTATTTAGGTGCCTGTTAGTTACCTTATTATAAGTTAGAATGGATTGAAACCTTTAGATTTTAAATTCAGGGGAAACTTTCATTGGGGTTTGATTTAGCACAGAATGAACTCAGAAGTTTAGGGAGCTGAGTGATATAACAAAAAAAGAAATATCCTTCAGAGAACATTTGTCAAGGCACAGTGGTAAATTAACAATAACTTACATAGCCAGAAAGCCTCTTTAACTTGTTCTTTGGTAGTTCTGACTCTGGCCAATTTTCAAAAATAAAATTAAGTGTAACACTAATAAAATAATTATAAAGAAATTATGCTATCAAGTTAGTTTCTGGTATGTATAAATATGAACTGTGTAATACTAAGGAATTTTTTATTATCAAATTACAATTTTTTTTTTTTTCCTGCCAGAACCCTAGTTAATACATTGCTCTGGGAAAACTATTGAACATATTCCCTAGGAAGCATGTATACTAGTAAGAATGCTCATAGTAGTGCTATACTAGTAATAGCCAAGAATTGGAAATAAACCAAATATTCAGCAGTGGTGGGATGGTTACATTCTGTCATTGTATATTCCAATCCAGTCAGCTCTAACTTTTTACATTTTTCTGCAACCCTTTATTTCTTATTATTCACTATGGAATTTTTTCATTTTTCTTCCCTCTAAAGGTAACTCAGGCAGAGTACAGAAGACCATAACAAAACCCAAAAGGTATGGCTAATTTGAGTCTTAATAAAGCTAGCTATAAAAATCATATTTTGAGGTTGAATTTTTAGATGTTAACATTTTCTTTTATATTAAGTACAATTTTTAAAAAATCAATTATTTGCAAAATTATTTTTTAAAAATCTCTTTCTGCATTTTAATTTGTTGTTGTTTTTTAATTCCAGGTCAGGATCGATGACAAAATCCTCAACAGCAAAGAAAATAAAACCAAACAATCCCAGAAACACCCTGGATATCTTTTTTAAGTGAACATTGAACATTTAAATTGAAACTTGTTTTTATAATCATTGAGCTATTCCTCATTTTAAGTTTACATTTAGTGAATGGCCAATGCAGCAATCTCTCCCCAATATTTCCTGTACATGAATTTGGAATATATACTAATTTACTTCTGTATACCTTTTTGATATCATAAGAATTGCACTTCCTGTTAGAGATATTTTTACAATGAGAAATTAAGGAATGGGATCAAAAATTGATTTCTGTGTTTATTAAGTTTTATAGTGAATATAAAATCATATATTTGTAAGGGCTCTCAGAGGTGCATAGAAACCCTTTTTAGCATAAGAACTTTTCAGCACTTAACCATTTGTTGGCACTGGTCTGCTATATGTGACCGTAGTGTCTTCTACAATTTTGTATATTCGTATTTTAGCTCCTCGTACCTTCAGATACCTCATGAGCATTCATAATTAATATTTATCATGCATACTATGAAGAATATTAGCTTAGCAGGACTAGCATAAGTGGTTCTGTTCCTTTTAGGATAATATCACAGTATCATTTTCTGTGTTAAAAAATTTTGCTTAAATATGACTATTCATTTGATTTTTTAATTTAAAATTCTTTCTTATAAATAAGCACTTGATCCACTTTAAAAATTTTTTGTCTAAGATATAAAGTAATTATTTTCTTATCTAGAACTTTAAATGGCAATTATGTCTTTACTCTGCACAAATCTATAAAGAATAAATTGTACATTCACTTTATTTTTATATAACCTTCTAGAGAAAAATGTATAAAAGATGAGTGTGTATTATAATAGCTCATTTATCTTAGTTATATTTATGTCATGTTTTTATTAATATTTCTAAAAGAAGACAGCTTAACAGTAAGTAGTTAACTTAAGTAATTTCTCCAGATAATTTAGTGCTCAGTAAGAGTTTTTATCATTAAGAAGTATTTAATTGAAACATGAAGATGATGGTCATTTTGTGGCTGTTTTAAAGAAACAAATCTTTTGTTCTCTTATATCTCTTGTGTGTTTTTCAATTGTAGATAGCACCATATTTGTTTTCTACCTTCCCTCAAGTTTATATTTATTGTGTTTTCAACATTAAATACTAAATTATTTTCATTTAGATGATTTATTTGAATGTTATTTAGTCATATTTAATAATTCAAAATAAAATTTAAAATATGTAGTTGATCTTTTAGCCAATAGAAATGGTTTCCTTCCTTTCCACTCTTTTTCCATCTTAGTGCTTTTACTTTTATTTTCTTTGCTAAAAATTCTCTTCACATCCTTTTCTGTTTAATCTAATTCCTCCAACTCATTTTCTTTTCTATTGTAATTTTCCTTTGGGGCATTTTTAGAAAATACAGCAAAGCTACAAAGTATAAGCATTTATAATCTTATCTACTTAATAGGGTCAGGATATAAGGAAGGACTTGGGAGAACATATTTGTAGCACAATAACTGAGAAAAAACTAGTATCCAGAGTATATAATCCAGAATATATAAATGACTTCAATGAATCAGGAAAAGAAAAAGACAGCCAATAGAAATTTGGATAAAAGACTTTAAATGGCACTTGACATAAAAAGAAATATAAGTAGCCAAGAAACATGCACATATTCTCAGCCATTTTAGTAATAGGGAAATGAAAAGTAAAAATACAGAGGTGTCATTACAACCCTACCAGATGCACAAAAATGAAAAAAGGGTTCATTGTTCTGTTCATGATTTGGAGCAACATGAACTCTTACTTTGAAAATAATCACTTTGGAAAACAGTTTGCCTTTCTCAACAACCCAGCAACTGCACTCCTAAATATACACCTTTCCTAGTTATTTTCTTTTTCTTTTTTTAAAATATATTTTCATTGATTTTTAGAGAGAAAGGAAGGAGAGGGAGATAGAAACATCAATGATGAGGGAATCATCGGTCAGCTGCCTCCTGCATGCTCCCTACTGGGGATTGAGCCTGCAACCTGGGCATGTGCCCTGACCAGTAATCGAATCGGTGACCACTTGGTTCATGGGTCAGCATTCAACCACTGAGCCACACTGGCTGGGCTCCTGGTTATTTTCTATTTTTCCTCCAGATCACACTTTGCCCTTCAGTACCCTGTGTTATGTCCATCAGGGTGTCATGGCAATGGGGAAGCCACTGCAGAAGATTTGAGGGAAGAAGAAAGGTGAAGTTGCGTATTTAGTCCTTCATGTACCTTTTTGTTAAGTCCCTTGACCTAAGGTCACAACCTCTTATAGGAGTCCATCTTCATATTGCATTCTCTGCTCGCTCTCCAGGTTCTGATAATCCGTTTCTTTCCTCACCTCTTCAGCCTAGGAGTGGCAACAGAGCATTGCTCTTAATAGCCCTGGGGTGCTGCACTACCCTTTATGGTTTCCCCATACCCTGCCCGCTCCTATAGAAATGGTCCCTTTCTTAAACTCATCTCAAATTACAATTTTTTTTTTTTTCCTGCCAGAACCCTAGTTAATACATTGCTCTAGGAAAACTCTGGGAATACTATTGAACATATTCCCTAGGAAGCATGTATACTAGTAAGAATGCTCATAGTAGTACTATACTAGTAATAGCCAAGAATTGGAAATAAACCAAATATTCAGCAGTGGTGGGATGGTTACATTCTATCATTGTCTATTCCAACAATAGAATTCTACACAGTGGTGAAAAATCAGAATGTGGATGGATATCACAAAGATAATGTGGAGCAAAAGAAGCAAGTAAAGAAGGATGCCATCAGCATGATTCTATTTATATAAAATTCAAAACAGTTAAAGCTAGACTATATTGTTTTAAAGATGTATCCATATGAAATCAAAGTATTTTAAAAAGCAAGAGTGTTGTTTTCCCAATGGTTAGAATTATGATTTCCTCTGAGTGAAGGTAGGCGAATGTGATTGGGCAGTGGCACCTGGAGCTTCTGGGATGCTGGCAGTGTTCTGTTCCTTGTCTTGTGAGGTGATTGTATGGATGTTCATTAAAAAATATTCTTTAAGCTGTACAAATATATTTTATGCACTCTTGTTCATATGTGACCTATATCACAATAAAAAAAAAATGGTAGAAACTGTTTTGCTCATCTGCCTTTTCCTCCATCTCTGCAGGCTACTAACTTCAATAGAGAAAAAAGTACATTTCTCTCTTCTAGGACTTTGCTGAACACAGCAAGAAAGTGCCATCCTATACCAACATTTTGAGTTTTTCTTCTAATACTTCCCCTAATACTACAGCCTCAATCAGCATTTGGTCTGCCTTCCAAAGGACAGCAGTTGACAATTTGACCTAATACTTTGTCACCATCAAATAAGTCACCAGCTTTTCAGCCAGTGATATTTGTGTCCCCACTGCCCAAAGTCCTCCCTCAAACACTAAGCCAATTCTGTACATTAGGTTTTGTTACTTGCAGCACCCTACTTTCTGTATGAGTTCAGAATTTCACTTCAGCTGTGAGTTACAAAAGGCCCAAATGAGAGCTTTTTAAAAAAAATCCGTTTTAATTTTCACTTAAAGCCTCCGATTTTCTTGGCCTCACGCAGTCAATTTCAGGTCACAAGATGGGCTTTTCCACATCCACCCCTACATGTGAGTTCCAGGTAGGAGGACAAGAAAGTGAAAATTACAAAAGGGCAACAAATTTGTCCCTCTTTAAGGCGCTTTCCTGGAAACCCCACATAATTTTCACATATCTCAAACTCATAGGGCAACTAATAAGGATTCCCCATATAATATGGGAACTGGGAAATGGAGTTTTTAGCTGGGTCCATTGCTACCCCAAACTGAATCAGGGTCTGTTAGTAATTCTACCTGTACCATAAAAAAATTCCTCTTGAAAACTAGATAAATTATCACATTGGTGACATTTTAGAAGCATTTCTTAGAAATAACACAGGGTGCCCTCATTTTTTTGGAGGTCCTAGCCAATTTAATAAATAATATGAATGAAAACTGGAAACAAAAATAAAACTTTATTGTCAGTGTGTTTGTCTATATTTTTTAAAAAAATTTAGATTTAATAAGAGTTCAACAAGGTTATGACTACAAGATCAATATATAAAATGAATAGCATTCCTAGACCATAATAACCAATTAGAAGATATAATAGAAATAATCTATTACAGGACAACGATCTACAAGGTACCTAAATGGCAGGTATCTATCAAAAAATATGCAAGAACTTGGGAACTACAAAATATTACTGAAAGATCAAGAGTACATCTGAGGAAATGAAAAAAGTAAGTTCATGATAGGAAGGATGATAAAACTTGTCCCCAAATTTTTCTATAAATTCAGTGAAAATAAAAACAAAATCCCTCATGTTTTTTCTTGGGAGTTAAGTAGATCCTAAATGTTATATGGGAAAGCAAAAGCTCAAGAATAAGAAGGTAGAAACACAGGTCCTATTACATACCAAGATTTATTTTAAAGCTATAGTAACATTATTATAAAGCTATAGTGTTACTATAGCTTTATAATAAATCTGGGGCACAAAATGTTCTCTTGTATAATTAAGAAATAATCACTTTTGCTTTGTAATACACAATTGGGTTAGCAGTTCAAGAAAAACTCAAATGATATGGTGAGAATTGGAAACATGATTCC
The DNA here is from genome assembly GCF_964212035.1 of Myotis nattereri. Classification (NCBI taxonomy): domain Eukaryota; kingdom Metazoa; phylum Chordata; class Mammalia; order Chiroptera; family Vespertilionidae; genus Myotis; species Myotis nattereri. The sequence continues at coordinate 40,248,780 of NC_138079.1, forward strand.
ATTTACTAAGTAAACCATAATACTGAACTTGTTCCCCTTACAAATGTGAGTTAATTTATGACAATCTTAGTATCTCATTGTTGCTGTCTACAGAAGGCTCAGGGCGACAGAAGGTAATCCAGAAGCAAATGGTGGTAAACCTCTCTAACTGCAGTCTCTTAAATTTACTATAATTTCAAACTCATATATATATATTAGGGTCCCGTGAACGAAATTCGTGCACCGGGTTGGGGGGGGGTTGGGGGGGGAGGGGAGAGTGTCCCTCAGCCCAGCCTGCCCCCTCTCACATACTGGGAGCCCTCAGGCATTGACCCCCATCACCCTCCGATCGCCTGATCGGCCCCTTGCCCAGGCCTGACGCCTCCGCCAGAGGTGTCAGGCTTGGACAGGGGACCCCCATCTCCCCCCGATCACTGGCTCTGGCCCCCGCCCAGGCCTGAGGCCTCTGGCCCAGGAATCATGCCTGGGCAGGGGACCCCCATCTCCCTCTGATCGCTTGCTCCACCCCCCGCCCAAGCCTGACGCCTCTGACCCAGGCTTCAGGCCTGGGCAAGGGGACCATCATATCCCCCCAATCCCCGGCTCTGACCCCCACCCAGGCCTGATGCCTCAGCCAGAGGAGTTGACCCTCATCACCCTCCAATCACCAATCACCAGATCGGCCCCTTGACCAGGCCTGAGGCCTCCGGCAGAGGTGTCAGGCCTGGGCAGGGGACCCCCAGCTCCCCGTGGTTGCAGGCTCCGCCCCTGCCCAGGCCTAACGCCTCTGGCCTAGGCGTCCGGCCCGGGCAGCGGGGACCTGCAGTGGCGGCGGGGGGCGCCGCGATTGTGGGCTTCGCTTTGGGCCCAGGCAAGGGACCCCTAGCTCCTGGGACTGCCAGCTTCGACCGTGCCCAGCTCCCATCGCTGGCTCCACCCCTACTTCCTGCTATCACTGGCCAGGGCGGCAAAGGCGCCTGATTCTCTGATCATGGCTGGGGGGCAGGGCAAAGGCGGCCCCAGGGCCGCCTTTGCCCTTCCCCCCAGCTCTTAGCTCCCCCCTGGGTTTCTGATCACTGTCAGTGGCAGGGGGCTTCTTCCTGCTTTCCCTTTCGCCTCCCTGCATTGTGCCTACATATGCAAATTAGCCGCCATCTTGTTGGCAGTTAACTGCCAATCTTAGTTGGCAGTTAATTTGCATATAGCCCTGTTTAGCCAATGAAAAAGGTATCGCCGTACGCCAATTACCATTTTTCTCTTTTATTAGTGTAGATACCTGGATACACACACACACACACACACACACACAAACACAACCTCTGCCAAACTCATGTCTACTGAATTCTGCCTACCTTTGTGAGGCCTCTTGAAAACATCCACTACTTTCTATACCTTTTATCAACCCCTTTGCAGTTACCTAATCTCTGGCTTTCCAACTCATTTTTCAATTTTCTTCAGTTTCTCTCCCTTCTCTCTCTCTTTTTAAACATTTAATCACCTTTATTTATTTATTGTTTGTTGTTTTTTTTTGTTAATCCTCACCCAAGGATATTTTTTCCATTGACTTTTAGAATGGAACAGAGAGGGAAAGACAGAGAGAAACATCGATGTGAGAGAAAACACATGGATTGGCTGCCTTCTGCAGGAGCCCTAACCAGGGCCCGGCTGGGAGGAGCCTGCAACCAAGGTACATGCCTTTGACTAGAATCAAAAGGAAGAGCAGGCTGATGCTCTATCCACTGAGCAAACCGGCCAGGGCTCTCTCCCTTCTCTTAGGTCCTGCACCCGAGCATCTGTGTGCACACATACCAAACAGGTGGGGTAGTTCTGGGGTCAAATCTAGTTTTGTTATGAGGGCTTAATTTTTTTTTTCACTCCTAGACTATGCGACACTTCCAGTGTGCCTGCCGGAGTCGTCCCACAGGTGTGAGTGGTTTGGTTTGGTTGTAATCCATTAGGCACGCCATGGGATTCCGGGCAGAGGTCCTGGTTGCCCTTCAGTATTCCACTTTCCTTGCATAGTATTAGAACTTTAGCTAGGCACATGGTGGCCAAAGTAGATGACTGTGTCTCACCAATTCGTTATTGTACAAACTACCAAGGAAGTGATAATACCCAAGACGAGGAGCCCAGTAAGGTACAGCCGCATTGAAATGGGACACCAAGGCTTACACCCAACGAGAAGAACTTGAGAGTGTCCCTCTATTCCAAAGAAAGTCCTGGAAGCCCATGCAGAAATGGGTTAGTGCTGAAGTTCCGATCCAAATCGTGCGAAGAATTGCTGGAGAACGAGCGGGTTTCCTCCGAATGTTTTCTTCAGGGAAAACCGAACCATGTCACGTGCGCGCCACACCTGCGCGACCTCACACCTGTGCAGCCGGCGGGCTGCCCACAGAACCCGGACCCGGACCCGGACTCGGACTCGGGCGGACCTCACACCTGTGGAGCCGGCCGGCGCCCACAGAACCCGGACCTGGACCCGGACTCGGACTCGGGCGGACCTCACACCTGTGCAGCCGGCCGGCGCCCACAGAACCCGGACCCGGACCCGGACTCGGACTCGGGCGGACCTCACACCTGTGGAGCCGGCCGGCGCCCACAGAACCCGGACCTGGACCCGGACTCGGACTCGGGCGGACCTCACACCTGTGGAGCCGGCCGGCGCCCACAGAACCCGGACTCGGACCCAGACTCGGGCGGACCGGCCTGCCCTTCCCCCCGCGCCCTGAGGCCGGCGGACAAGCAGCCCGGGGGGCGCACCCCGCGTCGCGGGGCCGGGCGGGGCTGCTGCTCGCCGCGGCCGCCACCGTGAAGGCGGCTCGGGAAGCCGTGAGGGCCGCGTCCCGGAGCCCGAAGCGGGAGGAGCGTCCAGAGGAGGCGGCGGCGGGACGCGAGCTCCGTGAGTCCCGGGCCAGGTCTGCGAATGTGGCGGGGCTGGGGGGCATGCGGTGCGGTGCGGGCTGGGGAGCCCTCCCTCCCCCGCCACCCCCCCCCCTCCCGCGGACCCCAGCCTCAGCCCTGCGCTCCCTGCACGTGGGCTCAACCTCGGCATCCACCCAGCCCCGTTCGGTTCACGTTTCCCAGGCTGGGCCTTACTGTGAGTGGAAGGAACTGTTCTTCCCACATAAGGAAGAGGATTTTTGTAGAAATGATTAAGCCCTTTTACAAATAAGGGTTTTACGTGCTGTTACCTCAGAGCCTGACTCATGCGCTGATTTATTGTGTGACTAAGTAAGTTGGTTTTCCGTACTAAGTTTTTAAAGCAGGGAACGGATCAGCTGTGCCTGGGAATCCATTTGTATTATAAACTGAGACGCGTTGAAAGGAAGGTGAGGTTAAGAGACAGTTTGGGGGGGTTGCACTGGAGGGATTATAGCATCTGTGTATTTTGAGGTGAATGATTAAATGATTCAGACAAGACAGGAGAGAATGTCTGGGAAACTGATATGTGAAGTGATGGATGAGAAGGGGTGGGATTCAGAGCCCAAGTGAGATGTGAGAAGTAGAGTAGTTTTTGAGGATGAGCAGGTCAAGGGTAAGATGATTAGGGCAGGGAGCAGGGAACTGAGACTAGGTGCTTCACGGATGTTGGCTTACAGGGTGGTAACAAGAGGAGGGGGGGAAGGAGAGAGGGATCAGGTGATGGAAAGAATGAAGACATTCCCTGGTCTTTGATTGGACTTGGTGGCATTATAAAGAGTCTTTGGTAGATGCTAGGGAAGCTACTCAGCAATACACCTACAAAACCTCTCTTAGGGTCCTTTCTTTTTGGAGATGGTTTATTTCACATTTTTCCAATTCTGACTTTATCCTCCAGTGTTGGGATTGTCCCCTGTGAGCTCTCTCCTCCCCTACATACCAATCTATATATATAAAAGCCTAAGCAACGGCAGACCGTTTGACTCTTCGACCGGTAGCTATGATGTGCACTGACCACCAGGGGGCAGACGCTCAATGCACAGGCTTGGAAACATGGAACAGACTGATGAAGCTCAAAGGGGGAGGGGGAGGGCGGGAAGAGATTAACCAAAGATCTTATATGCATACTAGAGGCCTGGTGCACAAATTCATGCACTGGTGGGGTCCCTCGGCCTGGCCTGTGGGGATTGGGCCGAAACTGGCAGTCTGACATCCCCTGAGGAGTTCCAGATTGTGAGAGGGCGCAGGCCAGGCCGAGGGACCCCACCGGTGCACGGACTCTAGTTGGTTAATAAAATTATACAGGTTTCAGGTATACAATTTTACAATGTATCTGTATATTGTATTGTGTGTTTATAATCCCAAGTCAAGTCTCCTTCCATCACCATTTATCGCCCCTTTACTTTCTACCTCCTCCACTTCCCCTTTTCCTTTGGCAATCACCATGCTATTGCCTGTGTCCATGAGTTTTTCTTTGCTTAATCCCTTCACCCTTCTCACCCAGTCTCCATTCCCCTAACCTCTGATGGCTGTCAGTCTGTTCTCTGTATTCAGGAGTCTGTCTCCACTTTGTGAATTTATTTTGTTAATTAGATTCCACATATAAGATTCCACATATAAGTGAAATCATATGGTATTTGTCTTTCTCTGACTGGCTTATTTTACTTAGCATAACACTCTCCAGGTCCATCCATGCTGTCACAAAAGGCAAAATTTCTTTTTTTTTTAATGGCCCAGTAATATTCCATTGTGTAAATGTACCACAGCTTTTTTTTTTTTTTTTTTTTTTAAAAAAATATTTTTTATTGATTTTTTACAGAGAGGAAGGGAGAGAGAGAGAGAGAGAGAGAGAGAGAGAGAGAGAGAGAGTCAGAAACATCGATGAGAGAGAAACATCGATCAGCTGCCTCCTGCACATCTCCTACTGGGGATGTGCCTGCAACCCAGGTACATGCCCTTGACCGGAATCGAACCTGGGACCTTTCAATCCGCAGGCCGACGCTCTATCCACTGAGCCAAACCGGTTTCGGCCACAGCTTTTTTTCATCCAGTCATCTACTGATGGACACTTGGGCCACTTACATATCTTGGCTATTGTAAATAACGCTGCAGTGAACATAGGGTTGCATATCTTTTGAATTAGGGTTTTGGAATGTGCTACATTTTAAAGTTTTGTTTTGGCAGCCTGGCATCTGCACGGGGTTCTGCAGACAACAATTTTATCTCTGTACGGAGCATTTGGGCTTCCCCCTATCTAATCTTGTATAAGCATTTTACAAACAACGTCCCTTGGGAAGTCCTTGGCCACCGTCCAGCCTCCTAGAGCCAGATACTACATTGCTGACTTCAGGGTGGTCCTCGGGAACCGTTATTTGTTGGGACCAGGATATTTTTAAGCGTGCGAAAACACTTGTAGAGCGAGGAGAAAGCAGCATGTTAGCACTGCAGCTTTATAAAACACTGAAGCAAAGTTCCTTTGTTCAGAATGGCAGAATGAGAAAGGCTCAAGGCTGTTGTTCCAAGTTTTCAGAGTTAAAAGGTTTACCAAATGAGGTTTGCTTTTTCTTCATCCTCTTTGAATCCCCCCAGTCATGCTTGCTTGCTTGCTTTCAGTATTGCCAAATGAGAGAAGCCTCCAGAGTGCTGCTAAAAGAGATAATTTGGATCTTATGGAGAAGCTGTTTGAAAAGAAGGTTAACATTAATGCTGTGAACAACGTGAGTGGAATTCACTAACGTGACAGTGACTACTCTTAGGGTGGCTTGGGTTTACACAGGTCAACTGAAATATAATAAAAATAAAAATGATTGTGCTGGATAAAATAAGGGAGATCTCTGTTGTTGGTAATTCCAGAGTGTTTATGCTAAAGGTGAAATCAGCACTGGAATAGGCTCTGGGAGTTCCAATTTATCTTAAAGAGGGGAAGTGCACGTGGTCTTCATGCACATCTGTGCAAAGTCTGTGGGTGGGCAGTAAAGCCAACTGTCAAGGCTATGGGCCTGGGCTTGGTCCTCGATGGTAGCCTGTGGATGACTTTGGCCTCACACATTCTGGGAAGGCAGAACTTTTTTTGCTGCATCTCTGAGTTGTTTTCTCCCCAGTTATGTCCTGTGTGTTCGGTTCTTCCACATTTAAAATCTAAAGGCAGCGTGGGTTTTCATTCTACTGCTTTTGAAATATAGTACATGTTGGGCAATGGAGCCCTTTCTGAAACCTGGCTCTTAGTTGTTCTTCGAGTGGTTGGGTTTGGGGGAGAAGCCCACTGCCAGAATAGAAATTTCCTACTGCTTGGTTTTGTGGGGATTCCCTGAGAGCCCCTCAAAGTAGGGTTTGTTAAAGTGAACTGGTTGGGGACTGTGTCAATTGCTTAGGACAATTTGTGGAGTGGTGCAGGTTAGGGATGTAGGAGGTAAATTTAATGTTAAATGAAACAGAAGTTCCAAGGCATTCAGAGGGTTCTAGCAAATGTTCCCATGGCAATATGATTTTGTAAAATATAAAGAAGTGAGAAATTTTAACTACCATCGGTTAAGTTTTCTGATTCTGGCGTCAAATGGGGCTCCCTAAAGAGTGTAAACTTCAGGTTCCACAAAACCTGGATCTGCTCCAGGCAGTGAGGTCATAGAAACTGAAGTCTTGCATCATATGCAGGGGAAGGATGTTGAGCAGTTATTCATGTGTGTATGTGAGGAGATATGTGTTTATGTATATATTATGTACATGTGTGGGTGTCTGATGTGTTATGGGTGTATATATATTCATTGTCTATATACCTCTTAGAAGAGCAAAAGTTTGCAGCATAACAATTTTAGTAACAAAAAAAAAAAAAAAGAAAAAGGAAAGGAATTAAGGAAAAAAGGAGAGGAAAAAAAAAGCAAGGATCTTTGAAACTGTTGTTTAGGTTAATTGAATATGTAAAGCAGTAAGAATTTTTTACTGTAATCATTTTTCCAAGTAGCAGGAAATAGATTCTTCAATATAATTTTATAACCATTTCAGTTTTTTTACATATAACTTCCTGATATTTTAAACCATATTTTTATATTAAAGTATTTGGAGAAATACTCCTGGTGAATTGTATTATTCCTTATAATGACATCTCTATTAGGCCTGTTTATGGTAAATTGTTGACATGGTTACTTGTAATGTTCCTTAAAAATCTGAGATGATAGAGATGAAAAACTGTAGGTGGTTTTATTGAATTATCTTGGATGTTGTTTTGACTTGCATTTTTATTCACAAATAAAGTTAAGGGGCTGTATAAGCCCAAATTTGACATACTTCAGCATAGCTCTAGATTTCGGGTAATGTCAAGATAAGTAATGTTTTGTCTAACTTAGTTTATCACCAGTTTAGCTACCAAGGAAATCAGATGTTTAATTTAAACAGTTCTCATATTTTTGCAATAAATTTTTTTATATGAAACAAAGGATAGTAAATCAATGCCCAGGCACCTTCTTTGGAAGCAAAAACAGTGTCTAGAATATGGGAAATCTGAGACAAGTTTTATTTGCAAGCAAAGCATCCGTTGTTTGAAACACATTGAGCTGTCTCTGGACATCTCAGGCGCACCATGGTGGCTTTCCTTCGAAGCAAAAGATATTTATAGCTTTTTTGTTTTTATTCTCACCCGAGGATATTTTTCCCGTTGATTTTTATAGAGAGTGAGAAGGAGAGAGGGAGACAGAGAAAAACACCAATATGAGAGAGACACATCGATTGGTTGCCTCCGGAATGCCCCCCAGAGCCTCCAACAGAGATTCATGTCCTTGACCAGAATCGAACCCATAATCCTTTGGTCTATAGGCCAACACTCTATCCACTGAGCCAAGCCAGCTAGGACCACAGCTTGCTTTCTCTGTGCCTATTTCTTTCTCCTCTCTTCCCCATTCCCTCCCTTTCAGAAGAATTTGTTTGCTTCAGGAAATTTATAGTCCAAAAAATCACAGAAGAAAGAACACATATGTATATATTGAAAATCTAGGAAAATTTTTGTTATACATTATCAATATATTCTAGCCAGGAAACATTTACCATTTTTAATGATTGCATATGGGGAAAATACAACTTCTACTCTAATTTGAAATTCATTCTATTGTTACAAGCAATGATAAGTTATGCAATGAATTTCAGCATGGGGCATATCCTCCAGTGGACTGCCGAATTCTCTGGTATTTCTGATAATAGATGAAGGCAAGAGTATGCTAGATACAATTCTCACTACTTTCAAAGACAGAAACGAGTAGATAAATAATAAAAGTACAAGCCCCTGATAGAAAATTATGGTCATTCTAGAAACAGGAATCTTAAAAAGGCTAAATAAAAATCGGATTACTGAAAATACAGTTATGTTTCCTCAGATGAACCGCACAGCCCTGCATTTTGCAGTGGGGGCAAATCATTTATCTGCGGTGGATTTCTTGCTTAATCGCAAGGCCAGGGTGGATGTTGCTGATAAGGTAAGCTCATCTTCCTTTGGTAGAATGAATTGGAGCAGAATGAATGTGTGGGGAAATCTGGTCACTTCAGTTATCTTTTCTTCACATATGCACAAAATGTTTCCATTGGCAGTATTCATTTTGGAAAGGTCTCTTTGAGAATATATGTATTATGTGCTCTGTATTTGGCAACTAAATTGCTTATCCATTGCCTTTAGGACTTAGGCTTTTATTTATTTTCCCATATTCACATTATGGCTAGTAGCATGCATTTGTAAAAATAAAATGGTTGCTCAGAGTATAATTTGGGACATGGGCGATAGAAGCTAACTGGCCTCAGGGACATTAAATATTGACTTTGCCCTGTGAACTCTGATAAAGAAATAAGGGTTGTGCTTGCTTCGGCAGCACATATACTAAAATTGGAATGATACAGAGAAGATTAGCATGGCCCCTGCGCAAAGATGACACGCAAATTCGTGAAGCGTTCCATATAAAAAAAAAAGAAGGCTTAATAAACATATAGGATGTACTAGGTATCAGTCTTAGGATTTGAATATTTAGTTCCTCAAACTTGTAGGAAAAGTAATACTATAATAATCAATTTACAGATGTGGAGTCTGAGAAAGATTAAATAGCTTGCCCCCCAAAATTACATCTAAGAAGGAGTGGAGGCAGGATTTGGACCTTGCTTAACTGATTCCAGAGACCATACCATTACCCATAAATCAGCCAATGTGTCTGCTCAGATATGAAAACCATTGTGAGGATTTTCCAGCCACTTTTCCCAACTTTATCTAGTACTTTACTGTGGTACAAGGAGCCCATTTGGGCTGGAGAAATCCAACATCATGTTTATCATCTCCAGTTGCAAAAAGAGATGATAGCCTTGGTTTTTAGTTAATCCAGTGGACCATGGTTTTGAAGTTAAACTGTTCAGAAGATTCCCACAGAGCTAGTCTATTTTCTCTCTGAAATGACTCTTTGGAGGGTAAGGCTCAGCGTTGCTCTACCTTCATGTCTTACAGAACTTGGGTTTAGTATGTTCTTAGTAAGTCTTTGGAAGGTAAATGAACTAGGTCCGTTCAAACCAATTGATCATCTTGTTGGTTTTGTTGGCAATCATAGACGTGGTCTAGACAGATAATGATGAGAATTTCTCCTTGTTCACCAGTAGGGTACATCCCTCTCTATTTTATTGCTCTGGTTTTGTTGGGCAAGTGGATTGATCAGTAACAGAAGCAGAATGAAGAACGATACAGAGGGACACCAGAAGCACTCCAACATTGTGAGTGTAATAAGTTGTGTTATGGTAATGGTACTTAAGGAACATGTATTTTAGGTCTGGAAATTGTTGTTTATTTTTTAGTGTTAGTTAGCCTGCAAAAGATACTTTGGTCATAGACCTGATTACGAAGAATCTATTCTTCTTTTGACATTGAAATCCTGGTACAATAACTTTTTTATTTTATTTTAATTCTTTTTTAATTGATTTTTTAGAGAGGGGAAGAGAGACAGAGACAGAGAGAATGAGAGAGAGAGAGGAGAGAGAGAAAAACACGGATTTGTTGTTCCACTTATTTATGCATTCATTATAATTCATTCTTGTATGTTCCCTGACCGGGTATTAAACCCACAACCTGGGACAATGCTGAACCAACTGAGCTCCCTGGCCAGGGCCTTTACTTTAATTCTTTTTTTTTTTTTTATTAGATAAGGTATTACAAATGTGTCCTCATCCGCCCCATTAACCCCCAACTCCTGCCCCCCCCCCCCCCCCCGCGACCTGCACACTCATGCTCCCATCCCCCTGTTGTCCATGTCCATTGGTTTGGCTTATATACATGTATACAGGTCCTTCGGTTGATCTCTTTAATTCTTATATTAATAGACTATACAATTAAGTTTGGGTGTGTGTGTGCGTTTTTGGCATACAGTGCTATGAATTTTAACACATGTTCATAGATTCATGTAGCCACCACTCCAATCAAAATACTAAACGTTTGCATCATGCTGCTCTTTGTACTCAACCACCCCCAACCCTGGCAACCACTTATCTCTTCTCCATCTCTATAGTTTGCCTTTTTGAGAATGCCATGTAAATGATATTGTATAGTATATATAACCTTTGACACTGGCTTCTTTCACTCAGCAAAATGGCTCTGTTGTATGTATCAATAATTCCGCCCTTTTATTGCTGAATAGTATTCCACTGTATAGCTGTAACACCATTTGTTTATCCGTTCACCAGTTGAAGGACATTAGAGTTGTTTCCAGTTTTTTACCATTCCTTGATTTATTTATTTTATTTTACATTATTTTATTTTATTGTTGACAGTATTACAGATGTCTCCCATTTTCTCCCTTTTTGTCCCCCTCCACCCAACCCTTCCCCACCCCAGGTTTTCCCCATGCTATTGTCTGTGTCCATGGGTTATGCATATATGTTCTTTGGTTAATCTCTTCCTGACCCTTCCCCCACAACCTCCCACCCCACTGAAGTCTGTTATTCTGTGTTTCTGGGGGAAAGGGGAGGTTGTTTGTGTTAGAAAATATTTTATTAATTTTAGAGAGGGAGAGAGATAGAAATATCAATGATGAGAGAGAATCATTCCTGTCCCACACTGGGGATCAAGCCCACAACCTGAGCATGTGCCCTGACCGGGAATCAAACCATGACCTCCTGGTTCATAGGTCAGTGCTCTACCACTGAGCCACACTGACCGGATGTCCATTTTTTAATTGTTACAAATAAACCTTCTAAAAACATCAATGCATAGGCATTTATATAAGCACTAGAGGCCCAGTGCATGAAGTTTGTGCACTCAGGGGCAGGGGTGTTCCTCAGCCTGACCTGTGCCCTCTAATAGTCCAGGACCCCTTGGGGGATGTCTGGGAGCCCTCGCTCCTTACCGCCTGCCTGCTTGCTGCTCCTTACCACTTGGCTCGCTGCTCCTTAGCACTGCTGGAGGCAGGAGAGGCTCCCGCCACTGCCGCTGCACTAGCCAGCCGTGAGCCCGGTTTCTGGCTGAGCAGTGCTCAGCATTGAGCATCTGCCCCCTGGTGGTCAGTGCGCATCATAGCGACCAGTTATTCTGCTGTTTGGTTGATTTGCATATTAGCCTTTTATTATATAGGATAAGTTTTCATTTCTCAGGTGTAAATACCTAGGAGTGAGATTACTGGGTCATATAGTAAGTGATGTACAAGAAGCTTCCAGACAGTTTTCTAGAGTGGCTGTTCCATTTTCATTCCCACGAGCCATATAGCAGAGTTCCAATTGTTTCACATCTTCATCAGAACTTGGTATTGTCATTGCTTAATTTTTGCCATTCTAATAGGTTTGTATTGGCTTCTCATTGTGGTTTTAATTTGCATTTCTTTAATGGGAGGTTGTGTCTTTTCTTGTGTTATTTACCCTTCACATATCTTCTTTGGTGATATATCTATTCAAATCTTTTGAATATCTTTTTAGAAATTGGTTGTTTTCTTATTGTTGATTTTGAGAGTTATTTATGTATTATAGATACAAATATTTAGTCAGACAGGTGATTTGTAAATATTTTCTCATTTTCTGTAGCTTTTTCATGTTTTTTCAGACCAAAGTTTTAAATTTTGATAAGGTGCAGTTTACTTATATATTTTTATATAGTTTTAAAAATTGACTTTAGAGAGAGAGGGAGAGGGAGAGAGAGATAGAAACATCAGCTGCCTCCTGCATGCCCCCTACTTGGGTATCAAACCAGTGACCTCTTGGTGCATGGGGCGACACTCAACCAACTGAGCCACAGCAGCAGGGATACTTATCCTATATAATAAAAGCCTAATATGCAAATTAACCAAAGGGTGGAACGGCCAGTTGCTATGACGCGCACTGACCACCAAGGGGCAGATGCTCAATGCAGAACAGTGATGGCGAACCTTTTGAGCTCTGCGTGTCAGCATTTTGAAAAACCCTAAGTTAACTCTGGTGTCGTGTCACATATAGAAATTTTTTGATATTTGCAACCATATTAAAACAAAGACTTATATTTTTGATATTTATTTTATATATTTAAATGCCATTTAACAAAGAAAAATCAACCAAAAAAATGAGTTCGCGTGTCACCTCTGACACGCGTGTCATAGGTTCACCATCACTGATGCAGGAGCTGCCCCCAGCCTGCAGGCCCTAGGCTGGCCAAGGCGGGTGCCAGTGGGGGCACCCCTCCCAATTGCCCCGCCAGTCACCCTGCAGAGGGAGGTGACAGGTGGCAGTGGGGGGTGGGGCCAGTGAGTGGGCGGTGCCAGGCTGGCCAAGGTGGATGCCAGCAGGGGACCCTCCCCGTTTCCCCCCCGCCCCCCCATTGCCCAGCTGGTCGCCCTGTAGAGGGAGGCGAATGGTGGTGGCGGTGGGGCGGGGCCCTTGAGTGGGTGGTGCCAGGCTGGTGGGGGGGGCAGCGGGGGCCCTTGATCGCCCCACCAGTCGCCCCACAGATTGGCCCTGATCACTGGCCAGGCCTAAGGACCCTACCTGTGCACGAATTTCTGGATCTGTTTCACCTGTACAACATTCAGGGGCCAGTCTGAGACTTGGGCAGTTGTCTAGCTGTTCTCCAAGCTTTTGTCAAGCTGTTTAGGTTCAGGTCCATGTACAGGTCAGGGGTGAGGCCAGGAATACATACATAACTTTATGGGATTGCTTTCTTGAGCTTCACTTCTCCAAGACCATCTCCCCCTATTTTCCAGCTTCAGGGCCCCTCTCCCCTTTTTCCTGGTCCTCTGACTAGAGAGCTAAGGGTGTGGTCTCCCAGCTTCACTATGTATTCTCACAGTTGGGTCTGCCTCCAGGACTAAGAGAAGAAAAGAAGTAACATGAATTCCCCCTCCCAGTCCTGCCCCCTCTCTGACCACAATTTCTCTGGTCAGAGAGAAGGATTCCCATGGTCAGAGATTTAGGTGCTTGCCCAATCACTGCTGCTACCCCTCCTACCACAGGGTTACAGCTTTGGGAGTGAGGCTTGCCTAGAGCAGGGCCAGAAGAGAGAAAAGAAACAGGATTTCCTTTCCCTTTTCTGTCCTATAGGGTCCCCCTTCCGCTCCTTAGACCAGAGAGGGCTTCTCTTGGAGCTTTTTCTGTCCCCGCCCAGGGTGTAGTTCTGTGATTTGCACTTCCATGAGTCTAAGTGGGAAGGTATGAAAGTAAAAAAAAAAAAATCAAAAAAAAAATCAGCAAACCCTAATTGTTTATAGTTTGGGTTCTGGTTTTCTTCCCCAATCTACCTGTTACCATTTACTTTTCAGATTTCTCAAATAGCTTCTCCATGCATTCTGTCCAGAGATTCTAGTCACATTTGGTGAGAAAGACAGGGTCCTGGTTCCCCATCTTAACCAGGACCGAAAACCCACATCTTTAATCCTATACAATAAAAGCCTAATATGCTAAGTGTCTGGTCATCTGGTTGGTTATTCAACCAATCAAGGTGTAATATGCTAATGGTGTGCTAAGGCCACTCAACTGCTCGCTATGATGTGCACTGACCACCATGGGGCAGATGCTCCAACCAGTAGGTTAGCTTGCTGCGAGGGTCCGGCCGATCCCCGGCTGGCCAACCTCTCGCATCCCTCCCTGGATCTGATCATGCACCAGTGGGTCCCTCGGCCTGGCCTGCGCCCTCTCGCAATCTGGGCTGAGGGACTCCTCCCACTACCACCACCCAGTACATGAATTTCATGTACCGGGCCTCTAGTGTGCTATAAAAGCAAATAGAATTGTACAATAAATACCTATGTGTTCATTGCTTAGGTGGAATAGCATTTTTCTTTTAAACACAGTGTTTCTAATATATTAAATATACTACTGGTTTATGTCAGAGTATAAGTCAATTATTCACAAAATATTTTACCAACTTATTCTATTTGAGGCTTTTCCCATTTGGAAGCTTCTTGTAATTTGCTTTATGAGACTGAAGTGCTGTCAGGTAAAAGGTATAGTAATTTATGATGTGTCATTATACTCTGCTTTGACAGGTTCACTAAGTTAAATATTCCTATAACTAATGTAATTACAGTGGCATTAGTATATAACTAATAAGATGATTTTTATAATTCAAGCAATGCCAGGTTTGGTCAAACCTGGCAGCTTCTTTATTCAGTTGAGAATCCCTGACTTTGACTTGGCAAATCTGTTTTGTAAGTTCTAACACCTATTTGCAGAGTCAATAATTGAAGCTCTTCACCATCAGTATTTACTCGGTGCTTGTTGTGGGTAAGTCTCAATGCCAACTTCTGGGGATTCAACTAGATACAAGTTCTTGTTACTCAAAGTGTGGTCCTGGACCAGAAGCACTGGTATCACCTGGGAGCTTCTTAGAAATGCAGACTCCCAGGCCCACCCTTCACCTTTTGAGTTAGAATCTGTGACTTAGCAGGATCCCCAGGTGATTGTGTCTGGAAGGACTGGCATGAGATACAGTCCCTGCTTTGAGGGGCCTGTAACCTCCCAGGGGAGCAAGGACCAGGACTGTCACAGATGTGTACTGTTTGAGGCACTGCATGACAAGGATCAAATGCATAGCCCACATGCTGAGGACTCCAGGTTCAACGTGGGTAGCATTCCAGAGTCTTGGGAAGAGGCAGAATAGGTAAAAGGAAGCTCTTCTTCCAGATGTGAGCAAAGGATCCCGGGTGGAGGGCACATGATGTTCAGAGAATGATGGCCATCATCTGCTCTCAGAGCTTCTTTTTCTGGGAAACTTTTCAAGAGCAAATGTTCCCAGGGGACGTTGTTGACCTCCTCACCTATGACCAGACTGGTGATGAGGACAGGCTGTTAGTGGCGGTGGGCATTTCATACTGTACAGAGCATCGTGTACTGACAGTGATGGTAATCCATGACACATGCTCATAAACTGCCTCAGGCATATCAGTTTGATAGTACAAGACTTAGTTTTATGACGGTTCTCCTGGGGGGGGATTAACATCTGTGAGCGGTGATTCTTTGCCTCTGAGGAACAATGGTTCCACCCCGAATTTATGGCTTCTGAGACTCAAGTTGTTTGTAGCTTGAATTCTTGGCTTTTGGATTTTATGGTCAGTGTTTGAAATCTTTAAGTGTTGGTGGATTGGAAATTAGGAGTGACCTTTTAGGGAAATTTTGAGCTCCTATCAAAATGTGATTTATACTCTATCCCAAATATTTCTGACCTCTTTTTTTGACCATATGTGAAACTGGACTTAGTGCTATTGAATATAAAGCATTAATTGTAAATTAATGGGAGGAACTGTGTTTAGGGCACATTTCTTGGAGAACCTCAACTAATTATTGTACATGTTGTTGTTCTTTGAGGAAAAGAGTACAGAAATTGGTAAACATTTTCTTTATACTGGAATTATAAATATTTAAATAGACTATGTAGGCCTAACTGCATAATACACATCAGCAACAATGTAATATTTTTTATCCAAATGTTTTAAATTTATAGTTTGTTGAATACACAGATGTGGAACCTGCAGATATGAAGGACCAACGGTATATACATATACACATATGAGTTTTTCTGGTCATTGCTTGTTTTATAAAAATGGGATTATGTTATATTTTATCTGCATCTTATTTTTTACATTTTTACAGCTACCTCATGGAAAGCACTCCAAGTCAATTGTTGTAGCTCTAATTCACGATTTTTAATGGCTGCATGATGTGTTCCCTAATTTGTTCAACATTCCTATATTGATAGACATTTGCTTCGCTCCCAATTTTAAGGGTTAAAATTAATATCCTTGTTGATATAACATTAGGTCTTAAAACTTATTTTCATGGGATAGATTCCCAGGAGTGGGATTGCTGGTTGTATTTAAAATTTTAATAGAGATTGACAGATTGCTTAAACATAATGGCTTCATTTTCCGCTGATACCTTTCTTGGTACACTTTTCAATTGGTTTAATTGTCTTTTTCTTGTTGATTTGCAAGAGTACTTATATATTAGAGAAAGTAACTATTTATCTTTATTAAGAAACATTTAGCGAATCAAACCTTTGTTATGGACTTTGTTTATCAACAGTCTTTTATAACTTCTGGATTAAGATATTGTGCATTGCAGTCTAGATTTTCTCCTAAGGTATTTACTGTTTGTGTGCTTTTGTGTGTTTGTGATAAGATATAGGACTTAATTTTATTTTCTTCCAGATAGAGAGCCACTTGTGCCCTGCACCATTTATTTGTTTTCCCCATAGAAACGAAATATCATCTTTGCTGTATATGAAAGTCTCTCCCTGTTTCTTACTTTTCAACAGTTGACTGTTAACTTGGCTTTTGGTGACTTCACATGCGTTCTTTTCTTCTCTCGGGAAAGCATGGCTTGACAGTAATTCACCTTGCAGCCTGGTCTGGAGGCCTTGAGATCATGCTCATGCTGGTTAGAGCTGGAGCAGACCAGAGAGCCACGAATCGGGTCGGTATGTGGGTCACTCCTGGACATAAGCTCTCACCTCACAGTGCAGGAAGGGGAGGTCTTGAGATCACTATGTGATTACCTCCTCTAACCTGGCTGTTCTCAGGATGGAATGGCTGCCCTTCACTTCACAGCTCAGAGCAATAATGTGCACATTGTGTAGTACCTCACTCAAGATCTGCACCTGAAGGACCTGGACCAGCCTGATGAGGTACACTTGCTGTGGTAGGACAGGTCTCCCATACACCCCTATCAACTTCCCCTTTCTTTCTGCCCCTGCTGGAATGCCAGTGCAGCCAGCACAAACCTACAGCCAGCTCTTCCATCGCCCTGGCAGAACCATGGAGCAGAAGGGAAGTGCGGGTGTTGGCCATGGCCCTGGCTCTGGTAGTAAGGAAGCCACCAGATCCCTTCTTCCCTCTCTACTCCCTCATCCTGGCAGGGGTGTGGGCAGCATCCACAACTGTTTGGTATTCACAATGAGTAACCACACTTTACCCTATGATGCCTGGCCTTTTAGGAATGTACTTGACCCAAGGCTCTACAGTGCCGGAAGCCAATTCCAGCATGTCATAATTGCAAGAGTTTCATCAAAAGGTTGATGAACTTGGGGACTCAACAAGGGCTGAGTCACATGTGTTGTCACCTGTTGAGAATGGCTGAGGGCATTTCCCCAAACCTGAAAAGGGATGATTGCTTAGCTGCCAGACAGCTCAGGGCATCTTAATCTACATGTTATTGCCTCCTACTGGCCAAACACCTGAACAGCCGTAGGCAAATTCTTCCAATCTGACAATGGGTTCTGTACCTAACCCTACCCTTTGAAGTGTATATCTACACCTCACCTTAGGACAAATTGTGTTAATAAAAAGCAAAGGGTCCTGAGAAGAGGAGATCTTAGTTTCTTTAGCTAAGCTCCTCTGACTCCCAAATGCCTTTCAAAATTATGCTTCGTCTCTGGACTCTTTAAGTTACACACAGCCCTTCTCCAGATTGCTGGACCCTTCTAGATGCTGGAACAAGAACCCTGGCACTACAGTAATGAGCCATGGAATATAATGCAATTTTATCATATTTGTCCATGTTTCTTTTGTTTTCATAAGGAGATATAATAACAGCTTTTGAGTAGTTATTAGTGTGCTAGGTACAGAGGAAAGCTACTTACATTCATTATTTCAGTGAGAGACTAGAGCCTGGCACACATGGATGTTAAACAAATCATTGCTGAATGAATGAATTATCCTATTCATCTGCACAATAATTTTATAATGAAGAAAATAGTGTGCTCATTGTTAAAGGTAAGGAAGTTGAGGCTCAGAGAGGCTAAGTACTTGATCTGAAGTCCCAAAATGAGAAAGTGAAAGAGCCAGATTGTGTGTTCAGGTCTGGCTGACTCCACTTACCGTGCAGTACTGTGTCCCTTTTCAGATGACAGTGGCCATTGCCCACGTGCTAGGGATTGTCTTTTCTCTGCAGTATCTCTTAGGTGTTATTTTCATAGGATAGAATTCTCTGTGAGGTTGGCTTTTGCGGGGGGGGGGGGTGCATTTTTATTTTGAATGAAACCACCTTTTCACTGTACCTCCAGAACATTATTTTCCATAAAAGCCTCTAAAAGTTAGTCAGCAATATTTACTTCATTTTACTTCTTTTAAAAAAACTCTTACATTTTTTCCTGACCTCAGTCTAAAAACAACAATAACAAAAGCTATTTCTTCAAATAAAGTCTATAAATTTCTTTTACTTCCTCTGAGTATGACTAAGCAACTATACATTTATAGCTTGGAGGTAGAGAGGCTTGGGCTATGGTCTGGGCATATATTATCTATGTGGCTCTAAGCAAGTTCTCCAACTGCTGAAAGCCTCAGTATCTCCATTTGTACAATGGGAATAATAAAATCTACTTCATGGTAGCACCAAGGGAATGATTGGAGGGAGATTGACCTCTATATAATTTTTTTTTCAGCAACACCCCCATTTCTTGATGTAGACAACTGGCATTTTGTCAATTTTTTATGTAAAAATGGCTATGCTGATGAGCTTCATGGTGAGCCATTCCATCACCCCTTTCCAATCAGACATTACCCCTAAAACATTTTTATGTAGCAAATATTGGAGCAGCCACTATTGGAATGCTTAAGTGAGTTAATGACTAAAGCACTTAACAAAAAGCACTTGACACATGGTAAGTGTTCACTAAATGGTAGCTATATAACAATTATTATAGGATAAAGTCCACTATCTGATTTCCTCAAACCGATAATTACAGTCAGATAGCATCTAGTGTCAGGGAAAAGTTGGATCATTCTGGTTTGATGGATGCTGAGTAGGGGTGCAGCCTCTGAATGAATTCTATTCAGTTCAGTTAGCAGGTATTTGTTGAGGGCCTGTCATATATAAGACACACGACTGTCTTCCCTTTTTGTGGACTCTGGGTGCTTTCATGGGAGACAGCAATGTGTGGGGAGGACCAGGTGGGCTGAAAGGGCTCAAAGATCAAAGCACATTTGTGGAGACCCTCCCCTATTTCAAGAGCTTCTTCTGGCCAGCAACCTTTGTGAATGTGGAGCAGTCTTTTCTATCAAACTAGAGGCCCGGTGCACGACATTCGTGCATGGGGTTGGGGGGTTCCTCAGCCCGGCCTTTCACAGTCCAGGAGCCCTCGGGGGGATGTCTGACTGGCCTAAGCTGCAGTAGAACATCCTTAGTGCTGAGCTCTGCTCAGCTGGGTTTGTGGCTGAGCGGAGCTCCCGCTGTGGGAGCACACTGATCACCAGGGGGCAGCTCCTGCATTGAGCGTCTGCCCCCTGGTGGTCAGTGCGCGTCATAGTGACTTGTCATTCTGCTGTTCGGTCAATTTGCATATTATCCTTTTATTACATAGGTTGTGTTTCATTTCTTCAGCTGGTCTGAGTTTGTCCTGTTCCACCCTTCTTCCTCCTCCTCTGACTATCTGTTGGGTAAAAGGCTGAGGAGCCTCGGCAACGGGCTGTGCAAGCTACATGTCCAGCTGAGAGATCTTCAAAGAAAGATGGCTCTAGAGATATATGAGGAATGAACAAATAATGAGCACACTTGGTCATCTAGGGAGAGAAGAATCTCTGAGTCCACTTTTAGTACTGTAAGAAACTTGGATTGATCAATTCCAAAGACAAAGTCTACTCTTTTTCTAAGATCTGTAGGTGGGGTGAAGGATGCTGGCAAAAGCTAGTGGGAGCACAGGGTCTATGAATTTATCACTAGGTTTTCTGTCAGTGTTTGCTTGAAAGTATTGTGGAGCTCGTGAACACATTTGATAGAAAAGACTGCTCTACCTTCACGGTCAGCCCTCTGGCATAGTGTCTTATCAACAGAAAGTGATTAAGAGCCTGCTTATCTGCCCAGCCTTAGTCAAGTCCTTTCTTTAGCATGGAGGGAACTCCAGATGCTAGCAAGGAAAGCTCTACTGTGCAGAGGTCTTATTAATAAAATGGATTTGTCTGGGATTCCCGTGGAAATGGATGGTCAGGTTGGACTTTGGGTGCCCGTTAATGACTGTTTATTAACATTTTTGCTGAATTTGGTAACTTGTCAAATATGATGACCCTGACAGTAAACTTAAAAATGAAAAATAGAGATTAATCAAAGAACATATATGTATATATGCATAACCCATGGACACAGACAATGGCATGGGGAAGACCTGGGTAGGTTGGGGGTTGGGTGGAGGGGGGGAAAAAGGGAGAAAATTGGAGACATCTGTAATACTGTTAACCATAAAATAAAATTTAAAAAAAGAAAAATAATTTCTAATCAACAATTGCAACTCTTAAGACTTACATGCAAAAAATTTAAATGCACTAAATTAAAACGTGTTAGGTTAAATATACATTAAGTTAATACAGGAAAAAAGGAGCAGGCATTCTGGGCCCTCCTTATTTTTGTTAGTAGGGAAGGGAATCAGTAACCTGCGCTGGGAAGGCATTGTGATTTGTCTGGGCCCCGAAGTCTGGGGCTCTGACACCAGGCTCTACTTTTCTCCTGGTGGAAAAATCTCCCTGCTCCCTTGCCTTCAAAGTGAGAGGTAGTCCTATGAGATGTAGTTGATAGAGGCCTATCCAGTTAAAAAGGGTCAGGTGGCTAAAAATGAAATGACATAATCAGAAACTATATTTAAAAACATTTATTTAAAAATTCCTGTTGTTATTTTGCCTACATGTACTAGGATGGTAGAAAAGATTTATATTGCATTTTACCGTTTCTTTAGGCTACGTTTGGTTTTTTCTATTTACTAGATGGGATGCTGCTGCCCGATTCATGAACTGTTGAATAAAGCCATTTAGATCTTTAACTTAATATACATATACTTTATGATATTTCTGATGTTCATAAGGTACAGATTACTTTGTATAAATTGGCTTTCACTTGTTGTTGTTGGTCACATTTTTAAAGGGCATTCAAAGTTTAAAGGAACAACTGTTTTGTTGGCGAGGAAAGATGTTTCATTTGTGATAACCTCCCATTTCCTGCCAGGCTATTCTTTGTGGGTGGGTCCTCTTATCACTTTGTTTCAATATGCAGAAATGCAAGACTTATGGCAAAAGTAAAAGAATAAGGCCATTTGAAGTTGAACAGAGCCTCTGAGATACTCCTAGCAGTGTCTGTCCCCAATTTACTAAATATGTATTAGTTAGAATTCTTTCTGTTATGAGTTGGGGGAGAAGGGGGAGGGGAGCAGCTTAATCTAGATTAAGAAATAAGGTAATTTATTAACTCCTAAATTTGAGGGTATATCTGGCTAGCTTCAGGCATGGCTGGATCCATCTCCTGGCTTTCTCTGTGTTGGCATTATTGATAGGTATACTCTCCACAAGGTGGGAAAGACAGCTGCTAGCAACCTCCAGTTTATACTCTTATGGACATTCTTAAGTATTTTATTTATTCACTTATTTACTTTTATATATGTTTTTATTGGTTTGAGAGAGAGAGGAAGCGAGAGGGAGAGAGAGAGAAACATTGATGTGAGAGAGTAACACCAATCAGTTGCCTCTCATATGTACCCCGACCATGGATGGAACCCATAAACTGGGTGTGTGCCCTGATCGGGAATTGACCAGCAACCTTTTGGTGCCTGGGATGATAGTCAACCAACTGAGCCACACTGGCCAGGGCTGAACAATGCCTTCTTTCTTGATTCCATTTCATATAGACCAGCGGGTCGCGACCCCTTTGGCGGTTGAACGACCCTTTCACAGGAGTCGCCTAAGACCATCCTGCATATTAGATATTTACATTATGATTCATAACAGTAGCAACATTACAGTTATGAAGTAGCAACGAAAATAATTTTATGGTTGGGTCACAACATGAGGAACTATATTTAAAGGGCCAGAAGGTTGAGAACCACTGTTCTAGGAGCATTTAAGCCAGGCTTTTAGCCAAGGACCCTGGCCAACAGGGGAGCATCCATTTGTTTATGTGTGTGTGTGCACTCTTTTCTGACCATCTGGCGAGATGATCAGGATTAATGGATTTAACTTAATTAAAGACGATCCCAGGAACTTGGTTCTTTTGGATGAAAGTTAGGACGGATGTTTTAGAAACTCAAAATGAACATCAATCACCTCGGGGGGATTGTAGGTGTGCTGTGCCTTCAGGAATCACTATAGAGATGGAGTCCTGAGGTCACAGGGTTTAAGTTAAAGTCTTAGTCGTGCTTGCTCTGCTCTGTTTTAATGCTTGGCCACTGGAATGTGTGTACTTGGGTTTCATCCACCTTTTGGCTATTTTTGAGTCAGGGCCCATTGGGGAGAACTCGTAACATCCAGCAAACTGTAATTACAGGTTATGATAGGCTTCCTTGCACAAAGTAGAGTGTCTGTGATATTGCTAGCCTTTTGGACAAGGCCCATAACATCCATACCGTCGCCGGCTGCCTCTGTTTCTTGGGAGAAGCTGCTGCCAGAGCAGCTGGAGTGGCCTGTGTGAATATGCTCTAGACTAGAGCAATTGCCTCCAAACATGATTGGTAGCAAACCCATGTCGGGAAACACAGTTTGTGCGTGTGCCGGCCACATATATATTTTTAGTTAACACATTACAAAACATATGCCTGAAATAGACATTTTAAAAAATTGAGATAAGAATCAAGATAAACAGCAGTTCTCATATTTCCCCGACACTGAAATGATTCCCTTGTATACCTCTCGTGTGTTTTCTTGCCAGTTTTCTTTGAATTCCCATGCATGTATACATTGTAGTGGATGCCCCAAATTCATTTAGTTTATTATTTAGTTAGTTTATTTCAGTTTTCCTTTATTATATGCTATCATGAACCTCTTGGTGCGTAACCCTTAGTTTGAATTCCTCACTATTTCCTTTGGGTGTATTCTTAGAGGTAGGATTGTTGGATCAAAGATATGAACGTTTATTAGGCTCTTAATATGTTAAAGATGTGAATTCTTTCCTTCACATTTTGTGCAAATGTTTTTCCACTGGGGTTTGCCTTTTGGCATCTCTTTTCCTGGGAAAATGAGAAGGTAGGTTATGAGGAGAAATTGTGTTGTAACAGATGGCTGTCCCAGGCACTCAGGTGAGGCAGCAGGGACACAGTTTTTCCATCTGGTTGGAATGGGAACTTATTTCGATGCTCTTGCACCCCCATTACCATGATTGTTCATATCGAAAGAGCTACAAGTAGAACCTCTGAGCTGTCCTGATGCAGTTCTTAAGGATGTTTTTCTTAACATCCAACAGGGGAAATGGTTTTAGGAAAGAATCTGCACGTGGAGGGGAAACTGTCCAAGTAGTTGTTATATGAGACCAGTTTCTTTTCTCTCTCTGTTTTGGCCTAAACTAAACTCACTCTGTCCTGTTAGGTTTGTCATAAGTTTCAAGAAACTTAATTATTACGGAAATAGCATGTTACTCTTAAAAAAATGACATACAACATTTTAAGTCATTTTTAAAGGTTAAAGCTGCACTTGGTACACATGTGCTTCTATTTTTGTGTTTCACTGCATCATAAGTCCTTGTTTCTGTGATTATCTTTCTAAAAAGCTGTTACCGTCTGATGGGTAGGGTCTGTGTCATATTTGTCTTTTCCATCCCAGTGCCTAGCAGTGCCTAGCAGTGATAGATAGTAGGTGTCTATTAAATGTTTTCTGGATAAATTAACAAAGGTTAAGGTTATGAGTGATGGAGGGAAACAGTTTGAAAGGAGGCAGCATAACAGAGTAAAGAATGCAGGTTTGGGAGCCAAACAGCTGGACTGCATCGTAGTTTTGCCACTTTCCAACTGAGGCTCAGTTTCTTTATCTGTAAAATGAAGATAATATTAATTCTGATCTCATGGGGTTGTTGTGGAACTTAACTGTGCCAAAGCATAGTCTTGGCAAAATATGTTGGCACAGAGATGCTTAATAAATGCTATCCATTATCAAGAGTAATGCACAAATGCTATCCATTAGTAAGAGTAAAGCACACTGTTTCTCAAGCAGCTTCATTCCATGACAAGAGGTAATTAATTTTTACATTTTTCCTTTTGTTAGAATGGAGAAACACCCTTCTTCCTAGCTGTTGGAGGAGGTCATGAAGAATGCAGCAAAGTGCTGGTGGCAGCAGGAAGTGCTATCAACATTCCAAATAAAGTATGTGTTCCACTCACGCAGTGGGAGGGGCACTCAGGATGCTCTCTGGGTAAGCTGGTCCTGTGTTGGTCCCCTCCCTGGGCTTCTGTAGCGTTAATATTTATAATTGGGTTTGTCTGGGGTAAACAGTATGGATTTACCTCTGAATCCCCTAGTTAATGTCTCCTCAAGAGCAATGCCGTTCTCCCTAGTTATTTTTTCATTTTTTCATTTAAAAAAAGTTTTAGAGAGAGGAAGGGAAGGAGGGAGAGGGAAAAGGAGGGGGGAGAGAGAGAGAGAGAGAGAGAGAGAGAGAGAGAGAGAGAGAGTAACATCAGTGTAAAAGAGAAACATTGATTGGTTGTTTCCCTTATGTGCCCTGACTGGGGGTTGAACCCAAAACCCAGGCATGCACCCTGACTGGGAATTAAACCTGCCACCTTTTTGGTGTACGGGAGGACATTCCAACCAACTGAGCCACACAGGCCAGGGCTCTCCCTATTTATTTGGGGAAGGAATAATTGAAAATGGGGCAAAAGGAGCAGATAGTTGTTACTTCTCAAATACAGAGACACTCTTATTTTGCTTTATTTTCACCCTACCGACTAGTGCGTGCCTGGTTTTTGTCAACCCATAGTAGGGGTTGCCAAAAATAATTTTTTTTAATTGTGTGCAAGCCCAGGGGTCAGTCTGGAGCAGCCGTGGGCAAACTACGGCCCTCGGGCCGGATCCGGCCCGTTTGAAATGAATAAAACTAAAAAAAAAAACAGACCATACCCTTTTATGTAATGATGTTTACTTTGAATTTATATTAGTTCACACAAACACTCCATCCATGCTTTTGTTCCGGCCCTCCGGTCCAGTTTAAGAACCCACTGTGGCCCTCGAGTCAAAAAGTTTGCCCACCCCTGCCCTGGAGAAGGCAGGAAGGTGCCTTCCTGTGAAGACAAAACACTTTGGTGCTAAGAACCTTTGACGTCGATCTTCATTTTTTAGCTGAGAAAACTGGAATTTAGAAAAGCTAAGGAAGTCATGCAGGATCACATGACGAGCTAATGGCAGTGCGAAGGGTACAGCTCACGTGCTTGAGCTCCTGGCCACTGCTTGGCCTTGTCTGTCGATGATTTTACTTTCCTTCCCTATTTAAATTATAATGAAAATAACAAAAGCTTTTGAACAGTACCAAGAGGCATATGATGGAAAATGTCTTATTCCACCTCAACTTTGAAATCTCACCTCCTCAGAATTAACATTATTAATAGTTTACTTAATCTTACATGGAAAATGTGGTTAAACACACACACATAGCGACACCGACACCACATTTATGGTAGCCGTATATACTGCTCTGCACCCTGTTTTTGTTTAAATTGCCATAGATCTTGGAGATCTCTCCGTATCTGCACAACGGATAAACAGGTCCTCTTCAGAAGTGTTAGAGGATAAAGCCCCAAACGGGTACTACTCTGTACCCTTTTATTCTGCTGGCAGGCGTATACATTTATTTGACCCTCTTGAAAAGCAATTGGTCACTTTTCTTCCACCCAAGTTTCAGGAATTATTTATTTTTAAAACACCTGAGGATGTTTTTCATGGATTCTAGTGAGAGAGGGAGAGAGGGAAACATCGATGTGAGTGAGAAACACTGACTGGTTGCCTCATGCACACATCTTAATCAGGGATTGGACCTGCAACCTGGGTATGTGCCCTGACTGGGAATCAAACCCGAGACACTTTGGGGCACGGGACGACACCCCAACCACTGAGCAACACCGGCCAGGGCAGAGAAGTTATTTTAAGGGGATGATCTAAAAGGGGGAAATAAGCCTCATGCGTTAAAATAGATGTTACAGTTGGCTTTGTAATGTCTTTTACAAGCTCACTTCTCCCCGCCTGAAGCTGCAGGCCCCACGTCCACATTCTTAGGGCCTTGGCCTCATCTAGGCGGTCTGGAAACTGTCCTGAGTCCATTTTTTCAGCTTCTATGTTATCTTGAGTTTTCCCTCTGAGCTCACTAACGTACTTCCTGGATCTACAGCCTCAGCCCCCACTGGCATTCCGTACCTGCCTCTGCCCAATCTAGTGAGGACCGCAGGGATGCAGGCCGTGGATGCAAGAAGCCAGCGGCATGGATGCACATTACCCACGGGGCACGGCTAGACTCATTTTACTTTCACATCTGTGGGTGATTACTGTGTTTGCTCTTGGAAGTGCTTCCCCCGCTGACATTGATTAGTCTTGGTCTCCAGGAGATTGCTTTTGTGTCCCCACTCCCAACCAACGGGGGGTGGTGGTAAAGGGTTGAGTCATTGCTGAGGAGGTAATTGAAGTAGATTATGGATTTAGCTGATGGTCGACTTCCTCCATTAGTGCTGGATGGAGAGACTGCCCAGAGTTGGGCAATAGGCTCTCTTCAGGCCGTACTCACTGCCTGGGTCCAGTACAGACTTCTGTAGACCCTAAGAGCTCATATTTCTGGGGTTCCTCTCCTCACATCTTATTAAACAGATTTAAATTGCCCCACATTTCACATCAAATAATTTTTTTTTCTGAAACTTATTTTTAAAGGCTCTTTTATTTGCGCTTTCATAATTATTTGGATATGGTAAACTCCCCTAATTTATTATTGATTTCTTAAGACCTCTGTTCATACTTGGGAATTTCAGGAAGGTGAAAAAATGTAACCTACAAATTGCTTACAAATGTAATGAATATTTTATGAATATTTCATTTAACAATCAATGAAGTATGAATATGTCACTTAAATATTTATTTACTTCAATTTCGTGGTTTTCTTTTGGTATCTTGGAACTTTTTTTTTTTTAAAGATTTCAGATATTTCTTTGGCTCTGAAAGGTCTGGAGGCCTATGAACTGTGCCTGTGGCACCTCACGGTTACAATGCCGCAGATGCTCACAGCTCTTCCTCTATAGCAGTGGTCGGCAAACTCATTAGTCAACAGAGCCAAATATCAACAGTATAACGAACAGTATAACGATTGAAATTTCTTTTGAGAGCCAAATTTTTTAAACTTAAACTATAGGTAGGTACATTGTTATTAACTTAATTAGGGTACTCCTAAGGCTTAAGAAGAGCCACACTCATGGGGCCAAAGAGCCGCATGTGGCTCGAGAGCCACAGTTTGCCGACCACTGCTATAGGGTCCCTGGCTTTGGGTTCTTCACAAACTTGTTTCTGCTTCAGATCTCCCTGATCTCAGTCTAAATGTCACCCCATCCAAGAAGTCTTTCTTGACCCTTTACTGGAAAGTAGTCATCCAGTCCTATTTTACTTCTCATTGTAGCACTTATCCTTAGCTGATATTAGTCTTTTAATAACATCTAGAGTCGAATAAATTCATTCTTGACTGATCTACCAATCTATGAACCTATAGATCAATTTATTTAGCCCACTCCCACAGAGATCTAGTCAGTCTCCTCAAACCCCCCCAATATCTAACATAGTGCCCGACACAGAAAAAGTGTGCAATAATTTTTTATGAAGTGAATAAGATTATAATTATGATTACTATACACATTTACTAGCTCATTTATTGTCCCAGTATTGCTGTGTTTTGAGAGAAAGAGATAGGGTGGTGTGATAAGCAGAACAGTGGCCCCCCAGCCTAATCCTGGGAATCTGTGAGTACGTTATGGTACCTGGCAAAGGGAAATTTAGGTTGCAGAGGAAGTTAAGGTTGTTTGTCACCTGACCTTATAATGGGAGTATCCTGCATTATCTAGTCGATGCTGATGTAATCACAAGGGTCCTTTAAAGCGGACGAGGGAGGTGGGCAAAGAGGTCATGCCGGGGTCCAACCCCAGTGGGTCCAGGGGTCCCCAAAGGTGTGGACGGAGTCGGCGAAGAAGGAAAGACACGGAGACAGTGTTCAGTTGATCATCAGCCTAGCCAAGATCTCCAGCCAGGATCTCCAGCCAAGTTCTGGTCTGGATCTCCAGAGAGGTTCTGCTTAGGATCTCCAGCCAGGTTCTGTGTCCATGTTCTCTTGCTAGGTTCTCCAGGTTCTCCAGCCAGGTTCTGTCCAGGTTCTCAAGCCAGGTTCAGTCACCAGGTTCTAGTCAGGTTCTCTTGCCAATTTCTGTAGTCAGGTTCAGTCCAGGATCTTTTGCCATGTTCTCTCCAGTGAAGTTCTTCTGTCTCTAGGTTCTGTGTAGGTTCTGTCTTCTAAGTTCTGTCTTCTTAGTTCTGTGTCTTGCTGTCTTGTTACATCTGTATTTATACCAGTTGATTCAATCCTATCAATCTCTATTACAAAGGTTAGGGCGTTTCTTATCTCCATTCCAGGGAGTAAAGATTATGTAGCTTAAGCATGATTGTTCATAGTTAAAGTGATTAATTACCCGCCTGGCACTTAGTTAAGGGGTTTTATTCCCTCCCTAACTTCAGGGGAAAAATCCCTACCTGGGGAAACAACCTTTCTCAGAGAGGTGACCTTGGTTAAAACACATAGTGCCAAGAAGGTGAGCAAACATATCAAGAACAGTATGCCATATATGCCAGGTCCCTTGAAACAGCAAGGATGGGCCGGCTCCCGGCAAATTCCCCCTTTTTTATTTTTTAAAAGCAGGCATTAAAAGAAAAACCCCAAATGCTCTCTTGTATCCATTTTAAGAGTAGGATTGGCTCTTTCCGCTATTACCTGAGTCCTGATCTATCACCCCAGGGAGAGCTTGCCAATCCTGCACTTTCCTGGGGTGGAAAGGCTGCAATGGGGTTAAGGATAAGGCTCCTTGGGCCTACTCCTCCCATGCCTTTACATTTACCTTTCCTTCCTCAGAAAAGCATAGACATACTTCTTGTATAAAACGTTCTGTCTGACTGGGAGTAACCTTAATTCTTCTGCTAGCAAGCATATGTGTTAAAAGATCAATACAGAGTCTTATTTCTTTAGACTCAGTATGGCACATCTTCTCAATCTAAGAATCAATACAGAGTCTTCTTTCTTTGGACTCAGTATGGCACATCTTCTCAATCTAAGTTCTGAACTATCCACCTTCTTACCCTACTTATCCTCTGTAGGGGGGTCTGCAGTACCCTGGTGGAGTCCTATCTGTCCCGAGTGTGGGGTTCTCAATGGGGGGGGGGGGGGGAGCCTTACCTAGGGGAATCCTGTTCCAGGAGTTCCCAAAGGTGTGGACGGAGTCGGCGAAGACTATCCACCCTCTTCCTACGGTGGAGTCCTATCCATCCCGAGAGTGGGGCTTACCTAGGGGTCCCTGTTCGGGCACCAGATGCCGGGGTCCAACCCCAGCGGGTTCAGGGGTCCCCAAAGGTGTGGACGGAGTTGGCGAAGAAGGAATGACATGGAGACAGTGTTCAGTTGATCAGCAGCCTAGCCAAGATCTCCAGCCAGGATCTCCAGCCAAGTTCTGGTCTGGATCTCCAGAGAGGTTCTGCTGTTTATTGTCTTGTTACATCTGTATTTATCCCAGTTGATTCAATCCTATCAATCTCTATTACAAAGGTTAGGGCGTTTCTTATCTCCATTCCAGGGAGTAAAGATTATGTAGCTTAAGCATGATTGTTCATAGTTAAAGTGATTAATTACCCGCCTGGCACTTAGTTAAGGGGTTTTTTTTATTCCCTCCCTAACTTCAGGGGAAAAATCCCTACCTGGGGAAACAACCTTTCTCAGAGAGGTGACCTTGGTTAAAACACATATTGCCAAGAAGGTGAGCAAACATATCAAGAACAGTATGCCATATATGCCAGGTCCCTTGAAACAGCAAGGATGGGCCGGCTCCCGGCAAGGTCAGAGGGAGGCAATATGAGAAGGACTCCATGCACCCTCCCCAGCTTTGAAGATGGAGGAAGGGGGCTGTGAACCAAGGGATGTGAGTGGCTTCTATAAAACGGAAAAGGCCAAGGTATGGATTCTTCTGAAAGCCTCCAAAAAGGCCTTTATTTTAGCCCAGTAAGACCCATTTCAGACTTCTGACTTTCAGGCCAGTAAGATAATACATTTGTATTGTTTAAGCCACCAAGTTTATGGTGCTTTGTTAATAATAGCAATAAAAAACCAATGTAGGTGGTAATGTCATTTCTATAGAGGAGGACAAAGTGGCTCATATCTGAGAGGCCACTTATCCAAGGTTATAAAGGCATTTGATATCAACTCATGCTACACTAGTTGGTCAGAATGTGTATTTTTCCTGTTAGCATCTGTTCCACTTATCTATTGCGTCATAACAAACCAGCCCAAAGTACAGTGGCTTAAAACAATGCGTTATTGTCTTTTGTGGCTCTAAGGGTTGACCGGGCCCAGCTGGGAGATGCTTACTCTAGGTCTATTATGTGGTTGCAGTGAGATGTCAGTCAGGCCTTCAGTCATCTGAAGGCTTAACTGAGGTGGGTGTCCACAGTGGCTCACTCGCATGCCTGGCAGAGGACCAGCATGTGGTGTCTCCATATGCCTTGGTCTTCTCATGGCACGGCAACTGGCTTCCATGAGGTAGGAAGCAGAAGCTGCCAGGCCAGGTAGGGGCCGCACCTGGCACTGGCACGCTGTCACTTCTGCCATATTCGATTAGTCAAAGCAGTTACAGGGTCTACCCAGATTCAAGGGGGCGAAGAAATAAACTGCACTGCTTGATGGGGGAGTGGCAGGGTCACGCTGCAGAAGAGCATGTGGGACAGGAGATACTTGTGCAGCCATTTTAGGAAAACATACTCTCCTACAGCATCCTTGGGCCCAAAAACTTTGTAGCAACCCTACAATGAATTAAACAATAGCTATGTGCTGGCCTTGTATTATTGCAAGGCACCTGCTAGGCCTTGTGGAAGATGGCAGCATAGTCAAGAGTAGGACCTGACCTAAAGCAGTTTGACAGCTAGCGTGGGCACTGGGTGAAGACATTTAAGCACAGGGAGCTGTAAGAGGCAGCTGCTGGCAGTGGAGGGGAGGAAGTGCTAAAGGGGTTGGGAAAAAGCGCCATGAGGAATGCTGCAGCGTTCCCTCAGCATCGGTCACGCTAAGCTTTGGCAAAGGGGAGAGCTGCTAGCAAACAGGCAAGGAGGCAGGAGAGTGCTGAGGCGTTTCTTGGGACCAATACCACGTCAGCTATTTTGGCTCGAGGGGGCGGGGTGGGGTTGCAGGGTGAATAGAGAGAAGACTTGGCTCTAGTCTACTTTGCGCTTCCTGGAGAAGGGAAACAGATTTAACCTATATTTGCCTGAGGCATGTATTCCTCTGACTCTTTAGTGGAAAACATGTAGAAGCAACACAGAACCTCCCCAAATTATCAAAACACGTTGGATTTTCTTTATTAAATAGTCATACCACTTCATTGAATTAATTGACTGCCATGTGACGAATGCCAGAAAGCATGCTGGATTCTAATGGGAAGCCCTTCGTGCCCTTTCCACCTGTTTCTTGCAGCTCAATACCAGTGCCTTGCAGATAGCAACCCAGAATGGCCACACAGCCCTTGTCAGCCTTCTTCTCAGGGAGAACGCTGATCTGCACCAGAATGTGACGGTGAGTCTATTCCGATCACTCGGGCTCTGATGGTGGCGCTGGGAGGCTGGCCTCTGGGAGATGCTCCTCGCAGATACGCGGTGGGGACGGGTGCTCACAAAGAAGGGATTCTTTCTGGGAAGGCCGACTGACTTCTTTTGGAGACTGAGTCTTAATCTTGAGAAATAAAATCCGAGGAATGAAATTTAGAAAGTCATTGAAGTTCCTGGAGAAAATGAAATCTGTGTGGTTTAAACATTTATATTTGCTATGTGTCTAGAGATGCCATTCTTCTTGTATTAAATTCATCAGTCTGGGCAAATGATGAAGCTGCTGTCAATAGGAAGGAGAAAGATCATGTTCCCTCCTTCAGGAACAATCTTGTTTTTCTTTTGAAAGTCAATCCTTTAGGCTGATTTCGGTTTTCTGAAGTTTGAATTGGCTTTGGTAAAACTTACAAAGGTTCTCTGTGCTGGAATTAGATGGGAAACATTCCTCTATTTTTCACCCTGTTTTTCTTTCCTCCTGTGAGAATATTATTTCCTCGGATCTTGCTTAACCATTACTATTTATTAACTCCAGAGAAGCGATGTGCTTTCAACCATGGCTGGTAGTTTTGGGAGAAGGGCGTTGAGGAATTGGCCCTGAACTTGCCTGGCCCATCCAGAGATGCTTCCTTGTCCTCAGGAGGGGCTGGGCCCCAGCAAGGCCGGTGGTCCAGCAGGAAGGACACTGCCCACTCCCTGGGAGGGGGGATACTTGTTCCTCCTCTCTTTTTTTTCGTGCTCAGTGTGTCAAGAGGGAAGGTTCTTCCTGAGCAGATGGGGCCTGTGCAGAAAGCCTTCCCTTCATATTGCCCCCTCCAGCCCCATCTGTCTCCCATTTCCCTTGATCACCCTCTGCCCACTCCCACATATGCTCTCCAGCTGCTCTCTACTTTCCTCCAAAGCCCTTACCATAACATGTAATTGTATATTTATTTTGTGACTGAAAAACAAATAAACAAACACCAGTTAATATTTGCTTCCCCTACTAGATTGGAAGATTCCTGAGAATGGGCCATGCTCACCACTCAGTCCCTAGTGTCCTGAAAAGAGCCTGGGCTTCAGGGTATAGTTCTAGAATGAATGAAGGGGGAAGCTGGTCGCTGGTGAGCAGGTTTGCTGCCCAGCCTTGGGATGGAGATGACTGCTGAGCACGGACTAGGGGTCATCCCTGTGCTGGGCAAGTCGATACTCAGAGTATTAGGAAGTGTCTGCTGAAATGAGTCACTTTTTTATATGAAGGAGGAAGCCAGAATGTTTTTATTTGAAATTTTTGTTTCTTTCTGTAGCCTAAGGCGTCCGCCCTTCATTTAGCTGTTATCAACAACCACATCGCCTGGTCAACAGCTTATTAAGTGCACAGCATGACACTGACATCTTAAATCAGGTAAGTCAGGCAAGTCAGAACCTGGAGTGTCTCATATGTTCCAGCACAGTGTGTGTTTAGGGGTAGTTTTGATCAAGTTCAAGGCGCTCTAAAATGTCCTGAGAGGAATGTGCACATTCTTTTTATCCTTGTTTTCTTTGTAACTGTTATGCCCAGATTTCAAGATCCCCAACAGACCACGCGAGGGAGCCAGCCGTGTCCGATGCAAAAGCAAAGAGTCCTTTATTCGAACTAGTTCGGCTTCCCGACCACACTCACCGATGCAATGGTAAGCCCAGTGGCAGAGAGAGACCTAGCCTGATGGGAAGAGGAGTTTTATAGGGGGGTGGAGTAAGGGGTGGAGAGGTGACTGTAGGTCCTGTCAATTGGCCAGGCGCAAGTTGGTGTCTCGTTACACAGGATGTGATCATCTCCATGGCGTGCACTTCCCTTGATTATCATTGGTTAGTCCAGAGAAATCCTGGGTGTGGGTAGCAGAGGCTTGGGCTTCCGGGAAGAAGCCTTGCCGAGCACATGGCTCTGCCCAAAAATGGAGGACCTAGGGTAAGATGGAGGGCGTAGTCCTCGCCCTTTCATAACCTGCACACAAATACTTCGTCTTTTTCCAACACACAAACGGGGCTCTGCCAGTACGTTTATTTAATGGGCCTGGCGTTTCTGATAGATGATCAGTAGCTCAGAGGTAAGTTCCCAGAGGCTCTTTAAATGAAAAGCTCTGCCCCCAGTTGAGATGTTGTAATTGGGGGCGAGGGAATGGGGGGGCGCTTTGCCACAAGAAGGAAGTTTTGTTTCTATATTATAGACAGTATTTTAGCCCAGAGGCAAAATCTTGGAATAAGAATCGCCATGATTTCAATCCACGGGAGCGGCATCGAATACCCCATTAAAGGAATCCATCTCTGGCTGGAAGTGGACAGGTGGGGGTGGGAGAGTGAAGAGGGTGGGGATGGGCCTGCCCTCAGGCGGCTGCCCTCTCCCAGGAGCTGCTGGGAGGGAATGGGAAGGGAAGCTCTCCGGAGAGGAGCCCTCCCAGAACCCTGAGGCTGCCTCTTCCCAGAGAAGCCTGGGCTGTGCCCTGGGGTGGAGCCGGCCAGGTGGGCGGGCGTGCCAGCTAACCTGCTGCACATCTGTCCACAGGGGCACCCACTCAGATCTGTGTCGTCTTCTCGGAGCTCACCTGTGCCCTGAGCTGATGGAGACCATTGCCCTTCTGTGCCTCCTTACCCGGGGACCTTCCTCCTCCCCCATCTTCTATCCCAAAGTTTGGGGGAAGAAAAGCTCCTCTTGTTCTTAAATATACGTATGTGCTCAGCTATGTTAATGCCTTTCCTACTAGATCCACTCCAGAGAAGGAGGGTATGCTAGCTACCATCCAGTTATAAAACCAGACTTGATTGTTTTAATTTGTTGTTAGACCAGGAATGCATTTAGTATATGAAAATAAGAAAACATAAATAAGCTAAAAACTTATAATTTATTTGTAATCTCCCCAAAGAAGGAGAACTCTTGTTAGCATTTTGGCGCATCTCCTGCCTCCTAGACTTACAGCAGCACTGTCACATGAGATTTTACGAGGATTTGACGTTTTACACGTGTGTCTCCCTTCCACGTTGGGTAGGCCTGTGGTAGGTTTGTCAGTGTAAGTGCAATGTCTGGGGTGATGATCCCCCTGAGGGGCACACAGCCATCCAAGAGTCTTTAATAAGTGCACGTTGATATTAATTATGGGAATGCCCTACGCACATTGGCCTGTGTGCTGGTAGGAAGAGTACTGGGCTCGATTATTGCCCAGCTGTGTAACCTGGGGAAGTTGCTTCCTTTCTCTGGTTTAGGGGTGGGGCTACATCACAACCAACATTCTGTCCCAATATTTTAGAAACGTTTCACATCAGCAGTACTTTGGGTGGTAGATTAAGGTGGGTGGCTGCTCATAACTTCAGATATTCTTTGAGACACTCTCATCCTCTTAATAGGAAAAATGATTGTTCCAGAAAGAAATGAGAAGTCCTATAGTCTCTTATATGTTACAATGCAGGAAACTTACAAAATAGAAGAGGATGGAAAATAAAAGCAACTTCTGATCCCACTATCTAGATATTATCACTCTTAAGATCATGGATGTATTTTCTTATATAAATTTATATATATATTTGAGCTCAGCTAAATAAAATGTTGTTTCCTTGTTTGCTAAGGCTTTTAACGTTAAGTATTTTTTCCATTTTAAAAAATAATATTTGAAACTATTTTTTATTGTGGCAAAATATGCATAACATTTACCTTTTTAACCATTTGTAAATGTACAGCTCAGTGGCATTAAGTATATTCACATTGTTGTGCAACTATCACAACCATTCGTCTTTCCCAAACTGAAATGCTATTTCCATTAAATAGTAACTCCCCGACTCCTCCCCTCAGCCCCTGGCAACCACCATTCTGCTTCCTGTCCCTATGAACCTGACTGTTCTAGGCACCTCATATTGAAATCACTTTTTAAAAACTAACTTTAATAGTTGCTTACTATTCCAATATATGGGCATTCCATAGTTCATTTAATGCAGTGGTTCCCAATGTGGGGCACATGCCCCACAGGGAGGCAATTTGATTTTGAAGGGGGGCAATTGGAGAATGAGTTATTAACAGTGAATTTTGTGCATTTCTTATGGTTCTAGAGGCCTCATATACAGTGTGTAAAAATATATTGTGACATATTTATGCATTTCAGCTCTCTATTATATGTTCTGAAACTTTATTTGCTATTTTTTCATGTCACTTCATATTATTATTTTTTTAACAGTTTCTTAGTGATTTCTTCCTCAGTACTTCAACTGTCCTTTCATTCTTTTATTTTTTTCTTTTATGGATGCCATGTTCTTTGGAAGCTTGTTTAGACCAAGTTAATGGCCTTTTAGGCTTCCTCCACGTGAATAGGAGTTCACTTTTTGAATAATAAGAATTATATGTCACGGGGCGAGGGGGTGGGCATCAGGATTTTAGAGATGCTTAGGTGGGCATGGCCAGAGAAAGGTTGGGAACCATTGATCTAATGAGTGTTAAACATGCAACTTCCTATCCGTTTTTCACTGTCATAAACAGTACTGCCATGAATGTCCCCTGCGCGTACTTAAAAATATGTGATCTTATCTGTTTTTCCTGATGTTGATATAGAACACTATTTTCCCTTTGTCTTGTCACTATGCAAGTTTTTCCCCTTCTTAACAAGCTCGGCTCACAGTTTTGAAATTTCTCATGGCAGAGGCAGCAGACTGCTTTGCACGTAGCTGCCGACCTTGGGAATGTGGATGTGGTGGAAACCCTGCTGAAGGCAGGCTGTGACCTGAAGGCTGTGGATAAGGTAACTTCATGGACTTCACTCTGCAGCTGCATTGGTTGCTGAGAACGCCCTGTTGGCTGGAGGCCTTGAGCAGCAGCATAGCCTTTGTGAAACGGACACAAACTGGAGAAACCTTTGTCTTGATAATCAGTAAAGCATCCCAAGATAAATCAGTAAGAATTTTTACTCTGAACAATAAAATGTGTTTTTAAAATTCAAATTATTTATTAATTTTTTGAAAAGATTACAGATTCACATGGTGCAATATATATAATTAGTAAAGGTTTGACAGTAAAAATTTCCCGCCCACCCCTGTCCCTGTTTGTCTGGTTCCCATACTACCCTTGACATATGTATCCATTATCATACATTTCTCTGTTCTTTCTAGAGTTTCTTTCTGCATAAGTAAGCAAACATAAATATATTTTACTCTTCTTTTATTCCTCTGTCCTTTTTACACAGTGGTGATATACCTCTACATATTGTTCTGCATGTAGCGTTTTTGCTTTAACAATATAAAATGGTGATGGTCCCATATTAGTACGTGGAGAGTTCATCCTTTTTTACACAAGTGCATAATACAGTGTGGTATGGACATATGGTAATTTAGTCCTCAGCTGATGGCCATTTAAGTTGTTCCTAAGCTTTTACTGTTATAAACAGAGCTGCAATAAACATACTCATGCATGTCTAAACTTTTTATTTTAAAAAGTTTTTAAATGGTAAAATACACAAAACATAAAATTTACCATCTTGATCATTTTTAAGTGTGCAGTTGAGTATTGTTAAGTACCTTCTCACTGTTGTGCAACCAATCTCTAGAACCTTTTCATCTTGCGAAACTGAAACTCTATGAACAACTGTCCATTTCCTCCTCCTCCCTTCCTCCCTACCCAGGCCCTGGCAACCACCATTCTACTTTGTCTCTATGAATTTGACTGCTCTAGGCACTTCATATACGTGGAATCCTACAGTACTTGACTTTTGTAATTGGCTTATTCACTTAGCATAATGTCCCCAAGATTCATCCATGTTGTAGCATGTGTTAGAATTTCTTTTATTGTATACTAGAGGCCCAGTGCATGGATTTGTGCACTGGTGGGGGTCCCTCGGCCTGGCCTGCAGGAATCGTGGACCTCCACACTGCCACAGCCCAGCCTTACCCGCTAGCTCGTTGGGCTCCAGTCTGCTGTCCACGATGATCCCGCACAGCATGAAGTAGTGCACGAAGTGGCATGTGGCCAGGGAGGAGCCCAAGCCTGAGCCTGGGCTTGGTGCCAAGCCACTCCCGCTCATCCTATCCCCGCTGCGCCTGGGTACGCAGGGGGTGTTGGTGGGAGAAGCTCATGTCATAGCTGTGCTCGCCAGCCATCAGCCCGGGCATCTGATGCCCATCTGTCAGCTGAGCAGAGCTCCGGCTGTGGGAGTGCACTGACCACCAGGGGTCAGCTCCTACATTGAGCATCTTCCTCCTGGTGGTCAGTGCGTGTCATAGCGACCCGTCAGTTCCGCTGTTCGGTTGATTTGCATTTTAGTGTTTTATTTGAACATTTGGGTTGCTTCCACCTTTTGGCTATTATGGGGACTTGTTTGATGAAGGAATGCAGGCTCAGCCATTGGAGGGTAGCGGGATGACTGGCTATTAGGTTCCAGCTTTATTGAATGATGGAAAAGCTACAGACTGCTGGTGGCAGCCCTGTGAGTTGCTCACACACGCCATCTTCCTTCAATCCTCACATGTCTTCTGTGAAGGGGACAAAAAACCCTACTTTTTAAGACAAGATTTGAGAAATGTTAATGACAGCAGGGGCCCACACATAGTAAGAGCCTGTCTTCAAAGCCACGGCTCCTGGCTGCTCGATTGTCCGGTGCTTTCCCGTCTTGTCTTCACCCAGACGGTTCACCAGCTCGGCATATCCCTAATTCCCAGTGCAATCACCCTACTCTACTTCCGAATCACACATTTTACATTTTAGGATTGGAAGTAGTGATATGCTATTTTACTCTTCTCTGTATGTCACTTTTTTAAATTAACTCTTTTTTCTGATAATAAAAATAATACAGTTCCTCTGTCGACAATCTGGAAAACATAGAAAAGCATAAGGAAAACACAACCACCCATAATTCCATGTCCTAGGTGGCACCTCACGAGTTGTAGCTCATTAGCTTCTAATAACATTTAGGATTAGTATTAACAGCTAGTGTTAGTATTTTCCTATGCTTTCTTTTTGTACTTTATTCTACTCTTTCATTAATATATAACACCTCCAGGGCAGTCTTGGGGGGTGGAGAATCTACATAGCATTGCAGGGACTTCATGTTGGGTCCCTTGGTGATAGTGGACTGGCTATTTGAGTAAACACTGTTAATACTACGTCTTGACTTTGTTTTCAGAATAGCCCACAGTTTACTAGACCTCACAATTGATTTCCCCAGATTTTCCTTCTCCTCCTCTTTCTTTCCTCTCAGGGCCTAGAATATAGTTGGCACCAAACACATATTGAATTAATAAATAAAAGCTACCTTTTCTATCTGCTCCCACAATTTTTACCAAAGATAAGTGACTGTTTCCGACTCAAGTAAGACCTCGATGGGAAGAAAGGAGCCAAGGTTTGGTATACATTTGACTTTCCCAGAAGCCTGTTCTCTGGGCCTGAGATATCCCAAGGCTCCCCGGGGCCTTCCACCCTCAGTGGCATAAGTGTTTGGATTTCCACTCCAGCACTCACGCCGGGGGAAGGGTTTCTTTATAAAAAATAAGTATTTTTAATGACTTCAGAGAGGAAGGAAGAGGGATAGAGAGATAGAAACATCGTTGATGTGAGAGAATCATTGATAGGCTGCCTCCTGCATACCCCACACTGGGGATCGAGCCCTCAACCTGGGCATATGCCCTTTCCAGGAATTCAACCGTGAACTCCTGGTTCATAGGTCGACACTCAACCTGGCCATGCTGGCCAGGCCCAGGAAAGGTTTTCTACGAGCCTGAAAACTGGCTCTCAGAATGCTGCCTTCCCCAAATAGGCTAATTACGGTGATGCCAATGGCTTTACAAGACAGAATTTAGACAATGTATACTTAGAGGCTTGCTAAATGCCTGCAATGTGCAGTTCTTCCTAATTTCATTACTGTCTCTTTTGATTAGAAGGTGATTACTTTCAGCCCTAATTTTTAGGCTCACCTGGGTCTTAGTGCCTGCCCTAACAGCCAAATCATTTGGGTTGCTGGGAGTTGCAAGTAGTCAGATGTAAGAGAATTATTGGGATAAATTTCTGGATCCCTAAGCATAGAAACATAGGTTCCTGTGATTGGAACTTCTTCTTGGGTTATGTCTGACCATTCATTTTAATTTTTGTCAGGATTCTTGAGCAAATTTTTCATGGGTCATTGGCAAAACAAAGGGAACTGCCCCTTTTTGCTCAGGAAAATAAAATGTATAGATGTCTAGATTGTGTACTGCATAACATCTAGGAGAAAACATCTAGAGTACACTGCTGTGTGCCTGGCTTTGAGCCATATCCATCCTGACAAAAGGCATGCCTTCTGTAATTTATCTAAGGTACCATATCAGCTCCAGGCCACTCCTGCCCCAAATTATGTCTAGAATAGCCCTTATTTATCAGACTATTTGGTTAAGATTTCCAACCTCATCCTTGGTTAGAGGCAATATGATATAATAGAAAACAAATTCTAGTTAGGAGCCCAGCAAGCTGAATTCTGTGCTATGAATTAGTCATGTTGTCATGAGTGATATTACTTTTAATAAAATCTAGCCCTTTTCTGTCTTATTACCCTTCTTAACGCACGGCTTCTGCTTCCTGGGCTAAGGTGGCTGTTGAAGCTCCTACCGCCATGCCAGCATTCCACTCAGGAGGAGGAAAGGAAGGAGAGTGAAATCCCTCCTGTATTTAAAGATACTTCCCAGAAGTTGCATGTACCACTGGCCAGAACTCAGTACAAGGGAGACTAGGAATTGTTTGGAGTGGCCAAGTGCCCAGCCCAAACCAAGAGGTCTCTTCCTATAGAAGAAAGGAAGGAAAGGCTATGGAAGGGGGAGGGGGGGGCATGGCCGCCTACTAAAGCCTCTGCCACAGGTCGAGTCTGCCTTTGGAGGAGAAAAGGTACAATCATGTAATTTATTTGCTGAGCACATCCCAGGGCAGTGAGCCAGGGAGAACCCGGGGGGTATTGGAGAAATGTTTGGGTTCTCATTGGTAGAGCACGTGTGAAATATTACTTGTTGATCATGAGTCCCTAGCCCAAACTCTTTCCCTTGCCCAGATGACCAAGCACCAGACACGATCAATATCTAGCATTTCTTGGACAATTTACATGTGTCATGCATGACATGTCCTAAGGGCATTACATACATTATCTTATATACCTCTCACCACGACACCATGAAGTAGTTATTGAGATGGAGAGCAGCTAAGGACTGGCCCAAGTTCACCCTGCAAGGAAGCAGTAGGGTTAGGATTTGAACCCAGGCTCCCTTGTTGTAAAACTAGAGCTCCTACCTACCCAGTGGTTCTCAACCTTCCTAATGCCGCAACCCTTCCTCATGTTGTGGTGACCTCCAACCATAAAATTATTTTCGTTGCTACTTCATAACTGTAATTTTGCTACTGTTATGAATCGTAATGTAATTATATATGTGTTTTCCGATGGTCTTAGGCGACCCCTGTGAAAGGGTCGTTCGACCCCCAAAGAGGTCGCGATCCACAGGTTGAGAACCACCTAGTAACTAGGCCATCCCACCTGACACTTTTATTTTCAACTTTCAGCAAGGGAAGACTGCCTTGGTGGTGGCCTCCCAGAGCAGCCACAGTCTTGCTGTGGACATGCTCATAAAAGCAGAAAGATACTATGCCTGGAGAGAGGCAAGGAAGGACGATATATTAAAAATGCATTTTTTGTGGTGACATTTCCCTAGCCAAGGCGTCACCTCTGTTTTTGGGGGTGGGGAAATAGTGGGTTGTGACAGAAGCAAGGGACACAACATTGTAACATCCCTCACATTTCCTGTGTCAGGCAGACAGTACTCACATTCTGAGAACAGCGCGGTAGTAATGAATCTGACAGTCTGAAAAGAAAACCCCAGGATAGACCTAGGGGGCTCCCGCCTGCAGGAGGTGTTGCAGTGTCTGATGGGCCTGCTGAGAACAGCTCCCTAGTAAGGGAGTAGTTGCAATAGTGCTCTCTTGTGGACATTCTGATAACAGCACCCTATTAAGGGATTCGTTGTTTTTTTGTCTCCGTCTTGAATGACAAAAATGATCCAAGGATAGATAACATTGAAAAGGTCGTCCTGGTTACCCCCTTACCAGTTATATCTGAAAATATTTGCTCTGAAATAAGGCAATAAGCAGAAAATATCTAAAATCATTTGATACCATTACTTTCAATTTAGAAGCATGGTGAGAGCCCCAGGGACGCACCAACCAACTTTCCTCTGACATTCAAGCAAGATCACAGCCAGGAGACCAGGCAGATTGACAGTCTCCTCTGCCACCTGGCTTATCGTCAGCTGAAGGCCAGCGAGTGGCAGAGGCCGGCCTGAGCATGGAACTTCACAGATGACCAGATCAGAGCCATCGAGGAGCAGTGGTCAGGTGAGCATTCCCAGGTGATGTGGGCAGAGGCATTCAGTGTTGGGAACAGCAGTCCTTCCTGGTGGCAGATCTTCCAGGTAAGTGCCAGGGACACAGACTCGGGGCTCTCTCAGAGGATGCCAAGACTCCAGCTCTCAGAACTAGTGAGGTCACGTCAGCTGGAGTCCTTAGCTTTGCTTTTTAATGATTTGGCCCAAACCTAGGAAAGATAGAAAGCTTGTTTGGCATTAATCAACCAATTAACTTTATAAACAAAGAAGCCAACACTTTCCTTGGGAAAACTTTCTACTGATAGCAATTCCCATATGTGGGTATCATGAGATGTGAACAAGCCCCATGCTATCGTTGACTTGCACCGCTGATTGCTGGGGACTGTAGACACAGAAGCACATCCCCTGACCCTGTGCTACTTGTACAACAAGTGATGGTGCTTTTTATGGCTAATTCTGGGACACATTTTCATGTGAAGAAAAAGGGAAAATATTGAATATTGATTATAGTTTCTGAAAAGAATTCTTTGTTATTTCTCCTTTGTTGCTAATTAGACATATATGTTCTGTGAAGTCTTTAGGAAAGTTGTCTTCTGGAAAGCGCTCTTGGCCTAAAGAAATGGTTTGGAAATATAGTGTGCCCTCTGAGTACTTGCCATCAGAGTAGGGGGCGTTTCAGTGTTTCAGGCCAACAGTGCAGAGTGCCTACACAGGGCCTACCTCTGCCAGGTGAGGGTCCATTGGCTCAGTAAGCCATGGCACATGTTCGATGCAGTTTGAACCCTCGTTGGCATGATAACAGTAACATTTACAATCCACTTATACTGTGATTCCGGTAGTGGCACCAGGGAGTTGGTGGACTTTTGAACAGAGGCGTGGCAAGTTAATGATGGTATTTAAGGAAAATTAGTTGGGCAAGGGCAAGATCAGAGGGTTCACCTAGGAGTACGTTCTTTATGTGCACAGTTCACTCTCCCTGAAACACCGGTCCCTCCAACAGTCTGTCCCATGAACTTCCTCCCCGAGCTCAGGCCCAGCTCCTGGGCACACATTCCACTGAGCCAGAAGCCTGTCCTGTGTTTGACTGTGACCTCCTACTGCAATGGCAGTGGCTTCTCATCTCCACATCCCAGCACGTCCCCCACACT
The DNA here is from genome assembly GCF_964212035.1 of Myotis nattereri. NCBI lineage: Eukaryota > Metazoa > Chordata > Mammalia > Chiroptera > Vespertilionidae > Myotis > Myotis nattereri. Next base: position 40,292,146 of record NC_138079.1, read on the forward strand.
TCTCAGGGGTTAGGTATCCAGGGAGTACTTGCCGGGGTTCAAGTCCCAGCATCAAGAAGAGTTCATGAATCTGGAAAAGGCACTGCGCGTAGATGACATAGAAATCCAGAGACTAATAAAGAGTCCGGAGAAGAGATATAATTTTGAAAGGCATTGGGGGTCAGAGAACCTTCAGCTAAAGAAACCGAAGAGTCCCTCCTTGTCTAGGACCCTTGTTTTTTATTAACACAATTTGTCCTAAGGCAAGGTGGAGATAATACACTTCAAAGGGTAAGGTTTCAAAGGGTACAGGGTCCATTGTCAGAATGGGGACTAGCCTATGGCTGTTCAGGTGTTTGGCCAGTAGGAGGCAATAACATGTAGATTAAGATGCCCTTTAACTGTCTGGCAGCCACATTCAGTTTCCTATTCAGGTCTGGGGAAATGCCTTTAGCCATTCCCAACAGATGACTACATGTGTGACTCAACCACAACCCTGTTGAGTCCCAAAGTCTCATCAACCTTTTTTTTTTAAATATATTTTATTGATTTTTACAGAGAGGAAGGGAGAGAGATAGAGAGTTAGAAACATCGATGAGAGAGAAACATCGATCAGCTGCCTCCTGCACATCTCCTACTGGGAATATGCCCGCAACCCAGGTACATGCCCTTGACCGGAATCGAACCTGGGACCTTTCAGTCCACAGGCCGACGCTCTATCCACTGAGCCAAACCGGTTTCGGCTCTCATCAACCTTTTGATGAAACTCTTGAAATTATGACATGCTGGAATTGGTCTACGGCAAGTACTAGTATTTGCCCAGCACTCACTGGTCCAGAGAGGGGAGGGAATGCAGACTTCCACCAGAAACTGGAGTGGCAGGTTGCTACCTGCTGCTGCTCAGAGTGTGGGTAACGGGCAGCAGCAGCAGCAGCAGCAGCACCACCCGAGAGCTTCTTAGACATGCAGGTCGTCACCCCAAACTGACTGAGTCAGAACGTGCATTTTAACAAGATCCCCAGGTGGTATAGGCACTTTAAGTTTGAGTTTAAAAAGCTCCACATCTTATTAAGATTGTCCCTTCCCGCAGGGCAGGGATGCGGCTGTGAGTCTGCTCCTCTGGGCTGTGTCAAGCACAGCGGGTGCATGGCCAGTGCTGGCGTGAGTCCCCACGCTGGTTGCCCTAAAGCAGCACCAGTGGGGGCAGCTGGAAGGGCTCTCCTCCCCTGGGGCTTTGATCTAACCATCACCAGAAGAGCAGCCGCAGAGGAGTTACAGTTAGACTTGAGATCCCAGGCACAGAGACAGCAGCAGCAGGTGGTGTTTTGCCTCTGACCTTGTGTGTGTGGCACAGGACAGGACAGCTTCTGTGAACACGGCCACAGGGCTCTGCTCATCTGGCTGCATGGGGCCCTGATGATGCAGGCCGCGCCGGTCAGGCACCTGTACGAAGACCTGGTCCGCACAGGTTTCCAAGAATTCACTGGGGCTCAGTCAGCATAGGCAGCTTCTTTGGTGAGTGACTCAATGAGTACTTGTTCTGTTTTTTCAGTCCTCAGTGTTAAGTGGGCATTTGAAAAAAGTACAGGAGTATTTTTGTCTATGTGTGTGTGCTGGGGAGGGGGGAGAAGGGAGGAAGGAGGGCAGGGAGAATAGGGGAGGTGACAGGGGGACAGGAACGCTGAACTAGGTCATAAGGATAGTTCTCTACAACCAAGAATTGTCTCGCTCCAGATGCTACTTGGCCCCTGTTGGGATACGGCAAGTTAGTGCATTTGAAAATGTCATCTCCAGGTTGAAAGAAAGAGCAGGCAGCCTGTTGCTTTGCCAGCTGAGGTTAGTGCTAAAAATTACTCTGCCAAAGATTGTCTTGTCAGGGAAGATGCTTTGAAAACTTATCAATAAATTAGGTGGTGTTATAACTTACATGTAATCATAACCATTCATGCAAAATATAGCAACATCTGCCATTTTTTTTCATGATGCGGCTTTACCTGAAGCTGAGACCATACTTCCACAAATCAGACACCTGATCCAATATTGAGTTTCAAGTATAAGGAATAGTGCCTGGAAGATGCCTACTTTCCATGACATTGTCCTCATAGCACTGGGGAAGTGTATCCATAAGAACTCCCAGGGAGTGCCTAGAGGCATGTTCTGAAGGGATGCAGGGCATGGGCTCTGAACTTCATGTCTGCACGCCAATGCTAACAAGCTGTGTGGCCTTGAGACGTTCTGTAACCTCGCTGTGCCAGTGTTCTCATTTATTAACTAGGAAAAAAGGCATCTGTCGAAGGGCTGTTGTGGGATTTGTTATGCCCAGAATTCAAGATCCCCAAGAAACCACGCCAGGGAGCCAGTCCGATGCAAAAGCAGAAGGTCCTTTATTGAGTTAGCTAACCCGACCCGGGCCTCCAGTCGACGCAGCGACCGGAAACCGAGTGCTACTCATGAGAAAATCAGGGCTTTAATAGTGAGGGGAGGGGAGCTGACTGTAGGCCCTCCAATTGGCCAGGCGCCAAGTCGGGTCTTGTTCCCGGGCGTGGCCAGCAGGGGCCTGGACCTCCGGGAAGAAGGCACTCCTCTGCCTCTGCCCCAACATGGAGGATCCAGGGCAAGATAGAGGGCATAGCCCTCGCCCTTTCAGGATTAAGTGTGTAATAGTGCCTGGCACATAGTAAGTGCTTAATAAATGTTAGCCGTTAATAATAAATGTCATGCTATTTTTTTCCAGAAAAGATCCGTCAATTCAAAAGTGAAACTAACTCAAAGCCCAAGAAATGTAGTTTCATAAATGCCTAGAGAAATTGTATTTAAATGATTTTCCACTCAGCATCCAGTCCTTTGACGTTCAGCTCTTGAATGCCATGAAGTCCCTCTAGCAGGATTGATTTTCAGCTATGAGGATGGTGGAAACAGATCCCCAGCAGATGAAAAAGTGGTATTCTACTTCCCAATCACTGAACTGAAAAGTCAAAAAACACTTCTGGCTTTTGCTTAAGGCAAGTTGTATATGATTTTCCCATTTCTGTCATTTGATGTAACATATGTGATAGCATAATATAGGAGGATTTTGTACCTCATGTTTTAGAAAAATATGATGGTGGGAGCGGCATCATGGCATACAGGAAAACCGGGAATTTTAAGATACACATGGTTTTGAGTTGTGATTTTGCCATTTTTTAAATTATGAAACTTTGGGCATTCTAATATTCAAATTTCCAAATCTCCAGTTTCCTCCTTTATAAAAATGGGAGAAATACCTGCCATAGCAGTTTGGCGAGGAAGGGAGAATGCCTGTAGGCTCATGTCCATAGTATTGACCTCATTAACTGTTATTTCTCTTGTGAGTGAAACTGGCTTTGGAAATTATGATCACTGTTGGCTTTAAATAACACATATGTGTAGTATGTATGGAAAGGCCAGAAGTATGTATACCAATATTTTTTATCTCTTGGTGACTTAATTATAGGTGACTTTATTTTCTTTGTACTTCTTGGAACTTTCCAATTTTTTCCACAATGAACATGTATTATTTTTGTAATCTGAGAAAGTTATTAAACATGAAATCAAGTACCAATTTATGGCAGTTTATATGCACCTATTCATTATAATTTAAGTCTCTCCGTTCTCAAATTCTGATTCTAGGTCTATAAGGCCAGAAATAATATCATGAGCAATTTCAATCCAGTTATTCTATCATGAATTTATAGTTCTACATCTTTGGCCCAAATAATGTTATGTTTAGAACAGTTAGTATGTTCACACGATTCCTAAGTTTTAACAAAGGTGTTCAGTGGAAAGTCTTGTCTCCGTCTGTTCTTCAGTCTGGCCCGTTTCTACTGACTTTGCTACTCCTCTTCCTGCCCCCCACCCAAATCTGGGTAACCTCTTTCTAGAAAAATAAATATGAATACATACTCTTATTGTATAAAGTGTTTTAATTGTGGAATTTACGTTAACTTAGGCTAACACTAATTACTTGATGCTTTATACCATATAGTTTCCAGAACTTAAAAAAGATTTACAATATTCTTAATTACAGTATTCATAATATTGACTTCAGTTTGTCCACATGGTTATGGCTCCTAATTGTAATTGAGGTTCTTAAAAAAGCGGAGCCTGAAGCCAGTTTACGTGCCACTGCTTCTTTCAGGAATGCGAACTCAGGGGAGCAGGAGTGAAGGAAAAGGTGATATGGCGATGGAGGGAGAGCCTAGAACAGGATGAATTACCATATTAGCCACCACTTGGTATCAAGCACAACTTATTTGACCTCAAGGGTACTCTTTTCCAAGAGATGAGAGATGGGATGGCTATGCATAGCGGGGAGAAAGGAAAACTTGATCTGTTTACCACAATGGGTGTTAATTCAGGGCTGCATGAGTGGACTGCAAATGGAGCCTGCCTGTCCCTCATGACTGGACTGGGAGGGGAGGAAGCCCTCGGGGAGAGGAAGGGGGCAAGGAGATTGCCCTCTGTACAGGCAGCAGATGAGGTGCTGTTGGTTTGTGTTTGTTGTAACCCATGAGCTGTTTGCCACAGCAGTAGCTGGGCCAGAACCCAGAACAAGTTTGGCATAAGAAGGATCTAATACTCTAAGACATGGCCAGATACTTCTAATAATTCAGAAAAGCCCTGATTTGCCCCTTTAGAAAATAGGATATCTGATGTCCTGTTAACAATGTAAGGACATAAGAAAAACTGTTTCCTGCAACACAATTAGAGCATAGAACTAGGTCATGTTCAAAATGGAAGAGGCTTCAGATTATTAAATCTATCCACTCCTGTTAACAATACGGAAATTGAGGCCCTAGACAGATACTTCAGAATCTACTCATGTTTTATGCACCCATAAGTACTTTAACCCAGGCAGCCAGCAACGAATCATTAGAAGCCTGGTTCTGTACTGCTTGGCCAGTTTTGCCCAGATGGTTTCTTTCTACTGGCCAGCATTGAAAAGCCTCTACGCAGGCTTGGCAGATTTGCCGAGTTGCCCAGGGCTACACCACTCCAGGACACTGGATGTTTAGAGAGAACAACATGGATTCCAAAGAGGCAAGGAAGAATATCAGAAATAGGATCATTCTAATAGAAAATTTTCTTTTGATGTTTCTGTAACTGTGTTTTTGTGCTGGTAAATTTTTTTCCTTTTAACATCAAAAATTATTCATAGGTGTTGCCATTTCCCCGTTTTTAATTGCTGGACTACTAGAAAATGAAGATAAATACACTACAGTCACAAAGAACTGTGATATAAATATCACTACTCTTGGTCTTTATCTTTTTCACTTAAAAATAAAAATACCTTAGTTTCAATTAGTTTTAATAATTTTTAAAATAAACTTCTCTTAAAGTTTACTTAGTAACCTTGGAAATGATTCAGCTTTGTGGAATAATGTCGAGAAAACAGGATTTATATACTTTGATGATATAATCAGCCACAGGCTGAGCCTATTAAAAAATATAGTGCAGTTTTTTAATTTAAAAAAGTTTTACTTAATTGCTTAAATTAAAAAAATAACATTAAAATAATCCTACATATTATTTTACAAAGGATGGTGTGGCTTGAAAAAGTCTCTTATACTTCTGAAAAGGTGAACATGATGTATCCATGATGTTCTAAAAATACGGAAAAATTTGAAACTAAAGACTTCTAATCCTTGGTAAAACCAGAGCACTTAAAAAGATCTTAATATGAACGTATTCATGTCAGTCAACCACTTTGATGGAATGAACGCTTGTGAGAGACTGGGTGTGAGTCGATCTGGTTCCGAGAGATCTGGAAGCTGAGGTAGTACTTTCAGGATGAATAGTCCGGGGGTATTTTGCTGCAGCAGCTTGAGGAATGGTTTGCTGAAAAGATAAAAATCTTTTTTTAATAATCCTATAAAATTACACATATTAAATGTCATTTTATCATTTATAATTTAACCCAACATTTGTTAAGTGTCAAGCAATGAATTGAAGTAGTGGTTACAATAAGTTGTGATCCTTTTCCATAAGAAACCCACAGCCAATTAGACTGATGTGCTCAATACCCGTAATTTATGCGAGAGGAGCACAGAGAGAGCCATGGGAGCATTCATTTCTCAAGGAGGACTCAACTGGATGGAATCTTATGCTTACAGAGGCGAAGTGCAGAAAGGGACTTTGTGGTGTCTGGAAGAAGGGTCCTACCCCCGAAGCCCTCCACTGGGATATGTGGAGTCCAGTCCTGGGGAACATGAAAGGAATCCAGTCTGGTCCTTGCTTCAAACCAGCACAAAGCAGGCCTGTCATATTTCACCTGGGAACTGACTAAACCTTTTATGGTGACACACGAGGAGGACTTCTCAGAGGCCTGGTGCTCCCTTCACATGGACCACAACTTTCTAAAGAAAGAAATAAGTAGAGACTAGGGACACATGTTGAGGGGAGGACATGCACGCTGCCTCCGAGCTCAGAGGAACATCTTAGACATGAGCACTGATGCATTAAAGTCAGGACACAGGGGAGAAACTAAGATGGCGGCATAGATAAACACCGGGAAATCGCCGTCTCACACAACAACTGAAAAATACGGCAAAGGTCAGAGCAAACATCACCCCGAACAACAGGAAGGCTGGCTGAGTGTAATTTCTACAACTAGAAGAAAAGAAAAGCACGCTGAGAGCCAGAGGAGCTGCGGAGGTGAAGTGCAGAGGTATGGCGGCGGCTCGCGCGTGCGCGCGGAAAAGGGGTGGCACCTGAGGACGTGGCTGTCTTTTTGAATCACAAGCTCCCGACTGCTCTGAACTCCGGTTCCGGGAAGTCTCTGGGGACCCAGGACTCATACGGGGAGGAGCTGGTCTGTCAGGCGGCAGCGGGCGAACTTGAGGGCGGCTTTCCCTCAGAGGTGCTTGCAGCCGTTACCGGGACACTGAGACGCGCGACTCTGGGCGCGGAGAATCACCATAGCTGCTTTCTCCGCCCTTTGACTCCCTGAGACCCCGCCCCTCCCAGGCTGCGGCAGAGGCTTTTGCATGTGAATGTACCTAACTACAGCCCAGCCAGGCAGACCCGGAACTTCCAAGAGAAGGCTCAAGGCCCCGCAGCGGCTTGCATTGCTTCACAGCTGAGCCTCTTCGCGACTCCTGCTGTGTGGCCTCAGGCAGGGGCTGAATTAGCACCTCCTTAGATCCAGGAGCCACTGTACCCAGTGGTCAGAGGGGGACCATTCTCCCACTTCAGACACAGCTGATTCCCACAGCCAATTGGCCTGGAGGTCAATTCCTCCCAGTGATCCTACAACAACCAAGGCACCACGAGTGCACCAAGAGTGTCCACCCCAGGTAACTGGGGAGGCTGAGCCACTGGGCCCTACAGGACACCTGGCGCGCAGGGCCACTCTATCAACACAGGGAAGCAGCCAAAATGCGGAGACAAAGAAACAGGTCACAAATGGCAGAAACGGAGGAAAGCAAACGACTGGATATAGAGTTCAAGGCCACGTTTATAAGGTTTGTCAAGAATTTTATGGAAACCGCCGATAAATTTAATGAATCCCTGGAGTATAGTGAGACCATGGAGGACATGAAAAAGGACCAACTAGAAATTAAGCATACACTGACTGAAATAAAGAATAATTTACAGAGATCCAACAGCAGACAAGAGGATCCCAAGAATCAAGTCAAAGATTTGAAATACAAAGAAACAAAAAATACCCAACCGAAAAAGAAAAAAGAAAAGAGATTCAAAAAATACGAAGATAGTGTAAGGAACCTCTGGGACAACTTCAAGCGTACCAACATCAGAATTATAGGGGTACCAGAAGGAGAGAGAGGGCAAGATATTGAAAACCTTTTTGAAGAAATAATGACAGAAAACTTCCCCCACCTGGTGAAAGAAATGGACCTACAAGTCCAGGAAGCGCAGAGAACCCCAAACAAAAGGAATCCAAAGAGGACCACACCAAGACACATCATAATTAAAATGCCAAGAGCAAAAGATAAAGAGAGAATCTTAAAAGCAGCAAGAGAAAGACAGTCAGTTACCTACAAGGGAGTACCCATCCGACTGTCAGCTGATTTCTCAACAGAAACCATGTAGGCCAGAAGAGAGTGGCAAGAAATATTCAAAGAGATGAATAGCAAGAGCCTGCAACCAAGATTACTTTATCCAGCAAAGCTATCATTCAGAATGGAAGGTCAGATAAAGAGCTTCACGGATAAGAAAAAGCTAAAGTAGTTCATCACCACCAAACCAGCATTATATGAAATGCTGAAAGGTATTCTTTAAGAAGAGGAAGAAGAAAAAGGAACTCTTACCATTTGCCACAGCATGGATGGAACTGGAGAGCAGATAAATACCACAGGATCTCACTCATTTGTGGAATATAATGAACAACATAAACTGATGAACAAGGACTGATCCAGAGACGGAGAGGCATTGATTGGACTGTCGGGCCTTGGAGGGAAGGTAGGGGAGGGTGGGGGCAAGGGGGAAGGATCAACCAAAGGACTTATATGCAAGCATATAGGCCTAACCAATGGACACGGACAACGGGGGGGTGAGGGGATGAGCGGGGGGGGGGGGGGGGGGGGTAGAGGGTACACATATGTAATATCTTAATCAATAAAAAAAAAAAAAAAAAGTCAGGACACATCTGCCTTCATCTATACATGCAGATGTTCAAGTTCGTATTATGTACATAAGTTCACATTACATGTATACATCTGTGTAATATGTACACATGTAAGGCTTTCCTGTATTATACCCAATACAGCTTCTCAGTAGGCCACAGAGGGATGTGTTATGCAGATGAGTTCTCAGTTCATGTCACTGACTAGCACATGTAGGTTCTGATTAGGGTCTCCCACTTAGAAAAGCCATCTCTAAAATACTTGAAGTAAAATTATATATATTTGATCGAAACATTCACTATGCATTTCAAAAGCTCTATGATACACATATGCATGTCTTCATTTTAGATTCTGTTTTAAGAATAAGAGCTCCTCTTTAAGGAAATGGAAAAATAACCTCCTTAAATATTTTTATACTATATGTTTCTTTGTATAAAAATTAACTGGGTAATCATAACAAATGGGAGATTCTTGCCACTACTATGAAATTTTAGTTGCTAACCACCTAATCTGACCCTGTCGAAAGAGGTATTTTTCTTTGGGGGGTTTGGCAAGAGGAACTGTAGAAATAGATTCACATTACCCTGGGTATCATGATCTACAAAATCCAGTAGAGAATGAAGTAGCACCAGAAGCAAGCAATTAACCAGCAGATGGCGCTAAAGTGTCAGAGACCTGATTACTGGTTTATTAGTAATAACTTTCTGGTAATTCTGGATCTTGATTCTTGGGAAAAATGAAAAATTGTAGAGAGGCTCGCCATCATGTCTGTCACATATCCAAGTGAGGTAACAATGGGAGCAGTTGTGGCTTTCTAATTCATGGTCAATTATTGGAGAAGCACTGCATGTGCAAAGGGCAGCTTGTGAGATAAACTAAAAAACACGTTAAAAGTCTTTAGTTCCTTATTTTTCTGTAAAATATGAATTTCTATTGTTAAATCTAAAAACAAAGGCTATCTAAATTAAAAATAAACATGTGTAGTCTCTTTAAAGCCTTCAACTTTTTAAAAAAAATTATTTTGTGTTTTTTATTGCTGTTATTTTTCTCCATTGTTTTAGAGAGTGGAAGGGAAGGGGAGAGACAGAGAGAAACATCGATGTGAGAGAGACACATTGATTGGTTGCCTCCTGTACATGCCCCAACCAGGGCTGGCGATTGAACCTGCAACCAGGTACATGCCCTTGACCCGGAATCGAACCCAAGACCTTTCAGGCCTTGGGCCAATGCTCTAACCACTGAGCCCAGTGGCCAAGGTGAGAGAATTCTCTTTGAAAATCAATCCTGTTTCTCTTTGGGAATATCATCTTGTTACTTTTAAAAATTAAACTTTTTGAGGTAATTCTTGAGTACAAGAAATAACACAGAGGTATTCCTGTATCCTTTTAAAAAATAAATATATATTTTTATTGATTTCAGAGAGGGAGAGGAAGAGAGAGATTGAAACATCAATGATGAGAGAGAATCACCGATTGGCTGCCTCCTGCACGCCCCCAAGGGGGATTGAGCCTGCAACCCGGGCATGTGCCCTTGAATGGAATCAAACCTGGGACCCTTCAGTCCGCAGGCTAACGCTCTATCCATTGAGCCAAACCAGATAGGGCTCCTGTATCCTTTTCTAGCAATTTTTATTTGCTTTTGGTTTTACAGTTTACAAAGTGCCTTTCTACAACATTATCTCATTTAATCCTGAATTCTGACAATAAACCATAAGAGCTAAGTACTCTTTGACTCACATTTTACACAAGAGAAAAAGAAGGCTTAACTATTTTCCTTGTTTTATATATGATCACAAAGGCAATAAGTAGCATAATTGGGGCACTAACTTGTTTTGTTGGGGTTTTTTTTGCTTAAATTCCATGGAGGTACCAACTTTTTCCAAACCAGAAATATGATGACAATTGTATTGAAAAAGGGGAAGAATTTAAAATAAGGAGCAAAAATTTAAAAAATTATAAAAGTAGGGAAGTACTTCTTATAATAAAAACCTGCTACATGAATAGCTAGTTAATAAGCTAACAGTTTTTGCCTCTTTTTAAAATGAATGAGAAATCATTTCTATATTTTATCCTTCTCGCCACTGACACACTGTGTTGCTTTTTGTATTTGATCATTTTTACACTGTTGAGAAGAAATAATGTTTTTGAAAATAATTTCTTAAAAGAGGAAAGGCAGATTCAGACAGGTGTGTAATAAGCATAGAAAGACAAAATAGTAAAAGGCAGAATAAGAACCAGTCATCATGAATGTTGATCTTCTCAGCATGTCATTTAAGTGTTTATTGGTTTATAAATTTCAGGACATAGATTTTGACAAAAGGTTCAAAATGTGCACTCACCACTGTGACTGGATGATGTTTTTCCACAACAACTGAACTCATGGGAGGAGAAACTCCCATTATAGCTAAACTGCTACTAATTCTGTTTTTTGAAGCAAAATCAGATCTCCCCGTGATCCGGGCTGTAATTGTTCTTCCAGCTTTCTGTTGTGCAGATGTCACAACTCTGGGTACATACTAAAAAAGCAAAGAAATATTTAGTTGGTAGAAAATCCATTGCAAAATTATAGTACTTTTGGTTCTATAACTTATGAAGAAAATACATAGGCACTTAAAATAATTATATATTCAATCAACTTTAACATGAAAAAAAATAAAAACTTCAAACAATGAGACAAAAATCACAACATAAAACTGAGCACCTCAGAGCATCCCTTTAACTTTGGTATGCCAACTATTTTATAGGACTTCACCAACTTTTAAAAAAACTGTTTTTTAGAAATACTTATAAATTTATAGGAAGTTATAAAGACAATGTAGAGAGAGCCTGTGTATTCTGCACCCAGTTTCTAGAAATGATTACATTTTACATAATTATGACATCAAAACCAGGAGGCTGACATTGGTATAATGCCTGGGTATAGATCTATATCACTTTACTAGTGACCCGGTGCACGAATTCGTGCACATTGAAAGGAAATTAATCAGAACATTTTAGTATTGTTATTTGCCCTTTCTCTATAATAAAAGTGTCAGCCAAATTCACGATTGACAATCACAGATCAAAACACATGCGTGCAATTGGCACCAGCGAGAACTTTATATGTGTTGTGCATGCATGAGTCAACTTAGCCTTTTCTATATATAGATAAACTTACTTAATTAGACCTGCTTTCTGATTTAGCTAAACTTTTTCCAGCCCAGTGAAGCACCCCAGTTTCTCTTGTCAGCACACAGCAGTAAATATCAACATGAAGCAGATTATTACTGTAGATCATGCAGGGAGAACAAAGGGTAAAATATTTAACTGTAGCAGTGTTTGAATATATTCTGCACAGTGAGAAAACCTGAAGTCATTTTCAATGTAAACCAATTCTTACTTCTTTTCAGTCGGGTCAAGTTTCTAAACTTTCTAAATCTCTGTTTTCCTGCTAATGAAAAGAAAATAGGGTTCTACTGTGTCTCCTATCTACCTACTCCAGGACTTCTGTGAGGATCAAACGAGATGAGGCAAGGGAAAATGCTTAACAAACATTTGGTTAAACTGTAAAATGTTTGCACCTAGCTATAAAGCAAGTCAGGTTCCTGGGCTGAAGAAACTGCAAGGAGGCTAGTTGCTAGGGAGAGGAAGCTGGGCGTTGTTACATGATGTCATTACCTGGCTCCTACAGCGACCATTTCCGGGCTGGGCTGGGCTGGGCTGTGGGCCACATTTTGTGCCATGGGGTCTTGGCAGTGTTGGCTGTGATTTGGTGGGGTGTTGCTCTGGTGTGGTGGTGGGGCCTGTGTCCCACTTGGGGGAAGCCAAGTGTTGGTTTGTCGGTGCCAGGTCTGTGGTGCTGTTTATTTTTAAATGGCCAGTGCGCGTCGTGGTAGCTCCTGTGTTGAGTGTCTGCCCCCTGGTGGTCAGTGCGCATCATAGCTACCAGTCGGATGGTCAGATGAACACTTAGGCTTTTATATCTATAGATTACATGTGTAGATTTGGCAATGAAGACACAGAACTATTCCATCACCATAAAGTGTCCCTCATGCTACCCTTTAGTCATATCCATCTCCCTTCCTCCACTACTCCTAACCCCTGGCAACCATTCATTTGTTTTATGAACTCTTTTGATTCTTATGCATAATTAATATCATTATTATAAATACTTCTGTGTCCTGCCTTTTTTCTCATTGATTTGTTAATATACCTTTTTCCCATGAATAGAGAATTGCTACAATTTTGAGAGATTTTAATACCAACAAACTAGTTTATCTAATTATCTCAGTCCTTTTACTAGTATATATAGCAAATTTTTGTGGAAATGGACTCCTTTTCTTTTAAGAGTTATTTCTACAGAATATATTGTAAAAAAATGCAATGATCAGATCCTAAAGTAATGGTAGCTTTTATAGATTTTGTTGCTTACTGCTGGACAAAAGGCATGTAGAAAAAGTTATATTTATATCAGGGGTAATACATATGTGTATTCATTTCCCCCCACTGTCAACTAATTACATTAGCTGGGCAAAAACAAAAGGAATAATAAAAGAAAGAGAACGGACATATTCTACTTTTGTTACTGTCTCCTCAGGCAAGTTACTCTTTCTAAGCCTCAATTTCCTCATTTATAAAATGGAAAAGCAGCACCAACTGCCTAATGATACCCTTTCATTTTCATTCAGATGAAGAGAAAGTTAGAAGACACACTTTACTAAATAGCTTAAAAATCCAACTAAAATCCCTTAATTATTCCAAATGGAGTTAGAAAAAGTTAAGTGCCATCTATTGTCCAACCTCATGAACTGCAATATAGTTGTTTATATAACTTGCCTAATGTGTTTTTTGAAAAATGTTTCCCACCATGAAATTCTGACATTTTATTTAACACTAGAGGCCCAGTGCACGAAATTTATGCATGAGGGGGAGTGTGAGGAGGGTGTCCCTCAGCCTGGCCTGCACCCTCTTGCAATCCGGGACCCCTAGGGGGATGTCTGACTGCCGGTTTAGGCCCGATCCTGCGTGATCGGGCCTAAACCGGCAGTCAGACATCCCTCTCACAATTCAGGAACGCTGGCTCCTAACCGCTTGCCTGCCTGCCTGCCTGCCTGCCTGCCTGATTGCCCCTAACCACTCTGCCTGCCTCCATGATTGCCTCCAACCACTCTGCCTGCCTGCCTCATTGCCCCTAACCATTCGTCTGCTTGCCTGATTGCTTCTAACTGCTCGCCTGCCTGCCTAATCACCCCTAACTGCCTCTGCCTCGCCACCGCCGTTTCATCTGGAAGGACGTCCAGAATGATGTCCAGCTGTCCAGTCTAATTAGCATATTACACTTTTATTATTATAGAAGATATTGAGGACATGCACAGAAAGGAAAGAATTTTACAAATGAAGATATTATTTCACTAGAATGGTAATCCTCCTTTCTCCAGTTATTTGTTTTCCCAAATCTGTACAGTTTACTTTCTACACACACCTTCCTTTAGCTACTGGAAGTACTGAGGAAAACTGGAAAAAGTTTTGAATGTTCACAGGAAGCTTCTGTGATTAAAGTGGAAAGATCACCAGGCCTGGATCACAAGTCTTCTTTTCCTGTTCCTGACAATGATGGTTTCACATTAGGTAAGTTATCTAACTAATATACAGGGTTGGGCCTAAGTAGGTTTTCAGTGTGGAGTATGTGAAAAACAGTTTATTCTTGTATTATTATTTATTAATTATTGTATTATTTTCCATACGAACAACTGTAAATCCTACTTTTGTTATTATGGTTCTTTTTAAAACCAAGAAAGACACACTGAGGTGAATCTGACTATTATAATTATATAAAGAAGGACAAAACTTGTATTACACTTAGATTGCTTTACTTGTGATTCTCCTCTCACCCTAGCCCTAAAGGCTGTCCTTATGTGAATGAAATTGAATGTGTACCTGTTTCAGAAAAGTAGGATGTAGTTGGAGGGATGGAGAAGAGCTGTCTACGCAATACATATTGTGTTTTCAAGTTTCAGAGACTTAAAATTATCTCAGGCAATCCAATTGTTTTAAAAAATCAGTAACAAAAAGGCTGGTAAGTACACTTATTCATTCAGTTTTTCCTATGCATTTTCAGATTTATATATAAATGCAGATTATAAATGGTGTAGTCATATTTTAAGAAGGGAATTTTGAAAAATCTAGTTCTTTTGTGTATTATCTGAATATGCAACATGAATGAGAAACCAGAATAATCTGTATAGGATCACATTTCAAACTTCAAAGAAGTTTTTTAAAACTTCTTTGAATCAAGAGAAAATATGATAAATAGTACATCTCAAATTACTTTCCCCTAAAGTTAATAGTTCCTAAAAGGCAGAAGTTAAGTCAGCTGGAATACTGAAGATGACCAATTGTCTGGTTGACTCTGTGCAATGGCACCTTCTGATGGCCTGCGAGGGGGACTGTCAGACCTAAAACCTATTCTGCCATCATCTTTCCTCTCAGGTAAGTGGTTAGGGTGGGGAAGAGGAGGGAGACAAGCAAATCAAAACCACTGAGACCTTCACAGAACTACACATGCCTTTGTGCCAAGCTAGAGGAGGGAAGGGTAGAGTGTAAAAGAAAGAAAAAAGAAAAAAAGCCCTACAGAGGTGAGTCTGATAAATCTGACTTGTATCCCTATACCTTTCTCTCTTGAGAGACACTGAAGAGTACAGGTTTAACACCAGGAGGCAGAGGAGTCAGAACCATGATGTGCTCTGTTTGTAACTCTTCCACATTAATAGCATGATCAATTCCACTTCCGGCCAATTCTCACACAATTACTCCATCCCCAGACAATGCTCTCCCCCTCTAAGCACTTCTCTAATGGTGACTCTAGGAAAAACTGCTCCTATCTTCATTCTAATTATGAACTAAACATTAAGATCTAATCAAATCAAGATGGAGTTACTACAGAGTTGTAGTGTTAATGATAATGTCTATCCAGGAAAAGGGAAGGCTGTAGTTGAACAGAAAATATACAAAAGAGCCATTAACCTACTAAGTCCTTGAACATACCCACTTGTTCTCTTCAAAATTAAAAACAAAGAAAACCAAACCAACTCTAAAATCTATTTTTCCTGAACAGTTTTTGAAAAATGTAAAATGAAAAAGTTATTTTTGTTCAATTATCACTACTGTAGTAGAACTTTCTACAGAACTTACAAATTAATGTTTTACTTTGTGTATTAAATATTTTCTGTGACTTGGCCTAAAGGCTTTTTTATCCATGAGAAAGTATGTTCTGAGTTCAGAATATCCAACATACCCCCAAGTGGGGAACCCTTTCCTAACCCCAGCACCTGCGTGCCCTGCACTGACCGTTTCTTCTGACGCAGTGGGAGCCGTGGACCCTGCACCAAGAGGAGCAGACACACAGGAGGTGGAAGTAGTCCCCGCAGAGGTGATGGACGTGGCAGAGGGAAAGGCAGCAGTGCTGGCCACTCCCATGGCTGCTGCTGCTGAGGACGGTGCTGGGGCGGCTCCTGAGGGTATCGGAGCCGAAGGATCCAGATGAACAGGACCATACTCTTCCTTCTTACTATTTGTGAAGTCTAGCCGTAAAAATCACAAGTTAATTCCATTTACATTCTTCCAAGTTAAGATTACTTTTGTCTCCCAACAATTTTAATACATAATAGCTACAATTTGGTCTTAACAGAAATGTGTACAAATTTGTCATATATTCTATACATGTTTAGTTAATAGTTTGTCACTGTTAACTGATTAATGTCAGCATTAACTACTGAAGACTTCAAATCATTTCCTTCAACTTGTGAAAGCAAATGAATGACTTGCTCTTACTTAGAAGAAAAAAAATAAATTCTGTACTCAGGTGAGACCTCACAACCATTAAAATAATAAGGTCACACTGAGGATTTATGTCCTTTTGTGTTAATTTATGCAACTATCCTGATAAATGTCCTGATATTTAGATCTTTAGAATAATTTTTTAATATCAAAATACCCTCTCATTTCCTTCTGCTGCTCCTATCCTAACAAAAATAGTGTATTTTTATTGATTTTTCAGCAAACAATAATAAATCAATAAGTAAATCTTGACACTGTAAAAGAAATAAGCTCTTGCAGGTGGATTATTTGAGTCATGAATTAAGAGCATATTTGCACACTTAACTGATTTTAGTGAAACACATATAGTAACTTTCTCTTAAAACTGAACCTTAACCTTAGATCAAAGGAGTGAATAACCTCATATTCTAGAGAAACTAGGACTAAGGATCCTATTTTATTTTGTTAATCCTCACCCAAGGATATTTTTCCATTGAATTTTTAAATTTATTTTTATTTATTTTTTTAGGGAGAGTAGAAGAGAGAAGGAAAGACATAAACATCAATGTGAGAAAAACACACTGACCGGTTGCCTCCTGCATGAACCCCGACCAGGGCCCGGGCTGGGAGGCACCAATAACGAAGGTACACGCCTTGAAGTGGAATTGAACCTGGGACCTTTTGGTCCGCAGGCAACACTCTATCCACTGAGCCAAACCAGGTAGGGCAACTAAGGGTTCTGTTTTATATTTTCCATCCCAATATTAGAATTTGGTTAAAATTTCTACTTAAAACCATATTTTTGTGACACCAAAGAAAGGGTGAGGGTTTTCAGAATATCTGAATGGAGTATGTAACCCTATCTACACTAATAAAAGAGAAACATGGTAATTGGCGTACAACCGCTACCCTTTTCATTGGCTAATCAGCAAGATATGCAAATTAACTGTCAGCCAAGATGGCGGCCGGCAGCCAGGCAGCTTGAAACTAACATGAGGCTTGGTTGCCTCAGTGACAGAGGAAACCAACGTTCCCCCGACTGCAGCTGCAGGCCTCTGCAGTTTAAGAAACATTGTAACAAATACCGCCGGACTTCAGCCAGCAGATTCGCAACACTGTAGGCAAAGGCCAGAAACCTACTTTCAGGAGCGGAGGCCTAAGAGCTGGAGCCAAGCCTCAAGCTAAAGCTGGCCCAGAATAAAAAAAAAAAAGGAAAAAAGGAGCGTTTGGGAGTTCAGTCACCCCCAGCCAGAAAACAGCCCTCAGCCCCTCACCCAGACTTGCCAGGCACCCCAGTGGGGACCCCCACCCTGAAGGGTGTGTGACCAGCTGCAAACAGCCATCATCCCCTCACCCAGGCTGGCCAGGCACCCCAGTGGGGACCCCCACCCTGATCCAGGACACCCTTCAGGGCAAACGAGCTGGCCCCCACCTGTGCACCAGGCCTCTGCCCTATATAGTAAAAGGGTAATATGCCTCCCAGCACCGGGATCAGCGGAGCCGCGAGGCCTCCCGGCACCGGGATCAGCATGACAGGGGGCAGCGCCCAAACCTCCTGATCGGCCCTGCGGCTCTGTGTGTGACAGGGGGCGGGGCCACAACCCCCCCCCCCCGCCCCCCCGGGCCCTGCTCTGTATGTGACGGGGTAGGGCCATAACCTCCCCATCGGCCCTGCCCTGAGTGTGAGAGTGGCGGCGCCCCAACCCCCTGATTGGCCCTGCTCTGTGGGTGATAGAGGGCGGCGCCCCAACCCACTGATCCGCCCTGCTCTGTGTGTGACGGGACGGTGCCCCAACTCCCCTATCGGACCTACTCTGTGAGTGACAGGGGGGAGCTCCTCAATCCCCTGATGGGCCCTGCTCTGTGCATGACAGGGTATGGAGCCCCAACCCCCCAGATGGGCCCTGCTCTGTGCGTGACAGGGGGTCGCGCCGCAACCTCCCCATCGACCTTGCCTTGAGTGTGACAGGGGGTGGTGCCCCAACCCCCCAATCGGCCCTGCTCTGAGCCCGACCAGGGGTTGCACCTAGGGATTGGGCCTGCCCTCTGCCACCAGGGAGCAGGCCTAAGCCAGCAGGTCGTTATCTCCCGAGGGGTCCCAGACTGCTAGAGGGCACAGGCCGGGCTGAGGGACCCCCCCTTCCCCCGAATGCACAAATTTTTGTGCACCAGGCCTCTAGTGTTTAAATAGTTTTCTGTGTTGTCCTCTTTCCATCTAGAAATACGGGCTTTTGTGTAAGTCCTTTTCTTATACTAAATTTATATAAAAAATATAAACTTTGATTAACAAAGTTTAATGAGGACTATAATGCACGTGTCCTTTGAAATCATTTGATGAAAGGGGCTAATTCAATATAAAATACTGCTTTTGCTTTGAAATCAACACATACACATACTGAGTTTTAACATGCTTTTGATAGAAAGTGATTCTGACTATCTGTTTTTAGGTGGGTGCCAGAATTCATATCAGATGTGGGACCAGTACACAGGTCAGGTCTGGCCCTGAAAGAGAGACAGATGACCCAGTTTCCCTTACCTGGGTGGAGTATGCAGTTTGTAAGTTTTAATAATTATTCTTGCTTTAACTGGGATAAATTTTTTCAATTGTTAAGTATTTTTCTACTCTTCCTAAAATTGCTTTGAAAATTGGCAGGTATAATTTTAAAGGCCATTTTTACTGTCACACTTTGCCTTCTCTTTTTAAAATATATTTTTATTGATTTCAGAGAGGAAGGAAGAGGGGGATAGAAACATCAACAATGAAAGAAAATTATTGACTGGCTGCCTCCTGCATGCCCCTCACTGGGGATCCAGCCCACAACCCGGGCATGTACCCCGCCCGACCGGGAATTGAACCGTGACCTCCTGATTCATGGGTCGATGCTCAACCACTAAGCCACTCTGGCCAGGCACACTTTGCCTTCTTCATAGAAACTTCTAACTTACAAATATAAGATTTAGGATATTGCACAACATGAGATACATTGCAGATGATAGCAAAAAATCAGGACAAATAAAAAAAAATCAAATACTAGTTTTTTTCTAACAAGACAGATACATTAGGAACATTGCATTGTTAAAAACTACATTTAAAAAAGCAATTGTTTTAAGGGAGGAAAGGGGACCAGTTGTAATTTTTTTCTTGTGAGAACTAACAGCTGTTATTAAAATGCCACAAAACCTAAATATCACAGAGCAATCCCAGCATTAGATCACAGTGAACTTTGCCTTTGGTAGCTCCCCCAGCCCTACTGCTTACTGTGTGTCTTATTATTCCTGGTATCTTTATCCCTCATTATGATAAACATAGCACAAGGCCACTCAAGACCATTGGGTTCCCAGAACTTGGCATTAGCTGCAGAAGACAGTGGATGTAAAAGCAACAGGAGCAAAACAAATCATGTTGGGTAATTATCAGAATACATTTTCTTCAAATCCTGTTATGGATGTTTGCCTGTAGGAGACATAGCTGTATTTGAATTTAAAATTTAAGATGATCAATTTATAGAGGTGGCAAAATACTCTGTCCTAAGTCAATTCATGTGCATAAGTATGTTATGAAAAACAGATTTCTTGTAATTAAATGCAAGAAGTTCTAATAATAATTTGTCACCTTACTTGTGGAACCTAATATCTCTTCTGAGTAGATAATTAAATTCTTCAATTTAATACATAAAACTTGCTAATAATTGTAACTAAAAGCAGACTAGTCTATTATTGGGGGTGGTGAGTTTGTTTTCAGCATTGATACTTAATTAAAAAACTATTTAGCCTTGATAATCTATAATTCTATGTTTCTAACCTACATATGGGCTATACACCCCAACTGTTTCAGAGAGAAAACAATTTGCTTTAATTCACTGTCACCCACAACATGCACAGTTTATATAATAAAAGTTTGTTGATGTTTTAAAATGAAGCACAGAGAAGTTATTCACTGGAATGAAATCATGTTAATGACGTTACAAAATGAAACTGCCTCATGGGTAAGTTAACCATGAGTCTTGGATAGGATTTACTATCAGGGAATACTGCAAAATGTTCGTGTTTCACATGAAACATGGGAGGCTGACTTGAATGAATTAAGACTACAGTAATGTCCAGCTGGTGTGGCTTAGTGGTTGAGCGTCAACCTACGAACCAGGAGATCATGGTTCGATTCCAGGTCAGAGTATATGCCCGGGTTGCAGGCTTGATCCCCAGTGTGGGGGGTGCAGAAGAAAGAAAATCAATGATTTTTTTCTCATCAATGATGTTTCTATCTTTCTCTCCCTCTCCCTTCCTCTCTGAAATCAATAAAAATATATATTTTTAAAAAGCCACTGTAAAATAAAAAATACTTTAGCATGTAAGATGATAGTCATGCTATAATTACTACAATCTTTTTAAAAAGTGTATTTCAAAAGAATCTCTCTATTAAGCTAAATAAGGTAAAGAAGGTTTATATATTATCCTGTTTGTTCAGAGAAGAAAACCAAAGCCCAATAAGGAAACTAGGCCTCAATGCAAATTGGTGGCAAAGGACTCTTGTCATGTGCTCATCTAAGCCATGTTCATGAAACTGACACAACAACTCAGATCCGAGCCAATACATGGATTTTTCTTGAAATAATTTTCTAATTTTTTATTTCTATAGACAGATCTATATTTATAACTTTTGGAAATGAGTTTTAATTGCGGTTTCTCTTAAACTGGAAAACAAGCAATTTTTAAAAATGGAAAACCATGACTAGATAAGAAATATTTAATCAACAAAATAGTCCAAGGAAACTGGCTACTTAGGGAAAGACAAAAATAGAAATTTTGCACTTAAAGGCATTATACATTCAAAGCATTGTTGTAACTCTGAGCGTATATACTGAGTATATACCCTGAGTAGTGAATTTTCATGATGGATTTAAAACTGGATATGACACTATGAAGTTAAAAATACAGTGCCTGACCCCAGCTGGTTTGCTCAGTGGATAGAGTGTTGGCCTGCAGGCTGAAGGATCCCGGGTTCAATTCCGGTCAAGGGCACATGCCTGGGTTGCGGGCTCCATCCCCAGTAGGGGGCATGCAGGAGGCAGCCAATCAATGATTCTCCCTCTCCCTTCTTCTCTGAAATTAATTAAAAAAATACATATATATTAAAAAGAAAATACAATACCTGGATAAGACATACCTATTGCAAAAAATTAGTACTAAAGACCACACTAATCACTGAAATCTCAAATTCTTTTTGAAAGTAGGCAGAGACTCTAAAGTAAAACACTAACCTGCATCATTTCTGTTTTGAAACATTGTCATGGCTTCAAGATTTAATGCACACACCCCCCGCATGAAAGCTTTCTTCATGGAATCTTCAAAGTGCTCTTTTTCATGTTGCATTCTTTGGATCTCAGCTTTTGCATTTTCCAAAGCTCCAGATAACTAAAATAAGGCGAATTTTTTTAAAAAATGGTTGTAATACAAGGAAGGATATTATTTATTGTTAAAAAGTAGACTTACACTGTGAAGTATTTTTAGGTGAAATACAGGTACTAAAAACACTTTGCCACATGCCTCTTCTGCTATGTGTCTCACTTTATTTTAAACGGTGCATCTTACTTTTAGTGTCTTTCAACAAACCATTTCCATTTCTAACCATAAAGTCAAGGTTCAAACAAAGGGAATTGTATACCGTTTTAATTATACAAAAAGATATACCATTTCTTACCATAAATCTTTTATGTAGAATATTAAACAAAATACATTAGGAGCCACAAATAGCCCTCTCTCCTTTAGTAAAAATAACTAAGTGCCTGTAATATTAACAGCATTTTAAAAAACTAAATGATACTATAGAATTTAAAGTGCAAAGTGATATTAGTTGCAACACATTTTCCCATAGACGAAATATATAGGGACTCCATTTTTTGCATGTCATTTTCAATTGCAGAAAATTGTTTGTATTATGATACTGATTTTTAACATTAAGAACTTTGTACTATAATAATGAAATATTTTTTCCTTTTAGTATTTTATTTCAAGAGGCCTACTGCATTCTACAATACAGTTTTTATTTCATTTTGAGTCTCAAATGTTTTCCCATGGAAATGTTAATTTTATTATTAGAAGTCAATGGGAAAATAATTCCAATTTGTATCTAACTGCTTTAAATCAACCTTATATGAATAAAGTTTATTTAAATTAACAAGAGGATAAACATTTTTGGTTTTGGTCTCTATTCTTGGCTAAATAAAAGCCAAAAGAAGTATAAGAAAGCATGCTTTGAGAGACATAAGGATCTATGAGTGATTTACATTTTCAAGACACACAAGAGTTCCAACGTAAGTTTGGAGGCCAGAGTTATAACTTTTAAAGAATAAATAAGTCTGTAAATCTGACTCATTAGTGTTGTTCTTCCCCAAATAGTCACATAGTCTCATTTGAAGATACACTGCATTAAATGGAATTAGAAATGGGTCACTCTGCCTAACTATAATGTAACAGTGAGTGATGCTACCCATCTTGTTTATTTCTATTAAAGGAAAGTAAAAATAAATTAAAAAACAGAAGTTTTACCACAGCAACTTTGTTTTCATAATCATTGGAAATTTGGACACAAACTTCTTCAGCTCTTGCTTGACAAGCTCGCTCCACCAAGTCCTTCCACTTCTTTTGCACCGTAGAATGCCAGCCTATCCACACTTTCTTCAGTAAATTTCTCTGGAAGTACTGGTCAGCTAGTTTCCCTTCATAAGCCTAAATGAAAGTATTATAACCTTAAAACACAGTGCACTGGTAAATACACTGGCAGTAATAAAAAGAAACCTAACACAGTGGTGAGCAGTGTACACACATTATTACTTAATCCTGTGTAGTTATTCTTATCTGCATAGAGGAGAACAGGCTTATAGAGGTTAGGTAACCTGCCCAAGCAGACAGGGAAAGCCATCCTTGCCTCATTCCAGAGCCTAAGCTCTTTCTTATCCATTACACATCATTGTTTTATGTAACTAATCAAGTTAGGGGAAAAACAACAACAAAAAACAAATGAAAGAAAATGAGTAACTTGCCACTTGCCATCTTAGTTCTGAATTTGCATGACCCTTTAGCTGAAACCAGGACTAGGACAACAGAGTGGTTGGAAGGCAAAAAGGTAACTGTGGCTTGAGATGGCATTATTCTCCCTTCAGCTTGGTGGACACCACCATAAGCAAGATTAATTTAATTTACAGACTTTCATCATATATAGTGCCAAACTGATTCAAACAGGAACATATGCTATTCTTTTTATCAATGAATCTAAATTCTTTTGAAGAAGTAGTTCCAATCTAATTTCAATCTTCTTAAATTTGAAAAGCTATTCAAAAAGTGATGGCAGCCTCAACTATTTCAGCTAACATAAAAAAATATATATTCTCATTATGTCACTTGATAAATAACTTTCAAAATATGGTCTAAATACTCATATTTTAAATAGCTCTTTTCAGTCTGATTAATGTAGATTGATCTTTTGGGATATATTTTAAAAAATGAAAGCATTAGGATGAATCCTATTCCATGATAGTGGAACATTAAATATTGATGTTATTAATACTAAATATTGTTTTAAAAATATTAACATTTAATATTCATTTATTGGAACTAATGCACAGAGATCACTCGATGGCTCACATGAGCATTACCTTAAAACTATATATATATATATATATATACCCACCTCCTATACTCTTGAGTCTTTATACTCTGTCTTCTTGTAGGATATATACATATTCATACTTTTCCACTTCTGAGACAATAACTTAATTATTCTCTCTCAGTTTGCCTGTACTCTGATATATTGATTCAGCTCTTATTTAATTAAAATGAACAGTGTTCAAATTTAAATTATGTACAAACTAAGGATAATTTTTAAAAAGCTATATAGACATGGCTTTAATTCTCACTCTAAGGTAAGTCTACACAACGAACATTTATACAATTTTATAATGTATAACTATAGTGTTGCCTCTTTTTGAGGAGAATGTATTCAGCCATTTTACAAGGAGAAACAATATGGGAACCATATGATATGTTAAAGACTGTAAATTCTTTTTCCATATAACCATATCTGAGTCAAATTTGTTAAAGGGGTTCCATTACCAAGGCATTTGTAATTTAGGTACAATCCCTACTAACCTATTATGACAAAGGAAATGATATATCAATAGATCTATAAAATATGAGGTATTTTCCCCCAAACTATACCAAAATCAAATTCCTTGAAATGAGAGCAACTTTAAATTCATTTTGACTTGATCCTAAACAATTCTGAATCCAGAAGTCTAGTGTGTGTCAGTCGTCTTTTCGTTTTTATACTTACATCCTGTCTGGATTTGACATGGCCAATCCGCCAGTGGAAGAATGTTCTCATCAGCTCCATCCTTTCCTTTTGCTTGCCTATGGCGTGAGACAAGCTGGAAATCACCTGTGAACAGCAACTAGGCCAGTTACTGTGATGTTACAGTATCAGCTGCTAGTACAGTGACTTTTCTCATATATCAAAAAGTGCTGGAGAATATCAATGGATCACTACTATATTCATCCAGTTAACTTATTATCTTTAAAAAGACCAAAAACACTTCTCCACATGAATACACTACATGAAGGGGAACAAAAGAGGAAAGAAATCTCTTATGTGTATCTTGGTAATCACCAAAAGAAATTTATGTACATGAAAATAAAGGATGGGACACAAGTAGGTTTAGTTATTCCTATGGAAAATAATACAATAATTAAAAATTAATACAAGAATAAACTCTGTGTTTCACCTAAACCTACTTGTGCCCTACCCTGTATGGTCAGACATTTAATTCAAGAAAAACAAGCATTCTTTGAAAGTTTTCCTACATATACAAAAAGTCTTTATTGACTAGAATTGAGGGCAGAGGCCTTTCTAGGTCCTAAATACCTTTAGTACCTTGGATTATAAGTTTCTCAATAACTGTTTTATTTAAAAAATATTTTTATTGATTTCAGATTGAAAGAGAGAGAGAGGAACATCAATGATGAGAGAGAATCATTCATCAGCTGACTCCTGCACGCCTCCTGCAGGGGATGGAGCCAACAACCGCCAGTATGGAACCGTGACCTTCTGGTTCATATGTCAACACTCAACACCCGAGTCATGCTAAACCACGCTGGCTGGCCACGCTCAATAACTGTTTAATAATTTTTTTCTGAATTCAACAAACTCATAAAAGAAAATAGTCATACTATGATATACTTCTTCAATGTTGTTATTCTTGTTATTTTATTTATTATTATATTTTAAAATGTTTTTATTAATTTCAGAGAGAGGAAGGGAGAAGGAGAGAGGGATAGAAACATCATTGATGAGAGAGAATCATTGACTGGTTGCCTCCTGCACAACCCCTACTAGGGATCAATTTAGCAACCCGGGCATGTGCCCTTATCAGGAATTGAACCATAACCTCCTCATGGGTCCATGCTCAAACACTGAGTCACAATGACTGGGCTTGTTCTTGTTCTTTAAAAAAAATTTATGGAGACTTTTAAATCCTAAGACAATACTCTCTCTTATCAAGTACTGAGTAGCTGAAATGTCTATCTAAAAATGGCCACAAAAAGAAATTTTGTAAATTGGGCACATTTACTGAGAGATATTTATTCTGGTTTCTTTAAATAATTTTTTAAAGTGGAAAAGGACACACATTCTAAGATATTATTAATATTCTCTTTCTAAAGTTGTATGGTGGTGGCTATCCACTTTCTTTGTTTTAAAAAACTGGACATATACGTACAACTCTTTTTTTATGTGTGATACTTTAAAATTAAAAGCCTTAAGATGGAGTTTTGAGGATAATAGAGAAAATGACTGATATTAATATCTATTAAAAAAAGTAAACTATGAAAAATGTTCAATTTTATATCATACCTTGCAATACCAAAAGAAAAGCATATATTTTAAAAAAACACTGGACTCCTTATCCAGTTAATTAAAACAGTGAGTGCTACATCTACAGAGCAGCAGTTGAGGTGTTTGCTGTGAGTCCTTTCTCTCTGAAAGCCACCATCCCCCTGGGGGCAGCCACTGATTTGTTGCCCACCTGCTTTGTTCAAGATGTTATCTGGAGGCACAAAATTACCACACACCTGAACCTTACTTTCAAGTTCTTAACAGGCTAACAGAAAGTGAAATAAAAGGTGCTGTTTATCAATAAAAAAACAGACTTCTTCAGTGAATAAAGACTTATCACAGATATAATATGAGAAACTTAAAATAACCCCTAAAAGATGTTTTAAAATGTGGATAATGCTGGTTCCCTAAAGTTCTCTTATGGGCAGTTAGGAAGGAAAAATTAGTATGTACATTTAGCATGTACTCTTAAAACTCCAAGCACACTGAAGTTGATCTCAAAGATAAAATGGCATGACCATGGCATGTTTAATAGGAAGATAAATTGTATATCTATGCACCTATTTTTCTACCAGTTTCTGAAGTGATTTTCCCTTTGTATCTTGCATGACCTAAAAAAAAAAAAAACACTTCCCAGCCACTTAGGGAGGAAGGAAAAAAAAGGAGAGGGAGGGAGAAGGAAAGAAAGAGAGGGAGACACACAGGAAGAGAAAGGGAAAGTGAGGGTGAGGGAGAGAGAGATGTGAGAGAGATACATCTATTGGTTGCCATCTGCACTTACCCCAACCGGGGATGGAACCCAAAACCTGGGTATGTACCCTGACTGGGAATCAAATCGATGACCTTCTGGTGCACCAGACTACGCTCTAACCAACTTAGCCACATCAACCAGGGCACTTCCTGACACTTATTATCTAGCAAGACATTTACGGAATCTCAGTTAAAAGAAATATAAAAGAGAACACCTCATCTTTTCTCCCAATGGAAATTTCATAGGCTTTCTGCAGCTCCTTCAAGCTGTTGATCTGGTTGCACAGTTGTTTTAAATGTGCTGCATGTTTTTCTTTCTCTTTTTTCATTTCCATACGGTGCCAGTCAATAAAATTTAGTCTCCATTTAGTTAGTTCAGATATGACGTTTGTCTGAAAAAGAAATATTCTGATAACTAAGCAGTTTGTTCCTTAATAGTGCTTCTTGAAATTACACCGAAATTAAGAAACACTTTTAAAAAATCAGAACAAGCAATCAACATGAAAGCTATTTTTAAAAAAATCACTAATGAAAGCATTTACAAGTTCAACAGTTACAGCTCCTCTTGGTTCACATTCACCATACTAAAGATATGGATTTTTTTAAATTTTAACTTACTTTGTATTAAATCTTGTCATTTAAAAAAATTTCAGGTCTTATTCATTAATTCACTAAATATACAGTTTCTTTGTTTATTCAGGAACTTAAATGTCCATATTAAGATGGGTTAGGAGAAAGGAAATGTAGGGCCATGCGCTAGGGTGAGCCATAGGACTGGATGCTATTTAGATAGAGGTGGACAGTGGGAACCATGGGAGTTGATGCTTTCTTCCCCCAAATAATTTATCACAATGGCTACATTAACAGATTGCTAAGTCTGATCGCTTTTCACTCTACTGATTGGTATAAATAAAAAGACCAAATAATCATGTTATCAAAAATCAGATAATATGGTTAACTGAACACAGAACAATTTAAATGGTTGGTGGTACACCACTCCACTCCAGTTGACTTACACCATGAAAAGAGACTTACACCAATGAAAGAAGTATGAAACCTGTTCCATGAGGAAAATGGTAGAAACTATACGAAAAGATTACATCTGGGATTTATAGTTCAAATAACAGAGAAATATAAATGCCCTAGAACTCTCATGACCACAATTTCTCTATGCATGTGAATATTCAGCTTCGTTTTCTCAAACTACCTTTCAGAAAATTGGTATTTTCTCAACTATATTTTAAATAGCAAAAAGAAACCCTGCCACTTCTTTTTTGGTAATATTTTTTTAAAGCGAGTCTTTAAAAAAAATGTTTTTATTGATTTTTAGAGACAGAGGAAAAGAGAGAGACAGAGAGAAACATCGATGAGAGAGGAACATCACTGATTGGCTTATTCCTGCATATACCCCTACTGGAGATTGAGCCCACAACCCAGGCATGTGCACCAACCAGGAATCAAACTGGCAACCTCTTGGTTCCTGGGTTGACGCTTAACTGCTGAGCCAAACCGGCCAGGCTCTCTGCCATTTCTGTAATACTTTGTTTTACTTAAAGGCCACAACATTACTAAAAATAAAAATCTGTCTTTATAGAGATATCAGTTATACATTGTGGTTGCTATAAGAATGGCTATAAAATGAATACATAATGCTAAAATTGGATTTTGTATTTCATATAAAGGAGACATTTTCATTAGTCATAGCTACAATATAATAAAGGTTCACTGAGTGTCTCAGTCACATACAGGGTTAGTCTTTCAGAACATCTGAGAAATTCACTAGACCATCCCATCAACTATTTAAAACCTTGCTATTTAAAGTATGTTTTCTGAACCAGCAGCATCACCTGGGATATTGTTAGAAATGCATAATCTCAGGTCCTCAAAAACAACTGGGGGATTCATATGGACATCAAAGACTGAGAAGCACAGATGTTAGACATTGGACTGATCAAAAACTAAAGATTAAAAAGAACCTTTTATTTTAAAGAAAAGAAAAACTGGAATTAAGAGCAAAACTATTACACTAATCCAACAACAATACCTTAAGACCTGAACTCCAAAGATCCAGTACACTTTCCACCTTTTGAAGGTTTTCTTCAGAAACAACGGAATTGCCCACAATTATTTCATGGATACCTGCATGACTAGAATTAGACCCTGGTGTGGAAGAGTCGCCTAAAATATTTGAACTGAAAAAATCCATGACCGGGTGAAAAGGCTTCCTTGGTGATGACACTGGTGATAACCCTAGAATGAAAAAAAGTTTAGTGTTTAAGGCAAACTGAAAACAACCGAAAATGGTGAGGACTTATATTGGAAGGCTAGAAGATGTCAGTTACTATGGAGGCTGAGAAAAATGCAGAGAAATGACTTTTCAGTGTAATTAATCTGGATAATTTAAATTTCAGTATTGTCGCTGATTTAGGACTAATTAGCATGAGATGCCTCCTATACTCAAATAAAGATGCTTCATATATCCATCTCCAGCCTGAGCTGAAACTATTATCATCTGTGTTATCATATGAGCATTTTCTAAGTGCTTTGTATGTTCCTATAATAAAAATGTTATAAGGATTAGCTCTCATAATACATGCTACCCTAAGAAATACATAATATTATCTCCATTTTACTGATTCCAAAACTGAGGTTCAGAAAGGGTTAAGGAATTGACCAAGGTCAGAGTGGTTGTATATATGTTATTATTACTTTATGTAGAACACTGGGATAAGTTTTAATACTATTAAATGTCAGCACTATACGTAGAGACTAGTAATTTAATTTGTCAGATACTCAACTATAAGATACCCTGTTTGCCCTCAACATAGAGGTGAGAAATATATATACTTTATATAATATAATATAATATATATATACTTTATATAATATATATACACACTCCCATCTCCTCTTGCCCATATACAGGGTGTAGAGATGGGAGTGAGAGCCAGAGCCAGAAAGAGAACTGGTATCTATCTTTAAAAAAGCACAGAATATTTTATCACACATGTATGTTGGAATTAGAGACTAGTGATCATCATTTCTTGCATATCACACTTTTGTTTTGAGGGTCCTATAACTAAGACTGAAGGGCTTTTCTCTCTTCCTTACTGAATGACTCAAAACAAAGATAAAGATAAATCTACTATAGAACTTGTTACTTAAAAGTAAATGAAGAATATTTGCAAAAGGAGGAAATCATTCTCTAATATGTATGTTTTGCATAAAAATATATAAACAAATGGTTTAAGCTAGTCACACTATGTAGCACTACCTATATATTCTGAAGATGGTTTAGGAACTCAAATAATAAGGCACATGAATAGTATTTTTTTACTAGATTTTACTAACTAGATCTGCACTCATGGACTCTGCTTTTTTTTTTTTTTTTTTTAAATAATACACTCACCTTTAAAAAAAATGGAATCTTGGTTCGCTATTCACTTGACCAAGAAAACCCCACAAAATCATGCAAATTAAGAGGTTCAGATCTTTAAGTGCACTTTAAGAACACTTGTGAAACTGCCAAGGCTATCATGGGGATGGGAATACAAAAAGCCACCATGTATTTGAAGGATGTCATTTTATAGAAGCTACTAGAGGCTTGGGGGTGGGGGGTCCCTCAGCCCGGCCTGTGCCCTCTCGCAGTCTGGGACCCCTCGGGGGATGTCCACCTGCTGGTTGAGGCCCGCTCCCCAGGGGATCGGGCCTAAGCTGGCAGTCAGACATCCCTCTGGAAGACCGGGAGCCCTCGGGGGGTGTCCACTTGCCAGCGGTGAGCAGGCCTAAGCTGCAGTCGGACATCCTTAGCGCTGCTGAGGAGGCAGGAGAGGCTCCCGCCACCACCGCTGTGCTGGCAGCCATCAGCCTGGCTTGTGGCTGAGCAGTGTGTGGGAGCGCACTGACCACCAGGGGGCAGCTCCTGCATTGAGTGTCTGCCCCCTGGTGGTCAGTGTGTGCTATAGTGACCAGTCATTCCCAGTCGTTCTGCTGTTAGGGTCAATTTGCATATTACCCTTTTATTATATAGGAATAGAGGCCTGGTGCACGGGTGGGGGCCGGCTGGTTTGCAATGAAGGGTGTCCTGGATCAGGGTGGGGGTCCCCACTGGGATGCCTGGCCAGCCTGGGTGAGGGGCTGAGGGCCATTTTCAGGCTGGCCACACCCCCTTCAGGTTGGAGGTCCCCACTGGGGTGCCTGGCCAGCCTGGGTGAGGGGCTGAAGGCCGTTTTCAGGCTAGCCACGCCCCCCGGCAACCCAAGCTTCCAGCCTCTCTTTTTTTTCTTTGATTTATTTATCTTCTATAATTGAAACTTTGTAGCCTTGAGCAGAGCCCAGGACCGGCCAGGGCAGGTGGGAAGCTTGGCTTCCTCTATCGCCAAGGGCAACCCAAGCCTCCTGCTCACTCCAGCCCCGTGGCCGCTGCCATCTTAGTTGGGTTAATTTACATACTCGCTCCTGATTGCCTTGTGGGCGTGATTTGAGCATATTGGAGCGATGGTTAATTTGCATGTTTCTCTTTTATTATAGAAGCTATATGCACTATTCTGTCGTTACAATGGTGGAGTTGGTAGGTGTGTCCAGTCCAAACAGTTGTGCTGGACACAGAGTCAGTGGCCCAAAAAGAGTGCTAAATTTTTGCTGCACATACTTAAAAATGTAGAGAGTAATGCTGAGCTTAAGGGTTTAGATGTAGAGTCTCTGGTCACTGAGCACATCCAGGTGAATAAAACTCTTAAGATGAGGTACAGAACTTACAAAGCTCATGGGCAGATGAACCTATACATGAGCTCTCCCTGCCACATTGAGATGATCCTTACTGAAAAAGAACAGACTGTTCCAAACCAGAAGAGGAGGTTGCACAGAAGAAAAAGATACCCCAGAAGAAACTTAAGAAACAAAAACTTATGGCCTGAGAGTAAATTCAGGATGAAATAAATACTGATAGAAGTAAAAGAAGGAAAAAAAAAAGAACTTGGAAGATCCCCTATAAATTACATTGCCCAAGCCTTCTATTTATAAGTGAGAAAACCAAAGGATAGAGGCATTTCTTATATGGTGGCTTAAATGGTCCTTACATTAAATAACATTGAATCACCTAGTATGAAAAGTATTCTATTTTTACTATATTATTTATTCTATGTCAAAGAAAAAGTTTCAATCTGGTGCTAGTATGCTTTTAAAACCTCTGTAACACTTGCTAATCAGGCTGAACACACCACTACCAATAGTATTCAACCAAACTTTAATAACTTTGTTTGAGTTGCATTTATTTTTACCATTGCTTTCTATTTGTAACAAGATTATATTAGTTTTATGCTATAAACAATAATAACATATGTAATATATATTTTTTTAAATAAAAAGCTAAAAATTAATATATATGAAAACACTTAAATGATAGAACAGGTGGAATAAAGATAGGAAGAAAATCATAAAGTCAGTATATAAATGCCTGAAAATTGGGAAATGATGCATTATGAAAAAATTGAAATCGGCCAAACTATCTGAAATCCTTTTGAATCTTTAAAAATATTTGTCCTCTTGCCCTAGCCGGTTTTGCCCAGTGGATAAAGCGTCAGCGTGGGGATTGAAGGGTCCTCGGTAGATTCTGGTCAAGGGCACATGCCTGAGTTGTGGGCTCAGTCCCCAGTAGAGGGCGTGCAGAAGGCAGCTGATCAATGATTCTGTCTCATCATTGATGTATTTTTCTCTCTCCCTCTCCCTTCCTTCTCTGAAAACAATAAAAGTAAGGACTTATATGCAAGTATATAGGCCTAACCAATGGACACAGACAACAGGGGGGTGAGGGCATCAGTGGGGGGGTAGGGGGTAACGTGGGGATAAAGACACATATGTAATAACTTAATCAATAAAAAAATTAAAAAAATAATAAAAAGAGAGCCATAACACAAAAATAAAAAATTAATAATAAAAAATAATAATATATTAAAAAGAAAATTGCCCTCTAACCTAGGAGATTTAAGAAAGGATGTCACATAGTATAATAAATAAACCTGTTTGTCTTAATTGTACTATTTTGATTATAAAATTATTTTAAATAGTATTAGTAAGTTAGCAACAACAGCATTTTAAATTCCTGCCAATAATATGCTAAAATATTCCTCTTACTACATAAATATTCATCAAACCACAAAATGTTGTATATTAATAAAAACAAGCTAAAGAAAGTAATACCTTCTGTCTTTGAATGACTTGAAATATTTAAATCACATCCTTTTCTAACTTCCGTCCTTGTTTCTCTTTCTCTTCTTACTGTAAAGAAAAACACCCCAAAGCACTCTTAAATAAAATATCTATTCACATACACTTAATTTAAGAAGGTTGAGGTATATAAATAAAATTTTAGAACAAAGAAAATATAACATGGTGGGTTAGAGGAACATTAAAAAAAAGAACAAGAATAAAGAAAAGATTCTGAAACTAGAAAAAGTCTTATATTAATAAACTCAATTCCACCCACCAAATATGGATGAAAGAAAAGTCAGTCTACTGTGGCATTCAATTCACACTGAGAATCAGTGGATGAATGACATTAGAACTTAGAAAAGGCTATGCTGTATAATAACATTGGATATTTCCAGGGGCCGCTGCTTTTCACTAGCTGCAAACTAAAAAGACATCCGTTTCCCCCAAAACAGGGACTTCCTTATTTCCACCTCAGGAACCTTTAGTCAATACATGGCGAAAAGTGGGAAAAACCTCACAAGAATGACTTTGCCAACTCTGACACACCTCACTTACACTAAACAATGGCAACACCAAGAATAAAGGGAATGCGATGACAAATTTACATAGTCCATTCTAACCAAGTCCATGTGTAAATCAAGATAATCTAAATTCTCTGCATGTTGTATGCTTAGGTCTCAAGTCCTTTTTGATAAAGGCAGAGCATAAACAAATACTACCCTACATACGAAAAAGAACAGGGGTCTTAAATCTCAAGTGATAACCGTGAAAGGTTGCAGAGTTGGGGCATGGAAAGAACTCCTGTGTTGTGTCACTGGGAACAATAGTACAGTAATACTGTAGCCAAAGAAAAGCAAACAAGCTTTTGGTGACCACCTTAAGGGCAGAGGTTTAGAGGGCTAATACACTAATTGCCTAAATTCATTTGTAAGGGAGTATATGCAACACTTTGGGTTTGCTCAGTAGGAACTCCATGTTGAGGTGCCAGTATAATCAAAACATGGTCAATATCACTGATATAAAAATGAATTCAAGGGTCGTATCTCTTAAAGATCAATAAATTTGGACAGAAAGTATTCAGTGCTAAAATGGTTCAGTGGTAGAATAAGTATATGTATTTTACAATTGTGGTCTACTTGTTGATCCAATGCAACAGGTCAAAGATTGAGAAGCAATGGAAAGGCCATGTCTACAGAGGGAGAAGGACAATAGACACTAGGGCTGTGACTTATCAGAAAACAAGGAGCCTGCTGACTGTGAGTAGGCTGTGTCATGTGCCTTTAAGTAGGGATCCTTAGAGTTTATTGTTGATAACTGCCCATTATCAGAGCTGTTTTACAAGGGCTTTCTGTACCCTTGTTTAGAATGAGCTGTTTGGGATTCTGTACTTTACTAAATAAGGGACAAATAGGTAAAAGGAGCTTCATCCTTCTTTTTCAACCTTTTACTCATCTATCATCATACATCCTGATTTGTATTAGCTCTAGCTCTCAATTCTGTCACTGACATAGGCCAAGGATGGATTCACGTTTGTGGTGATAATTCAAACAGTCCTCTATGCCTATATAAATACTGCTGACAAAGTCCCAGCATATGGTTCATAAACTTAAGGGATTCTGAGGGCTACCAATGACCATCTTTAATTTGGGGGATTGGGCATTTATTTTTAAGATAATCCTGACAAATAACATTAGAACAAATACAGAGATGTTACATATTTTACTAAGAGACATGCAATAGCTACAGTGTTGCTTTAAATTTATTACTTTTCAGAAAAGTAAGTCAAAGGAAGCTCAAAGATCCAGCTGTCATATAAGAGCCAAGAATAACATTAAAACGTAAAGAGTTTCCCCAGATAATAGTGATATTCACCATTGACTGGAGAAGCATTTTCACAATCGTAAGTCAATTGCATTTATAAGTTCAAATAACATCTTAAGAGATGTTTTGAAAAATATACATAACCTTGATTATGAAGAGTATCATCAATTATAGTATGAAATCTAACATCTGGCGCCACTTCTCCCTTAGAATGAGATGGCTGTGAAGTACCTGGTTCAATATTTGGAGTCACTATAGTATAACGAAGCAATTCTTCATACTCTTCCTATGAGAAACCAATAATAAATAATGTTTTATAACACTGTCGCAATGGACACTCAGGCAAAAGAATAACAAAAGCTGTATATATTTACTATGTATAAAAGTGTATAGCTATTTTATATTATTATATTTTGAAATATTTTCAACAATAGGACATGGGTAGCTTTCAAGTGTAGTCAAGACTCAATTTCCAGCCCCTCTCCCCTCCCGGGAAGTTTGGGGGTAGGACTGAAATTGCCAATCCTCTAATTACATGATTGGTTCCTCTGGCAACCAGCCCTCATCTTTAGGTGTGGGTGCAAAAGTCATCTCATAACGAAGGACACCTTTATCATTCCCATCGCTTTAGAAATTACAATGTTTTAGGAGCTCTGTGCCAGAAACCAGGATGAATACCAAATATATATTTATTATAAATCATATCACAAGTATAAATGAGTTAATTAGGTCCCTCTAGAAACACGTCTGGATAAGACAGAGATGAAGAGTACAGGAAAGCACTGAAACCTAAAAAGATGGCATCAAGTAGGAGAGATACCATCCAAAGGGAAGGCAAGGATAAAACATCTGTCACAATTCCCGAATGCTTCTTTACTAGTAAATAATCAGATACTTTAACAGCAGCTTCCCAAAGTCTAAATTTGTAATTTCAATTAAAGGAACACATTTGCTCATAAAATATTTTCTTGAAGCTTTTCTCATATTATACTTACTCAACATAATGTAACAAACATAATGTCCAGCTTTTTTCTTCTTAAGTGATATAATTATAAAACTCAAGATATACCACGTTAGTATTCTCTCGATTAAAACCTACTCTAGAAATATGAATCCATATTTTTGATAAAACATTTAGAAATGAAAGAAATTCAGAAATTTCATATAAAACCCATACCTTCTGCAGTCAATTTATCTGTCACTGTCCAAGCAGCAGAATGTGATGAATGTTGTGGCAACAGGGACTAGAACCTAGAGTAGAACACTAAGGAATCTAGGCCTCAGAACTTTGGATGGTTTGATGTTGTATTAATTGGCATTACAGTGAAAGCAGCATTCATAAAGAGATAGCTACAATGAGAAAATTCCAAGAAAAAAATGTTTGAGATTTACAGCTTCTCTCACTGTGTTGTTTGAAGCCTTTGTACAAAGAGTAAAGAGCTCATGATTATTTTCAGAAAGATTAAAATAATGTAAGGCATTTCCCAAAGTCTGTAAAATAATTCCTAAAGTTTGGTATAATCTGATATACATTATACATTATATACACACTAGAGGCCCAATGCATGAAAATTTGTGCAAGAGTAGGCCTTCCTTCCCCTGGCTGCTGGCATCGGCTTCCCTCTGGCAACCGGGACCCCAGCTTCCCTCCTCCGGCCACCGGCAGGCACCCGGGGCCGGGCGGCTTCCCTCTGGTCCGGGCTTCGTCCGGAAGGACGTCTGGTCTAATTAGCATATTTCCCTTTTATTATTATTGATTATAATTATAAATGTAAATGGCATGAATGAAAAATGTATTCCTAGTTTTCCCTCACAGTATTTGTTGAAAATAAGTAAGTCATAACAAATTTAGACATGTCTTCCTACCTGAAGATCTGAAGAGCTTGAACTGTTTTGGTTGCAGTCATTCTGCATAACTGGAAATGAGTATTTCTCCTCATCTGATGACATTCTGTAAAAATACTATAAAACAGTAAACGTTAACTTTAGTTTTTCC
This sequence comes from Myotis nattereri, assembly GCF_964212035.1. NCBI lineage: Eukaryota > Metazoa > Chordata > Mammalia > Chiroptera > Vespertilionidae > Myotis > Myotis nattereri. The sequence continues at coordinate 40,329,184 of NC_138079.1, forward strand.
CCCTCAATATTTAAACTAAAATAGAATTCCTTTTATAGAGATGGAACACCATCCAAAACAATAATTGTGATATTTTAAAATCATTCCACATATTTGAGCAACCATAGACAAAATCACTGGACAGGAAAAAATAGTTAAAGACTCAATTCCCAAAATTAGTGAGTTTATAAAGTAGCAAAGGAGATGAAACAAATACATGAAAGGTTAAAGAAAAATGGAGGCTCCTCAGAAACATCCGCACAGTAGAGGGTTGAGAATAATGGATTGTGATCTCTGTTCTTAACAATGTGTGATGACCTAGATGTTGTGCACTTTCTTTGAAGATGCTGAGCCAAGGAGAATGAACAATTTGAGCAAATTCCCTGCTTGGGAAACTTACCTTTTAGAAGTATTATTTTAAGAAAAGTAAGCCTATACAAAACAACAGATTCTAATGCGCACATAGAAAAATTGTTGAAAGTCTTAAAAATAAATAAATAAAAGTACCTTTAGTAACTAGTAAGTAAATTATTTAAAAGACAAGTAGTGAATATTCAAACTATCTGAATACTAGTAACATGTAAGACATTGGTGAGGAAGTAAGATGAGTCCTCAAGGACTTACAATCTATAGGGAGGGGCCAGATAGGTATATAAGTGACTGATGAAAAAAGTGCTGATAGACCCTATATAAAGGAGGTGCAAATAAAGGAGGCAGGAGTAGCCATTTTTCATGGGGTGAGATCCTGAGGGTGTGAAGAAGTAAGAATGGAGCCAGAGAAAATTTTAATAGAGAAAATGACCCCAGTGTTGCGATCTGAAAGACAGATAAAAGTTATCAGGGTATACTAGGCAGTAGAGTTGCATAAGTAAAGACACAGAGGCATGGACAGGTATGCTAGGAACGTAAGTATAGTAGTTAAGGCTATAAGCAAAGGGTGTAAAGCAAGGCTTGGCTGAGAGCAGCCAGATCACGGAAGATCATGATTATGTCATGTTAAAAAGTTTGGTCTTTATTTTAGAGAAGTTATTAAAATGCTTTAAACAAGTGATGACCAGATCATGCTTGTCTTTTAGAATGATCACTCTGGCAACTTTCAAGATGAATTAGAGAGTTGGGTCCTGAAGAAAGAGAGATCAATGGAGAGCCGAATGCAGCAGTCCAAGAAGTAAGTGTTCCCTCTGGCAGTAATCCAGGAGATAAATGAGGACCCGAATCTAGGAGTCAGCAGTGGGAAGTAGATGGAGGGTATGACTATGAGACAGTTGTGTTATGGCAATGAAATGAGAGACCATGGTTAATAATTGGTTCAGGGATTAAAGGGAGGAATTGTTAATGGCTTTCAGGAGTCTGACTTGAGTAACTAGATAGATGATAGTGCCACTCACCAAGGCAAGAAATGTAGGAAGATGAGCAGGTTGAGAGGAAGAACACTAGGTTCAACATCAGATGTTTTGGGTGTGCAGTACCTGTGAGGCACTGAGATGAAGCTGCAGGTATGTAGCATATGGCCACCCTGTACGCTGTGCTCCAGCCCAGGACTGCCACTTACAGTGGTTGCAACGTGAATGGTGCTTCCTGGAGTTAAACAATGTGGGAGCCCTGCTTTGGAGCTTTAGGTTGAAGGTATAGTTTGAGGAATCATCAGCATAATAGGAAATGCTGAAGAACGAGAGGATAAGATCACCGATGAAAAGGAGCGATAGAAAAATTTCTTACTCCGAAGTCCATATACCCAAATTGTATGCACTATTTTTAGTATAAATGCACATGCGTGTATTTTTCTAGGAAGAGGATCCTTAGCTTCCAGTATGTGTTCAGAGGAAACTACAACCCTAATAAAGTGCAGGGCCACTACCATAGTGAGACAAAGGTTAAAACCACGACCACTAACATTTAAAGCGAGGCGAGAAAAGCCAACAAAGAAGACTACAAAGACCAATAAAACTATCAGAAAGAACAGCATCACAAAAGCTTAGAGAAGGAAGTCAGAGTCACATACCAAAGAAAGATGAGAACTGGACAGAATCCCTTGAATCTGGCAGTCAGGAAGTTGCTATGACATTTCCCTGAACAATTTCAGTGGAAAGTAGAACAGGTCTCAATCACAGTGGGCTGAAAAGTAAGTGAGATGAGGAAATTGAAGCAGAAAGGTCGGATCCAGGGAAACCACAATATTAGAAGAAACATGGATTGGGGCTAGATTGTGGAAAGGACAGCTCAACTTTATTCAGTGGCTGTTCCTGAATATACACATGACAAGTGAACTAAATCTCTGCCTGCCTGTCTTTCGCTAAGCCACTTAGGAAGGATAAAATAAGCACATACATCTCAGCAAGGAATGGCTGCTCCACAGGACGTCAAACCCACCCCTGTGGTAACGTGGTCCATCTCTGTTTCCATCCACTTCTTCCTTTAGGATGTGCTTGCTGGTCAGTGAAGTATAGGAGTGGGGGTGGGGTGGGGCTGATTATTTAAAAAAACAAAGGAACTGCACAGTATGGTCGGACTTACAGGAGTCTTTGAATAGAGACACTGCAGACACTTAACAACTACTGTACTTTTGGAAAATACGGGCTCAATCTTCCACCTGCCCTGCTGTGATGCCAACAAGGTATGGCCGTTTATGGGAAACTCTGCAACGGTAGCATTACTTCTCCTAGGTTCAGAAACAAAGGAGGAAAATGGAGCTTGCTTTCACGGGTGGCGGATGTACATCGGCTCACTAAATTTTCAGTGTTTTCTAACCCAAAACGTCAGAAACCAGGGATAAAAGGTTCCGAGGGCTTCTTTATGGCCAGGTAAACCAAAGTACGTCTTGGTAATCACCTGGCTGATGGGGAAAGAGGGCTCCTTCTGGGAACTCAGAAGTAAGCCCTAAGAGGCAGAGGAGGGGTGACAGGTGCAAGCCGGCGGCAGGGTGCGCCCCGCGCGGACCCGGTTACCTGCAGGCAAGGTCAGGGTGCGCGGGCCGCTCCCTCCCCGAGGGCTCGCAGCAGACGGGAAAGCAGTTGCGAGTCGGCAAAGGGCTAGTCCTTTCCGATCACTTTCCTACCCACCCGTTTAATCACATTCTTACTTAAAAACAAGGAAGCGTTTGACATGGTTATTTCCCTCCCTTAACGTTTTAAACGGCCAGAGCCTATGGGACAGTAACCGCTATATTTGAGGCATCCCTCCTTCTGCCCTCTCTTCGCCACGACTCGAAGAGGAAAACCTCGCGACCTGGCCGCCCCGCCGAACAGCAGAAAGGCCGGGTCTAGGGGGCGGTGCTCCCAGCCCGGAGCTCGGGGGCGGAAATCTGGGCCAAAGCACTTTAAAGCCCACTTCGCTGCCTCCGCCAGGGGCTCGGGGTCGCCCAGGGCGCCGCTACCCACCGTCGCAGCTCTCCAGGAACCCCGACTCCTCCGTCCGCGTCCGCCCGCCGCGCCCCTGCTAAAGCCACAGCCAGTACCGGGGCTCCCTTAGCAGCAGCCTGACAGTTTCAAACTGCAGCGAGGAATTAAGGACGGCCCTGGGCATTGGCCCCGACCTTCAGCAACCTGACGTGTGATTGGTCAGCCCGCCGGGGGCGGGGTCTTAGACCGCGGCGGGGAGAAACCGGAGTTAAGTTACTAGGGAAAGCCCCGCCCTCTGGTCCTGAGGGGGCGGGGTCTTAAGGAGCCCTGCGGAGCGTCTGGGAGCGCATGCTCAGTTCCGTTCTGCGACTGCCGACTGCAAGCCGCTTCTGAAACCGGATTTGGGCTGCTGAGCAGGGCCGAAGTCAGCCACGGCGGAACGCTGTTGTCTTTCGTTAATACCCAATCTATGCGTGTGGTCCTCATGCATAAAAGTCATCTGCGTCTACAGGTGCCCTGCAACAGGATCACTTGGAGGTGCTTTTTAAAAAAATACAGATTCCTGAACCCTCTCTCTCTGAATTCCTTGGGTGTTGAGCAGGGCCAGGGAATCTGAATATTTAACTGTGTTCTGGACACTGTACTCAACTCATTTAATTCTCAGATTATCTCCGTGATAGAGATGCTGTTTCCATCCTCATTTTACAGATATGAAAACAAGCCCAAAGAGGTGACTTGCCCATGATCACATGGCTAATAAGAGCAGAACTGGTATTCAAATTAAGGTAGACTGGGTTCCAGAATCCATGTTCCTATCAGTAAGTCTGTTGGGAACAGTGTGACTGTTACGGATTAAATAGTGTCCTCAAAAAAAAAGACGTTCAAGTCCTAACTCTAGTACCTGTGAATGTGACCGTTCTTGGAAGTGGGGTCATTACAAATGCAATCAAGTTAAATTAGATCATGCTGGATTGAGGTGAACCTAAATTCAATAACTAATGTCCTTGTAGATGGAAATTTAGACACAGAGAGAGATACAGGAGAGAAGATGGAGGCAGAGATTGAGTGATGCATCTGTAAACTAAGAAACATAGATGATTGCCAGCAACCACTAGCAGCTAGAAGAGGCAAGGAAAGATCTGCCAGCGCTTTCAGAGGGAGCACGGCCCTGCCGAAATATTAATTTTGGCTTCTGGCCTCCAGAACTGAGAATGCATTTCTGTTGTTTAAGCCACCCAGTTTGTGGAAATTTGTTATGGCATCCCTAGAAAACAAATACAGTGGCCCAGACGTTGAGATAAGAAAGTGCTTATTGTATCTGGGGAATGCATCAAAGCCAGAAAGTAGTCTTAGTAAGGGCAGAGTGGCACAGGATGAGGCTACAGATGGAGGTGGGGACCTGACTGTTAAGGATTTGAGATTTCATTTAAAGCTCAATTATATGTTTTCAGATGTTCCAGAAAGAGATGAAAACAACTTAAATTGAAGGGATGACCAGGGTATATTTCACTTCCATACATATCACACTGCCTGATTAGGCAGCTACTCACCCGGCTTCATTTTTATTTTTTACTATAGAAGGGAATACATTTTTAGTGATGGATAGATGATATAGTGTCTATTTATGTATCCATCCATCCATCCATCCATCCATAAAAAGAACATGGTAGATTATTTTTGGCAAGTGGCTCACAATGCATGTCTCCAAACAAATCCTTTGTAGCTGGACTACAGTGTATTTAAAATCCTTCCAAAAGGATAGATTCATTGAATATGTTTTTTAAATGTTTATTTATTGATTTTAGAGAAAGCGAGAGACATCAATTTCTTGTTCCACTTATTCATGCATTCATTGCTTGATTCTTATATGTACCCTGACTGAGGATGGAACCTGCAACCTTGGTCTATTGGGACGATGCTCTAACCAGCTGAGCTACCCGGCCAGAGCTCATTGAACACATTTAATTGAGTCAGAGGATGTCCTCTCCAGAGGAAGAAAGACTGTCAATAAGCAAAGACACAGGTTGTTGGCAGGAGTCATGGCTGCAGTGGTCTGCAGGTGAGGCAGTGTAGCAGTGCTGTGCAGGGGTGGGTATTTGTAGAGGAGTAAGAGCTTGTACAGAATATTTTGATTTCCTGGATTCCACAGTTGCATTTTGCTACACAGCACTTCCTGGCTCTTTTATTGCAGAAAGGGAGTTTATTTCTTAGCTCTCATCATCCGCCTTCTGTTCTTCCTAATCATAAAGACTCATTCTTGAACCTCTCTGTTACCATCCTCTAGCCATATGAAAAAAGCTTCTTATCCTTAAAATTTTCTTTTCCTGATCAAACAATCTGGGACTAGCTGTGAGGCGGGATTAATTAGTTTTACAGAGAACAATGTTACAGAGTCCCACTGATGTTTGAGTGCTATACAGATGCTGTATTCGTGGGTCTTTAGGGCTTCTGATGGTGGGTTTGCAGATCAGCGTAATTCAGCTCAGAGAGAAAGGAAAGATCTTACATTTTAGAGTGCTTAACCCAAAATGTACATGAGTACTCGTTATGTACTAAGCAATGTGCTAGGCCATTTCACATATATTTTGCTACTAGTCATTACAAAATTCTGCATAATTAAATGATGGGACCAGAAATACATTCACAGTAAAAATTTAATTTGATAATATGCAAAATTATGATGTGATATTAACCATTATTATATATTACAATACTCTATTGCATATTTATCTCTAAAGTTTAAGATTTAATTTTTATAATGACTTTTGCTCTTTAGAATTTTTATTAAGAAAAAAGCAAATAAATAAACCCAGATTAATTAAATGCCATGTATATTCTACAAACTTTCAGAAGAAAAATGAGACTTTGAAACCGTCAAGTGTCATATTTATCTATTGATATATAACATACATAATCCAAATACTACATAAAGCAATCTCTATCATATAACTTAAAAAATATATAGATTTTGTTAATATGAAAAAAGTTAAAAGTTTTTTTTAAATTTATGGGTTTTTAGAATTTTATATTTAAAAAGCATTTTATGTTGGGATTTATTCAATTTATATGAATCATTATTTTCCCAAAATGAGTGGGTATGTATTTGAAGACCATTGTATTGAAAACACACGTCATTGATTTATATCTACATATGACCCTGAACACTTACAAAATTTACAAAATACCCCAGAATTCTAAGAAAAACGTATGCCAAGTGCATACTCACCTATAAAATCAAAATTTAAATTCAAGATTGCAAAATAACATGATAGTCCTGTCTAAACTCTAATTCAAATAACTGAAACAACAGTTGAAGATATTGACATCTACAGTATAAAAGCATCAATTTTACCATGAGAATGAGGGAATGAAATTGATTTCTGGATTTCTATGAATCAACACCCAAGCATCTTTAGAAAAAAACATACAACTTTAAAAGTGAACAGCTATCACCTCGCTGGTATGGCTCAGAGGTTGAATGTCAACCTGGGAACCAAGAGGAGGTCAAGGTTAGATTCCTGATTGAGGCACATGCCTGGGTTTAGGGCTCCAGCCCCAGTGGGGGGCATGTAGGAGGCTGCCAATCAATGATTCTCTCATCTTTGATGTTTCTATCTCTCACTCCCTCTCCCTTCCTCTCTGAAATCAATGAAAACATATTTTAAAAAAGTGAACAGCTATTAATTAATTTATGGTCAGTGACGATATAATTGTATTAACATAATATAAATATATTACCTAAATTATTTAAAATTATAAGTAATACTATCTTACTAAAATGATGAAAAATCTATATGGGAGGGATTTTTCTTTTTTTGGAAGCAAAAGGGATTTGAAGAAAACAATGGATATACTGGTATCAAACACTACCATTTAGAAATTAATTTTTAGGAAAAGCAAAGTTTAATTGTCAGTTTTGCAGTTTAAATATTTTCACCCTTCTAATAGATTCTAATCACAGTTGACTGAAAACTGTAACTTTTCTCTTGTACACTTTGCTGATGATAAAATAAGATAAAAATGAAACAAGACTTAAAAAAACTCTAGAGGTTTTAATTTACTATTTTAGTATTTTTGGTATGAATCTTTTCTCATCCTCTTCAGTTAACCTGTCTCTGACCATAAAATCCCAAATCTCCTTCAAGGCTTATCCTAAATACCACTCCTCTAAGAAGTCTGTGGGGGGTTTTTTTGTTTTTGTTTTTTTAATATATATTTTTATTGATTTCAGAGAGGAAGGGAGAGAGAGAGAGAAACATCAATGATGAGAGGGAATCATTGATCAGCTACCTCCTGCACACCCCACACTGGGGATTGAGACCGCAACCTGGGCATGTGCCCTTGACCGGGAATCAAACTGTGACCTCCTGGTTCATACATCAACACTCAACCACTGAGACACACTGGCCTGGCAAAGAAGTCTGGTTTTGTTTTGTTTTGTTTTGATAGTACTTCTTATGATCTCTTTCTCACTCATGTGCTTTGTATGTTTAACTCATTTTGTATTCTGCTGTAATTACTAGATCCTTTGGGGCAGGGATTGTGCCTTCCTCATTTTTTCGGTCACCTATAGGACCAAGCACAGACCTCACCTGCAGTAGGTCTTTAATAAACATTTGCTGAGTTAAAAATGCTGAATATTTATGGTTTCTCCATCCTCTATAAAATAATTTGTGTTTGCTGTTGATGCAACCTCTTTCCTTATGTCAGTAGGCCTGCAAATTCCACCAGAACAGAGTGAGCCTGCAGCATGACTCAGCAAAGTAGGGTCTGAGTGTGGTCCCTGCTCTCCTAGTTTCCGGAGAATGGAAGTAAGTTTGTTCCAGCCACACCAGGTGGCAGTGTGACCCACACTTGCATGGCCACCAAGGCAGGTGTATGTGGAAAAACAAGGCAGTGATTCTACAAGGACATTTGAAAATAATTTAACATAAAAGGGCAAAGTGAACTCAATTTTCTGTATTCTGTTCAGAGATTCCAAGACTCCTGTGATTTATATAATTGCTGCTGACAGGGAAAAATGAGAAAAAAAAAAAGTTCTATTATTTGCACTGTCAACAGGTACACAGAGAGAAATAAATATGTATCCTGGCAGGCCAGCGTAAATCTAGCATTTATATAAAGAAGTAAGTTAATGATCATATTGAAAGTTAATGTTATGGTATTATTTTATAAATATGAGAATAGCTTTAAAAGGTACAATTATTCTTCAGAGTTCAAACTATCCTACCTATAAAAAATTAAGAGATTGGAAGAAACTAAGATGGCGGCATAGATAAACACCGGGAAATAGTCGCCTCACACAACAATTGAAAAATATCCCAAAGGACGGAGCAAACATCGTCCAGAACAACAGGAAGGCTGGCTGAGTGTAATTTCTACAACTAGAAGAAAAGAAAAGCACGCTGAGAGCCAGAGGAGCTGCTGAGGTGAAGTGCAGAGGTACGGCGGCTCGCGTGCGCGCGGAAAGGGGGTGGCACCTGAGGACGCGGCTGTCTTTTTGAATCACAAGCTCCCGACTGCTCTGAACTCCGGTTCCGGGAAGTCTCTGGGGACCCAGGACTCATACGGGGAGAAGCTGGTCTGTCAGGCGGCAGCGGGCGACCTTGAGGGCGGCTTTCCCTCAGAGGTGCTTGCAGCCGTTACCGGGACACTGAGACACGCGACTCCGGGCGCGGAGAATCACCATAGCTGCTTTCTCCGCCCTTTGACTCCCTGAGACCCCGCCCCACCCAGGCTACAGCAGAGGCTTTTGCATGTGAATATACCTAACTACAGCCCAGCCAGGCAGACCGGAACTTCCAAGAGAAGGCCCAAGGCCCCGCAGCGGCTTGCATTGCTTCACAGCTGAGCCTCTTCGTGGCTCCGGCTGTGTGGCCTCAGGCAGGGGCTGAATTAGCACCTCCTTAGATCCAGGAGCCACTGTACCCAATGGTCAGAGGGGGACCATTCTCCCACTTCAGACACAGCTGCTTCCCACAGCCAATTGGCCTGGAGGTCAATTCCTCCCAGTGATCCTACAACAACCAAGGCACCAAGAGTGCACCAAGAGTGTCCACCCCAGGTAACTGGGGAGGCTGAGCCACTGGGCCCTACAGGACACCTGGAGCGCAGGGCCACTCTATCAACACAGGGAAGCAGCCAAAATGCGGAGACAAAGAAACAGGTCACAAATGGCAGAAACGGAGGAAAGCAAACGACTGGATATAGAGTTCAAGGCCACGTTTATAAGGTTTTTCAAGAATTTTATGGAAACCGCCGATAAATTTAATGAATCCCTCAAGGAGTATAGTGAGACCATGGAGGACATGAAAAAGGACCAACTAGAAATTAAGCATACACTGACTGAAATAAAGAATAATTTACAGAGATCCAACAGCAGACAAGAGGATCCCAAGAATCAAGTCAAAGATTTGAAATACAAAGAAACAAAAAATACCCAACCGAAAAAGAAAAAAGAAAAGAGATTCAAAAAATACGAAGATAGTGTAAGGAACCTCTGGGACAACTTCAAGCGTACCAACATCAGAATTATAGGGGTACCAGAAGGAGAGAGAGGGCAAGATATTGAAAACCTTTTTGAAGAAATAATGACAGAAAACTTCCCCCACCTGGTGAAAGAAATGGACCTACAAGTCCAGGAAGCGCAGAGAACCTCAAACAAAAGGAATCCAAAGAGGACCACACCAAGACACATCATAATTAAAATGCCAAGAGCAAAAGATAAAGAGAGAATCTTAAAAGCAGCAAGAGAAAGACAGTCAGTTACCTACAAGGGAGTACCCATTCGACTGTCAGCTGATTTCTCAACAGAAACCATGCAGGCCAGAAGAGAGTCGCAAGAAATATTCAAAGGGATGAATAGCAAGAACCTGCAACCAAGATTACTTTATCCAGCAAAGCTATCATTCAGAATGGAAGGTCAGATAAAGAGCTTCACGGATAAGAAAAAGCTAAAGGAGTTCATCACCACCAAACCAGCATTATATGAAATGCTGAAAGGTATTCTTTAAGAAGAGGAAGAAGAAAAAGGAACTCTTACCATTTGCCACAGCATGGATGGAACTGGAGAGCGGATAAATACCACAGGATCTCACTCATTTGTGGAATATAATGAATAACATAAACTGATGAACAAGGACTGATCCAGAGACGGAGAGGCATTGATTGGACTGTTGGGCCTTGGAGGGAAGGTAGGGGAGGGTGGGGGCAAGGGGGAAAGATCAACCAAAGGACTTATATGCAAGCATATAGGCCTAACCAATGGACACGGACAACGGGGTGTGAGGGGATGAGCGGGGGGGTGGGGGGGGGTAGAGGGTACACATATGTAATATCTTAATCAATAAAAAATATATAAAAAAATTAAGAGATTAATCTGATTATCAAGACAGTATTTTTGGAGTTATAAAATGATTGGATTTTGGTGCAGGAGAATTATTTGTGCAAAACGTTTTCCATGCTTTTAAATACCATTATTGTCTTAAAGTTGGGATTATAGCTGAAGTCCCTCTGAATTTGGGATATGGTGAAATAAGAGACAATTGCATTATTCTGGTATCGGTACCGTATTCCTCTATGAAGGAGGACACTCTGCAGTACCTGGTAAGTATCATCACTTCCATGTTTCCATTGGTTTTCTGACGATTTGCTGAAACCCTAAGATAGAGGAAGTACTCACTAACAGAGAAATCTCTGCTTGTGGACATGTGTCATTGCGGATATATCTGATTGCCCAGCACACTTTGAACACTCATGTTTGGAAAATGTCTTGTCTTATGAGTTCCACTTCCCCAGACTGAAACTGAAAACTGGCTTTCCCAGGTTCCCTTGCAGCACAGGCACAGGTGTATGCCCTGGATTTTACCAATTAGATGCACTTGCACATGGCTTTAGTTCAGAAGTAAGCAATGGGAGAAGGAAGGCATGGAGAATTTGTCAGCTGGAAAGGATGATAACATTATAGTATTGGGCTTTTTGGGGGCATCAATGCTAGAGTTTTTGGCATCTGCTCCTGAGCTTCACTAGAATGGGCTGGGCAGCATCTGTGCAAGTCCTGGTGGAGGTGCCAGCCAGTGTCAGCAGGGGTGTTGAAGCTGCAGTGGGGCCTGTGGAGTAACTGAACACTTCCTGATTCTCAAGCCCTCTCAGAGCTTCTGTGAGTTACGATTAGCTTTTAAATATATTTTTCCATCTAAGCCAATCAACATAGATTTTATTGTTTGCCACTTAAAACCTTGATAGAAACAAGGAATAAGAAGACCTACTCATTTTTTCTAGACATAAATTTTGGGATAACTTGTAAAAATTCTACCCGGTTATAAATCTAGGGAAATTTCCATATGAAAGTAAGAAAGGAAAAAGAAAGAATATAATAGTTATAATCTGAAACTGATTAAAGATCCAGTAACTGAGATAAAGCAACTACAAGTGAGTAAAAATAAAGCCATTTTAATATTTAAATCTATAACTAGCATGTTTTCTACAAATGAGGAAGAAATCAATTTAATGTTCAAAACTAGGGCTTTTAATGGTCATACTAGGAAATACTTAAACTTGATATCAAAGAGGAATTTAACAAAGTATCAGTCTTTTAAAAAGTAGAACAGAAGACTGTTGCTTTTGTTTGACTAGAATCTTATTTCACTTGTAATTACAGAATTCCTCTTTATTTTGGAAAGCCCTTGGCCTGGGGACTACCCATAAGAAGATAAGAAATAATTGCTGAGAAGGGTGGGGCAGAGGGTTAGCTAAGGCAATGTAGCACCATAAGCCACTTAGTGGTCATGAATTTAAAGTGAGTCCAGTCATCCTAGTTGTGTAGTTCTCTCCAACTATATTCAGCTGATTAGATGCAAGTGTGAAGTAGACAGTGATTTAATCTGGGATACTATTTAGCCAATTGAAATGCAGGGCAAGAATGATGAGGTATGCAAGGGAGTGATTCTAAAGATAGACCATGGAATCTAAGTGGGATAAGGAAGACATGAGGCAAGTGAAGAAGAATGAAAAGTTGGAAGGCCCACTGGGGTCAAAGAATTGTAGTATTGTTAATATACAGAGTAGGTGAGAGAGGAAAAGGTGGAATAATTGAAATTGAGATTTAGAAAAAAATTTATAAAAAAGATTGTTTATTCATCACTTTTCAGTAATACCCTTTCTTTAAATCAACTTTTTAATGTATAATTTGTAATAATGAAGTTCATATATTTTAAGTATATTGGTTGATGACTTGACAAATTTATCTACCTATGTAATTGCAATAGAAATCAAGATATAGAAGACTGCCATCTTTTCAGCGCTCACTTGTGCCACATGGCAGTCAACCCCCTTGCAATGGACTGAGTGTGTGTCCTCCTCCGCACCCCTACCCCCATCCCAAATTCATATGTTGAAATCCTAACCTTCAGTGTGATAGTACTAGAAGGTGGGGCCTTTGGGAAGTAATTAGGTCATGAGGGTGGAGCCCTCATAAATGGCATTAGTGCACTTATAAAAAGAGACCAGAGAGGTAGTTAGCCTCCCTCCACCCTGTGAGACACAGAGAGAAGATAGCTGTCTATGAGCCAGGAATCAGACGTTCACCAGACACTAATTCTGCCAGCTCCTTGATTTCAGACTTCCCAGCCTCCAGAACTATGAGAAATAAATGTTTGCAGTTTAACTCACCCAGTCTATGATATTTTTGTTGTAGCAGCCCCAACGGACGAAGCACTCCCAAACCCTTACCTCAATGAAACACTGGTCTGATTTTTAAAAAAATCACTATAGATGACTTTTAACTTATTCTAGAATTTCATATAAGTGAAGTCATACAGTATGTACTCTCTAACCCTGGCCACTTTTACCCAGTGTAATGTTTTTGAAATCCATCATGTTATTGTGTTTATCAGTAATTTGTTCCTTTTTATTACTAAGTGCCAATTCATTGTCTAATTATACAACAATTTATTTATTCCCCTGTGGATAGATGTTTGGGCTATTTCCAGTTTGGGTTGTTATTGACATTCATATATAAGTCTTTTTATGGGCACACTTTTTCATTCTGGGGTAAATACCAAAAAACTACAATTGCTGTTATGTATTACCTGTTTTTACATATTGTTGGATTTGATTTGCTAATGTTTTACTTAGGATTTTCCTGTCTATATTCATAGGGCTAAGGGAAGTCACCTTAACTATCAGTCAAAGAGCCTAGTCCTTTTGGCTCTTTACCAGTGTTGGAGCTATCATATCAACAGTCCCTTGATCCTAAACAATGGCAAATGGAACCAGAATGCATATAAACCAGGTGGAATCACCCATCACCACAGGAAGAAAGGTACAAGCAATGAATATGGGCTCATGGCAATAAGGACAAAGCAGATATTCAGGGGCCACAACACTCCCTCCTCACAACCAAATAAACTTGCCCTGTACTCTTCCAGTTTCTGTTTTGGGAGTTCTAGTATATATATATTTTAGGCAACCAATTCTTCAGTAGCCCGTGCTTCTTGAATTGACATTCCTCTGCTCAATTACTGGTCATTTGAGTTGGCCTCAGTTTACCTCTTTATTTAGGTTGATAATTTATTCTCAAAATGCAAGTCTACAAATCACAGGGCTGACAGTAGGGGCTATTCTGATAAAAACACAGACAGAGACTCTCCAAAGGGACGCCAAATTTTGGGGAGGCCAATGGTCTAATTAAAAATGTAATGAGGCAGACCGTTTTCAGTTGTAGCAGTGTAACCACTAAACCACTGTACCTGAAGGTGGGTCCAAAGTGAAGCAGCCCCCATGGAATTGCAGCGTTTGACACCTGGATCCAATGCCCTCTTTCTTAAGTGTGACGTGACTCTGGAGGGTAATTGCTTTAAAGACTGTCAAATTTCCCCAGAATAAAAATTACGTATTCCATAGGAAATAATTCAACTTACAAGGTGAGATTTATAACTAATCTACTGGAACTTCTCTTTCCTGTATACTTTTTAAATACCCGCTTGAACCTCTGGCATGTACTAAGGCTATCAGTACATTTTAAAGAAAACAATCAATATTCCAAAATGTCTCATCACAAAATGAAGTATTATGTAAATGTAACTGAAGTAAAAAACAAAGAACACATTGTTCTCTTCACTAGTTTCAGTTCTTCCCTGACAATGAATTTTCATGAACTGCTTGGATTCAGGTAAATTGATATTTTAAAGTCTGTGATTGTGAAGAAGTACAAATTATGAAGAAGTAGGCTATTGATTGTATATTTATAGTTATACTGAATATCTATGAACAATTGTGAGTAAAATACCTTCTGTTTTTAAATTGCTCATTTAGTATAGTATTTGCCAAACAACACTTACATGCATACTTATTATACAGCATGGGGCAAAAATAGGTTTATAGTTGTGAGTACATAAAACAGTTTATTCTTGTCTTATTACTTATTGTATTATTTTCCATATGAACAACTGTAAACCTACCTTTGCCCCACCCTGTATGTGAAACACAAGTGTTTTATGACTTGGCTTTAAAATATTCAATTAAAAAATGGAGGGTAAAGTGTCTTAGAGCACAATATAAATAGCTTATATGACTGTGAGGGAAAGGACCTATTAGAGTAAGTTTTCTGAACACCTAAGAGCTGCCTTTTTTCTCTTAATCAATGAAATAATAGTTTTTCAAAATGAATTGCTTGAATTCCTGCCATCTTAAGCAGAACATATAGAATGTAATCTATGTGTTCTGTAGGTGACAATTGCACATGTCAGTTCACCAAGAGGTGCTGCCCTTGAGGTTTACTGAAGTGCACAGACACAAAGGAGGAGATCAGAAAATAAAGCAACATAACAATTTGGGGCCATATATAAATGATGGGCCCACATATTGAATGCCTCCTCTCTCCCCTGCGCCTCCTCTTACCACACCCTTTTGCTTCTAGTCTATTTATCTAAAGCTAGAGGCCGGCGCATGAAATTTGTGCACGGGTACAGTCCCTAGGCCTGGCCTGCGATCAGGGCCATCTTCCCCCGATCAGGGCCATCTTCCCCTGGCTTCCAGCAGCCAGCCTGCCCCTGCTGCCACCCGCTCCAGGTTCCCCGTTTGCCATAAGGTGATCAGGGCCTGCGGGCTGGGGGCAGCTCCTGCATTGAGCATCTGCCCCCTGGTGGTCAGTGCATGCCATGGTGACCAGTTGTTCCGCTGTTCAGTCGATTTGCATATTACCCTTTTATTCTATAGGATCAGGAAGACTGAGGGTTGATATAAAGAAGCAGATAATCTTGGTTATTTCCTCATGAATTTAATAATCTTTTACATTTTGCTTTCATGTGGGTGTCAACTGATTTAGTCATAGGCCTTTTTCTCTCATTTTTGTACCATAAGTCTTCTGTTTATTAAAGTTAGTAAAAGAGTGACTTCTGGAGACATAGCACATTATTAGACTAAGGTCTGTGAACTTCACAAACTTTCAGCTTTCAGTTATAAGATGTTCTGGGGTTTTAATGCGCTGCCTGGTGATTACCAGTAATGTATCATATCCTTGAAGTTTGTAAAGGGAGTGATGTTAAGGGTTCTCACCACACACACACACACACACACACACACACACACACTAACTATGTGAGGTGATGGATGCGGTAACTAACTTGATTGTGGTTGATTATTTTACAATGTATACGTATATTAAATCACACTGTATACCTTAAATACATACAATCCTTAATTGTTAATTATATCTTTATAAATGTGGGGGGGGGGGGGCGGTAAGATCTGTGTACTTCAACGTTAGGAAAAGCATGAATGGCCCATGCTTGTCTTGGAACCAGAACCTGAGACAAGGATTCAAAGAGCTCAGCAGTTCCTCCAATAGAGAGTCATTTTGTTCAGAGTTGTTTCAGTAGAACGTTGGTGAGATGCGTAGGAATGTAAGCCTGTCGCTAGCACTTGGCCTGCGGCAAAACTGATTTCCTGTGACCTTGTTACCCGAGGACTAACTGTGGTTTATTTGGAAGGTGAAGGACTTACCAGCAGGGAAGTGGGGGCTCGAGAGAAGGAATGGAAGGCAGTGGAGAGTGTGTGTTATTAAGCTTCAGTCCCCGGAACACCGCCCTGCGGTCACTAGATCAGTGGTTCTCAACCTTGGCTGCACATTAGAATCACCTGGGAATCTTTTTAAAATCCTGATTTCTGGGCCTCACCCTAGGAAATTCTGTTTCTTTGTTACTAGTGTTGTGGCCCCACCCCATAACAAAGAAACAGAATTTTCAGGCCCGGATATCAGAATTTCTGGAGGATGAGGCCCGGATATCAGGATTTTGAAAAGATTCCAGGTGATTCTAATGTGCAGCCAAGGTTGAGAACCACTGCACTAGAGGACGCCCCCCCCCCCCCCCCCCCCCCCCCCCCCGTAGGTCAGAACAGCGAAGGAGCTTAGTACTTCCGCACTTTCCGCTGGCGCGTATGGTGGGTGGGGGTGCGTGCGTGGGTGGGAGCATGGGCGGGCAGCATGGAGTGCATGGATGCGCGTGCGCGGTGTGTGTGTGTGTGTGTGTGTGTGTGTGTGTGTGTGTGTGTGGTCAGTGTGCATGCGTGGGGCGTCGTGCGTGGGCGTGCGCGTGCGCGGGGGCGTGCGCGGAGGGCAGTGTACAAGGCTGGTGGAGAAAAACCTGCAGGTAAGGAAATGCGGTCCTGGTATGGTGGGAGAGAAACAGGCGTATAAAAACGTTTAAGAGTTTATTTGAGTAAAAAGCGATGGGAAGCGGGCAGGCAAACTGAAGGTGGTGAGGAGCATTGGAGCGGCCGGAGGAGCGCAGGGAGAGGTGCTTCCAGAGAAGCTGGAACCTAAGGAAGCGATGTGGGCTGTAGCTGAAAACCTCGTTGGCTGTTTGTGATCGCCTTTAGGTTTTGACTGCGTGGCCTGGAGGCATTTGCAGACTCACACGGGCTGGCACGCATTCGAGCCACCTGGGCCTAAAGGTTTTATTAGCTCAACAGGCTGCTTACCCGGAAGTGGCCCTGCCCAGGGCATCGGATGGGGCAGCCATCGTGTCCAGTGGAGCTGGAGACCTGGACACGGGAATGGCCCCTCCTCTCAGCCCTGGGTTTGTGGACTTGCATTTTTGAGGACAAATTGTCAGCCTAAAATCAGTGGTGGCGAACCTTTTGAGCTCGGCGTGTCAGCATTTTGAAAAACCCTAACTTTGGTGCCGTGTCACATATAGAAATTTTTTGATATTTGCAACCATAGTAAAACAAAGATTTATATTTTTGATATTTATTTTATATATTTAAATGCCATTTAACAAAGAAAAACCAACAAAAAAAAATGAGTTCGCGTGTCACCTCTGACACCTGTGTCATAGGTTCGCCATCACTGGCCTAAATAAAGAGGTAAACTGAGGCAAACTCAAATGACCAGAAATTGAGTTTATTCAGGAGTAGCAGAGGGATTTCAGTTCAGGAAACACAGCTGCAGGGGAGTCCGTTGAAGGTCTGCGTGGCTGCATTTATGGGCAAGGAGTGCAAAGAGGGGGTAGTCCAGCCGGAGTCCAAGCAGGAAGTTCATTGGCTTGAGGACGAGGAGAGATTCTTGGCGATAGTATTGTTTGGGAGATAAGTTTCTGGCCCTCTGTAAATCAGTATTTATGGGAAATCAGCCTCTGAGTTCTTAAGTTTCATTTTCCTGAGGACATACGCATGAGATTCTGCTTCATATCCTCTGGTTCCATTTTAGATTAAAATCCTTTCACAAAGTCAAAGAGACACTTATGTGTTTCCTTTTATTATACTAGTATCTGGAAACTGGTCTACACAAGCATGCCAAACTCGCAGCTGGGGCCAGATGCCTCGTTTAAACTTCAATCACTATTAAGTAGGTTCAACGTGTAGCCTTTTCTGGTTTATTTCCTAAATAAAACAATGAATGGTCTAACTCTACTTTCTTGTCTCTACTTGTATAATAATTTAGCTGCTGCCAATGTTAATTTCCTCTCACTCTCTATATGGGGTGGGATGAAGGAGAAGCGTTTGCTTTTCTAGAGTCACTTTACTCCTTCAAATCACAGTTCTTAAAATTACAGAGTAATGATTCTGAAAATTATTAAAAGTAAAGCACTGCCTATTTTTAAAAACTATACTGTCTATAAGATGCTCAGCTATGGGTGGGAACAGAGAGTACAAATTATCAGGGATTCTGTCTGGGAAGCTCTTTTGGTTGGCCAGCATCTTTTTCTTGTGGATCCTTTTCTCTCCAACTTCATCTGACTTGGGTTATGTCTGTAATGGGGTCTCACACAAATACATACCGTTTCCAGGGTTGGTATGTGTGATGATTAATTTTATGTGTCAATTTGACTAGGCCACTGGGTGCCCAGATTAAACATGATTTCTGAGTGTGTCTATGAGGGTGTTCCTGGGTGCAATTAGCATTTGAATCCTAGACTCAGTGAAGTAGATGGCTCTCTCCAGTGTGAACGGGCATCGTCCAATCCATGATTGAGGGCCCGAATGGAACAAAAAGTAGAGGAAGGGAAGATCTGTTCCTTTCTTGCCTGCCTCCTTGAGCCAGGCTGTCCTCAGGCTGTCTTCTGCTCTTGGACTGGGATCCATACTATCAGTTCCCCTGGTGCTCAGGGTGTGGATTCAAACTAGAATTACAACTATTGGCTTTTCTAGTCTCCAGTTTGCAGATTGTGAGACTTCCCAGCCTCCATAATCATGTGTGCTAATTCCTCATAATAAATCTCCAGCTCTGCAGAGTGGCTCCGTGGTTGGATGTTGACCTATGAACCAAGAGGTCACCAGTTTGATTCCCAGTCAGGGCAACATGCCTGGGCTTCTGTCTCCATCCACAGCAGGGGATGTGTAGGAGGCAGTGGATCAATGATTCTCTCTCATCATTAATGTTTCTGTCTCTCCCTTTCTCTTCCCCTCTCTCTAAAATCAGTAAAAACATTTAAAAATAAATCTCTCTCTATATGATATTTATAGCCATATAATATATGAAGGTAGATATAATATACACTGAGTGGCCAGATTATTATGATCACCTGATGTTTGTAGGCAAATTAGTTATAATTTCGTGCTGAAGTTGCTAGAGGGCCAGATCATTATAAATGTCTGAATAGCACAACATACCTAAGTATCGTTGCTGATCAAGTTCATCCTATCATGTTGATGGCATATCCCAATGGAGATGGCTTCTTCCAACAAGACAATGCGCCATGCCACGGTGCTCGTATTGTGCAGGAGTGGTTTCAAGAACATCAGGGAGACTTTACCTTGCTTAGGTGGCCCCCACAATCACCAGATCTCAATCCAATTGGGCATTTGAGGGACGAGGTTAAAAGAGCCATCAGGCAGCTGGTTCCACAACCATCAAATCTCACAGAACTGGACAGTGCTGTTCATCAGGCATGGTGTCAAATTCCTCACATCACCTTTCAACATCTCGTGGAGTCAATGCCAAGAATGGCCGCAGTATTGAAGGCAAAAGGTGGCCCAACGAAGTACTTATGGGGTGGTCATAATAATCTGGCCGGTCATAATAATCTGGCCACTTAGTGTATATGGCCATGTATATGTGCCCATATATATATATGTATACATATACATACATATAGTATATATTATTTATCCAATGGTAAAAAATATTTCTCCAGAGAATCCTATTTATAGCACGTGACCAGGGCTGGACCAATCTTAATACACTATTTGGTTGGGTTCACAAACTATGGATATTGATAAACTGAAGTTCTCTTTCTTCCTTTTTGCTAATTTGGGATAATATAAAAGTGGGCATGGTTGTGGTCACTGTCTTGATTCCCTTAGGTGGAGAGAGATGGCATATAGAATGCAGCCAAGTAGAGGCAAGTAGTGGAGACAAAAAGTCCTGGAGGTTTTAGTCTCTGGATCTGGCTATGCTTGAGCTCAATAGTAGGGCCTTCTGAGCAAAATTTTCTGAACAAAATATTTTTTGGTTTAGTTTTAAGTTAGGTTTTAGCACCTGCAATAGAAAGAGTTCTGACTAAAACACACTCAGAACTGTCAAGAAACTCAAGATGAAAATGAGAAAATGTTTGTATCAGAAAATTTTTTTGAGAAACTTAGCTTGATGATTAAAAAAAATCTCCTGAAGCACAATAAAAACTGATTTAATATCAATTAGCAAGAGGTTTTATGAAACCAGAATATATGTGAACTTATGACAGTTTTTAATAACTCTTGTATTATCACACCCTAAAGAGAAAAGGGTGGCTAACATTTATGTTTCCTTGCAGAAGAGAAAATTACTCCGGGATATTTTTGTCTTCTGGCCTCCAATTCTAAATTAGTTTGTGAAAGTTGGCAAGTGAGTAAATACATATATATTCTTTTATTAGTTTAATTCCTATGTGCAACTTTATTTCCAGGGCTGGGGGTTAGGGTATGAGGGTAATCACAAACATGAAAAGCAGTTGTTGATGTGCAATATTTACAGTATGCAGTAAATCAGATGGTACTTGTGATTCCTTTGAGAATTGGTTGGAAAACCATGAGATATCCGCTGATATCTGGCCTTGGAGACCTGAAAGACCTATTTTGGGATGGTGAGTCTTGCAGCAAATCCCTGCTCTCTCTTAATCACCAGGAGCTCCCACTCCCCTCAAGCAATGATCTCAGCTATTGATGCCCTACCTTCAAAGCAACCCGTCATTGTACAACAAAAACAAATGATTTATAGAGAGGCAGTGGGCCAAGGGCCTCTCAGTGCGGAAGTGCAGACCGTGTGTGTGACACCACATAACTGATCAATGGAAGCAGCTGATAGTGCAGTCTATAAAGAAAAACACGAGGGTCACAGATGATTGGGACAAATCATCTGTTTTCCAACATTTTGTTTTCAGGCCCCTTTATACTCTAAAAAATTACAAGAAGGATGCAAAGAATTTTGTTTATGTGGGTTATATCTATTTATATTTACCATATTAGAAACATCTATAAGTATTGGGAAGCTTACAGGCTCATGGAGGAAGATATGACTTTCCAATATTCTAATTTATATGGAAAGATTAGAGTTTTTAATTGGCATCAAATACTGTGTTATTTTCCTTAAAGTAACTAGAATGTGAAGTGAAAATGTCCACCAGTACCCAAATCTGAATAACCATGCTTTGCCAGTTTTTTTTTTCAAGACAACATTGTGTTCCATGAAAAAAGTGTCCAGTTCAGCTTACAATTTACATATACAGTTGTTTCCCTTGAGCCAAACATTGTGCTTTGTTATACAGAGGAAATGCTTTAAGAGCATTATGAAATGCTTTCCATTTCATAACAGAGAATGTTAAAAAGAAGTATATTCAAGGGTTGATAACTAACAATTTTTAGAGCTTTATCAAGGGCATTCTTAAGTGAAACTGGCTTTATTTATTTATTTATACTGGAATGTGTGACAGTGAAGAATACATTGACTACTAGAATAGTTTGGTGCCACTGTCTTGATTGGTCCTAAGATGCCAATGGTTTTATCCACATTGCTTTGCTCTATCAGTGTGAATGTTTATATAGTGAAGGAGACAAAAATCGTCTTAGTATTATTATGAAAACAGTTTTGAACTTGTGGGTCCTTGGAAAAGATTTGGGGACCCCCAAGGGTTGGCAGACCATATCTTGAGAAGCATTGGTTTAAAAATGCTACCATTTTATTATTCAGAAACAGACTCAGTGAGTACCTATTATTACCCAATTGTGGCTGTACAAGTCAGCTATGAGGCAAGGGTGGGAGGGAATGGACAGGGAGGAGCAGCAAAGATTGGGGTGTTCTTTCTAATTTCTTCTCTCACAGAGTGCATGGGCTGTGTCAGTGGACAACACAAGATCTCTGCCTTCCTGGAGGTTATTTTCTACCAGTGGTGGTGACAGACAATAAGACAATAGGTATAATAAATAGGCAAATTCGGAGATGCATTAGGAGATAATAAGTGCTATGGAAAATTAAAAACTAGAGCAAGGTAAGGGCGATTGGGAATGCTGGTAGGTGATAAGTAGCAGCTTGAAATGTTAGAGTGCTCAGGATAGCCCTCATTGCAAAATTGATATTTGAGCAACGTCTTGAAGGAGGTGAGGGGATTAGCCATGTGGTTGTCTGGTGGAGGAGCATTTCGGTCAAGGGAACAAACCGTATAAAGACTGTAAAGTGTGAGTATGCCTGGCATGGTAAAAAGCACCATCCTTATATGTAGCATGCCTCTCCTTTGATGTAAATCTTGTATATATATCTCAGAAAAATTCTGGTTTTTTCATATTAATCACACTCTTTTCAGTTAGATTTATTCATAGGTAATTTATGGTTTATATTACTGTTTTTCATAGACTTGTTTTTTTCCCATTACATCTTCTTGGTTATTGATGCTACATAGGCAAAACTTTGAAAGTGTATATTTATCTTGTATATGATTACTTTCCTAAAATTAAAAAAAATCTGAGCTTTTCAATTGATTCTCATATGAGCTACAAATAATTATGATTTGTGTTCTCGTTTCCAGTAGTTAAAGTGCTTATTTTTACTTTCAGTTTCTTTCCTTTTTAATTAAACTCAACAGAAGAATGTTGGTAGTTTATTTAATCCTTATTTTTAGTGAGAATGCCTTTAATGTCTTACTGTAAGTTATTTGGTTGGCTGTTGGTTTGGAGTAGATATTTCTTACATTGAGAAAGAATCCTTCTCTTCCTAATGCACCAGATACTACTTTCAGGCCACAAACTCAGGTGCGCAAGAAAAGTAACAGGTAAATTTGTGTTTTGAGTCTTTATTTTGTAAGATGGCAAGACCTAATCTCAGTTAGTTAGGGCTTCTCCTTCCCTTTTCCAAGCGGCTTACATTGTGATGAGGTGGGAGGAGAGTAGGCATCTGATCCTGGACCTCTTTCTCTTGTCTATTCCTTCATTTCTCTCTTACCCAATTGTGGCTGAACAAGTCAGCTATGAGGTAAGGGTGGGACGGAATGGACAGGGAGGAGCAGCAAAAGATTGGGGTGTTCTTTCTAATTTTTTCTCTCACAGATTTCATTGGAATGCAGTAAAAAGCAAGGAGTGTTCAGAGAAGTTTTTCTTACCCTGATCCCTGGTCTTCCCTTGGCAGCTTATGGTCCTGTCACAGGTTCCTCAACTCACTAGCTGTGGGGTGAAGTCACAAGTGGGGTGTGGAGTGGTGGGAATGAGAAGGTATTTGAGGATCCTGGCAAGCAGTGGAGCATAGAAATAAAGGGAGAAGGGAAGATGAAAGGAAGGAAAATTCCAGGAATGAGTAGCAAGAGAATAGGTCTGGGTCAGCATGGCCTGGCTGCTCTTACACATAAGCAAATTTGCTGGCTATTCCTAGTGAAGGACTTCCCATATTTCAATTAAAAATAATGAAAAAGGAAGTAGGCATTACCCAAAGAACTTCCCCTTTTTAATATTTTGAAATACAAATACATACATGTTTTGTATTTTGTATTTGAGTCTTCTTTTTTCTTTACCCCCCCCCCTCCCTCCCTCCCTCCCTAAAGATTTGTAAAGCTACCATACAAAAGCTAGAAACTTGGGACAATAAAAAAAGTAAATGCGTTTTGACGTGTACCTCTGGTTTTGAATCAAAAGTAGCTTGAGAGAACAGATAAGTGATTTATTTTGCCAGAGTGTGTTTACACAACAGAATGTTTTTCTTTCCTTTGGAAGAAAATTTGCTCTACATTCTGCCTGTTCTTTGGAGAATGCAGCAGGCAGGACTACTAACTCTTGGGTAACAGTAATCAACAGTGCAGCCTTCTTTCTCCAGATCACAGGTTGCCATTTATTTCTTAAGTTGCAGTTTTGTGCTGCTATTTTTTCCCCTCCATCTGATTCATTCTGAGTCATGGGGAGCACACTCTCATTATGAGGGGGTACACTGCAGAGAGGCTCATCTTGAATGTTTTGCATCATTAAATGCTTGCTCGAGTCTATCAGCAATAGTTTGGAGAGTCAGAAAACAGGAAAAAAAGAGAGTGTGTGAGGGTTCTGCTTGGGAGGACTTGGATTAGGAGGAATGAAATTAATGAAGAGAGTTTTCTTATTTATTTATTTTTCTTTATTTTTATTGTTGATACTATTACAGATGTCCCCATTTCCCCCACCCCCACCTCCTTTGCCAGCTTCCACCAGCCCCTGCCCCCCTCTCCCCTCTGGCCATCACCACACTGTTGTCTGTGTCTATGAGTTAAGCATATATGTTCTTTGGC
This sequence comes from Myotis nattereri, assembly GCF_964212035.1. Lineage (NCBI taxonomy): Eukaryota > Metazoa > Chordata > Mammalia > Chiroptera > Vespertilionidae > Myotis > Myotis nattereri. The sequence continues at coordinate 40,353,716 of NC_138079.1, forward strand.
TAATCCCTTCACCTCCTTTCATCCAGTCCTCTTCTCCCTCCTTGCCTCTGAGAGCTGTCAGTCTGTTCCATGTATTCATGCCTCTGTTTCTATTTTGTTTGTCAGCTTATTTTGTTCATTAGATTCCCCATGTAAGTAAGATCATATGTATTTGTCTTTCTCTGACTGGCTTATTTCACTTAGCATAATAATTTCCAGGTCCATTCATGCTGTTGCAAAAGGTAAGATTCCTTTATGTACAGCTGCGTAGTATTTCATGGTATAAATGTACCATAGCTTTTTTTATCCATTCATCTATTAATGGGCACTCGGGCTGTTTTCATATCTTGGCTATTATAAATAACTAGAGGCCCAGTGCATGAAATTCATGCACTCGGGGAGGTGGGGTCCCTCAGCCCGGCCTGCACCCTTTTGCAGTCTGGGAGCCCTCAGGGGATGTCTTACTGCCGGCTAGCCAGCAGTTAGACATCCTTAGTGCTGCCGCGGAGGCAGGAGAGGCTCCCGCCACTGCCCCTGTGCTCGCCAGCCCTGAACCTGGCTTCTGGCTGAGCAGAGCTCCCCCTGTGGGAGCACACTGACCACTCCTGCATTGAGCATCTGCCCCTGGTGGTCAGTGTGCGTCATAGTGACTGGTCGGTCCACTGTTCTGTCAATTTGCATATTAGCCTTTTATTATATAGGATGCTTCAATGAACATAGAGGTGCATATATTCTTTTGAATTGGTGTTTTGGGATTCTTAGGATGTATTACCAGAAGTGGGATCTCTGGGTCAAAAGGCAGTTACATTTTTAATTTTTTGAGGAAACTCCGTATTGTTTTCCACTGTGACTGTACCAATCTGCATTCCCACCAGCAGTGTACTAGGGTTCTCTTTCCCCACATCCTCACCAGCACTTATTGTTTGTTGAGTTATTGATGGTAGCCATTCTGACAGGTATGAGGTGATATCTCATTGTGGTTTTAGTTTGCATCTCTAATGAAGAGAGTTTTCTGTTGTTTTCCTAAAGTAATGGACTACTGTCATGATGGCATTCTCTCCTGATGAAAGGTTCTATTTGCGTATGCCAGGCTCCTAGGGAGTGGTTAGGGTTGGGGTCCCCTTAGTGACAGAACAGCATTACCAATGTCAAATGTCTTTGGTCATTAGTCTTCCCAAATACATTTGCTTGTAATCCCTCAATGGGGAATTGAAGGTTATCATCTCAGTCACAATGAAGGGACATGCTTTTTCAGGAAGTGGGAGCCTCTGTTCCTTAGGAGCCCACTGAAACTGAGCATAGCTTGAAAACCTGAACAAAAGGAGCCCTGTGGTCAATGAAAATTACTCCCAAGGAGATAAGACAAGGGTAATATATACTTTGAGGATATTGAGAACTAGAATAGAATGGAATTGTGGTACATTTCTCTCCTCCTTTCTGTGCATAGTACATATAGAAGATGGAGACAATGAATCAAAAACTCACTCTTTGTCCTCTCATCTAAAAACCTTAAAATCCAATTGATTTACTGTAAGTGTAATAATTCAATTTCCAAGAGAAGAGCCATAGCACCAGTAAATGATAGAAAAGTGTAATTGGTTGCATTAGTGGCAAGCAGTTGGAACAAAATGTGTCACAGTTTAGAAACCATTCTGTGTGTGATTATGTGTGTGCTTTGTAAGAAGAAATACACAAAATGGAAGGACATAGGGAATAACATTGTCTCATTGGCATGAATCATTTAACTTGAGAGTCCTTCTATAGTTCTAAGCTATAAAAAAGCATATTTTCCCAAAACTGTTAACTTGCAGTAAAATCCATTTTCAGTACTTTTTAATTCAGATCACATAGCCTTCTTGTAGGCTATAAGGAAGTTCAAGCTGTTCTAAAACAGTCATCACGATCCATTACACTTTGTTCCCTGTAGCTTTTGCTCCTGGGTACATTTGATACTGTAATTGTATAAGAAATTTAAATATATGCTAATTTTACATATGGAAGGATTATAGTTTTGCTTGTTCAAAGCATTCTTGAATATACCATCCAGAATTTAGCATGAATAATTCAGGGCAAAGGTAACATTTTAAAAGGTGATATATCAAATTAATTTCCCTTTTTATGTTAAAAGAAGTACCATAAGAGAAAAATACTTGTTGAGATTGTGGTTTGGTTTACATGTGGGAAACAAAAAAATTCAAGCTAATAATTTAAGCCCCAAAGATTTACTGCAAATATCTATATCACTGAAGCAAAATCATTTTTCCTAAGTATGCATTATTTAGATATTGTATTTATTCCATTTCTAATAAATGATAAAAGGCATCATATATAATATTTTAGTTAATTTTTGAACTATAATTATTCTCTGTTTTGGATGTTGCAGATTATATTTTCAGATCTACTTTGAAAGGGTTAGGAAACAATGTAGAGAAAATACATACTTTCATACTAGTTTATCCCTCAAACTAGGGAAAACTCAGCGTGTTCTTTCAGGAGCTAGCTCCTGCTCCGTCTGATCATTAGTCATTCAATCTTCTTTGAGATCTTTCACTTTCCTTCTCTATGCAATCAGTTACAAACTCCTACAAAGTCTTCTCTTGTAAAAGTGCTCTCTTCCATCGAATCTCAGAATTTTGTTTCTTTGGAGGAGGCTCATATAGTCCAGTTTTTTCCAAAACCTTTTAAGTAGCAGAAAGTTTTCTCCATATACCTAGAAGTCCTACTTCTATGACGATGACAACAGCAACAGCAACACAACTACTACTAAATCTGATTTGGTTCAAGCAAGGGTAGAAGGGGAGGTCACAGGCCTCTAACTTGTCCATTCTTGCTGGCTTGCTTCGCCTTCCAAGCTGCTTTATTTAACCTCAAGGGATCCTTGGAGTGGGAAAAAAGGTCCAGAGATTAAGTGTCTTGTCCAAGATCATTAAACCAGTTAGTAAAAAGCTGAGACTGGAAGTCAAGTCTAAGTTTATTGCCCTTTAGGCTCCATTGCCCACCTGAGACTTGGCTTATTGCAATATGTTCTTAGTACTCTCCAGTCTCTCCTCTTACACTTTCCCATTTGTAGAACATAAGATATTGTGTATCTCTCCTGTGTACAATAAGCTCCTGTGGCTCTCTGTTGCTTTTAAAATCAAGCCCTAGTCTTTCTGGATTCACTTCAGGCTCTTTATAATCTGAGCTTTTTCTTACATTTTCTCTAATTCAGTGTCACTGTGCCAGTCTGGTGGTTTCTTCACTGATCTGGGAGTCACATCCAAGTCTTTTCTTTTTTTTTTTTAAATTAAATCTTTATTGATCAGATTATTACATTTGTTCGTCTTTTTTCCCCCCATAACTCCACTCCACCCAGTTCCCACCCCACCCTCCGCCCTCACTCCCCACCCATTGTCCTCATCCATAGGTGTACGATTTTTGTCCAATCTCTTCCCGCATCCCTCACACCCCTTTCCCCCCCAAGAATAGTCAGTCCATTCCCTTTCTATGTCCCTGATTCTATTATAATCACCAGTTCATTCTGTTCATCAGATTATTTATTCACTTGATTTTTAGATTCACTTGTTGATAGATGTGTATTTGTTGTTCATAATTTGTATCTTTACCTTTTTCTTCTTCTTCCTCTTCTTTTTTTTTAAATATATTTTATTGATTTTTTACAGAGAGGAAGGGAGAGAGATAGAGAGCCAGAAACATCGATGAGAGAGAAACATGGATCAGCTGCCTCCTGCACATCTCCCACTGGGGATGTGCCCGCAACCCAGGCACATGCCCCCGACTGGAACCGAACCTGGGACCCTTCAGTCCACAGGCCGACGCTCTATCCACTGAGCCAAACCGGCCTCGGCATTCTTCCTCTTCTTAAAGGATACTTTTCAGCATTTCATATAATACTGGTTTGGTGGTGATGAACTCCTTTAGCTTTTTCTTATCTGTGAAGCTCTTTTCTGACCTTCAATTCTGAATGATAGCTTTTCTGGATAAAGTAATCTTGGTTGTAGGTTCTTGGTATTCATCACGTTGAATATTTCTTGCCACTCCCTTCTGGCCTGCAAAGTTTCTGTTGAGAAATCAGCTGACAGTTGTATGGGTACTCCCTTGTAGGTAACTGAGTTTCTTTCTCTTGCTGCTTTTAAGATTTTCTCTTTGTCTTTTGCTCTTGGCATTTTAATGATGATGTGTCTTGGTGTGGTCCTCTTTGGATTCCTTTTGTTTGGGGTTCTCTGTGCTTCCTGGACTTGTAAGTCTATTTCTTTCACCAGGTGGGGGAAGTTTTCTGTCATTATTTCTTCAAATAGGTTTTCAATGTCTTGTTCTCTCTCTTCTTCTGGCACCCCTATAATTCGGATGTTGGTACGCTTGAAGCTGTCCCAGAGGCTCCTTACACTATTTTCGTATTCTTTTTTCATTTTGCTTTTCTGGTTGGGTGTTTTTTGCTTCTTCGTATTTCAAATCTTTGACTTGATTCTTGCGATCCTCTGGTCTGCTGTTAGGAGTCTGTATAATATTCTTTATTTCAGTCAGTGTATGCTTAATTTCTAGTTGGTCCTTTATCACAACATCGAGGGTCTCACTAGATTTCTTGAGGGTCTCATTGAGTTTATCAGCGGTTTCTAGAAAATTCTTGAAAAACCTTAAAAGTGTGGTTTTGAACTCTATATCCAGTAGCTTGCTTTCCTCCATTTCTCTCATTTGTGTCTGTTTCTTTGTCTCGGCATTTTTTATGCTTCGCTGTGTCGATAGAGTGGCTTTCTGTGTTAAGTGTCCTATAGGGCCCAGTGGTTCAGCCTCCCCAATTACCTGAGGTAGACATTCTTGGTGCACCCCCTTGTGGGCTTTGTGCACAGTCTTGTTGTAGTTAAGCCTTGATTGTTGTAGGTAACAATGGGAGGATTTGACCTCCAGGCCAATTGGCTATGAGAATCAGCTGTGTCTGCAGTGGGAGAACTTCTGTGCTGAAGACACCCTTCTGGGGCAAGACTTGCTTCAGTGGGGCTTTGGTGCTCACTGAGTCTGCCCCCTGAGTGTGTCCCTTATGGATCTGAGTTGTAATTGGATGGTCCCACTCTGACCACTGGGTACACTGGCTCTTGGATCTAAGGAGGTGCTAATCTAGTCTCTGCCTGAAGCTACCCAGCAGAAGCCAGCTGTAAAGCAATGCACGTTGCCCTGGGGCCTCGGGGCAGCTGCAGTTTGTTAAGTAATTTTCAGATTACAAAGGGCCAAGCCTTTCATATGCAAAAGCCTCCATGCATGGCCTGGGTGGGGCGGGGTCCCAGGGGATCAACAGGGCGGGCGGAGCGAGCAGTATGGCTGCTCTCAGTCCTGCCCTCAGAGGCCCGGGCAATCGCTGTGAGTGCCTCCGAGAGAAAGCTGCCCTCGAGTTTCGACTGATGCCAGACAGTCCCGTTTCTCCTGGATGAGTCTGGGTCCCCAGAGACTTGCCTGGAACTGGAGCTCAGAGCCTGAGACTCCCTCCCGATTGAAAAAGACAATCATGTCCTCAGCCTCCAGCCCTCTCTGCATGCACCTCCACACCTTTGTATTTTACTTCTGTACCACACCTCCTCTGAGTCTCGGTATGCTTTTCTCTTTCCTTCTAGTTGTATTTCCACTCAGCCAGCCTTCCTGTGGTTCTGGGTGATGTCTGTTCCATCTTTTAGTTGTATTTTTGAAGTGGTTGTGCGAGGCAGCAATCTCCGGTGTTTACCTATGTCACCATCTTGGTTTTCCCAAGTCTTTTCTTATATTCTTCCATTTACCTAGGATAATGGTCTTCCATTTAACCTATGTTTCAAGGCTCAGATCAAGGTCCTTGAAACCTGTTCTAACTACATCAGTTCACAGTTAAACCTTTTTGTCTTTTGAAGGACTATATTGGCTTTTAAATGTCACATGGGTAAGAATATGTATTGTCTTGTCAGTAAAAATATAAATTCTGCTAAGACATGGACTGTGGCTTCTTTTGTACACAATGCTGACACTGTATCATGTGAAAATCAGTTGGATTTTTTGAGTGAATTAATTTGGAATGGGGTGATGAAAACTCTTCCTGCTCTTGACACTTCACAAGGATCCACTGCAGCAGTGTTCATGCAGCTTGATGGGGTTACTCCAGTTGACTCTTATCCATTTTCCTTCCCCACCATAAAATATTGGATCTAAGACTTTATACTTGATTGTATTTTGTAATTATGCCATCAGCCTAATCAGTAAGTGATTCTAATAGAATATAAACAGATGTTAATCATAACACCTTTCGTACAGCTCATAAGCTTTCTCATGTTTCACGCGCCATCTGTTAAGGACCGCTCACGAGTTTTCTCGTTTTTCATGTGCCATCTGTTAGGACCTTAGATGTCAACACAGTCTTGTCCACATTGAATGAAGCGATCTCACTGGTGGAAACAGCGCAGGTCAATCTACGAAAAACTATATAATTGCACGAACCCATAAAGTATTGTCGTTACATTGTATTTTGGTCATTCGAATAGTCTTCGTCTTCAAGTTCCTGGCGCTTTTAGAAATGCCCTCTCTCAGGAAAAGGAAGGAAACCAACAAAACTGATACAATTCCTTTTGTGTTGTTCCATTCTAAGGAAAACGATAAAATGGACAAAAACAGTAGTGCTGTACCTTATAAACTGCGGACTTTTCAATTCATTTAGCGTGTACAACGTCCTCAATCCACAAGCAAAAATGAAGTATAAACAGTTTCTGCTATCGGTGGTGAGAGACTGGATAACGGATGACAATAATGAAGGCTCTCCGGAACCAGAGACAAATCTGTCCATCCCTTCCCCTGGGGGTTCAAGGAGAGCACCTCGTAAAGATGCACCCAAAAGGTTTTTAGGTGATATGAAGCAGCATGAACCTATGTGTATTACAGCGAGTGGAAAGAAAAAATTTCCTACGAGAGTCTGCAGTTTGTGCCGCCCATGGAAAAAGGAGCGAATCTAGATACTTATGTAGATTTTGTTTGGTCCCTCTTCATAGAGGAAAATGTTTTACGCACTACCATATGTTAAAAAAGTACTAGGAACTTTAATTGTTTAATTGTTTAATTGTTTTTGTAAATAAATATGTTATAATTATTGAAAAACAACACCTAAAGTGCATTATGATGATTTAAATAACGTGCAGTTTGCCCAAAAATGTGCGGTCCCTGGCGTATGTCTTAGAGATTTCATAGAAATGTGATAATAATTATAAAAATATGTTATTGCAAATTCCTATTTCTATAAGTTTTCAATAAATGTCCTTAAACTTGCATAGAGCAATAAGTAGAATTCCCTTTTAAACATTAATAGGAATCATGCCAAAAGCCATATTTGCTCCTAGAGCAGAGGCTGTCCACAGCTCTCCCATATCCAGATGTTAAACTCAAACAGAACTCCATGCTTTGTCTACATATGTATCTACAATTAGAATTCAGAAGGCAGGGTTAGTTGAAATGAAAAATGGAGTCAGAATTCTGATTGGTTATTGAACTATATTGCAGACTAGAGACCCGTTGCACAAAGAGATTCGTGCAATAGGCCTTCCCTTCCCCTGGCTGCCAGCACCGGTTTTCGCTCTGGAAGGAGCCTTCAGTCTTTGCAGCTCCAGATGGAGCCTTCAGTCTTCACAGCTCTGGACGGAGCCTTCAGTCTTTGCAGCTCTGGAAGGAGCCTTCAGTCTTTGCAGCTCCAGATGGAGCCTTCAGTCTTCACAGCTCTGGACGGAGCCTTCAGTCTTTGCTCTGCCACTTCGCCCCTACGTATGCAAATTAACCGCCATCTTTGTTGGGTTAATTTGCATACTCTCCTGATTGGCTGATGAGCACAGGAGGGACGGTTAATTTACATGTTTGTCTATTATTAGGTAAGATTATAGTTCATGTGACAATGAAGAATAACTTTGCTAATTAGGTTATAGAATGAGTATTTTCAATATACCTGTGTTAGTACCTTTTTATGTTTTATCATTTTTAAATATATTTTTTTATTGATTTTTAGAGGAAGAGGAAAGGAGAAGGATAGAGAAATAGAAACATCAATGATGAGAAAGAATTATTGATTGGCTGCCTCCTGCATGCCCCTGCATAGAGATAGAGCTCTCGACCTGGGCATGTGCTCTGATGGGGAATTGAACCCTGACCTCCTGGTTTCTGGGTTGATGGCCCTGAGTCATGCCAGCTGGGGTGTTAGTACCTTTTTAAAAAAGCATGCAAGCTGAAGATTTAGCTCAATTTATTAAAAGTATGTTAACAATATTGAATATAATTAACAATGTCTTAGTTTTCTCAACTTATGAACATATTATGGTAAAGGAAATGACTCTAAATGAAAAAGTAAGAGGTATAATTAAGAATGATTTGATTAGTCTTAGAAAAGTCTTTTGATATAGTTCCCCAAAATTGAAAAATTGATATTTTTAATGATGAGTAACAAATCTCTTCACAATTCAGGGTGATTTCCATTTCAGTGCTTTCAATAAAATTGAGGAGGAGCTAATTGAGTTATCAGCTGATGGGCCACAAAAATAATATTTGACCATGTGGCACTGGGTGGGTTTGGCATGTAAAGTAGAAATAGTTCAAAGAATTGAATGACATAGTTTCATAACAAGATTTGCTCCAATTTCATCTATTTATATATTAATAGAGATTCTCAGGGCTCACAAAAATAACACATTAGCATTGATGCTGAACCCAGTCTTATTATAGCAATAAGTAATATTCATCAAAAACATGAAAAAAATTTATAATCCTCATCCATTTTATTGACAGAAGAATTTCCATTTTTTCCTTTTATGTTTAAAATTTACATATATAGGTTGTCCCAAAAAATGTATGCACACTTTGCCAACTGATAACTCAATTTTAACTCCATTTCAGGTTTAACTGATTTGGAATAATAGGTGAAGCCAGACTAAGCTTTGAACAAAGAAAAGTATCACTAGATTTTTTTTAATAGGGATACATAATAGATAAAGTTTATGATACAAAACTGGCAATAGTCAACCAATTGAGGGTGCACAAATACTGAACATAATCATTCTCGATGTTTGCGATTCCATTGCTTTGCGTTACCAGCAGTGCCTGGACACGAATGGTCATCAGTTTAAAAACAGGCATTGACTCCCATTTTCCATCGCACCAAAAAAATTAATATACCTAGGAATAAACTTAACTAAGGAGGTAAAAGACCTCTACGCAGTAAACTTCAGAATGTTGAAAAAAGAGATAGAGGAAGATATAAACAGATGGAAGAACCTACCGTGTTCATGGATTGGTAGAATCAACATCATTAAAATGTCCATACTACCCAAAGCAATCTATAGATTCAATGCACTCCCCATTAAAATACCAATGGCATATTTGACAGACTTAGAACGAACTCTCCAAAAATTCATCTGGAATAAAAAAAGACCTCGAATAGCTGCAGCTATCCTGAGAAAGAAGAACAAAGTAGGTGGGATCTCAATACCAGATATCAAGCTGTATTACAAAGCCACTGTTCGCAAAATACCCTGGTACTGGCACCAGAACAGACATATAGATCAATGGAATAGAATAGAGAACCCAGAAATCGACCCGAACCACTATGCTCAATTAATATTTGATAAAGGAGGCAAGAACATACAATGGAGTCAAGACAGTCTCTTCAATAAATGATGTTGGGAAAATTGGACAGATACATGCAAAAAAAATGAAAATAGACCACCAACTTATACCATACACAAAAATAAACTCAAAATGGATAAAGGACTTAAATTTAAGGTGGGAAACCATGAAAATACTACAGGAATCCAAAGGTAACAAAATCTCAGACATATGCTGAAGCAATTTCTTCACCGATACAGCTCCTAGGGCATTGGAAACTCAAGAGAAAATAAACAAATGGAACTACATCAAAATAAAAAGCTTCTGCACAGCAAAAGAAACCATCAACAAAACAACAAGAAAGCCCATTGCATGGGAGAACATATTTGCCAATGTTATCACCAATAAGGGTTTAATCTCCAATATTTATAGGGAACTCATACAACTTAACAAAAGGAAGATAAACAATCCAATCAAAAAATGGGCAAAGGACCTAAATAGACATTTTTCAAAAGAGGACATTCAGAAAGCCAAGAGACATATGAAAACATGCTCAAAGTCACTAATCATCCGAGAGATGCAAATCAAAACAACAATGAGATACCATCTCACACCTGTCAGACTGGCTATCATCAACAAATCAACAAACAACAAGTGCTGGAGAGGATGTGGAGAAAAGGGAACACTTGTGCACTGCTGGTGGGAATGCAGACTGGTGCAGCCACTATGGAAGACAGTATGGAGTTTCCTCAAAAAGTTAAAAATGGAATTCCCATTTGACCCAGTGATCCCACTTCTAGGAATATATCCTAAGAAACCAGAAACACCAATCAGAAAGGATATATGCACCCCTATGTTCATAGCAGCACAATTTACCATAGCTAAGATTTGGAAACAGCCTAAATGTCTATCAACAGATGAATGGATTAGAAAACTGTGGTACATCTACACAATGCAATACTACGCTGCTGTAAAAAAGAAGGAACTCTTACCATTTGCGACGGCATGGATGGAACTGGAGAGCATTATGCTAAGTGAAATAAGCCAGTCAATGAAGGAAAAATACCACATGATCTCACTCATTTATGGAAAATAAAGACCACTATAAACTGATGAACAAAAATAGATACAGAGGCAGAGCAGCATCGAACAGACTGCCAACTACAGCGGGAAGGCTGGGGCGGGTTGGGGGGGGCAGGTAAGAGATCAACCTAAGGACTTGTATTGCATGCATATAAGCATAACCAATGGACACAAGATACTGGGGGGTAGAGGAGGCTGGGGGAAGGTCAAGGGGAATAAAAAAGACAAATGTACTACCCTTTGTAATACTTTAAGCAATAAAACAAAATAAATAAATAAATAAATAAATAAAAAAAACAGACGTTGACATCCTGTTGTGTGTCAATGTGGTTCAGTGGTTAAACATCGACCAATGTGGTTCAGGGGTTAAACATCGACCAATGTGGTTCATTGGTTAAACATTGCCCCATGAGCCAGGAGGTCAGGGTTTGATTCCTAGTGCCTGGTTTGCAGTCCCATGGCCTGGGTTGTGGCTTAATACCCAGTAGTGATGTGTAGGAGGCAGCCAGTCAATGATTCTCTCTCATCATTTATGTTTTTCTCTCTCCCTCTCCTTTCCTCTCTCTGAAATAAAAAAGAATGTTAATAAAAAGAAAACATGCACTGACAAAAAATTATTCATTTCTGTAGGTTCTTTTAAATTTTTAAAATGAACTGTATGTTAATAAACATTGACTTTATAATAATTCAAAGTATATATAAATTTTTTGGGAAACTATATTTATATTTTTCTTTTGATAAACTAGTATTAATAATAACTCAATCCAGAATAATTTGAAAATTATTCTAGAAGGATACATAAGCAAAATCTTAGAAACTCCTCTGACCAAGAAGCACTGAGTGACACCACCTCTGTCTGCCTCTCCAGCCTCATCTGTATATAATCTAAGCCTCATCTGATGCTTCCCTCTCATTTGCTCTCTGCTTTTAAAATACTCTGGTCCTTTTCCAGTTCTCTGAGTGCTTTTTTTAAAAAAATATATTTTTATTGATTTTTTACAGAGAGGAAAGGAGAGGGATAGAGAGTTAGAAACATCGATGAGAGAGAAACATCGACCAGCTGCCTCCTGCACACCTCCTACTGGGGATGTGCCCACAACCAAGGTACATGCCCTTGACCGGAATTGAACCTGGGACCCTTCAGTCCGCAGGCCGATGCTCTATCCACCGAGCCAAACCGGTTTTTTGGCTCTGAGTGCTTTTAGATGCTTCCCAACTAGGGGTTTTTTCCCCTTCCCTATACATGGAGTGGCACCAATATGCCCGCAGTACTAACTCAACCACCCTTAACCAGATGATGTCCACTTGTCCTTCTAAATGAGGCTTCAGCAATAGGGCTTAGGGAAGCCTTCTCTAAGCCACTTACCAAAGATAGGTTCCCTAGCATCTCCATGGCCTTATAATACCGTAATACTTTGATCTTTTCCTATGTACTAGTATCTCGTACCACAATTATTTTTTTAAAAATTGGTTTTTTTTACAGTGAAACCCATTAGGGCAGGGACTAACTGACTCTGTCTTGCCCACTGCTATATTCCCAAGAGAGTCCAGCACAGAAATGGTGTTAAAGAAAAAAATTATCCATGACCCTTATTACAGACTAGAGCAGTAATGGCGAACCTTTTGAGCTCGGCGTGTCAGCATTTTGAAAAACCCTAACTTAACTCTGGTGCCGTGTCACATATAGAAATTTTTTGATATTTGCAACCATAGTAAAAGAAAGATTTATATTTTTGATATTTATTTTATATATTTAAATGCCATTTAACAAAGAAAAATCAACCAAAAAAATGAGTTCGCGTGTCACCTCTGACACGCGTGTCATAGGTTCGCCATCACTGGACTAGAGGCCTGGTGCACAAAATTTGTGCACTTGGGGGTGGTCCCTTAGCCCAGCCTGCGCCCTCTGGCAGTCTGGGAACCCTCGGGGGATGCCCAACTGATGGCATAGGCTTGCTCCCAGTTGAACATCCTTAGCGATGCTGTGGAGGCTCCCACCACCACTTCTGCACTTGCCAGCCATGAGCCTGGCTTCTGGCTGAGCGATGCTCCCGCTGTGGGAGCACACTGACAACCAGGGGGCAGCTCCTGTGTTGAGCATCTGCCCCCTGGTGGTCAGTGTGTGTCATAGCAGCCACTTGTTCCACTGTTCAGTTGATTTGTCTATTAGCCTTTTATTATATAGGACTAGAGGCCCGGTGCACAACAATTTGTGCACTCGGGGATGGGGGGGGGGGGTCCCTCAGGCTGGCCTGTGCCCTCTCTCAGTCTGGGACCCCTTGGGGGATGTCCGGCTTGTTTGTTCCCGCCTCCCTTAGCTGCCCAGCCGGCTTCTTTGTTCCCGCTTCCCTCAGCCGCCCGGCCGGCTTGTTTGTTCCTGCCTCCCTCAGCTGCCCGGCCGGGTTGTTTTGATACTACCTCCGCCGCCCAGCTTGTTTTCAGCCGCCTGGCTTGCTACGCTCCCAGCCGATATATGCAAATTAATCGCCATCTTGGCTGGCAGTTAATTTGCATATCTCGCTGATTAGCCAATGGGAGGGGTAGCGAAGTTATGGTTAATTACCATGTTTCTCTATTATTAGATAGGAAGGTAAGGCAGACTTTATTAAGTACTATTGTGATAGGCATAGGGACCACTTTGATAGAATTTTGCAGTGGGGGAAGGAGATTGAATTCAATATAATATAGGCAAGCAAGACTTTATAACCAAGGCACAGGGTTGGGTCAGTGGATGAAAAATTACTGAGGGGAAATATCAGGGGTAGAGGTGGGATTCTGGCTAACCCTATTGTCAGAGCCAGCAGCAAGAGCTCTGCACAGCTCTGCTTGTTTGACTGGCTCTGAGTGGCTGTGAGTCCATGTATTCTACTTTTATACTATTTAGACAAAGAAAGCTTCGTGCCAGCAGTGACATCAATCATATTTGCTGCAGAAGGGCACAGTGTACCTTGTGTCCTTGCACCCGCTCATGGTATCTTGGCCTGATTAGGATTCCTAGGCTCAGAGTCCTTGGACATTCCATTTAGGCACATGCCCAGAACAGCCTTTGGTCATTCTGGTATATTGATAACAGACCTTTGTGCTCCCACCAGCCTTGATTATCCGGGGACCTGGCATGGTTCCCATACCTATCTAACAGGATTCATACTGAAGACAGGCCAGGGTGATCAGATATCACCCCAATGGATGATGGAGAATGAGGAAGGTGATCAGATATCAAGGATGAGCAGATATTGAGGGTGGGAGGTTCATGCTTAAACAGCAGGGTTCTTGTTAAAACTTGATTTTACAGGAAAATGCACAGAAGGTTTAGGAGCCTTACTAAAGAGTGGTCAAGCAAAGAATCTTCGTCAGTAGGTTCATAGATGTGATTCAATATTTGTTGAATGGATGAATGAATGATACAACTTTTAAAAAATATAGTTTATTCTTAATAACAGTGTGTGGCCATAGATAATGGTAGAGTATTATTATTTAAGGAGGAAGAACTTCTATACTAATGAAACATCTCAAGAAAACCTTACAAATAGCTACATTAATCAAATAAAATTATGTACAAAAAAAAAAAAAAGACTTTGAGGGAGTTAATGCCAGTATTCAAATGTTGACTATTTCATGTAAATTCTCTGTATCATTTGGTTTCTGGGAGAATCAGTCACCAAGATAGGCTCAGACATGTAGGGGATTTATTGAGGAAAATGCCTGTGAAAGGTAAAAGGAAGAGCTGCACACGGTGATGCAAATCTGATGCCTGTGGAGGAGAGGGGGAAGGAAGACAGATTTGGCAGGAAGAGCTCGAGACTGCAGTGCAATTCTGAGAACATGTCAGCCAGATCAATGGGGAATTCTCCAGCCCAAGTCTCCGCTTGGAGAAGTTTTCCACTCTTCAGGATGGACTGCACCAGTACCCCCACCATGCATGGTCAAGACTTAGGGCAGCCTAGGCCGTGGTCGGCAAACTGCGGCTCACGAGCCACATGCGGCTCTTTGGCCCCTTGAGTGTGGCTCTTCCTAAGTCTTACAGTGATGGCGAACCTTTTGAGCTCACCGTGTCAGCATTTTGAAAAACCCTAACTTAACTCTGGTGCCGTGTCACATATAGAAATTTTTTGATACTTACAACCATAGTAAAACAAAGATTTATATTTTTGACATTTAGTTTATATATTTAAATGCCATTTAACAAAGAAAAATCAACCAAAAAAATGAGTTCGCGTGTCATAGGTTCGCCATCACTGCCTTAGGAGTACCCTAATTAAGTTAATAACAATGTACCTACCTATATAGTTTAAGTTTAAAAAATTTGGCTCTCAAGAGAAATTTCAATCGTTGTACTGTTGATATTTGGCTCTGTTGACTAATGAGTTTGCCGACCACTGGTTGGGAAGCATGGCCTCATTGCAGACATGGTGATGGATCCAGAGGGCTGCATCTGGGGTTGTCAGTCCATTCTGTTTCTGCCAACAGGAGACCTAAGCAGTGCATTCTCATGGCTACCACACCCGAAAATCTAGAGAAGCACCGTCTGTGCTATCATATCTGTTTTATCTATCAGGTCACTCTACACTGGGCTGAGGGCAGCCGATTGTCTAATTTTCAGTTTGTAATTCATGGAGGCTATTTTTCTTTGACAGAGGCTGAACTTATTCAATCAATACCACCAAGCTTCCTGGTCTACCTGCTATTTGCCAGCTCATTGCATATTCTAGATAACATGGATTTCTTTTCTTTGTGGCCCTCAGTCCATCTACTGCTTGGAACCGACAAGCTCATCCTTGGTTATTCCAGTGTTGGGTTAGGGAATAGAAAAAACAAATAAGGAATAAAGGCAGGCCTTTAGCAAACAGTCCTTCATTATGGTAAAAGCTCTCTGGGCTAAGCACTTACACATTTTATAACAAGTAATAGGAATTCATAGGACAGAAATGTGGTAACAATTAACTATAAGAGCATCTCTAATTCCAATAGCTGATACTGTTACCTGGTAGTGAGTTTCTTTTTGGAGAAATGCAGAGACCCAGGGGATAATATCTTGGAACTCATAAAAGCCTGACAAGACCAGCTCCTGTCTTCTCCTTGGGGCTTCATAAAATTCAGTGTTTCTTTCTGATTAAGTGAAATACATAGTAATATAAACCACAAAAATTCCTGCTTAATGGTGAGAGACTAGAAACTTTCCCAGTAAATTTAAAATACGATAAAGATGCATCCTAGAACTGCTAACGTATTACTTCAAGATTATATCCTTATATATTTTGAAAACCCCAAAGCACCAACTGAAAAAAAGTATTAAAAATAGAGGATTGTGGTTGAGGCCTGAGGGGGGGCTTCATTGTCCTCAGGAACTGCACCATCAGTTCCATTTGTCTCTAGAGAAGTTTTGCTAATGGTCCTGCTGCTATCTGTTGTCAAGTCTCCCTTGGAGGAACAATTTCCAGTATGGTCACCATGGTGATGCCACATGGGTCACTTTGTACTTATATGACCTCGACATCAGAGACCGTGATTTTAGGCCCAGCTCTGTAGTCTTTTTGGGGATATGTAATTATGAATCAATTACATAGAGCATTAATACTAATCATGTAGAGGTAAAATAGCATTGGGAGGTTAAAATAATCTTTCAAATTTGCTCACTCCTATGTGGTGATGGGTAGTTTTTATGTGAGCAATTATAGATTTGAATAGGAGGCATATTTGTTCTGATTGTTGCATTGCTACTCAGTTAAAAAATAAAAACAAAAGACATTTTGCTTCTGAAATTTAGCTAATAAAATAACTCTTGTTGTAGATTTAGTTCAGAAAATGCTTTGGGGTTTCAGTTCATTAGTTTTAGAAAATACAACAGCCCATCCCCTTTTTCAGGGATATATCTAAGACAGAACATATCTTTATATGCTACATTTTCACCAGTTGGAGGAGGGATCAAAATCAAGTGTTTTAAAGAAAGATTTGGCTGATATACAGGTGTTACTATATTGGATGCCTGCACTTAACTCTGTAGTTTGGTATTTATTCCAAATATTTCTGATCCTTGTGTCTGGAATGTTCTTATAAGACACCCCCTGCCCCCATCATCAGAACTATCACCAGCCCCTCCAATCTCTCCCTCCTTCCCCTCCCATGCTCCACAAATATACCCGTTTTCTCTCTAATTCTCTTGGGTGGTTAACTTCCAGATCTTTTGGTTCTTAGCTGAAATGTTATTCCCTCACCAAAGCCTGTTTCATTGAATCACCAATATCCAGCACAGTTTATAAATTGTGGTAAATATTTAATTAATTAATTTCATTCCTATTTTTGCTAATGAGTAATGTTTTCGTTAACATCAAAGTGCACGTCTCCATCCACATTTCAGGCTATTTCCTGAAGGTATATACCTATAAGTAACTAACTGTGTTCAAAAGGTACAAACATTTTTAAGACTTTATCTATATATATTGCAAAATTGCTTTCCAGCAATTGTTTCAATTTCTACTAACACCATTAGTATGGTCTTTCTGTGTCCCAACAAGGAAACTTTTAAATTTTAGGGCACTGTTTTCAGGCTTCCTAAATTCTGCAACTTTATTTTAAATTGATTGAAAATGTATTTTCATTGCCTTTTTATTTTCCTCTGTTGCTGGCTTATTAAAAAAATCTCATTTCAGTGGGCAGGCTTGTTGCTGTCACACAATTATTTATTATCTTAGAGTTTTCTTATTCAGTATCACATGATCTCTATTCCAAAAGGCAATATATTTTTTGCCAAAACCACAAATGATTTCTCTAAAGGTTTTTTAATGCCTCAAATTGAGCTGTCATCTAGTTCACTGATCCAAAAAGATGATAATACATTTTATATAAATAATTTAGGAGGATTTCTCCTGTCAAAGCAAAACGTGCCTTTAAAAATAAACCAATATTAACAGTAATAATTCAGAAAAGATACCATAACAAATCCATGAATGGTATTTTATATTTATTTTATAATTTATGAGTTAGGACCATACTATATATTGCAAATAATAGGCTACATTTTAATATCAGGTTCTTAATTCACAATATTATGTAGTAATTGAGGGGACTGAATAAGATAATAAATGTTCCTTTACAGAAAATATGGCAAAAATCAATCACCAAACAGGCAAATTAAGGATTTTAGCATCTGAACGACATAAATTGGAGTTTGTATATGCTGACGTTTTATGTTAACTCAGAATACAGGATAGCCTATGCCAGCAGTTGACAAATGTTTTTCTGTAAAGGGCAAATAGTAATTATTTTAGGCTTTGGGGGGCCATTGGGTCTCTGTTGCAAATACTCAACTCTGCATTAGCGGCCACAGGCAGTGAGTAAACAATGGGGGTAGCAGTGAGCCAATAGAACTGTTTACTAAAGCACAACAGTAGGAGGGAATGTGCTGACCCTCGGCTGATAGTTAGATAGGACAGTGTTGCTCCAGAATGCCACTGGGAGTCCAAAACATGATTGTTAGGAAGAATAGGAATAGTTACCAAAGCATGTTACAAAAAGCATGAAGAAACCACACATGACACCTTAAAAAACCCAGACCTATAGATAGATAAAGTCTGAAATAATGTCATAAAAGTTTTCAAAGCTGGTAGAAAGAGATGAGAAGAGACTGAGTAAGATGTAACAGAGCAGCCTCGTGCCCCTCAAGGCAAGGGGGAAAATGCTGAGATGTTGCTGATGGTGGGTGGGGATTAGAGATGTTTAATGAAGCCCGGACTTCAGACTTTCTTAATGTCAGAAGCCCCAGGAAAAAGGACCTGTTTCCTTTGTTATCTAGGGAAGAAAGGGGCTACTGAGGTGGACTTAGCTTGGTGTGCAATGAGAGTATTTTACTTTGTCTCACCCTGCAGTTCCCACAATGGTGATTGTGTGGC
Organism: Myotis nattereri; assembly: GCF_964212035.1. Taxonomy (NCBI): domain Eukaryota; kingdom Metazoa; phylum Chordata; class Mammalia; order Chiroptera; family Vespertilionidae; genus Myotis; species Myotis nattereri. Next base: position 40,372,249 of record NC_138079.1, read on the forward strand.
CAGCAAGGAAAGTAGGTTACTCAAATGTACCTAAATTATGATGGCTCAAGATCCATTTACTTTATTTATCCTCCCCAAAGTATACTCAGATATGTAGGAGAGGCCCTGAGGTACTGCCTCAGATGTGGTAAGCCCCACTTCCTCACCCTCTTGCTGTCCATTCTCTGTCACACCTTCACAGTGGAGTCTCTCTGGCTGACAGCCCTCATGCTTTGCAAAGCACAGCTGTTCCTCCACTGGTGAGCCCCACGGCTTCAGGAGAAAGATAGGTTTTTTCCTTATAGAGATGGCATTCAGCTTTCACTAAACTATAGGGGCTTAAATGGATATAACTCTATTTTTGCCACAAAACAAGTTCAGAGGTATATAATCTATACTTTTGTGTCACCATTTTTAGTCTGTGGTTTTTATCCTCATGGTTGCAAAAAAGGCTGCTTGTATGTCCAGATCATGTCCACAGTCCAGGCAGGGACAGGCAGATAGGAAAGAGTTGGCACCAGCAGATTTCTACTTATATATTTATGGCCAGAACTCTGTCAAGTGGCCATATTTAGTTGCCATGAGTCTGGGAAATTTATCTGTTATATATGTATATCTCCTCTAAAAATAGTGATTAGGTTATCCCAGTGGTCGGCAAACTGCGGCTTAGCAAACCGCGGCTCACGATCCACATGCGGCTCTTTGGCCCCTTGAGTGTGGCTCTTCCACAAAATACCGACTTCTGTGCATGGGCCACGAAGTTTCAGTTGAACTGTACGTGCACGCCCCCACGTGGTATTTTGTGGAAGAGCCACACTCAAGGGGCCAAAGAGCCGCATGTGGCTCTCAAGCTGCAGTTTGCCGACCACGGGGTTAGCCCATCTGTACTGAATTCTCAGCTTCTTGTCTCTTCCATTTGTAGGCCAGGCTCTTTCCCTAAGTCCCCCAAAATATCGTAGAGATTGGGTTTAACTTCTAAAAAATAGCTATTTTTTTGAAATAGTTTAAAATTCATAAGTTGCAAAATGATAATATAATTCCTGCATACCTTTTATCTAGTTCCCCAAATGATAATGTCTTACATAATCATGTTTCACTGTCACAACCAGAAAACTGATGTAGGGCCCAGCTGGTGTGGCTCAGTTGCTTGAGCATCATCCCATGCACCAAGAGGTCACTGGTTCTATTTTTTAAAAAATATGTTTTTATTTATTTCAGAGAGAGGGAGGGACAGGGAGAGAGGGATAGAAACATCAATGATGAGAGAGAATCATTGATCTGCCACCTCTTGCACGCCCCCTACTGGGATTGAGCCCACTACCCTGGCATGTGCCTTGACCACGAATCGAACCGTGACCTCCTGGTTCATGCTTCTGTCTCTTTTCCTCTCACTCCCTTCCTCTCTCTCTAAAATCATTAAAAACATATTTAAAAAGAAAACAAGAAAACTGATATTGTCACAATACCATTATCTCAGGTATAGACCATATTGAACCATATGGTAACATTGATTGATATGTAATAATGCTGAGTATAATAAAGCATAACAAAAAAGACTACATATGCTCTGGTTGCATTTATATAACATTTTAGAAAAATGCAAACTAATGTATAGTGACAGCAGAATAGTGGTTGCCTGGTGTTGGGTGGACATAGGGTGGATTCAGGAGGGAGGTTACAAAAGAGCACATAGAAACTTTTCAGGTTGATGAATATGTTCACTATCTTGATTGTGGCCATGGTTCTGGGCTGCGTATATATGTCAAAACCTCTCAAATTGTACATTTTAAATGCATGTAGTTCGTTTTATATAACTTATACCTCAATAAATCTTTTTGAAATAGCAGCACAGAAGTAAAACTAAATTCATGTATAATCACCAAAGTTATGATAAAGATCAATGTTTTAATTTTGTAAGTGATCACTCTTTCCCAGGAGTACATGTTTTCAAGCATTTACTATCACATTAACCATGTGAGGTAGTATTATGCTTATCAGCCTTTCCCAGAGGAGGAGACCGAGGCATGTGCAGAGGGTAGGAAATACAAACAAGGTTGTATAAGTAGCAAGTGGCAGAGCCCAGTGAATTGGCTACAGAGATTGTACTTGTAGGAGTAACCATTCACAGGTGGACGCTGGAAGAGACCATGAGAGTGTGTGACAAGGCAGAGATCCAGGGTGAGACATGTGGATATCTTAAGCAAGCCACTACTTAGGATCCTTTCCAAGCCAATATTAACTAAATATTTACTAAGCATTTATTTTGTGGAGAAAACTGATTTTCTATTAATCACAAAATCACACTTTTTACATGTTCAGAACAAACACTGACATCAGAAAAATTCTAACTTGTTTGAAGTTATCTTTCACTTCTCAGTTTTTCGAGCTGATTTTCTAATGATAGTGGTAACAGGATTAGAGGAGAGGGTCTTGCTCATATTTAAAAGTTTGTTTAAGTTTGTTCCCACTTGTCTGTGCATCTTTTCCTTTCTTAAACAAATATATATCTTTATTGATTTCAGAGAGGAAGGGAGAGGGAGAGAGAGAGAGAAACATCAATGATGAGAGAGAAAATCATTGATCAGCTGCTTTCTGCCTGATTGGGGATTGAGCCCGCAACCTGGGCATATGTCCTGACCGGGAATCAAACTGTGACCTTTTGGTTCCTAGGTCAGTGCTCAACCACTGAGCCACCATGGCTGGGAGCATCTTGTCCTTTCTTCTGTTTTCTTGGGAAAACAAAAAATCAAACAAGTTCTTGGGAAGTACATTACAGAATTTAAAATTTATTTCTTCTTCTCAATAAGTATACTATACGTTTAGCTCCGTTATTTTGTCAGCTTCCAGGCTTCTTTCTGTTAGGTGACTAGTCTCAGTGTTGGTGCGTAGATTGTTGGGCAGTGTAACTTTTGTGTGTCACAAAAATGCTCAAAACTCATGGGTTGGCTCTAGCAAGTAGTAGTTTTTCCCTCACTAAAGGTTACTTTGTACTCAGAACTTACCAATTGCATTTTACCAATTATGTAAGGGATTGATTTTGAAAACCTCAGTTAATGGCATTATATTTATGATTTACTTCAGAACTCTTTAAATGCTCATTAGAGCTGTCTGCTGCTTGGTAGCCCATTCGTTAATCCAGTTCTGGGAATACCCAAATCCTAACAATCTGATCAGAATTACACTGAAAGAAGTAGGATGGAATAAGACAGTAATTCAGAGGATCTGTCTGTACTGAAATTGAAATCTCTCTGTGAAGAGCTAGAAAGTGGCATCCAGAAGAATAATTTGTGTAGTGTTTGTACGGCAGTGCTGAAGACCTGGAAGGTAGTGCACTTTACATTTCTGGTACCTATACTTTCCTCCATCACAGGGATAATGGGTTAATATGGGGTGAGGGGAGAATGTATTGATTTCTTCAGTTCAAATGAATAGCTTAATTTTCAAGCTCATTAAGACTTTCTGTTGAGAGTCTTCTTTAGCTCAATAAAGAAGGAAACCTATCCAATAGCACTATGGCTAGTTGATTTGTTGTCTAATAATGAAAGTGGGATTTACTTATTTGTGGGTGAGAGTCACATTAACCAATAGTGAGGACAACACCCACTAGCTTTCTTACCATCCAAAGTATGCTTAACAACAAAATAATCATGTTAGGATTATCTATGTTCTTTCTTCTCCAGAGATTTTATAAGCTAAATTATTGATCAATTTGTACTCAATTTAAGATCTAAAATAACAATGTAGACTAGGGAAAGGAAGATCAATTTGTACTCAATTTAAGATCTAAAATAGCAGTGTAAACTAGGGAAAGGAAGATACTGATTTATGACTTGGACAAAGTGGTCAAAATGTTGATATGCCATCAATATATATAACAAATGAATTACTAAAATCCTGACTAGGAATATGGATGTGTTTAACTGAATTTGGAATGCTGAGATGTCTTTGATGACAACTAGAAGATAATAATGAAGAAGAGAGACAGGTCTCTTGTTTACTGTTGATTCTAATGAAATGATTCTTGATTAAGCACTTCACCTTTTTTATATCTTGGTCTTTTTATCAAAAAACAAAAACAAAAATCAAGAAAAACAAAAACAAATTTAAGCCAGGCCAGCATTGCTCAGTGGTTGAGAGTTGGCCTATGAACCAGGAGGTCACACAGGGTTTGATTCCCAGTCAGGGCACATGCCCCAGTTACGGACTCGATCCCCAGTAGGGGATGTGCAGGAGGCAACCAACCTCTGGAATGATAAGCTATAAGAGAATAAATGGGTGTTGCTTTGAGCTACCAATTTGTGGTGATTAATGGCACAGCAGTCACAGGGAGTGAATCCACTGGTCATTTCCTGACCAGTGGTGGGCTCTTGTCAGCAGCTCCCTCAGGTCTTCCACTGTGATAGAAGCACCCAAAACAGAAACAAACCTTTCTCTTGTTAATAAGGATTGATTTTCATGATGTAACAGTTTCACTGAAAGACTTCCAACCACCTGGGAAGGAATGAAACAGATAAAGGAGACTGAAAAATCCACCCTGCCACAATGTGAGTGGGATACCTAGCATCCCATGCCTTTCTTCTATGCATTAATGTTGGTCCTGGCCCAATTTCTGTGAACCAGATAAGGGACATGTACCATGACAGTCTAATCTGCTCTGTTTAACAGGCTGGCAACATGGAGAAGTTATCGTTCTGGGGCAATCTTCTCTAGCAGAACCTCTTAGGGCAAGCTTGCTGTCAAAATTTTGTTATGCATCTCTATCATGCAAGACATAAATTGATCACAACATCCTTCCCCACTAAGCTGGCAGTTGGGGTCTCTGAATGCCTCTCAATGCAGATCTCCCAAAGGCTACTGCCAGATGAGGGGTGTTGCTCAAGAGGTTTTCCATCCCAGTACTAAGGGTGTGTTCGGGCTGAGAGCACTCATGACAACTCCGGGAAGACAGTATTTGTCCCACCAGATGGTGGACCAAAATGACCTGATTGAATTTATAAATATTTCTTCCCCTTTAAAAAATATTCTTTCAGAATCTCTCATATGAGTCATCCCTGGAAAAGTCTTCTCAATTATGAGAAACTTCAAACTGTGAGAACTCATTAAGTGTGAGTGTTAATTGTTCTGAACTAATCAGAGAAAGAGGTATTATAGAAATAGAAATAAAAAAGGTTTTTAGCTGTTTTTTTTTTTAAGTTGCAAGCAAGTTCTGTAATATTTATTCTCCCCGTTGGTTGTTTTCTGTATGTTGGATATCAAATATTAATGTGTATCCCTTTCTCTTCAGCAACTTGACTCTGAACTTTGGGTCACATCAAATTCCAGTTTGGTTTTTACCTAAGGTACCAGTGTCCTGTCTGTGCCTCTGGAATGTCTTGAGCTCAGTCAGCATTGCATCTCTCATCTAGTGTCACCATCCCCATTGGTATGCAAGGTAATGGAACATTCATTACCTCTGCTAGGCCCCCAGGCGACCAATGAAAAAACTTTTTGTATCTCTGGTTGCCCTTAGCCATATTCTCTTTTTATCTTCACAAAGAGATTTGAAGTTAGCAAAGGTAGGTTTGGTTCATTAGTAGGGAAGACCAAATTTATGAGCCAGGCTTTAGCACATAGGCACATAGGAGGGGATAATTTTAAGTCTTGGTGAATTCAAGGGTAGCAGAGCTGGCTTAATTGAATTTCTTATGTATCTCTAAATTTTCATGCATTTCTTTTGTTTTTATGTAGCTTATGTAGCTTAAAGTACCTTTTGTAATGAGCTCTGAGATGGGAATTTGAAATGAGAGCATGCTTTATAAATTTGGAATTGAGTCACTGCAAGTGGTTAATGCTCAGAAGTCACCAAATGTGCTCATTTTGTTGGACAACTTTTCCCAGTGCCCACCACTTGCATTCAGAAAGCTGCTGTTCCAGAAAGCTGCTTAGAGTAATTCTGAAAACCGTAGTAATCAAATAATTAAAGCTCCCTTTAGAAAGGAAACTGACATCACAGTTTTAAAAAGAAAAATTTCTTGACAGGGTGACTGCTAGTAGTGAGGCCCCTGTTATTGTTCTTAAAGACTCACATTTTAAGTTAAAAGGAAGAACCAACATACTTAATTTTGGCGGAAACACACAAAAGAGAATGGCCATAGGTAAGTTCACTAGAAATATCTTTGGACTTTTTAAAGGAAACATGATCTGTTCTATGTATTCATATAAACAAAAAATATCTGTATATTCTATAAATTGCTCAGTGGACCAGCTGACTTTTCTCAGCAAGGAACTTTGACATTTAATAACACAATTCCTCTCTGTATGTATGGTTTGGTTGAACCTCAGTACTATTAGGTATCATTTTATTTCCTGCTCCAGGTTGTCGTCATTCCAAGGCATGGATCTTTTACTTTGGGATTCTTTTGTGGGCCTTTGCCTGTGTGCAAATCAACACAGCTCTGAAAATCCCATCCTTCCATAGTTCATTATTAAATCTCTATTTGAATAACTTCCAGTCATTTTTGCTTTACTAATAAGGGACTTATTTCAATGATTGCCTTCTGCCATTAAACTTTCTTCAAATCTCACTTTGGTTCTATTCTATTCATATAGCCTAGGCTGCACTGGGGGACTTTCATCAGATGAAAATCTTTTCTGCTCTCTTTGCTCATCGTGGCTCCTCCTCCTCCACCATTACTAGCTATGTGAAGGATGAGCAATACTTAAGACAAGATTGAATCATTCAGGTGGGTCATCACTTTGGGGAGTGGGAGGACCACTCTGTCCATGGGGAATAAGTGCTCCTTCAAATGAGGACTGAGGGATGTATTGCTGCAGCACACATACAGCCATGGACCTGGGGCTTTGGAGTGAATAACAGCAGTCACAGTAGTGGTTGTGATGGTGATGCTGCCTGTCTTAGGTCAGATTTACCTAGAAGGAGATTTGTGTGCAGAAAGTTTATGAGGAAGAGCTCTCAGGAATGACACTTACAAGGAAATGAGGGAGACAGGGTTGGGCAGAGGGAGACGTTGGATTAAGATCCTACTACAGCAGAAGGTTCTGCCAATTGTACCTCAAGCTCAGGAGCCAGATGACCCTTCAGAATTGTCCTGAATTGAGGCAAGGGGGCTGGGTATTGATAACCATTATATACTGGTTGAATCCAACTACACTATGAGAAGAGTATTATTGTTGTTATTCTCATTTTACATTTGGGAAATCAGGGCCCAGTGAGATTAAGAAACTTGCCTAGTGGCACATGGTTAGTAGGCAGCAAAGGCAGATTTTGAATCCAGAGCTGGGGTAAAGGGTTCATAATTGTAACATTCTTCTCTGCTTGTCTTGCATTTAGTCTTCTGAAGACAATTACTTAGTCTTTATAATTCCTGAAATTACTTAATGTAAAATGGTGATGTTAATGTATATCCCCTCCATTCTTGGTGAAATGTTGGTACGCATGCTATTAAATATAGACTTATTTGCTCAGTTCATCCAGTGGTCTTTACAACTAGAAGCTGGCCAGTGTATGCTTTTATGACCAAAAGTTGTTAGCTGTGCCCGGGAGGAAAATAATTATACTTTTCTTTTCCCTCAAACATAAGTGCTGTCTCCACAGAGTTATAGAAATTCATGGTTCTCCTTCAGAAGGCATAAACCATGGAAACTGAATGTCTACCTAATACTCATAACAGAGTGGTTCTGTAGCAACAAGATTCACTTAACAGGCTTGCTTGTTCTTGAAGTTAAAAAAACACACCTGTTATTGGAACTCTTATTTATGATTGGTAGGAATGCAATATGGTGCAGCCATTTTGGAAAGCAGTTTATTACAAAGCTAAACAAATTTTTACCATGTGATCCAGATGTCATTCTTAGGCATTTACTCAAATGAGTTGAAAACTTATATCCATATGAAAACCTGCACACACATGTTTATAACAGCTTTATTCATAATCTCCAAAAGCTGTGTACAACTAAGATGTCCTCCAGTAGGTGAATGGATAAAGCAACTATGGAACATTTATATAATGGGATATCATTCAGCGATGAAAGGAAGTGAGCTATTAAGCTATAATAAGACACAGAGGAAACTTAAATACATATTGTCAAGTAAAAAAGCTACATACTGTATGATTCCAACTGTGTGATCTTTTAGAAAGAAACAACTAGTATAATAATGTTTTTTAAAAAATAAAATCTTTTTTGTGGAAAGTATTACATAGGTCCTCCTTTTCCCCCCATTAACCTCTTCCAGCCCGCTCCCATCCTCCCTCCTCCCCTAGGTCCTCACCACCCCATTGTCTTCATCCACGGCTTATGCATATATGCATACAAGTTCTCTGGTTGTTAATGGTTTTTTTAAAGAAAAAGAGATAATAAAAAGGTCAGTGGTTGCATACATTTTAGGATGATTTTAGGATGGTGAAACTATTCTGTGTGTTACTGTAATAGTGGATATATGACATTATGCATTTGTCAAAACCCATAGAACTTTATAACACAAAGAGTACACCTTAATGTATGAGATTTTAAAAAATTATGTAGAAGGTCAAGGGATCTATGCATGAAATGCAAACTGTGATGAGAGAATCTAAATGTTTACAAATGTTTTAAACAATCTCACTCAAGAGGATAGGCATAAGTGACTTTGGTAGTGAGAGGCATCTGTAAGACCAAAGTCAAAAGGAACTGTATATAAACACTGTACTCTAGTTGATAAAGTGTCTCATGGGGGTATAGATTAATATTCTGATACTATTACACGTGTATCCTGGAAAGTATCTCCCATGCAGAAGAAGTCCAAATAATTTATGTAGACATTTTGTTGTAAAGGAGGGTGAATATAACATCCCACTCCTTAAAGTCAGTGGGCTACACTGATTTCCAGAGTACAGTATGGAAAGTAGTGGGGAAAACAGTAATTTTACAGGGGAGAAACCTGACAAATACTACTTCAGTCAGGTGATCTAGGTCAACATCAATGCTCATAAATCATGTCCCTTGATATGATGTGATGAGAATGGCATTTTATCTCTGTAATATTCCTCCCCAAAAGTTTATTCATGAGAAAAACATCAGACTAATAAAGGGGTGTCCTACAACATATCTGATCAGTACTTGTCAAAAGTGTTTTGTGTTGGTCAGCCCATTCTTTAGTGATTTATAAGTTTAGTCTAGTTTGAAGTAATCAAAATAGGACCCTACAAAAAGACTCCTGTGTTCCTCCTGCTAGTCTCTGTAGCCCAGACAGAAAGGGCTCAGTTGCACCAACTTTGTTTAAGATGAATACTTGGCTTCCACAGGTGTGCTTCCCATTAGTATCATCAGATTTACATTTCACAATTAGAATCAAAGGTGGTGAGGGTATTGATAAGTATATTGGTGTCTCAAAACTCCCATTATAGAGATACTAGAGGCTCGGTGCACGGGATTTGTGCACTGGTGGGGGGGCGTGGCCTGTGGGGATCGGCCAGCTGTGGGAGCGCAGCTCATCCAGGTCAGCCTAGTGGCTGTGGACCTGCCCTCTGAGTGGCTGCTTCCTGGTCTGGCATCTTCCATGGAGCCAGAATACTCGCCTCTCCAGGGGACCCAGTCAGGGCCTGGCCCAGGGACAATAGCACTGAGAGGCAGCAGAGTAGGTTTCAGTCCCACAATGGCCACGAACTTGCCTCCCAGCCTCCAGAGGTCAGCTCTGAGAGCCTGGTGGCAGAGGCTCTGCGTGGCCTGCAGGCGTCTGGAGGAGGTGGCAGGGAGTGAGGAGGAGGAGGAACCTGGGGCGAGGAGGCAAGGATCACAGTCCAGGTTCCTGCCTGTCGGCCCGGGATTCACAGCAGGAGCAGCCACTCATCCTGGCCAGCTGAGTGATGCTCCCACTGTGGTAGCACACTGACCACCAGGGGGCAGATCCTGCATTGAGTGTCTGTCCCCTGGAGGTCAGTGCGCATCATAGCGACTGGTCGAACAGTCGTTCTGGCCGTTCCGTCGTTCAGTCGCTGGGCTTTTATTATATAAGATTGTCTACTTTGAAATCACAGAGCACCATGGTATGTTTACATGCAAAGCACTATATATACTCATAAGGTTACCAGGTTAGAGAGGAGAATTGTGAGTAACACAACAAATTCTTACAGTAACAGCTGTCACCAAATGATGCACTGAATCTACTCTAAAAACCTCAGCCTTTTTTATTCTTTTCTATATATCTTGTCTACAGCATCTCTTGACCAAGACAATGCTATTGTTCATAAACTGAAAAATATGATGACAGTATTGTCAGTAGTTCCCAGCCATAGTTCCTTGATCTGGAATTCAGGGCACTTGATGGGCAGAAAGAGTATATTCTGGAATTGTTGAATGTAGGGTACAGAGATCTATTTGGTGAAAGAAAAATAGGACACTGAGGATGTGTAAAATGGCAGAGAACAACAAATCCTCATTGGCAGATGTGAAAATAGTGAGTGGCAGCTCATCCAAATGATTTCTTAAATGATAACCCATGATAAAGTTGTGAATGTTCAGTTTACCTGGAAGCTTTCCGGTACCATTGTTTACCATTTTACCAAATTAGACATTTATAAGGGCTCAACAAAAAATCATGGCTAGTTATATTTCCATGACATGTGCAGTGGGCAAATTAAACTTAACATCTACCTCCCATAGTTAAGGGGGGAAATCAAGTAATTAGAGACAGATTGTCGGCATAACAAAATTGTCGGTTAATGTACAGTGCTTTGTCATGTAACCCAGCACAAGAAGGATCAAATGTGTTTTTTTTTCCATAATAAGGCTATGATATAAAAAAATAACATGTTATTTTATGTGAAATAGCATCAAAGTTATGCTATGAATTTATCATGTGGGTTTGAGGGTGAAAATTTTATGGTGACAAAATGTATTTAATGTTTTAGAGCCTTTAAGAGGGAATGTTCTAGATAGAACCCAGAGTAGTTGTCCTTCCACTACTCACTTTATCCTCCCCCATCCCAGAACCAACAGAACCCACCCTCCCCTCAGAGGAGCAGTCAAAATGGAGACAATAGAAACTCTGGCATTGAACATTTGGAGTCGTGGAATCTGCAGCATTCGGAGGGAAATGATGGTGGCTGAGACTTGGCAATTTCTATGGGGCATTGTGGTAATCCCAAGGGGGACTCTGGGTAATGACTGTGGAACAGAAATAGCAGAGGAAAGGGTTGAAGAAAGAGGGGAGTGGGTGGAGGAGGGAGCAGGGGAAGAATTAGGAAAGAAGCAAACATTGACACTCTCCAACTCCTGCTCTGTCCCAACTCAAGCCCATCAATGAGGTCTTTTCCCTTGTATGGGAGGAAGGAGGTAGAAGTGGGGTCCCTAGTTCCCACCACATCCCTGTTGTTAGTATGTGAACACTGTAACATCCCTATGTGGGTTATTAGACAACAAGGGTCATCTCCTCCTGCAGTGACCGCCCAGGAAGGGAACAAGGAAGTTCATTGTCCCTGACCTGCCTTCTCTAGAAGGTAATTCAAGGCATTCTCAGAAACATTTTATGGGACACCATATGTTGAAAAAGCCGTTCAATAAGATCATGCGTGGTTCAACTAGCAGTGTAGCAGGCAAGGCTGGCAAATCCAGATCCAGGATAAGTGTCAGTTATGGTGATTTTAAGTTGCTACCCCTTTTATGACCAGGTCAGTCATGAGCTCTTTGGGGCACCTAGCATCACTTTCATCTTCTTGTACTTCCAACCAAGATTTAAATTTTCAGGAAAGAGAGGGTGCCTGATTTACCTAGATTGGATTATATGCCTAACCACTGGTCATGGGGATTATGATAGACAGAAACAAAAAGTGTGGTTAACACACAGAAGGGTAAGGATGCTGGATAGGCAAAAAGATCAAATGTGAACCACATTCTACCACTCAGAGGCTCACTTCCCTCCCCCTACATCACACACAGATTTTCATGAATCCAGATTTTTTTAATGCCTCATCTAATGTAAGAAAGTTTATGTGCAACCAAGAGCACATTAGTTATGGTATCCAGCACAAGTTCAGACTACCAGGGTAAAGTACATTCCTCTTCTAGTTCCATTGCGATTTTGCCTTGCCATTCTGAAACCTGAAACTTGATCCTTTTTTCTTACTTAACACTGAGTGTAGGTGAGTCATCTACATTGATACACATGACTCTACATCTTTCCTTTCTACTACTATATGACTATGATTTACCCATTTTTTTTCTGTTGAATTTTTCCATTTTGGACAATTACAAATAACACAGTGGTAAACATTTGTGTGTGTGTGTCTCTTTGTTCACATGTGTAAGTGTAAGAGTTCTTCTAGGGCAGGAATAGCTGAGTCAGGGTATGTGCATTTCTAACTTTTTCTATTGTTAAATTGCTTCTACTTTATATTCCCACCAACTGTGCATTAGAATCTTATTTCTTGACCTTTTCTACAATATTTGTTACTATTGGATGTGAATGTTTTTGCTTATCTGATGGATATGATATGATATCACATTACAGTTCTTATTTTCCTCTCTGATGTCAACCTTTGGTAGCAGGTATTATTATTAATCTCATTTTATATCTGGGGAATCAAAGACTTAGAAAATAATTTGTTCCCAGCTTCACATTAGTAGGGGACAGGAAGTCAGGAATGACCCTGGAGTGTCTAACTCTGAGTTTCAACATTTTAGCTTCCACTTCACTGTTAAGCCAGGATGTGTTGTTATAACGTGGAAACAGCACAGGGAATCATATTTTTCTCTTTATTCTGTACTCTTCCAGTAGTCTACTCTCTTTCTGAACTTCATTCTGGCCATCTGTTTTGTTTTTTTTTAAATCATTTCCATCTTTCCTTTTATCTTCTGTTCATCCCTTTCTTCTTTCCTCCTTCAATCATTCTGTCCCTCACTCCCTCCTTCCTTACCACCCTACATTTTAACAATTGATTTTAGCTGGGTTATTTTGGTATTCATAGAATTGGAAAAAAATGAAGTAAATAGGCATAATAAAATCTTGAGATATTAACTGGATGTTCTTTATACTGTATGTGAAAAAATCACAAACCCACATATGTCAAGGTTGAAAGGGAAACATATGAAGCTGAATGCATTCGTGTTTGTGTGTAATTTGGAAATGACTGTTAGCAAAAAATTCTTCCTGGAGCAGTTGCTTCTGATACACATCACTTGTCTCTGATAATTAGAATCAAATTTAAGCTTCCTTGGGAACTGAAATTATGCAGTGAATTTATAATTAACAATACAATATTAAATGGAGAGTTGCCCCACCATTCATTCCTGCGTTAATTTTTCTGTTAAATTTCTTTGGCAAATTCTGTTCTTAGCTGAAAGGGAATGACCACATAAGCAGGTAATGTGAGAAGTATGATTGAAAAACAAAATACCTGCTCAGGATGTTTTAAGCTTTGCAGTTGGAAGAGCAGTGAAGCAAATTGGACTTAGTCACCAAAGCACCAAGTTCAGCAAATTTCTAGGCCTCAGGGTTTTCTAGAAAAAAAGATACAATAAGTTGAATCAGTATTTTTATACAGAATGTTAAAGTTTTGACTTGGTCATGTTACTTTTTTTTTCTTACCCAAATAGGAAGTCTCTCTTCTGCACCCTTAGGACAGTTTGCCTCCCATGAAGCTTTTTTGGTTTATAGTTGCCACCATCAGAGTTAAAGATCCTTGACAACAGGGCTCACAACTTGTTCATTTTTGAGCCCTTACAGAAATTAGCACCTTGTCTGACAAAATACATGATTATTGGGTTAAGTCAAACTGAATTCAATTAAGGTAACAAATATCCTGCTCTCTAATTCTGATCATGTCTGTGAAGAACTGGTCCTGGGCACATGCTGAACTGTTATGATTACAGCAAATTTCTGATCTCCATAGCCCCAAACTCAGCAATATAATGCTTTTAATAGGAAAACCAAAGTCTCCTAGGTGAGATATTGGTAGTGAGCTGTGGTATAGGTTAGCAGATATCCAATAACAGCAATTCCATTTCCTGAGGTGCCCTTGAATAAGTGACAATGATGCCTTATCCTTGGGTGGGTAGATTTAATCTTATATAATGTTTTTTCCCCTTAAATTAGGACTTACCAGAGTTTTGGGTTGGGGGCAGATTGAAAAGAATGTTCTAAAGTTAGCTTGGAAGAAAAACATGCAGAAATTCACCAAAATTTCTCAAAACTTGTCGGACAAGGTATTAAAACATATTACAAACTATTGTTATTTATACACCATGACACTGGGGTAGGAATGGATCAATTTGTTTATTTGTTCATGTATTGCTATTTGGATTGTTTCCAGTTTTTGTCTGTAATGAATGGAGCTTCTGTGTACATTATTGTAAATGCCTAGGAGTGGAATTGCTGAATCTTATGGTAAGAATAGGTTTAACCTTGTAAGAGATTGTTATACTCTTTTCCAAAGTGATTGATTGATTTTGCATTTCCACTAGCAATGAATAGAATTTTAGTTGCTCCACATTCTCTCCAATATTTAGTATTGTCAATATTTAAAATTTTAACTATTCTAGTGGGAGTACAGTAGATCTCAATGTAGTTTGAATTTGCATTTCCCATATGACCAATAATGTTGAGCATTATTTCATGTGCTTACTATGCATTTGTCAATTTTTACTTGAGTTATTTGTCTTCTTCTTGTAATTAAGTTGAAGAGATCTTATATAGTATTTTGGATACAAATTCTTTGTCAGGTATATGTTGTCTTAGGTTCTCCAGAAAAACACAGAGCCAATAGGATATCTGTAAGAGGAGATTTATTATAGTAATTGCTTACATGGTTAGTGATTACAGAAGCCAAGAAGTTCCAGGATCTGCCATATGCAAGCTGGAGAACCAGGAAAACTGGTAGTATAAATCCAAATCTGAAGACTTGAGAATTGGGGAACTGATGTTATGATTATTATTACTGTTATTATCATTTTGAGAGAGAGAGGAAGAGAAATATTGATTTTTGAAATTTTTGATTTGAGAGAGAGAGGGAGAGAGAGAGAGAGAGAGAGAGAGAGAGATAGAGAGAAACATCAATGTATCAATGTGAGGGAAAAACATTGATCGGTTACCTCATACGTGCCCCTACCAGGGATCAAACCTGGCAGCTTGAAGAATGATGCCTACAGAGATCAGATACCTCCATTATTAGACAGAAGACAGTAGATGGAGGATGAAATAAAGAGCTGAGAATAAACACCATAATACCACCACAGAGTTTGTCCTCTGTTTCTGAAAAGCATGTTTATGCTACTTTACTATTCTTTCAAACTTAGACTTTATCTATTGACACCTACCATTGAAAATTTGGTTCTCTTGAACTATTTCTATCCTCCTCCATGCTAAGCTTCCGTTATTTTGCAAATGGTTTTATATCACACTTTTTGTCTAAATAATGAATGCTGTATTATTATGAATATGTTTGTACATGTTGTGCACAGCTGAGCTATGTAGTGCATTATAATTACATTTCCATTAATCATTTTTTAAAATATGGTTGAATGCACAGAGCATGAAATTTATCATCTTAACTACTTCTAAAGTACAGTTCAGTAGTGCTAAGTACATTTATGTTGTTGTATGATCAATCTCCGGAACTTTATCATACCTTGAAATTCCCCATTTTCTCCTCCCCCAGACCCTGACAACCACCACCCTACTTTCTGTTTCTATGAGTTTGACTACTCTAGACACATCATGTAAGTGCAATTATGTATACAATATTTGTCTCAGCATAATGTCCTCAAGGTTCATCCATGTTGTAGCATATATGAGAATTTCCTTTCTTTTTAGGGCTGAATAATGTTTCATTGCATGTATATATACTATATTTTGTTTATTCATTTATCCATCAATGTTTATTTGGGTTGCTTCTATCTTTTGGCTATTGTGAATAATGCCGTTATGAACATAGGTGTATAAATATCTCTTTGAGACCCTGCTTTCAGTTCCTTTGGATTCATATCCAGAAGTGGAATTTTGCTTACACGGTATTTCTATTTTTAGGTTTTTTTCAGGAACCATCATATTATTTTCTATAGTGGCTGCATTCTTTTACATTTTCACCAGCAGTGTACAAGGGTTCCAATTTCTTTACATCCTAGTCAACACATTACTTTCTGTTGTTGTGATTTTTTTTTATAGCAGCCATCCTAATTGTTGTGAGGCGGTATCTCATTGTGGTTTTCATTTGCATTCTCCTGATGGTTAGTGATGTTGAGCATCTTTTTATGTATCTGTTGGCATTTTGTATATTTTCTTTGGAGAACTATCTATTCAAGTCCTTAACCCATTTTTAATTAGGTTATTTGTGTGTGTGTTTTGTTGTTGAATTGTAGAAGTTCTTTATTTAGTCTGGATATTAATTCTTTTGTTTGTTTTTCGTTAATCCTCACCGAAGATATTTTTCCCATTGGATTTCTTTTTCTTTCTTTTTTATTTTTTTAGAGAGAGTAGAAGGGAGGGGGACAGACAGAGAGAGAGAAACATTGATATGAAAGAGATACACTGATTGGTTACCTGCTGCATGGCCTTGACCAGGCCAGAGATCAAGCCTGCAACCAAAGTATGTGCCCTTGACCGAATCAAATCCGGACCCTGCAGTCCGCTTTATGCACTGAGCCAAACCAGCTAGGGCTGGATATTAATTCTTTTTTTTTTTTAATATATTTTATTGATTTTTTACAGAGAGGAAGGGAGAGGGATAGAGAGTTAGAAACATCGATGAGAAAGAAACATCGATCAGCTGCCTCCTGCATGCCTCCCACTGGGGATGTGCTAGCAACCAAGGTACATGCCCTTGACCGGAATTGAACCCGGGACCCCCCAGTCTGCAGGCCGACGCTCTAGCCACTGAGCCAAACCGGTTAGGGCTGGATATTAATTCTTTATCAGATATATGATTTGCAAATGATCTTTCCCATTCTGTATGTTGCCTTTTCATTTTGTTGATAGTGCCCTTTGATGTGATTTTTTAAATTTTGATATAATCTCACTGTTTTTGCTTTTATTGCCTATGCTTTTGCTATCACATCAAAAAAGTCCTTGCCAAGTTCAATGTCATGAAACCTTCCCCCCCCCCCCCTATATTTTCTTCTAAGAGTTTTGTAGTTTTAGGTTTTACATTTAGGTCTTTAATCTATTTTGAACTAATTTTTAAATGTGGTGTAAAGGTCCAAATTTGTTCTTTTGCATGTAGAATCCAGTTTTCCCAGCACCATTTCTTGAAAAGATTATCTTGGTACCCTGATCAAAAGTCACTTGCCCATATATGTGAGGGTTTACTTCTGGGCTCTCTATTTTGTTATATTGATCTGTCTTTATGCCAGTATCACACCACTTCGCTTACTGTGGCTTTGTAATAAGCTTTGAGTTCTGGAAGTATGAAACTTTCAACTTTATTCTTCTTTTTCTAGATTGTTTTGGCTATTCAGAATTCTTGAGATCTCATATAGATTTTAGGATAGACTTTTTTATTTTTTTTTGCAAAAATAAATTATTGGGATTGCATCAAAACTGTAGATTGTTTTGGGTAGTAGTGACATTTTAGCAAACTTATTTTTTTAATAAGCTACCTCATCCCTGCACTCAGTGGTAAGTGGTCTTAGCCAAGTCAGAGACTCTCAGTTTTCTGATCTTCTGATCCCTGATCTTCTGCTCTTCTTCATGCCTGTCTGAATGAGCGGGGAGAATGCTTTTGGCACATAAAAACTTTCAACCAATCTTCTTACTCCCAGCGCAAACTAAACTGTTGGACTCAGTGATATCTGGTTTATTCAATTCTTGAGAAGTCCCAAGGTTCTGTAACTTATCAAGTTTTTGACACATAATTAGCGTACGTCTTGTTGCACTTTGCATT
Source organism: Myotis nattereri (assembly GCF_964212035.1). Classification (NCBI taxonomy): domain Eukaryota; kingdom Metazoa; phylum Chordata; class Mammalia; order Chiroptera; family Vespertilionidae; genus Myotis; species Myotis nattereri. Next base: position 40,390,077 of record NC_138079.1, read on the forward strand.
AAGATTCAGGCTTCATCTTCCTCTGGCCTATTAAGATACTTCTCATTTATTGTTTTCCACTTTCCAGATTTTGTTGACATCTCTCATATGCTATAATTAGTTCATTTGGTTTTTATATTCTTGGGAATTTATAGATATTCATTCATTTTCTTCTCATTTTAGTGGGATTTCAGGAGGCAGCAATCTACACTAATAAAAGACAAACATGCAAATTGACCATACCTTCACTATGCCTTAAGCCACGCCCACCAGCCAATCAGAGCGACTATATGCAAATTAACTCAACCAAGATGGCAGCTGGCAGCCATGGAGCTGGAGCAAGCAGGAGGCTTGGTTCCCCCAAAGATGGAGGAAGCCAAGCTTCCCAGGCCTGCTGTGGGCTCCACTCAAAGCAACAAAGTTTCAATTATAGAAGCTAAATAAACCCCAGATACCTGCTTTCAGCCAGCCGTGGCCACGGAGCTGGAGCGAGTAGGAGGCTTCCCTCCTGCCTGCCGCGAGTGTTTTGAGCTCCACTCAAAGTAACAGAGTTTCAATTATAGAAGGTAAATAAATCCCAGAATAAAAAAAAAAATAAGTAGAGGCTGGGAGCTTCTGTCACTGGGGAGCTTGACCAGCCTGAAAATGGCCCTCAGCCCCTCACCCAGATTGGCCAGACACCCCAATGGGGACCCCCCCACCTTAAAGGGGGTGTGGCCAGCCTGAAAACAGCCATCAGTCCCTCACCCAGGCTGGCCAGGCACCCCAGTAGAGACCCCCACCCTAAAGGGGGTGTGACCAACTGAAAACAGCCATCAGCTCCTCACCCAGGCTGGCCAGGCACCCCAGTGGGACCCCCACCCTGAACAGGGTTTGACCAGCTTGCAAACAGCCATCAGCCCCTCACCCAGGCTGGCCAGGGACCCCCACCCTGAAGGGGGTGTGACCAGCCTACAAACACCCATCAGCCCCTCATCCAGGCTGGCCAGGCACCCCAGTGGGACCTCCACCCTGATCCAGGACACCCTTCAGGGCAAACCAGCCAGCCCCCACCCATGCACCAGGCCTCTATCCTATATAATAAAAGGGTAATATGCAAACTGACTCTAACAGCAGAATGACTGGTAATGACTGGTCACTATGACACACACTGACCACTAGGGGGCAGATGCTCAATGAAGATGCTGACCCCTGGTGGTCAGTGTGCTCCCATAGGGGGAGCTCTGCTCAGCCACAAGCCAGGCTGATGGCTGCCAGTACAGTGGTGGTGGTGGGAGCCTCTCCCGCCTCCTCAGCAGCACTAAGGATGTCCGACTGCAGCTTAGGTTTGCTCCCCGCTGGTAAGTGGAGGGCTCCTGGGCTGCCAGAGGGATGTCTGACTGCCAGCTTTGGCCCGATCCCCCAGGGAGTGGGCCTAAGCCAGCAGGTGGACACCCTCCAAGGGGTCCCAGACTGCAAGAGGGCATAGGCCAGGCTGAGGGACCCCACCGAGTGCACAAATTTTTGTGCACCGGGCCTCTAGTTGAATATAATAATTATATTCAATCCACCAAGTTTTCTCACAAATTTATGTATTGCATTTTAAATTAAGAAAAAAACCCTGAAATAAAAAAAGTAGTTAATAGAGTTATAATTAGGCAAATTAGTTTGCTGGCTAATTCAACTTAAAAATAAAATGTTTAAAAAAAATAAAAAATAAATAAAGGTTTTGCTATTAATAGGAAAAATGGAAATCATTAAAGTTGTTAATATTTCAATTTTTCTCTTTATTTGACTAATTTTTTTGTTATTGGATATAAAGAGGAAACACATGATGTAAGAGATTATAATAATAACAAAACACTTATAATACTAAGAGAAAATGCAGAATACAAATTTGTGGATACTGCTTGTCATAAGTATGTAAATAGAGAATTTCAGATGGTCATTTATTTTTACTCTGTTCTCAAATAAAAATTGTTACCCTTTGTGAAGTCAAACTGTCCCATGATAAATATCAAAGCACTCTGATTACAATGAAGAGGAAGTAAATATTTATAACAATTTTTATTTGAGAGCAGAGTAAAAATAAATGACCATCTGAAATTCTCTATTTACATACTTATGACAAGCAGTGGAGAGAGAGGAGGAAGCAGGGAGTGGTGCAGTTGGGAGTGACCCGCCGCTTCGGTTGTTGCCACTGTTGCGCCACTACCGCCGGCCGCCTCTATGCTGGTGGAGTGGGAAAGGAGGCGTGAGCCTTGGGCGAGAGCCCCTGCGGGAGGGTCGATGGTGGGAAGGCGATGGCGGATATAGATAAACTCAAGTCGACAGTATCATCCAACGGCTGCTGGAGGTAAGAGGATCCAAGCCTGGTAAGAATGTCCAGCTACAGGAGAATGAAATCAGAGGACTGTGCTTAAAATCTTGAGAGATCTTTCTCAGCCAGCCTATCCTACTAGAACTTGAAGCACCACTCAAAATATGTGGTGATATCCATGGGCAATACTATGATTTGCTTCGACACTTTGAGTACAGTGGTTTCCCACCAGAAAACAACTACCTGTTTCTTGGGGACTGTGTGGACAGGGGGAAGCAGTCACTGGAGACTATCTGCCTCTTACTGGCATAAAAATCAAATATCCCAAGAATTTTTTTCTTCTCAGAGGAAACCACAAATGTGCCAGCATCAATAGAATTTAAGGATTTTATGATGAGTGTAAAAGAAGATATAACAAACTATGGAAAACTTTCACCGACTGCTTTAACTATTTGCCGATAGCAGCCATCATGGATGAGGAAATATTTTGCTGTCATGGAGGTTTATCACCAGATTTTCAATCTATGGAGCAGATTCGGCCAATTATGCGACCAACTGATGTACCAGATCAAGGTCTTGTTTGTGATCCTTTGTGGTCTGACCCCGATAAAGATGTCTTAGGCTGGAGTGAAAATGACAGAGGAGTGTCCTTCAACATTTGGCTCAGAAGTGGTTGCAAAATTTCTCCATAAGCATGATTTGGATCTTATATGTAGAGCCCATCAGGTGGTTGAAGATGAATACGAATTTTTTTGCAAAGAGGCAGTTGGTCACTCTGTTTTCTGCACCCAATTTTTGTGGAGAGTTTGACAAGGCAGGTGCCGTGATGAGTGTGGACGAAACACTAATGTGCTCTTTTCAGATTTTAAAGCCTGCAGAGAAAAAGAAGCCGAGGGCCACGAGACCCGTAACACCTCCAAGGGGTGTGATCACAAAGCAAGCAAAGAAATAGATATCATTTTGACACTGCCTAGTAAGTGGGACTTGTAAGATATAGTATATAAGCTTCATTTTTAAAACTGTAATGTGTATTGGTCAGCTTGCTCAAATAGTGTGTTTGTGGGGCCCTCTTTTCCATTTTTTCAGCTAATGAATGGCATTTGCTGGTTATAACAGCAAATGAAAGACTTCACTCCCAAGAAAAAATATTTTGTTTTTAAATTCTCTCTTCCTTTTGCAAACAAGTTTAATGATGGTGTTAAAGCTGTGCACCCCCAGACAGTTTATCCTGTCTGAGGGGGTAACTGTACAGTTGACTTTCTTTTTTCAGTTCAGTAAAACCCATGAATAATGTAAATCTCGTTTTCTTTAGGTTGTAAAGAGAGCCTTAGGGTGCTCAGTCTGTACATGTTATTGTCATAAAATGCATACTTTTGATACAAATCACTGTGAACATTTTTTTTTTTAGGAATTTGTTTCAAAGGGATTTCTTATTTCTCTCATTGTGTTGTCATGTACAAACTAGTTTTTATAGCTATCAACATTAGGAGTAACTTTCAACCCTGCCAGCATCACTGGTATAATGTATATTTAATTAAAGCACACTTTCCTCTATCTTATACTTAAAATGACAATTAAAGCCATTATTTTTTTAAAAAAATATTTATTAACTTCTAGTGAAGAGAAGTTTAAGAAATGTTCAGTAGATGGACTCAATAGGATGTAGAAGGTGTAGGACATAAAAAAGAGGAAGGATCCTGGGTGCTGGGCGGGAAGGGTGTAGTGCTCTGAATAGGCCAAAATAGCTCTTTCTATGGGAGACATCTCTAAGGAGCATCTGTAGGTGCACTGAGGGTCTCACCAACCCTGAGCATAGCTCATTAGAATAGGAATGAGTTTTGGTCCAGAACTAAACTGTGTTGGTTTAAGAGACATTGGCAAATCCTTTGAAACTTCTGTCTTTGAAAGGTGGGGTCTGAGCCTCCCCATTCCTTAAATCTAAGCTGAACTTAGTGACCAGCTAACCATAGGATGTAGTAGAAATGATGCTATGTGACTTAGGAAGCGGGGTCAAAAAGGCAATATAGCTGTTACCTGGTTCATTGGAACAGTTACACTGGAGCCTTGAACCACCTTGTAAGAATTTTATCACCTGAGGCTGCCATGATGCAATGAAGCCCAAACCAGCCTAGAGGGAGAGAGACCACACAGACAGCGCTTGAAACCTCACAAGAAAGAGAGGTGCCTGGCCAGCCACCAGCTGCTTCAGCCCTGATGATCTTCTAGCTCCAGCCTTCAACTGACTGTAGCTGCATGGGACACCCGGAGCCACAACTACCCAGCTGGGTACTTCTCACATTTTTGATCTCCAGAAATAGGAGAGAAAAAGAAAATTACTGTTGTTGCTTTAGCCAATAAAGTATATTATTAATCACACAGCTATAGATAATTGACTCACAGTACCAAAATCTTTTCTAATTATCTATTGCTACAGAACAAACTAGTAGTATAAAGCATGTGTTTTATTATGCTCATAGATGTTGTGGATCAAAAATTCACACAGGGCCCTACAAAGTTAGCTTGTCACTCCTTTATGTTATCTGATGCACCAGCTGGAAAAACTAGGAGTGATTGAATGGCTGGGACTGGTATCATTTGGAGGCAGCTTTACTCACACTTATATGGTGGTTGATGTTGGCTGTTGGCCAGGAGCTCAGCTGGAATTGTCAGCCACAACACCTACCAGGCCCATCTCTGTGACTGGGGGCTTCTTCACAGCATAATGGCTGAATTCCAAGAGCAAGCTATTAGTTTCTGTCCCTTATACTGTATTCACATAGCCCAGATTTAAGGGGAGAAGACATAGATCCCCTTATCTTTGGATAGGAGGAATCTCTATATATAAAAGCCTAAGTGACTGAATGAATGACTGAACAACCGGTCGACTGGTCGCTATGATCACACTGACTACCAGGGGCAGACACTCAATGCAGAAGCTGCCCATGGTGGTCAGTGTGCTCCCATAGCCAACCTCCCATGGCCCCTCCCCCTGGCGAACCTCCAGTGGCCCCATCAGCCCCAGATGGCCAGCCAGGCTGAGGGACCACACCCATGCACGAATTCATGCACCGGGCCTCTAGTGTTTAATAATTTTGGATACTTCAATCCATAAGCTAGATAGTGGACCATAACATGGTATGGCTTAAAAAGATAAACTGGGTTAATCATTTTCTCTTTTTCAAAAATTGAACTGAGTAATGAAAAGGAACTATCTAGTTTGAAGTGGGAGGCAGAGATGAAAGAGTAACATGATCTATATACATGAGACTATGGATAAACCAATGTCATGAAGAAGCAGAAACTATGAGAAATCAGAACATCTATTAAGTAGAGAGAAGGAGAAATGGAATGAAAGAAAATTCATGTAGCCCTGGAGAAGGATCAGGATAAGGAGGGGCCTCTGTCTGGCACTTCCTGTTAAGTTCTAGTCATTCATTGCTTTTGACGTTGGTCTTAACTTTCTACCCAGTTTACTAGGTCACAGTCAATAGGTATGTCCTACATGCAATAAGATGTGCTGAAATGAAAGGGCTGGAAAACAAGTTTCCTCTTTCCTCAGAACTTTTACTGATGTAATGATGAGAGCCACCATTAGAGAGAAATAACTGTGTGAAATGATTGGGCTGAGTAGTATGAAAGAGCCACTCTGCTCATTCTCTCCATCTATACTTGATCATTATAGGCTGGGAGGAGTTGTGAAAAGTGAGCGAAAGAAATACCACATTATTTCTAAACAGGTATTGTTTTATAATACATTTTTAAATGGAAATAGATAACTTAGTAGAGATCTGGTTTTATTCAACCATAGGGATTAATTTTTTTATACAAAGTGAATGAATAAAATTTAAAATACATTAGTTCAATCGGTTTTCCCTGAAATTTGAGAACACTTACATTATCTGTTATATATTGGTCACATGTTTACTAAATTCAGAGGAACACTCTTTTAAAAGAAATATTTTGTTACCGAAGAAACAAGGTGTCTTCTTGATAGTCTTGAAGAGGGGCATTCAGATTTTATCTACTGTACATATTGATCTTTTTATCTTGCCCCATCCTGCGTGGCTCAGTGGTTGAGCATCAACCTATGAACCAGGAGGTCACGGTTAGGTTCCCAGTCAGGGCATATGCCCGAGTTGCGGGCTCAGTCTCCAATGTGGGGCGTGCAGGAGGCAGCCGATCAATGATTCTCATCATTGATGTTTCCATTTCTCCCTTCCTCTCTGAAATAAATAAAAATATATTTTAAAAAATAAAGGAATAGTTAGGCAGTCTTTAAGGTATCACTGTCAAAACAGCCTTGATTTCAAGAATATCATCATCTGATTAGAGAGAATAAAGAATTCTGAGTTGTCCATAATACTAATATAGGTCTTTTTTCAAACTTAAAATTCTTCCAATAAAGTAGAGTGTTTTGAGTTGCTCTTGCTGTGACAGAAAGATACTATGATAAGTCAGGTGAGGGGAGGGTTGCTGACAAGGGTCATTATTTGAAAAATTCTGGCCTTTGTTTTTTACACATTTTCACCATGACACAATAACATCCAATACTTATTGTAGTTATTTAACCTAATCATTGTGCCAAAGATATAATTGATCTTTCTTACACAGGAGGAACATAGAATAACAACGCCCTAATTTTGTGTGTCTCTGTTCTATAATGACAGGCTGTCATCTTCTATAATTTACCAGAGATGATGAACAATTTGTGTAGGCTGAATGTAGTTGCTTAGTTACCACCCTTTAAAACGTCCTTAAATGTAATTGCTTCTTTGCCAGGGAAACATTGATCCAGCTAATTTGCATTGAACCACTCTCAAAGAGCTCAACATATTAAATACTCCTGTGCTTTTAATTTCAAATTATTTGCCCTTTAAGTTCTGTTAAGGTAACTCACCTTTGTTATGCTCATTATTTGTCTTTGAACAAAGTGGAACTTCCAAATGATTATTTGCAAATAGTCATTTCCCGATTGTTTTTCTCTATCTCTATTCATATTGCTTTTTCAGAGTTGAGGATAGAAACTTGTGAAGAATAATGAAAATCTCCAGTCTCTCTGAATGATTTTAAATGCTTTCAAACATCACAGTCTGGCTTTCTTTAACTGTGTATCAAAATTTGTACCATATAAATGTTCTTTTGGCTTCTCTATTGATGTAGGAATAATTTACAACTCAGAACAAACCCAACTTATTTTTTGATCTAAGTTTGAGGCGGGTGTGAGATAGAAGAGACCAGAAGTGGATTTGAGGAACTGAAAGAACATGTTTATATTTCTACCCTCTAATCCTCAAGTTTACTAAATGACATCCAAGCTAGATTAGAGGAGAAAGTTTGGAAAAGGGATAAAAGGAAATTAGAAACAGTGTAGTGACTTCACTCTCTGAACCCCACTCATGTATGTGTGTTCATCCTTTCAAATCTACATCTCAGGATCCCAGAGAGGAAAGTCTCAGGAGAAATCTGGAATAACTGCAAGCCCTCAGTAGAAACCCCTTACTCCATGCTGGCTTAGCAAAGTGGCAGAAAGTATAGATAGAAAAAAGTAGGCCAGAGATAACCCTATTTCCCCACAAAACTTTTCCATGGATCCTGAGATCCAGTTATTCCTATAGGTCCAATGTGGGGACACAGAAGTTAGCTAAGAGTGAGAGCTGGTAAATGGCCTGCCAGGAGGTCACCCAGCCAGGTTGAGAAGGTTTTTATCAAAAGATCACTGCGTGCGCTTCCAACCAGGGATGAGATGGATGCCGAAAGGAACCAGGAAGACCGGGAACACCAGAGAGCAACAAGGGAGCTAGTGGTCAAGAGCTTTGAGCTCTACCTGGGAAAGCGCTAAACACCTCGAACCAAGAGGACAAACAGGTTACATCCTCAGTAGACACCAGGCGACCTCAGAGAAGTGACATATGCAATACTGTAATGCTCCATATGCTAGGACGCAGATTCTACCCCAGAGGGAAGGATGGAAGAAGGCAGACTATTCCGTTAAGGTTTAACCTGGTAAGTGATCTGGTTACAAGTTGGAATTTATTAAGTTAAGATCACTGGTAGACTGAGAGAATCCAGGAACTACTTGTTTTAAATTCCCTGCTATTTGACAGTCTGGGGAACCGGATTTAATTGAGTTATATCAATAAAGTGAACATGTTTGCATTCCATTTAACTTGTACCTCTGTGGCTCAGCCTGATTGTGTGTCAGGATGGCAGGGTTTGGGGGATAAAGTTGGAGAGGGCAGAAGAGTATACTGAAGTTTCTGTCCCATATGGGACAGTCTGGTGATATGATCAAGAGTAGATGAACTAGAAAGTTGCTAAGAGAGTGGATCTTAAAGGTTCTCATCACAAGAAAAAAATTCTGTAACTCTGTATGCTGATCAATATTAACTAGTCTTATTGTGATCATTTCACAACATATACAAATATAAAATTACTAGAGGCCCGGTGCACAAAAATTTGTGCACTCAGAGGGAGAGGGGGTGTCCCTCAGCCCGGCCTGTGCCCTCTCGCAGTATGGGACCCCTCGGGAGATAACGACCTGCTGCCTTAGGCCTGCTCCCGGGTGGCAGAGGGCAGGCCCAATCCCTAGGTGCAGCCCCTGGTCGGGCTCAGAGCAGGGCCGATGGGGAGTTGGGCGCCGCCCCCTGTCATGCACAGAGCAGGGCGGATTGGGAGGTTGCGATGCCACCCCTAGTCATGCTCAGGGTTGGGCCGATTGGGGGGTTGGGGCACTGCCCCCTGTCACACTCAAGGCAGGGTCGATGGGGAGGTTACGGCGCCACCCCCTGTCACGCACAGAGCAGGGCTGATCAGGGGGTTGGGGCACTGCCCCCTATCACGCACAGAGCAGGGCCCATCAGGGGGGTTGGGGCTCCATACCATGTCACACACAGAGCAGGGCCAATCAGTGGGTTGAGGAGCTCCCCCCTGTCACGCACAGAGCAGGGCGGATCAGGGGGTTGGGTGCTGCCACTGTCACACTCAGGGCAGGGCCGATGGCAGGGGGGTTGGGGCGCCGCACCCTGTCACACACACAGCTGCAGGGTGATCAGGGGGTTGGGGCGCTCCCCCCATCACAAAAAGAGCAGGGCGGATAGGGAGGTTGTGGCCCCGCCCCCTGTTACACACAGAGCCGCAGGGCAATCAGGGTTTGGGCGCTGCCCCCTGTCATGCTGATCCCAGTGCTGGGAGGCCTCGTGGCTCTGCTGATCCTGGTGCTGGGAGGCATATTACCCTTTTACTATATAGGATAGAAGCCTGGTGCACGGGTGGGGACTGGCTGGTTTGCCCTGAAGGGTGTCCTGGATCAGGGTGGGGGTCCCGCTTGGGTGCCTGGCCAGCCTGGGTGAGGGGCTGAGGGCCGTTTTCAGGCTGGCAGGTGACTGAAGCTCCCAACCTGTCCTTTTTTCCTTTTTTTTTTTTTTATTCTGGGCCAACTTTAGCTCTGCGGCTCGACTCCAGCTATGAGACCTCCGCTGCTGAAAGCAGGTTTCTGGCCTTTGTTTACCTTCTGTATTTGAAACAATGTTGCGGTCCTGCTGGCTGAAGCCCAGGGTTTTGTTTAGCTTCTGTATTTGTTACAATGTTGCTTAGAGTGCAGCTGAGAGTCCGGCAAGGCAGGCGGGGAATGTTGGAGTCCTCGGTCACTAAAGCAAGCAAGCCTCATGTTAGTTTCAAGCTGCCTGGCTGCCGGCCGCCATCTTGGCTGGCAGTTAATTTGCATATTGCCCTGATTAGCCAATGAGAAGGGTAGCGGTCGTACGCCAATTACCATGTTTCTCTTTTATTAGATAGGATTATGTTCTACACCTGAAACTAATATGTTGTATGCCAATTATGCCTCAAAAAAAGAGTAGGCAATTTGGTTTGAATCCTGGCTCCATCAATGACCAGTTTTGTGTTTTGGAGTAAATTATTTTATTCCACTGAATCTGATTTGCCTCATCTGTAAAAATATGATAATATTCAACTTCATAGGCTTGTTGGGAAGTTTTGAAATAAAATAAAATATATTGCACTGTTGACACATAGTATCTGGAATATAATTGCAATGAATTATATTTTTGACTTCCAGTGCTCTCCCTCATCCCCATTGCCCCCTCCTGTATTCACTTTTGTATTTATGTGTCTGGCACATAGTAGGTGTTCAATAAATAGTTGTTGAATAAATAAATTGGTAAAGAGCTCTAGGGAAATAGCTGGGAGTATAAATCAGGTTATACCATAGAATAAGACCCAAATAAAAGGAGAAAACTTAGACCCCAGTGTGGTGAAGGAAAATGCATGTGGTTATAAATAGTAAGTCTCAGGTTAGCAGGTTGTGATTAGAGTGAGGGAAACAGAAAACATATGCACACATATGGTTACAATAGAAAGGGAACAGAAACCCATGGTCCACAGAAACAAAAACAATCCTGAGCTCTAAAGGCATATCTTTATAGACCACTGGTTGTGTTTTCCAACAGTATGTGTATGTTTCTGGGAAAGCGTGTGTGTTTCTGAAAGTCTATAAAATACTTGGACTAGAATTTTCAATTTTACCTGATTGTTTTGGACCTCTGAGTCTATCTGTCTATCTGTTTATCTATCATATGCAAACTGGTTTTTCTGTATGAAAAAAAGTAAATGGAATTTGCTCCATCATAAGGTCAGTACTAATGCTTTAAGAATTTTTAAAAGCTTGTAAAGATGAAGAAAATTTAAAAAGATTTTCATTTGACATTTAAAGATCATAGTAGATTTTCAGAATGTAATTAACCCTTAGACTTTGTTCATTTATAAAATAGGTACAGGTTTGACCTTGGAATAAGCACAGAATCTTAAAGGGCAATGGAATTAGGACATAATATACCTTCCTCCCCCCCCCCCCCCATTTATTCCAAAACTAAAAAAAACTTTAAAATCTTATGTTTGTAATTTTTATTATTTTTATCGAATTGCTGGGAATGATGGGTGATGGTTTTCTGAAGGAAAACAAATGTCTATTTCTGATGTTTAAAGAGATTTAATATCCTTGACATAGTAAATGATGCTGTTTAGTTCTGTTTTTCTTGAAAAGCCTCATCATTTGATTTTTATATTTGTTGGTGCATAAAGAATGCCCTGTGCACAAAATGGTCTGTCCTAATAGTATGACATTCTCATCAAGCCATAAATTAATGGTTTTTTGTTTATGAGAAAAGAAAAAGGTTAATTCTTGGGTTCTTTTGAAAATAACTATTTGACTGTGTCATCATTATTGAATTAATGTGGGATGAAGGTTTCATGCTTCCTGTAAAGATCTTTCTCTGATACCAGAGGCAGGGAAAAGTTGACCAGGAGAAGCTATAACAGAACCCAGCTGTGCAGGAGGGAGTTGGTCCAGTGAGTCTCAAACTTTATCATCATAGGAATCACTTGAATAATTTGTTAAACCACAAATCTCTGGGCCCTAAACCCAGAGATTTTGATTTAATGAGTAGTGTCATTGATTGAATGGTATCCTCCAAAAAATATATTCACATGTCTGTGAATGTGACCTCATTTGTAGATATAATTAAGGATCTCCAAATGACTTTTGGACTAGTTGCAGGGTAGTCAACCATGTGATTAGAGGATTGGAACTTTCATCCCTCCAACCTTCCTACCCTCCCCAATCCCAGCCCCCACCTCCTAGGAGGAGAGAGGTTGAAGACTGAATTCCATCAGCAATGACCAATAATTTAATCAACCTGCCTATGCAATGAAGTCTCCATAAAGCCCCAAGAGGATGGGGTTCCAAATGCCTCCAGGTTGGTGAACATGGAGATATTTGGGGAGGGTGGTGTGCTCCGAAAGGGCTTGGAAGCTCTACGCCCATTATTCATACCTCACTCTATGCATCTCTTCCATCTGGCTATGACTGAATTATATCCTTTTATAATAGACCAGTGATCTAGTAAATAAAAATATTTTCTGAGTTTTGTGAGCTGCTTTAGCAAACCAAACCCAAGGAAGGGGTTATTGGAACCTTTGCTCTATAATTGGTCAGTCAGAAGCACAGGTGACAATCTGGACTTGTGACTGGCATCTGAAGTGGGGGAGGGCGGGGGGAGCCACAACCTGTGGAATCTGATGCTGTCTTTGAGTAGACAGTGTCAGAATTAATTTGAATTGTAAGACATACAGCTGGTATCAGAGAATTCCTTGGATGTGTGAACAAAACCCCCAAACACACTGGAATTGTGTGTTCAGAACCTTTAAAAAGAGTGTGGAAGACTTTTCTTGGCATTACTTTTTCTTGTAGTATTTTTTGTAGTCTACCAAAAATCTGGACAACATAAAACTCATACTTATCTATGGGACTTTTGAAGAGTATTAGATGATTAGTCCTCCAACTTTGTTATTTTTCAAAATTATTTTGGCTGTTCTGTCTTTTGAATTTTTATATAAAGGAAGCTTGTAAAATTTTACAAAAAAATCCACTGGAATTTTGAATGGAATTGCATTGAATATATAGGTGAATTTGGGGAGATTCGATATCTTAATAATATTGAGTTTTCCAAAGCACTAACACAGTGTATCTCTTCATTTGTTTAGTTCTTCTCTAATTCCTCTCAGTAGTATTTTATAGTTTTCCATGTACTGATATTGAAGATGTTTTGTTAAATTTATTCCCAAGTAATTTTTGGTTTTGTTCCTACAGTGAACATGAGGGTGCAGATATCTTTTGAAGATAGTGATTTTGTTTCCGTCAGATAAATTCCCAGAAGTGGAATTACTGGATCAAAATTTCTACCCTTTACAATGATGGTGCAGTGCAGTGCTTGGCTCCAGGAATCATATCAAACTGTTAGTGTGAACTCAGACATTATCTGTCAGCTGGTGTGGATTCTAAAATATTTAATAATTCAGTCCTTGGTCGGGGGGACAGAGACCTTTCTGGGGAAGAGTGTTGCCAGCATGTGCTGGTAAATATTTAACAACCAGGTCTCTGAACAAAGAAAAACTCTGACTTATAGTGTTTTCCAGTTTCTGTGTCTACATACTCCCACCATGGCTGATGTCAAGCTAGTAGTGTGTTATTACTGAACTCGGGGTTGGAGAGAGCTGTGCAGTTACACATTAGTAGCATTTCTATCATGGAAACACAACAGATAAAACCCAAGGGCGTAGATAACAGGAAATTGTAGTAAAATTAGAAAGTTATAAGTTTTGAGTATTTATTACCTTTGCTTTTAATATTGGAAATGTAAAGATATTATCTATATATATAAAAGCCTAAGCGACCATTACAACTGAACAACTGAATGACTGGCCAGTAGCTATGATGCACACTGAACCAGACCTTATTGCTGGGGCCCTGACAGCCCCGAATCTGGTTCACTGCACCCCAGACCCAGACAGGAAGGAGGGAGCCTGATTCCTTGCAGAATCGGCTGTTGGTTAGCTTGCTGCTGGGGCCCTGACAGCCCCGAATCCAGTTCACCTGCCCCCCCCCCCCCCCCCACGGACCCAGACAGGGTGAGATGGCCCTGATTGGCCCTGTTCGCTGGTCAGGCCTAGGGACCCCACCCGTGAATGAATTCGTACATCAGGCCTCTAGTTTTTAAATAATCTGATTATTTATATAGAACATTTAAGAGGTTTTTTGGGACCATTTTTCCTCCGTTGTTGCTTTGTCATTTCTCCTTTTTACCTTCAGCTGCTCTGGTTCAAAGGGTTTTTATTATAGTGTCTTGGTTTTGGATTTTGAGATTTTGCTGAACTACTTGGTTTTTATTCACTTAGTGACATTAACACCTGAGATATTTTTTAAAATATATTTTTATTGATTTCAGAGAGAAAGGAAGACGGAGAGAGAGATAGAAACATCAATGATGAGAGAGAATCATTGATTGGCTGCCTCCTGTATGCCCCTTACTGGGGATCAAGTCCCCAACCTGGGCATGTTCCCTTGACTGGAATCAAACCAGGGACCCTTCATTTTGCAGGCCAGTGCTCTATCCATTGATCAAAACCAGCTAGGGCAACACCTGAGATATTTTTAAAGACTAACATTCTACCAGTGAAATTATAGTTCATTTATCAAACAAGATTTTGTGCCCAATATCAATTGAGCAGATTAAATATCATTCCTATTGTTTTCCATACCCCAAACTATATTTTTCTGTTGATTTATTCTGCTGATTTAATTTGCTTACTAAAATATCTTTAAAATATATCGGCTTTTAATTTCCAATAAATAACACATATAAGTTTGGGCATATTCAACCTTCTACCCATTATAAAGTATAAAGAAAATAATTTATAATTAGCCCTTACAAACAATGTAACTTTGAATTTCTCCATTATTTTATTCTATGTAAAAGATTTTAATGTAATATTCTATATAAATTACAGTTTCTTATTTTATAAAAGACATGAGAAACAATATAAAGCATATTCTGTTTAATAACTCATGTTTAGGATTTACTAGATAAAGAGAAAATAAAGGGCAAAAGGGTATCTTTTCTTTTAAAAAATTTGATCCTGATTTAAGCACTGTGACTGACCCATGGTAAGTACTACATAGTGTTAGCTATTATTTTTACTAGTATGCTTACTAAACCTTAAAAGTACGTAGCGTACTTTGGAATTTTTTTTTTTTAACAAAGTGAATTATTTCAGGCATATTCCAGGTTACCCTGTTAACTGGGAAATAGAATTAATTAGAGCACACCATTGTCTGAATATTCCATTCAATTGAATTTTCAGAATGTAATCATTTTCTTGTCAGCCTGATAATTTAAACATATGCAAGAAATTAAAAGTTCTGACTAATAAAAAATTAATAAAGATACTTAACAAAAGTAAGTTCGGGGCCTATTAAACTCTGGAAAGATACACCCCAGCCTTGGGGAATTTTCTTGGGGAAGGAAAACTGAAAAATAGCACCATGAGTTAATCATGCTCCCCATGTGTGAGCACAACTTTTCTTTTTAATGGCCCAATTTCCTTTTGTAAAAAAAAAATCTTTATTGTTGAAAGTATTACAGATGTCCTCCTTTTTCCCCATTGATCCCTTCTAGCCCACCCCCGCCCTCTCCCCAGGCCTTCACCACTCCATTGTCTGTGTCTGTGTCTGTGAGTTGTGGACATGTGCATACAAGTTGAACATAACTTTTGAGAAACACCAAAGAGGACCTTGTGCATGGACTATTTGATTGGCTTTGCCATAGCACTAACAAATGCTTGACTTTTGCTAATGTAGTAATTTAGGAATGATAAGTGGAACCTGCCAGCGATGCCATTTTGCTTGATTGTACCTTAATTGCTTTTATGTCATTGATATCAAACTGTGCATAGAGACTATTTTAACTCATAACAAATAATACACTTTGTTTTTACATGGCTAAATAATATCCTACAGAAGGAACACCCTTATGTCATAGAATAATGGCTTAGTATGTCCATTAAAGGAAGACCTGCTTTTTCTGGTTGTTAAACTATTGTTCATAGACAGTGTTGATGAGTTGGTTATATTTATTTCATAATGTAAAACTGGGTTGATGTGTGCTTGTTGCTTGTGTTGCAAACTTACCTAAATGATTAACTTAAACATATTGTATATACTCAACAATAACATACTTTATTCTAGTGTGCAGACAACACTGGATTGTCATAGCATAATTAGTAGTAATAACAATTAAAACCTTTGTGACAATTAAGATACTAGATAATACTTGAAATTCAAGGCAGCAGATGCAAGCTAACAATAGAATGAAGGCTATTTTTAATATAATGCATTCATGACTCAACATTTGAACATTTTACATACTGGTTTATCTGAGAGCTGTGATACATACAAGAAATTTCGTTCTTGTTGTTCCAAGTGTGGCTCTTGTGGCAAAACAAATTCTAGAGATTACCAAGTAAACTCCCCCCACCCTCCCACAACCCCAGCACCATTGACATTTTAGGTCAGATAATTCTGTTTTTTGGTTAATTCTCACCTGAGGATATTTTTCCATTGATTTTTTTAGAGTGAGTGGAAGGGAGGGGGGAGAAAGAGAGAGAAATGTTGATGTGGGAGACACATTGATTGGTTGCTTCCCTGCAACCAAGGTAAGTGCCCTTGACCGGAATCAAACCCGGAACCCTTCAGTCTGAGGGCAGACGCTGTATCTTCTAAGCCAAACTAGCTTGGGCCAGATAACTCTTTATTGTCTGTGTTGGCTGGCCTGTGCCTTGTAGTTTGTTTAGCAGGATTCCTGGGCTCTACCCATTAGATGCCAGGAGCCTCAGCCACCCCATTATTTGCCCATCAAAAATGTCTCAAGACATTGCTGAAACTCCTGAGAGGCAAAACTGCCCCTAATTGGGAGCCACTGTTCTAAGGTGACACATCTGACCATACAGGTGATGTCTGAATTCCTGCCACAGCATCCCACTGGATGTCTCTGATGGCGAACCTTTTGAGCTCGGCGTGTCAGCATTTTGAAAAACCCTAACTTAACTCTGGTGCCGTGTCACATACAGAAATTTTTTGATACTTGCAACCATAGTAAAACAAAGATTTATATTTTTGATATTTATTTTGTATATTTAAATGCCATTTAACAAAGAAAAATCAACCAAAAAAATGAGTTCGCGTGTCACCTCTGACACACGTGTCATAGGTTCACCATCACTGGGCTAGACTGTGGTTGGAATCATCCAGTGCACTCAGTTGGGCCTGGCAGGGCCCCTTATCCTTGCTTTCTTTGAGCTGAAATCGGTCATTCAGTACATCCTTGTGGACCATGCAGTGTTTTGCACCCCATACAACAAGCCTTTTATATGTTTAAAGATAACTCTGGTCATCTTAAAAGATTTTAAGGCTTCTTTAGAATCATCAAAACTCATCACTTAAGGTGGTGGGCTGTATAGTATAATTTCCAGCATCTTGAGCACTTTACATTGTCTTCAAAATGCTTCCCACACCTGGTCCTCTGATGCCTGAGTTCTACAATCAGAACTTTAGTCATTGGTGAAAGTCAAACAGGAAATAAAGTTGGAATCTTCCTGATGAAATTAACATCCTTAGCCTTATTAATAGTTTATACCTGTTTGCATGAAAAACAGGAAAATCAGCAATAATCATTATACAGCATGCAGTTATACACACAAACACACACACACACACACACACACACACACACGAGCACAAGATGAGGTCATCATTGATATTTGGAATTTAATGGATTTTTTTTTAGCCTGCTTTTTTTCCCTGACCTCTTAGTCAACCTGATTTTACATCATTCAGATGATAGACACCTCCTACCCTCTATACATACCACCACTGTCACCACCACCTTCTTGACTGTTTTCAGAATTCTTTCTAGATTCTCCAGGATTCTTTTTGCTTCAGAACCTGCAAATGCTGAATTATTTTATATTATTATTTTTGTAAACTTAATTAAACTTTATGTTGGGATGTGACACACTCAAGGAAAGTATACAAGCCATGAATGCACAGCTTGATGATTTTACAAAATGAAAAACACCCATTAAGAACAGAAAATTGCAGTCCTCTGGAAACCCCCTAAGCTCTTTTCCAGTTACTACTCTCCAACAGTAACCACTATTATAACTTCTAACAGCTTAGATTGTCTATTTTTGAACTTTATATGGAATCATACAGCTTGTGTTCTGTTTTGACTTCTTTCTTACAACATTATGTTTATGTGATTTTCCATGTAAGTTATGTCTATTTCCATTACTGTGTGGTATACTGTTGTATAAGTAGATCACAATTTATGTTTTGTTCATTCTGTTACTGGACATTTGTGTTGTTTTCAGTTTAGGTCTACTGTGCACATCATTGTACATGTCTTCCAATAAACACATGCATGCAGTTGTGTTGAGCATATACCTAGGAAATAAACTGCTAGGTCATGAAGTATGCCTATATTCAACTTCAGTAGATGCTGCCAGTTTCCCTAAGTGCTGGTACCAATTTGTGCTCCCACCAGCAGTGTATGTCCATTTTTATAAATTTAGCCATACTTGTAGATATGTGGTGTGCTATCTCACTGCAGTGTGAATTTGCATTTTCCTTACTAATAATGTTGAGTAACTTGTCATTTATTAAGAAGATTGAAAATCATGTTTTGTGAAGTGGCTATTTAATATTTTGTGCATTTTAATTGGATTGCCTGTCTCCTTATTGATTTTTAGTATTTTTTAAAATAATTTTTGAATTTAAGTCCTTTGTTGTATTTATGTATTGCAAGTACAGGGCTTGGCAAAAGTAGGTTTACAGTTGTTCACATGGAAAATAATACAATAATCTATAATAATAAAAGCATAATATGCTAATTAGACCAGACATCCTTCTGGACATCCTTCTGGGATGAAGCTGGGGCTGTAGCCACGGGGTGGAGGAAGCAGCCTCAGCTGTGAGGGAGGGATTGAGGCAGCTGCTGTGAAGGCCTACTCTTGCAGGAATTTCGTGCATCGGGCCTCTGGTTAATAAATAATAATGCAAGAATAAACTCTGTTTCATGTTTTCACAACTATAAACCTATTTTTGTCCACCCTGGTATTTTCTCCTATTTTGTCATTTATCTTCTTCCTGTACTAATGATGACTTTGTATAAGTAGAAGTTTTAATTTTAGTGTATTCCAATTTATCACCATTTCCTTTAGGATTAGAGTTTTGTGTGGCCTATTTAAGAAATCTTTGTTTACTTCAAAGTTATCAAGATACACCTCTAAGTTATCTCCTGGAAGCTTTATTCTCTTTACATTTACAATCTACCTGGAACTGACTTTTGCTTATAATATGAGGTAAAGGTCAAGATACATTTTTTATGAGTATATTCAAATGGCCCAGGACTATTTATGAAAGTGATCATCCTTCCCCCAGTGCATACAATAGAACCTTTGCCATAATCAGGCAGTTGTACATGTGTGGGTATGAATCCTGAATGCTTAGTTATACTCTGAGCTTAAATGGGTAGGGGAGGCAGGATCAATTTCAAACTCTGTTGTCAGCAAACTGTTACTCCCCAAACATGCCAGCTACTCCGTAGAGTGAACATGAGCTGTTTCAAACCATCGGAGGGATTTAATTGCCAGTTCTAAAGTCTAAATTCATCTAATATGCAAATTAATGTTAATATTTATTAGCTATGTAAGGAAAATAAACATGTGCGCGTGGACCACACATGCATATGAAACTGAATGTACCTCAGATGCAAGCAGCCACGACTGATACTCTGCACCTCAATAGCAATCATCAGAGTGGGTGCAAGGACACAGCAATAATAACAATGGTTAAGTGGCACTGCCAAGAGAGCCCTGCCTCCCTGTTAAACCACTTCAAATAAATTGTGTTGTATATTATCTCACTACATAGATATAGCTTAAGACTGTCCTACCACCATCCCTTCCTTTCCAATTAAGTTATGCCCTCTAATAATATAGAAATTCTAATATCTAACATAGATATTAGTGATACTACTGTTGCTAATAATAATGCTAATGGCATTTGACAGTTTTTGGAGGAGTTGCCAGATACTCTTCTAAGTATTTTACATATATTACTTCATTTTCCCCTTATAATAGTCTTATGAGGCAAGTACTATTATTTCCTACTTTTTACTCTTCCCTTCCTCTTCCTACTTCCTCTGGAGTGGCTGTCAGGAGCCATAGCACATGCTCTTGGCATAGTTCTCTGTGGGCATCGGCACGTAGTGCGTGTCCACTGCTCCATAACCAAAGCACGTGTGAGCAGGGCCGCAAATGCAGTGGTGGGCACACAGGGCTGTAACTCTGCATCTTCCTTCTGGTTGCAATTAGTACAGCACAACAATTCTGACTCATCGCTGTGGGCTGCCGAATTTCTCACTTCCCTTGTTTAGTGCAAGGCATTCTCAGTAGAGGCTTTTAGACAAGCTGTATTTATAATAATGGTTGCTCAGTGGTAAAGAAAGCTGAATTTCCCACTTGGATAACTCAAAAATCTGTGACACGCTGATTTTTTCATTGCTGGTCCAAGAAAAGTTGAAACTTAAATGTGACTCATGTGATTTGGCCCCTCCTTCCTTCCCTCCCTCCCTCCCTCCCTCCCTCCCTCCCTCCCTCCCTCCCTCCCTCCCTCCCTCCCTCCCTCCTCCTCTTCCTCCCTCCCTCCCTTCCTCCTTTCTTCCTTCCTTCCTTCCTTCCTTTCTTTCTTTCTTTCTTTCTTTCTTTCTTTCTTTCTTTCTTTCTTTCTTTCTTTCTTCCTTCCTTCCTTCCTTCCTTCCTTCCTTCCTTCCTTCCTTCCTTCCTTCCTTCCTTCCTTTCTTTCTTCTTTCTTTCTTTCTTTCTCTAAGAGTTTAGCTGCCATATTATCTGAAGAAAAGAACTAGGCTAAATGACCTTGTACAGGTCTTTGTGGCCTCTGGGGATTAGTGACAACTTTTTTTAAGACTTTGCCAGACCATGAGAGAAAGTAATAATCCTTTTCTGTGTCCACTATGTTTTCCTACCATGACCCATGTCACCACCCTTCTTGTACCCCTACCCTTTTTTTTTTTTTATAAAGCAACAAGTCATGCAGGAAACACCAGTGATCTATTTTTATTTGAATATCAGCATGTGCTGTTTCCTCCACGTATCACATGCCAGCCTTCCTCAGGCTATACTTCTGTGGACCCTCTCCCTGGCCGTCTGCACCAACATCCCTCAAACTGAGGTCTGGGACCTTGAGTTCTATACGATCCTTTAAACTTAGATTTTTTTTTTTCCATCAAAATCTAAAATCTTTTTTTAACCAGGTTAAAGTCTAGAACCTTTTTTTCCCCCCCAAAATAATTCATGTTTAAGAGGCGTTTTCATAATACTTGACATTCATAAATCAGTGTTCCTCCCATCTGAATCCCTGTAGCCCTTGCAGTCGGCAGACATATTCCTAAAGGGTGACGAACGAGTATGTGGGTTTCTGGTCTGAGAACCGCTCTAGGGTCTTCCCTTTGCAAAGGGAGCTCTGCTTGCTCCAGTTCCCTGTCCTGCTGCACGGTCTCTCTGCCCGTCCGTCCCTTCTTGTGTGCCCTTTTTCTTGCAGACCCGCCTTCGTCCCCGATAGCAATCATGTTGAGTCCTTTTCCTTCTGAGCCTACCTTTCCCTACTACTGGACTTCCCCCTCTGCTCCTGGCAACTCAATTTCTGTTTCTGGCTTTAAGGTTATAATTTGTCAGGAAATGGAAGAGCAGAGAAAGTCAGCCTGTGCTAATAAGCGGTCTGAGTTATACAACATATTTAAAGAAATATGACTTTATTTTGATAACACTGTACTGTGGAGAGAGGAAATAGAGCTCTGTAAGTTAGTGATTCTTAACAAGAAAAAAGGGAGATTTAAAATGAGCAGATTATTGCTTGAAGATGACAGTGATTACTTAAGCCTTCCTTCTAAAGGGGGCCAGCATTTCTACAATTATACTATTTATTTGCTTAGCAAATTCTCTCTTAAAAAAAAGATTTAGATGTGTGGCTTATCTTACCATTAGCTCCTGCTTCCTATTTCTAAGGCTTTAACTCTTCAAAACTCATTCCATTTCCCACACATCTCCACTTGAGATGGAGCTGCCAGGCCTGCTCCAAGAATCTCTAGGACTGCTCCCTGGCATTTTAGGCAAACTCAGAGCAAGTACCCCACACTGGTATAAGGTAAGGAAGACCCTTGGTATTGTCTTTACTCTTCTTCCTTTGATTATTTTCAAGCAATAGGTTGTTATTATTTGCTGGCTTATATAATTGTTAGTTGTTTCCTCTGTATAAGCCATAGAATGAGCACATTAGTTTTTCTCGACTTCCTCCCCAATCCTATTAAAATAACAGTCAAGGAATAAACAAAAGTGAAAAACCATAAAGGCAATGAGAATGAAAGAAAGGATGATAGCAGATGAGATATAATGAACAGAATCTTGAAATATGGGAAGCAAGTGGATAAATTTAAATAACCTAGCATTTCAGAGAGAACTAAAATCTACTTTTCTGTAGAGGAGAAATCAATAAAAAGAAATGCATTTTTTATTTTATCACAGAATTGTGAAGAGGTTCAGGAATTGGAGACACCAGATATTCCTGAAGGTGGAATTATAGGGCAGAGCCCAAAACAGAAAACGGGTTGAAAACCTTTAGAAGAGTCAGCTAGATTTCCATGTCCTGTCTTCCAACCCATTCAGCTAACCAGTTTGGCCCAGAGCAGAAGGCTGGAGGGTCATTGAGCCATATGTGGTCAGGTCTCAGGGATACCAGACACAGATGGGTACAGTGGTGTGGCACTGTACTCAAAATAGGGTGAGGGGATTAAATGAAAGTCCATAAACTGAATTGTGAGACCCCACCCTCACCCCAATCTCTTTCTCTGCTTGGCTCCTGGAATGCTGAGCATCTCAGGTAGGAGAATGGAGGAGTTCCATTTAGGGAACTTGCCAGCTTGGAAACAACAAAAAAATACCTTTGATACTGACATTTGAGAGTTCCTCCCAAGAAAAGCTAGGGCCCCACTCATTCAACAATATTAAAACCTTCCTGTTGACATATCTGGTTCATTCATATAACACTTCCAATTGGCATTTTAATCCTCACTATTTATCATAATACACTGTGTAGGATCACCTGACATTTGAAGATACCCCCTAACATGATATGTAAAGTAAAAAACTAACACATTAGAATGCAATAAATACAGGAGGAACTATCAAAAATCTGTAACTTATAATCATTCCAGAAAGGTTAAAGATAATGCAGTCAGGAAACAAGAATGAGATGCTGTAAAACAAGAAAGAAATAAAAAGTATTGTCAGAGAATAAGAAAAAACTCTTGGAACTTAAAAATATAAGAGCAAAGATTTAAACTTCAAGATAGGTGTTGGCAGATAAAGATGAGTACATTTCTAGAAAGAGCAAAAGATAAAATTAAGATGGAATACACAAAATAGTCAAGAAAAAATAAGGATATGAAAGGATATGTTCAGGAGATTCAATATTCAATTAATAGAAGTCCAGAATCAGAGAACATGAAATGGAGAATATTATCAAGGTACATTTCCAGGAACTGAAAGAAATATTTCCAGATTGAAAGAGCCCACTGAGTAAAAAAATATGCTTTTTGATAGACGAGAGATGCTAAGAAGTAGAGAGATATCAACTTTCTTAAAAGAAGCTCTGGAGGCTAGAAGTTGGTTAGTAATTTCTTCAGAAATTTATACCCAAATTGTTATCTACACTAATAAAAGAGAAAGATGCAAATTGACCATACCTTTGTGATGCCCACTAGCCAATCAGGAGTGAGTATGCAAATTAACCCAACAAAGATGGCAGGTTAATGTGCATACGCAGGTGCAGAGCAGCTGGGGGCGGGGTGGGACGCTTGCATCGTCAACAATGCAGGCGTTCAGCACCACCCCAGCCACTCTGGGCCTCTGGGCAGTGTGGGAAGGTGGAAAGGTGGCTCCAGCCGTAGCGAAGGCATTGCTGGCAACCAGGGGAAGGGCGGCCCATTCTTGTATGAATCTTTGTGCATCAGGCCTCTAGTTCAAGTATATGAAGAGAAAAAAAGCCATGCTTACACCTCCAGGATTTACAAATTTTACCTCCTATGCACCATTTTCAGGTAAATAGTAGAGGATGGTTGCTTTACTGAAATGAGGGAGAGAAGTAGAGGAAATAGCCCTGGGAACCCAGGGATAGTAGTGGTGGAGCTGGCATAGAGAGCAGCCTGCCCAGACTGAAAAAGGACACAACAGGAAAGCTCCAAGGGGAATGCCTCTAGGAAAATTGGATGGTGGATTACCTGACAGTTTTGGCCATATGGAAAACTGAGTTGAGAAGCATTTTATGGAGCTATTCAAAGATAGCAGAAACACTTGGAGATTCAAACCAAAGCAGGGGGGCGGGGGGTGGCGGGGAGGGGGATAATTCCAGGAAAGAAGTGAATAAGGAAGGAAAAATATATATATATATATATATATATATATATATATATATATATATTACTTAACTCATTGATACAAAACATTTAATCATGAAAATGAAAAATTGAATATGGACTTAACCAAAATATAATTTAAAACACGCTTTAGCTCTATAAATTTTTATTCTACCACTGATTAAAGAAAGGGAAAGGGTGGCAAAAGGTGAAGCCATAATGACAATACCCAGATAGATGCTACCAGGTGGATCCCAGCTTGGAGGAGGGTATCTGTGTCATCCTCTGAATTGAGGGTTTATAGAGTCTGTACCTCTTCCTGTAGTCTCCCCTATTGAGGACTCTGTGATGTCTCATACAGAGAGCATATTACTTGCCCTAAGCTAGAATGCCACTGTACTCATTTCCCTAGATTTTGGGGCCTTCTTATGATGCAGTTGGGGCAAGGCCCGTCATCGAAGTGGGCAGAGCTTCTGTATATGAGTGCCAGTAGAAATGAATGAGGTCAAACCACTCAGTGGCCTGCCCCTGTCATTTTGTTTGTGGTTAGCCATGTGGAGATATGCGAGACAAGGTACTGCTGAAATTCTCCTTCCTTCTCCAAGCAACATGGCTGTGTTGATGGCAGGGGAGGCTGAGGGTAGATATCTCACCCTGTTTGCTTTGTTTTGTTCTTCACCACACCATATGCTTGACTGAATGTTTTGATTCTGAGGTACTTGTGCCAGCTGTAATTTAGTGAGTCTTAATTGTTTTCTATACAAATCAGCAATTGGTATTGATTGTGATTAAAACTAAGGACTTGAGATATTGATCAGATGCCTGCATTGGAGAAACACAGAGAAGTCTAGATCTCCTTATCATTGGCCAGCTGCCTTATTTACCATCTCAGATTTCAAAGGGAATCTGCAAAATAAAACAGTTTTCAGCAAATGCCCACACATTAGTACCAGTGCTAGGAAATTTGTAAAATAGATAAAATCTTCACTTGTGTTTCTAGTTTTATTTTGGGAAAAGGTTTAATTTGTCATCATTTTGGTCCCTCCAAGAACACTGATGTGTGAGCAATAATCTATGAGTAAATTTTAAATTAAAAATAGATTGAGTCAGTACTTCTAAAATGATCTATTTGTCATCATTTTAAAATATCTTTCCTATAAAATACTTTTGGTCTCTTTTTTGTATCATTTCTGGCGAGTAATCTATTTGCTGGAAACTTGAGTTGTAACAGATGGGATGAAATGGAAAGGTTAGCGCTACAATTTAAAATGCACTTTCTTTCATTCCAGAAGTTTATTTTTTAGGTGTCTGCATTGCAGTCTCAGACTATGTAAGTGTGTTTGTGACTTGGGGAAGAAATGTGCCACTGACTGGCATAGCTGAATTGTAGAATAAGTTTCCTTCTCCTGTTATGTCTCTGTTAGGGCCATGTTCAGACTGAGTTGGCAGCACCCATTCTGTGTTGCAGGATCTATTGGCTGTCAGTAGGGACATTCAGTTAGTCACAGGCCCTGGCTAGCTGAGCACTCTGGGCCATAAAAAACAGCTCAGGGCCGAATAAACCTTGATCTCCATAACAAAATTTGATCACCTGTCTCTTACTAATTTATCTGCTTTCCAGATTCCTAAACTTTGGCCTCCATTCTCAAGGTAGAACTCTTTTTATCTACCTTTGCTAATATTTGGCTTCTTTGATTCCTCAGACTTGATTTTGGCCTTGCACTAAAACTCCAGCCCTTACTTCAGGGGCTACAGGGATTAATTTCTTCTCTGGTATTAAGTATCTTCTCTTCATATGTCCCTGGTTTGAGTTTTTCTATGGTTTACATTATGTCAGTTACTATTCTAGTAATTGACCTGCTTGATGGGAAGAATTATGGAGAGTCCCAGATAGCTGACATCTTACCGGGGAGAGTTCTGTAGACAGTTACTATTTTAAATTCACCCTGCAATGTTGTGAATTTTTATTCCATCCAAATAATGGTTTCATTACTCTTCAATATACTGATTTCTAGTTGACAGCTCACATTTGCTTTTATTCTGGAACGTATTATGGGTTTTTAAATGTGATTTAGTTAGAGGGAGACAGTCAGATGTATAATTGTTTTCTCTTGCAACAAGCTGGAAAACATTTGTCCTTTCTTGATATGTCTGGCAAGATAATTTCTCTTTGGGAGATAATTATTTGGAAAAATAAACACTTGGAGTAGATGGTAAAACAGCAAAGGCAGAGGAGTCAGCTGGTGATAGCACCTGAGGAAAGAGGGCTAACCCACGTGAATGAGGAGGGGATCGCATTTGTCATTTTCATAAGAAAAGAGGCGATATAGAAGAGAAAGACAGAAGGATAGGTCTGGTCTTTGAAAGGGGGAAGGTACAAAAGAATTCTTGGATGTAAGGTGAACATAAACAGTTTGGAGAGTAGAATGACTAATAGCGGTTTTTAGATTGCTTTTGTGTACCATCCACAATTCAAACCTTCCTAGAAGTTTTAGATATGGGTTTGTAAGCAGATGAGTTGATTTCATGGCTAAGTTGAATGAGTATGCTGAGGTGTCAGGTGAGGAAAAGGCTCCTGGGATGGGGAGAAGGCACAGCAAGGACCCTCAGATTGAACTGCCTTGGAGAAGTATTGCAGTCTGGAAGGCCAGAGAACTGTATGAGACGAGACAATTTTACCTAGATCTTGAGAGGCTGAGGACTCCAACTTATATTTGGATTATACTCTTACGTAGCAAGGAAATCAAGAACACACTGATCTGTGGAGACTTTTCATTGCTAAGTGGGTGGTGTTAATCAACGACCCACAAGATCATCAGGGAGGCCCCTGAGGACTCACTTCTCCTTACTAGCTCGCTGCTCTTATTTCTCCTGACACTATACTTCCTGTTCATTATGGAACATGTGCTATCATGATGATGAGATAGGAAGAGGGCACAGTGAAGTTGGATCCTGGAACACACTGGAAAAGAATACAGAGATTTAAATGTGTATGCTTGTTATTCAGACTCTAGGTTTGGGATTGAGATATTGAGTTAGCTGTTTCCATGATACAAATGTGCTATGATGAGGTCCTGTGTGTTTGAATAACTTCTAACATTGATATTTGATTCAAAAAATTTATTTCACACGTGCCATGTGAAAGGCACAGTGGAAAGACCCTAGAAGTAAATAAGGTAGAGGAAGAGAGACATTCTTGCTGGAGAAATCTGAGAAGTCGCCAAGGAGAACTAGGATTTTTGATTGGTGGATGGCAACTAGTCCAGTTGACTGGATAATGAGGGGAATTGTGGGAGATGAAGCTAGCAAGTAGGCAGAATGATCAACTTCATCATGAGAAATCTGTTTTGAGATTTAAATTTTTGTTTACAACTCAGCTTTCTAATTGCATGCCTCTTTTACTCAAAGGGGGAAAAAACCTGTGAATTAGCAGTGTTATGGAAGGCACACTCATGGAATAAAATCTTCTGGGGAGAATGGTTAAAGAGATTTGTGCAAGCTCACATCTATGTTTAAAGCATGAATTATGCAGTACAGCTCAAGACCAAATCTGTGCTCTTCACATCTTGTATAGTTTTGATATATAGTTTGGTATGTTTTCAGAAGGTTAAGGAGAAACTGGTGTGTGTGTTTTTCCTCCCCCCCCTCCCCCCAATTCAGGTGAATAAATTCCTGCTTATAAAAATATTATTTCTTTTGGCTAGGGTATCTTGTTTTCTCAAAACAGGTCTTTGGAAGGCAAGGAGAGGACCAGCTTACTGTCTGGGGCCCTTGAGATATTTCTTATATAGATTAGTTGGATCCCAGAGGCCACAGTCCTGAAAAAGAGAGATTGTGAGTGGGCTTAGCCAAATGAAATACCCTAGCAACTCTGGGTGTCCTCTGACTTCTCACTTTCTTGTTGCACATTGATCAGAACTGCCCTCTATTCAGAATTCAAGAACAAAGTTCTCATCTGTACATAGAACAGTAAAATGGAGCCCCCAAACTCAGCAAGTGATTCATCTGTCTGCACAATTTAATGGCTTGACTTCCTATCCCCCTTCCAAATTTAAGCCATCACTTCTGGGACTGGATCCTCAGAAAACACAGTTCTCATCTATCATCCTACCCCTTGGCAGACATAGACATAGATAGCTAATGTCTATGACGTGAGAATCAATTTTAGTAAATCCATCACTTTAAGTACTATTTATGGTCTGGCTATGATGAACAATATGTTGTTACATAAAGACAGTATGTCTCAGTAAGAATTATCACTGTTTTAAATTCTTGAGCTGGCTAGATCCTGAGAGTAAATAGAGAGGGCATGGAATTCACTTTTGCAAATGAAATTCAAGTCCTATTTCTTATTGGCAAGCAAGAATGATTGTAGGTGATTGCAGCACTTCATATGATTAACAATGATAACTGGAGGTAAGCGTGACCCTGCTTCAGAATGTGCCCTTGGAGCATTGCTTTTAACCTCACTTTAGCCTTTAGTCTCGCCATATGATCCCATGACACAAAGGAACACACATTCTTTTATATTAAAGGATTCCTGAATGTTACAGGATTCTCTAGTGATGCGGAATCTCACCCTAGGATTTGGCTATGAAACAAAGCAAAGGTGCCTTTTCTTTTATCTTTGCTTCCACCGAGGATCCCTAGTAGTTATCACATGAGAACAAAAGCTCTTGGTACACAATAACTCTCAAATGCCAAACTGCTGGCTGCCACTGCTCTGCCGGAGTCCTTGTCCTTATCCTCTGGGCCAAATCATCTAGTAAGCAGTTTGATTAATACATACATTAAGAAATGCATACCCATGTTGCAAAATAAAGTGGAAAAAATGCAATTCCTTTGACTGGCTGTGGTGTTATAGAAATTAAGATGACTCTTGAAGCAATATAAGGGACATTGAGATCCTTGTGTTGAGGCTGCAGATAAAATTTGAGGTGGAAAACGAAGAGGGGGATAGTGGTCTTCAGGTAGACAATCCAGTTTCCAGTCACTCAACTGATGCTATAAGTGGTTCTCTAGCTCACCCTGTGGAGCTCATATTGCTTCATTATCTTCAGAGCATCCTTCAAAAAGGCGACTTGCATGACTGTTCACTCTATTTTTTTTTTTAAAATGCTTTGAAAGCTGTAAAACTTTCTAATACAAGGTATTAATATGCCATTTATAGTCTGTTGAATAGTGTTCCCCCCAAATTCACATCAACCTAGGACCTCAGAATGCAACCCTATTTGGAATTAAGGTCTTTGCAGATATAATTAGTTAAGATGGGGTGATAATGGATTAGGGCGGATCCTAAATCTAATGACTGATCTTTTTTTAAGAGAAGAGGACAATATTCTTAAGGTATACATGGACACATAAGGAAGAAGGCCATGGGATACAGAGATTGGAGTGATACAGCTACAAGCCAAGGAATGCCAAGGATTGCTGGCAACCACCAGAAGGTAGGAAAGATGCATGAACAGATTTTCCTAGGAAACTAACACACTATCTTTCAACCGCTTTTGGATGATAACTAGGTTGTGTCCCACGCTGTACTAAAAAAGTGGGGAGAATAGAAAAGTTGTACAAGATATCCCCATGGATGAGCAGAAGGGTTTTGTGTCTGTTTGTTTTTGGCTGAACATGAACCTTTTTGACTATCTCACCTTCTTTGGTTAGAATAGGCAAATGTGGCTCAGAAAGATATACTGGGGAAATACTTGGCTTCAGATAAGATAGTTACATATGGATTTATCTGACAGGAGTCAGTAGGAAGGCACATCTTACAGTAGCAGTTCTTAACTGGGTTAATTTTGCACTCCCTGCTGGATTTGGGGCAACATTTTTGGTGGTCACAAAATTGGAGCTTAGTACTGGCATCTACTGGGAAGACTTTGTGCATCCTAGAATGCATGGGATAGACCCACATCAGATAATTATCTTGACCAAAAGCTGACATTAAAAACCCTATCTTAGAGCATCTTTTCTGAAAGTGCTGGTGGAGATATTTCAGGGGGGTTCTGATTGGCTCAGTTTGGAACATGTGCCCAACATTGAACCAATCAAATTGGCCATGGTAACAACCCTGACCACACCACTGATCAGGTGTAGGGTCACATGATTAACCCCATCTATATCACCTAAAAGAGGGGTAGTCCCCAAAGGGAGGGATGCTTGGGGAAAATGTATGCTCATTACAAAGTTGGCATAAGGAGACAGGCAGAGGAGCTCTGACTCTGGACTAGGAAATATTACATCAAAGAAACAGGGTGGTTTGATCATGGCACACCTGCAAAGCAGCACACTAGGGCTCTATTATTCCTTCAATGCTTACAGGAAGTCTGGTCTGTGCCAGGCTCTGTGCCAGGGGCAGAGCCAAAGATGGTAAGTTTCATTGTCAGGGTTGCTACATTATGGTGACACTTGCAGGCTAATGGAGGAGGTAGATACTAGCAAATACCCATATAAAACCAAGATCAGTGCCTAGAAGGAAAAGAGTCCTGTGAGAGAGAACAATAGGAATGACTTCTTTGGGTGACAGTCTATGTGTGTTAGAGCAAAGCTGATAACTGTGGACTTGTGCACAGATGTTAGCTAGTGGTTGCTGATGGGGGCCAAGTTTGGCTATAAACTAGACCAGTGATGGTGAACCTATGACACGTGTGTCAGAGGTGACATGCGAACTCATTTTTTGGGGTTGATTTTTCTTTGTTAAATGGCATTTAAATATATAAAATAGATATCAAAAATATAAGTCTTTGTTTTACTATGGTTGCAAATATCAAAAAATTTCTATATGTGACATGGCACCAGAGTTAAGTTAGGGTTTTTCAAAATGCTGACACGTCGAGCTCAAAAGGTTTGCCATCACTGACCTAGACAGAGCCTCTTTAAACTTTCATAGGTTTTTAAAGGCTGAGAGATTGTTCATTTTTGGTTTTTTAGTCTGATTCTGAGTAACCAGGAAAGAAAACAGATGAAGCAAATATCTAAATTGTTCTAATTTAATAGAGGCTTAAAGAAAGACAGAATATTGAACATGCTATGAAGAAGCCTAACCTCAGAGCCACCAGCATGGGCCTCTGACAAGGTCTCTGAGCCCTGTCCCTGCACAAGCATATCCAGCTCCTTCTCATCTCTCAGTAGAGCACCCCTGGGACAGACATGGGTTGTTTCCCACACTGATTTTTATTAATTACCTGTATGTGCCCAATGAGCAATGGAAGCAATGAGTCCAAATATGTCCCTTTCCCCAATTCTGTTGGTCCCTGTTTTGTCCTGTCCTCCAACACGTAGATTTATTGTTGCCAGTGGTTTTGGTTCCTCCAGCCTCTGATAATATTTCTTTGAGTGCTAGCTAACCTCTCTAGCAGTGCAGAGAATTTCAGCATTATCACATATAATAAACTCCTAAAAAGTTACCTCATTTTGTACATAAAAATATCCTTTATATTTAACAATGTCATTCAAAGTTAATAGCTCCTAGAGGCATCATGCTTTACAATTTGCAAAAGCACACCGACAACATATTATCCATTTGATTTTCATTCTTGTTTCGGGAGGGAAGAAGGTGGACGTTATTGTCCTCATTTGGCACAGAAGCTGAGACTTAGAAGTCAGGGCAGTGCATTGGCTCCAGAACTGGGTGTCCCGACCATCCTTCTGTCCTCTCTTTCCTAAGGCCCCACACTGATTTCCACAGTGCAGTGCTAGTCACAGCAAGATGTGGCTGAATTGGTCTGTGAATGACATCTGTCCATGTGTGTCAGGCTGCTGCGTGCTCTCCCTGCTTCCTTGGCAGGACTCTTAAGCATTGTCCTTAGCTGAGGTGGCAGCGGCATCTGTGTTCCTGCTCGCCTTTGCTCTGGAATGCACATGTAGTTATGATGTCACTTAGTCTAAACGGGGGAGGTGAACGGCTCTGCAGGGTCTCGGTGGCTGGCTAATTGCAGCTGCTGAGAACTGGCTCTTGTTTCGTTGATGCGCCGTGGGAGTGCGAGAACTGGAAAATGCCTTGTCTGTGGGAGAGAGACACCAGCACCAGCGAGGGGGACAGAAATGGGCTAATGGGAAAGGAGGAGGGTTTGTTCTCAGTGGCGTTTTACTTGTTTAACATTCTTGGAGAGTGGGAAAATTGTCTCTGATTTCAGCCTTTTCCCATTATGTGCTGTTGGAACAGTAAAAGAGAATGTGTAGCAAAAATATACATTTTGACCTTTAATTTTAGCCTCGTTTTTCCTCTAAGCCCAGGCTACTGTTAAATATGTTCTAGAATTTTTTCAATGGTGTTTTGCCCATGAATAGTTGGTGTTCTGTGATGAGCAAAGTCGAGTATGACCTGTGTTGCCATTTTGATGATATCACTATCCTAAATACGTAAACTAATTAATATATTTCTTAATCTTTTTCATTTATCCCTCTCAACTTCCCAAATAACAGGATGTAAAATTGTACCAATTTTCCCATTCCTCTCACAAAAGACATAAAAGCACAAAGATTCATAACATCACCACCATCAAGCAAACAGAATGCCACGGAGTCTGGATAATCCATCCACAGGCACAAGAATTGTTTAAGTGTGTCCTGCCCAGGAAATCCCACAGCAGTAGATTATGCCTTATGATTTTTTGCTGCATTCCTGGTCAGGGCTCACCTACCATGATGACTGTCACAGAGCATGCTCTCCATAAATATTTGTGGAATTAATGAACTAGTCAGTGTATATAGTAGTCTCAACAAATATTTGATTGATTCCATCTTCTTTTCTCATGTTTAAAGTAGTTTTATATCCTTATTGAATAGAAAAGAGAATATGTCCATTGGCTGTGAAAAGGTAAAAAGATGTGAAACTGTTGGAGGAAGTGTAACCAGTATGTGGAATATGATCAACTGTGACCTCGTTTTTGTTTTTTACCTCACATCATTTCTTTAGACTGTAATCAGAGGGGTCCCTGGATGAAAACTCTGGAAGGCCCCACTATTTTTCTTCTCACCCTTAGGTAATAGTCAGTGAAGTAGAAGAGAGGGAACAAACTGAAATAGGTATCTGTTTTAAAGTTTTCCACAGAAAATTTCTGCAAAATTGTATTATAATGAAGCAAAAGTAATGTGCCTTAGCTTAACAGGTTGTCAACTATATTCTGAGATTACATTGCCCAAGAGGAAGACCAACCCAGGTGGGTTGGAGTAACTCTGAATTGGCCAAGTGCTCTCTTTCCCATATGGTGCAAGAGTACACTTGATTTAGGATATAGTGGAAGCCATGAAGGCATGAGTCCAAGAATTGCCCTGATCCATTCAGGTCAATTCAACCCAGACTCTGATCGATTCCTGGTCAATCCAAACCACATTTTCTGTGAGGCATGCTGGACCATAGGAATGGACCAGAGAGGGAGACAAAAATCAGTCTCCCAACCCAGTAATCCAGCCCAGGAGAGCTTCTCAAATGATAGTATCCGAAGATCAGGGTGAAAGTGGGTTTGGCCAGTGTTGAAATCCCCAGAATCTGATCCAGTGATTTGGGTATAAATCCAGAGTCTCCAGAAATTGCCCATACTTGAAATTAGATAGTTATCAGTATCATGCTTTTGGATAATTTCGTTGTGTTTGGGGAAAAAGATCCAGCCCACACTGAATGGTGTAAATTAGAGCACTGTAAGTCTCAGGGTCCCAGTCAGGTGAGTTTATAAAGGGCTTAAACTCAGGTGCTGGAAAGTGGGGAGATAATTAGTAAATCTTGGAAGGATTAGGGATTAGGAAGACACTGGAGCAATTTGGGGGTAAAGGGGGCCATACTTCTGAAGGCTGGGGCTGCCCAGGTTCACTACACATACACTCTGTGTAGGATGGCAGGACTGACTCCAGACCCCATCTTCTGATGGGAATGATCTAACTGACCTTTCTGGGGACTTCCGAGGCTCTAGGATCGCAGGTTGGATGTGTTACAAAGTAGTTGGAGGAGGCCAGGACTGGTGGTCCATCCCTTGGCCCTATGTTTTAGAAACAGTTCATATAATGCCATCCGTAAGCTGAACATTTGCAAAAGATTCTGGATTCTTCTAAAACAGCTAGAATATTTGAACAGGATTTGTAGCCTACATAACACTAAAATACAAAACACAGAAGAAATCCTCTTGCTGCTGTGACGAAGACCTATAGTATCATTTGTTCTGAGGAGTCAACTCTTTTTTATTTTTTTAAAATATATTTTTGATTTTTTACAGAGAGGAAGGGAGAGAGATAGAGAGTCAGAAACATCGATGAGAGAGAAACATCAACCAGCCGCCTCCTGCACATCCCCCACTGGGGATGTGCCCGCAACCCAGGTACATGCCCTTGACCGGAATCGAACCTGGGACCTTTCAGTCCGCAGGCTGACGCTCTATCCACTGAGCCAAACCGGTTTCGGTGAGGAGTCAACTCTTGACGGGTTCTTGGATGGCTTCAGGAAGGGTGCTGGTCACCATGAAGACCAAGCCACAGTAAGAAGCTTGGAGCTTTCAGCTCCCATATCCTCCAGGGAAGGGAGAGGTACAGATTGAACTAATAACCAATCATATCTATGTGATTGATCCTCCATAAAGCCCCTAAACTACAGGATTCAGAGAGGTAGGTACTGGGAAGGTGATGTGCCCAGAGAGGGCATGGTAGTGCCACACCCGTTCCCCATACCTGTCCAATTCATCTCTTCCATCTGGCTCTTTCTGAGTTATAGCCTTTGTATTAAACCAGTAATAGTAAATAAAGTGTTTTTCTAAGTCCTGTGAGCCATTCTAGCAAATTATTCACCCTGAGGAGGGGATTGTGGGAACTCCCAAATTATAGCCAGTCAATCAAAAGAATGAGGGGCCCAGGCATCTAAAGTGGGGGGAAGCAGGAGACCTAGTGGGACTGAGCTCTTAACTGTGGAGTCTGTGCTAACAACAGTTAGTATTAGAGTGAATTAAATTATAGGACACCTAGTTTGTGTCTGCAGAAAATTAGAGAATTGTTTGGTGTGGAAAACCCATGCATTTGATATCAGAAATGTTATGAGTAGAGAAATAAGTTTTTCTTTAACCTCCCAATGAAATTATTTGCACTTTAATCCTTGTCTTAGCATTTGTTTAAAATAGATTAAGATATTTTTAGAATATAGCAGACTCTTTTCAAAGATGTCCAGGACAATTAACCACAGCTACCACAATATACACAAAAACTTAAAAACACACAACAGAGAATTTAGCCACTGCAGGGTAGCATGAGAATCTGACAGGTGTGCATGACATTTTTGTCTTCTCTGTCTGTATATAGCCTCTGAAATACTGAAGTTAGGCATAGAGCCATAGCCAAAGTGAAGTATGCCTAAATGCTACCGAAAGAAGAAGGAGAGAAGAGAATAGATTAAAGGAGTATTTACCACAGAGCTGTCACCAAATTGAGCTCTTACCACATATAATAATCTCATTTAAACCTCACAACCTTGGGAAGCAGTATTACTGCTTTATTTTTTAGCCGAAGACATTACTATGCCATAAGGCCAAGAAAGGCAGGGATTGTATTTAACTTGACATTGTATCCATAAACTCTAAAATATATTTGTTTTAGAATGAATAGGTGAGCCCTGGCCCGTTTTGCTCAGTGGATAGAGCATCAGCCCATGGACTGAAGGGTCCCCAATTTGATTCCAGTCAAGGGCATGTACCTTGGTTGTAGGCTCAATCCCCAGCCCTGGTCGGGTGTATGTAGGAGACAACCAATAGATGTGTCTCTCTCACATCTATGTTTCTCTCTCTCTGTGTCTCTTCCACTCTCTCTAAGAATCAATGGAAAAATATCCTAGGGCAAGGATTAAAAAAAAGAAAACAATGAACAAATGATACTTTAAGTAGTAAGGTCGCAAAGCCAGTTACTTGTAGAGCTGGAATTGCACCACATTGTGCTACTTGAGGAGCAGTAACCTACTGACTGCCCCAAACAAACTACAGCACTTTGATAGATACAGTAAGCCCCAAAAGATTTCTCCTCAGTGTCTCAAAGAAATAAAAGCTGAGACTTATACCCCTTTTCCTATGCATTATGTAATTTATAAGCCACTGAGCAGAACGATAGTGGCATATTTATTGTCATTACAACAACAAACAAGTTGCTGTGACTTTTTAATTAAGTAAATGTTACATCTTGGTGAAACATGTAGGCTCTATGAAGAAAAAAGCTGAGTCAGAGAAATAAGAGGAAGAATTTTCTCATCACAGGATTGCCTGTGCGTGACAGTCCTTGTGGCATTTGGGGTGTGAGTAGCTGCAGGCTGCTCACTCTTCTCATCTACCACTGAGACCGCAGTTAATCATAACAAAAGGACTAGCTCCTAAATGATGTAATTTTTGTGCTCGTGGTGGGTGACAGGAGTGATAGATACTCCAGAGGTCAGAGAATAAGAGGAAAGCTGGCTTATGGTAGAAAGTGAATAATGCAGAAAAAAGGCAAACACAGTACTCAAAACCATCATAACCAACACAGGTTTGTGACTAGAAGCCAAAAGCAATCCCTTCTGAACGTGTTCCAGTTCACAAGGTGGTAGGTGTAAGATGCAAACAGATCTGATACTTATTGTATAATGAGCTTACATTGCCTACTTGATGCCAGAGAAGTATCAAATATGCCAGCAGAATCCATGATTTTTTGATTTGGTGGGGGTTTTTCTGTCATATTCAGATGGGATTACTAGTATACCAACTCCAAAGCTTTGTTGAATGAACTGTGAGAATGTAAACTGGTGATCTGAAAGCTTACCCTGGAATACCCTTTTTTGGATTGGTCCATTCTATTTGTTCAACATGAGAAAACACTACCAGTTATTGGTGAATAGCATGATGACCCAGGTTGTCTGAGGGCAAGGCAGCCTGGATCAGGGAGAAAAAATACACTCTGAGCAGCAAGGGTGCCTTGTGAAATCAAACCATCAGTGTGATTCTGATTCCCTGTGTTTCTACTCTATACTGTGTTTCTCCACTTCATGCCCATGTTTCTTTGCTGCTTCTTCTTTGTGATGAGAACCAAAACCATTTACACAGCTGACTATCTCCATTAGCATAACCTTACTATTCCAGGAGACTTTTGCCAAGGAAAAGTTGTAAATATCTTTGTTGATGTCCATAATTTCCTGAAAGATCCATCAACTTGTCAATAGAATGCATCCCAAACCAGTTTATACCCAAGATTCTTTGAACCCTTCTGCTCAAAATCTTCATCCATGCATTATTACATCATCGAATTAAGCTCTCCCTCTAATTATAAGACCATACTTCTATGTTTCAATCAATTTCCTGACTTTGCCACTTACTCTTTGAGATGCAAGACTCTATTGAGGTGGAATTATCTCTTAGTAGATAAACTCAGTAGGTAAACAATAACTCAGCTCTACTTGTCCACAGGTTGTTTTGTTGATGAGTTGGGGAGACAGCATTGGATAGTGGCATTTGTATACCATCTTGTCTGTGCCTTTCTGCTTCAACTTCTTTACTCTGTGCCAAATTCTGTATTTTAAATCCCAAATTCCAGAGTGTAAGAGTTTGATAAGTTTTTTAAAAATATATTTTTATTGATTTCTGAGAGGAAGGGAGAAGAAGAGAGAGATAGAAACATCAGTGATAAGAGAGAATCATTGATTGGTTGCCTCCTGCATGCCTCCACCGGGGATCGAGCCTGCAACCTGGGCATGTGCCCTTGACCAGAATCAAACCCGGGACCCTTTAGTCTGCAGGACGATGCTCTATCCACTGAACCAAACCAGGTAGGGCAAGTTTAATATGTTTTGATTAACTGCTGTCATCCCTATTGGACAAAACTGAAGTTCATATGGTTTTTTTAGGGACTGATGTTCAACTCAGGGATTTGTTGCCTTTGGATCAGGTCCCTTCCCTGATCGAAAACGTATAGTCGGGTGGTGAAGATATATGATACAACATGGGGCCATACAAGTCTAAGGGATTGACTACAATCACTTTCTTAGGCAAGAATCTATGGACAGGAACTCTTTAGAAGGGGGATGAGGGCATTGCAGGCATTCTGAGAGTGGACTCTGTTAGAGGTGCAGAAGCGATGAGCATTGTCTGGGAGCTGAGAGCAAGTATGTGGTACCAAAATCATGATTTAAAAATTGAACCCACTTTTATCTGTTAACAGCAATGGATACAACAGAGGGGGTCAAATGTTTGAAGCTCCCCCAGCATGTTATTTAGAAACACATGGTATCTACCAAGCTTGTGCCAAGAATTGTTGTGAGGATTCCACAAGACAATATAGAGCAGGTTGTTTTTTTAAAGGTGTAAAGCATAAAATAGTATCGGGTAGCATTCATTTATTTATCCATTCATTTGAGAAATAATCATCTAGTGTTTACTATATGTAGGAAATTGTGGTAGATTTCATACACACAAGTACAGATGAGGTCTGAATACCTTAGAAAACTCGCAGTGTAGTGCAAGAAACAGATATAAGAACAAACTATTGGGACACAGAACATGTGCCATGATAAAGGAATAAAGTTGTATAAAAACAGATAAATATGTTTAAAATATTTGCACTTTATGTATATTTCACTAATCCCTATTTTGTCCTTTAAAATATGTATTATTTTTTCCTCTTATAACATAAATAACTGAAGGACTAGATAATGCAGGACATAGTGATAAATCTGACACTCAAAGATAAATATTCTAACAAAGTCTAGTTGCCTGTCCCCCTCATCCCACTATACCAAGTTGCTTCATTTAGGATTGGGGGAAACCTTCTCAATTAAGACTGGAAATCCAGGAGCTAGTAAAAAAACAAAAAGCATGCTTTGAAGAATATTTAATGAAGTAGGAAACTGTTCACTACTGAGTATTAAATGCAAAAAGCAAGATACAAAACATCACAGAAAATAAAATTCCTGTATGATGGAAAATTATGACCATATAATGTTTTCCTAACCCTCACCTGCCTGGAGATACTAAGCTTACAACAATAGCAAAACCCCATATTTCTCTGGCTCTGCCTCTTTCCTGCATTATATAGAACTTAAGCCCCTTACAAACATGTTCAAAATACATCTTGGAGTTCTGCAAGTGGGGACTTCTTACATGTGCTCACCCAGCGAGGATGCTCCCAGTGGGAACCGAGACCAGACCTTTATTTCACGAGGCTCATCACAGGTGCAGGCAGGCCATCTCTGGGCCCCAGGAAAGAATGCCTCTCTCTATTTTGTCATAATCTGTAAAAGGCTCTCAGCACAGTGCTGTCTGAGGTTGGCTCTTTGAGAATATTTATCTTTGAGTGTCAGATTTATCACTGTGTCTGTCCTGCATTATCTAGTCCTTCAGTTATTTACGTTATAAGAGGAACAAATAATACATATTTTAAAGAACAAAATAGGGATTAGTGAAATATACATAAAGTGCAAATATTTTAAACATATTTATCTGTTTTTATACAACTTTATTCCTTTATCAGTGTGTCAGAGTGTGAAGTTGCTTTTACAATGTTTATTCACAGCGACCCGCCCCCCCCCCCCCCGGCGACCCCCCCCCCCTCATCTTCACAGGACGCAGATAGTAATCAAGTAGGCAAGCCCAGTACACCAGGTAGGCAGCACTCAGAACCACCCCTCTCTCCACAACAGCTAGGGCCTTTCTCATCATGCCAGGCTCATACGGGCATTCCTTCAGGAGAGTCCCCTCCCCATGGCTTCCTGGTCTTCACACAAGTAAGGTGCTGAAGGGCAGTTCCTGAAATTAAAAAGATAAACCACAAGTACATCGGAGTCACCCATGGACTCAAAGGTTCAATCTCTACTCATATTTTAGTGATTAGCACTGGGTACCAGTATCGGGGATGAAAAGGGAGAGTTACTCTTTATTATTTTTTATATTATGTACATTAAATACTAACTTTATAAATAGGAAATATTTTTTAAAACACAAAAAGCATAGACTATTAGAATAAGCAATTTGAGAAGGTTATAGATATTAAAAGTAGGATGACTTATCCTCTGGGGTGGCTTGAAATCTGACCTTTTAAATGAACTGGATGACTTCTTAATCTGAGGTTTCTAGGAATCACTTGGGTTTCTTTGACTCCTTTCTTTTTTAAACTCATATCTAAGCCAGAGATAGTAGGACTCTGTACGAATTATTGAGCATTGAAATTATTAAAGCACCGAGTTTCAAATTGAAATGACTTTCATATAGACTCATTTAACTGTGGTTGATAGAAAATAGCAATGTGCACTTTAATCAAAGTTGTGTGTTATTTAGGAAAAGAATTTCAAGCCAGGGTAGCTTGTCACAGACATAAATTCTCCTCACTGAGCTATCCAAACTCACATCTGCTCCAAGACATGCAGCTGTGGAATAGAAGTTTCCTTCAGAGTTATTGTAGTTCATTTCTATAAAAAATTATCAAGTGTAATAAAACATTCTTGGAAACAGAGGAGGGATTCGTGGCATTT
Organism: Myotis nattereri; assembly: GCF_964212035.1. Lineage (NCBI taxonomy): Eukaryota > Metazoa > Chordata > Mammalia > Chiroptera > Vespertilionidae > Myotis > Myotis nattereri. The sequence goes on from NC_138079.1 coordinate 40,430,707, forward strand.
CAGTTGACATAAAAAGAACTAATGAGTTTTGCTACTGATAACAAATTTTGGGTACTTATTTGCTTTAAATAATGTTACCCAATTAATAACTCAAACACATATATCTTTTCCATTTTTGTTTTTCCTGCTTGGTGCCAGAATTTTCTTGGCAAGTATTGGATGGAATATACTGAATAGGTTGGCTCTACTTTTTATCTGCATATTGGATCTGGTGGCTCTAAATCCAAGTCCTTTGAATAATGATAGAGACCAAAAGTTCCTAATGAACCTACATTGTATATAACAGATATTGCCAGTAACTAGAAACAAAAGAAAGGATGATGTGGGCCAGAGTACTGCATATAAACTGTGTTCCTGCCAAGCTGAGTGTGTGCACAGCCACAGCGGGCCAAGAGCTTTTGGTAAGCGATCATCATACATTCCTGTTAGTCCTCCTATTAGTCATTCCTTCTAATCCCTGTGGCTCTTCCCTCACTTAATGCTGCACCAGGGGTCCCAGTATCCTCTGGAAGGGGTGTTACAGCAGACAAAAAAATAAGGAATCATGTCTCAGGTTTGAGGTTCAAAATGGACTTTTGAATCAGTTTAAAAGAAACAGTTTTATTTCAAAAGCCTAAATTTTTTAATATCAAAAGCTAAGATCCCGAAGGACTTAGTGCACAAATGTTTTGCCATTGACACATTAGATTGGAAAGAATGCATATGGATGACAACACTTGTTTTTCTTGTTGGAGAGGAGCTGTGGATCCTACATATTGGGGGAGGAGAGCAGAGTTGAAGGGCAAGACAGTTTGACATCACCGAGTCCCTCTGAGGAAGGGTCCTGTGCTCTGACTCCCAAGTGGAGCTGAGAGCCGGGTGGAAGCTCAGAGGCATGTGTGTGTTCCACACCATGCATAGATTTGGGGTTTTGACAGTAGGCAGGATCCATGCTTTGTTTTCTGAATGTAGCCAGGCCAGGTGTCCAGCATGTAGAGAACCTAACTTCAACATGGCATGGGAGCAAGAGAGTAGGACTGGATGGATGAGGCATCTTAGGTCTGAGAGAACCCACCAATTAATAGCTATTTGGCTATTGTGACTAATGCTGCAGTGAACATGGGGGTGCAGGGATCGCTTCCAGATAGTTATTTTGTTTTCTTAGGATATTACCCAGGAGTGGGATTGCTGGGCCATGTAGTCCTATTTTAAAATTTTTGAGGCACTTTGATACTATTTTCAATAATGCCTCTACCAGTTTACATTCCCACCAACAGTATTTAAGAGTTCCCTTTTCTCTACATCCTCACCAACACTTTTTATTTCTTGTCTCTTTGATAAAAGCCATCCTAACAGGTGTGAGGTGATATGTAATTGTGGTTTTGATTTGTATTTTTTTGATGATTTCTGGTGTTGAGCACCTTTTCGTGTACCTATTAGCCATTTGTATGTTTTCTTTGGAAAATGTCTTTCAGCTTCTTTGCCCGTTTTTTTAATTAGGTTATTTATTTTTGCTATTGCATTGTATACAGTCTTTATATATTTTGGATATTAACCCATTATTGGATATACGGTTTGCAAATATTTTTTCCCATCCTCTACATTGCTTTTTCAATTTTTTTGTTGTTTTCTTTGCTGTGCAGAAACTTTTTGGTTTAATGTAGGACCACTTGTTTACTAGCTTTGTTGTCCATGCTTTTGGTGTTATGTCCAAAAAATCAAGATCAATGTCAAGGAGCATTTTTGTTTTCTTTTCTCTTCCCCCCTCCCTCATCCTCCACATTACCCTTCTACCCACTTCTTCTCTCACCTTTTCTTCCACTTTTTTCATCTCCCCTCCACTCTTTCCTCTCTCCTTGCTAAGTCTGAGAACACGCACCAAGGAGTCTCAGGTGTAATGTGGAGACATTGGGAAGGGGACTACCTACAAATGCAGGCAGAGAGAGTCCAAGCTCCCTCGCATTATTCTGGAAAAGGTCAGAAGTTACCAGTTTTAAGTTTTACGATCCCCTAGAAAGGCACATGTTCCTCTGTGGACACCCAGCAGAGGTGCACTGGAAATTTCAGATTGAATTCAGTTGAGGCTCACTGGTTCTATTAATAAAAAGAATCATACAAAAGGTCTGTCTGACACGCTGTTTCCTTCATGGGTCAGGAGTTGGTTCCACAATGTGTGTGGTGGCTTGAACACCAGACAGAATTCTCCAGAAGGTTTGTAATCTAGGGGATTGCATTTCAGAATGCAATTTTTGTTCACTGACCTTTATGAAAGATACTGCAAATTGATGGTATGAAAGTTGGAAATTCATGGCTGTGAGCACTGTCCTAATGGTATATTTCAAGCTTGGGGGAGCTTCCAAAAAAAAATTTAAAAATCTGAATAGAGTCAACATTCCAGAGAAAAACACATTGGAGAGTAATATGTTAACTATTTGTTGATTTAATAATCAATTTCTTTTGGTGGAGAGTCGCAATAAGTAAACCTTCTCTGCCATGTCCTAAGAGATAGAGTCCTAGTTTTAGGAATAACTGGCTAAGGAGCTCCACTCTGCAGCTTGTCTTCCACGGCTAGTCGTTTGAAGGGTAGTGGGTAGAGTGGAAAATACCCAGGGTAAGAAAGCTGGATCCCAGTTTATGCTCTGTCACGCATGTCTTATATGTCATAAGACAATCAGTGGCTCTGAGTCTTGGGCTTCCTGTTTAGAAAGCGGAGTCGCTGGGTTGTATGTTCTATAAAGGTCCCTTCCAGCTTTAAATGCTACGCTCAGAGCGGTGCTGGTCAGAAGCGCCCTTATAGCAGCATGGAGCCTTGTTTTCTCTTCTGCAAACTGTAACGCACAAACACCTTGTTTGGCAGAGTGTGTTACAGAGGACATGCTGCCTTTCCCAAAGGACAGCTGCTGCTTTCATCACTTGTTTGGGGACCAAACCATTGCTGGCCACTGTGTTCATGTCAAATAAAAGGCTGAGGCTGCATTAAACCTAATTTGTTGTTGAAGAAAAGCAAGTTCAAAGCTATCTCCCAAAATAACCAGATTCTCTTGGCAATAGCTCATAAAAGACACTTACATAAATGAAATTTATGTTTTGAAGAATATTGGGTTCTTTTGCACAACCTTTGATTTTGTTCATTTTTCTCTCATGTGTCAGTGGATTTCATAGTGGTTAGAAGAATTTAATGTTATCCTCTTGTTATCATAAAGGGGACATGGCCCTGAGCAGATCTGCCTAGGGCCAAACTGCTGCTGCCCATTGCTATCCTGACTGCACACCTCAGTGGAGTCTCTAGAGTTTTGGGAGAATATGAGGGTGAGGGGAGGGGAAAGGTGAAGGCTTTCAGGGAGAGAGCGCCTGGGACCTCCGTTTTGAGGGAATTTAAAGGCTAGGCACTAACCATTGTTACACTAGGAAAACGGCAGATGCTTATAAAGTATTGCTATATAAAAATGTCACCAGTGTACTTAACTACATGGCAAGTTTACTTATAAGAAATGTCAATCACAGGTTTATTTTTTACATCCTGTATAATAAAGAGGTAATATGCAAATTAACCCTCACACCCTCATAAGATGGCTGCCTACAAGCAGGCCGGCAGGGGAGTTAGTGAGGGACGACCAAACGACTGAACAAGCAGGCTGCATGGGGCGACCAGGCCAGCAGGGGGGTAAGTGAAGGACAACCAAATGACTGAACAAGCAGCCTGTGTGGGGTGACCAGGCTGGCAGGGGGTTAGTGAGGGACGACCAAATGACTGAACAAGCAGGCTGCGTGGGGCAACCAGGGATCAGGCCTAAATCAGCAGTCGGACATCCCCCAGGGAGTCCCGGATTGGAGAGAGTGCAGGCTGGGCTGAGGGCCCCTCCCCCCTCTGCATGAATTTCATGCACTGGGCCTCTAGTATTACTATAACATAATAGTTTACATACTAATTTTTTTCAGGCATGGTTGAAATTTCATACTTAATTTTCTAATATGAACACATGTATTCTAAATTAGATACCAAAAAGTGAGTTAAATAAATGGAGAGAGTGATAGAAACATCAATAATGAGAGAGAATCATCAGTCAGTTGCCTCCTGCATGCCCCACACTGGGAATCAAATTCGCAACCTGGGCATGTGCCCTGACTGGGAATCAAACCGTGACTTCCTGGTTTAAAGGTTGATGCTCAATCACTGAGCCACACCTGACCAGGCTAGAGTATATATATTTTTTACAAATAACAGAAACTCACTTAAAAAGTATGAATAGAATTAAGGGGGTTTACTGAAAAAATATAGAATCTTAGTAAACTTGTACAGTCCAGCTCAAGGGGGCAGGGAAACTCAGAAGTTTCTCTCTTCATCTCTTTCTAGAGCTTCAGGGTCTCTCATATCTGCTTATTTCATATGTCTGCACAGTTATTCTTGGCATGTAGACTGCCTCTGTGTTTTGTTTTTAATAATTCCTGGATGTATGGTTTCACAGGCCCACCATGTATGATTTTGGGGCTGAGGAAATTCTGGGAAATACTTTGAACAGAGGCTTTGATCCTGTCAGTTTACTCTATGTCAGCGGTTCTCAACCTGTAGGTCACGACCCGTTTGGGGATTGAACGACCCTTTCACAGGGGTCGCCTAAGACCATCGGAAAACACATATATAATTACATATTGTTTTTGTGATTAATCACTATGCTTTAATTATGTTCAATTTGTAACAATGAAAATACATCCTGCATATCAGATATTTACATTAGATTCATAACAGTAGCAAAATTACAGTTATGAAGTAGCAACAAAAATAATTTTATGGTTGGGGGTCACCACAACATGAGGAACTGTATTAAAGGGTCATGGCATTAGGAAGGTTGAGAACCACTGCTCTATGTAATATTTTATTTTTTGAATTTTGAAATTAATTTCCAACTATAAATAGTATTTAAAAGTTCATCCATGATAGTCATTTTTGGTTCAGGATTTACTACTGAAGTACAACCAAGTTTTATAAGAAAGGCCTGTTAAGTTGGAAGTTTGTTGGCAATGATATATGGGTGGTAAATAATACAATAATTAATAAATGATAATAGAAGAATAAATTCTGAACTTGGAATATTCACAACTGTAAACCTACTTTTGCCTACTCCTGCGTATAGGAAAAATCCTATATAATAAAAGGGTAATATGCAAATTGACCCTAACAGCAGAACAACTTGGAATCACTGGTCACTATGACACATACTGACCACCAGGGGGCAGACGCTCAATGCAGGAGCTGCCCCCTGGTGGTCAGTGCTCTCCCACAGGGGGAGCTGTGCTCAGCCACAAGCCAGGCTGATGGCTGCCAGCACAGTGGTGGTGGCGGGAGCCTCTCCCGCCTCCTCAGCAGCGCTAAGGATGTCCGACTGCAGCTTAGGCCTGCTCCCTGCTGGCAAGTGGACATCCCCCAAGGGCTTCTGGGCTGCCAGAGGGATGTCTGACTGCCAGCTTAGGCCCGATCCCCTGGGGAGCGGGCCTAAGCCAGCAGGTGGACATCCCCCGAGGGGTCCCAGACTGCAAGAGGGCACAGGCCGGGCTGAGGGACGCCCCTCCCCCCCACCCCGAGTGCACAAATTTTTGTGCACCAGGCCTCTACCTCTAGTTATAATATATATAGGGTTCAGTCCTATCTGCAATTTCAGGCATCCACTGGGGTTCTTGGAACCTATCTCCCATTGGTAAGGGGGAACTACTGTAATAGGCATTCTATACATGTTTACTGAACAAATACAAGCTGAAGTGATATTCACGTGTGCCTTCAGTGTTATCTGCTGCTTTTGCTTTGATGGGTCTAAAATAGTTTCCTACCAGTTAGTGGTCCTCTTGGTTCACAACAAAATTTGCAAACCAAGCACAGTTCACACAGATTTTAATATCCTGTAGACAAGAGTCTCTGTCACACTTGAGTTACTTCCAATGGGTGTGTTTCTTCACAGTGTGACTGCTCCCTTCCTGTTACAGTCGCCTTGTACTAAATCAAATAATCCTTGGAGAAGTCATAGCACTATTTTGTAATGAGAAAACACAAGATTGGAATGTTTAATGATTGGAAGGATTTAAATTGCAAGAGATTCTTAATATTTTGTTACTTTATAAATGAAGTGGACAACCCTTGGGTAACAAGAATATTCTTTAATGTCATTTTGTGTAGCTTTTATTTTTTTAAAATGGCTGGTTGTAATCCTGTCTCCCGCCCTCCTGCCCTCCCTTCCTTCTTTTCTTTTTCTCTCATGGGCTTTATTTTTTCAGAGCAGTTTTATGTTCACAGCAAAATTGAGGGGAAGATACAGAGATTCCCCATATACCTCCTGCCCCCACACACGGCCTTCCCCATTATCAACATCCCTTACCAGAGTACGTTTGTTACAGTTGATGAACCTACATGCAGTTTTGGGTTTTTCCTTTAATAGGAAAGACATGCTATCTCTCTCCTCTCCCCCACCCATAGGTAGAAGTCAGATGTGACAGGCAGAGCTAGAGCAGCCACATTAGGTCATGGGATGGAAGCTGTGTGCTGAGAATGGCTGGGCCATCAGACAGAAAGGTCTAGAATCTCCAGTACCATGGAGCAGCTCTATTAGCCTAGGTTGCCTACCTCAGCCAGTTATGTGACAGAGAATAAAACTTCTATCTTGTTTAAGCTATTGTTTCTTAGGCCTTTCTACAGCTGGACCTAAATCTGTATTCTGACTGATACATAGTATGCATAAATTTCCACCATTCATAATATATTTCTAGGGACTAAAGCATAATATCATCTAGATTTCCCTCTTAAAACTCAACTAATCTGGGAAAGGAGCCATATTAAAGTGTTTTGGTTAGTAAATTCTTAACATGTATTAGATTACCAAATTACTTTTATTCATACTTTATTTTTAGGGTTCTGGATTGAAGGAAGATTCTGTTGTTAGGGTTGGCATTGTGTTATTCAAATTAGGAAATCTGACCTGGGATAGAGAATTTGGCTATATCTGATGTGGCTGAGAATTCTCCACATCGGCACTCTAAAGTGAAAGCTAACCAGGAACAAGGTCCCTCAGGAACAGGATCTAGCTAACAATTCATGGGAGTGAATTGTTAGCTAGACCCTGAAGAAGTTTAGAGTTCAGGGTACTGCTTGAGAAATAAACAAAATAAATTATATACTTTAAATTGGCAACTGGCTTTTAAGTGGGTACAACTGTTGATGGGTATTATTTTTATGTGATTTTTCTACCCAATGGCAAAAATATGTTGTCTCCAATACAATTGGCCATAGAACTTAAAATAATGTTGCCCTGAGGACAGATCTTTTCTGCACCTCCTCCTCTTCTTCCTTTTTTTCAGGAGGCATTATTCTCTCTCTCAGCTCATTCATTATCTTATTCCTCTACTATTATTTTCCATCTTTGCTGATTTCCCATTTTTTCAATCCCATCTAACCAATATTGCAAAAGATTTCCAATCTAAAAACTTCCAAATTGCAGAGCAATGCTTCTCAAAATGGCCTACTCCCTCTGTAACTGCTATGCTGCATTTTGAAACAGGGGCAACAAGAGATAAGGAGATAGATGGTTGACTTGGAACAAAACACTTCACTCTCTTGACTAGAGTTATATTGTCCTAAAGTATGGAAATGGGTGATCTCTAAATAGCCTTTCCCCTAAGAGCACATTCTGGGCCTTCTTTCTTGCTTAAAACTTATTTGAAGGTGCCACTTCTCATTTCGACACATACTAAATGCCTCTTCTAGCCACCTCTTTATGTGCGCCTCACTCTTTATCTGCTTTGGCAAGATAATTTCTTATTGTTGCTAAAAGGGTCTATGGAGATGGGAGAATTAACTTACTTGAACAGAAGTAAATCAGTGTCTTTATACATTTTTAAAAATGTGTAGGGCATGAATTGTTGCAAAACAAAAAACAAGAGAACTAACTGTAATGTTGACAAAGAACTCAGAAACTGCTTACCTGCTTACTCTCATGGTTTGTTCACGTCTACCTTTGTGGTTTTATGAGTATAGTACAGATTAATTTGTGTTTGTTTTTGGCCTACAGATAAACATCCTGGGAAATTAGTATTCAATAATCAAGTCATTAGTAATTTTTTCACTAAGATATAATATGTGTGTTAGCAGGCCAACTAAATTGCTTTTTATTGATTGGGTAAAGAAGTATTTATTACTGAAGTTCTTGTGTTGGCCGAGATAGAGTAGATAGACCACAGCCTATCTCTCCTACTGATCACAACTAAAACTCTGTACAGCATAAAAATGCAGTTACCTGAGGACTCAGAAAAGTGAACAATAATAGGAGAAATGGAGAGTGTAGTCACAACTTGATTAACAACCTGTAGCAAGGAGGAGTTTCATGTTTTGTTTTGTTTTCTTCTTTGACTCCTGGATTTGAACTGCAGTCAGGATGACATGTGCAACTGGGCGGCAAGTGCTAACAGAAAAACTCTGGGAGAAACGATCTCTCTCTAATAGGAGCAGGAAAAGGGATTCCAGTTTTCCAGAGAGTGTGGGGGAAATTCTCTCTGTCCTTTTTCCCTCTTCCAGTCCTGACTCCAGACCAGCCGCGGACATGGGCACTGCACTGCCACCACTGTGACGAAGGCACCTTTCTCCCCCAGAGAAGACTGAATTCCAGGCTAAAAGAACTGGGAAAGGGGCCTCTGTTGTCCAAAGAGTATGAGTGATCCCCTTACTGTTCTCTCTTGTTCCTCTCTCTTCTTCATTCTGAGGGCGGTACCATATGTGTGGAATTGTACAAAAGCACAAGAGGCTAACGCCTCATCTTTCTGGCCAGAGGAACTGGAGAGAATGGGTCACTGTGAACTGCAGTGTGTGGTAGAAACACCAGAAAGGAAGGACTGGAGGTGAGGATCCCTTAATCCTCTGCAAGAACCAACATTAGGCCCAGGCCCACCTCCAAGTTAGTACACATGTAGACCAGACTCAAAGAAACATAGCAAAGACTTCCAGAAAGAAGCTGCCATATAAAAAACTGACCACCTCCCAGTCTAACTTCTGGGTATTCACCAGGTAGACCCAGACAGTGTGGTGAAGGCTTTCAAAATGAATTGATACTGGGACTAGGAACCCACAGTAGGCAAGTTAGACTTCGTGGTTTAAAAGAAACCAGGTTGGTTGCTTTAACAATCACAGTCTCTAGAGCAGCGGTTCTCAACCTGTGGGTCGCAACCCCTTTGGGGGTCGAACGACCCTTTCACAGGGGTCACCTAAGACCATCGGAAAACACATATATAATTAATTACATATTGTTTTTGTTATTAATCACTATGCTTTAATTATGTTCAATTTGTAACAGTGAAATTGGGGGTCACCACAACATGAGGAACTGTATTAAAGGGTCGCAGCATTAGGAAGGTTGAGAACCACTGCTCTAGAGGATTTTAATAGGAGCCAGATCTCAGAACATAATATTCTAAAATTACTCAATATACAGCCCTGGCCGGTGTTTGCTACGTGGTTAGAGCACTGAAGGATCTCAGATTTGATTCCAGTCAAGGGCATGTACCTGGGTAGCAGGTTTGATCTTCACCCCTGGTTTGGGCATGTGTGGGAGGCAACTAATCCATGAGTCTCTCTCACATCCATGTTTCTGTCTCTCTCCCTTCTTCCTTCCCTCCCTCCTGATCCCTCCCTCCCTCGCTCTCACGCTCTAAAAATTAATGGAAAATATCCTCAGATGAGGATTAAATTTTTTTAAAATTATTCAATATACAAATAGTATTTTAAATGATCAAAATGCAAGCAAAAACAATTCACTAAAAGCCAGGGAACAATAATCAACAGAGGTTATTGAGATAACCTATATGTTGGAAATTACCAGAACTAGACTTTAAAGCAACTATAATAATCATGCTCCATGAAGTGATGGTGAACTCACTTAAAATGAATGGGAAAGTAGAAATTCTCAGCAGAGTGCATATTATAAAATTTTAAAGCTAAAAAATATAGTATCTGCAGACCTGAACAAGGCTATCAATCAACTTGACATATTGATATTTATAGAAAATTTCAGGCCACAACCATAAAACACTATTTTTATGTGCACATGGAATATTCACCAAGATAGATCATATCTTGGGTGATAAACCTTAAAAAAAAATTTTAACATTTTTTTATTGATTAAGGTATTACATATATGTGCTCTTATCCCCCCATTGCCCCCTTCACCCCCACTCATGCCCTCACCCCCCTGGTGTCTGTGACCATTGGTTATGCTTATATGCATGCATACAAGTCCTTTGGTTGATCTCTCCCCCTTACCCTTCCCCTCCCCTACCTTCCCTCTGAGGTTTGAGCATCTGATCAATGCTTCTCAGTCTCTGGATCTGTTTTTGTTCATTAGTTTATGTTGTTCATTATAATCCACAAATGAGTGAGATCATGTGATATTTATCTTTCTCTGACTTATTTCGCTTAGCATAATGCTCTCCAGCTCCATCCATGCTGTTGCGAATGATAGGAGATCAAAAGATTTCTTCCTTTTTACAGCAACATAGTATTCCATTGTGTAGATGTACCACAGTTTTTTAATCCACTCATCTGCTGATGGGCACTTAGGCTGTTTTCAAATCTTAACTATGGTGAATTGTGCTGCTATGAACATATATCCTTTCTCATAGGGGTGCATATATCCTTTCTCATTGGTGTTTCTAGTTTCTTGGGATATATTCCTGGAAGTGGGTTTACTGAGTCAAATGGGAGTTCCATTTTTAGTTTTTTGAGGAAACTCCGTACTGTTCTCCACAGTGGCTGCACCAGTCTGCATTCCCACCAGCAGTGCGTGAGGGTTCCTTTTTCTCCACATCCTCTCCAACACTTGTCATTTGTTGATTTGTTGATGATAGGTGTGAGGTGTTACTTCATTGTTGTTTTGATTTGCATCTCTCAGATTTTTAAAAATTGAAATTATACAAAGTATGTTCTCTTGCCATAATGAAATTATGTAAGAAATCAACAACTGAAAGATACCTGGAAAATCACCAGGTATTTGGAAATTAAGTAACAGACTTTTAAATAATGAGGAGTCAAAGACGATGTCATAGGGGAAATTAATGTATATTTTGAATAAAGTAAACAGAAAAATAACATATCAAAATTTCTGAAAGGCAGGTGACACAGTGCTTACTTAGAGTGACATTTATAGCACTAAATGTTTATGGTAGAACAAGAAAAAGCCTCAAGGAAAGGCAATAGAAATATGAAGCTAGAAAAAAAATAGGAAGCAAGCAGGAAAATGGAAATTAAGAAGAGAAATAAAATTTGCACACAGTAATATCAATGAAGCTAAAACCTGGTTCTTAGTAAAGATTTTTTAAAAAAAATAAACCTCCATCTGGATTGACCAAGAGAAAAAGAGAGAATACACATATTATTGACATCAGGAATGAAAGAGGATATATAACTATAGACCCTACAGATATTAAAAGAATAAGGTGTGAAGTAGAGGTAAGGGTTTTATATTTTAGCATACAGATAGCCAATTGTTTCAGCACTATTTGTAAAAAAAAAAAAGGCCATTTTCCATTAAATTGCCTTTGCAACTTTGTAAAAAAAGACTATGTTTATGTGGGTTTATTTCTGAACTCTGTGGTCAGCTCCATGGATTTGTGTGGCCATTCTTTCACCAATTCCACTATCTCAATGACTGTAGCTTTATAGTCTATCTTGAAATCAGATGGTATGAGTCTCCTGAGGTTTTTTTGTTTGTTTGTTTGTTTTGGAAATTGCTTTTATTCTAGGTCCGTTGTATGACCATACAAATAATGAAGAATTACATAGTAATAAAAATGAATTAACTGTTGATATATCTCACAAAGTACATGAATCTCAAATGTATTACCCTAAGTGAAACACGATAGACTCAATCATATTTTATGATTATAAAAATTTTTTGGAAAAGCAAAACTGTAGGGATAGAGATCAGACTTGTGGTGTCAGGATGAGGGACAGCATGAAGGAGTTTTTGGAGGTTGATAGAACGGTTCTGTATCTTAATTGTGGTCATAGGTACATGACTCTACCCATTTGTGAGAACTGAAGGGACTGTATAATGAATAAAATTTACTGTATGTAATTTAAAATTAAAAACTTTTAAATAATGTTTATTACTAATCCTTTATCTTTGCATATTTTGGTCAAGACTGAAAGATCCAAGTGTAAAAATCTGATGGGTTTAGTCTGGTCGGTGAACAAGCCTTAACTTACAAGGATGGAGAGAGCCAGTCTTAGGTTGCTCTTGGCTTCTTTAATTGGATTCCCTCGGAATTTCATACAATTGGGAAGTTTCCCAAAATAGGAAGAATTTGGAGGTGGCAGTGGGAATAAAGATAAATGTCCATTAGAACATCTTAATCAGTACAGAACATGAGGACCAAGAATTGTCTTGATCCAACTAAATTAATACCTCTGGGAGTGATGCTGAGGAAGAAAGAAGGCCCCAAGTTTTGTCGTTGGAGTGATCACTCACTCTGTATTTGTTTTCATCTCATTTTTTGCTTTCTCATTCTGCAGTTCCAATTCAGAACTGCTTCCCACTATCTGTTTTCCCCATCCTCTCCCTTGGAAAAATTCTGCCCCTTTTTACATTAGGAATGCTTCATAGTCCTAACATTCTTTTTGTGTCTTAAAAAAGTCTGATGCCTCAGACTCTGGATGCTTAAAGACTTCTTCTATCCAGGCTTTGCTGGATATGAAGTGGGAGGGTCAGAGGAGGATATGTGCTTTGGTCTGTAGAGTGAAAGGTAATGGGTGTCCTAGTTCCACCAGTGGCAGCCACAGCTCATTTCCTCCGGAGTTACCCAAGGGCAAAGTGTACCTGACTACAGCAAATATGTATAATTATTTTTTATAGTGACAAAAACAGCCCGTCTAAATGAGAAAGGTATAACCTCTTATTAACATATCTTTGAAAATTCTTAGAAAATAATCATCCTGGGCATTATTGGGCTATGTCTCTTCCTATATCCTGCTTTGAATAGCACCACATTGTGCTATTTATGTTTTCCAAATTTTTATCAAGGGTGGGAGGTCTTATCCCACCCCATAAATATCAGTGAAGACTATTAATGAACAGGGACTGGCAGAGTTTTATAATGGTCAGCTACTGAAGCATATTTTTGTAAGAGCACATTTGGGAATTTCCTCCTGAAAACAGCCTTTCCAGAGTCCCCGTAGATGAAATGGTCTCTTCCTGTACTTTCATAGCAGCCTTCATATACATTTATTTCATCACTTATATTACACTGAATTCTCTGTTTATGTTTCATCTCCTACAATTAACTGGCAGCTCACATAAGGGAGGCCTGTATCTTATATTCATGAGATTCCAAAGTGTGTTCAGTAGGCTGCCACGAAGTAAAAAACATGACAGAAATGAAAGCAATAAAGGCTAAGCAAATAGAAGCTCTTGATAAGAGACAAGAGGAAAGAAACAAAGCTTTCATTCCACTTAAAGAACATCAGTTGTGAAACCTGAGGAAGCTTCTACGGAAACTAAAATTGATGTGGTTGCCATCAAGGAAAAGATTAAGGAAGCAAAGAATAAGAAACTGGGTGGTCTTATAGCAGAAGAAGTTACGCTTAAAATGGAAGCAGATGAAATGAAAAAGGAGGAAAAGGTAATATGCATTAAAAACCCCTGAACCAGATAGAATATTAATCCTTTTGTAAAGGATTTTGAGCTATTAGGGCATTACTTGCCTTATTTGTAAGACGTAATACTCTGATTTTTTTCTGAGATTTTTTTTTTCTTTATAACAGGGTTTATATATACAGCTGTTCTTTATAAATATAAATTATTATATTCTCCATGTGTGTGTTTTTTTTTAATTTACAGAGAGTGCTATATATATTTTTGCATACACTGCACCTAACCTTGCAGGCTTTGTCTAGCATGATTTTAGGAGAAATTCTTTAGTTTTTTATATAAAGATTTTTTGAATGTGGCTGTTGTAATTACCCATCAAATCAAATGTCTGATGCCATTGGTTAGTCTTTAAATATGGTTATGTCCCAGCATTTGGTTTTGAGGAAAATAAGTGCAGGTTTTTCAGTGTTCTCTCTACTGATAACAATAACCACAACAGAAATAAACTGCCACTGGGTATTCCTAAGTGCTTTAAAGTGTGTTTTTGTAGATACACAAGATTGACTATTTGCTGCAGGATCTCTCAGAAACTTTCATGCATTTATTTATTTAACAAATATTTATTGAGCATCCTCTATGCCAACCACCATTCTGGACACTGGGAATTCAGTTGCAAAGAATAAGAACAAGACATGGTTTTCATAGAGCCTGCATCCTTGTGAGAAACACATAAATAAACAAGTAGAGTTATGATGTGCTAGGTGGTGCCAGGTGCCAGGAGGAGAAATAAAGCCGGGTGAGAATATACAGTGACAGTCTGGGGTGAGGAGGTGGGGGGCACAATTATACGATGGTGGCCAGGAAAGGCCTCTTTGATACAATGGCATTTGTGTAGAAACGTGAAGGAGCCTGGCCAGTGTTGCTCAGCATTGACCCATGAACCAAGAGGTCAATGGTTCTATTCTCAGTCAGGGCACATAACCGTGTTGTGGGCTTGATCCCCAGTAGGGGGCATGCAGGAGGCAGCCAATTGATGTTTATCTCTCATGGGTGTTTCTGTCTCTCCCTCTCTCTTCCTCTCTTTCTAAAATCAATAAAAAAAGAAAAAGAAACTTGAAGGAAGTAAGGAGGTGAGCCATGCAGATACCCGGAGGGGAATATTTAAGGGAAGAGTAAATAAGAAAACTGGTATGTGTGCCTGGTGTATCTAGAAATGGTAAAGAAGCTAGTGTGACAGGAATGGATTAATCTAGGTGGAAAATGAGAGGAAAAGAGATAAGAGATGGGATGGCGATGAGAGGCAGGATGGGGAGCAGAATAACAGACCATATGTAGTAGATCATATGAAGGCTGGAATTGGAACTTTGGCTTTTGTGCCGACTTAAATAGGGAGCCCTTGGTGGGGTGTAGGTAGAGGAATGACATAACTTGGGCTGCTATGTTGACAGTAGACTGAAGGGGGAGCAAGGGCAAAAGTCATGAAACACTTTAAGAGGCTGGTGTAACAATTCAGAGGAGAGTTGGTGATCATTGGGGCCAAAGTGATAGTGGTAGAGGTGGCAAAGAGGTGAGATAAATTTTAAAATAGATTCAATAGAATTTCTTGATGGATTGGATAAAACAGAGGAGTCAAGGATGACTCCAAGGATTTTTGCTCAAGCAACTGGAAAAATAACATTACCACTTACTGAGATGGGGAGAACTGGGGGAGGAGAGGATTGTGGGAGAAAACCTGAGTCTTGATGAAGCTACCCAGGAAGTAGAAACAACTGGAACTGGGCTCTGGGGCACCTCTGATGTGTTTATATGCACTGCAGATATCTAAGGGCGAGTATAGTAGGCTGAACTTTTTAAATGTATCCCATGATAGATCCTGTGCTTTATCTTATGGATCTAGTGTTTCACAGTACATACTTTGGAAGTAAACATAATTAAACTAAATTGAACCTTAAGTTGGTATAAAGAGGATACATCTGAGGAATAGACCATCATGAATTAGATCAATAGTTAGAAATGCTTAAATATGCTATGGTTTTCAAAAAGACCCCACATAGAGGGAAGAATTAGAAAGTTATTTTGCATTTTGATAAATAAAAATGTTAATATTATAAAATAATATGACTAATTATTGACAAAAATGTGAGAAATTATATGTTCAAAAGAACATTGCCTGTTTTGAAGTAGTCCCTTTAGATGGCTAAATACTTATTCCAAAGATGCTACAGTAGTTCACAATATATTTGGAAATCATACTTAGACCATCCTTCATAGATATATTGCTTGGAAAATCCTTAGAGATGGCAAAATGTCTTTTGAGGGTGGATTTTAATTTCTAAAACTGCCCAAAGTCATTCAGAGTCAAACCAGATATAAATGGATGAATAAATTGAGAAATAGTTTACTCTTAAACGTGAGTTGGGTCTGTAAGATTGAATTTCCTGATGGTCTTGGGAGACATTCTGAAGAAGGAATTAAAAAATATTTCTGAACAATGGCAGTATCCTGAAATAATTATGTTTCTAACATGGTGTATACCTTCATTTAGATATATAAGCATTGCTCCTGAAATCTCTTTATATTATAGCGACATACTCAAAATCAAATGAATGATTCTAATTATCTTTCAAATGAGGAAATATGGTAAAGAGGTGAAATTAGATTCCCCTATGCAGGCTTTCACCACCCATCCTCTCTCTCTATTCTTGCCCTATAGTTTTGTATACAAAAATGACATAGTATATTAAAAACTATTTTAATTATTATAAGCTGGATTTGAGCTATCTGTCCTAGTAGTCTAGAATTAGTAGGAAGAAAGGGATAGGATTCTTGTGGAAGGAAGTAGAAAAATTGAGCCTGCCTCTAACAGGGGTGGGCAAACTTTTTGACTCGAGGGCCACAATGGGTTCTTAAACTGGACCGGAGGGCTGGAACAAAAGCATGGATGGAGTGTTTGTGTGAACTAATATAAATTCAAAGTAAACATCATTACATAAAAGGGTACGGTCTTTTTTTTTTTAGTTTTATTCATTTCAAATGGGCCGGATCCGGCCCGCGGGCCGTAGTTTGCTCACAGCTGCTCTAAGATCTAGTTTGGACTAAGAAGTTAATATACCAAATGGACCTGGCCTGGTGCCTGATGTTTACTGTTTTCCAATTGGGTGCAAACATGTCTGTGAATTTTTGGTGGCGAGCCAGCTGCTCTGTACTCATTCTGGTTGATTAAAATGTTCTCAGTAAAGATGCTGTTCAGAATTGATCACTCTGCGTTTGCCTGCTGGGAAGTGGGAACTGCTAGGGCTTCTTAAGCTGAATGAAAAGATTATTCCATCTCAGCAAGACTCTCTCAGATCCAAGGTTTCCAAGTTTTTCAAGGTTGGAGAGCCTTTCTGGATTATATCCCATGCCAATGAACTCCAACCCCGTGATTCATGGGGTATGTTTTAGCTAAACCAGGAAGTAAGAAAGGAGATTCTAATTAAATACAATGGTCTTAATCTAGGGATTTACCTGACATTGTAGAGGGGGTGTTACGGCCAAAGGTGATCCTGAGTGGGGCGGGGGGGGCAGGGTGAAAGGATTGAGAAAAGACAGACAAGAGAATGAAAGCTGGGTCTCGGTGGGACGCTGCTCCCCGATGAGGAGACAGCGCCAGTGCCCACAAGCCGTGTCTTTATTTTATAGCAGATGCCATGAGGCAAAGTAGGGGCGTGATCAAGTTGTTTATAGCATTCTCGTGAGTTCCAACCCTACTCAGCTACAGGCACCTGAACTCTAGCACACAGGCACGTGGGCGACGTGTTTGGACCATAGGTTCAAGCTCACAACCACAGCCGTTGGCTATGATTATGCTGGGAGGGCCCTGACCTCCAGCTGGGACTTGCACATGGCAATGAGAGGACCCTGTCCTTTCATTAGTCCGAGGCTTGAACCTGGCCAAAACACTGTAGCCGCGCCCCATAAGGGGGGAAAAAAAAGGACACAGCAATGATTTGTTAACACTGAAACCAGACACACATTCTGGATATGAATGTAGTTTTGCTTTCCTGATGACCCATGCTTCTGCCAACAGCACTATTTGAGCACTTACAGAAAGCTGTATTCACCATTATGGTGTCCCACATAACGCTGCACCAAGGAACTAATTTTACAGCGAAGTTAGTAAGAGCATATAGAAAACTAATTGTTGCTTCCCTGCTACCTCCTCAAGCAAGGAAGTCTTTTTTACAGTCCTTGGTCAGAGTATTATGGAGTAGAGAAATTAGAGCAGGTTGATTCCTCCTGGAATAAATTCTTTTTCTATTTTCTTTATTGTGTAAAATACACATAAAATTTCGATCTTAACCATTTTAAGTACAACCATCACCACTATTCATCTCCGTAATTCTTTTCATCTTGCAAAAACTGAAATTTATACCCATTAAACATTAATTCCCCATCCCCCTTGCCCCAGCCCCTGTCTACTTTCTGTTTCTATGGATTTAACTACTCTAAGTACCTCTTATACATGGAAACATACAATACTTGTCTTTTTGTGACTGGCTTATTTCACTTGGCATAAAATTCTCAAGTTTCATCCATGTTGTAGCATATGTCAGAATTTCCTTACTTTTTAAGGAGGAATAATATTCCATTATATGTATATACCACATTTTGCTTATCAGTTCATCCACTGATGGACAGTTGGGTTGCTTATATGTTTCAATTACCTATATAAAAGGCTAATATGCTAAGTGTCCCTCCGATTGTCTGACTGGTCGCTATGATGCACACTGACCACTAGGGGACAGATGCTCAATGCAGGAGCTGCCATGACGCACACTGGCCATTTACAAAGAAACAGCACTGCGGACCTGGTGCTGACAAAGCAACACTTGGCTCCCCCCAAGTGGGACATAGGCCCTGCCACCACCCTAGAGCAACAGCCCACCAAATCACAGCCAACCCTGCTGAGACCCCATAGCGCAAAATGCGGCCCACAGCCCAGCCCAGCCTGGAAACGGTCACTGTGGGCGCCGGGTAATGACATCACATAGCAATGCCCAGCTTCCTCTCCCTAGCAACTAGCCTTCTTGGTGTTTTGTTAGCCCAGGAACACAACTTGCTTTATAGCCAGGTGCAGACATTTTACACTTTAACCAAATGTCTATGAAGCATTTTCCCATGCCTCATCTCATTTATCCCCATAGGAGTTCTGGAGTAAGTAGATAGGAGACATGGTAGAATCCTATTTTCTCTTCATTAATCAGAAAACAGAGATTTAGAAAGTTTAGAAACTTGATCCGACTGAAAAGAAGTAAGAAATGGTGGACTTTGAATATGACTTCAGGTTTTCTTACTGCACAGAATATAGTCAAACACTGTTACAGTTAAATATTTTGTCCTCTGTTCTCCCTGCATGATCTACATTAATAATCTGCTTCATGTTGATATTTCCTGCTTGTTGCTGACAATTACCTGAAAGAGAAGTTGGGCTGCTTCACTGGGCTGGAAAAAGTTTAGCTAACTCAGAAAACAGGTCTAAGTAAGCAAATTTATCTATATATATAAAGCTCATGCTGGCACCAATGACACACATGTGTTTCCATCTGTCATTATTGATCATGAATTTGGTTGACACTTCTATTATAGAGAAAGGGCAAATAGCGATATTAAAATATTTCTTCTAATTAATTTCCTTTCAATGTGTATAAATTTGTGCACCAGGCCTCTACTAATAGTTGTGAACAATGCTGCTATGAACGTGGTGTACACATATTCTATTGAGATCCTGATTTCAGTTCTTTTGAATACATACCCAGAAGTGGAATCATATGGTAATTCAGTTTTTAGCTTTTAAGGAATCACTATACTGTTTTGACAGCAGTCATATAATTTTACATTCTTAACAACAGGGGACAAGGGTTCCAGTTTCTCCATATCTTTACCAATACTTGTAATTTTTTTAAAAAAATGTGTTTTTATCAATTTTAGAGAGAGGAAGGGAAAGAGGGACTGAAGCATCAATGATGAGAGAAAATCATCGATCAGCTGCCTCCTGCATGCCCCCCATTGGGAATTAAGCCTGAACCCGGGCATGTGCTCTGACCAGGATTTGAGCCATGACCTCTAGTTCATGGGTAGACACTCAACCCCTGGGCCACACTGGCCAGGCTTTTTTCTTCTTTTTTTTTGGAGCCATCCTAATGGATGTGAGTTGGTCCTCCTGGTGTACTTTTGCACATTTATTCTAGACTGAGTTTTTTATTCTATCTACTAATGTACTGTTGCTAAGGACACAGGAAGAGCAAATACTAGTACCTTTCAAGTGCTGGAAAATTATCTCCAATTCTTTTTTTTTTAAATATATTTTTATTGATTTTTTACAGAGAGGAAGGGAGAGAGATAGAGAGGTAGAAACATCGATGAGAGAGAAACATCGATCAGCTGCCTCCTGCACATCTCCCACTGGGGATGTGCCCGCAACCCTGGTACATGCCCTTGACCGGAATCGAACCTGGGACCTTTCAGTCCGCAGGCCGACGCTCTATCCACTGAGCCAAACCGGTTTCGGCTCCAATTCTTTAGAGAAATAAGAAAAATCAATTTTCTAGCATAGCTTTACTTGGCTGTCAAAAATGCTCACATATAAATAAAGGCAAAAGATTAACATTCCCATATTAAATCTTTCCACGAAGATTATCAGCTTCATGAAGCAGGAAAAAAAGAGGTTTAATATTGTCACTGTGTTGAGTTTCTGAACATGCATCAGTACAGCTATGGAGGCAAAGACCCTGTTATAATTGCACTCACTGATCTGGCTTCCCCGAAGCCACATATTTTCAACATTATTGATTACCTGACTTTAATACAAATTGTAGAGGAAAGTATAGCAAAGAAAAAATGTTTCTAGATTATAACTAACTCAACTAACTGCTGGGAGTTTTATATGATCCAACTCTTAGCGCCCTCTGGTCTAGTTATTAGTAAGATTTATGCTTACCCTTTCTTTTAAATATCTCATTAATTCTAAGACATTTATTAAAGGTGAGAAAGAAACAAGTCAGCTAAGGTTTTGTGTGAGGAAGTCACACTTTCAGCAGTCTAAAAATGAAGATGGCCACACTCAAAGATATGTTTTGCTATACTACTACATTATATAGTGGGAAAAAACAGACCCAGGTTTAGGCCCTTAACTAATTTTTTCTGCAAGTATATAAAACTCTTTAATATCTAATCCACAATCAATATGATTATTAAAGATTGACTGAATAAGTTTATATACTATAATTAATTTTAAAAATATGTATCCTTATTGGTGAACTTCTTAGTATTCAAATGACAAGAAGGTCATTGTTTCTGCAAGTAAACCCATTCTTTGATGCTCCTCTTTTCAGAAGGTAGGACATTCTTTCATTCAGCAATTACTCTGGAGCACCGGCTTATGTGCTAGGAACTGTTTGTATACATTTTAGTGCTTTGGAATATTTATTAAATGATGGCAGCAACTGTCACTCTTCAATTCAATTTGATGCCTGCCTAAAATGAAAGGAAATGGTGGGCTTGTGAATTCATCAACTGAACTTGAATATAAATGACCACATGTAATATGTCAAAAGCCTGTTTACATGTCTATAGACACATTTTATTTCCAATTCATGTGAGAGTTCATTTAAAACTTAGAAGATGCCTAAGACCTATTCTTGACCCTTTCCTCTGTCTCATATTGGATATGATAATGATGTGCCCTGGGTGTGCATCTTTTAAGCATTCTCAAGCTTCATATGACAAGATAGACAACACCTCATAGAAGGATTAGCATCCTGAAACCTCCCTCTGGTTCTAAGAACTGGCAACAGAAAGGACATTCTAGCTTCTAGGAGGAAAATCTGTTTTAATTATGTTTTATGCAGAGTCTTGGGATGCTTGCATCACAGGCATGGGAAATAAAGAGAGGATTGGTTTGGTGAGGCAGCTATCTTTACACAGTGATACAATAAACTCGGGAGAGCAGCAAGGCTCAGGCAGCTTCAGTCTCTCGGTCCCTTACAGCCCTGCATTCTAAACTGTCCTGTGAGATAGACAGAGAGGGGAAGAAGCTTAAATCCTGCTTTCCTGTTCCAAAAAGAAAGCTTTTATGTCAGTAGCTACAATCTCTAACCATTAACTTTAAACCAGCACTGCAAAAGAGCCAGGATGCAATTGCACTTACTGAAACAGTGCAGGAATAATAGTGCAATGGCTCATTGAAGAGCACATTTGAATGGCAGGTATAGTTTAATTGATAATTGTGTGCGAAGAGGAAAATATAATTGATATGTTTAATACTTGTTTAAAATCAATGGATCAATACCAAGTTGATTTTTGCTTCCTCTCTCTAATGCTAGTTTTTTTTTCTGTAAAAAGATGTTTTTAGATTTTGTTTTCTCTCTCAAAGGAGTAAGGCTACTCACAAAATAAGAAATGTAAAGACCATTTACTGAGTATAGAAAAAGACCTACGGTTGTTTTATGCCTTACAGTCAGCAAGGGGAAAAATGGAATTTAAACTCTTCATTCACTGCTGTTAATTCATAATTTTCTCTGTAATGAGATTGGAATGAGGTGTGCAAAGAGGATGCAGCCTGCATAACAATAACATGCTTTCAGATAGATTCCAATCTCAGATTCCTAATTGAATTGGAAATAAAATGTGTCTATAGATATGTAGCCAGGTTGTATTTCTTTGTCCCAGGGTCTTCCCAGAGAGCTCACGCAGCAAAAACATCATGACCAATTGGACAATACCATGCTTTTTTATTTTTTAAAAGCCATTCTTAGATTCTGTGCAGTGGGCATTTATTAATATTTGAGACATAGTCCAGTAAGTCCTTTAGGGAACAAAAAATCTGATAGTACAGTATATCAGTAACTTGAATAAGAAAAATGATATGATCAATAGATACCCAGAAAGTATTTTGATAAAAATCTGACATATTTCCAATTTAAACCTTTAGAAATAGAATACTTCTTTAATTTGAAAAAAGTAGCTCTCTTTCAAAACAGCAGTGACATCACACTCTAAGGAGGAATGCTAGAAACATTTCCATTAACTTCAGAAACAAATCAAGGGTGCTTGCTAGAAATCATTATCATTTAACCTTATCATGGCAGTTCTGGACAGTGCCAAAAACACCAAAACAGCAATGATAGGAATGGGTGTTAGAACAGAGAAGAATTGTTATTTATAGTTTAAACACCTACACTAATAAAAGAGAAATATGCAAATTGACCATACCTTCATGACACCTACCAGCCAATCAGGAGTGCATATGCAAATTAACCCAATAAAGATGGCAGGTTAATTTGCATACACAGGTATAGAGGGGCTGGGATGCTTGCCTCATTGCCTTGGTGATGACACAGGCATTCTGCACTGCCCCAGCCGCTTGGGGCCTGGCCTCTGGGCAGCGTTGGAAAGCGGAAAGGTGGCTCCAGGCCAGAGCAAAGGCGGAAAGGTGGTTCTGGCCGGAGCGAAGGCAGTGCTGGCAGCCAGGGGAAGGAAGGCCCTTTCTTACATGAATCTTCGTGCATCGGGCCTCTCGTCTATATAATAAAAGCCCAGCGACTGTTAACGGCAGAAGGACCAGAATGACCAGTCACTATGACACACACTGACCACCAGGGGACAGATGGTCAACACAGGAGCTGCTCCCTGGTGGTCAGTGTGCTCCCACAGCTGGAGCACTGCTCAGCCAGAAGCCGGGCTCATGGCTGGTGAGTGCAATGGCGATGGCAGGAGCCTCTCCTGCCTCCGTGGTAGCGCTAAGGAGTAGCGAGCCAAGTGGTAAGGAGTGAGCAGGTGGGCGGTTAGGAGCGAGGGGTCCCGGATTGTGAGAGGGCGCAGGCTGGGCTGAGAGCCCCCCTAACCCCCCACACGAATTTCATACATCAAGCCTCTAGTATTTTACATAAGTAACAAAGATCTATGATTTAGCAAACACAAGAAGATCTACTGAAAATGTATTAGAGGCTCTAGTCAGTATCTTCTGTTCCTGTCAAAATATAGTCCCCAGCCCTAACCGGTTTGGCTCAATGGGTAGAGCATTGGTCTGCGGACTGAAGGGTCCCAGATTCGATTCTGGTCAAGGGCATGTACCTTGGTTGCAGGCACATCCCCAGTAGGGGGTGTGCAGGAGGCAGCTGATTGATTTTTCTCTCTCATTGATGTTTCTAACTATCCCTCTCCCTTCCTCTCTGTAAAATATCAATAAAATATATTTTAAAAATAGTCCCCAATCACCCTTAGAAGATTCTGAGCCTAGTCAGAAAACAGCCATCAAAAGTGAACACTCAGCCCTGGCTCGATAGGTCAGTTAGTTAGAGCATCCTTTTGATGCATGAGGGATACAGACTTGATCTCTAGTCAGGGCACAAGCAAGGGGTGGCCAATGAATGAGTGAATGGGTGGAGCAAAAGATCAATGTCTCTCTCTCTCTCTAAAATGAATTTTAAAAAACTTTTAACATGAACACTTCTACCAGCACATCTAGCAACACATGCATAACCTTTGTGCCTGTTATAATGGGGATATTGCCCTTGGTTTTACCCATGGGCAATCCCTTTACTTGTGCACTGGCTCTTATCTTGCTCACTTAATTAAGGACATCACTCTTGCACTTATTCCCTCTCTCTCACATTATCAGATTTTCCCTCTCCACTGAATCATTCCCATTACCATCCAAACATCCTTCAGTATCTTCCATCTTAACTGGCCATCCCTTGGCCTGATCTTACCCTCCAGCTACTTCCCTATTACTTAGCACCCCTTTCCTGCAAAACTCCTTTTACAAGTTCTCTTTACTCACCTTTCACACTTCTTGACCTCCCATTCTTTCTTGAACCCAGGCCTAACAAGCTTTTGTCCCTACCACTTCACTGAAATAGCTCTGGCTGAAGTCATCAATGACCCGATGCTACTTTGAGCCTGGGTTAGTTCTCAGTCCTAATTTTATTCCATCTGTCAACAACATCTGACTCAGCTGGCCATTCCCTTCTCTTCAAATGATTTCTTCACCTAGGGCCAGTGGTTGGCAAACTGTGGCTCATGAGCCACATGCGGCTCTTTGGCTCCTTGAGTGTGGCTCTTCCACAAAATACCACGTGCAGGCACGCATGTACAGTGCAATTGAAACTTTGTGGCCCATGTGCAGAAGTCAATACTTTGTGGAAGAGCCACACTCAAGGGGCCAAAGAGCCACATGTGGCTCGCGAGCCGCAGTTTGCTGACCACTGACCTAGGCTATGTGACACCATTTCCCTAGATTCTTCTCTTACTTCATTAGATGTACACCGTAGCTATTCTTTGCGGATACTCCACACCTTCCTATTCTCTAAATACTGGAGTGCGCAGGCCTATTTTACCACCTCTTCTCTACATACACTCACTATCTAGGCAATGTCAAATAGTCCCATGGCCTCAGTGCCTTCTGCATGCTGATCACTCTTACACGTACCATATTTCATCAATTCTAAGACATACTTTCCCACACTCACTGTATTTTAAATTCGTCTGTGTCTTACAGTTGATGACATCTTTTAATTTTTGTCATCCACGCAGGGGTCATGAAGTAGTTGTTCTTGACTGCATAGGCGAGAACTCGGTAATATTTATTCATATTATCAACAATCCAGTTGTTCATGAGTCTCAAGATAAAGAAGAGCCACGTCTAATCTGATGCAGATCACAAAATCATGGGCTTTGAGCCCAATATCATGCTTGGGTAAGGTTTTTAGAGACTTTCGAGGTGCTGAGTATATTTTGCATGTAGGAGAGATTATAAACAATGGTGGCAGACTGTGGAAGGGTAGTTGTAGTAATGGCCTCATTTAATGGCTTCCCTGTATCCATGCTTGATGCTTTCTAACTGTAGAGTCCCTTCCCTGTCTCTGAGCTTGGCCTTCTATCTTGCTTTGATCAGTAGAATGTAAGCAAATGTGATTCAAGTAGAGAATTGAAAGGCACTTGTGCTCTCTGCTTTCCTTCTAACATGATTGGTTTGTTCACTCAATTCTCTATCCCAGCCATAAAAACATTCCTGCGTTAGTCTGCAGGAGGGGTATAAGACACAGCAGAGGAGAGCTAAGATGCCTAGTTATCCCAGCCATTTCAGCCAGCATACTATCCAGCTACTAGTACGCAGTCTTAAATCAGCCCACAGCCATGGGCCGGAAGCCAGCCAAGATCAGAAGAATGGCTAAGCCCACCCACATAGAGCTAAATAAATGCAAAATGGCTGGGTTCAAATATTCAGATGGAAACAGTGGCATAGAATACTGCTTTTGGTTGCTGAGGCATAATTAGGGTTAGTGGATATGTTACAGAAAAACAGACTTAAGTTTCAGGTGAAGGAGAATCATCTAATAAGTTAAAGGAGAGGGGATAGATGGGATATTAATTTATCAAGGGACTGCTATATGCCAGTCACTATGCTAGGTGCTTTACCTTAATCATTAAATTATGGAATATAGATCTTGCAGCAAGCCTGTGAGGTTATTGCAATGCCCATTTTGCAGATGAAGAAATAAAAAAATCAGAGAAGTAGTAATTTACTCACGATATCAGTCAGGGTTTCATCAGAAGTGGGATGGAGGGAAGAAGGGAGATGGATAGGGAGCGGAGGGCTTTCTTTCTCTATCCAATTATCCTACTACTTTTGGCTAATTGGGGGCCCTATTCATTGACCTCACTAGCCCTAGGCATGCTCAGTGCAAAAACCTCCCCCTGCACCATCCTGGCCAATAGGGAAACTCCCTAGTACTCCCTGACTACCTATGATAACAACAATGCTGAAAGTGAAATTTGAATTGAGTGTAGATGGAATTATAGAAGAAATAGGGACTATGGAATGTTGACACTGCTGCTATTAAAGTGACCTAGACCTACAACCTGCAGAACAGATCAAACTATTGACATATTTTTAAAAAGTGGTAGTGACAAAAAGGGTGAAACTTCACATTAAAGGAAGTCTTGAAGACATTTCATGACATTGAAAATGCAAAGGATAAAATGTTAGAAGCTGATCCAAACTAAAAAAAAAGCAAGAGTATGATTTTTGCCAAGGCATTGGGAGGACGCTTGCTTATTTCATATTATAAATTATACAACAAAAGATGATTACTATTCAAATTACTCTTGAGAAATAGAGTATTTTTGAGAAATGAAATAAAGCAATTTAATCTTCGATGTCCCTAATGTTTTAAATTACAGTGTACTAAATAATTTATTTTTTTCATTTTGTAATATATTTATTACCAAGATCAAGCATTTTTAATGCTTGGACAATATAAATGAAAAAATTCAGCTTTTTTTTCTACAATGAGTTTTTTTTCTCTATGTGTCTCCTTTACTATTCACACAAAACACTTCACTTCTGACAATTCTGGTCACAAAATATGTGGAGGTTTTTCCCCAACACCAAGCACTACTCTGTGACACCAGCTGGGTGTCCACCAATTCAACTCAACTCTGACTATCTACCTGGAGGTAATGTTGGGTCCCCCAGGGGTTAAGGGCTCAGTCCAGCCCTATGAGATCTCTACCCCCACTTCTGCCCACATACTTCAGATGCCAGTTAGAAGCCTAAATTATCACCTGTGCTTCTGACCAACTAGATAGAGACTGGAATTTTCAATGACCTCCTCCTTGAGTTCAATGAATTTGCTAGAATAGCTCACAGAACTCAGAGAAATGCTTACTTATGTTTACCAGTTTATTAAAGGATACAGGTGAACACTCAAATGAAGAGATACATGGGATGAGGTCGCAGGGGGTGCTGAATTCAGTGGCTTCTGTCCCCATGGAGTTGGGGTAGGTGAATTCATTCACCTGGAAACTCTCCAACCCTGTGCTCTTGGGATTTTATGCAGACTTCCTCACATAGGCATGATCAGTTATTAGCTCCAGTTCTAGTTCCTCTCCCCTCTCTGGAGGATGAGGGGTGGAACTGAAAACTCCAAGCTTCTAATCACAGCTTGGCCTTTCTGATGATCAGCCCCCATCCAGGAGCCCACCTGGAGTCTCCTTAAAGACCAAAAGATGCTCCTAATGTTCTTATAACTTAGGAATTCACAAGGTTTTAGGAGCCCTGTGCTAGGGACAGGGTCAGAGATAAGTACTAGAACAAGAGATGCTCCTAGTGTTCTTATCACTTAGAAAACCACAAAGGCCCGGCCTACGTCTCTCAGTGGTTGAGCATCAACTTATGAACCAGGGGGTCATGGTTTGATTCCCGGTAAGGTCACATACCTGGGTTGTGGGCTCAATCCCCGGTGTGGGGAGTGCAGGAGACAGCCAATCAATAATTCTTTTTCATCATTGATGTTTCTATCTCTCTCTCCTTCTGCCTTCCTCTCTGAAATAAAATAAAATAATATATATATATATATATACATATATATATATATATATATATATATATATAGAGAGAGAGAGAGAGAGAGAGAGAGAGAGAGAGAGAATGAATCACAAAGATTTCAGGAGTTCTATGCCAGGAACCAGGGACAGAGACCAATACATATTTTCTATTATCTCACAAACAAAAATTTGTAAATATCATAGGGTAAACTGTAATTTTTTCATTGATAAGGTAATTTTGCATGGTTTCAGCTTGCACAGTCATTTTCTATGATTGTGCGTGGCAATGCAAAGTGAGTACAGCCTGTACTAAGGAAAACAAGGAGGCAGAGTGCGCTGGAATGACAAGCTGAGTGAAAATCCCCCAGCTCAAAGCAGATGGCCATTCTGCTCTGCTGCTGCCCTGATTGCCTCTCAGGAGCAGGGGGAGGTAGAGAAGCCCTCAGGAGCGATCGGGGCCAGCAACTGCTGCTCACATCTGCTGACAGCGCCAAGTGATTGGGACCTGCGCCAGGTGCTGGCACCGGGTGCGAGCAGCGGCTCCAGTGCTGGCTGTGGTGCGAAAGGGGCCGGCGCAGGCAGCAGGTGTGAGTGCCTGATGGGACCTCACACAGAGGAGCAAAAACTTTTCAGTAACTACCAGAGGCTCACCCTGATGACAGTGACCAGTGCCCTGCTTTGGTCTGGCACCCCTGCTCACCTGCTCCACCATCCCACCACAGCTGACACCCACTATGTTCCACTCATGCCCTCTGGTGGTCAGCGCACATCATAGCAACCAGTTGTTCAGTTCCACCATTCGGTCTATTTGCATATTAGGATTTTATATATATAGATAGCCAAGACATGGAAACAACCTAAGTGTTCATCAACAGAAAAGAAAATTGAATATATATATGCAATGGAATACTATTCAGCCATAAGAAGGAAGGAAACCTTGCCCTTTGCAACAACCTGGATCGACTTTGAGGGCATTATGCTAAGCGAAATAAGTCAGTCACAGAAAGGTAAATACCACATGATCTCACTTATATGTGAAATCTAAAAATAAACCCCAAGGTAAACAAAAATGCTGAACTCATAGATACAGAGAATAGACAGTAGTATCCACAGGGGAAGGAGTGGGAGCGGGGGAATTGGATGAAGATGGTCAAAAGGCACAAACTTCTAACTATGAGATGAGATAAATAAGTACTGGGGAGGTAACGTACAGCACGATGACTATAGTTCTATGGTATATTTAAAAGTTGCTAAGAGAGTGGATACTAAAACTTCTCATCATAAGGAAAAACCTTTTTATTTCCCTTTTGTATCTATTTGATATGATAACTGTTATCTAAGCTTATTGTGGTAATCATTTCACAATATATGTAAGTGAAGGCATTATGCTGGACACCTTAAACATATGCAGTGCTGCATGTCAATTAGGTAGCTCAATAGAACTGAAAGGAAGAATGTTTTCCCCTATAGTTAGTTTATTTAAATATAATGTGTTCCTTTGAAGCTTTTGCTTATAAGAGCAGGAGTTTCTGGCTCTGGTTGCCTGAATGTACATCTTTGCTCCTTTTCCTTCAGGAGACAAGATTGTCTGGGTCACAAATGCCTACCGTCTCAGTTGCTATGTCAGAGAGGATGACAATTCTCATTCCAGTTCTTTCATGTGAAGTCATCCAGGTCATTTAATCTTCCATTGCAGTGACACAATGAAAGCCTCTCAGCCTAATGGGTTCAGGCACATCTTTCCTGGGCTGATAGCCAGGACTGAATTGATGTTCTGGTTTAAAAGCAGAAGGAAAGCACAAAGAAAATTTCAAGCCAAGGAATAAGCAAGAGAAAGAAAGAAATACGGTTCCTTTCAGTGGCTCTAAGTGAGAATTTCTCCTTAAAATCCCAACGATGCTCTACAGTGCTGTGCAAGTGATTTGTAAGGCCAGCAAGGACTGGCTGTGCTTAACAGGGTCATTTGATTTTATTGCCTCAGGTGGGACCACTGCTATTTTGGGCCTGATAAAGGAGTCTGCAGTGGCACACGTGAGCAAATTTAAAAAGGTAAATCATGTCTACAATGTGGTCAATTTGTGGGGTGGGAGGGGGGAGGGGAGAGTTCTGAGAAGAAAACTGGACAGTGCAATGTGAGATACAACCATAGACAAAACGTATTACATTCCCACATCCCTGGTGTAAAGATACACAAAAGACAGAGCCAGCTGTATTTATAGACGCTCTGCCTCCAGCTCTGAGTGTAATTGGAGAAACTAAAAGACCTGGCTCATTGGGTATATGTCCTTGCTAAGTTCCCGTACTTTCTACAATATCTTGGCTTCTGAAGAGTTTTTCTGGTTCCGCCTTTGACTAGCAGTATGACCTTGAACAAGTTACATACCTTTCCAGCCCTGACTTCTTCATTAGTAAAGTGAGAGGATCAAAGGAGATACCTAATGTGTCTTTCTTTCTTTTTTTTTTGTTACATGAAAAGTGTTTTCTTTTTAAAAATATATATATATTTTATTGATTTTTTTACAGAGAGGAAGGGAGAGGGATAGAGAGTTAGAAATATCGATGAGAGAGAAACATCAATTTAGCTGCCTCCTGCACACTCCCCACTGGGGATGTATCCACATGCCCTTGACCAGAATCGAACCTGGGACCCTTTAGTCTGCAGGCCGACGCTCTATGCACTGATCCAAACCGGTTAGGGCCTAATGTGTCTTTCAGTTGCATGGTATTGTGACTCTCAGAAGTTCTTCATGAGAAATGCTTTTAATTGGAGGTACATTTGGTGTCAATAAACTAATTTTTAAAAAAACAAATTAAAAGCCCAACCTTGTTCCAGAAAGGTTTTAAGGTGACTAGCCATCACTTTATTCCTCTGGCTTGCATATATATAAGGAAGTTTCTTTTTTTCCCCAGCCCTGCCCCATGGCTACCTTCAACTAAACTGAGGCATAGTCTGGGATGTCAGAGGTTTTCAAGAGTATTTTATATTGCATCCTAGATTAATTGGCAGCACAGATTAGCACATGACTGCAGGCAATTGAGATGTACTTATAGAAATAAGCTATATTAAAAATAAAATATCACTCATGTAATAGACAATTAGAAATGCTATCAACTAATTTGGAACAAAATAGGAAGAAATTTAAAAAAAAAACATTTAAATAAAATAATTGTCAGTGTACTAATTTAAAGAACTACCCACCACTGCCTATCTACTCTTTATATTTTATCTCAGGTGTAGGTTACAAACACACACAAATAAACAAAAAGCAAGCTTTGATTCAACATAAATATTTTCAACATAAAGTCAATTGATTATATTTATAGCTCACATATGGCTCAAACTCCTAAATGCTTTAGGAAAACTTGACATTAAACCTCATTTAGGTCTTCAAAGTTCTCATAGAATAATGATAGGCCTTCTAAGTCCTGATTTTCTACACATCTTCCAAAAAGCATATATATCGAACAAGAATAAATGGTCTATAGTTCAAGCATACAGCATAACTAGGATATAGAAGATAATATAATTCTCTTTTATTTATTTATCATCAAGAAATAAAAACAGAGCCAACTCATGAGCTATGCCAGCATGGAGAGTCGGGCTGATACTGGCAGTGGAGGAGTGAAGGTGAAATCTCCCCCCATAAAAAGAAGGGCTGCTGTGAGTAGAGAATACTAACATTATACCTGTGCCAACCACTTTCATGTGATTGCCTTTCATTATATGCCCCATGAAGTCAGGAAATGAAAAGTACTCAACATCGGTGATACGGCATCCTTGCCATAAATGTTTGACCTCAACTGACTTCCAGGACAGAGCCAGAAGAATTTAGGATGTGGGGTATTTTTTAGACCAACTGACCTGGACCCTAAAGAAGATTTAGTGTCATGAAGAACCAAAGGAAGTAGAAAATAGTTTCAGACAGTGGCGCTGGGGGTAAGGGGGGAGGGGGATAATGAGATATAATAACCAAATATTATGTGTGGATCTTGACCGGATTCTGGGTGGTTGCACAGCTATTATGGCCACCTGATGGAAGGAGGGAAATTTTCATACAACCCTGTGTTGCATGAGGTTATTGAAGTAATGTGTTATTTTTAAGATGTGACAATGGTGATGTGGTTGTTGTATAGGAGAATGTCTTCACTCATGAGAGATGCAAATTAAAAAATTTAGGGGTGCATTGCCATGAAGTCTGGAGTCTACTTTGAGATGGTTTGGAAAAAGGGAAGCATGCCTATACACAGTGAGTGATAGAGTGGATGTGATGGAACTCTAACAGCTGATCAATCTAATTGTTTCAACCTTTCTGTGGGTTTAAAATTTTTCAAAAGCAAAAGAGAAAGGCATCTTTCATTAAGCCTTTGAGATATTTATCTGACTATAGCAAACTTTCTGGTAACATTGTCCAAGTGCTCATATAATTTTACTCTCCGACTGCAAGCAGAGAGGAGAAAGACAGGAGGGAAGCTCATGCATCTGCAAGTACCAGTTTGCTTCATACAAATGTTGTGCCTGTCTGGAGTTTCTGACACAGTGTTTCTCAAAGTGTGGCCAGTGAACCACTTGTGAGCCTGCACAATACTGGGCCTGCCCCAGATCTGCTAGAACTCAGGAGGTGGGACCCAAGAGTCAAAACCTTAGCCAGTTTCCTGTGAGTCTTTGCATACTCAAGCTCCAGAAGCTTTGCTCTAGCAACTGACTCCACACTCAACACCACCAACCCCACCCCTAATGACATTTAGTATGAACATTATTTGCATTGTAAATTATTTTAGCAACAATTAGTGTGAACATTAATTAGCACTGTAAATTGTTTTTAGCAACATTTAGTATGAACATTAATTAGCATTGTAAATTGTTTTTAGCAACACTTAGTATGAACATTAATTCAAATTGTAAATTGTTTTTAGCAGGCTACATTAGAATTTTAAACAATAAGGCATGCAGAGAAAGAACAATATGATAGCAAATCCAGAAGGGTTACACTCCTTGAGGAGGTTCCCAACGTGGGTGCATCACCCAGCTCAGACATAATTCCACATTTCCAGTATGGAATTAAGTTTCACCCACTACTATTCCACTGTATTTGTAGTATGACTTCTTACACAGACCTCTAAGTCAAATGCATTTAATTCCTAAAATAATCACAGCTTCTTTCTCTCCCCTTCCTCTGCCCACTCTCATTCCCCCACATGATTGTTCACAACTCTGATTGTCATGTTTAAATAGAACAACAGCTTTCAGAGTGACTTCTTCACACTGGGTTAAGATTTTATATTAGCTAGATAGAGGACATAACCTAGTACCATCCACTGCAACCAACAAAACTTGTGCCTAAAGGAAATAAGATAAGGCAGTTAAGATTTGATTGGGGTGGAGGAGGGATGACAGGCTGAAAGAGCATACTGGAAGTGTGGAATTATATCTGAGCCTGGTGGTGCAACGAAGTTGAGAACCCCCATCAGCTGGGGCCATGAGAGGGCCCAGAGTTCGGAGAGTGCTAAGAGAGAGAAAGTGGTGCCAAGGATGGGCCAGAGGGCCATGGGAAAATAATTTTGCATACAGAATTTGGGGAAGGAAAGGAACATTTTTAATATTCTATTTACAAGTAATTTGGACCATGTGGACAAGTTCTTGGTTGTGGACCTTGACTGTAAGTCATTTGCATGGAGTTCCTCTGAATGCATTCCTTTTGAGTCTCCTGGAAGAAAGCACTACTTCCTCATCCCAATCAGGAAAACTTGGGATTGACGTCTGAATGAGAGCTCACCAAAGGCGCAGCACCATTTCCGTAACCTCTGCTGTTCGCTGGTGATAAGGGAAGAACCCTGGGTGGTGGGGAGTGGCAGCTAGTGGATAGTGGGTTTCTTTGGGGGTTGATGAAAATGTTCTACAATAGATTATGGTGATAGCCGCACAACTCTGTGAATGTACTAAAAACCACTTGATTGTACCTTTTAAATGGATGAATTATATGGTGATGTGAGTTATATCTCCATAAAGCTGTAACACATGTATTTAAAATCAATAAAAGCATATCTAAGGGTCACAAAGAAGAGAAAAAGGTGAGGTCTCTTTGGAAATTACAATTTGATTCTCTGGGAAAACTTCTAAACTATGCACCAGAAAGCCAAGGACAAATTCAGGAAACTTCTTGTTATCTAAGTTGGGAGGAGAGTAATTATGAAACTTCCCAAGAAACATGGATAAAAACGATAAAAATAAAAGATGGATTCTTTTGCATAACCTGCCCATTACTTCTGTGTTTTTTAAGTAGGTAAAGTAACCAGAGGGAATATAAAGAGGAGCTAAGAGTGTGGGCTACATTTCAGGACAAATTTCATGTATTATTTTTTAAATATATAGCATATCTCAAGAGCTAACACTGAGATGATGTAGGCAGACAGATGAGTGGGATTGTTCAGGTACTGTTATTATAATAATTGAATTTTCAGAAACAGAAACTCATGGATAGACAAGTCTGACTTCCAGCCTGTATCTCCTCTGCTATGTAATGTTTCAGGGACCTCAAAACCCTCTGCTTCAATTTGTTTGTCAGGGACAGTAATGTCTTTTCTTTAAGCAATGTTACCCAAAAACTCCTTAGGTCTTGGGGATGAGGAGGGGGGTAGAAAAAAGTGTGACTATCAAGTAAGGAGCCTTGCGGCCTTGCAAATCTCAGAAAGTGGAACTATGGAGCTAGTTGCGGTCTGAGGTCTGGCCATCTGGGTCAGGACATCCCATTTCCCAGGGCTCTGGGGTGTGTAGAGCTGAGAAGACTAGGGGGTATCTTGGGGAGAAAACAAAGCAAAAGTCAGGCAGACTGTCTAAGTGAGTCGCCAACCACACAGGTTTAAGAGAGAAACCATATGAGAGAAGAGGGTTTGAAGCAGAGGATGGAGGTGAGGCTAGGAGTCATCTCAGTGGTCATTATGGAGTGCTGCAGGCTCTTACAGGTCGGACTAGGGAATGGCTCAAACTCAAAGACTCACTCCCAATTCCTAATTCCATCTCAATTCCTAGGGCCAAATCAAAGAATGATGAAAGCCCGTAGTTTCAACAGCCAGGCAGTCAGCAAAATCTCCAAGGATAATGGTGTTTAAGGATCTCTGGAGTGATAGCCAGATCCCTTGCTAAACCATCCTCACTGTGTACCAAAAGTTTATTTGTTACATCAGATTGCACAGTTGTTGCAAGTAAAACCCATTTCTTAGCCCTGGCTGGGTAGCTCAGTTGGTTAAAGCATCGTCCCAGTACACCAGGATTTCAGGGTTGATTGCTGGTCAGGCAAATACAAGAATCAACCAAGTAATGAATAATTAATTGGAACAAAAAATCAATGTTTTTCCTCTTTCTCTCTCTCCAATCAATCAATCGATCGATCAAAAAACAAACAAACATTTGCTTACCCTGGCCATTTACTGGCTGGGCTGGTAAAAGTGTTGGAAGCCAATTAAGCTCTCTAAGGGTTAGTCTCCTCATTTGTAAAATGGGCATAATAATAGGGCCTACCTTACCGGGTTATTATAAGGATCACGTGAGATGAGACTTAAAAAGCACATAGATTAGTCCTTAGCACGGGGTATGCATTGAATTCGGCATCAGAATCAGCGTTATTGTATTTGTGTTGTTCTTAGTGATACTGAGGCTCATATCCTGGGGTTTGGGCTGATCAAAAAAGTTCTTGTCTGGCAGCTAGTGGTATCCCTAGATTTCTTGGTAACACTTGTGACCAAGAAAATGTCATATTGGCCTGCTGAGTGCTCGTTGTGTGATAGGCCCTGGTGTGTGTGTTTTATTTAGGGTATATCTTTTTAACTTCAGAATAACTCTGAATAAACAGACTGTTTAGGGAGCAAGCTCAGGATATTAAAACTCTGTCTGTCACTGTTGTTCCTCTGATATTCTACAGTTTCCATGCCTTCCATCATTCTAGTCTATATGTTTTTAGCTTTCCCTAAATCATTACCTATCCAAGTTCCACTCTTTCTGGCCAGGCCATCTTTTCCTTGATGCATTTACTGAGCTTCTTCATCATCATCATCATCAACAACAACAACAACACATCAACAATACATACACTCTACCAATGCAGGTATTTTGTTTTGGTTTGCTTTTCTCTGCAGTATCCCCAGTACCTAGAAGAGCACTTGTTACATGGTTAGGAGTTCAAGACCTATCTGTTGAGTGAATATGTTGTTTTTTTTCAGAAGGAATCCATTGCAGCCCTTAAGTAGAGTGGTGGGCCCCAGCCTCTCTCCCCGCTCTTTTTGGAGTGCCAAGAGGTGAGTAATCACCGGGAGCCTAGCTGTAGGCTCAGTCACGCCCTCATGCCTGCTTCTCGGTGTAGGTGATCACTCACTGCTAATTACCCGGGAAAAGACAGCTGAATTATGATTTGCTTGTGCAGCAATTTTCTTAAAATGGATCAATGTGAGTATTCAAGGGGATGAATCTTACAAAGTCTCTGACTTCAGTCTTATGTAAGTCTTCAGTTTTCAGGTAGAAAGACAAGCAAGCTCCAAAATTCTCTTTTAAGAAATCATCTTCCTCCTCCCTCTTTCAGTTTTTTAACCCTTTAATGTTCTGGCCAACTGTTGAGAGAAAAACAGGAAAGTAAACAAGTCAATATAAGAGATCCATTTTAGTTACTCTGATGATATTGAAACTACTTTGCACTCATACTAATACTAAAATTGGCTAAAAACATAGACACTTCAGCTTCAGTGCAGTGTCTTTGGCATCATGTAGCTTATTAGGTGCTAGAGGGTATAAAAAGAAGAGTCTAGGTCTAGATAGTATTTCTTAAGCCTGCAAGGATTCAGGTTAGGAGTGGGAAATGTCTCTTTTTAGTACAATTAGCAGCTACATTATGGAACTAAATTTAGGAAGAAGAGGAAGGTTCTAAAGAGAATTGCCCAGTTTAGACTCCTCATCTTATAGAGCATATTTCACTAATGGGATCATTAAAGCCCTGCATTATGTTTGACCCAAAACAAAGTACAAGCACATTTCCTGTCTACAGAACAGCACTGACTGTTTTCAAACAACAAGTTCTTGAAGGCAGGTAACAATAGAGCCACCCTTTCACACCCTCCAAGAGGCAGCCTGTGTGGGTGGATGGTGTGTGGTAGTAGATGGCATGTGCTTAGATAAGTAACTTTTTTTAAAAAAGGAAAAAGAAGACAGAAAAATACTGACAAACCCACGGGTTCTATCAAGATACACCAAAAACTTTTAATTTTCACAGCTGACATGACAGGGCTTAGCTAGAATTTGAAGAAAAGATACCTTCCCACCACCAAGGAAAATAGAGAAAAAAGAAGTAGCCATTTTGACATGGCCAGAGAGGATCTCTAAGATTCTGAGGCTCTGGCTTATACATATTTTATGCTGAGTTTTAAACTTTATTAGTAATAATAGTTGAAATAATAGTCATTATTTATTGCTTGCTAAGGGCCAGGAACCAAGCTAACCATCTAACTTTCTCACTTAGCCTTCATGGGTTGACACTGAACCACTGAGTCACACCAGCTGGCTAAAATGATTTCAATAATCACTTTTATAAATAAGCTAGAGAATATATCATAAACAATGTTATGTATATAACTGTTAGTGTATTAAATTTTATATCTGTTTGGAGGTTTTTTTCTTCTCTGATACTTAAAATAGTTTGACCCAATGGAAGGAACATGGGCTTTGAAATCTGAATTAAATAGAGTAGGAACTAATTACTTTTCTTATATACCTGAAAAGTCCATGGGTTCCCTGGGTTCAGGGATGACTGCATTTAAATACTTAAAAGGTATCATTAAGACCAATTTCTCTCTGTCTCTCTTCTTTCCTTTCCACTGTGTTGATCCCATTCATAGCAGGCTTCTCCCTCTCCTTTTAGTAGCAAGAGGTCATCAGCCATTATAGGTATCTGCTTTCAAAATCCCATTGCAATTGAAAAGAGAGAAAAACCCCTCTTTTGGTTTCTGTGGAAAAAGCCAGGCAATTCTCTCTGATAGGCTGTGGTTGTGTCACATGACACTTCTGGCCACTGTGCCTGATCAGTTGTGCCCTGTGTCCCACACCAACACTGGGGCCGCAGAGTCAACCCAGCCAAACCACAAGGAGGGGGAGGAATGGTGGGCAAGCAAAACCAATGTGTGCCCACTACAGATTTAGACACATACCAGTTTAAAGCCTCTGAGGATCTTACTACCTTGTGTAAATCACTTATCCTTTCTCTGTTAAATGGTATAAATGGTAAAGAATACCAGCATCCGGGATTCCTGTGATGATGTTACGAGTGAAAAACTTAGAGCCCCTTATTCAATGTGGACTGCAGAAGGCACTCAAGAAAAGGCAGCCTGAATTCAGTTCGCTTGGTATTAAATAACGACACGAACATGGCACTGTTGTGACTGCCTCTGTTGTGGAAAACCTCCAGGGCATGGCTTTCTCTCTGCCCCACTCCACTCACAGAGAGAATCTCCTTGCCAGGTTCAATAAGCAAAAGTGATGAGTGTCATTAGCATTACTAAAATGCACACCTGCATTAGCTGCATCAGAGCAGCTGTGTTTACTAAAATTCACCAACCTTTCCACAGTAATTTCTCACTCATTACTGAGAGGTGGAGAATTATATTCTATTTGATTATAAATATACCCCCTATAATTTCATCATGAAAAAATGAACGTCGCATTAGCCCTGTGCAGCACTCATTGCCATTCTTTCCCTGACTCCACCTAAGGCTCCATAGGCCCCTCCTTTCACCTCCAGCATCACTTTGCTTTTCTACTGAATAGGTACCTTCTGTAGCTGCACCAACAGGCAGAGAAGGATCACTGTGCCCGCAGGAATGACTGATCCTGAGTCACTGGATTATTGCTCTCAGGGTACAGGGAGGACCATATATGGAACATAGGTTGTCCCCTGGAACGCCTCTTTGTCCCTCCTGACCTAATAGCACAAATAAATGGAAAACCGAGACCTAATCAGAAACTGTCATTCCATGGGGCCTAATACTTTATCAGTAATAATGAGTTAGTTTTGTTAAGTAATCTCTATCACTGAGGCTTAAAAATAGGACCTTAACCAGTAATTCCTCATTTGTCTTCATAGTGTAGATTAATATTTCTTCTGAGATTTCAGATTTAGCCAATACAAACAGCATTTAACATCAACTACAGCCACTCACTTTTAGGAATTCTTTTTCATCTTATCCTGCTGATGGCCTGAGGCCATCGATCTGGAATCTGGCCAAAAGGGACATAAGATAGTAGGGTGTTTTGGTTTTTTTTTGTTGTTGTTGTTGTTTTAAATAAGATTAATATGAAGATTAGTTTTCTTTGTTTGCAAGCATTATTTTCCCTAGTAAATAACAATGCAACTTACCTTAGTTGAATTCTTGAATTTATATATTTACCATGAATACTCAATCAATAACTTGATAGGTTCTATTTTATGAAACTTGAATATGTGAATTGTATGAGTTTAATAAAGTGATATTTCCAAGCACAGAAAGAAGAAAATGGTTGATCATTACAAATGAATGTTCATTCTAGAAAGAAACTGCATTCTGTTATTAGTAGCATTTATTTACCTCTCTACAGGTCAATTTTTATCAATCCTTTTAGCTGCCTTCGTGGCAATTCTAGTGTCCTATCTTTGTACTGTTTGACATTTATCTTAATATCCCCAATACCTAGCAAGACACCTTACACATTGTAAAAGCCAAATTAATATTTGGGAAACTGAACTTGATTTGAAAAATATAAAATTACAAGCGATACAGGAAAGGCCTAAAGTTCCTTTAGCTATTTATTTGTCCTAGTAATATCAGTTTTATTGATTTCCTGGAAAAGTCATTTTATAATTGGAAGAACAGTTTTGCTAATGATTCATTTGTAACTTCTCTACCTTTCATTTCATCCCATTAATCCCTTGGAAGTTTTTAGTTTCATAATTCAATAATTAAAAGTACATGGTCTTGAATCATGATGAAATCTTTTAAGTGGCCTTTTATTGTATTAAGATTTTGTAGGTGAGTAAAAGTTATTTGATCTTATTCTTTATTAAAAATGTATTTTTACTGATTTCAGAGGGGAATGGATAGGGAGAGAGAGAGATAGAAACATCAGTGATGAGAGAGAATCATTGATCAGCTGCCTCCTACACACCCCACATTGGGGATTGAACCCTTGACCCAGGCATATGCCCTGACCAGAAATTGAACCGTGCCCTCCTGGTTCATAGGTTGACGCTCAACCACTGAGCCACACAGGCTGGGCTAATCTTTTCCTTAAAATAAAAGTCATCAAAATTATTGACTACATGTTGTGTCTTCTTAAACTTTTCTTGGATTATTTGTAGTCTTCATTCATTAAAGCAGGCATTAACAGTCACATTGAACAGAACAGAGAGCCGAGGTTAAAATGATTTATTCCTGACCATTTTGCAGCATGGCAAGGCCAGGTGGAGAGACTGAAGCTCACTAAGACAGCTTTCCTCTGCCTCTCACTCCTCCAGGTGCCTAATGCCTAACAGCTGCATCAACTCACCCGTGTCATTTAGTGCACTCAAAGATGACTTGCTTTTCTCAGCATGCCTGGTGCATCAACAGATGCCTTCTTGGCTTCAGAATATCAACGTGTCTTCCCAGGCACCTGACTTCCCATGAGTGGCAGGTGGTAGAAGAACAGAACAGTGCTTGCTTCAGTAACACCAGTCCCAGCTTCTGACCCACACTGCTCTGTGTTTTCTTTCATCTGTGCCACCTCAGGTGTCGCAACAAATCGAGTTAGCACTGTAGAGTGTTTTCACCATATCACCTGCTAAGACTATCCCACAACAATTCCTCTGTATCATCTTTACACCAGCTAAAAGGCAGCCCTCTGCTGGGAAACATCACCTGCTCTCAGAAGACAAAGGCAGGAGGTAATTGGCCATTGCAGGGCCATTGCTATGGACTGAATATTGGTGTCCCTTCCAAATTCATGTGTTGAATCCCTAATCCCCACTGTGATGGATTTTGGAGATGGGGCCTTTGAGAGGTAATTGGGTTTGGATGAGGTCATGGGAATGGAGCCCCTGTGATGGGTTTGGTACTTGTATAAGGGAATGAAGGGACCAGAGTGTTTTCTCTCCACCATGTGAGGACATAACGAGATTCTGTCAGATTACCTCTATAAACATTGTTCCTGGCTTTCAGGCTGCTATATTCCTCCTCAAAGCAGTGTTTTGCTATCAAAATAAAGCAATTGAGAGCATCCCAATGGAATAAGATATAAGGACTTAAATAGAAGGCAGCTCCATCTTTTCTAAAGGATAATTTGGGGGGAACTTTTGAAATGTTCAGAGGCATGGTGTTTGATCTAATAAATCTAGATTATGTCCAGGAAATACACATTTTTCAAAAGCATTCCATATGATTCTGGTTCAGCCATCCCAAAACAGGCATTTAGCAGCGCATATGTGTCTGTGAGTATTTGTAGGGGGTGGGGGGTGGTATTTCTTTCCATACCACTACCCCTAGTCCTTCCCAAGGCAAGCAGTGTTACCAGCTTGGCATAAATACCTCCATACTTCGCACCATGCATATATATATATATATATATATATATATATATATATATACATATATATATACATATATATATTTGGAGTTATTTAATCATATTTTAATAAAATGGAATATTACAAATTAGTCTGACTTTTTCTTAGTATTGTCTCAAGGACTCACTTCAGTATATATACACACACATACATGCAGGTTTCTTAACCTCAGCATTATTGGTATTTGGGGCCAGATTATTATTTGTTTGGGGTGGCTGTTTTGTACATTGTAAGATGTTTAGTGAAATTCCTGGCCTTTACCCACTGGATGCCAGTGGCCCTCAGTCCCCAGTTGTGACAATCAAAAATATCTCCAGATATTGCCAAATGTCCCCTGGGGCACATAGTCACTCCTGGTTGAGAATCACTGATATAAATTATTCGACTCTTTCCTGTTAATGGGGATTCAGGTCATTTGCCGGAATTTTTGGTCCCACTCTGCAATAAAAATCTCCTATAAAAACATTGCTTCTATTTCTGTAGGGTAGATTTTCGCAAATGGTGTTGCTAGGCAAGTTGATAGGCATTGTCAGATTACTTTCCTAAGAGCACGCAGCAATTCACATTCCCGCCACAGTGCCTGAAAGAGCCCCTCCACTCTCACTAGCACTGGATATTAACCATCATGTTTGTTTTTTTCTATTTGCTAGTGAGATGCATTAAAAAAACAAACTGTGTTCCAATGTTGCTTTGAACATTGTGAGCATGTCGTCCCTTATTTATTGGTCATTTGCTTTTCATGTTCTATGAAACCTATCATGTTCTTTGCCTATTTGTTGTCTGTGTTTTTCATTTTCACCAATTTGGAGGAGCTCTTAATTAGGCATATTAACCCTTTTCATCAGTATTGCAAATAGTTTGGTTGATTGGTTGTTGTTGTTTTGCAGTCCATCATTTATCTTTTGAATTTGTTTTCTGATGCTGTAATTTTTTTCCATTTTATAAGGTTAATCTGTGGAAAAGTCTTTCCTTTTTAATATAGGGAAGTACAAGGGGGAAGTGACTTGCTCAAAGTTTCATCTTCAGTTAAAGGTAGATCAGAGACAGGACACAGATCTCCACTCGGGGCTTCCCTTTACCCAGCAGGGAGCTGCTCTTCCCACTCTGCCCTGCCCTCTCCACTCCATCTGTGCATGTTTACAAACAACTAGCAGAATGGACTTGAAAATGCAGGACAGCAAAGTGTAATCAAATATCATAACATGATAACAACCCACGTGCCTTGAGTACATAATAATTACTTTATGTTGCCCTTTTTAGCCATCTAAACACCTAAGCAAAACTTGGGGAGAGATTGCCATCCCCCTTGGCACATAGGCAGGGTACCAGGGATAGAGCAGATGGCTATGGGGCATTCCTGGTGGGGATTTCTGCCAGCGAGCATTCAGTGAGAGGCTCATAGATAGTTTAAGTGAGACAGCCTAGCCCTGGAGGCTAATGTGTTCACATGGCATAATGTCTTTTCACAAACCGCTGGGCTGTTTATCTGTGGCAGAAGGAAGCAGGGCTTTTAGAAGCTCTGCCTAACACCATAAACATCATATCACATTGGAAATCTATTTCCTGTAAAAGAATGAATGTATTAGGAAAATATTCCTTGAAATGTTATCACATCTGCTAAAATTGTGTATTTTTGAAAACAAAATAAAAATCCAAATCTTTATTCTCTGTATGCACTGAGCCCATTAATTTCTACATGCAAGATTTGCCACACTGTTTGATACATACTTGCAGCTGTATACCCAAAGAAATGCAATATGGTGACCAAGAGTTTGTGTGTTTAATAGCACATTGAAAAAAAATGGAAGTCAGATGGCCCATCTCTGCTGTATCACTCCATTAACCTTCTGTACAACTTCAGGGAAGCCAGTGAAAGTATTAACGCTTGTTCGTGCCTGACCATTTCAAACATGTGTGGATGCAAAATGAATAACAAACACTGGGAAATTTTAGCTTAGATGAGAACTCTTTTCAGAAGTTTGTCTGGATTACTGAGTCAGTGATTTTCAACCAGGATGGTGGGCGGTGGATGGAGAAGGAATTTTAAAACTACGCATCTCACCTGGGATTCTGACACGCCCTTTTATAAGGCATTCCCCCCCCCCCCCACCCCACACCAAAGGTACAATCAAGTAAGCCAATTACAGTTAGAAATGATGAGGTACCTCAGGTGAGTGGGGCATGGGAAAAGATTCAACAATACTGATTTGAATATCTGAAGAGATTTATTCAAGTGGAAATCAGCCTGACAAATACACACACACACACACACACACACACACACACACACACACACCCCAATACTACTAAAAGGAGGCTGTAGGTGATACTGTGCTGGGTGCAGTGAAGAGTACAAATATAAATTTTTTCGATGTACTTTTTTCAGCTTCCAGTCAACAGACATTGGTGAGCCTCGCATAGTACTGTTCATCATACAAATACTTACTGAGGGTCTGTTAAGTGGAAGACTGTGTGCTAAAATTTCTAAGATGTGATCTCTACCCTAAGAAGCCCAAGGTGTGATCCCTTACAGCCTACTTGACGCACTTAGGCAAG
The DNA here is from genome assembly GCF_964212035.1 of Myotis nattereri. NCBI lineage: Eukaryota > Metazoa > Chordata > Mammalia > Chiroptera > Vespertilionidae > Myotis > Myotis nattereri. The sequence goes on from NC_138079.1 coordinate 40,474,838, forward strand.
AACACAAAGAGTACTGGGATCGAGCAAACACCAATACCCTATTCTCCCACTATATGTACATGGAAATCCTGGCTAAACTACAACAAATGAAATATTTTAAATACAGTTGAATCCAAAATAAGTGAGGAGAAATTTCTGGTAAACAAGTGAAGAAAGACCTTAAAGCTATAGAAGTGAACAGCTGCCTGGGGGGCAGGGTGTTGGATCTGGACAAAAGCCCTGACATCTGAGCGGGGGTTGAGGATAGGGTGTAGGAAGTTCGTGGGTACATGAGAGTGAACTCGGGCCTGCTCAAAGTAAAACTGGGCCCAAGACGATTTTCAGAAAGCTGGGACTTCCTCAAGGATAAGGAGGGGAAAACAGCCGTTCACCAACTCAGAGAAAGATAAACAAGTGTGTCTTTTACTAGGGCTTTGGGGGGATAAAAGGGTCCTATAGGAAATCAAAACATCAATTCTGTATCACTAAAAACAAACAAATCCTAGTTCTTGGTAGGTAAAACCCTCTGGAGCACTCAGCAGAATCAAATCAAAGCAAAAACTATTAAGTGGAAATATTTTCACAACTGAGAGTAAATTAGACTCATAGAGGAAAAAGGAAAAACAACAGTAAGTGAACTCATAAACCAAAATTACGAACCACACAAAGGAATGATCCATTAGCAGAAACAACAGATCCAGGCAGCAAGCTGGGGCTCAGCACCTTGTTTTTGTCTCCCAGGACCACTGTCATTCATTGCCTAAGGTTCCATCTTGAAAACTGTTCTTTCATATATTTTGTCTGGAGTTTCTTTTTTGTTGTTGTTGTTTCAGATGGGAAGGAAAATCCAATTCCTGTTGTGCTATATTAGCTGTAGGGAAGTACATAGTATTTTTTAAGGATGGTATATGTTTATTAAACATTATCTAGACTATTGGCTAATTGAGCAATGTAAAGATAATCCAAAATCAGTTTGGCGATATGTCTTCATTTATAAAATCAGGTTGGGAGAGTAACCATGGCATGTCACTGGAGCCTTTCATGTCGCAGATGAAAGTTCCTTCAGCTGTTCACACTGCAAATCAGGACTTGTTTAGTTCTAGCACCTTGTAATCCACGTATTCATGGTTCAGCCCCACTTCTCAATGTGCATGCACATTGGTCAGACAATAATTTATAGGATATGGATATCTGAAAAGCTTCCAGGTAATGCCAGTGATTGGCCTGCCTGAATGAATGGGTACAGTACAAATCAGGGTTTCTCAGCCCCAGCACCATTGACACTGAAGGGTGGATCGTTTTTGTTTTCGCTGGAGGGAGCACTTTCCTGTGCTCTTTAAGATGTGTAGCAGCTTCTTGGCTCTACCCACCAGCTGCCACCCCCACTCCCAGTTGTGACAACCTAAAATGTTCCCCCAAACTGCCAAATGTCCCCCAGGAGACAATTTTGCCTCCAGCTGAGAAACAAATTAAATCTAGACCTTAATTGCATTTTATTAATTTCTATATCCCCAGCACTCAGGAGAATGCACTCAATAAATGGCTGTGCAATTAACAAATGAATGAATGAATGAATGAGTAGCATGCATAGATGAATGTCATCAGTCCTTGTCTTATAGAACAAGTATCCCCAGAGCTCACTGTTCTTAGTAATCACCGGAGTTCTTATTAAAATGCAGATTCTCCAACCCCGATCCCAGGGAGTCATTTAATATATATGAGGTGGGGCATGGGAATTTGCATTTTAACATGGGTTATAGTGATTTCTCAGTCAGAATCTGAGAAAGCCCCGAATCCAACTACAATGCTAAAAAGTATTTATTAGAGGGGAAAAATACACCAATAATAAAGTCTCTAGCCATGTTTACCTATCCTATTCAGTAAGCCTATGTAATTTCAGGGACAGGTAAACAAATATTTGGCTCCTCCACAGGTCCAAGAATAATTTGCTTTAAAAAAAAATTCAGCTTAACCTACAACTGTACATTATGATGCCAGTTACCATGTGATGTTTACTTTGGGATAAAAATCAGAATGTCAGCTTAGAGTTCAATGTGGCATCTTTTGACTAGTGCTCTGAGTAGAACCATCAACCAGGGTCTATAATCAGAGCAAGTTCTTGAAATGGGTTCAGTTTCTGCATCAGCCACTTCTTTCAGAACTTGATTGAATAGAGTCCTTCAGTTCCAAAGGCAGATTTCGGTCCAAGTGACCTCCGACCCTGTTTCTATGGTGATTATTTCATAGAGTTGAAAGTCCAGGGAAATCACTTTAAAGGAAGGATTTTAATGATTAGCTACTTTAAAAAAAATTCAATAACTTTTGAGTAGAAAAGGCTTTATTTCTTAATATTTTCAACTGTCAAGAGACCCTACATAGGAAAATATATTTACATATTTTGGGTTTGGTTTAATAATTTTCCTGTAAAACAGATTGCTGTGGTCAGAGACTTGGTTTTCTTTATTCCTGTAAAGTTCTTTTCAAATATGATAGTTTCCATTCTATTTGTCTAAGGCAGCGGTTCTCAACCTGTGGGTCGCAACCCCTTTGGCGGTCGAATGACCGTTTCACAGGGGTCACCTATGACCATCCTGCATATCAGATATTTGCATTACGATTCATAACAGTAGCAACATTACAGTTTTGAAGTAGCAACGAAAATAATTTTATGGTTGGGTCACATGAGGAACTGTATTTAAAGGGCCAGAAAGTTGAGAACCACTGGTCTAAGGAGTAGGAGTTATGTCTCCACCTATCCAAGAGCTTTTGGAGAAAAGGGGGGCTTTGGAGCACTTCACAGACTCACTGGCCACAGAGTATTCTAGCAGGAATGGATCAAGGATTCAGAAAGGTCGATGCCATGTGGGAATTATTATCTTAGCATCGAAAGGGGCCCATAGGAGTAAGATCCGCTGATGTGTGCTAATAACGATGTAACATGCATTAAGAAAGGACATGCTCTTCTTGGTACACTTATGGCTCAGAGCTATTGCTGTGCACACTTCCGGGAGGCACCCTGGGTACGGCTGGCAGTACTATCCTGATTGGCTCTCTCAGGGCAGTTAGCTCAGAAATGAGCCTCCTCCGGGGTGGAGAGAACCACTAGACCTTTCACTGGTTTTAATCTGGGACCTATCCATGGGTGAAGTTCAAAATACTTCACAGTATTCACAATCAGCATAGTAATATAAATTAGTAATATATACATCAAACATCAACATTTTTCTTCTATTCTCTAGATCAGCTAAATGAGATAGCATACAACAGATATAAATTGTGCAAAATATTCATCAAATCAACCTAATATTTTTGAAATGATTTGTTGAATTTTAAGAATTGCAAGTGTGGTCTTTTGTCTGACCCACTGTCACAAGTTAAATGATGCCCCTGCCTGAGCTACCATTTGGTGAAGGGTTTGCATCAAACTCTTCCAATAACTTCCCCATTAAATCAGTCACCCTTTGGCCCTGCCTCACCTCAGCAATGCTGCCTGTTTCTAGAGCAGCAGGCAAGCCTTGCACTCTGCCCTATTGCCATTGTCACCTTGGTCCCCTCCGTGACTGCCAGGGCTACTCACAGATCCAGTGACGAGACTGCAACTGGGTAGCATCCCTGGGTTCTTACTCATAATTTCACTAAGTAGGAAATTGCACTTCTCTTTCAAGTTGACCAAGTAGCAGTTGCATTCCAAAATTGTCTAACCTATGAAAAAACTGCCTGAGATGGTAATACATTCAATATCTCTATTATTACCTAGGTCACATTACAGCAGGGGACCCATTTGTTAATGGTCGGGGTGACATTCTACAACAATCAGCTTAAATTAATGAGTTGACATTAGAAATTATTAATTACATCTACTGCTTAGTTCAGTTACTGTTATATTCTGAGAAAGAAAAAAAATGGGTATCACTGTTTAACTCATCTCTACCAAAATTCAAGCTTATATATTCCCATAAGAGTCAATAATAATATTAGCATCTTTTATACAAATGACAGCATAATAAAATAAGTATACATGTACTTATAAGTCTATACCTGCTTTCAAAAAAAGAATTAGCTCTTTTAACTTTAAACAGTAAAACATATAAAACACATATACAATAGGGTAGTTAAAAATAAAGGTGAAACAAGTATGACTAAGGAACACAAGAGGTAATTGAATATGATCATTATTATGAGTATTAGATTTAACTGAGTCTCTTAGCAGCCAATGCAGAAAGAAAAAATAATGGGTTGAAAAGTCAACTGTTATCTGTTTAAAGGGAACCATTCCAGCTCTTCCAGTAAAACAGTTTCCTGGCACTGAATTATGAGACAAATTTAGTGCATGAAATTTTCTTCAAAAGATAGTGAATAATGCAACAGAAAATGCCCTTGATATCAGCAAATAGAAGATGCAGAAACGGTCTTCATGTGCCAAATTAAATATTCACTTGAATAGAAATACAATATTAAAGTCCGTGAAGACTTTTTGAATTACATTTACAGGCTGGTATAAGAGCATTGGCACAAAGGAAGTAAGCCTGGAGAGGAAGAACAATGTGGTCTGGAGATAACGTTTCAAATCCTGGATGCTGATTTTGCAGTAAATGGGCCAAATATGAACACTTGTGCACATGGAGTGTGGAAGCCAAGCCTCCCTCAGCCTCTGGTAAGCTGGTGCTGTCGGAGTGGTGTGGTGACAACAGCTGAGCCCTCACTCATAGATCTCACCCTGCAATGCTGGCTACCTTGAGTGGTCACATGGTTTTGAACGCCACTCTTCTTGGCATGTTTTCAAACTGAGAAACTAGGGATACAGCACAGTTGAAACCCATCTGCTTGAGAAATAGGGGAAGTCATGGCAGCACAGCTCAGCGAAATAGGCAACATTCTATTTATTAAGGCACATGATCAAGAACTACCATTGTCAAGTCTGGGGAGTGGACTGTGGGGTCCTGTGAGTTGAGCTGGCTGGGAGGAGCAGAGGGGAGAGAGAAGGTCTAATCAGGTGCCTCTCAAGCTTGTGCCAGCATCAGGATTCACAGGCCCATTTCTGCAGGGTTTGTGCAGGAATGCAAATAGAGGTCCATGCTTTGTACATCTAAATAGAGTTATAGATAAGGTAACTAATGCTAGATAAAATATACTCCATCCTTCTACCTTCCTAAATATGCCTTCAGAATGAACTGAAAAGCTAGATTCAATTTAGAACCTTAAATCCTGTGAGTTCTTCCCCAGTCCTCCGTCAGACTCCTTCTCTTCCCACCTCCAGATTTATCCCTCATGTCAAAGGGCCTCATGAACATGTGTGTGGACATCCTAGCTTGCATGTCCAAGTTCTTTTCATGACCCCTTATCCAGCTAAACAGCTGTTTCTTGGGCGACCCCTAAGCCCTGGAGGTACACAGAGCAGTGGCAGAGTTCACTCTTGGAAAGAAGGACCAAGTTGGAGGGTTATGGAGACCCTGAAACTAGTTCAAGACATCTGGGCAGTGAGTTCTGGGATGCCTGGTATTTAGAGATGGGGGAGTGGATTCATGCAGGCACACCTCTTTGGTTTGGTGAATTCTTCATCTCATGAAGAGGGACATAGCCGGTGGAGGCAATAGCAGAGCCCTCTAGCCTCGGTGTAAGGGTGAGGGTGAGTGATTAAACACTGGTTATAAGGACCATCTGAATGCAATATTTGTAACCAACACCTGCCCCCTGACCTCCATTGGACACCAGAGTTAATTTTTCCATTACCTGAAGTTCTGCAAAAGCTGCCCCATTAGTCAAAGAAGACAACATTCACAGATAGAGTAGGTTCTAGGGCAGTGATGGCGAACCTTTTGAGCTCGGTGTGTCAGCATTTTGAAAAACCCTAACTTTGGTGCCGTGTCACATATAGAATTTTTTTGATATTTGCAACCATAGTAAAACAAAGACTTATATTTTTGATATTTATTTTATATATTTAAATGCCATTTAACAAAGAAAAATCAACCAAAAAAATGAGTTCGCATGTCACCTCTGACACTGTTCTAGGGCCTTTTCCTATGAGTATAGCCCCAAAATCTAGATGATTTTCCATGCTCTGCCTTCTCACCTCGGGCAGCTCTTCTGGCCATTTCTTCCAGCTTTCTCTGCCCATGTTTACACAGGCTCTCTGTTCCACCTTGTGACCTGGAGAGGCCCACACTCCCTGTGTAACTAACTCACAGCCCTCCCATTCACGGCAGCGCCTGGCTCTGTCCAAGGTGCCACTCACGTGGTCTGGTTACTCTGGATTAGTTATGACAATCTTGACTTCAGGTCCGTCCCTTGGAGCCACATGGCTCAGGTGCCTCTTTTTAATGACACCTGAAATATTTCTTCCTTTTGGAATGTTACAGTGACAACAATGAATGAGTTGAGAGTATGGGATTTCAAACAGACCTGAGTTTGAAGCCCAGATCTTCCACTTACTAGCTTTGTAAACTTTGGCAAATCACTTAAACTTCCAAGGTTCAATTTCCTCATCTAAAAAAAAGAAGAGGATATACTCACCTGTAGGCTTGCTGTAAGAATTGGACAAACTAAGTGCCCGACTTATGGTAAATGTTTCATAAATGTCAAGGTCCTTGCTTCAAAAGTGCTTCCAAGGGCATACCTTCTGCCAAAATCTATGTAGTCTTCTTCCAAGTCTGGGTTTCCAGTTTAGCATCCAGGGCCCTGGGACAATTGTCTCCATCCCCATCTCTTGTCTGCCCCTGACGTGACTTTCCTGTTCCTGCCAAGAATATTTCCATACATCCCCACAAGTGACTCACACTGTTCGGCTTTCATGGTTCTGCTGATGTCATTCCAGCTGCAGTGTGTCCAACCCCTGAGTAGCTCTGGGCATTGGACCTCCTCTCTCTGATCCTAGGTCTGTTTATGTCAAAGCCTAGCTTTGGTTCTCTTCCAAAGAACCACTGAACTCTCTCCTTCCCGCTCTCCTGTACCACATGTGGTAGATTGTGTTTTCAACAATGGCTGTGGTTGACCTCTCTGATCCAACTTCCACTGTTGCAATGTCACCTTGCCAAAGGGTGCAGTCTGTCTCTCCTGCCCTGAAACTGAGTGGGCCACTTTGACCAATAGGATGTAGTCAGATACGGTTTTCAGTATTTCTGAACCCAGGCCTTATTACCTTGAGACTGCCATGGAATAAGGAAGCCCAAGGTAGCTGTGTGGGAAGAGAGAGAGAGAGAGAGAGAGAGAGAGAGAGAGAGAGAGAGAGAGAAAGAGAGGTCCACCAGCCCCTAGCTGTTTCAGCCATCTGTGTAACCAGCCTTCCAGATGGCCTCAATGATACCACCTCCTAATGTTCGCACTCTTGTGTAGTTATCTTATATTGTATTAAGACTTGTGTATGTAATAAAAAAAACATACAGAAGAAGTATTTGTTGGGATAAAAGATTGCAGTCTCAGTCAGTCTCTCTGTCAGCACTTGCTATGGAGAAATTCAGCCATCATGGACTTAAGTAAAAGTCACTCGTAGTTAATAATAGGTGGAACCCAGATTCAAGTTCAGACTGCAGGGTTTCAAAGCTCACATGATTAACAACTACACCTTCTACCTATCCTAGAATTCAGGAGAGCCCCCAGTATACTTATTATTGCTTAGTAACAATCCCTGAGCCTCACCCCACTCCCATAAATGATGAGCTACTATACTGCCTATTTCATTTTCTAAGTGAAACCACATTAGATTTATTTATTATGCTGCTAAACATCATTCAGTGTAAGCCAGACACCACAGAGTGCAGTCACTTGTTTTTATTGTTTCCAGTTCTTTCTCCAAGCATTTTGTTTCATGTCTTTATGTATATCAGCAGGTCGTGTCTTCTTCTGTAGTGTAAAATAAATTTTAAAAGTAGAAAAAAGGTAACATTTAACATCACGCAGTTGTACCTTCTGGCTCTGATTTATTTCCTCTCTTCTCAGTTTCCTATACTGATCTGTATTGAGTGGGTTGGCTGCCATCTTAAACGAAACAACACATAAATTAATCTGTTGTGGTCCAGGATGCTGCTCTAGGGCTAAGTGGCTTATGCTCTTTTATACTGCTAATGCTAAGGTTTTGTTGCTCTAAACTGCATTGTTTAACACATTAAACGCCATGTCAGTCACTGGTGTCTGACTACTTTCCATCTGGAAGACAAAACAGGCTGGGCGCTTAACGTGTTAAAGCTATTTTATGTTGCTTTTGGGTGTAAGTGTAATAGCAAGGTAACTTGCTGCTGACTTCTCAATAATCCCTTATTTGCAAACAATGAACCATGCTGCACTGAAGAAGGTTTTTGCCCTCAAAAAGCTTAAGGCTAGTGATAGTTAATACATCTACCAGGCTAAAATAAAATAATAAAATAAATCTACCAGGCCTCCTGGGTGGTACAGCAAGAGGGGTGAGAGGAATTCATTTTCCAAATGTTTTTGGAGTACCTGCAATGCTGCAGGCAATGTCCTAGGCATTTGGAACTTGTCAATGAACAGAACAGACAAGTAGGGAGAGATTATGCTCTAGTGGGGAGTGATAGATACTAAATAATAAACTTAATATATGAGATTGATAAATATTAGAAGGTAATGCATTTTAGCTCAAAAAATAGATAGAGCAGGGTGAGGGGGAATTGAGTGCCTTCATTTGAGTCTCTTCTCTGTGCCAGATGTGTTACAGGAACTCTTGATCATCAAAATTACCCAATCCTGAAGATGGAAGAAAAAAAAATTGGGGTTCTGAGAAATCAAGAAACGTTGATCTGTATAATTCAAAGGCCATCATGCTATTTCCCTTTAGACATATTAAAATAAAGACACAAAATAAAGACACAAAGTTCAATAGAAGAAAATAAGAAAGCAGTGAATTATGAAGGGTTTTGGGGAAGGCTTCATGGGGGAGGTGACATTTGAGTTGGGTCTTAAAAGATAAGCAGAAAAGAAGAGGGGAAAGGATGATCATTGAGGGAATTCTTAATCCATGGGTATATATCTATTTCAAAACATTGGCTATTAAGCTCAAATTCATGACTGTGTGAAGGTTTGCTGTCTCAAACATAAAGCCTCAAAAGGTTTTCCTACTGAATGACAATTTATTTTCTAATGGGGGATACACACTCCACAGCACTACAGAATTCAAATAAAATGTAAAGAACATAATGCAGTGCTTCCATGTGCTCTCGTAATAAGGAACAGAACTGCCAAGTCAGCATTTTAAAAATAAAAAGCCCTGCCTCTGTGCCAGGAAGACCTCTGTGGAAGAGGAGGCAGGCTGGGGCCCGGCCTGCCCGTGGGGCTCTCTCAGGTGGTCTCTGGGCAGCCTCAGCCTTTAGGACAGGTCTGAAAGTGACTGCCCTTGTTCATTCATTTTGCTTTGCAGAGCTCTGCCAGTGCCGTTTCCCACTACGGAAATTGGGCCTGTATTCACTAATGGTGATGTTTTGGCTCTCTCCCAATCCATCTTCTGAACTGAGTGCTTGTACACATCCCACTGAAGAATGGGAATTGGAGTTTTTCCACCATCTGACTCATGTTCTTCTTAAGTCTGATGAACTTTTTTCTATTGTTTCTAATAATGGCTTTCTTTTTGTGTACTTTGATTGAAATGGACATACATAAAGGTACAAAGATCTTGAGTGGACAGCTTGATGAATTTTCATAAAGTGAACAACACACTCGAGTAACCAGCACCCAGATTAAGAATCTTTGAGGCACCCAGAAGCCCCCTCACATCTCTCCCAGTCACTATCGCCGCCGCCCCCCCCCCCCCGCCCCAGAGTAACCACAATCTGACTTCTAGTAACAGTGATTAGTTCTACCTGATTTGAACATGATGTAATCATAAATGGAATCATGTAGTCTGAACTCTTTCTTGTTGGCTTCTGCGGCTCACCGTGTGGTTGCGGTGGCTGCAGTTTACGTGTTCTCGAGTGGGGTGGTGTTCAGGTGTATCCGTAGTGTGACTAGACCATGACATGTCTTTCCTTCTGCTGTTGAGGGCATTTTGGGCTGTTCCCAATATAGGGCTAAATGACTTAGCTGATTGCTTTCAAAGCAATTTATGTAACTTGTACATGATTAATAAGAAAATAATTATTATGCTGCTAATATATACTCTATCATTACAAGTAAGATTCTAACTAAAAAGGTATACTAAGCTCCTTGAAAACAAGATGTATATCTTAACCCCCACTGGATTCTCAGGGGCTATTTCTTTCCTTTTTTGTTGTTTGAGTCCTGAGGACTTGTTTTTCTTTTATTGATGAGAGAGAGAGAGAGAGAGAGAGAGAGAGAGAGAGAGAGAAGAAAAAACATCAATGTGAGAGAGAAACATTGATTGATTGTTGATTGATTGGTTACCTCCCATAGGTGCCCTGACTAGGATCAAACCTGAAACCTAGGTATGTGCCCTGACTGGGAATGGAACTTGCAACCTATTGGTGCATAGGATGACACTTTAACCAACTTAACCACCCGGCCAGGGCTCAGAAGCTGTTTTGTGGTAGAGGCTGACATGAAGACAGATTGAGCAAACATTTGGTGAACACATAAATGAACTTTACAAATAGGCAAATTTCAACAACCCCCTGATAAAAAGAAAATAGTCACTTACGCCAAAGCCCCAAGTCACCAAACCAAGACTTAATTACAGTTTCAGCTCCCTCAGAAATGGAATCTTAAACTAGTCAGTCAGGAATCGCCTGATCAGAACTATTAGGGAATCTGCTTTGTAGACCCCTGCCTTCCCCTAATGGAGAATAACTTAGCAATAACCAATCATCTTTTGTCTAGTATAACTTTCTTGTTCCTGCTCCCTTCTGCCTATAAAAGTCTCATTTTGTACAGCTCCTTGGAACTTCTTTCTATCTGCTAGATTGGATGCTGCCCAATTTGAATTCATTTTTATTCAAATAAGCTCTTATAAATTTTAATATGCTTCAGTTTATCTTTTAACACTGCCTAGGAGGCAATTTTACTAATTAGTGAGCTTATGTCAATGCAGATGTTCTGTCAAGGGCTGAGTGACGGGTGACAGGATTATTGTAAAAGGCATTTCTGCAGTAGTAGGTGGGAGGCAGGTAGAACGAGATGAGCCCAATTCTAAAGTGCTAGGATTTTATGTAACACACAAACACTCTAGTCAACAGCCACCGCCTTACCCAGCTTCACTCTCCTTGGTTTAAGTTACCTGCAGTCAACTGAGGTCTCAAATATTAAATGGAAAATTCCAGAAATAAACAATTTATAAATTTTAAATTGCATGCCATTCTGAGTAGCATGATGAAATCCACACTGTCTTGCTCTGTCCTGACCTGTCTCGCCTGGGAGGTGAATCATCCTTGTGTCTAGTGTATCTAGGCATATGTGCTCCCTGCCTGTTAGTGACTCAGTGGCCATCTCAGTTATCAGATTGTAGTGCTGGTGTTCAAGTCAACTTTATTTACTTAATCATGGCCCCAACCTATTCACATAACGTTTATTATAGTATATTGTTATAATTGTCCTACTTTATAATTAGTTAATCTTTCACTGTGCCTATTTTATAAACTAACTTTATCATAGGCATGTATGTATCTATAGTATACATAGAGTTCAGTACCATCCGTGGTTTCAGGCATACACTAGGCATCCTGGAATGTATGGCCCATGGATAAGGGGGAACAACTGTAATGTCCCTTTTGACTGTAAGGACAGGAGGAAACAAATTGCTGTGTTTTGTTGTTTGTGGGTCAGTGGTTGTAATGTGTATTTTTGTTTTGGTGGCGGCGGGCTCCCCTGCATTAAGTACTTTCCCAGGAGCAGGAGAGAAAGTTGGTGTTTCAGTAAGTAGCAGCTCCCACTATACATTTACCCTGTTTAATTTTCATGTTTATTTTGTAACAAAGGCTTCAGTAATTATGTCATATGTCTTTAGTGATATTATTGTTTTTATTCAAGGCAGAACAGATTTTGCACACAAACAGTATGTCATAACTACAAAGAGCAGAAATTCAGGAGCCAGACAGCCAAGGTTGATTCCTGCCCAGTTCCATCATTTTTTATCCATGTAACTTTGGGTCATTTATCCAACTCTCTGTTCTTTGTCTGCAAAATTTGGCCAATAATGGTATATACCTCATAGAGTCATTGTAGGGGTTAACATATGTAAGGCACTTGAAATAAGGCCTGACACATAGTAAGCACGTGATCAGTTTTTGCTCTTGTCGAAAGTACCATCACTCATATTGTAGATATTGGTTAAACGCTGTGCAACTTATTCAATTAATATTAATTGAATATTAGGGTTGAAGAGATACTGTGAGTGGTATTATTTATTTGGTCTCAACACAGGGCAAATAACATAATGTTCCTTTTCTTCCATGATGAAACCTCTCTATCTTTGAAATATTCTCACACTATTTCTCTTTTAAAATAGGGAGGTTAGAGAGGAGGAGTATGCAAATCCAGCAGGAAGACATCACTGGCAAGCAGGAGACAGAATGTACAGAAAAATCCTAGGGGATCTTCATAGTCTGAGCGTTGGGGATCCTGAGTTGATAAGACCCAGGTAACAATGGAGTTCACCCACGAGGGCTGGCGAACACTGCAGTTTGCGTTGATAAGCAGTGTTCTTTCACTCATCTGTTCATTAGCCATTCATCCATTCCCTTTTTCTTATAAAGGATTTAACACCTTAGTATTCCTCCCCCAGTTCCTGATCAGTACTCTCCAGAGCCTTTAGAACTCGCATTTAAGTCTGTTGGTAAGCCCTTGTTCTCATTGATGGCTTTTTATCTGTATGCACTGGAGGAAAGCACCAAAAGGCAGTGATCTGCGACAGTTCAGAATTGTACCAAGTAACAGAGTAAAAATCAAGATGAATCTTATGTTTGGAAATATGTGATTTTCTTCCTGCTCATAACATTTAGATAAATTACTTCTTGAAGGGCAAGACACAGGGAAAGCATTTCAACATTCTCCTTGCCTGGATAAAAAATAATAATAAGCAAGCCAGATCACAATATAAAGTACAAACACGTATGACTGTGAATTTAAAATGACCGTAATTCTTAAAATTAAAAGCATAATCAACACAAAGATAAATAATGGGAATTTCCAGCAAATAGAACAAAGAATTATCTTTATAAAATACTCTCAAATCATTAAGAAAACATGTAGACTTTAATACTGGATATGAGTAAGCAATTTACAGAAGGTACCATATAACTGCTTATCTAATATACCCTGAAATGTTCAACCGCACTAATTGTAAAGAAATGCCAGTAAAAATAAAAATATAGCCCAGCTGGTGTGGTTCAGTGGTTGAGTGAGGTCAGGGTTCAATTCCTGGTTAGGGCACATGCCTGGGTTGCAGGTTTGATCCCCAGAGGCAGCAGATCAGTGACTCTCTCTCTTCATTGATGCTCCTATCTCTCTCTTCCTCTCCATTCCTCCCTGAAATCAATAAAAATATATTTTAAAAAACAACATTATAACATTTCTCTTTATCCAATGTTTACATGATGATCCCCAGAGCTGTTGAAGATGGAGGTAGTCAACTTGTTGATGGGAGACTAAAGGAATCTTGATTCCTAATTTTTCAATATGGGCCAAAAGAGAGTGGAATATTCAAGAATTTCAGATAACCATTGTGGGTTCTAAGACCTGCAGCAAGCATCTATGCCTGCAGAACGCTGACCTGCTTTTAGCTTCAGGTGTCATTTGTCTCTTCCGCTCAACAATTCAGGTCATGACTCTGTCACATTGCTCAACAAAACTCCTGATTGACATGAGCCCTGAGATACATTGCTAGTCTCTGAAATTGAAATGAGAAAAATATATTTTCAGTCCAGAATGTACCAGCCACCAGATCAAATAGCAGATATTTTGATTCTGTGGTTCAGCAGGAACACATCATTCAGCCTTTAGTCATGAAGTGGAAGAACATTCCACGCTGTGAGGTTGATCTGTTTTTATCTAAGCTAAGCTAGTCAAAGACCAAGCGTGACATTTTCATTTGGCAGGAAATAATTTTACAATGGCTTTGGTTTTTATGATCTAAAAAATATGGTTTCTATCACTAGTTCTGGTCGATAACTATCATTTTGTCAAATATCCACAGTGTTTTTGTTTGGTTGTTTGGTTTTTAGGCAAATCAGTTGTGCTTCTTTAATGCCTATTCTCTGTTCACTTCGAGAGATGCTTCAAGGAGGGAGCATGTGTTATGAAAAAAATCACTGGATTGTGGGTCCAGCTTTGTGACTCTGGCAAGTCAAAACTTCTGAGCTTCAATTTTCCTTGTCTATAAAAAGAAGACCCCACTACCTGCCCTACAATCTCATAGGGTGTGCTGAGGATCAAAAGGTACCTTCTGTAAATTGCTTATTCATATCCACATTACATGTTAAGGTATAGATGAAAGAGAGATGAAAACTGTTAATAACAATTAATGAGATGAAAAAGGGTTAAAGGAATCATAATAATAAAAAGCCAAGAGGTGACACGACCAAAATGACCAAACTACTGGTCACCATGAGGTGCATGGAGCATCTCTCGGGCTGGTACCCCGCTGGGCACCACCTTGCGTGATTTCAATTGCACACTGGGCCTCTTGTTTTATATAAAAAATTGGTTTTATATATAACCAGAGCTACAGTTCTTCACTCATATGCTAAATGTACTAGGTTTGAATTTTGGTTCTGCTGTAACTAGATATGTGACCTTGGACAAGTCAGCCTCTCATCTTGGTTTCCTCATCTATAATGCATATCAGCGCCTATTACTTACAGGTTTATGAGTATTAGAGACTATAATTCATCTAAAAGTATAGATCAATGAGACTGGTTGCAATTATTATTATTATTCTGGATTAAGTTCTCACCAGATGGTCTAATGATTTTGATCAAGGTTTATGGCCATTCAGGAAAATATGGCAAACAAAGAAATATTTTTCTTTTGAAACAGGTTCAGTGTTTATGAGTAATTTGAATTATTCAGTAATATTTTTGCTGTATCTTTTATTTGTTTTGAGAAGTCCTTTATAGGGATTATTCAATGTTCAGATCTTTATTTTAGAAAGAACATTTCTTTTAGATATGGTTGAAGTTTGTTCCACACAGATGTGGAATCATTATGATGTGTTTGCTTTCTCCTCATCTGTGCATTTATTTATTTCAGTAAGTCTACTATGCGCCAGGCATTCTATCTGGATTAATTCCAGGGGTGCAGATGCAGACGGAAATTTGGCTGTGGTGAGAGGAAAGGTACCAAGGCAAGTCCTGAAACTATCTCTGTGCCTGAGCTCAAATGCCATGACCGTGAATAATAACCCAGGCTGGTTTGGGTCTGATGTGAGAATTATGCCACATTCCAAGGAAAGCCATTTGCAGCTCTTTGATCTATACTGGGGTACATCAAATCCTCCCTATCAGCCCCTAGCTTTTTGCAAGGTCTATTGGGTGGTCTATTGCCAGAAGAACTCCAACCTAATCATCTCCTGCCTAGTCCTGACTTACTAACCTGAAGCCAGTCCAGGACCAAGTCAGGTTTATTTATTCCAGTAGTCATGGCTGATTAAATTCAAATTTTTATGGAGCAACAGCTAAGAGTGAAGAGAAAGAAATGTTGGCAAAGACATACTTTTAAGAGCTTATTAGAATATAGATACAGCCAGTACCGGTTTAGCTCAGTGGATAAAGCTTCGGCCTGCGGACTCAAGGGTCCCGGGTTCGATTCCGGTCAAGGGCATGTACCTTGGTTGCGGGCACATCCCCAGTGGGGGGCGTGCAGGAGGCAGCTGATCCATGTTTCTCTCTCATGGATGTTTCTGGCTCTCTATCCCTCTCCCTTCCTCTCTGTAAGAAATCAATAAAATATGTTTTTTTTAAAAAAAAAGAATATAGATACAGACTTGGAATTTCCTAAGGGCTGAAAAAATATTCCAACAAATACTGAACATTCTATTTTTTCATTATTACAAAATTAAATTTGGAACAGAATAAATTGGGAGATGATTTGCCTTTTGAGTGTGACTAGAAGTTGAAATTAGAAGTTAGTATTACAAAGTAAGTCTAATCACAATTTAAAATATAAATAAAAATATTCAAAGATCATTTCAGAATACTAAGATAAACACATGTAGATTTTAGAAAATTCTTATTATAATACTCTACCATGATCTTAGACATCTATTCAAATTTGTTATGCCTTTCAAATTTCCAAAGTTCTGTCAGTGACCACAAATATTCTGACTTTTGATAAAGAATGGAGCATTGGGTTATGTTTTTTATTATGAAAAACAAATAGCTATAATCATTTTCTCATATTATCCCATATAATAAAAGCCTAATATGCTAAGTCCTGTCAGCTATTCAACCAATCAAAGCATAATATGCTAATGATATGCTAAGGGCCCTCAACCGCTCACTATGATGTACACTGACCACCAGGGGCAGACGCTCCAACTGGTAGGTTAGCGTGCTGCTGGGGTTCTGCCGATTTGGACTGAGTGAGATGAGCTGGACATGCCCTGGAGCCTTCCCGTAGTCTCTCCCAGCCTGATTGTGCACCCATGAGGTCCCTTGGCCTAGCCTGCGCCCTCTCAAAATCTGGGACCCCTCGGGTGATGTCAGAGAGCTGGTTTCACCGATCCCGAAGGCCAGGATGAGGGACCACACTGTTGCACGAATTCTTGCACCAGGCCTCTAGTTTTTAATAATTCCTTAAAGATTAGATTTGTTATCTTTATTATATCAAGGGACACAGATGGGTTCAGGAGATAGCCATGTCAAAAAAAAGAAATGAGACTATCCTCCTCCCACTTCAAATTGTATTATGGGTAAGAGTTATATCTAAATGTGTAGAATAGTAGACCACACCTTCTCTTCTCTATGCTCTTATTTTTAGGAGAGAGAATCATACATCATCATTTCTATCAGATAATATGTATTGAGGTCCTGCTGTATGCAAGATTATATAGGACACATAGAGGCATGATAACCTGCCCCCTAAACTTTATGCTTCTGTGTTCATTTACTTGAAACTTTATAATGGACTTTTTGAGATAAATGTACAGCAAGAAAATTGCCAAAAGGGGTCAAGTAATCTACAAAATGATATTTGTGTAAAATGCAAAACAAAAACAGTACTTTCTTTATAGGGAGATGAATATAGTTTGATTCATTTTTTTTTTATCTTGTTAGTATACAAAAATGGAGAAGGAATGTTGGACTGAAATAGTCCCAATGTTCCTGAGTTTCCTTTATCCCTGAGGCTAGTAGCTTAGTGGCCCCCAAAATATTTATAAAACCTATTGTCATCTTGCCTAATAAAAACTGGGTAGGTTTGTTTTTTTTATTTGATGCAATTTTTGGAGCAGCCGTGGGCAAACTACGGCCCGCGGGCCGGATCCGGCCAGTCAATGAAGGAAAAATACCACATGATCTCACTCATTCATGGATAATAGAGACCATTATAAACTTTTGAACAATAATAGATACAGAGGCAGAGCTGCCTCAAACAGATTGTCAAACTGCAGCTGGAAGGCCGGGGAGGGTTGGGGGGCAGGAGGTAGGGGGGTAAGAGATCAACCAAAGGACTTGTATGCATGCATATAAGCATAACCAATGGACATAAGACACTGGGGGATAGGGGAGGCTAGGGGACTGTCTAGGGCGGCGGGGAAAAATGGACACATATGTAATACCCTTTGTAATACTTTAAGCAATAAAAAAAAAATGAATAAAACTAAAAAAAAAAAGACCGTACCCTTTTATGTAATGATGTTTACTTTGAATTTATATTAGTTCACACAAACACTCCATCCATGCTTTTGTTCCGGCCCTCCGGTCCAGTTTAAGAACCCATTGTGGCCCTCAAGTCAAAAACTTTGCCCACCCCTATTTTGGAGTATGGAAAAAGGAGATTTAGGGAGAGGTCTGATAGATGATTACATGAATTTGGGTATCAGGGTTTTATTGTACCTGAAAAAAAAAACACGTAATTTTCCTATGTTCAGTTTCTATTATTGCTTTATAGTTCTCTACTCTGGTGACTTGGCAAAAAATTATGAGAAGTAGGAAAGGCTCTTTATTGAGGACCGTGTCATATGCTTGGGTCAATTAGGAGATGAAAGTACTAAAAGTAATATCACATTTCTTACCATGGCAGTCAGCCAAGTCACCAGAGTGCTTTTAATTAAATCCAAATAAACTCTTACAAGGGTACAGAGAAGAAAGCAGTGTGCCTTTTGAATTGCATGGGCTTTTCTGACGTGGCGCAAGCATTCGGATTTGTAGGTTCCGGAAAAATGTGGGGGTGTGGTCCCACTAATCCACCACGTTGCCCTGCCTTCTGACATGGAAGTGCTTCCTTCATACTAGGTAGTTACTTAACTCTACACATACCCTCCCCAGCCCATTAACATGACCTGCCTTACACTGGAAGATGGAATTAGTCCATGCATCATCAAATGTGATTGCTTTTATCTAATCGGAAGGCAACTGCCCCTCCACAGGAATCTTCTCCTGGGAGCTGATGAATTGTTTGCCCCCATTGTACTGTCTTGCTCTGTTGTCCCACGTGTTTGTGAGACAGCCTGTATTTTGTGTTCCACCTCCCCTAGGGAGGAGCTAGAGACTCTTTCCCAGCTTCCTTGCAGCAAACTCACAGACATGTGTCCTCATGTCTGCTTTCCTAGAACACCTTTGTGAAAGGCTTTAAGCCGGAAGAAAAGAATGTGGGGAACCAGTCACAGCCTTCTCCTCACAGAGGCTGTGGTGAAGGTATCTCGGGCCTGAGGGACATGGTGGCGAAGGGGCTGGCCTTCCCTAGCGGTGGAGTTGTGGTGTCAGTGGCCTGCCTGATGGCCATGAAATCCTTGCAGGAGCATCCCATAGAGTGGTTCAGACGCTGGCCCCCACTGCGTAGGCCCCCAGCCTGACCCTTCGGTCTTCTCAGAGATACTGGGAACTACTTCATATGATTTAATAGAGTCCTTTTCTGGTTGAATTGTCCCATACTCTTTTGTTTACAACAAAGAACTCAGAGATATATGGATAGAGTATTTTTTATAACAATACTTTTTATTCGAAACTACAGTTTTATAATTTTGCCTCTGTTAAGAGATTTGTATTTAATTCTTAAAGAACTTATTCATTTTCTAAACTCTTTCTAAAACATACTTGAAGAAATATAAACAACTTTTAAACAGTTTTACATGATATTCTCAGAAAGGCAGATGTACCCTGGGTGCCTCTGAGCATTGTTAATCAAATATACACTAAAAAAGAGTGAAGGAAATAGTGATAATGAAGGAGGGGAAGATAAGGACGAACAGAGCAGAATAGCATGAAGAATGTGGCAGCCTAAGTATGAGATTGCACTCTCACTCGTAATAAGCCCTAATTCGTGCAGAATGTGGAAGGGGGATTAAAGATAGTACTAGACTTTGGGGTGGGAGGAGAGTGTGGGATAGAAATCTGAGAAAGAACTAGAAGAAGCAGATTGCAAATCTCAAGGTATAGGCCTTCTTTAGAGACTCCATGGGGCTCAGGCCCTGGACGTGGGAGGAGGAGGAGGGATCCTGCCTTCACAGGGCTCCTCCCAAGGTGCAGGAGCCTTCTTTGAAGTGTTACCATGGAAACAACAAATAAAACAACACACACAAAGTCAAAAGGTTGAGATCCATTTTTCCCTAACCTTTCTTCTTTTTAATATCATTGTTCTGAGAACATCAGAATGCTTTATTAACTGTTAATATTTTCCTGTTGTTAATGTGATTTTAAGATCAAACACACCAAAATGCTAAGAATGGTAGACATGAATAGTGAAAGGAACAACATGAAAAACTAACTTCATCTCTTTCTTTTTCTCCTAAGAATTAGATCTAAAAGAAACTTAAAAAGGAAAACAAACCTGATAATTTATTAATGTCTTTAATATGCAAAAGGTTGGTTTTGACGTTATTAAAACATCTTATCTAATGGCAAATTTTAAACTTCACTGGAAAAAGTTTCTCTAATTTGGTCCTATAGAATTATTGCATATTACATAAAATCAAGATCTCAAGGAAGAACAAAAGACTAATCTCAATCTTTAGTGTATATGCAAGTTTCAGCATATGGGAACATTTATGATTAAGAAAAATATAATAGTATCCCTTGCCTCATAAAACTTTCTTAAAATTACCCAACAGAAACTGGTGACTAAAAATATAAAATGAAATATACTTTTTTATTTTTAAATGCCCTGTATCAAATCCTCCAGGCCAGAGGACTGAACATCTGTCAGAAGACAGCAAACCAGAAACCTTAAAAATGAAGACATAAACAGCACTTGTCCTAGTACCTATGTGTGGAGCATGGAAGGTACTGAGGTAGATACACTAAGCACAGTGATAACATCTATTTAGTAAGCCATCTGTCTTCCATGCATTTTAAAATTTATTATTTCTGATGATAAGGAAATGCCTCTTATTTTTATAAAAAGTATAGAAAAATATAAAATAATGTTAACATTTTGAGTATTTCCTTCATGTGACTCTATTAGACATAGTATAGGTATTTGAGATCATACTGCAATACAATTTTGTACCCTGCGTTTTTCTGTTAATATCATTTAATGATTCCCCTATGTTGTTAGAAACTGTTCATTAATATCATTTGAATGGTCACATAATATTTAGTAATTTATTGTTTTACACAGGAATACCATAATACGCTCAGACAGTCTTCTATTGCTAAATATTTAGGTTGTGCCCAATTTTGTGCTCTTACAAATCATACTGCATTTAACAGCTTTGTGGTTAAGGCTTTCTCTTTTAAGGGTCCCACCTCAGGACAGACACTGAAAGGGGATTATTGCATATTATAGCAGAAATGGTTTTAGAGTTCTTGGCATGTATTGAAAATTATTTCCTTAAACACTCAAATAGCTGCACCAATTTAAACTGCCATCAGGGTCTATCCGAAAGGACAGTTCTCTAACCAGTGTTCTGTGTCATCTCATTTCATATGCCACTCCCACTTTAAAAAAATAACTGAGGTTCACATCAAGATACGCTGTGAGAAAAAACCATGCACAGCTGTCTTTCTACAGGTGTTGCTGAAGACATGGTCTGTCACTTACTGACGCCTTAGGAAACAGGAGAGAAGCTACTCCCAGATTTCGTTGCGAAGAAGAAGGAGAAGGAGAAGGAGAAGGAGAAGGAGAAGGAGAAGGAGAAGGAGAAGGAGAAGGAGAAGGAGAAGGAGAAGGAGAAGGAGAAGGAGAAGGAGAAGGAGAAGGAGAAGGAGAAGGAGAAGGAGAAGGAGAGAGAGAAGGAGAAGGAGAAGGAGAAGGAGAAGGAGAAGGAGAAGGAAGAAGGAAGAAGGAAGAAGGAAGAAGGAAGAAGGAAGAAGGAAGAAGGAAGAAAGAAGAAAGAAGAAAGAAGAAAGAAGAAAGAAGAAAGAAGAAAGAAGAAAGAAGAAAGAAGAAAGAAGAAAGAAGAAAGAAGAAGAACTGTGCCCCTAGTAAATAACTGGCAACTATAGTCAAATGCAGACTTATAATTGCATGCCTTTCTTGTGCTTCGCTCTTCATTTGGCCAGTAGGGAAGCCAGACTGTGGCTAACTTTTCAGCATCGTGAAAGGCTTATTGTTCGACCTTATCTTGGCTTTGATTTTATTTTCTTACCTTCAAAATAACTTTTATGTCATTAATTGCATTTTTAAACTGCTTTTTATTTTTAAATAAAATAGATGTAATCTAAGTTAATCGATAATTTTTACTTAAATTTTTTGATGATGAACAATATATTGTTGCTTTAAATAATATTTTATTGAGAATAAATGAAACAATATTTTAACCATTTGTGGTTCCTCCTCGGCAGTGTCCAGTTTATTTCCTTTGCCTATTATCCATGGAGTTCTTATATTTTTCCTTTTCTCATTGCCTCTGGGACAACCTGAAGAAGGGTGTTTGAGAGAAATCCTAGACCAACTTTTATTCTTTCAAGGACTCCCCCCGTTTACATTCCTGAAAGCCTTCAGAGATGAGCTACCTCTTTTGGAAACAGGAATTACACACACTTAAGGCATTAAGGTGGCATTCGAGGTAATGAGTCAGAAAGACAAGATGGAGTCCATCATACGTTTAAGGCACCCACTAGTTCCCTGACTCCGCCTCTTGTTGGTTGGGTGGATGAGAAGGGGGTGTTAAGAAAGGAAGGAGCCTCTTTCCCAGCACTTCAGAGAGCAGGCAAGTTCTCCATAGTCCCAAGCATAGAACTTTTGGTAAATCATAGCTTAATCACAAAATGAGACTTTCTGTTCCCTCCCTTAGAGGTGACAATAGCCTAGGATGAGCGTGATTTGACTTTACATCAATCATAAAGGTGAGAAGCGACCTTCTCGGGATTTGCAGAGAACCCCTGGCAAGTGTGTGGGGAAGAGGCACTAAGCTTCACCTGCTCTTTCAGGCCCCATTATTACAGAACCTCCAGAAATGAGCTCATTGCATCATGGGAAATTTAATGTTCATATAGGATGCATCTTATGCAGGAAATGATTAATATAGCACTCAAAGATTGGGAGTGGAGACAAGTGGGTAATTTTTAAAAATATTTTTATC
This sequence comes from Myotis nattereri, assembly GCF_964212035.1. Classification (NCBI taxonomy): domain Eukaryota; kingdom Metazoa; phylum Chordata; class Mammalia; order Chiroptera; family Vespertilionidae; genus Myotis; species Myotis nattereri. Next base: position 40,497,393 of record NC_138079.1, read on the forward strand.
AAGAAATGGCTTTAATCTAAGTGTAGAGAAAGAGCATAACATGAATTGGACAAATTATTAATATCAAATGTTTCCATCATTAACATTCTTGGTACTGCTATCTCTTAAAATAAAAAGACATTTGTAACCCAAAAGTTGGTCAGCACCAATATCTATGGATCATGCCAAAAATAGAAGTGAACCTAACTTCCTGAGGGCTTACCACATGCATTTTTAATAGCTAGATCAAATGGGGGAAATCAGCATGTCTGTTATTAAAATAGAAAAACCGAGTGTTAGAACACTCCGTTGGAGCAGGAAGATTATACAAGACAAATTCTGAACTTGAAAACGCTAATTCTCCTTTGAGCAGGAAAATAACTTAATAGAATTCAATGGATTAGCAAACCTGTGGTAGCATTTATAAAGGAAAAGCCAGCCGGTGATAATGCAGAGGATGCAATTGAAGTATTCAGACTTGAGCTATGGATACAGAGGGTCCATACACTGGTTGTAGAGCTTCGAGCAGCAGCAGAAGTCACTGAGAAAATGAGAGAAAAATCAGAGAGATGACTCTTGCAACAAAGTGAGCACATGTGTTTTTTAAATCTATTTTTATTTTTTTCCTGTGTTTTTAAAAGATCTAAATCAAGTTAAAATTCTAGGAATGCTTGTGGTTTCTCAGAATACTGTTGTGCTGTTACCCCTCCAAAGAAGGCTGTACAAAATTAGCTCTTAGGTCCCTCATGTGGAAAGATCCTTGCTAAGTCTCACTTTGGAAGAAGTTCAAGAAGGAATGTAGATTAATTAAATGTTTGAGCAATCATTCAAACTATGCTTAGTACCTCTCATATAGAAGGAACTGTGTTGGGGAGTTGGTAGACCTTCACAAGGCTATTGTATTGTAGGAAATGAGGCAGAATCACTTATAACCAAGCTGGTAAGTAACGAGGGCCATACATGCATTTGAACCTAATTGCTATCAGAGTGTGGACTGGGAAGAACACTTTTGCCTAGAACGGTTGGCAAAGGTACAGTAGAGAAGGTGGCATTTGCTATTCCAGGTAGTAAATGGGTGTTACAGCTTTACACAGAGGCAGAGAAACTTGGGGCTCTTTAAGGAATGGCTATTGGTCCAGACTATCTGAGGCATAAGATTCAAATTGACAATATTGGGGGGGCGAGGAGGGGCTGGAAAGGAAGATGGTGCCAGATTATAGATGGCTCTGCATGGCAGGTCTCAGTTTGAGTTTAGGGTCTGAGTACATGTAGTTTACTGGAGAAATGATCCTGATCCTGTAAAGTATGGGTTGGGGGTGGGAGTGGTGGGGGTGGAGAAGGCATAGAGAAGTGAGACAAGGAAAAGGAATAGTAAGGGAAATGTTGATTAATGATCTGCTTACCACATTGGGCAATGGGGTGCTATCCCACCAGAAGGCCTCTGAAAGCCTGTGTAGAACACTCCTCAGAATTGCCTGTCCATGGGATAAGAACTCCCATTCCTCACTGGTTGAGCTAAGGGTTCACAGGCCATTGTGCAAGCACTGCAGTGACTGAGGTCAGAGACTGGCCAGGTCATCCTAACCCCTCGTCATTCATTGCTTTCTCTGTGCTGAAGTCTCTCTGGTGGGCACTGACATGAGACTTACGGATAAGCTAGGGAAATCCCACTTCATTGGGAGGAACCATCATTGAGAGATTTGGAGCAGGCGAGTTGCCTACTCACAGCAGCTCTTTCTGGCATCTCCACTGTAGGCTGGGACTCTACAATGTTGTGTGAGGTGGCCCCAGCCTTTTCTGCCACTGAAACTAGACATTTTCTTGGTGACAAACCTGCTTTACTCTAGACCTGCAAATACATACGGGAACAAACTATGAAGAAGGGGACAGTTATGAGCCCAGGGAGTATACCTGGGGTGCGTCTCTGAACATCTTAGTGTTTCCCTTCATTCATCTCTCTCCTCCTTAATAGAAAGTTTCCCAGACATCGATATGTCTCTTTTTCCTAAGGAATGTGTCTTGTGGCTATTCTTCCACTTCCTCCTCCACCTCCACCCTTGCACAGACTCCTGCGTGACAGGCTGCCTTCCCCTCTGAGCCACCAAAGGAGGCTAGAGACCTCTCCAGGTTCTCTTTCCCTCACCGTGCCTGGGGCAGCTTCTTTCCTGGCAATTTGAGCAGAAAGATTCTCCCAGAATCTTGAGTTTTCACTGAGCTATTTTTTTTTTTTTTAATTTCAGCCTTCCATCTGGACTTCTAAAGTTTCCCTTTTAGCTGCTTAAATCCTGAAGCCATTTTGGCTTTAAGCAAATATTTGCCAAACACTTTCTATGCTCTGGGGACCAACAGATGGAGACATCCTTCCTGTTTTCTCAACAGAAATGAACTCAACGCACAACTCAGTTTAAATCAGTAGACATGTGCTGAGAATCTATGTGCCAGATTCTCTTTCAGAGTTGGGGGTAGTGTAGGCATAAGAATGCTTTTAGCCGCAAGTTAAAAACTCTAAAGTGGCTTTTTAAAAATAAAATTCATTATCACGTAATGTCCTGTAGTACCACATGATTTTACACATATGTGGAATCTAATGAACAAAATAAACTGATGAACAAAATAGGTCTCAGAGACACAGAAGCATAGAACAGTCTGTGGAATCTCAGAGGGAAGGCAGGGGTGGGTGAGATCAACCAAAAAACTTGTATACATATATGCATAACCCATGGACACAGACAATAGGGTGGTGAAGGGGGCAGGCTAGAAGGCATCAATGGGGGGAAAGGGGACATATGTAATACTTTCAACAATAAAGATTTAATTTTATAAAAGAAAAAGAAAGGGACAGAATAGAGGGTGAACCTTATGAGCATTAAGGTCTTAATGAGATTAATATTGTTAGACTCAAGCTATGAATATTGGGAGTGAAGGGGTGGATATCTATGCCTTGCTATTGACCCTCGGTGATGGAGGTGAGGACAGTGGGAGAGGTATGGCCTTGGTCGAAGTGCATGAGGCTCTCTCTAGACCCCTGTTCTGGAAGCTGTGTGTTTGAGCTTGCAGGAGCATCACATAGCTCACCCTGGCACAGCCTTTGGAAAACCTTACTATAGCTACTGAAAGGGGATGGGAGAGTAACATTCTATGTCCAGTACGTGCTTCTTGTATGTTATCAAATTTAATCACCACAGCATCTGTGTAACACTTAGTGTAATTATATTTTTATTAAAACCACTTTGCAGATGTGAAGACAGATCTTTGATGCTCCTTAGGTGTTTAACTGCCTGCTATCTAGCATCACGAGCAGACACTGCGCAGAAGAATAAAACTCCTGATGTGCCTGAGGGTAGTGACTTTAGACCACTGGGATTTTGTGGTGTCTTCTTTACCCTCCATCAGCTCTTACAAGACATGTATTTTTAGGAGAGAAGACAGTCTTATAATGAAGATATGAAGAAGACTATTCTGAGTGCTAGACCCAGTAGGCCTGGGGTCAAGGGGTATCCCAGGAGGGACCCTAGAATGAGAGCAGCTCTGGAGGGAAGGCCAAGGAACCTATACATACCATCATCATGAGAAAATATTTGCTGTACTCCAAAGACACAACATTAAAATACCCTCCTCCAACACAACCTGGTCTTAAATCAGACACTTCCTGCAAACACACAATTAGGGATTTTCCCATAAGAGCTGTTATCTTCAAGTGCATCAAGACATGAAAACTCAGCAGCTAGAAAGATTTATGTACTTCTTTAAATATCTCCCAAGGAGAGCACAGGAAAAGTTCATTTTTAAGGTTTGTTTAATAGTTTCATGAACTTCTATCACTTGGAGAAACAGTTTTTCTGTGACATTGGGAGGAGGGTCTCAGAGAGTGTCCATTTGAGAACTCAATGAATTACCAGCATATTTTGCAGTTGAGAGCTCAACATTTATATATATAATACTAGAGGCCCGGTGCATATAATTCGTGCAAGAGTAGGCCTTTCTTCCCCCGGGCTGTCAGCACCAACTTCCCTCTGCCACCTGGGACTGAGCTTCCCTGGCAGCCCCGGCTTCGTCCCAGAAGGAGGTCCAGTCTAATTAGCATATTATGCTTTTATTATTATAGATGTAGGCAATCTGGATAAGATTTTTTTTTTAAATTTCACAAATTTATTTCCAAAGTTAGAATTATAGGCACTCCTTGGGTATATTTTCCTTCTCCTGGTAACAACACAATTTCAACCCAAGTATTTAATTTAAATAATTCATTTATGCAGAAGAACCCATGAAATGTAAATGAGTATGTTCCCTAATTACCATTTCTGTTGACCACCTTATAGCATCATTCATGGTTGCAAACTGCAAAGCCTTTAACCAAAACAAGACCCAGGCAGGCTTTCAAGGACCAGGGTAGCAAGTATGGGCTCAATAGGAAATGAGAATCATAACTTACAGTTCTGGAGTGCCTGAACTGGAGAGAAGGGAAAGCTATAAGCCATGGACTACCTATTTTCTTGTCTCCACCGGTTTGTATCATGCATTGTGGGAGGTGCCTGATCCCTCCCCTTCCCAGCACATGGACGTGTAATATTTATATTAATATCCACACATTTGGCCATTCAAGCATCCAGGCATATTTACACAAATAGAACACACTGGCACATAGACGGTGTGTGAGTTCCACACACTGCAGTCTGTGCTTTGTCTCGCTTGGGGTCACCCATTACTCGAGTAAGCACCTGCCCCTGTGACCGCTTCCCACCCTGCAGGGGTTCCATGTGAGCAGAGAGCTGGCAGGGTCAGGGACTTGAGAAAGCCCAGCTTCCAGACAGGTCTAGGCTGCCCCGATGGAGGGGGCGGAGAGGTGGAAGAAAGGAAGGGGCGGTCCGCAGAGGACCACGCCCTTCTATGTCCAGGCCCTTTGCAGAGCCAGACTTGGATGTGGCCTCGAGGAGGTAGGGTGATCCCGAGCGGCCAGGTCCCGCTGCTTTGAAATGAGGAATCTCGAGTTGGGGTCTCCAGCAGGCCAAAGGGCGAGAATACAAACAAAATTACCGTGTTTTAAAAAATTAAATATTCGGTCGTCTGCCCCCTACCCCGCCACCCCAAAGGGCCGCTTCCAATGTCTGCCTGTGAGCCTGGCTGTCTGGCCCTACCAGGCATTGAGGAGATCCCAGAGCCCGGCCAAGTTTCCTCCTGATGCTCCTACTGCGCCCTAAGCTTCCCCTGGACCGGAGTACGGAGTGGGGGTAGGGGTCGGGGGAATGGTCAACTTAGCCCTGCCTGGTGGCTTCCTGGAAGTCAAGTGAAGTTAACAGTCCGTCCCTGGCCCAGGGATAGGAGGCAAACTCTCCCCGGCAACCGCGGTTCAGCACTGAAAATCCTTGTCTCTCGGGACCGGACTCGGGGCACCGCCCCCAGGTGCGCAACGCATAGTCACAGCGACTAATTAAGGACGGGTGCCCTTTCCTTCACTGTCACAAACTCAGAGCCCTGACTTCCTCCAAGTACCCGCCCCTGGGGGTGGCTTTATCTCCACCGACCCCGCGGCGCAGCAGGACCCCGCCCTCCCGGGGCGCTTCAGCCCGCCCCCGGGCCGGAGTCGTGCGCCGCTCCCGCCTCCCCGCGCGCCGCGCCTCCCGCCCCGCGTTCCGCTCGTACTCCAGCCACGCTGCCGCCGGCACTGCAGCACCGGGAGGAGGCGCAGGCGGAGGAGGGGCAGGAGGACCGCAGCGTGTGAGTCGGGAGCCACTTTGCCGCCCCTCCTCTCGCTGCTGACACGCTTGGAGGAGTCACCACTCCGTGCGCTGCAGGAGAGCGTGGCAGACGGAGGCGGCCCCGGAGAGCGAGCCGGAGCGACGCCCGCGCGGTGGCGGCTGCAGAGCTGATTGCACCCAAGGCAGGGGGTCCCCAGCGGCCGGAGCGGTGAGTGAGGGACCCCGGCAGCGGTGACGGGATTTCCCGCCGCTGCTTAATTTTCCTTCCCGACCCAGAGGCCAGGTGCCGCAGCCTTGGGAACTTTTGCTGCCTTGTGGAAGCGCAACTTTGCCCCGCCTGCGGGCGCCAGGTGCTGCCCAGCCGGGCACCTTTGCTGGGGCGGGACCGGGGAAGTCGGGGTATATACGGCTGGTGTGACTTCCCCCACCCTCCCCCCAGTTGCCTGGGGTAGGTCAGGGGAGGTGGGCTCACTTTATCTCAGATTCCTGGGGGAAGTATGTGGGCAGCAGCGATGCGGGGGCCGCGCCCTCCTACTGTGGGGACCTACACGATCCTTGCTTCCCTGGTTCGACGGGCAGGAGGAGGAGGCTGATCCGCACTAGCAGCTCTAAGTCCCAGGCTGGGTGTTTGTCCTGTACCTCCATTCCAGCCTTGGGCTCAACTTTTCGGCGGGGATCCCTCTGCAGACGTGAGGGTGGCGGGAGAGCAGAGGCAGCCGCAGTGGGTACTGCGGGAGCCGAAAAGAACACGGGAATTGAAAAACTGTTCCAGTAAGTCCTCGACGCGCCTGTCTAGCGTCTAGGGAGGGACGGAGAGAGGGAAACGCGCGGGGCTGTGGCTGTGAGTGCCTGCGCGTCGCTACCCTGCGCCTGCATTCAGAAAAACCCTACCGAGCGCCCGCTGGGCTCCAGGTGAGGCTGAAGAGACGTATTGGCGTGGGGCTCCGTGGGGGAGAAAAACCCATCACATGTAAACAAACTACCGAGATAATTTCCAGTTGTGGTGCGGGCTTTGGAGACGATCACCCAATCCATTGACCCCTCTCTTAGAGGGCTCTTTCCCCTGGCCTGGGTTCTAGAACTGGAAGACATGTCTCCAGCCTGTCGCGGGGAGCCCCCGGGCTGGGCCCACGAGGACTGCGGAATGCGGTGATGAACTTATGGGGAGGTGGGCACCCGCCGCGAATGCACCACCCAGCGCATTTCTGTGGGCTTGCGGGGACCTCAGACGCCCGGCACCCGGGGACGGGGAGGAGGGGCTGAGTCACTGAGCACCGGGGCCGGAGGTGCCGCCAGGATGGCCCGAGCGGGGGGTGCTCGCGTCACCCGCTACGTGTGCGAGTGATGCAAATGCAGACCCACGAGGGGCAGGCGGGGGTGGGCGGCGCAGGGGGAGGCAGGAGTCTCCGTCTGGGAGCGCGCGTGTGTGCGTCAGAGGCTCTCTGGTGATGGATGCCCGGTAGTGCACCGCTGCGACCCACGGGCAGGCGGGGGCGGATGGACTGCGGGCGGGGGGTGGGGGGGCCCGCAGAGGCGGCGCGGGCGGCCTGGGAAGCCCCGCGGTCCGGGCTGCGGGCAGGTGGGCGGATCCGCAGTGCGCCGCAGCGCCGGGAAGGCGCCCCGCCGGCCGGGCGCTCCCCCGGGGACCGAGGACAGGGGTCTATTAAGGCGCCACCATAGGGACCCTATGGTCTCCTCTCTCGCAGGGCCTCCTTCCCGCGTACTGAGCTGACTGACAGCGCGAGAAAGTTGTTGTCGTTTAATTCTTATCCTTAATCCTGGAGGAGAATTGGCGTTAGTTAATCTCTTTGGCGTTCACTCGCAGGGGCAAATTACGGAAGGCCTCCTGCTGGCGGCGAGTTTTCCTGTGAAAGCTTCGGTGTTGAGGTGCATGGGATTCGGAGGAGCTAACTCGTTCCTTCACCGTTCTTCGGGCGTAAGCCTGAGAATGGCTTACAAAAAACAATGTGCTGCATCCTTCTTTCCTGATGTAAAAATATACGTTAACAACAGCACAATGAATGCATTCCCTGGTAGAAAATAAAAAGCACAATCCGCGTTTCATTCTATTTACTAGTATTATAATTATTATTTTTTTAAAGACCACACTTTCTGGAAATCGAATGGCAAAGGTTTTTTCTGCTGGTTTTACTGAGTGAGCCCCAATCTGCAGTGTGTGTGGCAAAAGGAATGAAAATGGGGGGCGGGAGGGGGGAGGGCAGAAAAGCAATGATCACACAGTCCAGACAAAGATCCCAGTTCCCACTTTACCAGGTATTATGTTATGTCACTTTGGGCAAGTGATTTACCCTCTTGGGTTCATTTTGTACATGTGAGGAATGTGGAAAATAGCTCAAACTAGCTCGGATTACAGAGTTGTTTTGAGGACAAAAGAGATGGTCTCAGAGAGCTTTGGACGTGCAAATTCTTTATGAATGCAAAATATTACGAAACACCGTCTCTTTAAAGAAAAGGAAAACAATTTTATCTTTTAAAAAATTCTAGAGACTTTCTCCAATACTGTTCCTTTAATGAAATTTGGCCTTCAGACTCAGCAGATGTAGACAATAGATTTTTCCTAATCGTCCAATATAACATCAAATGCCATTAGTTGCTGTCTGGAGAAGGAAAGGGGGGGGGGGGAAGCTCTGGATTACACCTCAGTGTTGTGGTGATGTAGTGGAGAAATCGAATTTATTTTTAATGACCTAATGACAGTAAAAGTAGCTTCTCTGGTCGGACCAGCAGACTAGCCTAAGAGCTTCTAGGGGGAAATCCTACTCATTATTAAGTCTATAAGATTCCCTAAGTGTGGAAGGTGCCTCAGAGAACGGGATACAAGTTCTTCCCCCAGATTACCGCAAAGGGCATCACAATGGGCATCCACAATGGGCATCACGTGACTGCAAGTACCAGGAAATCCATTTCCTATCATTAGGGATTATTAGTTTTTACTCTGAGGTAAGCAAGCTTGTTGACATATTTCATAAATAAAAACATCTGATTTGTCAAAATGCTTCCTAACCAGCTCGCTACGTTTATTCATGTTATTCATACGTAATAACCAATATCTGTGAATAGTGAAAGCAGGAGGCTGCATCAGGGGAAAACCTAGGATTCGCCTCTGTGCTTCTTGGTTCTACATTGCTGAAAATTCTGTCTGATCTGGTTTAGAACATGTACTTCATAGCCAGTTAATTTCACACGAAGGTATCATTTCTGTAAAGTCTGTTTGTAAACCTGGGAGAGGCAGTTCCCCAGCTGTGTGCAGTTTTGGTACAACATCGCAAAATTGTTTTTGTTTGCTTTTTTTTTCAATTGCCAGCCCTACTGAGCAACCAGTGTAAAATGTGGCCGTGGATAGAATTTGGAGCTTTTTTCTTTATTTGAGACAGCTGAGAGTATCGATGGGGGAAGAGCCACTACTTTAATTCTTTCTGGAAATACGTCTTAATGGGATCTACAGACACCACTTAGTTTTATCCTGATGCCCCACTTAGGGACTATGATGATGGCTTCCCTGTTGGGAAGAATTGAACAAATGGGGAGGGGTGGATTTGGATGGCTTGGTCTTTTCTGGTCCTAATATTCTTTCCCTCCATGAAATGATGAAATATATGATGAAATATGAGTTTTATTTTAAACTTGAACTTTGCTTACAAGTAGAGTATAGGAAGTGATTTTGATGGAGTCGGATTGAAATTTTACTTGGAGCTATGGGCTCTGTTTCTGTAGAGGAAATGGTCTGTTGGGTTTTGTATTATGCCATTGGGAGCATTAATTAAAACATTTTAAAAGGTCAAATTTGAAAAACAATAATCCCAGCTTACTGTAAAGCAGATATTTAAATCAGTTTAACATGACAACATTTAAAATGTTTTCTGTACTGCACACCATGCCTGCTCTATCTTTTCCCATGGACAGTATGTAATACAAATGATTAAGACCAGACACTAAGAACTATATTGATGAGCTTTTGTCTTCTCATAGCACTTGGGCCCTCTTACAATTCAAGAGCACAGTGAGATTTAGGACAGATTAGAATAAGTGCTTCTCTTGTCACTTGTCACTATTTGAAAATCCTATGAATTAGAATCTTAGAATCGTCAAATAGACCAGTGCTTCTCAAATAGTTGTGTGTATCATCCCTTCCTGGGAAGCATGTTCAAATGGAGATTCTGAGCCCTATCCAAGACATTCTAATTGAGTGGTTTTGTGGGAGGGCCCAGAATATGCTGTTTATCAAGCTCTGCCAAGTGGGTTGGATGCCATCGTTTTGGGACCACACTTGCAGGGACCCTTGACCTAGGCAGTGTGGCATAGAGCCAGAGCCCATGGACTTACTAAGCTATGTTGCTCTCCTTAACATTATCTCCTTGACGCCCTTAGAGAAGTCACATTCTAGCTGGCAAGACCGATTTGAAGATGACTAATTCTTTGGTAAGAGTCAATAAGGCAGGGGATTGGAAAGGACTCTGGAGACCATTGTGTAGTAGATGACATCAAAGAAGGGAGGGCACAGGCAGGAAGAGCATCGTGTGTGACTGGCCAGTCTGTTAGAGTAAAGACTGAAAACCTTAACCTACAAGGCCTGCAAGGCTCTGAACAGTCTGGCCCCTGCTCACTTCCATGACCTCATCTTGCAGAACCTCCCAGACCTTTCCCATCCTGGCACCCTTCACACGTCAGCCTCTTCCTGCTATGGCAACCTTATCACCTGCTCCAACCTACCTTCACCGTTTCAGCTCCTGTGTTCTTCAGATTCTAGGCCGGCCTTCCGTTTCTGGGGACGCCTCCCAAACCTCTCTCTTGAGGTTAAAATTCCCTTTCCTCTCACAGTGTACTTTTGCTTTTAGTAAGGCTGTCAGAGAAAAACGGATGCGCAGTTAAATTTGAATTCAGATTGTGAACAAACATTGTTCTTAGGGGCAGGTTGTTGTTTTGTCTTGCTTGTTGTCTCTAGCGTCTAAAAAAGCATCTGGAACACAGCAGAAGCTCCGTAAATGTTATGAGATAAATTAATGAGCTATTTGGGAAAAAATGGACAAGTTTCTTAACCTCTCTGAGCCGTCATTTTTCAGCTGTGAAAAGATGATTTTTGTACCTACTTTTTAGGATTGTGTATGAAGACTAAATGGGAAAATATACATAAGCATGTTATTTTGTAGACACTGTACTTTGGAAAGTGGCTTTTCTTTCAATGTCTTGTAAAATGAAAGGATTCCTTCTCAATGTAAGAAATCCAAATTCCTTTTTATTATAATGCAGTCTTGCTAGCAGACAGGTGTTTCCTGAACATTTACCAATGCAGGGTGCTCTGAGATTTACCTGGGCAGTTCTGGAGGAGTACCCATCTGCAGACGGTAGCACCCGGGGTCGGCTTCATGGGCTTTCATCGCTGTGCAGTCACACAACCTCACATGCAAAAAGGACTCTGTGGCCCGTCTGGTGTGGCTCAGTGGTTGAGCGTCAACCCATGAACCAAGAGGTCACTGGTTTGATTCCTGGTCAGGGCACATGACCCAGTAGGGGGCCTGCAGGGGACAAAGCAGGCCAATCGAAGTTTCTCTCTATCCCTCTGCCTTCCTCGCTCTAAAAATCAATAAAAAACAAAACATATTAGAAGGGCCCTGTGTTTGATTTATATGCTGCCATCACTACTTGAAATTCTTGGAACAGGGGCCCCATGTTTTTCTTTTGCTTTGGACCCTGCCAGCTATGTCGCTGGTCCTGGTGACCAGTACATGTTTGTATATAGCACATGCATTGGGAACATTATATTTAGTCTTCCTAATGACCCCGGGCCTCTCCTTACTTGGAGAATTTGTGTTTTTCCCCAGATATGGCTTAGAATTGCCTGAACCAAATTCAATGCCCTTTGCACTACACCAGGACGGCCCTCAACTGATTACAACCACCCGTGTATCTAAACCTTTGCCTGAGCATCAGGGGCTTCTAAAGGACTAGCCTTCGGTCTCTTATTTTAGGTCACTCCTCTGGATCCTCCCATCTCTGCTCCTGAAGTTGCTGGATGACTGGAGCTTGAAGTTCAGGCTGCCTTTGTAGGAGCACCAGCAGTGTGTTTTAGACGAGATCGCCGCAGTGTTCAGGTTTTAAAATATGCGGATTTACATAAGATAAATAGTGATCTTGAGGGGTTGAACTTTTCTAAGAGAAATATGAGATGTTTGTTCTTTGCTTTAAATGGCCCAGCTGAGTCATGCAGCGTGGAGCCTCCGCAGCACGGAACGCCCTGCGCTTTGGCAGTGGGTAGAGAAGGTGACCCACTTTATCATTTCAGGCTTTGACGAGCTTGTTTTAGATGTACTCATTTTAATATTACTTTTTAGATGTTTTAAGTAAGCCTTTTTTTTATTCCATTATGCACTTAAGTGTGTTTGTATTTAAGAAGCAACATTCTAATAATTCCACGGGGCCATACTCATGTTTGCCCTCATACTATTATTCTTTCCAACGCGGGACAGTATGCTCCAGTTCATGCACATCCAACACATTAGGAACTGCATTGAACACACAAGTAAGCTAAGTATAAGGATGGCTTTTGAAGTATCCAATTAAATCTGCGTCCTGAGTTTCCTGTTGGCCAATCAGTGTGGAGGTAGAGAAACGTAGACCCACCGTAGATAGCACCCAGTCATTCTCTGGCTCTATTCTTAGCCCAGCTGTGGATTCCCAGGCTGCTGCAGAGATTCCTCATGAGCTTTCTGAATCCTCAGGGATCAGCTGCAGTCTGTGTTCCGGTTCCCTGCAGGGTTGATGGACTGCCTCTCACTGCCCAGAGTGCCGTGGCCCCAGAATTGCAGAAACTGCTGATGCTACTGAATCCTCTCATATCCCCAGAGAGCTTAGAGGACTGCATGGAGACTGGTGAGAGGACACTTCAAGTGACACAGCATCCTGTATTTTTAATCAGCAGTCCCCTCTGGCCATTGTCCTAGGACCATAAATAATGGGTCTCAAATTGCTGTTCACTTGGGATGAGCCTTTTCTCAGGAGACTTCGTAGGTCCTCCCTTTCACACATGTTCAGAGGTATCACAATATTAAGATAAATCATCAGAATTTTGTACAGGATGTTTGTGGCATTATTATCTGTGGTAGTGGAAAGCTGGAAACATCCTAAATTTCCATCAGAGGGTAACCAGGTCAATAATGAAATACTACATAGCCACTGAAACGAATGAAGTGAACCCCTATATGTAATTAATATGAAAATATTTTGAAGAAATGTTATGAGTTTAAAATATAGCACTTTATTGACTAGAATATGTGCTATGCCTATATTTTTAAAAAATTAAGATATATTTACAAGTCTGGAAGGATAAAGACCAGACAGTTATCTTGTGGGAGCAAGACAGAGAGAATCTTACACTTAGTACTTTATATATTTCTGAATTGCTTGAGTTTTCGACAATAATCACATATTACTTTTGTAATTAAGTCATTAGTAAAGGTGGCAAAAATTAATTTCAAGATGCTCCTAAGATGCTACTTTTCAAATATGTCTAAATATTATTTTAGTGGCTAAAAAGCGGTGCTAGTTTTTCCCATGGAAAATTTTCTAGTCCATAATATGGGCAAGGTAATCAAAATTGTGAGAACATAAATTATATTGGTACTCAATAAAGCCATTTTCATTTTGAATGAAAAAAAAAAGAACCCACTTATAATCATTGAATGCAAGGACCCTTGAGAGGGACAGCTCATTGCTGACTTAGGTTATTAAAGCTTCCCCTACTCCCCCACCTCTGTTCTCAATAAATCTTATGTGTTCAATAGCTGTCAAAAGCCTGTATTACTACTCAGAATATTTTGCTTTTAGGGACATTTTTCATTCTGCTATGTCTGTGTATTTGAGGGAATTGGAGATGGGCAATTTTTTATCTTCTCTTCTCATGGGCCTAGAAAGTCCTCCCTCCCACTATTGATCCTCCCCCACTACTAACATTTGCCTATGGGAAAGGCTCCTAGCTGTTCTTCAAGCCTCAGCTTAAAATTTCATGACCCTCTATGGTAGAATTCAGGGCCCTTTATCTCTCTCAGTCCCTGGTAGCCACCACTGTGGGAGAGCTTCCCCTGCTTTGTCATCATGTCCTCTCTCCATGTGTTTTCCTGCTGCATTCTGAGTCCCTTGAACCTCAGGGGAGAGCGCCAAGTCACTGAGATCTTTGTAACTCTCAGTGCTGGACACATAACAGCTAAAAATATTGTAAATAATTTTTAAACCTTTTAAATTGAAATCTAGAGGTAAAAGTGCATGTTTTAAAAGGGTATATAACTCAATTGGTTTTCACAAACTGGACATATCCCTTTAACCAACACCCAGCTCTTGAGAGAGATTATTCCCAGTGCTCCAGAACCCTCTTGCATGTCCTTTCCAGCCATAATTCCCTTCCACTTTCCTGACTTCAGTCCTTTGGCAATGCCTAACAACGCTCTCCTGCTCCCATGGACTTTTTTCCGGCCCACTATCTGGGAAACTGGTTGGCAGAGCCTTACCACTGCTGATGGACATGACAATGCCCAGGATGCTTTCTCTAGATGCCCAAACTTCCAACCCACGAGGTGCCAGAGGCAGAGTAAAGGTCACTAATTTATTCCATCCTCCTCTGGGCTACAGAGCAGCTCTGCTCCTGACCTTAGACTTAGTCCCTCATGAGCATTTCTGTCATTTGACTTTCACTTGTATCAGAACGGATGTTTCCTTCTATTTCCAGTTTACTAAAATTTCTTATGAATGTGTATAGAGTTTCATCTAATGCTTTTAAGTCTCTAATTACAAAATCATTTCTTTTTAATAGCTAAAGTCTCCAGAGTTTCTGTTTTTTCTTATGTCAGTTTTGGTAAACGACATTTTTAAAAAAGAAATTTGTCGATTTTTATCCAGGTTGTGAAATTCATTGCATAGTTATTTATAATCACTGTGTGTGTTTTTATTCTGTGAACTCTGTGATTCTTGCATTGAATTGTGTTTTCTTCATTGCTTCAAATACTTAGAAGCTCAATCAATTTTTTTAAAAAAATATATTTCATCGATTTTCTACAGAGAGGAAGAGAGAGGGATAGAGAGCCAGAAACATCGATGAGAGAGAAACATCGATCAGCTGCCTCCTGCACACCCCCCACTTGGAATGTGCCCACAACCAAGGTACATGCCCTTGACCGGAATCGAACCTGGGACCCTTGCGTTTACAAGCCGACGCTTCATCCACTGAGCCAAACCGGCCAGGGCTCAATCAATTTTTTTGTATAGACTCTAGAACTCGAGAGTCCTGTGGCATTACCTTAAGACCTTTAAAAATGAATATGAATTATTTAAGATGTGTTACTTCCTACTTTGTAGGGACTGTAGTGGTCTCTTAGTTCTGGCAAAAGATTAATTTCTCTTTGAAGTCAGATAAATTATCATGCAAGATACTTTCTCTAGGAAGCTAGACAGCAAATTATCATGTTGGATATTTTTAGTGGTCCATAGAATGGCTTCTGTCAATATTCTCTTATGTAAAAAGAATGAGAACAAATATCAAATGGTGTATCTTTGTTGCTCAATACATCTTTGATATGTAAAAAAAAAGATGTATTTTCTATTTAATTTGAACATGGAATAATTTCCTTTGGTTATATGCAAGTTTTTAAACTCATTATTTCTTTATCATGGAATAACAGCTCTAAAAATAACAGAACATTAATAACCAGATAGGATGACAGATAAACTTAATTAAAAAATATCTAAGTGAGAGAACCCAGGTTTGTAGATGATACCAATTTATTTCAAAGCAAAAATGTTTGATAAAAATGAAATACTCATGTCCTGGCCCATGGCTCAGTTGGTTGGAGCATTGTCCTATATACCTAAAGGTTTCGGGTTCAATCCCCAGTCGGGGCACCTATGGGAGGCAACTGATTGATGTTTCTCTCTTACATTGATGTTTCTCTCTCTCCTCTTCCCCTTCTCTAAAAATCAATAAAAACATATCCTTAGGTAAGGATTAAAAAATGTTTTCATGAAATACTCATGGGCTTGCTGTGGGTCTACTGATTATTTAATGCTATATGTGTTTATAATCTGCAAGGGTAAATGAACCATGATTTGAATTTTGATGACAAGGGTTTTATGTTGTGACAACCATGGATCTTATTTAATCCTTATTACATCTCTGCCTGCCTCTATATGAATCTGTCAGGATATGGCGGATTTTGCATATTCTGTCCTTCAAGGTGATTGTAGTGGAATCTGAGCTCATGGCATACACATTGCAATGGCTTGTTGGAGGCCCTTCTACATCTCAGCAACTCATAAGGCTAGTGACTCAGCATTGTATGTTTACATAGAACTGGTTATCTTCTGCCTTTTCCCTGAACCCCACCCATTCCTTCTTTTTCCTAATATCCAGCCATTCCCTGTCCAACATCATGAATTTCTCACTGACTTTTCTATTCCTCCTTTAACCATACTTGCCTCCGCTGGGCTGGGTGGGCAAGTATTTGTCAGACATTTATTGCTACATCAAGATGCCTAATCAGACCCTCCAAAAGTTGCTAACTTAAAGCACTAATAATTTCTGTTCCCCCATGCACCTGTGGATTGGCTGGGGCCTGGATGGTGTAGGTGGAGCTTGCTGAATTTTCTCCAAGTAGCAGGTTAGGTTCAGGTTTTTAATCCTAGTTGGAATAATTGGCTGTCCAGTTCATGGTTTGTTTTTTTTTTGCATGGAGATGGCGGAAGTACAAGAAAGGTGGGTGGAAACATGTGATGCCTCTTACTTAAGCCTAGGTTCAGAACTGGTGCCTGCCACTACAGCCCACCTTCCACTGATCAAAAACGTGCAAGGCACAGTTCCATATAGCAAAGCATTGCCTCACTTACGGCACCGCTTTCCAATGTCCCAGCAGACGTTCATTTAGGTGAAAATTGTCTTTCTAATAAGTGAAGCCTGGAACTTTTTCTGTTTTATATATAAACACAAGTATTTTACTCATAACATTTTATATAGTCAAAAATATTTATTTTTCAGTAGTGAAACTACTAATAAATCAAGGAAAGATTGTGTTTTGTTTTGTTTCAAGTCATTTTAAAAATCACATCAGTGGTGACAAGCACTGTGATATTTAAGTTGCTAATAAGCTCACCTCTATTTGTCTGCATTGGTGTTTGTTGCATTCATGGTAAGTTTACATTTAGAAGCAAACAGCTGATGTCTTCACTTTGTATTCTACAGTTGTTCCATGGGATATTTACATATTTAAAAACATGATTTATTATTTCTTCTATTTCTCCTTATTACTGTTAGGGCATTATATAAGTATTTTGAATTTATGTCTGCAGGTAAGGTTATTTTATCTATGAAAATTATTTATTATGGCTTTGCAAAATACATGTTTTTGGTAGGGCTGTTGGCTGTTCTAGATTCTCCATTTTAGCAGCACGTGTAATGAGCTGACATATGTTTGAGGGTGGGAAGGGGCAGGTTGTGACACAAGGAATGCTTTTCCATCTTAGCATTGTGTCTGAAGGAACCGTGCTCTTTCAGTAAAGATCGCCACATATTCTTCCAGCAGTGGCTGTGAAGGGAGGTAGGATGTGGGGGCGGACCTGCCTACAGAAATGGCATATCTGTAGAGAATATACAAGCCTTTATCATACTTCTACCTCGAGGCGCACCCCTAATGCAAGCAGTCGGGGGGACTTGGGCTGTGAAGGCACTGAGTGTTTACTACGCTACTTGAATCTTGATTGTGAAGGGTGAAAATAGGGTAGCCAAATGGTCGGCAAACTGCGGCCCCTTGAATGTGGCTCTTCCACAAAATACCACATGCGGGCACGCACATACAGTGCGATTAAAACTTCGTGGCCACACTGAAGGAGCCAAAGAGCCGCATGTGGCTCGCGAGCCGCGGTTTGCCGACCACGGGGGTAGCCAATTGTTCCAGGTAGAATTAGAAAGCTGAACCTAGCCTGCAACTGTGAGAAAACCCAGAAGAGAGAAGAAGCAAACCAAGTGTTCCAAGATGGCTGCTCCAACAACTGCGGGAGATGCCCAGTGGTAATCTGGTGGTTTCTTCCTAACCGTGTTTTTAAAATCCCATTATTCTCTGAGGTCACGGCCAGACAGTGCTTCCTGTGGGGTTCTCCTGCCAGAGTTTTCTGTGTATGAGGGTGGGAGCCCCCTGAATTGCTTCCAGAAGAGACTCTGACAAAAGAGGGAGTGAAAACTCGGCAACCTATCTTGGTCCATAGTTCAAGGATCCGAATATTTTCCTATCAACTGAAAATGCTGTGAGGGTAATTCAGAAGAAACAAATCAGAAGACAGTGAAAGAGGGATCCAGAAATAATATATGATGCTCTGTGTACCTTTTAATTTAAAGTTGGAGTATTGATAAGGGCACACACTCTTTATCTATGGCAAGTAGAGGACATTGTTGTTGGGACAGGGCTTGCTTCATTTATTGATAAATACATTACCACTGATTGTTTGCCCAAACATTCATTTCTGTGAACCTGACTATGTAATGATCATGCCTGCCTTTTGGGATACAAATGTGCATGAATAAAAAGGTTTGATAATATTCAAAGGCAGTGAATTAAAAAAAATCCAAACTTATAAAGGTCAACATTCACTTCCCAGCAAGCCCAAGGAGAAAAGCCAGTGTTTAATATATTTGATGTGAGATGTAGGGATATAACCTATCTTACACCTACAGCTTTATCTGACATCAAAAGAATTACGTGATTCTTCTTAAGGGCAGACAGCAGCAAAACCTACTGGGAGATTTGGGGACATTTGAGCTCCACCCATGTTACACAGATGGAGCCTGAGCCAAGGTTAAAGGGATATTTTATAATAAAGGTCTAATCCAGTTTAGTCCCAATTTTTTTGGTATTATGCACTCCCTAATTGTTATCATACTAGAGGCCTGGTGCATGAAATTTGTGCACGGGGGGGGGGGGGAAGGGAGGGCGGGGAGTCCCATCAGCCCAGCCTGCACACTCTCCAATCTGGGATTCCTCTCACAATCCTGAACCGTTGGTTCACCTGCCTGCCTGCCTGGTCGCAGGCAGCTATCTTGTGAGGATGTGAGGGTTAATTTGCATATTACCTCTTTATTATATAGGATTACACAATTGCTATGCTGATTACCACATCAGGCATGTGGTGTGTAACATCATAGTCATATAATAAAGCTTCTAAATAAGATGGAACTTAACATTTCGTGCTATATGCAGTTGCTGGTTTAGAGATTTTTTTTTCCACTTAGACCAGCGTTTCTCAACCTGTGGGTCGCGACCCCTTTGGGGGTCTAATGACCCTTTCACAGAGGTCACCTAATACCATTGGAAAACACATATATAATTGCATATTGTTTTTGTGATTAATCACTATGCTTTAATTATGTTCAATTTGTAACAATGAAATTGAGGGTCACCACAGCATGAGAAACTGTACTAAAGGGTTGCAGCATTAGGAAGGTTGAGAACCACTGACTTAGACGATTTTGAAATTGGGTACTACAAAATTTTTAAAAATCCGATGATGAACTATCTTTGTCTAAAATTAAAGTGCCATCGAGTGTGCACTTGAGTTCTTGGGGCCCCAGTGATTTTTCTGAAGTTACTTCTACCAACCTCCTACTGGGAATATTAGCACTTTCTTTTGCTGGTGTGTGTCCGTGGGAGAGTGTGTGTGTGTGTGTGTGTGGTCTTCATTTCCTCTACTGATACTGATGGGTTGTGACATCTTCACTCAGGAAACCATGACCATGTTAAGTGCCTTCTCAGGGTCTTCTGACCGGATTGTATCTTTCTGGTAGGAGGGGTTTGCGCCCTCCCACGAAGGATAACTGACCACTGATTTTCAGTCTGGCTGACATATGACAACACAAAATTCTCTTCTTAATGGTTTCACTGTCTCTTTGACTGACAGTCTTGGAAATCGGTATGTCTAGTTTCCCGGGCGGCCACTCTGCTTGTCCTCAGCTCAGAGGCCTTTTGGGTTTACATTCAGGAGAGTTCAGCTTACCTTCTATTAATGGAGAGAGCAATTTATGATGATCTTTTCTGATCATAAAAGATTTTCCTCCTTTTTATCCAAGCTGAATTTTTCATTCAAAATTCCAAACTTAATTCTAAGAATTAGCCTGTGTCTCTGTGTGTATATTTCTTAGACTAACAGATTTCTCATGTCTCAGAAGAGATAAAATGGGGAGTTGGCAGTCGATGTGAATTCTGGTTTTTAGCTGGATTTTTAAAATGTGCCAAAAGTCTCTAAATGGACAGCCCTGTCAGCAAATTGGCCATCATATTTTATTTGTAAAATGCTCAGCAAATATTTATAATGTCAATAAATTAGCAAATGCTTATTAACGTTGTTCAATGTTAGGATAATTAGAAAAGGAGGAGCTTTAGATAAATCCTGACATTTGTTATTTAGACCTGGTTCATGTAAATCTGCCTTTTTATTCATCAGGGGGCTAAGGTTAACTATTAATTTATTTGTTTTGTTTGTTAGCTCAAAAACTAAAGATATACTCAATGAAATAAATTCAGCTTTATAGTACATAATGAAAACTGGCAGCAAAACTACTTTAATCCAATTTAGCACAGTTATTGCTCTTAAAGAGTACACTTTCCTATAAGATCATAAAAGGTACTTGAACTTATCTGGAGATAAGAAGACAGATATGTTTTCTTAATAACAGTCTTTGAGTATTTAAAAGTTAAATGCACAAAAGATGGTGCCTACCTTTTCATTTCTTCTTAAGAGGAAACAGGAGAAAATAGACGAGTAGAAAATTGAAATATTTTTTTAATGAAAGAGAAATTTCAATTCAATTTTAGTCAACAAATTGACCATCTCCCTTATGCAAGGGATAGTCTGTGCTCCTTAGGAAAACTGAGATGGGTGGGGTATAGCCTGGGATCTCAAGCACATAGACCTGGGATGGGGGCTCAGACGGGTTACATAGCAGAACTGTGAAAGGAAGAGTGGGAGTTCAGTAAAAGCAACCCAACACGCTGTGGTGGTCAGGACATTTGCTTAACGAAGGGTTTCTCTGTCTCAGCTCTATTGACATTTGGGCCAGACAATTTCTTGTTGTAGGGGCTGTGCTGTGCATTGTAAAGGATGGTTAACAGCCCCTCTGGCCTCTACCCATTAGATGCCAGTAGTCGAGTTATATTCTCATTTAATATCGGAAAACATTTTAAAAAATATTTTTATTGATTTCAGAGAGTATTTTCCCTCCAGTTTTCACAACCAAAAATATCTCCAAACATTGTCAAATGTTCTCAGTGTAGAAGAAGGTAGTGTGCAACATCGCCCCAGTGGAGAATCACTGATTTACGGAATAGAGATAATCTGCAAGAGCAATCACATTTGAGATGTACCCTAAAGGGCAGATGCAGTTGTTTGGGCATTTTGATGGAAGGGAATTATCTTTATCAGAACTGCACATTTAGAAAGATGAATCTGAAGTCAGGTGTGCAATGGCTTAAAGTAGAGAGAGTCTTGAGGTAGAGATACCAGCTGGGAGTGGCCAGTTTCAGTGACATCACATGGATGGACCCCATTCTCCATTTGTTCTGTGAAGCAGCCCACAGCCCTCTTGTGCCTCCATTAAGAGGTAGGCACTGCTCCAGCTGCTGGAACTAGAACAGCAAACAAGACAAAGTCCCTGTTCTCTGGGAGCTTACATTCCTGAAGAGGAGGAGACCAACACAACACATAAAAATGAAACTCAGAATACTTATAAAATTGTAAGACAGTTTATGTGATCATTGGTGACTAGAGAGGCTGCTAATATTAGTGATAAAACATATAATTAAGATACAGTAACAACTTTGTTGCAGTGAAATTACATTTACATCAACATTTATTAGAAATCTCTTCCCTAGGTGCCCGAAAATAGAAGTAAAATAGAATGTATTTCTTCCCTGTTGACCTATGAAAGTATCTGTTTTGAAGAACATTCTTTTCTAAGTTTATTCAATGGAAAGGGATTTTACTTGTGGCTATTGGACATTTGGACAGTTCCTTTTAAAACAGTGTTGTCATATGTCAGCCAGGCTGAAAATCAGTGGTCAGTTATGCTTCAAGGGAGGGCGCAAACCCCTCCCAGCAGAAAGAAATTATCTACCCAAAATACCACTAGAACATATACCTGGTCAAATAAAACTGATAAACAGTAACCATAGGTATTGCTTAAATATCTTAATTTGGAACAGTATGTTCTTGCTGATAAATATCACACAAAAATCACTATATTTGGATATACTTAAAATAATCTCATGAAGGGAAAAGAAAGACTTCTGATAGATTCTGTGTGGTGTGTGTGTGTTTAACATAACCATTTCCATTTGGTGATAGTTATCAACCTTCAATGTAAGGTTATAATGGTTCCAGCACATGCCAAGCCATGCTTCTAGGCACTTGTTATTTAGTTTTTATTGCACCAGGAGTCCAGGCCACTATAATCTCTCCTGTGGAATACAGATTCCTAGGAGGCCATTAGTTTTGTCCTTCTTTAATCCATTATATGTTGTAAAGCACAAAAAGACCACATTCATCTTCATGTTAAAAATCATTAGTGGCCCTAGCCTGTTTGGTTCGGTGAAAAGAGCATCAGCCTGAGGACTAAAGGGTCTTGGGTTCAATTCCAGTCAAGGGCATGTGCCTTGGTTGCAGGCTCGATCCCCAGCCTGGGTCAGGTGCATGTCTCTTTCACATCGATGTTTCTCTCTCTCTGCCTCTCCCCTTCACTTCCACTCTCTCTAAAATTCAATGAAGAAATATCCTCAAGTGAGAATTACACACACACACACACACACACACACAAAATCACTAATGGCCCTGGCCAGGTAGCTCAGTTGGTTGGAGGGTCATCCCAGTATGCCAAGGTTGCAGATTTGATCCACAGGGCACATACAGGAATCAACCAATGAATGCATGGGTGGGTGGAGCAACAAGTCCACGTGAATGTTTATGTAGGCTTTACTCGTGTCTCCAAAACTTGGAAACAACCCAAATGTCTTTCAGTTGATGAATGGTTAACAAATTGTGGTTTTTTTACACAATGGAGTACTAAATAATAAAAAAGGAACAACTACTGATGGGTGCAACAAGAAGGATGAATCACAAATGCATTATGCTAACTGAAAGTAGTCAGACACCGAAGCTACATAGTATATGATTATCGTTACTTGACATATTGGAAATGGCAAAAAATGGTTGCCAGGGGCTGGAGTCAGGGGAAGGGTTAATTGCAGATGGGCTTGGGGAATTTTGGGGGTGAGAGAACTTGTTCTATATTTTGATTATGATGTGTGTTTGTCAAACTTGGAACATTATATACAAAAAGGGTGAATTTTACTTCATGTAAATTATACCTTAATAAAAGAGCCTAAAACAATTTAATGTGTTGTGTCTCCAAGTAACTTTTACATATCACCTAGATTTGTTCCTGATTTGGTTTCCCTGTCCTTGGCGCCTCCTATCCTTGTCTTCAATAACTGGCTCATCTCCCAGCTCCCCCGTTGCTCTCTGGATGGACTCTTGCTCCTGCTAATTGACTTTAGCTCCACCAGGCACTGTCCTCTGATCAATTACATAAAATTGACTTCCTCAGAGCTAATCCCAGAAAACCCTGTGTTTTGATCTCATTATATTCTGATCGGAAACCAGTGAATGCCAGTTTTTTGCTCTTTACCCATTTACCTAGAAGAGCATAGATTCCTTCCACCATTCTCCTTGGCATGTTTGCTTCCACAGGCTCACCCATGCCCCTGAATGATGGTGTCTGGCTTTATCTAGGTTTTCAGTGGACATATGGATGAGTTTTTTAGCAGATTATAACTTGGGTCATGATATAATTTATTGTTCAAATGAGAACATTTTAGTTTAAAAGGTGGTGGGGTACTATTAATAATTATTCTAGGACAGTGATGGCGAACCTTTTGAGCTCGGCGTGTCAGCATTTTGAAAAACCCTAACTTAACTCGGGTGCCGTGTCACATATAGAAATTTTTTTGATATTTGTAACCATAGCAAAACGAAGACTTATATTTTTGATATTTATTTTATATATTTAAATGCCATTTAACAAAGAAAAATCAACTAAAAAAATGAGTTTGCGTGTCACCTCTGACATGCGTGTCATAGGTTCACCATCACTGGTCTAGGATATCAGGTGTAAACTACAATTGTCTCAGGAATCTGGGACATATGGTCACAGTAATTACATGGCACAGATATACTATATAGGTATTCAACAATTATATTCACTTTTAAGGTGGTTAAGTTAAAAGTGGCTATATAAGCAGTTCTTCACCCATTTTTCTTCATGAATTGCATGGCACACTGCTATGGGCATACTCAGCTACAATTCCTGGTTAAAACATGTAATTCCGCTGCTTTTTATCCTACTTGAGGAGCTATGTCAGAATGCAAATCAATGTGAGTTGATACTTTAGGACAGTGCTTGTCACATTTTACTGTGTGTACAAATCACCCGAGGATCTTGTTAAAATGCAGATTTTGATTCAGTGGGCCCGGGGTGGGGCCTGACATTCTGCATTTCTAACAAGGTCCCAGGTAATGCCAATGCTGCTAGTCCACAGAGCAGTCTTTGAGAAGCAAGGAAAACTTTGAAAGCCACTGGCCAGTTTGGAAATTTGATTTGTTGATAATGCAAAGCACCTGATTGCTTATCTGATGGCTAGGCACTCAAGTATTGAAACACTAAAACAAAGATCTGTTGATCCATTGTAATTAAATGTTTTGGTCCAATAAAAAAGCAGGAAAAAGTCACTCTATATTTCTTGATGAGGTTTATGCAGCCAAAGGCAGATGAGACCATTCATTGCTTCTCTTTAGTATAAGAAAGCTTGAGGGAAATAGCTATATTTTGCACA
This sequence comes from Myotis nattereri, assembly GCF_964212035.1. NCBI lineage: Eukaryota > Metazoa > Chordata > Mammalia > Chiroptera > Vespertilionidae > Myotis > Myotis nattereri. The sequence goes on from NC_138079.1 coordinate 40,521,997, forward strand.
CAAAAAAAGAAAATGAATGGATTGTTGAAGAAGTTTCTCTTAAAGTAATTTTTAAAGAAAATGGTTTTCTGATATTAAATTGAATTAAGTTAAAATGTTTTCAGCCTAGCTGGTGTGGCTCAGTGGTTGAGCATTGACCTATGAACCAGGAGGTCACGGTTCCATTCCTGGTCAGGGTTGCAGGCTTGATCCCCAGTGGGGGGCATGCAAGGGGCAGCCAACAATGATTCTCTCTCATCATTAATATTTCTATTTCTCTCTCCTTCTCCCTTACTCTCTGAAATCAATAAAAATATTTTTTAAAAATGTTTTCAGATATTAAATGAGAATATAACCTCCATTATAACCTTACATTGAAGGTTGATAACTATCACCAAATGGAAATGGTTATGTTAAACACACACACACACACACACACACACACACACACACGCACACACGTGCGCGCGCCAAACAGATCTATCAGAAGTCTTTCTTTTCCCTTCATGAGATTATTTTTAAGTATATCCAAATTTAGTGATTTTTTGTGATATTTATCAGCAAGCAACATACTGTTCCAAATTAAGATATTTAAGCAATACCTATGGTTACTGTTTATCAGTTTTATTTGACCAGATATATGCCCTAGTGGAATTCTAGTTAGATAATTTCCCCACAGATTCTGCATTTAGTACAGTGTAGAAGAAGTTCTATTGGGTAGTTTTGATCCCTAAGAGATGAATCGCAAATGTAAAAAATGAAATTATGGATGTATAAAAACTCAACACAAAGAAGTTAGGACTCTGTGTTTCCTCATAGAGCTAAATTAGATTAATGACCTGTCCTACATTGATTTATTATATGCATCCTTCACATTGTTGTCTTCTTTTATCAGTTTTAAACATGTGCAGATATACACTAACTGCTTTCTGGTTCTGTTTTACTATCTAGTTTAGACACATTAACTAGTTTATTTCTGAGAAAGTCATAGATGCCAAGTAAATAACAAGTAATAGATTTAAGTGAGGTTTTTTAAAATTTCACTTTCAGTGTTTTAGTTTCCTATTAGCTTATAAATTTGTTGAGTTCTGTCACTTCTCTGTGAAAAATGCAAACCATTTTATAGAGCTCAAAAGTAATAATGTATATATTGAAGTAAAATCCTCAACTAATTGCTACTCTCAAAATTCATAGTAATTGCATAATAACACTGATAACCATTCATGCCAACTTTAGTATCAGGTAATATAACTCAAAAGCTGACAGTTTTTTGAGATCTTTTACGCCAGCTTTCCAATTAATAGGTGAAGAAAAACAGAACAAAAGCTGTTAAAACACTTACCTAACTATGTAACCAGTTAGTGACAAAGGCAGTATTGGAATCCAACATTCTTCATTCATAGTTCAGTGCTGTTTTTATATGGCCTCCTGTTTGTTTTCACTTTGTATTAAGTGGTTTTTTTTTTAATGTTCAACGTGTCACCATATTTGATAAATTTTAATTTAAAGAAAAGCAGAAATTATCTACAGAAAGTATCAATGAGGTATCAAGGATGCATCTAGGTCTCTAAAATGGGCATTGAGTTTGCTCAAGGTTTACCAAAATGATTTTTCTCTACTACTTTTACTTGCCTCTGTCACCCTCCAAAGAAATAGAGGAAAAGAACATGAACATCTGCTTTCAATCATCCATGGACTTCTTACTGAAATTAAGTAAGAAGTGTCAAACATCAAAATAGAATTCAGCAGGGGGGAGTGACAGGCTATGTGGTGGCTGTGGGTAGCACTGTGAGCATTTGTATGTGGCCCCATGGACATAATGGCTATTCACTGTTGTCATGGCAGTCAAAATTAGCCAGTTTGGAAAGGAGCTGGCCAGAGTGCTGAAATGCCTGCTTTGCTTTTTTTTTTTGGGGGGGGGGGGGCGGAGTCAACAACAACAACAACCCCTAGAACAGCACTTCCTGAACTTATTGATCATGGAACAGCTGGAACTAAATCCAGTGGACAGTTACCAACTCTTACCTTTCGTTACCCATCAGCAACTTTTGCCACAGTTGGTCATTCCCTCCTGTGCTCATTGTTAAGATACTGTCTCTCATTAGAAGTGACAGTTCCTTCCACTTGCCACCTATGATTCAAGGGAGATGGCCTTGCTGGCACCTTGCTTCCATGCTTCTGGTCTCCATCCGTACTGTGAGAGGATACATTTCTGTTGTCTTAAGCCACCAGGTTTATGGTAATTTATGGCAGGCCTGGGAAAATAATGCCCTGCCTCATCATTGCCCTGTCAGAGACATAAGCGCCAGGTGGCTGACAGCCCTTTTTAGAAAAGGGTTCCCAGACCTACGAGGTCCCTCCTTTTAGCTCAGAGACACCAGCACCAGCTGAGCAGCACCTGCTTCTCAGGTGTCTGAGATAATCTCTGTGGGGCCCTTCTTCTAGGCATATTTCATAATTCTTCCAGCCCTAGAGGTGCTTGTTTTGTTTTTTTTCTTGCAGTCGCTACTCATTTTGGAGATCTGAGGGGCAATGATTACAGGAAGACATTAATTAAATGCTTTATAATTCTTAAGTAGAATCAAATGTAGGTTCATTTCATTTACAGCCGGTTTCCTAACAGAGTGGTTGCTTTGGGTTAAATTGCATCCTGCCCTAAGGAAGTTGAAGTCCTAGCCTCTGGTACCTGCGAATGTGTCTACTTGGAAGTAAGGTCTTTGCAGATATAACCAAGTAAAGGCCATTAGAGTGGGCCCCGATCTGACTGGTACCCTACAAGAAGAGGGACGTTGGACATAGAACACAGGGAGACTGCCCTGGGGTGGCAGAGGCAGAGACTGAACCGACGCAGCTGCTGGCCAAGGGGTGCTGAGGGGTGGTGGCCACTGTGAGAAGCGAGGAAAATGCAAGGAAGGAGTGTCTTCTACAGATCTTAGAGGGAGTGTGGCCATGCTGACACCTTCATTGCAGACTTCTAGCCTCTAGAACTGTTGTTTTATGCCACCTGATTTGTGTACTTCGTTCCAGCAGCCCTAGGTCTAATATACTTCTGAACTTGCTTATTCGTTTCAATTGTGTGTTGTTGTTGTTTTAGTGGAGTCCTTAGGATTTTCTATATGTAGGATACATTATATTAGAAAACTAATACAATGGTTTGTACCTGGGAAATAGATATTTCAAGACACAATGACTTGTCAACTCTGATTTTCCATAGAAATAGAATAACAATTAGGGGTTACATCTTGTTACCAACTGCTCTTCAGAGGAGTGACTGTCCACAGTGTTTTTAATCACCTAAAACTGTCAGTGGTGTCTCTCTGTACCAAATAGTGAAGCATGTTCTAATACGCATGTCACAAAGGGCTTGCTTGTATGTTTTTTGAGATCTTTAGGAGGAGAATGCTACTGAATAGAAGAGAAGCTGTGGGAGTTTTCAAAACAGCTAGAAGGGCCACCAACCCCAGGGTGAAGGAGGTGGGACGAAAGCAGAGGAGGCCCCCTCTGCTTGAAATCAAGTGTGCGGAGTGTGTGTGTGGTGGTCTCCTCTTGGGCTGTATGGATGTCCTTGGCAACGCAGCATCAATAGAAACGCACTTGGGCAGAATTGCTGGGTTTGCATGTAAAAAGTTAGGAGGCAGGGCACTCTCTCAAGCAAAGGCACGTTCCTGAAGCTATTGACCTAAGTGAGCAGACCCTCAGGGATTGTGGAGTTAGCATTTGGGAGTGAACAGTCAAGAGCAGTCCCATGGCCGCTCTGACTCGCAGGAACTGTGCTGACGGACCCCAGGGCGGCGAGGCTGGTGTACAGAAATGGTGATGGGGAAGTGAGCCAGCCTAGCAGCCAGCTCCCACCTCTCTGTGGAGCTCTGTTGTTGTTTGCCTCCTTATGTGCATTTTATGGAGAAATTAGACTGAATTTTGGAAGCCAGAATGGGATGAAAGCAGGCACAGTGTTGCCTACTGGCCAGAAAGATGCCGAGAGCCTGCACGTCGCAAGTTCAGCACTGCTTGGCTGCTGAAAACCAGCACTCAGAGCCGGAAGGCTTGGAGTTGGTTTCCCATTTCTTAGAACTGGCCCTCAGTGGCCCTGGGCCATTTCCATTACATCTCTCAACCTCAGTTTCTAGATCCATAAAACCTACTCTAAGTACAAATGAGGATCAAGTGAGATAATGTATGTGAAATTACTTTGTAAATGTTATTGTGCTATACAGATGACACAACATAAATGTATGTCCCTGAACACCACTGAGGGCTAGAAGGTGAATATTGCCTTACCGTGGTGTCCGTATTAAGCACCGAGTGAGGAAACATTGGGGGGAGCGGGGAGGGGAGAGGGACCAAATAAGCCAGATTGATTCTGCTTATATTTAGAGAACCTTTTAGGATCTTTTAAATCATTAGGACCCAAAGCTCTTACTTAAGTAAAAAATTCAATTTAGAGGAAAATAATCTACTTATTGTACTTGTTTGTTTTGTCCTTCCAGACATGTTGGCTCAGTCCTCAAACCCAGAGGTCCCAAGTGCTCTGTTAAAGCCCAAGTCACTGGTCACTTTCCTAATGAGTCTTTCAAAACTGGCTCACACACCTACTGGCAGTGCTTGAACCCTTTTCGGCCCAACGTCGAGGCTGACTCGACAGACCAGTTTCAAAACATACCACACTATGAAATGTTTTAAAGAATAAACTCTTTGATTGAACATACTTAATAATATAACCAGTGAATTTTTGGTTTAAACTTTAAAATAAGAACATTAAAAAGTTCAACATTCAATCGCATCAATTAATTTGGACCAGACGGTTTGAATTCCAAAAATAAAATTGGACCGCAAAGGGTTAAAGTAGCAGAATCAACTGGAAGGCAGCGTCCACTCTGAGCCCATAGGCCTTTCTGCCTTCCAGCAGGCTGGTGGAAGGACCCCTTCCCCACTCCTCCTGCCTTGGCCCCGTGTGTACAGCGTGCCCTGAAGCGTGGTGTGCAGTCCACCTGGTTATAATGCAGTCAGAGGCCCATGGGAAAGTGACTTGAGAGGAAATAAACTGCGCCCCCTTCTCACTGATCTCCCCCCCCCCCCATCACCCATCCACCACCACTCAGCTGCTACTTGCCACAGGCACTTGTGAATATGTTCTGGTAAATGTCACCATGGCCAGGGTTTGTTTTTTGTAAAGGACCTTTAATGATAAACTCCTCCACTGACTCCTTTTTGTTAAAATCTAGGCCTGTCTTTCTTGACGAATCGCATGTGATGTCCTTTGGATGATAGCAAAGGTGATTATTAATGATGAATACTTACAATGACCACTTGTGAATTATGTGAGCTTGAGAGAGGGTAAAGTGAGGCCTTTTTCCAGAAAGGAAATGAATGTGTCCTTCTCCCTCCCCCCTCATATGTCCAGCAGTGTATTCCATTTGCAGAGTGACCCCTGGGACTGTTATAATTAGATTCCAGTGCTGATGGAGACTGCAAGACGAAGGCGAGCATCTCTCCATAGCCTGGGTGGCCATGGCAGAAACAGTTCACTCCTTACTGATATCATCAAACTGGTTTGCCTCCCCTAGATTAGACCAGGAAACATCAAAATTAATTTGCTTTCCTGGGATCATACTAAGAGCAGTAGTGTCTGTCCTCCCCCTCTCCTGTGGGAAGTGCACCGATAGCCCGTGCAAGCCTCTGTCTTTCTTTCTTTTTTTTTTTTTTATATATTTTTATTAATTTTTTACAGAGAGGAAGGGAGAGAGAGAGTCAGAAACATCGATGAGAGAGAAACATCGATCAGCCGCCTCCTGCACACTCCCCACCGGGGATGTGCCCGCAACCCAGGTACATGCCCTTGACCGGAATCGAACCTGGGACCCTTCAGTCCGCAGGCCGACGCTCTATCCACTGAGCCAAACCGGTTTCGGCACCTCTGTCTTTCTTGAGGGAGCCTTCTGCTCCCTGTTGGCGGCCTGGCAAACATGTTTTCTCCCCGGTGCGGCTCGCCCTTGATGAGGGTTCCCCAGCACTAGTCCTGAGAATGCCTGTTGTGGGTTCAGATGAGTTTCCTGCTTCTTGGAAGAAAGATGCACACAATGCCTGCTAGCAGATTGCAGCTCTGACAGGCCTTGTAACAACAATAACAAAATCCAGTTTTGCTTAATTTAGTGTTCCATTCAGTGATTTAACAAATAATTTTATAATGGGTCCGCCATTCCTCTAGGTGCTGGGAATTTAGCCAAGAACCAAACAGACGTTCCTTATGGAGTTTATTGTTTGTGGGGAGAATCAGACAATAAAAAACAACAACAAATAAAAATATATAATACATTGTGAGATGATGAAAGATGATAAGGAAAATAGCATAAAGGGTCAGAACATGATAAATGAGGGGACTGTCTTAGATAGTGTGGTTTAGAGGTCTACATGGAGGTGAGAAGAAACTGGAAGGAAGTGAGGGAGGAAGGCTAGCAGTTATCTGGGGGGAGAACATTTCAAGCAGAGAGAATAGCAAGTGCAAAGGCCCTAAGGCAGAAGAGTGTTTGGCACATTGGAGTAGGCTGACGTGGATGAGGGGGTATGTGGTGGTGGAAGATGAGCCCAGAGAGGAGATGGGCTGGGCCATGTAGGGACTAAGGAAGTGGGAAGGAAGCCATGGGGCTTCTTAGCATGGGAATAATACTCTCTACCCTACCTTGGGGAACGGTTTCTCTGGTTGCTGTGTGGATAAGAGCCTCTAAGGGGCAAAGGTAGAACCAGAAAGAGCAGCAAGGCGGCCATTGCAGTATCCAGGTCAGATAGGATGTTGGCAGGACCAGGTGGGATGTTTGTGGGACCAAGTGATAGGCAGTAAGGTGGTGAGAAAGTGCTGGATATATCCCATCTTATTTGTCTATAAACTCTTTTTGAGGAACACTTTTTAATATCTTTTGGAATGCATTTTAGGAAACACTGTTGTAGATAATCAGAGGTTGATCATATATTTCTGTCATACTTTCCTCTCTGCGCTATTTAATAGTGGATCACATGTCAGAGAGGTGAGATACCAGAAAGCCAATGGAAGAAACTGAACATTGTAGTTTTAACAAGTATGGTTCAGGTTGAGTTTGATGTTGGCCCCAGAGGTATGACAGTCAGAGAAAGCATTGGAAATCTATTTTTGTTTTTACTTTTGTCCTGGATCTCAGAAAGGTTTTTATAATTATTTCAACCCATGCTGAGTTGCTTGTATGGCCTTTATTAAGCTAAGTCCTTGGTGAGTAAATGCTTTACTTGTTTATCGTTTGCCTGGTAAACACAGTTTAGAATCTACTCTATCCCATAATATCATACTACCAAGTGCCAGCACATATCTCTTTTCACATTTTAAGATACTTATCTGTTTGGTAGCTGGAGGTTACATCAAGTGGAAAATTCCTTGATGGCGAGGATGTGCCTTTAATTCATGTATGCTTAGAATCAGAGTCTACTCTAGACCCTACTGTTGAGTAGCTGAATTTTGCTGTTAGTTGAATGAGTGAGTGAATGAGTGTCCGGCATTGCCTTGAGCACCAAGAATATGAGATGAACCAAAACAAGGTCTCTTTCTTTAAAGAAATGGCAATCTGGGGAGTGGATGGATGACTTCTGACTTCCCTTGTGACCATGGCTTTCGGCCCAGATCTGTTCTCATACACTGGTAGGCTATTCACTTGGGAGGATTGAAATCAAGAAGTCCCTCCTGTCCCCCAGTATCTCACTTATCAGCCCAATTACTGAGCTTGAAATTCCTCACTTTAATTTCCTCAGACTAAGGAAGGGTGGAGTATTTCCAGAACTCCTTAGCCCTTTGTTTGCATGTTGTATATGAATTCGTGAGCAGCTCTTTTCATCAATGACAGTAAAGGAGAAGGCTTTGTTACAAAAGAAACAGAGGAGAGACCAGAGCACCCATTCTCCCGTGGCTGCCTTGATCACGCTGAAGCATCTGGTTCCAAGGGAACCCTGGGCAGAACATGGAACACGGAGTCAGTGAACACTCCAGTTCTCTTGTTTGTGGGTCATGCTGCGGGGACTGCACCACTAAACACCTTGGTCTCTAAGCGGCACGGCATTCAGCCACAGAATGCTGGTGGAGGTGCTGAGTCTCTGGTACCGCCCTCCGAGAGGCCACAAGCAATGGGAGCAAGGAGCAGAGCAGCCCCTGGGGAGCATGCTCTGGGGAATTTATCATGAGCTTGGAGTTGATGAAGTAAACAAAGGCAGCTTTTGTAGCCATCACCCTAGGAACCTTGCAAAAATGAAATATTTTCTAGGGAAAGCATGCACAAAGCAGAAAACACACACATCATTTTCAGACACTAAAGGAAATAACAGTACAGGCCTGGGGGGAGGGTGGGGAGAGAGGTGGGGCTCTGTCCCCTCATCCTGTTGACATCCGAGGGAGTTAGTTAACTGAGGTCCAGGAGAGTGTTTTGCTGTTATCAATGTAATATTAGCGAGGCAGATTTGATAACTCTGGCTCTGCCTTTGAATTGCATTAAAAACTCTGCCAGCATGCTAATCACATTGCCGGACTTGCTCAGCAAAGGCAAGGGGACAAATAGGCATGCTTCCTGGTGTTCTCCTTACTGCTCAACCTCAGGGAGTGTATCTCTGGCAACAGCCATAAACACCCAGGCTGAGCCTGTTCTGAAAGAGAGGCTGCTGCCTGGAGACTCCCAGCCTATGCTCCTGGCTACAGCAGAGCACAGCCAGCCCATGGTTAATAGTCATTTTTCCTTTCAGAAAGGGAGCTGGCCCTGTCACTGCTGGATGATGGATTATATTGATAAAGGACATTCTTCTATTCTTCTATAATTTCAAGCCAACTAACACTTACTGAGTTAGGTACGAGGTACCACGCTTTGCCTTTTGATGTTATTTTATTTAATCCTCCAAGAGCACTTTTATTTTCTGTTTTATAGGCAATGCCATGGAGGACTGACGTCCATAAATACCTTGCCTCGTGTCACAAAGCTAGTGAGTGGCAAAAGCAGTATTAGAACCCAGGTGTGTGAACAGGATCACTTTGTGTCTAATCATGCGGGTCATTTTAATATGTCTCGGACATCTGTTTGCTCAAGGGATGTCCTGGTGTTTCTGTATAAACTTAGGAATAATCACATGTGTGCTCCCCTGAGGTGGGATATGGATTACACAGCTCTTTTGTGTTTCAGCGTTGGGTCTAAATAACTGCCCGACACCAGTATTTCACTGGCTCCATAGCCAATGTCTAAATACATAAGATATAGCTATCTCATTTATAAAATGCCTGGATCCATTTCTTTTCTCTCTGTGTCCAGAGATGGGCAAGCAGAGAAACTGAAACAGTTTCATTTTGAAATAGCTCTGATGAGGGAGAGAGAGTGAATGTGGAGAAGGATAAATGGTCACAGATCTTATTTAAAAAGGCATGTACAAATAAGACCTACCTTTTTCTCTTGATCGCTTGGTCTGTACTGAGGAACTTTTTTCCCGCTGTCGTTCTCTGTCTTCGATCCTGTCCTTAAAGGTATTTCACAAATGCTGCCTGTATTCTGAAGTTGTCATATTATCAGATGATTGTAATTTGAATAAAGATGTGAAGGAGCAGGGCTAATGAGAGTTAGTTAAAGATGAGGTATTTCCAATGTTCAGGTAAATAAGGCTTTATTAAGCTCCATTCTTCTAGATCCCTTACTGCAAACCCCTCTCACCTAGAGGAAAACCCAAGGGCCTTACTGTGGCCCTCAAAGCCCTTTATGATCTGTCCCCAGCCACTTCCCTTGTGATCCCTCCTCAACTCTGCTCAGCCACTGGTCTCCTTGCCATTCTCCACTGAGGCCTTTGTTCTTGCTGTTCTGTGTGTCCAGAAAGCTCTGAATCCCTGGGAGACAGCATGGCTTATGCCCTGGCCTTTATCAGGCTTCTACTCAAAAGGCTCCCGCCTTGACCACTTCCCTTAAATAACAGCATCTCCTGCACGCTCTGTCCCTGAGCTGTCCAGTGTGGTAGCTACCAGCCAGGTGTGGTTATTGAAATGTAAATCTCTGTCCTGCTTTTATTGGACCGAGGAGATATAGAACACCTCCGTCATCACTGGAGGTCCTGTGGGCCAGCGCTGCTCCGACCTCTTACCCCTTGATGTTTATCTGCAGCACTCAGCACGACTTGAAACTATGTATGTATTTGTTTTGTTATCTGCCTCTCACTAGAAAGGAAGCTCCCTACACTTAAGGACTTTGTATGATTTGTTCAGTCTCTTCTTTTCAGCTCCTTGAAGAGTGCCTGGCACATAATAGGTGCTTAATAAATACCTGATGAATGAGTGAGTGGGTCTTTTGGGGGGCTTTTGTTGTTGTTGACAGTATTACAGATGTCTTCCATTTTCTCCCCTTTTCCCCCCTCCACCCAACCCTGGTCCCACCCCAGGCCTTCCTGGGGGTCCTTTTATAATTGCAGGGGAGATGAGCGTTATTGAGGGAAGTCACCCTTCTCCTAGTCTTCCTGCTCTGGAGGGCATGTGTGTTAACCCGTAAGCTTCCAGGAAGGAACTCAATTCCTGGCTTTGTTTCTCTTTGAGTCTTCCTCCCATGCTTCATAAGGCCCATGAGAGAAGAGGACTGACCACATTCACTCAGGGGGTGTTTACCACATTTGTAGATGGCCAGCCTCTGCAATGCCAGGGAAGTCATCTGTCAGAATGCCTTTGGCCATTTCATAGAAGAGAGTATTTTGCTGCTACTTAAGAGTAGGAATTGTGAAGGGCAGTTTTGTTACTGACGATGCTTAATGATGCAGATTGCTTCGATGCTCCTCAGGCATCTGATTTCCCCTTAGCGACTGGAATCCAAGAGCACTGCACTCCTTCGGGCTCCACTGAAGACACCCCAAGTCTCTTGCCAATTCTTCTGCAAAGTTGCTGCTTCTTTTTTTAAATTTACTTCCCCCCTTTGTTTTATTTTTCCCATCACCATTTATCCCCCATATGCCCTCTTCCACCTCCACCCATCCTTCCCCCTGCAATCACCACACTGTTTTAACACTTTACCAGAGAAGGGCCGAGGTCCATAGAAGGGTCTAGAGAGGAAAGCTGGGCTAGCACTGTCTACCTGATTCAGAACTTTCCCTTTCTGAATTGTCCTCTAGCAAGTTAGTCCAACACTTGCAGCTCATCTGATCTATTCCACCATCAAAATTCTCTGCCCTTGTTCCCCACAGCACACTTCCTGGCCCACTGAATGGATACAACAGAAACTAAAGTTTGTGGCAAAAATATATGACATGGTTCTGAGAAACCAGTAAACAAATATACAAATAAATAAAGAATTAACAAATATGTATATGTTTTTATATGTATTTGTGCATCTTATTTATTAAATAACTGGCATAATAAGAAGAAAACATAGTAACAGAGTCACATAAAAGATTTGAATAGATAGAAAGATACAGTTTTGGATGAGATGACTGTTGTAAGACTTTTACTAGTTCCCTTAAAATTGCCAACAGTACAATTCTCATTAAAATTCAAACGAAAATTTTAATATAAAATTCTTAGTATAATTTAATTAAAATTCTAATGAATAGTTCATTTGGAAGAGAAAATGGACAAAAGTAAATATTTGCAAAGGATGAGTCATGAGGTCTACAGGCACTAATAGATATTAAACTTATAACAAAGTGATAAAAATTAAAGCTAAATGGTAGGAAGGCAAGAGTAGATAAACATATTAGACAGAATTCAAAACTGAGGAGGTACTAATGCATGTAGGAATTTTGTCTCTCATAAAAGGGGCATTTTAATGAGTGTTTCTGAGATATTTGATTACTCATTTTTTAAATTTCCCCTTTCACACAGTATAGCAAAATAAATTCCAGAACTAAGCATTAAACAATGAAACTAAAGTGAATTAGTTTAGCTGGAAATTTTGGAAGTTCAGGAGGGCCTTAATAAATGATTAGGGTGGGAAACATGAAAGAAGAACCTATAGTAAACTCTATAATAATAGTTTAATAGCTTTACGTAGCAAAACCCCATAGACAAGTCCGTCTGAGAAAAGTATTTACAGCATGTATGACAAAAGAGTTTAGATCCTTACTATATAAAGTGCTCTTAAAATTCAGTAAGAAAAAGACCTTGTATTAGGTTCCTGAGTTTGCTTAACAAATTACCACATTGGGGGACTTAAAACGCAGGCATTTTTCCTCTCACAGTTCAAGATGTCGTAGGGCTGTACTCACTCCACAGAGGAGTCTCCTTCCTTGCCTCTTCTAGTTCCTGGTGGCCCTAGGTACTCCTTGGCTTATCACTATACTAGAGGCCCGGTGCATGAAATTTGTGTGTGTGTGTGGGGGGGTGGGGGGGCAGGGAGGGGTGGTGTCCCTCAGCCCAGCCTGCACCCTGTCCAATCTGGGACCCCTCGGGGGGATCAGGCCTAAACTGACAGTCGGACATCTCTCTCACAATCTGGGACTGCTAGCTCCTAACTGCTCGCCTGCCTGCCTGCCTGCCTGCCTGATCGCCCCTTAAATGCTCCCCTGCAGGCCTGATGGCCCCCAACTACCCTCCCCTGCCAGCCTGATGGCCCCCACTGCCCTCCCCTGCTCGCCTGATGGCCCCCAACTGCCCTCCCCTGCTCGCCTAATGGCCCCCACTGCCCTCCCCTACTCGCCTGATGGCCCCCAACTACCCTCCCCTGCAGGCCTGATGGCCCCCAACTACCCTCCCCTGCCAGCCTGATGGCCCCCACTGCCCTCCCCTGCTCGCCTGATGGCCCCCACTGCCCTCCCCTACTCGCCTGATGGCCCCCAACTGCCCTCCCCTACTCGCCTGATGGCCCCCACTGCCCTCCCCTGCCACGACCCGCCTCCTCCGCGTGAGGTGGAGAGACCCCGGGACTGGCCTCCTCCATGCCGTGCCGAGCCGTGTGACCCCCAGGCCTCACTGTGTGGAGCAGCCACCGGGTCCCGCCTCTGCTGTGCGTGTGGCCATCTTGTGGCAGCCGTCTTGTGACGCTGTCATGCAAGGGTGTGACGCCACCTAGGCTTTTATTATGTAGGATAACTCTAACGTCTCTGCCTCCATCTTCATATGGCCTACCCTTCTGTGTCCGTGTCTTCTCTCTTTTATACAGACACTTGCCATTGGATTTAGGGTCTACCCAGATAGTCCAGAATGACCTCATCTTGAGGTCTTCAACTTAATTACACCTCTTTCCAAATAAGGTCACATTCATAGGTTCTGGAGGTTAGGAGACATAGATGCATCTTTCTGGAGGCCAGTGTTAAACCAACTATAAACCTCAATACAAAAATGGGCAAAAGATAAAAGATTTTACAAGGAAAGAGATGTTCAGTTTCACTAGTAATCAAATGGAACTTACAATGAGAAAACACCATTTTTCTCTCATTTTCCAGAAATTTCAACTCAGATAACCATCTGCCATGTTCCTATTGATCTCTGGGATGAGCCCAGCATTTTTTCATTTTTCCATTTACCAGAGAGAGACATAGCCATAAAATACAACTCCTCCCCTGAACTTGTCTGCCCACTAGCGAAGCAGCTTGCACATTTTCTGAGACTGCTTAGTAAAGCTGGTGCAAACTTATTTTCTTGTTTCACATTTTATTTGGGTATCATTGTAGATTCACTTGCAGTTGTAACAAATAATACACAGAGATCACCTATATCTTTCACCCAGTTTTCTCCAATGGCAACATCTACAAACATCTGATTTTACACAGACTTTTTAAATAAGTATTCATACCTGCCCTTATTTATACAGAAGTATGGAAAACTCTTCTTTGCTTTAATGAGACTACAAACTACAAGACCCAGTCTCTTCCATCAAGATCTGAGAATCAGCAAGCAGGGGTGGGAAACCTTTTCCTGACAAGGGGCATTTGAATAGTACATCACTAGAGGCCTGATGCACGAAATTCGTGCAAGAGTAGGCCTTTGCAGCCACGGCGGCTGCCTCTATCCCTCCCTCGCAGCCGCAGTGGCTGCCTCAACCCCACAGCTGCAGCCCTGGCTTTGTCTGGAAGGTTGTCTGGACAGACTGTTTGGTTGATTTGCATGTTATGCTTTTATTATTATAGATTAGCTTCTGCACCACACAGAATTATCAATTTAAAAATTAGGCTACTATATTCTGTCAAACACTTAATTAACTCACTCCTAATGCCTTGGCAGGGCCAGGCCAAATGATTTCGTGGGCCTTCTGTGGCCTGTGGGCAGGCTGTTCCCTACCCACCCCTGACAGAGCCTGTGTTTGGGGCATGAGGAACCTCGAATCACAGAAAGAGCTTATACACACATTCCCTGTTTGGGGCCAGATTAAGACTTTCACAAGAAGTGTTTTTCAAAACTGAAAAGTTGAATCATAATTTTTCTTTTTCTTTTTTCATTGCTCACATGATTAGATCAGTTAGAGGTTAGAATTATCTAATTTTCTGTCATAATTATGCCATTGGAGACACCATGCCTGCTTTCTGTCTAGAGGTGGTCCCCTGACAGGGGCCTTTCGGGGGAAGGGGTGAGAACCCCTTTAAGCATGAGGTTAGAATATTTGTGACAGAGCAAAAGCAGAAAAGCCAGTGCAGTGAGTTTATTTACTATTGATTAGAAGAAGCAATTGCAGAAGCTTTCCTAGCAGGCACTGCCCCGGGGGTGAGGGTGGGGCGCCTTAAGGCAGCTCGGGCCCTGCTCTCACACTGGCCAGGCTTCGGGTCGCTCTCCGCAGTGTCCATGGTGCTCTGTGCACAGGAAGCAGCTGCTGTGCAGCGTCTGACATGATTGCCCGTTTATGGGCAGTACAGCCGTTGGCTTCATTTATTGTGTGAAATGCTTTAATTTCGCTTCCAATTTTTAAAGTAGGAAATGTCTCTCCTTCTCCAGCATTGTTCCTCATCGTTCTCCCTTCTCTCTTTTTTTGCCTCCTTGAGTTCCTGAGCACCCCATCCTCACCCTCTTCTCACTGCCTTTCCTTTTTTTCTGACTCTCGCGGTCTTTGCATCTCTCCCTTCTTCTGCCTCTCGGCTCTCCAAAGAGAAAGAAGGAAGAGAACAAAGAAGAATCCTTTAAGACACTGGGCAGAAAGCCTTGTAATCACATGTTTACTTTAATTTCATTCTGTTGTTTTCCAAAACACAGGTCTGCAGAGCCACGCCCCTGTCTTGCCTGTTACAGGGCATGTGCAGGGATTCGGCGGTAACGAAGCGCAGTCCATTTATAAACAAACATCTTTTTGTCTTTATTGTTGGGTTTGTTAGTGATGTCTGAGTGAGCAGTTTAAATGTATGTTTGTAATAGCCACTTACCAAGTATTTTATACAAAAGGAAGGAGTAGAAATAGCCATTATATGAATCGATGTTTGGAATGCTGCCACAGCACAGGGCTTGGGGGTTAATGATGGGGCGGCCCTAACTGGTTTGGCTCAGTGTTGCCCTCTGACTGAGTGGTCTCAAGTTCGATTCCGGTCAAGGGCACAAACCTCGGTTTAGGGGCATCTGCAGGAGGCAACCAATCAATGTGTCTCACACATCTGTGTTTCTCTCTGTCTTTCCCTCCCTCCCATTTCCCCCACTCTGTCTAAAACTCAATGGGAAAAATATCCTTGGGTGAGGATTGTCAGCAACAACAACAAAAAAATGGAATAGAATAACATTTTCACCTTTATATCATCTATGTACAAGGGTGGGCCTGACATTGGCTCACTTGGGCCACCGAAGGAGATAGCTCAGTGGACAAGTGAAAGATTGGTTACCATGAGGTCAGTTCAAATGTAATGAGCCAAGCCCTAGCCGGTTTGGCTCAGTGGATAGAGCATCAGCCTGGGGATTGAAGGGTCCCGGGTTTGAGTATAGTTAAGGGCACGTACCTTGGTTGCCGGCTTCTCCTCAGTCCTGGCCCTGGTCGGGGCTCGTGCAGGAGTAAACCAATCAATGTGAGAAACACATTGATATTTCTCTCTGTCTTTCCCTCTCTCTTCCACTTGCTCTAAAAATCAATGGAAAATATCCTTGGGTGAGGATTAAATAAAAATAAAAAATAAGCCACATTGTTAAAAAAAAAAAAAAAAGGAATGAGCCAAGACCTAGGAGGCTGTCATTGAGAAAGAAAACCAAGTGATGGGCAGGGCAGACCACTGACCCTGGTTTCCTAGACAGCAGTTAACTGGAGTGGCAGCAGGACAAGATGAGAGGGAGGGTATGTGTGTGGGAGTGGGGCCAGGGTATCCACAGATGAAGAAAGTAGAGACAGAGTACTTACAGGGTGGGGATGTGCAGGGACATTGCATGTGGTTTCTGAAAGGGCAGACCTCCCACTAAACAAGCAGATGTTCTGACTCATTGATTACCAAAGGCGTCTGCAAAATCACTTGATGAACTCTGCTCATTTCCTAAGGACATGGCTGCTATACTAGGGGAAAATGCTCATTGTCCTTTTAGGGTGCCCTGTGAATCTCTGATATGTTTATAGGAAGGAAACGCAATGAAAGTAGAGGGAAAATACATTTTACAAATATATATACGACTTAATAGCACTGTATATAGGGCTGCTTGCCTGCTTTTTTTTGTTTTTGTTTTTTGGTGGTTTTTTTTTTTTTTTTTTTTTTTATGTGAGGAATTAAGGTCAGATAGGATTGTTCTCATATTCTGGTTTTGCTTTTGTAGTGTGTGTAGATGTGTGTGAGCAATATTATTTTTCTCAATCAGGATATATCTTTGTATTATTTTCAATATGTGTCATATACAATTTTTTTAAATGTTTTATTGATTTTGAGAGAGAGAGGAAGGAGGAGAAATAGAGAGATAGAAACATCAATAAGAGAGGAACATCATCGATCAGCTGCCTCCTGCATGCCCCCCACTGGAGATCGAGCCAACAACCTGGGCATGTGCCCTGACTGGGAACCAAACCAGTGACCTCTTGGTTCCTGGGTCAATGCTCAATGGCTGAGCCACACCAACTGGGTGCTGGATATTTATTTAAATGTGACAGATGTCCTATTTGCATTCTATGCAAAGTTACCTCATGGTCAGAGTTCCTTAAAACAAAACAACAATAATAATAAAGACCTTAAATGCTCCAAGTGCAGAGAACCAGCATCCACTGAGCATGTGTACAGTGATCTCAAAGAAAGGAAAGGCAAAGAATGTGTTTTAGCCTGAGGGGGCAGTGAAAAGACAGCAAGAAATAGATGGTGAAAAAGACGTAGGAAGGAATAATAAATATCTCCTGTGGTTTTTCTTTTTTTGCAGTTCTGTTTTGAACCTAAAGTGGATGATGCTGTCGGGGCTGAGCCACTGACCAAAGTCTATAAAAAATTCCCATCTTCCCATTGGCTATCAGTTGAGACACGATGGAAGACTCTTACAAGGATAGGACTTCACTGGTGAAGGGTGCCAAGGACATTGCCAAAGTGGTGAAGAAACAAACAGTAAAGAAGGTGAACCAAGCAGTGGACCGGGCCCAGGATGAATACACCCAGAGGTCCTACAGTCGGTTCCAGGACGAAGAAGAAGACGATGACTATTACCCACCTGGAGAAACCTACGGTGGGGAGGCCAATGACGATGAAGGCTCCAGTGAAGCTACCGAGGGTCACGATGAAGATGATGAAATCTACGAAGGGGAGTATCAGGGCATTCCCAGTACGAACCAAGGGAAAGACAGCATCGTGTCAATGGGGCAGCCCAAGGGTGATGAGTACAAGGACCGACAAGAGCTGGAGTCAGAGAGGAAAGCCGATGAGGAAGAACTAGCTCAGCAATATGAGCTGATAATCCAAGAGTGTGGTCATGGCCGTTTTCAATGGACCCTTTTCTTTGTCCTGGGCCTGGCCCTCATGGCGGACGGCGTGGAGGTGTTTGTTGTTGGCTTTGTGTTGCCCAGCGCCGAGACGGACTTGTGCATACCAAATTCCGGATCCGGGTGGCTAGGTGAGTGCTTCAGGTCAGAGGGACAAGTTCTGAAAGGGGTTTCTCTGTTGATCATAGTTAACAAATAGGATGAATACAATTTGTCTAGAGCACTGTATTTTTCCCCCCAACACTTTATTATGAAATATTTTAAACATACAAAGAAATCAAAAGAATTGTCAATGATGCCCGTATATATATCCACCACTTAGATTCTATTGTTAACATTTACTATATTTTCTTTTTTAAATATATTTTTATTGATTTCCGAGAGGAAGAGAGAGGGAGAAAAAGATAGAAACATCAGTGAAGAGAATCACCCATTGGCTGCCTTCTGCACGCCCCCACTGGGGATCGAGCCTGCAACCAGGGCATGTGCCCTTGACCGGAATCAAACCTGGGACCCTTCAGGCCACAGGCTGACACTGTATCCACTGAGCCAAACCAGCTAGGGCTACTATATTTTCTTTATCACCTATCTGTCCATCCATCAACCCAACTTATATTTTCATGCATTTCAAAGTAAGTTACACTATTTTAACTTACACTATTATAAATGTAACATTGGTTTATCCTTTATCAACTTCCAAAGGTAAGCTGTTATATGAAACTTACTTGACATTTTCCTAAATACAGAGGTTAATTATACGAAATTCTGACAAATGTGATTGCAGATTCCAAATAGTTTGGTTAAAATGCTTCGGGACCCTACTAATTTTTGTTTTTTCTGTAATTTATGTGTATGTTTTCGTGTTCATTTTTTCAACTAGTCTTATTCATAGATTTTTCTCTACATTACTTTTTCTATCTTTTTCAGAGTTCATACCTTTGTGCCTAAATTGGAAAAACTTCATTTTTCTCATAGGATTTAAAAATCTATTTGAAATCATATTATTATTTCAGTGGTATGTGTTAAAAATGATATGACCTTCCTATAAAAAAACACCTAGCAGATTTGAATTTTATTATACAGTTGCCATGGACTCAAGGTTCATATTGTTAAAAGCTGTGGTTAATACTTTCACTTATTTCCATTGGGCAGTGAATGTAAGAAGTTAGAGAAATGTGTACACAGTGGAATATCCTCAACAACTTAAGAGTCTATTTCAAACACTTGTACATTTTGCTAAGCATGCCACAGGGAACATGCTTATGTGCGTATTAAATCTTTACGAGTTTCAGAGTCTGTGAAAGAGAGTAAGAATGCCTATTATCTCTAGTTCCAAGAGACTTTTTCAACTAAAGTTTGAAAAACAAAAATATGCAACTCCTTTTGTGGAAACCTTGCCACTCTATTAAGTAATGTTATAATCATGGATGCTGAGAAATTTTCTGTGTGAAAAACAATTAAAGACCGTTTCCTAACCTGCTCTGTGACAACACAAGAGGGATAGTCATGAGTGAAAGGATTTATATCTTACTCCTTTCACGCTTGTTAATTTCTAGCATTGGCTTCTTTGAAAGAGATGGGACCATGAAAGAGGACTGTGAAGTGGAAGGTGTGGGGGGGAGAGGAGGCATATTTTGCATAATTTTTGCCAGTAGTAGACACATTTGGATGTTCAACCATCAAAATGCACAACATGGTTCAAAGGAGGATCCTTAGTCATTTGTTAAATTGATATTCCAGCATATCTGTTTCAGATCTATCACTTTATTTTTTTCCCTTTGGAGAGGAAGTATACCCACTGTAAGCCTGGGCATCGACATAATTATCAAGATTTTGTTAAAGGAATATATCAGCAGAATGTTTTAATAAGATAGATCCTTAGGAATACATCCACACATATATTTAATAATTGCAGGCTTAAGTTTAGAATACACAATCTTTTCATGTTATGATCCCACCTTTTATATTGGAAACATTTCAGGAAAATCTAAGCTGAGCTTGCCTTTGTGCCTTTATCTTCATGGTGCCGGATGGAAGCACAGCATGGCACATGGTTCTTATTTGACGGTCCTATAGCCTACCATCCCTGAGGAGGTCAACCCCCCCCCCCCCCCCCAGGCGGCATTCAGAAGTGTAGATAATGCTGTGGAACAACTGGAGCGCAGACCTTTTGATTTCTCCATGCATGTTGCCAGCTTTCGGGAATTACAAATGGGTCCCCAGGAGTGTCGAGTTTCACTCAATGTTGTGAGTCCACAAAGAAGCACCTTAATGGTTTCATAGCTGTGCCTTCCAGACCTGTATTTCAATTATTTTGCCATTATAATTTCACTTATAATTGCATACTAACCAAGTCCTTTTTCGACAGTCATTTAAATTATTTTGTCATTTTCATTTCATCGAATAATAGCTTTGTAATATAATTATCACACTAAGTCATAGCCATGGAATCAAAATGCAGGAAGGAAAGAGGCATGACCCATGATTGGTGGCATTTTGAGGACATGGATTTGCAAAATAATTTCTCATTTGTTACTAAGCATTGTGTCATTTTCCTCAGGGCCGGCCAGGAACAAAGAATAAGAACCAATTTATGCTTTCCTTATTTGGGAGATGGGTCTCTTTGTGTTTGCTAGTAGATTAACTTACTAGTAAAGGTAGCTAAGGGCAGATCGTGTATGCATGTGTATGTGCGTATAGTCCATTTGCATCTATAAGATTGTTAATTGTGCTGGGAAAAGAGGAAATATTTAATTGTCTAATGAGCTGCTCTTTGGGGGAATGAGTGCAGTCACTTTCAGATAATCCATTCTTTATTGCTAAAGTCTATTTATTGCATACTTATTATGTGCAAATCCCAGGGTTACCACAGAGGAAAATAGGACAAAAAAAAAAAAAAGACAAGGTTTCTGTATCTAAGGAAGTTATGGTTAAGTATGAAGAAATCACAGATCTCTGTGGATTACTAGTGTCCATAGCTGTAAAAAAAAAAAAAAAAAAAAGTGTCACTAAGGAAACTTCAGGTGGGGGGCGGGGGGTGGGGGTGGGGGGGGGCTGGCCTTGCAGGAGAAGGGCCTGACTGAGGCTGTGGAGAGAAGGCGTGGATTAGAGAGCTGTCCAGGGGCACAGGCAGTAAGGATTAGGCCACCAGTGAGTTTGGAAAGGGGAGGAGGTGGGCGGTCAATGAAAGGAAGGCAATTCATCAATCTAGGTCATGGCAAGTAGAGGTTTTAGTTGGAGGAAAAAGATGGAAGGTTTAGTTGTAGGCTTTCTACTTGGAGATCCTTGGGGACATCTGAAGAGGAATTCCCAATGGGCTACTTCCCATTTGGGCTGAAGCATCCAATGGTTGGGAGCCATCTCATTTACGATGAACCTGCCAATGGCCTTAGCCAGGGAGACAGTGGTTTCCTGCTGAGCACTAGTTAGGGACTGGTGGTGAGGAAAATCTCATTGAGGAGACTGGTCTGGCATTAAAGAAGTTACTGCTGGAAATGACATAAGATGAACACATTGATCAATGATCATGCTAGAAATTTTTTTTGTTTTGTTTTTGTTTTGCTTTTTATCCTCACCAGAGGGTGTTTTGTATTGATTTTAGAGAAAGAGGAAGGGAATGAGAGAGAGAGCGAAACATCAATGTGAAAGAGAATCATCATTTGGTTGCCTCTCTCTCATACGTGCCCCAATCAGGGATTGACTCGCAACCTAGATATGTTTCCTGAGTGGGAATTGAACCTGAAGACTTTTGGTGTATGGGACAGTGCTCCAACCAACGGAGCCACCCGTCCAGGGCAAGGCTAGGAAGTTTTTAAAAGAAGGAGTCTGTGCACTGAGCGAAGTGACAGTATGACCTCTGACTCCGCATGCCCTCCCCTTTCCCAGTTCACATGGCAGGATTTCCTCAGGCACCACACATTCTCCTGGTTGCTGTAACCTTACAGTGCTGGGCCTCACAGCGAGTGCTCTGTGAGACCATATCTTAGCTCCCACCCAAGCAAGAGCTGTTGGGGTTGGGTGGAGGGTAGGTTGAGTTCTAAGGCAGGAAGGATGCTGTAACCATTTTAGCCTCAAGCTGTGATCAGGCTCAGTCCCACCCCAGCTCTCACCCGTCAGAGCAGAATAAGCACCTCACTGGCTACTTTTCCCTTGTGTTCTTCCTTCAGAGGAGCTGGTTTCTCACTCAATGGCCTGTTTCCTCCTAAGACCCATCTAGTGAAGCAGGGAACCTAATCACTGTTGGTTCAAATGCTTTCTTGCTGGGGGTTACAAAGCTTTAGTGATATTTAGAACCTAAAACATTATCATGGCCAACTGTTCTCTAAATTTTAAGACCCTAAAAGTGTACACTGCAGATTTCAGGGTCAGCAGCTCTGTACTCTGCCCAGTGCCCTGGTCCTTGACCATCTGCCTCGTTATCTCAGAGGGAGGTTTGGTCTCTGTGGTGGGTGTGCCCTGTGGCTCTGCTTAGCCTTTTGGCTGTCACAGTGATCCTAATTGGAATTAGAAAGTTATTGGCTTCTAGAGAACATCCTGTCCACCAACACTAGCAAAATCTTATTTGGATTCATGATTGTCAAATTGGAGAAGACGACTCAGTAATTCATTATGTTCCTGGGCCTTGCTTCCTCCGGGCTCCCTCACTCTCCTGAGAGAAGAGAGGTTTCTGACACGACAATGGAGTTGAGCCAAGTAGCCTGAAAAGATGTCTCCATCCAAAGAGTGTGCGATTCATTTCCATCGGACAGGAGTGAACAGAACTCCCTGCCACATTCCTGAAACGTGCCAATAAGCAGCGTCCTGGGACTAGGAGCCTGTGATAGTAAATGCCTTTCTGTACCCCGGAGGGTCACTGGGAGATTTCCCACAATACAGCTTTGAACCTGAAGGCTGATTCTCGCTTGCTGAATCTCCATATCTACACTATGTGCTACACTCCTGGGTGAGGGTTCTGATCCACTGTTAGTACTGGCCTTGTGTGTCCTAAGTCAGTCTGGGATCCCCCTGAAGTCATGAAAACTGGGTGATATGTTGTCAGTCTGGAGGATTTGTTAATTTTGGACTTTGGTTTAAATAAGGCAATCTGAATTATTAAGCATCTGATAACTGGATCAAGCCAAACACAAATTGTAGGTTTGAATTCCACACATCAAGATGCAGTTGCACTCTTCATGGGCAATCTAGCCCCTCAATAGTCTCACCTAACAGGAGCTTTTGCAGACTGTCGGCTTCCTGCAGAA
The DNA here is from genome assembly GCF_964212035.1 of Myotis nattereri. Lineage (NCBI taxonomy): Eukaryota > Metazoa > Chordata > Mammalia > Chiroptera > Vespertilionidae > Myotis > Myotis nattereri. Next base: position 40,545,014 of record NC_138079.1, read on the forward strand.
TGCTACAGAGTCAAGAACTGTTGGATTATTTTCAGTTTGAGGAATCAGCCTCATAAATAACCTAAGTAAGTATTTCTAATCCACATATTTCCAACTGACAGTCTTACCTTAAACTTAGAAATTTCTTATTGGCCTTTAATATTGTAAGAGAGGAGTAAAAGAGGTCCTGAGATATACAGTTCTTACCTTCAATTTAATTTAACTATTTTTAATTGTACGATGGACTGACTTTAATTACCATTCTATCTTTCCAAATTTTTCATCACTGCAAACAGTAACTCCCTATTTTCTTTCCCCGCAGCCCCTGGTAATTCTAATCTATTTTCTGTCACTATGAATTTGCCTATTCTAGATCATTTATATAAGTGGAATCAGATAGTCTTTTGTGCTTTTGTGTCTGGTTTATTTCACCCAGCAAAATTTATCCATGTTGTAGCATGTATATAATTTTATGTTATATGAATGTTGCCACAATACAAAAAGAAAAGAAACAATTAGAAGGAAGTGCTTCTGGAGATGGGTGGGTGCTCCTAGCTGGCTTCAGATGGAGTCAGCCTGTCTCCTGTGTTTGAAGAGATGCTGGAACTGGTGGTGTGTCCTGTGCAGTTGAAAATGTAATAACAGGGAGAAGCTCGAAGTTGCTGGATTGCTGATCGGGAATGGAGGTGAAGGTCCCTAGGAAGGTTATAAATGATATTCTGATTTTAAACAGTGGGAAGGGGGTTTTATAATGTAAGTGAGAGTGTTTTCCTTACCCACCAATATACAGTAACATGCATTACAAGGGAGCTTTTGGTGCCATTTTTTGAGGAAAGGTTTTCTTTCCAAAAAGTAGATCCTTTATCAACAGCTGCAGGATGTGCATTTGGTTTTTTCCTACTGAAATGGGTATTGACTTCTTTAGGCTGGTCTTTCTCCTACACAGTGGGGGGACCACAGCCCCCGACTACATTTACAGCTACACATCCCAGAATGGACCCCGACGTGCGAGGCACAGTGTGACTGTGATAGTGTCTCAGTGCCGAGCTGTGCTGATAAAACGATCATCTGACTCCAGGTTTGTTTCTTCTTCCTGTCTACGTGAAAGTAAAAGGCTTTTCTGAGAGTAGCTTAGTTTTCCCAGTAGGATCTAGTTAAATCAGAAATATTAAAAGTATTACTTTGTGAAAAGGACTGATTGAAAATGGAAAGAGGTAACTGACCTGCTCACAGGAAGAAAGGCCTGCGGTTAATGCTGGCTAATCTGTTTGAGGGAGGTGTGCATTTAAAAAGCCTTCAGGAGACTGTGGTAGTTGAGCCAGGCTTTGAATTGTGGGTGGAATTTGGACTTGCCAAGAAGAGGGTGGAGAAAGGATGTTTCTGGGAGAGAGGACAGACTGAGCCAAAGCACAAAGGCGTGAGAATCTTGAATTGAGTATTGTGAGCACATTGGGGTTCAGGTCTGTTCAAGTGAAACATACAATTGCAAAGAAGGGCAGGCACCTACCTGTTCATGGAGAGCTTTAAATGAGCTTATTCTGGAGCAGGTGGGGAGCCTTTGATGTATGAGCAGAGAAGTGGTGTGGTGAGAACACTCCATTGAAAGACTGCTGTGCTCGGAATGGATTGGAGAGGAGCAAGCTGGCCAGAAGTTAAGGTTCATTTGCATTTGAATGATCTAGCCTGTGGGTGGTGAGAGGTGATGGCTGAGGGACTGGAAAGGAAAGAATTTTGGACTTTCACTGTGGATTAGCTATGGGAGCAGGGGAGAGGAAGCTAGATGGCACTGAGGCTTCTTGCCCAAGTGTTGTATTGGGTGGCAGTGCCTTAAGTAGACATTGGAATTCTCGGGTTGGTCGGAAAGAGGGAAGAGCGGTGCATGGGAGGAAGATGAGTTTAGTTACACCAGACTGTGAGCACAAGAACTGGATGTCTATTCACAGGCTACCCTTGGTACCTAGCACAGAGCCTGGGTGGTCAGTGGTGTACAGTGAATTTTTGTTGAGTTTGAGGTGGCAACCAGGATGCTCGGGAGAAATGGTCCAGGGGGGCATTTGGAGGTGGGTTCTGTGGCTCATGGGGAAACCCACCCTAGCAATGGACATTGGAGAGGTCTTCGAATAGAGATGCAGAGCCCACAGGAGAGGACGGTGGGTTGAGGGGGGGAACACAGGAAGAGAAGGGGGCTAATGCAGATCTTTAGTGACTGCTTTAAGGGGTGAGTAGAGAAAAGTCATAAAATAAGTGATTGGAAAGATAGGAAAAGTCTCAGCTGCCTGGAGGCCAAGAGCAGGGGGGTTTCAGGTCAGAGGGGGTGGTCAAAACTGAGGGGTGCCTCAGGGGGCGTGGCCGAGAAAAGGACGTTGGCCATGGCAAGGAGGACTGCTCAGAGAGTGGAAAGGATAAATGTCAGATTAACTGCCAAATTAAGTTTTAATGTATATTTTTAAAGGGGAGGACACAAATCAGTGTTTAAAAACAGGTTATAGGGTAGTGAGATATATTTGTCTGGGATAATACACCTAATAACTTAATTATACTATAGACTGGAGCAGCTGAAACAAATACTAACCATCTCTTCAAGGGGAAAATTGCAGATTTGTAGCCATTACTTCTGCGTCATTGTGTGCCAATAATCACATCCAGAGTATATCTGAGAGATAAATTGGCAAACCAGGAGCAGATTGGGTTAGCTGCTCCTATCTCGTTTTATTTATTTTTCCAAATTGAAAACAGTGTTATTTACTGGTGCCTCTGGTGCCTCTGGATTTAACAAAATAAACTTTGTTGAAATGCTTACATTTAAGCATAAAATAGCAATGATAAATAGTACAGAACTGCCCAGGGCAGGTGAGGTGAGGGGGAAAGGCAGCTCCCAGTTGGCCACTCCCTGGGGGTGAGCTGACTCAATCAGAGGGTCCTCTATGACCACACACTACAACTCTGTCCCCTAGGATTCTGCTGGCTCAATAAAGAAGGCTCCTCTACGCACCCCCACCCCCACCCCACACTGGGGACACTAAATTTTGTTGTTGTTGTTAATCCTCACCAGAGGATATTTTTTCCCATTGATTTTTAGAGAGGGTGGAAGGGAGAAGGGGGGAGAGAAAGAGAGAGGGAGAGAGAGAAAAATATTGATGTGAGAGAAATACAATGATTGGTTGCCTCTTGCATGTGCCCTGACCAGGCTAGAGATGGAACCTGCAACCCAGGTACATGCCCTTGACTGGGAATTGAACCTGGGACCCTCCGGTGCGCAGGCTGATGCTCTAACCACTGAGCACACCAACTAGGGTTGGGCATACTACATTTATAATGTAGGGACCCAGGCATGTGGTGGTGGCTCCCGCAGACTCCTACTGTACATCGCACAGTGTGTGGGGTCCCAGGTCATGTTTTCTTGGAGTCACAACGCAATGCATTATAGTATATGTATACACCACATTTTAACAATTCATTCATCTGTCAATGGACATTTAGGTTGTTTCCATGTCTTCGATATTGTGAATAATCCTGCAGTGAACATGGGAGTGCTGCTATCTCTTAGAGATACTGATTTTAATTCTCTGGAATATATACCCAGAAGTGGGGTTGCTGGATCATATGGTAGTTCTATTTTTAATTTTTTAAGGAACTTTCTCACAAAGTTAGAAATGGAATTCTAAATCCATAAATAAACATATACCCAAGGTTAACTGATTTCATTCAGCAAAGGTGCCAAGACCATCCAATGTGGAAAGAATAGTCTTTTCATAAAATGGTGCAGGGACAACTGGATAGTTGCATGCAAAGGGATGAAGTTTGACCCTTTCCTCACAAAGATTAACTCAAACTGGATCCAAGACAAATGTAAGAGGTAAAACGAATTCTGAAGAAAACAAAACCCTTATGATTTTTGATTTGACAAAGGATTCTTAGATATGACACCAAAACACAAGAAACAAAAGAAAAATATAAATTTGATTTTATCAAGATAAAAATGTTTGTGCTTCAAAGCACACCATCACAAAAGTGGAAAGACAACCATAGAATAGAAGAAAATATTTTCAAAACATATATCTGATAAGGGACTTGTATCCATCATATATACAGAACTCTAAAAAGACAAAAAAAAACGGAATTAAAAAATGGCCAAAGGACTTAAGTAGACATTTCTTCTAAGAAGTTTTCCAAATCCCATTGACATGGTGATGGGCGGAGGTACTGTCAGATAATGATACTCTTGTCCCAGTATACCTCCCCCCGCCCCCGCCCACCAGCCCGAAATATTCCATGAATGCTTCAAAAGAAATGGCTATATATTTTAATATTGTTCTTATTTTTATAGTGTGATGTTAGAAATACTGTAATGGACTTGAATGGTTCAGTAATTGTCATTTAGCACCCACAGTATGCTAAATGCTATGAGGAGTACATAACAGACAAGATCTTATTCTGTAGGGGTTTTGGGCGGGGAATCAGAGCCCAGGGTTTCTTCAGAGTCAGGTCGCTGATTAGCTTTGTCCAGACTCATCTGTAGAATGAAAGATAGTACCAGGAGTTTCCTAACTTAACAGTTCCAGCTCTCTGTGATGCCGAGATTCTACGAAAGATGAATTATCTCCATGTTTCTTAAGCAGAAAGGAAGTTGGTTATTAACAAAAGGGCATTGCATACATATCACATGGCATCCTATCAAATAATTGGATTACAGGAATATTTCTGGAGAGGTAGCTGGCTTGCATGGATTGAGCCCTGGAATGTTTCCTGGGACATGAGGTATAACTTGCTTGATCCTGTCCTTTCACTGTGGATGCCTGTGTTCCCCATACCTCCACCAGTCTGTAGTCCTGAGAGCAGTGTTGCTCAAACTGGTCCCAGGAGGTATTCAGATCTTTACTGCAGGACTTCTCAGAGCCTATAATGTGCAAAAGTGACATAATCAAGATAGTATTTCCAAAGTGATTTGACTGTGAACCCCTTTGCTTCATAGAACATGTGTTCATACTTCACCAAGCAGGTATTAATACTTACTGAACTAGGAATCCAGGTCAGGGGTTGTTGGTTCGATTCCCAGTCAGGGCACATGCATGGGATGTGGGCTCAGTCCCTGGTGAGGGGTGTGCAGGAGGTGGGTGATTGGTATTGTGCTCTCCCATGGATGTTTCTCTCTTCTCCCTTTCTTTCAATCTAAAAAATCAATAAGCTGTAAAAAAGAAATCCAACCACCTCCTTTCTGAAAGTGAGAACAATTACAAATGTTTAAAATGTCATTTAAAAATAATTGATTTCAGAGAGGAAGGAAGAGGGAGAGAGAGATAGAAACATCAATGGTGAGAGAGAATCATTGGGTGGCTGCCTCCTGCACACCCCCTATGGATGATTGAGCCTGCAATCCAGGCATAGGACCTGAATGGGAAATGAACCATGAGCTCCTGGTTCATACGTTGAAGATCAACCACTGAGACACACTGGTCTGACAGAACAATAAATTTTTAAGGTATCATGTTTTCTTTAAATATTTGAATCTTGTTAGAATTATTAAGAGTTATTTTATTGGCTTCTAATACTTTTCAGGAACTCATAGATTGTTAGAGAATTACCCTATTCCCTTTCTAGATACTCTCAAGACCATTTCCATGCAATAGTCATGTACATTAGGGACTGTTGTTCCTATCCGAAAGAAATTTATAATCTGCACGTAGAATAAGAACTATATGGTGGAAAACACTTGCCAAAGGGAAAGCCAGCAGATTTGAGTGATGTGACACATCTAATTTGAGCATCACCTCTAGCTTATGTGCCTCCTGTTTGAGTTCTGCCAGCTGAAGACATACCACAGGTTAAATCAGGTGACTTACCCAGTTTGTTTTATTTTCCTTTTTAATGCCAAGTCACTTTCCACTTGACACTAAGTTCCATATATTTTCATTAAGAATGTCATGCAAATGAGTTACTCTTTTGGCATTCTGCTTGTGATTTTTTGTTCTTTCTTGGGATGCACTGTTGCTGGGGATGGAACTCACAACCGTATTATTGGGGATATATATAGTTTAAGACTTGCAAGAAGTTGTAAAAATAGTACAAAAAGTTCCTATTTGCCCTTCCCTCAGCTTCCCCCAATAATAATATTTTTCAAAACCTTAGTGTATTGTCAAATCAGGAAATTGACATTGGTATAATACTGGTAATTCAAATACAGACCGTATTTAAATTTCATCGGTTTGTTTGTTTGTTTTTTGCATTCACTCTTTTAGAGGGTGGGTGTAGTTCCAAGAAATTTTATCACATATATCAATTTGTATCACCTCACCACAGTTATGGCCCAGAATCACTGTTCTATCACCATAATGAAACTCCCTCATGCTTCCTAACCCCAACCCTAACCCCTGGCAACCACAGACCTGTTCTCTATCTCCTTCATTTTGCCATTTTGAGAATTTTATAGAAATGGAATCATATAGTATGTGCCTTTTGCAGTTGGCTTCCCCTCGCTCCCCATTCAGCATAATGCCCTTGACATCCATCAGTGATTGTGTGTATTAATCATTTGTTCCTATTTATTGCTGAGCAGTATCCATTGAGCGTGGGGTTTTTGTTTGTTTGTTTGTTTGTTGTTGTTGTTAGGTTAAGATCAAAGTAAAAAAAAACCAAGCCAGTAGCCGGGAGTAAATAAGGTGAGGCCAAGGAGTGGGGGGAAGTGGGAAGAAGAGAGGCAGCAGGACAGACTGAGGTAGAAAGCAAGGACAGAATCAAGATCCAGAGTGAGAGGCACAAGGCCTTGCTGCCTAGCCCAGCCCAGGAAAGTGATAGCTGCACCTGAGACGCGTCAGGCTTAAACTCACATCTAGAATTGGGTGTGGCCAGAAAAAAAGAGTAGTGTGTGTATGTGTTGGTGGGGAGTTGGTGGGTGGGGTGGGCGACATAAATACCTAATGTCTCCTCCATCTGTCCCTGACTAACCCTAGGACCTCAAACCCGCTATTCCCCAAGTCCACTGATACTGTTTCAGCCCTGTGGTATCTTGTGTTAATATCATGCCCCGAATAGAAATGAAGGTACAACGTAAGGGTTCAATACTCTCATGGGTAACAGTTTTAGGCATTTTTTTTCAAAGTAAAGGAAATTCCTATCAGTTGACTTAGCACATCATGACACAGCAGCATCCCACATCCTGCACTGTGGGCTCTGAGGTGATTTGGCTCCAATTCCAAAGCTTTGTAAAGGCCGGGGAGAGGAAAGAAGTAGAAACCGGGCTTCTTGATCCCAAGTTTATAGTTAGAATCAACAACCCTACGTGAGCTGTTCAGTATTTTTGCTTAGCCCAGGTTCAGCTGTAAAATGGTAGAAGAAATGGGACTCGCAACAAATTAAAATAAAAGGCACCTTCGTCGAAGTCACCCTTGGATATTATCGTCAATAAATCCTGCAAATATCTGTGAGCTGGGGTCAAGCTAATGGACAGCGGTGCCAATGCATGCTGCCTCAGCAAATGTTTCCTTGAGTTACTTTCCCCACACCTTCAGGTTTGGGACTGTAGCAGTGTGCGGGCCTGCGTGTGTGCTCCTTCTACAAAACGACAGAAGTTGTTTGGATGGCATTGATTAACGACAGAGCCCTCGTTTCGGCACCCACAAACCTCCGTCTCTTCTGCACCACAGGCCCAAATGTTCTTCAGCAGAGCTCTTCTCCCATTTCAGTAGAATCCAGTGTTCAAGGTCAAGTTTGCCAGTGTAAAGGGTTCTTCTAAGATGGGATGCTTGGGCCTGGGGTTCCATGAAACAGAAGGTCCCCTCTCTACTTGACATACACCATGCAGAATTAGAACACTGAAAGAGAACATTTTATCAAGAATATGGTTATCTAACCACTATGCTGTACACCTAAAACTAATACAAAATAGTATTGAAAATTAAAATTTTTAAAAAGAATACTGAAAGGAAGTCCCCACTCTTAGTATAAGAAAATTCTGCGTAATTATATAGTGACCCTTTTCTGCAGAATTAAGGCATTTTCACATTTGATCGTGGTACTGAATTACATTCTAATAAGCATGCATTGTAAAGTCCAGAGAGCAAAGGTTCCCATTCAGATTTTCTTATAAAACATAAAACAATCTATCTTTTCTGAAAATATGTGGGCTCCAGGAGTTTTAGTAGCTCCTCAGTGATGTTCCAGTGGCCAATTTAACCCTGAAAAGAAACCCCCTGCTCTGCTCCTTTGCTGTGCTCTAACACTGCCCTATGGACACCATCGCTTAATTAATTCTTCTGGTGTGACATTAATCTCGAGAAACTAATTTGGTACTAACGTAGCTGTCATAAGTAAGCCTCCCTCTATTTTTCACCATTAATTAATGAACTGTTACTTAAAGTATTGCTGACTTAACTGGGTTCTTGTGTCAGGCAGTTCTCTTAACTCGTGATAACAGAAAAACATAACAAAATAAGAGCATAAAATACATTTTACTGAACGAAGTAGATGAAGAATGAACAATTCAAGGGGGTCCCATCAACCCCCTTGGGGGAGAATTCTGAATGTATGTTAAGAATGAATTAATCCAGGAACAGTGGGTAGTTAGTTGGTGAAATTCAGCTAGTGATTCCATTTAGAAGCATGCTGGTCCCCAGAATCACTGTGGCAATATGATGACTGTCATTCCAATTTGCTGGTGTGACAAGATTAGCTCAGATCTCTGTGACTAGCATCTAAACTTGACGTAACATTCAGAGGAAACTTATTTGTGGCTGGAAACTGTGGCAGGGTGGTGAAAAACTAGGAATTAGGGGTATTACAGAGGCTTAAGTCGATGTATTTTTATCTCAGGCTTGTCAGAATTTTGTTCCTGAAGCTGAGAGAGCTACTGGATCAAAGAAGATAGAACAAAAGTGGTAAGCCCCTCAGTAGCACCAGGGGAATCCATCAACTACATCAAACCATTACCCGATTAGCAAAGGTTTGGGTAAATCCTGTGTCAACTGCAGGTTGGTGATAATAATTAATGTTTTAAGCTAGTTTCTTTACGTGGAACCAATTAACGAAGCTGCCAGGCACTGCTGATGCTGCTTGGAAACCAGTCCCAGCAACAATAGCACATGAATTTGGCTATGAAACCGTGCTGGAGGGAGAGTGGTATTGATTTGTGGAGAAATATTGTGGTTTGTAGGAAAGAAGTAGTTTTCCAAAAGGTCAGAGACGCTTCTGTGGGGCTGGATGGCAGCTGTTAGAATCTCACAGTTCTCAAGAGAAGCTGGGGGGGGGGGGGGGGCGGGAGTGGGGAGGTGTGGGGGCAGGTGATGTACATGAGAAAACACATGGAAGAGAAAAACGATCCAAATGAAGAGATAATTTCCCACTCCAACCACATTAACCTCATTTTGAAGTCTCTGAAGTTTTCCCATTTTGTTCTACTCAGATTCAGAGTTCTTCCTTACTGGCAAAATGAGGGGGAGTCTTTGGCTCCTCCTAGAGGCTAGAGTTTGCCAATAACAGTTAATGAACCTAAACAAATTGTCATCTCTTATCACTCTTTGTTATAAAACAAAAGGAAATTTGACCATGACTAGATTTTATTCACATGGCCCAGGGATAACGTGCATAATTCAATTAAAAAGATAATTTACTCTTTAAAGTAGAAGAATATATATGCAGTATATTATATAGTTTTAATAAGAAAAATTGACAATAAAATTGTGAATGTTTACACATTAGTGACAATTTTTGAATTGCAGAAAACAAATTTGGTCTAAGAAGGGTTAAATAGTGCTAAGTTTTCCCTGTATTCCAGATAATTTCCTATGTGAGACTTGATTTGCTGATGGGATTCTCTTAACCCTAATCCTGAGCGTGCTTAACTTTAGGAAAATTACCTGTATTTGTCTTTTAAATTACTAAACAATTTAGACAGATCTAGAAACCTACGTACAACTCATTAATTCTAAAAGCTGAAATAGGAACTTTTGAAATGAAAACTAACCATACAACCTGGAAGTTTAATGAGTCAGATTCTCTTTGGGAGAGAGACACAGGGTTGAAATCCTATATAATAAAAGCCTAACATGCTACGTGTTCATTCTACCGGTTGACCAGTTGCTATCATGCCCACTGACCACCAGGGGGCAGACGCTCTGACTGGTAGGTTAGCTTGCTGCTAGGGTCCAGCCAATGGGGACTGGGCGAGATGGGCCGGACACGCCCTAGAGCCTTCCCGTGGTTCCTCCCAGGCCCGGATTGTGTACCCATGGGGTCCCTCTGCCTGGCCTGCGGGGATCGGGCTGAAGCCAGCTCTCCAACATCCCCCAAGGGGTCCTGAATTGTGAGAGGGCGCAGGCCAGGTTGAGGGACCCCACCTGTGCATGAATCCATGCACCGGGCTTCTATCTGTAATAAAGGCAATAGTCAACCCTGTGAGATTTGTCCCACGGCATCCCTGCACCTCTGTCAGCATCTCTCCATTGGGATGGGGCAAGTTGCAGGTGGGAGGTGGTCGCGCGGTGGTGTGAATGAGAACTGAATGTGGCACAAAGCCCTCTGATCCCTCCATGAGACACTGCTCTGCTTGTCTGCATACACAGCTGTGAGGCTCCAGCCTGGCCCCAAGGAGCAGTTTGTTACTTGTGACAACCCTGTAGGCATCTGCTCTCTTTCCCCCAACCCCTCCCGCCAGCGGTGAGTCAAAGTTCAATACATCTAGTGTAATTTGTGCTGTGAGATTTAAATGATCACTGATTTACCCCCTTGTGGAGACCCAAGATGGGAAAATGGGAAGTTCCTGGAGGATCTCAGCTCAGGGGAGGGCAGTTGTGCAGAAAAAACCATGATGGTGAATCTGCTCCCCAGTTTTCAAGAAGAGCTGCGATTCTGCTTCGTCTGCCTCCAAGCTTTATTAATCAGCCACAGTGCGGTTGGCATGCTCCAGAGCACACGGAATTTACGTCCTCGTGCTCTTCCCTCTAGGAGCTAATGAATACATTTCATTGGGGAGAATGTGCTCTCTCTACATATTTCTTCTCCTTACAGTCATGATCAAGTCTTCCATCTTAAAACCAATCACCCACTACCACCTCTACCCATAAAACAACCGCTTCTTCAATCCTGGCCCCATTTACTTAATTCCTCTCCTTCCACTATGTTTAAAACCTACCAATTAAACCAAAACAATACAAAACAGAAAAAGACTTGAGAGTGGTCCCCCACTCACTGTTTAGTTTATGACTGGAATAAAGGTGGGGGTGGGGGCTTAGTAGATTTGCCCATTATGGGTTTTTTTTGAAATGATATTCAGTAGTAAAAGAAATATTAACAAACTATGTTGATCTTCCTTAAAACTGAAAGTGAAGAAATATAGTGATTCTTAATATTGCATTTCTTATAGTCTGGGTATCCCAATGAATAAAATGTTTTAAAAAATGTCTTAAGGAATATGTTTTTCCAGATATGTCTTATTGTGTAACATACGTCTTATTGTGTAACTCAAGAACTTAGCGATTTTGAACAATACCCATTTCATAATACCTCACATTTTGTGGGTTGGAAATTGGACAGGGTTTGGCTGGGTGATCCTCATTTATGGTGCCATCGGAAGTCACTCAGTGGTGTCTAGCTCAGGGGTCGGCAAACTCATTAGTCAACAGAGCCAAATAGCAACAGTACAACAATTGAAATTGCTTTTGAGAGCCAAATTTTTAAAACTTAAACTATATAGGTAGGTACATTGTTATTAACTGAATTAGGGTACTCCTAAGGCTTAGGAAGAGCCACACTCAAGGGGCCAAAGAGCTGCATGTGGCTCGCGAGCCGCAGTTTGCCGACCACTGGTCTAGCTGGTAGATAGGCTGTTCTGGAAGGTAGGAGATGGCTGACACTTTGGCAGGGATTGTGGAAAGGCTGGGCTCGGCTGGGCATATTGAGGATGTAGCCTACCTGTGACCCCTCCCACATGGCATTTGCAGCTTCTCAGCATAGTCAGAGTTCCTAGGTGGTGGCTTAAGGAAGGACCTAAGAACAAGTGTTCTATTGGGCAAGATGAAGCTGCATGGCCTTTTATGGTCCAGTCTTGGAAGTCACCTAGCATCTCTTCTGTCAGATTCTATTGGTCAAGCAGCTACCCAGAAAGAAGGAGAGGAAACATAGACTCCACTTCTGGATGGGTGGGAGGAGTGTCATGTAGAATACTCACCATTCATGCACGCAGGAGACATTTCTAATTTCTTACTCATTTTATGAGCCATGGTTTAGGAAATTTCTTTCCTTAGACTTTTTTCAGAATGCAGTATTTCCAAAATATTGTGTCCACCATTTAGTGTTTTATACTAGTGTCTCTCAGTCTTCTATGTTTTAAAGTCCAATTTTTTTTAAAAAAATGAGGAGGATTGACAGAGGGAAGCCAACTTTTTATTTTACTAAGGAGCTTCATTTAAAAATAATAATTTCAATGACCCACACTATTCTTTATATCACCATCATTTCATAAAACAAAAGGCATGTTCACATCAAGAAATAGGAAGGACATATCCTTAGAATAAAGGACCTTCCTTCGAGTTGAATAAGCTTATTTTTATGAAAAAGGTATATTATTTTCCTTGTGTTTTTTTTTTTCTTCATTTCACTATACACTGGTGGAAACTTTTTTATGGAGCCTCTTCTGAAGATGTACATTTGGGAATTACTCTTCTAGGACAAAGGTCTGAAGTATGCCGCTTATTGGACTTTTGGGGGACACTCAAGATTTTGTGGTAAAAATTTCAGATTTCTATTAGTTGCATAGTTATACGTGAGGACTAAGGTTTGAGTTGAACCTACTATGTCAATTCAAATTAAATTAGCTAGGTTTTACTCATTATTTAAAATATTCCTATAATATAGCCTATTATTCTATTACCTAGAACAGTGGTCAGCAAACCACGGCTTGCAAGCCACATGCGGCTCTTTGGCCCCTTGAGTGTGGCTCTTCCATAAAATACCACGTGCGGGCGCGTATGTACAGTGCAATTGAAACTTCGTGGCCCATGCACAGAAGTCGGTTTTCGGCCTGGGCGAGTCTATTTTGAAGAAGTGGTGTTAGAAGAAGTGGGGGTACGTTCGCTGAGGTTGACCCCTCAGACTGAGGACGTTTTTAGCAAAGGCCAACTTAGGAATACCCTAATTAAGTTAATAACAATGTACCTACCTATATAGTTTAAGTTTAAAATATTTGGCTCTCAAAAGAAATTTCAGTCGTTGTACTGTTGATATTTGGCTCTGTTGACTAATGAGTTTGCCAACCACTGACATAGAATAATGTAGTCTCATGGAATTTCCTAGTAAGATGTCATAAAACATAGTTTCTATAGGGGTCAAATTACCAATTGGTTGTAGATATAAGACTGACAAATAATACAAGTCAGAATGTGGGTGAGAATCTGTAGAAGGTACCCATGAAAACTGGAGCAGTTTAGGGTGTTGTCACAAAGAATGTGAAAGTGAAATTCAAGTGGATGAAAGGTTAGAGAAAGATGCTTCTGGAAAGGTTATCTGGATAAGGGTTCAAAGATAAGAATGGCTGTAGCATGTTTAAGGAACGTCCAGAGATTTTTGGGTGGGTTGAATTTTAACATGCTTTGCTTTGGGAGTTTGGAGGAGAAAGCAAAATGGATTCAACATTCTCGGTTTTGTTTTTGAGCTGTAATATAATAATTGATTAAAATTCCTACTTGTTTCTTACTCTCAAAGTGATTCCTTTTCCTTCTTAATCTGAGAAGCAGATGGCTAACTGCTCATGCTAGACACAAACCAATTATAATCATAATAAAAGTAATCAGCCACTAAATAACAGCTTCAGTACTGTGGGTCAGCGCCTGATATTGGGCGACCGCTGTCCTCTGACAGTTTAGGGCTGAGGAGCCCTGGTGTGATGTTTCGTCACTAATGACAACATAGATCTTGGGTCAGGACGTGCTGCCCTGAATTCACCTCAGCTTCCCGGGCAGCGGTGGACTAGGACCAACGTCCATAAGCCCAAGGCTGATCTCCGTCTCTATTCACTCATGCCCTGGGCTGGCAGCTTAGGTGTCTGCCTACTTAGGGAGACAAAGGGTCTGTTGGAGCAGCAGAAATGGGCGGCCCGTTTTCCCTTTAGACATGTACTGGAACCTGTTACAATCGAATCTGCTTTTTATTGTGGTATTTGCCACCTAAACTTTAAAAATACAGCAGCAACAACAAAGAAAACATACACATAGTTTTCCAAGAAAGGCGTTTTGGAGGACATGTGTCATCACCTTCCAGTCAGTGCTGATCAAGCTCGCTGTAATCTTCGCGTCCCCTTGCAGACCTGTTTGCCTGCCACACCGTCACATCCCCCGTGTCTGGAAATGGCCCGAGTTAAGCTGTAGGAGTCCTTCCTCTCCAGACCTTTCTGTTGCATAAAATATCGGAAGATATAATGTGGACATTGTCCAGAGATTGCTTTCTTACTCTGTTCCTCTCAAATACCACTTCCATTTAGATGTGTATGCTTTATTTGTTCACTGTGCTGATAGAAAAGAAAGTTCTCTGAAAAATAAACCACCGTGCATTACTCACAGGTGCACTTAAGCTTAAGGAGATTAGTACATTTCTCATAAGCCTGTTTTTCCTTCTTTTCTGGAAGCAAGACACATGGTCACACTGGGCTTCCGAAATAGCTCGCTCCTCCGGCCGCAGCCGCCTTCGCTGTGCTCTCTTGGGTCTGTGGCTGTGGTTTCAGGGCAGCGGTGCTCACGTCAATAGCTGATGTTTTCCTGTGTTCTCTGCTTACCGTGTTTGTCCTGGTGTCTCTTGCCGCCCGCAACCTTGTGCCCCTTTGCGCCTGTGAATGGCAGTTGTACTTGGCCACACGCCCTGCCTCCATGTCCTCACAGACACTCTGCTTTAGTCTCCTTTCTCTGCCTGTCGTGGCTACTGCGCTGAGATTGCCCCTTCAGCCGCCACTGGTAACCTCTTCCCAGACAAGCCAAAGGCCTTTTCTCAGTTTCTGTGTCTGGGCCCTGCCGGGCAGCCTTTCCAGCCTTTCCAGTTCTCCCCTCTATCCAGGCCTTCTTCTCATCTCCTTCCCACACTTTCTTATCTCTGACTTATCTCAAGTCAGTTAGAATGGGGAAGTAATATTGCTGTTTAACTAGATACTGAACTAGGCTATAAGCCCCCGAACTTGCCCACCTATCTTCCTTCTCAGTGTAATCAATTTTACATCTGTTAGCTTGTTAGTTAAGGACTTTCTCTTACTGATCCAGCTTAATTGTACTTCTCCACACACCTAGCCCAGCCACTCTTCTCAGGCCCCTACTCTCCTGACCTTCCCAACCTCACGCTCTCGCAGTCCAGACCCCCCTGCCTGGATGGTGTGTGTCTGAGAGTAAGCGAACAGTACCATTCTGCCCATTCTCCTCTTCATATTCTCCTTGTGTGTTTAAGGCTCAGCTCAAGCCTTGCTTCCTTTATGAAGTGTTTCCTGACAATCAGCTATATTGATCATTGCCTTATTGATTTGCATGCATCGCCAGTCCTGCCCCATCCTGCCCCGTTCACATGTAGCATAGTGAGGGTTACTGATGTGAACATCTTCCTCCCTTGTGAAGGCATGGGCCCTGGCAGCCTGCCTTCCTCTTGTGCCCTCTATTTTATCACAGCCTGCCCCACGCCAACATCCTCGGTGTCAACTTCCACACTTCCTTGCCTCGTCCCTCAGTTTACAGGAACTGCGGACTGGCCACTGAAACACCTCCAGCCTGGTCCCTCTTCCGAGGCTGTCAGCAGTCCTTCCCTGGGCGGCTGCGTTACCTTCTCGGTGACAGTCCTCCAGCTGGTCTTCTTCCCGGGACCAGGACTAGGATGAGGAGAGCAAGGTGCCTGAGCACAGCATCGAAGGAAGCGCTCACTCACAGAGCCAAGCAAGTGTGGGGTTGGCACCTGAGAGTGAGTGCTTCCTTAGATTTGGCCTAAGCTTGATCCCAGCCCTGCCTCCCTCTGTCGTCCCCCTGCTGGTTTTCCTCCATCTGGTTACTGAGATGATCTTTTCAGGTACGAACGATGTCCAGCCCGATTGTTAGTTTCCCAGAGGATAAAATTCAAGTCTTTGGGTTGACTTCAATGTGTCTTCTAGCCTCATCTCTTGTCACTCTCACTGCCCCAACCAACGAACTCTACATTCCACCCACTCTGGCCGACCAAGAGTCCCTTTAGTATGCTGTGCCCCTGACCTCCCTCCAAACCTTTAAACTTGATTTTCTTCCCTCCTTTTGAACTCTCCCCTTTTTGGTGAATTCTTATTCATTATTCAAAACTCAGCATGGCCCCGTGTTACCTTCTATGTGAGGCTTTCCAGAATTCTCTGGAACAAATTAAGTCATTCCTCACCCCTCCCCCCCATCCCTAAGCATAATGTACTCACTTAATTATAGCATATGTTTCATTTAGTGGTAAGTAATTTTTTGTATATTTTTGATTCCCCAGGAAACCAAAGGGTTAAAGTCCCAGGTTCATATTAGAATCGTTTGGAAGTTTTTTCTAAGTACTGCTGCAAAGTTCTACCCCAGAGCCGATTGTCTGGTGTGGCCTGGGCATCTTTGTTTTTTTTCTTAAAGCTTTTGGGTGATCCTAAAGTGCAGCCACTAACTAAAACCACAGCACTGGGCTGTGAGCTGCTTGAGAGGGAGGGCCATGTCCCTCTCATGTCTGTGGACTTCTCTCCTCACTGCTCCATGTTCTCCCTCCTCCTCCCCTCTCCTCGGACCCTGCAGGAGGCCTGGCTTACAGCAGGAAGTCATGGAGAGCTGTGGAATTAGTGACCACTCACTTCATTGGTTGGCTCGGTGATTGGGGTTATTGAAAAGGGGGTTCAGTCAGCATGGGCTTTGGGGTGAGGGAGTCTGCAGAGACAGGGGTCCCGCCGGAGTGGAACTGATATGTGATATCCAGGCGCACCACCAAGTGACTTGCTCTAATGCTCTTGACTCCTAAGACTTGCCTTTCTTCATTGCTTTGAACACCAAGTGAGCTGTAATTGCCCTTTTTTGGTTCTGCAGAGCCATACATACAAAACATACCTTAATACCTCCTCCCCTATCCACTGGACGTGCAGTTTGCTAGCCATTGGAGGAAAAATTAGAGACTACGTTGCACTTCCTTATTAGGACTCCCCTTCTGCAGTTGGCTCACTGGACTCAGGGAAGGTATCCCTGGACCTTCACAGGCTGTGTAACACCCAGGGGGACTTAGGTAACAAGTAATAATATTACTCGATATGGCATTACCTGCCTATATAAGCAGCTCCCTCAGTCGGCCTACTAGACCAACAAACTTAAATGTCAGACTTTCCAAATGTAACTGCCAGAGAGGTGCTATGGACTGCATCTGATATTTACAGTTCTTTCCAGCAAAGGTGAGCTGACTTTTGTTGCAAGTGTTCTCCATTGCAAATTAGAAAGGGCTTTTTTTTTTCATTTGTACATATGCCTTTGATATTATTACTTTCTTTACTTTTATTTGATTTTTGTGAAAATCCATAAATGTATTAGAACACATAATGGCCCTTAGCTGTGGCTGCTAAAAATAATAATTGGAAAAAGTGAGGGCTTAGTGTTTGGAGAAGCCTAAATAGTTTAAATAGTTTCAAGCCTGGCTGGGCATGTCTCTGGTTGAATGTCGATCTATGAACCAGGAGGTCACGGTTCGATTCTAGTCAGGGCACATGCTGGGGTTGCAGGCTCGATCCCCAGTAGGGGGCATGCAGGAGGTAGCCAATCAATGATTCCCTCTCATCACTGATGTTTCTATCTCTCTCTCCCTCTCCCTTCCTCTCTGAAATCAATAAAAATATCTCTTTAAAAATTTTGTTGTTTTAACCTAAAAAAAATTCTCTTATAAAAGGTTTGTGTGATCATCACAATGAAGATCATCATTGAACTCACAATACCACCACAGAATGTTTTTCATCGAAAATCACTTTGTAAATAAATGATGCCATGAATTATAGAATAATGCATTAGCCATAGGTAACTGCAATACTTAAGACAATTTTTTTAAAAATGTATTGGCTAAATTACTCTGAGAAAAACACTGTAGACCATTACTTAAAATTGTTCTGTTTAGTTTACAGGTGGTTTAAAATGATGCTGGGGGGAAAGATGTGGCCCCTGAGGGATTGTCAGGAAGAATCAAAAGCGGCTTTAGCAAAGAGACAGATATGGAAATGTGATATTTGTCAGGGGAAATGAGGATAGATTAAATAAAATGGAATCTGCCCCATGATAGGAAATGCCTTAATGGGAAATCATGCTTGAGGCCTCCTTTGTCTTCTGAAAGACCAAGAGCTGAGCTGGCCAACAATGGCCTGAAGCCCAGCTGTGGTGGGGGGAGTGGAGTGAGCCTCAGGTCCTGTTTGTTTCTCAGGTCAGGTTCAACCTCCTGAAAGCCCAGCTGAATTAAAATCTCCCTTAGACTCCTGAAAGGCTCCCGGAATCACAGCCTGGCCTCTCTCAACATGGAGGGCTGCCTCCAGTCCTGAGGAAGACAGGTGCCAGGAGGGCCCGAAGTTCCTGCTTGCCCTTTAGAACTCTCCCTCCTGTGTAGGGAGATCTTGCTTGTTCTGTGTCTTCGGAATTCCAGTATTCCATGGCCTGCATCTTCTCCTCTCAAACATGTATTAGACGAATACAAACTTTAAGTAAAAAAAAAAAAAAGTATTGGCGAGGTTACGTGTTTCAGTGGAAAGCACAGCAGCCTAAAAGTGCTTTCAGATTCTAGGAGGCCGGCAAGGGTGCACCCAGATGGGGTGGGGATCTTGTTCCAATGCACAGTCTGTGTCTGCAGGTCCCAGGGGAGCCCTACCGGCTGCCTTCCTAGCGAGTTCCCCCAGGGAGCCGTGCTGTTGGTCCAGGGCTTATAGTCCGAGGAGCAAGGATCTAGACCTCATTTCAAATACTGACTTCTCACGGCCTCCGTTTCCTGCCTGTAAAATAAGGGACTTTGAACTAAAATACCCTTTAATTCTGACCAACACCAGCAGCAGCAGGAGTAGAGAGCTGACAAGGCTGGTCCGTGTCAAGAGCAGATCTCTGCTCTGAGTTTTCAAGGACTCCCCATTCAGCACCGTGAGAGCAAAGTGGAAATGGGAAAACAAGACAGGAAATACATACAGTTTTCTGATGGTCCCAGGGTTTCCAGGTTTAGTCACATGGTGCCTTTACTAACATTGAAAAGTCTGGCTTTAATTAGATCATAGGATCAACAAGTAACCTTCCAATTGTTTCATTTGTTTTAAGTAAGCTACTAGGTAGGCTTAACGCTCTCCACGGCATGCCCAGTGGAACAGCCTAATTACCGGGTTATAACCCAACGTAGGCACACCAGGCTATCACCTTAGAATCTGAAACCTGTTTTTAACCAGAGTAGAAGTGAAGATACAGCTTAATACTACCTTTTCTTCTAAACCTCTCAGTGGTGGAGGAATTTAATTCCTCAAAATCATTCTTATCCTTCAGGATTCTCTCAGATGTTCCCTCCTCAGTAAAACTTTCCCAGAGGCCACAGTCAGAATCAGTAGCCACCTCCCGCCCCTCGGGTCCCAGTTACACACCCATCAAACCACACACCTCACCAAACCACACACCTCACGGCTGGGCTCATTCAGCTATCTGCCTATTGTCTCCCTCACTGACTTACAAGCCCTTTGAGCCATCTTGATGGTGTAGAGCAGTGGTTGGCAAACCGCAGCTCGCGAGCCACATGAGGCTCTTTGGCCCCGTGGCATGGGCCATGAAGTTTCAATCACACTGTACGTGCGCGCCCGCACGTGGTATTTTGTGGAAGAGCCACACTCAAGGGGCCAGTTTGCCGACCACTGGTGTAGAGAAGAGACTTGGAGCCCAGGCACCTGAGTGAACTCTTCAGCACTGTTCTATCTTGGTCATATGTCCTCAGGAGGCCATGGAAAGTTCTGGCCTGGATGCCCCTCTCTGTAGTGGCCATGATCAGATGGGGTTGTTGGAGGGTTGTGTGAAATAATGGGTGTGACACCAACTCCCTCCTCTCCTGAGTAGGTGTCTGATGAACATTTGCTATGTTTTACCTTCTCTAAGGTCAGGGAACATGACATATAATCCTTACATTCTCACACCTCAGGAAAAGTCATGTAGAGTGGGTGCTTACCAAATTCTTTAAAGTTGAATTTAATATCCTGTCATTTAAGGAGATGGAGTGTATTTATTTTAGGCACAGCAATAATACAAGATGGAAGCAGAACTGTTTGGTTTTCCCCTAATAGCTGGTAGTGATTGCGTTTCTGAAGTTTATGAAATGTATTTTGAAGTAGTTATTAAAATTCTGACAGAGATTTATTTCTGGTTTGCTTAGTTGAGAAATCCTGAACACAAGTGGAAAAAAGATAAACACTATACAGGAAAAAGAAACTGTATTAACAGGTAGTTCTTATAGGATATCCATTTTTATATATTTATATGTATAAAACTTCTGGAAGAGTTACAAAAAATTGGTAATAGTAACCTTTGGGAAAAGGGTTAAGGGTAGAGGAGAAGGAACGTTTTATTTTCATTTTATACGTTTCTATATGG
Source organism: Myotis nattereri (assembly GCF_964212035.1). Lineage (NCBI taxonomy): Eukaryota > Metazoa > Chordata > Mammalia > Chiroptera > Vespertilionidae > Myotis > Myotis nattereri. Next base: position 40,565,560 of record NC_138079.1, read on the forward strand.
TTTGAATTTTTGGCCACGTAGGCATATTTGTTTGTTTAATAAATGTTAATAGGGATATCTGGGGGAATTGAAGGATGGGCCATTTTAATTTTACTCTTTTATATATTAAAACCCCTAATACATTTTAAAGTTTTATTTTTAAATGGCTTAAGTACCAAGTGCTAATGAGAAATGAGGGTTTTCTGCCCCTATCAAGTCCCTAAGCGTCTCCATCACAGAAGTCCAGGGTGAGCTCAGCCTTGACTACCTCCTGGGATGGGCTGTGTCCTCACACTACTGCTGGGTAGGGGAGAACTAGCACCGAGTTAGGAGCCTTAATGTACTGGAATCATCGCTTCATAAAGCCATGCCCTGGCTTAGTGAATACGAGGCTAAGTGACTGCCTGGAAGAAGGGGGATGACAGGATGTGGAGACCAGTCCGGCAGGAGTATCATCCCTCCCCCACCCGAAAAGCAGGGGAGTTGCCCTCCTTGGACCAAAGCATGGAAGCCAGTTCTTTTTAACAACAGATTGGATTTTCATTTTTCCTCTGGCACCACCGAGCTGTTTTCAGCATTGACCCCTGACCCCCACCAGGGTTGGGAATGTGCCCCTTTGAAGTGTCTTAGAAGGAGTAGTGGACCCCTTGTCCTACGGGAGGGTAGAATGAAGCAGCATTTCCCCCTAGCTCCTGTCAATCATTTTCTGTTACCCCCGACTTAGCTAACTCTACGAAGGTGATGTCTAGGGAGAAGGCACCTCAGACATGTTGAGGTACTGCTTTCAATCCTAGGTGGTACCACCCACCACACAGGGGCCTGGACAAACTGGGATGTTTTCACAGGAGGCCAGCCAGGGTGTTGGAGGAATCATGACCACACTATACAATGAACTGCTGACCGACTGGAATGTAGTCACCACTCACTTTTCTGTGGTCAAATCGTTAACTTCTCTGTACCTTAACCCCCCCCCCCCAGTGAACTGGGCTTCCATAGTATTAACCTCCAAGGGTCATCATGAGAGTAAATGAGTTCATTCACGTAAGCACTTAGAATTGGTAAGGGTTCAGCAAGTGCTAGTGATCATTGTTTTTGTTGTTGTTCCTGGGGCTGGGGCTCAAGAAAGACTCCCAAGTGCTCAGATTGCAGCAGCCACGGGCCACTCTTAATCTGTGGGAGCTCTCATTCGGATTCGTAGGCATTTTTAAAGACACAGACATTATTATGAACAAGCTTAGCTACTGATTATTCTTCTGAGAATAAACGGAAGAGCAAACTTGAGCCTCTTATAAATAAGAGCTATTGCATGTGCATTTCCCTGGGTGGATCTGTCTGCTTTTGGAATTCCTTTGCCTTATGCTGATACATTCCTTTGCATTGTCTCCTGGACATGCATTGAGGCCCATGGTATGTGTAGTCTCTTTATTGAAAAGGATGATCTGTGTATGGTCAGCCCCATAGCTCAGAGACGAATATACCGTCACACCCAGGCGAGGCTGGCCAGCCACCTCTTTGTAGGATCCGAGCCTAAAGGAAAGCAGCTTTGTTTTGCCTTGTTCTGCAATTGCTCCAACACTGGCCGTTCACTGTAGCTGTCTGAACTTGGCCGTCTGCAAAGCAGCATCCACATGTCATTGATGTGAGGGTCACCAGATTGTCAAGTGCTCTTTTTCTGGGTCTTATATTGATCCATTAATAGTGTGGTAAGCAAATGAATTCAGGACGAATGTTTAAGTGGGCTATTTTCCAAATGAATCCAAAGCAATACATCAGCCAGTGGTTTGTTTGTGTGTGTTTTTAAGCCTACAACTTAGATGCTGCTGAGTATCTTGAATGTGCCTTTGAAAAGGGGCTGTTCAAATGGTGCTTCGGTGAAGCAAGGGAAAAGTTAGAAATAAATGAAAGGTGTGTTCGCAGCTTTTTACTACACATGATCTTAGCCAGAAGGCCGAGAAGCGATATGTTCGCAGCTTTTTAAACACCACATTCAGATATAACTAACTTTCATTGTTAACTATGCCCTTTCCCTGGACACTGCACGCCCTTTTGGAAACCTCCCTGAAGTAACATTTGCCACATCTAATGTCATTAAATCCTGAGAAGGAACCTGGACAGGGTTTACGGGGCCGGGTCTTTAGAAGAAGCAAGTGAATTAGAAAATTCAAGTGTATATACTCACACTGACGCAACAGGGACATCTACCTAGCTCTTGGTTTTCCATTTGCTTCCTTAGGAAGTGAAGCCAACTGTGATGAGTGGCATCATTTCCAAAGTGCTGACAGCGATTTCCCCTTCTCCTTACACTCCAAGAAAAAGTTTCCTGTTATGCACGGAGCGTGAGACTATTTTCAGATTAAGTCTTGTAATCTCTGAACTCACCTTCCCCAGCTTTCTTTCCTCCCTAAGAAAGAGCCAGGGCTTTCAGAAGGGACTAGAGAGAAAGCACCCATGGAATTCTAAAGGGTCCCTAAGGGTCTGACCTACAGGCAGAGACTGGAAGCAGACTGGGAATCCACTCTGACCTGGGAGCCCTTGACTCAGTCCCTCATCGTGGCCTTGTCATGGAGGTAAGTCAGGCATTCCGACCAAAGGGGATGTAACTGTGAGTCACATTATAGACTTGTTCTGTGTGGAGACTCCTTATGCCTGCCCGCTCTGTACCCATCCCCACAACTGGCGAGAAGGTGACTCTTTTGTTTTTTGCCCTTGCCATTGGTCATGGCAGCCAGAGGTAGCCCACAGAGCTTACCCCCCAACTTGAAGGCTGATTAGTGTGTCCTAAAGGATATGTTTTTAGAGGAAACTTTTGCCATGCAAAATGCTGGAATGTATTTTGCTCCTTGTTCATTTGCTGTTACATGTGTCGTTTACTCTCAATCGCTGACTGTTTCTTTGTTTTCTGTGTGTTGCAGGCAGCATAGTCTACCTCGGGATGATGGTGGGGGCGTTCTTCTGGGGAGGACTGGCAGACAAAGTGGGAAGGAAACAGTCTCTTCTGATTTGCATGTCTGTCAACGGAACCTTTGCCTTCCTTTCTTCGTTTGTCCAAGGTTATGGCTTCTTTCTCTTCTGTCGCTTACTTTCCGGATTCGGGTAAGGTTTTCTCCTTCATATTTTATAGTAAAGTGTTTATTCTTCATAATTATACGTGTTCTCTACTCTAGAGGACCTCATTACCAAGAAATCATCCCTTAACACATCTCCTTCCCTATCTTCATGTCAGCGTTATGGACCATAATGCTGGTTCTTAGAAATGCAATTACCAGCATTTACATCCAGAAGAGAAGGGAACATATGTCCATGTTCTCATGGCTGATTCTTTTAGTATTTTACTTCTAGGAAATGGGTATTGTTTTAAATGGAAAGCTGTTTCCATGGCAGAGCACATTCATAAATGTATTTTTCTTCTGAAAATTTAATTCAAGCAAGAAATAGCTCTGGTCCTATATTATGGATAATTAAAAGTTTGAACCATTCAGGCACTCTCTTAAATCCAGGATGAGAGTGTCTCCAGTAAATGTTGTTTTATTGATCTATAATAACAGCATATTTAACTAGGTAGGAAGCCTGCTTCCTGAGATGGAATAGGTTTTTTTGTTGTTGTTTTTAAGTTCTTGACTTTCTGTTGAACTAACAGAAGTTGTGCTGTTAGCCAAGTGCAGTGGCATAGTACCGCCAATGGTGTAGTCATTTTCGTTAAAGAGCTTGAAGCACTTGCTACTACTAAGCCAGTCCAAGCTTAGGAACCCAGAAGCTCAATTAGGAGAGTCCAAGGAACTCTGCTTGGATAAGGAAAAAAAATAGTAGAAATAAAAAATTTCTGATTTGTGCTTGAGCACTTTATTTTCATTAGAGACATTCTTTCTAAAGTGCATAGCATAAGATGAATCTATAGGAATCATATAAAATAAAATAAATAAATGGAGAAAGGGAAGGAGACAGTGCTGGGTTATGAATTTGAGCAGCATATCAGTTGTGGTTGTTGATGGTAAATGTACCCACAGAGCAAAACACAGTTTTGCCAGAAGAGAAGGTCAGAGAACTACAACATGCTTTTTTATTAATTACATAGAGTAGTACTTTAAAATCAGAGCTAAGATTAGCAGGAATATAAAGCATCAGAGAGAAAGTGCATAAGTGGGTTACTTCAAGAGCACAAAGATTTCCCCATGCAGACTAATGGGTCACTTTTATAGCTCATTCAAAATAATTTTAAATTTTTATATGATTTTCTTCTACAAGATTTGTATACATACTGAGATTGGTGTATTGTCCACAAATTTTTATAAACTTCTTTTTTAATCTTCTTACAGCCCCTCACATGCTACATTCTGCACACAATGGGCACTTTGCAAATATGAGACTAAATTGCACAAATTTCAGGAAATTTCATCAGAGTCAATACATTTCAGTAAACCATTTGAGTAAACCTAGAGCAGTGGTCCTCAACCTTCTGGCCAAGTGCAGTGGCATAGTACAGCCAATGGTGTAGTCATTTTCGTTAAAGAGCTTGAAGCACTTGTTACTACTAAGCCAGTCCTTTAAATACAGTTCCTCCTGTTGTGACCCCCAACCATAAAATTATTTTCGTTGCTACTTCATAACTGTAATGTTGCTACTGTTATGAATCGTAATGTAAATATCTGATATGCAGGATGGTCTTAGGCGACCCATGTGAAAGGGTCGTTCGACCGCCAAAGAGGTCGCGACCCACAGGTTGAAACCACTGACCTAGAGGGTTAGAAAGTTTGGGAAAGTATAAAAATATTTTCTCCTTGGAAAATAAATGATCAGAATCAATAATTTGCTTTGAAATGGTGGCGGAAGGGAGCTTTTCCTCAGTCTTTGATGTTCAAAGCTCTGTGTGAGACTGGCTTGCATACACCGCTGACGTGGGAAGGTAAATTGGCTCATGGATTCAAGGGCTGCAACATTCCTAATTCTGAGCAACTTGAGACACCTGAGGAAGAACAGGTGTTATTTGCGGCTCTCTGTTAAAGGACCTTCTCAAAGTCCATGGGATAAGACATTCTTGCCCCCAGGAAAGGCCAAGTTTCCCTCTGCTTTCTACCTACGTAATAACACTAGCCTGTCTGGAGAACGCTAATAGCCTAAGTTCTGAATATTCCAGTCCTTTCCATTTGCAGTCTTATCCAGGAAATTCCAACCATATCCACAGACTCAAAAGTACCTGACGGTGGCCAAATTATTATGGCAATAGTAATTGCCAGTCTGATGTGATATGATCAGCCCAGTTGACTGCAGAGAAGAGGGCCACCTCTTCTGGTGGCTGCAAAATACTCAAAATGAATGGACTGTCCAGAAGCTAATTCAAGGGCAGTGCAGAGCAGAGACTACTTGGGTATATTCATGACATCATCTTCTCTCTTGCAGATAAATCATCCTTCTGCTAGCAGGATGACCTCTAAATAACGTAATTTACCTGGCAAAGCACAGACAGTGTATTGATAACTCAGCAAGCTCTCTAAGTTGTGATGCCAGAGGCAAGTGCACCGTGCCTTTGCGAAGTTGGCACAGGACTTGGAGTCCAGAGGCCAAGTCCATCTACCCTGCCCTTTACTGTGGGCCTCGGGTTCTCCAGGCTGATTCATCTTTTGGAAAGCTAGTATGAGGATCAAGTGAGATAATGTGTTAAAGTACACGGTAGAGGAGGAAGTGTGGGATAATGTTCAGGAACAGTCCCCTATGGTTTGGCACTTACTGTCCTTTGTTCTTCGTACCAGTCCTGCCTGTGTTCACTGCCTCCGGATGACAGCAGAAAGAGTAAAAAAAGAGGCCTCTTTCTGGCTTTGAAATTTCAAGTCTTGCCCATGAGGGAAACAGAAAGGAGGAACCATAGGCAAAAGACTTGGGAGAAACCAGGGCAAGTAAAGTGGTGCCTCCCTGCTCCCCAGAATAGATGGAGATCCGCTCGCCTGGGGGCAGGGCTGAGAGGAGCCGCCACCTGAGTTTACTCACCTGGCCCACGTGACAAAACTCCCACAGTTCTGTGAGATCCAGCAACTAAGGGGACCTGGGAAATGAAGTTAAAGAAAATGAAGAAAGATAGTGATCTTTCTTAGCTGAGTTTATGGGTCATGTTACCAACAGGTAACATGTAAAGTCGATGACGGAGGACTTTTTCATAAGATTTTTTATTTATGTACTAGGGGCCTGGTGCACGAAATTCGTGCACTGGGTGTGTGTGGCGGGGAGAGTGTCCCTCAGCCCAGCCTGCCCCCTCTCACATACTGGGAGCCCTCAGGCGTTGACCCCCATCACCCTCCGATCGCCTGATCGGCCCCTTGCCCAGGCCTGACTCCTCCGCCAGAGGTGTCAGGCTTGGACAGGGGACCCCCATCTCCCCCCGATCACTGGCTCTGGCCCCCGCCCAGGCCTGAGGCCTCTGGCCCAGGAATCATGCCTGGGCAGGGGACCCCCATCTCCCTCTGATCGCTTGCTCCACTCCCCACCCAAGCCTGACGCCTCTGACCAGGCTTCAGGCCTGGGCAAGGGGACCATGATATCCCCCCAATCCCTGGCTCCGCCCCCCACCCAGGCCTGATGCCTTAGCCAGAGGAGTTGACCCTCATCACCCTCCGATCACCAATCACCGGATCGGCCCCTTGACCAGGCCTGAGGCCTCCGGCAGAGGTGTCAGGCCTGGGCAGGGGACCCCCAGCTCCCCGCGGTTGCAGGCTCCGCCCCTGCCCAGGCCTAACGCCTCTGGCCTAGGCGTCCGGCCCAGGCAGCGGGGACCTGCAGTGGCAGCGGGGGGCGCCGCGATCGTGGGCTTCGCTTTAGGCCCAGGCAAGGGACCCCTAGCTCCTGGGACTGCCAGCTTCGACCATGCCCAGCTCCCATCACTGGCTCCACACCTACTTCCTGCTATCACTGGCCAGGGCGGCAAAGGCGCCTGATTCTCTGATCATGGCTGGGGGGCAGGGCAAAGGCAGCCCCAGGGCCGCCTTTGCCCTGCCCCCCAGCTCTTAGCTCCCCCCTGGGTTTCAGATCACTGTCAGTGGCAGGGGGTTTCTTCCTGCTTTCCCTTTCGCCTCCCTGCATTGTGCCTACATATGCAAATTAGCCGCCATCTTGTTGGCAGTTAACTGCCAATCTTAGTTGGCAGTTAATTTGCATATAGCCCTGATTAGCCAATGAAAAAGGTATCGCCGTACACCAATTACCATTTTTCTCTTTTATTAGTGTAGATAGTTGGCATACAATATTATATTGGTTATACACAGTGTGGCAAAAGTAAGTTTACAGTTGTTTGTATGGAAAATAATACAATAATTAATAAAAATGCAAGAATAAACTCCATATTACATGTATTTCAACTGTAAACCTATTTTTGCCCCACCTGTATTTCAGGTGTACAGTATAGTGACTCAACATTTTTATACCTTTCATTGTGATCACCACGCTAATTGTAAGTGACTTGAGTTACTAGTAATCATCTGTTGCCACACACATTTATCATAATATTATTGACTGTATTTCCCTTTCCCGTTTCACCCTCCCCCCCAACTTCTCCCTTCTGGTAGCTATCCCTTTGGTCTCTATTTCTATGAGTCTGTTTTTGTTTTGTTTTATTTGTTCATTTGTTTTGTTCTATTGTTAGATTCCACATATAAGTGAAACCATATAGTATTTGTCTTTCTCTGCCATACTTATTTCACTTAGCATAATACCCTGTAGATCATCCATGTTGTCACAAGTGGCAAGATTTTCTTCTTTTTTAATGCTGCATAATATTCCACTGTGTGTATACACACACACACACACACACACACACACACACATCTTCTTTATCAATTCACCTGTCAGTGGACACCTAGGTTTTCCTCAGTAGCTCTAGAGTTCATCTGGACACTCTGTCTCTGAATTGCTGGCTGGTCTCAGCCAAGTCTCTTTTTTTCTCTAATTCCACTCCAGTTCACCCCGAAAACCACTTCAGCACCTGCTCTACCCCTGAAACCATGCTGGGTCTTTCATGGATGTAGGTGAGCCCAGGCCCCGAGAAAGACCCGGGGAGTTCTCTTTTGTGTTCTTGGTAGCACTTATTGATGCCTTAAAATATTTGCTTTTTATGTGTTTATTTTCCTCTTCCCCCAGCATGTGAATTCCAAGAGGATAGGGATTGACAAGACAAGTGTGTCTGCTCTTTAACTGCTTAGTTGCCCAACGTGGGCGTGGTTACTATAAAGGGTGGAGTCAAAGCAGCCGACTGCACAGGCCTATATGGAGGGTGCACCCAGAAGTGAAATAGATACTAATTCTTACTTCATCTGTATAAGCAGAAGAGTTCTAGTCAAGTGAACATAAGTTTAACTTGTATAATAAAAACAGAGAGTTCAATTACAAGACTTGAGCCAGTTTATAGATGAAGAACCCCTTGGATGAAAGATCCCGGGTCCCCTTGAGGAAAGATCCTGGTATATTACTGAAAATTTATACTGTTAATCTTTCAGCCTTCCTCAAGATACCTACAGCCTTTTACCAGGGTAATTGTGCATGAGGGAAAAGAAAATAATCAGACTTTTCAGGACTTATTAGTGGGCACTGCTTCTAAACTGACACTCCAGGAGACCTAAATTGTTATTGTGGCCTGGCCAGTGTGGCTCAGTGGTTGAGCATTGACCTATGAACCAGGAGGTCACAGCTCAATTCCCAGTCAGGGCATATGCCCAGGTTCCAGGTTCAGTCCCCAGTGTGGGGTGTGCAGAAGGCAGCCGATCAATGATTCTTTCTCATCATTGATGTTTCTATCTCTCTCTCCCTTTCCCTTCCTCTCTGAAATAATAAAAGTACATTTTTTTAAAAGTCAGGGTAAGGATTTATGGAAGACAGATAATCATTGGAGTTTTAGCTCAGGTTCATCTCAAAGTGGGTTCAGCGGGTCCCTGAATCCATCCTGTGGTTATTTCCCAGGTCCCATTCTATCACAACTGAAAGAATCTTCACATTGGTACAGCACCTGCGTACTGGTTCCATACACTGGGAATCTCAGAGGAGGAGGAGAATTTCTGGGTCACAGTCTGTTCCAGGGGTGGGCAAACTTTTTGACTCGAGGGCCACAATGGGTTCTTAAACTGGACCGGAGGGCCGGAACAAAAGCATGGATGGAGTGTTTGTGTGAATTAATATAAATTCAAAGTAAACATCATTACATCAAAGGGTACGGTCTTTTTTTTTTTTAGTTTTATTCATTTCAAACGGGCCGGATCCAGCCCGCGGGCCGTAGTTTGCCCACGGCTGGTTCTAACCATCCAGTAATGGAACCAGGAATCCCCCAGCTAGGACTTAAGTTGCAGTGAAGTTCTTTTGAACTAGCTACTCTGTGGGTCCTAAAATCCAAGGTTAAGATGCCTTCATGTTGATTTTATTGAAAACACTGTAGGTTGTTCTATCTTATTTTATTGTTGAAACATTTGCAGCACTAGGTTATATTCCTGTTTCTGCATATAAGGAGACGGGATGGAGCTCTGGTTTTAGCCTGATGACTATCAGGGCTTATGGTTTCATTGCCTCTAACTGTGCTTTCTGCTTAATTTACCACACCAAGTCATGAATATATCTTCTTAGTAACATAAATATGTCCAGCTGCTATATTCTGTGTGACTTTCAATATTTATTCAGTGCCAAGAATAAATTTCCTGCCACGGACAACAGTGTTTTTGCGGGAATGAGGAATAAGGCATCACCAATTATTCAGCTGTCTCTCACTTTCCTAAGTGAATCTCACTCCAGGGAACAGACACTTCCTTCTCCTCTTTTGTTACAGAAAATTAGAAAGATGGAAAATGGAATTGACACCATTGATTCATTTTCATTTGCCCAGGATTAAATTATTTGCTTCCAGTCACTGTTAATTATGGGGATGATAATGCTTCAGATGCTGGGCGATGTCCAGGTTGGGAGCTGCTCACTGAGGGCCTGGAGCTGCTGAGCATGAAGGTCAGGAGAAAAATATAATAACAACAGGAAGTGAGATGCAATTCCAATGTGTCTGTCTATCATAAGTGAATGGATAGTCACTTCTCCCTCTGCATACAGAGCCTCACAAATGCATACTTCATAGCTCTTGGCAATGTCCATCCACTAGCTAGCTATATTGTTACAATAACCAGAACGCCTTTGTTTTGTAGAAATGATCACCATTAACGGGAGTTCTTCAAAGTGTTCTATATCTAGCATCTCATTTATGTCCACAAAATTTTTAAATAATTAGGAATGCAAAAATATTATGCCTTTTTACAAATATATAATTTTATTGATTTCAGAAAAGAAAGAAGAGGGAGAGAGAGATTGAAACATCAATGATAAGAATCATTGATCTGCTGCCTCCTGCACACCCCCTACTGGGTACCGAGCCCGCAATCCAGGCATGGACTCTTGACCACAATCGAAACTGGGACCCTTCAGTCCCCAGGCCAACGCTCTATTCACTGAGCCAAACCAGCCAGGGCATGCCTTTTGTTAAATTAGAAAATTGAGGCACAGATAGATTGACTTCCAAATGTTCAGTAGACCCCCACCCAGGTCTTCTGCATCTTAGTCTAATTCTAAGCTATAAGATTTTCCTTCAAAAGTAGTCTTTCTTGCCCTAACCGGTTTGGCTCAGTGGCTAGAGCATCAGCCTGTGGACTCAAGGGTTCCGGGTTCGATTCTGGTCGAGGGCATGTACCTTGGTTGCGGGCATATCCCCAGTGGGGAGTGTGCAGGAGGCAGCTGATCAATGTTTCTCTCTCACTGATGTTTCTAACTCTCTATCCCTCTCCCTTCCTCCCTGTAAAAAAATCAATAAAATATATTTTTTTAAAAAGTAGTCTTTCTTTTAAGATATGTTTTACTTCCTTATCATATTGGAAAAATACAAACCCATTAAAAAATTTTCAAAACTTACATTGTACTCACCCTGTGAGAAATGTTGTGTTAAGCACTTTATAAATATTGCCTCATTTAAACCTAATGGTGACCCTAGGAGGAAGGTACTATTTATTCTACCAACGTTATAGATGAGAAAATTGAGGCACAGAGAGGTTAAATAGCTGTCCAAGGTAAGTGGTTTCATCGTAGCCAGTCAGTCTGGTTCCAGAGCTCATGTGCATAACCACCAGACTGTGCTATCTCAGATTCAATGAGCAATGTCTCTGATTTCATAGGACACAATGCTCAATATATGATAGGCACTAAATAAATGTTTTTGAATGGACCAGTTCAGGAAGATTTCTGATTTAGAGAATCAAAATGGAAAGAACTCCCCCAATATGGAAGAAGAGGCAACAGACTAAACTAGCTTTAATCTAAAAATAATCATAAACCGAAATTGTAAACAGAGAGTCAGTGTTTTCTTATGCCTGTGTTGTCTGACAGGCCACATGTAGCAGCCAAGTACTTGAAATCTGGCCAAATTAAGATATACCATAATTGCAAAATGCATAGCACTAAATTTCAGAAACTTAGCACATATAAAATAACACAAAATATTTCATTAATTAATAATTTTATATTGATCACATGTCAAAATGATAATATTTGGATATATTGGGTTAAATGAATATATGTAAAAAATTAACTTCATCTGATTTCTGCTGTATTTTAATATCTTTTCTGGAAAATTAAAAAATATATGTGGTTCATGTGGTATTTCTATTGGAAAACATTGTCTTAGACAATGACTTTTATGAGAATTTCCAACATAAAGTTGATCTTTTGGACACACTTTGTTTTCCTGTATACCCTTTCGTAACGGTGCTGTTGATCTGAAGAGAGAAGTAACAGAGCAAAAGTTCTTTTAGACTCACAACCTGTAATTGTGAAAAATTAGCTATATGCACTCTTTAGAATTGGCCCTGTGAGCTCCTTGAGAGCAAGAACTTGTGATCTTCAAGCCTGTACTCCCAGCACCTGGTGATGTGCCTGGCTGAGTATGGCTGGGTTAAGGGGTGGATGGGGAGATGATACATGGATGGGTAAATGGTGGATGGGCGGGAGGGTGAGTAGAGGAAGGAATGAGTAGATATGTACAGGCTGGAAAAGTCTGCATATTTTTATCATCATTTCTTACAGTTCATCATAATGATTATCTCTATTCATGTTACTATTTAGGTCCTGTAGGAATGAATGCATTCTTCCAGCTCTCTCAATAGGTAGATTAATTTTTTTCCAGGCAGCATTAGAATTCTGATCTATGATCATACCTATTCCCCCAGTGGTACCAGGTCTGCTGCTATCGACACATAGACTTCTGTAAGTTTGGGGGCTTAGGGCACCAATCTGATAGCAAATTGAAGCTACGTTTTCTTAGAAACACAATTGTGTCAATTTAATTATTCATTTACATCTCAATCTTTTTAAAGTAATCACTTTCTACCAATTATTCTATTCATAGTTTATATAATATTGAACAACAGCAACTGCCCATATTAAAGACTATTATTCTGTAAACGGTGGCTTTGGAGATTGGAGGACAAAAGCTATCCAAACCACCCATCAGTTTAGCACGGCCCCTGGGCCTAGGAGATTCCCGCTCTGGATGTGCTGAGTGGTTTAGTTACTATTTAGTGTTCTCCTGTTACTATCTCGATTACTCACAATAGCCATATGACTTCTAGTCAATATAGCAAGCTCATTTTCTGTGCAAACCCAGCTCATTCAGAGCCCGTTAGATCTCTGTTCTTTCATCTAAGCCTCTGAACAACCTCCTCTGTGATAGCCTATTTGCTTTCATGAAGAAGTCGCTGAAAAGCCCATCCTTGGGGCTGCTGCTTTTAAATGTTATTTCTGTGTCCAATTTAAAACATAATTAATTGCTTCTGAATTGCTCTGCAACTTGCCTGTGTCTTCCTTCCTCTTTTGTTGATTCTGAGTAAGGATTAAAAGGGTGTTTTTCATGCAAATTATCTGTAACTGTGATTTCTGCATAGGCAACATCATTCACTATTCTTCTTATAAACCCATACTACTGTCTAGAGAGCCCTTGGTGGATTTTGCCCTCTGTGTTTCACCTGTATGAACCTGTGACTTTACAACAGTTATTCTTCCTTATTCATGTTCTCCCTTAATGCCCGTTTTCCAATGGAAATGGGAAGTGGAAGATTGAGGTAAGGGACTGTTTTGAAATCACGTGGTGAAATAAGTTAGAATGAAATTATTCTGTTACAGGCTTACTGGAGAATGAAAGCAGAGCAGAATTACTCAGTAGAATCCCTCCTCTGGACAGAAAGTCATCAGACATCCCATAATTTCTCCCCTAAGATGTCACACTTCAAGCCATTTTAAGTACAGTTATTTTTATCTGCAACCTCACTCTTCCATTGCAGAAGCCCGAATTCCCACCCATCTCAATAGCCAGCATAAGTCAGTGTGATGAGGGGCAGGGACAAACAGTCCATCCCTAAGCTGCCACCTGAGCTGGAGGTGTGGCTGTGAAGTGTACAGGCCTTAGGACCACCAGGCTCCCAGTTTTTCCTCATGATTTGTGGAAACAGTGATATTGGTCTTTCTCCATCCTCTTGCTGTGATAAACTGATTGAACTTACGTGCCTCATTCTCCCGACAGAGGAGAAATCCTGTCTGTAAAGCTGATATACACCCTTTGCCTTACACAGTATCCCACTCATGAATTTGTCTTAAATTACTGAGGAAAATCTATGTTTCATGATATTCACCAGATGCCTAGTGTTGAGTCAAATACAGAACGTTTGAGGAACTTGTGTGTGTCTATGTGCATGCTCATATGTAGAATGGGGTGGGGGAGGTCTCCCAACTCATTCTAGGAATGTTTTGCTTTTGTTTATTGATTTCCGATAGGAAGGGAGAGGGAGAGAGAGAGAAAGAACATCAATGATGAGAGCGAATCATCGATTGGCTGCCTTCTGCATGCCCCACACTGGGGATCGAACATGTGCCCTGACTGGGACTTGAACCGTGGTTCATAGTTGATGCTCAACCACTGAGCCACACCAGCTGAGCAGGAATATGTTTTAATACAGTTTTATTTAGTTTCTTTATATTCCTATAATTAAAGTTGTACAAACCTAAAATTAATATTATTAGGGTATAATCCCAATTCTGAAATGCCAGATATCAATGTTCTATTTCATTGTGTCAATTCAACTATTTGGAATCCACCTATGTAGAATGTGGATTTTCATTATTTTCTCTGTGCCTCCTGTTGCCAAGGATAATTGAGATTTGACCCTTTTGACAGCTAATGAAATAGACTTAATATCCAATTCTGAGGAAATTCCTTCATAAGCACCCTGATCTAATTGCTTCATCATTGTAAATATAAATTATGTAAACGACACATAAGCATTCTGATGGGGACTGGAATAGTAATAGTTAACATCATAGCACACTGTAATGTTTTTCTCGCCTAAAGGATATCACAGTAAGAAAAGGAGCAATGTTTTCCCCAAGAAATGTGAATGCTTGGGTTGTTTTATAGGTCTCTGAATCTGAAGGACTTTGCAAAGGATTTACATAGATTCCCTCCCTCATTTTCAGACTCATTCACCCACTGATATTGGAGTTCCTTGCTGTCTGTCTTACAAACATAATCTCTTGAAAAAATAACCTCTTGAAAAAAGAGGCATTGAATCAAAACCAGCTGGATTGCTCATATGCCCTTATAAGTTGGTAATCTCTTTTATGCAACATGATTTGTTTAAAACTAATAGGCGAGTCTACAGCCTTCCACTTGCCATCTTAGTCACCCTGAGTACATTGATCTCAGTTCAGCATGGCCTGGCATATCTTGACATGCAGTTGTGCCTTCACGAAGTGTGAGTTACTGCTCTTACATATGAACTGTCCAGAATCCTGATGAAACATTAATTAGGATGTGGAAAGTCAATAAAAACTGGGACTCTTTTTAAACATTGAGAAGTGAGGCCACAGAAGTGGGACCTTATGGTGCAGAGAAACGAATGCATCACACCGAGTAGAAAAAAAAAATAGTGTCAAATGATTCAAGATGCAGACATTTTATTTCCCATTAAAATTGTGTGTTGTCATGAAACCATTTTAAATCTGTTCAAGACTTTGTTGAATGTTTCAATTCAGCTAGCTGTCCATGGTTTGAGGTCCTCAGCAAGCCGACAGAGGACTGTGTGCCTGACGTGGTGAGGCACCGAGCCAGCTCTGACAACCGCCACTCACGCTTGTTTCTTGTTGGGGGTCTGGTTGATGGACTGGGAGCTGTCTGTCTACCCTGGTGTGATGGCACTAAATTGTGCTGCATCTGAAGTCATGTGGAATCATATTTCTAGAAATTTTAGTACAACTGCCACATTCATAGCCCAAGGAAACACATATAGATGCTTTCAGCTAGTGATTTTTAAACTCTTTGAACAGCAACTCTCATTAAGAAACACATTGGGACCCTAGCTAGTGTTTCTCAGTGGATAGAGCACTGGCCCCCACACCAAAGGGTCCCGAGTTCAATTTCCGGTCAAGGGCATATACCTGGGTTGCCATTCGCACCTTGCCCCTGGTTGGGTTGCATGCGGGAAGCAACCAACCAATGTGTCTCTCTCATGTCAATGTTTCTCTCCCTCCTTCCCTCCTACTCTCTCTCTGAAAAAGCAATGGAATAAAATAGACACAAGTGAGGATGAAAAAAACACCAAAAAAAAGAAACACATTGGGACTCATTATACATTTTCATGTGTATGCATACACATGAAACATTATAAATATGTCTGTAATGGAGACAAAAATTTCATGAAATGATACTTATCCTAATTCTTGAGTGTACTCAAATATCTTTATTTAATTTTTTAAAATGTTGCTTACAGATACTACATTAATTTTGTAGCCCACAGATTGAAAAATATTGGCCTAAGTGGTCTGTCCATACCCAGCAGTACCCAAATCCCACATCACTGTAAGCAGGGCACACTCATGAAATGGTGCCACATTTTGACCTACCCATTGAAGCGGAATGACATTACAAATCCTGCAGTCTCCTACAGATGTGGTCTTTCTCCACATTGCATTTGCTAAGCTCGCTGCCAATACTTGTTGATCATACCAAAGGCTCCAAAGAAATCAGTTATTGCCAAATGGAAAAACACATATTTTACTTCTCACCATCAAATTTGCATGAAATGTCAATACCAACTTACCTTACAAAAATCTGAACGAATTTTTAAAATTATATCACTAGGTTTTGTCTCTATGACTTGCATACATTGTTCACATCTTTAAAAAATATTTAAGAATTCATATATTGTTTGGAATGATAGAAAGTAATGTTTTCTCATAAAACCTTGCTTTCTGAGAAAATGGTTATTAAAATTTGGGGGTCAAGACCTATTTGAAATTCCGAGAGATCTATGGCTTATCTCCCTGGAATGAACAAAATTTCTATTCAGTAAACCCACATTAGAGAACCCTTTCCCTGAGAAGTCATCAATCATATCTTCTCTCCAGAACTCGGTCAGCATCTCTGGTAATTACCCTGACTGGAAAGAAGCTTCATACCTCATTCTGTTGGTATCTAAACCATTAGCTCCTTAGCTGATTCTCTCAGGGCCCCTTGCACATGCATTCATTCAGCAACGAATCTGTTGGATTGGACCAGAATCATTCTAGGAAACAACCCTGTTTGTCAACACATCAGTCTGGTTGGGAGCAGCTGCTGTAGGGTAGCAGTGAGTTGGTATAGTTGGAGACAGCCTCCCAGAAGAGTTTGAATCTGTTTCCAAAGTCATCACGTCATGGGTGGGACATATCATTCTCTCTCTCTCTCTCTCTCTCTCTCTCTCTCTCTCTCTCTATCTTTGGCTTAAACAACAGACATTGATTTTCTCACAGTTCTGAAGGCTGGACACTGAGATCAGGGTGCCAGCATTGTTGGTTCTGGAGAACTCTCTTTTCCTGGATTGCGGGCAGCTGCCGTCTCCCTGAGTGCTCACATGACCTCTTCTTTGTGTGTTCTCCCCGAAAAAGCTCATCATACTATCTCTTTTTAATGCATTTATTAAAATATTCACTAGCTTGTACCAAATATTGTAATTTTTGACAAATATGTAGAACATTCAAATATGTAGAACATTGGAATCTTAAACTGAGATCTGTAAGCCACGAGTAGGACACCACTGCCACCTTTTGGTAACCTGGCTTAATTGCAGGTTCAAGGCATTAGAGGAGCGGTTCTCAACCTGTGGGTCGCGACCCCTTTGGGGGTCGAACGACCCTTTCACAGGGGTCGCCTAAGACCACGGGAAAACACATATATAATTACATATTGTTTTTGTGATTAATCACTATGCTTTAATTATGTTCAATTTGTAACAATGAAATTGGGGGTCACCACAACATGAGGAACTGTATTAAAGGGTCATGGCATTAAGAAGGTTGAGAACCACTGCATTAGAGAGATAACAAAACTATATTACGTAGAAGTTATAATATTAAAGTTATAAAGTGATAGAAAGTATACATTCTCTGATATGCTGGGATAGAGAGCATGTGTTGTGAGAGCTTGCTTTGGTTCTGCCCTTTGTATCTCACATGACGGTTCGGCCCTGACTAACCATATTCTCTGTATCTCTTGGCAGGATTGGAGGAGCCATTCCCATCGTGTTCTCCTACTTTGCAGAAGTGCTGGCCCGAGAGAAGAGGGGTGAGCATCTGAGCTGGCTCTGCATGTTCTGGATGATCGGCGGCATCTACGCCTCTGCCATGGCCTGGGCCATCATCCCGCACTACGGTAAGAGGCTGGCCTCGCACAGTCGGTGGTCACCTTGTTTTAAATTGGCCTCCATTCCCATTCCTTTTCTCTCTTCTACCTGCTGGTTTGAGAACAGCACTGTCTTCATCATGTTTCTCCCTGTTGCAATGTCTAAGCTTTTCCCCCCATACAGAGATCTGTACAAGGTAAGACTGTGCCAACGGGTGTCTAGGGATATGATTGCATTTTGCTATGTGCTATCAACTCTGGGGTCCCTGCTCATATGGATGGGAGAGGATGCACAGAACATAATCAGCATATAAGGCAACATGAGGTTTGGGGACTGTCATATACACCAGGCACACACAAGTGCCTTTATTGATCCCCTCTGGGCCCAGTCCGAAGCTCAGCCCCCATCAGCCCCACCCCTTCTGGCAGCTCAGAACTGGGATGGCAGCGGGGAGGATCCCATCTTGTCGTGGGCTGTCAGTTTGCAGAACCTAAGAAGTAACTACTCTCCTTGCTCTGCAGGTCCCCTCCTCAGTTCCTCCTAAGTGCTTACTGCTCCTGCCCCCTCGGCAGACTTAACGGTTTCATGCTTCTGAGCAGAACTTTCCTGCTCATAGGCCACAAGCTCCCAAACAGCGCAATTCAGAGAGAAGTTAACATTATCCAGGAACCAAGTTTAATCTATAAGGAAAGGGATGGGGAGATGTTCTGGGTGTGTGTGTGTGTGTGTGTGTGTGTGTGTGTGTACAAACAGGCTCAAGTTTGCAAAATATGAATACTGTATAAATTATAACCACATGTGACTCAAAAACTCATTCTTTGTTCTGTCTAAAATCTAATCCATCTGAAATTAGATTTCAAAAATCCACTCTTTTACTCATTTTCTATTTTCCTGCCTTTTTTTTTTTTTTTAGAACAGAGGAATTTTTCATTATAGAGCGTAGTTCTGTTAGGGAACAACCTTAAGTGAATCCAAGTTCTTGTAAAATCAAAGACAAGACAGACTTTAGTATTCTGAGGCAGTGTCATTTGTTTTACTATACTGAGTTACAAAATTCTTGTTGTTGCACTCTTTCTTTTAATAACCTAAAATGTTGCATGCAAACTGAAATTATATTTTGCAAGAAGAACAATACATAAGGAATTGGGTACTTGGCCTGAAGAGAACTTGTCTTTGCCAAACATTTGAGTGTGGGGTGCCAAGCTCAAGGGATGGGCTCATCCTTTTAAGACTGTTCACTTCTGGGCCAGAGATGCCCTCATACAGGCAGTTCCCCACATCCATCATCAGGCTCATCTTCTACCACCACGTGAGGAATTACAGGTGTTTCTCCTCATTCATCTGGAACATTCCTTTGTAGAGCTGCATCTGACTCCCACCTGACTCTGCGGGCTGTTGCGAATGGAAAAGCCACTTCTCTGTTGTGTAAGGAATTGCAACTATGTTTAGGAGCCAAAGAAGAGGTGCAGAGCCTGGGCAGAGTCCAGCTGTACCAGCTTTGCTCCCAGAGCCACTGCTAGTCCATATGCAGCCTTTGTGCAAATTAAAATAAGGTGCATCGCTCAGGTGGACACAGTTGCAGGCCCACAGGGCACCCCCTGGCAGCTGCACTCCTTCTGAGCCAGCCTTGTTCTGTGTCTCGGCCTCTGGTGACAGACAGCACAGCTCCTTGACTGTGGCCACACGTTCTCCGGAGAAGCTTGGCTCTGGGTTTATTGCTGTCGCCTCCCTCATCCTCCCTTCCCATCACATCTCAGAATTTCTCCTGCTGGCCTTCCTGAACTCACAGCTCAGATTGGCTTCTGCCTGTTTCCACCAGGCCTGGGCGTGGTTGCTCTTGGTTTTGTTTTGTTTGTTTTTTTCACTAGGCCTTCATTCCTCAGGCTCCTGCCTTTTATATATCCCTGCCCAGGAACTGTAGGGGGCTCCAGATTTCATCTCTGGCCTTGCCGATTATCAATCAGTGGCTGACCCACAAATATTTAGCATGATCTCCACCTTTCTTTTTCTCAAGTACACATAAGATATTTTTGTTTATAGCTTAACAGGGCGGCTTCATCCATATATAACTGGAAAAAGGGAGCTTGTGGATCACAAACAATGCATGAAAAGTTATAAAAACAATCACAGTACAACAAAATTAAATGTATCTGAGGTACCATTAATTTCTATGTTGAAGGAACCTTGAAAAACAATGACCTGGTGAAGAAATCAGTAACAGTATTGGAGATTTTGTATGGCCAGAAGTGTGGCAAAAACAGCAAATTATTACAATCAATACAGCATGTATGTTAGAATCAACAGAGAAGATTTCTTAAATGCCCATGCTTTCATTGTTAATACTCTTGCAACTTGAAGAGTTTTAATTTTTTCAAAATAAAAGAGTTTTAAGTTTAAAAATCCTGCGCTGAGGCCTCTGGATGATGATGTTCTGTAACTTGATGTGGGGGGTGGGGGGGTGGGGGGGTGGAGTTTCAGATTTGTGCACATCACTGCATGGATGTTGTGCTTTTTCATGAACACTTTTTTTTTTAGTGGTGAAGCTAAGATTTTTTTCTCTGAAAAAAAAAATATATATATATATAAAATTTCAGAGAGAGGAAGGGAGAGGAAAAAAGAGATAGAAACATCAATGATAAGAAAGAATCATCGATGGGCTGCCTCCTGCACGTCCCCTACTGGGGAACAAGCCAGCAGCTTAGGCATGTGCCCTGACCAGGAATCTAGACGTGACCTCCTGGTTCATAGGTCAACACTCAACCACTGAGCCACTGGCTGGGCTGCTTTTATTCTTTTTAATTAAAAAAATTTTAATTACATTTGACATTCAATATTATATTAGCTTCAGGTTTACAGCATAGTGGTTAGACATTAACATAAGTTATAAAGTGATTCCCCCAATAAGTGTAGTTCCCACCTAGCACCACACATAGTTATTACAGTATTACTGACTACATTCCCTATGCTGTACTTTTCATCCCCATGACTATTCTATAACTACCAATTTGTATTTCATAATCCCTTCACCTTTTTTACCCAGTCCTCCCCATCCCTCTCCCATCTGGCAGTCCCTCTCCCCTCAGTTTGTTCTGTGTATCTGTGAGTTTGTTTCTGTTTGTTTGTTTTTTAAACTTTTAAATAAATGTTTACCACTTCCGCCACCCCCTGAAAACACCCATGCTACCTCCCGAGTTTCTGACCAACTGGATCCGATTCTCTGGGCTGGGGCACTGGTGGTTCTTCCGTGCAGCATGCAGCCTGGTTTGAGATTCTTCAGGCCGGCCCCCCCCCCCTACCCCCCCCCCCCCCCCGCCTCTCCCAGCGGGTGATTCAGACGTCCCAGGTCTCCATCACATGCATCAGGGAGGCTGTGAATGCAGCAAGGAGGAAGGCAGCCTGACCTGCAGGGTCGCCCTGTGTTGTTGATTTCATTCAGGCTAAAGGGCTTTCCCCCTCATGAGGTTTAAAGTCATGCTTTGGAAGTAACTGTGACATCCAAATAGCTCTTCTTTCCCGTGAGACATCTTTTTACTTTACCTAAAATAGACAAGGGGTTAACACTCCATCTGCTTGCCATGCAGCCTCTGGAAGCATGCAAGGCTTTCTGTTTCCCTCTGAAATTCTGCAGTGTGTACTAGTAAATGGTGCCTGAGCCCACAGGAACAAGAGCAGGCAGGCCCTGCCCCCTCCTCTCTCACTCAGGGGACCTCTGAGGCCATCACCTGCAGAGTGCATTGAGCTCTCGCCCAGCAGGGGAAGCATTCCACCCATAATAATACTACTGAGTCAGGTCCTGGCCCGCTCACATCGGATTAGGATTTGCTCTTGAGGGAAGGAATCTATAATTGGCATCCCCATGGCAAGTATTTCAAATGACAAATGCCGCACGTGGTCATGAGGGAAGGATGCGCTCTTCCGTGCTTCTGGGTGTCGCCTTCTGCATCTGTGGTCGAGTGGTCAGCGCACAAAGCCTGAACCTGATGCCACGAGACTTGAATTCTGGCTCCAGACAAGCACCTGATGCAAAGCAGACCTTGAGCCTGGGAGGGTCCTTCTGCAGTCAGACACGACAGCGGAAAGGGGGGCGAGCTGAGGCGTGGGCTGCGCCAGGAGTGCCTGAAGGGCAGTGGGACCCGCCTGGCCGCGGAGGCCGAGTTTCCGAAGCAGCATCGGACAACGAGGGTGCTTTATCTTCATGTCACCACTCTTGGGGCTGAAGTTTCCCTGGAGACGGAAGGCCGCCAAGACCTGAAGGTCCCAACATAAAGCTACCTCGCCTGCTCTGACAAGACCTTAGGAGGGAGAGTGCTTGGATGTCATCATGCCGCGTCCCTGTGACAGGTCCACCCGTTCAGGGGCCCCCGGGCTGTTTCTCCCCCTGTGGCAAAGCGTGGTCCCCAAAACGCAAGGGAGGGCAGGAGAACAGTCAAGCCAGAGGAAGCACCTTTGCCTCAGGAGTCAGGTGCCTGCAACAGCTGAGGACGGGTGTTTAGAATGTGGCTCTTCCGGACCCCACACCTGTTCTCAAGCCCATGACGTCTGACCCACAGTGGGGATCGACCAGCGATTCACAAAAGAGCAAGCACTGTGTGCGAGAGCAGACAGCTGTGTATAAGGACGGTCCTGCAGCCTTGTCCCCTCCCCCACGCCCCCTGGTGATCAGGACGCCTCAGCATTTACTGAAAGTCCCAGAGCCTTAAGGGGAAAATGGGGCAGGGCGCTGAATCACAGGCTCCTCCCTCCCTGGCTGAGAGCTTGCACTCAGGCCCAGGCTTTGGCATTGCTGCGGATGGCAGTGCTGTCTGTTCCATTAAACCCTCTGTCGTCATTTTCTCTTTTAAATCTGTGTGCGCATCGGATGAGGTGTTGGCCCCTGCCAGGATGCGCGACAGTGTGCAGCAAGGGCATTCCATTAGCTAAGTGGGAAGGTTCTCGGTTCAGCAGGAAGTGCCTCAGCTCTTAAAGCCCACAGCTGATCAAGCGTGCAACCGAAGTGCGTGCCCTTGACTGGAAATCGAACCTGGAGC
This sequence comes from Myotis nattereri, assembly GCF_964212035.1. NCBI lineage: Eukaryota > Metazoa > Chordata > Mammalia > Chiroptera > Vespertilionidae > Myotis > Myotis nattereri. Next base: position 40,588,265 of record NC_138079.1, read on the forward strand.
AGCCCCAGGGCCTCCATCTGGCCCGCCCTTCACTGCAGACCTCACAGGGCCAAGCTGGGGACACCCACACAGCCAGACCCAACCCAGGCCTCCCTCCAGCCACAGTGAGATGTCCGGGCTTAAAAATACACATATTCCCGAGGTTGTCTAAGGACCAAGATGTCTTTGCTCCCTTTAGTTACAAGATGTGCGAAGCTAATGCATTTCTGCTCCCTCGTGGTGAGACTGGGGTGAAGGGAGGAGGGGGAGCCGAATAGCTGTCTGGCTAAAGAAAGAAGCAGGAAGGCCTGGGCCAGGGGAAGACCAGGCGGTGAGAGCTGGAGTCGCATGGCAGCCCCTCTGCTTCTGGGCGGGTGAGCTGTGCCAAGCTTTTCGGCCTCCCCAGCCCCATTTCCTAGTCAGCACTGTGGTGGGGATTAATGATCACGTCAGAACACCCAGTGCATCATTAATGCTCAAAAAATGGTAGTTATTATTGCTGTCAGGTTCAGATCTACGTCAGATACCAGACTCTGTCAGCAAAGCCCAGTGTGCGCTTCGAGCTCCAGGAAAGAAGGAAAATGAGCTGAAATGCCCAAACTGTGCCAGCCTCGCCCGGAGGGTGAGAAGAGCAGAGTGGTCAGAGGAAAGTCAAAGTAGGATAAAAGTTAATGACAGAATCAAGGAAAAAATAATATTGTAAGACCCTGATTACCTGGAACCCAGTGAATCAGAGTCTCTCATTCATATATTTGTTGGATGAATTTTTATTCAAAGAGCACATCCTGTATAAAGACCTATTTTAAAGGCCATAGTGCCACTCTCCCAGGTGGAAAGAAGGAGAACCTGACACCCTAACCCCGTGGTCGGCAAACTGCGGCTCACGAGCCACATGCGGCTCTTTGGCCCCTTGAGTATGGCTCTTCCTAAGCCTTAGGAGTACCCTAATTAAGTTAATAACAATGCACCTACCTATATAGTTTAAGTATAAAAAATTGGGCTCTCAAAAGAAATTTCAATCGTTGTACTGTGGATATTTGGCTCTGTTGACTAATGAGTTTGCTGACCACTGCCTTAGGCACGTGATCATAAAGTGGAGATATGGGCTTTAAAGATATGGCAGTTTTCCTGCTCATGGGTTGATGTGAAGGAACTGTGGGGTCCTGTGCTGCTAGCACTGCTGGGCAACACTGCAGAGCTGGGTTAGTAATCCATCACCCTCAGGGGGCCAGGCCTCCTTTCAGAACAGCGTTTTTAAATGCAGAAAATGTAATAAACAGGATTATAAATTAAACCAATTATTTTAAAACATTGTTGTCAAAATGTATTAGCATATTAAGTAACAACATCTAGTAACAACATCTGTCGTAGTCTAGTAGCTAGCATAATTTTGAAGTAGAAATGAGTGTAGAAATGAGAAATTAACAAACTTTTAAAAAAATTCTAGGAAACCACTAGACTCTCGGTTGTCCCCAGAATCCCACATTCCATTTTTTCACCATCTGTATGACCTGATATAAAACATAAAATAAATTAACAAGCATAAATAGGATATAAAATTGTTTGCTGTAACATAAAAGAAGCCTGGATGGAGGCAGCCCAGCGCGTAGGCAAGGTGTCCTCTCACGCCCGTCTTGTGTTCTTTGCACACCTCTGCCTTATTTTGGGACCAGAATTTTTAGACTTTCCTTTACAGCGTCAATGAATAACAACTCTAAGCAATTTCTGGAATCTTTGAAGCCAGAGATCAGGCTTTGTAATCTTTATAACCCCCACAGTACCAAACACAGTGCCTGACCCAGACGAGCCCACAATGAGTGTGTTGTTGAACTGAGTCACGAGCCGTGTGATGAATGACCTGCTGGGGCTGTTAGACCCCTCCACACATCCGATCCCCGTTCTAATTAGTTTTATTAAGGAAGCCTGTGCTGTGCGGCTATTTCCTTTGTGAGTCAGCAGTTTTAGGAATGTGTTCCTAGCCTGATGACGGTTGTGGCTGATGGAGTTTGGAGGGAGGAACTGTGGTCCCATCACATTTCACTTGGCTCAAACCTCCGTAGGAGCTGCTACTTAGAATAGCAGAATTGGAAGTAGCTTGTCCACTGCCCGAGATGTTGCCTTTTCTAAACTACGGCCGGGTTACTGTGATTGAAAGTGGTTCTCAAGCTTCTGGGTTGTTTTTCTTTCTTTCTCTTTTTCTCTCGCCTTTTCTTTCCCTGGCCTGGGACTCCCATTTCCATCCTACAGCACTGTATCGGGCCTTCGCCGCTGCAGGAGGGGGCCAGACTGCTGTGCTTATTTGCGAGTGTCAGGCACTCATCAGGCACTGAGCGCAGGAGACTTTCCCTGCTGGTAGGAATCAGCTCCAGCCGCATCAGACCCACCTGGCACTTCTCAAAGGAAGGCCTGTCACACGGTAATGTTTTGAAGAGCACTGGCTGGCCTGCGGTGACCCGAGAGTGTGGCTCACAGTAGAGGAAGCTCTCAGTGGAGAGGCCTCTGGAAAGTTGCTGTCATTCTAGGAGGTCCAGCTCGGGCCAAGGAGGGCTGGCCCGGGGCCGAGGAGGGCTAGATCAGACTGCACTCCAGGACTCAGCAGCAGATGGGGAGGATGGAAAACTCCAGAACTGAGCAGCTACAGTTAAGGCAAGAAAATTACCAGCTTGCCCTCCAGACTTCAGTGGTTTTATGTTTGAGGCTGAGGTCGCTCTCCCAAGGGGAGTGGAGGCCTGAGAGGTGGAAGCAGGGGGGAGACACCCCCACTCACCTCCTGGAGAAAAGATTTGCTGATTTGCTGTCATTCTCTTTACTAACATTTAACAAGCACTTATTCTGAGGAGTGAACATATGCTAATTCTTTAATTTTTACAACTGTCCCAGGAAGCAGTACTATTACCTCATTTTACAGGCGAGGAAACTGAGACCCAGAGAAGTTAAGTGACTTGCCTAAAGGTCCCCAGCAGGCAACGTGGAGGAGCTGGAATTCAGAACCACGAAGCCTTTCCCCAGACACCACACTTAGTGGCTTCACTTCACTGTCTCACATTCTGTTGGTGTGACACCCAGAAGCCACTTATACTCACTCTGGCTCATGCCCAGCTTGCCATCGAAGACTCCAAATAAAGAGGCAATGCCTTTCCTCCTCCTCCCCCTCCTCCTCCTCCAGGATGGCCTGTCTAAATGGCCTAGCCAGGAGCGTGGAGAAATTTCTAGAACCAACATTAATGTAAACTATGGCTGAAGTGGAAACTTCATTAATACCTGCTCTTTCCACCTTCATAGCCTATGTCTGCCGGCTGAGGATTCCCATTTTGATGAGAGAAAGCAACTCCCACCCCATCTGACTTTGCAATGCTATTTGTTGCTTCAGAGCCTGAGAATCTCCTCTGGTCAGGCTAGGTTTGCTCCTAGCTTCCAAGTCCCTCCCTCCTTTCTTCTCTCCCCCCCTTCCCTTCCTCCCTCCCTCCCTTCCTTTGTTCCTCCCTTCCTCCCTCCCTCCCTCCCTCCCTCCCTCCCTCTCTCCCTTCCTCCCTTCCTCGTGGCAATTAGAAATGGGTAGAAAGATAGTGAAATGGACAAAGAGCAACTGCCCCTTCCTGTTAGTCAGCCCAGGCTCTTGCCTCTTATTTCCATTTGGACTTGGATTGCAAGCCTCCAGGAGGGTTGGATACTAGGAGCCATGTCCACTGACCCTTACTCCTTTCATACCCCCTCCCACCTTCATACTCACCTGCATGAAGTCCCTTCTCTTTCAGTTCCATGCTAATGTGTGGTCAGCCCTTCCTTGCCTTATCCTGTTTGGAGAGGACAGGACGGTGCCCAGCAGAGCGGAGAGGATGTGTACCAAGTAGTGATGCATGTGAGCAGGGCCCATAGCCCACAGGTGTCAATGGCAGGAGACAGAGCCCTCTCTCCTCTTCAAAGCCATGCTCAAGCTAGGGCCTTGATGACTAAGCACTAGCAGTGAGGGAGAGGGCAAGGTTTGGGATGCGGGGAGGGTGGCTTGAATTGGCATTCTTCTAAAGTATGTAGGGGTGTCATTCTGGAGAAAATCGGGTCATGTTTGTGAAAATATGTACACTCTGACCTCGCATACTTCACCCCTGGCATATACACAGAGAAATTCATATGTCAACCCATAAGGGACCATATCTGAGGATGTTCTCAGCAGGGTTGTTTGTGAAAGGAGAAGGTGGGAGCAATCTGTGTGTCTATCACTAGGGGAATGGGTATGCAAAAGGTGGTGAAATAGTTTGCATCCATTAGAAACAATAATGGTAAAAAGGAAAAAAAAAATGCCATAAAAACAATGCTGAGTGAAAAGAGTAAAAAAAGTGAGGACTCTAGCATGTTGCCATTATGAAAATAAAATGATACATTACTTATTATATAAAGGTTTTATTCAAATTCGAATCTACAGTTAAAATACATTGGCAGAGGGCATCGAAGGAAATGTTGATTAAAGGGGGAGATAAAGTTGTACATTTGCATGATGCTGTTGATATGTGGTGGCAGGGAAGTTAATTCAGCCCTCTGCACGTAAGATAGAAAAAGAAAAGGAATGTCAAGAGTTTCATTGTCGCTCATGTTAATTATCCATTTACTAAATATTTTCTGAGCATGAGATATACAAGGAACAGAGAAAGTATCCCAAAGAGTCTCAGACTAAGACTCAGAGGCCATCTGACTATCCCCCATGCCCTGGGGTTCTCCAGCCTCGTCCCTGACACACATGCACTAGAAAATGCTACTACCCCCTTAATTCCCATTTAGCATTTTGCTGCCCTAGAGCAGTAGTCAGCAAACTATGGCTCACGAGCTACATGTGGCTCTTTGGCCCCTTGAGTGTGGCTCTTCCACAAAATACCACGCACGGGCGCACACGTACAGTGCGAAGTTGACTTAAAACTTTAAGTAAAGTTTATTAAGTTAATTTTAGGGAACGTTGTGGAGTGAAAGAAGATGTAGTGTCGAGGATTGAGAAAGGTATGTTGAGATGGTTTGGACATATAGAGAGGATGAACGAAAGGAGATAGACGAAACAAGTATACAAGACAAGTGTGGGTGGGAGAGTTGGAAGGGGTCGACCTCAGCGTTTTTAGCAAAGGCCAGCTTAGGAGTACCCTAATTAGGTTAATAACAATGTACCTACCTATATAGTTTAAGTTTAAAAAATTTGGCTCTCAAAGAAATTTCAATCGTTGTACTGTTGATATTTGGCTCTGTTGACTAATGAGTTTGCCGACCACTGCCCTAGAGCAAGTCCAGACTGAGGAATGGGTTAGGAGCTCTCTGAGTGAAACTTCTGTCCAGGGCAGTAATCTGCAGGGTGAATTAGTACCTGTGAGCATGGCAGAGTTCAGTCCTTGCCAACGTTCCCCAACAGCTGCCTTCAGTTCAGGTGTTTTTCTTCTGGTCTTCAGAGGTGCAGGTGTAATGTATTCAAGCTGCTGCAGCTCAAAGCTGATTTTTTTTTTTTGTCTTGGAAAGTTTGTTATTGAAATAATTTTTATGTCAAAAAAATGAAACTGCTTTAATTCACAACATGGAGGGACACACTCTATTAGCAAGGCTTCTGTATATATAATTATTTTAAACAAATGCTGTTTTAGTTCTTTAACATGTTGTGCATTGTTATAAGCTAGGATGTAAATGGGCATATTAGTTTGATTTGTATGACATGACATGTTTACTTGGTAAATATTTAAATTGAATGGAGCCAGTGATTTAGAAGCACCTATTTCCAGACCAGTCTAGCCATGGTAATTTAATACTTGTCCATTTTGCCTCCCCCCAAAATTAAGTGTGTGTATCAGGAATTCACACTGAGTAATCAGTCCCTATTATACCAGTCTATGCATGTTTCTGAAGAAAATTATGATTCAGTTTCTAAAGCACAATTCCAAATAGCATACCCATTTTATCACACTCAGTGCAGCATATTCAAGGTTTGCCTGCAATGGCCTTGTTTGAAAGGTACAGCACATTTTTAGAGGAAAAATTTTGGGGGGGAGTTTAGCTCAAAAAGAATCAAGTGCTCTGTGTGTGGTACCGTGATTTCCAAATAAGTGAAGTTTTGTTCTGATCTATTGTCCTCCTTCCTCAATAAAACAGTGTTTTGAGCAGCAAATAAGAAGCTGATTTCAGGCTTCGGTTTTCATTGGCAGCCCGTAGCATCACTCACCATCCTGGGAGGCGGGCGCCCTGGCACCCTGTAAGAGCAGCATAAATCACAGTTTCATTTTAGGGGGAAGGTTATTGATTTGCTGACTTTTTTTCTCTTCTCCCTCCGATGCAGACGTTAGTGGGAAATGGAAGCTTCCTTTATGCAGTTTATTATTGCCAATCAAAAGGGCGGCCTGTGCTTACCTGGTTTATAATGAAAGGTGATACGGGTGAGTGGTTTCATACCACTCATCTTACAGTGACTGTAATCAAGAGATAAAAGCTAGAGCAACTACACATGCTGGCCAGACCTCATCAGCGTTATTTACCGCCTGTCCTACGGCTGCGGCGTTCAGCAGCAGAGATGGAGGGACTGATGTAGGTAAATAACAGTGTATTCATGTTCAGTTTTGCTTTTAAAGCCAGCTAACATTCACTTTTCCTCTGGTTATTAATTTGGCCTTTCAGGATCAAAGCACCTAAATGTGATTTGATGTAAGTGGTCTTTTTCCATGAAAGGGTTAGAAAAAAGACAAAACAAAGAGATTTATCCATGGAAAAAGGGACAAAAGAAAAAAAGTAAATTAAAAGGCGATGAGATATTTTATGATGTCTTAAAAGACACAAAGTCAAGGAATCAATGCTTTAGTAAAATGCAGATATGTCTTGGCAAGGTAAACCAGACTTGGTTAGATTTTTTTCACGTTATGTTATGGATTTTTCAAAGACATGATATACATGAGTTGGTAAAAGGAAACACAGCAAAGCTTTCTGTATCACTGTGCTGAGAGAAAACATTTCTAATTTGGGACAATTGTAATATGATGCTAAATATATTTATGAAGAGAAAGATTGAAATTACAAAAAAAATAATAGAAATTCAATCAATGCAAACATCTCAGTACAAACAGTGCTACAGTTTGACTTCGACGTGGCAGAAACTCAGGACGAGATCTTGTCGTTGAGGTGTGTTGTGAATGCTTATATCCGCTATCCCAGGCCATCAGTCTCACATGGCATTTGCTTAGGGCAAAAGATGAACTAAGTTAAAAAAACACAAACATTATAAAACGTCTTTCAACCCATTCTCAGGTCCAGAGAAAAACATGATTTTACAGATCCACATTTGTTTCTTCTCTATTTAATTTACAGATACATTTAGTGCATTTCATTAATTTTAATAACTTATTCATTTAGTCTAATAAATATCCAAAAATGTTATTTCAACAAGAAATCGATAACCAAAAATAAGATATTTTACATTCTTTTTTTGGTACTAAGTCTTCAACTCTAGTGTGTAGTTTCCATTTACTGAATATCTCAATTGGATGCAAATTTTTATTGGAAATGCTTGCTTTTGTGTTTAGATTTCATAAAGTTTACACACTTGAAAAAGTAGATTCATACCCAAGTTGTTCTAAACATATTTAAGTTTTCTAATAACTGAATCAAGCATCGGTTTTTAAACTTAAATTTGTTAAAAATAAAACTAATTCAGTTCTGTCGTCACACCAGCACCATTTCAAGGGTTCAGTAGCCACATGTGGCTGCCATATTGGACAGCACAGGTCTCTGGCGGGATAGGTAAGGCATATAAATCCGGGAAGTGAACACACTCATGGAGAATTCATATAAGGAGGGGACCCAAGGTCTGAACACTGCCTTTGCACACATTCTTTTTTCTGACAGTTTACCTTTATCTTTAGGAATCAACCTATGTCAGCTCTACCAGGCAGTCTTTCCTAGTACCCTCAGGTTGAATTGGATGCCCTCAGCTGTGAGCTCTTAGAGCTCCCTGTACATCTTTTATCATCAGTGTGGTGTGCTATGTTCTAATTATTATCAATATAATTATATTGGTATTTCCAACTAGTTTGTAAATTCCATGTAGCCAGGAAGCTGTCTTTGTTGATTTCCCAGTGCCTGGCCCTCAATATATATGTGTGGAATGAATAAATTAATTATGATGGAATTAATTGAATGGCCAAACCTTGGAGGAAAAGGCAGAAGGACTAACCCTGTTAGAACGGAGAAGCCAGGGTATGAGAGGGCGCCAGGACAGTGTGGTGATGGGGGGCAGAGACAGAAGCTCAGTTCGTGCAGGACACTGAGCCACCTGTCATATGCTTCTGGCGAGGCAGAGAGGATGAGAATTAAGGAAAGCTATTAGATTTGTAACCAGGAGATCATTTTTACGGGCGTCCACAGAGGCAGTCAGACAAACCTAAGCCCAACGTTTTTCCTGTAAGTTCACTGGCACCCCTGATTTAAGAGTGGTAGATGTTTTGCATGTGGTGAGCAGATTGGGTTCCAGGGCCATATCCAAGTCCTAAATGTTTGGTCAGCTGCGATGCTTCCAGTTACTGCAGTTCCCACTAATGGCAGCTATTAAATCTGTATGCTAATTGAAATTGTGAGGGATTCATAGCTGGCTGGGGGCGCTGTGTGATTTACGGGCCTCTGATCCAAAGATACTTAAAGCATGGAATTATTGGAGCCAGGAAGAGAGATGTGATTAATCAAAGAAGACAATTTACTAAATGGCCCACTAAAACACACTGCAGTAAAAACTAAAAAAGGACTCTAGTTCCATCCATGAGACAGGTGTGTGTGTGTGTGTGTGTGTGTGTGTGTGTGTGTGTGTGTGTGTGTGTAAGATAAAGTGTACACACAGGACGTAACAGGATGTTTTCCCAGCACACAGAGATTGTGCTTGGAGGTTTTCAAGGGCATATATTTATCTTTTAAGTTTGTTTACATTGTGAGCATCACCATGAGCAAATATCAAGTTCCTGACTCCATGTTTGCATCATAAGAGCTCTTGGGTATTGGGGAATGGCTACCAACCCCCCCCCCCCAAAAAAAAAACACAATTCCTTTTATTTACATTTAAGGCCCCATTGTGAGTCTAAGCCCGCCTATTCCCCTGAGTATTCCTTTAATTTCCTCACACTCTGAGGCCTGTGGTTCCCTTTGCCTAAATTACTAGCACTAAGAAATCGAGATGCAAGTCAAAAAATTTCTAGTATTTATCTAAATGAAAAACTGACAGTAACATAAGTAGTTGTCTTGAGTAATCACTGATGCATGCCCTCAGAGTTAGGTGGGTTTTGTGTTCCTCCTACCAGTGGGCTGTCCTATTTATTGTTGAACACCTCACATGGACAGCCATTTACACATATTTTTTTCAGTTGCTACACTGTCAAAACAACTGGTCAAATTCAGTACTTTCAGGAGAAAAGTCTGTCAGGTTTGGTGGTTGAGTCTGTGCATCTTCTGGGTGCATGCTCACAAATGCTGAACATGGACACACACACACACACACACAAAAGCACACACACACATACCTTCCTTCTGCACCTTGCATGCAACCCGGGCAGCATGGAAAGAATTCCAGACTGCAGAAAGGGCATTCTGCTTGGAAAATCAGGATGAAGAGGAGGGGGCCAAGGGAGTGCTTTGAAGTACTTTGTATGGATCCAAATTACCCAACTACCAACTAGGCAGGGCATGATGGTGCTGCCCCCCTGTTCCCTATAGACACTAAGACTCAATGTCTCACCATTGTCACACTTCTCCAACCCAAAATACACATGAACACACATACACACTTGTATTTTCTACCCTACACCACCTACCTGTGCCAGCAAAATTGTATTAAAATTAGATCCTGGGTTAGTGAAACACCCACAGAACTAGGACCCATGAATGGATGGTAAAGGTAGAGGCTCCAAAGAAAATCAAGTGGCATCCTCAATGTTCCTTTGAAACTACCTAGCTAGGAAATGACTAGAAATTATTTATTTGCTGAGAGGTATACTGGTGACCTTTTCAGAATGGAAATTGAAGAATTAGACCTTAAAAAATCAGAAACTCAGAATCATCTAAATACCAGTGTCCCGATTTCCGACAAGGATTCACTAGTAATCAGAGTGCCAAGTGAGTTAAGAAAAAACGAAACACGAGGGGAAATAACCAGGTGAGAACAGTGTGTCTGTGACCTGCTGTGTGCAACAGAGGTGACCCTAAAATTTTGCAGGCAAACACTGGTAGAGTAATGTTTTTCCATGGCATATGCTGCAACTGTTTGTATCCATTCACCATGTTTACTTCTTATCGATCTGTAATTGTCACTCACTTAAAACCAACTTTCCTTTCCACACACATCTAGGGATGCACGTGGGTACTAGGAGCTGTGGCAGAGAAACAGGGCAAAATCATTTTTACTGGGTATGGCTCATTTTCTCCTTTGAGGTGATTATTATCTGTGTGCTTATTGCAGATTATGAGTTAACTACTGCTAATGCCTGTTCCTTCTTCCAGTTGACACACCCTGGCACACATAAGCTGACATAAAAATTTGCTACATACACGTGAGGGGGGGGGGAGTAACAACATCTGGGAACTAGGTCAATTTTGAAATCTGTTGAGCAGTCAATCTGTACACTTGAATTGTAAATTTAACTCAGAACTTTTAAAAATTGTGGAACAAAAGTAGTTTTTCTTTTTCTATTAAAACTGAAGTTTAACCATCCAAAGTCCTCACAATGTCATTATCATCAGCTTCTAAGATGAAATTTGAAAATCAAAGACTACATGCGTGTTGGTGCTTTATAAATAAGTAGATAGGAAAGCGTGATATTTGAGGTGTCAGCCAGTCCCTCCTCACCTGCGAGGCAGTTGATGGCCGGATTGTTAAATGGCTGGAAGAAGAGATGCGAGGCCATCTCAAGGGAGAAAATGAATTGCCCAAAGCCTGGAGAGTTCTTGATGTAGAGCTCCTGAGGGCGGAATTATATTCATGACCTGTTTGCCTTCAAAAGGTTACGGAACTGGTGACATTCTTAAGGGAAGAACACATCATTGTGGACTTCAGCCTTCCACACTCATATCTTATCAAATGATATCCTCAGTCATTCAAATGCATAGCATGCATGTGCAGTGGGGCCTTGACTTACGAGTGTCCTGACTAACGAGTTTTTTGAGATACCAGCTGTCTCTCCGCCGATTTTTTGCATTGAGTTGATAGAGTAATTTGAGTTAACGAGCTCGGACGAATTAAACTCGTAAGTCAAGGCCCCACTGTATAGAAGGCAGTGTATTTGTTTGCTAGGGCTGTTATGACAAAGTACCACATACTGGATGGCTTAAAAGAAATGTGTTTTCTCACAATTCTGGAAGCTGGAAATCTGAGGTCAAGGTTTTGGCAGGTTGATTTCTCCTGAGGGTCCTCTCCTTGGCTTGTAGAGGGCCAGCTGCCACGGTGTCCTAACATGGTCATTCCTCTGTGTTGTCGGCGTCTGAATGTACATACGCCTTTTCTAAGGGCACCAGTCATATTGGACTAGAGCCCCCCTAATGACTCCATTTTAACTTAATTACCCCTTTAACGGCTCCATCTCAAAACAGTCATGTTCTGGGGTACTGAAAGTTAGCGCTTCAACCTTTGAATTTTGGGGGGACACAAAATTCTATAACATCACCCAACTGTCCAGCCCAATGCCCTGCACATAGTAGGTGTTTGGTAAATAATTGTTGAATGACTGAATGAAGAACTATTAACCAGACGCTCTATGCTAAAAGGAAAGGGCAGGTATTAGAAGCAAAAGTATGATGATGCTGTGGCTGCAATTTGAGCCACTCAGAGAAAATAGCAATCTGATTTTAAAAAATAATTATATTGCTATTAAATCTTAAAAAATTAAATTCTAGATCAGCCATAAAGAGACAAGGATAAAGGACTGGTACAGTCTCTCTTTGAGGGACACAAATGAAAGTACACATGCAGGAGGTCTCCAAGATTGCTTGCATCATATATTATGATTCAAAGCTGATGGAGCAATGAACAGATGGTCCACGTTTATGAAAAGGTTAGATTGGCAGCTCCTGTAGTAGATGTTCTAGAGCAGCCGTTCTCAATCTGTGGGTTGCCACCCCTTTGGGGGTTGAACGACCCTTTCACAGGGGTCGCCTAAGGCCATCGGAAAACACATATATAATTACATATTGTTTTTGTGATTAATCATTATGCTTTAATTATGTTCAATTTGTAACAATGAAAATACATCCTACATATCAGATATTTACATTACGATTCATTACAGTTATGAAGTAGCAACGAAAATGATTTTATGGTTGGGGGGTCACCACAACATGGGGAACTGTATTAAAGGTTCGCGGCATTAGGAAGATTGAGAACCACTGTTCTAGAGTCTGTTGTTATTTTTAACACACTCACAGAAACTGAAAATGCAAAACATTTATCAATTTTTCATTCCTCTCATATTCACAAAGTTAAAAATACACCATGGGAAGTAAATTGTAGAAGATGCACGATGCAGTCCCACTGTTCATTAAATATTCAGCGTTGGCATTGAAAAATACCGTAACATTATAATTTCAAGCCAGCTTGGGGGGCATTTTAACTGTATCTGAGGCTTTTGAATAATCATGTTAATACCAGCAGCTACTTTGACTTGATTAGTGAGATGACTAATTTGATATCTTTAACAAAAATACCCTGAAAATATATTTACCTGGTGATTAAGATGTCCATTTGAACAGACTTCTTTATAAGACAGTGTGAGACACTGCCTTACTCTGCTATCATGAAAATGATCCCAGGTAGGTATGTTAACAACGCCCGTGGCTGTTTTTGTGTGGTGTCGGTGGTAGCACTGAGCTAGGCCTAATCGATATCCCTGCAGAGCCAGGGGGATATAAATCTCCAAGTCTCAACTCAGTCAACCGTACAGCAACTCAATTTTGTGCCACAGTCCTTGTAATGAGATTTTTCAATGGCACTGGCTTAATGTTAGCCCTCAGTGGCATTAGCTACACAATCGGAATGTTCTATTTTGATCACTTGGCCTGTAGAGTAATCTTCAGTTCTCTTTCAGAGTCACTTCCTCTGAAAAGTAGAAATCAGGTGTGAAAATAAAATGGTTGATGACTTCAGTTTCTCTTTGTGTCCCCATGTTTCAAAGGTTACCTCCTGGGTAAAGAAATGTCAACAGATGCCCAATCTTTGTCTCACTCTCCACTCTGTGTTATGTTATTTTGGCTGTTTGTTTATTTGTTTGTTTGTTTGTTTCAACCCTGCTCTTTTTCAAGTATGATTTTTTTTTTAAAAGTCCAAACCTAGCTAGTTTAAAAATAAAATGCCTATCACAGTTTTATTTAACTTGATTTTTTTATTTCTTACATGTATTGCTAACTAAAACCTTGTTATATTTTAAAAAGACGGTATTAGTCAACCTATCAGGGATGCTCTGAGGGAGAGCTTGCTTCTCTTCTCCAGGCCAGGATTGCTGCACCATTTTACTTTGCTTCCTTTGTATTAAATAAGCACCCCGTGGGAATACCATCCAAACCCATTTGCACCCAGTGTTTCCGAACCACCCACCCCTTTGCCTTTGTTTGCCAGGTGCTTTGAATAGATTTTATTGGAGTCAAGGAGCTATGCATCTACCTGGACAAATAGCGACCCTTTTCCTCTATGAGCCATCATGGATTGGGTCCAGCCCTGCCACTCTGGGGGAAGCTGCTTTGCATGTGCTTGGGGTTGTTTGAGAGCAGACTTTCTGGGTCAGCGTCGGGACCCTGGAGGCTGATAGAGGAGGGCCAGGCTACCCTGGCACAGCTCTGAAACAGAAACCTATTATCCAGAGCAAAGCCCAGTTCTTCGTAGCCAGATGGGCACAGCTAAATCTCCCCTGAAATCTCAATGGATGCTCTTTGCTTCTGATCCTGTTTCTCTCTTTATAAAGGGAAGGCCAAATGGACTTCTTGTTCTTACCCACAAAAGGGAGCAGCCATTAGCTTGTGTATCATAAAAGCTCTTAAGTTATACTCTGAAAACTGCTGGGGAGTCCCCAAGTCCCCTTCCCTGAGGTTCTGGTGTTTCCCTACAATATGAAGGAGCACTCTCAATCTCTGGGCAATTCAGTGGCTTGTTGATACATAACTAATTCACTTTAAATGCTCCTGCTGTGTTCTCATGCCACCCAGTCTTCAGGGAAATCCAGTAGGGCCCCCACACTTGGAGCATCCTGAACAGCCTGTTCTAAGACTTTGGCATGTAGCAGAGTCACCTGGAGGGCTTGTTAAAATACAGGTTCCTGGGTCCCACCCTCAGAGTTTCTGATTCCCTAGGACTGGGTGGAGCCAAAAAAATGTGCATCTCTAACAGGTTCCCAGATGATATTCATGCTAATGTCTCAGAGACCACACTTTGAGAACCGGTGCTATCCAGTATTAGAACTAGCCACGTACCTATTCATTGTTTTATTGTTAGAGGTTCAGGAAACCAGCGTATTGAACTTATTAACAAGGTTTCCTTATTCCAGGGATTGGCATTGCTGTGTACATGACCCTGGGTCTTACTGTTACACTTGGATTATTGGCATCAAAAGTGCAATGAAAAAACAGTACCTGACATTGTCAGAGAATTTTACAATTTACAAAGCAGTTTTACTTCCATTACCTCCTTCGAGCCTTCAGACCACCCCTAAGGTTTATTATTACTGTTGCTACAGAATATTATTATTAGAGAAAACAGGTTCAGAAACAGTAGGTACCTTGCGTAAGGTCAATGAGGTGGTAGAATTAGGACTTCACCAGGCGAACTCCAGAGCCTTTCGTTCTTCAAACTAGGGTATGCAAACCCATTGTCCAAGGAGGACGTATGCAATGATGGTTACAAGAAGCCAATTTTAAGAAGCTCTACTTCCATCCACAGCCTTTCCTTAAATTGATCTACTTGAGAACACACCCTTCTCCTACGCTGCGAGACAGGTGTAATGCCCACCAGGGTCCTTGACTGGTCACCTCTAGATTCTGAAGAAGGGACAGTTCAGAATGTCGGTGTACATGGTGAGAAAGTAAATGCCTCCAATGGGCAAGTGGCAAATCCTTTTGCCATCAGGTGGCTTCTAATTCTTTGCTTTCAACAAAATTGAAGAAGATTCTAATCAAGTAAGCTGGCAGGTGATTACCAATGTTTGATAGGTAGCTAAGAGTACTTAGAGTTCATAGAATTGAAAGATAGAGCTATAAGTAAAACTCCCTCCATTCACATTTACTTATTAATATGAATAGGAATTAATGATAAAAACTATCTCACTTTAGCAATAAGTAATATTCATCCATGGATAGAAGAACCAGTTGGGGGGAAAAATCCCCCTCCATTTTATGTTATTAAAAGATATACTTCCAATAAAACTATTTTTTAGTTTAAAAATTGTCACAAACTTACAAGCGATATAGTACATTTTTATACTGATGAATTATGTGATAATTATAATAGCTCAAGAAATATAATGTTTTTTATCACTTAGAAAGCTTAAGATCACAGGATATTGTTTTACATTTAAGTTTAGAATATATGTTTGTTGCAGAGAAGTATAATAGGTTGATCAATAAAATCACAAATGTATGATTCATACATAAATATATGCTTACATTAGGTTAGAATTCTGTGGGGAGAGTGGAATGAAATTTCGAGTTCAAGGACAAAAGGGAATCTTGTAAATTTCCTGTTTAATCAAGAGCTTTTCCCTGTGATTATTAAGTGGCCAATGATGATTCCAAGTTTCTGTGATATTTTGATGGCACTGGTTCCATTTTAAGGAGTGAGGTCATGGTTTTATTTAAAGTTGCCATTATTTACAATAGGCCAGAAAGTTTACCCTTAGCAATATATATATATATCCAGAGCTAAGATTAAAATGTCAATGTCAATTTAGAAATCTGAGAGGGGAATAGGTTCTCAAAATTCCTTGGAATTAGATGAGCATAAAGTTGGGTTTTACATTAATCTCTGACTCCTTGGTGCGGAATGAGCTGCAGACATCCCCAGAGAGTTGCATGTCTCTGTTCTCTTTCTTTTCCCACCGTATTTCCTTTCATCTGCCCCCAAATCTTACTGTTCTTGCCATGAGAATTTCATCTTTGTTAAGCAACTGTTTCTGAATTATTTATTATCACTGTGATATTGTGATTTATAATAAGAAATGTATATTTGGTCTTCAATCCCATTCCTGACAGGGTTCCTAAAGCCCTTGAAATTTCCTAAGTGGTGCATGATAAAGGTGTCTTCATTAGATTAGTGAAGTGAATTGGAAAGCCCTTAAGGATGGGGGCTGGCTGCAGTGGAGTAAACCTTGTGATTGGAACTTTGAGTCCCACTCCCCTCACCCCCAGTCCTCTGGGAAATAGAAAAGGGTCTAGAAATTGAGCTTAATCACCAATGGCCAATGACTTGATCAGTCATGCCTTTGTAATGAAGCCTCTAAAAGCCCAAAGCTTGGGGTTTGAAGAGCTTCGAGGTTGGTGAACACGTGGAGATTTGAAGAGAGCAGTTCTCTAGGAGGGAGTATGGAAGCTCCGAGCCCCTTCCCCATACCGTGCCCTATGCATCTCTTCCATCTGGCTCTGCCTGAGTTATAGCTTCTATAATAAACCAGTAATCTAGTAAGTGGACTGTTTCTCTGAGTTCTGGCAGCCACGCTAGCAAATTATTCAAACCCAAGGAGGGAGTCGTTGGGACCTCTGATCTATAGCTACTCTGTCAGAAGCTCAGGTGACAACCTGGGCTTTCAATTGGTACCTGAAGTGTGTATGTGTGTGTGTGTGTGAGGGGGGGTTGGGGCAGCTAGTGTGACCAACCCTGAACCTGTGGGACCTGATGTTATCCTTGAGTAGATATTGTCAGAATAGGGCTGAATTGTAGGACACCCAGCTGGTGTCTAGAATGGCTTAGATGTGTGCAGAAACAGCCGCCCCCCCCCCCCATCCCTTCCCCATCTTAGTTGGTATCAAAATCCTTAATCACCAAGTTTAAATCTTTAAGCTTTACCTACAGGCATAATTTACTTTAAAAACAAGTATTTCTGTGTATCATAAAAGGAAATATAAAGAACTTGATTCCTCTGTTAAGATGAAAAACTACTGCAGATTATTCTCATTGATTTTTTAAAAATCTGAACTGCTTTCATCCTCAGATTTGGCAGGAGGTCAAAATGTAATGCACCTGCAAGTCTAGGCAGCTGTGTGGCAGAGTGGCAGCATTCGCGCATCACTCCCCTTTCTTTTTATTGTTTCTGTGACTGGGAGGCAATCGGGAGCACTGGTGGAAGCAGGTTCTGAGGAGCCTGAGTGGAGTGAGACGTTGGCAAGCATTACTCCGGGCTCGTGTGTAGCTTCATGAAGTGTCTCTCTTGATCTGACTCTCCCAGCCCTTAGGAGCTGCCTGCGATCCATGGACATTTCCAGGTACACAGGCAATGTCCGATGCAGATACGTCCTACTATTCAATGTGAAATACACACGTTGCCCCAAAGTATTGTGAACCAGCATTCATACATCAAATGTTCGTGAATGAGGTCCTTACTTTCCCTGAGCCTCCCACTACATCTTCTCATGGCTTAATACTAATAATTGTACTAAATCCAAAATGTACATTATGTTTGTCTCTGGGTGATAAAACTTGGGTGACTTGCCTCCTTTTCAGTTATCGTCTGCGTTGCTTGAATTTGCTACCTAAGCAGGTATTGTTTGTATAACTGGGAAACAGCAACAATAACACAGCTGCTATTTGAGGGCCGAGAGAAGGATCAAAGGAATCCTAGGCAGGTAACGGTGACTCGAGCTCACCGGCTTTCCAGGCCCCGCAGGGTATTTGTCCCAGGTGGGTGCCTGGCAGGCTGAGCTGAAGAGTGTGGCAGCGGACCTAGCATGTGAGTGAACGAGGACTCCAGAGGACGGGCACGGGTCCGAATTGCTCCCGGCTTCCCCTCAGACTTGCAAATTAAAGTCACTGCAGAGGCTTTGAACGCGCCTCATCTTTGTGTATCTTATGGACCCGGGGTGCCCCCCAGTGTCGGTTAGGGTTAATCACAGCTCACCACTTGTCAGGACAGTAAGATGGAGGAGACGGTGCATTTTAGCTCTGTGATCCCTGTCAGACCTAATTTTCTGTCAGAAGCCCCTCCTGTCACCTCTGGAAATTCAGTTGGGGGCTGGGGGGGCCTCAGGAGGTATTTTTTTTAAAACTCACTTTGGTTTCCCTTTGTGCAAATGGGCCTCTGCAGGAGAGCCGTGTCCACAGAAATTCATTTCTTGGCCAGGATCCCACCCACTCCAAAATCTTTTTCTAATCTACTTTCCCGTTAAAATGTCACTATACTTATCTTTTCATATCACTTTGCTCTCAAAAGTGAAGGCACTTAGAAAACACACATGACCAACACGTTTTTCCTGTCATCAGACGGGATCCTCCATAATTGCACCTGAACTTCTACCTGCTCCTGCCAGATGGAAATGACTTCTAGATTCTGAAAACCTTTGTTCTTGTAATTTTTCTGAACCTAGCATTACATTGAAGCCCCCTTCGTTTTTTCTTTTACCCAGGCCCGTTGTCAGACTTCGCAGCTCAAGGGTTCTATGTGCACCAAACTTCCAGAGCCACTGAATTAAGCAAAGAAATTTCTGGCTTTCCCTGCTTAATCCTATTAACTATCATACAATGTTATTTATTAATCTCACATTTATTACTGCCTCCGGAGATAAATATTCTCTAGAGCTCAAGTGGTGTGTGTGTGTGTGTGTGTGTGTGTGTGTGTGTGTGTGTGAAGGAGTTTGGTCGTGAGGTAAATGGTGGGAGATAAAGTACTCAGTCAGAACTACCTGTTTTGTGTCTTGAACCCTTAACAGCAGCTGTGCTGCCTAATCCTTTTGTGGACTGGGTGGTGGTCAGCAGGCTGTAGTTTGTATTTGATTCACAAAGATGACGACTGAAGTCCATCGGAAGGTCGGCAGCCTCAGCAAATCTTCCTTTGGCAGAGAAGAGTGGCCTGAGCTTCCTAAGTGCCTGGGACTGGGAGCGCCCTCTTCAGGAGTTACCCTAGTCCAGGAGAGCTTGGTCAGGGGGTGGAAGGAGCTGCGGGATGGAACCTGAGCCCTGCCTGACCTTTGGTCATCTCGGGTGTGAAGAGCAAAAAGAATGTTTTCTGTTCAGATGCAATCAGTTGAAATAGTGCAAAGCCCAAAGCAATAGAATTTGAACACTTCCAAATCACACCAGTGTATTAAGTGTCTTAGTCTGGTGCCTGGTGCTTTGGTGTGTGGCTGGTAATGTAATCTTGCTGCTGCTGTTGTCATCTGACCACTTGTTTTAAAATCGAGATTTTCATTTACATAGAAAAAGATGCAAGAATCATAAATGGATAGTCAATGGGTTTTGACAGTTGTATACACCCGTGTAACCACCACCCAAATCAAGATAATAGAACATTTTCATCTCCCCCCAAAATTCCCTCATGCCCATGTTTAGTCTCTCTGCTCCCAACCCCAGGGGCAACCACTGTTCTGATTTCTATCACCAAATATTAGTTCTGTCCTTCTTGAGATTCATAGGAAGTGTGGACCCTTCTGGCTTCTCTTGGTTTTATTAATTCACACACGTTGTTGCATGTATCAGTGGTTCACTCCTCTTTATTGTAAAATGGTATCCCGTTTATAGACACACCACAACGTGCTCCTCCATTCTCCTGCAGATGGACATGTGGCTTGCTTCCAGGACTTTTTGTTGCTTTTATTTTGGTTTTGGTGGGGGGAAAGTTTGAGGGAAGAGAGGGCCTAATTTTAATTTTTTAAAAGGCTGCTTTCTGATCAGTCTTATAAAGTCTTTTGAGCAGCCTCATCTCTGCTCATGTTTTTATTTTTTTTTGGGCGGGGGGCGGGAGGGGGGGTAAGTACCCAGGAGTAGGATTCCTGGGTCATAAGGTAGGTAGGTGTATGTTTAACTTTATAAGAAACTGCCCATTCTCTACAGTTGGACCATTTTACACTCCCACCAGTAATGCATGAGAGTTCCAGTTGCCCCCCATCCCTGCCAACACTAGGTGGGTGTGGAATGGCATCTTATTATGGTTTTAATTTGCATTTCTCTGAAGACTAATAATACTGAACAATGGCAATTCAATATTAAGGCTAATTTTTTAAATCTCCAGTATTTCAATATACAAAATGGCATTTAGCAGTGTCTGCGAGGAGGCTAGTGGTGTATTATCTAAGCATATCTGAAAGGCTGGTGGGCGTGTGCCCATGAGGGCTCTCACTGCTTAGAGCAGGAGGAGCCACCGGGGATAGAAGGATACTGAGGACAAAGAGAGAGCCACAGAGACCAGCCTGGCCCAGCGGCCCAGTGGAAGAAGAGAGGGCCCATGGGAGACAGTGCCGTTTCTATTCCCTCAGCTTTTGCTCCTCCTTTTTTAGTATGAACGCCAGTGAGAGGGAACCGCAAGTAAACTAAAAATGAAGGAATCATTCGATCTTAATGGAGGTCAAGGTAGGAGAAAGGGAATTTAGTTACTGGTCAGAGGGGCCAGGCCTGTGAGTGACGTTGGCAGGACCCGTGTCTGGCACAGCAGAAGCAACCTCAGCGCTGCCCAGCACGGGTTATAATCCTTTACATTAACCCTTACAGCAGCCCCATCATACAGACAAGGAAACTGAGTCAAAATGGTAAGTCAGTGTGGTTGTTCCTCCAAAAATTAAACACAGAATTATCATATGACCCAGCAACTCGACTTCTAGGGATCTACCCCAAAGAATTCAAAGTAAGGAATTAATGAAATATTTGTATCCCAGTGTTCATAGCAGCATTATTAACAATAGCCAAAAGGTATCCATCAGCAGATAAAAGGATAAACAAATGTGATATGTGTATATATATATATATATATATATATATATATATATATATATATATTATTCAGCCTTAAAAAGGAATGCAATTCTGACAAATGATATAACATTGATGAATCTGGATGGTATTAAGCTAAGTGAAATAAGCCAGATACTTGAGGAGAAGCAGGATGGGGCCAGGTTGCAAAGGGCCTTGTACTCCAGACAGATGCATTCAGCAGGTAGACTGAAGGGGAATAACTAATGGGCAAATTCTGGGAAAGGTGGGAGGAGGAAGGCAATGTGGAGGCTGTAATAAAGCATTTCTCTGTTGATACGGTTTTATTGAGCCATCCTCCCGGAGACTGGATAATTAACGAGGGGGTCTGAGGAGTGACCGTGCAGGAGGGGAGAAGAGGCGAGGTGTTCCGGATGGTGGGTGTGAGTGCTGAGAGAGGGCAGGGGCGCCATGATAGGTGGGGATGGAACAGAGAGGAGGACTCCAGGAGGCAAGAGCTGAGGTGGGCCCGAGAGAACACCTGCGTCCCAGAGTTCTAAATGCGGGTCCATGGGACCCAGTGTGGCCCCTCCCGCTGACCTGCCATAGCTTCGTTGGAGTAGCCTTTCAGGGACGTGTGCTTGAAGCCAGGTATTGTTACCAAGGACACTGCTTCCCCATTCCTGAGGATTAGCAGGGAATTTTAAGAGCAAACTTCCCCACCCTTATGAAATACGAATGCAAAAATATTTTAGGAAATACATGGTTAGTACCTTTCTCATGGTAATAACCGTTTATCAGCTGCGGGTGCTGTCGGAAAGCATTGGATGGAGAACGCGACATTCTACCAAGGCCCCGGGGGGAAAACATTTCTTTGCTGTTCTTTTTTTTTTTAATATATTTTATTGATTTTTCACAGAGAGGAAGGGAGAGGGATAGTTAGAAATATCTATGAGAGAGAAACATCGATCAGCTGCCTCCTGCACACCCCCTACTGGGTATGTGCCCGCAACCCAGGTACATGCCCTTGACTGGAATCGAACCCGGGACCCTTGAGTCCGCAGGCCGACGCTCTATCCACTGAGCCAAACCGGTCAGTGCTCTTTGCTGTTCTTGTGGTGCACCACCTTCACCTGTTTTTCAGGGTGCATTTAAAAGTATGTAAGGAGAAAAATGACAACCCTATTAAACCAGTTTTATAGCAAAAAATAATAATAATCAAAAGAGCTTATACCAACAAAAACTAACAAAGGGTACATTCATGCAGGAATGAAATCTAAGGTCTTCTGGAAGTCTGTTTCCAAACCTCTGAACACAAGCTTCAAAGTGTCCGGATGCATTAGCTCTGTTAACTGTGAGAACTCGTGACAGGCACAGTGACTAACTTATAGCAGGAGCTCTCATCGGGCACTGTTGAGCACCTGGGCTGGATAATTCTTTGGGGGTGGGGGAGCTGGCCCGTGCATTGTCTGACATTTAGCCGCATCCCTGGCCACTGCCCACTAGATGCCAGTAGTAACCCTCCTCCCCTAAGCTCACCACAATCAAAACCGGCTCCAGACATTGCCAAATGTCTCTTGGGTGTGACTACCAGATTTAGCAAGTGAAAACACAGGGTACGTGGTTAAGTGTGAATTTCAGATAAACAACAAATAATTTTTTTAGTGTAGGTATGTCCCAAATATGAGACATACTTACACTAATTTTTAAAAATCAGATTTAACTGGTGGCCTGTACTTTATCTGGCCCCCCTGGGTGGGGGGATGGGAACCGGGCAACAGGACTGTTGATGTATTAAACAAGGTGATGTGTGCGAGGTACTTGGCCCACGGGGGAGGTGCTACCTGTGTTCTGGAAATCTGCCACAGACCTTGCATCCACTCCATCCTTGTCCTTCCTGGAGGCTACAGTCGATGCTCAAAGCTTCCTATCTTTTCCAAAACTGCATTCTGAGTGGGTGTGCTGTCATGAGGGGAAAGGGGGCCTGCATGTGAATCTGTAAGGCTGGGAACCGGCATTCTGGTCAAAGCTGGGTTTGCAGCTGCCCCTGCTGGAGCTGCAGTCTGCCGGCTCCCTGGTGCTCTGTCCCTGTGGCCTCCCTGAGTTACTCGCTCCTTTCTCCCGCATAGCAGCCAGAGAAGGTGACATGGGATGAAAAACTGCCGTATCATCCAGACTCAGGCACTCTGGGTTTGATTTTTCTGGCGCCATAGCCCTGGGATGCACCAGGACCAATCATGTCCACAGTTGGTAGCTGTAAGGAACGTCTTTCTGGGCCAAGATTGATGACCCAAACTGTCAGCCTTTCCAGAGAGCAAAGGTGAAATTTAACTCTGGGTGGATGCCTGACATTTTGCAACAACAGGGAATGGGGGGCGGGTGAGGAGAAATAGCGTTTGTATGTCTCCTGCAGGGTCATAAATCAGGGATGGACAAAAGTGAATTAGGTTTCTGCCAACAATTGAACTGATTTGGGCTCCTACGTTTTATCTTCAGACATTCTGAAATGAAACATGCTTTAAAGATGTTAGAAGTGCCCCTATGGGTTACATACCAGCTTATTAACTCTTGAGAGTTTTATTTTTCCAAAAGGAAGTCTAATTCATGGGGGGAAGCATTAAGTTTGTCCATGAGAAAATACATCATTGCTCTAAGGGAGCCTGCTTTCCCATCTGGCTGCCTGTGAGACGTAACATTAGAAGCTGGGGAAATGGGGAGATGTTGGCCAAACTTTCAGTTATAAGATGATTACATTCTGGGGGTCTAGTGTGACTGTAGTTCTATAGGTGTCATGGTGAGTATATTGATAATTCTGTCATGTATATTTGAAGTTTGCTAAGAGAGTAGACCTTAAAGTATTCCTGCCACACCATTAAAAAATGTGAAGGGTATATGTGTGAATTAACTTGATTATGGTAATCATTTCAGAAGGTATACAAATATCAAATCGTCACATTGTGCACCTTAAGAAAACACAATTTTTATTTGTCAATCATACCTCAAGGCAAAAAAAAACAAAAATGGATCACACACACACACTGTGCTGTAAAGCAAGTTCCAGAATATTTCAAAAAACTACCAAGCATGTGCATTTTTTCACAAGGAAATGAAACTGAAATTCTGTTACAAAACCAAACCCAAAATCCCCATATATTTGGAAATTAGGAAATATAACAGAGATATATTTCCAAAAACATAAAACTTTAATGTACTAGGCAGACTCGCTGGTTTAAAAGGAATCCAAGAATGGGTTATTTATTAATTAAGTAAGCATCTGTTGAGCGACTACTCTTTGCCAGTTTTTTTTTTGTTTTTTGGATTTTTTTTTTACTAAAGATGACAAGACATGACCCCTGCCCTGAAGGAACAGACTTGCGGATAATTACTCTCTTGTGTGGTTTTTCTCTGTGTCAGGCACCATGCTAAGGGCTGTGGGAATTCACAGGATACCAAAATAGCCCATGGGGAGAGTGAATACTTCTTAGTGTGTCCAGAATAGTTAAGGAGGATGTGCCTCTGTACTTGGTTGGTAGAAGACTGAATCTAGGAGTTGACAAGGGTGGGGAGTGTTAAAAATGCAAAGCTATTACACACCAGGTAGCACAGGTTGGGAGGAAGGATTTGTGGGGAATGGGGCAGGAGAGAGAGGCAGGAGCCAGGTCTTGGAGAGCCTGGTGACCACACTAAAGAATCTGGACTCTATCCTGAAGGGCCAGTGCAGACCACTGGAAGGTTTTAGGCTGGTTAGTGATGTGATTTTTATTACAGAAAGATCTCTTGAATGTATGTGGAACATAGACTAGAAAGGCAGATTGGAAGCCGGGAGCTCTATTAAAGAGGGGTGGTATTAAAATTATTTAACAACTAGAGGCCCTGGCCTACGGGGATTGGGCCAAAACCAGCTCTCCAACATCTCCCAAGGGGTTCCGGATTGTGAGAGGGTGCAGGCCAGGCCGAGGTACCCCACCAGTGCACGATCAGGGCCAGGGAGGGACCAGGGCCGGGGAGGGACCATGGGAGGGCTCCAGGGCGTGTCTGGCCTATCTCGCCCAGTTCCCACCGGCCAGACCCCAGCAGCAAGTTAACCTACCGGTCAGAGCGTCTGCCCCCTGGTAGTCAGTGCACATCATAGCAAATGGTTGAATGGTGGAATGGACAATTAGCATATTAGGCTTTTATATATATAGATAAAGCCCTGGCCAGTCAGAAGAGAGGAAAGCCAACATGCTGGAACCTGGTCCCCCAAGGCCCCCACTGGGCCAGGTGCTACCCCTTTCATTGCTAGATGGTGGCTCCAAGGCCCCAGGCCTCAGGGCAGTAACCATGACATGCATACTTTAGTATTCCAGCAGTGGTCACAACCATGCAGACCCCTGCTACATTGTCATAATATTAATACTATATTATTGTCTGTCTACAAAAGAAAATGCCAAAGGACCTTTCCTTAAAATGAGATGCACACACACATTTTATACTATCATTTCTTCAAACACTCAGACCCGTCATTTTTCTCAGTGGACCCACACGAGAGATGACAAGGGCGTCGACTAAAGTAAGGATGGAGAGGAAGGAACAGGTTTGGGAGAAACACAGAAAATACAATTGCATTTCTCAGTGACCCACTGGCCATAGGGAAGGGGAGTAGAGGCTGACTCCCACATTTCTGGTCTGGGAGGCTGTGAGGAAGGCTGAGTGTCTCCACTTGGGTTGGGGGCTTTGGGCAGCATCTGATGACAGTGAACCCCAGGAACTGGAGATGTTCTGAAGGCTGTTCTCTTGGTGGTTCAATTGCATACAAGGAGCAGTATCTGGCTCTAGGGCTAG
Source organism: Myotis nattereri (assembly GCF_964212035.1). Taxonomy (NCBI): domain Eukaryota; kingdom Metazoa; phylum Chordata; class Mammalia; order Chiroptera; family Vespertilionidae; genus Myotis; species Myotis nattereri. The sequence continues at coordinate 40,613,919 of NC_138079.1, forward strand.
TAGAGTGGACCACTCCAGAGCTGTATTTCCATCCACTGTACTTGGAATGAGGGTGTGATGTCCCTTCCTTGAGGCACAAAGCCTGGAAGCCAGAGCTCCCAGGACATTGTGGTTGCATGCATTTCCCAGCCCATTAGAATGGAATTTCTTTGGCGTAAATGACAAAACTTTTAGGGTCATTTTGGGCCTGCATCATGGGCTAGGCAGCTGTGTCACTTGTCAAGTGTTAACTGATTTGTTCTGGATCAGAGGCTACAAGGCAAAAAAATGAAGCTAGAGAAAAAGGAGCAGGTAGAGAGGTCAAAATTAGCAGAGACGTACGAGCGTGACCTTTGGTGTTAGCAATAAAGAGCGCTCAGGCTGACCTCTGTTGTCGTAACACTGGAAATATTACAGCCCCTCACCCAGGAAAAACTTTCCCTAAGAATGAATTCCATTGGCATTTTTGTGTCGTATCATTAAAAGTCTTCTGGGAATGGACAGAGCTTTTGTTGATCATGAGCAAGATCTTGCTGAGGCCATGTGCAAAGAACAAAATGAAATCTTGACCTGGAGTAGAATAGAGACCATGACGTTGTATGGAGCACTGTTTAGGGCAGTGATGGCGAACCTTTTGAGCTCGGCGTGTCAGCATTTTGAAAAACCCTAACTTAACTCTGGTGCCGTGTCACATATAGAAATTTTTTGATATTTGCAACCATAGTAAGACAAAGACTTATATTTTTTATATTTATTTTATATATTTAAATGCCATTTAACAAAGAAAAATCTACCAAAAAAATGAATTCACATGTCACCTCTGACACGCCTGTCATAGGTTCGCCATCACTGGTTTAGGGGGAAAAGTATTTTCAGGACACCTACTTTGAAAGCAGATTGAATAGTTGTTAATACACAGAATAAGTGTCATTTATCTTGCTACAAGTCCTCTAGCAACCTTTATGCACTTATGTCAGAACTTACTGCAGTTTACCAGTTTGTTCTGTATTGTTAAATTTTGGAAGTGTTCCACTTCTTACCAGGGTTCAAGAGAGATTTGTTGCCTCATCTACTCCAGACACAAGAACTTAGAATGAGCTTTAAAGGCTGTTAGTCTAATGCTCTACTTAATATAAGAATTCTCAATCTTTACTTTTGTTGGTTTTCAGTGTCCTAAGACTATACCTGTTCACAAAATGAACGTAATTGGTTTATTATTTTTATCAATGGACATCAGCTTATATAAGAGTTTATATCTACACTAATAAAAGAGAAAAATGGTAATTGGCGTACGGCGATACCTTTTTCATTGGCTAATCAGGGCTATATGCAAATTAACTGCCAACTAAGATTGGCAGTTAACTGCCAACTAAGATTGGCAGTTAACTGCCAACAAGATGGCGGCTAATTTGCATATGTAGGCACAATGCAGGGAGGCGAAAGGGAAAGCAGGAAGAAGCCCCCTGCCACTGACAGTGATCTGAAACCCAGGGGGGAGCTAAGAGCTGGGGAGCAGGTCAAAGGCGGCCCTGGGGCCGCCTTTGCCCTGCCCCCCAGCCATGATCAGAGAATCAGGCGCCTTTGCCGCCCTGGCCAGTGATAGCAGGAAGTAGGGGTGGAGCCAGCGATGGGAGCTGGGCACGGTCGAAGCTGGCAGTCCCAGGAGCTAGGGGTCCCTTGCCTGGGCCTAAAGCGAAGCCCACGATCGCGGCGCCCCCCGCTGCCACTGCAGGTCCCCGCTGCCTGGGCAGGACGCCTAGGCCAGAGGCGTTAGGCCTGGGCAGGGGCGGAGCCTGCAACCGCGGGGAGCTGGGGGTCCCCTGCCCAGGCCTGACACCTCTGCCGGAGGCCTCAGGCCTGGTCAAGGGGCCGATCTGGTGATTGGTGATCGGAGGGTGATGAGGGTCAACTCCTCTGGCCGAGGCATCAGGCCTGGGTGGGGGGCGGAGCCGGGGGTTGGGGGGATATGATGGTTCTCTTGCCCAGGCCTGAAGCCTGGGTCAGAGGCGTCAGGCTTGGGCGGGGGGTGGAGCAAGCGATCAGAGGGAGATGGGGGTCCCCTGCCCAGGCATGATTCCTGGGCCAGAGGCCTCAGGCCTGGGCGGGGGCCAGAGCCAGTGATCGGGGGGAGATGGGAGTCCCCTGTCCAAGCCTGACACCTCTGGCGGAGGCGTCAGTCCTGGGCAAGGGGCCGATCAGGCGATCGGAGGGTGATGGGGGTCAACGCCTGAGGGCTCCCAGTATGTGAGAGGGGGCAGGCTGGGCTGAGGGACACTCTTCTCCCCCCCCCCCACCCAGTGCACGAATTTCGTGCACCGAGCCCCTAGTATTAATATAAATCTGCATACATACACAGTTCATCTTAAATTATTATTTATGTTAGTAAAATAGCAAAGGAAAGTTAATGCATGCCCTTATGCTATCAGATAATAAATATGAATGTACACAAAGTGTATTTATAGAGTGATGAGCTGCCGTTACATTTATAAGTTTCATTTGTATATGGTCAAAATTGGACTGTCCTATAGGCTATTGTAGGATATATTTGTATAAAAATCTTTGATGAAGTTTTGACTGAGCTACATTATCATATTAATTCTATATTTTTGTTTATCTACAAAATAAAATTCTAAAGGACCCTTGTTTAAAACAGACGCACACACACATTTTATGCTATCATTTTTTCAAACACTTAGACTCATCATTTTTCTCAGTGGAGTTTGAAAGGCATCATGCTTGAGTGAGTTTTACTGCTGCAAAAAGAATTCTTTCTGGCCCTGACTGGTTTGGCTCAGTGGATAGAGCGTGGGCCTGCGGACCGAAGGGTCCCAGGTTCGATTCCAGTCAAAGGCATGTACCTTGGTTGTGGGCACATCCCCAGTGGGGGGTGTGCAGGAGGCAGTTGATCGATGTTTCTAACTCTCTATCCCTCTCCCTTCCTCTCTGTAAAAAATCAATAAAAATATATATATTTTTTTTACAAAAAAGAATGCTTTCTCGAAAGTTCCTCTCATTTGCTCTTTTCATACTTAGAGCACTCCAGATAATATTCCAGAAAAAAAAAAAAAAACACCTAAAAAATAAGCCCATGAATTTCTGAGTTTCAGAAGCCACCAGGAAATGTGTTTCTTTGGAAGCATGGCTAAGGCCACAAGCCAAACTCCGCAGCCAGACGCATAGTGTGACTTCCTTCGTCCATTGACAACTCACTGTGTGCATTCCGAATGGTAGGACCCGAGCTCGGAAACAGAGAAATTAGCTGGAAAGGTCGGCTTGTTGCTTGGGCTTCCTCTCAGAGACATGACTACTGCAGTTGATTGGAATTTAACCTTAGACCTGTTCCCTGGGCTGTGTAATTCCAGTTGAATTGGCTCTGATTTCTTGAAGGCGTGATTCTGTGCTGCAGGCAGATCCCTGCCAGTTTTTTGGTTTTTGTTTTTTTTAATTATGTGTGATTGCTTTGTGTCTCACTGTTAGCAATGGTGCTTACATGATTTTGGCTCAAGGTGCAACTGGCCTCTGCCCCAAGAATCCAACATTAGAATGTGACTGGAGTTACAGGTTTAAAATGAAAGGCCTGTGAAATTTTTGTTTCCCACCCAGCGAGATACCAGGGTAGACTCTGCCACTTCCTCATTGCTGTCTCTAAGTGAGCACTGTGGTGTCAGTGTTTACATTCGTCACAATCAGAATTACTAACAGTAGTTTAGTTCCGAAAATTGTGTGGATGTGAAGAGTGTCACAATTATCATTCCAGTTTCCTTATTCCCTCCCTTTCCCCATCAGACCTTGTATTTCAGAAAACCAAAGGCTTGTAATTCTTTGAAGAGATTTCCCCCCTTTTAGAATGAAAGTAAGACAAGGTGACACAAAACTCAAAAAGTAAAGAAATCACGTCAGATGTGAAAGCCCTGCTGGTCCCCACTCCCTACCCAGGTAACCATTTCAAATAGTTTAGGCCAGTGGTCGGCAAACTGCGGCCCCTTGAGTGTGGCTCTTCCACAAAATACCACGTGCGGGCGCGCACATACAGTGCGATTGAAACTTCGTGGCCGCACTCAAGGGGCCAAAGAGCGCATGTGGCTCGCGAGCCGCAGTTTGCTGACCACTGGTTTAGTGTATTTTCCTCCCACTTGTTTTCTAGATATAATGTTATGTTTTATGTGTATATAAAAATGCAATCGCCCTGGCTGGTTTGGCTTAGTGATTAGAGCGTCGCCTTGCAGACTGAGGGGTCCTGGGTTCAATTCCGGTTGGTGGCAGGTGCTCAGATTGTGGGCTTGATCCCTAGTGGGGAGCATGCAGGAGGCAGCCAATCAATGATTCTCTCTCATCATTGATATTTATATCTCTCTCTCCCTCTCCCTTCCTCTCTGAAATCAATAAAAATATATTTTAAAAAATGCAATCACTACTACTATCCTGTTTTGAAAGGAGTTGTTTTCACTGAGTAATGTAACTTGGACAGTTTCTGTATCAGTTCAGAGATCTACCTCATTCTTTGCCAATAGTTACGTGGTATTCTGTTGCATGGCTGGACCATAGTGTGTTTAACTACAGTATTTCCCTCACACAAACTTTTTTTTTATTTTTTAAACAAATGAGAATGAGGCAAAAATCTCTGCTGACATCAGCTACAGGGACTTTACAGCTGCATCTCGTTAAGACTTCTGGAGTCACAGACGATACTAGATGAATGACAACCTGAGTTTCCTGTCAAGGATTAATGTTTCATGCTGATTAGATAGTATTCATATTTTAAATCAGTGACATGTTAAGGGGATAAAATTTTATTTCTGTGAGAATAAAGTCAGAAATTCATCTAATCATGGTTCCCTTCCTAAGCTTATTGAGAAAATGGATTTTGAGCCACTTTTCCAAAGAGAATTTTAATTAGCTTTGTGTCTTATGATAAAGACCACCAACAGCCCTAGCTGGTTTGGTTCAGTAGATAGAACATTGACCTGTGGACTGAAGGGTCCTGGGTTTGATTCCGGGCCACATGCCTGGGTTGTAGGCTTGATCCCCAGTAGGGGGTGTACAGGAGGCAGCTGATCAGTGATTCTCTCCTTCATTTATGTTTCTATCTCTCTCTCCCTCTCCCTTCCTCTCAGAAATCAATAATATATATACATATATTTTTTTTCAAAAAAAGACCACCAACAAATAAATAGGTTATTTACTTCTTAACTATTGAAAACTGATTTCACATTTAATATGTATTTTTATTAATGTTAATTAATATTATATTCATTGGATCTGTGTCTTGCACCTAAAGTCTGTCTTCTTGCCAACGGTTGTCATGGATGATATCATGGAGCTGGCAACCAAATATGTATAGATCAGTGAAGTGGGTGCTATTTCACCAGCGCATCAGGGACAGAACCGGGAGCCAGCATTCTCATGCAAGCATCACATACTCCTGCCTCTGCACCTCGAGAGAGTGCAGACAGTCAGGCAGCTGGGGAGGCAGCTGGTTTCTGCATTCAGAGCACATCAGCTTGAGGTTGTAAATGGCCTGGATCATTATGCAAGACTCACAGTGCTCTTATTAGCACCACACTGATTATCGCTGTGCAGTAACTGCTTTCCAGAACACCCTAATTGAGGTCTTTCCTTGCATGGAGTTGACATTATGTTTAGATAAACCCTCAGTATGACATTTTAATAGGTATTTGTAGCAAAGTCCAAAGGACAATTAGAACCACCATCCACTCAAAAAACCTTTTTTTTTTCCAAGACAAGGCATGGTGCTAACATATAAAAGGCTCATTTTACTAAATGCAGATGAGTGTCCTAGAGCATAAACCTGCTTTCCCAGTTACAGGCGGCTTGCTTTTACACTCCGTTCTTCGCTTCATGTTGACGTCTCCCCTCTTCCTGAAGTTTGTGGTTTATGTTTTTTGTCACTCTTAAATTCAGATTTAAGCCGTCTTGCAATGGAGCTGGGGAGGGGTCCCAAGCAGTCACAGCTTCATAGCTACAGTGGTCAGTGTTTCACCCCTTCATTCTTTTATTCATTTTTAATTCAGATAAGGATATGCTTATTTACATATCCTTACATTACAAAGTATACATTACAAAGTATATGGTAGGCCATTTCTCAATACCCTCACTGTGTCCATCCTTCATTCAGGCCACAGGATATCATCCATCCGTCTCTGACACAAGCACACACTCCAGGGCACGTCCTAAAAGCAGAGGAGGGTTGGACTCCCTCTGACCACTCTAGGGCTCCCCTCTCTCTCTCTGAATCACTGGGCTATAAAACAGGTGGAAAGAATTGGGGATCTGGTATGATACAATCCATCCTGGCTGGTCTCATCTACTTCTTAAGTACTTACTTGAATTGTACCTCTAACTTAGATGTTAGATATGTAAAAGGGATTAAGCAAAAAATGAACAAATTAACAAACAAAAAACTCATGGACACAGGCAACAGCATGGTGATTACCAGAGGGGAAGATAGCTAGGAGGAGGTAGAAGAAGGTATAGGGGGTATAAATGGTGATGGAAGGAGAAAGAAACTTAAGAATTTGCTCTTTTTGTTCATGAACTGAAATCAGAAAAGAAATTTGGCTGTGCTTCTTGAGAGAGATACCTCCACTTCTTCTGTCCTCCCAACAGACTTTCTTCATAACTTGTTATAGCATCGGTAATACCATTTATCATATCTATTAACAACTATGCCTCTTCCACTGGAGTCTAATCCTAGAGGGCAGGGGTAAGTCTTATTAGCCACCACATTACAGCATTATGACTGACACATATAAACACTCAATAAAAGTCTGAATGAATAAACAAAAAGTACATCAAGCTATCACTAGGCATTAGGGAAGTGCAAATTAAAACTGTGATGCGATGCCACTAAACACCTATTAGGGTGGCCAAACGTTTTTTAAAAATAAAACTTACAAAAAGGTGGTGAGAAGAATATAAAGCAGCTAGACCTCTCATATACTACTGGTGGAAATGGAAAATAGTTTGGCAGTGTCTTAGAAAGTTAAACATATACTTATCATCTGACTCAAATGACCCACACCGAGGAATTAACCCAAGAGAACAGGAAAACTTTGGGGGACACAAACACCTGTCTGAAATGCTGCTCACAGATTTATTTAGACTCATCTAAAATTGCAAACAACCCGAATGTCCTCCAGCTGCTGAGCAGGTAAGTAAACTGACATACCCACACAATGGAATACTGCTCATTCGTGTGAAGGAACACACTGTTGATACTTGCCACAATCTGCATGAGTGCATCATGCGGATAATCCAGACTTAAAAACTGCAGACAGTATGATTCCATGTGTATGACATTCTAGAAAAGGCAAAACTATAGGGACAGAGAACGGACCAATGGGTGCCAGGGCTTAGGTATAGAGGACAGGTTGACTCCAAAAGGGTGGCAGGCCCACTCACCACTCGCCCGCCCGGCATGGCCGCGCTCTCAGATCCCATTTCGGCCCCCAAACGCTCGGGGAAGGGCAATGGCGATGGCGGTGGCGCGGCCCGTGTGGGTGCTGGTGGACATGGACGGCGTGCTGGCGACTTCGAGGGCAGCCCCCTGCAGGCCTTCGGCAGCCGCTTCCCCGAGGCGCCGCACCTGCCGCTGGAGGAGCTCTGCGGCTTCTTCCCCGCGAGCAGTAGCGAGCCCCGTGGCCGGACCTGGCGGACAAAGTCGCCGGTGTGTATGAAAGCCCAGGCTTTTTCCTAGACTTGGACCCCTCCCCTGGAGCCTTGGAAGCCATGCATGGGATGCACGCCATGCCCGACACTGAGGTCTTCATCTGCACCAGCCCCCTGATGAAGTATGACCACTGTGTGCGTGAGAAGTACACCTGGGTGGGTAAGCACCTGGGGCCCCAGTTTGTGGATCGCATCATCGTGATGAGGGACAAGACGGTGATCTTGGGGGACCTGCTCATCGATGGCAAGGACACCATTCTAGGCAAAGAGGAGACCCCAGCCTGGGAGCACATCTTGTTCACCTGCTGTCACAACCAGCACCTGGCGCTGCCTCCCACAAAGAGGCGGCTGCTTTCTTGGGGTGACGACTCCCAGGAAACGGTAGCCATGGCCCCAGGGCGGTGGACGGTACTTAAAGGAAGGGAAGACAGGCCAGCAGGAGGGAAACCCAGCAGAGCTGAGTGACGGGGCAGCATCGTGCTGCAACCCCAGCGCTGGGGAGCAGGGAGATACAGTAACCTCTACCCTCACAGGCCAGCCACCTGGCACCTCCCGAGATGGCGGGCATGGAAACACGGTGGGAAATCAGTCAGGAACCTTTTAATAAAACAGTTTGGCTCAAAAAACAACAACAAAAGGGTGGCAGGAAGGACTGTTTTGTGGTGATGGAACTGGTCTCTGTCCCAATTATGATGACGGTTACATGACTCTCTGCATTTATCAAACTCATAGAACTGTATAACCAAAAGGTAATAATAATAATTTTACTGCATATACGTTACTAATTTAATGTGAAAAAGTTAATCGAGGTTATTTTGCTGTTTAGCATGAATTCAGAAAGAAAATGAGTCAAAGGGATACTTGAGTACCTACTGCCTTAGCCTGCAGTGATTTTGCAGATGTTCATGTACACACATGCTCAGTGTGAGCGTATCCATTGAACAAACATTTGAAGAACATTTGCCATGGACCAGGACTTCTGTAGGCACTGGGGATACATTGGTGAGTAACCAAAGCAGAGTAGCTGCTCTCATGGTGGGTAGAGGAACAGATAGCAAAGGTGTAACTAAGTCAATGAATATGACAGCTTTAGGCAGGGTAACTGCTTGGGAGACAATAAAAGAGGCCTTAGTGATAGAGAGTGGGATTGAGGGTTTGGGCCTCTCTCAGGAGATAACCTTAAACTGAGACCTGGAAGGTGTGAAAAAGGCATCCATGTGTGAAGACATCCAGGCAGGGAAAATATCAAAGGCAGAGACCCTGAGGGGACTGCATCAGGACAAGATGCACTGAAAAACCCTCCCACTTCAAATCTCAGAGAAAGACGGGGTAAAATACAACAAACAGCCTTTTAAACGCATGCTAGGCTCCCAAGGAGCTCTGGCAAAGCCCGAGGATGGAATTAAGCTTTGTTATGTTCAAATAACTGACAGGGGTCAATGGAACCGGCCCAGGCTGAGTGAGGGACCCGTGGGAGATGAGCTCAGATGCACAGGTAAGAGTCAGCTTCTGTCAGCCATAGAGGCCACAGTAAGGCCGGTGGATTGATTCCAGACCTATTAGGAGCTGTTGGAGGCTTTCAAGCAGCAGAGTGAAGTGCTCTTGTTGACACTTTAAAAGGATGAGTCTGGCTGCTGTCAGGAGGGTGGGCTCTGGAAGACCAGGGAGGCAGGAAAAGGAGAGTTAGGCTCCTGCTGAAGGTCAGAGGCAGAGTGTTGCCAGCAGGAAGCTTTGCTGTGCCGTGGAAATTGGGAGACATGCTAACTTTGAGATATATCTTGGAACTGGAACTGGCTGAGAGATTGGACATTGAGGGTAGTGAGAGAGAATAAAGAGGAATCAAGGACGAAATCTTGGTTTGGGGCACGAATGTCTGGGTGTATCATTTGCTGAAATAGGGAAGATTAGGAGAGAAACAAGAATTTTGTTTGGTAGTGGAGTAAGAAATCCCAAGTTCCATTGTGGACACAGTAACCGAGATGCCCTTAGGCATCTTTGTGTAGATATAAATAGGATGCTGGAGCTCTGGGAAGAAATGGGTGGATGATACACCCTTTATACAAAGCGAAACCACCACATTGCATGTCTGTGAGCACACGTACACACATGCGTACACACAGCCCCCGAGCAAGGGGCCCGGAGACAGACCTCACAGCGAAGGAAGTGAGAGCAATCTGCACAGAGCCCGGTGGGCTGACCCTCAGCCAGCAAACAGGAGTCTCCACCTGAAGAAACTACATCCCAAACTGAGGAGAGTGGGCTCCGGACCAGCTGGTTCTCTTCTAGGTTTAGATCCTATTTGTCGTCCAGTTTTCTCTGTGGACTGAACACTGCTGACCTGGCATCGCACTGCAAACTGTCTCTCCACCCACGGATGTGATGTTTGGGAACAGGAAGAGCGAAGGGCAATATTTCTAAGACTATCAGGAAGGAGCGTGAAGTCCTTGGTGAGGCATCTGGAGAAGTCCAAGCAAAATCAAAGGGCCTGAGGTTTTATAGAGAATAAAATTTCAAGTAAACTTATGTCAATCAGATTAGCGATAGATCTATACCTACAAAGAGAGGTGTGTTGCATTCCTATTGCTGCTGTAACAAATCACCACAAATTGATTGGTTTTAAACAACACAATTTATTACCTTACCATTCTGGAGGTCAGAGGTTTAAATGGGTTGACAGGGCTTCTGGAGGCTTGAGGGGAGAATATGTGTTCTTGCCTTTTCCAGCTTCTACAAGCCGCCTACATTCCTTGGCTTGTGGCCCCTTCCTCCAGCTTCAAAGCCAGTGCTGTAGCATCCTCAAATCTCACCCCTGTCTGACCTCAGCTCCCCTTATTACATCTGCTCTCACGCGGACTATCCTGCCTCTCTCTTTCCCTCCTAAGGACTCTGGTACTTATGTTGGGCCTAGCCATATAATATGGGGTAATCACTTTATCTCAAGATCCTACACTTAATCAGGCCTGCAGAATCCCTTTGCCATGGAAGGTTTAGAGCATGAGGGTGAAGACATCTTTGCCAGAGAGGGAGCATTATTCTGTCTACCACAAGGAGTTTTCTGCTATTTATTGGTGGGACTTTCTCCTTAGTTAAATAACTTCATTTAAAAAAACAAACCAAAACCCTCCCATTTTTGTTTATAAAACTGCATCTTCAGAGCTAATTTATTTTAGCAGGGGCACCAGAGACCTTTCCCTCTCTTGTCTTTGCTCTTTCTCCGTGTACTGGGCTATAGCCTGAAATTAAAACCCTGCATTTTACCTCAATCAGCCATCTAAGGCTTTTATTTTTCATCTAATGTGTAAAATAATAGCATTAGGAGCTTTTTACAAAGAAATTCTATGACCCTCTCAGATCAAATTTGAACAAGGTATGTTTTCTGTTTCATCATAGAATTTCTTCTGCCTTTTAGATATTGGAGACGAACTTCTGCTGCATAAAACATTGAGAATAGATATCCCTTCCCAAAGTTTACGATATAGTTAATTTAGCAATTCGCATCATCCTCATGTATTAAGTTCCCAGAAAATGTTGATTAATCTAAGATTGATAGAGCAGGTTTCCATCATTTGTCAACAGATTTTGTGTTTAAGAGCAAGTGTGCACAGAAAGGAGGCATGTGTGCTGTAAGATTCTGCCTCGAATCCTGGTGGGGAAGCTTCTGATATGTAACTTCAGCTTTGTGGCCTTGAAGTTACATCAGCTCCAGAATCTCGCTGGCTCCTATGTAAACAGCGATTAGTTATACTGCTTTCCTGGGGTGTGGTGTAGACTCTGACTTTGTTCACAAAAAAGCCTTATAATACCAAGCATTGCCCAAAATTAAATTTTTGCCTCCCATAATTCATCTATGCCTCTATAAATTTCCTCTTTTTTCAATTGGATTTGATATGCCTCATTATTTCTCATTTAGAATCATGTTTGAATTTTGCTTTCAACCATTTTATATTCATTTAAATATAAGACTGTCTTTCTTTTAGTCCACGAAGAGATTTCTATTTGTATCCCATTCAGCTTGTTCCTATTATAATAAAAATGCTGTTTGGGAATTTAAAATTCTCTTGATCTATTGGATGACATGTGCGTGTGGAGAGAGATACCGCAACTGGCAATTCTTAATAATTGCACTGGTCAGGGTGCAGGCAGGCAGTGATGATGCTCTCATAGGGGCCATTTGAAAAGAGTGATGTGGGAACGGTAAAGAGAAACCAAAAAGGAGTAATAAGCACCTGGGAGCTGGTAGCGGAAGGGCATCCTCTACCCACCTGTGTCTCACAGGGCAAGAGGAGGGAGGGGTTGCCAGAACCTGACAAGAGGTGTGGCTACAGAAGGTTCCAGGGGATGGGCATACCCAGGGTCAAACCTCCACCCAGCCAGGGAGATGGGAGAAGGGACGCAAGGGAAATAAATATCCTGAGCCCCACTCCCACTCCCTGTTCTCCTTCCTCTATTCAAACCCAAATGGAAGAGGAGGGCATGGGAGCCAGTTGATGCAGTCCACAGACATCCGTTTCCTGGCACACGCTCAGTGGAGAGTGGAGAGTGATCTGCAGGAACAAACAGAAGATACCCAGCAGATTAGTCTATTGGGGAAAAATATTATCCCAAGTTAATTTTTCTTGGCCTTCAAAATTTGGTTGTTCGTAAACATACTTAGGCCCCTGACCCCTTTGGTCCCAAGCATCTTTCTTCTCAGCACTGCTATTGGCAGTCATGTTGCCACGGGTGGTGCTGTTGGTGGTAATGAGGTTGGTGGTATTGAGCTGGTCAGCCCAGGTCAGCTCATTCTTCTGTGGGTCCAAAGGTCTGACGAATGAACTTGAGGTGTAGACTCCACAGTGACTGTGGAGTCCCCGTTTCTCAGCAGGCGGTCTGAGGGGCGCTCTCCCTCACCCTCCCCTCCTCCTTTTCCAGGATGGAGCTTCAGCATGGGGTCGGCCTACCAGTTTCACAGTTGGCGTGTGTTCGTGATTGTCTGCGCCCTCCCCTGTGTCTGCTCGGTGGTGGCCCTCACATTCATGCCTGAAAGCCCCCGGTTCTTGTTGGAGGTAACATTTGTTATTACTGATACTCAAGGAAGCCACGTACATTGGAGACAGTAGCTTGTTAATTCTAGAACAGCATGCCTGACTCTTTGGGAGGTATTTTTTCCTTCCTTATGTGGAGGGTTTGGTGTGATGGGGACGTGCTTCCAACAACCAGCATGTGAACAAGCTGCCTCGTGACCAGAAAGCACTCATGTTCCTCCTCAAGCAATTTACTCTTTGCTCAATGAAGAGAACATGGCTATTGTTCTATAAATGAAATTCTACCATCCAAAGGCGCTATTTCTAGTTATAGGCACATCCATTGAACTGCTAAGGTATTCAAGGATATCCAAGTAGTCTGTATGTTCCAATGGGACACACCTAAATGCATTTTCACAATGACACCAAATTTTATTTGGCAATTGAAGATGGTTATTGGAAAATCAGGGAGTGTGTTTCACCTCTAGCACTTCACTGTCTACTCACATTTGCTAGGTTGGAAAACATGATGAAGCTTGGATGATTCTGAAGTTAATTCATGACACAAACATGAGGGCACGGGGTCAGCCCGAGAAGGTCTTCACGGTGAGTACTGCTCCTCAGAGAATCATCTATGCCAGGGGTGGGAAACTGTTTCTGGAAAGGCCGGATTGTAAATTCCTCTCTCACTACACCTTCCTTTCCTCATACTTGCCCCTTTTACCTAAGCCTGCCACACTGCTGCTGTATGTGCTGCTCCCTCTGCATGAACGTTCTTTGATTCTCTTGTTACAAAGTTTATTCTCAATGGGGAAACCAGTCTAAATTAACGAAAATTGGGTGCACAGAATTCTTCAGAAGGAACATGGTTTTAAAATCTTTTTTATATATGCAGCATATAGTTTGATGAAAAATGTTTTGTCTAAAATGGGTTTAATACATAAAGACAGAAGTGGGACAAAGTAAGATCTTCAGTGTCATAAATGATATGAATTATAGTTCTTAAAATGTGAAATAGTCCCTAATTACACAGTCCCCTCGCATCTAACTTACTTTATTTTTATTTAGGAAATATATTTTCATAATGTAAAGATAGACTTCAGTATGTCATCTGTCCAAATTATCATAGATTCTTCATTAGCAAAATTTTTATGCAGTGTAATGGAGAAAGTAAGGTCAGTAATGGAGGGCCTGGAAGCTTTGAGTAGGACATTCTTTTGAGGAGACGCACAATAGAGGAAAGCTGTTTTTAAATTAAAGGAACATGAAGCTGGAGGATTCTCAAGACATTAGCTAGACACTGGGTATCACTCAATCCTTTCAGCCCGATGAGGGTAAACCGTTTACCAAAGACTCCTGAGAAAGTGTCTTTGTAGGGACTCATTGTCCTGCTTACCTGCTTTTCTTCCAGTAGTTGGAGTTGCCAAGTCCAGCCATGACCATTCATGGTAATATTATTATGTAAAAGGGGAATAATGTGGAAATGTTCCAAAAGAATGGATAATCTCAAAATCATTTATATTGACTTTCAAAATCATGACATGATTCTACCATGACAAATCTGCCTTGTTCCTTGTTATACGAGTGTCCGCCGCACAGTGAATATACATGGGTTCCTTCCAGGTCTCCTGCTTACGCTCTTTCTCCTGTGCCCATACCTTAAATACTGTTTTACAGGGCTAATTTCAGCTAATTTTTCCTTTAAGTCTAGACACTCTCCTTAGCTGTTCTCATCTATTTCTGCATCTCTATTGCCTAATGGACAAATCTCCTGAGCTCCAGATATGCATGCTGAAGGGCTTTGTGGCCATGAGTCTATGAGCTATAGGCCCTTTAAGATCTGAATTTCTAAATCTTAACTTTCCACCTTAAGAGTCTCCAAGCCTCTTCCTTGTCCTAAATTCTACCAGCAAGTACCACCAGCACCACCCAACCTGGAGCCCTGAAAACTATTCTATTTCCTTCTTTCCTTTACCTTCATTGTATTAAAAAAAAAAATCACTCTGTCCTATTACTCCCCATCCTAAATATCATTCATCATTATTCCTTACTTTACATCCTCACTGCCAATGATTTGGTTCATCCCTCATTACTCACTGCCCTTTGTTCTTGGACTATTCTTCAGGACTGCCAAACTCTTTGTAGTTGTCTAATACAGTATTTTTAAAATATATACATTTTTTATTGATTTCAGAGAGGAAGGGAGAGGGAGTGATAGAAACATCAGTGCTGAGAGAGAATCATTGATTGGCTGCCTTCTTCATGCCTCCTACTGGGGATTGAGTCTGCAACCCAGACATGTGCCCTGACCAGGAACTGAACTGTGACTCCTGATTCATAGGTCGTGCTCAACCACTGACCCACACTGGCCAGGCTAATACAGTATTTTTTTTAATCACACCCCTTGATGTTTGCAGATAGTATTCCTCCCACTTGGAATGGACTCCAAATAGTTTACACAAATGGCAAATGACAAATTTCTCCATAAACTCCAGCTCAAATTCTGTAGTCCATGAAGCCTTCTCTCTTCTCTGTCACACTCCCAGGTGAACTTGGGTGTTCTCTACAATATTTCTCTCCAATCTGATATACACTTCCATCAGAGTACTTTTTATTTTGTGTGGTAATTGCTTGATGTTTGCATCTCCAGGGTCCATTGTCAGGCCTGGCACCCTATGGGTGCCAATGCATTAAAGAACAAACAAACACTGATGAGTGGAGAAGAGGAAGCTTCCCAAAAGTAATATATTGAGTGATAAGAACATCCCTGTGATTAAAAAAAAAAATTAGGTAAAGTATCACAAAATACTGTCTACATGGCATGTTTTGATTTGACTCTATTTGGAATCCCATATTTAACTCAGACATTATTTGTGTTAAATATAGACATCTTTGTTTATATAGTCAGGAAAAGACTACTGCCTACCTGGTATAATTTGAAAGATACAAGGGTCCCCAGAGCACCTCCATCAAAAAACAACCACGGTACCTGGATTTTCACAATAGAAGTGCTGCTTCGGATATTGGCAGAATCTCCAAAAAATATATATATATTCAAAATTTATCCCTGGCAGGGGTAACGTGTGTACATTTCTGTGCCTCTCAGATTTATCGAAAGCAAGTAAATAGTTATTCATAGGATAAGAAAGGACAGATCCATAAAGGATCCATTATTCCTCTTTTTCTTTCTCTCTCTCTTTTCAGGCTTCATTCTCGGTTTTGAAAGCATTACTTCTTTTGACTCTTGGTTCTTTTCCTTAGCAAAAAGAGGCTAACTTAAGTCATAGATACAGCTTTTCATGCCAACGCTCCATCATTCATCCCCTTCAGTGTTGATGCTTGCCATTGAAGCTCATTCACTTGACCTTGCACTATGGTCACCTGTAGGTATTTGCTGACCAGTCACTGTGAGCTAATTAGGCTGTGGGAGAAGGAAGAGAGGGCAATAGTGATGCTCCAAGGATAAAAGTTTGATGGGAAAGCTTTCAGAACTATGGTTAGGGGCCAAATTCATCAAATAAGTAGGTTTCAAAGAAAAGTATGTACCATCACTTTAGTCCAAGCAAATAATTCTTAATCCAGAAGCTGACCTATCTGGATGTTTTATCTGCTAATGTGTGCCTTTGTAGTAATGATTCAGAGAAAGGCATTTTAATTTCACACTATTCCATTACTACTTGCCCTTCACCTACTTCCCTATGGTATTCCTTCCCATTCATTCTTTATTTAGTTCCTTTAGGTGCCCTTTGGGTCTGTGCACTTGCATCATCAGTCTCATATATGTATGACGTGATTATCAAATGCCTGCTCTTTTGTTGGAGTCAACTTTTGCTCCTTTAAAAACAGATGGTAGCCTTAACCGAGCAACATCAGAAAAGAGAACTCAGCACGTTGCCCTCTGTTGCTCTTTACAGGTAAACAGAATCAAAACCCCAAAACAAATAGATGAGTTGATTGAAATTGAGAGTGACACAGGAACATGGTACAGGAGGTGTTTCGTTCGGATCCACACAGAACTGTATGGAGTAAGTAACAAGCCCTTCTGAATTGTTGGCCAATAGTCAATAGTCTATTGGTCAATTGTTGCATTTGAGGTTAGTCAGAAGCAGGGTTGACTGACCAGTTCCATGAATGGGTTTCTCACCACTTCAGACACCTGGCTTCTGGACTGGGACCAGGTAATAGGATCCCCTTGGGATCATCGGGGAAACTAAGATGTTTCATCTTTGGGAAGGGAAGGTGTTCGGTGGAGTCTTGGTAGTGCTGTATAGGCTTCAGTTACTTTGCCCATTGACCTCAGGAAGCTGGTAAATGAAATTTCCAGTATTTGGTTTTCTCTAGCCTCTAGCTTTTACATTTTAAGTTCAAATGAATCCTGTGCAAAGAAAACTCAACTTTTTAATAATTTGTTGGAGGGAGTGGGGTGTGGGGTTAATTAGATAACTGTATAACTAAACTAACTCTCTAATATTTTACAGATTTGGATGACTTTTATGAGATGTTTCCACTACCCAGTTAGGGAAAATACAATAAAGCTTACAATCGTTTGGTTCACCCTGTCCTTTGGGTAAGTGATATTTAAATTCTTGGTAAGTGAAATCTTTATATGTCCACACTATAATTCCTAGTCATGCTGCTTTCTTTTCTTACGCTGTTTGACGCTGTTAACATTTAGGAAAGAATTTTATCCAGATTAGATTTGCTAACAGTTATGATTTTATAATCCAGTCATTTCACTTATCTTGTCATAAAGCTGTGCTGGCAAAACCAGTAATATTTGGAAAGTCCAATAAAACCCTGGGTGATTTGTCCCCCATGACTTCTCCTCCCTCCTCTCCTCATGTGGTTGGCCCCAGCCACAGCAGCCTCTTTGCTCTTCCTTGAACATGCAAGAAAAGTATACTACACTTTCAGGTCAATAGGATCTTCGTGTCTGGTGGAGCCCCACATTCCTGCTTTAAGTTCCATGTCTTAACATCCCTAAATAAAAAGAGGCAAGTGACCAGACATGACTGATCTTTCCCAGTGCTCTGAGTTGTAATAAAGGGACAAACAAGGAAAGTGATGGTCAGGACACCTAGCATCTTGTTCTGCATGTGACTTAGGGCATTACTGAGTTTTTATTCCTCATTTCTAAGTTGAGAGGATTGATTTAGAATATATAAAGTAACCCCCACCCAAGTTCTAGGATAACTGCTAATCTATGAAGGATGAACATTAGCATGTATTCAGTGCTTGCTGTGTGCTAAACACTAAGCGAGGTGTTCAGCGAGACAACAGTTCTACTCTCAAGATGTGAAGAGTTACATGATAATAATTATCTGGTTTGTTTATTTTGTTTAACAATTTATTATTGACCACATCTTAAGCTTTATGATTTTCTTGCTGATGTCCCCATAACCTCAAACAGTGAGTAGCATTTAGTGGATATTCAGTAAATGTTTGCCAAGTAAATGAAAACTGAGCTAAAACTCCTCCATGTCATTGATTACAGACACCCCAGGGTAGCATGCTTCCTCGCGGTTGCTATTTTTAAAGTTTTTTGTCCTGTGTATATGACTAGAGAGCAGTGCTATGGATGTTGCATCTCTGAGTTATTTCTTATTCAGTGGCCACCACTCATACCCTCACAGTAATTTTATTCATGATTTATGAAGAGAAGGGGTTGGAATCTGGAATCCTGAGCCAGTGATGTTTCCAGATTCCTGAAGACAATGGTGATAAAACTACACATACTGTCTTCCGAGCACTCCCTGTGTGCTGGGTACTTTGCATCCCATTTCATCTAAGCAACCACCCAGGAAGGTGGATGCTATCATCAGTCTGACATGAGAGATGAGGTAACTGAGGCTTAGAGAACTGGCTGAAGATCACACAGCTGGTAAGTAGTAAGGCCAGGATTCGAACCTAGCATGTCTACCCGCAACAGGATAAAATAGAGCAATGATTCTCAAAGTGTAGTGTGCATCAGAAAAAATTACCTGGAGGACTCCATCCCCTGAGTTCCTGATTCAGCAGGTCTGGACGGGGCCTGAGAGTTTGCATTTCTAACAAGTTCCCAGGTAATGCTGATGCTGCTGGCCCAGGACCCCACTTTGGGAACCACTATTTCAGAGGATTGTTGTTCAATAGAAACATAATGTGAGCTACACGTGTCATTTTAAATTTTCTGGCAGCCACACTATAAAAAAAGTAAAAGGAAACAGGTGAAATTAATTTTAATGTTATATTTTATTTGACTCATTATGTCTAAAATGTTATCCTTTCAACATATAGTCAATATAACCATGATTAAAGACTTACTTTACATTCTTTTTTGTTAGTCGTTCAATGTGATATTTTATACATACAGCACATCTCAATTTGGGCTAGCCACATGTCAGCTGCTCAGTAGCCACACATGGCGAGTGGTTGCTGTACTGAAGAGCACGGTGGTCACCCGTTGGAATGACACATGTGAGGCCAACAGGCAGAAACTGGAAATAACCTGGATTTTCAGATAATCGCCTGCACAGTCCTTTTCCCAGACTTGAACTGCTTTGAGAAATGGGGCTGTACCCTCAAGCCAGCAGTGTAAGAGTAGTGTGGGAACCAAAAAAGGATTCTGCACTCATAAAAGAGGTCATTCTTTAAGGGCTCTTGTGGTTTTGGATACCAGGCGTGTGGCAGACTAGGTGATGGGGCTCCTCAGTGCAGCCTGGGGTGATGAGAAAACTTCAGGACCAGCATGACACGTATGGGTACAGGGTGGGATTCTTATACAATGTCACCTCCCAAAGCACCAGCTTAAGGAATTATGTACCTGGGTTTCCCCAGGGAACCCTAGGCCGTATGTCTAGGTTGATTTTTGCAGACTTAATCGTGGTGGGGAGAGAGCAGCGCAGATGACAGCGTGATGATTCATCATGTTTCAGGGAGCCGGTCATCATCAGAGCACCTCTCTGGGAACCGATACCTCTCTGAGCATGTCAGGGAGGCAGGCGTGCATCGCCTCTCGTTGCTGGCACCTTTACAAACTCGCACTTCTTTGTCTTTGCAGGTACTATGGATTATCTGTTTGGTTCCCTGATGTCATTAAACATCTGCAATCGGATGAATATGCATTGCGAACTAGAAATGTGCCAAGAGAGAAATATGCCAATTTCAGTATTAACTTTACCATGGAAAATCAGATTCATACCGGAATGGAATACTACAATGGCAGGTCCAGAAACTTTGAAATAACTTAGTATGCTATCTGTTCACAAAAACTTATTTCTTACTAGCCTTCACTGCACTGAAATATGTATAGTATTTTAGTTTTGTTTTTTAATTTGTACATTTAGTCATTTCTGGCTGAATATGAATACTTCCAAATGGGCATTAAAGAAAAGGGATCTGTTACTTCACTTAAAACTACTTCTGAAACTGAGTTGCTTTGCATTTATTAAGTAGTGGGATTGACTGTTAGGAAATGAAAATTTAGAGAGACCCTGGAGAAAAATGAAAATAAGTCACAGAAGAAAAGAATGAGGAGTATGATAAAATAAAATGGGCTATAAGGTTATTTAATTCAGAGAAGAAATCTGAAGTGTAATTTGTTGCCTGTCTTCAATTCCTGAAAAAGGGGACCGTTTTTCAGAATTCCTTCTTTCTCCATGATGCTGAATCAAAAATTGAGGTTACATTGAGAGTTTCAATTAGAGAACAGGAATGATTCTCCAAAGTTGGGGCTTTGGAAATACAGAATACATTAGCAAAGGGTATTTTTGAGACTAGAACCTGGAATGCCTCTTGATGAGCACAGAGAACTGGCTCAAAAAGATTCTGGTTCATTCTTTCAGGAAAGCAAAGAATGGACAAGGTCATTATTTACATCCATTATTTGTTGTCTGAGCAAATAATCGTTGCTATGAGTTCCAGTGGTTTACATCATTCTTAGGAAATTGTCCTAATTTCAAAAATGATAAAAGTAAAAAGCTAAAATAATCAAAGTTTCCCAGGGCAAAAAAACAATTTGGAAAGATGAAAAAGAATTTGTGGGATGTTTATGGTTTGTACTGAAAAGGAGAATTGCCAGCAGGAGATAATTGCTTGAACTGACAATTCAAGGAGGGGCCTAATCCTAATCCCAGCCACATAGAACCACCTGCCCTCGCCCATAGGACACCCCAACTCAGAGCTGCACTTGGTTCTCTGTAATTCTAGATTGAAATTTACTTCATTTATTTAAAAAAAAAATACTCTTACTTGCCCTAGCTGGGTTATTTAATTCAGAGAAGAAATCTTCTAGGTTCGATTCCAGTCAAGGGCACTCACCTTGGTTGCAGGCTCCTCCCCAGCCCAGGCCCTGGTCGGGGCTCGTGCAGGAGTCAACCAATTAATGTGTTTCTCTCACATCAATATTTCCCTCTGTCTTTTCCTCTTTCTTCACTGAGGATAAAAAAAAAAAATTCTGTTACTCCATTAGAAATTTCTAGCATGTTTGTATTTCTGACAGTCATATTTTAAATAATATTTGTTAAAATTCTAAGATGGGTATTCAATCATGACTAAGAAATATTTTACATTAGCAATATAATGATTAATAGTTTTAATAGTACTAAAATCCTTATAAAATATATATTTATTTTAGAAAGTGGTAGAATTTTTTTTCAAGGAAATTTGAAATACCACTAGCTAACTCATTTTTAAAAAAATAGCTTTCCTGTTCAGCATATAAATGGCACCTCTTTCTGCACTGATATGGAGTCTAAGGTAGACTACCAGGAGACAGAGCAAGTTGTAGAATAACGTGTCTCATTTGCTAGCACTTTTCATAAAGAATGCTCCCGGAGAGCACCCAAAAAACTAACACCAAAGAACGGGGTGGTCTGAGAAGAGGTCGGAAAAAACTTACTTTTTCCCTTTTAAATTTTTGATTTTGTACCAGGTGTATTCTGTGTATATACTACCCATTCAAAAAATTGTTTGCCCTTTCTAAATTCAGCTCCATTTCAGAAAAATTGATAATCTTAAAATGTCCCATTATTTACCCTCCTTTAAGTGGGTAAATTTACCGTTTAGATGGTTTTACTCTGGACCCCTAGAGCAGGGGATTGACATAAGATTATTTTTTAAGCCGGTTGTTCTGTTACACCACAATGCACAGTCAATCCTTAGAGTGAGAACAATTTTGAAAGTATTACCTAATAATTAGTGAATTGCTCTAGGATCAGTCCCTTTCTGACCCTAATAGGAGTGGCATTTGATATCAAAACTTCTTTCGTGGTTGAATAAGCATTTTCCTCCCGGTGACTGTATAAGTATATATTCATGCTCTCTTAATAAATTACTGAGACACTGTTGAACATTTATTCATGTCTCCTGAGATCCTTATCAACACAGATCTGAGTCATAGATTCTTCTACAATGTTAGGATCATTATGACTGTTATCATTTTTACTACCTAGAGTTTCCCCTTCAGCACCCAAAAGTGTGTATGAGCAGGTTTCATCATTCTACACATTTCCAAAAATAAGCAGAGCTCTCATCATTCCATTTGGTTCAAGGAATAACTGCTGGCTCTTAGAAGAGAAGTATTCTTGGAGTGAGTGTGGCTATGAGTTTCTTGACCCCTGAGTCAGTCACTCCTCATGTCCTTTCTTCAGGATAATCCCTACACTGGAATGAAGAAACCTTGGGTTTTGGGCTTGGGGAACAGGCTCGCTTTAAAAGTGTGTATGGGAGCACATCCTCCAGTTAGAGCCATGAACCCCAAATAGAGAATTTTCAAATAAAGGCATATGGAAGGAACAAGAAGATAGGATTGAAAAATAAAGAATTAATAGTCACAAGTAATCTCCAATATTTCTACCTGCAACTGCCTACCCCACAAAAAATCTTTTACCAACATTGCAAAAAGCTAAGTGAAGTTATCTTGAATGCCACCTCTTCTTCGGATAGGAAATAATCTTGGCAAGCAATGGATAGCCAAAGAACAGGCTGGATGAGGAAAGGGGGGAAAAGCTAAGAGATTAGAAAACCCAGAAACCAATGTCCTTTGTAATTAAGAGTGTCCACAGAGGGACAGCCCATCACTAAACCTGTTTGACTTACCTTTAAACCCTGGTGGACAATCATTGATATGAATTTTTTGTGTGTGTTGAGCAGATTCCTAGGGGTCAAGTTCAAATCTGTAACTTTCAAGGATTCGCTTTTTAAGGCCTGCACTTTTGAGGATGTGACTTCAGTCAACACCTACTTCAAGAACTGCACATTTATTGACACTGTTTTTGACCACACAGGTAGGTGTGCTGCTTAGTCCTGCTGAGGCCTCCTCAGAGGGCCTGGCGCTGGGCGGAAATGGGATACGCATGTCACAGTGTGGGCAGAGACTTAAGGGGGAAATGGAGATTAAAGTATAAATTAACAGATTCCCTAAATCAGGTCGGATCAAAGTTACGTGTGTATTGTTTGTTTTTGTCAGATGTAATGCAAATGGATCTTGCAGAAGTTCAAAGTTAAAAAATAAATGGTTTGGTGCATAATTTTTAAAGCAAAGCATTAACCTGTAGTTTATTTGTTTTGATAATCTTGGCTTCTAAATCTGGTGTTTCTTTAAGTCAGCATGTCTGAACTACAGTCAGCAGAGATGGCAAGCATATGGCTGATTCATACATATTTTGAAACAAATTGTTTTTGGTAATTGTTGTATGGAAACTATTAGCCCTATAATGATAGTCCTTCTATAACATGATAATTAGAACAAGCTAACATCATAAAGGAGTAAACAGGTAACGAAATTAGCAATGGCTAATCAAAAGAAATCGGAGGGTAACTGGATTCTTTAACTTAGCTTATTCCTTTTTCAACCCAGGTATTCCTTCATTCTGCAGCTGTGCCTCAGCACCAGGGGATGGGTTCCAGGACACCCGTGGATACCAATACCCATGAATGCTCAAGCCCCTGATATAAAATACTGTAGTATTCGCATAACCTCTGCACATCCTCTGTACACTTTAATCATCTCTAGATTACCGATAACATCTAATATAACATAAATACTATATAAATAGGTGTTATACTGTATTATTAGGGAATGACAATAAGGAAAAACGTCTGTACATGTTCAGTACAGATGCATCCATCATGGGCCTTGCAATACAGTACACATCAGCAACAACATACTTTTTTCCCCCCAATCCACAGACGTGGAATCCGTGTACATGGAGGGCCAACCATGCTTTGTAATGTAAAGTCCTAGACCTTACACTTTGTCAAGGCAAAGATACTAAAAGTCAAACCAGCCCCGGCCTTGAAGCTCTCAAAGAGAGTAGAGTATCATGATTCCTTTCCGTATTCTCCATAGGCTTTCTTACCCTGGTGTATAACTATTAAGAGCTTGATGAATTATCTTTCCTTATGTCCACAGATTTCGAGGAGTACAAATTCATTGACAGTGAATTTCAAAACTGCTCCTTTTTTCACAATAAAACGGGATGCCAGATTACCTTTGATGATGACTACAGTGCCTACTGGATTTATTTTGTCAACTTCCTGGGAACATTGGCGGTGTTACCAGGGAACATCGTGTCTGCTCTCCTGATGGACAGAATCGGGCGCTTGACCATGCTGGGTAAGTGCTTCGTGTCCTGTAAAATAAAGGAGCTGCCCTGCCATCTGGAGGGAGCCCACTTCCCACGTGCCCTCTGCCGCCTTAGGGATTTGCATCCCACAGAGGTGAGAGAAATCCCTTCAGACCTTTCATTAAGACACCATCTTAGTGAAAATTATGTCTAATTGCATTTCATTTAAGCAGCTTCCATGAGTTCACAGCCTAGAAAACTAATTATGTGTGACTAGTGTATACTTTTCCACTTAAGTAGCTGAATAATTGATGATGTGCGTTTCATGCTTGCTGTGTTCAGAAGGCAGTTAGAGGGGCAAACCTTTCATCCAGGTGAGCAAACCTGCACCTGAGCTTTGCCAAACCCAGTCTGCAGCTTCCCCATGGGATCTGTGTCACTGTGAGACTTTACTCAAGGGTCTTCCTTTGCTCTACCAAGATGAGGGGAAACATCCCAGCCTTCTGTCTGCTTCATTGACAGGTGGCTCTATGGTGCTTTCGGGGATTAGCTGTTTCTTTCTTTGGTTTGGCACCAGCGAATCCATGATGATAGGTATGCTGTGTCTGTACAACGGATTGACCATCTCGGCCTGGAACTCTCTGGATGTAGTCACTGTGGAAATGTACCCCACAGACCGGAGGTATGTTGACATGGGTGTCTGGGAAGAGGTACTCTGAACTCCACAGGACCACTGAAAGTCATAGAAAATAAACCAAATTGTCATGCTTCCAAGAAAGTAAAAATCCAAAAATATCTGGCATATGAAGTTGTAGGTTTCACTTGTATACATTAAAAGGAAAATGCTGGGGAATGTAGTTGCTAGTCGGAGTTAATAGGACGGTTATTACTGGCAATTCGGCCTCTCGGTTCTTGACTTTGTGCAGGAAAAATTTCACAACACAAGTCCAGGTGATTTTGAAAGTAGGTTTACCAAAGGTGGGGACAGTGAAACAAAGGAAGGGCTTAAAATAGAAGAGACAAGATCATAGCAACAGGAGTGAACCTAGGCGGAGCTGCCTTGGCCCTTTGAAATGTGAGGAATAGTGGAGCCTAAGTGTGGCACGTTGGCCCTTTAGAAAGAAAGTCACAGAGGCAGAAATGAGCCCGCTGGGTTGTGTGGGCTCAGGAAGCAAATTACTGAGGCAAAAGAAGGGCCTTTGGAGAAAGAAAGCAAAGATACACCCCTTAGGAAAGAGGAGGCAGGGGGAGGCCAGGGAATGCTCTAGAGAGAGAGTGCACACTTGTGCATGCTGGGTCCTTTGTCTTAAGAGTTTTTATCTGTTTTCTATATGCAGGAATTTTGGGGGAGGTCTCAGGGAAGGATCTCAATAGAATATTCATCAGCTTTCCAGGTGTGTCCTTTCAGGGTTGTGATTGGTCAGTGCTAATGCAGGGGGTCATTAGTCATTGTATCTGGTCCTGATGTCAGCCATGGCATGGCTTCATCCGGTCTTGCTGCTTTTCTGGGCCTGGAGCTGAAACACAACTGAGACCTAGATGTTATCTCTAGTTTAACCTAAACTCTGTCTCTGAGGTCAACAGACCCGAGGCTTTGTTCCTAAGATTATTGATGCAGGTCAGAACCTCCTTGTTCTGAGGGCTTAGTGTTTAGGGGAGTGGGTATGCGAGAGAGAAGAAGGCAGAGAATCAGGGTGCTGGATGAGGCCAGTTTGAATCAGCCATCTGTCTCAATTCCTCCATTCCACTCACCGAGGAAGTTTCCTGTCTCCTTACTATCCTGCCTCACAATGAAGCCAGTGAGGGAACATAATTGTGCCCATGACTTAGTTTGCTGACTAATAGTGTGAGGAAGCTGTAATTGGGTGGTGAGGAATAGGATCAAATAGCCTGTTGTGGCCCCCATTTGGAGCCACTACTCAATCCTGAGAGGGTTCTTATATTTGAAGTGTCTGCATGAGTTCTACAGTTAGGAACCCCAAAGACGTCTCTAGAATTATCTCTTGACCTTCCTGGTCTGTTGGAGGAAAAGCCCAACACATTCCAGTTACCAAAAGAGGTTGCTGTTAGAAGAAAATGATGCATCTTGTCCCAAAAGGGAGACACAGAGAGACTTTGTACCTCATATCAGAGAAAGGGCTAGAAGGGATTTGGGGTAGAGCTTCAGCAGATGAATAGTTAAAAGAATGGAAGTCCTGTTTTGCTATTTGACATGTGTGCTTTGTCACCATGGAAGCCCTCACTGAGAGAGGGTAGAGTCAGTATTGTCTGGACTTTGAAATGGAGGAGGGTTTTCTTGGGCTGAGGAGAAACATTTGGGATATCAATTTTCATCTGTTGTCAGAAAGGTGAAGTGTCAGCTAAGATAAAAACAGAAATTGCTGTTGATGTTAGCTCAGGTCTTCCAAGACACAGAGGTCAAGATGGAACTAAACATGCACAGAGTGATCAGGGGAAGCGCCCGTGTGAGAGAAAATGGGAGAGGTGAAGTCTGGGGCCCCGCAATGCAAGCCTGAGTCCCAGCAAAGGTGCGAGGATGGGTGGTTGGGTGGAAACGTCCCAGACCAGCGATCTAAAGAAGGCCTGGCAAGGCTGCTGCGAGGGAAGAGGGTTGACAGCGTCAGCTTCAGAGGAGGCCTGCGGGTCCCAGGACCCAGCCTGTCACAGGGACCCTGTCATGTTCAGTTACTGCAACAGCGAAATGTGGTGATGAATTTCAGAGCACAGCAGCCGGACAGTGACTTGGAGGTCTGCAAGGTGCATTCTCACAGCTGCTGGCTGACATTCTCCAGCACGTACGCAGATGTTATCAGACAGCATGCAGGTCTCACTTCCTTCCATGGTTCAGAGATAACGTGTCCTCCAGAGCAGCATTGCTAAGGCCCAGGTGATGTAGCTGGTACCACCCAGTCTGTTTTCGGCGAGAACCTTCTCTTGCGTCTCTGCCATGTTGCTGTGGGTCAGGTTGGGAGCCTCTGCTGACCGCAATGGTGTTGTGTGGAAATACCGAATAGTCTCTGTGTGGAGACAGGGTAGAAGGTGTCTTGACAAGGATTCTGGTGAGAAGCTGTAATTTTCACAGTAGAACTCCAGCTCTGCCAGCTCCTTGCCCAGTTTCTGGAATCTGTCCTCAATAATCAGAACAGAACACTGATGCCGGGCTCCCAGCTAAAAAGGAGCCTCTTGCACCATTTAACAGCCAACTTCTATCAAGAACCCAGCCAGAAGAATTACATTTGGGAAACATAGTTTAAGGTATAGTCTAACCACTACAGAAGTTGTAGCACTTGAAAGCCACATTTGTCAACCACATTACAGATTTTACCTTTAATGTTATACCTCTGACTTTTACTAGGGGTCACACTTGCATTTCCTGTGAAAACACCATGAGGACAGGACAGTGCCCATGACAAGGCACCTTTTCCTCTCTGCCGAGTCCTGCCCACTCCCCACCCCCCAACCTCTGGCAACCACCAACCTGTTTGTGTGTGAGCTCGGTGTGTTTTTTTGTTTTGTTTTGTTTTGTTCCAATTCCACACATAAATGTGATCATGCAGTATTTGTCTTTCTCTGTCTGACTTAGTTTACCTATCTGTTGCCATTCTGTATCCTCTTTCACTTTTGCCATCCGTAGACTTTCGGGTCTCTCAGCCCTCAGCTCCCCTTCCCCATACAGCACAGACTGTTGGAGAATCTCTTCCTCCTCTTCCCCACCTTCTCCATCAACAGTGTGGAGGAGACCAGAATTTGGGGGAAGGTGCTGCCAGGAAAGAGCTGGGTAACTTTAGGTTAGTCCTGTCACTTTTCTGGGACTTGGCCTTCCCATCCGAGAAATGGAGGGTGAGTCAGGCACTCTGCTGAGTCTTTAAATGGCCTCATTTAACCTTATTTATCCTTCTTCCAACCCTACAAGTGTAGGTAGTTTTATTCCATTTTCAGGTTACTAGACAGGGCTCATAACTTGGCCTGGATCACGTAGCCTCAAACTCAGATGGGTGACTCTGTGGTGCCGCTTCCCATACAGACAAATCTATCCCCTCCCAGTAGGTCCGGGGTGAAGGTCTAGGAATATGTTCCTAGGAAGCTCACCTGGCAGTTGGGATGGACAGCCATGTTCATGAACCTTGGCCTTAAATGAACTGCAAGTTGCCTCCCAATGGTCACTTTCATTCCATCATTACTTACCTTGGCCCAGGCCCTCACTTCCAAGCTAGGTTTACCAGATAAATGATAAGACACAAAGGCTTTCATTATCTCCCGTCCATGAGTATTTGCATTTCAACAGGAATGAACACTGGGAAGACCTGTGATGGCAGTGGGGGTGGGAGGGGAATGGAGGGCTGCTTTGGGCCCAGAGGTTCCTCCCAGCAGATAGGTAAGGCCTTCTCCACTTACGTGTGAGTGAGGAGGGCCCTGCTTGTAGTGGTGACGGATGCCATCCTCCCCGGGCAAGGAGGGCACACACAGGCTGCACACATACCATTCGGCTACTACATACTTGGATGAGACCAATGTCCCCTTTCTCTGAGGATCAGAAAACAATTCAGTCTTTTCTGACTTAAGAATATAAAGTTAGATTTTTTTTTTCCTCTGAAAAAGCAGGACGATAGTCTGGCAACAATAAACAAATATGGCCCAACTAGTGTCCATTAAAATGTCCATTACAGAAATCTACTTCCAACCTATTTTTTAAAATATATTTTTATTGATTTCAGAGAGGAAGGGAGAGGGAAAGAGAGACAGAAACATCAAAGATGAGAGGGAATCATCGATAGAGCCCGCAACTCGGGTATGTGCCCCAACCAGGAATCGAACCGCAACCTCCTAGTTCATAGGTCAACACTCAACCACTGAGCAATGTCAACCGGGCTACTCCAAACTATTTTAAAGATATCGGGAAATTCCTTAGTTCCTTTCACAAGTGTCATGTGCATCCCTGTGCCAGTCCCAAAGGAGTTGTGCTGAGTGACTGTAAAGACTGCATGGCCCCATTCCAAAGATGAGGCCGGGATCTAGCTGAGGCAAACTCCAGTCAGGGTGCCCTGCCATCGACACAAGCCAGCTCTAAGGGGAGCAGGAATGGGGCCTGGCCCACCAGGGAAGGTCTCCAGGGCTGCCCCAGTCCAACCTACAGCTACTGAATAAGGGTTGAAAGAGAAGGAAAGATTCAGGATGGGTGAGACACTGCCTCTGATGCAAATGAGCTGATAAAGCAGGACACACACACACACACACACACACACACACACACACACGCGCGAGAGGTTAAAGAGCGGGAGCAGAGAGGGAGGGAGAAGAAAGAGGCTGGTAAGGCCTTTGTACTGGATTCCTCTCCTGCGGCCACAGCACCACATCATAAACATTTTCCTGGCTGTGCAACACCGCCTGACCCTCCCTAACAAACACGCCCCGACCAAGGGTTATATGTGAAGGTGTTCACTGCGGCATCATTTATGTCCCCCCAAGTTTGGAAAGCTCCTAATTATCTAACAGTGTGGTTACAGAAATAATGGTTATATGCAAAATCACTTCACTTTAAACAAAACATAAGTGACAGGGGACGAATGGTTATATTACTGATTGGAAAAGGCAGAATGCAAAATTCTATAAATTCTGTGATTTATAAAAATATGGCTGATTGGAAGCACACTAAAGGGAATTCAGAAATGAAAACCACTTGTTGGAGGGGTGGAGCGGATGTTTTGCTTTGGTAATTTCCTGTAGTATGTACCAGTGAATCCAAGTCAATTCAAAAATGCAGATGTCTCTGGGAGACTGCAGGGCTCTCAGCCCTGGGCACCCCAAGTTGAGAACAGCTGCATGAGGAAGTGGAGACTTGTCTGGGGACTGGAGGGAGGCAGGCCATCGGGTACTTGAGAAGCCATTGGGGGGGGATGTCTACGGCAGACCTGAGTGGGGTGCCACATAGATAAGTCAGGAAGATATGAGGATATTTTGAGGCAAAGAACACCTCTGCCCACATTTCATCCTTCACTTGGTAAGCTCCTCCTCTTCCTTCAGTCCAATTCTCTTCTCATCCATCCTCTCTGGGCCCCCATCATACTCCGTGGGTATATTTATCACTGCACTTAGTAGGTTGTGTTATCATGATCTCTTCACATCTGTCTAGTACCAATGGACACTTCATCTTGGTGTCCCTGGTGCCTAGTGCCTTACTGAAATGTAAAAGATGCTAATGAGTGATTGTTGAATGAGAAATACATAGAAGAATATGTAAATTAGGAGTTCAAGAAGGACAAATTTGCTTATTAGACAAATATTTAAGAGGTGCTAGTGTTCTTAGCATTGTAGTTTGATAACTTAGATGGGTTCAGTATTAAAATAACTTTGAATGTTATTTAGTGTTATTTTAATTTTTTTAGCCCTGGCCAGTGTTGCTAAGTGGTTAGAGCATAGGCCTGAGACCCAAAGGGTGGTGGGTTCGATTCCCAGTCAAGGGCACAAACCTGGGCGTATGCAGAAGGCAACTAATCGATATATCTATCTCATCTCTCTCTCTCTCTCTCTCTCTCTCTCTCTCTCTCTCTCTATCTCTCTCCTTCTCCCCCTCCCTCCCTCACTTCCATTCTCTGAAAATCAATTGGAAAAATTTCCTTGGGTGAGGATTAACAAAAAAACACACATAAATAACGTTTTTAGGTTGATCCAAGACCTAGTCATCATTTGTAATACTGTTTCTGTGAGAGAAATGAAATTTATTCTGTGTTTCAAATAGCCAACTTCCAGATGAGGCTTTAGATCATGATGTATTCCTGATTTAAGGACTGCCTGTACTTTCCAAAATGCCCCATGCTGAGGCACTTCCACCAACGATCGGAGTGAGTTGTCCAGGGAAAGTTCCTTTCCAAAAGTTTAGACTAGAAAAAGGGAATGCTCACACTTTACCCTTTAACAGGAAAGTTCCATGAGCTCAGTCTGGATCTCCACCATTTCAGTCCTTTACAGAAGGTAGCATTTTATTTTCTCCCCTAACAATGCTGTCAGTCGATGGGGCAGATGTGTCAGCCAATGTTTAAAACATGACTGACACTCACTGCCTGAGTGCTGCCTCGTCAGCATCCCTGTCTGCTCCCCAGGAGCCTCACAAGACCCCAGCTGACCCTGCCCTGGAGTCAGAAAAGCAAGAAAAGAGGCTGGATGGGAGGGCAAAACTACCTCATTTTATTCAGAATGGAGTTTCCTTTTCTCGGTCACCAGTTAGTACATAAAATTATATAAATGAACTAGAACTTGCTAAATTGGGAAGGCCCTAAAGAAGGAGCCACACTCCAGCTTCAGGGAGAGAAGCTCTGGTGGCCACATCCCACATCAGCTGCCTGCACCAGCACCGGATTCTCAGACAGAGGGACTTAATGGTGCCGGGAGAAGGGCCTCCTTAATGGAACCAGGAACAAACAGGACTGCTGCCATCATTTAAAAGATTTAAATAAATAGGTTGAGCAATAACTGAAAACAAAGGATCTGGCTGAAGAGATGGGGGACCGAGGGATAGAGCTTATAGAAAGGTAACAGATCATTTCATTCTTTCCCTTTGGTGCTTGTTGGTTAAGAGGACGCATGGGGCATTTGGGGGCTGATCAAGAATGCAAGCGGCGGGGGGAGGGGAGGGGAGGGGAGGGGGGACCCTGCAAGTTCTGAGCTCCCCACCCTCAAAGGCCTTTAGGAGCACAAGGTGACTTGTGTTTTGCGTGTCTGCAGAAGCTAATGCCCTTCCTTGAAGTAAGAACAAGGGAATGAATAGACGAGAAGCTTCTTTGCTTTACAAACAGATAACCCCCAAGGGAGGGCCACTTTGAGAATGATTTTTCTGAGACAGCTGTGCCTCCAATGCACAGAAAATCACCCCCTCCGGTATTTGAAGAAATAATTTACTTATTCAAGGAAAGGACAGTCACGTTTTCTTGAATGCCACCATTGATTTAAGGAGGCGATATGCTTTGCACCCAATCTGAAGAACCGCCTCTGCTTGGTAAATGGAAAAGGAGTTTCTTGGCAAGTAAGGATTTTTGGCCATCGTGTTTTAGACGCTTCAGATACCAGATGCTCCTGATGCGTTTCTCTTAGTCCTGCACGGAAATCTCAGAAGCCATCCTTCCCTCCGTCACAGCTTCAGTGATACAAGGAGGTAGCTGCCTGCATTTCACACCTGTTCTGAGTTACACCAGAGGTTTATAGCTTGGGGAAAATACGGTTACTTTAACACAGATGTAAATTTCACATGGGTCGTTCGGCAGGCTCAGTGTTGACAGACTTCTTCATGCAGAAGAATGTTTTTCTTTCTTATCAGCAACATACTTACTATACTTACTACCCAATTTTTTCCAGAACAATACAGCTTATCTTACTACCGCAAAATGTACTTGGTCATTTATGAAATGAAAATATAGTTTAAAAAAGTGAAAGAAGTCAGTTGAAAAGGCCACATACTGTATGATTCCAATTATATGACATTTTGGAAAAGGCAAAACTATGGAGACGGTAAAAAGATGAGCAGTTGCCAGGGGCTCGGGGGATGGAGGGATGAATGGGGGGAGCACAGGGGATTTTTACAGCAGTGAGACTATTATTCTGTATGATGCAGTAATGGGTACATGCCATTATACATTTATCAAAGCCCATAGGATACACAACATCGAGAGTGACTCTAATGTATGGCTCATCAATTATAACAAATGTACCATATTAATAGGGAAAACTGGGGTGGGGGGAAAGGGGTGCATAGGTACTCTCTTTACTTTTCACTCAGTTTTTTATAAAACTAAAACTGCTCAAAAAAGGGTTGTTGTTGTTATTATTATTATTATTAATTTAGAATAGTGCCTGGCACATAGCACTAGTGAGTAATTTACTGAATACATACATACAATTTCCCTGATGGGGAGTCAAAGGTCCCAGTTAATGGGACTAAAAAAAGTCTATTTCTTAAAACTTCAGCCTCATGGCATCATCTCCCTGGACATGGAGAAGGCGGTGAGTGATGTTATTCTACGCTGGTAGCCAACATACAGCCTCCAGCAATTTCATTTGAAAAAAAGTTATCAGTATATTGAATCTTCTTATCTTTCTGGTGGTGGTGATTACTAGTCTCTTTGTTTAAAAACAAGCCAAAAAGAAAAAGAATACCAAGTGAGCTTACCTCTTCTCAAGAAGTTCCTGTTCTCTCAATTGGAGATTCCGTTACATCCCTTCCTTACTCTACTGTCTGGTGCTGCTGCCCTAGCCTAGGTCTGCCTGTCCTAATAGCGAAGTCACTGGCCCTGCACTCACTGTGGTGTGGGAAGGGGGATGGTTGGGTAACCCCAATCAATATCC
Organism: Myotis nattereri; assembly: GCF_964212035.1. Classification (NCBI taxonomy): domain Eukaryota; kingdom Metazoa; phylum Chordata; class Mammalia; order Chiroptera; family Vespertilionidae; genus Myotis; species Myotis nattereri. The sequence goes on from NC_138079.1 coordinate 40,647,469, forward strand.
ACACATCGAAGAAAATATCTCAAGGAAAAGCACAAGTAGTGATGAGGACTTGTTATGACTGGCCAGAGGAAAACCCACTCTTACAAATTTACACGTCAGTCAAAGAAAGCTGTGTACTAAATGCTGCATTTTGCGGCATATAAAATGCATTTCCCTCGGGTGGGGAAAAAATGTACCTAACAATTACCCTGCATTCAATGTGCCCTTAACACGTGTGTACCCAGTGACAGACACCAAGCTGAGCTGGCATAAAGCCGGGGAACTTCATATTATCTCACGATGTCAGTGGTGTCGGTGCTCTCATGAACAAAATTAAGCCTCCTCCCAGAAGACTACAGTAAAACCACACTCAGCACACGTAAAGAAGCACAGGTTTTCTTTTCCAAAGACAGCCTTAAGGAATGGGATGTGTCTGAGTGACATACCACCTGCGCCTCTTAAATGCCAGCAGAGTGAGCAAGATCTCCAGGCCCACTGTCTGATTCTCCTCTGTAATTCTTCTCGGGCTTGATTTCCCACCGGAAGTCGGACGAAGATTGGGAAATGTGTCACTAGCTCACGGATGGACCGCCCCCTCCGTGTTCAGCTTCCGCCGGCCACCAAAAACAGTTGGGATGGGAGCATGAGAGTCCCCCTCCAGGGTACCGGAAAGATGGGGCATGCAATCCAGTCATTCCTGGTTTTCTCTGAAAATAGGCTTCAGTTATTTAAAACCTCACACATTAATTAAGCCAGGAAAAAAATAGGGAGAAAAAAAATCTAAGAAATACACTGTCATACATTTCATTTAAATCTGGAAGAGAGTAGAAACTTTTCTTACTCCCTGAAATTTTTTCTTCATAAATGGGAACTGATGGGCAGAATAAGAATCAGTGGCGAGAATGTCAACAGAGGGCCGAAGGAACAGTACCAACAGCTGGGGTTCTCCATCTCCAGATGTGCTGACAGGCGTTTAGTTATTTTCTCTCATGGTACCCCAAACATGGAGGTCATTGGAAAGTACCTTACGGAACCTTTGTGTCTAAAGTCGGAATCTTGGAAGTCACTTTCTCAACCTTGTCCATGTCTCCTTCCTCCGCAGGGCAACGGGCTTTGGCTTCTTGAATGCACTCTGCAAAGCTGCCGCGGTCCTTGGGAACTTAATATTCGGCTCCCTGGTCAGCATCACCAAAGCAATCCCCATCCTGCTGGCCTCCACCGTGCTCGTGTGCGGAGGCCTGGTGGGCTTTCGCCTGCCCGACACACAAACCCAGGTCCTGATGTAACGGGAAACAAGCCATCCGCCCGGTGTTTCTTTCTCCTGCCCTGTGTCAACTCTCCTGACCGACTCAACACTTCATGATTTTTCAGATATAAAAGGTGGTCAGATGTCAGAACACTAACTCCTGCTGTGACTGAACCTTAGATGCATACCATCTTGCCCCTTAAATGTGATTTTGCAGAGGGTCTGGGTTTGGTTTTGTTTTCCATGCATTGTCATCTTTCCTCACTGTGATGCTACTGCCTCCCCCAAATCTAGTGGAAGCATTTTCTTAAATGTCCCGGTCAGCGGGGCCTCCCTGAGGTTCTGCTCGCTGGAGGCCTGGGAGCTAAGAAGAGGACTGCACAGCTATAAGACATAGATCCTGCTCCTAGTTCAACGTTCACAGGAAGTATAAGTTGACGTATTATTGCATTTGTGCTGAGGAGAGGGATTCTTTCTCTCTCTCTCTCTCTTTTTTTTTTTTTTCAAACAGAGTGACATTTCCTGTTTACTTAGAAAAGGACACCCGGCAATTCTAGCTATAACAGCAGAGCCTTTCAGAGAAAACCATGTGGTACCAAACAGGGCTGGGTGGGGCTCTTTCAGGAGGGACAATTAAGGTGGCTCTACTGACAAGAAAAATAAAGGCTCTGCAGTTAGCAGCAACGGTCTGAGTGAGCTGCAAAAGCAAGACTTCTGCCAGAAAGCCCAATGAATTGCTGAAAATGTGAGGAAATAGTGTCTGTGATTGTGGCATGTGGTTCAGACTGTTAGAAAATGAGGGAGAGATCTTTGGCCTCCATTCATCCCTCCTCCCCCTGCCCCAGCCCCAGATACCATTGATCTTGCCCGAAAACAGATTCAGGAAAAGAAAGCCTCTTTCTAAAAATTGGGTCTGCCTACCTGATTCCGCCGTTCATCCAAACTGTCTCTAGTCTGGAGATTGTCAGGCATCTGCATTGTTGTAAATTTTAAATCGGGGAGACATTCACACCTAAAGCCATTTGGAAATGCAAAGTGATACCTTGAGGGACAGTAGCCCCAGTGACATTGGACTTCATAGCTGGCATCCCTGAAGCAGGTCCCGTCTTCTGTCTTCCTCTGGGCTGGGGCACCCATCAGGGTGTTCTGTGTGGGATCACAGCCTGCCATGCCCAAGGGGCCCTCTGGCAGGCACGGCAGCCTCTCCGGGTGGTGTTTGGCTGCTCATTTTATCTGTGCAATCTGCCTGGGCCTGGAAGAGAGAGGTCAGCAGGACATTCCTAGGGGCTGTCAGCTACATGACCTTCTCACCCCTCAGGCCCGCCCCTCCTCCAAGCTCATGCTTTTTGCTCATCTTTGAAATCTGAAGCTTTCTTGTAGATGTGCAGCAGTGACCAGAAGCCAGGAATAAATCCCATATTAAAACAATATTCCTTTTTTTAACTCTCTCTTTCTTGTGAGAGGGTTACCTCTTACTTATTATAGGCGTTTCCAGCAGGCCTCAGCCCTGGGGCCTCACTAAGGAGAGCCTTTGTTTCCAATAGTCATTACATTCAAAGCTGTCTTAACCCCAGAGGCCCCTCTGCCTCCCTCTCCCTCCAGACTGTGGAGTTCAGACTCCCTGAAAAGCTTCTTTCATTAACATAAGCCATTAATCGACTCCCCCTTGAAGTAATTCTGGTCTAGGGGGGGCGGGGCAGCCTGGGGTTGGGGCTGGCAGGAAGAGGGTGGTTCCCTGGGGACAGGGCTTAGGGCCAGAACATCAGGAAAACTCAAACCAAAGACTGCTAAGGTGGCAGGCAGAAGGAAAATCAATAAAGACTAGATGAGATCTATTAGACCGATAGCAACGAAGCCGGGAAAGAAACAGGACGTACCCTCCCTTCTGCCTGTTGTAATATTGCGGGAGAACAAAGACAGCAGTCACAAACCAAGAAGGGACCCTGTGTGTTATTCTTCCGTATGGACTTGTTTCTCCACCTCTCTACCCCTTGATTTCTCTTCTTAGAAAAGACATATTTGGAGACCTGAGCAGGAGTTTTGTTTTTTTAGTTGAATGTAGCCTGTGCAGTAATAACAGCAAACGTAAGATGTGTATCTCCATTGACTCATTCAAACGAAAAGCAGAGGTGTGCATGGATGTCGTACTCTTGTCTTCTGTGACCCCTAACTTTGCTTGCTGGACCGCCTTTCCTTTTAGAAAGGTCTCCCATGTCCACTGTAGCTCTGAATGTGTAAGCCATCTCCCGAGCTGCGGAGCTCAGTTTCCAGGGAGTTTTATTGGAACGCTGGGTTGGGTCAGAATAAGGTAAACCAGCAGAACCCCACCGGCCATGAGACCGGCCATCAAACATCCCCTTCCGAAGGGCCTTTCTTGGCCTTCTTGTCACCTGATCCAAGCCTCCCAGGTGGCCCAAGAGGGACCTATTCTAATCTCCTGGACAGTCAGTGGTCACAAACCTTCTTGGTCACCACCTTTTCCACCTTTGTGCAGTTTTCTCTGCCTCCTGTTGTTCCCACCACCTGGATTTTCTATGAGAGCTCAGGTTCTTCCCAAGGTATGCGGTGTGGCCTGTCCGGCTTGTTCTGGGGTTAGCTAGCTTAAGATAGAGCGATGTGATTGAAGAGAAACTCTCCGCTCTATCAATGTAGAGACTGCCGGCACATGGACGCACGCCCAGCATCTCATTTCAGCTACAATAGAAGGAAAATGAGAGTGTGTGCGAAAGCAAAGGCCCGGGAAACAGCCCCACTGGCTCCTCTTTTTCTAACTTCTTTTCTACCTAAAATTTCCTCATAGCTGTTTAGAATCAACCCAGAATGTGCCTGAATCCTATTGTTATTGCTGGGTCCTCGCAGTAGGAGAAAAAAAAAAACACCCAGCTGCTCCAAACTGTAAATCCTGTACCACGTTACAGCCCCAGCTCCCACGCAGGCCTGTGCCTTGGAAGCCAAACCCAGCAGCCAAGGGGCTTCTCAGGCCCCGAGTGCCGGCCCTGGGAGAGAAAATAGATGGGTCCTAGCCCAAGCTCCACCACTAACCAACAGTGAGACCCAGATCTTGCTGGGGAGGATGGCAGTCATCGAACAACCCTAGTCCTCAGTCTCCCTGTCTGTAAAGGATTGGGACTAGTTGGCAATTGGGACCATTTCAGGATTCTAGAGAATCTTCATGAAAAGGGGGATTACCTACCTTTCGATGCTAAACTCATCTTTATACACACCAAGTAGGTTCAGTTTTGAAACTAAAACATCGGGAAATAGGCATGTATACAAGAGCTCGAGAAGTTGTTTGGGGAGCCCCCGTGGATGGGCCAGAGAACAGAGGTCTCATGTTGTTTGTGCTTCCAGCCTCGTAGGATCTGGAGCATTATCTCGATTTAATGCTGGTGCAACACTTACCTTTGCCCAGGAAAGGACCCACCCTGTCAGGCAGATGACTCTCTAATCACACTGCTATCGCAGAGGCTGTATCCTATAGTTACCTCTTCCCACTTCTCACTTTATTCTTGAAACTTGGTCTTAAGTAGATCTAGGCCTTCAGAAACAGAGTTATTAAGTGATTTCACCTAAGCTGGCAAATGTACCTTCATTTACAGATCTTACCAAATCAGAATTCAGGTTTAATCCAAAAACTACTGCACTGCTCTTCTGGATATCCTGAGATATCAAGGGAGAGATGGGAAAAGAATCGTAGTGACAGAAGGGAGAGTCCAAGATATCATAGAGAAGGTTCCAGTGAAGGATTAGGGCACCCCTGAGACTTTCTGAACCCTGGAATCCTTTCCAAAGCATCTCATGGGCATGCCTTCTGATTCCCTCAGCCAAAATCGAATATGGTAGTCTCTAGGTTTTTTCTATTCAATATCAAAATGGCCTTTACTTAGTTCTTCACTAAAACACCTCACCTGTTTGTGCACTAAAGGCTCTGGAAGCAGGGATGTCTGAATTTGGCCTTTACCTGGTATACCGAAAGATAGCTGGTTGGTTGTTTAGGTGCTTATCGGCTATATAATTGGTTTTCCTTTAACCTCTATATCATGTTGAACTTAGTCCAGCTACCAAACCCACAGAAACCCCAGTCACATTGCGACAGCAAAAAGCAATCTACACAATGGGACACTCTAAAATGAACTGTTTGTTTCTGCCAAGCAAAGTATGTTTTGAGTAAAGCTTCTCTCGCAATCTGCGTAATGCAGACAAAAGAAAATTGTCAGGATCTCCTAGGTATTTCGTGTGTCCCTTCACTGTGTCAGGTGTGGAGTGACAGCTCTCCACGCAATGCCCTTTGGCTCTAAGTATTGACGGTGTCTCACCTTCGGTCTTTCTCAGACAATGTGTAGATGTAGTTTAGTAATCCCAGGATTTTGAGTTCACGGGTCTGCTTAGGCCCGTGTGTTAGGCTAGCAGGGCTGGGGCAGGGGGAGGGCTGGGCAGAGCATTCGCTGGTCTCGTGTCATCTCGTGTGATTATTCAATAAATATTTATTGAGCACCTCCCGTGTGCGTGGTTGAGGCACTGTGCCTCACGAAGCTGTTTGGGGAGCCTCATACTGCCCCCACTCCATGTTGGAACCCCCCTCCTATAAACACAAAGTGTTGTTTTTTTTCCAAATTTAAAAGAAGTCATTGCCTACAGTGGGTAGTGCAGGGGGTCCTTGGAAATTGGAACTACCTCCAAGAGGAGGAGGAAGCCCTCAATGTCTGGACTTTGTTGAAGGGACTACTAACTAGTACTGGAAAAATGGAGCCACGCGGGTGCTGTTTCTTTAAATGTCTCGGCAGGAAACCGCCCTAAGGTAATATCCCAGGAAAGGAACAGCAGCAAAGATAGCCCCATCTGCATAATGATGTTCATTTTTAAAGTCCCAGTGTCTTCCAGGACATTCTTTTCATGCCCTGAAACTCGAGGGGGGCGGGCAGTCTGTTCCCAGAGGGCAGTGCTGGCGTTTTCTCCCCAGCGGAGTCAGCAAAGCCCTCAGCTGCTGCGAGTCCCCTGCCCTCAGCTTCCGGATGTTTCCTTTCTGATTCTGAGGACTTGTGACTGAGTCAAGTGTCTTTGCAGATATCCTAGAGCAGCTTTTCCCCTCCACCCTCCACAGATAAGCCGCCCAGAAAACAAGTTCTGACAGTCCGTGGCAGGAGATTTTCAGATTTCAGTTTCAAATCAGTGCATGGTTGTGGCAAAGGGTCTTGGAGCTGCTAAGGGCCTTTGGGGCTCTGCGGGAAGGCAGAGCAGAGAGGGAGTTGGTCATGACCCTCCCTCTCCCCCTCCCCTCTGAGAGCTCTGATTCCTTTTTAACCCGCTAGCACTGCTGTCCTCTCCCCCTGCCCTAGGCAGTGCTCGCTCAGCTTCCGTCCTTTCCCCTCTGCTCTTCCTTCTCCTTTCCTCCTCGTGTCACTCTGACTCTGGCAGTATACAAGGCAAGGCCCAGCTTGACTGGGGCTAAAGAATGTGCTGATCGATCTGCGTGCGGTGGAGGCCAGAGAATAGAACACATGAAGAACGTGAGTGGGAGCAGGGATGTGAGCTCTAGACTCTTGGCCTTGACTCAGCTCCCTGTACTGGGCCAGGTTTCCCACTGCTTCTCAGTTCCTGTGGGCGACAGATAGATGGGCACCACTGGCGTGAAACCTCAGAGGGGCCCATCCCTCGGAACTCACTGGCCTGTGGCAGGTAGACCCGCCTCTCCATGCCCACAGAGGGCCCTACTTGGTGCAGAAGGCTGGGTGCTTTCCATTCCGATGTAAATGCTGATGTTGCAGAGCCTGCCTCTCCTCTGCCTGCCCTACCGCATTCATGCTCCCCTTAGACTCAAGAGGGCCCAGAACTAGAAGGAGAAGAAAGCAGCCTCAGCCCTGTGTTCAGACTAAGACAGCGTTTAACGCCAGGCGAGCGGCCCACCCTAGAAGCAGGGAGGCAGGGTCCTCAGCAGCTCTCAGGCGCCTGGGGAGTGGCTGGCCAAGCCTGCTCAGACCCAGGCCACAGAGTGAGCACCGTGGGTTTGCAGATCAGCATGGCCCGTAAGGCGGACGGAAGGAAAGGCCTAGCGAGCTCAACCTCCTGCCAGCACACACCGGGTTTCTTGCTGTATTTGTATTGACTCAGAAGAGGACTCACAGTGCAGAGAATCCACCGCTGTCTATGGGAATTGTGCCTTCAGGGAGAACACACAGAAAATTGGCTGCTTTATTATGTGCAAACAAACATAAATTTGTTTGAAGTTACAGAGTATCTCCCCTCTCACACCCAAGTAGGCGTCCAAGAAGGAAACTCCGTCCTTGCCTTTGACATTCGCCAGGCCCTTCTCGATAGAACAGGACAGATTCATGGCTTAATCTCATTTCCACCACTGTTGTTATACATTCATTGAACTGCATCTATGTCCTAAATCAAGCGGAAGAAAAAAAGAAATGTTCTTTCTTGCTATGTGCGTTCACAGCATCCAAAACGCGGCCGTGTGTCCTCGCCCTGACCCAAAACAGACTGAACGGATTATGTGTCCTTCATGGATGTCTAGATCCTGTAAATAAATTCCTGGGAGAGCCTTGCCTTTCAGGTGAACCCCCATTTCCACAGGCTGAACCCACAATCCTCTCTCCTTGCACTGAGATCTTGGCAATGGTCCTGTCCTTGGTTTTGGTGTTTGGGCGTCTTGTTTTGTCTTGTCTTGTGTCTTTTCTGTTTTTACTGCTCTGTAAGACCTCCTGCTATGAATGTCCCAGTTGCCCCAATTGTACTCTATATATGTGCTGCATGTGTGAACCCCAATAAATTCTGTTTCGGGTTTCTGGAGTCTTCCTCTTAAGTGCAGCTGGTCTTGTTGTGAACTCATCGTTCTGGTATGCTCCTCTGTGTCTGGTTCCTGATTGCCAAAACGTTTGACCAAGTGTGTTTTGACGAACATCCCAAGACAGCCATGTGTATCCTTGTGAAAGGGCATGCTCTGTGGGGCTGACTCGTGTACAGCATAAACCCATCCAGTATGGAAGTGTGTATACATTTATATGCCAGATACTTAACATTCATGTAGCAGCTGCACAGATATGTCATGTACATCCAATTAATAAAAGAGCAATTTTTTTTTTGCTCCATTATATTCAAATAAAGATTGCCGAGTGACTGGCTTCCCTTCCAAGCATGAATTGACCCTTAAAAAAAAAAGTCCTTTTTTAAATGGACAGCGTGAGAACCTGTTTCCCTTGCTTTCGGCTGGCTTGAATTGCTCCTGTGGGCCGGTGTCATGGGTATTGATGTATTGTTGACTTTACAGGAACACTTTCTGATTGTTAGCCAGGACCACTGGGAAGAAAATGTTTGCGGGGGAGTTTGTGGCAAAGCAGATGCTTGTGTTCTTTAGCCCGAGAGCAGGAATAGCAAACAGATTTGTAACTGGCATGTGGTCTCCAATTGATTGGTAGTGGCTGCTTGGAACATGCGTGTGAGAAGAATGATGAGAAAAAGTGCTGTTTTGTAACATTGGCATCAGAGGCAGAAACATGGACTGTCTGCCACGGATTTGCTGAGTACTTTTGACTTCATTTCAAAGAAGACCCAGCTTCAAACCTCTTTACTAATAAAGGGAATTGTTATGCACATAACAAAGAAGATAGGACAGTTCCAAGGTTGGCTATGATGTGGCGTGGCAACATTATCTAAGACCCAGGTTTTTTCTGTCTTTTAGATCAGCCATCCCTAGCTCACTGCCTTTTGTCTCCTCATGGGCTTGAGATGGTTTCAACAATTCTAAGTGTCATTTCGTCACACAAATACCTTAAGGGCCAGAAGAGGTACCATCCCCTCTTTATGACCTTTTTTAAGGTTTAAGGGAATCATTCTCAATTCCTCCAGCAGACTGCCCCTCTGTCTCCTTGGCTAGATTTGCATCATTTGCCTACTCCTAAACCAGGCACTAGCAAGGGGAATATAATTCCCACCACTGGCTTAAACTAATCAAGATTCCCCTCCCCCAAGAGAACTTGAAAGGACCTCACCCTTCCTTGAAGCACACGGCTTCTGACTACGTGAACAAAATTGGGGTTTAGCGAGCAAGGAAGAAGGGAGGTAGCTAGTGAGTAGGCTAGCAACCGTGGGCTCCAGAACTGAGCCATTTCATGCTGTGACCACATGTCGCTATTTATATTTAAACTTAAAATAACTAAAATTAAATTCAGTTCCTCGGTCACACTTAGCCACATTTCAGGTGCTCAATTACCACGAGATTTCTTTGCCATAGAACATTTTATCATCAACGAAAATTCTCCTGGAAAACTCTATCCTGGCCTGGCCAGCGTGGCTCAGTGGTTGAGCATCGACCTATGAACCCGGAGGTCACAACTCAATTCCCAGTCAGGGCACATGCCCAGGTTGCAGGCTCGCTCCCCAGTGCGGGGCATGCGGGAGGCAGCTGATCATTGATTCTCTCTCATCATTGATGTTTCTTTCTCTCCCTCTCCCTTCCTCTCTGAAATTAAAAAAGAAAACACGACGCTGGACATTGTGCATTCACACCCCTCTGCAGGCTGTCCCTTCTGCTGGGGCTGCTCCCACTTCCTCTGGCTTCTCTCTCCCCGCCCCCCACAACGCCCCCCCCCCCCCAGGCCAGAGCTCTTATTTTTTCTACAGCAGCCCTGTTTCCTCCACTTCCTCCAGCAGAAATGCCCATCACCCACAGTCTTCCCCCTTTCCCAGGCCCCAGCCCACCAGGTCCAGGACCTATTTACTATTCAGGAAAAGTTACCATCTGCCTCCCTTTTCTGTCTCTCCTGTTGCATGATGGGGTCTTCCATGAAGGGGGAAAGAAGTCGCCACAGGCAAACACCCCCAGGAGTGTCGGGGATGGCGGCAGGCATGGAACTCACCAGATGCTGGCTGTGCCTGGCAAGGATCACTGGGAGGGCGGAAGGACGCATCCACAGGCCTGGCCTGGACCCGCGGCTGCAAAATCCCAAATGTGAAATTCCTAACAGTCGGTGTGTTAAAACAAGGCGACAGAGGTCCTGAAGGAGCAGCTTTTCCTCCTGATTGATGTCCCGTGCAATGCAGTCACTAACATCTATGTTAGTTGGCTAGGGCTGCTCTAAAAAAGCACCACAGATGGCTACAGGCCTCCACAGCAGAAATGGATTTTCCTACAATTCTGGAGGCTAGAGGTCCAAGACCAAGGTGTAGGCGGGGTTGTTGTCTTCTGTCTCCTTGGCTTTAGATGGCCGTCTTCGCTCTGTGTGGTCACATGACTTCTCTTGGTACAAGTCTGTGTGCTAATCTCCTCTTCTTATGAGGGCACTAGTCATGTTGGATTAGGACCTGCTCTAATAACTTCTAGTAACTTAATTGTCTTTTTAAAGACCCTGTCACCGAATTCAGTTACATTCTGAGGTACTGGGGTTAGGAGTTCAGCACATGAAATGGGGGGGGGAGTGCAAGATGCTACATGTGTAATTGTGTAGAGTGTGTTGTGTACATATACTTTGCACAGAATGTGGTTGAATATGCTTGTGGTCACATGGAAGAATATAGCACAGGCTATGTGTATTGTCAGCATAAGAACACCCAAACCTGTAGAAAATTTTTATAAAGGCTTATTAGAGCCAAACAGATACCAGGTCCGGAAGTAAGATTTCCATAGACTGAGAAAAATGCTTCTGAGAATTGTCATTTGCAGTTTTTTTTTATACATTTGGAATGAAGGAGGGAATGTAGGGAAGATTACATGAAAGTAGGAGAAAGCAAGGCAGGGAAATCTTTGATTGAATTACAGGGGCGTTAACAAGATGTGATGCTCTCTGGAGGACAAGGGATCTGAAAAAAAAAGGCATTTCAAAGGTGTATTAACACAGATGCACAAAAACAATGGACAGGGCTTGCATACGGCAAAAATAACATCTCACTAGGGAAGTTATAGGCCTGCTTACCATGTCCTGCCCGGGAATTTATGGTCAGATCACCCTACTGGCAGTTAGAGTTATTTCAGAGCCCCCTTTTCATCTACAGTGCGTGTTCATTCTTGCGTGAGGAATAACTCTAGGGCCCTGCACTCATGAGCCAGAAACAGATAACTGGGGACAGCCCAGGGCAGCCAAGCCAGGCTGTGAGGTCCTGCAGGGCTGTTCTCAGACCGGTGATTCTGCATCCTTCCGCCTCTCCACGTATTAAATTCCAAACGAGACCTCACTCTCCATACAACAATTTTATTTTATCCTCGAGTTGCTGAGTGCACTGTGGCCTACCCTGCACCACAGCCTCTGAGCAAAGCAGCCCTTCTGTGGCCTGTCCCTGGCGCAGCTTCCTCTGGACCGGGACCAGCTGTGCCCTGCTTGGATGCGAGCATAGGCAGGAGGAAGGCATTCCTGGAGCTTGGGTAGACAGCGTCAGCCCTTCACTACCGCCCTCTCTTTGTTGAGTGGGGAGAACAGATGCATCGTCATCTCCTGCAGTTTGCTGTCCAGACACCAGGGGGAGAAGTGAAAGCCACAAAGGACACAAGTTCCTGCAGCCAAGGCAGGTTCCAGGCCAGCAGCCGCCAGGGCTCCCTGGGGCCAGAATGAATGAGGCAGTGTGGTCTGGGATCAGGGAGCACACAGTCAACGCCAACCCTGACTCGTGTGCACCAGCGGCCACCTGCCTCCAGTCCTGTTTCTGGGTCCAGTGCCCCAAAGCCCACAGGAGGCAGAACAGACCCGAAATGCATCTCAGCCCTTTGGACTGAGATGTCCAAGGGAATCTCAGCAAATTCCGTTTTGGATGGGCCTGTAAGGAAAGCTACTGCACACGGCAAAAGGATAAACGACTTCTGAGTTGCCCCCACCTCTCTCTTGGGCTTTGAAAACACAGCACATATCCAACCATAGGCCCACCCTTCGCTGCGGTGTCGCACCCTCTTCAGCCTCCTGCCTCCACGAGAGGACTGGGCAGCCTCCCCCCAGAGCCCACCTGCAGCACTTCCGGAAGTGCAGGGAGCTCGGGCTCTCCAGGTCTCTGTCCACACTGAGGACAGTGGACCTTCCAGTGCAGGGGGCAGAATATATCCGCTGCCGCGAGTATGGCTTTGGGCAGAGCCAGCTCCAGGTTTGGGATGGGAGGGACCCTCTTTAAGAAAAATGATACAAAAGTATTTATTTAGAATGAGAAAAGAAGCTACCACAATTTATGAACTTTTATCATAGGCCATAACAAAATCCAGAAAAAGACAATACTAGTTTTTATTGAAGAACTAACTGCCTGACACACCTGTATAATTTTTTCCCTAAAGCATCCTCTTTGATTGCCTTTTTCTGTGACAACGGTTTCGCGATGTCAGTGTCACAGAATAGGACTATAAAATTAGTTTCGATTACTAAGCTGCTGTTTTTTTTGACAGTTTCTTGTTTCTTCACTCCCCACATACTTCCGGTGCTGAAGTCACAGACCACATTGGACTTGCAGTCCAATCTCTGGCTCTACATTTGAGACACAGGCGAGTGGGCAAAGCGGGCAGCACGAGTGTCCAGTGGGACAGCCAGCATAACTTCACCATCACAGGAGTGATTGCAAACCACAGAAACATAAACCCACACCGAATATATCCCCAACTCCAGTGCTTCTTAGCCAGAACCCCAAGTGCCCAGCTCCACCCAACGCCAGGCTGACTTTGAGGAAAGGAAGATAGAGTGAAAAGAACCAACAGTTTTAACTGACTAAGGAAACAATCTATTCACTTGCAGGTTTTTTGGTTTGTTTGTGTGGTGTTTTGTTTTTTTTTTTTGGGGGGGGGGGTGCACATTTTTAAAGACCATATGATCAGTGCCTTGTAAGGGACCCATGAAAACGGGCGCCCTGCCTCTTAAGCTTCATTAGTTTCCTGGTAACACTCCCCTGAGTTCTGGAGTCACACAGATGTGAGTTTGAACCCTGACTCTGCCACTTCGCAGCTGCAAGGGCGTGGAGGAAGCTAAAATTAGTCTTTCTGAGTTCATTTCCACAACCATAGGTTAGAAAGGATGACAGTTTGTATTTCACTGAGGTTTGTGAGAAAATGTAAAGAAAAGGCTGAGCAAAGTGCCATGAGTCCTAAGGAAGTGGTAGCCACTGTGATGCGATGGTTGGCTCGAAGCTGCTCCTTCACACTAGGATGTTGAGATGCACTCAGATGGGAGCCAGATCCCGTCGTCGGGCTCAGGTGGGGTGGAGTCCTGGCATTTCTAACTCTCGCAAGACTTGTGACAGGACCATGTAACTTTAGCTTCTATTGTCGTCAGCATGCATAGCAGGGGCCTTGGCCTGTGGTGACCCTGGCAGCAGCTCCAAGGGACTCACCCACAACCCCCAAACCCAGCTGCAGTTCCACTTCTCACAAAGGCAGCCTCACAGTGCCCGGCCAGATGCCCAGGTGCCCAGCTCCACGGGAGGGCCTCTGGCCGCCGGGAAGAGAAGGAGGAGAAGCAGTGGCACACACAGGATGCCGGGACCTTGCTGACTCCAGCCACCCATGAGTACATGGTGCAGGGCTTGGCGGACCTGGAACTGCCCATCAAGAGCTGCCTCTTTTCCTGTTACCTGGGGCTCTGTCATTCATCCTGCCGGATCGGAGATGCTCCACAGAATGGTAGTTCAGTCTCTCCCAGGTGCAGCTGTGGGGAATACACCCAGAGGAATCTTGCTTCCTTGAGACTAAGAAAAAACCCAAAGAGCAACTGTTCCCAGCAAGCACGCTTTCAGAACAGTGATGAAGGAAATGAATAATTTATAAGGAGAACAAGGGCCATGCTAAGTGATAGCTGAGCACAGGAAGACACCATGGGAAGCCAATGGCGAGACGTGTCTGGAGCCCAACATTGTGCCAGGCCCCATGCTGGACACTTTGGAAATAATAAAGGAGCTAGGAGCTTGGTCTCTGGATTCAGCCAGACCTTACTAGTGCTTCTGCACTAGTAAGCTGTGTGGTCCAAGGCAAGCGCATGACCTTCTCTGAGCCTCAGTCCCCCATCTGTAATATAAGGATACCTATATCCCACTTCAAAAGGATTGAATGAGATAATGCAAATGTTCAGCACACTCTCTTAATGGAGCCTCTGACGCACAGACTTCCTGATCTTAAAGTGGTCGAATTATCAACCTTTCCATTTGAGGTTAGTGTTTTGAGGAAACACTGTTATAAAGAAATCTTTGTCTACTCCAAGGTCATGGAGACATTCTCCTCACCTAGCTGCTTTATAGTTTTTCATTTCACATTTAGATCTACATTCAGCTGGGATTCTTTTGTGTGTGTCTTCAGTATCTATTAGAGGACACCATTAAAGGAGTGAAAGGGCAAGCCACAGAGTTGGAGAATATATTGGCAACTTGGATAGCCAATAAAGGACTTTTATACAGAATAGATGAAGGACTACTACGAATCAATTAAAAAGACAAAAAAAGACAGATAACCCAATAGCAAAGGAGCAAAGACTTAAATGGAAACTTCACAAAAAATGTCCAGAACAACATTAAACATACTAGTAGGAAAACAATTCATGAGTCATCAGGGAAACACAAATAAAACCATATTATGATATCACCAAGTATTGGCCTGGAGCTCTCATCAAGGAACTCCCACTGCTGGTGGGAAGGTCAATTGGTGTGATCGCTTTGGAAAAGTGTTTAGAAATACCTGCTAAAGCTGAAAGCATGCATATCTTACGGTACAGAATTCCTCTCCTTTGTAAATGCCCATCAGAAATGTTTGCATATGTGCACCAATGACATGTACAAACATGTTTGTAGCCAAATCTGGGACATGCCAGGGCAATACTGCCTTCCCCAGATCTCCCTATACTCACCCATTGATGATCACACCATTGATTATGCTCTCTCCCAGTCCACTTTCTGGCATTCATACATCCTTCTGAATTCCCCATGAACATTCTGATTTCTCCCTATTTACCAGCATTTTTATGATTTATTCTAAAATACATTTTACCCCTAGTTTTCTAAATAAGTATGATTTTAATACCAAGGTCACTAAAGATAATTCAGAAAAAGTAACTTGCACTTAATTGGTTACAAAGAAATTAATTTCTATGGGAAAGGGACATTCTCTTTTCCAAAACTTCCTTATAATACAATGGCTACCATTGGTTGAGCCCCATATATAGGGCTTAGTGCTTTATATACATTACTTTTATTAATTTATTTAAAAATGATTGTATAATTTATTATATTTATATTTTAAATAGTTTAACTTATTTAATTAACAATAAGTTATTTGTGTCCTAGCCAGTTTGGCTCAGTGGATAGAGCATCGGCCTGCGGACTTAAGGGTCCTGGGTTTGATTCCAGTCAAGGGCATGTACCTCGGTTGCAGGCTCCTCCCCAGCCCAGTCTGTAGTCAGAGCTCGTGCAGGAGGCAACCGATTAATGTGTGTCTCTCATTTCATAATTTCTCTCTGTCTTTCCCTCTCTCCTACACTCTCTTTAAAAATCAATGGAAAAATATCCTCGGGTGAGGATTAACAATAAATAAATAAATAAATATTATTTGTAACTCATTATAATTTACTAGAGGCCTGATGCAGGAAATTTGTGCAAGAGCAGGCCTTCCTGCACATCTCCCACTGGGGATGTGCCCGCAACCCAGGTACATGCCCCTGACCGGAATCGAACCTGGGACCCCTCAGTCCGCAGGCCGATGCCCCATCCACTGAGCCAAACCGGTTTTCCTTCCTCTCTGTAAAAAGTAAATAAAATATATTAAAAAAAGAAAAAGAAAAGAAAAGTAGGCCTTCCTTCCCCTGGCTGCTGGCCCCGGCTTCCCTCTGCCACCCAGGACCTGGGCTTCCTCGCAGCCGCAGCTTCGTCCTAAAGGTCATCCAGAAGGACGTCCAGTCTAATTAGCATATTACACTTTTATTATTATAGGTTGTATCTTAAGTAATTTATAATAAATTACTCTGTAATAATATTTTATAGCCTAATAGGTATACCATTATCCTCATTTTTCAGAAGAGGAAGCTGAGGCTCAGGGAAGTTAAGTGACTTGGCCAAGGACACACAGCTAGTAAATAACCAGCAACATTGCAACCGGGTCGCTCTGACTTTAGAGCCCCCAATCTTAAGGACTAAGCTGTCTATAGTATTTGCATATTTACTAGTAGGACTGGCCTAGCATCCATGTTACTCACCCAATAGTCTCAGTTTTGTCCCTTAGGCATCACGCTCTAACAGGAGAAGGCAGAGCGTCGCATTCTGGCTTATTAGAGTCCATTCACTGAAGGGTAAGCGTGCTTTCCATGTGTCTGTTCCCACACGGGGCACAGGACAAGCAACGGTGTTTTAGGAAACCAGACAGTCTCTGCCTTCACAGAGCTTTACCGAGAAGAGTCTCCAGAAAGGCAATAAGCATTCGTTTAGAATTATTTAACAGCATTTCTTAAACAGTTGTCCTGTGCCTGGCACTGGGCTGGCTGCTGGGGACATGCAGGGTAGACATACAGGACAGAACCAGTTCCTCTTCTCCCGGCCTACAGTCCAGCTGGGGAAGGCAGACAAGGAAACAGGCAAGGATCATATGATATGAATTATTACGGCAGACATCCGGGGCATAAGGGAACTTCGGGAGGAGAACCAGGCCCTGACAGGAGGGCTTGGGGAAGGCTTGCCATCCTGGCCTGGCCTGACGTTGGAGGAAGGCCTAGAGACTGCTGAGCTGTCGTGACTTGTCCAGGCTGCCAGGGTGACTTCCAAAGTACTCTTTTATCTGCCAGCCAACTCAGAGATAATAACTAAAAATTATAGCGTACTTAACGCGTGCCAGGCACTGCTTTCATGCTTCACACTTATCTTCTTTACTCCTCACGGCAACCCCATCTGTTTACCTGAAACCTGCAGCACAGGGAGATGAAGCCGGCCACCCAATCACATGGCTGGAAAAGGGAAGAGCCGGTTGGTCCCGGGCAGAAGGCCCCTGCACTGCACCCCTCCACCACACTGAACTGCCTCTCCACCTAGAAACCCCCAAATACCAGGTGCTTAACATCACTGCTCAGAACTGCCGCTGCCCCAATGCTCATGTTTTTCACACAATAGACAGAGGGATGTAGCCAGAGGTGTGTTGGCAAATATTTAACATCCGTCTCTCCAGATGTGTAGTGTTTGCAGGTTTCCTTGGTATTAATACTCCCACCATGGCTGATTTCAAGCTACCAGTGTGATGGCTCTGAGTGTGGATTTGCAAATAAAGGCTCAATCTCATCCTTATACATAAAGCATTTGTATCATACAGATGCAGCAGATGTCAATAACCTCAAAAGCATAGGTAATGGAAAGCGCAGTAAAATAATTAGGAAGTGATATGTTCTCAGTAGTTACGACCTTTGTCTTTAATATAACTTATTTAATTTTATGTTTATGTAATTTAACTTTTAACAAGGACTGTGTGCTTGACAACAGCTTGCAAAATTTGTGAACATTTGGCAATAGGCTTTTGCATGCCTGTACAACACACGCCAGCATTCCACTGGTCATAGCCACAGGTATCTCTGTTTGACTTGATTCTAAGCTCGAATTACCTGCCTCTGCCTCCCTTGCAGCCTTCAGTCTCCGCCAAGCTACCACCAGAGGGAGAAAGGAGAAGGAGAAGGGAGAGATGTTAGCAAGTGCTAGGCACCTGGTACCATGGCAGTCACTGAGGCCAGGGCTTTACTGCTGTTACTTCCTTCACGCTCTCACTAACCTCAGAGGAAAGAGAGGAATAAATATCCTCATTCTGTTTCACTTTTGCCATGGTATCCCCAGTGCCTTGGACCATGCCTGACACATAGTAGGCACACCCTTACTATTTGTTAAATGAATGAGTGAACAATCTGAGGGTGCAGTCAAACTCCTGAGCCAGCATACCAGGCTCTCTGTGATCATGGCCCTGCCTCCCTCTCCAGCCGCCTTTCCTACCACGGCCAAGTGCATACATCTCACTGGCACATGGCATGCTGGGAGACACTGCCAAGACTGCTCATGCTGTCCCCTCGACCTAGGAGGCCCTCCCCTCTTGCTTTCTCGAGTCAGGCTTCTCCAGAAAGACACTCTGGGAGACAGATTCACATGAAGGAAGTGTTGGTGAGGGCTCTTAATAATAACACCATGAAGGTCCTCTTAGTAATAATAGCAGCCTTGAAAGTGCCCTCAGTGGTAACACCCACGAAGGGGTGAGGAAAGCAGGCTTGACTGCAGTGTTGCTCTATGGCACATCACTGTGAAACAGAACCACATTTACAGGTGTCTCTATTTCTAAAAATAGTGGAGAAATAATGGGGAAGAAAGAGCAGGGTGCTGGAGCCACATTTTCTGGATCCATTTCCTGGCCCTGTCACTTCTAGCTGATGACCTCAGACAAGTTGCTTAACTGCTCTGTGCCTCGGTTGCTTCATCAATAAAAAAGAAAAATAGTAACTACCTTTTCGGATTGTTGAGTTAATATAAAGCACTTAGAACAATGCCAGGTACATAGTAAGCTTCCAATAAATGCGAGCAATTATTACCAAAGACGCATATTTTCAGCAACTCAGTTTAAATGGTCAGGAAATGACTGACGAGGAGAAAGATCCTTGGCATTCTTGGCTCTCAACAGAAGCACAGAGGAAGGGGCCGATTTTTGGCCTTCACGTCAATCACTGCATTTTTTTCACCTTCACACACTATGAGGCATCGTGTCAGACCTTCCACAGCAATAACTTCAGGCAGTCAGTTGAAGACTTTCTTTAGCATGTGCTCCTAAGACAGCATTTTCTCACCCACCCAACAGGAATCAGCTCCCAGGTGATAATGGCATCACTTCCCATCGATGTTCAGATGCTAAACTCCAGTTCTGTGGGATGAAGGAAGAACATGTGTTATCTTCTTTGTCTTGAGCTATTTTGTGAGCCGTTGAAACTGATGTAAGAATTAAACAGCCACCAATCTTCATGTCCTGAGTGACCACATCCTCCCATCCTGCTCTCCATGCATTTAGTTCTCCTTTCTCAGGGCCCCCCGCTTCTAGGGCCGTGGTTCTCAACCTTCTGGCCCTTCCAATACAGCTCCTCATGTTGTGACCCAACCATAACATTATTTTCGTTGCTACTTCATAACTGTCATGTTGCTACTGTTATGAATCGTAATGTAAATATCTGATATGCAGGATGGTCTTAGGCGACCCCTGTGAAAGGGTCTTTCGACCGCCACAGGGGTCGCGACCCACCAGGTTGAGAACCGCTGTTCTAGAGGAAAAACATATGGAGAACTTTCCCGCCTATCTGCCTTTGCTTACCTGACTGCTAGCCCTCATTCTCCAGAAGACGCAAAGGGAAGGACAGAGAGCAGGGAGAGCAGGGATATGGGAAGAGAGGGAATTCCCCAAGGAGGGGAAATGAAACAGGCTCCCCTCCTTCCCCAGAGCAACCCTTTTCCTGGGGCCTGAGATGCTCCTGCTGAGATTCTAATGAAGCCAGCAGCCAAGTTCTGCTGCCTCATTCTCCTGTGTGAATACATTCGTTCACACCCAGATGGGCTGTGGAGGTCCAGAGCCCCTGAATTGCTGATTATTGCAAGTTTTTTTTTTATTAATTCATTAAATACACACCAAGGAACTACTATGTACCAGAAGTCATTATAGACACCAGTAGGAAATAAAACTGACGTCCCCATCCTCAAGGAGGCTACATGATAATGGGGAAAGACAGACAAGCAAACAAATGAACAAGGTTCTGTGGGATGGTATTCAGAACTCATACACAGAACACAAAACAGGGTGATAGCCCTATATCACTATAGCAGCTACCTTAGGTTGAATGGCCAGGGAAGCCCTCAATGACCATTGACAAGGCTATGTCTCAAAGCTCAGTCTGGACTAGATAGTGTTTGCTTTGGAATCTATTAGCCAGGCACCCCCTCTTCCCACAAGGAGACAACAGCAAAATTAGGTAGGGCTGCATCGGGACGGGTGTGGGAAGTGTCACAGCAAAGGGAACTCTCGGCTCTTCTGCACCCTGCCATGATGCAGCTGCAACTGCAGCTTATGGTCCAGCTGCCTCTACTCGAGCTGCCGTTAGTTTTCTGTCCCAGTCAGTGAGTCTGTCTGTAGTGCAGACACTAAAGCCATGACAAACACATCTTGCTATTCCATAGCTCCAGGTGGGTGCGAGCCAGACCATGCCCCTGTAGACCCCACTTGCATATTTCTCACTATTGCACAATGAGCTCAGCACCTGCAGGACAACTCTGTCCCACTCAGCGGTGTCATGAAGGGATGGTACTTCACAGGTGGTAAACCTCAACTTTAAAAAAAATCTGACATGTCAAGAACCATATGATTTCACTCATATGTGGGATACAAAACTGAAAAGCAACAAATGAACAAACAAGAGAAATAAACAAAAACTCATAGACAGGGACAACAGCATGGTGGTTACCAGAGAGGAAGGGGGTGGGGGTGGGTAGTAAAGGATAAAGAGAGTCAAATACATGGTTACAGAGGAGATTTGACTTTGGGTGATAAACACACAATGTTTCATAGAATTGTACACTTGAAACCTATATAATTTTACTAACCAGTGTCACCCTGATAAATTCAATAAAAACATTTGGAAGGATCTGACATGTAAGCCAAGTTCAGAAAAAAAATTAAAAATCCATTGTGAATGTAAGCAACTCCACCCAAAAAGAGAGCTGACTGGACATGTTCTTTTGTGTCCCTTCAGATTCTCTTTTGGTCTTTGTTAATGTGCAGCAATACCTTGTCTACAGTTTTGGTCAGCATAAATACACAGTTCTGTGTCCTTTCTTTCACTTTTTTCTTTAACTTTTTCATATAATACATTTTCCCTCATTAATATTGTCTCCATGGGTCATTTTAACAGCTTTTTGTTTTTCATCTTAACAGTTTTTAAGAATCTAAGCACATTGAAATTATTTTCATTCCATTTTGAGGATTAGCATTGTCTAACATTTTTCACATGCATTGTACAAAGCTATAAGACCCTGCTAAGACCATTTTGGTAGGCTGGTTGGTTGTTTCCCCCGCTCTTGTGCCTTGTAGAAATATTCCACAGAGTGAAGTGACCATGTCAACGGGTGTGAACAGCTTTATAGCTCTTGTTAAATTTACTGGACTGCTCTCAGGAAAGACGGAGCCAGTTTATGGCACCAGTCAGTGGTGGGTGTATGCCTCTTTTCTCAGATCTGTTTCTAAGCTGGCTATATCAACAGGAAGAGATAAAGTCGTTGCAAACAATTTGGAGGAATTCTTTGTCTCATAAAAAATTCTCAAAGCCTTCCTTTAACCCCACTAGTAGGTATAAAATCTTAACCTTCACCCTGCTACTCTACAAACAGGCCACTTTATGCACCTGCCTCGGCCCTTTGTCTTGATTTCCTCTAAAATGCTCTTTCCAGATCATTGCATGGCTTGCTTCCTTCCTTGAGTCTCTGCGCAGGTAAAATTCTAACAAAGTGGCCTTTCCTCTCCCTCCTACCTGAAATGCCGCTCCGCCCCACCTGTCACCTGCCTGTCACTCTCCTTCTTCCACACTCACATTGCCCTCATCGCCACCTGACATTATAGGTACCATTTTTTCTTTTATGGATATTGTCTGTGTCCCTCCACTAGCATGTACACTTCATGAGAACAAGTACGTTGTCTCTTTTATTGGCTCCTCTATTCCCAGTGCCTCAGACATAGTAAAGGTTCACTAACTAAGAATGGGTGAGTGAGTGCCAGGTGTCTGATGGCGTCACCATTAGTTTGCCTGGCGTTCTGAAAAGTAAGTGCTGGAAACCTGTGCTCAGTTAACTGGTGCATCTTAAAAGTCTGCAGGTCCTGGGTTCTTAACTCTCGTGAAATTTGAGTCATCTCACCCCAAAAATGTACACTCACAAAAGTTAGTGTGTGATTTCTGGGGGCGTTGAATCTGCGGAAGCTCCTGATGGGCCCAGAAATCTCAACTTTAGAACTGCTGCTCCAGTGACTACAGTGTAACCCAGAAATCATAAGTGGGTGTCCCTGGAAACTACACCTGTTTCCGTTTGGCCTATACAAGATTGACTGGCAGAGTTTTGAGTTGTCCCCAAATAAGAAAAGCAGAATGTTTCCCATAAGAAAAAAAACCCATATTTCATTCTCTTGAAAAAGCAGAAGACCTGGCAGCACTTAGCCCACACTCCTCACTGAAGATAAGCAACAGCAGCCCCGCCTGGAAGGCCTGCCCTCTCCAGGTGGCCCCAGTCCCCACTGCTCCCTGTGGCTTCTCTGGATTAGAAGTTGAGTGCTGGTGACCATTGCTCAGTGGGTTCACACTGTTATTTTTCTTAAACCTGAGTGAAGAATAAAGCAATGGACTTCTGCCTTGCTTTTTCTTAAGCCAGGTCCGCTTCACTTATCTATGTTGCATGCCTGGCCCCTTTAGGAATTTGACTTAAGACCCCTTATCTAACTCAATTATAAATCATACAGTTGAGGAGGTTAGGACCCCAAAAGGTTAAGAGACTTGCCCAAGATTACATGGGGGATGACTTGAACTAAGGTCTAACTCAATGCTCTTTCTACCACACTGCCTTCCCAGCTGAATAAAAAGCAAAAAAAAAAACTTAGAGTGTCATAGAGACCATGGCCACCTGCAAATCTGCCAGAACTGAGCCAGCTTTCAAAGTCACCTTCGTCTATCTGCCAGGTGCTCAGAGACATCCAGGCCATGCTTGACCCAGTGAATGAAAAAACAAGTGAATGAATCCGTTTCCAAATGATAGTTTTATTTGGGGGAACATAAGATTCATTGAAGAGTCACTTTTCATGGAGAGTTGAAGGTACAGTTTTATTTCTGACCATTCATTTTTATTTTCAATGGGATTGATTCTATCATATAAAATGCATGGCTCTAGTTCACCAGGTGAGGTGGGTGCAGAGGAAACTGAGTAGGGATCAGCCACTCGTCCCCTGGAGGACACAAATGTGCTTCGTAACCCTCATAGGCTCGTTTGATTTTAAATACTGCAGGTCCCTTTAAATTCCCCACAGCTCAAGTTTCAAGTCATCAAAACTCATGATTTGTCCTGATTCCAACAGATAAGAAGCAGGTGACGGAGCCGCTGGTGCTGGGAACTGCGGCAGAGGTGACTGTGTTTCTCGTCTGATCATTGACACTAACCAGGCTAGACATGGGCCCTTCTGAACCTCCACCCTCTGTCTCCAGCTGAGCACTGCCTCTCCTTGGGAAGCTGTTCTCATCCTGACCAGTGGCAATGCTGTGCCCTGAGTGATAAATGAGCGCCGCTTGACCTTTTCAGGAAAGTCATTATCATTATTATAACGTAATTTAAAAAAGCATTTCCTCCTGAATATTTACATCGTCCAACCCCTGAAGACACTAACTGCCACTTCTAGGGGCCCCTGCTTCTGTTTTCTCCTTTTTTTTTTTTTAAGCAATAGATGCCCTGTGTTTAGCTAGATACATAGCCATAGAATAAATACCGCATTTCCCAACTTCCCTTGTAGACAGAAGTAACCATGTCTAAGCTCTAGCCAAGGGGGTGTAAGTGGAAGGATCATGTGTAACCTCCAGAAAGGTCAGGCTGCCTGGACTGTGGGCATCATAGCTGAACCTCAAGCGGTCGTCTCAGACCAGGGGGTGTAAGCCAACCTGGGGATGGCAGAGCAAGAGGCCAGAAGGAGCTTGACTTCCTAATGATGATGGAGTTTTCTGCCATTTTTAGCTGAGTCCGATGCTAATTAAAGCCACTAAAAATGGTGATGAAGACTGAGAACCGTTTTTTTGAGAAGTATGCAGTTAACTGTGCTTAGCTGGGAAGCCAGAGCCTACCGAAAACTTTCTCACTAGAGAAGAAGAAATGGATTTAAGGGGAGAATCAGTACGTTTCCACACCTTCTAAACTTTCCTGCATCCTACCTGACCCATTGCAATGTGTTCTCTGTATTTTTCTAAAACACAAGTCTGTTTAAAGTTCCTAAATGGTACTTGATGGCCTTCAGGATAAAGTTTAAGTCCTTTGCTGAAAGCACAAGCTCCGCCATGGCTGCCCTCTGCCTGCCTCCTCAGGATTGTTTTCTGCTTCCCCCTACATAGAGCTGCTAGAGTGAGCAAATAAAAATACACACACCAGTTAAATTGGCAGATACTTATTCTCAAAAGTTATTTATTGTTTATCTGAAACTCTAATTAACTGGGTGTCCTGCATTTTTATCTGCTAACCCTACCCAACATTCACGGTTACGTTAGCCATAGTGGAAAAGCATGTTTGTGATTTCCTGAACAGGTAGTGCATCGCAGCCCTATGTTGTTCCCTTGGCCTAAAAGGTCTTTCCTCTGTTCCTTTATCTGCTTAATTTCAATTTGTCCTTCACACTCAGGTCAAGGGTAATCTTTTCTAAGAAATTGTCCTTGATCATCACCAGGCAGTGACTGAAATCTGACTCAGCTGCCCCGCCTCCGCGTTCCTATATGACCAGGGCACACCTCTAGAATGGTACTTGTCAGTCTGTTTTATCACCATTCATGCCCTTGTCTGGTTCCTCCCTCTCCGCGACAAACCTCATGAGAACAATGTCAACTTTAAAGTTGTATACCCCACACACAGAAGGTACTATGTAACATGTATTTCAACGGACGAACGAGGCAGCAGAGAAGAGAAAAAATGATCATGGAGATGGGAGAATGACCTGGGTCTAAATGCCGATTCTGTCTCCTACCAGCTGTACACTGAGGTCAGTTTAGTACGGGTGTTCTACGGACAATTGATATTTTGCCTGCACATGTGGGTCCTAAACAGTATCAGTGTCCCTCCCCCTCCGTCTGGCACTGACGGTTGTTAGAGGGCACAGAGCTGGTGCTCATGTGAAAACAGCAAGGCCACATTTCCAGATAACCATCACCATGACCTTCCTCTCAGCACCGAGGAATGCTGATAAGACCCCAAACCAGGCACAGGAGCTCCTGCATCTCAGTGAATGAAGGAGCGAACACTCACTAGAATCTTTCAAACACAGCTTTCTTTTCTCATTATTGAACACCTGGTGTTTATTTAACCACTGAGTTCTTTTTTTCATGGTACTATTCAACTTTTAAAAATTGAAATATAATTGACATATGACATTATATTAGCGTCAGGTGTACAATGTGATTTGATATATGTATCGATTATGAAATAACTATCAGAGTAAATCTACTTAACACCTGCCACCACACATAGTTTCAGATATTTTACTTGTGATGAGAACTTTTAATAGCTACTTTCTTAGCAACTTTCAACTATGCAATATAGTATTAACTGTAGCTGCCATAATGTACACTACATCTCCATTCTTTATTTATTTTATAATTGAACCCCTTTATCCACTTTG
Source organism: Myotis nattereri (assembly GCF_964212035.1). Lineage (NCBI taxonomy): Eukaryota > Metazoa > Chordata > Mammalia > Chiroptera > Vespertilionidae > Myotis > Myotis nattereri. The sequence continues at coordinate 40,673,031 of NC_138079.1, forward strand.
CCCACCTCCCACCCCCTGCCTCTGTTAACCACCAATCGGTGCTATCTATGAGTTCAGTTTTTTTGTTATGATTCCACATATTATTAAGACTTGCCTTTCTCTGTCTGACTTTTTTGCTTAGCACAATGTCCTCAAGGTCCATCCATGTTGTTGAAAATAGCAAGATGTCCTTCTTTTTATGGCTGAATAATACGTGTGTGTGTGTGTGTGTGTACATTTTCTTTATCCATTCATCCATCAATGGACACTCAGGTTGCTTTCATGTCTTGGCTATTGCAAATAATACTTGAACATGGGGATCTGCAGATATTTTTTTGAGTCAATGCTTTTGTTTCCTGTGGATAAATACCAGGAAGTAGAATTGCTGGTTCTATTTAAAAATTTTTGAGGAACCTACATACTATTCTCCCTAATGGCTATACCAATTTACATCCCCGCCAATAGTGCACAAGTATTCCCTTTTTTCCACTTCCTTACCAATCCTTGTTATTTCTTGCCTTTTTTATAATAGCCATTCTAACAGGTATGAGCTGATATCTCACTGTGGTTTTGTTTTGCATTTCCCTGACAATTAGTGATGTTGAGTACCTTCCCATGTACCTGTTAGCCAACTGTATGTCTTCTTTGGAAAAATATCTATTCGCATCCTCTGCCCATTTTTTAATCACATTGGTTTTGCTATTGAGTTGTATGAATTATTTTCAATACTGAAAAATTTTTTAAACTGTTAGGAAATGGGCAAAGCCAGAAAAACTGATTCTAAGGCTGTGGCTTAAACAGCTGGTGTAAAAGTAAAAAATTAGCTATTTCACCTACATAACATAGCCCACTTTATGGAGTCTGGCTCTCCAGTGGTAAGAAGCAGAATCCAGTAGGTTAGTGAGGTTTGTTGTAGGGGTACATAGAGGGCGAGGAAGGCAGGGTCCTCGACCCCACGTCCAGGCCTCAGAAGATGGAACTGTGCTTTGGGCACTGAAAGACCCTCAGAAGTAGGATTTGGGGGCCTCCTACATTGGCAGGGTTTCACCATCACATTGTCTGGGAAACTCAGCCTGATTCTCCTGCTCCTGTTGCTGTTGGCTGACTTTAACGCCTCATATTCAAATGCCCCAAGGGAGACACTTTTAAATATATATTTTTATTGATTTCAGAGAGGAAGGGAGAGGGAGAAAAAGATAGAAACATCAATGATGAGAGAGCATCATCGATCGGCTGCCTCCCACATGCCCCCAACTGGGGATCGAGCCCGCAACCCAGGCATGTGCCCTTGACCAGAATCAAACCCAGGACCCTTCAGTCCATAGGCCAAGGTTCTAGCCACTGAGCCACACCAGCTAGGGCTGTGCTTCTTTCTTAATAACTAACAATTATTTGTTTAATGCCTGTCTTTTCTATTGGATGAAGCTCAATGAGGACAGGAACTTTTCTTGGCACTGTTTCTCCTCAAATTGTCTAGCTCCAACTTATTCAGGGGAACATAATTATTCATAGAATGAATGACCTTTTGTTATCATGCTCTCTGGACAGAATGTTTTTCATTTAAGAAACATGTATGCACCCCAGCAACCTCAATGTCGAGCAGAACCAAAATAAAATGGTTTCAAGTTTCAACGCTGTAGAAAAATTGATCTTCTATCTGGGCAGGTGCGAAGCTTTCCAAGTCCAATCTTGGGAAATGACTCAGGACAGTGAATGGCTGGCAGGCAGGCCGGGAGGGGCCAGGCCCTGGGGTGGATCAAGTAACAAGCTAGTGGGGAGCCAGGGGTGCTGGTCCTCCGCCTGCACAACATCCACCTCTGACTTTCCACCTCACCCCCACCGGCTTCACAGCAGCCACTCCAGGCCACACCGGAATAGCAAACATGGGGTTTTGTTTGCTGACTTGACTAAGCAACAAGGCTTGCTCTGACCTTTTCCCCACACAGTAATAAAGGGAAAGGGTGCATTTAAAGTGGAATTGCACCAGCTTCCCGTAAGTATTGCCACACTTTCAAGCTGAGCATCGCTGCCTGGAATGGGCGAGGATGTCTACCCCAGCACCACCCTTGGCATTGCCCCCAGCGCAGGTGCCTTCACCACGGGGAGCGAGGGCCAGCACAAGCCAGTCCCTGGGAGCCTCTGCAGGGCCAGGGGGCCAGGCTGGCTTTTGTCTTCTATTGTCCAGCACCTTTGTTGAAGGGGCCAGAGAGCCCTCAGTTAGCTGATGGCAACTAAGATGTGCAAAGAACTAAGGGTACAGGACTCAGCCACATAGCAAGGCTTCCTGGCCGCCCAAAGCATCAGTGGAGAGCAAAGAGCAGCTCTGCTAGCCCCACAGCACCTCTTGTATTTCACCTGCAGGCCCGGTCATCCTCTGAGACTGTCAGACTGGAGTTTCTCCTCTATTCCGACAACTCAGTTCTTCTCTGACTCCACTTCCATTACTTCTTTCCCTGCTGACTAATTCTCTCTGCTCCCTTCCTCCCTGCCTCCAGCTTCTGCTCCTTTTCACTGTGGCCCCTTTCTCTAATCCCATCCTCCTCCGCCCTCTCTGTGTCTCACCACCTCCCCAACAGTGGGCCCTGTGTGTTCAGCCTGTGACCACGACAAAGGTCTCATGTCAGACCCCCTTGTAGGCCATGGCCCCAGCAAATGGGAGGCTGCCACTGGGTTAGGTTAGGGGCCAATTCCTGGCTTAACCAACTGTAACTGGATCCATCCGTGTGGAGTCACATGGTATAAACCTCATATGCAGGCTCTGTCCTCGCAGGGAGAACACAGCAGTGAAATGAAAACACAAGCCTCTGCCTTCCTAACCGCGAGTTCTATTGGAGGGTGAGGGGACTGACAAGAAAGAAGCCAGAAAGGAAAACACAGGACAGATGACGGCTGTGATGGAGAAAAGCAAAGCCAGACTGGTGCGTAGAGAGTGCCTGGAGCAGGGCCGTGTGTCATTTCAAACAAGAGTACGAATGAGACAGTGGGATTCCTGTCATTAGGGACGTCATGAAGGGGAGAGGCCAAGAAGGAGCCGTGCAGGGCTCTGGCCTGGTAGACATGACGATGCTTCTGGACACAGGCCTTGACACATGGTCAGCACCAAGAATCATAAGAAGCGCTGCCCACTAGGGCCTCACAGAAAACAGAGAGATGCCTCCATAAGGAACATCGTGCAGTGTGTGATGCTAAGTCCCAGAAGGACCAGAGCCTAAGAGGCGTTGCAGAAGGGAAGCAGAGTGCAGGCACCCACTCTCTGTCTGCACCTGTCCTGCTGTCTCATCCTTACAAGCAAAGACGCCGTGAACGCCCCTTGGGCGTGATCGGATTCAGTGGGCTTTGGGTGCATCCGAGTCACGGGGGCTTGTGAAAGCAGCCCGCCGGCCCAGCCTCCCAGCTCTGGCTCAGTATGGCTGGGCTGGGGCCGACAATTAGCATTTCTAACGTGTTCCCAGGTGATGCTGCTGCTGGCCCAGGAGCCACGTGGTGGGAGGCGCTGCTCTCAGGGCACTCTCCTTGCTCCCAGCGCCTCCTATTCTTCCCTGGCTCTGCCCTCTCTGCAATGGCTGCTTCCTCTACCATTTTCCCTTCAAAGTCCAGCCGCAAGCCACTTCTTCCAGAAACCTGCACGGACTCTCCAAGGCCGAATCCTCGGTGCCCTCCTGAGAATTTCCCCCTTCCGTGGTCACTGCAGCTGCTTACTGAGCTCAGCCTGCCGCTCTGGATTGGGAGCCCTGGAGGACGGTCTCCAGTTCCGGCTCCCTGCTCCCTGGTATGTGTCCCTCTGCCCGCATCTCCCTGCCGTGTGAGAGGGAGGCCCTTCTGGGGGAGAGTTCCCACCTGCTCCTCCACGGGCTTTCCTCACCGTCCAAACCCCATCTCACCCTGAGCTCCCTGGCTCCTCTGAACATTCTGGTTCCAGCAGGTTTGGGCCCACTGTTGTACTGACATCTGGCCATCAAACAAGTTGAAATGCTTTCTCTGACAAAGCAATATGCAGTGTGAAGTTTTTAAAAGGCCTGTTGTATTAAGAGGCTCAAATAAGCAAAATCAAGCCCCAGAACGGCAATGCACACAGCGGTGGGTCAGGAGCCAGTAGGCCCAGCGCTGGGATCCTGCCTCCACGGCCAGCTGAGTGGCCTTGGGCAAGTCACTCTGTTCCTTCCTGCGCCAGGGGAGGGAACTGGATACGTGATCTCTAAGGTGCTTTCCAGCTCTCAGATTCCAAGATTGCAGAATCCAAGTGCATCTAGATGCTCAGCTAGGATACCCAGACTTCTAGCATGAGACTGCCAGGTCTGGTGGGAAATCTGCTCTTCCTGTGAGCTGTTTTCTAGTTTTATCTCTGCATGTGGAATCAGAGGCAACTCCCTATAGACTCCAGGTGAGTCGAGTGATCGAGGTAGCTGCAGAAGGAAATGCTGGAACTAAACGGTAACACACAGGAAAAGGTATATAGACCAGGGTTTCAATCAGCATCACTACTGCGTGGCTTTCACCAAATTACTTAACTTCTCTGAGCCTCAGTTTTTTCATCTGTAAAATGAGAGCAAAAACCAGTATCTACCTTATAAAACTACTATGAGAATTAACAGAAAAAAATTACTAGCAAATACCTAGCACAGCACAGATGTTCAGCCAGGGTTAGTTAGCTCTGCTCCCTCCGGACCCTTTCAGTCCATCTCTGCTGCTAGGCTGGCCCCTACATGAGGAAGACATTTTTGACTCTGAACCCTAAAGTCCTTCTGAGGAGCTTCTGGCCACTCCTATGGCCTTGCTTATCATTCATTCATTCAACCTGTGTTTATTGAGCTTTTACTGGGTGCCAGATAGGATGAAAAGAGTAAGTACAGATAGTTAAGACACAGTCCATGTCCTCAAGGAACAGGAGCTCTGCTTTAGTTAGGGATAGGGACAAATCAACAACTATGATATGGTGGGATAAATGTTACCAAGGCTAAGCACCGGGTCTAAGCACATAGGAGAGGTCAGAGGAGACTTCCTCAGCCGAGTTAATATCATAAGGGTGAGGAGTATTGACCTCGCTAAGTGGTGACAGGGAAGAGAATTCTGGGAGGAGGGAAAATGAATCTGGAGAGGGGACCAGGATCATATTACCAAAGGTCTATGTCCTACAATATGGAGTTTAGTCTTTAACTTAGGAGCAATGCAGAGGCACTACAAGGTTTTAAGCAGGGGAGTGGTAGGATCAGCTTTGTATTTATAAGGACCACTCTTGCTGCTGTGCAGAGAACGGATGAATGGGGAGGCTGGCAAAACTAGAAGAACGGAGAGTAGTCCGGAGAGCTGATCCAAAATGATGCAACTGAAAGTGGTGACAGTAAGGAATTTGAGAGACGTGCACAGGACACTATCTACAAAACTCAGCAATGGATTGGATGACAAAGTGACAGACGGAGGAATCCAGAATGATGAGATTTCTGGCCTTGTCACACACATGGGTACTGATATCATTAACTGAGACGAAGAACACAGGAGAGAAGGGGCAGGCTTGGGGCGGGGAGGCTGGGGGGGTGGTGGGTGAAAACAGTTTTAGGAGAGACAGGACTGGTAAGTCTGGAGGAAAGAACTGTTAAAGGTGGGGGATACCTGACCCTACTCAATATTGCAGAGAAAGAACCAATAGCGGAAAAGGGGGCCAGTAATCCATGGCATGAGGCTCCGGAAGAGAGTAAACGGCATGTGACCCGAAGCAGGTGGGAGATGACAGTGTGAGGCCATCTCACCTCTTCGGATGGCAGGAAGGAGGCAGCCACAGGTGTGCAGACACCTCAGGTCTTTCTTTCTCCAGGAGCCATGCCCTTCCCCTCGCCCATTGCCTCTGATCCATGCGGTTGGTCCTCATAGAGACCTTCAGGCAGTTGGTAAGTTAGTTCTTCCATTTAGTGAGACCACCTGGAACAAATAGCAGGTCTTAGATAAGTATACATGCTTCTGCTTCTCATCTGTGAAATGGAGACAGACAACTCAAAGGGTGGGTTGTAAGGACTCGGTGAAGCCATGTCTGAACCTGTGAACGTGCCTAGAACAGTGCCCAGCACACAGGATGCTGTTCTCGCTGTTAGCTAGCCTCCTTCCCAGGCCCCCGGTGTGCGGTGTGCGCTGAGGACCCTGGTTCACCTGGGGAGCTCCAGGGGCGCCTCCTCATCTGAGCAGGCTTCCTGTTTGTCAGCCCCTTTCAGAGCCAGACTCCTTTTTCAGCTGCCCATTAAAGTCCTATTTCCAATTTTCTGTTCATTTGCAAATTCACTTCCACAGTACATGGCACCCATGGGTAGCCTCTTTGAACTTGAATCCTAATGTCTCAGATGCATTCTTATTTTGGGGTTGCAGTTTTTTTACCGCTATAATCCTGGGTTTGCAGGGCTAAATGCAGTGGCTTCCTACAGATAAAAGGACTCTGCTTTGCCCCCAGTGAACTCTCAAACTCTTGGGTTGCCTCTGTTTCTCCTTTACACACATTTATCTTGTATTCACTCCCTGCAGCCTGACTTCAATATCATGAGTATTCGTGGAATGATCAGTTGTTGGTTACTCCCCAAGCACGGAGCCCTCTTTATTTATGTTTTTATGCTTTTGAATGGAAGAACTGAGCTGAGCTCTCAGGTTCTCCCTCAACAGAAGGTCCAGCCACTCTGTCTTGTGCCTGTGTCGTTTGTTCGGGGCCAGCAGTCCTGTCGGCCACTGTTGCACCCAGTGCCCTGTGCCAGGCCCAGGGAGGTGGGCGTCAAGGATGGAGGGCGTCCTGGAAGCTCTGGGCCTTCAGTCCCAACACGGCCGCCAGGAGCCAGTGGGAAGCAGAAAAGAGAAAAGTGTCCCAGTGGGGTGGGAAGAGCCGTCCTCATTTAGTATTTAGACTCTAAATTTTCAATTATTTATTCGCTAAGAGCCCATTTTCAGGGTAGCCACTATGACCCTGGGTCCTTGGTGAGTGATGAAATGGAAAGGGTATGACCACGCAGCCCCCTGGCAAGTGAGGCGACCAGATAATGTCGTTCCTGGCTTAGAGCACCCCTGTGGCCTCCCATCTCCTTTAGGAGGAAATCCAAAGTCCTGCCCAAGCTGCCCCACCTGCAGTGTCAGACTGTCCCTGGCCTTGCGCCTCCCACCACACCTGCCCGAGGCTTCTACGTTCTCTGTGGCCGCTGCCTGGGCAACTTTCCCTTCTTGGGGAAAGTGTGTGTGAGACAGAACTTCCTACTGGTTTTGTTTCTCTGGAGAACCCCCAAATAATACATGCACTTTGCAGGACGTTATAGGATTCATTATTACTAATAATCACCTTTATTTATTGAGTGCCACCCACCTGGTTAAGGGTTTACCATGCATTCCCTCATTTAATCCTCACCATGACTTTATGAGCTGGTACTATTGTCCCCTGTGTATAGTGAGAAAGCAGATACTTAGACTGACATCACTCACAGTTAGTAAAGGTGCAACCACAACTTGACTTTTAATCACCCCCTCATTCCCTCTCCACTGAGTGCCTAACTAAGGGATGCTTTTCCTGCCCAATAAATGTTTTTCCACCCCCACCCTAAATAACTGAAGCATGTTCAGTCACTTAATTCAGGTATTTGATTTTTAACCTGAATTTTGTTTTTTATTTTTTCCATCATCTGGTTCTATGCTGCCCAGGAGCTTCCAGGAGAGGGATTGGGGAGGAGGGTATGTGCAATCCTCAGACCACCTCACATAGACCCGACCCCCCCAAGACTCAAGTCTGCCTGCCCGGCAGGAACGTCCCAAGCAAGCCTTGTCTGCAAGGCCATAGGCAGCCCTGGGGCGAGGCCGGCAGAGCTCCCTGGAAATCAAACTCTCTTGGTTCCCTCAAGGGAGCCTTGTTGCTGCAGAATTTCTAGGTCCCCGGTTTCATGGGGAGCAAACAGGCTTGATGATTGGGTTTATGGAGGAGAGAGATGTGTGCGAGGCCAATTACTCCGACTTTGACAGTCCCATTTCGAACCTGTCCACTTGCTTCTCTTTTTCCTGATAAGCTCAGACACTAAAGCGAGCCGCCCGAATGGCCTGCTTCCAGGGAAGCAGAAGGTGGGGGAGAGCTGGGGCCTGCAGGGTGCTGCGGCTGTGGGGCAGGTGCCAGAGAAATGCCGCTCAGCATTCACCACACGTTTAACCCCACCTGCCCTGGTGTCACCTGGGGTGGGGCCCTGGGCCTGCTCTGGGGAGCAGGAGCCCTCGGTGAGAGGCCACAGTTCTTCTGTAACGGTGCTCCTGACTCCTGTGCTACTGCATGTTTCCCAGAAAATCCCCTGCGTCCATGAACGAACTCTTCTTCTAAGTCAGAAAGAGAAAGATGGAGTAGAGGTGTTGTTTCTGATTAAAAAAAAGCTTTTTGGGACAGGTAAATATGCAGTTTTCTTGTATGCAAATTAGAATGAGTTGTACAGCAGCAGGTTCCACTTAGCACTTGGCTAAGAGCTTTGCCTCCATTGTCTCCTTGGACATTCCCACCGTCCTATGAAGCATGTACTGCTGGGCAGACGATGGCCCAATGGCTTGAGAGATGCAGGGACTTGCCCAGTGTCACATGGCTATAAGCAGCATAACTGCTACTGTAGTTTTGCACCGGCAAAGGAGCCTCAGCAGCAGTGATGTCTTGGTAAATATGGGGAGGGCTTGTGACTCTGATCATCATTAGCTTCTGCTGGGAAATGTGCCTAAAGAAATGCTAGAAACAGTGAAGTCATTCCCTCCCTCCCTCCCTCCCTCCCTCACTCAGTCAACAAACACAGGCATTTACACTGCATGGGGTCTAGATGCTAGAAATAAGACCTAGTTCCTGTCTGACCAAATAACAGGCTGCCATTGTATGGGAGGTAAAACACTGTAAATGCCGAATTCAGCAAAACCTTCCCTGGTGGATCTCTCTTCTCCTTTGTCCTAAAAACTCATAACACTGGTTTTTGTTTTTAAAATGTTTTTATTCTATCGACTTCTGACTTTGGTTAGCAGATGTTTATTTTGTTAGTAATCCTTCCCATGCCCCCTTGACCCATATAGACTGCAAACTTCTTAAGAGTAGAGCTTCTGTACTTACCAGCCACTCAGTAAACATGCTCTGGGGTCATGCAAATCCTTTCTGATGCCTAATACTTTCCCTCATAGAATCAAAATGTCTACCTTTCAGGAGATCATCAGTTTCATTTCTGAGCATTGAGTTGCATGCTCTCATTTTTCCTATCACTTTTCTTTCTCTTGGATCTAAAGAATGATAATGTATAAGATGACTTGAAATTAAGCTCTTTAAGTCTTCTGTTCCTGCAAACCCAAGGAAATTAGGAATGTTTTTCAGAGATACACTAGCTTTAAGAATTTGTTTCCAAACTCTATATGTGTTCTCTCTCTCCACACCCCCACCCCTTCTTTCTCTTGTAGTCTCTCAGATCACAGTATGACTTTTCCAAATTCATACAGTTCCTTCTGGGCTGTGAACAAAATCTAGGGGGCTGAGGGAGATCATTGCCCCCCACCTATTATTCCTTAGGGTTCTCAGGCCCTGGCTATGTTCTTATTGAAACCCAAGATTCATTAAGTACTTCCTAAAGCTAGAGGTTTGGAGAAGGAGAAGGGAAAGCTGTAGGAACTAAACCAGCTGCCAGTTTGATGATCATAGTACAGAGCCAATAGAGGGCCAGTCATGGGGCGGGGAAAGGCAGAGGTGAAATTGTAAGAAAAAGAGCTCCCTTCCTCCCTGGGCCGAGGGAGCCATGCCCATTGGCGGCCCTCCAGCCCGGTATGACCTTGGAGCTGGAGCTGCGCAGCGAGGGAGGAGCCAGTTGTTCCCCTAAGCAGTGCCTGGTACCTGGCCAGGAGGCCCAGCACCCCAGTGGCATCACAGGTGGCTCTGTTGAGCCTCTTACACATTTGATTCCTGGTCAGACTGGCCTGGCCTCAGAAAGAGGCCCTGGGAGCAGCTCCTTTGAGGGAACCTGTGGAGGTGGATGCAGGGCGGGGAGCCCTTCGCTCCTGTCGCAGGATGGCTCTCAGGAGAGGTGTAACTGCTCCATCACCTTCCACCTAATTACAGTGCTCAGTTCTTGGGTCGGTCCCACTCTCAAGAAGGGCCAGGGCCAGCACACCCCCGGGCTGGCACAACAGGCAGTTCGCCTGCACCAAAGCCTCTCTCCACCTACCCCTGCTCCCCGGTATAAAATTCATACCCCCGTACTCTTTCCCTCCAGACAACCCCTGTGAGGAGGAAGTGTCCTCTGAGAGGGTAGGTCTCAGCCTGGAATGTCTGGTGTGCGGATCCCACCTGGAAGGCAGGAGGGCGTTGGGAAATAGAGGACTCGCAGGGGTGAGTCTCAATGCGCAGGTGGGTTAGAAGAACCTGCAGCACCAGGTGCTCCCTACACACTGAGGCAGGTAAAGGTCGGGGAGGAGAAAGTTTGTGAGGCAAGAACAGGCAGGGCACGTAGCCCTGGGCAGCAGGGCCTGAGGGCTCTGGCTGAACTGGGAGCTTGTGTCCCATGTAAAGAGGCAGCCACTGACCCGTCCCAGGCCTTCGGTGCTGCGTGGGAACATGGGCCCCCCCTGCCAGGTTTTTGCTGTCTGGTTTTTGAGATTTTTTTTTTTAAGAGAAGAACAGAACCAATCAGGTTTTTTTCCCCATGTTGACAACTAATTTAATCATTTTAAACACTGTGTGGCCCTGCAGAGACAGGCGCAGTGAAATAACTATGGGCCCCACTTGGTTACTAGGGAACACTGAAGGAAGAGTCCACTCAAGGCCAAATCTGCTCCCAGGGGCGCTGAAACACCACCCTTCCCAGCTCTAACACACAACACACAACCATTTCACCTGCAGGCGGCCCTTAATCAAGCCAGGAGCAAAGTGCAACATTGTCAGCCTCTTTATACCTCGGATCCATATCTTCACCCTGAAAACAGTTCAATCCATTCTTTTTTCTTTTTCCTCTTCTAGCTGAAAAAAACAAAACAAAAACAAACAAACAAAAACAACAATAAAAACCTAAACCTGCAAATCTTTCCCCAGAAAGTTTCTCTGGAGAGGCAGCACTTAATTTTAGAGACCTTTGCTTCCAGGTCATTAGTCAGGAATGTTCCAGGTGGATCCCCAAGCCAACATGTTTTGAACTTGGACAAAAGCCCTGAATGACCTTGGGCAAGGTACTTAGCCTATCTGATTTCCTTCTTCTGCACGCTAAGAAAAACTACTGCAGTGGGAGGAAAGCACAAAACCAAGAGCTCTGATGGTTCATCTTTCAGACCCTGTGGGCCTCAGGGTCCCCTACAAAAATATTCCTGGTTCAGGTCTAAGGCCCTTGGGGGCTCTACCAGCCCTCTGCTCAGAGCAGGCCCCTCTGGGAACTCAGGAATGCCCCCTGGCCAAAGTGTGAAATGGCTGATGTTTGAATTCTTTGAGCTTTATCCCACCTCCTGTTATCTGATGCCCTTGCTGAACTCTCCACACCCCAGGGACACTTCATTGATTCAACAGCCTGGTTATTTTACTAAATGACAAGCAAGGTATATGTATACAGACACATAAAGAAAATGCTATGTACATGTACATGTCACGTGTACCAAAAACTACGGAGTGAATTTGTGCCCCCCTTTTTTTCAAGGTTCAGAAGGTACCAATGCCCGCTTCTAGAGATCACATCCAGGACTTTCATGCTGAATGCCACTGAGTGTTTAGTGTTTGGAACTATATCCTCATCCTGACTTGGAAGCAAGTTTATTTATTCAGCATAAAAGGAAGTATTTGAACTCACAGAGTGTGATTCTCTGCAACTTTTCAAAGCAGCAAGACTGGACAGACAACTTTTAGGACAATAAGACATATTTCCCTGTTCCGAGTACCACCTTGCTATTTGGAGAGCCAAAGATTTGCCACCCTGAAGCTGCCTTTGGGGATATTGATTCTAAGCTGTTTATTAAGAAACAAAAGACTCAGAAAGAACCTTTGACCCCCTCCCCTTTCCTGCCCAATTGATTCGGAGAGAAAACCCTGCTTCCGGAAGGCAATCTTAGGCTGTGCCCAAGCCTACTGTGAATTAAGTATGGCAAATAGGAAGACCTCAGGAAACAGCCTTTCCGTTAAATACCTACCCCCTGTGTGCCATTGCTTCTGAGTTGCCCAAGAATTTGCCTGCCATGTGTGTTCCTTCTTCCTCAACTACCAGTAAATCACGCAGTCTTATTTCTGAAATTTTCTCCTTTGTCCAAAAATGCCAATATACCCAATGTTGCCTCACCGTCTTTGGGGTTTTCATGCTTGTGTGAATTCCCTGTGCACATGTACTGACAATTTTAATTTTCTCCTGTTAATCTGCCTCTGTTAATTTGATTATTAGCCCAACTAGAAGAACTTAGAAGGTAGGAGAAAAAGTATTCATTTTTTTAAAACCCATACACTATCTTACCTAGACAATTATAGCTATATAGGAGATCAACATTAAAAAGGACATAAGTTTAGTGAATATAGATGATATATATTTAAATGATAAAAATGAGCCTTTCCCCCCTAAAAGTCACTTCTATTGCATCTTCATTCAGTTTTGAACCACTCTTTCATGGAACTAAACATGTAAACAAGTTTTTGTGAATTTCACAATATTGCCTAGGTGAATGGAACCATTTTCCCATCCTATTCTTATTACTTTCTTAGGTTATACCAGCCGTGGGCAAACTATGGCCCGTGGGCCGGATCCAGCCCGTTTGAAATGAATAAAACTAAAAAAAAAAAAAAAAAAAAAAAGACCGTACCTTTTTATGTAGTGATGTTTACTTTGAATTTATATTAGTTCACACAAACACTCCATCCATGCTTTTGTTCCGGCCCTCCGGTCCAGTTTAAGAACCCATTGTGGCCGAAACTGGTTTGGCTCAGTGGACAGAGCGTCGGCCTGCGGACTGAAAGGTCCCAGGTTCGATTCCGGTCAAGGGCATGTACCTGGGTTGCGGGCATATCCCCAGTAGGAGATGTGCAGGAGGCAGCTGATCGATGTTTCTCTCTCATCGATGTTTCTAACTCTCTCTCTCCCTTCCTCTCTGTAAAAAATCAATAAAATATATTTAAAAAAAAAAAAAAAAAAAGAACCCATTGTGGCCCTCGAGTCAAAAAGTTTGCCCACCCCTGGGTTATATAGACCCAGCTGGCATTTTGTAACGACAGACTTGCACACACAAAAAAGAATTTAGGGCAAGAACAACATGGGACTGTAAGGTACTATAGGGCATGCATCGCACATGGTTTATATTTCTTTCTTTCTACCCCTCCTCAACATTTACATGGGACACCACCCCCACCCCCACCCCACCCCCTCCCCCTCCTAAAGAAGGTGTCAGAGTAATTGCTGAATCTGCAGAAGAACTCAACAGAGGGCAGTCCAGCAAGTGCTTTAGTACATGATGCATGAGAATTAGAATCAAGCAGCAGGCGGGTGGAAAGGCTGTCTGCAAGCTGAACCCCAGCTACTCCAGCTCTGGGCAGAGGGCGCGGCAAGTTCCCTGCACCCCACCCGCGTTCATTTGCTGTATTGGAGCTCTTTTCTGATACTGTTTTCAGGGCACAGTTTCACCATGTTCCCAACTCATCCCCTCTCTAAGAAGTGAGTGATTATCTGAAAGCCCCTCCTGGCTTTTTTCTCCCGAGAAGGTACTCATTGATCACTTCCCACTGGATTCTCCCCTAATACTTACAGCCTTGCATTATTCATTTAGACGCTGCTCATGGAGGGAGGACATGCAGAGTGAATTCCACGCAAGCTCTCTTCTAAGCCAGTGAATGGAAACCGGCACCATGCTACCTCAGACAGTGCTTGGTGGATACTCAAAGCCTCCCATGACCCCTAGATTTTTTGTTTTTCTATTCTTAAGCATAACCCATCATTCATCCACCTTTATTTATGCAGCTTGCGTTTTTCCTGACCCTTCTTTTTTGCCCTGGTCCCTAGCTAGACAGTGGAGCAATTAGAACATGCTAATGTAACTTTTACACCTGTTGTTCCTGGAGCTGGAGCCAGTATGACCCGCTGTTACTACTGGGTTTTTCCTCTAGCTCAGCGGTTCTCAACCCGTGGGTCGCGACCCCTTTGGGGGTTGAACGACCCTTCCACAGGGGTCGCCTAAGACCATAGGAAAACACATATATAATTACATATTGTTTTTGTGATTAATCACTATGCTTTAATTATGTTCAATTTGTAACAATGAAATTGGGGGTCACCACAACATGAGGAACTGTATTAAAGGGTCGCGGCATTAGGAAGGTTGAGAACCACTGCTCTAGCTGGATGCATTCTCACCGCATGGTCCTGTCCACTATGGGCAGCTCCTGGAAAAGACAAATCCATACTTGTTTTGTTTCATAGGACTGTTTCTAGGAATTGAACGGGTTGACTGGTTGGAGTGAAGGACCTTGCGTTGAAAGCATGTAAGTGACTTTCCAAGAGACTCCAGTGTCTTCCCTTCTCAGACATGTCACAGTTGCCACTCTCTCTCTCTCTCTCCCTGAACTCCATACTAATATTATACTTGTATAAGCCTGTTGTGCTGCTGCTCTGTTCTTTTCTGGGTGGGAGATACTGCGATGCAGGTACTTGTTAATTTACATTTAGGCCATTTGCCAACGTTTAGCTCCCTCCTGTAACCCAGATGCTGTTTCACATATCTACAAACTAGTGTAGAACTTCTCCTTCACAACGGGGCTTGTTGGAATCAAAGACCCAGGGAGAGGCAAGGAGTTGATTTTAGGACCCCAGTTTGAGGAAGGCAAGTGAAGGAGGATGCACCACAAAATTAATTTTGGAGAGGATTGAGATTGAAGTTAGTAATTCATTGGTATAACAAATATTCATTGGATATATTATAAGCAATGAGTAAAACTGGAAAGTGGACAAACTAGAACAGCAGACAATTAAGAACTCTAAGTCATGGAGACCCAAGAACTCTTTGAGAAGAAATGAAAACTATCTGGAAATAGAAATTTTATATATCAACTCTTCTCTTCTTTTTCCTTTTTTATGTTCTAACGTAGGATTCTTTCATCAGAGGCATCAGTGAAGCCTGATGGGGGCATCATAGGAGGAGAGTCAATGCTGTAATGCTGTCCAGGTACAAGGTTACAGAGGAGGAGGAGAGGGAACGGGTGGCCTCTTCCCGTGTGGCCCTGCCCACTAGATCCTGGGTTGTGTGTGTTGTTGTTTTAAGGGATTAAGAAACCATATCAAGGGAAGTCAACAGGAATGTAATTCCAAAACCTCATTTCGAGGCCAAGTAACTGACCAAGACCCTACCACAGAGTAGATACCCTGTGTTAGCTGAATTCTATTAAAATGTGTATTATCTATTATCACAAAGAAGCACTAACGTAAGTAGCAGAATTAGAAAACATTCTAATAATGCTAAAATAGAATGAAGAATGAGCAAGTCACTTAAGATTTAAAAGTGTTATTTATAAATTTGTTTAAAAATGAATTAGTGTAGAAATTTATTTTAAAAAATAGTGTAGAAATAAACTAAAAATGAGCTTAGAACTTCTGGTCCCTGGTGGGCGGGGTAGAATCTGAGGTACATGCTTGGAATTTGCCTGCCATGTAATCTTGAAAAGAAATTAGCTGTGAATGGGCCACATTTTCAAAATTTTGATCAAATGTTTTATGGCTTATTGAAAAGGACTTCCCACTTAATGGACCAAATTCTTTCTATAGCATTTCCAGCTAAATGCTTTCTTCCTTTTTTTTAAAAAAGCACCACATACAATTTCAAGGAAGCATTATTTTAAGGCTCAAGTTTATACCAGTTAACAAATTTTCTGAGAAGATATAAACTCCAGACATTCAAAAGAGTTTAATGTAACCACATTTTAAAGGAAACTTAAAGTTAACATTATAGTTTGCTAAAGAAATT
Source organism: Myotis nattereri (assembly GCF_964212035.1). Lineage (NCBI taxonomy): Eukaryota > Metazoa > Chordata > Mammalia > Chiroptera > Vespertilionidae > Myotis > Myotis nattereri. The sequence continues at coordinate 40,688,925 of NC_138079.1, forward strand.
CCTAATTCTGTCCTATTTTGTTTAACTTTACCTCCTGGGATGTTTTCAATTATTTCAAGAGATTGTAGAATCCACTCTCAAAGTAAAAATAATTTAAATTCATTTAAAAATAATTTAAATAAACATTACTAGATAACATGTAGCACTTGGAATGGGAAGAAAGACTGAGGGTTTTGTGAACTTTAACAATAAACACTAAGGGTTTAAAATGACTGAACATTAAGCAGTGTTTTTCTGGTGACTGTCATGCCTCCCCTCCCCCGCTCAACCTTGTGACTGATCAGCGGAAGGTCCCTGTCTTACACTTCAACAACATCACCCTTACTCTATACGTGTTTGCTCATAGTAAATTCTCACAAAAATATGGACCATAATAACTCGGATACTCCAACATGCTTAGAATACAGAAATTTTAGGAAAACGAAAAGAAGCTGCTATGGACTGACTGTGTCCTCCCACCCCCCAACTCTCTCCCCTCCCCCCTAATTTATATTTTGAAGCCCAAACCCCAAAGTGATGGAATTTGGAGGCAGGGCCTTTGGGAGGAAATTGGGGTCAATTTAGGTTCTGAGAATGGGGCTCTCATGATGGGATGAATGCTTTTATAAAACCCTGGCTGGTGTGGCTCAGTTGATTGAGCTTTGTCCCATGCACCGAGTTGTCCCATGTCCCAGGTTACTGGTTTGATTCCAGGTCAGGGCACATGCCCAAGTTGTGGGCTCGATCCCCAGTCGGGAGCGTGCAGGAGGCAGCTGATGGATGTTTGTCTTTCACATGCATGTTTCTCTCCCTCTCTCTCTAAATTCAATAAAAACATATTAAAACTTTTTAAAAAATAAACAGAAGACACAGGAGATTCTGTCTTCCGCCCTGTATGCATGCAAGCAGCAAAGAAAGGCCATGTGAGGACCTAATGAGATGGCAAACCAGGAAGAGGACCTCCTCAGGAACTCCATCAGCTGGAACCAGGATCTTGGACTTCCCAGCCTCCAGAATTGTGAGAAACAAGTGCCTGTTGTTTAAGCTACTCTGTCTGGTTTATGATATTTTGTTATAGCAGCCAGAGCTGACTGAGACAGAGGCCCTCACAAACCAGCTGTTTTTACTGACCTGGCTTAGAAATTGTAGAGAACAAATGATCATCTTTATATGTAGTAGGCAGACCCTATTTGTTAATGTCATTACTTGCCAGGACCTTAGATCTCTACTATGATTGTCAAATCTTTATCAATCACCTACTTATTCTGGGCAAAGGTCAAATTCCAACTGTATGAAAGCTCTCAATTTTTAAACTACAAGTCTCTAGAAAAAAAAATCCTAGCTTGGAAGATCAGTAGGGTTTCAACAGCTGTAACGCCCCACACTGCTGTCTTAGACCCTCTGGGTTACTTCTTTTATTTACTACTTGGGGTGTATACATGAAATCTTGGTACAGTACTCCAAGTGCTAACTTTTTTTAAATAATAGGAAAACATAAATATTAAATAAATTAACATTTGCTAAAGTCTCAAAGGAGGGCACGAATAAAGATATTTGATACAGAATTTCAGAGGAGGAAATAGTCAAGTTAAATTGGAAAAAGGAAAAAACAACACAAAAATAGCCATCCAACAGCCCAGGTAAGAGCTTGAACCAAAGTAGTAGTGGCGATGATGAGAGTGTAAAAAATAATATAAACAGAGCCAATCCAAGTGGAGTCAGAGCTGCCATGCCAGAGGATCTGCCTTCTACATCTTACTCCTCAAACCTTGGGAATGTTCAAACTGGACAAAATAACTTTACACTGGGCCTAAAGAAGCATTGTTTGCAAAGATAGCAAGAAAACAAACATTATGACAACCTACTGAAAATAAAGACATTCTTTAGAATTAGCATCACTATGTTAACTTATTTGCACCTACAGAGATTTCTTCCTTAGCTTCATACCCATAGAAATTCCTTCTACTCCTGTCATTGGTCTCCTTCCCTTTCTCATAAATACCTCCAGCCTTCACCTCCTATTCAGAACAGTACTCAGGTCTATACCTGAATCAGTGCTTCCCAAACTGCTATATATATATTTTTTAAATCTCAAATTCTTGTTGCTTCTCACTTTGGCCTTTTATTTTTAGGTTAACAAGAGCAAAGAAGAAAGAAGAGACATTAACCAATGATAGAGATATTCAAAGACCCACCGAGTCTTAGTGACTGAGTGGATGCTAAGGGATGGTCATAGAGCAGTGGTTCTCAACCTTCTGGCCCTTTAAATACAGCTCCTCATGTTGTGCCCAACCATAAAATTATTTTTGTTAACACTTGTGCACTGCTGGTGGGAATGCAGACTGGTGCAGCCACTATGGAAGACAGTATGGAGTTTCCTCAAAAAACTACAAATGGAACTCCCATTTGACCCTGTGATCCCACTTCTAGGAATATATCCCAAGAAACCAGAAACACCAATCAGAAAGGATATATGCACCCCTATGTTCATAGCAGCACAATTCACCATAGCTAAGATCTGGAAACAGCCTAAGTGCCCATCAGCAGATGAGTGGATTAAAAACCTGTGGTACATCTACATGATGGAATACTATGCTGCTGTAAAAAGGAAGGAACTCTTACCATTTGCAACGGCATGGATGGAACTGGAGAGCATTATGCTAAGTGAAATAAGCCAGTCAATGAAGGAAAAATACCACATGATCTCACTCATTCATGGATAATAGAGACCATTATAAACTTTTGAACAATAATAGATACAGAGGCAGAGCTGCCTCAAACAGATTGTCAAACTGCAGCGGGAAGGCCGGGGAGGGTTGGGGGGCAGGAGGTAGGGGGGTAAGAGATCAACCAAAGGACTTGTATGCATGCATATAAGCATAACCAATGGACATAAGACACTGGGGGATAGGGGAGGCTAGGGGACTGTCTAGGGCGGGGGGGAAAAATGGACACATATGTAATACCCTTTGTAATACTTTAAGCAATAAAATAAAAAAATATTTTTGTTGCTACTTCATAACTGTAATGTTGCTACTGTTATGAATCGTAATGTAAATATCTGATATGCAGGATGGTCTTAGGCAACCCCTGTGAAAGGGTCGTTTGACCGCCAAAGGGGTCACGACCCACAGGCTGAGAACCACTGTCCTAGAGGAATCCACAAAGATTGAGGTTTTGAATCTAAGAGACTGAACTGTATATACTAATAGGGTATGGCAATGGGAGGAAAGAGCCATTGGTAGATCAGGGGGTGATGTGGAAGTGGACGATTCTGACTTTTTTACCTGTTGAGTTTGAGATGACAGTCATGTTTATAGCATGACAAAAGGCAGGCATTGGTGAGACCTGCTTTCCACGCCGACGACGTGGTGTTCCTTGGTTCACTGTAGCCTTTTATAGTTGGGCTGAGCAGATCCAGATGTGAAGTTAACTCTTGACTAACTGAGCACCCGAACTTTAACAGCTGGTTAGCGACAGAAAGAAAAAAAAAAAAGGAGAGGCTTTAAAATAAAACAGGTCCCCACCAAAATGTTTAAGCAGTACATTGTGAAAGTGTGGCAATTTCTGCCTAGAGAATAGACCATCCTGTGGTCAACCTCTACCTATACCCTAAGTGAAGAGCTAAGAGAGCTAGGAGTCACTAGCAAATCCCCAAATGGAGAAGCCAGTTACCAGGAAGTGTGTCCTAGCAGTCCCCGAGGGAGCTGCTGGGTTTTGGAGCAGAAGCCACAATCCCTTTATCATATAATAAGTACTTTCCTAGAAAGATGTGCATATTTGCACATCTAAATTGCTAGCCTATTATTTCAATGAGGCTTTGTTTTGAAATAATATAGATTTGCCTTAATCAAGAAAATTAAATGAATCTGAACTAAAAACTGGAAACCAACAACCTAAGACATTACTTCTATTTTGACTATATTAACAGGTTGCATGTTTCTTTAAAAAAAAAATATTTGAGCCCTGGCTGGGTGGCTTAGTTGGTTGGAGAGTCATCCTGTGCACCAAAGGGTGTGGGTTCGATTCACAGTCAGGGCACATACCTGAGTTGTGGTTCAATCCACAGTTGGGGTGCATATGGGAGGCAATTGATCAATGTTTCTCTCTCACATCGATGTTTCTCTCTCTCTCTCTCTCTCTCTCTCTCTCTCTCTCTCTCTTCCTTCCTCTCTCTCTCAAAAATCAATAGAAACATATCCTTGGGTGATGATTAAATATCTATCTATCTATCTATCTATCTATATTTGAAAAGCATTGCAAACACAGAGAAAGTTAGAGAAGATAAAATATCAAATACTTATAGTATATGTACTAGAGGCCCGGTGCACTACATTTGTGCACTGGGGGGGGGGGTGGGGAGAGGGCGTCCCTCAGCCTGGCCTGTGCCCTCTTGCAGTCTGGGACCCCTCGGGGGATGTCCACCTGCCAGCTTAGGCAGGAGAGGCAGTAAAGGCTTCCACCACCACCACTGCACTTGCCAGCCATGAGCCCAGCTTCAGGCTGAGAGGCACTCCCCTTGTGGGAGTGCACTGACCACCAGGAGGCAGCTCCTGCATTGAGCGCCTGTCCCCTGGTGGTCAGTGCTCATCATAGCGACCGGTCGTTCTGCCAATCAGTCAATTTGCATATTTGCCTTTTATTATATAGGATCACTTGGATGCAACAAATGCCATATTTGCTTCAGTTTTTAAAGGGAAATTAAATGTTATAGATATATTTGATGTTCCTTGTCTACCTTCTCAGATTCCATTCCCTTCCCTAGTTTCTCAGGGGTTATTGCTATTCTGAAATTGGTATGTTTTTCCTGTGCATGTTTAATGCATACATATGTCCCAATATGTACCCTGTAATATTATTTTATATGTTTGTAATTGCACATAAATGAACATTACATTGTATTTACCATTGTCTATCTTATTTATATATTTTAGTGTGCTTACCCATTCTGCCACTAAAGGACATTTAAATTGTTTCCAGTTTTTCCCTGGAATATCAGAATTCTTTCTTAGCCAAAACTCAAGGACTCAGGTCTAACATCTGGTGCCATTCACCATTAACATCTGTACGAGTTTTCCTCTGTGTGGGGGGCTTTTCTAGAGGATCTTAGTAGATGTGGAATTGCTGGGTTTCAGGAAAGGTACATCTGTCTTTACCTTAACTATTCCTCAAAATGATTGCTCAAAGTACTCACCTCCTGACATTGTGTAAGAGCTGCTGATAGCCCTCACTTGTTGAACATTTAAATTTTTGTCAACATAGGGGTGTTTTCATTTTTATTATCCGATAGTGAAGCTTCTTTCAAAATATCCAAGTTTTCCTGGGTCAGTTAGAAGTTTGTTTGCCTCTCGTTAACTAAGACAGAGTGTTCCAGAAGGGCAATATATGAGTCAGGCAGAGCAAATTAAACTAGGACTAAGAGCTCCTGCCAAAGACAGATCAATCTGAGATTAAGATAAAGCATACTTGAAGTTAAAACCAATGGGAAAGAATGAATGATTTTAAAAAATTGATTCAGAACAGGTTTACAGGTATGTGGTAGAGCTCTTTATTGAGCGCCTTTCAGGTCTTATCGCATCAATACCTATGAGTCCAACAAGAAACTTCCAGGAAAAATCAGTGAAACTATCATCAGAGCTAGTGCCTGGACACAAACTGGACCTGTCCCTAAGCTTTGTGATGGCAAATAGATGGTGATAACTAGGGGCATTTGTAGTGGATCCTTTAGCATTCACCTGGGAGAAGAGAACACATATTTAATAGAAGGTGAACATATTGAAATTTGTAGTTCAGTTATTAATCTAAAGAATAGGAGTTTGGCTTCTGTGTTGGGGAAAAAGTTGGGACTCAGATAAACAACAATTCCTAGTTAGTATCAGGTATATTTAGTATTTAGTAAGTTCATAACTGTAACAACTAGCTGAGCAGCTACTACATTCCAGGCATTGCAGCAAGTTGTAGGCAAACAGCAGTGAAGAATTAGACCAAATCTCAACAGTCAAAAAGCTCACATTCTAGCCCAGGCTGGCGCGGCCTGTGGTTAGAGTGTCGGCCTGAGCACCTAGGGTCGCAGGTTCTGATTCCTGGTCAAGGGCATGTGCCTGGGTTGCAGGTTTATACTTGGCCCCAGTGGGGGCACATTTGGAAGGCAACCGATCGATGCCTCTCTCTCACATTAGTGTTTCTCATTCTCTCTTCCCCTCCCTTCCTCCTTTCCATTCTTTCTGAAAATCAATGGGGAAAAAATATCCTTGGGTGAGGATTTAAAATTTTTTTTTTTATAAAAAGCTTACATTCTAGAAGGAGATGACAAACAATAAATAAATAATCCACCATCTGGTGTGTCAGGTGATAGATGCAACTGAGAAAAGGCAGGGTAAAGGGGGTAAAATGGGAAGTGAGCCGCCTAGTCATTGCTGCTTTCTCCTGCTCATTTCCAGGCAACGGTGGGGATCATCTTCCGAGTCACTGAACTTCTAACTTTCTTAAGCTGTGAAATGGGAAAAATAATAATGGAATTGTGCATGGTTCCACTTATTTGTGTGCTAGAATGCAGGTTTAAACAGTCTTTCCAAACTTTGATTTGTTTAGAACTTTAAAGCAGAGGAAAAGGCAAGATTGCTGGAAGGCTTGCCGATTTAACATTGACAAAATATTTGGAAGTTGTCCAAAATTATAGGCTTTAGTGAAATGAAAAAGGACTTCATTGGGAAATTACACACACACACACACACACACACACACACACACACACACACACCTATGTACACTAGAAAAAGCAATGGGCAGAGACCCTGAGGAGGCTCAGAAGGTAGTTTAGGCTCTACTCTTCCATAGCCGTGGAAATCCTGCAGTCTCTGTGCCTCTCTGTTTCCTTGTCCATCAAATGATGTTAAGAGGCCATCAGTCCTACTTTTTGTCTCCCCAGACACTGCTACTCCCGCTTTTGCTTTTGAGAACCGAAACACTGTTGTGTATATTTCTGTTGTGATTCTTTTTTTTTTAAAAAATCCTCACCAGAGAATATGTTTTTTTATTGGTTTTAGAAAGAGAGGAAGGGAAGGAGAGAGAAAAACATGGATGTGTGAGAGAAACATTGATTGGTTGCCTCCCATACGTGCTCCAACTGGAAACTGAACACACAACCTAGGTATATGCCCTTTCTAGGGATTGAACCCACAACCTTGGTGTATGGGACGACGCTCCAGCCAACTGAGTTACGAGGCCAGGGCCTGATTTTTTTTTTAATTTATGTTGGACTGTAACAATTTCCTTTTTAGATATAGAAGTCTCCTTTGCAATAAAGTGCAGTCCTGTTCCTGCTCAGTGTTTCTCTGATCTGGGACAGGGAGAGAAAATCCTGACAACCCAAGGCTCCCAGGACTTTGAAAAAACCCTGATTCATTTCTTTCCTGTCGTTTCTTCATGCCTCACTTCTGGCGATGCTTTGAAAGCACGCTGGTCACTATTCTGGTAAATACGTTAAAATGATCAATAACATGATATTATTGGAAAATCACCAAGTCATTTCAAAGGTAAATGGAATGTTAAAGTTGCATGCCAAGATTTTTACTCAAGCATACCTTTTTAATCCTGTTTGAACCTCTTGATATAAATAATCTGTTATTGTTATAAAAACAAAGCTGCATTTTTTCAAACACCTTCATGCTTATGTCAACTTATCAAAAGGAGAGAGATGGGCCTTAGAAAACAATCCTTTTTTTAAACAATATTTTAAAAAATGTTTTACCATATCTAGTAGTTTTCCAATGTCATCTTTTATTTTACATTAAAGAAAAATCTTTTTGCTTCATTAAAAAACATTTTTTCACTAGATGGCTACAGTTTTTGTTTTTAATATGATGGCAAGCCCAGGGAGATGGCAAAATAAGCTGGCACATTGCCTTGTATCAACCTCCAATGTCAAACCTTAAGAGAAAATAGCCCAGAATTCTGCAGATGAGTTTCTTTTTTGAGATTCTGTGGAGAAATGATCTGTGAATAGTACCGTTGCCCAGTGAATGCAGACTGGATGGCGAAAGACTAATTTCAGCCCTTGCAAAAAGATGGGAACATTTGCTTTTACTTACAATGTCTTCTTAGTGTTAATTTCTCCATAGAAACATTAGTCATGATAGAGTCTTGAAAGCTCCCTAGAGCCTTCAGAGAAGAGCTGACCAACTAGAACATGAAGTTAGAACTACCCTCCTGCAGATCACACATATATGCTTCAACCTTCACTTTCTACTATGAACAGATAGTTACTCTCTTTATTACGATCTGTGATCTCTATCTGTGTTGATGACACCAACTTTGTATTAAAACTCCCCTTCATCACTCTTATTGTTGTCAACCTCATTGAAGCGCCCCTTTGCTTTTCTCTTCTACCTCTGCCACAGCCCCTTCACCAGGTGTCTGAACCTCCAAGACGCCTCACTCTAATCCGCCCTATAATCTCCTGCAGACTCACCTTCCCTGAACTCCCTGGCATCATGCAGTATCCACGCTGGAACCCTTTAAGAACTCTCAACTGATCCTATGATAATGTCCAGTCTTCTTAGCCTGACGTTCAGTGCCCTTCATGGTCTGATACCAGTTTCAAGGCTTCTATACTCTCCCACTCTCATGCCCCATCCCTTTGTCGCTTGTCCCTGCCTGTCTTCCAGGAGTGGACATTCTCCATCCAACTCATCCATTTTTCAAGGTCCACCTCAAGCCACGCTTTCAAATACTATTACCTTCCTTGACCATTCTAATTCACAGTGATTTTTCACCACCTCCAAAAAACATAGACTACCCATTGATTTGGCCCTAAATCACACACTGTACTAAAAATGGGTATGTGCAAGTATAGGGTTGTTAGTACTTAATACATGGAATCGAATCATAGAGGTGGGATGAACTTTAGATATCATTCAAGTCAAGTCAACATCTCCTGAAATACAGGAAATTCTCTCCCTCTGGGTGAACACTGGCTGAGATGCTGTGCTTCAAAATGTGGCCTTTTCACCTTTGATTTGCTCTTAAAATGAGTGGCAACTGCTTTTTAAGGAAGAAAACCCCCCACTCAACCCATTCCAACCAAGTGAGAATCTAATGCTTGGGAGGTTGTGTGTGTGTGTGGGGGGGGGGGGGGGGAAGAAATGGGTGGCAGTTAGAATCCTCCTGCTGTCACTCTGATTGAGATTTCCCCAAGTCCAACTGAAACGCCTTGTGCCTATTTTTTAATAACCACTCTAAGCACGGTCTGCAGATCTTTGGTGTCAGCATCATCTGACTGCTTGTTAGAAATGTAAATTCATGGTCCCCGAACCAACTGAACTGGAGACTCTGAGGGTGGGGCCCAAGAATCTGAGTTTTAAGTTAGAGAAGGACTACACCGCCCATATGAAACGGAAAACAGGTGGCCACTTTCTGTGTCTTTGCATACTTAAAAACGGGGCCACTATGCCACCCTTTCTTCAGCTAAATCCCTTATCACTCTACCTGTTTCTTATTTTGCCATCCAGCTGGTCACCCACACACTGCACCTTTGACAAGCAGCTGAGGGCACAGGCATAGAAGGGCCCCCCATTCCTCCAGACCTTATCCCTCTGAGGCACAAAGAGAAAAGCAGCTCCAGGTGACTGCACGAAAACCCCCCTTTTAAGACGGGCCCCATGTGGTTTAATTTCCTTAAAAGCCTCGCCGGAAGAGGTTTTTGTGTGTGCGACCCCAGCTGGGCTGGGCCGTAGTTTTTTACCGCGCGGGAGAGAGGCAGGGCGGGCCGAAGGCGAAAAGAGGGTGACTCCCAGTTGTGTTTTGAGTGGTTGCTTGGGTATCTCGCCCCTCCAGCAAACACTCTCAGTTTCTTGTCATGAAAGGGGAACCCTGTATTTTGTAGACAAGGAGGCAGAGAAGCAACTTTCGAAGGGGTAGGGAGGGGGGCGGGGGAAGACGAGAAATCAAGGCTCCATCTCCCCAGGGGAAAAGGAACCGCGCTGTTTGTCCTGTAACAGCAACACGCTGGGCGACGGGGGCTGCCTGCGTCTTCTGCGGTTTTCCTTGCCCTGGCGCGCGGGGGTTCACTTCCACCTCTAACGCTCCAGACGTGAAGCGTCAGGCGGGCGCTGCAGTCCGGGCCGCCAGCTCTGCCCCGGCCCCAGCTGCAGGGGATCCCGGCCCCGCGACCGCGCAGCCACTTTCTCCCCGGCCGGGCAGGGGCGGGTCCTCGCGGCCCGGGCGCTGCGCCCCACACGCGGTAGGGGTCGCTGCGCCGCGGCGCGCTCGCTGCGCGTTGGATAACGGGGCCGGGCTGGAGGAGAAAGGAAACCTGCCGAGGGAGGCGGCGGCAGCCGAGAGGGAGCGAGGAAGGAGAGTTCACTTTGGCTCCGGTGTCAGCGCGCGGCGGCTGCACGGGCGCTGACGAGGGAGCAGCGAGGGAGCCGGTCGCCCATCCCGGGACGGCTCGGGGAGGGCAGCGAGAAGCCGGATACGAGCGCGCCGGCGGGGCGCGGAGCCGGCGAGCCTGGCGAGCGAGGGAAGCCGCGGGGGGCGCGCCCGGGGCGGGCCCCCGGAGCCGCGCAGGATGCCCCACGAGGAGCTGCCGTCCTTGCAGAGACCCCGCTATGGCTGTAAGTGCGCCGGGCGTGCGGGTTCCCACCGCCGGGGAACCCTCTCCCCGAGGAGTTGGAAAAGCCGAGGGAGCCGGGTGCGCGCCGCGGGGAGAGCGGGAGGGCAGCGGTTGTGTGGCTGCAAAGTTGGGAGGTGGAGTTGGAAAGGGGAGGAAGCGACGCCCTCCCACTCTCCCCACACATTTCAGATCCCCAGCTGGCAACACCTACGCTCTACCCGCAACCCCCGCCCCCCCGCCCCGGGGCGCGCCGGCAGCGCTGGGTCTGCGCGCTGGGACCGACCAGGTTGGGGGCTTATGGGTATCAGGTGAGGAGCCCGCGGGGCTCCAGGCCGCTGCCCGCTTGGGCCAGGGGGTGGCGTAAGGGACCGGATTCGGCCGACTCGGAAGGAAAGGAAAGTTTGTTTGCTGCGGCTACAGGTGGGCGCCGAAGTGGTGTGCCCGCGCACTGCGCTCGCGTGGCCAGCGCGGCTTTTCTGGAAGGCAGGCATTTCCTCCTATCGCGCTCCCTCGGGCTTCACCTGAGCCGAAGGAGCCAGTTTGGGCCCCACAGATGTGAACCCTTTCGTGCTGCTGCCGAAGGGAACACCTCCGGCCCCAGCGTCTCCTCGCTCCCCTCTAACCCCGCGGGGACAGTGCCGCGACGCGGGAGGGCTGCCGCGGAGAGAGGAGCGCGCGTGACTAGAACGAGACGGTGTCCATTACCCCAGGGCCTGCCCTCTGAGAGAGGTTGCTTTAGAGGCGGGTCGGGGGTGGATGGAGCCAGATTAGCACCAACCACGTGGCTTCGTGTGCAGAGTTCAGAGTCTTTACTAAACATGTGCCAGGAAGTATTTCTTCTAAAACAAACAGAAAGTTGGCGCTCGTGTTCTCTCTCTCTCTCTCTCTCTCTCTCTCTCTCTCTCTCTCTCTCCCTCCTCCTTCTCTCTCTCTCTCCAGGGTTGGTCCTATTAGTGAGGCTTGGCCAAGGACCACAGGTTAATCTTTGTGGAGGCTGGCCTTGGTGGCAAAGGTACCAGGTTTTGGGTAAGGTGGAGTCGTAGGGTTGTTTTTTTGTGGTTTGCCTGGTTGGGAGGCCCACACACTTGCCTAAGAAAAAAAAGGGGAGTAGTCAACTTGTGTAAGTTCCCTCTCCCCTTCCTTGGAATGGAGTGTCAGAGATGGCAAGTTCGTTTACCAGCGTGACCCTGCTGGTGTCAGGCAGTGAGGAGGAGGCCTGGGGAGTCAGCTAAAGCCTCCGTGCTCTAGGGAAATGCATTTAGCAGTTAACCAAGACCCAGTTCTTTGCAGCCTTAGTTTGCACTTTGGTAAACCACACAGACAGCAGAGTTCCTTGGGTGCAAGGAGGCACGCTGGGCTCATCCAAATTGGAGAAAGCCCTTTATATATGTGAAGAGCTCCCAGAACATGTAGTAGCACAAGCATGTCAAACTCAAAGGCTAACACGGGCCAAACAAGGTTTGTTTATGTGGGCCGCAAAAAAACACAAAAGCTTCAATTTTCATAGAAACGTAGGTTTATTTGGATAGAGACATGCTGAATACGAAGGGCTGAAATAAATAATTGTTAACATAAAATAATAGAACATTTTAATAAAATTAACATTTTTTTCTTGAACATTCACTTACCAGACACTGAATAACTGCACAAATTAATAAGTGTAACAAAAATAAACCCATTTTTCTTGTTCTCCGAGAGCAAAATATTTCCTGTTGCGCGCACCAAACAAGTCAGTCCAAGACTAATGATGTGACAATCGGCTGCTAAAATATTCGCTGCTAGTATTAGTGGAGAGAAATGGTGCCCCTGCATGTAAGGCGTGTAAGGGAAATGGATGCAACATTATCATAGTAATCAGTCATTAGCAAACGTTGTAGTTCGTTATTCATAATTATGTATAACAGAATATTGTAAAAATTAAGTTAAGGCATTTTTATTAAAACGTTTCTTACATACCATTATATTGGCTGGGCCGCAAAAAATTCATGTGGGCTGCATGTGGCCCCCAGGCCACGAGTTTGACATGCTTGTAGTAGCATCACTCAAATTATAAGATGACCACGAAGTCTGGAAACTGGGTGAATATGTCACCTTTTAAACCATGGTCTGTTCCGTGTGCGGCCCTTCACTAGTTCATTGTGGTGTGAAAAGTTGCAGTGAGTGGAGTGTGTTCATGCAGCTTTCCATCTGTCTCTGCATGTGCATCTGACATGTTGCTTCGTTTTCATTAATTACACCCCTCAGAAGCAGCAGTCGAGGAAGTCAGATCCCACGGGTGTGAAGAGCGCTCCACATGGCCACTGTCTTAGGAAATCGTCATCCAGCTTTCCTCCCGATTCTGGTCCCGTATGCCACCTTGTCAGAGTCACTCCTGTTTCCCTTCCCCCAGGTCATGAAGAGCTGGCATTCTTTGGTCACTTCATGTAGTAGTAAGTGGGAAATATTTGCCAGTTTCCAGACTTTCGGACCACCCTGAAATGTGAAGGCTTTAATGCCATAGCCTGTAAGGTCCTAAAATGAACATTTCTCTGATTTTGATACCAGTTGTGTGACTGGTACATGTTCGTAATCTATTTTGAAAGTATCTGGTGGCATATACATTAGTGTTAATAAGTGCTACCTAACATTGACTATTCATGCAAAAGGGGATGATATGATGTCTTAGGATAGATCATTTCTGGTTGTTGTTGGCTTTCTGGGCTTCTGTCAACACAAGGACAATGCAGGCTTGTCCATGCTGTGTTGCATGATAGGGCTTCACGTTTTACTTTTTGTGGGTTTGGTAAGTACAGGTTCAATAAAACCTCAAACTATACCAAACAGACTTTATCCCAGACATTTAAAAATAAGCAAAGTCCCAGTACATTCCCTGTTCATTGTTACCATTTCAGTTCCAGTGTTGTACATTTTGAGTAAAAGGAACTTGAGACAGGGCTTTAAAAACAGCAATTTGGTAGTTTGAATTAAGTTGTTAGAGTTGTTTCAGGTCTGGTCTTCTGTTTGCCATCTCTTCTTCTCCCCTTGAAATGCCTTTTAATTTAGTAATTCTTGTACAGGGTAAATAAGCTCAGCTCAGACTGTTAGAGTATCTTTCCTCTCCGCCGGGCTGAGTGTCTGTAAAACACTGTGGAGTGAGCTGTACTTGAGAGATTTCTCAATGAGTTCTCCAGGAAGGCGCCCTTCTCAGATTTCTCTCTTTCCTTCTTCTTTTTTTTCTGACATGAGAGATTGCTGAAATCTTCCTGATTACACATTGGTGCAGTGAATTAAAACGAAAGAGACCACTTTCTGTTTAATTCCTGCTGCTTTCATGTTGGCCACATCCCCCTGCAACCTGTGAAGTTATTTTGTGTGGTATTACAACAGAACAAAATTAAAATACCAGCTTTTCACTAGATGCAGTTCTGCAGGAAAGAACTGAGAAAAAAAAAAAAAAAAGGGAAAGGTGGAAACTGCTGTACTAATTTAGACAAAGCTAGAAGAGTATGTATTATAACCAGAATGTTTTTTTACACTCAAAACCAAATTTAAATGACACTTTAGGTATATGTTCAGAAATGACTTTTGTGCTGTTGTAATGAATTATGATGTATTTTCAAAGTAATTCTTAAAATAACATTTCTACCATGATCTCTCAAAAGTTTTGTTCTAGTTAAAATTGAGAGTTAAAAAGGCCAGTAAGGGCAAAAGTGGGGCTTTGGGACCAGATTTATCACTAACTCATTCAACATTTAAGTGCCTACTGTGGGTCTGTGATCAACGTTCATGTAGTAGGAACTGTGGTTATCTACCTTTTGCATTCCTTTCCTCTCATGAGAAACATTGTAAAATTAATAGTAATCAAGGTTTCACTGTTGGTTTCTTTTAAAACGAGCAACATAAACCTTGTGTGTGTGTGTGTGAGTGTATGTGTGAGTGAGTGAGTGTGTGTGTGTGTGTGTGTGTGTGTGTGTTGCAGAGGAAGGAAGGTTCTGGCTGATGCTTTGAGCTTTTGAATAATGCTCTTGTCTGAATGGTGGGATTTCTAAATCACCTGGTAACTGGAATATTGGAGTTGCCCACTCCAATAAGTAAACTTACCTCTTTACCAGCATCAGCCGGAGATGAAAAAATGTCAGTTCTGAACTAGTTAAACTTGGGTGTGTAAAACAGGACTGAATGCATCTGTGTTTAATGCAGCATGGCTCTAACATTCTGTTAGTGCTTTCATTCGAACTGCAGAAGGTTTGAGATGTGTGCAGTGTCCCTGTGATGCTGTCTTTGGGAGACAAAAAGTCAAGTCACTCCTTCATATGCTAATGTTTCGGTTGAGCATTGCACAAGGAGCTTTAAGGTCAACAGCTAAAGTGTTGTTTTAGTATGCTTTTAACTTTAATTACACATGTTGTTAGCCAAATGACTTGTTTGGGAGAGTTTAAGCTTGCAATACAGAGTTTGTTTTAGATTTTAGTGTTACTTAGGATGTTAGCTAACCCCTTTGCTCTGTTACCCCTCACCTTTCTACTCCAAAAGCTTTTAACAGCTCATTTTATTTAAAAGGTTAGTATCCACACAAAATAACCAAAGGAGAAACCAAGGACACTCAGCTTCTGATTTGGTAGTCAGATAAGTCGGACAGGGTGGTAGGCAGTTCAGCATGGGTGTGGAATTAGGGTGTGTGAACGTATTCCAAGCGGCTGCTCTTCCTGTGCTATTGTTATCAGCTGCTCATTACCTTTGAGAGGGCCACTAGCTTCCCCATTTCACAAAGAAGCTGAAATCCAGGATGTTGTCTCCAGGCCACACCGTTAGCAGGTTACAGTGGGAACTGGAAAGCCAGCGCTTGTCAGAACCTGAAGCTCATGGGCTATGGCCAGTTCACCTCCCTTGAATGGACTGTAGGTGTTTCACCCCTTGTGTCTGTTTAAGGCGTTTGCCATGACTTCATCAAACTTCAGAAACGTGTAGCCATTTGGATAGTACGAGCTTAAAAGATGATGCATGGGATTCTCTAAAGTTGATCCCCCAACCCACCTGCCCCAAGGAAAAGCATAGAATACGTGGGCTTTTTACAGAGAACATTCAGGCCTCATTAAAGGATTGCACGTCTATGGAGAGACTTACCATCGCACTTTGAGGCACTGAAATAAAAGAAAGGCTTTTCCATAACATAATGGCATGCTCCAATGACTAGAAATACGATAATTTGTAAAACACACTTTATTACATACATTGACCATGCCTTAAAGTCTGAGGTTGATGAGAAATCAGGCAGAAGCTTGCAGTGAGCTGACTGACCGATACTTTTTCACCTTCCTGTTCTATTTCAGTTTTCTCCCTTGAAAGGCATGATGGTGTTGATGAAATGGCAGAAGCGTTGGAGTTGAGTAGATGTGGGTTCGAATTCAGACTTGGCCATTGACTGCCCTTGTAGCCCTGAGGGTTTCTCCTGTAGTTTGAAAGGTGTTTTATATTCCTGTAACAGTGGCTGTTGTGGGTTCCTGGCACATGTGTGAAACAAATAGCAGTCATTCAATTAATTGGGCACCTAACATGTACAGCCTACTATAGATAAAGGAAAAATGACTAAGATGTTTACAGCTTATAAGAAAACCTGGAAGGTAAAGAATAGCGCTTACACTAGAGGCTTGGTGCATGAATTCATGCATGGGTGGGGTCCAGCTGACCCGCCCCAATGGGGGCCCATCAGGCCGGGCTGGTGGGGATGGGCCGTCATAGCCACTGGTCATTCTGGTTGTTCTGGTCGTTCTTCTGGTCCGGTCGCTGGCCTTTTATATATATAGATTAGTGTACCTTCAAGATCTGTCGCAGTGAAGACATGAGAGTGAATGACTGATTTAGATGGGGGCAGTGGGGACTGCCACAAAAGTTTTGAGTTTGAACATGACCTTGAAGGAAGTTCAGAGGAAAACTGAAAGGCATCTCAGTGTATTTGTTGTGTGGGTAGTTTGGTGAGGTTGAAGCTCAGGGTGTATGGATGGTGCTGTGGAACAGAGTTGTAGCTGGAATGGGTTTATCATGGAATCCTTTATATGTAGGCAACTAAGGGCAAGTTGAGTTGTCTTGGGGAGAGAAGCTTGAGCCAGTCTCTCACGGAAGCAAAAGGATCTTTTTTCCTTTTAAACTTTTCATTACACTTCCATTGATGAGTGGTCCAGTGAAGTTGGGAATGGTGGGAAGGTTAGGTGTGGTTGGAGTGCATGGTGTTGGGAACTGAGGGAGGGTGGGTGGGGCTTGGGATGGGTGCCTTTGCTGCCCTCTTCTCTCTCTCTTTGGCTCAGAGGCATCTTAGCCATGCTTCTAGGTTTGGGAATTCTTTTGGATGGGCTGGTTTGTCAGGTCGTTCTGCTTAGGATAGACCAGAAGTTACTGAACAGTGATTATGCTTTTGGAATTGATGCCATTCAATGATACGAAGAGAGGTAGGTGTAGACTCTCTTGCTGGAGCCTAGCAGACTCCAGCCAGGGAGACAGACAACTAACTCTAAACTATCCCAGACGGTAAATTCTTTGAGAGCAGGTAAGAAAAAAGGGGTAGGCAAGGATCTTGGCGAGGATCCTTGTGCAAGGGGGAAAAAACGCCTCTGTGTGGTTACCTCTTCACTGTGCTTGCAGGTTTTTGTCAAGTAAGTGTAAACACACAGCACATGCCTGCATGCTTATTTACTGAATTCACTGTGTTTTTGATTTGAGCATACACATGGACCACATCCAAACCCAGGCATTGATTTCTATACAGCTTTGTGTTTATTTTGGTATGGCTTTAAGGTTGCTTTTCTCCCTCTGGGAAACAAATGTGATTTGGAAGATCAAGTCCAACATCCCCACTGACGAAGGGATTAAATGAGATCAGCTCCTTAAGGATGGAGGTGGAGGTAGTGCTCTTAGGAGCCACTGGGAAGGCTAATGAGCTGAAGAGACTTTTTGTATAAAAGGGAGGCTCCAAGCCTGGCAATTCTAATCCTTGCAGGGGTGTCTGGACAGTAAGGGTTGTATAATGTCCTCTTCCTCCATTTTTTTTTCCCTCTAGGACAACTTAAAGTAAGTGTTTCACTCTTTCACTTATTCACAGTTTTTGGAACAGTTGAATGTTAGCGAAATACTATTTGATAGGCTTACGTGCACCAGGTCATCCCCACATTGCAGGGAAACTACAGATTGTTTATTCTGCTATTGCTTAAAGATAGAAGGATATCCCTATGATATTGCTTGGGATCGTCCCAAAGATGACTTTTAATTATTCTCCTTTTCCATTACTACTAAATCTCTGATGGAAGACATTTCATATCATTTAAAAAAAATTAAGGTAGATTAGTTCCTGATAATTTTGTCTCAATTCTCATATTTTACTGCCAAAATGAATTCAAACTTAAGCAGTGTCAATTAATGCATTTCCTTAGTCATCTCCATATAAAAAAAGACTTGATTTGAATGTGATTGAGTCAACATATATTTCAAATACTTAAGTAATGTTTATGCTCAGTAAGCAGCTGGTAGCCTGGTGCCCTGGTACCCTGGCACCTAGAAGAGGCTTAATACTTTCTTTAATATTTGCTGTTATTACAGCTTTTCCTTAAAATATCTACACTGTACTGTTTGTGCAAACGAGGAACATGCTTCTATTATCTGTCAAATTAAAGATAATCTCAGTAGCTTTCAAGTGCCAGGCAAATATTTAATGTTGAGTTTAGATTTACTTTCACTCTCTGTGGAACCTATGCAAGTTATTTTGATTTCTCTGTGCCTCCATTTTTTTGTTTGTTAGTTTTTGTTTATTTTTTTCCCTATAAAATGCAGGTGGGAAAGTGCACGTTCAAAGGGTGAAATGGCTTAATGCATGAAAACATTAAGATGTGCGAATTGCCTGTTACAAAACAGTCACGGGGATGTCAATACAGCATAGGGACTATAGTCAATACTGTTGTAGTAACTCTGTATGGGGTCAGATGGGTACTCTACTTCCTGGGGTGATCACTTCATAAGTTGTATAAATGTTTAATCACTGTGTTGTACACCTGAAACTAATATAATATTGTATGTCAACTGTAATTGGAAAAAAAATCTTCTTTTTAAAGAAAGAAACTTTACTGTTCAGAATGTGCTTCCACAGAGTCAGCACTTAAACAGTGAGGGTGATGACACCAATACCACCCTTACCACCATAGCCCTGCACTGTCTCCCATTTCCTTGTCCCTTTCTCACTTTAACAGGAAGGATTTAAAATCTTGGCTCCATACTCTCTTGAAAGCATATACTCATGGGAAAATTCTTCATCTATATGGCAATGGAGCCCATCTCAATGTGGGTGGAGATCAAATTTAGTATTGTTGATATACTTAAAAAAACACCCCAATGTAGATATTACTATTTCCAAAGGAAGTTGGGTGGGGATTGAGTTTCTACACTGCTTTTTGGGTCATTTTTGAAATGATCGTGGTAGGTTTGGGTTTGATCCCAGGGCTGGGTGTGTGCCTGAGGCAATCGATGTTTCTCTCTCACATTGATGTCTCTCTCTCTCCGCCTCCCTCTCCTTTCCTCTCTCTCTAGAATCAATGAAAACCATATCTTCTGGTGAAGATTTTTTTAAAAAGAAATGGTTGTGGTAGTTGTCACTACCTTAGTGAGGAATTGTCACTCTGCAGTTACTAGCCATCCTGTTGCCTCCTTCATGGTTACGTGGCTCATTGCTGCTGCTGCTGGTTTGAAAGCCCAAGGGTTCTTTTTTTTTCTTTTTCTTTATTGATCAAGGTATTACATATGTGTCCTTATCCCCTCATTGCCCCCACAACCCCCCACTCATGCCCTCATCCCCCTGGTGTCTGTGTCCATTGGTTAGGCCTATATGCATGCATACAAGTCCTTTGGTTGATCTCTCTTCCTTACCCCCACCCTCCTCTACCTTCCCTCTGAGGTTTGATGGTCTGATTGATGCTTCTCTGTCTCTGGATCTGTTTTTGTTCATCAGTTTATGTTGTTCATTATATTCCACAAATGAGTGAGATCATGTGATATTTATCTTTCTCTGACTGGCTTATTTCGCTTAGCATAATGCTCTCCAGTTCCATCCATGCTGTTGCAAATGGTAAGAATTCTTTTTTTTTTACAGCAGCATAGTAGTCCATTGTGTAGATGTACGACTGTTTTCCTTGTATAGATGTACCGCTTATCTGTTGA
This sequence comes from Myotis nattereri, assembly GCF_964212035.1. Taxonomy (NCBI): domain Eukaryota; kingdom Metazoa; phylum Chordata; class Mammalia; order Chiroptera; family Vespertilionidae; genus Myotis; species Myotis nattereri. Next base: position 40,708,690 of record NC_138079.1, read on the forward strand.
TTGGCACTTAGGCTGTTTCCAAATCTTAGTTATGGTAAATAGTGCTGCTATGAACATAGGGGTGCATAATGCTATCAAAATGGGAAGGAGCTACTTGAGTAAGTTCATCTTTGTGCCTGGTTCAGATTGCAGAGCTTGACTTGGCTACCAGGATCAGCCAACCTTCTGGTCAACTTGGTGTTTGAAGGGAGATGGGGAAGAGGAGGGGGAAGTACAGAGTTCATCAGACACCCCTTAGGGTTTACTGCCTCTAGAAAGTTAGTGAAGTTTTAGTTCCATGGTCTCAATGAAGCTCAACTTACAGGAATAACTGGAACGTTGGAACCATTAGAAATAGAGAAACTGGGCTGCTTTTCACTTGCTCACTTTGATTCTTCATTCATTCTACCTCCCTCTCCTTTCTGCCAATTTGTTTGTTTAGTTCCGGCAAGTTTCATATAAATGTTTCCTATTGACCTGTCTACTCACTTCCCCAAAAAGAGATTATTGGAATCAGCCAGACTTGGCTGGTTCCTACCTGGCTTCTTGGGTACACCCATCACTTTGGAGTTCTCTGCCTCAGCTCTGGGCTGACCAGGTAGGCTTTACAGGGTGTGGTAGGGGGCCTGGCAAGATGTCAGTCATACAGAGTCTGAGTTCTCTCTCCACCCACCCCCTAAGCTTTGTTTCCCTCCCCACCTCCCCCCATATGATCCATTGTCTTTCCAGATTCTTGCTCCTATTAGGAAATTTGTCTGAGAAATGGTCAAATGCAAACATGTTTTCACTTTCATTCTATCTCTGAGTTTTATTTTCCAAAAAAAGAAAATACTCATTAAAAAATAGATAATATTAGATAGATACAGTTCTCTCTCCACGAGAAGCAGGGCCACATGAGTCCTCGCCTTGCGTAGGCACTGACTGTGTGACGGTCGCAGAGCTTTCTTCCTCAGTTCTCCAATACTAGAATGTTTGCTGTTGTCGGTTTGAATTTGCCAACAGTTCAGAGGATTGTACCTGCATGTTCCTCATTGACTCTGGCTATAACTTTCACATTCAATTAGGTGAACTCTGAGAAAGAAATGAAACTTTTAATGGGCTTCCATGTCGCAGTTTTGAAATCTCTGAAAATCTTTGATCTGTACAGTAGGACAAACAACATTTAGCAACCAAACAGGGAAAGTACACTTAACCTGTGTACCTGTGAATATCTCTAGAAGGTTATGCAAACATCTCTTTAAAGGTTGCCTTTGTGCGGGGGACTGAGGGCAAGGGTGGGAATACTATTTGAAATTGTTTTTTTCCATGTGTTACCTTTCAATAAAAACAAAGCCAGTGTGTTTTGAAAATACTACATGGATTGCCCTGAGGAAAGCACGGATAAAATAGAACAGCAATATAATCCCTGAGGGTGGGGACCGTGTCTTTTGGTCTCTGCTATATCTCCAATGTCCGGGTACATAAGTCAGTCAACATGTCTGCAGTGATTCTTTCTAGATCAGTGACTTTCAACCTTTTTCATCTCATGGCTATTGTTGTGTTGGCTGTTGTTATTTTTTTTATTTGACAATCGAAGGGAAAAGAGGTCAGTACCCCTGACTAAATAGCCAGGCATTGCATGTTTTAAAAATTCTTGTGGGCCCTGGCCAGTATGGTTCATTGGAGTGTCATCCTCTATACTGAAAGGTTGAGGGTTCAGTTTCTGGTCAGGGCACATGCCCAGATTGTGGATTCCATCCCCAGTCAGGGTATGTTCAAGAGGCAACAGATCGATGTTTCCCTCTCACATCGGTGTTTCTCTCTCCATTTCTCTCTCTCTAAAAAATTGATAAATAAGTAAAATTTTAAGAATGCTATAAAAAATTCTTGCGGTGCACCAGTTGAAAATTGCTGTTCGAGATCGTTGGTGAATGAAACACTTGTTTTCCTTCTCTAAATTTCCTACTATAAAAATGTGTCTATAGTTAGAAAAATTACAACAGTTACCTTTTACTGCTCAAGATACAAAGTTCTCATTAGCTATAAACTGTGTCTTGGGAAAATTAAGGTCTGTTATTATTGGAAGGAGGTGTAATTTTCCAGGTGTGTATATATGTGTGTGTATGCATGTATGTGTGCATTTGTGCGTGTGCATGAGAGAGAGATTGAGAGACAGAGATGGAAAGACTGAAGTGTTGAAGGTCCAGGACTCTAGCTGTTACGCTGTATAGAGACAATGAGAGGTTCGATTAAAAACATAAGGAATCAACATAGTGAAGTTAGCAATGGTGACATACTCAAAAGCCCAGGTGCGCAGTAGCTACTCAAGGTTTTTAAAATTTGTGGAGGGAAAGACTATAGGAAGCTGATCTGTAAAAGGCAATAAGGAATCAAGAATAGTGTCCACATACAATAAAGGTTGCTGACATAAAAGGAGGGGATTATTCTCTGGACTCAGGGAGAACCTCAAGAGCCTGAAAGGACATAGAACACCCATGACTTCTCTTTCAGGCATTAGGAGGTGCAGAGTGCTGTGTGTGCATGACGGGACTTACATGGGGTTTGCAGACCCAGGGCCTTCAGGGGTCAAGTGTGATTGGAGCCTTATATAAACATGATAAGGAGCCTTGGAGAGTCCCTCCACTGGAGATGGCCTTTGCTATCTTAGTCCCTCAACTTGGTAGGAAAATATTTGTGAACAGTGAACAGTCAAAACCAGATCTGTCTATGGCAGCCGTGGGCAAACTACGGCCCGCGGGCTGGATCCGGCCCATTCGGCTGTTCTATCCGGCCCACGGAGCCGAAAGAGCGGAGGGTTCTCTTGCTCTCCCCTCCGCTCCTTCACCAGCAGCAGTGTTAACATGTATTAGTTCACACAAACACTCCATCCGTGCTTTTGTTCTGGCCCTCCGGTCCAGTTTAAGAACCCATTGTGGCCCTTGAGTCAAAAAGTTTGCCCACCCCTGGTATGGGCTTCTTGGCTTCTTGGAAGCTGCCATTGTCCCCTGCCATTATGTTGTAAAACTCAGGTAGCTGTGATGAAGTATTGGCACCTTAAGGTGATGAGAGACATGAAACACCATGATGGCAAGGTCAGCATCTAGCATCCGAAGTCTTAGATTGAGGTGTCACTTTGTAACATTGGGTATGACTTTTCTGAGCTTCCATCTACATCTGAAAAAAAAATGAGTTTATTTTTATCTCAAAGGGGTGTGAGGTATGAGAGATTGGTTTGAAAACTGGTCAGATGTGTTTGTGTGATGGTGGTGGTTGGGGGGTAATTTTGCCATTTATTTGCATAACCATTTGATGTAGTCTTAATAGTGTTGGAAAGGGTTTATCACTTAATCACCTATCTCAAAGCAGTGCCACTTTAGTTTTTGTGGCATATGCTGTTTGGAATGGGACTTCTTTCCCCCTCCTCCAGCTTTAAAGGCAAGTTCTTGGCTTTTGGTAACAATTTGTTTGATATATCCATTTTCCAAATCCTAATATATAATCTTTGGCCAGGTCCTTCCTTGTCCATTGGAGCATTTCTCTTACTAGGAGTGTAAATGTTGAAAACACAGGTGAGTAATAGGATCCTGAAAATTGAAAAGACTTATCAAGAATTGCATCTTTGAGACTCTGCTAGGAGAATGTTTCGTGCAGGGAGACGTCTTTGTGACACAGGAAATCTGCTTTTTTAACAACTCAGCGATGAAACCTGGAAAGGTTTACCTTCTGTCTCCTACTCTGCTGATAGAACTCATTTCTTTATAAAGTTGAGGTTGTTGTGGTTTATTGTTAAATAAAAGAGTGGTGAAAGGCAGGACAGTTGGGTCATCTGGGGGCCCGAGAAGATTTCCCAGAGGGCCAGCCTCCCAGGTTAATTGCATGTCTTTGACTGCCATCCACACCATCATCATGTCACATCCTGGCTTAGAGCTCTTGTAGCTTAGTTGTCAACCTGGTTGCCCATTAGAATCTCCAGAGGAACTTAACAAATAAATCGCTGATTTCCTAGGTCTCATCCCCCAGATGTTTGGTGTATTTATTTTGGGGTAGGGTTCTGGCATAGGTATTTATGGTTTTGTGTTTCTATTAAATATTTTTGAACCCTCAACACCTCAAAGAGCAATACAGTGAACATCCATTCATTTCACTTAGCTTCACCAACTGTTAGCATCTTGTCACACCATTCCATGTGCAGACATTAGCAGCTCACCCCTAAACGCTTCAGCACGTGTCTCACGTGCCGACAAGGATGCTTGCCTTCACAACCACATCCTCAGTATCCTGGGTTCAAGTTCACCATCCAACATAAATTCCACACCAAGATTTTCCCCATCTGTCCTTGGTTTGGATCCAGAGTCCAGTCAAGTTTCTCACATTGCCTTTGGCTGTAATGTCCCTTTGGTCCTCCCCTGGCTGGAACAGTGCTCCTGTATCCCTCTCCATTCAGTGACGTTGACTGTCCTGAGGAACCCAGGTCTGCCTCCTGGTATGAGTGCCTCCCGAGTGACACTATTTCCTTTGACTGCATCACATCGGGACTACCATGCCCATCCTCCCACTAGTGGCAATGAATAAATACTTTAAAAAATTTCCCTAGGATGCCTGGCCGGTGTGGCTCATCTGTTGAGCCTTGACCCAGGAACCAAGAGGTCACCAGTTCGATTCCCAGTCAGGGTACATGCCTGGGTTACAGGCTCGATCCCCAGTAGGGAGTGTGCAGGAGGCAGCCGATGGATGATGTTCCTCTCTCATTGATGTTTCTATCTCCCTATCCCTTTTCCTTCATCTTTCTCTAAAAATCAATAAAAAACATATTTTAAAAAATTCCCTAGGAGATTCTAATGTACAGCCAAGGTTTGTAATTCGTTGAATTAGTCAAAATCCCTCACTCTGTATATGTGTTTATTGTAAAATATACATTAAAGTACTATTTTAACTATTTTAAGCATACAGTTCTGTGGCATTAAGTACATTCACATTGTTGTGTAGCCATCACCACTTTTTTGTCTTTATAACTCATTGAACAATAACTCCCCATTCCCCTTCCCCCCAGCCCCTGGCAACCAAACCACCCTTCTACTTTCTGTTTCTATGCTTTTGATTACTGTAGATATCTTACATAAGTGAAATCATACAATGTTTGTCTTTTAGTGACTGGTTTATTTCACTTAGTATAATGTCCTCAAAGTTTACCCAAGTTACAGGATGTGTCAAAATTTCCTTCCTTTTCAAGGCTGAATCATGATCCATTGCATATATATATCACATTTTGTTTATCCATTCATCCCTCAGTGGACGTTTGGATTGCTTCTATCTTTTGTCTATTGTGCATAACACTGCTGTGAACATTGGCGTACAGGTATACATTTGAGTCCCTGCTTTCACTTCTTTTGGGTATATACCCAGAAATGGGATTTGCTGGTTCATATCGCAATTCTATGTTTAATTTGTGAAGAATGGCCACCCCATCTTGTGTGAATTGTGTGTGTTGTTTTTTTTTTTTTAAACCAGTGAAGATGACAACTCTAATTCATTCTTATACACAGAGCACTCTAGGGCTAGGTGGGTGGAGGTGGCCAGAGGCCAGCATCCTCACTGGTCATGGGGCCTGGCTGGGTGATGAATGGGCCCAGGTGTCACAGCACAGGGTTTGGGGGGCAACAGACATGGGCATTAGGACACACACTCCTCTTATATTTCAATGGAGTGAATTGAGGCAGCCTCAGAAGGGTGAAATATCTTTGGGTTCAAGTAATAACGCAGAATGCAGGCCTCCTGACTCCTGTTCAGATTACCTCCCCAGGGTCATGTGTGGGTCCATTCTTCAAAAGGGACAATGGTAAAGGGTATAAAAATCTAGCTGTTGTAAGATTTACTACTTTGTGACCTTAGGTGGTATGTAGCACAAGGTTTAGCATGTAGTATTTCATTTATTTTATGTACAACTTTTTTATTTATTTATTTTTGCATATGTACAACTTTTTAAAGAGTTTAGTTTTGGGTTAGTAATTTAAATAGTATTAGAACATAGGCAATAAGTTGCTTTTGGTCTCTCTATAAACAGTGCTAATGGAGGTAACATGTTGCCTCTCTGGGGTGTATAGGATTTTAAAAACAGAATATTGTTTTAGTTGTAAACCTGACTCCTCCATATACTAGCTGTGTGACCTTGGGCAAAGTCTTAACTTCCCTGGTTGTCAACTGAATTAATAGTAATCAGAATCAAATGAATCGATCTATATAAAGTCCTTTGCGCCTGGTACAGAGAACCTACTCATTCAGTGCAAGGTCTTAATATATTTCCCATCAATTTCAAAGATATTACTTAGATAATCCCAATTATCCCATAGATAATCCCAATTATCCTCAGAAGTATTATTTGAAATGCAGGTACTTTTGAGTGAGTTATGATGGTTTTGCTGGACTTGGCATTTCTATTCGGCTGTCTTGTGACCGACTGGCAGCATGAAAGCTAGCAAAAGCATGAAAGCCAGGCCTCTAGAACATCTGTGGACTGAAAGTAAGGGAAAGGAGGAACTATTTCCTGTGGGTGGGTGTTGGTCATTTTAAATACTGCTTAATCCGGGTCCAGATTAAGGAAGTGCGGAGGATCCCAGCTTCATTGTGCCCGGCCAAGGTGGACCCGGACTAGGGAGCCTGCTGTTTTGGAAAGCTGGTCATTCTTCCACTCCTGTTGGAAATGAGCTGAGAATTACAACAGTCTAACTCCATGTAACCAAGTTGTTGTCTCTTAATGATTAGTTTGGAAATGTGCTAAGTATTGTTTATGGAGTTTTATCAAGAGAAAATGTTGGCTCTGCAGAACAGCCTAGGAAGCACTGAAGCTTGGACAGTCCTACCTCAGTGGAAGATCCTGATCTGGGAGAGACATCCTGTAGTGCTTCATGCCTGGGAGGACGGGACAGGACCCCGAGAGGTGGCTGTTGTGTACACAGTTCTAAAAGGAGGGGACTGGTTGCTACCTTTGCTGTTAGTTTAACTCCTAGCGCTGATAATAACAAATACATGTAGTGCTTATATGTGCCCTATATATGTTCTAAGCACTTTACATGAATCACCTGATTTAATCCTCATAACAACCCTTGAGGTTGGTAATATTGTCTCCATTTTATAGGTGAGAAAACGGAGGTACAGAGATGTAAAGTAACTTGCCCAAGATCCCACAGCCAGTGAGCAGCAGATTTGAACCCAGGCAGTGTGACTCCAGGCTTCGTGCCTACCATACCTGTTGGGTACAAGTAAAAAGTCAGTTTTGGTTACTTGTACTCTGTCTTCTGGGTAAAGCATTTAGCCATTGTATTAGTTTCCTTTTTGTAGCAAATTAACACAAACTCTGTGGCTTTAATACAATAGAAATGTATTCTCTCATCATACTGGAGGCTAGAAGCCCAAAACCCAGTTGTCGGCTGAGCCGTGTCCCTCTGAAGGCTCTGCTGGAGGCTCCTGCCTCCCCTCTTCCTGGCTTCTGGTGTTACTGGTAATCCTTAGCATCCTTGGCTTTTAGATGCATCACTCCAATCTCTTCCTCCATGGTTCCATGGCATTCCCCTGAGATGTATGGTTTTTCTTCTTATAAAGACACCAGTCATTGGATTAAGAATGCAGTGTGACCTCATTTTAATTTATTGCATCTGTAAAGAACCCATTTCCAAATAAGTTCACATGCTGTGGTTCTGGGCACACATGATTTGGGGGGGATACTATTCAACTCAGTATAGCCACTCCATTTGGGAAAAGGAAGAACTTTAGACGTCCTGATTTTTTAGCCCTATGACGTTGGCTGATCATGAATAGTATAGCCATTGTGTATAGCCGTTGGTGAGTTAGCAGGGTTGACCGGTGCCTGCCATTAAGTCAAGGGCTCGGCATTGGCAAAGCTGAGACATCATCATGAAAGCAGATGAAAGAAGGGCGAGTGGGGAGAGTGCAGGCAGCAAATATCAAAGAAAGGATTTGGAAGCATCAGAAGGCAGATGCACCGTGGGCACTAACCGAGTGAGCGAGAGAGACAGACAGAAAGAGAAAGCGAGCAGTAATAGCATCACTGTGCAGGAGCAAGCCCCTCACAATGATCATTTAAACCCTCTCAGTGACCTCACGGCTATTCAGTGCATTCTGAATAAGAGAACTGGGCACTCTGTGGTTTTTTTTTAGAGCAGTTTCTATCAATTTACTTTGCAGTGCCTGTCCTTTAGCCAACAGTTAAGCAGAAAATAGGCTCATTTAGAAGTCCTTTGATCAGGCTAGATGGCTGAGACATACATTGTTTCCAACATAATTTCTATGGTAACAAGACTTTTTGACATAAATCCATAATTCAAGTTTATGAATATCCACTTTCTGTTTTTATGCTTTGGCTGATAGAAAGCACAGAACTAAATTTGGGGCATATATATATATATATATATATATATATATATATATATATGTTATGAAGGGCTTACCCATTGTTTTTTTTAAAAATATATATTTTTTATTGATTAAGGTATTACATATGTGTCCTTATCCCCACGTTACCCCCTATCCCCCCGCTCATGCCCTTACCCCCTGTTGTCCGTGTCTATTGGTTAGGCCTATATGCTTGCATATAAGTCCTTTGGTTGATCTCTCCCCCTTACCCCCACCCTCCCCTACCTTCCCTTCAAGGCCCGACAGTCCAATCAATGCCGCTCTATCTCTGGATCTGTCCTTGTTCATCAGTTTATGTTGTTCATTATATTCCACAAATGAGTGAGATCATGTGGTATTTTTCTTTCATTGACTGGCTTATTTCACTTAGCATAATGCTCTCCAGTTCCACCCATGCTGTGGCAAATGGTAAGAATTCCTTTTTTACAGCAGCATAGTATTCCATTGTGTAAATGTACCACAGTTTTCTAATCCATTCATCTGCTGATGGGCACTTAGGCTGTTTCCAAATCTTAGCTATGGTAAATTGTGCTTCTATGAACATAGGGGTTTATATATCCTTTCTGATTTGGTGTTTAGGGCGTACCCATTGTTTTGGTATATTTATATCCCTTCTGCCTTCATCTTTCTTCTCTACTTTCATTTTTCCATTTACCCTATTTATTTCTTTATATTTATACATTTTTTTCTAATATATCTATCTTTGTTTACCTGCTCCAACACTTTTAGGACGAAAGTGAGATATATGTAAAGTTCATTCAACAAAGGAGCACTTTGGGCTGATCTCACTGCCCTTTGAGAGTGGACCTTCTGGAAGGGAGATGGCACAGTGTTGCAAAGCTGGGCTCTGTAGCTTACTACCCGTCAGCCCTGGTTTCCTCTCCTGTGAAATGAAGTAAGGGAACCCATCTGATGACAACATTAGGACAAAGTAGGATAGCAAATGTAAAGCACTTATCACAGCGCCTGGCGTGTAGTGAGTGCTCAGTGGGTGGGGTAAGAAGCGTTCTAGAAGAGCCCGTGTGAGCTGAGGCCCAGGGTTGAGAATGCGTGTGGGGTCGGTTAGGGGAGAGGAGGGCAGAGTGCGTGGAGGACCGTGGCTGCTGCGAGGGCAGGGATTTTGAGACACTGAGGAGGCCCTGACCATGCCTGCCCGCCTGCCTGCCTGGCCGCTTCTTCCCGTGTATGTATTAGCTTGTTCCATCTCACTGTGCAGTTAAGGCAGGAGCCTGCCCGCTTCCCTGATTCCAGCAGAATCCAAGGGGAGGTTCGAGACTGGTGACCAAGACTATTTTGGGAGATGGATTCTTCATTAAAATTTTATTGCTGTAGTATTTCTTTTCCCCATCCTCTTTATTTACTACCTTATGTTACACATAAACTTTTGAAGTCTGAATAGCAGACAGCTGTTCATGTTACCATCGGAGAACCACAGACAGCTTAAAATAAACCGATTGGTTTCTAATGATGTGGAGAAACGCTTATATAATAACGTGGAAAGCAGGATACCCCGTGGGGGAACTTAGAACTTAAATCCTGTCGGGGGAAGGACTGGAAAGACATGCATCAAATTGTTAACAGTTGTTTTAGAGAGAACCATGTTTCCTGTTCTGCAGTCGTCATTTTTCCTGAAGAGCCCTGTAATCATTGTAAGGGGGGCTGGGGGGCGGGGGGGAGCTCACCGGCACTGGTTTTCCTATTTTTCCTGCTGATTGTGAGAAATGTTAGGTCTTGCCCCATCTGGACTTGATTGACTTGGGCCAGTATAGTCTCAGGTAGAAATTGCTGGTGTGACAAAGAATTGCCAGTGACTCGTCTTGCCGGCCCTGCTGTTGTGCTACCCTCCTCTCGAGCCTCTGAGCTCCGTAAGACCTCTTAGGCCTCACAGGTCAGTGGGTGTGCCACATGGAAATTGGTGTTTTTCTTATGTGCTGGTGTTAGAAGTTGGAGGATCGACTGAGTTTGAATTGGAACTTGTTGTGTAACTAACTTCATGGGTCAGGTTAAGAGCAGGTTTTCCCAGGATCTGTGCCAATAACCTCTCTCTTGACACCCTCAAGTCCCAAGATTAGAGTGTGTGGGCTCGGTTCTGGGTTTCCCTTCGTGGGTGAGCAGAATTCCGGTCAGCTGGCACGTCACCGGCAAGAGCCAAATGAGACATAATTGCTCCTGGGCTTAACTCTCACGTCTGCGGCTGACTGCTGGGCAGAGTACGTCAGGCCTGGAGCTCCATTCTCCTTGGGAATAGCATGTCCCAGAAGACAGCCTACAGTGAAATCCATTGTCCAGACCTAGAAACCTGGTGGAAGAAGGGGTGTGTGTGTGTGTGTGTGTGTGTGTGTGTGTGTGTGTGTGTCTATTCATTATGTCAAAGCAACGGTGTCAGCGGGGCCGTTTCTGGACAGACTGGGACGTGCGGTCTCCCTGCCCATCGGGATGAGTCTCTCTCTCTGTTCTGTGAAATGAGCTTCACTTTCCTAGACAGAACTTCACAGCAACCTTTGGAGGCGAGGGGAAGCCAGAGTGTTGGAGAGGATACTGGGGTACTGGGGGAAAGGGGAAGCAGGGTGCCTTTTCAGGAAAGATGAGCTAAAAATAGAGCCCTGCCATTCAACAGTTGCTTGGGCGCTTCAGGCACTGGGGTTTGTGCTATTGTTCCTTTCTCTGCGTTCCTGTGAGCCCGGCTCCTTTTCCCCTGTGTTACAAAGGAAGCCGGCTGCGTGCTGAGTGGCAGGCCAGGACGCAGCCCCTTTAACACGCCTCTGAGGGAGCCGGACCAGAGGATCTGTGAGGCCCCCACCCAGCCCATGATTTTATAATAGGCAACCTAAGGCCTGCAGTGCCTGAGTGACGAGGACGGGCCGAGCGGGGCCCTTCCTGCCGAAAGGACAGGGCCCTGGCTCCTCTGTCCCTGCCTGTCACACACTCAGGGACAGGCGCCTTTCCGAGGCAAGGGTGGGAAACCATTGAGCAAGGGGAGTGCGGCTTTTTTACTGGAGGTGGGGGGTGTCTTGGTAGGGCGAGCAGTAGGTAATGGGGGACACTGAGAGGGAAGAGCAAATGACACTATGGTTCAGTCTGAAGGTCAAGGTTTCTCAACCTCAGCACGAGTCACGTTGTAGACTGGACAGTTCTTGTCGGGGGCTGCGTGTTGTAGGATGTTCGGTAGCATCCCTGATGCACCGGTTGCCAGTAGTACCCCCCTCACTTGTGACAACCCAGAACGTCTCTAGACGTTGCCAGACGTCCCCGGTTGAGAATCGTTACGATGGTAAAGAAACAGAATTGTTTTCTGGATATTTCTTTTTGTGCTGTTGTGTTGTGTTCTGGCCAAGCTCCCACCGTAAGCCTTTATAATACCATTTACTGGACCAATTAGTGTTTGTGACCGTGGGAGGTGATTTAAAATGGAATAGCCTCACTTTCATGCTCTTGGCTTTGGCTCTGAAATAAAGTGAGCTGAGCTCTGCCCCCTCCCCTTTCAAGAGTGCATGAATAATGAGCTCTTTCTGCTGGGAATGCGATTATGCTGTTTCCCACCACTTAAAACTACTTTCTCAGAATTTCTACCGTGACTAGTGTAACGGGGTTTATACTGACAGCACCGCTACATTGTAAATGAGGGTTCTCCAGTGCCGTGCTTCTCACACTTTGACGTGCTGTACGTGGCCTGAGGATCCAGGTTAAGCTGCAGGTTCAGGAGCTGGGCTGGGCCGGAGATGTGTGCCTCGGTGGTGCCCGTGCTGCTGGTCTGTAAACCACACGTCCAGCAGTGAGGCTCTGATAAGGACCCACTCTTGGCGTTAAAGATTGGCAGTATGTGCAGGGGGAGGATGGAGCACCCTGAGTGGGGGGCAGCATACGGCGCTTGGCAATCTGTTGTGAGGGGCTGCCCACAGACCTGGGTGTGGGCGGGACTTGAGCTTGAGCCTTGCAGGCTGTCAGGCAGCAGAAGGACCGGTGCTTGCAGCCGCTCACCTGGCGCTGTGAGGAGTTTAGCAGGACGGCCTGAGACAGATGGCTGCACCCCCTGAGTGGGCATCGAAGGGGCAGACCGGCTCCAGAAAGGCAGCAGATTGGACCATTTTAGACTCCGAGCTGTTTGCTCGCTCCCTGGGTTCTGTTTGAGCAGAGAGAGTCGCACAGCAGAACCAGCCCCTCAGAAGGGCTTTGGCACAGCTTTGCAGTCACTCAGCTGGTCAGGGATGACAGGCAGCCAGGCACTCGCTCTCTTAGCCTGGGGCTCTCTCCCGGGTATTGGGCAGCATGGGGAGCAGTGGCTACTCCTCTGGTTGCCCTTTGTGTCTGCAGGGCTGCTGGTCCCAGGGAAGGCATGGCAGGTGCTACTGGGCAGTGTGGGAAGTAGGGGAAACATCTCAGACTGGGGATGCAGAGGAAGGCACAGAGCCCAGGCCTCCCACTGTTCTGTGGCAGGTGGCAGGTCCGCATGTTAATCTGCAAGGATAGCCTTGTCCTTACATTGCTTATTAAACTGACTTAAGAAAAATGTAAAATAATCTTTAATGTCATTATCCCAATACAACCATTGTGAGCATTTAGGCATATTTCTTTCTTGTTTTTATTCCCTCCCATATGTCCTTTTGTTTACTTTTTGTCTGTCTGTATTAAAATTAGTTAATATTCCTATCACGTTGATGAGGATGTTAAATTTTCACTATTCGTAACTTTTCAAAATTAGAAGAGTGCCCATCTGTGAAAGTCTCTGTGGGAGAATTGAAACAAATAAAGTGCCTACATTCTCCATCCGGAAGTGAGATCCTGACTAAATCTTAAACCCCAAGTTCACTGGAGATTTGCATTTGAATACCTTTGCTCCGGGGAATGAAAAGGAACACACACACACACACACACACGCACACGTAGTTCTGTTTGTTAGAGTTTTCACACATTTTTAGTTCTCACAGCATCATTCTATAAGAGGAAGTAGAGTAGATATCCCCAGTTTATAGGTAAGGCCAGGAGAGTTTATAATGGTTTAAAGACTAATCTGAGGACCTAGTCCAGACCTCAAAGTGTTTAGACAGTAATAAGATTTGGGATGAGAGAAATGTCACCTGCTTGAGCTAGGCATGCAGACCCATGTACCACTGATTCTCTTATATAGTGCTCTAGTATAACAAATCACCCAAAACGTAGTGAATAAAACCACCACCATCTTCTTATGCTTACAGATTCTTTGAGCTGGGAATTCAGGCAGGGAAGAGTGGAATGGCTTGTCTTTTCTCCATTTACTGGACCAATTAATGTGCTGGAAAGACCCAACTTCTGGGGGAGGTGGAATCACCTAAAAACTTCTTCATTCATATGCCGGGTACCTGGGCTGGAGTGACTTACAGGTTGGACTCAGCTGGGGCTGCTTACCAGAGCACCCTCAGGTAGTCTGTCCACGTGGCCCTCCTAGCATGGGGCTGGCTTCCAAGAGATGCAGAGGAAACTGCATGGACTTCGATAAGCCAGCCTCAGAAGTCAGGTAAAGCCCCTTCTGCCACCCTCTATTGGTTGAAACTGTTGAGTGTTTGCCCAGATTCATGGGGATGGGTCATAGATCCCACCTCTTTTTATTAATTTTTAGAGAGAGAGGAAGGGAGGGAGAGAGGCAGAGAAAGAGAGAGAGGAGGGAGAAGAGAGCAACATTGATTTGTTGTGCTATTTACTTATGTATTCATTGGTTGATTCTTGTATGTGCCATGACTGGAGATCAAACACGCAACCTTGGAATATCAAGATGGTGCTCTCTAACCAACTGAGCTACTTGGCCAGAGTAGATCCCACCTCTTAATAGACAGAATCAAAGCATTTGTAACCACTTAAAAAAGTCACATCAACTATTTAGTCCACTCTATATTGTAGCACTGATTCAATAGAAAATTAGTGTGAGTAGAAGTCAGCAAAGCTATATCAAGAATGAGTTCATTATAAATGGGGAAATAAAAGATGAGCTGTGTATATTGTAAAGAATTAATGAGCCCTGGCTTGTTTGGCTCAATGGATAGAGCGTCGGCCTGTGGATTGAAGGGTCCCAGGTTCGATTCTGGTCAAGGGCACGTGCCTGGGTTGTGGGCTTGATCCCCAGGTAGGGGGCATGCAGGAGGCAGCCAATCAATGATTCTCTCTCATCATTGATGTTTCTATCTCTCTCTCCCTCTCCCTTCCTCTCTGAAATCAATTAAAATATATATAAAAAAAGAATTAATGAAAAAAACTAAGATGAAGTTAACTTAAGTGCCTGACAACTAGAGAGTGGTTTTAATAAATTGAAATATGTATATTAGGGGGGGAAAAGGAATACTATGCAGCCTTTAAAAAGAATGGCATAGCTCTCCATGTACTGACTTGTATTAAGTGACTATTATTTATAGAAAAAATGTATTCAAAAAATTAATATTTTAATATAGCATAAGCATATATGTAAAAATTTAGTAAACAATTTAAAAGGAATCACATCAAACTGTTAGTGGGGGTTTCTGGTGGGGAAAAGAGTAGGACTTGAGTGGGCATTAGGTATGAAGGAGAATTCACTTGTTACTCTATAATTCTATGCAGTTTAAATTTTTAAATGAATTATGTATTCCTAAATTGCTCTTATGAGTTGCTGTGTGAGATTTTAACTTTTAAAATATGTTAAAGTTGACTGGGTAAATATCTAAAAATTGGGATGTTGTTATACTTTACCTTCCTTGTATTTTATTATATGACCGTTATGGTAATAATGGTTTAATATTTGCACAAGAAGGCACTAGTCTGCTTAGCATGCACTGTAGTCGGCAGAGAGATGTAAGAAAACCAGTCTTTTTGTTGATTTGTTTGGTTTTGTTTCTCTTCTCGCTACTTCGCCTAGAAGTCTTGTTGGTGGCAGGCAGCATGGTTCCTGAAATGAGTGGTCATTACAAGTGACCTTTGTTAATGGCTTTCATATTTACGAAGAGTGGGCATACTCATGTTGGGTTGAAACATTTAAGCTTGTATTATCTCCCAAATGGAATTAACTGTATTCATATAATCAAGTTGGGGAAGTTCTGCAGGATTAGAAAAGGCTTATAGCTTTAATATGATTTAACCCGGTCTATTTCTGAGCTAATATTCTGGGGTGGGTTTTTTTGAGCATCACACACCCCTTGAGCTAATAGAACATGGTGGAAGCATGAATGGAGATCTGGATCTGTGTTTTAAATATATAAGCCCCTTGCTTATTTCCTGTGCTGTACGGCAAACCAATCATGTTTCAAACAATGATATTACTTCAGTAATATCCTAATGAGAGGTAGTGAGAGTGACTTAGCCAGTGTCAGTGACTGAGCCATGTCCTGGCTGGGCAGCGCTATAGGTAATACTTCCTGCCCACATCAAATAAGTGATTATGAGAGGACTGGCTCACAACTTTGTGAAACGCCAGGCAGGATGTCCTCTGCTTGCCCTTTCCAGTCCATCCTGCTTTGTGTCCCGGGAGGCAGGCTGTTATAGGTATGGGCACCTTGCCCTCCTGTTTTGGAAGGTAAGTCAAGGTATTTATTTTCCTTGCTCCATTCTCCCCCAGGCTGGGGATTGGAGATGATGTGGGTTCCTCTGCTGAAAGTCACAGCTCCTCTCTGGTGGCTCTCCCCTGCTAAATTCTTGCAGCAAATGCTCCCTCTTCTTGTCCCTTCAGATGTGGTGAGGTGAGGGCTCTCTGCTTCTGTAGCTCCTGGGTACCCCACAATCCTTGCTCATTTCCCCGAACTGGTTTATGCCTCTATAAATAGTGCTTTCCTTAAACTCATTTCCATTATTCTGTTTGAATACCATTTCTTCCCTGCCTGTACCCTAATTAGATAATACCCCATTTTGCTAATAGAGAAGTTGAGGCTTAGCGATCAGTGAACATCAGAACTGGGATTAGTATCCAGGCTATTTTATGTCAAGCCTCACCCGAGAATATTTTTCCGTTGATTTTTAGGGAGAGTAGAAGAGAAAGGGAAAGACAGAGAGAAACATCAACGTGAGAGAAACAGATGATTGGTTGCCCCCTGCATGAGTCCCAGCCAGGGCCTTTGACTGGAATCGAATCCGGGACCCTTTGATCCACAGGCTGATGCTCTATCCACTGAGCCAAACCGTCTAGGGCTCAAACGTAATTCTTAAATCCAGTGTTTTACCATTTGCCTATAGTGACTAGGGGTAGGTTCTCATTGTCATCCTCAAATTGAGGAGAGACTTGAGGGAAAAGTTTCTTACCTGTTAAATGGAACTATGAAGTTTGGAGGCTGGACAACAAACGAGGTCTTATACATTTAAATAAGCAATATCCTTCAAGTCAGCTTGTACTGTTTAGAGTTTTGCTACTTTCTTTTGGAATTGCTGGCAGAATCATTTTATCAGCCAGGAAGAAAAAAATCATCTACAGTCTGAGACCTTCATTTTGCCACCTTGTTTTCCAGACTAGACTCAAGTCGACTGCTGGTTGTTTTCAAACATTTGATTTCATCTCTGAAGACCAAGTTTCAGGATATTTGAAAGAAATGCATAATTGAGTTGAATTCCAAAAGAGGCATCTAAGAATGTGCTCAGTCACGGCAGCCAAGTTGGAATGAACATAGAGCTTCTCAGATGGCTATTTTGAAGGATAGAATACTTACTTCTCTGTGCAATCTCTTGACTTATAAATACCAGAACTTAATCATGTTACTTGAGTCTCATCTCAACTGCATCCAGACTCCGGATTCATTTCCTTGACCTGCCGAGGAACTCTGGGCTAACTGGGATGACAGTGAGGCCTGCCATATGATTGCTTTATAAGCAGAGCTGTCTTTGAGGCAACATAGTGTAATGGTGAAGAACTGGGTCCTTGAGCCAGACCACTGGTTCCAATCCAGGCTCCACAAGTGACCACTCCTCATTTGATAGGTGGAAATTATAACACCTGTCTCACGCAGTTTTTCTGAGGATAAAAATAATTATGTTAAGGACTTAGGATGACTATCACAGCTGTATGTGCTCAATAATGGCTAGCATGTTTTTGGTCTGTTTTTTAATCACTGTTTGTCATCATCACTCATCTTCACAGTCTGAGATGCGCATTGATTTTTCCTCCTGTATAATCACATCCCTCTGTGGTCTCGTCTTTCACATTTCAGTGAACTCTTTTTTTTTTTCCTGGATAGAATACAGAAATTAACTCTCTAATGTACCTACTTTTGCAGAGGTGTGTCTCAGTGATGGGATATGAGAAAAAGAACCAAAGAAGCAGGGATTAAGAGCCTGGTGGGAAGGTGAGCTTTTAGGGAAGAGAAGGGACCACTCTAAGAATGCTGTTTCTTACAAAGCCAGTGGTTATGATCTGGTGAGTCTCAGCCACATGTTTGGGCTGGTTTCTAGTCTGCTTCTGCTGTTAGTTTGACAGGTACCCTTTCAGTCACTACCTTTTGTGCCTCTGTGTCTTCAACTTGCAAAGTGTTAATCCTATTACTTTCCTACCTTCTATAACTTGGTGGACCAAATTGTTGCAGACAAGCATCCCTCTTACATCAGACCGGTAAAACATATCAAAATGAAAGAAATTTTGCTTTTCTTAAGGAAGCATTTCCGTGTGCCACAAAGAGAGCGTTCAAAGCCCGGGTGTACAGGAGTCGCACGCAGGAGGACAGCACATGTGGAATGAAGTCGGGCCTATGAGAAACAGGAATCTGGTACCCAGTTCTCTCTGCATCAACTCCAGGAACCATAAAGAGCTACTCACAGCATGGGGAGTCGGAAAAACCTACCTACTGGCCAGGGAATGGCCATGGAAAAAAGAAAGGAACTGGCAATAAGTAAAGAAAGAAATAATTAAATAAATAACAAAATAAAACAACCTGGGACTCAAAGCCTGGGACCCAAAGTTGAAAGTGAGGTGGTCAACCTCTTCTCCATATGATCTGAGCCCCTCCAGCTGAGACATTAACACAGAGTTGTCTAAAGCCAGTGGAGAAGGTTAAGGGAGCAATAAAAAGGGATTCGGGTATAAGGCACTCATTGATTATTTCTCAGATTTTCTGTAGGGGATGTTGTAATTCTCTTCTTCCCACCCTTCCAATTAAAATAAAACCCTATGGTATATTTATTATAAGAAATCTTTCTTAACTCCCAATAGTCTGATCTCATTTCCTTGAATGAAAATGGTACCAAGGTAAGCTGGGTTATAACATGTATAGTCTCTCATTATTAGACCAATGGATTCACTTCACCCACTAAGTAGCTCTAGTGAAGAATAAGCAAGCTGTGTGCATGGTGTGTGTGTGTGTGTGTGTGTGTGTGTGTGTGTGTGTGTGTGTGTGTGTTGGGGAGGGGAAGGAATGTGAGTCCTTTCCCACAAACTAAACTGACCGCAGGCCTGTGAGGAACTGTTGTGGAGCCACAGGGCAGATATGAAAACACACCTGGCCACTTATGTTCCCTTCACGTGGGACAGAGAGTTGAACGTTGAGTGTGTGTAAACATCTCACCTTGCCGGAGTCACTAAGTTGGAGCCCCAATTCCTTCTCTTTTCCCTTAAGTTGAAAACTGTCTAACAATATAACACCAGAGTAAATACCAAATTCATTCTGCATGAATCTAAAGAGATACACAACGGAAGTTTAAATAACCACATTCTAGCTGAAAATATTTTTTTTGCTAGAAGGAGCTGTTCAATGGGACGGCCATAATTTATGGTGAGAAAACATGTACAAGTTAGTCATTTCCAGAGTTTTAAATCATCTCATTGTAAAACATTTTAATATAATAGTTATCTGACATATAAAATGGATAGAAACAAAGGTTATGGTAGATGTACAAGTTCAACTTGGTCCTGCTTAATTTATACAAGAGGACAGGGGCGTATATGGAAAGCCTGGGTTCTAGAACCTACACACCTGGATCTCACCTCCCTAGCTCTCTGAGCTGTGTTTTCCTCCTCCGTGAGTTAGGATTGTCTGTCCAGCAGATCAGTAGTTACCTGTCAGGCTGCTAGCACAAAGCCTTGTAAATTAACAAATGGCAGCTGCTGTGGGACGTGGCATTTTATGTCTGAAATACACTCGGGGTTTTAACATAGAGCATGTCTTCAGCTGTAGACTTCATGGCTGAAGTTTTAGCACATAGATGGGCAAACTCTAGACTCATTTTGCATATCATTTTAACCCTTTCCCCGGCCGGCCCGCCCTCTGGTCGAACTCCCAGAAGAACTCTAGTTGAGGGGACAGTTTGCATACTATGCTTTTACTATATAGGATATATTCTCAAAGTGTTTCCCTGCAAATTACTTTCTATTACAAAGAGAAAAACAGTAAATGTAGAGTGGAGAAACTTGGCACACATCCCCTTAACCAAGTGATTAAAGTTAACATTACATAATGTCACATGTTGATACAAACCAAATTCACATGCCTCCTGATGGGAGTTTTGGGTAGTTTTAAGTGCCCAAAGTGCATGAACAGCATAGAATCATGGGGAAAGATCAGACAAATCTAAACTGGTGGACATTCTACATAATTAATGGTCTGTAATCTTCAAAACCATAAGCTCAACAAAGACAAGGGCTGATAACTGTTTGAGATTACAGGAGGCTAGAAGGACAGCAGCAAAAGCATGGGACAAAAAGAAAGCTGAAGAGGACATGACCAGGACAAGTGGTGAGACTTGAATATGGACTGCGAATTGGATAATAGTGTTGTATTAATATTAAATTTCCTGATTTGGATAATTGTTCCGAGGTCATGCCCTTGTTCTTAAGGAAAGCACACAATAAAATAAAATATACTGGGGAGTAGGTGGGGAGGGAAATTGTAGCCTAGGGCTAGGGATCTGACATTTGTCATTATGTTCTTAGCTATTGGTCTGCTTACCCTTGTCCCAGCATGCCCTTGGGAGAGGCATGGAGGCTAACAATAGGGACAGGCATTTCCTTTGAGCAGAGGTGGAATGCTAAGTAGAATGAGAATGTCTCATTATTACCTTTAGAATGAATGAGTAAGAATTGTAAAGAACTGATGAGGACCCTAGGAACAATGTTTGAGACCTGAATGTGGCAAGTCTTGACTTCTCTGTGGAGTATTTTATTCAGTTTTATTTTTTTAACAGCCTCCCAAGTGAATGGAAATATGAGAATAGCATTTTGCCTTTTTGAAAGTATTTTTCTATACTGAAGCTAATCTTAAGCCATTAAATACTGTTAAAGAGGAGGCAGATTTAAAAGTGTTCCCATTTAGGAGATGAGGAAGTAAGACCCAGAGAAGATGAGTGAGTGACTTGCTCTAGGTGGTGCCTCCCAGACTAGACATTTATCCCTTGGCCTTCTGGGACCATTGGTTCTGTGTATTTTTTTTTATAGAAACTTAAGAAAATATAAAAAAGCAAACATACCTTCTCTGGTATAGATTAACAGTACTTCCCATCTTAAAAAGAGGATTAGACCAGAGAGATGCCATTTTTAATTTGAAACTCCTTGGTTCTATGAAATTGGTTAGCAAAGCTAAATTTGACTCCAGACCTATGTGCTGAGCCCTCTGGATATTCCCAAATTCATCACAGTAAGGCCTGGGTAGTCTGGTGTCTTAGGACCCTTCCCATGGTGTGTGAGCAACAGGGTGTGTTGTTCTGTTTCAGAATGAATTGAAGGGCGAGACCCTCAGGCCAGTAGTCTCACTTGCTGGAAGCCGCTGTGCAGAATGGTGAAGGGTGAGGTGATGGAGCTGGAGCACCAGCCTGTGCATCTTGGCTGTGCCACTTGCCAGCTGTGGACTCTGGGCAAGGATAATAATGAAGACCACGGTAAAGATAATAGAACCTGCCTCATAGGGTTAATATTTGGAATTAAGTGAGTTGATATTTGCAACAAAGTTAGGACAGTATCTGGCTTATAGAAAGTGCTATGTAAGCATTTTATGAAATTGTGGTAAAATATACATAATTTTACTATTTTAACCATTTTTTTAGGTGTGCAGTGCCATGGAATTAAGTACCTTCACATTGATGTTCAATCACCACCCATCCATCTCCAGAACTTTTCGTCTTCTCAAACTAATGCTTTGTACCCATTAAACACTTAAGTCCCTATTTATACCTCCCAGCAGCACCTGGCAACTACCACTCTACTTAACGTTTCCATGAATTTGAAATACTATTCCAGCCTGAATACCTCATGTTAGTGGAGTCATACAATGTTTGTCCTTTCGTGACTGGCTTATTTCACTTAGCATAGTGTCCTCAAGCTTCATTCATGTTGGAGCATGTGTCAGAAGTTCCTTCCTTTTTAAGGCTGAATAATAATCCATTGTATGTATTGTCCACTAATGGTCATTGGCATCAATAGGAGCCCCCGATTTGGGTTGCTGTGACAAAGGAAACTTTATTCTGTGCAAACAGTTGAATTGTGATACAGCAGTGCTGCGAGAATAGCACAGCTGTGGAACAGCTCACAGCATGGCTGGGAGGCAGCTTGGGAACAAGGCAACCCTGGGGCCAGGCCCCTCTCCAGCTATACAGCCCTGCTGTGCTCTGGTCTCTCCACCTGCTCTGCACTGGTCTGCTCTGCTCCTGTGAGACATCTTTAGTGCTTCATTCAGCTCCAGCCAGGAAACAAAGTCTTTATTCTTTGGTGAAGAGGGAAAGTGCACTCTCCAAGCCAGAGGACTTATAGACAGAAATCGTTGCCCCTGGTCCCTGATTGGTCCCTCCTCATGCAAATGAGCATTCCAAATCCTCACACTTTGAATGGTTCAAAAGGCACTGTCCTGACTGGTCAGAATGCAGATGCTCTGATTGGTCATTGAAGAGGGATGGGGATTATAACTGCACAGCTCCAATTGGATGGGGAAAGCCTCAGCCCTATTAATTGAAATACTGTTCTATGAAGTCCTTTACAAGGACTGGCTCCGGTGGCAGGAACACAGAGCAGGCAGACAGTTCAGAGTCTGAGGCAGGCAGCTTAGTGCTGGCTTTCCTCTGAATTATGGGTTGTGTGAGAGGCCCCTATTTAGGAAAGGCTACTAGGCTCTGCTTTTAAATATAAGCCCAGTTAGCCTCTGGGAGTCCTTCTTGGCAAGTGTCTTCTTGCACGGTCTATAGCACATTTTATCTGTTTATTTGTTGATGGGCACTTGGGTTACTTCTACCGTTTGGCAATTGGAAATAATGCTTCTGTGAACATGGGTGTACAAATATCTGTTCAAGTCCCTGCTTTCGCTTCTTTTGGATATATACCCAGAGTGGAATTGTTGAGTCATCTGGTAATTTTGTGTTTCGTTTTTTTGAAGAATCACCATACTGTTTTCCACAGGGTTGCACTATTTTACTTTTCTACCAGCAATGTACACAGGTTCCAGTTTTTTCACATTCTCATTGATACTTGTTAATTTATGTCTTTTTTTTTTTTTTTTAGTATAAGCGTTCTTATATATAAAAATATTAGAATTTTTTTAATATATATTTTATTGATTTTTTACAGAGAGGAAGGGGGAGAGATAGAGAGTTAGAAACATCGATGAGAGAGAATCATCGATCAGCTGCCTCCTGCACATCTCCTACTGGGGATATGCCCGCAACCCAGGCACATGCCCTTGACCGGAATCGAACCTGGGACCTCTCAGTCCACAGGCCGACGCTCTATCCACTGAGCCAAACCGGTTTCGGCTAGAATTTTTTTTAACAACCAGTAGTCTAATATTTAGTGTCTGTTAAGTTGTTGTCTTAGTCTTTTTAAAGAGAGAGAGGCATGAATAAAATATTTTTACTAGATAAGATTTGGGAAATCTGGCTAATCAGATACTGGTTCAAATGTTTACCAGCAAAACTTGTACCAGAACCCTTATTTTGTGTTTCCTGCCAACCCCCCACCCCCCGCAGTATATGCACTGCACTCTAGTTTTAAGGAGAAAGACAATTCATAATAAATAAGCTTATGGCAAGAACTTACTTAGAAACAAAGCACTTTTGGGTTTATGTGCTATAGTCTGTAAAAGGTAGGTTTACGCAGTTTTATCTACCAGATTGGACCAAACCTACCTTCCAAGAGTTTTGTACAACCTGAGTGAAGAACAGACGTGGGGCACCCAGCGTAAAACCAGTCCATCCCTGAAAAAAGATGTGGAAAAACAGATGGGATGAGAAAGTTCTGTTCCTCTTTCCCTCTTGGCATGCTTTCCTACTGTGTCAGCGGGTGCTGTGGGCACCACTGCATTGAGAGGAGTACGTCCATTCCCGGTTCCAGAGCGTGCTGTGGGTCACAGCGAGGGGTGCTGCAATGGGGCATAGCCAGACCCTCCAGGGCAGCTGGAATAAGTGGGTGGAGTGCGTCTGATGAGATGCTTCCCAGAATGACACCTCCCAGCTGGTTCTCTAAGCTGCCTGCACATTTGCAGCCAACTGTGAGCTAAGCTGACGTCAGTGCCTGATACCCCCACACCACTAACTTGGTCACTGGTGGTATGCGGGCTGTGCAGCCTGCAGGGTACCCATGGACATCTGCTTGGAATGCCAATTCTACTAAGTCTGGAGGTGGGAACTCCTTGTATTTTAAATACTGAAACACAGTTCACTTGTGGAGAAGAATGCAAACTGGATGATCTTTTTTCAAGTATGAGCCTGAAATGAGACAATTCATGTTTATTGGGCATTGAGCTGTGCCCCTAGGTACTTCTCCTCACCCCCAGTTCTTTCTATGTGTTTACTCTCTTCTGCATTATTTTTCTATGGAAAGGCTCACTGATGTACGGCTTGGGAAGCCTGGAGGTATGTCAAGGTCAAAGAGGGCCCAGAAAGGCTGGTTTGCATCTGCTGAAGGCAGGGTGCTGGTTAGGAGTCCAACTACTGCTAGACTATGCTTTCTTTCTGCATCAATTTGTTATTTCACTTATATGATTGTATGTGCTCTCTTTCCTCCTGACATGATAAGAGGGAGGAAAGGCTGGGTTAGGGGAGGGTTTGGAGTGGCCCAAGACCATTCCTAAGGAATCCACCTAAGCTGCAGAGTTGGCGTGCTGCTCAAGGCTCTCGGGTAAGTGGTAACATCCGATGGCAGTGGATGGAGCACTGGGAGAGGGAATGAGGAATCAAAGATGGTGAGGAGCAGACTGAGGGCTGTTTCTTTAATCTTCATCCCATTTCCCAGGATGCAACTCTGAAGATGTTCCGAGTGAAAGCAAATCCTTGATGACCCTGAATACTGGTGACCTGGAAAAAGGAGGAACTTGGTCTGGGTATTTAGATTAACAGTTATTACAGTAATTGACGTCACTGATTTAACAACCCATGCCCAATGAACTCTACGTGTTCTATAGCAATTATGTGTGTTATTCGATGTAGCAGGTTAACTTTGTTGAATGAGCTTTTAGCAATAAAAGGAACTCTGCCCAGCTTCGTGATTGTGAGCTATCATCTGGTCTATGCACTGTCATCAAACAACCTGTAGTCTTTTCAGCTGCACTGCTGAGAAACAGCTGTGAAATGTCCTGGGCAGCCTGTCTGTTCTTCTCAAGAAGTTTAGAGACCTTTGGAAGGGTGGGGAGGGGAGGAGTGGAGACTGTGGGCTGAGGGAGGGGACAGGAGACAAAGCACAAAAATGCATCTTGAGGTGAGTGTAGTTTCCACATTCTTGTCTTTACTTCTCTAGGTGTGTTGCCCAACTTTCTCTCACCTCCTTCAACCCCCACTTCAAACTCTTAATCTAGAAAACTAGCTCTGATTAATCCCATCATGGAATAATCTTTCTTTCCCTTGGTTTTTCTGTTCTTTGTCCTATAATTAGTTTGTCTTAAAGGGGTTTTCTAACCTTTCTCCAGTGTTGAATATGTGTTTTGTTAGATGGTAAACTATTAGGGGCACAGAGTCTTTTCTCACACCCATCTCATCTCTTCTTTCTACCCCTGACCTGCACTGCATTATTTAGCCATTAGTTAGAGACTTTGCCACATACCAAAAGAAACACATTCTGCTGTTGTTGTATTTATTGGTTTTAATTATAAGACACTTGGAAGCATTTTAGGACTCTGCATCTCCATAATTCTCTGCCAGCATTTTGCACCTAGTGGATCAATAATAAGAAAAAATTTCTTTCCTCATTTGGCTTTATAATCGTGGCCACTTCTGCTGCACAAATGCTAGCAGGGCTCTCATGGCTGGAGTAGAAACAATGACTTAATTCTGAAATTATATTCAAATCCTCTAAGGAACTAGTGGCTGATGCACACATTGGCTACTTCCTCTGACCTACAGGAGACCTGCGGGCCAGGGGATTTACCTACAGAACCATGGGCCATTCCCAGCCAGAAAGAAATGCCTGAAGAAGATCAGTCACTCATTTGAATCTGAAGCAGAAGAAAATGAATTATATTTAAGGTGGTTGCTGTCCTGGATGTTGTCTAAAGTTTGAGCTTTGGGCTAAAGAAAACCTTGGCATCTTTCATTGTGTTTACAAGGACATCCATTTTTCTAAACTCAGGACAATGTACTTTCTAAGGGCAGTGGTACTTCATGTTAGAACAGAAAGCTCACAACAAACCAAAGCCAGAATGTTTCTGGCTTTGCTGTCCAATGGGATAAATTCTTTTGCACAAGAGAGCTCTTCCCAGGGTATTCTATACACTTTGCAAGCAATTTACAAAATCATGGTTTGTGTACATTCTCCTCAGCCTGCAGGCTTGATGTTATGTTAGCTTCACTCACTCTTGCCAACTCAACTCCCTTCCCACATTAGCCATTCCATTTCTTCCTATGGCTCCCTGTACTGTTGACATAAAAGAATAAAAATGTGTTTGCTCTAATATAATAGGGGACCTCCGAAAGTTCAGTAAAAACTAAACAAACACCAAGAGTTGGTTTTAAATACAAACCAGCTCTGTACTCTAGTTCTGGGGCCTTGAGCAAAGCCCTTACCCCGTTTTAGCCTTAGTCAAGTGGTCACAATAATAGTTGTCCATTTATCTGATGGGGCTGCTGTAGTCATATGAGATCACTTACATGGTAGCACTTTATAAATGTACATATGATTTGTATGAAACAGGAGAGCCCGGCATTTTTGGTTCAAGTCCTGCTGCTTGATGTTGGCACCATATGTGGTGTTTTATGGTTCCTTACAAGCTCCAATTCTCACAAAACCTAAATGTGTGAGCTGATGCCTGTCCTACTTAAAACCAGAGAAGCTTTTTTGCTCATGAGAATTGACCTATACTGCTTTAGTCTAAAGTCAAGTTGAATTGTATTCTTGATCCATGACTCTGTTGTCATCATTTCTCCATTTGCATAGCATGATCCACTTGAGAGCTGAGTTTTTGGCATTTTTTAAACATTGACTGCCCTGAATCATGTGTTAATTCACACTCACTAACAAACAGCATATGCTTGCATTAATAGTGTCCTTCTGTTCTACATCACAGCCTTTTAATTGAGTCTGTTATATTAGTTAAACTTCTCTTCTAATATAAGTTTAGTTTTAAGTCAGCTCCCAAGTATATCCCTAGGACAGTGGGGTGCTTCCATGTTTTTTTTTTTCTCTTTAATTATATAGACACTTCTCTTTCTGGAAATTGGCATATTGGGGTGACTTCCTGGTGCTGAGCCATGTGCAGTTGCCACCTCCACCATCTGAAGTCACAAAATGAGTTGGCTGCAGTTTGTTGACTTCCCTTTTCTTCCCCCGTACCATGCTCTTCATCATCCTGTTCATTCTCTTGCCAAAGTCTGCCTTGCAAAGCATCACCGTGTTTTTCTCTCTTCTTCCTAATTCAGACTTGTAAGGTTTCATGTCATACAGGCTTGTTGCACCTTCTCTGCTTTTTCCAATTCAGGTTCCTACATTCATTCCATCTCACTTATGTCTTACCCTGCCTGTTCTCTCTCATCAACTTACCATACCAAGCTCTTTACACTGTTAAGGCCTTTCAACAGAATATCAAGCATTAATCATATTCCCCTCTGCTGTCTTTGAACTGTTATTTTTTTTTTTTTACACAATCTGTCTATATATTCATTGTAAATCTTAAATGACTGATTTTTTTCTTAAAAGTTCAAATGTATCAATTAGCTGCATGAAAGGCCTTTTTTGCAATGGATATGGCATTAAGGCATACTCGTTATTTATATATAGAGGCCCGGTGCATGAAAATTCGTGCATTCGGGGGTATCCCTCAACCCAGCCTGCGCCCTCTTGCAGTCCGGGACCTCTTAGGGGATGTCCAATTGACAGCTTAGGCCCGGTCCCCAGGGGATCAGGCCTAATCTGGAAGTCAGACATCCCTTTGGCAAGCCCTAGAGCCCTTGGGGGATGTCCGAGTAAGGGAACAGGCCTAAGCCGTTAGTCGGACATCCTTAGCACTTCACAGAGGCGGGAGAGACTCCTGCCACCACCCCTGCGCTGGCCAGCCATGAGCCGGCTTCTGACTGAGTGGTGCTCCCCCTGTGTAAGCGCACTGACCACCAAGGGGCAGCTCCTGCATTGAGTGTCTGCACCCTGGTGGTCAGTGAGTGTCATAGCGACCGGTCGTTCCCTGTTGTTCCACCTTTAGAGTCAATTTGCATATTACCCTTTTATTATATAGGATATGTAAATGTTAGTTACAGAAAATTAAAATATTTTTCTGTAACTGAACATTAAAACTAATTTAATCTTTTGTTACTTCTGACATACACATACTATGATATAGAGCAGTGATGGTGAACCTATGACACACATGTCAGAGGTGACATGCGAATTCATTTTTTTGGTTGATTTTTCTTTGTTAAATGGCATTTAAATATATAAAATAAATATCAACAATATAAGTTTTTGTTTTACTATGGTTGCAAATATCAAAAAATTTCTATATGTGACACGGCACCAGAGTTAAGTTAGGGTTTTTCAAAATGCTGACACGCCGAGCTCAAAAGGTTTGCCATCACTGATATAGAGTATTTAGAAAATGGGTGATAGCCCTGAATGGTTTGGCTCAGTGGATAGAGCGTCAGCCTGTGGACCAAAGGGTCCCAGGTTCGATTCTGGTCAAGGGCATGTACCTTGGTTGCGGGCACATCTCCAGTAGGGGGTGTGTAGGAGGCAGCTGATCGATGTTTCTCTCTCATTGATGTTTCTAACTCTCTATCCCTCTCCTTTCCTCTCTGTAAAAAATCAATAAAATATATTAAAAAAAGAAAAGAAAATGGGTGATAATCAAAAAAGTTAAGGAAAAAAACCTCAGAGTCCTCCTTTTGGAAACAAGTGCTTTAATATTTTGGTCTTTTCTTTTAGGCTCCCTCCCCCTGAATTATAATGCATATAATAACATACCCTTATATAATTATAATTAAGAATACACACACACACACACACACACATTCAATGTATGTATATGTGTGTGGAATTAAAATTGTGGTGCTTTTCACAGTTTATTTAACTTTAAATACATTCAGTTTGCAAATTATATGGGAGATAGATGCTAAAGCCTCTAAAATTGAGTGTAATCAATTTTAGCTGATTATCTGTTATCTTTATTATATATAAATTTTATATTTTATAACATTTAATAGTTGAATTAATTTAACTATTAAGTAATTTATAATATATATTATTTTAAAATAAGATTTTGAAAAATACTCATACAACAGATTACTGGAGTAAGTAGCATTATTCCCATTTTACAGATGAGGAAACTGAACGTGTACTTAACTCATCCATGACTGTGACACTAATTATAGTCACTGCCCTTTCCACTCAGCCAACTCTTTTATAGCAGGTATTTTTGTCAGTTTAGGCAGAAATTCACCTTTTTGGGGGAAAGAGGAGGACGGCACAGATAACAAAGGTTAAATTTTCTCAAATGTGTTCTCAGCATTTATTGATCATATCACTTTGCTTATGATATACCATGTAAGTAGCATCATCTTTCTGCTGATTAGTGAGACATCAATAATAACTTCAATGGTGCCCTCAGAAGAGCCAAATGGTTGCCGGACCGATCATCCATTTACATGCAGGGAAGCTGTGGCACTTCAGTAGAGTAGAAAGAGCAGAACCTTGAAATCAGAGTTGTTTCCTATTCCAACTCTGCCATTTAACTGTCTTTATGATCTTAGAATTACCTAAACCTAAGTTAGCTAACCTCTCTAAGACTGTTTCCCATCAGAAAAATGGAGACTGAAATTCCCATCTTAAAAGGGATTGCAGGTTGTTTATAAAATATCTGACACATAGTGAGTGCTTATTAAATGTAAATCCCTTCTGTCTGCTATTTTTTATGCATGCATCACACAGAGCTTACATTGACTAGAGAAATATGACATAAGTGCATGAAACATATGCAGAAAAGAGTCCTATTCATAACCAAGAGGTTCTTTTGTTTTCTTACACCTACCTTTGAACTATTTATGATTTATTGTGTGTGTCTTTTTTCTCCTAATAGGCAAGGAAAAATTAGGCCAACTATTGTCTTTTATGGCTCCTAGCTTTGTAGATACAACTTCTGATATTCTGGCTTATTTGGGGTAGTTTTTGAGAGAATAGGGACAGTGTTAGCCCTGACTTACTGCTCTGTGGGAATAGCCCTGGGGACTGTCATTGTATAAATACACCTGCTAAGTCTGTTTAACAGTTGCAAAATATCATCATTCCCATGAGTTATTAAAGTTTAGATAAATGTCTGTGTCTTTAAAATATTCATTATCTATAGGGAACAGGGAGAATCATTGTAGGACTGGTTCTAAGTAATTTGAAGACTTTTGCACTGAGCATCTTAAACACTAAAAGCTCACACTTAAGTAGAGGTGGCTTGAATTCCTTTTCCTTTTAAAAATAGTAGGAGCTCATCTAGACTAAAGATATTACAATTGCATTCTGTAGTTTTAACTGTTAGACTTAAAAATCTTAAAACTGGTCTTAGAAACTTGATACTGTACTCCATTCTTCCTTATTGAGGTCTGTGTGGGATGATGGAGTGTGTAGGAGCAGGCAGTGAGCAAATGGAATTTCCCCATGCCTACTTAGTAGCAAAAGAGATGAGTTTTATCCCTGAAGTGTTTTCTGAAATTATCATTGTCTAAGAAACCCCAAATCTAGGAATCAGTGCCGTTAATTCTTCTCCCAAATTGAGCACAGTCTTAGACCCCTTCCTCCCATCCTAATCTGCACTCTGGTCCACCTCTGTATATGGGCTTTAACATCCTATGGTCTGCTCTGAGTTTCTAGAAAAAAAAAAACATATGTATGTATATATATATATATATATATATATATATATATATATATAATGTTTTTGCTATGATTAAGAATTTCTGACGGCCCTGGTGAGGTTGCAACGGCCCCAGTGAGGTTGAAACGGCCCCGGTGAGGTTGAGACGGCCCCGGTGAGGTTGAGATGGCCCCTGTGAGGCTGGAACGGCCCCTATGAGGCTGAGATGGCCCCTGGGAAGCTGAGAAAAATACCACATGAACTCACTCACTTATGGATAATAAGGACCATTATAGACTGATGAACAAAAATGGATACAGAGGCAGAGCAGCATTGAGCAGATTGTCAAACTACTGTGGGAAGCCTGGGGAGGGTTGGGGGTGGGTGGGTAGGAGATCAACCGAAGGATTTGTATGCATGCATATGAGAATAACTAATGGACACAAGACACTGGGGGGTGGGGGAGGCCGGGGGAATGTCAAGGGGGAAAAAAAAAGGAGACATGTTTAATACTCTAAGAAAAAAAAAAAGCATTTCTCAAACTTATAACCTTGGCCTCCACTTGGACAATAGGTCATGAATGAAGGAAGGTGAGGCTAATTTGTGTGGTTGGAAGGACAGTGGGCCATATATATACTATGACAGACATTCTTGTTCAAATATATGTTAGACATTCTTGTCCAAATTTTCACAGTAAACCAAAATTTGTTTTACTCTCATGTGTGTGATTTAGCAATGAGATCCTGTTCTGAAAAGGTGTCCTGAGTTTTTTTTACCAGCTTGATAGAAACAGGTGGCATCTTAGGTGCTCAAGCATGACCACATGATCACATTAAGGGAGATGACCAGCCCCTTACACCTGTGTATAACCTGAAAATCCTCTGAAGTGTGTATTGATTTACAACTTCGGAGAATTAGTAGGAATGTGTGATGGGGGAGAAGTTCCAGGAAAGGGGTGAAGGTCGGGCTTTAAATAAAGTTCACCTTCCCCTGGGACCAGGACTGTATGGCTGTGTTACCATCAGGGCATTGGGCTTGGGAGGACTAACCCTGTGAGAGAAACAACATCTCTGCCTTTCAAGCTGAGCACACCACTCAGCAGCCTTTACTGAGCACCTGCTATAACCTGGCGCTTGTTAAGGATGTCGCGATGGATGAGATGTGAGTCCCTGTACTGAATGTCTCATAATTTTGGTGACTTGATGAAGCCGCCTGTGTTTTTAACACGTGAAGGAGCAGTCTCTATCGTTTCAGATTTTTTTCCGTGCCTGTGACTATGTATCTGGTTGCTAAAAACTTTTAGGTTTGCTCATTTTTCAAAAGAAATTCAGTTCAGGGAAGTTTGATCATGTGGTTCTTTAAAGTTTAAGATTAAGTGCCTGTGAGATGCTTGGGGAGGCTAGTGTGAAGCCAGAATATATTACAGGGCAAGTTTACCGAGTGTATCAGCTTACTGGAAATTTTGGACTTTGGATTCTCTCATTTTTATATTCCAGTCCCGTCTCCTGCCCCAGTTTTAGGGCCTTGGAATCAGGTTTTTTCCTTTTAGTGCCTCCTTTGGGATATACTATATGCCATCTCCGGTAGCCATTTTTTAAGTAGTGAGAGGGGAGATTTTCATTTAGATATTTTTTCCCAGGTAAGAGCTGTTCCCAACTCTCAAACGGTCCAATACACGTTTGAATTGAATTACATACCCGAGGATATTCAGGGTTCCTTACAGAAATTTTGAGGCATACAAAAGAATAGTGTGTACATAAAATGCTAAATTGTGGCATGTTTCCATAAATTAGTGATTCATATCATATTCCTAATCTGCTTTTCCTTAAAGGGACATGCCTTAAATAATACTGTTTCATGAAACAGAGATTCCCAACCCTAGTTTTTGTGATTCTTGCTGACTCTCCCTCCATTGTATCCCCACCTACCTAAGCCTCCTGTAATTATGCCAAACTCTCCATTGTTTATAATTTTAAAAAACTTCACGAGGGACCTGGTGTGTCATTTCTATCACTTTGTGTCCAGGCCCTAGAACAGATTAGCACAAAGCAGCCACTGAAATATTTGTTGAACAAAGGAATTTTAATGCAAAGGCCGTGGTGGCCTTGGTTTCTCTGTGTATAACCTGTGAAGGGAACAGATAGAATAGCTGAAATTAACAAATAACCATGCCAACTCCTTAATGAATGAGGTAGGTCTTGGGCTATTTTTACACTGGATTTTGTGGGTGTTCTTTGGGAGATGGACTTCTTAATGTTCCTTCGGTCTTTAACTTATATAATTCTATTTCAATACCTTCTCTACCAACTCACTCTCATTCTGCTTCTTAAACTTTGTGTAGTCCCTATATTGTGATTTCCATGGAAAGTTATTGTGCCCTGGCTGGTTTGGCTCAGTGGATAGAGTGTCCCAGGTTTGATTCCTGTCAAGGGCACATGCCCGGGTTGTGGGCTCTATCCCTAGTAGGGGGTGTGCAGGAAGCAGCCCATCAATGATTCTCTCCCATCGTCAATGTTTCTATCTCTCTCTCCCTGTTCCTTCCTCTCTGAAATCAATAAAAATACATTTTAAAAAAAGAAAGTTATTGCTTTAAAATACCATCTTTTAGCCAACATTAGCTAACATTACAAATGGCATTTTGTGAGTTGATAATCCTTCAGGAAGTTGTGTTCTTCACAATGTCCTCATGTTTCTTAGGATTCAGAGCAGCCAATAAACATGAAATTTGAGAGGAAATTGCAGCTAATTAAGTTGCTTTA
Source organism: Myotis nattereri (assembly GCF_964212035.1). Classification (NCBI taxonomy): domain Eukaryota; kingdom Metazoa; phylum Chordata; class Mammalia; order Chiroptera; family Vespertilionidae; genus Myotis; species Myotis nattereri. Next base: position 40,741,979 of record NC_138079.1, read on the forward strand.
AAATAAAAACAATTCTGAAGGCACTTAAATGATCTGACCTTAGGTTTGGCCTTGAGGAGCACATTCCCCGGCTCACTCAGATCTGGCAGTAGCATGGCACTGGGCAAAGCCGGGGCAGCAGTGCGGAGGGACTTTCATCCCAGCCCGGGCTCTGCCGTTGACCCAGCAAATGACCACAGACGGTCCCTTCCCCTTGAATGACCCCAGTTTCCCCATTTGTAAGAAAGAGATAATGCCTATCTCTCAGGGTGATTATGAGAACTACACAATAACATGGAAAAGTGCTTTATAGATGGTAAAGTCATGCTTAAGTGAATTCCTTTATCAGCTTCATGATGGCCCTTTAAATGGCAGGGTTATTATCCATGCCTGTGGCTCTTATCAGAAGTTACTATTTAGTAACTCCTGAGTAATGCAGAAATATTTGCAGGCAACCTCTGTGGCTCAGAAGGAGCTGTGTTTGCTATGATTAAGACTTTCTCAAACTCATAACCTTGGCCTCCACTTTGACAATAGGTCATGAATGAATGAAGGAAGGTGAGGCTAATGTGTGTGGTTGGAAGGACAGTGGGCCAGGTATGTGATCCAGTGGACCAGATCAGAAGGGAAGGAAGGGCGGGAGGGTGGGTAAAAGGAAACCCCATGAGGGCAAACATGTTTTGTTTGTTGGTTCACTGGCCTATTCCTCGTGCTGTCACTCATGCCTACTCCATAGAATCTGTGAATTAAACATTAGTTAAATGAAGTCTGTGTAATGGTACTATATTTGCTCCGTCAGTGACCACACCCTTATTTTATTCAGTGTAAATAGGCAATTAAAACTTCCCCACATAGATACTTTAGAGCCCTTTTATTAATCTTTCATAATAAGGAATTGTTTGGTCATTAAATATTTTTATGGAGCATGTAGCCTGTGCTGGACACCATGAGGACACAAACTTGTTTTCTAGGAGTTTTCTATTAAACAAGGCAATGCAGGAGGTGCCAGGAGGGAGGGCATTTTGAGCAGGAACAATGAGGAAAGACTGGGAAGGAAGTGGCCTTTGAGTTGAGTGTTAAACATAGGTAGAATTCTATCAGCTGTGGTCAGTATGTGCAATTGCAATTTAAGGTTTTGTGGATGTTTTAATTAAAACATTAAGTCAAATCTTCTCATTGGACAGGGTGATGTCAGAGTTTGAGAGCCCCCTCAGTCTCTCCTGGGCTAATAGAATCTTGCATAGGTTGCGGAATCTTACAGTCAAGAGCAGAGGCCTGGGGACTGAGTGCTGCTAGGGCTTCTGCCTCCTTAAGGTGGGTTGGCTAAGGCTGGAAGGAGCAGCAGCTAAGAGGGAAGATGGCAGTGAGATTGCCTCCGTTGGCCCACACTTAACAGTTGGGGAGAGTAGACTGAGCACATGGACTCCCACTAAGAGTTTTGTATTATTTCCAAACTTAGATGTGCCAGAAGGTACTATAAAATGAAAATACCCTGTTAAAAATGGGAGACAGATTTGGACTGAAATTAAAATGAGAAACTGGAAGTCCTGGGGATTAACCATTAGGAACAGTGGAGGTGGAGGATTAGGTGATACTATATGGGCATGCAAGGTGAGGTATCGTCTGAGAAAACACAGGATGAGAAAAATCATAATTTGCAAAGTATACTCATTAGCAGTGGTCCTCAACCTTCTGGCCCTTTCAATACAGTTCCTCATGTTGTGACCCAACCATAAAATTATTTTCGTTGCTACTTCGTAACTGTAATGTTGCTACTGTTATGAATCGTAATGTAAATATCTGATATGCAGGATGGTCTTAGGCGACCCCTGTGAAAGGGTTGTTCGACCGCCAAAGGGGTTGCGACCCACAGTTTGAGAACCGCTGCATTAGAGGGTGAAGGTTAACTCATGTAGTGAGGATTCGCTGGAACATAATTTTTCAGCAAATATTTGTGTGCTCTGTGTGCAAGGAACCATGATTGATGTGAGAGAGATGTCAAGGTGAATCAGAAAGAATCCTTTCCTCTAAAGATTCCCCACTTTGGACAGGCAGACCTGACAGTTACAGTGGGGGCTTTTGTGATGAGTGATGTAATAAAAATACGAACCAAAGTGCTCAGGAGAGTGGATGGATTTTGACTTTGAAATCCTTCAAGATGCTTGAGAAGATGTCAAAGATGTCACGCATAGAAGGAGGGACAGGGCTTTCCAGGCAGAGACAGGGTGGAGAGCAAGAGCACTCAAACCTGAAAGGTTGTGGTGTGGCCCTGAAACATGGCACTGCTTGGAAGGGGTGGCTGAAATGTCAGCTTTGTGAAGGGGTGGAGAGGGAAAGTGTTCTAGAACTTTGTTCTGTAGGAAATGGGGATCCATTGAAGGTTTGAGACAGAGTAGCATCAGTTGGACTATGTATTAGATGTTTCTGGTGGCCCTGGGGAGAATGGGTAGAGGAGGGGGTGTGGCTGGAAGGCTACCTGAGAGTTGTTGAAATTGAGTTCAGGGGAGAGGAGGCTGGAATTTTGCAGGGGAGGGGCAGAGGAGGGTTGTTTGAGAGTTTTTGTACTTTTCCTAAACCTGAGCGCTCTCTTCTAAAATTAAATCAGATTCAGTTTATTAAGAAAAAGAAGTTGCTTTTGACAAATACAAATCTTTGTATTGGTATCATTGGGCTGGGAGGAGGTCTCCCTGTTTAAAGGAACGGAGCCACATGGGTGGAAATTCCTGCTCTTGTGGGCTGGCTCTGGTTGTATACCAGTCTGTCCTGGCGCTCTTCTCACCTCTCTCGGCTTCCGCTGGTTTCTTTTCCTCCTTATCCATAAACAGAGGCTTTCCCCAAAGTGCTTCCAGGCATTTTTATTTTTTTCATCCCATCCAAGTATTTCTAGCCCTGATGTTTCTGCCTTCCACCTGGGCAAATGAACTCTCAAACCTGTTGCCTCACCTGGAGGGTGGGATGAATTATCTGCCTATAGAATCATGAGACTTGACTGAGAAACTGCATAGAAAACATTTTTCCTAAGGCTTTGAAACAAAATACATGCTTAACAAATAAGTATCTACTACATATTTTAATCCTTTGGGGGTTTGGTATTATTTTTAGTTCTTACGTGTTTAGCATTGTATTTGCTCCAATTAGAGTTCAGAATTCGATCTAAATTTCTTTCGACTGCCAAAATGATATTTTGGACTCCTCATCAGTAGGTCATAGGATTTGTCTTTCTTACGGATGGATGGGTGACCTTCGCATTCTTATCTCTTCTGCTTGGGACCAGGAGTCTATTTATGAAAATGGGTGACTGGAACTAGCAGCTAGGGAACAAAAAAGCAAACACTGACATTCCTACCCCATATGATCGTCCTGCTCTACACACACATTGTCTTCCTCAGATGAGTAATCTGACAAACAAGGAACCAAATTCATTTCATAGCCATCAGAATTAAAGTTGAGGGTTGAAGAGAGAAAGGGGGTCCTGTTTATGAGAAAGGAGCGTTGCCATGTAAAGAGACAGCGGGCTTGCTGATGTGGCCATTGACTGCGGTGGGTGCTGTTGAGCTTGTGGCCGGAGGAAGTGCAGTCAGGAAATGGGGAGGCTGCCTTCTCTACAGAAAAGCAAAGCTGCAGCATGGGCTTTTATATACTAGGCTTGTGTTGGAATAAAGAGGGTGGGATTGAAAATTCTCTTCACTTGCTGTATACATTGCTTTTTGCTTCTGGATAGCTGTTGACCAGGAAAGTTAGTCTCAGAAAGGCTGAGAAATAAGTGAGGGAGAAATTTTAGAGCCTTTGGCATCTGTAAAATAGGATTTGGGTTGGAGGCGAAGCCTTAATTCTTCTAGGAGTGGGAAAACACAGGTCTTTGTAGATTCTTTGTTCAATAACAGAATTTTCAGGATGGTCCCAGCTGAGCCACTGGACCAATTCCACAAGCTTGTGAATGGAAGTTGTTTTAAGTAGACCATGGTCTAATTGATTTGAGGTTGTCTAACTCCTATGGCATCATGTTTGTGAAATCTGATAGCTGTTCTCATCATGTTATTTAGTAGTTTCAGCCTGTACTTTAGTATTGCTTTTTGTTGTTGTTATTGTTAGAGATAATATAATATTGTAAAACTCAAAGCAAATTTGTTTCTATGCTTGGCATTACAGTACCCTGTGTCTCACTGTTCAATATTGAACTGCATGTGAGTTTTTTAGTTGATTGTCTCAGGTGTTTAGCTGATGAACACTGCCCTGACAGTAATGCGATGTTATCCTCTGTTTCCAGCTATTGTGGATGATGAAAGGCTCTCTGCAGAGGAGATGGATGAGAGGCGGCGGCAGAACATCGCTTATGAATATTTGTGCCACCTAGAGGAAGCCAAAAGGTGAGATCCAGACTTGGCCTATTTGTGTACCTTCTCTTGGAGATAAGCTTTGGGGTACTATACTTTTAATAACTCATCTGCACTCTTATTGGTAGGAGGGCAACGGAGAACTACCTATTTTTTGTAAATGATCAAGCAGAATTGAGAAAAAGTTACTACCACAGCCAAGGCCAAGGCACCAGGGAAAGAACTGTTCCTTTTCCTTCTTCAGGGCCTCCCAGGAAATCTCTGGGCAAGTTGCAGATTATTTGAAATTTCTCATCTCCCTCGCTTGGATGTGGGGGAGCAGCAAAGACTTACATCAACTCCCTTTCCCCCAGAGCTTCCTCAGATCTTTTCCCCACCTTTACCCCAATGATTATACTAGTAAATGCCCAATAGGACAATAGCATTTTGGACTGAAGTCCATTGGTCACTAAGCTAGAGGGTAGGTTTATGACAGCAATCTCCTTTGTAATTCATGGGTGTGTGACTACTTAGGCTATGTTCTCCAAACTCACACTGACTCTTAGACTTCTTAGATTATAAGTAAATGTTGGGTTCTCCAAGGAGAAAGTGCAGATAAAGAAGATATTTGCACTTCGGCTTCTGTGCCAGAGGAATCGGAACTTTGTCCTTTGCATACTGCAGTGCTCATAGGCCGTGAGTTAGATTCTGGTTAATGGTTTGGCCTGTATTGGAGCAACATTATTGTTCCACAGACAAATGGCATATTCCCAGCTCTCTTATCTATAGAGAAAATAAACATTTAGTTAATGGTCAATGGTGTTAATTACCTCTGATCACTAATAAATAGCTATCTACAGAGCCAGAAGAATGAGTTTTTTTCAGTCAATGTTGTGTAGACCATTTAGTGACACATGTGCTAATTTGGCTTCAGAATTATTTAAAAGAGCACTTCCCAGGGTTGTTTCATATTTTAACAGTGTCTTGTAACTCTAAGCTCTAAAGACTAAGTTTTAAAGGTTATTTAACATGTCTTTGAAATCTACAGTTAGGTTGCAGGTCACTGAAGACTCATTATCAGTCTAAGATGGTTAAGAACATGCTTTTAGTCAAGTTGCTAAAAAAGTTAGATAAGGAGAGTGATTCATAGACATTCAAAAATCAACATGCTTTCAATGAAAATGTTTAGGGGAGTTGGTAGAGACTTCCTCCTGACACACTTTGCAGTCTAAGTTTTTGCCTCCTGTTCTTGGTGAGTGGGAAGCAGTGTCACACAGAGAAGGTGTGTCATTGGGAGTCAGCAGACTGAATTTCCCGGTCCCACCTTTAACCCTTAGGAGCTGTGTGACCTTGGGTGAGTCATCTGTTCTGTGTAAACTTCAGTTTTGTTTGTTCTGTAATGGGATGATAAAGATGTTATACCATCTGACCTACTTACTTCATGGATTTTTCCTCCTAAAAATCAACTAAAATCAAGAAGGTGTAAGTGTGTAAACTATAGTGCCAGTCAGGTGTATAGTTATAACATGAGCACAGTTTACGCCTGAGTGGTATCAGTATAGCTTGAAAGCTTGTCATATTCTTTATGTAGTTGAATATTGTTTTAGAAAAGTCAACTTAACCATTAGCCCGGGTTCTTTAAAGAAAGCTTCCTTAGAAATAGTTTCATTGAAAGAAAAGACTGTATACAGTTTTTCCTCTTAGTTTTTATAAATTCATTTTACAAGGAGATTTTGAAAAATGTGTACTTATGAATCTTTTATGGAGATCTGAACACTTTTTGTGACTTTCAGGAAAGCTGGTTTTTGGTCATAGGGTATGTAAAAACTATGTGGCTATTAATAGATGTATTAATATGTGTGCTATGATTTCAGAAAGCATAGTATACAGAATTCTGACAATGTTAATGCCTTAGGAATTTGTCATACTGAGTTTATTATAGTGCATGCTTATGTCTGTGTTCATATGACTATAGTTGGCTTAGAATATTGAGTTTGTGCTAAATGGTACACTTAGAATATGTAAGTTTAGCCAGGAATTCTTTCTTGTTTCTTATTTCAGTTGAACTAACTTTCATGTATTTTAACTAGAAATGTGTTGGTTCTGTCTTTGTGCCTCTTTTCTTTCTTTCCAGAAGTGAGAATGGAAGGATTTCTAGTTTATATGTATTAAAAATTCATAATTATAATAGTTTACATATCTTTAACTTTAAAAAAGAAATAAAAAAGACAAATACTATGAATAATTATATGCCAACAAATTACAAAACCTAGGTGAAATGGACAAATTCCTGGAAAGACATAAACTACCAAAACTAACTCAAGAAATAAAAAATCTGAATAGATTTATAACAAGTAAAAAGATCCAGTTAGTAATAAAAAAAAAAAATTCCCACTCTTACAAAAAATGTGAGAGGAGACTTTCCAACTTACTCTATTGAGACCAGATACCAATATCTTTGTCTAGTTTTGGTGTCTGATACTAAAATCAAATAAACATACTTCAGGAAAACTATATATCAATATTCCTTATCAATACAAATACAAAAATTTTCAGTAAAACACTAGGAAACCAAGTCCAGCAGCATATAGAAAGGATTATAAACCACCAAGTGGGATTTATCCCAGGAATGCAAGCTTAGTTGAACCCCAAATCCAATTAGAACAATTCAATGGGGGAAAAAAGTCTTTTCATATACAAAAATTGTCTTAAAATAGGTTGTTAATCTAAATGTGAGAACCACAACTATACATTTCTTATAAGAAAACATAGGAGTAAATCTTTATGACCGTGGGTTAGGCAATGGTATCTGAGACTGAACACCAGAAGCATGAGCACAAAAAAGAAAATAAATTAGACATTCTAAAAAACTAGAGGCCCGGTGCACGAAATTTGTGCACTGGTATGTGGGCGTGGGGGGGGGGGTGCGGGGGGTGTCCCTCAGCCCAGCCTGCACCCTCTCCAATCTGGGACATCCCTCTCACAATCCAGGACTGCTGGCTCCCAACCACTTGCCTGCCTACCTGCCTGATTGCCCCTAACCACTTCTGCCTGCCAGCCTGATCACCCCCTAACCACTCCCCTGCCGGCTTGATTGACACCTAACTGCTCCCCTGCCAGCCCGATCACCCCCAACTGCCCTCCCCTGCAGGCCTGGTTGCCCCCAACTGCCCTCCCTTGCTGGCCATCTTGTGGCGGCCATCTTGTGACCACATGGGCATGGTCATTTTGTGTGAGGGTGTGACGGTCAATTTGCATATTATCTTTTTATTATATAGGATAAACCTTTTGATTTAAAGAATACTATCAAGACAGTGAAAAAATGCTTAGCCATCAGTCATTAGGGAAATGCAAATCAAAACTACAATGAGATACCACTCAAACTAAGATAGCTATAATAAAAAAGGTTGATAATAACAAATGTTTACAAGGATGGAAAGAAATTGGAACTCTCATACATTGCTGGTTGGATTGTAAAATGGTGCAGTTATTTTGTAAACAGTCTAGCAGTTCCTCAAAAAATTAAATATTGAGTTACCAAATGATCCAGCAATTCCATCACTAGGTATATACCCAAGAAAATTGAAAATCTCTGTCTATGTCCATATAAAAACCTGCACAAAATGCTCACTGAAACATTATTCATAAGAACAAAATTGGAAACAACTCAAATGTCCATCTGCTGATGAATGGATGAACAAAATATGGTATCTATAATAATAAAAGTATAATATGCAAATGGACCGAATGGCTGGACAGCAGAATGACCGTCCTGACCACCACGCTATGGCATGCACTGGTGCCAGGCCAGCCAAAGCAGTTGCAATGTGATTGTTTGTGGGGGCACAGCCATCCCCTCATGATTGCCCTGCAGAGGGAGACCCATGCCACTGGCTGGTGGGGCGATCAATCAGAGGTGGGGGGCTCCGCGATTGCCCCAAAGAGGGAGACCCAGGCCACTGGCCAGCGGGTTGTGGCGGGTGGGTGGGGCCTCTCTGGGGCGATCTATTGTGGCCAGGTGGGTGGGGCTTACCTCTTGTACAGGCCGGGCTGAGGCACTCCCCCCCCCCCACCGCCCCCAGTGCACGAATTTCGTGCACCGGGCCTCTAGTATCCATATAATGAAACATTATTCAGCTATAAAAAATGATATTAGCAAATCAAAACTAGTAATGTATAGAACTATATAAATCATGAGTGAGATTTAGCCCAAGTATGCAAGGCTGGTTCAACATTTGAAAATCAATCAATGTGATCCATCGCATCAACAGGTTAAATAAGAAAAATAACATAACTATATCAGTAGATGCAGAAACACCATTTGGAGAAAAAATACAATACCTATTTATGATTAAAAAAAAATACTTCATAAACTAGAAATGGAGGGAAACATCCTCAACTGGATTAAGGCTGTTTTACAACAAACATACAGCTAACATCATACTTAATGGTGGGAAACTCAAAGCTTTCCCACTAAGATTGGGTACAAGGTAAAGATGCTTCCTCTCACCACTCCTTTCCAGCATTATACTGGAAGATTGAGCTAATGCAATAAAATAAGAAAAGGGAACAAAAAGTATAGTTATTGGAAAAGAAGATTAACTGTTTTTGTTCACAGGTGACATGATTATGTGTCTCTCTCACCTCGATGTCCCCCCCCTCCCGCCACCTCTCTCTGTCTCTTCCCCCTCCTTTCTACTCTGTCTCTCAAAAAAAAAAAAAAAACAATGGGAAAAATATCATTGGGTGAGGATTTAAAAAAATCCCAGCAAGTTATTTTGTAGATATTGACAACCTGTTTTAAAAGTTTATACGGAGAAGCAAAAGAACCAGAATAGCCAACACAATAGTGAAGGAGAACAGGGTTGGAAGACCCAACTTCAAACTTATTATAAAGCTACAGTAATCAAGAGAGTATAGCATTGTTGGAAGAATAGACAAATAAATCAATGGAACAGAATACAGAGCCCAGAAATAGACCCTGGTACATACAGTAAATTGATTTTTTTTTTAAAGGAGCAAAGCAATACAATGGAACAAAGCTGGTCTTTTCAACAAATGGTGTGGGAACAACTGGACATCCACATGTGAAAAATGAACCTAGACACTAACCTTAATACCTTCACAAAAATGAACTCCAGTAGATCAGACCTATGCATAAGATACAAAACTATGAAACTCCTTAAAGATAACAAAAAAAGAAAACCTAGAACTTAACTATGGCAATGGCTTTTAAGATATAGCACCCATGGCATGATTCATGAGAGAGAGAATTGATAAGTCGGGTTTCATTAAAATTAAAAATTTCTTTCCTACAAAAGACAAATATCAAGAGAATGAAAAAAGCTACAGACTAGGAGAAAGGAATGTTACCCAAAATATATAAGAACTCATAAAACTCAACAATAAGAAAATAACCCGATTAAAAAATGGGCCAAAGATATTTTACCTGCCACGTCATCAAAGAAGACATACAAATGGCAAATAAGCATAGGAAAGAGTGCTCCATGGTCTATGTCATCAGGGAAATGCAAAATAAAGCAACAGTGAGATATCACTAACCACTTGTAAGAATAGGTAAAATCTAGAGCACTGACAACACCAACTGCTAGCAAGAATGTGGAACTACAAGAGCTTTCATTCATTGCTTGTGGAAATGCGAAACAGTACATCCACTTTGGAAGACAGTGTGACAATGTCTTACAAAACTAAACATACTCTGACTATATGATCCAGCAATTGTACTGTTTCTCTTTACCCAACAGAGTGAAGGCTTATGTCCACACAAAAAGTTGTACATGGATGTTTATAGAAGCTTTTTTTCATAATAGCCACAACTTTAAAGCAACCAAGATGTCCTTCATTAGGTGAATGGATAAATAAACTATGGTACAGGCAGAGTGTGAAATACTATTGATCACTAAAAAAGAATGAGCTATCAAGCCATGCAAAAAGAAAAGACAAAGAAGAGCCTTAAGTGCATATTATGAAGTGAAAGAATCCCATCTTGAAAGGCTACATACGATATGATGCCAGCTATATGACATTATTGCAAGAGGCAAAGCTATGGACACAACACATCAGTGACTGTGGAAAGGAAGTTGAATGGACAGACTCTGGCAGTGAAAATGCTCTGTATGATACCACAATAGATAAATATTATTATATATTTGTCCAAACCCATATAATGTATAACACCAAGATGAACTATAGTGTAAACTGTGGTCTTTGGGGGATTGGGATGTGTTCATGTATGTTCATCAGTTATAACAAATGTTCCGCTCTGGTGGGGGATATTGATAATGGGAGATACTATGCTTGTGTGGGGGCAGGGACATATGGGAAATCCATTTAAATATATTTATTGATTTCAGAGAGGAAGGGAAAGGTAGAGAGAGATAGAAACATCCATGATGAGAGAGAGTCATTGATTGGGTACCTCCTGCACGCCCCTTACTGAGGATCAAACCCACAACCCAGGCATGTGCCCTTGGCCAGAATCGAACCTGGGACCCTTAGTCCGCAGGCTGACGCTCTATTCACTGAGCCAAACCAGCTAGGGCAGGAAATCCATGAAATGTCCAGAACAGGCAAATATTTAGATATAAAAAATAGATAGTTGTTGCCTAATATTAAGGGCTAGGGAATAGGTGGATGGGGGAGTGATTGATAATAGGTATGAGTTTCTTGTTGCAGGGACAAAAAGGCTCTAAAAATGACTGTAGGATGGTTTCATGATTCTATAAGTATAATAAAAACTACTGAATTACATACTTTAAAAGGATGAATTGTGTGGTATATAAATTATATCTTATTAAAGCTGTCATTTAAAGTTCCTTTGATCAGACTGACATGGAGAGGAAAATAGTAAAGCTGTGAAATAAGATTAAGTGGTATTGAGCAGATAAAATGCATATAGGAGGTATTCCTAAGATATGTGAGGTATCTAAACACTATTCATTTTACAGATGTTTTTGGAGCATCCATTGTAGGGTCATCTTGGAAGCTGAAGATCAAGCAACTAATAATGTTATGCTCAGAAAAGCTCACTATTTGGTTAAAGCTTTTACTCAAGAGTTTCAGATTCTTTCCTTGACCTTTGTTCTGTTAATATCTCTGTATGTGCATGCATGAGCATCTCCCTGTTTCTAGCCCATCTTCATCCTAATATCTCTCAGATGTTCACTTCTCTATCCCACCACCAAATTACTGAAGGCTTTTAACATCTCTTGGTAGATTACTGCAATGACCTCTAATTGGTTACTGCATTTCTCTGGTCCCCTTCAGTCTTTTATCTGTATCATAGTCAGATGACTCTTTTTAAAACCTGATCTGTTGTGGCCAATTACTTCTCAATATTCTTGGGATAAAGACCAAGCTCATTATTATGCTAAGTGAAATAAGCCAGGCAGTGAAAGAAAAATACCACATGATCTCACTCATTTATGGATAATAAAGAACATTATAACCTGATGAACAAAAAGATAGATACTGAGGCAGAGAAGCATCAAACAGACTGTCAAATTACAGCGGGAAGGCTGGGGAGTGTTGAGGGGGGTAGGGTAAGAGATCAACTGAAGGACTTGTATACATGCATATAAGCATAACCAATGGACACAAGACACTGCGGGGGGGGGGGTAGGGGAGGGGGAGAAGGTCAATGGGGAAAAAAAGGAGACATATGTACTACTATTTTTAATACTTTAAACAATAAAATAAAAATTTTTTAAAAAGACCAAGCTCATTTATAGGCTCCACATAATCCAGTCCTCACAGCCTCTCCAGTTTCATGTCGTGCCCTGTTCTCTGTTCTATATTCCAGCCGCCCTGACCCCCTTTCATTTCCATGCTCCCTCCCACACAGGACCTTTTCCTGTTCTTTATCTAGTCGGACTCTGCTCAGTGTTCAGATCGCAGCTCACTTTTGTAGTGAGTCCTTCTCTCCCTGACATCCCCATCTAGGTCAGATACTCCTGTTACATAAGGTTCATGACATCAGATCCTTCACATACTTGAATGAATTACTTAGTGCTCAACCTTGGATTATCATTTGTTACTAATAAGGATTTATTGTATTCCATTTCTCACGTTTTGGTTCTCCTGGAGGTAACAAGTAGAATATGGATTAGATTCATGGTAGACAGGATTCTGGGTGATTTGACTAGACTATCAGTCTAGAGGTAAAATTTAACCATTGTCTCAATGGAAAATTCTGTATTGCAGTTAGGTGATACAAGTCCTTCTTGCTTTGTATGTAATGGGTTATGAAGCTGAGAATCCTAGATAATTTAATGATCCCACAGTGAATTAGAATATATCCAGAGAATGGCATAGAATATTTTCCAGTGAATGAATGAATGAATGAAAAGAGGATGAGGTAACCTGTGTATTAATATGATTTATGGCTGAAATTATTGCTCATAGTTTATAAAATTATGAAGCCTGTGCATATAGATTTGTTAAGTATCACAGTACTAATATTAAGGGCAAAGAGGGGCAAATGAAAAAGGCATACTTTTATGGCCAAAAAAGAGAGAAAGTTGTTTTGTAAAGTGACTCTGCACCCTAGGGGTGTGTTCCTCCATAGGCAAAAGGGTTTAGATGATGTCATGAAGAGCTAATCATAATTGCGTTGGGAGGGAGAGCATGTCTGGCATATGTATTAGTTATTCTTGACTGTGTAACAAATTACTCTAAAACTTAGGGGCTTAAAACAACAAACATTTATGTCATGATTTTGGAGGGTCAGGAATCTGGGCTTAGCCGTGGGTCCTCTGGCTCTCAGTCTCACACAAGCTTCAGGCAAGGCAGACGGGCTCCAAGCTCACTCATGGAGTTGGCAGGATTCCATTCCTGTGGGTGTTTGGACTGGGGACTTCATTTCTCGCTGCTGTTGGCCAGAGGCATTCCTCAGTTCCTTGACATATGGGTCTCTCTGTAGGGCAGCTCCCAACATGGTAGTGGCTTCCGTCAGAGGGAGCCAACGAGACCAAGAAAAGGCAAGTAAAATGGAGGCCAGAGTCTTTCTGTAACCTATTTTCAGAAGCGGCATTCCAAAGTCTGGTGAATTTTATTCATTAGAACCAAATTACTAAATACAGCCTATGCTCAAGGGGCAGTTGTATAAGGGCATGAATTCAAGAAGGCTGGGCCACCGGGAGGCCACCTGAGCAGCTGCCTTTTACATGTTGTGTACATAACCCTTTGAAATTGACCCGGGAAAGGGTATTTGCTGGGGGGAGAAGGGGGCAGTGGAAATCCTTTTTGTTACTGTCAGAAACCAAATCAAGTCTAAATGATTAAGGTACTAAGGTTATTTATGCTGTGACGTTTTTGAATTGTGAGCTTTTTAAGCTAAGCTTTTCGTTCCTCTACCATTTCAAATAACACTAAAAGTGGGCTTTTAAGTTTTCTTCTTGGGTAGGCCCTGAAAGCTAAGTTGATAGTTTCTTTGCTGTGATGATTCTGCTGAAATGAGGCTGTGTAGACAAGTCTGCTACTCATATGGGCTTTGAAAGTTTCTCTCGGATGCCAGAAATTTCACTGTTTAAATTATAGGAGTTAATTTTCTAAAGGAATTAGTACTGCTGAGTAGATTTCACGTTAGCTCTGCAAAATATATTTGAATAATGAAAATTAATCTATTTTATGGACTTCCTTTGTTTAGACTTTTAGGACAACTGTGCAATTTTAAGATAGAGAGTTCTCTTTGGGAAAACTGAATTGAGGAAGGAAATCCAACTGCAGCTATTATGAAGGTCAGGGGATGGGAGAGGGATCTTGGCAAGAAATGGAGAGGGAATTTGTAAATCACAGTTGAGCGAATAGTTATGAATGAAGCTGCTATTATGTTCCCCAAGGAAAGTTCCTGAAATATTATATTCCCCCCCCCCTTTTTTTTAAGGAAAGAGAAAATGCATACAAATCTTTTGCTGTGCTTACTTTTTCTGTCCTACCTCTGAAAATAAACAAAGCAAAAAAGCCTTCCCTTGCTGATGGGCTTGTTTAGAAATATTATCTTCAAAGGGCTTTTTATGTGAGCCAAGCTATTCTCTGTATTAGTGAGTCTGGGACAGTTTTGTATGCACTCTAGAAAGGAAACAAAACAAGGGCGTGATTCCTTTTGTTTCAGTGCTTACAACTCAGATACCAAAAGGACACCTCATTGATTAGATCAGACCTCAAGCTCTGGCCTTACCTGGTACAGTTGTGTGCCGCATCCCAGCGTTTTCATCAATGACAGACCACATGTACAATGGTGGTCCCATAAGACTGTACACAGTGGAGCTGAAAAATTCCTCTTGCTGAGTGCCTAGTGGCATCAGAGCCTTGGAAATGTCTTAGAGCAGTGGATTACTGTGTTGTGCAGGTCTCAGTCTAGCAGTAGTAATGCGATGGCTAAAAATGCCTGGAGGCACTCACCTGTGTGGTTTCCACAGACATCTCTCCTTGCTAAACCAGTGTTAACACCGGACCGACCCTTGTGGTTTTTATTATGATTGCAAGATGCCCTTTAGTGATAGCCACTAGGAAGTTCTGAAGAAGAAAAAGTTTACTACTTATAGGCCCTAGGTCAGCCATGGGCAAACTACAGCCCACGAGCCGGATCTGGCCCGTTTGAAATGAATAAAACTAAAAAAAAACAAAAAAAGACCGTACCCTTTTATGTAATGATGTTTACTTTGAATTTATATTAGTTCACACAAACACTCCATCCATGCTTTTGTTCCGGCCCTCCGGTCCAGTTTAAGAACCCATTGTGGCCCTGGAGTCAAAAAGTTTGCCCACCCTGCCCTAGGTACTCCAGGGGGCACATGTCAAGGACTAGGGCAAAGAAATACATAGTGCAGGAGCCTGGGGTTCTGATTTTATTGGGATTGGGGGTAGGAGATGGCTGGGGGTTCCTGGGCTCTTATTGATGAATTTAAAACAGGAGAGTGGGAATTTAAAGCATGGGAAAGGGAAAAACCTAGTAGCCCAAATGGTCAGTTATCAAAATCAACCAAGATGTTTAAACCAAAGGTGCCTCAGTGGGGTGCAGGGGTGCCGCCTGACTCTTTAGTGTGTGGCTGGCAATTGTATTTATTCTAGATAGTCTTCCTTGGAGTGGATGCCTTGCCAATCAAGACTAAAATCAGGCACTTGCATTACAAAAAGAAAAGCCATCTGTCAGGGCTGGTGTAAACAAACCCCCTGACTGCCAGCCTAA
This sequence comes from Myotis nattereri, assembly GCF_964212035.1. Lineage (NCBI taxonomy): Eukaryota > Metazoa > Chordata > Mammalia > Chiroptera > Vespertilionidae > Myotis > Myotis nattereri. Next base: position 40,757,480 of record NC_138079.1, read on the forward strand.
GAGAAGTACAGCACATCCAATTACAGCCGTAGGCTATACCTTCTAGGTTTGTGTAAGGGTGCTCATGGTGTTCCCAACAATGAAATTTGCCCACAGCCGAATGAATTTCTCAGGGCCTATCCCCATGGTTAAGTGGGTGTGTGACTAGTGACTTGAGAATTGGATTTGAAAGAAGTGTTTGAAATGTTTCAGCAAATGAGACCCATTGAGTGTGGATTGGCTTACCACTGAGTATTTGTGATTACTTTAAGAAAAAGAATCTTATGACTGGAAATTCTTTAGAGAATCCACTGGATTTCCTCTATGCACTGGGACTTCCCTGTCCTTATTTCCAAGTTTGCCGCCCAGGGCTGTGCTCATAAGCAGTGCTGATAGAAACTTGGAATTTGGAGGAAAATGTCTGTCTTAGTAATCAACTCATTAAGTAAGACATGTCATTGCTCTACACAAAATATTAATGAAATTTTAAGAAATTCTTAACTGCATCTTCTAAGCATAAATAGTTTTGCTGTTTCAAAGGTAACTGCATTTTTCTCCTTGCTCTCTTACTGCTACTGACCTCACTTCTGCTGTCCAAGGAAATAAGATGAAGTGTGGGGTTGTTCTGCACAGCGACTGGCAGGCTGGTGGCATAGGGGGCATAGCTGGGTTGAGAGCAGGGGTCCTTCTCAGGGTTTGGCTCCTGGGCGAGCTTGCCCTGGGAGAACCATATGCCAGAGAGGTCTAAGACCTTTTTGGTGGGCCAGGGCTGTCACACCACAGGAACATCCTACCAGAAGGGACAGGGAGTAAACCTTCAAGGAGAATGGGGTCATCAGGTGTAGCCTAGGAGAGGATGAGATGTGGTCTTAATGGGTGTCTCCATGGCACCCAAGGAGATATGGTACCAGCTAGCCAGGCTGTGGTGCTTGCAGCTGGGGCCTTGTGGGAAACATTGGTACTGGGGTCCAGCTGGGTGGTGACCAGGAATTGTGCCATGGAGCCTGGAGTAAAAGGGTCAGATATTATGGATGTAAAGGAAGAAGTCACAGCATTTGGCAAGGGATTGGATGTGGAGAACAGACATTGGGAGGTCAGATGCTTGGGGACAGATCCAGGCACTGCTTATCTGACTCAGTGGGACACACTGTGTGGTCTCCATCAGCTGAGCCTGCCGTTGGGAGACTTTTTGATCTTAGTTTCACATATTTTGTATTCTAGCCTTAGGTATGTGTTGGACAGGTACCAATCAGCTGTGATCTGACAGATAAAAGCTTAACTTCTTAGAATGCTGGTATTTTAAAATAATTGATATTAATCATCTCCAGCCAAAGAGTTCATATTTGTTTCTCAGGCTCTTCGAAGTGGGAGAGCTGAGAGAGGTTTGGAATTTTCCATGATTTCAAATGTACTTGACTACAAAGGTTATCACATGATTGTCCTTTCACCAGCCATGGTACCCAGGCACTCAACACAGGGTTATCCCCATTTTATAGACAGAGAAACCAAATCCTGGAAAAACTTAAGTAATTTATCCAAGATCACAGCCAACAGATGACTTCATCCAACCCAGGTCTGTCTGACTTCAAAGCCTGTGTACTTCAAAACTGACTCTTCTTGATGTGTTTTGATTATGTCTATATTGTAAATTCAAAACTTTGGTTTTGGTAGTCTTGGTTTTCAGATTCTGTATGGACTAACTTTGTCATGACTCTTGATCAATTCTCACTACCTGAGTTTTGGGGAAATTAGCACAACATAACTACCCATTGTCATTTTTTGGTTTCCTTTTCCTTTTTCCTCCCCCCATCTCTTTTCTGTTGGTTGCTTGTTTGTTTTTGTTTTAACTGTCACTATAACTGGTAGTTCTGGGAAGAATTTGCCTGTGTTCTCCCTCCCTTCCTTCTGTCTCTTTCTCTGTCTTTTTTCTATTAGTCTTTTAAAATTTTTAGTAGGAATTTGCCCTTTTCCGTGATGTAGACTTTATTCTCTTTTCACCCAAGATACTTTTGGTGCTTCTTCTTGGTTAGCTCTGATTTCTACATTCAATTTATCCATTGTCTTTTTGGTTCTGCCACTATTATGACTGGTTTGGAAGAATGCTTTGCTTTTTTATTGAGACATCAAAAGGTATGTATGAATAGCAAACACCGCAGAGGTCTCTTCCTTCCTGTATGAACCTCACCACCAGATGCTGCTCCATGCTGAGATGCTTAAAAGTCATAAAAAAGTATCATTTTTTCAAGGCATAGAGGGACTGGAAGTGGGGGACTGGCAGGGGGAAAACATTTGTACTAGTTTTGTCACAGAATGATTTTTTCCCCTTCCATTTGTAGAATGAAGAATGTTCTTCCATTGCTCTTTTGGTCTGAACACTTACTTTCCTCTCACAGAGTGCAAATCCCCATTTTGTGTATGGGTACACCAAAGCGCAGAGAAGTTCATCAACTCCTAATCCATGGAGTTAGTGGGATTAGAAGACAGGTCTCCTGCCTGACAATTGCTCTTTGCTCTCGTGATTCTCTCTAAGTCATGTTGATTAGAAAAAGTATTAGTAAGAAGATCAATGGTGAAATTATAAAAAGAATAAAAATGTTAAACTTATGCTGTTTGATAAATTCAATTTAAGTTTACTTTTAGTTACATATTGAATTCATAGTGTGGAGGGAGTTAGCCATTGTCATATATCTTTTTTTTTTTTTTTTTGCCAAGTAACTTGAATCTGTTTAAGTGCTAGGACAGGAATTCAAGAATGAACAGTTGTAGTCATTTTCTTACTCTCCTCATTCAGTCTTGTTTGACTTAAATGTTGAGGGTTTTTTTTGCTTCAATGATTGTGATATACATGTTTCTGCCTCCGATATTTCACAGGGCAAAAGTTGAGGCGGCTACGTCATCTGAGTGAGAGAGTGACTTCGGACAGTGATTCTCAAATTCATTCACCACCTGCACCAGGGTCACAGGGGTGTTTGTGCAAATGCAGGCTTCTCATGTTCACTCCAGCCCCTGCAAATCCATCTCTGTGAAGTGGGCTCTGGGGTCTGCATTGCAACAGATCTCTCGGGTAAACATTGATGCGCACTGAAGTGCAAGCATTACACTCTCAGGAGGGAAGGAGCAGCATCTATGACTGATGCTGTCTCAGCAGCTCCAGTGTTTCCACCTCAGCTCAGATGAAAAGAACATGCGAGGGGGAGAGGAAGGGTACCGAGAATTGTCTTATGCTGAAGAGAGGAGGATGGGAGGATGGCGGAATGAAACAACTGCTGTAGCAGAAATGATAGTGCATCAGCCAGGGTTGGATAGAAAACCTGGGCATTTTTTTTGTTTGTTTTCATTTTTACTTACTTACTTATTTATTTATTTATTTATTTATTTTATTTTTAAGTATAGTTGGTATACAATCTTATAATGGTTATATTACTTTCAGTTGTACAATATATATCAATTCAGCATTTTTATACCTGACAATGTGATCACCCCAGTTGTTCTAGTAATCACCTGTCACAGTGTAAACTTACAACAGTATTGTTGACTATATACCCCTTCCCCTTTTCACCCATGCCTCTACCCATAAGCCTGAGCAATTTTGAAGATTTTTCCTTGTGGAATCAATCAGCATTCTCATGTGAGTTTTTCCCAAAAGATGAAAAAGGTGAATGGGGTAACTAACTAGGCTCAGCAGTTGGCTATTAGCTCTGACAAAGTCATGGAAACAAGGACCCTGGGGTGTTAATGTGAGCCTCGCCTTGAGGTCCCATCTGCATAAGGAGGCTTGTGAAGCCAGATGAATAAAATGGAGTGGGGCAATGGACGGGGAATTAGGAACCACCCATGATGAGGATGAAGGGCAGGACCAATAAGAATAAGGAAGTAGAGAAGTGGGTAAATAGAAAGCTATAGTCAGAGATTTGGAAGCTTAGATCTCAAAGGTGGAGTATTTCTGGGAAGTGATAAGGTCCAAGGTATGGTGGGGCTGAAGTGGTGAAGCCTTCAAATAGAGGAGGAATTCTTTAAACTACACCTTAGGTGTTCCCAAGGTCATCCACATTCTTGAAGCCTCCAAGCAGGGGTCAGTATGGCAGGAGCACAGTGATTGTGGCTCTAAGAAAATAGAATCCTGGAGGTCAGGAAAAGAGTGACAGGTTTGAGTGAGATAGGAGTGAGGTGGGGGGAGAGGATTTGGAACAGAGGTGAAAGGACATGGCCTGGAAGAAAGGAAGTCCGACTGGAATGGTTATGACCCTATCTTCTTTGGGCTCTGAGTTAAGGAAATTTGGGGAACGACCATCTCTGGCTTATGAGAGGAAAAGCCAGATTTCCACTAAGACAAGTAGCTGGGGAAAAGTATAAACAAGAAGTTGAGAATATAGAAGAATTGCATTTTTACAACAGGTCAGGAGTTTCAGAGGCTCATCAGAAGGAGGTGGTAGATTTGGAGTGTGTCTAGAGAGGAGTGAGATGAATTACTGTATCCAAGAGTGTTTACTGGCCAGCACTTGTCTCAGAGTTAGTAGGAGACTGAAACCACTGCAAAAACAAGCTTAGATTTATTTAACAATGTAGGGTGCCCATTAGAGATCTTCTGTTACTAATTTATTACTAACTCATTAGCTGTCCTGTACACTTTAAGCCCATGTGACCCAGAATAAAAGTTTTATATCATGTTCCCGGCTATCTGTGTGACAAAGTGTGCATGTATGTCTAACTACTATAAACAACAGAGATTCACAAAGCAGCACTCCATGTTACCAGTGCAGCGTGCTGTGACAATTACTGCTCTGTTCTAATTTATTTTCTCAGAAAATGCTGGTTGTGATCCATGCAGTTGATTTCATGAAGCACACAGGGTTCCGCCTGCGGCTGGACAAACGTGCTGACACTGTCCTGAGCCTGCCTTGGTAATATACCAGGTGCTGTCTCCTGGTCAACCCTTGGTTGAAGAACATTAATTTTCTGTCTCCAGATCATACTTAATACTTAGGGGTCATTACATGGTCAGGGAGAAGCCAGGAAGTCAAGTGTGATCAAGCCTTTCCTGCTAAAAATCTTTACTGGCTCCACATGGCCAATAGGACGGAATGGCACCTCCTGCCTCGCACAGCAGCCCACCCTTGTCTTACGCTTTTGAAGTCTTCCTGTGGTTAATCTTCCCTTCTCGGTTTTGCCTTAGGTCCTTGTCCCGCTTTCATTGCACGTAATCCCGTTTATGGTAACTTTTACTACATGCTGTCCTTCCCCAGCTGTCAGGGAGCTCTGACTGTACCCCCAGGACATGGCACAGAGTGGGCAGGTGGATTTGCCTGAGTGCATGATGTAGTGATCTCAGAAGTTCATTGGAAGCAGAGTAAAGCTCTAAGAGGGTCAAAATGGAGAATTCATCAATGAGGTGAACTTGAGTTTATTCTCCCTTAATTTTCTTCCCGTATTCACATTTGGAACAAAAATGAACTTGCTAACAGACTTAACTGAATACTAAGTGGCATGCAATGTACTCTCTCTTTCTTCTGTTTTTAATAATTTTTAATTGATTTGTTTTTAGATAGAGGAAGGAAGGGAGTGGGGGTGGAAAGAGAGAGAGAGAAAGAGAAAGAGTGAGAGAGAGAGATCAATTTGTTGTTACACTTATTTATGCATTCATTGGCTGCTTTTTTAATGTGCCCTGGCCAGAGATTGAATCTGCAACCTTGGTTAGTGTATGTAGACAATGCTCTAACCAATGGAGCCACCTGGCCAGGGCCTCTTCTGTTTTTAGCTGCACATGCACCCTCCTCACCTTTCTCAAGGTGAGTGGATCATACAGCATCTTTGTGGGGCGAGGTTGAGGAGGAGAAATGGTGACACCAGCCACTTCATCCTCTGCCTCTGATCTCTTGCTTTGTCTATGAAGTTAGGTAACCAGAAAGGTTGCTGATAAAGTGGTGATCAGAAAGTCACCTCTGGTCAATAGGCCTTTCTGTGGGCAGCTTTTGTGCTTTTCTCTTACTTAATAAAGGACTTAATGATGGACTGGGACAAAATTGGCTGTCTTATTTTTAGACTCAACAGAGTTAAATGAAGACCTGTCCACAATGCTTAATTTTAAAAGGGTGGAGCTGAAGGGAGGAGGAGGTGGGTGATACAAACAGAGAGAAGATGGAAATGGGCCCGATATCAACATTTTAATACCCGGGACTAAACACAATGTCTCTACAGTTACGAAGGCCCGGAAGGATGCTCTCTTTCTGCCCTGGCAAGCATCTTCTAAATTTCATTCACAGGGAGATTCATTGTGTACAGCTGCAGAAACAAGAGAAAATGCAGAGCAACCTTATATAATAAAATGAGCAGGCTCAGTGTTTTCATTTGGCCTGGACTCGAAGTTAGGTGTGGAGGTGACATGCTGATTTTGTTCTTAAGTGTGTGAACCTCAGTTGATTCCCCCTCCATGCCCCTCGCGCGCCCCCCCCCCCCCCCCCGCTCTGTTAGTACCTGAGTGACCTTGAGCAGAGCACAATCTCAATGTCTCAGCCTCCTTATTTGTGAGCTGGGTCCAGGAATACCTTTCACACCTACATCATAGCCCGATGTGAAAAGCTGGCTGAGAGTCGAGCACTATATGGGTGTAAATTATCAAGAGTTGAAACATGGAACAAAATGCCTCTTAAACTCCATTGTTTATTACAAAAACATTTTCAGTAGGTAGAAACAGCTGTGAGCCAGGCATCCCCAGCTTAATTAGAGTCAAAGAATGTGTGCCCTCAGCAGCCTTTTATTGACAGTTTGCGCATTTACTTTCGTGTGGCATAAACAGAGGTGGAGTAGGTCTACGTGGGGAAGAATGAGTACATGCGAACAAGCGGGGCTGGGCTCTTCTTTCTGTAAACAGTATTTTCAATTCCAAATGCAGGGTCCTCTTTTATAGCATAAGGAGAGTAGGAAATTGCTTTTTAAACCTGGACACACATGTTGATTAGTTACACCCTTTTACAGTAGGGCATCCATCGAGGAAATACTTTGATCACTGTTGGCAGAGCAAATCCAGGTTTTAAATACAATTCTTACTGAAAAGTTCATCATCTCCTTCAGGAAGAAAACATGTGGTTAGAAAGTGTAGAAAGTGTTGACCTTTGCCCTGCCGCCTTGGGCAGGGCTGGAAGTTGGTCACTGGCTGTTAGAAGTGACTTGGGCAGCAGGTAAACTGGACTCCTTTGAATCAGGTGCATAAAGCTGCATGTTTTCTCCTGCCTCCTGGAGCACTGAAGCAGGACGGCACCTTTTCTGAAATCAGTCTCATTTAGGCTCATCTCAGTACCCCCTCCTCCACCTCCCCCCAACTGCCCCTTAGGTCAAGTATAGATGTATGTCTGCTCTTCCCAAGGAGACAAATTGTGTCTCCTTGTCCTAGTCCTGATGGCTCTTCTCTCCCCCACCCACACATCCATCTCCACCCTATGTCAGTCAGCAGAATTGGGGTTTTGGAAATGACTCCACATAATAACTTTTTAGCCCTCAGAGGCCTGCCAGGAGGAGCTACAGGATGGGCAAAGGGTCAAGGGAATAACAATAACAGCTTTTCCATCCTCCTGTGAATCCTTCTGGAATTAGGAGTCATGATTATTGTATTGAGGTAACAGGGGGCTGCAGTGTGGGTAGAGGGGAGAAGGCCGCCTGACGAAAGGCTGTCGGGAGTGCAAGTTTTTTGAGGGCTGAGACTGTCTCATTGATTACAGTTTCTTCTCCTGTTGTTCTACAGGACATGTTTTCCAGCAGGTTCTTGTCAGAGGTGTGGCGGTTAAAATGACTTCCATCTTGGGCCCAGATGTGCCATTGGATGGGCCTTGGCTTTGAAACCTAAGTTGAAGTTCAGCCCCAAAGAAAGCAAAGTCAGACTTCAAAGAATCCAAAATAGAGGATGTGATTTCATGTGCTATAAAGGCTATGGGGGCTGCTTCACCCAGGTGCTAACCTTGACTTTGGTTTATAGAATAATCTAATCCAGCTGTTGTTACAGATGTGGGCAGGGCAGGTTGTGACAGGTGGCTCTGGAAAGCCCCTCAGGTAGTGTGGAATGTCTGGAGCTCTGACTGGTCTCTCTCCACCTGCCTGATGCTCTTCTTCCCACTCTGAGCACCACGTGCGCATTCCTTTCTGGGGTGTTTCTCCATCTCATTGGTAGGCATGAGAATATGGAGTGCGTTTTCTGCTCCACCCCATGAATCATTGGCTAAGTGCATTAGGCTTAATTAAAAAAAATGTTTTTATCTCTTTAGCACTCTAAGGTGGGATGCTCATGGGCAAAGAGGCAAAAAAACTAAAGTAATTTTTAGAACCTAGGCCAGAATCCAGTTCTTCAGATGATAATGCTTCTTGTGTATTTTTTGTGGAGTATTTTGAGCCCTTTGGATATGTAAAGATTTATCACACAGCATGCATGCATATACACATGTACAAACAAACACTAGCTGTAATAACTTTGAACTGTTTTTATATTAGTTGTAGATCCTGATTCCCTGTGGCAGTGATGGCGAACCTATGGCACGCGTGTCAGAGGTGATGCGCGAACTCATTTTTTTGGTTGATTTTTCTTTGTTAAATGGCATTTAAATATATAAAATAAATATCAAAAATATACATCTTTGTTTTACTATGGTTGCAAATATCAAAAAATTTCTATATGTGACACGGCAGCAGAGTTAAGTTAGGGTTTTTCAAAATGTTGACACGCCGAGCTCAAAAGGTTCACCATCACTGCCCTATGGTGTAAGGAAAGAATTTTCAATGGCTACATTTTAATAGTGAATTGCAATAGTGAATCAACAACTCTTAGAATCTGTGTGTGTGTGTGTGTGTGTGTGTGTGTGTGTGTGTGTGTGAAAATTCCTAGTATTAACATTTGCAGTGGTTCGTTCTTCAAGTCCTAAGTGTGGGGTCCTAGTGACTGGGGTTTTTATAGTCGTGTGTCTGTGTGGTCCATAGGAGAAATGGCCAGAGTTGGGTGTCAGAGCAGCTCTGGGCAGGTCCCTGAGCACCATTCTGCCTTGAGCCAGGCGCTCCTTCTCTTCAGTGCCCCCGGATGGCTCCATTCAGGGATCGGATGTGTGCCATCAGGCAAGTCATATTCTCTGTGGCTTCTGGATTCGGAATTGGGGGTATGATCTTTTCCAATTGTTTTTTAGACCTTGAGTCTCAATTTTGAGTTTCTCATAGCCTAGTAGTAGGATTGTCAGTGACTTTCTGAGAATATATGTACATTTTTTCTGGTTTATAACATTTTTGTAAAAACTTGGTCTGGTGCCCTGGTCATTGTGGCTCAGTTGGTTGAGTGTCTTCCCATGCACCAAAAAATCACTGATTCGATTCTTGGTCAGGGCACATCCCTGGGTTGCAGGCTCAATTCTCAGCAGGGGGCCTGCAGGAAGCAACTGATCGATGTTTCTCTCCCTTTCTCCCTCTCTCCCTCTCTCCTTTTCCTTCTCCCTCTCAAATCAATAAAAACATATTAAATAAAAAAAGAAAAACTTGGTCCTTAATGTTTAGATTTATCTTTTTCTCCCCTTAAAAATCCAGTCAAGGCCAAATTTGTGGGAGTTGCTATGGTAACTTTGGAGAATTTGAGAGTGGATACTAATTCAAAGACAAAGATGCTTGAATTGCATTTCAATATAGAGGCAGAATTAGCTTTGGTATAAAAACAGTCAGCTGAATCTCCATGGAAAATTAACAAGGACAAAAAATACAAAAGGTTTATAGCTTGAACAGCTTATCATGGGAATTTTTAGCCAACTTTTAAGTAAAATAAATCTCATTTGGTTACAAGTTCATCCTATGCAGAAACAGTATCAGTTAGATTCTGCTCAGGTCTACAAAACATGGATTTAAAATTCTGCCCAATTTATCTTCTCCCTCCAATACGATTTTACCCATAGATTAGCTTACAATGTGAGTTGTATTTTAGGATTACATTAATATACTGCTTTATGTTAAAATAAACTCACATTTTCCCCTGAAACATAAATTTCATCAATTTCATGCTCTGTGGCACAGTTATCAGCACCTCAGATGCTTCTTTATGTTTGTCTGTGACTAAGTATTGCTGAATACCTATCAGTTAATTGCGTGGAAGTTTCTTAAATGAATATTTTGCCAATTATCTGAAATCTTATTGATCTTGGCAGCACAGAGGAATGTTCCAATTCAGTGATTAAAAAGAAAAACACAGTTGGGGATGGGAATGGCCAGGGAGAGGTCAGTGGGGGGAAAAAGGAGACATAGGTAATACTTTAGACAATAACGAATTTAAAAACACACACACAAATACACAATAATATTGAATATAAACTATAATTTAAAAATTTTAAAAATTGCCCTAACCAGTTTGGCAGAGCGTCAGCCTGCTGACCAAAGGGTCCCAGGTTCGATTCTGGTCAAGGGCATGTACCTTGGTTGCAGGCACATCCCCAGTAGGGAGTGTGCAGGAGGCAGCTGATTGATGTTTCTCTCTCATCAATGTTTCTAACTCTCTATCCCTCTCCCTTCCTCTCTGTAAAAAATCAATAAAGTATATTAAAAAATTTTTTAATTAGAAATACTATTTAAATTAAGGGTCTTAAGAGAGGAGATTTTCCTGGATTATCTGAGTGGTCCTCCCTGCAGTCACAGGTATCCTGGTAAAAGGAGAAGACAGCCATGCCCAGAGGAAGGGACTCGAGTGATGTCACAATAATCTTAGTTAATCTTAGTTCTCTACTTCTCAGAAATTAAATTTCCTGACTTTCAGTTCTCAGAAAGCTCAGGGTTCATTCTGTATGAGGGCTGGGAATGGGAACACCTGGGTTGGGGTTGGCGACACATTTGCCAGACACTGTGTATGTTCTCCACTCTGTTCTGGTGAGGAGGCTGTGTGGAACGGCCCCTTGGAGAACTGAAAACCCAAAGCTGAATGGAAGCAATGATTTAGAAAACACATCCGAACACTCAGACACATGGAATGTGCCCAGTGATTTCAAATTCAAAATGATGGAACCATATTGGGAAGCCCTACATGGGGAGGGGAGAAGGCTGTTAGCAGGCCCCAGAGGAAAGGAGCTCAGAGCTCTGTGGAGGTGCAAGCACGTAGGAGCCTGGTCTCACATCTGGGGTCACCTTTTTCTAGGCACCTGACCTTGAATGATTACCAAACCTCTGGTTTCCTAACAGACGGGTGGATAATGCCTACATTATAGGACTGCTGTAAGGACTAGAAGTAGCAATGGATATAAAATCTGCTGTAGCAGTTTGCACACGGTTTCTTTAGGGACTTGGTGTCCAATGTTTGTCAGTTCCTAATCCCCCTTTAAATTCTTATAAGTATGAGTTGAAAGGAAGGAGAAATTCCTGTGAGTGGCAATTACTTTACTCTTCAACATCAAACTATCCACGGCATTTGTGTCTTATGTCTATTAATCCCAGCTAAGTTCAAACCTTTATTCTTTTAGAGACTATTCTCTTTTTAAGAATTATCAGTTGATACCATCAGGGGGGAAACAATATACTGTATAGTGAATTCCTATCTTTTAAGACTGGTGTGGGTAGTAGGGTAGGATCTAACTTAATAATTGCCCTATAAAGGCTTCTCTGGTTCTGGATGACAAAATTATTCTGGTCTGCAAACATCCCCATTTAGGAAAAGGGAAGAGAAACTGAGATTCAGTAATTCATGTTTCTGGGCTCTATCCTGTTTGTGTAAAAAACATTTTGGGGAGCAGGTTAGAGTTTTGCTTCAGTAAGGGTGGTGTGAAGGTACAAGGTGCATGTTGCCTCAGAGGAAGAGGCAGTCGGCCTGCTTGTTCCCTATCACGCCAGGTGACTCCATCAGCCTGTGTTAGGAGGATTAGCCATCTGTTAGCTTCAAAGCAAGAGGCAAAAGTCTCTGCTTCCAGATTCTCTTGGTGCGTGGGTTTGGGCAGGACGGACAGGAGTTAATTAACATCACATACCTTGAAAGGCAAGCTCCCAGCTACGTTTCATGTTCATTCGTCATATCCAGTCCCACAGCAGTCCTGTGACATAGGTGTTATTGCTGATATCAGTTGGGAAGCCAATGAGAACAGGTTCAGTAATCGTTCAAGGTCACATGACGGGGAAAGAGTGACCTCCAGCTGTGAGGCCAGACCTCCATCTCCACGCTCTTCTATCATGTTCTAGGCTCCTTTCCAGCTGAGGCCTGATTCAGCTTCATTCCTGCCTCCCTCGTTGCCTCTTGGTGGCAGACTTGCGGGAAACACCCATTTTCACAGTCTGACCTGCGAACACGCTGTTCAGATGGAATGCCTGGTGGGAGCAGAAAGGGCCCTTCATTTCTACCACCACACACGGTCCTGCAGGGAGTGGCCCCCATTCTGTGTTTCCTTGTTTAAACTACTATATAGTTTTGCCTTATACCCCGCACCCCTTGCTTTTCTGCCACTTCTCAAGTCAAGAAGTCAGTTTGCAGGGAAACATCTTTTGCCAGTTAAGATGTCCTTTCATTTTTCTCTCTGACCTCTCCTACGTACACAGTTTGAAAATAATACTCGATCTTGATAAAATTCAGTTGAGCCCATTAGAGGTTGAATTAAGCTATTGTTTTCATGATATTATTTCTGACTCCTATTCCTCATGTCCCTTATCACCCCCACTCCCTTTAACACACATCCACACCCCACATACACATACTGCACGCACACACCACCTATGATCAAGACTCGCTTTAAAATGAGACTGTGTGAACCGGGCTGCAGGGAAATTTCTTAGCGCTTCACATACCTTGTGAAGAGAGCTCTGTGGGCAGCCAGCCCACCCTGGTATTTCCCGTGTTTGCCTCAGTTTGTGCTGGATGGAAAGAACAGTTCACTCCAAGCAGTATTTTTCATTGAAATGTAAATCGCCTATACCCATTCTCATTCTGGTAGAATTCCCGAGGAGAAAACAGGTTTTGTGTTACAAGCCTTGAAGAGAAAAAGTTTTCTCCTCTAGTCTCTTTCTTTAAATACGTAACAAGATCGAAGGCGATTCATTTAGTCAGCTCTGATCCACTGTAGAGGTTTGCATATCTAACAATAGAAAATATTCACAGGATTTTACATAATATTATGGGATTGTTAGTAATTTAAGGAAGGAAAGGTGACTTTGTACCAGGATTTAATTCCTGAATTAACAAGCCACCATCACCCTAGAATGCCAATTTTCTTTTCAGTTCCTTTACCCACCTGTAAACTACGTTAAGGCATTTACCAAATAGTGGTTTAAATCTAAAAATAAAACAAATGCTGCAGGACTTAATGTCCTGTGTTTGGAGTGCTTTTAGAGAGCATTAGGACTTGTAAGCAGTGAGGTGGGCATGGAGGGAATGAAAGATTCGATAATAATGGCATAAGACCTCAAAGCACAACTCAAGTGGCCGAAAATGTGGCCAAAAGCATAATAGAGGCTGTTTAGAGAAAAGCTATTTGGTTGTCGTTGTAATAGCCAGCAGGTGCTGGATATATTACACTAGTAGGTCCTTTTACAAGTTTCCTACTGAATACTATTTTATTCCTATTCAAACATGACCATTCCACTTTTAAAATACTATGGAATCCGTGAAGCAGAATATATTTTAGATGCACAGATTACATTAAAAGGCTCGGGACCCAAGGATTGAACAGCCTTGAGTATTTTTCTTTAAATACACAAGCTTAAAAGTGCATTCCTTAGCATCCCTGGAGGAAAAGCCCAGGAAAATGAATATGACATTTAGAATACATAGCATTCGACATTTGTATCCCTTATTTTTTAAGACCTGGGGCTTATTAGTTGGAAACTTTCAATGGCATTATCACATATTATGTGGTAGTGAGTGTGGGGTGGTTAATGTGCTTTGAAATGGCCTCACTTCCTCTACTTCTGCCAAGTTTGCTTTCTGTCTCGTGTGCTGTCCTTGCTGTGTTTTATGTTATGCATGTGTGGACAAGAGGAAACCATTCATGTTATTGCTAGTTTCCCCCGTGGTCAGCACTGACTCTTTTTGTGTGTTGTAATTATTTGTTAAACCTTGGAAAGTCTCATTAGGAGGAAGAGAATGGGAGAGACTGGGAAGATGCATTTTTTCCCTCATACTTTTTTTATGGGGAAAAAAAAGGAAACAATCTAATGTGATAAGCATTTCTGTGAATTGTTATAAATTGAGTTAGTTACAGTACTGTAGTTCTACTAGAGGCTCGGTGCATGAAATTCATGCACTGGGGGTGGGGAGGCCTCAGCCCGGCCTACGTCCTCTTGCAGTCTGGGAGCCCTCGGGGGATGTCTAGGGAGCGGGCCTAAGCCGTCAGTCAGACGTCCTTAGCATTGCCGTGGAGGTGGGAGAGGCTCCCACCGTGAGCACGGCTTTTGGCTGAGCAGTGCTCCCCTGTGGGAGCACACTGACCACCAGGGAGCAGCTCCTGCGTTGAGCGTCTGACCCCTGGTGGTCAGTGCATGTCATAGCAACCAGTTGTTCCGCTGATTGGTCGATTTGCATATTAGACTTTTATTATATAGGATAGGGCTTTTTATCTGTTTGTGAAGATTGTTCAAGAGTCTATCTTATAAATGTTTCTTATGTTTCTGTAACTTAGTTCTTTGTATCCTGACATGTACTTGAGCCTTGACGGTCCTCAATGAATATCTGGCTCCCATTGATACTCCATCCCCCTTTCTTACTCTCCCACATGCTTCCAGCCTTACGGCAGAGTGAGCTCCGTGTGGTTCCCTGCCTACTTTGTATGTCTCTGACTATCCTGTCCTCTCTGCTTTGAATATCCCTTCTCTGCTTGCATAGCTAACTCTGACATGGCCCTGAGGACGTTTGAGTTGGGCCTCCGCCTCCAGAAATTCACTCTGGTTTTCACTTCCCGCCTCCCATAGCTCCCCACACACTGTGTCTGCTTTGCTTCCTCTTAGATTCCAATGACACCTCATAGAGCTTTCCTGTCCCTTTCTGCACTGGGCAGTTGCTGTTCACTTGCTCACCTGCTAACCTTGCCCATTTCCGTGATCCCTCAAACACCCACATAGCAAAGTCTACAGTCAGATACAGCCCTGTTCATTAACTTGAAATAACCTCACAAGAGCAGGTTGTCAGTAAAAACTACCAACTGTGTGACTTGCTGAGGCTGTGAAAAGGGATTCAGAGACATCTGAGCTGCATTTGGCCCCAATAGTTCTTACTTGGATTGGGGAATAAGGCAGGGTGGGAGCAATCAGCTTGGTGGCAGAGGCAAGAGAGATACAGTACCCCCCCATCCATGAGGGATACCTTTCAAGACCCCCTGTGGATGCTTGAAATTGAGGATAGTACTAAACTCTATATATACTATGTTTTTTTCTATACATATATACCTATGATAAAGTTTAATTTATAAATTAGGCAGTTTCATGGATAGATTTGTTTTTAACTAGCAACATCAGCATATGATTTTTTTTTCTTATTAAGTCAAGAACTTCCACATTTTTGCTTAAAGGAAGCACTCTATGGCTTCTCTTTGGCATATCTGAATTGCCAGCATCACTACTCTTATACTGTGGAGCCACTGTTAAGTAAAAGAAGGGTTACTTGAATACAGGCACCATGATATCAAGACAGTTGATCTGCTAACTGAGATGGCTAACTAAGTGACTAACGGGCCAGGAGTGTGTACAGTGTGGAGACACTGGGCAAAGGGATGACCCATGGCTTGGGTGGAATGGAGCAGATGGTGTGAGATCTCATGTTACTGACAATAGCATGCAATTTAAAACTTAATAATTGTTTATTTCTGAAAATTTCCATTTAATAGTGTTGGACTTTAGTTGGCCACGGGGAACTGAAACCATGGAAAGAGAAGTTGTGGATAAGGGGGGACTACTGTATTGCCTTGGGATGAATAGGATTTCTATAAGCTGTGGGAGAGGATGAGGTGGAGCACAAGGGAAAGATTCGCATTGAGAAGGGACAAAGTATTTGGGCAAAAGGTTGGAACAGAGATTTCCTGTGGGAGGGAAGGTGGCAAGATATTCGAGAAGCTGGTTCTACAAAGCCTTCTTTGCTGGGCTAAGATGTCTGGGTGTTACCCTGGGATGCAGAAGAGAGTTTGAAGGTTTCAGAGCAGCAAAGTGATGGAAGCAGAGTTTTAGTGATAAGAGGGGTTCCTCTCATTACTAAACCAGTGGGGGTGGGCAGGGAGCAAGGTTCTTGAATAGTCTAAGCAGGAAGCAGCATCCCAACCAAAAAAACGTGAGTCCATTATTCACTCAGTCAATAAAACTGAGTCCTGTGTTTCAGGCAATAGGGATTCAAAGGTAGTAAAGGAGGGTCCCTTCACAACAAAGGGCCGTGAAAACAAAGCCACCTCAGTTATGTCAGGACCGAGAAAATTGCAACCTAAAGGAAAAATGCATGGCTAGTGACAGGTCTTAGTTAACTGATATGAGCCGTGGCAAGGTTGCAGGATGCCAAGATCACAAATTGCGGATTTGGCCTTTGTTCACAATGAAAGGAATAGTAGCTTCTGCCAGGAGTCTTCCTGATGCTATCAGCTTCGGTCCCTTTTAACTGGTCTTCCTGCTTCTTCTCTTGTGCCCCACCGTACTCTGTTCTCAACACGGCAGCCAGCGTGATCCTTTTCAATTTAAGTCAGATAATGTTACTTCATCTCATGCAGGGTAAAAGCCAGGGTCCTCCCATTGGTCTAAAGGACACTCCCATCCCCGTCCCGCCCATCACCTCTCTGGTCTCATCTTCTCCTGCACTGCTCACGTCACTGGACACACTGGCCTCCTTGCTGGCCTCAGATCTGCATAGGATGCTTGCCCTTGAGGCCCCACCCCTGCATATCTCTAAGTCTAACCTCTCACCTTTTCAAAGTCTGCTCAAATGTCATCCACCCCCTATTTAAAGTTGCAACCTGTCCCCAAACTCTACCCTTGGCCCTCCTATCCCTCTGACACTACTCTACCAATTTTGTCCATGAAACTGATTGCCTTCCAACATGATGCATCATTTATTATTATTATTTATTTTTATTTATTTATTTTGTCAGAGCCCTCCACTTGCCACCACTCCCGCCCCCCCCCCCACTCCCCCATAAGTAGGCTCTTCAAAGGCAAGAATCTTTATCTGCTTTGTTCACTGATGTATCACAAAAACTTAAGTACAGTGCCTGGTAGGCCCGGCTGGTGTGGCTCAGAGGTTGAGCTTTGACCCAGGAACCAAGAGACCACTTGTTTGATTCCTGGTCAGGGAACATGCCCGGGTTTTGGGCTCTATTCCCAGGAGGCAGCCGATCGATGATGTTTCTCTCTCATTGATGTTTCTATCTCTCCCTCTTCCTCTCCCTTCTTCTCTCTCTAAAAATCAAAACAACAACCACCAAAAAAACCCAAAACAAGACACACAAACAAAAACAAACAAACCCAAAAACAAAATAGGAACTCAGTAAGTATTTGATTTATGAATTGTGATTTAGCTGCTATTCATAAGACCTAGTTAACTTTTTTCCCTTCTAAAAAAATGGGTTTTGGCAAGTGATGGTTGATCCTGCCATGTCTAAATCCCCTGTATTTTACCCAGGTTTTGTTTGTTTTCTTCAAATGAACTATTTTCCCTCTGAGATTTTTAGAGCAAAGTTTTATGAAATATGTACAGTAATTAGAGAAGAAAATTTGAAGGCAGCTTTTCAAATAAAAGAAACTTGGCAAAGGGGCCCAACCACATTATATCCTAGAGGATTTATGATCTGCAAGTCTGCAATGGACTTTGCTGTAAAAATCTGCCAATGCTAGAAAATAGTCCTCTGCTTCTCTGGGTTTTCTCTGAATGCCTCTCAGTTACTCCTGACAGCAGGATGAGTTCTCCCCCAGAACAGTCCTGGGGAATATGTCAGTTCCCCCTGCAATTATGTATGCTCCTTACCGTTTCATTACGGCTTAATTCTGGAGTGAAACACACACATACACACACCCTGCCCCAAACCCCCCAAGTAAATAACAACGTAGAATATAAAATGGAGAAAGGATAATTGCAAGAAAAGGACAAGAGTTTGAAGGTTTGTATGGGGTTTTATTGGTCACCTGACCTATTTTTCTCCCATGCACACAAACACTGACACACTGACTTCCCTTCATCAAAAAAAGCTGTTGAAGCATCCCGAACTTCACGCCTGCCTGCTGTGAGGCTTAGGTGGTGAGTATGAGTGTGTGACATAGGTGAGCACTGCATCAGCGTCCCCATGAGCATCTACTTAGACAACAAATTTGAAGTATTGTTGAAGCTTATTAAATTAAAGCTTGTCTAATACCTTAACGTCAGGAAGGGGAAAGGTATGTAGACTTTTTGAGTATCTCCAAGATGGCTCTTACAGCTCAGATGGTCTCTCTGCTGAGATTGTGAGAAGCTTGAGGGGAGAAACTCTGTTATTTTCACCTCTGTTTCTTCAGCACCTAGTACGGTGTCTGACACACAGAAGGAACTATTTCAGCAATTTTGTGACCTAAGAGTAGTCTTGTGCATGGCAGAGAAGATTAGTAGTTCTGAAGATTTGAACATTATCACAGGGCAGTTGACACATTTCTAGTCCTTATGTTATACTTTATTTCTGCATCTTAATATTTAGTAGGTTACTTTTAAAGAAAATTTTCATAAAAAAACTTCTGAGCATTAATTATGAAAAAAAAGATTGGAGGGGAAAATGAGTTTATGTAACCCATGTAAGACAAAGATGAATCTCCTTAACATATAAAGAGCCTCTTTCAAATAAGTCAATAAGGAAACATTCCTTATTTCGGAGCTTTTTTTGGCCTACTTAATTTTTTTTAAATGTATTTTATTGATTTTTTTATAGAGAGGAAGGGAGAGGGATAGAGAGTTAGAAACATTGATGAGAGAGAAACATCAATCAGCTGCCTCCTGCACACCCCTACTGGGGATGTGCCCACAACCAAGGTACATGCCCTTGACCAAAATGGAACCTGGGACCCTTCAGCCTACAGGCCGACGCTCTATCAACTGAGCCAAACCACTTAGGGCTTGGCCTACTCTAATAGATAATTCAGCCCTAGCCTGGCTCAGTGGATAGAGTATCGGCCTGTGGACTGAAGGGTGTCTGGTTCGATTCCGGTCAAGGGCACGTGCCTGAGTTGTGGGTTCAGTGCCCAGTAGGGGGCCTGCAAGAGGCAGCCGATCAATGATTCTCTCTCATCATGATGTTTCTATCTCTCTCTCCCTCTCCCTTCCTCTCTGAAATAAATAAAAATATTTTTTTAAAAAAAGGATAATTCACATTTAAAAAATAAGCATCTGAAACATGTTCAACTCATTAATCAAAGAAAGGCAAATTCTGAAAGCATCCCATTTTACCTACCAAATTGACAAGGATTAAAATCTGATTGCCACTGTTAGGGTTAAGAGAACAGGCATGCATACCTCTCATGTAGGAGTATAAGTAATATGTAATCTTTTGGGAGGATGATTTGGCAACAGATATTTTTATGACACAGCAAATTCTTCCACAAGGGTATTTATTGCCACATTATTTACAAAAGTGAGAAATTGTAAGCAACCTGCATGCCTAGCGATAAATGATTGGTTAATTAAATGATTGGTTAATTAAATGTTCTAAATACAAATGATGGATTTTGGACATTAAAAATAAATTTTTGAAGTCTAATGATATTGTGTAACTGAAACTGAATCATACAAGATAATATCTAAAGTTTATGTTGTATTCATTTAAAAACATACATTTTCTTAATGTTAGTTTTATTCATTGCTGGAACAAACATTTTAGTTTTTTTCTGATACTTTTCAAAATTTCTTGAATTTTTATAATTACTTGCATAATCAGGAAAAATTATTTAATGAAGCAAAGCACAGTATGTGGGAGTGAGAGCAAGTCTTCACTGTGTGTGTTAAGTGCTGTTGAGTTGACTCTGGTTCCTGGCAGCCCTGTGAATGAGTGATGTCCACAATGTCTTTTCCTTAAGAGCCCTACTCAGCATCTGCAGGCTCATGCTTCTTTTATATAGTCAGTCCATCTCATAATTAATCTTCCTCTTTTCCTGCTACCTTCTATTGTCCCCAGCATTATTGTCTTTTCCAAAGAACCCTGCCTTCTCATGGTGTGCCCAAAGGAAGACAGCTTTTTTAGTCATTTTTGCCTGTAGCAATGCTTCAGGTTTCATTTGCTCTAGGACTCACTGTCTTTCTGGCGGTCCATGGTATCTACAGAGCCCTCCTCCAACACCATATTCCAAACAAATCAATTTCTTTCCTATTAGCCTTTTTCATTGTCCAACTTGCACATCTGTACATAACAATTGGGAATATGGGGGTGTAGATGACTCTGGTCTCCAAGGATGCATCTTTGCTCTTTACTTAATGGAATACACATCACTATAATGCTGTAATGATTACTTTTTCCCCCAAGGGTTCTTCCCCAGTGGTTAAACAAGGAAAAGTAGTTTGATAAAATGCTCCAAATGTTAACTATACTGTTCTACGGGTTATTCGAAGAGAGAAACAAGTAGAGGCAGCATGGAATAGTGGGAGTAAGGATTTCTCAATTAGATGATCCTGGGTTGGGACCATGGCTATAGCTGTGAAACCTTGGGCATTGGACCTGTAGCTTTCCCATCTATGAAATGGGTATATTGACCATCTCTATCTTCACAGGACTGTTGTGGGGAATAATGAGGTAGTGTGTATGAAGCACTTTGCACAGAGTGTGACTCACTGAACAGGGGGCACTTATGAGGTGAAACCTCTCAGGAGGGGTATAGCATTTCCTTTAAGAGAACCAAACTTGAAAATCATGAATTAGGAAGTGATTGCTCACTTTACAGAGAATCATTGTTGTAACGGTGTAGTCGTTTTCTATTACTTAAACTTAGTAGCTTAAAACAACACACATTTATCATCTGATGGTTTCTGTGGGTCAGCATCCAGCCACAGCCTAATGGGGTCACTTACTTGGGGGTCTCTGGAGGCTGCCCTCAAGATCGTGACTGGGTCTGGGTTCTCACCCAGAGGGTCGACTAGGGAACCACCGACTCCCCTGCTCATGTGGTTGTTGGCATCATTCAGTTTCCTGGGGTTGTAGGACTGGTAGCAGTTTGCTTCTTCAGAGCCAGTAAGTGGGCAGAAAGAGAAAGACAGGCACAAGTGGCTAGCAAGACAGAGTCTTCCAAAACACAGCACAGTCATGAGGGTGACTGTCCCCTTTGCCAACCACAGGTCCTGCTTGCACTCAAGAAGATGATGCAACGGTGTGAACCCCGTGATGGAGGGTCATGTCAGAGGGCTCTATTGTGCTACAAGTGGTATTCACAATCACAGGTTTCAAACACAGTAGAAGCCAATGCACCATTTTAGGAAATGATTTGGTTGGGGGAAAATTTTGGCTTATATCTGAATAACATTGATTGGAAAGCAAGATGAAGCCACACTGTGCTGAAATACGAACTGTTTAAGGCCAATAATTCTGCCTTCTGCAGTGTGGAGCTTTAGGACATCGCTTTCTTCTTTGAAAACTGTGGTTATCTGAGATCTTCCGACCCAGGAAGTGTTTTGGGATCTCAAGAGTTACTGTTTTGTAAGTAATGGGTAATTGAAATATCACTTCAAAGGTGATTTTTTTTTCATCTCTAAAATGTGGGCGTGTTTTCATTATTTGTGAAGTCTTTATAGTAAGTATTGACTTCAATGAAAACAAACATTGCTTGTCTCACCCAGATCCATTACGTTTGAAACTTTCATTTGTTCTCTAGATTTTTTAAAAAAGCCATTTGCTTTGTTTGTTTTTAACTTGGCATTTCTCAAGCAAGAAGTATGGCAGTTGGTGTTCTCTGCTGGCTGTCCCTCCTCACACCAGTGGTATCACACCTCTCCTCTGGATAGGAAAATGATGACTCATGCTAAGAATTTTATGGGTATTATAAAAGCCCAAATGAGATTGCTGTTTGAGACAAGTACACTGAAATGCAAAACAATAATGTTTTAGAGGTACATTTGTAATCCAGAAGACGAGGCAGGATGCGTGATCACACCCTTAAACCAAAGGTTAAGAGGCCCTGATGAATATCGGAACTTTTTTCCTGTTGGGAACAGATGTGTTAGCTACCACATTATGGTGCTTCCATGGCTGCAGGTTGGGGGTGCTGGTGATTCAGCTCTAGGATATTTTATAATTTCCACTCTCTCATCATCTCCTGAAGTCGGGCTGATAGACCAACCTCAACAAGGCAGTGTTAAGTCATCTTACACAGTGAAACTCCTGTACGTGGGAAAACCAAACCTCCCAGCTCTCTGAGCAAAGAGCCTCTGACTGTGCATGGTGTACCTATTAGATTTCAGAACGGAGAGATGCTTCAGCTTTCTCTTGGGCCAATTGTTTGCCAGAACATGAGGTTGGATAAACAAATATCTACACATTTCCATTTTTCTTAATGCCACATGTTTGGATAATGCTTAACTTATGGGAGCATTTTTATGTCTCTCTCTTTTTTTAAACTTGATTTTGAGAGAGAGAGGACAGAAGAGAGGGAAAGAGAGAAACATTGATGTGAGAAGGAAATATCTATCGGCTACCTCCTGCAGGCCCCCTACTAGGAATTGAACCCTCAACCTTTTGGTGCCTGAAACAAAACCCAATCAACTGAGCGACACAGGCCAGGGCAATGCCTCTTCTCAATAGGATGAGCTCATCCAAAGTTTGGAGGAGATGAGGATACGAAGGCTCAACCACTTGCTTTGCTGAGGACCCTGTCACACTTTTGCAGCAGAGACTGAAATAGAGCCATAGACTCCTCCTCGTTCCAAACCTCAGGCACCTTATTAATAAATTGTGCTGGATCTCCATTTCTTTTCTTCATTCAAAAATGAAGCATCTCTAAGAGGAGAGACCCGTCCGCATTCCTATGTGTAGTTTTTCCAAGCATGTAGTCATCACACACATGCACACATGCCTACCAGCGTTTGATGAAAGGCTACATTTTCAAGGTAAGATAGTAGCAAGGTGTCCAAACAAGGTAGTCTGCTTTCTAACTCAGCTTAACTCTTGGGTAAGTTGCTTAAACTTTCTAAGGTACCAGTGAAATGGGAGTAAGAAGAGGTGCCTCACAGAATTGTTACTGAGTAAAAACCCAAATGTTAATCTTTAAAAAAAACAACAACAAACACAACAAAAAAAACAGCCCTAGCTGGCATGGCTCAGTGGATAGAGTGTGTCTGCCTGAGGACTGAAGGGTCCTGGGTTCAATTCTGGTCAAGGGCACATGCCTGGGTTGCAGGCTCATACCCCAGTATGGGGTGTGCAGGAGGCCACCAATCAATGATTCTTATCATTGAGGGTTTCTATCTTTCCCTCTCTGAAATCAATAAAAAAATATATATTTTTAAAAAATAAAACAACAGAAGCACTTGTTTCCCTTGCTTCTGTTGCATGTACCCCACTTCCTGAGTGTGGACATCTCCTAATTAATGAATGGCAGATGCAGATGCTGGTCAGAGAGTGGTGCCTTCTTCCCATAGCAGGACTTGTCATTGTAGCATTGTCATAACATAATTCGTTTTTTTATTACAGAAAGCTTAGAAGATATAGAAATGCATAAAAATACATTTTATTTGCAACCTTACCTTATAGAAATAATAAAACATTTTGGTGTCTTTGCTCCTTCTTTTTCTAACCTTAAATATTTTTGCGTGAGAAATATATCATGCTTATAAAAGTATATAGAACATATATGCATAACTTAAGGAATACTACTTATGTGGGCACCTGTCACCCAACTGAAGACCTAGCACATTGCCAGTGTCTGTGAACCCTGTGTGCCTCACTCTCCATTTATTTCATTTTCCAAAATCGAATTGTTTTACTTATGTAGTTTCCTATTGTGTTCTTTTTCTTTCTTCCCCCCGTTTGCCCACCTTTATTATTATTTTTTACTTTTTTTAAAATTTAAATTCTTTATTGTTTAAAGTATTACATGAGTCTCCTTTTTCCACCATTGACCTCTCCCCGGCCACCCCCCAGCACATGCCCTCACTCCCCCTACTGTGTGTGTCCATTGGTTATGCTCATTTGCATGCATACAAGTCCTTTGGTTGATCTCTTACCCTCTCACACCCTGCCTTCCCTCATAGGTTGGAGAGTCTGTTCAATGCTTCTATGGCTTTGGTTCTATTTTTGTTCATCAGTTCATGTTGTTCATTATATTCCACAAATGAGTGAGATCAAGTGATACTTACCTTTCTCTGACTGGCTTATTTCGCTTAGCATAATGCTCTCCAGTTCCATCCATGCTGTTGCAAATGGTAAGAATTCTTTCTTTTCTATAGCAGCATAGTATTCCATTGTGTATGTACCACAGTTTTCTAGTCCGCTTATCTATTGATTGGCACTCAGGCTGTTTCCAAATCTTAGCTATTGTAAATTGTGCTGCTATGTACATAGGGATGCAAATATCCTTTCTGATTTCTTGGGATATATTCCTAGAAGTGGGATTACTAGGTCAAATGGAAGTTCCATTTTTAATTTTTTGAGGACACTCCGTACTGTTTTCCACAGTGGCTGCACCAGTCTGCTGCATTCTTTTTCTTATTTTATCATAATCATTTTCCCTACATTGGCATCATTTTAACCTGCTTTTTTATCTTGGGAGCTAAGTCACAGACTATGGACTACCAGTGGTCGGCAAACTGCGGCTCACGAGCCACATGCGGCTCTTTGGCCCCTTGAGTGTGGCTCTTCCACAAAATACCGACTTCAGCGCATGGACCACGAAGTTTTAATCGCACTGTACATGCGTGCCCGCACCTGGTATTTTGTGGAAGAGCCACACTCAAGGGGCCAAAGAGCTGCATGTGGCTCACGAGCCACAGTTTGCCGACCACTGGACTAGCCTTATCCTAATGATAATTGCTCCTGGTAGCCTAATGTATACCAGATACTGTGCCTTGAATATTTGTCTTATTTAAAATTACAGCAAGCTTACTAGTAAATTGAGCTTCAGAAAGCTTAAATTGCCAAGGTGATATAATAAGCAACAGGACTGAGATTGGAGGCCACGTCAGTTTGTTTCCAAATCCCTTGCCATTTCTACCCACAGCAGGTTGCTTTCTGAGCTATGTATTAAAAGCACAACACACACTGGCCATTAAAAGTAGTATTTCTGGCAAATTCTAAGCAAGAATAACATGCGTGACAAGGCTCTAGTTTTTAGATGGTGCTGGTGCCACAAAAATGCAAACAAGAAATGTGGGGGGGAATTGGGATAATTTCTTGATAATGAGAAGAGTATTACATGTAAAAGTTCTGCTTTTATTTGAAGGGTCTACTTATTGGGTTGTCTGGTCCTCCCCAGTCCCCACCCCCAAAAGCTGTGGAGTGGAGCCTGAGCTTTTGTGTTCTGAGCAGCCCTCCTGCTGCGTTTTCTACAGTTGTGCATCTGTGATTGTGGTGCAACCTGGGAGGCAGCTGCTCTCCTTTGCTTTGCCCTTGGAGACATTGCCCTGTCATCTAGAAGAATGAAATGGTTGCTATGGTTGCTGCGGCGGCGACAGTGTTTAGCTCTAAGTTGACTGGAGTCTGTGGGGAAAGAGCGGGATTCTATTTGGCACAGATGCAGTTGCTCATTATATTCTGCAGGTAGAGTCACCTTGGCATCCTTGGTTATATTCCATGGACTCTATGATGTGTATAGAAATAGAATGTGAATAAGAGGCTGTTTGTTTAGGTAAAAAACATCTTTCCTGTAACAACTTTTAGTTCTTGGGTGATGCCAGGTAGCTCTTATTAAATTTAGTGAGGCGGCGTGGGTCAACTCTTCAGAGTTCATTTACATAAGCCTCTTCAGCTTTGCAACAGTTTCTTTTTGAGGTATGGATGGTGAATAGCAAAACATTATTAGGCGTTTTTCAAATGGCCATTAAATGCCAACAGCCACCGCCACTTGGTGAGGACATAAGTGGAGAGGAGGGAGGCAGTCGCCACTTGTATATATGTTTGGATTCTTACACGGTGGGAGTCCAACCTAAGTAATGCTGTAATCAGTTTTAGTTCAGTTAATCAATCTTGAATTAAAATAGGTGTTTCAAAACTTTGTGGGAATAATGCAACATAAAAATATTTTGTGTCCTGAAGTATATCATGTCTGAAGTATAAAATAGTTTGTTTTATTTTTAAAAGTTGCACTTCAGGATGTCTTCTTATGAGAGGTCACTCAAATATAATCAACCTAATCTGAAGTTCAGATTGACTGTATTTTTAATTCTGTTGTTGAAGTTTTATTTCCTTATTTAATTAAAATCTTATATTCATTTTATTGTGGTAGAGATTGAATATTTTTTAGCTATTCACAAAAAAGCCAGTATCTTATTATTATCATCATTATTATCGTTATTTTTATCTACAAATACTCCTTTATTCTACCTTAGAGGAAAATTGTTTTTTAAAGATTTATTGAGAGCTGTTAACACACACACACACAAAACTGAGATTAAAATGTAACAGTCAACTTATTGAATATTTATTTAAAATACTGTACAGACAGAACTTTCTAATGGGCTATAATTCTTATCACAAACACTCCAGAGCATTTTACCATATCTGGTGTTTGATGTATACAACTGTTTTTATGTCTTTTCCCACTTATGAGGCTGAAAAATCCTGATGAACATGGTTATCTTTGATGTTTTTATAAACGCAATAAAACCTAGAACAGTGTCTTGTATATACTGGCACCTGGAAAGAAGAAGATAGTAAACAAGGGCTCTAAAATAAGTATTCATTTAAATGCTTTTTTTGTAATGAATGTTAATGTGAGGTCATATTTTGCTGTTTCAAAGGTTGTTGTAATCACCTCTTGTTCCCTGCCTTTTTAAATTACTGCTACAGAGTACCCAATAACACAAACTATTACCATCAGTGACAAGATAAGGAACTTGCACAAGGATATAAATTAGTCACTTTCTCAAAACATGGCTCCCTTAAGGGCTACACACACACACACACACACACACACACACACACACACACACACACTTCTACTAGAGAAACGTCAGCTAGACCAAACAGTGTGATGAATGATAGGTGTTCTAGCACAAGTTCCTTAACCCATTGTTGACCAGCAACAGTTTGCAGATGGCACAGGTCCATGGACCAAGCTTGGAGTACCATTGCCCTTTTTTTAATTTATTAAATTTATTGGGGTGACATTGGTTAATAGGATTATATAGGTTTCAGGTATTCATTTCTATAATACATGATCAATATATTGCTTTGTGTGCCTACCACTCAAAGCCAGATCATCTCCCATCACCATATATTTGGTCCCCTTTATCCTTTACTACCCCACCACCTCCTTCCCTCTGGTAATCATCATACTGTTGTCTGTGTCTGTGAATTTCAGTTTTCTATCCCACATATGTGTGAAATCATATGGTTCTCAGCTTTTTCTGACTGACTGATTTCACTTAGCATAATATTTGTTGCAAATAGCAGTACACTTCATCTTTTCTTATGGCTTAGTACTATTCTATTGTGCATATGTACCACATGTTCTATTATATGGCTTTAAAGGGCCAGAGAGACTTTTGATACCAGGCCTTCCTATGTTGGTGTGGGGTGTTAGTAAGAAAGGAAGTCTTACCATTGCTTTTCTCTCAAGCTAGGTATTTCATGTGGGGCATTCTCCTATTAGTTGGTGCTGTTTGGAGATGTCTGCCTAGAATCTTGCATTTCATAAGACTTTATCCAGTTGCTATGTTCCTTCCAAATGCTCTGCTAAAGCTGCCGCATCCCTAAATGATCAGCGCTGGCACTGACTTCAGCATGGCCTTGACTTTTAGAGTATCATGTGCTGACAGAAGAGCATGCCTCACCAAAACAATATCAGGACAGTGTTCAGGCATCAGGCCTATGAGTGTGTTCCTCCCACGCAATCCTGCCTTTCATCTTCCTCTGCCACTGACTTCTGACAACTCATCCTGGTGAAGGGACTGGCAGAATAGTTGGGTGCAGCTCAGCTGAGTGCCTTCAAAGTGAGTGAGGGCAAGGGAACGCGTTACTGTGTCTCTCCACTGCTTGGGGTGTCTACTGAGAAGGTCCCTTTCACCTGTCTGATTCATGTTATTACACCTATTCTCCTGCCACTCTCCCCACATGTGTGCTACTCTGTGCAATCAACATTTAAGTGGCATTTCCTCAAGACTCAGTCCCTGGCTTGCTCCCTCCTCGGTTTGTTCTCCCTGCGCTGCAGATGGATGGAGGTGAGATTCCCTGATGACTCCCAAATGTTCATCTCCAGCCCAGGCCACTTCTCTGAGCCCAAGATCTGTGTGTGTCATTGCAAATTCAACATTCTCCACATTTGTGTCCGATTTCACACTTTAAACGTTCGATCTAAACTCATGACTTTGTAACACTCCCTCCTCCCTTCTATAACCCTTCCCGCAACAACAAAATCACAGATTTGGTCTCCTCTTAGTCCTCTTCATGTGAAAATCACCATTATCCACTCAATTTCACAGCCTGGGAGTATGCCACCTTCTCTCCCTCACCCTCTGTACTTGCGTGCCCACATCATACCAGTTCTGACTCTTAAAAGTCTCTCCTTAATAAGGCTTTAAAGGTCCGGCATGATCTGGTTGTGCCTCACTCACCATCTCCAGCCATTGTCACCATCTGCCTAACCCCCAGCCATTACGGTCACCTCTGCGTCTCTGGGGTGGACCCTTCCCACACTAAAGCCCTAACCAAAGATCCCAGTTGCTAAAGTGCCCTCTTCCTGGCTACTGCCCTCCATCCTTCTGATTTCATGTTAAGGCTCGTGTCCTTAGAGGAGCCTTCCCACGATGTTCAGGTGAGGTCAGTCTCCATGGTATAAGCTCGTAAGGGCTACATGGCTCCCTCAGAAGAGCTTTGGTCCCATAAGAATAGGACCATGTTTTTGCTTACAGCCCAAGGCATGCTCTTGACAATTATTTGTCTAGTGAATGAATGACAAATAATTACCAGGCACTGTGTCAAGCATTTTACAAATATTACCTCACTTAATCCTCAAAACAGTGCTCAGATAGTTTAAGGAGCCTGCCACTCTGAAGCAAGGCACAGCGGGGTGGGGGTTACCCAACTTCCAAGTCTAGTAGAGTGCCTACTACACAGAAAGTGCTCAATTAATGTTTAACTAAACAATAAGGGTCTACACATTTTGTATAGTCAAGACCTCATTATATAACTAACGATGGTTCCTATTAGAAGTGTGGGGGTTGCTGAGAAGAGGGGCAGTGATGGGGAAATGTTGACAAGAGGTAGGAAAAAAGCTGGGTCCCAGCAAAGGCGATTTCTGCTCCTATCACTGGCTTTCTCGAGGAAGAAATGGTTGCTGCTGTGTAGTTTTATTAATAATAAAGTTGTGGCAATAAAAAGAGAAAGACACAGAGCTTCTTCTCATAAGGGAGATTCATGGAGAGTATGAAGAGACTTGCCTTTTATGGGTGCAAATTTCCTTACTGTAGTTTCTTTTTTAAAAAAAATTCTCTTAAACTATAAGCTTGGGGAACTGTAGAATTGGATCAGCAGATTTTGCTGCCAAACCTCTTAAGTGACATTCCAAGTCCTCCCTCCACTGCTTCCTGAGATGGTGTGCCCTCCAGAGCCACACAGGGTTATTCTCGATCTCCGGGGCTTACAGCTTTTAATCAAACTGCTTTCAGCTCCTTTCCTCTCTACCATTTTAGTTCTTTTTAGACCCCATTTATTCACTCAAGAAATATTTACTGAGCACCCAGTATGTTCCAAGAAAGTTTTCCAATGTAGTGTTGGTAATGGCAATAAAAAAATGTCTTCCTTAAATGAATGTGTAGAGATGGTGAGCCCATGTTCCTTCTACAGAAATCCCTAAGGCAAGAGCATATTACATTTCAGATCATCTCTAGGGGGCTTTGTAGATGGAGTCTTCTCATTCTCTGTCCGAGTTAGAAAGACAAACTATTTGAAGAAAGAAATTTTAGAAGAACTTGACCATTAGCCAAAAGATAGAATTTGCTCTTGCTGGAGAGAATCCTGAATCCTATCCCAATATAGTTGCTGGATATCCAAGCACAGAGCGTGTAAGACAGATTTGAGATGTGTAATTCACACTTTGGGCAAGGCTTCTGTATCCTAAGCAACACGGTACTTCATATGTTCCCGATCCCTCCTCCATGCGGAGCTGACTCATGCTAACCTTTCTGCTTTAGTAGCTAACTTCCCATTCCATGAAATTGAAATCTTTTAATTGCATTCTTTATTGGTAACCTTTAAGCGATAACTAGGGCTTCTTGGTGTCAGTCTCTAAAGAAACCAACCTAAGATGTGGTATCATCTGTTGAATTAGGCAAGGAAAAAGCTAATTAGAACTGCAGTGCGACTGGAATGGTTCTCAAATGTTACCTAGCCTTCAGTAAGGATGTGGATATTCATTACCAGACTCATCAAGAATCTATATCATAATTTTCATTAAAAATATTTTCCTAACAATGGCAGTACTTTGCCTCTAACAAATATTTGCTATGTATATGATTAGGATTTTTGTTGGCTTTTTTTTTTTTTGTATATGAGTTTTATAAAATGTTACCTTTAAACTGTCATAGCCTTGGCTAGTTTTTTTCTTCTTGTTGTTTTTTAATATTTTTATTGATTTCAGTGAGGAAGGGAGAGGGAGAAGGAGAAACATCAATGATGAGAGAGAAACATTGATTGGCTGCCTCCTGCATGCCCCCCACTGGGGATTGAGCCCCAAATCCCTGGCATGTGTCCTGACTGGGACTTCCTGGTTCATAGGTCAGTGTTCAACTACTGAGCAACCTTGGCCAGGTGCCTTGGCTAGTTTTAATGCTTCTTTGTTGGTAGAAAACTCAGTGATCATGAAACAATTAATAGTTACTACTGCTGAGTGCTTCCTCTGTCCCAGGCACTGTTGAATATTTTGAGCATATTATCTTGGTTAGTTAGTCCTTAAAGCACTCCTTTAAGGAACATGGTATTGTTCCCGAAATACATTTTTTTTAAAACCTCTGAATTTTCAGAGTTTAACTTACGGAGAATCAGGACAGGAACGGGAAGATTTGGACTTGAACCAGTTCTATCTGCCATCAAAGCATTACTCTTTATAGGATGATGTTCTGGAACAGTGGTAAAATCTTGCATATTAAAACGCTTGAATAGGTTTGTGAAGATGTTTAAAATTGCTAAAATTTCTTATAAAAACATATTTGTGACACTGAGGTTCACTAACTTCTCATCTTTCAAATAAGCCACAGAAGTATTGATCTGACATAATGAAAGAGTTAGTGGAAGCTGTTGGGCCAGCTGGCACCTAAAAAAGCTAAGCCCAAAAAGGCTGCATATGACATTCTGGAAAAGGCAAAACTATGGAGACAGCCGAGAGAGCAGTGGTTGCCAGGGACTCAGGGGAGGGACAGAGGAATGAATAGGTGGAACACATATTTTTAGGGCAGTGAAACTATTCTGTATGATACCGATGATAGTAGGTATATGACATTATACATATGTCAAAACAAAACCCATACAATATACAAGAGCAAGAGTGAACCCGGACTTCAGTTAATAATAAGGTCTCAATGTTGGCTCATCAGTTGTAACAAATGTACCACCCTAATCTAAGATGTTAATGATAGAGGAAACTGGGGAGTGTGTGGGGGGTATTTATGGGGAATATCTGTACCTTTCCTTTAATTTTTCTGTAAACCTGCAACCGCTCCAAAAAGTAATTCTCCAGCCTTTCCCTCCAATTTCAGGATTTCCTTCACTTTTAAAATTACTGACCCTAGGCCCTAAAGCATCAATCACATTTAAAATTTCACTGTCCTTCACCCCACACCTGATCTTTTGCTCTCTCTGTGTGTGACCTTTTCCATATTTACTTTCCTTTTCCAGCTGCCAGTATGCAAGCTGCTGGCATTTTTGTTCTACCCACTCCCAGCCTGTCCTACATGTGGCCATCTGATTGCTCTTCTTGAAATGTGGCCTCGATTATATCACTCCCCTGGCCAAAAACCTTTGTCTGCGCCCCTCTCCCACCTCAGTTTCTCTGCCATCTGCATCAGGTGGCCTGTGCTCCATGAAATTTTGTTAGAAGCAATGTTCCTTGAAATCAGAAGTGACCTCTATTGGCACATTGTTTATCACTTTGTTGACATTTGTTCTAATGATCTTGTATTAATACTGTGTTGCACTGTACTGGTCTCTCCTCTCCCCACCCAATTGGTCTATGTTGTTTGATGGCAAAGACTGTATTTTCCCTCCACCATTGTTTTTGAGTCACTGGAGTGCCTTGAATACAGTAGCAGACCCTCCAAGAATGCACTCCGCTGAATTCAATGTGTCTGTGTTCCCAGTCTCTTTATCCAGAGCTCTGCTGTTAGGTGAAGCGAAAGAGAAACCCATTGCCCATGTGACAGGCATTGTGAGACACAGCACAAAAGCTGAGATGTTCCTGACATTAGAATGTTATAATTTATTGGTGTTTGTTTGCTGGCACATTTATTTGCTGTGGCCACTACTTTGGCTGCCCTACTGTGTCTTGAATTAAGAGTTTAGATCAGCTTTACCAATTTTAACCAATATATTTTGAGCCAGACAGACATCTTTCCACATGCCTTTCCGAAAGAAATCCTTATTGCATTATAAATGGGTGCCTTTGCTATCTTTCCTGTTAGAAGATTGGAAATGACATATAAGTAATGCTGTTGCATTGATAACTATTTATATTCTTTGAAGATTGAGGAATCTGGTGACTATTTTGTCAAGTAATTCTTCTGAAAAAAAATTTTTAAAAATATTTTATGACTTAATTCCAGTAAAAGATGTTCAACAGAATGAAAATGAATGGCATATATCTCCTAGGTCTTTATCTGAAGTAAAAGGTGCGATGAGAGAAATACTAAGTAGCTCAATTATTGCCTCCAACATTTCAGAATTCAGCTTGAAAAATAGTTGCCTGGAAAGATTATTGCTTGAGGACAGTGGTAAAAAGTATGCATCTATAGGACCAAATTTGTTTCTCATTTGCTTTCAAATTGTTTAAGCAAAGCACATTTCACCAAGTTGAATTTCAACTTGAGAGATGTCCAGATGTTAAATGGCAGAACTCCAAATACTGAATGTGCTGTGCTTTCAGAAAAATAGTCATCTTTTTGTTTTGTTTGGTTTTGTTTCTTTAAAAATAAAGGTCAAGAGAGATATCAGCAGGAAAGTTAGAACAGAAGTAGATTTATAGATGTGAATGTTCTCGTTGAGGAACAAGGGGGTAATCTTTTAAAAAGGAATAGTTAAGATTTCAGTTGACTATAAACTCAATAAAAAAGCAATAATGCAATTTGGCTGCCAAAGAAGTTACTAAAACATTAGGTTGTTTTAATATTTTATTGTTTTGAGGAAAGATAAGCATCGTATTACCTTCATATTTCAGGGGCTACATATTTTTAAGCTTTTATATTTGTTTGACTTACAAAAATCAGAACGCTGTAACAAGACTTAGATCATCTCATAATATTTGTCTCGTGAAATTGGATGTCTCTCATCAAATTTCAGGATTATGTTTGAATTAAAATTATTTGTAAATTCTCCAGGATGGTAGATATGTTATT
This sequence comes from Myotis nattereri, assembly GCF_964212035.1. Classification (NCBI taxonomy): domain Eukaryota; kingdom Metazoa; phylum Chordata; class Mammalia; order Chiroptera; family Vespertilionidae; genus Myotis; species Myotis nattereri. Next base: position 40,791,099 of record NC_138079.1, read on the forward strand.
AAATTGGTCAAAAAGCCCAAAATGTAATGGGAATTATGGAAAAGGTGTTGGGGGCGGGGAGGGAGAAGATTTGAGATTGGAAGTTGTCCAAAGATTCTTAGTGCTTTAAAATAGAGCAGAAAATAGCTATAGAAGATGTCAAGTGACTATTTGATATCTGTAATTAGATCTCAGAACATTACAAATGGATTTCCTTTGCAAGTGGTAGTGCTCTATAGAGAAGAAAATGATGTGGTCGCTTTTGGTTGTCTGGTTGCTTTTCCCAAGAAAAGTTATCATCTTACCTTGAAATTTTGTTTCCAGGGCCAATTAAAAAAAAAATCCACTTCTGTTCTGACTTTCTAGCTGCTATCTCTCTTGACCTTTGTTTTTAAAGAACAAGATCTTTCCATTTGTAAAGGCTTGTTTAAAAAAACAACAACATACAGAAGGTAGGATAGTGGGCCCCCTTCTATGTGAATGGAATTCCTAAGCAGCTGACAAGAGGAACAGTTATTAAGAGTTGGTAAAGAAAATGGCAGCCATAGACCAAGTCTTGGTGAGCAATAATAATTTCAGTGCTCTCTTTAATCTATCTACCAAGCAAGATAAAATAAGTGTTTTCCCCTAAGGCAGGTTAACACTTAAAGTGTGAAGGAAATACATTAGGGATCTTTTATGCCTTTAGTCCAGAACACCTTATATATCTCTGGATGCATACACAAATATGCATCCTCTGTGTGATGGGATTCCAAGGAAGTGAATACACACTCATATACTCCTTTTGAACCTACTTCACTGTTATCTCAGATTTTGTTCCCTCTAGCTGGAGTCACCTCTTTATTAAATAATTAGAAGATATAATATGCAAATACAAATAACAGTGATGTTTTTACTTGGATTTATATTCTAATCTGTTATAGTTCTGGGAAAATTTAAAGTATTAGCTATATAAGAGAGACAACTTAAAGGTTTTTCATTTCTTTATACATTACTGGAGGGGTTGGGGATTGGGGAAAAGGTTGGGTAGCAATAACTAGAAGTTAGATCTATCACTTACAGAATTGTGTGGTCACTGAATTGTTTCCTGAACTGGAAAATGAGCTGTTACAGGGTTAAATGAAAAACCTATCTGAAGCATCTACTTTATAGTAGGAGCTCACTAAAATGGTAGTGGCACACTAAGTGGAAGAAAGGCTATCAATAGGGAGAATTTGGATTTCAACTTTGACATACATTCACACATGGTGGTTCTGCCTGCTGATGCTTAGTAGTAATTGGACAGACGTTATTTGCCCAAAGTCACCTTGAATTTATCAGCTATCTACTAAAAACTATTGATGGAGTTGGTGGAACCACAGAAAAAATTCATTTAGAATATTTTCATCTGATTCTCAATTTTTAAGAAAATAACAAACATTATTTGAGAGAGCTTTAAAATTTTACATTTGCATTTAGTTAACCAACACATCATTTGGGTCCAGTGTTAATTTTTGTAAATTAAAATGATTGAATTTCAAGGTTTTGGTTTATACAAATTTTGTGAGTTAGGAAATTCCTGTTAGAAATATAGCATTTTAAAACTAAGGTCCACTCACACACAGAGGTTATAAGACAATGACCCTACTATCCCAAGAAACCAATTTTCATTATATTTTAAATTTGTATACACTAAAATTTTTGCTGTAAAGTTCTACAAGTTTTAACAATTTTATATATTGGTGTAACTGCCACCACAATAATGTTACAGAACAATTAATCACCCCAACAATCTCCCTTGTGCTTCTCCTTTATAATCAAATCTTCTCCTTACTCTAACCTTTGGCAACCAGCTCCTTGATCTGTAGTTTTGCCTTTGCAGAATATCATATGAATGGAATCATAAAATACTAACCTTTGGAGATTGACTTCTTTTACTGGGCATACTGCATTTGAAAGTCGTTCATGTTGTATATAACAGTAGTTCATTCCTTTTGTATTGTAGCCAGGGCAATTTGCTTGGGAGACATTTGGGATGGGTGATTACAAATAGAGCTGTTATACACAATTACAAAGGAGTTTTGTGTGAATATAGGTTTTATGTCTCTAGAATTTGTATCTAGGAGTGGAAATGCTGAGTCATATGGAAAGTGTATAGTTAACTTTATAAGAAGCTGCCAAATAATTTTCCAGAATAGTTGTACCATTTTACATTTCTGCCTGTAATGTATGAGAATTCTAGCTGTTCTGTATCTTCCTCAGCACTTGATATTGTCAATTTTTTGTTGTTTTGTTATGCTTTTTGTTTTAGCCATTGTGGTAGTGTGTGGTAGTATATCAGTGTGATTTCTTATTTTGCATTTCCTAATGGCTAATCTTGTAATGTACATATTTGGAAAAGTATCTGCTCAAACATTTTGCCCATTTCTAAAATTAAACTTCTTACTGTTGAGTTGAAGCATTGTCCTTTACACCAAAAGGTGTCCAGGTTTGATTGCCAGTCAGGGCATATACCCAGGTTGTGGGTTTGATCCTGGATGGGTCATGTGCAGGAGGCAGCCAATCAATGTCTCTCTCTTACATCAATGCTTTTCTCTCTCTCTCTCTCTCTCTCTCTCTCTCTCTCTCTCTCTCTTCTTTCTAAAACCAATTTTAAAAATGTTTTTTTAATCTGATTTAATTTTCCTTTATTGCATTAGGAACACCAGGAAACTCAATCATTTGTCCAGATTTCCATCTTATTTAGTGCTTGACCCAGGCCCCTAATTACAGAATGTCCCCCTTGATAGGGCAGTGACCACATGTACCAATTCCACCGATCAAGCCAACTTCTCATAAGTTACAACAGAGCAGAGTGTGTCCTCTTGTCACTATTTCCTATTTCTCTCCTATTTTTTAAGTTAAAGTTTCTGTCTTTGGGGGAAAGCAGGCAAAATCTAATTTGTAATGGAGAACCAGTTGTCCATTAAACAATAGAAAACCGAGTCATAAAATCTGTCTTCATAAAACTCCTCCATACTTTTGGAAAATGACTCATTTTTAGGCAGCGTCTGCCATAGGAAGTTGCCAGAAAGTGATGTAACTTGGATAAGCTTGACGCTTTGTACAAGTTTCAAGGCCCCTGTAGAGAAAGCATTAAGAACCAGAGACCATTGTACACATGTCTGTGTGCCAGGTTATCAGTCCATCAGCACAAGTCAGTGTAGCACTTGGAATGTTCTAATTCAGCTTTTCTCTAACCTTAGCTGACTTCAGAATCACCTGGAGAGCTTGTTAAAATACGGGTTGCTGTGTCCCATCCCCAGAGTTTCCAATCCAGTGAGTCTTGGATGGGCCCAGGTTTTTACATTTCTCACAAGTTCCACGACTTGTTAAGGCTGCTGGTTTGGACACAACTCTGAGATCCATTCCTCTGGTTTATCTGTCTGAGTCACTAAAAAGAATTGATAATTTTTAAAAATGCAGCCAACTGAATCTCCCTAAGATCTTACACGTTTACAATGAAATCATTCTCACAAGTGATAGCATGGATTGTTTTTCAGTCATCTTGGGTTATTGAATGGAGACAGAAGCTCCTGCACTCAGGAGCCCTGTGTATTGCAAACGGGGGGTGAGGTAAGAAAAGCTATGCCACGTTGTCTGCCCTCGCCTTTTGTCAAACCAGGATGTGCGAGATCCCTAGAAATTTAACAGATTATTATTTTAAGATTGGATCACAGGTGCTCTTGCCTGTAGAAGCTCTAAGATGTTTCAATTTATTTCATTTGGTCAAAGAATTTCATGCTAAAATTTATAGGTTTGAATGTAACTAACATTTGAATCCAACTTAACTTGGATGCAGGGAGAAGAATTCAGTAGTATTCAACAAGAATTTGCAAGGTGACTCAGCACTGAATGAAAGGTTGACTCCATTGTGTCTTCATAGAACATAGATAGTATGGTAGAGTGGAGAGATTGATCATTAGCCAGGGAAATCCGTGTTCTTGTGTTCCTTAGACATCAATGCAGTGAGTGGGCTTGGGTAAGTCATTTATTTGAGCCTTAGTTTGGTCAGGAAATAAGAATTTTTGGAATAATTGATCTTAAAAGTTCCTTTCTGGCCTTGGGATTTTATATTTTTATGTTTTTATTTACTTCCAACTAAGTAAATGATGCCTTTTTCCCACTTCATCACCATCCATCCCCATTCTAAATTGAATGCCTGATAACTGTATAATACCCTGATATCAGAAGGAGAAAAAATATAATTAGCAAACTCACAAATTGCCTTTCAGTGTTATTTTTTCAAAAGAAGAGAAATTTCAACCACGCTGCGTCCTGTTCATTAAAGATCTTGCCATATCAAATTCTTGCTACCTGTGTTGAAGTAGGGAATTTGTGAATCTTCCTAAAAAGCACACACTTACTTTTGTCTGCAGATGTCTAGCAGCTGAGTAACAGATGAAAATGTAGCTTGTTGCAAGTATAATATGGGGGTGGGGTGCTTCTAATCACTTTCTGTGCAATCAGCTGTGCAGTAATAGCTCGGTTTTCATCATCTAGCTCTGAGCAGAATGGGAGAATCATCAGCAGTCTATTCTGGAGCCTACTTTTCTAAAGTACTAGGAAGAGAAAATTTTTTATCTAGTAAGTAGTGAAGAGTTCCTGATTAATAATCGCATTTATTTTTACTGGCTTAAATTGAGATGATTAGGAGAGAATAAAGGTGGAGTGAAGATTCAAGATTTCAAAGACTGTGACAGCCTGATTCAGGTGGGTTATTGCTGGGGTCCAACCCCAGCGGGTCCAGGGGTCCCCAAAGGTGTGGACGGAGTCGGCGAAGAAGGAATGACACGGAGACAGCGTTCAATTGATCAGCAGCCTTGCCAGGATCTCTAGCCAGGATCTCCAGCGAAGTTCTGGTTAGGATCTCCAGCCAGGTTCTGTGTCCATGTTCTCTTGCTAGGTTCTCCAGCCAGGTTCTATAGCCATGTTTCCTCACTAGGTTCTCCAGCCAGGTTCTGTCCAGGTTCTCCAGCCAGGTTCAGTCACCAGGTTCTAGTCAGGTTCTCTTGCCATGTTCTATCCAGGTTCTGTAGCCAGGTTCTGTCTCTAGGTTCTTCAGCCAGGTTCTTTCGCTAGGTTCTGTCTCTAGGTTCTGTTGCCAGTTTCTGTCCAGGATCTTTTGCCATGTTCTCTCCAGCGAAGTTCTTCTGTCTCTAGGTTCTGTGTAGGTTCTGTCTTCTAAGTTCTGTCTTGTTACATCTGTATTTATACCAGTTGATTCCAATCCTATCAATCTCTATTCGAAAGGTTAGGGCGTTTCTTATCTCCATTCCAGGGAGTAAAGATTATGTAGCTTAATCATGATTGTTCATAGTTAAAGTGATTAACTACCCACCTGGCACTTAGTTAAGAGGTTTTATTCCCTCCCTAACTTCAGGGGAAAATCCCTACCTGGGGAAACAACCTTTCTCAGAGACCTTGGTTAAAACACATAGTGCCAAGAAGGTGAGCAAACATATTAAGAACAGTATGCCATATATGCCAGGTCCCTTGAAACAGCAAGGATGGACCGGCTCCCGGCAGGTTATTCACACCTTGGGCTTTATTTACCTGCTCTTTGAGGCAGACACAATTAGATCCCAAATGCCCTTAACCCAGTGATCTCTTACCTATAGATTTAAGAAATCATATATTAAAGGGACCTGCACACTGTAAGGTCTCTTTAGGAATCTGTCCATCTGAGGCATCTGCTCTGAGATGGGTCACTGTGAGGAGCCCCCCCCTGTAAGGGATCAGACAGCCCGCTCTCAAATTCACCTTGAAGCCCAGCAGAATTCTGGTCTTGATCATGTAGGGAATCAAACAGCCGTTGGAGCTGAATGAAATGCAGTCCCTTGTCTAAAAACCTGACTCCCACCTGCATCTGACTATGGTTTTATTATCCATGCTACCTGTCCTAAACATTTGACTTTTCAAAACTCATGACAGCTGGACTAAGTGATGTACGTGGTAAAGCGATTTGAGAGTCTTTTAATAACAAAGCTAGAGACCCTGTGAGGGCCTTCTATTGCTGCTGTTCTCCAAAGGCACCTTGTATTTGAGAATCAGCTGGTGCTAATCCAGTGATGTGCAAACTGAACCTCTGTGATTATGAGAAAAGAGTTGAAGGCAGTGTTGACCAGTCAAGCCTTGTCTGGAATAATGGAGGCCACAATTTCTCACTTTGCCTTTAACATGGAACCACAAAGAATTTCTTTGTTAAGAATCAGAAAACATAGAACTGAACAAGCCAAAGGAAGAAATGATATCATGGCCCAATTGAATCCACTAAAAGGTATTTTTATATTGAAGAAATTCTTTAACCTTATAACCGCAGCATTCACATTCTTGGGTGTATTGAATGGAAGATTTATTTGATAAAGAACGTTAACATAAATGTCCTCATTGAAGATTTAGAGAATATTTTTAATGTAAGACTCACTATTAAAAATCTGAAATATGTGGGGGTTTTTCTCACTAATCTACAGGTCAGTGGTAACATCAGAATGATGACATCCCTGCCGCTATACTATATCCTGTCACAAAGGTGTGCCTTGTGCCAATGCATTCAGCAAGGAAGCTCCCTTTTTCTGTGTTTTCTTTGAGGAAGCCCACGCCTGTCCATTATGCAAGTGCGTCTGGCATGTTGTTTAAGTACACTCCCATGAGACTGCCCTTAAGTCTGGATTGGGGAGAGCTGTGTCTTTGCATTTTCAAATATAAGAGAGAGGTGTTGTTACCTGATACTCAGAGAGTCTTGGCTGCAGTTGAGCATCCGTCTCTGGATTAGTTTACTGTTGTTTTATAATGCTACTTTTTTGTTTTAACCAATTGTGCCATTGTTTGCTGAGGGAAATTGTTTCATGCTGGCAGGAAATTGTTAGGCAGTCTTAGAATTTCCAATAAATGGAGTACCCATGTTATTCTTTGCATCAGCAAAATGATAAGTTAGGTTTTTTTAAAATTCCCATCTCCCACCCCTCCCCTTTGGCAACCATCAGCTTGTTCTGTATATCTGTGGTCTGTTACTGTTTTGTTGATTCATTTAGGTTGTTTTTTAGATTACACGTGTAAATTAGATCATACAGTATTTGTCTTTCCCTGTCTTGACTTATTTCACTTAGCAAAATTCCTCTAGGTTCATTCATGTTGTCACAAATGGCAAGATTTCATTCTTTTTGAGAGTTGTGTAATATTCTGTTGCACATATATACATCACATCTTATTTAGGCATCTATTGATAGACATTTAGGTTACTTCCATGTCTTGGCTGTTACTAGGAATGCTGCAATGAACATAAGGGTAAATATATCTTTTCAAATTAGTGTTTGATAATTACTAGTAGGTTTTTAACCATCATAGTTAAAGCTAATTTGAGACTAAAAATCTAGAGGCATGCAAATTTATAAATATAAGTGCTACTTAACAGCAAATAGTGCATTTGTTGATTCGACTGTTGAATTTTCAAGGATTGCTACTTTTTAAAAAATTTTATGTGAGGAACTATTTTTTTAATAGTATTTTTATTGATTTCAGAGAGGAAGGGAGAGGGAAAGAGAGATAGAAACATCAACGATGAGAGAGGATCATTGATTGGCTGTCTCCTGCATGTCCTCCCGTGGGGATTGAGCCCACAACCCAGGCATGTGCCCTGACTGGGAATGGAACCATTACCTCCAGGTTCATAGGTCAAATTGCTGATTCAATCCTTTGCTTTATCTGATCTACTGTTGAGTTCCTCTAATGTATTTTTCATTTCAGTTAGTGTATTTTTCATTTCTGCCTGGTCCTTTTTATGTTTTCTAACTCTGTTTTTTGTTTCTATCTCTTTGTTAAAGTTCTCACTGAGTTTATTTACTTATCCCCTATGTTCAGTGAGCATCCTTATAAGTAGTGTTTTGAACTCCTCATCTGGTAGATTGTTTAGTTCTTTTGCTGGAGTTTTGTTCGGCTTTTTTTTTTTTTCATTTGGGACAAACTTCTTTGTCTCCTCATTTCGGCTGCCTCTCTGTGTTTGTTTCTATGTAATTGGTAGAGCTGTTAACATCTCCTGGTCTTGGTAGAATGGCCTTACATAGTAGGTGTCCTGTAGGGTCCAGTGGCACAATCTTCCTGGTCACCTGAGTCAGGTGCTCCAGATGTGTTTTTACATGGGTTGTGTGTGCTCTCCTGTTGTAGTTGAACCTTGATTGCTGTTGGCATGTCAATGGGAGGGATTGACCTTCAGATCTGATTGGCTGGGAGGACTGACTGTGACTACAGTGGAGGAGCTATTGTGCAGGGGCTGACCCCCTGGAGCAGGATTCACTTTTGCGGGCCTCTGGTGCCTGCCAAGTCCACCCTTTGGGTAAGTTGTTTGTGGAGGTGCTCTGGTGTGATCTGAAGCTGGCCACCTGGTGTGTTGGTTCTGGGGCGTCTTGGGAAATGGTGCAAGCCCAGGTCAGTCACTGCCTGTGCCCAGCTCAGGCTGCCTGGTATGAGCTACAGGGTGATCTGTTGATGGTTGCCACTGTGCTGGGCTTGGAGGCACCTGGGAGATGTTAAGGTACGAACCAAGGCCAGCTGCCACTACTGCCAGTTTTGGGGCCACTTAGAAAGAGGTACAGGGAATGCTGAGGACAGATGCTCTTATTTGGGATTGTGAACCTTTGAGATATTTTAGTAAAGTCTGCAGCCCAAGCCAAGATAGGCCATTTGTGTGGAAAAACTGTTGTAAGCAGCTTGGGTGGCCTACAAATTGAGTGGAGTGGGATTTCAGGGAATCACCAGGGCAAGGCGAATTGTGTTCGGTTGATGGAGACTCAGACTTGATGCCTGCCTGCCAACTCTGTGGGAACATGGTTCATCTAAGTAGCAAAATGACAGAGAGAACCTCCCCTCCAGCGCTGAAGCCAGACGATTTAGTTCCTCCCCATCTGTCTCTGGCACTTTTCAAGCTGCTGCCCCAGTGCTGGAGTTCGGACTGAGTGAACTTGTCAGCAAGGAAATCCATGTGCAGTCCTTTGAAAGGAACGCCTGGGACTCCAACAGCCCTCCGTGTCACTCGCCCACAATCTCCACTGGTTTTCACAGCCAGAAGTTATGGGGACTTTTCTTCCTGGCACTGGAACTCTGGCCTTGGGATCCTGGTATGGGTCTGGGACCTCTCACTTCTCAAGGGAATCTCCACAGCCAAGATATCTCTCCTAGTTTTTAACTGCCACATGTGGGTGTGGGGCTTGCCTGTTCCATGTCACCACCCCTCCTACCACTCTTGAAGTGGTTTTTGTTTATCTGGTCTTCATGCAGTTCTCAATGATGGCTGTTCTGTAGTTTAATTGTAATTTTGATGTGGTTTGGGATGAGGTGAGCACAGCGTTCACCTACTCTGCCATCTTGACCAGAAGCTCCAAAGCCTTTACTTGCAAAGAAATAGCCTCTTGGTCATTATAAAGATTTTAACAGTAAGTAAGAGTGGCATTGTCACCCAGTCCATTTGGACATGAGCTTTTTCACTAGTCCAGGTCTCCTGATGACTTATTTGCCTGCAGGGTGTGGACATATTTTGGCTGCTTCTAGAAGGGCCAGGGACACCAGCTTCTCAGATGACACCTCCTGTACCTGCAATCATACCTTCTACACCTGTAGAGTGATTCAAAGTCAGGTTACTCTCTTAGTTTCCAGTTTAACATGTGAATTGTAGTCTAGTGTTATTACTTGATTTAGGGGAAACTCAGAAGGGTGGATACCCTTGTTTTCTATGCATAGTTTTTAAAGCAAATGTACCTATCGCACACAAGGGTTTGTCCTTTTTCTGGCTGGTTATATGAGTAGGTCTGTGGACAGTCCTGGGCAATCCTTCTTTCTCTCCTGGCTTTTAAAGGCCCGATACTGTAGGGTTTGATCCTTCCCTTTGGCAGGGTATAAAATCTGTGAGGCAATGGAGTTTCAGAGTTTCGGTGTCCCCTGGGTAATACTAACACCCCATTTAATGTCTCCTTTTCATCAAAACCAGATTTGTGTCTCACTTATTTCCCAGTGTCTGGCCAAGATAGTGATCTTTATGAAAACAAACTGGCAGTAACTCAAGCCAGATAATATGGGAGCCCTCTGCCTCGGCAGAGGGAAGCTGTTAAGGGGAACAGATGGAGACAGTGTCTAAACGTCTTGAAGAAGGTGTGTGCTTGCTAGTTTAGAGGTGTTTCCTGTCTCGCAAGGACTGTTTGCATCAGGAGAGCTGGTGGGGACCTGAAGGCCTTCCCAGCCCGCCAGGGACCCTCTCATAGCCCCACACTTCTGACCACACTTGATGCCACATCAAATGACACTTCTGATATAGAAGCAGAAGTGGGATGTAAAGAGCAAATAAAGTGAACTCTTACCTGATGCGATTAGAAAAACAAGTATCGACAGAAGAACGTCCAAACCTGTGAAGAACTTTTATGAGAGTTTGAGCCCAAACTCTGATGACATATGCCAGGGAGCAAGATCTCAAATACTCCAGAGAATGACGGCTTTGCAGTTTCTTTTATGCATTTGAAATTAGTGAGGGGACATAAAGAAGATTACATGGAGGTGGGAGAAAGTAAGGTGGTAATTCGGTTACCTGATGGTTAACAAAATTATGTGCTCTTTTGAGGGTGGTTATGCTTTTTTTCAAAGATGTGTTAACTTAGATGCACAGAAACAATGGACAGGACTTGGTTAAGGCCAAGATAAACCTTTTACTAAAAAAGTTACAGGCTTTGGACGTGACTACCCATTATGACCTGCCCAGTTAAGAACTTATGATCAGATCACCCCGTGAGGTTAATTTCCATAGAGCCCCTTTTTTATCCACAGAAGGTGTTGTACTTTCTAGTGAATTGCCAAATATACTGTGTACAGATTACTAATATTCTATGTGTAATAATTTATTTAACCATCAAGCATGAAGACTGTAATTGTCATATTAATCTCTGAAAGTATAAACAGGACTTTAGGAGATTCCTGTGCATTGGCCATCATTGTGATTATTTATTGTTACTAACCAGTTTCCTGGCTATGTGTGGATGGTAAGCATTTGGTGCAAGGGAAGGGAAGAAATCACTTATCTGCATTCACCAGAGCTCATGTCCTGGATGTTGGCAATTTTTTCCTCTTCTTTTTCTTTACTATAAACTTCAGTGTATCTAAACCAGGGGTGGGCAAACTTTTTGACTCGAGGGCCACAATGGGTTCTTAAACTGGACCGGAGGGCCGGAACAAAAGCATGGATGGAGTGTTTGTGTGAACTAATATAAATTCAAAGTAAACATCATTACATAAAAGGGTACGGTCTTTTTTTTTTTTTTTTAGTTTTATTCATTTCAAATGGGCCGTAGTTTGCCCACGGCTGATCTAAACTCATGGCTTATCATGTATTAACTTGCTGACTCACCTCCTTATCTCATGGTTTTCTTTCTTCTGATTCAACTTGTGCCACCAGAAGAAAGATCGTATATTCTGCAAGTGTTACTTTCTTCATGTCTTCCTCTTCAGAGTCTTCCTTTTGCATCCCTCTCCAGTCTCAACTCTCTGGCCATCAAGCCCTCAGGGGATGTCCTTTTAGCTTAGTCAGGAGTCAGTTCTCTCATCACCAATGTGGATAAGGTGGCTTGTTTATTGTCAGATACCCCTTGTTCCTTTATGTCTTTGCATTTGTGGGATTTTCTCTCAGCCAAATTCTGTTCATTCTTGCAGGCTCAGCTCTGATTTTTTTCTTACATCCTGAAGCTGTTATATCTTGGCCCACACTGCCCACATCATCCTTGCGTTTTTCTCTCACTGTGTCTCACACACATTTTGGTCATTTGGTAGTTTATGTTTGTTTTTATTTTTAATTTAATTTACTTTTTTATAGGTTTTGTTGTTTGTTTGTTTGTTTTTGGTAGATATGGTTTTATGTTGGTCTTTTGTTATTTCATATATAACTTGTTTATCCAGCAAGTTAATGCTCCTCAATAGAGTAGACTCTGCTCTGTTTATTTTATATATATTACAGCTGCTAGCAAGTCATCAACACACAATGAGTGTTCAATAAATACTTAGAGGAAGCAGGTAAAATGTGCCATGAGTTAGATATGTTATAGGAGGAGATGGAGCCTTTGTGTGGTCACCAGCATTAAGTGTGTCTGTTTTACAAAACCAGAATCTCTATTTTCTCCTATTTTATTCATAGTTAATCCTGGCTGAGGGAACTGATTCATAAAAACGGGTCCAGTTAGCGATTGCCTATTTGTTCACAATGAGAAATCTAACTTCTGGACAACTGGAAAGTCTGTGTCAGCTGCTCAGTGCAAACTTGTCCTTTGGCAGAGTTTCCAGAAGGTTGCTCTAGGGCCATGGACAGCCAAGATGACTCATTTGAAGCGGCTCCGAAATCCTCGTGTGTGATCTCTAGACTCCAGGACACAGTGCCAGTTCTCGCTCTTCAGTTTCCTATCTTCCTTACATAGTAGATGACTCTGCTTTTTATGAATTAAAGGGCTGATCTCTGGACTTGGGAATGAAACCTGTTCAATGATGTTCTAAAGGCCAGATTCGATTTGCTTGAGAAGCAAAGGGAAAGCCATTTAGATAGGAGCAAAACCACAATCACAAGGCTTTCAAACAGAATTGCCCGAGATATAATTGGGCATGTGACTAGTTGAGTTTCGTGGATACAATAAATAGTGTTTGTGAGCTGAGAGAATGGTTCTTCTGAGTACAGGCATACCTCATTTTTGTACTTTGGTTTATTGTGCTGCACAGATATTGCGTTCTTTACAAATTGAAAGCTAGACCTTCCACCAGCAAAAAGATTAGGACTCACTTTATTGCCGTGGTCTCAAACCAAACCCACCATATCTATCTATGAGGTATGCCTGTACACTTGTACAAGGGACAGGACAGTTTGGAAGGGGCAGGTGGGAGTGCTGAGTGATGATGAGGGAAGTCAGAACTTTGAAAGAGAAGTATGACCGATGTCTGGTTAGTTTCTTTATTTTGTTTTTCCTAAAGCTGATTTGTGTGTAATTTACATGTGAATAAGGGATGCCATTACTAAGTTATTGTCAAACTAAATTGACTCAATAATTTTGTATGGAAGTTAAGAGTGTACAGAATAATAATACACAGTAGTTCCCTCTTCCCCAGCCTCAGTTTCACTTTCCACAGTTTCAGTTACTTATCAGCCATGGTCTAAAAATATTAAATGGAAAATTTCAGGATAAACAGTAAGTTTAAATTGCACATGATTCTGAGTAGGATGATGAAATCTCACACTTTCCCGTTCTCTCCTGCCTGGGACATGAGTCATTCTTTTGTCCAGGTATCCACACGCTCCTCACCTATTAATCACTTAGTAGGCATCTTGGTTACAGATCAGCTGTGGAGATGTCACAGTGCCTGCATTCAAGTAACCCTAATTTTACTTAATACTGACCCAGAACTCAAGAGTAGTGATGCTGGCAATTCAGATATGCTAAAGAAAAGCTGTGATGTGCTTCCTTTAAGTGAAAAGTATGTATGCATGGGGGAAAAACATAGTATGTATAGGGTACCATAGTATCCCCAAGTTCAGACATCCCTGGGGGTCTTAGAACATATCCCCCACAGATAAGGGGGTATCCTATATACAGGCATAAAAGTGACTATTTTAAAGAATGGCTTAATGTGAATCCTAATGAGAATTCTTATACTAACAGGATAAAAGCTGTGAGGGTGTGGGGCATAATTCCTGGAATAAACACTGATCGATGGCCTGATGTAGGAGTTTATCATCTCTGAGCAGCTGATAACCACTCAAACATCCTATATAATAAAAGGCTAATATGCAAATGACCGAATGGTGGAATGACGGGTCACTATGATGTGCACTGACCACCAGGGGCAGACACTCAATGCAGGAGCTGCCCCCTGGTGGTCAGTGTACTCCCACAGGGGGATGCTGCTCAGCCAGAAGCTGGGTTCACCGCTGTCAAGCACAGTGGCAGTGGTGGGAGCCTCTCCTGCCTCTGTGGCAATGCTAAGGATGTCCGACTGATGGCTTAGGCCCACTAAGCCGTCAGTCAGACATCCCCCCAGGGCTCCCAGACTGCAAGAGGGCACAGGCCAGGCTGAGGGACGCCCCCCTCAAGTGCATGAATTTCATGCACCGGGCCTCTAGTGTATCATAAGCTGAATGGCAGCTTGTTGCAGCTATGAGTAATGATGTTCACATAATGCCAATGGGGGTAAAGGGGGTTCAGTTGGTCTGGAACACAGGTTGGCTCATTTTATTTCTATAAAGGGTCAGATGGTTTTTGAGGTCCATGGGGTCTCTATTGCAGCTACTTATTTAACTCTGCCTATATAGCAGGAAAGCAGCCATAGACAATACAAAAACAAATTCATGTGGCAGAGTTCCAATATGACTTTATTTATGGACTTGACATTTTTTTTTCATGAAATGCTGTGCTTTCAAAGTTTTGCAACTATTTGAAAATATAAAGAATATCCTTGACTCACAGGCTGTAATGCACCAATTCCTGGTTATAACATAGAAGTAGGATGGATTTAAGGGCAAAATGGTACAACATGCAGGCTGCTATACCTTTGCAATAGTGTGAAAGGGAATGTCACCATTTTCTTAGCAACTGGTAGTTTTTATACCGTTCAATTTCAAAACCCATTATTTTCTTAGCTTTTCTTTTTTTTCCAAACTAATTATTAGCTCTTCCAAGATAGTTGGTCTATATAACCAAAGTACTGTTTTTTTGTCTCTGGATTTTAGAAGCTGTGGTTAATTACTAGGTTTCCTGCTGTTTTAAAACGAATTGTGTACATACACAAATGTGCGTGCATATGTGTGTACACACACACACACACACAAACACACACACACACACACACACACACACACGAGGGTTCTTTACCTTAACTTCAAGTTCTCCTAATCTCCTTTTCTTATTCACCACTCAGTGGTTCTTTGTTCTCCATGTTTCAGTTTATTTCTGGATGTTTTGGTTTTCTTTTGATAAAGTCCTGTTCCTTCCTACTCTCTCTGATAGAGGAAACCCCGAGAAGGACTTCTTAAAATTAAGAACACAATGTAGCCGAAACCGGTTTGGCTCAGTGGATAGAGCGTCGGCCTGCGGACTGAAAGGTCCCAGGTTCGATTCCGGTCAAGGGCATGTACCTGGGTTGCGGGCATATCCCCAGTAGGAGATGTGCAGGAGGCAGCTGATCAATGTTTCTCTCTCATTGATGTTTCTAACTCTCTATCTCTCTCCCTTCCTCTCTGTAAAAAATCAATAAAATATATTTAAAAAAAAAAAAAGAACACAATGTAACTTCAGCTGTGAATCTTGTCTACTTTGAGGAGAACCAGTCTGAGGTCCATGGTTGACATCCTAACCCCAGAGGCGGGATTTACGTCCATGAGAGCGTGGTGTAGGGAAAGCCAAACATTGTCAGATGGACATTATAAAACAGCCCCAAGGTGTGCTCATCTCCTGAGGTGAGAACCTTTGCTGATCTGTGACTAGTAGATTAAGGCTGACAGATGGAATCTGTTCCTGGGTACAGTGCCTCCTCTTCTTCCTCCTCCTCCTCCTTTTTTCTTCTTTTTTAATGCATTTAATTATTCAAGAAATACATGAATGTGTTCTTGTCTTTTCAAATAATATGGATGAATTGAATTCCTATTTGACACTGGCTGCCCTCAATACTATTCCCCTTTATAGAGGTAATCATTCTTTTAAGTTCTTGTCTTTCTCATCATTTAGTGTGTATTTATGTACATAAATGTCCATGAAGTATATTTCTTAATATAAACTAGTTGTACCGTCTAGATTGGAACAAAAGTTGTGTTCTCTTTAGTTAATTCATCTTGGAAAACACAGGTTGGCATCATTCTTTTGCCATGCTTTCCTGAGGATGGGGTGGGAAGATGGCAGAGGGGACAGGGAAATGTCTGTGACTGATACTATGGTAAGACGGCCTTTGTTCTCTAGACCTGGTGGAGTGTTAAAGCTGACTCCCTCCTGGGGTGCTCTTCAAAGGCCCTCATCCCTTGCTCCCTCTCACCCTTGGGAGAGCCCAGTGGTCCACCTCTAATTCTGCCTGCTCAGGTCATGTTGCCCCCTCGGGTCAGCACCAGAAGCCTAGACATAAGACCAGCCCTGCACTGGCTCATTCTTGCCTGCGGACCAGCCCCAGCCCATGGAGGCATCTCCCACTCTTTTCTCCACAGATGCTGCAAAGATGAGCCAGTCCCAGTGCAGCCACAACGAACCTCCACTCGCTGCTCCCCAGGGAAGCTTGTCTCTGTGTTCTGGTTTCTCCGGGCAGGAGTCCGGCACCTGCTCTCAAGGACTCCTGTGAAACTCCCCTACTGGTCTCACCAAAAACCCTCCTCTGAGGCAAGAAGGTGATATTCCTACCCATCACCCAAAGAGGAGAGGGGGCTGTGTGGGGGTCTCACAGCAGCTCTTTCCAAAAATCCCTCCTCAGAGCTTTCTCGCGACTCACTGTGGGAGAGAGACACAAATCTGGGTTTTTACCTCCCTTTGGCAGGTTTTCCCCAGTGGACTGTTTTATAACTCACTTTGATACCTGATATGGCTAGTGTTATAACAAGACTGTGATAGCCAGAACTTCCAGGGTAGCAGCATCCTGAATACAGGAGAGGGCAGGTTTTTCTCTTCACTAGAGTCAATCAGAATGGTTAGACCGTAGGGGTTGTCATAGAGCAATGGCGAACCTATGACATGCGTGTCAGAGGTGACATGTGAACTCATTTTGTTGGTTGATTTTTCCTTGTTAAATGGCATTTAAATATATAAAATAAAGATCAAAAATATAAGTCTTTGTTTTACTATGGTTGCAAATATCAAAAGATTTCTATATGTGACACGGCACCAGAGTTAGGGTTTTTCCAAATGCTGACACGCCGAGCTCAAAAGGTTCGCCATCACTGTCACAGACAGAAGACTGTCGAATTGTTCGCCAGCAGGGTGTCTGCTACATGCCACACACTTGCAACACTTTATAAAATTGATCTTTAAACGTGTTGCCAATCTATTAAAGAAAAAGGCTTACTACTTTGATTGTTTTTCTTTACTAGGCAGCTCTGCATATATGTTTGAGGCATTTTTATTCTCTTTTTTGAGTTGCCTCTTAATATCCTTTGCTCAGTTTTTTTTTTTAAATGTCTTTTCTTTATTGATTTATAGTTTTTTGGTGTGTGTTTTTTTTTCCAGAATACTAATCCTTTGTTCTGTGGCAAATATTTTCTCGAAGCCTGGCCTTGTCTTTTAACTTTGGGCAATTGGACTACATCAAAGGCATCATAAATAATTTCCCTCTGCAGGACTGTTGTGTTGTGTCTGATTTAAGAAGGCCTTCTTTTTCCAAGGTTATAAACATAGGCCCCCTATATATTTTTCTAATGTGTTCATAATTGACACTTTTAAATGTTTTAGAGCCTTAATCCATCTGGAATATTTTTGTGAACAGTAGGACTCTAACTTAATTTCTTCCCAAGTAGAGAGCCAGTTCTCTCCACACTCTTTTGTGAAAAGCCAGCAGCATGTTCTGTGGCCATTGGCATGAAATTAATCAGAGTCCGTTAAGGGGATGGTGGGGAGAAAGACAGATCCTTGGTAAGCATCCTACGTGTCAAGATGAGGTGACCGCTCAGAGCAGAGGATGCTGCTGATCCGGAAGAGCTCCTGGCGATGAGTGTTGCCAGAGCGTTTCAATAGAAGCAGAACCAGGGCCGCGAGTCTCTGCACACTGAGAGCTCATGAGCAAACAGTTGCAGGTAACTTGTTCATAATTGTCATTTGTTTCCAAGCAAAAACTTTTTTTTTTACTTGAACTTTCCCGTATGAACTTCTTATAGTTCATTGTCACCATTGGGAGCACATCCCAAAGCAGGGTGTGAGTGAAAACGTGTACTAAGAAGTGCAAGCCTTTGTAAACCCCTCTGTGCTTCTTTCATGGTATTAAAGCCAGTAATGCAGCGGTTCTCAACCTGTGGGTCGAGACCCCTTTGGGGGTCGAACGACCCTTTCACAGGGGTAGCCTAAGACTGTGGGAAGACACATATATAATGACATATTGTTTTTGTAATTAATCACTATGCTTTAATTATGTTCAATTTGTAACAATGAAAATACATCCTGCATATCAGATATTTACGATTCATAACAGTAGCAAAATTACAGTTATGAAGTAGCAACGAAAATAATTTTATGGTTGGGGGTCACCACAACATGAGGGACTGTATTAAAGGGTCGTGGCATTAGGAAGGTTGAGAACTACTGCAGTAATGATTGTTGGTTTGGGTCCAGGATTTTTGCATGATTTTCTTTACATCCTTGGACATGCATAGATGGAAGTATTTGTCTCTAGGGCAGAGAGGACAGTAGGTGCAAAGGCTCTGAGAAGGATGGCGAGTGGCACATTCTAGAAACTGAGGGAGAGCCCAGGAGGCAGGGACACAGGAGGCCAGGAAGGGGTGAGGCCAAGCAGCAGGCAGGCTGGAGCTCAGGGCCTGTGGCCAGGCGAAGGCTTTGGGCCTGTGGATGCCACTGAAGGATTTTAAGCAGAATGACAGCATCAGTTTTGTTTGAGACAAAACTTTGATTGTATGAAGACAGATTGTCAGTAGGCAAAAGTGGATCCCAAAAAAGAAGTTTAGAAACCTTCTGCAGCGATCCAGGGGGAGGATGCTGTGTCACCTTGATTTGAAACTATAAAAATATTGGCATCTATGTTGTAAAATAAAATCCCTGTAAGTTACAACTCTGGTATAAAATAAAACTTTTTTTAAAAAAGAACCTCATGCCGGGCAGACCCGCATCAGGAAATAAAACCCGAACGGACTTCCTGTTTGGTGTGCTTTGCCCATGTGCCCATGATTTCCAGTTGGCAACAGCACCCTTCTGCACAGGAGTAAATTTGCCGTGCCGATCCAAAAAAACAACGACCAAAAAACAAACAAAAAGACCCTCAATGCCATTTTTTAGAAATTAGATCTGCAACTATTGATAAGATCATGTGATTTTTATCCTTTGTTTTGTTAATGTGTTGTATTGCATTGATTGATTTGCATATATTGAGCCATCCTTGTGCCCCTGTAATGACCCCCACTGGATCATGATGTATTTTTTAATGTATTGTTGTATTTGATTTGCTAGTATTTTGTTTAGAATTTTTGCATCTGTATTCATCAGATCAGCTGTCTCCTGAATGCCCCCTACATTTCTAGGAAAAGGTCTTGTGCTTACTAAACCAAATCTCTTTCAATTTCCAGTGACTCAGAGCTCTGATATTTGCATAGTGATTCAACCAGCAAGGGACTGGCTGCAGAGATAATTTGGTTAAGATAAGTCTTCTGGTTAAAACGTGTGAAAGGTTAATAAAGGCCTTTCCTGAGCAGTGTCCTGTGCATGGCTTTCAGGAACTTTTGACTTACCTACCATGCTACCTATCAAGCTGGGTGCAATGGCGGGATGAAAGTCTTTTTTTTTTTTTTTTTTTTTTTTTTCCCAGAGAGACCCACAGGCCAGTTCTGGACAGTTGACATTAAACACTGCAAAATTCCAAAGTGCAGACGGCTTGGCAAGTTTGAGTTCTGTTCAGAACTAGTGCATTCTGTTCAGAACTAGCTTTTTTTTTTTTTTTTTTTTTCAATAGTGCTTTTGTCTTCCTGCTAAAGGTCACTCTGCTGTTGTCCAGGACTGGCGTTGTCCCGTCATGAGAGTTGCTAGGGAAGAGGGTGGACATATTGATTTAGGTTTTATATTTATAATAACTTAACACACCATCAGGTTTTACAGATTTGAAAATGTAAATAAAACGGTGTGCCTTTTTAAACTGCTGGTGAGCAGCCGTCGTTCTAAAATTGTTTTGGACACGTGAGCTCTCCTTTGGGCTCCTTTCAGCCCCCACCCCACCTTCGCTCTTCAGTGCAGTGGGATGGAACCAGCATGGATTCGGTTCAGATTCAGGCTTCATTGGAATGTCATTTGGACCATGAATGTAACTTAGATGAGGTCATCTCTGTAATATAGAGGTTCCACCGCTACCTACCAGAACTGTCAGGTAAAATAACCAGTGTATTGCCTGCTACAGAGTGGGGGTTCCATCCATGTTAATTTACCTGACACAGCACCTAGGAGAAGGGATGAAGTTCAAGTGCAGACCTCTGCCCTTCACTTCCCAGGAGCATGAGGTTGGCAGAGGCCTTAAGCTGAAGCCTGCTCCTTGGAGAGCGACAGGAGGAGCCTACAACTGACCCTGGCCTGCCTCAAGCTAGAGTACAACTTTGCTGAACTATTTTTCAACTGCACCGTTTATTTAGGGGGAGTTTGCAACTTATGTGTACTTAGCCCTACTGCTAGTGTGGCTGATTTCTTGAGGAGCCTCACTCAGTTCATTGGGGCTAACAGCATGAAGTGACTTTAATTTTTTCCAAGGAACTGCTTACAATTGTGCTCTGTCAGATCCCCCGGGCCAGCCGCTGGGCATTGGGTATGTTCTAGAATTCCTTTCCAAAACTCCTAATCTCATATCCAAGTCAAGCACCTCCCCTGTCTCTCTCTGGGCTCCAGCTCCTCCCAGTGTGACAGGAAATAGAAAGCACAGCTCCAGGAGTTACTGAATTTGGCAAGTCGTAGTCGGTGGTGAGAAGGTGCGTCCACCTGGCTTTCTCTGATGCGGGTGATCACGTCACAGAGTTTGTGGTTCTCTGGGGCTGTGTTAGCTTCTTCAGAGGGCGCGGTGTCTCCCTTTGGCATTGCTAGGTGTTCATTCCCCATTCACACTCCCGACTCCTCCTTGCAGTCGAGAGTGTCCTGCTGCCTGGCCCAGCAGCTGCCTGGCAATCCTAGGGCTCCTGCCCCATTAACCTCAACACTCCTTCAAAAGGCACTACTTAAGAACTGGGATCCCGTCACACTCTGTCCAGGGTTGTAAAGAACTGGCCTGGAGCAGGAGTACTCCCATCTTGTTTTCCAGGGGTACTGCTCCTGGGTCACTTTAAGGTCTGCTTGCAGCGGGCTCCTCCGGGGGCTTCCCACCTTCCAAATCTCTAGCTCAGAAATGGTGTCAGCATCTGTGTTTATGAGTGTCCAGCTGATGGATGCCACCTTCTGTCAGCTCCCTAAGGTGCTCCATTCTGCTACAGTGTTAGCCCAGGGTGGCCTGTGAGGTTTGCAGCTCAGCCAGCACCCAGATAAGGAACAGGATGCCCCCTTCCACTTCTTGCAGGTACCTTAGTCGCTCCTTGAGATTCTCTTAGAAACCCTCCCATGCTCTTAATTTTTGGGGAAGCAGGTAGTAACTTGCATAGACACTCACCGTCCCCGAAAAGCCAGCATCAACCATTCATCATTTCCGTGGGGGCTGGGTGGAGGGAGGGGCTGCAGTCAGGCAGTTGGACTGGTCCTGTGATCTCTTGGTAGAAGTAGGAGCGGTGTCAGCCTTACGTGTGTATGGCTTTCTAAGAAGGGTTCTTGGTCCCATTGTCCTCATTGTTGGATCTTGGCTGTAATTCTAAGAATAATAAAAAAAATCCCATTCAAAACTATGTTTTCTTTATATTAATAATATTCTTTTTTTTTAAATCCTTACCTTGCACTTCCTCGGATTTTGTTTTTCCCATGTATCCTTTCTTGCTTACCAAAGGGCAGGGCCAGGTGAATGCTATTGGTACTTCTGTAGGATTTGAGTTGTGGCCTAAAATAGATCTCATTTTAGGAAGGTAGGGGGCTTCCTGGCCAGTGCTGAATGTTTGTGTCGCCTAAGAATTCATATGCTGAAATCCTAATGCCTGATGTGATGGTATTAGGAGATGGGTTTGGGAGATAATTAATTCACGAGGGTGGAGCCCTCATGAATGGGGTTAATGTCCTTAGAGATGAGACCCCAGAGAGATCACTAGCCCCTTCCACCCTATGAGGACACGGCGAGAAGGTGCCAGCTATGAAGCAGCAAGAGTGCTCACCCCTCACCAACCCTATTTTTGGACTTGACAGCCTCCAGAACTATGAGATACCATTTTAGTTAGCTATAGGGATAGGAAGCCCAAGGTCCTCTAAGTTTTCTTCAGTTTCCATCTACTAACTCCTTGCCAACAATGTGGAAATATAAAGGTGTGTTCAGCTGGAAAGAGGGTTTGAATTGCTGCTGTTTCTTCATACTCACCTGAGGAAGGGACAGTGAAGGTAAACCGAGGGTCTCGCTTTAGCTAGTAGAGTTGATTAGGTGTGAGTGAGCTACTTCATTGTACATTTTCTTTAACATACAAGAGAGGAAAGAGAAACCACTGAAGGTGTGTGAGTGAAATGGTGAGGTTGATGTGGGGAAAATTAGTCTGGCAGCAGTCTGTAAACTGGATCATGTGGGAGGGGTACTAGATCAGAGGTAAAAGTTCAGACCCGAGGTCAAAGAGTCTCAATGAGGTAAGTGGCAGTGGGAGTGGACAGGGAGGATGAAGGGGAACAGAAGCAGAGTTGATAGGAACCAGTAGCTGATTGGAATAACACTGTAGAGAGGGTACCATGAACAGAAACAGGGAGTTAGAAGGGAAGACCGCTGTGAGGGGAGGGAAGATCAGGGCCACTACTAGTCTATAGGGCCTTTGTGAAAAGGGGAAGGCGTTCCCTCAAGATACAAGGCCTGGCCAGTGGAGCACAGGCTGGTCTCCTGGGCCTGGATGCTGTGCTCTGTGCCACCTGTGCAGCCATGCACCATGGCCCTGTGGGAGATTTCTATCGGGCAACAAGATTCCTGTAGTCACAACAGCCCATTTGGGCATAGCCAGGCTGTAAGCTAAGGGCTTGGGGTGGGAGCTGGAGGTCCGTGTACCTGAATTGGCTCCTGAGAAAACCAGCAAGCAGCAAGGCACCTCCCTTTGATTATCTTCTCCATCTATATCCATATTATTCTTTCCCTTATTGTTTGTGGTATATATGACAGAAATTTACTATTTTAGTCATTTTTAATATACAGTTTCTTGGCATTAAATATATTTACAATATAATACAACTCTCACCGCTGTCCTTCTCCAGAACATTTTTTCTTACAAAACTGAAACTACACCCATTATTAAACACTAAAAGCCTCATTCCTGTTCCCCTAGCCGCTGGCAATCACCATTCCTACTTCCTGTTTCTATGAACCTGACTATTGTAAGGACCTCCTATAAGTGGAAGCATACAGAGTTTGTCCCTTTAGTCTGGTTTGTTTCACTTAGCATAATGACTTCAAGGTTCATCCATGTTGTGGCATATATAAGAATTTTATTTTTAAGGCTGAATAGTAATCTATTGTACAGGTAATGCCACATTTTGTTTTTCTGTTTATCTTGAGTTGTATCTGTCTGGCTATTGTGAATAATGCTGCTATGAATATTGGTATACAATTATCTGAGTCCCAGCTTTAAATTCTTTTGGGTATTTAACCAGAAGTGAAATTGTTGGATCATATGTAATTTCATGTTTAACTTTTGGGGAACCACCAAACTGTTTTTCACAGTGGCTGCGCCATTTTACATTCCTAGCAGTAATGCATGAGGGTTTCAGTTTATCTATATCATCCCCAACATTTGTTATTTTCTGTCTGTTGTTTTTTAAACAGCCACTCTAAAAGCAGTAACGTTTCTTTTTTTTGCCCTTCCTATTTTATGCTGCTTCTTCTAATGTATTTGTTATCATACATTTAGTAATTATGTAAATATAGTGCCTTGCTATTTTTTTAGGCTCTATTTTTTTTTTAAATGTGCCGAGAAAGACAGCTGCTAACCCTGTAAATTCATGGCCAGCCTTTTACCCATCTGAAAACATATTCACGAGGCATATTTTCACTTCCCTTTCAAATGTTATAAAAGTTTAAGATGTGTTTCATTCAACAGGCAGAGTGTTTAACTATTTTTAAATTAGTTCTGAGCATTAAAAATCACAAGTGCTCATAAAAATACCTGGATTTCTCACTTCTAAGGAAATGGTGAAGGCAGGACCCCAATGGTCCATGTTCCCACAAGACGGCAGTGAGGCTGGAGCCGGACAGCTTAGCCCTTTGCCAGCATCTGCTTTGCCCTTGCAGGCATCTGTTTGCAAGCCCTGCTAGAGTTAGTCTGGATTTATTCCAATTCATATTAATAATTTAGGTATTTAGAAGTGACTAATACTTCTGCTCTACCTAGCTACTTAATACCCTCACTGACATTTTCTCTGCCGATAAAATCTGAAATCTCCTTGTTATCTATCCTTGCATGCCTCAGGCCCCTTGGGGACAGGTCTTGCCAACAGATTGGTCTCTACTGGTTAAAGGTCCCTTTAAATTTGGATTTCCCCTTAGCTGGAACATTTTAAACTCCAGCTTCTCTAGGTGCATAAGGCACCCTCGCTCTCTTCCAGCTCCGCCGTAGCTGACTCAGTGGCGCTCAGCGTGTTGCCACCCAGTTCCGAGTCCTGCTTGTTTTTCCCGTCCACCAGGGATCGTTTCAGAACATCTGCTTTTCACATATGCTCGCTGTATGTTTATGTAAGGGACGGTGTGCCCATCCATTTCATATTCTGGGTATGTGCTAGAATTAAGCTCTGTTTCTGTGGTCTGGAAATACAGTTAGTGATGCCTGTAGATAGATTGTAGAGATGATAATTGGTCGGCTTCAGATCCTGTGTCTTACAGATAGGCAGGCCTGGAAGGTGTTAGGTGAGGCTCTGGCAGCCCCGAAACGGAGGCCGGTGAAACCCAAGCCAGCCCAGCACGCCCTCGCTCTATGATTTGTTATTGCACCGAGCTGGCTGCACTGTCGGTCAAGCCACATTTCCTGAAACCTAAGAAGACCGGGGTGTAATAGTGTTCTCTTATAACAGCTCCTGTTCCCTAAAACCTTCGCGTGACTCTCCTTGCGGTTGGCAGCCTGTCTCTCTCTGTGTGGTCGCTAATGACTTCACTGAAGGTGAAACATTTACATGAGCGCGATGGTGGTCACAGAGGACGTGAGGGTGCACGTGAGTGCTTTCGGCAGCTCGCCTCCTGCCTCACCGCCCCTCGAGCAGGTTCCATCTCCGAAGCTGTCCTGGTGGTTTGTCCAGGCAGCCGAGCTGGAAACCTTGCTGTCAGTCACTGAGTCCGGATGATTTGTGCTTCCTGTCAGAGGGGGAAACTGTGGGAGTGTGTGTGTGTGGGGGGGGGGGGGGGAGTCTCAGCGGTGGAGTGTTTTTTTGTCTCCTGCTTTCCAGCCAGTTTCTTTTTGTGTCCATCACCCTTTTCCTGTCTTCTCTTTCCTAACCGGACATAATATTCAGCTCTGGAGTTTGAATTCTGATGTTCTTATTACACAGAAGTTTAGTTTCTGGCTTCTCCTTGCCCTTCCCCCTAAAGGCCCCACTTGTCCGCTGCTTTTTCCCCAAGGTGGGTGGGACGAGATTGCTTTTAATTCCTGTGGTCTTTCACTTCCCCCCTCTGTAAGGGTTTGTCACAGGAAAAGGGTTTTCTCTATTTCTGATGTCTATTTCAGTACAGAGCAATGATGAAGTTGTTAGACAAGTGAATTGGTACTTAATTATCTGTCTGGAAATTCTTACTCATCTCCAAGTCTCTCTGAGTGAGAAATCACTGTGGATGGCAATGAGGGTCCCCAATTCCCAAACATGCTGTAGGGTGGCTCCCTCCCACAGGCTCCGATTTCCAGCCGGTCTGGTGGCCCCCTCTTCTCCTCGTCTTGCTTCTATGGCCACGCCACCCCTGGTAGCTGCTGTTCTGACCCAAGAGCTAGCAGATGGTGAAGAAAAGGACCTTAGTTTTAAAAGGTCTTAACTTGCCTTCTTTGGTGAGGTGTAAGGACTCTGGAGCACCCAGGGGTTCCTGTGTTCAGCTAGATCACAGGGGCATCTGTGCTTCTCAGAGCTAAGAAACGTGGAGACTCACGTGTGGGGCCATTTGGCAGAGGCAGCAGTCCCCAGCGGCCTTTGGTGCTGGGAAGGTATTCTGAGTGGCGGAGCTCTAATTAATTATTAACCTACATATAAAACCAGGGAAGCCCAGGCCAGCACCGCTGCAGAGAGTGCCCCCTGGTGGGATGCTTCTGGTTGAGCAGGGAGAAAGGTATCTAGCCGAGGGAACCCCGGTTATAGCTTTGAGGGAAGGGCTCCTTGGACTCCTACTGGTTCTGGTATAATTAGGACATTTTGCTTGGTAAGCTTATTTTGTAATAGTATGTGTACAGAGTGGGTGGTTCCTTAATTAGGTGCTTTAAAACTTGTGTTTGGTCATATATGCACATGGTACAACATTTAAAAGAAGAGTACGCAGTGGCAGTTGTCTTCTTTCTGTCCACTCCTCCTCCCCAGAGATAACCACTTTTGCAGATTTCTTTTGTAGCTTCCAAAGGATAATTTCTGAATAGTTATATTTCTGTAGCCATATATATATATATGGCTATATATATATAGTTATATAACTATATATAGTTATATATATATAGTTATATAACTATATATATATAGTTATATATATATATAACTATACACACAAATATATACAGGTATGACTATACAATTATTGTTTAATTGTGTAACACAGTGGTGTACACGACTGGCAACATGATGAAATATTTTTCAGAAGAGATCATTTCCTGCAGTGTTTTCATCTTGTTTTAAAACAGAGGAAAAGTAGAACCTGGGACTAAGCAGAAATGGTTCTGTATGAAGCAACTTCTGCTTGGGAGCATGGTGTATATGATGGAGAGGAAATATCTGGCTGTCTGAAATGGTAGCAGTTCACTTCAAAATCTTAAAACTACGACTCGCCTTCCTTGTGCAGAGGTTGAGTGCGAATGTTGACCCAATCACACTCCCAGGGTATGACACACGGTCTCACTAGTCACATGGTGGTTACTGGGTCCCCTAAAAGTTACCTCCTTTTATCCCTAGTTAACTTCCTCCCATAGGCAACCATTCAGATATGTATAAAGTGTTTCATTTAGGTTTGTATGTATTCTTGCAGTGTAGCTCGTCTTGTTAGTATTTTCAATTTATGCAAATGGTATGGCTCTCATTCTGTGCCTTAGCTTTTCCCCAGGCTCTGAGTGTTCCGTCTTTGGTGTTAGGTGTGCAGCTAATCTAGTTTGTTGTAACCTATACTTGTTTGGCAGAACTGAGACTTTGAAAATAGTTGAAGCATTGCAGTAACCTTTACTCCTATTTTTCTTTTATCTTAATTTTTGTTATCACAAACAACACTTCAACACAAATTTAGGAAACCCTAGAATTCCACCAACCTAATATATCAACTTTCATATGTGGGCACACCTGACATGGCTATAACAAAAAGTCCGTGTATTTTGTATTATTCACCTTGTTACATCACTGTTCCTCCATTTTGCTAAGTTGTCCTTATAAATTTTAATAATTGCATAGTTCATCTATATTATGCACCCAGCTTCACAATCTTTTCTGTGAAACAACTTTAAGTCGTTCATTTTTAATATCACTGTGATTTAATACCCTCATGCATGTCGTTTTTTTGTATTTGTTGTATGTGTTTTCCTCTTATATTATTTAGCCAGAATAGATGTGCACTAGGGGATGATGGAGTTAAACAGAGAAATTATTCAATGGCTTATGATACAAGTTGCCCCTCACTATATTCCCAGAAACGAATGCAAGTGTCTTTCACTTAAAGCAGCCTTCTTTTATTTTTAGAATGTTATACTTAGAGCTGTTGCCATAGGAATCGATTTACCAATTGTCAGTGGTCAGCAGAGAAACAAGGAACTCCTGTTTGCTGTCCCCAGAACAAGTGGCAGAGTGTACCATCTACTATCTATGTTGTGCATCCTTTCTAGTCCGCATCCCTCCTGACATGCGTGCAGCGCTGGTTTACTCATCTGTCCTTCCACTCACTGTGGTCTGGGTGGGCAGGAGCCGGTTGGTGTGCAGCCCTGCTCCGGTGTGACCTGGGTCGTGTGTGAACTGTGAACTGTAAATATGGACACACATATGGAAAAGAATGGTGCTTGGGCAGCTTCTACTATCTGCTCGTCATCCATTTCCACTGAAGGGTTATTAAAACGTGGCTTGCTGCTTCTAAAGATTGTGTGCCGGTGGAGAGGAGGGGGAGTGGGAGTGGAGAGTGGGAGGCATTTGCGAGAACATATGTTGGGTTCTTTTCATTTTCCTCTTAGTGACAATGATTGATGGCATCCAGTGAGTCCTCGTTTGTCACTTTCTCGGTACAGCTGGTAGTGGGAGTGGGGGAACCAATAAGTGCTGGGCAAAAGATGGAGGTAGAGAGGAAGAGGCTCTTGATAATGGTACTGAAATGACGTTTCTCACAGTTAAACTTTCCAGTAGTGTCTTCTCCTGATGTTACTTCGCTACTACCTGCTGAGAGCTCTTTTGATCTTTTAGATTCTAGAAAAATCAGTCTTCCTATCTCTTTCTAATTACCCATTTCCAGGAAAGGATCGCCTTTCAGCACAAGATACCTATAGTTTAAGGGGTGGAAAAGAAGAAAGGAAATCCATGCTGGATACAGCTTGTGCCCAGTTGGGTTGCTTATATTTTGAAATATGCCCTTAGCTATGGCATTCTCCTGGTGTTCCAGAACGTTCATTATTTACCTGTTCCATATTGAATATTGGGTTAGGGGTAGGAAGGAGTCGTGGCAAATTAGTGACTTTACCATGGTCTTATCATAAGCTTGCTGCTTTCATTTTCTTGCCTCTGTTGGGCAAATAAATGTGTAAAAGTGCAAGGACAGTGATTACTCTGTGGTTAGATCATGTGCACAAACCCAGGAAGGAGAATCTGCCTCATCAAGCCCTCCGTTGTTATTTAGGTCAGAATTCATGCAGAAGCCTCAGATGAGGGTTGATTTGCCAGGAAACTGCTGCCAACGACTTTCGGTTCATTCTTCTTCACTTTTTTCCTGCACCCCAGCTCGTGGTTACCTTGTCAAACAGAAAGTGCTTTGCACTGCAATTGAACGTTACTGTCTTGCCACCGCCCCCTCCACCCACCACCTCCTTAGTAAGTTCTAGGGAAGCCAGGTGGACAGAGCCCACTCCAAGGCACTGTGGCCTGCTGGTTGTCCTGCACAGTGTCCTCTGCCCCACAGTCTCCACCCTGAGGACTTTGGACCTTACACGTTCATGTCAGTGTGACCGTGACCATGCTGCTGTGGAGCCTTACTCTTTAAACTGATGCTCTCCTGCCCAATTCATTTTCTTCCTATTTGTGAACAGTTGTTTCTTGAACACCTGCAACCAGGTGACTCCACACATGGTATCTGTTTTCACCCTCAGGACATCCCTGTGGGGTAGCTGTGTTGTACCCAATTTCCAAAAGGGCGAGATTGCGGCCCAGGTTGATGGTTGCATGCCACGGTCATCACAACTTAAAAGTTGCAGAACCAAGTTTGAAGCCAGGGTTTTTGGGACCCGGAGTCCAGTGCTCAGCTGCACCCCACAGACAGCTCTGAAAGGGCCAGCAGCCCCTTCAGCCAGTCCCAACGAGGACGTTCACCGCATCCCCGTATTAAGGCACAGGCGCGACTCCCTTGGGAAAAGCATCATCTGTGAAGATCAGCCTGGCTTATTCTGCTTTGAGAAAGGGCTTCACTGTGAGTTTCTGCTTAAGAAGTGACCATTCCTAGGAAGTGAGCTGATGCCCTGTTCATCACATTCATCTTGAAGAATTTGTCCTAGCAGAATGGCATGTGGAGGACGGGTGTGCTCTGAGGGGACAGCCTGCATTGAAACCTCAGCTTACCTGCTGGTCCTGTATTTCATTAATTTCTGTTATTGAAAATAATACTTGCTTATGATAAAAATTATGAAACAGGACCAGATGAAGAGTTTCACCAATACAGTGAAGAACTTCACCAGGAAAACCACTGTTAACATTTTTTGCTACATGTTTTTCAGTCTGTGTACATTAATTTAAATACATATAATTTTAAAAATAAAATTATCTTCTTCTATAATTTTGTATCCCATTCTTTTTTCTTAATTTACCACAAGTATATTTTCCATCTTCTTGAGTATTCTATAAAAATAGCTCAAGTGACTGTATGACATTCTATCCAATAGATAAACAGGATTTTCTTAGACACTTAGGTGGTTTCCAGTTTTACACAAAAATCTTCAGCCATAGCTGTGTTTATTAAGCTATATTCACAAAGGAAACTATCTAGCTTGTATTTTAAGTTTCCTAATGTGTTCTTTCAAGAAGCAGTAGAGTATGGTGGTTAATGGGCAGAGTTGAGTGCTATTTGGGTTCAAATCATGCTTTTTTTTTCACTTATACATGAGCTTGGACAAGATATTTCATCTTTGGTATCTGGCTCCTTATTTTTCTAAAGGAAGATGCTAACTCATAGGGTTATGAGAAGAATAAATAGAACTTTATATAATACCATGCCCTAAATGTAATAGGTGTACAGTGATTTTTTTACTGTTACATAATCAGAGTGTTTTCCAGAAAGTTTGTACCAACAGTTTATAACTGTTCAAATATATTGGGGATGCTGTGTCGCTGAGAACTACAGGCACATATATAGGCGCATATATAATACACCAGCAGAGGGCGGAATACGGAGGATTCTCATCCTCACCTGGATCCCTGGACACTCCAAGACTGTTTTCCTATGTAAGCATTTCCCTTCAGACGTGTATATTTCTTCAATCATCACTTAGGTGTCGACTATCCTGTATATTCTTAGCTTTTTGGGGTTTTTTTTCCCCAGTATATGAGTGTAATTTCAGAAAAAGACTTTAAGTGTTATTAAAGCACTATTAAGTATTTAACACTTAAACCAAGTCATCTAAGATATCCATGATATGGAACACATTAAATATTGTCTCTCCCTTTTTTTTTCTCTCCCAACCAAATGTTGAAGCTTAAGACCTTTAAGCTTCATTAAAAATAAGTACATGTTTGTTTGTTTTTTTAAAAAATTTTTTATTCTCTAGGCTCATTGCTTTATGCAATGTCTGCCTATCTAGAAATTTTAGCACATGCAAATGTATTCTTTTGTGGTTTGTATATGGTAAGCCAGTTGTCTCCCCAGGTATGTTGTAATAGTATAATACATCCCAGGTAGATGATTTGTTGGGCCAAACCTAATTAGAAGTACAGTAAGTATCTAATTGGCTCCTGGAGTTAGGAAGAATTATGAATAGAGCATGTATTTGAGCAACAGTGAATACTGTGAAACATTTTCAATGTTTTTCAAAATTTATTTCAAAATTTTCAAGAATTAATTAGACCTATTACTAATTGTGCTACAAAGTTTGCAGGCTTTCTTATTTTTCAGGTGCCTCAGGCCATTCAGCTTATTTCTCTCTTTTTTTTTTAAAGTTTACTATAATTTTATTGTAACCTAATATCAAAGTTACATGAAATATAAAATTAAGCAGAAAATTGAGTTTTGTTTCTTCGATGGTATTCAAGAATCTCAAAAACCTTGAAGTTTGCTATCTTCTACTGTCTTGTTGGAAGGATAAAAAACTTTGAATGAAAATCCACTTCTTGGAAAAGAGCCTGGGTTTATGCAGAGGCATTCAGTATTGGTCAAAGTGAAAGGATCATATTTGTCTGCGATGACAAGTAGATCAGGCAAAGGGTACACTCTCAAAGCATAGTCATATGCCCAGTATACTGGGCAGACATACAGGGGTAGAGGAGTCAGGTGTCCTTGGGATAAGATAGTCTTCACAAAATGATTAGGAATATCCAAATTGCTACTAGGAAAACGGACACAGTTTCTGCACATTTTATTCACTAAGTCTTCACGAAAGACAATAATTTCTTGTGTACAATACTGAATTCTGCAAGGATTAGTAGTAAAAACCGAAAATGGCACTCTTTGCCTGAATTCATTAGTAATGCTTTCAGCAAGTGGTGGCCTTGGTAAGATGGAACCAAATCCAGGATCCTCTGGACCAGGTACAAACACAAAACGACTACTTTGGTGAAATATTGGGATATTCGCATATTATGTCTGCCAAAGTTTTTAGGGAATCTTTCAAAGCTTGAACTTGGTTTTTTCCATAGGGTGCAGATGAAAAATTGCCACACAGAATACAGGAGGTTGGAGGTGCGGGTGAATAACCAGAAAACATGGTGTGAAGTTTTTCCAACACCTCTGCTTGGTCTTTAAAATATCCATCTTTAAAAAGTTTCTCACCCAAAAAGATTCTTTGAAAAATTTATTCCTTTAAAGAGAAGGGAACCATATGAGTGATATCAGGGGGCCGGCTGTCTGCTGGGTCCTGCACTGGTACTGGGTCATTTTATTACCGGAAGCGCTTTGAACTAGTGGCACCCTAACATCGATGAGAATCTGAGACTTGCTGCTCAGTAAACTTAGGGGTGCTGCCTGGTGCACCACTCACAACAGTGTCTGGAAAGTACTAGATGCTCAAAGGTATTAGCTGGAATAACTGGTTAATATGTCACGGTTACACATCTGGTGAGGGGCTAGGCCAGGTTCACACTCGGAGACATGCTAATCATCGTGGTTGCTGGGTTCTTAATCAGTGTCGGGCACAGTGCTAAACATTTTACACAGATTCTCATTTACTCCTTCCAACAGCCCTCTACGGGTGCATACTTAAAATATCCTTATTTTGCAGAGGAATCACTAGTATTGTGCTAGAACTACACTTTGAATCCAGAAAGAATAACCCCTGATGCTGTGGTTTCAGTCACCAAATTGTATTGCCTCTGTCAGTTCCCTGCCATTTGATGATATGGAACGTTACCAACCGGGTATTCTGGAGGAATGAAGTTCTGTGATCAAAACATTGGGGAAACTTCGGGTTAAGAGAAATTAAACTTGGTTCCCTACTTCAGGAATTCTCTGAGCTTTTAGGGTGCTAATACAACTTATGAGTCCTCAAGAGGGGATGTAGAAGGTAGTATTTTCTAAACTTATTTGGCCTCCTTCTCCCCACCCTTCCCCAGGACACTGTTTGCATCTCACTGAGCCAGCATTCTGTGGACGCAGGTTGGGAAATGCTTGCCAAACTCAACATATTCTGCTCTATCATCACCTCCTAACGAGAAATAAGTCCTCAGAAGTCTGCTCCATTCCTGTTAGGTCTTGGAGTCATATATTGATTCTTTTCGTGGTATTATGTGTCTGTATTTTAAGGAAAATAATTAGCATCATTTTCATATTTCATGCCATTTTTTAATACTGAACCAAGTAAGTTTTGTATGAGAGAAGGTTGGGGACCTGAGGATGTCCATTCAGGGATGCAGTGTGGGTTCTCCTGCATCTCTGCTCCCCTGAGCTAGTATGGTGACATTTTTGCAGCAGCCTCTGGGAATGAAAAACGTTTCCTGTGAGAACTTAATGTAGTCCTCCTGACATTTTACCATCTAGTGACACAAAGGGTGACCAATTACACTGTATGTATAAAAATATCTGGTCTTTTTTTTTCTTTTGTAAAATATTGCATATGCTGATTTTCAAAACATTTAGGGAGAGAAATTGACTTGTAACACTTGAAAGTTCATGGAACAGGGCACTGCATTAAAACGGTTTTGTGCAGAAAAAAACACACTTTCTGGGTTCTGGCCAACAGTTCTACTTTCGGGACATTTATTCCATACGGCGCTGTATGATAGAGACCAAGATTTATAGTTGGTGATTTCCTGAATAACAACTGAGATAGCAAATGTCTCCGTGAAACAACTTTCATATGCTCTGCAAGGCACAAAGTAGCATACAAGCATGGATCGTTTGTCTTGGGATTTTCATGAGTTTGGTTTTGTTATCTCTTGTGAGACAAAATGACATTATTTTTCTTTTTGGCCTAAAGCTAAAATTGGAAAAATTTTACCTTTTTCTCCCCTTCATCCTGCTCCCAGCATCCTCGCCCTCCTCCTTCTTCTCCCAGTCTCACTTGGATCAGACCTTGTACTTTCACACATAGAGCTACTTATGGAAACTACCTCAACTCAAAAAAAAAAAAGTGGGGTGGGAGGGCGATGATTGAAGACAAACTGTTTGAATGGTAAAAAGGAAATTTCTTTTACCTCCATTTTGTTTCTCTGGGCCTGGAAAGTGATCCAAATTTTCCCCGCGGAGAGAAGAGAAAACTTGCAATACTAATAGGAAAGTAGCCCCAGGACAGGGGAGGAAGGTGTTCTGCAATGACCATTAAGATGCTCATATGAAATGACTTTGACTTTTGTTTGGGGTTAGACATTACATATCGGTGCTGTGGTTCAGTAGGAGTGATCAATAGAAAGAATAGGGAAGAAGCAGTAAATGCAAGGTCAACAGGAGGACACACGCAGCAAATTCTGGTTTTCATTCCTGTGGATTTTTGGGTCAAATCTGAAGATGGGCTTTTGATGACATATGAAGTCTTTCCAGCGTGATTTTATGTATTCATACTTTATGTACTATCATACATAATTCATAGACATATGGATCATTGGGATAGAATTGAGAGTCTAGAAATATCTTTTCACATTTGCAGTCCATTGATTTTCAACAAGGGTGCCAAGACAATTCAGTGGGATGAAGTATTCTTAACAAGTGGTGCTGTGCTGGGACAACCGGATATTCACATGCAAAAGAGTGAATTTGGACTCTTACCTCTCACCATATACAAAAAATAACTCAAATTGGATAAAGGGCTTAAGCATAACAGTTAACAGATAACAGTAAAGCTCTTAGAAGAAAGCATAGGTAAATATCTGTGAACTTTAGTTATGCAGTGGTTTCTAACTTTGACACCAAAAGTACAAACAACAAAAGAATAGATAAGTGGGACTTTGTCAAATTAAGACTTTTTTGTACCTCAAAAGATACCATCAAGAAAGTGATAAGCCAACACACATAATGGAGAAATTTTCAAATCATATATCTGATAAGGGGCTTTTACATAGAGTATATAAAAACCTCTTATAATCAATTGTAAAAATGCAACCCAACTAAAATGTGAGCAATGGATTTGAATAGACATTTGTCTATAGAAGATATGCAAAAGGACCATAGCACATACAAAGATACTCAGTATCATTAGCCATTAGGGAAATGAAAATCAAAACATCTACTAGAACAGCTATAATTAAAAAAAAAAAAGCTAATTGTTGGCAAGAAGGTAGGGAGATTGGAATCCTCATACACTACTGGTGGGAATATAAAATATTGAAGCTGCTTTGGGAAATAGTCTGGATGTTCCTAAAAAGATCAAACATCCTACTTCTAGGTATATACCCAAGAGAAATGAGAACATATATCCATGCAAAAACTTCTATACTAATGTTTAAGCAATATTATACTAGCCAAAAAGTGGGGAAAACCCATATATTGATAAAATAACTGATAAATGGATAAATAAAATGGAATATCCCTATGTAGTGGAATATTATTCAGCAATAAAAAGGAATGCAGTACTAATACATCCTATACCTTAGATGGACCTTGAAAACATTGTGGTAAGTAAAAGAAGCTAGTCACAAAAGGCCACCTGAGAGAGCAAATGTCTATTTGTGTGATTCCATTTATATGAAATATCCAAAAGGCAATTCATAGAAAGAAAGATTTAGTGGATTGGGGATCTGTGGGTGAACGGGATGTGACTGCGAATGAGTAATGGGTTTCCTTTTGGAGTGATGAAAATGTTCTAAAACTGGGAATAGTGATGGTCTCACAACCCTGTGACTGTGCTAAGAAATCATTGCATTGTACAGCTTAAATGGGTGAGTGTATGGTGTGTGGATTATTTCTTTATAAAACTGTTAATAAACAAAACAAAATCATGTTACATAATTACACTGTCCTTGAATTCCATTATAATTTTAGACTCACGGACTGAACTGAATGCCCAGGGTTTCAAGTGACCCGTCCCAGTACAGTAAGCTGGGGACCACAGAGCCAGACTTCCTGAAATCAGGCCAGGTGTCTCTACACTGTGACTGCTGTCGGAAGCTTGACCCCAACCGACCATAAAAACCACACTTGGAGTTTTTATTGGTTTGTGTTAACAGATGAGCTACTGAGGTTGATGTTGGTAGGAGTTTAATTCTTTCTCATGTAACCTTATTGAGAAGACTCTTTGCAATCCTGTCTCGGTTTGCAGGAGTTCTTGAGGAGGTGCCTATATCTGGATCAGCTTTAAGCTTCCCATATCTAACTACTGCTTGCAACAGCACCCACTGAGGCAGTGCAGGCCATTTACTATTGCAGGGTAGATAGCAAAGAAGTGACAAGGAGGAACTTCTAAAAAAAGAAAATAAGAAACCCCAGGAAATTTACTCAACTCTGAGAGTGACTATACTACCCTCTGACCTTACATTAGAAGAGTGATATCTCCAAACTATGGAACTCCTACTGCTGCTCCGGGAGTAGACTGGAGTGTTTGTTATCACTTTTGTTTTACACGGGGCTGTAGGACTGGACTGGAGGATTCGTTCTTCTGTTTATTGAGTTGTGAGAAGTTAAAAGTTGAAATTGGAGCCCTGCCAGTATGGCTGGTTGAGTGTTGACCCATGAACCAGGAGGTCACTGGTTCAATTCCTGGTCAGGGCATATGCCTGGGTTGCAGGCTCCATCTCCAGTAGGGGGTATACAGGAGGCAGCTGATCAATGATTCTCTCTCACTATTGATGTCTCTATCTATCTCTCCCTCCCCCTTCCTTTCTCTGAAATATATATATTTAAGTTAAAATAGGAGGAGCAGAAGCCCCTGGCATTTTTTTTATATTTGTCAATTACTAGATATGTGGCCTTGGGTTTTTCTGAGCCTCAGATTATCTGTAAATGGTGACCCTAACAATACTTTTTCCTTTTGGGGTGCTCTTAAGGATCAATCCCCATAAAATATTAAATCCCAGTCCTAGCACAAAATAGTACTTAATAAATACTAGTTATCATTGATGATAATAACATCATGTTTTGACTTTCAAGGCAGTGAAAAGGTATCTCCGTTGGTGCCTAAAGTTGAAAAATGCTGCATTTACAAATCCTTGGCCACATCCTAAAGGATTTTAACTGTGATGCTTGAAACATTTTTCTTATGTAGGCAGAATCCTTTATTTAATAACAATTTATTAGGTGCCTGCTGTATGTAACCATGTTGGCAGGCACAAGGGATTATAAAGAAAAAGATGCTTTTTGCCTTGGAGCAGTTCGTACTGTCATTAGCATTAGCAATGGCTATATTCTAAACTAGAGGTGCCCGTGCACAACATTCGTGCACTGGGCGGGGAGGAGGGGGAGCCTCAGCCTGGCCTGTGCCCTTTCACAGTCGGAGAGCCCTCGGGGGATGTCCATCAGTCGAACATCCTTAGTGCTGCTGCGTAGGCAGGAGTGGCTCCTGCCACTGCCACTGTGCTTGCCAGCTGTGAGCCCAGCTTCTGGATGAGCAGTGCTCCTCCTGTGGGAGCGCACTGACCACCAGGGGGCAGCACTTGCGTTGAGCATCTGCCCCCTGGTGGTCAGTGCACATCATAGCGACCAGTCATTCTGCTGTTCGTTCGATTTGCATATTATCCTTTTAATATATAGGCTATAGGATAGGCTGTAGCTAACCTACGTTTTTTGGCGTCATTGGTATTTGAAGCCAACTGCATGTCTATTCTAATATAAACAAAAATAAATGTGATTGTCTTTTTTTTTTTTAACAAGTCCACGTCTAAATCATCATACTTCCGTGTTGTTGGTATTTTAGTTTCCAGCCCCTGGCTTCTAATTAATAACTTATCTCCCCCGAATGCTGCTACCAAGTGTCCATTTACCTGTCCCCCACTCCTCATGCTTGTACCCCAATTACAGGATTGTTATAAAGCAATTGTGTATTGCTGTGTAAAAAGACAATTTCCTAAAATTTTTAAGATAATTGTTTGAAAATACATTGTTAATGCTATAATTTGTAGTGGAGTTAGATTCGAAACTCAGTCTAGTGCAGTGGCTTTTAACTTGGCCAGATTTTTATTTAAAAGGCAACATTATTGATTTCTTAATTGTTTTTAAAATTTTCAAGTCTATGGCAGTTCTTACTTCAGTTTATTTGAAACAAGGCTCCTATAAACCAAACATCCCTTATTTACCTTGTGTATGATACATGAAAGCCAAGTTCGTCATCTCCTTTTACCTGTTCTGCTCTTCCAGTCTCATAGTCTTGCTAGAATGTTAGAGCTGGGGCACCATCCCAGCCTTCTCACTCTCCCCCGCTTTAGCAGAGGAGAAAACTGGACCAGGGCAGTTAGGGAATGCTCGGGAATCACGGTGGACTGAACCGTGATGTAGAGAGCTCCCTTCACACAGGCCCCTTTCCCTGGCTGGTAATGTTTCTCTTCCTTCTACCCCCTTCTCTGAGCTGTCACCAAGTCCTGTTACTGTTTCCCTGAAGTGTTTCTTGGTCTCCTCCCTCCCCGTTTCTTCCTGTCTAATCTCGTCCCCCAGTTTCTCACAGTGGGGAAAGCCTGACAGAGCGCTTTGTCTCTGG
Organism: Myotis nattereri; assembly: GCF_964212035.1. Classification (NCBI taxonomy): domain Eukaryota; kingdom Metazoa; phylum Chordata; class Mammalia; order Chiroptera; family Vespertilionidae; genus Myotis; species Myotis nattereri. The sequence continues at coordinate 40,829,536 of NC_138079.1, forward strand.
GACATCCAGCGCACAAGATTAATTTTCTCTAATTACCCCTGTCAGCATGTCGCCCCTCTGTTCCCGAGCTGCAGGAGCTCTGCTTCCTGTGGCAGCAAATATCAGCACTTCTCTTCCGGTGCCCCCTCCTCCAGGCCCAGCTCCCCTGTAGGTGCCCAGCCTCGTTTCCTTTCTCCTCCTGAACCCCAAAGGCCCCACGTCTTCTCTGGGTTCTCCCCATGAGGCAGCCATGTGTCCTTCATGCCCTTGGTCTGCCCTGCTCCCTGGCTCTGCTGTTCCTCCTGCCTTTCCAAATACTCATTTTTCTAGTCCGAACTGAGATTCCACCATCTTTGTGATGTTTTCCCTACTACTCCAGTGATACCCCCACACCCTATTCCCCAGCTTTTTCCTCTTATGAACCAACACGTAGCACTGAGCATAATTGCCTCTTGTATATGATTCTCGGGTTTTTCCTTGCAGTATTTGATGCTTTTTGAAAGCAGGGCTTATGTTTTTGGTTTTCTCATATGTTCCATGTTTTACAGTGCCTAATAAGTGGTTAGTAAATACTCCTTGCTTATTAGGGGCTCTTTGAGCTTTTAAAAGATGCTGTCCAGAGCTACAGGCAGTTCAGACATGGTACAGGGTCTGCTGCTTGGATCGGGGTCACTTGTTAATATTGCAGAACAGTGCTCCCGTGTCCACCAAAGTTGATAGGATTGGCCGCTGTTGTGTTAATGAGCCTCTGGGGGACTGGCTATATGGTATGGGGCTCACACTAGGAGTTTATGATTTGTTGGTGGATCGGTTGCAGGGAAGTGGGGGCTCCCCCACTGAGAGCCTGTATACCTGCCTCTTGGATATTATAGTAGGGAATATAGTTCCTTGAGCATGGGTAGGAATGGCATTACCCTCATAACTGGCAGATGCTCGGCACACCAGTGTGAAATGGGAACTGGCCTGGCTCCCTCCCACTGTGTGTCCTTGAGCCAGTAATGACTGTGGTGCTCTCTTCTCTGCAGTACTGGCTCAGTGTCCTAAGGTTTAATCTGATCTTGTTCTGAAGTATTTTTTTCAGAGCCCGGTAAATACTGTACCTTTCCAAAAAGGTTATGTAGGAGGTTCCTGGTATTAGAAAAAGGAATGTGTATGTTTTAAAGAAGACCAAGTCCGCTTTCTGAATTGTAATGTTCCTTTCCCTTCCTGTCTGTCCCGGTAGTCATTTCTGGCCTGAGGCAATGGCAGGTTTCGCAGCACCTTGAATTATGCTCTCCCAGAGGCATAACCCCCTCTAAGAATCTCATCTGCAAAAGGCTCGTTAACTGGAATTATTTTTTTCTGTAATGTCAGCAGGACTAATTCCACCCATACAAAATGGTTTGGCCTTTTCCTCCTTTGGTACAAATGAGAATTAGTAAAAACTCAGACTAAAGTGAAGTTGGCAAGCTCTGGCAGGCTGTGAGCTCAGAGCCTCTGGGCTTGGACCCCTTGTTCACCTTGTGCTCTGAGACCCTGCCCCACCCAGGAAGTCCTCTCTTTCTCTTTCCGTCTGTGACACCTACAGCTGTTCCCTTTGTTACTGCCTCCATCACACCCAGGGAGACGCTGCAGCTCTTCACTTTGGAAAGTCGCCCAACTGGAGACACTGTAACGTTTTGTTGTGTTTTTTAATCCCTGTAGGTGGATGGAAGTCTGTTTAGTTGAAGAATTGCCACCAACCACTGAGCTGGAGGAAGGGCTCCGGAACGGAGTTTACCTGGCAAAGTTAGCCAAGTTCTTTGCCCCCAAAATGGTATCGGAGAAAAAGATCTATGACGTGGAACAAACACGCTATAAGGTAACTGACATCTAATTGGTTTTGGTTTCCATCTAAAAGTGAAAGTATTTCTTTCCTTTCCCTTCTTTTAGTGTTTCTTCAAGGATTTTGAGGGAGGCATCCCGTCCTTGGTCTTTGAAGCCTGTTAATAATCATTCCTGAGGCAGCAGCAATTTTAAAAGCAAAGCATTTCTATTTCTGGGCTGAGGCTGAGAGACCTCTGATTTGTGGGGCTCCCCCATCATTCCTTCACGGAGGTCATTTTTATTAGCGCCAGTAAATGTAAAAGGGGGGGGCACTCTACCCCTCCTTTGTTTCACTACCACACAGTTTTATTACTCCCCTTATTCTTATCAAGGAATAGAGTACCCAGCTGGGACTTGAACTTGTGGCCTCAAAGAGTTAGGGCCAGTGTGATAAAATGAGTAGTAATGTTAAATACTCAGGTAGGAATTCCTTTCCACTTGGCATGTAAAACAAAATAAAACTAACCTTTTTGTATGCAACTAGTTTTCAGAATTATTTCATAGCTAATTAGAGACAGCGTGTGGGGGAGAATATAAAACCAAAATAAACACCAATCGTCTATCAATAAAAAAAATTCTGATATTTTAGAGAACATGTCTAAGTATTTACAGATAAAGTAGTATATCTAGGATTTGTTTCAAAATAATTGGAAGGAACTTGGATAGATGATTCAAGACTGGCCATGAGTTCATAATTGTTAAGGTTGGATGATGGGTGCACAGGGATTCATTACACTATTCTGTCTACATTTTTAAAAATTTCTTTATTGATTAAGGTATTACATATGTGTCCTTATTCCCCCATTGCTCCCCACCCCCCCTCACTCATGCCCTCACCCCCCTGTTGTCTGGGTCTATTGGTTAGGCTTATATGCATACATACAAGTCCTTTGGTTGATCTCTCCCCCTTACCCCCACCCTCCCCTACCTTCCCTCTGAGGTTTGATGGTCTGATCAGTGCTTCTCTGTCTCTGGATCTGTTTTTGTTCATCAGTTTATGTTGTTCATTATATTCCATAAATGAGTGAGATCATGTGATATTTCTCTTTCTCTGACTGACTGACTTCACTTAGCATATAATGCTCTCCAGTTCCATCCATGCTGTTGCAAATGGTAAGAATTCCTTCTTTTTTACCGCAGCGTAGTATTCCATTGTATAGATGTACCACAGTTTTTTAATCCACTCATCTGCTGATGGGCACTTAGGCTGATTCCAAATCTTAGCTATGGTGAATTGTGCCACTATGAACATAGGGGTGCATATATCCTTTCCGATTGTTGTTTCTGGTTACTTGGCATATATATTCCTAGAAGTGGAATCACTGGGTCAAATGGGAGTTCCATTTTTAGTTTTTTGAGGACTCTCCATACTGTTCTCCACAGTGGCTGCACCAGTCTGCATTCCCACCAGCAGTGCACAAGGGTTCCATTTTCTCTGCATTCTCGCCAGCACTTGTCATTTGTTGATTTGTTGATGATAGCCATTCTGACAGGTGTGAGATGGTACTGCATTGTTGTTTTGATTTGCATCTCTCCGATAATTAGTGATTTTGAGCATGTTTTCATACATCTCTTGGCCTTCCTTGTGTCTTCTTTTGAAAAGTATCTATTTAGGCCCGTTGCCCATTTTTTGATTGGGTTGTTTATCTTCCTTTTGTTAAGTTGTATGAGTTCCCTGTAAATGTTGGGGATTAAACCCTTATCGGTGATAACATTTGCAGATATGTTCTCCCATGCAGTGGGCTTTCTTGTCATTTTGTTGATGGTTTCTTTTGCTGTGCAAAAGCTTTTTATTTTGATGTAGTCCCATTTGTTTTCTCTTTAGTTTCCATTGCCCTAGGAGCAGTATCAGTGAAGAAATTGCTTCGGCATATGTCTGAGATTTTGCTGCCTGTGGATTCTTCTAGTATTTTTATGGTTTCCCGTCTTGTGTTTAAGTCCTTTATCCATTTTGAGTTTATTTTTGTGTATGGTGTAAGTTGGTGGTCTAGTTTCATTTTTTTGCATGTATCTGTCCAATTTCCCCAACACCATTTATTGAAGAGACTGTCTTGACTCCATTGTATGTTCGTTCCTCCTTTGTCGAGTATTAATTGAGCATAGTGGTTTGGGTCGATTTCTGGGTTCTCTATTCTATTCCATTGATCTATATGTCTGTTCTGGTGCCAGTATCAGGGTGTTTTGCGAACAGTGGCTTTGTAATACAGCTTGATATCTGGTATTGAGATCCCACCTACTTTGATCTTCTTTCTCAGGATTGCTGCAGCTATTCGAGGTCTCTTTTTATTCCAGATGAATTTTTGGAAATTTTGTTCTAGGTCTGTGAAATATGCCATTGGTATTTTAATGGGGAGTGCATTGAATCTATAGATTGCTTTGGGTAGTATGGACATTTTAATGATGTTGATTCTACCAATTCATGAACACAGTATGTTCTTCCATCTGTTTATGTCTTATGCTATCTCTTTTTTCAGTGTCCTGTAGTTTTCCGTGTACAGGTCTTTTACCTCCTTAGTTAAGTTTATTCCTAGGTATCTTTTTTTTTTTTTGGTGCAATGGTAAATGGGATTGCTTTTTTAGTCTCTCTTTCTGTAAGTTCACTATTGGTGTATAGAAATACCATAGATTTCTTGGCGTTAATTTTGTATCCTGCTACATTGCTGAATTCATTTATTAAGTCTGATAATTTTTTGATGGAGTCCTTAGGGTTTTCTATGTTCAGTATCATGTAATCTGCGAATAAGGACAGTTTTACTTCTTCTTTTCCAGTTTGGATGCCTTTTATATCTTGTCTAATCGCAATGGCTAGTACTTCCAGTACTATGTCGAACAGGAGTGGTGAGAGTGGGCATCCCTGTCTTGTTCCTGTTCTTAGGGGAAATGGTTTTAGTTTTTGCCCATTGAGTATGATGTTGGCTGGGGGTTTGTCATATATGGCTTTTATTATGTTGAGGTATGATCCTTCTATTCCCACCTTACTGAGAGTTTTTATCAAGAAAGGGTGTTGGATTTTGTCAAATGCTTTTTCTGCAGCAATTGATATGACGTTTATATGTGATTTTTATCTCTCAATTTGTTTATGTGATATATCACGTTTATTAATTTGCAGATATTGTACCAGCCTTGCATCCCTGGGATAAATCCTACTTGGTCATGGTGTATGATCTTTCTGATGTACTACTGGATCCGATTTGCTAGAATTTTGTAGAGGATTTTGGCATCTGTGTTTATGAGGGATATTGGCCTGTAATTCTCTTTCATTGTGTTGTCTTTAGCTGGTTTTGGTATTAGGGTGATGCTGGCTTCATAGAATGAGCTTGGAAGTGTTCCTCCCTCTGAATTTTTTGGAATAGTCCAAGGAGGATAGGTTTTAGTTCTTCCTTGAATGTTTGGTAAAACTCCCCTGTGAAGCTGTCTGGCCCTGGGCTTTTGTTTGCTGGAAGCTTTTTTGATAACTGCTTCAATTTCTTCCATGGTTATCAGCTTATTGAGATTTTTAGATTCTTCCTGATTGAGTTTTGGAAGGTTGTATTTTTCTTATGCTTGAAATTTTCCATTGTAACGTGAAGGAGGAAAAAGTAAATGCCGCCCTAAAAGACCCCTTCATGAGATGTGTCTTCAAAAGGTATGATGTTTCTCTTGGACTATGTGGTCTCTTGTCCACTTCAGATCAGGGTTTCTAAACTGTTTTTGAAATTTGATTCTTTATTTTCTTAATAAGTCCTTTCTGTCAGTATCTTTATTTGAAGGTTTTCAGGTATCCTTAAAAGTTATTTCTCTTACAGTTGCAAGGACAACATTAAATATAGTTGAAAATGGAATGAGTTCCCATTTATTGCATGATTCATAGTACCCTTCAGTTGTTATTGAGACAAAATTTATTTTTAAAATATGTACAGTGAATTGAATTCAGAGGAAATGTTTGAATAACCATGTAGACTAACAGTAGACAAGATGAATTGACAGATTTTTTTGGACAAGTCTGTTTTCATGGTCTAGTCTAAAAGATAAGTCTTAGTTTATTAAGTCATGTGTCTCACTCCAGAGTTTTCAGCCCTTTATAGCCTTCACAAGATTTTAATGAAATGGTGACTTAGCCAGCCAAAATTAAAGTTGTTTTTTTATAATTTTGAAAAATATTTTTAGAAGTTCATAAAAGCACATAAAAATTATTCATATAACCCCATCACAGAATAAATTAATGTTTGTCCACATTTTAGAGTATGATTTTTCTTTTTTTCCTTGCTTCTACAATGGTTATTACCAAGATCCAGGCCTATTAGTATTAACAGCCATGTAGAGTTCATGACAGAGTTAAGGTGTAGTTGGGCTTGTCTCCGGCCCTCCCTGAAAGGGGACGGTGGGTATTTTGTTTTGACATTATGGATGGTGAGAGTCAGGGAAGAAAGACAGACCTTCAGTGGAGGTGAGCCCCAGAGCAGGGAGTAGGCTAGTTCTTCCTCCTCCTGTCACATCAAACACCGTGAGTATAGGTGTCTCTTTTCAGTTCAGTTGTGGATACCTTCCTGGCAACTTAAACAGGTCCTGTGTCCTGCTGTCCTTAGAGATCCTACTATTTGAATAAGTAGCTACTTGTCTCTGGGATGGAGATGAGAAATATATCCAACCTTTCGTTACAAAAGAAAATACCTGTGGAGCCTCGGCAGGTGAGTCATCCCTAAGTTGAACATGGTGAGAGAGGAAGGTGCTGGGTTTTGCCATCCTCCACCCAACCAGGCCCCTGGAAGGCTGGGGTGCCCAGAAGAAGAGAAGCTAGGAGAGGGGCAGGCGGAAAGGAAGAAGCAGAAAGGGGGGGTTGATGCCAGCTGTGATGTGGGAGAAAGCATAGGGACAGATGGAAACGACTCCTCTGTTAAGTCGTAGGAGAAAAGAGGTGTTTCTCTTTTTCCTTTCCTTAAGTTCCTGAAAGTGCCTAATGTCCCGGAATGGAAATGTTTCATGATTTGCCATGCAATCATAAAATTTTATTTTAAGCCCATTTCATTTCTCTTACAAAAAATGAAAGGAGGCAAATATTAGTGAAGAGGAGACTTAATTAACTTCCTGCTCTTGTGTTCTTCAGGACTAAAGCCCTTCGTGTGCGCCTTTCCCAAACACTAAATCATGGGACTGTGGCAAAGATGTTGAAACCCAAGGGAGTGCTCAGTAATCCGGGCCCAGTCCTTGATGTGCCATCTGGAAACCATGAGTTCAGTGAGCACGGGCTCTCCCTGCAGGATCTGCCTAGACTGCAGCTATAAAATATGAGCTGCCTGTCAGACAGTGTGTCCCTAAGCACGAGCTTCGTCCCGGGCTCTAAATTCTTCAGTTGGGGCACTGGCGCCGTTGAGTGAAGCTAATGAGAGCTTTCATGCTGCGCCACCTCTTTGCCAGCTTAATGTAATGTTGGCTCCTTTTAACTTAGGGTTAGAAAGATGTCCTAGGTCTTAGCGTTAAGCCTTCCAATGATGAGTTTTCTTTCTCTGGCCACCTCCACCCCTCACTCCAGGTCTGAGTTATGTGATCACGCCAGGTTCACAGTGGCGCCTGGCCCTGGCCCTCTTGATGATATGTTGTAATGTATATCATGGTATACTGTAACGATTGTCTTGTCACGAAGGCAAAAACCATGTGTCATCTCTGCCATATCCTTGGTGAATGGTGCAGGATCTGGCCATGGTCATTGCTAGAGAAACAGGTGCTGGGTGAAGAAATGAATGACAGTCCTTTCAAGGAACCAAAGGACTCCATTTCTTTTCTTGTCTTCTATGCTTTATTCAAAACTTAATCAAAGTGCTTCGAGTTTGACACCCTTCCTTTAAGTGTGATGCTCACACCTCCAGCAGAACCACCCGGTGGTCGTGTATAAAAAGTGGAACGTGGACCCCAACCCAGGCTTCTGCGTCAGGCAGAATCTCTTGAGTAGAGACCCAGGAAACACTCTTAATAATCACTCCATGTAGTTCTTTTCTTATGTGCTACTAAGGTTTAAGAACCACTGCTCTAATGGTAGATAAGATGGATATAGTAAATTTTAATAAAGTTATAGGGAAAGGCTGTAAAGTTGTACTAAGATTTCTAACTAGGGTCAGACTCACTCATCCATGCAATACATATCAACACCTACTATGTGCTAGGCACTCAAGACAGAGTGGTGAGCAAGGCGGACAAGGTATCATGGTGCTTACAGTTGGATAGACTGCAAGTGAATATACATTGTGAATTGTAGTAAGTGTATGAAGGAAGAAATTGACAGCAACATACAGAAGATGAGAAGCCATTTAACTCAGGCTGGAAGAATGAGAAGAAAATCATCATGGGCAGAGTTCGGGGTAGAGAATGAGGAGAACAGTACAGAGAGAGGGGCCCCATTTGTGATCGGCTCCTCAAGGAAGAATAGAGCTTGGCCAAACTGAGTGGCTAAGAGGCTGCAGTGAGGAGTCATGAGGAGAACTGGACCAGGAGGGAAGCAGACATAGATCAGGAAGTCACACTTGGAGGATCTATGATTTCATACTAAGTATAGGCATTGGGGGTGCAAGGAAGCCTTTGAAATGTGAGACAGGCATCACAGTGCAGTGTGCTTTAGAAGGTCTGTCTGCTGCTCTGTGTGGGTCAGAATAAATTGGAGGGAGGATGAGGGTGGAGGCAGAGTGTCGTAAGGGGGTTATTCAATCCAGGTGACAGTGGCCTGCATAGCCAAGAAGTCAGTGGATTCAAGAGGGGAAAAAAGGGTGAATCCTGGTAAGAAACTGGAAGTGGGAGGAGGGCAGTGAAGAGAAGACGGCTGGGTAGACAGTTGGAGACAACCAAAAAGAGAGTGTTGCTTTCGAAAGAGGGTGGGGTGCTGAAGAAGCCAGAGGTTTCTGTGGTGAAGGCTTGAAAGATGAGTGTTCCCAAGCAGACTGGGATGGCAAGGGGAGGAGAAGGAGAAGGAAGGCATTCCTTGTAGAGGACTCGGCCTGACAAGGCTCAAAGACAAAAAAACGAAAAAGAAAATAAAAGGTGTTGTTCCAATACTGCACAGATCATTGTAGACCTATTATAAATGATTGGTGAACATTTAGTGAGCCTTAGGGGGAGGGTATGCACCGTGGTTATATACACAGTAATATGAGTTGTGAATCAAAAGGTTTGAGTTGGGCCTCACTAAGTTTGCCTCTGTGAGCCTCAGTTTCCTCACCTGTAAAGTGAGAAGAATAATCATCGTATCAGCCTTTGTGGAGATACTGTGAGGAACAGATGTGATCGTCCATGCAAAGCATTTGGCACAGTGGCTGATAGCAGTAAGCGCACTGTGAATGTTTGAGGTGGTGGTTCTGAGGCTCGATGTGCAGTTAATTGAACAGACTATTTGGATTTGGAGTCCTAATTCTTGCAAATTATTCTAATTTGCTCATTTTATAGATGAGCAAACTGAGGGCTCAAGTATTTAAGACAGTGTCTCTTTTTCTTTCTTTCCTCTCACCCCTAGCCCCTTGTTATTTCATAGCAACTAGCTTATTAATTCCCTCTGAAGAATAATCCAACAGTGTCTTAAATACTTGAGCCCTCAGTTTGCTCATCTATAAAATGAGCAAATTAGAATAATTACTGACTTCTAAGTTACCTCATAGTTCTAAAATGCTTTGCTTCTACTATGTAAGTAGTTACCATCCAAAGAGGACTTACACAATTTCTTATCTACTCAGTTTAAGCAAGAATGACCTTGCCCTTTCACCCCGAATGAAATCTCTACTAATTACATAATGAATATTTATGACTTCAGACGTAATACAACCTATTATTTTTAAAAGATTAAAAAAAATAACCTTGCTTGTTGGTGTTGTAATAGCTCAGCAGTAGAAAATCAGCATAAACTTCTAGTCTAATACCTGAAAAAAATTAGGTCGGTGGACAATAACAACCATTGGCTCAGTATGACCACAGACGTGCCTCCTAGTCTAGTATCTATATGTAGGATGTGTGTGTGCAGGGGGGAGAGGGAGAATGACAAGCTAAAAATGGTTATAATGGACTGAGATAATTTGGAGCCTGTTGAGGAGACCATTTTTGTTCTAATTAAAGTAGATTAAAGATGTTTGATACAGTTCGTCCAGATGCTTCTTAAATATGCAGCCGTAGATCAAAGACCTCAGGTATTTAAAGTAGATGAAGGAAAACATCTAACCACTGTGCTGTACACCTGAGACTAATATAATACTGAATGTCAGCTACAATGGAAAAAAATTTAAATAAGGTAAAATGGGTGAAGGATTTGAAATCTGTCCTTTTATTTACTGCAGGAATATAACCAAGATAACCACTCTTTCTTTCAGTGCCTCTTACATGAAGGGCTAAACTTTTTTTCTGATGTTAAAGGTGAATGAGAGTTTCAAGCCCAGTATTGTAGCATAATAACTATAATAGCTAACATTCATTGCATTCTTAAGTGCGCTTTGCAACGAAGTGCTCTGTGAACATTCTCATTTAATCTCTCCAACTCAAAGAAGCAATCCTACTTTTACTTTATGGCTAAGGAACCAAGGTTCAAAGACATGTATAACTTTCTTGAGATTGCCTCGCTAATAAAACCACTAAATGGATGGAATACGCTTGTTACATGGTTTGAAATTATTGAAGCCCACTAGCCAAAGACTCTCCAGAAACACACCTGGGATCAAACAAAATTAGTTTTATTTCACTCATTGTAGTAAGAAAAAAATGCATACCCTTGGAGTCAAGAGGAGGAGAAACGAGGGGCTTAGTGTGGCTCTGGGCTTGTGCTGGGTGGTCTAATAAGGACTTAGGGAAGTGAGGACTGTCCCGTTTTCTTTGAGTGTCCTCAGGAAGCGGATCCATTTGGTGGCTTGGTAATTTTTATCTAGGACGTGAGAAGACTGAATAGAGACTAGATGGACATGAGTCAGGAGCAAGTTGTTCATGTTAGTTGGAAGGGAGGTTTTTTAGTTATTTTTGTGGTGCCAAAGGGCCTTTGCTCTGTCTTGACGAGATTGCGGGTTGTTTCCAAATTGCTCCTCCATGGCCACGGAGTGACCATGTCTGAGAATTGTCTGGTTCTGCCAAAGTTGTTTATGCTGAGTTACAAACCCTCAGACGCTGCAGCCTGGCTAACTGTCCGGCTGCTCTTGCTCTCTTTCTTTCCTCTCACCCCTACCCTCTTGTTATTTCATAGCAACTAGCTTATTTCTTCCCTCTGAAGAATAATCCAACTACCGTTGGGAACCTGTGCTCTCTGGGGGTTTAGCATAGGGAAGGCTTACAGATCTGGGGAGACCTCATCTTGAATCCTAGACCAGCCACTTCACTGCCTTTTGACTTTGAGCAAATCACTTCTTTTTTGGGGGCGAGGGGAGGGTGCAACCTTTCTTCATCTCTAAAGTATGGGAATGATAATCACCTTGCTGGGTGTTTTGAAAATTAGGGATAATTTACATAAAGTGAATTTATCTAGTCACTTTAGTGACTATTTGAACTATTTGACACGCATCGTTCATTCTCAGTAGATAGTGACCAGTATTAAAAAGGCATAAATATTTGTCAAATATTAATTTGCTTATATTCCTTAATTTCTAACAGCAACAAATATACTTTTTTTTGTTAAATAAGCTATTAAATTGTAGGTCACAGAAGATAGAAAGAACCAGACTTTCTGAATATAATCATTGTATGTTAGTCATATGATGACACTATACTCTCTTGACTTTTTTGTTTTCAAATACATAACATTGTGCTATTCATTTAACTAATTAAAAATACCAGACCATTTTAAGCTCTCAGTGGTTCATTACCTGATGCAACTTCATGAGATAGAGGCAAGTATGCTGTATTTATAGAATATGCAGAAAAAATGGTTGGCCGAATAGGACTGTAAATAACAGAAGATATAGAAAGACTTTTTATTACATGGGTAGAAAAAGTCTTGTAAGACATTCCCACTGAAGGTTTACTTTTTACACAAGGCCAAGATTAGGGTTAAGTTACAGAAGGAATAGTGACTAAAATTAGCTCCATGTTGTGGGTGGGTTTTTTATCTTTGTATATTTCTACATTTTCCACAGAATATTACATTAACGATCAGAAAAAAATGATTTGGCAGAACCAGAAACCGCACACACACACCATTCTATTTAGTCTTCCAAAACCCTGTCTGTTTTCCCTGAAGTCACTAGGCTTCTCAGCTGTCATTGCCAAAATCTTAACACCGTATATGTGTGTATATGCACACACACGTGTGCATGTTTCATAAAATATCCATGTGCTAGACATTAAGTGGTCTTTGAGATTCTACTTCAGAGTTACCTCAAATGTGTGACTAATGGAAACTAGGAGAATGGTCTGTTACAGATGGTCGGGGTGTTGCTGACTAGTGTAGTCTCCTTTACTGTGTCTTTAGTTTTTTATGTGGGCTCTAATCATTTTATTCTCGGAGAAATACAATTGGAAAACATTCCACTAATGACAAAATTATTACAAATGACTCACTTTTTGTGTTTCCTTCCCCCCCATTAGAAGTCCGGTCTTCATTTTCGACACACAGATAATACTGTCCAGTGGTTAAGAGCCATGGAGTCTATTGGTCTACCCAAGGTAAGCCTTCGGATACTGGATCCTGAACCAGAAAGCCAGAGGGGGAAATGTACAAATTTCTTGTTATAAAAAACTAGAGGCCTGGTACACAAAATTCATGCACTTGGCGTCAGGGGGCGGGGGGTAGGGGAGGTAGAGGGGGCTGGGGGGTAGAGGGATCTCTCAGCCTGGCCTGTGCCCTCTCACAGTCTGGGAGCTGTCATCCTTAGCGCTGCTGCAGAGGCGGGAGAGCCTCCTGCCACCACTGCTGTGCTCGCCTGCCTTGAGCCCGGCTTCTCGCTGAGCGGCACTCGCCTGTGAAAGTGCACTGATCATCAGGGGGTAGCTCCTGCATTGAGTGTCTGCCCCCTGGTGGTCAGTGTGCGTCATAGTAACTGGTCATTCTGCCATTCAGTCAATTTGCATATTAGCCTTTATTATATAGGATGATTGGCGGACTGGGTATGTTAATGCAATAGATTGCCTTATTGCCTCAAGAAAGGCCTATACAAAGTAATAAATGGCAAGAACTCAGAATGAAGTACGTGTACAGGTCAAGAGCAGCCATGCAGAAGTGAATATAAATTAAACAAGGTCAGAACAAACTTTAACTGGTAGATAGTTGATTTAAAATAGCCACCTCCCTTTTTTGTTTGCTATTTATACTTATGATTCCTAATCTCATTGCATCACTACAAATTATTATTACAAATATATTTTTATAAATTATTGCTACAAATCATTGTATCACTATACATTTTAAAGACCAGGGGTTTATAGTTCTTGCTCCTGAAATAGATCTTTTAAGTAAAACTCATTTAGCAAATATTCAGAGCTTGTTAAATTCAAAGGGCAGGCACCCATCAGCCTGTGCGACAGACAGGCAAGTAGGGGAAATGAAGAAATAATTACATTTGATAGAAATTGTAGAGCTATTTCTTAAACATCTTATTTTGAAATAATTATAGAATCACAGGAAGTTGCAAAAATAGTACATCTGCGTGTACTCTTTATTCAGCTTCCTCCAGCAGTGACATCTCATAACTGTAGTAAATCATAAATTGGCATTGGTATATTAATGTTAACTAGACTGCAGACTTTATTCAGTTTTCACCATTTTATGTGCATTCATGTGTATGTATGTGGGGGGTTCCATTCAGTCCATGAACAGGTTAGTGTGACCATCGTAAGGTGCAGACCCCACAGAGGAGTGCCCTTTATATTGTGTCCCTCTCCCAGCCTGTCCCAGACCACCACTGATCCGTTCTGTCATTATGACGATGTTATAAAAATGGAATCATACAGCCCTAACCGGTTTGGCTCAGTGGATAGAGCCTTGGCCTGTGGACTGAAGGGTCCCAGGTTTGATTCTGGTCAAGGGCATGTACCTTGGTTGCGGGCACATCCCCAGTAGGGGGTGTGCAGGAGGTAGCTGATCGATGTTTTTCTCTCATTGATGTTCCTAACTCTCTATTCCTCTCCCTTCCTCTCTGTAAAAAATCAATAAAATATATTTTTTAAAAATGGAATAATATAGTAGATTACTTGCAGCAATTGCCTTTTTTCATTAAACATAACGTCCTCGCTGCCCTCGAGATCCATCAAGGGTTTTTTGTGGGGTTTTTTTTAAAAAGGGAGAGGGAGAGAGAGATAGAAACATCAATGTTGAGAGAGAATCATTGATCGGCTGCTTCCTGCACATCCCATACTGGGGATCGAGCCCACAACCTGGGCATGTGCCCTGACGTGGAATCGAACCGTGACATCTTGGTTCATAGGTCAGTGCTTAACCACTGAGCCATGCTAGCTGGGCTGTCAGGTTTTTGTATGTATCGATAGTTCATTCCTTTTGTATTGCTTAGTATGGACAGCTATTTCAAATAAACTAATTAGGAGTGGTTTAGCTTGAAGACAAATCAGTAGCTACTGACTAATTAAGACCTGTGTTCTTGTTGTTATTATTAATCCAGGTTTGCAATTTTAAAACACAACAACAACAACAAAACAAAAGATTCATTAATGTAAATTATGCTTGGCTATTTTTAATATATTTTTTGCTGATACCTATTTTAGTTCAGCTTATTTCATCTCAAAATAGTCAATAGGGATTTATTTTATTCTGCCATTTTTATTCTTTTCCCTTCTCCTAAAATGCCCAGAACATTAAATGCCATTCCATTCTAGGCACTAGTTATAATACAGAATTCATATTTCTAGATTGTGATTTAGCAAGTACTAACTAGGGATTAGGTGTAAACAGATTAATAAAGCAAGAAATTCTTGCCGAAACCGGTTTGGCTCAGTGGATAGAGTGTCGGCCTGCGGACTGAAGGGTCCCGGGTTCAATTCCGGTCAAGGGCATGTACCTCGGTTGCGGGCACATCCCCAGTGGGAGATGTGCAGGAGGCGGCTGATCGATGTTTCTCTCCCATCGATGTTTCTAACTCTCTATCTCTCTCTCCCTTCCTCTCTGTAAAAAATCAATAAAAATATATTAAAAAAAAAAAAAAGAAATTCCAATAGGATTTTATTCTATGTAAGGCAACATACTTTAGGTTAGGGTAATTTCATTATGTTTGATAGATTTGATTTAAACCTTTTTCAATTGTGTATATGTAGGGCCAGGCTTCCCTTGATTTTAAATTGAGCAAGTAATCCACATAGCAGATTCTATTTTTATTTTAGAAGATTCTATTTTAACATTGATTTTTATTGTGAAGTCATTGATTCATTACATTGCAAGATGAGAAACCAACAGTGTACTGAGTGGACTGATGCATTTGCTATTCAATCTTCATTTATCAGAATTAAGTGCTTACTCTGTGCTCAGCATCATGCCAGGTGGTGGGGACGCAGTGCTGAATAACACATTGTGAACCATGAACTGGTCCCATCTCCTTGCTTTATAATGACTTTCCAGGAGAAATCAGTAGAAAAGTAATTGTTTAAAGAAATGTGAGGGACGGTTGTTGTCCTCTGCTTACATACAGAACTTTAAACCTGGTCACATTCTCCTGAATCGAGAGCCCTCCTCTCATTGGCACTTTGTTAGCAAATGTGTTAAAAGATAGTTGGAAAGACCTTTGAAATTGCCCAGGCTATAGGCATTTCTTTAAGCGCTCAGTGACTATGCATTTGTATCTCAAGAAACTTTGCTCTTTCTTTTCTCAGCTTTTTTCCAATGTCCAACAGAACATTTCACTTGAGTATCAAATACCACCTATGGTACATGACTTAATTTTTATTCCAAATTTTATAAAATGTTTACTGAAAGCGAGTAATACCAATATGCTTATCTTAATCTTAGAAGCTTCGAGCCTCGCTATTCATTTTGTAGTGCTTGGGAACAGGTAAGTTTGGTGCCCCATTCTAAAATGTTTCTTATTAGGCTTTTAATTTCCAGCTTAAGAATATTGTAAACAGCCCAGCTGGTCTGCTTCAGTGGATTGAGCATCGTCCCATGCATACCTGGGTTGCAGGGGGGTCGGGGAGGAACATGCAGGTGGCAGCCAATCAGTATTTCTCTCTCATCAATGTTTCTATCTCTCTCTCCCTTTTCCTGCCCCTCTCTCTAAAAATCAATTAAAAAAAACACATTTTTTAAAAGAATAGTGTAAATAGGTTTAAAAAGCCTTAATGTTCTAACCTTTCAATCTAGTAACTTTATATTTAGATGTTTATCCAAAAGAGCTAATTAGGTGTTCAGAAAACGCAGGGATGTTCATTGCAGTGACTTATAATAGAGGAAAAATTGGGGACAAAAAAAGTACAACCATGGGGAACTGGTTAAATAACGGTTAAAATATGAAAGAATCATGCATCCATTAGAAATAATATTCTTACAGAATATGAAAGGGGTCATGTTCTATGAAGTGTTTTAAACAGGTTATGATATGTGCAATTTTATTTTAAAATGCATCCATGCAAGCATAAAAATATCAGAGACATATATAGAAAAAGGACTGGAAGAGAGTATCCCCAAATGCTAATAGTGACAGTCTGGAGGTAAGATTATAGGTATTTTTCCTTCGTATTTTACCTATTTTCCAGAATGTATTCAGTGAATATATTACTTTAAGCAGAAAAAAAATATCCATGTATGTATATGCATGTTTGTAGAACTCGGTAGCTAAGTTCTTAACTATGTAATAAAATGCTGAAGAAGAACATCCTTCTCAAGCCAGCGGACCTCTGGGCAGTCACAGGAGTGACTCCATTGTAGAAAGCAGAGTCCAGATGGGCTAAAGCCTTGTTAAATGAAACTGCCACGTAACTAACCATGTGGACACAGCCTTCTTGGAGTGGCCGGCTGGGAACCTCCCAGTCCTATCATCCCATACGCACACTCTCTTGAACCACTAGGTGGCGCGCTGTCAGGCAGGGGACCAGATGCAGTGAATGGTCCTCCTGTAGACGAAGATGAAGCAGTAACTAAGAGATTCTTCTGCTTTTAAATAAACACAGAACATCAAGGACAATCAAAGTAGGATCGTTTGGGAAAAGTACAATAATTTTGTGAAAAGCAAAACATAATAAAAACATTGTTTCTTTTGTTTTCCAGATATTTTATCCAGAAACAACAGATGTCTATGACCGGAAAAACATACCAAGAATGATCTATTGTATTCACGCACTAAGGTGGGAAAATACAACTAAAAGTCTAGAAAGTAAATTTAAATAAAACTAAAATTTTAATTTTAAAAGAGATCTTAAATTATTTTAATGACTCAAGAACTTTTATTAGATTGAGTTATTTTAAATTTGCCAGTACAAAAATAAAATAATTGTCATGTAAAAACAGTCTTTGAACTTGAAAAATATTTTGATGATTTTTAAATCTACATCAAAATAGAAAACTAGAACATGAGTGGAAGACATATAATAAGAAAATTTAAGTAGAAACTTCTAGGAAATCTAATAGAGTGCTACAATATTCTTCAGATATGATTAAGTTTATATAGCAAAAATATATCAAATGAGCAGCTATAAGGGTCATAATTTTGGTTTTGATACTCTTAAAATTATTAGTTTGGTTAAATTCTTTTCACAGATTAATAAAATTCCATATGATTTTTGTTTGCTTTGTTTGATACCTCTTGTAAGGGTAAAGAAGACACTTAGAAGTTGCTTTAAATTAGTCAAAGGAAGATACATTCATTGTTTTTTTTGTGTGTGTCCATCTTTGTCTTTTGTTATCTTTAAATCTATTTTGTCAGCTACAAGTATGGCTACACCTGCTTTTCTGTGGATATTATTTGCTTGGAGAAAAATTTTCTACTCTTTTACTTTGAATCTACCTTTGTCTTTGCAGCTTAGATGTGTCTCTTGTAGGCAGCATATGGTTGGGTTTTGTTTTTTGATCCACTCTGCTACTCTGTGCCATTTTATTGGTGAATTCAGACCATTTACATTTAGTGTAGTTATTGACGTATGAGGATTTCCTATAGCCATTTCATCTTTTGTTTTCTGTTAGCTCTGTGCCTCCATTGGTTCTTTTCCTTTGTGTTTCTGGCTGTTGTTTTTGTTTGGTGGTTTTTATACTTCTTTCCTCTGTTTCCTCTTTTTTTAAGATATGTATCCTGGTTTGGGGATTTTTGTGTGTGGTTACCATTAGGTTTATAAAAAATAAACTTGCCTATATATCATAGCTTTTTTTCTTTTGAGTGTATTGGGTCTTCATCTTCCTTTGCCAGTTCAGACCTTTACCCCTTCCCTTTTCATGTTTTGTTGTCACAAATTATTCCTGTTTATGCTGTAAGTTTTAGTGATCTTACTCATAGTGTTGTGACCTTGTATTCTTTGTTTCAGGTATAATAACTCCCTTGAGTATTTTCTGCAATGAAGGTTTTCTGATGATAAAAATCCCTCCGCTTCTGTATGTCTGGGAATGTATTTATTTCTCCTCCATATTTAAAGGATAATTTTGCTGGGTATGTTATTCATGGCTGGTAATTTCCCTCTTTCAGGTGTTTGAATAATTGGTCCCACTCTCTTCTGGCTTGTAGAGTTTCTGCTGAGAAGTCAGATGATATTCTGATGGGTTTTCCTTTGTAGGTCATTTATTTTTTTTCCCCTGGCTACTTGGAAATTTTTTTCTTTGTCATTAATTTTTGACAGCTTTAATTACAAGTGCCTTGGAGATAGTCTCTTTGAATTGAGGTAACTAGGTGTTCTGTTTGTTTTTTGGATTTGAGGATCTAGTTCTTTCCAAAGGTTTGGGAAATTCTCATCCACTATGTGTTTGAATAGACTCTCTGTTCCATGCTCCGTCTCCTCCTCCTCCAGAATCCCTATAATTCCAATATTGCTTTTTCTGATGGAGTCAGTTAATTCTCATAGAGCTCTTTCACTTTTTAAATTTTTATGCTCAGGTCTCTCTCTTGTTCCCTCTGCATCATTTCAGATTTCTATCCTCCGTATCACTCATTCTTTCCTCCATCTGGTTGACTCTGTTTTCTGTGCTCAGGAGTTCACTCTTAATATCCTTAATTGCATGTTTCATTTCCAGGATTTCTGATTGTTTCTTTTTTAAAGTTTCAATCTCTTTGGTAAAGTACTCATTTTGTTCATTGTTTTCTGAGTGTATTGAATTGCTTCTCTGTATTGAGTTGAGTATTTTCAGAACTACAATCTTGAAATCTCTGTCATTAATATCACATATGTTGCAGCTTGCTTTCTGCAGATTTTTTATTTTCTTTCTGGTCATCCATGTTACTATGGTTATTCATATTATTTGCTGTCTTCCTTTGCTTATGCATTTATTTCTGAAGAGGTCTTTCTACTCACTTCCAGTAGATGGTGCTGAATCACAAGATTTTTTTACCTCTGTGATCTTCCAGTCTCGCATCTCTGGAGCTTCGGGGGTGGGGTTTCTTTTGCCCTCACCATAATGGCGTCCCACCCCAAGCACCCCTCCTGGGGGTCAGTCACAGAGGGAACAGCTATTCTATTGCAGCAGCTCTTGGTTTACAATAATATGCTCCTGGACCCAACTCCAAGGGCAACGGGAGGTGAGTTTTGTAAGTCCACATGGAGGCAGGGCTCTGTGGTTTCGTTTCTTTCTCTGAAACACCACCGCCTGGATCGACAATGGAGAGTTGCATGGCAGAACCCTGTGCTCTGTCAAGCATCTGCTGACTTAGACACTGTTCTCTCCCTTGCCACTTGCCCTGCTGGGCTGCCCCATCCCTGCAGCTCTCTGTTCCTCCTGGACAAAGGAAGTGCCTGTGACAGCCGGCTTTCTCCCCTCTTCCGGCCAAGCCGTGGCTCCCAGCGGCAGGGCTGCAGCCCATCTGCGCGTTGCTCCCTTCTCATCTCCCGCTTTGTTCCCGGTTGCCCACCTTTAGATGTTTCGGTGCACAGGTCTGGCAGGCATGCACCTGTGTTCAGCAGGGATTTCTTTGTTGGATTATAGTCGGTTCACTTGTTGGCATTTCAGGGGGAGAGGACAGCGGCTCTCTCATGCCACCATTCCTGTGATGTCACTCTTCCCCATTCATTGTTTAAAAGCAGTTGTTTGAGAAGTTAATTTTTGAAATGTTGACATTTCTGCTAGGTCACAGATCACTTTTTTATCTTAATGGCCTAGAAGAAATGTGATTTTTACGTGGTAGCAAAAATGATTTTAAAAATGCATTTTGTGACTCTTGTCTTGTGTGTACACAGGTAATAGCTGGAAGGCTTCATGTCTAATTAAGTTCTAAATTTCTTTTGGAACATCTGCCTTATGTTTATCACACTAGAAGTCATTTTCCTGGCAGAATCTTCTGCCTAGAGGTTTATATTAACTTCTTCCTGGATCCTTCCTCTCCAAAGGAAAAGGTTTCTATAATAATTCATTGCAATTCTGGCCTACTAGAGAAGAATTTTAATTATGTCCTATAATTTGACTTTTCCCCGACCAGTACTTATGAGATTTCTTTGGAAGATGGCAGTTGCTAGAAAGATAGACCAAATGTAGGTGCCTTTTCTATGACTTCTTTTCCTAATAGTTTAGAACTGGAGGAAAAACACTTCTGTGCCTGCTTCCTCATCGGTGGCCAGTGTATCATTATGCCAGCAAGTTTTCTAAAAGTTTTTTTTGCAGAAGTGCTTATTTTGAGGAATATTTTCAAATGAGTTGTCCAACATTTTTTGTCACATATTTTTTCAGCACTTAGTATGATCACTTATCACTGTGGTTAGTACTGTTTTTGTGACCTGCTAAGCCGGCCGCCATTGGTTAATGTCATTATCATATCCACGCATCGTTGTGCTGATGTCCAAGTCTGCAGCATGCTCTTGGGGTGTCTTGTAGAAGCTTACATTGATGTCCTGAAGTGGACCCTGGGGCATTACTGTTAAGCAGCTTGTAAAGAACTGGTGTACTAAGTTCCTTTCTGGCGTTGTCGGTGTTCTACAGGAGTTCTGTAGAACTACACTGTGGCTGGCAGTGTGTTTGCCATCGTTTTAAAGATAGCGTGAACAGTTTGGTAAACAAAGACAGAAGAGCAGCTTCTTCCTTATCATTGCCAGTGGTCTGCTAATGTTGGTGTAATACGTTCTAGGACTGTTTTTCTCAGTTATTCAGTTACTGATCATGGAGTTTCCGTTACTGTTACTGATCCTGGAGCAGATGCCTATTGAGCCGGTCATTCACCATATCTGACGTTACCTAGGATCTCTTAAAGCAGCATTTACTTGATAAACAGCATTCCCTGGGAGAATCTCCTTTACTTTTCTCAGCTCTAAACTTAATGTCTGGCTGCTTCTTGATATGGCATGCAGATGTCTCAATTGTATCTGAGTTGTTTTTAATCAAACCTTTTTCCTATGATGGTTGAGAATGCCGTCAGTTTGCCCAAATGAGACTGATATCCTGCTCTGTTGGGCAAGACACTTGGAGGCTGGGCAGCAGAGCCCTTTCATAAGCACGGTGGATTTGCCCTTCCTGCATAATTAGAAGCAATGCTGGGAATGAACATTTATGTCTTCAGCCTTTATATTCTGGTTACAGATATAACAGTATTGCTGGTATAAAGCATTGTTGTTATCTGATAAAAAAATTAAACAGGTCAGAAGTTCTGATTATAGATCAGGAGCCAGGCAGGCAGAGCCCCCCAGAACCCAGGCACTGCCTTCCTCTTACCCAGCCTGTGGGCCTTACTTGATCTACAAAGTTAGCTCTTGGCCCTACAAACGTGTCTCTGTCCCTGTCTTTTAGATTAGGATCTAACTGCTCATCACGACCCCCTGGCTTCCTGTTTGTGTCTGCCTGCCCCTTCCTTACCTTTCTACTTTACTTCTGACCCCAGGCTCCTTGCCTGCCAGTCGTTGTACCTTTTGTCAGTTCAGCTGGGTGACCTGAGTCCAGACACCAGTGAATGTTAGCACAGGGGCCTCAGAGGAAATCCTCAATCTTTGCTGATGTAGAGACCTCAGGCATGGGTGGCCTCGTTCTTTTTTCAAAGAAATGCTTTTTTATTTTCTTATTTAAAATGTGCTCATTGGGGAAATATTAGAAAATTTTAAAAGAATATTAAAGAAAAAGCCAAAGTACCCATTGTTTAAACACCAATTGAGAACCACTATGTGTGATGGGGTATCTTTGGACTTAGAATGTGTATATGGCATGTTTTCCTTTTGTGGCTTCATTTAGAATGTTTTAAAGTCTGTGCCATCAAAAGGAGCCAGTTCAAGAAGTGAGAACCTTGCTAATACTATGAATTTTTTTTTAAATACTATGGATTTTTAACTGTCTGGAGGCTGTTTATACCTGTGGAAGAACACTTTTGCATGCTGTTTATTTATTAGTATGTTGATAAACTATTAAATGTTGAAACCTGCGTTGTAAAATTTAATTCCTTTAAACAATTAAATTTAGTAGACCTGATTTTTTTGAACACTTCACATACCTGAAAGTACAAGTGAAATGCCCAGATACATTATTACAGACTTACCACACTTCAACCTATTCTAAAAGATCCACTCTACAACTTTCACTCATTTCATTATACACTAATTTTCACTCATCCGAGGACTGTAACATTTTGATACCTACCAAGAGTTGACGTGCTCTTACGGGCACCAGACACAAAGAAAACCCTATGAACTTGCCCAGGTTACAGAACATGGTGCCAGTTTGAGTTCCCAGGTGAGTCAGACCCTGGCTACAGTCATCCGGATGAACTTGATTTGTGAAATCAATCAGACCTTTTTTTCTTTACTTTTCAGTATATGGCTTTCAGGTAGGTTCTTACCCTCCTCCCCGCCCCCCCCCCCCCATTCCCCGTCACCCAGAAATGATTTACTTCCATGCCTTGTTTGGCCAGTGTTACAGAACCCATTGTCCTGTCATAATGATGCATTGGCCTGATCTGTTAACGTTATTAAAAGCTTATGTATGCCTTTTGAATATTTTCTCAAAATTAGCTGGGCTTTCTAGAGGTTTCTCCCTGAGGAGATGAGGGATGGACTCTACCTGATGCAGTTTGGGTCATTTGGCTGATCTCAGGTCATGTTTCTGGATCCTTTCTCTGCTTGACCATCAGTGCCAAGCCCTCTTTCCACCCGGCTATTTTTGTCACCACCTGTGCTCCTCAGTCCTTATTTGGGACACTCCCTGGTTTTTTAAGACTGTTAGGCTTACTCAGAGTTCCCGGTTCTTACTCTTTTTGTAGCATATATGCAGTGTATACCGTATAGAAACAAGTATAGATCTATACTCTGTAGACAGAAAGAAGCACCCATATTTTAATAACACTTTACAACTTGTAAAATCAATGTAAGTGATAATGTGTGTCTTATTTTTATCTATTACAGCTTCCTTTTTGTATACTTCATACCGTTCTCTTTTGATTGGCTTTGAACTGGCCTTTCCTAGACTTCACCAACATGCATGTTTTCTTTTCCGATGGACCACACTGGTCCAGCCTGGTCACCCTTTGTTTTTGGAGCACTGTCCCTGACATTCCTTGCAATATCCTTGCTTTGTGCTCACAACGAGCTGTTCCTGTCCTGTCCTGATTATTCCTGCTTTATAACGTGGAATCAACTACCCTCCGAGGAATCCTTTGCAAGTCGTGTATCCAAAATGATTTTTCTGGTGTAATTGATTAGGGTTCTGGATTCTGCTCTTTTTACTACATAAAGTTTATTTGACCATTAAGAGTCTACTCCACGGACGACAACAAGCTGAAGATGTGTGTCTCCCCTCTGTGTAAGGACACTGCTCCTGCTGCAGACTTGGGAGCTGCTGTCCCTGCAGTGTTTTCAAATGCAGCGACGATGCCCAAAGGGCACATTCGGGGCTTGCATATCTGAAACTGGCTGTGGCAGACTCACTTCTGGTTGGCCAGTTCCTAAATACCCGACTGCTCTGTGAAGAAGGGCTCCTCTACCCGCTCTCACAATGCCAAATGGCTGCCTTGATTAGCAGGTTGCCTTTGAACCCGTTCCTCAGGCTAATGTTATTGCATAACTTCCCTGCCTTCTACCTTCTTCCCTTAAGACCCTTTCCTAATAAGAAACTGATGGTTACCTTTTGCCAGATTGATTGCATCTCTGAGAGGGGACATATTTGCATGTATAAGTAAGCTTCCTAAAGATAGTGCCTTAACCCAAAGGATAGACTGCTCTCAGGAGGGATATCTGCAGGTGGCAGTGTTTGGGATTAGGGTGTGGAGGGCAGCTGCACCTTCCATATCTTTCAAGTCACTTCCTGTTCATACTTCTCTTCATGCTTTGCACCGTCTCTTCTCTTTCTATCTCGCGTTAGTACGGTGGCTGGCTGTCTGTCCTGCTAAATGCCAAGCTCGGTGAGGCTGTGAAGCATGTCTCTACCAAACACAGCACATACACCACTGACTCCCACTGACGCCTCTGTGTCTGTATCTTTAATTTTCCAGTTGGTTTAGCTGATTTCCCAATGATGAGTCTGCCTCTGGATTTCTTTGATTTTTTTTTTACTGAACATTGGATTTTGACATGATACTGGCAGTGATGTATGTAACTAAGATGGGAAAATAATTTGGTTCAGTAGATAAAGCCATTTCAAACATGGAGTCAGTGAGGGGAAATAGTCAAAGGTTCTTAGTATTGAGAATGGGGAGACCACTGTGGTGGGTTATTAAGTGTATAGGAAGGACATTTATTTAACGGGATAATAGTAATAATAAAGACAAAGGCTAATGCTTACTGAGCTTTTCATTATATGCCTGGCCATGTTCAAGGTGCTTTACAGGTGTAATATCATTTAATCCTTCTCACATATCTATGAGTACATACTGTTGTTAATCCCATTTTATAACCCAGACAAATAAAGCACAGAGAGGCTACCCATGGTCACACAGCTAGTAACTGGCAGAGTCGAGACTGCAAGCCAGGCTGTGACACCAGAACCTGCACTGTTGCTGACTCAGCCTGTCATTGGCTTCAGAGGGGAGTCAAGTGTTTCCTACTGCGAAGAAAATAAAAAAGAGCAGTGGCATCAGACTGGAACTTCAGCAAGGGTCTTTAAACTGTTATAGTTAGGATTAGAGGCCCAGTGTACAACATCCGTGCACTGGTGGGGGGGGGTCCCTCAGCCTGGCCTGCGCCCTCTCACAGTCTGGGACCCCTTGGCACTGCTGAGGAGGCGGGAGAGGCTCCCACCACCTCCGCTGTGCTCGCCAGCCATGAGCCTCACCCTGTAGGAGCGCACTGACCACCAAGGGGGCAGCTCCTGCATTGAGCATCTGCCCACTGGTGGTCAGTGCATGTCATAGCGACCGGTCGTTTGCTGTTCAGTCAATTTGCATATTAGGGTTTTATTATATAGGATAGTTTTTAATGAAGACTCACTCATGGAACTTAGAACTGGAAGGACCTTGGGAAGTTATTTTAGTCCAGATCCTTCACTTCCTAAATGAGGGGCTGAAAGCTTGGGCTCTGTGATTTGCTGAGAGTCGCACATCTAGGTATTGCCAGTCTCAGGGCCAGGATCCCAGGCTTCTGATCCCAGTCCTGTGCTCTTTCAAGTCAGCCATGAGGCTTTCATTTACCAACATCTCACATATTATAGCATAAAATGAAGTGCACATGACGTGATCCAGAAAAGCTGAAATAAATTCAGCTCTTGCCTTTTAAGTTTGCATTTCATTACTATAAACCTTTTAATGTATACATTGAAGTACTAGAAAAAACCCTAATAGAACTTTTAAAAAAACTTTCCTGCTTCCTGGATTTAAACTGATATTATTTGTACCAAAAGGAGCACATGGGCTGGTGAGGCTTCGCCACCTTGGGAGCACTCCTCTGTTGCTGCCTCACTCGGCACACAAGTGCACTGCCTTGTCGTAGGATAGGAGGGTCGCTGTTTCACACCAAGTGTTTTCCTATACGTGGGGAGGGATGCTGACGTTAACTCCACAGCTTTCTTTGGAATGCTCTCAGCCTTTTGTGTTGGCTGTTAGGCACTAAAGGTACTTAGTAAGTTCAGTGTTGAAGAGCTACAAGAAGTTGGTGCTTTTATATTGGATGGTGTGTGTGTGTGTGTGTGTGTGTGTGTGTGTAAGATTAAGACACTGAATTTCCTGTATGCTTCAGGTAATGAATGGCTCATCTGAATGTGAATGCTTGGGAAGGGGCCAGCTGCTGTTGCTGATTCTTTTCAGCCTGGGAACAGTGTCTAAGTACAAGTTTCCTAGTAAACTTTGCCCCTTTGAGTAATCTGCTTGAAAACACCTCCCATACAGAGATTTGGTATAAAACCTCCACGCTGTGAAAAGCAATCTTTTTAAAGAATAGTTTAAACCTCAACATTAGAGACGGTGTTGAAAACTGAAGCCAAATAAAATATATACATTAACATTTGTAATAACTTTCTTTGGTGAAAGTATGTATATGCAAATGAGATTTCTACCTAATCCATACTAGCTTAAGAAAATCTGATTTTAAACAAATTTAAAAGCGAAGATTCTTCCATCTGAAAGTGGTAATTTCTCAGCACCACCTAGTGGTAATTTTTAACTAAACCAGAATATTTGCTGATTGTGAGATTTATATTAGTATTACAGTGTTCAGTGGAGAAGTAAAGAGTATAATTGGAAACAGTCCTAATACCTTTATTGCCACAGAAGAAAATGAACACTTTTGTTTAGTAAATTGTTTAGTTCATTTTACCAACAAACCTATGTTTTGTGGGAGTCTACTAGTAAGTACCTTTATTTTAGGGACATCATAGTAGAGAAAAATATTTTTCATATATAGTAGATATTCCATAACTAGTTTTAAAAGAATGACTGGATAAACAAAGGAGATAATGTGAAAAAACAGTCATGTCAAGATCACTGAGCATAGTTTTATTATTCCCTTTCCAAACTGATATGAAATTACTAATGTAGTAATTTTAAAAAGTAATAATTTGCCATCAGAAAGAATGCCATCCACCGACCAGGAACTCATCCCTACGAAAGCAAACAGATAGGATCGGATTGATGTGGGAACAAAGAATGAGAAGACCACAGCCCCCAGAAATCACGGAGGATGCAGCAGAGCTAGGAGCTGTTGTGGGGAGAAGGAGACCCTCAAAGCCAGGGTTGTGAACAATGAAAATACATCCTGCATAGCAGATATTTGCATTACGATTCATAACAGTAGCAAAATTACAGTTATGAAGTAGCAACGAAAATAATTTTGTGGTTGGGGGTCACCACAACATGAGGAACTGTGTTAAAGGGTCGCGGCATTAGGAAGGTTGAGAACCACTGGCTAAGACCAAAGCAGCAAGTGCAGATGCTGATGGCACCCTCCTGACATCAGCTCCATGATCCCCCTAAGGGTGGCTTTTGTTGTGAGGACCTGTGATCAGCAGTGACAAATAGCAAATCTTGAACGTCCAAGATGAGCCCAGATTAGGAAATGCCAGACATTTGATGGAAACCAACACTACGAAAGAGGCATTAGATTGAATGAACAGAATCAACAGCCAAGGGACAAATGAAAATATTAAAATATGTGCAATTACCCTGGCTGGAGTGGCTCGGTTGGTTGAACCAAAAGGTTGCCGGTTTGATTCACAGTCAGGGCATGTACCTGGGTTGTGTGTTTGATCCCTGGTCAGGACATATACAGAGGGCAACCAATAGATGTTTCTCTCTCGCATCTCTCTCTCTCTCTCTCTCTCTCTCTCTCTCCCTCTCTCTCTCTCTCTCCCATCCTCTCTATAAGCATGTACTCAGGGGAGGATAAAAAATAATAACTAAATGAATAAATAAATGGTTAAAAATAATAAAATATGTGCAACTAGTGATTTATTCAATTTATATATTTGGTTAATATTGAGTACTTATATACAACAAAACCAAAGGTAAAGCTAAGAAAGGAAAATTGGATAGATGAAATTAGGAAAACACTAATAGAATGTATAGTTATCTAGATTTTTGGTACATAATGTATATAATAAAAGCTTAAGCGACCATTATGGCGGAATGACCAGAACGACCAGTCACTATGATGCGCACTGACCACCAAGGGCCAGATGCTCAATGCAGAGATGCCCCCTGGTGGTCAGTGCACTCCCACAGAGGGAGGACTGCTCAGCCAGAATCCAGGCTCACAGCTGGCGAGCACAGCGGCAGTGGCAGGAACCTCTCCTGCCTCCGTGGCAGTGCTAAGGAGCAGCAAGCCAAGCGGTAAGGAGTAGTGAGCAGACAGGTGGTAAGGAATGAGGGGTCCCGGACTGCAAGAGGGCACAGGCCAGGCTGAGGGGATACCCCCCCACACACACACCAGTACACGAATTTCGTGTACCAGGCCTCTAATATGAAAAATAAAAGCTTGTGTGTAAAATTCTAGATGATCTCCATATTACATAGGTGGGGGAGTAGAAGTGGAAATTTATTAAAGGATAATAGATATTTATTAGCTTAGTCTTTTATACAAGAATATAAGTTTAACATCTGTTAAAACTTTGGCAGAATGCTAATGTAAGTAATACAATATATAACACATTACTTGAGGCCCTGGCTGGGTAGCTCAATTGGTTCGAGTGTCATGCTGATAGGCCAAAGTTGTGGGTTCAATCCCAGGGCAGGGCACATACAAGAATGAACCAATGGATGTATGAATGGGTAGAACCAACAAATCTATGTTTTTCTCTCTGTCTATCTCAAATCAATAATTTTTAAAAATAACACATTACTTGAAATAATTTGTGTTAAAAGGCATTTTATAAGTGTCTCCTACTTAAATTTTACTGTCACATTTTCAACATTTCTCCCATTGAGTTATTTTTATAGTTTTCTTTGTAGATGAGTTCAGGTATATTTTGTAATGTAGTTATCAAAAGGGAAGAGGAACAATCAAGTACTGTGAAAGGAATTGTAGTGATACAATAATACATTTTTATTGTTTATGAAAAATATTCATAAGGTCTGTATGGCTTGATTTTATTTTCTTCAAATTCTTTTGCAGCTTTACCATACCTACCTGTTTAATTCTGTTGATTTTTTTTTTATTTCCTGTTACTAGAAAGAAACAAATGAAGAGGTTAATATTTCATTTGTTCCACATGATATGAGTTTCCTTTTAACTGGAATCTTTTCCCCATGTAATAATGAGTTGAGAAGTTCATAAAATATTATGGTTTTGAAACTTTCAGCATACAAGTTTTAATTATAGTGACTTGTTTAGCATCAGCCTTGGGTCATAAAGTCTTTCGAGGCTGTGCAAATAGCTTCATATCCCTGATAATGTCTAAAGATCTAGAATTTAATAGGAATGTATCCTGTCTGTCTATGAATTATGAATACATAATGCCTATTTTACATTGAAGATTGTTCAGAGTCTAATATGTTTTTCCTTTGTGGATCAGATACGAATATCATGTTGGAATTTAATATTCACATTTCCATATGGTTAAAATGTCATTTGTTCTTTGTATTTTGGTTGTGGTTTTGAAGGAAAAGTGGGGAAACCAGAGAAAAGTAAATGCCCCAAAAACAACCCTAAAAATTCATTAATTGGTATTTCCTGAAGAAATAGAAATGGCCAATACATATGTGCATGAAAAAATGTTTATACTCACAACTAATAAAAGGAAATGGAGACTTGAATAATGGTTTATTACTTGTGTTTCTTATTCTGCCTATACGTGGATGATAGTTAGTTTAGCCTATGGAAGTGCCGTGTACTACAGAAGACCAGTTTTGGGGACTTAAACTGGATTCTGATTCCAGTCCCACCAGGAACTTTGTGACTTCGGGGCTCAGTTGCCTCATCTATAAAATGAATGGATTAGATGAGACAATCTCTTAGGTCTTTCTCAACTAAAAAAGCCTTTCAGACTTAAGCAATTTCTAACTCTTAAGATTTATAATAATAAAGTTTCTGATAATTTTATGTTTTCTCTTTCAGTTTATATCTGTTCAAACTAGGAATAGCACCCCAGATCCAGGATTTGTTGGGCAAAGTGGACTTCACAGGTACTACTGTGTATCTTCATTATTTTTTACAATGTCTAAGAAAATGGACCGTACTTTTTTTTCATTGTGGGAGTATTGACTTCCTTTACTCCTCTATGTGGGGCAAGGGAAGAAACATTTTGTACTCAACCAGTTCCTTTCCCCCATGTTTGGCAAATGAGAAGCTAAGGCTGGCTTCATCCTAAGGTTCTTATTTAGAAATGGCCCCACCTTCTTGATAAAGACATTTTTTAATAATGACATGCACTTTTTTATTTTCTTTAATCAGAAGAATAAGCTCCACGTATCTGGGAACAGGTCTCTAGGATGAAAGCATTTCTTGATACGAATATACTCCTTCCTGCCTCCATCTCTGTGACTCTCTCTAATTTGTTGTTCTTTTTCAGAGGAGGAAATCAGTAATATGAGAAAGGAACTCGAGAAGTATGGAATACAGATGCCATCTTTCAGCAAAATAGGGGGTATTCTGGCTAACGAACTGTCTGTGGACGAAGCTGCACGTAAGACTTTAAAATCTGGACCTGCCATTCACATCAGACTGACCTGTACTTTGTTGGTTTTGGTTACAAGAAACAGAATTTTTAGACGATACTTTAAACCTCTCTGAAAGCTTTTATTATATGTATTGTAGATGCTTAATTTGAGCATATCAGAATATAGGTAATTAATTGATTTGGGACTTTAAACAGCCGCTTGTGCAATGTGGATTAAGGGGTTCTGGAGATATCTTCATTCTTCAAAATATTTCTTTACTCTCTTTGTCCTTAGATTTTAGTGGCAGGGCGCATTGTCTTTTAGTGTTGCAAGTTAAGTTGCAGGCATCTCTTGGAATCAACCTGCTACTTTAAAAGTGTCCATGTGACCCTTTGAACCCCCATGTGGTTGTCATAGCACTTGGTTCACTTGAGTCATTCAGTGCAGGTTGAATAAATGAATGGGGATTATGTAACAGAGGCTGAGGCAGGACCGGAGACAGATGGGCAGGTGGAGAGGCTTTCAGAGGGGTGCTCTGTGCTGTGTCTGAGGCCTCTTTTTTGGTATGTTTACTGGGAGCCAACAAAGAAAGTAAACCAACTTAAGTGTATGCAGTGTCAGTGCAACTGTCCGTGTTATCTTTTGCTGGTAAAAATCTCTTTTTCTCTCTCTCTTCTCAGTGCATGCTGCTGTTATAGCTATTAATGAAGCTATTGAAAAAGGAATAGCAGAGCAGACCATTATAACACTAAGAAACCCAAATGCAGTTTTAACTTTAGTGGATGAGAACCTTGCACAAGAATATCAGAAGGAACTCTGGGCAGCCAAAAAAGGAAAAGAAGAAAATGCAAAACTGAAGGTATTTAATTAGGTTCTCAGTAATAAATATGGTTATGAGTAGCTAGTTTGAAAAAGGGGGATATTTTTAATTCAACTGGCTGTGGTCTCTGTAGCCACAGGCAACTGGTTTGGGAGAAGGGTAAGGGTGAAAAAAGATCTTGCACTATGGATAGAAATTGGGTTTCCTTTTGTGATGAATATTGTAAGTTGCAAGGTTTTTAAGGTTATGCCATAAACTTCCTATCTCTCTGAAAGGTGTGAAAGTAGCAGCTAAAGCTCTTTCCTCGTTAGCACCACCTGGAGACCTTGTGTTGGCTGAGTTACCTGTAGGTTTATTAGTAGAGGTTAATAATTCAGTGTGGTGAAGTTTAGAGAGGATGTTTTGAGTCCACTCTCCTTCTATTTTCCCAATATCCACCCTCATACTGGAGGAAGATGTTTTCTTCCTTAGCAAGGCAGCCTGCTCCTGTTCCGAACTCCGCACCCCACTTCCTGCCTGGCTTGTGTTACTGAAGACTGTCTGCACTCAGCTTCCACTTGCTCCCAACTCTCCTCTCCTTCGGCTCTTGCCATGTCAGCTTCAGTTCCATTACCAAAAATGTGGCTGTGGTTCTCTGCATCAATGAGTGACTCTTCCTCCTCCCGCTAAGTGTGGGGATTGACGTTGACATTGAGTCACTCCTGTCTCTGTTCTTCCTCAAGTAGGCTCATCCACTTGTTGAAGAAATCGCTCTCAGCTTCATAACAGGCCCTCTAATGCCCCTCCGGATAACTTCATCTCGGTCCCTCCGGCCTTATCAGAAGGGCGTTCATCTCTACCCTGCCCTTCTCCACATGTGCCCTTGCTGACTTCCCTTTGGAAGGACTTTCACACTGCTTCGGAATGCTTTCCGTGTCCCCTGTGTCCTATCCATCATTGCATTCTGTGGCCTTTTCTTGCCAGGCTTACATCCATCCACCTACCTCTAGTCTCATCACTCTTGCCTTAGCCCTGCCTCGCCTGACCTGGCCTCAGGGCTCCTGCAGCACCTTCCTCGGGGGTCTCCGTGCTTCCTGTCACTCTCCAAGCCAACCCTTCTCAAAGCTAGAGGTTGCAAAATTAATCTTTAGCTACAGATCTGGTGTCATTCCACTGGAAACCTCCCCTGAGTCCCTACTGCCTACTGGGTTAAGTACAGGTCCTTTTCTTGTCCTTAAAAGGCCTCTAGGATATGCACTCTACCTCACCGTGTTTTGGGCTGGCCCTGGACCCCCACCCCCCCAATTCTGTTTGCAGCCCAGTGTGCCAGGCTTTCCCACGTTTTTCACCAAATCCTGCTGACTATATCCTGCTCCCCATTCTGCCTTTAACATGACTCTCTCCCTCCAGCACTTACTCATTTGCTGTCTCTTTTTAAAATTTTCTTTCCAACTACGCATGTACCTCCCCTATAGAATGTATTCCATTGTACTATGTATATTCATTATTTGTGTTCTTGATTTTATTACTGAATCAAATGAAATTGCCTATATTTAACTGGTTTTGATATTCAAAATGGCAATATCAAGGGGTCCAACATAATGTTTACATTAGAAAATTGGGCCTTTGCAGAAACTCACAGGGTCTGTTCATCTTTGCAGTCCTTGCTGGGCATATCTAACCATAGTGCCCTGTACAAAGCAGACGCTCTGAAATGCTTCTGTTGTGTTCACGTGGACGTTAGTGAATGGTTTTTAATGCTCCTTGCATTTTTGCTTTTGAATATCGAGCTTTGGAAACATTTAGCCTCAGGAATCAGTGAAGACTTTGTTTTGCAGAATAACTGTATTTCAGAAGAAGAAAGAGATGCGTATGAAGAACTGCTGACACAAGCAGAAATCCAAGGCAATATCAATAAAGTCAACAGTAAGTAATGGATTCTACGAAAGAAATGGATACTTATCTATAAGATATGAATATTCCTTGTCAGAGTCTCAGCAAAACTCTCAATTTGTACCCTTGTAAAACTGCCCTTGCATGATGAAAAATCCGCTAAATGTCAATGTTGCCCTTAATTAAGGTGTATCATCTGACAGTTTCCTATGGAGCATTTTTTGGTGATCTTGTCCCCAGTCCGTGCAGAGTAGCTCAAGGTGTTTCCTCGTAGGTACAGTGTATGTCATATTCTGAACCTCTCCCTGATTGGCATAATACTGGAGGTTATTTAGTAAAATAGTATGACTTAAAGACTGTCATTCCTTGCCCATGATTATGTGATGGCATTCGATTGGAACTATAAAAGGTATTATTAACAGCTCTACTCTTTATTACTTCCCAATTATTAGTCTACAGTTTGTAAGAATTCTTTTCTTACATCTTGTGTAGCTTTTATCCAAGTGAGTGAACTTGACAGACCAATGAAATTGCATAGTGACAGGTTTACAGCCATGTCCCTGAGACTTTGTGGAGTTGTACAGTTCGTTCTTCTTGTTACTTGGTGCAGTTGTATGACCAGAAAACGTGGGTAATTAAAATAAGAATATGCAAGTTTAGATACATTCATCTCTTTATTAGTCTTTTCCCCCTTCTAATAAAATGTATTTTTACTTGAACCAGTAAGGAATTGTATTTGACATTTATTTCCCGTAGGTTAACCTAAATAATCCATATATATTACAAAATGAATACATGAAAGACCATTTCGCCCATTTAGTAAATCATGTGAAATGTCTGCCAAACCTAAATGTGGAGTATTTCCTAATCACAACAGTCCTAAACCTTTTCCTTGATTTAACATCCTCTATGAGCTTTGGAGGTTCTTTATCGCTCTTAACACCTTCAAAACAATGCAGACCTACCTGTAGGTGTAACCCAGACATTTGCTCCTAAGTTGCTGTTAGAGACTTCAAACAGTAATTAAAGAGGCCCAGAGAACCCCGATGTAAAAATGTAGGAGTTAACAACTGAGTAGGTTTGAGAAGTTATCTCACACATACACTCCTAAGAGCTCTAGGGTAACATTTTTTTAAGGGAATATCTTAACCTTGTGGGATGTGTATTTCTATTCTTATTAAATATTGAGCATGTTGGTGATGATACATGAAGCACAATTTTAAGTTTTTCTGCTCTGTTTAAAAGCTGACAATTTCATTATGCTTGACATAAATGAATTACAGGAAGAAATTAATATTGCCAGTAAGACATCTGAGGTCCATAAGCTTAGTTCCCATAACCGTTTGCCATCCTTTATTTTGAAATGTTTATATCCACTAACATTGATTTATTTTTCATGTTAAATAAAATGCCTTATGTAAATGTTTTAATACTTTACTCCATGACAAATTTATACTTATTTTCCCCATTTTTAAATAAAAAGCCAGAGAGCTGATTTATACTGATATGATTTATAACCAGCTAAAATTATGAAGGGCATTGCAATGTTTGGTGGTTTTAAAGGTGCAGAACATGATTATTCTGAAGTTTTTATCTCTTCCCATCTGAAAATGTATAGTCCAGTAGAACTAAACGTAGTCTTGGAAAAAAAACTCAAAAGCATGTTTTAGTCCATGACATGACAATGAGACAATTGTATGCTTTAAAATATGTACGTTTACAGCTACTTGACAAGCTTCTCCCCAACCATTGAGGTTATGATATTAAAATGTTAAGGTGGTCCACATTCGTAGCAGCCATAGTTACGGCATAAGTGACCGCTTTGATGGTAATGCCACCAGCCCTGTCGTCAGCTTTGTTTGCACTACAGTTATTTAACTTTTGGGTTTGGCATTCCATTCATTACATGGCCTATTTTGTTAAGGTCAGGGCTGGAAATTTTGTTAAATACACCATGTAAAAGAGTGGTTAAGCTTACTTTATTTTCTTTTTAGAAGTACTGATGCATTAAGAGTGCTTTAAGGGTGTAATTTTTCCGGTAACATTTTACCCTCCAGTTGTGTAAATTCATCTAATAGTTTTCAGAGGTGATGCAGGATCCCATCCAAAGTAATCAGAGACACAGTAGAAAGGTCTCAGATAACGTTAACGGAACAGCAGACATCACAACCAACCCCTGACCTTCCTTTCTGGAATTCTTTCATTTGTCATATTAATTCTAAGAATAGAAACAAGTGTTTGGGTTCTTAGGATCCTTTAGAATAAAGTGTATGTTTTCTGGGATTGTGGCATGAAAGATTGCATTCATTGTATTTCCTGATTTTGAATGATGTCTCTTAGTTGAAAGGTTATTAAGGGTAGCTCCTTGAAAATTTAGTTAGAGAAGATAAATGGTTATCTGTTGGAAAGGGTTAGAATAATCTTAGTTGTGTATTAGGGAGACAGACGAACCCTTGAAAAACTCTAGAAATGTATGGGGTCTGTGTTTTTTCTACTACCCTGACGTCTTCTTTACAGGGCAAAATCCTGCCTGTTCTGTCTGCTTTGCTGTTGCCTGGTGGCTGAGTTCACTACTCATCCTTCCATTTGGTCAGCAATTCCTTTCTGTTTTCTGAAAATGACGCTGAATCTACTGTTTCAAGCACCCTCAGTTTGGTCACTAAAATTCAGGTCTTGTAATCTGAACATTGCAGCTGGTAGAGACATCGCAGAACTTACAATTCAAGCAGCTCATGTCCGCCAAGGCATTTCTGTGACCAAGGCCTTTTTATTTAGATTAACTGATACTAGCATAGACTTATTCAGTCATATGGATTTTTATTGTAATATTTAAAAAAAAAAACATACCTGAACTATTTTTTCTTAAGAATCACAATTCAGCTCGGCCAGAGTGGCTCATCTGGTTGAGTGCCATCCTGTGCACCGAAAGGTTGTTGGTTTGATTCCTGGTCAGGGCACATTCCTGGGTTACCGGTTGAGGCATGTGCAGAAGGCAACTGACTGATGATTCATTCTCTCTCTCTCTCTCTCTCTCTCTCTCTCTCTCTCTCTCTCTCCCCCCTCCCCCCCCCTTCTCCCTCTCCCCCTCTTCCTTACATCCTCTCTCCCTCCTTCTTTTCCTCTCTCTAAGCCTTGGGTGAGGCTTTAAAAATAAAGAACCATAATTCATAGAACATGCAGTTGAGGGAGCAGCGGCTATTCTGAGAACTAATACCATCAGTCTCAAGCAGCAGCGTGTCCGAGCGCTGGCTGCGGGTTTTCCATGGTTCTGACTCAGAGGAAGGATACAGCAGTAGGGCAAGGCTTCCCATAGCTTCAGTCTCCCCAGGGAGGCTAAACACATAAGGAGCATTAAAGAGCAATGCCTGCAGTATCTGTATGGCCCAGCTCCAATACTGTGTGGATTCCCAAGGTGCAAAATCCTTGGGACTAGAACCATGTGAAGGCTTCATGGAAGAGGTGCACCCACAAAGGAAGAATTTTGTAAGGAAGTCATGCTAGGCAGGAATGCCCTCTAACTCCAGCTCCATCCGTGCTGACATATTCTCTTAGGTCCTACCTCCAAGCATTGGACCAACTTCCAGTCACTCAGCTACCGTTTCCAAGGTTTTGCCTGTCCTCCAACTGCAGCTTCTCCGAGTTCATGGACAGTGATCCTTTGGTTCTAATCCTTGGACAGCTGGGCTGGATGGGTCAGGCCACAGTGGGAATGTGGACATTCTGACGGTGTGACTCCCACCCTCAGGGCTGGCTGCAGTGGACCACATCAATGCTGCCATCCAGGAAGGTGACCCCAAGAGCACACTGCTCGCACTGGAGAGACGGGAGGCCCAGCTGCCTGCTGTTTATCCCTTTGCAGCTGCGATGTATCAGAACGAACTTTTCAGCCTTCAGAAACAGAACGCCATGGTGAGTCAGAGGAGACTGCAGTTGTGGAGATGTTCAGTATGGGTCCAAGCCATGAGGAAGGCTGTTTAGGAGGTGAACAGGGGTGTAGAGTCTTTAACTTGTTCCAATCCCCGTCTTGTAGGCCTCCCTGTACCAGTTTCATGGCTGCCTTCTCCTTTAACCTGCTTTTCATCCACGTAACGAATCTAAGAGCATAGTTAGGAAGTGCAGACAGAGCTCTACACAGATACCCATTGAAAACGGGTGTTTCTTGTTCGCTGTGATTTTTTAAAGTTTTTTGGATCATTTTTAAACTTTACTGAATTTTAAAATGTGGGTTTTTTTTAATTTACCTTTATTGTTGAAAGTATTACAGATGTCCCCTTGGTTTCGTTGGTGGTGGTGGTTTTTTTCCCATTGACCCCTCTACTCTGCACCTGCCCCTCCCAGGCCTTCACCACATTATTGTCTGTGTCCATGGCTGTGCATATCTGTCATAATAAAAGCATAACATGAAAATCAGCTGAACGACCAAACAGCAGAACGACTGTCCGGACAACCTTCCGGACGACCACGCTATGACACATACCGGGGCCAGGCCAGCCAAAGTGGGTGCCATGCGATTGGTCGGGGGTTGGGGGGGTCTCGCCATTGCCCCACGATTGCCCCACAGAGGGAGGCCCAGGCCACCCTCTGCCCTGCGATCGATTCAAGCCCTGGCTAGGTGGGCAGGGCCACCCTCTACGTGGTGATGGATCGCAGAGCCCCCACTGGGTGGGCAGGGCCTCCCTGTATAGAGCAATCGATCACAGAGTCTGAAATGTTATGTTTTTTTAATAGAAAAATAAGCTCAAAATCAGCATTTATAGAAATCTACAATTAGAACATTAGCACCATGGCTTTAATTTTTGTAAACTTATGCTCCTTAATATGTGAATAGTATTAAACAGTAATATTCATATAAGGTTAGAGTAATTAAGAGCATGTGTACTACAAATTCAGCTAAACAATGGAACAAAATGAGAAGTACTGGAACAGAGCCAAGAATTTAATATATGAGAGAGCTAGTATTTTTAAAGGTGGGGAAAGGAATGAAACCCTTAACAAATATTTCACCACTTGGAAAAGAAAACATTACCTCACTGCACATATCAGAATAAATTTTCAGTATAAAAGGTTAATGTGAAAAAAATTATCTTAAATTAAAATTTTAAGGAAACATAAAAGGACATTGGCTCTTAAAAATTAGAAACAGTACTGATCCACCAAAAAAATGTGGGAGGGGGGCAAAAGCATAAAAGGGCAACTCACAAAATATTTAGTATTCATAATGACAAACACACAAAAAATGTTCAAACTCAACCAGAAGTAACTAAATGTAAATTAAATCAAAATACAGTTGTTTTTAGAAATCAGACTGGTGGAGAGAGGAGAGATCTAACCTAGTGTCGGCACGGATTTGGGGCAGCAGGCACCTCCTGCACAGTGGACAGGAGCATGAGTGGTGCAGCCTTTCTGCAGGGTGATCTGAATGGTGTGTATCGAAGGCTCTTAACCATTTCCCTGACGATCACATTCCTAGGAAAAGAATGTGAATCAAAAGTTTGTAGCCACAAGGCTGTTTCATAGCATTGTCTCTAATACTGAAAAGCAGAAACAAATGACATGTTTAAGATTAAGTGGAAAATTAGCCGAGACCAGTTTGGCTCAGTGGATAGAGCGTCAGCCTGCGGACTGAAAGGTCCCGGGTTCGATTCCGTTCGGGGGCATGTACCTGGGTTGCGGGCATATCCCCAGTGGGGGATGTGCAGGAGGCAGCTGGTTGATGTTTCTCTCTCATCGATGTTTCTGACTCTCTATCTCTCTCCCTTCCTCTCTGTAAAAAATCAATAAAATACATTTAAAAAAAAAAAAAGATTAAGTGGAAAATTAGATTAAAATAGATTAAAATATATGGCATTATCTTGGGTTTTTTTGTAATTAGAAAAATAATAAGTTGGTTTCAAAACACTTCTGTAGTCCTGGCTGGTGTCACTCAATGGTTAGAGTATTGGCCTGTGCACTGAAGGGTCAAGGATTCAATTCCTGGTCAAGGGCACTTAACTGGGTTGCAGGTTTGATCCCCGGCCCCAGTCAGGGTATGTGAGGGAGACAACCAATTGGCTCTCACATCGATGTTTATCTCTCTCTCTTTCTCTCTTTCCCTCTCTCTCTCCCCCCCATATCACCTTCCTTTCTCCCGTTCCCTCTCTCTTAAAAAAATAAAATCAATGGAAAAAATATCCTTGCATGAGGATTAACAAAACAACAACAACAAAAACACCTCTTATAAATGTTTGCATAAATTAAAAATAAATAGAAGAACATATACTAAAGGACTGGGGTGGTAGGACTTGCTTATTAAGACTTCCTATGTTGTCTAAATAGATTCTATTTTTTTAAATATATTTTTTATTGATTTCAAAGAGAGGAAGGGAAAGGGAGAGAGATAGAAACATCAATGATGAGAGAGAATCATTGATCAGATGCTTCCTGCCCGCCCCCTACTGGGGATTAAGCCCGAAACCTAGACACAACCACAACCTGGGCATGTGCCCCGACCAGCATCGGACCATGACCTCCTGGTTCATAGGTCAGTGTTCAACCACTGAGCCACACCAGCTGGGCAAAAGATGCTATTTTATAATAAAAGAAAAATAGGTTATTTCCTCAAATTGCATTAATATTTCCTGCTACTTCTCTAGCTTTGAAGCCCAAGGCTCCTGGAACTCTACACAGTCATTCATCCCCGTTTGGTGAATAGTCAACTAATGACTATTTCTTTATCTTTCCTTATCATTTTTGTTGTGTACCACTTTAGATATTTGTGGATAGTTCACTTGAAAGGGTAAATAGGTGAATCTCAAATGATTCCATTCTACCCTTTACTTGTAATTTTATACTTTCCCTATGTGTTAAACTTATAGTCAATATAAGATATTTAGATAAAATTTAGTTACATGTCCCCTATAATAACCTCTTCTTCCCATTTGCTTTGGAAGGGAAAATTACGCTTTGTTACTCTAAAATCATTTTGTTGCAAGATTTCTGTGGATATTCAGAAATCTATATTATAAATATTACATACATATAAAATACATATAATATCCTAGATGTAAAGATATGTATCAGATGTTTTTTATTAATTCATTTTTATGCCCACTTTGTGTTCCTTCAATATATGGAAGAAATAACCTTTAGGAAGTTAGGCCAAGTTAGTATAAAATGGTTAAATGGAAGATAAAATTGAAGAGGAAAAGTGTTCTAAAATCTAAGATGTACTTTTTAAATAAGCCAAATTCAGATTTGTAAATCTGGAGATTCTTATTTATTTTGCCAAAAGATAAACCTCACATTTCTTTAAACATCTAGATGTTATAGTACATTTTAAAATGTTTACCTAGTTATAAATATGTGACTAACTTTTTGAAGCTGGAATCAATATTCTTACCTTAAATATTTTTATTTAGTTTTCTGGGGCTATAACTTTTAGGTGAAATTCTATCCTCTTTTCCTTACCCTTAATTCAAGTTGGAAATCATTAGTTATCCTAATATCTTACCTCACACTCTCAGACAGTGACAACATTCTCTAATGCTTGGCTTAATTATTTGGTGAGACTGAGCCTGTGAGCAGCCAATACAGCTGGGAATAGGAATCAGCTATGGGAATGCAGTTGTTTTCTGAATCATAAATGTTGGTTGTAATGAACTCAGTTGCCAAAACCACCTAAGAAAATCCTGGAAACCAATTTACTTCTTCTTTAAAGTCGGTGAAGAATAGGTGACCAGGGAGCTCTTTTTCTCCTGGGTTGTCAAAATCTTTGACTTTTCATCATTTTTTGAAATGTGCATTCTAAACCCCCATCACACCCACAAGGTGTGTGAACTTAACTGCCATGTTTCCCGACAGAACTACTTGGCCCACGAGGAGCTCTTGATTGCGGTGGAAATGCTGTCTGCTGTTGCTTTACTAAATCAGGCCTTGGACAGCAAGGACCTGGTGTCTGTGCAGAATCAACTTAGAAGCCCAGCAATAGGCTTCAACAATCTGGATGAGACATATGTTGAACGGTAAGATGTTTTCCAAAACTCTTCTCAACGCAGAAATGTATGTTTGGCAGATCTCACAAATAAAGGATTTGTTACTTATTGAAGAAATCCATATAGCCATGCTCATTTTCTTGAACGTGAATTACCTAACTAACTTTCAAGAAAATGAGAGTTAGTCTACTTTGTTTTAAGAGTGTAATATTATAGTTCCTCCTATACATTCTTCCTTTTAGTGAAGCAGAGGTCTAAAAATGATCATCCTATGGAAATTGCTGACTGACTTTGTCATTAGCAAAGATTATATTTGATAGGCTAAAAATGCAAGAAATGTTGAAAACATACCTTCTCCATACCTTCCTTTGGGCTTCTTTGGGAGATGACAATATATAGAAAAGTGGGAAGGAACCTTAATAATCCTCTGGTTCAATTCTCTTTATGTTACTGATGAGGAAACTGAATCTGGATTTATCAACCCAAAATTTGGCAACTGGGCCCCAAATCTCATTTTTCTGGTGGTTAAACCAAAGGAATGCTGAGAGCACAGTGGACCATGGCAGTGGGTAACAATCTCAGTTTAGTATTTTTTGTTTCGTGTTCCTTAAATATGGTACTAGATAATACAATCGACAGTATTATAAAACACTAGAACAAGTCCAGAGAGAACATTAAGGGCCTGGAATAGGAACCCAATGAAAGATTCAGGCAAGACAAAAGCCTAAATAAAAAACCAAGTGATTTTCCATCCTTGTGACCACCAGGGGGAGATGTCTGCTTAGATCTTGACAAAACTCTTCAACTATTGTTTCTGGAACTGCTCAAATAGAAAGGTTGAGTAATTCTCCTGAGTCAATATAGTTGTACAGGAAAAAAATTTTTTTTAACTTGGTGTTTGACCACTTGTCCATGTAGAGAATAGCCCAAAAGTAGGAGGACACTGGATTTTCCTTGTTTTTAGTCTTTTGGAGAAACTGATGCTCTTACACTACATATATTTGGCCACCTGGTTCTTTATGCCTCAGAGTCTCTTTCCAAGGTAATTTATTTCTACTATTTCTACTGTTTCTGTTCATGACACCACCCTCTCCTCCACGCTTAGAAACCTCAAGTTCAGCTTGAGTTTTCCCCTGCCCTCTGCCAGGCAGCCTCTTGCTGTAAACAACCCACTCACTTCTCTCCCTGTCAGTATCCAATCTGTGTGCAATACCTCTGCAAAGTGTCTCCGTTTCCCAGCGACCACCTCGTTTTCACTTTTGCTTCTATATATAATAACCTCCAGATTGGTCTTCCTAGATCTTATCTGTCCCTATTCTTACCTAACCAGGCTTTGCTCTGCTCTCTCTTAGAGTTGGAGTAGAAGACAGAGCTGGTCACTTCCTCATGAAGCCTAACAGCCTACTGGGGCACTCATGGGGAATCTGGCTGAGAGAATTGTCAAGGCTGTCCCACAGATTTAGCATCCCTGGCCACGCCCTCTAAAGGACAGTCCCCCCTCCCTCCAAATCACCCATTTTGATTTTCAAAAATCTTCTCTTTCCCCATCCCAATTGACAAATAACCCATTGAGGAAGGAGTCCCACATTCCATTTGAGAACCACTTTTACACCTGTGGTTTTCAACTAGGGCCTACAGATACAGCCTCGGCCTCAGAGTTCAAGTATTCTTACGTTTTAATAATATTTTTAAAAATTTTTGAGGGAGCTCACTGCCAACCCTGGTGTGTGGTGTCATGTGACTAGGTGCACTCCTAGCTCTCCCACTTGCACGTGTCCCAGGAGGCCGCTGACAGGTTTGCGTTTGTGCCAAGTGAGGTGGAGAGGTGGGATGGAGAGCTGCGGGGTCCCATGAAGGGGAAAAGGGGAGGGAGGGCCAACTCCGGGACCACGGGGACAACACATGCAGTGAGCACCTAGGACCAGTGGAGGATGCTGTGGTTCCAGGGCGCCATCCTGGCCGCCATCCTGTTGGCCAAGAGGAGCGCACAGTCTTCATGGTGTTCATGGGAAGTGATGGCTGCAAGTTGGGAAGATGAGCAAGTGACAAAAGCATCTTCAAACAGTTTTTTTGCTATTAAAGTCAGTACCAAAAGTACAGCCTACCTACAATTTTCACAAATCTATCCTCTAGTAGAGCCGTGGGCAAACTACGGCCCGCAGGACGGATCCGGCCCGTTTGAAATGAATAAAACTAAAAAAAAACAAAGACCATACCCTTTTATGTAATGATGTTTACTTTGAATTTATATTAGTTCACACAAACACTCCATCCATGCTTTTGTTCCGGCCCTCCGGTCCAGTTTAAGAACCCATTGTGGCCCTCGAGTCAAAAAGTTTGCCCACCCCTGCTCTAGTATGCATTCCACCCAGTTTCTTTATTTTAAAAAAAGTGTTTTTAACTGATTTTTAGAGAGAGGGAGGGAGAGGATTAAAGAGAAACATTGAGGAAAGAGAAGAATCATCTCATCAGCTGCCTCCTGCCCGTCCCCCACACTGGGAATCAAGCTGAGAACTGGGCATGTGCCCTGATGGGGAATCGAACCAGTGACTTCATGGTTCATGGATTGGTGTTCAGCCACTGAGCCACACGGGCTGGTTCACCTAGTTTCTTTATTGGAGACAGTAGAATTCCCTTGGCAGTAATAGAAGGAAGTGTTTCTGCAGATGAACTTGTTACCAAAATTCAAAGTCTGGCAGATGCACTCATTAAAAGGAGAAACTTCAATGGCAGATGGCAGCCAGTCAACAAGGTCAGTCTCTACTCCGTCCAGCTCATTCAAACCTAACAACACTTCCGAAAACTCTCAGTCCGGAAATGGGGAGCTTTGTGGGACACCACCCGCTTCTGCTACAAACTCAGATTCTGCAACAGGAGAAAGATCCAGCCATGCCCTTCCGTCTCAGGACCTAGTGGGTGTTCACATCAGAGACCAGCGGAGGACCTCACTGCCAGAGCAGAGACCAACCCAGACACTTGACGAAAGGAAGAGAAGAGAGAAGGGAAGAGGAAGAACACAGAGAGAGGTTAAGAAGGAAATGGAGAGGAGAAAAACTGGAAAAGAAATGTTGGAGTATAAAAGAAAGCAAGAAGAGGAATTAGCAAAAAGAATGTTCGAGGAAAGAAACGGAAAAGTCAGAAAGAAGATAGGGCAGCTGGAGAGCATACAAAACATCAGATTGCATTGGCCCGTGCAGAGAGCTACCCATTTTCCAAGTACACGGGAAGAAGTAGAAGCTCTAACGCTGCTGCCTTGCTGGCTACACAGGCTGAACCGGAAGTTAAGAGGGACGCTTCTGCAAGAGAAGGAAGCAAAGTTGCAAGAATTCAATTCCATCTTTCTGGTGGTTCTCTCTTTACAAATCAGTTCCCTTCTGAGGCTCCTCTAGAAGAGGAAAGGCAGTTTGCTGCACAGGCTGTTGGCAACATTTATTGTAATTTTTCAATAGCAACCATTTTCCCAGGAAAGAGCTTACCAAAGAAGTGTATAAAAAGAATTTATTGGATGTGAAACTTGCCCCCAGTGCGCCAGTGGGACTGTTGCCCAGTAAGAAGGCCAGCTACATCCCTGGTACATTTTCCAGTGCAGACTTTTGGACACTGTTGGGGAGAGTATTTTGCCATTCCTTGCCATCTGGGGATTGATTAGCAACTTGTTGTTCAGTAATCCTTCCTCTGCATGGATCTCAGTGGGAACAGCATCTTGGGAACCTTCAACCCT
The DNA here is from genome assembly GCF_964212035.1 of Myotis nattereri. NCBI lineage: Eukaryota > Metazoa > Chordata > Mammalia > Chiroptera > Vespertilionidae > Myotis > Myotis nattereri. The sequence goes on from NC_138079.1 coordinate 40,874,227, forward strand.
TGCATTGGCTAGCAATTCAGGGGTAAGCATCAGAAGGAGAGTGCTTGAGAAATGGGGGGAAGATTTTTTAAAAGGAGGGGAAGATACATAGATTGAGGGGCCCAAGATGATGGTGAAGATGAAAACATTTGGGATGGAAATTCTACTCAACAGGTGTGGTGTGACAAGTACATTAGGTGCAGTGATCATTGTTTCTTATATGGTTTAATTAAACTAAAATTCTACTGGAGAAGTGGGACTGCTTTATGTCTTCTAACCAATCTATAAAATGTCTCTTTATTCCTGCTTAGTGGGTTAAAGTTGTTTAACTCAGACAAGTCAAGAGATAAAGTAACTCACTGCTATAGTAACTCCGTTGCATATAGTAACCAACTGCTAGAAACCTAAAGAATCAAAAGAGCTGCCACAACCTCCCTTTATCAGTTTTCTTATTCAGTATTTCATATATCCATTGGCCCTGTGCTCTCAGATAATACATTTTGTTTAGAGCTATTTTACTCCTAAGTCCACATGAAGTAACTGATATGGCATGGAGTAATTTGACTCTAAGTTAGAGCATTTTAACTAGCCAGTCAGGTGATTAATGGTTTATTTTTCTCTTTCCGCTCATCAGCTGCAAGCAAAATCTTATAGTTTTTAATCTTAAATAAAAAAATTCTTTTTTATTTAAGCATTTTCTGGGTCACCTGGACGACCCAATACCGATTGCGTTTCAGGGCCCACTTTGGTTCCTGTGTTGACAGTTGCATTGGCCTCCGTGAGCTGCCATAGCCTCAGCAGTTCACATTTAGTGTCAGCTTTTCACCCAAGTTCTTGGAAGCCCAGTTTACAGGTTTTCAAGTTTAAGAAATGTTGCTGGATCTGGACCACTCCTTATGGCTGTGCAAGTTCATAGAACAAGAGTACGGGCATGGCCGCCTGGATGAATTCTTACAGAGTCTGTAGCTATTTATCGTGGCTCCCCCCCTTGGGACTGTGTTTTCCCAGAAAGATTCTTTTGTCTAATTCTCAAAAAAGTGATGTAGGATTGGCATGGCTCTAGGCATGTGCTGTTCCCAGACTAAATGTCCTAAAATGTAGCTGGGTTTACAATGCTTCTGTGTTTAAGTGTTCCCAGCTCTCGTCTGAATTAAGAACAGACTCACTCTAAACGTGTTCTGCCCTTAGCTGCAGGTGCATCTTTCCTTGCATTTTGCCGATCGGCCAAGCTGGGTCCAAACACACTGTACTTTCTAGCTGCCTCCGCCTGTGTGTGCTCCTCTCACCGCCAGGAACATACCTGTCTGCTGGCACGGTATTGGAGCTGCCAGGCCCTGCCTACCATGGATTATACGTCCATGAATATTTCCATGCTTCTTCCCACCCTGGCTAATGTCATATCATATCTCCTGAGAATTAGCATCATGTGGTGAGGAACACAGTCTTGGAACCAAAAATAAAATTTTAATTCTTCCTATTGAAAAACTTCCTTGGAGTTTTTGTTGTCTTATCCACGAGACTGGTAGCTCCTTGAAGTATAAAGGCTGCATCTTGTTCATTTTAATATCCCTGTGATGCCTGCAGCATATTTTATATATAGTATGTGTTTAATAAACATTTGCTGAACTCAATTGGAATTTTAATCTCAAAACTTCCCAGTCTGTTAGAAATATATTGTTACTAGTTGGCTCATGGGAGATGGTGAAGAGAGCTCTGAGAGAGGTGGGGTAAGCTGCAGAGCACTTTCCAGAGTTCATGCCTTTAACGCTCAGATGGAAAAACCTGCGGAGCTATGTCTTACCCCTAAAGTCGGTTCCCTTTGATTAGTGTTGGTTCATTACTAAAGAAATGATGGGTGATTGCCATTTTTTTCTGTGTTTTTCCTCATTTTATTCCCACTGGACTATCATTTAGATATTAAGCATGTGAGATACCCACAAGGATTCTGCACTCTTTTTTAGAAGGGATGCTAACTAGTGGGAGTTGCCATTTATCCATATTTTTTTATGCTCAGTATTATATGTTACTACTGATGCAGAGTATCTTCATAGGCTTATAATTCTTGGTAAGGGGAAAATCTCACACGTGACAGTTAACCAGTTTCAGGCCTGCATCTGGGGATGTCTCATTCGGCGACAGATAATGCATCATCGCCACTGCTTCCTATTTTGAATGATGTTTTTCTCTCTCAAGCTACTCCGTGGAAGACACCTCAGTGTCATCTGGAGCAGTGGTCGCCAACCGGTGGTCCACGGTTAAGGGGCTGGAATAAGGAGCCCAATGAAAGATTCAGGCAGGCATGCAAAACTTTAAGAAAATTTGTCACAACAAGAAAACAGTTTCAGGCTAATGCAATGTTCATTCTTTAACCTCTGTTAGGAAATCTGCAGGTGCTATTCAGAAGTCCAACTGCATAGTAAATCAATAGGCACATAGAGGATTGGTCTTTATTTCCCTGGAGTAATGCAAAAGCCAGCTAAACTATTGCATGTCATTACTTTGGGCTAGACTGGCTCCTGTTAGCTTATGGATCTAACACTGGTTCTATAAATTTTAAATAGGAAAATTGAGTATTGAGAAATGAAAGTTCCTTAGTAATATATCCAGATGGGTGTCTTTTCCTGTAAAATTTCTCCAGATAAGAACAATAACTGGAGTGATTGGCCAAACTCTATTTTCCAGAGGACTCCGCTGAGTGAGGAAGGCCAGGGGCCAGGACTGAGGTGTGAGAGTGCCGTGGCCGGGAGGGGACACGAGGGTTTTGAGTAGTTGCTCTGAAGCCTTAGGAGCAGTGGACAGGTGAGGAGGGACTTTAAGATATTCTGAATCAACTCATGCACCACCTCTTCAAGAAAACATATAGTGAAGATGTGTGTCATTTAGCAGGGTTTTCTGGAACTACATTTGCATTTTATTTGATTCCTCAATAGGCATATTAAATCTCAGGGTAACCCAGCTATGTTAGGGTTACAGTAGAAAGGACTCTTGCAGCTCACATTGTGGGAGGAACAAGAGTAATAAAAAGAACGCTTGATGGAAGGGTTGAGGGCCATGGTCCTTTAGAGCCAAGATGTGCAAAAGGGAAGAAAATTAGTAATTAGACAAAAAGCAAAATCACAGGCTTGAGGACATCTAAGTTATTTTTGTTTTGTTTTGCCTGAGTTAGGTACGAAGCTGGGTTTTGAGGAACTTTCATGAAACAGCATTTGTGCATAAAGTATTTCTAAGAAAAAGAACACCACTAGCATACGTGAGCTTGTTGTATGTTGACAAAGCTGCGCGCCAGTTTTAGTTGCCTTTCTACTCTTTGTCTCACCTCCTAACAAACACTTTTGGCCCCTCGTGTCAAATATAAGAGGCTTAACTTGAACAAAGAATGAATGTCTTTTTGTTATTAGTGTCATGATCCTTCTCTCTTCCACAGTTATGCAGATGAACTACTCTCCATTAAACTGGACATTTTGTCCCAAGGGCAAGAGACCTTAAGCTGGAATGAAATTCAGAATTGTATTGATATGGTTAATATTCAAATTCAAGAAGAAAATGACAGTAAGTATGGAATATTTTTTTTCTCTAGTATAGTGGTAGAATAAGGTGTCCCGACACCTTCTCTAGATTAGGGCTACAGATTTTGCTCATGGAACCCTATGAAAGCACACTCCTCTAACATGTATGCGTGTATTTATATGTAAATTGTATGCTTATACTATTGTACCAACATATTATAACATTATAAAAATATATAAAAAGACATGAAAGGACAGGCTAAAAATACATGTAAGCGGGGTGTGGAGAGAGCAGAGCGCCTGAAGGATGGCTCCTCTGTGTATAACACATCCAACAGCAACCTGGGCTTACTCCTCACGGGTGGCAGGATGCTATGGCCTTCCTGTGACATTACGCCCTATACATGAAAAAAATACAACAACAGCCATACATAGGGGTCCTAATAACTTTTATTTATTGACACTTCACAGTTGACTGCTCTACATAACTCAGTTGTTTAGGCACTTAACTTTATTTTGACTTTTCATTTGGACATTTTCCTGAAATATGACACATGTTCCTGCCCTTGGAAGAAATTGGAACATAATCTAACTGTCGCCTTATAATCAGAAGTCATGGTGATTTGTTGTGTTTCTAGAAATTATGAGCTATGAGCATGAAAGCGGGCAGTCCCAAGAGGCTATGCCCTGAAACATGCTTTCTTGAGTGTCAGCTGCTTCCTTATCATTTGCCTTTTGCATATAAAAACAGTGGGGAATAAGGAGCTGTGTAACTTTAGCAATCAGTTATTCACTAATTTCTGTAGCATGAATTACCAAATTCAAGCTTAAAGCAGTTTTTTCCATCATAAAAACCAGCAGCCCTGGCTAAGGTGGCTCAGTTGATTGAGCATCGTCCTGTGCACCAAAAGGTTGCTGGTTCAATTCCCAGTCCAGGCACATGCCCCAGTTTGGGGCTTGATCCCTGGCAGGGGGTGTACAGGAAGCAGCCAATCCATGTTTCACTCTCACATTGATGTTTCTCTGTCTCTCTCCCTCTCCATTCCTCTACAAAATTAATAAAAAAAAAAATACTTTTAAAACAAACAAACAAAACAAAACCCTGGTGTTTGTGTCCTGTTACAAAGCTCAGTGCCCCAGCCCTCTGCCTTTCAGCCTTCCTCCTTGATCCCCCGCTATAGCACTTGGAGTCTCCTGCACCAATGGTTTGAGTGCTTTGGCTAATGCCACCCAAGGATGGACTCTTTGGGTAGGCAGAATAAAGAATCATGTCTCATCTTTGTTTTCTAGCTTTTTCCCAATTCTTTATTTTCTTCACTCTTAAAATTTTTTTTATTGAATTTATTAGGATAACTGGTTATTAAAATTATAAAGATTTCAAGTGTACAATTCTATAATACATTATCTGCATATTGTATTATATATTCACTAGAGGCCCGGTGCACAAATTCGTGCATGTGTGGGGTACCTCGGGGTGGCCTGTGGGGATCAGGCCAAAACCCACAGTTCAATGCTGCCTGCAGCTCCTACCTGCCGCTCCCACTTATCCCGGCCCCACTGCGCCTGCCGTGGGCTTGCACCCAATCAGTCCCGATCAGGAGAGGCTTGCAACTGCCTGCAGCAGTGCTCGCCATCCATAGCCCTGTGTCTGGCACCCTCCCCTGGGGAGTAGCCTGCGGGATTAGGCTGAAGCCAGTTCTCTGACATCCCTCGAGGGGCCCCGGATTGTGAGAGGGCACAGGCCAGGCCACAGGACCCCAACGGTGTTGACAGTTGCATTGGCCTCCGTGAGCTGCCATAGCCTCAGCAGTTCACATTTAGTGTCAGCTTTTCACCCAAGTTCTTGGAAGCGCACTTTACAGGTTTTTAAGTTTAAGAAATGTTGCTGGGTCTGGGCCACTCCTTATGGCTGTGCAAGTTCATAGCACAAGAGTACGGGCATGGCCGCCTGGATGAATTCTTACAGAGTCTGTAGCTATTTATCGTGGCCTTCCCCCCTCCCCCCAGTGCAGGATCGGGGCCAGGGAGGGACCGGGGGAGGCCTCCAGGGCATGTCTGGCCCATCTCGCTCAGTCCTGATAGGCTAGACCCCAGCAGCAAGCTAACCTACCGGTTGGAGCATCTGCCCCCTGATGGTCAGTGCACGTCATAGTGACTGGTTGACCAATTGACTGTCTGCCCCCGGTGGTCAGTGCACATCATAGCAAGTGGTTGAGCGACCTTAGTATATCATTAGCATATTACGCTTTGATTGGTTGAACAGTCAACCAGTCACTGGATGACCAGACACTTAGCATATTAGGCTTTTATTATATAGGATTACCCACAGTCAAGGCTCTTCCCCTTACCATTTATTCCTTTACCCTCTTCAACTTCCCCTCACCCCCCTTTCCCTCTGGTAATCACCACACTGTCTGTGTCTATGAGGTATCTTGGGGTTTTTTTTGCTTATTCCCTTCACCTTTTCACCCAGTCCCCTAACCCCTCTCCCCTCTGACAGCTGACAGTAGTTCTCTGTATCTGAGTCTGTTTCTGTTTTGTTCATTTATTTTTGTTTATTAAGTTGCACATATAAGTGAGATCATATGGTATTTGTCTTTCTCTGACCTATTTCACTTAATGTAGTACTCTTCAGGTCCATCCATGCTGTCATAAAAGGTAAGATTTCCTTTTTTACAGCTGAATAGTATTCCATAACTTTCCCCCAATTCTTTCTGACAATACCTGAAGTCCAGTTCTGCTTTGGTGATTGTAGTGTGTGTTGCTTATGAAAGTGAAGGTGTGTGAATTCTCAGTGATAAACAATTGTAGTTTTACTCTCATCCTTGACTTTGATTTTACAAAGGGGAGGGAACGCCATTTTTGTCCCAGAATATCTTAAGAGCCTTTACTTTTATCAGGAAAAGGGGGGAAAAGTAACCTGTGTATAACTTCAAAAGAGAGAGGTCTTTTGTAGGTGGTTATCATTTTTAAAGAAAAATCTCTTTGGATTGGTATGACATTTCTCTAGTTAAACTGGAATACTGTCATTCTCCATGAGATATGTCACATGGCCACTATCATATTTCTTTTAAACATCTTGTCATGAAGGGCACATGCAATAACCAGCAGAGTTATTTCAGATATTCTATATCATATTTCCTTTCTAGTATTTGAGGAGTTTAATACAGAACATTTAATTTCTTTCTTTTGGCTTATTCTGTTATTCTGTCAAAATGAGGTGTTTTTAAAGTTATTTTAAGTATTGAGCTTGATAACATATATTTAGGTGATTGCTTAAAAAGCTAAAGTTTAAAAATACACCATTGTGTATTCCATGGCAGGAATGTTACAGTGTAGTAATTAAATCATCTGAAAACGCTGAGAATTTTTCATGGACATCTTGAACGTGCTTTACTCTCCCCAGCCCACCCTTGCCTCGTGCTCTCAGGTCTCATCCTCTGACTGATTTGTGATGTGGATAAGGTATGCAGCTAATGGGAAGTGATAAATGTAGAAGGCGAGTTTAATGGAGAAGCTGCTAAATGCATTTTCTTGACTTGGATGCTCTCTTGGTTTCTCACTAGAAAGTTCACTGTTCCCCGTAGAGCCCCAGAGGAGCATTTATGTAGCAGAGACAAGGAAGTTTTCTTCTTTGAATTGCTTTTTACATTTGGTAGGTACCATTCTTTGTAGGGTACCTCCTCTGCTGTCTCAAATACACAACCTCTAAGAGAATTCCTGCCCACTCCCTCATTCTGCCCACATTCTCGTGCGAGATGTTATAGTCTCACATGATGACTTAAGGAAGTGGGCCATGAACTGAGTGAGGCTCAGCAGTCTTTGTTAAAATGGGATTTCCCCTGGATTTATAAACAGAGGCAGTGATACAGATGCCCTGGCGGGGGGGCGGGTGGGGGGAGACAGTGGGGGGGGGGGACTGCTGCGTAGGTCTCTCAGCTCCTATGAGGTCATTTACTATGACCTCAGCAGCTTGAGTCTTAGAAACATGCCAAACAAAACTTAAGCAGGTGTTTTCAATCAAGTCAGCTGGCATGCACTCATCCTCAGGTGAGCAGCCAATGGGAACCCACATTCTTACAGTGTCATTCCGATGCTTTTTGGATGGGGTGTTTAAAAGATTTAGAACAGTCTACCCAAGGTAGGTGTCCAGAGAATGAAATGAAGTAGTCTGTGCTCTCCAGTTCATAACTGCAACAGGGTAAATGATAATGCCTGCCCTGGCCAGGTGGCTCGGTTGGTTGGTGTGTTGTTCCATACACCAAAAGGTTGTGGGTTTGATCCCCAGTCGGACACATACAAAAGTCAACCTCCTGGTCTCTCTCTCTCTCTGTCTCTCTCTCTCCCTCTCTAAAATATATAAAAAAAACATATCCTCAGGTGAGGATCTTTTTCAAATGATGATACCTTGTATATAGATAGTGCTTAGACTTTCCTGAGTTCTTCCAACGTTTTGAGATAATGTAACCTGCATGTTAGGAAAGTACTTTTACTTTTTCTTCAAACATATTTAAGTATGTACTATAATCAGGAATAATTTCTAATCATTTTAGATTGTCCCTTCCATCCTCCAGATAATTGTTTCCATTCTTAGCAAGGTGGTATTTATGGAGTCATCTATTTGGGGGATACTTAGCTCAGTATTTTACTTTAATTTCAAATATCTCAAGATGCAGATACTCATTAAAAATTAATAGTACGTATTCTGTTTCATAGCATATCACATTTTTAAAGTGAATCGTGATTGTTTTGGTTGAAAGATATGTAACTGACACAATAAGAAGTAATAAGTTTGGCTTTAAGCATGTTTATTTTCTAAGCTTGCTGCTTGTTTACGTTCAAGTTTTGTAGTAGTTCTGGTCCATCAGCACTAAGCTGGGAAGCAAAAGCCCCGTTAGTATATATGTGTGTGTGTACAATGTTTATATGCACATGTATGCACATATTTGTACACATACTATAGTTTTATAAGACTGGGTGATAGTTTATTTTTAATAACAAGGCAGTATTGAGAAATGACCTCCAAATGGATCCCTTTTGCTAGTTTCAAAAACTCTCCAGATTCCATAGCTTGGTTTCTGTGCTTTCCATTCCTGGACCTTATAGTCTGTGTCCTAAGATCCTATGCTAAGGTAGAGATGGTGGAAGGTTCAACTGGTGGAATGCTTATTCTTCCCTTAGTACCTCCAAGACTTGGGGCTGCAGGTGTTATCTTACCAGGTGGCATTACTGAAACAATGGCATTCAGTAGCCATACTTGAACCTTAACAATATCCCCAAACATGCATGACTATGGAGTTTTCCTATACTTCCAAGAAAGTATGGGTATCTTAACTGAAATTAAATAAAATTTCAAATTATGTTTTTCACTTACACTAGCCACATTTTAATGGCCTAATACGTGTGGGTAATGGCTTCTGTATTGGAAAGCCCAGATACAGAGCATTTCCATCGTCACAGAACATTCCATTGAACATCACTGGGACTATATTGACCTGGAAATTCACTCTAACACTGTAGGGAATTGTTTGCTTTTGGAACTCTCTGTTTTGGCATTTTTTACAGAGTGGTGAAGTAGAATAATCCAAAGAATAGAATATATATCCAAATGTGTTTGCATTTCAGTTTTTTTTTCCCCCTGTATATCTCTACATTAAATTCTTCCAGCACTGGTATTCTGTGATTCCATCATCCACTGTCTAAGTGAGGGTTGCCTTAGAAATTAGCATTCCTGCTGCTACTTGTATGTAAAGCTAACCCCTTTTTTATAGCAGCTTCATTGAGACATAATTCATATACCATAAAATTTACCTTTTTATTGTTTTTATGTATTTAAAAGTTGTATAACAGTTAAAAGACTCCTGTTCAGCTAGTCTTCAGATGGTTATTCTGGTTGATTTTTCTGTACTTTAGCTGCAATCTGATATGGTGCTGGGAGGAGGTGAGTGTGAACCTCCACCTACTTCACCACCATCTTGTTGTCTCACCACTGTCTAAATTCACAACATTTCATCACCCCAGAAAGAAGCTTCATACCATTAATATCCCCGCCTCCCATCCCTTAATCTACTAATCTACTTTGTTTCTCTGGATTTTCCTGTTCTTGACATTTCATATAAATAAAATCATGTAATATGTGGCCTTTTGTGTCTATTTTTTTTTTCCACTTAGCCTAACGTTTTCAAGGTTCATCTATGTTGTATCACATTTCAATATACTTCATATTCTTTCCTAGGATAAATAATATTTCATTCTATGGGTAGACACTTTGTTTATTCATTCATCAGTTGATGGACATTTGGGTTGTTTCTATTTTTAACTATTATGAATACTCATTCTGTAAATATTCATGTTAAGCTTTTGTGTGAACATATGGTTTCTGTTCCCTTGAGTACATACCAAGAAGTAGAACTGCTGGATCATATGGTGGTCTGTGTTAACTGTTTTAAGGAACTGACTGTATCATTTTCCATTTCCACCAGCAATGTATGTCCAGTTTCACCACATCCTCACACCACCTGTTATGGTTTGTGGGTATGAAGTGGTATCTCATTGGGATTGGGTTTTGCTTTTTGCTAATAACTAATGATATTGAGCATCTTTTCATGTGCTTATTAGCCATTTGTGTACCATCTTTAAAGAAATGTCTATTCAAGTCCTTTACCCACTTTAAATTGAATTTTCTTTTTTTCCTTTGAATAGTAAGAGTTACTTGTATATGTGGCCTACCTGTGTACAAGGTATACAAGTCCTTAATCAGATACAGGACTTGTATTTTCTCTCATTCTGTAGGTTGTCTTCATTTTCTTTGATGATGTCCTTTAAAGCACAAAAGTTTAAAGTTTTATAACATCCCATGCATTTCAATTTTTCTTTTGTTGTTTGTGGTTTTGGTGTCATAGCTAAGAAGTAGTGCCTATTTCAAGGCCACAAAGATTTATTCCTATGTTTCCTTCCAAGAATTTTATAGTTCACTAGAGGCCTGGTGCATGAAATTCGTGCATGGGGGCGGGTGTCCCTCAGCCCGGCCTGCACCCTCTCGCAATATCCCTAGGACATCCCTCTCGCAATCTGGAACTTCTGGCTCCTAACCGCTCACCTGCCTGTTTGCCTGATCGCCCCTAACCACTCTGCCTGCCTGCCTGATTGCCCCTAACCCCTCTGCCTGCCTGCCTGCCTGATAGCCCCTAACTGCTTACCTGCCTGCCTGATCACCCCTAACCGCCTCTGCCTCAGCCACCTCTGCGGCAGCGAAGGATGTCCAGAGTGACGTCTGGAAGGTTGTTCAGCTGTCTGGTTTAATTAGCATATTATGCTTTTATTATTAGAGATGCTTTTACTTCTAGGTCTGTGATCCATTTGAGTTATTTTTTTGTGCATGGAATAATATAGGAAATTTAATTTCATTCTAATTCATGTGGTTATCCAGTTGTTATAAAAACTATTATTTGCCTGTTGAATTGTCTTGTCATCCTAGTCAAAAATCAACTGACCATAACTGTAAGGGTTTATTTCTGAATTTTAAATTCTATTCCATTGATCTGTATATCCTTACCCTAGTACAATGCAGTATTAACTGTAGCTTTAGTAGTAAATTTCAAAATTGGGAAAAGTCCTTCAACTTTTTCTTTTTCTTTTTTTTTTCCTTTTTAAAAATTTTTTTATAGTTTAAATGCACTAATCTTTATATATATATACATATATATATATGTATATATATATACACATATATATATGTATATATATATATATATATATAGTTCAAAGAGGAAGGGAGAGGGAGAAAGAGATAGAAATATCAGTGATGAGAGAGAATCACTGATCGGCAGCCTCCTGCATACCCCACGCTGGGGATCGAGCCCACAACCCTGGCATGTACCCTTGACCAGAATCGAACCTGGGACCCTTTAGTCCACAGGCCGATGCTCTACCCACTGAGCCAAACCAGCTAGGGCAACTTTGTTCTTGTTTTCAACATTGCATTATTTTATTCTTGGTCTATTGCATTTCCATATGAGTTTTAGAATCAGCTTGGCAATGTCTGTTAAAAAAAATAGGCAGCTGGGATTTTGTTAGGTGTTGCATTGAATCTGTAAATCCATTTGAGGAGTAGTTCCATCAGAACAATATTAAGTCTTTAGAGCCATGAACATGAGATGATTTTTCCATTTACTTAAGTCATTTTTATTTTTTTTCAATGATCTTTCATACCTTATGCTTTTTTTGTTAAATTTATTCTTATTTATTCTTTTTGTAATTATACTGTATTTGTAATTAGAATCTATTATATATGGATTTTCCCCTTACTGTTGTTTCAGATTGCACATTGCAAATATATAGGGATACAATGGATTTTTGTACACTGATCTTATCTCTCACAGCCTTAGCTGTACTTGTTTATTAACTCTTATAGGGTTTTTTTGTGTGTGGATTTCCCACCCCACTTCCTAACTCCATCTTTGCAATTGCTGATTCTGGAGAACTTATAAAGTACTGTGGTTTAAAAGAAAAACTTTCTTCATTTTCCAGGAGTTGTGGCTGTAGGGTGTATCAATGAAGCCATAGATAAAGGAGATCCTTTAAAGACACTAGAAACTCTGCAGTTACCTACAGTTAAGATTAGAGATGTGGACCCAGAGCATGCCCAGCACTACCAGGATGTTTTATACCACGCCAAATCACAGAAACTGAAGGTAAGTCTCAGTAAGTTCATTTCCTTCACATTTACAGACTAGATAAGGGAAAAGGTAGAAGGGAGGAATTTTTTTTTTTTTTACCCATCTTTTCCTAAAGCTTATGAGCCTCTTTTTCCAGCAATTGCCTATGAATCAGAATGGAAGTAATAGCGCTGTCATTTCCAGGCGTCAAACAAGCCAGCTCCGGAGCTGATGACTGCTTCTACTCTTTTCCTAAAAACTCAGTTGTGAGAGAGCTTTTGTTCAGAGTCCAAGTTCTTGGATATTTTCTGAGCACATACTGTGTGCATAGTGCAGTATGTAGCATCTGGTCCGGGAAAGGGGATCCAAGGAACACGTGACACCATTTGAATGTTCTGTGTCCTTATCCTCAATGCTGAAAAATTGATTGAGGCAGTGCGCATTCTCTGATAGAATAGTTAAATAATAGTAGAGATAGGCATGTGGCCAAGCGCCAAAATGAGGAGTGCACAGGGTGACTCAGAGGTGGTTGGGATTGTTGCGGATTAGAATCCTAAGAACAGTGCAGTGGAAATGGAGTAGAAGCTGTGCCTGAAAGGTAAGGAAGAGTTGGTTAGGTGGGTGGAAAGCAGGATGATTTAGGGAGGAACCAGCATGCTTTGTTCTGGACATAGGACACTGACCTGGTCAGAGTCTCCATAAAGAGCAGACGGTTACCTGGCTGTGGAGCTGGTACTGATATTATAAGGAGTCAGACAGACAGTGGCCACTATTAGAAGGGTTCTGGGCTGAGTGTTAACCTGTCACCTGAGAGTGGGAGTGATCCTACCTGGGTGCTAGCCATTCATACCCTTCATGTCCCCATGTACTAGCCAACCCAAAAGAGGTGAGCCTCTCCTCTATATGAGGCTTTGGAACCAGGAACTGCCTTATCTGAGATGGGAAATACATCCTTGGTTAGAGCAAACATTTATTCATCACCTGATATTTGCTGGGCACGATATTAGTGTCTAATATTCTCACATAATCCTCATAACAGCTCTCCAAACTATCGTTATCATCTTATAGATAATGAAGCTACGACCAAGTTGTCCAATGTTACCCCCAAAAAGTAATTATTTCTGGAACTATGCCCCAGTCTGTGTGACTCAGAAACATATATTAAGGCAGATAGAAAAGGATGTTTATTGCAGCATTGTTTGTAATAGCAGAAGACAAAAAAAAACAAAAAACTAAAATGTCCATCAGGAGGGGCTGGTTAAATTGCAGAGTATCCATACAGTGAAATACACAGAAAAGAATGAACGGTTCTATATTGGACAATATTTAATATGTGTGCTAAGTGTTTGCATGCTTCCACATACACACACAAATGGCATACACACCCATATATATGTGGGCTTATATGTGCGTAGAATATTTCTGAAAGAAGACACCATCTGGAAGGTGAACCAGATAGAAAGTTTGATACTTCTTTTTCTCTCTTCTTGTACTATTTGGACTTTTAAGTTTTTTGCAGAGTGCATGTATTACTTACTCAATGTTTCTAAACTTTCAAAATACAAGGTAAACAACTCACGAAGGGCCAGTTCCGCCAGGAACTTAGTCTAGTTTCTAGAACAGGACTGCTCCAGTTCAGGTGTTCCCTTCAAAGTAACTAACTTTGTCTCAAAGCGTTAGAAATATTTTGGCATCATGTAGTCTCGAGCAGCATACAGAAGTGGTTGCCTCTGGAAGAGCACTGAGTGACTAGAGAAAAGGAGGAAATATTTCCTAATCTTTTAAACTTTGTACTATGTATTACCTGTGCCAAATAAATCTTTAATAAATAAAAATTCACTAAAAGTAGAAAAAAAATAAAACAGTGTAAATCCTGTTCACCCCTCATTAAAGGTGAAGAAACCTGTTCCCTGGGGTGGGGCCTTCTGTGCTGTTTGCCCTCTGATTGGCACGGCGGCGGGGCTTACCCCTACCTACGCTGTACAGGTGCCCTCACGCGGATCTTCATTTAAGCCTCACAGCAACTGTGGGGGGGGGGGGTGCTCTCTCACCTGATGTGAATGAACCTGAGGCTTGGGTTGAATGCCAGGCCAGGGAGTGAGAGAATGAGACTCAGATCCAAGCCTTGTGTTCCCACATCTTAGGGGAGGAGAATAGACCTGTCAACCAGGAAGGGGAGCTGCCACCTGCTGTTGCCACTGATGTAGCTGTGGCCCTGGCACAGGCACACTTACCGGCATCTTAAGATAAAAGTTGTTTGCTTTGGACACAAGGCACCATTCAAATCTTGGTTTTGCCAAAAATTAGGGATTTTAGTCAAGTCACCAAAATTCTCTATGCTTCAGTTTACACATGTAGTACCTATCTTACAGGGTTATAAGGTAATGCCCTGCCCGCAGCCACTTGGGGGTTGTCCTTGAGATGAGCCTGACTCCACAAACGTTTCATAGCATTTCATAGGCCGGCGGTGGAGGTCCCTCCCAGAGCATCCCATTGTGAAGGTTCTGAATCAAGGCAGAACCACATAGCACCCTCCAGAGCACCCCAGAGCCTTCCCGAGTGATCATGAGGTGCCAGCTCTCTGTTGGGCATCCTTCCTTAGTGTGAAAGCAGTGGCTTTAATAGTGTGATTAGAGCATTACATATGAGCCCAGAGAGCTGGGTTCTAGCTCAGGCATTTAAGTACTCTGGCCAGCCCTGACCAGTTTGGCTCAGTGGATAAAGCGTCGGCCTGCGGACTGAAAGGTCCCAGGTTCGATTCCAGTCAACGGCATGTACCTTGGTTGCGGGCACATCCCCAGTTGGGGGTGTGCAGGAGGCAGCTGATCGATGTTTCTCTCTCATCAATGTTTCAAACTCTCTATCCCTCTCCCTCTCTGTAAAAAATCAATAAAATATATATTTTTTTAAAAAGTACTCGGGCCAATAAAATTAGGGGCTTGAACTGTATTGGAACAGCTAACAGGCTTAAAACAGTTCTACGAAATTAATCCAATTTGGTTAAATTCCTATTTTTTCAACATTTTTCTTTCTTTGCCCATTAGTTTTGAAACTTTCTTTTCTCAGCCTGATCTCTTTCCCTGGGGGCGGGGGGAGGGGGGATCTGGTTCTGTTTATTTGGTGGGGTGTCTGCATTTCTTTTTCTTTTCTTTTTTTAAAATATATGTCTTTATTGATTTCAGAGAGGAAGGGAGAGGGAAATAGAGATAGAAGCATCAATGATGAGAGAGAATCATTGCTCAGCTGCCTCCTGCACACCCCCTACTGAGGACCGAGTCTGCAACCCAGGCATGTGCCCTTGGCTGGACCCTTTAGTCTGCAGGCCAATGCTCTATCTATTGAGCCAAGCCAGCTAGACCTGCATTTCTCTTTTAAAACCTCTGTTGTTTTGATAGCTAGTAGTTTCCAGTTGTGTTTTATGGTGGTATTTCTGTGCCTTGCCTTCCCAAGGTCCAAATATGGAAAATAATAGAAGAAAATATATTACTTGTATTGTCAGTATAAAATAAAGCTTGTAAAATATATAGTGTTAAAGGTCTCAATGATAACATCTTCAAAGAATGGGTGCTGAGTTTTATCAAAGATAAGGGACAATGATGTAAGTTGATGAGGATTACTTGGCCATATAAAATATCCTTATATGGTAAACATTACTTGGTCCTTGGTAATAGTATTTCAAGTACAACGTTGAGTAGGCACCAAATTCCTTTTGTCTCTTGGGGAAAGTCTGGGTAAAGGGCATGTTGGCATACACTTAGCAGAGAACACACTTTGTTCACCAGAGGCGGTGAATTTTGAGATATTTTTAAATTGAAGGCTTTGCTTGAGAACATATGAATTATATCCCCACCAAAAGTTCTGTTTTGCTACGTGTAATTTATTGCATAAAAATTAAGTGTGCTTTTAACAAGTGAATATTGTTTCATGTTTTCCATAGATAAAACTGTATTGCATTTGATGACTTTATTTGCAAAAACTAGTTACATACATTTACCTTTTTGTCATCTTGAGACTTATTGTAGATTTGTTTTTCTTGCTTGCTTTATTATTTACCTGATTTTTGTTCTTCACACAACTGCACACATGCTATAAAGGGCCTTTATGGGCATGTGTGTGTGTGTGTTTTAACTTCAGTCCAATGAAATAGGAAACTCTTCACATTAAAAAGTATGCATTTTAAATTTTTTATTGTTTTGATGGTCACTACAAGTATATTGGTCAATGCACATTCTTACAGACTTGAAAACTCATGTCAGCAATATTTCATGCCCTTAACGACTGATATCCTACCTCCTGTCTAATCCCTTTACCTACAGGAAGATGCTGGGCGTCTATATTTAAGCCACAAAAGTAATGGAGGCATTTTAAACTTCTATATGACTTTGAGTATATTCATAGCTTAGCTTCCTAATTTTTTTTTTTATATGTCCAACTAAAAATGGTGTTGCCCCTTGTCATACAGAATACCTTGCTTTCTCTGTTGGAATTTAATGGACTTTCATGCTGCTAAGATGCTTTGGGATTTTATTCTTTCATTCAGCCACATGACAATGTACTAGTAAAGTATGGAGCTGGGCCCCACAGACCCTGAAAAAACTTGAGCCTGGGGTTGCCATAAAAAGCACAAAGAAGGGACAGAACAAGCCCCTTCTCTCCTATACATGGTGCTTAAGTGTTTATGGAACTAATATTTGTTTATAAATGAACTATATGTAAGTACTATAATAAAAATACAATAAAATGCTTTGAAAGTTCAGATTAGAAAAATGAACTTCTAGCTTGAGAATCAGGGAAGAAAGGTCCTTTGGGGGCTTTAACAGATGGAACGAATTAAGGCAAATATGTTAGAAATAGCTTTCCAGTTAGAGACAAAGGCAAAAAGAGGAGAAATCACATCACAGCAAAGCAAGGAGCTTGGCTAGTGTCTACATCACAGGCAAGGTTTACTGGGAAGTAAAATTAGAAAGTTAGCCCTAAATGCCAAACTAAAGATTAATCATTTATTCTAAAACAGTGGAGAGTCCATGGAGGTTTTCGAGCTGTTGTGTGTGTGTGTGTGTGTGTGTGTGTGTGTGTGTGTGTGTGTGTGTGTTGGTTAGACAATCATATTTTATGTAGTGCTCCCCATGATATTTCCAAGTACCCCAACTGGCACCATACATAGTTATTGCAATATTATTGTCTATATTTCCTATGCTGTAGTTTACATCCCTGTGACCATTCTATAACTACTAACTTGTGGTTCTTAGTCCCTTCACCTCTTTCTTCCTGTGTCCCAATGCCCCCTTGCTTCTGGCAACCACCAATTCTCTCTCTGTGTCTAGAGTCCATTTCAATTCTGTTCGTTTGCTTATTTTGTTCTTTAGATTCCACATACAAGTGAAATCATATAGTATTTGTCTTTCTCTGGCTTATTTCTCTGAGCATAATACCCTCTTGGTCCATGCTGGCCCAAATGGTATGATTTCATTATTTTATATGGCCAAGTAATACTCCATTGTATATATGTATCACAGCTTTTTTATCTGCTCATCCATTGAGGGGTACTTGGGTTGCTTTCATAGCTTGTTTGTCATAAATAATGCTGCAGTGAGCTTGGGGTGGGGGGAGGGTTGAGTGAGGTATTCAAACTGATATTTGAGGAAGAAAAATCTGGCAGTGGCCTGGTGAAGTGGAGGATAGGCTGGACAGGAAGAGAATGGTTGGAAGGCAAAGATGGGACTAATGGATCCTAGTAAGAGATATTACAAAGGTAGAATCAGCTAATGAGGCGGCCCCCAGCATGCAAGTGGAAGAAGGCAGAGGAATA
This sequence comes from Myotis nattereri, assembly GCF_964212035.1. Taxonomy (NCBI): domain Eukaryota; kingdom Metazoa; phylum Chordata; class Mammalia; order Chiroptera; family Vespertilionidae; genus Myotis; species Myotis nattereri. The sequence goes on from NC_138079.1 coordinate 40,892,178, forward strand.
AAAAATGACACCAGGTACCAAAAACTGAGATATTAGCTTCTCTCCATGCTGTATCATTGTCCCTTGTCCTATTCTCCTTCAATTCATCTAGAGTAGAAAGCTCATAGAAGGAGGGAAGATAGAGCTATAAAGAGCTTAAAGTACCAGTCAGGTAAATGTGTCCACCACCATGAAGAGAGTGGTGATATTTTTCTCCTACATTGATGTTCTTAAAATACTGATAGTGTTGTTTTTGAAGCACTATCTCTTAGGAGCTTCAAAAGGGATCTAGAGAATGGAGCTCCTTGCACTTACGCACATGTGGTCCCAAGCATGTATGTTTGCACAGATAGCTTCCATTGTTCTCTAAGGTGATTTCACTATTGTAAGATAAGCTGTGGAGTTATCTGTGATTTTTGACATGAGAAAATAAAGGAATGGATCTAAGCAACTATTCAGACTACCAAGGCACAAAGCTATGAGATAGATAAAGTATAAGCTGTCGGTGTTGTAGTAGTAGTTGGCATGGTGAATAATAAGTATAATATTGCTGGGAGCAAAGCAAATGGTAAAAATCACAAGAAGGAGGAGACTCGTCTTAACATACCACAACCACCTATGATCATATGCATTAAGCGTCCGAATGATGACTGTGTAGCAGTAGATAATGACCACAAATGGAATTAAGAATCCAAAGAATGCCAAGGAGATGAAGTAGTAGAGTTGGAAGAGTGATGAAGACTCGCATGCGTTGTGGACATCATGGCAGGTGGTGATGTCCCTGTGGACAAGATAATACTCTTGCTTCAGAATGAAAAATGGCAGCATGTACAAGAACACGGTTGCCCACACCAATCCACATGTGATCAAGGCATAGGTGCGCCTGGGCAGCCCCCGGTAAGTAAAAGGATGGACAATGGCTAGGTAGCGGCTGATGCTGATGCAGGCGAGGATCAGAATGGAGCAGTACATGTTGCCATAAAAGATGACTGTGGTAGCCCGGCACATGACCTCTCCAAAGACCCAGTTGTTTCCATTGAGATGGTAAGCTATTTTAAAGGGCAGCGTGGCACAGAAAAGGAAGTCTGCAGTGGCCAGGTTGATATAGAAAATGGTCGTACAGATGGATCTGGTCCTGAAGAAGAGCATCCACAAGGTCACAGCGTTGGCCGGCACACCCACTGCAAACACCAGGATGTAGATGGCAGGTATCAGTTTGGTACTTAGGGAGCTGCTCAGATACCCCATCGTAGCATTATCCACATGGAGATTTGAAACACTTTCTTCAGGGCACTTTATTTTTACAGTGGTGCTTCCTGTCCAGCCGTCTATAGCAGAAAGGGGGATCTCTTCAAAAAAACTTGTGGGAGCTCCACGGAAGGTCCTAATAGATAATGTTGGCTCTGCCAAGTCATCTGCATCATTTTCCATACCTGTAATTGAAAAGAAGTATTAACTTATGATATTTTGCTGAGCCATATCTGTGATTCAGAAGACATAAAATACACTGTGTGTAGGGTCATTTATATTTTTTATTTAAATATATTTTTATTGATTTCAGAGAGGAAGGGAGTGAAAGAGACAGAAACATCAACAATGAGAGAGAATCATTGATTAGCTGCATCCTGCACACCCCAAAAGGGGGCCAAACCCGCAACCCAGGCATGTGCCCTGACTGGGAATTGAACTGTGACCTCCTGATTCATAGGCCGACACTCAAACACTGAGCCAGACGGGTCATTTTTATTTTTAAAAAATCACTGTAGATCAGGCAATCAAAGGTTTATCATATGCCTAGCACCATGCTAGCCAATGCGGGAGCAAAAAGTAGATGTAAGGAATTTATAATATTCTTAGAGGAAGCAAAATAGCACATCAGACCATTATAGAGCAATGTCATATAATTATAAACTGTATAAGCTTTTAGTCAGTAGTTGACAGTTGTTTGAGTAAAATGTCAATGAAAAGATGAATGTAAACAAAGATAAGCAAGGTTCATAAAGAGATGGAATTTAATAGAGGCATAAGCTTCTATAGATTATGAATGGGCAGAGGCATAGTATGGGCTGTCATGGGATCTAGGAATGTCAGATAAGTTAATGCAGCAAATGTTTATTGCCTGTTTTATTGCATAAAGTTTTAAATAAACTCTCTCCCTGTCTTCAACTCTCAGACAAGTGAGAAAGGTTATACAAAAATGCACTGTCTTATACTAATAAAGTTCATCTGAGAGATGAAGTTGAAAGATTAGGTTACAGCCAAATCTCTGAAGGGCCCCTAAACTGTCCTAAGGAACCATGTGCCCATTGATAGATGCTGGAATTGTACACATAAAAAATTATGAACAGAGGGCTGACCATTGTAGTAGACAGCATAGTGGCACCCCAAAGATTCCACCTGCTGATGCCTGGAGCCTGTGAATGTGTTACCTCACATGGAAAAGGGACTGCAGGTGTGATTAAGGATCTTGAGATGGGGAGGTATCCTGAATTGTCCGGGTGGCCCAATCTATACTAATAAAAGGGTAATATGCTAATTAGACTGGGTCGATTGGCCATCTTCTGGACATCTGACTTCCTTCTGGACAAAGCCATGGTGGTGGGGGCTGAGGCAGAGGCAGTTAGGGGCAATCAGGTCAGCAGGGGAGGGCAGTTGGGGGCGAGATCAGGTCGGCAGGGGGTTAGGGGCAATCAGGCTGGCAGGGGAGGGCAGTTGGGGGTGAGATCAGGCCAGCAGGGGAGGGCAGTTGGGGGTGAAATCAGGCCAGCAGGGGAGGGCAGTTAGGGGCAATCAGGCAAGCAGGCAGAGGGGTTAGGGGCAATCAGGCAGGCAGGCAGAGAGGTTTGGGCAATCAGACAGGCAGGCAGAGGCAGTTAGGCATGATCAGGCAGGCAGGCAGGTGAGCGGTTAGGAGCCAGTGGTCCCAGATTGCAAGAGGGATGTCCGACTGCCAGTTTAGGCCCAAACAGGGATCGGGCCTAACCCGGCAGTCGGACATCCCCCAAGGAGTCCCTGATTGGAGAGGGTGCAGGCTGGGCTGAGGGACCCCCCTCCCACCCCGTGCACAAATTTCGTGCACCAGGCCACTAGAGTAATCATAAGAGTCCTTAAAATAAGGAGGCAAGAGGGTCAAAGTCAGAGCGAGATATTTGAAGATGCTATGCTTCTGGCTTTGAAGATGGAAGGAATCATGAACCAAGGAATGCAAGCAGCTTCTAGAAAAAGGCAAGAAAACAGATTCTCTTCTAGAGCCTTCAGAATGAACAACTTGACTTTAGGACTTGTGACCTCCAGAAATATAAGATAATGTTTTATTTAAACCACTGATTTATGATGATTTGTTATAGAAGCAATAGGAAACTAACATAACCATGATTTTACTTGTGTTTGAGAAGACCTTGGTGACAGTGTAGAGAAGAACTGAAAATGAAAAGATAAGAAATTGGAAGCAAGAGGGGCAGTTTCAGAGTCTGGTGTAATCATTTAACCTCAGGATGGTGAGTTACAGAACTAGAGCAGGGGCAGTGGACAGGGGAAGATGAACACACGAGACTGTGATGGAGGCTCAATGGGACCTGGCATCTGTTGGGTACGGAGTCGGTGGGGGAGAGGCAGGAGGCAGAAATGACTTGGAGGAGGAGGATGCTCCAAAGGAAAGGGGAGAACACAAAGAGAAGCAAAGATCTCGGTGTTGAGTATTCCTGAGTTTGGGTTGCTGCTGGGATATTAGAGTGTAAACTGTCCTAGAACAGGCAGAAAGCCTTAGGTGTGGAGTCCTAAATTTCAGGAATCTAAATGATAAGTACAGACTTTTTAGTCTGCATAGAGGCTGTGGTTTAATTTAGTAGGAGTGGCTGAACAGCCTAGTGAGAGATGTGAGAAGAAAAAAAAATTCAAATGTCAGATTTTTAAGGGGACAGGAGACAAAGGAAGAAAAATCAGAAGATGAAATCGATATGATGATCTGAAAAGTTGGAAATGGGGGGGAAAAAAGCATAAAAACACGACCACATACTATAAATATTTGGCATTACGTGTCCTGTTGATATTACTAATCCTAATTCTTGAAAGTGCAGTTTCAAAAACAGAATAAACCTCAATACTCAGACCTGTTTATCATTAAAGAAGTTTTCCATAAATTAATCTTTAACATGGATAGAAAGTAGATCCTCTCAAATTTGTTACCCGAGGCAAACTTTTATGCTGAATTTAAACTTCATACTTGCCAATTTTAAAATGCTATTTCTCTGCCAGTTCCTTTTCACATGACCTCTGAATTCCTATGTGTTGAATACTTGAGGTTAGTGTTCAGTAACCTGGTTCTCATCCTGCTTTCACCTCTGTCATTCGCCCCAGGTGAAATTGAAGCCTTCCTCATAACCCTCAGATTGCACAAACGGAATTAATTCAGTGTGTCACAAAAAGGGAGAATTTTTTCTGAACGTACAGGGGCAGGGAGGTGCTCCGGTGCTATTTAGGGGAGAGTAGATTAAAGAAAAGAAAGAAAAATCTGAGAAGTGGCAGTGGTTTGTGCCTGTTGAGAGGTGAACTGTGAGGCAGGTTGAGGCACGTGGTGTGATACTTGAGTTTAGTCACACAAACCCTTTTGCTCAGCTTGCATTTCAGAAAATTTCTGTACCTGACAATCCCCCAAATAGAAGTGCCTTCCCAGATAAGCATGAAGCTGGTAAATGGTGGCTGAAGAATACGTCGTACGGGTTGTTTGCCGTGGGGATCTGATAAGAGAGCTTTTGGAACCAAGTGTTTGTCAGTTTTCAGAAAATTCCTGTGATTGAGCAAGACATCAGGCCAAAAACATGCTCAACACTGACTCTGAAAGTCTGGATTCCATTTTCCACGAGAATGTCAGCTGATCTGATTCAGCTTGAGCAAGTCTTATATGGTTTTCCTTAAGAACGGTACTCACTGTGAAAACAAATTTTAATTGATTTTAGAGTGAAAGAGGGAAAGAGATTGATCTGTTTATTCCACTTGTTGATGTATTCATTGGTTGATTCTTGCACGTGCCCCGACTGGGGATCGAACCCCCAACCTTGACATATATTGGGAGGACGTTCTAACCAACTGAGCTACTCAGCCAGGGCCAAATTTTATTTTTTTAATTTGCTGAATTCTTTATACAGGTTTCCATTTAACAAAATGATTCTAAAATGTTTGCCAACCCGGGAAAAGGCCTGAAAGAGGCACTGGTCCAAAGGGAGTGGACTTGAGTCACGTCTCGTTTCTCCCCCACCCGATTGAAGAAAGTCAACTCCCTGCCTTTTACTTTGTCACATTTGAATTCTTCCCCCCTTTTCACTTCCTCCAAACCCCACCAGCATCTTGAAGGAACCTCCACAAGCCTCATTTCTCTTATGATTCCGCTGCATTTTGGTTCATCCACTCCTAGAAAGAGCATTCACTGAATCCTATTCATAAACCCCACATGTGCTACCATCCACTAATTCTCTTAGGGTTCTCCTACAACTACCTCAGTGATTCCAGCTGTGAATGTTAGCAACATTCCTTAATAGAGGTCTGGGGGTTTTATTTAATTTTGGGGTTTCCCCCTCTCGTTGTTGTTTCTCTGCCCAGCTCTCCTGTTCCTAACAATGTTGACTATATTGTGACCTAATGGTAAGAGTTGCAGATGCAGATGTATCCTGAACTGGTGTTGAATAAAATAAAAAAATGTTAAGAGTTAAGTAATAGTATTAGGGAAATTTCATTTCTAAAATTTAAAAATCATATATGAGGGCAGGGAAAACTATAACTCTCATACACTGAAAGTAAAAAATGGTATATTATTAAGAAACACTAATTTATTAGCCTTGTTGGTTATTGAAAGCAGACCACTTGATCTCTGAGAATATTCTTTTTCCCCCTTTATGCCTCACCAGAAAGTAGAAACATAGGATTTTTTTTAAAGCGCTATCTTTGCTGAATCAGAGGAAATGCTTAGAAAATCAAAAACTTCTCACAAAGAAAATTCACTATTGAATTAATTGTAGAGACCAGCCCTCCCCTCCCCCCCCCACCCCCCCCCCTCCCCCCGCCCCGGACCCCATAAGAAAAGGGCTTACCGCTTTGACAGAATGTGGGTGACAGAAGCATGGCTCCAGCCGCTGCAAAGATGAGAGCTTTCATTTTGACCACCTGCATCCTGTTTCCCAAATGTTATCAGACGCGTAAAATGAGGGAGCACGGTTTCACCCCAATTCCATGTGGGTAACAGCAAACGGGAGCTGTGCCCTGTGAAGCTGCTGTGTGCTCTGCAGGCAGGAAACGCCAGTCCCAGGACCTCTTCGGGGAGGGAGTGTGACAGCACTCAGGTTTCAGAGCGCGTGACTCAGAGGGAGCCCTGGGGCACGTGGCCCTCAACTCTCACCCACCCCTAGTAGTCCGTGCCGCATGGGTGCTGTAAACCCCTCCCACACGCTTATGTGCATTCAAGGAATGCAGAGCGTGTGCAGCCCTTTGCAGAAGGAAGAGGAAAATACAGCCGGCCAGCGGTTAGTTCTCACGCCGTCCCCTCTCTCCTTTTATCCATTTTAAAAATGGGTTTCCATCGCTTCTCGGCCTTTTGGCTAAGATCAAGTGTAGTATCCGTTCTTATCAGTTTAAAAATGGGTTTCCAGAGTGCGATTTCTACTTACTCATTAGCTTTTAGAAATCATCCTTTTCTTTATCCTCCCAGCTATTTCAAATCTTAATTCTGAAACTCATTATGTAATTACAAATTAAATACATTATGGAGAGCAAACTTTTTTTATGAAGTTAAAAATTGACAAAGCGCCGATTACTCTGAAAATTCTTCATCAATGTCACAATGACCCGAAAGTGTCATCCGTGGTTGGCCAGAATTTTTGCCATAGCTCATCATATTCTGAGCCATTCAGTAGGGTCAGATAATGTGTGTGTGTGTGTGTGGAGGGGGGCGGAGGCGGGGGGGTGTCAAAGTAAGGGGGTAAAACCACACTATTTGATTAAACACAAATCATAATACATTGAAATGCAGAGGACTCCCTTTATTCCATGGGTGTTGGTGAGCAGGTCTACAATAGGCTTTGATTTTTTTTTAAATTGTCATGAAATATACATAATATAAAATTTACCATCTTAACCATTATTTAAGTGTTATCACATTAAATTTAACACCACTCAGTAGTCACATTGTTGTGTAACATAGAAGCTTTTATGAGTAGTTATATTCTGAAGGATATGATTTAATATTTAGAAAAAATACTGCCTTATAACAGATTTTTTCTATAATTAACAAAACTTAAGGTTAAATGCTAAGCCAGGCAACCCAACAGCCTATTGCCTATAAAATGCAGGAAGAATCAGAAAAATGCAAATTTCACATGAAACTTAAAGGCTTAAGGGATAAGCTAAGAAGGAATTGATCTGCGCAAACTTTTCACACCTTGATAAATTTCACCCCACCAAGTTTTGCAATCAAAAATCAGTCTTTACAGCCGAGGCCGGTTTGGCTCGGTGGATGGAGCGTCGGCCTGCGGACTGGGAGGTCCCGGGTTCGATTCCGGTCAGGGGCATGTGCCTGGGTTGCGGGCACAGGATGTGCAAGAGGCAGCTGATCGATGTTTCTCTCTCATCGATGTTTCTAACTCTCTCTATCTCTCTCCCTTCCTCTCTGTGAAAAATCAATAAAATATATTTTAAAAAAAAATCAGTCTTTACATATCTCTATATGATTTCAGAAGTATATTCGCATTTCGTAGTAGAAATCCCCAAAATGTGCTTTGTACAATTTTGCGTTCTCTATATATGTTACATAAAAGATCTTTTAACAAATAATAAATATTACCTCTGTGGAGGAGAAAAAGAAAGTCTTTAAAATTGGCTGGTGTGGCTCAGTGGTTGAGTTTGACCCATGAACAAGAAGGTCACGGTTTGCCCTAACCAGTTTGGCTCAGTGGATAGAGCATCTGCCTGTGGACTGAAGGGTCCCAGGTTAGATTCTGGTCAAGGGCATGTACCTTGGTTGCGGGCACATCCCCAGTAGGAGGTGTTCAGGAGGCAGCTGATTGATATTTCTAACTCTCTATCCCTCTCCCTTCCTCTCTGTAAAAAAAAAAAAAAAAAATCAAAAAGAAGGTCATGGTTCGATTCCGAGTTAGGGCACATGCCCGGGTTGTGGGCTCAATACCCAGTTGGGGGCGTGTGCAGGAGGCAGCCGATCAATGATTCTCTCTCATCATTGATGTTTCTCTTCCTCTCTCCCACTCCCTTCCTCTCTCTGAAATCAATTTTTTTTAAGTCAGTCTTTATAACATATGATAACACACACTGAGATAGAATGCTATTTTATTGTAGAAATAATAACCAAAAAATAACCACAAAATATTGAGAAGAGAGTACTTTTTTTGTTTCAAATTTCCTAGGAGTCACCTAGTTTCAGGAATGTATGCAGATGGCCTAGTTTCTGTTCACTTGTCTTAATCTATTTGTTACTCATATGCTGAACCTGGCTGTTTAGCTGAAGGTGGAGCCATGGCCATCCTGTAAATATAATAATTCCAATCTTCTACAGAGCTATTAAAAAAAGGATGTTCCATTGGTAGGATTTGGTTTTCACTCTTGGTTTTGCATGTAACTCTAGTAACCTTTATTTCAAGAAGACATGATTTAAACTGTTGGCTTGAATTCATTTGATTTGCAGAGTCTCTCTTCTGTTTAGCTTTTAAAACAAATACCATCAGCTTAGAAGTGGGATTATAACTTCCTTTTCATCTGGGTAAAAGTTTGTATGGTTTGTCTGTTACACTGATAAGTTATGAAGGAATTTGGTAAATTCCCACACAAAAAACCTGAGACATACTTCAATGAACTTGTATGGAGCTTTGTTTTTAGGCTGTACCTTATAGGTTCCCTTTGGTCTTAGAAACAGAAAAAAAAAAAATAGCTCTTGTTCCCCTGTCTCTTTATTCCTCCTCTAGTCTTCAACTTGCCATCGTACTTCCTGTTTGAATCTTCCCCATTCATTCTGCCAAGAAATGGGAAATCTTACTAACAGCTGAGGGTTCCCATATGGCAGATCCAGCTAGAGAGGATTGGGGAAGCAGGCGCCAGGCCTTCCTCGGCAGTCTCCGTTAGCCCAGACGCTGCAGGATTGAAATAAAAGATAGTGTTTCATTTTCAGAACCCCTTCTGCCTACATTATCTCATGTTAGTGTCTGAGAGAAGCAGGGTTGAAGCCTGCCAGAGGAGCTGGTAAATGTTATTTCTCCTTCCTGCTTCTCGCCATCTTGAGTCCTGATTGATGAAGCTGGTTCTCCACGGCTCCAGTGAGCTGCCTTCTCTTCATCACAGCCTTGCTTCAGGATTTAGTACATGACGCTTATCTCTACACATAGGCAACGGTTCCACCCCCCCCCCCTTTTTTTTAATGGAACATTCATCCTTTGCCACAATATTTAATTTCTACTGATAAAATTTTACTTACAATCTTAGACAAGTTTATAGAAAATACAGTTGCTATCTGGAAGTCCCAGTTAATGAGATGCCAGCACTAAATTTGTAGCAAGAGCATAAGAATCAACCTCCAAATTAAAAAATATTAAAGGTAATTCAATACCTTTTATTGCTTCCATCACTTCCTTTCTGAGGCTATTCTTTACCTGGCCTTTTCTCCCCCTGTAACTCAAACCTGCCCCCACCCCCCACCCCCCGATTTACTATGTTAATCCCATCTTGGCTATTTCTGGATTGTGCTTCTACAGCTAATGTCCTCATCACATTGTATTATAATTATTTTTTTTGTATATCTGTCTCTACTCAACCATCAGCTTCTTGAGGGCAACCTCTGTTTTTGTTTGATTTTTTAATGTTTGTTTTATTTTTGTCTCTGTATCTGATAAATGGTGTCATTGTGTTTCCCTCAAATTTAAAGTATCCCATGGCACTCTGGGCTGCCTTGGGAACCACAGTTACTGAGTGACCAGAGCAGAGAGTTTTTGGCGAGGGTGTCCAGAGAAGTCTTTTTTGGAGGGTGTGGCAGTTGGATTAAGGCCCGAATGATAAGAAAGAATCGTAGCCATTTTGCTGGGGTAGAATGTTGTGATCTGAAGGAGGCTGGTGTGAAGGTCTGGAATAGAGAGTAGAGGAATGTGAGGTGAAGCCAGTTCATTAAATCCCCACAGTCCATGGGAAGGGAGTTTTGTTTCCTCCCAACTTCAGGGGAAAGCCTTTGGAGGAGTTTAAGCCAAGGAGTGTTGTCATGAGATGTCCATTTTGAAGAGATTATTTGGTTCTCTGTAGAAGACCACTGTGGTAGAGGGCAAATTTGAAAGCAGCAAAGCAAATAGGAGACCAGTACAGATGCTCAGCTTTGAGATGCTGGTGGGCTGAACTAGAGGGGTGGCAGGGGAAGGGAGAAGTGGTTGTGTTGGGATCTACTTCATTAGTAGCTTGTAGAGTGTATTGGCAGAACTTGGTAGTTGCCGAATAAGAGCTTATGGAAATTTTAATAAGCTGGTTCCTTAAAAGCAGTTACTCTGTTTCATCATTATTCACTATGTTTTTCTTTTATTCTATGTCGATATTCCCAGGACCCTGCTTCTAAAATTCTTTGGCTGGATGAGATACAACACGCAGTCTATGAGGCCAACAGGGACAAGGACAAAGCAAAACAATGTAAGCCCTCACCTCCTTTTGCTGGCCCATCTTGCCTTGCTTGTATCTGCTTATGCTTCTGAATTTTTATTTTTATTCATAATTTTTTAATGCATAAGTTGTAACTTCTGAAAAGGTTGGACTTTTCCTACCAATTTGAGTTCTTGAATACATATGTATACAACAATATGATTCATTGGTTGCACTATTTTCAATGACTTAGGTGCTCTTTCCAGCAAAATCTGAGAATGTAACCAAACAAAACCCAGGAAGCAAAAAATGGTTTCTAAATTTTCAAATTTATAGTTCAGCCAAGTCCTTTTTTACCTTAATCTTTAAAAACTAGCCCATTTTTGCTCAATAAATGTTCATCCTCCCTTCCAGGCCTTTCATTGTATTAATCAGGGTTTTCCAGAGAAAGAAATACATAAATATTTTTCTCTGGAAAAAAACAACTACAAAGATAGATAGATAGATAGATAGGTAGGTAGATAGATAGATAGATAGATAGATAGATAGATAAATAGATAGATGGCTCTGTTTCTCTGGAAAGTGTATTGTATGTATACACCTATCTATACTGAACATACATATATGGAGAGAGAAAGGGAGATTTCTTTTTAGGATTTGGCTCATGCAATTATGGAGAGGCCGGCAGAAGCTGGGTGGCAGCACTTAATCACCCAAAGACAAATGGATGCAATTTATAATGAACAGCAGAGTGAACGCAGTAATCAGAACAGTCTAACTCACAGAGACCTATGGAATTGGCTGATTGAACATGGTGCTCCTAGAATGAAATAGACAGCCTACTAAATTCTTACTTGTCTAAGCGGAAGAAGAGTTCTAGGTCAAGTGAATAGAAGTATAACTTGGATTATAAAAACAGGAAGTCATGGCTCCTTAATCGGTTTATAGACCCAGAACTCCCTGAGGAAAGGGAAGGCGGGGTCCTCTTTGAGAAAGAACTCTGTTACATTAACACATTTTTATCCTGTTCATCTTTCTCCCAGGCTTTCCCCAAAGAGATCTATGGCCTTTTATCATGTGATTATGCTGGGAGAAAGAACATAATCAGACTTTTCAGGGGATTACTAAATCCTGAAGTGACACTAATTCCAGGAGACCTAAAATGTCATTGTGATCAGAGTAGTGGCTTATGGAGGCCAGCTGTTCAATGGAGTTTCAGCTCAGGTCCATCTCTCAGGGCCCAGTAGGTCCTCAAACCCATCCTGGGATTTCTTCCCCAAGTCCAGATTCATAATTGGAATGGACATACTCAGCAACTGGCAGAATCCCCACATTGGCTCAAATGAGAACAATTTCTTTATGCTATGCCTCTGTTTCATGGAGGAATAGTATGAAAATTCACATGGCAATCTAAAATAGCTTCAAGATTGATATACTAACACTTTATATATATGAACAACCTAGATAAAATAAGATTCCTAAAAGGCTCGTTCATTGAGCTGTCCATTCATGCTATAGCTAGAATCTATCCTGAGCTATCAGGTCATAGATTGCTATTGAGATGCCTTACTCTTGCTCCAGAGATAGGCTTTTAAACTTTGGAAGCATCTGTGAGGAACATCTGGTTTTTATTTCCTTAGCTAGGAAAAATATGTGTATTTCTCCAACCTGAACTTTTATAGCCTTAGGATCTTTGAAGTCTTTTTGTTCTAGCACTGTAATTGTTAAGAAAAAGAAAACAAAATTGAGATGTGTACATAAATTATTTAAATATAAAACTGAAAGCAGTGTAGTTTGAAGAAAGACTTTCAAGAAATTGGATTATAATACAGGTACTCAAGTAGCCTAGAATTTTTCTCTTTTATTCCTTTTATTCTGTGTTCTTCTTACATTTGGCCTGCAAATGTTGATTCTGTTTTTCACATGAGACTCAAGTTTCTATTTATTGACTATGAAAGTAAGAGGTTTCCTCAGATGTATGGTTTTGTACTCTGCATTTGCACATTTAAAATCCTACCTTCTACCTCGGTCCCGTCCCTCAAAGGAGTTGATATAGTTTCTTCTGTGTTGTATGATAACAAAGAGATGTTCTGAAGATAAAACCGCTGTCTATTCTGACACTGAGATGAGAATTTTCCAGTTTCTTAACAGGAATTTAATCTTACTTTTAAAAGCATTTTTTCAGCCTTTGTATAAAGACTTGAAACAGATTCTGGTCACATGTTATAAGCATCAACCCCACTCCCAGATAATTTGATCAAAGAAAATGTGTTGGCTCATATACTTTACCTCGGGCAAGATCTAAAAGGGCAGAGGAACTCAAGTCTCCTTCATTTTGGCCCAGTGTTCATGTTCACTAGAGCACCTTACTTTCTTAAAGTAGGCCTCTCTACTTTTGACTACTTTTTCCATTATTGCACCCTAAGGAATCTTTCTAGACATTGGTTTCTCTAGTTGGACCTCACCATGAAATTTTTTTTCTCACCATGAAATGGTAATACCACAGATACATTGTATATATGTTTATATGCCATATGTAGATCTGTGCTTTATACATAAATTTTTTTTTTTACCTTCTTCGCCTGAGAACCAATATTCGTTCTACTGGGTGTTATATCACTTCTCTTTTGAGAAAGGCTGCTGGTATATGGAATAAGATGTAAAGCAACCATGTTTTTGGATTTCTTACATGATTCGTGGGAGGTTTCCTAATTGTTTCTTGGTAGAAATATGCCTGACGTAATGGAGATCCTTTACCTGACATCCTCAGCTATCTGGAATTTAACCACAACCCACAGATTAAGCCAAAAGGCAATCAGAATAGATATCAAGAAGCCTGTGTCCTGGAACTGATTTACTCTGCTCATTGGGGACCTCTTGGACACACACTTTGAGCCTGTTTATTCTTATCTCAGGCATAATGCTGATATGCTTGGTTGTTTCTCTTCCCACCTCCAAGCACATCAGGAGCCATGAATTAATTACCAAACAGTTAAGTTTGGGGCTGCCCTCTGCAGGCACACAGCAGCGAGAAGTGATAGCTGACAGTGACAATAAGGGAAAAACTAAAAAGCATGGGAATTTGAGGCCATTTAGTGCAGGAGCAAAGAAGCCCAAATACCCCTGTAGTGCTTGAAAGTATCCCTCACTGTATTATAGTACCATACAATTGTAATGACATGAGGGACTCTTCTGGCAGCTCTCAGCAAACATTAAGCACCTTCTGTGTACCAGGGACTGTGGGTAAAATGATGAGCCGTGTAGAGACTGTTCTGTTAAGGTTTTCTCCAGGGCTTTAGATTTTCATGGAAAATGGTTCTGTTAAGATTAAAAGTAAGCTTCAGTTAGCTGGAAAGTTAAACTATGGACCTACTCCTTGAACATAATTACTCAATAATAAAGCGCATTACTATATGCAAGAAATGTATGACTTTAACACCCATCTTTCAAGGAAAACAGCATTTTACTGGGTTGGATGAAACTATCAGATGTAATTCATGTAACAATTCTTTGACATTTACTTGTTCCTTCTGCTGCTCTCAGACAAACTTCTCAGACACTAGTACTGCATTTTTCTCATCCTACAAAGACTTGCTGGGGTAGAGGAGAGGGGGGCAGCTCCCCCATTCCTGTTAACTCTAGCACAGGAACATATTGCTATACCTTTTGTTTGGCAACAGTTGGGGTCTGCCACGGAAGTTCTCCTTAATTTTTTCCATGCTCCTCCAGATTTGCGTGACTTTGACTCCAGGCTGCTACAAGTCAAACTCTGTGTTTTTTTGCCCTGTCAGCCTTTTTAGTTCTATACACATGTGGACATAATTTGATAACAACAATATACCATTTAGCATTTATATGGTAGAGTTTGATGTGCATGTCTTTTAAAAAGTAAAAGAAAACATATCTCTCTCTCCTCTTTTCATCAAGATCATTTTCCACCTAAAAAGTATTTTAAATTAGTTTCTTTCATTTTTTTGTTCTACATTTCTAACTCACTGCATTTACAGGTTGTGAAAATAATAGTCCATTTGGTTCGGCCAGAATATTTTTTTTAATCTTTATTGTTGAAAGTATTACAGATGTCTCCTTTGTTTGTTTGTTTTTCTCATTGATCCCCTCCACTCCACATCTGCCCCTCCCAAGCCTTCACCACTCTATTGTCTGTGTTCATGGCTTATACATATATGCATATTAGTTCCCTGGTTAATTAGTTCCCACCCTACCTTCCCTCTGAAACTTATCAGTCTGTTCCATGCTTCTGTGTCTCTGGACCTATTTTGTTCATCAGTTTATTTTGTTCATTAGATTCCACATATGAGTAAGAGCATGTGATACTTATCTTTCTCTGACTGGCTTATTTGGCTTAGCATACAGAATATTCTTACCTGGAACTAAAGTGGATAATAAAGAATCTACCATGTTGCTCTGACCAGATAGGTCAATAACTATCCAGCCAGAGCAACATGGTAAATTCTTGGTCCCAGTACACCAGGTTGTGGGTTTGATCTCTGGTCAGGGCACATATAAGAAGCAACCAATGAATTCATTAGTAACTTTCTCTCTCTCCCTCTCTCTCTCCATTTCTCTATATATAAAATCAATACACTTTTTAAAAAAATTTAGGAATTCACCATGCTAACTTTCTTCAGACAACCCAGAGTTCAGTGTGGTTTTATTTAAGGAAGAGGCAGAAATTTAAAATGTGATAAAATGCTTTATAGATCTAAATTGATTTCAGAATTAAGTTTCTGGACTCCATTGCATATATTGACTAGCTGTGCCTGTTGCCTCTCTAGAACATTTTTTTTTTTGGTTGCTAATGACAATCTTGGAAGTATACTTGCACTATACAGAAGAATATCAGTATTTCCAAAGCTTAAATAGAATTTTACTTACTCTGAAATAAGTAAATGTCTTCATAAAGCTAGTTCTCAAATACCAATTAATGACATGTGTCTATTGATTTGCATTAACCCAATTTCAAAGATTATCACAGTGAACAAAATGAGGACCACACACGAGTAACCAGGAGATGCTGTGATTTTTAATAAACCATGCTTCCATGGGATTTTTTTTTTTTTAATCTTCACCTAGGACATGTTCATTGATTTTCAGAGAGGAGAGGGAGAGAGAGAAATAATTGATGTGAGGGAGAAACATTGATCAGTTGCCTCCCACACGGGGATCAAACCCGAAACCCAGGTATGTGCCCTGACGGGGAATTGAACTGTGACCTCCTGGTTCATAGGTTGACGCTCAACCACTGAGCCACGCCAGCCAGGCTGGGGTCTTACTGTTGGGTGAATTGATGACTGTCTTTTGGGCATATGTGGTTCATACTCTCAAAGGGTAATAAGGTTTGATACCAATGTATTCCTAAAAGGTGGAATTATAGCTTTACATGCCTGCAGGGTAAATACAAGATAAACTTTAACAGAAATACTTTTTTATTATTATCCAGGGGTTACACTGGTCGTTGATGTTAATCAGTGTTTGGAGAAAGAAAAGAAAAGTGATATTTTGTCTGTTTTGAAATCTTCTGTTGGTAATACAAATGATATAATCCCCGAATGTGCTGACAACTACTATGATGCCCTTACGAAGGCAAAAGAGCAAAAATCGAGAAGTGGTAAGCATTTTTGTCATTTATCACAAGCTGAATATCATTTTGATTATGACAGTTTCTGTGGTATTGTATATTCTTAATTTTAAGACAAATATTGCTTTCAAATTGACATTTCTAAAATGATTTTTATCATCTATGGCAAAGGGAATTATTTAGATGTTTCTTTTTCTTTTTGTGTTTTAGAAAGCTGTAATTAACTTGGTGGCTATACATGGTGGCATCATAGACTTGAGAAAGTACAGTATTTCAGGAGATTTTATATAGGTCTCGCTTGTTGATTCATTTCTCCAGTGGTAAAAACTGATGTTTCTCTCTATCCTTTTTGACACAAATGATACATGATTGTACAATATTTAGTAGGGGTAAAGAGTAATTTTGAAAATATGGAATAAAGCGCAGTGAATTGGTCTCTAAGGGATTAGATCAATAACCTTGGCAGATATTTATGCCTGTTCAAGCCAATGGCAGATCATGAAATGTTAGCTCTGGAAAGTATTTTTGAGAGCATGAGTTTAATATTCATTTTTCAGATTTAGGAACTCATATTCGTGATATCTTGAACAGAAGGAGAAAATGACAAGCCCAAGGAGATAAATTTTGGAGAGTTAATCTGTCATTTCTTTAGTAGCTTTTTACTGAGCACCTCTATATCCAGGATCCAGGTAACTCCTGGCTGTAGCTGGTGTTTATTTGCACCACAGCTTATAGGTCAGGTATATAGTACTTTTCACCTTTAGGAAACCACTGTGGCACTTGAGGGGAAAACATGTTTTGTTTGTTTTTTTGTTTTTAATATATTTTATTGATTTTTTTAAAGAGAGGAAGGGAGAGGAATGGAGAGTTAGAAACATCAATGAGAGAGAAACATCGATCAGCTGCCTCCTGCACACCCCCAACTGGGGATGTGCCCGCAACCAAGATACATGCCCTTGACCAGAATCGAACCTGGGACCTTTCAGTCCGCAGGCCGACGCTCTATCCACTGAGCCAAACTGGTTAGGGCGGGAAAACATGTTTTTAGTTCAACTGAAAGTCTGTTCAGTAGTATCCTATGTACTTACTTTATTATTTTAAGGTTCAAGACTGAAGACTTTAATTTTATTTTTTTCTATCATATATGTTTTCTCTCTCCTTTTTTAATTAATTTTTTTAAATTTCTCTTTATTGTTGGAAGTATTACAGATATCCTCCTTTTTTTATCCATTGACCTCCCCTTCACCCGCACCCACCTCAGGCCTCCCACACTATTGTCTGTGTCCATGGGTTATGCTTATATGCATGTAGGTTCTTTGCTTAATCTTTTCCCGCCCCCCACCCCTTCCCTTTGAGATTCATCGGTCTTTTGCATGCTTTTATGTCTCTGGATCTATTCTGTTCATCGGTTTATTTTGTTCATTAGTGTACTTACTTTTTAAAGTTTGATATTTTTCCAGTTGCAGATTAGACCCTCCAATTCAGCAAATTTCCTATTAATGAGATGTGAGGAGGGCTACTGGCTAACTCTCTCATGGCATCTAGGCACTTTTGAGCCCCTCTCTTCCTTTCACATCTCTGCATCAGGAGTTACGTAGTGTCCCCTACCTTATCCTCCATGGGAAAGAACTGCACAACATTGTTAATTCAGGGGTTGAGTTCCTAGAAATGACCCATCATAATTTCAAATCCATCCTGACCCCAAATTAGTTTATCCTCTCTCCCTTAAACTTGCCTTTTTCTCTTCCTATTGCTATGTTTTGGTGAATGGAGTCAGAATATCCCACAGTATCCAGTTCATAAACCTCCGATTCATTTTCTCCCCCCCCCCCCAAAACAATTTTAAAAAGTTCTGGGGACTTTGTTAGGGATTGCATTAAACCTGTAAGTCAGTTTGAGGAGTATTACCATCTTAACAATATTAAGTCTTCTGATCCATGTACATGCACTGTCTCTTCTTTACATTAGGTCTTCTTTAAGCCTTTCAACAATGTTTTGTAGTTTCCAGTGTTGTATAAGGCTTGCATTTCTTTTGTTAAATTTATTCCTATACGGTACTCCTACTTTTGTCCATCCCTATATATTTAATTATGTTGATGCTATTATAAATGTTTTTCTTAATTTCTTTTTGGAGTTGCTTATTACTACTATATAGAAATACAATGATTTTTTTATTGCAATATAATTTACATACTATGAAATTCAGTTTTAAGGTGTGCACTTCAGAGGCTTTTATATTCATAAACTTGTATAGCCAACACCACTTGTTAATTCCAGAACATTTTCCTTACAGTAAACAACGCCCCCCCCCCCATGTCTATTAGCCATTGATCCCCACCCCTCAGCCCCAGACAATCACTAGTCTACTTTTTATCTCTATGGTTTTGCTTGTTCTGGACATTTTATATAAATGGAATCATACTGTGTCTGGTTTCTTTCACTTAACATACTGTTTTCAAAGCTTATCCATGTTGTAACATATATCAGTTCTTCGTTCCTTTTTGTGGCTGATAATATTCCATTGTATAGGACATGCAACATTTTGTTTATCCATTCATCAATGAATGGAATTTGGATTTTTCACCTCCCACTTTTGGCTATTCTGAAAAATGCCTCTGAGAACATTTGTGTACACAGTTTTACTTGGACACATTTTCATACAGTTGATTTTTGTATTTTGATCTTACACAACCTTGCTGAACTCATTTATTCTAATAATTTTTTAGTGGATTCCTTGGCCACCACCTGTCTGTAAATCAAGTTTTACCGGAACCCAGCCACCCTCATTGCTTTCTGTATTTCCTATGGCAGCTCTTATGCTGCAGTGGCAGGGTTGGCCAGTCTCAGAGACCTAGAACCCACAAAGCTGAAAATATTTACTCTCGCCCTGAATAGGAAAAGTTTTCCAACTCCTGTTCTAGAAGGACGAGGAGACACTTTCTAGGCAATTGAAGACTGACTTTCAACACTAGATAAACCTATGAACATTGTTTGGATCGGGGGTGATCAGGGTGATTCTTAATCTCTTTCACCTCTGGTTCTAGGATGTGTGTTCTTTCCCAAACTGAAGTGACCGCTCCGAAGTGGATCACCGAGCCTTATAACTCAGTTTAGCTCTTAGATAGAAGTATAATTTTGGTCTAGAAGGCATCTAGAAAGTATACTTCCTTTTAGATTGCTACCACCTCTTAACTAACTGGAATCTTTCTTTTTTATGGTTTTCTCCAAGGTTCATAATTAGTCTTTTCTCTTAGTAACAAGCCAACCACATTTCTTAGGAAAAATACTTGGACCATGGACTGGAGACATCCTCTTCTGCCTCTTCTCTGACTGTAAATTCAAACTTAATTTGAAAATGATAACAATTCTCTTTTCCTATTATCCACTGAGACCATCCCAACCCAAATCAAGTCTTCTAATGCCAACTAAGGCCTTTTTACTTCTCACTTCTTATGCAAATAAGAGAATATATCTGGGTGTGTTCGTTTGTTTTTACCACTTTCACTCCTTCTTTCCCTCTCAATGAGAGAGTTGCCTTGAAAAGCATTTGTGGATCTGACAGCTAATGGTAATTGAAAAAATAATTACTTGTGATCATCCTAATTTGACTGTACAATATGTTTTTGAGGACACCAGTACTTCTAAACATACAACAGCTGTCTGACTGTCCATTTGAAAAGAGACACGTCTCTCTTGCTAGTCATTGACAAATAGAACAGTTGAGGGCCACTTAGAGCCAAATTAAGAATCAACACATAATAAAGGGCCTTAACCTTAACTCTGCTTGGTCTAATGTTCACTTGGCAGCAGTTGGTTTAGCTTGGTCTAGGTCAGAGCTTTTTTATTTTTGTTGTTGTTTTTAGCTCTCTGGCCTGGGACAGCAAGCATGACCGTTCATTTAAATAAACAGATTTCTAAATAGAAAGGGTAGCCCATGGATTGGTGAAGAGGGGATATCCTTCTTGACCAAGTTAAGCCATGACTGCCATAGCTTTTTTCCTAGTACACCCCTACCCCCAAATTAAGTTCTTCCAACATTTTCCCCTTGTTTTGTGTGGTTGTATAGAGCAAAGTGAGTCAGAGGAACCAGAATTTTCCTTCTCCCTGCTTAGTGACTTTCCATATGCCATTGTGTACCTTGGATGA
This sequence comes from Myotis nattereri, assembly GCF_964212035.1. Lineage (NCBI taxonomy): Eukaryota > Metazoa > Chordata > Mammalia > Chiroptera > Vespertilionidae > Myotis > Myotis nattereri. The sequence goes on from NC_138079.1 coordinate 40,912,507, forward strand.
GTTGTCAGCAAAGATGAGTCACTGCTGCTTTGGTTTAATGCAGATCACTGGCCTTCTCTACATAATGGGCTACAGTCCTTGCAGGTCACTTCTCATAAAAGTTGTGGGAGGCTTTCTTGCTCATGGGCCTCCTCTGTCTGCTGTGATGCTGTTCACATTTACCTGAGATGCATTCCTGGTTCGCTTATCCTTCTTTTTGGCCATTTGTGACTCCCACCATCCTCATGAAAAGTTTGGGATCCAAATCTGGCATTAGACATCAGTCTTTCCTTCCTCTTGGCTTAGCAGAGAGCTGCTACTAAAGTACATAGCATTCATCCATTTTAGTGAGTCGTTTCTAACGATTTTAACTTTGACTATCTGAATGCTTGTTGAAAAGCATCTTCATTAGGTTATATTACACATTGAAGAAACAACATTAAAAAGCTGATGGTGTTCAGTGTTCCTCTCTAGAACGTAACACACTTTTTTCTTTAGTGTCTACTGAAGGTCCATGGCTCAAACTTACCCTGCAGGAGAAATATGATTACTACTACAACGTCGACTCAAAAGAGAGTTCCTGGGTCACTCCGAAACCTTGCTTGTGTAAAGAATCATGGCTCATGGAAAAAGAAATTAAGGTAGGATGTTATTGTTTGATGTAAAACTAGACTGTATAAAGATAAGTGTGATTTGTTTTTCTATTTTTTAATCATGGACGTGGTGGGAGGAACTAATTGATTTATTTGAAGGCTGGATGTAGAGCAAAGTCTTTGTGAACTACAGGTGGAAGTGGCAGCGTGGTTAATAACTTTAAGAATTTTTTCCATGTTGGCATAACACCATCAAGCAAAGCATTCGTGGCTTATAATCAATCAATCTTCACGTGTTCCTTGACATGAAAGTTCAATTAGGGATAATTCCTTGGTTGTCAGTATTCAAATGTCATTTCTTTCCCCCTCTCAGCCTACAACACAGCTATGTACGATCCTTTAAAAAGTGAGTGATGGTTCCTGGAGGGAAATACTCTTGAAGGAATGTTCACCAAGATTACTTTGGACTTAAGAACAAAAGCTGTTCCTAAAAGATGTGAAAATTGCTGTTTGAGCCAGGCATTGTAATATATTTAAAGAGAAAAATACTGAGAATAATTGAGCCCCATTTTGAAAACATAAGTAGATCTCACAAATGTAGAGTTTACAGAATTGTTCAAAGTCACAGCACCAAAGATATAGCAGTACTCTGGACAGAATCACCAGTACTGTATTTACTAAAACTCAGAGAAGACTGTGGCCTGGGACTACAAGGCCACCAGAAATCCTGACTGACAAGAAGATAATGAAGAACATAGTTTATTAACTGATTTCAAATGTTCAAAGTTCCCCACAATTTACAGGAAAATGGCATTGTGGCAATGAATTACTAGTGCTACTTTGTTGGGGGGAAAAATAAACTGTGGGCAATATTTAAAATCCATATGCTATAAATGAGAAGATGTATCAAACTGTGAAGAAGCAGCATCGAAGGGTTAAAACTCAGAGCCGGAAACTGGACATGTGGCATCCAGAGACACCCTGGGCTTACCTTTGTGAAACTGAGCATCAGTCTGTTAGGATTATTAAAAAATGAGGGCCTACACCATACATTTAATTTCTTCTACACAATCTAGAATTACTGATTTTATTCAATCAGCGTGCATATATGTCTTCCCTTAAAGGTATTTATGCATCATTTATATGATTTCACTTCCAATTATTTTAAGTTGAGCACCCATTGATTTCAGTCACACTGAGTAAGAGGCGTCAGCCATGAAGGGAGTCCAGTCTCCGCTTGCGTCTCTCAGAGAGCATAAAGGTACAGCCAGTCACAGTCCACATGAAGACTTCTCATCTTCCTCCTTCTTCCTTTTTCTCATTCATCTAGGTTTTTCCTCTCTGCCCATAATGGGGCTTGTCTTTCCTTCTGACACCCAGTCTTTTATTTTCCCTCAAATTTGAGATTTCCTCAAGTCATTGCAAGGGTCTGTCTTCTCTGTCGTGGTGGAGAAAGGCAGCGGAGGAGCCTACGGACCTCGTGGTCACTGCAGTCCTTTCCTTGGCAGCTTGAGGGAGAGAGGAGAGGTGCATATGCTTACTGTAACCTTCCCTGTCCCTTTTATACTCTGTGGAGCTCAGGCCTCACCGCTGGCAAGGGCCAGCGTCATCGGTACATCTCCACCTCCAAATCCTGCGATCACTCAACCACGTTCTCATGCCAACTCAACACAGCGTTTAGAGGATTCCAAAATCATGTTGCTAGAAAGAAGCTGAGCCAGCTCATCCCTCAGCTCTGGTCAGATCTGTTTGTAAACCAAGCCAGAAAGAGCTACCCGTATCATTTTCTGAAACATAAAATTTCCAGCAGCTGTTCTGTATGCTTCTTTCACTTGATGTGTGAGGAGTAACCATAAGAAATGTCTCTTGCCAGGACATTGTTGAGGAAGTCACAACAGGTTACATTCGTGAGAAGATGTGGTCTGCTCCCGAGGATTTCCTCCTTCGCCTTCAACACACACGCTCAGGAGCCCTCCTTAGGAAAGAGTATGAAGCTAGGAAATCATTTTTGTATGAACAAGAAGAGCATGTGGTCAAAATACAGGTATGTGACTCACCTGCCACTAGTTACAGCAAACTGTTCTGTCCCCTGAGAAATGTTTTCTTTGATAATAGGACAATCGACTGCCAGCATTCTAATAAACAGATCTGACTTCTGACTCCAGATTTTTTTTCCTTAATCAGTGCCCCCAAGGCTGTTTTCTGAAGGCTCCAGGATGGGAAGGATGTTGAATGACTTCTCACCTGTGGTTTTCGAGAGAGTATTCGGGGGCCCCGTGGATCCCACAGGTCCACCTGCCACGAACCTAGTCAGAGCCAGAGCAAACCTCAGATCAGATTTGAAATCCTGTTTCCCTTAACAGCTGGATCTCCTTGTGTCACCGACTTTGCTGTCTCGGTTTCCTGATGAATTGGTTTTTTAGTGGTTAGTGGATGTTGAGTGGCATCTGAAAAAAACAGAAGAACTAATGAAATAGATTTAGCATCTCCAAGTGTGCCCTCTCCCTTATATAATCTGTCATTCTTCCTTTAGGTCTGCAGGAAAATCCTTAGTCCAACCTGTTTGTTGTGAGTTGTTCTTACCCTTGCATGACTTGTCAGGACTTGCTGGTTGGCCAGAGAGGACCTTGCAGATGTAGATGTTTCTCCTCTGTATTCCCCTGCACCTTCTACCAGCCACCATGCTGGCTTCCACAAGGCTGTGTGCTTGTCCTTTTTGTTGCATCCGAAGTGATACTGTTATTGATGGGCAGAGTTTGATGAATTTTTGCTTTGGCCAATAACTATGACATTTCCTAACTTGAAAGTTTTTCGTTGAGCTTCTTTTGTGTGACCATTGGTGTACTTATCTGCTTCCCCCACCTAACTATAATATCATTCAGGACAGAAAATGAGTCTTTAAAACTTGTATTCTAGTGTCTTGCATATGATAGGTGCTCGAATGTGTGAATTTGTCAGAGCATAAGATATCAGAAGGCAGAAATGATTAATTTTTTAAAAGCAATTTCTCCTATAAACCTGATACTCAAAAGGAGTTTTCTTATTTTTCAATACGTTTTTCAGTTTTTCCTTCTTTAAACAAATGGCAGGCAAAACACATAGGAAGTGAACAAAAGCATAAAAAGAGAATCATCTACACTGATGCTAAGGCTCTACTTTCATACAAAATTCAGAGTGTCGGCTGATGTGACACAATTTGGACCAGCCCTAAGCTCTCCAGTCTTGGGGCATGAAGCAGTGTTGCAGTTGGAAGAGATTCTGAGTAGCCCGCCATGTAAAATCCATCTGATATTAGGACTCAGGGCTAAAGTCATGAAAGGGCTGGAGAAGGACAGAAACAATTATTTGGAGCCTTTTTCCTCCACCTCAGCTGAGGCAGCAGAATTGAAGAAGCCAGCGAACTATGCCCTGCCATGCCCTTTCTTCACTTCTCTGACAGTTTTCTAACAAGGAAGGGATGAGGTCTAAAGGCAAGCTATAGACTGGAGATGAATGTGTAGTCAACAGAAACCTGCTAACCCACAAAACCAAAGGACTATGAACCACAGGGCATCATGCTAATCTCATTTCTTGCCAAAGTGGCTGATTGACCCTGAATTAGGGGAAATGATCTGAATGAAATCTAAAGACTTCCCTCCACAGAGCAGCTCAACATTGCCAGCTGGCTGAATCAGCCCCAGACGCAGTAGTCTTAACAAATTCAGAGAGGAAGCTCCCAGGCTGAGGAGAGGACACTCCACCTCTCCCACCCTCCCGCCCCCAGTCTCCTCCCAAGAAGCTGAATAGTGGTACAGAGAATACATATCATCAGTAGCTAATCTTTATCGCAAGTGCTTATGGAACATATCAGGAGGTGTCCAAGTAAACATGGAAAGTCAAGAAGAACCTATATAGCCATTTTGGGGGTTTTTTCTTCTTTTGTTTTTTAAATAATGGACATTTTTGTCTCATTCTGATTTTAAAGGGAATAGCTCTTTCATTTCACCATTAAATATAATATCATGATTTTTGTGAGATAGTATTTTTCTGAAGGTTAAGTTAAGGTTAAGAGTATCCATTTATTTTTAGTTTGTTTAATTTCTATTTAAATTGAAAAGGGGATATGAATTGTATCAAAAGTGTTTTACACCTATTGAGATTATTTGTTTTTTATTTTGATTGATTAATTCATGGCTAGGCTTTTTATTTATAAATCTTTGTGCAAACACAGCTTTGTGTATCTGTTTTCAAATACATTCCTACTTGCATTGTATGTGTGTGTGTATCTAAAAGTACATAGAATTTATATAATACTTTACTAATGTTTTAAGATTTTTGTTTCCATATTCATTGGTAAGATTGCTTATGATTTTACTCTCGTGTCTTCTTTTTGTCTTTGTCATTCTTACAAGAGGTTTGTCGATTTTATAGGTCTTTTAAAAAAAAACTAGATCTTTGTTTCATTGACATTCCTTACTTAGCTGATTTCAATGTCATTGGTTTCTGCTATTGTTTTTATTCTGTTTTCCATCTATTTGCTTTGGGTTTATTTTACTGTTTTTCTAGTTCTTGAGGTGGAACCTGAGATTAGTGATTTGAAAATTTCCCCCTGTTCTAATGTATGCATTATTGCTCTGGCTTTTTTTTCTTCTTCTGTTTTCTTTTTCCTGCTTACCTGTGGATTACTACATTAATATTTTTAAATTCCATTCTAATTTAGCTATAATGTTATTGATTGCATTTTTTGTATAGCTTTTTTAAAATGTGTTTTTGTTATTTTAGAGAGAGAGGAAGGGAGAAGGATAGAAAGAAACACCCAATCAGCTGCCTCCTGCATGCCCCCTACTGGGAATCAACCCATGCATGTACCTGATTGAGAATTAAACCTGAGCCCCCGAGTGTGCAGGTGGACACTATAACCGCTGAGCCATGATGGCCAGGGCATGGCAGATTTTCTTATAGCAACCTACACGCACCAGGAGAAAGAATCACAACATATATTTTAAGTGCTGAAAGGAAAGCGCTATCACCAGAGAATGTGTTACCCAGCAAAAATATCCTTTAGGAATGAAGGGGAAATCACGGTGTTCTCAGATGAAGGAAAACTAAAAGAACTTGTTGCCAGCATACCTGCTCTATGAGAATGGCTAAGAAAGTTCTTTAAACAAACAAGGAAATGATAAGCAATGAAATTTTGGAACACCAGAAAAGAAAAAAGAACAACCAAAAGAGTAAAAATATGGGAAATATATTTTCCTTTTCTTATTGAATTTTTAAAATTATGTTAAACAGTTAAAGCAGAAGTTATAGCACTGTCGAATATGATTCTAAATATGTGGAGGAAATATTTTTAAATATATTTTTATTGATTTCAGCGAGGAAGGGAGAGGGAGAGAGAGATAGAAACATCAATGATGAGAGAGAATCATTGATCGGCTGCCTTCTGCACACCCCCCACTGGGGATCAAGCCCACAACCTGGGCTTGTGCCCTGACCAGGAATCAAACAGTAATCTTCTGGTTCATAGGTCGATACTCGGCCACTGAGCCACACTCAGCCAGGCTGGAGGAAATATTTAAGACAATTGTATTATAAATGGGGGAAAGTAAATGTATGTGAAGTCAGGTAAGTTTTCCACACTTTGTCAGAGGCCAAGATATAAATAAAAATGAGGCAGCAGTTTTCATCTATCAGTTTGGATATCAATCTTTTTTTTTTCTTATATATACCTGTTCAGTGAGACCTTTGAGAAAGAGGTCTCTATCATACACTCTTTGTAAGGCAACCTGACAGTAACTATCAGTTTTAACTTATCAACTATTGGCACAGTAATCCTCTATGTCAGCGGTTCTCAACCTGTGGGTCGAGATCCCTTTGGGGGTCGAACGACCCTTTCACAGGGGTCACCTAAGACCATCCTGCATATCAGATATTTACATTACGATTCATAACAGTAGCAAAATTACAGTTATGAAGTAGCAACGAAAATAATTTTATGGTTGGGGGTCACAACATGAGGAACTGTATTTAAAGGGCCAGAAGGTTGAGAACCACTGCTCTATGTATTAATCTCTTGATGGAAACATTTATAAAAATGCACAATAATGTGTGTACTAGGTTATTTACTGGGAAAAAAAGATAACATGCCTACCAACAGAGGTATTATTAAGTCATAGTAAAACTATACTACCGAGTACTGTGTGGTCATTAAAAGATAATGGGGAGGATCTGTGTTTTTATTTGAAATAATATAAATGCTATATATGATTTAGAGGGAAAATAAAGCAAACCTTGGCATAAGATTGGATCCCATGTTGTCAGAAATAAAGGATACATAAACATATATACACACTTATATGTTTATAGTTTTGTGTACAACAATAGAGTGTATATGTATGCATATATGCTTTACCTATTTCAAAGGGTACATAAAAATTGGGAATTCCTTTAGAAAATAGCCAGGTCGAAGTAAGGCTAGGTACATATGCACGTTTTACTTCGTGCCCTTTCTCTGTGCTTGTTGTTTATCCTAATAGATCTTCTAGGCATTGAGTACAGATTGTTTGCATAGAAATATGTACTATTGCTTTATGTTTTCCTTTTTTGTCAACATGTCGTATCATAGTGTGTATGGTGAGGTACAATTTCCTCTTTGGCTTATGTTGGAGATTTTGCTATTCCTCACGATACAGAACATTTTCAATGTTCTGTATATAAGTCAATGAGTCAATATATAAGACTCTCCCTCATTCTTAACTGTCATGTAACATCCCTGAATATGAGTGCAATCACAGTGTATCTAATTGTTCCTCTATTTGTAAACATTCTGCTTTATTCATATATCTGTTTTAACAAACAGTGCAACAAAAATTTTTATATTTACTCTACACAGGTGCTTGTATTTCCTTAGGCTAGATAAATTGAAAATTAGAAACGCTAGATAGAAAGCTAAATAACTTTAAATTTATATTGCTCAATTCGCTCGAAAAAGGCTCTACACTCTTGTGCTTTTCCTAATTCCCCTCTCCCTCCTACGCTTTTGTGTTCACTGCTTGGCAAGTAGATAAGGTGATAACTTCCCCAAAATTATTCTGACTGTAGTCCAAGGCTTCTTCAAGCTTAGTACCATCCAACATTTTTTGTAGATGTTCCCACATTTTTGTAGAATTTTCTGTGGTTCCTCCTTTCAGTGCAATGCCAGCTGCCTTTCCTCTTCCAGGATCCCTCTTGGTTTCGGATCCATATGCCTTCTCATTTTTTAGCATTATAGTAGATGTCCTGAAAAGATGTTACCATTGAGGGAAAGTGGGTGAAGGGACTCACATAAGACATAGAACTCAATGTATGATTTTTGCAGCTTCCTATGAGTCTATAATTATTTCAGAATTAGGGGGGTTTTTTTTAAGGCACATGTGTCATTTCTAGGGATTTGCTTTGAGAGGGGAAGTCTGGAGCTGGTACTCAGTTAATCATTTTTTTTTTCCATCCTGACTATTTTGTTTTGAATTATTACAAAAACGTATATTATTGTTTAAGTGATAATAAATTCCACACGTATTTTTAGAAGAATGAGATAGATTGATATATGCAACCTATTTTTTTATAAAAATCGTATAATGTTTCTATTTGTCCTTTTTAACAAGAAACTTGTATTTCATTTCTAATTTGAAAAATCGGAGAATTGGAGTGAGTTACAAGGATATGCATCAATAAAAAGAAACTCATAAATGGCCTGGAATAAACTTGGAGTTGAACAGCTGTGGATTTGATCCTTCTGCAGATCTCAGTTTGTGTCCAGCTCTTTTTAAATGTTTCCTGTAAAAATTATCTTTAATGCTGATAACCTAGTAAAGCTCTGTTGCTGGAGCACCAGTACACTTGGTACAGGAATAGATGAAATAATGCCTGTCCCATCTCAGCCCTCCTGTTTTCAAGGATCCAGAGTCTCAAGTTGGGAGAGCACTTCCTGTCCAGTCTGGGCCACAGTGGTCACTTGTTGGATTCAGATATTTATTAGTCATTATTTTGAAGCATCTATATTGTTACTAAAAAAAAAAATACCAGCACGCAGTTAATCTCTTTGTATGTTTTGGGGTAACTCCAATTTTTTGCTACTACTTGTCACCCAGGGCCTTGGTAAAATTAAGCTTTTGGGTGGGACACTGGGCTTCTCAAGCTTGGGATAAGCCTCGCCTGTGAGCTGGTGCTCTCTGCTCAGTTTAATGTCCACCCCAGAGATAGTGTTCGGATGCGATTTCGGGGGGAAGGGTCCCGACAGCATTCTCACTCAGTGTCTTGAGAAATCCTATATTCTTGTGCTTTCTGAAATAAACTGGAAAAGTGTTGCACATAATTAATTCTGTAGCTCACTCTCTTCCACAGGCTTTTTGGAGGGGACATAGACAACGGATGTCATATGTCAGCAGGCGGCAGACATTCGCTGATCATCTTCCCTCTATTGTGAAGGTAAACATCCTTTCTTACCTTACCAAGTGCTTGACTTAAACGTTTCCCTTCTGTTTAGTTTTGCTTGTGGAAGACAGACTATGGAAGGAGTAGGTATGAGCCTTGAAGCCAGAAGCAAGTCCTGAGTTTGAGTCCCATCTCCACTACTCACTTAGCTGATCATCTACAAGCAAGTCCATTAAACACAATAGCTGGCTCGGGTCCTTTATGTGGTTATGAGAGTCAGATGTGCAAATAACCGGGAAATGCTCTTTCTCCAGAAAGTCCAAATTGATTATTTAAAGTCTGGCAGAAACCCAATTTTATTTCATGTTCCTCTTATCATATTTGCTAATAGTATTTAGAATCCTCAAACTTAACAATACGAAACCTTCATGGGAAGGTAAATGCAAAAGTTAGGATCTGAATCTGGGTGGTGAGCCAGTCCCCCTCAGCTTTGCACCAGGGTGATTGCTCTGACCTCAGAGAAGGAAAGGGCACTGTGACGGCCACCGTCTCGGAGCTGGAAACCAGGGGCCCAGGCAGAAGTGGACGGATGGACAACTTGGGACTCCTGGTGAAAGTCAGAATCGGGGCTGGAGGAGACTGGGATCAGATGAGGTTAGTTTGAACTGTGAGGACACAGAATGGCATTTTCTAGATCCATGGTGCTGCAGCTCCTTCACGTCCTGTGCTCTCCATGGAGCATAGGTCTGCTCGCTCAGAAAACTCTTGTTCACAGTTGGTCCCTCATGAGAACGCGTTAAAAGTTTCTCTGTAAAGACCTCAAGTATATTGGATATATTTAAGAAATGTTGGAAGAAACCCTGGACTTAGTTTCATTTGATTCCCTGACCCACTACAACTTTCAGCAACATGCTTTTCATTTATGGGGATGAAAGCAAAACAGCACAAGGCTACCTTACCTTCTGTACCATAAAGTGTAAAATGTTTTCAGCCCTTAAGAGAAGAAGCAGTGAAAGAACTAGGAGATGAAGATCAGGCTTTAGGTGTTTACTATGTGGCAGGCTGCTAATTTTTACTTTTTTATCAAATAAAGTATACATATTATTTTTTTAGAAAGACTGCATTAAAAGACATTAAAGTTCTTTGATTTCTCTGTTTAACGTATTTTTAGATTCAGTCCTGGTTCCGGATGACCAGAGCACGGAGGAATTACCTTTCACGGCTGCAGTATTTCAGAGATCATGTAAGAGACGTGCATGTGCATTTTTATCCCGGCTGAGCATGAACTAAACGAAGCTTTGTTTCATGTTAGCCTTGAATGATTTTTGTTAAATGGTGGGAATGAATACTAGGACCAAAAAAAAAATAGGTCTTAGAACACAATGTGATAATATTTGGAGACGTAAGAGTTTTTATTCAGAACTCAAGTTCAGAGTGAGCCTTCAGCCACCAGACTGGTTAGGAAAAACAGAAGAGAGCAAACTGATGTGGCTAGTTGCCCTAAGAGAAAAGATCCGAATGGAATCTTTCCCAACATCACTAGAACAGTTTTTCCAACTGGTAACTGATTAAATTAGAGAGAGGCCCACAAGGAGGAATTCTTTCAAGATCTTTACAGAAGAGCCAGGTGAACATGCATTGGATCATCTAGGTTTGGTGGTAAAATTCTTTTCCCTTTTTAGAGCTCTTGAACAGTCCCCGTACAATCTTGTTTATACTTTTAGCTGACTTTATCTGACCCTTCATTCAAAAAAAGTGGAAAAATAAACATTGAATCCACCACATCAAAATACTATCATTTCTAAATAGTGTCTATTCTTAAATACCATCAGTTCTTAAATAGTTCTGAATCCTAAAATAGTGGAGTAGATGGGACTCTGGAAGGCCATGACCGGTCTCATTCTTTTGCAGAAAAGTGAAATCGTGAAAATACAGTCACTACTGAGAGCAAGCAAGGCAAGAGATGACTACAAAACACTGGGTAAGTGGGAGTATCCAGAAATAAAGTATGGATCCCTTATAAGCCAGGGGAGGACAAATTATTTCCAACTTAGTCACTTCAGAGACTGCTCCAAGAACAGAGGTGCCCATTGTGTCCAGAGGATTTGGGTCACCTTCAGCCCCAGACTCTGAACTGGTGTACAAGGGAACGTGGGGTGACATGTTTCCTATTATAAGTGGAAGGGGTAAGTGGAGTGGATGTCATTTCTTCTTCAGAAAGAATGGGGTTGGCATAAATGCTGATATTTTTATATCAAGTTTGAGCTGGAATCCAGAATACAATGCAGAAGAGCCAGAAGATAAGCTTACATTTCAGCTGTTTACTTTATTTGCTGGCCTATGATTTTCCCTCCTCACTATAAGAGTAAAACATATTCCTATAAGAAATTTTTGAAATCATATAAAAAGGAAAAAGACATGTACTCACCTCCCAAAGATAACTACAGTCATCTTCCTGTAACTTTGTTCTGGACTTTTCACAGTAGCTATGGTTTTTAAAATAGCTTTTCTTATCTATATATATAAAAGGCTAATATGCTAAGTGTCCCTTCCACTGTCTGACCGGCCGCTATGACACACACTGACCACCAGGGGGCAGACACTCAATGCAGGAGCTACCGAGCTTCAGTGACTTGGCAGTGGCAGTTCTTGGGTGATGCACCACCCCCGAAACCAGAGAGGAGGGAGCCTGATTCCTCATGGGGCCACCCGATTCCACCTTTGGCCGTAGGTTATGTTGTTGCTGGGGCACTGTTGGCCCCAGATCTGGTTTACTGCACACTTGCGTTTGGGTTCCACACCCTGTATGACAGCAACTTTGCAGAGTGCCCTCTCGCACTTCGGGACCCCTGTCGGAGAGCTGGTTTCAGCCCAATCTCCGCAGGCCAAGCCGAGGGACTCCACCTTCCAGAGGGACCCCGGTCACTCCGCAGAAGCCCTTTGAGCCACGGTACTACCCCACATGCGGCCGGCCAGGGAAGGGACCACGGGAGGTTGGCTTCAGGGCATGTCCAGCCTGTCTTGCCCAGTCCCACCCCACCGGCCACCTTCTAATTAATTTCCTTTCAATATGCATGAATCCGTGCACCGGGTCACTAGTAATAGTATAAGGCATTTGTAGAAAGTTTGAAAAAGCAAAATAAAATAAAAAATCACCCAAGAATAGCAGTCACATTTTGTGCTCTCTCTTTACAGTTCCAGCTCTACATGTTTCTCACTGGTTTTTACATAGTGAACATTATTCTTTACGTGCTGAATTTTCAACATTCTAATTATCACCAGAACATGCGATAAATTAAGAACATGTCCTAGATTAAGTCGAAAATAGCTTGTTAATAAATTTATGAGGATTGCCCACATTTTTTAAATATTTGACTTAGGCCCCGCCAGCGTGGCTCAGTGGTTGAGCATCAACCTGTGAACCGGGAGGTCATGATTCGATTCCTGGGCAGGGCACATGCCCAGTTTGCGGGCTCATTCCCCAGTGTGGGGCATGCAGGAGGCAGCTAATCAATGATTTTTCTCTCTCATCGTTGATGTTTCTCTCTCTCTCTGCTTCTCCCTTCCTCTCTGAAATCAATAAAAAATATTTTTTAAAGAAATAAATATTTTATTTAGGTCATTCAAAAATAGCTTTGAGAGAGCAAAAATAAAAAAAAATCATTGCTTGAGTATCTTAGTAATGAAACTGGCCATTGTATTTTCTCTAACTCTGCCTTGTTTTTAAATTTGGTTTTTTTGGAAAAAGTAAAAAGCTGTTTAGAAATTTTCCTAGCATATGCCTAGTAAGTAGTTTAGCCAACACCCTTTATTGCCTAAAGTCTATCTGAATTATGAGAGGAAGTGCATGGCTCCAGAAAGATCTTCCCTGGTCCTTGTTAAGGAAAAGCCTTGGGAAGCTTTAGAGGCCAGGCTCCGCCCCCAAATCTACTGGATAATGCCTATTCCACTAAGTTCCAGGAGGCAAAGCAGAGTAAGGCTAGGTCAGCCAGTCTCTTCAGTGGCATACTTCTCACTTTGAATTCATGAGATTCAACTCTTAGTGGGTATCTTCAATGTTTTTCACGAGAAGTCTAAGTAGAGGGTTTGTTTTCTGAACCCTTACACACTAAAATGGGCTTGTTTTTGCCTTTGCATGTGAAAGACCATTTAAGTAAAAACAGATCCAGAGACAGAGAAGCATTGATCAGACCGTCAAACCTCAGAGGGAAGGTAGGGGAGGGTGGGGGTAAGGGGGAGAGATCAACCAAAGGACTTGTATGCATGTATATAAGCATAACCAATGGGCACATACACGGGGGGGGGGAGGGTTGTGGGGGGCAATGGGGGATAAGGACACATTTGTAATACCTTAATCAATAAAGAAAAAGAAAGGATTAAATTCTCCAAATGAACACAGGCTGATTTTCATTCTAGGTAACATGTTTTTGTGGGTAATGCTTTTCATTTACTTACATTTTTTAAATTACAAAAACAAAAGTAATTCCAGTTTAAAAATCTGGGTGATTTTATTTAACCTGTAGAGGTGGATGAAAACTATGTTAGTGAATAAGTTAGATCTGAGCTTCTCTGGCCTTTGGCAAATAAGGTGGTTTCGTGGTAACTGAAATGTAAATTGTCACTTCTTTCTCAATTATCTTTACAAAGCTAAGGCATTTTTTTCTGTTCTGAAAAAGACCACTTTTCGTAGTCATCCTCCATTTTCACCCATTCCCTCTGGAAAGATATTGAATGAATTTAAGCTTGGAAGTTGCTAGAACTGCAGTGAAGCCAGTAAGTGCTGACCATGAAAGTGTTTGATTTTCTAACATTAAACCAGCACAGGGTGGTATGAAGACGCCAAAAAAGCCTACTGTTGATTGGAGAAATATTAAATGTGAACCAAAATAATTGGTAATGCTAAAATATTTGTTTCTAACTGGCCTATTAGAATATGAAAAGATGCACAGTCCTTAGGAGCAGGGATAGACTTTAGACACGAATGAGATGGCCCAGTTCTCTCAATTTCTCCACATGAATGAGTTCTGGTGCATCGCGCAGGCTTTCTCGGGAATGGTCCTGTCAGCAGCAACATCTTTGGTAGAAATGAGAGGAAAATAAATTCACAAAGGTCCTCATGATCCAAGGTAACGTCTCGAAAAAGGATCATCCAATGTGGCAAAATAGTAACCCAGACGTCTCTAGATTTCGTGGTTCATGCCATGCTGTTAATTGTTTGTGGTGTTGGTTGAGCGCTTTTTATATTTTGAGTGTCAGAACACCACACAACCACGCTGGGCATAAAAAAAAAAAGATGGGGCCTTCCATGTAAAGGAGAGGATGGCTGTTGAGGTTGCCATGACTGGGCTGGACTAGCAATCATCATTGAAGGTCCAGAGTTTATTCTCACAGTTTACCAAGATCTCACTAAACACCTTAAGAAATATGCTTTTAAGAAGTCTGTGCCAGCATAATTAACGTTCAAGGCATGAAGGGAAAGGCCCTTTAGAATTTACATAGATGCCTCTGTCAGTGAGAGAGAAGCTGGTCTCCTAGCCACTGAGCGTCTTCCCTTGGTCCATGAAGAAAGAACAAGGACCAAATTTCAGTTATTAAAATCTTGTTATTTCTGCCAAGTAGAACCTGTATCCTCCTTGTCATTCCAGTGGCTTCTGTTTGGCCTTATAGTTAGTTCTCCATCAGCCTTTTCTAATTCGCCTATCACCTAGTTCTTGCTCCTTTCCAGAGGTCTTCTGGGCTGAGAGAAACCACATTCTGCTTCCTGCAGCAAAAGCACAAATCTCTTATCTGGCTGAGCCACAGGCCCTCAGAACCGAGGTAACTTAAACACTGACATTCTTTCCCAGGCTCCTCATCAGTAAGGCGCTATCTTCTCAGTGCATGAGTCCTGGAAACAGTGTAAGAGGCGGCTGATAAGTGAGTGTTAGTAACTGGAAAGTAATGAGGCCAGACATTACCAGTGCTTTGCTTTTATTTACGTGATGAGTTTTCTTGTCCGGATTTTACATGGGACAGAACAATTCATTCCGAAGCCCAAGTCATTCCATTGCTGTATTTTTCTGGTAATGCTTTATTTAAAGACCTGGTTTCTTTCCTATTGGTAGTAATCCCAAGCATGCCCAAATAAAACATGCCTGTTCTTTTCCCTGCAGTTGGCTCTGAAAACCCACCGTTACCGGTAATCCGCAAATTTGTGCACCTACTGGACCAAAGTGACTTGGATTTCCAGGAGGAGCTGGAGGTGGCACGATTAAGGGGAGAAGTGGTGACCAAGATCAGGGGCAATCAGCAGCTGGAGAAAGACCTGAACCTGATGGACATCAAGATTGGGCTCCTGGTGAAGAACAGGATCACACTGGAGGTCGGTAGGGCTTGTGGGACTGCTGGCTCCCAGAAGAGGGGAGATGCCTGTGTACTGGTCCACAGCACTCTGGTCCAGATGAGCTCATTTGAAATCCAGAATGAGTAGTTCAAAGTTCAGTTCCATTTGCATTACAGAGTAGTGGTTCTCAGACTACGAAAGTCTCCTGCCCCCTTTATAGCATTTCGTCAGGCTCCTTTACCAGTCAGAAATGAAAATTCTATGAAATTAAACCTACTTACATGTGTACCTTCATAACAAGACTAAGGCCCTTATGTAAGTAAAAGAGATAAATAAGAAGAAAGTAATTTACAATTAACACACATACTTCCAAACGAACGCACACAGGCCCGAAGCCGTTAGGAGATGTGATGAAGTGGCTGGAGGCTGGGGCCTCTTCCCAGAATAACCGCAGAGCGAGCTGCAGAGGAGCCTGGCCCACGGGGTGGTGGGGCTTTCATTTTCCAAAATGGACATCAACTCTGCAAAGTTCAGAATAGGCAGAGTGTTTACGTAGAATTATGCTCCTAGAAAATTAAGTGTACGTTAAAATTGTGGAGGATGTGTGTTGTGCTTATATGTCAAACAGTTAGGTTCTAGGCTCAAATAATTACCCGGAGAATGTTTGCCTGTGAATGACTGGCCAGCAGCACATTCAGACTCCAGCCATGCCGGATGTGGGACAGTTATCTACGCAGGACAGCAGGACACCTGTCATCCCTCACCCATACCTGCTAGAAGCCTATCGTGCTTTCCAGTCGTTAAGTTATTAAAACATTTTTTTACACATTTCCAGAATGGTCCCTACAGAGTGGAACTGCCCAGTCATAGACTCTAACTAAAGAATGTTGTGCTTTCGGGTCTGTGTGAAATAGGACCATGTCAGAGCTCCTGGAAACAGTGAAAAGCTGTGTCCCTCTTTCTGTGCTGCATTCATTTCCAGGGAACTGACAGGACCTTCCTGAAGCTCTGAGCAGGCTGCCCTGGGGCGGGTGGGGAGCTGGCTGCAGGGCCGAATATGTGCTTCTGGAAAAGTGGGAGGCAAGCAGCCCTGGGAGCTACAGGCTCACCGAGAAAACAATGACATAAATAGTTGAAGAGGAAATAAGGAAACTAGATTTAATGTTCTTCATTTAACTCTATTTTCATTATTTTATCCAGAAAATCAGCAATACTGTTTTTCTTATGAAATGTTTATATTGTCTGACGTAAATGAGAACTTTTAAAGTGTCATATAATCCAGAAGGTCTGTCGGAGAATGCCTTTTTTAGCCATGAAGTTGTAAACAGGAAGTGCCTTCCCAAAAAAAGACTTACTTACAAAACAGAAAACAGTAGGGATAATATGTAGTTGTGGAAATACAATCATAACAGATTGTCAGATCTTCATGAATGTTTTAAGTTTTTTTAAGTATTTCTAATAAAGTTAATTTTTCAGCTTGCGTTTTCAAACACTTAGTATTTATCAAACACTTATTAGAAGTTAAACTAATGATAATTGAATATGTAGTCGTTAGCCTTATCACTGTGATAGCATGTTTAGTGTTGATGACATTCAGAATAGTGCAGTTGAAGCGTGATTATAGTGGTGAAGCAGTGAGGAAACAACCTAACACAAATAGAATTCGTTTAACATGCATGTTATGCAGTGTCTAAAAATAATTTTTTTGAAGAACATTTAAGGGCAGGGGAAACAGTTCACAATATAATGGGGGGAAAATAGTACCCAAAACAGGACAATTTCATTTATTGTACTATATTTTATATTTCAGAAAAGCCAGAAGAACAAAAGTTAAGTGATTTTTCTTTGGATGATAGAACTAAACTTACCTTCTTTATCTTTTTTTAACACTGAGCATGTGTTTAGTGAGAAAAAAAGATTGTAAAGGGAAGTAGACTAGTTCTTATAGAGCAACTCCAGCTCTCCTAGTAACAATGTGTCTTACAATACTTTTAAAATTTGCATTCCTCCTAGAATTCTGAAAAAGTCAATCATATTTAGTATTATCACAAAATTGTGCAACTATCTAATGCTAGAACATTTTTATCACCTCATAAAGAAACCCCAAAGAAAATGTTCAGGAATTAGATAGTATTGATGGTTGCACAACGTTGTGAATGTACTAAACACCACTGAATTGTACACTTGAAAAGGATGAATTTATAAAGCATGTGAATAATATTTCAATTCAAAAAACAAAAGAAAAAATACCCATATTCATTCACTGTCGCTACCTATTATTCCCTTCCCCAGCCACACAACCAATAATCTGCTTTTTGTCTCTATAAATCTGCCTGTTCTGATATGTCATATTAATGGATTCACACAATATGTGGTCCATTGTGACCAGCTCTTTCATTTAGCATAGTGTTTTTGAAGTTCACCTATGTTGTAGCATGAGTCAATATTTCATTCCTTTTTCTTCATGAATAACATTTCATTGTTATATACCACATTTTATTCATCCATCCATCAATTGATAGACATTTGAGTTGTTTCTTCTTTTTCACTATTATGAATAATTCTGCCAAAAGCATTCATGTACACCTTTTGTGTGGACATATGTTTCAGTTCTCTTGGGTATATACAGTGATTTTCAACCTTTTTCATCTCATGGCACACATAATTACTAAAAGTCTGTAGCACACCAAAAAAAACATCTTTTTTGCCCATCTGACCAGAATATAGGTATAATTTTGATTCATTCACACTGGAATAGCTATAGTTGTGTTGGCTATTGTCATTTTTTTATTTGACAGTCTAAGGGGGAAAAGGTCAGTGCTTCTGGCTAAATACTCAGGTACTGCATGTTTTAGAAATTCTTGCCGCACACCAGTTGAAAATCACTGGTATATACCTAGAGTGAAATTAGTGGGTCATATAATAACTCTGTGTTTAACTTTTGAGGAACGGTAAACATGTCTTTCTAAGTGGCTGTATATTTTACAATTTTACCAGCACAGTATGAAGTTTTCATTTTATCCATATATCAACATTTGTTACTGTCTTTTCCATTGTAGCCATTCTAATTAGTATGAAGTGGTATCACATTATAGTATTGATTTGCATTAATTTCCCAGATAATCATTAATATTGAGCATCTCTTTATGTGTAGATCTTCTTTGTGAAAATGTCTGTTCTCATCCTTCGTCCACTTTTGATTGGGGTTTTGCGTCTTTTGCTTTTTTTGAGATGTAAGAGCTCTTTGTATATTGTGGATCAAGTCTCTTATTTGATATATGACTTGCAAATATCTTCTCCCATTCTGTGGGTTGTCTTTTTACTTTATTGATAGTGTCCTTTGAAGCACAAAGGTTTTAGTTTGTATGAAGTCCAATTTATTTGTTTTGTCACTAGTGCTTTTGGTGTCATACCTAAGAAACCATGGCCTAATCCAGGGTAACAAAGACTTATACCTAGGTTTTCTTTCAAGAGTTTTATAGTTTTAGCTCTTACATTTAGTCACTTGATCGCTTTTGAGTTAGTTTTTGCTTATGGTATGAAGTGTAGGGGTCTGACTTCTTTCTTTTGAAGGTGCCCATCCAGTTGTCCCACCATCATTTGTTGAAAAGACAATTTTTTCCTTATTGAATTGTCTTGGTGCCTACCTTAATGCTTAAGAGCAAATAAGTGAAACTTTGGAGAATAAATATTACAAAAGCCAAGTTTACCTGCAAGCTGGATTTCCTTAATTTGTTTAACATTCTCTGTTCCCTTGTTTCTTCATGATGGAAACATGGAAAATTAATCTTTTCAACTATGGGTGTGTCTGGTGTATGTGATGGGAAGAGGTAAAGAGTATCAAAGTATAAAAATATTTTTATAAAAATTTTTTCCAGGATGTAATTTCACACAGAACGAAGCTGAATAAGAAAAAAGGTGGAGAAATGCAAATACTGAATAACACTGACAACCAAGGAATCAAAAGTTTGAGTAAGGAGCGGAGAAAAACACTAGAAACATATCAGCAGCTGTTTTATCTTTTACAGGTGAGAACACTTTATTTCACTACTAGAGGCCCAGTGCACAAATTCATGCACCAGTGGGGTCCCCGGCCTGCCTGAGGGATCGGGCTGAAACTGGCTCTCCGACATCCCCCGAGGGGTCCCAGATTGCGAGAGGGCACAGGCCAGGCTGAGGGACCCCACTGATGCACTATTAGGACCAGGGAGGGACGCGAGGTTGGCCAGCTAGGGAGGGGCCGTGGGAGGGCTCCAGGGTGTGCTGACCCATCTCACTCAGTCCCAATTGGCCAGACCCCAGCAGCAAGCTAACCTACCGGTCGGAGCGTCTGCCCCCTGGTGGTCAGTGCACGTCATAGCAACTGGTCGACCAGTTGACTGTCTGCCCTCTGGTGGTCAGTGCACGTCATAGCAAGCGGTTGAGCTGCCTTAGCATATCATTAGCATATTACGCTTTGATTGGTTGAACGGCCAACCGGATGGCCAGACACTTAGCATATTAGGCTTTTATTATATAGGATGAGTTTTGGGTAGATACTGTGTTCTGTATTTGTGGTTTACAGTGGATCTTTCCCCATGCTAAAACTGGAATAGAGTTTAATCTTATATGCTTTGAAAACCTAAGTACCAAGTACTATTCTAGGTTCTTTACATACATTATCTCATTCAATTCTTACTGCAACCTTAGAAACCATTAGGAAGTAATTGCTGTTGTTTTTCCTAAATTACATATGAGAAAACTGAGAGAGCCAGTAAGTGGTAAAACAAGGGCTTTGGGACCCACGTAGTTTGTTTTCAGAGCCCATTAGCTTCATGACTATCTTATACTACAGTTATCTGAAGAAACGGAATAAACTTGATAATAATATAAGCAGATGCTGATAACCATGAAAAAATTAACTATCTGAAAAACAGGTGTTTACCAGAATCAGTCTGCCCTTCTTCTGAGCAAAGAGCCAGAGTTTGGATTAGGGAAATAGTGTATCTTTTATTTCATTGATTTCATGGCATTCCTCTGATCTGAATGAACAGTAATTCTCCGTTGCTTCCAGAGTGCGGGTGTGAGCTGATAAGCTGAACTGGTTATGGTTGGACTCTGGTGGACCAGTTGCTGTTTTATTTGACCATTGATTCAGCTTATCTGCCCGACCACAAGGTGCTAAAGGAAACTGAGTAAGCGACAGTGATAGATGTAAACAAAGCCTCCCCTTCAGCAGGAAAACTTTCCCACAAGACTTGCATCAGCAGTTCTTCCTGGAGAGTCAGGTGTTCCTCTGTGTGGGCAGCTGCTGTCAGTGGTGATGCCTGAATCTGTGTGTGAGGGTGCCACTGACATGAGGTGTACACAGAACATGTTAGCCAAACCATAAATAAGGGGTGACTAGACCCAGTGAGAGAAGAGATGTTAATTTTGATAATTCTCTATTTCGAATAATAGCTTGGAAAAAGAGATGTAGTGCCACAGAGGGCCACATTGTGGCAGCATAGAAGGGGAAAACAAAAACACACACACGTTAAAACAGAATTGTCCATGGAATCCAGGGCTTAATACCAGCAGCCTTTCCAGAAAGGAAGGGGGTTCACACTCGACAGGGAAGGGTTTTTGGCTGCCTAAATCAGGTTAGTAGTTATCCACCAGTTGGAAATTTAATCTTAGACATTTGTCATTTTTCACATCCACAAACTTCTAAGTGTATGAAGCTGCTTTGATAGAATTTGTGTCACAGGGAAAGTCATAATTTAGTCATTAGCCTACGGCTTGTATTGTTTACCCTGTTACATAAGTGGAGGCAGATGAATGGAAAAGAGGAAAGACACAAGAGCATGTTTAGATTAATTCTACCAAATTTTATTTCCCCCAAAATAAAAAAACTGATAGTCCCAGGACACGACCATTTGGTTGAACCCAGTGAATTGTCTCTTCTAATCATGTATTTTCCTTCACCTTTTCTTTCTCTCCTTTGGAGACCTTAGCCCAAAATCATTGAAGAAACCATAGAATAGCCAATGACCTGGATTCCTTTGGCCTTTGGATTATGCCTTGGCAGGAATTATTAGCCACAGTAACCAATCAGCTAATATAGGTTGGGTTTGTCTCTGCAATGTGAGCCTAAATTTAAAGGTTTTAGGGCATCTGAGAGCAATGAGGAGTGGGCTTCTTTAGCTTTAGAGTAACTTTCTCAATCTCATATGTTTTGCGTGGGAAAAGAATCTCTACAGAGCTATAAAGAAACAGTTGTCCTGAGCTGCTTATTCATAACATTTCAGCCAATTTGTTATAGGCTTGCAAGTAAATCTAGGTAGTAAAGTAAGCTAGCATTTGGATTTTCTTTAAAACACTAAAGCCAAACTGCTTGAGCAGAGTTGTCTCTTGATGTCCACCAGGGATTGATTCCAGGACCCCCAAGGTTACCAAAATTCACAAATGCTCAAGTCCCTTAATAAAATGGAGTAGTACTTGCATGTAACCTAGGCTTATCCTCCCGTATACCTTAGTCATCTCTATATTACTTATAATACCTAATGTAAATAGTTGTTATACTATAGTATATGGGGAATGATAACAAGACAGAAGTCTGTACATGTTCAGACTGTATATGGCCATCATGACCTAATTATAGAGTTACACGCCAGCAACAAAGTAATGTTTTTCCGAGTATTATGTATCTGGTTGGTTGAATCCACCGATGCGGACCCTATGGATATGGAGGGCTGACTCTATTCCAGATGAAAATTAGTTTCTGTGTATGGAAATTTTTCCTTTCTCATCACAAGGAAGATGAAAAGGAGGAGGATTTCTCTGTAACCTAAGAATTATTTTTTTCTCTGCTAATAACCTCCATCTGGTTGGTGTAGCTACTGGAGAAAAACCCTATGACTGGTGCTACATCTCAAAGACTCCAGCTGAGCACTCAGGGCTCCATTTCAGTGTTTTTGAAATTCTTGTCAATATTTAAGTTGTCTTTTTTTTCTTTGTTAATTTCTTCTGGCATTTCCCCCATCAACTATCCTGACCTTCACCTCTTTCTTTAGCCTACCTGCTTCACGCCTAAGTTCTCATTCCTTGTAAAGCATTATGGCCATCCCACTGTCTTTACATTCAAACATATCCTGTTCTTTTTTCTTTTTAGTCTCAGAATAGGGGATGTTTCCTTTTATTCATTCATCACTTCTTCTAGGACAGTCTATTTAGCTGGGCCTTTTCAGATACCAGATTCTATTTGCCACCCCCTCTCTCTTCTGTGTTTCGAAAATAAACATTCATGTGTGTGGCTCAAAATGGGTAACAGTGTAAAGTATGTATGTTTCATTAAATATATCACATAGCATATAAAATTTAAATCCTCTCATAACTTTCTAATGTAACTTCCTATAGTATTACTATGATTACTATTAAGATTAGCTGATAACTTTTAAAGTATTATTTTGTGCCAGATACTCTTCTGTTTGCTGTATACACATTAAGTCATTGACAGAGAACTGGATATTCTTCTCTGATTTAATAATATATTAACATACAGATTTTAGATGGTTTTTTTCTTTCTCCCTCTTTTGTTTCAGACCAATCCTTTATACCTGGCTAAGCTGATTTTCCAGATGCCACAGAACAAGTCCACTAAATTTATGGATACTGTTATTTTCACACTATACAACTATGCTTCCAATCAGCGAGAAGAATATCTACTCCTCAAGCTTTTTAAAACCGCTCTGGAAGAAGAAGTAAAGTATGTATATAAATAATTCTTAGAAGTTATTTATACCTATTAAATATATCAAGTTTCTTAAGAAATTTCTACGTCATTATAAGTTATGCAGGTACAACTTTCCTCCACCAGTGATATCTTTTCTAATGCTAAACTACCTTTCGATTCTATACAACAACTGAAAATCTAAAGCTTTTTTGAAAGTCAGTAAGAAAATTTAACTTAATTAAAATTATGTAAGTAATAAAGCCACAAGATAAGGATTTCTGCTAAATAGTGTTCCCTTCTTACTGAAACTTAAGCTTATTTTTGCTAATTTGCTAATTTGTTTTCTCAGTAAATGTAAAAAAATAAAGTGTAGGTAACTATAATGAATGGACAAAAAATAATAATAATAACACACACACAAAAAAAATCAACACATGAGGAATGCCCTTAGCCAACTAGATGGACCTTAACTTTCTTCCTGACTTCTTGACACCTAAAGCATATTAGCTAGGCCCTCTGCCCTCAGGGTGTCTATAAACCAGCAAGAGAAATAGAATTCATGAGAAATAGTAATGCTGTGCCTAAGAATAAGGTAAGAACTAAATGAATAAAGCATACAGTGTAACATCAGAGGGATGGTAAGAAGTTTCAATTAGGTCAGTTGATAAAGATATTATGGAAGAGGAGGTAGCTGGCCCAAAGCCTTGAAGAATACCTATAGTTTTATAAGAAGAAATGGAAAAAGGAAATAAGGCACAGTGATGATAGAAGCAGCATGGGCCGAGGTACAAGAAAAAGAACATTAGTCTCTCCAAGATGTGACTTAACTAGTGACTATTAGTGGTTGAGCCAGATCATGGAAGATAGTGAGGACAGGACCACCCGATGAGCCTCTTACTCCCCAGGAAGCTATAAGGTTTTGGAGAAGGGATGTGGACATGACCACATTGGGTTTAGAATATTGACCAGCTGGCCATGTATGAACAGGGTGAATTGGCGCTACACAGATCAGAGAATGAGAAGGAGAAAGATAGTTTGTGCTTTTAACATACTCAGTAGGACGTGGATGAAAATATTCAGCAGAAAACTGGAAATTCAAGACTAACCCCAGGAAAGAGATGGGGAATAGATATCAGATCAAAGGCGAGGCTGCAGAGATATGGTCATTGCAGTTGTGCCTGAGCGAGATCTGAGGAGAGAACATGTAGAAGGTGAAGGAAAACAAGCCAAAGGTGGGAAGAGGAGACAGCAAAAGAAACAAAATGAATAACTAGGTAAGACCCTGGCACTCTGAGACCCTAAAGGGAAAGCCAGTGGAAAAGGGAGACAGTGTTCCAGTGGGAGGAGGGGGAGAGGTTGCTCAGAGATGGAAGGTTGGAGAGAGGGAAGGTCAGAGAGTTGGCAATCAGAAATAAAGATTTCTCGCAGCCCTGTGGTGGAGCCAGAAGCCACATAGCCTAGAATTTGAGTGGGACTTAAAGAAGTGGAGATAGTCCATTCAGTCAAGAAAGTTATTTTTGAAATTTGGTAACTAGAGAGGACACAGTACTTGTACAGTGTCCCCCAGTGTTATTAGTCTTGGTCCATTTTCAGTTCCTTCCTGCCTCCTAGATTGAGATTACGGCGGAGAACCTATTTTTAAACCCTTAAATTTCTCAAATCAGAAACGTTCATCTTATAAATGATAGCTTCCTTTTAAGTCATACTATCTTTGATCGTCAATGGAGAAAAATATAGCCCCAGGAAGCCCTCGCCTGCCAGAGAGAATATACATTGTTTAAAACTATCCACAGAGGCAAACCATTTTGTTCTGGGTTGGGCTTTTTTTAGATCAAAGGTGGACCAGGTACAAGACATCGTTACTGGGAACCCTACAGTCATCAAGATGGTCGTCAGCTTCAACAGAGGCGCCCGTGGGCAGAACACGCTGCGCCAGCTCCTGGCTCCCGTGGTGAAGGAGATCCTGGATGACAGCTCCCTGGTCATCAACACGAACCCTGTGGAGGTGTACAAGTCTTGGGTGAACCAACTAGAAACACAGACTGGAGAAGCCAGGTAACAAAGCCAGGAAGATGTTGTTTTCCAATCATGCTTCATGATCATTTTTACATGTGTATTACATATATTCTTAAACTCTGTCAAGCTCTGTTAAAAGAACAAAACGTACTGTACAAATTCCATTCAATCCAAGATGTTACTACCTCCCTTTAACTTACGGTGCAGGTCACATTCTTAGAGTACTGCTCATCTTGATAGTACACTCTGTTGTAACATTTCAGTACCAGTTGATCCCCCATAATCCTCTCCCTTGGTTATTCTTTGTGTGTTTCTAAACTAGATCTAGAAATGGTACACCAGACAATACATACTTTTTTAGACTTACTAAGTGAGTAACTTTAACACGTAAGCATCAACAAGCCAGGTGGTTTTTTAGATCTAAGCAATCCCAGTTTTTATTGCCTGCAAAAGGATGCCTTGTGAAATCATGAAGATATGCACAGAGAACTCTGGTTGTCATAGCAGCATTTGTAATAGCAAAAGTTGGGCAAAGTCAAAATATTTAGTTTTGGGGAATTTGTTAAATAAAGGTTTGTGTGACATAATGGAGTAGTCAGTAACTATTTGGAATCATGGCACAGAAATCTATTTATTGGCATGGAAAAATGTTCACAATTTAGTTTTCAGTTGCAGTTAAGTACAGTGACTCATTTTCTTTAAAAGGAAATACTTGTACACACACATAAATATACAAGTACACATAGGATCTGTATGGGGAGTGTATGTACACGAACTGCATTTTTCCCATGAGTGTGAGAGGCCCATATACACACGTGCATAGATGGAGGACCCAGAAAACTGTGGACTAAGATATGAAAAGTAGTTTTCTGTAAATTGGTATTTTTTTTCTTGTTGGCTTATATGCAGTTCTTTTCTGTAAAAGAATTTTTAAAAAGAGGAAGAAAGTTAACTGGATCTGCCAGTTACTTTGCCCGAAGAGCTCAGAGGGAGAGCCCAGAATGCCCTGCTCCCCTACTGGCAGAGGGCCATCTGTGCATGTGAGGCTTCCCCTCACTTCGCAAACCGTTCGTCCCTGGAGTCAGTGGGCAAAGTCCAGTTCACTATACAAAGCTTAACTATAGGCTCAACTTGGCAAGGATACAAATGCTTGTACCTACACCCCATTAAATTGCAAGCCCTTGTGTTTTCAGCAACCTGCCTTACGATGTGACCGCAGAACAGGCTCTGACATACCCCGAAGTGAAAAGTAAACTGGATGCATCCAATGAGAGCCTGCGCAGGGTCACCGACAAAGTCCTGAATTCCATCATTTCCTCCCTTGATCTACTGCCGTAAGTTCTGTTATTAGCAACTTTAGCATTCTTTGCTGAAAGTTCTTGAAATAATATGTAAAATAAACCCCAGTAGTGAAGATAGGAATTTTCTCTCACATTATATTTACCGTTTTAAACATTTGCCTACATTTGCATTTTAAATTCATGACTATTCTCCAAAGAGGAAAGTGTGCAAACCCGTATTCAGTTACTGTCATCCATGGAAGTCCTTTGATTCCGTTACCATCTCATGTTATGTTTAATTTTAGGAAAATGCTCAGCTTTCGTTGACTGGAACAATTGCTGTGTATTCCTTTCTCACTTAGGTTTTTTTCCATTACTTTCTTTTGTCATCTGTTTTACATGTAGTTATGGATTGAGGTATATAGCCAAAGTACTGAAGAATTCAATCCATGAGAAATTTCCCGATGCAACAGAAGATGAGCTATTAAAGGTAGATGTTCAAGGGTAATCTCACCGTAGCTTCTCTTGGGGGTATGAGCCAAAATTACCAACACACCATTTTGTAAGATTTCTTTCACCTTCTATGACTATTTATAATAAGCTGCAGGTCTATTTCTAACAGTTATTGTAATTGTTGATTATGGAGATCTTACACATGATTGAGATTCTTTATATTAGATCATTTGGGGGGCAGTAGCATATTTTTCACCAAAAATAATTTTGTTAACTCTATTAATGAGTGATTATATTCACTACCTTTATTTAACTCCTTGTATTAGAAAATAATTTGCTTTCTTGGGAAACGTCAATCAATGTTTACTTTCGAAAAAACCCAAACCCTTGAGTTTTCTCTCTTAAAATAGTCTTCTCCATCACTCCAGATTGTTGGAAACCTCCTGTACTATCGGTACATGAACCCAGCTATCGTAGCTCCGGATGGCTTTGATATCATCGACATGACGGCTGGTGGTCAGATCAATTCTGACCAGAGGAGAAATTTGGGAACGGTGGCCAAGGTCCTTCAGCATGCGGCCTCCAACAAGCTGTTTGAAGGAGAAAATGAGCATCTCGCATCTACAAACAATTATTTATCAGAGACGTATCAGAAGTTCAGGTGAGAGGGGTCATTTTGGAGAAACTTATAAAGTGGTGCCAAAGAATAATGTATGTTCTGTGTTCAGAGCTAGAGTTGGGGGGCAGGAACCTCGGGTGGCCGCGTGCACTTCTACAAGTGAGCGCTGAGGGGAAGAGGAAGAGGGGCAAGCAGGCTGGGTCACTTCTGTCTGGTGCTCCCCATCCCACCTCCAGAGCCCTGTTACATTGATTTATCCCCCTATGTGTGATTTTCACTCATTGACAAAATGAAATATTTACTCTTGGTGGCATGCTATAGGCCAGTGATGGCGACCCTTTTGAGCTCAGCATGTCAGCATTTTGAAAAACCCTAACTTAACTCTGGTGCCGTGTCACATATAGAAATTTTTTGATATTTGCAACCATAGTAAAACAAAGACTTATATTTTTGATATTTATTTTATATATTTAAATGCCATTTATCAACAAAAAGTCAACCAAAAAAAATGAGTTCGCGTGTCACCTCTGACACACGTGTCATAGGTTCACCATCACTGCTGTAGGCTTATAGTAGTTAGAATTAAAATAGCTGATTTTTGCTTTTTTGAACTTGAGGGTTTTGTTTGTTTTTAAGAACTTGTTCAATCAGGAGAAACTTGCCTTATCTGCATCAAACAATAAGTAGGAAACTGAGTAGTTGGTTTGAATGGTTGGGGAGGTCCAGCTTTTGTGCTTGTGAGGGCCACGTGTGTGGATGTGTTCTGTTCTAGTCTCAAACCTTTCCTAATTATTCACGTAAGACTGAAGCCTGTTGACTTTCAAAGCAGCTCCAGAGCCCATCACTGGTTATTGCACAGGGACATGAAAGGAGTGAGAGAAGCAGGAAGAGCCCCTCACGTGCTGCTCTCTGAGGAAGCATGTTCATCTTGGCCTTCGGTTTTCTCTTGTCTGCCATTCAGTCAGAGAAGCATGACATAACTGTGGCCTCTTCCACTCCTCACTTGGAAAATGATAACTTTCCATTCCTCAGTTGTGTTCTGGGTCATGATTTATCTCCTGACAAACATCGTTGCTGATTATTGATCTCTATTTGGAATTTGTGGCCTCCTATTAAAAACATCCCCCAAATCCTCCCACTATAGGAAGTTTTGATTTCTCAAGCTGCTAAGGTTAGGTCTTCTCACTGACCGAAAAAATAATATCCATTTCCCTGCAAACCCTTACTTGCTGTGGCAGCGTCCCTCTACTTTTTTCTCAGATTATACCTGTTAACAATCTATGTTCCCAACTCTTCAAAACCCTCCCCTCAACGCTTAAATTCCTCTGTTTTTCCCTCTTCCTCTAATACTTAGTCTTTATATACTTCAGCATCTCGTGATAAATTATAGACAAAAGAGTGCAGAAGACCAGTTGTCAGATGGGAACATGCTCCTGCCCACGCCAGCATGGCTGCCTGCCATTCACCTCCCCCAGCCTTGGGGTGGGAAGGCAGAGGTCAGTTCTTGTGCACAAAAGCCTCGGGTACCCTTAGGATATACACCAAGGATCCTTTCAGGCATCTGAAATATTTACAACTTTATGGACTGGAACACCTACTCTCCCTGTGCAGAGGATCACTCCAAAACCGTGATGCCAGCACACCTGGCTTTCTTGCTCTCTCTGTCTAAACTTCCCATAGCTTAAAATAGCAGATATTTTAGAGTCTGGGCTCTGGAGGAATGGGGCACTGTACGCAGTTATGTGTCTATCCTTAATAGTATTTCCATCAGCCACAGCTGTTGTTTGGATCAACTGAGTAGACAAGACGTAACTCAGACTTTTGTCAAATTGATAACAGAAGCTCTGACGGGTTGTTAGAGTATTGAAGGTCTAGGACAGTGATGGCGAACCTATGACACGCGTGTCAGAGGTGACATGCGAACTCATTTTTTTGGTTGATTTTTCTTTGTTAAATGGCATTTAAATATATAAAATAAATATCAAAAATATAAGTCTTTGTTTTACTATGGTTGCAAATATCAAAAAATTTCTATATGTGACACGGCACCAGAGTTAAATTAGAGTTTTTCAAAATGCTAACACGCCGAGCTCAGAAGGTTCGCCATCACTGATCTAGGAGCTTGTGACATTTAAAGTAGCAAATTTGAACTAGCCGGCATGGGTCAGTGGTTGAGCATTGACCTAGGAACCAGGAGGTCACGGTTCGATTCCCAGTCAAGGCATATGCCTGGGTTGCGGGCTTGATCCCCAGTGTGGGGCATGCAGGAGGTAGCCAATCAATGACCTCATCATTGATGTTTCTCTCTCTCTCTCCCTCTCCCTCTCCCTTCCTCTCTGAAATCAATAAAAATATATTTAAAAAATAATGAAGTAGCAAATTTGGTTGTTTTTTGAATTGTTTTCTGTAGGGAATTTTGATTCTTAGATCAAGGATTAATAGTCTTGATATTTTTGTTTAAATTTTGGGGCCATTTTTAAAATAATATATATTAAATGACCTGCCCATAATTTGATTATATTGAGTCACTAACAGGGCCTGTCTGAGGAGTTGGGTTAAACATCCAGAAACATGGACTCGGCTTCCACAGTCAGGAGCCATCCTGGAAGATGCCGTAACAACTCCCCCCTCCCTCCCCCCTCGCCCCCCTCACCACCACCACTACCAAGACAACAAAGAATTAGTCATCATTCAAGATTTTTTCACTATTTATGAGGCTGTTTAACTCACCGATTTGACTACCTTAAGACTTTTTTTTCTTTATTAGGAAATATTTCAAAGAAGCATGTGATGTCCCCGAGCCAGAAGAAAAGTTTAATATGGATAAATACACAGATGTGGTGACAGTCAGCAAACCCGTCATTTATATTTCAATTGAAGAAATCATCAACACACATTCAGTAAGTGGGGTTAGAAAAGGCTCTGAGTTCTGACATCTGTGTCTTGAAAATGCTTAGTCTTTCTAGGGGGCTTATGTAAGCATGTGCGAATGCTCATGTTCTTAATTCTACGAAACATTTGATTATTTATTCCCTGACTCTTAGGCATTAGTAAAACTCCTTCTTCCAAGAAAAGTTTACTTTTTCCATGATCTGTTTGCAAAGTCAGATTGTGAATGTGCTGTTTAAGCCCTGAGCCAGGGCAGGACCTGGTATTTTCCCCACCCACTAAGGCCACACTGCCTGCACCGCCATATACTGTCTCTCTCCCTTTCAGGAATCCTCTCAGCTTTTCCAGAAATTCCATGGGAAAATGAAAATGTTTTCTCTATTCTAATTTTGGACATAAAGAGGAAACAGACAGGCTGCTCAAAGTTAGGGAAAAGAAGACACCCCACCCCCCACCCACCCACCCACAAAAGCCACCTACCGAGAATCACTTCTATTCTGGAAACCCTCATTTCTTAGAAATGGCCGTTTTAGTCTGTGCTGTGTCACAGTGTCTCCATCTGGTTCTGCGAACAGCAGCACCATCGCCTGTGTATTAAGTGCCTGTTGGGGGCAGGGCAGTAAAGAGAGGTTAAGCACTGAGAGTGTTTGGTGGGGGGCTTGGCGTTTTCTTTTGCCTTTTTAAAAACAAGTTTGAACTTATTTCCTGCAAATTCTAGGCTCTTAAAAGGTAACCTTTTCGAGATTAGTCTTGCACCTTGCCACTCCAAGCCAAGTTGTGGAGATGAGTTCCAGATGTGCCCCAGACCTTCCAAGTCAGAACCTGCATTCTAACAAGATCCCAGGTGGTCCAGATGCACACTAAAGGTCAAGAAGCCATGGTTGAGGATACACCCACCTTGGGATGCTACACACAACTAGGAGGAAAACATAACAAATACACACTTCTTAGAGGTCCTACCCCTGCCCCCACCAAACAAGCTATGCTAACAAGTGGCAACATTGGCTGCTCAAAATTCAGTCTTTATTATTAAGCTCTTCTAAGAAACTACAGTTTGAGGTTTGGAAGAAAGATTGGATCTACTTTTGATTTCTCTTTTTCAGAGTTAGAGCAGGGAACCTCCTCAACATTTCAACAAGCTCTCCATGAAAACTGTGAGTGACCCCAAACAAAGGCAGGTCTGAATGGCCAGCTGCAGGAGTGAGTTGGTTGATTAAATGAAGAGGCTGTGCTTCTTTTCTCTATATACAAACACCCAAAATCACAAAGGAAACACGTCCACATCCAGCAATGTATCATTTGCAAAAGTGACTTTCTAATAAGCAGGTAGACTCATTCATATTTGAGCAACATCCCATTTGTCCATTTCTACGGTCGATCATCCACCTCAAAGAAAGTGTCCACATGGTGGCGCACTTTTCTGAGGGCATCACCCTCCTGCAGAAAGTGTTGGGAGTCCTCTTTTAGGAGGGATTCTTTCCCAAGGACAGCAGAGAGAACACTGTTACTGTATTCATTTGGGCGGTTCCTTTTTAAGGAAAATTAGTCTGTTCCTTTTGTGATCGAAAATTGAAAACAGAACCCAATCCTGGGAAACACAGCGCGTGACTGGAGTCCCTCCATGTGTTAGGCTGGAAGCAGACATAATAACGTGGGAGTAATGTCCTTTCAGAGGAAGACTGTCCTGTTTACTGTCTGTCTCAAGTGAGGAGGTGTCCACATGCGGACACAAGCACGCAGCAGCGTGACGTGCCAAGCCTGTGGCCACATGCCTGCCCCTTGTTCTCTAAGGAACATGTACACAACCTCAAAATAAGCTCTTTAATGAGACATTTTTAGGCAATTCTTGTGTTCTGTAAATATCAGAATAGAAGGTAGCAGCTGGCCCCCCTTCCAGGGACAGTAGCCAGATCACCTGTCCTGTCTCGTCAGAAGACAAGAACACAGATTTCTCCAAATTGCTTATTTTGTCCTTGTCTCTAACTTGTCTTCCCCCCAAACATATCCTATATGTGGTCCTTCCACATTTCACTCTGTCTTTATATTGCCTCTATTATTTATATAATGTCTTTCTTTAAATCAAGTCACCTGTTTTTTTTAACATAAAACATATATCTTTGCTTTAAAACAAAATACCTCTAACTATAGCGGGAAAACTATCGTGCCTTACAATAAACAGACACTTTAAAAGTAAATAAATGCGATGGAAACTGAGGAGTTGGATATAGTTGCTTCCTTGAAGCTGTGCACCTTGAGGCCTCCTCTCCCTTTCTTAAAAATCCAATTAGCAAGTGTCACGAAATGTTAAGGAAAGCTCAGCATTAAACAGACACTGTCTCCCCCACTGATCCTACCGACTAAAAGCGAATGGAAAAGGAAGTAAGCAAGGCAGTGTGGAACAGCCATAAGGATAGACATACCAGTCAATGGGATGGAACTGAGTCTAGAAATAAACCTTCAAATTTACGGCCCATTCTGTTTTCAACAAGGGACTAAAACAGTTCAGTAGGAAAATAATGCTCTTCAACATATGCTGCTGGGGCAACTGGAAATCTATATGCCAAGAATGAAGTCGGACCCCTCCCTTCAAATCTACTCAAAAATGAACTCAAAATGGATCAGAGCCCGGCCAGTATGCTCAATGGTTGAGCATTGACCTATGAACCAGGAGGTCACAATTCGATCCCCAGTCAGAGCGTATGCCCAGGTTGTGGGCTCAATCCCTAGTAGAGGGCCTGCAGGAGGCAGCCAATCAATAGATGTTTCTATCTCTCCCTTCTCCCTCTTCCCTTCCTGTCTCTCTAAAGATCAATAAAAACATTTTTTTTAAAAAAATTTAATGGGCAAATGATCTGAATAGATATTTTTTCCAAGGAAGATATATAGGCATACCTTGCATTATTGCACATTTTTTACAAATTGAAGGCAAGACCCTCCACCACTGAAAAGATTGCAACTCACTTTATTGTAATACTCGTTATTGCGGTGGTCTGGAACTGAACTACAGTCTCTGAGGTTTGTCCATAGTCATGGTCAATAAGCCCATGATAGATGCTCAAATTCACATCAGATAATGTGAATCAAAACCACAGTGACATATCAACTTCACACCCACTGGGATGGCTAGAGTAAAATCAAGTAATAATACGGATGTGGAATAATTGAAACTCATATACTGCTGGTAGAAGTGTAAAATGGTATGGCCACTTTGGGAATCAGTTTGGCAATTCCCAAATATTAAACACGGAGATACTGTATGGTGCAGCAATTCCACTCGTAGGTATGAACTCAAGAAAAATGAAAACATATTCACACAAAAACTTATACATGAATGTTCACAGTATCGTTATTCATAATAGACAGAAAGTGGAAACAAGTGACAATCAACAGATGAATGATGTGTGATATCTCTATATAATGGAACACTGATTATTCAGCCATAAAGAGGAATGAAGTACTGATCTATGCTCCAACATGGATGAACCTTGAAGTCATCATGCTCAGTGAAAGAAGCCAGTACAAAAGGCCACAGATTGTATGATTTCATGCACATGAAGCAGCCAGAACAGCCAAATCTAGAGAGAGAGATAGTAAATGAATGGTTTCCGGGGACTACGAGGATGGGGTAATGGAGAGTGACTGCTAATGGGTAGTTTCTTTTTTGAGTGATGAAAATGTTCTGAAATTAAATAGTGGTGATGGTTGCACGATTCTTTGAATATACTAACAATCATCACATCATACATTTTAAATGAGTAGATTTGATGATATGCTAATGATATCTAAATAAAGCTTTTAAAAACAGGTTGAAAATGGAAAAGAAGAATTTTATCATTCCGACCCAGTTTTGTAAGATAGTTATGCAAAACAACTAAAATTATTTTCTGTCACCGGGGGTACAAGTCCCGTACTTTGGAAACATTGTTTTAATTTAATTCTGAATACAAACAAAAACAGCTGTGCTGTTCTTCAGTTTTCCCCTCCAATGCTGTTGCTGCTCCTCCAGGTTAAGAATGTTTCTTCTAAGACTTGGCAAAACACCCCAGCAGTGTTACTCACCTTTGATCTTTTTGGAGGGGGTGTTGAAAGGGAGAACCAGCTGGTACGTCTAGGTCTCAGGCCAAAGAACCATACGGGTATTTCTGCCATCCCTACCCGTGAAGGATCTTCAGGGCCATTCAGATTAAAATAGCTAATAGTGGTAATTTTTTTCTATGTTTTTATTGATTTCAGAAAGAGGAGGGGAGAGAGAGAAACAGCAATGATGAGAGAATCATCAAGCAGCTGCCTCCTCACGCCTCCTACTGGGGTTTAAGCCGGCCACCTGGGCATGTGCCCTGACCAGAATCAAACTGTGACCTCCTGGTTCTTGGATCTAGCTCAGCCGCTGAGCCACACCAGCCGGACAACAGTGGTGATTTTTTCAAAGTAGCTGTAGTGTTTGATTACTGCATAATTCTTCTCTGAAAAGATACGGAAATGCCCTTCCAGTTGGCTACCAGTGTTAACCACCTTGACTCATTTTAGAATGTTTCCCCCAACTTTGACTTTTTCTATAAAGGAGTGGAGCACCGGGATCAGGTGGAAGAAGGCTGCCGCTCAGCAGACCTTGCTGAAAGGGGGTTTATGAGCACCTTTCACAAAGCTACAATTTTTTGACAAGAAGTAGACACTTCCCTCTAAGATAAAATAATAACTATACCTCTGTGGTCTCTAATTTTAATAAATATCAGGCTTGTAATTAAGATTCAAACAATATCAGAATAAAATTACCATGAAAAACTGGAAACTGTATCAATATGGTATCAGCTAAGAATTTACTTGTGTTTGTTGCTTTCTCTATACAGCTCCTGTTGGAACACCAGGATGCTATTGCACCTGAAAAAAATGACTTACTGAATGAACTGTTGGAATTGCTAGGAGAAGTACCTACTGTGGAATCTTTTCTTGGTAAGAGCGTATCCCCTCTACTTACTCTCTGGCTTGCCTGATTGTTTGGTTGGTTGGTTGGTTGGTTGGTTGACTTATTGTCTTTCCGATCCTAGATCAAAAGTTTTTTTAAATTTATCATTTAAGCTTATTTAAAGAATAATAAGTACAGTAGCTACTTCCTACATTAAAGGTTCTATAACTTGTAGTGTCCTATAGTATAGAACACTTTGATATTCTTGAAGGTAAGTTCTAAATACATCATAAATAATATCTGTCAACCTATTTCATAAAGAAAAGAGTCAAGTTTATTAGAAATTTCTTGCTGTATTTTCAAAATCTCTAAGGATTTTGTTAACAATTCTCCCTTTTAGTAATTTTTCATATTTTGAATATCTGTGTCCCATGTTGTTTTAACTTAAAATCTAAGTTTTTTTTTAATCCTCACCCAAGAATGTATTTAGAGAGAGGAAGGGAGAGAGAAGGAGAGAGATAGACATCCACGTGAGAAACATCAATTGGTAATTGGTTGCCTCCTGTACGCGCCCTAGCCGGGGATCAAACCTGCAACCTAGGTATGTGCCCTGACCTGGACGAACCGGCAACCTTTTGGTGCATCGAATGATGCTCCAACCAACTGAGCCACCTGGATAGGGCAAAATCAAATACTTTTTTTAAAATATATTTTTATTGATTTCAGAGAAGAAGGGAGAAGTAGAGAAAGAGAGAAACATCAACAAATGATGAGAGAGAAACATTGATTGCCTGACTCCTGCACACCCCACACTGGGGATCGAGCCTGCAACCCAGGCATGTGCCCCAACCAGGAATCAAATTGGGACCTCTTGGTTCATAGGTCAAAGCTCAACCAGTGAGCCATGTCAGCCGGCCAAAATCAAAGACTTTTAAAAGCCACTTTAAGTGTATTGGGATGTGGGGGTTTTTTATGAAGACTATGATCTCCTGTCTAACTACTGAGCTACCTTTCCCATGGAACCTTTATCTTACATTGTTGATGCACCATCACAATGAGTGAATTGGGAGAATAACAATTTTTTTTTCTACAGGGGAAGGAGCCATTGATCCCAATGACCCTAACAAGGCGAATACACTAAATCAGCTCTCGAAGACTGAGATTTCCCTTTCCTTGACAAGCAAGTACAACTTAGGGGATGGTGAAGGTATAGACGGCCAAAGCCTCATGATAAAGTAAGTTTGGGGCTTAAAGGGCACATGTTCCCAATTATGCATCTTAAACCATGCAAATTCAAACAAGGCTAAATCCCCAAATCATTCATTTCAAAATGTCTACATATTGAAATGCATTATGGTTACCCATCAAACAGTTAACCAAACAAATGACAATAGACTCTTCATAATTTAAGAGGGAACTGAATATTATAATAGTGTATAAAGCCTGTCTTTTTTTTTTCTTATTGTAATGTGATTATTTTCCTTTAAGAAATGAAGTGATTAACTCAGCCTGTAAAAGTCTTTAGCTAACCCAGGGGAAATATCTGTTTCAGAGTGGTCAGACGATTAGTGAGGAAATACCGTGAACCAAATTTGATTTGTGGTATAAAATAGTTATGTAAAAGGCACACACATGATATGACATAATGGCGTCATCTGATTTATTAGCCTTCTTTTCTATTAAACTAAGCCTGGATACACTTATCAGCTTTGACTTAATTTTTACCTTTCTTCCCACTCCCAAAGATTTCAAATGAAGCATTCAATTTTTAAATAATAGGGTATTCTTTCCCTCAAGGCCTTCTGGATATTCCATACCAGTTCTTTACCACAGAGTAAGAAAGAATGAGATCCCTGATGGCAGCATAAATTCAAACATAAACCAGGAATACTTGCTCACAAAACAATACAGTTTTTAAGAACTCACATAAACCAAAGGATATGTGTTTGCACATTAGAACAGTTGCATATTGGGGTGAGATGGAGACTGGACATGGAAATAGAGACACAAGAAGTAAATGTGTCTTTAAATAATACTTCACACAGACTTCCAAACTGCATGCCCTGAGTTATGAGGTTGCTTTCATTTGTGACAGGAGCTTCTATTCTGCCCCTGACATGCTTCAGACAGCACTCATTTCCAGTTGATGTTTTTCCAGATATTCAGACCATGGCCATAAAAGCGTATTCGGTGTGCTGTGCTGTGATGTGTGCTGCTTCCATTACGCTTTCTTATTTTATCCTCCTATCACCTAAGGCTCTATTCGTTCATGTAGCAAATATCTGAGTACTGATGCTATGTCCACAGCACTGAGCTTGATGCTGGGATACAGCAGTGAGCAAGCCAGGACAGGCCCCTGCCCTCCAGAGTCTGAAGTCTGATGGTGGAGAGCACAGCTCAGCTGCAGGACAGAGGACAAGATGCAGGACTCATGCATAACCTTGGCCTCAGCGCATTGAGTGTAGTTCCTTTAGACTACTGATGACCCAGGCAGATTAAAGTTGTGCAGCCAGAACACAGGGCAGAGCAACAGAGCAAAGGGGGGAAATGGTGCAGCCTACTCCCTGGGTTCCTCTGAGCAAGTGGCAATTATAAAGGTAACTGGAAATACAGATTCTGTGTTCCCGCCATGCAAATTAAATTAGGTCAAGTATCCTATGATCTCATAAGCTTTGTGCTTAGAAATAATGCAAAGACATTTTTTTTCATAATTGGTTTTGTCTGCTATTTGAACATCATTTTCTAAATGCGCTCAGTGAAATGCCTGCATTCATGAGTGTAAATCACAATTTCGATAGTCTAAAATATTAAATAATTTAAATATCATATGTACTTATGCTTATTTCTGAATGTGAGTCCCATGGTTCTGCCAGTTTTGGGAATTCACATTTTTAAAAGCAAAACTAAAAAAGTCGGGCCCATCTGTCTTAGGGAAACCTGGGCCTTGTCCTGCTTGCCCCAGCCCTAGAGGGGTTCCCTCCCAGCTCCCCACTGTGTGCTGAAAACAGATAGTCTGTCCCTTTAATATCCATGCTAACTAGAACCAGCCAGTGGTTTTATTTCAAGATTCTTTCGGCTACTTGGGTTCTTTGCAATTCCATGTGAATTATAGAATCTTTTCCATTTATACAGAAAAGACTGTTGGGCCAGTGTCTTAATAGACTTGATAATTCACTGCTTTCCTAGACCTCTGGGGGTCTAGAGAGCCTTCCTTTGGGCATGCCTCAAGATCCTGTTGTTTGCATACTTCACTAAATAGCCCAGTGATCAATGAGAATATTGACTTAAAGATTGGCCAGTTAGCTGTCCCTGAAAGTGGAATTTGGGTATTGCCCAAAGATTCAATAGAGTTAGCTCCAGAGGTTAGGCAAGCCTTACTTCCAAATACATTATATTTTAAGCATGTATTTTTAAATCTTGCTACCAATAGATAATTATAAAATGTGTCACGACAGGGAGCTTGGAGACCATCTAGTCTGAGTCTTTATCTCTGAGGTGAGGAAATTAAAGTCTAAAAATTCTAAAAAGCAAGTAGCTAGTCACTGACATGCTTTAAATTCATTCAGATCATTGAAGTTCTATTAATATACACTTTGAAATGCTGATTTATGGGGATGATTTTTTCCAAGCTAATAAGCCAAATTCCTAACTCAAACATACAATGTAGTTTTTGAGACTCTTCATTAGAGAACCAAATTTAACTAAAATCTGACAATGCCTCCAGAAATTACTATGAAGTTTATAATCATGGAATGTAAATAGTTGGAACATGAAAATACCTGACTTTTCTCTATCAGAAATTATTTTGCTTCCTTGTTAAATGAGTTGTGTTTTTCACTTTTAGAAATGCCCTTTTATGATTCGTTACAAAATCACTAGCTTTCCCGTAATGAGAAACTCGTATTTTTGGGGGGTCTGTACAGTAGCAGAATTTGAGGCATTGTTCATCCTTATGCCTATAAATTTAATTCCATGCTAGTTGCATAATTCTTACTAATTAAATGAGGATGAAAATGATAATGCTAGCAAATAACCTGCATAGGGACTGTCCTATAGATATAGATAGATAATAGCATACATAATATAATAACATATATAATGACATTTATGTCATGTAATACTCTTAACAACTCCAAGAAGTAGAGGTTATTAACTATATTTTACAGATGAGGAAATTAGGCACAGAACAAACAAAAAAAACCTTTTCTAGGGAGTGTAGCTAGTCAGTGGATCATAGATTCAAACTTAAAAGATCTTAAATCTTCCAGGGACCATTTTCTTGGTCACCAGGTTTTTACATTCTTTGTACTCTCAAGAATCTTAGCATAAATATCGAGAGCAATAGCAGAGCAGTTATTGCATACCTGATGCTGGGGCATCTTTCCAGGCCGAAGAGAAGGAGTGACTGACAGATGTAAGGGACATGAGGCATGTAATTGCAGCAGGAAGAAACATTTGATTGTCTCCCTTCTGTGTGTCTATGGAATAGGGAGCCTCATTTTTGGTGATTGCCATTTTGTCAGTGCTAGCAAGCATGGTGATAGTAAAAGAATCAGCAAAAAAAAAAAGGCCTGGTTGAGGAATCCTAGGAAAACCTGGGATGACAGGGATTACAGCCTCAATCTGTCACTTATTAGCCATGGGACTCAGAGCACGTCACCTGACCCTCAGTGTCCTCAGCCATCAATCAGAGAAGAGGAGGAGGAGGAGGAAGGGCTATGATGAGCAAATGAAGTCATGCATTAACACCTTGTAAATTAGAAAAAACTACCCAATTGTAAATCTCATTATAACTTACAATTCATCTTAAAATATGTGATCCCTATGGCCTTTGTTATTAAACTTCTTTTTCTACAAAAGTATGTGTA
Organism: Myotis nattereri; assembly: GCF_964212035.1. Classification (NCBI taxonomy): domain Eukaryota; kingdom Metazoa; phylum Chordata; class Mammalia; order Chiroptera; family Vespertilionidae; genus Myotis; species Myotis nattereri. The sequence goes on from NC_138079.1 coordinate 40,952,513, forward strand.
TAAGTAGAAGGAAATATTTGTGGTTTTTAATCATACTTAGCTGTCTGAGTGCTTAAGTTGTCATCTCTTAAGAATTTTTTCCTGTCACATGATTCTGTTTAGGCGTCCATCATCCCAACTGAGAGCTTTCCTTGCTTTTTGTCCAAACTGGTATGAGAGCTTAAATAGCTAAGGTGATATTTGAAGTTGGGTGATCAAATGTGTAATCACGTTATTAGAATTTTAAACAACTGGAAATACTCCTGAGCTTCCACGACACAAATTTCTTTTCAACCTTGGGTGCACTGTCAGGCAGATGGCAGAAGGGGAGGCTCAGAATGCTACTGGTCAGAGTGTAATACCAGATGCTGTATGAGTGGAATGGCCAAACCTAAGGGGCCACACCAGTTTACAAGCGTCATGTAGTCTCATGTACCGACAGTGGGATGTGAGCACAGCTATGATGAATAAGCAGCCTGGTGTGTGTGTGTGTGTGTGTGTGTGTGTGTGTGTGTGTGTGTGTGTCTGTCTGTCTCCTTCCCCTCTCTCTCTTCCTCTCTCTTCCTTCCTCTCCCCCTGCCCCCCCTCTCTCTTTTTCTTTCCCTAATTCTTCCTCAGAGTTAATACCTCCCCATTCAGATAGGGCGCCAGAGCCTTTGGTTTTGTCAGCCTGTCTTACATATGGTTTGAAGTCATAGGGCCAGTACTCTAACCAGATGATTTATGGGGTCAGACCATATCGAGAATATTGTGCTTGCATTGGGGTGGGGAGCAGGACGCGCCTTTGGCTCGCTGGCAAACTGAAATGTGAGCAGAACTATGAGCTCTCTTTAAGTTCAGTTGTGAGGGACTTAAGGAGCTGAGGGATTTCACTTGGGAAAAGAAAAGCGGTGGAAAGGGGATGGGGACACAGTCCTGGTACCCCCCGAGGGTCGAGGAGGGGTGAGGAAAGGGAGCTCAGCTTGTTTCCCGCAACTCTCGGAAGCAGGGTGACCTTTGTAACCACTGGCCCTCTTAGGTCTTAGTCACCTTATTTGTCAAACCAGGGATTAGAGTCTTCCCCAAAGGTGCCCCCTTGTGCTGAAGTCCTGAGACTGACCAGGTCCAGGGAGTGGATATCACGGGAAGGCAGGCCTCAGAGAGCTTCCCGTTTAAGAAGGGAGCGTTCCAACGCTGCACTCGCCAAAGAAATTGAATGTGAGCCACGCAACTAGCTTTAAATTTTCCAGAAGCTACATTTTTAAAAGAAACAGATGAAATTAATTCTGCATTAACCCAGTATGTGCAAAAGTGTTGTTTCAATATGTAATCAGTGTAAAAGAATGTTAATACATTCTTTTTTCATACTAAGCCCCGAGAACCCGGTGTATGTCTCACACTGGCAGCACACCTCCGTTTGGACCTGCCACGGGTCAGGGGCTCAGGTGCCCCGGTGGCCAGTGGCTGCCGTGTTGGGGGGCATGCGACATGTGCTTGCGACATGTCAGACCCCAGCGAACGAAGGGCTTTACGTAAGCTCTTCATTTACTCCTTGCATCAGTTCTCAGGGAGATTCCCATGATATCAGGGGTTTTTAAGTATAGGGATAATATAATTCGCACAAGTGCACACAAGTCACGGGAGCCCCAATTTGACCCCAGATCTGTCTCATCCCCGTGTTCTTAACCAGTAGGCATACGGGGTGGGGGGGCGGGGGGGGGGGTAGTGAGTCCCCATCATGAAGCTGGATGGATGGCTACTTCCATGTAAGATGTCAGGGTTAGAACTTGGCAGTGGATTCCACAGGCCTGACATACAGCAGGCGTCGAAGGAAAGGGAGGCTGTATGGGCAGCTTATCTTCCAGCATCTCCTGGACAAATAAACATTCGTTAGCCCTGGCGGGCACGCTTGAGCGGCCCCAGTCATTTCGGTCATAGATAGCTTCTCTGCAGAGATGAGCTGGGAGTTTCCTGGAAGCATATATCATTAAGTAGTTCCTAGAATATTACTTTAAATAAGAAATGTCACTGTGTGTGTGCTTTTAAAATCATCCAAAGGTTTTATTTTTAACCCGATGTTCCTGTTTCAGACAGTTATAATGCTGATTGGGGGGAGGGGTTGTGTGGGGAGCCACGGCGGCCTCAGGAACAGCGCCATCTCCCACGTGGCTATAATTAGCTGGGTGCCCACCTTTGACTCTTGGCAGCGTGTTTATCTGTGCACTCCCAGACAGCCCATAAATCCCCAGCAGGGAAGGGTCATGGGCCAGAGGAAATGGCTGTGATCATTCTTCTCGTACAGACTTGCAATAAGTTAGAAATGAGAAAAATGATGTTTACAGATGTCTTATTGGATTTTACCCTATTTTCAAAAATAACATGTTTGGAATTAACTTGGAGGGTTTCTTCTGTCGTTTGCGAGCAGTTGCCCGATGCTTTGGACCGTGAATGTGGTTTTGTTTTCGTTTCCATTGTCCATGCTGTGTGAACATTTCCTGCTGCAGTTGAGAAGTTCAGCGTCCAGTGAGACCATGTAATGCCTTTGAAGAACTGAGGTCCAATGCAACCGTAGGACCGCACGAAAAGTGAAATTTCAGACAGTGACTAGACCTGTTTGTAACGTCAGGCAACTTCCCTTGCTTCCTTTGTTTGGAAGGGACGCTGTATCCAGTAGCACTGTCCCCACTTAGGGGAAAGTGAGCCAACTTGACCATTTGCCTTTTATGTTAAAACTAGAGGCCTGGTGCACGAAATTTGTGCAAGGGGCTTGGCCCCCAACCGCCACGGCGGCTGCCTCAGTCAGCCTCGGCCCCCACCACCGCGGCTTCATCCAGAAGGTCGTCCGGAAGGACATCGGGTCTAATTAGCATATTTCACCTTTATTATTATAGATCCGTGTACATAATTACATAACCTGATCTTTAATTAGGACGGGGTGGCCGAATACCATAAAGAAGGCACTTCCAGAGGAGTTTTCTAGGTCTTAACTCTTTACTGAGCAGCTCTTCGATTCTCCACCACCTGAAGACAAGAACCCAAGCCAGTCTGTTAGTTCCTCCACCAGATGAGAGGTTCTTCAACACCCGGCTGCTGTGTCGGCCAACAGACAAACCATGTTCCCCCACTCCCACCCCAACCTCCTCCCACAGCCCACACAGGGCGCCTGCTCACACTGGCCTTCCAACCATTTCAGAACTTTCTCAGAGCAGGAGAGATAGCCCTTGGGCTGGCTTCTAAAGTCCTGCAATGTATTCAACAGGCTCCGAAGTTTTAAAGTTATTGAAGTCAGGAAAGGGGGATGTTAGGTGTCATTCCCGCACCCTCTGTGGTAGCAGCCAGATCAGCAGCACTTTTTCCTCCTCCTCCACAAAAAGTAGCCTCAGTCTAAAAAGGAGGAAAAATATTTAGATAAGGAATCGTTCGGCATACTTGTGCCCATGTTACTGACAGTGTAATCCTACTCTATCAGGCATAGAAAATCCAGGCTTCGATTATCAGGCGTTCACAAACTTTCCGGAGCCTTAGAGCAGATGTGGTGAATTTCTGCGAGACGGTGTTATTTAAAGGATTATCTTTGAAGCTTTATTTCTGTATGTGTTGTGCACTCCCTCGGAGAAGCAGATTTCTGTACCTTAGGGCTACTGTCTGAGTCTGTCTCTTCTCTCTCTGTTTTGAAAGGACCAAAAAACTGATCATTGATGTGATCCGGAACCAACCAGGAAACACATTGACAGAAATCTTAGAGACACCCGCAACTACACAACAGGTAATTGGTCTTTGAGTGTAAAATAACAAGTACCATAGATATGAGTTCATTTTATTAATCTTCATGCCAAATGTTTACAACTATCTCAGAGCAACTATATCTAAAACGATTTGGAAGTAAGGAATTTTTATCTATTACTCTGGCCCACTGAGTTCAGCTGTATAGGAAATCCATATGGAGAATCAAGGAAGTAGAAAATGCAGCACTAAATTTAGGCTGAAAGTAATTTTGTCCTGGACTAGGAAGATAGTTCTGGGTTTTTCAAAGCATCTGAATATTCATCATAAACTTTATTAGTCAGTAGCTAAGCGGATAAGTCAGTTAAGAGAGAGTTCTGGTCGATAGGATGTAGACAAATACCTTTCATATTTTATGTTTGCTAACTCGAAGAAACGAAGTGTCTCACATTAAAACTTTTCGAATTCTTCAGAAGCAAACGTCTTGAGCCTGTTGGGTCATGGTACCATTATCCTGGTGTAAGTAACTGAAGTGTCATAACAATCTTGCATTAAAATCTTTATCGGCATCTTTTAAAATGCATCAGTGCCCTGGCCAGGTGGCTCAGTTGGTTCCAACGTCATCCCACGCACCAAAAAGTTTTCGGGTTCCATCCCCAGTTGGGACACGTATGGGAGCCGACCTACCTATGTTTCTCTGTCTCTCACTCTCTCCCTGCCAATAAACATATCCTCAGGTGAGGCTTAAAAAAGAAAAACATAAAAATGCATGTTGTTTAGTTCTGAATTAATTTCAGTGTTGCTTTAGTATCAATAATTGCCACTCCCTAAACAAACATTGACAAAATTATTTAATTAGTTCTTTCATAGAAGAACTACACATAATCTTCCTGAGTCATTCCTAATTAAATTGGTTGCCAAGAAATCATTCTGTCACAGTTTTTAAAAATATAAAATAAAGTTATCTGATGTTGGTTAATGTATGGATATTTTTAAAGCAATGTAGGTAGAACATCCTACTAATTTAATATGAGAATTTTAGTCTTTATTCATATTTCATTTTTTCCCAAATGTAGCATAGTCACTAAGAACACAGACTCCCAAAGTCAAGTATAGCTCTGTACCTCCTAGCTGTGTAACCCTAGGCACCTAGAAATATTTCCGTGCCTCGCTTTCCTCAGTTGTAAAATGGGAAGAATAATAATAGTACCAATTCACAGAGAGGAATAAATGAGTTAAAACATGTTAAGAGGGTAGAATAATATCTGGCACGTATTAAGTGCTCAATAATGTTGGCTGCTACAGCTACTATTGCTGTTTACTGCCGGCCTGGTAAATTGTTCCTGTGCCCATAATGGTGACCTGTGCACTGTGTGTCTAATAACATTTGTGTCCTTAGACTTTATCTACTATGTCAGTCAATTGTCTAGCACAATGAAATAGAAAGATTGCAGTCCCTTTTATTACTGTTTTTTAAAACTATCCAAATTACATTCATTCATTTACTTATCGTTTATTTAGGAACTTACCACTTGCTAGAATATTTTTATTCCCTTTGGTTCAAAGAAAGCCTGTAACTTTTTCAGAGATGGAAGTTTGAGAATGATTCTCTCAGTCTCTGACTGCCTTCTCGGCTTATGAACCTCCATAAATAGGGCTGATGCGTGAGGGTGTAGCTGAGTTCTGCATGTTCAGAGTTCTCACAGCCGTGTGTGTTGTTGTTTTCATGGGTAATTTAGTTTTAATTTCTTCTACTGGACTATCCAGGAATTCTAATCCTTCCATCCAGGGAATTACAAATATCAGTTATCCATTGTATTATGTCCATGATGAGAGCGATTTGTCACCTTAGCAGGAAAGTAGCTATTGGACTTTGTCCCCAGAAGGCCTGACACCACTGCTATGTTTCTCAAAAAGGTGAAGTAATTCCTTCCCAAAGACCTACCTCAAGACCCATGAAGAACACATCTGGTCTCTGGACTTTGGTTTGAGGACTTCTTTCATTTTGACATTTGCTTGCCTTGTGCAGGTTCTAAATCTGTGGGATTAGGGAGTCAGAGAAAAAGCAACATCTTGATATTTTTCGCTTTTCAGGAAACAGCTCATGCCACGGACATGGAGAGCCGTGCAATTAAAGATTCCAAGGCTCCAGAAGAAATGAAGGATGGGCAGTCTATGATGGAAGATGCACAGCTGCCCCTTGAGCAGAAGAAGAGGAAAATCCAGAGGAATCTTCGGACATTGGAACAGATGGGACACATGTCATCCACAAATAAATACCAGGACATTCTCAATGAGATTGCCAAGGTTTTTGGAAATAATATTCTTTCTTAGCAGACATTTGCTAACCATGGGTCACATACTGAGCGATCTGGGAGGTGACACGAGGGATTCATACTTGTATATGCCATGGTCAATATTACAGATTGTTAAGGTTTCAAAGCAGTTGATGACTTTTAATAATGATCATAATTCCCCCAAGTCAGTATAAGAGTTGACACATACCAGAAATAAATGCTCCGGAAATGTAATAGACACGTTTCATCTTCTGAGCAATACCTCCTGGTCCCAAGGTGACCCTTTTAGGAGAGTTCTCTCTGGAGCTGTTAGTTGTCTTATTGCCCACTTGCTCTTAGGACCTGCTACTGAGGTGGTAAATTTACGTCACTGAAAATGTGCCTCTAAATGCAGTTCTGACTTAAAGGTTAGCTTCTGTTTTCTCATCCCGTATTTTTACAGTTGAGAAACTTCCTGAGCAGAGGCTCTCAAATTAGTGCAAGGAAACATCACAGGAACTGGCTGAGATCTGTTTGCCAAGGATAAGAAAGTATATGGTTTCAAAGGATATTTGGGTTCAAAGGACATTTCATTCTTTTTATCCACACACGCTCTTTAAAATGGGTCTAGAGGTTAAGAGCAGTTACGTGACCAGAGAAAAACATTTCTTACTTCTGGGAGGGAAGTGCACTCAGCTCCGTGCTTCCGTGGAACATCATGGTCAGTTCTGGCAGTGGCTGTTTTCTCCCAGCAGATGACTCAAGGGAAGCAGTGCTTCTTTCTGTAGCTCTGGGTGGGAAATTTTTCTCTTTGAGAATGTGTAGTAGAGAAACCAATGCTTCTTTGCTTTTCCATCAAGAAAAAAAATAAACCTTAGCAACTCTCTTAAAGTGAAACATGGGCAATTGCCAGTTCAGAAGTGAAGAGGGAAGGGTGTGAGAGATTACAATAAAGTCACTGAGATAAACAACAAGTTAACAGTCACAAATTCCGGTTTGATACTTGATACTCATCTTGTCTCAAATTGGCAAGATTATAAAGCTCACTTCTGCTTAAATCTCACATAGCTTTTACTTGTTTTAGGATATTCGAAATCAAAGAATCTATCGTAAGCTTCGAAAAGCTGAATTGGCCAAACTGCAGCAGACCTTGAAAGCACTTAACGAGAAGGCAGCATTTTATGAAGAGCAAGTTAATTATTATGACACCTACATAAAGACTTGCTTAGACAACTTAAAAATAAAGTAAGTTAAAATCATATATTCACTTGCAATGTCATAAGTTATATGGGATGTCAATTCTTTTATAGTCTTGCGCTGTTGGGTTGGGTTTGGAAGCATCTTTTTGCTTTATTTTATAACCAAAAACTAGAATCTCAATTTTATGAATTGGCACTGTGAACTAAGAAGTCAGGACTGAATTTAGAAATGTTGTAATTCCCCATCAGCATAATTTTATACCTGAAATTAAAGTAGCTTAGCTTTAACACTTGGGGAAGAACTTTCATTATTTTTTTTTGTCTTTTTTAGTCAAAAATGTCTTTTAAGCACTTTTATAAAAAATAAAGCCTACTCTTGTTTTTTGGAATGTTTACAATAAACAATTTATACTCTTGGTAATGTTAGATAACACCAGATATTTGCTAATTGCATAGCAGCCTAATGATTTTAAATTGCTTAGAGGTTTTAAAAAATCATTATTTATACAAAAGACAAAATTTGGCAGTTCTCTGTTATCCATTAGCATACATAGCATAGATTTTCGATATGCATTATAGCTATTTTTAATGAGTATTATTTGTTCATAATTATTCTTATCATTAGACTAAGGTCAGTACTTAATAAAATTTTAATTACCCTTTTAAAAAGATAATACAGTATTTTTGTGTAATGGTTGTTGTCAACCTGACAGTAGGAAATGGTTCTGTAGGGAAAAATATATTCCATTAATCTTAGAAGCTTGATTAAGGGAAATAACCAAATATCAGCCACACTCATGTGGGCCCCACTAGTTCTGAATTTTAATTCATTTGCTTGTGGCCTGTAAATTACTTTTACTCTATCCCTGGGAGGAAAAAGTTGGTCAAGTTAATATTCAGTAGAAATATTAGAAGTTTTAGAAACTTAAGAAATGTTAGAGGTTTTCTTTACATATTTATTGCAGACTATGTCAGACTTCAGTTTGAATTACAGACTAAACTACTTGAAGGCATTTTACAAGCTCTGCAGCCAGATGAGCTGGATTTGGGTTCTGATTCTCTCGCACATTGTGTGATCTTGAACCTGTCCGATGAACTTCTCTGGAGCCCCAGGTGTCTCATGTAAAGGTGAATGAGGAGTGCCAGCCTCAGAGCTATGTGGAATAGCATATAAGAAAGGAATTTTATTTCAGAGCATTATGGAAATGTTAATCTTGCAAATGTGAGGCAATACCTATAAAGCTCTTAGAACAGTGCTGGCTACAGAGTATTTGTTGAAGGAATTAAAGCAGCCCTAGGGATACATTTACTCAGGAGTACACAGTTCATGTGATTGCACCAACGCTGCTTGCAAAATGACTTAATAGGGCCGCTTCGAGATGTCTGAAAAATAGAGTGCAAGTTTTATGAAAAATATTAGTCTGTAATTCAGACTCCGTCACTTTGAAAATAGTTTCCCCTTAAGCAGTGCATAGTGAGGTTTTACTGCACGGGGAAAATTGTCGCCTTCTACCACAAAATAGAAAGTTGCATATCCGGGGCCATGGGGGCCAGGTCTGCACAGTGGTGTACACCTGGGGCATGGTTATTGCATTGCCAGAAACATCCGGGTTTGCCATCATGATGACAGACAGCTTGTTCTTCTTTTGCTAGAAATTCTCGGCGGTCAATTAAAGTAGACGGGAAAGGAGAGTCCAAGGGGATGAAGAGGGCGAAGCCAGTGAGGTACACGGCTGCAAAGCTGCATGAGAAGGGTGTGCTGCTGGGCATCGACGACCTGCAGACCAACCAGTGAGTGTGATCTGGAATCCGCACAGAACACGCACCCTCTAACCGCCCCTAACATCTCACTCACATTCCTTGGGTTCCTGTGGCCTTAGAGGAGAGCTTCATTTGGTCTGTCAAGGCTTACCCTTGGTGACAGGTGATGGGGAGATACATGTATTGTCATCTCTAGTCTTCCCAGCCGGCCTTGAGCATCTGGTGGGTTGTATGAAGGGCTTATCAGGTTGTGTTTCCCATGGCCTGGCCAGCGTGTCTGGATTTGCCAGCCTCCCTGATCCCTCCGAAAGAACGGAGTCATAGCAGTGAGAATGAAGGCTGCCTTCTGGTCTCGATAAATTAGATCAGGGGTCCTCAAACTATGGCCCACAGGCCACATGTGGCCCACCGAAAACATTTATCCGGCCCACTGGGTGTTTTTCCTGCCACTGTGTGCATAGGAATTTGTTCATAGTTTTTTTTTAAACTATAGTCCGGCCCTCCAACGGTCTGAGGGACAGTGAACTGGCCCCCTGTTTAAAAAGCTTGAGGACCCCTGAATTAGATGACTTACCATTGGAAAATAGTGCCTTTCTAATTTCAAAGCCACGGACTGTGTGCCAACGCCTGGGTCTGACACGCCAGCCCCATGCTATTAGGGGGTGCCTTTGGCATGGAGGAGAAAACCACACCCTCTGCATCCCCACCCCAGGTGCCATCAGGTTTTCCGTTTTGAAGGGATCTGGAAAGCACCAAATGAACAAACAAGACAAACACAAAAAGGCATGGACACAGATGACAGTATGGCGGCTATCAGAGGGAAAGAGGCATCCAGGAGGTAGTAAAGGGTAAAGAGGGTCAAACATATGTTAACAGAAGGAGATTTGACTTTGAGTGGTAAGCACAGTGCAATATATAGGTCATGTATCATAGACTTGTACACTTGAAACCTACATAATTGTATTAACCAATGTCAACCCAATAAACTTAATTAAAAACAAAAATATAAAGGGACCATGAACCTGATGCCCCATCACTCCCTTGTTCTTTGTCTGAGGGAAGCCAGATTCACTGCTCCTAACTCCTCACCTTCCTTCAGGGCCTGGCTTCTATTCCATTTCTCCCATCAAACCTCCTGACTGCACTGACTCAGAGAAAATGCTTCTTCCTATAAAATTTACCCCCTGAAATACTTAACTAGCCTGTCAGTGCTATAAGTCAATATTCAGTTCTCATATTCTGCGAATCCCCTGTATTTCCAACTATATTGTATGCTCTTTAAGAGCAAGGACCATATTTTGCATTTCTTTTGTCATAAAACACCTACTCCGGTGCTCTATGAGTTACCTCAACAAGAGCCATGAAGCATCGTTTTGGTGAGCAGAATGGGGGAAAGGATGGCGGGTTTGGGATGACTTAGACCATTCGCTGAGAATGATAACTGAGGATTCCGTTAATGTGTTTCAGCTGTAAGCATGTATTTGTAGTTCCACCTGTGTGACTGTCCCTTTCTTCATTAGGTTTAAAAACGTTACATTTGATATCTTATCCACTGAAGACGTGGGCATCTTCGATGTCAAATCCAAATTCCTGGGCGTGGAGATGGAAAAGGTGCAGCTCAATATTCAGGTAAGCTGGGATTTCTGAGAACGGAGGGTGAGCCCTGAAATTGCCTCTTCACGATGACAATGAACTTCAGCAAAGAAGGCCAGTGTCAGCCTTATTAGCCAATATTAGCTTTGGATGCATCGATTATTTTTTAAAGGCTGTGATTTTTCAAATTATTGGAATTTAAAATGCTTTTAGGTGGTAAAACCATGTTTCCATTTTGAAGCGTAGAGTAGAGAATAGTAGGAAAGCATTCGGAGCTATTAGGTGGAGGCTGGAGAGTTTCCTTTTATTAGGAACTTACACTTCTTTCTAAGACTGAATGTGCCCAGGATTGGAGCTTTCCATTTGCAATTCTCCTCCTTCCTCCTTCCTCCTCCTTCCTCCCTCCTCCCTCCTCCCTCCTCCGTCCTCGAGTGTTTTTACATGTTTCTTAAATCTGTTCATTTGTTTGGGGTCATATGAATGAACAACTTTGTGCAAAACAGGTCACTATAAATAGAAAAATGATATTTGCCGTCCGAGTGCTTGTTATTTTCTCATACGAACTACATTTAAGCCAAATAGACTTGAACAGAAACGGAGAAACCCAGTCTGTGTGTCCCCGTCTCCAAAAATGAAGGGAGGGTACAACCAAACATTTAAGTTCTTCTGCTCCCAACGTTTTAATTCTTAGCACAGAATCAATTTAGAGAAATGAGTGAGTTTTCTTTTTTGTATAAGAATTTTTAAATGGCAATGACGCCTATTTACCTGGGTCCCAAACTACTTGTATGAAATGGTTTTCAGGTATTCTACATGAATCATCTTGACAAGCCCCTGGGCATGATGTAGGTCCCAGCCTCACTGCCTGCCCAGCCCAGCCCAGCCCTGAGAGCCCTGACATTACCTCCCTCCAGGGAGCAGATACCAGAGCCCTCTTTGCTATCTAGCCTTCTTGTAACTTAAAACGAAAATGGGAGCTAAATGGGCATGATAAAAACAATGAGATAATGGAGTAAATTAGAGTATAGAGAGAAAAATAAAAGACTCTATGTAATTATGAAAAGTATACTTAAATAAACAGTATTGTTTTCTAACTGAATTTAAATATCACTAACTGTATCCATCTAACACTTTGACAAATATGGGAAGAGAAAAGAATGCTCTTTGGTTGCTGATTCTTCTCCAGAGATGGCAGACATACCATGGGATTGCCAGGCAGGCAAGGACCCAAGACCAATCAATATCAACTGGACGGATGAATGCCAAGTGACCAAGAGACCCCTGTTTAGAAAGGCCTCAGAAATTCCATGCCATTTCCTTTGAACACGGGTGCAAACACCAAATTTTGTTAACGATTTAGTATGCAGTGGGATCAGCTATTCATACCATTCATTTATCCACATAATTGTGAAATGTTACTCCTTAGCTAATAAGCCCCAGATTTTTAAAGTCATTACCATATCATCAAGACCACCTATAAGATTTGCAAGGCTCGATGTAAACTGAAAATAATATTCGTTTTTATAATTATTGAGAATTTCAAGATGATGGCAGCAGCACATTAAAGTACAGGGCCCTTCTGATGATGAAACCCTGCACAGGATGAATGTCCAAGGAGCTGGCCCTACATATATTAGCTGTCAGACATAAAGTCGGGCTTCTATATGTATAGCTTTCAAACAATCACATTATCAAGTGAATTACCAAGAGAAACATGATGGCCAGATCTTTACTCTGAGTCAAGAAGTTTCTAACAGCCCTAGCTGGTTTCGCTCAGTGGGTAGAGCGTCGATCCAAAGGCTGAAGGGTCTCGGTTTCAATTCCAGTCAAGGGTGCTTACCTCAGTTGCAGGCTCAACCCCGGGTCTAGTCAGGGTGCATGCGGCAGGCAACCAATTGATGTGTCTCTCTCACATCGATGTTTCTCTCTGTGTGTGTCTCCCTCTCCCTTCCACAAATCAATGGAAAAATATCCTCAGGTGAGGATTAACAAAAAAAGAAGTTTCTAACAGGTCCAAGGAAGACGCCGTGTAGCATTGTGTCTAGGTTTACTTCAGCCCACTCTTCCCTTAGTTCCTAAAGGTTATATCCTATAGCTATAGGCTATATACATAACAGGAGGGTGAGATTTACATGAAGATGTTCTGCTTATACAAATAATGGCTTGTGCTTACTGAGGCTGCAGGGTTGGCATTCTCCCTTCCCCAGTTGAAGAACAGAGGTGCAGAGAGCTGATTAGGGAAGGGGCAGCTGGAGTCCACGGTCTTCATTGCTCTGCTCCGCTGCCTCTCTCACAGGTTCCAGCCGATCCTGACAAGAAAAGGGTGTGCAGATACCTTGATCTCATATGCCCAGTAACTCTCCAGTGAGGTTAAGAGTGTTACCCTCAGTTTACACACAAGGAAACAGAGGTTATGTGACACTGCAAGATCACAGTATAGCAAATGGTGGAGCTAAGACTAAAATCTGGTCTTCCAATGGCAAGTGTAATGATTATATGTTCTCTGCTCCCCACCTGGGGGGCCCAGCTAATTCCCCTGCATTGGCCATTCCTTCTCAACTTAATTCTATTGATTTCTCTTCTAAGAGATTTGGATGAACAGACTTTGCCTTTCCCAAAGGAAGAGTGAACCACCAGTACACTTTAGTAGGTAAAAGCATTCTTGATGAAAGAACTTCAGTTCCCTATGGAATTTCCATCTCAGACGCATACCTAAATAATGTAAGGGTTTAGTTGAGTGCATTTGGAGGTAATCGAAGAAGTAGAGGAGGAAGGTAACAAGAGCCAAGTTCTCTCAAAAATTATTTCAACTTCTTCAGGTGGCCTTCCTTAAGACATTTTCATTAAGAACCAAGAAATTTCCAGAGCTAGACATAGGACATTATCATTAAGAAAGAAATTTCCAGCACTAGACATAAGACATTATCATTAAGAACCAAGAAATTTCCAAAGCTAGAAATAAGAAATGAGACCTGGGTATTAGTCCGGGGCAGTTCTGTTTGGCAAAGGTCTCCTGTCCTGTGTATTTTGAAATGTTACTGCTTAGTCTCATGCATATGGCTGGTGGGACCCAGTTAGGAATTTTAGCAGGTGAGTTTATTTTCTTCGTTATATGGTGGCAGGGGAACACAGAATGATAGACTGACGGGAATGAGGGCTTGTTCTCAGTATAGGAACAGAAGTAGTCCGGGTCAGAAGGAGTTAACTTTGTACAGCAGGTCTCCAAGTTTCAATCATACAACTTCAAAAATAAATAGCATGATCATCTCACCCCATTTGTACATATTTATTTATAAAGTATACTTGCATCTATCACTATACTAAAAATATACTTTATAAAATATATACAAAATTTAAATGTTTAAAAAGTAAACAAAATAAATAGTTCTCTAATATTCTTTTTACTCCTTAATGAATTGTGTTGCTCAGTTCACTTTAGAAAACACTGTTGTTCTAAAGGATATACCCCATCTTGCTGGAACATTGGTTTCGAATTTTTCAATTAAAAATTAAAATTATATATCTAAATTAACTTAATCATAATGGTTTTCTTCCAATGGTCTTTATCAGTTCTAAAAATCTATTTCCTTTCATTTAGGTAAGTGATTCTCAAAGTACGGTACCCGGTACCTGGCCCAAAAATATAATCATCATGAATAGGCACTTGTTAAAATACAAATATTGGGGCCTCACCCCAGAGCTACAGAATCAGGAATTCCTGGGTGTGGGGCCCAGCATGTTTTAACTAGCCCCTGTTTTAACCAGATGATTCTGACACACGTTAAAGTATAAGAACCCCTACCTAGGCCATTAGGTCACTTGAATCTTATTTTTGTCAACAAGTTGTTCTGGAATGTTTTTTAAATGTGCTAAATGTCAAGTTTGAGATTTAATGATGTTCCTTAAATTTCAGGATTTACTTGAGATGCAATATGAAGGAGTAGCTGTAATGAAAATGTTTGATAAGGTTAAAGTGAATGTAAACCTTCTCATATACCTGCTGAACAAGAAATTCTATGGAAAGTGAAGTGCCTGCAGAAATTTCGTGGATTCGGTATCACCTGGATCGGGAAATGAATCTGTTTCGTATTTTTGTTTTTAAACATGATTGGAATCACTGCTCATAAACGTGTGATTTTTTTTTTTAAAGACCAAAACTGTTCCGAAGAATGTACCCATTGTGCCTTTTTGATAATTTGATACTATACTAGAATGACACACAAAACGAATTAATGTAAACACTTCCACATTATACTGTGGAATAGGTACTCTGATTTAAAACTTTGGACATTCTGTGATTTGTGTTAAAGTAGGGAGAAATGAATTTACCTGACTAGGGACAAATGTGTAAACCTATTTTCCTATGAAAAAATTTTAAGTGTCCCATTTGAATAATGTAATTCTTCATAGATTTGTTTTTAATCTGTGAAGAAATGGAAACCTAATTATTTGTATTGAATTATTTAGACAGATACTTAGTTCTAAGCCCTGTCTTCTGGGAGTTATCAATTTTAAAGAGAACTTTTGTGCAATTTTAAATGAAGTTTTTATAAGTAATTGAAGGTGACAATAACACTTTCTGTATAAAAGTATATATTTTATGTGATTTATTCCTACTAAATGACGTGCACTAGTGCCTCATGGTAAAGACTCTCGTACCCAGAGCCTGTAAGTGACTAAAGAACATCGTGAATAGCGATTCTTAGGCCCCCACCTCTACCCTTCACAATTTATTTGAATACTTCAATTGTGCCTCTCAATTTTTGTAATGCAATAAAATCAGTATTTAGATGGTTTTTAAATGTATTCTTTGAAAATTGTTTCATGTAAAATAAATGTTACTGAATTCATTAATTTGGCTTTTTAGTTGTTTCAATAAATCCAAACAGTTTAGTGGAGAAGTTTCGTGGTGGGGCTTATCAGGGAAAGAGGGAATACACCTATAGTTGTATGCATTAGGGTACAGAGTAAGCTGCTGTGACCAAGAGATCCAAAACCCTGTGGTTGAAACAAGATAGATGTTTTTCTCAAATTCAGTACCTCCAAGGCTTTCCCGGGATCCGGCTCTGTCCTTGTCACTGATTCCTGGCCAGCAGGAAGAGGGGAAGAAGTCCAGGGCGAGCATTGTAAGTTACACATGTCACCTCTGCCTATATCCATTGACCAAACAAAACTTTAGTCATGTGGCCAGAGCTAGCTGCAAGAGAGGCTGGGACATATGGTCCCTAACTAGGCAGCCAGGTCCCCAGTTAGAACCTGGGGTACAGAGGGCAGTGGTTCTATTATTAAAAGGGAGAGTGATTCCTGGGGACAGTTTAGCAGTCTCCACCACAAAACTAATTCAGACTTTCGGGTTGGAACCTCCCTGACACTTCGTATTCTGTTCATTCACTCAACAGGCTTTATTTTCAACAGAGATTACCAAATATTGAGAAAATGGGCTAGCTTTTGCACACTTGGCACAAATGAACATTCAGTATTAAACCAATAGAATTTGGAAAATCAAAACTTTAAAAAGTAGAATCTGCTACTTTAGTGATTGTTTCAGGCTATACATATTTTTGACAAAAAGATAAACACTTCAAAACAATGCTCATTGTCTCATCAATTTGTGGGTGTGTTTCATTGTTGTTGTTGCATTAACCTTAATACAAACTTCTGTAAAAGGAATCAAATGAACAGTTAAGTTTCACCTTGAGAATAAACTTCCCTTTCCCCTACAGCCAGTATTAGCTGAGTAACAGGAGCTGCGGGATAGTAGGAGGTAGGTGAAGCTTCCTTGTTCATGCTGCAGAAAGGACTTTTTGTGGATAAATGGTAAAAGCCAAAATTAGGGAAAGATATCTGGAGGCAAAAGCTAACTTTTGTAGCCTCTCTAAAAGGTGCTTGTTGCCTGGCTGGTGTGGCCCAGTGGTTGAGTGTAGACCCATGCACCCAGAGATAGCTGGTTTGATTCCTGGTCAGGGCACATGCCCAGGTTTTGGGCTCGATTCCCAGTAGGGGGTGGTGCAGGAGGCAGCAGATTGATGTTTCTCTCTCATCGATGTTTCTATCTCTCCCTCTCCCTCTCCCTGAAAACAATTACAAATGTATAATAATAATAATAATAATAATAATAATAATAATAATAATAAAAGGGGCTTGTTAACTTATTCTAACAGTGAGTGACCTGCTTGAGTGTTATTTGTATGAATAAAGATCTTTGTGTATTGCCAAGCCCTACAAGGAAAGCTGTGACTGTTTTCGCTATTGGCCCCCAGATGAGGTTATTTTTCAGGATATTACCAAAGGCTGGTGAATGGGTGACCCAGAGGAGAAAGCATTCGAAGAGGAGGAGCATGAACAAGAAGCCAGTGGAGGCACGGAGACTGTGCCTCTTCCAGGAGGGGGGAGCCACTTCCCAAACCAGGGACAGTTGTTCCTTATAACCCTGAGCTAGGGCTCCTGATCGATGCAGGGAGGAGAAACAATTGTCCCTCTACCCTTCTGAGTTCTAGGCTGAGATCCCCTACAAAAACAAAAACACACTAGCAGCAGAAAACACATAGAAGTTTATTAGCCTGTATGCCACATGTGCAGCGGGAGGGGGCAGTTGGTGGGAGGTAAGAGAGGAAGCCAAGGCTGCCCTGCCATGTGGATGTCCCCCGTTGAGACCGTGGTCTCATAAGAGCTCTCCTCCTGGAAGAGGCCCCCTTTCTAAGGTAAGTTCCCTTACCAAAGGGTGACTTCTACTCTGTCCTCCGAGCTTCTCCTGTGTTTGTAGTTTCAGAATAATCAGCTAAAGGTAAGACTTGGCTAAGAGGCATATTTTGGGGTGGTACATTTTACTATCCTTGTCCAGCTTCCTCCACTTGGCAATTGGAACAGTAACTTGATCTTTACATAGCTTACTCCTGTTTTGATGTGTGTTTCTCATGTTTCCACTGTTAGAAAAACGGCCTTTGGTCTGAAGGTACAGAGGGTCCACCCTCCCCTGAACGCTACTTTTTAGCCCCTTGGATGTAAAAAGGCAAAACAGACTTTAGGAGAACTCTGGCTACTATGAGGGAAGAAAAATAATTTTCCTTTGGTGGTTCCCTAAGAACAGGGGACACCAAGGCAAATTGGGCAGTTGAAGCTTATACACTGTTCTGGACTAAGGAGAGGAAGGCAGGAGTCTGGGACTTCGAAGAGGAAGTAGACCGTTCACGGAGAGAGAAGAAAGAGCAGATGTTTGGTAAACAAACTCTTGCTGGGGCCACTGGGAAACAATGGGCACAGAGGCGGAGTTTATCAAACAGCTGCTGGGTTCCTTCCTGTCTGCACCACTGGTTCAGGTTAAGCTGAGATGTTCTTTTGAGGCAGGTTTCTATCTGAATTCCTTTCGGCAGGTAAGCGGGAAGGTTCTTTTAGTTTTTTGTTTCTTAAAAATAACCAACTTAAAATAATCAATATCCCAAAAGGCATATTGTGGGGTGGCAAACTCAACTTCCCTTTGGTGGTGGTGAAAACGACACCATTGTCAGACACGTGGAGTCAGACCAGACCTCGGGCCAGCAACCTCGATCCAGCAACCTTGGTACTTAAGTTCTGGCTAAGAAATAATTCAGGTGGGGCGGGGGGAGGGGTAAGGGGGGATATGGACACATATATAATACCTTAATCAATTACAAAATTGAAAATAAAAAGAATTCAGAGCCAAGACTCAAACTATGAGAGAGAGTTTGCTTAGAAAGTCACAGAGGTTGAAGAAGTGAGCGGTAGAAGTAAGCTATAGAAGAAATGGACTCAGGAAACCTGTTACAAAAGCAAAAAAAAAAAAAAAAGGAGCTTAGGAGAAACCAGGAAAACACCTGGGGGATGGGGCGGGGACAGGCACAGGTGCGCTCCATAGAAAGAGCTGACCCGGGTCCTCTGGCTTGAGGGTATTTATCCCAGAGGTCTCGGGAGAGGATTCCAATAGAACATTCATCAGCTTCCCAGGCGTGTCCTTCAAAGTCGTGATCTCTACTGATGGTCTGCACCAGGGCTGGGGATCATTAGTCAATGCAGCTGGTCCTGATGTCAGCCGCGGCTTCCCTCGTTTGGTTTTGCTGCTTTTCTGGACCTGGAACTGAGACACAGCTGAGGCCTAGCTGTGCTTGATGCAGGTCAGAACCTCATTTCTGTGGGGGCTTAATGCTTATGGGCTGTTCTCAGGCCCCTTTGTCAGTTCCCCCCGTAAGGGGACTAACCCGCGTGCCAGTGGGGAAAGGTCAGGGGCGGGTCCTAACCGCATGAAACCAGTGAAATGCTGGGGTGAGAAAGGTTACCCTGGGGGAGAGGTCCTTGTTTTCCCAGTTTTGCCTGTTGCTAGGCACCTGGGGCTTTCCGTCCTGGTGCCCTTCTGCACTTGGCCCATCATGCTTTCTCTGCTCACGTCTAACTGCCTCCCACACCCTCTCCAAGGATATGCTCTGGTGATCTCCGAGAGAGGGAAAACCAGTGCACGCTGGAATAAAGAGAACAATTCAGTTTTCTGACATTCACCACTCCCTTATGTCACTGAAAAAACAGAACCATAATGTGTGTGTGGTTGGGTAGTAATTAGAGGTGTTACTCATGATGTACGTTTTATGTCTTGGACTGCGGTTTAGTAGGGATTTGTGGTGGTACTCTAACATCCCAAGAGGCAAACCACAGAACTCTAAGTGGTGAAAGTTGTCTATATTTTGAGAGAGTCTAGTGAGCATTGGATGGTCTTACTGCTGGTCGGTGCTTTGAAAAATCTATTGCCTCTGTTACTGAAACCAGGCCTTAGTAAGAGGTTGAGATAGAATCCTCTTAACTAGTCTGTAAGCCGCGCAGGACAGAAACGGTTTCAGTCCCTCTGTGAGTCCAGAGCAGAGGTGGAGTCCCGAAGGCAAGCTGAGGAGGAGACAGGTGGTCTCACTGTCATTTTCCTTAGGGTGCAAAATCTCTTTAATCCATTGGCAGGTGTGATGGTTCATTTTTCTGTGTCGACTCGGGCAGGCTAAGGGGTGCCCAGACAGCTGGTAAAACGTTATTTCAGATCTGTGAGGGTGTTTCCAGAATAGATTAGCCTTTGAATGAAGACTGAGGAGAGATCGCCCTTACCAATGTGGGCAGGCATCCTCCCATCCACGGAGGGCCAGTTCTCTCTCTTCTTGAGCTGGGACACCCATCTTTTCCTGCCCTGGACGTCGGAGCTCCTGGTTCTCAGGCCTCCGGGCTCTGGCAGTTCCACTGTCACTGTCCTGGTTTTCAGGGCTTTAAACTCACACAGAGTTATGCCACCAGCTTCTCCAGCTTGCAGACAGCAGATTGTGGGGCTTTGCATCCTCCACAACCACATGAGCCAATTCCTATCATCTCCTCATATATATCTACATATTGGTTCTGTTTCTCTGGAGAACCCTCACCAATGCAGAAGGAAAATGAACAGATACTGGAAGTAAAAGATATCAAGTTCACTTTATATAACTCAAAAGCTTTTTCACTTGATCTTTACCTAGCACCCCAAGTGTAGGGATAGTCTAGCATCCTATCCATAGTATGTAATTAGTGGAAATACTGTCGTTGACCCATTACGAGATTAACTGCTAAGCCCAAAATACCAGTGCAGGTTTATAACAGCAAAAGGCAGAAACAGGTCTCCTGCTGGGTAGCTTGTAACTTCATTACAGACCATCTGTTTACTTGCAAAACAAACGTGACATAGCTGCACTGAATCTGGAGTATCACACAGCTGCTTTGAATACAAGTTGATTTCATTTCATTTGAGTCCTGGTATCGTTGCCATCAGCTTCCACAAGGAAATGACCAGGCAGGTTCTTGGGAGAGATACACTGTTGTCCTTGCAGGGCTTGGAATAGAGGAGTGGTGGTGAGAATACCTGAAGCAGGTAGATCATCTGTGGGTTTAAAAGAAACTGCTTGCATGTCATCTGGGATTAAAACTCTCACAATTGTCATGTCATGTTCATTCATAAACACTACTAAATACCACAAACACTATGAGCGGGTAGTTAATGACTCATATTATTTAATGCCAGGCAAGTTCAAACAGAGAAAACGTAAACTGACATCAAGTGGTTCCAATACAAATGAGAGTTCCTTTCTGAGGAGTATCAGTGTGAGGCGACCCACTCTGGTTGGGGAGACTGCCTGCCCTGGGTAAACCACCCAGGCTTGCTCTAAAACTGGCAGCGAGGAGGTTTTTGTGTGGGTGACATGGAACAAATGAAGTAGAGATCGATAGCTTTTTCAAGAAGCTCTAAAGAGCATACAAATATTGTAAGAACTTTGTAGAGTCTGAGGGGAAAAAACAAACAGAAAATAGAATGTCACCAACAGACCATAGCAAGAAAGTAGAAATCAATCACAAAAAAGCCAGTCAAAACTTCCAATAATTACCGGTTAAATAAAGTATAGTCCATCCATAAAAAAAAAAAAAAAACTTCCAATAATTTATGAGTTGAAGAACATATAATGAAATTGACAAAATATTTAGACCACACTCTTTTAAAAAACTCTACAGCAGTGGTTCTCAACCTTCTGGCCCTTTAAATACAGTTCCTCATGTTGTGACCCAACCATAAATTTATTTTCATTGCTACTTCATAACTGTAATGTTGTGACTGTTAAGAATTGTAATGTAAATATCTGATATGCAGGATGGTCTTAGGCGACCCCTGTGAAAGGGTTGTTCGACCGCCAAAGGGTTCGCGGCCCACAGGTTGAGAACCGCTGCCCTACAGTGAAGAGGACATACCTCATTCTGTACCACTCACCCACCTTGCTCATTGTATTTCAGCCCCAGTCTAAAGAAGCCAACTCGAGATAACATAGCCTGTGTGATTCAGTTTACATTCCTAATGGGTCATTCATGAAGGCTCTATTTTAGAGAAATAACTATACTCGGCATTCTCTGTAGTTAATATGCAAAAAGAAGTTAAGCATTTCATTGTTTCAGCAACCCTCTTTTAGGTCAGTAGAGGTACATTCTGTTCTGATAACTAAACAAAAAAATTCCTTTTAAACTTTACAGTTTTGTAAAATGGTTAAAAACATTTTCCACCAATGAAACATAAAATTTTTAAGTGGTGTAGCCAGAGTATTATTCAATTCTTATTTTAAGGATTTACATGCTTAGATACCTATACCTGTATGTGGTTACAATATCTTAAATGATGGACAGAAACTTTTAACAGTGGCCGTCATGGAGACGTATGTGGTTCTTAGAAGAGCAGGTGGAGATACTTTATATCCTTGATCTGTTACAATCTCTTGCCAAGTGTATTGATTATGTTTATATTTTACACTGTGAAGCCCTTTTTGATGTTTAAACAATCCTAAAATTGAGCTGTTACTTACAATCAATATGTCACAGTTTAATTGACAGCATATTTTCTTATTTGTACATAAATGAAAAGGATGAGTTTTTAAATCAGTGGCATCCTTTTTAAAATCAATGGTGTCTTAAGACTGACGACAATAGTATCCCTTAATAGGGAGTGGAGAAATGCACCACTTTAATGGTTGACATCTACCGGGAGAAGTGAATGAGGGAACTTGTGAAGCAGCATTCTGTCACTGGGTTATGCAGTCACCTACCCAGCTGCCTCTATACACAACAAGGCGCTGTGCTTTGAGGAAGATGGGGGACGTGGGGAAGAACGAGCATCTTTACTGTATTTTCTTCACTGGTTTCCGTGTCAGGGCTCGTGGGGAATGACCCTCTCCATGCGCAGTTCCCTTTACAAAACGCTCAGAAATCTGATCAGTGACTCAGTGCAGTTTAGCGGCCACGGGGTGCAGCGCACACTCGCACATCTGCGAGGAGAAGGGCTGCGGTGAACTTTCCCAGAAGCGACGGGTGGAGGGGACCCACTTCCCGCTGCGGTCGGTCGGAGACGCGCTCACCAGAGACGCGCTCTAAGCAAAATAAGCGGCGTGCTCCTCCCCACGGGCCGGCCCGGCCCGGCGTCCTCCTGGGGCTCCCGGAGGGCAACGGGAGAGTCCCCTGCCCTGTGACCTAAACTGGCCCAACTCTATGAAATCCATGACAGACGGTCCAAGAAAATGGGAGCACCCCTTCACCAGGGCACGTCGTCCTTTGGGCATCGCCTCGCAGGCGGCGCCAGGGACTGTCCCAGGCACAGGGGGTGCCCAGCTGCTCTTCTCGTGGGAAAGGCTGCGCAGGTGGTCCTAACGGCCCGGGGGCGGGGGCCAAAGGGCGATGCCTGCGGGCGGGCTGGGGCAGCGGCTGCCCTCGCAGCCACGGAGCCCGTGAAACAGGTGCTCTACGTGTGAAACGTCTACCTTCACCGAAAAAGCATCCCTGGGGCAACCTTGTCACTCCAGTCTAAACCTTTAAATCCGCTATTCCTAAATTACCACAGTATGAGTCACTTGCAGATTTTCAGCTAAGTCGCCAATTTTCCAGCGGGCCACAGCGCTCAGCCTGAGGTCCGAGGCTCTGCACGGGGCTAAGGGGCGGCGCCCTGGGGCGCATTCCTGACCTGGGGAGCGGGGGTTGGGGGGCCTGCACGCGGCTCTGCTCCCCGGAGGATCAGGAGAGACCCAGAGGCAGCCGCCCAGGCCGCGGGGCCCACTTCCAAGGCCCCCGCCAGACTGAGTCACTGAGTGCGCGAGTCAAAGGCTCCCAAAGGAAACAATGTCTCGTCTGGTTTCCCCCGTCGGGCAGTGGCCGGCAGCCCGGGGCGGGGAGGGCGGGGAAGACCCGGCTCGCTGCGCCGCTGGGCGGGACCTGGGGGAGCGGGGCAGGCGCCCTAGGGCTCGGGGTCGCCCAGCCTCAGGGGCAGCTCGGCAGCTGTGCAGCGACCCGTGAGAAGCGGGGCCCGACGACCGCGTCGAGGCGCACACTCGGCGCCGGGGGGCGCCCTTCCCTCTCGCGCAGCGCGGCGCCCGGCCCCGCCCCTCCGCGCCCCGCGCCCTCTTAGCGCCACCGACCCGCCGAGCGAGCCGTGGGCGACGCCGAGCCTCCGCTTCTCACCCGCGGAGAGCGCTCTGCCGGCCGCCCGCCCGCACCTCCCGCGGCTGGACCGGGCGGGAGCGGGGAGAGTGCGGAGCTCGAGCCTCCCGCAGGCGGGACCGTCTCCGGAGCGCGCCGCGCGGTGCGCGCCCGGCCTCGGACAATGGGGCTGCGGCGGCTGCTGCTCGTGGCGGCGGGGCTGAGTCTGTGCGGCCCCCTGCTGTCGGCCCGCGCTCCAGGCCGCAAGCCAGGTGAGCGCTGCCCGCGGGCTTCCTCCGGCCTCGAGCCCGGACCCCCTCGGGCATGGGGAGGGCGGGCGGCGGGGCGCTGCCGGGAGACCCAGTGGGCACAGGTGGCGCCCTCTCCTAGAGGGGGGTGTCCCCGGCTGGCCCTCCGCCTCAGTTTCCTTCAGAAGCCGAGCAGGCGTTGGGGCTGAGGTCCACAGCCTCCCCGTCTGATCCAGGCCGGGCGTGCGCATCACCCACCCCGCTTCGGGGCTCAGCTGAGGCCCCCTGGCCCTGGGTTGTGGAGGGTGCCCCGGCCTGCGAGCTGGGTGCTGGATAGGGAGGAGTAGGGGCCGGGTGTTCCTGGGGAAGCTTGCGCTGCTTCATTGCATTTGTCGTCAGTGTTCCTCCCAGGACCCCACCCAAAAGAAAGTCTCCCGTTGCCCCAGTGAACTTTCTGCCCTTTTCAGTATCAAGTGGAGACCCAATCCCGCTGAAGTTTAGTTTTGCTGGGATTGTGTTTCTTGAACATTTTACAGGTGAGGAAAATGGTATAGAGAAAAGCTCAGTCGCTTGGCACGTTTAGGAGAAAGTCAGTACCAGCAGCCCCTGGCACGGGCCTGGAGTGCTAAAGGGGCTGGCGTCCAGGCGGGGTGGTTTGTTACCTAGAACCCAGTTCCGGGGAGAGTAGAGGAAAGAGATCACAGCTCAGCTCCGTCAGACACCGTGGAATTTCGGTATTTCAGTGTCTGGTCTGCTGCAAGGCGGAGGTTGCGCACTAGAATATATTTACCAGGAGCAGTGTGTTTTTAAGTATCTGGCCACTTGACCAAATAAATGTATTTTCCAACCTCTGCCCCCCTAAAAAAGCAGCGCAGAGAGGTTGTTTGTAGCCTGTAAAGACAGTAGTTACAAAGTGAGGGGGGAAAAGATGTAATGTCTTTATAGTAACAGTGCTTTATAAGTTTTCAGCCACTTTTCTTCACGCAGAAACAAATCCTAGCTGGTTTGCTTGTGATCTGTGAGAGTGTGCACCCATTGTTTCCACACTAGAAACAGTGCAGAGGCATCAAGATTAAGAGGTGACAGCATCTTCTCTGCTGTCTTTGCTCAGAGTAATATTGAGGTGATGCTTTTAGGAAAAGTAAGAGTCCCAGACAGGAGCCCAGAGTTTTGCAGCAGCTGGCGGGCCTGCCTGTGGCTAGCATGAGCATGATCTCTTGGAGTGTTTGGGGAAACAGGGAGAGCTGAAACATTGTGTATGCTGATGTGTGATGCCCGACAGCACTTGGTAATTGTATTTTGGGACAGGCTCTTAAGCAGACACATTTTTGTTGGAGATTGGGATGGTGCATCCACCTTAGTCTCCTTTCCTTAGTCAGTGGTTCTCAACCTTCTGGCCCTTTAAATACAGTTCCTCATGTTGTGACCCAACCATAAATTTATTTTCGTTGCTACTTCATAACTGTAATGTTGCTACTGTTATGAATCGTAATGTAATTATCTGATATGCAGGATGGTCTTAGGCGACCCCTATGAGAGGGTCGTTCGACCGCCAAAGGGGTTGCGACCCACAGGTTGAGAACCGCTGCCTTAGGTGGAAGATGTTTGGCCTGTTGGGAGTGAAAGTAAGGCTGCTGTTTCTGCCATGCGTCTTGTTTTCTCATCACCTTAGATGGTGCGTGCTAATAAGATGCAGAGAGCTGATGTAGACAGAAAGATAACTGAACAAACACTGGCTGAGTTATCTACACTGGGTCTGGAACTGTCTGGGGAGGAAAACAAGAAAGGAGGATGACAGGGGACAAGGAACACATGTCAGGCGCCATATTCAGTGTCAAACTTTGGGCCAGGAGGCATTTTTACTTCAGATTATCTCATTTCACACTGTTACAAAGTGGGGAGGGGGGAGATGTTTTAATGTCTTTATAGTAATAGTGCTTTATAAGCTTTCAGCCACTTTTCTTCATGCAGAAACAAATGCCAGCTGGTTTGCTTGTGATCTGTGAAAGAGGGTGAACTCATAGTTCTCAGAACACACTGTTAGGTGGGAGTTTATCCCCATTTGCCAATTCTGAAACTAAGGCTCAGAGACAGCGTACGAAAATTCCAAATGGAAGACGGGGCCCTGGGCGCAGGCAGTAAGTGGGGCCTTGACTTTAGAGGGTTTGAAATCACTGAAGGTCTGCTTTTTATCCTCTCTGTACATTGGCAGTTCTAAACAGTGCCTGTGACAAGCAGCTCTGTGAGACCCCAGCCATAGACACCCCCCAGGGCTGGCTCTGCTCGCCAGTCTGAGCCTTGCCAAACCCCTGTCCCACTTTTTGTCCCCACTCCTGTGGCATTTCCTGCGCTGTCACTCTGTGGGTCCGTCATCTCCCTGGCTAAGATCATAAGCTGCCGTTTATCCCCATGGAGCCTGGAACAGAAGTTCACCCAGCAGATATTTACTGAGAAATACTTAAGTTGATAACCAACCAGTTCACAGTCCTCTGCCCAGACAATTTAAGTGAGATGACTTGCCTTCATCCAAGAGGACCAGTGTCCAAGAGGTGATGTTTGTCAATTTTATAAGGACCTGGAGGGTGAAAAGGTTCAAGAATGACTGATGGTGACTGTAGCAGAGGGGATTGGGTGGGAGACTCCACTTGCTGCCCTCCTGCCCACAGGGTCAAGCCCAATTTCTTAGCCCAGAGTGAGGCCCCCTCCCCTTACAGAATGGGTCCCCGCCTCTGCCCAGCCTCATTACAGATCCTCTCCTATTACATACCTATTATATTACCTGCACTTCATCCAGCCCCCTCTTTAGTTCCTTCCCCAAGAGCTATGCTTTCTATGGCTTCTGCCCTCCTGCCACTCCCTCTGGCCAGAATGCCCTCCCATCGCTTCTCGGCCTTTTGGCTAAGATCAAGTGCAGAATGCCCTCCCCACACCCCACATGTTCACATGTAATTTAAAACAGCTACCTTATATCGAGAACCCATTATAGCCAACACTTGCTTAGGTACATTACATATCCTACCTTATTTATTCCTCATAACAACCCTCTGAGTTAGTGTCGTCCCATTCTACAGGTAAAGAAACTGAGACCCAGAATGGTTAAGTCACAAGTCTAGTTAGAAGTGGAACTAGGATTTAACCACAGGCCTCTCTTAAAGGCAAGCTTTCTCTACCATCCCCTATAGAGAGGAAGCTTTTCAGACCGGAAGCTCCTCTTGCAGTAGAGAAGTAACGCCACTGTGCTCCCCAAACCCCCTAGAAGGCTAAGACTGTGCCCCATTGACTTGGTAGCCCAGGCCTAGCACATGGAGGAGTTTAGTAAACATTTATGCTCAGACTGTGGTATCCTGCCATTTGCCTTAAAAAACAGATGATAAAACAGGCTATAAATAGATCCCTAGCATGAATATACTAATTAATTGACTGTTACTGAGAGGTTGTGGTCTTAAGCCCAAACAGAAGACATAAAACGCCCTGGCCAGTGTAGCTCAGTTGGTTATGATTGTCCCATGCACCAACGGGTCACTGGTTTGCAACAGTTTGACTCCTGGTCAGGGCACATGCTGGGGTTTTTGGTTTTCTCTCTCTCTCTCTCTCTCTCTCTCTCTCTCTCTCTCTCTCTCTCTCAAAAAAAGGCACAGAACTCAATAGCGATTCTGCTTAAAGTAGACCAGAAACCTTGAAAGTCAAATTTCTCATTAACCAGCAAGCAGTTCTCTAATATTTATCTAAATTCTTCCTTCCCTCTCTCCCTTTTTTCCTTCTCCCTCCAATTCATTCATTCACTCCTTGGTGGTTTTGGCTTTATTTTTATAGGACATATTAAAATAGTAGGTTCACTCTTCCTTGGTGTGAGGGCATTTTTGAGGCATTCCTATCCCTTTGTTAGGAATATTCTCATGTTTTTTCTGGTGGTCACCTTTCTACCCCTCCATATTTCTAATTCAGCATTTCTCAATTTCTTACATCTAAAAGGAGCAGTGTGGCCCTAGCCGGTTTTGCTCTATGGATAGAGTGTAGGCCTCTGGACTGAAGGCTCCCAGGTTCGATTCTGGTCGAGGGCACATGCCCAGGTTGCGGGCTCGATCCCCATAGGGGGTGTGCAGGAGGCAGCCAATCAGTGATTCTCTCTCATCATTGATGTTTCTAACTCTCTCTCCCTCTCCCTTCCTCTCTGAAATCAGTAAATATATGTATATATTAAAAAATAAATAAATAAAAGGAGCAGTGTGCTGTGACCCTAACCTACAGCTTTTCAGCAGCTCTGAATCCGCTCCTTTTCCGAAGCGCTTCTGTCCAGTCTCCTTCCCTGTGCCCTTCTCCTCCCCCCTCAGTCCGCTCACCTCTATCCTTGTCACCCTCGCAGACTGGAACTCAGGGGAGCCTGGAGCTGGAGTTCCACGGAGACAGTGGAGCCACCAGCACCCTGGGTTCCTAATCTTCCTCCTCCTCATGTTGGACACACATCCCTTTTCCCCCTTGAAATTCTCTCTTTCTTTCTCTCTTTCTCTTTTTCTTCCTTTTTTAAATCGAGGTAAAATTTACATAGCATAAAATTAACCACTTTGAAGTATGCAATTTTGTGGTGTTTATACATTTGCAATGTTATGCAGCTATCACCTCTGTCTAGATCCAAGCCATTTCATCACCCCAGAAGGAAACCCTGTATTCATCAAGCCCTCGGCCCTCATTTTCCCTCTCCCTCGAAACCACCCATTTGCTTTTTATCTCTGTGGGTTTTCCCTCTGCTCCGTGGTTCATATAAATGGGTTCATGCAGTGCGTGGCCGTGGGTGTCTGGGGAACTACCCTTTCGTTTTCCTGAGAGCCTGGGCCCCCCTTCCCAGAGGAGTCATTAGGAACCACAGCCTTAGTTCATGTGTGGCCATGATGCTAGGCCACAGTTTCAACATTCAGAGTTTTCTGGGTTTGGTTTGGTTTTTCCTGTTTTGTGGTTTCTTTCATTTTGCTTTTTGCCCTCTCTTGCTTAGGCCTACCAGGGCTGGGGAACCTTTCTTCTGCCAAGGGCCATTTGGATATATGTAACATCATTCCTGGGCCCTACAAAATTACCAACTGAAAAATTAACCCTCTATTTTGGTCAGACATTTAATTAACTCACCGCTAAAGCCTTAGCAGGGCCAGACCACATGATTTCTTGGGCCTTGTACGGCCCGTGGGCCGGACATTCCCTACGCCTGTCTCTGTAGGCTCAGGTTGTTATTTCTGGATTTGAGCTTCTACTTCCCCCAAGTACCCTCTCCCATTGACCTTGTGATGTGGGTGGAGAAACCCACTGTAGTTACCTCCTCCCCCTCCATCCCAAGGTATCCAATGACGTTGACCACAAAAGGTCATCACAGGCCTTTGCACGTTCTTTATTTGCTTTCAAAAGAACCTGCCTTTTTAAATAACAGGAATAATCTGCATTTGCACTTGAAAACAAACTTATTGAGCTTTAGGAAATCTATTTAGACACTGCATAATCTGTATTTCAAGTTTGTGATGAATTAGAAGGCAGATATTAAATTATTATAGAAGAGTGTTTTCCAGTATTTCCTTTTATTGCTAAACACCATTAAGAACTGTAACAAATACACTTTTTCTTGTGACACAATAGCTGTGTGTGTGTGTGTTCAATAAATATGCATGGACAATCATAGTATATATACAGATATACTCAATTTTACCACATACTGTGCAACCTGATATTTCCTACACTATTCTGTTTTTTAAAATGCGTGTTACAACTCTGTAAATTGATTTCATAACCACTGAAGTTTTTACCATCTTTTTTTTTTCCTTTCTTTTATTAATTCTCACCCAAGGATATTTTTCCATTGATTTTTAGAGAGAGAGGAAGGGAGGGAGAGAGACAGAGAAAGAGAAACATCAATATGAGACACATCAATTGGTTGCCTTCCACTCGCTCCCCAACCAGGGCCCGGGATTGAGCCTGTAACTGAGGTACGAGCCCTGGACCAGAATCCAAGACCCTTCAGTCTGAGGGCTGAAGCTCTGTCCACTGAGCCAAACTGGCTAGGACTCTACCATTTTTTAAAACCTAGCACAGCACATACAATGAATTGTCCCTGGTTAGCAGAATGGAAGGCCTTATTTGCTTTGAGAGAAAAGTTCTCTCTTCCAGGAAGTGTTGTTAATGATTGTTTCTCTCATATCTGGAACCTGATTTGCTTGCGTTCAGGTTTACAAAGTGCAGTAGCACTTGGGTGGGGTTGGAGCTGGAGACAGCTTGATATCGGGAGGAAATGGTGATTATGACCAACTTTTACGGTAAATTCGTTTTCATTTTAACTGGAGGTTTTGGAGGGCAGAGAGCAACACTCCCAGGACACTGAGCTCAGGGCCTGTAACTTTGGGTGAGCACTGGCCCAGGGAAGTGTGGACCACGGGGGAATCCGAGTAGTTCCCAGAGAGGCCAGATGGTGTCTTGGCCCCCTGTGCCAGGCCCTGGCCTCCCAGAGGCTCCAGGCAAGCCCCCCCCCCCCAACACACTTCCCTTCTGTCATCTTTGCACCCCCCTCAGGTCTTGGGTACAGTGGCATTTACATTTTCCCTTTGTCTTTACTTTGCACTTCCCTGTAAGGCCTCTCCCAGCTTCCTCCTTGGTTTGCTTTCCTGTGCTTCCAGCTGAGTGGGATGTGGGATGGGAGGATGCAGCCTCTGATGCTGGCAGCCTCTTACTCTGCACAGCAGTGTTTCCCACTTCGTCCTTTAATTCTGCCTCTTCCACAGCCAAGATTGTTGTTCCCTTTCTGCTCTTGCTTCTACTCCATCTTGAGCAATATTTTAAAGGTTTGTTTTTCTGTTTTGTTCTTGAATGTCTCTCTACGACATCTGTCCTGTCTGTGAGGGCTGGGCTGTTGGTATGTGGTCGGTGGGCAGCAAGGGTCAACAGGACTCCTGAGTTCTCCAGCAACAGCTGTGGGCATCATTGACTTAAGTTACACATTCACATGGCCATGTACTCCCTGCTATTGTTAAAAGGATGGGCAGGTTCATTTGCTGGGTGAAATTCTTAAAAAAAAAAAAAAAAAAAAAAAGTACTCTTTTAGGAGGAGGTCCTGAATTCACAAGTTGTTTTTTGTTTGTTTTAAAGAGACTGGGTAGAGTGGTGTGGTTCAAAGGGATGAGCTTTGGAGCCAGGCAGATCTACATTAAAATCCTGGCTCCTCCACTTTCTAGCTGTGACTTTGGACGAGTTACTCAGCCTTTCTGTGCCTCCGTGTTGCCCATAAAGTGAGAGTTACAGTGCTTATGAAAAAATGTTAGCGCTACACGAGGTGAGGTAAGGAAGTGCCAGACACACCGTAGGTGCTCAACAAATGGGAAGTGTTTTTCAGACACCAGTTCCTCCGCAGTCCAGGAAAAGCCGTAGGAGTTGCGATCAAATTCTCTACATGTAAAACTGTGCTCAAACAAATGTTCAAGAACCTCTCCCCCTTCAAAACAAAAGAAAAACGAAAGCAAGAACCCTTGCCTTAGATTCCAGTGGCAAGTAAATATGCAGCCAAAAAAAAAGGGGGGGGGGGTTTTACATGTACTTTTTATTATGAAATTTTCAAAGATACCCAAAAATAAACAGTATAATTACCGTTCATATCTTGTTTGTCTATACTCTTGCGTTTCTTCTCCACAAACTGGACAAATTTTAAAGCAAATGACAGACATATCCTTTCATCTACAAATATATCAGTATATATTCTTAGAGATATTACCTCCTTTTTTTTTCACATCACCACAGTACTATTATAACACCTACAAAACTGAACAATTTCTTAACATCATGTACTGTTCAGTCAGTGTTCAAATTTCACTGATTGTCTCATAAGTACCTTCTTTGCAGTTGGTTTAATTTGAACCAGGATCCAACAAGGCCTTCTACTGCACTTGGTTGATAAGTCTCGGAAATCTTTTTTAATCTGTAACTGTTTCCCCTCTCCTCCTTTTATATTTCTATTTATTTGTCAAATAACTGGGTCATGTCTTATAGACTCTCCTACATGCTGGATCTAGCCAGCTGCATCTTGTAGGATTGCTTCATAGGCTCATATGTCCCCTGCACTTTTTTTTAAATATGGTCGGTACATTTAGAAACTAATCAAATTCAGGTCTGGTTTATGCAAGCGTACCTCAGCAGTGGTGCTTTGTACTTCCTATTACATCACCTCCAGGTTATATCTATCTATCTATCTCTATCTCTCTCTCTCTCTCTCTCTCTCTCTCTCTCTCTCTCTCTCTCTCTCTCTAGATCTTAACATTGCCCAGTGGATTTGGTATTGTCAGCTTGATCCAGCCAAAAGTTCTTCACTCTTTCACCTAACAGTTTTAGCAAGCACTGGTGATCACTGAGCTAAATTCATTATTACACTAAGAGCTTCAACATGAGGCTTTTCTAAATCTGTTATGGCATCTGTGTTTATGAACTAGAATTATTTTATAAGGAAGAACTTTTACTGACTATTTGGTTTCCCTGAAATATTGTTTAGATAGAAAAGGCAGGATAAATGCTTGAAACTGGTCTTACCAGTTTTCAGGCCTGGTCCTCTAATTTCCCCCAGAGGTGACCAAAAGGGCTTTATTTTCCTTTGAGTATCATTATGAACGCATGGATCGCAATGCATTTGTCATGTTTCAATTGTTTCGATGCATTTCCGCCATTATTCTTTTGATGGTTGATTGTCGCACCTTGGCCAGTGAGAGTCCAGTCAGACTGACTCCAGAGTCTTTCTGGCCTGATCCTAATATTTGTTGAGGATGCTCAAGGCTCATCTTGTGTATTTCCTACTCCAGATCTGGGACCCACCATTTCTTTAAGGAGCACTGGTCCTTCTCATTGGAAAATGGCGTGTGTTTGCAGCTGAGGCTGTGTGGCATTCCAATAACACCACTGTTTTCCCTCAGTGGAGCTATAGTGGGACCCTAGCCAGATTGAGGACTCTGTCACGTGTGCAGGGACCTTCCCTCAGTGGAGCTGCTTTTCTTTTTTTCCATCATCCTCTGTTTTATTTCTCTTTAGCTTGTAGTGTTGATTCACTTGTGGAAAAGCGCAGGGTACAACTGTCCTGCTCTGTGTGGGCAAGGTCCTGGAACTTCTGCTTTGTTAATTCCCAAAAAGCCCTCCTGGCAGAGCTCTGCGTCAGAACCGAGGCTGCCGTGCCCTGGAGGCTGGCCTGGCGTGAATCCATGGGACCCTGAAAGAGCGTCTCGTTACCACTCTGCCGCGAGGCCAGATCTCGTCCAAGTCAGAAAAAGCATTGCCTGGTTTGCTAATGTTTTCAAATCTCTGGAGCTAGAGAGACCATCTTTAAGCTATTTAGCAATATGCTACATTCAGTAACAAAATGACTCTTCGAGAGTCATTTAGAGAAAGCTAAATGAAGTGCAGTTTAGCAAGAAGTGTGAGAATTGATTTTAGGACATGGCTGCTTTTTGTGTGAAACCATAACTTAACAAGAAAAGCACCAATGAGTTGCAAGCGCTTCTGGCGTGCTGACAGGCACTTTCTTCCTGACCTGTTAGCTGTGCTGGGACCGGAGGAAAAGCCAGATGCCCAAACCTCAATTTGAGCCCTTAAGGGCCGTGAGCTGGCTGGATATATCTAGTCACCTGGAATTGGTTTTGTTCTTCTTTTGTTTTTTTTAAAGAAAAAGTTTATTTGGAAAGTCACAGAGGTAGGGAAAGTGAGCCAGTTGGGTATGGGCTTAGGAATCAAGTTACTGAAGCAAAAGTAGGGCCCTGGGAGCTTAGGAAGAGAAAGGAAAAGGTAGCACCCTGTAGGGGGAGAAGGCAGGGAGGGAGAGCTGGCTTTTTTTCTTCTTTTTTTTTTAATGCTGGTACATACCTAAACAAGCAAAGAAGTTTGCTGACATTCTTTAATTCTACAAAAGCCTTTAGAATATCAAACCTATAGTGTCAAGAAAAGGTGACATCTTGGGCAGTAATATTTAATCAACAGATTCTGCATTCTGAATGGGCTCCAGCCCAGCAATTTCATGTTTCAGTGGGTATTAGTGATTTTGTCATAAACACCATAGAGCCCAAGATGGCCTAGCCAGGGGAGGAGTTTTTTTAAACAAATACTTATTGCCAAAGTACTAATTATAGAGTAAATACTAATAGTTTTATTTTCAGATCAAGTGATAGTATCTATGAAGCTTAGTTATGACTATCTACTAGTTTTCAAATTTATCACTCCTCTCGGTAGTGTCTTAATTCGTGTGTGTGTGTGTATGTGTGTGCATGCACACGCATGCACTTTTTTACCCTGCACACATGACAGAAGTCCTTAATCTGGCCAGGTTCCCAAAACGGCAGAGGAGACCTGTGTTATTTTACAGTTCCTCTGGGTCAGCATTTTTAAGGATACATATCTCAGTGGTACTAAAATGCCAGCACCCATTCATTCTTTCTTTCAGCTCCCACACATTTGTTTTGACCTTGAGGGTAGCCTCCCGTTCCCCGGGGGCTGTCAGTAACAGTGTCAGACCTCCGTGTGACTGGGTCAGGATGCACACAGAATAAGTTAGGTGCATCACAGAGGGAAGAAAGTGATACTTCTAGAAAAGGCTGTGAATTTGAAATCTGATTTGCAGCTCTGAATGCTGGGACTACACACTTTACAACTCGTCCATGTCCCTTATCATACGGAAAAAAAAACTAAGCATTGCTAAATAGGAGAGAAGAGCAACCTAGATTCCATTTTAATTTAAAATAATTGAGAGCGAGTCTAAAAGCAAGCTACATTGAAGTGAGTGGGGCAAGATAATAATTACTTACATTGATTAATCTTTATAGTTTGCAAAGTGAATGCATGTCCTGTTTCATATTTGTAGACCAGACAGGTATTAGAATCACTTAATGGCTCTGAGACTGAGTTCAGAAGGGGCAAGTGACTCCTGAAAGGGCCAACATGAGAATGCAGATCTGTAATTAAAAACCAGTTTAAGGAACGCTTACCGTGTACCCGGTGCTGGAGATCCAGAGATGAATAGGACCAGTTTCTTACCCTTGCGGATTAATCTCGACATACGTGTACTCAGAGGCTCATCACGAGCGACATTTGTCTTTTCCCAGTGACAGATCTCCTACAAGGCTACCCCTTTACCCTCAGGGGCCCACTCAGGACCTTGCTGAGGGAGTTTGACCTCAACCCCTTACTGCCAGGCCCTGCCCTGCTGCTGTCTCTCAGTTGGTATTACTCTAGATTTAATCTTTATTTTGGAAATATATGCCAATTTATTGTATTTTATTTTCTGGTTCTAGAATTTTCATTAATTACTTTCTTGGTATTTTCTACTTTTTCATTTATTTCAATGAAATATTTTTCTTTACTTCGTTGAGCATCATTGTAATACATCCTTTAAAATCCTTACCTGCCAATTTTAACATTTGGTTCATCTTGGGATTGGTTTGCATTAGTTACCTTTTTTCTTAAGACTGCGTTACACTTTCTGACTTTTTTTTTTTTAATATCAAGTGATTCTGGATTGTTTGCTAGATATTGTCATACTTTAAAGACTCTGAATTTTGTTTTATTCTCACAAAGAATTTTGGTGTTTAACTTTTACAGACAATTAGTATCTTTGGACTCAAACTGCAGATGCTTCCTCATGAACAAAAAGCTCTAATAGCACCTAAGTTGTCTTATCTTTCCAACACATGCATGGTTCATTCAAGAGTCATCCAAAGCCTGAGGCGGAAATTACATTGGAATTTAGGGCTGCCCCTCTCTGGGAATCTCATCTCACTTTTCAGTTCGCATGGTTGCCCTGAACTCTGTCCTTTGGTTCATTAAGGTAGAAGGACTGTGGGCTTCCTATTTGAGTCTTAGCCATCCTTTATGTCACTGACTTTGACCTTCTCTCAAGCTAAACACCAGTAAAAACAAGAAACCCAGTGGTGTCATCCTTTCAATATCATTCATTCCTCCCCTCCCAACACCACCCTGGGAATCTCAATGCCTTTAGGTCATTGATTTCAGGGAGGAAGGGGTTTGTAATTTTATTCTAAGGGATGGTTGAGCCTGGTAGGACCTCACAGAGCCATAGCAGAAGCAGAACTATCTTTTTCTTTTTTCTTTTTTTCAGAGAGGAAGGGAAAGAGAGAGAGAGAGAGCTAGAAACATCAATGATGAGTGAGAATCACTGATTGGCTGCCTCCTGCATGCCCCCTACTGGGGATCAAGCCCACAACCTGGTCTTGTAACCTGACTGGGAATTAAACTGTGACCTCCTGGTTCATAGGTCGACGCTCAACCACTGAGGCACACCGGCCGGGCCAGAACTCTCTTTTATAGCATTATGCCTTTGTGTGAGTTTCTGTCTGCAGGAAGGTTCCACCCTGAAAAACAAAACCAAAAGTTTGAAAATCCACTATATTTATCCCATTTCAAGTCAGTTTTTAAATTTTCTAACATCAGTAATAGGTG
Organism: Myotis nattereri; assembly: GCF_964212035.1. Taxonomy (NCBI): domain Eukaryota; kingdom Metazoa; phylum Chordata; class Mammalia; order Chiroptera; family Vespertilionidae; genus Myotis; species Myotis nattereri. The sequence goes on from NC_138079.1 coordinate 40,988,672, forward strand.
ACCTGCAAGGCCAGTCTTTGTTGTGAACACTGCCAATGTCGGAGACCCTGCCCTTTTCCCTCTAGGTGTCTCTCCCCACTCCTCAGCTTCCCAAGACCAACAAAGGCCCTCTGTCTGACTCTCCTTAATGGCAGAATTTTAGCAAAGCTTCTTGGAAGGAAAAGCTGGTTGAATGCCAGCAGCTAAGTGTTGCATTTCTTTGATGAACATTTAAAATGGATGATTTTGGTGGAAGAAAGTTATAAAAGGAGGAAGCATGCAACTGAGCCTTTATTTTGACTTCTGGCTGATACTCAAAGAGCCTGGCTGGCCTGGCATCTGCCACAATGCATGTAGCATTCTGGAACTAAGCCAGGGAAGGCCATCTGCCTGGACCATCTGTTACTCCACTGACCTACTGAGGAAGGAGACGAGGAGATAACTGGGGTTCCTTGTGGTTATATTAGAAGATAACCCGAGTGACAGTGGTTTGGGCCCAGATAGGATGAAAGATTTGGGACTTTCTGTTGGGTAAACAAGCTAAAGATAGTAGAGGAAAACTACAGTCACATGGATAATGGTCATGGCAATTGGAGCCCTTGGTCCTACACTGAATTTGCCTGTCACTCCATAACCTTTAAGAAGTCTCCTTGCCCTTACTGGTTTGGCTCAGTGGATAGAGCATCGGCCTGCAGACTGAAGGGTCCCAGGTTTGATTCTGGTCAAGGGCATGTACCTTGGTTGTGGGCACATCCCCAGTGGGGGGGCGTGCAGGAGGCAGCTGATCGATGTTTCTAACTCTCTATCCCTCTCCCTTCCTCTCTGTAAAAAAAATCAATAAAATATATTTTTTTAAAAAAAGAAGTCTCCTCAATGTTTGATGTAATTTCCCATTGAATGGGATAGGTTTCAAGGAGAAACTAAATGGAGAAAACGTAGACATGAAGGCATGTGGAGGTAGGAGAAGTCATATAGCCTGGAAATGATTCGTTTATGTAGATGGTGGTTACTATAGTATAGAAATCACTTTTTCCCTTCATGTCAGGGTCTCAGGCCAGATCTTGAAAAGTGTATCATTCACCTCTGTTCCTCTGAGGAGCAGAGTTTTGAAAGTGTTCGCTTGTGTCAAAACATAATGTTTTTTGAGTTAGCTAATTCTCTGATAAAGTCTGCAATCCATCTGTGCATCACCTGTTGTTTCCCACCCACTCTCCTCATAAGAAAACAAAAGCAACAGTAACATGCACTCTCTATTTGTCTCTTGAGCCTTTTTAATTCATTCTCTTTTAAATTTTATTTAAAAAAATATTTTTCAGATTTAAAAGCAACAAATGCTACTGTGGTTCCCCGGTCATTTTTTCTCAGGAATTCCGAGGATAAATTTGAGCCTTTCCCATTGGACGGCGACGATGAGGACAAAAATGGAAGTGGGTTACCTGAAGACAGATTAAGCTCCATCAATCACAGCAGGCCTCTTCAAAAACGACCCCATGTGTTCATCTCAAAAGATGCCTCGGGATATCTGACCAGCGCCTGGTTGACTCTCTTTATCCCCTCCGTCTACACTGGCGTGTGTATAATCAGCCTTCCTCTAAACATCATGGCCATCGTTGTGTTCATCGTGAAAATGAAGATCAAGAAGCCTGCCGTGGTGTACATGCTGCACCTGGCCACGGCAGATGTGCTCTTCGTGTCTGTGCTCCCGTTTAAGATCAGCTATTACTTTTCCGGAAGTGACTGGAAATTTGGGTCTGAAATGTGTCGCTTCGTCACCGCAGCATTTTACTGTAACATGTATGCTTCCATCATGCTCATGACAGTCATCAGCATTGACCGGTTTCTGGCCGTGGTGTATCCCATGCAGTCCCTCTCCTGGCGTACCATGGGGAGGGCGTCCTTCGCCTGTATGGTCATCTGGGCTATGGCCATCGCGGGGGTGGTGCCACTTCTCCTCAAGGAGCAGACCACCCAGGTGCCCGGGCTCAACATAACCACCTGCCATGACGTGCTCAATGAAACCCTGCTCACGGGCTTTTACGCGTATTACTTCTCGGCCTTCTCCGCTGTCTTCTTTTTTGTGCCGTTGATCATTTCCACGGTCTGTTATGTGTCTATCATCCAGTGTCTGAGCTCTTCCACAGTCGCCACCCAGAGCAAGAAGACCCGGGCTTTGTTCTTGTCCGCGGCTGTTTTCTGCATTTTCATCGTTTGCTTTGGACCCACAAACGTCCTCCTGATTCTGCATTACGCGTTCCTCTCTCAGAATCCCAGCACAGAGGCTGCCTACTTTGCCTACCTCCTCTGTGTCTGTGTCAGCAGCATAAGCTGTTGCATCGATCCCTTGATTTACTATTATGCTTCCTCTGAGTGCCAGAGGTACCTCTACAGTATCTTCTGCTGCAAAGAAAGTTCTGATCCCAGTAGCAGCAGTGGTCAGCTGATGGCAAGTAAAGTGGACACCTGCTCTACTAACCTGAATAACAGCATATACAAAAAGCTGCTAATTTAGGAAAGCGGCTGCTGGAAGGTTACAGAGAAATATTTGAAAAAGCAAAGAACCTGAGGATTCTATTAGTCCCTGCCAAAAAATAGTATTTACTCTTTTAAACAATAAATGTGTGATTTGCATGCCTCCTTCTTAAGAGGGCCATTAAGGGTATATATTTATTAGTAACAGAAAAGGATAACATGAATAGAAAACAATGCTATTCCAAGACAGTATTGCCAATGCTACAATAATAACTGAATATTACTTTTTGATATATTTAGGTGACTTACATATATGTGTGTGTGTATGTGTGTGTATATATATATATATATATATATATATATATATATATATATATATATTTTACACATGTTTGCAATGCAGTATAGAACAGACACTTTGAAACCCTCTTTTTCTCCCCAAGAGATTATGAAAAAGAATTATGATTCTCTGATTTAATATGCAAGGTCTAGGTTGGCGGAGGTTAGCCCAGAGCATCTGAAGATGTCCATCTATAGGGAAGGATTCTGTAGTTTGGACTTACACGGCTTTTGCAAATAAGTTTATTTTGAACTTGGTCAACAGATTTAAGTTATTAAGAGAGAACAGTGCTATCTATGTGTAGAAAAAATTCTGTTTTTCATTTTAAACATATCAAAGTTTGAATTCTTTAAATTATGGAAACATGATATGGGTAGCATTTTTTAAAAAAATATGTTTTTATTGATTTCAGAGAGGAAGGGAGAGGGAGATAGAAATATCAATGATGAGAGAGAATCATTGATTGGCTGCCTCCTGCACGCCCCCTACTGGGGATCAGCTGACACTCTATCCACTGAGCCAAACTGGCTAGGGCTGGGTAGCATTTTTGATGTTTTACACATTGTATACATAAACCAAGAATGAGCATAGGCCCCACTAGTGACCTGAGGTTGGCCCCGGATAGAGAGCTCCAAGCAGTACATACTAGGCAAGGTCGCTCCAGACCCTGCAGCTGAGCCTCCCAGAGAGCAAGGGATCCAGGACCACCACATTCACTCTCCTGGGGTCCCCTCAGGGGTTGGCTATGAATGACCGAGTTCAGTAGAAATTGGCAGAATAAGATGTGCTATCCCAGGAGATAATGAATATGAAACACTTCTCTGCCCAATCCTTTTAAGAACAGAAAGAAGGCACGTTCACTTCCAGCAGTTACCCTGCAAGGTCCATTCTCAGATGGAGGCAGCCATGCAGCAAACATGACCACCCATGATGTGCTCCGGGCACTCCGATGGGCGCTGGGCAATAGAGGTGAATAACACTAGGTCCTCCCCTCAAGAACAGAGCAGACCAGACACAGGGTGTGATGTGTATATAATAAGTACGTCGTTATATAAAGAAGTGTTTTTAGCCAGATGTCATCCAGCCAGTTTCACACAGCCTGTCAGTTGAAAAACTTTGAACATTTGGATTACTTGTTCAAAGTTTTGGATTACTGCTACAAGTGGTCATAACTTGAGATTAAAACACAATACAATACAGGACGTGTATTTTTGTAAATAAGTCCTTCAGTCTATATACATGGACACTGTTTATTTACAAATGTTTTTAATAAATTACCCAAACCAGGTTTTAAAAAAGAATTATGTCAGTCTGATTAAAAATAACTGAAGAAAATTAAATTGACTTTCAGTTCTAGCAAAATTATTCTATATTTTCCATTCACTTTTCTTAATCGTTATGAGATTATTTTAAAAGCATTTTTTAGCCCCATATTGAGTGTCAAGTATAGAAAATCCTCATGGATTTGACAAAATAATTTGAAAATTAAGTTGAAATGTATCTTTTTTTCCATATGAAAAAAAAATGTTGGCATCTTAAATCAAAAAATGGAAATTTCCAAGGCAAATGCTTATTTAAAAGAACAAACTATTTCCAAATGCCATAGAATAATTTACATTAAAGTGTATTGTAAGTAGAAGCTAACATTGATTTTATTAATTTTGTTGCTATATTCATTTTATCTAACTCAGTGGAGATTTACTGTCATTGTTTATTCAGTCTGTATATACATATTAAAATTCCTCTGACTTAATATGACCATCACTACTTTATTATCAGTCTGTACTTGTAAAATATTATGTCACTGTTTTTATGTTCTCGCTTTTTAAAAAATCTGTGTAACCTGTATTAATAAACACAAAAGTTTGCTTGGTACCTGTTTGGAACAAATCTTTATTGGTATCTTTCAGGGCCCTGACAGGAAGGCCAGTGTAAAGGTTTAGCTGAAGAGCGTTTAACGAAGAGGTGATTTGCAGAGGTATGGACTGGGTTAAGTCACCCATGGGTTAGTGAAGCTCCTCGGGGACTAGCAGTTGGGGAAGCTGTTACCAGCCCAGGACCACGGGTGGAGGATGGATACCCTGACCCCCATTCTCTGATTTTTCACTGGTGCCTCCCATTGCTCCTGATCTTAACCCAAACCCAGAGGTCAAGAGAACCTGGGTGACGTAGTCCATAAAGGACCATGGAGAAGGGATGGGGGTGGGGGAGCACAATTTCTACCGAAGGCATTGGGTGGTTCGCTTTCTGGGTCTTTTTTTTTTTAATCCCTTCTTAGGAAAATTCAAGGTTATATCATTGATAATATGTTCAGGTTCTTAGGTTACAGGGACAGAGGATAGAGTCTACAGTTCCTTCTTAGAAACAAATATCAGAGCCAGGATGATATATTGAGACCCAAAAAAGGGATGTCCTTGAGTCACGATCCTTTGCCATCAACACTCTCTGGGGTAGAGGGAAGGAGGGGAAACCTTAAGCAAAATGAGAGTTGAAAATCAATAAAACTTCTGATAATGTATTTCTAGATTCATAGTCAACAGGAAAATTATTTCAACTAAATAAGAGTTCTGAGAACACAGAAATTTTAAGTTAACACTCGTAGGTTTCTGGGGCCTGGGCCCCACACATGCTTCAGGAGTAGATATATTGAAGGAAGTCGCCCAGCTTCACCGAAACAGAATCCCCCACTCTAAGCAGAAAGGGACCTTTAAACTCTTCTATTGTTAGTTTTCAAAATATGTTTGAATTCAAAAAAACACACTTGGATTTTGTTAACACAAAAATGTTTTGTTTTTCCCACCAAGTCAAAAATACAACTTTTAAGGAAATGGAATATTTGGTTGTTGACTATATAAAGTGGAAAATTTTAGGTTATACTTCTGAATTTAAGAAATTAAGAAAAATGCCGGCATGTCCTTCAGGAAGTCTGAGTTCCGAAAACAAGTGGAAAAAGTTAAGCAGTGTGTGTGAGACCAAGCTTTTTAATTTTCTGAGGCCTGCACCCTTCACTAGTAGCTTATCTCCACCTAGATGTCAGAGTAAAAATGAAGGGGGAACACAGTCACCAACAGTAAGTTCCTGGCAGATTGGCATAGCTGTGAGGCTGTTCCTTTCAAAATTACGGGGCCTAGGGATCAACCTAATTGTGTTTTATGAAGGAGTTGCAATTAAGTAAGCTGCAGTCTGAGCTGCGTGGAGCAGTGTTCCAATGCAATGGTTTTTGGAGTCCTGGAGACCCTTTCAGGACACATACAAGGTCAAAACTACATTAAAACACTGAGACATTATCTGTCCTTTCTCGGTCTGATTCTCTCACGAGTATACTGTTGAGTTTTCCAGAGGCTACAAGATACCTGATAGTGTGACAGATTGAATAATGAAGCAGATATGAAAATCTGACTGTCTCCTCTTCAGCAAGCCATTAAAGAGATTTGCAGAAATATAAAACAGAGCAACTCTTCTCATTAAGTTATTGCTTGGGGGAGAAAATGCTTTTGCAGAAAATATCTTTGTTAACATGTAATGGGTTTACTGTTATTTTTAAGTAAAAGAAATATTTTCCCAAGTTCTTTATTTTAATGTGGTAACTATTGGTAGATATAATCAGTGGTTTGCTGTTAAATCTGATCTCCAAAAAAAGCCCCTAATTTTTAGCATTTGCCAGTTTCCATGATGCATATATACTCTCTCTATTGCCAATTTTAAGCTTCCAGTGGTTTAACAGTTGGCCTGAAAATTCCTTTAATTCTCATGAGCTGGTACAGCCCCTCGATATAACCTACACAAATGAAAACGTTTGGGGGTTTTAAATAATTTTTAATATTAAGGTGATCTGAGCTAACAATGTTTTAGAACCCTGCTCTTATGCAAAATTTCCCAATGGCATCACTTTCAAGAAGACATGGAAACTGGTCACAATTATAGAGCACAGAAGGGGTGGCCAGTTGGCCCACTGCTGCAGGCCCCCACATTGGGTTCTGTCAGCCCCACAGCTGAGGGGTCAGTAACTTGCAGCAACAGAAACTGATTCAAGGCAATGGGGCCTGTGTGGCTGGTGTGGCCCGAGGTTGGAAAGCTGTGTGTGAGGCCTGGTCTCCATCCAGCTGCTGTGCACCACCATGGTGCCATCACTATAAGGTGAGCATCAGGCTCCACGCTTCTTGCCCTGAGGACTGTGGTGACTGCCCGCTGCTCTTCTGGAGACAGAAAACCAGAGGTCAGAGTCAGCAACATCTTAGAATTCAGATAGCACAGTACTTTTCTACCCAGCTCTCTGTGTGTTCATCACTTCAGGAAATGACTCATAAGCCCCAAGGAGATGAGCTTTGAAAGCTGCATTTATAGTAGCTGGAGACACTGGGTGGTGGCAGGGCCTGTTGGCCGTTTTGTCCCTCTTAATAACCACAAAATTGGGCACTTTAGTGTGCTGCTCTGTGACCCACCCAGAGGAATGAGAACATGACCAAAGGTGGGGTTACCAATACTAAGATGCATGTAAGGGCAGGTTCTCAATTGTCTTTGCGTTTTTTCGTTGTGTTTTTCTTATCCCGAGGTACCTAGCTGCTCTTGAAACTGACCAAAGTGATGTCAAAAAAACCAAACAAACATTTTTTTAAAATAGATCCCTGTCCTCCAGGAGCTAACTGGTTTTTTTTCATTTAATTATACAATAGTTAAGAAGCATGGAATTTGAAGACCTCCGATTTTAGAGTTTTATCAACTCTGCCTCGTTGGAAGTTTTAGAAGCTTTGTAAGTCACTGCTCATGCCTGGCTGCACGTAGAGCTTCTAAACAATTCCAGTGCCCAGTCCTTCTGACCAATAGGAATCGGAGTCTTTGGGGGCAGAGCCTGGGGGTGTTGTTTACAAGCTCCTCTGGCTATGTGTAAGCCAGAGTAGATACCTACCACTGCTTCAGGAGAGTGCTTCTCAAATGTAACATGCATTCGTATTATCTGGGGATCTTGTTCAACTGCAGACTAACGTAGCAGTGTCTGGGGTGGGGTCTGCATGTCTAACAAATTCCCAGACGATGTTGACATAGCGATTCCTTGGGTCACAATTTGGTGTAGCAGGGCCCTAAGATACAGCCTTGAGGCAAAATATAGCCCTCGCCAGGTTGGAGTTCTAAGCACTAAGAAAATTCATCTTTCCTATCTTTAAAGTCATCTTCTGAGACAATTTTTACAATTATGATAAAATTGGGGCAATTTTAATGTAGCAGTAATATTGGTGCTTATTCAAAGTTTGTTTTAGGTGATATATACTTTGCTCTATATTTTCTCCCCTCTTGGGTTCTTTTCTAGGGGGAAAGATAGCTTAAAAGGTTCTAATCTCATACATAAAACCATTGCCAAAGAGTCTGGGGGTTTACAGTGGCGACTCCACTCCAGTTTGTAGAGATAGTGCCTGGCAGATAGCAGCAGTGCCTGGTTACCAGAAAGCACACGTGGATATAGTCTCATCTCTGGGTTTAGCTGAAAAACCGTGACCTCAGAAACATGCAGGGGGTGGAAGTCCAGTCTGCCTATTGCTGGAATGAGTGGCTTCTATTTTTAAGTTTTGTGTTTGACTTTTAAAAACTTCAGTTGACATAGAGATACAGTCAGGTATTGCTAAACAACAAACCACACAAAGCCCAGAGGCAGGTAATAATGAGCACTATTGCTTGTGCTCTGGGGTTCTGCTGGGGTATCTGGGAAACTCATCACTGATTTAGGAAGGCCTCAACTTGGCTGTGCTCTGTAGGTCTCTCATCTTCAAGCACGCCAACCCTGGCACATTCTCCGGGCAATGGCAGAGGAGCAAGAGGGGAGAGAAAACAAGCAGGACATCCTGAGGTCTAGGATTAGAAGTGGCACATCCTCACTATAGTCACATTCCATTGGCCAAAGCAAGACCCAAGGCCATCCCAGATTCAAGGGGATGGAGAAGTAGACACTGCCTCTTTAGTGAAAGGAATTTTGAAGTCACATGGCAAAGGCGTGGCTACAGGGAGTGAAGAAGAATTGAGGCCATCACTGAACTCTACTGAACATAATGTCTGAAAACGTTATAGTAATGATCCTTAAAGGAATGGCTTAGCATCCAAGCATTGCACTTGTTTAACACACAGCCGTGATTTCGGAAGCTCTTGCAGTTGTTTAGTTTTTAATATCAACGGAAGGATTTGAAGAACATCTCAAGGCCTGGGTCCTAGATCACATCAGGCAGCACATGCCTTAACACTGTCATATGTGTGAAAAGAGGGAAAGATGAGAACTGACCCGAGGGCAATATTTGAGTAAACATGCTGATGCCTCCAGCCCTACCAAAGAAGAGGGGCATTTTAATTTCAAATTTGCTCTTAGCCATGCCGGTGTGGCTTGGTTGGTTGGGCATCATACTGTACACCAAAACATTGCCAGTTTGATTCCTGGTCAGGACTCCTGCCCAGTTGCAGGCTCGATCCCCAGTAGGGGGCATGCAGGAGGCAGCTGATTGATGATGTTCCTCTCTCATCATTGATGTTTCTATCTCTCTCTCTCTCCTTCCCTTCCTCTCTCTCTGTCTAAAAGAAAAAAAATCAATTTAAAAAATCTTAAAAAATAGACTTACACCCTGTCTGGGTAGCTGTTAGTTAGAGCATCATCCCATTATGCCAACGTTGCAGGTTTGATCCCTGGTCAGGGCACATATAATAATCAGCCAGTGAATGTACAAATATGTGGAACAACAGTTGATGTTTCTCTCTCATCCTCTCTCTAAAATAAATACATTTTTTTAACTTAAAAAAATATTTGCTCTTAAATATTAATCTGATTTCCTCTGACAGGGTGCTAATGTACTTACAAGCCACTTGGGGAAAGTAGTATGATCCAGTCCAGTTTTCACCCTTCTGTGTCAACATGTCTTTTTGAGATTTAATGTTTCAGCCCTGGCCGGTGCCGCTTGGTTGGTTGGGCGTTTCCTGTGCCTTGAAAGGTTGCCAGGTCGATTTCCTGTCAGGGCACGTGCCCAGGTGGGGGGCATGCAGGAGGTAGCAGATCATTGTTTCTCTCTCTCCCTCTCCCTTTCTCTTTCTCTAAAAATCAAATCTTAAAATCTTTTTTTAAAAAAAGAGAAAGAGAGATTTAGTGTTTCAGTACTGATTCAAATCTTGGGATTTTTTAAAATAAAAATAGTCATGCTCCCAAAGTGACCCTAAAAGAAAGGCTTATGAAACAAATGTCAGGGGTGATGTTAGTTTCTGCTTCCAATTTAACTTACTTTCTATTGCTATTTTCCTTATTTTAATGGATAAACTTTGTTTCTTAAGATAACACTGCCTCAGATGCTATCAGTAGCCTCATCCAGATTTTTTTAAAATAACCTTTTTAAATAGAATTTTCAAATACTTTCATATGCCTGTGGAATTATTTCAACATTTAACATTTCTTGACCCAACCACATTTACTCCTACTGATTGGTATGAAGTAACTGGAGTAACTAAGAACCCTCAGAAGGAGGTGAGAGGTTGGAATTTGACACTGAGTAATCAGGTCATAGTGTGATGAGGCTAGAGATGAACTTACAGGTTGAAAACTGTTGTGTAGGTTTGGAGGTGGGACTTGGACCTGTGCTAGCACTTGATGGAACAGGTATTTCCTTTGTAAACTGCTGCCGGTCGACATCAGATTGGGGCGACCAGCATGCTCCATGGTCTTAGATGCAAAGAGACTTTCTCGAGCATCATCTGTGTACCGTCATGCTGATCATTTTGTTTCTTCTCCACTTCGTCCTTTCCCTTTTATTGGCCACTGGTGCCCAGGGGCATAGTTTAGAACCCCTCGCTGGTGGCCCTCTGGGCTCCAGAGGAAGTCAGAGAGATTTCCAGATGGGAGGATGCCGGACAAGGATGTGAAGCAACGGGGACTTTCCTACGTTGCTGGCAGCAGGTATATGTAGTGACGCAGCTTCTCTGGAAAATAGTTTGGCAGTTTATTCTTATCAGGTTAAGCATACACTTACCTTATGACCTTGCCATTCTACTCCTACTCGTCTTCCACACAAAGACTTATTAAAGAACATTTATTATCGCTTGTATTCCTAACAGCCTTAATAATGGAAACAACCCGAAGGTCTATCCAAAGATAAGTGGATAAACAAACTGTGAGGTATCCATACAATAGACTACTACCTGGCAATAAAAAGGAACAAACAAATTAAAAGGAACCACTTGGGTGGATCAGACATATTACACTGAGTGAACTGGTGAGGGGAGACGGGCTGGAGGTGGAGCCTGAGGCAGGGCCGGGGCTGGTGAGCTTCAGGGGGTCCTTGCTCTTCCAGAGCTGCCCCAGCCCCCCTGACCAGCAGTTCTCAGTTTTTCCCAGTCAACCCACAAACATTTTACACTTATATCCCATTTTTAGAAACATTAAAACCTCACACCCTTTTAACACTTCAGAAATTTCAAAATAAATTACCTATAACTAAAAACAAATCAAGGCATTCCTATTGAAGAACATTTTTTTCAACCCCGCCCTCTCAGGTCTCTGAGACCCCGGCTCTCTCTCTCTCCTGTCTCCTCCCTAACCGGCTGGGATCCTGTGCTACCGCAAGCACAAGAAGAGCCACATATGAGGTCAGCCTGGGCTATGAAGGACACATTAAACAAATCTCATTTGGACTAGAGCTTCCGTGGGTTCTCAGAACCATCGGAGGCCCTGGCAGGCCCCCACGCCAGCAAGGACTTCCCTCCCATTCCTCCTGGATGTGAGGACTACCTGCAGGAGGGAGCACACCTGACCAGCTGAGTTCTGTCTGTAAGATCCGGTGGCCTCTTCCTCCTTTCATCCTTCCCCTGGTGAGCCAGCTCAGGGGAGTCCCCTCGGAGCTTGTGGAACAGATCCCGGCCCCTCCCTGGAGGCGCTGCCTCCGGAGTGCACCAGGTGATTCTTAACAACCAGGCAGGCTGGAGAGACCCATGGAGACAGCTGCTGTGCTGGAGCCGTGGCTGCCACCCTGAGAGGGAGAAGGTGTTCACAGCATGGCAGATGCCAAGCCTCTGTCAGGGACAGGGATGATGGTTTTCACTCGGCCACGCGTCCCAAGACAGGACAGGCGGGCCCATAGAGGCTTCTGCAGGCCGAGAGGAATGAATGCAAACACCACCCACGCAGCCTCCTGTGGCCCAAGTTCCCCAAGAGGACGGGGAGCCGGCAGCTCAGCCACCAGAGCCATAGGGGACACCTGAAAACCAGCATCCAGCAGACACCCGAAAACCAAGATCCAAACAGCCAAGAGGAGAAAAGCCCGAATATGCGGGCCTGGCTGTTTTTAAGACGGTTCAGTTCTGGGGCCTGGGAGAATGCAAAGGAAAATGCCTGGTTGTCCCTAAGTAACCTGTGAGCTGACTTGCTGGGTGATAGAGGGAGGCAGGAGGGCAGGGGAATTTATATTTCTATATATTTACATATAAATGTAATTACATTTATAAATATATATTTATATTTTAATTTCATGTAGAACTATAACTATTTACATAAATAAATTTATGTACATAAATTTATATATTTACATAATTTATATGTCTAAGAGAGAGAGAGAGAGAGAGAGAGAGAGAGAGAGAGAGAGAGAGAGACTCTGCCCAGGGAAAGGGTGGGTGGTAGGAAAAGCATTTTGTTTTTTCCTGAACAACTCATTTGTGTGCAACAATGGAGAAAAAGTCTTGTTTCAAATATATGACTGCTTCCATAACTGAAGCTAACATTGCTACATTAGTGTAGACTTTTCCAGAGGCGGATTCTGAGACAGGATGTGAGTACAAATAGTTTATCTGGGAAGCACAGGGAAATGATACCGGCTGGGACCTCAGCCACCAAAGGGCACGCTATTAACCAGGTTCCCACAGAGGGAAACCGGAGCTGCCCCAGGGGAAACTCTGGGGGTGGGGGGCGGTGGGAATGGCGCCCCCGCAGTGGCAAGGAGCCGGTGGGTTTCTACACCAACATCTGAGGGTTACCGGTGGGCTGCTGCTCCCAGGGTGGGCGTCTTACTTCCGGGCACTCCTGTACCTCTGAGCGGGACCACATTCAGGAAGGCCGCCTTCTGGTTTCAGAAAACCCCTCAGTGCTGATATGGACAGTTGGACGTCAGCCAGAGAAAGGAGAATGGATCAGTGAGTCCAAGCAATGTGAGCAGGCAACAACAGCGTCTGTGGCATTTTATTAATCCCAAAACGCCCTTTAGCCCTCCCGAAATTTTTCAACGCAGTACACAGAACCTAACTTAATCCTTGCTTCATGGTTAAGCAGCATCATAAAGAGCATTTGTTATTTTAGCTTCTCTGTTATAGCTGCTATGGAGGTGGTAGAATGGTTTGCTTTCAACCATAGGGTTGGGAGCCTCTGGAAACCCCTGAACTCCATGTCTGTGCTTAGAGGGCTTCTGTCTCTTCCTCTCTCACCTGTGGTTGTGAGCAGAGCGCCTGCTCCTACAGCTGCCTTCCTCTCCCCCAGGGGCTCGGGTCTTCTGGGAGCAGGAACATAGACAGAGAATTGAGCTCGTTGGAACTGTGAACAGAACAGGAAAAGATGGCAATACAGCTCTTTCCCTGCCGCCAGGGAGTTGAGTGGAGGCCGAGGCTTGGGTGCATTCAAGATGCGGCTCTACCCATAACCCACCGCCATGGCCGAGGAAGGCCTTGCTGCTGGAGGTGTCATGGGCGTAACACTGCTTTACAAGAGGAGCTGCAGGCCTCAGACCAGCGCCAAGCCCACCTTTGTGCACTTGCATCCACCTGTGATGAGCCTCTGTCCGTCACGCTGGGGGAGGCTCTTTGCGCTGAACCCCGAATCCCCCTAATTAAGGTTGACGACAAGAAACTAGGGGAATGGTGGCCTCTGTAAAGTCGACAGGGAGGGAAACCCCATAAAGTAGTTGGTTGCAGCTGTGTGGTGGCTACGGACGATGGCAAAGAGTCTCAGACAAAGGATGTCATGGAGGAGAACTTCAGATGCAAGAAATGAACAAATAAACTTGGTTTTTGTTTTTTTTTAATAAAAAAAAAGATGGCAAAACAACCAAGAGAGCTCCTGTGGGCTTGCTGGAAAGGTTCGGTGTCATCCGGCTCCTCAGAAGCCATTTCTGCCTCTTCTTTGAAAGTTGGTCGTTCTTTGTGTCGAAGAGGTGGCTTTGAGACAAGTATGGAGTCTGAACAGGTTTGTGAAGAGAGAAAGAATGAAGAGCAGGGAAGGGACGGGGCACTGAAAGCAGGAGGAAGTCAGGAGGAAAGAGACACACGGAGGAAAATCCAGAGTGGACCCGAGGTCGAGGTGTGCCGGTATGGGGGCCCTGCCCTTGAATGAACCTCCCGTGCGAGCCGCGCCCTGGGATTCGCACTGTGCTTTCCAAGTTTCTTTGGCCTCCACCATCTCCCCTTCCTGTGCTCCTCCTTCTCGGCTGTTCTGGTGTTGTGACCTCTCCCAGCGCCCCATTGTAGTTCCAGGCCCCAGCCTTCATCACCAGCCCAGCCACAGGTGTTAGTGACCTAATGTAGGAGTTGCTCTTCCGGTTTTTACTTTTGTCATTTCTCCTGGAAATTCCACCCTCATTTAGAATCTGTTCGCCACCTTCCTAAGTGGGCAATACCCCATCGTCATGTCCTCAGGTCTCTCCTCAGTCAGGTCTGGCTCCTGCCTGGTAAGACTCGGGTGGGAGAAGGGCATTGGCTCAGTGGTGAATTCACCCGGAGGGACCCAGGTGTCATCTCTCTGCTGGGAGGGACAGTAGCAGGGGCGGGGTTTGTGGAGAGCCTCCCAACTGGGGGTCATAGGCAAAGAGTCCCAAGAACCAAGCTGGGGCTGAAAACAGTAACGATGCCTTTTCTCTCAATGCATTAAGAAATTCCAGCCCAGCTGGTGGGGCTCAGTGGTTGAGCATCGACTCATGAACCAAGAGGTCACAAGTTCAATTCCCGGTCACAGTATGCCTGGGTTACAGGCTCAATCCCCAGTAGGGGTTGTGCAGAAGGCAGCCAATCAATGTTTCTCATCTGTTTCTATCTCTCTATACCTCTCCCTTCCTCTTTCTCTAAAATTAATAAAAAAAAGAAACTCCAGTGCAGGAATCTGGGGTAGGATGGATTCCTGGGTCGGAATCAGCAAGGCCAGAGTCCTGCCTACAGGGACAGCATGAGGAAATGGAGGGGCCAATGAGAACATCAGTGAAGCATTGCCAAGGCGTCCAAGCAAGTGGGAGAAGGAAAAGAAGCAGGAGGGGCTCAAAGGTTAGGATGATGGGCAGGAGACAAGGGACACAGGGTCAAAGAAGAGCCTTGATGGGAAAGCAGGGGAAAAAAGCAAAATACCTGAAGGTGTGAACAAAGGAAGCAAGAGTCCCAAGTTTCAGAGGTGGAGCTGTTTGAGGACATGACACGGTGGCAGGTGGCCACAGAAGCGGGTCACTGAGGTAAAGTCCAGTCGCAGGGAAGAACCAGTGAGCTATGAGGCTCAGTATAGGTGCTGGGTGCATGGGTGCAGCAGACTGGGTAGTGGCTACACATTCTTCACACCACAGGGACCACACTTTGAATTTCACTTTCATCTTGACTAGTCCTGTGTCTTTAAGCAAATCCATTGAGCACTGGATTTCTAATTTATAAAATGGGGATCATAATACCTGCACTCACCACACTGTTTTAAGGATTTAAATGGAAAGATGTCTGTAAAACACAGCATTTGGCAGACATCAAGATACAGCAACTAATGTTTTTAGCACTGTTCGTGCCCAATAGAAAAAGAAACACCAGATAAAACTTTCTGACCCCCGGAGCCAGGAACGGGTCTGACAAGTGTAAGCGCCATCCAATCCCCTGGATCCAGCGGTTGCTTAAGAATGGATGCGTGCCCTGATTAGGGCCAATGATCTACAAGGGGAGGGATCCTAGAAATTTCTGGGAAAGACGTTTCCTGGATTTGAAAAGGACGAAATGTCCTCTCTTGCTCCAGATGTTGCATCATGTGGATGTAAAGGCTTTACTTTCATAGCTTTCTTCCAGTTCCACCTTTCAAAGACCGAATCCCGCTTCAGCCATGTTTGTCTTCAAGCTCCATAGCCCTAAGTAAGCACAACAAGATCAAGGATGTCCACATCTGGATGCCCCACAAGCCCAGGGATAGAGACAGGAGCTATGTTGAATGAATACATAGGCAAGTATTTTCATTCATTTTGTGCAAAGAGAGGAGGTGAAGGGTGAGGGCCGATGTTGGGTTTGGTTTCAGCTTCGTGGGTGTCTAAAGGGGAGCACCACCACCACACCAGCCTCCTCTCTGGTCTGCCTTCTCCAGCCGCGGCCCAGAGCAGCAGTGATATGAAGGAGTCTCCACCAGATGGCAGCCGCTCAGCCTCTCCCAGAATCCTGGCACCAGAGAGAGGACTGACCTCAGCCATTGTTTTGGGCAGAGTCCTCCTTTACTGGGAGGTTTGATAACCCAGAGCTACACCTAACAGCGGGGGCAGGCCTGCTGGCTCTCAGTCTAGCGTTGCACCGCCTCTCCCACATTTGTCCTGTAAACAAAACTGGCCCACTGTCAAAGCAGCTCACCCTCCTTCCCACTCACAGCAGAAGCTCCCCCGGAATTGCTTTATCAAAGCCTTTTTTTAAAAAAATGATATTTTAAAACTACACTTTCAACTTTTTAAAAAAGTGAAAAGTAAAAATAGAACCATTCCGAAGTTACATGTTTTTATATTTTCAGAGTACTTCTGAGTGATTTGATTTGGGGCGGGGGGTGGGGGGTGGGGCACCTCATTAATAAGAGGACTATCGCTCTGCCTTATAGAACCAGAGACCACACAGTGGGCATGTATGTGCATGTGTGTGGTGCTAAATTAGAGTGTTATCTGCCTGGGGATCTCTGCAAAGGCCCAGAATTAGACTGAGGTGACCGGTGTCAGAATGACCTAGAAGTCAGCGGCATCTCACTCCAGTTCAGAGGCAACAGGTTCAGAGTCAGATCAAGAACCATGCACTGAAGAATGTTAACTTTTGCCCTAACTGGTTTGGCTCAGTGGATAGAGCATCGGCCTGCAGACTGAAGGGTCCCAGGTTCGATTCCAGTCAAGGGCATGTCCCTTGGTTGCAGGCACATCCCCAGTAGAGGGTGTGCAGGAGGCAGCTGATTGATGTTTCTCTCTACCCCTCTCCCTTCCTCTCTGCAAAAAATCAATAAAATATATATATTTTTAAAAAGAATGTTAACTTAAAAAAAAAATCCTTCCTGCTTCCACTAAGACTTCCACAGAGAGGAAGGAAGAAAGGGAGAGAGGGAAGGAAGGAGAGACAGAGGATAGCAGCTTTTGATAGCTGAGACTGTACACTCCTACCAGGTTAAGACCTGGGTCTGTGGGTTTAGTTTCCTGTAACACACACTTCAGCGTTGGTAAACTCTCCAGTGTCAGTTCCTCTGCAGAACAAATGACAAAGCATCCAAAGAACCTAAGCTCAGATCTACGTTGTGACATCCACAAAGACCCACATCCAGCTATTGTTGAGCTGTTATTGAAACTGCTCGCCTGCGTTCTTAGTCACTCTGCACCTGATTTGCGGGAGGATGAGGACAGTGTTTCAAGCTGCGCATCTGACAGACACAGGCCAAAGCAAGACGGTGCAAACAGAAAGTTCGGCCAAGATTTGTTTTTAAAGCAGAATTTCTACCCCACAAACTGCATGTTGTTCGGAAGGTCATCCATTCAAGGCAGTGCATTTGACTTTCTCTAAACCACTTTGCAGATGACCTAACTTAGGAAAGAATCTCGTCTGGGGTCAGTTTCTTTCAGGGAACATTTGCTTAGCATTTGAACGAGTTGGCCTCCCTGGAGAGCCAGTGGTTTGACCTTGGCCCCTGGTCTGGCAAGGACTTTTGGATTGTTCAGGGTGTCAGTCTAAGCTTTGCAGCCCTCTGTCATGTTCTCAGGAGAGGTGGACAGAGCCCGGGGTCTGCCTGCCTGCACGCTCCGGCTGTTGAAAGCTCCTCGGTGCAGGCACACCTTGCACCCCACCATCAGCCCCACCACCAGTCGAAATGACAGGAAACAAAACTCACGGTGAAAGGTTCTGGACTGTGGAATTTGCAACCATTGGCAACTAGCCAGAACCTGGGTCTGGGGTGAGGGAGAGGTTCATGTTCCTTCACTTCCTTCGTTTTCATTCGACATACAAAGCCCCTTCCCAGAGTTGGCCTGGAGCCAAACTGGGTGTTTGTGGAGGGATGCTTCTTGTGAGAGGACTGCCGGGGGGAACACGGGCTTTAAAAATTCCAGCAGTAAGACCTGCGCCGTACCCCAAACACCACACAAATGATAAAACAGAAGAGTGACTGACGGTCCAAGGCACAGCGCTCCGCTCCAGCAGAGCAGGATTCTCACGCAGAAGCAGACGTGAGCGAGCATCCCAGCTGCAACCTGAGAGGCGGCAGGCCATCCTCCGTTTGGGGGTTTCCAGCCTGAAAGAGCCCAGTGGGGTTTCCCGAAGCTGGGAGTTGTCATCCTGACCAGTATCCGACGGGGCTTGTACCTTCCGCGCATAAAGAGGAGTCTTCCTACAGGCAATTCAGAGAATTTCCTCATTCTGTAGCCCTGTTTTCCTTTCCTCTCTGGACACGGC
This sequence comes from Myotis nattereri, assembly GCF_964212035.1. Classification (NCBI taxonomy): domain Eukaryota; kingdom Metazoa; phylum Chordata; class Mammalia; order Chiroptera; family Vespertilionidae; genus Myotis; species Myotis nattereri. The sequence continues at coordinate 41,007,087 of NC_138079.1, forward strand.
ATTGTTTGCATTCCGAACGAGGTGACATACTTTTCCACTCCCGCCGTCAACTCCCTGTGGGTGCCAGTCCCAGTTGCTCCTTTTTAAAAAAAAAATTTTTTTTTTTATAACCGGGGGAATGTGCCCTGACTGGGAGTCGAACTGTGTGACCTCCTGGTTCATAGGTCAAAGCTCAAGCACTGAGCCAGGCCTCCATTGCTTCATAGTTTACAGGTGAGCTCACTAAAGGCTAGAAGGGTCTGACTAACAAGAATAACAGGGTGGGATTCCCTCGTGGTTCCCGGGCTGGGCCGGGGCAGGACTGAGTCTGCGTAGACACGTCTGGACCCAGCCGAGCTGTCTCCTTCCCAGGCGGCCACACCATGAGCAGGGTCCCTGCTGCTGCTGTGGTCGCCCAGGCAAGACTCCACTCAGCTTCCCTTCCTTGCTCCAGCTCAACTTTCTAAGGAAGGGAAGAAATCAACAGAAAATGTAGTGGCTGCATAATTTATGTCCCACTTCACTCTGTTTAATATTTAAATCAATATGACCTGGTGTGAGAAAGTCTGTCTTTCCTCCCCTGGTCCCTTTCCTGGCTCAGTCCCGGAATCCCAGGGGTGCCCACTTAGTCTAAAGGGGTCAGCCCCAGTCACTGTCGATGCAAACTCTGGTTTTCCACCAAGGGTCCCATTCTCCCTGCTCCTCCAGCCCCTCCCCCCCGCCCCCATCCCCCCCCCCCCACACACACACACAATGGCTAATTCCTTGCTAAAACATTTTTAAAGGAAAAGTGTAACAAAGTCTCTTCTCCTACAAAGCACATGCCATAGATTGAGACCAGGGTTTCCAGAAAATCTTGAGGAAGGCATGGACCTAAAATATTGACTGGAATTATCTTTATTGTAATGATCCTCTCACAAAAGTAAGTTTAAATACCTTATGCTTGTCCAAATATAAAAATAAATTAAATACAAACAAAACTAAATGATCACAGTAATTTAACAATGTTGATGTACCACATCAGATGATATTGAACTGAAACTAATTTCCAACTTGAACAATAATTATAATAATAGCTAACATTTTTTGAGCAAGAACTATGTTTCTGGCCAAAGTACTGTAAATAGCTGTATTTATTCAGCTCACACGGCTACAGAATATGGCATTGTGTCTAAGGAGAAGAAAACAGTAATTGCTCAAAGCAAAGAAGCTAGGCTTTTCTGTGAGCCTTGTTTACATTGTCATAATGACATAATCATGCTTTACTGAACCTCAACTTTTAGATCCTACCCAACAGGGAGAACTCGATGATTATAGAACAGAAAGGAAATGTCAGCTTTGATCATTTAAGGCGAAGGTACATCTGCAGAGGTTGGAGATGGAAGGAGGGAGAGGAAAGATGGAGATGCTAACATCCTCATTCTACATTGTGGGGAGTCTGGGGATTGTGTCTAAAGCGGATGGAATACCATTTGGACATTAAAGCATATTAATTAGATTTATGAAAATAGCTAGTTGCAATAATGTAAAACAATCATATAGCTATCAACAAAATTGAGGCGAGGGAGGGGAAAGGTAAATTTTAGTGTTAGTAAATATAATTTTAATCTTATTGGTAGAAGTCAATAGATACTTTTAAAGTTAAGAATAAAAAAATAGAAATAGAAGCTTTATGGTGGTAACATCTAGAAACACTAAGACCAAATGTGTTAAAAAGTGATTGTGTCTGACAAGTAGGAAGAAATGGAAAAGAGAAAACAATTGTTTTTTTCTTAAAAATCTAATTTGGTGGGTTATTTTTTTAAACCATGTCCATTGTGTACTTTGATATTTTAAAGGTTTGCATGTAATGTTTGAATTATGGCTACCTACTGGCAATTTGACTTGTAAATCCATCTTTGATGGATTGTACTTGCCTTTACGTAGTTAGCTCAATGAATTATAGCTTTTGGTTTACTTGGTTTCACAGCACAATTTGGAAAATTAACCAGAAAAAGTGATGCATGGCTTGAACTGGCTTTTTAGTGAAAGAAAATTAAATTTTGCTTTGAAGCTTTTATAACTTCCCATAAGGAAACCGTTAACGTTGCGGGGTCCTGAGTGCACCCTGAGACCACAGGTGAACGTGTGACACAGTGGGAATTACCCTGGCACCTGGACACCCATTTCAGAGCTAGGGAATCACCAGCTCTGGGAAATAGCAAAATGGGCTTGTGAGGACCCCTACTGTCCTGCTGACAAACTACATCTTCTTGGCCAGCATTCCAGGGGGGAGGGGATTTAAAAACAAGTGAGGGTGTTGGGAGGATCCTTTGAGCTTGGAGAGAGACCTATGAAGGTAGTGGCAGGAAAGATGGAATTCAACTTGGACCATTATGTGCATTTATTTAAATCATTTGTTAAATATTATTTCCAAGATTAGTTACATAACAATTTAGGAAACTTGAGCATGACAGGATATTAAATTATATTTGGGTTAGCGTTAATGCTCTAATACTGACACTGTGGTTATATAGTGTCCTTATTTTAGGAGATGCATGCTGAAGTATTTAGGGGTAAAATATAATGTCTGCAACCAACTCTCAATGTCTGCTCCTCTTATTCAGAGTTAAAGCCAAAGCCCTACAAGACCATTTCCCCATCAAAATCCATTCTCACCTTCCATGACAACTGATTTGTAGTTGGGAAGCGGCTGCTCAGCCCAGGACTACATTTCCCAGACTCCTTGCAGTTAAATGGCCCAAAGTTACCACCTCTCCCCAATGAAACGTATGTGTCACATCCACGGCAGGGCCTTTGAGAAGCAGGTGTACACTCAACACATCCTTCCCCCCTCTGCAGGCTGGATGCCCTCTTAACAGGAGTATAAACCGGTACAGCGTTCTGGGAAGCAACCTGGTTACACTTAGGGCAGTTAGCGATATGCATGCCCCATGACCCCGAGGCCTGCTTCTCAGGAATATAAATCCCAGAGAATTGATCACACAAAACTATAAAGACAGAAAAACAGGAACGTTTGTTCATCATTCCTGGTGGTCGTGAGAGTCAGTAACCTAGGTGGCCATCACTGTGGGAACAGAGAGTAAAATGTGGGGCCCACAGTATCAAACACTATGCAGGTCTTAGAAGCCCCAAACTGCGTGTGTGCAGAACAACATGGAGGAAACTTAAACACTTGGGGATGAGTGGGCGCCTATAAAAGGGAGAAAACAAAAGACCTGAGCAGGAGCTGTCACTGATTCCTTCCCCCACAGCAAGCCAGGGCAGGCACCACCTTTGGAAATTTCCTCTGGCTCTCCCACACGTCTGCGCCGGGTGTGTCCTCCCATCCCCCACCCACGCCCCCCCAGCGTTCTCACCGCATCCTTGATGTGAATCTCGCCCAGCATTGAGTCTTCTGGACGCCAAGGGTTTACTTGCCGGTGTCCTCCTCTTAGGACGGTGAGCTCCTTGAGTTCGCTTCGTGTCATTAACCTTTATGTCTGGCCTAGTATTTGGCAAATAGTGAGTTCTAAAGGGGTCAGCCCCAGTCACTGTCGATGTGAGTTCTTAATGTTAAAATGAAAAGAAAAAAAAATAAACTTTCTTAGGTACCTTTCCTATGATCAGGATACTTACAGACTGGGCTTCAGAAAAGTCTGGCTTCATATTTGGGAGACTCTTGTCACCAAACTATCTGAAGACTGAGCAGCAGATGGGTACTTGCTAAGCAATACTGATAACAAATTTAACCTGAAAATCAGATGAGATGGGCAATATTTAGTGTGCTGCCTAGTGCTTAGGCATGATAATAAGACAGGAGGCACCAGAGCCGAGCTCCACCCACTTCATAGTTTTAATAAGTTTGTTTGTTTGTTTTGTCAATCTAGCCTCTAATATTGCATCCCAGAGTCACTGTAAGTTCATCTCAGGCTCTGACTTAGAGTCCATTTTAAAAGTAATACTTTTTTTTTTGTTACCTTTGTCAGTTTTTTTTCCTGACTTTAAAACTTCAGAGAATTCTAAAAAAAAGAAAAGAAAAATTACTCATAATTCCATAAACCTCATAAAACATTAACATGTATATCCTTCCAGATCTTTTATTTTTATGTATCTATAAAAATATGTATTACAAAACTGCTGCATTCAATATAATTTTGTACTTTGAATTTAATGTCTTGTGAGCACATATACATATTCATAGCTGCACATCTTAATTCTTTGTCTGACTATTGAAAACTCGGGTTCCTAAGGGACAGCAGCATCTGGGTGCCGCCTCCCCTGTCCAAACCATATTAATATTACTGATTGCACACTGGCGGGTGCAATAGGAAACCAAACCAAACCAATATGACAAAGGCATGGAAGAGTTTAGTAACATTTCAACCAGAACGAAACTATCCCAAATGCAAGGAATCAGAAAAGTAAAGCAACCAGCATCATTTTGCAAAATGACCATGAAGCCGTAATGTGATAGCAGCATGTGGCCTGGTAAAGAAAGCAAACAAACAAAACCCCCCAAAAAGGAACAGCTGGCTCTAGGACCTAGAGTCTAGGACTAGGTCATTATCCAGCTCAACCCTGACCCCAGGTGTGATCCCGAGCCCGAGCCGTCAGCTGTCTGGTTCTCGGCTTCGCCAGCTACAAGCTGAGGAGCTGGACTCCATGCACCCTTAGGTCCCTCCAGCGCAAACTTTTTCTGATCCTCTGGGACCAGGTCTTCTCTGACTCGTGAAGCAAAGGTCAGACAGAACACTGGACATTGGACTGGCTGACCACCCACCCCGCTGGTAACCTGTTGGCCAAATAGCAATGAATCCATCACAGAGCCCCCTAAATGGGTCAATGTGGATGCCCAGCAGGTGCTTCAAAAAGCTACTGATTTGGGCAAATTAGCAGGACGGGCAAGGCGTTACCTTGGAGATGCAAGTGGTGGCAGGAAGGACTGTAGATCACTGCCTGCTCTGGACTCCCTTTCCTTTTCCCTCCCTCCTCTCATGGCTTCCAACCCGGGAGCCATTTTCAGGCTGAGCAGAGGAATCTGGAGATTGTTTATGTGTTTCTATAATTTGCCACCGCAGTCTTTCTTTTCATTATTAACTTGAATATCTAACACTCCCTCTTAAAACCAGGACTCAAGATGAAAACTGTTTCACACTATTTGCATTATCCCCAAACTAGAAACTCAAATGTCCATTAAAAATTGGGTGGATAGGCCCTGGCTGGGTGGCTCACTTGGTGGAAGCATCATCCATACACCAAAAGGCTGTGGTTTCGATTCCTGTTCAGGGCACATACCCAGTGTAATCGGTGGATGTTTCTCACATCTCTCTCTCTCTCTCTCTCTCTCTCTCTCTCTCTCTCCTCTCTCTCTAAAAAATCAATAAAAACATATCCTCGGGTGAGGGCTTTAAAAAGTGGATGGATAAATAAGTGGTGATATAGCCACATAATGGAATGGTACTCGGCAATGAGGACAAGAGAAACCACAACTGCAAGCGAGCAGGTGCTGAGTCTCACAGACATACGGGAGGAGCAGAAGAAGCCAGAGAATATGATTCCACTTTTTAAATTCCAACTTAAAAAAAACAGGGAAACCTAATTTATTCTTCCGGAAGTGAGAGCAGTTGTCACCCTCGTGGGGACTAACGGCTGGAAGCGTATGAGGGTCGGCTAGTGTGCGTGTGGCACTCCGCTTCTTAATGTGGGCGCCGGCTCACTCTGTAGAAATGCATGAGCTGCACTCTTATGTGCACTTTCTGTAGGTGTGTAACATGTCAAGAACAATTTTTCATACATTTAAAAAATTAACTTTGTGTATTTTAAAGCCAGAATTCACTGGGAGGGGGAGGGGGGGTTATTGCAAACTTCATAAAAGCTTTCCAGTGTTTAGGAACACACACACACACACACACACACACACACACACACACACACACAGGTGGGGATAGGAGATCTTGGTATTAGATTTGAAAAAAGGCTCCCATTTATGGAGTATGATTCTTTTTTTTTTTCAAAGGGAAATAACATTTTTTTTATTGATTAAGTTATTACATATGTGTCCTTATCACCACATTACACCCTCCATCCCCCCACTCATGCCCTCACCCCACTGTTGTCTGTGTCCATTGGTTAGGCCTATATGCTAGCATATAAGTCCTTTGGTTGATCTCTCCCCCTTACCCCCACCCTCCCCTACCTTCCCTCTGAGGTTTGACGGTCTGATTGATGCTTATCTGTCTCTGGATCTGTTTTTGTTCATCAGTTTGTGTTGTTCATTATATTCCACAAATGAGTGAGATCATGGAGTATGATTCTTAAAACAACAAAAAAACACCCTCAGGAGATAGGAAGGAAGCAGGTCTGAGGAGGAAGAGGAATTATTCAGCAATGAAGTCTGACTCACACAAGAGCACTGATAATGCGGCTCTGTGCTATATCATTTGGACTCTGAACAAAAGTTTGTGAAGTTTTATGAGGTGGAGGTGAGAGAGGGGTGTGCCCTGGGGCATTATTCACTCAGACTGGTTTCTGCTCTGTGGGAGAGCAACACTTTGGGGAACTTTTTCAAACACAGATTTCTCTGAGCAACTACTCTTATTCAGGAGGTTATGGATGGAACCTACGAATCCTCACTTTCATAAACTTTCCCCACCTTCCCCATCTGCTATTAAGATTCTGGATTTCCTCAGAGGGAAGACGAGGGTGGGTGGATGGATGGGGAAGAGACCAACCGAAGTACTTGTATGCATATATGCCTAACCCATGGACACAGACAATAGGGTGGTAGAGGCCTGGAGTGGGGGGTGGGAGTGGGCTAGAAGGGGTCAATGGAGGGAAAGGGGACATATGTAATACCTTCAACAATGAAGATCTTTTAAATAAGATTCTGGGTTTTATTGAGGACATTGTCGTGATGGTTGATTTTATATGTCAGTGTGACTGGGTCACAGGGTGCCAGATATTTGCTTAAACATTATTCGGAGTGTGTCTGTGTTTCTGGAAGAGAGTAAGATCTGAATCTGCAGACTGAGCAAACGGATTGTTCTCTCCAGTGCAGGTGGGTCTCCTCTCATCTGCTGAAGCCCGAATACAACACAAAGAGCAAGATGGTTTCCGTCTTTTTCTGCTTTGGGCTCTGACTCAGACTAGAATTGACACCATCTGCTCTTCGGGTCCTCAGGTCCTCAGACTCAGCCGTGAACTCCCCACCGGGTCCCTGGAGTCTCCCCTGGCTGACGGCAGAGTGTGGGACTTCTCAGCCTCCGTAGCTGTGTGAGTCATCTCCTTGTTATATATCCCATCGGTCTGTCTCTCTGGAGAACCCTGGCTAATGCAATTGTAGTTGTAAGGGTTATGAATCTCTGTTACATTCCTCTGGAGATACCTGATTTTTGGTGTAGCAGGCAATTAATTTGGCTAAACTTAAACTCCAAATTGTGGCTTCCTCATGGTGGGAAGGGCCTGAAATCTCTGTTCAGGTTTTTAAATGAGTGCTTGACATACATTATCATATTTGTTACTCCTAATAAATGCCATGAGGTAAATAAACTGTTATCCTCATTTTACAGATAAGAAGAGGAAAGCTCATGGAATAGTTATTAATTTGTAGAGCACACCTTTGTCTCATCCTCCTCTCCCCAGACAGCCCAGCCCTCCGGGCCCTAAGGAGAACTGAGGATTCCCTGGGCTCTAAGGACAGTCTGCCTCACCTCTCAGGTCCCATCCTCCCTTGGCCTTTGCCAGTATTGACCCATGTTCCAGTGCCCAGGTGGGAGCGACCTCAAGCATCTAACACCCGCTCCAGCCTTCCCAGACCCCGGTGTTTTCAGTGATTCTGGTGACCTGCTCGTCACCTATGTCAAAAGCACCTGGCTAGGTGTTTAAAACGCAGTATCAAGGGCTCCATCCCCGAATGTCTGGAGGTCAGCTTGGAACTCACCCACCAGGTGGGGACCGGATCCCCCAGACCAGGCTCAGCTGACCGCAGTTCTGTGCACATCAAAGCAACTATACCCTTCACCCTCTTCACCAGCACCCTCCATGCTGGGCCATCTCTGAGCTCTTCTACTGAGAGGCTGAGCTTCTTGTCCCTTAATCATACCCCTAATCCTAACCCTACCCTAGCCCTAGCACTAACCCTAGCCCTAACCCTAGCCCTAATCCTAACCCTAACCCCAACTCTAACCCTAACCCTAGCCCTAACCCTAATCCTAACCCTATCCCTAGTCCCAACTCTAACCCTAACCCTAACCCTAACCCTAACCCTAACCCTAGCCCTAACCCTAATCCTAACCCTATCCCTAGTCCCAACTCTAACCCTAACCCTAGCCCTAACCCTAGCCCTAGCCCTTACCCTAGCCCTAGCCCCAACTCTAACCCTAACCCTAGCCCTTAGCCCTAACCCTGTGCATTTCCAATGAGGCCCTTCACTGGGAGGAAGGCTGCTGCTAAGCTTTTAAAAGAGAGCTTTGGAGCTGTCGATTTCTAGGTCAGGGAAGGTTCTTAGTTTCAAACAACAGAGACCAACTCGGGCTAATGTCAACAACAGAGTTATGTCCTGGCAGGTGCTCAGGAGCTCATGGAGTGGATAGAAATGTTGGAGAACCAGGGTGGAGACGTGGGCAGGAACCTGGGGAGATGAGAAAGCAGAGCAAGAATTTAGCCTGAACCTATTACAGCAGGAGTCCAGGGGGAGCCGCTGCCAGGGGCCTGGCTTGGGCTGCTCCTGACCCTGGACACTGCTGCCCTGGAAATAATCTATTCCCCAGACATCAGGGTACCACATCCTTGAGTCAAAACTCCTGGGTGAGAGCATCTGATTGGTTGAACCTGTGTCATATGTCAGGCCCTGTGGCTTGCAGAGTGGGGTACCTCCCACCACCCCGTATTTCCTCTGGAAGCAGGGACTGGTGCCAGGGGAGCCACCACACTGTCAGAAGGAATTAATAAGCAAGGGAGGACTTCTTAACTATCTTCTGCTTCCTATAGATTTGCTTTCTTTTCGTAACATCCTTACCACCAACCTTTTCACGTAGATACCAACTATTCTGTGCATTGCCGTGAGCTGGGAATGGAAAGTATAGTTGGCTGAAACCTGTAAATGTTACTTACAAGGAAAAAGAGTCTTTGCAGACGTGATTAAGTGAAGGGTCTTGCCATGGAGAAATTATCCTGGATTATCCAGGTGGGCCCCAAATGCCATCACGAGTGTCCTTCCACAAGAGAGGCACAGGGAAGTTAGACTCAGACCGAGGGGAAGGAGTCAACGTGACCACAGGGGCAGAGACGGGTGACAAGGCCGAAAACCCAGGAAGGCCAGCAGGCACCAGAGGCTGGAGGAGGCCAGGAACAGATTCTCCCTAGAGCCTCCTAAGGGACCTCAGCTCTGCTGACACCCCTATTTCCACCAAGCGACACTGATTTCAGACTTCTGCCCTCCAGAACTCTGAGAGAATATATTTCTGTGGTGTTAAACCACCAAGTTTATGGACAATTGTTATAGCAGCCACAGAAAACTCAAACAGAACATGAAGAAGATATGAAAGGGTTTGCATCTTTAAAACAAGATGGAAGGAAGGAAAAGCGGGGGGGGGGGGGGGCGGGGGGGGCGGGGGGGGCGGGGGGGGGCAGGGGGAGAGAAAGAAAGAAAAAAGAAAGAAGCCAAGCCTGGCAGTTGGTGCGCTAATGAATGCATTATTAGTCATCTGCTATACAAAGGAGTGGAAGGCAAAGAAATTAATTCTGAAAATGTTTGTCTTTTGAAAATAAATCCAGGATTAGAATAGGACAGACTGAGTAACACAGACAAAAGTAATAACTCTGTTAATCCCTCTAAATCAGATATATAATCTCCTGACAAATATCGCAGGAGGGCCTATAGGAAGTTCGGCTTTCTTTCCTGTTGAGATGATTTTCAAAAAGAGAAAGAGAGGGACTCGGGCTATGGATGACTCAGGAAATGAATTTGTTTTCAGATAATTTCTTCCTAATGTGGCGATGATGTGAAAGCATTAGTCACCTCAATAGCATTTTCACGTAGAGAACAAATAAGCAAGAACATGAAGTCAGCCCAACCACAGCAATAACTCAGTGGGAAAAGTTCCCAGTGTAGTGCACATAATTGACTTGGAGCCGCTCTTGTGTCAAAGGGTGATGCGATGAGAAACCCTGAACCTGCAGTGGATGGAACAGCGCTAGACATTTGCTTCCTGTTGTGTCTTGTTGCCGTTGGGAAGTCAGGCACTAAGACAAACAGAGCAGACACATCTGGGGAGGAACTTTCCCAGAACTGTGACGTCACTGGCAGCAAATCAGAACCTCTCCTTTCAGCCTCCTTGAAGGGCTGTGTCCCAGAGACAAGGGGTCTCCAGCTCAGCATGGCCTTTGTCTTGGATCAGAGTTGAAAGGCCACTGGCAGGCCCGCTGAACTTCTCCTGAGAGATAAGGGTCATGCAGACAGAGCTTGCCTCCTAGGTGGTCCTGGTTGACCACTGAAGGGTGGAAAGTGAACAGAAAGAATGCATCCACCAGAGGCCGGAGGAGTCAAACACTAAACACCGAGAATTGCAGTGGACAAATTTTCTTTTACTGATGAATGGTGCCAACCAGGAGAACAGAAAACTAATGCTCAAAAACTCAAACTCTCTGATGGCCTGTAGGTTACAGATTATATAGGGCAAAATCACAAGACACCTGTAGGTTAGGGGTTTGGGGTTATGCTGGGAGCTCATTGGTCAGAGATGAGGTAAGGGTCATAAATCATTGCTTTGGGTCTTGAGGACAGCTCTGAGGCCTGTTCCTGTATCTCTCTGGTTTCATGGGAAAGTAACCAGGGGGTTGTCCCAGTTTAGGGCTCAGGACTTAGGTCAAGATGTTATCTTTAGCCTGCAGAGGTCAGGGGCTTGTGATCTTTGCTTTGGTCAGGTCTTGGCTACTATCTTCTGGTGCCTCATGGGGGTGGGGGGGTCTGATTATGGGGGGAAAGCCTAGTCTCTGAGGGTATATATAGAGAGATAATTTCTAAAGCTAGGACTTAAAGCTAAATTTAATCACTCATTAAGACCCTCAGTTTCAAAAGAAGGAGAGTAAGATTCAGACCCTGCTCACAACCCAGATCTGTAGCTAAGACGTACCCCGTTAAAGACTGATGAGAATGAAACACATGGAAAGTATAACACTGGCATGATACAGGACTCAAGCTGCAGTAGTTAGGATTGTGGATAGGAATGGTGTGTTTTTTTTTCTTGAGTTAGCATGTGGTTCCTAGGATTTGAGAGGATGGCTTTAGCCTGGGTTTATTCTGCTGTGGGACATGGCTGTTTAATCAGGGAATAAGTTACCTGTGGGCACAGATTTGTGCTAAAACCCCAGAGGAATATTAAAGCATAGGATCCCTGGTCCTACATGATTTTTGTAGTCCAGCCAGGAAAAGTAGATGGCCAAGAAACATCAGTATGAAATGCAATAAAAGCAAATTGTGTTCCTGCCTGTCACTGCCCATTCATTCATTGAACTAATAGTCATTGGGTGCCTGCTTGGTACTAAACACTCTTCTGGGCACTGGGATATAGCAGTGAAGAGACCAAACCAAATCCCCTGCCTCATAGAGCTTATATCCTAATGTGTGGTTTGGAAACTCAGATACATGTGAGATACTACTAGACACTGATGGGGAGATCAGATTTATGAGTCTGGAGCTCAGGGAAGAGACCAGAGCTCAGGGTTCAGAGAAGGGTGACATCCGTGTGGGCTGGGAGTGCTTCAGGGAGCAGCAGAGGCTTGTATGGGCCTTGAAGGATGGTCAGAATTTGGAAGGAACAAGAGGAACTGGGGAGATTGTGGACGGAAAGGCAGACAGAGTGACTGAGTTGGGATCAGGGAAGCGAAGGTGGGAGAGGTGGGTTCACGGAGGACAGAGTGGGTGGGTCAGGCTGTGGAGACCTGAAAAGTCAGGGAGAACTTGACTAATCTGCACTGGCTTAGTACAGGTGTGGAGCGTGAGTGCAGGTGTGGGCAGTGAGGAACCAAGCAACACAAAGTATCTGGAGCCACTTTGGCTAGTCCTGCCTACAGCCCCAGCCCTTCCCACTTTATCCACTGCCTCTTCCCCACTTCTCCCTCCTCATCCATTTCGTCTTTGTAGTTTGTTTTCTTTATTCTTATCTGTCTTCTTTCTCTTCCTATCTGCCTCCTTCATCCCTTCCTTTGGTGGTTCCTCTCCTGCCCCTTTCATGTTATTCTCATCCCCCTATGTCCCATAATGAATGTGAAAAATCAAGAAAGCAAAAAATTATTCTGACCAATGATGACTGGAAAGAAGGGGTTCTTAGAGCACCAATCCTTGACAGAGAACTGGCTTTGTGTTAATTCTCTCAGACCGGATAAGTTCTCCCAGGACCCTGAGCTTGCCCTTGTATGTCACCTGATCATATCCTATAACAACCAGAAATAGCTGCTCTTTCAAAACACGTATATGATAAGGCAATGGAGTTGTAAGCCTCATTGTGAGCTGTGCAGAGAGAGCAGTATGAGAAACAGTGCATGTGAATTAGCATACTTGTGGTTTTAAAGTTGCCTTTTAACAGTCATAAATTGTATACTTTGTGTGTACAGTTCAGATAGGTTTGCTCTTGTATCATAATAGTGAAGAATCTAGTAGAAAAATGCATGGTTCCTCGTGTTTTATATATTCTTTTCCCCTAAAAGTAAAGCAAGCTCATATAAATGCACTTGAAAATACAGAAAATAATAAGAAAAAAAATAAAAATCCTAACTATTTCATCATTCAAAGATGATCACAGGGAATCAATTTTTACTACATAACAACCAACTTCACAATCTCAACAGCTTATGACAGCAAACATCTTTTTCTCTTCCCTGGGTCCGCTGAGGCTCCGAGTAATCAGCCGGACTGGCTGGGCTTGGGTTCAGGCTGAGTTGTATTGGGTCTGCTGCACCTGCATGTGTTTTTTCATTTGCCTCAGACCAGAAGCTACTGGGAGATATTTTTTTCTCATTAAAATCACAAAAATGCAAAAGGGTGAGCAGAACAACATTATGTCTCTTAAGGTCACTGTTCCACAAAGACAGACCTGAGGGTAAGTGGATAATCGTCATCTAAAGATAAATTAGGAGAAAGCAATGATAGCAGCTTAGCAAAGCTGAGTGAACAGACCAGATATTCAGCTGTTTTAGAAACAACAATGGTAGAAATGCTGTTCCACTAGACAGAATATATACACATAAAATAAATAAGTAGGCAGCACTAATAAAATCCCTCTTATATAACCTTGGAAAGCAACCCATCTGGCAAATGGATTAGTTCTAATATGTTAGTTCTAAAAAATGAAGGCAGTGCCTCCACCTCCAAACCAGAAGGACAGTCTTCTGGATGGCTGTTATGCATATGAGATGCTAAAAATAAAGATGTAATCAGAGGAGAGGGCACTGCTAGTGCCCAGAGGTGGGTAATATACAGATGTGGGCACCTTCAGCAAATAATTACTTTGAGCATCAACTCCTTCATCTATAAAATGAGGAGGTTGGATAAGTCACTGGTTTATAGTCATTGAGCATATGGTGTAACGCAGTGTACCCATCCTGTGTGTGCCACAGAGAATCTGTAGGAAATAGTCCCAGACCTTGTTCATTTATCCATTCAGTTAGTTGGTCCCTTACTATGTGGCTCCTAATAACAGTCATTGAATATACAACAGTGAACATAAATATTGTCCCTGATCTCAATTCCCATTCTGATGAGGAGCATAGACAGCTAACCAGGCAATTATAAAACACGAAGATGTATGTTAGTATAAAAGGGAAATTGAAGGGTGTTATGGAAAAAAGAGATAGCTAATAGCTCTTTAACAGGCTCTGTGCTAAGGTACTCATTTCTCATTTCGCTGTTTACCCAGTCTTACTAATGGGAAGAGTGAGGGGTCAGATGATAGCTTTGTAAACTTTAAAGTGCTATGAACCACCTATGGATCTTGCTAAAATTCAGATCCTGGTTCAGTAGGTCTGGGGATGAACGGCTGGTCTGAGGGCCTGAGATTCTGCATGTCTCACAAGCTCCCATTCTGAGCAGCAAGGGCCAGAATGCTTGAGTCATTGCCCCCAGGTCACCCTGCTGTAAAGGTCAGCTCCAGGCTCCAACTTAGCTTCAATCTGACCCCAAAGTCTGTGCCATATTAGGTCTCAGAGATATTGCCTCAAGAGCTCTTGCTGCGCTAAAATTCCAATTTCACCCTAGCTGGTTTGGCTCAGCAGATAGAGCGTTGGCCTGTGGGCTCGGGGATAGAATGTGGAGACTGGACAGAAGGAAGGAGAGAAACCATTAGGCAGCTATTGTGAGATATAATCTTATTTGGAGATATTTTGAAATCCTAAAGGATTTGCTGATAGATTGGATATGAGAGAAAGTGAACAATTGTGGGTGATTCAGATTTTAAGGTTTTTGGCCAAAATAACTGGAAAAACTGCAATTTCTTAAGATAGGGAAGACTTCTTGGGATTGGAATTCAAAAGTTCGGTTTGGTACATATTAATTTGAGATGCCTATCAGATAGACAAGCCCTGCATGCTGGGGAGAGGCCAGAGTGGGGACAGTGGTTATTAAAGTAAATACAGTAATTAAAGCCACAGGACTGGTGAAGTCATCTGGGAGGGCAGGCAGAGAAGAGGTCTGGTCCTTGGGTCACACTAGTATGTGGAGGGGCTGCCAGGGAGGGAGCAGGAGAACCAGGAGACCCAGGAGAGAGTGGCATCTTGGAAGCCAGTTGCTGTTGAGAGGGGAGGAAGCTGAAGGACTAGGATTAATCATGGGATTTGGCAATGAAAAGGTCATAGGGGTCCTTGACAGAGACCTGTTTAGATGTAATGGTGGCTACAGGAGGGAAAACATGGGACGACAAGATAAGAAGATAACAAGGGCAGACATCTCTTTTAAGAAATTTTGTGTAAAAATGAAATTGAAAGGGATCAACAAGGAAGACATTATTTCATAGTGTTAGGCAGTGGAAATGAATCAGTACAGAGGGAAAGACTGACCATGCAGAGGAGGAGAGAATTGCTGGTCCTTCAGTTGTTGAGAGGATGGGACCCATTGCGTGTGTGTAGAGACTGAGGTAGATAGGAGCCTGGGCAGTTAGTTCACCCATTGCCAGAAGAGGGAGGGCAGAGATGTGGTGGGTGGATTTGTTGGTGGAATATGTGAACATTCTCTTCTGATTGCTTCTAGATTCTTCCTGCTGTTTGTATGTAGTAATGGTGCTCAATTTTTACCAATTCTAAGATGTGTCTTCATATTTTAGCATCTATGAAATTGGAGGAAATCTTAAAATCAGTGCAGTGTTTGTTAGTATTTATTCTTTCTCTGTGCTGTGTACAATATCAGACTACATACAGTTACGTCAAAGGTGACTTGGATTCAGTAAACTATGGGTGAATTCACTTTACTTTGATCCCAACTAGAGTTTTCCATTGGAGAGAGCCAAGCAGGACCTGAAAACACTGTTTGCCCTATGAGCTTAAGGAATGATGTCAACATTTTCCATTAGAAACGGTAGGCTGGAGCTATCTCTCTGTTACAGATGCATCCAGCCTAAGCCTCTACAGAAGGATCGAGGTGACCAGAAAGCAGGGGAGGGAGGCTGGCTCTCTGCCACAAACCTGGTGGACCCACGACAAGGCAACAAACACTTGGCCTACACTTGGGCAGACGTTCCTGACTCAGAGACCAAGCACTTCCTGTGTGGTAAAGACAAGGAGTAGTCAGAGAGTCTGGGAACAGGGAACTGTATCATGACATAGCTCTTGGGGTTCCTTCTTTAGCTTTGTGGACTGCTAGCCGCCGGCGTGCCTTTTATGTTTTGGGCAGAAGAGCTGGAGTTCCAGTCCTCCTTTTCTGGAGACAAGTCTAGGAAGGTTTGGGAGATTCCCTTTGTCCAAGCAAAGAGTTGAGTGCTTATCAAATGCTGTGCTAAGCACTGGAAGTACAATTATAAGCAAACCCAGATAGGGCTCCTGCTCTTAGTCAAGAGGGTGCATTATTAAAATTATATATTCACACACACACACACACACACGCTATAAAGAAACTATGTGCCAGGACCTATTCTAAGCACTACAAAGATTAGCACCTGTAGTTTGTACAATAATCTAAGAACCACGTGTTATTACTGTTACTTCTGTTTTACAGATAAGAAAAATTCAGGCAGAGAGATTAATTATCTTGCCCAAGGTCACACAGTTCATAAGTGGTAAAGTCAGGATGTTACTGTCATAATGAGCTATTATTATTAATATTAGTAATAGGAAAGGAGCAAAGGGAAGGCCAGGCATTATAAGCAAGGTCATCTGGGCAGCTTCACCAGGAAGCTGCAACTTCACACTCCACAGGAAACTATTGGTCCATACCCTTCAAAACACTGGGGAAGGGTCCAACAAAGAAGTATATAGACCAGGGATGGGCAAACTTTTTGACTCGAGGGCCACAATGGGTTCTGAAACTGGACCAGAGGGCCGGAACAAAAGCATGGATGGAGTGTTTGTGTGAACTAATATAAATTCAAAGTAAACATCATTACATAAAAGGGTACGATCTTTTTTTTCAATAGTTTTATTCATTTCAAACGGGCCGGATCCGGCCCGCGGGCCGTAGTTTGCCCACGGCTGATATAGACCATGGCAGTAAAGTCAAGGTGATGTAGAGAAAATATTTGCATGTCACTCTAACCTGGGGAAAAGATAATTGGCTAGAGGGAGTGGAGCCATTGCAAGTGCACGAAATCTTAGAAGGTTAAAATTCACAGACAAAGGAACTCTCTCTCTTGTTCCTGCTTCCTTGTACTAATCCATGTCCCTCTATAGCAGTGGTTCTCAACCTTCCTAATGCTGCGACCCTTTAATACAGTTCCTCATGTTGTGGTGACCCCCAACCATAAAATTATTTTCGTTGCTACTTCATAACTGTAATTTTGCTACTGTTATGAATCGTAATGTAAATATCTGATATGCAGGATGTATTTTCATTGTTACAAATTGAACATAATTAAAGCATAGTGATTAATCACAAAAACAATATGTAATTATATATGTGTTTTCCGATGGTCTTAGGTGACCCCTGTGAAAGGGTCATTCGACCACCTAAGGGGTCACGACCCACAGGTTGAGAACCGCTGCTCTATAGCCATGTGGCCCTTAAAGCTGCATGGCCCACAGCCATGCGGACCCCACAGGCAATGGACTGCATCTTGTAGGAAGCATGCCTCTGATTTGTCTTCATAGAAAAGAAACAGCATGTGGCCAGGCAGCTACTGAATTTCCCCAGAGCAAACAGGATGTGGGGGTGGGGAGAGGGTATGAGAGCTGAACCTGTGGCTGATAGCACATGTTCTAGGAAGATTCCCCTAGAGAAGGCCACAGCCCATTTTTTAACCAACCCAATGGGAGACAGCAAGACCTAGGTGACCTATTAGGAAATAGGTGACCAAATAGTCCTCAGCCAATGAAGAACCACAGGAGGGACTAAATAAATAGGCTATGTTCCCTGCCCCACGCATGTTCCTGTACAATGGGCACCCGCTCTCGAGAGTGTTACTAAAAGTCTCATTTTCGCCAGGCTTCTGTTTCCTAGTTCATCATTTGAAATTTGGACAGGTGAGCCATTTCTCACAATCTGGACTGGACTGTGCTTCAACATGGAACGGAGGCTCTGGGCAGTGGCTGTAATCCTAGCTCTGCTGAAGACAAAATGGATGATGGGACCTTGGAAATGCAGGGGTTTCATTCCACAGACATAAAGCTTTCCATGATACCTCATCCTCCCATGGGGGCCTCAGGAAATTCTTGTTCCTGCAGCACCCCAAGAAGCCCACTTCCACCAGCAACAGGTGGGGTACAGAGAGTACCCACTGATAGCAAAGATTTAAACCCAAGCGGTTTTGCCCTGGAGTCCTAGTTCTTAACCAATGACAGTTATTCAGAAATAAAACTCCCTTTGGAAATGGAAATGACTTACCGTAGAAAGAGGGAGTTTAGAATCTGATAAGCCAGTGGTGGTTCTGAGAATTACTTGGAGAGCCTTCTGGGCACTGAGCAGTGAATAATTCGCATGGGCACATCCGTGACTTCTTGAACCTTGGGCTTCTCTTCCTATCCTGCTCTTTTCAGCTCCCTCCTCTGTCCGCTCTCCCACCTCACCCTCACTCATGTTTTTAAATGTTTTTATTTGGGCATCTCAGGCTTTACTGTTGGGGGGTGCAATCTATTTTCTCTGTCAGTGCTGTGGCCGTATCCTTGGCCAAACTCAACCCATCACGGAACCACACCCAAGAAAGGGCCCAGTCAATGTGGTGGAGGAGAGGGGGCAGGATGGTAGAGAGCTCGAAAGTCAGATTTTAAGAACAGAGGCAGCTCCAGACCAAGACTGTCTACCGGGCTGATGGAATGAGTCTTTGCAAAATCGTGTCTTATCCATTGGCTAGTTCAATGGGCTGTGAGTTATTCTGAACTGAACACGCTTGTTCTAAACTGAATGTTCCTTTATTACTTCACATGTTACCAAGCCTGTTAGCCCCTTTGGCTCCAACAGCAACCCCGGGAGGTTTCCCTGGCTGAATACAGCTGGCTCCCAAATGGCCTCCAAAGCCCCACTGCACTTGCCAGGAGCAAGAGTCCCTCAGTCCTCGATGAGTCATTTGCATTTCTAAAGTGAGTTTCATTTCAGAATGAGTGGGCTGAGCCTTGGGTGTGTGTAACTGGGCTGTAGAGCTGGCAGACGGAGCTGGGTTCTTTGTGTTTTAAACACCACACTCTTCCACTACGTCTTTTTTCCTCTCTGAGGAGGAGGGCAAGACTGTTTTCTATGCAGTGCCTGGCTGCTATTCTTCAAGAACCCACGCCTGAATCCCTGGACATAGTAGTACATATTGCCATCCCCAGGCTCCAAAGCCAAAATTGGCCTGATATTTTTTCCCTAAGAAATAAACCCCTAATTTCTAATTAGAGTGCAAAAAATTCAAGGAAGCGTCTGATAACACAAGCATTTAGTGTTATTAGGAATGCCTCCACTGTAAGGTTATGAGTCTGGCATCTGTTTCTGAAACTGCTTCTGAGACATGTTATTTCTAACATGACAATGTTTGTCTATTTCATAAGATATAGTGAAGGTTAAGTGAGTTTCTAATTCAACGAGTTACCTATTCCTATTACAATCACTGTTTTCTTTCCAAATTTGCTATGCTTTCTACTTTGGTCCAATGATAGAGGTAGCTGAGAACTTGGGAAGTTTTGTAAATGCAATGAATTTTGGCTTTAGGTAGGGTGGAAACAGATTTAGTCCCTTCTTATGGAGTCCAGTCATTATGGTGGATCTGAATTTGGGAAATCAGGCTGATGTAAGAGCCATGACCACCCCTGGCTCCCCTTTCCCCACCCCCCACCACAGCCCAGCCCAGCTAGCCCGCCTCCTTTTGGCTCTAAAAGGCTCTGTGGGTGTTCTGCAGGCACTTCCTTCAAATGCTAATGAGAAACTCACAAATGCCAACTAGCAGGCCAAAACTAGTTTCTGCTGCCCGGAGCAGCTGGGAATTATTGCCCTATTCTTCCTCCCTGAGATTTCCCAGACCCCCCTTCCTCCACATTCCCACCAGCTGTACTTAAATGCCCAAGAACCAACCCACAGCTGTAACTTCTCTCTGGCCTGTGTTAGCTCCCAATTGCCTTTCACCTCAAACACACACACACACACCCACCCCCACCCCACCCCCACCCCCGCCTCTCCAAGCCACTTCTTGCCAACTTCTCGCAGGCCTTTGTCATTCTCTAGTTTCACCAGGCATTTCAGGAAAACAGCAGCTTCCCACCAGCCCCCACAAGTACAGAGCACTCTTGAGGGGGTCCCACTGGCAACACCCTTTAGTGTTTTGAACACTCACAACGTCCTTGTAAGGTAAATAGCACTGTCCCATTTTATAGATTAGAAAACAGAGACCCAGGGTGAACAATGACAGAGCCAAGGTTGAACCCAGCCTGTTGGACTCTCTGTCCTTCAGGCTAATAGCTTCTGCTGAGTCTTGCATATCGACATGCTAATCATTAGAGAATTTCTGCTTGTGGCTTGAGGAGATGAGGAAAGTGTGTATTCTTTTTAAAAAAAAAAAAAATATATATATATATATTTATATATTTAAAAAATATATAAATTTAAAATATATATAAATTTATATATATAAATATATATAAATAAATAAATATATATAAATAAATATATAAATATATATAAATATATATATATAAATATATAAATTTATATATTTAAAAAATATATATATATTTTTTTTTTTAAAAAAAGAATACACACTTTCCTCATCTCCTCAAGCCACAAGCAGAATTTCTCTAATGATATATATTTTATTGATTTCAGAGAGGAAGGGAGCGGGAGAGAAAGAAAGAAACACTGGGCGTGTGCCCTGACCAGGAATGGAACCGTGACCTCCAGGTTCAGAGGCCGATGCTCAATCACTGAGCTTCACCCACCAAGGCAGATTTGTAGGAACCTTCTGACAGGACTCAACAACTAGTGTTATCAGCGGGGAGCTTGCCCTGCCACCTGTTGCCAGTGAAGTGGGCTTCTTTGATGTCAGGAGAAAATGAATTTTCTGAGACTCAAATGGGAGGAGGGGATATTGTAGAAAGCTTTATTTCTGTGGAACAAAACCCCTAAGTTTCCAAGGTCCCTTCTCCCTCCATCCCGCCAAGGGAAAAGTCCCATCTTGTTTTCAGCAGAGCTAGGGATATAGCCAGTGCCCACCCACAGTTCCAGCCCAGCTGAACTCCAGAGAGTTCCATTCCATGTTGGAGCCCAGTCCAGTCCAGCGTCAGGCTAGCTTAGCTCGTGTTCCCCGCTGTAGTCCCTCTGTCCATTGCGAGGAAGCAGGGGCAAAACCAGAGGAACAAGGGAGCCAAGAGAGCGACAATTCCTTTGTCCGCAAATTTTAGCCTTCTAAGGTTTGGGGACCTTGCAGTGGCCCCCTATGGCCAATGATCTCTGTTCCAAGTTAGACTGACAGGCTCCTTCCCTTGTCACCCCAACTTTACTGCTCATGCATCCATCTCCCCTTTGTTGGATCCCCAGTGATTTGCAGGGACTGGACTGGTGGTTTCCTAAAGAAATAGGTTGAGACTACAGAAAGAAATGTGTGCACAGGATATGTTCATTTCTGTTATCTAAAACAACACCAAAAAAAACTTAAATAATCTGGATATTCTATAACAGGTTAAAGAAATTAAGAACTACCCAGAAGATTAAATGTTCTTCAGTACTTAAAAATGGAACTATGGAAGAATATTTAAGAATTTGAAGAAATGTTCACTATGCTGTTGATATGGGGGAAATAAGTAGCAAAACAGTTATGCTCGATCTTATTTTAAAAACTAGAAAGATGTATATTAAATTGTTAAAAGCAGTTATCTCTGGATTCTTCCTTCTTCCCCTTCCCTCTCTTCCTCCCTTCCTCCCTCCCTTTGTTCCTTCCTTCTTTTCATTTTCCAGTCTTTTTTACAATAAACGTAGTCATCATGTGTTGGATTTGCAATAAGAAAGGAAAAATATTTATTCATTTTTATTTTATTTATTGATTTATAGAGAGATTTGTTGTTCCCCTTATTTATGCATTCATTGGTTGATTCCTGCTGTGACCAGGGATCAAACCCATAACTTTGGCAGATTGGCTAACCAACTGAGCTACCCGGCCAGGGTGCAGATGTATTTCTCTAGGTGAGACTCTAAGACTGCACCACTCAGGAGCTATTGCAAGTGGCCGTGGTAGAGACTGTAGGCAACTAGTCTATAAGCTCCCGAATTGGAAAATAACTATATTCTGGGATCAAAATATCTTTTTTTTTTTTTTTTAGCATTATCTAAAGAGGATGTTGTGAATGATTTTACAAGAAAAGTTAGCAATTAGTCTTTGACATCGGCTGGTGGTTAGACTAGGTGAGATCTGACTTTGAAAGCTCTGGAGAGGAGGAAGGTGGCAATGTCTGTCTTTGGCACCCCCTCCTGTTCCACAGTAAGCCTGGGGGCCCCCATCCTGCTGGACTCTCTCCCAGAAGGCCTCGTTCCCCATGCTCTCAACTGATCTATCTGAGGTGTTAGTTTACTGCACTGACATATATTAGACCTGGTGTGTGTGTGTGTGTGGGGGGGGTGGTGCGGGGTTGGGAATCTTAGAAGCCTGCTGGTGTGAGAAAGGGGAGCCCTGGGGGGTGCCTCATTCTCCCGCGTCTCTCACTTGTCAGCAGGGGAGAAGAGGCTGGATGATAATCAAAGATTGGACCAGGAATGGAAGTCTCCCAAAGAAATAATTTTGAATGACAGTAACTTCAGGCATTTATGACTGCTGTCTAGGCTTGTGATCCTTGGTTGATTTGTGTGTGTGTGTTTTGTTTTGTTTTACTTTTTAGGTGTTTTGTTTCTGCCATTCAAATGATTGAGGAAACTTTTTAAGGAAAAGAGTTATGAAAACTTTCAAATTGGGCTGGAACTGTGGTTGGGCACTGCATCACTGAGAGGAGTATAGAGTTGGTCACGATGTCATGGGAAATGCAGCCACAATCTCACCTTCCTGAAAAAGGATAATGCTGAGGGGGGCAGAAGTGACACCCCACCCTTTATGAAAAGTCAGGTGATGGCATCTGTGCCAGTGATTACTTAATGAAATGAGCACATGATGGGAGCGAGGTGTGGAGAATAGTCATTATGCCATAGGGTAATTTAAAAAGGTGGGGTACAGCCAGTGTGGCTCAGTGGTTGATCATCTACCCATGAACCAGGAAGTCACCGGTTCTGGCACATGCCTGGGTTGCAGGCTCGATCCCCAGTAGGGGCTGCCTATGCAGGAGCAGCCTATGGATGTTTTTCTCTCACCAATGTTTCTATTTTCCTATCCCTCTCCCTTCTTCTCTCTCTGAAATCAATTTTTTTTTAAAAAGTGGGAATGGTTAATTGGTGGGGCTGATACACTCACTTAGGCAGCACATGTAGGAGTCTATGCCTCTTCTCTTCCCATTTCCTCTCCCTATATCTTCCACCTACGACTCCTACCTAATTTACTCTTTTTTTTTTGTCCCATAGAGACCATCCTGCCAATATCAGTGCTGTAAAGACAGGGTCCAGAATTGTTGGTTCAACCTTCAATGCCCTCAGGATGAAAGTTCAAGTATCTTTCATGATAAACACCAGCCCTTCATGGATAAGTGCTGCCTATCTTTCTAGCTTTTCCCCTAGCCACTCTCCTTCATCTAGTCTGGATTTCCACCACAGTGCTCCCCAAACACGCCACTTTCCTACCGTTCTTTCTCTTGGGGAGTCTGTCCCTACCCCCTTATACCTGGAATAACAGAGACTGGTTAGCTGTCCACTGAACTCCTTTCCTCTTCCTTCTGGGTGCACAGCCTCCCTTGCAGTGAGCTTGGCCATGTGATTGAGTTCTGGTCAATGGAATATGGAAATGATTGTGCACCACTTTCAGGTCAGGGCTGTGAAACATACACACAATCCTTCCTGCTCTTCTACTTCTGCTGTGAGTGGAAGATAGCAGAGTCCCAAGGGAGGAGGAGCCTGGCTCATTTATCCCCACGTGGAGAAGAGCTTCCCATCAAACATAACCTTGGTTTTTGGCTTTAAGTGAGTAAGAAATAAACATTTATTTTATTAAACCATTAAGATTTGGAGATTTATCTGTTATGGCAGCTAGCCTCACCTTAAATAATATACCTGGTGAATTATTCATCTTTTAAGGCCCACTTCAGATGCCCCCTGCTTTAGGAAGCCATTTCTCTCTCTCTCTCTTCTCTCTCTCTCTCTCTCTCTCTCTCTCTCTCTCTCTCTTCCTTCCTTTTTTTCTAAATATATTTTTATTTTATTAATTTCAGTGGGGAAGAGAGAGGGAGAGAGAGATAGAAACATCAATGATGACAGAGAATCATCCATCAACTGCCTCCTGCACACCCCTACTGGGGATCAAGCCTGCAACCTGGGCATGTGCCTTTGACCAGAATTGAGCCCGGGACCCTTCAGTCTGCAGGCTGACGCTCTATCCACTGAGCCAAACCAGCCAGGGCAGGAAGCCATTTCTGACTTCTCAAGGCAGGAGTGATATTTTTCTCTGTGTGTCCAAAACCTTCAAAGATTCATCACTTACTGACCCCCTCCACCCCTACCCACCCCCCCCCCCCCGCCCCCATCCAGTGCTTGACTCCTTTACTCACCTCTCTTCATGTTCAGCCATTAACACAGTGGAGGCAGAAATACTGATCTTTGCAGTTCTAGAGTCTAGCAGAATAAGTGAAAGATGGTAGATGTACAATATATGAAAATTCACTCATTCACAAGTATTTGTGTGCTAGACACTGTTCTAGAATTGGGAATACAGCAGCGAGCAAAACAGTCCTCTGCATTTTAAAGGTTGACTTTCGCAGTGTCTTAGACATTTGCCTCCTGTATCTTAACAAAAGTGACTTAAACTGGGATTTAAATAATAACTTGACATTACAGGGGTGGGCAAAAGTAGGTTTACAGTTGTTTATATGGAAAATAATTAATAAATAATAACACAAGAATAAACTCTGTGTTTTACATACTCACAACTGTAAACCTACTTTGCCCCATCCTGGATTGGGGTGTGTGTGTAAGAAGCAGTTGCCAGCTTCAGATGGTGTTACATCATCAATCCTTTTGAAAATGCTACAAACTAAAACAAATAAACAAACAAATAAAAATAAAAAAACCCTCTGTTCTCCTGGAGCTCACATTGCAGTGGGGGAACTAGATAATAAATACATACATACATACATACATACATACATGTAGGACATCAATTCTGGTGACACATGCTATAGAGGAAAATAAAGCATGGAGGGAGGATGGGAGTATGATTTTAAATTATAATTAGGAGGCCCCACTGAGGAGATAGCATTTTAGCAAATACTTGAAGGAAATGAGGACGGAAGCTTTGCAGGAGTTTGAGGGAAAAACAGTCCAGGCAAAGGAGATCAAGGGCAAAGAAATGGCAAGGGGGTGTGTATGGCTGGAGCAGAATGAGTGAGGGTAATGGGGGAGATGAGTCAAGGAGGTGTGTGTCTATATGTGTGTGTGTATAGGGAAGAAGTACAGGCTGTATAAACCTTTGACAGAATTTGGTTTGAACGGAGAGGGAAGTGGGAGCTACTTCAGCATTTTAAAGAAGGAAATGATCTAATGCACAGGTTCACTCTGACCTCTATGTTGAGAGAAGACTGTCTAAGGGTTCTGGGCAAAATGAGGATGACAAGTTACAAGCCTAAATAATCTAGGCATAAGATGATAGTAACTTGGACCAAGGTAGTATTTGGAATATATTTTTAAGGTAGGATTTGCTGATGAATCAGATGTGGAATATAAGTCAAGGATAACTCCATGATTTTTTTTAAGTTATATTTTATTGATTTTTTTATCTTTAATTTCTTTATTGGTTAAGGTATTACAAATGTGTCCTCATCCTATTTTATTGATTTTTTACAGAGAAGAAGGGAGAAGGATAGAAAGTTAGAAACATTGATGTTAGAAACATCAATGATGGAGAAACATTGATCAGCTGCCTCCTGCACACCCCCTACTGGGGATGTGCCCGCAACCAAGGTACATGCCCTTGACCAGAATTGAACCTGGGACCCTTCAGTCTGCAGGCTAATGCTCCGCTCTATCCACTGAGCCAAACCGGTTAGGGCAACTCCATGATTTTTTATTTGAGTAACTGAAAGAATTAAGTTGCAATTAAAGGGATGAGAAGGCTATGAGAGGAGTGGTGTGGATCAGAAATTTAGTTTTGGACTTATGCTTGACATGCTTATGGTCATGGCCAAGTAGAGATGTTGAGTAGTAGATGGATATGCTATATGTCTGGAATGGAGAAATATGGGCTAAAAAATACAAACTTGGGAGTTGTCAGCATACAGATTTATTTAAAATCACAGGAGATAAATGTACTTTAAAAAGAAAAGAGGTTCAAGGACAAACCCAGGGACACTCCAGAGTGTAGAATTCAGGAAGGTGAGTAAGAATCAGAAAAGAACCCCTTCTGAGTTGCCAGTGAGGTTAGAAGGAGAATCAAGAATGGCCCAGGAAGCCATGTGAACATGGCACTCAAGGAGAGTTCAGTTGTGTCAAATCCTACAATCCATTTTAGTTACAGGAAGGCTGAGAATGGACCAAGGTATTTACCATGTAAAGGTCATCGCTAACCTTGTCCAGAGTGTTGTTCAATGAACGGATGAGTGAACAAATGTAACTTTTTCTCCATCTATATTTGACGAGGACTCAAGAGTGCACAGACCATATCTTTGTTTCTCCAAAAGAGTTTGCGAAATGATTGCAGAATTGATGGAGTGAAATGACTTTTCCCTCAGTGTCTGGCCTACCCCAGGTCCTACTTTATTTCCCTTAGAATTGCGGAGTGTGGGGGACTGCACAAAGCTCCCAGTCCTGGAAGCTGGTAACCACCCTACAGGAAAAGTACTGTGATTACCCCCTGATTTTATTTATTTATTTTTCTTTATTGATTAAGGTATTACATATGTGTCCTATTCCCCGCCCCTCCCCCATTGCCACCACCACCCCCACCACCCCCGCTCATGCCCTCACCCTCCTGGTGTCTGCATCCATTGATTATGCTTATCTGGAATTGCCTGGGGTTATTTTGCTGTTCAGTTCAACAGAGGCATACAAAATCCCAAGCCCGTCAGGGCAAAGGAGTCATCAACATCTAAAGAATAAATCTGTGGTCCCAAAGCCACAGGAAAACATCTGCAAACTAACTCAAATGGATGTAGTTCATCTGGTCAGGCTGCTGGGTTATAGTCATTCTTGAGATAATTAACTCATAGCATTGCTCAAAAAAAAGTATTTTCTTGGGAACTTTTTTTTAAAAATACATTTTATTGATTTTTTACAGAGAGGAAGGGAGAAGGATAGAGAATTAGAAACATTGATTAGAGAGAAACATCAATCAGCTGCCTCCTGCACACCCCCCACTGGGGAAGTGCCCGCAACCAACGTACATGCCCTTGACCGGAATCGAACCTGGGACCCTTCAGTCCACAGGCCGACGCTCTATCCACTGAGCCAAACCGGCTAGGGCTCTTGGGAACTTTGATGATTCAGAGCATATAAGATACTAGTGAAAATGTCAGTCCAAAACAGCTGGGTCTTGATGCATTGCTTTCTGAAAACAGGGAGATTCTCCTTTGAAGGAGTCATTTTATAGTCGGTACCCTTTTTATTTCTCTTTTAAACCTGAACCTGAGGATATGTTTTTATTGATTTGAGAGAGAGAGAGAGAGAGAGAGAGAGAGAGAGAGAGAGAGAGGAGCACTGATGTGAGAAACATCTATCAGTTGCCTCCCTTAGTGCCACTAAAGGAATCAAACTCATAACCTTTTTGGTGTACTGAACAATGCTCCAACCAACTGAACCACCCAGCCAGGGTTATAGTAGGTACCATTTCCCTTGAGTATTTACTTATATACCAAGAATAATGCTAAGAAGCACTTTATGGACATTTAAAAAACATGAATCCTTATAACCACCCTACAGGAAAAGTACTGTGATTACCCCCTGATTTTATTTATTTATTTTTCTTTATTGGTTAAGGTATTACATATGTGTCCTATCCCCCCCATTGCCACCACCACCCCCACCACCCCCGCTCATGCCCTCACCTCCTGGTGTCTGTGTCCATTGGTTAAGCTTATGTGCATGCATACAAGTCCTTTGGTTGATCTCTCCCCCTTACCCCCACCCTCCCCTACCTTCCCTCTGAGGTTTGACGGTCTGATCAGTGCTTCTCTGTCTCTGGATCTGTTTTTGTTCATCAGTTTGTGTTGTTCATTATATTCCACAAATGAGTGAGATCATATGATATTTATCTTTCTCTGATTTTAGATGTAGTAGTAATAGATTACAGATGATGAAATGGAGGTTTGGAAAGATTGACGCTACATCACAGGGATTATCTGGCCTAGTTTGGGACCCTCAGGAGTAAACTGATCCCCACCAGAACTGTCTCCTGGACAGGATGAGGAAGTCTCGGTGCTGCTTCTAGAAGTTAACTTTTCCTAGGAGGAAGAGAGCGTAAGCTGATGCAAAACCCCAATGTGTAGGTAAGAGATCTAAAGCATAGAGAGGTTAAGAAATTTCTCCAAGGTCACACAGATGTTAGTAAGGGGAGAAGCCAGAATTTGTCCACAGGGTAACATGATTTCAAAGGCTAGGCTATTCCCACATTCCCAAAAGAACTCACTTGAGATAAAGCAACGAGAGATTCCTAAGATATGGGACTAGTGAAAGGCAGCCACTAGCTGTCTCACTCACTGGACAGCTTTCCCTGGCCATTCTGGTCTGTGTGAGTTGGGAGACAGCATGGCAAGGCTAGTTGCTTTTCTTCCTTTTCAACTATTTTTTTTTATATATATATTTTACAGAGAGGAAGGGAGAGAGATAGAGAGTTAGAAACATCGATGAGAGAGAAACATCGATCAGCTGCCTCCTGCACATCTCCCACTGGGGATGTGCCCGCAACCCAGGTACATGCCCTTGCCCGGAATCGAACCTGGGACCTTTCAGTCCGCAGGCTGACGCTCTATCCACTGAGCCAAACCGGTTTCGGCCCTTTTCAACTATTTATTTCCCTCCTCTTGTGAGCTCCCATGTCCAGGCAATGGGAAGAGGTAGAATGTGAGTGAAGAGTGAGATGTTACCAATACAACGAAGGCCCTGGGCATCCATCCCCAATCTCACACTCCTTCCCTCCCCACCTCCTCTACATACTTGTTTGGACATGGGATCCCCATGTGAAAGAGACTCTGGTGGAAGCATTTATAGTGCAGTGATTCACAGGATCAAGTGGCAGGCAGAGACTAGAGTTTCAGAGTGATGGGCATTTACAACCTCTGTCTATACAGCCGTGGGCAAACTACGGCCCGCGGGCCGGATCCGGCCCCTTTGAAATGAATAAAACTAAAAAAAAAAAAGACCGTACCCTTTTATGTAATGATGTTTACTTTGAATTTATATTAGTTCACACAAACACTCCATCCATGCTTTTGTTCCGGCCCTCCGGTCCAGTTTCAGAACCCATTGTGGCCCTCGAGTCAAAAAGTTTGCCCACCCCAACCTGTGTGAAGGTGGGCAACCTCGTCCAACCTTTCTAAACTCCATTCTCCTTGCCTGTGACATTGGAATAGTTTTCATGTTTATTTTATCGGTCGTTGTGGGGGTTAAACTGGACAGTGCAGTGAAATCACTAGCACTCGCATTTAGAGTGGCCGGCCCTCCAGGGCCGAGAACGATGCTTTCTTCCTCCGAGGCTCCTGCGGAGAATTCGCCTGCCACTGGGACAAGAGGTCCGGTCCCATCGTTGCCCTCATCCTGTGTGCTCTCCATTGCTATGCAAAGGGATTCTTGTACAGAAGATTTAAATAATGCGCCTATTTAAGAAATGTTGACAAATGGCAATAAATACATAAAAATAAAGTAGTTGTTCCAAGTGTTTTCTCTTCCTCCACCTCCTGGATGAGATAACCGCCTAGACGAAGGTGAAGAGGTTTGTTGGGGGTCACAGCTGAGAGCAGCAGGGCGGAAACCTCACCCCAGATCGCTGACCCCTCCTGCTGGGAGCTCTTCCTGCCCCCTCCGCTTTCCTGGGTGTCCGCAGCGCTCGATCTTGCCTCCACAGATTGAAACTCACTCCTCATCCAAAGGGACCGCTCCCCTGGGGAGCCTCTACCAGTGACCGGCGATCCGTGCAGTGAGCTCGGGTCTAGGCTTCTAGCCACTAGGAAAGTGGAGGGAGGGAAACGGAAGACGCGGGTGTAATTAAAGGTTAAAGGTAGTCTTAGGCGTCGCCCAAGCCCGGAGGAACCCTCGTCCCAGCGATCCTGTCATTTGCATTCCTGTGAGGCTACTTCACTCGGCCATCCCGGCCCGCGGGCGCCCCTGGCCGTCCCTGCAGCTGCGGCTCGGCACCTGGAGCTGGGAGCGCGGGCGCGTGGAGGCGGGGGCGGGGGGGTGGGTGGGGGGGGGAAGGGGAATCTTCGGGACCAGGTGGCTGGGAGCGAGGCCCGGCGCCAGGACCCAAGGGGCGGGGCCCGGGGGCGTGGCCTCCCGCAGGTGCAGCGAGCGGCTCAGGTTTCACTGAAACTTACCGGCCCCGGGGAGGAGCGGAGCGCAGAGGCTCCGGGTACGGGCAGGTGAGAGGCGGCTTTTTCTTCCAGCGGCGAGTGGAGGTCTGAGTTTGGAATCCGTGGTGGCGAGTTCCCGTCCGCCCGGCGCCGGGCCTGCCCGAAGGATGCGGAGCCGGAGCGCAGCGTGGCTGCTGGGGGGCACCCTCCTGCTGGCGGCCTCTGCCTCCTGCAATTACACCAGCCGAGGTGAGAAACGGGGCGGAGGAGGGCTCGCGCCGCCAGGGAGCCGGGTCCGGGCAGATGGTGCGAGTGGGGCCGGTGCGCGAAGGCTGTTCTGCTGCCTCCAGCCGCCTCCCCTGCACCTCGAGACTCCTCTCGGCCGCTTTGCGGGGGAATCCCAGCGCCCGGAGAGGCTGGAGTGGGCGGGGGAGCAGGGAGGGAACCCAGAGGGCTCAGCCTCCCTCCCACGGGCTGGCTTCTTTGCAAACACCAAGTCGCTAAGGAGCTTTCCGCACACCCTGGCGACTTCCTCCGGGCGGTCCCAGGGGACCCCTGGAGGTAGCAAGCTGGTGGCTCGGGGTGGGGTGGAGTGCGTGGGAGCCCGCGGCCTGGGACCTTCCACTTGTCTTGTTTTGCCACCCCTTCAGCCTTTGGAGCGCCCTCTTTGGGATCGGCCCATGGCGTTCCGACCCAGCGGGGCCCGCAGCTGCTCTGGCCCGACGGCTGGCCCGGATATGCCCGACTCCGCTGGGTTCCCGGGGTAACCAGCCTCAGCTTCAAGGTTGTTAGGCCAGTTGGCCGACGGGCTGGTGCTCAGGTGCCAAATAGTTCACGGCTGTCTGGTCCCGCGATTGTGCTGCCCGGGTGCGCTGCGGTGATCCTGCGGGGGGCGGAAGCTCCCGGCCTGAGCCCGCCTCGGAGCGCGTTGGGGTGGGGTGGGGTGGGGTCGGGGGTGCTTGGCCTGAGATCCGCCGCTGTGATGCTAACCGACCCCCTGCAGTTGGAGGCTGCCAGGGTAGCCTTCCATGGAAGGTGTTTATTTCCCTGGGAAATTTGTAGCCCTGCTGTAAAAGGCAGTTTCTCACCTTTATCCTTTTTGTAAAGACATTGTAAAAGAGCAAGTCACTGTGAATTTGAATTAGATTGAGGACCGTGATTATTTTACCTCTGGAGTTACAGAAAAGCATATTAGGATGTATTCTTGAAAACTGCACCTCTGTATACATTTTATTGTCAGCATTTATTCATTTCCAGAAAGTAATGAAAGTGGACGAACATTTTGGAAGCAATGTGGTGCAGGTGATTCAGTGCTTTTATGATTCAGACAGTTGCTATTGGAAGCTTGCTCTGAGTATTGGTTTGTTCTTGTTGACAAAGTGACTGGGCTGGGACTGGGGGATTCCTGATGTATAAGATGAACTTAATGTAACAGCAATAAAATCAAGTTACTTGTTAACCAGAACTACTTAATATTGCACCTTGGGTGTTTTCTTTTTCAGATGCATACTTTTATTCCATTGTAGGGTAACTTTCCTCCCAACTTGAGACCAATTTTATTTTAAGAAATAAAGCATCACTAATGTTTTTCTGGCCCTCAGCCCACGCTTTTGCTCATCCCCTTTTATTATTATTATTATTGTTATTTTTTTTAGAAAAATACATCGCCATTGACTTCAGAGAGGAAGGGAGAGGGAAAGAGAAACATTAATGATGAGAGATTTATTCATTGGCTGCCTCCTGCATGTCTCCCCCTGGGGCATGCGCCCTTGACCAGAATGGAACCCGGAACCCTTCAGTCGAAGCCTGACGCTCTATACACTTGAACCAAACCAGCCAGGGCTTGCTCATCTCCTTTTAGTTGACCCTTATGCTTGCTCCTCAGTTTGCGATAGGACAGATAACAGCTTTGGTTTTCTTCCCAAAGGCCTTACCCCAAAAGACTGAAGGAAACTCCGCCTGGAGTACAACCTTCTCATTTTATAGATGTGGCCCATGGAGGGGGCGGGGGGGATGCACACAAGGAAAATACTCCATCAGGCTTCCCTTTTTTCCCTGTCACAAGAGTAATTGATAATTATTTTTAGTCTGTCTCCCCATTGAATTGTGAACTCTTGGAGGCCAGGGGCCTTCTCATCCTCTTCATTGCCGTGGTCCTGCACAGCCATGACCTGAAGGACCTCTGTAAATGAGGAATGAAGTGAGGGGACGTGCCCAGAGTGACCTGATGGGTTGATGGCAGTTGGGCATGTAAATTGGTTTCTTTCAGGCACTTAGTACTTTCTATATCACAACTCTGGGAGGTCCCCTATGGCATAGTCATTCTGTTTTTCTTTTGGAGACAGAAAGTTCTGTTCTCTTTGCCATTGGTTCTTAATGATACAAGTAATATGTGATCACTGTAGACCAAAAAACAAGACAGATAAAAGGGAAAAGTTCAATTAAGTCACCCAAGTTACCACTGTTCACATTTTGGTATATGTCCTTTCCCATGCTTTCATGCATCCATGCATAAAATATGTGTTCATACACATAGAAAATCTTTTCACACAAATCTGGGATTATGTAAGTATCAGTAGCATGACAGTGATATAAAACATTTTCAATGACTCTAAAATCTGTTGCCGGAGAATGTATCGTACTTTTTAAATTGGTCCTCTGTTGTGTTGCTAGACACGTGGGGTATTTCCAAGGTGTTGTAGTAAGAGAGAACACTGTAATGAACGTGAAGATGGGATTTTAAATTTGTGTTGGTTTCCTAGCTTGCCTTGTGGTTATTAATTAACCCTGATAGGGGCTGTTTTAGTGAAGTCTGTGTTTGCCTTTCTTATGGTTTTATTAGCTGGGCAAGTGTGGAGAGGAAAACCGTTTATCCTGAAAGAACACATAGGAATTTACGAAAGTGTACCTAGGAAGAGGTCCTCAGTAACTGAAGCTATTTATTTTTCAGTTTCTGCTCTTAAAGGTTGGGAACAAAAGAAGATTTGGAGGTAGGAGATAGTAGGAAAAGGGATACAAGAGGAGAGTTAACACCAATAAAGTAATTGTTTTATACTTGATTTAGTGGGGAGTGCGTAAAGTAAAACACAAGTGCTTTGAAAGTTAAAAGTTTTATATGCATTTCCCCCCACAATTGTACAAATCAGAAGTGTTAATAAAAGTGAAAATCTCCCATTTCTCCCCTTTACACAGACTACTTTTTATGCACAAATATATATTGTCATCCTATACATGTCATCCTATAATTTATTTATTTAACCCAATACATCTATTCATGGTCAGTGTGTACAAATCTGTTATACTTTTTTTTTAAATCAAGTTTTTAATGAGTAAATCTGAATTCTGTCAGTGATATATACATACCTAGATCGTTTTCTTAGGTCAAAGTTGAAGCTAAATTCACTTTTAAATTCAGTTTTCCAAGCAGCTGAGCCAGCTAGCTCTCTGTATCTTGACAGCCTTTCCTCCCAATGAGATGAGTCTGTACTATAATGAAACTTGGGGTTTGGGGTGCAGACTTCTTCTTGTGGGCTCTTGTCCAACGAAGATAAAAAATAAATTTGTAAACGTTTTCCTTAATAAAAATGTAGAAGTTTATTGGAAGCATATACAAACTCCATCTGGGCAGGGGTGTCCCCAAAGGGGGTCCCTGGGAAGGGGCCCCCAAATAGAAAAAGCTGTTCTCTGTCTTTCTAATGGGAAAAGAAGTCTGTCTTGTGCCCCTTTGTCTCCGGTTTATGCGCTGCCGCTCTTTGTTTGAGCCTGGCCCCTTCTAATTGGACCTGTCGTTAATTTAGGGCCCTGTGCTTTCCTCATCGGTTATTTTGTTACGTATCCGTTTCAAAGGCCCACGTGGAGCCCCCTCTTCCTCTCCCCTTATCTTGCAACAATAACAACCTTTGCTAATTCCATCATAATATTTATCACATTGTATTTTAGTTACCAGTTTATCAGTCTCCCATTAGATTGGGGTTCCTTCAGAGCAGAGATTATCATGTTCGCTTTGCCTCGTAGTAGGTTCCAAATTATTTGTTAAATGAACAATGAACAATATTTCTATTCAAGTGGTATGTATTTATTCATAAGTACAGTATTGAGCGTTAATCTCCAAATATTCTATAATCTGATTTATTTTTAATTTTTTTAAAAATTAAATTTATTGGGATGACATTGGTTAACATGAACATACAGGTTTCAGGTGTGGGTTTCTATGTTACAAGGTCTGCGTATTGCACCATGTGCAATAAAGTCAAATCTTCTCCTGCCCCGATGTTTTAGGGCCCCCTCATCCCCCACCCCTCCCCTCTGGCAACCACCACACTGCTGTTTGTGTTCATGAGTTTTAGTTTTATATCCCACACATGAGTGAAATCATCTTAGCTTTTTCTGACTGACGTATTTCACTTAGCATAATGTTCTCAAGGTCCATCCATGTTGTTGCAAATGGTGCTATTTCATCCTTTCTTATGGCTGAGTAGTATTCCATTGTGTGTATGTACCACATCTTCTTTTTCCAGTCCTCTATCTCAGGACACTTTGGTTGTTTCCTGTCTTGGCCACCGTGAATAATGTTGTATTGAACATAGGGGTGCATATATCTTTGCGGATAAATGATTTTGAGACCTTTGGGTATATACCCAGGAGAGGACTTGCTGGGTCATATGGTAGCCCTATTCGCAATTTTTTGAGGAATTGCCATAGTGGTTGTACCAGTCTACATTCCCACCAGCAGTGGATGAGGGTTCCCTGTTTTCCACAACCTCTCTAACACTTATTATCACTTGTCTTGTTGATAATGGCCACTCTAACAGGTGTGAGGTGGTGTCTCATTGTACTTTTGATTTGCATTTACCTAATTGCCAGTGAGGTGGGACACCTTTTCATATATCTGTTGACTGTCTTCTTGGGAGAGGTGTATTTTCAGGTCCTCTGCCCACTTTTTGATTGCGCTGTTTGTTTTGTTTAGTGTTGAGTTTTATACGTTCTTTATATATTTATAAATTAAACCTTTGTGGGAGCTACTGTTTGCAAATATCATCTCCCATCTGGTTGCCCGTCTCTGTTTTGCTGGCAGTTTCTTTGGCTGTGCAGAGGCTTTTCAGTTTGGTACAGTCCCATTCACTTATTTTTGCCTTTACTTCCCTTCCCTTTGGGGTCAAGTTCATAAAATATTCTCTACAACCGAGGTCCATAAGTTTGGTACCTATATTTTCTTCTATGTAACTTATTGTTTTGGGTCTTTATTTAGGTTTTGATCCATTTTGAATTAATTTTTGTACATGGAGACAAACTGTAATTCAGTTTCATTCGTTTGCATGTGGCTTTCCAGTTTTCCAAGCACCATCTATTGAAGAGACTATCTTTAGTCCATTGTGTGTTTCTGGCTCCTTTGTAAAAAATTATCTGTCCATATACATGTGGTTTTATAGCTGGGCTCTCTATTTCTATAATCCGATTTAAAATCCTCAAATTAAACAAGAAACTAATCCAAGGCTTTAATTTAGTTTGTGCTAAATTATTTTTTAAATTTATAGCTCTGAGGCATTTTATTATAAAAAGCTGGTCCTCATTCATAAACTAAGTTAAAATTCATCATACATTTACTTCAATTATTTTTTTTTTTGCTTGACTTTCCATAAATCTTTAGCTTCATTGATTTTGGCTGCTATATTAGGAGATCTTCCCTTGTCTTGGTGATTTGAAAGCATAATTCATAGTTGGCCCTGGCCCAGTAGCTAAGTTGGTTAGAGCTTCATCCTAGTATGCCAAGGCTGCTGGTTCCATCTCAGGGCACATACAAGAAGCAACCAATGATTGCATAAATAAGTGGAACAACAACTCTCTCTCTCTCTCTCTCTCTCTCTCTCTCTCTCTCTCTCTCTCTCTCTCTCAGACAAATAAATAAATGCATAATATGTCCATGAGCATCTCTTATTTTCCTTTATTGACAGTAGGGCTTACACCTAGCATTAATTCTGCTTCCCGTTTTGTCATTGTGGCTCAAACCCACCACTGTAACAGCCCGCACTGAAGGCAGATTTTGGTAGACTTTGAAAACCTTGTTTGACTTGACACTCCATATGCTTCCTGGCTTGCAAAACAAAGTGGCTTGCAAATCCTGCACCAGCAATGGTCAGTGCAACAGCTACCCTTGTACTGGCCATGGTTCCGGCTCCACTGGGCTCCTGCCTCCACTGAGAGCATGTTTCATCCAGCTCAGAGGCCGCAGCCACCAACACCACACCTCTACCAGAAAGCAGTGTGGCCACCACCAGCTGGGACAAACGAACAGACAGACACAGGTGCCCAGGAAACACAGCAGTGGTGGCCTGTCCACCCTTTATAGGGAGAATATTATTCATTGTATAAATGCCGTAAGTTATTGAACCACAGTCACGCTCCACTTAATGATGGGGATACTTTCTGAGAAATGTAATGGTCACCAGGCCATGATGTTGTTGTTTGAACGTCACAGAGGGCACGTACACAAACCTGATGGCATAGCCTGCTGCACACCTCGGCTATCTGATAGAGACTGTTGCTCCTATGCAGCGTGTCACTGTACAAAACAACATGAGATTAAATCAACCACAAGAGAAAATGATGCAACCAAGGGACACAGAAAATAGGAGATATATAAGGCTGCCGTTGGTGTGAAGCAGTGTACTGTTTTACGCAGCAAAATAACAAAAAGTGTAGTATAGTAAATACACAAACTAGTAACATATTTGTTCATTATCAAGTATTATGTTCTGTACATAATTGTATGTGCTGTACTTTTTTTTAAAAAAATATATTTTATTGATATTTTACAGAGAGGAAGGGAGAGGGATAGAGAGTTAGAAACATCGATGAGAGAGAAACATCGATCAGCCGCCTCCTGCACACCTCCTACTGGGGATGTGCCCGCAACCCAGGTACATGCCCCTAACCGGAATCGAACCCGGGACCCCTCAGTCCGCAAGCCGACGCTCTATCCACTGAGCCAAACTGGTTTCGGCAATGTGCTGTACTTTTTATACGACTCTCAGTGCAGTAGGTTTTTTACACCAGCATCACCACAAATGTGAGCAATGCATTGCACGATGATGTCATTAGGTGTTCAGAATCTTTCAGCCTTATTACAACCTATGGAACCACCGTCTTTCATGGGGTTCATCTTTGACTGGACTGCTGCTATACCATAGTCCCTTTTTTGATGGATGTCAAGACTAACATTTTTGTTTTACCATGATAAACAAGATTCCAGTAAATAGTCTCGTATACACAGTTTTTTTGTGCACTTTAGCTAGTATACGTGCAGGACAAATTCCTAGGAATAAACTGATAGGTCATAGGGCAAGCACATTTTAAATTTTGACATGTTTTGCCAAATTGCCCTCCAAAAAGATTTCACCAGTTTGCACTCCTTTGAAAAAGAAACCCAACGATATGGAGAGGTGTGGAGTAAAAAAAAAAGAAAATTGTGCCTCCCCAGCCAATTTAACCACAGACATAGAGTTTGGGTATCCTTCTCAACTTCAGATTTTGCAAATAGATTATAATTTTGTTATACAGATGGCAGTATGTTCTGCCAGTGCTTTTTTCAATTGACAGTATACGGTGGCTCTTTTTTCAATATTTATTGAATGGTATAGTGCCTACTGCTAAAGCCGAGGATTGCTGGGGATATGGTAAGTCAGGACTGGGGGCTGGTGAGCCTTGCGTGTTTCCTGCTTGTTTGTCAGTGAGGTGGAGGCGCTGCCCTGGGCCCCAGTGGGAGTGTGTCCTTGCATACTTGGGCAGGCACTGTTGATTAC
Source organism: Myotis nattereri (assembly GCF_964212035.1). Taxonomy (NCBI): domain Eukaryota; kingdom Metazoa; phylum Chordata; class Mammalia; order Chiroptera; family Vespertilionidae; genus Myotis; species Myotis nattereri. The sequence continues at coordinate 41,045,066 of NC_138079.1, forward strand.
AGCTCCCAAACGAGGGTGCTTTTGTAGCCAGCTACTTTAAATGTGTTTAAACTTCAAGTGTGCATGTATTTAATTTCTTCTCCACTCTCTGTGACTTGAAGTGATTTTATCTGGTTTACAGGTGGGTCTTACGGTCGGAAGCTGGGATAGCCTCAGTTCTAGACAAGAATTTGGTGAATGGTATAGGACAGCGATTTTCAACCTTTTTCATCTCATGGCACACATACACTAAAATTACCGAAATTCTGTGGAACACCAAAAAATAGATATTTTGTCAATCTGACAAAAAAAAAGGTGTAATTTTGATTCATTCACCCCATGCCTATTGTAGTATTGGTTGTTGTCATTTTTTTAGATTTGACAATCTAAGGGAAAAGAGGTCAGTGCTCCAGACTACACAGTCAGGTATTGTATGTTTTAAAAATTCTTGCTGCACACCGGTTGAAAATCGGCTGGTATAGGACACTGTACAGGGTAAAATCCTGCACACTTTGCTGAGAGGGCTTCAGCGGCATTTGAGCTGCGTCTCAACATTTGCTAGTGTTACAGCTTCAAACGTATGCCCAGCCAACTAAGCCACTGCAGCCAGTGCCTCAGAGTCTCCTTGTTTCCACTTTCTTCTCTCTCTCAAAATCTTAAAAAAAAAAAAAGAATCGGAGGAGTCTGATGATGACATAGGCTTTGGCCATTTTTAAAAAATTATTATTATTTATTGATTTGAGAGAGAGAGAGAAAGAAACATCGATTTGTTGTTCCACTTAATTTGCATTCATTGGTTGCTGCTTGTATGTGCCCTGACCAGGATTGAACCCACAACCTTGGCATGTTGGGATGATGCTCTAATCAACTGAATTACCACCGGGCTAGGGCTGGTCTTTTGATTAAAGCTCTTCTGTAACACGTTCAATAAAAAGCTGAAGTCCGAAAAGAAGAAGAAGAAGAAGGAAGAAGAAAGAGAAGGAAGAAGAAAGAAGAAGAAGAGTTAGCCTTTACTGGTAGTAGGTAGTTTATTTTGTAGAGCTGTAATCCTGTAACCTCCTGCTGCTCTCACAATTGGTCATTCTGTTAACTGGTTTTGAAAAACACGTATGTGGTTCATGAAATTAATGTAGAGGGTGGTGACTGGCTTTTTGTAAGGATGGAATAGAACACAATAAAAAGTATGAGTGTTCCCTGCTATAATGAGGGTAATAATTATTTTGTGAAACTTTCCTTTCTATTACAGATATTTATATTGGAAGTAGGTTACCATACAGAGTATGTTTCTTGCTATGGGCAATAGTCAAGTATATAAAGAACACTGTAATATGTAGGATTCTTATTTTTATTTAAAAATCATGTTCTTTTAAAAAAAATTATAAAAGAAATTGGAACAAGACGTAGGTCTATCCTAAGTGTATTAGTTTCCTGTGCCATAACACATTGCCAAAAAAAATGGTGGCTTCACCAAGAGAAATTTATTCTCTCACCGTTGTGGCGGCCAGAAGTCTGAAATCAAGGTCTTGTCTCTCCGAAGGTCCCAAGGAGAGAATCCGGTCCTTCCCTCCTCTAACTTCCGGTAGCTATTGGTGTTCCTTGGCTTGTTTCTTGGCATTACTGCGATCGCTGCCTCCCCTTTCACACCTCTTTCCTCTCTTCTCTATTTTCTCTCTCAAATCTCCCATTGCCTTTCTCTTATAAAGACACTTGCCATTGGATTTGGGACCACCTGGATAATCCAGGATGATCTCATACTTAGATCCTTCATTACATCTACACAGACCCTTTTTCTCAGTGAGGTAGTGATCACAGAGTGTAGGGGTTAGGACATGGACATACCTTTTGAGGGCCACCTTTCAACCTGCTCTACTAAGTGAAAAGTGAAGTATTGATCTCTACACCTTCTAACCCTCCACCTAGGCCAGTGGTCGGCAAACCGTGGCTCGAGAGCCACATGCAGCTCTTTGGCCCCTTGAGTGTGGCTCTTCGACAAAATACCACGTGCGGGCGCGCACGTACAGTGCGATTGAAACTTCGTGGCCCTTGCGCAGAAGTCGGTTTTCAGAAAGGAGATAGATGAAACAAGTATACAAAATGAGTGTGGATGGGAGAGTTGGAAGGGGTCGACCTTAGCAAATGTACCTCAATCAGATTGAGGACGTTTTTAGCAAAGGCCAGCTTAGGAGTCCCCTAATTAAGTTAATAACAATGTACCTACTTATTTAGTTTAAGTTTAAAAACTTTGGCTCGCAAAAGAAATTTCAGTCGTTGTACTGTTGATATTTGTCTCTGTTGACTAATGAGTTTGCCGACCACTGACCTAGGCCAACCACTCATCCTGCTGAACCTGGGTGCAGAGGTAGGAGAAAAAGTGATGACTAAGCATGAAAATTATCAGATAAACTTGAGTAGGTTTAACGTTCTCCCTGGTGTACTGTGGTGTACTTTGCCCTGTTTCCTCTGCAGGGTGGAAGACCTGCCCCTCCTCAGAATTAAAATAAGGTTGTGCAGTGTCCTCAAACTGTCCATTTTCTTCTGCAGGTCCCTGAACACTTAGTTGAGGCAGGTTGTAGGCTGAATATGTCATTCATTTGTTTGTGGTTTCTAACGTTTAACTCATAATATGGGGAGGAGTAAGTTGTTAAAGCTCGCCATGTTACTTGCTTGAAAGTCAGAACACATATTTGTCTTTGGTGCACCCACCTGTCCAGTCACCTTGACGCCAGAGAGCTGGCCTGCCTGCTGACCTCCTGCTGACGGTCTCCAGGAGGCCCACGTGGAAGGGGGCGGGGATCCCTGCCTTGCCGGAGGCTGTCCTTGTGGGTGGAGCGGGAATGTCCCTTGCGCTCCTGGGAATCTCCCTGTGTGGTGCTTTGGGATAACGAATGATTGATAGGCCAGGCCGGATCCTGTCTCAGCCAGCGTGAGATGGCCTTTATATGAACAGTTAGGAATGAATGAGTGTGGACAGTATGTAAACATAAATTGAATACTGTCAGTTTTATCGAAATTCATAGAAATCAATGTTATATTCCACACATACTTCACAACCCTCTCTCTGATTGAGAAAATTTCACTGTAAACAAAAAACCAGACAACAGAAATCCCACTAATCCAATCATCCAGAGACAGCCCCGTAAGCATTCTGTGTGCATTCTGTGTACTCCTTCTGTCTTTATCTACAGTGCTTTTACTTGCGCATACCAGCATTACTGTTGAAACATTGATTTCTGGAATGACCCTTGTCTGCCTTGCCTTTCTTGTACAGGAGTCAGTAAGCCCTCTAAAGGAAGAAGTATAATTGGTAGAGTCGATGACTCATCTCGAATCCCTGGGACAGGCGTTCCAGTGGAGCCAGGCCTTTCTGTGGATGCGATTTCTGCCTCCCTCCTGACTGGAAAGCTGACGACTGTCTTTCTTCCGATCGTCTACACGGTTGTATTTGTGGTTGGTTTGCCGAGTAATGGCATAGCCCTGTGGATCTTCCTTTTCCGAACGAAGAAGAAGCACCCTGCAGTGGTTTACATGGCCAACCTGGCCTTGGCAGACCTCCTCTCTATCATCTGGTTCCCCATGAAGATTGCCTATCATATACACGGCAACAACTGGGTTTACGGGGAATCTCTTTGCAAGGTGCTCATTGGTTTTTTCTATGGCAACATGTACTGCTCCATTCTCTTCATAACCTGCCTCAGCGTGCAGAGGTATTGGGTGATCGTGAACCCCATGGGGCACACCAGGAAGAACGCAAACATCGCCATCGGCATCTCCCTGGGAATATGGCTGCTGATTCTGCTGGTGACCATCCCCTTGTATCTCGTGAAGCAGACCAGTTACATCCCAGCCCTCAACATCACCACCTGCCATGATGTCTTACCGAAGGAGGTGTTGGTGGAGGACATGTTCAGTTACTTCCTCTCTCTGGCCATCGGAGTCTTCCTGTTCCCAGCCGTCCTCATGGCTTCTGCCTATGTGCTGATGATCAGAACACTGAAATCTTCTGCCATCGATGAAAACTCAGGAAAGAGGAGGAAGAGAGCCATCAAACTGATTGTTACTGTCCTGGTCATGTACCTGATCTGCTTCACTCCTAGTAACATTCTGCTCGTAGTGCACTATTTCACGATTAAACACTGGGGCCAGAGCTACGTCTACGCCCTGTACATCGTAGCCCTCTGTCTCGCCACCCTCAACAGCTGCATCGACCCCTTTGTCTATTACTTTGTTTCAGAAGACTTTAGGAATCATGCAAAGAACGCTCTTCTTTGTCGCAGTGTCCGTAAGGCAAAGCGGATGCAAATATCTCTCACATCAAAGAAGTCCTCCAGGAAATCCAGCTCTTACTCTTCAAGTTCAACCACCATTAAGACCTCCTATTGAGTATTCCAGCTCCGTGGATGGAAGTTTTACGGGAGGCTTTGGAGTTTGCTTAATGTTATGGGGACGTTTCTGTTGTTTTCTAACCAAGAGGATTTTACCACGTACCATGTATTTGCAGTACCTTTCAGGATTGCTGGAAGCTTCCCTGTTTGCATGAAGAAAATCCACTAAGTTAACATAAATGCCAGTTTCAGAATTTCTCTACTTAGATGCTCCCAGAATGGAACTTACAGAAGCAGACTTTAGAAGGTGGCTCCCCCCAAAACACACACCAAACAGAAACCCAGTGACTTGCAAAAACTGGTTTTGGCATAAAGACTAAGTTCTTAGTGGAAACTACATTTCTTACACATCTGATCTGTCCAATTGATTGAGTTGATGGAGGAAGGAACTTGTAAAGAGGCGAAGGAGCTGCCCAGAGTCAGGCTTCTAACCAGTGGCGGCAAGTTAGGGTTGGGCAGCAGCATTTGAATGGTCAGTGGGGTTCTTGCACCACTTCATCAAAGTCAGCGAGCTTTTTGTTTAAAAAGGCAGGCTCATCAGACTCAGGAATGAGAACTCAGAATCTGGGAGCAGGCCCCCAGGCACCTGCGTGCTGACAAGCTTCTGTGCAAAGCTTAGGCACACCAGGTCTGAGACCCACTGGCCTGGCTGCTGCTGCTACTGGACAAAGGGGTCCTGGTAGTTTTTAAAAAGAGAAGCAGACAGAATGCTTTGTGTCTGCTTGTAATGAAACTGGTTTGTTGACTTACTGGATCTTTTAATTTCTTTATTAGTCTTGAGCTTTTATATGTATCATTATCATTTCGAGGAAAATGTAACAGGATTTTAAACTTGAAAATACAAATGTTGTGTAACTTTTTACTGACTTCAGCGAAATCTTCAGGTAGCCTGAGTTTCGCAACAAGGATCAGAATTGACCACTTAGTATTTTAAGAAATTATTGTTGGACTATTTATTGTCAGTTTTGGTCCTTTGTTATCAAATATGAAATTATAAAGCCTTCGCCGGGTTTGAACCGCATCTGTTTGGGGGGAAAAAACTAAAATAGATGTGATTCGCAGTAATATATCTAAGGGATACTTGGCTCCAGACTGACTTTATATGACTTGTATTTGTGACTTTTTGAAATAATTATTTTATTGTATGATATATAAATGACTATTTTTAAAAAATATTTTTATTAATTTCAGAAAGGAAGGGAGAGGGAGAGAGAGATAGAAACATCAATGATGAGAGAGAATCATTGTTCGGCTGCCTCCTGCCCGGCCCCTACTGGGGATCAAGCCCACAACCCCAGGCATGTGCCCTTGACCAGAATCTAATCTGGGACCATTCAGTCCGCAGGCCCGTGCTCTAGCCACTGAGCCAAACCAGCTAGGGCTCACATGACTATTTTTTACAACTTCTTTCTGAATTGTGTGTGTATGTGTGTGTGTGTGTGTGTGTGTGTGTTTGAGGGAAGGAATGTAAAAGGGCAAGCAACATCATTCTACTAAGAAGAAATTATGCGAGGCTCACACCTTATTTTTACATAAAAAGGGCCATACTGTACATATTGCTCTGAGGGAGTTGTTTTTCATTTACTTACAGTTCAGAATTCTTTCCATGTCTGCACCCATCGGTTGACCTTCATTTTTAAAGGATACAGACTATTAAATGTTTTGACTATATTGTGATGTATTTAGTCATTTCCCTATCTATGGCTTCCGCGCCGGCACCCCCCCCCCCTCATTAAAATGGTGCTGCATTGAACATCTGTGTGCAGATGTGTTTTGATGTGTTCCTAGAAGTAGAATGGCCAGGTAAAAAGTCAGACACCTATCTAAATTTTAAATTTTGGTAACTCTTGCCAGATTGCCTTCAGTAATTTATACTTCTACCAAAAAGTGCATTTGTACCTGTTTCCTGAAATGCTCATTCACACTTGATTCATGAATCTTTGGAAATTTTACCAATCTGTTTTGAAGCAGCACAGCCTCCTGGCGGGGAGTGCCAATCCTGAGCTGCCAGGCAGGGCTGAATTCTGACTCTAGCATTTCTTTATTTTTTTTTGTTACCTTAGGGGAGATACTTCTGTGTCTCAGTCTCCTCGTTTGTAAAGTGAGGATAATGTCTTTCTCACTGAATTATTAGGATTAAACATTTGGCACATTTATGCAGTCATACACATTATGTAGCATTATTACTATTATTCCTCTGTCTGCTAACGAGGTCTCATTTCCGGTCTGCCCCTTTTCACGTCAGTGCCAGTGGTATCTGCCTGCCTTCTTGCTTTCTCCGCTTTGAGTCTCCTAGCAGGCTTGTGGGTTGTCTCCATTTTACAGGTAAGAAAGCAAAAGATGGTGGACACCGAATACAAGGGAGCAGAAACAATTGGCTCACAGGCCCTGCAGGTGCTCTATAGAGGGATTCCCTGGAAAAAATGTTTGGTATTTGCCATTTATTCATTAGTCATTTTTATAACACATGCTAAAAAACCCAACTGAACAAAAATATATAGCTGAAACATTTTCTTCTTTGCTACCCATGCTCATTCTCATCTCCCAGCAGGTTAATTTTTATAATTTGTTTGTACACAATATATATGTATATTAACCCTTCAAATAAAAATGAATATGTTACAATAAGAATATGTATGTGTATATAAATGTGTATATGTGCACATATATGTATATATGTATACGTGTGTGTGTGTGTATATGTGTGTGTGTGTGTGTGTGTATATATGTATATATATATATACACCAAGTTCTTAATCAGTACAAGTGGATCTTCCTCATTTTTAATGACTAGGTAGTATTCCATGTATAGATAATCATAAATTAATCATTGCCCCATTGAAGATGAAGTATTTTTCTTGGTTCATTTTAACCATGTCTTTGAATCTACATTAAGAAGTATAAAGGAAATAATTTGAGAAATAGTCATAAGAATGTGTTTTGCTAAAGCAAAAGCTTTTCAAGTTATATTTGTTTCTTGTGCCTTTGGGAAGTGGTTCATGAATCCCTGGCCCACCTGAATGACACTCCGTAGGGCGTATGAGAACTCTGGTTCTGAGCACAGAAGTGCTGGGTGCGGTGTCTTTGCTCTGGTGTTAGCGGTCTTCCTGTGGTCTGATTTTTCTGAACCACCTCAAAGTTTGAGTATTTAGCATTCCACAGGCTCCATTTACCAAGAGGTTCTCTCAATTTTAAAGTAATGTTGATTTGCCTTCCACGGTACAGGACACATTAATAACTAAACTGACTTGATTGGAATTGGTTTACTGGGCATTTCCTTGAATGTTATGATTGTTTGCAGCAGGAGTTTCAGACGTAATTAATTTCCTGGTTATCTCAATCTCATAAATCCTGAGGCTATAATCTCATCAGTATGCATAGTTCAGCGATTACATCTTTGTTCCTGAAACTTTAAGCTTTAGGAGGCTCATGAGGGGAGTGGAATGAATGTATCACCAAATCAAAGGTACATTTTGTCACTGCAGCCCTGGTCTCATTGACTAAAATTACCACTTTGTGCTGCAGAGTTTGCATGTCTTAAAGAGAACTCTCTGACTCCACATAGTCCAAAGCATGCCTCTAGTCCACCCCTCACCCCAATTCTGAAATGAAAAGAGAAAACAAAGCCCTCAGGTATGGAGTTCTCCGCTGTATTCAAGGCATGGGGTTTCACTGAATTCTATTTAAATGTAAATACTGTCATTGGAGTCACTCTTTGGAAATGTCTTTGTTGAGGGGGGATGAAGAATTCTGTGATTTGGGTATGAGCTGCCCTGGCCTCTACCACTTGGTCAGTCTGTGGAATATTTCCCAGGATCTGTCTTTACTGGTGAGAAATCAGACACAACTGGACTTCTGGGTCACCTCCTCCTGCAGAAACCACAGCCCCAGCAGGTGGGCTCCATCATGAACGCAAAGCAAACCATTGGCACCTAACATGGTGTGAGTGGTTCCTTCCTTCATCCCGCAAAGAGTTATTGCAACATTACTGCCTTATTAAATGCAAATAATTAAATCGGGATTCCTGCCTTAGCAGCAGTCCAGTCATGGGGCTGATGTTCTCAGTGAAATGTATCAATATTAAAAACAACCAACCCTCCAATATTTGGTTTATTCAAAGGCCTTTAAAGAATACCCTATTTCAAAGGTAGGTCTTGGGAGTGGGACAAAATCTAGTAAAATGAAGGACAAGCAAATAGTAAAAAGTGAACATCTCCCCTCCTGACCCACCATGTCAGAACCCAGTTACTCCCTTTGTGTTTCCTGTGAGATATTTCTATGCATGTGTACGCCTGTGTACTTGCATGCTCTTTTTTAGAAAAAGAGGAGTTATCCTATGTATTAGTTATATTTATACATAATCAATCACCTCTAAATGTAGTCGCAATAAACATCTACTAACTTGCACGGTTTCTGTGGGCATGCATTCAGGAGCAGTTCAGCCGGAGGGGTCTGGCCGGGGATTTCGTGAGCGTGCAGTCATCCATGTCCAGGGTGGCTCCCTCACAGGGCTGGCAAGTTGGTGCTGGCTGTTGGCACTTAGTCTCTCTCCACGTGGCCTCCCCACAAGGCCGTTCAAGTGACCTCATAACACAAAGGCTGCTTCCCTCAAAAAAAGTGAGCCAAGGGGCTATGGGGAAGCCGTAATGCCTTTTAGAGCCTCACCCCAGGAGTCCTACAGCGTCATTTGTACGATACTCTTGATTACACAGTCTGGCTCCAGTTCCGTTGGGGAGGAGACTACCAAAGAGCATTAGGAGGCAAGGATCACTAGGGTCATTTTGGAAGCTGGCGACCACAATATGTGTATTGTCAAAACAAAAACAAATACATGGACCCACTTTAAAATGGGGCCATGCTGGAGGAACTGCCCTGCACCTCTTATGTCTAAAGTACTTGGAATGTTAAAACAGGGCAAAATAACCTTTGACGGCCTAAAGCAACCTTGTGTGCCAGAGAACTTTTTGCAAAGATAGTAAAGCGGGGATGACCACTCCATGGAGGTGACCAGACTGACAATTAAGATCATTATTTAGAATTAATACCACTATACTATGCTATCTGCACCAGTAGAAAAGCCTTCCTTCTATTGATGTGGTTTCCTTTTCTCAGAAATACCATTGCCTTTGTCTCCTGATCTGAGCACTATTTGAGCTACCATCTGAATCAGTGTGCCCTAATACCTAGCTTTTCTTTTGATCTCAAATCAAGGCTTGTGTCTCTCACTTTGAAAGGCCCTTTCATTTTTAGGTTAATATGAACACAATTTGAACATTATGTCCGTATCAGCATTTATAGATTGACCTCGTTATTTTAAATAAATGCATTCATTGTATAGGTGTACTATAATACAAACTCCTCTAGCTTTTAGGTAGTTTCTATTTTTTGTTATTGTTTTGGTGGAGTTGTTTTTGTGGTTTTTTTGTTTTGTTTTGTTTTGCTACACCTGTATTCCTACACAAGCAATACTTGAGTGAATATTTCTGTATCTTTACATGCTTGTTCATTCACTATGCACTATGTGTCAAGTCACATTCAACAAAATAAACGAGAACTCTGTTCTCATGGAGTTTACTTTCTACTTGGAAAGAGACCGAAAAGAAGAAAAATATCCAGTAGTAATAAATTCTAAGGAAGAGTAAAGGTTAAGAGTAGTTTCTATTAAGGGATCAGAAAAGGTTTCTGAGACAGTGAAATTTAAGTTGCAATATAAAGGCTAAGTAAAAGGCAGCCGTGGGCAGATTCCAAGCAAGGGCTTTATGGGAATGAGGGGAGAGAGGCAGGTACTAGGTAACTGAAGGGAGTAAGGAGCTGGGCTTTCATTCAGATGCTGCCATAGGATTGTTTTACTGGTAATTTAAAAAGACACTGGAGCCCTAGCTGGTTTGGCTCAGTGGATAGAGTGTCAGCCTGTGGACTGAAGGGTCTCGGGTTTGATTGTGGTCAAGCGCACATGCCTGGGGTTGCAGGCTCGATCCCCAATAGGGGGCGTGCAAGAGGCAGTGCTCAATGATTCTCATCATGGATGTTTCCATCTCCCTCTCCCTTACTCTCTGAAATAAAAAACATTAAAAAAAACCTAAAAAGTATATCTAATACCACTAAAAAAAAGACACTGGCTACTATGAAGTATGGATGGATTATAGAAGGACAAGAGGAGAAGAAAGAACAGGAGGAAGTTCCACCAATCCGAGCGAGAGATGAGGTTGACTTGAATTAGGGTGATGACAGAGATGGAGAGAAGGGAACTGATTTGGGCAATGTTTTGGAAGTAAAGTTTGCAGGCGTGAGGAAAAGAGGAATTAGATAATTCATAGATTTTTTTGTTTGTTTGATGGATGATTGTGAAATGACGAGTGGGCATGTTTTGGGGTTGAAAGTCAAGAGTTCAGTTTTGGCCGTAGCATCTCGAGTTTCGAGATGCCCGTTAGACATCCAGGTAGAACTGTTGAGTAGGGCACTTGGATACCTGAATCTGGATTTTTAAATAGAGTTGGAAATAACACTTTTTGCCGTATCACTAGCACTTTTAAAGCAAAGGACTTGGTGAGATGCCCTCGGGCCTAGGGGAGCGAATATAGATGAATATAGATAAGAGAAGGAGGCTTAGGTCAGAGGCCTCGGGCACTGAGCACCCTCTGAGAAGAAAATGAGCCAGTAAGAGACAGGAGGACTGTCCGCTGGGGCAGGAAGAAAGGACAGAGGATATGCCGCCAAGGGTGTAAAGGAGAGACTGGTCAATCGAGTGGAATATTAGCGAGAGGTCACGTGAGATAGAACAGAGACGTGACCATTGGATCTTACTACATGGAGAGCACTGGTGACTCTGACCAGACCACCCGTCTCAGTGGTGGTGGGGATAGGAAGCCAAAATGGGGTGTGTTAGAGAAAGAATGAGAAGGACACAATCATGGTGGATGATCCCACATAGTATAATTGTGCAAGGGAGCAGAGGATTGTGGGGCAAGAGAGGCAAAGAGTGATTGTTATCTTAAGAATATGGAAATGAGAGTGATTCATTAGAGAGAGAGATTGATGGTGGGAGTGTCTGGATATACTGTGTTTCTAGAAGTAGAATTTCTGGGTTAAAGAGTATGTGTAATTTTGATCATTGCCCTATTGAGATGACACACCAGTTTACACACCTGTCAACAATGTGTCTGTTTATCCACACCACTGTAAACACCGAGTTTTCAGGATCTTAAGTACATGCCCATCTGAACGTCTCCAATTCTGAGTGTAATGATCATGCAGAGCTATGAGCATCGTGGAAGAAATGGAGCTATGTCTTTCCTCCTTCATTTGCTTTTGTATTTGGGGCATATTTTCCTCCTGCAACTGCTCACCGCTCAGGCAGTGACATTTGAAAGGTGCTGGTCATGGGGAAATCCAGTCCTGTTTCTCTTTGTCTGAAAGGACACCTGTTATTCTGGGTGGGCTGTAGAAAATTTCTGTACCATTTGGGACATCCTTTGTTCCAGAAAGTTTTCTATCATTCTTTTGTGGAGAATTTGAGGGCAGGGTGTTAACTACTACAGCTGGTACCTAGGAGCTTGGAGTCTGAGCCAGGTGAGACATTCTCAGCATTGCCGCGTCTTAGCTCAGGTCTGAGCTCCTCACACCAGCTTCGTTGGGTAGCCTGGAGTGAATGATTTAAGTCCATACAAGGCTTCATTATAGCTTCCAGGTAGCAGTGAGCAGATTTAATCACTTAATCCTGAGAAAGCGTTTAGCCAAGCCTGTGTTCTGAGCTCTTTCAGAAGCCACCTGGGACCTCAGAGGGGACTGTCTAGTTCCTATTGGTGACAGATTTTCCTTCAAACCAAAGATTTTTGTAAAATGGAGACTTTGTTCAAAATATAACTGATTTATCAGAATTTATGTTTTAAATTACAGAGCAAGGAAGGAAATGATGGCATTTATTCCAGCGACAGTTTCTGTTAATTACAACTATACTTTTTAAAAACATTATGGAGAACTTTGTGCCCACACAGAAGTCAACAGAATCATATAAGGAAGCTTTTGTACCCATCACTCATCAACACTTGTTCAGTTGCAATCCACCCACCTTCCCATCCCGTTTATTCTTAAGCAAATCCCAGAAGTCATACTATTTCATTGTTTCAGCAATTCTAAAAGATAAGGCATTTAAAAATCATACCTTTAAAAAAAGCAATTCTTTAATATCAAATATCCTGACTGTTCAAATTTCCACTTATCTCAAATGTCGTAGTTGGTTTTTTTAGTTAAAAAAAATCAGAATCCAAATAAAACTCACACATTGCCATTGGTCAATGATTTTATGTCTCCTAATTTGTGTTTGTTTTTTCTTTTTAAATATATTTTATTGATTTTTTACAGAGAGGAAGGGAGAGGGATAGAGCGTTAGAAACATTGATGAGAGAGAAACATCGATCAGCTGCCTCCTGCACACTCCCCACTGGATATGTGCCCGCAACCAAGGTACATATCCTTGATCGGAATTCAACCTGGAACCCTTGAGTCCGCAGGCTGATGCTCTATATCCACTGAACCAAACCAGTTAGGGCTGTTTGTTTTTTCTTGCAATTTATTTGTTGAAGAAACCAGGTTGTTTGTAGATTTTCCTACATATTGGATTTTGCTAATTGCACTCCACTGGCAATTTAAGAACCATATTGAGGAGGAAACAGTCTTGCAAGGCTTGTCAGGCCATAAAAACTGAACAATGCACTGCCCTGCGGGGGGGGGGCGGAGGGTTAGGGGTAGGTCGTTATCGCTGGCCCCAGGAAGATCATCTGATAAGACCTGGGAACCCCAACACCTGGGGGCCTTCCTGTAAGCCCACAAGGGGGCGGAACCATATCTGCAAGACAAAGACCCCAGAAGATTATAAAAAGCGAAGCCTGTATGTTACTGTGATTTGGAAATTACTTCCGGAGTCCACTAGTCACCAGTGTTACTGGGTCCCTCCCTTTCTCTAGGAAGTGTGCTTGGTTTTTCTTTGCTCTTCTGTAACAATATTACAGGTATTAAAAGATAACTAAAAACTCTGATGATCACCTGTTCATTTTGCGCTTATGGGAAGCAACTAGGAACACTAACATTCTTTTGCTCTGGTGTGTGGTGGTTGCCTCACAGTGATCTTAATAAGCTCCCACAGAGATGAAAGAACAGGACCCAGGCCACCTGGATCTGGCTGGCTGTGCCTGGGGACTCCACGCTGACAGGGTCTGTCACTAGCCAGCCATGCAGACATTTCCTCATTGCCTTCTGCTTCTGCAGATTCATTCTGATGTTTCCAGAATCTCCATCATTTTATCATGTGAAGTTTGACTCCTCTTAAATTTCATTTTTAGGGGATAAAATTTGTTGGTGCTCTTGTCCCAGCATCAAGAAGGGTTTAGCGCCCTAACCGGTTTGGCTCAGTGGATAGAGCGTTGGCCTGCGGACTGAAAGGTCCCAGGTTCGATTCTGGTCAAGGGCATGTACCTTGGTTGTGGGCACATCCCCAGTAGGAGGTGTGCTGGAGGCAGCTGATTGATGTTTCTCTCTCATCATTGTTTCTAACTCTCTATTCCTCTCCCTTCCTCTCTGTAAAAAATCAATAAAATATATATTTTTTTTTTTAAAAAGAAGGGTTCAGCAATCTGGAGAAGGCTGTGCGTAGATTAAATAGGAATCCAGAGACGAAGCATAATTTTGAAAGGCATTGGGGGTCAGAGGAGCTTAGCTAAAGGAGCTAAGTTCTAAGGTCTTAGGTTCTCAGGTCTCAAGTTTAAGGTCTTAAGATCTCCTTGTCTCAGGACCCCATGCTTTTTGTCAACACAATTTGTCCTGAGGTGAGGTGGAGATATACACTTCAAAGGGTCAGGGTTTCATAGAGTCCATTGTCAGAATGGGGGGACTTAGCCTTCGGCTGTTCAGGTGTTTGGCCAGTAGGAGGCAGTAACATGTAGATTAAGATGCCCTTTTAGCTGTCTGGCAGCCAAGAAATCAATTTAATGTATCCTATTCAGGTTTGGGGAAATGCCTTCAGCCATTCCCAGATGCAGCCCTGCTGTCATGCTGGAATTGGTCTCGGCAAAAATAGTTATTTTAAAAAGAGATGTTTCAGTCTTCAGCATCTGTCCTAGAGTTCCTTCTTTCAAGATACTGTTATGTGTATTGGACATTTCCTGACCTGCATCTGTCCATCCCCATTTGAATGGAAGTTCTCAGGCCAAGAGTGATCTGATGGTCCAGGCCTACCCCGTGCTGGCCGCTCTGAGGGCGGATATGAATGGCTGCTGTGTCTTCTTAGGAGTGGCCTTAACTTGTTATCTGGGACAACATGAGCTGTCTAAGTTAAAGCTCCTGAGACATCTAGAGACAACAAGCCTCACCTTGAAGGTTCTTCTGGATCCTTTGCCTGGACAGGAACTTGAACCTGGATTTTCCTGGTGAAATCAGACAGGAGGCCAGGATGGTCACAGAAGCCAGCAGAAAATGAACCGTGTAGGGCAAAGGGCTATCAGACCCTGGGGCTCTGAGCCATCATTGCACTGTTGGCACTCTCTCTCTCTTTCTCCTTTGTGGCCAAGGCAAGGGCACCTTTCAGAGAGGCAACCACCCCCTGCCCTGCTGGCCCTCCCCAGCCCCTGCCCTGTGGCCGAGAGCCCTCCCACCTCCAACTTGGACCACTGCACTAGATGTAGGAACAGTCTCCCCGTTTTGTTGTTTGTAAACCTTACCTGGGGCCTTCTGGGGAGATAAAGAGAATGCTTTTATCTTGTTTTCAGGGCGATAAGCAATCTTCCCTGAGAGCCAGGGCAGTGAGGAGCCCAGGATGGGAACCGCACAGGCCTTAGGAAGGAGCCGTTGTGGCTGTGCGAGTCCAGACTCGGGGCTGGCGGACACGGTGGTGGTTATCCGGAGAGAAAGCAGGAGGAGCTGTAACTTATGACTTAGAGCCCATAAATCACTGAGTGAACAAAAGGTAAGGCTGCAAGTTTCTCAACAAACCGCTTGCGATACACACTCCCAGCAGCGCCCCCTAGTGGTGAAGAGCGAGCGCCCTGAAGCCAGGTGCCCTGGGATCAGATCCTCGCTTCACCACGAGTGACTTGGGACCTACCTCTGTGTGCCTCCGCTTAATGAGCTGTCAAGCGGGGCTAATCATTCCTCATGAGGTTTCTGAGGATGAAATGGGTGACTCCATTTAAATTGTCTAGAGCGGTGCTGGGCCAGAGTACGTGCTAATGAATGTTAGTTCCTGGGTGTGGACAGAGGAACGCCTAAGGTGGCTGGGCGCACCAGGGAGCTTGTTGGGCTTTCCGGGAGCCGAGGGGTGTCAGGGGCTTCCTTGGAGGACTGATGCCTGAGCCGAGTGAACTGAGTGTGCCGGGAGCAGAGTGCTCAGTGGGAGCAGGTGAGGGAGGGGAGCGCTTCACCGAGCTTAGATCTCACCCAGAGGCGCTGGGAATCCCCGCGAGGTTAAGGAAGGCGAAGGTCCGCTGTGCTTCCTCGCAGCTGCGGGGGCCCATTTTGAAGGAGGGCGAAATGGGTGCAGGAGGCAAGTTGGGTCTCTTACAGTAATGAAGGCCAGACGTGGCAAGGGCCTGAACCCCTGTGCTTAGGGGTCGAGAGCAGGGAAAGGGAGACTAAGGAGGTAAAGCCAGGAGGTAAAACCGATTGACAGGAGGAGGGGCCAGGAAGAGCATGGCATTCAGGTTTCTAGTTTGTGGCATCGTGGATGGGGGTACTGCTGTGGACAACAAAGGAAGATTCCCTCTGGGCTAGAGGAGTGAGGGGGCAGAGGGGTGAATATGATCCGTCTGATGGGACTTGGGGATTTGGGAGGCTGATGAGTTATCCAAGGGGAGATGCCCTGTGCTCAGTTGATGTATACTCCGCTCTGTCCCAGGTAGGATTTAAAGTGCTAATATAAGGCCCAGCCAGTTTGGCTCAGGGGTTGAGGGTCACCTGTGAACCAGAAGGTCACAGTTAGATTCCCAGTCAGGGCACATGCCGTGTTGCCCGGCTCCATCCCCAGTAGGGGGCGTGAAGGAGGCAGCTGATCCATGATTCTCTCTCCTCACTGCTGTTTCTGTCTCTCCCTCTTCCTTCCTCTCTGAAATCAATAAAAATATACTTTTTAAAATGAAAAATATAGGGATATATAAGGACGCATAAAATAGTGAATTATTATAAATTAAATATTAGAGAAAGAAGCAAGAAAAACAAGGGTGGAATGTAAAATGCTGGAGGGAGGTTAATACAAATCACATGGCAGAGAGCAGAAGTCACCGCCGCAGGGTTTAGTCGAGCTCTACTGTTTGAGTTGGCCTGCAGTTTTATGTTTGTGTCTTTGCTTATTTTTGGTTGAGTTGGTTGTGGTTTTTTTTTTTTCAAGTTGTAGTCTTAAAATCCAGTGTCCTCAAAAATTAGGCTTTCTGGCTTTTTCTAAAAATGATCGGAAGTTCTGGGAGCTCTGAGCCATATTCTATCTACTCTGGCAACAATTACCTGACTCTGAAGAGTGTGCACCATGCTTAAGAGGGCATGGGGTCTCCAGTCACAGGCCCCTCAACCTCCAATTGTATCCCCAGCATTGAGGTGGAGTGTCAGTCCCATTTATCATCATGGACTGTTTCTCAGAACTTCTATGTCTATCTACTTGGGAATGAAACGAAAATAAGTTAAGATTTTTTTTTCTCATTCCCACTCTATTTTGCCTCTCTGCACTAGCTGCCTGGCCACAGAGGCAGGCTGATGCTCACTGCTGACAACTGCTGCCCATTTTGGTGGGTCCTGTCTTGTACCTGCTATGAAGCAGTTTGAACATAGATCTACTGCTGTAACTACCCAAGCTTATGGCAGGTGGTAAATCATGTAATTGGCCTAGGTCAGTGGTCAGCAAACTGGCCCCTTGAGTGTGGCTCTTCCAAAAAATACCACGTGTGGGCATGCGTACAGTGCGATTGAAACTTCGTGGCCCTTGCCACGGGGCCAAAGAGTCGCATGTGGCTTGCGAGCCGCGGTTTGCCGACCACTGGCCTAGGTGATTCTCAGACTTCACCCTGGGCCTTCGAGCAGCCAAGAGCAGGACACAGTATCAGCCAGGCAATTTATAGTGTCCATAAGATGATTGCTGGAGTCTATGTGGTCAACCTAGGCGATTTCATCTACTGTGATGGTTTTACCTACAAACGATGGTTCCAATAATTCCCATGTCTATTTCCCCAACCCTCACTTGAGACCCCGAGATTCATACCAGTACTGCTTCACTTCCATTCACCTAGACCAGTGGTCGGCAAACTGCGGCTCGGCAAACTGCGGCTCTCGAGCCACATACTGCTCTTTGGCCCCTTGAGTGTGGCTCTTCCACAAAATACCGACTTCTGCGCATGGGCCAGGAAGTTTCAATCGCACTGTATGTGCGTGCCCGCACGTGGTATTTTGTGGTATTTTGTGGAAGAGCCACATTCAAGGGGCCAAAGAGCTGCAGTTTGCTGACCATAGACCTAGACTATAGACTCACAACTGTGACATGCCATTGTTGTTCATAGCCCAGTCACTTGCCTCTTACTTTTTTTTATTATAATTTTTATTTCTTAAAGTATTACAAAGAGTATTACATATGTCTCCTTTTTCCCCCCCTTGACATTCCCCCGGCCCCTACCCCCCTGGTGTCTTGTGTCCATTGGTTAATCTTATATGCATGCATATAAGTCCTTCGGTTGATCTCTTAATCCCCCCCACAAATCTTCCCCAGGCTTCCCACTGTAGTTTGACAGTCTGTTCAATTTGCTCTGCCTCTGCATCTACCCCTGTTCATCAGTCTATACTGGTCCCCATTATCTGTCCCAGCCTCACTGGAGCAGTCCCAACCTCTCTGGGGCCGTCTCAGTCTCACCGGGGCTGTTTCAACCTCTCTGGGGCCGTCTCAGCCTCACCGGGGCTGTTTCAACCTCACCGGGGCCGTCCCTACCTCACCGGGGCCGTTTCAACCTCACCGGGGCCATGCCGACCTCACCGGGGCCATGCCGACCTCACCGGGGTCGATTCAACCTCACCGGGGCCGTCCCTACCTCACCGGGGCTGTTTCAACCTCACCAGTTGCCTCTTACTTTTATACTTACAGCCTCAGGAAGAGAAATTAGCTTTCTGTGGCTTTTATTGTTCTTTCTTTGGACTTGAATTGGTTATGGACTGCATGTTAAGATGCATTTGTTAGCAAGTATTAGAATAACTAAATAAAAATAGCTTAAGCTTAATAAGGACATGTGTTATACAATATAGAGCAATGGAGAATACCCATATTTAAAGGTCAGGCACTAGAAGACAGGTTCCTACAGAGGAAAGAACTCAGAGGAAGATGACTTAGAGAGATTGGAGGAAAATCAGCACAGCAAGAGGTCGGGGAAACCGAGAGGCTGCGGAAGGCAGGACTGGAAGCAGTGTCAGATCAGCCCGCTGACATGAGGACTTGCATATGTCAGATGAAATGTGAGCTCCCATACATATTCCCTCAGAGCTGTCATACTATAAAAATTTCCCTGACTGATCCCATTCTTGTTTTGTTTTTTAAATCCTCACTGGAGGATATTTTTTTCATTAAATTTTTTAGAGAGAATGGAGGGGAGAGAGAAAGAGAGAGAAACATCAATGTGAGAGAGACACATATCAGTTGGTTCTGATGGGGGCCAGGGATCAAGCCTGCAACTGAGATATATGTTCTTGACTGGGAATCAAACCAGAGACCCTTCAGCCTGAGGGCTGATGCTCTAACCACTGAGCAACCAGCCTGGACCCACCCTTGTTTTTAAAAACCAAACCTAGAGTATTCCGCAGGAATTTTCTTACCTGAGATTTTTAGAAATAACAAACAAACAAAAAATAGTTTGTAATAAAATTTAACTCCATGAGCTCCTAGGAACTTCTTTCTTAGTTTTTGCCTGCCATTTTCCCAGCCAACTTTTAAAATGGCTTCCTGGAAGTTCTGACCAGAATTTGAAACAATGACATCTTTTGTTTGTGAAAAGATGTATCTGCCAGAACCAATTTCAATTTGTCAGTTATCTTTTGAGAGGTCCAAAGGGTGGAGCCTTTCGTGAAGCGATCAAAATGGTGTTCCAGAAGCATGTGAAACCCAAGGGCTATCCGACACAGCTGGAGCCCCCCATCGCTCTCGGCCTTCTGCCGTCTACTCTCCCAGTCCAGCCAGGGCACAGACGGCTCCGGGAGCATCATGCCAGGAGCAAGTGAGGGAAAGGGCTGGTCCAGCCGAGACCCAATGTGCCCATCATCCAAGGCCAATGAGGAGCAAGGCGGGGGCTAATTTGTGAAGAACACACATTCTCGAGAAGTAGCCTCTGCACTCACTTCAAATATAAATGGTGTTTATAAACGAGTCAGCTCACATTCCTTTAGAGATGATACACAGGAGACAGTCCTGGTAAGGTGGCAACCTGTGAAGAGAAATGTGGCAATTTGGCGATAACAAAGACTATAAAAAATCGAAGAGATTATGCAACTGTAATCAAATAGTTTGTTTTGGCTGGAGAAAGGCAAATGTTAAGCATATGATGTTCATGTAATTAGGAGCCAAATCAAGATAGGAGAAATATATCATTATTATAGAAACTTTGGGATTCAGAGTTGACTAAGATTAAGATATTTGGGCTCTTTTTACCACCATTAATCCATTTCTGAACTGCTGGGGGAAAGGAGTTAGCATGCTGAAAATGAGCAAACATGCTTTCTGGAACCCAGGTCTTTTGCATTTATATCGTATTAAAGTCCCCCCTCCCCCCCAAAAAAGAAAGCAAATAATGCAGGACTTTCATACCTAGGATCCCCCCCCCCGCCCCCCTACACACACACACACACACACACACACACACACACACACTTGAATGCTTTAGTTGTATGGAGGCAAACACACACTCCAGGGAATCCAGTGGTCTGGAAAGGTGCAACACAGTAGCCTGTGGGACTTTGGTTAAGTTTGTAACTTAACCCACAACTGGCAAATCCAGTCTATCAAGACCAACTCCCTGTGGAGCGTGGCTCTGATGTTTTCTGGACCCTGGGAGGGCTCCCTGGGCGTTTGGCCAGCTTAGCAGAGTCTGTATTGAATGAGGAGTTAGTCAGGGCTCCTAACTGCAAGCAATGGAAGCTGTCTCTAGCTGCTGAGGCAGGGAAGGCATTCCCTGACATGAACGTGAGTGGCTCACAAAACTCTTGTGAGAGCTGTGAAGAAACAATGCTCACGGCGAATCTTCAGGAAGGGTGTCCAAGCCGCACTACACAACTGGCTGCATGAGAAAACTGGTCCCTCTAGGCCACCAAGCCCCGGAGGCCATCGTCCACACTACCTTGCAGCCATCGCTCCTGCAGCCAGTGTAGATGCTGTGCCTATACCAGGATCTCCAACCTCATTAGTGGCAGAAATAGCAGGAGAATGGGCCTCACCGCAGGTCCCACTTCAGAGACAGAACACTTTCAGGAAAGAGGCTAGAATGGAGTCTCTCCCTGGAGACCGGGAGGGCCTACCTGCTCAGCTGCTGACGGTGGGAAGCCGGGAAGGGGCTGGCGGGAAGCTTTTGGAATTCTGGTTGCGTGTCATGCAAACAGACTCATAGCAAATATATGAGTTTGGAACTAATCCGAGAAGCTCTGATAAAGCAGATATTGTTCAGGTGACACTAAAGAGTGACAAAGCAAGGCTACTTGGTGATCTGAGGCGATGCTTTCAGAAGCGGAAACAGTGACTATTGGTTAAACGGTGATTTTTTTTTTTAAGCCCTATGTTATTTCTACGAAGATATTCACAGAGGTTGCTGGCAGAGAAGCCATTGTAGGACATTTTCATTCCTGCTTGGTGGAGGACGGTGCTGTAGGAAGCGGGAAACAGCGCCCCTGCTGGAAGAGCTGGGCATGTGTGTCCTGAGGCCACACAGGGGAATTGCATCACCGGCATTTTTATCTCTGAGAACTGCTCATGGGAGGAACATGTTTATTTACTTTGTACCATTATTATAGTCATGTAAAAAAAATCACCTAAACCTTAACAAATTCTTAATTTTTAAATTATCGGTTGTTGCATAAAAGTTTACCCTAAATTTAGCTTGAAACAACATTTAAGACCTCGTAGGCCAGGGGTGGGCAACCTTTTTGTGAGTGCGTGCTAAAACCAGCAAAATCTCTGACTCAAAATTCATCTCCAGGAATGAGAAGTGTGGGTAAACACTTTTTATTAAGGAAAGAATGTCAACTTATATAGAGAAAATAGAAAAGTAGAATCGTCTAAAGAACTCCCATGGGCCTAGCACCAGCTTCAACAGTCCGATGACTCACGGCCAGTGGTGTGTTATCTTCTCTGCCCGCTGCCCACCCTCCCACCCACCTCCCCACCCTGATTATCCTGGAGTAAATTGCAGAAATCTTCTCGTTTCACCTGGGGAAATAAATGTTTGACCTGCGAAAGGAAACTTAATATTCAAAAGCTTGCCTTTGTAAGTCCTCTTCTTTCTGAGTCTCAGCTTTAGTGTGCAGGGAAAAGGAAAGGGAACGTGCCGCTCATTCGGCACAGGAGTCATCATGTAAGGGAAGGGGAAAGGGACTCTCCTTCCTGTAGTCCTGGAGGCCGGGCATCTGCCTTTCCTGACAGAAATGTGTGACAAATTCTCTAACCCTGTTTTCCCGGACCACAGGGTGAGGAGGAAAGTGTGGTCACTGTTCTCTTTAAAGTTCCTGGAGGGGCCTCTGCCCTGCACGATCTGAACTGTTTTCTGAGGGCTGAGAAGCCTGCACACCAGCCCACTCACACATACAAATGCACACACCGATCCTTAAACTAATTTTGGAATAAAAACAATTCCAAGGAAGGAACTTCAAGGGCACTTAGCCCAAGGCTGTTATAAAAGGAGGTCCAACTGGCACCTATGGTGGTTTATTATTTAATAGTACAGTGTATTTTTCAGTACTGTTTGGGGCATTGGTCTTCATAATCTTTTGCAGACCTGGGCCAATGCTTGCTACTTAATAGTGTGTGTGAAAAAGGCTTTGTACACTGGACAGGGTCCTAGGGAAGTCAGTGAGTATTATAGCCAAATCAACATTTGGGTGGTTCAAATGCTTTTTGTCAATTTTATGACTTTTAAAGCACTTCATTAAAAAAAATTTGTTTTAAATATATTTTTATTGATTTCAGAGAGGAAGGAAGAGGGAGAGAGAGATAGAAACATCAATGATAAGAGAGAATCATTGATTGGCTGCCTCCTGTATGCCCCCAACTGAGGATTGAGTAATCCAGGCACGTGCCCTTGATGGGAATCGAACCTGGGACTCTTCAGTCCGCAGGCCGATACTCTATCGACTGAGCCAAACCAGCCAGGGCAAAAAAAAATTTTTTTTATTAAAAATGTTTAATGTTGACATTATTACAGGTGCTTCCCCTTTCACCTACTTCCCCCTCTTCCCCCTCCCTTGTCCTTCACCCAACTATTGTCGATGTACGTGAGTATGCATATATGTTCTTTAGCTATTCCCTTCACCCTCTTTATCCAGTCACCTCCATGCCCCTCCCCTCGGGCACCCGTCCGTCTATTCCAGTGATGGCGAACCTATGACACGTGTGTCAGAGGTGACATGCGAACTCATTTTTTTGGTTGATTTTTCTTTGCTAAATGGCATTTAAATATATAAAATAAATATCAAAAATATAAGTCTTTGTTTTACTATGGTTGCAAATATCAAAAAATTTCTATATGTGACGCGGCACCAGAGTTAAGTTAGGGTTTTTCAAAATGCTGACACGCCGAGCTCAAAAGGTTCGCCATCACTGGGCTATTCCATGCGTCCATGCTTCTGGTTCCATTTTGTTCATACTCTGGCCTTTGCCCCAAGGCAGCCGCTTCAGGAATTGCTGGCAGGCTCAGGCACGTGTGGTGTCTCTGGCCTGAGAAGGTGGCAGTCCTGTCCCACTTGGTAGGATGGCCTGCTTTTCACGTATATCCTTCCTTTCAGGCTCCGTGGTCAAAGCCCCATTTTCAAACAGCTCTCCTCCTGGCTCCCACCTGTGGATTTGTGCTAGCTTTTTTCCTCTCTAAAATAATCCTTACTTTCAAGCTCCCCCAGATCTGATATTTCCATTTCTCTCATGCTTTTCACACTATCTTGGGTAAATTGTATCTCTTAGCCCTCAGGGTTATGATTCATGCCAGAAATTAAAATGTAATAATTAATAGAGTAAGTGAGGTGCTATGGGGACCTTCTGTTCTTTAAACAGGCGTGTCCCCCCACCCGCCCTGGGATTTAGTCACCTGTAAATATGTGTCCCACCCTGAAAGAGTCATTTAGAGCCTTTTGACGTGATCTTTGTTCCTGAAAGGCTCCTGATGGACAGAGGCTGGGCCTGGCTCACATCACAGATAAGCCCTGCAGAAGGGTCATTCAAACACTCCCAAGCATGTTCTGGGAATTTAGAGGGCTTCCAGATGCACTCCCACAGCCTGACACTAGGGGGCAGCATGTACAAAGGAAATAGCTCTGCTGTCGCCAGAGGATATTTTTCCGTTGATTTTTAGAGAGTGAAAGGGATGGGGAGAGACAGAGAGAGAAACATCAATGTGAGAGAGACACTTCGGTTGGTTGGTTGCCTCCCGACCAGAACCAGAATGGAGCCTGCAGCCGAGGCATGTGCCCTTGACCAGAATCGAGCCCCAGACTCTTCAGTCTGCGGTCAGGCTCTGTCCACTGAGCCAAATCGGCTAAAGCACTAGCTCTGCTTTTAAAGCCAAGCAGTAACTAGTGGAGACAACCTTGTTTCTACACCCCAAGAACAAAGGATGCAGAGGCCATATTCTCATCTCTCGAATCAGATGACCACATTATAACTTTTATTGATGTACTAGGGGCCCGGTGCACGAAATTCGTGCACTGGGTGGGTGGGTGGGGTGTGGAGTGTCCCTCAGCCCAGCCTGCCCCCTCTCACATACTGGGAGCCCTCAGGCGTTGACCCCCATCACCCTCCAATTGCAGGATCAGCCCCTTGCCCAGGCCTGACGCCTCTGACAGAGGTGTCAGGGCTGGGCAGGGGACCCTCATTTCCCCCCATCACTGGTTCTGCCCCCAGCCCAGGCCTGATGCCTCTGGCCCAGGCGTCAGGCCTGGGCAGGGGACCCCCAGACCCCTCCAATTGCTGGCTCTGTCCCTTGCCCAGGCCTGATGCCTCGGCCAGAGGCGTAGACCCCCATCACCCTCCGATCGCCTGATCGGCCCCTTGCCCAGGCCTGATGCCTCCGCCAGAGGTGTCAGGCTTGGACAGGGGACCCCCATCTCCCCTAAATTACTGGCTCTGGCCCCCGCCCAGGCCTGAGGCCTCTGGCCCAGGAATCATGCCTGGGCAGGGGACCCCCATCTCCCTCTGATCGCTTGCTCCACCCCCCGCCCAAGCCTGATGCCTCTGACCTAGGTTTCAGGCCTGGGCAAGGGGACCATCATATCCCCCCAATCCCTGGCTCCGCCCCCCCAGCTCCCCGCGGTTGCAGGCTCCGCCCCTGCCCAGGCCTAACGCCAATGGCCTGGGCGTCTGGCCCGGGCAGCGGGGACCCGCAGCTGCAGCGGCCCCGCGATCGTGGGCTCCGCTTTAGGCCCAGGCAAGGGACCCCTATCTCCTGGGACTGCCAGCTTTGGCCGTGCCCAGCTCCCATCGCTGGCTCCACCCCTACTTCCTGCTATCACTGGCCAGGGCGGCAAAGGCGCCTGATTCTCTGATCATGGCTGGGGGGCAGGGCAAAGGTGGCCCCAGGGCCGCCTTTGCCCTGCCCCCCAGCTCTTAGCTCCCCCCTGGGTTTCAGATCACTGTCAGTGGCAGGGGGCTTCTTCCTGCTTTCCCTTTCGCCTCCCTGCATTGTGCCTACATATGCAAAGCCGCCATCTTGTTGGCAGTTAACTGCCAATCTTAGTTGGCAGTTAATTTGCATATAGCCCTGATTAGCCAATGAAAACGGTAGCGCCATATGCCAATTACCATTTTTCTCTTTTATTAGTGTAGATAATTGACATATCTTCTTTTCAGGTGTACAATATAGTGATTTGATATTTATATACATTACAAAGTGATTACTATAAGTCTTAGTTATCTTCTGTCACCATACAAAGTTATTACAGCATTATTGACTATATTCTTTATGCTCTTACATCACCTCCCTGTGACTTATTTCTTTTATAACTGGAAGTTTGTGTCTCTTAATATCCTTCAACTTTTTCATCCATCCCCACCCCCACCCTTAGTCAATCACCAAGTTTGTTCTCTGTATCTATGACTCTGTTTCTGCTTTGTTTGTTTGTTTGTTTTTTAGGTTCTATGTATAAATGAAATTATATGGAATTTGTCTTTGACTTATTTCACTTAGCATAATACTCTCCATGTCCATCCATATTGTTACAAATGGCAAGATTTAATTCCTTTTTATGGTTGAGTAATATTCCATTTTAAATGTATATAAATATCACATCTTATTTATCTGTTCATGAATCAATGGACACTTAGGCTGCTTCCATATCTTGATATTATAAATAATGCTGCAGTGAACATAGGGATGCATATGTATACAACATTACAATGTTAAATATCTATTCTATCAAGAGGTTTGCCTGCCAACTGAATTCTTCAAATAAATTAATTTATGGTTGAATTTGACTTAAATATAATACTGCTGCCCGGCTGGTGTGGCTCCGCAGGTGAGCATCGACCTAGGAGTCAAGAGGTCACCGGTTTGATTCCTGGTCAGGGCACATGACCAGGTTGTGGGCTTGATCCCAGTGGGGTCTGTGAAGGAGGCAGCCAATCGATGACTTGCTCTCTCATAGATTTTTTTTTTAATAAATCTTTATTGTTCAGATTATTACAGTTGTTGTTCTTTTTTCCTTCCATAGCTCCCCTCCACCCAGTTCCCACCCCACCCTCTGCCCTTACCCCCCCCCCCCAACTGTCCTCATCCATAGGTGTACGATTTTTGTCCAGTCTCTTCCCACAACCCCCACACCCCTTCCCTCCCCCCGCCCCGAGAATTGTCAGTCCACTCCCTTTCTATGCCCCTGATTCTATTATATTCACCAGTTTACTCTGTTCATCAGATTTTTTATTCACTTGATTTTTAGATTCACTTGTTGATGGATTTGTACTTGTTGTTCATAATTTTTATCTTTACCTTTTTCTTCTTCCTCTTCTTAAAGGATACCTTTCAGCATTTCATATAATACTGGTTTGGTGGTGATGAATTCCTTTAGCTTTTTCTTGTCAGTGAAGCTCTTTATCTGACCTTCTATTCTGAATGATAGCTTTGCTGGATAAAGTAATCTTGGTTGTAGGTTCTTGCTATTCAACACTTTGAATATTTCTTGCCACTCCCTTCTGGCCTGCATAGTTTCTGTTGAGAAATCAGCTGACAGTTGTATGGGTACTCCCTTGTAGGTAACTGAGTTTCTTTCTCTTGCTGCTTTTAAGATTCTCTCTTTGTCTTTTGCCCTTGGCATTTTAATGATGATGTGTCTTGGTGTGGTCCTCTTTGGATTCCTTTTGTTTGGGGTTCTCTGCGCTTCCTGGACTTGTAAGTCTATTTCTTTCACCAGGTAGGGGAAGTTTTCTGTCATTATTTCTTCAAATAGGTTTTCAGTATCTTGCCCTCTCTCTTCTTCTGGCACCCCTATAATTCGGATGCTGGGACTCTTGAAGTTGTCCCAGAGGCTCCTTACACTATCTTCATATTTTTGGATTCTTTTTTCTTTTTGCTTTTCTGGTTGGGTGTTTTTTACTTCTTCGTATTTCAAATCTTTGACATGATTCTTGGGATCCTCTTGTCTGCTGTTGGATCTCTGTATATTATTCTTTATTTCGGTCAGTGTATGCTTAATTTCTAGTTGATCCTTTTTCATATCCTCGAGGGTCTCACTAAATTTATCAGCGGTTTCTAGAAAATTCTTGAAAAACCTTATAACCGTGGTTTTGAACTCTATATCCAGTAGTTTGCTTTCCTCCATTTCTGTCATTTGTGACCTGTTTCTTTGTCTCCGCATTTTTTATGCTTCCCTGTGTTGGTAGAGTGGCTTTCTGTACTAGGTGTCCTATAGGGCCCAGTGGCTCAGCCTCCCCAATTACCTGGGGTGGACACTCTTGGTGCACCCCTTTGTGGGCTGTGTGCACAGTCTTGTAGTTAACACATTGTTTGCGGGTAGTTTTTATCACGCGCTAACAGGTGGCGTGGGCCATTTTTGCTAATTTTTTGCGCAAATGGCAATGTTCAGTAAAATTACGATAACTTTAGTTTACGTATTTATACGTTACCCGCATTCTACCACTAGTCTATAAAAAACGTATTAATACGTGTCCCGCGCTCTACTACACTGGTAGAATGTATAAATACGTAAAACGTATAAATACGTTTCCTGCATACAATGTGTTAAGTCTTGATTGTTGGTATCACTGGGAGGAATTGACCTCCAGGCCAATTGTCTGTCAGAATCAGCTGTGTCTACAGTGGGAGAACTTCTGTGCTGAAGACACCCTTATGGGGCAAGACTTGCTTCAGTGGGGCTTTGGTGCTCACTGAGTCTGCCCCCTGAGTGTGTCCATTATGGATCTGAGGAGTTGTAATCTGGATGGTCCCAATCTGACCACTGGGTACAGAGGCTCTTGGATCTCTAAGGAGGTACTAATTTAGCCTCTGCCTGAGGCTACCCAGCAGGATCTATGGAGAGATCTGCAGGTTCCTCTTCCTTGTTTGGGTTTTGGAGGTGCCCAGATGAGGCCCAGCTGTGAAGCAATGCAAGCTGCTGTGGGACCTTGGGCCTTCTTTTGGATGTTCTGGGTCTTTCTGACCCAGCTGCAGTTTGTTAGGTAATTTTAGATCTCAAAGGGCCAGCCCATTCATATGCAAAAGCCTCTGCACATAGCTTGGGTGGGGCGGGGTCTCAGGGAATCAACAGGAGGAGCAAACAGGTATGGCTAATCCTCAGTCCTACCCTAAGAGGCCCCGTGTCTCAGTGTCCCGGTAATCGCTGCAAGCACCTCTGAGAGAAAGCTGCCCTTGAGTTCCGCCCGCTGCCAGACAGTCCAGTTTCTCCCCGTATGAGTCTGGGTCCCCAGAGACTCGCCCGGAACTGGAGTCAGGGCCGTTGGGAGCTTGTGCCTCCCTCCCGATTGCGAAAGACACCGGAGTCCTCCGTTGCCAGCCCCTTTCTGCACACGCGTACCTCTGCACATTTGAACTGAGTCTTTTTTAAATTTTTTATTTTATTGGGGTGACTGAGTCTTAAGGAGTAAATTAGCATTTCAGATAGTGGGCCCAAAACAAAGGCAGAAGAATGAGAGAAGCCAACATTTTAGTCAGCTTTTGGGCATGGTCAGACCTTTGAATGACTAGGAGTGTGGATGTTGATTTGTGTTTTATACAAACTACTCTCACCTTAGCTGGTTTGGCTCAGAAGATAGAATGTTGACCTCCGAACTAAAGGGTCCAGGGTTCTATTCTGGTCCAGGGCACATGCCTGGGTTGTGGGCTCGATACCCAGTTGGGGGCTTGCAGGAGACAGCCAATCAATGATTCTCTCTCCCTCTCTCCCTTCCTCTCTGAAATCAATAAAAATATATTTAAAAAATATATAAAATAAAGGTAATTGGTATTCAAACTACTCTGACAGTGGAATGGAGACCAGAATGTAGGGAATAGACAGAAAGCAGAGAGCAGATATAGGGAGTGAAATTTATGAAGTCCTGAAGGTGGTAAAGAATAGAGAAAAGTGGATGAGTTCAACTGATAGGACAGACGCAGTGGTCCATTTCTGGCTTTGGTTTTTCTAGTGACATTTTTTCTTTAAGTTTCTTTCACTTGGAAATCCATGCTCCCCACCTCACATCTTCCTTCCCGCCCCTGAGCCTGTGGATTCATGCATACACAGCTGCTCTGAGCTTTATTCTATTTCAATTTTTTGACTAAGCAATACATTCCTATAACTGAAAAAGTTAAAATCAGCTGAAAGGGTGTAAATGAGGACTCCCAACCACTCAGTCCCACACTCTTTCCCCCTTGCCCCTTAGAGCTACCGCTTTTATTACTTTCTTACGGATCCTTTCAGTGACTCCTTGTTCAAATGCCAAGTACATACACATATAATTATTACTTTTATTTCCTTCGTACACAGCCAGGGTCCTGCTTTGTGCCTTTCTAAATCAGCACAGAGAGCTTCCTCATTCTTCTTTATAGCGGCACCACTGCCCATTGGTTTAGCTTAATTAGTCTGTTCTGAGTTAATTCCCTGGACCTTGCTATTGGCTTTGCTGAGCAGCCTCCAGGTTTACCTGGTAAACCAGTGTATTTTCTTTTCTTTTTTCTATAGAGAATACTTTTTATTGTTCAGGTATCATATATACAATTTAATGTGTGAACATTTACAGGCATGGAGTTCAATTCCAAATCTCCATGGCACCCCATACACTGCACCACGCGCTCCTGCTTGGGATTAGCCCAACAGGAATGAGACACCAAGTTATTGCTTTGTGAACAAAGAGCTTCAATTGAATAGAACAGAGCCCAGGATCCTAATTCGTAACACCCTGTGTACATATGAATAAAACCTAAAGATGTGTTTAAAAGTTATTAAAATGGAACCCCATTTCTCAAAAAGTCACTAAGAAGTGCACCCGTATCTACAGACCCGATTAAATTATGCATACATAAAACCTGTACACGAGACACACTGTTTCTCAAAATAACAGCGCCTCCTCTGGGACCTGGGGGGTGACAGGCAGCAAAAAACGCTTCATGCCTACCCTTTTCAAGTTTACTCGAATCACCAAGATGTGAAATAAATACGCAAATAAAGCCTCAGTACCTTAAAGGAACATGTCATTTCAAAGAATCTCCCATGTGTAGAGTTAATTTTCAGTTAAAAAACAAACAACATAAAATCAGCAGGCTTTGTTTCTACGTGTTTTGTAAAATCCAAAAGCCCCTTTTGAAAAGGGGATTTTTAAGTGTGTTCAATACCACCTATTAATTAGTTGCTAAGCGGAGTCTGCCTCCTACTGAACGCAGGATTTGATATCTGAAGATGCTAGATAAACACTTTTTTCTAAAGATAAATATTTAGTGGACAGGGAGCCAGCAATGACTTTAGCACTGAAAGTTACTATTGATTTGAATCACATAGATTTGACATTTCAACAGCTAAGCATGCGGGGGTTTTGTTAGCCCAGGGGATGGATTTAAAAGGTTTGAAAACTTGTAGCACCACTTTCAGAGACAGAAGAATGGGGTTCAAAATAAAACATAAGCTTAATGAATAGAGAACCAGTACTTGTTGCCTTCTGATGACTCGTCCAGAGTTAAGGAGACACTTCAGCACCAGAAAAATACTAAGGACTCCAAGAGGGCAAGTCCAACTCCAGGAGGCCAACAGGCCTTTCAGTGGGAAGGCAAGTCAAAGCTTAGCTTGTCCCCCCAGGCCGAGGAGTCTCCCCATCTGTGCCGGTGAGCGTGGTTTGAGATTTTTTTCCCCTTGCAGACTCGTCTTCCCTTTGTTTCCACCTGTTGCATTTCCGATGCTTCTCCATCTTCTCCGAGGTCTTGCTGGAATCGGCTGGACTCTGGTCCCCAGGATTCATGTAGGATTTCTCTATGATGACCAAAGCCTCTTTTATGTAGCTCTGCATCGCAGACACGGCGGCACAGATGGCCTGGCTGCCAAACCCGTGGGTCAGCAGGCTGAAGTGAGACAGGTGGTTCTGAATGTTCGCCTCTAAGACCGGGGCCGGCCGGTTGTTCCCGTTGGGTGTTCGGTCTTGGTGGAGAAGGTCCGTGAATTCTTTACACACTTGCTGTGCGGCCAGCAGCATGTTCTTCCTCGTTGCCATCTCATTCTGTCCTCCAAGATGAGGTTTAGTTAAGTACTCGGCCACCGGTTTACTAGGAAACTCAGCTTCACAGACGTGCGCGAAGTCCCGAGCCAAATGAACGGCCTCCCCTTCTACTAAGGACGTCAGGAGGGTGACGTGTGCAGCCTTCCGTCTGCCGGCTGGAAGGTTCAGCCCAATCTTGTCCAGCTTCACCCGCAAGGACCAGCCTCCATTTTTAGACTTGGCTCTTCTGAGAACACCTCCCAGTACTGAGGCATTTAAGCACTCAGGCGGGGACAGTCGCCTCTGGACTTCGGCAACTGTCACTGTGTATTTCGACGTGCGGTTCAGGAGGGACAATCTTCCGCGGACGGAGCAGAAGACCTCACTGGGGTTCATCACAGCCCCCACCAGCTCCTTCTGACAGGGGAGACTCAAGGGATTCTTGGTCATTGAAATGGGACCTTTGCGAATCCCAGTCTGATCATGCAGAAGCCGGTGCTGCTCATCCACGATCTGCACCTCGTCCATCGGTTGCCCCAGGTCAGGAAGGCCCAGGTTCTCCGCCAGCCCCGCTGCGTCCAGGGCGCGCGCGTGGGGCAGCAGCTGGTCCGAGCGGTGGAAGCCATCCCTGCGGGCGCTCATAGCGCCGCCGTCCTGCCCGGAGAGATGGGGTAGCAGGCCGGCCGGGCGCCCGTGGTGCGAGGGCCAGCCGGCAGCCTCCTGGCTCTGGCGGCCGGGCCAGGCCTGCGGCTGACTGCCCGCGGGCGCCGGCTGGTGCAGGGGGTTGATGGCAGCGTCCGCTTCTCCCAGAGGCGAGGAGGGGTCTGCCGACTGGGAATAAGTCAGCGGCTGGTAGGGAGGTAGGAAGTAGAGTGGTGGCTGGTATTCGGCGACTCCGGGGTGGGAGAGGGCCGGCGCGGCGCTGTAGAGATGTTGCCCGGCCGAGGAGAGGTGGGGGAGGCGCGGGTTCCCATTGCTGCTCCCGTCCTGGCGATCCTGGGGAGGCGCGCCTTCGAAGCCCGGCGGCGAACCCCCGGGCGCTCCGCCGCCCCAGGCTCTCCAAAGCGCCGGGTTCGAGTTCCCGGCCCCGGAGGAAGGCGCTCGGTGCAGGCCGCTCTCGCCCACCAGCCCACTCATGTTCGCGTCGCCGAGCAAAAAAAGCAAACCAGTGTATTTTCTTTGCTCCTCTGTTTTTAGAGTTTTTCCCCCCTCATCAACTTCCTAGCAACTGACTGCATTTCTACGCCCCTTAATGAGGGATCACTGAAGGCTTCCTCTCCTCCTGCCTTCTCAGCTAATGCACACAGTGGGCGCCTTCTCAGCTAATGCACACAGCGGGCGCCAACCCTTCCTTATGGCCCTCAGGGCAGCAGCTCCCACCTGTTCCTTCTGGTGATTGAAAACAGGCTCGGAGGCTCTTCCTTTTGCATCTCTCGTCTCAGGTGGTTTTCATCCTCCTGGGAACAGGCGTGCTGGGGGGAAACCTCGGTTATAAATGCACATAATTTAATTGTAAACACCTGTTGACAGAGCTGCGCCTTGGCGGAACCAGTAAGAAGTTAGGTGTTTTCTTCCTCTTTTTGTTCATTTTTAGCCTGCGTTTTAATATTTGTTGTCTGATTGCTAACTTACGAGCACAGCGCTCTTCTGTGTTAATGAACGTGTCGGCGTTTCCCCGCCTGAGTTTGGTGGCCTGCCCCGGCTGTGTCAGTGCTGCTGCCAACAAGCCCGCCGGCTGGCGAGGGCCATGGGCACCATGATTAGAATCTTCCAGTGCTTCTCCTGCCAGGAAGGGGACCGATTCCAGGTCAACAAGGCGGGATGAAGATGCTCCCGCAGAGAGAGCTCACGGACGCCTCCCGGTGAGTCCCAGCTCCCCTCCCCTGCGGTCCAGGCCGGCGAGGTGCACACCCAGGACAGCCTCCGGGCACATGGTCTCCTGTGACTCTGCCACAGACACAGCGTAATTTCCTTGGAGATGGGAAGCACAGGGGCGCAAACACGAGGACCTTCGTTTTCCGTGCACGTCGTCCGTGTGTGGCCTTTCCTGTATCACCTGTGGGTTTCCAAGTATTGTAAATTCTGTGTGAGGCTCTCATCAATTCTCAACACCCTGGTGCAGCAGAGATGTAGCTAGTTATAGAACCAGTAACTATAACTATAGTTACAGCTAGTTACAGTAGTTATACCTGGAGCTTTGTCCAGGTGTCTGTAAATGGATGTTGTTTTTTGGGCCAGAAATGAAGCCTGGGGTGCTTTATGTTGTGGCAGCAAAGTTTCTAATGAATGGCAAATACTCAGAAAGCTTAGTCAGCCAAGCACAGCTGATAGGGATTGATGGAAAGCGTGTGTCTGGCCAGTAACCAGCTGGGTAGCAAACTGATTCACATCTCAAGACAGCCAGGAGTTAGTGTGATAAATCCACACATGAAACCTTACAGTGCAGTGTTCGGGGCCTCCTCAAGGTCTAAAACATGTCACTCTGATGTTTATGGAGCTGCCTCAAATGGACCTGAGCAGGATGTACTGCCCTTGCATGATGCTATTCTGTACAAACCCTGCATTAAGACTACAGTGACTGTATTTACAACAGTCTTCTTCCCACTCTCTATGGGAAAAACTTAAGTAAAAAAATTTTAACAGTAATTTTTTAGGAACTTATTTTTGGATTCCAAATAACAATTTTATTTTTATTACATTGATAGAGCAAATGGTAATTTATGTATTTTTTCTAGAACTTTTTTTATTGAGGTATATTTGATATATAACATTATATTAGTTTTAGGTATACAACATAATGATTCAATATTTGTCTATATTGTCAAATGATCACCACAATAAGTCTAGTTACCATCTGCCACCATACATAGTTACAAACATTTTTTCCTTGTTATGAGAACTTTTAAGATCTATCGCTCTCTTAGCAACTCTCAAATATGCAATACAGTATTGTTAACTATAGTCACATGCTATATGTTAATATTGCAATTCTTCACAATACCTTTTTAGTGATTTTAGAATTCCTCAGGAATTTTTTTTTCTTCAAATTCAGTTTGGCTACTGTATTATCTAACATTTAGAATAAAAGGCTCAGTTGGTCAGACTCGCACTTTGATTTATTCAAGTGAAATTTATAATTGCTTTTGATCAAGTTGATTTTGATCAACTTAAGTTTCCAACCATTTAACGGTTGGCAGCTAACGAGAAGGCAATGGGAAATCCTGGAAGAAATGAGCTACTTCTAGAACCTCATCTGCCACGAATCAGCGGAAGGGTGGGTGCCTCACAGTCCTGTCCGATCCGAGCCCTGCTCTCTGTGGGCTCCATGCTTTACTCCGCCCATAACTGCAGTCATTCTGCCGTTTATGGTGCCTCTTTCTTGGTCAGGCGCTGTGCTCAGTAAGGCTGCCAGATAAACTAGTGTGTGTCCCATGCAGTATACTAAAGAAAAGTATTCATTGTTCATCAGAAATTCACATTTAACTAAGTGTCCCATATATTTGTTAAATATAGCAATCTGATGCTAAGCACGTTTAAAAGTATGTTGACGTATCCCTCAAATTTGTAGGGAGATTTAATTCTCCCCATTTACATATACAAAATATTAAAAATGTTAAGG
Source organism: Myotis nattereri (assembly GCF_964212035.1). Classification (NCBI taxonomy): domain Eukaryota; kingdom Metazoa; phylum Chordata; class Mammalia; order Chiroptera; family Vespertilionidae; genus Myotis; species Myotis nattereri. Next base: position 41,079,912 of record NC_138079.1, read on the forward strand.
GATTTGCTTAGAGTCCCATTGTTGGTGACTGGTAGAGCCGCTCACACTATCTCCTTTTGGCTGCAAAACCTTCTTTCCCTGCTCCCTGCCTGCCTCCCCGAGTCCTGGCCCTTGACCTGTGATGTCGTGTAGTGAGTGCATTTTCAGCAGCAGCCACTCGCTCTGGCTCATGATGAGCTGCTGTTTGATCTCCTGAGTGTTTAGGTCTGAGCCAGAAGTATGTGGCCCTGGGGCAAAGTGCTAGACTCATTTAGAATCTGCGCCTGGTTCAAACCTTCCTGCAAATAGCCCTTTGGAAACTGTCCTTAGGTGCTAAAAATGAAAATAAAAAATGTAATATAGATAAAAGGAGGATGCGATTTCATTTGTCATTATGAATCTCAAAGCCTGGGAGTTAGACATTTTCTTTTTCCTTTTTGTGCCAAAAGGACCCTCAGTTGATTGATAAGCTAATGCAAGACCTGGACGCCAATAAGGACAACGAAGTGGATTTTAATGAATTTGTGGTTAGGGTGGGCGCCCTGACAGTTGCTTGTAATGATTACTTTGTAGAACAATCGAAGAAGAAAGGAAAGTAGAGATAAGTAGCAAGCTAATCTAAAGGCAGAAATATATCCAAAGTTAATTACTTATTATTCATTTATCCCCTTCAAAGTTATAGATACTGTAATGCAGCGGTTCTCAACCTGTGGGTCGCGACCCCTTTGGGAGTTGAACGACCCTTTCACAGGGGTCGCCTAAGACCATCAGAAAACACATATATAATGACATATAGTTTTTGTGATTAATCACTATGCTTTAATTATGTTCAGTTTGTAACAATGAAAATACATCCTGCATATCAGATATTTACATTACGATTCATAACAGTAGCAAAATTACAGTTATGAAGTAGCAACGAAAATAATTTTATGGTTGGGGGTCACCACAACATGAGGAACTGTATTAAAGGGTCGTGGCATTAGGAAGGTTGAGAACCACTGCTGTAATGCCATTTATAGATAGAATATACACATAATTAATTGCTAGTATAAGTAAAGGATGTATATCTTCATATATTGACTTTAAAGAAATATTTCAAATCTCATATGTGCTACTTGAAGCTTTCCTCTTATTAAAGCTGTTATATACATTTTTTGTTTGTCAGAGAACATAAAAAAAATGTAGCTACTTTCAAATGAGACTAGAACTTAGCAAAATTCTAAGACCGATGTTCACCATACTTAAATTATATTTTGAGCTTCTTTCCTATTTTTTTTAAAAATATATTTTATTGATTTTTTACAGAGAGGAAGGGAGAGAGATAGAGAGTTAGAAACATTGATGAGAGAGAAACATCGACCAGCCGCCTCCTGCACATCCCCCACTGGGGATGTGCCCGCAACCCAGGTACATGCCCTTGACCGGAATCGAACCTGGGACCCTTCAGTCCACAGGCCGACTCTCCATCCACTGAGCCAAACCGGTTTCGGCATCCTATTAAAGAAATTAAGTGGCTTCTGATTCTGCTTCAAATGGAAGGAGCTCTAAACAGAGATTTCTCCTGTTATTTCATTTGAGATCTGTTTCTTTGTCTCCTTACTTTGGCTGACTCTTTTGTTTGTTTCTATGTATTAAGTAGAGCTGCTATATCTCCCAGGTTTAGTAGTGTGGCCCTATGTAATAGATGTCCTGTAGGACCCAGTGGTGTAGCCTCTCTGTCACTTTAGGCGAACACCCCCTCCCCCCGCAACCCCCCACCCCGCTGTGAACTATGTGCATTCTCCTGTTGAAGTTGAGCCTTGATAGCTATTGCATGTCAATGGGAGGGATTTATCCCCAGGCTGATCAGCTGTGAGGGCTGGCAGCAACTACAGTGGAGGATCACCGATGCAGGGGCTGACCCCACAGAGCAGGACTTTCTTCAGCAGGGCTCTGGTGCCTGCTGAGTCTGCCCCTTGAGTGTGTTGATTGTGGAGGTGATGGGTGGTGTTTTGGTATAGTCTGAAACTGTCCTCTGGGTGTGGTAGCTCTGGGGCTTCCTGGGAGGTACAGGCCAAACGTCAGTTGCGCCTGTGCCCTGCCCAGGGCCACCCAGCATGAGCTACAAAGAAATCAGATAACTGCTACTTCTGCTGGGCTTAGAGGTTTCTGATAGAGGCCAACTGTGAACCAAGGCTGGTTGCCACTAGTGCCCACCTGGGGCCATGTAGCAAGAGATACAGGGCATGATGCCAAAGCCAGATACTACTTGTTTGAGAGGTTTTAGGAAAGTCAACAGCATGAGACCAGACAGTCCATTTGTATGGAAAAGCTTGGGTGGGCCTAAAAGTTGGATTGGGTGGGATCTCTGGGAATCACCAGGGTGGGGCAACAGTGTGTTAGCCAGGAGACTCAGATACGGCGCCTGCCTGCTGGTCTGGGGGGCTCAGCTCAGCAAAGGAACAATGGCCTTTGCCAGCACTTGGGTTTGGTAGAAAGCTACCCCTCCAGCCCTGTCCTGAACCAGACAATTCAGTTCCTCCCCATATGTTCCTGGAGCTTTTCAAGCTGCTGCTTAGTGCTGGAGCTCAGAAGTAGTGAGTGTGAGTAAGTTCATGCACAGGCCCTTTAAGAGGAACTGCCTGGGACTCCAGCAGATCTCCATCTCAACCACAATCTCCACTGGTTTTCACAGCCAGAAGTTATGGAGACTTCTCTTCCTGGCTCTGGAACCCTGGGCTGTGGGGACTGGTGTGGGGCTCGGATCCCTCCACAGCTGAGATGTCCCTTCTGATTGTTATCCACCACAAGAGGGTGTGAGACCAGTCCTTCCCCATCTCCACCCCTCCTACCAGTCTTGATGTGGATTCTTCTTTACATCCTTAGTTATAGGACTTATACTTAGCTAGATTTCGGGCAGTTTGAATGATGGTTGGTCTGTAGTTTAGTTGCAATTTTGATACGGTTGTGGGAGGAGACAAGTACTGCATTTACCCATTCTGCCATCTTGACCGGAAGCCTCCCAACTGTTAATTTTTTTCCTTTAAATAGATTAATAGTTCTTGTCTCCCTCAATTCAATTCTTAGCAGATAGAACAGGGAGAATTTGGAGGTCAGAGCACTCAAGAGAAGAAATGCATATCCTGGGAATTACTTTTCCTGTCTCTTGAAAATTTATAAGAAAAAATGAGAAAAAAATCAAACACATATTTCAGAGGTGTTTAGACTTTTTTCTTAGAAGAGGTCACACTACTTATGCAAGAGAAAATCTGACTCTTTCTCAGGGACCTTTAAACTTTCATTCAATTTGATCCAAAGTTTACATATTCTAAAACGGGTCACCAAATCATGCCATGTAAGTCCAAAAATTTCCTCATGTTCTATGTGAGGAAGGATATTCTCAACATAGAAAATAAATGAAAATAAAACACACAAGGTTCATTTCATGCAACTTCTAAAAATTGATCAAAAGTGAGAAAAAGCAATTTATGTGTCAAATTACATTTTAAATGTGTAAGATTTACTAGAAAGCTCCTTTCTAGTAAAGGAGAGGTTTTCTATTTTGTGTATATTAGGTACATACAATAAGTTTGTAAGAGGCAAGATTGATTATTTCTCTTGCCCAGAGGCACTGGCCTTTGCATTTTCTGGGGTTTAAATGAACTTTAAACAACATTTAAGGGTCAGCTCTGAATTAGCACATTCTTTTTTTTTTTTTTTTAAATATATATATATATTTTTTTTTTTTTTATTTTTTTTTTAAAATATATTTTATTGATTTTTCACAGAGAGGAAGGGAGAGAGATAGAGAGTTAGAAACATCGATGAGAGAGACATCGATCAGCTGCCTCCTGCACATCTCCTACTGGGGATGTGCCTGCAACCCAGGTACATGCCCTTGACCGGAATCAAACCCGGGACCCTTTAGTCCGCAGGCCGACGCTCTATCCACTGAGCCAAACCGGTTCGGCTTAAATATATATTTTATTGATTTTTTACAGAGAGGAAGGGAGAGAGATAGAGAGTCAGAAACATCGATGAGAGAGAAACATCCATCAGCTGCCTCCTGCACATTCCCCACTGGAGATGTGCCCGCAACCCAGGTACATGCCCTTGACCGGAATCAAACCTGGGACCCTTGAGTCCGCAGGCCGATGCTCTATCCACTGAGCCAAACCGGTTTTGGCTGAATTAGCACATTCTGATGTGTAACATTTTCCCAGTGTGGTTATTGGAAGACAACGCTTATAGGAGACAATAGGACAGGTCTGCTTGGGTCCCTGGATTTGGGATGTGGCTGACAATACAAATAACTAGAAACCATTAAACAAAAACCTTAAGTTTTACTTTTAAAAACAAAAATTTCACTCCAAGACTAGTGGGATTGAGGAAGACTTTCCAGCAGCAGAAGCTTAAAGTCATGTCTTTGATAAGGCAAAGAATGGAGGAAGAGAGAATTTGGACAAAGTCATGGGGTATGAAGCAACAGGGTGTGTTTGGGGAAATGCCAGTGGTTTGGGGCACCCCAAAGTGTGGGATGTGGGAGAGCAGGACACAGGGCTGGAGATATAGACAGGACTCAAAATCAGAAAGGGTCTTCCTTGCCTTAGCCAGTTTGGCTCAGTGGATAGAGCATCGGCCTGTAAACTGAAAGGTCCGGAGTTCAATTCAGGTCAAGGGCACATGCCCAGGTTGCAGGCTCACTTCCTAGTAGGGGGCATGTAGGAGGCAGCCAATGAATTATTCTCTCTTATTATTGATGTTTCTATCTCTCTTTCCCTCTCCCTTCCTCTCTGATATCAATAAAATATATATGTATATATATTTTCGAAAGGGTCTTCCTTGGGTGCTAATGTGAGAAATTTGAAATTTATCCTGATTGTTATGAGAAACTAATGTAGGATTTAATGCATTTTTTTTCTTCTAACTTAGAGCAGTTTCTAAATATCCCCCTAAATTTTTAAAATCTTTAAAGCAGTGGTTCTGAACCCTAACTTCACTTACACTCATCCAAAGTATTTTTTAAAATATATTTTTATTGATTTCAGAGAGGAAGGAAGAGGAAGAGAGAGAGAGAAACATCAATGATGAGAGAAAATCATTGATTGGCTGCCTCCTGCATGCCCTATACTGGGGATCGAGCCCACAACCAGGCATGTGCCCTTGACCAGAATTGAACCTGGGACCCTTCAGTCTGCCAGCTAACGCTCTACCCACTGAGCCAAACCAGCTAGGGCTCACCCAAGGTATTTCTAGAAATATAGATGAATAAACTCCACCCCCACAGGTTCTGATTCAGCTGGTTTGATGATGGGCCCAGGCATCAACATTCAAGCATCAGATGATTCTAAATGCAACCAGGGTTGAAAATTACTGCTTTTATGGTGAATCATTTAATCAAATAATCAGATCAATGTCTGGCTGAGAAGTGTCTAGAACAGCATCTATTCCAACTTTAATGTGTATTTAAATCTCCTAGACATCTACTTCTACATTAGTAGGTCTGGGCTGGGCCTGAAATTCTGCATTTCTAACAAACCCCAGGGGATGCTGATGGTGCTGATAGAAATGATCTAGATGCCAGGATAAAGGGAAAGAATTTGGAAAGTATGGAGGTGTCATTTTGGAAGTGAGTACCTGTAGATTAGTTCTTACTGAGGTATACTCCCTTTTGAAGAATATAAGACAACATAAGAACATTAGGCACAGAGGGAGCCAGGGAGAAGGGGAGAGAGGTGGGAGACACTAGGAAAGAACATTCCCTAGGGCCCTGGAAGGAAGGCTTGCCATCCGACTGCCTCAGGTCAAAGGTCTTGGGTAAGTTATTTAACTTCTTTAAGCCTCATTTTCCTGGCATGTCTCAACTAGGGCCACTTATTGAACATTAAGATTTCCAGGCCCCAACCCAGTCCAAATGAATCAGAAGGGAGGAGGATTGGTGAGAATCTGCACTAGGTAAATGTTATGTACCCTTAATCTGCAAAACTAGAACTCTGGTGGTTAAAATAAGATAGCAAGTGCCTAATCTTATTGATCATAAGTGCTCAATAATCATGGAGATGAAAATGGTGTAATGGTGATAGAGTGAACATATCTGATCCAGCCTAGATTCCACAACACATGGGTTTTACTCAACCTACACTCTGAGGTTGGCACCAGGGCAGGGGGGCATTATTTAATGCAGCTGGTCCTGAGGTCAACCATGGCATCACTTCTCTGGATTTTAATTGAGGCCTAGATGTTATCTCTAGGGAGGAAAGATCAGGGAGTCTAAACCAAATGACCAGTGGTATAAAAGGTCAGGGGGATCTAAACCGAATGACCAGCCATATGCTAGGGAAGAAAAGGTCACCCTGGGGGCGAGGTCCCCCCTACAATTGTCCTTTGCTAGGCACTCGGGCTTCCCACCCTGGTGATCTTCAGCACCTGGCCCATTGTCCTTGCTCTGCTCATGTCTTTTTAACTCCCTAGCACAGTGGCATTATAGGCAATGTTAATGTTTTCTTTATACTTTTATCTAACTTATGATGTTTAAACAGTAATTTTTTAAAAGTTCCATTATATATTTTTATTAGAGAACTAGTAGCCCTGTGCACTAGCTCGCTGCCGCCCTCCTGTAGCTCCCCCCACCCCCCTTCTCCCACCCCTCCCCCTCATAGCTTGCTGCCCTGCCCCCTCCTGTAGCTCTCCACCACCTGCTTGTAGCTCACTGCCCCACCCTCCTGCTGATCCGTGATCTGGTCATTATGAAATGACCATTTGCATATTATATCTTTATTATATAGGATTCCCACTACTCTAGGTTTCATGTCTTTATTCTTCCCTTATACCACCTTACCAATTAAAATGTCCTTTTCTCCCAAACCACTTCCCCAGCCATACTTTTCTCTTACCACATCCCTCTCTAAGCTGTTTTTCTTTTCTTTCTAACCCTAGGACCCACTACAGCACCAACAAATCAGAGAAGTTAAGTACATGCATTTTTGTTGTTATTGTTATCAATCCTCACACGAGGGTATTTTTTCCATGATTTTTTTTAGAGAGGGTGAAAAGGAGAAAGGGGGAGAGAGAGAGAGAGAGAGAAATATTGATATGAGAGAGATACACTGATTGGTTGCTTTCTGCACGTGCCCCAACTGGAGGCCAGGGAACGAACCTGCAACAGAAGTATGTGCCATTGATCGGGAATTGATCCTTGGGTGTGCAGGTCGAGGCTCTAACTACTGGACACACTGGCCAGGGCAGCACATGCTTTTTGAAATGAACCTCACTTGAGAATGCCAAGGATTTTCTTTGTTCACATCATCATCATTATAAAGCTTTTCCACTGGGCAGTCATAGTGCCAACCCAATAAAAGAGCCATCTGCCCCTTCATTGAGCGAGAGCAAATTATCATGTGATGGTCCCTGGAGTTCCATAGGGATAAACAGGAAATAATCTTTTTAAAGGGGCGATTGGCAAATACCCCTCTATACAATTCCCAAATGATAGAAATACGGTCATCAAATATTATCTAGTACTGTGGCAGGCAGTTATGAGACAAGCTAGTAAGCCAGGACAAGCGGAAGAGGGAAACTGAGACAGGTAGTTAAGCAGCAGTTTGTAGCCGACTAGTAAATCCTATCTTCCCTAAACCAAGGACACTTAAGAGCAAATGGTTTGTACTTCTCCCCAGCCAGGGGGTAAATGCTTAAATCACCCTACTCAGGGAGACAGCAGAAATCTAATTAGTGCCATTTGCCAACCACACCGAAGGACAGATGAAGTTAAGGGAATAAATCTCGTTTTGGCACATCAATATAAACTGATGACTATTCTATTGAGATCCTCCCCTAAGATCCCCCCTAATCTCCCAAACCTTTAAAAACCCTCAAAATGAAGGTCCCCACATGCTCTCCCAGGGCCCTTTCTTTGCCTTTACAATTTGTTTCCTAAGCCCATTTCTTCCCCACATTACTTCTTCTACCTCAAATAAATGTTCTCTTATAGTTTGAGTCTTGGCTCTGAATTCTTTCCTAGCCAGAACTCAAGTACCCAGGGTGCTGAACCCAGGTCTGGTCTGACTCCACTGGTGTAATACCTGGTGCCATCCACACCTCTGCCAATAGTACCATCAAAGAACAACTGAAAGTTAAGGCCCAAGAATATTTTAAAACCCCTGATCTCCACCTAAGCAGTTTCAATTTTAGAGGCTCTTTTTCCATACAACATTAACACACACTTACTACCTTGGGAAATTAATACATTTTACAAATCATGTGAGTGCATTGGCATTGGCCACAAATGCATCTGATATCTTGTTCATTAAGTTGTAGTGAAGATACGGCTTTTTGGAAGATAACTTAAAAACAAACAGTATCCTGGGATTTTTTTCTTAAAAAAAAAAAAAAGCTTCTCATTCCCGCCCCTTCCAATTCCTCCCAGCCCCTGGTTGAGAAATCTAAGGCTCTTCTGATCTCTTACCTCAGGGGTGGGAAACCTTTTTCTGCCAAGGGCCATTTGGATATTTATAACATCATTCATGGGCCATACAAAATGATCAACTTAGAAATAAAAATTAGCCTGCTATATTTGGTCAAACATTTATTTAACTCACCTCTAATGCCTTGGCAGGGCCAGACCGAATGATTTCTCGCACCAGACGTTCCCGGACATTCCCCACCCCTGTCTTACCTAAAGGACTCCTCCTCATCCCTCCTGGTCCTATTTCCTTGCTTTATCTTCTTTTCACTTCTAGTATCAGAAATTATCTGGTTTATGTGTGATCATTAAGTGTCTGCTATGTGTGTGTCCCCCAAATTCATATGTCGAAGCCCTACATCCCAAGGTGTATTTGAGGTGGGGCCTTGCGGGGGAGGTAATTAGGTCGTGAAGGTGGAGCCCTCATGGATAGGATTAGTGCCCTTATGAGAAGAGGCAGGAGACAGTCTCTTTCTCAGCTATCTGAGGACACAGCAAGAAGGCAGCTGTCTGTAAATCAGAAAGATGTCCTTCACCAGAACCCAGCCATGGTGGGACGCTGGTCTCGGACTTCCAGCTTCAAGAACTGTGAGTTACAAATGTCTGTTGTATTGATCTATTCAGATCCTCCCCTAAAATCCCCCCTAACCTCCCACCCTGTCTGTGGTATTTATTATAGCAGCCCAACTCAGGGGTCTGTCCTCACCAAATGGTGAGGTCCAGGAGAGCAGATCTGAGTCAACCTTGTTTACTGCTGTTTCCCCGGCATCTACAACAATGCCTCGAACATAGTAAATGCTCAGAAATGATTTATTAAATGCATTGTGAATGGTGAGAAGTTCAAGTCTCGAAAGGTCAGCTGCCACATCATTCTTTTCATTTAAATCCCTCTCGGTCACAAGTTAGGCTTTTATGGCCACTCTCAGACTCAACCAGTCTGCGCTGCAAAATCATTCACTTCAAAGGCTTGGGGAAGTTAATGACCCTCCCAATGAAAGCTTAGGCTCTGGAAGAAAACTGTTGGGAAATTACAAAAGAAAATGCAACGATCACTTTGGAGAAGAAAGAAACGAGACAAGGATTTGAATTTCAGCACACGAAAGGACAGCTGTGGAAAGAAGGAAATTAGGGGGAAGAAGACTGACATTTCTCAAGGTCAGGCCTTGTCCCCATGTTTTACCCATGCTACGCCACCGAATCCTCTCAATAAACCTATGAAGAAATAGTAGCCCCATTTCACAGATAAGGAAACTAAGTTTCAAAATGGTAAATCGATTTTCTCAGGAATTTTAATACATGATGAAGCCAGGGTTCAAGCTGAGGTCTGGCAGACTCCATGCCTGTGTGTGTGTGTGTTTCCCATCCCACACCCCTGCCCTCTCTGCTCTGAGGACATGGTGGGGGGAAGCAGAGCGGGTGCTGACATTACACGGATGCTAAAAGACCATTGGGAACCAGATTGAAGGACACCTCCCACGCTCTCACCATCGATATTGATTTCAAATATTCCTTAGAAGCACCTGAGTCACAGCTGCTTCCTCTGTTTTGAAACAAAGGGTCTAATTCATTGTCCTTTTTACCCAGTAGAGACCTCTATAAATTATAGCGGTTTGGTCTTCCAATTGCAAAGGAAGCAAAGACTGTAACTGGACCATCAATAATCTCCCCAGTGCCTAGGAGGTGAATGTCCCAGCAGCAAAAAGATGATGAAATGTTGGAATTTGATTGCTTCCCCAGTAATCTTTTACTTGGCAGAATTAAATGTAAGGGCTGTTGTGCTTGTGGCTTCAGAGACCATTTTGAAAATGAGATAATGCATCTCCAGGGTGGGAGAGAGAATCCTGTGTCCCTCCTGGCATACTGTATATAATAATAACGACAGAGGCTCGTTACATCTTTATTATATAGGATTCCCACTACTCTAGGTTTGGGAAAGGGTTGAGCCTGGAGGGGGAAGCTACTTAGAGTCACTGCTTTCCTTACAAATTATAGTGCAGACAATAGCAAACTGTGAAAGCCACACACACTTCCATTTCCTCTTCAAAGCCATAGAAGATGAGCTGAGGTAGGAGCAGCTCAGGTTCAGTTACATACAAGAGCTCTTTCCATATCCGGACGGGGTTTAGTAATCCTGCACAAACTCCTAGTGCTGCTCACTGGGCTAGAAGTTCTTTATATGTTACCTTCACGTTGAGTCTGAGCCACAGGAGGAGGAACTTAACCTCGTTGATGGATGCTGCAGAGAGGAAATTACGGGGCCTTGAATGTGGAATGAAAACAACTAGCTGAACAATGCTCCCCACACATAGAGAAACACACTGGAATGTTGGTTTATGAGGATTTTTACACGGCAGAGAGACAATAGGTGCATATTGTATTTTTTTTTTCTGAAAAAAGTTCACGTGAGGTTTTGACTGTGTGTGTGTGTGTGTGTGTGTGTGTGTGTCCCCACTTCATGTGGATATCCTATTACTAGTTCAGGGGAAGATGTGCCAACTCCCTCCCACTAAAGCAGTGGTTCTCAACCTTATGGCCCTTTCAATACAGTTCCTTATGTTGTGACCCAACCATAAAATTATTTTCGTTGCTACTTCATAACTGTAATATTGCTACTGTTATGAATCGTAATGTAAATATCTGATATGCAGGATGGTCTTAGGCAACCCCATGTGAAGGGGTCGAGACCCACAGGTTGAGAACCGCTGCAGGAGGTGCAATTTACAGGAGCTACCAGAAACAGATGGAAGGAAAGGAGACAGGTGTAGGCCTTTTTGTGAAGAGGCGAATGAATGGTAATAGAAATGCCTCAGGCATCAACATCCTATGGTGGTGCTGAGACCCCCCGCTGGCCTGCTTTTCCTAGAACTCGGCAAGGCATTTGCAGTAAAAACATCTTCTATCCCCACCCAGAATACTTTTTTTTGTGTCTTTAAATCAAAGAAATCTGAGAGCTGGAAGAGACCCAGCGAGCTCCAAATCCAGTGTTTCGGGGCCACGGCCGGCATCTCAGGAGCATCGGCTGGACTCTCTCCCTGAACAAGCGCCCTGCTTGCTCCCAGGCTTGGGCAGGCCTGGGGACCTGACTGGTGCCAAGTGCAAATTTCAAAGGAGGAAACTGAGGTCTGAGGAAGTGACACACCCAAGGTCCTGGGGTCCAGCTGAGCCAGAGCTGAACTCAGTGAAACGGGACGGAGCTGAGTGTCTATGGTAAGTAGGCACAAATCTCAGTGTGGGTGTCAGTGTCAGTGCTGAGACTTGGTTGCTTAGAGAAGGAGGCAGTTTGCTGCGCCCCCCCCCTCCCCCCCCCCCCCCCCCCCGCTGTTCAGTCTGTGGCAGGAAGTTCTTTACTGAGCTTCTGACGCCCCAGAAAAGAAAAGATCCTATCACCCAACTTTGAAGATTCGTGACTAGCATGCCCCTGGGGCTGCTTTAACTTTACCTTTAGGCCATCTCTCAGTTTAATACCACAGAGCTCAGTGCTCTTGATCGCTAGGTCTGACTCACCGCTGATATTTTGGAGCAATTGTCTGAAAAAAATACTGCAGGCAAAGGGGGATCCAGGGAGAAGAAGGTGTTTGTGGTTCCACAATTTCCTGGCATACTACCCATCTGGGAGATGGTTTAGGAGTCCCCTGGTGGGGACAAAATGCAGCCTGGCAGACTCTGTGGAGACTGGCACCTAAGTTAATTGGCAAGCAGTCCAGAAGAGGGAGAATGGGGTCTGCAAAGTTAAGAGCGTGCTTGCCTGCAGTTGTGGAGGCAGCGGGGTGCAGAGGAGATCTGCACACTTACAGAAGCTGCAGGAAAGCAAAGAAGCCTGATTTCGGCTTCATGGGGCCCTTTGCATCCCCTCAATGATCATTTGCAGTGTCTGATGGAGAAACAGTTGTAGACTCAGTTCTATTAATGTGTTTTCTGCCTAAGGTGGGAATTTAAGGTACAGACATTCATTACTTTTTTTTTTTTTTTTTTTTTTGTATAAAGCTATGGCTTATGCATTTATCCCGAGTTATAAAAGAATCCTCAAACTTATAAAACTCAATTGATGTTAACTTAAAAATACAGAATAAGACAATAGAGACAAGCAAACCTCCAGTTTACAGGGACTTTGCTTCTTGTAGAAATAGTGGCAGCTCATGAGATGTGTCAGGGGGGCTGGAAAGCCCTCCAAACACACACTGAGATCTTAACCTCAGATGAAATGGTCCTTTCTCTTTAAGGTTAACCCCTTTCAGCTCTTGCTTGACAATGAACCCCTGAGAGAGGGAACACGATCTGTACCTGCATTGAGTCTGTTTCTCTAGGCAGACAAAGAGTGGAGGCGGGAACTAGCCTTTGTTGACTTCTATTTTGGCCCTAGTAGATATGTAAAAGATGGCATGTTATCTCAGTTAATCCTCACAGCAACTGAAAAATGGAGGTAGGATTGTTATCAATTCACAGGTTATCCCCAGGCACAGGGAGGTAAATAAGTTATCCTAAGTTACACAGCTAGAAAATGGAGGCATTGTAGTCAACTTGGACTGCTATAACAAAATACCGTGGCCTGGTGGCTTAAACAACACATTTATTTCTCACAGTCCTGGAGGCTGGGAAGTCCAAGATCAAGGTGGTTCCAGGTGCGGGTCTACTTCCTGCTTCGCAGACAGCTGTCTTGTGACTGTCCTCTCATGGCTGGCGAGGGTGACTCTGGTCTCTCTTACTGTTGATCTAAGGACCCTAATCCCATCGTGGGGGCCTCACCCTCATTACCTCATGTAAACCTAATTACCTCCCAAAGGTCCCACTTCCAAACACTATCACACTAGGGATTAGGCTTTTAACATATGAGTTTTGAGGTGACACAAGCATTCAGTTCATAACAAGGTGACCTCACCTGCAGCCCGCATTGTGGCTGAACTTTGGCAGGAATGGAAAAGTGCTATGGAAAGGACCAGAGGGGAGGGAATCTGATAGCACCAGTGTTGCAAGTAAGAGGTCACTGATTGTGGGAGCCTAGTAACCAGAGGCAAGGCACATTCTAGAGAACAAAATAAGATCCACTTACAGGGAAGAAGTAAAGGTTCTTTTCATTTTATTGTTGTGTACTCCTGAGTCATAGTGTGAAATTCAGCGTCAGTATGTATACATCTCACATTCACATACATATGAAGAGAGATACAGAAGACTAGAATAGGAGTAGAGTCCATAATGTAGTTATCGCTGGATGGTAGAATTACGTTATTTTACCTTTTTTCATTCTTCTGTAATCTTCATTTTTCTAATATGGCCCGTTTATTATTTATGTACATAATTTATACCCCCAAACCTCCCAATTTATCTTTTCACAAGATGCCAGTTGTTTTTCAAAGGCCTCTTGTGTTGTGTCTGCATATTTCAGACAATAGGCTGTAAATTCAATCATTTAATGTTAACGCTTGTTGCTTTTCTCCCCACTAAATGGAGGTGAGATTTGTTGCTGTTGCCCATTTGGTTTTTGCTCAGGACTAACTAGTTCACTCCGTATTCTATAGGCACAAGCTCATTTCGTGGGGACTAAGTGTTTTTCTGACCTTTCCCCCCGGCTTTCAGCGTGAGATTTTCATGCCCTCACAGTGAGACCAAAGCGACGACCATTTATGAAATTCCAATTAGGAAAGCAAATCCCCACGGACCTGACCACCCATCCCCATCCCACAGATTTCATCATTACCATTTTCAAAGAAAAACCATTTACTTATTCGTCAACATTTTAAAGATAAAAATTAAATGAAGCTAGATGTAATTTTTGCTTGTGGGGTTTGAGAAGAAAGATTAAGAAAAACAGGAGAAGAAAAGCCTTTAATGAGTCTTTGTAACATTTAAAACCTAAAGCGGCTTAGTACCAGTGGGAGCTAAAACTAATTAGAAGTCAGAATTATATTCACTTCATCAATGTTACAGTAAATCCAAGGGAAAACAAAGGGGTGATTTTGAAATTAAATTTAATTTTGTGTAATAATCTTAGTTTTTTGCTATTTGCAACTGTGGGAGTTTTCTTTAAAAGGATGTTTAAGGCTGTGTTTTGTGAAGAGTAATTAACTGGCTACGTTTTGTGTAGAAGGGGGGTGATTCGAAGGAGAGGGGAGAAGAGAGGGCATGTGGGTGCGTGAGATCACAGCAGCTGCTCCAGACCTGCTGCTGGCGGGATGATGCAGGTAAGCTGGGCAGGAGCCTGAGGTCAGCTGGGTCCTCAGGAGAGGGCACTGCCCTCTCCTGTCTGTGTTGGTGGGTGGTATTCTCACCTCCTCCAAGCGACAGCCTGGAGAGGAGCATGCTGGCCTAGCCCTGTGTTTCCTCTGAGGGAGAATGGAGCAGGAGGCTCCTCTGAAGAGTGAGACAGCCTCTTCTAGGAGTACAGTGGGGCCTTGACTTACGAGTGTCCCGACTAACGAGTTTTCCGAGAGACGAGCTCTCGGCCGATTTTTTGCTATGAGTTGCGAGCTAAAATTCGGGTTACGAGCCAGCTTCAGATACCCCACCGCTAGTTGGCGCAGCGAACGTCACAGTGAGCGCCACAACATCAGCCCAGCATCACCTGTCTCACTCGTTCACTTCTTGATTTGACATAAGAGTAATTTGAGTTATGAGCTCCATCACAGAACGAATTAAACTCGTAAGTCAAGGTCCCACTGTAGCTGTAGAACTGGGGGTGGGGGTGTCAATCCCTGGACAGTTTGAACACACCTCCGGGAACTGAGAAGCTGCTGATCTGATCAGGTCTGGGTGCACGTGGTGGGCCTTGGTATACAATGACCCACCCTCTCCGCACAGCCTGTGACATGTTGCCATGTACAGGAAGGAGCTGTCCCCTGTCACTCAGGAGGTACTTCCGTGTACTGAACCTTTGCTACATGCCAGGCCCTGTATTAAGTAAGCTCTATTCATATTATCTCACTAAAAAAATTCACAGCCTCCTTAGGGAGCAGGAATTTTTATCCCCACTTTGAATCAATAACTTAATTTATTGTCATTCCGTTATGGCCCTCTCTTTTTATTGTGGTAAAATATACATATAGTGAAATTTACCATTTTAAACTATTTTTTAAAATCCTCACCCAAGGATATTTTTTCATTGATTTTTAGAGACAGTAGGAGCGAGAGAGGTGTGTGTTAGTGTGTGTGTGTATGTGTGTGTGTGTGTGTGTGCATGCGCGCGCACATGTGGAGAGAGAGAGGGAGAGAGAGAGAGAGAGAATGAAAGAGAAAAAATGTCCATGTGAGAGAGACACATTGACTGGTTGCCTCCCACACAGGCCCAGACCTGGGCCAGGGATTGAGCCTGCTGTAGAACCGGGGGTGGGGATGGGGGTGTCAATCCCTGGACAGTTTGAACACACCTGAGGTACATGCCCTTGAATCGAACCCATGACCCCTGGGTCCTCAGGCTGATGCTCTCATCACTGAGCAAAACTAGCCAGGGCCATCATAAACTATTTTTAAGTGTATCATTCAGTAGTATTACATACATTCACACTGTTGTGCAACATTCTACCACTATCCATTTCCAGAACTTTTCCCTCTTCCCAAACAGAAATACTTTACTTATTAAACAAAAACTCAGCCCCCCTCCCCTAGCCCTTGGTAACCTCTATTCTACTTTCTATCTCTGATTCTATGATTTGCCTATTCTAGGAAACCTATACAGTGGGGCCTAGACTTACCAGTGTCCCGACTAAGGAGTTTTTTGAGATACCAGCTGTCTCTCGGCTGATTTTTTGCATTGAGTTGACAGAGTAATTTGAGTTAACGAGCTCCCTAATGAGCTCGGTCTCAGATCGAATTAAACTCGTAAGTCAAGGCCCCACTGTATAAGTGGAATCTCATAACACTTATCTTTTTGTGTCTGGCTTATTTCATGTAGCATAGTGTTTTCAAGGCTTAGCCATATTGTAGTATCCCCATTTATTTTTTACTATTTTTATTGCAATATTATTGACAGATAACATCGTGTAAGTTTAAGGTGTACAATGTGTTATGTAGTATCCCTATTTTATAGACTAGGAAGCCAAGACTTACAGGAAATAACTTGCCCAAGGCCATAGGGGGAATAAGTAGCAGAGGAACAATTCAAATCTGGGGATGTCACATCCTTAAGATCCGTGCTCTTAACCATCCTAGACACAATTGTGTCTCTCAATGCAGGCCATAGGCCACTACATCAGGACCACCTTACATGCTTAAAAATGTAGATTCCTGGCCTCCGCCCTAGTCCTACTAAATGATAATCTTTGTATTTTTAACAAGTTCCCAAGTTGATTCTTTTTTTTTTTTTTTTTTTTTTTTTTAATTAAATCTTTATTGTTCAGATTATTACATTTGTTCCTCTTTTTTCCCCCCATAACTCCCCTCCTCCCAGTTCCCGCCCCACCATCCGCCCTCACTCCCCACCCACTGTCCTCATCCATAGGTGCACGATTTTTGTCCAGTCTCTTCCCGCATCTCCGACACCCCTTTCCCCCCCAAGAATAGTCAGTCCATTCCCTTTCTATGTCCCTCATTCTATTATAATCACCAGTTCATTCTGTTCATCGGATTATTTATTCACTTGATTCTTAGATTCACTTGTTGATAGATGCATATTTGTTGTTCATAATTTGTATCTTTACCTTTTTCTTCCTCTTCCTCTTCTTAAAGGATACCTTTCAGCATTTCATATAATCCTGATTTGGTGGTGATGAACTCCTTTAGCTTTTCCTTATCTGTGAAGCTCTTTATTTGACCTTCAATTCTGAATGATAGCTTTGCTGGATAAAGTAATCTTGGTTGTAGGTTCTTGGTATTCATCACTTTGAATATTTCTTGCCACTCCCTTCTGGCCTGCAAAGTTTCTGTTGAGAAATCAGCTGACAGTCGTATGGGTATTCCCTTGTAGGTAACTGAGTTTCTTTCTCTTGCTGTTTTTAAGATTCTCTCTTTATCTTTTGCTCTTGGCATTTTAATTATGATGTGTCTTGGTGTGGTCCTCTTTGGATTCCTTTTGTTTGGGGTTCTCCGCGCTTCTTGGACCTGTAAGTCCATTTCTTTCACCAGGTGGGGGAAGTTTTCTGTCATTATTTCTTCAAATAGGTTTTCAATATCTTGCTCTCTCTCATCTTCTGGCACCCCTATAATTCTGATGTTGGTACGCCTGAAGCTGTCCCAGAGGCTCCTTACACTATCCTCGCATTTTTGGATTCTTTTTTCATTTTGCTTTTCCGGTTGGGTGTTTTTTGCTTCCTCGCATTTCAAATCATTGACTTGATTCTTGCGCTCCTCTGTTCTGCTGTCGGGAGTCTGTATAATATTCTTTATTTCAGTCAGTGTATGCTTAATTTCTAGTTGGTTCCCCAATATAACATCGAGGGTCTCATTAGTTTTCTTGTAGATCTCATTAAGTTTATCGGCGGCTTCTAAACAGTTCTTGAGAGACCTTAAAAGTGTGGTTCTGAACTCTAGATCTTCCATTGACAATTTTTTCCTGTTTCTTTGTCTCCGCATTTTGTTATGCTTCCTTGGTGCACCCCCTAGTGGTCTTTGTGCGCAGTCTTATAGTTAAATCTTGTAGCTAATTCCAGGGAGGGTTTGACCTCCAGGCCAAGTGGCTATGAGAATCAGCTGTGTCAGCAGTGAGAGAACTTCTGTCCTCTAGGGAGGTGCTAATCTAGCCTTTGCCTGAGGCTATATCCGGCAAATGCCTCTGTGCAGGGCTTGGGCGAGGCGGGTCGCACAGGATCAATAGGGTGGGCCGGAGAGAGCAGTGATGGCGACTCTCAGTCCTGTCCCCAGGGGCTCTGCCTCTCTGAGTCCCAGCACCCGCTGCAAAGCTCGGAGAGAAAGCTGCACTCGCTCTGACCGAAGCCAGGCAGTCCCGCTGCTCCCGGCAGTCCCGCTGCTCCCGTTTGAGTCTGGGTCCCTAAAGACTCGCCTGGATCTGGAGCTCAGAGTCTGCGACTCCCTCCCGATTGAAAACGCCAACCGCGCCCCCCGCCGCCAGCCCGCTCCGCGAGCGCACTCCGCACCTCAGAATTTGACTTCAGCACTGCGCCTCCTCTGAGTGTCCATATGCGTTTCTCTTTCCTTCTAGTTGTAGGACTTCCATTCAGCCAGCGTTCCAGTGGTTTTGGGTGATGTCCGTTCTGTCTTTTAGTTTCACTTTTGAAGTAGTTGTTCAAAGCAGCAAACTCCGGCGTTAACCTATGCCGCCATCTTGGTTCTCCCCCAAGTTGATTCTTGTATAAAACTAAAGTTACTAGAATATTACTTCATTCTTCTTTATAAAAAATTCAACTGAGAACCGATGGCAATGGAGAAAATGAAGGGACGGTAAGGGACTCAAGGGGAGTGATCTCACTAAAAGGGGGAAATGAGTAAACACGCCTCCAGGAGTTCTCAAAGCCTCTATATTCTGCTGGGCTCTCCTGGAATGATTTCCAGTGTGTCCATCCATATCTTCTTTGTGGTCTCATGACTTATCCTTTTATGAAGTGAAAAGATAAATCTCTTATAGTTATGCCACATTTTTATTCCCATTTTTATGGATCATGTCAATGTGTATTATGTGTAAAAAACAAACTAGCTGATCGTCAGTGCTACAAAATTATAGCATCCTGATATGTGGCATAAGAAAACAAAGATATCAATGCTGAATTTAGCTGCTTTGCAAAGCAATGCACAATGTAGCCAAAGACATCATATTCAGTGGGATTGAAAGCTCACCTTCAGGAAGACTTTCACCTTGAAATATGGTGATATGTGGAACAGATGTTTTAATTTTCCTAAGATAATTTGCATAATCAATTTAACATGTGGCTTATTAAACCTGCCAAAGAGCAGGTGACAATATGGAATTAATATGATTACTAATTTGACACATCATTGAGATTAATTTGACCCTTATTGCTCTCAGAATACCCAGAGGTCTTTACAGACAGGAAGAGTGTGCTATGAGATGCCATATGCAGCCATCCAAAATCCACCATAAATGAAGCCACCGCTTTGCTCAGTCTGGTCTCATGCATCTACTCCTTTCAAACTCTCTTCTAAATTGAAAAGAAGGCGCTGACTGAGTACTGAGGGAGGTATCTGATTCTGAGTGTTCATGACGTTATGAAAAGTCATTAATCTAGCCCTTCTCCGGTACTATAAATGGTATTGCCTTCTCAGTGGTCTGTTGATTTATCCTTGATCCCAAACCCAAAGATATGTCACTTTTGAGAATCCATGGTAATAATCCATTAAAGTCTTTAGCATTAAGTCTAAAGAATCAAAATAAGGGATTTAAAATTATCCATAGGTTTGATTATAATAATTATTGGAAACAAAAGAAATGGTCAGTAGGGTGTTTATTAAATAAAATATGTCAATAGAATGCTATGCAACCATTTAAATGATCTTGGGAAAGTATATTTAATAACATAAAATCATGTTTGTGATATATGACAATATATTAATCATATTGCAAAATAGTATATGCACTATAATTTCATTAAAAATTTTTTTAAAAAATATGTTTTATTGATTTTTTTATAGAGAAGAAGGGAGAGAGATAGAGAGTTAGAAACATCGATGAGAGAGAAACATCGATCAGCTCCCTCCTGCACACCCTCTAATGAGGATGTGCCCGCAACCAAGGTACATGCCCTTGACCAGAATCGAACCTGGGACCCTTGAGTCCGCAGGCCGACGCTCCATCCACTGAGCCAAACCGGCTAGGGCTAATTTCATTTTTGTAAGGAAAATATTGATATATGCATCTTTGTCTCCCACATCTTGCGGCCTCCCTAAAACATAGCCAATAACTGTAAGTGAAAACTATTATATCCCCCACAGGGGCACATCAGGAAGATGGTGATTCAGTTCAAGGGCTTCACAAACAGAGACTTCCACACAGCTGAGGCACCGGGGGCCCTAAGTCAGAGCCCTAGAAGATGTGATTAGACACGGGAAAGGCCTTGCTATGGACTGAATGTCTGTGTTCCCCCAGTGTGATGGTGGTTGGAGGCGGGGCCTTGGGGAAGTGATGAGGTCAGGAGAGTGAAGCCCTCATAAATGGAATTAGTGCCCTTATAAAAAAGACCCCAGAGAGCTCCCCAGTCCCTGCTGCCATGTGAGGACACAGGAAGAAAACATCTGTCTGTGAACCAGGAAGTGGGACCTCACCAGACGTTGAATCAGCCTTGATCTTAGACTTCCAGACTCCAGAGCTGTGAGAAATAAATTTCTATTGTTTATAAGCCACCCTGACTGTGGCATTCTAGTGTAATAGCCAGGACAGAGTAAGGTAGGCCTATATTAGTTATTTGTTCCTGTAAAGCACATCCCTCCAAAACTTAGTGACTTAAAACCACAGTCACTTATTATTTTTGTGTGGTTCCTGTGGGTTGGTATGTGGGCAGTACTCAGTGGGGTGGTTCTGGCTTGGGGTCTCTCATGATGTTGCCATCAGCTGCAAGCTGGGAACTGGGGTCACCTCAAGGGCTTCTTTACTCAGGTGTCTGGTACTTGGGCTCAGATGATCAAAACATCTGGGGGCTGACACAGCTGGGCACTTCCCTCAATGTCTACATGATCTCCAGCATGGCAGCTTCTTGGTAGCTGGACTCCTTACGTGGTAGCTCAGGCCTTTTTCTAAGTTAGCCTCAGAAATTACAGTGTCACTTGGCCAATTTATTAGAAGCATGTCACTAAATCAAGCCATATTCTTGAAAAGGATTTGGGGAATAGGAATGAGACTTCACTTTTTGTGGGAAGAGTGCCAAAACATTTGCAGACCAGTTTTAAAACCACCACAGTATCTTAGAGACCCAACAGCCCTCAGGGCTGGACAGCTTCCATTGACCCTCCCATTCATCTCTCACCCTCCCTGCCCTGTCCTCTGGCCCAGGAGGCTGGACCACGTTTCCTCTCTGTTCTTAGTCCTAGAACACTGCACTCTCCTTTGTAGTCCCTGCATGCTGCCCACACCTCTAGAGTCCTTTTTTAAAAAAACTCGCCACCATCTGTTTCCTGCTGTGATCTTGAAAGCTACACTCACCCCTCTCATCTTACAAATGACGTGAATGACTTACCCAAGCTCTCAGTCCTCGATCCAGGGCTTGGGACACCTAATCCAGAGCCCTTTTGTTTTCACTCACGGAAACCAGGATGAAACCCCTAGAACTCTTAGTTACTCCTGCAGGGACGAACTGTTGCCTGTGTGTATTTCCCTGCACAGTGCTCTGTTGAGCCAGAATAAAGCCGGAGGTAACAGGAAAAGCCACTAGGACCAATGATGTCTTTACCTAAAACTTTGATGTTTTGTTCATCATGGGTTTTTTTTGCATTAATTTTCCTCTTATAACACATTGCATTATGCTATTATTTATCTTGATGACTGAGTTTTTGTGCCCCAGGCAAGTGCCCTAATTGCCCCACCTGAGTCCCAGCTCTGTCCCTCCAGCTCCCTCTTACCTTTCTTACTCCCCACCCAACAGCTGACTGTGGTCTTCTAGAGCTGACTCCAGGATCAGTTTCAGCACCTCCGCTCTTCCCTTTCCTCAGGTTTTACCACCCAAATCCCATTACCTGGCTGGTGCCACGTCTTTGGATGTTGTCAGCTGGTGAAAATTTTTAGTGGAAACAGTTCTTTAATTTATAACTAGGTGGAGGAGCAGAAGCCCCTCTATTCAATTTGCTTTTAGGTACCACCCAGTAGTGTTGTGTGTGTGTGTATGTGTGTGTGTGTGTGTGTGTGTGTGTGTTAGATGCAAGGCTAGAGATGGGTGAGCTGCAGGGCCAGACTTCCATGTGTTTACATTTAAGGTTGAAGACAGACACATTAAAAGTTATAATATAATAAAGGCTTTTCAGGCATTTATATATAAAATACCATGAGTACAGGGCAGTTAAATCAGTTGCTCAGCGTTTGTGAAAGGAATGAAGCAAAGGAAGGAAGGAAGGAAGGAAGGAAGGGAGGGAGGGAGGGAGGGAGGGAGGAAGGAAGGAAGGAAGGGAGGGAGGAATGAAGGAAGGAAGGAAGGAAGGGAGGGAGGAAGGGATTGGTAGACGGGGAAGCAGGCTGGCTGGTGACAGGGGTCCCACAAAAGTGAGCAAAGAAGGCACCGCAGATAGCTAACCACTGCCTATCTTGCAGTTTTTCCTGTTGCTTTCCTTATTTAGAGCTGTCGTGTCACTCCACGTAACTGGCAGGCTTTTCTCCTTTAGATCTATTCTAAGACACTAAATGAGACTCTTCGCACTTCATTTCTCTTCCGTCAGAGGAGAGGCTGATGTGACGTGCAGATGCACGTCACCTCTGCCCAGTGACAAACACCAGCGGCTCTGGCCCGGCTGTACTTTTCCCCTTGATGCAGGCAGTGAGGATTATTAAATGGCATTTCATTATGATCGCTGGCTCGATGTTAGTCATGGCATAATTTAGAGGCAGCCTGAAGGGAGTTGAGATAACAATGTCACTCCAAAGTCAGGAAGCCATTGCACAAACAGCAACCCCAAGCTCCTTTGCAGCTCGTGATGCGTCCCCTTTGCAGCTCGTGATGCGTCCTGCTTTGGCCACCGCCACCTTGTTTTTTGCTCCTAGTTTGGTAATTTTTTAAAACCTAAAATATAATTTTTTTGTTAATTTCCAGGGCTGTTGTCTTTGAAGGATTGATTACTTGGCTGAATATAGAGGGATCTTTTTAGTCTAGACTTTGTTTCTGACTCACTGTGATAACCTGGGCAGATCTTTTAATCTCTTGTCTTTCCTCCCATCACCACTGTTTGTTTGGAAACCTTGTCAAATCATTGCTTTCTTATTCTCAGTGTCCCCACACCTTAACAGATGATGTTATTCAACAGTCCTTGATATAGATTCAAAATGCTATTCTCCAAGCAGTTCCTAATTATCTCCTGTTTCTGCTTTATAACTTCAACTTTCCCCTTTCCTCAATCTTCTCAATTCTACTGCTCTCTACATTCAGCTTTTCTCTCTGATGCAGCTAAGCCACTGTCCATTAAGGGACATAATCTTTAATGGGATCTATTTCTAGCTAGCCTTTTGAAATGCAATTCTGTAATTATACTTTAACTTAGTTCTCTCTTTTTCTAACTATGGCTTTTAAAGTTTGTTAATGTTCTAATTGGAAGCCATTCATTATATTTTAATAATAATATGAAAAACATATGCTTTGCATGCACTCTTATAAAATCATCATTAGAAGGAAAACCCTAGTGATAGACATAATATGATTGGCATAATTTAATAATAGCTACCATTTAAGGCTATTCTTTATGTAGGAGATATATAATATTTAATTTGTACAATAAATTCCCAGTGAGAAAAATAATTTTACAGGTGAGAAAACTTATGATCAAAGAGGCCACTAAGCCAGGGCTTTTGCTTTTGCTTTTCTTTTTTTACTCTGTTGAAAATACCCATTATTTTGTGAATCCAGCATCCCTTTTTCTGGAAATTGCTTCTCTTTTTTCCATCCATATGGCTGTCAGGGGAATAGTCATGTTGTGACAGGGTCCTATCCCCTGGCTTTGAAGCCTTTCCCACAAAGTTTTGTGGACTGGGGATTATGGGAATATTGGTTCAGGGTATTTTTATTTGTCAAGTTGTAACATGTGAAGCTTAGGAATCTGTTGGTGGCTTATTTACAGGCATACAGACTGAGATGTGGGGTGAAGGCAGCCTGGAACAGAGACAGGGAGGCAGGATTTTAGCCCCTGCTTCCTGATTTCTGTCCATGTATTGTGTCCTGATAATATTTCCCCTTTTTGCTTAACTTCTGATTTGCTGTCAGTCACTTGCTACCCTCAAAGTCCTAATGTTTAGTACTGCTGGTCGTCTTAACCATAGCAAAAGAAGATAATGGATTTGGGTTGAAAATCACTGACATTTGAGGGTTTAATTCAAAGGCTAATGGTTCCCCAAGTGTATTTGCTTAGGTTCTTCCTTCTTGATCCCAAACTCATGTGAAAAATAAATTAAACCTATTAAAAACGGTTGCATTAAAAAATAGCCAAATTCATTCAAAGAGCAAGTCATCTTGAAAACCATTGAAAGTTAGTTGTTGTTGCTGTTGGCTAAATGAGTTTTATTCAATCATCTTCATTTATTTCTTAAAGAACTCAATCAGATGTCCCATTTCCCAACACCTCAACATATCAGGCAGCAAAGGGAAAAGGAAAGTTTCCTAAAGCATGGATTGTGGTATTCTCTGTTGAAGTGATTAATGAAAGATAAAGTTCACTATTACAGATAGG
Source organism: Myotis nattereri (assembly GCF_964212035.1). Taxonomy (NCBI): domain Eukaryota; kingdom Metazoa; phylum Chordata; class Mammalia; order Chiroptera; family Vespertilionidae; genus Myotis; species Myotis nattereri. The sequence goes on from NC_138079.1 coordinate 41,104,585, forward strand.
GAATTCTTTGAGAAGGTCTTTGCAGCAACTCTAATATAGAAAGAGATTTGGGATTGTGTAGTTCTTGCTGCTTCTGACACCTCGGTCCATAAGCTTACACTTGGCTGTCACAATGACATCATAGGTCACGTGGTGACTACAGAGTACCCTAGTGTTCTACTTAGTAGTTCTCTGCCTGTGCCTCTTCAGGCTCAGCAGTTTAAAACTTGCCCCGCTCCCATGTTCATGGATTATATATGGATCTAGAATAGATTCTGTGGCCACTTCCACCTTCAGGTTTAACACAGGTGACAATTTGCACTGGGGCTTTACAAAAGAAAAAATGTCTTCATCTTAGGTAACAAAAAGAAGGTCTTAACCCTGCCTGACAATAGTTTAAGACCTAAAAAAACAATGATCAGGGACTGCATTAACTCAGCATTGGCGAGGTTGTCTTCGAAAATACAGAGAAAAACTAAAATGCGTGCAGAGAATGGAGGTGAATATACAGGTCATTCCAACAGCAGACTGGGGACTCTAAGTTTACTAAGAATATATTTCAAAATAACCAGTCAATTTGATGGAATAAATAGCTTTCAAATATTAAGCTAGTTGTTTGAATGACCAAATCAGTGGACGAAAACAATTTGTATTCAGTTCTCAGACATAGACCTACTTATTATCCAGAAACGTTTTCCTTCTGTCTAATCTAAATTACTCTTCCATTGTTGTCACCCATTTTTAAAGCCTTTGCTAATAGAGAATGGCTATCTGGCTTGTTTTTGTCTTCCAATTCTATCTTCTTAGTTTCCCTTGTAGAGTCTAGTTTTCATCCTTCAGTTACTCTTAAAAGCCAAGCCAAACCAAACCAAACAAACCAACAAAAACCAGATAAAAGTCACAATGCAGTTCTCATTGGCTTAGTAGATTTTTGCCAAGCTAGTGAAAATTACACATTAATTTCCCCACATTGGGAATAAAGTACATCCCTTTGCTATACTTGTGGCTTATTAGGTAAAATAGGATGTTGCCCATTGGTGGTTATGTTTGTCCTGCTTCATCCCAGCTCTTCCTGTGTGTGGTTCCTGCGGAGGGAGCATCATGAATGCACATCAGGAACATTATTGTTGTCCATGAGTGTGTGTGTGTGTGTGTGTGTGTGTGTGTGTGTAGGGGCAGGTTGGAGAAGAATGTCTCAGTGCTGATGTAGCAAAGTCAGACCCCCCAAAGTGGGATAAATGGGGTTCTCCAAGCTGAGTATTCTGGGAGCTGGCCAAGGCCATCGCTAGGTTGGAAGGAGACTGGGCTAGGGCTTACAGAATGAGTGTGCTTGAGCCTCCCTCTGGGCACAGACTGTTGCGAGACAGACTTGAAACTGGCCTGGTATGTTGGGGTTAAACCACTTATTTTTCTCCTCTTTTATTCCTCTTGGGTTTCTTTATTCCCTCTCTAAAATTTAGACACCTGTACAACCCTGGGATGGGGAGGGAGGCATGGTGGCCAGTGTTCATGACCTTTGGGGGAACTTCCCTCTCATGCTGTCTGTGGTCTAAGGACTACTACAGAGTTGGACTATGGTAAGAAGCCTCCTGTTTAAATAGCTAAGGGGCAGCCCCTGCAGAGCTCAGAATTGTCTTAAATATGAAAATATCAAGTTCTGACACCACTAGGTAAATCATTGCTTAATTTTAGTATTCATAAACTAAAAATAGAACCATTTCCTTCCATTAAAACCCTGTGTTATGGTCTCGTTATCTGTAATAATTTCATAACAATGCAAGCTATGGTAGTTGTGTTTTCTGTCAGGCAGTGGTCAAGCAACATGAAAGTTTTTAGGAAAGGGGTGAGAAAGGTGAATGTGGAATGTCCCCACATTTCCCACAATTTTATACATAAAAGAGAAGCAATTCTCTTCATATGTAATTAGCAAAGATAAGCTTATTCTTAACTTATTTCTGAGTCACTAAGTCATTTGGTTCGCCCTGTACATTGGCTGATGAGCAGTTATAATTAAGCTTTGGGCAGTTCTTTCCACATGAACATTAAAGTAATTCAGGTATCTGAAGGTGTGGCATGGAATGACTTCCTCTCTCAGTGGTTCAGTAGCTGCTGTGTCCTGGCCCCCGTTAGCTGGCCCAGGAGTGTCTGCCCTATATACATTCAAACTAAGTGACTGCCCCTCAGCTAAAATCCAGGAGCACACAGACGCCAGAGTTAGCTTTCCATTAAGGGAATGCTTACAAGAAACTGGCCCAGGATAAAGCAAAGGCTAAGGGACAAAAAGAAAGCTTGAATTACATTATTGCAATATTCCGCAAAATCAGATTTCGGCATCTGTCCTGCTTCTCTTTGGAGGAGTTTCTCCCTGAGAAGCATGAGCAATTGCGTAAGTACTGTATTTTCTGACAATTTCCAGCATGAGTCCATCCAAGATTACGAGGCAAGGCTGCATGATAAGGTGATTATGTGTTTGGGTATTTTATACATGAGTGTAACCTTGTCACCTTGCTTTGCAAAACCAAAAATCCCCTGCGTATGCCCAGGAGAGGGGAATTCAGCATTTGCCAGGCCCAGCAAAATGCCCTCCCTTATTCTCTTTCTGGCCTCACTGCTTCTCCCACACGTGGGTTCAGTAAGTTGTAAGAGTCTGAAATCATGCTTGCTGAATAATGCTAGCCCACTCTGAAAATTTGGGAGAGATCTGGACCCTCGTCATCACCACGCACTGTGTCACCGAGACAGGGTAACCCATGGTTACTGAGCGCAGATCAGTGAAGGAGCAGGCAGCCTCCCCTCCTCACTGCTCTATAAAAGAGACCCGGGCAGGGGGCCCCGCCAGCTTCCAGCTCTCAGCCGGACGAGGTGTGGAGTGGAGCACAATAGCTGCTGGCGGAGGCAGGACCAGCATGTCTCCTTCCTTCAGACTCCGCTGTCGCTTCATCCTGATCTTCCTGGTGGCTCTGAGAGGGGAGAGCCGATACCTGGAGGTGAGTGGTCCCCTGGCTGACCCCTCACACCTCCCCTGGTGAGTGTCCTGCCCTGGGGGGGGGGGGGGGGAGGCAGGCTGCGTAGGCGCTTGCCTTTGCCGGGTTAGCTCTTTCTTCCCCATCCTTGGTGCCGCCCTTTCCCCAGACTGGCTTTCCCTCCTGCCTCTTCCTCCTTCCCCCTGGCCGCCTGCGGTCCCCTGGTCTGATGGACAGTATCCCGTCACTTGATCTCCTTTGCTGTAAGGCAGAGAGGGTGCCCTGCTCCCGGCCCCCTTTCCCACCCCTTCAACTTTTCCCAACTGACCCATGTTCCTTGCCAGCTGCGGGAAGCCGGGGACCACGACCCTTTCCTGCTCCTCAGCGCCCACCTGAAGCGGGAGCTGGCGGGGGAGCCGCTGTACCGCCGCGCTCTGCGTGAGTTGGGGCTGCCCGCCCGGCTGGAGCCCGGCTGGGTTCGCAGGCAGCGGGATGTGGGGAGGTGTGGGCTCTCCGCAAGGGCAGGAGGCTCCCGGCACCACAGAGAAGGGGCTGTCCAGGGCATGATTCCCATCGCGAAGGCTCGGTGCCGCCACGAGGAGCGCAGAAGCGGACGGGGTGTTGCGCCCTGGGGCACCGGAGCAGCGCGCAGCGAGGCTGGGAGTCCGGCTGGGAGTCGGGCGCGGGGGGCGCTGCAAACCTGGAAATCGGGGCGCCGGGAGGGGCTGCGGGGGGCTGGCGCCGCGGGGGCTGCAGCCGAGACGCCGCGCCCCGTGCCCTGCCCGCCCTCAGGGTGCCTGGACATGCTGAGCCTGCAGGGCCAGTTCACCTTCACCGCCGACCGGCCGCAGCTGCACTGCGCTGCCTTCTTCATCAGCGAGCCCGAGGAGTTCATCACCATCTACTACGACCTGGTCTCCATTGACTGCCAGGGCGGGGACTTCCTGAAGGTGAGGTGTCCCCACCCAGCAGCCCGGCACCGGGCGCCGCAGGGAGGGGAAACGGGCGGGCTGCTGCGCCGGTGGTGGGGCAGCCGAGTTTGGGGAGCCGGTGACACTCTTAGTTAACCGCTCCGCTGGGACAGGAACCGCCTCTCCACCCCAAGACCTCGCCCCACACCAGGAAGGGCTGGCCCTCAGAGGCTGCAATGATTTAAATCCCCCCCCCCCTTTTGTACTCCTGGGGCCGACGCTTCCAAAGACGTGAACTCCCGTTGCTATAAAGACTGTATTACAATCTCGGGCCGATGTACAAACTAGCGCGAGCGCTCGGGTCCACCGAGAGGGCAGGTGCTGAGCGGAGGCCGGCCCCAGGAGTCTGAGACCTGCTTTGTTCCTGCTGGTCTGGAGATGTCCCAGGCCCCTAAAGGTTGTCTTCAAAGCCGTAGGACGCAGGCTGCTGGGAGGGATGCTGAGAGGGAATCTAGTCTGAGGCCGGTGGGAGGGGAGGACCAGCTCCATGCCTCTCCCAGGCATGGTCCATGAGCCGGGCAGGTCAGCTGGGAATGGCTGATGGAGTTCTCCAGTCCAGTTCAAAAGAGCAGGACTAAAATCTGCGCACTGGGATTATTTTTTAAATGGTGCCTTGGTTCAAAACGCTTTAGAAGAGGACTGAAGTAACTTGCAGCTGGTGTTGCTAATGGGAACGAGACTGGACTCATTAAATTGGAGACCTGTGGTGTTTTTAAGAGTAAAGTCAATTTTGTCCAATTGCAAACTTTAACAAGTGAAGGGGGAAAAGTCCTAAGCTATACACCAGCCATTGTTGTCTGAGTGTTGAAGTAGTTCTTGGTATTTTAATATCTGATAAAGTAAAACAAACAAACAAACACAAACATTGAGGGAAATGGGCATGCATAACCATTGGCAGGTAGGTCAAGTTGCAGCTTCAGTTTTTTTCTGCTGCTGTGTTTTTTAAAAAGATATTTTATTCATATTTCAATGAGGAAAAGAAAGAATAACTGAAACCCAACTTGTGCTTCTGTAGTTTGATTTACAAAGGTGGCTGAAGTATAATAAAGTTTACTTATTTTGGAAACTTTAAGGTTTATAAAGAAAAAAATGCAATAAATAATTAATAATATTACTTGCAAATAACCCTCTCAGTAGAGATATATACAGATGGAAAGCAAGTGGGCAGAGGAGTGTAGGCTGTCGGTTCCACACCTGTCACTTGGGGAATTGATGGGAGCGATCACCTCTGTGTGTGTTTTTGTTGGAAGGTATTTGATGGTTGGATTCTCAAAGGGGAGAAGTTCCCCAGTTCCCAGGACCACCCTCTCCCCACAACTGAGCGGTACATAGATTTCTGTGAGAGTGGTCTTGGCCGAAGGAGCATCAGATCCTCCCAGAACGTGGCCATGATCTTCTTCCGGGTCCATGAACCAGGAAATGGGTTCACATTAACCATCCGGACAGTTCCCAACCTCTTTCGTAAGTGAGCTCTCTGTCTTCTCAGGTGGAAGGCAGTGCGGGGGTGGGGAGTGGGGGTGGTGTAGATCAAATCTGGTTTTCAAAGAGAGTATCATTGCACAAACTTAAGACATTTGAAGTGAAAAATGATTTAAATGGAAATTCTTTTGTAATCAGAAATGGCCAAAAAGAATATTTTCTATTTATTATTATGAAAATCAAATCACAGTTTTTAATTTATTTCCCAGTCTAGATAGGATACTACTTTAAGGTGAGTAGAATTCTATCTTTTTGTTCAGTATTTTATTCTAATCTCCTAAAGTACAATGCATTCAGTGACAAACTTTAATCCCTCCAAATCATTCCACTCATCTGGGATAAGCTTGAGGGATCAGATATGAAGTTGCAGTTTTAGATATTTATATAAAGGTGGAAAGACTGCATATCTGGGATGTGTTAGACAGATTTCATGCCTGGGCAGAAGGTTGAACCAACACCTCAAAGTTGCCTTCTGACTCAGTGTCCCCCACTGTAATTTAGTTCATTGCTGATGGATATGCCCATAGATGCTAAAAAGCTGAACAGCCCAGGCCTAACATGCGTTATCTTAATCAAAATGAGTTCATTCATCTGCTTATTTTTCTCCCATTAAAACAAAACAAAAATTAATTGGATGAAAGAAGGTGAAGGGATTAGCCAAATAACATAGATATAACCCACAGACACAGACAACAGTATGGTGATGGCCAAAGGGAAGGGGGGAGGGGGCTGGGTGGAAGTGGGTAAAGAGGGGGGAAATGGGGACATTTTCAATAGCATCAACAATAAAAATAAAGTAAAAAATTAATTCAGGAAAAGAGAAATTATTATTCATTTTTGGTTGCATGCAATAGTATTAGTATTACCACTTCATATGGTCAAAGAATGGACTGAATCTGCCAAAGAAAAATGTACTGACTGATCTTTCAATTTTTGTATTTTGTTTTTTTTAAATTTTGAAAGAAGCCCCCCAAAGAGGCTGTTTCTGAGGACTGGAGCAGAATAATCCTAGAGGGGAAAAAATGAAATATTTCTCATCTATTTTGTTTGGTTATAAATCAGAAGCCTTCCAGAATTGTCATGGAATTTCAGTTCTTTTTGAAATTAAGTGGAATTAAAAAATATGGAAGGAGGCAAGAGGTAGTTCTGACCTGTTCTGATAAGTCAGAAACTTTTGGGGGGGAAAAGGTATAAACTAATGCTTCTAGTTTCATAGCTAGAAGAATAAATTTATAAGTCTAGACTTGAGATACAAAACAAAAAATTTCAGAAAATTCTTGGGAGTAAATCAAACATTAAAATTTATCTTTTAGTCAATTTAACATTTAACACTCAGCAAATATTTATTCAGATGTAAGCCTGCTTTCTTTCTATTTTTTCTCAGCCTATTTCATGACTGTTTTATTGTTTATTTATTTTATTATTTAAAAAATAACATTGGCCCCAAATTCAATGAGTGAAGGCTCCAGACAGGCAGGGTTTGAGTTCTGGCCTCAGCTTGAAAGTCTTGATTCTTCCAGACTCCCAGTTTGAACCTGGACCCCAGTTAACTGAAGTGTTCCAGCTGGTATTGTTTGGTTGGTTATGAATTTAGGTTTTCTGATTATAAACAAGATAACCCCCTGAGATTAATATTAGAAGCCCCTGGCAGCCCAAAGGCTTCATCCATGCATCCCTGGTGGCTTCCCCAAACCCTTCCCACCTCCAAATTGCCTTTGTGAAATGTACTCTCTTCCAAGCCACAAGGCCTAGACCAGTGGTTCTCAACCTTCTGGCCCTTTCAATACAGTTCCTCATGTTGTGACCCAACCATAAAATTATTTTCATTGCTACTTCATAACTGAAATGTTGCTACTGTTATGAATCATAATGTAAATATCTGATATGCAGAATGGTCTTAGGCGACCCCTGTGAAAGGGTCGTTCGACCGCCAAAGGGGTCGCGACCCACAGGTTGAGAACCGCTGCCCTAGACCATGAATAGGAGCCTAAAATAAGGATGAGGCAAATGTCTATAAAAACCAGCATAGCAAGTAGTGAGAATGTGATTTTTTTTTCCTGCAAAGCCTGCAACGTCATTTCCCAGACCCCAAATGGAAGGTTCACCCTGGTGGTTCCACATCAGCATCGAAACTGCAGCTTCTCCATAATTTATCCCGTGATGATCAAAATATCTGATCTCACCCTGGGACACTTAAATGGCCTGCAGTTAAAGGTGAGTTGCTTCCTTGCTTTCAAATTATTTACTAAAGCCAGAGCTTTGTCAGAGCAAAAGTACTCATACAGGGTAGACACGGACATTAGCAATTGGAGTAGTCTGCCCTGTTTGACTGTAAAGACTCACAGGTGTGTGCCCCCCTGCTTTAACTAAACCCTTTCCTATTCCTGTTCAGCTGGAAGTTGCACACTCAGGTGTCCCCTGTGCTACTTGAATACTTTCCTTGTGATGCAAGAAATGTTTTCAATGGGTAAATGTGTGGCATATAATTACAATTGAACTCTCTTGTACTTGCCTCTTTAAAAAAAAATTATCTCCTAGCAGAACCTAGTATGAGTCATCTACACAGCTGTTTTTCTGACTATTGGAATTTTCTTTTGACATGAAGGAAGTATCTCATTGACTGTGTTATGAAGAAATGCTAAGTGTAGCATAAAATGCGAAATTGGATTTTTATATTGCAAAATACAGTAAAGTTTTGAAGAGTTTTACATTTAATTCAGTACATTTTGTAACAGGTATTAGTTGAGATTCTCCATTAACTTGTTTTCCCATGAACTTCTGTATGGATCTAAAGATAAATGCTGAGCTTGACCACATTTACTTGCACTGGTAGCATCTTCCCTCTGAGTCATCCTCGTTTCCTTTTACTTTCTCTTGTGCTGAGGTTAAGATAGCTCGTGTATTTGCTGGCATCAAGGACAGGCATAGCTCCTAATCAGACAGATTTCAGGGAAAGCCAAGTAGGACTAGGACTGATAAAAGGAACATATCTAAGCCCTAAATTTGTGGGCCAATGCTTTTTTGTTTGTTTTTCTGGAGGGCGACTTTAGTGGAAGAATATTTCTTTGATAAAGACCAGAACAAGTGGGTGTCTATGTATGACATAGCCTATTGCCTTGAGATTGTTCGTATGTCATTCCTGATGTACAGTATAGAAGACAGCAAGAGTGATACCAGACTGGGAGATCTGCACTTCAGTTATTCTTGGCTATGAGGAGTAATCTTGGTGTTTCCTTTAAAAAAAAAAATTAAAGTCTGCATTCTTCTAGGCATCTTTTTCTTTTCCAAATATTTTTTTGAGTTCTCACTATGTTCAAGGCACTATTCTAGATGCTGTAAATTAACAACAAACAAAATAGATGCTGCTCACATGAAACCTGCATTTTAGTGGCATGTGACAGGCAAAACTGCATATAGTTCAGCTAGTGGCGAGTGCCTTACGGAAAATGAAATGAAGTGCTGTGATGGATAGTGACTGGGACAAGGGAGCAGAAGGAGGGGTGGAGAGCTCCTTGAGATACTAGGGCGGTCAGGAGAGAAACCTTCTGAGAAGGAGACAAAGTGAGGCTTTAGTGATAGTGATGAGGGAGCCAGCAGCCACAGGAAGAGCCAGGAACAGAGAGAACAGTAGTATAGAGGCCCAGAGGCAGGAATGAGCTTATTGGATTTCAGAAATGGAAAGGAGGAAAGGTGGGGGGGAGTGATATGAGACATGTCAGGGAGATGGGCAGGGCCAGTGTGCAGAGCCTCACAGGTCATATTTGAATTTATTCTAAATCCTTATCAGTAGAAATGATAAACATTGTCCCAATAGCAGAAAAAGTCCTTTACAAAGAAAAGGAAAAGAGGTGAGTTGAAAGAAAGCCCTATTTATGAAAACTCTCTGACTGCATGCACTAATTCAAATATTCTAGTATGTATGTCTGAATGATTTCATTTTTTCACACATCTTATGTGGAGTTTACAGATTCCCATTTCATCATTGTAGTCCTTGAACTTATTTTTAAAATGCACACACATTTTAAAAAATGATTACTCAGCTGATTTAGAAAAGCAATCCTTATCATTTTTTTAAATTATAAATGCCTTTTAATTTCGGAGTCCTGAATGTTGAATGAAATGGCACTATTAGGATGTCTAGGGCTAATTGAGTGAATTCACCAACTTGCCATTGGTCAAATGATTTGAGTCCCATAGTTGGTTTAAATATCTCTTTCCATGCCGAAACTGGTTTGGCTCAGTGGATAGAGCGTTGGCCTGCGGACTGAAGGGTCCCAGGTTCGATTCCGGTCAGGGGCATGTGCCTGGGTTGCGGGCACATCACCACTGGGAGATGTGCAGGAGGCTGCTGGTCGATGTTCTCTCTCATCGATGTTTCTGACTCTCTATCTCTCTCCCTTCCTCTCTGTGAAAAATCAATAAAATATATTAAAAAAATAAATAAATATCTCTTTCCCTGTTGCTATTCTCTCAGAAACCTGCAGCAGGCTGTGGGGGGAAAGGAGACTTTGTGGAGCTACTGGGAGGAAGTGGATTGGACCCTTCCAAGATGATGCCTTTAGCGGATCTCTGCTATCCCTTTCAAGGCCCTGGTGAGATGTTTCTTTGATCATTATTTATGTGCCCATCAAGATTATTTCCTTAAATGAAACACCTAACATTTCTTATACATGGGAAGTCAAGTCCCACCAAAAATCTTCAATTTTGCACATTAAGTGCACAAGTGAGGATTTTACACTTAAGACTATGTACACTATGAAGAATGCATTACCAAAGTATCTGACACTGGGAGAGAAATGTATGAAGTAACAAGGATGTGTGTTTAAGGTTGGCCCTAAGTAAAACTGGGAAGGAATTGGAGATTATCTTTAAAGAGACAAAAGTAAAACAGGAGGGAAACAGCAATAGTCTTTAACCTCATGGCAAATTCTTATCATAGCCCCTTTCCTTTCTTGTAACCACAGATCATTAACCAGCTAGATGATGAAGCTGTAAATCAGACATCCTTTGATCAGCTGTTGCCTGTTTTAATTAAAACCATTTCTGCACCCCAGTATTTTTTCTCTCTGAGCGAATACTGGGACCTTAATAAACAAAACATCTCTGAAATAGAGTTAATATGCATCGGTAACCGCTAAGGCCCAGCATGTGGTGTGCACCGTCCCCATTCTACTCCTGTATAAAAGAGCTTCGGATGAGACTTAAGGCAGAGCTGGGGCCTGGCAAGCTTGATAATCAAGGCAAAGGCAAGAGGTTTCTAAGAACTCACTTTGCTGAAAACACAGGGGTCATTTGATGCTAATTTACACTTGAGCTCTGGTTTAAACTGTCAGTGCAAGTCGCTTCTCTTGCCCTTTGCATGTGTTCCCTGAGGCAATGCATCCTTCCATGCCAGTGGGAGATGTGTGTGAGGATTAGATTAAAGATGATCAAACACCCATACCTTATATAATTTAGATCATTGAGGCCAGAGTAACTTTGGTGCTTGAATTATATGATTTGAATTAGGTAAAATGGTAAGACTAATGCCAAAAAAACACTTTTGTCTAAATTATCCAGATGATTGAAACTAGTCTTAAGATAATTTGAAGGCTTGAATTCTGTGACTCATTGTTTCATTTTAACTTCACCTTTTTCTTTCATTCACCATGTTTCCATGAGCCCCTCCTAAGCTGTTCAGACAATGAAGAGCTATTAGGGACCCTGCTCTTTCAATTGGACTTTCTTAGTAATTATGTCAAATAAATAATGTGCACATGAACTAAAGGAAATGGGGAATGTTATGTAAAGTTCAGAGCAAGATCAGAAAAAGAATGACCTTCCAAGTCATTTAAGGAAAATTAAATTTGAGCCTCCTTGTAGAAGCATAATGCAGACTCCCTGGTTCTTATATTAAGATAATGTCTCCAAATTGACTTTTACCTCAATACGTAACTCTGTCTGGCAGTTTTATTTCATTTAAAATCAGGCACCTGTTTGTCAAGTACCAGTTACACAATAATGCTAGTGTTTCTCAGAGACAAAGTGGGTGGAGGGAGATTAAGTAGATTAAAACAACAGAAAGGATTATTATAGGGCAGATAAATCCTGTCTCAGGAGCCAGCCTGAGGCTGGAAGAGTAAAATAGAAGTAATTTTTAATAAAAATGATGAGTTTCAATATATAACCACTCAGGTACATCTGTACCAGAAGATATATAAACATTGTCAGATGCTTATACAGATAATGGATAAGATTGGATTTAAGAGAAGTAAGGATATCAATAGTCATTCCTTCTATGAAGCACAGGAAAAAAATGAGAGAGAAATGGAAAAATGAGAAAAAAGGTAGGGGGACAATGGGACAAATGAGAGAAATGGAAAAAATCAGAAAAATGTAGGTGGACAATGGGAAAAAATGAATATATTGAGTGTGGTCTATCTAAATCATGCAGAATATTTTTGTTTATATGTAAAACAACTATTATCTAGGCTCAGAAAATAATAAACAGGTGATCTTTTTGGTCAACATCAATGTTTAGCATTACAATTTAGCCTCCAACCTGCCCATTAAATATCACTTGCACCCCCAGATGTTATGACAACCAAAAACTACCCCTGCTAATTTCTAGCCTGGTTCTGGAAGGCAGTACTGTCTCCGCTGAGAACACTGAACTAGAGTGAAGGTTAGTGTGGAGACGCCCCTGCCTTTACCACCAGAGCCTTGCAGGTGGAATGTGAAAAGCGCAAGGAGACATCCTCTTGCCTCTCTGCAGCCAGATTTGTTTGGCTAACGGTGTTCTTGCACATGAAGAGAAACGCTGAGATCAGTGTCACAATTCTGAAGTTAATTCTGTATTCTAACAAACATGAAAACAAAAACGTTTCCCCTCCTGGCATGGTTTGAGCCCATGAAAAGAAGATACAAGCTCTCGCTTTCTTTGAGCTTTTAAATGATCTTATTGACAGAAGTGGTTGTGCTGTGTGGTTTCTAACTTGCTGGGAAACTTGTGCTTTTTCCATGAATGATAGCCCAAATGAAAATTGGCTGCGACAACACGGTGGTGCGCATGGTCTCCAGCGGAAAACACATAAACCGTGTGACTTTTGAGTACCGCCAGCTGGAACCATACGAACTGGAAAACCCAAATGGAAACAGTATCCGGGAATTCTGTTTGTCTGGTCTTTGAATAACCATCCAGTGATTTACATGCTGCTAGCAAAGTGAGTGTTTAATAGGTATTATATATGATTTCAATGACCACTAGTTTAAAGCCTTTCCTACCAGCCAGTATTCACAGCCTCTCTCTCTCTCTCTCTCTCTCTCTCTCTCTCTCTCTCTCTCTCTCTCTCTCACACACACACACACACACACACACACACACACGTTTTTGTACCTTGCTTCTTTTTCATTTGTAGTATATAAATGACCACATGGCCCCCACCTTGGTAGTAAAACAGTTTTCTGTAATTCTTTGGTACGCTACAAACCTGAGCTGGTAAGACAAGTGCAAAGCAATGTGCAATTTAAAAAAATGTGTCTCAAGGAAAAATACTATAAAGAGATAAAAATGGTGGCATTCATATCAGTTCTATAACAGAAAGCAATGGAATGTCTGTGTACACCAAGGTAGTTGCTTCTGTTTTCATTTTCTGCTTTTATTCTGTTTACAATAGACAATAGTTGTAGCTACTACGTATTGATTTGCATCAACTTGTTTTTAACAAACCTTTGTAGCAAGGAAAGCCTTTCCCATCCATAATACAAAAGTGAATAAATACATTTGGGGTGTTGCCACCCTGATACTGCACTTTGTTTTCTGAGTCGCCTCCTCCTTTATTTTCATCAGAAAATAACATTCTCATGTGGTACACAGCCAAATGCTGCACAAAATCATTTTAGACTTTTAGAACTAGTGGAGCCTGGCTATTGGGGTAGAATTATTTAGAGTAGAAGGTGCGTTACAGTGTTTGCACAAATAACACTGACTGATAGTCCTAACAGGGAAGCAGGATGTAGAGACCCCTTTTCCACTGTCCCCCAAGAAAACTGAGCGTACATGTCTTTGTCACAGGGCCGTACAGCTCTCAGAGACACAACTTGACGAAATCTGAGTACTTCTTTGGTACTGAAGGCAGTTCACTGTTGACTGAGCCTTGTCCATATTTGTCTTGAGACTAGATGTGTGGCCTATAAAAAACACTTAAGGCCAAAAATAAGGTCCTGAGCAACAAAGGAAATACTCCTAAGTGATATCCTCTTTCCTTTGAGTTAATGAATGCAATCTGCAAAGTGTGCCATAAATAATGGCCTTATTATGATTCCTGAACATATTTAATATAAAGTTCATTTTATAATGGAAAGTTCTGGAATCCCATATCCTGAAATCTGAAAAACAGAAAGAAAAACATTGATTTCAATTGCTTTAGAAAAAAAAGCAAACCCAGGATTTAGCACAAATTTTGGCTCAGTAGATATTTTGTAATGAGTGAAAACTTTTGCAAATGAATGAATAAATACCTGCATGGGTAGTTGAATGGATGGGTGGATGGATGGATGAATAAAGCTGGGATAAAGGTTGGGATGAATGAATAAGTGCATGGATGGATGGATAAATGCTGGGGCAAAGCCTGGGGTGATAGAATAAATGCTTGAATGAATGGATATATGACTCCTGATTAGTTATATAAGATGTTGGATTCCTTATTTCATAGAAAACAAATTCATGAAGTTGAACCCTTTTATCTTTTTCACAGTCCTGCTAGCAACCTAAGAATCCATGCAGTCACTTATATCACTGTTAAAAGTTTCTGACTTTTAACCCTCATGATCCCTTTATGCTGCATAGAGAAAATGTTCTGAGGTAAGGAGGCAAGTATTTTACTGTGTAAGTTAGGACAATCTGCTCTTATTCCTAAGGGACATTTTGAAAGCTACTAGTTTCTCTGTGCTAAAATGGTGGGACTGTGGTCCCTAAGCTTCCTTCTAACTTTGACATTCTGTGGTCGTTCATATGTCACATACTTTATTTCAAAGCTTGTTATTGCCTAATAGTGTGCATTCTTTGAGAAGGTGGCCACTCCAGGGAACTGTCCATGACTCATTCTTGGGAGATCCACGACTTGTCTTCATTCCAAAGGATGAGGCAACTTTATGGAAAGAAAATGGTAGATGAGACTTCTGGGGGAGACTTAAATTAAAGGATGTGTCTTCAATGCCACCTCCATTAATCAGGTGAAATATTTTATGAAATTTGGGCCAAATTTGACTTTCTAAGAAAGGCAGTATCCATCGTGGTTGAGTTATTGACTCTGGAGGCAGATCTTTTTGAACCCCAGCTCTGACTCTTACTTGGGCAAGTCACTTATAAGTGACTGTTGCTCAGTTTTTAGTCTATAAATTGAGGTAATAAAGACATATCCTTCAAATAAAGATTTTTGTTAAGATTAATGGATAAATATATCTAAAGCCCAAGAACCATGTCTTGCACATATGAGCAGTTATTTTTATTATTTTTATTTTATATTTTTATTATTTCTTCTAAGTAAACATGCTATCCCAGGTTCTCCATACTCTTAGTGGGGCATTTGCTTTGTGCTCTGAAGGGTTTGTACTGATTCAGTTGTTCCTTTTCATCCCAGAACAATTTGTGAGGAAGGTAGGGTTGGTCAGGGTTGTTGTCTGTGATGGAGAAGCAAAGTAATATTCCTGGGAACATTTGAGGATGGGTCTTGTCAGGCCCTATCAGGTCTCCAGAGCCTCTTTCACAGCTGACCCCTATCTGGAGGCTCTGCACTACTCCAGGGTCAACCCTGACCTTGGACAGGAGACATTGAAACAGCTCTTGTCCAACATGCTGGTCATCAAGGAGTCACCTCACAAATAGACTGTCTTGACTCTCTATGCTGTGCCTAGGCCCCCTCTCTGTAGTCTTCCTGTCTCTTGATTATTTCACTCTTGCTCTTGCCTGATCCTACTCTTGTTGCCACTCCTAACCCCACATCTTCCTAAATACTATTCGGTGACTTGGGCTCTACTATTGATCACTAAATTCCCAAATTCCTCCTACCTCCATGCCTAAAATTCTAAGCATTTTTGCTCATATGTTTTAGGTCACTCTGTTCCTTACTCTGGACACTTTCCTACCTCCTGTAAAACTGCTTCTTCCACTGTTTTCTGTGGAATATGTTGGTCTTCCTATGACATTGGATTTTCTTCCAGTATCTAAAGCAGCATGTCCTCTTGTTCTCCCAACTTTTCCTGGTCCTGTTGTTTCATTTGAGAGGATAGGGCAGAAATGCTAGGTGTTTACCAAAAGTCATTTCTTTTACACCCTGAGAATGCAGTTAGACTACATTTCACCCTCCCTTACAGTTAGGTTAGGCCATGTGACTGAATTTTAATTGAAGGAGTGTGGGTAGAAAAGATGTCCAACCCTCATCTAATCCTCCATACTTTCTCTTTCTTCTCTCTACTGGCAAGATATTGAAGTTCTAACAGAGGACTTCAAAGCTATAAAAGAAGACAGAGTCATAGGCTACAAGGAGCCTGGATCCCTGAATGACCACATGGAAGGCTGCTATTGACCAGGAATTGGACTTTGTGTGAATGAGAAGTAAACTTTTATTTTGTTAAGTTACTGAGATGATGATGATGTTATAGCATTGAGTTTACCGTATTTCATACAATGGGCCTGTCTAAATTATATTCTCAGCTATTCTCTAATTTCCCTGACTGGTTTTGCTGCAACTATATAGGCAGGCCTGATCTGATTGTCTTTCAGAGAAAAATAACTCAAATGCATATCTTTGATCTCATAAACATCAGGCTTTATCTAATATCATTGTATACAACTTTTCCATATACCTTAAAGAATCCTCTAAGAATAGTGATTCTTAGATTATATCCCTTTGAAAATCTAATGGAAAATATAGATCATCTCCCAGAAAAAAAAGCCCACATATACAAGGACACCCCAAATTTCTGAGAATTCTCAGATCCCTGAGGCCCACCCCAAGGTTTCAGTATCAGAATCTCTGCTCTAGGAGTAAATAATAAATAAAACTAAGCTTAAGACCAGTCTTCTTAAACTTGGCTGTCCTCCCTTCAGTGTTGTTAAAAAAACATTCATTGGTTAATTTAGCTGTGAAATGAGTTCATAACAGCAGCTTAATGTTTCTGCTTTTATAGTTTACTATTTAATTTTGCCTTTTACTACATGGGTTTTTCTGACCTGCTATGTAGTTTTTGCTCAGGGAGGAAATACATTTGAGACAGGACACATTTTTGTGGCAAAGATCCTTTCAGGTCTCTCCTACCTTCAAATTTCCCTTTCCTGCTATTTAATAGGGAGGCAACATTCCCAGAGTTTGCCTGCAAAACAGAATCTTTGTGAAATGAAGATAAAGATTTGGAGGACAGGATTTACTTGGAGGCAGTTTGTTTATGTGCTTAACAACAACTGATAGAGAGTTGTGGTTAGGAGCTCCTAACATAGGGTAATCACGTGAAATTATATCTGAATACACTCTTATTTGTGCAGTGGAGTATTTCAGAAGAGAGAAAATTCTATGTTCAAATAAGCAGATTGAATGGCCTCAGTTCTAATGAAACATTTATAATAATTACCATCCATTTTTCTCTTTGCATTTGAAAGTTTGTTTTTTCTTGTATTAAGACATACTGTACAAAGAGAGAAGTAGAGAGGCGAGAAAGGAAACATGGGTAAAAGAAAGAAGGCTTGATTAGATGATTTGAAAACATTATGAAAATCAAGGTCTCCAAATTGGATTCTGGGCTTTGCTCTTAGTAACAACAATGTACTTCTCCCTGTGCAGCTGAACAATTGAAAATGAGATGTGTTTTGTACTTTAAGAAAACTGAATGTCAATACTAGGACATACAGCTGGATGAGTTAGACAGAACCATGATCGTTGTGACTAGATGGGTTACCAGATGTTGGGGTTTCCTAGAAAGAAGAATATCTCTTGCCCTAGCCAGTTTGGCTTAGTGCAGTGGTTCTCAACCTTGGCTGCACATTAGAATCGCCTGGGAATCTTTTTAAAATCCTGGTTTCTGGGCCTTATCCTCTGGAAATTCTGTTTGTTTGTTATGGGGTGGGGCCACAACATTAGTAACAAAGAAACAGAATTTCCAGAGGATAAGGCCCAGAAATCAGGATTTTAAAAAGATTCCCAGGTGATTCTAATGTGCAGCCAAGGTTGAGAACCACTGGCTTAGTGGATAGAGCATCAGCTTGTGGACTGAAGGGTTCTGGGTTTGACTGCAGTCAAAGGCACATGCCCACGTTGTGCGTTTGATCCCCAGTGTGGGGCGTGCAGGAGGCAGCCAATCAATGATTCTCTCTCATCACTAATGTTTCTATCTCTCTCTCTCCCTCTCCCTTCCTCTCTGCAATCAATAAAAAAAAAAAAATCTCCCGCCTCCAAGTTTCTAAAGTGTAAAAATGTGTTCTGTGCTATTAATAGCTCAAGCCAGCCAAATGTATGAACAAAGTAGATGCCTACCTGTGGATGGGATTTGAGGGACAGCAAAGGACTCACTTGACTGGAAACAGGACCAAAAAATACACATTTGTCATCCTTTTCACTTTGTTCTTTAAGATGTATTATTAATTAATCAAGTAATTCATGGGCACTTTATTGTTTTCTAAGAGTTAAACCTACCCTGATCAGTGCGGCTCAGCAGTTAGAGCATCAGCCCATGCACTGAAGGGTCTTGGGTTCGATTCCCGGTCAAGGGCACATACCTGGATTGTGGTTCTGTCCCTGGCCCTGGTCAGCGCACATGTGGAAGGCAACCAATTGATATGTTGCTCTCACATCGATGTTTTCCTCTCTCACCTGTTCCCTCTCTCACTCTTCCAGTCTCTCTAAAAATCAATGGAAAAAATATCCTTGGGTGAGGAGTAACAACAACAACAACAAATAAAAAACAAAAGCGTCAAACTATAAGAGGTAACAAGTTAATGAAGTAACTTACAAATCAGTAATTTGGCATAGAGGGTATTGCTAATTGTTAGAACGTGACAGAACTGGCAAGTAAGCTGTCACTAAAGGTGAGTGTGGTGGGAGAAATGAAATATGAAATGCTGAGAAGAAGACAGTCTCAGATGAACATCCCATGAAGGCGATTGGAAAAGGTAGCAGGGAACTGACAAAACCACTAGCTGGCTGAAAGTTTGTAGAGTTAAGCAAGAAAAGAGCTTGCTCTGGGGTTGGAGTGTAGTCAAAGACAAACTTTGTGCCATTCCTTAGTTTTGCCAAGGACCAGCTTGGAATGCAACTTTGCTTGTGTAGAATAGTTGGGACCAATGATACAGCTTTGGAAACAAGATCTAGTCCTGTGGGTAGAGGCATTTCAATGGAGGGAGAGGAAATCAGACCTCAAAACCAGACATGGGGTGAGTTCTAATTCAACCACTAATCATCTGTGTGCCCATGAGCCAGTCACCTGCCTCTTAGTGTGATGGCTCCTTACAGTGCCAAGACCACTCTAGGCACATGACAAGTCACTGAATACGAGTGTCCATTTCCTGGAAAACATGTTTATTAGTCCAGGCTTTGGTGATGTCATTTCATCTTAAATGCTGTACAGAAGTGTGTGATTTAAAGGAAGTGGCTAGAAGAGACAAAGCTTGCTTTTGAGCTCTTGTTTTTTTTAAAAATATATTTTATTGATTTTTTACAGAGAGGAAGGGAGATAGAGAGTTAGAAACATCGATGAGAGAGAAACATCGATCAGCTGCCTCCTGCACATCTCCCACTGGGGATATGCCCGCAACCAAGGTACTGCCCTTGACCGGAATCAAACCTGGGACCTTTCAGTCCGCAGGCCGACGCTCTATCCACTGAGCCAAACCGGTTAGGGCTGAGCTCTTGTTTTGACAAAGTTTCCAGGCGGTATTTCTAGAATAACAGCCTCCTCTGTTTGGTGCTGCTGGAACACGGTGGTGCCGATTCACAGACTGGAAGCTCTGAGCTGACTGGGTGAGCTCAGAGACAGGGCAGGGCAAAAGAAAATCCTGGGGACCAAATACTACACAGCCTGGAAACATTTTCTTGTGATAAACTTAGCTTAAGTTACCAAGCATTCTTCTTACTGCATAAAACAATGGCCTTTTCCCACTTTGGGGGGAAATCTTAGACCCTAAAGCTAATGAAAAACAGTGGTGCCTCAGAAGAGAAACCCCACTGTAGGCAGCTGCTGGTAATGTTATTACTGAAACAGAAGTCTGTATTTGGCAGAGCTTCTTAACCTTGAATGTGCATGTGACTTTCCCAGGGATCTTGGCATGAGTCAGATTCAATTTTGGTACGGGAACCTAGAGTCTGCATTCCTCAGCCCTCCGGGGGATGCTGATGCTACTGGTCCATGGGCAGCAGGAGGGTATATAGACCTGAATGGAGGAAGGAGATTACTCTCCGTGTAGCAAGCCAAAGGTTGGTTTATTTGTTTGTTTTTCTTGAAACCTTGTGCTATACAATAAGAGCCTCCCATAATTTCTGTCCATCTTGTCACCTGTGGAACAACACAATGGAAAGAGCAAGGTGTAGCTTGTGAACAGCACACACCTTAATAAAAGAAAGCTCCAGAGGGAGAACCCTCTACGCTGCACTGTAGTGCTCCCTGGAGTAGGTATCAAGTGACATCATCTTAATTACCCATGGAAAAGACTGACCACTTCCAGCAAACAATTACTTCTTGATCAATACCCCTGTCTCCTTAAATACACTTTCTGGCCATTTATAACCAAATATCTGATATACCTTCCCGATTAGGAGAACCCCTTCTTAGCTTTCACTTCTCAGCAGCAGCCCCAACCCACACCACACACAAAAGCATCTACATTGAGCTGTTGTGAATTGTTTGGAACGGCTCCTTATTTGTTATGCTTCACTGAGTTTTAACTACAGGTGGAGAAATGAGAAGGGAACACAACTTCCCTTCTGGCAACTTCTTTTATGCTTGTGGGTAAAACCTCGACTTAGGGGAAGGGAAGAGGGTTGTCTCATGCCCTCTCTTAGGCATCTTCTTGACCTCGGCTGCCTGCCCCTCTCCACACTTCACAGGCCCTGCTCACTTCTCTTTTGGTTGTGGCCTAGAGAACTCACGGACTGCTGTCTGGGTTAGGAGGGCAGTGCAGCTCTCACTTCTGCTCTTGGTTCTCTTTTACTTCTTACCACACTGTAGGGAGCGGCTATACGGTTAAGCCTTGGACCGACCTGTTGGCAAAGCCACAAACAAGTCCCAGCTTAGAGGGCATAGCCCTCTTAGCATAATTAAGCTTGACCATATGACCCTCCCTAGATCCTATCTGGGTAGCTAATGGGCTGTGGGAGGTACAGCAAGTGCTGCCAAAACAAGTGAAACTCACAAGAACATTGTAACTATGGTGACCACTACCTTGTATACCTCAGGCTATAAAATAAAGGCTCAGCTTGCTGTCTGGGTCTCTCCCTGTAGCCTCAGCCAGGCACAGGAGATCCACCCAGGGGTGGGCAAACTTTTTGACTCGAGGGCCACAATGGGTTCTTAAATTGGACCGGAGGGCCGGAACAAAAGCATGGATGGAGTGTTTGTGTGAACTAATATAAATTCAAAGTAAACATCATTACATAAAAGGGTACGGTCTTTTTGTTTGTTTTATTCATTTCAATAATATTATGCTAAGATAAATATGCCGGATCCGGCCCATAGGCCGTAGTTTGCCCACGGCTGACCTAGACCCAGCCTATTCTCTTTGTCTGTCTTTTTTACATCCTTAGCCGCCCCCCCACCCCCCTACCTCAGGCATGCCGAACCCTTGGCTGTGCTGGCACCGCACACCACACTGAGTTGAAAATTTTTGTGTGTGAGTGCAGTAGGGTCAAATAGTGTTCCCCCTCAAGTCTTCTAAGAATGGGATGTTATTTGGAAATATAATCATTGTAGATGTAATTACTTAAGATGAGGTCACACTCAATTAGGATGAGCCCTAAATCCAATTATTGATGTCCTTATAAGAGAAAAGGACGTGCAAGAGAAAAGGACACTCAGATACTCAGAAAAGACACACAGAGGAGAAGGCCATGTGACAATGGAGGCAGAGATTGGAATGATGCAGTTACAAGCCAAGCGATGCCAAAGGTGGCCATGATAGAAGCTAGACAAAGACAAGGAAGGACTGTCCCCTGGAGTCTCCTCACCAGCTGCCTGAAATGCTGTCTTTTTATTTATTTATTTATTTATCCTTATTGTTGAAAGTATTACAGATGTCCACCCCCCCCCCAACTCTCCTGTGACCCCCTTCTCCTTGCTCCTGCCCCTTTTTCAGGCCTTCACTGCACTATTGTCTGTATCCATGAATTATGCATATATGCATATAAATTCTTTGGTTAATCTCTTCCCGCCTCCACCCTACCCCCGCTCCCCTCCACTTTCCTCCCCTCTGAGATTCATCAGTCTGTTGCGTGCTTCCATGTCTCTGGATCTATTTTTTTTGTCAGTAAAAAAGAAAGATTTATTACCGTTTGAGACAACATGGAGGGACCTGGAGATTATTATGCTAAGATAAATATGCCAGTCAGAGAAAGACAAATATCACAGATCTCACTTATATGTGGAATCTAATGAACAAAATAAACTGAAATTCCCAGTCTTATTGTTAGTCCTTAAGGGTTCTTCTCTTAAGAAGTAGAGTATTTTCATTTAGCTAAGGTGTCACGTTGCTTGGGAGGTTAACACATTAGTTACCTAGTTCCTTGCTACTCAAAGTGATGTTCTGGACCAGCAGACCTCAGAACCAACCCCAGGTGTAATGAGTCTGTATCCACATTTAAATCAAATTTTCCAATGATGTATATGCACATTAAAGCTTGAGAAAGACAGAGCTACAGGGATTTGTCCACCAGGACGCAAGCTTCAGGAGGGCAGGGACCTTGGCTATTTTGTCCACTCTTGGTCTGGTACAGCATGCAGTAATCCATGCTGAGTGATAGATTTGATTATTAAAGAAAGTTAAACATGTCATACAATAGGATCAACAGGGCTTTCTTTGGGTGCCACTAAGGCAGAATCATATTGTGGACATATTTTTGTTAATGTAGCATGATATTTATATGTGCTGTATTAACGTGACTTAGATTGCTTGGCACATGCTATGTTCCAATATGTATAATTTGTATTTCTTTAATACTTTATAAAATACTTTTTTATATCTTTATTTAATCTGTACAATGTGCAAGGACTCAACTCTATGAATCAGAAGAACATGGGTATCTGCAGTTAATACCTAGGCAAACACAAGATTGAAAGATCTGTGGAAAGACTGATAGTGAGTTAAATGCCAAACTAGAATGTGCACTCATAATGCCCAAGTTTCTAGACCACTGGCTAGCCACCTACTATGAAGGCTCCTGTTTAGAACTTAGCATTGTATAATGCTAATGATGTTCAAACTTCTGCAGTTGAACATGAAGAAAATTATTTTATAGGTAATAAAACATTTTTTATTTAAAGGCATTTCCCTTAGTTTTATATATTACTACTTTTTGTTTTGAGTAACTAATTAATGTCTACTATAAAACCTTCAAATAAACATTGACAGTATAGACCTATAAAGATTTCATGAAATAAAATATATATATAAGAGACTAAGTGACCATCCAACCGTTCGACCATCTGTCCGGTAGCTATGACACACAATGACTA
Source organism: Myotis nattereri (assembly GCF_964212035.1). Taxonomy (NCBI): domain Eukaryota; kingdom Metazoa; phylum Chordata; class Mammalia; order Chiroptera; family Vespertilionidae; genus Myotis; species Myotis nattereri. The sequence goes on from NC_138079.1 coordinate 41,127,668, forward strand.
CCAGGGGGCAGGCGCTGTTGTGACTTGGCAGCTGCAGTTCTCGGGTGACACACCTGGAACCAGAGAAGGGAGCCCGATTCGGGGTACATCACCCGAGCACTGCCCTCTCGCAATCTGGGACCCCTCAGGGGATGTTGGAGAGCCGGTTTCTGCCCCGATCCTTGCAGGCAAGCCGGGGGACCCCACTGGTGAACGAATCTGTGCACCAGGCCTCTAGTTTAAAATAAAATCACACTGGGTATTCATCAGACAGCTAACACAAAATTGCTGTACCTTTTACAGCTCTGTATCTTGGTGAGCTGGAGGGAGGACATTCTATTTTATGGAACTGTCACTTTGTTTTTGCTTGAGAAAATAAACCTTCATTTCTTTTTGATGACACCCTCAATAATCTCCGATCATGTAATTTATTTCTCAGTTTACCAGAAGATATTTGTAGTGAAGTGAACCTCAGAGATGGATGTTTAGGATGTTATGACACTAGAGGCAAAGTAGATAAGAGGCCTTTGCAAGGAATTCATGACAATGTGATAATGTTTTATAAATGATTCTTTCCTCATCTATTTTTATATAGGCATGTCATTAGATGTATTCAACTATCTTGTTCGATAGATTTTATTGTTTAAATCTAAGGACTGAGAACTGTTTTTTAGTTGTCTTCATAGCCCTCAGAATTCAGTGAATGACAGTGCTTTGCATTTGATATGAGTTCCACAATATTTGTTTAGTTGTATTACTCAACTGTATTGTGAGACCCCGTGTTTCCATCTCTAGGTAACCCCCTGAAAACCGAAAGTAATAATGACAAACGCTGAACTTAATCAAGATTCTTAAAACTACCTTCAAATAGATTGAAATAGGGGTGTTATTAATCTGCAAATTTAACTTCTATAAAGTCTGCCCTTTGAGTGAGCACCTTACATGGCATCCCAGTACATTTCCTCCTTGGAGTTTTCCTCATCTCTCTACTTTTGTCACAGTAGAAAGCATACATTTGAACATGGTGAGTGAATCATGCACCACACACTTGGATGTGTGTTATTCCAGATCTGAGTGACAAATGTAAGCAAAGTTTTACCTGAAGAGACCTGGAGAGAAAAAACTATGATATCCATATATTAAGTACCAGGTGCTATCCTGAATCCTTTATAACTTGTAAATAACAAACTTTGTTATTGCTGCCTCCCATTTACATAAGGACAGATGAGAAAACTGAGACAAAAAACTATTGAGTAACTCTCCCAAGCTCGTGAGTGGCAAGGCTGGGACTGGAACTCAGACTGTCTGGGATGCGTTCAATTTGGGAGCTTTGTTGCTACTAGGACAAAGTGACTTAGAAATATGGATTTTTAAAAATGGTCTAAGATATCTTAATTTCAGATTAAAAAGCAAAAATGCCAATTCACCTCAGCAGGTGGAGGCTGAGATTCCTCTTGGCTTTTTTTTTTTTTTTTAATATATTTTATTGATTTTTTACAGAGAGGAAAGGAGAGAGATAGAGAGTTAGAAACATCGATGAGAGAGAAACATTGATCAGCTGACTCCTGCACATCTCCTACTGGGGATATGCCCGCAACCCAGGTACATGCCCTTGACCGGAATCGAACCTGGGACCTTTCAGTCCGCAGGCCGACGCTCTATCCACTGAGCCAAACCGGTTTCGGCTCCTCTTGGCTTTTGTGTCTCCTGAAGGGATGGCACATCAGCTGCCTCCCCAAAGCCATTACATTATGGCCCTGCCTGTATTCTGCATCATCTTTTTTTTCTTTTTGCTGCTACACAGAGCTGACTGTAATAGAATGTGCAGGGAATAAGTAGTCCTCCAGCCCTCTCAGCTGAAGAGTGGTCAGTGGTGCAATGAAAAGGGAACATTCAATGGCAACTGCTATTCAGACACACTGGCTCCATTATAATTCAATATCTCTATACTCCATTGCACACTCACTGGCAACAGTCTAGTTTCTGTTACCATATATATGATCCCCCTTTACCCATTTGCCCTCCCCTCAGCCTCCTTTCCCTCTGGTAACCACCATTCTGTTATCCGTATCTACTAGTTTTCGGTATTTTGTTATTGTTTTGTTTTATATTTCACATAGGAGTTAAATAATTCAGTTTTGTTCTTTTTTTTTTTTTTGCCTGACATATTTCACTTAGCATGATATCCTCCAGATCTATTCATGTAGTTGCAAAAGGCATTATTTCTTTTTTTCTTGTGGTAGAGTGATATTCTATTCTATCATTATATTATTCTATTGTATCACATCTTCTCTATCCATTCATCTGTAGATGGATACTTATGTTGTTTCCATAGGTTGGCTATTGTAAATAATGCTGCAGTGAATCTATGGGTACATATATCTTTTTGAATCAGTGTTTTCATATTCTTTGGATAAATATCCAGAAGAAGAATTGCTGGATTATATGGTAGTTCTATTCTTAATTTTTTGAGGAACCTCCATATTGCTTTTCATAATGGCTGTAGCAATTTACAGTTCTGCCAACAGTACACAGAGTTTCCCTTTTCTCCACATGATCTCCAACATTTCTTGTCTTTTTTATAGTAGCCATTCTAACATGATATTTGATTGTGGTTTTACCTTGCATTTCCCTGATGATTAGTGACATTAAACATCTTATCATATATCTATCTGTGTGTCTTCCTTTGAAACGTGTCTATTTTTCGAAAGAGCCCATTTTTTAAATCAGATTGTTAGTTTTTTGTTGTTGTTGAGTTGTATGAGTTATTTATATATTTTAGACATTAACTTCTTATCGGAAATATTGGCAAATATCTTCTCCCATTCAGTAGGCTGCCTTTTGTTTGGTTGACGGTTTCCTTCACAGTGCAGAAGCTTTTTAGTTTGATGTACTCCCTCATGTTTATTTTTGTTGTTGTTTCCCTTGCTTTTGGAGTCAAATTCACAAAAACCCACTGGGACCAATGTCGAGAAGCTTAGTGCCTATATTTTCTTCTGTGTATTTTATTGCTTTAGGTCTTACATTCAGGTCTTTAATCCATTTTGAGTTAATTTTTGTGTATAATGTAACACAGTGGTTTAGTTTCATTCTTTTGCATGTAGCAGTCTAGTTTTCCAAATTGATGTAAGGGACTGTCATTTGTATATTTTTGATTCCTTTGCTGTAAATTAGTTGCCCATATTTGTGTAGGGTTTATTTCTGGGCTATCAAGTCTTGTGCATTGGTCTGCGTGTCTATTTTTCTGCCAATGTCATTCTGTTTAGATTACTATAGCTTTGTAGTACAGTTTGAGATCGGGGAGTCCTATACTAACTTTACGTGTGCTGCAGTTTTACTTTCCAGCACTGCAGTGTAATTTAATTTATTTACAAATTTTCAGACCATACTGGAACCTAGAAACAATCTATGAGTAACAGGAATCAAACTTTTATCTGAAGATTATCTATGGTGAAGGGAGGTTAATAGTGAATGGGATCCAGTTGGAAACACACTCTCACTTACTTGCTGAATGATTTTAGGCAAGTTATTAATCTTTGTAAGCCCCAGTTTCCTCATGTGCAAAATGGAGATAATTATAGTATTGGCCTCAAAGGGTTTTTCTTTTAACATTTTATTTTAAAATAATTGATTCACAAGAAGTTGCAAGAATAGTATAGTGAGGTCCCAAGTATCCATTACCTACCTTACCCCAATGGTGACTTCTTACATAACTATAGTGTATTATCAAAATCAGGAAATTGATTGGCACAATACAATGAACAAGACTGCAGTTCTTACACAAATTTCATGTGTTTTTGCCTTCACTTGTTTTAGGGGTAGGTCTTTGTGTATAATTCTATGGAATTTTATCACATGTACATATTTGCATAACCACTACAATCAAAATACAATATGTGAATTAAGTGAAGCATTTAAAGTGCTTAGCATAAGAGGTAGCATACAGAAAGAACCACAGTGGGGCCTTGACTTACGAGTGTCCTGACTAACGAGTTTTTCGAGATACGAGCTGTCTCAGCCAATTTTTTGCTTTGAGTTGTGAGCTAAAATTCGGGTTATGAGCCAGCTTCAGATACCCCACCGCTAGTTGGCGCAGCGAACGTCACAGTGAACGCCACAACATCAGCTCAGCATCACATGTCTCACTCGTTCACTTTAATGATTTGACATACGAGTAATTTGAGTTACAAGCTCGGTCACGGAACGAATTAAACTCGTAAGTCAAGGCCCCACTGTAATTGAGTTACCTATTATGATTATTAGTTAGATGAAATGAAATGATCTTACTTATTCAATGCTTTCTAATTTCATGAGGTACTTGGTTCATTGACATAAATGGTGTTTTAGAAGCTAGAAGCAAGGTTAAAATGTTTTTTCCTGTATTTTATTATGCTTTGACATCTTGAGGCCTTGCAGAGCTAGAGAGGGGCTGCCCCTCCCAGGGCTGGCTAATTCCTACAGATAGCAAACAACTTGTCTGTAAAATGCCTTTGATATGCAAACCATACCCCCCATCCGCCTGGTTTCATCAGGTTCCTGAAGTAATTTTCCACACCCACCTACTCCTCAGTTATAAATCTCCATTTGTTCTTGTTGTATTGAGAGTTGAGTCCAATCTCTCTCTTCTATTGCAATAGTTTTGACAGCTACACCTATTACAATAGTCCTGAATAAAATCTTCCTTTCCATGTTAACAAGTGGTAAAATAATTTTGTCCTTAACAAACCTCAGACCCAGTCTATTCTAGACAGCAACTAATGTGCGCTTCCCAGAAGTAAAAAAGCCTTGACAGGGTTCTTCTTCCTTGATTGCCTGGGGTGGAGCTGTGAGGGGACCAAATGAACAAAGTATTGTTCCAGTATTCCTGCCATTTCTTACATCAAGAACAAAGAGAAGAAATTCCATTCTTCGATACAGTAACATTGGTATATAGGACAACTTCATCAGAGTTAAAGTAATAGACCACAATATGCCAGAAATCATTTCATTTATCCAATAAAGTTAACATAAATGAGAATTCTAAGATGGGAACATACTTTTCAGATAAATGATTGCTCCCAGAGCCCTGTGCTTTTCTGAAGCACTTATCTCACTATGTCCCCATCGCCCCTCTCTGAGCCTGGGCCCCTCCGGGGCAGGGACAAGGTGAGGATGAAGAGTTGCCCCCCACAGGATCTGTATGATCACAACCGCTAAACCAGCGGTTCTCAGCCTGTGGGTCGCGACCCCTTCGGGGGTCGAACGACCCTTTCAGAGGGGTCGCCTAAGACCATCGGAAAACACATATATAATTACATATTGTTTTTGTGATTAATCACTATGCTTTAATTATGTTCAATTTGTAACAATGAAATAGGGGGGTCACCACAACATGAGGAACTGTATTAAAGGGTCGCGGCATTAGGAAGGTTGAGAACCACTGCTCTAGACAATATTTTTGTCTTCTTGGATATATAACACCTACCAGAAGTTAGTTCTTGAGCCAGGAACCTTTGGGAAATAGCAATGCTTTATTGCCACCTTCTGGTCAAAATGTGTTTTGTGTTGTGTATTTTTTTCCTGCTGTCATTTGGTTTCAGTAAAAAGGATTTGAGAGAAGTTAAGTCTATCATACCAGCAATCCCAAGTGGCAACCAACACAGATAGACTATAACTCTTGAGAAATTTTCCAAGGATGTGCATGCATATAATATGTCTATATCACACAAATGAATACTATTCTGAATATGTTCAGATATAAAGACAAATAACTATAACTTCCACTTCCACAGGTTTTTTATTATTAGTTTACAGAGTGCTTTTACACTTGGTTATTCTATTGACTTGAGAGGCGATAGTAGGGATGATTAATGGAATAATGTTTATTTCAATCTCGTAAGAAGATAGGGGATTATTAATGAGCCCTTAAATTTCCTTACAGATATTTCATCCTATTAATCTTTTTAACTTTCTTAGAATGATTCCATATATTCACTGCAAACTTACCATGTGCCAGGTTCTAAAATTAACACGTTACACACATTATTGCTTTTAATCTTTCCATCGTCCTACGTGAAGGGTACTATCATTTAATCTCCATTTTACAGATGAGGGAACAGACACAGAGTGCTCAAGGAACTTGCCCAAAGTCACACAGCTAGTACAGTAGGTCCTTTCCTTTCACTGTTGTCTTGTTATAACGTTGACGAGGAAAAAATCAATTCCTGGCCAAGGGCCCCTGTCTGTGCCGAGTTTGCACATTCTCCCCAGGGGTGTGGGTTTTCTCTGGGGGAACTCCAGATTTTTTCCACATCCTAAAGACATGCACATGAAGTAAACTCGTGTGTCCAATTGTCCCCTCTGAGTGAGTGGCCCTGCGATGGAAGGGTGTCCTGTGGAGGGTGGGTTCCCACCTTGTGCCCTGAGCTGCCAGGATAGGATCTGGCAACTTGTGATCCTGAACTGGGATCAGCAGGTTGGAAAATCATTATCTTTCTTAAATGTGTATATAGCTCAGATTTATTTCAATGTTTGATGTTGAAATGATTTGGGTCTTTATTTAGGGGTTTGGTGATATTTTTGTGACTAGAAATATGCCCTAAGAACTTAACTCTTGTTTATATCAATCAGCCTAGGGTAAAATTGGTTTTGCTGTATATCATTTTGATAAAAGTTGCAGTTTCCAAGAACCTATGGACAACATGAAGTGAGGACTTATTGTATGCAGCAGATCTGAGATCTAGTGAACCTGTCTCTATATAAAAGTTATTTTACTACTCCAAACACGTCTCAGTTGCATTTAAACCATTTCACTAATTTATCAAGTTAATTCTATACTATTTGATGCCCTCTGTAATCCTAATGAGCTACATAAGCATTCAACTTTGTCTTTCTCTTCTAGGTTTTTGGCATATATTGATGAATCTTAATTTGTTTATCACTACTTTATACATTTAATCCCAAACATATGATGATAATAAAGAAGTCATTAGTCTCACAAACGTTTTGTCATTTTTCTTCTGGAGAATGGTCCAACAAAATAACACCATGACTTTGGTGAGTAACTATTCATTCATCGCAGTCTCACATTAAATTCTCATAAACAAAGTGAGGTGAGAAGGATCTATATTTCAATAAATGATAGAGTCATGTCCAGGACCTTATTGAAACAATGACAAGGTAAAAATGTACTCCTGGCATTCTAATGTTTCCTTTGGTAAATTTTAATTTTCTTTCTTATAGTCTTAGATATTTTTAATTATTACAGGAAAATTGTCAATACCTATTGCTCTATCTTGGGAGACAAGAGGAGGGAGGCAAGGAGAAGACTTCTCCAGCATCAAGATAGATTCATTCAGCAACCTCATCCCAAATACCAATGTGAGATGTTTCCCACACCCACTCCATTGGAGGTCTCCGTCCTTTCTTTCCTATGGGTTCATGGGTGTCTTGGGAGTATTGTATGCATTAGGTAACAAAGTGGGGTAACGGGGGTGATCTGCAGGTTTTCCTAGGCAACCCGCAGAGGAGGATGCTGAAGGCATGAAGTACTCATTGACCACTTCAGGGCAGATATCAGAATCCCCTGGTGCAGGTGATGAAGATATTCCTTCGGATGAAAGCAGGGTAAACTACTTTCTGATGGCTCAGTTTTAAAACAGTTCCTAGGCCCTGCTAAATAGCCCTCGTGGTGGTCCTTTCTACCTGTGCAATGCACACTCTCCTCTTGAGCAACATTTCCTGGCTCCCACCCCTGGCTTCCTCTTTCCTCCATTCTCTAGTTTCCTCCTGGTCTTAGCTAAAACCTGTCCTTCCTTTTAGCTCCTTGCCATCTCTAAAAGGATAGTTCTTTCTCTTCCTAAATCCTAGTCTTGCGTTCCTTCATGATAGACTGCCCCCCTGGGGGTGGAAGTGTAGGAAAATTCAATATTGTAATTTTTTACTCGTTATACAATCATAAAATGAGGGTGCAAAATGTGAGTATTCTGTTGCGGGCAGAGAATAGGGGTCTGCCTGGTTTCTTTTGGCTTCCTTGCTTTATCATCATGAAGGTGTTTTAGTGTTACACCGACCCATTCTTTCCTTGGGTCTCTAGGGGAAGGAAACAGGTAATGGTCAATTGACTAAAAGTAATATGGAGCAATAAATCAGAACTATTGAAATGCTATGGCTCCCCAGATATTCTTGTGTGACATCAAACAGTAGGATCAAATAAGAGAGAGTTGGCTACCCATTGTCTTCAACATAAATTATGACAGGTAAATTTTCATTAATTATAGAATTGATGATATTCTAAAAGAAGTTGGATATAAATCAGGTTTTATTTAATTGACAATAATCCTCTGTTATGGAATATGGTAATATATCAGGTACTTGGACTCCAGCCTGCTGAAACTCACAGGTTTCTGGAATGGCTATAGATCAGGTTAAGTATCAGTTAGTTATTGCTACATACAAAATACTCTCAACTCAGTGGCTTCCAACAAACATCATTTGTTATTTCTCCCAAATCAAGGGCGAACTGGGGGGCTGGCTGATCTCCACTATCAGTTAGTTATTGCTAACTGCCTGTGGGTTTCCTGGGGCTCCTGCTCTAGGCTGACTTACCTTGATTAGATCTGTTCCATGTGTCATTTATCCTCCTTCTGAGACCAGCAGACATGCTTGGGTATGTCTTTCTCATGGAAATGTCAGGAATCCAAGAAAGCAAGCATAAATACTAACAGCTCTTGAGACCTAGGCTAGGAACTAGTCTACTGTTTTTGGCAATCACCTCACTCAACTGGCCAAAGCACATCAAATGGTCAAACTCAGATTCAAAAGTGGAGGGGAGATTCTGCCTCTTTAGGGAAAGAAACTACAACGTCACATGGTAAAGGATGTGGATACAGGATGAATAAAGAATTAGGGCAATTATATGATTTCCACAGCTATCTACTAGCTATAATAAAAAAAACACCAAAAATTAAATGAGCTGTAGGATTTAGTTGATTCATTGCCTGGAAGAAAAGAGCTCTATTATTGTGACATATATAGACAAAATCATAAAATTAAGGGGAAAGAGAGGGAAAGAGACAAGTTAGAAAACAAAGAAAGGGGAGGAGAGGGGCAGACAGCAGTGATGGTAAAAATCAGAGGACACTGGAGCAGTCCCTGCAGCACACATGTACTGTGAAGATATAATAATGATGTCAGAAACTACCTTTCTAACTTGAACCATTATTTTAAAACAGATTTCACATAAAAATCCAAATTTCTGGCTTTTCTGGAAAAACTGGAAGCTCTGCAACACTGGGTCCACTCCTACATGGTCCTTCAGTTCTCCAGAACTCAGTCGTGGGCTGTTAACTGTTCTATCCATTCATTTACTTTACCTCCTCAGCCCTTGAGGCCATTTGTGTTTGCTTTATACAGTACTAGTTCTATTAGTTTCTGTTTCTTAAGTTTTAGATGGGTTTCTGGAATACTCATTACTTACTGAACATCTGTAATGATGCCCTACAGGCACCTCAAACTCAGTATTACCAGCAAAATAAAAATTAAAGCATCCTGCCCTCCCCCATGCAGCATACTCTCCTCCAATAGTTCCTACCTCCTTTGTCCAAGCTAGAAACCTATCCATTACTTTGACTTTTTCCCCTGTGTCAAATATACTAGAAAATATGACTTTATTCACAATAAAACAACAGAGTACCCAAGAAATAAACTAAGGAAGAATGCCTAAGACCTTTGTCATGAAAAGTATTAGAACCCTATTAAAGTACAAACAAGAATGAATAAATGGAACAAAAAAAGAATGTATGTGGATAGACGCTTCCCCCCCCACCTCTTCTTTTTGGATGGGATATCTTAACATAGTAAAGTTTTATGTTAATTCTTCCCAAAGAAAGCTATACAATTCAATGAAATCTTAATAAAAATCCCATTGGATTGTTTGAGGAACTCAACAAACTCATTCCAATATTTATATGGAAAACAGGGGTTCATGAATAAATCAATTTTGAAAAGTAAAAGCAGAGTAGCAACTTTTCCCACCAGATATTAATATATACTACAAACCCAAAGTGATGAAAATAGAATGGTTCTGCTTAGGAACAGACTAATATACAAACAAAACAGAATAGAGAGCTCAGAAATAGACCCATACATATATGGGAATTTGATAGATGATAAAGGTGGTACTACAAAGGGATGTAAAGGAGATGGTCTGAAGAAAACTAGGTCATTATGTGGAAAAATACATCTGAATCCCTCCAGTTGGAGTGGAGAACTAAATGTGAAAGTTAAAATTATGATGTTATAGAAGAAAATATGACATAGGATGGGAAAAGACTTTATGAATAAGGTTTAAAAGCCCAAATCATAAAGCATATGAAATAAAATGAAGTTAAATAAAAAAATTAAGGATTTCTGTTCAATAAAAAAAACTACAGACAAAATTATCAGATATATAACAGATTGAGAGTAGATATCTGTAAAGGATTAGTATCTAGTTTATAGAAAGAACTGCCAAAAAAAACAAAAAAACAAACCACACATCTGCCAAGAAATAGGCAAAAAGATATAAATAGGCAATTCACAGAAGTGAAAGTCCAAATAGCCATTTCAACAAATAAATGAAATCCTCTGGTAATCAGAAAAGTGCAAATTAAAACAACAATGAAATACCTCTTTACATTCACAAAAATGGCAAAAAATACAAGAGTGACTAACATTATGTATTAGGATGTGGAGGACACAGAACTCCTGTGCACTGTTGGTGAGAGGGTAAAGGTATACAGCCATTCTGGAAAACCATCAAGTGGAACATAGTGAAATCAAATGTTTGCCCTATAAACCAAAAATCACATTCCTTGCTACCTATCCCAAAAATATGAGTGCACAGGTCAATAAAATGGCACGAACAGGGCTCGCTTTTTCATTGTGCTATTGATTGTGTTAATAGAGAATTGGAGATAACTTAGATGTTGACAACTAGTGGACTAAATAATATGTGGTATACGTATATCTTGAAATACTATGCAGCGCTTAGTATATTATTAATTACTAATATTATAACTAATAAAATTAATATTAATTTTTAAAACATTTTAATCAAATACTATTTATGTAAAAGAAATAGACATGAAACATTTTATAAGGACAGATTTATATTTAAGGACATAAACCACACAGTGAGAGTGGGTATTCATCTAGACAGAAAGGAGGTAATGGGACTGATGAATAGAGATATAGAGCTACAGTAAAACAAAAACCACCTCCACCCCCCAAACAGAAGGGCCGTCCATGGGCCCATGTTGTTGATGTTCTGTGAACAAAGGAGTATGATTAAGTACAAAATAATAACTAAAAATACAAATTACAAAATCAAAAAATAGTGAATAACGTCAAGAGGTATGCTTCGCAAGGGCAAAAGCCTGAGACCTAAGGCTGCGACCTTCTCTGCTACTCCAGGTCTTCCTTAGCTACGTTCCCACACCCTCACGGACCGCCCTGCCCCCAACAGTCGGCGGGAAGTGCGCATGCGCACGGTGAGGCCCTTCCCGCTCCCCGTCGCTTCTCTTCCGGCTTCGGCCACGCCCACCGCGGGCGCTGTCGTTTCCGGTTCAGCTCAGGAACAGCCAGCCGAAACGCTTTGGGCCTTCGCTTCTTAGGTCCTCCCACTTCTCTAAACGCTCCCGCGACTGCCTCGGTCGCTGGGGAAGGTATTTACCAATAAAGTTTTACTATTTCAAAGCCGGGCGGATTGGGCTGGGTCCAACCGCCTTCCCCTGGCAGTTCCTCTCGGCTTCTGGCTTCGAGCTTCAGGCCGTCATGGCCAGGGGCCGCCGAGGCCGGGCGGGTTTGAGGCCGCCTTTCGCTGCCCACGCACTCGCGTGGCTCCTGGGGCCGCCGGCGTCCGCCTCGGTCTGAGCGCAGCCCCTCGGCGCCCACGGGCCGCCTCGCGCCGGACCCCATGGCGTCCGAGGCGCCGTCTCCTTCGTTGTCTCCATCGCCACCCGCCTCCCCTGAGCCGGAGCTGGCCCAGCTGAGGCGGAAGGTGGAGAAGTTGGAACGCGAGCTGCGGAGCTGCAAGCGGCAGGTGCGGGAGGTGGAGAAGCTTTTGCACCACACGGAGCGGCTGTACCAGAGCGCCGAGAGCAACAACCAGGAGCTCCGCACCCAGGTGCGCGGTCCGCCGGCCCTGCGCCCCGCCCCGCCCCGCCCCGCCCTGGCCTTCGAAGCCACTGAGTCCCCTAGCACTTGAAAGAAATAAAAGTTCAGTGCGATTAAAATTCCACGTGCATTTGGAGCAAACCTAAGAGTTCCGGTTACTCGGTTTAGATAAGCGCGCGAGCAGAAGTTCCGGCTGGTGTGCACTGAACTTCGTTCTCGGCGTTGCCCGCTGGCAGCAGGCACATGGAGTACCTTCCAGGTCACCTTTGGGGTTTCTTAAAGCGCCGGACTGTCATCAGAATCCCCCCTGTCACTAGATGTGCGAACTGACCCTGACCCTCGGTTGCCCATGAAAAAGAATGCTAGCACCGTCCAGGTGCAGGTTCAATCCATTCATTCCGGGCGTTTATCATTTTGAGTTTTCTGTTGGAAGTAGGGAAGATAGAACTTCCTTTGCTAGAGACCGAGCAGCTAACTTCATTTTTATAAAATACATTAAGGACAGATATTTAAACTGTCACACTTAAAAAAAAAAACTTTTAAAGAGGAGCATAATGCTTTTTTCCAACTTGATTTGTTTGGCGGTTGCACCGTGTCCTGATAAGTTATTTTCACATAATTATTAATTTCAATTAAACTGTTGTCTAGTCCTTTGTAATATATGGGGTACCATTGCTAAAACCACATAGGTGGTCTGAACCCTAAAATGTCATCAAACTTTGATATGCCTTATTATCAAATGATCTATGAAAAGAACTGCTGAGTTGCAATGACTTGGTGTGCCCATTGCATAGTTATTGACATGATGCTATTATAGAAAATTCGGATTTGTTTATTCAACTAGTTTTTGAACACCTGTCATGTTTAAGGACTGTGCTAGGAAACTACAAATATTGTTAAAAAAGCTTGGGGGGAGGGGAGCAAAATATGACAGCCTTTTAAAAAAACTTTTTATAATTTCCAATTGTTCAAATAATGCCTGCTTTAGAGAGAGATCCTGAAAAACAAATAAACGTGTTTGCTAACCGTTGAAGAGCCAGCATGTGGGTTATTCGTGTTAATTTAAGAGCGGTCTCACATGAAACATTGAAATGGATGGAAAGTCTTGACTCTACTGGCGATAGTCATTACCCCTTACTCTCCTAATCAGCCTCCCCTGGTGGTGGTAGAGTTTGGCTGTTAACTGTCACCCCAAATTACTAAGTATTTTATCTAGAGCAGTAAAAATTGGGTTGAGAATTGAGGGTGAACTGTTAAAAAACATCAGATGCACAGGCTTTGGAGGCAGTATAAACTTGTGCAATTACTTTGTCTCCAGATTTCTCACATATAAGATGGGGATTAGGAAAACTAATTTGTGAGATGGTAGTAAGAATTAATAAAGATGTTACCCAAAGTGACAAATATAGTGCCTAGCACGTAGCAGATACTAAAGAAATGATCTAGCTGACAGTAACAGTGGTGGTGGCAGAGCAGAGCAGAGCCGAGACTGGTCACGCAATCCGTAGTCTAGGGTGAAAATTTAAGAAGGCACTGACTCGGGTATAGACACACTGCTTGGGGGAAGCTGAGGCGGAGTGCCTTCTTAATTTGCTACCTAGGTGCCTTGCTTGATTCGCCCTAGTTCCAGCCCAGGTTGTATGAGCAGATCTGATCATTTATGAAGTGCCTAGATCATATATAATCAGTTTTTTATATGTTTTTATTGATCTCAGAGGAAGGGAGAGGGAGAGTAGAAACATCAGTGATGAGAGAATCGTTGATCACCTGCCTCCTGCACGCTCCCTACTGGGGATTGAGCCCACAACCTGGGCTTGTGCCTTAACCTCCGGGTCATAGGTTGACATGCAACCACTGAGCCATACCAGCTGGACTATATATAATCAGTTTTATCCCCTTTCTCTTTTTAAGCTTTATGTATTATTAAAGAAATAGTTAGAAGCTTGTTTTTTAGTTTCTTTCAGGCCTGTAATAGACATCTCACCCTTAAATATTGTCTGAGGTGTATTGAGGAGGCTGCTCCTCATTGCTTATGGCTGTTTCTGCACTCTGTTGCTCTAGCTTTGGCAGTCAGTGAGGCACAGGGAGGATGGATGCCCCTCTGAGGCAGTCACTTCTCTTTTCTTCTGCTGCAGTATTGAGTCATAAGACTACAATTTAAAGGAAAATCATACATTAAAGTACTTTTTAAATTAAATGCATGAGAATTAATGGTTTTTCCCCCTTAATTCTTTAGAGAGAACTGCTGACCAATTAAAATATTAGTATAAAAACATTCTTATTTTTTTGAAATAAAGGATTCTGCTCATAAAGTCCTATTAATTTAGTCTATTTGATTTTCAAAGGGGATATTTTGAGGTTTAGCAAGAGAATATAAGAATAAAAAGCATTTCCCTCTGCAAATGTAAAAGATGAAAGAAAGTAAATGATAGTATTTTCAGTTTTTCTGAAAAGGAAACTGCCTACTATTGGTACTTAAGTTATGCCAAGAAAAAAATAATTATTGTAATTTCAAGAGAATGGTGTGCATGTTTTTAGATGGCTATATGATTTCTTTTTCCTAAAGCCTTGTTTTCTTTTAGGTAGAAGAGCTCAGTAAAATACTCTATTGTGGGAGAAAGGAAGATAATAAGAAGTCTGACGTAGAAGTACAAACAGAGAACCACCCTCCTTGGTCAATCTCAGGTATTTAGTTGATATTGGAGATATCCTAACATTCATCACATTCAAATCATGCTAATATGTAATTTTCACTAAATTTAAAATAGACAAATGTCTAGATAGAGGACTGTTACAAGGTTGTCTTCTTTCCATATGATTACATATTTCATTTTCAGATAATCGATTTGCTCTTCTGATGCAAAAGTAGAAATGCATTGCATTCCTGTAAATACACAGGATTACTACTGTGTCTTTAGTGGTTACATTCACTGAGTAACTTCTGCGGTGCTGTGAGCCGTTTACTCTCATATCTGGTCTTCCGTGTGACCAGGTGCATGTGCTTTCTTGTTGATGCATTCCACTTAATGTTGTGTTCGGTGACAGTCTCTTAAGCCTTTGTGGGGATGGTGAGCCCACAACCATGACCTCATCAGTGGAATTATGTTGTGAGGCAAAATAACTGAGTAACTGAGTTGTAATAAATAGGGATCAAAAGTTATTTTTCCATTAAGTTTGTCTTAGTTTATTCAGCATATAATTTAGTTAAATTGCTAAACACAGCAATAGCATTAATACTACATATCTGCATGATAATATATTTTTTTAAAAGTCAGCATCATGAGAGATATTTGACAGAGAAATCAACCTTTGACATGTCTTTATTCCATTGACGTTTGATAGGCAATGATATTAACCTTTGTGGTTAGAAATTGTTAAGAGTTGCTAATTTTTTTTGACAGAATACAACTTACTTACCTATTTTCTTTTTTAGTCTTGCTATGAAAAATAAAAATCTGCTTACCTTTTT
Organism: Myotis nattereri; assembly: GCF_964212035.1. Lineage (NCBI taxonomy): Eukaryota > Metazoa > Chordata > Mammalia > Chiroptera > Vespertilionidae > Myotis > Myotis nattereri. The sequence continues at coordinate 41,143,251 of NC_138079.1, forward strand.
AAATTTTTTTAGCTTGACAGCTAGAGTACTTAAAGTGACATTAGAATCAAAGATAAAAGCATCTGCAAATTTATCTGCACTATCAATTTTAATCTGTTAAAATGTGTACAATTATAAAAATATGGTTTGCAGTGTGTACTATTTTGTGTTCAGTGCCAATATTTTCGAATTCTAAGTCTTTTTTTATATACACTATGCTAATATGTATCACAATTTGTTTTTGCTGTAGATTATTATTACCAGACATACTATAAGGATCTTAGTCTTCCAAATAAAGTGACAGAACTTTCAGTTCAGCAAGATCAGGATATCGAAGCTTCTGCTTATAATTTTAAAGACCAGTCACAAGTAGAAAATGATGTGTATGCTGGTACTGATGTAACGGAAAAGGTTGAATGTGGACAAGAGGACCATTTTGCCTTAAATTCACAGGTAATAAAATGCTACTACTACTGATGCCCAAGAACTTGTCCTTCCTTATTGTTATTATGCAAATTGCCTTCTTTGGTCCATGACAACATATACAAGGGTTGTAAATATTCTGTGTATAATTATGCAGAATATTACACTTTTAGAGAAACAAAAATTGCTCATATATTTGTTTCCTACTTTGTTGTGTTCTAAAATCTGGTGGTGTACATAAACTAAAACAAAGAAAATTTGTCATATTTTGGCTCAATCAAAAAATTTTGTGCAACTACCACAGTAACTTTGTTGACAACAATTTTTTTTTAAAATTCTCACCCAAGAATATGTTTTTATTGATCTTTTTGAGAGAGAGAGAGAGAGAGAGAGAGAAAGAGAGAAAGAAAGAGAGAAACGGGGATGGAGCGGAAGGAGAGAAACATCAATGTGATAGAGAAACATCGATCAGTTGCCTCCCTTCCATGCCTGACTGGGGACTGAACCCGCAACCTAAGTATGTGCCCTGACTGGGAATCAAACCCACAACCTTTTTGTGTATGGGATGACATTCCAACCAACTGAGCCACCGGCCAAGGCTACACAAAAATTTTTTAATGCTTCCTCTCTGTCATATATCCTGCCATTATAAGTTTGGATGTTTTATAATTTTTTTCTGTAGTTGTGTGTTTGAATCAGGATCCCAGTAAGGTTTATACAGTGCAACTGCTGAGGCTGTGATAAATCTCACATAATCCATAGCTTTCTCTTCCATCTCTCTTCTAAAATGTTTTTTCCCTTTGGACCTATGATTATGGAAGACTCTAGTTTGTCTTAAAGTGTACTTCAGAGTCCATATTTTATGGATTACTTCCCTATGGTATTAGGTATTTATTTTTGAGAATGGTCAGTGTTTTCAAAACTGAGTCAAAATTTAATTAGCTGATAAATATTTTTTAAGTGAATCAAATTATAATTGATAGCCATCCCTTCCATTGCAGAAATTGAAGCCTTATTATTTAAAATAGCTCTTAAGACTATTTATTATTTCTAATTTTGCTAACTTTAAGTTGTTATAAGAATATTTTTGTCTTATTTGACATGAATTTATCTTACCTAGGAGCCAGCATCTGCATTAGCAACAGAGGATGCATCCTTAGAAGGTTCATCATTAGCTGAAAGTTTGAGAGCTGCAGCAGAAGCTGCTGTATCACAGACGGGATTTAGTTATGATGAGAATACTGGACTGTATTTTGACCACAGCACTGGTTTCTATTATGATTCTGTAAGTATCTCAAACCTTTCAGTACTGTAATTGTATACTTAGATGTTTGATACCAAATATTAAACCCTAAACTGAACTAAGGAAAGCAAGAAGCTGCATTTAAAAATTATGTTTGATTCAAAGGTATTTGATAAGAGTAAAGAATTATAAAATAGCTTGTGATACTATACTTTTAGGTTTACAATTAAGTAAGTTAATTGTGATTATTATAAATTGATGTAATAAAAAGGAATGTACAAAAATGTTGGAGTATTAATAAAGGCGGACAACTACATTATTGGAAAATTTAAAGAACCTACACTAACATTTTTTAATAGAATTTATAAGGAAGTGACATTGTTAACTCTAGGCTTGGGGTGAGATTTGTTTGTTTGTTTCAAATACTTTTGAACCATTAGAGGCCACAGGGGGGGTCTTTTTCTTGAATTTTCATTAGCATGGTTATTATTAATATTTTATATTCTTTGGATTTTAAACATTTCACTTTTACAAAATCAATCTGTTAACAGTGAGAACTAGGAAGGCAGTGTGGAATCAGAAATATAATGTGCCACTGACTAGGACAGAACTAGAAAATTAAGTTCTTGATTTATACAGTGTGATGGCTGTTGAAGTCTAGTACTTAATTGGATTTTTAATCAGGACTTGACAATGATGGTGAAACTCACTCACATACCTCAACCTTGGTGGTCTAGGCATGTGATCTGATCCTCAGGAATTATAGAGTCTAATGCCCAAAAGTGGACCAGGTATTCACTATTCCAGTTCTGGAAGTATTGTTAACTAACCTAGGGAACATAATGATATTGCTAAATATCTTAAATAGGGATTTCATGAGCTAGTTTGCACTTAGTATATGGACTTTGTAAATCCTTTGTATAGAGAGGGTTTTCTTTCACTGGAGTATGCTTATAGATAATGCTAGTTAATATCTAGAAAACTAATGTTTAAATGCTTATTTCTAAAGAGAGTAAGCTATTCTTTATTTGGTTTCTAAGAAAATACAGAGTTTCTGAGTATATGACATTGTTCTTGATCATTCTTTTACCTTCCTTTCTGTATCTTTCCTATGGACATTCTGTAAATGGTTATTTACATTCTGCAGGTTATATGTGTCAGTAAAATAGGGACCTAGTTGTTTTGCCATTTTTATTGTGCTAATTTTCATCTTTTAATTAAATAAAAATTTAAATATGTCTTTGAAAATGCCTATATTTTGGACTGAAGGACATACCAGATTAAAAGGTTTGAGTTTTAAACATTCTGTTATCACTAGAAATAAGATTAGAGCACAGTCATTCAGTGTTTTAGTTATGTGAAATATAGCATTAAAAATATTTTTGTAAGAAATCTACAAAATGGATTAAAGACAATAAATTGCAATAGTATCAACAGTTGGAAAAATAAACTATCTTTTTCAAGAAGTTATAGTTTAATCTCAGTATGTCATAAGAGGTTTGATCTGCATGGATTTCTGATGAAAAGAAAATACAAGCTTTTAATTAAGTCTTGATTATAGAATATTGGCCAATATCTAAAAAATACAGATTGCATAGTTTTATCTTTCTAGTTTTCATCTATAATTTGCCAAAATTTATTTTTGTGTGGCTGCTTTACTTTTTTTTTTAAGTCTTTAGATACTGTAGAATCAATTAAGTGAAGATGATTTTTTAATCAATTTCTTTGTGTAAAAAGTTATGGACTTAACTTTATTTCCAAGTTTTTCTACAAGACTTTTAGTCATGAACATTAAAAGGCAAATCTTTGTTTTATGACATTGAGAAAGGGGCTCAGCGGTTTATAGTACCAAACCATTATTGTGTAATTTTAAGGATAACGAGTCTGTAATTGCTTCCATGTGCTCAGCATTTTCTGGTGCATGCCTTCGTTTTCATAACTTCTAAAAGGCTTCTTGTTACAACTTTCTGTTGATGTATTAAGTTGAACCATATGAAATTGCTGTTTCTGCAAGTTAAAAAAGTGGTGAAATGTTGGTAATTTTATGATTCAATTTAATATTTAAATGTTCACAGTTTTTCACCCCAGGAAAATTAGAGCAGCTATTGAATGGTGAAGTATTTTGAAAAATTACCTATTTTTGAAAACACCTATATTTTGTACTGAAGGACATAACAGATTTTTCTTTCAAAAAAAGTTTTTATGGGTTTTAGAGTGAGAGGAAGGTAGAGGGAGAGGGGGGAGAGAGAGTGAGAGCGATATCGATGGGAGAGAAACTTTGATTGGCTGCCTCCTGCTTGCCCCTTACTGAGGATTGAGCCCACAGTCCTGGCATGTGCCCTGACCTGGAACAGAATCAGTGACCTCTCGCTACATTGGAATGATGCGCAGCCAATTGAGCCACTCCTGCCAGGGCCAAGCATTTTTCATTGTGATATTTTAATTACTGTCTTCAGAAAATACTGTAGTTATTAAAAGAAACAAACATTTACTATATTTGAATATGTTTGACATTTCTGTTATTTATTTTTCTATTTTATCTTATATAAATAGTACTTACTGTTTTGATTTTAAAAGGAAAATCAACTATATTATGATCCTTCCACTGGAATTTATTACTACTGTGATGTGGAAAGTGGTCGATATCAATTTCATTCTCGAGTAGATTTGCAACCTTATCAGACTTCTGGCACAAAACAAAGTAAAGATAAAAAGTTGAAGAAGAAAAGAAAGGATCCAGATTCTTCTACAGCAAATGAGGAAAAGGTATTGTCTTCTAATTTTTAAAATTAACATAATGGTGATGTAGTGAAGTCAAAATTTTTGATGAAACTGAAAATCATTCAGTAACTACATTTCAAACATATCCATTAAAGTAACAAGGTATCAGAATCTATTAATTAAGGAGCGTTTGTTTACATTAGTCTGTTTCACAAATTCTCAGTCACTAGAAGTCAAGGAATTTCTTAAAAGTTTGAAGGAGGTATATTTAGGGCAGATAAGATACTCTTAAGTTACATAATTTGGAAGAAGAACTTTCAGACCCTTGGTTGATAAGTTGATGTCAGGGCACAATTCACAATAAAACAAAAACATAGTTTATAAGTAGATGTATATAAAAATTCTGCTTTCTTAGTCACTTTGAGCAATTTCTTACCTATATTATGTTAGCAAACATTTAAAAAAAATCCATTTCTGGCAAATATAGAGTAGATACATTTTCATTAGTAGTGTAAATTGGTATCTTTTTGGAAAATAGATTGGTTGTATCAATAACTGTAATAATGTTGATATTTTTTAATTGGAAAATCTCATTTCTGGTAATTTATTGTCTATATACTAATATATGAAAGTCTAAGCAACCAGCGGAGTGGCTGGTAGTTATGACATGAACTCACCACCAGGGGGCAGATGCTCAGTGCAGGAGTAGAAACCACAGGCATGGAAACATGGAACAGACTGATGAATCTCAGAGGGAAGAAGGGTGGGGGGGAGGGCGGGAAGAGATTAACCAAAGGTCTTATATGCATTCTAGAGGGCCAGTGCACGAATGCACCTGTGGGGTCCCTTGGCCTGCCTGCACCCTCTCTCAATCCAGGACCCCTCAGGGGATGTTGGACTGCTGGTTTCGGTCTGATCCCCACAGGCCAGGCTGAGGGACTCCACCTGCTGGAGGGATCCTGCTCACTCTGCAGATGCCCTTTAAGCCCCTGTACCACCCCAGGTGCGGCTGGCCGGGGAGGAACCTTGGGAGGTTGGCTCCAGGGCATGTCCAGCCCGTCTCCCCCAGTCCAGCCCCACCAGCCACCTTCTAATTAATTTCCTTTCAATGTGCACAAATCTGTGCACCAGACCTCAAGTTATTTTATAAATCCAAAGAAAGAAAAATGCCTTTGTTTAATCATATAGCAATATTTATAAGATCAGAGAGTTAATAGTTCAAATGACCCAAAAGATATTGGTTAAGAAAATGATAATACATTTAATTGGAAAAGCATTATTTATGACTTAAAATGGTAGTTGTAAAGAGTGAGGGGAATTTTTAAAAAAAAAATATTATTATTGATTTCAGAAAAGAAGGGAGAGGGAGAGAGAGATAGAAATATCAATGATGAGAGAGAATCGTTGATCGGCTGCCTCCTGCATGCCCCCTGCTGGGGAACGTTCTGCAACCTGAGCATATGCCCTTGACTGGAATTGAACATGGGACCCTTCAGTCTGCAGGCTGATGCTCTATCCACTGAGCAAAATCAGCTAGGGCAGAGTGAGGGGAATTTTAAAAGTACGTTAAATTGGAAAAAGGAAAATAACAAAAAAGTTACTAATGCTTGCTCTTAATGTGTTTCTGCTCACTTCACAGATAAGGTTGATGGTTTATAGGCAGGAAAGGAGGCTTATTGTGAATTCTGGCAACTATTTGATACTTTTAAGATATTATCTCATGTTTTCTCTTCTTCACCAAGGGGAAAATATTTTTAAATGTATAATACCAAAGTTCAAAGATGGAATTGGTATTTTGTTGAATTTATCTTCTGTTCTTTGTTTGATTTGTTATTTCTCTACTGTTTTCACAGAGTACATAAGAATTAAAGAATATGTGACTAAAATACTAAAAATGATTTTTCTCTTTGCTCTCCAGAATTATGTTTTAATCACTCCTACTTGTTACTAGTGGTTGAACCGTTTGAGAAGATAGGTTGTAAAATTACTTCTGCCTAGCAATAAGAAAAGAACATATACCTATCATCAAAAGGCCTTCCCTGACAAACTAGAGAATGACATTTGAAAGCATTCGGTGAGATTTTGGTTTAGTTTAGCTCCCATAACTGCTTATCTCTGTTTTTATTTTATTTTTTAATCCTCACCCGAGGACATGCTGAAAGAGAGAGAGAGAGAGAGAGAGAGAGAGAGAGAGAGAGAGAGAGAGAGAGAGAGAGAGAGAGAGAAGAGAAAGGGAAAGGAAAGAAAGAAGAAAAGGAAGGAAGGAAGGAAGGAGAGAAAGAGAGAAAGGGAGAAAGAAAGAAACATCAATCAACTGCCTTTCATAGGCGCCCCAACCGGGAATTGAACCGCAACTCTTGGGTGCACAGGATGATGCTCAACCAACTGAGCCACTCTGACTGGGACCATAAATGCACCTTTTTATCATCCTTTGAAAATATGTGAACTCTAGGACAGGGACTTAAGAAGAAATTCTGATGAAATTTTGAGAATTCCTTGAGAATTCTAAAAGGTAGTTGTGAAGCATGGGAGACCAGTTAAGACATCATCACCTCTTCTTTGTTTTTTAAGATACTCGTGAGCGTCATTCTTTGTAGATGGAGGGTATGTGGAAAGATGAGAGTAGAGTGAGGTGATTGGAGTAATTAACTTGAAATATGCATTTGTACCTCAATGCCCACATGTAGGCCCCCTTATCTCTGAATGTTTAACATTCTGGCAAATAGTTTTTTTTAAAGTAGCACCTCTGGCAGTTTCACTCATTTTCCCCTTGCGTATGCTGTCCTATAAGCAGTAATAAAAAAATACATGACTGGAAACTGCTTTTTATTTATTTTTTTATTTTTTTAAATATATTTTATTGATTTTTTACAGAGAGGAAGGGAGAGAGATAGTCAGAAACAAAGATGAGAGAGAAACATCAATCAGCTGCCTCCTGCACATCCCCCGACTGGGGATGTGCCCACAACCAAGGTACATGCCCTTGACCGGAATCGAACCTGGGACCTTTCAGTCCGCAGGCCGACACTCTATCCACTGAGCCAAACCGGTTTCGGCTGGAAACTGCTTTTTAAAAAGAATATTTAGATAGGAAAATTCTTTGTTATAATTCACAATGGCCTTTAAAGCTCATAGTTGTTCAGCTCCTTGCCCTTGTTCTTGTCCTTTGTGAGTTTGTAGTGCTGGAAGTGTATATAGTGTATTACACTGTGAGTGCTGAGCCAGTCTCCAAACTGAATTTATGCTACTGTTAAAATATGTGTTTAAGATGCTCTCATATTTTATAAAATAACAGAAGAATATATGAATTCACTTCATCATGTGGCTGTAAGGTAGAAAGAAAATTCATTGTGTTACAAACCAAAGAAATAAGGGGAACATAATAACTCTATGCTTTTTCTATGGTTAAAAGAATAGATTTGTTGATTTATCAAAAGGCATGCCCAATATAATTGTATAATCTATATATGTAAAACCCTAATATGCAAATAGACCAAATATGGAACAGCCAAACAACCAGTCGCTATGACGTGTGCTGACCACCAAGGGGTGCATGCAGAACATGGCCGGCGTTGGCCTTGGCGGGATGGTGGAGCAGGTGAGCCGGGGCACCCGACCAAGGCAGGGCTTCGGTCACTGTCATTGGGGCGAGCCTCTGGTGGTTACCGAAAACTCTTTGCTCCCGCGTGCCACGGTCCCTCCCGGTGCTTGCACCTGCTTCTGGCGCCAGCCCCACTCGCACTCTCTGCCAGTGCCAAAGCTGCCGCTTGCACCCGCTGCCGACGCCTGGTGCCGGCCCTGATCACTCGGCGCCATCAGTGGGTGTGAGCAGCAGCTGCTGGTCCCGATCACCCCTGAGGGCTTCTCCACCTCCCTCTGCTCCTGAGGGGTGATCAGGACAGCAGCTGCTGCTCGCACCTGCTGACAGCACAGGCCCCAATCGCTCCACACCATCAGCGGTGCGAGTGGGGCTGGCGCCGTCAGCTTGTGGGAGCGATGGTGGCAGGGGAGGGGATGCCGGCAGATGGGACCAGGGGCTGCAGCAGGAAGGGCTGGGTGTGGGCGTGGAGGATGGGCCGAGACTTCCTGTGCCCACTGCAGGCTCGCAGCCCAAGTTCCTTTCAAGGTGCGCGAATTCGTGTACTGGGCCCCTAGTAAATTATAAAAGGCTTATGCTAGGTAATTTGGAATTTTGGAATAAAAGGGATATAACTAACTAATCTGCACATTAAGCTGTTGTGTATTATCAAATCAACTCTATAAAGTGCTAATTTTTTAAAAAATATGCTTTTATTTTTAGAGAGAGAGGAAGGGAGAGGGATAGAGAGATAGAAACATTGATGAGAGAGAAACATCATTGATCAGCTGCCTCCTGCACACCCCCTACTGGGATTGCCCTGCAACCCAGGCATGTGCCCTGACTGGGAATCTACTAGTAACTGGTGATCTCTTGGTTCTTGGTTTACCGCTCAACCACTGACCCACACTGGCTGGGCTATCAAGTGCTAAATTTTAGCAAAACTATTCTGCTACATTAGGTACATTTGGATTTTTAAATCCCTGCTGTAATGAAAGCCAACTCTGTATTTTATGTAACTTGATAATTGGTTAAAAGTTCAAAACAAAATTTAGGGTAGATGTATTCTCCAGGCCTTGGTCCAGTAAGGTAGCCTCTAGCTACATGTGGCTATTGAGCACTGGAAGTATAGCTGGTAAGTATAAACCACATTCAATTTTGAAAATAGTACAAAAAAACCTATGTAAAATATTTCATGGGTAGTTTTTATATTGATTAAATGTTAATATATATTAAATGTTAATATTTTGTAAATACTAGGTTAGATAAAGTATTAAAATGAATTTCACTTGCTTCTTTTTACCTTTTTAATGTGGCTATTAGAAAATTTTAATTATAAATATGGCTTGCATTATTTTTTTGTTGGGACAACATTGGTCTAGACCAGTCAGTGGTCGGCAAACTCATTAGTCAACAGAGCCAAATATCAACAGTACAACGATTGAAATTTCTTTTTTTTTTTTTTAAATATATTTTATTGATTTTTTACAGAGAGGAAGAGAGAGAGAGAGAGAGTCAGAAACATCGATGAGAGAGAAACATCGATTAGCTGCCTCCTGCACATCCCCCACTGGGGATGTGCCCGCAACCCAGGTACATGCCCCTGACCGGAATCGAACCTGGGACCCTTCAGTCTGCAGGCCGACGCTCCATCCACTGAGCCAAACCGGTTTCGGCTGAAATTTCTTTTGAGAGTCAAATTTTTTAAACTTAAACTATATAGGTAGGTATATTGTTATTAGCTTAATTAGGGTACTCCTAAGGCTTAGGAAGAGCCACACTCAAGGGGCCAAAGAGCTGCATGTGGCTTGCGAGCCGCAGTTTGCCGACCACGGGTCTAGACTATCACTTGGTCCAAATAATATGTGACAGTTAGGATGTTGAAAATAGATAAGAAGAGAGAATTGGGATAAATTGTAAGCATAGTCTGTATCACTTGGTAATTGATTTCATGTGGTGGTTAAAGGGATGTCAAAGATAACTAAGATTTTTTTTTTTGGATGCTAAATGGATGGTAATAAGTTTAATCAAGAAAGGGAACATGAGCAGAAAAAGGGGTACAGATAATAGCTATTGTTATCTCATTGTACATATATCTTCACTAATTCATTGTAACATTTAGCATTATAAGATGGTCATGTTTAAGATTATCCTCCCCACCCACCTTTTTCCAGGATTTGAATTCAGAAGATCAAAAAGCATCCAGTGTTGAACATATAAACTGCAGTGAGGGAGAAGATTGTGCAAATGTGAAAAAGAAGGCCAAAGTTGACATTCATTACAAAAATAGTTCCCATGAATTCACTGTTCCAGTTATCGGAAAGACTATAGAATTTCCTCTTAATGAAAACATCTATAATTCGACTTCATTTAAAGATGAGAAAATCATAGAGACTGATAGTGAGCCAGAAGAAGGTGAAATTACAGACTCTCAGACTGAGGACAGTTATGATGAAGACATTACCAGTGAAGACAATGTAACTGCAGAAGATACTGAGGATGAAGGTGAGTAAATAATTATTATTTAATTTCACACAAATAACTCAGTCTGGTTATTGTAAACATAGCAACAGTGTTAAAAATGTTAGAATAATATATCTGCCAAAAATTAAACATTGTTTTAAATTGATTATTTTCATGAAATCATTGAAAATTTTGTGGGCCACCATTGCTTATTCTTAGGGAGTAGAATGTAAATAAATGACTAACACTTGAACCTTAAGTTTCATTGCATTGAATGGCCTGGTCAATAGAACACAAAACCAAGTTACCTATGCCCTAATCCTAAAGTATGTATTAAGTCTGTTTTAGTGGTTTAGATATTTATAGCGCACTTTTATAATTGAGAGGGGGAGAGCAAATTGCCTTTAAAAAATGTAGTCCATGAATTCAACTATATAGGTATTATATAAATCTATTTTTTTTACTTGAGGATATAAAGACATACTTTTAAAACCCAGGATTTCATATTAGGGTATATGAGTTTATTTTGTTCTTAATGGAATTACTTATATTTTAAAAAAGGGTAGACTCAATTCTTCTAACTTAATATAAACATACTTGTTTGTGATATTTTTAAATTCCAAGACCTTAAAAGAGAGTTATTTTACAATTGTGATATATGCTGACTTTGCTGAATACCTTTAGTTTGATCACTTTACATTGGTAACAGTGTTTAGCCTTACTAATTATATGTCATATACGTACGAGGATTTAAGAAGGTTGTTTAAAGCAGAATTAAGACTTTTGATTAATAAATTTTTATTTTATGGATACCTCCTACTATCCCTAGACATGTCTAATTTTTTTTCCATAGCATTTGGTTAATATTTACCCACTTGTTTCTTTGACAGATGAGGAAAAAATTTGGCCCCCTTGTATTAGAGTAATTGTTATTAGATCACCAGTGTTGCAGACAGGATCACTTTTTATCATTACAGCTGTAAACCCTGCTACCATTGGAAGGTAAAATGTTTAATATTATTATATTTGTCTTATTTTAGTGGATTGTACATTTCTTGAGCAGTTATCATGTTACTTGTTACTTGAGAACTTGTGCATGGTACCCAAAAAATATTACTGGCACTTACTTACCTTTGTCACTTGGTTTTGGAAATCAGTTGTGGACTGCCTATATAAAGAGATAAAAATCTCAATGATACCTTTCACAGAGACTTTTGTCAATCTTCTTACCTTTTGTACTGCCTTTTTTAGGTTTAAATTACTTCCCTACACTCAGTATTGGCCTCTTTCTCTGCTTCTTTTCCTTTACCCCTTTGTACCTTATAATCAGCTTGCTAGAGAGGTAGGTTTTAATCATGAATAAGATAATTTCCTTTCTTTCTAACTGGAAAAATAATCTATCCTTACTTAATTCAGATTCTATGCAATACCTTAATTTTAAATTCTTAGAGAATAGTACATACCTTTTATATGTAGTAATAGAAATGGGAGCATAGTCAAGTCAATAGATCTGGAATAAATAATTGACTTTAGTATGAAGGATATTTTGTCTCACTGAATGTTTATTAGCCTGGGATATATGTATCAAAGAATAAAAGTATTTCTGGAACCTTTCAAGTAGGAAATTTAGAGTATGATTAAGGAAACTGGTCTTAGTGTGATAGACTTGCATTTTAACATATCTTTTGTTTGTTTGTTGTTTAAAGTATTACATGTGTCTCCTTTTTCCCCTATTGACACCCCACCCCGGCCACTCCCATCCCCAAAGGTCAGGCCCCCACTGCCCCAGTGTCTGTGTCCATTGGTTATGCTAATATGCATGCATATAAGTCCTTTGGTTGGTCTCTAATGCCCCCCCCCCTTGCCTCTTGTCTCTGGATCTATTTTTGTTCATCAGTTTATGTTGATCATTATATCCCACATATGAGTGAGATCATGTGATATTTATCTTTCTCCAACTGGCTTATTTCGCTTAGCATAATGTTCTCCAGTTCCATCCATGCTGTTGCAAATGGTACGAGTTCCTTCTTTTTTATAGCAGCGTCGTATTTCATCATGTAGATGTACCACAGTTTTTTAATCCACTCATCTGCTGATGGGCATTTAGGCTGTTTCCAAATCTTAGCTATTGTAAATTGTGCTGCTATGAACATAGGGGTGCATATGTCCTTTCTGATAGGTGTTTCTGGTTTCTTGGGATATATTCCTAGAATTGGGATTACTGGGTCAAATGGGAGTTCTATTTTTAACTTTTTTAGGAAACGCCATACTGTTCTCCACAGTAGCTACACCAGTCTGCATTCCCACCAGCAGTGCACGAGGGTTCCTTTTTCTCCACATCCTCACCAGCACTTGTTGTTTGTTTATTTGTTGATGATAGCCATTCTGACAGGTGTGAGATGGTAGCTCATTGTTGTTTTGATTTGCATCTCTCGGATAATTAGTAACTTTGAGCATGTCTTCATATGTCTCTTGGCTTTCTATATGTCTTCTTTTGAAAAATGTCTATTTTGGTCCTTTGCCCATTTTTTGATTGGATTGTTTATCTTCCTTTTGTTAAATTATATGAGTTTTCTGTAAATGTTGGAGATTAAACCCTTATCTGAAATAGCATTGGCAAATACGTTCTCCCATTCATTGGGCTTTCTTGTTTTGTTGATGGTTTCTTTTGCTGTGCAGAAGTTAGTATATCTTTTTTTAAACATTATCTTTTAAAACAAAATATTTTTAAAAATTATTTTCATGTCTCTAAGTGCTGCATTTACATATGCTCCATAAATTATTAAAGACATGTTTCTTAACTGCAGAGAAAAAGATATGGAGCATACTCTCCGAATCCCTGAAGTTGGTGTCAGTAAGGTAAGCTCTTTGATTTTACAAATACAGCACGTTGATATAATTTTATAAGTCATCATTATAGCAGAAAGCTTACTTTTTCCCATTTAATAGAAAGGTTAATAGTCAATGTAGTAATGCTAATGAAAGTAATGCAGATTTGTTTGTTCCACTGCTTGAGAAAATAAAAATTAACAACAATTTGAATGAACTAAATTATGTTTGATTTTTAAAAATCTGGAGCAAGAGTAGAGAAAATGTGGACTAATTTAGGTACATGAAGTAATACCAATTTAACAGGTATCTATTGAGTGAGATAAATATGCTAGATATTATGACAGTTCAAAAATGAACCAGACCTAGATTCAGGCTACTTTTAGTTGATGTTTATTTAGAGTCCAGAGTATTTTATAACCCTGGAACAATATATTCTTTCCTAGTTGAGCCTCTAATGGTTTCTTTCAGGAAAAAGAACAGTTGAGTTTTCAAAACAATAAGGACAGAGTTACAACTTAAATCACAAGTAAAAAAGCAAAAAGGTATAGCTTCTGAGAGTCTATATTTCATATTTATCTTTTTTGTTCTGTATTTTCTGTTGTTTTTCTTCCTCTCTTCTATGACTATAATCTTTCCCCCTTTTTTGTTTTTCTTTTTTGACCTTTGATCATTCCCATTTTGTTTCTATTTAATGGGATTATAATATGAGTCTAAGGTATATATTTTATATGATTTTTGTTTTTTTGAATGAAATTTCTCACAATTACTTTGGACGTCCAGTTATTTTTACTGTGTTTGGACTCATTCAGAGAGAAGTAAATCCTCATAATCTTAACTCTGACCAAATTATCTTGCTTTTTAACTTTCCTGTGAACCTTTATTCTTTTGCCCCCAAAGAAAACCCAGTCTGTAACTTAAATAGCAAAGAACTCTTTCCCCCATGCCAATCTAAAAACACAGGTTTTTCAGTGGTGGCATTTCTGCCTTTTCTTTCTTTCTTTTAAACTAACATGTCCACTGGTGGGGTAAATAATCTGTTAACTATGAAATAAGTTTGACAATATATATTATATCACACATATCCAGGTAGATAAAAAAATTAAATCCTCCCCCCCCAACCCCCCCCCCCCCCCGCTACACACACACACACACACACACACACACACACACACACAAACACAAACATACGCACTTTGTATTACTATTAGGGAAAAAAACAGAAACAAGTATTTTACCACTGGATAAAAGATTTCATAAGTTAAAAGAAAAGGGGGAAAAATCATAGATGACAGGACAATTTTAAGTAATTTAGGTTTGAAGTTCTTTATATATTAAGAAACAAATTTAAAAGGCAAACTAGGATAGTCAGAAAAATATGACAAAATATATCTCCTTTACATTTTAAATGTTCATACAAATTCACTTTAAAACCCCACTATGATACCAATAGATAATTAAAGCACATAAACAATTCACAGTAGAGAGAATATCATGGTTATTCTATGAAAACAAATTTTTCTCATAATTTACGAAATACAAATGAAGCCAAGATGTCTGTTTTCATTCATCATATTTATTAAATATCACTCCTATTGGGAGCATAATTTAGAACAGCTTTTTGGAATAAGGTTCCAAGTCAGGAGACTTGAAAATATTTAAATTCTTTGATATACTTATTATCTAAACAACCCAACTGAATAAAACATATGAAGGGCATGTAGAGGAAATTTACAGAATAGGAAACCCATATGGTTAATAAGTATAAGAAAAGGTTTCAACTTCAGTAGTAATCAGGGATGTGCAAATTTAAATTACAGTGATGAGATTTAATTCCACACCTATTATGCTTGGAAAAACAAAATTCTGACAATACCAAGTGTTAAGTCTATTAGAACAACAAGAATTCTTATTGGCTGCTGATGGGAATATAAATTGGTACAACCACTTTGGAAAACAGTATGGCAGTATTTAATAAAGTTTAAGATTTGCATATACTATTGCTTAGTAATTTTATTCCTAAGTGTATACTCCAGAGAAACACTTGTATTGTCCACAAGAATATTTAATGTACAAGAATGTTCATAGAAACACTTAAAGAAATTTTTAACCTTAGGGGAAACTTGGATATCCATTATCAGAAGAATATGTAGATTGTGGTGCGTTTATACAATCGATTACCATTCAGCACAGTGGTACAACTGTGCACAACACCTGGATGTACCTTATAACCTAATATTTAACCAAAGAGGCAAAAATAAAAGAAATATGTACAGTAGCATACATTTGCCAGAACTCATCGGCCTATACATTTAAGGCCTATGCATTTCCTGTATATAAATTACATCTCAATTAAAAATTCATACAGTATGACTCTCATATCAAGTTCTGAACTAGGCAAATAAACATGTATTGTTTATGGATACATAGATATGTGGTAAAATTGTAATGAGATGTGTCATCCTATCTAATAAAAGAGAAACATGGTAATTAGCGTACGACCGCTACCCTTCCCATTGGCTAATCAGGGTGATATGCAAATTAACTGCCAGCCAAGATGGCGGCTGGCAGCCAGGCAGCTGGAAGCGAACATGAGGCTTGCTTGCTTCAGTGACGGAGGACTCCAACGTTCCCCGCCTGCCTTCCCGGCATCTGAGCTTGCAGTTTGAAACATTGTAACAAATATAGAAGCTAAATAAAACCCCAGAAACCTGCTTTCAGCGAGCCGGGGATCTCAGAGCTGGAGTTATACATTGTTTCGATTATAGAACCCAAACAAACCAGATACCTGCTTTCAGCAGCAGAGGCCTCAGAGCTGGAGCCAGAGCTAAAGCTGGCCCAGAATAAAAAAAAAAGAAGAAGAAAAAAAGGAGCAGTTGGGAGCTTCAGTCACCCGCCAGCCTGAAAACAGCCCTCAGCCCCGCACCCAGACTGGCCAGGCACCCCAGTGGGGACCCGCACCCTGAAGGGTGTGTGACCAGCTGCAAACAGCCATCATCCCCTCATCCAGGCTGGCCAGGCATCCCAGTGGGGACCCCCACCCTGAAGGGTGTGTGACCAGCTGCAAACAGCCATCATCCCCTCACCCAGGCTGGCCAGGCACCCCAGTGGGGACCCCCACCCTGATCCAGGACACCCTTCAGGGCAAACCAGCCAGCCCCACCCATGCACCAGGCCTCTGTCCTATATAGTAAAAGGGTATTATGCCTCCCAGCACCGGGATCAGCGAAGCCACGAGGCCTGCCGGCACCGGGATCAGCGTGACAGGGGATCACCCTGATCGCCCTGCGGCTCTGTGTGTGACAGGGGGCGGGGCCACAACCTCCTTATCGACCTGCTCTGTTCGTGACGGGAAGGCGCCCCAACCCACTGATCAGCCCTGCTCTGTGCCTGATAGGGGGGAGCTCCCCAACCCCCTGATTGCCCTGCAGCTCTGTGTGTGACAGGGTGTGGCGCCCCAACCCCCTGATCGGCCCTGCTCTATGTGTGACGGTGCGGTGCCCCACCCCCCCAACCCCCCCACGGGCCCTGCTCTGTGTGTGACAGGGTAGAGCCATAATCTCCCCATTGGCCCTGCCCTGAGTGTGAGAGTGGCGGCGCCCCAACCCCCTGATCGGCCTTGCTCTGTGGGTGATAGAGGGCGGCGCCCCAACCCCGCCCCCCCACGGGCCCTGCTCTGTGTGTGATGGGATAGAGCCATAACCTCCCCATCGGCCCTGCCCTGAGTATGACAGTGGCGGCGCCCCATCCTCCTGATCGGCCCTTCTCTGTGGGTGACAGGGTACGGAGCCCCAACCCCCCTGATGGGCCCTGCTCTGTGTGTGACAGGGGAGAGCGCCCCAACCCCCTGATTGGCCCTGCTCTGTGTGTGACAGGGGGTGGCGCTGCAACCTCCCCATCGACCCTGCCTTGATGTGACGGGGCGGTGCCCCAACCCTCCAATCGGCCCTACCCTCAGCGTGACTGAGGGTGGCATTGCAACCTCCCAATCTGCCCTGCTCTGTGCATGACGGGGCGGCGCCCCAACTCCCCAATCGGCCCTGCTCTGAGCCCGACCAGAGGCTGCACCTAGGGATTGGGCCTGCCCTCTGCCACCCGGGAGCAGGCCTTAGCCAGCAGGCCGTTATCTCCCAAGGGGTCCCAGACTGTGAGAGGGCACAGGCCAGGCTGAGGAATCCCCCCTCCCCCTCGAGTGCACAAATTTTTGTCCACCGGGCCTCTAGTCTATAATAATAAAAGCACAATATGCTAATTAGACAGGACAGTCGAACAACCTTCCAAACGTCCTTCTGGACGTAGCCTGGGCTGCGAGGGCCAAGGCAAGCTGCTACAGCTGCGAGGGCCGAGCCCTTTGCACAAATTTCGTGCATCGGGCCTCTAGTCTATATATATATATAAAAGGCTAATATGCAGTGCCCCCTCAGGAGTTTGATCAGGAGTTCAGCTGGCAGCTGGGGAAGGGAGGCCCCGGCCAGCAGCCAGAAGACCCCTATCTGCCATGATTGCTGGCCAGGTCTAGGGACCCTACCCGTGCATGGATTTCATGTACCTGGCCTCTAGTGATTAAACATCGAACCTCTGAAAAGGAAGGGTGGGGGATAGATGGAGTGAGGTATACATCGATGGATAATTTATTTTAAAAACCTGAGGCAAATATGGAAAAATTTATTAAAGCTGGGTTACAGGTAGATAAGTTCAATATATTCTTTTGTGTGTTTGAAACATGTTCATGAAATTTTTAAAAAATAACCTTATTGTGATATAGTTTATACACCATACTAGAGGCCCAGTGCACGAAATTCGTGCACGGGGGGGGGGGGGTGGCGTTGTCTCAGCTCAGCCTGTTCGCTCTCCAATCTGGGACCCCTTGAGGGATGTCCGACTGCCCATTTAGGCCCGATCCCACTGGGGCTGGGTCTAAACAGGCAGTCAGACATCCCTCTCACAATCCAGGACTGCTGGCTTACAACCGCTCACCTGCTTGCCTGCCTGCCTGATTGTCCCTAACCACTTCTGCCTGCCAGCCTGGTCACCCCTAACTGCCCTCTCCTGCTGGCCTGGTCCCTCCCAACTGCCCTCCCCTGCAGGCCTGGTCGCCCCCAACTGCCCTCCCCTGCAGGCCATCTTTGACCACCTGGGGGCGGCCATCTTGTGTGTTGGGGTGATGGTCAATTTACATATCACCTCTTCATTATATAAGATACAATTTGCCCAATGGAAGTATATAATTCAGAGGTTTTTTAGTGTATTCACAGAGTTCTGCAATCATCACATCAATTTCAGAATATTTTCATCACCAGAAAAAGAAACAAAGTCAATAGTAATCACTCATTTCTTTCCAACCTCCACAGCCCTATGCAACCACCAGTCTTGTCTCTATGGATTTGCCTTTTCTGTCTATTTTATGTAAATGGAACTGTATAACATGTAATCTTTTGTAACTAGCTTTTTTACTTAGCATGTCTTCAAGATCCATCCATGTTGTAGCATATGTCAGTACTTCATTTCTTTTTATTGCCAAATAATATTCCATTGTATGGATATACTACATTGTATTATTCATCAATTGATGGGCATTTGAATTGTTTCTACTTTTTGGCTATTTACCAGTCAACTGCCATGATATTTTGAATTCAATTAAAAAAGGTCCACTGCTTGTGTCTATAGATGGTTAAGAATAATGCTGCTATGAACATTCATGTACAAGTTTTTGTTTGGATGTATGGTTTTCTCTTGATACAGACCTATGAGTAGAATTGTTGGGTTGTATGGTAACTCAGTTTAACTTTTTGAGGAACTGCCAGACCCCTTCAAAGCAGCTGCACCATTTTACATTCCTACCGTATTGTATTGTATTGTGTATGACATTTTTAATTAACTATTTCTGCAGCTCTTTATCCACTTAAAGAGACATGTATTGAATACATATTCAGTATTCATATATATGAGGCACTGTGATATATACTGAGAGGCAAGCAAAAATGTAAACTAATGTAAGCAGTAATTGTAAGCAGTATAATGACATTCACATATTCATGTAACTTCATAAATATTAGATAAACAAAGTGCTGTGGAGCAAGAATAGAGTAATTAGTCCTGAATATTAAAAACTGGAAAACTTCTCTGAGAAGTTGACTTTGAATGTTTCAAATCACCTTTTGAATTTAGAACTTTTAATGATATAGACAAGTACTTAATTTGGTAAAAAAATAATTTCAAATTGTTTATATGGTATAGTCTCAACTATATTTTAGAAGTAGGAAAGGTAGGACACACTGAATTATTGATAGTTATAGGTAGAATTATAGGTGACTTTTTCATCTGGAGCCTCCACATTTCTACCAGAAGCATCATAATAGTTTTGTATTCAGAAAAAGTATTAAAAATAATAAAAGTTAAATTATCAGGGCCTAAACTCCATTGCGTCTTATCATAGAGAAATTGTTATCTATGGTTTTAAAAAAGTATACTATTTTATAATTATCTTGTTTCTTTTTTAAGTTTCATGCAGAAATTTATTTTGACCATGACTTACAAAGTTATGTCCTTGTGGATCAAGGCAGTCAAAATGGTACAGTTGTTAATGGAAAACAGATTCTTCAGGTGAGTGTGTGTGTGTGTGTGTGTGTGTGTGTATGTGTGTGAATACATATATATATATAAAAATTACTTGCACATTATTTTTAAAAAATGAACTGAAATTTTTTATTCCTGAAGGCCATAGTTATTATATATATCATTTGGTTAGGTCAGTGTTCAAGTCCAAATATGTTACATGGAAGGGAATTCTGAAAAAGGGTTGAAGAAGGATATAATTTAATACTTGACTATTGAGTTTTGACTTCTAATTATGTATCTATGCCTTGTCTTTAAGAGATAAATGCATTTTTAAAAATACATTTTTATTGTTTCAGAGAAGGGAGAGGGAGAGATAGAAACATCAATGATGAGAGAAAATCATCTGTCACTGCCTCCTGCAAGCCCCTTACTGGGGATTGAGCCTGCAACCTCAGCATGTACCCTGATTTAGACTTGAACCTGACCTCATGGTTCATAGGTAGATGCTCAAACACTGAGCCACACTGGCGGGGCGAGATAAATGCATTTTTAAAGCTATTCAGAGTAAATGTCTTTATAGCTGCTTTAGGGGTCCTTTTTTGTGTTTTTAAAATTTTATTTTAATGAAAGTATTGCTAAACTTTAAATTCCTTGAAGGTAGCAGCTATGTCTATCCAATTAATTCTTCTATCTTCAACATGTAGCAGAGTGCTTGGCACTGGAAGGGAGGACGTATTCTTAAAAAATGAAATTGTCAAGAGGAAGAAGAATAATGATGCACTTATCCCCTGAACACTTAGTCCTTTTTACCAGAATTATTCGTTTTGGTACTAGATTGTTTAAAGTTTGGGTGGGTATTTCTCTGATAGGATTGGGCATGGAGATAGGAGATTGTGTTACCTTCTCCACTAGTAGAACATTATGGATCATCCTCAAGTTGTGGAAATGTGTGTGCATATGTGTGCCTGTCTCATTGAGAACCATCTCAAAAATATTTTTGTTATAATCAAACATTACTTCCATTTGACATAAAATAATCATATGTAACTGTTTTGGATTTCTGTTTTGTAATTTTTCCCTTCAGCCTAAAACTAAATGTGACCCTTATGTACTTGAGCATGGAGATGAAGTGAAAATTGGAGAGACTGTGTTGTCCTTTCACATTCACCCTGGCAGTGATACCTGTGATGGCTGCGAACCAGGGCAGGTTAGAGCTCACCTTCGTCTTGATAAGAAAGATGAATCTTTTGGTATGTGAAACTATTTTTAATGTGCATAACTTTCAAATTCACTGGAGTGTGCTAAATATGTATCAGTTGGCTACGAGCTTCATATCTTGACATAATACTGTGTTGAGAGAATTTATATATATTACTGATTTTAGAGAGAGGAAGGGAGAAAGGAAGGGAGAAAAGGAGGGAGGGAGAGGGAAAGAGGAAGAGAAAAAGAGAAATATCAACGAGAGAGAGAGAAACGTCCATTGGTTGCCTCCTGAACTCTCCCTGACTGAGGATTGAACCTTCCATCTTTTGGTCAGGACAATGCTCCAATCAACTGAGCCACACTGGCTAAGGCGAGATAATTTATATTTCAATAAATATTGTCAAATGAGACTAAGAAATGACATGTATTTAAAATTTGAGAACTAGGCTAGTCTGTTATGATTGTAGTTGATTTTTCTGTGTAATAGCTATTTTATAGCATTAGGTTACTTTCTGACTAGGAGGTAATCATTAGCTCTGTCTTTGCTAATCTAGTTTAGGCTTTTGAAGCAGCTATGTATTCTTCAAAAGAGTAATTGTGACACAACTATAATAAAGATTGGTTTTCTTTTAACATTTATTTACTGATATGAAAAAGTCATCCACAGTTAAACTCTGTCATATAATAGTAACTATCTACAAAAAAGAGAAAGATGCAAATTGACTGTACCTCACGACACCCACCAGCCAATCAGGAGTGAGTATGCAAATCAACCCAGCAAAGATGGCAGGCTAATTTACATACTCAGGGGCTGAGTGGCCGGGGGCAGGGTGGAATGCTTGCAGTGTTGCCATGGTGACGACGCAGGTGTTGTGCACCGCCCCAGCCACTCCAGGCCTCTGGGAAGGCGGAAAGGCAGCTCTGGGCCGGTGCGAAGGTGGTGCCAGCAGCCAGGGGAAGGAAAGCCCATTCTTGCATGAATCTTCGTGCATCGGGCCTCTAGTTATAATAATAAAAGTGTAATATGCTAGTTAGACCGGATGTCCTTCCTTCCAGAAAAAGCCACAGCAGAGGCCCCGGCTGTGGTGGTGATGGGTGGGGTTGGGGCCAAGACCCTTGCATGAATTTCGTGCATTGGGCCTCTAGTAGAAAATAATAGGTCAAGATATTAACACATTGTTTGCGGGTAGTTTTTATCGCGCGCTAACAGGTGGCGCGGGCCATTTTTGCTAATTTTTTGCGCAAATGGCAACGTTTAGTAAAATTACTATAACTTTAGTTTACGTATTTATACATTACCCACATTCTACCGCTAGTCTATAAAAAACGTATTAATACGTGTCCCGCACTCTACTACACTGGTAGAATGTATAAATACGTAAAACGTGTAAACACGTTTTCCCGCATACAGTGTGTTAAGAGTTATTGTTTGATACGCTTTCCTACTATAGTTTATGTTGATGTATCATCTAAGTATACACCATGATTTTCTGTAGAAAGTAACACTGTGGGAAGTTGCTATTTTGCTTTAAACTCACTTATCTAAGGCTTTTAAAATTTAAATAGATACCTTGAACTAGTAAGAACAAATTTTTTTCATATCACTTTCCCCCCTAAATATCAATTTTACATGGTCATTGTATATTTTTGTTTTCTGCTGCTAGATCATGAAAATAAGTATGACACTTTACAAAGTAATATAAATCTTGGGGTCTGTGGTTTTTCTTTTGCACATGCCTGCGTTTCTTTGGAAAAGTCACAGTATTTAAGAATCTTAGTGTTTGGTGTTTCTTTTGTTATCTATACTATTACATTCCTATAATCTTTGGATTTTGGTTTATTTTCCAAGTAGATTTAATTACCAAAATGTTGAAAGGACATCATCACAACTCAAGATTTCTTTATATTAATGTTTATTTGCACTTTTGATTAATTTATAGATGGGATGAGAATATTATTAATTAGTTTTTAATTATTAAATATGACTTTTATATAAAATCTGTCAGCTTTAGTGAGTTTTTCTTTTTAAATCAGACTCACTTTTTCCTTTTAGTTGGTCCAACACTAAGCAAGGAAGAGAAAGAGTTGGAAAGGAGAAAAGAGTTAAAGAAAATACGAGTAAAATATGGTTTACGGGTAAGGATGTTAAGTATTATTATATGTGTACCTGATTTTGAATAAAAATGCCTTTAGATATGCATAGTCCACTTTAATATATATAAAAATAGTTATTTAGAATGATTTTGAAGTTTATATAATTTCTTTTAGTTGTTTACTGTTGTTATCTTAACAACTGTTGAGGTTGAAGTAGAAAGAGGATAATAGTACCCTACATTTTTAAAAATTTAAATTCTTTATTGTTTAAAGTATTACATATGTCTCCATTTTCTTCCCTACATTTTGATAGCCATTTCTGGTTTTAAAAACTTGCATTCAAATGTTACCATCAAAGAACATAGTTGAAGGACTAATGCTGCCTGATTTCAAGACTTGTTATAAATTACAGTAATACAGTATAGTATTGGCATAAGGATAAACAAGTCAGGGAAATAGAATAATGAATCCAGAAATAAATCCATATAGATAGACAGGTGTGTGTGATTTCAGCAAAGGTGTGAAGCAATTTGGTGGAGAAGGGGTGGTTTTTTTAAATGAATAATTTAATTACCTTTTGCAAAAATAACAAAAAGAACTTTGATTCACCCCACATAATATATAAATGAATTCAAAATGGATCATAGTTATGAATTTAAAATCTAAAACTATAAAACTTTTCTAAGCAAACCTTTTAGGCAAAGACTTTTTTATATATCTAACACTGAAAGCACAGTTCATAAAAGAGCATATTAATAAATTGCACTTCCTCTAATACTGTTTCTCCAAAGACACTGTTAAAAGGATGAAAAGATAAGCCACAAACTGGGAAAAATATTTGCAAATCAATCTGAAAATAATCATACATCTTATATCTAGAATTCATAATGAACTCTCAAAATGCAGTAAAAACAAGTCAATTAAAAAATGAGCAAAAGATTTGAATAGATACTTCCAGCTGATGTACAGATGTCAAACACATGAAAAGATGTTCTGTATCAGTAGTCATTAGGAAATGCAAATTAAAGACAATTAAAAAGACTGACCGTAACAAGTGTTGGTAGGCATATAGAGGAATAGGAACTCACCACTCTAATCCAAGGTATTTAGCCAAGAGAAATGAAAGCATATGCTCATATAAAAACTAGTAAACAAATGTTCATAGCAGCAATTTTTCTAATAGCCAAAACTGGAAAAAATTTATGTGCTCATTATGAATGGATAAATAAACTGTGGTATATACCTCTGTGGTCAAATACTATTTAGCAATAAAAAAGCATGAGCTATTGATACGGGCTGCAATATGGATGAATCTCAATTATGCTGAGTGAAAGAAGCTAGACAAGAGTACATAGTATATACTTCCTATATAATAAAGAGGTAATATGCAAATTGACCATCACACCCTCACAAAATGGCTGCCTACGACCAGGCTGGCAGGGGGGTTAGTGAGGGTTGACCAAATGACTGAACAGCAGGCTGCGTGGGGTGACCAGGCCAGTGGGGGCCATGAGGGGCGACCAGGCTGGCAGGGGGAGCAGTTGGGAGTGATCTTGCTGGCAGCAGGGGCAGTTAGGGGCGACAAGGCCTGCGGTGGGGGGGAAGGGGAGTTAGGGATGATCAGGCCGGTGGGGCGTGGGCAGTTAGGGGCAACCAGGCAGGCAGGCAGGTGAGCAATTAGGAGCCAGTGGTCCGGGATTGGGCCTAAACTGGCAGTCGGACATCCCCTGAGGGGTCCCAGATTGGAGAGGGTGCAGGCTGGGCTGAGGGGACCCCCCCACACACACGAATTTCATGCGCCGGGCCTCTAGTCTATTTACATAAAATTGTAGGAAAACAAACTTACATGTGATAGAAAGATTGCCTGGTTGCCTGAATACAGGAGAAGAAGAATGCGCAGGGAGGATTTGAGGGATAGATTACAAAAAAGGACAAGGACACTTTTGTGGGAGATGGATTTGTTTATTGATTGGGGTGATGGTTTCATAGGTATAGACACATCTCAAAAGTGTCTAAGTGTACACTTTATGTGTATTTTATTGTATGTTAATATACCTCAATAAGGCTGTCCCCCGCTGCTGTAAAAAGTATTGCCGTTAATCCTGTAAGTAGACCAGGAAGGTACTATTTTCAGTTTGCATTTGAGAAACTAAAGCTAAGGGTCACTCAGTTACTAAGTGATAGAGCTAGGTACAGAATCTAGGTCAGTGACAGCGAACCTATGACATGCGTGCCAGAGGTGACACGCGAACTCATTTTTTTGGTTGATTTTTCTTTTTTAAATGGCATTTAAATATATAAAATAAATATCAAAAATATAAATCTTTGTTTTACTATGGTTGTAAATATAAAACTTCTATATGTGACACGGCACCAGAGTTAAGGTAGGGTTTTTCAAAATGCTGACACGCCCAGCTCACTGACCTAGGTCTAAATTAGTGTATTTGTCCAGTGCTTTTTACACTTCATGAAGATGTGGGAAAGACGCTCCAAAATAATATATGTACTGCAAAATTTTATTTTTTTGTTACTTTTGTGCTAAGGGACGGAAATCATAATAGAAAAAAAAATGTCAGGGAACTAATTTGGGAGTAAAATAAAAGATATATAAGGAGGGAATAAAATGTTTTCTCAAAAATTTTAACTCGCCGTAGCTGGTTTGGCTTAGTGGATAGAGCATCGGCCTGCAGACCAAAGGGTTCCGAGTTGATTCCAGTCAAGGGCATGTACCTGGGTTGCGGCCTTCTCCCCTGCCCAGGACCTGGTCGAGGCTCGTTCAGGAGGCTACCAATCAATGTGTGTCTCTCACATCGATGTTTCTCTTTGTCTTTCCCTCTCTCTTCCACTCTCCCTAAATAACTCAATGGAAAAAATATCCTCAGGTGAGGATTAACAAAAATATAAATAAATAAATTTTAACTCAATTTCTGAATCATCTTTTGGAGAAAAGCCCATTGAGATCAGTGGTTCCGTTTTGCTTCTCTGATTACAAGCAAAATTAGGTAAAAACTTCTGTGGTACTTTCCTTGAATTGCTCTAGCAGCCCTTAGCAACTCTGGATGAATGTCGTACTTTTTCATAAAGACCAACAAGTAATAACAAAGGGTGGAGAGAAGCCTTCTCTGAAGCTCCAAGCTAAATTGACTACCTGCTCTTTTGTGCTTACTGCCACATACTATGTATACCTCTGTTGTTGAACCAATCATATTTTAGCTTGGTAAAGATTATGTGTCTGTCTTCCTGGATTATAAATTTCTTTGTATTCCATCACCTAGCATGGAGCTTAGCATACTCTTCACTTAATAAGAATAAGGAGCATGACCCGGCTGGTGTTGCTCAGTGGTTGAGTGTCAACCTATGAACCAGGAGGTCACAGTGTGATTCCTGGTCAGGGCATGGGTTGTAGGCTCAATCCCCAGTGTGGGGCGTGCAGGAGGCAGCTGGTCAGTGGTTCTTTCTCATCATTAATGTTCCTATCTCTCTCTCTCCCTCTCCCTTCCTAGTTCTGAAATCAATAATAAAAAAAAAAATTAAGAATACAGAGTATGTTAAGCTCCATGCTACTTAACATATTCTTTACTCATAATTCACATATGATTTATATTCTGTATACAATTTGTGTTTTAGTACAACTTTGAATAATATAAACATTTTAAAGGGGATGGAATAAAAATAGCATATTCAATAACATAATTGTCTTCATTTATATCATGGTTTGTTTTAATTAATTGTTTAATAGAGACCACATTGAACAATATTGCTAATAAGGCAGATATACAGACATTACATTTTTATATATGTGTTGTTTTCATTGAGTATTTTGTATTTATAAAGAATACAGATTATGAAGATGAAAAGGCATTGAAGAATCCAAAATATAAAGATAGAGCAGGGAAACGGAGGAAGCAGATTGGAAGTGAAGGAACTTTCCAAAGAGATGATGCTCCTGCATCTGTTCATTCGTAAGTATTAACTTTTTCAAAGTAGTCTCTAAAGTAGTTGTACCAATTATTTTTAATTTATTCATTTATTATAAATGTGACCTATAAGTGGTCTTTTAGAAATCAGTTGTCTTAATTTTTTTTTAAAGTGAAATTACTGATAGCAACAAAGGTCGGAAGATGTTGGAAAAGATGGGTTGGAAAAAAGGAGAGGGCCTGGGGAAGGACGGCGGAGGAATGAAAACTCCGGTAAGACTTGCGTTTTCTTTCACTCTTTATTCTTTAGCAGGTTTGTTGGCTGTACCTAATATGTGCCAGGCATTGCCTTAAGAGCTAGCACTATAGTAGCAAGCAAAAGCAGACGTGACTGCTGCCTCAGTGACATTTATGATTACCAAATATATATATGTGCATTGTTTTATTTTGGTTTAATATTTTCAGGAAGCCTCTTAAGAGTTTTTCCTTCAGTGGAGCTAGGATAGTAAGTGTTATTTCCTGAGTCAAGGTTTTTCTCTCTCTTTTAGTTGTTTTTAATGATTTCATGGTACCAAGCATTGCAGGAGCAGTTACAGTGTTACTTTACAAATAGGCAGATTTTATATTAGCTGGAGAATCTGTTTTGGGTTCAGGAATCAGAGCATGTAACAAGCAATAGAGAGAATAATGTTTGAAAAACAATACAGTGATTTAATGCCAGTCTCATGGTTCATCGGAATTCAGATTATCTTTCACAAAAACCTTATAAAGTAACATGACAGAAGAACTTTCTTCATAATTATTTGGTACCTAAAGAAATAATAAATGAATCACTGAGTTTAATGTAAATTTTCTCATTTCTTTGATATACAATGGGAAGAACATGGGTTTTATAGCTAGACCTAGGTTAAAATAGTGCTCTGCTGCTTACTATCTGTGGGACTTAGGGCAAGTTTGGACTTCAGTTTTCATATGTAAAAATGGGGATAATAACTGTTTTTCAATGATGTCATGGAGATAAAGTCCCTAGCATGGTGCCTGACATACATTAGGGACTCAGTAACTGGTAGCTTTTAATGGTTCTCAGCATAATGGGAAGTATTCCCCACCTTCTATGAAAATAAGCAATTGAGTTCTTTTTATGACTCTTAATGTTTAACCTACCTGTTCACTTACTTAGGTGAGGCTAGGACAGTAGGTTTAAATACATCTATTGCTGTACTTTTGATTAGAGTAGGATGACAGATTCTGCAGCATTTCGATGAATTTCAGTGCTATTTAAGGAGCACTCTATTTGTTGAGGGAACTGTCCTTATTGACAGGCAAGACAATGTAGAAAATTTAAGTTCCATGTATAATCGTGTATGTATTTCTGCATGTATCTGATACATTTTGATAGGTTTTTCTTTTGCATCAATCTTTTCTAAATCAAAAGAATTATACTTAAAATACCAAGTTGGACACAGCAGATTTTAATGTGCTTTGACTGTACAGTAAATAATTCCTCTGCTCAACTTTTGGTAATAGATTCAGCTTCAGCTTCGACGAACACATGCAGGCTTGGGGACAGGTAAACCATCCTCAATTGAAGATGTTCACCTTCTCCAAAACAAGAGCAAGAAGAACTGGGAGAAAGCACGAGAGAGGTTTGCTGAAAACTTCCCAGAAACTAAGCCTCAAAAAGACGCATCAGGGACTGTTCCTTGGGTCAAGGGGACTGTAGAGTGAAGGTCAGTCCTAGAACACAATTCAAGCTTTTTAACAGAGAATCTGGAACTTTTCCCTCCAAAAGAGCCAGTGGCATGAGGGAACCTGTATCACAATTTACCCCCTCATGATTCAAAAATGTATAATAAAGTGTGGTTTGCAGCTTTTAAAAAACATTTTTTAAGAACTAGTAAGTAGTGAATGTATCAAGTTATTTGATGGGTGGATTAAAGTTCACAGGGCATGGATGAGCTTATCAAACTTTGTTATTTTATCTTGTCATTTATAAGACCTACATAAGTAACTAGCCATATCAGCAAAATTCATATCCTCACTAATGATTTAAATGTACATTTGTCTTTGTCTCCATATGTTCATTATGTTGAGAAAACATGGGTAGAGGTGCATAAATTTTATTTTCCTTGAAATAACGTTAAGTAATATTATTGAAGAACTAACAGACAGGTGACACGTAGAAAATTAGTCTTTCATTGTTTTCTTCTGTGAAGAATCTGTTGATTTGTACTATATATTAAGCATTTACATTGGTTTGTTTCATAGATTAAATATTTAGATATGAACAATTGAGTACAGTATTGAAATATTCATTGTACTGGCATTTGTAGTTTTGATAAATCCCATTGCTGGCAATGGAGTTTTGCCAGATAAATCTAATTTCTACTGCCAACAGATTATCTAGCCAAGGCCTCAAACTCAAGTATTTATTGAAAATGTTCTCAAATGCAATAAAAACATTGTAACATCAGAAAGAGTGATTCATTGAACCAATGATTTAAACATACTGGTCTGCTTTGAACTCACTACCAGCCAGAATTTTCCTTTTGAAAGTGGCAGAGCAGTGACAAGAGGACACCCTGGAATGCTGGAGAGCTGCAGTGCAGTTTCCTGAGTGCAGGTGTCACTACTCTGCCAGTTATCACTATTTTCTTCCATTTGACTTTTCTCTCAGCTCTTGTCTGGGAAATTAATGCTGGAACTGACCCTCTTTTGGCAGTGAATATAAGCTACAACTCCCTCATCTACTATAAAGAAATGTCTTCAAGATTTAGAATAGGAAAGAAAAATTCTGAAAAAAAAAAAAAAGTACAATAGGGAAAATAATTCAGAAGGAAAGGCTACCTGTTGGAATTTCTAGTCTAAATGGTATAGGGTACGTCGAAAGAAAAGGGAGTGAGGAAAGAAAAATAAATTTATTACTAAAGATGAGACGTGACCAAATTATTAAGTCCCTTAAAGCCTAAGTTGGGATAATCAGAGGCCCCTAGAACTCCAGATGTGGTTATAATATTTTTCTGTATCCTTCCTGGCCACCTACACACCCTAACACAAATATATGTGCATTAGAATTGGAGGCAACAGGAGTTTCCTGTATTATTTTCTCTAAATTAGAAAAATAATTACTTATCTAAATGTGGTTTGGTACTGGTGCCCTGTATATAGGTAACGATACAGAATTCCCAAAGTAGACTTTGTTTCTGGTAAATCTTACTCATTGGGTTAGTATACTGTCTATATAGTTCCCATTTTTCTTACTGGATTGCAGAAAACTTTTTTCATTGTTTTCTTTTGTTAAGAAAATGGAAACTTGAAAATGGTGATAAAAACTAAAAAAAAAAACCACCCTGAAATATATGTGATACTTGCATTATTAAACCCCTTTGCAGATCAAAGTCTCAGGGCTACACTGTATAGTGGTTTATAGTGGTTAAAGCACTGAATCATGTCTGTATCTGTTTCCAATTGTGAAATAATATTCATTTCACATGTCTGTCTTAAATAGAAAATGAGAATGTATATAAAACCACTTTGTAAACCATAAAAGTAATACAAATGTGAGCTTCTGTTTGTTCAGAAGCATACATGTCAATTATGTACAATTTGGATTACACATAAAATTGTTTTGTGTCTAGTATTTTAAATTATAGTTTATTCACACTATGTAGAGTAATTAATTTAATAGCCTTTAAGGGTTATTTTAAGTGGAGCTACAAGTTGCTAATTTGAGAAATCTTAACATTTTATATTTTTGCCAGAACATGAGAAGTTGGTAAAATTGAGAACAGAAAAAACTATCAACATTAAAGAAAAATAACAGAAATTTTTTTCTATAATTAAATAGTTAAGAAATACTTTTTCTCAAAAAGAAAGGATTTTTTTCCTGCTTTTAGACAGTTTTTACTTCTGATGATTCCTCCGAATCAAATACCTTCCAACGTATTGTGTAAAATATTATTTCTTAATTTGGTACATTTTCAAATTGCAGGCAAAAGAAGATAGAAATTTCCAACAAGGTAGAGCAGACTTATCAGAGATTTTGCACAAGGCCACCCTATCAAGTTGCAGGACAGAGGGATGTGCTTGGCAGGGAGCCAGAAAGGCATTTCTGGACCCAACACGTTCTCAGGAACAGTGGAAAGTATTTTCTCTAACATCTTATTCTAAATGTGCTTATTTTTGTAGGGCATCACTTTTGTGTCTGAATCTTTGATTCAAAATGTTTTATTTTATCTTTTTAGACTGTAAAGTTGGAAATACATTTGGATTCTTTAAAATGAGTCAGCATTCATGTGTGTGTCTGTTTATCTCAGCCCAGGCTCTCACTCTGCCTTTCTGCTTTACTGTTCTTTGTGTTGACTGTGGCTTTGTAGTTGCAGAGTGACTTTTGGAATGTCGGTCATTATATTTATTTCCGAAACAGGCAGAAGGGGTAAAGAGGGTAGTGTTTGTTTAGTTCTCTTGTATCAGGAGAGCAAAGCCTACTCAGAAGCTCTCATAACACACTTCTCCTTACGGCTGCTAGCCAGAACCTGGTAACATGCCTACCCACAGCTACAAGGGAAGTTGAAAAGGTGGGCAACAGGATGGTCTCATGAACCATGAACTTAAGCCAATCATGAACCATCACCTGGGGCTGACCATGTTGCTACTGGAACAGAATTTGGGTTCAGTGAGCAAGACAGAAGGGGGACAGTTGAATGAGCAGGTAACTGTCTGCCAGAGGGTTGGTTAAATTGTGATATAGTCCTACCATACAATACTTTGTAGCCCTTCAGGTGAGTAAAGTAGAATTATCTATACTCTAATATAGAAAAGTAGTCTCAGTGCATTGCTGCTTACAAAAACAGATTATAGAAAAGTGTGCATAGCCTAATCTCATTTAAAAATATGGGTACATATTGTTTTTAATATTAATTACCCAAGGAGTGAACAGACTTATTTTTTATTATTTCTATATTTGAACTTTAAAGTAGGTATACTTGTGTAGTTAACTGGGTATAACCATACACAGTTATGGCAAATAGGAATGTAACACCAGAAAGTGGAGAAGCCTTCAGGGCTCAACCCCAGACATCTTCCTCACTCTCACATGCCCACTTTCATGTACCATCTATATACCCAGGACTTCCAAGTTCTTTTAGTCAGGATGCATAACTAATTCAAAGTCACCGTAAATGCATCTTGTCCAAGATTGAACCCATAGTCTTCTCCAGACCTGGTCTCTTGCAGTTTACTCAGCTGGCAGCATCTAGCTAGTTGTGCAAGCCAGAACCTAGCAGTCGGCCTCTGTTCGGTACCACCACCTTCTCTTTCCTTCCCCCTAATTTCCAATGTATTAATTCATTGTCACCACTCACCTGGACTATTAAAGTAACCTCCTCACTGGTCTCCCAGCAGTCACTCCTCCCTCCCTCCAGTCCATCCACATTGCAGGCGTAGTGTCTTCACAATTCCCATTTTATTATCTCCTGTTTAAATCCTCCAAGACTTCTCATTACTCTGAGGACAGAAAACAAAATCCTAGCCCATAAGACCCTACCTGGTCTAGCCACTGCTAAGTTTTCCAGTCCTATCTTGTATCTTCCTCTCACTTGGTCTCTGGGCTCCGGCATGCTGGCCTCTCCTTTAGTTTCTCAGACATGCCATGCCGTCTCTCATCCTAGGGTTGCTTATATTCTGTTATGCCTGGAATGTTCTTGCACCCTTTGACCTAGTTAACTGACATATTCTTTAGATCTCTGATAATTGATACTCCTTCAGAGATGCCTCATTTGTCCCCCTAGAGCAGCCCGTGGGCCAGATCCGGCCTGTTTGAAATGAATAAAACTAAAAAAAAAAAGACCGTACCCTTTTATGTAATGATGTTTACTTTGAATTTATATTAGTTCACACAAACACTCCATCCATGCTTTTGTTCCGGCCCTCCGGTCCAGTTTAAGAACCCATTGTGGCCCTCGAGTCAAAAAGTTTGCCCACCCCTGCGACTAATTACCTTTGATAAATGTTCTTGAAAATCCATATTCGTTTCACTTAGACTGCTTATTTTGGTTCACAGTTACATATTAATTAGCGTGCTAGTGTGATACTTGTCTAGATTCTGAAATGCCATGTGGGCAAGACCTGGGTTTTTCTCACAATTGCATTCCTAGTGCCTAGTACCAGCTCTGTCTTACACTCTCACAGGCATAGAAGTGAAAGAGCAGGATGGGTTTGGGGGACTGCAAATGGCTTGATACAGATGGAGTTTTGTCTGACTGAGAAACATGGGAGGGACTGAGTTACATAGAGGACACAGTCCCTTAGTGAATTATGAAATCAAGTTAGTGGTTGGAATCAGTGAACATCGAGCGAAAGTGGTTTTCAAACTGTTTGACAGAACCTATGGCATTGCTTTAAGAGGTGTAGCTGTGCATATGCTTCATGAGGGTGGAAAGGGTTAGGATGCCAGACTGGTGAATCCGTTTCTCATGCTTGTTACCAGAATAGGTTTGTTGTGATCTTGTTGTCAATTTAGGCTTCCAAATAGATTACATATGTAGGAAGGTTTTCACTGCTTAAAGAAAAGGGGGTGGAGTGGGGTCGGATGGGGAGAAGAACTGAGCCACTTACCTACAGCCATTCTAGCATACTGCGTTAAGAAATTTGGATTTTATCTTTTTTTACTATGAAGGATGTTAAGCATTAAAGGGCCCTCATTAGATAGCTTTATAGCAGAATAACTGGCTGATTGATGAGAGGTAGAGTGGAGGCTGGCAGACCTCCTTGAGGGTTTGTTTCATTTATCAGATGTTTGTTGAGCACCCGTCAGATGCTGTGCAGACCTGGGAAGGCAGGGACCTGGTTTCTTTTATCCACTGATGTGTCTTCAGTACCTGCCACAGGTGGATACTTAGGAGGTGCTCAGTAAGTGCTTGTTGGTAGGATGGATGGAACACATATTTGTGATATGTCAGGCACTGTGCTAGGCATTAAACATATATTATCTTCTTTATTCCTGACAGTATTTTATGAATTAGAATACAAGGTATGAGAGGTTTTAATTTTGCTCAAGGTCAGAATACCCATGACAAAGTTGTAGAGCTAGGGTTTAATCTTGATTCTTTTCATCCCAATGGGATGATTAAGAGCACTGGCTAAAGAGTCTGACTGACCAGGGTTCAAATGATAGATTCACCACTCCCAAGCTGAATGATGTTTAAAAATTTATTTAATCCTGTATACCTTAATGTCTTCGTGGGGTTGTTGGGAAGTTTAAATGAGATAATGAGGCCTATGTGGCACTGAGCACAGTGTCCAGTGCATAATAAGCCCTCAAATATTAGAAATTACTAGTATTATTATGCTGTGCTACCATTACCAAGGGTGTTGAATCCTGGAGTGGAGATGGTGGTTCTTGAAGCCAGGGAGGTTGGGGTAAGAGGAAGGGCCATCTTCATTCTTCGAGGTGATGATAGGAGAAAGATGTGGGCAAGAAGACTGAGTCAGGAGCTGGCTTTCTTAATGAATTTTGGAGAATGAGCAGGAAATTGGTAATGAGAAAGACAGTGAGAAAGGGTAGCGGCTATTGTAGATGAGTCTTATCCTCAAAGAAGGGATGGATTCTGCATGACTTTGGAAAATGAGCTATCTGAAGAATGATAGGAAGACCTAGCAGGCCCATACTGGCTCTTGCTACCCTGTGGGAACTAGGGAGCTGCAGGGAGGACTCCATGAATTAGGTTTCAGCTACTCTTATATGAAGATCAGTCAGCAGATATCCATGAGGTGCTTCATACAGGCACAATTCCAGGCACTTGGGATACAGCAATAAACAAACTGGATAAGACTCCCTGCATTCTTGGAGCTTACACTTATTTTTTAGACAGTATTTGGTAGAATGTAAAGGCCAAGTAGTCACATGAAGGCCTTGATAGTTCCCCAAAGAATATTAATCCAAAGTAGTTATTGTTCATCGAAAAGTTTTTCACAAGCCAAAGTTCTTAGGGGAAAGTGCCATTTGGTTTGTTTTTGTTGTTTAATGTTTTCAGATCTCTCTCCAAACCAGACCTTTTTAGGGCAATCTTACAAACTCTGCCTTTTTAAAAAATTTAGTCATGTGTTTGAGGGATTTGGATATGTGGACAAAAGTAAAACCTTATTGATGCTGCAGCCCCTCATTTAATTGTGAGAATAATAACTCTGCCTGCTCAGACGTTTGTGTTTTGTGGTTCTAAATCTAAACAGTAGATCATTAAAATACAAAACAGTGCAACATGAATCAGGTCATTGGAATTGGAGTTGATGGAGAACCTGTAAATCAAAAAAATCTCTAGAGCAGTGGTTCTCAACCTTCCTCATGCTGCGACCCTTTAATACAGTTCCTCATGTTGTGGTGACCCCCAACCATAAAATTATTTTCGTTGGTACTTCATAACTGTAATTTTGCTACTGTTATGAATCGTAATGTAAATATCTGATATGCAGGATGTATTTTCATTGTTACAAATTGAACATAATTAAAGCATAGTGATTAATCACAAAAGCAATATGTAATTATATATGTGTTTTCCGATGGTCTTAGGCGACCCCTGTGAAAGGGTCGTTCAAACCCCAAAGGGGTCTCGACCCACAGGTTGAGAACTGCTGCTCTAGAGGGTGTGGAGCAGACACTCTTGGGGGAGTTAATGTGAATGGAGGCAAACAATGTCTTCTGCCTGCTGAGTAAGAATGACTTTCCAGAAATTCTTCCAGCAAAAGGCTAGCTTTGTTCTTCTATGTTAAAATGCCATGGTATTTCATTGCCCAGAAAGCAAAAGACAGGGAGAAGTTGGTGGAATATTATTAAATGTATTTTAACACGTGACAGTATGTTACTTAGCTTCCAATTACTAGTAGACTTCAGAGGCTAGGACGGTTGCCAGCTCATTCATCTGATCATTACTTATCTTGACCAAAGGCCCAGGAGAATATATACTGAAATAATAAAGCTCTCATTAGCATTTAATGCTTTTCCTTAAAGCCCTCATTTTAGTACTGTGAAATCAGGTTTCAGAGAATGTCATAATTAAGATTTCATAAAAAGAAACATTCAATGCTATTTAAATATGTAATGACTCCCAGTGCTATCTGAATTCATTCACATCATAAAACCACTAAAATTGGCTTTAATCTCTATGACCATGCTACCTTTACTTAACCTTAATATATAACATTATCAAGGCCAATTTATGAGCCACGCAAAAATCATTATTATTGGTTTATTATCATGCTGTATTATCCAGAAAAGTTAATTTAGTTCATCACCTACCACATTCACCAGACTGGGCTCTGAATAACTGTCACCTCTTTTAAAAAATCAAATTTTTCCTGGAAAGATGAATATTTGCCAATTTAAGGATGTTTTAAAGAATGTGCCAGCAACTGAGAACTACTGTAAGAGAGGAGTTCCAGAAGTGTTTTAAGCATGAAAATGTTTTTGGAATAACTGTATCTTCCAAAGTGACTGCTTTGAAGGGAAGGTACTTGGATGGGCAGGCTTTGATAGATTTACTTGTAAGATTGGACAGATTACTTTGTAGTCACAAATCATATTGAGTTTTGACTAGATTAGCTCATTTGGCAAACCAGGTATGACATTTATGTTTTTATAGAAAAATAGTTCTATCCTGAAGGAAAATGACTTGGCAAACCTTTGTGACTTGTGTGCATCTGCTCTCAGGAATCATCCCAGGGAACCTGCTCTTTCTGAGGTCTTTTGGATTAGTTTTGAACTCCCATCCACATCCTAGCAGGACATTTGCTTCCATCCAAAATATCCATAGAAACATTTGGTCCCTGCCAGAAGATCCTTGATACTTGGTCCTGTTCCAGACATCCATGGAGACATGTGGTTCACACCGACCTATCTTTTACCCCCATGAGCTATATAAGACCAGGTCGGCTACTGAAGCAATAAGGGTTATTGGCAATATAGCCTCTACACAATGATTGGGCCAATGAAACATGGTAGTATTTATTATGTATTAACCCATTTTTAAATAAACCAAAAGTATGAACAAACATTATGGGCTGTTTGAACTCGGGGACATTTTCTAAATATGTATGTTTTTGACTGGACCAAAACAAGGACCATTGGACATGGACCAATATGCTCATGGATATTTTTTAATCCTCACCTGAGGAGTGAGGATATTTTTTCCATTGATTTTTTAGAGAGTGGAGGAAGGGAGAGAGGGAAACCTGTGTGAGAGAGACACATTGATTGGTTGCTTCCCACACACACTCCCGACCTGGGATAAGGATCAACCCTGGAACCCATGTACGTGCCCTTGGCAGGGAAACAAACTTCTTGACCCTGGTGAATCGGACTCTGACTTATAAATCCACATAAAGAAGTTAAATATTGGTACTTAAGACAAATAACTTATACTATATTATTAGAGTAATGTAACAATTGCAAAAGAAGAATAAAGTACATTAACATGTTACTAGCAGTTTTACCAAGGTGACAGGACTGTGTAGGATTGTTTTTTCCTGCTGTTCTTCCCAGATTGGGGCATTACATTTATCTTGTGTAATGAGTAAAATAGTTTTAAGGAAGACATTCCCGATAATGACATGCTAGAGCAGTTGATTGTATTTAAATCAAACACAATAACTGATACTTATTAAATGTTTATTGACTAGATAGCTTTAAAAAATAATTACTGCAATTTCATTTTAAGTTATTTTTTCTGTTATGAATTCTACTTAGAGAACTAAAGATAAATGAATAGTTATATTAATAATTATGAGAAAACTAACCTGTAAAAATCTTAAACACTTTATGAATGGATTTGACATCTCAAATATTTATTAAGCAGCTATTTTATGCAAGGCATTGTGGGAGTGGAAGGATGAGTGAACTCC
Source organism: Myotis nattereri (assembly GCF_964212035.1). NCBI lineage: Eukaryota > Metazoa > Chordata > Mammalia > Chiroptera > Vespertilionidae > Myotis > Myotis nattereri. The sequence continues at coordinate 41,181,151 of NC_138079.1, forward strand.
AAGGACTCAGGGTCAGGCAAGAGAGGTAAGAACCCACATAATCATAAGCTAGATAGTTGATTCTAAGGGTTGTGAGATATAAAATGCTGTGAGAGTTCAGAGCGGTAAGGAATCATCTCTAAAAGAGAAGGAGCCGAGGAAAGCTTCATGTAGGCAGGCAAATTTGGGCTTGGATTTTTCATACTCAGACGTTAAAGGGACTTTTAAGTGGAGGAAAGGTGAATAGAGGCATAGAGGCACCAAGACGAGGCATGTCAGGAAGAATAAGGAGTCCAACTTAGCTGGAGTGTATGTAGGTGAGGGGACAACTAAGACTGGCCAGGGCGTGTGGACTTGGATGTCAGGCCACAAAGTCAAAGCTTGTAGATGATAGGTGATTTGGGGGGCTTTTGAGCAAGAGAAGTGATATCAGTGTTGGCTTAGTACAATTTTTCTGGCCAAGATGAATGTTAGGGTACAATGGGGGAAGATAAGAGTGGGAAGATGAACCCCAGATGAGTGAAAATAAGGCCAGAGCTTGATAAATGGCATCTTAAAGAAAACAGGTGTGATATTTTGTGAAAAATAGATTCAGTAGATCAGGGCATAGGATTCAGTGAGACTAGATTTCAAGTCCCACTCTGTCTCCTAGTAGTTGTGTGACTCTGAAGACATTATTTAGCGCCCCTGAGCCTGTCTCTTCTGCAAAGTGGGCATCAGAGCACTTAGTGTCATGAGGTTGCTGCAGGGCAAGCAATTGTTTTTGTAAAGTATTTAGCATGGACCTGGTACATGGTCATTGCTTAGTGCATGTTAATGTCACAGATGGTTCTACATGAAATTGGAGTTAGGAAGGAAATAGGTGTTAGCCAGGTGACAACAACAAGGGAAGCAATACATCAGCTAGGAGCCTGGCATCTGGAGGTAAAGACTGGACTTATATCTCAGCTCTACTACTTAACAGCTGGGTTCTTGTACAAGTTACTTAACTCCTGTCTATGTCAGCTTCCTTAGCTGTAAAACAGGCATAGTATTAGTACCCCCCCCCCCCCCATGGAGCTTCTATGAGAATAAAGTGAGAGAATCCATGTAAAGTGTGTAAAGTGAGAGAATCCATGTAAAGTGTGTATGTACCTGATACATTTTAAGAGTACAGTAAAGGTGAGGGGTGGGGATGCAGAGATGAATAGATTTGCCTTTTCCATCTGCAGTGGCAGTTATGCAAGTAGAGATGGAAACAGGCAGAAGGGGATTGGCTATAAAGTACGGGTGGGGGCAGAACACTCAAGGTTGGAAGTATTTGGGAGTCATTGGGACGGAGGTGATTATTGCAGCTCTTACAGGTAGATAAGCGAAGAATGAGTGCAGAAATTGGCTTAAGGAAACAATTAGACAAAACCAGATACAGGACATTCTATAAGACAGATGGCTGGGATTCTTAATAAAAAGAAGTATCGTCATGGAGAACAAATAAGGGGGATGTCCTAGGTTAAAAGATTATGGGTTATAATCAAAAGTAATATATTAATTTTGATCCCTGTTGTTTAAAAGATAAAAAGACATTCTTGGGACAATTGGGGAATTTTTGTTTAAGGACTATATTAGAGGCTATTAGGAAATTGTTTATATTCTTAGGTATAATTGCACTGTAATCATGTAGAATAATGTCTTTATTCTTAGGAGATACATACTGAAATACTTAGGGATAAAATATAACATGTATAGGGTGGAGGGAAGGAAAAGTGAATATGGCAAAATGTTAACAATTGTTCAGTCTAGGTGGAGGGTATTCATTGTACTAGTTTTTTAACTTTCTGGATGTTTGAAATTTTTCAGTCTATAAAAAATTGAGAAAAAATAGAACTAAGAAAAATTGTTTGGGAACTAGTCTATATCAGGAAAAGGAATTCTCTGGCGGAAAAGCAAGGTCCCCCTACCAAAGGAGAAATTTCAAGAAGGGAGAGATTAAGCAAAATGAAGGTTGAATAAATAATCACATTCAGCCACTGTGAGATTGTGGTGGCTTCTTAAGAGTCCAGTGTAGCATGGAAAGCTGACCATGGGAGGAAGTATGGGCAGCAAGGACTACTTGACCCTCCTTGGATGGTGGTTCAGTTGAGAGCTTCCCCGCTGGGGGAATCTTTCTTTTTAGTACAAGGGAAAGTGGGCATTTTGGAGGAAGTGTGGGGAAAGGGAGGGAATAAGAGGAAAAGAAGGACACTAATGGAGCAAAGAGCCAGTGAAGGCGGGAAAGGAATAGATGTAAACACGAGAGGAGGTTGCCTCAGGTGGGGGGGATATGCCCTTCATAGCAATGAAGGATGAGGTCATGTTTTGCTAGTAAGGAGGCAGGTGTGAGGCAGAAAGTGGGGACATTGACTACAGCTGCCACTGGATCTGAAATGGGAAAGGTGGCGGCTGAGGTGAAACAGACGAAGGTGCACATGATACTGTGCAATCTGGGGAGGAGAGTAAACAGAGGGGTTCTTAGGATTGTACTGCTGCGGCCTGAGATGATACGGGTAAAGAGCAGTCGTAGAAACAAGTGGCCCCTTTTTCAGACCTTGGTGTTGGGCAGAGGCTGCTCATCAAAGATTTACTCATTAGAAAATGAGTAGAACTTTTTTTTTAAATTTTGCTTTACCCTTATTTTCATGGATTGTCCAGGCTGGTGTACAGGCACATGGTGTAGCGGTCTTTGGTGGGTAAGGACGCTTCTGTCCTTTCAGAGTCACCAGGTACAAGGCCTCAGATGACCTAGAATCGAGGGGCTGCTGGAGCTCTCGTTTCTAAAGGCATTTGGAGGAAAACTGCTCCCTGCACGGACGCCAGCTAAACGCCAACAGCAAAGGGGCTGCTGGAGCTCCCAGGCTCCCTAGGTGGCCGCAGGGTCGGAATGACTGCGTTCTGCTCAGGCTTCCGAGGCGCTTTTCAAGCCCCTCCATTGGAGATTCCAACTCCCCCGCAGGCCGGGCCTGAGACTCAGCTCCCAGGTGAGGCTGAAGGCGCTGGGCCGCGGGCCACACTTGGAGTTGCGCCGGCGTGGGGCTGGGGAAGCGGCCAAAACCTACAGGTGGACTTTGGTGACAATGCAGCCGTCCCTCTTCCCCTCGGGCTCCTCTTTGAGCGGGGTCTGCGGCGGGGCCGCGACCAAGGCGCCTTCGCGACGGCTCACTTCCCGCAGCCGCGCCTGCAGCGCCTCCCTCTCGGCCTGCAGCTCCCGCCGCGCCTGGGCCGCCGCGCGCTCCTCCTCCTGCAGGGCCCGGCGCCTCCGCTCCAGGACGCGCTCGCCCTGCTCCACGGCCGCCTCGCGCCGCGCCAGCTCGCGCTCTCGCAGGCTTCCCCGCACGGCCAGCGCACCCATCTGCTCCAGCAGGCGCGCCCAGTCGCCCTCAGCAGCCGCGGCGGGGCCGGGGCCGGGGCCGGGGCCGGGGGGCGGGGAGTGGCGGGCGGCGCTCTTCTCCAGCTCCCGCCGGTGCGCGCTCTTCAGGTGCCTCCACAGCGCCGGGGTGCCCGCGCGGGAGCCCGGGCTTCGGCTCACCTGCTCCCCGCACAGCCGGCAGGTGGCCCAGTAGCCCGACGGCTGGCCGGGGCGCGCCGGGGCCAGGTGGAAGTACCCCCAGGCCTCGGAATATGGCGCCCCCAGGCGGCCGGGAGGCGCCGGCGCCAGGCCGGGGAAAGAGTCGCCTTGCGCCACCGCCGCATCCTCCTGCCCACAGGTCTCTTCCATGGGCGCCACCAGCTCCTCGCTCTTCATCCTCTCTAAAGCGTCTGCATACCGAGAGGAAAAGAGGTAAGAACAACATTTTATATTCATAGATGTACACACACTCAAACAACGTTTATGATTATAGATAGCCTGTGAAGAAACCATGTCTTCCTTTTATTACAGATAAAAATCCTATGGGGTAGATACCTGGGATTCTTTTTCAGTATTATTAATTGTTCATTCCCTGAGGGTGTGTGGGGGGGATGTTAAAAATGCCCAATCCTCTTTTATTAACTAAGAATTCTCTTAGAAATCAAATGGGTCCCCAGCTAACAAGTGCTTATACTAAAAATGGGAATTCAAGCTTCTTAAATGCAAATAACTAGCTATGTACGGGCTGTGTGTGTGTGTGTGTATTTTTTAAATTTTATTTTTTCTATTAAAGATGACATACAATATTATACTAGTTTTAGGTGTTCAACATAGTGATTAGACATTTATATAGCTTTGGAATGAGCACCCTTAAGTTTAGTACCCACCTGACAACATACATAATTATTACAATATTATTGGTACCTGTGACTGATTTTATAATTGGCAATTTGCACATCTTAAACCTTCCCCTTTTTCATCCCCTAAACCCCACTCCCATCTGCTAGTCATCAAAATGTTCTCCGTATCTATGAGTTTCTGTCTCATTTGTTCATTTATTTTGTTCTTCAGATTCCACATATAAGTGAAATCATATGGTACTTGTCTTTCTCTGTCATTTCACTTGACATAATACTCCTCAGGCCCATCCATGTTGTCACAAATGGCAAAATTTCACTCTTTTTCCTGGCTGAGTAATATTCTACTATACATATGTACCACGTCTTCATTATCCATTTGTCCATGGACAGATACTTAGATTACTTCCATATCTTTGCTATTGTAAATAATGCTGCAGTGAACATAGGGATGCATATATCTTTTAAAATTAGTGTTTTAGATTTCTTTGGATAAATACCCATAAGTGAACTTGCTGGGTAATATGGTAGTTCTGTTTTTAATTTTTTGAGTTTTCCATATGTTTTTTCATAGTGGCAGTACCAATTTACAATCCCACAAGGGTTCCTTCTGTTCTATATCCTTGCCAATACTTGTTTATGATGTTACCCATTGTGACGCGTGTGAAGTTAGATCTCATTGTGGTTTTAATTTGCATTTATCTGATGATTAGTGATGTTGAGCATCTTTTCATGTGTATTGGTCATCTGTATGTCCTCTTTGGAGAAATGTCTGTTGAGGTCCTCTGCCCATTTTTCAATTGGATTGTTTATTTGTGTGTGTGTGTGTGTGTGTGTGTTATGTGTTACTTTGTATAAGTTCCTTATATATTTTCGGTATTAATCCCTTATTGGATGTATCATTGGTGACTATCTTATCCCATTCAGTAGAGTATCCATCACTGTGCAGAAGCTTTTTAATTTGATGTAGTCACATTTGTTTATTTTTCTTTTGTTTCCCTAGCACAAGAAGACATGTAATATTACTAGGGCAATGTCAAAGTTTACTGCCTATGTTTTCTTCTAGGAGTTTTATGGTTTCAGGTCTTAACATTTAAGTCTTTAATCCATTAAAAAAATTTTTTTATTGATTTCAGAGAGGAAGGGTGAGGGATAGAATAGAAACATCAATGATGAGAATCATTGATCGGCTGCCTCCTGCATGCCCCCTACTGGTGATAGAGCCTGCAACTCGGGCATGTGCCCTTGACCAGAATTGAACCCGGGACCTTTCAGTCCACAGGCCGACGCTCTAGCCACTGAGCCAAACCTGCTAGGGCAGTCTTTAATCCATTTTTATTTTATTCCTGTATATGGTGTAAGAAAGTGATCCAGTTTCATTCTTTTGCATGTATCTGTCCAGTTTTCCCAACACCATTTATTGAATAGACTTATCTTTACCCCACTGTATGTATATTCTTGCCTCATTTGGCATATATTAATTGAACATATAGGCATGGGTTTCTTTTTGGGCTCTCACTTCTGTTCCATTTACCCATGTGTCTGTTTTTATCCCTGCACCATGCTGTTTTATTATAGCCTTATAGTATAGTTTGATATCTGGTCTTGTGATACCTCCAATTTTGTTCATTTTTGTCAAGATTGCTTTGGCTATTTGGGGTCTCTTGTGGTTCCATGTAAATTTTAGTATTATTTGTTCTAATTCTATAAAAAATGCCATTAGTATTTTGATAGATATTGAATCTGTAGACTGCTTTGGGTAGTACGGACATTTTAATGGTGTTAATCCATGAGCACTGTATATTCTTCCATTTCTTTGTATCTTCTTCAGTTTCTTTCTTCAGTGTTTTATAATTTCCCAAGTACAGGTCTTTTGCCTCCTTGATTAAATTTATTCCTAGGTATTTTTTTAAAAATGTAATTGTAAATGGGATTGTTTCCTTAATTTCTCTGATTGTTCGTTATCTATATATATAAAAGCCTAAGCGACCAAATGACTGGTCGCTATGATGCACACTAACCACCAGGGGACAGATGCACAGGATCGGGCCTGCGGGGATCGGGCTCCTTCCTGTCTGGCTCGGGCCTGTGGGGATCGGGCTCCCTTCTGTCTGCATCGGGCCTGTGGGGATCGGGCCAAAACTGGCTATCCAACATCCCCGGAGGGGTCCCAGATTGCGAAAGGGCGCAGGCCAGGCCAAGGGACCCCACCGGTGCACGAATCCGTGCACCGGGCCTCTAGTTGACATATAAAATGCAATCAAATTCTGAATATTAATTTTGTATCCTGCTACTGTACTGAATTTGTGGAGTCTCCTTTTCCTGGGACTGGTGCCTCTGGCTGGGGAGCCCACTGTGTGGCTGGAACCCCTTGTTCCTCAGAGGAGACCTCTGCAGCTGAGATATTTTTCCAGATTCTTGCCGCACCATTTGTGTGGGACCTGCCCTTCCATGTCTCTGCCCCTCCTACCAGTCTCATTGTGGGTTCTTCTTTATACTTTAGTGGTAGGACTTCTGTTCGGCTAGTGTCCAGATGGTTCTCAGTGATGGTTGTTGTATAATTTAATTGAAATTCTTCTGTAGTCATGAGAGGGGTCAAGCACAGCATTGACCTATTCTGCCATCTTGGCTGGAAGTGCACTCTATATACTAGTTTTAATTAGTCTTCTCTGGTCTCCTACAAAAAGGTTATTATCTTTTTTCTTCAGAATGAGATCCAGGTTCTCTTTTGTATGCTTCTCTCAGTGTTGCAGAGTAAACTTTAGAAATAAGCAGAAAATAAAGCTTTAGGAGTGAAAAGTTACTTTTTTAAACTTTAGGGGTAAAAGTGTCAGTAGTGAACAGCCTCTTAAAAAGATTTCAATAGGGTACTTTTTTCAAGATAAAAGTATCTTTGGTTTGTGATTTTTCAAAAAGAACTTTAATTTTATTTTTTAATTACAGCTTACATTCGATATTATTTTATATTAGTGTCTGGTGTATCATTTTGTGATTTTAAAAACGTTTATGAGAGAATTGACAGTATTAAAAGCCTATTAAAATGTTTTTAAAATGCACACATTAAAGAGATAGCAGTATAGAGAGCAGCTTTCTAAACCTTTAAATTAGATGGTGTGCCATGTACTGAGGGCATTGAGGTCTCTGTCATTGCCTCGGGGGGGTTTCGGGCCATCCCACGTCCTCAGATGGGAACACTGCAGCATTAGCCCTGAGTTCTGAAGGACCATCAGCAGTGCTAGGAGTAGAGTCAGAGGACAGGCAGCTGACGGAAAGAAATTCAGTTAAACAGCCTTACAGATGGGTACTAGAAATACTGGTTAACACCATGTCCTCCTGGTGTTCATTTTTTCAGATCCTCTAACAGGTGCTTGAGTCAAAAAACAAAATTAATTTTCTATATTGTTCATTCCAACTAAATGGTCTCCTCTGTATAGTTGCAAGATACATGGCTTGGTGAATACTTTTAATTAAGTAAGAAAAATAAAGAACAATGATAGCTTCTTGCTTTGTCTAAGAAAATATCTGTTAAAGGGATCCAAACACAACACAGTAACTATCATTGCAATGTCTTTTTTCTATTAGGAAAACAGTTTACCACTGCAATAAACCATCACAGAAGGGGGGATAGAAAAGGTGAAGTTTATTCTTTAGGAAACAACCTCACAAAGGACCAAATGTGTGATTCTAGAAAGTTTAAAGGTAATAAGAGAACACACAACCTGCTCTTGGAACTCATCTGAGAACTTATTTCAGGGGGGAAATCAAGGCCAAGGTGGGAGAATGATGCACAGTGAGATAGCTAATGCCTGCTCTTACTGCCAGGTTTTGAACCAGCAGCAGTGAGGTGATAGTGTCAGAATTTCTCTTATTAAATGCAACTAGGAATGACTACAGACAGAGATGAGAATAGGAAAAATAAGCTGCTATATTAATATAATTTACTTTCAAATTTTAATTCAATTGCTAATAGTCTTGTTACAGATGAATTACCACTTTCTAAACCTCATTGTTCCTTTTCCCATCAAGCAAGCCCACTTAGGATCAGGCATGACGTTTAATATATCTCTCACATTTTGAAAAGAGATAGTACATTTACAAGAATTAGAGAAAAAAAAGATAAGTATCAGGCCTCTTCTAACAAAAGAAATAGCCAGTTACATATTTCCTAATACATTAGAAATTGATTTGAATATGGTTATTCATGCTGACCAATTAGTATAAAAGCTTTTTAGAAATTAAAGGCTAGATTTCTCCCAAGAGATCCATCTTTACCTTAAATTTTTTTCTATACTTCTTTTTCCTTTTTTTACAATTCTATTTCCTCCTACATTTGAATCTTATCTTTTCCACAGCTCCTTTCTAAAAATTATTGGACATACACTAAAGTGGACTTAATCGTATAATGGACCCCTATTTTATTTTACATATGAAAAGAGATTTAAAGTTTTCCTATAATATCAAGACTATCACTTCGTATTCTGATATGCTTTCTTGAGCTGGGGGTTGAAAATTGTATATAACCTGCATATTCTCTTACCTGTGCCAAAGTCTGAGAGTAATCATTCCTGATGTATACCTAAAAGTGCCAGGGATGACCGATTACTGTCATGCTTTACCTCCCTGCAACATGTCTCTGGGTTTCTTCAAAATCTGGGATGCCACTGACATGAATGCCATCTGTTACAGGGGTTAAGTGGAGCCCTGGCTGGTGACTCAGTTGGTTGGAGCGTAGTCTTGTGCACCAAAAGGTTCTGGGTTCAATTCCCAGTCAGGGCACATACCTAGGTTGTGGGTTCGATCCCTGGTCAGGGCACATATGGGAGGCAACTGATCGATGTTTCTCTCTCACTCTTCCTCTTTCTAAAATCAGTAAACATATCCTCAGGTGAGGATTTATTTATTTATTTATTTATTTATTTATTTCTTTATTTTTATTTTTCGTTAAGAGTTAAGGTGGAGCCTTAGCCGGTTTGGCTCAATGGATAAAGCGTCGGCCTGTGGATGGAAGGGTCTCTGGTTCGATTCCCGGTCACGGCACATGCCCAGTTGTGGGCTCAATCCCCAGTGGGGGGTGGAGGAGCGGTGTGCAGGAGGCAGCCGATCAATGATTCTCTCTCATCATTGATGTATCTAGCTCTCTCTCCCTCTCGCTTCCTCTCTGAAGTCTATAAAAATATATATTTTTAAAAAAGTTAAGGTGCCCTAACCGGTTTGGCTCAGTGGATAGAGCGTCGGCCTGCGGACTCAAGGGTGCCGGGTTCGATTCAGGTCAAGGGCATGTACCTTGGTTGCGGGCACATCCCCGGGGGGGGGGGGGTGCAGGAGGCAGCTGATCAATGTTTCTCTCTCATCGATGTTTCTAACTCTCTATCCCTCTCCCTTCCTCTCTGTGAAAAATCAATAAAATATATTTTTTTTAAAAAAGAGTTAAGGTGGAAACAAGGATAAAAAGCAGTTTTTGATGTCTTAATCCTTAGACTTAGTGGGACACCTCACCTGAGCCAGGGACAAGCAGCACCACAAATGTCGGCCAGCTCAGTGCTGCCCCTCTACAGGTGACAGAGGGACACCTTCTACCTTGGTAGGCCTTTGCTCTTGGAGGTCTTAACCAGTGGAAGGCAGCATGGTTCAGAACTGCCCCACCTTCTCAGTCCTCCGCACACAGCTACATCCTGGCTCAATACAATCTCCTGTTCACGCTCAGTAGTTCAAGAGTGACGAGCAACCTGTGGCTGAAGGTCATAACAGCCTGCCTAGCTCCGCTAAACAACTCCTGAGCTCATTTCAGCCTCCCCTGTAAGTGCAGTGGGAGAGCAGCCTCCCAGTCAACCATCTTCTTCAGCCACACTCTAATACACATAGAACTCATACAAACTTAACAGCAAGACACACCCCTAGCTGGTTTGGCTCCGTGGATAGAGCATCAGCCTGGGGACTGAAGGGTCCCAGGTTCGATTCCGGCCAAGGGCACATGCTTGGGTTGTGGGCTAGATCCCCAGTAGGAGGTGTACAGGAGGCAGCCGATCAATGATTCTCTCTCATCATTGATGTTTCTAGCTATCCCTCTCTCTTCCTCTCTAAAATCAATAAAAAAAAAATATTTTTTTTAAAAAGCAAGACACAAATGACCCAATAAAAAATGGGCAAGAAATATGAGGAGGCAAAGAACCTATGGCAAAATCAAATGGCCAGGACACTTGTGAAAAGATGCACCACATCACTTACATTCAGGAAGTGCTAGGAAAGGAACAATATCACAGTAACAAGAATGGGAGGGAGGCAGAGGAAAGGGAATGCTCCTGCCTTCCTAGTGGAGGCGTGAAGGCTTCTAGGAGAGCAATCTGGTGATTTCTACTAATTAAAAATCGATGTAATCAGGATTCCACCTGTGGGGATCTTCTGCAGAACTAGAAGGACTGATATGTAAAGCTGTATGTATGAGGATGTTTTCAGTACAGTATCACTTAGTACAGCAAAAAGCTGGAAACAAGGGAATACCTATCAGTAGGAGAATGGCCAGGTAAAGAATATATGGTCACTTCAGGGAGTATTATGCACCCATTAAAAAGGATGGATTGGAGCTCTGCCAGATGACCTAGAGGGGTTTCTGGAGGAACTGTTCAGTTTCTTTGGAAAAAAAAGTTTCAGAAAAGTATGTATGATCTCAATTATTATTAAAAAAGTAAGGAAGGAGACACATTATGGGTTGAGGAGGTGACATCTGATGTGAAAGGAGGGAGAAGGGGAAGGGGTAAACACAAAAGGAAAAAAGTCGTAAGCATTCACATGATCATGTGTCTACATTTAGGTAGTGTATGTATGGTATATGGCAAGACCTATACAGAGACAAAAAAAATTACAAAACATTCCTCATGCATGTGAGCTTGACAGGGCTCGGCAGCCTTAACGATTGAGGCTGGAGGGAACAGTCCTATGGGGCACAGTGCCATCTGGCCTGGAGGGTTGTTCCATTTGGAGTGGTCTGTTGTGCCCTGCCCAAGCAGGAGGACATTCTATATCCACAGGAGATGGAGGATGCCATGGGGGAGCAGTCCACCTCACTCACCTAGCTCCCTGGCACAAGCAGGCACTCAGGGGACGCAATGAATCTCACTCTAGGTTTCTTAGACCCAGCTCATCCAAGTGTCCATATACCCATCTGTAAAGGGATGTGATAAGATTATCTGCCTCTTAAATGGTGGCTGAAATCAGATACCACAAATGACTCATTGTTGGACTCTAATGCTATATAAATACAAGGCATGAAGAAAAGAATCCACCAATATTTACTGTTCAAACCTGCCCATATTAAGTTCTCAGTCCCTAAAAGGCAGTATTATGTTTCTTTTTGACATTCTATTATTCAATATAGTAAATAGGTAGTTTAAGTTGGAAAAATTGTCATGAGGATTTTTAAATACAAAAAGCAAATAAAAAAGAATCACAAATCTACCACCCCCTCCCCAGCCAAATTTTTTTTCACTTCCTAAATTGACCTTCCGCAAAATAGGTTATTCATCCCTCAGGTAGAAGATGGTGGGGAGGTCTGGTTAGCTGGAGCCCTGTGATATGCATTTCTTTCTTAGCAAGTACCCATCAAAAACACACATCCATGAACCAGATCGTTAGTTAACAAGAAGAAAATGATGAATAAGAGGTCCCTGAAATTTTCCTTTAACAGTTTTTAAACTACCAGAAAGGTACCAATGAATGTGATTATTTTGCTTACATCCATTTAAACTTTCATTCAAATGTTCATTGTGCACCTGACCTGCTCAGGGTCAGGTGCTTGCTTGCCGCCCAGGATGCCAAGAGGATAACCACATAGTTCCTGCCTTCTGGAAGCTCACCACTGGTGGTGGGAAATGCTTCTGGCAATAGTTCTGATATCTGTTGTAAAGGTTCACTCAGGAGGATGAATTCCATCACACAGTGTCCACACGAGAGAAGGGATGGGCCTTGTGGGCCCTAGCACAAATGTTCCTGCAGACACTGCTGGCCGGGCACCCCTTCCCTTCCCCACAAAATTCACAAAAATACATGACCACTAGTGCTGACTCATGAAGTTCCAATTGTTTAGTCTTATAACTACGCTTCTACGCTCATATTTTAAAATAAAATCACTTGAAATTAAAACAAAAGCACTCCTAGCATGAAATGAACAGTGGAAAATTTTTAGTCTGATTTCAGGGGGGAAAAAGTAAATTTTAGTTATGCCATGGAATGGGAGAAAGTAGTATGTTGGAACCACGACTCTGAACTCTCTTGTGAGTGAGTTTCATTAAGTATCCATTATCTGGAAGGAATGATATGAGGGCTAAGCCTGTGGAAGATAATAAATTTACATTAATTACCTCTGCATTTGAAGTTCTCTGAAGTTCTATTCTTCTAATAACCTATCAGATTAAAAACAAGATTCCTCAGTATGATCTCCTTGAATACTAATATAGAGAATAAGGGAAGAGATCAAAACCTGGATGAATAATTTGTGTAAATATGATCATACGTATACAGTGTATGACTATAACATTGAGAATCATCCTATAAACCACCCATAAAAGTTAATTTTATTATTTTATACTTAACTAGAGGCCTGAAGCATGAAATGTGTGCAAGGGCCTTGGCCCCTGCCCAAGGTGGCTTTGTCCAGAAGGAAGGACGTCCGGTCTAATTAGCATATTACGCTTTTATTATTATAGGTGCTTGTACAAATACAACATATGAGGCAGGCTAAAGGACAAAGAATCAGACAATGTTCTCAAAAGGCAGTAACAAATGGACTGCAGCTCTATATGTTCTTCCACAGTCAAACTAATCTCTTCGGTTGGATTAATCCACCACAGTTATAACAATTATGTGTAGGTTGAATCTGGATCTTAGCTAAGAAATTCACGTCATGTGAAATCTACACGGACTTGTCTAAAAACATTTTCATTTACTTCATCCACCAGTAACTTAAAGCAGAACATAATAATTAGGACAAATAATTAGCCTTGACAAGGGAAGTATCAAGGAAACCACAATTCATCCGTCTGTTACCTGTCCCTCTTCGTTGAATATTGGTTTGCAGCCTAATCTATTGTATTCATCTATTCATAAAGAGATCCAGGCCATTAGAACAATTAGTCTGGAATCACCAGTCTGAAGACTTCAAAGTTAAAAAGCAAGTAAAAATGCCTCCAAACTGTAAAGTGTCAATGTCTAGGTCAGGGAGTAAAGGGTCAAGCGTGAAAATACTTAGAAAAAGATTAAACATGGACTGTGAAAAACTTACTAAGTTGGTTGGAAGGTCATCCCATACAATAAAAGGTTTGATCCCTTTGGGTGAGTATGGGAGGCAACCCATCGATGTTTCCCTCTCTCCCCCTTCCTCTTGCTCTGAAAATCAATTTAAAAACTTATCCGCAGTTAGGGATTTAAAAAATTACTGGACCCACAGCTATTTATCGGGTGAATCAGAGATGTTCTCTAACTATCATAAACCAAACTCTTAGATACCTCTACCATTAGCTAAAAGGCTCAGAAATATTCTTTCTCTATGAATGCATTTAAAAAAAATGAAAATGATAAAGTGTTCTCTCCTAAAGTGGACCTCTATTTCAGTCCTACATTACTTAATATATATGTTGCTAAAAAGAAGGGTGTTGATCCATTTTATTATGCATAATTTAATATGAATTAGAAGGATTTTAAGCTGCTCTTTGAAGGCCTTTGTAACACCAAGATTTTTAAATTGAGAATTAACTGATTTGGGCTCTTGGCTGTTTTGCACATTGTTGAATAAATTCTATTGAGGGTTGCCTCAAGCTATTTTTGGACAAAACAGGTGTGTACAAATAACACATTCATAAAAAGTGCAGAAAATAATAACCTTAATTTTGTCAATTTATTAGGCTATTTCTACAAAAGTTCTTTAAACACCCAGTCTTTGTAGTCTGGGCTAATTAGAAATTCACAAGGTAGCAGATACTTAATTTTTTTCTTTCATGGAAAAATAAGTTTGCTTGGTAAGCTTCAGGCATTTGCTTAGTGTAAGTAGTTACAGCAAGTTGGTCTGCGTACTCCCGAAGGAACAGAAAATTCTTTTGTCTGAGCACCACGAAGGTGGGGGCTGGGGAGGGGAGGGTTCTTGCTAGAGCATCGGGCTTGCGTGGGGTTCCCCCTCCCCACAGTGGGAAACATGAAGGAAATGTCCAGTAGAGAGATCTGCACATCGTGAAAAGTCTGACCGCTGCAGGGCAATTTTAATAAAGGGGAGCAGAGGAGTTTCAGTGTTCCCCAGGAACTTTTTTGAGGGCATATGGAGTGAGGGAGAAAAAAGAGGCCCTGAGAGAAATGACACGGTGCCTTTATGCAGAACCTGGGGCCGCTGCATTTTCCACAATAAGGACCCCGGACCGCAGCGAAGGACGGCACGGCCCCCCATGCACGCAAGCCTGGGAAGGGGGTACCCCGGCGATCTGCGGTTCCGCTCACCCGGGGTCCCAGGTCGTGGGGCCCCAGCCTACGCAGCCCCTCTCCCCCTTCCCCCTCCGCGCCTCCCTCCCCCCATCCCCGTCCCCCCACCCCCGGGCCTGCAGGAGCCCCAGCCTGGCCCGGTGCTCCCAAACCCGCCTCGAGGCCCACACTCACGCTGGTCTCCCTGGAGCGTGCGGGTTGCGGGCTGGGAGTGCGGTCCGGTCCCGCCAGGATCCTCGCAGACACGTTGTCCTGCACGGAAACCTCCGCTGGGCCCCTTAAAGGCACAGCGCTTAGTTTCCGTCTGGGGGTGAGGGGGGAGTGGGGACGGGGAGCTGTAGTTGAAAGGACGGGGGAGTCACTTCTAAACCATCCACGAGTGAAAGACTCCTGTTTGCCAAGTTCAGAAATGAAACAGCCGTTTAGTGACTTTTTAAAAACGTAATTTTGTTCCATTAATCTTCCAAGACCTGGATTCCTGTCTTAGGTCTCTTATGCAGCTTTTATCCTCTCCGGTTCCAGGTGTGTGGTGGCACCGGTAGTTAGAAGGAATCTCCTCAACCAGGTCTGGCAGATAAAGGTAGGAAGGAGGCATTGGTGTGTCAGTCAGCTTTTGGAACCTTATATTTAGTGATTTACAACGAAGACTCATTTTCAAGCAGATGGCCTGTGCTGCTGGCAGCTTTGGCTCTACTCCGCCAGTTTCCCTTATTCCAGGCTGAAAGATCAACTCCTTTGGACCGGCTCACTGCGCTGGCACCCACTGTGATGTGAGGGAAGGAGTCCTCATTTGTAGTAGTGGTTGTTTTCATGCGGGAAGTACTCCCACTTTGGCCGATTTCAAGCAACTGACAGTTAAACAGGTGTCTTGCCAAGTTTCTGGAAATGGAACAATTAGCTCTCGCACGTCCCTGTCACCCCGCGCTTAAAACAGCTCACATTCTCTTGGCCAAACCAAGTCACATGACAAAGCCTGCCTGTCAATGGGGCCTAAAAGTATACTCCTCTCACAAGAAAGAAAGCCTTGTACATCATATGACAGTGGGTAGAGATTGTATAATCCTCTTACAAGGAGGACAGGGAATACTGGTTGCAATAATATAATTCACTTTACGTGCTTTGGCTCAGGGAATTTTTTTTTAACCTCATCCTTTCTAGAAAGTAGTTTCAAAGTCCATTGAAGGAGTTTGCCTTACCAATCCAAGAATGGTTTTAGAAGAAGAAATTGGTTGGGCGTCTTCAAAGGGATAATTCTGTAATGTGAAGGTTAACTCTTGGCTTAATATTTTTATCCAAGAGGGTTTTTATGACTGTGGACATCTGATTGGAAGAAAAGCAATTAGTATAAATGAATCAGGTTCAAGTCATCTCTTATACATGGCTTAATTCATAAGCAAATGTTTAAAGTTTGTTGTATCTGGTAATCCCCTTAACTAGAGACTTTTTACTTTGAGTACCTTAAAGATCCATTGGGCTTTAACCCGACAATGTAATGAGATACATGATATTTTCATTAGTTCATAGCACAGTTTTTAGAGAGCGCTGGTTATGGGCAAAGCACTATCCTAACCTAAATAAGAATCTGGAGAGTCAAGAGATCATTCCTGCCCTGAAGCAGATTACACTTCAGTAAGAGAGTAAGAGAAAGTGAAAATGGTGTAAGAGGAAACAGTGAAGTGCCACACAAAACTGAGGGCAGCTACTCTTCTTGAAAGTGGCAGTATTTAACCGAGACCTAAAAGGGGTAGGATTTGAATTCATGGAATTATGTTTATTTTCCTAACAGGGTGTGTTTGGGATTTATCTTTAAAGTCCAGAGTAAAGGAGCCTGTCTCTTCTGTGTTTGATTCAGTGCTTTCTTGTTATCCCAAATCTCTTTCTTGTTGTTTTAAATTAAATTTTAAATCAAATTATAAGATACATCTCTAGTATCTAATAACTCATTTTCTTTGCCCCACATTCTTTGTTCTATTTGCAGCAAGAAAAATGCTATTCAGTTCTTGTTTTGATAGTGGCAGTTTCCCTAACTTTCATCACGCATTTAACTATAAATAAATAACGTTTAATTTTCATAAGAAGACCTCATTTCTATCCCCTGCCCTGGAAGTTGGCAAAGCATGAGGACATGCATTTTATTGGTAGTGCAGAATATTTACTCTCCAGATTCTTGCCAGAGATTATAGCCTTGAAATGTGCTAACTCTTACCAAAAGCCCAGTTATAGAAAACTATTTATAGAAATTACCTCAAAACCATGAAATTACAGAGCTGTGGACTTGGACCACACTCAGTAAATCCTATATGTGCTTTTGGTCTGCAGTTTTCTTCTGGTGGGTTTGTTTGGTTTTGGTGTCAGAGTACTACTGACTTCATAAAATGAGTTGAGAAGCATTTCTTCCTCTTCTGTTTTTGGGAAGAGTTTGTGAAGAATTGGTATTATTAATTCTTCCTTAAATGTTTGGTAGAATTTAAAAGTGAAGCTACCTGGGCCTAGGATTTTCTTTATGAATAGGTTTTTTTTAAATTACTAATTCAGCATCTTTATTTGTCATAGTTCTGTTCAAATTGTCTATTCCTTCTTGAGTCAGTTTTGGTAGTTTGTATCTTTCTAGGAATTTGTACATTTCATTCAAGTTATTACCCCAGAACTTACCTGCAGGTATCCCTCAGGATCCATGGAGAATTTGTTTCAAAGTCCCTTATATAAAATAGTGTAGAACAATACATGCATTTGCTCCTCTGCATCCACAGGTGGTTGAATCCGCAGATGCAAAACCTGAGGATATGGATGGCCGGCTGTATGTTTATTGGAAAAAACCCATGTATAAGTGGATCCACATAGTTCAAACCTGTGTTGTTCAAGGGTCAACTGTGTATTTTTATAGGATCAGCCGAAGCTGCTGAATAAACCAATATTTCCACTTTCATCTGTTCTTTATCTTAATCCATCAAAGTTGAGGATCTTAATCCTATTGTCACAGCACACTGAGGGATATCATCACTCCACTTACCACTAGGAACGGCATCCTTGTTGCAGTCTGATATAAGTAACACAGTTCCAGAGTGCCATCCTGAGGTTTGGAGGTGCAGAGAGTCTACGATTCTACCTTCTAGGGCCACTCTGGGACCTGTTTCCTTAGCTTGGGTTCCCTGAAATTTAGTGATTAAGAGCCAGAAGCAGGTAATTTGAGAGGTGATCAGAGGAAGCAGGATTGGGAGAACAGGGAGAGCAATGAAAGAAATGCACACCAAAGATAAAGAGGTTTTTTAAAAACTACAAGTAATTGTATGTCTTTTAAATACTGTCTTTATTTTATACTTGTAATTGCGATTATAACAGAAGTTATTCCCACATGGTGAACTGTTTTTAATCCTCACCTTTTTCAGGCTTTTCCAGACCCAACTTCCTCATTTTTAAACTTTATCATTTTCTGTTACATAATGTTTAGAAAAACGTTAATATAGACTTTATGTTCATTTCATTGGTTGACTTTTGGCTTGGAGACTTTATGAAATTTTAAAAACTTATCTTTGAAACTTGACATTTTCTCTGTAATTATATAGAAATGCAAGTCTCTTTTTGCTTGAAACATAGCTTGGCTTGGAGTTTATCCCGGAGGTAATTTAAACAAGAGAGTTAGATAGTGAGATTTATATTTTAAATATAGCACTTCAGGGATGTATGGAGGATGAGTTTAAAAAACAACAACAACAACAAAAAAAAGGCCAGATATAGATAGACTTGCACTATTGTGGGCCAGAACTGAGATATTTTAAAGATTCAACCTGCTTAGTTTGTAGCAGGAAGTAATAAACAAGAGAATGGATGGACGCTGGAATTGGTTGGTAGTTCTGTGTCTCCCTGGTGTCTTCACTGGCCGTGCTGTCTTTGAGGAGATGAACTCCTGCTCAAAGGGCACATCTCCGTGGTGCTCAGCTCTAGAGAGTAGTGCTCTCTGGGTGACCTTTCCCAGGTCCCTGGAATGAGAGGGAAACACTGGAAGAAGAAAGAAATGGCTCCCTTCCTCTGGGACTTCTCAGAGAGGCGTTAGACGTTTCTCAGAACTATTGGGAAGAACTAGTGTAAGAATTTATCCGAGAATTTCAACGCCTTTTCAGAATCCAAATGTGCCCATAGGCTGTTCCTTACCGAAGGTCGTGGGGCTTGCAGGTTATCCAGGCAGGATAACTTGCTGCTGTTTCACATTTTTCTTCTCCTAGGGTTGTAAAATGCCTCGCAAAGGTCCATGTGCACTCCTGGCTGCTTCACTTAGCCCCACATTTGCAATTTCTGTTAACACACATGCAGTTGAAAGGATATTCAGATTCAAACCTACATGCGTGGGACTCCAAGGATGTTTATGTCTAAAAGTAGAGACTATTTTTTTTTTAAACTACCATATCCTGAAAGGAAGAAAGAAAAGGTAATGAAAAAAGAACAGAAAAGACAAGGCCATAGGAGTGCGAGCACTGCAGACCTTCCTGTTCTTACCCACAGGCCCCTAGATGAGGCTTATGCTTGGAAAGCAGACCAGCAGGAGGAGACGTGGGAAGGGGTGCCGGCAGGAGCAACCCTGTACAGACAGCTTTGACGGGTGCTGCTCCTCTGGCCACTTGCTCCAAGTGCTGGAGGGGGTGCTGGTGGTGGTGAGGGGCAGTAGTCCATACTGCTTGTTTAAAGGGCCAGTGTGACCAGAATAACTGGTTAGAGTGAGCATCTGGAGGCTTATCTCACTCACCACAACTCCAGGCGTCTGTGACCCCCGCTGTGGTCAGGGTTGATGTGACCTGACCCTGGTGGTCAGGCATTCCATGCAAGCTTCAGAGGTTTTATTACTAACTGCCTTTGCCAAAGGGAAAAGACACACTTGTCCAAAAGAGCTGGTTTGGTGATTTTCTGAGATAATCATAAAGAATAACAACAACAGCAACAGAAAACCTTTGATTTTCTTTTGTATCTTTTGCAATAGGAGAAAAGGAAACCACTGTATGCGTGCCTTGGGGATACAAGCAGTAGTCTGACCCACAGGTCTCGGGTTTATCATCCTGTCCTCAGAAACCAGGTCGGAATGCTGTGGCCCACGGTTTCGGCTGCTTCTACTCGTGATGACCCAGCCTGCCTGGATTTGTGAATTACTGTTGATCCAGAATCTTCCTCTCTGCACAACCAAACCTCATTCTCAGTCCTCTTATGACGACTTCTTGGACTATACCAGCCTACAAGGATCTCTCTCATCTAAATTTCTCCTGTCCTCGAAGTCGATATCATGCACCTATATATTGTTTCTTAGAAGCTAGCCTTGTCTTTACAATTATAATGATCTGAGTGGCAGGAATCAGATCTCATATTTTATACATTCTCCCCATAAAGTCCAGCAGAGTGCTGAGCAAATAGTAGGTCACTATTGAAAGCTAATATTCTGTTTTGAATGAGGTACTCAGTGTATTCAAATTCATAAAGATAGAAAGTAGCAGGGTGGCTGCTGGGGCAGGGGTTGGGGGTGGGGAGGGAATGGGGAGTTGGTATTTAATGGGGATAGAATTTCACAGTCTGGGAAGATGAAAAGTTCAGAAGATGGATGACGAAGACACTTACACAACAATGGGAATGCACTTAATGCCATTCAGGGGTACACTTTAAAAGGGTTAAAATGGTAAGTTTTGTGTATATTTTACCACAATAGAAAAAATATTTTTAAAAAGGCACATACTATAGAAATCTCAGGCTCTTAATTGTAGGCCCAGCTGGTGCCCATGTGTAGGATCAGTATTTGTGTGAAGGATACTTTCAGTTTGATGGGCTGGCTGGGCTAGCTCCATTTTTTAAACACTGGGACATTTGCATCAGGCTTTTAGTTTAGATTTATTTATTTATCTTTTAGCTCATACCTACACGGGAAGGATTGGGTAGGAATCCAGGTCTAGGCTAGGCAGTGACCTGACCCTGGTGGTCAGACATTCCATATTCACTTCAGAGGTTGCTCTCAGAGAAATGGGAACAGCTAGTGATGATGTGACAGTGGGCAAGTTACATTAGATCTCAAAAAAAATCGGGCCTCTAATTTTGATTTTGTTTCTCATCTGTAAAATGGGAATAATTATACATAATACCTTCATCTATACTATAGATCAGTGGTTCTCAACCTTCTGGCCCTTTAAATACAGTTCCTCATGTTGTGACCCAACCATAAAATCATTTGCGTTGCTACTTCATAACTGTAATGTTGCTACTGTTATGAATCGTAATGTAAATATCTGATATGCAGGATGGTCTTAGGCGACCCCTGTGAAAGAGTCGTTCGACCGCCAAAGGGGGAGCGACCCACAGGTTGAGAACCTCTGCTATAGATTCTATTGTTGTAAGGATTAACTGAGATAAATTACGTGAAATACCTCGTAGAGTACCTAAGACAGAATAGCAGCTGGAAAGTATGGCTAATTGTTTATAAATGGCAGCTGAGAGTTCTTTGATTTTGTGACTTGACTTTGGATTTGAGAAGAATGAAAGTAGACCACAGGTCCTGGAAGACCACTAGTGCCTTGTCTGGGACTTGTGATCTCACGCATAACCAAATCCCCAGAGGGCATGATGTTGGTGGCTGTGGGAGCAACCTGACTGGGAGAGTTAAAGACTTCGGGCTCTTTCTCTCAGACTGACTATCCCACTCAGCCAGAACACATGTTCCAAGCTGTGTTCTCTTTCTTTAGTTTAAATTAAAAAAATCCTGGGAAAGGACTTGAAGAGACCCCCAGCTTGGCTGGCTTTCTCACCTATGTGGTCAGGATGCCAGGTTTGGCTGCTGTCACTTGATCTTGATGTTGGAGTGGTGGAGGGCAGTTTTCAAAATGAAGAGATTGCTGCTTCTGGATAAAAAAGAAAAAAAAAGAGTGTTGGGCAAATAAAAATGAGGTGTTCGCCCAGCACTGAAGTTCATGCTCTGAACAAGCCAAAGAAAAATCAATACAGATGAAGTATTATAGAATTGTCTGCCGGATACCTACATAATTTTATTAACCAATGTCACCCCAGTAAAGTCAATAAAAGTTAAAAAAAGAAAGAAAAATCAGCCATGAGCCCCACCCTCAAGGATCTTGTTCTTTAGTGAATAATGACCTATAGGGCGTGATAGTTTGTTTTCAAAGAACAGTTGCCTTATGTTTCTTCTTTTCAAAGGGAGTTGAGCACATTGATCTTAAGGTGTTTTTTTTTTCAAGCTGGCATCAAACATTATTTGACCTTGGCTTAATATGGGGGAGAGGGGACTTATCAGGTTGTAAAAATGAAAATGTTTCATGAAGAATACTTGAAATAAGCTCAAGGCCACATCAACATTTAATGCGAGCCTCCAAACATAAGCTATTTTTACATTCCTCTTTACTAGTATGATATACTGTAGTATTTTCCCCCATGACTCAATGCGGTGGGATATTTTCCCCCTTTGTTCAAATAGTTCTCAATTTGGATGTGACACAGAGTTCCCATTTTCCCCATAAATTACATATTTATAGCTCATGGGAATAACCGGAATGCTGCGTGTCTCTTAAAAGTACTTCTGTGTTTGAATTATAGAGAAAATGACTTAATAGGATTCTGAACTTTGGGTGCTCTAGATGTAGCTGGAACAGAGAGGACAGGACTCTGCGTCCTGGGCCTGGGTCCTCTTTGCTCTGAGCACCGTCCTGGGAGCCTGCCCCCCAGCTGTGGGCTCTGCTGGCCTGGTGGGGAGGGGGCGGAGGGGCATGTGCATCGGGAGCAGCTAGTTCACCAGCAGAGGCAGTGTTGCAGTTGAGAATATAGGCTTTGACCTGTGCCGAGATGCAGCTCTGCCATCCACTAGTCTAAGCTTGGGATGGTTTCCGTTTCTCTGCTTCTTTTGTTTTTTTCCTCTCTAATCTGGCACAATAGGAGTTATGTTTAGGGTTATGATTAGAGTTGAATGAGGTTACACTCCAAAAGGCAGGGAGTGAGTCACGGTAAGTGGTGGTTATTGTTCCTGAGTTATAAAGCAGGAAGGACTAGGGCAGTGGTCGGCAAACTGTGGCTCGCGAGCCACATGCAGCTCTTTGCCCCTTGAGTGCGGCTCTTCCACAAAATACCGACTTCTGCACATGGGCCACGAAGTTTCAATCGCACTGTATGTGCGCGCCCGCACGTGGTATTTTGTGGAAGAGCCACACTCGAGGGGCCAAAGAGCCGCATGTGGCTCTCAAGCCACAGTTTGCCGACCATGGGGCTAGGGTGTCTTCTCTTCCTAGCACCCTTCTTCCCTTCTCCTTTACTTCTTTGGAAGCCTGGTGGCCACCTCCTAAGACCAGCTGAGCTCTCTGCTTAGGAGGAAGTCCCCTTCTTTCCCTAGAAAGCATAGTGGGGTTCCAGGGTGGAGCGAGCACAGAGCTGACTTCACGCCTGCCTCTGGGCCAAGCCTTATTTGGGGGTAATGTGGGGCCAGTCCTCTCTGGCAGTAAGAGACCACATGAGGGCCTGGGAGGCTAGTACATTTCTTCCTTGAAGGTCCTCAGTAAAGCAATGCTGCCTTACACCCCTGTCCCCTAGGTGACAATGGGCAGCTAGGTGAATGTTTAAAACATAAAATTCACAGCACAATTTATAGATAACAAAATGCTTCAATTTTAAATATACTGTTGATGGATTTTGAAATATGTCTGCAGCCATGCAAGCCCCACCTTAGTCCAGGTACAGAATATTTCCACAACCCCCCAAAGTTTCCTTATATCCTGTTCAGTTAATCTCCCCTTCTTCCCACCCTTTGGCAGGCACTGATTAGCTTTCTGCTACTATGGAACAGTTTGCATTTTTCTAGAATTTCATATAGTAAATGGAATGTGTTGGGCTTCTTTAATTTATCATAATGTTTTGAGATTCACCCATGTTGTTGCATGTATCAGTGGATTTTCCCTTCTTATTGCTAAGTTTTTTCCATTATATAATATACCACAAATTGTTTATTCATCCCCCTGTTGGTGAATATTTAGGTTGAATGAGGCAGTCTCAATGATTTCTTCTGGTCCAGGAATTCCATGATTCTCTTATCCCACTACAAAATATAAGGGGTTGTTTGTATAGTGAACAAAGAAGAGACTTTGAACAGTGGTTCAGGAAGGACAGCAAGGCAGTTAAATATTTAAACGCTTTGTAAAGGCAAACGAAAGAGTCTTATCCTTAGCTTAGTTTCAAGGATGCTCACCCCTGTCACTGATGGTGACCTTGCACCTCATTCCCGAGGCTGTGGAGTCTTTATTCAGTTAAATTGCAGAGGGTAGACTCCGATGGTGTCTAACCCATGACATGCCTGCCCTTGAGCTTCTCCTGGATGCTCAGCTCAATCCCACCTCTGCCTGGGAATTTTCTGTGCACTCGGACAGCAGAGGCAGGGACTGTCCTATTACTGGCAGAGGCAGGTGCAATACCAGGGGTCAGAGCCTCTCCAAAGGTGTTCACGGATTCTGATGTCAGAATCCCTTGGAGCGCCTCCAGAAAAGCCAGAGACATGAGAGACGTTTGCCAAATCAGAATGCAAGGGCAGGGTCCAGGAATCTGCTCGTAAACTGTTTGCCAGGAGATATAATACATTCTGAACTTTGAGCACCATTCATATAGGAGGATGGCCAAGAGAGAAGAAAATTTGAAAATGGTTCAAAGCTGATATGATAGAGGTGAATTATTAAACACGTTTAACTGCTTTTTGTTATTTCACAATATCTTTTAATGATTAAATGACCAGTGTTTTGTCCTTCAAACTTGTCATTCTGCAAAATCATTTTAAGTAGTATCAAGTAGTATAAGAAAATAAAGTGATATGATTGATACGACAAATTATAAGGTGACATTCATCACATGGAATCCAGGACCTGAAGGAAAGGTTAGGGAAACTATAGATTTCTAATGAGAAAGTCAAGTTTAATTAATTGTCCTCTGTTAAATAGATTTGGATTGGGTTTGGCACCTGAAACTTAAATAGCTAATTACAAGGTCTGCCAGTGAATAGTAAGTAATCTGCACCCCCAATTTCATGTTGGAGATGTCACGATTGCTATTTGTCGAAGGAGAGGGAGTGGATACTAATTGAGACTTCCCAGGGACATCTCAAGATGAGGTGCTCTGAGAGCTGGAGAATGGGTCCCAGTTGTCAACCACAGACTGAGACAGAATCAGTAGCTTCAAAGGATGTGCTATGTACACAACTGCTTTTGAATCAGAGACAATAGGCACTGCCAGGTGGCCTCTACTTGACCCCCTTCAAGCCATAATGTATTGAGTTATTTAAGACAATACCATCTTCCCCTGTCCTTCTAACTCTACCTACCATTCAGTCAGTTCCCTCCCACAGTTAGGTAACAGGCAGGGTTCCTGTAATTAATGTATTGAGAACATTTGACAAGATTCAACACTCATTTGTGATCAAAGTTCTCAGCCATCCTGAAACAGAAGAGAAATGCCTTAATCTAATAAAAGGCATCTAAAAAAACCGTACAGCTAGCATCAGAATGGTGCAAGACTGAATGCTTTTTCCTTAATATTGAGGAAATCACTATGGATTGTAGAGAGATGGACAAAAGTCAGAGATACGACATCTAGAAGGTCATTGCAGTAGTTCAGGCAAAGATGACAGTTTAGACTTTGGTGAAAGCCAGAGAAATGAGAGGCAAAAAAGGGCTTATTCACAGACTGGATATGGGGAATGAAGGAGTGTTGTAAGAATAGCTTTTAGGTATGAGCTTACTCAACTGGATGGATGGTGCTGCCATTCATTTAGCAGGAAGGTGGGAAATGTCCATTCTCTTCTGCAGAGACCCCACCATCTGTACCATGGCTCCAAAATTTCAATTAGAACAGTCTGGCATCCATGGAAGAGATATTATTTAGAAGGGGAGTGAGGTATTTTCAAGCCTATGAAAATATATTAAAATATACAGGCTTCTCTGACTACACCTGGGTATTGAAGAAATAAATTATTTGGAAGATGTGCCAATACTGCAATTCCAGAGAAGTGAGAATTCTATATTTCAAGGTATTTATAACAAAGCTCTTTAACACAGTATCTAATTTAGGTATCATCACAGGTGTGTGAGATAGATTTTTTTCTGATAACCTGTTTTCAAATGAGAAATTGGAGTCTCAGATTTATTGATTTGTCCAATGCTAATCAATGGTGAAAGGGGTTTTTAAACTGAAGTCTCCTGATTCCCCTGCCCCCACTTTTTTCAGTGCTACAGTGAAGGTTAATTTCAGTTTTGAAGATAGTTATCAGAAAGAATTCAGGTCTGTACAGGCTGGTATTCTCTCATAGGCTGTTCCCCTTTCCTCCCACCCAGCTTAGTCCTATTCATCCTTCCGCATTCAGTTTGAATTGTTCATTCCCACACACCTTTCATGCCCATACCTGCTTACTAATTTCTTCCATTTTCTTTTAAGTTTTGCCTTAAAAGAAAAACATTGTAAACAGATATTGAATTATAGTTAATGATACACATGCTGAAAGAATTGTACTGTTACCTGCAAATTACATTGTAATGTATTAAAAAATAAGATAGATTAGTAGATGGATAGAGGGGTAAATGGATAGACTTGTGATAAAGAGTAAAATGTGCCCAGCTGGCATGGCTCAGTGGTTGAGCATCGACCTATGGACCAGGAGGTTACGGTTTGATTCCCAGTCAGGGCACTTGCCCAGGTTGCAGGCTCGATCCCCAGTGTGGGGTGTGCAGGAGGCAGCTGATCAATGATTCTCTTTCATCATTGATGTTTTTATCTCTTTCTCCCTCTCCCTTCTTCTCTGAAATCAATAAAAAATATTTTTTAAAAGAGTAAATGTTTATTTACAGTCTGGGTAATAGATATATGAGTTTTGACTGTATAATTTTTTCCACTTCTATGTATGTTTGCAAATTTCCATAATATGAAGTAGGGAAAAAGAAAAATACATTATCATTAGTTATAACTGAGCAACTGAAACTCAAATCTACCAGAACCTTCTCAGAAGTCTTATGAGACCCACCTCAGAACCTAACCTGGGTGGTGAATGGGAAAGCATTTATCCATTGGTTTCTTTCTCATTGTGTGAATGCTGGAAAGCCTCACACCTTAGAGAATTCCCAGTGTCGCAAGCTAGAGACACAGCATAGACCAGGGGTGGGCAAACTTTTTGACTCGAGGGCCACAATGGGTTCTTAAACTGGACCAGAGGGCCGGAACAAAAGCATGGATGGAGTGTTTGTGTGAACTAATATAAATTCAAAGTATACATCATTACATAAAAGGGTATGGTCTTTTTTTTCAATAGTTTTATTCATTTCAAATGGGCCGGATCCGGCCCACGGCTGGCATAGACTGAGGTGAGATGTTTCAAATCACACCGGGGTGCCGCTGGTCAAAGCCTGTGCAGAAATGGTCTCCTGAATCAGTGACTACATTAAGAGTCAAACGGGAGTATCTGAAGTGCTGCGGAAGTATTGTGTTATTACCTATTGCTACATAATGGATTACCTCCAAATTTAGTGTCTTAAACAGTTATTATCCACAGTTTTTGTGGGTCAGGAATTTAGGAACAACTCAACTAGGTGGTCTGGCTTGGGGGTCTCCCATGATATTATAGACAATATTTTAAGCCAAGGCTCAATTTATCTGAAAGTTTGATTAGGGGTGAAAGATCCATATCCAAGGTGGCTTGTTGCATGGCTGTTGGCAGGATGCTTCAGCTCCCCACAATATGGCCCCGTAGTAGGGCTGCTTGAGTTTCTTCATGACATGGCAGCTGGTTTCCCCCAGAGTCAGTGATGAGAGAGAGAGAGAGAGAGAGAGAGAGAGAGAGAGAGAGAGAATGAGAGAGAGAGAGAGAGAGAGAGAGAGACCCTAATGCCTTTTATGACCTAGTCTCAAAAGTCACACACTGTCACTCCCACCATACTCTTTTCCTTAGAAGTGAGTCATGAAGTACAGTCTACACTCAAGGGGAAGGGAATTAGGTTTCATCTTTTGAAGAAATAAACATTAAAGAATTTGAGGACATATTTTGAAAACACAACAGGTTTCCAATAAAGTTCAACTTTTGTACTCCTTACTTTCATGTTCTGCATTAAGTCCTGCCTGTCCGAAGTAGCTCCAAACCCTACAAAGATTTAATGCAGGAAGGTTAGTGGAAGTTAATTCCCTGCTGCAGCAGCATGTCCCAGGCCCATAATTTATTATCTCCCCTCCCCATTATCTGCTCTAGAGTCCCTTAACCTCAGCCAGTTCTTTGGCTGATCTAGGCTGCTTTCCTGATGGATGACTCAGACCTTCATCTCTTTGAGGTCTGAGCCTTTGGTTGTCTTTGTAAGGCCACGATTGCTGCAATTGCCTATTTCATCATCACAGTCATGGAGTCATCAATTGATATCCAGTGAATCTCCTGTGTCCCAGACATACTTCTCCCTGTGCACATTATTTAAGAGCAGCCTTTAGCTCTTCATGGAAACCAGAGCCAGTTACTCTTGCCAGTATAGTAACATCTTTCTTTGCTTGCTGGTCTACTGTCATGAGGAGGCCAAAGTTAACTGGTAGTAGTCATACTTCAATTGGAAGCCCTACGTTTTCCCCTATTGGAAACATTCTCCTACCTGAAAGTAAGATGATTGATTCAGTAAAATCTAAGATTGTGGGGTGAGAAACATTTTTATTTGGAGCAGGAGGTGTGCTGGTGTGGAGGGGCAATCCTAGTTTCAACTCATGTTTTCTGGACCAATGATGCTAGACACTGGGACATGGCACCATATACCAGCTGTGGTTTTAGCACATATATACAGTATTGTGGAGGCCTAACAACGGGATGTTGTCCCTGAGCTGATACTTTAGCTGAGTTATTAAAATGACTTTCTTAGAACTGCTTCCAGCCAGGAGGGAGTAAGTCATTCTGGGATTACATGTTGAATGTAAGCAACTAGAAAACTAAACAAAATATAAGAAATAATTGTTTGTAAACATTTGTTTACAAACAAAATATAAGAAATAATTGTTTGTAAACAATTGTTTGTAAAAGAGTCCAACAAGATTATGATCCCTGAGAAAAGGAAAACAAATGGAACAGGACCAACCATTACGTAGACTTTCTGCTTTTAGGTAGCTCTAAGACTGTGATTCAAGGGAGGGGAAACCATGCAGAGTGTGGCAATCTCACAAAGTTAAGTAAGTAGATAAGTAGATATTGTAGTTCAAGAAGACTATTTAAGCTCTGGGCACTGTAGCGCAATTGGTTGGGTGTCATTCCATGCACCAGAAGGTTGCCAGTTCGATTCCTGGTCAAGGGCACATTCCTGGGTTGCAGGTTTGATTCCCAGTGGGGGGCCTGCGGGAGGCAACTGATTAATGTTGTGCTTTCACATCAATGTTTCTCTCTCTCCCTCTCTCTTCCTTTCTCTCTTAAAAAAAAACAAAGACCCCTTAAGTACACTTAAAAATGGTTAAAATGGTAAATTTTATGTATGTATATTTTAGCACAAAATATTTTTTTAAGTTAGTCTCTACTGTTCAAGGATAAACCTTGCTTTATTTGCCAGTTCAGGTCATTCCATGTTGATGATAAAAATCAAAGAGCACAATGGAATTCAGTTACATAAAAGTGGTTTCTTTGTGTGTTTTCTACAAACTTTTGAAACCATAAATGCTTGTAGAAGTTTAAATTACATTTTGCCTTTATTAATTCCTACTGAACACTTTATGCAATCTGTCATAAATGAATAATCAAAAGAAAAAAAGGTCTATTCTAGTATTTCCACTTGCCCAAGCTTTCTGACTCCTTCTTTCGAGCTCTACGCCAGTGAAGTTCCAGCAACTGAACTTTATTTATTGTAGGCCATCATTTTGTTCAAACCTCAAGAAACTATTCTTGCAATGGATTGCTCCAGGTGTCCCTGCCAGGACACTTTAAATCAGGAAGAACACTCCCATGTCAATAAATTCTCTGCTATCCACTCACCAACCCTGGTCCAACATCCTCAAGATCCACTCCCACTAGCATGTTCAGGTTCCTGCCTGTACGAATTCGACAGAATCTTTGATTCCTTCAGTAAAATATTTCCTACTGGAGCAGGGATGTATTTTCCCTCCTGCTTGAGCCAAAACCTGGCCCTAGTTATCCTGGAGACAGTGCGTGGAGGTTGGAGCAGATCTTGAGGACAAGAATCACATAACAAGGCAAGGTTCAGGTGAAGTCTTTTCAGGTGTCCTGGCTGGTGAGGTGGTTCTCTTCTAGCAAGGGGAAGAAGGCTGGTTCCGCTCTCTTAGGGGATTAAAATCAGATTCAGTATTCTCAGACTTGTTTACCGTATCCCATGTCTTAATATCTTGATGTTTTTCTATAAGGGACCTAACTTTGAAATAGTGACCTGTTGAGGCTTTGCATTCTGTTTCCTTTTGACTTTGTCACCTTGGATTAAATCATTGGCTTAAATGTCAAGGCAGTATTCCCAGCACCTGCAGGAGATACAGTTTTAAAAATATTGCCGTGGAGACCTTCTAAAGTTCACAGTTGCTTAAGTTGATTTTTGGCGAACCTGAATCCATCATTTCCCTTTTTCCAAGCTTTCCAAAGCAGTTCACAAAAGCCAATGAATTCCCCATTCCTTATTATTATCATTATCATTACCTCCATATTATTCAAGTACACAGCTACCATATCACCCAAAGCTTCTCCCTTTCACCTGTACCTCATCCAGGAGAGAGCCAATTGTGTGTGTACTTACCTCCAGCAAAGGGTCCTCATTTTTGTCCACCTACAGCATTCCATCCAAAGGGATCCTCACAAGCAGTCACTGCTCAATACTTCTGGATTGTGACTGCCAAGCTGCTTTCCACAACATCACAGATCTTGGTATAAGAGAAGCCCTGGAGCAAAATCTAGAGGCCCATATTGGGGACTGAGGTGCTGTCAGATGACACCTTGTGGAACTGGTCCAAGCCTACGTGGACTGGTTGCTGGCAGCAGTGGCTGGAGTAAATGGCAGGGCCCCGATGAGAAATGATGCTCAGGTGTCCTGGTCCACTGAGGGCCTGCCTCCTGCCAAGTGTTAGTATACAAAACATTGGCAGCCCATGCCGAGTGTTTACTTGAGCCCAGGTAAAATGCTGGTCAATTCCTAGATGCATTTGACCAGAACTAGGTCAATGTCTATTTGTCTAATCAATTTTCTGACCACTCTCTTATCTGTGTGATTCTGGTGCTGGGTCTGAGTTCAACGACCATGATCCCAAATTTCTCAGTGGACTAAAGAAAAAACCAGGCTAACAATTCTTAAATTTACTAACACCCTTGTTTCAGTCTGACATTAACTTAATGGCCTTCATTCACCAACATAACTTTGAACAGTTTTCAGTGTCAAGACTGAATAGTTCATTTCCCTGTTCAGTTATTATATAACCTATTATATGACCTAATACACCCACATAAAAAATTACCAACATTTTCCCAACCAATTTATTAGTGGTGGCACCTACTGATACCTTCAGTATGGGGAAAAGGAGGATAGATTCAAGACGGTAGCATTCTTTTACAAAGTTATCATTGCTTAAATATATTTTTCAAAACACTTTATTATGGGAAATTTTAAACATACATAGAATAGAAAGACTAGAATAACAAATCCCTAGGTACCCACCACCCACCTCTTAAGGATCTTTACCAAGACTCCAAAGGAATCTAGAATTCTAGGCACACTTTACAGGTAGCCAAGATGGCCAGTGTACGAGAAAAATGTTTTTCCTTACGATTCCCATCACAGCTTGAGTGAGTAATCACATTGCCCACCCTGGAAATGGATTTCTTTTCCTCCCGTGGGTTTATTGGCTTGAGTGCTCTTTAACCAGCGGGGGTCAAGGCCAGAGATGAGGAAGGGTCTGGCTGAGCCCATCAGAGGAAGCAGTGCCCTCCTGTTTCTCATCGTTCACTGTAAATTCATGCTGATATCGTGTCAGAGTTTTGTTTCGCTCTGTTCTTCTCCTTCTGCTGGGATACCATTCATTTTTCTTGGACTGTGAGATACAGTCTGTGACCTTCACCTGGGCTCCAGCGTTACTGTCTGTAGTATTTCCCAGTAAATGAATTGGCATAACATGACCGACCTACTTGTACACTGTTTGACTCTTGCATTTTGATCGGTCTAGGCTGCTTATTGTTTTCCATCGTAGTTCAGGGCAACTAGAAAAAATTGTTTGAAATAGAATTTTTTTAGTATGTTTTTCTAATAAAATTATGTTTTTCCAAATCTCCTCCCATCTCACTCTGTTTTCACACTGAAGTGCAGTTGTTTTTTCAGTCTGGAGCACTGAAAAACGTGAACTGCACTGTATGCTGATCAGCATCCATATGGACATATTTTGGGCACTGCATTTGAAAGGATATATCGGCAAACTGGAGTGTGGCAGGGGGAGAGCTAAAGTTATACAGCTTCCACACAGAGAGTAGCCAAGTTTAGCCATGCTCTTAACCAGTACACATACGGCCTCTCACTATACTCTGCGTCCTCTCATTAAGGAGTTGGGTGAATCCCCTGAAATATATTTTCTAACTCCATGAGTCTTTGATTTCCTGACCTCTGACTTCAGCCAGCCTCATGCTCTTCCCAGAGAGATACCAGGCTCTCTTCCCAGAAGCCGGGTTGAAATGACAGACCTCTGGAGACCCTCTCTTCCTGCTTCAAGTGGATTGTGTCTCACAGGATGCACGTTAGTGTGGGCTCCTGACACCCAGGCAGAGCCAGCTGAAGATACAGTTTTGTGTTGTCATGATTTGTCTCAGTGACCTTTCCTTTTGTATCTTTCACCATCACCTGTTGCCAGAACAACACCACATGAATGCTGTGGCTCAGGTTTGTCACCTTTCCACTCCCTTTTCACCACTGATTTTCCCAGGGAAGAAGCTAATACCTTTTCACTTTTCTTCCACCATCTAGAGATGTATTATGGAGTAGCAGAAAGGAAATGGATATGGACATTCAAATATCTGAGTTTAAGTCTAAATGTGCAAACTTGAGCAAAGCCAATTAACCTCATTTATCAATTAATAAAATGGGAGAGATAATACTTAACCAGGGATGAATTCAGGTTTTATGGAGCCTGAAGTTTATACTATTTGGGAGAGCTCTTTTAAACAAAAGAATACAAAATTGTGAATGCAAATGGGGTGGGCACAAAATGTATTTGTTTAGAAATAATGCCTGTGGCTATATTAGTTGAAGTATCATGCATTGGAAGTTGGAGTGAAAAGAAACAGTCAACTTAACAAAGGCTGTTTTTTTGTATAATTTAGAAAAACATATGACATGTGAACATCTTTCTAGGGCTCCTTCCTAGAGTTAGGAAATGGCCCATTCATTGAGGGGTCCTGAAGCCTGATTCATTAGCATCATGGTAAATTTGCCTCTGTATCTCAACCTCACAGAATGCTGAGCATTAAATCACAAGACTAAATATATGCAAACTTTCTTTGTAATTACTAAACTCTGTGAGATATTACTCATTATTTTGATGCCCAGGACTAAGCACAAATGTTTATTCAGTAAGTGATAAAACAGATGAAATTTGCTCTCACCAAAGTACTATACAAGGTTATTGTGTTAACTTCCCTTAAACCTTTACAATGATAAGAATAATATATGCACAAATTTTTAAAAGACTCGAATATTGACAAAAACCTTGTGAAATAGAAATCCCATTTCCCATCTTTATATTTTGCAGTCAATCCAGTTCTTCCATATTGCTAAGTAATATGTATTATATTGCTTTCTCCTGATTTATCAATGTTTATCTAGTGGCTTTATTATGGTAGATAAGGATTTCATGTTCTTCTTCCCAGTTTCCCGGTGTAATTTTTATGACTGTCATAATATGAAGACTTGTTTACAACCGAACCATAGTAGACTATGATTATATTTATTTTCATATATACCTTTAAAATTTTCCCCAGAGTTGATCATTGTGAGACTTTTTTTCATTTGCTTAGTTTTTCATTGTACTGTGCTTGAGTTTTCCTACTCTGTACAATAGCATTTTGTATGTTTTCCCACACAGTTAAGTTCCCCACCCTGCAGAGAGCCACGGAGCCCTCCGTTCCTCTGCTCCAGATTGGTCTTGCTCTCCATGCAACAGTGTGGAACTTCCACATCCTACCATGCTAGAAAGTTGCTTCATCCCACTCTGTGTTTATTTCTTGAATTTCTCACCTCCCTCTTTCTTGGTTTAGTCTCTTTTTTTGGTGGATCTTATTCTCCAGTAGCTTCCTGAGAAAAGGTATATATGGCAGGTAAGCTACCTGAGACTCTGCATGTCTCAAATGTCTTTATTCTTGACGTGTCCTTATACTTGACTGACTGTTTAGATGGATATGGAATTCCAGGTTTCCAGGTTTAACATTATGTCGCTCACAGTTCGTAGGGCATTCTTATTGTCTTCTAGATTCTGGTATTGTTTTGAGAAGTTCTGCCATACTAATTCCTAATTCTTTGTACTTAATGACTTTTCCACTTTGGAGGTGATTTAAAATGCCACAATAGCATGTGTAGTACATTATATTATTGCTCAAAAAATTTGCTATTCTCCCTCGTGCCCTTCCTCCCATTTACGTGGGTAGCATGTACTCCTCTGCCCTTCAGTTCTAGGCTTGGCCATGTAACTTATTTTGGCTAAAGAGATATTAGCAGATAGGCTGCAAACACAGGGTTAAAAGGCACTTGTGTGGTTGAACTTGCTATCTCATGCTATGTCATTAGAAGCAGCAGAACATGCTGATAACTAGCTCACTGGTGCTAGGAGGAGGATGAGTAATACATGGAACAAAAGCCAATCAGTCCTAGCCAAGTTGAACCTCAATCAGCAGAGCTGCCCAGCTGAGCCCAGCTGGGATCTGCCAAACCTCAGCTGACTCACAGATCAATGATAATAAATTATGGTTATTTTAAGCCACTGATTTTTTGGATTTTTATCATTGTAGCACTTACTGGCAATGATACAGTGCTACACTGGTATCAGAAATCAGTATATAATTGGTATTAGAAATTGGTATCAATAATAGGATATAGACATAAGAAAAATAAAACGTAAGTGGCAGCCAGTCTTCAAGGAAAATATAGATGGAATGGAGAGAGCCTAGGAATTCTGGGATTTGCTGATTTGGAAGATAAAACTTGTCATCTCCAACTTAGGTACTTAGTGGTAAATCAATTAATGTGTCCCCTCTGTCCTAGAAGACTCAGCAGTGCATCCTCACAGGGTTAGATTACCTGTGCTGACTATAGGTTTGCCTTTTGAAAAATATATATATTTCATTGATTTTTTACAGAGAGGAAGGGAGAGGAATAGAGAGCTAGAAACATCAATGAGAGAGAAACATCGATCAGCCTCCTCCCGCACACCCCCCATGGGGGTTGTGCCCGCAACCAAGGTTCTTGACTGGAATCGAACCCGGGACCCTGCAGTCCGCAGGCTGACGCTCTATCCACTGAGCCAAACCAGCCAGGGCAGGTTTACCTTTCTTATGCAGAGCTTCAGCATAAGCTGTCTGGGGACTTCAGGAATGCCTGATCTATAGTCATGGAATCACACCCAACATGGTATCAGCCAGGGAATCCACTTTAGACCAAAAAAGGTGTGAGAGTAGGTCCATGACCGTGGGATGCACTGGTCACGTCACATCTGCAGCATCTAGAAGGAACCAGCCTGTGAAGCCCTGAAATGGTTACTAAGGCCCGGCTACAGTTCTGGCTTGGAGACAGTACTCTGAGAGGTTGGGCTGCCATCCTTCAGGAAGTACCATACACATTAAACTGGGTCCTTTATATCAGCGGTCACCAACTGGTGGTATGGGGACCACTGGTGGTCCATGAGGTTCGAAAGGTTGGCGACCGCTGCGTTATATGGTGGTGTGTCTTCAGGAAGAATAAATGGGTTTGGGAACCAAGGGTTGGAAGCAGGAGTTGGCCCACTTGTTATCACTCCCAATGACCCAGTGGGGTTGTCTTTCTTATCTCCGTAACTCTGGGCTCTGACGGATTATAGGTCCTGCTACCCACATGAGGTGCACTCTTGACAGAAGACACCAAAAGTGTCCCATTGAACTATATGCTAGGGATGCCACTAGGGCAGTGGTTCTCAACCTTCCTAATGCCGCGACCCTTTAATACAGTTCATCATGTTGTGGTGACCCCAATTTCATTGTTACAAATTGATCATAATTAAAGCAGAGTGATTAATCACAAAACATTATGTAATTTTATATGTGTTTTGCGATGGTCTTAGGCGACCCCTGTGAAAGGGTCGTTCGACCCCCAAAGGGGTAGCGACCCACAGGTTGAGAACCGCTGCACTAGGGCCTTTTGGATACTGCCTAGCTAGCCAAAGACCAGCAGATGAAAAGATGAGTCATCACCTTGGCAGAGATATTTGACCTTAGTGAACAGGAGGAAGTTGGGCTGCTTTCACATAATGGGGGTAAGGGGAATGTGTGTGGATCCCTGGTGATTTTCATGGGCATCTCTTTCTACACCTTGTTCAGTCTTTGGATGGACTTGGGCAAAAAATCCTGCCTGAAAAGAGTGTGATTACCAAGACCGCCCTAAAATGCAAGTTTGGGAGGTAAGCTGCCAAGAGCTGCAGAATTAATAGCTACTGGTGGTGGTGGGCACTTAGATGGAATAATGAAGGTGGGAAAGGATGAGTACCAGTTGTGATCTTAAGACATATGACGTCACCAGGGGTTATTTCTTCCCACTAACTTCCCTCTTATTTCTTCTTGGGAACCTGTGCATGGCAAGAAATGGATTTGTGAGTCATGGAGGTGCGCTGCTTAGATGTCCCGTTATGACAATATGCCATGGAAAGCATAGTTGACTGACAGCCCAGCTGCCACACCTCTGGGTCCACTATGTGCACACAGAGGCCATACTTCCCTTAGGCGGCTTCCAGCCAATAACTGAGTAAGGTGAGGGTGTTATGGCCTGGCTATGCCCACCTGATGTGAGGCTCCTCTAGCAAACAACTTACGGCTCAGAGACTCCCTTTTGGCCTGGCTGAGACTTTGCAGAGCAGTGCTATTGTGTGAAACCTTTTCTCCTCAAGTCTTTCTTTCCTTTCTCCTTTCACAGGTTTCAGACCTGCAATGTGGTCTGAAGCTTCTCCCTATCTACTCTTGCTCTCTGTCCCTTTATTTCTCACAGGCATTTCCCCAGCAAATCTCTTGCCTATCTAATCTTGTCTTGATATTTGCTCCCAGGACCTTTCCCATAGTGGTTTTTTTTGTTTTGTTTGTTTGTTTTGGGCAGTAGCAATTGAAATAGTATGACTTGGTATGGTTTTCATTCATTGGGCTAAGTACTTGGAGACCCTTTTAATTGAAGGACTCAAGATTTTCAGTTAGGACTCAAGATTTCAAAAAAAATATTTCTTTTTTTGAAATCTTCTATCTAAATTTCTCTTTCTGGAATTCCTATTAGTTGGATATTGTACCTCCAGGATCAAGCTTCTAATTTTCTTATCTTTTCTCTTCTATTGCTCATATTTTTATCTTTGTCTATTTTCTGGGAAACTTCCTCAACTTTATCATCCAATTTAAAAATTTCAGTTCTCTGATGCTTAATTTCTAAGAGCTCATTCTTATTTTCTAATTATTTGTGGTCCATGGTATCCTGTCTTTATTTCAGGAGTGCGCTTTCTCTTCTTATCTTTCTAAGGATTCTGTTTCTAGCTTTTTCTCTTTTCTTTTCTTTTCTTTTCTTTTCTTTTCTTTTCTTTTCTTTTCTTTTCGGTCTTTGAAATGTGTATTTATTCCCTACATTGTCTCTACTTTTTCTAAGGGGCCTTTTCTGTTTGTTTTTGTTTGTTTGGTTTGGTTTTTGTTTCTGCCGTTCATGCAGGAAACTTTCTAAATGTCTATTGATTCTTGGCTATCTGTTCTTGTTTAAGAGTTAGTCACTAACTAGCTAAATGGAAAATCTGTGAGCTTGGGAGGGGCTTGTCGCCCTCTGGCTCCACTGCAGTGAATATGGCAGTCAGCTGGCTTTTTCATTGGGGAAACTCACATGTCAATATCTATTGGACTTCTCACTGGGACCATTAATGTCTGGAGAGAAGACTGTTTCAATCTGCTTCTTAAAGAGGGTATAAGGCTAGCTGCTGGCATTTTTGCAGCTAAGTTGAGGAGGACATTTGCATTACTCGGTATTTTTACTGTGGATCTAATCTCCACCATACTAAATTTCTTTGGGGGGGTGTTATTGTTTCCCCATAAATATATATAGGAAAGGATTTTTATCACTTTGTTTGGGTTATGGATGAGGACCAAGTGCTCAGTAAATAGATTTGGAGCAAATCTCCCTATTTTCATCAGTTGCCTCACCCCAACTAGTACCTCAGCCTCATCTTTTCAGAGGTTGTGAAGTGCAACATCAGTTTGCTTCTTGGTGATACCATTCTCTGGAGGCTCTTAAGTCCTACCTTTCTCCACTCTTTAAAGGCCGAAATCTTCTGGTTACTTTCTGTCTTCATATATTGTGCATTAAAAACAGAAGGGTCTACATATTTCTTCAGCGCTGCTTGTGTGTTTCTGTTTCTCATCTTACCTGTTGCTGAGAGGCGGAAGGAGAAAGAAAAGTCTTTTCTCCACCATATTTGAAATGAAAGTCTTTTCCAGGCTTTTTTCGCGTTAAAATAGTAAATGCCTAATTCATAACTGGCTTGTGTAGATTATCCCAGCAGAGTCTGGCCTGGGAGGATGGGGAGAACCAACAGTGCAGTTGTGCACGGATGCAGCTGGATTGAACGTCAAGAGCAGGAACATTGTCGAGCTGGGAAAGAGTACTTTTCCAAACAGCCGGTTCAAAAACAGGATAAGCACTGCCATTGGGTTGATGGTGGGTCGGTCAGGTGTGGAAGAAGGAACAGGTATGATATGCTCTGGAATTGCTGGGATGGTCAAGGCGGAGTCGAGGTGGAAGCAGCTTGTTTGAGTTTCTGTCCCAGCTCTTCTGGGAGCCATGTCAGGCCTGCCTGCCACTGCCTTAGGAAGACTGCTCCCTGGCTCTCAGTGTCTTAACACAAAGTGAGAAGCACCAGTGGTCAGATTCCAGTGTCACAAGTGCCCTTTGTGTACCCGCAGAAACGACTCCTTACCTAAATTTCAAAAAAGCCATATTCTTACTCTAGCTATGAGTTCTGTTTACTTTCCTCACATTTTCTGGATCTTGTCCAGTTTGGGTATTTCTCGCCTGCAGGAGTTAAATAGGGTGTGATGGGTGTGGGATGTTACGGCTAGAGATTGGCCATCATTAAAGCAAAGGGGAGACTTCAAAGTCTGAGATGGTGAAGGGGGACACCTAACCTACAGACAAACCAGAGCAAAGGCACAGACATGCTGGCCACCCGCAAGTCATTAAAAATAAGAGCAGTTGAAGAAGAAGGAGAAGGGGAAGAGGAAGGGGAAGGGGAAGAAGGAGAAGAAGGAGAAGAAGGAGAAGAAGGAGAAGAAGGAGAAGAAGGAGAAGAAGGAGGAAGGAAGAAAAGAAGAAAGGAAGAAAAGAAAGAAGTTGCCCAGGGAGCAGAAAGACTCATTCCATTTCCCTAGCACCTTAGGGACCAAATTTTTAAATCCATGTATCCGATCATCTGGTATGACAAGTCCAAGGGCACTCGTGAGGCTGGGAGTTGGAATATTTGAAATAGGTACTGTCCTTGGAAAGGACACCTAGGGGTGCCACCTGCCCAGCTCCTCTCATCCTGAAGCACCCCCGATTTCCTGTCCCCACCCTTCTCCAGCCCTTCACCCTCTGGCCCTACTTTTGGATCCTAAATGGATTAAGTTAGGAGTTTTCTAAGACAGGTGACATTTCCCCCCTCTTGCCCCTCAGGTTTTTTGTTTTGTTTTGCCCCCCCCCCCCCAATAGCTTGTATATTTTGAATAAAACAACTGTGTGAGGATTGTCTGCCTGAGAGCCCTTTCCAGACCAAGGTGCTTCCAGACCAGGGGTAAACGGGCTGCTCTCACTCTAAAGTCTATTGTGATTAGTAACAAGATTGCTGTCTTTCCTCTGGGTTTGTTTATGAAAGACTCTAGAGTGGAGTTTATTCAGAAAAAACAAATTACTTTTTAGCTTCCACATGGCTGAGAGGAATAGAGATTCACGGTTTTAGGAAGCCCAAAATAGGAAAATCTTCTTATTTTAAAAAATTGATCTGTATTTTCAGTTTTTCTAGCTGCTTTTACTTTCCACAATCCAGCTCGATCTTTCCTACTTTGCCCATCCACCAGTCTACAAGTCTGTATAAATATAATTCTTGTTGAATTTTTTAAACATTAACCATAATCTCCCCTCTCCGCCCCCCCAAAAAGTCTTGCTCTGCAGTCCTAGCAGAGCAAATTTTATCACTGACCAAAGTGATTTGTTTTTTATTTAGATACTTCGAGGTGAATTGCAAGGGTGGAGTGGTCATAGGCAAGACTAATGAGTAGTTTCCCCAAGTTTGCAACAGAGGCACAGAAATGTCAGGTCATTAATGAAAATTAGTCCAACTGCCCGTCTTGGAACCAGGTCATTCCCACTAAGTCAACATCTGTCACAATCTGTGTAAAAGGGCAGAACATGCTACACAAGAGCACATTTGAAAACATTCCGGCAGAACACAGGGCATCGGGTCCCTGCGAGGCTCACTTGTGTCTGGCGTGATAGTGCCAAGTGAGACAGAGAGCACCCTCTGCAGGGAGCCCCACGGGCCGAGCCCCCTCCTCCCCTGTGTTCCTCTGTGGGCTCATGGGAGTGGGGTCGCTGCCCGCTGACCGCAGATGCCTGAGGAACCTCTCTGCTGAGCCAAGCCCACGTTCTGTACCCACAGACCTATGATTTAAATAAACGGTCGTTGTCTCAATCCACTAAGTTTAGGAGTGGTTTACTACTCAGCAGTAGAGACTGATACAGTGCACTCGTCAATGTGAGAACCTCTGTGTTTCCCATTTTCTGTTCACCCCCTCACTAGCTCCTGTTGGATATTCTGTTATTGATGATTCCGTCCTTTGTGATCCTTAAACCCTCATTCCTTCTTTGTTTTCCATTTTTGTCTCTGTGTTACATTCTGAGTCATTTCCTTGGTTCCCGTTAATAAATATATTTAGTTATGATTTTCAATGGCCATACGTTTTAATTTATAAAAGAACTATTTGGTCCTTTTCCAAATCTGCCCTTTTTTTTTATATGCTTTCCTATTTTTTCGTTATATTTTCTATCCTTTATTTCATCTTGTAAGTCATTTAAGACATACTATAAAATGTCATCTATAGAGTGACCTACTTTCTCTACTTCTTGGGGCATTACTTCTCCTGTGAATTTCATGACCTGACCCTCATGGCTTCCTGCTCTGGTTTGTAATTTTTGTTATCGGCTTATTTTCAGCAGGGATTTCCCCCCGGAGAACTGTGCCGTGGGCTGTTAGACTTCCTGCACTGTGGCTGCGTTTGCTTCTGCTGGTCCTAGAGTATCACCGGCTCTCAGCTGTTAGGTTTCTTCTCAGCTGGGTATTTCTACTTCACGGTGAAAATTCAGAGCTCATCTCTTATTCTTAAGATCAGAGAATTCTTATTCTCTAATCAACCTGGTATCATTCAGGCTTGGTTTCAAGTTTTTTGTGGATGAACTTGTTTTTTCATCTATAGCCTGAGGATGAAGGAACTTGTCTGGTCCTGATTTCGCCAACAGCATAGCCCTCGGGAACCCGGATTGTTCAAAGTGCTCAATTTCAGTTGCCTTCCTTGCTCACACTAGAGATATCTTATTGGCTGAAAGGGTGTTAAAATCCCAGGATCCCCTACCGTGGTCAGCAAACTGCGGCTCGCGATCCACATGCGGCTCTTTGGCCCCTTGAGTGTGGCTCTTTCTAAGCCTTAGGAGTACCCTAATTAAGTTAATAACAATGTACCTACCTATATAATTTAAGTTTAAAAAATTTGGCTCTCAAAAGAAATTTCAATCGTTGTACAATTGATATTTGGCTCTGTTGACTAATGAGTTTGCCGACCACGGCCCTAGGATCTAGAACTGGTCCAAACCCTGCGTTGGCTACAGTGGCTTACTACTCAGCCTCTGAGTTCCGTCTTTGTTTCTGGAATCTGAAGAGTTCCCTTTCTTTCCATCAAAAACACATACACATGTATATGTAATATATGTAGGGTGTCCCAAAAAATGTTTACAAGCACTTTGAATAATTTAAAGGCATTATGTGATGTA
Source organism: Myotis nattereri (assembly GCF_964212035.1). Lineage (NCBI taxonomy): Eukaryota > Metazoa > Chordata > Mammalia > Chiroptera > Vespertilionidae > Myotis > Myotis nattereri. The sequence goes on from NC_138079.1 coordinate 41,223,057, forward strand.
ATTATTAAAATTACATTTCATTTTCAAAATTGAGTTATCAGCTGTTAAGTCTGTATTATATATATATATATATACATATATATATATATATATATATATATATATATATATATATATATATAAAAAACTATTTTGCCCAGTGTTTCTCTGTAGTAGTAGCTGAATGGGAACTCTTCCGCATCATCTCAGTTCACTGAATTGCTTGGCTCCTCCACCTATTTCACATATAATCCTATTTAATAAAAGAGAAACATGGTAATTAGTGTACGACCGCTACCCTTCCCATTGGCTAATCAGGGAGATATGCAAATTAACTGCCAGCCAAGATGGCGGCCGGCAGCCAGGCAGCTGATGCGAACAGGGAGGCTTCCTTGCTTAAGTGACAGAGGGAGCCAAGCTTCCCTGCCTGCCTTGCCAACCTCTCAGCTGCACTCTAAGCAACATTGTAACAAATATAGAAGCTAAACAAAACCCCCGGCTTCAGCCAGCAGGACCGCAACATTGTTTCAAATACAGAAGGGTAAACAAAGGCAAGAAACCTGCTTTCAGCAGCCGAGGTCTCAGAACTGGAGCCGAGCCTCAGAGCTAAAGCTGGCCCAAAATTTAAAAAAAAGGAAAAAAGGACAGGTTGAGAGCTTCAGTCACCCGCCAGCCTGAAAATGGCCCTCAGCCCCTCACCCAGGCTGGCCAGGCACCCCAGTGGGGACCCCCACCCTAAAGGGTGTTTGACCAGCTGCAAACAGCCATCATCCCCTCACCCAGGCTGGCCAGGCACCCAAGCGGGACCCCCACCCTGATCCAGGATACCCTTCAGGACAAACCAGCCGGCCCCCACCCGTGCACCAGGCCTCTGTCCTATATAGTAAAAGGGTAATATGCCTCCCAGCACTGGGATCAGTGTGACAGGGGGCAGCGCCCAAACCCCCTGATCGCCCTGCGGCTCTGTGTGTGACAGGGGGCGGCGCCCCAACCCCCCCCCCCCCATCGGTCCTGCTCTGTGTGTGACAGGGGGAAGCTCCCCAACTCCCTGATGGGCCCTGCTCTGTGCATGACAAGGGCAAGCTCCCCAATCCCCTGATGGGCCCTGCTCTGTGCGTGACGGGGGGGAGCTCCTCAACCCACTGATCAGCCCTGCTCTGTGTGTGACAGGGTACAGAGCCCCAACCCCCCTGATGGGCCCTGCTCTGTGCGTGATAGGGGGCAGCGCCCCACCCCCTGATCGGCCCTGCTCTGTGCGTGACAGGGGTTGGCGCCGCAACCTCCCTATCGACCCTGCCTTGAGTGTGACGGGGTGGTGCCCCAACCCCCCAATCGGCCCTACTCTGAGCGTGACCAGGGGTGGCATTGCAACCTCCCGATCCGCCCTGCTCTGTGCATGACGGGGGCGGCACCCCAACTCCCCAATCGGCCCTGCTCTGAGCCCGACCAGGGACTGCACCTAGGGATTGGGCCTGCCGTCTGCCACCCGGGAGCAGGCCTAAGCCAGCAGGTCATTATCTCCTGAGTGGTCTCAGACTGCAAGAGGGCACAGGCCGGGCTGAGGAACCTCCTCTCCCCCCTGAGTGCACAAATTTTTGTGCACCGGGCCTCTAGTTTTATAATAATAAAAGGTAAACTTCACAACAAAGATATAACATTTAGAAATCTGTAATGTTGAATCATAATGTATCAAAATACACAAAGAAAACTTTGTTAGAAATACAATAGCAATGGAGGCTTTAACATGCTACATTGTGATTTTGCCAAAACAAGAAAGTAAAAATTAAGAACAGAGACCATGGGAGAGGGGAGCTAAGATGTATTTGAAGCATGGAGACTTGGGGGATGTCAGAAGATGTGAGTGTGGCAGCATCCTAGGAGACGTTGGGAAACACAAGCCTATTGGGAATTGGGATATTGGAGTAAGGACCCAAAGAGGTGGGAGAAGGCCTGAAAAGAATGAGGCAAGATACCCTAAGTTAAGAGTCACCCATTTCAAAAAGCTGCTTTGCTGAGAAAATGAAGAAGTCCCCATTTCATCTTCCTGCATCTCTTCTTCTTAAGATTAGAGAATTCTGATTTTCTAATCAACCTGATAATCATTATTGCTCTGTGACTTAAATTGGCTTTTGTTGGATGGCCTGGGAGCCCAAGTACTAGATGTAGCATTGTTTCTGTGGGGGAAAAATGTGCACAAATATCAGCTAACTGAACTACGAAGGAAGTTTTGAAACATAACCTGTTATATGCCAGCCACAGATTCCTTAGGCATATAAATCTTTGTAACCATGAGCTATGTTATAATGGAAATATTTTCTCAGATATAATTTTTAATCTATAGGCAATATCAGTCATTAAAGCATACTGTTCAGTCCTGGGGCCCATAAGTGGAGGAGGTTATAGAAAAATTGGAAAGGAGCCAGGGGAGACAAAGTAAATGATGAAAGGTTATTGAAAAATAGCCCTTCAGGGAAAAGTCTGCATTAGTTCAGAGAAGAGAAGCCTGAGAAGACTGAATATCAGTCTTTAAACTATAAAGGGATATTACATTATTGACACCAAGCCTTTTTTCCCTCCATGTCCACAGAGGGCAATATGAGAGAAAATGAGTTTAATCTACAGCAGAAGGAATTTAGGCTAATTAAATTCTCCCAACCTGAAGAGTAGAACCCATTCTTCAGCTACCAAGCTTTAATCTCACCAGAGTAGGTCATTCTGGAGGTGTTTCAAGCTCTCAGGTTAGGGGCAGGCAAAGTTCATCCAGACATGGTCACCTGCCTGTGACTGTTTGAATATACTATTTGGGAAACTGGTGAGTTCTGCTCAAGGGAATTGTTTTGGCTGCAAAGAAGGCGAGTGTGAAGTTGCCTCATGTGGAAAAATCCAGCCCAGAGAAATCTCAGCCTTCTGTCCATCATTTGACAAAGCTGCTCCAAAGAGCCTAGAGCAGCGGTTCTCAACCTGTGGGTCGCAACCCCTTTGGTCAAATGACCCTTTCACAGGGGTCGCCTAAGACCATCCTGCATATCAGATATTTACATTACGATTCATAACAGTAGCAACATTACAGTTATGAAGTAGCAACGAAAATAATTTTATGGTTGGGTCACAACATGAGGAACTGTATCTAAAGGGCCAGAAGGTTGAGAGCCACTGGCCTAGAGCCACTGGAGCTTCCCATCACGCTGAGGGACAGGTGGGCCACATCTCAGGCAGTGCGGGTGATCCTTGCCACCAGAGTGTTTTCAGGGGATGCTGACAAACTAGAAATGCCTCCAGAGGAGAGGAACTGGGGTGGAAGCTGGAAGCTGGGTGGAATGGGGGCCAGTGGAAGGAACTGTGTGCATGGCCTGGAGAAGAGAAGCCCCGAGGAGTGGGAGGTGCCGGAGGGGAATGACAAGCTGCTTTCAGATATTTGAAGTGCTGTCAGGTGGAAGAGAGATTGCATTTATGCTGTGCGGCTCCAGAGGGCAAACTCACAGCCAGTGAATCCACGTTACAGGGAAAGAGGATCAGCTGCAAAGAAGGAAGCATTTATAACGATTAGAGATACTCAAAAGCAGATTGCGTGCCTGGTGACGCAGGAAGTGTTTGTGCAAAGACGATGAATATATCACAAGAACGTGGGTGGAATAATTTCCGGACCTTTTCTTTTCTTTCTTTCCTTTTTTTTGGTCTGGCTAATCAAGGGCAACTTCTTGGAGAGAGAGATGACCTAGCAATAAGCGTTTCCCCCTGGCGCTCAGGAGGGGCAGGCTTTGCGGTATGAACCACTAGAGGGAGTCGGGACAGCAGCATTGCAGAGCCTTCAGAGAGCAGCTGCAGGGGGCCTGGCTCCCACCTCCCTAATTTTGCCGCTTTCCACGTCTCCTCCAGGAGCCTGTCTTGAATGCTTACATCTGAGTGAAGCCGTTAAAGTCTGAGGGGCCTCTGTATGTCCAGAGGTACAACTGCTGCTATCTGTACTGTGTTTAGTGCTCAATTTATTAACTACATAAAAATTCAAGCACTGCTTATGCAACTGAAAAAATTCAAACTTATGAGTGAATGTAATGACTATAACGTTTTCCAGACACAAGTTAATTTTCAAATTAATTGATTCTACTAAAGTCAAAGTATCCTATATCTGAATCTTTTAAATGCTACAAATGCCTTAAAAAGCGGAAACACAAATGGATCATCAAAATGATTGTAACACTTACTATTACCTATACACTTAAAATGTGATAGGGTACTTTAAATTTATTTCTCCTTTATTACTATGCTTACTCTTATTAGGTAATCTCATACTCTCCTGAGGATACAGGATCTTTAAAAAATACATATTTGTTTATCTTCCTGGTGATATAGTAATTTTCTCAATCTCAAAAGCAAAAAAGTGTCATCTCTGAGTAACTCAGGTTGGAGGTGCTAGGTTTTGAAATTTCTTGCAAACATACAAAACCTTCCCATGGACTTAAAATTCTAGTAGACCTAATCAGTTAAGCTTATAATAATCGTAAGGTTATATTTTGGTACCTGAAAGTGGAGGGCTGCTGTAACTAATATATAAAACAGTGGAGTCACTTTGGAACTGGTTGGAGGCTGGAAAAATTTTGAGGCATACGATAGAGAAAGCCTAAGTTGCCTTGACCAAACTGTTTAGAAATTCAGACTTGGAGAATGTTGCCAGTGAGGGCTCAAGAGGAAGTAAGAAACATGTTATTGGCTCAATTAATATTTGACAAAGGAGGCAAGAACATACAATGGAGCCAAGATAGTCTCTTCAATAAATGGTGTTGGGAAAATTGGACAGATATATGCAAGAAAATGAAACTAGACCACCAACTTACACCATACACAAAAATAAACTCAAAATGGATAAAGGACTTAAATGTACGACAGGAAACCATAAAAATTCTAGTAGAATCCAAAGGCAACAAAATCTCAGACATATGCCGAAGCAATTTCTTCACTGATACAGCTCCTAGGGCACTTGAAACTAAAGAGAAAATGAACAAATGGGACTACATCAAAATAAAAAGCTTCTGCACAGCAAAAGAAACCATCAACAAAACAACAAGAAAACCCACTGTGTGGGAAAACATATTTGCCAATGTCATATCTGATAAGGGCCTAATCTCCAAAATTTATAGGGAACTCATACAACTCAACAAACGGAAGATAAACAATCCAATCAAAAAATGGGCAAAGGACCTAAATAGATACCTTTCAAAAGAGGACATTCAGAAAGCCAAGAGACATATGAAAACATGCTCAAAGTCACTAATCATCCGAGAGATGCAAATCAAAACAACAATGAGGTACCATCTCACACCTGTCAGACTGGCTATCATCAACAAATCAACGAACGACAAGTGCTGGAGAGGATGTGGAGAAAAAGGAACACTTGTGCACTGCTGGTGGGAATGCAGACTGGTGCAGCCACTATGGAAGACAGTATGGAGTTTCCTTAAAAAACTGAAAATGGAACTCCCATTTGACCCTGTGATCCCACTTCTAGGAATATATCCCAAGAAACCAGAAACACCAATCAGAAAGGATATATGCACCCCTATGTTCATAGCAGCACAATTCACCATAGCTAAGATTTGGAAACAGCCTAAGTGCCCATCAGTAGATGAATGGATTAGAAAACTGTGGTACATCTACACGATGGAATACTATGCTGCTCTAAAAAGGAAGGAACTCTTACCATTTGCAACGTCATGGATGGAACTGGAGAGCATTATGCTAAGTGAAATAAGCCAGTCAATGAAGGAAAAATACCACATGATCTCACTCATTCATGGATAATAGAGACCATTATAAACTTTTGAACAATAATAGATACAGAGGCAGAGCTGCCTCAAACAGATTGTCAAACTGCAGCGGAAAGGCCGGGGAGGGTTGGGGGGCAGGAGGTAGGGGGGTAAGAGATCAACTAAAGGACTTGTATGCATGCATATAAGCATAACCAGTGGACATAAGACATTGGGGGATAGGGGAGGCTAGGGGACTGTCTAGGGCGGGGGGATAAAATGGACACATATGTAATACCCTTTGTAATACTTTAAGCAATAAATTAAAAAAAAAAAAGAAACATGTTATTGGAAACTGGAGAAAGAGAAGCAACAGAAAGCTTAGCAAAATTGTGTCCCACAATTAATGATCTGAAAAGCAGAACAAGTGATTAACTTAGTTATCTAGCTAAGATTTCCAAGCAAAATGTTGAAGATACCACCTGGTTTCTTATTGGTGAATATAATTAAATGCAAGAGAAGAGATATAAGTTAAGGGGAGAACTGTTAAAAAGGAACCAGCATTTGCCCTGGCTGGTGTGGCTCAGTTGACAGGAGCGTCGTCTTGTAAACCGAAAGGTGGTGGGTTCGATTCCCAGTCAGGGGCACATACCTAGGTTGCAGGTTTGATTCCCAAACCTAGTTGGGCAGGTTTGGGAGGCAACTGATTGATGTTTGATGTTTCTCTCACATCAATGTTTCTCTCTTTCTCTCTCTTCCTCCCTCCCTCTCTCCCCCTCTCTAAAAATCAATAAAAATGTTTTCTGGTGAGGAATGAAAAAAAAAAAAGGAACCAGTATTTGATGATTTTGAAAAGTCTCTGTCTCTCCAAATAGCAAAAGATGTTAAAACTAAGAAATTATACACACACACACACACACACACATATATCTTTTAAGTATGTGGCATAAAATAAACCCTAGCCTAGAGAAAAAGCCAAGTGGTGATAGTAAATGTTTTGTTAAAACCTCAAGAAGATCAAAGGATCAGAATAGTATTCAGTCACACAAAGAGCCCTCTCCAGAGATTAAGGTTTTGCCTCATGGAACTTATCAAATAAGGCCTTTTGGAAATTTGAGTTGTCCTTTAACCATCTCAGCATCTTTAACCTAGGTAAAGGCACTCCTGTCTCAAAAAGAACTGTGGATGTTGCTTTTGTATAGCAGGAAATTGACAGGAGACCCACATAGTATTTAAGAAATTTATTTCAGCAAAAGCACTGGTAACTTAAACTGAAAGGGGCAGAAAGCATACAAAATGAAAGGCAGCTATTGGATCTCCAAAAATCTGGCAGGAAACAGGAGGATAAAACTACTCAGCCACGAACACGTGCTGCCTTTGTGAAAAAGGGGAGGTGACTCAGATGGCAGGACCAAGAGCTCTTGTGGATTATTCCCAGGTCTTGGAATCTAGTCAAGGAACTGGCAGGAGTTTGCTAAGCTGAATTTCAAAACTACTTTGGAGTGGTAACCCCTTTTTACCTTCCATGTTCCTCCCTCTCCCCTTTTAAATGGAGTGTCTATGACTATTTTACTGTACCTGTTCCTCCATTGTGTGTTGGGTGTGTTAGGAGCCAAATAGCTTGTCTTCATTTTATAGATTGAGAGTAACTACAGGGTGGGGCCAAAGTAGGTTTATAGTTGTGAGTATGTGAAACACAGAGTTCTTGTGTTATTATTTATTAACTAGAGGCTTGGTGCACGAGATTTGTGCACTGGGGGGGGGGGTGTCCCTCAGCCCGTCCTGTGCCCTGTCGCAGTCTGGGACCCCTCAGGGGATGTCCAAGACCCCGGGGGGATTGGGCCTAAGCCGGCAGTCAGGCATCCCTTTTGCAGTCTGGGGCTCTCGCAGTCTTACCACCCACCTGTAGCAGAGGCAGGAGAGGCTCCCGCCACCACCACTGTGCTCACCAGCCATGAGCCCAACTTCTGGCTGAGCAGCGCTCCCCCTGTGGGAGTGCACTGACTACCAGGGGGCTACTCCTGCATGGAGCATCTGCCCCCTGGTGGTCAGTTCGCATCATAGTGACTGGTTGTTCTGCCTTTTGGTTGATTTGCATATTAGGCTTTTATTATATAGGCTTATATTTTGCATTCTACATTGGTCAGACCCTCTCTTGGATCATAGTATTTTTTCCTGGCCATCACACGTTCCTTGGGGAAACAAAATAAAAATTAAAAGGATAAAATAACTATCACTATAATTCCTATACCCAAACACAACCCTATATGAACATGTGGAGTGGATTCTTCCAGACATTTTTGCTAGAGGCACCATCGCAGAGCTTATGATGTACTGAGCCACATCCTTTAGCCTCCAGATTTCAGGGTAGCTGTGGTGAACATTGCCATGCATTTTGCCAGCATCTGTACAAGCTTATATCACAGTGTCTCTCACCTCTGCATTCTGGAACTCTGTAATTTCAAGGCAGTTAACACCCCTGAGTTGGAGGACAGGAGTTCATGGACAAATGGCTCACCCTTCCCATCCTGCAGGACATGGGAGGTGGGATAGCTCTATGGTGCCTTTACATGGTTTCTTAGAGCGCCCTATGGGATGCAACTCTAGTTGTCCACAGCTATAACCTGCTCATTTATTGACTCTTCCCCTTTTTCTTCACTTCTGTTTTCTAACATTACTTCCCTCCCCCCAAAAATTATCTGCGCCCAAGTTCTGTCTCAGAGTCTGTTTTCAGAAAAACCTAAACTAAGACAGGCATCATGAGGGGGTTGGCAATGACATCATATAAAACAATGAATGCAGCCTATGAAATGGAGAGAAGGAAACCTTACAGAAGAAATCGTAGTCATCTTTAAATACCTGGAAAGCATTCATGCAGAGGAGGAGACTCTGGCATTAACTGAGCACCTTCTAGTTTATGAACTAGACATTCTGCAGTGTGCTAACATACGTTATCTCAGTCCATCCTTACAACTCAGGGAGGCGATGACTAACTTTATTTTTAAAGGAGGAAACTGAGGCACAGAGGGTTTAAGGAACTTGCCCAAGATCCAAAGCTAGCAAGCAAATATCAACCTGATTCAAATCCAGACCTACATGCCCTGCAGCTTGTCTCTTTCTGCTGTCCTGTGCGCTGCCTGGGACCAGCAGGAAGGCATTCTGAGTCTGCACAATTGTGTTTGTATGAATGCAGAGCGTGGCAGACTGTCTGGGTGTCACCAATGCTGTTTTCTCTTCCTGGATGCTGAGGAACACTTCATGTCCAAACTCCCTTTACAAGTAGATTGGGGCCTTGTGACAGGATTCTGGCAAATGGGAATGTGCAGAAGTGTTGACCTTGATATTCCCTCAATCCCCCCCCCCCCCGCCCTCTCTCTCTCGGCTAGCTGAAAGCAGAAAGTCCAGCAGAGGAATCTGGGCATGTCCTGGGGGATGGCAGAGCCATCAGATGGAAGGTGCATGGATCCACAGGGCATAGGGTAGAATAGAGCCCCCCGTGTGTTGACCGCATTGGATGGACATAAGCAATAAGTAAATATACATTGGAGTAAGCCACTGAGCTTCCTGTCTCAGGGACTGCACAGAGTAATTAAATGTTCAACTGTCCAGGTGGTTATAAAAAAGATTTTTGGGAGAGTGGACCAGGTGACTTGTGAGAATAATAGCTCACATTTATTGAACTATAAATCAGTCACACACACACGCTCTCTCCTTTAAGCCTACAATATGCTTTATCATATTCATATTATACACAAAGAAAGTAAGGCACAGAGAGGTCAGATAACTTGCCCAAGGACACACAGCAAGCAGGGGTAGAGTCATACCTTTCTTACCCCTTCCAGGTACCTTACTCCTCAATGTGTCCAATGCAGAAGTTCTAGTTTGAAGGCTTGGGGACTGGGTTGGTTTTGTCCATGCAGGGATATATTTGTTTGCTTTTTGTTTTAAAATTTCAGCCTATACTCAAAATTAAAAGATTTTTACATAAAAATCCTGTTTTCTAATTTCTCTTGAAAATTCAGAACATCTGACAAAATTGGCTTCTAGGCTGTTACACCAACAAGCAGCTGGAGCCGAGGTGTGGCATAAACAGGAGCCCCTCACTTGTATTATTATCCAGCTCTGGAAGCTTTCAGTTTTGTGAACCCTGAATGACTTCATCTCAAGCTAAGTTCTCCCCAGCTATAGAGCATACTGCTGGGCATATAATAGAGCAGGGGTCCTCAAACTACGGCCCGCGGGCCACATGCGGCCCGCCGAAAACATTTATCCAGCCCGCCGGATGTTCTTGCCGCCGCTGCCTGTTGCTTAGCAGCCGACTAGTTTTTTTTTAAACTACAGTCCGACCCTCCAATGGTCTGAGGGACAGTGAACTGGCCCCCTGTTTAAAAAGTTTGAGGACCCCTGTAATAGAGACTCCACAAATGTTTAGGAAATGAATGAATGAAAAGCGAACCTAAATTCTCTCCCTCTCCCCCTCTTCCTCCAGCTCTCCTTTCTGTGGCTGGGGACCAGTGAATCTGAGTCAGTAGCAGGCAACACACAAGACTAATTTCCCTTTTCTCCCAAGCAGCCAGGACCCAGGTGACAGGTACCTGCAAATGCTGTGCCTGACTTGGGTTCACGTTGGCATTTTATATGAACTAAAGACGCTTGCGTCTATATAACCAGCATTTGCTCTGAAGAACTGGCCAACGCTGGTGGGGTGAATGGCCACGAGGGTGTGTTGGTTCTGTCTTAGATTAGGCTGTGTACAATGGACTCTTTGTAAAGTCCTTAGAGCAGGGTGTAGACAGGCAGGCGTGCCCTGCTCCCAGCTTTGGAGACGCACTCAGTACAGTACTCAAGATGGATGGGCACAGTTTTAATCTGCCTGGTTTAGAGCAGCCACAGACTGCGGGACCTACATGCGGGTGTGTAAGCCTCTCACAGGGGAAGCCTTTCTCCCAGGCTTGTTAGCAAAGGTCATTTGGAGGAGTTCAGGCCTGGGGCATGGCGGGATCCGCTGCCGTGACGCACACGGTGTAAGCCCCAGAAGCTCGCTGATCCCCTTCGCGGAGCCCAGGCCTGTCCATGCCCACCCTGCCCTGTCCTCCCAGTCCAGGCCTGGAAGCACTGCCTTTCTCTGGAGGGCTGGTGTGCTGGCATCAAGGAGGGGAAGGAGAATGCCCGGGCTCTTCCAGGAGGACATCTGCTTATTTTCTTGGAGGGAAAAGGGGGCTTCTCCATAGGGCTTTACTTCTGGGCCTCCTATTGTGTCAGCAAAGTGGATTGCTTAAAGCAGCGCCTTTCAATCCAAGGTGACCCACGCCCCCTCACACATCCTGTCCCCCCTCCCTCCCATGTGCTAAGCCTGGAGGTATTGTTGGTGTTAATGGGCTGGGGATGGGTGGGAAGGCTGGTGGCATCTGGTGGGTAGAGGCCAGGGATCCTGCTGAACATCCTACAATGCATAGGGCAGCCCCACAACAAAGAATTATCCCGAAATGTCTATAGTCCTGAGATTGAGAAACCCTGGCTCAAAGGATGACTTTTATTATTTTTTTAAGCTTGAAAATTATAAAGAGCAGTTTATTATTTTGTAATTAGAAGAATAAAATAAGGGCTATTTTAAATACAAAAACAATGTTGAACTTTCCAAGTATCACCTCCTTTCCTTATTTATAATAGCAGTGTTGGCACATAAAGTAGTAGGTACGCAGTACCTGTTTATGCAGTGAATGACATACTATAGTTGTGTCTCTTATTTATTTGTTATAAAGTGGTTACTTCCTTTATTGAAGCAGTATACAGCTCTTTTGGGGGGTGGTAGGAGCAGGTATTGGGTAGTCTATTCATTCATTCATTCATTCATTCATTTTTCTGCTTCTGGCTTTAGCGCCTTACTCCAGCTGCACTTTGTTTAATAAACATGTTAGATTTGCTAATAAGTTTGGCCTCTTTCTTTCTCAACCCTTGTGCTATTATTTGGGGGGACTTGACTTCATAAATTTCCAGTCCATCTGCATAAAAACCAGGTTTGATATTGATAGTGATTATAGCCATAAATATGTTTTTCACTGAGACATAAAGATTTTGTAATTGAAAAATTAAATTGTTACATATATCTCTCGAATCAAAAGACCCCCAATTTAAGAATTTCATATTGTCCAAATGGGTGGGCAGGCAGAGTTGTGACTCCTTTCTGCTCCTTCCTGGCACCCACCAAAACTGCTGATGGCCCCTGTGGCCTGTGGACTTTGTGTTTTTTCTGTAGCCAATGGTTTCTTTATGGCATTTTATCTCCTGAAGTTCTATCAGATTATTACTTGGTTTACTGTCTTTTTCCTCTTCCAGATGTGAGCTCTCTTAAGGGCAAGGACCTTGTTTTTGCTTATTCACTGCTATATTCTCAGTGCCTAGAATGATGCCATTTAATAAACATTTGTTGAGTGAATGGCAGAGCAGAGAGGCCAGAGAATAAGTGAGTGACCTACTTCACATTATAGAGCCCCATCAGAAGAAGCAGCCATATGACCAGATCTTGGCCCTCCATTTGGCCTACCCCAACACTACACACATTCCCCCTCCCCTCCAAACACGCAGTGGGGGCATGCTAGGTATGCTCTCCTAGCACCAAAGAGTTGCCCAAGGAGATTGAGGAACACGAAGATGCAACATGGAAGCCTCCTTTCCCAGATGGAAGGGGCCGCTGTAGGGATGATTTTGTTATGTGACACATAGGGTGACCAACCTGGTTTGCCAGGGGCCAAGGAATCTCCTGGGATGCGGGACTTTCCATCGAAAAGGGGGAAAGTCCCAGCTAAACTGGGATGAATTGTCACCCTATGTGACAACAACATTCAGTGAACATCTGTGGTGGATAATTCCTCTGGGAAATGCTTTCAACTGTTTTTAGTAGTAGACAGGTGAGACCTTACTGATTATTGAGTCAAAAGGTTATAGGCTCATATGTCTGCTGTGGGAAATTGGGACTATGGCAACAAATATTTGTCCCTTGTAAAAGGATGTGGCCACATCCTTGAGATGAATGGTTACCTGTGGGGGGATAAGAGCTCATGTGGCCAGATGGACCCATTTTTCAAGAGAAGCCTAAAATCTATGAATACGTCTGTGTGTGTGTGTGTGTGTGTGTGTGTGTGTGTGTGAGAGAGAGAGAGAGAGAGAGAGGGAGGGAGAGGGAGAGATCTGATTTAGAAACATTGGCAACTGTTTTCTTAAAAAATGTAAACATTATGCAATGTAAAAAAATATAACCACTGGCTTAGGCCATGGATTGGCAGTAGCTGATATAATCTGATGTTTCATTATTACACAGGAGAATTTAAAAAAAAATTTCTATAAAGATAAGTTAATTTAGAAGGGGGGAGAAGGACTTTTAAAGGAAAAAATATTAATTGACCACCTATTACAGTGATGGCGAACCTTTTGAGCCCGGCGTGTCAGCATTTTGAAAAACCCTAACTTAACACTGGTGCCGTGTCACATATAGAAATTTTTTGATATTTGCAACCATAGTAAAACAAAGACTTATATTTTTGGTATTTATTTTATATATTTAAATGCCATTTAACAAAGAAAAATCAACCAAAAAAAATGAGTTCGCATGTCACCTCTAACACGTGTGTCATAGGTTTGCCATCACTGACCTATTATGTTTCAGAAAATTACTGCATAATTTCAATGTATAAAGTCACACTCAATTTTTACAGCCCTTTGAGTGTGTTATTTCATTTTTCTGTGCCTGTTTCCTTGTGTGTAAAATAAAAATAATAGCAGGTAAAGATGAAAGGATTTCATTTTTATGAAGTGCTTAGAACCAGATGGTAAGCTTGTGTTGGCTCTCATTGCCACCGAGGTGGGTGTTATTGTCAGTTATCCTCATCTTACATGTGCAGAAACTGATTTCTCAGAGGTTACCTAACTTGCTTATGATTGTAGCAAGAAATCAGAACCAAGATTTGAACACTGATTGTCTGATTATAATTACAGGGGTCTTTTCCTGTATTCCCCCTTCCTTATACCAGTAGGCTGGTGTTATAAATTCAAGATAAGAAAAACAAAAATGGCTCATTTTGCTCTTATGGTAATAATTATACAGACAATCAAGGTCAGTAGTTAAGTCCTCTGCAATGATGGAAGAGAAAACATTACACAAATAAAAATGGTGGCAAATAAAAATAATTTCTCCTTGGGCATTCATTATGCAATTTGGGGAGCAGGTAATTTATCTTCCTAATTATGTTTTGCTTAAGCTGATTTTAAAATTAGTTTGTTTACCCTGAGCACACTGATTAACATAACAGGAGGGAGAGGTAGCTTAGAAACATCGTGGGTGGTAGAGGGAAGATATCTCGAGATTTGGGAGGATTTCCATGGATAATTTTCATGTGGCTATGGGAAGGTAGAAGGTTAATAAGTTGATGGTGCTTGAGTGTAAATAATTATTGTGATTTGTTGTTGGAAATTTTTAAATATGTATAAGGCTATGGGTTACAGACCCTGAGAGTTGGACCTCATTTCTTGTTTATTCTTAAGTGCTGAGAGCTCAGATATTCAAGACAGGTAAATCAAACAAGGAGATAGAAATGAAGGACTAGCTAGGGTGACCCCAGGAGTTTCCTCCCAATAGGTATCCAACAAAGATTAAATGCCTGTTATACACTTTGAATTATGCCAGGAGCTGAGAGTACCAAGATGAATAAACTCATTGTCTTATCACAGTCTGTTCAGGGAAACAGACTTGTAAACAGAGACATCATAGCCCAGAGGGTCAGGGCGATAAAACAGAGAGGAAGAGGGTGAGGGAGCAGAGAAGAGAAAGTGCCCGTCTGCCTCAGGGAGTCAGGAAGGATGGCACCTCCATCCCTCACTGTCCCTCTGCCTTGCTCTGTTATGGGGGTGAGAACACAGGGAACCCAAGCAGGCTCAGTGTCAGCTGACTCCTGCTGGTTCTGCCAATGAGAGGCAAAGGTGACCAACTGGAGGAAAGGGAAGAGGAAAAAGTCAGGGTATCTCTTTTATTTCTTCTCTGTCTTGAGTTGCATCTTCAAAATCTTCATAAACATCCACCATGACTCCATCTCCGACTTGGCAGGCCCACGGGGTCCAGCTTCAGCAGGGTGGTCGCAGCCCCGGGGCTCTGGGAACCTCTTCCGACTGCCCCTCCCGCCCAGGAGTGTCAGCAGCTGCTTGCTGGTAATGATCTCTGGTTTACCTCACTGTGCCCTGGCTGGTGACTCAGTTTTTCCATCCCCTACATTCACAATATTTGTATACAGACCTTTTCTGTATTTCTGGGTGAGCTATGATAGAGACCTCCTACAATAGCTGATACCTGAGTTGGTTCTTAAAGGAGGAGAAGACATTTGCTAGGTAAAGATCCAGGAAGATGTGTCCCAAGTACACGTGGAGGTGTGAGATACTTGTGGGGGGATTTGGGAGGGATAGACCACCATGGCAGTGGGGAGCCCCTCAAGATGTCCAGAAAGGAAACACAGTGTTTAGGTATTTTAGAAAACACACCTAACTCTGCTCAGTACAGACTCGTTAAAAAAACAAAGCACCAGGGTGAGCGTGAAACCTATTAATAGACAATCGCAAGGATTCACGCCAGAAGCCACTGAAGCTGGAACCATAACGGCTTCCTGGGTAGAGTAGATATGGGGAGGCGAGGACACACTCCAGATATTTTACTCTTAATTAACTCCAAGAAGAGAAATTTCTTATTTCCTGGCACACAGCAGGCGCTCAGTGGGTGCTTGTTGAATGAATTAATATTCCAACAACTTATTTGTGTTACAAAACCTCAGTGTGTCCCTCCTTGCCCTCCTCACCCAGACCCCTCGGTGCCATGATAATATTTGACCTGTCCTGTGGAGCCTGTGGCAGGAGGTCTGCAGGGTTCTGCCTCCTCTTGTTAGGGCAGCATGGGGTTCAGACCACTCTAGAGCAGCACTCTCTCTAGTTCATGTTCCTCCCCATTAGAGCCATTCAGTCAGCAGGTATTTACCAAGCGCTTAGGTACTGATAGCTGACATGTATATAGTAACAGTACTTGCCACATGTCAGGCACTATGCTAGCCCTTTGCCATGCTTTGGTCTCTACCCTCATGACAGCTTCGTGAAAAGGTGCCACTTTTGCCCTCATCTTATCGGTAAGGAAGACACACAGAGGCTGAGTAACTTTCTAAGGTAACCCAGCTAGTCAGTGGCAGAGTTGGAATTCATACCCTGACTCTGGAGCCCAGGTTCTGAGACATGAGGCTACTCTGCCTAGCACTGTGTGGGATGTAAAGAAATGTAAGACAGCCCGGCTGGCGTGGCTCAGGGGTTGGGCATCCACCTATGAACCAGGAGGTCACAGTTTGATTCCCAGTTAGGGCATATGCCCGGGTTGCGGGCTTGATCTCCAGTGTGGGACTTGCAGGAGGCAGCCCATAAGGATTCTCTCTCTTATCAATGATGTTTCTATCTATCTCTCCCTCTCCCTTTCTCACTAAAGTCAATTAATATATATAACAAATCTGTGGGGAGAAAAGACATGAATGCATAAAGAGTAAACATGTATAATAATCAAGGCAACAAAAGACAAGCTGCCAAAACCGGAATGATTATTGCCAATATAAATGGTAGGGATAATGAGAGAGACCGTTTCAGAGTGGAGTAATCAAAGGAGGCTTAAGGAAGGAGGTAGGCTTTGACTTGTGGTTTTCCTGCTAGTTGAGGAGACATGCTGAATTCCTTTGAAACAATGCAAGAACAACTTGGAGGTCACTAGTGCACTACTTTGAATTACAACAGGAAATTAAAACACTTTATACAACTATCATGTGTAATTTTCTGGCCTTTTTAAATGTTAAAACTAAAATAAAAACATTAAAGCTTTAAATCTATTGGAAATACTTTTCAAAAATGTTAGCAAATAACATTTATCGATATTCTGTCCCTCCCCTCCCACAATTTAAAATGCCATGTTTATTAAATATTAAAATATTTATAGATATTTGGGTCAGTTCTGGTCCTTTTATTCTGTTTTCCAGCCTTGGGAACAGCTAATTATTATCAGCTAATATCTTTTCTGCTTTGTGCCCTATGAACACTGTCTTATCTCTTCTTTTTTTCTCTCTCTCTCGCTCTCTTCCCCTCCCACCTTTCTTTTGTTCTTTCTCTCTCTTTCTCCCAGTGATAGGTTAAATCTGATTATGTTCTCCAAGCCAGTTAACTTTTCCCCACCAAAGTATCTTGATGTTATCTTTGGGTTTAGTAAGAATATTCATCCCCCCCCCAATTTATTGAAGAATAATTGAAAAATATACTTATATATATTTAAAACTTACCATGTAATGATTTTATATAGATACTAGAGGCCTGATGCACGGATTCATTCACTGGTGGGGTACCTCAGCCTGGCTTGTGGGGATTGAGTAGAAACTGGCTCTGACATCCCCTGAGGGGTCCTGGATTGAGAGAGGGCGCAGACCAGGCTGAGGGACCCAACCAGTGCACATATCCATGCACCTGGCCTCTAGTATGCATATAAGATCTTTGGGTAATCTTTTCCCACCTTCCACCTCCCCCCTTCCCTCTGAGATTCATCAGTCTGTTTCATGTTTCCATGCCTGTGGTTTCTACTCCTGCACTGAGCATCTGCCCCCTGGTGGTCAGTGTGCATCATAGCTACTGGTTGGACAGTTGCTTAGGCTTTTATATATATAGACTAGAGGCCCGGTGCACAAAAATTTGTGCACTTGGGACGGGGGGTGGGGGGGTTACTCAGCAGTCTGGGACCCCTCGGGAGATAATGACCTGCTGGCTTAGGCCTGCTCCTGGGTGGCATAGGGCAGGCCCAATCCCTAGGTGCAGCCTCTGGTTGGGCTCAGAGCAGGGCTGATTGGGGAGTTGGGGCGCCGCCCCCTGTCATGCACAGAGCAGGGCAGATCAGGAGGTTGCGATGCCACCCTCAGTCACGCTCAGGGTAGGGCCGATTGGGGGGTTGAGGCACCGCCCCCTGTCACACTCAAGGCAGGGTCGATGGGGAGGTTGCGGCGCCACCCCCTGTCACGCACAGAGCAGGGCCCATCGGGGGGGGGGGTTGGGGCGCTGCCTCCTGTCACGCACAGAGCAGGGCCCATCGGGGGGGGGGGTTGGGGCTCTGTACTCTGTCACGCACAGAGCAGGGTGGATCAGGGGGTTGGGGTGCTGCCACTGTCATACTCAGGGCAGGGCCAATGGGGAGGTTATGGCTCTACCCCATCACACACAGAGCAGGGCCCGTGGGGGGGGGGCGGTTGGGGTGCCACCCTCTATCACCCACAGAGCAAAGCCAATCAGGGGGTCGGGGTGCCGCCACTGTCACACTCAGGGCAGGGCCGATGGGGAGGTTATGGCTCTACCCCATCACACACAGAGCAGGGCCCATGGGGGGGGGGTGTGGTTGGGGCGCCGCACCCTGTCACACACAGAGCCGCAGGGCGATCAGGGGGTTGGGGAGCTCCCCGCTATCAGGCACAGAGCAGGGCTGATCTTGGGGTTGGGGCGCCTTCCCCTGTCACGAACAGAGCAGGGCGGATAGGGAGGTTGTGGCCCTGCCCCCTGTCACACACAGAGCCGCAGGGCGATCAGGGGGTTTGGGTGCTGCCCCCTGTCACACTGATCCCGGTGCGGGAGGCCTCTCAGCTCCGCTGATCCCGGTGCTGGGAGGCATATTACCCTTTTACTATATAGGATAGAAGCCTGGTGCATGGGTCGGGGCCGGCTGGTTTGCCCTGAAGGGTGTCCTGGATCAGGGTGGGGGTCCCCACTGGAATGCCTGGCCAGCCTGGGTGAGGGGCTGATGGCTGTTTGCAGCTGGTCACACACCCTTCAGGGTGAGGGTCCCCACTGGGGTGCCTGGCCAGTCTGGGTGAGGGGCTGAGGGCTGTTTTCAGGCTGGCGGGTGACTGAAGCTCCCAACTGCTCCTTTTTTTCTTTCTTGTTTTTTTTTCTGGGCCAGCTTTAGCTCTGGCTCCAGCTGTGAGGCCTCTGCTGCTGAAAGCAGGTATCTGGTTTGTTTGGGTTCTACAATCGAAACACTGTATCAACTCCAGCTCTGAGATCCTGGCAGGCTGAAAGCAGGTTTCTGGGGTTTTGTTTAGCTTCTATATTTGTAAGAATGTTTCAAACTGCAAGCTCAGAGGCCGGCAAGGCAGGCGGGGAATGTTGGAGTCCTCCATCACTGAAGCAAGCAAGCCTCATGTTAACTTCCAGCTGCTTGGCTGCCAGCCGCCATCTTGGTTGGCAATTAATTTGCATATCTCGCTGATTAGCCAATGGGAAGGGTAGTGGATGTACGGTAATTACCATGTTTCTCTTTTATTAGATAGGCTATATTGTGGAATGATCACCAAGATCAAGTTCATTAACACTCTTATTACCTGTGAGAATCTTCTTGATTTTAATATTGAAGGCATGTTTACTTGGTGAGAGTAATACAGAAACAGAAGTATTGAAGCTAATGGGAGGCTGGTCCATTACCATCCAATAATTCAGTTGCCCTGGTTTCACTAATGAGTAGAGAGAAAAATGAGTCACTTTTTCAAATTGCAGGGATCTAATTTGTAAATTGCCTTTCTCAGGATACAAGTCGATAGGTGGCCCCCAAAAGAATTATTAACCATTCACAGTAGTTCTTAGTGGTAATTGACTTATTTGCACAAAAAATTGATTCCCATATTTGCTTTAACCAGACCTAAGGAATAAATATACTTGACTTCAAATAAAGAAGGCAGATTAAGATCTTACTCATGGGAAACTTACATTAAAATGATTTTTGTCTTACCTTTCAAAGTAGCCATTTACCATTGATTTTACCCATGAGGCAGACATATAAATAAACACCAAGAGAAAGACAAACAGAATCCCTGCTGAACTCAGTTTTGTGGTAGGCATTAGAGTCATGGATAAAATTATGAGGACCCTAAATTAACACAGCAGCTTAGGAGGAGAGGGCATGGGAGATCCAGCTTGCATAGCATTCCCTCTCAGCATAATGTCTGTATGTTTCTTTTGTCTTTTGGTCAGTTTTGCTTTAGTTTCTTTAATTATAGGATTCCTACCTAGGGTGTTCAGGTGGCTCAGTTTAAGTGATGGACAAGAACATTTTTCAAAGGCTGACAGCTTTATAAATGTAAGGTGTTGTTGTGCTTCTGAAAGTATATTTGATTATCAACTGAAATATGTTTGCTGATAGTGGGACTTTGGAAAAAAGTCTTCATTTCCCCTCAAACACTAGCAGTTTGGTACAAAATTTTCCAGTCACAGTTGGTAAAACAAAAACTCTCACTTACAAGGATATAATAAGGAGTTTCTGTTCCCCAATTCCTTGGGTCTGGCCCAAGGACTGGGTAAGCAGCTGTTTTGCAAAAGCTGTCCTCTCTCCTTTACCCCCAGTTGGCCAGCACATTAATGAGGCTTAATGTCATCCAGTTTTTTTGTGTGTTTTTTTTATTAATCTTTATTCAGATTATTACAGATGTCCCTCTTTTATTCTCCCATAGCTCCCCTCCACCATCCATTTTTGTTCAGTGAGGAGCTAACACATAGTCTCATAAGGAATCATTTAAACGCCCATGGTATGCGGGTTCACATGTTAAGATTCCATCCTCTGCTTTACAGGCAGAGTTTCAGAACTGCTGGCTTTCCCCACTAATCACGTGGCCTTGTGGCCCCGTGGCCTTGTGTCTTCTTCGTACTCTGATGTCATTTGTTAAGGACACTGAAGGTCAACCTCTAATCTTGCTTTCTAGGAAATAAGTTGTCTACAGGGCCAAGATGACTCTCTAAATAGCTCAATGCCATGGAATCAGATGGAGAGCTAACATGAGAGTCCTTGGAGGAGGAAGAGAGAGAGGATAGCACATGGGTTGACGTCCAATTAAAATAATTGGCATATCGTGCTTCCTACCTTTGTAAGGATGACATTTTCAAAACCTGCTGGCACGGTGGGACCTAATTCCAGCACTTTTACAAATTAGCTGGTGGGCACTGCTAAGTTAGATAGTATCTGTATCTTGGGCACCTTTTGTTCATAATGGGACTAGTAATGTGTGTGTTACACCTACTCATGGTGTTTTCCTAAGAGCTAGATGCAATAATAAATGTAATAGGGTTGTAAAGTGCAAAACACTGTGTATTCTTTTAAGGATGATGCCCTTTGACTCACTCACTTTGAAAAAAAAAAGTTAAGTGTCTTGAAAACCAGAGGTCTGTGCTATAGGTTGACTTCTACTTTCTTAGCCCTTCACCCAACTCTTCTAGTTTGTGTCTGCCAAAAAAAAAAAAAAAAAAAAAAAAGGTCTAGAGTGGAGGGCAAACCAAACATCTCCTAGTTTTGAAGTCAACTTGTGGGACCAAGTGGTAAGAGATGGTATGCACAGTAACCTTACATCCAAAACATTCCATTGGCTGCTGCTGCTTCCCTCATACTCAGAACCCCGACCCCCATCCCCAGGCTAGTAGACTCCCCCAGGATTGTACTGGAGTTAACAGTTGACCCAAGCAGAGTGTGTTGATTATATAGTGTATGTGGGGGGCGGGGGGTGGTGGTGGTGGTGGTGGTGGAGTCACAGGTATCTCTGGTGGGGGAGGGACACAGCAGAGTGAGTAGAGAGTGTCAGAAGTGATCTGGGCAGAGTGGCTTTGGGAAGGCAGAGGCAGAGCTTTTGGGAGGTTCTGCAGACCTCTTCCCACATCCGTGAAGTTGGATATTAGCACTCCTAGGTGACTACAGGCCTGATCCTGAGCCCAGTGGGGGGCAAAATAGTGATATCGATAAGTGCTTAACAACTAGTTTGGGGTGGGCGTCAAAGGAGCAATAAACAAAGCCTTGATTTTGTACTGTTTACCAAATTCTCTTGTGTAAATACTCCCATCCACCATGGCTGAGTTAAAGCTACCAGTGTGATATTACTGAACAAGGAGTTGGGAAGAGAGGTGCAAAGACACAGGGTATGTAGTATTCTCCCCATAGAGATCCAATGGACATAAATGGCTTCAAGTGCATAGGAAGAGTAGGAGTAAGAAATGATTAGGAAGTGCTGTGGTTTAAGTATCAATGACCTTTGTTTTAAATGTAATGTATTTATTTTATGCCTGTAAATTTAACTTTTCATAATGGCAGTGTTTAACAACCATCTGGCAAAATTCCTGCGATTTTGACACGCAGCTCTCATGAGCCAGTACAGGCTGGCTCCCGCACAACCTGGGTCCACAGGAGGAGAACCGAATGCTCAGTGTATTAGGGGAACATCTAAAGAGAGTTCAAGGCTCCTGCCTCCTACTTTCCCCTTTCCTTTGCAGGAGAGGAGCCTAAAATGGGTCTGAGGCTTCTTTAACCGCCACCACAACAACAAAGAATAAAGTGAAACCCCAAACCTTCACCCTGCTGGCATAACATTTTCGTTTCACCTCATACTTAACCCATATCCATCTAGCAGGTAGAAGATCTGGTGGGAAGGGTTATAGGAAGAGTGAGTTTTGAGATGTAAGGACGATGAAAGCTTGTCAAAACAGACAGCGACTATCATCAAAGGTTCTGGAAGCCACCTCTGATATTAGGATACTGGATGCTTAGGTTGGGGAGAGGAAGCAGGAGAGATGATGGGAGGAAACCAACTCTTTACACTTCACAGCTCTGCCCCGGGCCAGTTCTACCTGGATCTTTAAAGAACAGTGTGTCCTCATGAGCTTCGTATGGTAAAGGAAAACACCCTCTCAGAAACACATCTCATAAAATAGGTCTCCCAGAATCTGGGCCACGGAGACGTCCTCAGCAGCTGTAATGGGACACAAAATGAGAAGTGCCTGAGGTGTAGGTGCTACCAAGTCCTGCACCACTGAGCTCCCATGGAGGAGAAAATGACCAAATGCTATTTCAGTCCATTATCAGTCCAATCTACTTCTTGAGTGAAGCAGAGTTAGAAATCTAGTTCTAAAAATAACACTGTAATTTGTGACCTAGAATAATCACACCTATCTAAAGCCAGGTTAAAGTGCATGCTTACATGTGTGTATATGTGTTCGTGTGCGTGCGTGTGTGTGTGTGTGTGTGTGTGTGTGTGTGTGTATGAGCATGCAACAGTAATCTCTTTCCCACTTTATATTTTCTTTCCAGGCAGCAGAAGCAGCACTGGAGAGTGGGGTGTGGAGCGGGGGAGGGTCCAGGGCTGCTTTAAGCAGTGCTGGAGAACCCCTACGCAGGCCCAGCCAGGCAGCCAGGAAGTGGTGGATGTGGTGGATGTGTCTTAAACTTACCGATTGGACACCAAAGGTCACTCTCTTTTCCTTCACTCTGCTGCTGCTAATCACATCCTTCACAGATCAGACTAGAGATGGCTGGTGTTGGGTCATGCTCATGGCGGCGACAGTCCCCAGGACAGAGGAGAGTTCCACAAATGCTTGTTGAATGCAGTGTTTTCAGAACAGACAGGTAACATCTGAGTGTTTGACTCGCAGCATGTGTATTGGGAAAGACTCCACAGTTATCCTAGGTGCAGTGATACCCGCTAAGAGTCAAGGAAGAAAAGCAGATATGGGAGATTACACCCTGTATCTGTGCTAACAGTAACTGGTTTATTCATAAGTGTGCACTGCTGGTCAGCATTCCTCAGTGTGTGTGTGTTGTTGTTGTTAATCCTCTCCCAAGGATATTTTCCACTGATTTTTAGGGAGAGTGGAAGAGAGAGGGAAAGACAGAGAGAAACATCAATGTGAGAAAAACATATCAGTTGGTTGCCTCCTTCACGAGCCCCAACCAGGGCCTGGGCCGGGAAGGAGCCTGCAACCAAGGTACATGCCCTTGACTGGAATCGAACTTGGGACAACTTTGGTCTGCAGGCTGATGCTCTATCTACTGGGCCAAACTGGCTAGGGCCCTCAGTGTGTTTTGAAGTCAGACATCCTGTGATGGCAAAGATGTGTTAGATTGTACACCAGACAATGTTAATTTTTGGCTTTGGGGTACAGGGATATGTAACACTTTAAGAAAAATCTAATAGAGGGAGGAATAGCTAGATTTATAAAGAGAGAACTTTGTTGGGGGAGGGAGTTTGTCCCATGGAGTTACTTACCATCGGGTTCCCATAGACCGTCCTATTCCAGAAAATGCCTGAAATAGGAATCACTATCCCCAGGCTGATTTGCACTCCACTTTTCAGTGGCACCTCTAAGTTAAGGGGGCCGTGGAGACACCATCTGCACCAGCCCAGTCCCCTGCAAGGGGGCACTCGGCTCTCCCCTCCTGCATTCTCCGTTCTCTTCTCCTGAAAGAGAAACGTCCTCTCAACTTATTCCCAGGAAGCCTGGTGAAGGGACAGTTTGCCTCTGAGAACAGACATTTGGGTGGGAGAATATAGGCTGGGGGAGTCTGAGGGCACGAGGGAAGGAGTTGTAACATCTGCTAAAAATGCCTCTGGCGTGCCCAGGAAACACCCAGCCCTGTTCCCCCAGGGCTTCCAGAGAATCTCAAGGGAAAAAGAAACATGGTCTCCACAGCGTCAGAGCCCCCACCTGTGTGCACTACCCCATTCCCACCACCCAAGGCGGTAAATTGAGCTGCATATTTGATGATGAGGAAGTGAAGTGGAATGTGAGAATCCTCATTACTGACGTCAAACTTGCTTTTCATTTTATTTATACCCATGACATTGTGACACAGGATCTAATTTTCCATTGTATTTTTTTGCTCTGTTAAGACCTGAGTGATGACAAGTGAATTTGAGCCTAAGCCTGGAAAACAATATTTTAAATGTGAAGCCAGGGTCCCTACAGGACCGGTGTCTATGTCTGTCTTCCCACCTGCCTGCCCCTCTTTTGAACCTCTGAACTGTCATCAGAAAGGGCAAAAAGGGGCAGGCTCCCACAGGGCATGTCTGCCGAGGAGTCAGACGTCGAGGCAGGCAGTTGTGCACTCCCCACTGGTGACAGGCTGTTCCTTCCTGGCATGGGTACTGGAGGGAGGCCAGGGAGCAGTGAGGCTGCACGGCAACCTTGGCACAGAGCCCTGGTGGCTGCCCGGGCATGAAGTTGGGTTCTGGCACCAGGAGCGTGGCTCCAGCTACCTGGCCCAGAACCACCTGTGCAGGGACCACTTTACTGTTCAGGTCCTGGTGGGACCCCACTCCTTCTGGCCCCCCAAGAAAGGCAGGTTTAGAAGCAGAGACGTATCTGGAAGGAATGGCAGAAACAATTAGGGGACACTGGAGCAAAGGTAGTTATGTCAGCCATGGCGGCGGGGCGGGGGGGGGGGGGGGTGGCGGAGGGAGAGTGCCTAGAATGGAGGAGAGAGTGGTGCATGTGTCCAGCCCGTGGACAAAGCGGCCTTCACCCCAGCTCTTTGCTCTGCTGCGGGACTAGGGCTGCATTCATCCATATAACCAGTCTCCCTGCATTACCTCCTATGGCCTCAGACCCACATGGTGTCTGTAAGTTGTGTCCTTACCCTGAAACGAAAGCTCTGCCTGGGTCCTCACAGACCCACCCTATTTCAGCAGGGCCTCCTGTAGCCAGCTTTTCAATGTTTTTCAGCCTCTAACCCCAGAGAAATCTCAACTTCCTTATACTCAGTTTGGAAGATGTTTGTTATTCAGGATTCTGATGTAGAGGCCTGATAAGAGGCCTAAGGCCTTCCCAGTTAGTAAACTAACAGTCTGAGGATTTAAAAACCAAGAAACACAAGCACAGCCACGCCCTGAGAGGTGGCACAGGGCCAACTCCTGGCACCTGAAATCTTCCAGGATATTTAGAAAAGGGTGTCAGTGAGTTTTCTCTACATTTACTTTGGATGTCTTGCTTGTTCTGTTTTGTTTTTGAAACAAAGGTTTCCCATAGCACCAATAAAATCTGATCTGTGTTTTATTGAATATACTGTAGTTTATATGCTTACTTGGTGTTGCCTTCGACTTCTGTGTCACTTTTCTCAGTCACTTTAGGTAAACATAGTACAAACATAGTGTGGGAAGCCAGAGGGAACACCTTCAAATCTGTCCTGGTATCTCACCTCCCACTGCCCCACAAGTGTAGGAGTTGCTTGGGGAGGAAGGGCTGTCTTCATGCAACAGTGTAGGGCCAGGCCTTGGGAATTCCATCTGCAGCAGTCCTCCATAGACCCAATAATGAAAGCCTGTGTCTGTTTGATCAGTCTATCTCAAATATACTGTGGGCAAGTATATCAAATGCTTTCTACTGGGTGCTAGGGTGGAGGCAGGGCCACGGGTGAGGAGGTATGAATGAGACATGGGCCATTTCCATCAGCCAGAAAGTACAGAATGAACTTAACCTTCTGACCACAGGAAATAAAGGTAGGTGGTGAGGAATCACTAAGTGGATTCCGTGGCCTCAGGATCTAACTGGATGAGATCTGGATTCCATATTGGGATGCAGGTATCACTTAGAACTCCCTTTCCCATATCTCTTTGGAGGGTGGTTTGGAACAAGTGCAAGGAATTTGTTATTAGCCCTGTGATTTGGGGAAGCTTCTTTAAACTGTCTGAGCCTCAGTTTCCACATTCGTAAAAGGGAGATGATACTGGACCTGCCACATGGAAGTATTGTTGGGGTGAATGAGATTAGGAAGACAAAACACTCTGTGGCGTCAAGCACATAGTGGGGGCTTCCTCCACTTCTCCACTCAGACTGGGGCTTGGAGAGCCCCACAGAAGGTCTGCTTTTAAGTCTTAGCCCAGCCAGGTGGTTCCACCTCTTTGAGTTTTCTTTGTGACAAGCTTCAAAGGTTAGGACTCTGAATACTGACTGAACAGATATGACTGTGCTGATTAAGATATGGTGTGGAGGGCAGGTGGGTCCCGGGACTCTGGGGCATAGTGGGAAGAGAGGAATTGGCTTCATGAGCAAGTGCTGGAAAAGAATTGCTAAGGAACATGGAAACATGGCTGGCCTGATCCTCACCGTGCTCTTCAAGGGGGAGCTGGTTTGGGGATGGGGCTGCCCATGCCAGGACTGCTTTTGCCTTAAGTCTGCCTTGGAGGTTCAGGTGACCCTGATTTTGTCTCGGGTTGAGGGAGGGAACATTGAGGTGTGGTTTATGGCACAGAGCACACATTATCCTCAGCCCCTGTCATGGCCTCCAGCTGCCCACAATCCTCTGGGTGTAGCCCTGGGTGTTCCTGTGCAGACGTGGCTAGGAAAAGCATTGTGTGATACTGTTGTTGAGAGGCTCTCACAGGGCTGTTCCATGGACTATCAAGAGCAAAGTATGTATATTAAAAATTATTTTTCTGATAAAATTGAAATCCAAACATCTTACCTGTCTGGCCTAGCCCAGGTGGAAAGTGAAGCTTGATTCCATATCATACACATGAGGCCTGAAAGAGAAGAACAATAACGGGTTAACAGAGTCAGTGAGGCATCTATGCTGGCTTCAGAGTGCTCACAATCCAGTGAGAATCTGAAAATCTCAGAGAACTAAGAATTTGGATTTCTTCCTTCACTAAGACATTTACCTAAGCTACTGATAAATAGCTAATTGTTTTAGCTGATTTTCCCACCTCTGATTGTCCCGCCTCTCCCCTCATGTACTAGTATTGTTTCTCAGTAATGGAAAAGAGGGAGGCTGTGACACAGGAAGTCAGGGTGATCTTCACTCTGGACAGTGAATGAATGAGGTGTGGCTGTCTTTTATGCTATCTCTTTCATGGCTGGAGGCAGAAGTTCATGCACCTCAAGAAGTACTCTTGGGTCTCACAGCCAGGTTGGCTCAGGAGCAAGGTATGGTTAGGAAAAACTGACCAATAGATGAGCATTGATTGAGAACCTACTGTGTGGCAAGCACAGTATAAGGCTTTGTGTTTGCATGGTCCCTGCCTTTATAGAACTCAGAGTCTGGTGAAGAAAATAGATTTTAAACAAACACACCAACAGTTATATAATTTGTAGATTGTGATAAATGAATAGCTATAATGAGAAAGAGTGACTGTGGGGATATAACACAGATTGGGGAGCTGGGTTCAAGATAGGTCTCTCTGAGAAGGTGATGGTTAAGATAGAGCCTAGAACAGTGATTCTCAAATTTTAATGTGCATCAGAATCCCCTGGGGACTGTGTTCAAAAAACAGGTTTCTGGGTCCCATCCCCAGAGCTTCTGATTCAGTGGGTTTGAGGTAGGTCCCAAGAATTTTCATTTTTTTAAAAATATATTTTATTGATTTTTTTTTTACAGAGTGGAAGGAAGAGGGATAGAGAAGGAGAAACATCAAAGAGAGAGAAACCTCAATCAGCTGCCTCCTGCACCCTGTCCCCCCTACTGGGGATGTACCCACAACCAAGATACATGCCCTTGACCAGAATCGAACCTGGGACCCTTCAGTCCGCAGGCCGATGCTCTATCCACTGAGCCAAACCAGTTAGGGCAAGAATTTTCATTTTTAATCAGCTCCTGGGTGATGCCAAGATTGCTGGTTTGGAGACCACACTTTGAAGATCACTAGCCCAGAGGATCGGTAGGAATTAGCTAAGTGAAGAGAGTGGGGGGAAGAAGGTCAGCACAGCAGAGGAAGCAGTGTGTGTGAAAACCCCAATATGGGAAAGATGGGATGAGGGGCTTCAGGTAATGGAAAGTGAGTTAGTGGACCAGGAGCTTGAGGCGATGTTAGATATGAACCTGACCCATGTCTTCATCCTGAAACTCATTCCAACAGAGCCACCTCCAGTGGTGTCTAAAAAAAAATGGTCCCATTAACCCTTGGAGATTCTCTGATGCCTAATAGAACTGAGCTGACCTTGAGATTTTGTGAGGATTTAAAGTGATAAGGTATGTAAGGGGCTGAGCACAGAGTAAGTGCTTGGTCCATTCTAATTTTCTTTCCTCTCTCCATTCCCTGACTTGGCACATTACCTAGTCTCAAGTTCACTATTTTAGCTATAAGGGAATATGTTCCTGAATTGGTGTTGAGATTCTATCCTGTAGCAGCAAGCTGACATAGCTACTATGAAAGTGACCCATGATACCTAAACTGGGATCCAGTTAAATAGTTGGCACCACTTCGGAAGAGCAGGTGTGTGTGTGTGTGTGTGTGTGTGTGTGTGTGTGTGTGTGTGTGTTTTCCTCCATCTCATGAATCCATAAATGTCACAGTATTTTAAACTGAAGAAAGCATGTGTTGGATTTCTGGAGCCCAAGTGTACAATTGGCACCAGGCCAATTCAGTTCAGAGACCACTCTTTCAACGCCCACTCTGTCCCAAGTAAAATGCTAGGTGATGGGAAGACAGGTAAGTGATGGAGACCGGGTCTCTGCTTTTGAGGAGTTCCCAGCCTCACAGGGAGAGAGACACATAAATAACATGGAACAGTGGGATAAAAGCCACAAGAAAAGTCTGTACAAAGGGCAATAAAAACTCAGGAGAGAGAACAGTTCTGCCTGGGAAGGCAAGAGAAGGTCACAGACAGAAAGTAACATCAGAGCCGAGCCTGGAAAGGAAACATCTAGAGAATGAGCACTGAAGGGTAAATGAACAAATCTCTTTTAAGAACTTTTTTGTTATTGTTTTAAGCTCTGACCTAAATCATCATTATGAGCCTCTAGAAGATACATGGCCACATGGTGTTGAATTTGATTTTAAGTATTGCATAACCCGTTTTATATGGAAACACATATGGAAACAATCTGAAAATATTTCTCCTCAAATGTAGTGCCATTTGCTTTTATGAATTTGCTATTTCTGGATGAGAATGTGAAATATGGTTTGGTGTTTTTGAAACTCAGAAGAAATTATATCACTGGCCCGAGTGAAAATAATTCACTCATTCATTTATTTAGTCAGTCAACAAACATTTAGTTAGAAATTTCCTTTTTAAAAAAAATATATTTTATTGATTTTTTATAGAGAGGAGGGGAGAGGGATAGAGAGTTAGAAACATCAATGAGAGAGAAGCATTGATCAGCTGCCTCCTGCACACCCCCTACGGGGGATGTGCCCACAACCAAGGTACATGCCCTCGACCGGAATTGAACCTGGGACCCTTCAGTCCTCAGGCCAACGCTCTATCCGCTGAGCCAAACCGGTTAGAGTGAAATTTCCATTTTTGAAGCACTGTAATAGGTCCTTTTGGGGCATGGCCCTGCCCTCAGGGCTCTTTAAGGCTCAGGAGTGATGGAGCCTGCACACAAATAATTCTAACACAAGTAAGTGGTCAGTGATATAAGTGAGTACAAAAAAGCTCCTAGTATCTGGAGAAAACAGCTACTTTCTGATTGGGATAATCATGGAAAGCAAAGTATGACCATTTATGGAAGTCACCCACACTAGGCTTTGTAAAGTGGGTAGGGATTAGACATATAAAAATGAGTGTGAGGGGAGTCTTTCCAAGCAGAGGAAGGTATGTGAACAAAGGGGGTGGGGGAGGTACTTGGAAACAGCATTTTGTCCTAATGAGGGGTATGCCTTAGGGAAAGAGCTGGAATATGTGGCTGTCAGCTTACAGCTAGGTTTGAACTTGATTCTACTGGCTACCACCTCTTGGAATTTGAAATGCCAAGCATTTGTCACTTGGTTCCTTGTACACTTATTTTAGTTGGCATCTCAGTCCTGACCTTCATCTTGATATAATTTTTGCCCAACCCATAGGATATATTTTTAAAAAAAATCAGTCCTTATATGCCGGTAGTAGTAAAATCACAGCGTGGCTCCAAAGGCCACAGATTGAAAGACCCTTTCCTTCAGGAATTTATGTCCACGTCCGGAGTTTGAAAGAGATGGCCTTAGAGTCCCTTTGGGAAACAGATGAAGGCTTCTTCTACACAGCAGTGGATGCTTGTGGGCAGGGATAGTACAGTATCCCTGGGCTCTGAGAGCCACGAAGCTGTTACCCCACCTGGGCCAATGGTAACACCCCTGGGCCGATGGTAATGGGCAAGGACAGCAGACACTGGGACTCGGAAAGAGCTCTGTGTCACCAAGGAGGGACACCGTTACTGCCTCTCCTCCAGTCTCATGTTGGTGCCTCCCATTGGCTGAACCCAACTGACTGGAAGCCAGGGCAAGGACCCAAGGTCTGCCTCCCAGGACACAGGGTCAGGGGAAGAGGGATGGAGAGCTCATTTGGAGGGGCAAACGGACCATCCAGCACAATCCTCTTTAGCTTCAATATTTATGATTCCAACTACAGTAAGCCTTAGTTCAACAAATGTGTTTCAGACACCCATGTGGCTCTCGGAAATGTATAAAAACTAAGGAACTCAGGAAATCGATGGCTGGATGAATTGGTAGATGGTGAAGGAGTCTTTGGCTGAGATGGCTCACTAAATAGGAGCTCAACTAGATTGCAAGGCCGGTGAACACAGGGCTAGGCCACTCGGGCCTCAGTGCCCAGCCCTGTGCCTGGAGTTTAGTGGACCCCAATTAGTGTTTGCCTGGATAATGAGATAGATGAAACAGCAAACACACCAAGCAACATAAAATGTGCATCTGGAAGTCTTAGGTCAGGAGAATCCAAAGGGCCAGGAGCTAACATTTTTTAGTGCTAAGAGAAGCATATGATGACAGTGTTTGTTTTTCTGCTTCTACTACCTTTTAGGTCAGAGTTTCAATCACCTCTCAAGGAACAAAGGCCATTTAATGATGTTGGGGAGATAAAAGATAATCTTTCCTTCAAATTTTCCAGTCACTTAAAAGGGCAACATGACTCCCACATCCCAACTTCAGTTAATTCATTCACTTATTCTTTTAGTGAACATTTATTGAGTGCTTATGTTGTGTCTGGGAAGTAAAAAATAAGGCAGAAACAGCCTGGAGGAGTGTAGTCCTGCAGGAGGAACTGCAGTCCTAGTGCTGGCTGGGGGAACCAGGCTGCTGTGGGAGCAACAGAGGACTCACACAGGCTGGCTCTCAGAGCAGTAAATTGAGTCCCAAAGGAGTTTTCCACCTGTTTGCTTTATCGCTGGCTTTCCTGGCCACCCAATCAATAAGGAAGAAAGTAAGTAGTGATTTGTAATGCAAATTCCTGGCCAAGATAACACTTTGACGCAGAAGCATTTACACCAATGTGCTTTAAGCTAATCAGTGAACACAGGTGGAGGGTACAGGACTCCACCCTTTCAGAAGAAGAGCAAGAGGTCAGAGTGTCTGGATTAGACATACAGGTGTCTGGGTTAGAGAGAGGAGAGAACAGATAAGGGGGCTGCCTAGACCTCACTGACTGCAGAATCTTTTTTGAAGGCTCAGTACTATTTATCTTTAACTTTTTGCAAACAAATGGAAGGTACGTGAGGAGATTTGTTTATTCCTGCTCGTCTGTTTTGTTTGTTTTAGCCCCTGGCAACGAAACCATATGGGGTACAAGGTCTTAGGAATGTTGTATGGGCCTGCCTGATGCCTATTAACACCAATCCACCTGATTTATGAAGGTGGCTTTGCTCCCTTTAAAATATAGGCTGTTTTGTTATAAAATTGCTTCATTCTCAGTGGTTTTGGTAATCAGGATGTTCTTGTTTTAAACTTGAGTACTATGACTAAAAAGGGTGTGGGGGATGAATTAGGAGGAAGAGCAAAACAGATAAAAGAAGTAGAATCTTCTCAAAATCTAAGGGGTGAAGGTTTCTTAATTCATCTAGATTACCCCCTTTAAAAAAGCCTGCTAGAGTTGTGAGAATTTGATTCAAATGTGTTAATTCTCAGATAAATTTGGGAAACAGAAGTGTTTTTTAAATTTATGCCCTCCTTCCACCACTTCATTTTTTTAAAGTAGGAAAAAACCCTCATCCCTAGGAAGTATTGCTGGTGTGTGTGTGTGTGTGTGTGTGTGTGTGTGTGTGTGTGTGTGTGTGTAGAGCTCTATTTCATTTTCTAGAAGAATAATTACTTCTATTAGGGAGTAATTCTGTTCATTCGCAGCACTTAAGGTGTTTAGAGTTTTGAAGTCCTTGTCCTGGAAGAAGTTATGCTGGGACCAAGCTCTGGCCAGAGGGAAGTTTATTTTACCTTCTGACCATCTGCTGAAGTCTCCTATGTCAAATCCTCTCTCTGTTCACCTCTTTCTTGGGTCTTTGATGCTAGATCCTTAGCTCTCTGGCTCAGTTTCCTCTTTTACCTGCATAATGATAACGCCTACACTTTTAGCTCCAACCCAAACATTTCCCATGACCTGCAGACCTGTGTCCTCTTACCTACTAGACATCTTTTTGGTGTTCTATGAGCAACTCAAGCCCAGCATGCTACAAACTGCTCACCAGCGTGCTTGCTCTTGCTGGACCAGTACCTGTCTATGTGGGAGGTACTAGCGCTCAAGAGTCACCCACTCACAGCCCATTGGTTCCCAGGTCCTGTTCTATCCCTGGATTTCTCTGTTCCTTTCCTAAGGCCAGTGCTTGACTTCAGGCTCTCCTCAGCTCTTTCTGGATTATTATTAATTATCTGTCTATCCCCGTAAGTCTTCTCCAACCCATGCGTCCCTCCACCATCAGATTTACCTTTATAATGTTCAAATCACCATGTTTATTCCTCCTGTAAAATCTCTCAGGACTTCTCTGCTTCCCAGCTCCTCATGTCAGCAGATGATTCATTAAATGGTTTCCTTCTCTTTGATGGCTTTCCTCCCACCACATGGCCCTCCGCTCCCGAGGCTCCTCCTTGCTAGCATCTCCTACTTGTAAGCATTGGCAGGCCCAGAGTGTGTTTTTCCTGCCATCTTCCCCTTTCTGATTACACCCCACCCCCTTAGGTGCCCTTTCTGCCCATTGCTTACAGCAGCATCTATACACTGATAACTTCCAAATTTATGGCTCTAGCCCTGACCTTTCTGCTGAGCTCCAGACACATATATCTAACCAGACATCTTCACTTGGATGACTAATATAGACTAGAACTGAATCAGGCCAAAGCAGGGCTCTTGACTCGCTACCCATACTTTTTTTGCTTGTACCCTACCCTTCCCCATCTCAGTAAATGGCACCACCATCCATCTAGCCACTCAGGCCAAACACCTAGGGATTATGGTGTTTCTTCTCTCTCCGCACTCCACTCCCCACATGCACTCCATCACAACTCCTGTCAGCCTTACATCAAAATGCATGCATCCTGATCCAGACTAATTTCTATCAGTCTGCGCTGCTTTCTCCCTAGTCACCCCCATCTCTCCCTTGTATTACTGCACCAGCGTCTTCCTGCCCTTAATCCCCTAGAATTTATTCTCCATACAGTGGCCAGAGTCATCTTTTCAACAAGCAAATCATATAGTGTTTCTTCTCTGCTGAAAACCATCGCAAGCCTTCCTATTGCACCTGGCCATGCTAGCATCCTGTATCTTTCTTGAACTTACCAAGCGGGTTCCTGCCTTAAGGATTTGGCTGTCCCCTTCCTTCCCTGGGACCCTCTTCCCCCACATCTTTGCATTCCCAGCTCCTTGGGGGTAATTCATGTGTCAGTTCAAATGTCTCTTCCATTTCCTAATCTGTGAGACTCTCTAAGACTCTGATGGGCATAAGCAAGGGTGGGATGGACTCTAGCACCTCTGAGTTAAACCATGCCCTGCTGTCTCTGGACTACTCATCTAGGTTGGCCCAGGGGGAGATGACAAGGACCCAGATAGGTTCTGGGTTGCAAAGGGAGGGACAGGCCAGTGACACTATAATGAAGTGGTGGCTGGTTGGTATGGAGAACAAGGGAGAAGGAGGAAAGCCAGAAAGCTATACTTTGAATTTGGAGAGTTGTTTAGTAGCGTTAATCACTGGGTGTCAGATTTGGTAGGTAAGTTGTGGGGGACCACTGGTGTGTACAACAGGGCATTCTTAAAAATATTGTCAACTGGCCGAAACCGGTTTGGCTCAGTGGATAGAGCGTCGGCCTGCAGACTGAAAGGTCCCAGGTTCGATTCCGGTCAAGGGCATGTACCTGGGTTGCGGGCATATCCCCAGTGGGAGATGTGCAGGAGGCAGCTGATCGATGTTTCTCTCTCATCGATGTTTCTAACTCTCTATCTCTCTCCCTTCCTCTCTGTAAAAAATCAATAAAATATATTTAAAAAAAATCTTGTCAACTGAACCCAGGGCGCAGGCAGAGCCACGCCCTGGAGGCAGTTCTAGCCAAGAGGCAAGGATGGCGCTCAATCTGACCTTTCCAGCCCAGGTGCTAGGGGGGTGGATCCCATTATGTCACCAGGAACTCAAGGCCCACCCAGATGTGATGTAACTTCCTGTTACTTTGAGTATATATTAAACTTACTTCCAGTGTTGGGCGCAGGGCAGGCACCACACCCAGGCCCAGCTTTTCCCTCTATTTCTGTCTCAGTCTCGTTTTTTCATTCTTCCTAACCCTCATAGTGTTCTAATCAATATTTCATGAACCCCTGCGTTCTCTCTTTCGGCGCTGGTCGCGGGAAGAGAGAACATACCCCCATAGTAAGTGATGCGTTCTGGCTCAGAAACTTGCATTGTGAGATATTGCTAGGACTCATACATAGAGATGTCCAGTAGGCCATGGGAAGTATGAGAGTAGAACTTCATTATACTGTTGTAGATCTCCCCAGCCCCTACACCCAGCTACCTAGAGAGCTCTGTGCCTTTGGTTTATTTCTCCTTTTCTTGTTCCCTGCTTTTCTTCTTTCTTTCCTTCCCTGTGCTTCAGTTTCCTTGCTTTCTCCTTCTTCCTTCTGTCCCTTCCCTTTCCTTCTCCTTTCTTTCCTGTTCTCCCTCCTTCCCTCCCTCCTCTTCCTCTGTTTAAAAATCATACACCACTCCATAATCCACTTCAAGGTACAGAGCAGGAAATAAATATCGAATGGGTTAAGTGTTGGGCTCAATTTTGCAGTATTATAACAGGGATGGAGTAGCAAACTTTTAAACATTAGGCATCCAGAAACACTTAAAATCTAACAAATATGTGCAGGACTCTGGCTCATAGTGTGAGACACCGTCTGTTTTTATGCACTATCTTGGGAACAGTAGACAACCTGCTGGTTGCACAGGAATGTACTGTGTGCAGATAGCCTCCTAGTACTTCCTGAGCAGCTCTTCTGGAAAATCCCCACACTTACTGGGGTGAATAATGTGGCTTTTGTTTTTCATTCATAGATAATTAGAAAAGGGATTCGGAGGATTTGGTGCTTTTACCTTTCCCCATTGTCTCTTTATTATTTTTCTTGTTTTACTTTTATTTACTTTTCTTTCTAAAAATATTTGTGTTTTGTGCTTGAGTCCATTTACCCCCTGAGCTTTTCAAACTGCCCTTTGACCTGCTAGGCAGTTTTCAAAGTTCTTCAGTTGTTTTATACTCCTCACCTTCCCCCTCTCCCCCTAAACTTGACCTTTCACTTTCTGATGTCTTTGCTTTCTGCTTTTCCTTGTCTATATAGGGCCTAAAAGGCCACGACTATGAAATAATGATAAATTATGCAGCTAATTTAAATGACCTTAGCCCTTCTACCTAATCCCTCTTTGCCTCACTTTCCTATCTGTGGAAGGAGGAAATATATTAATTTTGCTGTTGCATATAAATTACCACACATTTTGTGGCTTAAACAACACATATTTATTATCTCACAGTTTCTGTGTATCAGAAGTATGGGCATGGCTTTGTTGGGTCTGGGTTAACGGGCTGCAGTCTCATCTCAAGGCTCAACTAGGGAAGGGTTCATTCTGAAACTCTCCTGGTTGTTGGCAGGATATAGTTCCTTTCAGTTTGTTGGACTAAGGGCCTCTGCTCTTGGCCAGTGGCACCATTAGTTCCTTGCCATATGGCCCCCCAACATGGTTTCTTGCTTTATTAAAGCCAGCAAGAGAGAGTCTCCTGGTAAGACTGTAATATAATCACTGAAGTGATACCTCATCACTTTTGCCATACTCTGTGGGTAGCAAGAAAGTCATAAATTCCCCCCTCCCCTCCACAAAGGGGAGGGCATTCCACAAAGGTATGAACACCAGGAGGCGGGGATAATTAGGGACCACCTTAGAGTTCACACAGAGAAGAGTGCTTATGAGAGAAAATACTTTGAGCTCCTTAAAAAATGTCTATAAAAAGTCTCATACTTTATCGTAGGCCTTTATAGATTATGACTAACACCAAAATAATAATGTTTCTTCTTGTCTCTCTCTGTGTCCTGTGAACTAGGTTTTACTTCTAAAATTGACTTGCTTTCCTTTTCTGCAATTAGAAATCTCACTAGCCTCTCTGGATGAGAAAGCCAGCAGGACAAGATTGCTGTTGTTGATCTTGATTTTGGCTGTTCTGATCCAGCCCCCGTGGGCAGCTGAGAAAGGAAAGGCCTTGCAAATTACTTTTTGAAAGTGCCTGAAAGCTTCCTATCTGCCCGGTCATTTGATTCCAGCTCCTTAAACAGATTGGGAGGGGGACAGGAAGAGGAGCAGCACCTTTGGTTTGGTTCACGTTTGGCTCAGGTGGGGAAGTTGTCCACACAGTGAAGAGGGAGGGACAATCCGTGGACACACACACACACAGTGCCGGTTAGGTATTCATTTGAATACCAAAGTCCTCCTTTGCTACGAGGAAGAACGATCTTGGTTATATAGTATATATCTTTATGACTAAGGTCTCTGGTTTTAGAATCTCTTTAAAATAATAGTGTGTTCAAATTTGAATTGGGGAATGAGGAAAATCTGACCTTCAGCGTTTTCTCGGGGATGTAGGCACAAGGAGATGAGGGCAGAGAAGGGTGGGCACGGTGAGGAGGAGGCTGGCGCCTGCTGATCATAAATCCCAAGAAAGGCTCCAGGTTCAGCAGCTCCATCAAGACTCGAATTCCCTGCAGAGAAGGGGGGTGGGGGTGGGGGTCGCAGGAGAGGCTCTGCTGGGAGCGGAGCCCTTTGGGGGGAGCTTTAATCGGGCTCGAAGTCGGGGCTCCACACCCTAGGAGGGGCGCTAGGACCCAGGCACCGTCCGGCCTTGGACGTGCCTGTGCCTTGGGAGTGAAGGCTCCAAGAGGTTCAGGCTAGCGGCCAGAGTCCGTCTGATCGACAGACCTTCACGTGGTCGCCAGACCTGGGTGCAGGGTGCGGCAGCCCTGTGCCCTCTGTGCCGGGCTGCGGCGTGGGGCAAGGGCACCACCAGGGCGCCCAACAGCCGCCCGCTGCTGGCATGGACCATCCTCGCTGCGGGCCAAGCGCCCGCCAGGTGAGCGTCCCGCGCGGGGTCTGCACGTCCAAGGGCTGCCCCATTCCACCTGGGCACCCAGGCGCTCGGGGCGAGCTGCGTTAGGCGCGCGCGCGGGAGGCACAGGCAGAACCCTAGAGCTGTCCCTGGGCCCCCTTCAGGCACCCCCGCTGTGGGAAGGGTTTTGTTTTTTTTTTCTGTTTCCCACTAGTCTCCAGGTGTCCAGGTGCCCAACTCCCTTCTTCCTTCCTAGGAAGGAAGCACCTCGAGTGTCTGGTGTAACCACCAGGCTTAAACTTACGAATAGTAACAGTCGCCCACCGCCAGCTGCCCCTGGCTGTAGGCGCTGCATTGCTGTCGCGCGCTCTCCCGGGCTATGGCGAGGTCGGGCCAGCCCCACGGGCTTCTGTTGTGCCCGAGTTCCCACGCTCTCTGCGCGCTGCTGTGCCCCCGCTTTCCTCTCCGCGCTTCCTGTGGCAGCATACCTGCCCCCCTTCCGGGAAGCTAATCCCCAAGAGCCCCAGACCCCAGCGAGGAGCGGGGTGCTCTGGCGTGTGAAGCTTCCGCGCCCTCCCTGAAGCGCCCTGGACGCAGGGATCCGGGAACCCACTTGGACCTGCGCGCAGCTCCTGAGACAGACAGACCTAGCGTGAGGTTCAAACTACCCGCCTCATGTCGGGAAGATGGAACATGGGCACAAAGAAGGGACTCGTGCCGTGGGTCGCAGGCAAGGGCCAACGACAATGGTCTCAGGCTCAGGGAGGGGCGCTGTGTCCAAGGGGACAATGTCACCTGAAGTGCACTTAGTTACCTGGATCAAGTAGACGCGATCTCCTGGGCCATTGCAGGAGGTGAGGCGTGCACCAGCCTTTCAAAGGCTTGACTGGGGGTCCTCAGCCTTCAATAGGCTTCTCTGTATACCCTCTAGATTAGCCATGCCCATCCATTCTGCTTCCAGTTCCATCTGACACCAGTTTCCTGGCTCCAGGTTGCCAACCACAGAAAAAAGGTCGCTGACAAGTAGCTATGGACGGACTGCGAGTTGCTAGGGCTGCAAGACCACCACAGTGCAGCAGTGGGTGTCTATCTGCCCCTGCAGCCTCTGCAGGCCACTACCAGGTCAGGGCGCTGGAGGGCGTGCCTGCTCTGGCAGTTTCTGATGCTGGTGTCAGAACCTGAAGTTAAACACGTAGTGCTGATCTGGAAGAGAGACTTCCTCTAAATCTTGTGTTGGGAGACAGTCAAGAAAAACATTTACACAGGGCCCGTGGGGGTAGGTGAGGGGCAGAGGACACTCCCTCTCTAGGATTTTATCATCTGTGGGCTGGCACTGTAAGTTCTGCTTGACCGCCCCTGCGACCTTGAAGAGCTATTTTAACTTACCTCCGTTTTCCAAGAAGCAAAAAACGGAAGAAGGATAATTCGCCAGCAGTGGAAAGAGCATGCATTAGGAAGCCAGTTCTGGCCCTAATGATACCACTGACCAGCTGTGCAACTTTGGGCAAGCCACACAACCTGTCTGGGCCTCAGCTGCCACAGAAAGGCGTTGCTTCTGGGGTCCACTGTGGCAGTGAATTGCCAAGCTTGGAAAGTCTGTGCATGCTCAGTAGTTCTTTGTAGTCTAGATTGTACTGGTCCCACAGAGCATCCATGGACTGAAAAGACACTGGATCAGAACCGTGGGTGATCTGAATTTTAATACCAATCTGTTTATGGAGCTCCCCAAATCTTTCAGGCTTAATGTCTGTGGATATAAGCCCGGCTGGTTTAGTTAATACTAAGAACACACAGTGAAGGACCTCAAATAGGAAGTTCTATTTAAGTTAGGGTGTGATTGCATAAACCTTCTTCCTCGGCATTTGAAAGACCCTTCCCTGAACCACCTTGTTAAACAAATGAGTAGAGGAGAAGCCCCAAGTTGATCCCTCTGTCAAAGAGGGCTGAG
This sequence comes from Myotis nattereri, assembly GCF_964212035.1. Taxonomy (NCBI): domain Eukaryota; kingdom Metazoa; phylum Chordata; class Mammalia; order Chiroptera; family Vespertilionidae; genus Myotis; species Myotis nattereri. The sequence goes on from NC_138079.1 coordinate 41,262,815, forward strand.
TGTGCAGCAAATATTGTGGAAGTTATACCTGATAAACAATTTATTTACATGTGAATGACTCCATTAATATTAACTTCTCTGAAAAGCAGCTTATCAGTTTGGTAATGAAATAATAAAATCATCTTTAAAATCTACATTAAATATTGGAATGCTTAATATTGCTAGAATTGATTAACCTTTTATTTAATTTCAGGAAGGGAAATAAGCAGGGTGATTTATTATGTTTCTTCCTAGATAATTTGTTTAAAGAGATTTTTTTTTTTAAGCAGAAATAAACACAACACAAACTACAAGCAAACTTTTTTTTTTCTGGTCCCAGAGATGAATATCATCTTCATTACCATAATGATGAATATCTATTAAGCACTTCCTATGTGCCAAGCATTTTTCTACCCAGTTTTTGTAGCTATTCTCATGTTATCCTATTAGTACCTTCTGAAGGAAGTACTATTATTTTTTTCAGTTTTACAGATGAGGGAACTGAAGCCTCTTACCTGAGATTACACAGCTGGTAGGTGGTAGGACCAGCTACTTGGCCTTATTTACAATGATGGAAGCAATATGCAAGAGGGGGGAGAAAGGGAGGCGAAAATGTGCCTACTAAGGGTCAGTGCATGGAGGTTAATAAGTCTTTTATGAGTGGTAATTTTCCTTTTCTAATTTATCCTTTCTTGCTTTTATCAATATGACTTGGTTATCTTTTCGTGTGAGCAAAGAGATCGACCTCTTCCTTTTTAACACTTGAGTTGAGTGCAGACGGAGGAACCATAGATTATTTAACCAATTTCCTGTGGATGAGCATTTGGAATATTTCTAAATCTTCACAATCACATATATAGTGCTAGCTTAGTGAATATTCTTATTTATATATTTGTGTATGCCTGTTCTCTGATATTCCTGGTGGGTAGAATTGCCATGTGAAAGAGCATGGTTACTATTTGATATGTTCTTTTTAATAGATACTGCCAACTTGCCTTCACAAAAAGAAATGTAATTTCTGGTTTGTGCTCCAGTTCTTCTGGTAACATATTTTTGGGCTTTTGGTAAATCAGTGAATCTGAATGAGTCTCAGATGTATCATCTGTAAACCAGGGGTGGTAGGACTTATTGTCAATGTCTTTTGTGGAAATATGTACAACTAGAAGTTGAGCAAATGAAATTTTCCATATTTGACTATTTTTTAACCTACAAAACCAGAAAATTAATGTGCGTTCACCTAATGGCACATGAACTTCTGAAATACCTGTTTTTGGTACTCTGGCTTTTCTGAGCTAGATTTGTGTGTGAGATAAGGCTAGGCTGCAGTTACAAATTAACATCTGAAGCCTCAGTTGCTTAAAAAGTGCTTACTTCTCATTCACATTATATGTCCAAAGCAGGTGAGCAGAATTCCCAGCTCCACACAATTATGTAGGGGGCCATACTGATAGGCGCTCTGCCATCTTGTAACTGCAGCGATTTTCAACCTTTTTCATCTCATGGCACACATAAGCTAATAACTAAAATTCTGCTGCACACCAAAAAATACATTTTTTCCTATCTGATAAAAAATGGGTATAATTTTGACTCATTCACACTGGAAAGTTATTGCTGTGTTGGCTGTTATCATCTTTTTATTTGACAATCTAAGGGAAAAGAGGTCAGTGCCCCTGATTACATAGTCAGGTATTGCTTGTTTTAAAAATTCTTGTGGCATTCGGTTGAAAATCGCTGGTCTAGAACATGTAGTTTCCATGGTCCCATGCAGGGGAGGAGAGAGACTATGGAAATTCACACCTCCTCTTCAGTGCCTCAGTCCAGGAATGAAGCATATTTCTTTTAGTTGCAGTCCTTTGGTCACCATTAGTTACATGGACCTCACTCCAATGCATGGGAAGTTGGAAATGTTGTTTCCTGTGTCTAGCAAGAGGAAATGGCATGGTGAATCATAGCATTGCGCATGAGTTTGCTAGGGCTGCCATGACAAAGCACCACATAGTGGGAGGCTCATACAACAGAAATCGATTTCCTCCCAGTTCTGGAGGCTGTAAGTCCACAATCAAGTTGTTGGCAGAGTTGGTTTCTTCTCAGAGCCTCTCTCCTTGGCTGGTAGGTGGCCACCGTAGGGGAGGAAAAATAATTTTCCCTCCACTCTTCTAGGTTCTTGGCTGAGACCCCCTCCCCCACCCCCACCCCATTTAATAAAAGACAGATTAAAAGAAGAAAAACTTTTAAAATGACGCATGGGAGCCCCATAAGACTCAGAAGATACAAGACTCAAAAGGCAGCCAGACAATTGAGGCTTATATACTTACTATCCTGAGCTAAGGAAAGAAATAGGATCTGGGGCATCAAGCATGAAAGGCGAGAAGAGCAAATGTTTGGTGAGCAAAGGTTGCCCTGCCATGCAGAGAAGTCTCTCAGATGAGTAAGTGATTTCTGGCAATAGCTCTCTTCCTGGTGCAGGCCCCTTTCTATGCAACGTTTCCTGGCAAAAGGGCAACTTCTACTCTCTTTTCAGAGCTCCTCCTCTGTGCAGTTGCTGAAAAAATGATCAGCTCAAAATAATCCTTAAGCCAAGGAGGAATATTTTGGGGTGGCACATTCTGCTACCCTTCCCTGTCTTCTCTCTGCATCTTCACATGGTCTTCCCTCTGTCTGTGTCCTAACCTCTTCCTCTAAAGGCACCAGTCATACTGGAATAGGACCCACTCTAATAACTTTATTTAATATTAATCACCAGCTTTAGGCCCTATCTCCAAATACAGTTACATCCTGAGGTATCAGGGGCTAGGACTTCAATCTGTGAATTTGGGGGGTGGGGCACAATTCAGCACATAACACATTGTCTCTGTCAGATCGCACCGAGGTTTAGTCACCTTGTCTTTATCTGAGGAGACCAATTTGCTTCTGATGCCGCATTATGGAGTCTTCTCCCTCTTCACATCACATCCCCCCGTTGATTAACAAAGGTGTTATTTTCTGAGTTCCCTGGCTGTTGTTTAAAGGGGCACAATGTTGCTACTTACATCAAGTACCGGCGTTGAATCTAATGTGAGACACGGTGACTGTAGGTGAGAGGTGGTGAGCACGGTGGTTAAGAGCATGAACTCTGAAGCAGACCTCCTGGGTTCTAATTCCAGCTCCACCATTTACCCGTGTCAATTTAAGACCACCCAAACATGTAGAGAATTTTAATGAGTTTATTTGAGCCAAACTGACGACATATGCTGGAGAGCAAGATCTCAAATGCTCCAAAGAATAACAGTTTGCGTTTTCTTTTACGCATTTGTAACTAAGGAAGATTCCATGGAGATGGGGGAAAGCAAGGTGGAGATTGAATTGCAGGATAGTGAACAAGATTATGGGCTCTCTTGCGGGTGGTTACGGTTTATTTCAAAGGTGTGTTAACCTAGATGCACAGAAACAATGGACAGGGCTTACTCAAAGCATAGATAAAGCTGTTATTAAAAGGTTATATGTCTAGGGCATGACTATCCCCCATGACCTGCCCAGTTAGGAGTTTATGATCAGATCACCTGTGAGGTTACTTTTCATGGAATCTCTTTTTTCATCCACATCAGCAGTGTTTCCTCATATGGGAAGAGTAATACCTCACAGGGTTATTGTCATAATTAAATGAGATAAAGGAGGTAGAGTGCTTGGTATACACTAGGGTATGAAAATCGGTGGCTGTTATTACTTGCAATTTCAGAAGCTCCTGGCACCCTTCAGGCCCAATGTGATTGCCCCAGACCATGCCCCAAGGGCACAGACAACCCAGGGACTCTGCTACTCAAGCTGCCAGAGCCTCCAGTGCGTGCCTGAGAGGCATGTGTGCCTGATGGGATAGTCCTTGCATGACCACTTTGAAACTCCAACAGCTCACATCCAGTAAAGTCATAGGTTCACAATTAGATTTGAGAGCGGAAAACAAGCACAAGACTGTTCCCTTAAATAGCCCCTTAATATTATCATCCACACTTCAGTTGAAGCAAATAGGGTTGGCAGTTAAAATGATTTGTAAAAGCAGCATTTCTGTTTTTTTCTGAGATGTACCCTTTCCCATTGTAATGACCCTGGAATTGGGACATGTTCCACAGTCCATGGCACCTGAGAGTTAGGCCTGGAAACTGTTCCTATTAACCTGTCTGGGAAGATGACCGCAGACTGACCTTCTCACAGCATCTTTCCTTGGGAACATAGGACTTAAGATACGTGTGGATTGCTCAATACCTGTGGTGGATTATCTGTCTTATTGTGAAACTCCTATTGTGCAGATTCCTATGACTGCACCTGGACTGGGAGAGCTTGGAGTTGTCATGTGGCCTTGGGCCTGCAGGACTGGAGCAGTATAGAGGCCAGTAGGAAACCAAGACAGTAGCTTCCCTGGGGTAGGTGAACCATATACCTCATCCCCAGCAACTGTCCATCCCCCATGTGGTGGAGGGAAGCGAAGACTGCATTGTGGGTAGTTGCAGGGCCTCCCTATGAGACAGCAGATACTGTGCATACTTTATTCCTGCCCTTTTTCTTACCATAAAGCTGAGTGAAGTGCTAGATTAAAGCCAAGTGTGTCTTGTGACTTGATAGCCAGTCTGAATTCATGGCCACGGCTGCTGGTGGGGCAGCATCTTATCGATTTGTCTTGGCCAGGCAGTGGCTGTGATGCACTTGTCATTGCCAAGGAATGCGTCCACTCAGTTTTAGGCTTTAATCTTTTCAACAGATTTGATATTTCAGTCAACGTAGGTACATTGTTGCTAGTATGTGTTGAGTTTAATTGCTGGTTAAGATGACTTCAAAAGGTTCCACTGTGATTTGGCTTTGAAACAAAACATTGTTTTACGGTTATACAGCTATTGATAAAGCAAATATTTGTCATTGGAGGAATGATGCAATTTCAGTTTTGTTTTATCCTTTTGAAAAGTAGCAGCCAAGTGCTTTCAATAAAGAAAAGGTACCCACCAGTGCATAAAGCTAGATTCATGTTTTGTGATTTAGATATGTGCAAAAGGATTACCTATCACAAGTCAAATAATTAAACCAAAGGCAAGAGGAATGACCTAATTCCTCAGTATATATGAAAAAAATCAAAGCTGTGAGAGGCTAGTGGGACCAATTCTTGTGTCTTTAAAAATATGTGTGTGTGTGTGTGTGTGTGTTTATTTATTTTTTATTGATTTTTAGGGAGAGAGGAAGGGAGTGGGATAGAGAGAGAGAAACATCAATGGGCTGCCTCCTGCACGTCGCCTACTAGGGATCAAGCCCACAACTGCGCATGTGCCCTTACTGGTGACCTCTTAGTATATTGGTTGATGCTCAACCACTGAGCCACACTAGCCAGGCCAATTCTTGGATCATAAGTATAGGACTGTCATTAGGCCATTATATTATAGTTTAATGAGCAGCACTTTTTTCTTACTAGTACTTAAAGTGATGGTGTCTTAGATTTGATGACATACGGCAAAAGTTTTGAAGAAGGGAATGGAACCCAGGTGTCCTGTCTCTCAAGCAGTCCATTTTCCCCTGGCGACACCAAGGTACACTTCCTCTGACCTGGGTATTGTCAGACCCCAGCTTCCATAATGGTGACGTAGGTCACTTGCTTGACCCAGAGATTGCACACCTCCGTAGGAGTGAGGAGGCCAGGAAGCAAAACTTAGGAGGCCCTTAAGTTAAGTGCAGGGCCAGCATCCGAGAGTAAGTGCCTCCTTACGTTTTGTGGCCTAGCTGCCTTGCTTGCCGTACACTAGTCCCTTACCCTAGTTGATCATTGAGTTTTCAAAAATTTTCCTAGATGACTAAGAAAATTAAACTGAGATACAAATGGGTGAAAAAGCAATCGTGTAGCACACATGGCCAGCCAATATTTTTCACTGTAAATAGTACTCCTGAGAGAGATCTAGGGAGAGCATTACTGAGAAAATGGTTGGGACATTGCTGGGAAAGTGACCTAATAAATGTGTTAATACTGCATGAGTTCTTTACCTTGTACATATGTGCAATTAGCCATGGCTTATTAAATAATAGGAAAAATGATTTCTCTAAGTTTTTAGGATCTGTTTTCTAGTTCCATTTAGTTCTGTTTTTCTTTTTTAAAGAAAATTCTCAAGACCTTCTTCCTTGCAATGAAATGGAATTTAAAAAGGAAAATTAAATACTTCAGGTAGCTTTCATCAAATTTCCTCTGTTTTGAAAACTGCACAACAGATTCTTTAGAAGGTTGAGGAGTTCTAGATCCTGTCCTAGCAAGATTGAGATAAATAATATTGACAAAGGGTTTACTAGGAGCCTCTTTGTCAAACAGCCCATCCAACAGCATTTCTGCCTGAAGCACATAATTTTTTTAATACACATTTTCAGGTCTTGAAGAGCAAGAACTTGGGTTTATCCCAGATTAGCATTTTCTGAGGGACAGCAGCCACTGAAGTATTTTCGCCGTCTGTCTTTTATTGAGCAGGCTTTTCCTTTAAGAGAGGGCATTTCAGATCTTTTGACATGGCATGCACTGGAGTTCTCAACAAGCTGTCACTCATGTTGTGGGAATACATTCTGTCAGAAAGGCCACAGCTCACCCAGATCCCGTGGCTGCAGGGATTGCTCAAGAGGAAGGGAAGCGGGAAGATAGTGATGGAAGAAGATAGGGATGGGAGAAGACAGTGAAAGAAGTAGAGGGGAGGGCTGCTTGGAGGAAGAAGAGTGTGCTGTGCCCCAGCCCTTTTGCATCGCAGCATGTAGAGGACAATGACAGTGCTGTCTGGAACAGGGGAGTCAGGGGACAGGCTCTGTGTGCACTCCACCCTGCATGGATGGCCCGAGGGCTGAGAGAATCAATATCATGTTGTGCTGTCACAGTTTGGTCAGCACATTGGAGTGGAAAATGTGGCCTTTAGAGGAGGGAGGGAGAGGACTGCTGAGTTGTCCATCCTCACCTGCCTCAAACACCCAGATGGCCTCTTGCCTTGACTCAGGTGTAGCTGGCCTTCCTGTTTCTTCCAAAGCCCTGCCTTTAGGGGCATATGCTTGGTCTGCAGGACTTGTCTCTGTCCACGCAAGATCTGGAGGTCAGACTGGAGCAGTGGAGGAGGGTGCAGGCAGCTGAGGATGGTCACTTCTTCCCTCTGCCTTATCATCTGTAGAAGGAGCAGGCTTCTATTGTTCATACAACAAGTAATTATTGAGCATCCAGTGTGTGTCAGACAAAGTTTCTCACCTCTTGGGATTTACCTTCTGGTGTGGAGAGATGCTAAAGAATGAAAGAGAAAGTCAGATGGTGGTATGTGCCCCAGAGGAGATAAAGCAGGAAAGAACTCCCAAGATGGCATGAAAAAATTTTGCTTTATTAAGAGTAGTCAGAGAAGGCCTCCCTGGAAAAGTAACATTTGAGCTGAGGCCTGAAGGAAGTGGCTAGTAAGCCAGGTGGATAGTTGGGAAGCACATTCCAAGCAAGAGGAATAGCAGATGCAAAGGCCTTCAAGGTGTGCGTCTGAATGTTCAAAGTACAGCAAGGTGACCAGGGTGGCATGAAAGTGAGAGCAAGGGCAGGGAAATAGGAGCTGAGATCAGAGAGGTCATGGAGGGCCAGGCTGCAGAGGACCTTGCATGCTGTAAAGATACACCATTAAAGTTTGTAATTTGTGAGTTTTGACAGAATTTGTCATATAATATGTCCATATAATCATTACCACAATCTAAATATAAAACAGTTCTATCATCCTGTCCCTTGTGATCCTTCCCAGTCCATTCTCAACCTTTACCATAAATTTCAAGTAGCCACTGATCTGTTTATTCTGGTAGACTAGATTTATCTTTCTCTGGAGTTTCATATCAATGAAATCATAAATGTCGCCTTTTGTGTTTGTCTTCTTTCACCTTGTGTAATGATTTTGACATTTGTCCCTGTTGCCATGTGTATCAGTCGTTTATCACATTTTATCATTGAGTAGTATTCCATATTACGAATGTGCTATAATTCATTTATTTATCCACCTGGTAATGAAAACATGCATTGTTTCCAGTTTTTGACTATTATTTTTAAAGCTATTGTGGACAAGCCTTTTGGGCATATGTTTCCATTTCTCTTGGGTGAATGCTTCGAAGTGAAACTTCATGGTTATCTGGTAAGTATCTATATATATATATAGAAGCCTAAGCAATCACTCGACCGTTCAACCAGTAGCTATGACATGCACAGACCACCAGGGGGCAGACCCTCAACGCACAGGCATGGAAACATGGAACAGACTGATGAATCTCAGAGGGAAAGGGGGCAGGAAGAGATTAACCAAAGATCTGATATGCATACTAGATGCCCGATGCACGGATTGGTGCACTGGTGGGGTCCCTCGGCCTGGCCTGCGGGGATCGTGCTGAAACTAGCAGTCCGACATCCTCAGAGGGGTCCCAGATTGTGAGAGGGCGCAGGCCAGGCCGAGGTACCCCACCGGTGCACAAATCCATGCACCAGGCCTCTAGTTGTTTAATAAAACACCCAGACTCTTTTCCAAAAGTGATTATACCAATTTACATTCCCATCAGCAACGTATGAGCATCCTAGTCGCTCTACATCCTTGTTATCACTTGGTATTGTCAGTCTTTTACATTTAAGCCATTTTAATAGGTGTATAGTGATATCACATTGTGGTTTTACTTGCATCTCACTGATGCCTAATGATGCTGAGCATTTTTTCCACGTGCTTACTAGCCATTTTAACGTCTTATATTGTGAAGTGTATTCCAAATGTTTTGTTCAATTTTTAATTGAGTTATTTGCCTTCTGATTATTTATTATAAGAATTTTTAATGTATTCTTTATTTGTTATTGATTTCAGACAGAGGAAGGGAGAGAGAGAAACATCAATCAGTTGCCTCCCACACACACCCTAGTCGGGAATTGAACCTGTAACCTGGGTATGTGCCCTGACCTGGAATCAAACCCGCAACCTTTTTGGTCTCCTGGATGACGATGCTCAACCAACTGAGCAGCCTGGCCAGGGCTTTATATATTCTTGATACCAGTCTTTAAATATATATTTCTTCTAGTCTTTGACTTGCCTTTTAATTTTCTTAAAGTTATCTTTAAAAGAGCAGTCTTTTACAATTTCGATGAATTTCCGTTTATCTTCTTTTTACGGTCTATGCATTTTATATTCTTTCTAAGAAATCTTTGCCTACTTCAATTTTTAAAGATTGTCTCCTGTGTTTACTTCTAGAAATCTTTTAATTTTAGCTTCTTTAGTTCTGTGGTCGAGGTCATATTTGTGTATGGTGTAAGGTAAGGGTTGCGGTTATTTTTTTTGTTTTTGCATGTGGCTATCTGGTCATTCTAGCACAATTGTTTAAAAAATTATACTTTCTCCATTTAATTATTGTGGCACTTTCATTGTGAATCAATTTCTCCTAAAAACACGAGTTTATATATAGACACTCTTCTGTTCCATTGATTTCTTTGCCTGTCTTATGCCAGTACCACTCTGTCTTGATTACGATAGCTTTATATTAAATTTAAAACTCAAGTATTGTTTATTTTCCAATTTTGTTCTTTTTTTCAAAAGAACATTTGGCGATTTTAGATCCTTTACATATCTACACAAGTTTTAGAAATTACTTTGCCAATTTCTACAAAACTGAAGCCCTGCTATGGTTTGGTTGGAATTGTATTGCGTCTATAGATCAATGGAGGGAGATTGACATATCAGCAATATTGAGTTTTCTAATACAAGGACATTTAATATATTTATATCTATTAAATTAGGAATTCCTAATTTCTCTCTCTTTTTTAAAAATATATTTTATTGAGTTGTTACAGAGAGGAAAGGAGAGAGATAGAGAGCCAGAAACATCGATGAGAGAGAAACATCGACCAGCTGCCTCCTGCACACTCCCCACTGGGGATGTGCCCGCAACCAAGGTACATGCCCTTGACCGGAATCGAACCTGGGACCCTTCAGTCCGCAGGCCGACGCTCTATCCACTGAGCCAAACTGGTTTCAGCCCTAATTTCTCTTAGTAGTGTGTTGTAGCTTTCCGTGTGGAGATCTAGGGAGAAATTTTTATGCTTTTTAATAGAATTGTAAATAATATTTTAAATTTCAATTTTCAATTGCTCATTGTTAGTATATAGTATACAATTAATTTTTGTTCACTGATCTGTATGTTGTAATTTTGCTAAATTCACATGTTTTAGCAGCTTTTTTGGTAATCTTTAGGATTTTCTATGTGTACAATTGTGTTTTCTGTGAATAAATGCAGTTCTACTTCTTCCTTTTCAATCTGAGAATGTGTTATTTCTTTTTCCTCCTTTATTGTAGTGGTTAGAGACTCCAATATAGTCTTGGTGATAATGTACATCTGTGCCTTGTTCCTGATCTTGGAGAAAAGCAATCTTTCACTTTTAAGTTTGATGCTTGCTGTAAGTTTTTCATAGATGCTTTTTATCACATTGAAAAAGTTCCTTTCCATAACTGATTGAGAGTTCTTGTCATGAATAGGTAGCAAGTCTGTCAAGTGTTTTTCACCAATCTGTTGAGATGATAGTATCTTTTTTCCACCTTATTCTGTTAAAGTGGTGAACTTGATTGATTTTTTTATTGTGGTAAATACACATAGCATTAAGCTTACCATTATAACCATTTTAAAGTACACAATTCAATAGTATTAACTATGTTTACAATGTTGTGCAACCACCACTACTGTGTAGTTCCAAAACATTTTTATCACTTGAAAAGGAAATCCCATGCCCATTAGGCAATCACTCCTATTCATCCCTTCCCTTGGCCCCTGGCAACCATAAATCTGCTTTCTGTCTCTGGATTTGCCTGTTCTGGATATTTTTTATAATAAAACCATTGTTTGTGTTATTTGTGTTTGGCTTATTTCACTTAGCATAATGCTTTCAAGGTTCATCTACATTGTATCTCGTATCAATACTTTTTTATGGCTGAATAATCGTGTAGTTTACCACATTTTGCTTATTCATTCATCTGTTAATAACCATTTGGGTTATTTCCACCTTTTGGCTCTTGTGAATACTGCTGCTTTGAACACTCATGTAAAAGTTTTTGAACATCTTTTATTAATTCTTGTGGGGATATCCTATCTAATAAAGAGGGAATATGCAAATTGACTATAACTCCATAACAAAGATGGCGGCACCCACAGCCAATAAGGAGGGAATATGCAAATTGAGGGTCACTCTGTGACAAAGATGGTGGCAGCAGGGCCGGGACACTTGAGTTTGTCGCCATGACGACAACACAGGCGTTTCACCCCGTCCCGCCCGGCAGAGGGCCTGTGGTTTCTAATGAGAAGTTTGTCATTCTTAGCTTTGTTCCTCTGTATTTATTATGTCCTTTTTCTCTGGATCCTTTTAAGATTTTCTTTTTTAAGCTTTTAAAGGTACATCTGGCGTCTTCTTTTTATAAACATTCTTTAACCTTATTATGAAGGCATGACCCACTGGGTTCTCTACTAGTGCCCTGAGTGGTCAGTAAGGACCCTCTGCTCTGGCTGGTGAGAACTTGGATGGCTCCCAGTTTATCCGAGCTCTGTGAATTGTTCAGCTTACAGCTTTCCAGTCACTTTCTTCCTGGTCTGTGGAATTTCACCCTGATCATGCATATTTTGGTATCTAGCAAACTTTCAAGTGCCCCTAATGTTCCTTGTTTATATAGCTTTCTCTTTCTGAAACTCTGCCCATAAATTCCAGCCACATAAGCCTGTCCAAACTCTGATTTCTGTTACCTCCAGTCAGCCATACCACTGGATTCTGCCTGGGGTTCCTTCCCTGCTCCAAGGTGTGGACTGTGCCTCTAGGGTGAAAGCTGAGGTACTGTATACCTCATGTTTCCCTTCTCTAAGGGATGACAGTCCTGAGTGCCTATTGTGTGATGTCTGAAGATATTTGTTCCATGTTTTATCTGGGTTTTTTTTTTTTAGCTATTAATGGCAGGAGTGTAAAATTGGTCCCTGTTTCATCATCATAGCCAGAAATAAGTCCATGCAACAAATATTTATTTATGATCCTACACAAACGGTTGCCATCTTATTGTTGACACTATTGTAATGTTGTTGACACTATTACAGATGTCCCCATTTTCCTCCCTTTTGTCCCCCTCCACCCAGCTCCCACCACCTCCACCCCAGGCCTTCAGCACATCTATTTGAAGATGTACTCTGAGATGTTTTGTGTTCTTTTTCCTCATTCTTCTTCCATACTTAAAAAAATGAACTAGTATGGATATTGCAAAGTAACTTGGAAGAGCTTCATTACATTGTTTATGTTTATTATTGCAGAATTGTCTGTTTCCATGGTGGTTTCTATGCATAATCTCATTTCCCACACACCCACTCCAAATGGGGCTCTTGTGACTTTTTGATACAGTATATAGGCTCCAAAATGACTCTCAGACCTTCCCCACAAGTAATTTCTCAGCCCCTCATAACTGGAGTTCTAAGAGTGGCCATACAAGCCTTCCTTCTTGAGGATATAGCATATCTAACCCATTAGTATATATGTTTTATATTCACTTGTGTATACAGGACATACAATATATTAAAAGTACAATTAATGTGGAAATTTATGCTATCTGAATTATAGTGAACTATGAGTTTCTTACAGAACTTTCTGAAATTTAGTGCTTAAAATGCCTTATAAATGTATAGATGTCGAGGCTGGGCTACATCATTCACAAAAGTGTTAAGAGAAGGAAAATCTTAAATCCTGGCTTGATTCCCTAATTTAACAATAGGAGATTATTCTCACACTACTTTTATCCTAACATGCCATTTTCATTTCTAAACTTTAGGGAATTTTTTATTGTTGATATTATTACAGATGTCCTTGTTTTCCTCCCCTTTGCCCCCCCTCTGTCGAGTAAGACTCCCTCCACGTTCTCCGTGGAGTAGGGTTCGGTATCTGAAAGAGGAGCCGCACAACAAATGAGAGAAAAAGACACGAGATAATTTTGCAATATTGGGGGACCAGGTGGCAAGTCCCAAAGGACTTCCTCCGTGCTCAGGCCTCACCAAGCTTTTATTGATCTGGGATGCACCCATAGCATAGCCCTTAGGCAGGTGACCCCCTAGTAACAAGCAGACTAGCCCATCAGCAAGGATTTACATAATAATAAATGGGGGAGTAGTTTCAGCTACCACTGTCTGGACAAACAGAGGTGGCTCCTAGCTCTGACCTTTGCTAGGGCTTCAAAGACACCCAGCCTTGGGGGGGGGGGGGGCGTTCTCTGTCTATGCTTATCAGATAGTGAAGGCAATAAACAGTTTCCCACACCCCTCCACCCAGCCCCCATAACCCCTAACCCAGGCCTTCACCACATTATTGTCTGTATCTGTGGGTTATGCATATATGCATATAAGTTCTTTGGTTAATCTTTTCCAGTCTTCCCCACATCCCTTCCCTCTGAGATCTGTCAGTCTGTTCCATGTAACCATGCCTCTGGTCCTGTTTTGTTCATCAACTTATTTTGTTTATTAGATTCCACATATAAGTGAGGTCGTGTGGTATGTGTCTTTCTATGGCTGATTTCACTTAGCATAATAATCTCCAGGTCCACCAATGCTGTGGCAAAGGGTAAGAGTTCCTTCTTTTTTTTTTTTTATAGATGTGTAGTATTCTATTGTGTAAAATGTACCACATCCTTTTTATCCACTCATCTACTGATGGTACTTGGGCTGTTTCCAGATCTTGGCAATTGTAAATAATGATGCTATGAACATAAGGGTGCATATATTCTTTCTGATTGGTGTTTCGGGATTTTTAGGATATATTCCTAGAAGTGGGATCACTGGGTCAGATGACAGTCCATCTTTAATTTATGAGGAAGGGAGTTTTCTTTTTCTTTTAAAGCTGATGTTTATGTTGGTAATTTAAAAAACTCCCCCATTAAGAAGAATCTGAATCTTATCTTTTAGATCTCAGTGAGAAATGCCTTAGCCATATATAGGTTTTTAAGGGCTATGTAGAATTTTTATAACTAGCGGCCTGGTGCACGAATTTGTGCACCAGTGGGGTCCCTCAGCCTAGTGCACAATCGGGCTGGGGAGGGACGCAGGAGGTTGGCCAGCCAGGGAGGAACCGAGGGAGGGCACCTGAGCATGTACCTCCAGTCTCGCTCAGTCCCGATTGGCCGGACCCCAGCAGCAAGCTAACCTACCTGTCGGAGCTTCTGCCCCCTGGTGGTCAGTGCACATCACAGCGAGCAGTTGAGTGGCCTTGGCATATAATTATAGCATATTACACTTTAATTGGTTGAACAGCCGACCTGACAACCAGACACTTAGCATATTAGGCTTTTGTTATATAGGATAAGTGATGACTTTGTGCTCAGCAGAAAGCAAGTAATTCCTTAGCTGTGCTTGGTGGGAAATTCAGGTTAACAGTAAACAGAGAGAAAGATTTTATATTCAAAGGGTAAAAGAAGAGAAGCATACAGACATACATAATACGCACAGAGATTTTATACAGGGATAAAACACGGAAAGCCACCTCCTCAATGGTAGCCCTTATTATTATTGTTATTCAGCCAGTGTTCTGAAAATAATTTTATTTGCTTTATGTACTTACACTGACTTGAATTCACATAGTTTTCCTCCTCCCAATCTTCAGGACACTGCTTTCTAGAACTTTATTTATTGTTCCTAAAAGTTAGTTGATGTTTACATTTCTAGGCTTGAATACTATATATTAAGAAAAAGAAAAAAATCAATGCCTCTACTGTACATCTATATAGTTCTGCTGTGTGCATTTGAACACTGTTTACTTCTATAACCCCCTCCTCCACCCCCCACCCCCTACCTTCTCATGTTTCAGAAAGGGCAAGACTGTTTTTTATTTTTATCTCACCTGAGGATATGTTTTTTTCATTGATTCCAGAGAGAGGAAAGGAGTGTGGGGGGTGGGGTAGGGAGATAGAGATAGATAGATAGTTAGAGAAACATTGATGTTAGAGAGAAACATCGATTGGTTGCCTTCCATACATATCCCAACTGAGGTTCAAACCCACAACCTGGGTATGTGCCCTGACTGGGAATAGAACCTGAGACCCTTCAGTGCACGGGATGACACTAATCAACTGAGCGACACCCGGCCAGGGCAGGGCAAGATTCTTGAAAACTTGTCCTTAGAAGTCCCTGCGTTAGAGGGACAGCCCTAAAATCCACAACTTTACAATTCCTATAAATTGCCAGATGATAGTGATTTGTGACATTTCTTTGTACAATGAAACACTCAGGTTTAAGCACAAATTATATTATGCTTTAGAAAAGAAAGCATCACAGGTGAAGGTTTTGTTTTTTTAGTCATTGTTTTTGTTTTGCAATATCTTACTTTGTGTATAGCAGTAGTTTTCAAAGTATGAGCTGAGATCAGTAGCATCAGTTTCTTTTGGAAACTAGTTTGAAGTGCAAATTCTCAGACCCTGAAATATTTTTTTTAGCAAATCTGATGTATGCTAAAGTTTGACAGCTGCTGGTATGGAGTTCCCTGGAAAGTATCCTATATCTAACTTAATTTATTACAAAGCCACATCATATGAGGGATGAAGAAACAATTAGTCATGCCCCCAGCTACTGTTGCCTCGGAGATGTTTCATGGTGTAACATGGGGAGTGTCATGCTGCTGAGCAAATGTCAAACTTGGAGAAGGAAGAAACTTTCTGCTAGAAGCCTTCTAGAACACTTCCTTTCACAGCTCCAGTAGCCAGAGGCAGAGGATTAAGACATCAAAACCACAGAAGGTGCTAATGCAGGGCCCTTGGGCTTAACTGCAGCCTGTAGGCACCTTTAACTAGTTAAGAAGTAAAATTTCAAGGCTCAAAAGCCGTCCTTGAAATAGAAGTACCAAAAGACAGAATTTAGCAATCTGGACATGAAGCAAGAAACTATTACTCCTGTGTAGACCATACTGTAGAGAAACCCAAGGAAGTCTTGGCAAATAGACTGTTTCCTTAGCCACACTGGAAAAGGGGGCCATGCACTTCTTAGTGTGGGGCGTCTGGAAGCTGACATAGGGCCCCTCTTGCAGTGTTGGTCATATGGCCTTTTCTCCTGAGCGCGCCTGGAGAGAGAGAGGGAGAGAGCTCTGGTGTATCTTCCTCTTCTTAATAAGAAAACCAGTCCTACTGGATTAAGACCTCACTCTTATGACCTCATTTAACATAAATTTCCTCCTTAAAGGCCCTCTTTTCAAATACATTCACATTGGGATTTGGGGCTTCAACATATGAACTTATGAGCGGGACACGATTCAGTCCATAACAGCCCTTATTATCCAGTTCCGGGATTATTACAGCTCTTTTTTAAAAAACATATATTTTATTGATTTTTTACAGAGAGGAAGGGAGAGAGATAGAGAGTTAGAAACACCAATGAGAGAGAAACATCGTTCAGCTGCCTCCTGCACATCTCCTACTGGGGATGTGCCCGCAGCCCTGGTACATGCCCTTGACTGGCATCGAACCCGGGACCTTTCAGTCCGCAGGCTGATGCTCTATCCACTGAGCCAAACTGGTCAGGGCTTATTATAGCTCTTTACTGATCCTCATTCCTGACTCCTTTCACCAGTCCTTTTTGAATATGAAACTAGACTTATCTCAGTAAAACAGCACTTGTAAAGCACAGTCTTATTGAAAATCTTCAGTGATTCCCAATGACTAGAATTTCACCAAACACCCCAGTCTGGCATTTGGTTGGGTCCCTGGTCAGAGTCTACCTTGTCAGCCAAAATAATGCTATTCTCTTCCCCCATACCACACACCTTTTGAATAATCTATTTCAGTGTCCTTCGACCATTCCATGTATGTTCCCAACTCGAGGTCTTCCCTCCCATTATTCTCTCCGGATTATCCTCTTTTTCACTTATTCAAACACCACCTTTTTTCCCAAGTGCCATACCCCATCTCCTCCGTGACATCTTCTGCATCACTTCCACTTACACCCACAGTGATCTTTCTTTCTGGGCTTGGGTTATGTTTTTATAGTAAGTGTTAACACACTTCCATTGTGTATATCTGTGTCCCTGATGGAGCTGCCAGAGAGCCAGTACTGAGGATCTTACTTTTCTGTGTCCTCACAGTGCCTGGCATAGTGGTAGGTATTCAAACAATGTTCTAATTGTGTGGATGAGTGGATAGAGGGAGAGAAAGAATGATAATCCTTTGATAACGTTTTCTGAGAATCTTAGCTTTCATCTCCTGAGAAAATGTCCATAACCCTATCCAAGTCTCTTTCTATCACATCAACCTATTTTAGATCCCCATATAACCTTCACCACTACCTGAGAATATTATTGTTTGTTCTTCCAACCCTCCATAATAAATATTCTCTATTCCATCAGCCTAAGAGGCTGTTTATGTCTTATTCCCCAGAGCTTAGTTAGTATCTGACACACAGTTACTACTCAGTAAATATTTGCTGAACAAATGAATGAATGGATGATTTTGGCATTGTGTAGTGTAATGAAATCTTTTGGAGTGGAAGGTATGCCTAGCAAAGTGCGCGTGCAGGCAGAAGAGGGCCTGCTCAGAAATCTGAACCTTTTTCTTATTACCCATCAGGCATTTAGGAAATGTCATACTAATTCAGAAATGAATATACTTTGCTTTACATAGTGTATATCTTAAGTCAAATAGGTGTGAATTAATAATTTGTACCCTGACTTAGACTACCGAAAACCTCAAAGTGCTTATTGATAAACAAGAGTATTTATGCAGTCATGTAGTCTACTATTTTTTTTTTAAAGCCAATGTTTAAACATTGGACAAACACAAATTTATTTTGTAAGACAATGGGTTTGTTTTCTAAATCTAGATTTTTCACATGGGAAGTTTTATTTTTTAAAATATATGTATTTTATTGATTTCAGATTGGAAGGGAAAAGGAGAGAGAGATAGAAACATCAATGATGAGAGAGAATCATTGATCAGCTGCCTCCTGCATGCCCACAGCTGGGGATCGAGCCCACAACCATGGGCCCTGACGGGGAATGGAACTGTGATCTCCTGGTTCATAAGTCAGTTGATGCTCAACCACTGAGCTACGCCGGCCAGGCATGGGGAGTTTTCTTAAGGTGGTAGAACGACAGTAACTTCCACTACATATAGAAGAAATTTCAGGGTCCTCCACCTTCTGTCTTCTTTCTTCCTCCTTTAATTCTGCCAGTGACTTGTCTGAGGTTCTACAGCTCTAAAAGGCAGCGCCATGGTTCAGATTCACCCTTCTCACTCTGAGTTCAATGAACCCTCCACAGCATTCCACTGTACCTGGCTACCTAATTAACTATATCATTCCACTTACCAGGTGGTTAGATTTCCAATAAGCTCCACCACTAGGAAAGTAGTTTTAATCCAGAAGATCTGGAAGGTTGATTGGTTGATTAAATATTTGGTTATCTAAAGATTAACCAGAAAACTGCTATTGTTTTAACCTTTATAGTTATGAATCATTCAGAACATATTAGTCACACTTTCTGCTTCTTTAGGAATTCTGGAAGAGTCATACCATCTTAGAATGGGGAGGAACCTTAGTTTTTCAGAGTCTTGCAGTGCCTCTGGGCCATAATTCTGAAAGAAAGTCTTATTTAATATTAGTATAAAACATGCAAGCTGCCGAAACCGGTTTGGCTCAGTGGATGGAGCGTCGGCCTGCGGACTGAAGGGTCCCGGGTTCGATTCCGGTCAAGGGCATGTACCTGGGTTGCGGGCACATCCCCAGTGGGAGGTGTGCAGGAGGCAACTGATTGATGTTTCTCTCCCATCAATGTTTCTAGCTCTCTATCTCTCTCCCTTCCTCTCTGTAAAAAATCAATAAAATATATTTAAAAAAAAAACATGCAAGCTATTCAGATGACCCTGGACATAGCTGAGGTTTAGTTTTTAAAGAAATTTCTGATTTAGTTGGCTTTCTTTTATTTCTTGGACATTGACTGCAAGTTTTTTTTTTTTTTTTCACTTAATTCAATTTTTTGATAATGTTTGTCTTTCTGGCTTTATTCTGTAACTTGAACCTACATTTTGTCTGCAGTGCCTACGCTTGTAGATGGCTGTTATCCTGGGATACATGGAAACTGTGACATGGGAATTGGTCCAGAAGTCACTTACACGAGCAAGCACTCAGGCTTCAGAGCTAAGCGAGAGGGAGATTTCAGCGAAACCATCTCTCCTCCATTTGCACATTTCTACATGTTTCAGTGACCAGGTCTGTGCCAGCCATGGGGGCAGGTTACACATTCCCACTGCAAACACTTGGTGCAGAGTAGAGGGCTGCACTATTTTTTTTTCCTTTCAGTAAGCCAGAATTGGCAGTGGAAGTGTGTCTGAGGAAGACATTGAAAGTATTGGCTCCTCAGGGACAGGGAGGAAGTATGTATGCCTCGTGCATTTCCCTCATTCCGTCTCCTGTCCCACAGAAGAGTCACAGTCAGCGAAAGGCACTGGTCCCAGTATAAAACGCCCCATTAAACATACGTAAGCAGCTCGGCCCTATTCACCAGTGACCTTGAGGTTATCTACTCTGTGAAGGCTTAATCTTTTTTCTTTTTTTTCCAATATTTTTAAATTGACTTTTAGAGAGAGAGGAAGGGAGCGGGATAGAGAGATAGAAGCATTGATGAGAGAGGATCATCATGGATTGGCTGCCTCCTGCACACCCTCTATTGGAGATTGAGCCTGCAACCCAGCCATGTGTCCTGACTGGGAATCAAACCAGTGACCACTTGGTTCCTGGGCCGATGCTCAACCTTTGAGTGACACCGGCTGCGCTTTTTTTCTTTGTTAATGTAGAAAGTTTAACCTAAATTTGTTTCTGTGTGACGTGTCCCTTCAAGATTGAGCCCTTCGTTTTCTCCACCAGAAAACTGGTTGTAATTACAATTTTATCATAGTTTTCTTGCCTTCTCTTCTCTGCGTAGTTTCATTATAGTAACCACATTCCTAGAGAAAACCCCGAAAGTAGACATGTGGCATGAAATTTAGCCTAGCTGTAAATTAAAAAAAAAATGGCTGCCATTGGCAGCTCCCTGAGGGATAATGACTAAAATGCGTATATAGAAGAGAATCCTAGCTACACTTTAAGAACAATTAGTTCGTGACTTAGCGTTACATCAGGGGTTGGTCTGGAGACCAGTGATTTTATCGTTTAACTGATGATGGTTGTCCAGATTCTGAACGGTCCCTTGGAAGTAGAGCGGACAGCCACCATCAGGCTGAGTCCTGTTTTAGGTGAATGGCTGTCCTTGTTTCTCAGTCTTGGCCATGCAGTGTGGGGTTCTTATAGACATGGACAGGGACAAGGGAGCATGGGCCCAGGCAGCCTGGAAGGAGCCTGGGTGGAAGCTGTGCTACCAGGAAAGAAGGACTCTCTCCTCCAGCTGGCGTAGTGCTGCCCGCAGCAAGCCCTCAGCTCAGCGGTCAGTCCCATGAAGGGATCGCCTCAGCTGAAGAGAGCCACCTTGCCTGAGGTTGCTGAGATGGCCATTTTCGGACATCTACAGCCATGCCAAATTTCATGCCACATGTCTACTTTCAGAGTTTTCTCTTGGAATGCGGTTACTATAATAAAACTGCCCAGAGAAGAGAAGGCAAGAAGACTATGATAAACCCAGTCTTACAGCCAGCTTTCTGGTGGAGAAAATTAGATGGTGAGTAACTCCTGATCCATGTGGGGTTAATAAAGGCCCCTCCTCCTGGCTCCACCTCAGGACAATGCTGAAGCACCCTCCCAGCTTCAGGATCTTCCCTGTAGACAAGCCTGAGGCTTTCATTGAGACTGTGCTATCCCAGCTCAATTTCTCCCTCTGCTCAATCTTTCCTCCCTCTTTGCCCCCCTCACCCCCTCTCTACTTCCCTCCTCCTTCCTTTCTTTCCAGATATTGATTCCAAGATGGAAAGTCAAAATATTAAACTGAGAAGAGAAACAAAGAAGAATTAGATTAGAATTCTAATATCTAATTTGGGATTTGGAGTGACGCCTTGATTCTCTATGAAGGTTAGAAACTGTTATTTGAAGCCTTCATCCAATCACTTCAAAGGTCGGCGTTAGGGGTAGAGAAAGAAAAGGAAGAATCGAGTAAATGATTTCAATTGGAGACTTTGTGCTTTGCATTGTAACTGTTCTTGCCCTTGCTCTTATAAGCAACTCTACCTTGAGTCCTTTCTTAGATCATCTCATGTCTCCCGGTGCAGCAGGCAGGAATCACTGAAAGATCCAGTGGATAAATGGGCAGTGGTACCTCCCAGTTCTACCTCACAGTTCACATCCGGGGAGAATGAATAGCAGCCTTGCTTCTAAAGGTGTTCTTACTCTCCTTGAGTGAAGCTTAGCCGTGTATCCTCCCTCAGGGGAGTGATGGAAGGCGCATTTGACTGCCCTGCCCAGAGTGTGAGCAAGAGCCGTTGACAACTGGAGACTGGATGGGGTAAAGCCAGGGTGAAAATTTAGCGACACCCAGGAAAGAGTTGAAAACTCTGGAGGACAAAACCAAGAACCACACGGGGAGTTTCTTTGTGTTTATTTCCTTGGATCTTAGGAGAATGTGTGTGTTTAAGTGTTCCTTCCTCTGTAGGCCCCCACCCCTGGGCATGAACATCCAGGTCATGAGTAGATGTGGAATGGACTTAAGTAGTCCGAGTCGCCATCCAACTTAGCCTTCAGAGTGGAAGGCTTGGGGGACTGTGGAAGCGTGAGGTCTCTCCTTAGCGTTCTGCGTGTACTGGGAGGTGACCAAATCCGATGGGTGGGTTTGGGCTATGGGGTTCCTACGATTTCTGGATGGCGTCCTGACGTTTTGCTCAGGGATGTGTTAAGTGTCTTCATGAAAGGCTTATTACGGTGCCCCCCCGCCCGCCCCCCCAGCCCCCCGCCCCCCCCCCCCCAACCCCCCGCCCTTCAGGCCCGGCCGGTGTGTGTTGCAGGGGGAAGAGAGGCTGGGGCACTGGAGGGCGGCACCAGGATGGTGCCTTTGGACGGTGGGGGGGGGCGGGGGGGAAGGCGGCTGAAGCGTGGTGCCGGCGGCCACGCACTGGAGCCCCGCGGACCCAGCCGAGTGGCGGGCACGCTCGCCCAACCGGGGAGCCGGGGAGCGGCGGGCGGGGCCGCGGGGCGCAGTGAGGCCGGAGCGGCAGTAGCTGCGGAGCGGGGGCACCTGAGGAGGGAGGAGGACGGGCGCGGTCTGAAAAGTGGGGAAAGAAGAAGCAGACAGGCGGGCGGGCGCCCTGGCCCGGGGGTCACGGGCGCGGGAGCCCGGCGAGGTGGAGCTGGGCGGCGGCGCGGGCCGAGCCGAGGGAGGAGGGGCGGGCGGAGGCGCGGGGAGCGTGTTTGGGGCGCCGCGGCAGGGAGGGTGGCGGCTGCCGGTGCGCGCTGGGCGCCGTGTGTGCGCGCTCCTCCGCTCAGGGAGGAAGATGGCCCAGAAGGGAAAGTTGGGGTGACGCGCGCGGCCCCCCGGAGGCTTGGCTGGGGACGCCGCAGTGAGCCCGACGGAGCGGCGGCCAGACAGGCCAGGGGGCGCGCAGTCCCGGCGCTGCCACTGCCGCCGAGGCGCCCGCCCCCTCACTGCAGGTGGCGGCGGGGGCGCCGGGTCCGGGCGCGCGGGGGAGCCCGGCCAAGGGATGGGCTGCGCCCCCAGCATCCACGTTTCGCAGAGCGGCGTGATCTACTGCCGGGACTCGGACGAGTCCAACTCGCCCCACCATAGCACCAGCCTGTCGCCGGGCCCCGCACCTCCCCTGCCCGGCCTCTCTGTGCAGACCGACGCCGCCGACGCCATCCCCCGGAGCCGCGAGTCCGGGCCTCCCAGCGCCGCCCGGGTCCGCAGGGCTCGCGCCGAGCTGGGCAGCAGCAGCAGCAGCTCGGGCTCTGCGGCCCCCGCGGCGACCACCTGCAGGGGCCGGCGGCGCCACTGCTGCAGCAGCGCGGAGGCCGAGACCCAGACCAACTACTCCAACCTCCAGGTAAACGCCAGGCTCGGCACAGCTGGTGGGGGCCACCCGCCCCGTCTGTCCGGTTTGCACGGGGAGGGGGCTCCAGCGGAGTTGAGTGGCCGTGACGCGGTGGGGTTGGGGGGTTGCCACTAAGGAGGAGTTTACTTTTCGTTTGTGGGGGTGATGAGGGCCAGGAAAACTGAGCAGAAAAGACCCCTGGAGGGGGGCCCTGGGAGCTGGTTCTGGGGGAAGGGGTGGAAAAGGGAGCGCACTGGGGAGCCGGCGGGCTGGCCGGTTTTCCATGAAGAGGGAGGAAGGCTGTGCCCGGGTTGATGCGAGAGCAGGGGTGGGTGTCATTGAGAGCGTTCAGTGGTGAATCTGATTGAATGAAAGCGGAGCACCCGGACGACTGGCGAGTCTTTTAGGTGCATGGTGCAGACCTGGACCAAGGATGCCTCGTACTCCCGTTTTTACCTGGGAAAACCAGCCCAGCTGCATGGAGTCCTAGGAGCGAGGCTGGGGATTTGTGAATGAATGAGGGTGTGTGTTTTGTGGGAGATGGAGGGAGAGAACCAGAGTGGAACCTGTTGTTTGTCCCTAGTTTGGGTTGGCTGCAGACGGGATATAATTGAGAGAACCTGCCTTGAGTTTGTAGGGTCAGCGGAGCCAAGTGAGGGGAGTTGGCTTCCAGTGCAGGGCAACTGTCTGAAGATGAAGATTCTGCACATACATCTCATCTTTCAGGAGGGTGGAATTGTGAGGAAGTGGAGAAAATGGTTTAAATGATTAAAGCAGTCACCAGATATTTCTGAATGGCAGGAGAAAAATGATTACTTTAATACTGCCCTTCTGTATGTTCTCAAAATACTATTAAATCCAGGAGAGTTTTCATTGTGTAAACCTGGCCATGGGCCTTTTATCCATGTAGCAAACAGAATGACAATGGCACGTCCGTGTTGCAGAGAGGAAAAAAAATACATCTCCATGACTTGTAATGTTACATAGAAGCTGTGTGACGTCCACAGCTTGTACATGGTCAGTGGGTTACCAGCAACCGTTCCATTGATTATACACAATTGTATATTTAATACTTGAAAAAGTTGTTCCACAATTGGTCTAGTGTGAGGAGCCTTCTGGTCTTCATTGGATAAAGCCAGCTCCCAGTGGAGGGATGGCTTATGCTGGCTTCAGTCTAGAAGACCAAAAGCCTCTTTTAGTGCACTTATTTTAGCAGCATGATTTTGTAACATGAAGGTTATGTATGGTTGTAGGCTTTTACTGGTAATAATGATATATGTAGTATGATAATATAATCATTATAATAAAACGCCATTTATTGAGCCCTACTATCTGCCAGTAAATAAGCTTTCTCTTCTAGCTTTTGGATGTTAACCATATGATGGTAGAATTTCCAAAGACTAGAGACCTGGGTGCATGACAGTACAATCTACCACTGGAGCATTTGTTATAGAGGCATGTGCAGAACAGTATGTTTTTATTTTGTCAAGTTTTTTGTTTGTTTTGCTTTTTTACACAGTGGTTCACATAAAGTTTGCATTAGGAGAAATTTCAGGGAAATAAAATTTTATATTTGGTTAAATAACTAAATTGGGATATTATCTTAAAGACTATCCTTTTGCCTTCTTGTTGAAAAGGAAATTTGAGGACATGAAGCAGAGTTTAGAATAGTGACAACTTATGAACTTTGAAACTTTTTTTAGTTGCTTCAGAGAAATTGTGTATTTTGCCTTTCAAAGTAGCAGGATTCCCAATTTAGTACCTGGCAACTCTAGCTACCCAATGTTTGTTCAATGAAAGAAAGAATAATGAATGAATTCATTCCCTATGTTTTAGTACTTCCCTCAAGAGGCTACTTAGAGACCAAATGGAGTAAAAACTGGAGGGAAAGTGAGTCCCAATTATTAGCAGCTAGTATAAACTTGTATAAACATCATTGCTACTTGGCTGAAGTGTTAAAAGGCTTGACCTGCATTGGAATTTAACTCACTGCTTTATCAACAAGATTTCCAAAGAAGAGCTTAATTCATTCCAAGCTATTACTAGGAATGTTGGGAATGAAACTGGTGGTTTAATGATTCAGCACTAATTTGCATGTGTAGATCTCAGAAACTATAGATTTGAAATTAAATATGAGACCAGAATTATTATACAAATCCTACAGAATTATTACTGCAGAATTGCTTTAATATATTTAATAGTATCCTTTTAGGACTTGTGATTCAGTGTTATATATATATTTTTCAATCTTCACATGTTCCATACTCTTTTGTAGTTAAGGTAATTTTGTAAAAACTACTTTTATTTCTTCTTAGAATCAGAATTCTTTCACCTAAGAGTCTGAGATAGTTGCTAGTCATGGCTTCCATGCTCCCCCTCTCTAAGATGCTCAAGTAGAAAAGTAAAGTCTTTGCTATGTTGTCCTGTTTACAGTGCGCTATAATAATTGTTGTTTTAAAAATTCCCTTTGTACACCAATTATAAACCATATCCTCATTATTTACTTGGTCTCTGATGTTCCCCAGAGTACAAAAATGTGTGCTTGATCTCTCTCTCTCCTTTCTAGCAATAATTCATCTCATTAAGCTTTTAGAATGATGAAGCATTATGATGTCAAACATGATGTCAACAGGAACCTTCCTGAATACCTAACTTACAAAAAATTATAAACATTAATAATTCATATGCAGTACAATGATATCATATGGGTTTCCATTTCTGGTAAGAAATTAGATTTGTCTCCAATTGCTGTAAAAATGCAACTTCCTAGCAATTTCTCTCCATCTTGTTTGCCTTTTTAAAAATAGTACTCCTACAGGAGAATCCTGCAGAATGCTCACTTCTGATGCTGTGCCAGTTTTGTGATTCTTGTTCAGAAATCCTCAGAGGAGATAGTTGAACCCCTCTCTGGGGAGATCCGGGGGTTCTTACCCGTCTTTTCTCATACCAGCCGGTGCAACTGGGGAGGCAGCTGAGACTAGGCAGCTAGTTGTAGAAAGTCTGTATTGACATACAGTCAACTGGCAGCCATCTCTCTGTAGGTTAACTGTTTTGTGGATTGGGCATAGGAGGTGGAATTTCCAAATGATTTTGTGCTGATAGACAGCGTTGCCAGTTCCCACTTTCTCTTCCATTCATCATGCTGAGTATGCTTTTAGCCAGTATTTGTGCCAGACGCTGTGGTAGACACTAGGGATCCAGGGAATAGCCGTGGAGTTTGGTAAGGAGAGCCGGTGAGGATGGAGAATCTCTTGCAAAAGAGTGTGTCTAAGCCACTGATTAATGACTTCTATAATATTCATTCCATGGCCCCCACCCCCACCCCAGAGTTTAAAGGGAAAAGCAATAGATATTTTTCTGACCTTGTGGTAAATAATTAATGAGATTTCTATTTGGGGGAAGGATAGAACTGTTTTGAAAAGTATTATTTTTGTTCTATAAGTCTTTAGTGCACATGAGAGTCACTTGGAAGCCTTGATAAAATATAGATTCTGGCCCCAAATCCCAGTTTCTGATTTAATAGATTTTGGGTGGGGCCTGGGGATTTGGATTTCTGACAAGCTTCCAAAAGATGCTAGTGTGGATGTTCTGGGGAACCACACTTTGAGAACTGCTGCTTTTAAATGCATTAAACTGACTGTCGGTTAACGAGTATAGGGCAGCACATCCATGTATTTGGGGTACTATTTATAGCTCTGCCTTCACCTTAGTTGGCTTTTAT
This sequence comes from Myotis nattereri, assembly GCF_964212035.1. Classification (NCBI taxonomy): domain Eukaryota; kingdom Metazoa; phylum Chordata; class Mammalia; order Chiroptera; family Vespertilionidae; genus Myotis; species Myotis nattereri. The sequence goes on from NC_138079.1 coordinate 41,289,464, forward strand.
ATGGGCCACCTGCTATCTCCATTCATGAAGTCGAACTCTGAGGCGCCGAGGCTGGCTGGAAAGTTTGTCGGTGCGGAGAGTGCTGGCCATGTAGCCCACTCTGGTTTCTTGAAGTGTGACTTCCCCTCAGGACCCATTGGGGTTTGTAGATGCTGGTGTCTTGCTTTGCCATCACCGTGTCACATGTGCTCTGTCCTGCGGGAGCCCTGTCCTGCCTGAGGGAAAGTTGCAAGGCAAGGGAGGAGCTTAAACAGGTCCACAGGACATGGTGCATAATCACGTTCAGTCCTCAACTCTTGAAGTTCTTGCTAGCCATCTCCACCATTATTTTTTCATTTTAAAATGGAGCATCAGTCTTACAAGTTGATTTAGTAAAACTCAAATTTACTTTCTGCCATAGCTCAGTTTTCACTGTTTTCTTTAGAGTTACATTAATTTTTAAGGACTATCAGATAATTCTCCCTTATTTTAACTTTTGTTAAATAAGTCCTCAAAACAGAAAGTAACGTAGTGCAAGCTGCTCACTTTCCAGAGGTGCTACTTCTCTCCTGAAATGCCACCCCGGTGACCACTGGGCAAGACAGGCCATGCTGGCGAGGACAAATCTTGTGGCACCAGGTTGATGATGGGTTAAGGCCAGGAATAAGAATAGGAAGGAGGGAGTGAGCCCTACAGAACCAGGTGGGAAGGCAGAGTCCAGAATCCAGAAGACCAGCAGAGTTGTGGAGGAGCAGGTGAGTCCTCTGGGGCCAGGTGGGCAAGTAAAATCTGGAATTCAGGGACTTGGCAAAGGTGAGAGTTGTTCAACCAGGTTGAGACTTCTGATTGGGGGACAGATGCTGTGTACTTCTTTCTATTTGGATTTCTCCCCTGAGGATGAAGAGCTCAGTGCCTGTAGGAGACACGGGTGACCAATCAGAAGGCTGTAAGTAACCTCTGCACCTAGGTGAGGCAAGACTAACCCACCCGGCCTTCCTCACACCTGATCAAATAGTGTCTGAACAGGAAACAGATATTCATAAGGGTAATATTCATAAGGGTAATTGAAAATTAATCTAATGACTATTTCAGAAGTGTTAGGATGAAAGAAAATAATTCCAGTGATGCTGAAGCGCCCTAAGATAGAAAAGGGGAGCTTAGAAAAAGGCAATAGGAGGAAATGGTTATGGGAACCCAAGAAAACAACCCTATGGGATAGGGAAGACCCAGAAGCTGTGGTCTTAAGGAGAAAGCAACAGTTGGAAGTCTGTGGCCTGGCAGGGGAGCCAAGGGAGTAAATACTTCCCATTCCATTGTCCTCCCGTTCATCCACCTCCAGCCAGACGGGTACCTCCTTTGGCCAAACACATCTGGAAACCAGAATGGCCAGGGAGCCCATTGACGCAGGTTTCCAAGAGCAGGGCGGAGAGTATCCTGACCGTACCCCAGAAGCCCCTCTGTAACAAGTGTTGAAGATGTTCAGCATCATTAGGGATACCCTGCTAAGCTCAAATCAAAATGAGCAATTTTGATGATTGCTTAAAATAATGGCATTTTTAATGGTCCTTGAACTTATTGTTTATGTTTCTTGTTTGTTTAATGACTAATGATACAAAAATATGTGCAGTTATCTTGTTTGGAGACCTCTAAGTTACTGCTGAAAACAAACCCTCCTCTTCAGCTCACTCTCCGCCCTGACTCTGCTCAGACTTTCCTCAGTCAGCTCGGGCTGCTAGAACAAGCTGCCGTGAACAGGTGACTGAAACAACAGACCTCTATTTCTCCCTGCTTTCCAGTCTGGAAAGTGCAAGCTCCAGGTGCTGCCGGTTCTGTGCTGGTGGGTGCACCCTTCCTGGCTTGCAGATGGCCGTCTTGTGTGTCTTCACATGGCAGAAAGCAAGCAAGTTCTAGTGTCCCTTTCTCCTCCTGCAGGAGCACCCCATCATGGGACCCCACCCTCATGCCCTCACCTAACCTGATTCCCTCCCAGAAGCCTCACCTCCAGATACCAGGCTAGGGCTGCAACATAGGGATCTGGGAGGCACAAACACTCAGTCCATACAGACTGTTTCTATCCTGTCCTCTGCCCCTGACCCACTTCCCTGGCCCCCGTGATCTCAAAGCCCAGAGGTAGGGGTGGGGAAGGAAAGCACTCATCCCGAGTGGGAAGCTCCCTGAGTGGGGTACCAGCTTATTCAGCCGGTTATATTTTTGCTCAATTTGTACTTTCCTGCTCTCTATACCTTCTCTCTAGAGTCTTAAAAAGTTAACAAGTGAGTTCTACCATATGTTTATAAGCTGATATTTTCTATAAAGAATAGATTTAAAACATTTTAACGTATTCACATGTGTTCAGGAGTTCATTTAAAAAAAATAGGTGTTAGCATCTTACAGTGGAAGTCTTAGTAGTTTTTATGTTTTAATACAAAACACTGCTTTTTAACAAGTTACAATATAGGTTTAGATTTTGTTGTTAGTTCCTTTCCCACTTTCTCTCTTCTTTCATTGATGGATAAAAGCCAGCTTTTATTCAGGATTCTGATGCTTCACTCTTTATCATCAACTCCTTTCACCTCCTCTTTTCTGCCTCCTTAGGGAGGGTACCCAGAAAAATAGTTTAGAAGCATGTGATTGCTATAATAAAAATGAGGAGACAATTTTACTTTTGGATAATTCATCAATGAAGGGGAGAAAATACTGTGGTTGTCTCTTGTTTCCAAGGCGATTCATATTTTCATGTATAGTTTGTACATTTTGCAACAAGACATGTAGAATAGATATAATAATATTGCCTGTTGTTTAAGTCTTTGTTATTCCCAGAGCACTTTATATACATGGTTTTACCTAATCTACATAAAACACTATGAAATAAAAATTTTTATTCCTGTTTTACAAATGAGGAAATGAGGCTGCAAGAGGTAGACTAAATCACTCAAAGTAAGGGCTGGGATTTGAATACAAGGTCATCTGAATCCAACTTCAGGGTTCTTATCCACTGAGCTTTATTGCCACTCACACAGGCCTGAAGGCCCAGGGCTGGTCCTGGACCTACAGAGTTATGTAGAGCAGAGAGGAGATAAACAGGTGTGGGGGGGCTACCAGGGGGCCTTGTGAGTGAGGTTTTTCCTCTTACATGTTCACTGTCACCCTTCTATTAGCTTGAACTAGAATGTTATTTTGAAATGAATGGAGAATGTAAAATGCATTCAAAATTGGAGTAGCTTTGTCAAAACGTCATTATTTTCACTGAACACAGTGCTTGGCACATTAAATATTATACAAAGATTAGCTGCTAATAATCCTGTGGTTGCTATTATTTCTGTTTTGCTAATTAAGATGGGATTGGTTATTTAGAATTCAATATTGTTGAAACATGTAATTGTTTTTTATTGGAAAATGTATCCAACTTTCAAGTAGATGGATTTGGCCAATGTAGACGAAGATTTATGCAGACATACACATTATACTGAAGCTTGGAAAACTGCTGCCATAGCCATGGGTTTGGTCTGCTTCGGCTGTATTACCAAAGGAGATGACATGGTAAAATCTTGCCTGTTGAAGGCCCAGGATGGAGTTTGAGTCCCCTGACTGCTGGGCCCACACACAGCCTCTGCCCTTGTAGGTTAGGGCCTTGGTATTAACTTGAGGTGACTCTACATGAAATTCTTCTTTGGTATAAACCTGTACCTGAAGCCTTGGTCTAGCATTGGGCTTAAAGCCATTTTTCATAAGCACTGTTGTTTTTATATTGCTGCATGTCAGGTGCTGTCAGATGTGCTGTATGGTCAGGAGAATGACACACTGTGAATATAAGAGCCTTTTTCTCTCTCAGAGAGGAAGGTGTAATGATTTGCTACAGGGGTTCAGTTGCCTGTGTATGTCACAAAACTGAGAGGAAGACCTCTGAATTTTGGAAATTTTTATAGGAAGACACACGAGAAACTTGTGAGCAACTGGTCACACAGGGCACATGTATAAAAAGTGCTGTTTTCTGACATCAGAACCACAAATAACATCCAAGCTCTGGGCCTGGAAGGTAAGGATAAGCTCAGGGTAGGCGGGGCTTGTGTCCACCCCAGGCTCCTGCAGAGGGAGCTTCAAGCAAGAGCAGTGGCCAGAGGGAGAGGGAAGCTCCAGTTAAAGAAGGCAAGTGCCTCCCGCAGCCCAAACGCACCCTCAAGTGCCTTTGTGCCGCAGGAGACTTACCTTGATTTTCAGCTTAAACTGATGGACATTCTTGGCTTCGAAACTGGGTGACTGTGAGGAAAGCAAAAGCCATTCCACCAGCTGAAGCTTCATAAACTCCAATAGTGTTTTGAGCTGAGCTTTGGCTGGAACTACAAGTTTCTCTTTCCCCACAGTCTAATAGAAACCCTGATGACCATAGCTCCCCTCCAGAGTTCCCTCAGAGTGATACCCCCACAGTGATGGCCAGACAAAGATGAGAGCAAAGGATCAGCTTTGTCAATGGCTGGGCCAGCTCGGATTAGTATCACTTCCCAGACTCCATCGTGTGCATGGACTCCGTGAGCTTCCCAAAGCTCAGCGCCCTTCTCTGCAGAGATCTGGCCCACTGGGATGCTGATCATGGAACCTTCATCCCTTTGGGAGGAGCTGGTGAGGGCAGGGAAGGCGGCCCATTCTTCTCACCTCTCTAATGGCTGTGACAGGGAGGAGTGTGGCAGACACCTTCTCCCCTCCCCGTTGTTTGTTGAGATTTTCAAGACTGGAGAGAGAGGGAGAGTAAAAGGCAGAGAGAGGGAGAGTAAAAGGCCAGAACCTCTTCTGTGTGTCAAAGGTGCAAACTTTGAATAAAAGAAAATCAGGAAATGCTTTGAATGAATGTAAAAGACAGCCCTCACTTTTCTATTCATATTCCATGACAAAAGTATACTTTGCAAGGCATCTAGTTGGTATTGGGAAGTGATTTTCATACAGAAACAATGTTTATACGCGGCATTTGGGTTTCTAGGTTAGCCCCAAAATGTATTTAGCCAGATTGTATGTTTACAATGTTGAAACCATATTGCTTTGAGAGAAACATAAAATTGAATTAGAGCTAGAGTTTCTTCTGTACCTGTTTCCTTGGGGAGAAACGGGCTTCACTGGAGGGTGGTGAAGCAGAGGGTGAACCTGCGACGCTCCCTCAGGGAGCAATTAGCCTAAGTGATTGTTGGTGCTGAGGAGGTGAGGGGCTCAGGTGGTGGAGAGAGAGCTGGGGTGCAGGGAGCTCAAGGGGCTTGACAACTACTTCAGTGTGAATTTTTAACCCTAACAGTTCTCTGCTTTTAAATTGTAAAACCATTATACATAAAAATTAATAACTACTATCTTAGGCAGTTCGGGCCGCTATAACAAAAATCCCATAGACTGGGTGACTTATAAACAACAGCAATAAGTGCTGGGAAGTCCAAGATCAAGGAGCTAGCAGATTTGGTGTCTGGTTAGGACCTGATTTCTCGTTCATAATCCACAGTCTTTTCACGGTGTCCTCATCTGTCCCATTTAAGAGGGTTCTGTCCTCATGATCTAATCACCCCCCAAAGGCCCCACCTCCTAATACCACCACATTGGGGCTTAGGATCCAAAATTGGGGTGGGAGTGTCAGACATTCAATCTGTAGCAACAACTGTACCTAATATCAATCACATTTTTCTAATTGTCTTATTAGTTTTTAGCTTTTGGTATCCAAATAAGGTTCACTCATTGTGATTGGTTGATGTGTCTTTTAAGTCTCATTATCTCTGTGTCTCTCTCCTTTCATTGGCAGTTAGTTGGTGGAGGATCCTGGGTTGTTTGTCCTGTGGCTTCCCCCCTGATTCTCTGTTTTACTGTTTGCATTCCTGGGGTGCATCTAACATGTTTCCCTGCCTTCTATGTTTGCTATAAACTTGTAGTTAGATTTAGAGGTTTGCTCAGATTATGCTAGATTTTAGGGGGTGAGAATACATTTTAGGTGATATTGTGTTCTCACATCACATCTGTGTTTGGTTGTCTCTTTGCTGTGGTGTTCACCAGTATTAACTATCGCTGCTTACATCCATGAATAGGGGTGTAAAATGGTAATATTGTTCCGTCATTTCTCCTTCACTTATTAGCTGAAATGTCTCTAAAGAGAAAAACTTCCTCTCATCAACTAGTTGGTTTCCCTGGGACAGAGTTTATACAGGAAAGGCAGGTTAAAGGTGTGAATCTTTCCTCTTATTTCCAGTTTTCAAAATGAGATGATTCCCTGGCATTCTCCTGGGGTGACACTGATTTTTGTGTACTTGTTTCTCTGTTTGCTTGTTTAGGTTCACTATGATCACACATATACTTGATGCATGTCAACTCATTGCAGTTGTTATTCTTTAGGTGCTCAAATTGCCCATTTTTGGCTGTAGGGAGCTTAAGTTGATGAGGCACTTTTTGAAGAAATTAGTTAGAGTAAAGTTGATTAAATTGTGTCCTTATTCTTAACTTTTCTTTTTTTTTTTGGTAGATGAGGACTTGCGGACCACCTGTAGGTGGAACACACCTTGATGTCTGCCTACTAGTCATTGTTGTTCCATGCCATTGAGTCGGCTGTGACCCCTGGCGACTCTGTGAATGAGTGATGTCCTGTCCTCATCGCTAGTCATACTGGACCTCACTGTAGCTCTTTTCCTATCATTTTTGTGGCTACCGAAAGGCAACCTGGTATGATAGAAAGATACTCATTGGCCAGGGCTTGAGCTCCAGCCTGCCTTACGCAAGCTTGGTGACCTTGGAGAAGCTGCACGACTCCTCCTCCTCATAAGGTGGGGATAATGCACCCTCAAAAGGATTGGTGTGAGTGTAACAGATGTACAGTCCCTGTAACCTCTCGGGTCCTCGCGAGTGTGTGTGTGTGTGTGTGTGTGTGTGTGTGTAACTGAGTCTCTGAAGCCTGGAATGTGTCTTACATCTACAGGGCAATATCATATGAAGAGCACATGTCAGTGCTGAATGGTGACATAGTAGCTCCTCTGAAGGGAGAAGGGAGGAAGAAAGTGAACCTTCACCTAAGAGGTATAAATGAAGCCATTGTAACCGGCTGTTGTAACTTGACAAGAAGTACAGCACAGTAATTATGTTGGTTCTTTGTCTCTTGGTTCTCAGCTCCATCCCTGCTTTTTCATATTCTCTTTTGTATTATGTGAGGCTAGAAGTCCGCAAACTGTATCTCTTAGATTTCTTTGCCAGCTGATCTCCTGTTAGATGTTTCAAGTAGTAGATAACTGGTAGGGAATTGGGGTGTGGGAGAAAGGAAGAGACCATAGCAGTGGCTTCTGCTAAGTGGCAGGGGTACAGGTTTGACGGTGATGGTGCCACATCTCGGCCGAGGAGAGTGGGCTTGTGGCGCCAGCCTCGGGAGGTCACAGCTTCTGGCCTCTGAGTGTTGCCCTTCCATCTACTTAGTTTCTCCAGCTCACCCTGTCTTCTGTTTGTTCTTTCATACCTTTCAACACCTTGTAAACAGTTCTCTACGTGGATCTGTCTCTACTTACTATAGGTAGAGTGGTTTCTCTTTTTCTCAGTGGACACTTGGGGTCTGAGGTCAGAGAGAACTAGGTTATAATCGCTTAGTTCTGTGACTTAACATCTTCAATATTCAATTTCTTTCTCTGTTTAAGGAGATTGATAAAAGTACTTATCTCATGGAGTTGTTGTGAGGATGATATAATTAACATATCTGACACTTTGAACTTTGTATTATGTGAGGCTAGAAGTAGTAGATACTGGTAGAGAATTGGGATGTTAACTTTGAACATAACTCTCAAGAAGTGTTGTCTACTATTGATAATATACAAGCCAATTTTTGAAGGCTCATCCTTTACCATTTTTATTATAGAAAAGTTAGACGTAGAGATCATCTATATATCTAAAAGCCTAATATGCTAAGCGTCTGACCATTCGACTTTCGACCAGTTGCTATGATGGGCACTGACCACCAGGGGGCAGATGCTCCGACCAGTAGGTTACCTTGCTACTGGGGTCTGGCCAATCCGGACTGGGCGAGATGGGCTGGACATGTCCTGGAGCCCTCCTGCAGTCCTTCCCTGGCCAAGGTGGGGTCCTGGATTTTGAGAGGGCACAGGCCAGGCCAAGGGACCCCACCGGTGCACGAAGTATAATAAAACTTCATGTACACACCATCCAGCCTCACAGTTATAAAATTAAGGCTATTCTTTTATCTACACCACTACTGTCCTCCCTACTATGGAATTATTTTAAAGCAAATCAAAACCATTATATTATTTCAGCTGTAATTTTTTCAACACCTATAATAATAAAAGTGTAATATGCTAATTAGACCAGACAGCCAAACCACCTTCCGGACGTCCTTCTGGATGAAGCCAGGGCTGCGAGGGCCGGGGCTGCGAGGGCCAGGGCTGCGAGGGCCGGGGCTGCGAAGGCCGAGGCAAGTTGCTGTAGCTGTGAGGGCCGAGCCCCTTGCACGAATTTCGTGCAGCGGGCCTCTAGTATAACTATAAGAGGATAAGGACTGTTTAAAAAACAACCCTAATACTATCAGCATACCTAACATTAAAATAATTTCTTAATATCAGAAAATACCAAGACAATGTTTAAATTCCCCTAATTATCTCATAAGTGTCTTTATTTAAAAGTATTTGCCATATGAAACATCTTTGGAATAAGGCCCACCTGTTGTCACTGGTTGATATGCTTCCTAAGTATCTTTTGATGTATAGGTCCCCTTTCTCTCTTTTCCCCTCACAGTTTGTTTGTTGAAGAACTGGGTTCCTTGTCCAGCAGAGTTTCCCACAGCCTGGACTTTGCTGATTACATTCCTGTGGTATCGTTCACCACATTTTCCTGGCCCTGTATTTCCTGTATATTGGTAGTTACATCTAGAGGTATAGTGTGGTTGGATTCAGGCCTGTTTATTTTGGCAAGACTGCCTTCTAGGTAGTGTTGTGTACTTCTGTCAGGAGGCACATACAAGTAATGTCTCATTCTTGCTCTTTTTGTGAGGCAATAACGAGGAGGGAATAAGTTTTTACTTTTTAAGTAGGGAAGTTACTTGATGTTTGGTTCAGGCAGATGTGGGAGATGGAACCGTCTGTCCCGGTTTTGGTTTAGTTTTAAAAGAACATCCTTGTTGGGAATCTGGGGCAGGAGAAGGGGGAAGAGGGCCCGGAACGGTGAGAGGAAGAGAAGAAGAGGGCTATGTGTGCAAATGTAGGTTTATAAATTTAGTGCTTGGCTACAGGAGAGCTTAACTCGAACATTCTTTACCATGTGTATGTTTCCAATTTAATCAACGTAACTGTGTAAATGTACTTTCCAGTCAAACCATATACATCAGTGGTAGGCAATAGAATCAAGTACAGAATTCGTTTTCCTTGCAAACAGTTTGAGAAAAGAAAAGTTAGTGTGAAAATGTTATTGAGCTTGGACCACAGGTGGGGGTCCCTGTCTACTCCTGTCTTGTGCTGTTATAATCTGAGTGCAGGTAATGCTGTGGAGCCCTGGGTATGAAGTGTCATGCCACTGGGCTTTTCTTTAATTAGGATATAATTCACATAACAAAGTTTACAATTGTACATTTTAAAACATATATGTTTTTATTTATTTTTTTTAGTGAGAGAGAGAGGAAGAGGGATAAAGAGATAGAGACATTGATGTGAGAGAAACACCCATTGGCTTCCTCCTACTGGGGATCGAGTCTGCAACCCAGGCATGTGCCCTGACCAGGAATCGAACCAGGGACCTCCTGGTTCATGGTTCAATGCTCAACCACACCAACTGGGCTACAGTTGTACATTTTAAACTGTGCAATTCAGTGATTTTTTTTATATATTCATTATGTTGTGTAACCACCACCATTGTCGAATTCTAGAATATTTCCATTAACCCCAAAAGAAACTTCATACCTATTGGCAGTCAGTCCTGATTCCCCATCCCTTGGCAACCACTAACCTACTTTCTGTCTCTATAGATTTGCTTATTCTGAGCATTTCATGTAAATGGACTCAAATAGCATGTGGCCTTTTGTGTCTGGCTTCTTTCACTTACCATAATGTTTTTGTGGTTCATCCATGTTACAGCACGGATCAGTATTTTATCCCTCTTATTCCAAATAATATTCCATTGTGTGAATATACCACTTGTTGTTTATCCATTGATGGACATTTGGGTTGTTTCCACTTTTTGGCTAATATGAATAATGCTGCTATGAACATTCTTGTACAAGTCTTTGTGTAGACATATGCTTTCATTTCTTTGGGGTATATACCAAAGAGTAGAACTGCTTGCTCATATGGTATGTTTAACTTTTTGAGGAACCCCCAAACTCCCAATGCAGCTGCGCCATTTTTCATTTCCACCAATATACATGAGGTCCCTATTTCTTCACATCCTCATCAACACTTGTTATTATCTGTCTTTTTCATTATAGCCATTCACGTGGGTATCAGGTAGGATCTTATTGTGGTTTTGATTGACATTTTCCTGGTGGAAAAATCAGAGTTGTTTTTAAGAATTAAATGAGGTACCATAGTGAAATGCAGCATGGATTTGGGTCTCGGTTCTCTGCTAGATTGCAGAGCCCTCACCCCTACCCCTACACCGAATAACCATATTTGTGTTCCTTGGTGTTTTTATTTACACTGCAGCTTTGGCTCAGGAGGGCAGAGCATAGGCCTAACTCCGACATTGGGCCTTCCATTCATGTAGACACCCATACACCCATGTGTGCCAGAATCTCCTGTGCAGGCCTTTCCCAGAGCTCTGGAATCACACTGTAATGGGGCCCAGCCTGTGCATTAAAGGAGTCACTCAGTCTAAGAGAAGTGATGGGTATGATCTTGAGGAAAGGCAAGAGACTTGGCATTTCAAGGATCCTTAAGTGGCACTTTCTTTTGCTACCTGCGGGAGGTGCTCCTGAGCGAATGTGATTTAGTTCACAATGACAGCCGAGAGGTGGCCATCTTAGTTGGAAACTAAGGTTTAGATTTAGTTCAGGAGCTTAATATGAATACCAAATCATCGGAAGCACTGAAATTAAATGTGGGTCAGGTTCCTGGCTGGGGCACAGTGAGTCACACAGTATGTGTTGGCTGTTGACATTTGTTTTGCTAATTTAGAGGGGATGGTGGTAAAGATAATTCCCACATGGTGGCTCTTGCAAAATCCATGTGTAGTTGTTTTGGAAGCATTTCCTACATGTTCATATGAATGCAGATGCAGGCTGATGGTGTGGATATTGACAATGCAAACAACACAAGCCAAACTATGAAGGCCCAGCCCAGAAGGCCTTGGGGAAGGTCTGTGAAAACCCGCCCTTCCTACTTTGCCAATTCTTCCTGCAGCTTAATCAGATTAAATGACCTGGCGTTATAGATGGACATGAAGTTCCTAGGGAAGCATTTGTTTCTCCTTAGGCTGCTCTTCTCTGGTTGCAGCGGAATGAGTCGGGTTTAGGCTTTATAAGGGCAAATTACCTTCTTTTCTAGATTCTTTTGTATGATTGATTGTCGGAGAAAGTAGAAATGGTAGTAATGGTAATAATGTGAGAAAAGAGTCGTGTGACAAAAGCTTTTGCTACGTGTTAATTCAGGATGTATTGCAATGGTCAGGTTGCATCAGTCAGGGTCCCTGGGGAAACATTTCACCCCAGATGTTCAGATGAAGAGACTTAAATGGAGAGTCTGCTTACAGAGGCGTGAGCAGAGATAGGGGAGACAAGGGACAGTGAGGTGCCCCCACCGGCAGCTGTGTGAAGCCCTAGCCATCCTGGGATTGGAGAGGCCAGGGGAGGAAAGGGCACTGTTGCCTGTGGGGCCCCTGGCAAGGGCTGTAATTATGAAGGCGCTGTGATTGCCAGGCCAGGGCAGTGAAGCAGGGGGGAGTGGGAAGTAATGACCCCACCCCTCTCTGCTGGCTCTCCTCTGCCCTGCTGCTGCCAGGAAGGGAGGCTGGTGGTACAGGATGCAGAGGTGAGCCTCCAGGCACCGAGCAGGGCACACAGTGGACGGGGGAGGTGGTTTGCAAGTGGAGACCAATGTGCACAATAACCAATTGTTTTGCAGTGAGCACATTCTACTTTTTGTTCATTTTTAGAAGGTGCTATTTTGGAGAAACATCCATTTCTCATTAAAAAAGTCCCCACTGTACTTCACATTTGCTTATGTAAAACTTCTTATCTTTTAGGTGGCAAACTTTATTATGAAATCTCTTAAACGTTGTGCTTTTTTTCTTATTTTCCCAATACATTGGTGTATAGTATTGTACTGTGAGAAACCTGCAAGTGAGAGAGCCACGTGGCTACCCTGTCCTTCAGATTGTCAGAGGGTGATTTTTACACTCCCCCTTTTCAGATTTGTGTGTAGATATTTGTGAATTATTCTGAGGCAGTTAGTTGTCTTCGAAGCAGATTAGTCAGAGTGGAGTTGGCCTGGGCTTTTTGTAACCATAGCTGAGGGAGGGGAGGCTGCAGTCTATTAGAGACACCAGATAGCTGCACGTGTCTCCCTGCACACAGACTGGTGATGATTTTGCTTCATGCATTGATGGACTGTGCCGACTTGAGATGTGGTAACCAAGTGACCCGTTCTCTGTCGCCATGAGTGTAATTCTCCCAGGTCTGAATAAAGGGCAGAGGAAGGTGTGTGTCTCTGGGTGCCTATGGGGTTGCTAGGAAATGATTTTCAAAGTGCTTCTTGGTGATGCAGCAGGTCGAACTTTTTTTTGTGCAGTGTTGTCATGGAAACCAAGTGCATCATTGCCTTGTCTAATTTGTCTTTTAGTGATAAAAAAATTGTAATCCAGGGTTAACAGATAAAACATAGTGTTTAAAGGTAATGAAAAAAAAACACACCCCAATAACTTTAAGGGGGATACTGTTGTAAGTACCACATCTTTTGAATGGCAAGATTTCACTGGCACTGTAATTCACATTGATCAGGGCTTGGCAGTGTGCCGTGATGGGGGCTAATCGATTTATTTTCCTTCTTTGGAGTAAGAAAACCAGGACTTATTGCTGTGGGGTTTTATTACTGACCCCAACTCCTGAGTGGATGTGAATGGAAGGCAGCACACAGTCATTGTGAGTCTCCCAAGGTTACCAGGGATGTTCTTTGATTGGCCGGTGGGTTTTTTTTATCTCCTCTCCACCCTCCAGCACCCTCACCCCAAGAGCAGGCTGTGGGCTGACAGTGATAGCCCTACCTTGCACAAAGGGCCGTCCTACTGAAATGGTGCCCTCGGCTCGCTCTCTTGGCTAAGCACCTGGTCACCCCACCTCCCCCGGAGCAGAGGTGGGGTGACCAGACTCCTGGAGCTGAGTCTGCCCTGCCTTCCTGGTAGTTGAAGGGCCTCTGAGGGAAAGGGCTCCTCCTCTTCTGTGGATAGAGGACAAACCCTTCCAGCACTGCATGCGTGATGGGTACTGCACTAGTGTGTTAGGATCAACTTTCAAATGGAAGTAGTCAGGGTGGGAGAACTGAACTGGAAGAAGATTTTATACTGTGTTTCGCAGTCCATCCTTCCCCGTGGAGATTTATCTCCTGGGGTTTCATTCCCCGCTCCCCAGCTGTGTGTGTGTGTGTGTGTGTGTGTGTGTGTGTGTGTGTGTGACCTCATTTGTTTTAGACCTTTCCAAAATATCTTTTATTAATATTTCCAAGTTTGATGTATGTTTGAGTTTTTTGCATGTAAGGGGGGCATTTTTAATCTTGCCACGAGTCCTAAGATTGAAAAGATTGATAATGGAAACAAGCCAATTTAATCAGTATTTCACTGAGCAGCACTGAAGGCCCAAATCGATTTTTCTTTCACAGCCAACAGTGCTCTTCCCCCCCCTGGCCTCTTCTGCCCCATTCATCTATTTACTGAGCACCTCCTCTGTGCTGTGAACTTCTGGTGCACCTGCTGTATACAAAAGGATAGTCACGAGCAAGCAGGAGCCTTAAGGAGGTGGAGGCGGAGGCTAGCCAGGGCCTGAGGTTGCCACCAGGATGATGCCATCTGGCAGCCGTGCTGGGATCCCTTGCTGCTGCCCCTGCATCTCCATAGCGTGCTTATAACTCTGGCTGTTTCCCCAGTTCTAGAGTCTTGGCCGCAGTTCCTAATTACAACATGGTACGCATGCCCAGTGCTTCCTATGACCTTCGGTAGGGAATGTCACTTCGTTGGTAAAATGGCCCCCCGAACCTAGCGCTAGAAAAACTAGGTGGCTCTTGCCTCCAACCCACAGCATCTTATCTTCTGCTTTGATCCCACTGCTTCCATCTCCATGCAGGCCTCAGGTGGGCCTCCTCCCCACTTTAGTAGCCTGGCCAACCTGGACACCTGAGGGTCTGTCTGTGCTTCTCAGAGCGAGATGAGACAAGACTGTCATAGTCAAGAGGACTCATTGCAGACTCAGGAATAACAAAAGAGAACAAGCAGAATGACCACTCAGACACCAGACCCTCTGGTTCAGGGGTGGGCAAACTTTTTGACTCGAGGGCCACAATGGGTTCTTAAACTGGACCGGAGGGCCGGAACAAAAGCATGGATGGAGTGTTTGTGTGAACTAATATAAATTCAAAGTAAACATCATTACATAAAAGGGTACGGTCTTTTTTTTCAATAGTTTTATTCATTTCAAACGGGCCAGATCCGGCCCGCGGGCCATAGTTTGCCCACGGCTGCTCTGGTTAGTTCTCCGGTGCTAGCAGCTCTTGTCCACCCACCAGAGACTCAATCAGGCCTTTCCTACCCCCTGCCTCTCCCTCTCTGTGACCTTTTCACCTTTACCCTCTGTCCTCGGAGTCCTCCCCAAGATTCCTAGACCCCTCCAGTCCAGGTGAGGCTAAGACCCCCCCAGGGTCTTCTGCTCTAGGATTCCAGCTCTCCCTCTTGCTAGCTGAATATTGCTCAGGCTGTTTTCTCACCTGTTTAATGGGATAAGAGCAGCACTGCCTCCTCTGGAAGTAGTGAGGATTAAATGGGAGCATGCATGCCCGGTGCTCAGTGGGGTGCCTGACACTTGGTAAATGCTTGTGATCATCACGTGATTGGAGGACCTCCCCTTCCAGGCCTCCCCATCTAGGAGGGTCATCCTTAGCGCTCCAGGCCTGAGAATAACCATGACAGCCTTCATCCCACAGATGAACCCCACAGAGGCCTGGAGTCTGTCATGTACTACTTTAATTCACACTGTTTATTTAACCACAGATAAAAAATGGTGTCTTATAATGTATACCATCTGAGATTTAATAACGATGACAGTCCTGGCTGGTGTGGCTCAGTTGGTTGGGCGTCGTCCTGTGCACTGAGAGGTGGCCAGTTTGATTCCCAGTCAGGGCACATGCCCAGGTTGCAGGCTTGATCCCCAGTGGGGGTTGTGCAGGAGGCAGCCAATCAATGTTTCTCTCTCTTCTCTCTCTCTCTCTCTCTCTCTCTCTCTCTCTCTCTCTCTCTCTTTCTCTCTCTCTCTCCATCTCTCTCCCTCTCTCTTCCTCCCTCCCTCCCTCCCCCTCTCTTTCTTCCTCCCTCCCCCCCTCTCCAAAAATCGATAAACCATATATTTTTTTAAAACAAACTATAACAGTCCTCCCCATGTGCCAGGCACCGTTCTAAGCACTTTATGTTAATTCATCAAATCCTCACAACCACCTTATTAATCTGGCTCTATTATTGTCCTCCTTTTAAAGATGAGGAAACTGAAGCCCAGAGAGATTAAGGTCACAGCACCAGGAAGTGGCAAAGTCAGGATTAGGACCCAGGCAGGCCGACTGGAATCTGGGCTGTAACTGCTGTGATGTATTGCCAGAGAGTCTTCCTGGGAGGTGACATTTTAGATGAGATTTGAAAGAGGGGCGGGAGCAAGCCACGCGGATATCTGGAGGGAGAGTGTCCCAGACAGAGGGAGACCCTGAGTGTGGGACACGCTTGGCATTTTGAGAAGCACAGGCAGGCCTGTGATTTTGGCGTGGAATCCGTGAGAGGGGAGGGTGAGAGATGGGGTTAGATCGGTGTGGGGTGGGCATATCACAGGTCTGATGGGGTTTGTTGTAAGGACTCCTCAAGGGTATTTGTTTTGAACCAGGTGGGAGTCACTAGATGGTTCTGACCACAGGAATGACTTATTTTACTAGGATTGCTCTGCCTGTTGAAAGAGGCAAGTTAGGAGCTTATTGGAATAATTCAGGGAGGAGGTAAGAGTGGTAGTGGCAGAGGTGGTCCCAGCTATAGACATAAATTTGAGTCGTCAGTCCATAGATGACACTTAATGCTATGAACCTGGGTGAGGTCACCAGGAAAGTGAGTGTGGACAGAAGGAAAAAGAGACTCAAGAACTAGACTAAGTCCTAGGGCATTCATCATGTAAGCAGCTACAGCAGCTCCGTTTTTCAGATGATAACTCTGGAACCCTTAAATACAAAATCTGAAATGCAATTTGGCAGATGCTTGTGGTTTCTTTAGCAAATCAATGTAGCTTTGCCATTTCCCCCGAGAAATCATCCAATGGCTAATGTGAACTTTGCTTTAAGAACACATTATCCCAGGAGAGCGTCAGGGGTGGTGGTTGGGAACTGGTCTTGGCCGTCAGACAGACTTGGACTTCAGTGCTATCCTTGTCACATAGGAACTGTGTGGCCTTGGTCAGGCTCCTGCACTTTTCCAACCTCCGTCTCTTCCTGGGTAAAGTAGAGATAATAACGATTTGCTTCTGTGACAGCTGCTGTGTGATTCAATGAGGTCCATAGGTAATGCTCTTCACATGCTGCTCAGTAAATATTAGCGGTTATTCTTACTATGACTGTTTTGTGTCATTATATTATAACTAGAGGCCCAGTGCACAAATTTGTGCACCATTGGGGTCCCTCAGCCTGACTTGCGGTATCAGGCCGAAACCGGCTCTCCAATATCCCCCAAGGGATCCTAGATTGCAAGAGGGCTCAGGCCAGGCAGAGGGACCCCACCTGTGCACAATTGGAAAGTTGACCAGCTGGGGAGGGACCGCGGGAGGGCTCTAGGGCATGTCTAGCCCATCTTGCTCAGTCCCAATTGGCCAGACCCTAGCAGCAAGCTAACCTACCAGTCAGAGTGTCTGCCCCCTGGTGGTCAGTGCACATCATAGCGAGCCATTGAGCATCCTTAGCATATCATTAGCATATTACACGTTGATTGGTTCAACAGCTGACCAGATGACCGGACACTTAGCATATTAGGATTTTATTATATAGGATGCCTATTTACCTCTTCAAATTCCTTTTCATCTGTTGAAATATATGGCATTCAACCATGCTTCTCTCCATATTTCAGTTCATATTGAGCATGAGTTAAAGTTCTTTCTTCAGATTCAGGAGCAATGTACTTTAAGCTATACTCCTTCTGGTAACAAAAGTAGTTGAATAAATATTTGAGTGGAATCGTGATTACTGTCAGTGCTTATCAAAGAAGAGCAGCAATGTGTATGTGCTGAAGTCATAGGAAGTGTACCTCCCGGTTTCTGAATGTTTCATTCAAGAGCTGCGCTTCTGAGGTGTTGGACTAGCGGGTACCCTGGAAAAAGACCCCTTTTCAAGTGGCTACCATCTCCTCTGTTGATTGCAATTTCTGTTTACAGTTATCCCACTCACCTCTTCTTCATTCATCATTTTTATATTGAAGAAAAAAAAAAGTACATGTTTACTGTAATGAGTAACAATCTGGTCACTCCCTAGGAAGTCTTGTAAATGTACTTATCAAAGTGCTGCTTGCTTGTAACTACATATTATTCTAAAGGCTTCTTAAATATTTTATTCCTTCAAATTTGGAAATCTGCATTTGAAAGGCCAAATATTTTTATTTTTCAGAAATGCAAATCAGGAAGCTCTTGGAAATAAGAATTATATATTTTTTCTTTATTCCCTTTTACACACTTACTGGTCTTTTGGATCAAGTGGTTACTAAATAATTATTTGCTTAGTTGAAATTCAAATGCTTTTGAATAATGTGTTAGTGTGGGTGTAATGTTTTACATTAAATATTTTACAGGAAATGTATTAGTAACTTAGCCCCCAAATGAGGGAGAAGGTGTTGGCATAAGATTATTTGACCAGTAACAAGGCAGAAGTATACCAGGTTATGCTGTGAGTTAGGCTTGTTTTCTTTCTACATGAGAAATTAAAATTTAAATCACCCTTTTGAAAACTTCTCAGTTGAATGGCTTCATTTTGACTTCTGTGCTGTCACTGGAGAACTTGTTGAAATGGCAGGATCACAGAAAAAGTACTGATGAAGGAAGCAAAACACTTAAAGTTGGATGCACTTGGGTAGACTGACGTCTAAGTGCTGCCGTTGTGTTCCTCTGCTCGAGGACCCCTTGCAAAACATTGTGTTCCCAGGGGATAATGGACCAGTAGCAGTGATAAACAAACATGCTTCAAAAGCCACCCAAGTAGTCGAGTGTTCTGGAGAGACGAGCCTGGGTTTTTACAAGAGCGAGCGCTCTGGGCAGAAACATGTTTAACCTCAGCTGAGATCTTCGCAGTAGATCTGAAGCTGGAGGAGCCTGTGTCTGTTACAGAGACATGTGGGAAGTTTTTCAGTGACATGGGGATAAGAGATGGGGCTATTTTCATTGTCAGTGTGAATTATGTTTCAGGAAGATGGGATGTTATTTTCCACACTAAAATTATCCAGTAAAGGAGAGAAAACATTGGCGCAGACCCTTTATTACACAAAGAATTAGAGAAAAGAAAGGTGGCCAGACACCATTAGCAAAGGTGCTGAGGGAGAAGAGAACAGATAGTAGTTAAACATATTTCACCTCCCTCAGCATGTTTTAAAGTGTGTTTCAGAAAACACTAGTTGTTCAGGATATTAGACCAAAACAGACAACATAGTGGGGGGCCCAGAGCTGCCTGGAATGAAAGCCATTTGAAAACCATTAAGAGGAGCCAGGTACATTTCTAATGGGTACAATAATAAGCAGGGTTTGGGGCTGCAGTTTATCCTGGTTAGATATTATCAGTGAGACTTCAGGTAAGACATCAGCCTCTTCTGTTGTAAGTTTCCTATTACACTATTAGTCAAAGTTGTTTTCTCTCATTAGTCTTAATATTCTAAGAAGTGTCAAGGAATGTGTACCTTTTTAATGCTAACTACAACATGTTTAATCTGTTTTTTAAAAGTGGTCCCTTTTAATCAAGTTTTGCAGGGAAGTTGGTGGGAGAAGTTCATAGTGAATTTTGTAATTGTAATTCAACAGCTTGAGCCTAACTGTTGGGGGCAGGGGCATGTAGAGCGCTTCTCAGAAGATCCTTCCGCGGTACAGCCATAGAACAAACACGTGATATAGTTGGGCAGAGCCACCATTACCCAAAAATAGGTAATCTATATTTTGGGTAAATTTTCAGCCCTTTAGGAGTTATCATTGCATTTTGTTGTTGTTGAAAAACATCTTTGTTTAAGTATAACTTACATACTACAAATTTTATCTATTTTAAGTATATAGTGTCATGAATTTTAGAAAATTTATAGTTATACAAACATCTCCACAATCCAGTTTTAGAATATTTCTTTTACCTCTAAAAGACCCTAGTATCTGCCCCACCCTCCATACCCACAAAATTACCTTTTCTAGAAATTCTGTATTAATGGGATCATACAGTATGTACTCTTTTCTCTCTGGCTCTTTTCACTTCGCATAATGTTTTCAAATCATGGTGTAGCACGTATTAGTAGTTTGTTCCTTTTCATTGCTGAGTAGTATTCTATTGTTAGCATAATCCGGATTTTATTTATCCATTCATCAGTTGATGGACATTTGGGTTGTTTCCAGTCTTTTGCTATTATAAATTGTGCTGCTGTGAACATTGTCATACAACTTTTTGTGTGCACATATGTTTTCACTATTTCTCTTGGGTAGATATGTAAGACTGCAGTCAAGATTGTATGGCAAGTATATATTTAATTTTTAAGACACTGCCAAATTCTTTTCCAAGGTGCCTGTAACATGCTACATTCCCACCATTGCCATTGCAGCATCTTTCACTTAATTAAATGGTTAATGTTAGGTCTGTGCTTAAGAGCAGCAGCAGGCTGTGGAAGAGGCTAGGGAATGCTTCCCAGCACTAGCACCACTGTGGCAGGATGAATGCTGGGAATCGGATCGGACTACACAGTGAAGGACAGGGCCCAGGCTTGAAGGTTGTAGAGGACCCAGAAACAATTCAAATGGGTGGCATTTCAGCTCTCTATTCAACTCTCTATTCTAGAGTGATCTGGACTGGCGCTGGGTATGCCAGTGGCAGCAGACTTGTGACATGGCATGGACTCCTGGGCACAGGAGGACTCCAGCTGTAGGTGAGGGCTACAGAATGCTCCAGCTCCAGAGAGGAAGACCGCAAACAGAGCAACAGGGCCTCAGCCCCTGTGGGGCTCATGGTGGGCTTGCTGTGCTGGGGCACTCCAAACTGGGCAGACACATGGTGTCAGATACAGAGATGGGAGCAGATCCAGGAGGAGGCATCCAACAGCGAGGCCTAGGAAACCACACAGGTGCAGGGGGCTGCCTCAGGTCAGTGAAGATGCTGTAAAATGAGCTTCTTACCAGAAGTCAAACTGTGTGGGTAGTCCAGCAGGTCTCGGTTATGTTGAATAGCGAGCTAAAGCTTTGATATGATGTTGATAATAATACAACCACCACCACCATTTATATAGTGCTTACTTTATACTAAGTACTGTTTTCAGCACTTTATTTACATATGCATTAATTTATTTAATGCTCACACCAATTCCATGAGATAGATACTACATATCTATTTTTACTAACCAAGACCCTCAAACACAGAGAGGTTAAGTGACTTGCCCAAGATCATACAACTAGTAAGAGGCTAAGTTAGGATTCAAACCTAGGCTGACTGGCTCCAGTGGCCATCCTCTTTTTTTTTTTTTTTAATTTTGTTTTATTGCTTAAAAGTGGCCATCCTCTTAACTGCTAAGCTAATGTCCTCTCATTTCATTCTTATCACCTATACCTGGGTCAGTTCGGGACCTTGATGACCAGAGTGAGGGGATGAGACGCTAGAGGCAGGAAAAGCAAGACCCTAGTTGAAAGTTTAATACAAAATAATCACAGAGACATAGGCCACAGGTTTGAGTCAAAGTACGGCCAGCATAGGGGAAAATATTAAATACAAAGGGAAAGCCTGTGTGAAATATTCTCATCTCTCAAGCTCTGCGCTACTACTTGAGTCATGTTTAACATCAGTCCAATAGTAATGAACTAGAACATTCTCATATAGACTTCATCATTATAGCTACTCTCTGCTGGTTTCAGTAAGAAGTCCTCCTACTCTCCAAATTAGTAAGATGTAAAAACTAAGAAAAGTTTAAAGAATGAATAGTATCTTAAATAAAATACTTTTTTGCTTTTTCTAGAACATTAAAATAAGATGAGAAAATATCTTGAAACTGAAGCATCTCCATCAATGCTTTGTAACTTTTCAGTGATTTCATATGCAAAATACTGTATTCTTTCGGGAGGCATGTTGGTAACCATCTTCTCCTCCTCTTCCCTCTCCTCCTCCTCTTCTGCCTCATCATCATCAACTATTTACTGAGCGTGTACAGTCGCTGATCATAAAGAAGACAAGGCCCAGTCCTTCTGGACCTTGGAGCTCAGAGGAGAGTGAGTTGACATTTCTTGGGCCTCCTCTGCCTGCCTCATTTCCCTTTTCTCTTTTGTCTCATTTCATTGTGTGCGTGTGCGCTTACATTCTCTATGCATTATTTCATTTGATCTTCACAGCAACTTGGTGAGAGGGGTTTATTATTATCCTCATTTTATGGCAAAGGAAACTGACCTTTAGAGTTAAGTAACTTATTTGAGGTCATTCTGACCAGAATCTGTGTTTTTACCACTATATATTTTATACCCTTCCTTCTCTCTCTAATTACCCTTTCCCCCCTCCTCAACTGGTCATAATATAAAGCAGAAATATATTTCAGGCCCTGGCCGGGTAGCCCAGTTGGTTAGAGCATCATCCCTGATATGTCAAGGTTGCAGGTTCAATCCCTAGTCAGGGAACATACAGAAAGCAACCAATGAATGCATCAATAACTAGAACAACAGTTCAGTGTTTCTCTATAAGTCAATAGATTGTCAATATAGTCAATATATTTTTAAAAATATATTTTAGGTCATTTTATTGATTTACTGAATTGTGTGCTGTGTTCACCTTGTTGACCTACAGATGCCTGCGTCTGTCACTGGGTCTGTGGGCCTCAGGGTCTCTGTGAGGGGCAGGGCTCAGGACAGTTTTGCTGTTTGTGGGAGCCCTTCACCCCTCCGAGGTCAGGGAGGGAATCAAGGGCAGAGCTACCCTTGGCGACATCTGTTGTATTGATCTGTGAGCTTCAGCTGAGGACCAACACCGGTTCACCACCTGTTTTTGAATTACTTATAACATAAATAACTTATAAATAGTTGAAAAAAGGTAGAAGAACATTTTTCTGACACATGAAAATTTTATGAAACTCAAATATCAGTGAAGATAAATCATATTTTATTGCAACACAGTCATAAACATTCATTTCTATGTTCTCTGTGGTTGATTTCGCACCACGTGGGCAGAATGGAGTAGAGGCGACAGCAAATGGCCCACAAACCAAGAATATTTACTAGCTGGCCCTTAACAGAAAAAGTTTGCCAGCCCCTGGTCTACTGGAGGAGGTTGGACAACCGTGAGCTTCTTGAGGAAAGTAAGTTTTGTAAGGGAGAAGAGAGCAGTGAGCAGCATGGGGTGCCTCCTGCTAAGAGCTCCTCAGACTCTGAGTTTGATGTCAGCTCCACCAATTACCACCTGTGTGACCTTGGGCAAGTTACTTAACCTGTCTGTGCCTCCATTTCTATGTGTGTAAAATGGGGATGATAATAGTCCCTACCTCAGAGGTTGTTATAAGGAGCATATTTATATGAAAACCACTTTAACAATGCTTTGCACTACAGTGTAAGTATAATGCACACACTGAAAAGATGATTAATGTTCATTCTTGATCATGGACATTTTCTTTAGGCCAGGTACACCAGAGCCCTAGTAACTGCCCAAGCCTGCCCTTTCTGGGTAGTGCCACACCCTCAGAATTTTGAGGCCTTTGGCTTCTTGAGACTCTCAGTCCCTGAACAGGTCCGGATGACCCACACGCATACCCTTCTCCTCTTTCTTCTAGGCCAGCAGCTCCCTATCCCAGCCCCTCCATAAGGCTCCTGCCTCTCCCACTGGGAGTCATGATGCTGGCACTGCATTCATGTGTTGGGGCCCTCAGGGTCCCAAACTTGGCCGTGTTCTTCTCACATGAACCTCCCTCCATGTCATAACCCAATGACTGCATCCTAGATCACATCCATGATCATTATTCCAGGGGAGGAAGCTGTGCTCTGTGGTGAACATGTGTGTCCTGTGGAAGGAGTCCCCACAGATCCATCAATATCACTTTTATGGAGCATGGACCACATGCAGGCCTTGAGCTAGGTGTTCTGCACACATCATCATTCATCCTCCTGAGGTCCCTGCAAGTGCACTAGACCAGTGATGGCAAACCTATGACACGCGTATCAGAGGTGACACGCGGACTCATTTTTTTGGTTGATTTTTCTTTGTTAAATGGCATTTAAATATATAAAATAAATATCAAAAATATAAGTCTTTGTTTTACTGTGGTTGCAAATATCAAAAAATTTCTATATGTGACACGGCACCAGAGTTAAGTTAGGGTTTTTCAAAATGCTGACACGCCGAGCTCAAAAGGTTCGCCATCACTGCACTAGACTCATCTGGGGAAAGGGTGTCACCACTCTTGGGATGAGCCCCTCCTCTGTATCTTGAGTAAAATGTATTCCTCGCCCTCTTTGGGGGCCAGTGTTCTGTACAGATTTGGTTTCCCTAAGAAATGGTAAAATCATAGCTTCATCCTGATAACTGTTGGTCTTTTTTGACCCCTATTTTTGGCTGCCTATCCCCCCCGCCCCAACATGAAGTGGATGTTGAATAAATATTTGCTGTCCGGGGACCCATGCAGGGAAATAGGCAAACAGAAAAAGCCAAGTCGTGTTCCTCACATGGTGTTGTTTTGGTTAACAGCACATCTAGGCCAAGCCTGCTCTTCCCACTGGACAGCTGAGAAAACAGGTACAGACAGGGGAAGTGAAGTTCCCAAAGTTACAGATGGTCTCTGGCTGGGCTTCCAAACCCGGCTCTGACTCTGAAACCAGAGAGTGTTCTTGGCGGAAGTGAAAGTGAAGAGGTAATAAGCTTTGATTAGCTCTATGGGGACAAGAAATGTTGCCTGTTTTATTCACTCTTCCACCCCAAGGACCTAGAACAGGGGTGGGAAACTTTTTGACTCGAGGGCCACAATGGGTTCTTAAACTGGACCGGAGGGCCGGAACAAAAGCATGGATGGAGTGTTTGTGTGAACTAATATAAATTCAAAGTAAACATCATTACATAAAAGGGTACAGTCTTTTTTTTTTTTTTAGTTTTATTCATTTCAAACGGGCCGGATCCGGCCCGCGGGCCGTAGTTTGCCCACGGCTGACCTAGAACATACCTGGCTAATGGTAAGTTCCCAACAAATATCGGTTGAAGTCATAGCAAGTATTGTGGCCAAGGTGCAGATGAACGGGGAGCTTCCTGTTTGAACAGGGAACAAGGGGGAGAGTGTAGGTGTGTCCCTCGTGGGATGCTTTATATCCTCAAGATCCCAAATTAACTAGTTTGTTTAATAAGCTTCTGTTTCTTCCCCAGAAACAACATGATCATGGGCCTTGGGTGACAGAAATGTCCCCACTCTAGTATACATCATCGTGACAGGATAAGACTCCGTTTTTTTCATGTGATGAGGCAGGGGTGATAGATCCACACAGGCAGCACATTAGATGCACTTGCATCTAATTAGAACATTTTTTGTTTGAGGAAAAGGGAATATCTACTTATGTCAGAAAATCCCTGGAAAGCTACACATCAGACTATGAACTGAATTATGAATTATGGTGCTATGAACTGAATTATGTCCCCCCTGAAATTCATATGCTGAAGGACCCCCTCTGGGACTGTATTGGAGATGGGGAGGTTAAGGAAGTGGTTAACATTAAATGAAGTCATGCAGGTGGAGCCCTGATACAGTAGGTGTAATGTTCTTATAAGAGAAGACACTGGAGAGCTCACCCATTCTCTCTGCCATGTGAGGACACTGTGAGAAGGGGGCAGCTATGAAGAGGCTCTCACCAGAAACCAAATCTGCTAGCACCTGAATCTTGGCCTTTCTAGCCTCCAGAACTGCGAGAAAGTGGATATCTGTTGTTTCAACCCCCCGAGTCAGTGGTTTTTGTTGTGGCAGACCGAGTTGGCTAATACACATGGTTTGCCAGTATTCATCCATTGACATAACTAGGATGTGGCTAGAAAGGTTTTTACTTCTTTAACCTGAAGCAGAATTCTCCAAATGTTGCCACTAGTAGTTAATAAATTGTATACAAATAAGTAGTGGGTATAATAGTCTTCATTTTTATAATAGGAAGATGGCATTTAATTTTCCTGTTTATAAAAGGTACATCATAAACATTATCCACTTTAAGTCTCATAATCATGCTGTGCTATTGTGAGAAGTAAGGAAATTTGGGCTCAGAGAGATTCAGTGAGTTTTCTAAGACCACATAGCTAGTTGAACCCAAGCCCAGGCCTTTGACTCTGGGGCAAGGCTGTGAGCCTCAGGGACAGAGTTCAGATTCTCTGATCTCTAATGGCCATGTCTACCACCAAGGGGGGGAAACACACACACACACACACACACACACACACACACACATACAATCCTTGAAATGTAGGGGAAATCAGGAAAATTTAGAACTAAGGTTTTGTCTTTGTCCTTAATTTACCTGGCAGCATTTTTCTGAAGCACTGGATGTATGCCTCAGAAATGTGTGGGATGTAATATGCCACATTTGCAGCAATTACTAGGCAGAATTAGGAGAACTGGGGAAGGCATTAGTGGCATTCAGACTTCACTGTCAAGGCCTCTTGCTCTTGGTCACCTGAAGCATGCCACTTTAGAAGCACTTCATCTGCTAATGAAAACGAGGGGAATTACAGTTTTGGCAAGCATTCCAGCACAAAAGAAATCATTTGGCTGAAGTGTCTGCAGGCTTGGATTTGATTCTTTGGAAAACATCAAGGTTTGTGAAAACAAAAACAGCAATTACAAGTTGGTACAGGCCTTGTGTAAGAAGATGTGTGCAGAGGTTCCTTCTGTTGGTCAGGCTGTGTGCACACGTCTCTGTTATACAACTGTTACGTCACTGCTTTTCTCAGGTGCCTCCACTTAAAAAGGAAAAGCAGTGTAAATACAAACAACACAATACAGCTAATATCCAAGCTCCTGTGGATGGCTTTTTTTCTCGTCAAATTGGAAGTGGGGGTGGGGGGATGAGAAATTCATATCTATTTGCATGCCTACTCTATATCAGGCTCCATGCTATGCTCTTCAGGTGGGTTTGTGGTATTTTCATCTTCACAACAACCTGTGGGATAGACAATATCATCTCAGTTTTATAGATTAATAGATTGATGAGGCCCAATGACTCCCCTTCCCGTTCTCCCTCTTTGATGATTCAGGGGAGGGGGGAGGCCCTTCTGCCTCTGAGCTGAATGAGGATGAGGGACCTGGGTCCGGAACGTTTTTCCCGGGTCCCACACTTCTGTGTGAAATATCCATCTTTGCTGCTTGAAGAGAAAGTCCTCTCGAGGATTTGGGTTGCCTTCCCCTCTTCCTCATCAGTTCTGCCCTCCCCAGTAAAAGCACAGCAAGGTTCTTTCCCAGGTGAGAATAATGTTTGCACCCTCGCCTGCCCAATGATGGCTCCCTCTCCAGGGGCCACAGTTGGGTTAGGGTCAGGGGAGGTCCCAGCCTCCTGCTAACTTTGAATAATTTATAATCATCTTGTATTGGCTTCTCAGCCTGGGCCATTGGTGGGCTTGGGCTTCCCTGACAACTTCAGAAAACAAGACCTGTTTCTGGGGCCACTGAGTTCCATCTACCTGTGCAGAGAGGACATGAAAGGCTGCAGGAGACATATGAACGTTGCTGTGAACATTGTCATACAACACTGTCATAGCGATCTGTAGCAGCACCATTTAGGTACATGATGGGTTCTTACAGAGAGTTTTGGTAACTAGGGAAGTTGTTCAAGCAGTCGTAGCTGAGAGCATGGACTTTGGAGCCAGACTATCCCAGTGCACATCCCAGCTCGGCCACTTATATGCCCTGTAACCCCGAACACATATTCTTAACTTTTCTGTGCCCGTGTTTTCTCATTTGTAAAATGGGAATGTGAATAGTCCCCACCTCACAGGGTTGTTAGTAGTATTAAATAATTTAATATGTGCAAAGGCCCCAGGAACAGGGCCTTGTTCATAATGACAGCTTTAGACCGTTAGCTAGGAGGATGGTAGCCATGGCAACGATCATGTCTGCAGGGTGTTGAGAATATCGGTATTAGCACCTCAGGCCATTAGCTCTGATTCATATGCTTACAAGTTGATATAGGCCAATGAGGATCATTAATTGGGCTGTGCCCCTCATTCATATAGTTCATTCATTCCTCACATATTGAGTACATATTATGTGCCAGGCACTGTGTTTGATACGAAGTTATACACACATGTGATTCGGCTTTTGTGGAATCGCACAGTAGCTAGTCAGATTTAATTATCTGGTACCGGGATATTTCAAATGATCAGTTTAATTTACTAAGATAATCATAAAACATAAATATCATTAAAATTTGTTTTCTTCTCTTTTAGATTTTACTAAACATTTATCAGCCCCCATGATAGAATCCGTAGCCGCCCTGTCCTATTCGGTGGCCACATATGGCAGTGGGAGCAGCACTGTGTGGGTTGAAAATTGAGACAGGAGAGGTGGCAGCCCTTCACCAGGGGGCTGGGCTAAGGAATTCAGTGTTGTCCTCGGAGCAGGGTAAAGCAGGAGCGCAAGGTGAAATGTGGAGTTTAGAATAACTTTAAAGCCCCTATTAATTCTAAAGCTCTGTGATTCCATACTAACTCTCTTTAGTTCTATTTATATTTTAATGCAATCCCTGATATATTTGGGTTTAAATGTACCACTTTCTTTTGTTTGTTTTCCGTTTTTCCATCTGTTTTGTGTTTCACCCTCTTTCTTGCCTTCTTTTAGATAGATTGCATTTTTTAAAATCACTTGCTCCCTCCTCCCACTATTTTGTTTCTCTTTTTTACTTGGTTATCAGCGAAAATAGAACATGCACCTCTCACTTACCCAAGTCTAAAGTGACTCAGTCCCACTCCTGCCTCCAAGAACATAGGCGGTTTCTCTCCCTTTGGCTTACATGCTGTCATTGTGCTGTGTTATTTCTCTCTCTGTGTTTAACTCCATGAAATACTATGATTGCATTCTGTAGTCAGTATTACTTAGATTGACTCACACGTGTCCCTTTTTGTTATTCCTTCTTGTATTAATTTCACCTGCGATCGTTTTCCTTCTGCCTGAAGAACACCCCTTATTTCCTTTGGTGTGAGTGTTCTTTGGCAACTCAGTTTTTGTTCCTTCTTGAAGCATGTTTTCATGACGTATGGAATTCTAGTTTGGTGGTGGTTTCTTTCAACACGCTGGAGATATCAATCTATGGTCTTCTGTCTTCCGTGTTGTTGAGAAGTGTCTACTCTGAGGATGATTCATTTGAAGGTCATGTGTCCTTTTCCCGCCTACCTGCTCTTGGATTTTTCTTTGTCTTTGGTTTTCTGCAATTCCACTGTGATTTGTGTAGGTGTGGTTTTCTTCTTGTTTATTAGCTGAGGGATTGTTAGTCCTTGTGAGTCCATGGGGTGATGTTATTGGTTCTAAAATATTCTCAGCTATGACTTTCTCACATGATGCTTCTTCCTCATTTTCTTATGCCTCTGCTTGAATGCCACTATATCCACCACATTCCTTCTCCCTCTTTCATCTTTTTGTCTCTCAGTCAGGGGTGGGGAACCTTTTTTCTGCCAAGGGCCATTTGGATATTTATAACATCATTTGCAGGCTGTACAAAAATAGCCTGCTATATTTGGTCAAACATTTAATTAACTCACCCCTAATGCCTTGGCAGAGCCAGACCAAATGAATTCTTGGGCCGTATAGGGCCTGCAGGCCGGATGTTCTCCACCCCTGTGTTTAGTGATAAATTCTGGAAATGTCTTACCATTTACTAATTCTCTGTTTAGTTGTTATCTTATAGCTGGTAAATCTTTCCACTGATTTATTAATTTTCATTATTACTTCTTTTCTTTAGTTACAGAATTTTAAATAGCCCTCTTTCAAGTCTGCCAAAATCTTACACCCACCTGGCGCCATGCATAGCTGTTAGAGTGTTACTGACTACTTTCCCCATGCTGTGCTTTACATCCCCGTGACTGTGTTTATAACTGGCAGTTTGTACAACTCTTTCTTTTAAATCAGCAAATACTCCTGGGTAATACATTCACCCACCTGTGCTCTGACCTTCTAGAATTTGGCTTGGTAATTTCTCACTGTATTGATACTTCTTTGAGGCTTTTGAGAGGATGTTTTGGAAGGTGTGTGTGTCGGGGGAAGAGATTAACCAAAGAACTTGTTTGCATATATGCATAATCCATGGACACAGACAATAGTGTGGTGAAGGCCTGGGGGGCGGGGGGAGAGGCTAGAAGGGGTTAAAGGGGGTGGGGTGGGGGGACATCTGTAATACTCTGAACAATTATGATAAATTTTAAAAAATAAATACACCAATTAAAAGACAGAGATTGGCAGAGTGGATTAAAAATACACACACACAACTATATGCTGCATATAAGAAACTCATTTCAAATTCAAATACTAGTAGGTTGAAAGTAAAAGGGTGGGGAAAGATATAGTATGTACACATTAATAATTTAATAAAAAGAGCAGGAATGGGAAAAAATCAGTATTTTCAGTTGTCCTTATTGGGAAAGTTGATCCTAATTTTTTAGCATCCATTATCAAAAGTGAAAGTCCTTATTCTGACTAATACAATAAGATTGGTGACCCTATTAATGGTTTGTTGTTAGTTGGAGGAAATTACTTTTTTGACCTCTTTTTCTGCTCATTTCCCTCTTTGGAAATGAGTAGGAAGGGGTGGCACTATATTTACTTAGGTGTGAGGAAGGAAGACCTAACCCCACGTCTCATCCTTCGTCCTGGCAGAGGTCGCCTCTGAGGAGTGAGAATTTTCTTGAGTGGTTGCTCACGGTGCTCTGGTAGAAAAGAAGACTATTTCTCATCAATATTTCCATCTATTTTTCTGTTACCATTTTCAAGGCATCAGAGTTTCAGCCTTTCCATCGAGGTCACCTTTTACCAAGTCCAGTCCCTCTACTTCTAATGGCATATCCTATTAGAGTCAAGCATCCTGTTTTCAGAGGGAAAATACCACTTCCATGATAGAACTGATTTTTTTTCCCCAGTAAACACAACTCAATAAAAAGCAACAAAAAGCAACAAGAACAATAATCAGTGTAAAAGGATCAGGAGACAATCTCATTGTTTTTTTTAAAAAAATAGCTATACATTTTGGTAGATTGAAAATAAAAGGGTGGACATCTGAGGGGAATAAAACAGTAGAATAATCTATACAACTGCATATTTACTTGAAAACTTTTACAATTGTGTTTTTCCTTGAAAAATTTTATGATGCACCTTTCAGATCCATGTATTATCCATTGTGGATCACAGTTCTTATGAACCGGATACGTGCTGGCGCTCCTCGAAAGAACTTTAAGTGTTTGAACTCTTTGAAAATTGGACATTGCAATTCTCTTAATTTTAAAAGTAAATGTGAATTGTGCTCAGAAAAGAACAGTAGTGAAAACTGTCTCAAAAGTAGACAGAAAAGATCTCAGAACCATTTGAATAAATGCTTTCCAATTTAGAAGATCCAGTCATTAAAAAAAATTGAAATAATTACTCTGAAGAGTGATAGGTTGATATTCTCTTTTAAGATTCCCATCACTAATGGATTTTTAACCGCCTCTTTTCTCTCGTCACAGCATTGTTACACTAACCCCCAGAGCCAGGGTGTAATGACACACTTAGCTTCCTTCTGCCTTTCTCAGGAGAGAATTTCTGCTCATCTTATTCTCTGCTCATCTTCCAGTCTTTGTTATTTTATTTTATTTATTATTTTTTTTCCTATCAACTTTCTATTTTTGAAATGCAGTTGAGTAATGGTTGGAACATTAATTGGAACTTGCAGCGAAAAGAATCATGATTGCAGTTAATTTCTTTTTTACTATTATCAATTGTCATTATCAGTTCTTCAGCCATGAGGAATTTCTTTTGTTTGCTTCTTTTTTCCCCCTTTACTGTCAAGCATCCAGGAGATGTGGGCCTCCACGTCATCTCCCTCCCTCCAGGAGTGGTGCCCTCCCAAGACGTCCACCTGTGGCTCTCCTTTTCCTTCTCCTGCACCCAGATCAGACTTGTTCTCAGTATTTCCTCATTCAGAGTGGGAAGCTCTTTCTGGAGGTGATTTTCATCGGCTCTGCTACCGGCCTCTGCTACCTGACTCGCTTCTCTGGCAAGGTTTCCGCTGCTCTCAAATGTTTGTTTCCCTCCCTGTGATTAACTGACGTCTCCAGAGTGCTCCACCTCCTGGCTGTGCTACAAGCAGGGCTAGCTTCCTGGGCATGCCTCCGGTGCAAGTGCACGGGGCCCAGTTCTCAGAAGGGCCTCAGGCTTGGGTTTGATGCTCTTTAGTCACTGTCTTGACATTATTAATTATTTAATCTTTGGATTTGTGTTTTGTCAGTCAAGTTTGATGGCACAGTGGACATGTATCAGGGCCTTGAATCCTTGACTCAACGTTTGTTCCTTCCTTCTCCCCCACCCCACCCCCTACCACTTTCATTCCACCCCCCTCCTCACCTCCCCAGAGTGAATTCCAGGTACCTGCCCTTGCCCCTGGCCTGGAACCACTGCCCCTCTCTGGCTGAGTGGCCCAATTTCATGGGTAGGTGGAGGCCTGTCTTTCCTTTAGTCCTCCGGACCCATCAGAGGCCTGGGAGTAGGTGCAGGAAGGGATGGGGTGAGGGCAAAGTGGAGGTTTTTCTGTCCTAGGTCGTCAGTGTCACAGTGTTTTCACTGGGTGACTTGGTGGAGGCCTTTTTCCACGGCTGACCCAGGTGCAGAGCATGGCCCAGCATAGAAGTTGCAGTCCCTTGGCGATTGCCACTCCATTGTGGTTTGTGGCAGTTGGCCCCTGGGAGGCGGAGATTAATGCTTCTGCCCCTGGCTGAGACCCCACATTTTCATTTTGCACTGGGCCCTGCCAATTATGTCTTGAGCCTTGGCTATAAATGTGAGTTATATATGGGTGGTTTTATTTGCTCTGCTGGTTGAACTCTGTGGTTTTTGGAGAGATTCAAATTTAGTAAACTGTCATTTTGTCATGGGAAACTAGAAGCGCCTGATTTCTTTTAATTCACTTTATTGATTTTTTAAAACTTTAAAAGTTATTCATACTTTTTGCAGCAAAACAAACATTATAAATGTGAACAAAGTAAGAGTCCACATTCTGCTTTCCTTACCTCACACCTACAGTAACCAGTGTTCACATTGGGTGTATATGTGTGATTGTCCCAGACTTTTATTCACGATCATATCACACACACACACAAACACACACACTTGCCATGTGGGGTTTTTTGAGGAATGACAAAAATGCTTATCCTATCTAATAAAAGAGAAACATGGTAATTAGCCGTACCTCTGTTACCCTTCCCATTGGCTAATCAGGGCGATATGCAAATTAACTGCCAGCCAAGATGGCAGCCGGCAGCCAGGCAGCTTGAAGCGAACATGAGGCTTGCTTGCTTCAGTGACGGAGGACTCCAACGTTCCCCGCCTGCCTTGCAGGCCTCTGAGCTTGCAGTCTGAAACATTCTTACAAATATAGAAGCTAAACAAAACCCCAGAAACCTGCTTTCAGCCAGCTGGGATCTCAGAGCTGGAGTTGAAACAGTGTTTCGATTATAGAACCCAAACAAACCAGATATCTGCTTTCAGCCGCCGAGGCCTAAGAGCTGGAGCCAAGCCTCAGAGCTAAAGCTGGCCCAGAATAAAAAAAAAAAAAAAGAAAAAAAGGAGCGGTTGGGAGCTTCAGTCACCCGCCAACCTGAAAACAGCCCTCAGCCCCTCACCCAGACTGGCCAGGCACCCCAGTGGGGACCCCCACCCTGAAGGCTATGTGACCAGCTGCAAACAGCCATCATCCCCTCATCCAGGCTGGCCAGGCACCCAAGCGGGACCCCGACCCTGATCCAGGACACTCTTCAGGGCAAACCAGCCGGCCCCCACCCATGCACCAGGCCTCTATCCTATATAGTAAAAGGGTAATATGCCTCCCAGCACCGGGATCAGCGGAGCCGCGAGGCCTACCGGCACCAGGATCAGCGTGACAGGGGGCAGCGCCCAAACCCCCTGATTGCCCTGCGGCTCTGTGTGTGACAGGGGGCGGGGCCACAACCTCCCTATCCGCCCTGCTCAGTTTGTGACAGGGGAAGGCACCCCAACCCCCTGATCGGCCCTGCTCTGTGTGTGACAGGGTGCGGCGCCCCAACCCCCTGATCCGCCCTGCTCTGTGTGTGACAGGGGGTGGTGCCCCAACTCCCCTATCGGCCCTGCTCTGTGAGTGACAGGGGCGAGCTCCTCAACCCCCTGATCGGCCCTGCTCTTTGTGTGACAGGGGGAAGCTCCCCAACCCCCTGATGGGCCCTGCTTTGTGCATGACAGGGGGGAGCTCTCCAACCCCCTGATCGACCCTGCCTTGAGTGTGACAGGGGGCGGTGCCCCAACCCCCCAATCGGCCCTACCCTGAGCATGACTGAGGGTGGCATCTCAACCTCCCGATCCGCCCTGCTCTGTGCATGACAGGGGGCGGCGCCCCAACTCCCCAATCAGCCCTGCTCTGAGCCCGACCAGGGGCTGCACCTAGGGATTGGGCCTGCCCTCTGCCACCCGGGAGCAGGCCTAAGCCAGCAGGTCGTTATCTCCTGAGGGGTCCCAGACTGCGAGAGGGCACAGGCCAGGCTGAGGAACCCCCCCACCCCCCCAAGTGCACAGATTTTTGTGCACTGGGCCTCTAGTCCTATATAATAAGAGAGGAATATGCTAATTAGCCATTACGCTCTGAGGCATAATGACCAGATCACGGATCAGCTGGAGGATGGGCCAGTGAGGTACAAGCGGGCTGCAGAGAGCTACAGGAGGGGGCAGGGCAGCAAGCTATGAGGGGTGGGGAAGGGAGAGGGGGCGGGGGAAGCTACAGGAGGTGGGGCAGTGGGTGGAGAGCTACAGGAGGGCAGCAGCAACCTACTCGTGCACAGGACTACTAGTATCTTTATATTTAGTGCTCTTAGTTCATGAGTATTAATTCCCCAAAGTGGCAGTTCTAGACTAAGGGCATGTTACTTTCTAAAGAGATTCGAGGAATTCACACTCCCATCAGCATTATATGAATGCCTATTTACCCATAGCGTTGCCAGCACTGGACGTTATCAATCTTGTACATTCTTGCTAATATGAGCAGTGAAAAGTGATATCTGGTATTGATTTGTCTTTTCCTAATTATTATAAGGTCAAGTGTCTTACCATGTAGTTATTATTTATTAGCCACTTGAATTTTCTCTTCTGTGAATTTCCTATTCATCCTTTGTATGTATACATATTCATGTACCTATACATATACATATACATATACATATACATATACATATACATTCTATTGGAATACTTATCTTCTTTTTATCAGTTTTGAAAGAGTTTTACTAGGGATATTAACCTTATCTTTCATCTATGTGGCAAGATTTTTCCTAGTTACCATTTGTCATTTGACTTAGTTATGTCTTTGTTATAAAACTATTAAAATTAAATGACTGTTGTTTCCTTTCTGGTTTTGTGTTTCTTGACTTGCTTAAGAAATTCTCTCTGATGCTAACGTTACAAACTACTCTCCTAAATTTCTTATAATTAAAAATATTTATAATCTACTTGAACTCTATTTTTGTATCATAATTTTTTCTTTCAGATAAATAATTACTGTAATCAGCATCACTTATGAAACGTTTTTCATTTCCATTTTTCACATATATTATGATGAAACGTGTTATGTTTCAACATATATTTGGATCTACCTCTGGATTTTTATCATATTCTGCTGATACAGTTGTGTATTCCCATGTCAGTGGCATATTATTTTAAGTACAGTAGTGTTATGATTCTATCTGATGGAGAAAATCTCCCCTACTATTCTTAATTTTGCAAAATTTTCTTGGCAATTCTAATGTATTCTTCCTTATAAACTTAAAATAATTGCTTCCATTTACTCCTAAAACTGTTGGGATTTGGATTGGAATTTTATATATTAATTAAAGTTTAAATATTGATTTTTTTAAATATATAATTTTCTTAATAATTATCAGTTCCTTTCTGGGTTTTACATCTGTCATTGCTATACTGTATGAACTGGTTTTCTATATCTTAGTGTTAGTTTAGAGGAAGACTCTTAGTTTTGTTTGTTTTGTTCCTATTTAACAAATATTTTCTGAGTTCCCTCTACTGTATTTCAGTGGATCTAAGACTTTGTCCATTATAGATGCATCATCATTGCAGGGACCACTAGAGTGGCAGGCAGCTTCTGAATGGCTCCAATGATCCCCACTTCCTAATATTCATGCCCTTGGGTAATTTTTATTTATTTATTTTTAAGTTAAAAAATTTAAATTACAGTTTACATTCAATATTATTTTGTATTAGTTTCAGGTGTACAGCATAGTAGTTAAGACAATCATATACTTTACAGTGTTCCCCCTGGTATTCCCAGTACCCAACTGGCATTATCTGTAGTTATTACAACATCATTGACTATATTTCCTTTGCTGTACTTGACATCCCCATGACTATTCTGTAACTACTGATGTATACTTCTCAGTCCCTTCACCTTTTTCACCAGTCCCTCAACTCCCTCCCCTTTGGCAACCATCAGCCCGAAGGCTGTTTTTATGTTTATCTTGTGTCATCACCTCATTAAAAATCGTTTTTTTCCATTTTGTAGCTTTTGGTCTTGGCAATGGTGAAAAGTTGAATACTAATTTTCTCTTTTTTCTTGGTAGCTTTTTACTTCTTAATGAAAATTTATACATATTTGTCTGTATTCTGGTAGTTCAGATACTTCAGCACCGTATGCCTGGTTAAGCCTTAAGGTTTAAGTCTTTTGAAGGAAAGTTTTTTGGTATTACTTTTTCAGTTATGTGTTTTACATCTGATTATTTCTACCTTTAGAGTTATTGATTCTGCATTTAAAATATTCTGGATCTATTTCTTTTCTGTTTTTCCCTATTTTGCAATAGATTTTTTTATTTGACTTTCTAACCAGGGGTTTCAAACTTCAGATTACTTGTAAAATCTATGCTGCTGCCTATTTCTATAAATAAAATTTTATTGGAATACAGCCAAGGTTACATATATATGTGTTGTCTCTGGCTGCTTTCATGCTGCAATGGCAAAGTTGGGCAATTTCAAGAGACCATATGGCCCACAAAGTCAAAATTATTTACTAATTCAACCTTTATAGAAAGTTTGCCAACTCCTGTTCCAGACCACTTATTTTATTCTCAGGACTGGATATTCTTTCAGTTAGATTATTGAATTTTAAAACATTTCCTAAATCTTTTTAATTTCAGAAAATATTTTCATGTTCTAATTAAATCACTTTGAGGATTTGCATTCCATTATCCTTTAGTGTTTTCTTTTTTTCTCTTCTATTAGTGAGACTCATCTGATTTCAGTTTGGTCTTTTCCCCGTAGGGGCTGAATCCCCTTCCAGGTGTCTGTGCCTGTTCCTGAGCTGGATGCCCTCAGCCCAGTGCACTGAGGTTGTGGAGGTGCTCAGGCAGCGTCAGACTTGGAGGGGATGGAAGGCCTGGCAGTCCTTGCGAGAGGCAGCCCTGGTCAAAAAGGATAAGGAACAGTACTTGTTCCAGTGATGATTGAGGAAGGCCTTTTATTGTGTAGCTTTGACAGTGCAATTGGTGGATAGAGAAGCATTTTCCAGTCTATAAGGACTAGGAAATAACAAAACTGAAAATGACAAAATGGAAAAATGAGAATGACAACACTGAAGCTGTCCTTCTTTGGGCACATTACGAGATGTTTAACGTAAATATTATAGTAGAAGTCTCACATATAGTCACATTATTGTCTTTGGAAAAGACAGTAATACTAGGGAAAATAGAAAGCAGCAGAGAAAGAGGAAGAGCAGTTATGAGAGGGATTGACTCATAAAAGAAGCCATAGGCATGAGTCTACCGGAGCTGAGCAGGGCTGTTGAGGAAAGAATGTTGTGGACATCACTCATTCTTATGGTTCCAGGAGGCGGAGCCAACTCAACACACGTAAAACACACAAGTTCTAAGAGTGTTTCAGTGTTCCGGGCCCAGCAGGATTGTGGGGCCTCTGTCCATAGCGTATCACATGGTAAACTGGGAGATCAGCACTCTTCACTGTAACACAGGCACGGGTGCACGCCCATACTGTGTAGCTATCGTGTACACATCTTCTGCCTTCTTGGCCCCAGATGCCATACATCACAGATTACAAAGCCAGGGCATATATAGCCTATTAGGAACTCCAGGCCTCAGCAAAAAGCTTATTCTTGTTTTCCAGATCTTAGAGTTTGTATTTAGTTCATAGATAGGAAGTTAGGAGAACTCCTTGCTGATTTCTGATTTGGGTATTTACTTTTTCTCTTTGCCTATCTGACTATTCCACGAGGGAATGGGTCTTGTGGGTGGTTCTATCATAGATCAGCTTGGGGCTTGGCAAGTGTTTGATTAGAAGTTTAGTGATACCTGGAAGGGTTCTATATGCCCATCAATAAATGAGGGACTACACTCATGTTTATTTTCCTATGTACATGTATGTATGTGTGTGTACACATGCACATGTGTACCCCCTTACACACATATATACACAGGCTCAATATTCATGGTAAAGTAACTATTATAGTAAAAGTCCCACATACAGTCACATCAACATAGACTAATCATGAAGGAGAAATAAGCCCCAAAGAGAACAATGTTCAAGGACCCTGTTTGATAACTCTCCCATCTTCTAGACTTTTCATGAAAATACTTACTGGCTAATGGATAAACATCATTGCTGTCGTTTACAGAGAAAATGCTAGTTCAGCTGATTACTTCAACTTTTTCAGTTTATGGAGGTTTCTCTTTGGACCAGGGATTCAGATTTAGAAGGTGATCTGTATTTGTTATTGATCACTGTTTAAAAGCTTTGGTTCAAAAAAGGTATCACGTAAATTTGTGAGGGTCCTTTACTGCCGAAGGAATGGTTATTTACAATTATTTGCCATTTATCATCATTTAATTATTAGTTACAGTAATAAATTTATTTTCACATCTTCAGAATAGTTTTTTACCCCCAGAGAATCATAAATTGGAAATAATAGATGAAAGCAGCAATGGGGTCATATTTTATGTGCCACTAAAGAAGTGTAACCCTTGTGGGAGTTGTTCTAATGCATTGTTTGGTCTACTAGCTTTGACTACATTTAAGTGGCAATTTCATTATGTATTCAACATCCACTGGTGCATTGTTATTCTTATCGTAATCTCATTTGATTCTATTTCATTTTTTAAATTCTATGGTGGTTTCTGTAAGTCTGATACAGAAATGGTTTTCCCCTCTTACTCTATTTCACCATATAGGAAATATGCTCCTTTCTTCAATAACTGGAAGAAATTCCCCCTCTTTGTCATAAGGGCAAAAGCAGGTTACAGTGCAACCATGCCACAGTGAGATTTTTATGGACTTTAAAAAAAAGAGACACAAAATAAATAACTTCCAGGGTGTCCCTGAGTTCTGTATAAATTTATTCCATTCGATGCCTTTTCTTCCATTTCTGTGTTGAAACAGCAACATCACTGGTGTTCAGAATGGTGAGGATAAGGCCCTGCAAAGTTATTTCCAGTGCACTACTAGTAAACTTGTAAGGCATGAAGCACCAACTATTACATCTTAGAAAACAATATCAAAGCAAAAAAGGTAAAACCATAATTTTCTGAGTAATCCTCATTTGATTATAAGTTTAGTTAGCCAGAATGTTCCCTATTCTGAGCATTTTTAAATTGATATTTTGTTTAGCTCTGTTATCAGTTTATTCAACAATAATGTATTGCATCTTAACTAGACTTCAGGCATTTTCTAGGCGCCATGCTAATAGAAATTAATTGCACAATAATGAACATAGAATGTGATAAGATAAATTAACCACCAAAAATTAAAAGACACCTGATAAAAACAACATAGAAGACAAAATGCATTTGATGTTTAAAAAATACTTACTAAACCCAAAAAAGGCAGAAAAAAGAGGGAAAGGGGCAACCAAGAACAGAGAAGACAAGTGAAAAACAAAGAGCAAGGTGATAGTTTAGCCCTAGCCAGCCTGGCTCAGTAGATAGAGCGTTGGCCCTCGGACTGAAGGGTCCCAGGTTTGATTTGGGTCAAAGGCATGTACCTGGGTTGCGGGCTGGTCCTGGTCAGGGTGCACGTGCAGGAGGCAAATAATCAATGTGTCTGTCTCTCTCCCCCGCTTCTGCTCTCTTTAAAAAGCAATGGAAAAATATTCTCGGGTGAGGATTAACAACAACAAAATCTATGACAGTCTAAACCTAATCATATTCATCATTACATTAGGTATAAGTGGTCAAACAACTCCACTAAAAGGCAGCGATTAAACAGCTTAGATAAAAGAAATGGTAAGAGTCAACTATATGCTGTAAATAAGACACCTACATGAAATATAAAGGCACAAATAGTTTAAATGAAAAGGATAGCAAACGTATACCATGCTAACACTAATCAAAAGAAAACTGAAATGGCTATATTAACGTCAAACAAAATTAATTTCAGAACTAAGAATATTACCAGTGCTAAATATTATCATTATGAAATGGGTCAATGAATCAAGAAAGGGGTCAATGAACCAAGAGACTATAACAACACTAAAAGATTATGCATATAATAGTAGGGCTTCAAAATATATTGAAATAAAAACTGATATAACTAAAAGGCAAAACAGATGAATCTACATTTATAACCAGAGGTTTCAATACCTTTTCTCAATAATAATTTGGGAGAGAGTGTTCCAGACAGAAGAAAAGGCATGTGTAAATGTCCTGAGGTCAGGAAAAGTTTGAGTGTTGGAAGAACCCATGGCTGTCCAGTGTGTTTGGAGCAGAGTGAGCTGAGTGAGCATGGTCATGGTAGGCCAGAGGGCAGGCATGGACTAGATTGCATAAGACCTTGTGGACCCTGGTAAGGATTTGGGAGCAAAAATGTTTGCTTCATACTATAACTTTGATTTAATATTTGGTCATTAGGTATTTGTAGAATTTCTTCTTCTTTTCTAGGTTATATCTCAGGGATCTGTCACAGCTTTTGAGTTTCATTTTCAGTTATTGAAAGTCCAATATGATCTAAATAAAAAATCCCATCCCCATCATTCAATCCAAGGCTTCTACATTTCCTTCAGCTTGAGGCTGACCTTGATTTGGAAACCTGCAACAGAGAACGGGTGTGTGGCCCTTTACCTCGATTCCCCTTGCTCTACCCAGGCTTCTGGTTTCTGTGGGTCAGGGCAGAGAGAGTGAGAGGTAAAGGGGAAATTGGCCTTTTTTGGAGTCTTTTAACTCTTCTTTGGTTCCTGAATACTTTCGCTCATAGAATACTTTGGTGGTGCTTTGCCTTACCCTCTGCCACACACCGTTCTCAACACACACACACACCCCTGCACTTCTCCATTCTTGTCTGGTGGAATGTGTTTTCCACCTGAACTTTTTTCATGCCCTTCTCTCCTGGCTCCTGCTTTTAGGGGTTCAGCTCCAGTCTCTTCTGCTGGCACCACCTTGCTCCAGTGGCAGGCAACCTCCTTGGATAGGGTCCCTTCAGATGGTCCAAGCCTATGCTGCCCTCTGCATTGTTCACTTGGCCCACAGGACAAGTTACACATCGCTGCCTCACCAAACTTTGGAAGTGTAGGCTTCTTACACTGTCCTCTGTCCCTGTCCTGTTCGAGGCAGCTCCAGCAGCCCTCGTCTCTTCCGTACATTCCCCCCCTCTCCTGCATCTCCTCCACACCTTCTCTGGTGGCAGCATTAGAAGTTTATGTGTTTCTTCCTGTAGGCTGTCTTCTGCACCTTCACTCTCCTGGGGGAGTTCATGTGCTGCCCTCACTGGGAGGGAGAATATCTTCCCTCCCTCCCTGCTCTAAGAAGGAGGGGCAACTCCATAGCAATTCTTACTAATCCGACAACTGTTTAAACATTTTCCCTCATTCAGATAGGCTAGAGAAGGGAGATGAGCTCAGAGTGGTGACAATGTGTGCCCTCATCCTGGCAACTCCTATGTAGATGAGTCTCTATAGTGTGCTGACCCTTATTTCAGCTTTTGGCCATTTAATATCCTGTTACATGTAGACAAGAGTTTGAGTACAAGAATAAAGCTATCGTGTACACTTAATTATAATATTGAAATATAAAGGAACAGCTAGTGTGGTTGTTCAAGATTTTTCTGCTCATCAAAGGAAACTGTCAACAATATGGAAAGGCAGTCTATGGAGTGGGAGAAGACATTTGCAAACCACATATTTGATAAGGGGCTAATATCCAAAAATATACAAGGAACTCTTAGAACTCAATAGCAAAAAAAAAAAAACCCCACAAATAACCCAGTTAAAAATGGGCAAAGGACCTGGATAGACATTTTTCCAAGGAAGACATGCCTGTGGTCAATAGGTACATGAAAAGGTGCTCAACATCAGTAATCATGAGGGAAATGCCAATCAAAACCACAGTGATATGTCACCGCCAACCTGTTAGGGTGACTGTTATGAAAAGACAAGAGATAACAAGTGCTAGCGAGGATGTGGAAAAAAGGTAACCCTCGGGCACTGTTGGTGAGAATGTAAATTGGTACAGGCACTGTGGGAAACAGTATGGAGGCTTCTCAAAAAATTCAAAATAGAAATACTATAGGATCCAGCAATTCCACTCCAAGGTATATGTCAAAATGAAACAAAACCATGATCTTGAAGAGACAAATACGCCCTCCATGTTCATTGCATCATTAGTCACAATAAACAGGGTATGGAAACAGCCCAAGTGTTCATCAATACTTGAATGGATCAAGAAAATGTGGCAATGCAATATTATTCACCCATAAAAGAAGGTAATCCTGGCATTTGTGACAGCATGGATGAATCTGGAGGGCATTATGCTAAGCAAAACTGCGTGGTATCACTTATACATGAAATCTAAAAAAAAAAAAGTTGAACTCATGGGAACTAAAAATAGAAAAGTGGTTGTCAGGGGTGGGGGATGGGGAAAAGAGGGAAAGGTTGGTAAAAGGATATAAACTTCGTTGTAAGATGAATAAGGTCTGAGGATCTAATGATAATGATTTATTGCACAATTGAAGCTGGCTAAGAGAGTAGAACTTAAATTTTCTCACACAAAGAAAAGGAGGATAATGTGTGAGGTGATGGATGTGTTAACATGAAAGAGGAATCCTTTCACAGTTATACATGTTTCAAATCATCATGTTATACACTTTAAATATCTTATAATTTATTTGTCAATTATGCCTTAATGAAGCTTGAAGAAAGGATGATTTCGAAAGGCTGTAATATGGGAGAAGAAATTTAAGACCTTGCTGAATTAAAGTGTTTCTCGGAAATCACCATCTGGTTTGGAAAGGAACAGGCCTCTTCCTGTAAAGAGACACTTTAAAAAGTGACATTTAAAAATTAGCCACCATTTGTATAAATGCTTCTGGAAATCTTGTATGTGAAATTTAATGATATGATATATTAGGAAATATTAAGTACATTCATAGACAGGAGTTTCATAGAATTTGAATATTAAATGATTTTATAGTAAAAAAAAGTAACTATATCCTCAGGCATTTTTTGATACTTTTTCACTGAGGCTCACTTCTTAATCAATTATTGGGCCATTTTCCTAAAGTATCTTGTTTCTTTCTCAGAAAAGCAATGAAAAAAAAAAAAAGAAAGAAAGAAAGAAAAGAAAATCAGCCCCGGCTGGTTTGGCTCAGTGGATAGAGTGTCAGTTTGCGGACCGAAGGGTTCCGGGTTCAATTTTGGTCAAGGGCACGCACCTCAGTTGCAGGCTCCTCCCTCCTTGGCTCAGGCCTGGTCAGGGTGCATACGGGAGGCAACCAATCGATCGATGTGTTTCTCTCACATCAATATTCCCGTCTTTCCCCTCTCTACCCCTCTCTCTAAAAATCAATGGAAAAATGTCCTTGGGTGAGGATTAAAAACAAACAAACAAATAAATAATAAATAAATTAAATGATCCGTGTTCTAAAACTGACTGAAAATGGAAAAACAAATTAGGAACAATTGGTCAGGACTACCCTTCATTTCTGTCAGATTGTGGAGAGACCACCGATTGAGTCTGTTTGAAAGGTAGTTGTATTCTGTTGCTTTTAAATGTCTGGAAATAAAAATCGCCTGGCATCTTGAAAGGTTAAAAAAGTCTCATGGCTCAAAAAAAAGTCAGAAGCTATAAGCTATCCTATTAGAATTATTCTATGGCGGTAACAAAACCAGCCTGCAGTCCTCCTGAAAGGAGCTTATTTTATGATACACACAGGTGTGATGGGGAGGAATGTGGTCTCCACGGAGACGGAAAAGATAATAAGAAAGAGCAGCTCTTGTCCTGCATCTAAACCCAGGGCCTTTGAGAGATGGAAGTGAAAGGGCTGTTAAAACATTTATTTTTAGTGCAGATTGAGATTTATTGGAAATCAGTTGTGAGTGAAATTAAGCATTGATTACTATAGTTTGGCAAGACTCTGGGAACCACACTTATTTATGTTTTGCTCTCAATTATGCCATTTTGTTTTTAATTAATCTCTAGGTTTAGTGTAATTGGTAGCTATCAACAAGACTGTCAGTCTTCTCCACACATCAGAGGGTATCAGTACGTTCATTGCTAAATACCCTTTCTGCCTCATGGGACTGACCTGATGGTGGGTCAGTGGGTTTGCCCCACATGCCTGGACCTGCCAGGTGCTAGCTGATGCCTAAGAGGATTCCAGTGATATCCCTTCTAAGGGTGTGCAGGAGGGAGAAGGACTGGCCTG
This sequence comes from Myotis nattereri, assembly GCF_964212035.1. NCBI lineage: Eukaryota > Metazoa > Chordata > Mammalia > Chiroptera > Vespertilionidae > Myotis > Myotis nattereri. The sequence goes on from NC_138079.1 coordinate 41,333,705, forward strand.
CTGTCCCTCTGAATTCAGATGTTCGGCTAGGATCTCTGCCTAACTTTTAGAAGTTTCCCCTGACTTGGCCTCAGCAGCAGGTGAGGTTTTACAATGCATGGATTCAGAGAAGGGGCTGTGTTTGCAGTGAAATCTTTTTTAATCCTGTGTAATATTTGAGGGCATTCTTTTGCAGGTTGCTGACAGTCTCCTATTTTCCCCTCTGAATCTTTTTTTAAATTTTAATCTTCACCCTAGGATTTGTTTTTAAGTTTAGAAAGAGAAGAAGCGAGAGAGAAAGAGACATCAATATGAGAGAAACATTGATTGGTTGCCTCCCATGTGTGCCCCCAACGAGGATCAAACCCACAACCTAGGTATGTGCCCTGACCAGGAATCAAACCTGTAACCTGTTGGTGTATGGGTCGATGCTCCAACTAAGTGAGTCACCTGGCCAGGACCTTCTCTGCATCTTTGCTCAGGATAAAATAAGCTGGGCTACATTTTTTTTACATGAAAAACATTTTTTAATGAGAACACTGCCTTAAAAATAGTAGCAGAAACCACATGTCTTTATTCACGTTATAAAGTATAAATAGTAGCAATATACTTCATGTCTATAGTGTGGCCAGTTAAGATGGAAAAATCCTACGTGTGGGAGTGTTGGTGGGGCTAGTGAAAGCAACCGATGAGGGGGAAAAAAGGCAAAAGAAAAAAAAATATGAGGACAGACAGAATAGAGCCCATCGAGACAAAGGGAGATGGGGAGCCTCCACGTGTTTTTGAACATGTTTTTTGGTCATTGATTAGCTTGTCACAATCGCCCCATGTGGCTATTACACATAATCAGTATTATCCTTCAAAAATAAAACTGAGAGCGGTGCCTCTCTCACTCTGTACCCACACTGAAATATTGAAGAACTCATCTGTGCTGGAGGCATCAAGCTGGCGTTCATTTTTAAAACACACAATTATGAAGAGTAGAAAGTAACAGGGTTGATGACATACCCTTACACAAAGACTGATTTCCATACTTTCTAGTTGTCCCTCAGTATCAGGTGTGTCAGCTGTCTGTCTGCATCCAGGATTGTGCACAGAAAACATTGCTTTGACTGTGTTTAATGTGGTCCCTTGCATCACCTTTGGTATGCCATATATGGAATTAGCTGTGACCTCTGGTTTTCTGCTCCGTTCTTGACTGCACTGGTGACAGGAACCCGTCATGACAGATCCTCCAGGGGAGGCCAGACAGACTTGAAGGTGGCACTTGATTTCTTTCCCAAAATCTATTTTGCGAACCACAGGACTGCTCCACCCACTTAGACACTCTCAGCTGACTTCACAAAGACTAGTATTCATTGGTTCTTTACTTCACTTGACCTGGGATATAAAATCTTCAACAGAAGACTTCTCCCCCCCACCACCACACATTATAATAGTAATATTTAGAGGCTCTTCTGCAGAGTAATTGGAATATGCATGGTTGTTACTTCATAGACATCAACTGAGTTGACTCTCAGATATGTGCTTCTAAGACAGTGTAGTAAACTTTCACCACAATGGAAGCAAGATGGGGAAACAAGGCAAAATGGTTTGTGGATCATGTGGAGGCCAGCAAGGGGAGCTTTGGAATGATCAGTGGCAAGTAGAATGGGGGACATAGACTCAGTGAGAGTTGAGGGCAGAATACTTTTTGGTCAGAGAATAGAAAAATGTTTAGTCTTTCGTGATTTAAGATCAGTATGAAATTTTACTCAAATGCTGATCTTACAGTAGATTAAATAATAAATTCTAATGTCTCTGTGCTTTCTTGGAACATATTTAAGTAAACAGAAACCTTTATTTTTATCATATTTAAGTGAATAAAAGTTTTTACTCTTTAGTACTAAGCTTTATATTTGAAATGCTGTTGTAGATTCTGGTAATTTTTCACAGAGAACAAACTTGATTCTTCTCTTCTGAAAGACTAAATTACAGGAACCTATCATTCTGCTTCTCTTCCCACCCATCAAAATTGGATGATTTAAATATGGTAATTAGCTTAGTCACATGGTTTATTAAAATGGAGGCGGTTTCACCAGGTCACTGCTAAAGGTTTCCAAGCCTCCTCTTTCCCATGGTGTCGGAGTACCTGGTACTTGGTTTTCTGTAGAATGACCATATAACCAATTTTCTGATGGGGTTTATTATTATATTATTATATTATTATATTATTATATGATTATTATTCTTTTTCTAGCAGCTTTATTGAAATATAATTCACTTACCATACAATGCATTCATTTAAAGTGTACAATTCTATAGTTTTTAGTGTATTCCCAGAGTTTTGCTACCATCACCATTGTCAATTTTAGGACTTTTATCACCTGAAAAGGAACCCAGTAGGCATTAGCTATCACTGCCCTGTTTCCTCTCACTACCACCACGCTCCAGCCCAGGGAAACACAAATCTTCTTTCTGTCTGTATAAATGTGCCTATTCTGGAGATTGCATGTAAATGGACTGATGTAGTATGTGACCTTTTGTGTCTGGCTTTTTTCATTTAGCATGTTCTGAAGGTTCACCCATGTGTGGCATGTATTAATACTTCATCCTTTTTATGGCTAAATAATATTCCATTGTGTGGATAGATCATATTTATCCATTCGTTAGTTGATGGACAATTGGGATGTTTCTACTTTTTGGCTACTATTGAAAATGATGACATTCATGTACAAGCTTACCAGTATATGGACATATGCCTTAATTTTTGTTGGGTATATACCTAGGAGCAGAATTGCTGGCTTATATGGTAACTCTGCATTTAACCTTTTGAAGAACTGCCAGACTGTTCTGCAAAGCGGCTGTACAAATTTTCATTCCCATCAGCAATACATGAGGGTTCCAATATCTCCCCATTTCCCCCAACACTTGTTATTATGTAATTTTTTCTTACAGTGGGGACAATTTTGAGACTGAAAGTGAGCCCTTATTAATTACGTCAGGTATGAATCGGGTGTGAGTATCCCGAGCTACCAGGAAGTTGGTTAATCTAGAACTCTGGGAAATGGGGGCCTGCTCCAGGCAGCAGGAGAGGGGCAGCAGGGGACATCTGGGGTCATGGAGCTCAATGTCAGGATATTCAACAGGAAACATATCCGGGTTTATCACAATGTCCTGCTGGTAGTTATTACTATTTCTAATGATCGCACCTACATTCATTGTGAAAGGCATCAAGGCCTATAAAACCACTTTACAATTACGTTATCACTCTTAATAGTGAGATACAGCAGTAGCTCAACTTTGTTCAGTAGGTAAAATAATATTTGCTCTCTGGAGCAAATATGTAACAGGACATTTCCTCAGATCTGTGCTCTTACTGTGGTTTGGTTACCAGGGACAGTATTTTGGTATTAAAGTGCATCTCTTTCCTGGGCCTCTCCCGGTTGCTTCAGGTTTTACAGATTTTTGTCACCTTATTTCTTTTTCAGTATTGTTAGTGACCACATGATAGTGTTCGTGTAAGCTGTCGAGTGAGGGAGTCGCCAGCCCTCTCCCCTGTCACAATGGCAGTTGACTCATGGGGCTAGCAGTAGCTCCCATATTCTTATCGACTGGCTAGGGTGATGCCATAGAGAACATTGGCTGACCCAGAAACCAAGGCATCAGAAATAAAAGTGGTGTTGGCACCATAAATATCTGTTGGACTTTAACACGTTAAGCGCCATGTCAGTCACTGGTGACTGACACTGTACTCTCCGTCCGGACCGGTCAGTCACTGGTGCCGCCAGCATATCGGTGAAATGGATATCGCGGGCTAAATGGAAAGGAAGACAAAACAGGCTTGGCGCTTAACGCGTTACTAACCATAAAATGCATTCTTTCTAGATTGGGTGAGCTGGTGTGCTGGCTTTTGTCTATTAATGAAACCATGTATCACAAGGTTTCCCTTTTTTCGTTGCTGCTGGAAAGCTCAGAGCTGAGGATTTTGTGGGTTTTCTTTTGTTTTGTTTTTTGTTCAATTATAGTAACTAATTCATCAATGTCTTTAATATAACAATTCTGTGCTCCTTGCAATGTTTTTTAACTGAATTTTTTTCTTTTTAAAATATATTTTTATTGATTTCAGAGAGGAAGGGAGAGATAGAAACATCAATGATGAGAGAGAATCATTGATTGGCTGCCTCCTGCACACGCTTATTGGGGATTGAGCCTGCAACCGGGGCATGTGCCCAGACCAGGAATCAAATTGTGACCTACTGGTTCATAGGTCAATGCTCAACCACTGAGCAACACAGGCTGGGCTTAACGGTATTTTTTTTTTTTTTTTTTAGTTGACTTAAAGAACATGTATTGAGCACCTGGTTTTTCATTCTAATTTACTTTGTAAGCCATGATTCCTGTGAACCAAGCCAACCTTTGTTACTAGTAGAAAAGACACATTGTACAGATATATTTGAAACACGGAGATATTTAACTAATAATCTTTATAGTCACTTTTGTTTTGTTTTTATTTTTATTTTTAATCCTTACCTGGGGATATTTTTCCATTGATTTCTAGAGAGAGTGGGAGGGAGGGAGGAGTGGGAGAGAACTTAACTGTATTTTCAATTGTTCTTATTTTATGGCTTAAAAAACAAACAAACATTGAAACCACCTTTGAATTTTTTAAAACTCCCATGAGAAAATATCACTGTCTATTCTGTCCAGAATTGTAGGCCTTTTGAAAAATCTCATGATTGATGTAGTTAGGTGGCGCTTCTAAGAGGTACCTTCCCCCTCTGGGCGCTCTACCACGTGGGGTCATCTTGTTTGTTCAGACTTAAGGAAGTATCAGGAGAGGAACTCTGAGTTTTCTTCCAGAGTTTAATTAGAAAAGGCAAAATGCTCGATAAAGAGGCATTTTTCTCACCATTAAATATCCTGCAGGGAAAATGGGCTGAAGTTTAAACTGCAAGCTCTTCTGAGATCATTCAAATTGTCCTTAATGAAAATGTGTTGACAGGGCACAGTCTCTTTGTTGCCCCTTCTTTTCTAGGGAACAGGTGGAAGGACCTCTTCTGGAGGGAATACTGCCCTGCTCCTGAGGCCTTTGGCAGAGCTCAGGTCCAGCTCTGCCTTGACCAGGCTGCTCAGGAATAAGGGGACATCGCCCCAGCGTGGTGGGGTGGTCCTCGAAGGGCTTCATGCCTTTGAGTAGCCTGCCGTGTGGCAGCTTTTTCCGTGATGGGGAAGAGAGGTACAGTCCGTCCTCATTAGCGTGTTCTGTATTTGATTTGCCTGTTCCCTAAAATTTATTTGTAACCCCCAAGTCAGTACTCACAGAGCTTTGTGGTCATTTGTGGACATGGGAACAACAGTGAAAAACTTGAATCATCTGATGTGAATGTCCCTGCTGAGGTCGGACAAGACCTCGGCTCTTAGGCTGTAAATCAGTGTCCTTTTCTCACAATCTGTTTAGTGTAAGGTTTTCCACAAATTTGTGCTTTTTAATTCACTGTTTAAAATGGGCCCCAAGCATAGTGCTGAGGTGCTGTCTACTGTTCCTACCCGGGAAAGCTGTGATGTGCCTTACAAAGAAAATAGGAGAGTTAGATAAGCCTTGTTCAGGCCTGAGTTACAGTGCACTTGGCCCTGAGTTCACTGGTAATGAATCAACAATCTATTAAACAAGATGTCTTTGAACAGAAACACACATTAAAAAAGAAAGGTTGTGTGTTGATCAGTTGAAAAAAAAGTTGTGACCAAAGGTTTATAGGAACCTATCCCTATATTCCTCCTAGCAGCAGTGGTTCAGTATTTATTAATTCAGCATGTGCAGTGACTTTGCAGAACATAGCTACTGTGAATAATGAGCATCAACTGTATCTCTCTTCCTAGCCTCATAAATTTTTCAAGTATGTGGGACCTGCCTTCAGCCCCCCAGGAGAAAGCAAAGGGCTTATTATTTCTTGGATCTGTTTCTTCTGGAGAATTCCTCATGACAAATTATAAATATTATGTAGTGTTGAGTTGAACTTTTGAAAACCTAGTCAAAGTCATCTTCAAGGATTTTATTTTAAACGTTGAACCAGACTTAAAATCAGTGGAGAACTTGGCTTGTCTTCAAGCTTCTCTCTGTAATATTTTCACAGGACATAGTAAATGTATGACATGTTTCTTTTTATTTACTAGGCATTCACAATGTGGAAAAATACATGTCACAGTAGAATTTAGAAAAGAATGATTTATTGGGCATTGAATTACACAACATTGTAAATCTAGAGAAAATTATTAACAATAAGACTTCAGCCCTAACCGGTTTGGCTCAGTGGATAGAGCGTTGGCCTGCAGACTGAAAGGTCCCAGGTTCGATTCCAGTCAAGGGCATGTACCTGGGTTGCGGGCACATCCCCAGTGGGAGGTGTGCAGGAGGCAGCTGATTGATGTTTCTCTCTCATCGATGTTTCTGGCTCTCTATCCCTCTCCCTTCCTCTCTGTAAAATATCAATAAAATATATTTAAAGAAAAAAGAAACAAAAAAAACACAATAAGACTTCAAAAGCTGAAAGACTGTGTTTAGTGCTCTATTTCCATACAAGCAAATCATGTCACCGTTTCCAATGTAGAAGCCTTTGAATGTGCTGAGAAAGAGTATAACACTCACAAATCTCTGTAGGGGATTTATGGTTTTAGTCCTCATTTTCTGAGTTGTGTCTCTAAAGAGTCTTCCTGAGTAAGAAAGTTTGGTGGGCATTAAGTGATAATTATTGCAAAACACTGATAAAATATAACACATCAAAATGTATAGACTCATCATGGAATTTGATTCATGTTCTAGCCTATAGGCCCACTGATGGGTTTGCCTGCATTCAGTTACTTGTTGATCAATTGAGTGATTCAGTCCCCTCTTCCCACTTCCTGGAGATTTAGCATCATGATTAAAAATAGCAGAAAAACATTGCACAGTGGATTCCCATGAGAGTATAGCCTCATTTTTGCTGTTTGTGGCTCCCTCTCCACTGAGGGAGCCACAGCTGGAAGGAAGGCTGCTGTTTTCCCAACCTGGCAGATCTCAGGGGCGGGTGAGGTAGGGGGTGGTGGGACAGGAATCCTATCTGGAGGCTGAAGCAGGCCAAACAGCCCTCACTGTGCCTGGCCGACTCTGAAGCTGCTGTCCTGTGTCTCATCCCACATTGACTCTGGCATTGCTCCCTGTTCTTGATCCTAATCGAGATCTTAATCACGGTTTCTCACAAGCCTTATCAGTCATCAGGGCGACCCACTCCCCAGAGGATGGGTTGTGATTAAGTCAGCTTTCAAAAGGTTTCTTCTGCGATGTGAAATGATTACAAAGAGAGCTTACCAGAGCAGTCAGAAGAAAGAGTTCAGGTGAGGGCAGTGTCTTTGTGAGTAATGAATTGTCTACAGGAATATGAAAAATTATTTCATCCACAATTACAGTAAGTTGTTTCCTGAAACACATAAACAGTCAGCAGATTCCTTGAAGAGATCACCTTACTGAACAGAGCATGTTGACATGCCAAGTTGGCTGAGTGGTTGTCCTGGTGGAAGGGTGACTGGGCATTAGGAATGGGGGGAGGCAGTTTGGCTAAAGGACTGTCACTACCACGAGCCATTAAACAGGGTCATTTGCCTTTATATTTTCAGCATCTCCTTTCCTCCTGTGTTCCCTCTTACCCCTTCACTCCCACCTCTGTTTTGTGCTCTTTGCACGGGAGCTAGTGCCTGCTAAGAAATGTGGTGACATGGTGATGGTATTTGAATGAGGGATCCTGGAGCTTCTGATCTTGATCTTAATTAGCCACCCTGCTTGATACGGTCCTCAGAGGACATATGTGCACCAAGGGTAGTGACTGTTGGCGGCTTTTGCTGTTAAGCCTTGACCCCACATCCAAATGGGGGACCAGGAGAGCCCCCTTCGCTGGGCAGTGTGGAGAACTACTTTGGCAGACGGAAGGACTAACCGTATACACCGCATCTCTCTGAGGTGTGTGGCAGGGTGTTCTCTAGGAGTGGCTTTAGTCCTTTGCCCGCGCTTACCTCACCACCAGATAGGAGCTAGGGCTCGAGGTCACAGGAATTAAACAGCTCCTGGAAACAGTACCCCTCCCAGTGTGGAGCACAGGCTCACCTCTCACTGTTTGCTCAGGACTTCAGTCAGCCCTCAGACATAGCACTACTCATGGAACTTGGGGACATTGACCAAACTCCCAGTAGAAGGAACTTAAAACTGTTAAGAGAATGTGCAAGATTGCATTTAAATGGCCAGGCCCGGCCTTTGGCTTGCCTATTCCTCGGTCACTCCAGTGATGGGCCACCAGAAGCAAGAAGGAAAGGAGAGTAATTCATAAGAGACCATAGGATTTCCTTATTCCTAGACCAGTGGTGGACAGTTGAGAGTGTGGTGAGTGCTGGGGGTGTAGATGTGCAGCCAAAGACACGTCGAGGAATCTTTCAAATTTCAAGTTGAAGTGTGAAACAAAGAAAGTAGTGACTGAAAGTCACGGGGATAGTTTATTTTTTAGGTTATGAAAGATAAATGTTTTTGAAGGCAGAGAAGAGCAATGTTGGAAATATTAGTAAAAGTGGGAATAATGAACAGGGCATTGTCCAGGAGGAAGCCAGAAGGAGCAGAATCAAGAATAGGTGGAAGGAAGTGGGAAAAAATGGGCAGGCAGGTAGCTCTAGCTGGACATCCCCAAAGGTATTTACTACTACCAGTCTGTTGTAAATAATGCTGCACTCAACATAGAGGTGCATATATATTTTTAAATTAGTATTTTTGTTTTCTCAGATAAATACCTACAAGTGGAATTTCTGGATCACATGGTAGTTCTATTTTGTACTTATTGAGGAACCTGAATAATGTTTCCCATAGTGGCTGCACAAATTTACATTCCCACCAACAGTGCACAAGAGTTCCCTTTATCCATATCCTTACCAACACTTGTTTTTGTTGTTGTTGTTTTTTGTCTTTTTGCTACTAGCATTCTGACAGGTGTTCGGTGATATCTCATTGTGATTTTGATTTGCATTTCCCTGATGATTAGCGATGTTGAAGAACTTTTAATTGCCTGTTGGCCATTTATATGTCTTCTTTGGAAAAAATATTTATTCAGATCTTCTGCCCATTAAAATTTTTTAAATTTATTTGAAAGAGGAATGAAGAGGGAGAGAGAGATAGAAACATCAGTGATGAGAGAAAATAATTTATTGGTGCCTTCTGCATGCCCCACATGGGGGATCGAGCCCGCAACCCAGGCATTAATCTTGTTATAAAATTACATATGTATTTTCCTTTTATAAGGTCATCTTTGAGAGATGAGATTTATATTAGCATGATATTGGTCAGATGGCCTTTAGCAATGTATTTGTAGAAAACACCTATTATCTATGCCTGGGGTTGTCAGAATGCAAAAATTCAAACCATCTTCTCTGCAGGAAGCTCATTTCTGGATTCTGTGTGCTTATTGTTTCTGTTTCCATTGTAGCTTCCTTCCAAACGCATCTCCTAATAGTGGCAACAGCAAAGGTTGCAAAATTTCATATGCTTATTTGGCAGGGATTTTACATCTGGATTTGCTCTTCTGGTTAGAAAACACATTCTCCACTTCATATCCAGAATTTAAGCTTACATTTAAAAAAATAAATTTATTAGTGACATTGGTTAATAAGATTATATCGGTTTCAAGTATACATTTCTGTGATTCATGATCTGTGTATTGCATTGTGTGCTCACCACCCAAGGTCAAATCATCTTTTGTCACCATATATTTGGCCCCTTTACCTATGACTAACCCTAAACCCCCTTCCCTCTGGTAACCACCATGCTGCTGTTTGTGTCTATGAGTTTTTGTTTGTTTGCTTGTTTTATTTGTTCATTTGTTACTTTCAGTTTTATATCCCACATATGAGTGAAACCATATGATTCTTAACTTTTTCTGACTCACTTATTTTGCTTAGCATGATATTCTCAAGGTCCATCCCTGTTGTCACAAATGTCAGTATTCCATCTTTTCCTCTGGCTGAGTAGTATTCCACTGTATATATGTACCATGTGTTCTTTATTCAATCATTTATTGAAGGACACTTCAGTTGTTTCCATGTCTTGGCCATCATGAATAATGCTGCAATAAACATAGGGGTGCATATATCTTTGTGAATAAATGTTTGCAAATTTTTGGGGTAGATACCCAGAAGAAGGCTTGCTTTCAGGCCCAAAAATAAACCCACATGTATATGGACAAATAATTTTTGACAAAGGAGGCGAAAATATACAATGGAGAGAAAAAAGCCTTTTCAATAAATGGTGCTGGGAAAATTGGAAATCCACATGCAAAAAAAAAAAAAAAAAAAAGAAGGAAAAAAAGAAACTAGACTAGTTTGTCCCCATATACAAAAATTAACTTAAAATGATCAATGATCTAAATATAAGATCTGAAACAATGAATTACATAGAAGAAAGCATAGGTACTAAACTTATGGACCTTAGTTTTAGAGAAGATTTTATGAATTTTACCTCAAAGGCAAGGGAAATAAAAGTAAAAATAAACGAACGGGACTATATCAAACTGAAAAGCTACTACACAGCAAAAGAAATTGCCAACAAAACAAAGAGGCAACCAACCTACTGGGAGAAGATATTTGCAAACATCAGCTCCAACAAGGGGTTAATATCCAAGATAGAGGTTTACTGTTAAGTAGTTGTATTTTTGAAATCCATGATTTTATTATATACGGCATTTTATCTGCTATTTCTCTTTATTCTCTTTGGTCCATTTTGCAGGAAATTGAAGATCAGAGATGTGACTCTTACCAGTTCAGTGCCTTTCCCCCACATCACAGCTCTCTCCTGCCTCTTTACTCATCCTGGTCAGATACTAAAGACTCCCATGAGCACATTTTCCACATAGGTGAGACTTACTCCATTGACCAGCAAAACTTTAAAGTAATTATTATTTTAATTACTTTGGAACTACAGTTCCCAGTTCCCTCATTTCTTAAATACACTGTCCAGAGCAGCGGTTGCCAACCTTTCGGACCTCACGGACCACCAGTGGTCCGGTTGGCGACCGCTGGTCAAGAGCACACCTGTCCTTACTGAGTCAAAGCCGCATGAGCCTCCACTGTGGTCCAAGGCTGGAGAGCTGTGGTTTGGAGGCTGAGGAAGTCACCACAGCTGTTTCTCAGGCGCCAACTACTCTTCTGTTTCTCTGTCTCAGTCTATCACTCTCAGCTTCCATTTCCTGGGACCATCACTGGGTCTTGGTGGCTTTTGATTTTTGTCCTCATTGTAAACACTGTAGGCTGAGTTAAGGTCCACGTTTACCTCCACCTCTTCTATAGAAAAATATCCCCTGGCTGATCCTCATCTAGTACTTGGGCCATTGTCATGCATGTCCTGGATTCCGTTAGGTTCTGGTAGGTAGGACCTCTGGCTATGAGAAGAGGGCCATGTCAGCTTCAGTTATCATTACACATTCATAGTCTTTAATGGTGGCCTAGCTCAGGACTATCCATTTTAGTTTTTATTTTTATTTTATTTGGTAGTATTTTTTATTTGTTTATTTTCTTTATTGATTAAGGTATTACATATGTGTCCTTATCGCCCCATTGCCTCCCCCCCCAACTCATGCCCTCACCCCCCTGGTGTCTGTGTCCACTGGTTAGGCTTATATGCATACATACTCCTTTGGTTGATCTCTCCCCCTTACCCCCACCCTCCCCTACCTTCCCTCTGAGGTTTGATGGTCTGATCGATGCTTCTACATCTACAAGGTGGAATACTACACTGCAGTAAAAAAGAAGAAATTCTTACCATTTGCAACAGCATAGATGGAACTGGAGAGCATTATGCTAAGCCAGTGGTCGGAAAACCGGCTCACGAGCCACATGCTGCTCTTTGGCCCCTTGAGTGTGACCATGAAGTTTCAGTCACACTGTATGTGCGCGCCCGCACGTGGTATTTTGTGGAAGAGCCACACTCAAGGGGCCGCAGTTTGCCGACCACTATGCTAAGCGAAATAAGCCAGTCAGAGAAAGATAAATATCACATGATCTCACTCATTTATGGAATATAATGAACAACATAAACTGATGAACAAAAACAGATCCAGAGACAGAGAAGCATTTTAGTTTTTCAATGACTGTGTTCCCATGAGATGGAAATCACAGGGCCAAGTCTCTTTGAAGCTCATAGAGAGACTTCATGTTATCTTAAAGAGAGATAACTTTTCAAATATTTCAGTGAAGAGTTTGCATAGTAATGCTAACACTGAAAACATAGTATAAAATCAATCTTCATCATGTTAATGTCTCTCCCTCCAGTAAATACTAATGTAACAAGTCAGTATTTCAAAAAGTGCCCCAGGTGTCCTCACTGTTTGGGGAAGCGCTGTGGCTCCTGTTACATCTGATTGCAGTGGAGCTTGGTCTGTACGTTAATTACCTAAACTTCTGAGATTAAACAAACTTACTCCAGCTTGTGGAATCACTTTAATTGCTCTCTTAAGTTGTTTTGGTCCTATCTGTAAGTATAATTTTATGTCATATTTCACTAACTACTGGTGATTATGTGGAGTTCTGATGAGTGAATATATGTAATAAAAATAAGAACGAATTTAGATTCAGTGAGGACACCACAAAAGAAAGAAGCTTGCTTAATTCCAAATTTCCAATTCTTTGATGGTTTGATTGTAAACAGGATAGGTTTTTTTTTAATTACATTTACAAAATCTGGGGTGTAACTTGAGCAAGAGTTGCTATTCTCGTTTCAGTTATTTTTATTTTATTCTGTATTTTTCCTTCTTGATGTTCTAAATGTTATGTCATTTTAATCCCACTGGAGTCTGTGATGCTACTGTCATTCCCAACTCCTCTCTGGCGGCTGTGGCACCCTCTGGGGCCTTCTGTTTCCATTTAGAAGGCAGTGCCTGCAGCACATACAGGGTAGCTGCTCGCACAGGAGCAGCTGGAGTTTTGGAAAAGGGTATTAGGCTGAGTCATCTCTGACAGCAAATTCTGAGTCCTGGTGGAGCAATGTCCAGCAGGCGCAGGAAAGCTGGATTCTCCTGCCTGGTGGTCTGAGGCAGGAGCCAGATGTGGCAGGATGTGCCAGATGGGGCAGAAGAGCGGAGCTTCCTCACAAGGCTTCCTGGATAAGGCTGTTCCGAATCTTCATCTGTGGAACCTTAAAGTGCCAAAAAAAAAAAAGAACTTAAATCCCCAAGTATATCAAATTCGCGGATGGTGGGCCGTGTGGCATGCAGCCCGCCGGCCGTGGGTTTGACATGCTTGCTAGACTGAACCCTGAGAGTCCTCCCTGGGCTTCCTTCGCAGAAAGGTGCCTGCCCCAGAGCTGTCCAAGCTGCAGGACCTGCAGGACCAGGAAGCCACAGGTACACTGTGCATTCTCCCAGAGTAGGAGTTTCGTTAAATTCCCTGTAACTTTAATGTTTTAGTAATAAAACTGTATGTATGTATGTGTGTGTGTGTGTGTGTGTGTGTGTGTGTGTGTGTGTATATATATATATATATTTAATGAGGATACAAGTTTTTGCATATCTTTTACATGATGTAAGCAAGCACTGAAGTGGTTCCTTTTTCTTTAATGGACTTTAATTTTAGAATAATCCTAGATTCAGAGAAAAATTGAGCAGAAAGTACAGAGATTTCCCATATAGACCTGGCCCCCACACAGGCCCATATCAACATCCTGCACCAGAGTGGTGTGTTTGTTACAACTGATGAACCTGCACTGGCACATCATAGTCAGCCCAAGTCCATGTTTTATGGCAGGGCTCACTCTTGGTATTGTACATTTTACAGGTTTGACAAATGTATAATAACATATATTCACCATTATAATATACTAGAAGCCCAGTGCACAAAAATTTGTGCACTCACGGGGGAGGGGGGCCCCTCAGCCCGGCCTGTGCCCTCTCACAGTCTGGGACCCCTCGGGAGATAACAACCTGCTGGCTTAGGCCTGTTCCCGGGTGGCAGAGGGCAGGCCCAATCCCTAGGTGCAGCCCCTAGTCGGGCTCAGAGCAGGGCCGATTGGGGAGTTGGGGCGCCGCCCCCTGTCATGCACAGAGCAGGGCGGATCGGCAGATTGCGATGCCACCCTCAGTCACGCTCAGGGTAGGGCCGATTGGGGGGTTGGGGAACCGTCCCCTGTCACACTCAAGGCAGGGTCGATGGGGAGGTTGCAGCACCACCCCCTGTCACGCACAGAGCAGGGCCAATCAGGGGGTTGAGGTGCTGCCCCCTGTCACGCACAGAGCATGGCCCATCAGGGGGTTGGGGTGCCGCCCTCTATCACCCACAGAGCAGGGCGGATCAGGGGGTTGGGGCACCGGCACACTCACACTCAGGGCAGGGCCGATGAGGAGGTTATGGCTCTACCCCATCACACACAGAGCAGGGCCCATGGGGTGGGGGGGCGCCGCATCCTGTCACACACAGTTCAGGGCCGATCAGGGGGTTGGGGCGCTGCACCCTGTCACACACAGAGCCACAGAGCAATCAGGGGGTTTGGGCGCTGCCCCCTGTCACACTGATCCCGGTGCTGGGAGGCCTCACAGCTCCGCTGATCCCAGTGCTGGGAGGCATATTACCCTTTTACTATATAGGGTAGAGGCCTGGTGCACAGGTGGGTGCCGGCTGGTTTGCCCTGAAGGGTGTCCTGGATCAGGGTGGGGGTCCCCACTGGGGTGCCTGGCCAGCCTGGGTGAGGGGATGATGGCTTTTTGCAGCTGGTCACACACCCTTCAGGGTGGGGATCCCCACTGGGGTGCCTGGCCAGCCTGGGTGAGGGGATGATGGCTGTTTGCAGCTGGTCACACACCCTTCAGGGTGGGGGTCCCCACTGGGGTGCCTGGCCAGTCTGGGTGAGGGGCTGAGGGCTATTTTCAGGCTGGCAGGTGACTGAAGCTCCCAACCGCTCCTTTTTTTCTTTTTTTTTTCTTTTTATTCTGGGCCAGCTTTAGTTTTGAGGCTTGGCTCCAGCTCTTAGGCCTCCGCTGCTGAAAGTAGGTTTCTGGCCTTTGCTTACAATGTTGCGATCCTGCTGGCTGAAGCCCAGCGGACTAAAACAGGTTTCTGGGGTTTTGTTTAGCTTCTGTATTTGTTACATAGTTGCTTAGAGTTGCAGCTCAGAGGCCTGCAGCCACAGGCAGGGAACGTTGGAGTCCTCCATCACTGAAGCAAGGAAGCCTCATGTTAGTTTCAAGCTGCCTGGCTGCCGGCGGCCATCTTGGCTGGCAGTTAATTTGCATATTGCCCTGATTAGCCAATGGGAAGGGTAGCGGTCGTATGCTAATTACCATGTTTCTCTTTTATTAGATAGGATAGAATAGTGTCATTGCTCTAAGAGTCATCTTTGCTCTACCTATTCATCCCATCATCCTCTCTAACCCTTGGCCACCATTGATCTTTTTACTGTCTTCATGGTTTTGCCTTTTCTTTCTTTCTATCTATCTATCTATCTATCTATCTATCTATCTATCTATCTATCTTAAAGCATAAGCAACCGTTACTCCCACAGGCAACCTCCCACGCTGGCCAACCTCCCGCAGTCCCTCCCCCCAGACTGGGCAAGATGGCCCTGATCAGCCCTGATCACCAGCCAGGCTGAGGGACCCCACCCGTGCACGAATTCATGCACTGGGCCTCTAGTAATATTATATAGTTAGAATCATACGGTATATAGGCTTTTTAGATTAGTTTCCCTCACTTAGCAATATGCACTTAAGGTTCCTCCATGTCTTTTTATGGCTTGAAAACTAATTTTTTTTTTTTTTTTTTTTTTAGCATTGAATGATATTCCATTGTCTAGATGTACCACAGTTTAGTTATCCATTCACCTACTGAAGCACATCTTTGTTGCTTCCAAGTTTTGCAGTTATGAATAAAGCTGCTATAAACATCCACATGCAGGTTTTTGTATGGACATAAGTTTTCAACTCCTTTGAGTAAATACCAAGGAGTGTGATTGATGGATCATATGGTAAGAGTATGTTTAGTTTTGTCTTCCAAAGTGTCTGTACCATTTTGCATTTCCACCAGCAATAAGTGAGAGTTCCTGTTGCTTCATATTCTCACCAGCATTTGGCATTATTTGTGTTTTGGATTTTTGGCATTCTAACGTGTGTTTATATCATTTTTTTAAATTAGCAAGTCCTTAAAGACATATGATGTAGAGTTTATTATAATTTTTATCTGTGAGAGGGTTGGTGGTTTAGCAGTTTATTCCACCTTTTTAAAAATGTATTTATTGATATTTAGAGAGAGAACAGAAGGAAGAGTAAGGAGAGATCCATTCACTGTTCCAGTTATTTATGCATTTCTTTAGTTGTTTCTTGTATGTGCCCTCATCAGGAATCAAACCCGAAACCTTAGTGTATCGGAATGATGCTCTAACCGACCGAGCTACCTAGCCAGGGCCAGGAGTTTACTCTTTCTTCCTGGAGGAGGCAGCTGGTTCATTTATATTAAATGCCACTAGAAATTGTGTATCTTCTATGTGTTATCTCACTATTTGCTTCCCTTTTCCCCATCTGTTCTACCTTTTGTATTTTTTAATAATTGGTTTCTATTAGTTTAAATATTTATTCCATCTCTGCACTCTAGTAGCTTGGTAGCTTTATACACTGTTTAATATACTTTTTGTAATTCATAGAAATTATAAAATTACTCTTATTAGTCTAATGTGAAAACCTCTTTTCCTCTCCCAGACAATAGAAGGACCTTAGAATATTAAGTTACAGTTATTTTTCTGCTCTTGTGTATTTTAATTACCTATTTTTAAAAAGTCAAGAAGACATTACTATTGTTTTCTACACTCAATATTCTCTTAGATTTAATTATGTATTTACCTTTTCCAGTGATATTTATTAGTTTCTCCATCTGTGAGCTTCTGTCTGGTATCATTTGCTTTCTGAGTAAAGGTCTCCCTTTAGTCTTTCTATGGTGCCAGTTTCCTGGTGACAAATTCCCTCAGTATTTTTCTGTCTGAAAAGTTTTTTTATTACTTTTGAAATATATTTTCACTACATACAGCGTTCTAGGTTGGCATGTAATTTACTTCAGCATTTTGAAGATACCATTTCATTGCATTCCACCTACCATTTCCACTGAGAAGTTAAATGTCAGTTTTGCTATTATTGCTCCTCTAAAGCAATGTGTCTTTTTCCTTGGCTATTTTAAAACATTTAAAACATTTTTACTTTGTATTTTGCTTCCAACTAGTCTTCTCTGATATGAGTAGATGTTGTTTCCTTTGTATTTTTTTCTTCTTAGAGTTTATAGTGCTTCTTGAATTTGTGGCTTGAGTTATTTATTCTCTACTAGAAAATTATCGTCCATCTTCTCTTCAGATATAGTTTCTGCCCCATTCTCTTGCTTATCCTACTGGGACTGTTGTTGCATGTGTGTGACACATTTTCTCTGTGTTCCAGATGTCTCTTACACTTCCTGTATTTTCCATCCTGTCTCCAACCTTAGCCAGGATCTGTTCTTCTGACATATATCCCAGGTCTCCAATTCTCTCTTCATACATCATATCCTCATACACCCATCCATTTAGTGACTATTTTTAATTATTGTATTTTTTAGTAGAGACAGACCTCCTGCCTGCTTTCCCCTCCCCTCCTTCATCTGGATTTTTACATGGCCATTTATATTTCTCTTTGGCCATTAGGTAAGACCACACGGAAAGACATATGTTCTAGTAGAATGGCTTCAGAGACCGCTTAATTAATCTGTCTTCTTTTATACCAGATTCTGCACGAGGCTCTGGAAAATAAGATGTAGAGGAAAATGATAAAAACATATGAGGAAAATTTAAAACTCATGTCTAGCCTCTTCATTAAAAATAATTTATCATCTCTTCTAGAATTGCTAGTAAAGGCTCTTAACTTTGTGGTTTATCTGCCATTCTGTCAGAACATGGTATGTATTTATAGGTTCTTACGTTAAATTATAAGCAGAATCATGAATTAGGAATTGAGAATAAAGTTGGCCACAAATCTATTCCAACATCTTATCTGTGCAAGGCCTGAGAATGTGATACTCTGTGCTTCTGTTTTTAAAGGGAGAGCATTTGGTGGTTACCAGGAAGTGACAGGGGGCACACTGGGAGCATCACTGGCCTCACAGCCCAGAGATCTTGACTTTATCCCAAGGTGACATCACACTGTGTGTGACCATGAACATACCATAGACCCTCTTGGGCCTTATTTGACAATTTGTAAAATTCTTGGAAACCATCCTTCACTATGACTTCAGTGCCTGGAAGGGTATTCCCTAATAATCCGAGTGAGAACATAAAGCAGTTCTTCAGTTTCTCTGGCACTGCCGGGAGAGAGGGGGCAAAGTTAACTGGTTCAGAAGTTGACAATTGCGTTTTCATGTAAGCAAGTCAAGCTAAAGAAAAAAGTATGCTGTCAAGATCCAGTTTATTGTGTTAGATTACAAATGTAAGGCACCTGTTTATTGGCTTACTGTGGGGCTCAGTAAGGATTTTCCAAAAGAATGAATGAGAGATCATCATCATAATATCTATCATTTATCAACTGCCTGCTGTGCCAAGCACTGGAGAAAGAGCCATGAATAATACAGACCTGGCATCTGCCCTCTCCAGGGCGCAAATGTTATTACCACTTAGGAACACATGGGGAAAAGGTATTTCGGATTTGGTGTTATATTAAAAACCTTTTACGGAATAACAACATTGGCAGCTTTAGTTCTTCAGCAGCCTGCATTTGTGCCAAGGATCAGAGTAATCTTCTACTTACCAAGGGCTTCCTCAGCTTTTACATGATGTAGTAAATTAGACGCCCACAGATATCTGTGAATCTCGGTGGTAGCAGATGGATTTGGCTTTGGGTGCTGGGACACATTCTGTCACAGCTGATCATTTACTGCTTCTCTGACTGGGGTTGGATGGAGTTGGCATCTGTCTCTTCGGGTCCTCCCGCCCCTGACAGTTTGTGGTTATGGTGACAAAATTATTACATGATAAATATCATGGTAGGTACATAAACAGAGGATAGGGGACAGCAACTGAAAGCACCTCAAACACAATTTAAGGTCTTCACCATTGACGGTACAGAGCCCCGGGACGGTATCCGGTGTGTGTTAAGGGATCCATTGTCGTGGGGACAGTTTTCTTCTTCGTTCAGCCAGGAAAATACTGGTTTCCTCAGACCTTCGACAGCACTGGGATTATCACTTAAAATATTTGGAATTTGATAAACAAATGTAGACTCTATCATTTACATTTTTGGATTGCCAGAGAAGCTGAGAGTTGTTGCATGATTTGTAGTCTATTTGTGTGTGTGTTTTGTGAATTGCCTGTCCTTTATTGTCTCATTTTTCATTGGGATGTTTGCCATTTTTATAATTGTCTTATTAGAGGTTTAAAAAACTCTATATGCCAACTCCTTTTCTAGCATATATTACAAATATTTTTCTCAGTTTTTTATTTATTATACTTGTTATGTTTTATTAACAAAAATCTAACAATAATTTATTTTAGTGTTTATGTGTTTGATGTTATTTTAAGCAAGACATTCTAGGCCTTCAATGATATAAGTATTCACCTATTTTTTTTTTTCAATATTCTCATGGGTTATTTTTCCATTTAAAAATTTTATCTGGAAGTTATTTGGATATCTGTTATGATGCATGGAATTAACTTAATTTTTCTCCATATTTTAACCAATTATCCTATCATTATTGAAATTATTGAATTATCTACTTCTTCCCCACTGACATAAAATGACACTTTCACTGTTTGCTAAAAGCATACTTCCAAGACAGCATGTCTCTAGCAGAGAGGTCAATAAAAGATAATAGAAAGCCTAGGAAATTGAAAACTATATAAATATATATTTGTTCATATACACATTTATGTGTGTGTGTGTGTGTGTGTGTGTTTAAACTTTCTGTTGTCTTTCATTGATGGCTCTGCTAGAACCACACTGTTTTAGTAATTGTATCTTTGAAGTCAGTTGTTACATCTGGCGGAGCAAAATATTCTTAACTCTTTCCTTTATAATTTTGTTAGGACATTGCTGGCAGTTATTCTTCTATGTGAATTTGAGAATCATTTTACAAGTTTAAAAAGTTGTGCCAGGATACTTATAGTAATTAATATACTGACTAATTAAGGGGAAGCAACATTTTTTAATAGTGACTTCCCATCTAGGAAGGCAGCACATCATTCCATTTGTTTTCATCTTCTTGATGTTACACACCAGACTACCTGATGACACAGGTAGTCTGGTGTGTAATGTTATATGTGAAAGCACAGTTCCTGAAGTCAGAAAATCTCAGTTCAAATCCAAATCAAGCCATTTATTAGCTTGCACATCAGTGAGCATTTTTCCTGCAATGACTGGAATACGGTTAAGTGCTCAGTAAATGTGTGTTAAAGAAATGTTTGAATGAAATAATTCTTACTAGTAAGTGTTTTGCTTTTGCTTTTTAAAATATGCATTGCTATGCATCCTCGCCAGGTTTGAATTGTAAGATTTTTTGGATTTTGGCCATTCTAACAGGTGTGCAATAGTATCCCATTGTTTCAATTTGCAATTCTGTAGTGACAAATGATGTTGAGTATCTTTGCCTATGCTATTTGACATCTGTATGTATTCTTCGGTAAGGTTCCTGTTCATTATTTTCCCATTTTCCAACTGGGTTGTTTGTTTCCTTAGTGTTGAATTTTAGCATTTGTATATTCTGGATACAAATCCTTTATCAGATATGTGTTTGAAAATATTTTTCCCCTACCTGTTGTTTACCTTTTCATTCTTTTCACAGTTTCTTTTTAAAAGCAAAAGTGTTTCGTTTTGATAAAGTTCAACTTACCAATTTTTTTTATGGATCCTACTTTTAATGACAAAGCCTACTTAGCTATATCCTGTGGAAGTAACAGGTTTTGGAAGAATCAGCGTGCTCCCCTTTTTCTTCTCTTTCCTTCTTCCAGCTCTCTGTAGACTTCTCTGCCTCTCCGCAGCCTCTGACACTGGTGTCTCCGGAGCTCAGTCTGTGGCCTCCTGCTCTGAGCGATGGCATGACTTTAACTGCCCCTCCTCCATGCTGGTGTCACTCTCATGTCTCACAGACTGAGAAGTTGGGTGGCCCTGAGGCATCTCAAACGCTGCATGTCCAGCGCTTAACTCATCATCCCCTGTTAGTCCACTTGACCTCTTGGCAGCCCCACCCCATTACTCAGACCCAAATCCTTGAACTCCTCTTTCGGTCCCTCCCTTGCCCACAGGTCTCAGTTAACTTTAAGACCTGTGTCTGCCTCTAATTCATCCTCTTCTTTCTGTGCCCCACCGCTGCTCCTAGTGCAGGCACTCGTGATCTCTCGTCACCGTCAGCGGCTCTCAAACTTTAGTGAGCATCACAGTCACCTGGAGGGCCAGTCAGTATACACAGTGCGGGGCCCATGCCCAGAGTCTGTGACTCAGCAGGTGACGCTGAATCGAGATTTCCCGATTCTAGTAATTTCCAGGTGAGGCTGCTGCTGCTGGTTGAGGAACTTCATTTTGAGGACCATTGGGCTAGCCCAGTGGTCGGCAAACTGGGGCTCGTGAGCCACATGCGGCTCTTTGGCCCCTTGAGTGTGGCTCTTCCACAAAATACCACGTGCAGGCACGCATGTACAGCGCGATTGAAATTTCGTGGCCCATGCTCAGAAGTCGGTATTTTGTGGAAGAGCTATACTCAAGGGGCCAAAGAGCCGCATGTGGCTCGCGAGCCGCAGTTTGCCGACCACTTACTAAGGGGTCAAGACTAGAAAACCTGAGATCAGAAAGGAGCTGCTGCTGTGGTCTAGCCCAGTGGTTGGCAAACTGCGGCTCGCGAGCCACATGCGGCTCTTTGGCCCCTTGAGTGTGGCTCTTCCTAAGCCGTAGGAGTACCCTAATTAAGTTAATAACAGTGTACCTACCTATATAGTTTAAGTTTAAAAAATTTGACTCTCAAAAGAAATTTCAATCGTCGTACTGCTGATATTTGGCTCTTTTGACTAACGATTTTGCCGACCATTGCCTTAGTCTATCCACGCTTCTACTGGAATGACCCAGCTAAATACAGGCAAACCTCGGAGACACTGCGGGTTTGGTTCCAGCCCACAATAAAGTGAGTCTAACCTTTTGGCTTGTGAACAGTGTTGCCTTCAATTTGTAAAAAACACACATCTGTGAAGCTCAATAAAGCAAAGTGCAATAAAAGGAGCCATGCCTGCTCTAATCCAACAGTAAGCCCCAACTTCTCACCACAGCAAAACTGTGGCCTGTGTCCTGGCTCTTTCCTCTCTCACCAGCCTCATTGTCCCCGACCACAGAGCCGGCCACATTGCTTATGGTTGTCCGCAGGAACTCTGTCCTCTGCCCTTCCTGTGGTATTCTGTAGGCCTGCGATGTCTCTCCCACCATCTTCACTGGCTCATTCTCACTCCTCCATCACAGAACTCTGGTGGAGTTTCTTAGAAGCATGCCTGAGTTCCCAGATAGAACAAAATGCATCTCACCTGAGTTCCCAATGCACCCTGCAGGTACCTCTGGCTTATTACTTACCATCATTGAGTTAATTGCAGAACACTGTGCTCTCTGAAGGTATTTTAATACCTTGCATACAGAAAGGGGAGAGCCCGAGGCTGATCAGAATGAGCAAGTGGGAGAGCTGTAGAGCAAAATTAAAAGGGAGCTCTCACCTTCCCTCTCTCTGCGGGACGGGAGGGTGCAATCCAGCCTGTTCTCCGGCCAAGAGGAGAGGAAGCTGTGAGAGGATCCCAGGTAGGTTGTGAGTTTGAACCACTTTTTAAAGGAAAGGCACTTTGGTTGTAGAAAAAATGGACTTTGGGGACTCAGTTAATCTTTTGCTGTGCTTGGGAGTTTTCTCTTTTCCTCCAGCAGTGGACACGTTTATTCTGTGTACCTTCCCAACTCGCTGGGTTTCTGAGGGAGAGGAGGAGGGCGCTGCCCTGGGAGCCCTTCCTCAGCTCAGACACATGCCCTTAAAGAGTCAGCTCCCACCCCATGGTGCTCCCATAGTCTCTTCCCTGAATATTAACAAACAAGGTGTGTGTTTAAAGAAGAAATTAGACCCAGGGTGTGGCCACATTGGCTTTTGCTGAAGGCCACGGGGGAACCGGAAGGTCATGGCACAGTGGCTAGGCGCTGGCCTTATGGTACCTTTGTTAGGTAAGGGGGAGGGGTCACAGGCCCCTGGAGAGACCTCTCAGGGTGAGCCTGCTGGTCTCAGGGGCAGCTGTCGTGTATGCTAAGCTTCTATAAGTGTTGAGGTTTTCATGGTCAGGTGCTTCACTTAGGTTTTCCTTTTTAGGATGTAAACCATACTTCTTACAAATAATGGTTTGGAAATCATTGTTTTTGCCCATGAAGCAAAATTCTTTTTAAAAAGGAAGGCATTTACATTTTGCTGGTTCCTTCTCCTGAGTGACTTTTCAGTGGGATTTGTTGAAATGGGATTAGTATTTAAATGGGAATCCGTTTTTGAGGCTGATTCATTCCCCTGAGGTCCACGTGATCTGTGGAGGCGGAGGCCGATGGTTGCAGTTCACCTGTGTGTGTGGCCCTGACATACTGGAGTCGGGAAAGCCAGCGTGGTTGACTTTTTGGTGCAGGCCTAGATGTGACGGAAAGGCTGGAGTTACTTCAGGATCACCAGGGACCGAGCGTGAGACTTTCCTGGAGCTAAGCGGGGAAGACATTTAGCTTTTGGTTCTCTAAGGCAGCTCTGGCTTATCGATGATAAAATTGAGGGCAGAGGCAGGATGGATAATTGAAATCCACAGGAAATCTCAAACTCATTTTAGCAGATGGTTTCCGTCTCCTTGCCCAACAAATCTATTTACCAGAACTGCTCGCTGACCATGTAGCAGAATTGACGACTGGAATATCATCCCTCCCCACTTTTTCTCGTCTTCATTTATTGTGAAGGAGAAGGCATATAGCAGGACAGCGGAGCACCTGAAATGCTTGGGTTTTTCCATAATCTGAATAATTGCCTCCTGACTAATTAAAAAAAAAAAAAGGCTGCTGTTCTTTGCTTGTCTTCTATTATACAATGTAATCTTAAGTGCTTGAAGTCATCTGTAGTTTCTATTATCAGTAATACCCCTAATAAAGGCAGGAAGTTAGTGGAGGGATGTCACGTTTTGCGGTTGCCATTAAATTCCCCTGCTTTCTAAGTCAGACTCTGAGTTTGACCTTTGGAATCTGGGAATGCTGTTGTTTTTACACACTCTGGCCCCAGGGACCCTGTGGCTGAGTCATTATATTTATGAAAGCTTCGTGCCTTTATTCTTGCATTGCATGTATGATGTAAAGCCTTTTGAAATAATCATAATATTGTTCAGGGGTTCCCCCCCCCCCCATCTAAAGAGAGTGCTGTCTTAGGCTTCCTTGTGCCAGCCTCCTTCGGGTCCTTGCGTTTCATGGCTTGCATTCCAGACCATTTTTTTTCTTTCCATTTGAATGCATAGTAGATATTAGGCTGCCTTCTTTTCTCATGTCCGTAGATGACATGACTGTGTTGTTTGATTAGCTCTCTCTTTCATCTGATGTTTGTGGGGAGGGGAGGGTGTCTCCATTAGACTCTGCTGGCCTCGTTTCCTGTGTCTGAATCCGGTGTCTTCTGCGTTGGTTTTTAATCGCCACTTCATTGCCAACGAGAGCATGGCCTCGCCTTTCCCACGACATTGTTTCCAGGTCAGCAGGATATATCGTCCTTTCCTCCACTTGCTCAGGGATGCTCACTAGTGTAGTAATAATTTGTCTTCAGAAAGAACAGCCTTGTCACCCACAGTGACTGGGAGTGGGGGAGAGGGCACAGGTGGGGGCCGTTGTAAGATGGGTGCTGGGAAGCCCACCTCTGTCTACTCTGGTGCACGGGGTCAGCCGAGGGCAGCCTTCCTTGCTGGTAGCTGACTGTTGGTTGTGACAGCTGCACATACTGACGGCTCCCCACACGTCATCTTCCCCGGGCTCCTTATTGCTTAGCCAGCTCTTTCTCTTATTTACAAGTCACGTTAAAACTTATACTGAACGTCTCTTTGTACACCCACCATCTCAAGACTTTCTGGAGCAAACTGAGATACAAGTGAATATAGTAATAAGAGCATGGCCTTCCAAGTAATGGGTATCTGGGCTTCCACCTCAGCTCCAGCCTCTCGGGTGTTTTAAATTCTCTCACTATGAAGAAGTGAGATGCCGAGACTGTCAGGTGAGAGGATTGCGTGGGGGATTCCTCACCCCCTCCCGCCTCACTGAGGTGCAGAACAGTTACTTATCTTGAGCAAAGTCTCCCGAGTCCCAGCCCAGTTTCCTAGGATTTCATCTTATGTTTCAGGGAAACAATCCGTATTCTGAGGAATTTTAAATACAGCGTCTTATTTTACCAAATAGAGACTTTGTTAGAAAAAAATAGTATATGTAGGATATGTATGTAGTGGCTACTGCTCAATTAATGTTAACCCAAACATAGGAAATAGGCTTCTCCAAAAAATGAAATGCATTTTATATTTTTTTGCACTATTTAGCAGCGGTTTTCAACCTGGTGGGTCGCGACCCCTTGGGGGGTCGAACGACCCTTTCAAAGGGGTCGCCTAAGACCATTGGAAAACACATATATAATTACGTATTGTTTTTGTGATTAATCACGATGCTTTAATTATGTTCAATTTGTAACAATGAAAATACATCCTGCATATCAGATATTTACATTATGATTCATAACAGTAGCAACATTACATTTATGAAGTAGCAATGAAAATAATGTTATGGTTGGGGGTCACCACCACATGAGGAACTGTATTAAAGGGTCGCGGCGTGAGCAAGGTTGAGAACCACTGCTATTTAGGCTCTACAGCAAACTAGGAGGTGTGATTCAGGAAGCACATGGACTCCTCACTGCCTACGAAAATGGATGGTGAACGTAGTTGAAGCCCCGGCATTCCTTTCCCCGGGTGTACCCCTCTACAGCAGGGCCACTTGTCTCAGCTGGGAATTTGTCAGCATTTCTCTGTATGGTTACAGTATATTCCTAAACTAGATTTGTCTTAATATTTTAAAACCTTATCTAAGTAGCATTCTAAAGCATGCATGCATTTTAAACTTTTAATTGGATGTTTGTGAGGTTCATCTATTTTGAATGGGTAGCTCTCGTTGATTTGTTTCTGTTGTAGAATATTTCCTTGTGTGGCTATTCCTCAATATATTAGTTTTCCTGGTGATGGATGTTAATGGATTATGGATTAGGCTGTTTCCAAATTTCAGTTGTAAATCTGCTCCAAATATTCTTATAAATGCCTCCTGATAGGCATACCCCAGAGAAACACTCACATAGGGGTTGGATTGCAGGATATGTACTCCTTCGTCTTTAATAGAAATTTCCAAAATGTTTTTCAAACTGTCTAAGCCCATTTACACACCCACCGCCAATGCGCGAGCTCCTGTGGGTTTCCCTTCTTGCCCGTGCTGGATAGTGTTTGACTTCGTAATTCCACCATTCTGCTGACTGAAAAATGGCTGGTGTGACATAGTACCCTTTGCCATGTAAACTTTTTATCTTCCTGATAACTAAAGGTGGAGCATTTCTTCATACTCATATTTCCTCTTCTGTGAATTTATTTTTCAGGCTTTTGCCCAACTTTCATCTTGATTGTCTTTTTATTGACTTTTTAGAGCTGCTATGTGTCCTGGTTAGTAGCACTTGTTGGTTTCCTGTATTTTAGGTATCATTTCTTGGGCCCTAACCTATCTTTTGTCTCTCTGTTTTCACAACGTTTTATGCATTTGAGACTGTTTTCGGTGAATAGGAGTTTTAAACTCTAAAGTAAAATTGATCTTTTATGTTTGTATTTTGATGAATAGATATTTGAATGTTTATGTTTATGTGATAAAAAATCATATTGCGAAATTAATGTACTATTTTAAACAGCAGAGCATAAAACAAAATTTGAGGCTATGTCACCCACTGTATCTCATGACTAGGAGTAATCTTACATATGTGTGTATGGTGTGTGTGTGTGTGTGTGTGTGAGAGAGAGAGAGAGAGAGAGAGAGAATAAAAAAGACTATAAAAGAAATATTTATTTTTATTCTAATTCACAGATACTATTTGGGGAAAATAATTCATCATATGTAAAGAACTACATGTTCCTCTTGCCTAAGTGATAATCTTGTGTTGTTGGAGGGTGTATCTGGAGGAAATCCCATGGTGTCTGGGTTCAGGTATGGCTGAGTCTCAGTGAGTTTAGTTGCTCTGTTGAAATTTGTTGAATAAATGAATATGTAATAGAGTCTGATATTAACAGACATATCTACTCAGAAGAATAGATTAGTGGTTCTCAACCCTGGCTGCACCTGAGGAGACTTAAAAATACTGATGCTGGACCCCATCCTTACAGATTCTGATTTTGTTGGTTTATAATAGGACGTAGTTGTTGATATATTTGAAAAGTTCCCCAGATAAATAGGACTTGTGGATCAGAGAATTGGAAGCAGGACAGTGAGAGGAGGTTCAGGCCCGCATGCTGGGCACTGGAAGGTCCATGGCAGCAGGGGTGCCAGGAGCTGCCAGGGAGTGGCCAGAATCAAAGCAAGGTGAGTGCTTGAGGCTGGTGTGAGGGCAGAGCTGACCCCAGGGGTCCGGGGCTGAGAGGAGCATTCTGGATGTGCTGAAGGCAGTGGCCTGGGAAGTGGTGACCAGGATGAATCAGGGATGTCCAGACTCGTGGTCAGTGCTGTGGCCCATCGGACAGGAAACCAAAAGGTAGGCATGGGCCCATTAACAAGACACAAGTCAAATACAATCTTCGCTTACACAGAGCTTAGAAGAGAGAAAGAGAAAGAAAGAAAAGAAAAGGGAAGGGAAGAAAGAAAGAGAAAAAGAAAGAAGGAAGGAAGGAAGTTTGGCCTGGCAATGGAGGTTGGATGAGACACCTTGAGAGAGTTAAATATTTTAAAATCAGAGCTAACAGGGCAACAAACACTGTTGATTAAGGGCATTTTAAAAGGCCTGTTCCTGAGCCTGAGCTGATCCTTGTTGTGAGTGAGAAGTGATCTTTACAGTAGAATCGCCCTCTCAAGAAGGCAGGCTTGCCCTGAGCTGTGTGTGTGAACATTCCGTGCTGCAGGCGATTAGGAGGAAGGGGTTCCGAAGGAGAGCTGGCTGAAGTAGAGAAGATCCGGACTTGGAGCTGATCGTTGGAAGATAGAAGTTATGGGACACCCTGCACCCAAACACACCTGCACCCCCCCTTCTCCTTCTTGGTCCTGTGGCAGCCCTGTTAGCAGTAGGACAGGCTGACTACCAGGACATAAGCAGGGACTGCCAGGTGCTGGATCAGCTGTTTTGCAAAATCAGAACGGAGTCCAGGAATCCGTCACAGAAAGGTGGGCAGTGCAGTCAGAATTCTCTAAATTTAGGAGCGTAATGGAAGAGCAGTGCCCTGGGAGTCAGGAAAAATGGAGTCTTGGTCATGACTCTGTTACTTGAAATCTGTGTCATCTGAGGTAATTTAATTCAATTCCATTAATTTATTGAGCAGCATTTTAGCATCTTCGAGATGCTGGGGGTAAGATTGTGAAAAAGAGTCTATGTCCTTAAGAAACGCAGTCTTGCCAAAGAGAGGATGTTTAAGGGAGCAGTAAAGTCTATGCTGTGAGGTACGGGAGGGAGGAGGATCATCGGTTCTGCAGTGGCGCAGCTGGGCTCCAACAGCCTTCAGATGGGGGAGGGGGCATACCAGTGCCCCTCCGGGATGAGTAAATTATGCTGAGCAGATGGGGTAGGAAGGGCTTACTGGGGTACCACTTTTCTTCCTGAATTCTCACTTCTTCCTCGAACCCAGGTAAGGGAGCAACATTCCTGAAGCTGAAAGTACTAAGAGCTGTGGCAATTGCCCCCAGAGAATGTGGTGCTGGGACAGGTGACTAGCCAACCTGAACTACCTGGTTCCTCTCCAGTGGAGATTCTGTCTTTCAGCTGCCTCCCTGCACCAGCTGGTGCTCAACTTGGAATTCCCTCCCCACTGAAATGAGGCCAAGCTATGTGTGGGGTTTTGGTAATTTTTTCTTGATCATTGAGATATATTTTCCCCACTTGCTTACACTGCTGTAGTTTCCACTCGTAGCAGTGTCTCTGTTTTGTTTTTGCTAAATCTGCTATTATCTATATGCTTTTCCTCCAAGTCATGAAACCTGCTAATCCTCTGCTCAGTAGCCTGCATTATGGTTGGTGCTACAGGATAAAAAGGGGGTTCCTTCCGTTCTCCTCTAAGGAACTGGCCCCAAACTCTCCCAGTCTTCACTTTCATAGTCTCTAATACAGCCACTCCAGATCGTGTTTCTCCCCATTGTACCTCCATGCATTTGCTTATCCTATCTAATAAAAGAGAAACATGGTAATTAGCCATACATCCGCTACCCTTCCCATTGGCTAATCAGCGAGATATGCAAATTAACTGCCAGCCAAGATGGCGGCTGGCAGCCAGGCAGCTTGAAGCTAACATGAGGCTTCCTTGCTTCAGTGATGGAGGACTCCAACATTCCCCGCCTGCCTTGCCGGCCTCTGAGCTTGCAGTTTGAAACATTGTTACAAATATAGAAGCTAAACAAAACCCCAGAAACCTTTCAGCCAGCTGGAATCTCAGAGCTGGAGTTGATACAATGTTTTGATTATAGAACTCAAACAAACCAGATACCTGCTTTCAGCAGCAGAGGCCTCACAGCTGGAGCCAGAGCTAAAGCTGGCCCAGAATAAAAAAAAAAAGAAAAAAAGGAGCAGTTGGGAGCTTCAGTCACCCGCCAGCCTGAAAACAGCCCTCAGCCCCTCACCCAGACTGGCCAGGCACCCCAGTGGGGACCCCCACCCTGAAGGGTGTGTGACCAGCTGCAAACAGCCATCGTTCCCTCACCCAGGCTGGCCAGGCACCCCAGTGGGGACCCCCACCCTGATCCGGGACACCCTTCAGGGCAAACCAGCTGGCCCCCACCCATGCACCAGGCCTCTATCCTGTATAGTAAAAGGGTAATATGCCTCCCAGCACCAGGATCAGTGGAGCCGAGAGGCCTCCCGGCACCGGGATCAGCGTGACGGGGCAGTGCCCAAACCCCCTGATCGCCCTGCGGCTCTGTGTGTGATAGGGGGCGGGGCCACAACCTCCCTATTGGCCCTGCTCTGTTTGTGACAGGGGAAGGTGCCCCAACCCCCTGATCAGCCCTGCTCTGTGCCTGATAGCGGGGAGCTCCCCAACCCCCTGATCGCCCCGCGCCTCTGTATGTGACAGGGTGCGGCGCCCCAACCCCCTGATCAGCCCTGCTCTGTGTGTGACAGGGTGCGGCGCCCCAATGCTCCCCCCATGGGCCCTGCTCTGTGTGTGATGGAGTAGAGCCATAACCTCCCCATCGGCCCTGCCCTGAGTGTGAGAGTGGCGGCGCCCCAACCCCCTGATTGGCCCTGCTCTGTGGGTGATAGAGGGTGGCACCCCAACCCCCTGATCCGCCCTGCTCTGTGTGTGACAGGGGGCAGTGCCCCAACTCCCCTATCAGCCCTGCTCTGTGCGTGACAGGGGGGAGCTCCCCAACCCCCTGATGGGCCCTGCTCTGTGCGTGACAGGGGGGAGCTCCTCAACCCCCTGATGGGCCCTGCTCTGTGCATGACAGGGTACGGAGCCCCAACCCCCCTGATTGGCCCTGCTCTGTGCGTGACAGGGGGTGGCGCCGCAACCTCCCCATCCACCCTGCCTTGAGTGTGACAGGGGGCGGTGCCCCAACCCCCCAATCGGCCCTACCCTGACCGTGACTGAGGGTGGCATCGCAACCTCCCAATCTGCCCTGCTCTGTACATGACAGGGGCGGCGCCCCAACTCCCCAATCGGCCCTGCTCTGAGCCCGACCAGGGGCTGCACCTAGGGATTGGGCCTGCCCTCTGCCACCCCGGAGCAGGCCTAAGCCAGCAGGTCGTTATCTCCCGAGGGGTCCCAGACTGCGAGAGGGCACAGGCCAGGCTGAGGGACCCCCTTCACCCCCAAGTGCAGAAATTTTTGTGCACCGGGCCTCTAGTCTATATAATAAAAGCTCAGCGACCGTTACAGCGGAATGACCAGAACAACTGGTCGCTATGACATGCCAGCCGCAGGGGCCACCACCACTGCAGCTGCCGAGCCCGAGGGCCCCAGGGCCAGTTGTGCAGCCATCGCCTAGACACCAGTAAAGAACGCGAAGGTGGTCAGTGTGAACGTGCAGCTTGAGGTAAAGGCTCAATCAGCTGGGCACCGAGATGATTGTCACCAAGGCTGGCAGGTCAGGGCACCCCTCTCCCTGCTGCGACCCTCCCCACATGGCGCCAGTTTCGGGCAGCGGGGCAGCTCCTTCGCTCTCTGAGTTCCGGCTCTAGCGACAGCTGCCTGGCATTCCAGGCCAGAGGGTACTGCTCGGGATGCCAGGAAGGTGGCAGAGAGAAACCCTGTGGACCTGCCGCCTGACCAGCAGTCCAAGACCCGGCACCGCCAGAAACAGACCGGCTCAGAGAACACAGCTTGGGGGGAAGGCAGCCGCCGGTGAGGGGCCTTGCCGCCAGCCAGCTCCCGGTGGATCCCACCTCAAAGGAAACTTGGTCTTTGGTTCCTTAATTCAGTCTATCTCAGCTTAAGAGGAGCAGCTGGGCACATTTTAGGGGAGAAATAAGACTCCAAAACAGTGTGTTCTGTTCTGTGGAGATTGCTACCCAATTGTTTTAGGTCTAAATTCTGGGTGATTGTGGGGCCTGGCTCTGCCACTGGGGTTCACATCTTCCAGTTGGCCTGCATTTGTTGTAAGGGCCCAAAGAGAAGGGGAACAAGTTTTTTGATGCAATGGATTTGACCAACAAAGACAAGTGCCAGGCTGTGTCTAATGTACACAGAGAGACACCAGCTCTGAATCCACCTGGCCAAAGGGAGCTCAGGGCCTGTTTGCAGAGCCTTCTGGTGGTTTCTGTTTCCTTGCTGAGGACATCCTCCCTGGGAAGCCTTGGGCCCATGCTCAGCTCCAGACCCCTCCGCCAGGCTGGCCCCGCCCCTGATTGGCACCTCCTACCCCGATCAGGGGCAGGGTCAGCCGGCCAACCTCTTTTGGCCCCTCCTCTGGCCGGCCTGCCCTGATCAACCCTGATCAGGGCAGGCCGGCTGGACCCCACCTGTGCACGAATTCATGCACCAGGCCTCTAGTCTATATATATAAAAGCCTAATATGCAAATTGTCCCCTCAGGAGTTCAACTGATCAGGAGTTTGATCGCTCACTATGATGTGCGCTGACCACCAGGGGGCGGCGTGGAATGAAGGAAGGCCCCAGCCGGCAGGCAGCCTGGGAAGGGAGGCCTCGGCTGGCAGCTAGCAGCCGCTAGGGACTCTACCTGTCTGTGAATTTCGTGCACTGGGCCTCTAGTGTTTTCCATAAGCCTGAGATTTCCTCTCCCAACCCTGTCTCTATATCTTCCTATTCTTCATGACCTACTTGTCTGTACAAAGCCTTCCTTGATCTCCCCACCTTAAAAACCAGAAGAATTATCTCCTTTCTCTCAACTTCTGAGGGAAAATGTGTATCAACCAGAATTCTGAATCTTGCTAAACTATCCAATAAAAGCCAGTGATAGACATTTGCAGATCAACAAAGACTGAATGATTTTGCCACTCATAGATCTTCTGAATGAAGAATACCTTCCTAATTGCATATCCAGGGACCTATGTTGTCAGCTTGTGACTGGCTAAGGTGAAAGTATTTACACCATAGAATTAGCAAATGCTACAAAATGGGACTATTTATTTCCCTTAAAGAGCCTGTTGATCTGAACGTGAATTGGTGGCCCTGCTACATGCATATATGTTTATGTGTATGTCACCATGTACAGACAAATGCTTGATGCCCTATGAATGTTGGACAGGCAACACTGCACTGTCGGTCAGCAGTCCTTCCTCCTTAGGCTGCTGGGAAAAGCCATGTGGTTGGAGTGGCTAGGAAGCTTGGCTTTCCATACTATCGTCCCATCCTCCTCTCCTCTCAGGGTCTGGAATTGCGTTACCTATGACCCCACCGCCTTCTTGCTTCTGTGTCCTCGGCAGACTTGGTCACTTCCTGGAATCGGAGCTAATATACTAATTGAGGATGTGTGCATCTGCAGTTGCTCAAAGTTCACTCTTTGAAGTAGCGAATCTTGGCCTGGCTACACAGACATCAGTAAATGGCCTCCTGTTTCTGTTCATAATTGGCCCTTACAAATTGGTGAAATGCAGGCCAGTAAGACGCCTGTGTCAGGAACAGACTTCTGCCAACTGCTGTCTGTGAATATACCTGCTGCCGACTTTCCTCCAGCCCTCAGAGCCGGGGAGGAGTGGTTCTGCGTTCTGTGGGGGAGTTGCCCTCCCTTGGGCACGGAAGCCAAGGTCAGATGACTGGGAGCACAGACTAGGAGGGAAAAGGCAAGCCAAGAGACAGGAAGCCAAGTGTGGGTCAGGACTAGGGAAGCTGGTAAACTGAGGTCCCCAAGCTGGCAGTGGCGGTGTGAGTGACTGGGGGAAGGAGATGAGCAGAGATGGGGGAGACGGGGGTCGGAGAGAGGGTCCATGAGCCTTGTGGTTCCTCTGCTGGGCTCTGCCTCAGGTGGCAGCTTCCTGCTGAGCTGGGTTAGGCAGAGGTTTCAATCCTGGCTGTGGAGAAAGTGGGTCTTTCTGTCTTTTGGTCGGAAAACAGTATCTTCTAGACTGAGTGCTACCTTTCAAACTCCATGTTGTCATGCCCGTGGCCATTACTGGTCTCCTACTGAGAGTACTCGGGTAAAAGTGCCTAGCACACTGCTGGGACAGAAGGGGCTGCGGGAGGGTCACACAGTCATGAGGTGTTTAAAATGGCGGGTGTAACTGTTCATGCCCGTATTGGTTTCTGACGAAGTATACAGGACTGCATTGGTTAGGTGTGAATTATAATTATTTTTTCAACAGTCGTCGTCTTTCTCCCAGTCCCAGCCTTCCAAAGAGACTCCCTTTTTACTTTATTCCTTCAAAGCTTTCATTGATTTCTTATGTCATATGTTTATTTTCTGCCCCTGGATGACCCCTTTCTGAGCATTTTTCTGGAGAAACCATTAACAGGTGGTGGTGTTGGATCAGGGCTTCTGTGTGGGGGATGGAAGTGAACCCAAGAGAGATCACAGGGAAAGGAAAGGGTATCCCAGATTATCATTCAAATCTACCTTACGGCCCCAGATTGGCTTTTCTTCTTAATCATTAACTTTTCAGCTTAATAAAACTCTGGCAGTTGTGCTGCTTTCGAAAGAGCATGTCTGGTTTTGACAATAAAATTGCTTTTAAGAGTGGAGCTGGGTGGGGCCGGAGTCCCAGTGACGCAGGAGGCCTGGTGATGGTCTCTGTCGTGGAATTGCTCTTGGGCTGTCCATGTACACTGGCTGCTGGTATCGGCACAGACATCTTTCAGGACATTGCTTTGCTTAGAGAAAAGGCGCATTAAGAGTGATGCGCTCACCTATCCAGTTTGGCTCAGTGGATAGAACGTCGGCCTGCGGACTGAAGGGTCTGGGTTTGATTCCGGTCAAGGGGATGTACCTTAGTTGTGGGCACATCCCCAGTAGGGGGTGTGCAAGAGGCATCTGATCGATGTTTCTCTCTCATTGATGTTTCTGACTCTCTATTCCTCTCCCTTCCTCTCTGTAAAAAATCAATAAAAAAAAGAAAAGAAAAAAGAAGTATAATTTTTTTTAAAAAAAAGAGTGATGCGCTCAACTTGAGTGTGACACTTTTGCTCGCAGACCGTAGTGACACACTGAAGGGACTTCTCACTGGTCAAAGGGTTTAAGGCCGTGAGGCCCTGAACTGGCTTTGGTTGCACCAGGCCTGCTGGAAGGACCCACTGCAGGGGTCCTCAGACTTTTTAAACAGGGGGCCAGTTCACTGTTCCTCAGACCGTTGGAGGGCTGGACTATAGTTTTAAAAAAAAATCTATGAACAAATTCCTATGCACACTGCACATATCTTATTTTGAAGTAAAAAAACAAAACGGGAACAAATACAATATTTGTATTTGCATGTGGCCCGCGGGCCGCAGTTTGAGGACCCCTGACCCACTGTCTGAGGCGCCTCGCCAAGAGAGCAGGGGAGCGAAGCTTTGCCCTCCTGAGAACCCATCACAGAGGCCAGAAGCCTTGGATGAATGTCATCAGAGAGCTCAGAGTTTTCTGCTGGCCAAAGTCTCCAGTGTCTTTTCTGCACAGATGATGCCAGCGGTGGGAGGGGAATCACCCTTACAGAATGAAAAGAATGTCAGCAGCTGGTGGTGATGTTTTGTAGAAAATTCATGCCATCAGGAGTTAAGCATGGGGGAAGGGGAAGAAAGGAGAAAGGTACAATTTTTAGTTTTCAAAAGTATAAAGTATCGGTTTTCCTGTTTGTGTTTTAACTGATAAAGATAAATGGACCTCTGGCCCTTGGGTCGTTGCAATGTCTGTGGTCCTGTGAGTTGCTGAAGGTGTCCCATCGGACTGACAGGGGCCACCGTAGTGTGTTGAGTGTGGATAAGCTTCCAAATAGTGACTGCAGCCTCTTAGAGAAAAACAAAACTGGATCCGTGGAGGGGAGGCCAAGACCTTCAATCCAGTTGTCTAACGACAAGTCATCTTTAGAAATCCAGGCACAGTGATTAGAAATGCACACGTGGGCTTGGCGCTTGCAGCCAAAGGCAGGCAGACAGCATTGGCTGGTGAGCCGCTGAGCTCGTGCCTGAGCCGTGGGGACTTGTCATGCCGGGCGTTTCTTTGAGGACATACAGTTGACATGCGTAATCTATTCCTAATAAGCACGGGCAAGAGTAAGCTGTTTATTCCTCACACTAAAGCATGAAGGTAAGAAAGTAGATCTAAATATAGGAACCCCTCTTAAGCTATAGAAATGCTTTAGCTTCCACACTTGAGAGAAATTTTTAGTCTTCTGAATTTTCAGAATAACAGCCTCCCATGATGCCCAGCACATGGTAGGTGCCCTGTAAGTAGTTACTGAATTCAGGTGTTTCCTCCCATAAAACAGTGCATGCTTGTTGTAAAAACCCATGCATGTAAAGTAAAAATAACCCGAAATCCCACCATTTACATTTGGGGGTATAACCTCCCAGACATTATTAGTGCATATAGAGGTATGTATCCTTTTACAAAACCAGGATTGTGTGGACATGGTGTTTTATTTTTTTTTAAATATATTTTATTGATTTTTTACAGAGAGGAAGGGAGAGAGATAGAGAGTTAGAAACATCGATGGGAGAGAAACATCGATCAGCCACCTCCTGCACATCTCCTACTGGGGATGTGCCCGCAACCCAGGTACATGCCCTTGACCGGAATCGAACCTGGGACCTTTCGGTCCGCAGGCCGACGCTCTATCCACTGAGCCAAACCGGTTTTGGCTGGACATGGTGTTTTAAAAACTGTCTCCAGATCAATAAGGTGGATCTTTCTGTTTAGCATCTGCGAAGTGGCATACGTA
The DNA here is from genome assembly GCF_964212035.1 of Myotis nattereri. Taxonomy (NCBI): domain Eukaryota; kingdom Metazoa; phylum Chordata; class Mammalia; order Chiroptera; family Vespertilionidae; genus Myotis; species Myotis nattereri. Next base: position 41,370,232 of record NC_138079.1, read on the forward strand.
CTATCCTGTGTAAGGAAGAATTTGTCATTTCTTGTCGTTTCAGACGTGAGACATCTCATGCGCTGTCCTTTATTTAGCAGGTGTCTTCTGCGGAGGTACGCATTGGGCCCATGAGACTGACGCAGGATCCTATCCAGGTACGCCTCCATTACACAGTAGGGGCATCGTTCCCGGAGCACATGGTTACATGAGCAGCGTCTGAGCAGCCCTTCTGGTACTACGGTCGATAGCCATCCTTGCCCCTACATACATGCCTGTACATAATACACAGTGTGTGTATATGGGTCTTGCTTGCTTTTATTAAAGTCATACTAGAAGAATCAAATTGGGTTTTCTTCTTTTGCACTCTTAAAAATTGCCCCATTTTGAGTCTAAATATAATTGCATGATGGACTATGAAGGAGAACAACTCTTCCACCACAAAAGTAGTCTGCCCCAATCCTGCTGCAGCCGGAAAGGGAAGGGGTGTGCATGCTGAAGGGCGGGGCTCTGCCCTGAGCCACAGCTGGGTGTGAATCCTGCCTTTAACCAGCTGGGGGACCTTGCATATATTGCTCCATTTCTCTACCCAGGGCCTTGTGTGGAAGGTGGAGATAATGCCTCTCCCATAGGGAATTATGAGTTAAATGGAATAGCAACCTAGAAGACTGCCTGGCCATGGAAGGTGCTCAGTAAAAGTTAACTGTTGTTGTTGGCTGGGAAGAGAAAATGACAAAAGGCTCCCCTTTCTTGTCCCATGTGACTAGAGCCATGCAGCCTTCTGGGCTCTAACACCGAGGGAACAGCAAGTGTGCCCTCCCTCCAGCTCCCCATAGCCCCTTCAGAGACCCTTTTAGGTAATTGCTAAACCCTCCTCTGCATACACATCATCCTGGTAGGCCTAAATATGGGAACCTCCTCCTCACAAACACTGTAGCTTGTTAGCACCGGGAAGCTTGTCCTGCCCTTGGGACAAGTGAAGATGCAGCAGAGATATAAGCACATCAACCAGCATGCAAATGAAAGTGAAAAACCAACCAAGGAAATGTATTGTTTGATTTATGAGCAAATGGAAAAGAAAATAATGTTTTACCATTGCTTGGAAAAGGAAATGCAAATCTTGGGAAAGGGAAAAAAAAACACAAAAGGAAGAGATTTAAGCTTGGGAAAATTTGATGAAAACAAAATTAGGAGCAGAGAGAGAGAGAGAAATTTACTAAAATAAACAGAAGCTACAACTGTCTGTATAGAATACAAACAAGTGGAAAATTCCAGTAATCATTCTGGGTGCACGTACTTTGTAGTCCATTTTGAATAAAGGCAATGACAAGGGATCTAATAACAGTATTTATTCCCAAAGCAACTTCCAGAATATTTCTTGGGATTAGTATAGTTTTCTAGATCTGTTCATTTAATTTTCTTACATTTTTGCCCTGTGCTTGTTGGCAGTGAATGCTCGTGATAAGGAAGTCTCATTTTTTTAAAGATGTAATTTGTCAAATTGTAAAGTATTTCAAATATTCATAAAGTTTACATGTATATACCCATATGCCCTTCTTTCAAATACTAACAGTATTCCACCCGTTTGTCTGAAAATTTCTGACACAAGGGACTACAGGCACTGTTTAAGCCCTTCTTTATCCTTTTGCCTCCCTAAGAGTAACCTCTATTGGGAGGTTGATTATGATAGGTATTTGTATATGTATTCTACACATGGATGCATTCATTCATAATATTTTTTGAATATTCTTAGCTTTATTTGAAAGCTAATAGGCTGGAGGCATCATTCTGGAATTTTTATTTAACATTGTTTTGCTGTCATATATAAGAATAGATGGTCCAATCTAAGGTCACTGATTTACTCCTCTGTTTTTTCCTAAGAGTTTTATAGTTTTTAGTTCTATGGTCCACTTTGAGTTAGTTTTTGTATTTGGTGTTAGGTAGGGCTTTATTCTTTTGCATGTGGATATCTAGTAGTTGTGCCAGCAGCGTCTATGGGATAATATTCTTTTCCTGTTGAATTGTCTTGGCACCTTTGTCAAAATTCAACTGACCATAATTATGAGGGTTCATTTATGGACACTGTCTTTATTACTATAGCTTTGAAATGTGAGTCCCCCAACTTTCTCCTTACTTTTCAAGATTGTTTTGGCTTTGTCCTTTGCATCTTCATATGAATTTAAGGACCAGTTTGTTAATTTTGGGGGTGGAGGGGACCAGTTGGAATTTTGATCGTGATTGCTGTAAATCTGTACATCAATTTTGGGATTATTACAGTGTTAACAATTTTGTCTTTCCATCCATTAATATAGATGTATTTCTTAATTTCATTGGGGGAGGGGTTTGTTCATTGCTATGGTATAGAAGTACGTTTTCTTTTTGTATTTTGATGTTGTATTCTGCAACCTTGCTGAACTCTTATTAGCTCTTACAGTTTTTTGTAGATTTCTTAGGATTTTCTATATACAAAATCTGTCATTATGTCTTCTAGTCTGACTGCCTCTTTTATCTTATTTTAGTTGCCTAATTATCTTGTGAAAACCTCCAAAATAAAATAATGGTGTGCTTACTTTTATAAGATAAGGTACTTCCAGATGTTTTCTCAAAGTGGCTGTACCATTTTACACTCCTACAAGCAATCGGAGAGTTCTGGTTACTCCAAATTCTTAGTTGTATTTGATGTTTCCGTCTCTTAATTTTAGCTGATCTTGTGGGTCATACTCTCTCCTGGTTAAATTTTCATTTCTTCATCACTCATAAGGTTGAACACTTTGTTGGTTGGATATTAGCCATTTATCTTCTTTTGTGAATGTTTGATTAGATCTTTTGCCTATTTTTAATTGAGTTGACTTTTTTAAAGTAATTGAGTTGTGGGAGTTTTTTATATATTCTTATTGCAAGTCCTTTGTCAAATTTTGAGAATATTTTCTTACAACCCGTGGCTTTTCTATTCATATTCATAAGTCTGGCTTTAGAACAAAATTCTTAATTTTGACATAGTCTAATTCAGCACTTCTTTTATGGTCAGTGCTTTCTGTGTTCTAAGAATCTTTACCTATTCCCAGGTTGAGAAGTTAATTTTTCTTCTAGAAACATTTTAATTTTAGATCTATATTCTATCTCAAGTTCATTTTCGTGTATGGTGTGATATGGAGGTCAAGGCTCATTTCTTTTCCCATATTGATGTCCAGTTGTTCCAGTTCTACTTGTTGAAAAGACTATACAATCCTTACTCCATTAAATTGCTTTGATGCCTTTGTTACTGATTTTTAAATTCTCACCTGAGGATATGTTTTTATTGATTTTTGTAACATTCTAATTCTAGGGGTAATGATATATAGTGGTGTTTGTGTGTGTGTGTGTGCTTCTACTGCTGACATTGCAACCATCTTAAAAAAGAATCATACTATGTTCTAGTCAGTGCCTTCATTTTTGTTTTTGTTTTTGCTTTCTTGGAGAAAAATATTCTGTTACTTCACTGGCATGTCAAAAATGTTAATTAGCTACATCAACCAGAGCCCTTAGGGCTTGGGAGGAACTTGTATGATAAGAACATTTTAGGATGTGCTTCTGAGTTCACCAGGGGAAATTTGCTCCCACATGAGGACATGTAACCCGGGCTCTGTACACCCCGAGGGAGCTGTCGGAGCAGAGTGCTGTCAGGAGGGGAACGTGGAAGTGTTAGGGAGAAGCGCAGTGGGGGCTGTAGAGTATGTCTCTCCTGGTGAGTGGTGGTGACTCACAGTACAAGTCATATTTTCCATTCTTGGCAAGAAGATGAAAAAAAGGGGAAATATTATGAGGCACTAGATTCGCATCAACATGATAACATCTGAAAATCAAGTGGCCTTTTCTTCATCAACGCCTGAGGCACAGTTACTCCCCCAGGGTGCAGAATCACTGTGTTTCTGCTTAGAGTGCTGTCCCCCTCCCCTCACATTGGCCTTTCCAACTGCACTGGAAACAGCCTGGCAGCTGTGACCTAAGCTTTTTCCTAGCAAGGCATCGCTTCCCTTTAGAACTCATTTTTCCATCTGTGTGGACATGGATTCTTCTGAACTGTCTCATAGTGGAGATTTTATATGTCAGAGATCATGTGGCCTCATGAGGGTCTGTTCTTCACATACTAAGTGATAGGACCGAGTCATGGAGACACTCAGGCTCAATGACTTGCTGGGGTCGCTGTTTCCCCTCCTGTCTGTCCTCACTGCTGCTACCAACTGTCCTCTACCTAACCCACCCAGTCTGGGGGAGCCACAGAGTTGGTAGGAATTTGGGTCCTATATTTTAGGGGGTAAAAATAAAACTGTCCAGAGGAGGTTACTTAACATAATGATTACAAACAGCTCTGGGGTCAGGCCGACCTCTCTTCAAATCTTGCTAGCTGTGTGGCTGTGGGCGAATCTCTTAACCATTTCAAGCCTCTGTTTCCATATCTATAAAATGGAGATAATGCCTGCTTCCAAAGAATGTCTGAAAGCGTTATTGCGTAAGACATTTCAAGCACTTTAAGTATAATGGCTGGCCCTTGGAAAATTCTCAACCTTTACCTGTTATTAGCATCACTTTCCTAGGGACACTGAAGGAAAGCTTCCAAGCCATTTTTAGCCCTCCACTGAATTGACCCCTTATCTGATCAAATTGATCAATTCTTTAGTATTATGTGGATACAATGTACAGGATCCATACATGTGGTCTATTCTAGAAACTCCTTGTTACCCAGTTTTGCTTATAGCCCAACCAAATATTCTGAAAATTGGATGTTTAATAGTTGATATTTGTGATCCATTTGGAGATGTGTAGACACACTTTTATTTAAAGAACACTGATGATAATGAGCATTTATAGCAGGGGTCCTCAAACTTTTTAAACAGGGGGCCAGTTCACTGTCCCTCAGACCATTGGAGGGCCGGACTATAGTTTAAAAAAAAACTATGAACAAATTCCCATGCACACTGCACATATCTTATTTTGAAGTAAAAAAACAAAATGGGAACAAATACAATATTTGTATTTGCATGTGGCCCGTGGGCCGTAGTTTGAGGACCCCTGATTTATAGCATTATCTTTAGGTTAAGGGAAAGTTAGTTTTGTCTCCACCCTTTTCCTAATTACCCTTCACCAGAGGAAAGTTTCATTCTAACTTAGCTATCAAAGATAGATGACTGCTATCCTCGGAACAGTATTTTTCAGCACATGGCTTAAACTTGTCAAAGGGATGGTACAAGGATTCCTAGCAGAACCAGAGGACATCAGGGGGCGTCATGAAAAGCTTGCAGAGGAGGAGCTGGGGCACATGGGTCCAGCCTTCTTTGCCTCTGCTTTGCTTTGGGAAGTCACTGTCCTCATCTGTTGAATCAGGGTTCATGGAGCACCCCAGGAGTCCCTGTCGGGGAAACTCCTGAGAGTCATGGCCCCTGCTCCTGTTATTGCCCCTGGGAGCCCCCAAGTCTCCTGCCGTCTGCAGCCTCTCAAACCAGAGCCCTGTCCTTCATGCTCTTGGCCTTTGGGCTGGAAGATGGTTTCAAGAAGATTTAGGTAGAGTTCTCCCTGGAGATAGAGGAAGGCCCTGCATGGTTGTGGTAGTTAGATTTTAAAGGAAGGACAGGCAGCACTTGACTTTGCACAGTTCCAATGTGCATGTATTTCAGAGTTTAATAACATCAGACCCCCAATAGCATGCTTCAAATTGTGGGACATGGTGTTGTAACTGGAAATAACTGCATAAGTAGGGACTTTGCTGCTAGCTCTTCCGTCCCCACAGACCTGTAAATAACAGATGTGCAGCGTGATCAGTGACCAATCACATCACTTCCTTGAGCATCTCTGTGATTGGTCGCTGCCCAGCCGCTAACTCAGTTCAAGCACAGACAGCAGATGTGCAGTGTTGCCACCATGTCTCCATGACCATATCCACGCCATTGCACAGAAATAGATCGTTGGAAGAGGGAATTAGCCAACAAACATGAAAGTGCAGCAAAGAAATGAAAAGTGATCATGGCAGAAGTGATTCTGAATTGAATGTAAATGGGATTAGAGGAGACATCGCCCCGTGTGGCCATGTTGATACTGCTGCCTTTGAGAGATTCTAGACCAGGGGTGGGCAAACTTTTTGACTCGAGGGCCACAATGGGTTCTTAAACTGGACCAGAGGGCCGGAACAAAAGCATGGATGGAGTGTTTGTGTGAACTAATATAAATTCAAAGTAAACATCATTGCATAAAAGGGTACGGTCTATTTTTCAATAGTTTTATTCATTTCAAACGGGCGGATCCGGCCCGTGGGCCGTAGTTTGCCCACGGCTGTTCTAGACAGCTCGCTGGAGGAAGTTAGTCAAAGTAAGTTTACTGAAATAAAGAAAATGGTTGTGACCAAAAGGATGAAATGTCACAGGAATTGACGCCAGCAAAAAACTGCACATTCATTAAAGGAGCGCGGGATATTTTATGACATTAGAAATACAGAGGGTGAAATGTTGGAAGCTGATCCGAACGTGGGAGTTTGTAATTCACTAAGGCATAGAACAGATTTTCATTTTGCATAGGAGTTGAATTATTGAAAAGTCACAGTTGCCAGGCACACCACAGCAAGCAGGGCCACAGCGGCAAGAGGCAGGGTTGGTCAGAAGGCGGTCAGGAGGCGGAGAGCGCGAGGGGGAAATGCAGGCAAGAGCCTTTATTGTGGTTTCTGTGGGAAGGAACGGTGAAGCAGGGTAAGCAGGTTTGGCTAGTTTGAGTCATTTTAGGGCCGTCTGGGGCCTAAGGGTGGCCCCTGGCTGTCTGGTACCTGGTCCTGGAGTCATCGTGGTGCAGAGTGTTAGGGTAAAAGAGGTGGTGGGTATGGGCTCTGATTGGTTTGCGCATGGAAAGTGCATTCCTAGCCGGCCAGGGTCAGCCAGGCTCTAGACATCAAAGCATCAGAAATACAGAAAACAAGGCATGAAAAATGCAACTCCCCACTTTCAATCAGTCTTGTAAGTTTCCATGTGAAATCCAGATTAAGTTCCTAAAATGACCCATAAGGCCTTACCAGGATCTAGCCCTGGGCTGTGAACTTGACTCTTTCCCACCCTCCAGCCTCGCACCGCCCCTCTGTCGTGCTGGTTCCCTGCAGTTCCCTGAGCACAGCAGGCGCGCTTCCCACTGTTGTGCCCATGGAACTGTTCCCTCAGCTTGGAATGCGTTCCTTCCGACATCAGCTTGGTTTACTTTTCTCTTTCCTTCAGGCATTTGCTTGTCCGTTGCTTTCTTAGTGAAACCTGCCCTAACCACCTACTAATCCTGCCAGCAACAAGCCAGTCTTTTTTTTAAATTTTTTTTCTTTATTGATTAAGGTATTACATGTGTGTCCTTATCACCCCATTGTCCCCCCCTCCCCCCCACACACACACACTCATGCCCTCTTCCCCCTGGTGTCTGTGTCCATTGGTTATGCTTATATGCATGCATACAAGTCCTTTGGTTGATCTCTCCCGCTTACCCCCACCCTCCTCTGCCTTCCCTCTGAGGTTTGACGGTCTGATTGATGCTTCTCTGTCTCTGGATCTGTTTTTGTTCATCAGTTTATGTTGTTCATTATAGTCCACAAATGAGTGAGATCATGTGATACTTACCTTTCTCTGATTGGCTTATTTCGCTTAGCATAATGCTTTCTGGGTCCATCCATGCTGTTGCAAATGGTACCAATTTCTTCTTTTTTACAGCAGTGTAGTATTCCATTGTGTAGATGTACCACAGGTTTTTAATCCACTCATCTGCTGATGGGCACTTAGGCTGTTTCCAGATCTTAGCTATGGTGAATTGTGCCGCTATGAACATAGGGGTGCATATATCCTTTCTGATTGGTGTTTCTGGTTTCTTGGGATATATTCCTAGAAGTGGGATCCCTGGGTCAAATGGGAGTTCCATTTTAGTCTTTCTGAGGAAACTCCATACTGTTCTCCACAGTGGCTGCACCAGTCTGCATTCCCACCAACAAGCCACTCTTGACCCCTCACCTTGCTCCACAGATTTTACACACTGCTTATCACTTTCAATAATCCGTACCATTTGCTTACTTATTGTGCCTATTGTTTATTGCTCGTCCCTCCACCACTACACCGAAAGGGGTCTTTATTTCATTCATGGGCGTGCTCTAAGCAATTAAAAACTGTGTCTGACACAGAGTAGGCACTCAGGAAATATTCGCTGAATGATAGCATTATTGTTCTGAAAGTGGAACTATCCAGTTTTTTAATGACACGTAAGACATGGGATTTTAATGCCTGTAATGATGCCCAACATGGGAATGCAGTGTGTTCTTACTGGATTAAATGCTGAGGCGCAGTGTTATAAAGGAAGCATAAAGCACTGGGTTTCTGGCTTAGCAACCCATCAATCAGCCAGACCACTGAGAGACGAGAAGTTTTGTCACCATTTCTGACTTTTAGGCTCTGCATATCGAGTTTCTCATGTTAATAGCACAGCTCCACAAGTAAAGGGCTATTGACTTTTTGCACGAAGCAATTTATTCTACCTGGTGTTGTTCATTGTAGCTCCCTTGGTAATAACTTCATATGAAGGGTTTCTTTTCACTATCAAAATCCACAAGGCTGTGCCCTTCACTTCTCTTGGAAGAGTCACCTCTCCCTTCTTCCTAGAAGTAGCTCAGCGGCCGAAGGTTTTCAGGAACACCCTGGACTGAGGAGGGACTACCCTTGCCCAGAGAGGGCCCTTAATAAGTGTGGCTGCCTTGTGATTTCAAGCCACATGCTAAGAAGGAAATGTCAAAATCATGCTGAAAAGTATTTTTCTGGAACATGGCTTTGAGAAAACAGGAAGTGATTCAGTGTAAAACTGATGACATTGATGACACAGTCAGGTATTTAATGATGGTAAGGAATTATTGGAGAGGTTTAGGTATGAAATGGTATTGTGGGTTTTTAAAATTTTAATTATATTTTTTCCATCACTCTCTATACCCTCTTCCACCTCCACTCACCCCCTGCAATCACCACACCGTTGTCCAGGTTCCTGAGTTCTCTGTTTTTTCTTTTTTGTTTTTGAAAAGAGTCTTTGTGTTCAACAGACGCATATGGATGAAATGATAGGATGTGGGAGATTTGCAGAGTAAAACGAGAGTTGGGAAAGTGGGTCGGGCAGAGGTACAACCAGACAGGCCAGGAGCTGGTTGTCGCTGAAACTGGATGATGGGTACAGGAGATCTATTATACTATTGTTTCTGTTTTTATATATTGCCAATTTTCAATTAACAAAACATGTTTAAGATATAGTTGTAATGGTAGGACAGTATTTCTTTTTCTGATTTTAAATGAAACATACTCAATATTTCATCATAAAGAATGATATTGGCTATTGCCTTAAAGGGTCTTCAAGTTAAACTACCCTTCTGTTCCTCATTGTCTAAGGCAGAAGTGGATACTGAAGAATAATAAGTGCCATATCATGAGGTTATTATGTTTTTCTTTTCTTTTTGTATTTTAGAGGATGTTTATTAAAGCTGGGGACAGTGAAACAAGGAAGAGCCTAGGATAACAAGAGAGGGACTAGGTGGGGAAATGAGCCTAGGCTGGGCAGCTTTGGCTCACTAAGAAGTCAGAGAAAAGGGAATCTTGGGGAAAGGTCTGGAAGTTGCCCTGGATGAACTGCTGCTGCCCATTGCTGCCCTGGTTGCAAGTCTGGTGGGGTCCCTTAGAGTTTAGGAGATGCATGGCTGTGGGGGAAGAAGAGAGGGAGGGGAAGGGGTGGGCGTGTTCCAGGTGAGCAAGAGCACACACTAGGATCTTTTATTTATTTATTTTTGATTTTTAGAGAGAAGGGCGGGGGGGGGGGGGGCGGGTAGGGAGAAAGAAAGAGAATCACAAATGTGAGAGCAGAACCTTAATCAGCTGCCTCCTGCATGCGCCCTACCAGGAGTCGAACCTGCAACCTGGGCATGTGCCATGACCAGGAATCAAACCAGCAACCTTTTGGTGCATGGGACTATGCCCAACCAACTTAACTACTCCGGCCAGGGCACGACCTTCGTTTTGAGGGGTTTTAAAGGCTAAACATTTAGGTCTTAGGGGGGGGGGGTATCGCAATAGAACATTCATCAGTTTTACGCTGTTGTACCAAAATGAGATTTAGTCTCTTAACTTCATCTGTCCTTGGGTGTGGTTGGCAATGGCACTATATGTGGATTTTTTAATTAGACCTGTTGTTGTGATGTAGTCTTATTCATACTAATAGTAAATGCCTCTTGCATTTTTCAGAAACCCCTACAAGTAATTATCCTTTCATGCATCAGATATTTACTGAGCAGCTAGTAGTAAGTGCCAGCCCATTGCCGGCACGGGGGTACAGCAGGGAAGGAGATTAGGTAGGTCTTTGCTGACCCGAAGCTCAATTCTAGTGGAGAAGATAGACTGTAAGCAAATAAACAAGTGAACAAGTTCAGGTGATGGCAAGGCTGTCTCTGGCTTCTGGCAGGCAGCAGGAGAATCTGGGTCCGGGAGCCTGGGGAGGAGGAGGGGAACATGGTGTGCAGTACTGCCACCTTCTTTTCATTGGTGGAACTGCGCCCAATTTGGCTCCATCACCTCCATCACTTTCACGGTTTTGAGTCCCTTTCCTTTCTTGTATCTTTATATGGATTTAAGTCCCAAGTTCAGAGAGGTGGCCTCCAGGTACCATGAGGCAAACACCACCTGCGACAGAGCCAGGGTCTAACCCAGGGGTGGGCAAACTTTTTGACTCGGCCACAATGAGTTCTTAAACTGGACCCAGGGCCGGAACAAAAGCATGGCTGGAGTGTTTGTGTGAACTAATATAAATTCAAAGTAAACATCATTACATAAAAGGGTACGGTCTTTTTTTTTTTTAGTTTTATTCATTTCAAACGTGCCGGATCAGGCCCGCGGGCCGTAGTTTGCCCACGGCTGGACCTGTGCTAATTAATTATCCTGTTAATAATTTCACTACTTGATCTGTTTAAAGACAAAGCCTCTTGGGAAATTAAAAGTAAGTAACCACCAGCCTGATTGAGCACCTATTCTGTGCTCATTCAAGTCTCACAACAGGCCTGGGTGGCACTGCTGTTCTCATACCTGAAAGAGGAGAAACGGTGGGCCCCAGAGAGGAAATGCTTGTTCAAAGACACACGGGAAGCTGTTGGAGGAGCTGGGATTTGAACCCACTCAGCTTCCCTCCAGAGGCCTGTTTTTAATGCCGTCTCTAAGGATGATGACTGCTGTTAAGGTGCCCTTATCTGTGTGTTCCAGGTTTTGCTGATCTTTGCCAAGGAGGACAGTCAGAGTGATGGATTCTGGTGGGCCTGTGACAGAGCCGGTTACAGATGCAATATCGCCCGGACGCCAGAGTCAGCCCTTGAGTGCTTCCTGGATAAACATCATGAAATTATTGTGATTGATCACAGGCAGGCTCGGCACTTTGATGCGGAGGCTGTGTGCAGGTACCTTCCTTAATCTCATATGCTTCGTCGATGTCCACTTAGCCTGAAATGAGCTCATTTGGAGGTGTCTTTAGTTCCATCTCATATATTTCTAAAATATGTGTTGATGTTCCTAAGCTGTATATTCAGCTTTCTGTGATAAAAGCTGTCGCTCCGCCTATAGATTTATCACATCTTTTTTTTTTTTTTCTTTTTTTTTTTTCATTTGAGTTCCGATGTATTTAGAGGTGTGAACTGGGTGCTACTGAAAACTGCAAGATTTTCCCCCCTGAGTTTTTGCTCATGTTTCACACACAAAAAAAATCACATTAAAATTCACACAGTTCTTATTATACAGATATGGTTTGGATGTAAACCAGATACTTTAATCTTAATTATTCTGCACCAAAATGAGCATCAGAAATGTGTGAAATATACATTTTCCCCTGCCTGACACAGATGGGTGGATCCTACAGCAGTCACAGGGCGAAGGCAGCCACTTTGCAGCTGGAGAAAACCTCCCAGGGACCCACACCCCCACTTGTTTACAGAAACGCTTGCTCCGGGGAGGAGACGCATGCCTGATCGTAAATAAACACAGCCCTCAGCATTCACGCTGGATGAACCGATCCCTTTAGCAGAAGTGGAATGCTTTGAAGCGAGACAGGAAGAGGTCACTAATTAAATGCTAGGCCAGGGCGGACTCCAGTTACATAGGGAGCTGGAGTTTTCTTGAAAAGAGTAAATGGCGTGAAAGGTAGGGGTATGGCTTCTGAGAGCCTTGGGTACCCTGCGGAGAAATGAGGGGAAGCTTCTCATCACAGGCATCGCTTTGCTAGTCTCTGACAGTTTTCCGTTTCCCAAAGAATTTTTCTTAAGGAACCTATTTTAAAATGTCTTATTGGTCTCAAGTAATTTTATCTTCCTGCATAGGAATATTTGCCTATTTATTATGTATATTAATAAAATGTATCATAAAATATTTGGAGGATATTTTTAGTGATTAGGGACATTTCTCCTTTTTAAATGATTTTCAGGATAGAATTGGGTCCTTGGTAACTAAGTATGTCTTCTTTCCCTTGTCTTGACTGATTTTGTGGTAGATACGACAGTCCTTTGTGCATACATAGATTGAACTAAGATGAGCTTCTGGTGTAAAAAGAAGGAATTAATAGGAAGAATTCTTTTTAATTCAGGCAAAGACCCATTTTAGCAGAATAGCATTACAATCTTCCCGGAATATAAAGACATGGAGTTCTGTTTCCTAACAAGTGTACGTCTGTCTTGGCAGCACAGAAAAGCAGTGGGGGTATGTGCAGTGCAGAAGCCGGTGCACGCCTGCTGGTGTGCTTCCCACTGTCACTGTCACGTTGAGGGTGCCCCGATCCTGACTGCCTGCCTGCCAGGACGTGGTCCCTGAGATGAGCTGGGGACCTGCTCCCAGCGAATGTGCACACTGTTGGCATCTGTGGCCCAGGGTCCCTGGCCTTTGAGCTAGACTGGATCTTAACACACTTCCTCGGACCCTGTCCTGCCGGTCCCCAGGCTCCCCTTGGTTCTCTCAACCCCGAAGGGCCCAGGTGCCTCTGATCACGCCAGCTCCTCTGGAGGACTGAGAGGGAAGAGGGAAGCAGCTGGAGACCCCCAAACCGGAAGCCAGTCTCAAAGAAGCTAAGCACGTGTGTGCTCCAGGCCGGTTATGTTCAGAGCAGAGTTTGAGCCTCTTGCCTATGGCCCACCCCTTTGAATGTAGCCCAGAAGGGACTCTTGATGCCTCATTGGGGAGGAAGAGGCTGAAGGAAGGTGAGAAGTGCTTGGTGTTTCCTGAGATGAGAGCTCACCTCTGAAACACTGTGCAGTTTTTTTTTCATTAGGTGCTAACTGGTACTTCTGCTGAGAATTCAACGGGCTACTAGGTAGAGAATACGGGCAGCGTCACTTCTCCAGGCCTGTCCTGTGCGCTGCGTGGGGAGTCGCCTGTGCTCATATTGGAGGCTGTTGGTGACTTATTCCTCCTGCCTCCCAGGGCGCTCAGACACTGTCTGCCATTCAGCTATTTATGCACCAGGGGAGCCCGCACTTCCAGGAAGACAGCAGCTGGTCATTTTCTCAAGCCTTCTACCCTCACAGAGGGAGGCCTCCAGGAATAGGAAGCGGGGAAGGTACATTTCTGAAAAAGGTTAGGAAATTCTGGAGTTGAAGAGGATCAAGCAGTATGAGCTGGCTCTCCCCGGGAGAGCGGTAGTCAGACATGTTAACATGGAGGGGCCTGAAATCCCAGCAGCTAGAAAAAAAACGAATCCATGTGGTTTCACAGATTATCGGGAGCAGCCCTGACGCTTCTGTTCGTGGAGGTGGTGGCTCTCTTTTGAGCTGTATTGAAATAACCAGAGGCCAGAGCAAGGGGATGGGTCAGAACAAGCATTCGTATTTATACCAAGATTTGAGTAGGTGGCACTTTATTAACAGCTCACCCAGCCCTGGTCGGTGTGGGTCAGTGGTTAGAGTGTTGGCCCTCGGACCGAAGGGTCTCGGGTTCGATTTCTGGTTAAGGGTGTGTAGGTTCTCTGTTAAGGTTGTAGGTTCCATCCCGGCACCCAATGGATGTGTCTCTCTCATGTTGGTCCCCCAGCCCCCCACCACCACCACCTCTCTCTCTCACATTCTCTCTAAAAAAAAATCAATGGAAAATATATCCTTGGGTGAGGATAAAAAAAAAAAGTTCACCCATTTCATGACCCCTGACCAGAATGATACAGAATCATTCAAAACACATTTCCTAAGAAGACTCCCCGACCTCTAAAGTCTACATCCGTACTTGTTTTAATCCTGTTACGTTCCTAGGGAATAAACTAACTGTATGCAGGTGGTGACAGTTGCCATGTTGCAACATTTCTCAGCCCCAGTCGTTTAAAGTATTGGAGGACAAACAAGGGTACAACTGGGAAATCGGGGTGGGTCTGTGAACCATTTAATACATTTCAGTCTGCATTTGTATAGCCAGCTGTCAGCAAGCACTTTCATTTTTCTGAACTAACTACTATTTTAAAAGAAAAAAGATCCAAACCAATTACCTCCCCAAGTACAAACTGATAACTAGAGAATTGTAGGACTGCCAGTTTTTTTTGTTGTTTTTTTTTTGCAGAGTGGAATTTCAGTCAGAAAACATGGAATTTAAGTGGGATTTGATGGTTTTTGAAGTGGAAAATTGGCAGATCTGACCTATTGGATAATTGCCTGGGAGTTAAAAAAATTTTTTTTAATAACACAAAGATCCACAAGGACATCTTTCTTTGTTGTCTTTCACATGGACTTTTTCTGTTTCTTGTTTTTTTTAGTTTAATAGACTCTGTTTATTAAAGAAGTTTCAGGTTTACAGGAAAATGGTGCAGGGTACAGACTGTCCCTACAGCTCCTCTCTACCCCCTACCTCCAGTTTCCCTTATTCACATCTGGCATTCGCATGGGCTGTGTTGCAGCGTTTTTCAGTTACAGTTGACATTCAATATCGTGCCAGTCTCAGGTGCACGGCATCGCTGTTCTTTCGGGGAAGGTTCGATGTGCCGTCTCCAGTGTGAAGGGGCTTCACATGGACTTAATGGAGCGCAGCCGAGGTCACCTGGTTTGACTTGGCACCTTCTTGTTGCAGGTCGATCCGGGCCACGAATCTCGCGGAGCACACGGTGATCCTCGCGGTGGTTTCACAAGCGTAAGCTCACCTCCCACCCCTGCTGGAAAGCGTCCCGTTCTTGCCGAGACATTTGTCTGATGTCATCCAGTCTCGGAGCTGGAAAAACAATGGGCATGTCCTTGGCCCCACAGCAGCAACCTTCCATCTTGCTTTGGGAGCTTTCTTTGTTTTGCAAGTTTCTGGATATATTGAGGTTTTTCTCCCGGTCATATCGAATTGCTGCTGCAACATACACATCTCAGGAAAAAATGGTTACTTCATTCTGTGCTGGAAATGAATGCAAAATGTGTGAAGGAGGAGATCTGGAAAGAACATGATTCCAGCTTATCTTTTTTTTTTTTTTCTTTAAGGAAAAGAGATGGGAGAGGAAAAAAAAGAATGCTTGTTTTTCACTTAAGAGGAAACAAATGGTAGCGTGAGAACAAAGAGGCACTAAATCCACTGCAAGAAAAGGGATGTGCAGTTTATGTTTTGGGGCAGTTCTGTGGCTAGGAGCAGGACTAGGATGCGTGCCAATGCTGGAAGGCAGGAAAGAGGAATTAAGCTGTAGGTACGAGATTGTGGGATGAGAAACGGCTCTGCTGGGTTCCTTGTCTGAAATGGCCAGCACTTAGAATGAAAGATCTAGAAGGGAACAGTTGTTTGTACAAGCCACAGTGGTTGGAATCTTTGCAAGTATCAAATGTTATAGTCAAGTAATGGCCATCATTAGCTTCGGAGAGAATAAAACCTTAATTAGGGCCCAGGATCCCTGGACTGGGACCCATGTGGCAAATGGCACGGATTCTGCAAGGAAGGAGCTGACAAGCCAGCAACTCGGGAGGGTTTAGGCCCTCTCCCAGCCAGCCCAGGGCAGGGGAGAGCTGAAATACTCCATTCCAGAGCCATGTCCTGGCTTCAAAGTTTTGGCCTAACCAAAGACTTCTACTGACCTGGGGCTCCTCGCGTCTCTTGTTCAGAGCTGTGTCTTTTCACTGTGAGACCTGCCACGGGCTGTGGGGCAAGGCAAGTGCAGAAACTGTCCCCAGTGGTTCCTCGCCACTCGCCACGCTGGGGGGCGATGGGTCCTCGCCGGGAACGAGGAGGAGGAGAGCGAAGATGCGCAGTCGTCCTTGTTCAGCCCTTTGGCTCGTGTTTTATCTGTGGGGACTCTGCGGTCCTGGGCGTGGACACCGCATGGGCACCAGGCCCCACAGCGTTTCCCCAGTTCTGAGTTTGTCCCGCTCAGCATATGACTCAGAACATTGTTAATACCTTTAGAGACCATTTTGTGCCCGTCCTGATTTATCAGTCCGCCAAGGAGAATCCCGAGTTCCAAGAGAAGGAGTGAGGGAAGGCGGCCCTCCCCGCAGGCTGGGCTCAGCTACAAGTAATGCCCCAGATAAGCACCGGGGTTTCCTTTCCTGTGTTCTGCCTGCTCCTCCACCCAGTCCCCTCTAGTCCATTCCCCTCCCCTGTTTTCCAAGGCGTATTCTCCACGTTACTTGCTGGCTGTCTCAGGGACACCTTTTCTCTGTCATGATGGTGCCAGCCCTGCATGTCTGTGATCACCCACACCCACACCTTGTACTCAAACTGAAGTTCTGAGACCCCCTGTCGACTCAGAATAGGAAACCTTCCCGTGAAATGAGGGGCGGTAATCAGTTTTTGTTTTCTCTTCTTCCTTTCGAACATTTCTGATGACACATCCTGCCCATTTGGCTATTGGCTGCGGCAGCTTAGAATGCCCGTTGCCTTCCTGGAGTTGAGAGTTGGACCCAGCGAGGTCCTGCCGGGTGGGAGTTGTGCTTTTAGAAGGGTTGGGGACGGCAAAGAGGACAGTAGTCTCTGGGATGAGCATTGCCCCCACTTGTCCCTCCCTTGGTGGGACTGCCCCGTCCGTACCCTTGCTCCAACTCCAGCGGCAGCCTCGAGTGGGGGACAGCCACTCGCGTGCGCCTGCAGCCATGCTCTCAGGCACACGGCTGGAGTTTTCTCTCTACCATTGTGTTCTTTTTGCATCTGGACGTCAGGTGTGGGAGTCAGGGTCCTTGAAGGCAGGTGAACCCGTGGGCACATGCTGGCCAGGAAGCCATGTGAGAGCCGGCGCCCCGCTCGCCTCACTGCGCTCTCCGTGTTCCGGTGTGAGGAGCCCGGGCTTGTATCTGCTGAGTGACCACCTTTTCTGCTTTTCTGCAGAGCGGGCGACCGTGAAGAGACCTCAGTCCTCCCTCTTCTGCACGCAGGCTTCAGCAGGGTACGTAGCCGCTGGCCGGCACCTTCCTCTGGTGCAGGCGCTTCTGCTAATCCTAGCTCTCCCAGCACCGCCCAGGCCACATCCATGCATGACCCTAAGCCCCAGGGCCGGGGGAGGAGGGAGGGAGGGAGGGAGGGAGGGAGGGAGGGAAGGAGGGAGGGAGGGAGGGAGGGAGGGAGGGAAGGAGGGAGGGAGGGAGGGAGGGAGGGAGGGAGGGAGGGAAGGAGGGAGGGAGGGAGGGAAGGAGGGAGGGAGGGAGGGAGGGAGGGAGGGAGGGAGGGAGGGAGGGAGGAAGGGAGGAAGGGAGGGAGGGAGGAGCTGTTCTCATGGGATGATAACGGGCAACTGTTAGTTGGATGTCTTTTCCTTTTTCTCTCTTAACTTCATATATCTTAGCCACTGATACGTAATGACATAAAAACACATCTTAGGTCAAAAGTCTGTCGTCCCAAGGTTCTCTCGTTTAGTCCAGTTGGCTAGATTCATCGTGTGCATGTGATTATGTGTAGGTGAGTCCACTGAGTGGGCACCCAGGCCTCGTGTTGGTCAGGGCTGGTCAGAGCGTATGCCCAGGGCCAGGCCCAGGACAGCCACCGTATCCTGTGAACTCCTGGTTTAAATCCTAAGTTATTTGAGTGACTACATGAATCAAACTGTTATTCAACTTAATAATGAAGATTGATTCCTGTAAGGAGACTTACCAACAAACTAAACGCAGGCTTCCCTGGCATCTCCAGGTCTTTTGATGGGAGTAATCGGAATCTCAGATAGATGGAGCCATGCATCCTTTCCTTCAAAGAAGGACATTGCCCGTGCCTGTGAGCTATGAAAATTCCTTTGGGTGCTTTAAGGAATGGTACCCTGCAACCCCTAGTTTAAGAAACAATCCCGTCTTTGTGGTAGACCACAGAGAAGCAGAACCTGAGAATTCCCCATGTGCAGCAGTGTTGTGCTTTGGCTGTTTCCTGCGTCGGTGTGGAGCGGAGTGCTCTGTGAAACAGTCAGGTAGCGCAGCGCTTCACACGTGTGCTAGGAGTGAGTGCTTCTCGCTAGCGGTATCACTCGCCTCGCTTTCATCGCGTCTCAGAGGCCGGCCTTTGGTTCGGAAGGCTGTCCTCCACGCTGTGTCTTAGTGGGAGTGCAGAACTGCTCCTGAGCTCTGCAAAAGGAGTGTTGGTAGAGAAGCCTGGACTTCTTTTCTTCACTTACAGTGATCACTTTCTGAGAAATAACCTGAAATCACCCACAGGTCTCATCGGGGTGCAGTGGGTTTAAGGTTGAACACCCACTGCACCCCAGCCCAACACGGCCCTTGACGTCTGAGGCGGGACGTCTTGGAGTGTGAGCACGCAGGTTCTCCTCACCCCCTGGGACCGCATTACTAAGGACGCCAGCGACACACTGTGGGTGACATCCTCCAGGCCCCCTGTCGCTGCTGTCGGATGTCCTTTGGGGATTTCGCTTTCAGTTCAGTGTTCCTGCCTGTGACTGGTGTAGATTGTCATTTGGAGTGATGCTGGCAATTGCACATCTACTCACAGGAAAGCTCAGGGAAAGCAATGGGCCCTCTTTGGGTGCAACGTGATTAAATAAATTTAGGAGGGAAACGGTCCATGGTTCCTTTTTATGTGCTCTGTAACCTGTCTGTGCTGCTCTAGAAGGTTTCGTTGCCCTCTGTCCAGATATGGTGATGCTTTCTGCCGTCAGCCTTGCTGAATAAAACCCAAAGTGGAGCATGAAACACGAGACCTGTCAGGGACACCTGTGTTCTTTCGTGCTGGTCTGATCGAGGCCTTTGCTGCTAGGTCAGGGTGCCCCACAGAGCTGGGGCACTTTCCCAGGGAAGCACATTGCACCTACCAACGCTTTCCCGCCCGAGTTCCTGTGAAACAAGATCAGCTGAGATTACTCTCCTGGTGGCTGCCCTCCTCCTTTTTTGGGCAAAACCTTGCCTTTGGCAACACTCTACCCAAGCACCCATCCAACTATGCCAGCGGTTCTGCCTTCCGGGAGGTGGTTTCCCACCTCTGAGTTGTTTTGATTGTATGAACTCATCTGGTGAGACTCAGCCTGTGTCGCTAGCCGATTGACCAGTGCTTCAGACGCTGGGTCCCTGCGTCGGGATCCGGGAACACACTGTGTCCTGGATATGCCACAGCAGCTCCCTGAAGCCTCTCGCTGCGCGTGAGGGGCGGCTGCGTGGAGCTCCGTGCACTCCGAGCCTGTTCGAAACCAGTGCCTTCGCAAAGGGCGAGTGCAGCTGTTTCTATATCAGCCTCCGCGTCCCTCTTTCTCTCTCTGAAATGGTGCACAGTCCGTTGAACAAGTATTCCTGGAGCACTGACATGTGCCTGCTGCGCGAGGCGTGCCGGTCAGACACAGTCCTCCCTGGAGCGGCTTCCTGGGGAGAGATGGACAGCTAAGATTTAGTATTAGTTCAGCTCCATTCCGGGCAACTTATTTCATCCTCATCTGCAAATGAGAGGCTGGATAGTGTCTTCATTTTTGCAGAAGAGAAAGCAGGTGAAATAGCTTTGCCAGAGCTCACACTCGCTGCAAAGTCAAAATGCCAGCTCCGCGCTGGGCCCACTAAAGTGGTGTTTCTCAAACTGTCTGTGGGCCTAGTGTGCCGAACGCTCTTAGCAGGTCTTCCTTGGCAAAGGCTTCTGTGGTCGAGTCAGTTTGGGAAATCAGTGAGGCCTCCTCCCCCTCCCTGCAGCCCTGAGCATGCACAGCCCACGTCGGCAGCACGGCGCCCGGGCCTCCTGAAGCTGCAGGGCCTGTGCTGAGGAAGCCGGCCCACATTCCTGCAAGCGGGCCCAGGAACCCGAATTTTCAACCAAAGGCCCAGGAGAAGGATGTTGAAGTTGGAAGACCACCGCTTTTCATTCACTCAAATCATTTCAGAGATAGGGGTTCACTACACTCTTGAAAAATTGCCTAAAGATAAGGCACTGGCATCTCCCCTTACCTTTAGTCCACAAAACACCAAGTACCAGTTATGTACAAAGTGCTCCAGTGCTTAGAAACCATCACCTACAGAAAGCTGTTTGTCACTGCAATGGGAGTTCTTAGGCTTAAAGAAAAGTCAAATATAAAAAATCATTTCTTAGATAGGAAAGTGAAAATGTCACATGGAACACGCAAACGCACAACACACTGAAAGCCCAGGGGAATGAGCCAAGTTAACAACAGCTGGAGCTTGTGACACTGTCAGCGATTTGGGGCTTTTCCTTTATGTTCTCTGTACGTTGCACACTAAAATTAATGTGCATTACAGTTATAATTAGACATAGACAGGCGTGACCCGTCCAGAAGGTCATCCTGAACCCAGCATGTTTAACGTCACCAAAGAAAGGGAAAGTGTTTCCTTCCTGTGTGTGTTCATGGCAGAATCCCCTTTCCTTCGCCCCTCCCAGCTTCCACCTGCAACAGTGGGGACCCGTGGCACAGAAAGACAGGGCTTCAAAGGTGCTCCCCAAGAAGAAACCAATCACACTAGAGAGCGGAAGTGTGTGTGTGTGTGTGTGTGTGTGTGTGTGTGTGTGTGTTGGGCGGGGAGGGGAGACGGAGGAGAGTGAAATGGGCTCTCAGAAGATGAGGAAGGAAGCAAAGAAGGGCCTCTCCCCTCGAGACCATTCACAGTGTGGCACGCACCAAACACGTCCAGTGTTGGCTTTTAGAAGACTTTTATTTTATCTTTTTATTCTTTATTGTTTAAAGTATTACATATAGTATTACACATGCCTCCTTTTCCCCCCAGTGACCTCTCCCTGCCCCCCTCCCCCACCCCCAGAAGACTTCTACGAGTGCAATATAAAGCACAGGTGTTTCTGCAGTTAGCAAGGTTGCGTTTATTTTCCTGTCAGTATTCATCATGAAGTTTTCCCACCTTTGTTACAAAGGGGGTTAAGCATACAATAGCCCATGCTGTGTTGAAACAGGCCTTTGAAACACCTTGACAACTGTTGGATTTCATCTTATCCACTAGTTGTCTTACGTAACTGAGTAACTTGGGTAGGGAAAACTGTTACGCTTCTTTATTTGACTCTTAAAGAAGTAATTGCATCTGTCTTACGTGTTATATTTGCTTTCTTTTCAGAGATTTGTGGAGAACAGCAGCATCATTGCCTGCTATAATGAACTGATTCAAATAGAACATGGGGAAGTGCGCTCGCAGTTCAAACTCCGGTATGTAGCCCGACAAGACGGGACCCGGGGTGGCAGTTCTGGAGAGGAGCCAGGGTCCTGCGCACAGGCTCCTGGCCAGTCACAGGGACTGTGAGGCCGGTAAACAAGTAACGGTAGCCAGTGCAGCAGAATCTAAACTGAGAGCCCTTTGTTATCAGGAAATAAATTAGAAGCATTTCTTATTTTGGCAGCATTTTCCACTATTTGCAGCAGTGTTAAAATTATATCCTGGGAAAAGTACGGTTTCATTTTTGTACAATTAGGTCGAGATTAAGAGTAGCCTTTCAGGATTACTTTCTACTTACTACTCTCAACGTTTGTAAATTCCTCCATGGATTGTTATGGATAGGGGCAAACCAATGGCCGTATTTATTATGCTAACCATAATAATTGCTATGTAACCGCGATAGCGATTTCACGAAGCCCGTTTGAGGCCTCCAAGCATGAAGTATCTTGAAGAGGCTGATTTCAGGTCTCTAAGCAGGTATAGGGTGCTTTAAAAGCAGGCTGCTCTCTGGTGCTCGCTTCTGGGATGGGGTTGTCTGAGGGTCTGGCCAGAGCTCTGGGCCGTGGGATGCTCTGCTCCGGGGGCATCTTGGAATGCCAAGCGCCTAGCTCATGCCTGGTCTGGCTCAGGCTCCACTCCAGGGTACTCTCAGGACCCTGTTTTTTCAACTTGCCCCCCTCAAGCAGAGAAAGAGGAGCGGGCTGTGGAGGCTCTCCCCAAACTATGGTCCTCAGTGGCTCGAGGCCGTAGGATGCCAGAAAGTCCCAGCCTGGCTTCCCCCTCTGGCCAACTGCAAGGTCAGGAGGGTTTCAGGCTCAGCTGAAACTGAGAAGGCATCTCACTGTAAAGCGTATACTTCTTTTTATCTTGACGACTGAATTTGCATTGAAAGGGGGCCAAACCCTTTCAAACTTAATTTTTCTCTGACATTCTCAGTCTCCTGGGAGTAAAATGTATTCGCGTAAACCCACAGAGGCAGGTCCTTCTGGGGCTCACCTGGGCAGGGACGCTCCTTTTTGGTGGGTAGAGAGCTTTAAGAAACAGTCACTTTCTTAGGTGGGAAAGTAATTCAAAAGAATCTCAGGCAGTGGAAATTTAGGTATTTTAACAGGTTTTGGTGAGGAATATTGCCAAAGACTTTTGAATATGTAAATAATTAAATCCCTTGGTTTCTTCGTATCCACATATTTGTTAGCTTCAGAGAACTTCCTAGAATTTTTCAAGAAAAGCACATTGCCTTTACTTCAGAAATTTATGATTTTTATTATTGTGCATTGATGGTTTCTGTTTTTGGAGGTCCCTACTGTTTTTAATTGAGGGTAAAAAGTCTTTGTGCTTTTTTTAAAAAAAATGTTTCCACCATGAATAGAATTAGAAAAAGAGGGTTTTCATTTGGTTTAAATCTTTCACTGTGTCATATCTACAAAAACACAAACAGATACCTTATTGCTTTGACAGGTAATTTTCTCCTTTTACTTTAAGTAATTGTTTGCGTTTTCTTGGCAACATTAAGTGTGATGGCACACACCAGACATCAGAGTGAGTGGGCGGAGGTAGAGCTGGCAGCTTGAACTAAACATGCCCAGCCATCAGCACGAGGGCTTAAAGAAAGCGCTTCTGGTTATGGTGCTAATGAAATCTGTGTAGAGCCAGGGCCTTAACAACTCTTCAAGGTTCCTCAGACTCAGAACTTGGCAAATTTCTGAGGACCTAACCCTGTGCAAGTCTCAGGACTTCTCCCTCTTCACTTTCCTGGGGGAAAGGCTCAAGTTCTCAGTACAAATCAGTGTGCGGTTGGCGAATGGACTTGCCTCAGCAGGCAGTGGCCCGGGAAGAAGGGCTTGCCCAGCATATCCATCTCCTTATCCCCACCCAGCTGAAGCCTGGCTGGCAAAGAGCCTCTCTTCCCAGCCATGAGCAACCAGCATGAGAGCGGCCCCCCACCCCCGGCCCCCCGTGTGGGGAGGGGCATGAGGGGCGATGTGTGTGTGGTGGGGGAAGGCGGGAGTTCTCCACCAGAGAAAGCCAGAGGAGGGCTGAGTGGTCTGCTGCTTCTGTTGCTTTTTGGCTGTTCTGCCTCAACTGTCTCCAGTCCCCTCCCCTTTTTTGGAGGAGTGGGGTGTGCCCAGGGTTTGACTCTCCCTGGGTCAGCCAGATCTGGGTCCAGCGGGTGGGGGCACCCTGACCCCAGACCATGACCTCCCCCCTCCCTAGGGCATTCAAGGACCTGCGAAGCCTCTACCTGCACCCCAGGGGCAAGCAGGCGACTGTCACTCGCTGCTGACGAGAAAACGAGGCTCTTTATTATACAATCCAGAATAATCACAGTCTAATTATATAATGCTTCCCCTGCAATTCCGCCCCCAGCTGCAGCTAAATCTGTGGCACGACTGGCATTCTGCAAGGACGGTCTGTGCTGCAGGGTGGGGTTAGATGTTGAAGGGGCACCTTCCCGTTGGGTCTTCATTTGTGGTAACCACACTTAACCACGGGAAAAGCGAGGGTCACGTGAGCAAACAAAACCTGCCTAGTTTTAAAATTCCATTTTATAGAATAACTCTTAAAAATAGGAGAGCTACATCTCGTTTCTGAGAGTATTTGATGAATTGCTTTCTAGAACAGAAGAATTCATGAATGGGGAATGCCGAAGGAAATGGGGGTGAATGATGGCCATTTCTCTCTTATCCTTACGCATCTTCATTATGAAGACGCTATGTTATACAAAATACAGATAGGGTTTACTGCTTACTGGGAGTTGAAGCCGATTATACTAAGGCAAGACCGGCTGTGTGTCATCACCAGTCTGATCTCTGTTATCCAGGAGTTACACCCAAATCATGTTTATTTTACTCCAAGTCTTACGAAGGTAGCAGTCCTCGGTTTTAGAAACATCAGTTTCTAAAAGGTGGGCAAAACTTTGTATTCTGTGGAACCCGGCATCTCTGTTATGAACGGACGTTCACAGAGAGCTACCGACACGTGGACTCTGCGTGACCGCCTGGCGTCACAGAAACCCAGCTGCGAAGGCTTCGTGCACAGCCCAGCTGCACTGCTGCCAGGAGGGTGCCGACCTCGACCCCATGCTGCCTGCCTCCCCGCTCGCTTGCGCCCTATCCCTCCCAGACCCCTGCTGGGATGTGGCTTTGTGCTCAGACTCTACACCTCAGCCAGTTGATGGAGAAAAACACAGAACCAGGGAGAGCGGATAAGATTGGTCACAGCTCCCCCGTGTGTCGGCTGTAGCGCTGGAGTAGAATCCAGGTGTCCTGCTCTTTCAGTCCGATGCACTTGCCCCCCCCCCACACCCACCCCCCGCCCCCACACACACACACACACACACACACATCTCTATACCACTGTGCTGTCTATAGACTTCATGCCCAGCCTCTCTAGCACTTGCCTTCCCCTCTGGGCCTTCCAGGGCCCTGAAGGAGGTGAGGGGGAAATGGTTACCTCGCCTGTACTTCAGGGGTTTCTGCACGAACGTTACTTTTCCTTGTGCTGCTTTTTCCAGTTTGCCAACTTCTTAACCTGAAGGATACAAAAATCCACTTGAGGCACAGAGTTACAAGGTTCCCAAGAACAGAAAGTAAACGAAGCCAGGGCTCATCTGCATGAAGAGCGTTAATAATTAATATAAGGAATTAAATTCGGAAACTCTAAGAACATGATTCAAGTCGATTACCTCATTTTGCCTCAGGTTTTTTCAAATAGAACCATCCACCAAATGGGTTTAAACACAGTCCAGGAGTGTGTCTCACCGATATCCTCTCACCTCACCTATTGATAACAATTTCTTTTGTCCATTCGGCATTATACTTATTGAAGATCTTATGCTTTGTGGATGATCATACAGTGAATGTTTAATAGATAAACTTTGCAGGTTGGAGCTAAGATCTTGTATAAAGAAGCCTCTTGAATTGACAGAAACAATAGTACTCAGAAGCACCTGTTTGCGCACCTAGCTGAGACACAGGTACTTTAAGAAAACCCTTGGGCAAAAGAGGAATTTATCATTTAATATGTGTAGAGGGATTTATCACATAAAGTGGGTGAGAGCTTAGTTTTGCAGCTCTCACAGTTGAGGCATTAGCCCTGGAGAGTGTGCTTTGACGTCTAACTTCTGGGGACCAGGGACCGCTTGCCTGTGGTGCCGAGTGGGTTCTGCTCCAGGCCCCTGGGAAGTACTTCAGAGTCTTGCTCTTCACGGGAGGCGGTGCAGTATCAGTGTGGGTGACACTTTAAAGTCCTCTTTTATTCTTTTTCTCTTATTTTAAGTGACATTTTATTAGCGTGCAGAGATGCTAATAGGACAGTCAGTATACAGTTCAAATTAGGTAGCCTGGAGCAATTTCAGTAAGAAAACTTACTGCACTTCTCAGGAGTCTCAGGTTTATATCCTCCTCCGTTCACCCACATCACAATTACTCATTTTACTCACTCACACAAGGCGGCTACCTCAGCCCCTGCAACTATAGAAACGTGTTGTTCATTGGGCTAAAATCCTTCACTCCCCATAGAAGTTACCTTGCTTGGTATTGGTTTGTTATTTCCATGCTTGGTTTGAGATTTCAGGGATAATGTGAGAAAAGATAGATTATATTTCACCTTTGACCAACCGCCTTTGAAAGCCTCAGAGAACAAAGAAATCTGACTGTGGGATCTTACAAATAATAACAAGTGCCCTGTGTTGAATTCTTATATTGTCCCAAGTACTTTGAGAGATGCCTCACGCAACTGCTCTGATTCTTATAACAACCTGTAAAATATGTGTTGTTTTCCTCATGTTATAGTTGAGGAAACTGAGAGTCAGCCAAGATAAAAAGTTCTCCGAGGTCCTAGACCTGGCAAAACACGGAACCAGATTTCACCCTCTTTGTTCTGCCCTATGCCTGGTAAACAGTTCAAAACAGGATGGCAACGTTAGACGCCATTGTGAGTGGAAAGAATGAATAACATTTTTAAAGTTTGTTTTACAAAACATCCATCCAGTAAATCAGCATCTTTTATGTAATGGATAAGAAAGCTGTCACTGGTATTCTTTTAACAGCCCGTGCAAATAACAGAACGGTAGGAACTAGTTACATACTTGCTGTTAGATAGTAACTTACTATATTTGGAGTTGCTCTAGATTTGGAAGAGTTAAAATTCCTTCCAAGAACTGAGAAATTGAAATGATTTCAGATATTCCAGATAACCAGCCAAGGTCACCCAGAAAACTGCCCCCTCGAGAGCTGTGCGGTTGCCCAGGTGAGGGGCCTCCCACCATGTCTGCCTTGCAGCGGGCCAGCGGGAGTGGGTGAAAGCAAAGCACTAGAAAGGCTTGTTTATTTGAGGTCACAAAAAAGGGGATAAAGTGTTTGTGCCTATTGCAGGAGGCCAGAATACCCCAGATCCAGTTGGGACGTAAGTGTGTTTTCTTAACGGATGGCAGCGTGGTCAGGGAGAGCATCCTGGGTGTAGAACAGAGGGACCTAGAAGATGGTCCCTTGCACCTTCGTTCCCCTGTCAGTGCTAAGGTTTCATTCAGCATGTAGGTAATTCATTTTATTTTTTTAAATATATATTTTTTGTTTTAGAGAGAGGAAGGGAGAGGGAGACAGAAACGTCGATGCATTAACATCAATAGGTTGCCTCCTGCACTCTGTCCCCTTCTCCTCCCCCACTTGGGATGGAGCCTGAAACCCAGGCATGTGCCCTGACCAGGAATCAAACCAGTGACCTCTTGGTGCATGGGTCGATGCTTAACCACTGAGCCACGCCAGCCAGGCTGTAGTTCATTTTATGACCCATGAATATTTTGCTGGTTATAATTCTTCTCTTTGTATCACATACATGAAAATATATGCTGCTGTTGATTCATTTAGTTTGAAAGCCTAGGTTTTTGTTTTTCTCCTCAAAGCAGGATCAGACGGTACGTTGCTTCAATGAACCCGAGGACCTGTTTACTTTGATAAACTAACAGATGAAGTGCTGATGGTTTTACGGTAGAACTAACATTGATCTTTTGCAACTTCCAGGGCCTGTAATTCAGTGTTTACAGCATTAGACCACTGTCATGAAGCCATAGAAATAACAAGCGATGAGCATGTGATTCAGGTACGGGGACATTTTTTATGTTTAGATGTCAAAGTAGAACCTTTTAAGTTTGAGCCACCCTTTTTCAAGCACTTTCCTTTTAATTCTCACACTTTAGCACATTTTCTTTGGAGAAAGGAACACCAAAGTATTCAAAGAAAACTGATAGTGTGGGCTATTTCCCAGGGGTCAATAGGAGAATAAAGGGGACATATGTAATACTTTCAACAATAAAGATTTTGTTTTAATTTTTTTTAAAAAACCTTATAGACTTAAGCTAAGAATTAGATATTTAATAAGAATAAAATTGTATTCAAATCAGAGCCTGTAATTTCTTTGACGGAGGTGGGCTAAATTCTTTGGACCACAGAAGTGTATCAGAATTGTAGAGTAAGGGCTTTTAAGTGCTTATGGAAACAAAATATTTTCTTTTTTAATTTGTCAGTTACAGTTGACACTTAATATTTTATATCAGTGTCAGGTGTACAGCATAGTTGTTAGATATTTATATAATGTACAAAGTGATCCCCATAAGTGTACTACCACCTGACATTATATACAGATATTACAACATTACTAAATTCCCTATGCTGTACATTAATACCTGTGTTTGTTTTAACTACCAATCTGTACTTATTTTTTTTAATATTTTTTATTGATTTCAGAGAGGAAGAGAGAGGGAGAGAGAGAAACATCAACGATGAGATAGAACCATTGATTGGCTGCCTCCTGCATGCCCCCTACTGGGGATCGAGCCTGCAACCTGGGCATGTGCCCTTGACCAGAATCGAACCTGGGACCTTTCAGTCCGCAGGCTGAAGTTCTGTCCACTGAGCCAAACCAGTTAGGGCCCAATCTGTACTTCTTAATCCTTCACCTTTTCACCCAGTCCCCAGCCTCCCTTCCATCTGGCAGCCTCTGTTTGTCCTCTGTATCTAGGAATCTGTTTCTTTTGGGAACAAAATATTTTCAAGGGTGTTCACTTATTTATAGTTGGTATTCTAATAACAAGGCAGTCTAATGTACTAAAATCAGCTTCCTAAGGAAATGTGTATAGTTAGTAGACAAGCCTTCGTTGAAATTATGTTGTTGTATTTGTTGGAAAGCAAGGCATTTATACTTAAAACACACTCTGAAATGCAGGCTTTCCTCTGATGGCCACACCTGGTTTGCGTAGGGGCACTGAGTGTGAGGAACACGTACTCTCCTCAGTAGAGACCAAAGTCAGTGTTCAGCACAGGGGACCCACGGCAGACAGAGCCCACATTTGCTCTCCTGCATACGCCCCACTGCACACCCAGACACACCTGCTCTCATACCGAACCTATGACATCAGCACCCACCACGCCTAGGCCGGTCGTCGTCATGTTCATAAGGTATCTCAATTCCATGCAGTAACCCTATGAAAGAGACACAAGTGCCCCATTATACAGATGGGGAAACTGAGGACCAGCAAGGTCAGGAACTTACCCAAGGAAAGCTGTGGTCATAAATAGGAGAAGCAAAATAGGTAGCCCTATCTTCCTGACTCCAAAGCCTTTCCATGTGGTGTCCTGTTTGGCTGAATGCATGGGAGTGTTTCTTGAAATGGATCTGAAAGCGTCCTCATCTCATTGGCCGTTTCTGCTCTAGACCAAGCACACCCCCACCTGTTTCTAGACTTGAATAGTCAGGTCTCTTCATGAAACATGTTCGCTTTGCACCTCCCTGTTTACAGTGGGCAGCCGGGGGTGACCTCAGTAATGAGGAGAACGGGCTCCCTGCTCTCTATTCACCTTCCCCGCTTGTAACCTAACAGATGGCGCTTTCATAGCGTCCTTTATCCACAATGGGCACCTGGTGGCGGGAAACGCTGTGCCTCCAGGAGAGGGAACACGGTGATGCTGTCAACACGATGTCAATCACCTCCCAGCCTTTGCCATGAGCAGGACCAAAAGGGCTGAGGACGGTGGGCGCCTGGACAGGGGAGGCTATACTGACTGCAGTTTTTTTGGGGGACCCTGTCAGGGCCCTTTAAAAACCTATCAGCCCTCTGAGGATAACACAAGCGCGAGGAGGAGGACGTGGACCAGAGCATGTTGTATGTGGGGGAACTGAGATGACCTCTGTGTGTGGGTTTTGAGATGGTCCTGACGGGCTCTTCCAGCAGGTCCCCTGCACCCCGGCAGGCTTTCCTTCAGGCACCCCCGAACTGACCTGTGCCCACTTCCGTTCACAGTATGTCAACCCCGCCTTCGAAAGGATGATGGGCTACCACAAGAACGAGCTGCTTGGGAGAGAGCTCGCGGAGCTGCCCAAAAGCGATAAGAACCGGGCGGACCTCCTCGACACCATCAACACGTGCATCAGGAAGGGCAAGGTGGGTGCACTAACAACAGCCCGCACGCGCCTCCCCAACGCACTCGCCTCTACTGTGGGTTTTTATGCCACATCGTAAAGATTGGCTTCTTTCGTGATGTTATAATTAGATGAAACATGTTTATGTTTGCAAAATGAGTTAATTTTGGATATCCAGCAAATCTGGGGCTTATGATGATGCTACAGAATCTGGCAGTTTTGTCTAAGGAAACACCATCCTTTGCATGATTATGCCCCACCTGTCATTCCTGGAATATCATTCCCACCTCTGCTCTGATCCCGCCCACAGCTTATCCAGTGTTTGGGGGACTAGGTGTATTTAGTGTCAGTGTTCACACGTAGGCCCGGTTGTCCTTTTCCTGTTCTCTGTCACCCCAGTTCATGGAGAGATGGCTTCCGTCTCCCTGCTGCACCCACTGGTCCCCGTAGACGAGGGCAGTGGTGCAAACGCGGCAGCATCTTCCTTCGAGCCCTACCCCCAGGGCGCGTTGCCGTCCCAGCCAGAACTGCCTCGCATTTTCTCCTGAGCACTCGGGGTGCTTTCTCACATGTTATTGCTTTCATCTCGCTTTCTCGGATCTGAAGTAGTTAGATGACCATTGTTTTCATTTCATGGGGGGCCGTTGTACAAACATAAAGTAGTTTGGATTATATATGATGCCCAGAATTAATGTTTTAAAAATTGGGGCAGTGGGAATGAGAAAGAAACAGGACATTGGCAGGTCATCCAAAATACCCGCCAGAATACTGCCCCATGGTGGCCCGATGTGCGTGCCGGTGAGCCACCTGTGGGGGGGCGGGGTGGGGAGGGGGGCAGGAAAAGGCTGCAGAGAAAAGGCCCAGCTTCCGACATAACCACTCCTCCCAGAAATCGCAGCGGTGCCACAGGTCCCCCCTTGAGGTCACCGGGTTCTTCATCCCAGCCAGTTCCCCAAGGTCCAAAGACAGCAGGATCTCCACACCCCCGTTTGCCTCTTCCATGGAAACTGCCAGGAGCCAGACTAACCCAGAGAAGTCGTGGCTGGAGGCCCCATAGATAGTGGACAGGTGGAGGGCCTCATTGCCACCCCCCCACTTTCTCACCTGGGCACAGTAGTTAGAATCTCCGAGGCTCAGTTTGCCCATCTGTCAATGAAGGATGATCATCTGACTCGGGTTGTTGGACGATTTTGAGGAAGACCTCGGAAAAATCCCTTGACCTGGTGTCACTGCACCCGTAGGGCTGAGCAGGAGCTCCTCCCACAGGTCAGGCGTCCTGGGGCCCAGGAGGGCAGCCTGGTGGTGGCCGCGTTGGTCCTGTTGTGTTCATGCCTTGTGACCATGTGCCTTACACAGGCAGCATCGCCGCGGGAGGGAGAACGGAGTGGCGTTCTGTGGAACGCACTGAAAGCGCTGGGAATTAATGGCTCGGTTGGATAAGACCCCCTGTAGGAGCAGGTGCTGGCCTCCACAGAAGGACTTTAAGAGCTCTCTTTCTCCATGTAGGAGTGGCAGGGGGTTTACTACGCCAAGCGGAAGTCCGGGGACAGCATCCAACAGCATGTGAAGATCACCCCAGTGATTGGCCAAGGAGGGTGAGCGCAAACTCTTGAACTCTTTCAGTTGAGGGCCGCATGGGCATATTGAACTGCAGGGTGAGCGTTAGACCCACAAGCACAGGAGGGCTGCGCTGTACATAGGTATGCCAAGGCCACCTCCAGGCATCTGGTAGCAACCCCCAGACGTGGCTCTCTATCTTCTCCTGCTTACGGTCTTTATGGAGCATCACCCAGGAGCCCCTCCACCTGAGCATCTGCGATTCCCTCTGCCCACTGCCCTCTGGGGGAGCTCCTAGGCTGTCCACCTCCACATCAACAGCAAAACCCCTGGGAGCGGACTGCTCTCCCTGGGGCACCGGCCTGGGCTGGCTTTCTCCGGCCGGCTCAGGGCTGCTCCAACTCCGGATAAAGGCCTGGCGGTCATGGTTTCAGAGAGAAAGATGTGTCTGATCCAAAGCTGAGGTTGATCTGATTCCACTTAATCTCAGATTACCAGAGAAGCCTTATCACTGTGGAGAGAGAAGGCGAATACGCGATTCCTTTCCTCCCCCCAGTTGAATTCTGTGAGGTTTACGAAGCCAGACTGGCTCCCCTACCAGCATGTCCCTGAGGAGCTTTTGGAAGCCAGCCCGGAGGTCGCACCAGCTTCAGAGTCTAAGGGACACGCACCGTTGTGTGAAGTTTTGGGAAAAGGAAAGGCGGCAGTTATGGTGCCAGTAAGAGAGAGGCGAGTCCTGCCTGTGCCCCTCTGACTGCCCCAGACCCTTGCAGCTTGTTGTGCGACTAGACAACGACAGTCTATAAAGTCAGCAAAGTGCCACTGGGTTGTCTCCCCTCCAATTTCCTGGGTTAGTTTCAAAAGTGCTCCCCTCAGTTCAGAGACCACCACCTCGTGCTTCCTGCCATCGTGCTTCAGTGTGGGTGGTGGGGTGACGGGCAGTCCGTGGCCCCCTCCTGACCGCAGAGAGAGGCCCCCGGACGTTCTCCTGAGCCCACGGTCCTCTGTGGCCCTCCCAGCAGTCCCTGTTGTTACCATCATCCTTATGCCCTCTTTCAGAAAATTGAAGCTAACATCCACTTTGTGTGTGTGTGGCCGGAATTATTAGGTAGCCAAGGCCGAGGAGACATGCCACTGCTTGGTAATGTCTGTCAGAATGAGGATTTCTGACCTTTCTGATGTTACAGATAAGAAAGAGACGTTCTTTTGTCCAGACAGTGTCACTCCCCCCACC
The DNA here is from genome assembly GCF_964212035.1 of Myotis nattereri. Classification (NCBI taxonomy): domain Eukaryota; kingdom Metazoa; phylum Chordata; class Mammalia; order Chiroptera; family Vespertilionidae; genus Myotis; species Myotis nattereri. Next base: position 41,402,973 of record NC_138079.1, read on the forward strand.
CCATTGTAGGCAGTGAACTGTCAGAGGAAATTCTTATTAAAAGTAGGGAGATATTCATTACAGGATAACCAGCATTTTCTATGCTCTCCTCAGAGTTCTCCAGAGAAAACTAAACCAGAGAGAGAGAGAGAGAGACAGAGAGAGAGAGACAGAGAGAGAGAGAGAGAGAGAGAGAGAGAGAGAGAGAGAGAGAGAGAGAGAGAGAAAGGGAGAGAGGAGAGGAGAGGAGAGGAGAGGAGTCTCACTACAGTGAAATCTAACACAGCCCTCTGGGATTCCTGGCTTCACTCCGTAGAAAATCTACCCGGAGCTGAAATCTGTGCAGGGCTGAGGCACCTGTGGTCTTTTGCTGGTCTGTTCCATGGTAATGAGCAAGACCGCAGGCTGTTGTGGGATTCTGTCCATGACCTTGAAGTAAGAGGATTTTCCTCTGCCCGAAAAATGCCCTTGTTATGATGACTGTGCTGTGCAGGAATATGGAATTAAATATAAAAATAGCTGCCCTGAAATTTGATCATTGTCCAAATGAGTCCTTTGCTTTCTATATAAGCTATAAAAGTATTAGCGTCAGCAGAATAAAGCCAGTTTTTTTCTGGAGTGGCATTTCATCCTATCACGGCCCATACGGAGGAGCCAAGCTTCAGGCGTCAGTCGCAAAATGAAATGCTCATTCGGAAAATGTCTGGGAGCCAGCGGTGATTAAAAGGGAAGCCCCGTTCGGAAGGCGTGTGTGGGCTGTGTGTGAAAATGCATTTTCTGTAGACTGGGTTTTGTCTGAATTGTACATCTGCCCTAGAATAGACACTGGAGTTTTTCTTTAAAAAGTTTCTGTTGATGTTTTCCTTTGCTGATTTGTTGAATCATCTTATATCTGACTCACTAATAACTAATTATTTATGTTATTAGGAAAATTAGGCATTTTGTCTCCCTCAAGAAACTGTGTTGTACCACTGACAATAATAAGCAGGTACGTACCCAGCTTGCTTCATTTGCTCTGTCAGCTTGACCACGCATTACATTCTCACCACTGCTCTCTGCTTGTCTTTCTCCATTTCTTATTGTTGTTGCCAATTAAGGTTTTGGGGAAAATTAGGCTCCTTTGGCAGATAGTAAAAAAAATTCGCCTGCAAGCCTGTGCTACTGTCTTAGTGATGCACATCACTTAGGATTAACACTTGGCTGTGCAACTCGAGACTGATACCTTTTGTGAAGGCAAAAAATTCTTCCTCCAAGTAAAGACTATTCTGTTTTTCTATCTTAATTTCTTAAGCAAATAAAAAGTATCTCTGCATTTGAACATTTCACCCCTACAAGTTTATATCAAAAACAAAAATCATTCCAAGTTAGTACTGTGATTTTTTTAAAAACCATTACATCATGCAGAACAATCCATTTGAGTGTTCTTCTGCAGTAAAAGAATTTTAATCAGTTGCTTTTTTAAGAACCTTCCTTTGTAGAGACCTTTATCATAGAGGACAACATTGGTATTTTTTCTTTTTGATTTATGCTTCTAATCCTGGATTATGTGTATTTTCACTTCATGCTGTAAAGTTTGTTGATTGAAAAATACTCAACAATCACCCATTATCTATTTTTGAAAACATACAATGTAGCCTTTGACATAGACGAGGATTTTAAAAGGAGGGACCATATAGCTAAAGGAAATGAAGGACTTCGGGGCATAATCCATTTTAGAGGGACGTGTTGGAGACTTGTCAAATGTGGGATCAGAAGGTGAAGCCTGGCCAGGCAAAGACGTAAAGTGGGACTCCAGGACCCAAAGGTGCCTGTGCTCCTCCCAGTGCGGAGGGGATTCCCAAAGGGAAGTGGGGCTGAGCAAGAAGCCTGCACAGGGCTGTCAGTTGGAGACCGGCCCCCTGAAGGTCCCCATGGACATTTGAGTAGATTGCGGAATGATTGCCTAGTTAGCGATTTTCACCACGTGTAGTTACAAATTTTATTCTTGTGATGAGAATTTTAAATACTCTCGAAGTTTGTACCTTCTGATCTTCACCCATTTCATCTGCCACCCACCTCTGGAAACCACCAATCTATTCTCTGTATCTATGAGTTCAGTTTTTTATTTTTTTTAGATTCCACATGTAAGTTATATGATATTTGCCTTTCTGTGACTCATTTCACTTAGTCCTCAATGTCCATCCATGTTGTTGCAAGATTTCCTTCTATGTTATGGCAAAATAATATTTATTATGTATATAGGTTCTTGAATAATGTTGTTGGGTTCAATGTTGATTCATGATAATGTTGCTGAGATACCACAGGAGCTTAGCTGCTGTTTCTCTCAATTAGCCGATGGTAAGATTTGTTTTGTTAGATGTTCCCCTTAAAGTTGCAGAACCTATCAGCAATGTTAAGTGAGGACTCCCTGCGTATGTGTGGGTGTCTATGCACATATATATACAACATTTTCTTTAGCCATCTGTTGGAGGACACAAGTTATTTCTGTGTCTTTGATATTGTAAGTCATGCTGCAGTGAACATTTACTGTTTCCTTTGGATAAATCCCTGGCAGTGGAATTGCTGGATCATATCGTAGTTCTATTTTTAACTTTTTGAGGTACTCCCTATGGTTTCCCGTAGTGGCTGCACCAACTTACATTCTTACCAACAGTTACCGTTTCCCCACATCCTCATCAGCACTTGTTATTTCTTGTCCTTTTGACAAGAAGTGTCTTAGTAGCCATTTTAACGGGTATGAGTTGGTATCTCGTAGTTTTCATTTGCATTTTCCTGATGATCAGTGGTGTGGAACACCTTTTCATATACCACTTGGCCATTTGTATGTTTTTGAGGAAAAATGTCTAATGTTTTTTCACCTCTGGATGCGAATGCACATATGTGGGAGGCTGGTTTAATTTATACATAAGTTTTTCACTGTGCAGGTGGTGGCACTTCTCACCCCTTTGTTGCTCAAGGGTCAGCTGTATTCAGATCCTCCGGCCATTGTTTAATCAGATTGTTTGGGGCTTTATTTTTGCTATTGAGTTTTATGAGGTTTTTTTTTTTTTACATACTTTGTCTATTAACCTTTTACCAGATAAATGATTTGAAAAATTTTTCCCCATGTGGTAGTAGGTTTTCTTTTCATTTTGTTGACGGTTTCCTTTGCTGTGCAGAGGCTTTTTAGTTTGGTGTAGTCCCATTTATTTACTTTTGCTTTTGTCTGTGATTTGGGTATCACATTCAAAAAAATCATCACCAAGATCAACATAAAGGAGTTTCTGTTCTGTGTTTTCTTCTATGAGTTTTATAGTTTCTATAGTTTTATAGGTCTTATGTTCAAGTCTTTAATCCATTGGAGTTGACTTTGTGTATGGTTAAGATAGTGGTCCAGTTTCATTCTTTTGCATGTGGCTGACCAATTTTCCCAACATGATTTATTGAAGAGACTACTTTTCTCCATTGCATATTCTTGGCTCCTTTGTCATAAATTAACTGATCATATATATGTGGGTGTACTTATGGGCACTCTATTCTGTTCCATTGATTTCTGTGTTTTTATGCCAATACCATACTGTTTTGATTCTATAGTTTTGTAATATAGCTTGAAATCAGGAAGTATGATGCCTCCAGCTTTATTCTTCTTCCTCAAGATTCATTTAGCTATTCTAGTAAAATATTCTAGAATAGCCAAAGTAATCATGTGCTTTTTCATAAAATTTAGTGCAACATAAAAATGCCTTTTAGGCACTAAGAATTTTATCTGGAACCAGGAAATTTTCACAAAGTCACGCAAAGAGACAAGGCCTTGGAGACCTCTGGGAAAAGGAAGGGAATTAACTTTCATAGGAAAAAAAAATCCTCTCAACAGCAAAGCTTAGACATCCCAGGAGGAGGAATGGGATCATGTGGGAGGTGACCCAGGAAGAGGGAGAAGCACAGGAAATCGTGGCGGCTCTTTACAGACAAACTACTGAAGCCAAGCCCCGCACACCCACCTGCCTGGCGGTGAAGCTGCGCTACACAATGTCCCTGCCAGAAAGGGCCCAGTACAGTTCGTGTCGGCAGCCAAGCACAGCTTCCCCACCAGCCGAGCCCTTTCCTCCTCCCTCCTCTCTTTCTCACCTGATGAATGGGCCACCCAGTCTCCCTGTGCCCAGGCTCCCTGCAGTTTCATGTGCCCAAATTCTCCAGGCCTTCGTGCTCCCACCAAGAAACATCTCCATCCTCAAGCCCCAGAGTACCTGCTTTGCTGTGCACCATTCCCAAGATCATCATGGCTATTTGGGTGCCTGACTGCCCTCTCTTTCCCTGTGGGGTCCCTGGGATGTGCTTGTCTTTGTTTGCACATGCTGCCTGGCACATAGTAGGCCCCCAGACTGTTGGTTAGCTTGAGTGGAATTGCCTGTCCTCCTGCCACCTGTAAGCTCCCTGCTTCACAGGGAAAGCAGGCAAACCCGTAGCACAGGACTCAGAGTGCAGCATCGAGGGACCACCTCTTATTTTCTGAGGCTCTAAATAGAAACGGTCATTACTGCCATGAATTAGCCGCTGTTCTGAGAACAGTGGAAATACAGAGCCCAGATGCCCTGAGCCGTTGACATCACCTAATGGCGCTGCACAGGCCTAGAGGGACACTTAGGTTTTCTCTCCGGCTGGCCGCAGGGTCCCTCCTCCTCACAGAAGGAGGCCGAAGGGAGTGGTGGTGGGCTGTGACGGGCAGGGCTCCCCAGAGGGCGGGAGCAGCCTGTCTGCGGGCGGTTCTGGGGGTGCTGCTTTCTGGGGTGTAGCCCTGACGTCAAAACGTATCCATGGGTTTGCACTGTAACAAGGACTGACACTGTAAGCCAGGCTGCTGTCTGCTTGTCGGCAGCACAGACGTCTTTTCCCACGTGGACCCTGCAGCTCTTCGCCAAGAGGCTGGAAATGCTCGGTGAGGGTTGCCTGCTGTAAACATCATCTCCCCCCTCGCCACACACACACTTTCTCCCCAAATAGATACTGAAAACCTGTACTGTGCTGCCACCTGGGACACAGAGTCTCTGTCCCAGGAGCCACAGGGGCCACAGACAGGTCAGCAGGGTACATTTCCAGAGCGAGGCATGGGAGGTGCGAACCAAGCGCTGGGCCCACGGAGAGGAGCCAGGCTGTTTCAGGGGTGGTCTAGGACGGGGGGCCACAAACTGCAGCCTTCAGGCCAAAGGCAGTTTGTTTTGAAAATAAAGTTTTATTGGAACACAGTCACACTCCCTCGTTATGAAGCACCGTGGCTACATAACTAGTTACAGCAGAGACGGTATGGCTTGCATAGCCTAACATAGTTACTGCCTGGACCTTTACAGAACACGTTAGCTGACCCCATTTCTAGGGGAAATCTTTCTCTTCTCATTTTTGTAGGCCAGGGACAGTCTGCCTTCCCACCTTCGCCTCCAAGCCATGGCCATGGGAATACAGGGAGCACAGCGCTCCGAAGCCAGTAGCCAGTGGCCAGTGGTGGGCGAGGAGCCCCGGGAGAGCGTGGGAGCCAGGAGCAAGAAGGCAGGGCTGCAGTGGGGATGTGGATTGGATCACCTGGTCCCCGGCTCATGGAGGGACGGCCACGGGCATGGAGAAGCCTCAGGGAGGTGCAGGTTTTCATGTCCAGTGAGAGGCAGTGGTTTTTGTGTGAAGTCGGGGCACAGCCCACCCAGAGAGCAGCCCCAGGAGAGAAGCCCGTTCCCGGGGTGAGAGCAGCGGAAGGTTGGTGCCCGGCTCGGAGGGAGCTTCCGCCGCCTGGCTGCTCAGGGTCTAGGGCAGTGATGGCGAACCTTTTGAGCTCGGCGTGTCAGCATTTTGAAAAACCCTAACTTAACTCTGGTGCCATGTCACATACAGAAATTTTTTGATATTTGCAACCATAGTAAAACAAAGATTTATATTTTTGATATTTATTTTATATATTTAAATGCCATTTAACAAAAAAAAAATCAACCAAAAAAATGAGTTCGCGTGTCACCTCTGACACGCATGTCACAGGTTCGCCATCACTGGTCTAGGACGAAGGCTGATGGAGGGCAGCGTGAGACCCATCTGACCTGGAGTTTGCACAAGGCTTTCCAGGGCTTGAAAACGGAGCATCCTGCCTTTGGCATTCCAGGGGCCACCGTGTCACCCTCGTTTCATGACGGGAAGGTTGTTTCAACCATGGGAAACATAGGCAGGGCATAGTCTCTGAGTGAAGAATAGCTATTTAACTTGAGTCGCCCTGGCTTGATGGAAAAACTGTGTCTTCCACTGCAGGCTGACACCGGCCTGGGGACAGACATTTGGGAGTCACTGATTCAGAAGCGCTTTGACATACACAACTTGTTTGGAAATGGTAGAGGCTGAAATGGGGGCTGCATTGGCCAAGTCTGCAGTGATGACATTTTGCTTGGAGATGAACTTTTGGGGGTTCATTCATTTTTTGTTTGAGAGTAAGCTCTTTAATGTTGAAGTTGCTGTGAAGATTGGGGAAAATAGGTTGACTACAATAATAATGCGCAAGACCAGGCTTGTCAGAAGTGTGTACAAGATACGAAGGGTACAGAGTCTCAGGGAGTAAGAAGGGAAAGAGGACAGGCCTTCAGCTTTGTGAAGACTTCCTGTGGGGAAGGAGGGGCGCGGCCTTGAAGGCAAAAGCACTGGACTGTTTCAAGGGGTCCGGTTAGAGTCCGCATAAGGAAGAATTATTAGAATTGGCCAGAGTTGGTAGCCTTAGTAGTAGTGAGTTGATCACCAAGGGAGGTAACCAAACAGAAGTAGATTGAACCCTTGGTCGGAAAAGCTGTTTAGGAAAGTTACTCATTGGCCAGATGTTAGACTACATACGTGATTCTCCAAGTGTGGTTCCCTGGAGCCGCTCCTCACCCACGAGGTGACGGTGACACTTCCTGTCTTCATCACCCATTGGACCACCAATCTTACATGTTTTAGGTCAGTTCTCACCTTGTCCCTGTCCCACTGTGTGTGCCCAGTAGACATCAGGAAATTATTTTGAAAACTAATTTTGACTCTCAACACAATAGCCTTTGGAAGCTGTAGGAAATCAGAGATGCAGCTCTGTCTAGCCCCAGATTATTATTACAGACAGAGTTTTGATATGTATGTAGCCAGTGTATGTCTCGGGTGCTGCTACGAAGAATGTTTGCTGTATTCTCCCAAGGCGCATGTCCAAGTGTGACTCCTTGAAAGGTAGTTGGAGAAAAAGGAGTCTGCAATGGAAAGCATGACGTCTGCAACCCCGAGAGTGGCTGTTCACATTCAGAAATGTATTTTATGTGACCGATATACCACCATGACACTGAGCTTGTACACATGTCCTCTACTCACAGTGGGTGCCCCAAATATTTGTTGACATATTTGGTAAAGCCACTAAATAAACAAAATTTTTCCATTTAGCTTTAGTACATATTTGCACAAAGCTATTTAAAGAGAGGCCTCTGATATTGCATAACCACATTTTTCTCGAGAAACCACATTTAGACAGCCAAACCCTGAGCTCATGCGCATGGAGCACCTGCTGCATGTCTGAAAGCACAGACAAGTAGGAGCTCTGAGCGGGGACGGGGACGGGGACGCTGAGAATTCATGGTAGAATTCTGTGGGAATATTGGCCCACTTGATGTTTGTCACATAATTCCCTTAAGCTATTTACTCTTTTACGTTCTTTTTTTGTTTCTCCTCCGAATGGATGAATGCCACTTCCCTGTCCTCACATTTGCTGATCCTTTATTCTGCTTCATCTAGTCTGCTGTTGAACCCCTCTGCTGACTTACTTGGCTTAGTCCCGGTATTTTGCCACTCTGTGAGTTCTCTTTGGTACTTTTTTAACATTCTCTCTTTGTTGAAATTCTCATTTTGCGCATTATTTCCTGACCTCAGAGAGCATATTCATAACCATTATTTTGAACTCCTTGTCAGATAAGTCACTTATCTTCATTTAATTACAGTCATTTTTTGAGGTTTTACCAGTTCATTTGGAACATATTCCTTGTTTCTTATTTTTTTCTTGACTCACTTTGTTGGTTTCTGTGCATTAGATAAAAGAGCCGCCTGTCCCATTCTCGAGGGTGTGGCCTCCTTTTGGGGATGAACCGTATTTCCCACCCTGCCCTAGCTCTTGGGTGCTTTGGTGCCTTGGGGGTTGTCCAAGCAGATGACTCTGTTCTTAGTGGTCCCCAATAGTTGAAGGTGTGCCAGGACCTGTCAGTGGCCCAATGGGGAGGTCTTAGTCAGAACTGAGATGCAGGCTGATTGGAAGCCATGCCCTTAGGCAACAGCTTTTAAAGGATGCAGGTAAACCTCTTTAGGCTAAGAGTAGGAAATGTGTGTCTGCTGCCCTGGTGGGGTAGCCTTTCAGTAACTGTTTGTTACAATCCTGTGTGACCTGTGAACATGAGCCCCACTGGACACCAGGGCCGGTGATCAAGGGGTCATCCCTGCGCGGCAGCCACAGTAAGCAAGGTGCCATATATGTGCACGTGCTCCTGTCTGGGAGATACGAGTAACATGGGGTGGAGCAGAGGGAGATAGAAAAGACAGTATCTGCCAGCCTCCCAGCAGTCGGGTCCTAGACACGGGTATAATTACAAGCCTAACCCTCTGGCCAGCATTTTAAGACAGTGGTCGGCAAACTGCAGCTGGTGAGCCACATGCAGCTCTTTGACCCCTTGAGTGTGGTTCTTCCACAAAATACCACATGCAGGCACACATGTGCAGTGCGATTGAAACTTCGTGGCCTATGCGCGGAAGTCAGTATTTTGTGGAAGAGCCACACTCAAGGGGCCAAAGAGCCGCATGTGGCTTGCGAGCCACAGTTTGCCGACCACTGTTTTAAGATAAGCAAATAGGCCTCTTTCGCAGAAAGCCTGAGGTTTGCTGTCTCTCTACTGGGCCTTTGGGGTTAGCCACAGAGAGTCTGTGTGAACCCTTTAAGAACTGTCTATTAGTTCCTGATAGCCTGATGGGTCTTGTGGATGCAAGCCTCACTGGCTTTCAAACCTAGATGTTTTGGGGGCCATCCCTCATGTGAAAGTCTTACAAATTGGGGCCAGATGGGGAGTCTAAATCCTTCACTCCTCAGGGAGAAACTGGGAACTGTGAGTTTCCTCCCAATTGTGTGTTCCCGTTCCAGGAGTGGGGTTTTGGGCAAGATTGTTTCTCAGTCTCTCCACCCCTGTTACTGGACTAAGGAGATTCATTTGCCTGCATGCATCAAAGCCCAATAAGACATGAAAAGGAGTTTGCAGCAAAGAAAGTACAGTGGGGCCTTGACTTACGAGTGTCCCGACTGAAGAGTTTTTCGAGATACGAGCTGTCACTCGGCCAATTTTTTGCTTTGAGTTGTGAGCTAAAATTCAGGTTACGAGCCAGCTTCAGATACCCCACCGCTAGTTGGCGCAGCGAACGTCACAGTGAACGCCACAACATCAGCCCAGCATCACGTGTCTCACTCGTTCACTTTTTGATTTGACATACCAGTAATTTGAGTTACGAGCTCCGTCACGGAACGAATGAAACTCGTAAGTCAAGGCCCCACTGTAAAGGTTTATATAAGGAAATGGTGCCAATCCCAGAGGCACAGGTGAGCTAGTGCCTATAACAGCTGTGGGCAAACTACGGCCCGCGGGCCGGATCCGGCCCGTTTGAAATGGATAAAACTAAAAAAAAAAAAAAGACCGTACCAGTTTATGTAATGATGTTTACTTTGAATTTATATTAGTTCACACAAACACTCCATCCATGCTTTTGTTCCGGCCCTCCGGTCCAGTTTAAGAACCCATTGTGGCCCTCGAGTCAAAAAGTTTGCCCACCCCTGGCCTATAACCTTCCTCTCCCGTGGCCCACACAGGGACAGAGTATATGCGGGAAAGATTACTAATTATTGGGACCCAGGGAGTTTGGGTCCTGGGCCAGAGGAGGGAGTGGTTGGTTATTGTATCAGGTTCTGTTATCGGCCATGAAGGTGTGGTCAGTAGTGTCTTCTGCTTTCTTGGGCCTGGGCCTGAAACACAGCTGAGGTCGGGATGTTACCTTTAGTTCGACCAAAACTCTGCCCCCTCGATCAACAAACCTGAGGCTTTTTCTTAAGACAGTTTGGAGTTGACCAGAACCTGATGTCCTGGGTCGCGAACAATGAAAATACATCCTGCATACCAGATATTTACATGACGATTCATAACAGTAGCAAAATTACAGTTATGAAGTAGCAACGAAAATAATTTTATGGTTGGGGGGCACCACAACATGAGGAACTGTATTAAAGGAAGGAAGGTTGAGAACCACTAGGGCTTCAAAGGTGGAAGGAAACAGAAAGGGAGGGGGAGTGAGCCATGGTGCCTTGAGATTGGACAAGGCCAGTCTGAATCAAGGAGACAGAGAGGAGAAAGGGTGGGTTGCAGAAATGGGGTTTCTGCGTGGTTACACCCCCTTGGATGTGGGGTTTTCTCACTCGCCTGTTGTGTAGGGATTGCTCAGCCTGTTTCTGGATTTTGTTCAGAGGGAGTTGTTTTGTCAGTTGTAGATTTAGTGTGTCTTGGGGAAGAAGTAGGTTCAAGAGCTTCCTATGTTGCCATCTTGAACTTAAAAATTCCCAGGACTTACTTTTCTGGTTGATTTTCTAGACTTCAGAAAGTGGGGGAGAAAATGGTAATAATGCATGCTAAATTCAGATGTGCACCATCCTGTGGCAGTTTCATTTGTGAACAGCACAAAAATTTGAAGAAATACCCATCCAGTATCCAAAAACTGTGATTCAACAAAGAAGTTGCTCACATCATTGACAAGTGAGTGCAATTCCTATGCATCTGTGATTTTACTTGCATCTTCCTGCTTAATGTAAGTGAATGTATCAACTCACGTTCATGCCGAAACTCCCCTCATCCATCAGTTGCAACCACAGATGGGCTACTTATTCAAGAGTTCAGCAAAAAGTCAACAAAGGCATTTTGTGAAAATCAATTGGCTATAAAGAATTTTTGATAAAGAGTATTTGATATTTTAGTATTACTTAGAAATTGTGTGCTGTGCACCCTTTAGATCAAGTTGGCCTCTTTTTTTTTTTTCTTAAAGGGCTAGATAGTAAATATTTTTGGCCCAGCCATTGTAGCAGGAGAGCAGCCATAGGTGATGTGTAAATGAATGGGCAAGGCTGTGTTATAATAAAATTATCTTTACAGAACTAGGTAAAATTGTATTTACAAAACCCCAGTGCCCTAGTTTTTATCAGTAACATTTATAATAAACTTCAGTATAGTTACCTATTTTTTTCAGCAAGCCAGTTTTTGAAACTTTATCTGCGAACCATTTAGTCCTCATTTTAAAGGCCTCCCCAGTGGCCCATCATCTAAAAAACAGCAGTCAGGCATTTTTCAGGAGCACACACAGTGCTCTGCGCTCCGGCCTCTGCCTGCTCCACCGCGTTCACTCACACTTGCCTTGGCCACACCACGCTCACCACAGTCCCCTAAACACATCAGGCTCTTCCATGCCTCTGGGCGTTTTAGCCTCTGCCCCCTCGGTGCAGCCTGCTCTTCCTGCCTCCTGGGGAATCTTGCTCACCTGACACAGGTCACATGCTCCTCTGTGACTTTCCCCAGAGCACCCTCTCCTCTCACCTCCCGAGTGCATTTAGCACTTCGTGCACTGGACCCCGCCCACATGGGCGCCTCATGCCCCAGTGCCCTGCATCCCGTCACCCACGGGCGCCACTGAACTCCCCCAGTGAATATCCGATCAAGGCAGCTTGTCAAGGACCTTAGGTTTTAATAATCATAATAAGTTGTACTGTGTGTTGAATACTTTGTATTCCTTCCTTTGCAAGTGCTTTTCATACATTTACTCCTGTAACCCTCACCACACTGCATGAGGTAGATACTGCAATCCCCACTTTACAAATGAGGAAAGCGAGGCTTGGAGTGGCCAAGAAACCTGTGTGGTAGAACCAGGATTCAGACCCTAAAGGAGTTAGCAATATGGTTACAAAGGAATAGACTTTCATTCTCTGATCAGCCACGTGAGAGAGAGGCTACCCTAACTTGGGAAGCTGGGGAACAGCTTCACGGAAGGGTGGACTGGGGCGCGATGGAACTTTCCTGCAGGGAGAAGAACGCCATACAGAAGTGAGAGCATAACCAGAGGTGGCAGGAGAGGCAGGAACGGTCAGGCTTGGCAGGGTCCCTTGACGTGGTGTCGCGTGGGATGGATTGAGCTGGCGATGACGTTGGAGCTCAGACTCGCAGCTGCCACCTGCCCCGCCTCACTTCCTCTGGCAGTCCGTACCCCTCTCAGTGCTCCCGGGTCCAGAACCATCCTGGTGGGCGTTGGGACTGAAGGAAATCATACCGTGCATTCCCCGCCCCAGTCCAACCTCCGTCTGCAGATGAAATCGAGTTAATGCGTGCATTTGATGCACCAGGAGAGGAAGGTGCGGCGGGGCATTCGGGGTCCACGAGAATGCTGAGAGGATGAGGTGGCGAACTGTCTGCAGAAGAGCGTGGGGCCTCTCGGGAAGGCTAGCGCCGCGGACCCCACACCCGCTGCTCGTGAAGGTCATGGGACCGGGCGCTCGCCAGGCCTGCAGTAACATATGCTGCCTGTTCCGGCTGCAGCATCGCACAGTCGCCTTTCCGTCATGTTGTGGGTGCAGAGAATCAGACTTTAAAACCCACCTGTCGGGACAGCAGCTACATTGCCTGAAGGGTCTTTTGTTTCAACTGTCCTCAGAGCAGTGTTCATCTCTGAGGACTGTATTTAAGCTTCTGGTGCCTCGTTTAAGTAATTTCTAAGAACAAAATTCCAGCGAGTGTGGATCCTGCAGTGCCGTTGCCAGAAGAGGCGAGGGGGAGGAAGAATTTGGAGTGTTCGTCATTAAAGCAGCTCTGCTCCATTCGGGGAAATCCGACTGGCAGTGGGCATCTCGCCCTGGTTTGCTGAAGCCGAGTTTCTGGTCAGATGCCAGAGCCTCACTCCAGGGGCCTGAAGAAAAACACGCATTTGCTCAGCTTCTTCATGGCCGTCAGTCCCTCCACCCAGAGTCACAGTGTGAGGGGGGTTAAGCGACACTCAGTTCTTATTGTCTCAGTCAGACGATGGCTGATGGGGCCGGTGGGGCGGTGCCTGGGGCGGAGGGAGGCAGCAGAGCGCTGGGTCCCGGCTGGTGCCACTCGCTGACATGTGCTTGTCGCAGGAACCAGAGGTGGGGCGCCCCAGGTGCCGCTGCTCTCGGGCGGCTTTGGGTCTAGGAGAGGTTTGTGAGAAGGTGTCGGGTCAGCAGAACTGTTAAAGCTATGCAAGTGCCCAGTGGCAGGGCATGGACCTTGGAGTTAACCCAGGGGAAGGCAGTTTCATAACAAGCACGTTGTAATCCCTGGGACTACAACTGCTCGGCTACGGGCACCTGCGCTGGGGAGCAGCAGCACCCGGAACACTTGTGCTGAAGGGAGAACGTGGGGAAAGGCTGAGGCGGTGGCTCTCAGCCACACTGGCATCACCGCAGTTAAATGCAGTGGTGCCTGGGCCCCAGGGCTCTGGTGGACTGGACCTGGGGTAGAGGCTGGGCATGCGGTTTTCTAAAAGCTCCCCAGGGGACTCCAATGTGCTGCCAAGGTCAAGGTCAAGGTCGAGAACCGCCAGGCTGCAGAGGGAAGCCTGTGAGAGGTTTGGGCCTGGGACGATCGGTTAGGTTAGTCTGGCGAAGTTTCCTGCTGGACATTTTACCAGGAGACAGGAGTGTGGTTTGACCAAAGAAGCACGGAAGGGCAGGAGCACAGAGGTGGCCATGTATCACGCATCAGGGTGAGCCTGGCCAGGGCAGAACCCCTAGGGGCACCAGGGCTTCGCCTTTGTATCTCCCTCCTGGGCCCTGGCCCACAGAGGGCACACACAGCATGTTTGCGTTTAGGGTGCCAGCAGCTGTGGGGTTCAGGCAGCAGGAGTGGCCCTGTGTGCTTGCCCCCAGGCCGTGTAGGACTACGGGGCTCTGAGCCCACGTGGACACTGAGTCCCAGCGAGTGGGCGCGAGGGGCTCCTAGGACAGGCCCTGGCAGGAGGCGGGCTGGTCAGAGCACGTCCCCCGCTGGCCTAGGATGGCCCTGCCTTCGTCACAGGCACCTGGCCTGGAGCGGCTCCCCGCGTGGTGGGGGTGCTCTGCCCCGTGTCCCTCCCTGGGACTGTCCGGCACAGGCGCCCTCTCTGCAGGTCCTGGTTAAGGCACGTTGCTTCCTGATTACAGTGAGATTTGGGACACAGCAACAAATTAATTCCACGTCTACATCCCAGGCACTGTTTTCTGTCTCAGCAAACGGTATTTTTTTCCATCTTTTTCACATTAATGTTTCATGGATGTGAGATATGGTAGGGGAAGTAATGGTGTGGATGGGATTTGTTTTGTTTTCCGTTTCCATTTAATTTTGAAAAATTCACCCAGCACCCCTTAGGCCATGAAAGCATCTATTTTTAAAAAATCATTTTCGATAAATTGTTCTTGTGGCTCTACCGGGCAGAAACACCAAGCCTTGCTCCCCGTCCCTGTGGGCTCCCGGGGGGGCCACACACGGGCTGCCCCCTTCTGCCACAGAAGCACGGTGTGCTGCGGAAGAGGTGACATCTGGCGTATCCCTGGGTAGCACAGCGGTGGCGAGGGACAGTGCTCCCCACAGCAGCCCGGCGACAGCTCTGGGGGCCGCCTGAGCCCCAGGAGCCGCCTCTCTGGGGATGGTGAGCTGTGGGGATCGGCCAGGCTCTGGCTGGTGAGCTATCTGCTCAGAGAAGGTAGCAGGCAGGTCATACTTCTCACCGTGGCCAGTGGCTCTCCTCTGGGCCTGAGAACCTCCGGCCTGATCTTGGGGGATCCCGGCATCCAGGGGAGTGGAGGGTCTGCAGCAACTTAATGATGACGGGCAGGCCCTTGAGGTGCCGGCTCCTGTGCGTGTGGCCTTGTCTTTTGATAAGTCAGCTGACACTCAGAGGGAGTGTTTGAGCAGTGGCTCCAGAGTGGTTTTCTGGATTAGTAAGTGGCATTAAAACTGTAGCATCTTGGCACAGTTACACCATGGAGTACTATGCAGCAGTGAAAAAGAAGAATCTCTTACCCTTTGAGACAGCATGGAGGGACCTGGAGCCTGTTATGCTAAGTGAAATGAGCCAGTCAGAGAAAGACAAGTGTCACATGATCACACTCATGTGGAATCTAAGTTACAAAATAAACTGATGGACGGAGTGGATCCAGAGACATGGAAGCATGGGAAAGAGTGCAGAATCTCAGAGGGAAGATGGGGGAGGGTGAGAAGTGATCAACCAAAAACCTTGGATGCTTATATGCAGAACCCATGGACACAGACTATAGCGGGGGAGATGGGCTGGAGGGGGTCAGTAGGGGAAAACGGGGGACACATGTAATACTTTGAATCACGAAGAATTATTTTTAAAAAGAAGAACATAAATACTGGGGAGGGGGAGGGAAACGCTACTCTAAAAAAACAACAACTGTAGCGTCTTTAAAATATCTAATCAAAACGATTGGGGGTTTCAGGGTGTGAGCCTTTGGCAGTGACTGGCAGCTCCCTGGGGTCTGGCCAGGGCCTGGGTGCGGGCTCCGGTCAGGAAGCTGGGCTGTGGGTGATGCCGGGCCGGGAGGCAGGCCCCCCAGCGGCAGGTGCTGATGGTGACCAAAGGGGCCACGCCCCTCAGGGCCTCCTGGGCGTCAGCTTCCATTGGAGCAGGGGGATAAGCAAGGAAAAGTCATTTTAAAACAGTTTAGACGGTGCTGACTGCTGTTTGTAAACTTACAGAGAAAGGAGGCTGTTAGAATTAGGTTCCCAAGAAAACACAAAACAGCGTCTCTCCAGAAAAGGGGAAGGGAGGAAGGAAAGGAAGAAAACGTGTCTCATTTTGTTCAGATGGGTTTCCTCCTCATGCAGCCGCCGGGAAGGGGAGCAGCGCTCGGATTGACTCTCGGCGGCAGCCTGTCCGGGGTTCACTGGTGGGAGCGGAGCAGGTGCCGGCCCGAGGGGTGGGCCCTGCAGACGCTGCCCCCTCTTGTGTTTGATCACCTTTGGCCCGAAGCGCGCTTTCCGGAGAGGCTTGGGGACGGTGCCCTGACCTTTTGTTCTGAAATACGTGGCAGCCCGGGGAGCTTTGCGTTTGCTGAGGTTCTAACTGCACGGAGCCACAGCCCCGGGGCCCATGTCTTTGCAGGAACAGCCGCACTGTCCTCATTTGTGAATCGGCTCCCCTGGCCGTCCCGCTGGCCTGTGATCGTTGCCCCAACTCCTGGGCTGGGCAGTGAGGCTGGACGGCCTTTGTGACTGACACTCCTCCCGGGAGGATAGGGTTTCTCAGGCGTAGACCTTACCTGGGCCTCTGGCATCCCATTTCGACGGCATTTAGAAAAGACGGTGCGATTTCCTGACGGTCTTTCAGATCCATCTCTCTTCCTCCTCCAGAGAACATTCCCTTTCTCCAAATCACCGAGTGAGAGCCGCTGCTCCTCGCCCAGTCCGCCGCCCGCTCACCCCGCACCCACCGCCGTGCGTTGTCCTGAGACGCCACTCGGGTCGTTTGTTTCCACCTTAAAAGCTCCCACTGGCTCCCTGTTGCTTATGAGTTCTGTCCCGGTGGCTCGAAGTCCCGGCTCCCCTGTGACATGCCACCTGCTCCCCCGGAGCCCCCTGGAAGGCTCAGATGCGTGGCATCCTTCTGAGTCCTGGCTCCCAAGTCCCAGAAATAGATTCAGAGGTGGATTTAGGAGCCAGTTTCGCCTGCTGCGTGTCCCCTTCTACCGTGGCCTGGGGGGCCCTGCTGCAGCCCTGGCTGCGTCACACGGCCCAGCTGGTCCAGATGGTCCCACTCCCCTGTCCCCCGGGCAGCCTCAGCCCCTTCTCCGCCTCACTCCTCCTTCCTGTGCCGTTCGCAGTGCCAGGCGGGTGACTGACGTTCAGACCGAAGGGGGCTTCTGGCCTTACTCACACTTCCGTTGCCTGCTCCATCTTACGAGTTAATCGCTGGACAGGTAACAGTCCTGGGCGAGCTGCCGGAAGGAGTAGGTCACCCTCTGAGCCCGGCTAGTCTTATCCGCCAAGTATGGGATACGCAGACATGAAAGCGAAGAAGAGCAGAGGCATGGGGTAGACCCCATCTCAAAGGCTGGTGAAAAGAAGAGATGGTAAGGCATTTTAACCACAGAAGTTTCCAGATTTTTTGCCAAATGAGGTATTTCAGGGTGAGACCAAAAAGAGAGCAAAGAATGACTCCAGATGAGCGGCAGGGCCCTGGCCACACCTTCCTGACCTCCAGGGACCCGGCAGCGGCAGGGAGGGGTATCGTGGGCACTGAGGGGGGCTCTGCTGAACAGAAGGACCGAGGAGAAGGGGGCAGGCCCGGCTGAGGGACCTGTCTGCTGTCTGCTTAGATATGCGGAGATGATTCCAAAGTGACGCAGTGTGTCTGAAAACGACGGAGCCTAGTACAGCAGTGTTTATGGCTCATGGAGTGAGTGTTCTGTGACAGGCTCTGGGCTGTTTTGAAGGCATCCGATCAGTCAATCATCACATCAAGCCCATAAGGTAGTATTTCCCTTCTTCAACAGACGAAGAAGCCGATAGCCCTTACTCAGCTAGTAAACGCCCACGTTTAGCATCAAACACCACAACCACTGCCCAGCTCCTCCCTGCAGTGCCTGTGAACAAATGCTGTCTTCCTGGAGCGCCACCCGAGCAGAGAGCACACTCGGCCGCTTTTATAGACGGCGGGGGGGGGGGGGGGGGGGGGCGGGGAGCGCACATCTTGAAAAAGACACCGAGGGCTCATTCCCACTTCACATTCCAAGCAACTATCTCTCCAACATGTTACTGTGGACATTGTCGAGCACCCAGGCAAAGTCGAAAAGACTTATAGCAAACACCCAGTGCCCACCGCATAGAGCAGTGATGGCGAACCTTCTGAGCTCGGCGTGTCAGCATTTTGAAAAACCCTAACTTAACTCTGGTGCCGTGTCACATATAGAAATCTTTTGATATTTGCAACCATAGTAAAACAAAGATTTATATTTTTGATATTTATTTTATATATTTAAATGCCATTTAACAAAGAAAAATCAAACAAAAAAATGAGTTCGCGTGTCACCTCTGACACGCGTGTCATAGGTTCGCCATCACTGACCTAGAGTCTACCTTCAACATTCCACTGTCTTTTCACTCCACATGTCTCTCCAAATATACATTCCTCTGTGCAGCCATTAGGACATCTTTTCAAAATAAATTTCATGTGTCCGTTCTCTTCCCCAGATAGTTTAGCATGCATATCAGAGTGGAGTTTTATATTGGCTTATATTTTATACAGAATTAACATGTAAAGAAATGTGCATATTGTACGTGTACCTTTGCATGAGCTTTGACCAATGCGCACGCCTGTGCCACCCAACCTCCAAGAAGGCGTGGAGCCTCACTACGGCTCCAGAAAAGGTCCTCACTCTTCTTCCCAGTCGACCTCTGTCCCTTAATCCGCAGAAGTAACCCCTGAGATGGCTTTTCCACCTTAGATGAGTTTTTCCAGTTCAGAGCTTCATCTAAATACAGTTACTCAGTATGTACTGATTTTGAAGGGCTTCTCACGGCCAGTGTAGTGTTTTTGGGTCTTATCCATGTGTGGGGCTCTGTCCATCTGGTACTCCTTAGTGCCGAGTAGAATTTTATCGCATGGACATATCGCTGGTCGTGTACCCATTCTCTTATTGGTCAACACCTGGATTGGTTACAGTCTTGGGCTATTGTGGATATAGCTGCTGTCAACATTCTTGTACAAGCCTTTTGGTGCATATATACTTGGGAAAATACTTAGGGGTGTTGCTAAGTCATAGGTTTGTTTAGAAGAAACTGCCAATCCCTTTCCCCAACTACTTGTACCATTTGACATTCCCAGGAACAATGACAAGAGGCTCCTTACCGCACACCCTGGCCAACAGGTGGTGGTGCCGCTCTTGGCAATTTCAGCCGTTCTGTTAGGAGTGTAGTTTTAATTTGCACTTCCCTAATGATGTGCTGTGCGCTTTTCCATGTATTACTGTCCTTTTGTATATCATTTTTTTGTAAATTTCTATTCAAATACTGTACCATTTTTAATTGGGCTGGATTTTTGAGTTGTAAATGTTTTTATATATCTTACACATCAATCTATTGTCAGGTACATGTTTGCTAATATTTCCTTGTGCTCTGTGTCTTTTTATTTTCTTAATAGTGTTTCTAATGAACTGAAGTTTTTAACTTGATAAAATTTAATTTCTTAATATTTTATGGTTATTACTGTCTGTGACCTGCTTAGGGCAACTCTGCCTATTCCTGGGTGATAAGGATATTTTATTTTCCTCTAAAGACTTTGTGGTCTCATCTTGTACATTTTGTTTTGTAATCCATCTCAAATTCATTTTTATGGTGTGAGATGGGACCAGACTTTTCCATATGGATGTCCACTTATTCAAACATCATTTGTCAAAAAGACGTTCGTTTCCTCATTGGTTTACTTTGGCACTTTTGCCAGAAGTCAGAAGACTATATGATATCGGTCTGTGCTGGACTGTGTTCTGTAGCATTGAGAAATCTGTCAACCCATACACTGGTTGTGTACTTTCTCAATTGCTTTATAGTAAGTCTCAAAGTCAGTAAGACATCACCAGAGGGAAAGGAGGTTGTGTGGTAAGGAGAAGAAGGTAAAGGTGTGATAAATGGTGATGGAAGAGACTTGACTTTGGGTGATGAATACACAATATAATATACAGGTGATGTATCGTAGAATGTACACCTGAAAACTATAAAATTTTATTGACCAATGTCACCCCAATAAAATCAATAAAAAAAGTATTCCTTGGGCCCTAGCTGGTTTGGCTCAGTGGATAGAGTGTCGACTTGATCAGAATCGAACCTGGGACCCTTCAGTCCTCGGGATGACACTTATTCAACTGAGCCAAACCGGCTAGGGCCCAAAGTTTTTTGTTTGTTTATTTTTGTTTGTTTTTTAATAATCATTTTACCTTCCCACTGGTAATGTAAGAGTTCAAGTTGTACACATCTTTGCCATCACCTAGAGTGGTCAGTTTGTAAATTTTAAACACTCTCATAATTATACAACAGTATTTCTTTGTGGTCTTAATTTTTGTTTTCCCAATGACTAACAATGTTGAGCATCTTTTCATGTATTTATTTGCTATATGCATATCTTCTTTGGTGAGCTGTGTGTTCAAATAGTTCACTCAGTTGTTTGTGTGTTTCCTTAATTTTGAATTTTGACGGTTCTTTATATATTCTGGAGAAGTCTTTTATGTGCAGATATTTTCTCCCAGTCTGTGGCTTGTCACTTCATTCTCTTAACAGTGTCTCCCAAAGTGCAACAGTTATATGAAGTCCATTTTATCAGTGTTATGCCGCTTATTCCTTGGATGTTGCGTCTAAGAAATCTTTGATAATCCAAGATCACAAAAACGTGCTCCATGTTTTCTTCCATAGGATCTATAGTTTCACCTCTTACATTTAGGTCCATATTCATTCTGAGTTAGTTTTTGTATACGGAGCGAGGTGTGGATTGAAAGGCTTTTTGGGCGTGGGGATAATTTGGATAGCCAGTTGTCCCAGCTTCTAAGGAAAGACTGTCCTTCCTCCACTGAATTGGCTTTTTGCCTTCGTCCAAAAAACAACTGACCATATACGTGCGGTCCTATTGCTGGACTCAGTGTCCTGTTTTACGGACCTGCTTGTGTGTCGCAGTGCTGTTGTAATTACTGTAGCTTTATAAGTCCTGAAATCAGGTGCTTAAATCCTCAAACTTTTTTCTTTTTAAATATGTTTTGGCTATTCTAGTTCTTTTATTTTTATATGAATTTTAGAATCAACTTGCCCGTTTTTCTCTTACTGGTTTCTAATTTAACTCCATGTGGTCAGACAACATACTTTGTATGATTTGAACCCATTTAAATTTATTGAGACTTACCTTGTGGCCAGATTAAAGTCTGTCGGAGCAACAGTTCAAGTTCATTTGAAATGAGTGTGTATGTTGCTGTTGTGAGTAGTGTTTAAAATGCCGAGGAGGTCATGGAGGTTGATTGCATTCTTCATATCTTCTGTTTTTACTACTTTTTTTTCTAGTTTTACTAAATGCTGAAACGGCAGTGGTAGGATCCTCAGAGTGATTGTGGGCTTGTCTATTTCTCCCTTTAATTCCATCAGTTTTGTTTCACGTGTGGTGAGCTCTGCTGCTAAGTAATACAGTGGAGCCTTGACTTACGAGTTTAATTCGTTCCGTAACGGAGCTCGTAACTCAAATTACTCG
This sequence comes from Myotis nattereri, assembly GCF_964212035.1. Classification (NCBI taxonomy): domain Eukaryota; kingdom Metazoa; phylum Chordata; class Mammalia; order Chiroptera; family Vespertilionidae; genus Myotis; species Myotis nattereri. Next base: position 41,424,267 of record NC_138079.1, read on the forward strand.
TATGTCAAATCAGTTGTGAACGAGTGAGACATGTGATGCTGGGCTGATGTTGTGGCGTTCTCTGTGACATTCGCTGTGCCAACTAGCGGTGGGGTATCTGAAGCTGGCTTGTAACCCGAATTTTAGCTCGCAACTCAAAGCAAAAAATCGGCCAAGAGACGGCTTGTATCTCGAAAAACTCGTTAGTCGGGACACTCGTAAGTCAAGGCCCCACTGTATACATTCATGATTATTACGATGAGTTGACCCTTTCCTATCATTATGGAAAGCTCTCTTTATATCAGGTGATACTCTGCCTTATGATCTGTTTTATTTAATATTAATATAGCCACTCCAACCTTCCAAGGTGTATTTGTTTGTGTGATGTATCTTTTTCTACCCATTTGCTTGCAATCTGTATGTCTAATTAAGGTACGTTTCTCAAGGGCAGCATGCAGTTGGGTTTTGATTTTCTTTCTGAGTTCTGACAGTCACTGTGTCTTAACTGGAATGTTTAATGTCCACTTTCAAAAGCTCCACCGTGCTTCCCAGCCTCCCACGAAGCCGCACCCTCCATCAGCCCGATGCCTTTCCTCGCAGCCGGCATCTGGGGGCTGAGGGTGACACATCACGTAGGGCTCTCCCCCCACTTCAGTCCCCCATGTTCAGGCACTCCCTGACCTGCTCATACTTAATATTTTTCTTTAGAAGCAGTCAGTTTTAAAACTTTATATCACCACAGTAATCACTACCATAAAATGGAATACTAGCCATAATGGAAGGTAACAATAAATATAGATATAATAGGAAAAAATACACAATTTTATAAAATTCTAGGCAGCCACTGCTGTTGGCTGAAGGCTCTGAGACTGAGCCCCTCTCTTTTTTAAAAAATATATTTTATTGATTTTTTACAGAGAAGAAGGGAGAGGGATAGAGAGTCAGAAACATCGATGAGAGAGAAACATCGATCAGCTGCCTCCTGCACACCCCCTAACTGGGGATGTGCCCGCAACCAAGGTACCTGCCCTTGACAGGAATCGAACCCGGGACCCTTGAGTCCGCAGGCCGATGCTCTATCCACTGAGCCAAACTGGTTAGGGCTGAGCCCCTCTCTTTGGAAAGAAATGGTGGTAAAGACACACCAGGCCCATCTGAGGCTTTCTCTTTGATGGGCTCAAAAGGCTTGGTATGACGTTGAAAGGCAAATGATGTGAATATATTCAAGGTCTCTTAGTGTTGAGGTTTGGAATGCCCCAAGCTGACCTTTAACCCTTGGCACCCCACCCTTTGAGAAGTGCTCTTTCTGGCACCTCTGAGCCAGCTTCCTGCGAGTCTTTCTCTCATTCTCTGTCACGTCCCTGTGCCTGGAGCATTGCCTCACACAGGGTTCCTCTCAACACACTCATTGCGACGGCCTTGTCCTTTGTCCCGTTAGACAGTAAATCCCCTGAGAGCAGGATCTATTCTAGCTCTAACCGTCTTTGTCTCACAGGCCCAGGAAATATTTTTTAGTTGAGTTAGAAGATGAGGAACCGTTTAGAGATGCCCTCCCTTTCTTGGGGGTGATAGTTCACGAAATGTAAACATGGGTTCTACTGAATAGCATTTTCAGAACCCGGGTACACCCCTGTCCTCTCATTATTGTCAATTTTTCCTTTGTGGTGTCCCTGCCTCTGCAGCTTCCAAGGGCCCTGATTTGTTAAGGGGAGCCCTGCTGATGGCTTCTGTCTTGTGCAGCCCTGGTGTCATTAGGTGGTTTAATGAGTCTCTGTTGCGTGCTAGTGTAACAGGAAAGTGTTAGATCCTTGCAATCCCCTCGTCCCCTTGACAAAATCCAGCAGGCGCATGAGTTTACACAGACAATGTTGAGCAAAAGTGCTCTCAGTCATTGTCAGGTCTTCAAGAACAAACTTTAAGGAAAATGAAATTTCGTTCTGAAGCTATTTATGTGCTTCTCTGCCACAGAGCAGCGAGGGGACACACGCTAGAGGAGTAACAGCATAAAAGTGAGACTCAAATGCACTGCTGCTGTGGGAAGCGCTCACAGAGCTCCCCCCCCCCCCCCAATATGCGGGATGTCTGCTTCAAAGGAAGATTCCGGAAACTAAAATCAGTCCTGGTGTGGCAAGTAGTATAAACACCACTAAATCCAATTCCCCACAAACAGGAACTCCTGTGAAAGAGAAAGAAAGCCAAGGGAACCAGCATGATCTGGGCACCCACAGGGGCCAGGCGTTGGTGCTCAAGGCCAGGCCGCTGGACGGCAGCCCCGGGCTCACGGGAGCTTGTTGGAAACACAGACTCAGCCCTGGCCCAGACCCACCCTGTCGGAACTGAAGGGCGGCCCCAGCACTGGTTTCACCAGCCCCCCGGGTCTTCCCCTGGTAAGAGGAGCGAGCGCGGGGGCCCCTGGCCTGGGCGTTCTGCAGACGTTATTCCACTTGATCCTCTTGAATCCGAACGAGTAGGTATTGGTCCCCATTTACCCACAGGGAACCTGAGACTCCGTGAAACTCGTGTGTCCCAGGTTTACCCAACCAGCAGTGGAGCCAGCAAACGATCTGTTGGCAATTGATGATTTTGCACTTGAATCAGGACTTCTCAAACTGTAAGCTGTAGTCATATTACCTGGAGATTAGATGCTCGATTCTGACTCAGTGGGTCTGGGGTGTGCCTGAGAGCCGGTATTAACTGGCAGGGCAGTCTGGGTAGCGAGGCCTCACCTGCTGCAGCCTGGCCTCACCTCGGGACGATGAGCCGCCAAGTCCTGGCAAATCAGAAACCCTGGGGGTGGGGCCCAGTGGCCTGTTTAACAAACCCTTCAGGTGATTCTAATTCTTGCTGAAGTCTGAGAACCACTCTCCTATTTCCATATTACAAAACTCAGTATTTGCAGGTCTGAAGCCAAGTGGTGCTTATATTTAGGCATGTGAAAGCCATTAAAAGAGAAACTGGACCAGGGGAAAAAAAACATTTACACCTGAATGGTAGCTTGCCTGAAGTGTTCTCCCATGAGATAAGGACACAGGACGTTACCTGGGCCTGCACACTGAGGGGCCCCTGTACAGCTCCCCCACATGCAGATGGAGGCCAGTGGGCCCAGCACTGAGTGGGAGGCGTCTTGACCAAGGGACACCGTGGTCTCTGGACGCGCTGGATCTGGTGTTGCACACACAGGAGAGGAGGCTGAAGTGTTTCCAAGAAAATATCTAACACTTGAAACCTGTAAATTTTATTAACCAACGTTGCTCGTATAATTTCAATTAAAATTTTTTTAAAAAGGAAAAAATATCTAATAGTGGAGGAACTATAACTACACTTATTTAGAGCAAAGTACTGAAAACAGCTTGGGATTTTTCTTTTTAATCTTGTGTAGTCTTAAAAATTCAGGTGCATTTTTATTTATGTCAAACTAACGTGTGTTGCTTTGATATGAGTAACATTTTAAATTATCATCCAGGTAAAAGGGGAGAGTTGGTGTTGCAGTGAGTCTTCTAGGCTCATGAAATTAGCTGCAGTGGAGAGACCTGACACCCAATGTCGGGATGGCTTCCATGGGCACCGGGCTGCCCGTGGCCTGGGGAGCTGAGGAAAGCAGTGGCTGAGGACGGGGAGCCTGAATGTTGTAGGCGGTGTTGTGTTCCCGTTTGGGAAACAGGAGGGTGTGTTTGCTGCTTGGCTGGGGTTTTGAGTAGTGTATTTTCAAGTGGTTTTTGATAACAGAGTAGACAGGAAAGATCTTTGATTTATGCATCAGATACTTTTGCCATCTGAGGAAATACTCATCAAAGTATTTCCAATAAAGAAAGATGGTGAAAGAAATTCTGCATTATACGCCTCACACTGTCATTTCATTACATGTAAATGAAGGGAGGGTCTTCAGGGACTCGTTTCCATGGCTCGCTCTCTCATCCAGCCTTCAAATGCCACCTCATCCCTGAAGTCAGGTCACATACATGAAAGCATTCATTTCTGTCATGAAGTTGTTGATCAAGAATGTTCCATCTTAAGAAAAAAGATTGCTTAATAAATCCATTTTGTAAGCTACGCTGATTATTTAAGAGAATAGTATTTTTCTTCATCTAAACCAAGTTTTTATTCCTTTTCATAATATTGGAGGGTGAGGAAGACACAAAACTACCAAACAACATAAAGCCTGAGTTAGAAAATTTTCATCAGAATTTTCTTCCATCAAAGCCAGAACTCTTCTGTATAATCAAGAATTGGCAGCCCTAGCTGGTTTGGCTCAGTGGATAGAGCGTTAGTCCATGGACTAAAGGGTCCCAGATTTGATTCTGGTCCAGGGCATGTACCTTGGTTACAGGTTCCCCGGCCTTGATAAGGTTGCATGCAGGAGGCAACCAATCGATATGTCTATCTCACATCAATGTTTCTCTCTATCTCTCCCTGTCCCTTCCCTTCCCTTCCCTTCCCTTCTAATCTCTTTAAAAATCAATGGAAAAATATCCTAGGGTGAGGATTAACAAAACAAACAAAAAAAAGAATTGAGAGTGGATTGGATTGGGGGCACTGCTGAGTTCGGATGAGCTGATGGCAGCCTGCATTCTGGCAGTGGAGAGATGTGAAGTGGGGATCCCAGATGTATTTAGAAAGGACTTTTACAGGAATTGATGATGGACTTGGACGTGGGGATGAGAGAAAAGGAAGCATCAAGAATGCCCCCAGGCTCACATACCAGGGTATCTGGTGATTTTAACTGTGACTGATAAGCTACCTCTTATCACTTTGTCATTCAGTTATGATAAAAGCAGACATTTCTACTAAATGCTATTCACATTCCCAAGGTGATTCTGAAATGCATGTGAAAGGAATATCTAGTATTTACTTGCTTGCTTATTATTGTATTGATCCTGGCTTTGACTCATTTAATTGCTAAAAGTCTCATGATTTTTTCACTTAAAAAGGATTGATTTTGACATACATTAAGAGGGATGTTTTCATATTGTTATTTTTGGAGTTTTTCTCCCTTAGGAGAGATCAGGGTTAGGGCCATAAGCTCAATCAATAAAATTATTAAAGTCAATGTATTAAGTAGTTACCTAGGCAGGTTTTCTACTTCTCTGATTGTCAGCTGCTGCCCAATTAGCTGGTCATGGTTTGAAGTGGAACATCATCTTTATGCGCAGGCCCAGGAGTCCCAGGGACCATAACCTGCCATTTACATGCACAACTCAGGCTGTTCTCAGTTCCTTTCATCTTGTTTACTTTCAAAGATTTTGAAATTATATTTCAGACTTTCAGTTTTTAGCCATCAATTCATATTCTGTTGAACATGTAATGTAATTTTCCCAATGTTTTTTAAATGTTTCCCACGTAGAGAAGAGTTAGAAGTGAAAGTCAATATGTATGTACCTTCTACCTTGGTTCTATGATATATTTTGCTCTATCATATCTGTCCATCTATCTGTCCCTTAATTCATCCATCAGTCCATCTTATTCTCTGATAGATTTCAAACTAGGTTGCAAACATCAGGACATTTTATTCTTTGGTATTTTAGCATGCATATTATTAACTAGAGTTTAATAGTTGTTTTTTGGGTTCTTTCCTTTTTTAGGTAAAAGTTATGTACAGTGAAATGTACAAATTTTAAGTATAGCATTCCTTGAATTTTGACAAATGTGTATACCTCTGTAATCAGACCCCGTAAGATATTAAACTTTAGCATCCCAAAAGGTCCCAGTTCTCCCTGCCTCCACTCGCCCTCACAGGCAACACCGTCCTGAGTCGTTGAACCATACAGTAGTTTTGCCTGTACTGGAGCTTTATACAGTGTCTACTCTATCGTGTTTGGCTTCGTTCACTCATCGTAGTGTTTTGGGGGTTTTTTTTCTTTCAATTTTATTTTGTATTGGTTTCAGGTGTACCCTCTGTGGTTCGACAGTCATATACTTTACATAGTGTTCGCTCAATATTTCCAGTATCCCAACTGGCACCATACATAATTATCACAACATTATTGACTATATTCCCTATGCTTTACATACGTCCCCATGACTGTTGTGTAACTACCACCCTTACTTCTTACTCCCTTCATCCCCATGTCTTTCATCCCCACCCACAAACACCCTCCCCTCTGGCAGCCACCTGCTCTCTCTGTGTGTCTATGAGTCTGTTTTAATTTTATTTCTTCTGTTCATCATTGTCATGTTTTGAGTCATCCCCATTGCATGTATCAGTAATTTTTCCCTTTTGTTGCTGAATGGGATTCCATTGCATCAATCTACCAGTTTCTCTCTCTTGTTGATGGACTTCTGGGCTCTTTCCAGTTTGGGGCTCCTTGGAACATTAGCAGAAAAGTGTTTTGTGAGCACATGCTTTTGTTTATCTTGGGTAAATTCTCGGGAGTGGACCTGAGTACCGAGGAGTTGGGTCATAGGGTAGGTCTATGTTTAACTTTGTAAGAAACTGCCAGACCTTTTTTCATAATGGTTGTAGCACTTCATTCTCCCTCCAGTTGTTTCACGTCCTTGACAAACTTTCCCTTCAGTTTTAGACATTCTGGTAGATGTGTAGAGAAAATACAAAGTTTAAATGATTATTCGCTAAGAAGAAAGCAGTCAGACGGCCCTGAGGTCGCACGCAGGCGCGCGCGCGCACAGAATTTGAAGTGCTTTTTAGAGCCAAGCATAGTCAGGTGTTTATAAACAAAGCATGCAGCACAAGGATAGCAACACTTGTAGGAACCTGCGGTATTGTAAGTAGTTAAAGGTGTAAAGCTATGAATTTCCTTTCCAAAAACAAGCTGGAAGCTTCTAAGGACTTGCTTTGAGGGCGGCATAGGCCAAGGGCGATAGCGTTCAAATTGCAGAACTTCCCTCTATTACCAAAGTTCCCAGTATTAAAGGTCCCCAGCTATTACCATACGTGGGATATTCTACGCTTCAGGAAAAATAACAAAAACACTGCACTCCAGAGACTGGCTGACATGGGGGCATTGAATTCTGATGGTTTTGCTATGCGTTAGAATTCAGGTAACAAAACCTATTGATAGCAGAGATTCAGACCTTCCCCAAAATTTGAAAACAAAAAAATATTTCAAACAGATGCCCTGCACTGACCCAGGGGATATTGTCCTCACACCCCAGTTTCACAAGCGTGGCCTGGGACTTACCTTCGGCCTCACTGCAGAGAGAGGAACGGGTTTTAGAGCTGGAGGAAGCTGGGTTTGAAATTGGGCTCTGCGCATGCTCGCTGTGCGGCTCAGGCAAGTCCCTCCCTCTCTCAAAACCTGAGTTTCCCTCTCTGTCAGAGGAGGGATGACCCTCCCCTCCCGTGAGTGCTGTACCGGGAGGTTGGGAATGTGAGGCCGCTGCACAGGGCAGTCCTCTCAGAGATGGCCTCTGTCTTTCTGCCCACAGTCCTCAGGCCCACGCGGTGCCCCAGGCTGCCCCTCAGGAATGCCAGCTACAAAACCGCTCCTCCCCTGTGTCCTCGGTGAGCTTGACTGAGAATTACAGGGAAATAATTTCAGTGGAATTGTTCGTGGCAAACAGCACCAGATGCTGACCTTGGTCCTTGAGTTTTGGCTAAGGAAGGATTCAGAGCCAAGACTCAGATACAAGCAGAAGCTTACTTAGAAAGTCACAGAGGGAGGTAGAAGTGAACCCTAGAAAAAGTGGGCCAGCTGGGCTGCGGGGACTCAGGGAGCAAGTTGCAGAGGCAAAAGAAGGGCCCTTGGAACTTGGGAGAGAGAAGAAGGTGCTCCCCTTGAGGGAGAACGGGGGGGAAAGGTGCAGATGTGCTTTGAGCAGCCAGCGCGAATGCTGGGTCCTTCATTGTAAGGGGTTCATCTGCTTCCTAAATGTGGGATTTTAGGGGAGATCGCAGGGGAGGATGCCCAAAGAATATTCATCAGCTTTCCGGATGTCCTTTCAGGGCGTGGTCTCCACCAGTTGGTGGGCACCAGGGCAGGAGGTCATTAGTCAGTGCAGCTGGTCCTGATGACAGCCAGATGGACCAGCTTCCTCTGGTTTGTTGCTTTTCTGAAACAGGCCTAGATGTTATCCCTAGTTTAACCTAACCTCTCTCTGTGGCCCACAGACCCGAGGCCTTGTTTCTAAGATCATTTGATGTGGGTCAGAACCTCATTTTCCCGAGGGCTTCATCCTTAAGGGAGTGGTCCCGCCAGGGAGTCCTGGGAGGCTCTTCTCTGGCCCTTGTTCCTCCTCTGAGGGCCTCCCACAGGACTGGCCACAGGCCAGGGGAGGGAAGTTCAGGGGAGGGTCCGAACTGCATGACCAGTGACATGAAAGGTCAGGGGGTCTAAACCACATGATCAAAGATATGCTAGGGGAGGAAAGTCCCACCCTACGATGTTTGCATTCCCAGCTTTGCCCATTGCTAGGCTTTCCACCTGGGTGACCTTCTGACCCGGCCTATCGTTCCTTCTCTGCTCCTGGCTGTCTGACTGCCTCCTATATCAGAACCCAGCCCATCGCTCCTGCTCTGCTCCTGGCTGTCTGACTGCCTCCTGTGTCAGAACCCGCCCATCCCTCCTTCTCTGCTCCTGGCTGTCTGTCTGCCTCCTATATCAGAACCCGGCCCATCACTCCTTCTCTGCTCCTGGCTGTCTGTCTGCCTCCTATATCAGAACCCAGCCCATCCCTCCTTCTCTGCTCCTGGCTGTCTGACTGCCTCCTATATCAGAACCCAGCCCATCGCTCCTGCTCTGCTTCTGGCTGTCTGACTGCCTACTGTGTCAGAACCCGGCCCATCGTTCCTTCTCTGCTCCTGGCTGTCTAACTGCCTCCTGTGTCAGAACCCGGCCCATCGTTCCTTCTCTGCTCCTGGCTGTCTGACTGCCTCCTGTGTCAGAACCCGGCCCATCCCTCCTTCTCTGCTCCTGGCTGTCTGTCTGCCTCCTATATCAGAACCCAGCCCATCCCTCCTTCTCTGCTCCTGGCTGTCTGACTGCCTCCTGTGTCAGAACCCGGCCCATCGTTCCTTCTCTGCTCCTGGCTGTCTAACTGCCTACTGTGTCAGAACCCGGCCCATCGTTCCTTCTCTGCTCCTGGCTGTCTGACTGCCTCCTGTGTCAGAACCCGGCCCATCCCTCCTTCTCTGCTCCTGGCTGTCTGACTGCCTCCTGTGTCAGAACCCGGCCCATCCCTCCTTCTCTGCTCCTGGCTGTCTGTCTGCCTCCTATATCAGAACCCGGCCCATCACTCCTTCTCTGCTCCTGGCTGTCTGACTGCCTCCTGTGTCAGAACCCGGCCCATCGCTCCTGCTCTGCTCCTGGCTGTCTGACTGCCTCCTGTATCAGAATCATTCACACCAAGCTGTAAATGACTCATGGGTTTAGACCTCCAAGAAAAAGAACTTTAATTCTAAAAGAATGTTTTCGTCTAAATGAATCGTTAGCTGTAAAGGGGATGTATATAGGAGATGTATAAATAACCTTCCTTAGGAAGCTTCAGTAAAAACGCCGCCCTGCTGGGTGTGCTCTTGCTAAGGGATCAGAGTGAGTCATGCCGTGGGGTCCTGGGCTGCCAATGCTGAGACAGCCACCAGTGAACGTTGGGCGGCTGGGCTATGGAGGAGTGTTTCTAGAGAGCCGGTCAGTGGCAGATGAGCCAATTCGGGGGGGTGATGGGGTTGGCGTGAGTGCTGTGTTCAGCTTCGAAAGTGCCAAATGCAGAATCCTAAGCACAGGAAAACCAGAGCCTCCTCCACAGATGGACCTGGTATCTCTCCTCTTCCCTCCGCTTTTTCCTCTACTCTCATCCCCACCCCTCGGGTGTGGGGGACAAGGTTCATTTTCATCCCAAAGGCAGGGTTGGGGTGTGCATACTGGACCTTGGGCTTCCTCTGTTTCCATCTGGGCAGAACATAAAGCCCACGGTGACTCCCCGGAGCCCCACAGTGCAGTCAGTTGGCCTATGGGGGCCAATGAAGTACAGGAGATGGTTTTTTTGTGTGTAATCTGGGGAGCCATGGGACTTTGTTTCTAAAGGAGAGATGTACTGTGATTCAGAGAGAAAAGCTAAGTGTTTAAAGATCACTTGCTTCTGAACTACAGCTGATAAACAATTTGCAAGGCAAAAGTTGTATTCATTTGGTATAGATCAAAAAGTCACACTGCACTCAATAGCTTTGTAGCAAATGGTTTCTATCTGTAAAGGAAAAACAGAGCGGCTATTCACAGAAGAAATAAAATGGTCCTGTAATTAGGGAATAAATGAGTCACAGCCCTTAGTCACATTAAGATCTCACACAGGCTGGCCATGCAGTTGTTTCGGTGATTATGTGGAATGGGATGTGCAGAATAATTCATAGAAACCCCCTATCTTAACACTTCAGTTTCCCATGATTATTTTTCCACGGTTCCATCCAGCTGGGACATTTTACCTGTATGTGACACACAGGCTCTGACGGTTGGTATTGTTAAACCACCCTAATCGTCCTTCCTAGACAGCCCTACACACGCACCTGTCTTTTTTTCCCGAGTTAACATACTCTGTTCATTAGTGGCTACAGGTGTTAGCTGGTCTGAGCTACTAGCAATAGATGGATTCAGCAGGAAAGCAGCTTGATTATAAGTGATAGAGCTTAATGTGCCCCAGTAACAGAGTCTCAGTTATAAACACACGAAATGCAGAACCCCAAAGAAAGCAAATGTATTCTTTCCTGTGCTGATTACTTCATCCATCATATGACACTGATTGAGCATTAGCACAAAACCACCAGCACAGAAAAATTTGATAATGAGGAAGAACCAGGTGCTAAACTGCATCTAAAGTTCAGCTCTCCTTGTGATGAAACATTTGTAAATTGATCCTGCCTGTAACCAAGCACTTGAAGAGCTTTCTAGGAAGGTTTTTGGAAGTCCTAGGCTTACATTGGTATTTTTATTTTACAGAAAATTTTATAGTAAGTGTATATCACAAGCAGGCTATATATTAGCCTTATGAAAGTCTTACATTTTTGCTCTGGCTTTTTTTCTTTCTGCATTTCTGCAGACTGTCAGGATGAGAAGAGCTTTCTGGCGGGTCAGGGGTCCTGCTTAGGAAGTGTGTGCTCCGAGCCTCCCCTGCTCTGGGCTCAGCATCCCCTGAGTGTCTGGATGTAACAGCATTTGTAATAGTACTACTTGGTGCACAGCTTGCATCTGTTCATGTTATCTGTGCAACTTCTTGCTCTCTTGAAGTCTTCAGAGCTTTTTAATGAAATTATTTGGCTGGAAATATAGCTCATGCTGTATTTTAAATCTCTTTCTCTTGTTTTATTTACCAAACTTTCGAACAACTTTAGATTCACAAGATTCATCGAGATTCAGGAGACAATTCTCAGACAGGTGAGAATACTTCAGTTTCACTCTTTTACACCCAGGCAGCATGTGTGGGGTCAAGTCTGAAACGTACTCTGACTTGCTCAAGCTATCAGAGGGCTGCAAAGCCAGAACAGAAGCAGAATCCCTGGGAGTTTTTTGAATATCCATTCATGGCAACCTTTTCTACCCACTGCCACCCCTTCCTGGTTTTCTTTTGCTGGCGAGAGACCATCATACAGATAGAACTAGAGTGGGAGAGTGGCCCAAAAGTCCAGGGGGTGCGCTGTTGTCACACCATCGCAGTCCTCCCTTGCTTAGCAGCGTCAGTGGCTGTACAGTTAGAACATGGATGGGCCCTGGCCTGGGGGTCAGGAGCCCTGCCCACCAGCTCAGCTCCCTATTCCTTCGCCTCATAACTTGGGCAAGACTCTGCCTACTTGACCTTGGTTTCATCAGCTATAAAATGATGACTTTTACATTTGAAAGGCCTGGAATTCTCTGACTAGAGGGAAAAGTGCGTCTACTACCAAAGATTTAAAATTCTTATTCTTGCACACATTCTCTCCCGTTAGCGCAGCTGTTCTCACCTGTGGGTCGCCACCCCTTTGGGGGTCGAACGACCCTTTCACAGGGGTCGCCTAAGACCATCGGAAAACACATATATAATTACATATTGTTTTGTGATTAATCACTATGCTTTAATTATGTTCCATTTGTAACAATGAAAATACATCCTGCATATCAGATATTTACATTACAATTCATAGCAGTAGCAAAATTACAGTTATGAAGTAGCAACGAAAATAATTTTATGATTGGGGGTCACCACATGAGGAACTGTATTAAAGGGCCGCAGCATTAGGAAGGTTGAGAACCACTGCGTTAGCGGCTTCCCAGCCACTAACCCATCACGTCAGGCCCTGGGCTGTTGTTGGGTCCCTCTCTTTGGTTCCAGGGTGGACCACACTTTAGCCTCCTCAGGAAGACTTCATGTGCTCTTCCTGAACTTTGGTTTCTTTATTTGTAAAGTGAATTAACAGTGTTCATCTGGTTGTTATGAGGATTAGAGGGGAAAAATGTACATTACATCTATCAGTGCCTGGTGTTTAACTACTTAGCATCCTTCTCCCCACCCATACCTTTCCCTTCTCTTTCTCAGCTCTTCTCTCTCAGATGTTTTAGTTTATTCCTTCTAACACTTACAGCAAGAGTATTATTTTAACTCACTTAAGGGCTTCTGGGTGCCAAAATCTGTTACAAGCATTCTCATATCCTTTGCAGTGCCCAGGATTGCCTTGCACATAGTAGACACTCAGTAAGTACTCACAAAACATTAAACCATCCCATCCCATCTTAAAAAGCATGGGTTCTCCCATTTATTAGCTCTTTGACCTTGAGCTACCTAAACAATCTTTCCAAGTTAAATTTCCTTGTCAGTAAAATGGGAATTGTACTGTGTAGCTTTTAGAATTGTTGCAAGACCATATAAGATGTGTCTATAAATATTTAGTAATAAATATTAAAGTAAATATTAAAATATTAAAGCACTATCTCTGATGCACAGTAGGTGCTCAGTACATGGTAGCTATTTTTAAAATTGGTGATACTGTATCTCTTTTGCCATTGAGTACAGCTATCTAAAAGTTCTTTATTCTTCTTTTTTCTGTTTTTGAAATTCATTCCACAAGTATCTGTTGAGAGAATGAATACCAAATTCTTGTGTTTAAATGGCCAATACTAAAGGATAATTTCTCAAACTTCAAATTTCTATTGCTATAATTGCTCTTAATTTTAGCTGAGATAAAATTAGGAAGAATAAGCATTATCTATCTTTGAATAATTTCTGATAAATGATTTAGGATTCAACAAGGCAACCTGGGCCAATAGCTGTGAAACTAACCTCCTACTTTACTTTTATTTAGAAACTACATTTTGAGGAATTCTTATGCTCTTTAATCTTGCATTTAATCTTAAATCTTCACTAAGTTCAATGTAATTAAAAACAAATGTTAGGAATGTATATGATTAATAAGTCCCTGAATAGGCCAAAAACGAATGTCTTGCAAGTGATCAGTTAGTCTCTGAGGGTTCGAAAGACGCCATATGATTTTAATAGTATTATTTAAAATGCCACCACCTATAGTTGTCTTTATAAAGAAATACCGAAACTCATATTGAAGGCTAGAAAAATTAAGGCAGAGTCTGGAAGACAAAAATAGGCAAAGGGATAGTAAATGTTTTATGTTAGATCATTTAAGGCTATGGTGTGCAGATTAATTTTATAATATTCTGCTTTTCACTACATGCTGTAAAAATATAATTCAGGTTTAGTTACTGATTTAACCATTTTTAGTCAAATCAGATTTTTTAGGACACTAAAGTAAATGGTTAAAAAGGTGATCTAGAAAAGTGTCTAAGGCATCTTATTACGTGAAAACAGCCAGTAGGAGAACAGCGTTATAACATGGCCCGTGTGTGCCTAAGAAGGGGTGTGTGCAAGCGGACAGGGGAATAATAGTCAGCATGCACTAACACTTCGCGGGCACTGCCCCAAGTGCCGTCGTGGATTAGCTTGTTTACAGCAGCCTATGAACGAGATGCCGTAACTGTCCTCACTACACAGATCGGGACACGGGAGGAACACCCCCAGGGTTACACAGCTACTGGTTGGATAATGGGGACTTGAATTTTGCCAGTTTGGCTCTGGAACTGGTCCTCTGAACTACTATACTCTCTTACACCTCTCTCTCTCTCTCTCTCTCGCTCTCGCTCTCTCTCTCTCTCTCTCTGTGCCACTAGACAGTTCTTTAAAAAAAAAAATAATTTCTTTTTCTCTCTCTTGAAATGTCATTTATTGGGTCTGAGAAATGCCGAAAGCTGCATGTCTGCCTCCCGTCTCAGCGCAGTGGAGGTCTGTTAAAGTTTCTCTCCTTGCTCATGCGTGGTCCCCACTGGAAGCATACACCTTGACCATGCATGTTTCTGCAGCCACCTCTGCAGCCCTGGTGTTTTTATCCCCGGTCCTCACTGCTGCCATGCACTGCTGCCTTAGATCTTGCAGTAATGGAACAACACATTCCCTGCCCCACACCCCCCTCCCCGAAAATGGGACAAAAGTGAGAGTTTAGTTTTTGCAAAGTGTTGAACTATAAAACTTCTTTTTCTTCTCTTCCTTCCTGGGATTGGCAGTTTGCATCACTTGATGAAATCACATCCTTAGAAGAACATAGAAGACAATCTAGAGCAGCGGTTCTCAACCTGTGGGTCGCGACCCCTTTGGCGGTCGAACGACCCTTTCACAGGGGCCGCCTAAGACCATCTTGCATATCAGATATTTACATTACAATTCATAACAGTAGCAACATTACAGTTAGGAAGTAGCAACGAAAATGATTTTATGGTTGGGTCACAACATGAGGAACTGTATTTAAAGGGCCAGAAGGTTGAGAACCACTGATCCAGAAGCTCAACTTTTCAGGAAAAAAGGCTTACAATTGGTCTAACTTAGTTTCCCAAGAAAAATCAACTCTGTTGATTTCACTAGTATTTATTTCCTCAAATATAATAAGAACCTTCCCTATCCAGTTAAGTGTATTTGTACTTCAGATCAGAATGAACTCCCCAAAACTTCCCCTAAGTTTTAATGTTTATTTTAAAGAAGAGTTATTAGTGGGGAAAAAAGAACCATTGATCACGAGCCCATTTCCATGACGTAATGTGATGCCACAAGGACAGGCATCGTTCTACTACTAATATGGTGGAAAATTCTGTGTGTGGTGAAAATATGAAGAGAAAATGGTTTCCTATTTCTTAAAAGTATTTTATAGTACTTAAGAAGTGACCTTGATTTTCTTTGGAGAATGACAGGGAAATGTGTCCAGACTTCACCTGTGAATAAGCTGGTAACTAACCACTCCCCTTACTCATCTGGAATCCTTAGAGTCTCATTCATTCAGATACAAGAGCAGGAGGAGGGAGTCCGTTGATGTGAAATCGATATCATCTCGAGGCAGTGATGGTAAGAAGTTTTTCAGATTTTCTTGACCTTTTTAAAACATAGAAAGTGACAGAAGAATATATAAAAGAATTCCTCAGCATATAAACAAACCCCAAGGAATAGAAAGTCAGCAAAACTGGCTTCTTCACCATAGGCAGTAGACTTTTTAGGCCTTTTAATCATTTTTTTCTTTTTACAGTCTTTATCTTTTCTTTGAAATGACTCGGTGCTTGATCCTTGATGGCCTAAGGTGTGCTGGACCATAACCACCAGAGCAGCGCAGTTTCTGTGGCTGGGTCACACGTGGGTGCTAGTGGCAGAGAGGGGACCAGAATCTTGGCTTCCCAACTCTACTGCAAACCCAGTTTTCAGTGTACCTGTTATACACCCTTACTGTCCCTTAATAAACTGTCCCAGATAAACTGAGACAGAATTTAGCAAAATACTTTTTTAGTTCAGTCAGGCCTAATTAATTCATTGGATTTGCAGGCGGATGGGAAAGTCAAAGATGGTTCTGACATGTAATTCCTCTGTGCCTGAGAAGATAGAAGTAATATATACAGAAACAAAGTCTCCATGTATGGCTAGGTGGGGGTTGAGGAGAAGATAAGTTTTATTTTAGTGGAAATGCCAAAGAAGCTAAAATGCAAGACTTCTACTCAGGGCTAGAGACATGGATTGGGGAGCCCTAGAGGGGACAGACGAAGAGCCATGAACAGAGGAACATTCCTAAGGTGTGTGTGCGCGCACAACAACAACACAGAAGACCTGAGTTCAAGGCTTGAAAGTACACCCTCCGTGAGAGGGAGACGAGGGAAATAGGGCCAGTGCAGAGAACAGGGGAGCTGGGAGTGAACCGTATGGACCCAGTGTCACGTGAACCAAGAGCAGAGGAAAGTGGAAGAAAGGAGATGCTAGCAGTGTGAGTGCTGCAGAGATCAGAGAGTTCATGAGCTGAGAACTCTCATTCAGTTCGTGTTTATTTAGCAAATGAGGACACGTTCTAGAGGTATGAGGAGGGGACGGTGAGTGACAGGAGGGAGAGAAGTGGGGTGGTAACTTAAGGGGGTAAATGAAAAGGCAAGTGAGGGATTTTTCAGTTCTTCAGGTCACAGTGGGAAAGCTGAGTCTGAGGGAAGTGGCTGGACTAGAACTAGAGATGAGATGGGTAACTCAGAGAGAATACATCACAGGATACATCACAGGGCATGCAAGGGGTTGGGGCCAAGAATGTAAGGAGGTGGACTGAAGTATTTTCAGACGGACTGAGGGTGTAGATATACACCATTGTAGATGGGAAGGGTAATGAATGAAGGAATTTCAACTAGATAGCTCAGTTTTCAGTAGGGTTTGAGCTGTGATTGTCTCTACAGAGCGTGGGAGTGGAGGCTGCGGAGTGTGCAGTGTGGCTGCTCTGGCCGCAGAGAGGACCACAGGGGGCTGAGCCGCAGGCTGCTCTGTTGGTTATTGGCTAGATTAGGTGATCCCAGCTATCACATACAGATTCTGTCTCTCAGAGGAGTGGTAGGAAAATGAGAACAGTGCTTTTAAAGTAAAGCTTCTACCTTTTGAATTTTGAACCACATGTAAGAATTACCTATTCAAAAAAGTAAATATTTTAAAATGTAAGTTTCTGCAGATTAGAGCTAGAACCACCAGGGTTCTGGGTATTAAGAACCTAAAGCTCAGAGGTGTGGAGTGCCTAATTCATACTGAAGGCGCTCATTCTCTCCCCCCTCACTTGCCTTTCCATTTACACACCAAACCCTGGGCCGTGCCTCCCCTCCCACACTGCAGTTACCCAGTTACATGGCCAGTGGCTAAGGACTGAAAGTGATGGAACTGCCCAAGATGGGCTTTGGTGACTTACAGGGAAGTGAGTCCTGTGGGATCATGCAGCTCTTGGGGTGGGGTCCAGATCCCATCAACCTTCTCTAAAATTCCATTTGTGGGCTGGGACTCATAGGCCTTCCTGCCACCAAAGTTCCAGGCCAGACCATCCTTTCCAAGTAGTGGCCAAGCTGTTACCCTTTCAGGATTAAGAGATGGATGAATTCATTGCTTTATGGGGGACGGTAGTCCTTTGAGAGCCAGGCCACTAGTTCAGGATGGGCTTCTTCGCTGCACTCAGCCAAGTTGAGCACCAATACCAGACACAACTTTCTTGACTTTTCCCCAGCGCCAAGCCTGCAAAACCGTCGCTATCCATCCATGGCAAGGATCCATTCCATGACCATCGAGGCCCCCATCACAAAGGTGAGTGGCAGCTGCTGTCTCTACAGTCAGGGTCACCCAGCACTGGGCTGTTTTGGAGATTAAATGAATGACATACCACGATATCATAGAATTTACAGTCTAGTAGAGAAAATAGATATTAAACACAATAAATAAATATAGTTGTAAACTACAAAAATTGCTGTAAAGGAAAACAGTTTAAGAGGAAATTAGATTAGGGCCCTATTTTGGGTGGTGAGAGGGGTGATCAGGAAGGGTCTGTTTGTAGAGGAAGTAATGTTTGATGTGAGACCTGAGGCATGCAAAGACATAGAAGACGAGAAGGGAGAAGAGGATTCGAGGCAGCAGACACAGCAGAGGGTGAAGCCTGGGGTGAGAAGGGGGACCAGAGCAGTTGAGGACCTGAAGGAAAGTCAAGTGGCTGGATCTGGAGAGCGGAGGGAAGAGATGGTGACATGGAGCTTGGCAGGGCTCAGTTCATTCTGGCCAGGTGGGCCATAAGGAGTTTATATTTCCGTTTTGGTGCAGTGAGAACCACTGAAGAGTTTAAAGCAGGGAGTGACATGATCAGATACGCAGAGAATGGATTGGAAATGGCAAGCGTGGAATAAAAGCAGCCAGTTAGGGGGCTTTTCCAGAATTTCAGGCAAGAAATGGTATTAGCTGTGCTAGGATTATAACAGATTAGGGAATATTTAGGGGTAGAATCAGTTTGACTTGGTGATTAATTATATTGTCAGGGTGGGGAGGTTAAGTTGCATGATATGGAAACCAGAGCCTCTTAGACTTTTAATTTGAGCACAGGGTGGACAGGAGTGGTTTTCTACTGCAGTGTGGAAGCCAGAGAATGGAGCAAAGCTCCGTGTCTTGTTTTTGTTTGTTTGTTTACTTGCTTGCTTTGGGGAGAGAAGAATGAGTTTGGTTTTGGACATGTAAGGTACTCCCATGGATTTGTCAGGTAGGCAATTGAATACACAAGTCTAAAGGTCAAAAAGAGTTCAGAGCTGGGATGTAAATTTGAGAGCCCTTGGCATATGGATGATGTGTCCAAAGTCATGGAAATGAGAGCTCATCTCTGGAGGCCTGTAGAGTAAGAGAAAGGCCCAGCATCAACCCCTAAGGAACTCCACCCTGTAAGGGAGCTGGAGGAGAACGACCAGCAAAGGAGCCTGCAGAAATGCGGTCAGTGAGGTGGGAGAGATGCCAAAAGGGGTGGGGTGAGCAGCATTCCTCAATAAGAAGGGAGTGGTGGCGTGGAGGCACCAGTCACTCAAAACAATGTGTCATCATCTGATTTCTTTTGGATTCCAGGTATATGGGAAGTTGAATCCCAATGACCTCAAATTTTTTCTTTCCTTACTTCCTTAGGTTATAAATATAATTAATGCAGCCCAAGAAAACAGCCCTGTTACAGTAGCAGAAGCCTTGGACAGAGTTTTAGAAATTTTACGGACCACAGAACTGTACTCCCCACAGCTGGGCACCAAAGACGAAGATCCTCACACCAGTGATCTCGTTGGAGGCCTGATGACTGTGAGTGATGAGGATAAACCAGAGATTAATGTGCTCAGCTACATGCAGCATGTATTGTTACCTATACTTGCAGAGTACTTATACCTGTTGTATGGACAAACCAGGAGCATCTGCATCAAAATTTCTGTGGTTGGCATTAGTTAAGGAATCTTGCATTTATCTTTCTGTAGGAGCTTTGCAAAGCTGACTGACCACAGCAGGGGAGATAGTCCTTCAGCATTCCTAATATACAAAGGCGATCCTAGGCAGTTGGTTGATATGCATGGCCCTTGTCTTTCTTCCCTTGACCTGGCACGGTATTCAGTTGAGGTTATGGCCAGTCTCCTTGGATCTCAGGTTCTTTATCTATGTAAATGAAAGGGTTTGTACTTAGACTACAGCACTAGTTTCCAGAATCTTAGCTGTGGAACCATTTCTTTCAATAAAAGCTTCTATAGAAGTTCCCTCTATAATCGGATAGAGCAGAGGAAGCTGCTCTGGTTTGGTGGGGAGGGGAGGAGCCTCCCCTGCCAGCACACCACCACCACCATAGTAGCTGATTTCAAAAGACTCATCCTGTTTTGCTATGATCTATTTGGCCATAATCATCTATCAGCAAGTGAAGAAAATTCAAATTATTCGTCTGTGCTTCTTATCAGAGGTGGGAGCTGGAAGAATCCTTTGGGAGAAAAACAAAGTCCAAGGGTCATCGATGAGTTTTATTTTAAAGGCTGAGCATTGACTAGCTTTCTAACCCATTCTTCTTGTTCCAACTAAAAATCTCTGATGAGCCTGCAGTCTGAGCAATCTCCTAATTACTACTTCCCTGCCCCAGGGCTGGCCTTTGTTGCCCCATCCCAGTGCAGAGCAGACTTCAGTTAGAGAGGGCAGCCAGGGTCTTTCAGGAGGGTGGCCCCTACAGTTCAAGTCCAAAGGATTCCCACTGCTGCCATACCATCTTAGGGCTCCTCTCCAGGTAATGCTGTGAGGAACCAGTGCAGGATTCCACCTCTTTTTATGAAGCATTAGGGAAGAGGAGAAACAAAGGCAAAGAAGAAACAGAGGAATTCCCTGTGATATCTGTCTTAGAGGAGGGGCCATTGTAACTTCTCTTTTATTCATTTGTAAAAAATTAAACTCTTGGCCTAAAGATCCAAGGTGTGACTTCAGGGGAGCCCTTCATTGACATTTTAAACCTTAGCACACACTTTCTAGGGATGACAAACAATTATAAATTATACAAACAAATATAAAGGAGCTAAAAAATTAGGTACTTGGATAGAAGATGAAGGGAAGGAAACTGAGATGCAAGAACATCTGGAACTAGTTCAAGTCCAGGAGCCTAGTAAAGGCCGAACATTGGAATCCTGCCCACTCCCTATGCCAGTGATGGCGAACCTATGACACATGTGTCAGAGGTGACACGTGAACTCATTTTTTTGGTTGATTTTTCTTTGTTAAATAGCATTTAAATATATAAAATAAATATCAAAAATATGTCTTTGTTTTACTATGGTTGCAAATATCAAAAAATTTCTATATGTGAAACGGCACCAGAATTAAGTTAGGGTTTTTCAAAATGCTGACACGCCGAGCTCAAAAGGTTTGCCATCACTGCCCTACACTGTCTCTTCAAAGATCTCAATCTAGAAACTTTTAAAAGTTAGCAACAATGCTCATGTTGCTAAATAGAAAATGCAGTTGGAAAAAATTAATTCAGATATTAGTCAAAAATTAGCTCAAGCTTTTTAAGGCTTTACATTAAGGAATTCCCAAATGTGGCCCATGGCTTTGGCTCCCTAAGAAGTAAATCAAATAACACAGTCCCTATGAGAGTAAGGAGGGTCCCTTCAAAATCAAATGCATCCAAACCAAAGCAAGTTCACTTCCGTGATTTCACAAATGTGGCTTCAAAATGCCAGAAGAGAAAGATGGCATGAGAATAAGCCAACTCACAGCCCAGGTGTGAGACAGAATGCAGTCATTTCCATTTTATTCTCAATTCTCCACCTCCTGAGGCTAAGAGCCATGAAGGGAGAATATCCTGTGTCTTGTAGCTATTGTTCTGATTTAGTTTCGAGCTTCAACTTGGGAGTTCCAGATTGACTGGGTTACTCATTATTTAAATCTCTTTGGCTAATAAAAGAAATGAGAAAATAATGCCGGCATATACAACATGCTTCTAATAGCACCTTGCTTTATTCCAGGATGGCCTGAGAAGGTTGTCAGGAAACGAGTATGTGTTCACTAAGAGTAAGTTGCCATAGAACCATTTGTTACTTATAACCTGTCTCTAGCCCAGGGGTGGGCAAACTTTTTGACTCTGAGGGCCACAATGGGTTCTTAAACTGGACCGGAGGGCCGGAACAAAAGCATGGGTGGAGTGTTTGTGTGAACTAATATAAATTCAAAGTAAACATCATTACATAAAAGGGTACGGTCTTTTTTTTTTTTTTAGTTTTATTCATTTCAAACGGGCTGGATCCGGCCCGTGGGCCATAGTTTGCCCACGGCTGCTCTAGCCTGTGCAGTCCCAGTGTTGTGGTTATTTGGGTGGGGGAGAATCTTGGTGTTACTTCCTATTGGTCTCATTGCAGTTTAAGCATTTCTATGTTCTACATTTGATACCAGGTCTCATAATTAAAATTACTTATCTGAACACTGTCAGAATAAGGATTGGACATTTCTATATGTTTAAACAGACTGTTAAAATGAATTGTTTTTCTGTTTGGGGGCCTTGGAATTTAGTAATCTAAGAGAAGAGCCCTGAAGTGAACATCCTCCCACCCTTAGAGTTCAAGACTTTCTCTTTGTAGTAGCAGATGAAGATGACAGATGCTCAAGGGCACCCAGGATTCCACAATTAACCCTCTTTCCGCACCCCCCCCCCCCATCTGTTTGCTCAGATGTGCACCAGAGTCACAGTCATCTTGCAATGCCAATAACCATCAATGATGTCCCCCCTTGTATCGCTCAATTACTTGATAATGAGGAAAGTTGGGAGTTCAACATCTTTGAGTTGGAAGCTGTTACACATAAAAGGTATGTAGCTTCTCTGGCTGCTGGCAGAGAAGACTGATGGCCAAGCTCAAGACTCCACGTTGGAAACTTTGAGGGAGACATGAGCCCTTGCAGAGAGGCTGTTCCTTTCATGCTGTGCTGGAGGGGTATCGCAGAGAGGAGACCATGGCCCCTGACTGTGCTCCTTTATGGAGAGAATTAGTGGGTGAGGTGTGGGATCAGCCTGGTGATGACCTAGGATGAGGAAATGCTGAGTCCTTTTCACATCTATGCAGGTCATTCCTTTGTGCTAAAGAGGTAAGAGCTCCAAGTATTCTCAGCCCCAGACTTGTTGAAGCCCCACCTTACAAAATGAGTTGGAGGGTACTGGAGACTTTTCTTTTTATTTGTCCTATAGGCAGGGCAAGGGTTAGATGACTCAAAGTCCTCTTCTGTAGTAGGGGGCTATTTCCTCCAGGGGTTAGTCTAGTAGGATGTGAATGCCTCGCACCTGTAAATAAGTAACATACGATAGAACTTCGCTGAGACCACACAAGCCATTCCTCTTGTTCTTAGGCTCAGTCACTGCCTCAGGGGACACAAAGGAAGTACAGAGCTGATGTGGAAGTGGAGATGGGGAGGAGGTACCAGGAGCCTTTCTTGGCTGTCAGATCCACTGAAGAGTTTATGACTTAGAGATAATCTGGAAGTCATTCAGATTGACCACTGTTGAGGCACATAGTTGCAAGAAGTGGCCAGTGAGGAGGAGATGTGTTTACACCCCAATGCATGTGTAATAAGCATCAGAAGAAAAATGCCTCCATTTCTCAGCATCATCAACGCAAGCAGTTTCTGGACCAATGAATACAACGAATCAGGGTTTGTCTTCCTGTTTTCCAGGCCATTGGTTTACTTGGGCTTAAAGGTCTTTTCCCGGTTTGGAGTATGTGAATTTTTACGCTGTTCTGAAACAACTCTTCGGGCCTGGCTCCAAGTGATTGAAGCCAACTACCACTCCTCCAATGCTTACCACAACTCCACCCATGCCGCGGATGTCCTGCACGCCACCGCCTTCTTCCTGGGAAAGGAGAGAGTGAAGGTAGAACTTTGATATCATGATCTAGTTACTTACCTAGACAATTTTTTTTTCTTTTGCTACAAAATTGGTCATTTGGTGTTATAAAGACGTAGCCTTTTCTCCTAGCCCTCCCCTACCCCGAATGCCTAAAGTAACTATTTATGCCACTATTGAGTCCTCTAAAGGCCTAGCTGATCTATGAACCCATTCTCCAAGTGTTTACTTTGTGATACTTACTTAGAGGACAAGATTTAATTATTATAACAAATGGTTACTAGGTCTAGTGGTTAACTTTTAGGATCAGAATTTGGCCATTGGTAAATTATAATCCAGATGGTGATGAGTTCTTTCAGCACTGCACATTTGCATACATATGTGTGTGTTGTGTAGGAATGATTGTGTATATCTTATATTAATAACTGTGTGTAACTCTGACAGAGTTCCATGTCCCCTTGTCTTATTTAGAAACCAGTACTGTCATGTACAGGTGCTGATGTGTAGGGTAGCGATATGTATACCCCATGTATACATATGGGCAAGAGAGCCCCATCTTCCCCACTTCCTGTCACCATTGGCACAATGAAGCTTGTAATTCCTTTGCTAAAACTGAAGCTTAGACTGTAGATACCCCTGGTAGAAGTGCTGTATAGAGACTGAAATTCGTATCAATCTGCAAATGCCTGACATTATATATAGATATATATAAGCTTAAAGGCCTGGTACTTAAGGAAAAGCATGTAGTGAGACAGGTAGAGGGAACAGGAATGGCACCAAAATGGAGACAGGGGTACTTTTTTTCTATTTTGCCAAATGCTGGTATTCACTTTCATCAGCAAGAACGTAAAGAATGTGTTTCAAGAATGAAGCTTTTGAAGATTTTGTCTCCTACTTTAGAAATTCTAAATGTGTGATCAGAGGTGATATGGGCCTGTGTTTCCATAGCACCTTTGAGGACCTAAGACACCTCCAGATTCCCACTCCAGGTTCTCGTTCTCAGTTTTACACTGCATGGATATTGTACAGCTGAGGTCCCCACTGCCAACTGAGGACAGGGCTAAGGCATAACTCCAAAACCAAGTGATCTATAGCTACTGCAGTCTTGAGTTAAAGATGAACCTCACTTAAGCAGAACCACTCTAGAAAAATACAGATTAAATGCTTGATAAATTAGGTAATGCTTAGTCACTTTATTATCTCCCTCCCCTAAAATAAGAATTTTTGTTTACATTGAGAGTTCTGCTAATGCATTCAGACTCTAGTTGAATTTCTCAAATAGCAATAGAAACAAGTCTAAGACTAGTAATACTCTTACAATTCAAAAGACATTTTCCCACTCTGTCACCCATGCCAGAGAATCAGAATTTAGGAACCTTGGAGAATTGGGCTCGAAGGGGCTCCTGAGTACAGAAGCTGAGTCAGCAGCCCACTGGTTAGTCCATGTGAGGAACTTCAAGTGAGATTTTTCCCTGAGGCCTTTTCCACCTGACCTGGTGCCACTGATGAAGAGTCAGGAAAAAATGTTTTTACCAAATTCCCATGTCATCTGTTACTCCTAATTTCTGTATACCTTAAGGCTAAAGTTCTTAATGTCTCTGTTACATAGCTGAGCCCCGCCACATCCTCAGCCCCGCCATAGATATGCCCTTCAGTTTGCGATGGGCCCTGTCTGCTCCCCACTTACCAGTTCCCTGGAACACTGCAGTGCGAGTCGGATAACCATGACCCTTTTGGTCTTCTGTGTGAATGAGTAACTGCAGACAAGGAGCTGTTCAGAGGCCGATCTGAAAGGGAGTCCAGTCTGGCCAATCTGCCTGAGTATGATCCAGTTCATCTCCTGCTAGTCCAAGGGGTAAAATATGCAGAAATGTCTGTGCCTCCCAGAGTTCGGTGGGGAAATTTTCTCCTGCAGAGTGTCCTCCTCCCCTAGGAAGGGCCTTGCTTCTCCCACATGCTCGTGAGCAGGCCCAGATTGCCTTCCCTGTCTCCCCCATTTCTTATCAGACATTGCATGATTAGACAGTGCCCACCAATACTGCAGGGCATGGCCTCCTATTGGTACCTTCATAAAAGTACCAGATCTAGGTCAGCATGAGCTGGAAGAAAAGGCACGTCTCATCTGATGCTTTTTGTGTTGTCTACTCCAGTTCCATGAATCTATTTCATTGAAGCATTTTAAAATTAGCCCTAGATTGTAAGCAAGATTGAACCTACTCCAGGAGCACTAGCTGAGGACCCATGGGTCCCACTGCACAGGTAGAATCGGTAAGAGTGGAGCCCATGTGGGGGCAGCTCTGGGTCATGCCTGCACCTGCAGGTGACCATGGCCTTTCCTGACCAGCAGCAAAATGGGGCCATGTTTGCTTGCTCTGAGCATTACAGAATCACTCTCTGAGAAGAGCTTAACAGAATAGCATGGACTGCTGTCCCTGCTCAGGAAACCTGCTTGTGTGGACTGGGGCCAAGCCAAGATTGCCCACTAGCTCCAAATCAGGATTGGAGATGGAAATGGCTCCCTTCCAGTGGGGAGAGCTTCAAAAAAGGTTTCAGGTCTGAGCTTCAGACCCATTATTCCTTACCTGTTAGTATCAGTTTTTCCTCCCACAGCCTGAGAGCAACTTGGGAATAGCAAATATGCCCACCCCTCCAGCCTCATCTTGGGGATCGCTTTCTCCTCATTCACTACCCTTCAATGATGCTCTGTTTCACCTCAGGAGTATCATGTAGGCTGTTGTTTCTTGCCTGGCAGGCTCTCCCTTGACACATCTGCCTAGGTCAGTGGTCGGCCAACTGCAGCTCACGAGCCACATACGGCTCGTTGGCCCCTTGAGTGTGGCCACAAAGTTTCAATCGCACTGTACGTGCGCGCCTGCACATGGTATTTTGTGGAAGAGCCACACTCAAGCGGCCGCAGTTTGCGGACCACTAGCTAGGTAATTCCTGCTTATCCTTCAGGCTTCAGCATAAAAGTCACTTCCTTAGTGAAGCCATCTCTGCCTACCTGCTGGACATGTAGCCATTAGCTACATGTGGCTAGTTACATCTAACTGAAAATTAAATAAAATGAAAAATTCAGTTCTTCAGTTACACTGTCACATTTCAAGTGTCCAGTAGCTACATGTGAATAGGGGTTACTGTACTGGGCAGTGCAGACATAAACATTCCCATCACCACAGAAAGCTGAATGGACAGCGCTGCCCTAAACTAGTCCAGGCCTCATGGTTATACTCTCAAAGCTTCTAACTCCCTTCTTAGCACATCTCACAGTAGGTTACTTTTATTGGTGTGGGTTTTTTTTGTTTTATTTTTGTTTTACTAATTTGTGTCTCCCCCAATAAATTATCAACTCCATTAGTGCAGAGACGATGCCAGTACAATTCATCACTGTAGCTCCAGCCCTCTGCATGGCAGCTGGGCACCCAGTCAGCACCCAATAAGTGATTATCAAATGAATGAATTCATAAAGGACAGTGTCTTATGTAACAGTAGCCCATTTGATAACTCCTTCCTAAAGCTGTGAACTGAGAAAGCATTTGTATCCCCTGATCTCTGCTTTGTGTTCTTTTATAATGAGAGCTTTAGAAAGAGGGCTACCCTTTTTGCCTTTACCACCTGCTAGCCCAGAGCTGAATCTTGTCCTTAATAGCAAGAACCCCCTTCACCTCATTTTCCTGGGAAAATTCTGCTCACTCTTGATCTTGTACTGCTTGGTTCTAATCCTTTTACCTTTGTGTGGAGTTGTGTTGTATCTGTGCCATTTACTGCCACACTCTCACTCTTTTCAGAAGCATGCAAATAAAATGAGTAATATTTGTGGTTATAGGCCACGTTCTGCTCTGCCACCCCTGGGAGAGAATCATGGCAATACCACATGGCAGGCATTGAAAAGGCCTATTTGGCTTCTTCCTGGATTCGGGGCGGGGGTGGGGGGTTAGGTATCCATTTTATCCCTCCAGATAATTCACAGCACAGCAAAGTGATGCAATGTGTGCTAGACAGCCTCTCAGCTTCGAGGAAGTCAGAGAAGGCTTAGTGGACTGGGGAGAACATTTTTATAATCCCAACTCCCCAAGTCTGCCCCACCCAAGAGACAAGGATGAGTAAAAGTCCCCTACATCCAGTAGGTAATACTCAACGTTGCCTCCCTCACCCCAGGGAAGTCTGGACCAGCTGGATGAGGTGGCAGCGCTGATTGCTGCCACAGTCCATGATGTGGACCACCCAGGAAGAACCAACTCTTTCCTCTGCAACGCAGGCAGTGAACTTGCTGTGCTCTACAATGACACGGCCGTCTTGGAGAGTCACCACACAGCCCTGGCCTTCCAGCTGACAGTCAAGGACAGCAAATGCAACATCTTCAAGAACATTGACAGGTCGGTTGTACTGGGCTCCTATGCTCAGGCTTGTGAAGTGTAAGTAGGATACTCAGCTTCCCTAACTTCTGCAAGTATTTAGTGTTCTCCTGCAGCGGTTCTCAACCTGTGGGTCGCGACCATTGGAAAACACATATAGCATATCAGATATTTACATTACGATTCATAACAGTAGCAAAATTACAGTTATGAAGTAGCAACGAAAATAATTTTATGGTTGGGGGGCACCACAACATGAGGAACTGTATTAAAGGGCCGCGGCATTAGGAAGGTTGAGAATCACTGGAAGGAGAAGGGGAAGTGAGAATACTTTGTACCATTGTGTCGGATAGTAAAATAATAACCTTGCCCTTATAAACTTAACTGTACTTTTCAGGCTTCTTTCATCTTTTTTAAATCTCATTTGGTCTTCAATGAGTTCATGAAAGTGTTTTATACAGAGCAACTCTATGAATATTGACTACAGTACTAATAACTATAATAGATATTTTTACTCTTGCAGGAGGACATCTGTCTTTTGTGTAACTCAAGGAAAATGTATCCTTCCCTGTCTTTCCCTAGCTCAATTTTTGGCCACTTAAAATCCTAACTCATGAGGAGACAGTATCAACAGGTCCCAGCAGGGCTGCTGGAGCCCAAGCACTGGACAGGTTTCCCCCTAATGGTTGTCCTCTCTTCGGGGGAGAGTTGGCCAGGTGTGAACAGATAGGAGCAGTTTCTCCTGCCTGCCACACCCTGCAGTCAGGCTCTGTTTATTTCTCACAGAACACCAGCCAGGCTGGGGAGCAGGCTCCTGGGAGAGGGCCGTGTACAGAGAGCACAGAGCTCACTTAGGCCTCAAGCCCACTCATCAGTCTCAAGGGTTGTTTTTAAAACTTTCACAGAAAGAATTCTTTCCAATAGCCAATTTTATTCAGCTGTGAGATGAAAAGAACTGGACAGTAATCTGGGACAGGATTGCTGCTCCATCCATTGTAACTTCTAATTGTAATTTAGAGGATTACTTATTAATGAGAAAACCTTCTTAAAATGCCATCACAGAAAGAAATAACAATTCAGTCTTGCAGGGCATTTGGTCCTGTCGAAGACATTCACTGTGATATGTGATCCTCACCAAAAGGTCCTTGAAACTTGGTCCTGTCCACAATGCGAATAGCTAATATAGATCCTGCTCTCCTGTAATATTCGAACTCCAACCCATCTACCTAATCCTATGTGTCATGACCAGCTAGGCTACCGGTGCAAGAAAGGTCATTATTGGCAATACAGCCAGTACACAATTATTAGACCAATAAAACATGTATGGGCTGTTTGAACCCAGGGACATTTCTGAAGTGTGGACATTTTGGACTGGACCAAAGCCCACTAACCATTCTCTATGCAAGCGGTTCTCAACCTGTGGGTCATGACCCCTTTGGCGGTCGAACGACCCTTTCACAGGGGTCGCCTAAGACCATCCTGCATATCAGATATTTACATTACGATTCATAACAGTAGCAACATTACAGTTATGAAGTAGTAACGAAAATAATTTTATGGTTGGGTCACAACACGAGGAACTGTATTTAAAGGGCCAGAAGGTTGAGAACCACTGCTCTATGCTAAGAATCATGATGTCTGCACTGCATGCCGTAGGGCAGCTCATCAGGTGCTATACCAGCCTTGTAGGGAAGGAACTTGTCATTTCCTTCCACCTCAGCCTCACTGTTTTGATGTTGCCAAGAGAAGGTACAAAGGAATTACCTTGTAAAATAGGTGTCTACCATGGGACAGGTATATATATATTCCCAAATCATATGAGGGTCAACTATCATTGGGGAAAATGGAATAGTGTCAACAAGTCCTGGTTTCATGGGAAGATGAGCAGGTGAACTATTTTGTGATTTGCAGTCATTTCTTAACTCTGTGCCCAGCTCCCTCCTAGATTGTGGGAAGTGAGGTGAAACTGTAGCAGAACAGTTCTAATTTGGGACATGATGTGAACAGGGCTCTCTGTCTTCTGGTTATTTTAGGAACCATTATCGAACACTGCGCCAGGCGATTATTGACATGGTTTTAGCAACAGAGATGACAAAACACTTTGAACATGTGAACAAATTTGTGAACAGCATCAACAAGCCAATGGCAGCTGAGGTAAGCATTTCTCATGTAATAAGATACATCAGAGTATATTTCTACTAGAGCCTACTCTGGCCTCAAAGCATTTTCTCTCTCTTGAATGCAAGGTGGTTATTTGCTTGAAGTTGGTAAGAAAGAGCTGAAAGTACTGGCCACTTGTTTTCCTCGGGGTCAAGAATAGATTGACAGTGTCCACAGCAATTCCGAGCTCCTTGAAGGAAAGGCCCTGGATAAAACCAGTGGTGACAAAAGGAGGTAGACCCAAAGAATAGGATGGAAGGAGCCTGCCAGCAGCACACCAGCATAAACGGTGCTATTTAAGAGATCCACGCCCTTTCTAATTCTGTTCTTTGAGCTGTTAGACCTCAGTGTCAGGTGTTGTAAAGATCTGTATTCCTGCTGGTTTGCATTAAAAGCATATCAGTACCTAAAGACTATAGGTACTGATTGGGAGTGACTAGTTGCAAACAAAAGACTAAGTTGTTTTTCCTCTAAAATTTACTGATGTACCTTGGACCTGTGTTTAAGTCCCTATAAACTTGAGATTGGGGAACATGGATAGAAAGTTCCCATCTCTTGTTTAAAATGAGATAAACTGCCCTCTGAAACCATGAAGCTGTTCATAGCCCATAAAGTTAGAAAAGCTTTTTGCTCACTCCTGTTGAGCGGGAGAGGTTGTGTATGTGGATAGAGTGTGGACGTCTTAAAAGTAACTGGATGATCAGTAAGGAGACTACCTGTGTAGGACCCCATCACAGAACCAGCCTGGATGGAGGGACGGTGCCCACCTCACCTGTGTCCCATCTCTCAGGGGTTCCACAGCACACTGCCAGGGCCCCTCCTTCCACAGAGGACTTATGGGGGTGGGGGAAGGATCTGGGGATTTAGGGGAGAAAATTATAGAGAATCATAGAATTTAGTGTTGGGAAGATCATCTATCCAAGTAAGATTTACTACTTATTGAAGTAACTATTGTAAGCAGTATCTTCCCAATGGTAAGTAATCAAAACAATAACCTTCAGAACATAATTCTGCCCATTGATGGCCTACTAAATGGGCCCAGTCTCAAAACAAACCCTTAAATGTCATGATGTCTTTCAGCTTGGCAGAGCTCTGGAGAGCTAATTAACTGTTTTCACACAATCAATTCAATGGTGTCTTTGAAGGTAGAGAATAGCAATCTTCCAGACTTTGCATAGAACAGGTGTGTTATTGCATTCATGTAAGCCTACTCATGGACCTGGCTGCTTAGTTCATAACCACTGACATGTATGACCAGTCTTTTTAAACGTGCTGAACATACCTGTTCCTACCCTGCCAACTTTTGCTCCTAGAAACCCCAAAGCTTATATGGTTCACACTCCGTACTACCCAGTCAGAAGAGCAGCCAGGAAAGCATACGTGGACACATCCACTAAGAGAAAAAAACAAAGTAGGAAGAGGTGGGTGAGTAGGAGTGAGAGAGAAGGTCACAGGAGGGAGGGAGCTGGCAGGTATAACTAGAAATAAATGAAGAAATAACTGAAGGGTCACAAGTATGTGTTACTCCCCCATCTTTAATGTGTTAAAAAACAAAGTTTTGCTTTTACACATTTCCTGATAAAAGTGGGAGAAAAGCTCTTCTCCTTTAAGATTACAAACCAAATTACTAAAAACAAAACTGCGTATAGCAGTCCCCTCTGGGAAGTGGATGGAAGTGAGGTATTAGGTGGGTGTTGACAGGAACATTGACCTTGTAAACTCCTAAGTTTTTATGTTGCCTGAGGGTTAACAACAATATATCGGTATTATATATAAAATCACTGATGGGAAAACTGCCTTCTCTGAGTCACTGTCATGCCTCAGTGTGCCCTAGTGGATTCATCATCATCTTGAACCAACCCTCATCTGGCAATGTTTTCCAGGTTGAGGGCAGCGACTGTGAATGTAACCCTATTGGGAAGAACTTTCCTGAGAACCAAATCCTGATCAAGCGCATGATGATTAAGTGTGCCGATGTGGCCAACCCGTGCCGCCCCCTGGACCTGTGCATCGAATGGGCCGGGAGGATCTCTGAGGAGTACTTCGCACAGGTACGTGGCCGCTGTGGGGAAGCTTTTCCTCTCCTGGAATGGTCTGGTGGCATAGCACTCCCGGGATTCTGTCACTTAGTACATGACTCCCCCTGGACGGAAGCTCTGGCTCCCCCAAGAGACTGATGTGGCTGGTCATAACCAAAGTCTCTCTAGTGGAAGAGAAATAAACTTAGCCTTTGGAAGTATCTTTTCATCCTCAAATTGTTAGATCCTGAGCTTTCAAAAAAACTAGGAAAATCATTCATTCATTCACTAGGTTATTATCACCATGGTACATTATGGGGAAAACAGACATAAGTCATGGGTAGCTCATAATGTAGAAATAGGTAGGTCCACACAATAGCTAAAAAAAATAATCCCTAAGGGAGGTCTATGTTAAGTGCTGAGAGAGTTCAGAAAGTTTTTTTTCCTAGATAAAAGAGGGGCTTTGTGGAAATGATGTTAGAGCTGTTTTGTTGTTAAGGATTTAGAAATGTGGAAATAAAAAGGACTTTCTGGGAGAACAAAGCATTATGAGCAAAATTAGTAAGGAGGGGGGAAATCACAATTTTTACATAAGGAGAGCAGCAATATCTAGTTCACTATGGCAGTACAAAGAAGAATTGAGAGAAAAATCCAGAAAGCAGTAGACTGCAAGATGCCATCTGAAATACAGGCCACCTTCCAGAGAAGAGGCTCTGAGGACTGATGTGTGTATATGTGCGGCAGGAAGACAAACGCACTAGTAGCTACAAGTAATGCAGGGGGAGGGTCTCCACGGGTGCAATGTACCTCTGAGGTACATCAGCTATTAATAACGAGCTGATGACATCTCAAAGGGCCAGCGAGGGGAATGGCCAGCCCAGCACCCAGTTAGTTAGCTGCAGCCTTCAAGGCTGGGAAGAGAGCCCCTGAATTAAAGAAAAGTAGGACAGGCAGTTCTGGGCTTGCCAGAAAGAAGAGGGGAAAAACACACACCCAAATAATCTTTGAACAACAGTGGATATTTCAAGGCTGCTGGATCGACTAACCTGAAATGAGCAAGCTGAGCCCACAGCCAGTCGGAGGTTGTTAACGGGCTTCCCAGGACCCACAGAGAGGACCTGAAACCTACTCCCAGCTATTCTTCACGTGTGTGAGCAGGAAATGGGAAGAACCACGTAAAGTTCTTTAATGTAGCTCCTTGTTTAGGTGTCCTTTTCCCAGAAAGGAATGTACTACTGTTCACAAGCCAATGTGACCTAAAAATCAAAAGTTACAAATGAGGCCTCTGATCAGCTGGCCTCGGACTCAACACATCACCAGGAAATATGGATCTTAATATTCAGCTCAGTGAATTACGACCTTACACGTATAAACGTATAGGCCAATGTGCAAAATACTCAGATTACACATACCTTGGGCGAACTGCATGACCAATACCCAAATCTGGTACACAAACCTAGCTTGTCAATCACTCTTTCAAGTAAAAATAGTTTTCCCTGAGGAAAAAAGGCTGGTTCAGCTGGACTGCATGCATGCTTTCCCACAAGACAACCAGCAACGTGTGGAATGCAGCACAAGGGCTTAAGAGTATTTTGTCACAGAGTATTAAAAAGATGTAACTCAAAGGTCCAAATTTAGAAAGATTAACCCTTTGCGGTCGTTTGTCTACTCTCAGCCACCAAAGCTTTTTTACCGTTCCGGTCGTATGTCTGCTCTCAGCCACCACATTAAGGAACCGTACGAATTTTAACTCTATTCATTCATGTATCAGTTCATAATTTCTCTGAAAGCTCTTAAGTGTCTAAGCGACCTTGTCACGAACCAAAACATTGCCCCGACGAAACTCAATATAAACAAACGCGGTCGTTCCACACTCGCCATGCAAAACACCGTGGCGAGTCAGTCGCCTTTTGAGAGTGAAGAAATCGACAAGCTTCGCAGAATTTCAAATAAAGCTTTACAAATTACATTTAACTGTAATTAGGCATTCTCGCTTGTTAAGATATTTCAAAATAATACTCCAAAATGGCAAAAAGAAAGTTACCGAAAGAAGTGTACTGCGAATCTGAAAGTAACGATGAAGAGTTTTATTTTGGCACCTTGAATACTGACTCTGACGTAGAAAGTGATAACGTTTGTAGTGATTCTACTAGTAGTGACATAGTTCCAAAAAAGAATTAATAAATCTTGTTTATCCTTCATAATCTTGCATGTTATGTATCACTGCTCTTTCAATGGAAATTAATTCCGACCAGTATGACACCCATGTCCAAATTTAATACGACCGCAAAGGGTTAATTCTTACTGCTTCAGTGAGGATGTTTTTAAGTAAAACTGGCTTTCTTTTTAAACTGCAAGCAGGTGACAGTGAATAATACAATGACTGGTGATACAATTATGCTAAGGTATCAGCAGTTTTACCCATCATTGCTTCTGTACTCTCAGTGTAAATGTCAATTCGTATTATTCATGTTATTAGTATTACTTTGAAAATAGTCTTGCAATAGTGAAAATAGATCTCAGAAATGGGGGGTATGAACCCCGAGATGATCGATGCTTCAGGAGGGGTGGTGGTATAGCATAAGAGACTTGAAAGTCAGAAGTCCTGAACTGAGTTACTGCATCTCATCAGGTAATCGACTTACATATACCCCAGAACCTTGCTGAGCCTATTTTTTCATATATACGACTGGATGATGACCTATTTTCACAGGGTTGTTCTGAGATACTAGGTCGCACAGTAACCGTTCCGTGTGTGCCCTAGAGCCCTGTGAGTGTTCTGTCTTACAGACTGATGAAGAGAAGAGACAGGGACTGCCTGTGGTGATGCCAGTGTTTGACCGGAATACCTGTAGCATCCCCAAGTCACAAATTTCTTTCATTGACTACTTCATAACAGACATGTTTGATGCTTGGGACGGTAAGATAGTTCTTGTTTTGTCATCTACACAAAATATTATCCTTTATGATAATTACCTTTAACAACATAGACTGGGCCTAAAGATATACATGAAATGTTTTGTGTATTTTTTTTTTAAGTCAGCTGCCCGTGACCAGGTTATGGTGGGGTACTTGTGTACAGAAGATTCAATGAATGTTTGATAAATGGATAAATAAGTCTTTACCTCTTCAAAGGACCTCTTCCAAAGCTTAAAGCAGTTTTATTCTAGCATTGGAAAAAACTTTAGAAAGAACACAAAATGTATTAAAAGTCTACCCTTAATCACAATTCTTTTAGTAATGGCTTTTCAGTTTTTAATTAAAAGGACCTATCTGTATTTTAGAAACTAATGCTGTGTGTTCACGTGCAGCCTAAGGTCTAAACTAGGGTACTTCTCCTGCAATTCTGATCCCAAATTTGTCCCACAGAGCCCTGGGATCTAACTTAACAAGCTTCTTTTGATTCTTTTATGTCCTTGCAGCCTTTGCACATCTGCCAGCACTGATGCAACATTTGGCCAATAACTACAAACACTGGAAGACATTAGATGACCTGAAGTGCAAAAGTCTGAGGCTTCCATCTGACAGCTGAAGCCAAGACAGAGAAGGGGACCTCTTTCTGTCAAGGGCATGTGAATCCCAGTAGTGTAAACGAGAGGCTTTCCTTTATAATGAAAATGACAAGTGTAGGTCAAGGAGCTAATGTTTAATATTTGACCTTGAATCAAATAAGTCCCCAGATTTTATTTTTACAAAGATATGTTCTTTATACAAGCAGTGACAGAACAAATACACGGCAAAACCCTTTGCCATGCTGTCACCCTGTGTGCCCTCATCAACCATGGAGATGAATGACTGTAACTAGCAGGACATACACAGCACAGACTTGGTGCCTCTGAGCCCATCTCCCTGGATGGTGACCACGTAGTTTAGATAGTGTTCAGCTCATATCTTACCATAAAAATCACCATCACTGTTTAGCTTGACTGTTTTCCTCAAGAGCTTTGGTCTGGAGGATTCATACTATCTAAGAAAAGAAACTATATATAAAATGAAGAACTAGGACCAAATTATTGATAAACCAGTTAGCTTCACTGGCTGTTTCTTCTGATTGATGTTATGACACCCAAGTTAGAACCCAGCCTTGTCCTGTTGAGTGCCTTCTAGACTGGTAGCAGCTGCCTATATCCCTCTCTCCTATAAAAGGCATTCATCTTAATAGAAAGCCATCCATGATGGGGGAGTGACATTTTGTTTGGGGGACTCTATGAGATCCCCTTATTTCTGGTTATCAGAGGCAGTCACAAGGCACTATAGTATTATATAAAAGCCATTAAATCTAAATGCCCTTGGACAAGCTTTTTTAAAAAAAGAAAAAATTTATATACATTTGCTGTTGAAAATTTTTATGAAATCTAAATTTTCTGGATATAAGTCAATCAAGTATGTTGTACCATGTACCATCTCTACGTATATATTTGGGGAGGGGATTTGGGAAGTTTCAAGGTTCATATATTTTTAACCTATCTGTATTTGCAATCATGCCATTTTCCTTTAATGATGTAAAAATATTGCAAGATGTGTAAATATATTAGAAAATAGACATATGGGGAAACAGTAAATACTATTAATTGTATGCTAAAGCTTCTAAAGCACAAGTGCATATTTTTATACAGCTCTTTTCACAACTTTCTGTGATCTACATGAAGTCGGACTTGAGTATTTTTCCTTTCTTTTATCAGTCAACCCTTCTCTATAAACTCAGTAAACAAAATATCTTCATTTTTCTTCCAAATTCTTTGTACTCCATGCTGCATTTTTAAGAGGTATAAACAGAGACTGAATTAACTGAATCAGTAGTTACTTTTTTCAAACAAAAATTGGAATGCAGAACACTTGGAATTAGTACATGGGGAAAAAAATGTCTTATCACTACATAATGTGCCAATATTTTTTTAATGTTTTATACCAAAAAATGGAAACATATATGACAATTCCATGCAAAGAAGTGTATCTAAATTATTTTAGGTAAGAAAACTTGCTTGGTCAGGACAGCAGCTAGCGTTGTATTATAATGCTGCATTATGTAAATGATGAAAATGTTTTTGTGAGATACTTGTAACTAAATTCTTACAGCCATTTTTCATTTCCAACAGCTATTTTTTATTGTACCTCCTTTTTGACCTACGTTTTTCATAACTTCAAATTTTCGGTTTAGTGTCCTTTATTTCATGAGTCATACACTTTGTTTTCAGAATTCAGGGTATCAGAATCCCATTTAAGGAGCTAAATACTTTGCCTAGGCTTCAGAAGCTTGCTTGAGGCGAGGACAATCTTTTCCTGACCATCTCTCTTTCAGTTATATTTGGTAAGTAAGAAACATTTATCAGCTGCGTCACATTTTCTATATGAATGTTGCAGCTTATTCAGTGGAATGTCAAATTAATTTCATATTAACTCAAATTCTTTAAGACTGCCAGGTACTAAAGCTTCAAAATAGTTCTGCTCTTTATCAGTGCATGTAATCTACTATTGTGTAATCTGAGTTGCTACCTAAATAATGCATTCCTCCAAATAGTCATTTTATTAGAAATGTGATGTGGTCTTTCAGATGGATATAAACTATTATAATTGCCTCCTATCCTGAGTTGTTTACTAAAACATTCTGTGTTGAGGGGAGCTATATTAACTTAGGAAAATGCAATCCTATCTAATACAGAGAGAAGTCATATTACTACTACTTAACCACAAGGAAAAGTTAGGTTATCTGCACCAGAACAAACAACCCTATAATTTAAATCATTCTTTACTTCCAATTTAAAATTTGCTTGCCTTCAGGAGTCTTGTGGGCAAAGAACAAGCCTTACCCGTTCAATCAGAATCTCACTTGACGAGAAATAAAAGGGATATTCCAAAGTTTAGGCTTTTGATTGCGATATGAATACAGCCAGAGAATGAGGTTAATAAGGCACACTACATAGTGTTACTTGCAACTAAAATAGCATTAAAAACTAAGATGGAAAAAAAATGTACATAATTGTATTCTTCTAAATTAGGGCATTCATGAAAGCAAAAACCAGTCCAGTGAGTGGGTTGGAAGCTTCCCTCTAGACCAGTGGTTCTCAACCTTCCTAATGCCGTGACCCTTTAATACAGTTCCTCATGTTGTGGTGACCCCCAACCATAAAATTATTTCCGTTGCTACTTCATAACTGTAATTTTGCTACTGTTATGAATCGTAATGTAAATATCTGATATGCAGGAGGTATTTAGGCGACCCCTGTGAAAGGGTCGTTTGACCCCCAAAGGGGTCGCGACCCACAGGTTGAGAACCGCTGCTCTAGACACAGTTTTTTATGGCAGAAAACTAGAGTATGTAATAGATTGATTTGCCCTGGTAGTATTGGCTCCCAAAACTCACCTGAGGTTTGTATCACTCCATGTGAACAGAATACTATCACAAATTACTAACCCAGAACAGATTAGGAAATAAAGCAGTTAAAAATGATGAGTTTCTCATATAATTCACAGAATATGTCATAGAAAACAATTTTACAAACTGATGACCTAATGTAAAATTTCCAAAGAAAAACTGCTAGCTAGTAATGAAGTAAATATTAAAGCCTAAAAATGATTCTGAGATATTTAATCAAACTAATCAACCATCTGATGCACTCAGACCAGAATGCATGTCTGCCTGGTGTTGGGATAGTAACCATGCTGCACCTTCAGGATAAAAGATTAGAAAGATATTTCTGCAATTCCTCAAATATGCCACAAATAACAAGTTGTTGGATAACATTCATGTTCTTCTATTCTGTAATGGAAGGAACAGATTTTAATATATTTCTCTAAAGCTATTTTCATTATAAATTAAAAAATAACTGAAAATTATTTGCTCTTCCTCACATGGTAGTCATGTAAGTATCTTTGATTTGTCTTTAATGCCGCTCAATGATGACAAGGGAACAGAGCTAACACATTACAAGGCCTTACCTCTCTGGGCCTCAGGTTTCTCATTCATAACATTATGGCACTGGTCTGGCATAGATAACCTCAGCTCTTCCGGTCTTTGGAGGCAGTTGTGAAAGCAGCTGTCAAAGGTAAAAACTAGTAAAAACAATTTATAAAGATTCCATCAAGAGTGTGTGTGTGATGAATAAGTCTGCAGAAAAATGTTCTTTGAGAAGGATCAGTCCTCTGACACATCCGTCACCTTGCACTTACTTTACTAGAATTCTTTCATCAACAGTTTAAATTTAATAACTCCACTACTAAACTCACCCATTTTTAATGTGTGGAACACTTCTTAATTTTTATCCTTTAGTACCAAAAGGGAGAAAGAGTGCTCTGATATAAAGCTGATGAAGATGATTAAATCTCAGTGACTACTGCAAGAAACTACCTAAGTGAAGCCTGTCTCAAGCATTTCATTTCTGAGTCAATGGTAAGATGAACCAGGCACTTTGGACTGCCGTCTCTGACTGGAACACTATACTCACCTAGCTCTCACCCCTGGCATGTAAGAGGGCAGCGGCTAGTGTAGTACCAATCTAGCCAATAGCTCTTCAGGCCAATTCACACTGAGGAGAAAAATACATCCTCGTAAGATTCCTACTGATTTGAGTTTATAGGAATTTTAGTAGCTAGAACTAAACATAAAAAATGATTTAACAAATTAGTTGGCACCAGAGATTCAAATTTGCTCTATAGAACCTTGACAATTAGTTATTAAAGATGAGAGGAATTTATAAGAGAAAGGATATATTTAAATTTATCACAAGGATTCTTAATCAAATGGGTTCTAATGATAACCAAAGAATAAAAAACTTATAATTAAAACCACAACTTTACTGTTCTGTTTGAACCTCAGAACAGTACTCACCGCTTCAGCAGCATATGTGCAATTATGCACTCTCCATTTCCTACAGGGAAGAAAGTTCTCGGGAGAGCTCAAGGTTTACATTCAAGTTATGCTACATCCTACCTCTTCCTCAGTGGGTTTTTCCTCCCAAAACACCTTCTATAATTATCATGTATACTTATTTCCTTAAATAAAATTTTAAAGAAATGAAAAAGGATATGTAAGCTATTCATTTGAGAACAAAGGTATTTCAAAATCCAAAGACTAAATGAAAGAAACTATATGCAACTTAAAAAAATTTAATGATGAATAAGAATTGAATTAGAGGTAATAAAATTATACTGAAGAAAGAGGCTCTGAGTACTATGCTCATTTACCACAAGCTCATAATTTCTGGGGTAAAATTTTCTAAAGCATAAATTTTTTAAATTGTAAGGACACTATGGTATACTTTTATTCTGTATCAACAGATACTTGTATTGTGATCTGAAAACTTCAACTTTTGAAAATTCACTAACATACTTGTGGTATATTCTTTGGTGGATGTACTCACACCTAACTTGTTGCTGGTTTGCATCCCCCCCCAAAAAAAAATAAAGAATTCAAACAATCAGAATTTTATAAAGTAACAAGAAAAAAATACATTACACATTTAAGTGAGTACATGTTAATGGTTTTCAGAGTATTACCCTATATTTGATGTTCAAGTTCATGCACATGTATTCTAAATTCCTTAAACTAGGCAGCAAGATACAAGTCACCATTCTCCTCTAATTTCTGAAATAATTTTAAACTGCGCAATCCAGATTCTCGGTCTCCATTTTTCCATAAAATAATGAGATGATCAGCAGAGCATGTCACTAGTCCATGATCTTCAAAGTATAGAAACATCTGTAAAGAAATTTTAAACTACTGAGTACAGGAACTTCAAGGAGAAGAGACATGGCCAAATTAAAGCAACACGTGTGTTTGTAAGATGTGTACCTTGGAGATATCTTTGGATCTGAATGTAAGACTCCATATCATTTTCCATAAGAAATTTTATTTTTTATGTGTTGGTAATAGTCACATACAAATATATAAGTACTAAAAATATAAATACTAGACCAATGACCAATATCTAGTATTTTAATAATTAGAACTTTAATACTGCCCAACTACAGAACTATAACAGCTATTTTTATAATGTACATGAATTCCTAGAGTATCTTCTGTATTTTACCATATTCTTCTTCAAGTACTAGTTTTAAGATTTTAAAAAGTCCTGTCAGACCTACTTTACTTAATCACTTATAACTTGTCCCATTATTTATACACAAATGGCTACCAAAATAAAAGTCTGAATTCTCCCAAGATAAACAGTGGCTTCAGATCTGTAAATAAAACAAGATAATCAATCCATACATAAGCATTTATTGAGTGTCATTATATGCATATGGTCCCTACCCTCAAGAAGGTTCTAATTCAGTTGCTGAAACAATTAGGGCACCCATTAAAGACTGTGTGATCAGTACTATGTAATAAGTAGTTCAGATTATAATTTGTCACGGAAATTCAGAAAAAGAGGACATAGATCAATAATAACTGAAAATGTCAGAGAAAGTTTCAAAAACATAAACATCTCCAAATAAAGGGAAGGTCATAGGAAAATGGAGTGTTGATGAGAAGGCAACATGAGTACTATGACGTGGAGAGAGGACATGAATGAAGTCATGAAAAGGATGAGCTCCTCCAAGGAAAGAATGAAATAAAGGAGAGAAATAACATTAAAGAACACAGGAGAACGAGAATTTTCTTTGAAATAACTTATACATTTTGAAGATAGCAGGCTAAGGCCTCAGCTGTTAATGTAGGAGTGCAGGGTGTTAATACTGGAACAAAATTCCTCAGGACATGGAAAAGACAGAGCACAGAGGGGCTGGAGTACAGATGAAAATACAATAAAAGGAATAAGAAAATTCAGGAAATAGAAAATCTAGTCTCTCAGGTACTTAGTGAAGCCAGAGATACAATTTTTTTTTAAAAAAAATCTTTAAGTATCAATACTTTCAGGAAAATTCCTAAGAAATTGACATTTCTATATTTTGACAACTGCCACTTTGAAGGTTTCCTCCACCACTGAGTAATACGTGTGAAACCTTTAATGGGTTCCTACTATTTTTAAAAGAAAATCCAAACTCCTCAGCCTTACATTCAAGGGCATTCATACTCTAACCCAACTAGTTTCCCAGGCTCCTTCTCCGATGCCAGCACGTGTTCACAGAAATCCAATGCTCTAGCCTAGCAAATCTGCTCCTTGCCACCAAATAGTTCCTATTTGTGTCCTTTTCCCTACCACATTCCATCCTCAACACTCCCATATAGCCAAGCAAATGAAGTTAAACAACAAAACAATTGGACTACTTGTTAGAGGAAAGCAAAGATGAGTACCCAGTATCTCGGAGCATCAATCCTCCCTAACTTTTAAGCTTCAGCTCAAGTCCTCTATCTTCCACTAATCATTGTCTTCTCATTCCTGACTCTCCACTGTCTGCTATGCATCTGGGTCCGCATAAGATGCCTAGATTAACAGCTTACTAGGTCTGTATCCCTTCTCACTACTAAAGTATAAGATCCATAGGGCAAGTATTGTAGTTTTATATCTCTTTGTAAACTCCACTGTCTAGTATAGTGCCTGAAATATAGGAAATGCTTCATAACAAGTGTGGTACTTCTCCTAAGCATAAATGCACTTTCAAATGAGAATTTGTTCCTCCCTGGCTATGAAAC
Organism: Myotis nattereri; assembly: GCF_964212035.1. Taxonomy (NCBI): domain Eukaryota; kingdom Metazoa; phylum Chordata; class Mammalia; order Chiroptera; family Vespertilionidae; genus Myotis; species Myotis nattereri. Next base: position 41,466,462 of record NC_138079.1, read on the forward strand.
AGGAAGAACAATTTAAGAAAGTCATTATTTAGGGCCTTGTTTATACTGCTATCACACTATTACCAGTTCCAATCGTCTATTTATCTTGATTATTCTTATTCCTTCATTACAGGCAATGGTGCCTATAAGAAATATTAATATATTTGGATTACAAGTTAGAATTGTATGCATTTTATAATTCTCAACTAATATTTTCATATATGCACAATGATAATCAAGACACTGGGTTTTACTAAAGCTGACGAATTATGATCCTTCAAAGGGAGGTAAACAGCACTCTATTCATGAATATGATAAAGGCCCCTGGAATTAGGTTCTGTAGGCTAAATATCTCTCTCTCCACAATCCTCTATTTACTACTGTTATATATTCAACATTATTCACATTGTCCTTACTGTCAGCTATCTTCATCTCATAAATAATGGTAATTAAGCCCATTATTTAGAGCAGTGATATTCAACTGGTGTGCTGGAAGTATTTTTAAAACATGCAATACCTGACTATTTAATCAGGGGCACTGATACCTTTTCCCTTATATTGATAATAGCAAACAAAACAATTGCTATCTGGTGTAAATGAATCAAAATGATATCTATGTTTTGTCAGATTGGAAAAAAACATAATAAATTGGAAATAGCTGATTTAGAAGCAACTCATTCCTTGGCTCCTCAAATCATCTCTCTGTAAAGAAAGATCCTAATTGCTCATACTACAACCTATCCTATTCCATGTTTCAATTCAATAAAAACCTACAGAGAAGAGAAAGTACAGGTCTTTATGATACCAACAGAATGGAGAGCAGTAAAATGCAAAAGCAGGAATTCCCTAGACATTTATATGCCTATTAAAAACAATACCTCTACAGATGATGAGTGTCCAATCAAGTCTCCAATAAGCTCCAGTAAACATGAAGTGGCATTTTCTTGTTGCTTTTTAACAGGTTGGCTGGCTTGTTTGTTCACTCTTCCAAATCCCCACATGTTAAAAAAACCTAGAAAAAAACAATCATTTCAGGCATTTTCAAAATTACTGTGCTCTTTACTCATGATCTATCTAAATAAAACTCTAATATGCAAACAGACCAAACAGCAGAATGACCGGTTGCTATGACGCACACTGACCACCAGGGGGCAGATGATTAATGCAGGAGCTGCCCCCAGCACACAGGCCCCAACCAGTGGTGGCAGCAGGGGGCGGGGCCGGCGAGTGGGTGGCGCCATGCCAGCCAAGGCTGGTGCAAGTGGGGGGGCAGGGGGGTGATCACCCCAAACTGCCCACAGATCAGCCCCAATCGCTGGCTAGGCCTAGGGACCCTATCTGTGCAAGAATTTCGTGCACCTGGCCTCTAATAGTAATATAAGATCAGAAAAACAATATTTAGATGGGAAGACCTTCTGTGCTTTTTTTTTAAATCCTCACCCAAGGACATTTTTCCATTGATTTTTTTTTTTTTTAAGAGAAAATGGAAGAGAGAGGGGGAGAGAGAGAGACAGAGAAACATCGATAGGAGAGACACATCAACTGTTTTGCCTCCTGCATCAGGTTCGTCACTGGTCTCTCTTTTTTGCCCCTACTCACTCACTGGTGAAGGTGTATTAATTTGAGAAAAAGACAGACACTGGGAATAAAAGAGAAATAAAAGACCTGGATGGCAGAGCTCCCCTCCCCCAACCCCCCACCCCGGAAAAAAAGAGTCACAATACAGATCTACCAACAAGGGTTGACTAAAAATAATACCCTATGACAGTGATGGCGAACCTATGACACACGTGTCAAAGGTGACACGCAAACTCATTTTTTTGGTCGATTTTTCTTTGTTAAATGGCATTTAAATATATAAAATAAATATCAAAAATATAAGTCTTTGTTTTACTGTGGTTGCAAATATCAAAAAATTTCTATATGTGACAGTTAAGTTAGGGTTTTTCAAAATGCTGACACACCGAGCTCAAAAGGTTCGCCATCACTGCCCTATGACTTCAGATAACCAGAAGAAACTCCAGAGGTACCATCATCTGATTTCTCATGCAAAGGTTGCTAATAAACCATGATTTTGTTTTATGAACCGAACACCTGAAAGTTAAGAGTTCATGAGATTATGATATAAACACAAATGTGTGTTTTCCAGTAAACAGAGTTCAATGTTAATGATATAATGCCTCAAGTCTGAAAGAACACTTCAGTTTAATATCTGACCATACAAATTGTTTGTGTATCAGACACAATTATAAACAATATAAATGAATAATTACTTCATCAGGCCATCTGACCAGATTACTAGAAAATAAGTTTCTCTTCAAAACAAGAAAATCCTAATTGACTTGGATAGAAATAAAGAGGCAATTCTATATTAAAATAATATTAAGATGTGAATCCTAAATCCCAATTACCATATGCCTCATATAGACATACTGGATATTATTCTTGTGGTTATACATAACTGCCTTCTGTCTTTCACATGAGAAAAAAAGAAAGACTGCCTTTTTTGAGAAAAGATACACACCTGTTGGTACAGGTTCAGCTGCAATCTGCTGTTTCTCTCTTAACTCCCAAATGCGTACACTGCCATCTTCTGAGCATGAGATTAACTGCCTGTCAGAACAGAAAATCAGTGATAAAAAGAGCATCATGGAGGGCCAATGCTAAATTTGCAGTGAAAAGAATAAGTGGAGCCCTCGATTGCTTTTATTCAGCTCTTGGCAGGAGCTGATAAAAACCACAATTTAACATGGCTTTCTCAATGCAAAGTAAAAGCACTCTTCAGGAAAGACACACATTATATTGTTACATTGGTTCAAAAGTTATAAATATTTTGTCTTCATTTTTTAAAATGCATTCAGGAAAACAGGGTATGAATTACACTTTCATAATATCCTGAGCGACAGTCCCCTGTCCTCCCCTCATTATATCTCTGCTCAGGGTGCCTCTCACCCTGAAAATAACCTGCATAGAAAATAATACTATTCCCTTCCTATAAGTCTCTCCCTAAAAATCCAGCAGCCAAATTTTCTAGAAGGAAAGTCTCAGTAACCTTCGATAACAGGAGATTTCCATTTCATTCTGGCTATAAACAAACAACAAAAAGATGTGTTTATGGAAAATATAAAAAGAAAAATTAGCACTTAGTAAATGCCCAAATGTCTTTCACCTGTTAAAATAAATGCCATAGTTTAAAGTACTGCTTCTTATAATGAGATTCAATATAATTCATCTGAACCTTGCTTCTTGTAAATTTTGTAATACATTGCCACAAACTCTTTTATTAGAGATAGCCACATGGTATTATCCATTTCCAAAAGAATATAGCAGGTCAAGTCACAAAGCCAGGCAACTTTGCCACTTGAGAAATTACATTGGTAGCCCTAGGAACTGTGAATTTCTCTCATCTGTTCTAAAGCAGATGGGAACTTGTACCTGTTTGGAAGCTTGGCAATGTGCTGGACCCTGGAGTCATGGGCAGTTTTCTGGCAGGCAATCACACGCTTCATTTGAAGGTTATACACGTATAAACCCCTTCCAACTGCGACAAATACATTCTGGAGGGGAAATTCAGAAATGGGAATAAAACTAGTGCTTACCACTACCTAGTGTAATAGATTTCCAGCCCTGGTGTGACATCAGAAAATCATTGTTACTTTCCTCTATTCCTAGCCTTCAGCCCAAATTACTGTGCTGCCCTCTGAAGTCCAAAAATTTCAAATCACGAAGGAAAGCTCAGCATTTAGAAGGTAGAAGGACACAATTGCAAATACAGAGAAAGCTCTATATATTACACCCCTAAGCATCACTTTCTTATTGAAATACTAGAGGCCCAGTGCATGAAATTTGTGCACTCGGGGGGTCCCTCAGCCCAGCCTGCACCCTTTCACAGTCTGGGAGCCCTCAGAGGATGTCCAACTGAGAGCTTAGGCCCGCTCCCCATGGGAGCTGTCAGTCGGACATCCTTAGCACTGCTGCAGAGGCAGGAGAGGCTCCTGCCACTGCCGCTGCTCTCACCAGCAGTGAGACCAGCTTCTGGCTGAGCAGTGCTCCCCCTGTGGAAGCGCACTGACCACTAGGGGGTAGCTCCTACATTGAGCGTCTGCCCCCTGCTGGGTCATAGCAACCAGTTGTTCCACCGTTTGGTCAATTTGCATATTAGCCTTTTATTATATATAGGACTAGAGGCCCGGTGCACAAAATTCGTGCACAGGTGGGGGGGGGGGTCCCTCAGCCCGGTCTGCACCCTCTTGCAATCCGGGACCCCTCAGGGGATGTCCAACTGCCAGTTTACGCCCGATCCCTTCCTGATCACCCCTAACCACTCTGCCTGCCTGCCTGCCTGATCGCCCCTAACTGCTCGCCTGCCTGCCTGATCTCCCCTAACCAACTCTGCCTTGGCCCCTGTCACTGAGGCTTCATCTGGGAGGACATCTGGAATGACGTCCAGAAGGTCATTCGGGTGTCTGGTCTAATTAGCATGTTATGCTTTTATTATTATAGATAACAGCTAGAAAGGGGGCTGGTAGATTAGCCCTGCTGGGCTGAGGAACCCCATTCCCCCACCCCTGTGCACGAATTTCATGCACCGGGCCTCTAGTTAGAAATATCTCTTTATTAAAACAACTTTAATCTTTTGAAAGTATTTTTACAATATTTAACTTACTTCAGCCTCATAACATCTCACTAAGGATAGGAAAAGCAAGTATAATTGGCATCTTTCAGGTGAGCAAGTTAAAAATGAAAGATTAAAGTTACACATAAAATTAAGACAGGGAGTCAATATTTATACTCAAGGTCATGTTACTCCAGTCCTTTGCCCTTTCTTTCCTCATATCATACTGCATAGGTTCTCAAATCATTTTGCAAGTCACTAGACTTTTGGTAGCACATATACATATCTTAGAATCATTCATTCTTGCTCATTAGATACCCCAGTGAAGCAGACCTTTCAAAAATCCCTACATATTGCCTCTCTGTTGTCTGAACCTTACTTATGTGGCCTCAAACCCAACTCAGACCTCCAGTATCTGGACCAAAGCATGACCCCATGGCTTACCAGAGTCTATGATCCCCCTGACCTTCAGAATTGGTACTCCACATTTAGCAATGCAAGCTGAGGATCAGTGCCAGGGCCATTAAGGGACAGTTAGCCAACTTGCTAAAATCTAGAACCCTATTGGTAGCATTCAACGCAAAGAAACTAGTTTTACAGACCAGGAAATCTGTACGGAGTTTAAGTAATTTATCCAAGGTCACACACAAAAAATTATATCACACCTAGAGAATTAATGAGCTTTAAGGCTGCAGTGAGTCAGTCAATAGACTCTATCATTTACCTGTTATCAATAATTAATGGGCCCTAGTAGAAAGAAAGAACCCCTATAAGAGAAGGAAAGTCAGAGAAAACTGAGTAATGTTTTATCAAGCATTTATAGTTGTTAATAAGCATCTATCAAAATTAAGATTAAAAAGAATGCAAAATTAAAAACGTTTTAAATACCAATTTTTTTCAAAAAGTAGAAAAAGATTTAAAAAGAGAAAATTAAGAATAAGTTTAAGGACTCCGACTCCTAGAAATCTAGTTATACATCTTTTCTGAAATCCTATTGTTTTTAGCATATATATTTAATTTTTTTCAACATAAAATTGGGACATAAAGAAATTTAATCTTTGGTTATACTACTGTTCTGTATTCTAGTCTTATCCTATTGTTTTGTTTTTAAAGTGAGAGAGGTGCAAAGAAAACAAAAAAATATGCAATACTCTCCTCATCCAGGACATTATTTATGAAATGTGTAAATAAAAATAACATGCATATAATTAGAAAATTTAAACAGTGTAGAAAGGCACAAAATACAGTGAAATAAAAGCTTCCTCTCTTCAAAGGTTACAACCCTTAAACATTTTTGTTGTTGTTAATCCTCACTCGAGGATATTTTTCCATTGATTTTTAGAGTGGAAGAAGCTGGGGGACACGGTGCGGGGGGGGGGGGGGGGGGGACACGGTGGGTGGTAGTGGTAGAGAAACATCAGTGTGAGAAACTGATTGCCTCCCACAAGTGCCCTGATGAGGGGCGGGGGTGGGGAGGTCAAGATCAAAACAGTGAGCCTCCAGCACACGGGCCCACACTTTAACCATTGAGCCATGCCTGCGAGGGCTTAAACATTTCTTATGATTACATTTATTTCTAAATGTAATCATAAGGAATGTAAACTCCCCTTTAAATACATTTTCTTAGCCAGGATTCATTAATCCAGTGCTATTCATCTCTTACTGCAAAAAAGATGTAAAGTACTTCAAGAGCATCACCTCCAAGGCCTAAAGGATTGAAATCAGTAATTCTCAGACAATCATCTTGCCCCAGGATGCTAGGAGACTAAAAGAAAAAAACTCTTCAATATTTTTATTTCCTTTACTTCTTTAAGAAATGCACCAGAATCTTAAAAAGGATTCTTTCCCCAAAGTATTTCTTAAAACAATTTAAATCATTATCCTCAAATTCTATGGAATTATTTAATCCAACTCAAAATTTCAAGAGAGCTTTTAAATCTGTGGCCATTTAATCACTTCCTTGCCTTAAGGATAGAAGCTAAGATTAAAATGCTTTTTTAAAAAAAATGCAAGTGGTATAATCTTCAAAAAATATCAGAACATTTTAAAGCACAACTTTAATATGAGTAATAATAGGTTAAATTTTAAAAATTAGAAACAGGGTTTATTTAAAAGGGCAACTTTATAGATATTTTCTTGATTTTTTCTTACCTCTTCATCCCATGTTAAATGATGAATAGAAATGTCATTTGGTTTTTGACACAGTTTTATTTCTTGCTGAGTGTCCAGCTGTGGAAATGGGTCCCAGAAGTTGTGTTCACAGGCCTGCATAGTCCAGTCCAGGGTATCCCAGATGATCAGCTCTCCAACATGGGAGCCAGTCACAAAACTCAGATCTAGGCAGAGTTCATATCGAGCTCATTATTGATCATTTTACCAACAGATTAAAATGAATGGACTGCCTAGTAATAATGCTCTACAAAACCACAATAATAACAGTGAGGTACCTAGATGAGCCAAACAGGACAATTAATATAACAGAACAGAAAGACCAGAAACAGACTCAAGTTATCTATTTAGTATATGATAATGATTGCGTTTCAATTAGTGAAAAAGAAATACCTCATGCTAGAACATTTGGTTAAGTATTTTGGGAATAAAAATAAAAGAACCTTACTTTGGATCATATAGATTTAGAAAACCTACATTTCTCCTGTGTGTTTCCTTTAACTTCAACTACTACCACACTCACAACACTTCTGACATCAGATGTGTGGGTTTTTCCCACACCAAGTAATTCTGTGACAACAGCGAGGTGACCTACAGTTTAACTTAATTCTGACACTATCTATCTGGAGACAGCATTAGATGTCACAGGTTAAGGGCTCAGTCCCCACACACACACTTCAGATGACAATAATAACAAGTTCAAGTTGTTATCTGTGCTTCTGGTCAATCAGCTATAAATCAAAGGTTCTCACATCCCCTACTCAAGTTCAATTAATTTGCTGGAGCAGCTCACAGAACTCAGGAAAACAGCTTACTTAATTACTACCAATCCTATATAATAAAAGGCTAATATGCAAATTGTCCCCTCGGGAGTTCAACCAGCTGGGAGTCTGACCACTTGCTATGACATGTGCTGACCACCAGGGGACAGTGCGGAATGAAGGAAGATACCGGCCGGCCCCGATTGCCGGCCAGGCCTAGGGACCCTCCCCAGGCATGAATTTTGTGCACCGGGCCTCTAGTGTTTTATAAAAGAACTAGAGGCCCGGTACACGAATTTGTGCACCAGTGGGGTCCCTCGGCCTGGCCTGCAGGACCAGGCGGAAACCAGCTCTCCAACATCCCCCAAGGAGTCTCGGATTGCGAGAAGGCGCAGGCCAGGGAGGGATGCAGGAGGTTGTCCAGCCGGGGAGGGACTACCGGAGGGCTCCAGGGTGTGTCCGGCCCTTCTCGCTCAGTCCCGACCGGTTGTTCCACCGTTCGGTCGATTTGCATATTACCCTTTTATTATATAGGATATGATAAAAGATACAGATGAACATGCAGATGGAGATGCACAGGCAAGGTATGTGGGAAGGGCTATGGAGCTTCCATGCCCTCTCCAAGCATACCATTCTCCCAGCACCTCCACAGGTACAGCAACCTGGAAGCTCTCTGAATTCCATACCGTTGGGATTTCTATGGAAGCTGCATCATGTAGGCAAGATCAATTATTAACTCCATTTCCAGCCCCTCTCCCCTCTCTGGAGAATGGGGGATAGAGCTGAAGATTCCAAGCTTCTAATCATGGGTTGGTCTTTCTGGTAACCAGATCCAACCAGGAGCCCATCAAGAAAGAGTGGCCTCATCAGAACAAAAGACACTGAAATCACCCAGGAAATTCCAAGAGATTTAGTACCCTATGTCAGGAAATATTAGAACAAAAGATGCTGATTGTACTCTTATCACTTAGGAAATTGTAAGTTTTTAGAAGCTCTGTGCCAAGAACTTGGGACAGAGCCATATATATATAGATATATTTCTTCTATTATTTAATACCAAAATAAGTTTCAAAGAGATTAAAAAATTAAAGATACTTAAAGGATTGAAGAAAACTATGATCAATACTTTTTATGAATATGGAGTAAAAGGCTCTAAAGGAGGCAGGGTGGGGACTGGGGAAAGGCATCTGTGTTAATACCTGCCTAGAAAAAAAACACATTTAAATGACAAAAAGATGGGGAAATTTTGCAACTTAGATGTCAAAATAGGTGGGGTTTTTATTTTTTGTTTTTAAATCCTTACCCAAGGATAAGGAGTTTTTACTATTTTTTTTTGGGGGGGGAGAGGAAGGGGCGGGGGGGGGGGGAGAGAGAGAGAGAAAGAGAGAGAGAGAAATATCATGTGATAAACATTGATCGGTTGCCTTCCACATCCGTGCTGACCAGGGATCGAACCTGAAACCTTTTGGTGTACGGGATGACACTCCAACCAACTGAGGTAAAATAGGTTTATTATATTTGTTATATAAGGAGTTCTTGGAAATCACTAAGATCAAGAAAAATACTTTAGCAGAAAAAATGGGCAAAGGCTCTGAACAGGCAAAACAAGAAATATAAATGGTCAATAAACATGTGAAAAGATGTTCCCTTAATAATAAAAAATATCCAAAAGCAATGAGATACTACTTACTGACTTGAGGTACTACTTACTGACTTGCAAATGGGAAAGATTATAAAACAGGAAAATACCCAAATGCTAATAAAAGCAAAGGGAATGAGCACACTCCCACACAACACACTACTAATATTCTAGTATAAAGTGATATAATCCCTTCAAATTTGGAAATACACATCAAAACCTTTAAAAAAATGTAAACCCATTGATAAAAACAAGTCCACTTACAGAAATTTATCCAGAGGAAAGTATACATAAAAGACATATATAAAAGGTTGTTATACATAGTATTAAAAGTCTGAAGATAACCTAAACATACAATTGGTGACTAAATAAATAAGGCATCCATAAAATGAAATGGTAATGCTGTTATTGAAAATTAAGTTATAGAGTATGTTTATATTGATATGCAAATATACTCATGACAAACTGTTACAGAACAGAAAACCATATGCATACACATATACACACATACATACGCCCAGAAAAACACCTAGAAGTATATGGACTAATGCGTAACACTGTATGGTGGGGGAATTTTTATTTTAATTTTTACATTTTTTATGTTTCTCACTATTTTCTCATTTTTCTACTATGACTATGTATTACTTGTACAATTATAAGGTTTTAAGTCCTTTAAAGAAAATGAAATTAGTGGACCAACTAAGATACTTTACAAATTATATATTTAATAGAAAATGTTCAACTGCTGAGACTAAAAATGATCATGTAATTTATTTTAATTTTTATACATTTAGGGTAAGGTAGAATAGAACAATGCAATGTGAGTTTAGAAAGCCAAGTTCTAATTTTGCTCCTGCCTATTACTAGCCATGTGGTCTTTAAAAATCATTTAACCTTTCTCTAGCTTGGATTTCTCATGCATTAAATGAGGATGATTGTAAAAATCAAATTAAATAATAAACGTTTAGCCATTTGAAGAAGACATCAAATGTTATTTTTGAATGCCGGTATTATTTTGAGCCCCTGGTATTATTCCCTATTAATGGTATTAAAACATCCAGTTACTTGTAATTTAGGAATACAGAGATGAGTTAATTATTATTTAATAATTCCATTTATCAAATAAACCAGTACAGAAATCTAACTAGATGAATAATCTCTTAGAAATAATTACCAGCAATCATACATGTAAACATTACTCTATCTTCATGCCAACTCCACTTTCTATAGTCTATTAACAGACTCTATAAAATTTGCTCTAAGTTCATTTCTCATCCGTAGAGAGAAATAGGCTTCTAATTTTAATAGTGAGAAAGTTAAGGGAGTACTAATCTTTCCATGACCTTCTTTCACATCCCTTTTCCTCTTCTTTCCAACTTCAGTCAAACTACAAAAGAACTAGAGAAAATAAGGAGTGAAGATCCTTGACTTTAACTCTGCATGTGTCCTAACACAGTTAATGTAACCTACTGAAACCACAAAGTTGCCTGCTCTGACTTAATCCTCCAAGTGTTTGATTCACCTATGCAATAGATAAAAGTATCCGTGTCCACTTGAAATTTTTCACTAAAAACAAAATTACTGGCACTCCCCTAATTCAATGCAGTTTATCGCTGTGTAAATTATTTATATTCCCAAACAGGTCATTCAAAATGTTTCACACAAAACAACCTCAATGATGTATTATATGTAGATGGACTTTCAAGAGTCGCTTAGTATGAAAATACCACCTGGCATCTGTCTACCCATCCCTCCCAAGTACTAATACTTTGTGAAGTACAATGTTGTCAACACACACACACACACACACACACACACACACTCAAAGGAATAAAATAAATGAAGTACCCAGAGCCTTTTGCCAAAAGATAGAAGCAAGGTTTATCTTGTATGTCTACCTTAGAAAACTTTCTGCCAGGCATTCAGATATCTTTGGCAACTTGGTATTCATTATTCACATTTGTCTACCATTCTAAGATTGTCCTGGGGCCCTCACTAAAAATGCACTTCCCCTGTGAGTTACAAACCCAGTAACTGGCCACACCTTTCATTGGAATTGGTGGGACAAAGAAGCAGGGCTGAGGGTGGAGCTGAGAACTGTACAACATAATCATTTCAAAACTGCCAAAATCTGCAGCAAGGCAGACATGCCTACGTACAAGATCAGACTGTCACAATGTCATGTTCACATCTTACTAGACTACTCAACCATATATGATTCCTATATATCCTTATTATCTGTAGTGTAAATTTACAGTCATGGAGTTTATAAAGTAAAAAGTACTAGGGCTTTTCTGTAGTTTTCATTATTTTTTTTTTGCTTTAGTGTTCCATTTTCCTCACCGTGAGAAGTTGGAAAAAGTTTTCTTGGTTAAACTGTTATTAACTTCTCTACATATCATCACACAGCAAAAGAAGTGCCATGAAGTTAAGGCTACCTCAGTAACATTCCATCAACATTATTAAGGAACCATGCTGGGTCAATGGTACCAATGCTTCGCCACTAAAACAAGACAACTAGGCATGACCAGTTCAATGGGTCAGAACACAGCTGTGCTTTCTCCAGGAGCTCTGAGGCCTTGGAGCTTATGGCTCAGTGCCACAGGGTCTTTAAAATAAGAATTTGCCTTTTGTGCTGCCATCCATGGCTAGAGGAAAAAGAGCCCCCAGAGAGAAATAAAGGAGTGCTCCCAACATTGTTACTTCTATCACCATAGACAAATCTAGTCCTTAGAAAGACTTGCAGCTGGTTGTACAAGAAGATGGCTGTTGGAGAAGAGGACTGTGGAAGTGGAAGGAACATTCTCACTGATGTACTGAAAAATGTTACTAAATGGCATACAAATGGAGACTACAGTTAGTGCTGTCTGTGCCGCTCTTTTCCTTTGCCACATGTTTATGCAAAGTATTGCTCAAAAGAGCCAACCCAGGTCTCAGGTCAGGGGGTGCAGTCCAATCCTCCCACTATAATATTATGGCATCTTACAGAAGCTTCTTACAGTCTCCTCCAGACTATAGAAGTAAAGCCACCCAGAAGGTCTCTCATCTGACCTCAACACAGATCACCCAGAATAACTGATGATATGCCACTTTATTTGAAAGTGAACTAGGTAAATGCCAGGATTTGTTTATTGGGATCCTATCCTGCCGTCTGATGTCAGACTGGGCTTACAGAACATACTCATTATAATCATTATGAAGTTTCCCTGGTTGGTTGAGTCGTCCCATGCACCAAAAGGTCATGCCCAGGTTGCGAGTTCAGTCCCCTTGTTGGTTATGCACAGGAGGCAACTGATCAATGTTTCTCTCTCACATTAATGTTTCTCTCTCTCCCTCTCACATCCCTCCCTCCTCTTTTTTTCTCCCTCTCCCATCCTCTTTCTAAAAAAAAAAAAAAAATCAATACAAAATATTTTTAAAAATTATTATGAAGCTAAATAGGAGTCTAGCAAGTCAAAATTCACAATCATGAGGAAGAACAGATATGACCCATTTTCTGCAGACCTTTACCTTAGCTTGGTGTTATTTTCTGATAGTCTTCAATCATGAAAACAATTGCCTTAAATCCTGCTCATTCAACTGTAAGTATGTAACTTGCTATATAAATCATACTGTGTGGTCTACAAAACTGGGACTAGCCAGAACCATTTGCCAAAAATTCCAAAATGCTACTAAGCATTAGTATTTACAGCCTATGACAATCATCCCACAGAGCCCATGATAATGATGCTCTCCTCCATCTCTTCTCTCTCCTCACTTTATTCTCCTTGTGCCTAAATCTAACCCTACCAATCTAGGAAACTTCATTAGTTCCACTGCCTTGAATTTCACATATAAAAGACTGCCAATCCCTACTAATCAAAATTATTTCAATGAAGATAATTAGAGAAATCCTAGAACAAAACAAGACTGAAGTTCATAACAGATTATGTTAACAAGTATAAAATTTTACATAATATAAGCATATACACATTCAGCTTACCATTGATATTAGCCAATGAGAGAATATTATCCTGATGATCAAGGAGGCGCTTAACTTCAAGAATATCCCATTCTAGTGATCCTTCTATGGGTGCTACCAACCTGAAAATTACTACATGAAAAGAGAGATATAATTTTATTACAATAGTCAAAGATAAAATTATATTTCTGCTCAAAACACCAGTATTTCATTAAGTTAGAAATGTCTAATACTGAAAATATTGAAAACCTATCTCCAAAGGGAGCCTTATTCATACTACTTTAAAATATTTCTTTCAAATGCTTGAGATGTTTGAAATGATCTACTAAAATCCCAAGTGAGTGTGTGCTTAGAATTCTGTTCCTTTATCAAAACTCTTCTAATTCCACTACCCCAATCCTTTCCAGGGCTCCACTGCAGTCGGGCTATCCTGCCTCACTCTCTACCTAGCTATTGACTGGCCCACATCAGTGAATCATCTCCACCATCAGCTTTCTGTACTCATGTTCCCAGGCCAGTAAGCATTGCTACAAAACAAGCTACAAATTTATGTTTAACTTAAACTCAGAGAAGACTTCAGCAGTTGCTTTTATATTTTTAAAGTTTTCTTGATACCTAGGCATACACCATCCTATATAATAAATAATAGACAAACATGGTAATAGATCATACCTTTGCTACACCTCCCATTGGCCAATCAGCATGATATGCAAATTAACCACCAACAAAGATGGCAGCTAATTTGCATACTGCAGGCAGGGCGGGTCAGCGCCATCCCGCCTGCCCCACCGCCATCTGGGCCTGCTATTTGCCACCTGGGGCGGTAGGGCGGGACAGCGCCATCCCGCCTGCCCTGCTGCCATCCGGGCCTGCTATCTGTGACCCAGGGTGGCAGGCATCCCGTGTGCGACCCAACCCGGGGCGGCCGGGTGGTGCAGCAGGGATTGGCCAGCCCGCCTGGCCGCCATCCAGGCATCCCGTGTGCGACCCGACCCAGGGCAGCTGGGCAGGGCAGCAGCGATCCGCCAGCCTGCCCGGCCGCCATCTGGGTGTCCCGTGTGCGGCCCGACCCAGGGCAGCGGGGCGGGACAGCGTGGCTCCTCTGTCACCCCAGCTTCCTCATCACAGCTCCCTTGGGGGCCTAAGCCTTTAGTCGGACATCCCCCGAGGGCTCCCTGGCTGCCAGAAGGATGTCTGACTGCAAGCTTAGGCCTGATCCCTGGGGAGTGGGCCTAAGTCGACAGGTGGACATCCCCCAAGGGGTCCCGGACTGAAAATGGGCGCAGGCTGGGCTGAGGGACCCCCCCCCGCCCCCCAGTGCACAAATTTTTGTGCACCGGGCCTCTAGTCCTATATAATAAAAGCAGAATATGTAAATCAACCAAACGGCAGAACAACCAGTTGCTGCGATGCACACTGACCACCAGGGAGCAGATGCTCAACACAGGAGCTGCCCTCTGGTGGTCAGTGTGCTCCCACAGCAGGAGCACTGCTCAGCTGACAGGCGCCAGATGCCAGGCTGACAGCTGGTGAGTGCAGCTGCAACAGTGCAAGCCTCTCCTGCAGACATTCCCCCTGCACGCCCAAGTAGCAGCGGCAGGTGCAGTGGCGCCGGGATGAGTGAGAGCAGTGCGGCGCCCAACGTGGGCTTGGGCTCCTCCCCAGCTGCCTGCCACTTCACACACTACTTGCTGCGCGGGATTGACGCAGACAGTGAGCTGGAGCCCGATGAGCTGGCGGGTAAGGCTGGGCTGTGGTAGCACAGAGGTCCACTGATCCCTGCAGGCCAGGCTGAGGGACCCCACCACTGCACAAATCCATGCACTGGGACTCTAGTTAAATTATAAACTCTGAGGATAATATGCCTATAATTTTTGTGTGGCATACAATTCTTTTGAGTACAGATTTTCAATGGGTTACTTTACTTGTTATCTGACTTTAACAAATAGTTTTATTTAAACTAATGTGAATCCTAACTTTAATCAATACAGCAAACCCCAAATCAAATAAACTAGAGTGATTCAATCAACAAGCATTTACTAAACATCTACTATGTTCCAGGAAATTAGATCTCTAATGTGAATAAGGCCTAGTCACTGCCCTGAACCACTCATAGTCTACAGTGGTAGGGAGACCTATAAACAAGCTTATAATAGATGTATTAAATGCTACAATACACCACTCTACCCAATGTTGTAGATGCTCACAGATTAAGATGACTCATATCTTAGAAGTGGGGATGTCTCAGAGATCATATCCTTTCCAAGTGGTGGCTAACTATTAATCTCTCTTCTTTCTCACATTCCTCCCTGGAAAATAGTCAGTGCCACATTTCATTCTGTCTCTAGACAATTTTTACCAGCTACAAATCTCTAGCAAGGTTATTTAATCCTGGCAGCCATTTACCTTCTAACTGTGGCTGTTGAAATAAAAAGGTATTTCAGTCAACACAAAGGGAATTCTTCCTCATACCTATCAGAGTTATATGAACATTCTATTTCAGTTGAAATCCCACCAAATGATCTTGAGATTGGGATTGTGGAATAAAAAGCAATATATTGTCTACTCAAACTAACATATAATAACCTGAAATACTGACAAAAAGAAGAAAACTATAAAGTAGGGCTCTACAAAGAACTACAAAGTACTAAGATAACATGAAACTGTTTAGTGAGCATAAATATGGCCTCTATAGACAAGTAATAAATTCAAAAAAATAAAACAAATCAGAGAACAAAAGAGAAGCAATAATAAATTCTAAAAAATTAGGAAAAATATCCTAGACTTCTGAGCCAGGATGAGGTCTCAGCACTGATAGCCAGTAAAGCTTCAAAGTCACTGAAGCTGGTGCACACAGAACTTATACTTCCTGTTGAAAGGAACCTTCACACAGAAAGAGAGAAACTGAAATAGAACACTGAAAACCAAGTATATAGGTACAAGCTTGGTCTTGGAAATAGAAAAGATACCCCATTTACAGGAATGAAATTTATTTTTCCATAAGAAAAAATAGCATTATATATTTATTTTATGACAAAATTAAATAAAATGCAGAACCTCATTTTAAAGAATATTATGTATTTTTATAAATTACTTTCTGAATAAAATCAACTTTCACTTCTTTTTTTAGATGATACTCTAACTTCAGTTGAAGCATTAATGTTGCTTTTAGTAGTGTTTTAATGAATTCACTAATTCATTCATCCAGTCAATAAAAATTTCTTATCTGTTAACAGAAAGATGAATAAGAAAGTTCCAGTCTCCAAGTAGCTCATATTCTGAAAAGGAGGGCAAGGAGAGAACAAAAAGTAAACAGAAGTCTTTTTTTAAAGTAGTAAATGAAATGATAGATGTGAGATTATGACAACACAGTGGAAGGGGAGGGGAGGTGGTATTAAGTAAGCAAGCCTTCTTCCTCAAAAGATACTGGAGCTGAGCTCTTAAAGAGTAAGTAGGAATTAGCCGGATCAAAGAGGACAATGAGCAGGAGGATAAACCTGATACAGAGTGACAGCAGAAATAAAGGCATAAAGGTGAGAAACACCTTAGGTGGGGGAATCCCAGGCGATTCAGTATTGACAAGCCAGCGATATAGGAGGAGAAAGGTACTGGAGGGCCTGATTTGATATGTTGAAAACTTTGCACTTTATCCTGCACGGTAGTGATGAACTTACACTGGTCCTCTAGGGCAGCAGTCGCCAACTGGTGGTCTGTGAGGTCCGAAAGGTTGGCAACTGCTGCTCTGGGGCAAAAATTTTATTCATCTGGGGCAAAAATAAGAAAAAATAAGAGCCACATGAAAGTAAATATATTCAATTTAAAGTCCTATTACTTCTTTTTGAGATCATGTTCTTCATACTTTGTTGTTAAAAAGTAATTTTTACAAAATGAAAGTGGTAAATGATAGCTTTTTTTGTTGTTTATTAGTTTTACTAAGCAAAATAAAAATCTGGCAACTCTATGTTGAGCTCTAAAAATCTAAACTTTTGTACTAGTCAGAAATTTGAGCCTAGAAATGACTGCTGTAGGCAATAGGAAGCCACCAAAGCCTTTAAAAGCAGGAGAATGGTCTGCATTTTAGATAGATCCTTCTAGCATCTACTGAAGAATATATATGAGAAGCGCTAAACCAGAGGATCAGAAGGCACTGACAAGCACTAAAGTAGAGGAAGAAAGGTAAGTAGGAGACTTAATGCAACATTCGTAGTTAAGAAAGGTAATGAGAGCCTGAGGAGAACACCACAAGTGAGATGGGAACCTATTAGAAATACAGAGCTCAGGCCCCAGTCTAGACTTATTGAATTACTCTGGGAGGTAAACCCAGTAATTTGTGTTTGTAATAAGCCCTTCAGGTCATTCTAATGCACACTCAAGTTTGAGAACTACTGAGTTCACGTCTCATTGGGTTTTGCAAACATGCCAACTGGTAGTCACAGCAAATTTCAGGGCTGGTCTCTGGAAGAAGTAGCACAAGCAATACCGAATGGCAAGAAAGAAGCAGCTTTTAAGAAGCATGTTTACTCTATCAATTCTGGCACCCAAATTCCATTCGCAAAGCAGTGAGCACAAAAGGCTTTCTTCACTGTAGGCTCCCTGATAGTAAATGAGTTAACTAATAGTCAAAAGCTAAGAAAGTGGCCTTCAGATGTTCATAATTAATACATTTACAAAAGGCCTCTGCTACCTACCCCTTCCTCTGCTATTCCACTACTCTAAGGGAAATGGCATAAACTGCCCCAAAGATAATGGGCCCCATTCTGGCTTCCTGAGGCAAAAACTCCACAGTTCCTACCTTAGTAAATTCCCCAAATCCTCCTTTGACCCTCCCAACTCAAGTTTTTAGTTGCCAAAATGTTGACAGTTGTTTTATGTGGTTATTTTTTTTTATTTTTTATTTTTTTGTCAAATAAGTGTATGTGTACAGATCAGCAACAGAGAGGACTATGGGTCTTCTCTGGCATAAGAGGAGTGAGGTTAGCTGCCCCACCTGGCTATGTTAGGACAAGGGTAGGACAAAAACTGACTTAATATCATGAAAATGTCTAGGTCTCCATATCACTTCAACAATCCCAGGAGACCAAGACTGGGGCAGGGGCAGATGTTCCTTAAATGAAATATTAACTAGTCTTTCTAAAATGTGTATACAAGTTCTAGTTTAAAATTTTTTGAAAATAGAAGAAAAAAAGAGTCATACTCACTCAATTCTTTGCCAACTGCTGCCACAACACAGCTCTTAGGTATTTCAATCAAAGCACTGATCCCTTCAAAAATATAAAACAAAGGTAAAATTATTTTCTTTATGGTTACATAAAAAACAAAAGCATTCTCAGTTTTATGTCAGTCATTTACAATAAAGGGAGTGGTCACAAAAAAGCACACACAATTTTCTATATCACACTTGCTTGCTTATACACAGAAAATGATTTTGTGAAAAACTGGTGAGGCCTTTGGAAGACTATTGATCTAGTAAGGGTAGGATATACTCTTTGAACATTATGATAAACTTATTTACCAAGGATCCCTTAAGATAATCACCCTCACCATTTATAATACACCTAGCTCAAAGGAGATATAAAATTGGCATTTTCCTTACTTTAAATTTAAGAATCCTGAGTGGGGCCCTAACCGGTTTGGCTCAGGGGATAGAGCATCAGCCTGCGGACTGAAGGGTCCCAGGTTCAATTCCGGTCAGGGACATGTACCTTGGTTGCGGGCACATCCTTGATGGGAGGGGGGGGGGGGTGCAGGAGGCAGCTGATTGATGTTTCTCATAATCGATGTTTCTAACTCTCTATCCCTCTCCCTTCCTCTCTGTAAAAAAATCAATAAAATATATTTAAAAAAAAAAAAAAAAGAATCCTGAGTGGGTTCCCTGGCAGTAAATGAGTTAGCCAGCAGTCAACAGCTAAGAAAGGGGCTTTTATTTATTTATTTATTTATTTATTTATTTATTTAATATATTTTATTGATTTTTTACAGAGAGGAAGGGAGTGGGATAGAGAGTTAGAAACATCGATGAGAGAGGAACATCGATCAGCTGCCTCCTGCACACCTCCTACTGGGGATGTGCCCACAACCAAGGTACATGCCCTTGACCGGAACCAAACCTGGGACCTTTCAGTCCGCAGGCCGACGCTCTATCCACTGGGCAAAACCAGCCAGGGCAGAAAGGGGCTTTTACATAACATGTTTTTAATTAATTAATATTTACAAAATTAATTAGATTCAACAATTCAACATCTTTCACTTGTTTATATTTTTAAAAAATATATTTTTATTGATTTCAGAGAGGAAGAAAGAGGGAGAGAGATAGAAACATCAATGATGATAAAGAATCATTGATCAGCTGCATCTTGCATGCCCCGCACTGGGGATTGAGCCCGCAACCAGGCATGTGCCCTGACCGGCAATCGAACCGTGACTTCCTGGTTCATAGGTTGACACTCAACCACTGAGCCACACTGGCCAGGCTCACTTATTTATTTAAATATAGAGTTCTCAGTAACTTTTTATAGTGTAACTATAACTTCTATAACATATGTAATAATTATTACTTTTGTTAGTAAGACTTAAAGAATTGAAGTATTAAATTCAGAATCACCACATGTGCAGGTACAAAAACTATTAAAGTTAATTTTTCCAGTATGAAATATATATAACTTATATAAAAGTAATTTATAACATATATTCAAATTTGGAAAATATTATACTCCTTTACTTTACTCTCTACCTATCAAAAGACTCTTGTAGTTTGGGGAGTAAGTCTCTAAAATCTTTTCTCCACATAGGTTTAACAGTATTTTATGCATTTCCCAAGTATAAGGAAGAAGAAGTGATTGTAGAGGAGGGCAAAAGGAAGGAATTAGCAGTACAATATAAAAAAGTAAAAGGGACAGGAGAGCACAGGGAAGGTTAGGAAGAAAAGAATTCTAGATGTGGAAAACTTTGCTAAAAATTTTTTATAAATAATTTTATAAAATAATAGAAACAGAAGTATGACCAGCTGTCATGGCTCAGTGGTTGAGCGTTGACCTATGTACCAGGAGGTAATGGTTCAACTCCCTGTCAGGGCACATGCCAGGTTGCAGGCTTGATCCCCAGAGGCAGCTGATCAATGATTCTCTCATCATTGATGTTTCTCTCTCTCTCCCCCCTCCCTTCCTCTCAGAAATCAATAAAAAAAATTTTTTTAATGCAAGGTGAAGCAACAAGTGCTAATGTAGAAGCTGCAGCAAGTTATCCAGAAGATCTAGCTAAGAAGGTGGTTGGTTACTAAACAACAGATTTGCAATGCAGATGAAACAGCCTCTTTTGGAAGATGCATCTAGTACTTTCATGGCTAGAGTGGAACTGGCTGAGTCTCTTGTTAGGTACTAATGCAGCTGATGAGTTAGTTGAAGTTGAAGCCACAGCTCATTTGCCATTCTGAAAATTCTAGGGCCCTTAAGAATTATACTAAATCTACTCTGCTAGTGCTCCATAAATGGAACAACAAAGTCTGGATGACAGCATATCTATTTACCACATGGTTTACTGAATATTCTAAGCCCACCGTTGAGACCTAGAAAAAATATAAATGCTCATTGACAATGCACCTGGCAACCAAGAACTCTGATGGAAGATGTACAAGATTAATCTTGTTTTCATGGCTGCTAACACAACATCCATTCTGCAGCCCATGGATCAAGGAGTAATTTGGACTTTCAAATCTTATAAGTTAAGAAATACATTTTGTTAAGACTAGAGCTGCCGTAGTTAGTAACTCCTCTTATGGATCTGAGCAAAATAAATTGAAAATCTTCTGGAAAGGATGCACCATTCTAGATGCCACTAACAATATTCATGATTCATGGGAAGAGGTCAAAATATCAACATTAACAGGAGTTTGGGAGAAGCTGATTCCAACCCTCATAGACGACTGAGTGGTTCAAGACTTCAGTGGAGGAAGTAACTACAGATGTGGCAGAAATTACAAGAGATCTAGAATTAGAAGTGGAGCCTGAAGATGTGAATGAATTGCTGAAATCTCATGATAAGACTTAAACAGATGAGTTGTTTCTTATGGATCAGGAAAAAAAAAAAAAAAGTGGTTTCTTGAGATGGAATCTACTCCTGGTGAAAATGTTGTGAAGACTGTTGAATAACCACAAAAAATTTAAAATATTACATAAACTTAGATGATAAAGTGTTGGCAGAATTTGAGAGGATTGACTCCAATTTTGAAAGAGATTCTACTGTAAATAAAATGCTATCAAACAGCATCATGTGCTACAGAGAAATCATTCACAAAATGAGTCCATTGGTGAGGCAAATTTCACTGTCTTATTTTTAAAAATTGCCACAGCCACCCCAACCTAGATGATGGTTAGCATTTTTTACCAATAAAATGTTTTTAATTAAGTTATATACATTTTTTAGACAGACTGCTATAGTGCACTTAATAGACTACAGCAGGGGTCCTCAAACTTTTTAAACAGGGGGCCAGTTCACTGTCCCTCAGACCGTTGGAGGGCCGGACTATAGTTTAAAAAAAAACTATGAACAAATTCCTATGCACACTGCACATATCTTATTTTGAAGTAAAAAAACAAAACGGGAACAAATACAATATTTGTATTTGCATGTGGCCCGCGGGCCGTAGTTTGAGGACCCCTGGACTACAGTATAGTGTAACTGTAATATGTACTAGGAAACCAAAAAAATCATGACTCACTTTATTGAAATATTCGCTTTACTGAGAGTGGTTTGGAATCAAACCTGCACTATCTCCAAGGTATGTCTATACTAATTATTCATGGAGTAAAATTCACATATGACCACAGGCTAATGAAAGAAATATGTACATGTAAATAGATATAATTCATGATAATAGTAAACATAAATATGCACTCTAGATTCAAACAAGATTACTAGTGGTCCAATGTTGACTTGAAAGGTTAAATTGTAAATCCTAATAAGGTATGGATTGAATTTTGCTAAGATATCACATAATTTTCATGCTATTTTATAATATCTATGTAGAGATAAGCTATTTCCAATTATGAACTATCTATTCAAATCACGGAGCTACTACTACCTTTAAGATGTCAATAATTAATAATATTCATTATAGGATGTCCATGGGCTCATTTGATTACCTTTAGAACAAAAATAGTTAATAGTGTATCACATAACTTCATGGTTACTGTCATTTACTCATTTATACTTAAACTAGAGGCCCGGTGCACAAAAATTTGTACACTCGGTGGGGAAGGGGGGGTACCTCAGCCCGGCCTGTGCCCTCTCGCAGTCTGGGACCCCTCGGGAGATAACGACCTGCTGGCTTAGGCCTGCTCCTGGGTGGCAGAGGGCAGGCCCAATCCCTAGGTGCAGCCCCTGGTCGGGCTCAGAGCAGGGCCGATTGGGGAGTTGGGGTGCCGCCCCCTGTCATGCACTGAGCAGGGCGGATTGGGAGGTTTCAATGCCACCCTCAGTCACGCTCAGGGTAGGGCCGATTGGGGGGTTGGGGCACCGCCCCGTCACACTCAAGGCAGGGTCGATGGGGAGGTTGTGGCGCCACCCCGTCACGCACAGAGCAGGGCCAATCAGGGGGTTGGGGCGCTGCCCCCTGTCACACACAGAGCAGGGCCGATCAGGGGGTTGGGGAGCTTCCCCCTGTCACGCACAGCGAAGGGCCAATCAGGGGGTTGGGGCACCGCCACTCTCACACTCAGGGCAGGGCGGATGGGGAGGTTATGGCTCTACCCCGTCACACACAGAGCAGGCCCGTGGGGTGGGGGGGTTGGGGCGCCGCACCCTGTCACACACAGAGCCACAGGGTGATTAGGGGGTTGGGGAGCTCCCCCCTATCAGGCACAGAGCAGGGCCGATCAGGGGGTTGGGGCGCCTTCCCCTGTCACGAACAGAGCAGGGCCGATAGGGAGGTTGTGGCCCCGCCCCTGTCACACACAGAGCCGCAGGGCGATCAGGGGGTTTGGGCGCTGCCCCGTCACGCTGATCCCGGTGCTGGGAGGCCTCTCAGCTCCACTGATCCCGGTGCTGGGAGGCATATTACTCTTTTACTATATAGAATAGAGGCCTGTTGCATGGGTGGGGCCAGCTGGTTTGCCCTGAAGGGTCCTGGATCAGGGAGGGGGTCCCCACTGGGGTGCCTGGCCAGCCTGGATGAGGGGATGATGGCTGTTTGCAGCTGGTCACACACCCTTCAGGGTGGGGGTCCCCACTGGGGTGCCTGGCCCGTCTGGGTGAGGGGCTGAGGGCTGTTTTCAGGCTGGGACTGAAGCTCCCAACTGCTCCTTTTTTTCTTTTTTTTCTTTTTTTATTCTGGGCCAGCTTTAGCTCTGAGGCTTGGCTCCAGCTCTGAGGCCTCAGCTGCTGAAAACAGGTATCTGGTTTGTTTCGGTTCTATAATCGAAACTCTGTATCAACACCAGCTCTGAGATCCCGGGCTCACTGAAAGTAGGTTTCTGGGGTTTTGTTTAGCTTCTATATTTGTTACAATGTTTTTTAAACTGTAGGCTCAGAGGCCGGCAACGCAGGCGGGGAACGTTGCAGTCCTCCGTCACTGAAGCAAGCAAGCCTCATGTTCAGTTTAAGCTGCCTGGCTTCCGGCCGCCATCTTGGCTGGCAGTTAATTTGCATATCTCGCTGATTAGCCAATGGGAAGGGTAGCGGTCATACACCAATTACCATGTTTCTCTTTTATTAGATAGGATGTTTTTACTCTGAATAAATTTTAATTTTATTCTTTAAAATCCTTGGTATCTATAGAAGTCAAAATTGATTTTTTTTCTGTTAAGACAAAAAATTGTCTATTAACAGAATTCTGAGAAAATAGAATTTTGTTAGTAAGTTTGCTCATGAATAAACTTTTTAGTAAAACCAAATGTAAAATGAGGTCATCCTAAGAAATCTATTGAAAGACAAGTGATCTAAAATATTTTTTAAAAGTGCTATTGTAAAGCCATAAAAGTGCTTTCAGGTATCAACATGCTCATCAAACTCCATTTAGAGTTTGATGATCTTATATTAGAAGGTTTTTCTTGACCACTTTGAGAAATTCTGTTAGAAGGGATAAGGAATCCAAAAGGAGGGGAATCTTTTCCTTCCAATTTGATGAAAATATATTTTACACAACCCTTAACCAACCTGGAGACTATGGCTACATTTTACCAGTATATTCAGAACTGCAAAGAAAAGTACCCTCCCCCTCCCCTTTGTACATGGAAAGTCTCTTTGAAGATTCTGTGTCTTTTAGAGTCTGTCACTCATGGTTCACAATTACCTTGATTTGTTTTTTACCTGTATCAGAAAGGTGACTAGTCTTACATAGGAGATCTAATTTTCGGTTCCACACACATAGGTCATTCCCACCAGAGAGCCAAACATCTAGTCTCTGAAGAACAGTTAAACACTGCAAAATTTATGAGAAATATACGTAAGTTTAGCAGTTCATGCATTCATTGGTGGTTTTACAATATGTTCTAAATTCTTTGATACCCTTTCCTTCAAGAGGTGAAGCCTAACTACCCTGCCCTTGAATGTGAGCTCTACTAAGTGACTAGCGTCTAATGAATAGAATGTGGCAGAAAGGATAGTGTGTGACTTATAAAGACACTAGAGGCCCGGTGCACAAAAATGTGTGCACTTGGGGGGGGGGGGTCCCTCATCCCGGCCTGTACCCTCCTGCAGTCTGGGACCCCTCGGGGGATGTCCACCTGCTGGCTTAGGCCCGCTCCTCGGGGGATGTCCACTTGCCAGCGGGGAGCAGGTCTAAGCTGCAGTCGGACATCCTTAGCGCTGCTGAGGAGGCGGGAGAGGCTCCCGCCACCACCGCTATGCTGGCAGCAGGCAGTCTGGCTTGTGGCTGAGCAGAGCTCCCCCTGTGGGAACACACTGACCACCAGGGGGCAGCTCCTGCATTGAGCGTCTGCCCCCTGGTGGTGAGTGTGTGTCATAGTGACCAATCATTCCCAGTTGTTCTGCTGTTAGGGTCAATTTGCATATTACCCTTTTATTATATGGATAAGACAAATGGTGGTTTCCTCCTTGCTCCTCTTTTAGGTCACTCTCTCTAGGGCAAACACACATAAGCAGCCACATGGAGAAAGACACCCCCCCCGCCCCCGGCAAGAAAGTGAAGCCTCTGTACAACCACCAACACTTCCCAAGCATGTGAGTCCCCTAGGAACCTCCAAATCCAGTCAAGCCTTCAGATGACAACCTCATGAAACACTGAGCCAGAACTATCCAGCTAAGCTGCTCTCTATTCCTGACTACAAACTCTGTGAGATATTTGTTTTAAGCAACTAAGTCTATTCCATTGATCTGTATATCTATTCTTATGCCAGTACCACACTGTCTTGATTACTATAGTTTTCTAGTAAATTTTCAAATTGGGAAGCTTGCATCTTGCAACTTTGTTATTTCTTTTCAAGATTGTTCTAGCTATGCTAGGGTCCCCTGCACTTCTACATCGATTTCTGCAAAACAAGAACAAGAACGTAGGGAAAAAACAGCCTGTTGAGATTTTGGTAGAGATTGTATCCAATATGTAGACAGGGTAGTACTGCAATCTTAACCATATTAAATCTGATCCATGAATATGGGATGTCTTTTCATTTACTTAGATTTTTTTTAGTTTCTTTCAACAATGTTTTGTAGCTTTTGGTGTACAAGTCACCTATTACTTTTTTAAATTTATTTCTAAGCATATTATTCTTTTGGATGCTACTGTAAATGAATTGTTTTCTCAATTTTATTTTTGAATGTTCACTGCTAGTATATAGAAATACAATTAATTTTGTATACTTAATTGTATCCTAAAACTTTGCTAAATCCATTTTTAGCTCTAATAGTTTTGTTGTGGATATAGAATTTTCTATATAGCTATTTTTTCTACATAGTTTTATGTATTCCTTCCCAATGTGGATGCCTTTTCTCTTTTATTGTCTAATTGCCCTGGTTCAGAACCTCCAGTACAACATTAAATAGAAATGCCAAGAGTAGACATCCTTGTTTGTTCCTGATCTCAGGGGGAAAGTATTCAGTCAGTCATTCCCCATTAACACAGTGTTAGCTGTGGGGCTTTCACAGATGCCCTTCCTTAGGTTGAGGAAGTTCTCACCTATTCCTAGTTTATTGAGGTTTGGAGTCTGTCAAATGCTTTCTCTGCATCTATTGAGATGATCATGTTTTTTGTCTTTTATTCTTACTATGGTGTATTACATTGATTAAATATTCAAATGTTAAACTAAACTCATATTCTATGATAAATCCTTGGTCATGGTATATAACCCTTTTTATTCATTACTAGGTTTAGTTTTCATTTACTGCTTTTGTTACTTAACATCTTATTAGAATTTTCCAAACTCTTTGTGTATTCTTCTGAAATATCATTTTTAGCATATATATCTACCATAATTTAACTACTTTCCTAAAAGACATTAGGATACTGCCAATCATCCATCTACAAAATATATTTGCAATATACATTTCTGTTCATAAATCTCTGCCCATGCTTATTATTTTCTTTAAAGAGTTTTCTAGAAGTTGAATCACTGAGTCAATTAATGTAATCTTTTTTTTAAGATTCATTCATAATGACAAACTACCTTCCAGAAGATCATATCAATTTATACTCTCAACAGCAATTCAAATGACAATTTCACCATCTCCTTGCTAATATCAACCTTTATAAAAACTTTACTAGTTCAAAAAATAAACAGTATTTCTTATATTTATTAGGGATCCTAATTTCTTTAATAAAGCATGCTCAAAAACAATTTTAACCACTGAACTAAAGTGAGTAAAATGCTATTTTTAATGATTTTTAATGTGAAACTCATAGCAGGAGTAAATACAACTGTCTAGCTCAGGGGTGGGCAAACTTTTTGACTCGAGGGCCACAATGGGTTCTTAAACTGGACCGGAGGGCCGGAACAAAGCATGGATGGAGTGTTTGTGTGAACTACTATAAATTCAAAGTAAACATCATTACATAAAAGGGTACGGTCTTTTTTTTTTTTTTTAGTTTTATTCATTTCAAACGGGCCGGATCCGGCCCGCGGGCTGTAGTTTGCCCACGGCTGGTCTAGCTGATTCACATTACGGTAAAAGCCCTTATAAAGTACTTTCACCATACTGGAATTAGGCACTTTTTATTAAACAGTTCATAAAACAGCTCACCAAAGAAATTTCTCCAGTACACTAAATTTTTTCTTTCCCTGTTCCTTCAATTCAGGTGTTTCATCTGAAACCTAATGAGCTCAGACAGAAAACAAGAGTATTTTTTAAGGAATTTAAAAGAGGTGTCTTTCAGATCACATAAAGCATAGAGATATGATCAAATCAATACTTAAATGGCTTCTTCAAAGACAGTACATTGTCAAATTGGATACAAGAATACAGTAAATGGCACTTTCTTCCCCATAAACTTTACTAAATTGATAATTAGAAGAGCATAGTAGCATGAGATGGCTACCAGAGATGCTGCCTTTCAGGAATATAATGACAATTGGCACACAACAATTCTTTTTCTTCTTTTTTTTTTTTCTTAAGTATTGGCTCCAATTTAGAGATCAGTTATCTTTAAAGCAAGAGGAAACATTATCTCATTTTACTAGCATCTTTCTCCAAACTTGCTCACATTATTGAAAGACACATTTGTGAGAACATTTAAGGTTAATTTCTTCTGTAGGAATCAAAGTAACCAAGTGTTATCCAGGTTTGTTTCTCCAACATGTAGCAGAGTTCCTTTCATGTAATAAGCCCCAATTAATACTTGTAAAATGAATGAACCTAACAGTAGCAACCAATTAGCCCCATAACATTTTGTTTTGGAACTAAGTAACTGACATTTTTTTTAGGAATAATTTATCCTACTAATTATTTCTCTTTACTATTGACACTATTACAGATGTCCTCCTTTCCCTATCTTTTTGCTTCCCTCCACTCAGGTCCCCCCTCCACCCCAACCAGGTCATCACCACATTACTGTCTGTGTCCATGGGTTATACACACATAAGCATATATGTTCTTTGGTTAATCTCTTCCAGTCTTCCCACCCACCTCCCTTCTGAGATCTGTCAGTCTGTTGTCTGTTCTATATATCCATGCCTCTGGTCCTATCTTGTTTGTCAGTTTATTTTTTTCATTAGATTCTACATATAAGTGAGATCATGTGATACTTGTCTTTCTCTGACTGGCTTATTCAATTAGCATAATAAGTTCCCAGGTCCATCATCCATTCTGTCACAAAGGTTAAGAGTTCCTTCTTTTTTACAGCTGCATAGTATTACATTGTGTAAATGGACATCTTTTTATCCACTCATCTAATGGTCACCTGAGATGTTTCCAGATCTTGGCTATTGTAAACATATCTTATCTTTATGACTTTATAGAAGGCAGAGTGTGAGGGACAAATGATTCCATGTTTTTATTTCAAAGTAAAGAAACATACTAACTACTACTATAGGGTCATTCTGCAAGGATTGCCTTTTTTTGTAATTACTTTCTAGAAACATACTAGGTATTACCTTTTTCCTTATCTTGCTATAGAGATTTATTGCTTGCTGTAAGTTCAAATTCAAACATTCTAGCATTTGAAATATATACTTCCAAAAACCTAATCTTAGAAGAATAAAATAACTGTAACTATGTGTGGAAGAAATAATATTTTTAAATATTTTTAATAGATTTCAGAGAGTAAGGGAGAGAGATAGATAGAAACATCAATGATGAGACAGAATCATTGATTGGCTGCCTCCTGCACATCCCCTACTGGGGGAGAAATGGAGCCCACAGCCCGGGCATGTGCCCTTGGCCAGAATCTAACCTGGGAGTCTTTAGTCCACAGGCCGACTAAAAGTACTTTATAAGGGCTTTTATTGCAATGTGAATCATTACAGGCTCTATCCACTGAGCCAAACTGGCTAGGGCAGGAAGAAATAATTTTTTAAACCTACAAAAGTAATTTCATCAAACTAACTTAACAGTTTTTTCTCAGACAAAAAAATTTTTACCATAAAATATCAGCTTATGATCTTACCTTTACAGTAGACTGGAAGCATGACACTTTTTGAACTTGCCTGCCAGTATCACAATTCCATACCTAAATTTATGTTAAGAAACAATTTCTAAACATTTCAAATCTTATAACTTTTCCAATAATTAAGTCACAAATGTCACACATTTAGGTAGAAAGTAAGGCATAAAATATTGAGTCATCAACTTAGCACAGTAGGCATACAACCTAAAATAATTTTCTGGTAAATTTTACTGTCAAACTATTTGAAAATGCCAACAGAAAGGATGGTCTGAAAACTGAATCTTTATAGAAATTAAATATTGCAACTGTTTAAATTTTGTTTATTCTCCAAAACAGTCCACCATATTGACTGAAAGCTCTCTTAATGTGTATGACATAATTAACTACTGTTATCCTGGTTAAAAAAAGATAGTAACAGTGTGTTCCTATTACCTGTATACATATTTAAAGTAATTAGAGGACCTCTCATAAAATGTCCAAGGTTAGTTTAACTAAGGAGTATGATGACTTTCAAATTTTTCACACCACTTCCTATGGTAAGATACACATGTTACATCATATCTGAAAACACATTCACATAATATATATATATAATATGTATAAATATATATATGTACATACAAACTTTTAAGACTACCACTCGACAAAATTGTTTTAAATCTACACTGAGGATTTAATTAATGAAGTTTTAGTTAATAGAGAAGGCCCAAGCTGAGTTACCCCTTTGCGGTTGTATTAAATTTGGACATGGGTGTCGTACTGGTCGGAATTAATTTCCATTGAAAGAGCAGTGATACATAACATGCAAGATTATGAAGGATAAACAAGATTTATTAATTCTTTTTTGGAACTATGTCACTACTAGTAGAATCACTACAAACGTTATCACTTTCTACGTCAGAGTCAGTATTCCAGGTGCCAAAATAAAACTCTTCATCGTTACTTTCAGATTCGCAGTACACTTCTTTCGGTAACTTTCTTTTTGCCATTTTGGAGTATTATTTTGAAATATCTTAACAAGCGAGAATGCCTAATTACAGTTAAACGTAATTTGTAAAGCTTTATTTGAAATTCTGCGAAGTATCTCCGAAGCTTGTCGATTTCTTCACTCTCAAAAGGCGACTGACTCGCCACGGTGTTTTGCATGGCGAGTGTGGAACGACCACGTTTGTTTATATTGAGTTTTGATATCTCCGATTTGTCAGGGCAATGTTTTGGTTCGTGACAAGGTCGCTTAGACACTTAAGAGCTTTCAGAGAAATTATGAACTGATACATGAATGAATAGAGTTAAAATTCGTACGGTTCCTTAATGTGGTGGCTGAGAGCAGACATACGACCGGAACGGTAAAAAAGCTTTGGTGGCTGAGAGTAGACAAACGACTGCAAAGGGTTAATTTAGAATTCACCTGAGTAAAAGAACTGCCAGCAAAGCACCCCAGAATTATTTTCAACAAAGTCATTCTGCAAAGGAAATGAGTCTATACCATCATTTACAGGTACAGTTTATACTGATATTGTCCCATCTACTCATCTCTGTACTGTACTGTAACAGTAATTTTTAATAATTGCCTCTAAGTACTTTAGAAATCATCTAATAAAAAAGCACTTTAAATTCTACTTTTGCAGAGGTTATATTGATACTGAAAACAAATAAAAAAAGAGCTTTAGTCCATAAAATAATTTGCCTCAATAGAGCAGTTGCAATAACGCTAACCTGACCTAAAAATCATCGAATTTTATGCTCTTGTTTACATAATACTGTAATCCCCTCACAATTTATCACCATTTAAATCTTTTCTTAAAATGTTTTCACCTATTGGCAACCTGTCTAGAAATCACTTTAGCTGAGAAGCTTGTTTAAGTTTCATAAAGTATGTGTATGTTTTACAGAAGCCTGAGTAACACTGACTCCTTTGAGCTTACTGTGAAACTTACTTCACTAATGCTTGAAGCTAAACAGAATTTTCAAAGAGCATAGACTTTTTAAAGGTAATCTATGATAACTTAAAAAAAAAAAGGTCATGAGAGATTACAGTTATCCATAGCATTTGGCTATGGCCTTCACAAATCCAAATTCCTCATAAAAAGATTAAAGGGCTAAATTTGTTTATGGAAAACATTTTTTAAATATATTTCTATTGATTTCAGAAAGGAAGGGAGAGGGAGGGAGAGAAACATCAATGAGATCAATGATGAGAGAGAATCATTGATCAGCTGACTCCTGCATGCCCCCTACTGGGGATTGAGCCTGCAACCTGGGCACGTGCCTTGACAGGGAATCGAACCTTGACCTCCTGGTTCATTGGTCAACGCTCAACTACTGAGCAACACTGGCCAGGCTAAGGAAAATATTTTAAAAGGCAGTATTATTATATAGTGGTTCAGAACTCAGCTCTGCAGTCAGACTGCTTACCTTCTGCCCTATACTGGCTGCATAACCTTGGACAAGTTACTTAACCCCTCTTTGCCTCTAATATCTGTGAATGAGAACAAAAATTCTTATTGTAAGGATCAAATGGATTTATATAAAACAGAACAATGTGTGGCACATGTAAGCATTTATAAAATGCCATTACATTTTTAAACTTTACCTAAAAGTAAGGGGGAAAGAAAGGTAACATACTTTTTAAATTTTATTTTTAAATACTAAATAGTAATATTAAACACTGAGCCAATGGCAATT
This sequence comes from Myotis nattereri, assembly GCF_964212035.1. Lineage (NCBI taxonomy): Eukaryota > Metazoa > Chordata > Mammalia > Chiroptera > Vespertilionidae > Myotis > Myotis nattereri. The sequence continues at coordinate 41,498,319 of NC_138079.1, forward strand.
CACTTTTCTGTCAGACTGGGTTCTCAAAAGGTTCTTATGGGTTGGGGCCATTAACTATTTTTTGCTGTATAATGAGGAGGAAAAAAAACCAAACTAAATTATTTTCCAGTCCAACTGATCTTTATTTCCCTAAATTGAAAAGCAAACTGAGATACTAAGCATTTTTAAGCTCATTTTCTCCATTTCATCTATTTTATATAATAGTAACTCTAGAAAGAACAGTTTTAGTCATGGGGTTTCCATCAATAATACACCTTAACCTACTATTTCAAGTCTAATACTTTTCAGATGCCTAATGCTTTTAAGAAGTGTTTTATGAAAGCTAGAACAAAATCATTTTTGCTAAAAGAGGAATGTGCAAACAGGCCCCAAGAACCTAAAGACTAATAATGTATATACTAGTCCCTTGGGTCACAATAGTTACTTCACTCTCTTCCAGACTAAAGGATATGATAACTGTTCTATCAGCAGAGGCTGTCAAGATGAGCTGATTTTTTTCTTCACATGCTTCCAAGGAAGGAAATGTAATAATAGCTGTTATCTTTTGAGTGTGTCCATTGAGTTCCAAAAGTTTTTCTCCTGTCTGAAATACCAATGAAAATGTTAACAGGTTCATTATTTCACAACTTAAATTACTTTAACAACACTAAGAAGAATCACTATGTAGAAAATGCATACATTCTATTTGAAATTACTTAGCCATAAACAATGTTAAGTATTTTCTGATAGATAATACAAATTTTAGCATATTTCATATAAAATTTAAAGGAATATTCTTTCCATATGATTTTAAGAATATAATTGGATAAATTAAGCATAAAAATATCAGTAACTTAATCTGTAGGTAAAAATAGATAGTCCTCCTTATCCAAGTATTTGTTATTTAAGTCCCCACAGTTATAAAGCTGTGGAAGAAAAAAAAGTCAGCTCCTTATCCAAGTATTTGTTATTTAAGTCTCCACAGGCATACAGTTGTGGAAAGGAAAAAAGGCAGCACAACAACAACAGATATATCTCTATCCAATAACGTACCAACCACTCATAAAGTTAGCCTCCACGCCACCTCTATTTAATAGCAACCGCTGTTCCCACCCATGAGACCCTCATGGGCTTCCCAATAAACACACTATAAAACACAATGTAACTATGACAGATTACACATCTTTCCAAGGTTACAAGGTTTCATGAATGTAGGGAACATGTTAAAGAAGTCCTTTAATCACAGACAAAGCCATTGAAAAATGAGGATCTGACAGATCAATGAGAGAAGATAGATACTTCAAAAGAGAATAACCTGAGTATCAAAGGATCAGGAAGAGAGGTCTCAGAGAAATTTGGTTAAGCTTTAAATATTTTTTAAATAAGCCTTTTATTATATTGCTATTAAATTCAAACATGAGAAGCATGTTACATTATGTAATCATCACTTTGAAAGAAAAATTGCCACAAAAATCAACACTTGATTCATTTTCAGAGTCATACATAGTTGCTGGTAAGTTTTGTTCGGTAAGATTAAAATTTTATTTTCACATCTTGGTATTTGTTTCTCAGGAAAAAATCTTCATTAAAAAAGTTTCTATTATAGAATATTGGCTCCCACCCTGATCCGTTTGGCTCAGTGGATAGAGCGTCAGCCTGCGGACTCAAGGGTCCCAGGTTCGATTCTGGTCAAGGGCATGTACCTTGGTTGCGGGCACATCCCCAGTAGGGAGTGTGCAGGAGGCAGCTGATTGATGTTTCTCTCTCATCAATGTTTCTAACTCTCTGTCCCTCTCCCTTCCTCTCTGTAAAAAAATCAATAAAATATATTTAAAAAAAAAATTGGCTCCCAATTTAAATGAAATCTTCCCAAGTATGCCTTTTCAAGTATTAATTAGTGTGTCTACTAATATGCAGATATATCCCCAGATAGTGTTTATGAATGTATACTCAACTATACAGTCATATCTTTATTACACAATCCACACAAAATCAATACACACCTGGGCATTCCACACAACTACAAGTCCATCATCACCAGCAGATGCAAATCTGGTTAGAGAAAAAAAGTTAAAAAATAAGTCACTGGTGACATTTAAGTGCTAAAATTACTAAGAACCATCAAACCTTATTAATGATATTCTGAATTACTAATATTAATGCAGATTAAGTTATCTAAGCTAATTTAGCAAATATTGACGAATACCTGCTAGGATTTGTGCCAGGTACTGAAGATACAAAGATAAGACCATTTACAGTGTTACAATGAATAAACTGCAAGAAATGTAAGAATGAGCGAGATCTGTAAAGGAACTTTAAAGTCCTTCCTTGCTTTAAAATTATATGTAAACCCGACTTAAGTGACATAAAGCCAAACTGAGGAACAGCTTCACTGAGAAGTGATATTCCAGAAGTGGAAAAAAGAAACCATGTCCTTAGATAAGTTAATTATTTCTATTCCTTCTCTGTAAAAATACTCTAACTACTTTTTAAAGCCAACATCATACTCTATTTTTGCCCCTAGCACTAGGACACAAAAATTTCTTTGTTCCTGAATTTTATCCCTATATAAGATTCCTAAAACTTCACTACTTCAGTCAAGTAACATTTTCATTAATACCCCAAACTGAGCTTCAAGTTCAAATTTTTCAGATTCAGTTTCAAAATCCCATATGCACCTGTTGTCTTCACTGGCTCAGACAAATCCTATATTTAGTACCCACTTCAAAACCATTTGATTACATCTCCTACTGCAGGAGCTAAAAGATTATCCAGGAGATAGGAAATTGGCCAAATACAGTCTGACAGTCTGTTAATAGTATTTGAATATAGAACTACATATTTTTTAATGGAAAGGGCCTTTAAAACTACCTACATTACAAGCTAGAAACCACACAGAGTTACTGTAAAATCCATGCTTAACACTTAATTTTTCAAAATGAAATAATGAAGTACATAAAAGATCTGAATACTAAAAAGAAAACTTATTTTTAAATTAAAAATATAATTTCTTATGGTTAATTACATACATTTTCTGGATTACAATACTTAACAATCCCTTTAGTATCAAAACTAGTTGCTAGATGTCTTTACTAGCTTATGTTTCTAGACCTATCGATTTATTTTTATTTGTATAGTGATGGTGGGAGAGCAGTACTCACGGTCTTAAGTTTTCTTTGGTATAAAACATCAATTTATATTGATTCTTGAAATTCTTATAATTGCTTTTCTCCATTTTAGAAGATTACAGGTTAAAAATATACTTTTTTCTAACCTTGATTTTTAACTTCTCATTGTTGTTTTATCATATCTGAATCTCATGTGGTCATGAGTTTAGAAATGAGATATAAAGCATTTCACCTCAAACTTTAATTCAATCAGTAGTAAACAAGTTAAAGCTAAACAATGCCCAATAGTAATGCATGAAATCACAGCCAATTTTTAGTTGCTCAGAGGTTGATTACCCAGTTGATGGATAACTCAGTACTTTCAATTCTTATATATTCTATTGCTGCCTTTTTTTCTACCATTTCAGTACCTATTATTACCTACTCATGAAGTTTAAAAATGCAAGTCAGTTTAACTTTGCTATATATTACCTCTCATAAAATAACTATGCCAAAGAATTTCTATGCATATGTGCATAACCGATGGACACAGACAATAGTGTTGTGAAGGCCTGGGGAGGAGACAGGAGCGGCGGGGAAGGGGGTAAGTGTGGGTAGGGAAAAGGGGGACATCTGTAATACTTTTAACAATAAAGATAAATTTTTAAAAATAACTATAATAAAGGGTTGGGAGATCGTTCACAAATTACAATTATCCATTCTACTAGGATGGATAACTGAAAACTAGCTGCACTAACTATATCTGTTTACCTCTAAGTCAGTTTATCCTAATCAGTCAAGCACATACTACAGCCACCTCCCAAATCATAAATGAAAATTCAACCCAAGAATTCCTAATACAGTAAGATATACTGTAATGGCTGAAAACAAGTAATGAACCATTTTAAAAAGAATAATTAAAATGTCAATAAGGCTTAAGTTATTCAATGGAAGAAAAAAATAGTGACTATATTGTCATAATATTATATATAATTATATAAAATAATTTTTTAAAAAACTCAAAATTAATAGAATCTAAACATTCCATTCTAAAGATAAGTTTTTAAGAGAAATGCTTCTTTAATGATTAGCACAAAATATATGCAATGAGATTTCATACTATACGTTCAGAAAATGCCAAGATCAATTATATGTAGTTCTTGTCCCAAGATATTAAAATTTAATGACTTAAAAAGGTACTGTATCAGTACCTATAAGACATTCTATTACTTTATGTACTATTAAGGGAAAAAATGCTACATAACGGAAATACACCATCAATTATATGATTTATTCAAATTTTACAGATATTAAAATAGAAAAAAATAGGCTTTATAGAATCAATTCAATATAATAATTGCCATATTTATTGATCTTTATAACATGGCACTTTCTAATCCAACAAATCTCTAATTATTTCTGGCAGGTTTATAGCACTAAATAATGCTTTTTCAATGAATAAGCAAACATTAAAGAGTTGCAAAGGTTCTGTAAAATAGATTGTCTTAATCTCACTTTTCTCTTATCATTATTAATATATCAATATTGTCACAACAAAAATAGAAATTTGAAAAATTTTACACTCACAATCTCACCACAAAGATAAATTCCTTTTATTTTTTTTCATGCTCCTGTTATTACACATAGCCTTCAAGTTTTCTTAACTTGAAACCAAGTCTTTAAAAATATTCATTGCCCTAGCCAGTTTGGCTCAGTGGATAGAGCATCATCGGCCTGACGACTGAAGGGTCCCGGATTTGAATCCAGTCAAGGGCACATGACCAGGTTGCAGGCTCGATCCCCAGTAGGGGTAATGCAGGAGGCAGCCAATCAATGATTCTCTCTCATCATTGATGTTTCTGTATCTCTCTCCCTCTCCCTTCCTCTCTGAAATTAATAAAAACGTTTTTTAAAAACTTTATAAAAATATTCATTGAAACTATACAATTAAATGACTAAGCAAAAGCTATATACATGAAAACAAGTTTAACAAGGTAGAAACATGGTTTAATGAAGACCTATATTAGAGTTTATAGAATGTTCCATCTTCTCCTCCCCTAATTATGAGACCTAATTTATTGAGAGTTGATGACTCAATTATTTCTTCAATAAATATTTATTAAGCACTAACTATATAACGTATAAGTATGTATGTGCTTGATCCTAAGAGTAAAGATCAATGAGATAGTTCTTGCCTTGAAGAGCTCAGTCTACATTACTCAGTAATGTTACAAGGTCCAGATCATGTACCCATTGAGAATTCTCATTTATACTTCTTTCAATTTATAGAAATCACTCCCTTTAAACACCTTCCCTTTGAAAAACATCCCAGAGAAAGTACTCTTATTCTTGCCAACTGTGGGCTAAAAGAACAGCAAAGCTTCACAAAGATCTATATAAAATAAAACATGTATTTTCACAATTCCTATGTCCATTACCTACGTGCATATTTAATAGCTCTTATTCATGTGAATTTATTTCAATTAAGTCAAAGGTGCTACAGATTCAAATATAACCTTAGAGGACATAATAAAAAGTATAGCCATAAAGCTGAACATGAACCCTCCTGTATTCAATATCTACATAACCATAAAGCACTGGAAATATAAAAATATAACATTATTATGACAAAAAAAAATCCCTGTGGTTAACTAATTTCCCACAGTACTTTCTAATACATGATGCAGCTTAAATAGTGTATCTTTTTTTACAATAAAATAGCTGAAAAATAACAAAGTTTTCATTTAAATGGATTTTTATTTATCTTGTATGTTAGAACTACTTGAAAAAAATTAGAGATGTAGACTTTTAATAGGCGTTTAAGGGAATTCCAAAGCATTTTCAGGAGCCATAGACATTGCCACTGATTCTTTCATTAGATCTATGAGAACATAATTTTTTTCCTTAAGAAAAAAATATACAAACACACACACAAAACTCTAATATCTGAATGTCTAAAGTCCTCACAAATAGAATAAAAGAGGGAAGATTTCATAGTTCCCATAGTCATTTGCAAAGGTAAAACCTTGGTAAATTCTCCCCTCCTCCAAATCACAAATAGAAAACTAAACTACACATCAAGCTTACAAGTATTAGAATACCAAAAAATTCCTGTGACTTCCATTGTGGGGGTGGGGGCACTCTCCATTACCCAGAGCTCAAGTTTCCCTGAAAGAACTACTAAAGAAGAATCCTGGCCTCTCCCTCTCCCAACTGACCTAATAAATGAGTTTGAGAGAATGAACTGAGCATGCTCTGTTCAGGCTCTTCTGGGTTTTCTCTGAAGATCTATCTGTCTGTTCACAGAGAGAAAACATTCTGCTTTGCTCTTGTTTTTAAGGTAAGCCTACATTGAAGTAGGAGGCTTGCAGATGTCCAGTTGCACCAGTGATTCAGTGAATAAGTCTACCTAACTCAGGGTGTTGTATTAGGAAACCCACTATTTACCGAGCCACATTCTTTATTCTAATTTTTGCCAGTTATTATTTTAGTAAGCTGATATGTTCATGTCCACCTGTGTGATTTCTGCATTAAACAAAGTTTTATTTTATACTGAAGCAAAAATACTTTTTAAATTGGCATTTTTATTTCCTCTCTAACAAACATACATCATATTTTTATATTTATTATGGAGAATTTAAATATTTATAAAAGTGGAAACTGTATAACAAAAATCCTCAGGTACTCATACCTGTCCTTAATAATTATCAACTCATGGCCAGCACTGTTTCATCTGTACCACACCCAATTGCCCCTCCACACATATTATTTTGAAGCAAATCCCAGTCACTATACTTCAGTTCATCAGTAATTATTTTAATATATATCTCTTATGACTATTTTACACCACAAAGTTAACAACATGTAATGACATAACATACCTAGTCAATGATCAAATTTCCCTGTCTCAAGTTTTTAAGCTAGTAACTGTGGGTCTAAATAAGATTCCTATATTGCAATTGGTTGATATACCTCTAATGTTTTTTTAGTCAATTGATTCCTTCTTCATATTTTTTCCTTGCAATTAAGAATTTACTTTATACAGTTCTCACAGTCTGGATCTTGCTAGCTACCTTCCAGTGTTGTCACTTAACAAAATGCACCTCTGTCCCCTGTATTTCTGGTAAACTAACAGATCTAGAGATTTAATCAGATTCCATTTTTACTTTTTGGTTAGGCCACTTCATAGACCATTTGGATGAAAATAATGAGTATTTTTGTCCTGCACACACACATAATTTCTGGCAGTCGTGTGTGCGCGCGTATGTGTGCGATGTTAACAACCACTGCCTAATTTATTGTGTTAGAGGTTGCAAAATTACAATATTCCAATTCTATGATTCTTCATGTTTGAATTCTTCTACAAAGAGAAATTTCCTCTCATCAATTATTATTGATCCCATGATATTTGTATAGGAAAAGCAGTATAGCTCTCAACTTGTAAATACCTCTTCAAGAGAGGACTAGCTACCCAGATGAACGTGGTTATCTACCTCTAGCTGTTGACTTCAGGGTACATTTCAGCTTTCAAGTCAAAATCATACTCTCAGGTGGGCCCTCAGTCACTTGAATTAAGCACATTCTTGGATAACCTTTAGCCAATGACTGTGCACGGCAGGACAAAAAGTACTAGTTACTTTCATCCAATGCAGGACTCCTCAAAAGGGCATTCTTTTCTCCAGAGCTCTCCATTGGGTTTACAGAGACTTGGTCAGATCTGTATCATAGTCTGAGGCAGCTCTTCTTGTCCAATCCTGCTTCCTTATTTCCGCTTTCATTGATGTTTCTAATAAACTTTTTGCATTCTTAACTCCATTTTATTGCCTGCTTCCTAGGGAAACCCATCTTGACTACTGATTTCTTTTATCTGATTGTGGAAAGTTACTCTTAGCTTAAGAATATTTTCTTAAAGACGTAGCGTGCTATTTGTTCAGTGAACTATCGAACCATACTGAGTTCGTTTAGTTTCTTGTGAATATAGAGCTTCACCAGCCATTCTAGGAGCACATTTTGTTCTCCAGTCTGGCATTTCATGGGTCACTTAATTCTTTTCCAGTCATTATCACCATCCTATATAACCTTGTCTGTTTCCTGGAGTAGCAAGGAATGGTCAAATGAGCAGCAGAAAAAAAACTGCTCTTAAAATGTGTTATAAACTCAGTTTAGTTTAATGCATCAAATGCTAGAGTATTATATATAATTTTAGCACAGTCCACTTTTTAGAAGACTCTTGCTGAGTCTTAGCCTTCTTTAGTGATCTCCCAATCAATATGACCCTCACTTCATGTTCAAAACATACTAAAGAAGAAAAGAAAAGGCAGCTGTCTGTTATGTTATACAGGATTTATTTGGTATCTTCAAAAACCAATCTGAGAAAATTTTCCACTCACTGATTTTAGCTGAGCCACCAAGAAAACAAGAAAATCCTTCTGCAAAATTCTCAATAAACTGACATTATCTAAAGACCTGAAGCGTGAAACCTGGATTACAACAGCCGACCAAAAAAATAGAATGCAATGTCTACAAAAACTAAGTAAAAACATAAAAAGTGTAACAATAGAATATTTATTTAAGGTATTTTGGTAATTTGACAATGCATAAATAATGTACATATGCAATGATAAAGATAATTCTAAATTATACTGTTAAATTAAGAATGAAAGTGTTAAGCTCTTAATTCTATTTGTAATAAATATTTATATAGTTTGTAGATTTTTTTAAGTCTTTCTTACCAATAATGACTGTTATTTTTTGCATACACTATAAAGTTATTTTTTAAAATAATACACAGATTGAAAGTTCTAAAGGTCTGTGACTGACTGAAAAACTTCAGATTTAATTACATGGAAATTTTGACATAGTAATGATTTGAGTACAAAGAATTAAATATGATTCATGTAGTAATATCTTCACTTTATTGCAAAAAAAAAAAACAAAAAGTAGGGTGTTTTCCCCCCATTTATTTTAGACATTTAGATTCACTCTGTTAGATAGCAAACATGACCACAAATTATTCTCCCTCCTAATGTCACCATTTGCAAAAAGCATTAGTTGCTTCAAGAGGTAGAGTTTATTTATCCACTTACTGAATTTGTGCCAGTTCCCGACTTGCTTTAGCCAATGAAACAACAGCAAACAGTATACAGAGACTTGAAAAGTTTTACATTGGGGCTTGCCATTTTGCTGGTATTAGAACTCCCTAGTCACTATGTGAACAAGAACTTGAGCAATCACATGGAGAGAGACCCCAGTCAATACAACTGAGACCACTGTGAACTGCCAGCCTCAGCCAATCTACCTGTTAACCACAGATGCATAACTAAACCTAACCAAGATAAGTCAACCATGGTGCAGATGAAAAAAAAAACAACCTACCCAGCTGAGCCTAACCCAAAATGCCATCCTGCAAAACAGTGAACTAAATATATAATGGTTGTTTTAAACCACTAAGTTTGGGGTGATATTTGACAGAGCAATAAACAGATAACTGATGTAATTGTCTAGCTTTTTACTGTTTACAGAACATTTACTGTATCATACATGAGCACCACTGTGAAGAAAATGTAATCAGATATCAGCATCTGGACAAGGATCATTATTCTACAAAAAGGCCTTTCTGGAGTCTTCTTCTAACTAGGTAATAAGAATAGCCAAGAGGACATTTCAGAGGGCAGATAGCAATGAACATGGAATCTTAATAGTTAATCGATATAAAAAGTTAAAGACCACATCCTGAAAGTAAACTACATATTTTTTACTTAACTTTTTTAGGCAAAACGATTTGAGAATTCCTTAAGGTTCAAATGCTATATTAGTGATTATGGTCTGAGAAATTATTTGAGTTTTTTTAGCCTACCTAGAAATTTACTATGGTAAAATATGGTACAAGAAAACTTGAACTGTTCAATATCCGATCTTCCCAGAAATGTTTAGTTTCAAAGATCTGACTAAAAAAAATACAGTATCTCTTAGTATCTACCACCAACAAACATTACCAAAAAGGCTGAAGATTATTATACTATGGTTAACATGTTATAATTTGTTTGGCTTATATCACAACAGAAAAATAAATGTTGACAGGCTAATGTATATGAGGTGAATCTTCAAGCAAAAGTTGGAGTATCTGGTCTATATATATATATAAAAGCCTAAGTGATTGTCCAACTGTTCGACCAGTAGCTATGATGCGCATTGACCACCAGGAGGCATATGCTCCAACCAGTAGATTAGTTTGCTGCTGGGGTTCGGCAGATCAGGACTGGGTGAGATGGGTTGGACACGCCTGGAGCCCTCCCACGGTCCCTCCCTGGCCCTGATCATGCACAGTGGGGTCCCGGATGCGAGAGGGCACAGGCCATGCCAAGGGACCCCACCAGTGAATGAATCCATGCACCAGGCCTCTAGTCCTATATAATAAAAGCCTAATATGCAAATTGTCCCTACGGGCAGGAGTTTGATCAATGGGGAGTTAGATGTGCACTGACCACCAGGGGGCGGTGCAGAGCATGGCGGGCGTTGGCAATGCAGCACTGGCAGCATGTGGCAGTGGAGGTGCTGCCAGCTCCAATGAGCCCTGATGAGAGCGAGACCACAGCAGAACGGTGGAGCAGGTGAGCGGGCAGCACCAGGCCAAGGCGGCTGTGAGGGGAGGCTCCGGCCAGCGGCGGCGACAGGCAGCTGCGGAAAGGAGGCCCCAGTTGGAAGCCAGCAGCACTGGGCCTCTAGTTGTATAATAATTTGACTGGACTCTGTCCATGGCTTATAGAAGGAAGCTGGGCTCCTCAGACCTGACCTGAGTTTGTACTAATGAGGTGACTCAGAGTGGGCCCCTAGACAGTTTAAGGATGGGAGCTAGCCATATAGAAAATATGAACCATAAAATTAGAGGATTGGGGCTTTGAGCCATAGATATCAGCCTGACCTCAAAACTGGGGAAGGAAGAGAGGCTAGAAATTGCATTTAATCAAGTGGTAAATTATTTAATCATTCCTATATATGAAACCACTACAAAACCTCTGAATGCTCAAAGTTTGAGTGAGCTTTCTCGTTGGTGATACACACTGAGGTGCTGAAGGGGGATGGATCCTGAGGAATAGTTTACATTTAGGATCTCCCAGACCTTGCCCTATTTCATTTGGCTGCTCCAGATTGTATCCTTTATAATAAAACTGTATAGTGCTTTCCTGAGTTCTGTCAGTCATTCTAGCAAATTGTAAGGGGGAAGTGGCAATGTATATAGCCAGTTGGTCCGAAGTGTGGGTGGCCTAGAAACCCTGGAGATTGCAGCTAGAGACTAAGGTGAGGGAAGTGTTGTGCAGGACTGTGCCTTAACCTGTAAAATCTGGCCTAACTCCAGGTAGTGTAAGAATTGCGTTGCACATGGGGAAAGCAACTAAACACCAAAGAGATAAGAAAATCAGATAATATGCATATATGGACACAGACAATAGAGTGGTAAAGGCCTAGGAGGGGCTGGTGTGGGGTGGAGAGAAAAAAAAAAGGGAAAATAAGTATAAATAAAAGCTGAAGGATAAAATAATAAAAAAAGAAAAGCAGAGAGAAGACAGGTTAATAGACAACAGAAGTGATAGTCATGATTAGGAATAATCACAGAAGCAGTCACCCATGGAATAAAAAATGAAAAAAAGCCCTCCTTGGCTCAGTGTTTGAGCATCGACCTATGAACCAGGAGGTCACGGTTTGATTCCCGGTCAGGGTACATGCCCGGGTTGTGGGCTTAATCCCCAGTGTGGGACATGCAGGAGGGAGCCAATCGGTGATTCTCTCTCATCATTGATGTTTCTCTCTCTCTCTTCCTCTCCCTTCCTCTCTCTGAAATCAATAAAAATATATTTTAAAAAAATGAAAAAAGAAAAACCACACACACACACAAAAGACAGTATTAAAGGCAAAAGAGACAATTAGAGGTGATAATGGAAGAACTGATAGGGACAACACAAATGGGGTAAGGGAGTTAAGATGATAAGCTAGTTAATAGTCTGGGAACTCATTAATTCATTAAAAACTACCTATTAATTGCCTGCTACATGTTAGACACTGTGCCAGGTACTAAGTATATGTGGTGAACAAGAAAAACATAGCTTCCACTCTCATGAGGTTTACATTGTAGAGGGAAAGATAAATGTTAAATTGTGTAATTGTTATTGTGATACTTGCTACAAAGGATAAGGATATAAATAAATAAGGCTTTAATAAACAGATCAGTAATAAGTTAAATCTATAGTCCTAACACTTATATACCTTTATCTCCATTTGCAAATATTATCTACCAAAGTAGTACAGAATAATGTGCATTTTTTTTTATTTTTTATTTTAGTTGATGTACAATTTTATTAGTTTCAGTTATACAACACAGTGACATTTATATATCTTATGTATCTTTAATGACATTTATATATGTTATCTTATATATACATATCTTATATATATCTTATATATCTTATCTAGTAACCATCTATCACCATAGTTATTATGATATTATTGAATCTATTCCCTTTGCTGAATGATACTAATTTTAAAGGGGTTTCATCAATAACAAAAAATTCAGATGAAATACTTACCTCACCTTCTACTAAAAATATTACATTCCCTTAGCTATCTAATACTTAAATATTTCCCATATTTCTTTGTCAAATTTAGGTTCACCTTAACATACAGTTATAACCCCACCCAAATTTTAAAGTCATACACTTCCTAAAAAAAAAAAACAACTACAACAAAAAACCACCAAAAAAATTTGAGCTGTCAAAAAAAACCCACCTCAAACAAAATAAGGATCAAATCATCAGATATGACACCCTGACTTCTGAGCAAAAAAGACTTCGGATATGCATTTCATCAATATTCAGAGGTCAATTTCTACTAAATGTTGCTAATGATCAGTTTTGAGATTTTTAGAAAAGATGGATTAATTCTGAAGTTTTTGATATAAAATTCCCTAAGAACTCTTTCCAAACAATAGTTAATTGGATAACTAAAGTTTCTTACCTGTAGTCATCTAACCGTACCAGAAACCGTACAATATCATGATGAGCTTTCAGTACAAGCAGTTCAGTGTAGGGGTTCTGGGTTTGTTCTTCACCTATTGTCTGTAAAGCAGATTTCTTGTATTGGAAAAAAAAGCCAAAACAAAAGAGAAAGAGATAAAATGATTTATGATAAAAGGCATACTGCAGTAAAACTGCATGGTATACATCTAAAAATATAAGACTTAAAAACATGTTCTCATACTACATAAAGGGTAGGGCAAAAGTAGGTTTACAGTTGTTGGTATGGAAAATAATCCTATCTAATAAAAGAGAAACATGGTAATTGGCGTACGACCGCTACCCTTCCCATTGGCTAATCAACGAGATATGCAAATTAACTGCCAGCCAAGATGGCGGCCGGCAGCCAGGCAGCTTGAAACTAACATGAGGCTTGCTTGCTTCAGTGACGGAGGACTCCAACGTTCCTCGCCTGCTTTGCTGGCCTCTGAGCTTGCAGTTTAAGAAACATTGTAACAAATATAGAAGCTAAACAAAACCCCAGAAACCTACTTTCAGTGAGCCCGGGATCTCAGAGCTGGAGTTATACATTGTTTCGATTATAGGACCGAAACAAACCAGATACCTTCTTTTAGTAGCAGAGGCCTCAGAGCTGGAGCCAGAGCTAAAGCTGGCCCAGAATAAAAAAAAAAAAAAAAAAGAAAAGAAAAAAAGGAGCAGTTGGGAGCTTCAGTCAGCCTGAAAACAGCCCTCAGCCCCTCACCCAGACTGGCCAGGCACCCCAGTGGGGACCCCCACCCTGAAGGGTGTGTGACCAGCTGCAAACAGCCATCATCCCCTCACCCAGGCTGGCCAGGAACCCCAGTGAGGACCCCCACCCTGATCCAGGACACCCTTCAGGGCAAACCAGCCAGCCCCACCCATGCACCAGGCCTCTATCCTTTATAGAAAAAGCGTAATATGCCTCCCAGCACCGGGATCAGCGTGACAGGGGGCAGTGCCCAAACCCCCTGATCGCCCTGCAGCTCTGTGTGTGACAGGGTGCGGCGTCTTAACCCCCTGACCGGCCCTGCTCTGTGGGTGATAAAGGGCGGCGCCCCAACCCCCTGATCCACCCTGTCCTGAGTGTGACAGGGGCCAGTGCCCCAACTCCCCTATCAGCCCTACTCTGTGAGTGACAGGGGGGAGCTCCTCAACCCCCTGATCGGCCCTGCTCTGTGAGTGACAGAGGGGAGCTCTCCAACCCCCTGATTGACCCTGCTCTGTGCGTGACAGGGTACGGAGCCCCAACCCCCCTGATGGGCCCTGCTCTGTGTGTGACAGGCGGTGGTGCCACAACCTCCCCATCGACCCTGCCTTGAGTGTGACAGGGGGCGGTGCCCCAACCCCCCAATTGGCCCTACCCTGAGCGTGACTGAGGGTGGCATCACAACTTCCCAATCTGCCCTGCTCTGTGCATGACAGGGGAAGGCGCCCCAACTCCCCAATCGGCCCTGCTCTGAGCCCGACCAGGGGCTGCACCTAGGGATTGGGCCTGCCCTCTGCCACCCGGGAGCAGGCCTAAGCCAGCAGGGCGTTATCTCCCGAGGGGTCCCAGACTGCGAGAGGGCACAGGCCGGGCTGAGGGACCCCCCTCCCCCCCCCCCCAGCACACAAATTTTTGTGCACCAGGCCTCTAGTAAATAATAATACAAGAATAAACTCTGTGTTTCGTATACTCATAACTGTAAACCTACTTTTGCCCCACCCTGTATTATTTCCCCTAATATCAACTGACTGCCAATTTAACACAAAATATTTTTCTTACCACAAATCCACACCATAAATTTTTGTATTTTCAAGTCACAATAAATTTAGAAAAAGGGCAAAATTTATTTTATCAAATTATATTTCAATAAACCTGACCTAAAAAATTAATGGGCCAATCCAACTCAATATTTTAAAATGGGTGTTTCTCAATTGAAACTTGGCAGAAACAAAACTGTAGGTCAAAAGGGTAAAATATAAAACAGACTAAAGTAGGGCCTAAGCCCCTTATAGGCACTCATTATATGTTTGCTGAATAAAAGAATTAAATCATTTAGAGTCAATGAATTCAATGAAATCAACTTTGAAAAATAACATTGATAAAGATAATTACTAACATTTACAAAGTATTAGGTGGCATCCCATATGCCAAACACTGCAAAGCACATATAACTGGATAACTCTGTAAGGCAGGTCTTATTAACCCCATTTCTGTAGTCAAACCCACTATGATTTTAAAAAACCTCTGTTCTTACCCTCTAAACTGCAGTTTTTTAAAACTTGACACTATTGACATTTTGGACCAGATAATTCTTTGTTGTTAAGGGCTGTCCTGTACACTGTAGGATGCTCAACAGCATTCATAGTTTCTACATATTAGATGTCAATAGAAATTCACCCCACCCCAAATTGTGGCAATCAAGAATGACTATCAATCCCCAGAGGGAAAGTAGGGGAGGGTGGGGGTAAGGGGAAGAGATCAACCAAAGGACTTGTATGCATGCATATAAGCCAAACCAATGGACATGGACAACACGGGGATGAGAACATGGCGGGGAGGGGGGGAGGTTGGAGGCTAATGGGGGGATGAGACACATTTGTAATACCTTAACCAATAAAGAAATTAAAAAAAAAAAAGAATGTCTCCAGACATTGCCCAATGTCCCCTAATGGGCAAAATTATCCCAGCAGAGAAACACTGCTTAAATTAGAAGCTTAGATTCAAAGTTCTTGCATAAATTAGGGCAAATCATTGCTTCAGATAATGTACAAATTCACAGCAGTTATAAAACTGAAATACTTTTACATGAAGAAATATATAACTTAACATGCATGTTTCCAAAAAAATTCACCCCAAAGGAGTAATTTTTTTTATTTATTGCATCGCCCTTTTAGCAGTGAAAATCAAAAGTGAGAATTCTGAAAACTATATACTACTTTCCCCAAATGAAAGCTTGTCAGGTATCGCAGAATTAATTAATCAAATTCTATGATTCATCGAATAATGAGGCTTATACAGAATTGTCATATATATCCTATGTGGACTATTCAACTTTCCACAATTCTCCTATAATCTTTAGGATTTCAGCCTATCTTAAATACACCTAATTTCAAATAAGAAATGCTTTTTTAAAAAAAGAGAGAATAAGCTTCAAGTGCAAAGATACGAGAAAGTTAAGACTGAGAAGTAAGATTTCTGGATTTACAACAATCCAAGTTTCCTATTTTTAGTAGTAAAAACATATTTTCTATGAGAAATAAAAGGGAATTCAGCACAAATTATATTCTTGGGTGGCATATGAAATAAATTCCAGACCTCAGTATTTTTAAGTTCCAAAACTTTTATATTCGCAACATTTCAAATATAAATCTCATTACAGTCTATTCAATTATTCAGTCCCATGAAGAAAGCGTTGACTATGGAATCAAAAATAGCAATTAATTGGGAAATCATTTTCTTGACTTTGAAGCAAAATATTAATTTAAAAAGTTAATTATATCTTTTTGGTTCATGTATAAAAACTCAAATCAACTTTATATTTCCTGAGCAATTTGGGGAAGTGACACCAAGTAAACGAAAAAATGTAAAGTTGCAGTCACCACTTGTTTCTAGTATGTAGGTCAGATACTTTTTTAAATGGATATGAGACTTAAGTAGGGAGACTAGCTGAGTCTCCTTGAGCCCGCTGTTGAACCACATCAGCTTCAGTTTTCTCACCTTTTGGCACAAAGATACTATATTTAACTCAGGGTCTTAGGAGAATCAAAAGTACAAAGTAGCAGCAAAAAGGGGAGCCCCTCCCCCAACCCAACCTCCTCCACCCGAAACCTGGCCTCACAGCACGCAAGCCCCTCCTTCAACAGGGTCATTGTTCCTAGACTCAGGATCCCAGCTCCCACAGAAGCTTCCGCCGGGCAGGCAGGCTCCACCCAGGGTTTACCTCTGCCAGTCCCTGAGGTTCTCGGCTTCCCCCGATCAGCCATCGCAACATCAGGGTAAGGCCTCTTGCCCGGCCCAGGTCACAGTCAGCCCGAACTCTGCACTGGCCTCTACTTCCTCCTACTTCTCAGGAGCAGAGAGCAATGGAGCTGCTAACACTTTGCCGCCCCAGAAATGCCCACAGAACGTAGTAGTGCAAAGAAGAATCCACAGAAACAGGAAGATATTTGTCCCCCAGGCGCTGCCGTACCGCCACAGAGGCTTGGTTTGCGGTAGCCACTAGAGGAGCCGTAGCCCAAAGCTGGTGGGGTAGGGGCGAGGCTTCAAAGGCTCTAAGTGAGCAGGCGCAGGGGCGTTGCCCACTTTGCCCGCTGAGCTTGGGTAGCTTGAGCGGCCCCTGGTGGATGCGTATGGCACAGCACCTGAGTCCGGCGAGCAAGTGCTTACCAATTAACAGTCCCCTGGCATCCTTACTTGGCTGGGGGACCAAGAAACTCTTCAATAGTTGGCTGCAGAAGGGGCTCCCACATCCGGACTAACCCAATAATAAACCCGGCCAACACTTTGTGTATTGTAGTACAGATACTGTTCTGAGGCTTTACATAAATCCTCACAGTAGCCCTATAGTCCCTGTTTTATAAAGAAACAAACTCAGAAAGATTAGGTAGTTTGTCAAAGGCTAACAGCTAGGAAGTGGATACACTGAGATGGGTACCCAATCTCCAAACTCTAGAACTAGTGCTCTTGACTACCCTGTACTGTCTAACCCAGAATATCCCTAAAGAATAGAGGACATTTCATCACTCCATTTTGACTACTAGACTTTCTTAGGTAGTCAAAAGGCTACGGTTCTCTACTCTGGCTGCATATCATAATTACCCAATATGTATTTTGAAAAATATATATTCCTGGCTTCTACCTGGATTCATTAAAACAATCTTTATGGTTAGAACATAGGAATCAGCGGTTGGGGAAAATTCCTCAGGTGAGTCATGAGTAGCAAGGTTTCCAAATCACTGACTTAGGAACTACTTATAAATAGGCCTGTAAATGTTCATACATATATTTGTATATGTGATTGTTAGGTTCAAATCAGGATACTAGCAGTAAATTCTTAGAAAGAACCTAATACAAGTGTCTCAACCAATACATTAATTCAACAAACATGTATTGGCCACAGATGCATAGAGATGAAAAAAAGTAATCACATAAAATTGCTACTTTTTGGATCAAGGCAGAATATGCTAGATACCAATAAGAGAAGGCCATACTTTCTACTTTAATGTATATTGGTTATGGGCAGTTTCCCAATCTAACTGACAGTCCCTAGGGAACTGGGATCTCCTATGATTCATCTTTGTATTCATTTTGAATGCACTTGACAAAGGAACACTCCCAAGGGTCAGGAGAAGATTGCCCCAAATTGCAGTCTGCATGCAGTTGAAGAAAGAATAAAAGAGTAGAGACTAGCCCAGCCGTGGGCAAACTACGGCCCGCGGGCCGGATCCAGCCCGTTTGAAATGAATAAAACTAAAAAAAAAAAAAGACCGTACCCTTTTATGTAATGATGTTTACTTTGAATTTATATTAGTTCACACAAACACTCCATCCATGCTTTTGTTCCAGCCCTCCGGTCCAGTTTAAGAACCCATTGTGGCCCTCGAGTCAAAAAGTTTGCCCACCTCTGGACTAGCCCCTGGACAAGGGGGATTCATCTTTAGTAAAACAAAACCCAAGAACATCAGGATTTTAGTCCTGGGAGGATAAACTTTAAGTGAGGGAACATGGTTGCCAGGTAGCCTAAATTTTATCCTGATTTTCCACATTATTTAGGGGTTTGCCCACTCCCTCATTACTCTGATCTAAGGAACACTCTTCTGGTCTTTAAATCACTGGTCCAGTGGTGAATAGTTTCTCCCTTGGTTCCTTTTAGGACAGCCGAGAAAGAACCTTATGTAAGATTATACTAGACCTCAGGGAAGCTAAAGGAGTAGGAAGCATCAGGAATCCATTCCTCCACCTAGATGACAATTACACTGTCAGAAACTGTGTGGACTATTTTGGAACTCTGAAGTCTATTTAAAAGCTTGCAGCTTGCAGGGGAAATCTTGGCTAGCACAGGTTCTGGCCAGCATTGTTGCAACCCTGACTAAAGCTGCTTCCAGGGAATTTAAAGAAATAGCATGTTTGGGGGTTTTTTTCCCTACTGCCTTTTTCCCCCTCTAAGGAGACAGACATTTTAAGGATTAGGACATTCAAAAGCAAGCACATGTACAGAAGAATTTAGAAAGTAACCACACGTGCCCAGCGAAAGACACAGACTCAACAATGACCTAAGGAGACCTTTCACCTCAGACTAATCCCCACCACTGGGACACATTTCAATAATCGAAAAATAAATAAAAACCAGCAAATTCTGGGGAAGAGGGACTGAGAAAGAAAAAACAACTCAGCAATAAAAGTAATAAAAGGGTATATCACTACAGACCCTATAGACATTGAAATAATATTATAAATTATACATGAGTTTTAAGCTCAAATAGATAACATAAATAATTGTATAACAATTAACAAAATTGGATCCAGTTTAAAATGGTCTGTAAAAGAAACTTTCAGGCCTGGATGGCAATACTAATAAAAATCTCAGGAGGTTTTCTTATAGATATACAATATGCTTCTAAAACTTATAAAAAGGACAAAGGAACTAGGATATACTGTGAGACACTGTGTTAGAAACCTAGAAGACTACTCAAAACTTTAAAATTTTAAAAATAAATAAAATTATTTTAAAACCTTATAGTACCTGATCTCAAGGAACTTAGATTTTAGATTAGCATTGAGAACATTTTTCATTTATAGAATAACTGAAGTATAACAGATGATCCCATACAAATTAGTATTGATTAAATGTAAGGAGTAAGTTCTAAAGAAATATGACTTTAAAATAATCATCAGTGTTCTAGAGATTGGTTACACAATAATGTGAATGTACTTAACA
The DNA here is from genome assembly GCF_964212035.1 of Myotis nattereri. NCBI lineage: Eukaryota > Metazoa > Chordata > Mammalia > Chiroptera > Vespertilionidae > Myotis > Myotis nattereri. The sequence goes on from NC_138079.1 coordinate 41,518,377, forward strand.
TTACTTAACTGTACATTTCATAATGGCTTACTTGGTAAATTTTATATTATGTCTAAAAACATTAAAATGGGGAGTGATGTAATTAGCATGGCAGACCAACAGTTTTTTATGGACTTCCCTCAAAGACCATTGATTTAAACAACCACCCATGGAGGAGAATGCCTTTGTGGAACTCTGGGAGTCCAGCAGAGAAGCCCCAACATACTATTGGAGCAAAAACATCCAAGATTAGATACATTCAACAGGGGAGGAAGAGCAGTTTCACTTTATCCGCATCACCCCTCTCCCAAGGTAGAATAGCTCAGTGCCAAAAGAGATCTTCTTGGCCCATGATTACTTTCATGGGGAAAACTGAGATCATCTGAAGAGTTCCCAGCTGCCTCAGCTGTGCAGGAAATCACCAAAGGGAGCCACTTCTTTCTCACCCATCCAGAATACTGAGATGTATGACACAACTGGGGAGTGGCTGGGAGAACAGCAGCCATGGCTCTCACAGGGCATCAAAGGAATATGGATCCCACTGACTGCTTCATGCACTGAATCAGGAAGCCCACCAATGAATTACAGGAAATGTGTAACCTATGGATCCCCCAAATTGGCCCATGGGCACTCCCAATGCTCTGCACACCTCACCCACACCCTACAGCTGGCTTTCTCTACATGCATGCCACTGATAGAGAGTGAGGCTTTGCAGACAGTTGGTGAGCATGTGCAAAAAGCCTGCTTGACTACAGAATTGGGAAAAAGCACTTAAACTTGAGCATTCAGCACTGTCCAAGAGAAAATAAACAGGAGGCTGACAACATATAGTCTGGCTTTGCAGGATCAAAAGAAAGCATACAATCTTCAGGTATCCCCCAACCCAAGAGGAAACAAAAAATGTGGAGCACAAGTATATATAAGAAAAGAATAAAGAAAGCCTCAGAATCCCTAACAAGGCTGTCAGAAAGTATTTTTCTCTGAAGCCAGTCAGTAACGCCTACAGGAGGGGACTCCTTCAAATAAATGCAAGGACAGCAACACAAGACTTCAAGGAACATGAAAAATGAAATATGACACCAGCAAAAGAACACAATAATCTTCCAGTAACTGACTACAAGAAATGAAGATTTTCTATTTGTCCAATAAATAACTCAAAATAGTTGTTTTATGGACGGAAGTTCAATGAGCTACAAGAAAACACAGAAAGACAATTCAACAAAATCAGGAAAACAATACATGAACAAAATGAGAAATTTAACCAGGAAATAAAAATTATTATTATTTTTTAGTCCAAACAAATTCTGGAGCTGAGGAGAAACCAAGATGGCGGCAAAAGAAAGCACCGGAAATTGCTGCCTCCCACAACAACTTCAAAAATACAACGAAAACACAAAACGGACATCATCCAGAACTACAGGAAGGCTGGCTGAGTGGAAATTCTACAACTAGAAGGAAAGAGAAAAGCACACTGAGATTCAGAGGAGGTGCGGAAATAAAGTGCAGAGGTACGGAGGCGCATGTGGCAAGGGCTGGCAACTGAGGACACGGCTGTCTTTTTTAATCGGGAGGGAGTCACAAGCCCCCAACTGCTCTGAACTCCAGTTCTGGGAAGTCTCTGGGGACCCAGACTCATATGGGGAGAAACTGGACTGTCTGGCAGCAGACAGAACTCAGAACTCGAGGGCGGCTTTCTCTCAGAGGTGCTTGCAGCGATTACTGGGACACTGAGAGATCCGGGGGCCTCTTAGGGCAGAACTGAGGATCAGCCATAGCTGTTTGCTCTGCCCTGTTGATTACCTGAGACCCCGCCCCACCCAAGCTGCTCACACAGAGGCTTTTGCATATGAATGCCCTGGCCCTTTGCAATCTGAAAATTACCTAACAAACTGCAGCTGGGCCAGACAGACCCAGAATTTCCAAGAGAAGGCCCAAGGCCCCACAGCAGTATGCATTGCTTCACAGCTGGGCCTCATCTGGGCACCTCCAAACCCCAAACAAGGAAGGGGACTCTGCAGATCTCTTCGTAGTTTCTGGTGGGTAGCCTCAGGCAGAGGCTAAATTAGCACCTCCTTAGATCCAAGAGCCAGTGTACCCAGTGGTCAGAATGGGACCATCCAGATTACAACTCCTCAGATCCATAAGAGACACACTCAGGGGACAGAGTCAGTGAGCACCAAAGCCCTACTGAATCAAGTCTTGCCCCAGAAGGGTGTCTCCAGCACAGAAGTTCTCCCACTGCAGACACAGCTGATTCTCACAGCCAATTGGCCTGGAGGTCAATTCCTCCCAGTGATACCTACAACAATCAAGGCTTAACTACACCAAGACTGTGCACAAAGCCCACAAAGGGGTGCACCAAGAGTGTCCACCTCAGGTAATTGGGGAGGCTGAGCCACTGGGCCCTATAGGACACCTAGCACACAAAGCCACTCTACCAACACGAGGAAGCAGCCAAAATGCGGAGACAAAGAAACAGGTCACAAATGACAGAAATGGAGGAAAGCAAACTACTGGATATAGAGTTCAAAACCACGGTTATAAGGTTTTTCAAGAATTTTCTAGAAACCGTTGATAAATTTAGTGAGACCCTGGAGGATATGAAAAAAGACCAACTAGAAATTAAGCATACACTGAATGAAATAAGGAATAATATACAGAGATCCAACAGCAGACAAGAGGATCCCAAGAATCAAGTCAAAGATTTGAAATATGAAGAAACAAAAAAAAACCCAACCAGAAAAGCAAAAAGAAAAAAGAATCCAAAAATATGAAGATAGTGTAAGGAGCCTCTGGGACAACTTCAAGCGTACCAACATCAGAATTATAGGGGTGCCAGAAGAAGAGAGAGAGCAAGATATTGAAAACCTATTTGAAGAAATAATGTCAGAAAACTTCCCTTACCTGGTGAAAGAAATAGACTTACAAGTCCAGGATGCACAAAGAACCCCAAACAAAAGGAATCCAAAGAGGACCACCCAAGACACATCATAATTAAAATGCCAAGGGCAAAAGACAAAGAGAGAATCTTAAAAGCAGCAAGAGAAAGACAGTCAGTTACCTACAAGGGAGTACCCATACGACTGTCAGCTGATTTCTCAACAGAAACTATGCAGGCCAGAAGAGAGTGGCAAGAAATATTCAAAGACATGAATAGCAAGAACCTACAACCAAGATTACTTTATCCAGCAAAGCTATCATTCAGAATCACAGATAAGAAAAAGCTAAAGGAGTTCATCACCACCAAACCAGTATTATATGAAATGCTGAAAGGTATTCTTTAAGAAGAGGAAGAAGAAAAAGGTAAAGATAAAAATTATGAACAGCAAATACATATCTATCAACAAGTGAATCTAAAAATCAAGTGAATAAAAAATCTGATGAACAGAGTAAACTGGTGAATATAATAGAACCAGGGGCATAGAAAAGGAGTAGACTAACAATTCTTGTGGGGAAAGGGGTGTGGGGTGCAGGAAGAGACTGGACAAAAATCATACACCTATGGATGAGGACAGTGGGAGGGGTAAGGCAGAGGGTGGGGTGGGAACTGGGTGGAGGAGAGCTATGGGGGGGGGGGGAGGAACAACTGTAATAATCTGACCAATAAAGATTTAATTTAAAAAATTCTGGAGCTGAAAATAAAATTAATAAAAAATAATTAATATAGAACATCAATAACAGGATCACGCAAAAGAAAAAAATTGTGAGGTAGAAGACAGATCATTTGAAATTATTTAGTCAGAGAAGAACAAAGCAAAAAGAATAAGAGTATAGAAAGCCCTTGAAAACTGTGGGATGCCCTTAAGAGAAACAGTGTACATATTACTGCAGTCCCAGAGGAGAAGAGAAGGAAAAAGGAGCAGAAATCTTTAAAATATAATGGCTAATGCCCTGGCCAGTGTGATTCAGTGGGTTGAGCATCATCCCATACACTGAAAGGTTGCTTGGTTTGATTCACGGTCAGGACACATGCCTGGTGGGGTGCATACAGGAGGCATCCAATCGATGTTTCTGAGAAACATCAAATGTTGCTCTTTCTCTTTCTCGCTCCCTGTCTCTCCCTTCCTCTCTGTCTCTCTCTCCCCCTCATCTTCTTTCTCTCTCTCCTTTTCTCTCTAAAATTAATATGAAAAAGGAGTTCATCACCACCAAACCAGTATTACATAAAATGTTAAAGGGTCTTCTTTGAGAAGAAAAAAGATTTAAAAACATATGAACAATAAAATGGCAATAAATATATATCTGTCAACAACTGAATCTGAAAAACAAAATAAAGCCCTAACCGGTTTGGCTCAGTGGATAGAGCGTCAGCCTGCGGACTCAAGGGTCCCAGGTTCAATTCCGGTCAAGGGCATGTACCTTGGTTGTGAGAACATCCCCAGTAGGGAGTGTGCAGGAGGCAGCTGATCGATGTTTCTCTCTCATCAATGTTTCTAACTCTCTATGCGTCTCCCTTCCTCTCTATAAAAATCAATAAAATATATTTTTAAAAAAATAAACAAGCAGAACAGAAACAGATTCATAGATACACAGAACATTTTGATGGTAGCCAGATAGGAGGGAAGATGGGTGAGAAGGTTGAGGAGATTAAGAAGTACAAATTGGTAGTTACAGAATAGTCACAGGGCTGTAAAGTACAGCATAGGGAATATAGTCAGTAATATTCTAATAACTACATAGGGTGTCAGATGGGTGGGAGATTTATCAGGATTATCACTTGATAAGTTATGGAATGTCTAATCACTGGGGTGTACACCCAAAACTAATATAATAATGTATGTCAACTTTAATTGAAAAATAAAAATAATTTTAAATGGAAGAAATTAAAAAATAAAGTTGCATACTTATCCAAATATATATCAACATCCCTCATATGTATCTATATCAACCACATCTGTTTAGCGGATATCTATGAGAGGGAGAAAAAAGGGGAATGGAGTGAGGGAATGGGGAGATAAAAAGGATAAAATAAAATAAGAGCTTTGAATGGATAATGATTGTATTGTGCTATGAATAGAAAAAACTAATTAACTTAACTGTCTTTTTCTAAGGTCCAAGGAAGAAGCAAAAGAGTAAGGCAATATATAAATATTATTATCATTACTAATCTACAGAACCCTCAAGGCAGTGTGGGGCTCCTGCCACATCTTTAAATTCTACCACATATATCTTTTGCAGTGGTTACATCCTTATATTATGCTTGTGCTTTCCAAAATATTAAAGAGCTGTTCTCACCAGTACTGCATCTTCCTTTGCAAAACCTATGGAATCATTTTCTGAAGCTGTCAAACTACATCAAAGAAATAAGCTCTACAAATATCATATATATATATGATTTTGAAAAGCACATTACAGTTACAGCTGTCATGTGAATATCACCCTACAAAATACAATATAATATTTCTGGGGGAAATTTCAACTACTCCAGCTGAATCTAAAGATTCTATTCCAAGAATACAATTTTAAATAAAAACCTTTAAAAACTCATTATATCTTTTAAAATTAAATACAGTATTCTTTGCTTTTTTAAAAAATCATCTCATAAACTAGTAGAATATCCTTTGTGAGTCAGAATCTTTAAATTTACATAGGTGTAATATAGAAATTATGTTTAAAAGATAAGATTCCAGATACCATTCTAGAACAAATTTAATCTATACAATTATATGTAGGGGGAATTTTACACAGTCCAAAAAAAAAAAAAAATTGAAAGCCAAAGGTAACTGAGCAGAGACTATAAAAAACAGTTTTTAATAAAGCACCTACAAAATTTACAGTCAAGTGAACATTTATTAAGCATATAATGTGTGGGAAAGGCAGAGTCTAGGAGCAAGGGATACCAACATGAAATAAGTGATAGGCCCTGCCCCCAGGGACCAAAGTCTACAAAGAATAATTGATGGTTGCTGGTGGTGGTGGTTTTACTATCATTACTCTCCAGATCAAAAGGAATATTTTGACTGTGTTTATAAAATGTGCACACACTGACAAAATAATTTTGAAGTTATATTAGCTGAGTTTGTGAAACCAGTAGTTATGATTTAACTTTAGTATTTTAACTGTTATGAGCAAAAACTAGAGATATCCATGGGTTCACTGATTTCTGAGTTTGTTTGTTTTAAAGTCATGTTTACTTTTAGCTGGACAAACTCTGAGTCAGGTGATTGCTAAATTACCCTTAGAGTCTCAGCTGGACCCAACATCCTTCATTTCCTATCCTAAATTGTCCCCTTTATATTCCATTCTCCCTGAGAAAATTGTTTTAAAATTTTAGCTCTTAACTGTCTAGAGTCACATTTTCCCACTCCATCTTCCCCTTCTGCAACGAACACTTCATGTTTGCAAAACACTCAGAGCCTGGGGAGAAAGGTGCTATACCTATGCAAAAGGTGGTTATTATTATTGATGTTTCTCATAAACACTGAGATTCAGAATGTCAAAAGTAATGTCAGACCCTAAGGTAACAACAATGCTTTCTCTCTTGGAAAGCTATTGCATTATGTTTACTTTGATGTCAGTTATGTCTGTATTATGCACAAACACCTTCATGTAGGCACAGCTCAGAGGCAAAGATGACTAGCCCAGAGGGCTAATAACAAAGACTTTATTTTCTGCCACATCACTCCAATTAAGTAGTTCCCACAGTGGTTACCTGAGTCACAAAAATAGTAGGGTGTTCAACTCAATGACAGGAAAAGGAACAGTTGGCCGAGCTTCAACCATCACCCTGAACTCACAAAACTGTCCTTATTCATTTGTCTGATATTTGCCAGCCACCAATATTAATGAATAGCTGCCAGATGACAAGACCAAACTGTCTCTGTTCATGGATTAGAGTATTATGTTATAGGCTCATTAGCAGAAGTTTAAATTATGAAAATGGAAACAAATGAAGCCCACTTTCTAGGATTGCCTGCCCAGCTCATATAAGACCAGTTTAGTTCTACTGAGAAATGGGTCCGTGCGTATTTTATTTTCTTTCATCTGCCTTTAAAAGGATAAATAATTCCACAATCAACATTTTTGTCCAAGGATTTCACTATCAGTAAACTTGAGTCATCAAGGTCTGAGCCAGAGAAAGTTGAAAGTGATTCATCTAATCAGTTTCCCATTCCTTGGAATATACAAAAGAATTCCAAAACACATAAAGAACTTACACAACTCAACACCAGGAAGACAGAAAACCAAATTAAAAAGCAGGCAGTGAACCACACTTCTCCAAAAAGGACATATAGATGACCAATAGACATATAAAAAATGCTCAATGTCACTAATCATCAGAGAGATGCTAATTAAAATCACAATGAGATATCATCTCACACTTGCCAGAATGGCTACCATTCATAAATCAAAAAATGACAAGTGCTGGTGAGGATGTGAAGAAAAGGGAACCCTAGTGCATTGTTGGTAGGATTGCAAGCTGGTGCAGCCACTGTGGAAAGCAGTATGGAGTTTCTTCAAAAAGTTAAAAATGAACCGCCTTTTGACCCAGAGATCCCACTTCTGGGAATACATCCTAGGAATCCTGAAACACTGACCAAAAAAATATGTTCATAGCATTTTTACAATAGCCAAGATTTGGAAACAGCCCAAGTACCCATCAGTAGATGAATGGATAAAAAGGATGTGGTACATTTACACAATGGTATTAATACTATGAAGCTGTAAAAAAGAAGGAAATCTTACCTTTTGCGAAAGCATGGATGATTATTATGCTAGATGAAATAAGTCAGTCAGAGAAAGACAAATACCATATGATCTCACTTATATGTAGAATTTAATCAACAAAATAAATGGTCAAAATAGAAACAGAAACATGGATACATGGAATAGACTGCCAGCTGTTAGAGGAGATGGGGGAGAAGGGAACTAGATGAAAGAAGGTGAAGGGATTTACCAAAGAACATGTATGCATAGCCCACAGACACAGGCAACAGTGTGGTGGTGGCCAGAGAGAAGGGAGGGCGAGGGCTGGGTGGAGGTAGGCAAAGGTGGGGGGAATGGAGACATTTGTAATAGTGCAAACAATAAAAATAAAGTTAAAAAAACATTTGTTTTGTTACTCCAAAAATTCTCATTTACTATGTATACATACAAGTTTGTGCTACCCTATGAGAAAAATTATAGACAAAAGTTGAAATTATCTTTCTACAAATTAGTTCCAGAATGTCTCTCCTGGTCAAGCTAATCTGCCTCTTCAATATTCTGTTTAACAGCAGTACTTCTCAAACTTCAATGTGCATTAAGAATCAACTGAGCATCTTGTTAAAATGCAGATCTATTGAGGCAATAGATCCGGGGTAGAGTGAGGCTTATTTTGCCTTTCTAATAAGCAACCCTTAGTCTGTGAGCAGCACTTTAAATAGCAAGATTTTACAAGGATTATTTTCTAGTATTAATAGAGAGGCAATACAGTACACAGAGCTGGGGTTGAACTCTGACTATGATGCATCAGACAAGTTACTTAATCTCTCTAAGCCTTGATTTCTTTTTTTTAAATATATTTTATTGATTTTTTTACAGAGAGGAAGGGAGAAGATATAGAGAGTTAGAAACATCGATGAAGGAGAAACATTGATCAGCTGCCTCCTGCACACCCCCTACTGGGGATGTTCCCGCAACCAAGGTATATGCCCCTGACCGGAACCGAACCTGGGGCCCTTCAGTCCGCAGGCCGACGCTCTATCCACCGAGCCAAACCGGTCAGGGCTAAGCCTTGATTTCTTATGAGGATAATAATACTTCAAAGAGTTGTTCTAAAATTAGCATAGTAATTAATATATAGTAACAGGCAAAAATATACCAATATAATAATAATAATCCTATATAATAAAGAGCTAATATGCTAATTAGAGAGGATGGTGAAATGACCTTCCAGAACTACCTTCTGGAATGACCAGTGGGCAGGGCCATGAGGCAGCCGGGGCCGTGAGGGCTGAGGCAGCCGGGGCTGCAAGGGCTGAGCCCCTTGCACAAATTTCGTGCATCGGGCCTCTAGTAATAATATAATGATGATGATGATGATGATGGCAGAAATAATAACAATGGTAATATTCAGGATAGAAGGATGGCCTCATAAACCCAGTTTGAATTTAATGAGACCTCCTGACAGCTTGGCGACAGGACTTTAAAATGGTACTTAACCACCCCCTCAAAAGAAAACTTGTTATAGTCTAAGATTAATCTTCTCCTTCTAGTGGGAGGGAAACAAGTGTAGGTTCTTTTCCCTACAAAACTGGGTCTTTAAAACATGACCATAGTATGTATAACAAAAAAGATAAAACACAAGTAAAACATAAGCAATCTTTAAGACTAACTTCTAGCCTGCCTCAACCCAGTGAGGAAGAAAAAGGGAAGATAACCAGCTAAGAGGGAACTGATTATGGCATCTCATCCCTCCTGACAGAATTCTCCATATTCTGTAAAATTGGTGGGGGCGGGGTGAGGTGTCACTCTAGCAGCTGGCAGGACCCCATGGAAGGAGAGTTACTTGAATGATTCTGTGGACATATCTCAAGCAGGTACAATAGCAGCAGCACCAAGATCCCCAACTGGTCTCGTTGTCTCCAACTGCCTCAGGGAAATGTCAAAGAATCTCATTTTTTAAATCTTTCAACTCTTGCAACTTTTCTTGAATGGCTAGACATTTAGAGGCCATACTACCCAGGCTCAAGTAAGCCAAAAATCCTTTTTAAATATACTGCTAAGAGCTACCAATATCCTTACATTTCAAATTCAGTTTTGTGTCTAAATTCAATCTGCTATATTACAATCAAGTTGTATTACAATCTCCTAATGAAGCAGATTGTTTGGCAACTGAAAGGAAAATCTTGTTACAAACTAGCATATGCAAAAGAAAGCTCTGGGGGGAAAAATTTTTCCAGGACTTCTGCTAGTAAAGATCCTGAGGTTGCCACAACAATCACAATCTTTATAAAGTTTTTGGTGATTCTCTAAAGGTTATTACACTAGAAGAATACAATATCTCAAGTCAACATATCTAAATGAGATTTTTTTAATAATTAAAGTTTTTCATACTATATTACCCAGCAATCCTTATTTCTAAAAATGTTCTTATAAGAAAAAAAGGGGGGAACTCATATCAACAAACTTCATGACCATAGTATGTATAACAAAAGGAAACTAAAACACTTGGAAAAACCTTAATGCTAACAAGTGAAAGGGGAAGAAAAATAATATATCAATTCAATGGAATATAATGCAGCTATTACTAGTTTCATCTCTTACAGTACCCTATTTATACAATGAAAATAGCAAATTCATACGATTGTTGCAAGAAATAGCTCATACTTCATGACTCAAAAATGGAAAAGAAGATATAAACAATATAAATGTTTTCATTTAGTTTAACATTTACATTTGTGAATACATCTATGGAGGAGACCCCACACTAAATATCTACATTAGATAGATAATTTAATTAGTTATATGCCCTGTGATAATTTTGAACCAAAGTATCTATCACAGGTACAGAAGTGATTTTACGTCACTATGAATACTATTAAGAATGACTATAACCTTCACTTTAATTACCTTCAAAAGAAAAATGAGCCTTAGCTGGTTTTGCTCAGTGGATAGAGCTTTAGATTGTGGACTGAAGGGTCCCTGGTTCGATTCCAGTCAAGGGCACATGCCCGGGGTTGTGGGCTCAATCTCCAGTAGGGGGCGTGCAAGAGGCAGCCAATCAATGATTCTCTGTTATCACTGATGCTTCTATCTCTCTCTCCCTTCCTCTCTAAAATCAATAAAAATGTATTTTATAAAATAAAATAAAAATGAACTTCCATTTCTAGAAGTATGGTTGGCTAGACACACGGCTGGCCTGCTAATGAAAGTATTAAAATGCTAGATAAAGAATCAAAACTTCCTTTTTAAAGTCATTAATGACCTAGCAAGGTATTAAAGAATATTCAAAAGTAAAAAACTAAGTGAATATGAGAACCCAGAGAGTAAATGTAGCACTGAAATCCTCTCTTGAGAGTATATACCTAATTAAATTATCTTGGGCTTAGATTCCACAACCTCCTAGGAGTTGAGACGTTGGAGAAAAAGACCAAGGCCTGCTCAAGATATAAAGCATAATAAGTGATTTCCGCCCCCCCCCCCCAATAAAGATGAGACCACAAAGTGATACATCTTTCATGTAATAATATACTAAAAATGATATTAAAAGTAATCCCAATTCTGCCTTGGCCAGGTGTCTCAATTGGAACATAACCCCATATACCAAAAGGTTTTGGGTTTTATCCCTGGGTGGGGTGCATAAGGAGGCAACTGGTCAATGTTTCTTTCACATAGATATTTCTCTCTCTCTCTAAAAATCAATTTTAAAAAAACATATCCTCAGGTGAGGATAAAAAAAAAATAACACCAAATGTTGGCAAGGATGCAAAGAAACTGGCTCACCCACGCATGACTGATGGGAATGTGAAATGGTACAACCACTCTAGAAAACAGTTTGACAATTTTTTTAAAAGCTAAACATGTAACTGTCATACAACCCACTGTCTTCTTGGGCATTTACGCCAGGAAAATGAACATTATATTCACACAAAAACCTAAACATGAATGTTTACAGCAACTTTATTTGTAATTGATAAAAAATTGGGATCAGGAGGTGACTGGTTAAATAGTAGTATGCATATACCATGGAAATGGAATACTATTAGGCAATCAAAATGAAAAGACTACTGATAAACAGCTTGGATGAGTCACTAGGGAACTATAATGAGAAAAAAACAACCCCCAAAAACTCATCTTGTATGATTCCATTTATATAAAATTTTAGAAATTACAACATTTCAGAAATGGAGGACAGATTAGTGAGGACCAGATGGCAAAAAGCGGCAGGGAAAGGTGGTGTAGGAAACAGGAGGGATCCTTGTGGTGTGAAAATGTTCAGTATCTTAAAAAATGGTAACAGACACATGACCCTACACAGGGGATAAAAGTGTATATACTGAACACACGTACACATGTACAATTAAAACTAGGTAAATCTGAATAAAAACAATGGCTTACATTAATTTCTTGGTTGTAATACCCTATATAATAAAGATGTAATATGCAAATGGTCGTTACTCAACAACCGACCACATAACGACCAAATCACGGATCAGCAGGAAGGTGGGGCAGCAAGCTACAAGCAGGCAGGAGAGAGCTACAGGAGGGGGCAGGGCAGCAAGCCAATGAGGGGGGGCGAGGGGGTAGGGCAGTGGGCGGAGAACTACAGGAGGGCGGCAGCGAGCTACTGGTGCACAGATTCCTGTGCAGGGCTACTAGTTATTAGTTATACTATAGTTTTGCAAAAGGTTACCATTAAGGGAAAGGATTCAAGGAATCTCTCTGTATTATTTCTTATAATTGCATGTGAATCTACAATTATCTAAAAAAAAAAAAAAAGAAAGAAAAAAGACATTACAATAGGATGAAAAAATACCAAGTGCCTAGAAAAAAATTATAACAATGTGTAAGATCCTTATGGAGAACATATAAAATTTTGTTGAAACTAAAGGACCAAATAAATAGATATATCTTAAAATCATGGATTGGAATACTTAAGTTCATAAAGATGTAAAGATTCAATGCTAACTGAAAATCCTTTAAACAAGATTTCTTTGTAGAAATAGGCTGATTCTAAAATTTATATTAAAAGGGCCAAGAATAGCCTAGATACTTTTAAGGAAGAAAAATAAAGTAAGGAGTCTTGTCTTACCAGAGATTAGATGGTATATCATAAAGTTAGAACAATTAAGACAGTGATGTTGTCACACAAATAGATAAAATACCAACATAATAAAATAGCCCAGAATCAGACCTTATTTTTTTATTTTTTAATATATTTTTATTGCTTTCAGAGAGGAAGGGAGAGGGAGAGAGAGACAGAAACATCAATGACGAGAGAAAGTCATTGATCGGCTGTCTCCTGCACATCCCCCACTGGGGATCGAGCTGGGAACCAGGGCATGTACCCTTGACTGGAATCAAACCTGGGACCCTTCAGTCCACAGACTGACACTCTAGCCACTGAGTCAAACCAACTAGGGCGAAACAGACTTTATTTTTGACAGAAGTGACATTGCACATAGTATGGAAAAGTTAAGAACTGTTTATCAAAAGATACTATTAAAAAAGTTAAGTAGATAAACTACACACTGGGAGAAGTCATTTGTAATACCCTCTAAGAGGAGCCAAAAAAGTTGTACCCAGAATATATAAAGAACTACAATAAATCAGTGAGAAAAAGACACACAACATATCAGAAAGAAAACCCGAACAAGCATTTCACAAAGAAACAGTACAAGTAGCCAAAAGCATAAAAAGATGAATGATGCTCACAATAACATTTCACATCTGCCAAGTTGCAAAATTTTAAAATTCTGTCAATATTCAGTGTTAATGGGAGGCACTAGAATACATGCACTGCTTGTGGTATACATTAGTATAATCACTTTGGAAAACATTTTGACATTACCTAGTATAGTTGAAGACATGTGTAATTCCACTCCTAGGCATGTATCTAAGAAAACTCTTCCATATATGCACCAAAATGCATGTATAACAATATTCATAGTATAGTGGTACTATTCATAATAAACGAAATAGCAAGTAGCCCAAATGTTTACTAAAACTAGAATGAATACATTGTGGCATATTCATACAATGGAGTACTATATGTCAGTGAAAAAGAATGACTTGTGGTAGAAGCAATAAAGTTACAAAGAATACATACAGTATAATTCTCTTTATATAAAAAACATACATAAGTAAAATATTTAAAAGAAAAATATATGTTAAAACGGTGAGTAAAAGCAAGCAAATTAAAACTCCAAGTCATTATAATGGTTACCTCTAAGTAAAGAGGGAAGAGATGGGTACACAGGATAATTCAAATTTTCTTTAAAAAGTTTTTTTTTTTAATGAGGGCCCTGGCTGGGTATCTCAGTTGGTTGTAGTGGTATCCTGATATGCCAAGGTTATGGGTTTGATCCCCAGTCAGGGCACATACAAGAATCAACCAATAAATGGTAAATAAGTGAAACAGAAAAATTGATGTCTGCCTCTCTCTCTCTCCCTCTTCCTCTCTCTAAAAAAAAAATAAAAAAGGAGTAGGCATATAAGTAATCATCAAAATTTTATTCTTTAGACTTCAATGTATTCTTAATATTTAACATTAAAAAAACTTGTTATAAAGACAAATCACGAATCCTTTTTGTTGAGAAGAGGAAATTTTACCATGGTTAAATTTTTAGTGAATTATGAGTTATATCGTTATCAGTGAGTGTAAAACTAAACAAACAAACAAATAAAACACGGAAAAGAATGAAGGAAATTGAAAGTAGAAAATAATCTTACAGAAATGTTAGGCAACAGCAGACAGTCCACCTTTCTCAGGGAATCTGGCTACACAAAGGGCCTATGGAAGCAGAGCAGATTGGTGCATTCACCAGAAGAGCCTCGCTGGCCTCCACTATGTTCCCCAGAAGACTGGGTCCTACTTATTTTTTACATCATTAGCATTCTTAGGATGGACTGAAGTTACTTCCAATGACCCTGGATCATTTACACTGATTGTTAAGAACCCTGCAGTATGATTAATAAATGTGCTGCGTAAAGAAATAAGCTTATTTCTAACAAAGATGGTCCTTGGCATGAATCTACTATTTATACTGTTGCTGTGAGTTTATTCCACAAACAGCTACTCTAAATAACACAGTCTAGTCTCAGGATTACTTAACCAACACTTAAACTCAGCAATAAATTGCCTGGTAAACTAAAATGAGAGACATGAATTCCTTAGTAAATTATGAATATGTGATGACTTTCCTCCTTCCAAATAATGAAGTCACTAAAAATATATTTTTCTGTATTTTCCAAAGGAAAAACTTAATTTTTAAAGTTTAACAGAAAATTGGGGCTAAGGTCCCCTAGGACCGTGGTCGGCAAACTGCAGCTCATGAGCCACATGCGGCTCTTTGGCCCCTTGAGTGTGGCTCTTCCTAAGCCTTAGGAGTAGCCTAATTAAGTTAATAACAACGTACCTACCTATATAGTTTAAGTTAAAAAAATTTGGCTCCCAAAAGAAATTTCAATTGTTGTACAGTTGATATTTGGCTCTGTTGACTAATGAGTTTGCCGACCATGCCCTAGGGAATCAAAAATATACATTGCTTTTGGTAAAAGGGTCTGTGAGAACTATTGTTCTTTCTTAAAAGACCATGAATAAATAAAAGAGAACATGTATTGAGTTGCTGTGTTTGTATTATAATTGAAGACAATGGTGTGCTTTGATTTGTAGCATATACCAATTTCTATGGTATAAATACTTCTACCATGGTCAATTTCAATTTACCAATGTGATGTTACTAAATGTGGAGAAAGAAATGCACTAAAGTACATCATTATCTAGTATGTTCACCATATAGATACAATAAATAGAAGTAAATGATCTTAAGAGCATAGACAAAAATAAAATGTAGCACAATAATTAGAATGTAATATTTGAGGATTTACCCTTGTTTTTAGCATGATTTACTTTAATGTAAGTTTATGTCATTTTATTTTTAATAATGACTTAACAACAAGCTGGCAAAATTCTTGGAAGTTTGCTATAGCCTAGCATTGATTAAACTACACCCTAGGCCAGTGGTCGGCAAAGTGCGGCTCGCAAGCCACATGCGGCTCTTTCGCCCCTTGAGTGTGGCTCTTCCACAAAATACCGACTTCTGCGCATGGGCCACGAAGTTTCAATCACACTGTATGTGCATGCCCGCACGTGGTATTTTGTGGAAGAGCCACACTCAAGGGGCCAAAGAGCCGCATGTGGCTCGCGAGCCGCACTTTGCCGACCACTGCCCTAGGCAATGTCCCCAAACCAGTACAATTAATAAATGACAGAATTCAGTATATGAACATCATTATATATATTCCCATACACTCATGACCTATATATAGGAAAGAATTCCAAAACTCTCTTTTAAGGTAATTGGTTGGTAAATTACATACACAATTCAGTGATAGCCATGTTAATGGACTGTCTTACAGGTATAATGGGATTATTTTTTAGAATTTACCCTCAGTTCAGCCAGATCAGAAAGAGCAGTGTAACACATAATTTCTGAATTCCTAACAAAGTCATCTATCAAGCCTGAAAGAACTCCAGTATGGATCCCATTCTGTCTAGTCAATGAATGAGACACAAGGTAAAGAGGGAAAAAGAGACTCCCAAAGGATCCCTTCCACAATTAATTATGCAAATCACAAGTAAATTAGACACTAAAAAATTTAAGATTGATTGAAAGTCTTGCTCAAATTGCTTTAACTGTGATTCATAAACCAATCACACAAATTCATATGTTAGGTTGTGTAAAAAAAAATTAGTAAGATGTAGAATGGAATAAGATTACCTCAATTTAAATGTAAAAGACATGGTTGCTGAAGTATGAGTCTCTTACACTGTTAGCACTAGTCCATAAGATGTTAACAAAATCTGATATGCAACAGTTTTACATATCCCCTTGTGGGAGAAAGATCAACTTGTGATCTGCTTTATAAATCAGCTACAGTGTTAGAGTTAGGCTACTGTAGCTAAATGGCTTTTAGATATGCTTCCTGTTTTAAGCTCCCATATTTACAAATGAAAGCTTTTTCAAACCACGGCTTTTAATATAATTTGCATATTTAGTAATACATTGATTAAAATTAAACACGGATTATTGCAATTTATTTCAGAAACAGATGGGATGCATTAAGTGAAAAGCTAGAGCTTTTAAATAGAGTAGATTCACTGGCTGACTACTGATGAATGATAAATACAAAAACTTTGTAAACTGGCAAAAAGGGGGATGGGGGAGTCAGGGGAGAAAGCCCTTTGCGCCCATTTCCTTTCAAGGTTTTCCTGACTAGTGATTCCATGAAATTAGTAATCAAGTTAATTTAAAATGAATAATGCATCAGCTTAATGAGAGCAGATTTCTCAGAAGAAAAATAATGTTTCTATAAACTTTGAATCTTCCTGGTTTGCAGAGCATGTCCTCTTACCTTCCTAATTAAATATGGATTTGATAAGGTTCACCAGCAGATGGCATTCTTCCATTACATACACTCCTGTTGGACTGCTTTGATTTTACAGTTTCTTAAAACTTCACCAGTTTGTGTAAATTAACCAAGTTCACTCAATGGTAGAAATACTTGGGTCCACACATTTGTTTCTGAAATGGTACATTCTCAAAATAGTTTTGGTCACTGTGAAACTGATTAGTTTGCAAAGAGCATTTCATTTTCTTCCCTGCTCTTTGTATCCATTGCTTTGTTGAATATCATTTACAAAAGCTAATTTGGTAAGAACAATGTATATATTTCTATGTTAGCCCCTTGTCGGTTATTTCATCAGAGTTGGATAACTAAGCTTTTGCCTCACTTGACCTCTATAGCAGTATGATATAATCCAGTCAGATCACATTAATATGCTAGTTCCATCAAAATATAATTTTTGCATATAAGCTATTTTATTATATTCATTTTGTGAAACACAGGCATTTTCCAACTTAATTTAGCAAAATCCTGCTAGCTTGCGTAACTATCGAATTCTTATTAACCTAGGTAATTAAATCTCAGAATGCCATAAAAGAAAACCCTTCAAATAGGTAGAGAATTTATAATTTATGATACATTTTTCTTTTTTTTTCTGAGTTAAAGATGAAAAGGGAATTTGATCCATAATATCTAAATAATGTTTATATTATTCAAAACCTTCACTGGACAGACAGTACAGAAATCTTATTAATATCTAGACTCAAATTCACCATTTGCAATTGAACTGGGTTGTTGAAGGTAAAGTTGTACTAGTCAACTATTAAATATGAAGTCAACTATTTAATATACATGCTAATTATAAACTCTCAGAATAAGCAAAACTGGGCAGTTTAAAGCACAGATTGTACACTTCATAATGGATAAATGGCATATATTTCAAGAAACCAAGGGATACTACTACTCGTTTTTCTATAACTTCTGATGATTTTGTTTCTTAAAAGCACACATAAATACCAAAAACAGGAAAAAGAATTTTAAGCAAAATCCTGATAATAGTAACACCATGCTGTGGAGCTTTTATTTTGTTTTGCTTTGTTTTGTTTTTAAATATAAAATATTACCAAAAATTACATCCAGCTTTTTCAAAGTTTGATTAATTACTCAAAATTACTTAAAAGGTCAGTTCTCAGCTTCACTACTATGGATTACTCTAACATGAAGTGCTTGTAACCTATGGAGAGTTGTGAAAATCCCCCTGTATCCAATGTGTTTTGTTTGGATTGAGATGGCATGCAGTTGATGGCTGTGACCTTCATGGTGGCTTAGATCCCTGGCTGGCACTGATTTTTGATTTAGGGCCGATCTGCTGCGCTTGTCACAGGCTACAAGGTGCTTTCCATGCACTAATGGAACAGCTCAAGGGCAGAGGGGCCCTGTAAATGTCTGTCTCTCACCGACCATGAGCTAAATAAAGAGGTGAGTTTTCTACATGTGAATGACAGACTCTGAGATTACATGTAGGAGGCAATTCAAAGTTTTTAAACCTGCTCAGACTTCATGAAAATAACAAGCATTTGCAAAGTGCAAACTCTAAGGTTATTCTGCCTGCTAATGAATATGTATCTGCACTGTTAAAATGGAATATTTAACACAAATACTAATAATATATCTTCATTTGGTGGAAAGGAACTAACGAACAGTTGATGTGTCCTTTGGTTCAACTATAGTTGTTAATAAATTCTGCTACTTAATGATGTCTTCAACAGAAAATTGTGTATGTCCCAATTTTTTCCTTCTAAGAAAACACAAATGGTATAATTGTTATAGAAAAAGATAAATTTTGGGATAAAATTAAAATCTTGTCCTATGTATCATTTTGCCTAGGCATCTTGACCACTAAAGAATGTTCTAGATATGCAGGGGTTTTTTGTTTTTTTTTTTAAAAAAAAGGTGCAATTTCCCTTCTGCCTTTGATCAGAGTAATTCATACCAAGAGGCAAATAAACATAGTAGTACATTTAAAAGTGAACAAATCATATTCATCCTTCAAGACTCAGTTCAATGCTATCACCTTTAAGATTAACTGCTAATTCTCTAAGAGAAGTCATCTCTCCTTCTTTGAACTTCTTACTGATACATGATTGTGTATTTCTTAGTTATTATTGCCCTTTATCTTGTAGATATTCTCTCATTTTCTGCAATAGACTATAATCTCCTTAAAAGCAATTACCACATATGTTTTTAACTTTGTAACCATCACTTTACCTAGCCCAACACTGGATAAGTGCTCAGTATATGTTTGCTGAATGAATGAATGATAAATAATTGACTACAGCATTGTAGCAGTCTCTAGTTTGATGAAATTTAAAGCTCTTAGATTTTATCATTAACATTAATGCCTGTCTGATTTCCTAAACTTCTACCTTAGTCACCACATACAGGGGAATTGCCCTTTAACATCAGATATATCACTTTGGGGTTTCAGAAATCTCACTTTGGGGTTTCTGATTCCTCTCTGACTTTACCTTCTTCTATCAGCAAGACCACATGCTGGACCTTATTCTCATTTAAGACAGCTCTACTGCCAAGCTCACCAAACCAACACTCCCCTACTCATACTATTCAGATCCCTTATATGTATAATATGAAATCCTTACATTCTTTCACTTGACCACACAGTAATTTACAATATTAAACTTCATTTCTGAGAAGTCTTTGAAACCTTCCCATGAGAAATTGCTTTCTCAGTTCATTCAGCGAATGACCCTTTTGATACATTAATTCACTAACGCTTTATTGAGTGCCTACTATGCACCGACACTAAAAGTTAATTAGAATATAGTGCTGTGCACCTCAGGAGGTACCAGAAAGTATCATGGAATAAATAACACTAGAAACACAGGGTACATCTTATTGGATGGGGAAATTTAGTAATTTAAACATTATTTTTTCATTAAAATAAGCACAGATGAAGTAAGGAATAGAATGCAAAATTTATAAGAATTTTTAAAACCAAAATTTCCCACTTTCAGTAGACTGCTTCTGATCCCTCTGAATGTGAATTCATTCTCTTCTGCTATTCAAGATGATGCAATTTAAAATTTTTCAATAAACTGTATGAAAGAACACATATTTTGGAATAAGAAAGTCTTGATTATAAACCCAACTACTTCTCTTTCTAATTATGTTTCATTGGGTGAGTTACTTATTGTGCTTAGTTACTTAATTACTAACTGGTCTCATCTATAAAATATGCATAATAATACCTACCTTTTAGGGCAATTATAAAGATTACATAAGTTAAATAAGTAAATGCTTGTAAAGTACAAAGACAGCACCCACTACATAGTAAATGATCTTTTCTCCTTCCCACAGTCTCCCTTTGGGAACTTTATTTATCCCCTAAAAGAAATCTACCAGATCCTAAAGTTATTTCACAAGTCTGCCACTTCAAAGCCTTGCACCTGTAGTGAACACACAATACAATATACAGATAATGTATTATAGAATTGTATGCCTAAAACCTATATAATTTTACTTAAAATTTCAATTAAAAAATAAGCTGCCAGATGACTATAAACAAAGAACAAAGTATGATGAAATTGTTTAAGTATGAATACATATCAGTGTTGCAGAGTTCTTCATTTGATTCCACAATACTCAGTTCTTTCTCAGCAGAAAGAGGGAGAACAATTTATTTTCTCAATAAGAATGGTATAAAGTGAAAATATATTTTAAGAACTTGAGATTAATTTGTATTGTATAATGTAGTGTAAAATAAAAATTGCTATTGACTATGTAAAAAGAAATCTTTGCACCTGAACCACTGGACAACTAATATACTAGTTTAAATATCAAGTTGCATTCTTTCACAATAAATTCATATTCTGCATATAGAAAAGCCCATAAAGACTTCAGTTTTGTCACTACTTTTAAAACTTTCCAAAGCCTTAAATTCAATCATTTCACATTCTAATGGCCTAATGTCTTTGTCTCCTTTGCTGGTGAAATCCTTTTACTGCCTCTTTTTTTAGTGGATAGGTATCACACCAAGATTCTACTTTTTGTCCTATCTCTTCTTTCTCTACACTTATTCCCACTGGTGAGCGCATTCACTCTAATCTGGCTCCAACCACCAACTCTATGCCAATGACCCCAAAACCTTTCTCTCCACTTTTGACCTTGATTTGTGCTCCAGTCTTCAGGTTCTACCTGCCTCCAGGATATGCCCTGTTAAATTAATTGCCATCCACTCTAATTCAACTCATTCACCACTCATCTGAGCATGCCTTCCTTCAAACTACCTTTCTTCTATCAGAGTAGGAACTTAGAAGTAATCTTTGCCTTTTTTCTCTTTTTTGATTCCCTAGAGTCACTCTATTACCAATTTCTTTCTTTCTTTAAGACATCATTCAAATCTAAATAGTCCTTTCCACTCCCAGTGACATGACTATCGTCCAAGGCCTCATGCCTAGACTGAATAACTTCCTAGCTAAGTGCTTCTCAAATCCTGGATACAGGTTAAAATACTTTAAAAGAACTTTATGAATACAGATTCTCAGGCCACCCCAGGCTTACTGAGTCAAAGTCCTTGAGAGTTAAAGCTCTCCAGTTGATTCTCATGCACAATTAGATTTGGAACCCATGTTACAATTGGTTCCATGTCTCTAATCTTTCCAATTTCAGCAGACAAAGTGTATTTAAACATCAATGGCATCATGGCACATCAGTGTATAAAAACTTTCTAATGATTTTCTACTGCTGGCACATTAAGTTGAAATGCCTCTGCCAATTTCTAAGGCTCCTTTATCTAGCCCCTCCCTACTTTTTGACTGAATTCTTCTTAGTGTGACAGCTGCGGTCTCCTCAATTTTAAGCCCATCTCAGTTCCTTGGTCCATTGCTTAAAATCATTCCTTTTCCATCCTCCCATGAATCTAAAGACTAACATCTTTCAAAAATGAGCTCTATCTGACCTTCTCATCAAGTGTCCTCTGGTCTTACTAGTCTTTTATACTTTCTCCCTTTTCAGTCTTCTATTGTGATTAATATCAGTACCATACTTTCTTTGTAATTTTTCTTGACTTACATTTTTATAAATCTTCTTTCCATAGATAGATTGTAAAAGATATAAACAGAACTATATCAAACTTTTTTTTCATGTTTCTCTTCATAATATCTCAAGGCACATTATAGATGCTCAACAGATTGCTATCTATCTATCTATACACACACACACACACACACACACTAGAGGCCTGTTGCACGAAAAGATTCGTGCAATAGGCCTGGGTCCCGGGTGCTGGAGGAAAACCGGTGCCGCTCTGGCTGAAGCCGCCTTCAAAGCCCTTGCTGCTCCGGCCGGAGGCGCCTTCAGTCTTTGCTCCGCAGCTTAGCGCCTACGTATGCAAATTAACCACCATCTTTGTTGTCAGTTAATTTGCATATCTCGCTGATTAGCCAATGGGAGGCATAGTGAAGGTATGGTCAATTTCAATCTTTGTCTATTATTAGATAGGATAAGCCTAATATGCAAAATGTCCCCTCGGGAGTTCGACCGACCGGGAGTTTGATTGCTCACTATGATGTGCGCTGACCACCAAGGGCA
Source organism: Myotis nattereri (assembly GCF_964212035.1). Taxonomy (NCBI): domain Eukaryota; kingdom Metazoa; phylum Chordata; class Mammalia; order Chiroptera; family Vespertilionidae; genus Myotis; species Myotis nattereri. Next base: position 41,541,018 of record NC_138079.1, read on the forward strand.
GCACAGAACAAAGGAAGGCCTCAGCCAGTAGCCGGCAGCCAGGGAAGGGAGGCCCCGGCGGTGCCATCAGCCAATAGGAACCCTACCGGTGTGCGAAATTCATGCACTGGGCCTCTAGTAATTAATTCATTGAGTGTTTACTACATAACATACATATGTATTAACTCATTTAATCCCCACAACAACCCTATAAAACTTTTGAAATAAGACTCAGTTTTAGATGAGGAAATAAACCCAGAGAGGTTAAATAACTTACTAGGCTTATGTAGTTCACAAGTGTAAGAGATGAAATTCAAACCTTGGCAGTCTTTCCAAAGCTTATGCTCTTAACCAACACATCACAGAATCATACAATGTTAGCACCAGAATGGGCTTTAGTGGCCATCTAGCTCATCTGCCTAGTATTAAAAAGACATATTTCTATTTATTAGTCATTATGTGTTTATTTAAGACAGCTGTTCTCTACTCACTTTCCTTTATGTTTTTTAGGTCTCTTTGAATCTCTATTTATACTGATACTACATAACTCTTTAGCTGACTCTAAATGTATGCATATTAGTTACAGTGATGAGAACTTAACAAAATACTATGATAAAAAAAAATATATAAGTAAAAATTACCCCTTGAACCAAACTGTCCATTTTGAAGGGCATTAAATCATGTATATTTCATTCATGGGTTTCCTTTTCAGTATTTCTGTGTATTTGCTTCCATTTTTTTAAGAAAGGGTGTGTTAATTCAGTGAGTTGGCATATGTGTGTGTTTAGTTGGCAGTGGGGCAAGGGGACATAGGGCTAAAGGAATATGTTTCTGAAAATAAGTAAGTAGACATCAAAACTTGTTTGCATCAGGTTAAGTAACTTGTTTTCTATCCTGTTTATGTGTTGTATACTTCTTCTGCCACACAGATTTGCTATACCTCAGGGTGAGTGAATTGACTGTGTGAAGACCCACATCCCGTGTAGCTCAGGGTTCAGGCTCTGGAGAAGGGCCACATGCAAATGACAGAGATGAGACAAGAAATAATAATTTGGAAATTGGGGGGCTAGGTGGGAGCCCAATGCAAGAGGAAGGACTCCACTTGTGCTCAGGCCTTGCCATCCTCTTATTCAGTTTGGGATACACCTATAGCCCTTAGGCAGGCAATTTCCAGTAACAGTCAGACTATCTTATCAGTGAGGATTTACATGACTATCTGGTGGGTAAGTTGCTTCAGCTCCCATTGTCTCGACTAAACAGTGGGTGCATAGCCCTGACCTTTGCCAGAGCTCAAGGGTCACCAGCATTCCGGGCTCCTTGTCCATACCTCTCTGCTAGTGAAGACAATAGGCAGCTTCCCACATGATTGCAATTAAAGTCTATGTATGTGTTTAGGCCTCAGGGTCTGGTTTTCCTGACAGTCAGCATGATCTGAGGGCACCAGAAGTCACTAGAGTTAAATGGCACTCCATGTGATGGAATAAGACACTTCCATCAGCTCACGTCAATGGGAAAAAATGAATTCCAACATTCAGAAGACAGTCCAATATGGTAGTACATGAACCAGATTTCATATCTTGGAACAGGCACTTTGAAAACTTGAGCCCTATTAAAATGTTAAAAACAAATGAGGTAGAAAGACAGAGTCCATTGCTCTATTTACACCCATATTGGATTCCACATACTTATCGGTAGCTCTACTAGAACAGGTAATAAGCAGCTCTAGATTTTTCATGCTTTGGAGTTTTGGAATAGCATGAATAATTGAAATCCACAGATAATACCAAAATTTAATTTTAGTCAAGGTATTAAGCCATCTCCTCCTCAATGAAGCTTTTATATTAGCTAAAAATCAGCATAACTGACTAGCTTGCATTTCAGCTGTCAGTCTCTTTCTCTATACCTCCTAGGATTCTTGGATAGGTATTATTGAGCAATGAGAAAAAAAGAGATTTGTAGGCCCACTTTCTGCACCATGACTAACTGCATGTATACTTTTGCAAGATGGCTGACTGAAGCTGGGGTTGAAACAGGACCACCATTTTTCCTCACAGAGCTACTTTAGTCATACACATGACAGGATTACACAGTTGGTGCAAACCCTTCACTTCAAGCAGTACAAATATTTCATGAATGGAACTATCTTTAATTACTTGTAAACAGCATCTTTACAGACTAATTATGTACTAAAGTAAATGTGATACAGGTACCCTAAATCACTATTGAAAAAATTCAAGACTAGAAACTACTGCTATTCTGAATCATGTGTTTTTCAAAAAAAATGATTCCCAAAATTTTCTCTGGAGGGTCTGACTCAATAGGTCTGGAACCCAAAATATGCATTTTAATAATTACCCTGCTCTCCCTTTATCTACTCCCTACTCCACCCCATAATTCAGGTATGAAGGACCCATGGACCACACTTTGAAAATCACTTTCTAGGGCATGAAAAAAAGAGTTCAATCTCCCTGTAGCTGGAGATCGTTTTTTTGTTTTTCTGGTCCCACAACCCTCAGGTAAGCTGATTCTATAACAGCTATGCTGACATAGAGACCATGTTAAAGATCCAATACAAACTTCCTCCAAAGCAAGAGGTGATAAAAGTGTTAGCTTACTGAGTATATGGAGGTTTAAGGTGCAGCCTTGAGGGCTGCTTAAGGGCACGATCAGGATTATATATAATGAAATGTACAAGATAGTGATATTGTCTAGCCAGAATATGATTCTGCCATGCTCTGATCCAGGGAGAATAAGCAGCTGCTGAGACCAAACCATGACAAAGGCAATTTTGCCTGTGACATTGGAGAATTTATTCCAGAATAGTTCCCCTCTGAGCCAGGATTTCCACTGTACAACTGCAAAGGTTACTTAGTCCTTGGTTCACCTCCTGTTTAAACTTTCTCAAAAGCCTAAAATAAAGCTAGTCATTCCACCTGGAATTATGGACTCATGTGAGAACTCTGCTAGCTAGGGATGAAACCTCTTGTCCCTATTTCCTCTGGTTCATATACTCTGAAAGCGGTCACTTTGTGGTTACTATAAGTTATCCAAATAACAACTCCTTGCACAAGTACTGTGATTTGGAAAAGAAAATAATTTCCTCTATAGTTCCCATAGTTCACACGTGTCTTTGTGAGGATTAAACAATATAATGCCCATGAAACATACTCTCAGAGGCCCTGATAACACTAGAAATTATTAAATAGTATGTAGCAGAAAGGACCCAAACTGTGAATATCCAATGAGAAAGGTTACTCTAATACACAGAAGTCAATCAACAGACTGTCCTCTCCTAGAAAGGCTCCTCTGTGTGTGTTTGGCTTCTCCATGCCTAATCTTGGGATACAAAGAGTATGTATTATGTGTGCGGGATTTCTGTGGATTGTGGCAGAAAAACTCTCAGCAAGAAAATAAAATTGTTTTGTCTTCATTTCAGCAATAACAGAGAGTAATGTCATGGAGTGTTTCCAGTGCAGGGGCATCTCATCGGACCTTCCCACATCACTGTGCCCTGCCTTTCTCTGGTTCTTTCCCCTATTCAAGCACTTTGGCATATTGTAGATGATGCTCTCAGGTTCTTTCATCAATTTAACATTAAAATTCCTGTGAAATATTAATGAAATAATGTTTAAAAAAGAAAAATGTTCCTACAATACTGCAACATTTTAATGCCTCATTAAAATCATTAGCAATGCTAATACTAAAGAACTTACTTCATCTTTCAAAGACCAAAAAAATAAATCATAATAAAGTGTTTGTTAATGTTACATCTGGAGAAATAAAAATTATACCATGACTTTCTATATGGGTTTTATATAGTCTAAAAATGATACGCTAAGGCCACACTATTAAGTACATGAAACTAGTTTTTTCTATGGAAATTTGTATTATATATTTTTTATAATATTCATTAAACACTGTGAATATTGTTTGTGTTTTTCATTTATGAGAAAAGTATATGGTATGCCTATCAACCAGCCAGGGCTCGCATGACACTCAGGTTGCAAACAATGACATGCTTCACTGACCTAAATGACTTATAAAAGCCATTTATATTCAGTACTCTCATTTATGCTATGTTTAAAAATGAATAAGAGACATATATTAATAGCAAGAAACTGGTAGGATGATTGCATCACTACCCATCTCCAGACTTATTGCAACACCTCATTCTCCATCAGTTGAACTGACATGAGAATGTAAATGCCGTATATAATAGTCATATAAAATTTTACTACATGAGTAACTAAGGCAAGTGTGACAGGTTCCTTCTCGTTGTTGACCAACTTTTATTTGGAAAGCAAAGGGGTGTAATAACACGGCAAAGTTCTAGCTAGTTTGTTATCAAAGGAAATCTTTCACCATCAACTGGGGTAAGTGGCTTAGGAGTATTCTCTTAAATAAACCTATATATCCTCAGGGGTACTGCACAATACAATACAGCCTCGGCATATAGGCAGATCCAGAAGATCTTAGAAACTTGTTTTCTCTCTCAGAATAATCCAGTGTGTAGTCATGTAAATAGAGACAAAGATATAACAAAACAAATGAAACAAAAACTCCACCCATAAAAGTGTTCCCATATCTTCCTAGATTAAAATAAACACAAGAAACAAGTCAAATACAATCTCTCAGCCAAAGCTATTTGATACCTTAATTTACTGAAAATTAATACTTGCTAACAACATGATTTTCACTTGGGCCTGATTTCTCTCAGGCTCTCCATCATGGCTGTACTATTTGAATGTTTCTTTAGGAATGAATAAAAGATATCATACAAATGCCTATCACTACTTACTATTAATGATTATCATTGTCACTCTAATCATTATATGACTAAAAGATGATAGTTCTCATTCAATGGTAAGAATTGTAGGCACTGGGGACAGCTGCTTATGAATGAAACTAGAATAAATTATTTAGAAAAAGCAACACTTATCAAGAAGAGGGGAAGTGGGGGATTATGCTTTACTTTTTTATGTCATATAATATGTAATATATCACAGGTGTTGCTAACTTTACATTAGCATGTTTAATCCATAGTTCTGAAATTTTATATAAGCACTAGAGGCCCGGTGCACAGGTAGGGTCCCTAGGCCTGGCCGGCAATCAGGGCCAATCAGGTTCCCCGCCTCCCGGTCTTCCCGCCTCCTCCTTGCCTCGCTCCTTCAGAGCCTTGCTGCCACCACTGGTTGCCCACCATGTTCTGTGCTGCCCCCTGGTGGTCAGCACATGTCATAAGAGCGATCGAACTCCCGGTCTCCCAGTCCAACTCCTGAGGGGACAATCTGCACATTAGCCTTTATTATATAGGATAACGAAGACTTTAAGAAGAAAGAAAATGTAATCCTAAATTCTTAAAATTCAGGGATTAAAAGATATGAGTCCCAAATTAAATAACTTAGTTTGGCACTTTCAATTCAAATTATCACTTAGTTTTTATGTTAATAATTTTTTAAACCACAGATTTAAAACATAGTAAGCTCTAAAAATGATAAAATCATTTGTTAAAAACTTCAACTGTGTCCTCCTTAGCCATCTTCTCTTCAAAGAGCTAATTAATTGTTCCAATCTAGTAAGCAACAAAATAGTCGACAAAGGGTGAAATATGAGCATCAATGGTAAGTTTTGAATTTACCCTATTTATCTTTAATGTAAGATCTCATGACCCACTAAAACTCAGTTCACAGTGTTTTATGAAAAATAATGGCTGAAATTGAATGTCTTAATTTACATTTAATGCAATTAAGAATGGTTTAAATTATGACTGATGAACAGCACACACAGATGTCAGTCAGTTTCATCAGAATAAATTGAAGTCAGTGTCAATGAATGCTCCACTGATAAATCCCACTTCACATAAAATTAATAAAAATCAGGAAATATAATCCTTAACTAATTGCAAAATGGTCTGGAATTCCCCTGAATTTTCGGGGGGAAACTTATGTAACTGAGAAAACCACAGCATTGTTTGGAAAAGGGGTTTGTTTTTAATAGTTAGTGAATATAACAGCAAACAGCCCTATTAAGAGTTACAGAAAAAATGTGTCCATAAATTTAAAGTACATTAAAAAGGTGTGTACTGAAAGAAAAAAAAGAGTTATAGAAAATAAATCTAGAGGCATGAAGCATGGAACAGACTGATGAATCAGAGAGAAGGGGGTAGGGAGTAGGTGGGAAGAGATTAACCGAAGAACTTATAGGCATATATGCATTGCCCACATTCACAGACAATAGTGCAGTAAAATCCTGGGGTGGGGCGGGAACCAGATAGAGGGGGGCAATGGAGGGAAAAGGGGAGAAATCTGTAATACTCTCAATAATAAAGATTTTTAAAAAGAGTTATAGGATACAAACTTCTACACTGAATTATGCAAATATCCTTGGTGGTATCCCCTCCAACCCCCCCCCCCCTCAAAAAAAAAAAAAAAGGAGGAGGAAGAGGTGAAATTGGAACAATACTGGTTAAATAAATACATTTGGCAGCAATTGTTTCAGGTGACTACACTTCCAGCTTCCTGAGTCTAAAGCATAATATTGGGTTCACATCTTACTTTAAAAGGCTTCTCCAAATTTTTTGCTGGAAATGATGCTCTCTTCCTTAGTATTTTAATGCCAAGCTAGAAAGACTGTGGACCTGATTGCTGACTGGATTCTTAGCATGCCAAGAGCACTCCTTTCCTCCATGGTAGACACTGAAGCTTTGTGGATTGGAGCAGATGTTGCTGCTTTTGAAGTTAATAGAAACTTTATGGACCATTTTTCACTCTCTCTTCCAGGAGCAAATGTCAACCATAGTTTTTATCAAAACCTGAATTCTTGGCTCAAGTACTAATTGCTGTTAATGTGTTTAAATCCCAATTCTCAGTGAAAGGAGGAAAAGTGTTTTCCAATGGAAACACACACACACACACACACACACACACACACACACACACACACAAACCTAGGTTAATATTTGCATTCTTAGTGCCTGAATAAGCAAGAAAAATGCTAGGCTTCTGGGCCACACAATTCTGCAAGCAACCTTGGAAGGACAAAAAAACAACCTTCCATAGGTTTTCTGGGTTAGTGTATTTGGAATGTAATGGTCTTGAAACTCCAAAGAATATGGAAAACTGTAAAAAAAAAAAAAATGCTAAAAAGGGGATTAGAAGAATCACTTTAACAAGCTATCTTAACAATAATAGCAACCATTTTTAATATTTCTATTTGTTCTTCCATTGAGAAACGTACCTTTTGACTCCAAATCCTGTGTTAAAATTTTTTTACGTATATCTGCTCTGGCTCTGCGAATTAACAGCAACTTTTAAGGATCTCAGGAGTATTTGGTAGTTAAATGATCAGCAGGTAAATGAAAAGATGCTCAACCTGACAAATCATCAGAGAAATGCAAATCAAAACCACAAGAGATATTACCCTACATGTGTTAGAATGGCAGTTATAAAAAAGATAACAGATAAATGCTGTCAGGATGTGACAAAAGAGAAGGAATACTTGTACACGATTGTTAGACGTGTAAACTGGTGCAGCCACTATGAAAAACAGTATGGAGATTCCTCAAAAAATTAAAACTTACCATATGATCTAACAATTCCACTTCTAGGTATATATCCAAAGGAAATTAGATAACTATCTTGAAGAGATATCTACACCACTATGTTTATTGCAACATTATTCACAATAGCCAGGAGATGGAAATAACCTGTCTGTCAACAAATGAATGGATAAAGAAAATGTGGTGTACTAGTATACATACAATAAAAAAGGAAATCTTGCCATTTGCTACAACATACATGTAACTTGAGGGCATTATACAAAATAAAATAAGCCAGACAGAGAAAGAAATACTGTATGATCTTACTTATATGTGGAATTTAAAAGAATCTAATTCATATAAAGAGTAGATTGGTAGTTGCAAGGGGCAGGTGAATGAGGAAAATGGGTGAAGGTGGTCAAAAGGTACAAACTTCCAATTTTAAGATAATCCAGTTCTGAAGATCTTGTGCAGCATGGTGACCATAGTTAACAATACTGTGTTATGTACTTCAAAGCTGCTAAGAGAGTAAATCTTAAAATTTCTTAACACAAAATAAAAATGGTAATTATGTGAGGTGATAGATATGTTAACTAACTTTATTGCAGTAATTGTTTCTCAACACATACCTCTACCAAATCAACATGGAGTACACCTTAAACTTACACAACGTTATATGTCAATTATATCTCAATAAAGCTGGAGAAATTTTATATATAAAGGAGTATTTGGTAATTGTTGCTGTTTTACAAGAGCTATAACCATTTAAAAATCTTAGTTCAAGGGGGTTTTATTTTCATGTTGAAACTTTTAATCCGATTTGAAACTCCTAATCTATACTAATAGAAAGGTAATATGCTAATTAGACCAGACATCTTCTGGACATCCATCCGGACGTCCTTCTGGACAAAGCCACAGTGACAGAGGCTGAGGCAGAGGCAGTTAGGGGAGATCAGGCCAGCAGGGTAGGGCAGTTAGGGGAGATCAGGTCGACCCAGGAGGGCAGTTAAGGGCGATCAGGCCTTTGGGGAGCAGTTAGGAGGCGATCAGGCCGGCAGGCAGAGGCGGTTAGGGGCAATCAGGCAGGCAGGCAGGCGAGCGGTTAGAACCCAGCAGTCCTGGATTGTGAGAGGGATGTCTGACTGCAGGATTGGGCCTAAACTGGCAGTAGGACATCCCTTGAGGGGTCCCAGATTGGAGAGGGTGCAGGCTGGGCTGAGGGACACCCCCACCCTGGCATGAATTTCGTGCACTAGTCCTCTAGTGCTATATAATAAAAGCCTAATATGCAAATTGTCCCCTCGACCGGGAGTTCAACCGCTCGCTATGATGTGCACTGACCAACAGGGGGCGGCGCAGAACATGGTGGACGTCAGCAACGCAGTGCTGACAGCGGGCAGCAGTGGAGGCAAAGCCGGCCCCGATGGGCCTCAACAAGAGCAAGACTGCAGTGGGATGGTAAAGCAGGTAAGCGGGCAGCGCCAGGCCAAGGCAGGTGCAAGCAGGGACCCGTTCGCCCCACAGATCACCCTGCAAATGGCAACCTGTGGTGGCGGAGGGGGGTGGGGCCACCGCCGGGCTCCCAGGCACTGAGGAAAGCCAGGCGGGAGGCCTAGCCCAGACCTATTGCCCTGCAGACGGCGACCAGTGGCTGGCAAACCCTGATCACCCAATCAGGGCCAGGCCCCATGATGGGATGGAGACCTGGGGGTGGGTGGCAGCGACCAACCTCCTGCGGTGACCAACCTCCCATGGCGCTCATGTGGGGCGGGGGGGAGGGGGGGGGCATTGCGACCTCTCATCAGCTACCTGGGGGCGGGGGTGATGGGGATGAAGGTGTGATGAGGATATAGGGTGTCCGCTGAGCTCGCTCTCATTCACCTTGCTACCCTCCCCTTGGACGCCAAGGCTCATGCACTGGGGAAACCCACTGCGCTCAGGTGCTGGGCACCCACGAGGAGCCCGCCCCACACCCATGTGGCCTCTTCCAGGTGAGCCAGGCCACAGCTGCTAGGACAGGGGCCGGTCGAGCTCCCTGTGGGTTCGTGCAGGAGCCAGTCTGCGAGACCAGCCTGGAGAGAGTGCGCTGCCTCCTCAGCTTCCATGTAGCGCTGCTGGGCTGCCCAGAGGCCCACGCTGTGCCCCAGCCCACGGCATCTGGTCACGCTCACTGCATTTCCCCGTGGGACTCAGGCACCGTGACTCAGGTGAAGCGGGGCGCTCAGGGTCCCAGGGACCCAGGTGCTGCCTAGGGCCCAGAGGTCAGTTGGGACCTGCCCTTCCACACCAGATGCTTGCACTTTGATTGCCAGCCAGGCCTAGGGACTGCACCTGTACACGAATTTTGTGCACCGGGACTCTAGTATGTAATAAAAGACATTGAGTAATTATACACATTTCCTGATGACAATTTTTACCTAACCATTTATGTCCTAATTTCCTGACATAGTTTGAGAGTAAACGAAGATAAGTCCAGTCTTACGTAAAGTAATAGGTAGTAATAAATACACATATACACACACACTGTAATTTTTGCCTATCAAGAACATCTCCCCCTCCTGCCAGTCAAGATGGCAGTGTAGGTTAATGCCATACTTGCATTCTCCCACAACCACACATCAAAATTACAACTAAACTACAGAACAACTAAAATGTATTCATTTTTTCAAAGTAATTTTATATAATATATCCATGTGTTTATCTATCACATTAATTTTGTCCATCCCCTCAGCTTAGAAACATTGCAATAATATTAAAAAGAGTGTTTTAAACACAACTGATTAAGAAGAAATGAAGGCTTCCTGTCAAGATGGCAAAGTAGATAAATGCTGTCCTAACCTTCTATCATGACCACTTCAAAATTACAACTAAACTACTGAACTGCCTGAAATCTAATCAAACAGAAATCCTATAAGAATATACAGAAGGAGCTTTGTTGAGATTAGAAAGGAAGGAGACACAGAATGGGTTTGTCTCACACCCACATGTGGCAGTTAAAAGTCGGGAAGGATATCTCAGCTGTGGAAGTCCACCCCACCCCCACCCCGAAAAGGAAGGAGTTCCATCACCACACCAATCACCCCAGCCCTGGGTTCCAGTGTCAGGAAGAAAAGTTCCCATAACTTCTGGCTATGAAAATCAGTGGGAGTTATGGCTTAGTGAGATGAATGGCTGCTGAAAACTTTCCTAACCTGGTGAAGGAAACAGACATACAAGTCCAGGAAGCACAGGGAGTCTGAAACAAAATAAACCCAAAGTTGCCCACAGCAACATAGTATTGGAAATCTTAGCCACAGCAAGCAGACAAGAAGCAAAAATAAAAGGCATCCAATTTGGAAGTCATTTGCAGATGACATAGGAAACCCTAAGGACTCCACCAAAAAACTACTAGCTCTAATAAATGAATTTGGCAAAGTAGCAGGATACAAATTTAATATTCAGAACTTGGTGGCATTTTTATACACCAATAATGAAATATCAGAAATGGAAATTAAAGAAACAATCCCATTTACCGCTGCAGCAACAACAACAACACAGTAAGGTACCTAGTAATACATTTAATCAAAGAGCAAATAAAATAAAATAAAAAGAAGCCTTAGCTGTTTTGGCTCAGTAGATAGGTTTGATTCTGGACAAGGGCAGGTACCTCAGTTGCTGGCTCAAATCCCAACCCTGGTCAGGGTCCATGCAGGAGGAAACCAATCTCTCTCTCTCTCTCTCTCTCTCAAAAAAAAAAAAAAATCAATGGGCCCTAACCAGTTTGCCTCAGTGGATAGAGTGTCGGCCTACAGACTGAAGGGTCCCAGGTTCGATTCTGGCCAAGGGCACGTACCTCAGTTGCAGGCTCCATCCCTAGCTCTGGTTGGAGCTCCTGTGGGGAGGCAACCAATCGATGTGTCTCTCTCACATTGATGTTTCTCTCTCTGTCTCTACCCCTTTCCACTCTTCTCTAAAAATCAATGGAAAAATACCCTCTGGTGAGGATTAACAAAATAATATTTAAAAATCAATGGAAAAAATATCCTCTAGTGAGGATTAACACGCAATAAATAAATAAATAAATAAATAAATAAATAAATAAATAAAATTCAATCAAGGAGGTAAAAGACCTGTACTCAGAAAACTATATGATACTGAAGAAAGGAAATGAGGAAGATACAAATAAGCAGAAGCATATACTGTGTTCATGACTGGAAGAATTAACATCATTAAAATGTTCATACTAGCCAAAGCAATCTATAGATTCACCTCAATTTTGATTAAAATACCAATGGCATATTTCACAGATCTAGAACAAATATTCCAAAAATTTATATGGAACAAACAAACAAACAAAAAAGACCCAAATAGCCTCAGCAATCTTAAGAAAGAAAAACAAAGTTGGTGGTATCACACTACCTGATACCAAACTATACTACAAGGCCACTGTAATCAAAACAGCCTGGTACTCGCATGAGAAAAGGCATATAGATCAATGGAACAGAACAAAGAGCCCAGAAATAAAACCCACACCTTTATGGTCAATTAGTATTTGACAAAGGAGGCAAGAGCATACAATGGAGTAAAGACAGTCTCTTCAATAAATGGTATTGGGAAAATTGGACAAATACATGCAAAAAATGAAACTAAACCACCTACTTACACCATACACAAGAATATACTCAAAAATGGATAAAAGACTTAAATGTAAGTCATGAAACCATAAAAAGAAAACATGGGCAGTAAAACCTCAGTCATCTCTCGTAGCAATATTTTTACAGATATATTTCATAGGGTAAGGGAAACAATGGAAAAAATAAATAAAGGAAACTACATCAAACTAAAAAGCTTTGCACAGCAAAAGAAACTATCAACAAAATGAAAAGGAAAGCCACTAAATGGGAGAACATATTTGCCAATGATACATCTGATAAGGGGTTAATTTGCAAAATATATAAAGAACTTTTACAACTTACCACAAACAACCCAATTAAAAAATGGGCAAAGGACCTGAGCAGACACTTCTCCAAAGAGGACATACAGATGGCCAATAGACATGAAAAAAATACTCAAAACTTCACTAGTAATCAGAGAGATGCAAATTAAAAACACAATGAGATATCTCTTCACACCAGCCAAAATAGCTGTCATCAGTAAATCAACAAACAAGTGCTGGTGAGGGTGTGAAGAAAAGGAAACCTTCATGGACTGTTGGTGAGAATGCATACTGGTGCAGCCATTGTGGAAAACAGTATGGACTTTCCTCAAAAAGTTCAAAATGATACTGCCTTCTGAACTAGTGATCCCACTTCTGGGAATATAATCTAAGAATCCCGAAGCACCAATTCAAAAGAATATATGCACCCCTATGTTCATAGCAGCATTATTTACAATAGTTCAGATCTGCAAACAGTCCAAGTGCCATCCATAGATGAGTGGATAAAAGAGCTGTGGTACATTTACACTATAGAATGCTACTCAGCCATAAAAAAGGAAATCTTACCTTTTGTCAACAGCATGGATGGATCTGGAGATTATTATACTAAGTGAAATAAGCCAGTCAGAGAAAGACAAATACCACATAATCTCATATACATGTGGAATCTAGTGAACAAAATAAACTGATGAACAAAATAGAAACAGGAAACAGAGGCATGGATACATGGAACAGACTGACAGCTGTCAGAAGGGAGGAGGGTTTGGGGACTAGATTAAAGAGTGTGAATGGATTAACAAAAAAAATATGCATAACACAAACACTGTCAACAGTGGGGTGATAACTAGAGGGAAAGCGGGGGTGAGATGGAGGTGGGCAAAGGGGAAGAAAATGGGAAGGAAAAGAAACTATACTTGGGGCAATGGGCACGTGATGCTGTGTGCAGATGTTTTATTGAGCTGTACTGAAACCTGTATGGTTTTGCAAACCAATGTCACCTAATAAGTTCAATTTTTAAAAAGGCTATAACAAGAGATAATGAAGGACCCAGCAATTGCACTTCTGGTTATTTATCCAAATAAACCCAAAACACTACATTGAAAAGATATATGCATCCATATGTTTTCTGCAGCATTATTTATAATAGCCAAGATATGGAAACAACCTAAGTGCCCATCTATATATATAAAAGCCTAAGTGACCATTACGACTGAACCACTGGAACAACCAGTCAACCAGTTGCTATGATGCGCACTGACCACCAGGGGGCAGACACTCAATGCAGGAGCTGCCCCCTGGTGGTCAGTGTGCTCCCACAGCCAACCTCCCGCAGCCCCCATCAGCCACTGGTGCTAAACCATTCATAGAGACCTGCTTCTGGGTTGGGTTTTTATATGTAGCAGAGCAGCACCTTCACTGTAATCTATTAAAAGTCAGCCCTCAACACAAGTGTTTGTCTCACTCCTGTCCTCTCCCTTCCCTGGGGGCCACCCGCCCACCACAGTGGCGGCACGACGAGGGAAGGAGGAGCGGGGCAGCGGGGAACCACACAGTGGTGAGGTGCCCATGGCAGCAGTGGCATCCGTTCCTTCCGTGCCTGGCCTGGCAACCTTCACCTCCTTTCCAGACCCTGCTGGGGCCCTTGGGACTGGGCTGAGACAGGGAACTGGGGGTGGGCGGCAGCAGATGCAGCCCCTTTCCCAAGGGGACCAAGGGCCGCCGGCAAACTTCCTACGGTCCCTCCACCCACCCCCCCCCCCCATGCACAAATTCATGCACTGGACTTCTAGTCAATAGATAAATGGATAAAGAAGATAGATATAATACATATAATGCATATATACAATGGAATAGGACTCAGCCATAAAAAAGAATGAAACCTTGCCATCTGCAACAACATGGATGGACCTAGAGAGTATTGTGCTGGGTGAAATAAGTCAAAGAAAGACAAATGCCATATGATTTTACTGATGTGTGGAATCTGAAAAACAAAATAGAAGAACAGAAACAGAGTCATATATACAGAGAACATTTTAATGGTTGCCAGATTGGGGGGGTGCATTGGGGAACTGGGTGTAAAAGGTGAGGAGATTAAGAAGTACCAATTGGTAGTTGTAGACTAGTCTTGCGAATGTAAACTACTACATAGGGAATAGAGTCAATAGTATTATAACTATTCTAGAGGCCCGGTGCACAAAATTTGTGCACAGGGGTGTCCCTCAGCCCAGCCTGCACCTTCTCCAATCTGGGACCACTGTGGGTGACCAGGCTGGCAGGGGAGGGCAGTTGGGGGCTCCTAACCACTCACCTGCCTGCCTGCCTAATGCCCCCAACTGCCCTCTCCTGCTGGCCTGGTCGCCCACAACTGCCCTCCCCTGCCAGCTGGTTGCCCCCAACTGCCCTCCCCTGCCAGCCTGGTCGCCCACAACTGCCCTCCTCTGCTGGCCAGTTCACCCCCAACTGCCCTCCTCTGCTGGCCAGTTCGCCCCCAATTGCCCTCCCCTGCCGGCCTGATCGCCCCTAAGCCCCTGCCAGCCTGATCTCACCCCTAACTGCCTCTGCCTCAGCCCCCACCACCAAGGCTTTGTCTGGAAGGAAGTCAGATATCCGGAAGATGGCCAGTCGACCTGTTATAATTAGCATATTACCCTTTTATGGCATCAGGTGGGTACTAGATTTATTAGAGTGATCACTTCATAAGTTATATAAATATCTAATCACTGGGCTGTATACTTGAAACTAATATAATATTGTACATAAAGTGTAATTGAAAAATGAAATTTTTAAACTTTCTCACTATTCTGAAATTTTACCATTTCAGAAACATGTATTTGAAGCAAGGCAAAGTTTATCAAAGTAACCAATTTCATTAAAAAAGTTTCTCAAACTAGTTTCTTGGCATTTATTTGACCAAAATATCTGCTGGCAGTTGACCATTTCAGTAACCAAAAGTATTGGATTTTCATTTTGTATCTTCTTCATCAGATCAATCAAGCCTCAAAAGTGATGTATGAAATAGGGTCTCTTTTTGTGCACAAAGGAATAAGCAGTTCCTATATATTTTCTGTTTCTTTTCTTCCTTTATACTAATCTTCCTCTCTTATTACACCAATCAAACAGGCAAAACATTTATTCAGAATTGCACATGGCGCCACAGAGCCACTATTCACATATCACTGCCCTCAAAGAACTACATAGGAAGGTAGGATAGAGCTGTTTCCACTACTTGTGCCAAGCTACCAGAAAGGCTTAGGAAGGAATCAAACATCTGAAGAAGCTGACCCAATTAATTGACCAAATTTTTATATCTATCCACAGGCCTCATTATTGCTTGCTTCTTCCATCTACTCCCCATTCCATCCCAGGTAAGAAGTCATTTGGCAACAAAATTCCTTTCCAATTAAAATACAACTCAACAAAAGGAAGACAAACAACCCAATTAAAAAATGGGCAGAGGACTTGAATAGACACTTCTCCAAAGAGGGCATACAAATGGCCAAGAGACATGAAAAAACGCTCAACCTCACTAATTATCAGAGAGATGCAAATTAAAACGACAATGAGGTACCACTTCACACCTGCCAGAATGGCTACCATCAATAAGTCAACAAACAACAAGTGCTGGGAAAGATGTGGAGAAAAAGGAACCTAGTTCACTGCTGATGAAAATGCAGACTGATACAATCACCATGGAAACTAGCGTGGTGTTTTCTAAAAAAACAACAAAAAACTAAAAATGGAACTGCCATTTGACTCAATGATCCCATATTTAGAAATATATCCTAAGAAGCCTAAAACACCAATCACAAAAAATATATGCACCCCTATGTTCATAGGAGCATTACTGACAATAGCTAAGATTTGGAAACAGCCCAAGTGCCCATCAGTAGATGAATGGATAAAAAAATTGTGGTACATTCACACAATGAAACACTATGCAACTGAAAACAAAGAAGGATCTCTTACCCTTGAAGACAGCATGGAGGAACCTATAGAGTATTATGCTCAATGAAATAAGCCAGTCATAGAAAGGCAAGTATCACATGATCTCACTTATATGTGCAATCTAGTGAACAAAATAAACTGATGAACAAAATAGATCCAGAGACACTGAAGCATGCAACAGACTGGCGTATTTCAGAGGGAAGGGCAGGGGGAGATTAACCAAAGAACTTATATGCATACTAGAGGCCCGGTGCACGAATTCGTGCACGGGTGGGGTCCAGCCAGCCAGCCCTAATTGGGCCGATCAGGCCAATTGGGCCGGCCCAAGGAGGGAGGGGGGATGTGAGAGGCAGGCCAGCCCCACCACCTGGTCGAACTCTGGTGGAACTCCCAGTTGAGGGGATAATTTGCATATTACCCTTTTATTATATAGGCTATGCATACCCATGGACACAGACAATAGCGCAGTGAAGGCCTATTAATACATGAAGGGGATTAATACATGGGGAGGGGACATATGTAATACTTTCAACAATAAAGATAACTTTTTAAAAATTCATGTAGACAGTGATTGTGTTTAGCAAAATGGTTTCTGTCTTCACCTCTTCCTCCGCTCCAAACTCCTGGGTACACACCAGGTGTGAAGCCCACAGTCAAGAAGGGAGGAAATCTGGCATTGCAATATTCAGTGTGGGTGACATATAAGCCAATAAATACTGTGTAGGTTTTTTATATACATTTTTTCATTGGACTTCAAGGGATCATTACTCAATGTTATTTCTCATATTGAAGAATCTAAGACTAATGCTTTAGCTTGATTTTAAATACTGAATTTTTGCTGCTGGTATAAATAGTATGGACACAGTAAAAGTACTTGAGAGAGCCTAATGAACCATTTCTTACACCCCATTACCTTTAGTCTGATATGACTGCGAGTGCAGGCACTAATTATCCTCTCTTTCACAGACACCGACATAGATCTACAGTAGGCCTTAAACACAATTTCCCATACAACTCAACACTTCTTGCATAATACATTCCTATATTTTTCTTCTTGTTACAATTTAAACAAGAAAGACCAAGTTCTTAAATTCCTATAACTTCTCTAAATATAAAGGGCATTAACAGTTATTGATACTTCTTAACCTCCAGAGACCAAACATAACATTATACAAAACTAAAAATGAGAATTTGTTTAAAAATTATAAAAATCATATTTCACAAAAGCCTCTGTCCATGGGAAAATAGCCTAGAATGCATTTAGAATATCAAAGAACAAATATAACTTATTTCCTACCAGGATATATGAAGGATTTTTTATACTGAACTTTACTTATCAAAATATTAAGTATATACTGCAATATAATTTCTAGTGTAATGAACGTATTTTCTCCCACCATTGCACCACTCTAACTTGTGAAAGAAATATCTACAGTTTCTGAGTCAAGAATATGCTATGACACCTATCTCAGATTTGACATAGTGAAAAACAAGAAAGAACATTACAGTGAGATAATTTAGAGACCTATAAAATATATTTGAATACAGATGGTTCTTTAAGGTAACACACATATTTATAAAGGAGAGATGTAAGGAAACAGTAAACCATCTGCTTTTTATATTTAAGCATCCTTCCATTTTACATATTGAATCGTTTTGGTAAAGATTTTAATGATAGGAAGGGAACTAAAATAAAATAAAATAAAAATGTGGAAGAGGGCATCCTGGAGCAGAAATCTCAACTGGTATGTCATAGCACACCAAATAAGTTATAGGGGCGTTCTGGTTCGCTCAAAATATTGAAGCCCTAAGGGCAGTCTGGCAGGAACCCCTTTTGTGAGATGTCTGTTCACCCCAGTGTGCAGAATAAATACTATTATTTTTCTTCTGTATGCCATAATGTAGAAAAAAGTTGGGGGGTATTGCAAGAGAAGTTTGACTCATAGGGTAACTCTTCTAAAGAAATGAGATTTTCCTTGTGGAATTTGTGTACGGAGATATGGAAAAAGTGTAAGGTTAGCAAGATTTATTTTCTGTACCATCATCATATTTCAATATAATTGAGGGAAAGGGCACAAAAACTGCATCAAGTCTACAAAATCCTTGATCCCAAGGACTATGAAGTGACAAAGCTTCAGTGTATGGTTCCCTGAGTATTCAGGCTACACAGATATACAGTCAGTCAGTTATAGATCAAAATGAACGTCATCAAATGTATGAAGTCTTCCTGACACCACAGGCACAAATTTAATAGCTCTTATTAATTTTATAATCTCTTATTACTTTGTACATACTTCATAGCATGTCTTAAACAATGTATAATTAATTGCAATGCTGCAAAACATCTTTATTCTCATTCCTTCTTAGAAGAATGACTTTATCTGTGTTCTGCCCCATTCCCTGTCTACAAGAAGTCATGTTCTCTTTTGCCTATGCTGATTCTTCTGTTCTTTTTCCTTCACATGTAAACATTTAGTCTCCAACACATTTAATCAGCTCCTCCCAAACTTCACATCCCTTTCTAGATGTCATGTTATCTCTCTGCTTCTTTTCATGCGAAGTTCCTCACAATGATGCTCTACTTTCACTCTCCACATTCTAATATGCCATTTACTCCATGACTTTCTCCAATTTTCCATCCCCTGACCAGGCTATGGTCACTTATGACCCCTCACTGACAGATATTACTTGACCTGTTAAGTACTCCCTCCTTGAAATCAGGCCTTTTATTCATTCTGTTAACTATTTCCTCCTCCTTGAATCTCTTCTCACCCACAGATCCTATGAGTTCACTTCTATGAATAGCATAGGTCAACATGTCCAAAACTGCACCATTCACCTCTCCTCAAATGTTACGCCCTCCTACTCTCCTATAATCCCTACTTTGGCCCAAACTGGTTTGGCTGAGTGGAGAGAGCATCGGCCTGCAGACTGACGGGTCCCAGGTTCAATTCCAGTCAAGGGCATGTACCTTGGTTGCAGGCACATCCCCAGTAGGGGGTGTGCAGGAAGCAGCTGATTGATGTTTCTCTCTCTTTGATGTTTCTAACTCTCTATCCCTCTCCTTTCCTCTCTGTAAAAAAAAAAAAAAAAAAAAAAAAAAATCAATAAAATATATATATTTTTAAAAATCCCTATTTTGGTTAATGGCACCATGATCAGACTAATTTCCCAAGCCAGAAATTTGAAGGTTGTATATTTAAGTCATTTTTAAAATGTGTTTTGTGATTATAAGCCATAAGAAATCAATACCAAATTGCATCATAATAATTTTTAAGTAGGTGGGTATTTTAAATATTGGGATATTTTACATACTCAAAAGAAGAGCTGACATCGGAAGTGAAGGAACCAGGACACCGCTGGAGACTTCTGGAGATGATTGTTTTTCTAGAGCCTAGTCATAAACATAATTCCCAGACTCAATCTATCTGTGTTCTAAGTTTCTTTCATATTCCCAATGAACGAATTTGTATTGGTCCAGCTTGAGTCATGTGTCACTTGTAAGTCAATCATTTATGTAGACCCCAATATTGGAAGAATTACTTTGTAACCAATATGCCAATAAGGCAATAATACCACAATATTAAAATACTACCTACAAATCAGTATCCCCATTCCACCCCACAGCCCCAAATATATATATACTAGAGGCCTGGTGCACAAAAATATGTGCACTGGCAAGGGGGGTGTCCCTCAGCCCCACTTGTGCCCTCTCACAGTCTGGGACCCCTCGGGAGATAACAACCTGCTGGCTTAGGCCTGCTCCCGGGTGGCAGAGGGCAGGCCCAATCCCTAGGTGCCTGCCCCGCAGCCCCTGGTCGGGCTCAGAGCAGGGCAGATCAGGGGGTTGGGGCACTCCCCCTTGTCACACTCAGGGCAGGGCCGATGGGGAGGTTGCGGCTCCACCCCATCACACACAGAGCAGGGCCCATGGGGGGTTAGGGCGCCGCACCCTGTCACACACAGAGCAGGGCCGATCAGGGGTTTGGGAAGCTCCCCCCTATCAGGCACAGAGCAGGGCCAATCAGGGGGTTGGGGCGCCTTCCCCTGTCACGAACAGAGCTGGGCGGATAGGGAGGTTGTGACCCCACCCCGTCACGCAGGGCCATCAGGGGGTTTGGGCGCTGCCCCCTGTCACGCTGCTCCAGGGGCCAGGAGGCCTCGCAGCTCCACTGATCCCAGTGCTGGGAGGCCTTGCGGCTCCGCTTGACACCGGGGCAGTGAGGCCTCGCTGCTCTGCTGATCCCGGTGCTGGGAGGTCTCGTGGCTCCGCTGATCCCAGGCCGGGAGGTCTTGCGGCTCAGCCGCTGATCCTGGTGCTGGGAGGCATATTACCCTTTTACTATATAGGATAGAGGCCTGGTGCACGGGTGGGGGCCGGCTGGTTTGCCCTGAATGGCGTCCTGGATCAGGGTGGGGGTCCCGCTTGAGTGCCTGACCAGCCTGGATGAGGGGATGATGGCTGTTTGCAGCTGGTCACACCCCCTTCAGGGTGGGGGTCCCCACTGGGGTGCCTAGCCAGTCTGGGTGAGGGGCTGAGGGCCGTTTTCAGGCTGGTGGGTGCCTGAAGCTCCCAACTTCTCCTTTTTTTCTTTTTTTTTATTCTGGGATTTATTTACCTTCTATGGCTGCCACTGGAACTGAGAGCTGACTTTAGCTCTGAGGCTTGGCTCCAGCTCTGAGACCTCAGCTGCTGAAAGCAGGTATCTGGGCTTTGTTTAGCTTCTATAATTGAAACACTGTTGCAACTCCAGCTCTGAGGCCCAGCTGGCTGAAAGCAGGTTTCTGGGGATTGTTTAGCTTCTATAATTGCAACATACTTGCTTAGACTGCAGCTCAGAGGCTGGCAGCGGCAGGCGGGGAACCTTGGCTTCCTCCATCACTGGAGCAAGCAAGCCTCCTGTTCGCTTCAGCTGCCTGGCTGCCAGTTGCCATCTTGGTTGGCAGTTAATTTGCATATCGCCCTGATTAGCCAATGGGAAGAGTGTCAGAGGTACGGTTAATTACCATGTTTGTCTATTATTAGATAGGATTTGATAAGGGTGTGGGAAAAGTTTATAAACAGACAATTTTCAAAGCAGGAGGCAAGTATCCTATATAATAAAATGGTAATATGCAAATCGACCAAACAGCAGAACAACCGGTCACTATAATGTGCACTGACCACCAGGGGGCAGATGCTCAATGCAGGAGCTGCCCCCTGGTGGTCAGTATGCTCCCACAGGGGGAGTGCTGCTCAGCCACAAGCTGGGCTGATGGCTGACAAGCGCAGCAGCAGTGGCAGGAGCCTCTCCCGCCTCCACGGTAGCACTAAGGATGTCCAACTGATGGCTTAGACCCGCTCCCCATGGGCCTAACGGGAGCGGGCCTAAGCCATCAGTGGAACATCCCCCAAGGGCTCTCAGACTGCTAAAGGGCGCAGGCCGGGCTGAGGAGGACCCCCCCCACCCCGCCAGTGCACGAATGTTGTGCAACGGGCCTCTAGTTGCCAATAAAATATAAAAAGTTGCTCAATCTCATTAGTAGTCAAAAGATGAAAATTAGTAAAACAAAGAGAATAATTTCACATTAAGCAAAATTAGGTCTAATAACACTAAATGTTGCAAAGGATAGAGGAAGTATAATAACCTAGAAATTTTTCTTGTAGGTGTTTACGCTACAGAAATTCTGCACATGTGCACATGTACACAAAGAGATATATACAAGGATACACATTGTAGTACTGTTTCTAATGAGTGAAAGCAACCAAACTATACTCAGTAGGGAAATAAGCTATTTTTTCATGAAACAGAGTAGTATATAGTAGTGGTAGTACAGTACACAGCAGTGAAAATGAGTTAATGAGAACTGTATGTATCAGCAAGGATAAATCTTTTAAAAATAATGTTGAGAGAGAAAATCCTAAGTGATTACCTTCTACAACAGCATGGGGGGCTTACTGACCCACTTTCCAGTAAAACTGGTGAAAATTATTTAAAAGCAACCATTAGGGCCTCTTGGAAATGGTCTTAAGAGATAACAGCAAATGAAGGAACTTGAACAGATACTCAAGAAAATCTATAAAATACAGTCTATGGTATTTAAACCAAAATGCTCCCTCCCACCCGCTCTCAGCTCAGTGAGGCACAGTCTCCACTCAAGATGCTACAGCTAAGAACACAGGGCTCCCTCAGTCCCCAGCTCCCAGTTGGAGGGCTGGCTTCCCTGGAGGAGAAACCTGCCCATAGAAACCTATTGCTGAGGCTAGGTACTGGTGGAGTGTGGTCAAGAAGTAGGGGTTCCTTCTTCTACCCAGCCCCCATTAGTGGAATAGATGCTATATTCTGGTGTATGAAGTGTGCTGAGAATACTGGGGACCCGATCACCCTTGCTGCAGATCATGAGGTGGTGGGTCCATGACAGGAGAGGCAAGCCAAGGAAAATCTCAGGTTGCTGGCCCTATTCCACTGAGCACTCAGATCCTAGAGCAGGGGTGTCACTCAGAGAGGTTTTCCACTGTCCCTCTGAGCACTAGCTCAGAGATCTTGCCTGAAGGGAGAAGTGGGTCTAATCCAGCGGTTCTCAACCTGTGGGTCGCGACCCCTTTGGGGGTCGAACGACCTTTTCACAGGGGTCGCCTAAGACCATCGGAAAACATATATATAATTACATATTGTTTTTGTGATTAATCACTATGCTTTAATTATGTTCAATTTATAACAATGAAAATACATCCTGCATATCAGATATTTACATTATGATTCATAACAGTAGCAAAATTATAGTTATGAAGTAGCAACGAAGATAATTTTATGGTTGGGGGTCACCACAACATGAGGAACTGTATTATCCCTGAGCTACACCCGCCAGGGTCGGGTCATGAGGAACTGTATTAAAGGGTCGCAGAATTAGGAAGGTTGAGAACCGCTGGTCTAATCTCTTCCCAAATGAACTGACATTTGTAACAATGTGGAGAGGTTCAAACCTTAGGGTATTCTCAAGAATAATAGAGATTTTGGTAAGGTGCACTTAAAAAGAGATTAATGGATTTAAGGAAGACTATAGGTGACAGAGATTTAAAAAAAAGAAATACATAACATAATGTCAGATAGTAATAAGTGCTATGAAAAAAAACAGTAAGAGGATAGAGAATGGTAGAGGAATGGTATTTTAGATAGAATTAAGGAGGAATAATTAAGCAGAGATCTGAAGGAAATGAAAAAACAAATCATGGAGTTATCAGAAAGAAGTGTGTCCCAGATAGAGGAAACATCAAGAGCAAAGGCCCTGAGACTGGGACATGCTTATAGATTTGGAGAATAGCCTAGAGAACAGTGGGTGAAGTGCAGTGAATGAGGTAGAATGCAGAAATAAGGTTCCAGAGGTAGATAGGTGCCAGATTACACGTGCTCTACAGGCAAGGTAATACTTTTGGGTTGTATTCAAAAAAATAGTTGAAGAGTTCTGAGCAGGGCAATGTTGTATCTGATTGCCAATTACAAAGAAAAAGATTTGTCTGGTTATAGACTATATACTATAAGAGGCAACAGTAGCAAAAGGGAGAGAAATTAATAAACTATAGTAACATTATAAAAAAGACATGCTATCTTTGATTATAACCAGTAACAGAGAGATGGTTAAATGAATTATAGTAAAACCATAATGAATTATGATACAGCCATTAGAAATAATATAAAAGAATATATAAGAACATAGAAAAATATTTATATTAAATGTAAAGAAGGGAGAGAACCAAGATGGCGGCATAGGTTAACGCCTGAGTTTGCTGCTTTGAACAACTACTTCAAAAGTGAAACTAAAAGACGGAACGGACATCACCCAAAACCACGGGAAAGCTGGCTGAGTGGAAGTCCTACAACTAGGAGGAAAGAGAAACGCATACGGACACTCAGAGGAGGCGCCGTGCTGAAGTCAAATTCTGAGGTGCGGAGTGCGCGGAGCGGGCTGGCCGGCGGAGGGCGCGGTTGGCGTTTTCAATCGGGAGGGAGTCGGAGGGAGTCGCAGACTCTGAGCTCCAGATCCGGGCGAGTCTTTAGGGACCCAGACTCAAAAGGGAGAAGCGCGACTGTCTGGTTTCAGTCAGAGCGAGTGCAGCTTTCTCTCCGAGCTTTGCAGCGGGTGCTGGGACTCAGAGAGGCAGAGCCCCTGGGGACAGGACTGAGAGCGGCCATAACTGCTCTCTCCGGCCCACCCTGTTGATCCTGTGCGACCCGCCCCGCCCAAGCCCTGCACACAGGCATTTGCCGGATAGCCTCAGGCAAACGCCAGATTAGCACCTCCCTAGAGGACAGAAGTTCTCTCACTGCAGACACAGCTGATTCTCATAGCCACTTGGCCTGGAGGTCAAACCCTCCCTGGAATTAGCTACAACAATCAAGATTTATAAGACTGCGAACAAAGACCACTAGGGGGTGCACCAAGGAAGCATAACAAAATGCGGAGACAAAGAAACAGGACAAAATTGTCAATGGAAGATCTAGAGTTCAGAACCACACTTTTAAGGTCTCTCAAGAACTGTTTAGAAGCTGCCGATAAACTTAATGAGATCTACAAGAAAACTAATGAGACCCTCGATGTTATATTGGGGAACCAACTAGAAATTAAGCATACACTGACTGAAATAAAGAATATTATACAGACTCCTGACAGCAGAACAGAGGAGCGCAAGAATCAAGTCAATGATTTGAAATGCGAGGAAGCAAAAAACACCCAACCGGAAAAGCAAAATGAAAAAAGAATCCAAAAATGCGAGGATAGTGTAAGGAGCCTCTGGGACAGCTTCAGGCGTACCAACATCAGAATTATAGGGGTGCCAGAAGATGAGAGAGAGCAAGATATTGAAAACCTATTTGAAGAAATAATGACAGAAAACTTCCCTCACCTGGTGAAAGAAATGGACTTACAGGTCCAAGAAGCGCGGAGAACCCCAAACAAAAGGAATCCAAAGAGGACCACACCAAGACACATCATAATTAAAATGCCAAGAGCAAAAGATAAAGAGAGAATCTTAAAAACAGCAAGAGAAAGAAACTCAGTTACCTACAAGGGAATGCCCATACGACTGTCAGCTGATTTCTCAACAGAAACTTTGCAGGCCAGAAGGGAATGGCAAGAAATATTCAAAGTGATGAATACCAAGAACCTACAACCAAGATTACTTTATCCAGCAAAGCTATCATTCAGAATTGAAGGTCAGATAAAGAGCTTCACAGATAAGGAAAAGCTAAAGGAGTTCATCACCACCAAACCAGGATTATATGAAATGCTGAAAGGTATCCTTTAAGAAGAGGAAGAGGAAGAAAAAGGTAAAGATACAAATTATGAACAACAAATATGCATCTATCAACAAGTGAATCTAAGAATCAAGTGAATAAATAATCCGATGAACAGAATGAACTGGTGATTATAATAGAATCAGGGACATAGAAATGGAATGGACTGACTATTCTTGGGGGGGAAAGGGGTGTGGGAGATGCGGGAAGAGACTGGACAAAAATCGTGCACCTATGGATGAGGACAGTGGGTGGGGAGTGAGGGCGGAGGGTGGGGCGGGAACTGGGAGGAGGGGAGTTATGGGGGGAAAAAAGAGGAACAAATGTAATAATCTGAACAATAAAGATTTAATTAAAAAAAAAAAAAAAAATGTAAAGAAGGTTATAATAGTAGACTATTATCTGAGTCATCAAGTTTACTCCCATATATAACATGATACTATTTTATAAAAATATTACATGCATGCATTATTAAAGCTGAAAAACCTTAGAGCTCACATAGTCTACTAAAACCAAAAAAGTTACAGGGCTTAACTGAGAGCAAAAGCTAGATCATAAATCTGATTCTTAACCTAATGCTCATTCTATCTCACCCCTGGTCTCTCTTTTATTATCTTGGCTCTCACAAGTGCTTCTACTTCTACTAGTTGGGCACTGAAATGGGAAATTAGAAGTGCCTAGCAGGGTCTTTATTTTATTCATAACATATTATAAATCTGCTAAAAGCTAGATTTTTAAAATTAATCTATGGTAGCCTGAAGCCCTGTCCAAATAAGAAAGGTAGGTGGGAGGGGATAACCTCAAAATTAGATTTTTTTCCCCAGGACTCTTCACATGAATCAATCCATTGACTTTAAATAAATACATCAGCACATATTATTAAAATAGTTGTCGTCACTGATTCTTTTTTCTAATAATGGTTACGAATTTGTCAAGGAAATAACATTCTTGGGCAGCAAAACATGTTCTGCAACACCAGTAACCATTTTTCCTTTGAATATGCAGATTTCCCTGGCTATGATTTTATTTTAGACCAAGAGGGCCAGAAAGCTCCTTCTAGAAACCAAACATTCTATAACGCAGCCCTTCATTATCTGACCTAAAATTAAGACACACACGTACACACACACCACCTTTTAATTAATCATTAATTACTTGAATGCAGCCAGTATTATGTGAGAAAATGAATTACTTTCATCTTAATTTTTA
Source organism: Myotis nattereri (assembly GCF_964212035.1). Lineage (NCBI taxonomy): Eukaryota > Metazoa > Chordata > Mammalia > Chiroptera > Vespertilionidae > Myotis > Myotis nattereri. The sequence goes on from NC_138079.1 coordinate 41,567,875, forward strand.
AAAAAAAACACAAATCTGATGTTAAAACTGGCAAGAAGATACATGCATTTATATCATTAGACTCCTTCAGAGAATTAGAAAAGAGATTCATTTTCCCTATGGTTTGGAATGGTAAGAAGGGCAGAAAATGAAAAAATGGGGGTCTCTCCTGGAAGTTTTTTGCAGGAGAGAAAAAATATTTCTTAATTCAGAGATTATTTTATTTCTGTAAGCCGTTACCTGAATATTGAAAAGTAAAATTCAGGTGAGGTCTTATTAAGTGCTAATAAAGTCTATTTGAAATTTAAAATCTTTGTATTGTATTTGCTATAAAGACATTAAAGTTACCTGAATTTGTATACTAAATTAGATCAAATAGAAAGTATTTATCACAGGTATAGAGTGCGTGAACAATAAAATCTATAAGAGACAATGTTTATAAATATGGGGGAAAGTTGCCTCAATATTTTTATACTCTTATGTGCATTATTTTTCATATATTAAAGCTGCCCAAGTATAGAAAAATACAGAACTTCAATAACAGTTACCAGCATGATTTGCTTTTATTACCTTTGTGTTCAAGACCCTTGTTTCCCCTTGTAGCATGTCAAATTGCCCCCAAAACCATATTATACAGCAGAGAAATGTTGTTCACACTTCACTGGCTATTGATTTACTTTATTTATTGGCACAAAATCAGCTTGAGATAAACATTTTGTCCCCCATTTCCACTATTGTAAGTGGTACACTTCATTGCAAGATAGGTAAGCCCAAATGTGCAGGGTCACAATTCGACATGGCTTTCTAATCAATGTGTGAAAAATTATCTAATGAATAATAGGTTGCACATTTCCACAAACAAATTAACCAGGGTGAGACTGAAACTAATGATTATATTTATCTAATGTAATTTCACATCTGTTACTAGGGGTAGTAATTTTTTTTCTCTTTCATCCATGCTGTCCTCAAAATTACAACTTAGCTTTTCAGATATAGTTATAGGACATCAGTTTAAGTAGAAAATAGACAATTTTGTGAAATGTTTCTTTTGTCTTTGAATGCCAGCAGCCCTGAGAAATATAATTCTATTTTATAAAACCTGGGAATTCAAGCCCTTCCTGATCATTACCCTTGTTGTGCTTTTAAGTACTGCCTTAATTAGTGGGCTTAATTTTAGAGCCTATGGGACAAATTCCATCATTCAGACTCATAAAGAGCAAAATGACCCCATTTTACTACTGTTAAGATGATTCTTAATTTTATCTGTCCTTATAATATTTATCCCAATTTATAATGTAGAATGTTTTGAAATGTAAAATCAGTTCCCAACTTAGGAAAAAAGTTAAATACTAACATTTTATTTGAAATTTAGGGCACTAAGACTCCCAGGCAAGCCCACAGACGTCTAGTCCATCCACATGCAACTTTGTCATAGAAGCTATCCATAACTGGCATCATATTTCTATGGAAAAGAGCATTCACAGTTTAAACCAAGAATATGTATTTCTCAGATATGGATTGCCACCTGCCAGGGAGTCTGGAGAGTCTCTTAGTTATCTGTACTGATTCAGGCACCAATAGCTAGGGGAAGAGGCCTAAAGGGTGAGTTTGAGGTAAAAAAAAAAAAAAAAAAAAAAGTAATTTCACATGGAAAAGAGGTGAGAAGCTCTAGAGGCAGGAGTGATTTGTTGAAGTACATACTAGGGATATTTCTTGGCCCTAGACTTGTTCCCTAGTCAGTTAGACTTCAGCCTAATTCTGAAACCAAATCCTCTAATTTTAATAAAAAGTTCCAGTGATTTGTACTCCAAGGTTTCAATTATTAAAAATTAGACTGATAGTCAGGTAGGGATCTAATTGAAGAGTTCCCTGATAAATTTTCACTTTGGTTCACTATGGACAAAAAAATAGAAAACAGACAGATCTTTTGATCCTTGGAAGAAAAAAACAGCCCTTTAAGGCAATGGTTTTCAACATTTGAGTTCTCTTTCTTGGTCCCTTAAAAATTGCTGAGAACCTCAAAGAGCTTTTGTTTATAGGTTATATCAATATTTGTGCTATTAGAAATTAAAACTGAAAAACTCAGTATTTATTAATTCACTTTAAAACAAAAAATAAATCCATTTTATGTTAACATAACATAGTTTATAAAAATAAATGTATTTTTCAAAAAAATTAGTGAGAAGACTTTTTTTTTTAAATGTTTTTGTTGATTTTAGAGATAGAGGAAGGGAGAGGGAGAGAGAGATAGAAACATCAATCAGCTGCCTCCTGCACACCCATCACTAGAGACTGAGCCTGAAACCCAGGCGTGTGCCCTGATGAGGAATCGAACCGGTGACCTATTGGTGCATGGGACAACACTCAATCCACTGGGCAACACTGGCCGCATGAGAAAACTGTGTTAATAGAAGTCAACTGAATTCTCTCAGAAATGAACCTGTCTTCAATTTGTCATGATATGTTGTTTTGACTGAAGTAAATGAAAAACTGTCCCCAGTCAGATATGTAGTGGAAACGGTTAACAGTCATTTGGATAATTATGGATATTCTGCTTTGATTAAAAAAGAGATGGTTTCTTAAAAGTTAGTTGGAATATGAAATCTGATATCAATGAAATTTTCATACATTCTTAGATTAAAAAGTGTTTTATGAGTGCACTTTGAATGGATCTTCTAACTTGCGTGATTTTGTACCACCATGTACTAATCATTTGGAAAATACTGGTTTGGAAAAAATGTAGATCTTTCAAATGTTGACACACTTTATTATACAATATTTAAATATCACATTCATCAATTCACCACCAATTTCATCAGGAAAGTCTTTAAATTACTGAAAAATTGCTGAGCTCACAGTGATGGATACAAGTCTTCCAAAGTTCTAGTTTTCACTTGAGAGGCCGACTTTTTATTATTGGCAACAAATACTACCAGTTGTTTTCCTTAAACTTTCCTTGATCAATTCTTTAGAAAATGTCTGCCAAATACATACCCAATTCTAAATACCCATAGTTTTTCAATTGTTCTCTCAGGTAAAAATAGTATTCATTCAAAAACGCAGCTAGGTCAGCTCATAACACAATCACACAAGTGCTTTTCCTCAAGAGCCATCATACTTGAATATATAGGCAAAAGTGCTCTCTGCATGATTCCAATTTCATCACCCAAAATATTAAAAAGACATTTACTCAAGAGTTGAGATCTAATAAAATTATCCAAAATGTTCTTAAGTATTCATCAAAAATGTTCTTAATTTTTTTCTTTTTTTTTTTTCTGTAAGAATATAGCGACTACTAGGTACAGTTTGGTGACAACGTACTGATTTACTCTAAAACAAAAATGGTTTTATCCACCATTGCTTTTGCACCATCAGACCAAATTTCAACACAGTGAAAAAGGTAAATTACATCGTAGTCTTATGATGAAAAAGATTATAACTTCCCAGACATACGAAAAGGGGACCCGAGATATCTGCAGACTACCTTTTAAGAAGTACTGCTATAAAGAGACTACAATTCTGTATGTATGAAGGGAAATGGTGACTGAGGGGAAAAGACAAACTCTTTCTAAAAAACAAACCAAAATATTGAAGAAAATTCATATTGAATAGAAATGAATGTTTAATTCATTTGGCTTTCCTTATAGTTTGACTAATTTTAGATAGTTACTTCATTCAGTTCTCTATCTTGCTTCTGGCCCTGATCTGAGTTTGGCAAGAATCCTGGTTCCAGCAATTCCACTAATATGAAAGTGGGCAATGACTTAACCTCTCTGAGATTATCTCCCTAACTATAAAACAGAAATATAACTAACTCAGATACATTGTGAGAATAAAATTATGTGAAACTACATTTGTGAAAGTACCTAGCTCAGCACCTAGCAAACAGGAAATGGCAAGCACACGTATAAGCATTTGGTATGGGGCTACTATACATCTTTTCTTCCTTCCTTTGATAACTATATCCCACATTGCCTCTGCAGAATGCTCTGCCCAATTCTCAGTCCATATGTTTGGATGAAGCTTCAGACCTAGATTTACTGGCCTGAGCCTAAACAATCGGTACCTTATTTCCCTCAGCATATTCACTTAAAACAAGATAACCACATATTTCAGTCAGAGCCAAAGAGACTCAAACTATTGCTGGGAAACCTGGGGAAAGTCTCTCTTTTCCATGACAATTGAACCTGGTAAGATGCAGACAGGAGCTGCTACAGCCAATCAGAACCACAGGGAAGAACCTGCCTGAGAACATAACCCAAACAGCAGTGTCCAAGCTGAGTGATACAGAAGGAAAAACTAGGTTTTGCAAACTATGGTTGAACTCTAATCAAGTAATGCCTGAAGCCAACCTGGCCTTTGGAATTATGTAAGTCAATAAATATCCATTTTTCCCTTAGTTTGGGTTGAACTTCATGACATTACATTAGGAAGAGTCAAGTCTGATGTAGTATTATCTTCTTTTCCATAAGGCGCAACCTAGATTTGCATAGACAATTATGATTCAATACTAACGTTACTGATGAGTGCTAAAGCATAATGCCAAAGTCTGTCCTTACATCTTTGGAATTCCTATGGCCTTAAGTCAGTGGTTCTCAACCTGTGGGTCGCGACCCCTTTGGCGGTTGAACAACCCTTTCACAGGGGTCGCCTAAGACCATCCTGCATATCAGATATTTACATTACAATTCATAACAGTAGCAACATTACAGTTATGAAGTAGCAACAAAATAATTTTATGGTTGGGTCACAACATGAGGAACTGTATTTAAAGGTCCAGAAGGTTGAGAACCACTGCCTTAAGTGAACCACAAATTCAGGTTTTCAAAGCATTTGGTTAATATTTAGGTCAGGCATTCATGAAAAAGAAATCATATAGTAATTGCAAACCTAGAGACTCTACATATCTAAGTATGTGTAAATATAGTAATGAGGGACCCTCAAGCTATTACCAATATTTCTAAAAACACTAAAATTAGTTGCATATGTTCCCTTAATGAAGTCAAGTAAACCATAAATTTATTTACTCTTGGCAGAAAGTATGTCTACACTATGCAGTTAACAGTGGTTATCTCTTGCTAATCAGAAGCTCTTTCACTGTCAGATATACAACTAGCTAGTTAATATCCTTGACTCATTTTCCAAATGAGAAAATTATTTAATAAATACTACATGATAGATAAAATCTTCCAAAACACAGGGCCCCACAGTTGAAAGAGGGTGAAAAAGGAAAAAGAAAAGAAAAAGGACCTTGGCACTTGATGATGAAAAGAACCGTAAACACTAATGTAAGAGGCTGGCCCTCTTTATTGGGGGTGGGAGGAGATGGGGAAGGCATAACCCAATAAAGTGTATGGTGGTTTTTAGGGCACTATGCTTCAGGGTCAAAATATATTAATCACAATCTGATTAACATTTTGGTATAAATTTGGCTTACTCAACAAGTAACTATCAAGAGTTTACAATGGCACTAAAGGGTGAAAAGTAATATAAAAGACCAAGAGAAGTTCCTCAAGGAACTAAGAATATAGTGGTTATGCTCCCTTATTGCTCTGTAACATTCGATAATGGTAAAGATTACTTTACCAATCTGCTCAAATCACTCTTCAAATTAACATACTAAAAATAATGACCCTTGGTACAGCTATACAATGGAATACTACCTAGCAAGAAAATAGGGACATATATGCCACAACATGGTTGAATCTCAAAACCTTTGTACTAAGTGAAAGAAGCCAAATGCAAAGGCTACATACTAGATGTTTGGTATTCTGGAAAAGGCAAAACTATAATGCCCAGATATCACTTCAAGGCCGGATGGGCTGGGAGAAATTTGAGTGCAGGGGTGAAAATGCTGTGATTGTGATGCTGCTTGACCAAATCTGTAAATTTACTAAATATTAATGAATTGTTTTTTTATGTCTTAAGAGACAACTGCAATATACAGACTTTGTTCAGACCTGATTCTAACATACTAACTCTAAAAAGACATTTCAAGCCGAAACCAGTTTGGCTCAGTGGATAGAGCGTCGGCCTGCGGATTGGTAAAGTTTAATACTTAGATCAGTGATTTTAATTCCTCCATGGTCAAGATCAGGATACCCTATGAAAATTCATTGGTACATTCTGGCATAGGAATCTTACTTTTTCTTTATGATTAGGCTGTGTAGAAGATATCACTTGAGTTATACCTGGAAGCATGAGGAAGAAGAATGCCCCAAGAGAACATGTACCTGGGTTGCAGGCACATCCCCGGTGGGAGATGTGCAGGAGGCGGCTGATCCATGTTTCTCTCTCATCGATATTTCTAACTCTCTATCTCTCTCCCTTCTTCTCTGTGAGAAATCAATAAAATATATTTTAAAAAAATAAAAATTAAAAAAAATAAAAAGACATTTCAAGATAGTCAAAGAAATTTGATTATGAACTAGATGATACCAAAAAAATTATTTAAATTCTTGGGGGTATAAATGGCATTTGTTCATATTTTTAGAATCCATATTGAAACATGTGCAATGTCTGAGATATGTTTTACTATACTAAAACAGAGAAAAAAGATGGAAAAAATAAATGAAGCAAATGGAATAAAAATTTTAATTATTAAATCTGAGTGATGGGTATAAAGGAGTTCATTGTATGACTAAAAAATATTTTTTTAATCCTCACCCGAGGATATTTTTTCCATTGATTTTGTTTTTTTAGAGAGAGTGGGAGGGAGGGAGGGAGGAATGGGGGAAAGAGAGAAAAACATCGATGTCAGAGAGACACATTGATTGATTGCCTCCCCCAAGTGCCCCGACCGAGGGCCAGGTAGTAAGCCTGTAACCAAGGTATGAGTCCTTGACTGGGAATTGAATCCAAGACCCTTTGGTCTGTGGGCCAACACTAATCACTGAGCAAACACATCAGGGCTTTTTTAAATATATACATAATTTAGGGCTCTTAAGTAATATAATCCTTCAGAGAGTTACTTAAATGTTAGCTTTTTTTAAAAACTGATTTCAGAGAGGAAGGGAGAGGGAGGGAAAGAGAGAGAGAGAACCATCAATGATGAGAACCATGGATTGACTGCCTCCTGCACGCCCCCTAGTGGGCATGGAGCCTGCAACCGGACATGTGCCCTGATAGGGAATCAAACCGTGATCTCCTGGTTTATAAGTGGAAGCTAGCCACACTGGCCAGGCTCATTGCACTATTTTCTCTGTATTTGTATATGTTTGAAATTATTTTTAAAATTTTAAAAATTAATGGCTACAATCATACTCTCTCACAGTGAATGATGCAAACCAAACCAATCGTGAGTCCCCAATATTGCCAGCAACTAAGATACATTGGTATAATTTTAATTTCATTTCAGTTTTTAAAATTATTTTAAGTAACTATAATAAAAACTAATTCGTTACTTTTAAGTCACCATTTGAAATGTCAAAAAACCACTCTGTTGAGGGGGAGCAGGGGACAGGAGTATATATATGTACTTTTCCCCCCCTAATAGCTCAATTGAGTCTCTATTATATACTTGACACTGCCCAGTTCATGAAATAAATCCATCAGCAAGTATTATCAGTAACTAGCCAGTGATAATGCCTGGCACCGGTGCAATGTATTCAAGCCTTTTCAACAGCTTTTCCTTTGTGCACATCTGCAAGCTCTCTATGCACATCTGCATACAGAATCCACAGCCATGATTCGCATTATAATTAATGTAACAGCACATCTGACCAGGTCTGCAAGGTTTTGATATATAACCGTTTTTTAGGTCTACAGGGATCTGAGGATGCTCTGGAGAGAAAATACAGCTAATTTCAGATCATCACTGGACAAGTTATAAGTGTTAAAACACTTGTTTTTCTGAAACAGCTATGACATAGCTGAAGGAAAATCTTAGTGTGCATGTAACACACACACAAACACACACACACATACATCTGCTTAAAATCATGGGTGTTCCCCTCCTGCACTTATCACCACATCCGTCATATATCCACTCTAAATGATAAAGATGTAACCACAAATTTACATATGGATCCAATTTAAAATCTTACATAAAAAGCATTCTTTGGCTACCATTGACAGAGAAAATCACTGAAGCGTGGATTCAAGTCGTGGTATACAGCAAGTACATAATTATTAAATCTGAACTGTATATCCCTCTCATCTTATAGCCTTGGTAGTTAAAACCTTCCTCTCATAGCCCCCTTACTCCCATGTAAACATTTTTTACTTTGAAATCTAGATAGAATTCTATGGGTAGGTAAGTTCTTACTTACATGCATTTCTTCAAAGGCCCTCAGGAGTATTCACTGTCCACTTACATTGTTCAATTCCACAGCTACAGCACAGAGTGAAATGCCATGGAAGCAGATCAACTTGGTTCTATATCTCCTTATCCTAGAATGCTACAAATCACAACTGTCCAATAAAACTTTTTGTAATGATACCCAATATAGAAGCCACTAGCCACATTGTGGTTTTTAAGTGCTTAAAAATGCAGCTTTTATAACTGAGGAACTGAACTTTAAATTTTATTTAACTTAAATATATCCACATGTAGCTAGCAGTTACCCTATTGGAATATGGAGTTGTAAGTAAAAGACTTTCTTTTATTATGTTTTTACTCAAGACAACTGTTACATACAAAAGTTTCTTTAAAATAATTATCTCTCGCCCAGCAGGTAATTGAGCGTCAACCTATAAACCAGGAAGTTCCATTCCCAGTCATGGCACAAGCCTGGGTTGTGGCTCAGTCCCCAGTGCGGGGCAAGCAAGAGGCAGCTGATCAATGATTCTCTCTCATCATTGATGTTTCTATCTCTCTCTCCCTCTCCCTTCCTCTCTAAAATCAATAAAAATATATTTTAAAAAAGTAAAATAATTCTCTCATACACACACACACAATTAATCAAATCTTCATAGTGCTTAACTGAGTAATTAGGTTATGAAGTCAGACATTCAAATGTATTTTGAATAAATATATGGGTTTGTATTAAGAATTTTTTACAATAAACAGGTAACTTTTGTAATCAGAAAAAGCTATAAACTAATACTTTAGTCATTAAAACTCTATACATGAAGATATATACACAGAAGCAAAATACAAAATGTGATCTATTTTTGGTCACAAATATTTAAAAATTAAATAGGCATGTGTATAAAGATTGAAAGGGACCATAAACCAATGAAAATAATCAGATAAAGGAAGGGATTATAAGTAGAATTCATTCATGTTGAGTTGCATTAATGTTTATATATAAGTAAAGCTTTAGAAAAATAAAATACGGTTGAAGAACAGCAAGATCTAAATGACTGAACATAGAAATAATCTCATAAAACCCGAATGTTGACAGATGACTACTCTATATCAGCACCAACCTAGAGGGCTAAGGATAAGGAAACTAAAAAGAACTCAAGTTGTATGCTGTGGGGGAAGATGTAACTAGAATTGAGTAATCCATGACTGAAAGGGGGGAAATAAAGAACTTATAAATGAGAATAAGAGAGCTAATGGGTGTCAATGTTAATATTCAGCCAGTAAGACTTCAGATTATTTCAAGGCTGTTCCCTGAGAGGCTAGGAAGGCTCAACATTGCTTTTTATGTGCAATGCATTCCTGAGATTAGCATCAATTCACTTAATTCACCTGGACAGCTTCAGTGACTCAAACAGTGGTTCTCTAACTTCAAAATGAGATTCCCAAAACCCACCCTTACAGACTGAGAAATACTGATTTTTCAAAATAACATGCTTTAAATATCTGGGATAGAAAAAGGAGTAAACACCCCCTGATATTCTTTACAAATAAAATCTATCTTCTATTTAATAAAGGAAACGTTGTAAACAAGTTTTTGATAACTTGGGAAACCCTAAAACCTCTGACCATAGTCCCTTATCTTTTCATAGATTTTAGGAAAGAAAGGAGAATAGAAAAGTTTTTTTAAACATGTGAAGAACTGTCAAGTAATAAAGGATGCAGACTTGTTTTGTGGGACATCAAGGATAAGCCAGAGGGGGGATGGTTTCAGTTTGATACAATAATGTTTTAAAAGAAATGGAATACTTTATAAGGTGGTAAGCTTCCTATTTCTTGAAGATATCTAAGCTGATGTTAAATGATCATTTGGTCCATAATTTGTGTGAATAATTTAACCAGCAATAACAAGAGTAGCTGACCAGAAACCTTCCTTCCTATCTTGATACATCCTACCTAACACCTAATATATACTGTACTACTGTTACAAATATAATGTACTACTTACAAAAGAGAATTCAAAGTTCATATGAAAGTATTTTATTTTACATATAATTGCTTCAGTGTTTCATGACAATTAGATAAGTAACTCATATCAATAGGATTTTTTTTTTTTTTTTTACTTTTACACTGCAAATATTGTACTCTCTCACTTTTCTGGTACCTAAAAGCAAAGTCAATGTTGTCCTTTCTCCTCATTACCACCTCAGTATAATTTATTCAACAAATATTTTTTGCCATCTAATAAATGTCAGATACATGAATCCAGGCTAGGGAATAGCTAAACTAATCCTCAATACACACAAGTTAATAGACAAAAGTCCTGGATCTGATTCTCCCCAAACTCGGGTTTCGTGGTCTCAACCTACTCCTATGCTCCAGGTCATACTTTCTTGTATAATACCCAAAGAAGCCTCCATTATTCCTCTTCCACCCCTCCCCTCCAATTACCTGAGGGATGCATGGGCAACTTGTCCAGCTGTTGCTTCTCCCCAGCCCTGACCCCAACTCCACGTGTTCTTGAGTCAGCAGAAATTTGGGGCCAGAAGGATGAGGATTGCCTGTCTAGAGGAAACAATGGAATTACCAAAGGGAAGGACTCTGGAACTTCAAAGCAGAGGAATAAAGACAGGGAAGAAAAAGAGGTGAGGTTGCAATGGGAGGAGAGGACTACTTTAAAGCCAGGAGGCAGTTAAAGGCCGCAGTAACTGGAACCCAGGGTTTTGCCTTGGAGAAGCCAACAATACAGAAGGTGCCTCTGTGTACTCAGAAGTATTTAGGCAATTAATCTCCAAGGGAAAATGTAAAATCTTGGTTACTCTAAGAAAAGCTGATATTTGAAGATGAACACTGAAGAAGGGAAGAAATTACAACTGGTACTTTGTTATTGTGAAATATGTTCAACAAACAAAAGAATATATATACCATTTGAAGAAAATTAAAAAGCACCTGTGTTCCCACCTACCAAATGAATATTTTTCTTTACTCCTCTTTCTACAACTCTTAGAGCATCCTAAATAACTGAAGTATATTTATTTGGAAGGCCAGTATCAAGTGTGATATAATTTCCTTAAATTTCAGATTGCCCCTTTGAAAACACTCTATCTCCAACATCATTCTTACTTGTCTCCTAATGTTTAAGTTTTTTTAAACAGATTAAGATACAATCTTTTTACACTAAAATTAAAGGATTTTAAATAGATGAGTTAGCATATTGCTTTAAATCTATTCAGTCAAACTGTAAATGATACCAGTTAATTTCCTATTTTGGTTGGGTAAAAGGATTTGAAAGAGAAGGTCTTGACTCTAAAAATGCCAGAGGAGGAAAGAAAGCTGAAAACTTCACATACTTCAACAGTTTCCCCTGGGCTTGAACTAACTGCCTTCATCCATACATAAAAAAGAGGTTATGAGCAGTGATTCTTCCTGGTCTGTGCACACGAGCTCACCTGAACACACACTAGGCTGCCCGCCCGTTCTCTTCATTCTCTCATGTAGTCATAAACACCTGGCATTGCCTTGGCAACTGAATAAATTTGCTAATACTGCCCACACTAGTTTTCCAGTTATCTTGCTAACTTTATACACATAACTCCTAGTACTATTTGAATCCAATCAATTCAACCAAAATTTACTGAGTTTTTCCTACCGGGGAATATGTCTAGGTTATCTGTTTTCTCTCTGATTTCTCCTTTCCAGTCAAATCCATGGGATAACCATACTTTACTGGATGATAGATAACCCCATGTCACTAAAGATTTAAGGAGAGAGATAAGAATTCCTTTGCACAACCATATTTGTTTATGGAAAGTTAAATTATTGCATTTTCCAGTCTTTCTTTCCTATTCTGGAAAATAAATTCAATACAGCCCCAAATCCTTCCTTGTGTCCTATTACAAGGAAGTTGTCAGTGGCAGCAACTCTTGAGCAGAGCACTGGTGTTTTGTGTTTACCTCTTGAGCACCTTAATACAATGCTGGCTTGACTCAAAATCAGATCCCCTTCTCCCAAATAAAAGAACAATTATCTTTAAAAGAAACAGATTAGACAAAAACCTGCCCATGCATCTGATTAACAGGCATTTTTTAAATTGACTTGTCCCATGCTAGTCAGCCATATAAAATTGTAACATTATCAGAAATTGTTAGCACTGAGAAAAAACTTTAAATATTATATGAGGAAATAGAAGCTCACAGCTGCTAAATGACTGGATCAAAGTAATACAGTCAGATGATGACTGACCAAGGGTTATTATGTTTTCCAAACCATGCTGCATTTCTTCATGGTCCCCAGCTATAGCAGAATAGGCACAGGGTAAGGAATGTTCTACAACAAAAAGGAAAAATACCTATTTCCCTGAAAGCAGCAATCTCCTAATCTATGCCCAAGGCCATCCCAACCAGAACCTTAAGGTCCTGATTTGGAGCTCTGCCTAAGGAGAAAATTATCATCATAACTCTTCAAATCTTAAATGCCTCATGACATACAACCATTGCTCAGGAAGCCACTAGGTTTAAATGAAAATGAAGCTCTTATGCCTACCAATAGGGAAATCTAAGATGGCTGGTTTCCTGGCAATCATGTGCTCCTCCCTCTATTGTGGGAAACAATCCAGTCACTGGAGTTTCTAAGAGTGGCATATTAACTTTCCCAAGACACCAGGGCATAATTTACTAAATTACCTTTTTGAAGACACTACATGGTACCCCAGTTCTTTGGGAAAGGTAATTGGCCTCCCATGGGTGACAGTTTACTCCCCAAGTGAGCACTGTGCTCACCATAGGATGAGGATGGTCTCTTTATGAGAATAAAAATACCAGTTTGCTTGTTGTCAGGAGTGATTTGTGTATTTTTCACCTTATTATTCATGTAAGCCCTATAATATACTTTAAAATTGATAACTTCTCCCCACATATGATAACAGACAAGTAGCAAATACAATAAGCTAGGAGCTTTAACACCCACACATCTGACCTAAATTCAACTTAATAAACATCTATTGAGCACCTACTATATGACAGAGTCCATGCTAGATGTTGGGGAATTATGTTGCTACAATTTATCCATTTGGGGAATATCCATGATCCTATAACACTACCCAGATTATGAATGACTATTAATGTATGGCAAATGGTCCAGAATGGCTTGTCCTGCTCACTGGAGACCTGAATTTGATCAATGGCTCCAAATTTAAGAGGATAGTGGATAATTTAGTAATGCCATAAACACACCAGATATACTTTATCGATTTGAAAATAAGACCCACAAGCAAAGATCAAAAGAATTCTAATAAAATGGAGAAGAAAATCTTAAAGGGTGACATTGCTATCTTGTAAGGTCCAGTTCCTTCCGGAAGCCTTGCTCAGGAATTCTATCCCCAATGATGTTTCTTTGAATTCCCACTGCATTTATGATATGGATCAGAATACTCAGCCTTTGATCAAACCATTAAAAGCTGCCTTCTGTAGTTTTCTTTTAAAAATATACTTGTTTTGTCTCCCCATTTATATGGTAGGCTTCCCAAGAGCTTGGATGTAATCTACTTCTCTGGAACTCCACTACACACACAAAAAAAGTTGACTTATAAGTATAAAAAACATGGTAAATAAGGGAACTAATAGTATTTATTGAAGAGAAAATAAAATTGTGGCAGAGATATTTTCTACTGACTGAATATCCATGTTCTCCCCTACATTTGCCAGCCCTCTTGCAATTGGGGAAAGCCTAGTTTTTGCTTATTGGACCATAGAAATTTCTGGGTCAAAGCAGTAGAGCCAATTCATAACCATTCAGCTCTTTCTTTTCCTTCCTCAAAGACAATGAAAACCCTATATTGAGGTGGTCGAGCCACAAAATGAAAACAGTTTATATCACTAAGTCACTGCATGAAAGGAAACTGTTCTGGAGAATCACTTCACTCACAGTGGAATTTCTATGAGCAAGAAATAAACCTTGATTATGTTAAGCCAGAGATATGAGGTTTATCTGGTATCACAGCATAGGCTGGTATTATAATAACTGATATAAATATGAATAAAGACAAAAAAGAAAAATTATTTCAGTAGTAAGAGATGTGACGAAAACCCCCTAATGATGCAAGACTATATAGAAGGAAGAGCAAGAAGCAGACTAGGCTCAATAAAAGAAAGGACTCTCTGGTAGTGGGGCCAATAACAGAGATTTGTCTTGTGTTCAATCAGAATCTTCAAGTCCACTTAGCAAGAAAAAAAGGGACAGGGAATTTGAACTAGGTGATTTCAAAGATAGTTTCAAATGCTAAGATTTTATGATTCTATGATTGACAGAGTAGGTTTCTAACATGTGGAGGACATAAAAATGAGAAACAGCTTATCCTGAGTTGTGACTATTTAATATTATACAGAAGCAATATTAAGAGATCCCCCTATAAATTCTTCCAGAGACAGATGAGAAACACATATGAAATACCAAGGAATTCAAGGATCCTCTCCCTGTGGATAGAGTCAAACCATCCCCTTTCCATATACAATGCCACTCCCCTCAAAATACTCTCAGGGCTAGCTCCCAAGTTTCTTGCCATGTCAACTCAGAGTTTGTGTCATAAGGAGACAACTGCATTAATAAAGATTCTGCACGCAATAAAGAGCCTTCTCACTGACAAACTAGAACTATCTTGAATTAACCTCTGAGGGTAAAGTTCAGGAGGTGAGGAATGTTTCTAGACTTGAAACTATATTTAATTTTATCAAGTTCCATCAAAAAGAACCTGTCTTGATTATATTACAAGGGTAGATAGTTAAATTTCTAATTAAGGGAAATATTTTAGCTTTTATCCCTGAAAATATTTTAAGACTAAGAGCAATGTCTACATGTCACATACACAATGGTATGCTAAAAGATCTGAAGATGTTTAAAATTATCTTAAAGAATAATGTGACCCTGGACAAGCTCCTTAGCCTCTATGAGTCTCAATTTCTTCACCTGTAATATAGGGAATATAATATCTACTTCATAAAAGTGCTATGATTTAAATGAGATAATGTGCTCTATAAACTGAAAAATGAAGTTCAAATGTAAGCTACTGGAGGAAAAGTAATAAATACCCTCTGAAAATGTTATTTCTGAAATCAGTGTTGGAGTACCTAATAGACTAAGCATGTGATAATTAATAAAGCAAGGGCAGCAAAAAGAGACCATTTCAGCTTCACTGAACTCATTCAAAATTTTGCAATTAGAAAATCTAGAGAGAACTTATTTTAATTTCAATATACTTATATTTTGTATTTAATGCTTTAGTATTTTTAATTTCCTAGGAATCACATATAATATTTCCAGTATTAAGGGCTTCTAGAGTTCTTAATCTCACCTTGTTTGTATTTACCTTAAATACATTCAATAAGGATTGTGAGCAAAAGCACATAAAACCCTGTAACATTTCAGCGAATGATATAAAGAATATATACCACATATGACATATGGGTTAATTATGTATTTTCTGGCATTTGTGAATTACTTCAACTCAGAACTAAGAGGAATGTGGCAGCCTGAGCAACTGCAACAAGTGTATCTCAAATCCAGTGTGGCTTTTAGCTTAGATATCTATATATATAAAAGGCTAAAATGCAAAGTGTCCCCTCAGGAGTTTGATCGCTTGCTATGATGTGCACTGACAACCAGGGGGCGGCGCAGAACAAAGGAAGGCCCCAGCCAGTGGCCGGCAGCCGGCAGCCAGGGAAGGAAGGCCCTGATCCGCCTTGATCGCCGGCCAGGTCTAGGAACCCTACCCGTGCACAAATTTCATGCACTGGGCCTCTAGTATGGGATATTTGATCATGTGGATGGAAGATGCAGTTTAACTGCACAAGTAATTATGCCTGCTTACATTCTTATGGCATTGTCAAAATCAAAAGAGGGCCCTCTCTTGTGTAGCTCATGCCTGAAGTTCCTTAAAAGCATTTTCTAGTAAGTGTGATAAAATCTGTGCCGTGTTTTGGTAGAGCATGCACAAGGAAAAACAAAGGGCACTGTCCTGTTTCTCTCTGTAATGACCACATATAAATAGGCCAAGGGTCCTGTACCAAAAGCTTTGCACTGATAAGAGTTAGCAGAGAGCCAGGCAGTGGGTGACCCCCCTTTGTTGCTGCTTTCATTTTTAAAATGAATCATTATTTCTGCATTGGATATGAAGATGGGTTTATAGCTATTAGCCATCATATTAATAATTTAGAAAATACATGCCCAATCACTTGTGTTCTTTCAATTCTCTATGAACACAGCTGCAACCCACATTAGAAGTGAGGGTGAATGGATATTTTTCAGATGAGATATTTGGGCTGAATTATTAGGATAGCCTGTACTACAAAATTACTAATAAACATTGCTTCTGGCTCAATTTAGCCTGAACTCAGTGAACCTATCCAATGGTGACAAATCAAAAACTCCGAAATGCCCGATGAATGAATCTAACTAATCAAGGAACCCTGTAGGAAGTAGATGCCAGGATTAATGAGCCAGTCGTTTCACCAAGCCATGCTGTTATTTCTTCACATAAATGCCCTCAGATGAGATTACCTTTATGTCATGAAAAGGAGAAAAGGAAGGTTACATTCTTTCAACTGACAGGTTAACTACTGCCATTACTAGAAAACATCTTTGTGGGCTAAGTTTTTTCTTTATTCTAAAAATTAAAATGTAAACTACACAACACAAATTAAAAACATTTTCATTTTCAGGGGAAGCAGTCATTGAGGGCTTTAAACATCAATTGCCCCAAAGTTAGAATTTCTTCTGTGTTCTCCATTCACATCTACCTTGATTTACTGAAATTGCTCTGTGTCCCATTTTGTATTCAATACCTAACCTCATCTTTAGCAGGTTGAATTCCTATATCCTATTTCTTCCACCATCAACAAAAGGTAAACTAAGTGCAACATTATTAAATGCCATCACTTAATGCCATGTGTGATATTTAGTGCCAATATTAAGGAGAACATAAAGATACAAGGATGAATATATGTATTCAAATAAATCAATCATACAGCTACATCATAATAGACTTTGACTTCTTCTACTTAGCACTGGTGACAGTCTTCAATGCCAAACAGGCTACTTAGCAAAAAGTACAATTCATTAGAGGTAGGACATCTACCATGTTGACTTATCTACCCTGTGTTCTGACATTATTCATCATTACTGTCTTTATTCCCTTACTGAATGTAATTGCTTCTTATTATAACTTTAACAGTTTTGAATCAGAATTGCTGCTGATAAGTAGTAAAAAATAATATGAAGTATTATTCTGTTAAGTGTTTTTTTTTCCTTCCTCAAACTGCTGAAATTGTTCAGGCTTGTGAAAGAGATTCCTATTCTCTGTTTTTTACCATTGTTGTCAGCTTTAACAATTTAGGCCAGGTTGCCTTCCCTTATGCTAATAGTACATATGACATTAAACTGTTCAGCATTCTTAATACAAAAATCTATTGCCATAGAGACAAATATTATTCCAGAGTCAGGTCAAGTGAAAAACTGTGTACTTTTTCATTCTAATACTGATAACCACTATATTACGAAATATAAGTATTTTTGAAAGCATCTATCACTTCAGTTGATGTGTAACTTCTCATCAGTATTCTAAGTTGGCTCATTTTTTTTCAAATGAAAGATCCCATTTCCCTTGCTTTTGAGAAATACAATTTTTGAAGATTCCATTTAGCATCTTTTATTGCATTCCTACATCATAAAGTTATGCTTTATAGCAGCATAAAAAAAGCTGTAAAAATTAGCATCCTTGTAAACAACCTTCCATGTTCCCTGGTGAAGCAATCTGTGGTTTGTACTGATCTCTTAAATGTGACTTGAGATTACAGTATCTATGATTTCAAATTAAAAAAAAAACTGTACTAGCCTAGGAAAAGAGAGAATATGATAAAATTTTTAAAATAAGGAGAAGTATTTTTCTTTTCCCTACCGATGTTTTAGAAATGTGGTTATTATGCTCCTAAATTCTAGGCTGAGCTCTAAAACATAGAAATGTTCCCTTTTTATATAAAATTCCAGATGAGCATTCTTTAATATTTTAACATATCAAAAATACCCTTTAGAAAATGTACAGGTGAACTATTCTGTGAACCCACCAACCAAATTTTACCTACGATTAAAATTCCCAAGGTGACATACATAGATGGTTTTTCTTGACCCCAGAAAAGCATGCCTTTTGTCCTCACCTTCGAGAAGATTCCCCGGTGTTCTCTCGGTGGAGTAACAATGACACCCGTTCCTAAAACTCACATGCAGCCCAGCGGTGCCCACTGTGTTCCGGGACCAGGGTGTCCTCAGGGCTGACACTGTGTGGCCACCGAACCCGAACCCTTCCCAGGGGCCGGGGCGCGCGGGCCTACACTGCCCACTGCGCTTCGGCCACAGGGCTGACCGGGTTCGGCTTCCGCAGGAAGCCTGGGTACCGACTGGCCCCCAAGTTCAAAACACACCCACAACCAGACTCCCGGGCGGCCCCCGTGCAGGCTACGCAAGTGTCTACTCGCTCGTGGTCCACCTGAGCCGAGCATGATATTGTGTCAACACACACGCGCCTACATTCGGGGTCAGCGGGAAGCCAGTTGGGGCCGAGGACACCAGGCGGCCCCGCCCGCGGAGGGAGGCCGCAGAGGCGTGGGCGGGCCCCAGGCAGGCGGACACGCGGCCTCCCGAGGCGCCCTGCCCGGTGGGGCAGCCCCGTACCTGTAGCGGCGCCTGGATCTGCCGGCCCGGAGGCCTGGGCTCGGGGGCGGAGAAAGCCGGCCGGTCTGCCCGCCGCCGACTGGGTCCACACGCAGGGCCGGGCGACGCCCCCCGGCACCGCCGAGGTCCCCAGCTGCCCTCGCGGCGGCCCGCCTGCGGCCCACAGCCCGCCCGTCGCACGCGCGCGCGCAGCGGGGCCGCGGCCTCCCTCTTCTGCTTTGTAGGAGGGAGCCCTGCACCTGAGCAGCTCATCAGCTCTCGGCCCAGCCATTAGCGCCTGCAGCTGCGCCCCTGGGCCCGCTCGGCTCGGAAGCCGCGGGCCGCCCGAAGCCTCGCGAGGCCTCGAGCTCGCCGGGCCCTGGCGGCGCTGCCTCTCACTTCCGGCCGCGGGCCGAGCGGGGCCCTCCGCCGAGCGGAGCGGAGCGGAGCGCGCTGTGCCGCCCGAGACGAAGCCAAGCCGGCTGAAGGGTGGCCGCGTCCCGGACGCGGGTCCCGCCCGGAAGGCGAACTGAGACCCTCCAGGACAGATGCTCTTCCCGTTGCCCACGCAAAGTCACACCGAAACCCGTCGTTCTCCGGATCACATACCGAAAATGATTTTATTTTATCCATTTACATTTAACTCGATATAAACTTGTCCGGAAAAGTCAATATGCTTTATATTAGCTCAAACATTTATTAAGAAAACCAAATTCCATAAAGAAGCACAGACAATAAGTTAAAACATATCACAAGTTGACCAGTATGTAACGAGAATGCTTTATCTACACAAAACATCCTATTTCACGTGTTTGTTCATTCTTGGAAAGCGCGTCTGTTCTCCGGGTGTGGCTTTGGCCGGCACATGCAGAAGAGCTGACTGTTCTCTGTACAGAGTTGCAGGGCGGAGGTGTCCGAGCGCACCCATCGGCGGCGCAGGGGCCCGGGCAGTGGCCAAGGGGCACGAGGGACGACAGGACGACCACAGAACCAAGGGCACAGAGCAGCGGGGAGACATGGAAAAGCGAGTGAACCCCGGTCCAGAGGATCCAGAAAAGAGATGTGGCTTTTGCTTTTACAAAAGGAAACTTTCCTTACATGTTTATTTTGTTACTTCTCACAAACTTATCAAAACGGGGAAGATCACCTCTTCATTCCATGACTGTTTAGCCTGCTCCAGCCACCCAACCCACTGGCATGGTCCTCTGAGACGCTTTCCCGTCAATGCCCTCACACAGTTGTGCTTAAGAAAAGTAAGAGAAAATAAAAGCTTTTTTTTTTTTTTTTTTGCAAGCCAATAGAAGGTTGCATGGATGTGACTGGGTGGATGAGGCAAGGGTAAGGTGGTGGAAAAGTAAACAAGAGGAGTTTGAAGAAAGAATACGAGGATAAATAAAATCCTATCAATTGGGCCCTCGGATGAGGCGGTTGGTAGCAGATGCTTGTCCCTCCCTTAAGACAAAAGTCCCTAACGTTGTGCTGTCCCTTGAACACGTCCGTGTGTGACCTAGGTGCACTGTGTATGTGTGCATGTGTGTGTGCATGTGTGTGCAGTGTGTAGAGTGAGCGAGAGCGCTCGTGTGTATGTTTCTGCCCACAAACCAGTCCATTGGTGTCTGATTTCAGATCCTGAGTCGACTCCCTGGTCAGTAAAATGGCGGGAAAGATGCGTTTGCGGGGCGCGGGAGGAGGGACACGTGGCGTGGGGAAGGACGGGCTGGGAGGGCGGCGGGGAGCGGGCGTAGGCGTCGTGTTGCAGGTGCGGGTGGGAATGCCGCGAGCCCAAGGCCGAGAGGAGGGCGCGAGCACGACAAGCGCGAGCAGCGGGGAGGCCTGTGTCGCGGGAAAGGGTGGGGTGGGCGCTGGAGATGGGTGGAGGGAGGGTCACCGGCTGGTACAGTGAGCCGGGTGGCGGGGGAGGGGGACTTGGGCGATCGAAATCAGGCGGAGGGGGCGCCTCGTGCGCTGGGGCTCGGGGCGAGCCCGAGCGAGTGGAGAGAGGAGAGGACTAAACGAGACGCGGCGGAGGCCGGGTCGGGGCCGGGGCGGGGCGGGGCGGGGCGGGCGCGCGGCAGGGTCCGGGGCAGTGGGCGGGGCTCCGGGCGCGCGCCCGGGGGGAGCGGCCTCGGGCGGCCCTCGGGCGGAGTGGGCCGGGGGCGGCTGCATTAGGTGAAGCTCATGGAGACTGTGTGCTCTAGCGCCTTGCGGCGGAGAGAGGCGATGCTCGTGCCCCGCCACACATCGCTGCTGTCCGGGGAGCTGCAGAGCTGGGGGGAGCCGGAGACGTTGCTGGGGCCGGGGAGGGAGGCGGGCACCATGCCGGGGAAGGCGGGCTGGTAGAGGTGCGACTGCAGCCCCGCGCCGTTGGAGCCCGCCAGGCTGTTGGACAGGCCCATGGAGTTGGGCGGCGGCCCGGCCGCCAGGCTGCACTGGGACAGCGACTGCGCCATGGCTTGCTGCCTGCCCAGCGCCGGCGGCAGCGGCAGCTGCGACACCCCGGGCATGGCGGCCGCCGCCCAGCGGGTGTCGTTGGCGTGGAAAGAGCACAGGCTGTCGCCCATGGCGGCGGCGGCGGCGGCGGCGGCTGATGGAAACTGAGGCAGGCCTGGCGTGGGCAGCAGCGTGCCGGGCGCGCGGAACACATTGGTGGTCTTCTTGCGCTTCTTCCACTTCGCGCGCCGGTTCTGGAACCAGACCTGGAGCGGGCAGGGAGGGAAACAGACAGGGCACTGTTAGAGAGCGGGCGCGGCCACGAGGGCGGGGGCTTGAGTCCGAGAAACTCGGTCAGATACACCCACTCAACTCAGGCCGAACAAGTGCCACAGGTCCGACACGCCCCCACATCCAGCCAGAGACCCTGGTTCTCCAACAGCGCGAGTCATGCGGCGCCCCTTGCACCCACCAAGGGCCCACTCCCTTCCTAAGTGATCGTGCCCTGAGGCGCTTGCACGGAGTGCACACATACCCCCATGCTCAGTGTCCACCACGCCCCTGCATGCTGGCGCATTCGGTGCACGGCTTAGATGCACAGGTCTGCAGGCAGACATGTGTCAAGGCTGGATCCACAGGTGTACAAATGAAGATAAACATGTGTACCCATGTGGCTTAATAGCGTGCCTTATAACACTGATTGGGGTATAGAATTTTCAGAAACGCTGGAAATTTGGAAATTGATGAAGGGCCGTGCATGACATAGCTGGTTTCAAAATCGAAAGACAAAGGAAAACCCCTAACGCCACGGATGGCAGAGCAGTGATTCGTGTGGGAAAGCAAGCGCTACTGAGCTACAGCGTTGTTTGGGTCGCCACCATGACTTTCTGATTCATAACATACAGCACTACCGACACAAGTCTCTGCCTCATTCACAAACCCCTGCAAAGGCACCTTTATCTGCGCTGTGCAGGTGTGCAGCGACCTGCTGCCAGAGCCCTGGGCCCCAGGGCCTTCAAGTTTGTTCTTTTCGGGAACTTACTGAGGATCCCAAATAACAAGGTTTCCAATTTCCTCAACCCCCTTCCCCTTTCACCTTTAAACCAGAAGAAATCTTCTGACTGCTATAAATTAAAGGTCAGTTTAAAGCTCACACTAGTTATGAGTCAAGTTTAATTTTTCTAGACAAACCCATATGTCTCTTTAAATGAGATGTGTTTGATAAAATAAACTGCGAATGGAAATAAGCTTCCTGTGCGTCCTTTCTTAACAATGACCCTGGAATTTCAGGCCTTGCCAGACAAATTAACCTATAGATGTCATATTCACTACTCCTGAAAGTAAACTGCCTGATCAAGATAACCTCTCGTCTTCCATATTTTAATTTGATCTTATTTAAAAAAAAATTAGCCAGCATGCTTACTTGGCAGGCTTTCAGTTTAATATCTAGTCAGTTGAAGGTTTACTGTGCATACATGTAAATGGTAGGGGACACAGCTCAAATACTGATTGAGTTTCATCTTAGAATTTGGCCAGTGCAATTTGACCACCATATTTGTGGCCAAAAGGTTATTCTTCGGTTAACCCAAGCTCTTTAGTGTTTATTCTGAAAGCTATAGTATCATGAGTCCAGAAGTACCTGACCCCTTCTCAGTAAGCTATGCACTCTCTGCTCATCAGCATCAACCGCATTTTGCAATCTAGAATTCTGCCTGCCTTTGAGCTGGCCATGGCCTGTTCTACCATATCTGGCCATCGCCCACCATTTTATATTTCTCTGCTTTCTTCCCCATTTCCCATGTTTCTGTTTACACCAGTGTCCAATTGGGTAAAGACCTCTATCCCTTTCCTGCTAAAGCCCCTTGTGCTGGTGGCACAGCGGATTAATGAGGCAGCAGGGCCAGGGTGGTGGCTGGGATCAATGCAGCCGGTGGTGGATTGAGCTGTTAGAGGCCCTCCGTGGAGGGTAACCTGCAGGAGCCAAGGAAAGCACAGCGAGGAGACTTGCGGTCACAGGTCGCCTGTACTACCCATCCAAGGTGGGACTGGGGGAAGGTAAACCGATGGGGCCCTAGACAGAGACCCTGTCTGTGTCGAAAGGGTCCCTCACATCACCCGGATATATTTTGATAGATATCTACAAATTAATTGCCTGTTTCTAACACCTTGCAAGTTTCAGTGACCCCCGAAATGCTTGAATGTTTGGGATGAACAGCAGAGGAGGAAGGTGGTGGACTTCTGTGGGGCAGTGGGGAGAGAAACAGAAGAAAGAAGGGGGAGGGATAGCTCAGCTCGGTAGAATTTCAGTAGAAAATACACCCACCAGTAAGGTTTCTGAATCTCAGGCACGGGAGGAAAAGAACAGCTGTTAAAAAACTAAATATTGTAGGAATATTCGAAAAACAGTGCTCAATTATGTTTGAGGGTTAGTAGTCAAATGATGGCTACAAAATTTTTTATGTTTCATGGCTTACTGGGGTTGGGGGAAAAAGTCTTCATGGGGTCTGAGCACCTCCGTTCCAAGCTATGATGCATATGTTTTTAAAATGTGAATGTTTCCACTTGAAAACTAGAGCATGACGGATTAAAATGCAGGCAAAACCTAAGGGAGATTTTGAGAATGCACAGATGACAACTCCAGGAAATATATTAACCGCAGCCACGGGCCAACTTTGTACTCAGTTTGAAATGCAGCTCTTCTCAGAAAATGCTTAATACAACAGTGAGAATCTAATGGAGGTTGGAATTTAAAAATCCACTTTTGTAATATCTGCTGTTACAGTAATATAGACATACTGTAAATGTATTTTAAAATATATAGTCCGTTTAATTCCCCACTTATAAATGGCTCAGAAATAGAGAAAGAGAGGGAGAAGAAGAGAATATTACTTTTTCCCCCTTCCAAGCAAATGCTTTATGAAGATCTCATTGGAATCCAGCAAATGATTAATGTGAAGATTTGGGAGGAAATCTGGGGAGCTGTATTAAAGCCTAGATCTCAGGTTCATTTCGATCAGCCAGCCGTGAACTCTGGGCCGAATTCATTACACTTTAATAGTGCTGGGAGAGGAAGAAAATGCAATTTCTCATTCCATTAGAAAACTAGAAAATACTCTTAGCTTGTCCCCCTATTAAGATGTGGCAGGTGACAGGGCCATTCTGGGAGACATGGTCAATGGAATTACAGCACATTATTTTTGTTCCTATAAAATATTGAAAGGCAAGCCTGACTGTGCAGAAGTTATTTCACTGATTTGGTTTTTATGTAAATAAAATATTGAAAGTTAATTAATCCGTGCTAGAGACTAATGATTATGCTTATTATATTGCATTTGATCGCGTAATTTGCATGATTCTCGCATTGCTGCTTAATAAGCCATTCCAGGTTATAAATAATTCTGAAATTGGTTTCTAATAATGGCATGCTATAAAAGGAATGGTTTTATTATACTAGCCAGAAAAGGGGAGCAATACCAGACATGGAATTGGCCTCTATGTGAGGAGAGGTGCTTTAATACTTAAAAGTATGATATATACCAGATATGGGTTAAAAAAAATAAGTATGTTGGGACATTTAGTCTGCAACCAGAAAGCATCCTTAAAAACATACAATTGCAATAAATGAAATGTTTCCATCATTTTTAATCAGTGCAGTGGCCCACGTACTGAAAAGAATGTGTGGCAATCTGTTAACTATAAAGAAAACTATGAAGTACTCATCATATAAGAACATAAACCAATTACTATTTAATTTAAATTTGGTCAAGGAGCAATGGTAGAGTGAATTGTGAAGTAAATACATTTTCCATAAATTATTTTTGCATTACATTACATAATGTTAATCATTTTGAAATGTTAATTAAAAAGGTTATGTTGATCTGATTACTTTTTAAACTATGGAACATTATTTTTAAAAATATTGAAATTGCCATTCTATTAAATTGTTCCTATCAGCAGCCTCAAGCTATTATCTTTGCTGAGCATTATACTAGAACAATTAAAGTACTTTGTCTCTTTCTTCTTGATTATTCTTTTGTGTACTTTTTGAAAATAACTGTTCCTATTATATAGTTTGTATTTTATTTCATTTACAACTTTTTCTATTAAAAGATTCACTGCCATTAACCTTTGGAAGATCTAATAAAGTTTAATAGACCTCGTTTTCTTTTTTCATAAAGTCAGTTGTCCAATTATATTTTATTTGTGATTCTAAGTTCTATTTTAATTTAAACTAATTATCAGTATGTCTAGGTTAAGCAATAGCATTTTACTCTTTAAAACAAAAATTATTAGATAGGTTTTCTCTTGAGAGACAAAAAGTAAATTATGAATTCTGAATCTACAAGATTCTAACAAGCTGGTTTTATCATTAACAGTAATAGAAGTGTCGAAATGGTATGTGATTTTTAAAGTTTGGGCTCAACTTCATATTTAAAAGGAGGTGCAAGGTAAAAAAAAATTAAAGAGCCTTAGTAATATTTATCTGCACAATGCAATTAACATTCTTTTGGTGCTTAATATCAAAGGCCCATGGTTCAGGGCTTCCAGCTTTCACTAAGGAAACCAACCAGTCTTATATTGAGTAAAAATATTAATCTATGTTATACCTGAATATTGCTTTTTTTAATTTGACCACTTTAAGTACCCAATGACATTCATTTGCTGACTATTTAGAACAGGAGCACACGCTATTTTTCTAGATTAGACTATCTTTAAAATGCCCAATGGAGGCAGAAATATTCATCACTGTAATTATGGACACCTTGGTCTCTTCTTAGATCAAATATAAAGTAGCTGAGATATTTAAACTTAGTTTATAAAAGAATCTAGAGCTGAGGTTGACGCCCAGGATTAGCGGAAACTACCAAATCCAAGACAGGAAGGGAAGATTTTCAGCACCCTGGATAGCTCATGATTATACTAGTATAGTGTGTGTCTTGAAATTTCGCCTCCAGCACTTGCCCATAAAATATTTGATACATTGCTTTTCATTCTTTTAAAAAGTGGAGGAAATGAGATTCATTAGACTTATGCTTTTATTTACCAAATTACAGAAAAGTTGAAGGTGTGTTTTCTGTTATATATAATTTACAACTTGGAGGATAGTTGGACAAGAACAGGGATCAGTAATGATTTTGTCTACTAACTGTTCAATATTTCCCACCCTAAACATCCTGTCTTCAGATCGGTTATCCAAAACAGAAAGCCTTAATTTTTCCCATTTTCTTAGGAGTAAGCCAAGTATTAGAAGCTGTGGGGGATCGCTGCAGCCGCCCTTAGAGCACTGGTTGCACCATTAAAGTTCAGATTCCTTGAAAACATCAAAACTGGGGGTATTTTTTGCCCGAGAGCGCGGGAAGATGATATTCAGCAGAATAAAGCACCGTGAAACGCAGGTGTGGATCTTTTTTAAAAGGTGCCTCCACACCTTACTTTTTCCCTTTTCATGTTTCTGTATAATTGTTGCATTCCCCCATTTATCCAGATGCTTAATACAAACTCATTAGAGGGTAATGAAACACTTGTCAATAACGCAAGCTGGAGTGGAAGTGCGCGCTCGGCTTAGCCGCCTGGAGACGCGGCGGGTGGGAGACGCGGAGGTTCCCTTCTCGGGAGGAAGAAGGCGGCTCAGTCGAACAATGCCAGCTTCGCTTATGAGGAGTTTCTGCTGGGATGTGGTTATACTGGTGGGAGACTGAGGCCCTGCCTGTCCACTGGAAGATGGCGATCGGGGCCAGTTTCCGGGCCGAGGAGCTAACTCGACCCAGGAATGCATAGGCTTCTGAAGAGAAGCCCAGAATCCCGGCAGGGGAAGGAAAGACCCCACTGCCTTTGCCCAAGTCCTCCCGCCCGCGCCCGCAGTACCTGCACTCGGGACTCGGTCAGCCCGATACGCAGCGCCAGCTCCTCGCGCATGAAGATGTCGGGGTAGTGCGTCTTAGCGAAGCTTCTCTCCAACTCGTTGAGCTGCGCCGGGGTGAAGCGCGTCCGGTGGCGCTTCTGCTTCTGTTGGCCCTGCTGCTGGCCGGCTTGGCTGGGGTTCGGGCCGCCTTGGGCCCCGGGCTGCTTGTCCGGGTCCTTTGCGCTCACCGCCAGCGAGGCCGGCGTGGAGCCCACGGTGGTGATGTCCTCCCCAGGCAGGAGAGTGGCTCCCTCGACTGGGTCGGTGTTGGGCGCTAAGTCCCCCGGATGGCCCCCGGGGTCGGAGCCCCCCACGCCCAACCTACACTTCACCGCCTCCCGGTGGCCCAGAAGCTCGGCGGCATCTTTCATACCTGAGGAGGCAAGGAGATCGCGGTCACTAGCTTCCTAGCGGTGCCAGGAAGGACTTTCCCCCGCGTGAGCCTCCTGCAGCCCCATCCTCGCTTCCCTCCGCTCCCACGGTCGTCCTACGAAGGAAACTCCTAAGACGCTCGGCTGAGCTCCCCAGGATTTGGGCTGCCAGCTGCAATCACAGCTCCCGGCCCTTTCCCCTCTTTCCGCATCCGCTCCCGAAGGCAGCACGTGCTCTCCTCTCTCCCAGTCCCGGCAATGAAACACGCCTCTGCGTCCCTTTCCTGAACCGAACCCCTGGCGCCCAGGAACCCGAGAGCATATCCGTGAGGAAAAAAGAAAGGAAAAGAAAATTAAGCCGTTCCGAGGTTGCTGCCCCACCTGCATGTGCTTAGGCGGCTGGACGAAATCTACCTCCGGCCCCAAGCCGATGCCCTCTCACTTGCGGAAGATGAATAAGTCTCAAAGCCTTCCACCCCCTGAAATCAACCCAAATCAGCTCCGCCTCCCCCTCAAATCAGAGAAAGTGTTTGGAAAATGGAGTCACATCCATCACCAAAGATTCCCAAACCGGAAACCCAGACAGCATTAAAGAAACTCAAGTAAATTCAGTAGACCTCGCAGTGAATCAAACTTTAGGGAATTCAACTTCTCTTCCCGGAGAAATAAAAGGCGCGTTCCTCTCAGCCATGGGCAATGCCGAGGAAAACGTTTTGCAGGCCACGGCGCCTGTGAGTGAATTTGGCTTTCCTCTCTTCTCAATGAGCACACTTAGCAATTCCGCTTCAATTGCAGTGGCTTCTCCTTCATCCAGATTTTTACAAATTCAATCACACTTAGACGAGGAGAAGAGAAAATGGTAGTCGGGGGAGAGAAAAGGAGATAAAAAAGAGAAGAAAGATATACCAAATCAAAGCAGACAGGACGGGAAAAGAAAGAAAAACACCTCCAAAGAAATTACGATGGGGTGGATCGCCTTTCCAAAAATAATAATAGTGATAAGGGAGCGAGGGGAGGAGAAAAAAAAATAACAAAAACAAAAAGTAACATTTCCCAACTCCTTTTCCCGGATCTACATATTACATAGATTTTTTTAAAAAGATGATGTTAAATCAAATTAAACTTTAATGCAGCACAATTACTTTTAAAGAAATTAGTCCATTTAGGGCGCATTAAGGTAAAATAAGAAACAAATTGACAATTTCCTGCCCGTCTTCTCCTGGCTGCCCGGGCGAGAGGCGCGCACTCACCTAGTCTGGCGTCCAGGAGGTCGGCGTGAGAGAGCATCGCGCACCGCTCCAGGGCGAAAGCTGTTCCCCCCAAAATTTTAGCGCCTTTAAGTTATTTAAAATAGATATAAGCTATAAGCTATACTATATAGATATATATAGATCACCTAAATGAAAGAAAATTCGGTTTGTGGTTAAAAAGGGGGCTTCTTGCATTATAATGTCCTTTAGAGAGACGGGGAGGTGCTTAACAGTTGAATGAACCCGTGAGCAGCTCGGCGAGGGGACCAATCAGGAGGGCAGCCTGCAAATGTCAGCGCCCGGAGAGTCCCCCACTCCGCCCGCCCGCCCGCCCGCGCCCGCCCGGAGGAGGCGGCGGCGGCGGCAGCCCGAATGCTCCGACCCCGAGCAGCAGCTAAAGCAGATGCGGCCGTCCCGGCCTCGCCCTGGGCTTCCGGGCCCAACCTCCGTCAGTGTTTCCCAGCGATTTTCCCCACGCACTCCATTCCTTCTCCTAGTTCCGCCCTGCTCTCTCCAAAGGCGCAGCTCTGTCTCCTAGAGCTAGAATCTTCCTGGGGCTGAGGCAAGGCTCTGGACAGCACAGGGCATGACCCCCGCGTGACCCGAGAGTTTTTTCCGCCTGCGTGCTTGTCCACCGGACACCTCTGAGCCTTGGGCCACGCGGGCCTGCCAATCCAGAGCACAAGGGCACACCGCGGTCTCCAGACCCGGCGTACACTTCGCTGCCACTCAGTAGGCCTGGGCCTAGGGTCCAGACGCCCCGACTAGGACCCGAGCCTACCGGCTCCCAGGCTCTAGGCAGACCCAGAGCGCAAAAACTGAGTCAATTGCTCGGAGCTTCCTGCGCCCGCACGCCGTGTCATTCAGGAACTCTACCCCCTTCCCTCCCCGCTTCCTCTCCTCCGCCTGGCGCACGTTCGCGTCCTTCCCCACAACCCTCTCTTTTTGGTCAAAGTTTCTAAGTTCTGCTCCGCTCTCAACTCCACTTAAGGCTGTAAATAAAGTTAAATGCTCTTTATTTTCCTCTTGAATATGTTAAACTACTTGAACAATTTAAAGTGCTTTGCACAAGTGAAGCGAACCATTTCTAATGTTCTGATTTTTCAGAGCCAGCCAACAACAAAGTTTAGATTAGTAATATATTTCTAACCAGAGTAATTTTCAAGATCATTAGGCATTTATGTAATTAGTGCCAAATCTATAAGCTTTTATTACGATTATTAGAGTAAAATCAGTATAAATTTGTACTAATTTACTACTGTTTAGACTTGGCTGTCAAGCCAAGAGGCTCTTATTGTAAATGATAACTGAGGAAATTAAGTGCAAAATTCTGTACCATTTCTGATCTGCGCCTAAACAATCCGTTTCAATTGTATTTGTAGCAGAACATAATGCCCTTTTAAAGTTATTTGACTTGTATTTTTATTTGCAATACAAGAAAAATGCCCTCTACCCAGGCACAATGAAAACTGATATTTATTACTCTCAACTTGATTAACATTGATTTTTAATTCGAGAGTGATGCAATTAAGATTATTCATTTAGTGCAAATAAAGCTTCCACAAAAGGGTGGCCCTATGAAGTCTGCTTTAAATAATGCCGAGCAAATGGCTTTTTTTGTTCGCTGTCCAATTGACTTACACAAAACATTGGAAATACTGCCTGAGAGCAGATGCGAAACGGTGTGTGTGTGTGTGTGTGTGTGTGTGTGTGTGCGCGCGCGCGCGCGCGCGCGCGCCCCCTCGCTCCCGCTCCCGCCCCCCCTGCCCCCCCTCCCCCCAGCTCTGTGTGTGACAGGGACCGAGCAAGGAGACAAAGGAGGCGGCAATGCGAACTCTGGGGCGGCAATGGAACTCCTTCTCTCCTGAAGCCCGTTCCCTTCCTCTCGTGCACAACACACGTGGGCGCGCGCACACGCGCACACACACGCGCACACACATGCACACGTGTGAGTGCCGGGCATCAGTCACACACCGGTTCCTTCTGAGCTGAGAAGACCGTTTCCCCCGAAGCTCTGGGCCTGGCCAAGCTTCAGGAGCCGCTGCAGCTGCTGCCAAGGCGGCCTCTGCGGGACGGAGCCCTGGAACTGCGGGCTCCAGCTTGGCGGCGTCCCGGCCTCGGCGGTGTGTGTGGAAGCCGCGAGGATGTTCTTGCTTGAAAGGAAAATATCTGGACCTAAAGCAAATAGAGTCCTGCAATAAAACCTTCCCCTTCCCCAAACAAAACCCCAAATCTAGATGCTACTGTGCTGGGCACACGCGGCAGGAAGCAAGATAGATGTCCTAGGCAGGGCTGTGTGCGCCCTGGACTTGGCTTTCGAGTGCGCACCTGGCTGCATGTTCCCGAGGACTCTTGAGGGTTTGTGCCCACTTGGGTGGGGCTTGCGGGTATCTGAGACCGGAACTCAGGGGCTGAGGTGCAGAGACCTGTCAGCGGAAGAGACAGGGGCCCTGAGAGAGGCACCGGGCTTGGCGTCTCCAAACAGGCAAGTCTGAACAGGCCCGCACTGCGGATACTCCGAACCCTGCGTGGAGGGAGGGAGGAGAGGCCAAGACCAGGGAAGAGAAGGAAAAGGGCGCGGGGGGGGGGGGGGGGCAGTCCACATCAGTGTGCAACAAGCGCTTATGTCCTCATTGCACAGCCGCCCCCAGAACCACCATTGGCCTTGCAGCATTCTCCCACAGGCACAGCTCGTATATTCTGTTTTGTTGTATTTTTTCAGGTCGATAAATAAATGTGTAATAGTTAATGTGAAGACACATCAGAGTAATAACAATGGGACGAAATCAAAGGATTATCCATCTCTGTTAGTAACCGCTGAATAACAATGTTGCGGCGTGATTGATAGCCCGCTTCATTTTATGACTTTTCTATTGGTCTTGATTTTTATAGCAGTATAAACAAACTAAATCATTTCTTCCAAGACTTCAGAACATAAGCATGGGTGGGGGAGGGAGGAGAGATAAAGGAAAGGGGGGAGGAGGAAATCTGAGAGTGGGAGGGGGGAAGGAAGGAAGTGTGGGGGCGTTGAGGTGGGGAGCATGAAAGCTGGAGCTGGAGCCAGTGCCCGGGATTCAGGAGCCTGCTGCCAGCAGGCGTGGCAAGGAAAACGACAATAGTCTGGATATAAAATGCTCGCCCCCGCGCCCAGTTCCCTCTCTGCAGCTCGTTTTGGCCAATGTCTGAATCCACCTGGGCAGGGCCTGAGATGTATTTACTAGAGTTTTATTCCCTGTCATCTTCCCACGTTCCTAGGGCAGCCAGGAAAGTGCCGGTCAGGCCCATTGCTATTGATAATTTAAGGCATTTCCCACATGATCATGGGAACTGAAGTCCCTAACAAGGCGAGGTTTTAGCGCAATGACCCCCAAATCTTCGGAATGACAATAATGTCTTCAGAAATCACTTCAAAGCAAGGTAAAAGGATTTTCTATGACGGATCCAGTGATTTTTCCTCAATAAATAGGTTTTAGATTGTTACACACACGTAGAAGTGGAACAAAGGGAACTACCAGAAAATATATTGGTTGCCCCTAATAAAATTTATTTAGACAGTTTATTCTCATAAAAAATAGAGATTGAATTTTGTACAAGAGCCTGCCAAGGGGCGATGCACAGGGAAATCATTTTTTTCTTTCTTCTTCCTCCCCTTCTCCTTTTTAACGAAGCACAAAGGCCAAGGAACCCGCAACCAGACCAAGCCAGAGAAGTTTGTAGTATTTTGAGAAGTCAGCTTTCTGAGAGGTATAGATTTAAATATATAAGCCCTTGATGGCTAATTATGTAAACTGCAAAAACAGAAACTACAAAACCGGTGTTTTCTTTTTCTCCTGCTTTGCCATCCTAGTACAGAGATTTAGAAATACGGTGTGACTGGTTGGGTAGGTGGGATCAGGCCCGATACCCGGATAGCGAGTGTTCCAATGTTGGATATATGCTGATTTAGATGTGAACTTCTTGATTTCCCCTCTAATTGTATATCTGCATTTACTGTGAATCCTTTGTAGCGTCACTGAGACAGACAGAATAAAAATATATACCAGGTGCTCTTTGAAGAGCTGGGTATTGTGCCCAGCACCCTAATTGCTTTTTCCACTTATGGAAACCTTGGGTGTTTATTAAATGTAACTTTGGGCTGCTTGGCTTGTTTGTAAACTGCTCTCTTTTCTTTGCAGACAGTGGGCTGAAATATGGCGTGCAGTTATTCACATTCCTGCTATTAAATGCTGAATTGTAACATTGTTCCCTTTAATGAGCAGCGCCTCCCTCAATAATTAACGATCTCACATTTTCCTATTTTCTTGCCTGATGAAAAGAATCAATTTTAATTCGTGGTAAATTACAGCCATGCTTTTGGGTATTATTTGCTTACAGAAAACAAATCAAGTGACTTGAACACTCCTGTTTACTTTTCCAGATATGCAATAACCCAAACATAATGGCAAATCAGATCTTGTTCCTCAGGCCTAACTTAGAACCTCAAAAATAATAAAGGCTGAGGACAAAACTCCAGGGAAAAACAGGACGCTCTCAAGTTCACTTCGTTTGAAACAAGAGTGACCACTTTTGCCCTTCTCTGGCTCCAGCTGCTAGAGCCGATGCTCGCCCCCACACCCACCCCTTCCCCGTCCCAGACGAGTGTCAGTGGTCTATACTAGAGTTTGGGATGGCTTCATGTTTGGCTCATTTGGGGGAGTCGATTAGACGGTGGGGTGAGTGAAGGAAGAAATCTGGGAGGGCAGCCAAGTCCCTTGGAAGGGGTGACAGGCGCTTCCACACTTCCCTGCATAAAAGAACTCTCTGGAGGTTCCCATTAAAAGAGACCATAGCCAACGAAGCTTTGGATGAGTGCTCCTGCCCCTGAGAAAGCCCCCTCCCGCTCGCTTTCTGGCGGCGGTTCTCTAGGGCTGAGTGAGCGCTTTTACCCTCTGAGCCGAACAGGACTGCCCTCAGCCCAAACCAGCATTCTCTCTAGGCTTCCCTGGGTCGGAGCACAGGGACTTCAGGCTGCTCTAGGCTGGAGCTGTCCCGTTGTCGCCGCGGAGCCCATGGCCTCAAAATCTCTTTGCCTACAGGACCCGGGCTCCCCAACCTGGGATTTAAAAGCCAAGGGTTCACACCCCAGGCATTTTTTTTTTTTTTAAAGCGCAGGGCGCCGGGGCTGTGTGTGCGCGATGCGAGTACTGTGTGCCCTGTGCGTCCATGCCTGCTCACCCGAACCGCGGGAGGTGCCGCGGGCGGCGGCGGAATAATAATAAAAAAATCGCCTCCAAACAGTCTGATTTCCTATCCTTCCCGGATGTCTGTGGCGATACACGAGCTCAGTATATTTTTCTTTTGTGCAATAAAATTTCCCATATATCCGAGTTTGCAAACTACAACCATGTAGTCCACTTGCATGGCTCTTCGTGGGCGCTGGGCTTGCTTATTTTTAAATCTTTGCCTTTGGACAACTAGCACCTGCGGCCCTCAACACAAAACGAAGACGGATCCGTACCCGCCTCCCTGACTGCGTGTCTACACTTTTTTTTTTTTAGCCTCTAGCCCTGTAATTTTAATGGCCCCAATTAGCCACACGGAATATAATAAGTGACATGGAGATTTTGTTTGTATGTGTTAAGTTCGCTGCTTTTCTGATTTCTATTTACTCAGGATAAATAATCATATATCAGTTATTCAGTTAGGTGACAGGGCTAGTAATTGGAATAAAAAGAAAAACATCTCATCCTTATCTCTTTCTATAACTAGATATAGCGCTAATAAGACTGCATCAATCTTATCTAGCAAATAAATAAAATAGACAAACAAACAAATTCGTCTCCAACAAGTTAATGCGGTGTATCTGAGTGGAAAGTAGATATTTTCACGCAATCTGGAGATGAGGACTGACTTTTAATAAAATCACAAGAAAACAAATGTAATTCTGTAAGCCATTTCTTGGAGCTGCTGGCGCCCATCTCCTCCCCCTCGGTCCCGCCCGGCCTCACCGGCCCGATCTGTTTCTTTTCTTAGTCCCAGTTTTGGACTGACCCGGGCTAGGCTTCTCCAGCCACTTTGCACTCGGGGCAGCGGTGGGGACAGACATCGCTGCACAGGTTGTGAACCTTTCCCACACAGAAGTTTCCCTTTCCCTATCTCTTCCTCCTTTCTTTATCGTCCTGCCCTTGCTCTTCCTTTTGCTTCCTTTTTCCTCTTTCCTTCCACTTTTTTCTCTTCCCCTTATTCTCTCTTCTCCCTTTCTCCTTCTCCTTCTTCCTCTTTTCTGCCTTTTCATTTCCCCACCGTTTCCTCTCCTCTTTCGTTCTCCCTCTCTTTGCCTCTGTCTTTTCGTCTCCTCCTTTGCTTTTTCTTCTCCTTTCTCGTTCTCTCTCCCCTTATCTCTATTTCCCTCCCTCTCTTCTTTCTTCTCCCTCCCTCCCCCACCGTTTCTCTCCGCACCCCTTCCCTCAGCCCTCCCTGCAGCCCGAGTGCGGCTAATTCCGGGCGTCTATATTCACTCAATTAGAGAAATCTACAGAGAAGATCGATCTTCCATCTGCAGACATGCCAGCTTAACAAATTAGATTCTTGTTTCGTGCAGGTGATTTGGTGACAGTTGGGGAATTAGAAGTAATAAGTTGTTGTGTTTGAGCCCGGGCCCCCACCACACGCGCGCGCCCCTCCCGGCCCGCAGACCCCCCCACCCCGGGCCGCGCCGCCGCCCTGGCAACCCCCTCCCGTCCCCCCCTCCCCGCCGGCCCGCGCCCGCCGCTGCCGCCGCCGCATCCCCCGCCGTAATTAGTGCTGCTGCCCTCCATGTGGGCTCGATTAAACCGTGATTTAGCCGAAAGAAATATAATTATGGCTGCAAATAAAATAATCAGCATTGAAGAGCGATTTCCTTAATGAGATGGAGCGGTTGCACGTCACGGAGTAAAGGGGTCTCATTAAGAGGTGGTAATGAGGCTTGGGTGGATGGTGCAGTTACAAAATAGCCCAACTCCTCGGCAGGCCCGGCCCGCCCGCCCGAAGTGGCCGCCTCCGTGCCGGCCCCGGGTGCGGCGGTCCCGCGGTCCCGGAGGGGCACCCGGGCCCGTCCCGCCCGGCCCCCAGGGGGCGCAGCGCCAGCTGCCTGCCTCTTCCCTGGAGCTGGCGGCGCCGTCGGGCGGGGCTGAACGGACGGAAGCGCCGCGCTCGGGAGTGGGCGGCGGGCGGCGGGCTGCTCTGTGGCCCCGTCAGCCTGGCCGGGCCAGCTCGGCGTCGGGAGCCGGGTTTGCACAGACAATGGGAGGACCTCGTTCGCTGGAGGCGCGGGGCCGAGGCAGGAGCTCCTGACCGGCGGGCGCTGAACCTCCGGGCACAGGTGGAAGCCCCGTCGGAGGGCTGTGAGCTGGACCGGGAAGGGAATGTTACAACAAACAGGTGTTAAGAGGCAGGGACACCACCGCGGGAGGCGTCCCGCGTGGCAAACGCTGGTCTCCACACTGCCTTCGAGACCTGGTGTGGAGGGTTAGGGTTCTTATTCTCTCCACGTCTTTTCCCAAACTTTATTAAAGTACCGAAAAGGCGAAAACTGTGCAACCACCTCATACAAAAAGTCTTGAATAAATATTCCAAAGACTAGGTGCAGGACAACCTATGAGTTCCTTCTTGCCATCAAAGTGTGTACACATGCATGTTCCTAATGTCCAGGTATGGCGATACCTCAGAATTTATTTCTAATTCGATTGTTAACCTGCTCCTTGAATCAGTTTTATCCTTTGGAACCATTCTTAGTTGGACAAGGAAACGCATTATCCACACAAAGTGACAAATGAGACTGACACACTTTCCCTTTTTCATCCAATCAATATATATTGAGCACCTACCATGTGCTAGGCACTGTGCTGGACACGGAGGAGGGAGAGGTTAGCAGAGGGACAGATCCTTGGCCTAGCGGAACTTAGAGTCACCCATGCTCTGCATTGAATTTCCTACCATGATGGACCCTGGCCATCAGGCACTTTACAGCCTGTGGGAGGCAGGGGTAAATGTGAGAAGTGGCTCAGTTTGTTTTAGTGCATTGGTTCTCAACCTGGGGGTCGAATGACCCTTTCACAAGGGTCGCCTAAGACTAAGACCATCGGAAAACACATATTGAATATATAATTACATATTGTTTTTGTGATTAATCACTATGTTTAATTATGTTCAATTTGTAACAATGAAAATACGTCCTGCATATCAGATATTTACATTATGATTCATAACAGTAGCAAAATTACAGTTATGAAGTAGCAACAAAAATAATTTTATGGTTCGGGGGTCACCACAACATGAGGAACTGTATTAAAGGGTCACAGCATTAGGAAGGTTGAGAACCACTGTTTTAGTGTGCTCTGACCCTCCCACCTTCAAAATCTTTTCCCACCCAAAAACATGGGATCCTGAGGAAGAAAGTAATTTGATAAATTAACTTTCATAGGTGTTGGGAGTTAATATAATACCCTTTATAGGATGTTTCCATTTTAAAAGAGGACAGCAAGCAGAAGCACGTTGCCTAGATAAATGATTTTTCCATAGCTTTCTGGTAGTGGGAGGCTTGAGAGAAGAGGATTTGAGGTTAAATGACTACTACCCACAAGTACTGCTTCCCTAATCCATCTCACTAGCTCAGATGGAATCTCTGGCATTCAAAAGAAAATTTTATCTTGGGGAGTCATAGATGCCTATGAGAATCTGGTGAAGGCTATGGACCTCCTCCCATTAAAATGGATCTATTTGCAAACAACTTCAGGGTGCTCAGGCCCCCTACAAGCCCCAGTTTATGAAGGAGTGGTATCTAGGTGAGACTTTAATATTTGTGATTAAGAGTTTCAGAGAAGAAATAATGCAAATCTCCAGAGGAGTTCTACCAATAAATTTGAATCTAGGGAAGAGCTGGGTCAAGAATAAAAAAATAAACTATCAAATCATTAAATTCCAAGAAAACAACTGATTAAAAGATGCATGCAGTCTAACAAATTTATAACAAATTAATATATTTCATCTGACCCAATATATAGGTTGATATTAATCCAAATCTATATTAAAAATTTCTATGTTTCAGAGAGTTGTCAAGAAACCTACTTTGGTCCTAGCCATTTTGGCTCAGTGGATAGCACGTCAGCCTGCGGACCAAAGGGTCCCAGGTTCAATTCCCGGTTAAGGGCACGTATCTTGGTTGCAGGCTCCTCCCCGGCCTAGGCCCTGGACAGGGCATGTACAGGAGGCACCCTATCTATGTGTTTCTCTCACATCAATGTTTCTGTCTTTTCCTCTCTCTTCCACTCTCTCTCAAAATGGAAAAATATCCTTGGGTGAGGATTAAAAAAAAAAAAGAAAAAGAAAAGAAACCTACTTTGTTGGTGGGCAGCTCTTGCCCCATACACAGGACCTGGGCAGCGTGGCACTCTGGTTGATGCAGTGGGGTGGGGTGGGTGGGGTGGGGTAGAGTGGGGAGCAGCTTTACACAATGCTGTGTCATAAATATGGCAGACCTTGCCCTGGATGGAGGTGCAAGTGAATGTGATTAAAATTCACACACTGGGACCACAGGGAGTGAAGAGTGATTAAAAGTCTGTCTTAAGCTCTCTAAAGCTCCCAAATCCAGAGCTTAAACTAATTCTCTATTCACTCCCCAAAGGCATTTAACACATTAGGGCCTGAAACTAAGCAACAGACCTGCCTTCTCCACCCTCTGACGCTTTCTCAAGATGCTAACATAAGGAACCAGAGAGTTTTTTCTGGGCAGAAGATAGTTCTTTCCTGGCTGCTTTTGAACAAGATTTATTCTCCCCATCTTTCGTACTTTTCAAGAGTCCCCCAACTCCTAATGTCCATTAGGAGGGATATTTACTTTTCCATATATATTTTTTCCTGGGGTAATTTTTTTTCACTCCCATGAAACAGCTGCATTTGGGAGGAGAGTATTTATTAGATAGAAAACATACAGGGTGAGGCAAAAGTAAGTTTACAGTTGTGAGTACATGAAACACAGTTTATTCTTATATTATTATTTATTAATTATTGTATTATTTTCCATATGAACAACTGTAAACCTACTTTTGCCCAAGCCTGTATTAAGCTGCTGTAACAGACTTCCCAAATAGAATGGCTTAGAAAAGATGGAATTTAATTTCTCTCTCACATTCCAAGGCTGATATAGCAGCTCCAAAAGATTGAGAGGCCAGTCTTCTTTATTGTTGATCTGCCTTCCTCAACATTTGGCTTCCATCTTGTAATCTGAGATGCTGCCCCAGCTCCTGCCATTGCCTCTGTAATTTAGGTATCTGGAAAGGGAGATGTCTTCATCCTTTTCTTTTAAGGACATGACTCAAAAATGTAACTATCACTTCTTCTCACAACGCATTGACCACAATTTAGTCACATGGCCATACCTACATCAATGGAGATTAAAGTCTCAATGGAGACTGAGAATTGTAGTCTTTACCTGAACTAGTTAAAATGTAAGAAAGGAGGCTCCCTGGCTTTCCTGATCTGGGAGGGACATAACTGCTATCTTTAGCAGGGCCCTCACTTATGATTTGGCCCTCATCCTTATGTTTCCCCTGTATTTATACTGAAAGATTGGTGTGTTGTGGGGGGAGAAGGAAAGAAATGGAAGCAGAGAGGCCATTTAGTAGTATAGCAAAATAATCCAAGGGAGAAATGATGGTTGCTTGGACCAGAATAAGAGTAGTGGAGGAAGTGACAGTGGTTGGAATGTAGAAATTCGTAGGAAGAGCCTAGGATTTGCTTCTTGATGTGAGTATGAGAGAGGAGAGTTGAGTATAACAGTACTCATTGCTCAGCATTCATTGACTGTTCATTCATTCATTCATTCACCAAACTGTTATTGAGCAGAGGCTATGAGCCAAGCACTGGGCTGGGACCTATGTATATAGTGGGTATAGTCATTTCTTTACAGTTGACAAAAAAATATAGATAGAAGTAAATTTAAACATGATTGCATAATAAAAAGTAAGTGCCAGAGGCTACAAAATAGCAATACAGAGGAAACTAATCTAGTCTAGGGGTCTGGAAAGTGATGCCTAAGATGAGACATGAAGGGTACATAGGACTTGGCTAGGAAATTGAGGTGAGATGGGGGCAGAAGAGGAAAAATGTTCCTGTAAAGGAATTCTCCCCAAGTCCTAATTCTTTTTTTAAAAAATATATTTTTATTGATTTCAGAGAGGGAGAGATAGAAGCATAAATGATGAGAGAGAATCATTCACTGGCTGCCTCCAATACGCCCATCACTGGGGATCAAGCCTGCAACCCGCCCTTGACCAGAATCAAAACTGGGACCCTTCAGTCTGCAGGCCGAAGCTCTATCCACTGAGCCAAACCAGCTAGGGCCTTAATTCTTTTCACGGCTTCGTGTTGCCTACTTGGGATAGCACATGAAAGCTTGGGCTATGAAGTCTGGAAATTTGAACTTAATTTATGCTGTCTCTTTAAAGAGAAAATGCTTTTTGAAATTCAATTCAAGTTAATTCAATGCAATAAACATTTGTAGGTTGTGGGCCAGGTTCCCAACCCAAAGGCAATAGCCCCTAGAACCATTTAACTGAGAGCAGATAATAAAATTGAAATTGTTGAATTTTAGGAAATGCAGAGGTGTTCTCTTTAAGTTTAGACTAAATCTCAAAGGATTCCAACCTAGAAAGACATGCACTAGGGGTGATGTGATCAAAATCTATATAATTCAGTAAGGTTATAAGAAAGGAAAATGGATTAGGAGACAACCCACAATCTTCAACACAAACAAAAGGAAGTCTTTTATCCAGGGGAAATGAAACCACCTCCAAGAGGTGGTAAAAGTTCTGTATTTTTTAGGATGAGGATTCAGTGACTATAAAAAAGACAACAGCAGCAAAAACCTACATTGGCTTGAACAAAATAGAAGTTTGTTTTTTTCTCATGTAATGCTGG
The DNA here is from genome assembly GCF_964212035.1 of Myotis nattereri. Classification (NCBI taxonomy): domain Eukaryota; kingdom Metazoa; phylum Chordata; class Mammalia; order Chiroptera; family Vespertilionidae; genus Myotis; species Myotis nattereri. The sequence goes on from NC_138079.1 coordinate 41,608,687, forward strand.
GACTGACCAGCAGACGCTGAGCAACAGGATTAATGGATTACTCTGACACATGTTTCTGTGAAAGAGAGGGATAAGGGGTTGCTTGGCTATAGCAACCAAAAAGCCCCATTCATGTGTCTCCTTAGGATTTTATTATAACAACAGCTTGAACTAAAATTAACCTCTAGATACAATCAGCAGGGTAAGTACCCTTGAGAAAGCATGATTCTACAAGGTCGGGTCTAAAGACTAAACATAGAGATTCTAGCAAAACACTCAGGGGCTCGGACATATTTGGAAAAGTCAAGGCAGGGGCTGCTGCCTTCAGCAAGGTCCCCCTAGAGGACCCTGACCTTTCGGAGAATCCTCCTCATAGACTTTCCAAGTCCCGTGCTTCCCCACAATGTAAGATGTTATGGTAGGTCCATGGGGCCAGGGACCCAGCCCCTTCTATCTTACTATTCTGTCCCCCTTGTCCATTTTGTTTAGGATGGCTCACCACCATGTCACATTCTAGCCAGCAGGGAGAAGGGGGAAAAGGAGAGTATCCTTCCTCCTCTAAAAGAACAAGCCACAAGTTGTACACATCACTTCTACTCAATTCCATTGGCTAGAACATGGCCAAATGGATCACACATAGCTACAAGGAAGGCTGGGAAACAGTGTCTTTATACTGGACAGTCATGTTCCAGGTAATAACATAGGATTCTGTCACTGAGAGAGAGAAGGGAGAAAAGACACTGGGGGCCTCTAGGAATCTTGTTGCATTGATGGTTTCCTTTTCTTACTCAGAACTACCAAGGTTAGCACTGGAAAGAGAATTTTCAGGACTGTGTGTGGAAGAGGAGTTGGGAGACACCTCTGAATCACAAGTCTCACCTTTTTCTTTGGGACTTTTCATTTGAGTTGCTGCTATCCCCTTAATTATTCTGGATCAAGCAAAGATCAAAACCTTTCCCAGGGTTCCCCTTAGTTAAGAGCTAACGGCACATACTGGAGTTGTGGGTTCAATTCCTGGTTGGGGTGCAACTGATCAACGCTTCTCTCTCATATTGATGTTTCTCTCTTTCTAAAATCAATAAAAGAGCTTTTAAAGAGTTTACTACAGATGTCAAGAGAACAAATATATATTAGGAATGTATAAACTTCTGAGGTTACAAAGTCTGAGATATTTACTAACTTCCTTGCTCTTGTCCCAATGGTTTAGCGGCTAAACTTTAGCCAAATTCCTCTGGCACCTTGAACACAGCCCTCATCCCCTGGTTCCCAGCTTGTCTCTACATGAAGGAAGCTTGTTTTAATATTCATTTTTCAGGAACGACCTACAGTTCCCCTCCCCCCCTTTATACTTGGGCAAGCAAGTGCCCTCTGCCTTGGACCCCAGTCTGTTTCCACTTTCCTAAATAAACATGCTTAGTTTAATAGAAACCTCCAGGATTGTGATGAGAGTCCCATCAAGCAGTAAGTGTTGTTAACTCTTACTAAAAGACACACTACTTGCAGATTCCCCACTATGATCCGTAAAATGGAGTACTCCCCTCATGAAGTTGAGGTGAGACTTACTGAGCTTCATACAGAGTTGCAATATAGTAAGTGCTATTTCAGTGAGAACTATAGAGATGTTTGTAAATTGCACTTTTAATTCCCATCCCATGTTCTTGCTGAGAAGTATTACTGACCACAGTGATTCTGCAAACAACAGGACTGGCCCCTGGAGCTCGGTTCTAATCCATAGCAGAAGTTTGGGGTGTTCATGCAGAGGCAAAGTTTTAACCAGGCCTGATTAAAGCAGCTCCTGTAGATCTGTAAGTGCCTAAGCAGCTGAAGTTCCCCGCTGTGCCAGGCAGGTGCCCCAAATCTTTGCAGAGCTACTTGATCCCCTCAAGGGACAGGGATGTTCCATGAAGGCAGCCCTTTGGGATTCTCATGGTCTGTTTTCAATTTGGGCTCTGTAGCTAAAGGGGTAAATTGAGAATATTGATCAGCTCATCAGTCCACCAGTAAGTTGCTCTTTTTCTCCTTCTGAAATTTGGTGTAGGGCTTCTGATAGATTGAGGATTGCCTGCCCCACATAAGAACTGCACATGGGTACTCAAACCACTTTCAGATTACCATGTGGTCAGCTTGAAATGGGGAACTCTTGATTTTAATATTTTGTTGACATTGTTCTTTATCACCACTAGATGATCTGGGCTGTCAAAGAACTCCAAGTTTTCTATCTCCCTGGGGACCCAAAGGATCTGGAAGAAGGGAAATTTATTCATCTCAGGAAAAGACTGGAGAAGTGACGTCAGGCGGCCGCGGAGATAGAGGATGTGCTGGACCTGGGTGAGGAGCGGCGCCGCGGCCCAGCCACCTCTGAGTTGCAGTGAAGACGGAATAGGATTATGCATGGGAAAGCATTAGCACAGTGCCTAGCGATTGCTAAGTTATTAGAAGACGTTCGCTGCCGCTCTTCTGCAGCTGTGATTCACCCAATCTAGGGAGGCCAAGATGGGTCGCTGAGCTCAAGAGGAGTCAGCTCAAGCTGAGAATCCTCTCAGTGGCAAGAATTCTTCGATTCTGACTGGAGAGGTCGTCGCTCAACCACTGGCCCTCACCTGTGGGCAGGACTCTGGTTTTAAAGAATAAGAAGGCTGTATTTGAGAGAGAAACCAAGATGGCTGCAGAGGTAAACACCAGAAATTGCTGCCTCCCACACAACTTCAAAAATACAACAAAAAGACAAAACGGACATCATCCAGAACTACAGGAAGGCTGGCTGAGTGGAAATTCTACAACTAGAAGGAAAGAGGAAAGCACACCGCGACTCAGAGGAGCTGCGGAAGTAAAGTGCAGAGGTATGGCGGCTTGCGTGCGCGGAAAGGGGCCAGCACCTGAGGAAGCGGCTGTCTTTTGGAATCGGGAGGGAGTCACAAGCTCCCAACTGCTCTGAACTCCAGTTCTGGGAAGTCTCTGGGGACCCAGGACTCATACAGGAAGAAACTGGACTGTCTGGCAGCAGGCAGAACTCGGAACTTGAGAGCGGCTTTCTCTCAGAGGTGCTTGCAGCAATTACCGGGACACTGAGACCTGGGGCCCCTCAGGGCAGGGCTGAGGATCAGCCATAGCTGCTTGCTCCGCCCTGTTGATTCACTGAGACCCCGCCCCACCCAGGCTGTGGCAGAGGCTTTTGCATATGAATGGGCTGGCCCTTTGCAATCTGAAAATTACCTAACAAACTGCAGCTGGGCCAGACAGACCCAGAACTTCAAAGAGAAGGTCCAAGGCCCCACAGCAGCTTGCACTGCTTCACAGCTGGGCCTCATCTGGGCACCTCCAAACCCCAAACAAGGAAGGGGAATCTGCAGATCTCTTCATAGCTCCTGCTGGGTAGCCTCAGGCAGAGGCTAAATTAGCACCTCCTTAGATCCAAGAGCCAGTGTATCCAGTGGTCAGAGTGGGACCATCCAGATTACAACTCCTCAGCTCCATAAGGGACACACTCAGGGGGTAGACTCAGTGAGCACCAAAGCCCCACTGAAGCAAGTCTTGCCCCAGAAGGGTGTCTTCAGCACAGAAGTTCTCCCACTGCAGACACAGCTGATTCTCACTGCCAATTGGCCTGGAGGTCAATTCCTCCCAGTGATAACTACAACAATCAAGGCTTAACTAAACAGGACTACAACAAGACTGTGCACAAAGCCCACAAAGGGGTGCACCAAGAGTGTCCACCTCAGGTAATTGGGGAGGCTGAGCCACTGGGACCTATAGGACACCTAGCACACAAAGCCACTCTACCATCACAGGGAAGCATAAAAAATGTGGAGAATAAGAAACAGGTCACAAATGACAGAAATGGAGGAAAGCAAATGACTGGATATAGAGTTCAAAACCACGGTTATAAGGTTTTCCAAGAATTTTCTGGAAACCGCCAATAAATTTAGTGAGACCCTCGAGGATATGAGAAAGGACCAACTAGAAATTAAGCATCACTGACTGAAATAAAGAATAATATACAGAGATCCAACAGCAGACAAGAGGATCCCAAGAATTAAGTCAAAGATTTGAAATACGAAGAAACAAAAAATACCCAACCGGAAAAGCAAAAAGAAAAAAGAATCCAAAAATATGAAGGTAGTGTAAGGAGCCTCTGGGACAGCTTCAAGCGTACCAACATCCGAATTATAGGGGTGCCAGAAGAAGAGAGAGAGCAAGATATTGAAAACATATTTGAAGAAATAATGACAAAACTTCCCCTACCTGGTGAAAGAAATAGACTTACAAGTCCAGGAAGCACAGAGAACCCCAAACAAAAGGAATCCAAAGAGGACCACACCAAGACACATCATCATTAAAATGCCAAGAGCAAAAGACAAAGAGAGAATCTTAAAAGCAGCAAGAGAAAAACAGTCAGTTATCTACAAGGGAGTACCCATACGACTGTCAGCTGAATTCTCAACAGAAACTATGCAGGCCAGAAGAGAGTGGCAAGAAATATTCAAAGTGATGAATAGCAAGAACCTACAACCAAGATTACTTTATCCAGCAAAGCTATCATTCAGAATTGAAGGTCAGATAAAGAGCTTCACAGATAAGGAAAAGCTAAAGGAGTTCATCACCACCAAACCAGCATTATATGAAATGCTGAAAGGTATTCTTTAAGAAGAGGAAGAAGAAAAAGGTAAAGATAAAAATTATGAACAGCAAATACATATCTATCAACAAGTGAATCTAAAAATCAAGTGAATAAAAAATCTGATGAACAGAGTAAACTGGTGAATATAATAGAACCAGGGGCATGGAAAGGGAGTGGACTGACAATTCTTAGGGGGAAAAGGGTGTGGGGGTGCAGGAAGAGACTGGACAAAAATCGTACACCTATGGATGAGGACAGTGGGAGGGGTAAGGGCAGAGGGTAGGGTGAGAACTGGGTGGAGGAGAGCTATGGGGGGAAAAAAGAGGAACAACTGTAATAATCTGAACAATAAAGATTTAATTTAAAAAAAAAGAAAGAAAAGACTGGAGACCCAATTTTAGAAGAGAAAGGAGGGTGGTGGTGGAATAATGGAGTAACCAGCACCAAGCCTGGTAGGCCATGTCTTGGCAGAGTACCATGTCTGCCTCTTTGTTTCCAGAATTCTGACCACACACACACACACACACACACACACACACCTCCTCCTCACCCTACCTATAAGCACCATTCCCTATCTCCCTAACCCCCTTGGTGTACTACACACCAGTCACCTTTGCCTCATGAAAATTCATAAAAGAAATACCCACCCTAATTCAAGGCCTTTACACATGCTGTTTTCTTTCCCCTGAATGCTCTTCATTCTTCCCATGCCTGGCTTCTTTTCAGTTTTCCAGATTTCAGTTTAAATCCCCCCACCCCAAGGTTGTCCTTACCCCTCTAAATAGGCCCAGTGGTTACCTTCCATCCCAGCACCTTGTTACTGCCCCACAGTGTTAATAATTGAGTTAATTAAGCAAGTGCTTGTTTGTTGTTTGTCTCTTCCATTATAAGGTAAGCTCCCTAAGGGCAGGGAAATGTCTGTTTTGTGCCCAGGATACAATAGGTGCTTAATATGTATTGACTAGTTGCTCAAGCCAAATCATCCCTTTATATTATCCCCACATCCAATGCAGTAGGCCTTCTTGGCTCTACTTTCAAATGTATCCCCAAATCTGCCCCCATTTCTTGCCACCCTTACTGCCACAGACCCATCTACCACTGGCTGGCACCTTGAATAACATCATCCTTCTCCTTTACTTCTGCTCTTGCTGCCTTCAAGCTACTCTCCCCATAGCAGGCTGGTTATGTCACAATTTTGCTGTAAACTTCTTACGACACATAATCAACTCTAAAGCCCTTGTCATGACTTATAAGACGCATGTGACCAGGCATCTGTTCCCTTTTGGACCACATCTCCAAACGCTCTTCCCTCTCCCACTTTTTTCCTGACCTCTTTCCTACTGCTCCAAATCCCAGGCACCCCCAGGGTCTTCCTATTGGCTTTTCTTTGTGTCTGAAATGCTTTCTAGCTACCCCTGTGAAAGCCCTCCCCTAAAAAGCCTATTACATATGGAATCCTGCCTGCGCTGCCACAGACTACTCCTACAAACTATCTTTTTAACAATAAATGTGTTTAGTTATAAACACATTTTATACTGCATTTTAAAAATTTTTTATTTTGTGAATAAATACTGATGTGGTTCAGAATTCTAAAATTAGAAAAGTCTCTTACTCCTGTCCCAAAGCCACCCAGCTCCTCTCCACACAGATGACAAAAATTGCTGTTTTTTGTGTATGCTCCCTGATAAAGTGTAAGCATGCAAATAAGAATTTACATGTATGTATATCTGTAAGTTTATCCTTTTTAAACCTTTTTATACGCATACACTATGTATGTCTGTGTTACCTGCCGGGAGCCGGTCCATCCTTGCTGTTTCAAGGGACCTGGCATATATAGCATACTGTTCTTAATATGTTTTCTCCCCTTAGCGCTGTGTGTTTTAACCAAGGTCACCTCTCCGAGAAAGGTTGTTTCCCCAGGTAGGAATTTTTCCCTGAAGTCAGGGAGGGGATGCCTCTCCTAGAAAGGTTGTTTCCCCAGGTAGGAATTTTTCCCTGAAGTTAGGGAGGGAATAAAACCCCTCAACTAAGTGCCAGGCGGGTAATTAATCACTTTAACTATGAACAATCATGCTTAAGCTACATAATCTTTACTCCCTGGAATGGAGATAAGAATCGCCCTAACCTTTGTAATAGAGATTGACAGGATTAAAATCAACTGGTATAAATACAGATGTAATAAGACAGCAAGACACAGAACTTAGGAGACAGAAAGAAGACAGCACCTACACAGAACCTACAGACAGAAGAACTTCGCTGGAGAGAACATGGCAAAAGATCCTGGACTGAACCTGACTACAGAAATTGGTAAGAGAACCTGACTAGAACCTGGTGACTGAACTTGGCTGGAGAACCTGGACAGAACCTGGCTGGAGAACCTAGCGAGGGAACATGGCTACAGAACCTGGCTGGAGAATCTGGAGAACCTGGCTGGAGAACCTAGCAAGAGAACATGGACACAGAACCTGGCTGGAGATCCTAGCCAGAACTTCGCTGGAGATCCAGACCAGAACTTGGCAGGAGACCCTGACAAGAGAACCTGGCTATGATGATCAACTGAACGCTGCCTCCGTGTCATTCCTTCTTCGCCGACTCCGTCCACATCTTTGGGGACCCCTGGACCCGCTGGGGTTGGACCCCGGCAGTTACCTATCCAATCTATCTTTTTATGTGCTTTTTTTTATCAAATGGTAGCATACTTGAAAACGGACACAAAACTTGAGCCAAATTAAGCAGAGATAAGGTTGAATCATATATAAGCGTTTATTCCAATAATGCCAGCAGTATGGAGAGAGCAGCAGGTCATCCTGTAAATTCTGCTCTAACCTCCCCTACTAGCTGGCTGATTATCTATATTCACTGAGTGGCCAGATTATTATGACCAGCCAGATTATTATGACCACCCCATCAGTACTTCATTGACACTTCCAAAAGTACTGAATATTGAAAACTTCCTAAGCAAATACTCTCAAGGTTTTATTATTATTATTATTTGCATAACTAATTCACTTCATTGTACTGATGGGGTGGTTATAATAATCTGGCCAGTCATAATAATCTGGCCACTCAGTGTATATAAAAGGCTAATATGCAAAGTGTCCTCTCAGGAGTTTGACCAACCTGGAGTTCGATTGCTTGCTATGACGTGCGCTAATCACCAGGGGGAAGTGCGGAATGAAGGAAGACACCAGCCAGCAGCCGGAAGACCCTGATCAGCCCTGATCACTGGCCAGGCCTAAGGACCCTACCTGTGCACGAATTTCATGCACTGGGCCTCTAGTATATGGATAAGGAAGAAAGGCTATATGCCAAGGGAGAGTGCGGCAGGATAAGGGCTGCAGAGTCCATGGTCTGTGTGTCTCCTTCCATGAACTTGAAGACTGATAACAAGGTAATTTTCTTTTTTTAAAAAAATTTTATCATTGATTTCAGAGAGTAAGGGAGAGGGAGAGTGAGATAGAAACATCAATGAGGAGAGAGAATCATCATTCAGCTGCCTCCGATATGCCCCTAACTGGGGATCAAGCCACAACCTGGGCATGTGCCCTGACCAGGAATCGAACCATGACCTCCTGGTTCACAGGTCAATGCTCAACCACCGAGCCACAGTGGCCAGCAGAGCAATTTTCTATGATGTTAAAAACAGCTCTGCCATTCCTGTGACTGGAGAATGGTCAGCATTCCTGAAGGAAACTCCTAGAGGGGGTCAGGGTCCAGGTATAGGGAACCAAATCAAAGCATCTCCTGTCCTTTGTCTGTTCTCAAAATGTATTTTCTTTTCTGAGTAATGTATCTATCTGGGCTCTGAGGCATCTTTTATCTTTTTATAGCTCTGTTTTTCTCCTTGCAACACAGCCTCCAGTTTCCCAGGGCCTGTAAGAAAACCTCTTATCTATAATTAGTAAGGTGAATAATCATGAAAAAATTGTGGTGCTATTCTTGTTGCATGCCCTTCCCTCTATCATACTTACATATACTATCTCATACTTTGTTTCTGTTTTCTTCTTTTGAACTTAACAGCTTAATTTATATAACTTTTCATATCAGTATATAAAGAGTTTTCTTATTCTTTTCTGCAGCTGCATATTATTCCCTTGCATGGATGTCTCATAATTTATTTAACTCATCCCCTATTGATGAACATTTAGGTTATTTCCAATCTTTTGCCATTAGAAATGATTCTGCATCATTTTTCACATATGCAAATATATCCATAGACCAGCCGTGGGCAAACTACAGCCCGTGGGCTGGATCCGGCCCGTTTGAAATGAATAAAACTAAAAAAAAAAAGACCGTACCCTTTTATGTAATGATGTTTACTTTGAATTTATATTAGTTCACACAAACACTCCATCCATGCTTTTGTTCCAGCCTTCCGGTCCAGTTTAAGAACCCATTGTGGCCCTCGAGTCAAAAAGTTTGCCCACCCCTGCCATAGACCAAATTCCTAGAGTGGGAGGCAGCACTGGGACAAAGTGTTTGTGGCAAATTTTTATCCACAGAAGTTGTGCCAATTTACATAACTGTATAAGAATGCCTGCCCTGGCTGGATGGCTCGGTTGGTTGGAGCATCAGCCCGTACAGCAAAAAGTTGCAGGTTCAATTACCAGTCAGGGCATATACCTAGGTTTTGGGTTTGATCCTCAGCCTGGGTATGGCTGGGAGGCAACTGATTAACATTTCTCTCTCACATTGATGTTTCTCTCTCCCTCTCTTCCTTTTTCTCTCTCTAAAAATCAATAAAAAAACATATCCTTGGTAAAGTAGCAGGATACAAAATAAATATCCAGAAGTCAGTTGTATTTTTATACACCAATAATGAACCATCAGAAAGGGAAACTAAAAAAAAAAAAAAATCCCATTTACAATTGTTTCAAAAAGAATAAAATGCTTAGGAATAAATTTAACCAAGAATGTAAAAGACCTGCACTTAGAAAATTATAAGATACTGAAGAAAGAAACTGAAGAAGATACAAATAAGTGGAAGCATATACCATGTTCATATATAGGAAGAATTAACATCATTAAAATGTCCACACTACCCAAAGCAATCTACAGATTCAAAGCAATTCCCATCAAGACACCAAAGGCATATTTCACAAAACTAGAACAAATATTACAAAGATTTATATGGAACCACAAAAGACCCTGAATAGCAACTGCTATCTTGAGAAAATGAAGTTGGAGGAATCACCATACTTGATACCAAACTATACTACAAGGCCATAGTAATTAAAACAGCATGGTACTACTGGCATAAAAACATATAGATAAATGAAACAGAATAGCCCAGAAATAAACCCAAACTTTTATAGTCAATTAATATTTGACAAAGGAGGCAAAAACATATAATAGGGTAAAGATAGTCTATTTAATAAATGTTGGGAAATTGGACAGATACATGCAAAAAAAGTGAAACTAGACAACCTTCTTACACTGAACACAAAAATAAATTCAAAATGGATTAAAGACTTAAATGTTAGACTCAAAACCGTAAGAATCCTCAAAGAAAAGAGGCAATAAAATCTTGGACATTTCTTGTAGCAATATTTTTTTCTGAAAAATCCCCTTGGACAAGGGAAACAAAAGAAAGAATAAAGAAATGGGACTACATCAAACTAAAAAGTTTTTGCACAGCAAAGGAAATCACCAACAAAATGAAAAGACAACCTACTGAATGGGAGAACCAATTGGCCAATATATCTGATAAGAATTTAATATCCAAAATTTATAAAGAACTTATAAAACTCAACACTAAAAACAAACAAACAATCCAATCAAAAAATGGGCAAGGATCTGAATAGACACTTCTCCAAAGAGGACATACTGATGGCCAATAGACATATGAAAAGATGCTCAATGTCACTAATCATCAGAAAAATGCAAATTAAACCACAATGAGATATCACCTCACACCTGTCAGGATGGCTAACATTAATAAATCAACTAACAAGTGTTGGTGAGGGTATGGAGAAAAGGGAACCCTTGTGCAGTTGGTGGGAATGCAGATTGGTGTAGCCATTGCTGAAAACAGTATGAAGTTTTCTCAAAAAATTAAACATGGAACTGCCTTATGACCCAGCCATTCCACTTTTGGAAATATATCCAAAGAAACCTGAAACACTAATTGAAGAGAATATATGCACCCCTATGTTCATTGCAGTGTTATTTAAAATAGCCAAGATTTGAAGTGTCCTTCAGTAGATGAGTGGATAAAAACAGCTATGTGACAATGGAACACTATTTGGCCATAAAAAGGAAGAACATCTTACCCTTTGTGACAGCATGAATGGACCTGGAGATCATTTTTCTAAGTGAAATAAGCCAGTCAGAGAAGGACAAAGTAACATGATTTCACTCACATGTGGAATTTAATTGACAAACTGAACAAACAAGCAAAATAGAGACAGACTCATAGAGAGCAGGCAGACAGCTCTGGTTGTGTTTGTGTGTGGGGTTGTGTTTGGGGATGGTGGTGGAGGGATTGAGCAAGAAAGAAAAAAAAAGAAATCATGGATGAAGACAACAGTGTGGTGATTGCGGAAGCATGGGAAGGTGGCAGAGGGTATAGTGGAGATAAATGGTAATGGAAAATAAAGTAAAAGAGAAAAAATAAAACAAAGCATATCTTCACGTGAGGATTTTTTTAAAAGCCTATTTTTCACACCTTGTGTGTTCTAAAACTCATGGATCTCAGTGTAGTTTTAGTATGCATTTCTATTACTATATGTGGGTTGAGTATTTTTTCTTATGTTTAAAAACTACTATTTCGTTTTTCTGTTCTTTTTTCTATTTGGATATGGATCTTATTGATTTTCTGAAATCTATGTACAGTAGGAAAGTAATGATTTGTATATATGAGTCACAAATATTGTTTTCTCAGTTTGATCTTTGTCTTTTGACTTTGATTGTGGTATTATGTAATCTGATTTATCAATCTTTTTTCATGTGGCTTCTGGGCCTCATATGGTTTCTTCATTTTAAAAATTGAAGTCTTGAATCTATTTGAATTTATCCTTAGTAAGATATAGGTACGAACACACAACTTTGGTCTCTTTATCTCACATTGCTATAAATTATTTGTCTCCACAGCTCTAAGAGATACCTGAAATGATATTACATAGCTATGTGTTTTTTGTTTATTATAAGATCACACTAGGGCAAGGACCTTGGCCATTTTTGTTTTCACTGTATCTCTAACAAGTCTTTGGGACATAGTAGATGCTTGATGAGTATTCAGAGAATAAAGTGGGTGTGTCAGAGAGCTACAATCACAATAATGCACAATGAGAAACAACCTCAAAAACTCAGAGGCATATAACGAGAATTCTTCCTCCCAGAGCTTCTGATTTAATTGGTCTGGGACGCGAACTGAACATCTCGGATGTTTTGCGTATGCGTGAGTGTGTGTGTGTGTGTGTGTGTTTGTGTACTCCCTAGGGGACTTCTATGTGTAGCAATGCTTGAAAAACCTTTATTTTAGATAATATTCTAACAGATTATATCAAAGTTTTGAGTTGGGCCCGGTGCATGAAATTTGTGCACTGGGGGGGGGGGGTGTGTCCCTCAGCCCAGCCTGCACCCTCTCCAATCTGGGACCCCTCAGGGGATGTCCGACTGCCGGTTTAGGCCCGATCCCTCTCACAATCCAGGACTGCTGGCTCCTAACCACTCACCTGCCTGCCAGCCTGATCACCTCCTAACCGCTCCCCTGCCGCCTGATTGACACCTAACTGCTCCCCTGCCGGACCGATTGCCCCCAACTGCCCTCCCCTGCAGGCCTGGTCCCCCCCAACTGCCCTTTCCTGCTGGCCATCTTGTGACAACGTGGGGGTGGCCATCTTGTGACGGCCATCTTGTAACATGGAGGTGGCCTCTTGTGATGATGTGGGGGCAGCCATCTTGTGACAACATGGAGGCAGCTATCTTGTAATGACATGAGGGTATGAGGGTCAATTTGCATATTATCTCTTTATTATATAGGATTATCTGAACCATAGAAATGAGGGAACTGAGAGATTGGAAAGTAAAGTGGAACTTGGATTATATTTACAAAGAACAAAAAAGTGAAAATTTTATAACCACACAGGGATTTAACCAACATTAGCAGTCAAGCTATAGAATTCAGGTTCCAATGTGAAGAATACTACATTTATCTCATGGAGAGGGAAGGACTCCTTGTTAAATGATTCAGAGCTTCAAAATATTAAGGATTTATAGAAAGTTCATGTCACAGTGATATATATTATCAAACATATTGAGGAGGAAATTGGCATTTTCTCTTGTTATGAGATATTCTTAGGACAACCCTGTAGTGTTAGCCCAACAATATCTGGGGTATCATCATATTCCTTCTTCGGAGTGGCAGATGAAATTGAAAGAGGGTACCTGGCCAGTGTTGCTCAATGGTTGAGCATCAACCTATGAACCAGGAGGTCACAGTTTGATTCCCTGTCAGGGAACTTGCCCAAGTTGTGGGCTCGATCCCCAGTAGGGGACATGCAGGAGGCAGCTAATTTACCACTAATTATTGTGAGGCAGGAGGTCACTTGATTGGTATGGCAAACAAGAGGGCTTTATTTCATTGAACTGAAACACAGAACAGTTAATGCTTAGGGGGGAGAACTGTAAAATTTATGCCAGTTCTTAAAATTCACACTGTGCAGCTCTTGTTCATTTTTTTTTTTTCTGACTCAAATCCCCTTCTATGGTTCACTGGGGGTTTTTCTTTATAAATATCAGAATGACTTCTAAACACACACTGACTCAAAACTATTATAATACAGCAGCCCAGAAGCGATCAATGATTCTCTCCCATCATGTTTCTATCTCTCTCCCTCTCCCTTACTCTCTGAAATCAATAAAAAGATATTTTTAAAAAAGAAATGAAAAGAGGGTGATGACTATATATTGTTCTTTGGCAAGGTGTTGCCAAGATCCCTGGACTTCTCCGTCAAAGACAGACTATATTAACAAATCCCCTGCCTCAAGCTTCTCTGTTTAGAAGCTCGACTTGATTTATCTTCTGACATATTGCCTCCATAGATAAATTGGGGAGAAACTTCTCTCTTTGTAATTCATGTAAAGAGAAAGAAATTTATGAATGGATGTCACCATAGGGCCACAATACCAGGGAAAGTGAGAAATCAGAACTCTCCTCCCTTACCACTGGAACAGCCCTTTGGTTGTCATGCAGGGGCTTGGCCAATCTCTGGAGTCCAATACTGTTTATGTTGAAGAGTAGGTTGCCGGGGTCCAACCCCAGCGGGTCCAGGGGTTCCCAAAGGCGTAGACGGAGTCGGCGAAGAAGGAGGGACATGGAGGCGGAGTTCAGTTGATCATCATAGCCAGGTTCTCTAGGTTCTCCAGCCAGGTTCTGTAGCCAAGTTCCCTCACTAGGTTCTCCAGCCAGGTTCTGTCCAGGTTCTCCAGCCAGGTTCAGTCACCAGGTTCTAGTCAGGTTCTCTTGCCAATTTCTGTAGTCAGGTTCAGTCCAGGATCTTTTGCCATGTTCTCTCGCTAGGTTCTGTCTCTAGGTCCTGAGGCCAGTTTCTGTCCAGGATCTTTTGCCATGTTCTCTCCAGCGAAGTTCTTCTGTCTCTAGAGAACGTTCTGTGCCTAGGTTCTGTCTCTCTTCTGTCTCTTGCTGTCTTGTTACATCTGTATTTATATCAGTTGATTCCAATCCTATCAATCTCTATTCCAAAGGTTAGGGCGTTTCTTATCTCCATTCCAGGGAGTAAAGATTATGTAGCTTAAGCATGATTGTTCATAGTTAAAAGTGATTAATTACCCGCCTGGCACTTAGTTAAGGGATTTTATTCCCTCCCTAACTTCAGGGGAAAATCCCTACTTGGGGAAACAACCTTTCTCAGAGAGGCGACCTTGGTTAAAACACATAGTGCCAAGAAGGTGAGCAAACATATTAAGAACAGTATGCCATATATGCCAGGTCCCTTGAAACAGCAAGCATGGACCGGCTCCCGGCAGTAGGTAATATAGAATATTACTTAATATTGTGAATTATGAATAAAGGGGGAGAAACCCTGAGGCTACTATCTTTCCTTTGGGTCCTAGGACCATCTCATTGTGATCAGAAGAATCAAAGTACTGTCTAGCCAGAGGAGTCACTGCTAATCACGGCAAGTCCTAAAATAACTGTGTGTTTTGAGTGGCATCTAGCACTCAACAGGCACTTAATAAATATTCACTAATAACATTAGGCCACTCAGCACCAAGCAGGAAGAGAGGCTATTTTTTTTTTGTTTTATACTTGGGTAATTGATAAAAATAATTGCAAAGCTTTAAATGTTTAGCAGTGATTAGTTAAAACCATCACCTCAAAGCCCTTCCCACTTTGATAAACTCATTCCCATGAAAATACTCAGAACCTGAGGAACAGCAGGGAAAGAAGCCAATAAAAGCAGCTCAAAGAGTTTTACATTATCTCCATAAGCTATCTAATCTAGCCATTTTGAATGATCTATGTAAATTAATTACACTTTTTAATTAGGTGGTCTTTTAGCTTGCATATTGAAGTTTACCACTAATTATTGCGAGGCAGGAGGTCACTTGATTGGTATGGGAAACAAGAGGGCTTTATTTCATTGAACTGAAACACAGAACAGTTAATGCTTAGAGGGGAGAATTGTAAAATTTATGCCAGTTCTTAAAATTCACACTGTGCAGCTCTTGTTCATTTTTTTTTTTTTTCTGACTCAAATCCCCTTCTATGGTTCACTGGGGCTTTTTCTTTATAAATATCAGAATGACTTCTAAACACCCACTGACTCAAAACTATTATAATACAGCAGCCCAGAAGCCTACATTTTGCATCCCTAATGCTAGGGGGAGAAAAACCCACTCTTTTGATATTAGTCACATTAAATGCTGTTTAATTGCCAGTACAGCTGTTTCCAGATGTGACTTTATTTTGTTTCTGCCAGCCAGACAGTCTGTGATTTTCATTAACTTCATCATCTTAAAAAACACAGTAATAAGAAGAATAAATCCTACAAACACTAAAGCTCTACTTTATGCTAAGCAGAACAAAGTAATCTTTAATAAAAAATATATAATAGTCATTGTAGTGAACAGACTACATTTAATATCTTTAAAATATTTCTGAATGACATTTTATGGCTCTTTGCCTCATCTGATCTTGTGCCATGCACCCGGATCTCAAATTTCCATTCTTTTCCCGCATTTTAGTGACCCATGCTGTCCAACAGTGGATCAGTGGGTGGGGAGTTATGCAAGAAGCATTTGCTGATTTAATGCAATCCTTAGAAAAATCAGGATTGCTAATTAAAAACCACAGAGTGAATAAAAGTCTTGACCCAGAGGAATTCTCCTATCTGCCACTCAGAAGGGCCCTCATTTTCATGCTGGCACACACACACACATCATCACAGTCCTGGGAGTTCAGTTAATCTACTGCTGGTCGCGTTTCCTCCTGGGCTAAGGGCTATGCTTCTGTGAGATGGCCTGCCCACCTCCCCAAAAAGACATGGGCTTTGCATTTTCAAATCACTTCAGACAGGGCAGTGTAGTCAGAAGGTCACCAGCTTGGACATCAGGAGGCTTGTGCTGCACCTGGTTCTCTGCACTGAGAACTAGTTGACTGTGGTCAGCCCTTTCACTTCCCTGGTGGCTCCCACTTCCCTTATCTGTGAAATAAGAAACCATTTGTATCCATGTTCTCAAGTTCCTTCCACTTCCAATAGCTTCCAAGACTGCCACTGCTGAAGCTTTCATCACATTTAACGCACTGGGTATTTATCTACACAAATATAGAAAGCTCTTAAAAGGCAGGAATCAGATTTTATTTCCTTTCTTGACCCCCAGCACCTAAAGACTGAACATTGTAAAAGTGTAACAAATATTTATTGAATTAATGGGACAGTAAAAATCAAGACCGTGAAGTACTACATTTCATTAACAATAATAGTAGTAGCAGCCGCAGCAAACTTTTTCTTTTGAGACAAACTATATGCTAGGCATTGTGCTAAATACTTCATATGGTTTGTCTCATTTAATTAAGAAGATGAGCTCATATTTCCTTTTCCCCCCTGTGGTACCCACTGCTAACTATAATCCATTCACATATGGATCTGTCCCTACCAGTAGAACCTCAATTTTGCTTGGGGCAGCAACATAAATCTTAGAAAAAATGATCTCCTGTATATACCCTTGCTTTTTGGGGTAAACCATATGGCCCAGTTCTGGCCAATGAGATGTAAGTAGAAATCTATTGGGTAGAACTTCCAGGAAAGCTTTCATCTCCCAGATAAAAAGTGGAAATGTCTGTTAAAATTTGTTGTCATTTCACCTTCTCTTGCTTCCTGCCTGGCACTTGGACTCAATGGGTGCAGGCAGGTGAATCAGTTGTCTTGTTACCTGTGGACAAAGCCACGGGTAAAGGCTGGAAGAACAGAAAGTGATATGGAGCCTGGACCCTTGGTGGCTTTCTTCAGTGGCTACATCAGCCCTATGCTGTGCCTCCAGACTTCTGGTTATATGAAAAAGCTAAATCTCCTAATATATACCTTGCCTACATTCCATCCTTAACAACACTATAATGGGGGTTTTCCCCACATGGAGTACTCCTGACCTTTGTTTTTATAAATTCTGGCCTACTCACCCTCCTCCCACCAAGAGCCATGTCACTCCTGCCTCATCACAGGCTTCTTTATGACTCTCTACCTCAACTTTTGTTTGGCCACTTCTTTATTAACTCTATTTCTCATTTTCTATACTTTTGATGCTCTGGCATCTGGGGTCTAGCTGACTAGGGAGAGAATGCCCCAATTTTTAGAAACAGCAAACAACTCACCAAGAGGTGTGACTTTCAAATGCAAACTAACCAATCCAGAGCCCTTACTCTGAACCACCTCCTTTATGTAGCTTTTACACCATAGGAAGCAACATTCATCTACTTTAATCACCCCAGTTCCAGACTGGACAACTATGGATCACCCCTACAGCCCAGAACCTCCAGAAATTATTTATGTTAGTTAATCCAAAGCCTACTCAGCTGCTTACCCCACCTCACCCATTCCTTCCCACAAAAAACACAATAAAATCTGGTGCCCATGCTTTCTCCTCATTCCTTCTGCCCTGGGCCTTCCCTATGTGGTCCTACATGGCGTGACATGTCCTCTCTTGGGAACTGTAAGCAACACACTATCTTATCAATGGCAACTGCCTTCTGATCTGTTGGCCTCACCATACCCAAATAAATGAAAATCCCAGGTACATTTTAAACAACTTCCAGGAACATTACCCTACCTTCTTTGTCCATCTTCTCATGCCATAGGCCAAGATATACACAGCTAAAACAGGAAGAAGGAACTGTTTTTATTGCACTTGCTATTCTTATTCTATCTTCAATACTGCACTTGGTCACCATTGTTGACCATGGATTATAAACCCTTTAATTTGGAGTAATTATGGCGTCTTTTGACAGACTTAGTTTTTCCTTTGCAAAAGTCTAAAATATATAGATGCTTAGTTGAGGAGACAGGAAAAGCTAGGTAGACAGGGATGGGGACCATAGGGGGAGGGTGGGGAAGGGGACAGGAATTAACCTGGGAACCCAATTAGGTGGAGTTACTAAAATGCCCCAACTGGGCAGGGAAGAAAGGGCATATGTGGGAGACATGAACTTTAAAATGTATGGATATTGCTAAGACAGACAGCATACAGATAACTAATCACAAGGCAGTGAGGCCAGCATATATAAAAAAATATGCACCTTTTCTCCCCTTCTTCCCCTTGGTGGAGGGCACAACGGATACCTGATGTTCTTGTTGCAGGGGAGGACATCCCCTGTGCCCATATGGCTTATGGCCATATGGGACTCTACACATGGACTAATGGACTTTTCTTTTTCTTTTTTGACTAATAAACTTTAATTCACATGATGTTCTCAATAAACTTTGCTCCCACTGTTTTTGTCCCTGACTTCATTCTTTGTTTTCTTGAGACAAGAACTCGGACTCAACATCCTACATTTTTTGTTTCATAGTGATGATATAATATACACTGGAAATTTAATAAATTGGGCACGTGGATTCTTAGACTGTTAAAGCTGAAGGGGGGCTTTAGGAATCATCTAGAGACCAGACTCTATTCTAGTCTAAGATCTCCTGTGGTCTAGAGAGGTAAAGTGCCTTTTCCCTAGGCACACAGGGAGCCAATAAGATTCAAAAACATAGATAATTTAAATGCGTGACTTCCTTCTTGTTGAGTACTTAGTACAAAGTCACAAAGCTGACCTTGGTCCTGCTCTCTCTAGGAGGAGAAAATAAAAAGCAGTAAATGACTAGAGCTCAGGTATAAATAGGGCTTCCAGGTAGAGATACAGAAATTGACTACATGTGTTAATCTTCTCTTTTTACTAAAATCCCACTAAGAAAATGCTACATAATAAAAAAGGAATCAACCCACAAGGACAAGAACAGGATAGGAGATAAGAGTAGATAAAAGATGTAAAAAAAATTTCTAAAAATGAAAAGTAGAAAGAATAGTAGTAACTGACTTAGCAGAACAAAGGATAATGTAAGTATTTATAGAGGCATCTAAGAGGAGAAGTGAGGCCCTTTGCCCTACAGCATGTTGTAGGATCTAAGGGTTGGATGAATTACATCCTTATTCCTATTCCAACGCTCAGTGGGTTCACTACCTCTACTTTGCCAAGAAAGAGGTTTATTCACTAGAAACTGAACTCTATTTTTTCTCAATAGGTAAATGACTTTCCTAATTCCATTTATTTATTATCCATTCTTTACCACTAACTTGAAATGCCACTTCTATCAGATACTTAATTGATAAATACTTTGGGCTGGTTTGGGTTTTCTATTATATTGACTGATAGTTTACTCTTATGCTGGTTTAAATTGAGTAGTTTTAAGTTTCAATAAACAACTGTCTTACCTCCCACATTTATCCCCTCTTCTCCTTATTAATTCTCCATTTTCAAGATTTTCTCATCATTTATTTTTCTCTATGTCTATAATTTTGATAATTGTGGCATTACACTTATATATTAATTTGTGGAGAATTGCCAGCTCTGAAATGTTCTCACTGTGTCTTAGATTTCCTATTTCCCAATACTCTCACTTCATAATATCAATTTAAAATTCTTTGTTAATTAGTTTCATCAATGTTTTTCTTCTAGCTTTTTCTTTTTATATTGAAGTTTTTTTACTCAGCTGACATTTATTTTGGTGTGAGAGGTGAAAGAGATCCAGCTTTATTGCCCCCCCCCCGCCCCCAAATGGTTAGCCAGTTATCCCAAAGTGATTTAATAATCTACAGGGGTCTGAAATAATCTTACCATATACTAAATTTTCAGATACATATTTCTGTTTGCTTTCTGGACTCTATTCTCTTTGATCTTCTATTCTTTTACCATAGTTTAATTATTGCAACTTGACAGTTTTAAGTGAGCAAAGCTAGTTATCCTTCATCCCCTTAGGCTTTCATATGTTTTTTCCAGCCATTATTACCTGTTTAAAAACATTTTTCTAATTGGATTTGAGAATAATTTTCTAAAATCCCCTCTCCTCTCTCCAAACCTTGTATTCTATTTTACTGAATTTACAGATTGACACAGGGAGAAACCACATGTTGACAATATTAACTTTCCATAAACAGTACAAGTCATTTTTTAAAATGCCTGCTATGACTCACAGTGGCGGTTTACAGCAGGTCCTCGGGTTACGTCGGAGATCCGTTCCTACAGTGAGATGTAACACGATTTTCGCCCTAAGTCAGAACCCCCCACATAAGCACCTACATCACTCACATGGAGCACATACACAGCAGTAATGAAGTGAAACAGTAAAGAAAATATAAAAGAAAGATAACAATTCCTGACCTTTACTTGTGGTAAATAAATAATAGAAAACATAAAGCACATATGTACATACGTCGAAATGGTGGAACTTTTTTTTTTTTTTTTATAAATAAATGGGAGATGGCGAGGCAACCATGAAACGATGTTCGTTGAGTCTGACGGAACCCGAGGACTGTCTGTATTTTCCCATTATATTTGGTTATTGCTGGCATATAGAAAAGCTTTTGGATTCTATGTATTTCTATCACTTCAACTCAAACTAAGTGGCTTAAAAAAGCAGAAATTTATTGTCTCACAGTCTTAGAGGCTGAAAGTCCAAAATTTAGGTTTTGACAGCCATACTCTCTTTCTCAAGAGATCTAAGTGAGAATCTGTTTCTCCTAGTGTCACCTTGGTGTCCCTTGACTTGCAGCTGAATAATACCAATCTTGCCTGTTTTCATATGGCCTTCTCCATATCCTCACACTGTCTTATTAGGATATCAGTCATATCAGATTAGGGGCCTACCTTACTCTAGCAAGACCTCATCTTAACCAATATCTGCAAGGACCCTATTTCCAAATAAGGTCATATTCTGAGGTAGTGGGGGTGGGGATTTCAACACATCTTTTGGTGGGACATAATTCAACCCATAACAATTCTATATATTCATTTTGCAAGTACCCACTTTAATTTCCTCATTGCTTCTAATTATTGTAAGGATGACAGACTCGTGTTTTCCTGATATATATCTTATCAACTGCACATGAAAATAATACCTTTTCCAATATTTTCATTTTTATCCTTTAATTTCATTGATCAGTACCTTATCACATAGTCAACAGGTACTCATCTTTAAAAGTTTTGCTTCATGCCCTGGTCAGATAGCTCAGTTGCTTGGAGCATCATCCTGATATGCCAAGGTTGTGGGTATAATCCCCATTAAGGGCACATGCAAGAATCAACCAATGAATGCATAATAGGGTAGGACAGATTGATGTTTCGCTCTCTCAAATCAATAAATTAAAAAATAAAACTTTTGCGTTTTTTGAAGTTTGAATTTGATTACTATTGAGGTGAAACATTAAAAAAAACTACCCATTTGCATTTCTTCATTTATGAATTGTGTATTTCTATGCTTTCTTTATTTTTTTATATAGTGGGAATTTTTTTCTGATTAATTTGAAAGGGCTCTTTGTGCATTAAAAATATTAACCTCTTGTGACATGATAGTACCAGCAGTCAACAGAAAGCACAAAACAAAGGTGCAGATCTACTGTAACACAAATTAATTTTACCTTTCTGTGCAACAGTCCAATATATGAACAAATACCTCTCATACTACAAGAGCATTAAGACTAACACTGAAGTGCAATGTAGAGTTATATAAAGCACTCTTGAAAATGTCAAGTACACTAATACTTATAACTTGTTTCATAATGCACCATTTCTAAAGCATTCAATTTCTTTCCAACTAAAGCACTCAAAAGATTATCAAGGACTAAATTATCTGATTAACCCTTTCATGCCAAATGCTTAACAGCTCTTGCTCACATGCATGTCAAGTTTATACTAACATTTAAAGCCTTGACTTGCCATCAAAGGATTAATCTGTCCTTGGTTTATCTAAATGACCAAATAATAAGATTTAAGATAACCAGCTGTAGAATATGTCCTTATTAAATTTGATAGAATTTTTAAAAAGCCAAGTAATGTAATGAAGTTTGCAAAGTAATTTAGATTAACCAGGTTTGACTGCTCAATTTGGAAGTGATTCAATATATAGGTATAAGCATAGAGACCATTTTTAAATATTAGGCTTTAACCAGAAAGTTCCTGACCAGAAAGTCGAAAAATGTTAAATAAACAACCTATATAAGTGTAATATGCAAATCGACCAAACGGCGGAACGATAGGTCGCTATGACGTGCACTGACCAACAGGGGGCAGACGCTCAATGCAGGAGCTGCCCCTGGTGGTCAGTGAGCTGCCATAGGGGGAGCACTGCTCAGCTAGGAGCTGGGCTGATGGCTGGTGAGTGCAGCGGCAGTGGCGGGAGCCTCTTCCACCTCCACAACAGCACTAAGGATGACCGAGGGCTCCTGGACTGCAAGAGGGCGCAGGCCTGGCGGAGGAACTGCCCCACCCCTGAGTGCATGAATTTTCATGCACTGGGCCTCTAGTCTATATTATAAAAGGCCAGTGGCCGTAATGCTGTAATGACCAAACGACTGGTCACCAGGAGGTGCATTGATGGGTCTCGCAGCATGGCAAGTCTCAGTCCCACCAGCGCAGCGGGTCTGGGTCTTGCGCGATTTCACGTGCTGGGCCTCTAGTATATATATATACAAAAGCCTAATATGCAAAGTGTCTCCTTGGGAGTTCCACCTACTGGGAGTTGGAGCGCTCACTATGACATACGCTGACCACCAGGGGGCGGCATGGAATGAAGGAAGGCCTCGGCTGGCAGCTGGGGAAGGGAGGCCCCAGCCGCTAGCCGCTAGGGGACCCTACTCGTGCACGAATTTCACGCACTGGGCCTCTAGTTATGATATAATGTTTTAACCATCTTTCATTACTCATCCCATTCCTTCCCAAGGAACTTTTTACATACTTATCCACCTGGAACAAAATAGGAATAAGGATAAATAACCTAGTTCTTAGGATGTTGATACCTCTCCAGAACGCAAATGTCCTAAAAGCCCAGCTGGAAAGCTGCTGTCCAGGCCTTTGGGGAAGTACTTTGATTTACTAGAACTGAAACCCCTTTAGCCAAGAATGTCCAAGTGAAATTCTAGAACTTAACAGCATTAAAACTAGTCTAGATTTGGTGACTTTACACATTCCACACGTTCTATTTCTATTTATCTATAAACTTTCCTAGAAATGATGTGCCCTTCGCTGTACAGAAAACTATAGAAAAAAGTTGGGCTTACTACTTGGTTCTATCACTTGTATGTCTTTGTTTTGCCTATCTATTCTACAGAAGCCATTGTATTATCTGTGCAAGGACTAAGGACACCTAACAAATGGTAAGTGATTATACTTTACCATGACACAATGTGTATAACTTTGTGCACATGCCAACAATGTGTATAACTTTGTGCACATTCACTTACACAACTACTCTGACAACTTAGAAGTTTTATAGATGGAATTTTTACAAAAATCATCTTTTTATATATTATTGTATCTGGGTAGTGTTTTTCACAACCCAACAGCAGGTGGTCATGATGACTATTTAAAAAAAGGAACAGAATAAAAAACATCTGAGAAATTGTACATATTAAGATACTCCTTGTTTTATGTATATATAGACCCTGCATGCATGTATTGAGTCACAATGGAAAATGTTTCTTAGTGAAGTTTGTGATCTAAACAGCTTGAAAAGCTCTGTATTATGTTTGGGATGTGATGGAATCCTTCATAGCATTCTTTCTCTCACTCCAGAAGTTAGAGATGTTCTTGCTTTTCACTTATTCTACAAATATTTATTTAGCAACTGCTGTATGTTGGTTGGGGGTCAGGTGTTGGCAGCAGTGAGAAAAGGCAACATTACTTTTGGAAATTTCTATCTATTGTTACTCAGGTCTAGGATTTTAATAAAAGCTTAAAAACAAGTTAATGCTGAATTACTTACAACTGTTCTTAATTTAATGTGCCTCTTGGCCATAAAAATGTAAGCAGAATGTGTCAGAAATTCCCAGGAATAATCCTTCACAGAATGGTAAGCTTTTTGCTGCTTCTCATCAGTACCTGAAGAGAGATCCAGTATAAAATCTATAGTTGAGATAGGAATTGTCTAAAGATACACACACACACACACACACACACACACACATTTTTTTAATCTTTCTTTCTTTTTGGCAAGAAAATAATTTTTCCCATTAAACAAGATTCAGGCCCTGGCTATAAAACTTCCTTCAATATTATTTTTCTCTTATTTTTAGGGTTATCTATATCTATATCCAATGATATGTTCTCTTAAAGCTTTAATTGGTCGGTCAGTTAACCATTTGCTATGAACACATACAATATTTATATATTTAGCAAAAGATTGAAATGAAATGTTTTACATTTCATTAAAAAAAAACACACATGCAAATGCTTTCTTTAAATGATATCCTATTTGGAGAACTAAGTATACAAAAAAAAAGCCAACCTGTCCTGGTGATTAATAATTCCATTTACAAAATATTTTCAAGTCTCCTAGTACTAAAATCTCTAATATTGAACATTAGTATAAAATTTTATATTGTAATTATAGTTTTTATTTCCTCACTCTTATCCCCTACTCAAGTACTTTTAAAATGGCATATAATATGTTTTAAGATGATGACATCAATTTAGAAATGCTTCTTATGATGTTATTCTCTGATGAAGTAATTTTGTGCACATACAAAGATTTTATAAATGTTACATTCTGTGTTTTAAAACAAGAGTAGCCTTTATAAATAACATTAGGAAAGAACAGTATTATTTTCCCCTTCTCTAATCTTTTTGACATATCCAGTACATGTTTTGATTTCTAGTGATCATTTGCAACTTCCAAAATCAGACCAACCGTACTCTAATTATGTATTTTATAGCTGCAAAAATTCAAGTTTATTATTTTTTCAATTATTAGTTTTAAAGTTTAAATGCTATTATTACTATTTTGGTTCATTAGATCACTGCTCATGTTAGGCTGGTGATATAAGCTCATACACATTTTCTAAAAATAGAAGAAAACTAAATGAGTTGTCATATATTTTTAAAAAATAAACTCCCACGGTTAGGTAATGGACTTATAATTGTACTGAAAAAAAAACAAAAACCTTGTGATAAAGCAATGCCCTTTTCCAATTAATCAAAAATAATCCAGGTTTAGCTATGGCCAGAGTATATTTTGGAGCTGGTTCCTATCTTCCCAACTCTGTGCTCAGTGATGTCATGTTAATAGCTTAAAATCACTCACAGTGGTGGAATTTATACTACAAAAATCAGCAAAAGCTACAACTGAGAGGTTCCTCTCCCAACTCGAAGAGCCATTAAACATTTCCCAGCAAACCAATGGACAATAATTATTATTCCCTTAAAATACAATTCAATTCTTTATTGTTCATAGGAATCTTATTTGAATGGTTGGTGTTTTCTGTGTAAATCTGTCTTTCTGGAAAAAAATTTAAATGTTTCCCATTAGTTTATAATAATGAAACTGTTAGGCTTTGAAGGCATAAATATGTGAGGCCTCATCCATAGAGAGGTTCTTCTTTTCTTATTAGGGAGATATACCCTATTCAGAATAAATTGTTAAAATTTAGATTTTTATGTAGAAAAAAATCAGGACTCAATACTGATGTTAGTTCATGCATTTATTCACCAAATATGTATTATTTATTTTTCAAATATGTATTATTTCTACTTCTTTTCCCTATGCCAGGCATTGTTATAGGTACAACAGTGAATAAAAATAATAAAATTAAAAAAAATTTTTTTTGGATTTTTGTCTAAAAAAATAAAATGGTATTGATACCTGTTTTTAACTCAAGCCATGCTTATGAAGCAATCGAACAGATTTTAATTTTGTCAAAAAAGTCTGTGATTTAATAATGAAAGGTTAATTAAAATATTTTGTAAAAAAGTATAAAATAAACAATTTTATTAGACGAATTCATTTATTGGACACATTAAATTAGGCAAAGAAAAATATATGCAACTGCATAAAAAGAATCACATTCTCATCCTACTTGAACACACAGCAGTGGTCAAAACTAATAAAATGTGGAATGAATCCCAGGATTAATGGCAAAAAAGCACCCTCTACAAAAAAGCTTCAGACCTCTAACTTCACTGAATCCAGTACTAAACGTGCTTCTTTATATTCCTCAGCTTCTTCCAATTCTTTTTCATTTTCCTGAAATGAAATATAATGAAAGGAAGTTTATCTTTTCAAAACTTTAGTACTTTATTTTTCTCAAATATTACAAACCATCAATGTAAACAGCTCAAAAATTAAAAGAAAAAGGAACCCAAGCTTTTCTTACAGGTAACAATGGACATAGGTTTGGTTTGGTTTCACTGTGTATTCTCACATCATAAGTGAAAAACATGTAAAGCTATTGACATTAAGTGAATAAAAATTTAAGAAAAAAACTTTAAAAATTTATTCTTGTCAACACATCACAATACAAAAGGGATTTTTTATTAGTCATGGACTAAAAGTTAAACATGATGATTTATTAACGTGCTACATATATAATAAAATTTAAAACAAAATAACCCTTCAACTAACTACTCACAGTGACAAAGAAAACTACTGGTGTCACACCAAAGTTAAGTACAATCTTTGAATTATAAAACTGAAATGCCTGCTTATTAATGAGCATTATATACCCTACTACAAGGAAACAAAATACTAACATCTTTCCTTTTCTGATATATAAAGACTGAAATTTTCCTTGATACTTTATACAGAAAACTTTTACTGGTAAAAAATAAATGAAATAATATTACATAAGTTATTATGCATAGGAAACTTTGCTTGGTTTTTAATAAATAAATAAAGCTATGGTCAGTAATTCATGTCAGGTCAATAAAAGATGGAGCTATATAAGTTACAGAGCAGAGGGAGTAAAATGTGTATTTATTTAATATAAAACAAAGCAAAAGGAGTAAAAATTTCTTAATTCAGACTACTAGTATAGCTAAGAATTTCTTAAACCTCTATTATATCTAAACATGTCTTTGTTCTCGCTCAGTAAATATAAGCTCTTTGAGGGTAGAGATATTGTTGAATACATCCACGAATACATCATCCAAAGACAAAACTATTTTTTTCAAGCACTTTCTATTACTTTCTCAGCTACTAGATTCACGAGAGAAAAAAGTCATTTAAATTGTTAGGAAATACAGATGGTGCTTCTGTCTCTGGGTGTATTTTAATAGAGTAATTATTTCCTGCTTTCATCTACTTTTATTTCAAAATCTTAGCTTCATTTTTGGCTGTTAAGGAAAGTTATCCTGCCTTTAAAAGGTTCTGACAGGTAAATATGGAGCTCTATGTCAAAATTAAAGTAAAATGTGAACATTGCTCTCTCTCTCTCCAGATTCAGTCCTAATACTATTTTGGTGGGAAAACAAATCTCATTCTTTCAAAGAATACATATGATCATCCTGAAAAAGCCTCACATTATTATTGTTATATAGAGAACGACTATGAGTCAGGAGACAGCTGTGTAGCTAGTAATTAATATTAGCTCAAGGAATATAAATATAAAATAAGATTAGTAAATGTTAGAATTCATCAAATTATTATTAAACAATAGTAACAACTGGCTTGTATGTAGTATTATACTTTAATCTGTGTTAGGAAGGGAATAAGATGACTTTTAATTATTCTTAGAATTCTTTATAAAATGACTCTACCACTGTATCACAAGGCATTTATAAAGCAAGTTTAATAGTGTTATCCACCTCCAAGTTAGTATGAGAGGACTGTCTATATTATAGGGTTTGTTTTCCACTTAAATTAATTAAGGTTTCAATCTGAAAGAATTCCAGATCCTTTTTATTATGCCAAATTTATTTGAAACATCTGGATCTTCTAAAATTTCAAACAATGTGTAAAAAAAGATCTTCATGTATCAAAACCAAATAATTCAAGATGCTGGGGTACATTATTAGTACCATGAATACCTAACATGTTAACTCAAATATATTTACTTAAGTTTAAATAAGCAGAATAAACATACTAGACATAGTAGTTTTACTGGAGGCATAACTTAAACACAATTTACAATCCATTAATTATTTTAAAATATACTAGTACACAGGGTAAGTGAACAAAATATGTCACCAGCTATTTTTCAGCATAAAATATTTAAAATTTTGGCCTTTTATATATTAAATTGAAAAAAATTTTAAACAAAAGACAGAGAAGTCTTTACTTACTAATATCTGCAGAAGATCAGTATATGCAGCTTCCAACCTGCGCTGACAATCTGGGATCATCATCCGGGACTCTTGCAGGATCTCTGCCTATAATAAGAGTATCTGTGAGACATGCAGAAATAATAGAACGTATGTGTTTAGCTAACACCTCTGTAAATGTTTAAAGTGATTTAGAGGAATCAGAAAAAAAATTATGGATATGTAAAACAGTTCAATATTTTAATTTAAATTGTGTTTATTAGAAGTTAGAATGACTATCATGCTGTAAAATATATAAAATACAAGTTATAGATCTAAATCTATTTGGTAATCACCTTTTTGTGCTAAGTGAAAATTAACTAGAAAAGCTTTCCATAGAGCATTTATTTTAAAAGGCTATTTAAAATAAACTATTTCTCCTGCTGTCACGAATCACCTTTATCCAAAATGGGATCAGCTGGTTATATAAATATCTCCTGCATCTTCTGAGTAATAAAGAAAAACAGTGTTCAGATAATATCACATGGAGATAATTACTGCATGAAAAAAGTTATTGAGTTATTGATCACATTGTGTGCACACTGCAGGAGGTTCTCACTGAAAGACAGAGGTAAAGAAAAATGAAAAGCAAAGACCAGCAGGTTCATATTTTTGATGCTTATCATGCATAAAAAGTTATTACTTATCCTTGTGCTTCATTTTAGGAGACAGATTATTCTCCCCATGTAGTTTGAGCCAAATTACCAACCTGGCACCCCTCTGAATCTGAACTTCTGCCTATTCCTCCTGAAGACAGACACTACAGAATTAAACACAGGAATATTTAACCCAGCAGATATTTCTGGACTTCAAATCATTCAAATCTGACGGTAACATATAAAATCATAAAAAAATATCAAATCAATGGCTGGGAAACCCAATCAGTAAGAGGGTAAATAAGTTAGTTTCAGATGTTGGACCTCAAGTAAGTCTTTTACCTAAGGTGGGGAAGAAGCTATATTTCCTTAAACTATTCTCAGAAAGTGACACAGATCTTTTATGTATTTATTTCCAAAAATTCATGTTTGGCCCTGGCTGGTGTTTCTCAGTGGTTAGAGCATTGGCTGGCACACCAAAGGGTCATGGGTTCTATTCTGGTCAAGCAGATATACCTGGATTGCAGGTTTGATCCCCAGCCCCAGTCGGAGTATGAGGGAGGCAACCAATCGATGTCTCTCTCCCACATCAATGTTTCTCTCTCTCTCCACCTCCCTCCCTCCCTCCCACTCTCTCTAAAAATCAATGGAAAAATATCTGTGGATAAGAATTAATAATAACAACAAAAAAGGACAAAAACTCATGTTTGATCAAATAACTTTGGTTAAATGGGTACAAAATCTGAACTTTTACTGAGAAGCTTTATTACCTAGCTCATATAAAACAAAGACAATTTAATGGCAATCATACTATATTTAACAGAAACTTTAATAAGTCCCAGTACCTTCCTTCCTTTCCCCAACAGTTTTGTCATAGCTCATACTGTAAAAAAATTCAGTAATTCAGTATTACAATATACACGGATGCTCTGTCCATATTTTTTCAGGTGAAAATTTATTGCTGACCTTGTAATTCTTTTACTAAGAAGGTACAGGTTAAAAATTTCAAATGTAGAATCATGGCTTTACTTCACAGCTAAGCATAGTATGCCTAGATATTTAATTGCTGTCACAATTATTTTTATCTGGTTTGAATACATGTGAAAAAAAATCAGTGGCTGGCACATTTCATTAGGTAAGCCATTCATATTTCCTCTCCTATGGACTTCCCTTGAGAATAGCTTATAGAAATTAAACAAGATGACACAAATAGAAAGAATTAGGTCAAACACATGATAAGCCAAAATGTATACTTGTAAACTTTTTTAAAGCTTTAGTAAGTTGTTGCTGAAATAAACTTTAAACAATGCTATCCAAAATAACTTCTACTCATTATTATTTTATCCATTCTCACAGAGCAAGAATCATCAAACAGTTTATGAAAATGGGAGTCTGACCTATGTGAGGACAAAGTTCAGTCTTTCCTGTACACCAGCTCCAATTCATTCATTAAGCAGCCTTTACAGCTGTAGAACACCAGGTACAGTGGATACAAAGATGAAAAAGAGAAGGTCTCCATCTTCCAATCCAGGATAGGAGCATAAACATGAAAACAAACATTTGACACTACTTCTATAAGAACATGCCACAGGGAGCCAAAGGCTTCTAGTAAAGTGGTGACAATGATTTGGAGTCCATAAACCACATTTCTACCAAGGTCATAAATCATATACTTTACCTTATAACAATGAATTATAACTGTCAGAAATAGTTTTAAAAGACAGTATATAAGGTGTGATTATATAGTAAAGACATACTCAAAATCCTTTCACTAAACAAAATGAGTATTACCTTTCAAAGTGTTCCCTTTGGGAGGAAGTCACTCAAATGAATGGTGCCTCTGTTGAAAATATCTGAATAAACTGTCAGTTTATTCTAATGCTATGACAAGATTGGAGTTAAGTCAGGATCTTGACACAGATTGGGAGGTACAAGGAACCTTTGGGGAACTCAACAGGATGCAGTCCCACTAATGTCTTTCTTTTAAAACAAATTACAATTTTTTGCGGAAGTTATTCAGATAAAATGAAAGTTATGGGAGGCTTAGCAAGGCTCAGATTATAACAATGAATAAACACTGAACTAAAATCTGATCAATTTCTTTTTTTTAAAAATATATTTTATTGATTTTTTACAGAGAGGAAGGGAGAGAGATAGAGAGTCAGAAACATCGATGAGAGAGAAACATTGATCAGCTGCCTCCTGCACACCTCCCACTGGGGATGTGCCCGCAACCCAGGTACATGCCCTTGACCGGAATCGAACCTGGGACCCTTCAGTCCGCAGGCCGACGCTCCATCCACTGAGCCAAACTGGTTTCGGCTGATCAATTTCTTTTAAACTCAGATGGAGAATCAGAGTCAGAAGGGACATAAGTGGTCATATAGTTCAATCTCAATTTACATATTAGAAAGTCAAGTCCCAGAGTGATTAGCTAAATGATAGGGTCTGCTCATAACTCTGATTTCAACTCTATCATGTGAATTAGTGGTCGTGGTAGCAAGTCTCCATTGTGGCCCACAATGATCCTTACTTCCTGGAATTTCTGCCTTACGCAGTTACCTTACACATTGAATTTGGGTTAGCCCTATGTGACCAACGGAATGTAATGGAGGTGGGATTCTGGGACAGAAGACCAGAGGCTAGATCTTAAGAAGCCTTGCAGCTTCCACAAGGGCTTCTTGGAATGCCCTTGGAAAATCCTTCTCTCAAACAAGAAGAAATTCATTTGACTTATGTTTGTGATTACTGCTAAATGGTTACGGATGTAAGAAGAATCCCATGAGTCAAAAATAATCTGGTCCCTTAAACCCTGACAAGAACACTAATTACTTTAAATATAAATCATCTAAATTCACCAGCTAAAAGACAAACATTCACAGAATGGATCCAACTTTTTGCTGTCTACAAGAAACTCACTTCAAACATAACAAAATAGACAGATTGAAAAGAAAAGGATGAAAAAAAAGAGATATCATGCACACATTAAAAAAAAGGAGTGGCTCTATTAATATGTAAATCTTATGAAGATTTGTAGGATTTGAAGAGCTGTTAGTTCATCAAGATCAACATATTTGGGACATATTATATTTACACGTATTCAAATCCTCCCCAATTTATGAATAACCGACACACAAACGTCCTTTGTATACACACACAGAGGAGGGAGGCTCTCCTAGAAGCTCAAGAAAATAAAAAGGTTTTCTTCCTGAATAGCTTGGGGAAGAAGATGTTTCAGGTGCCACTGCATTCGTTTTGCACCACAAAAAGCAACTACCTACAGAAAAATCCACTTTAAGTGATGACGTTTGCAAAATTAAGTCTGGATTAATTGTGCACTATAACCATTTGTAACATAATTTATAGGGTGAAAACCACTGAGAGCTCATAAAGCTGATTTAAAATATAAATCTTGAGATTAATCTGTATATATTTGTTCATACTTTCCTTTTACCTAGTGTCATCTGGATTTTATTCTCGATGCACTGGACTTTGGATTTTAAAGAAGTGAATTTGAAGAGATCAATCTGGGTGTTGTGGTAGGGAAGGAATAGAGGGTGTCAAGAGACAGGTATGCCAACCAGGAGGCTTTTGCAATTGTATAAGCAACAGATGATAGTGAACTGGACTAGGATAGTGGCAGTAGAAAGAAATAGAGGGAATAAGAAACAGGACTTGATGTTATTAGATGTGGTTATTAGAAAGAAAGAGACGTATCAAGAAGGGACCCACTAAATTTTTAGTTTGGGAATCTGGATGGGTGGAAGTAACCATTTACAAGAGAGGAGGAAAATAAGAGAGGAGATAGCTTTTTGTTTTAGGACAGTGATTCTCAACCTTCTGGCCCTTTAAATACAGTTCCTCATGTTGTGACCCCCAACCATAAAATTATTTTCGTTTCTACTTCATAACTGTAATTTTGCTACAGTTATGAATTTTAATGTAAATATCTGATATGCAGGATGGTCTTAGGTGACCCCTGTGAAAGGGTCGTTCGACCCCCAAAGGGGTCGCGACCCACAGGTTGAGAATCGCTGTTTTAGGGGAATGGGTTGGGTTGAGGGAAGATCAAGATTTTTATTTTGGACAACCCCGAGGATATGTGAAGCAGGTAATTAGTTGAATATCTATGTATATGTATATGTATATGTATATGTATATGTATATGTATATGTATATGTATATCTGTATCTGTATCTCTGGAGTGGTCAGGCCCAGGGATATAAATTTGGGAGATACTGGCACTAGGGATTTGGGGGATTTTGTTTGTTGTGTTATTGTTTTTAACTTCATGACTAAAAGAGTACCTGAACTGTATACATCAATAAATATCTGTTGAATGAGTAAATAAATGGGCATAAAGATGGTACTTAAAGTTATAGGAGATTACATAGAGAGGGATTTTAGAAATCTTAAAGGTTTAATAAAATGTGTGTGTGTGTGTAGAGGTGGGGTAGATAAATAAGTGGAGGAGGAGGGAGAGAGGAAAAAGAGTTTCAGTAAAGGAAACTGAGGAATACTGGCAGTGTAATAGAAAGGAAACCAGGAGACTATTCTATTAAAGATGCCAATATAAAAGTGTGTGTCAAGGAGAGAGTGGTTACTGTGTCAAATGCTGTTGAGGTTACATAAGGGAAAGAAATAACAATGTCACTAACGGCTGTAACCAGGGCTAGGGCATGCAATTCACTCTAATATGAAAGAAGGTGCTATGGGTACAGATGTCGGTAGGTTGATAGATTTTGTGGTGGGAATATGAGGAAGTTCCCCTGATATCCTCTTTTTTTGTTAGCCTAGAATGAATATTCAATAAATGCTATCATGGGAGTAAATAAGATGTTATGGGAGCACAGAGGAGGGGCACCTAACGCAGCACTGAGGTGGAGTGTAGGGGAGGTGTAAAGGGTGAATAGGAATTAATAAGGAGAGGGAAGCTAAAAGGAGTAGGAAGAACAGCCCAGACGTGTGCAAATATCTCAGAGGCCTTAAAGGAGAAAGAGCATGTTCAGGAAACTAAAAGGCAGAAACTAAGAGGTCCAGGTAGGAATTGGCAAGAGATAAGGTTGTAGAGATAAGCAGGTATCAAAATCAAGAAAAGCCTCGTATGCAATGCTAAGGAGACCAAAATCTGTCATGAAGATAATCAAAAGTAGCTACTGAAAAAGGTAAAGTATATTTTATTTTGGTGGTCTTTACATCAGTTTGGGGAAATATTTGTGAATTTAAATATATTTAATACTAGAGGCCTGGTGCATGGATTCGTGCAAGGGGGGGTTGGGCTCTCAGCCTGGCCTGCGCCCTCTCGCAATCCAGGACCCCTCGGGAGATGCCCAACTGCCTGGCCTACGGGGATCGGGCCTAAACCGATAGTTGGACATCCCCTGAGGGATGTAGCAGTGTACCAAGCAGCAGGCGGCCAGGGAGGAGCCCAAGCCGGGGTCAGGCACTGCGCCACTTGCACTCATCCGGGCTCGCTGCATCTGCTGCTGCTTGGTAGTGCTGCCGCAGAGTTGGAAGAGGCTCCTGCCACCGCAGCTGCGCTCGCCAGCTGTGAGCCTGGCTTCTGGCTGAGCAGTGCTCCCCCTGTGGGAGCGCACTGACCACCGGGGGCAGCTCCTGCATTGAGCGTCTGCCCCATGGTGGTCAGTGTGCATCATAGTGACCGGCCAACCGATCATTCTGGTCGTTCAGTCATAATGGTTGCTTAGGCTTTTATATATAGAGATAGATAAGATTAGGTCATTTTTATATTTAATACTTAAAATTGGAGAGGCAGAATAACTTAATGGTTAAGAGTACAAGTTCCGGCTTTGTGGGGGAAACCAAGATGGCGGCATAGGTTAACGCCAGAGATTGCTGTCTCGAACAACCACTTCAAAAAACAACTAAAAGATGGAACGGACATCATCCAGAACCACAGGAAGACTGGCTGAGTGGAAATTCTACAACTAGGAGGAAAGAGAATATCATACCCAGACTCAGAGGAGGCGCAGTGCTGAAGTGAAATACTGAGGTGCGGAGTGCGCGCGGAGCGGGCTGGCGGCAGAGGGCGCGGGAGGGAGTTTCAGACTCTGAGCTCCAGATCCGGGCAAGTGTCTAGGGACCCAGACTCAAACTGGAGAAGCGGGACTGTCTGGCTTCGGTCGGAACTCGAAGGCAGCTTTCTCTCCGAGGTTTGCAGCGGTTGCTGGGACTCTGTGAGGCAGAGCCCCTAGGGACGGAACTGAGAGCAGCCA
Organism: Myotis nattereri; assembly: GCF_964212035.1. Lineage (NCBI taxonomy): Eukaryota > Metazoa > Chordata > Mammalia > Chiroptera > Vespertilionidae > Myotis > Myotis nattereri. The sequence continues at coordinate 41,643,907 of NC_138079.1, forward strand.
TAACTGCTCGCTCTGGCCCGCCCTGTAGATCCCCGGGGACCCGCCCCGCCCAAGCCCTGCGCAGAGCCATTTGCTGGATAGCCTCAGGCAAACGCTAGATTAGCACCGCCCTAGAGATCCAGCACAGAAGCTATCCCACTGCAGACACAGCGGACTCTCATAGCCAGTTAGCCTGGAGGTCAAATCACCCCCGGTATTGCCGACAACAATCAAGGCTTAACTACAACAAGACTGCGCACAAAGACCACTAGGGGGTGCACCAAGAAAGCATAAAAAATGTGGAGACAAAGAAACAGGACAAAACTGTCAATGGAGGATATTGAGTTCAGAACCACACTTTTAAGGTCTCTTAAGAACTGTCTAGAAGCCGCCGATAAATGTAGTGAGAACCTCAAGAAATCTAATGAGACCCTCGATGTTATGATAAAGAACCAACTAGAAATTAAGCATACACGGACTGAAATAACGAATACTATACAGACTCCCAACAGCAGACCAGAGGAGCGCAAGAATCAAGGAAAAGATTTGAAATGCGAAGAAGCAAAAAATAACCAACCAGAAAAGCAAAATGAAAAAAGAATCCAAAAATACAAAGATAGTGTAAGGAGCCTCTGGGACAGCTTCAAGCGTACCAACATCCAAATTATAGGGGTGCCAGAAGATGAGAGAGAGCAAGATATTGAAAACCTATTTGAAGAAATAATGACAGAAAACTTCCCCTACCTGGTCAAAGAAATAGACTTACAGGTCCAGGAAGCGCAGAGAACCCCAAACAAAAGGAATCCAAAGAGGACCACACCAAGACACATCATCATTAAAATGCCAAGAGCAAAAGATAAAGAGAGAATCTTAAAAGCAGCAAGAGAAAGAAACTCAGTTACCTACAAGGGAATACCCATACGACTGTCAGCTGATTTCTCAACAGAAACTTCGCAGGCCAGAAGGGAGTGGCAAGAAATATTCAAAGTGATGAATACCAAGAACCTGCAACCAAGATTACTTTATCCAGCAAAGCTATCATTCAAACTGAAGGTCAGATAAAGAGCTTCACAGATAAGGAAAAGCTAAAGGAGTTCATCACCACCAAACCAGTATTATATGAAATGCTGAAAGGTATCCTTTAAGAAAAGGAAGAAGAAGAAAAAGGTAAAGATACAAATTATGAACAACAAACATGCATCTATCAACAAGTGAATCTAAGAATCAAGTGAATAAATAATCTGGTGATCATAATATAATCAGGGACATAGAAAGGGAATGGACTGATTATTCTTGGGGGGGAAAGGGGTGTGGGAGACGTGGGAAGAGACTGGACAAAAATCGTGCACCTATGGATAAAGACAGTGGGTGGGGAGTGAGGGCGGAGGGTGGGGCGGGAACTGGGAGGAGGGGAGTTATGGGGGGGAAAAAGAGGAACAAATGTAATAATCTGAACAATAAAGATTTAATTAAAATAAATAAATAAATAAATAAATAAATAAATAAATAAAATAAGTGTTGGAATAAAAAAAAAAAGAGTACAAGTTCCAGAGCCAGTGTCCAAAATGCCACTTAATAGTTGTGTGACCTTGGGCAAATTATTTGACCTGTGTTTCAGTTAATTATTATTAGTTAATGTGGTATTCTGTAGATGTTAGCTATTATTTTTTTTTTTAATATTTTTTATTGATTTCAGAGAGGGAGAGAGAGAAAGAAACATCAATGATGAGAGAGAATCATCGATTGGCTGCCTCCTGTATGCCCCTCACTGGGGATCGAGCCCGCAACCCAGGCATGTGCCCTTGACTGGAACTGAACCCAGGACCCTTCAGTCCACTGGCCGACACTCTATCCACTGAGCCAAACCAGGTAGGGCAGCTATTATTATTTAAGATATAATTTTACCTGCTTTTAAAAAATATTTTTCTTGCCTTTTTCTTTTCTTTTTTAATACTTTTATTGATTTCAGATAGGAAGGGAGAGGGAGAGAGAGAGAGAAACATCAATGATGAGAGAGAATAATTGATCGGCTGCCTCCTACATGCCCCCTACTGTGGATTGAGCCCGCAATCTGGGCATTACCCTGACGGGAATTGAACCACAATCTTTAGGTACATGGGATGACTCCCAGCCAACTGAGCCACACTGGCAGGACTTACCTGCTTTTTAAGGGCATAATTTTCACTATCTTCAGCTTTCATTTTTTCAATCTTTTCTTCTTGTTGTTTTGCTTCTTTTTCATACATCATTTTTTCTTTGGCCAATCTAAAAATAAGCCAAAAACTTTTCAGAGAATTAATTCTATCAAACAGACCACAAGAAATAAAGAAACTATCCTATATAATAAAAGGCTAATATGCAAATCGGCCAAACAGTGGAATGACCGGTCGCTATGATGTGCACCAACCACCAGGGGGCAGACACTCAATGCAGGAGCTGCCCCTGGTGGTCAGTGCGCTCCAACAGGGGTAACGCCGCTCAGCCAGAAGTCGGGCTCACGGCTGGCGAGCGCAGCAGCAGTGGCGGGAGCCTCTCCTGTTTCTGCGGCAGTGCTAAGTCAGACATCCCCCGAGGGCTCCTGGACTGTGAGAGGGCGCAGGCCAGGCTGAGGGATTCTCCCCCCCCACTCCCCCAAGTGCACGAATTTCATACACTGGGCCTCTAGTGTAAATATAAAACACTTAAAATACTAGATGGGGAGTAGGGAAGAAGAAAAACGTTGTATCCATTTATGTATGATCTCCATGCCCGTTAAGTCCTACCTACATCTGCCTAAATCAAGTGCAATCTGTCAAAACATGCAATTCTTAAATTTTTAAAAAATATATTTTTATTGATTTCAGAGAGGAAGGGAGAGGGAGAGAGAGATAAAAACTTCAATGAAGAGAATCATTGATCGACCTATTGGGGTTTAAGCCCACAACCTCGGCATGTGCCCTAACCGGGAATCAAACTGTGACTTCGTGGTTTATAGGTGGAGGCTCAATCACCAAGCCATACTAGCAGGGCCAATTCTTAAAGTTTTAGTTAAAAAACATATCCCATTATAACCACTGTATTACAATGTAAAAACAACACTCAAAATTATTATGTACTAACATTTCTGTCTTGCTTTTAAATGTTTTCCAAACTTTTATAAATGTACTTGAAAGAACATAATGTAAAAGCTCAGCTTACAAGAATAAAAAAATCAGTTTAGTGCATCCCAAATCCAAAACAAAGAAAGATTAGATTATTTTCAACAACTGAATTGTTTGACAAGAATTCACTGTACACATAATTTGATGCCCAACCTTCCTTGTGTGAGAAACTGGGATAGATAGTTTAGACATGGTTCTTTAGACAAGTAATAAAAACAAAACAAGTATTTATTTACTAAAGCAAGAAAAGGTAGCGATAGAGATCAGGCAGATTTTAAACAATAAAGAATAGAGCAATACAAAGTTCTACTGATTATACCTTAGATAACCAAAATTAGATTAATCATAACAGCTCAACCTCCCCTAATTTTGGTTACATAAATTTTAATATAAAAGTATAGCCCTGGCCAGTGTGGCTCAGTTGGTTGGGCATTGTCCCACGCAATGCAAGGTCTCTGGTTCGATTCCCCATCAGGGCACATGCCCAGGTTTGGGCTCAATCTCTGGTGTGAGGTGTGCAAGCAGCAGCCAATTGATGTTTCTCACATTGACATTTCTCTTTCTCTTCTCCCCCTCTCCCTTCTCTCTCTAAAAATCAATAAAAAAATCTTTAAAAAAATTGCTTTCCAAAATGGTGATATCAATTAATACTGAACCTGCAATGTATAAAATTTCCTATTTCTTCCTTTCATCCTGGTGAACAACTGTAATTGTCAAAATTATTAAATTTCTCATCAAGTATATACTATACTGAAGTCTGCTATAGTCATAGTCTGTGTCTATTTGGCTATGTGTTCACTAAAAATAAAGTCTTCTGGTCACTAAAAAAATTATTAAATTTCTGACAATAAGAAGAGTGCGAAATGGTATTAAATTGTGGTTTAAAGTATTAATTTATTAAAACAGTAATTACTGTTGGTGGTGAAACAGCACCAGAATGTTACCAGTGATTGGACCTTGGTTCAGCAACCATGGCACTTGAGTTTTTGGCTAAGAAAGAATTCAGAGCCAAGACTCAAATACAAACAGTTTATTTAGAAAGTCAGAGGCAGAAGTGAGCTATGGAGGAAGTTGAGTCAGCTCAGGAAAAAAGTTACAGAGGCAAAAGAAGAGCCCTTGGAGCTTAGGAGAAAGAAAGCAAACAGACACACCTGAAGGAAGAGGCATGAATGGTTCTAGAGCTAGCGAGCTAGACAGCACTTGCACTGGGTCCTCAGTCCTGAGGGTTTTTATCCTCTCCTTAAAGGCAGGGACCTTAGGGGAGGTATCAGTAGAAGATCTCAATAGAATTTCATCAGCTCTTCCAGGTATGTCCTTTCACGGTCTCTACTGATTGGTCAGTACCAGGGCAGAGGGTCATTAATCATCACAGCCAGTCATCTCAGCTGGCCTTGCTGCTTTTCTGGGCCTGGAGCTGAAACACAACTAAGGCCTAGATCAGTGGTTCTCAACCTGTGGGCCGCGACCCCTTTGGGGGTCGAACGACCCTTTCACAGGGGTCACCTAAGACCATCCTGCATATCAGATATTTACATTATGATTCATAACAGTAGCAAAATTAGTTATGAAGTAGAAACGAAAATAATTTTATGGTTGGGGGTCACAACATGAGGAACTGTATTTAAAGGGCCAGAAGGTTGAGAACCACTGGCCTAGATGTTATCTCTAATTTGACCAAAACTGTCTCTGTGGTCAACAGACCCAGGGCTTTGTTCCTAAGATTATCTGATGTGGATCAGAATCTCATTGTCTTGAGGGCTTAATGCTTAAGAGGGTAGTGGTGCAAGGGCTTGTATGGGAGTCATATGAGGCTATTCTCTAGGTCCCTTGTTCCTCCTCCAAGGGGGTCTATCACATGACTATGGACATGTCAGAGGAGGAAAGGTCAGGGGAGGGCCTGAACGCATGATTAGTGATATGAAAGATCAGGGAGTCTAAATTGCATGACCAGTGATATGCAAAGGTAGGAAAGGTCAACCTAGGGGTGAGATCTGTATTTCCCAGTTTTGCTGGTTGCTAGGTACTATAGGCTTTTTCAACCTGGTGACCTTTTGTACCTGGCCTATCTTCCAACTCTGCTCATATCTGTCTAACTGTCTAATATAATTACTGGATAAGTATTTGCTAAATAACGAATGAGTATCTTCTGGTGAATTTGGCCTTTTTCCTTTCTCTAGGGAAGGCTGATTTAATAAGAAAATTTAATTCAATTAAGTATATGCAGTCACAATTTAAAAATCTGTTACTAAAATATTGTTTTCTATAACAAACATACATGTTCCTATAAATATAGAACTATATAAAAATTATAATGAACAAAACCTTAAAAATCATTCAAAATCTCATTGCTCAAATTAAGTACTACTGATCCAAAAATGCACATAATTCTGAAATACAAAACAGTTAAAAAAATAGAAAAATTTTAAATTAAGTTTGGCACAAACTCATTTAGTAGCAAAATGTGTCCTCAGATGACATGAAACTACAGACTTTATGTATCCTACTAAATAAATGTGAATAGTACATGTCTCACTACAGAAATATTAATGTTTGATTAGGATTACTTCTCTAAATGCTATTATGTAAATGCATATATTACTGTTTCAAAACCTGAAAAATTCTGAAATTCAGAAATACACATGGGCCCAAGGGTTTCATAGAGATGATTATGGACCTGTATTAGCAATATTTTCCACTTGTCTTTCTCTTTAAACATGTATGTGTAAAAATTTATATTAATATATAAATACAAATATATATATTTATAAATTAATAAGATAATGTATAATTTCCAATGTCATTAAATATTCTTTTGAAAATATAGCTTGTTGTGTCTACAAAGCATTTTTATAATATTAATACAACTTATTAAAGTGTCCTATCAGACATTTAGGCAACCCCCATATTATAAATACTGTGATGAACATCCCTACTTATAAATTTTCTGAGTGTGTAATATTTTTTTACTATAAAATATTTAAAATATATCATGCCTGATGAGAAATAAGACTAAGTCCTTTTCTAGTAAACCAGTGATCATTTACTGATGAATACTTCCTTTTCCTGCTGTGATAAGCCACCTTTGTCATTCATTATTATTGGTAATACACAAATATTAAAATCAATCTATCCTATTTTAACCTACTACTTGGTATTTTCATTTTAGTCAAAGAAAATAGTATGCCAGATTTCACTGTTTAAATATTAATAAAAATATCAATATTTACATTAAAGAGATGTCAAATTAAATAGAGAAAAATAAGGAAAATGAAACATCAAGGGGAAAGAATATAGTAAATGTGATACCCAATAAGAGTTATAAATAGTACAGAAAAAAAGCAAGAGAAGATTTAAAACAAAATAAAATTTCCTAAGCCTGGCCAGTGTGGCTCAGTTGATTAGAGTTTTGTCCCATACATCAAAAGGTGGTAGGTTCAATTCCTGGTCAGGGCATATACCCAGGTTGCTAGTTCAATCCCCTGTTGGGCATGTACAGGAGGCAACCAACCAATGCTTTTCTCTCACATGGATGTTTCTCTCTCTTTCTCCCTTTCTCTCTCAAAAATCAATAATAAATAAATTAAATAAATAAATAAATAAATAAAATAAAATTTCCCAGAGCTGGAAAAACAACAATCTTAATTGAAAGGACTTCCTAATAGAATCAGTGAAATGCCTAATAGAATCAGTGGGGGAAAAAAACCCCACATCTTTTTACATTGTTGGGAATTTCTAGAGATTCAAGAATATTAAAGCTCTTAAAAAGGGAGTAGTAGGTCATCTATAAAAGGAAAACAAGTCAGATTGACATTACATTTCATGTTAATAACATTAGATACCAAAAGATGATAGAGCAATCCCTTGAAAGTTCAGAGAGAACATTATTTATAACCTAGATTTGTAACTAAATAGTGAGGGAAAAATTCACTAACTCACTCAGTACTTATTTACTAAATGGCCACTATGTGCCAGGCATGATTTTATGTACCAAGGATATAGCAGTGAACAAAACTACATGTCTGTTCCATGACACTTTTTAGTGGGGAAATAAGGACAATACATAAGTAAAATATATAGCATGTGAGATTGTGATAAAGTGCTACAAAAAAAAATGCAGTGAAGAAGGACTGGTAGGTAATACAGGGGATTTGAAATTTAAAATAAGATAGTCAGGGAATGTGAGTTGAGATCTGAAAAAGACAATTAGTCATGTAAATAACTGATGAAAAAAATCATAGTCCAGGAGAGGTTTATTTAGTTATATAAAAATTCAAGTTTATTTACCATGCCCCCTTTCTGGCAAATTTATTTAAGAATGAACTCCAACAAGTTGAAGGTGAAAATCAAGAAAAGAAACCATGATCAATATAATGCAACTGTCTAATGAAAAGAAAAAAAGAAATCCCAGGATTAAAACTGTGCTGTAGGCCTGGAAAACAACCAGTCTAAATAAGAATCTGAGTGAGGAGTCTTATAGGAACATCTTTAAAGAGGAATAGAATAGATTCTAAAGAACAGATACCATGAGTAAGAAGGTCAAAGAAAAGTCATTCATGTGGTTTTTTTCTCTCAATAATAAAAAATGAAAGACAATTAGAAACTCCAGGAAAAGCACATCCCACCCACAGAGTTATGGTTGTAATATGAAGCAACTGATTAAAAAGAAAATCCATTTATTTATAAGAATAATCCCCTTTGGGAAGCATAGGATCACTGAGAAAGAAATGTAATCCCATACTACATACCATATTTAATATGATATATAATTAGAATTTATTTATTTTCAACTTTTAGAATAGATCTATGAGCAAAATACATCTTTCCCTAGTTGTTTGAAATACTCAATTTGTTTTTAAAGTTTGTTTAAAGCTAATAAATGTCTACCAAATTTTTTTCTCATAAAAATTTAAGATGACTCTGGCCAGCCAATGAAACCTCCAGCATTTCATAAAAATTATACCACCACTGGTGTAATCAATTTCCTGTGTTAAATGCCTAGGTTTGAAGTCCCTAATATGATTTGCTTTTTGCTGACTGATACAGTTCTCTTCTATGACATAACTGATAAACTTTCTTGTCTCTGAAGAAACAAACAATATTTTTGAGATTTTTTATTGTATGAGAGATGAAGAGAGAAACTTTTTTTGAAGACTTAACATGAACAGATTTTTGTATACTTTATTGCATTTAATGCTTAAGTATTATTTAACACCTATTTAAGTATTATTCCCATTTTACAGTGCCTCCCCACAATGTTTTAACGAGTCTTTAGATTCAAAGAGAAATAAAACAGGATTTATCAATATTTCAAAATAAATAAAATACGAGCCACCATATTTCACGAAACTTTGGCTAAAATGATAATACTAATGAAAATTAAGCTGAAAACAGATAGCAAAACTGATGAAAGAAGTCAGGTTGGATTAATGATTTTTGTATTTTAGCATTTCCAATGGCCACCATAGAATCTACTCTCCATAAACTAGCCTTGTGGTGAAGTTCAACCAACACTTACAACTCATGAAAGAGACAGTGACAATATTGGCATCCCAGGAACATGATATGTAGATTTAGAAAAAAGCTTGAATAATTCAAGATAAGCTAAAATTAAAATATTATAACCAAAACAGTTAACACATACTGATCATTTATTATGAGCCAAATACTACATCAAAGCATGCTACATGCATTATCATTTAATCCTCAAAACAACCCTATAAAATAGGTACCATTGTGAATCCCATGTTAGTAATAACTAAACTGAAATTCATGGAGTTTATCCAAGTTCTCACAGCTGTTAGGTGCTAAAGAACTGTTTTATTCCAAAGTTTATACTCTTAGCCACTATCATAAGCTTTTTTAAAATAAATCTCAGACATTAGAACACAAAAAAGTTAAAATGCACTCAAATGTAATAGGCACTGCTGGAATTTGACTAGACTTCCATTGTTCATTGTGCCCCCAACCTTGACCTGATTGTCACAGAATTCCCTACCTGTGGTAGGCAAACCGCGGCCCGCGAGCCACATGCGGCTCTTTGGCCCCCTTCAATGTGGCTCTTCCACAAAATACCACGTGCAGGCGCGCACATATAGTGCGATTGAAACTTTGTGGCCCATGTGCAGAAGTCGGTATTTTGTGGAAGAGCCGGTATTTTGTGGAAGAGCCACACTCAAGGGGCCAAAGAACCGCATGTGGCTCACGAGCCGCGGTTTGCTGAGCCGCAGTTTGCTGACCACTGGCCTAAGACCATCGGAAAACACATATTTTCAGTGGTCTTAGGAACTGAGACACCGCTCCTCTATCCATCTCCAGGCGGATCTGTCCACATGCAGATACACCCACATACGAGTACCCGGCGTGATGACATCATCGCACCAACCCCATCACATACACCCCATACAAATACAGGTGTATGTGACAGGGTTGGCACCATAATGTACTAATGCGGACCAGTCACACATGTGTAGACAGCAGCTACTCTGTTAAAAGCAGCTACTGGGTTGAAAGCAGCAGTATTGGAGGTAAAACGACACTTCATGAATTACAATTACTGGGTAAATGTAAAATCATGTACTGTAAAATCATCAACTTCTGCAAAAAATAAGTATCTGTACCATGGGAACTTAATCTGGATGCTGATCGGTCTTTTTATATTCAGCTGTCGTTGATGCGAATACTGCCCCCTTGTGATAGTAACAGGTATGTAAAAAAAAACCCCACAGAGAATGGTAAGTCATAGGAAACTTTAATGAACTGTATTGACTGAACTATGCCATGTATCATCTTTTGTATTATTAAAGCTATTGTTATATATTATTTTCATTAGCAAACCATCCCATGACAATGGATCGTGTAGGGAAGAATGTTAAGAAAAGAAAATATAGTGAGGATTTTTTACAGTATGGTTTTACCTCAATAATTACAGCAGGAATTGAGAAACTGCAATGTGTTATTTGTTGTGAAGTTCTATCAGCCGAATCTATGAAGCCGAACAAACTAAAACACCATTTTGATAGCAAGCATCCGAGCTTTGCCGGCAAGGATACCAACTATTTTAGAAGCAAAGCTGATGGACTCAAGAAAGCCAGACTTGACAGTGGTGGCAAGTACCACAAACAAAACATAGCAGCCACTGAAGCTTCATATTTGGTGGCACTCAGAATCGCCAGAGCTATGAAACCTCACACCATTGCTGAGGATTTACTGTTGCCAGTGGCCAAAGACACTGTTCGAGTTATGATCGGAGACGAATGTGTTACGAAATTGAGTACAATTTCCTTATCTTACGACACTGTCCGCAGAAGAATAGATGACATGTCTGCTGATATTCTTGATCAGGTAATCCAGGAAATTAAATCTGCTCCACTTCCAATATTTAGTATACAGCTTGATGAATCTACAGATGTTATAAACTGTTCACAGTTACTGGTTTACGTGAGGTATATTAATGATGGCGACTTTAAAGATGAGTTTCTTTTTTGCAAACCTCTTGAAACAACAACTACTGCACGTGATGTATTTGACACAGTTGGTTCATTTATGAAAGAGCATAAGAGCTCTTGGGAAAAGGTTTGTGGTGTTTGCACAGATGGTGCTCCAGCTATGCTAGGATGTTGATCTGGATTTCAACGTTTGGTACTGAATGAGCCACCAAAAGTCATCAGAACTCACTGTATGATTCATCAGCAAATATTAGCAACGAAGACGCTGCCACAAGAGTTACAAGAAGTAATGAAAAGCGTCATAAGTTTTGTCAATTTTGTAAAGGCGAGCACTTTAAACAGGCGACTGTTTTCGCAACTGTGCAATGAGTTGGATGCGCTGAACAATGCTCTGCTATTTCACACTTGAAGCGAGATGGTTGTTGAGAGGAAAAATTTTAAAACGTGTTTTTGAGCTTCATGATGAACTCAAAACGTTTTTTAATCAGAAAGCTAGACCGCAGTTCGAAGCACTTTTCAGCAATAAAAGTGACCTGCAGAAAATAGCCTACTTGGTTGACATCTTTGCCATCTTGAATGAGTTAAACTTATCATTGCAAGGACCAAATGCAACATGCCTCGATTTGTTTGAAAAGATCCGATCATTCCAAATGAAACTTCAGCTTTGGCAAAAAAAATTGGATGAAAATGAAATTTACATGTGGCCTACCTTATCTGCTTTCTTTGAGGAACATGACATTGAACCAGACAAAAGGATTACGATGATAATTTCTGTGAAAGAACACTTGCACATGCTTGCAGACGAAATTTCATCGTACTTTCCAAATCTACCTGACACCCCATTTGCACTTGCCAGAAGCCCATTCACAGTCAAAGTTGAAGATGTTCCTGAGACAGCACAAGAGGAGTTCATTGAACTTATTAACAACGATGCAGCGAGAACTGATTTCTCCACAATGCCAGTTACAAAATTCTGGATCAAGTGTTTGCAGTCATAACCTGTTCTGTCTGAGACTGTGTTGCGCCTTCTTCTTCCATTTCCAACAACATGTCTTTGTGAAACAGGGTTTTCCAGCTTGTTGGTTATCAAGTCTAAATATAGAAGTAGACTTGTTGTTGAAGATGATCTTCGTTGTGCTCTTGTAAAGACTGCCCCGAGAATTTCTGATCTGGTGAGAAAGAAGCAATCTCAACCTTCGAACTGACGTTGGCTTTTTACGCATACTGTTGCAAAATGTAGCAATGTAGTTTACTGTTGTTATATTAAGACTGTTACCCATGCTACACCATGCTTCAAGACAAAATTTCATTTATTTGTAATTAGAAATAAATATTTCACAATATATAATTACATATTGTTTTTGTGATTAATCACTATGCTTTAATTATGTTCAATTTGTAACAATGAAAATACATCCTGCATATCAGACATTTGCATTACGATTCATAACAGTAGCAAAATTACAGTTATGAAGTAGAACGAAAATAATTTTATGGTTGGGGGTCACCACAACATGAGGAACTGTATTAAAGGGTCACGGCATTAGGAAAGTTGAGAACCACTGCTCTAAACTGTACCTTAAAAGTTTTGAGATGTCAGTGAAATTGAAGTGTTTACTAATGAAAGGGCTAAGAACCCTTCTCTGAGTAGTTTCTGCTTGAGATTGTATGAGAGAGCAATAGTACCTCCCAGAGCTACTTCATCTCCATACAGAACACTCTGACAGTTGTATTTATTACTTAAAGTCACAAATTTCTCTGTACATTTGACTTTCTATCCGCTGTTCAAATTTGTATCTCTGTCTTTATAACATCTCTATTTAAACATCCCACCAGCAATTAACTGAAACAGGTTGAAAAGTGAGCTCATCATCTTCCTATTCTAAAACAAAACCCCTTTTCCCAACTTCAACTGTCAACATCAGAATCACAGAAGTACTGGATAAAAGTAAGCCTGGCTTGTAAGAAGTTCAGGGAAAAAGAACTAAGCTGTCTGCAAGTTCAATATGAGGCAAGAGTGTGATGTAGCTGCTTTAAAAACAAAAGCAAAAAAACCCAAAACAGCCAAGAAGCAAAAAACCTAAAACATGGTAGGTAAATGGTACTGCATTAGATGAACTGCATCTGTTATTATTTTTCATAATTTTACAAGGCATATAAAGCATTTTTTTAAAAAACTTAAGCCAAATTGCCTAAGTTTTTAACTGCCTAAATATTACTTTTAAATAATATTTGATAATGGTACTTCAGAGCTGTATTTGGTACAATTTTAATAGCTAGCAAATCTGGTTTGAAAATTCAATATAGTAAAATTTTCTTAAGTCTAAGCTTAGATTAGTGATTCCCAATGACTATGAAGCCCTGCAAATCTTTCTTGTCTATGTCACATTAATTATAGCGTGTCATTTTAAATAGTTTGCATTATATCTAACATTCCCTCCTTTTATTCTATAATTGTTTATTCAGAGTAAAACAGTAATTTTATAGCTTAACTTACTCAATTTAATACTGTTTAAAAATATTGCATTTTCACAACTGGAGGCATACCACCTTTAGCTCTCCTCCCATGAACAATATGTGTTAGCATGTAAAAACATAAAAGGTCTCTAAGTGTATTTCACAAAAACAGAAGAATATATCATGTATTTTATTGCATTTTAAGAGCATCACAACTTTTTGTGAGTTGTTCTAAACAGTCTTTCTAGACTATTTTAGATGAGTTATTTTAAAGAATCTTAGGATCCTGATACTGAGAATAGACTACTATGCAGCATTACGGTTAAAGAAAGACACAGGAGCTAATTCAAACTTATCTATGTGTAGGGGAGAAATTTTATTCATTTATTTATTGACTATGTAAATAGAACCAAACTGCCATTTTTCAAATGTGGTAAAACAATTGTTTTCTTTCACAGAAAAAAAAAGGAATGCTCTTGCAATGAAAAGAAAAAGGTTTCTATGAATAAAACATGGGAAATATTGCTCTATTCCCCTCTTAAAGATTTCCATAGTGAGAGCTCGAGTAATCTT